>NC_068910.1:35451271-40451271 GCF_023091745.1 Budorcas taxicolor
TCCAGTCTTGAATGTATATTATAATAGACCAATTATTTCATAGTTGTTTCCTTGTTCTGTTTATAAAACACTTTTCTCTCTGAAAATCTTGATGCTAAGCCAATAGGGAAAAAAAATCTTTCAGCCCCCTCCTCACTATTATTCTATATATTTTTCTTAAAAAAAACATGAGGAAATGGTTCTCATTAGATTCATTATTCTCAGAAAACCAAAGAACAGCTCACTTGCTCTCTCCATTTATTTCTGAATTTTTATAAAAATCTCTTTACACCAAAAAAAGAGAAATTTTAACATGGTTTGTAAATGGATTTGACACCAGACTCTCTTAAAGTATCTCTTTACTTCCTGCTTGCATATAATCATTCCAAATTTATGCCCAATATCATGACTTAGCTATTGCCCCTTTTACAGAATTTGACAGTAGTATTGTGCTTTGTTAGGTTATATCATGTTACTGAGTTGTACTAGGAAACTCTGCAAACTGAATATTGCAAACTCTGCAACTGAAAATGTGGTGGAAATCATCTTGGAAATGATGGTGGAAAATGAAACTGGTCTAAGTAGACATATTTTTGTGTGCCACTTAATAAAGACCTGGGAAAATTAATTATAGTACCAAGAATTTCAGTTTATTCAAAACGACCCAAGAAATAGGAAATAGTAACAATTTTGGTGTTCTCCATGAGCAGCGCTCTTCCAAGGGGCAAGTTAATAGAGATATGAATTCAGAATCACCTTATTGCAATGTCTTGAGATTCATAGAGTATTTTGATTACAAAAGCTATACATGTTGTATCCGGGAATTCAGCAGGACTAATGCAGAACTAGAGAATTATTCTTGGTAATTTTCACCAGTTCCCTTTCACTGGGCAAAGTACCAGCTTCTGGCACAAGAAGATGTTTTCCATGGGCAAAAACAAGAACATGTACCTCCAGTGTGGGAGCTGTATCATGAAGGTGAACACGTGCTCCTTGGTCCCGTTTACTTCAGCACCAGCTCTTAATGCTGAGGCTTCTTCAGAGGGTTTGCAAAGGGGGAAAACAATGTTTGATTGATGGAGACCCAGGAGCAGAGTAAAGGAAATCTTAGAGCTGAAAATCAGATTTTACATCCTCCAAGTAATCAAAATTACTTTTGAGGTGTCGAAAGAGAGAAAATGAGCGCTGGTCTGGGGGTAGATTATATGGTCTGTGTCTTTGATTAGATGCTAGTTAGAGGGGCAGTTAAGGGGTTAAGCAAATGTCCTCTAGAACAACGATATTGGAAATTAAATTTTATTTCCTTTACTTACAAGCACTGTGAAGTAGGATAGATCCATCAATTTCTGAGTTTCCTAGATGGAGCTGGAGGGAGGTGGACTTCTTTGCAGAGGAAAATGGGAAGATTTAGATTTCCCTTGCTCTTCAAAGAGAGGACTGTAGTGGGAACATTATAGAAAAAAGAGAAAGAATAGACATAAGTTACAGAAGGAAGGAACTAAATAACTTTTAAGAAGTAAATATCTTATATTGGATTTTAAGGTGTTTGGGTCACATATTACTAAATCAATAAGCTTGACAATAGAGGCACAAAGTGTGATAATGTGTGTGTGTGTGTGTGTTAGCAGGTGTGGAGAAGGCAATGGCACCCCACTCCAGTACTCTTGCCTGGAAAATCCCATGGACGGAGAAGCCTGGTGCACTGCAGTCCATGGAGTCACTACGAGTCGGACATGACTAAGTGACTTCACTTTCACTTTTCACTTTCATGCATTGGAGAAGGGAATGGCAACCCACTCCAGTGTTCTTGCCTGGAGAATCCCAGGGACGGGGGAGCCTGGTGGGCTGCCGTCTATGGGGTCGCACAGAGTTGGTCATGACTGTTAGCAGGTGTGTATTTCTGTGTGTAGGCCAAGATACGTGGCTGAGTTCCTGCTTTGCATGGACAGGTGGATGGAGACAAATCAAGAACACATGTGGAGGGGAAAGGGAAAAAAAAAAAAAGAAAAAATGCATAGGAGTAAGGATATCAGAAAGGGAAAGTGAAAAAGTGAAAGTGTTAGTCACTCAGACATGTTCAACTCTTTGCAACCCCATGGACTGCAGCCCAGCAGGCTTCTCTGTCCATGAAAGTCTCAGCAAGAATACTGAAGTGGGTTGCCATTTCCTTCTCCTGGGGTTAGGGTTAGGTTTAGGATCTTCCCAACTCAGGGACTGAACCCAGGTCTCCTGCATTGGCAGGCAGATTCTTTACCATCTGAGCCACCAGGGAACTATTTCTAAAGGCTGACAACACAGCACTTCCCACACCAATCCAAGAATTTGCAGAACTCTTTGGAAAGGCACTGAGCTTTTGTGTTGGTTTGTTTGAGCTTGGAGTGGCAGTTTATGCCAGTTTATATGTTGCAAGTGGCAGGGACATCCCAGTTAACATCTGGAAAGAATAACAGAATAACATGTTGCTTGTGAGAGTGAGTCCTGGAACCAGACTATCTCCTTTTCAGTTCTGCCTTGACAAGTAGAAACTGTGTGGTCTTCAGTCAGTTGCTAATCTACCATGAACCTCAATATTCTCCTTTGTTAAATGAATGTGATATTGATATCTACATTCCAGGGTCATCATGAAGATTCAATGAAACTGCTTCACTGAGTGTTTGGTACATAGTAGTTATTCTTGACATATGAAAGAATAAAGGAAAAATAAAGAAGATTTAAAACACTGTAACAAAGTAATTCATGCATTGCCAATCAAGAAAGATTCAATAAATAGTATTATTTTTACTTTGGATAACTCAACTACTCTATGTCCGGCTTGAAGCATGGACCTTTTCCTGGTGAAGATTTTCCTATCTCTATCTTTTCAGGTGCTGTTCTCTTGGTCGGGGTCAACAAACCCTGGGTACCCACAGACTTCCTCTCAGTTATGAGAGTTGGCAAACGACTGGCCTCCTTCTGTGATGGGGGCTGGCACCACCAAACATATCCTCTGACTGTGATCCTCAGGTCTTGGCAGCCAATACACAGTTTTCTTGCTTTAATTGGGCTGAGATTCATTCCTACATGTGGCAGCTGCAAAGATTTATTCTCCTTACAATTAGGCATTGCAATGCTTAGCATTGCTTGGACTTAATTTTAAGTACATTTTGGTGGCCCTTTTCCCTCCACTGCACCTTGGTTGCTCCAGGAGAGAGCATATGGCCCAGTAATTCTTTAAAGCTCATTTTACGGGCCATTCTCAGGCACTTCCTGCTGGCCTTTGGAACAGAGCCTTGTTTGTGACTGCATTTTTGCTTATGCTCCTGCCAAATGCTTCCTCCAAAACCAGCAATAAAACCGCAGGATCCGATAAGCCCTGGTCATCAGAATGGCTTAATGAGAGCAACCTCGACAATTGAGGTCTTTAATAGCAACCAGCACGGCAGGACTTGTGCCTTGAGTACCAGGACAGCCTGGGCAGGTCACCTTTGTGGTTTATGGGAATTTCTCCAAATAATGTAAAATTTGAGACCATCTCAGGGAACGATCTCACACTAAGCTATTTTTCTCTTAAGCAAAAAATGGATAGGACAAAAACAGAACAGAGTGGTTCTCTCTGGCTTCTCCTTATAGAAGAATAAATCTGGAGTTTATAAAGGTCTTTCCGGGAAAAAAAAATATCACTGGGTTTGTATGGCTACCTTCACTGTACATTGCTTCAAAATTATGTGAATTACATTATGTTGCTGGCTGGCAGAAATGTACTTGAAATACAGGTTGGATACTTAAAACAGATTTTGTTCAAAGTATATTCACATGAAATGGAACTTAAGGTAAAATTAGATCTTGTCTATGATCTCTGTGCTATTAAACAGTTTTAAAATCTGAATTATTAATTAAAACCTGTGCACTAGTACTATTTTAAAATGATTGTGTTTTTTTGATTGCTAACAGAACTTGGGTGACTTTCAAAAGAAGTTGATTTCCTTTTATGTTAGCTAATAGAAACCCCATTGTAATCATAAAAGGCATGAAGAAATTATGTTACAAGTGGTTGTTATTTAAGTGGAAGTTAACACAGAATATATTAAAGTACCCATGGTCTTATCAACAGTGTGTTATAATGGCTTCTGATTAACACTGAAAACATGATTGATGTTAGTTTGAGCATGGAACACTGAAAATGGGACACTGAGAGAATGTAATTGAAAGCTTGTTAATTTCATACAATCATTCAATTTCTCTCTACAGCTTTTGTTTTTATGACCATTAAAGAGTCATGACAATTTAATGAGACCTTTCAATGATAATAGTAATGAGAAAAAAAAAAAAAACACCTTAAAATTCTCACTTGTTATCACTGCTAGAAATAGAAACAATCAATATCTTAATTTTGGTTTTAAATACAGTTTGTTAGCCTGATTCATAATGAGTAATATGTAAAATAATGCAAACAAGTCTAGTCAGTAATTCACATTAAGTGTACCAACATGTTATGGGCTAACAGTTATACTACAGCCAAAGAAGAAAGGGAGGCACATTTGTTTAAAAATCCTCTAGATTCAAGCCGGTTTTAGAAAAGGCAGAGGAATCAGAGATCAAATTGCCAACATCCGCTGGATCATGGAAAAAGCAAGAGAGTTCCAGAAAAACATCTATTTCTGCTTTATTGACTAGGCCAAAGCCTTTGACTGTGTGGATCACAAGAAACTGTGGAAAATTCTGAAAGAGATGGGAATACCAGACCACCTGACCTGCCTCGTGAGAAATCTGTATGCAGGTCAGGAAGCAACAGTTAGAACTGGACATGGAACAACAGATAGGTTCCAAATAGGAAAAGGAGTACGTCAAGGCTGTATATTGTCACCCTGCTTATTTAACTTTTGCAGAGTACATCATGAGAAACACCGGACTGGAAGAAACACAAGCTGGAATCAAGATTGCCGGGAGAAATATCAATAACCTCAAATATGCAGATGACACCACCCTTATGGCAGAAAGTGAAGAGGAACTAAAAAGCCTCTTGATGAAGGTGAAAGAGGAGAGCGAAAAAGTTGGCTTAAAGCTCAATATTCAGAAAACGAGGATCATGGCATCTGGTCCCATCACTTCATGGGAAATAGATGGGGAAACACTGGAAACAGTGTCAGACTTTATTTTTTGGGGCTCCAAAATCACTGCAGATGGTGATTGCAGCCATGAAATTACAAGACACTTACTCCTTGGAAGAAAAGTTATGACCAACCTAGATAGTATATTCAAAAGCAGAGACATTACTTTGCCGACTAAGGTCCATCTAGTCAAGGCTATGGTTTTTCCTGTGGTCATGTATGGATGTGAGAGTTGGACTGTGAAGAAGGCTGAGCACCGAAGAATTGATACATTTGAACTGTGGTGTTGGAGAAGACTCTTGAGGGTCCCTTTGACTGCAAGGAGATCCAACCAGTCCATTCTGAAGGAGATCAACATTGGGATTTCTTTGGAAGGAATGATGCTAAAGCTGAAGCTCCAGTACTTTGGGCACCTCATGCGAAGAGGTGACTCATTGGAAAAGATTCTGATGCTGGGAGAGATTGGGGACAGGAGGAGAAGGGGACGACCCAGGATGAGACGGCTGGATAGCATCACGGACTTGATGGATGTCAGTGTGCGTGAACTCCGGGAGATGGTGATGGACAGGGAGGCCTGGCGTGCTGCGATTCATGGGGTCACAAAGAGTCGGACACGACTGAGCGACTGAACTGATCTGAACTGAGAAGAAACATGCAAGGCACTCTAGTTCCCTGATAGCTTAGTTGGTAAAGAATTTACCTGCAATGCAGGAGACCCTGGTTCAATTCCTGAGTCGGGAAGATCCACTGGAGAAGGGATGTGCTACCCACTTCAGTATTCTTGTACTTCCCTTGTGGCTCAGCTGGTAAAGAATCTGCCTGCAATGTGGAAGACCTGGGTTTGATCCCTGGGTTAGGAAGATTCCCTGGAAAAGGGAAAGACTACCCACTCCAGTATTCTGGCCTAGAGAATTCAATGGACTGTTTAGTCCTTGCGGTCACAAGAGTTGAACATGACTGAGAAACTTTAGCTTTCTAGATCCTAAGCAGGTGTAAGGCTAATGACTGCTGAAGATTTAAAGGGAAAGGGATTTAGTTGGGAAGAAGCAGACTATATCTTGGACAAATATTTTCATTATTAAAAGTAGAGCATATATATGTATATATACACATATATATGAAATTACATATATATATTACATAAAATATATTGTATTTCTCACACCATTGGCCATCTAGATGGTATTAACACTTGGTGTGTAGATGGAGAACAACAAATTTTTTTGGATATTTCCTCTCAAACATAATAAGTGAAAGTTCAGAAAATGTGAGTTTCTACTTTTTCTATTCAGCTGCAAAATATGTCTGGAAAAGTATCTTTGGTTAAAAAAGTGTAATATTTATTCTATAAACCTATAAACCTATTACTGTGAAAGAAAGGGCAGTAGATTTTGGTAGACAACTAGCAGTCTCTACAACAATTATTACAACATGCAAATCATATTTATATGTATGTGTATATATATGTTTTATGTTTTATCATTGGTCTTCTACTTTTACCCTTAGTGAATATAATAAGAGCAAAATCTATGTCTGCTTTATTTACTAATACATCCTTTACCCTTAATACCCTTCCTATCTTTTAGCAGGTATTCAATACAAATTTGTTAAATCACTGACTGACTGACTGAATGAATGAATACAAGTGATTTTCCAGGCAAAGAAACTAAGGTTCAGACAAGTTATACAGTTTAGCCCTTTCTAGAGGCTGGGTGACCATTTTCTAGGAATGTTGAATGATTTATAACTCTGATGGATAGCTTAACAAGACAGTTAGTAAGCTCTCTTCCAACACTGAATGTCTATGATTCTTCGGTGTTGTAGGAAATTACAACACTCCAAATAGGACCATGAAACTGCTTTGTGAAGGAGTAGATCAAGAGAAATTAGAAGATTTACCTTTTTTCTTGTTGGTTCAGTCACATATAATTCTTTCCCTCACAACATTCCAAGCTAAGCTCTCACAGGCTTCATCCCCATATCAAAATGGGTACCATTAATCTAAAATGCTAGAAGATTGCAGCAAACTTGCCATATACCTCTTTTAAATCATGCCTTCCTTGGGCAGAAAAGTAAATATGTGCTGTGTTTAAAAGATTTCCTGTTGAGCTTCAGGCTGCCTGGGAGAATAAAACAGATAGTGAGTTATGTTAATAAATGTCTTTATCATATATTCTGCATAGTCGTACTAAAATAAAAAAAGGAAAGACAAAATTTTGAGACGTATAACCAGTGTACATCAATTGATTATCAACTAAATCTTTTGGTCAGACAAGTGTGAGTGTTCATTGCTGTTGCCAGTTTTTTCTTCTTTAAATTTTTTTTCGCAAAACAATTCATTCTAAACCTGCTTTTCTGTTTTTCAAGATATCGAAGACTTTGAAACCAAAACAAGAAGCACAGTGTCCGTCCGAGAAGGTCAAGGTGTGGTGCTTCTCTGTGGTCCACCACCACACTTTGGAGGTATGGTTACTTTCGGTCACACCATTAATTCGGCCACTCAGGGAATAAAGTAGGCATAGTAGTCCTTAGTGCCAGTGGTAGCCCTCCATCAAATCTAAGGGACTATGAAAGTTTTTCTGGCTCATCCTGCTGTATCAAGTCTTAATCCAAATCTTTTCTTTTAAAAACATGTATTCAATCACTCACTCAACAGATATGTCCTTAAAGAGAAGCAGTATGGCCCTGTACACATGTGTGAGCATTGGGGCTTTGCAGTGAAATGATCACAGCTGTAATCTGTGGTCACCCTACATGACAAAGAATGATTTGTTTAAATGTTTTAGGCTCAATTTCCTCAGCTGCAAAGTAGAGATACTAACTGATGCCTATACTATAGGACAGTCATGAGTGTTAAATGAGCTAATGAAAGTGTGAAAAGTGAAGTTGCTCAGTCGTGTCCGACTCTTTGCGACCCATGGACTATAGCCCGCCAGGTTGCTCCAGCCATGAAATTTTCCAGGCAAGAGTACTGGAGTGGGTTTCCATTCCCTTCTCCAGGGGTTCTTCCTGATCCAGGGATCGAACCCAGGTCTCCCACATTGCGGGCAGACGCTTTTACCGTCTGAGCCACAAGGGAAGCCTGAGCTAATGAATATAAACCAATTAATTTAACAGCCAGTATTTTATTTTAAAAAGAAAGCTAGGACTGTTATTTTATTTTAATTATTGGGTTCCATGGAGAAGCAAATTTCAACAGCTGTTCTGGAAACATGTGAACTATTGGAAGAGGAAAGCTGCCCATTTAATTGGAAGAAAATGTTACGGAACACCAAATCAGGTTATCTCCTGGCAATGGTGAAAATCAAGCAGTAAGTGATATTCTCTGCTTTGGAAGAATCTGGATTAACTGATGAGTTACCCAGTTGCCAGGGATCTAAAGCATCTACTGATTCTCACCCCACTGGTTTGCAATTTCTTAAAATCTGGACAGTTTGGTACAATTTGGTAGATTCTCAGCCAACTGTGATCCTGGAGGAAGTCAGTGTAAAAATATCCATAAAGTCATTTCAGTTAGTACAATCCGATATCACACTATGTTATGAAAGTGAAAGTCTCTTAGTCATGTCCTACTCTTTGGGACTCCATGGAGGATAAAGCCCCTGGAATTCTCCAGGCCAGAATACTGGAGTGGGTAGCCTTTCCTGTCTCCAGGGAATCTTCACAACACAGACATCCAACCCAGGTCTCCTGCATTGCAGGCGGATTCTTTACCAACTGAGCTATGAGGGGAAAGCCACACTATGTTATAGTTCAGTTCAGTTGCTCAGTCGTGTCTGTCTCTTTGCAACCCCATGGACTGCAGCATGCCAGGCTTCCCTGTCTATCACTAACTCCCGAGACCTGCTGAAACTCATGTCCATCAAGTCAGTGATGCCATCCAACCATTTCATCCTCTGTCCTCTCCTTCTCCTCCTGCCTTCAATTTTTCCCAGCATCAGGATCTTTTCAAAGGAGTCAGTTCTTAGCATCAGGTGACTAAAGTATTGGAATTTCAGCTTTCGCATCGGTCCTTCCAATGAATATTCAGGACTGATTTCCTTTAGGATGGACTAGTTGGATCTCCTTGCAGTCAAGAGACTCTCAAGAGTCTTCCCCAATACCACAGTTTAAAAGCATCAACTCTTCGGTGCTCAGCTTTCTAGTCCAACTCTCGTATCCATACATGACCATTGGAAAAATCATAGCTTTGACTAGACAGACCTTTGTTGGCAAAGTAATGTCTCTGCTTTTTAATATGCTGTCTAGGTTGGTCATAGCTTTTCATCCAAGGAGCAAGCATCTTTTAATTTCATGGCTGTAGTCACCATCAGCAGTGATTTTGGAGCCCCAAATCACCATATGAAAATAAAGTATTTCACTGTTTCCCATTGTTTCCCTATCTATTTGCCATGAAGTGATAGGACCAGATGCCATGATCTTAGTTTTCTGAAGTAACGTTATAGTTAATTTAATAATAATAGCAAGTACTTACACAGTACAGATCTAAATACTTTATATGTATTAGATTCTTAAATCTGTAGAATTACTAGTCGAGGGAGATACTATGATGTTTCTTGTTTTATGAATGAGAATACTAAGATACAGAGAGGGTAAGTAAATGGTCCAATGTCATGAATCTTGTAATCATGAAGCCAGACATCAAATCCATGCAGTCTGGGTCCCAGACCCTGGATAGATCCTAACCACCAATGTCTCTTATAATTGATTTCCACTTTAGAACAGGAGGATTTTTTGAAATAGATGGACAAATTTTAAGAAATAAGTGAAAACTTTTCTTCTAATATTAAAACAAATATTATTTATGATCCTTAAAAAACTTGAAGCTATTTTTGCCATTACTTTCAGTTTCATACAATCTTGCAAAATGCTAACACAAAATGAAAAAAACAAACAAACATACAAACCCTAATTGGAAGTTAGCAATATTTTTATTCAATATTATTACACAGTGGTATGTCACTTTGCTCACTAGCAATATTGGGGAAGAGTTACAATACTTTCAACATTATCTGATAAAATGATACTATTCCAGAGCACACAAAAATTTGATAGTGCTTATTTTTTAACAATTAAAAAAAAGTGAAAGTGAAGTCGCTCAGTCGTGTCCAATTCTTTGCGACCCCATGGACTGTAGCCTGCCAGGCTCCTCCATCCATTGGATTCTCCAGGCAAGAATAATGGAGTGGGTTGCCATTTCCTTCTCCAGGAGATCTTCCCAACACAGAGATCGAACCTGAGTCTCCCGCACTGCAGGCAGACTCTTTACCATCTGAGCCACCAGGGGCTCCACTTTTTTAACAATAGGAAGGTTATTTTCCAGTACCATAATCTAAGACAAAACATGCAAATCGTGTTTGTTTGTACTGTCGGTCTACGTCATTTTATACTCTGACATTGGTCAAAGAGACTTGACAGAATCATAGACTAGTTTCAACTTTGTTTTACTCTAAATAAGAACAGCAGACATGCAAATATTTCTAAATGAATGTCATTATACTTTAAAAAGGCAGTAAAGTAGGAGAGCTTTCCCTGGTCACCTTGTCACCTACCAGTGAAGAAGTCTATGTTGGTCTTTTTTTTTTAAAATTTTAATTGGAGGCTAATTACTTTACAATATTGTGGTGGGTTTGCCATACATTCACATGAATCAGCCATGGGTGTACATGTGTTCCCCATCCTGACCCTCCCTCCCACCTCCATCCCCATCCCATCCCTCAGGGTCATCCCAGTGCACCAGCCCTGAGCGCCCTGCCTCATGTATCAAACTTTTAAAGCATGTAAAGCTTTCATTATAACAGTGCCTGTTTAATGTCATGAAATTAACTCACAGATATACAAAACCTACCTGAAATTAAGTCTGCTATAACTGAATAATGAGTACCTGTTGCATGCAAATTATGACAAATTTGACTGATACCAAATTCTGTTTTGCAATATATAATGCTCTAGCAGGATTCCAAAGGCATTTATCAATATTGACTTCATTCAGGTATTATAAGGATTTTCTTCTAAAAGCCATGGCTTTCTCATATCTACAATGACAGGAATGCTGGAATACTATTCAGTTTTCCTTCATATCTCTCTCAGATCAAAACTGAGGGGATTATTGACACCATTTGCTTGAATTATACAAAGAATTATTAATTCATTAAAGTATTAATGGAGTAATTGAGTCATTAAATGTTAATAATGGCAATAATAACTACCAGTTGTTGAATTGTTACCCTCAGCAAGCACTATAAGCCTTTCCATTTATTTTCTCATTCCCACTATTCCAATGATTAAGAATAATAATTTTAAAATAAGAACATTGAGACTCAGACTAAATCAGTTTTTAGTTAGTAAATAAAGACAAGATTCCAACCCAGAACTTTCTGACTTCAAAAATTGCCAATGGATAGACTCCATGGTTAACTCTTCAACCTCAAGTTATTTATTAGTTTCAAGGATCTTATACCTCCAAGTTTGCTAAAAGCCCTAAGAGTGTCTTTACGTCATTAAAACAATTCATTCTTCTTTCTTCCTTGCCTTTTTGTGAGGGTGAATTGTGCAAAAAAAAAACCTCAAGAAAGAAAAGAAATGTATTTGTCAGATAAGCTTTAAATTGCATTAGTGGACAGCTAGTTGAAAGTGGGCCAACTCTACAGATGGACATTGTCTATCTTTGTCTGTAATTTTCCTTGTATTATATATATATATAATTCTAAGCTCATTCAGGTGGTTGGGTGAATTCATTTCCTTAGAGTTGTAGGCCTAAGGTCCCCATGTCCTTTCTGGTCAGCTGTCAAGGGCCACTCTCATCTTATAGAAGCTGCCCACACTTCTTGCCACATGCCTCTACATTTTCAAAACCAGCAACAGAGAATCTCCCTTACATCAGTTCCCTGTAATATTTCAAATCTCTCTAGCCCTATCCAGGCCCAGGAAGGGCTCATCTGAATAGGTCAGCACCATCAAAGATAAAGCCACTTTCCAAGTCAACTGTGCCATCGATTCTAACACATGAAAGTGAGGGCTCACCATATTCATAAATCCCATCATACTCAGATGGTGGGCAAGGGTCCGTGGGGGTTATTTTAGAATTCTGTCAACCATAATTCACTTTCCTTCCTTTATTTCCATCTCTCTAAAGGCTCCATATTTGCCTGCACACCTGGCAGTCATAAAGACACGCCCTAGAAGTATACCAACTGGGACAGACAGAGTCAGCAGGGCAAGATGGAGCAAAAGTTGGCAAGGCCAAATTTATTTTTATATCCAGTATGTGAATAGCAAAGACTCACTGTAAATATTAATAAAGCTTCTCATAAAGAAAGGTGCTACAGACTCCGTAGTTCTAGAAGGCCATATGAGCTGAAACTCTCATATCATTTTTTGAAAAATTTGGTTCTGTTGTATGTGTGCCTGGTATGTATGGTCTATGTATCTAGTCCACAGCAGCGAATCCCTCAAGGTGTTCAGTAACAAGTGAAAAATCGTATTAAATGTGAAATCAGAACATCCTGAATTCTTCATGCTTTCTCTCTAGTGTGTTCACAAAAAACTTGCAATTTTTTTCTTAACAAGGTCTGTCAAATATATTTCAGTCTGTTTATTTAAAAAAAAAAAAACTTTGGGAGAGTAAGAAAAATATCAACTAGGCTGAACACTAGAACTTTACCCAACAAAGAATAGCTCCAGGACCCAAACAAACAAATAAAAAAGTGTGTAAATGGATTTCCCATGAAAATAATTGGTCATGACTCAATGAAATAGTAGAATAATCAGCATAAACCAAACTGAAGCTGTGCTGTTATATGGATGTCTTTTCTTTCAAATAAACCACAGGAGATCTCAGCAGACATTCTTATGGACAATTTTTAAGGCAGCAACAAATGCAGATCTAGGAAGGGAGGATTTACAGACAAAGTTTATTTTAGCAGAAAGGTACCCACAGTGGAAAAGAAGAGAAACCTAGGCAGTAATACCAGAACACAAAATTGGCACGTTCTGCTGTATCTCTTAGAAATGTGATTTTTGGAAACACAACAGGAACCATTTGCTCTACTCTGTGGAGAGAAGCGTATTTTTTTCCATAATTCTACTTCCTTAGCAGAGATAAGCTCCTTGAATGTGACTGAATATATGCCAGTAGAGACGGACTCATCCTTCCTTTCCGCTCTCCTAAAATATGACTTCAAAATACTTCAGAGAAATGTCAGTAATAATGAAGGTGTGGTAGAAAGAAGATTGAAACATTTCATTCCCCATTAGACCTCATTTTCCTTTCTCCTAAACTCTCTCACGGGTAGTCTATGACTTCATTTATCTTCACACAATATTTAAAAATCCCTTCCATTATCTGTTATATGTTTTATCCTTAATTTGGATATACACCTCAGAAAAATACAATTCTCCTACTTAGCTTCTTGGTTCTTGGCAGAACTAAAATTCGGATAGTCAACTAAATAAAATCCTTTTCTTTCCTCCACAATGTCTTTTTGCGGGGGGGTGGGGGGGGATTTACCAATCATTTGTTTTATTTATTTATTATTTTTCTATTTTACTTTATTTTACTTTACAATACTGTATGGATTTTGCCATACATCAACATGAATCTGCCACAGGTGTACATGAGTTCCCAATCCTGAACCCCCCTGCCACCGCCCTCCCCATACCCTCTCTCTGGGTCAATGTCTTTAGATAATTCTAAGGTCATTTCTACAAACACAGATTCATGTGACAAAAAACGGCAATATAACATTTATTTTACTTATTCATATGGGGGAGGGGGTCACAGCTTTGGAATGGCCTTTGAACTGCTATGCAGAAAGGTCTTTGCCTCTTGAGATCTCACTCAGCTCAAGGGTGAGCTTTTGTTAACATCCTTCATCACCTGTAACAAAGATTCTGCACAAGTCAATTTGCAACAGGACTGAAAATGGAGTTTCCTCTGAATTTTTAAAATGAACATAAAACTCTTGAAGCAAAAGCTGTTGGATGAATCTGAAAATAAGCAGTCAATAGATCTTCATGAGTGCAGTGAATGAGTCTGTGCTCACATGAAATTCTGTTTAAAAATGACAGGGTAGAGAAATGATGAATGTTGTCTAAAATAATTAAAATCACCTTCACTGTGAAATAACAGTTTTATCATATTGAAAATAAAGCAACATTCTTTCTCTTTATTTTCTGGATATAAAACTCTCAATCCTGGGCTCATAAAAATCATAGGTTTAAAATTTGTTTTAGAGGAAATGTTCCATTCTTTCCTCAGATACAACTTTTAGGTTTGTTGAAGAATTGGATTTATGCCAGTAGTTAGGAGCATCTATGTCTGTAGTAGAAAGATAACACTACTGTTTGAGCCCCGCATTTGTATTTGCATCAATAAAAATATTGACGATTCAAACTAAATTGAAAATCATTCTCAGCAAAGTCTCAAAATTGTGTTCGAGAATAGAGGACAATCATATTGTCCTATTGAGAAAACATGCTAAATTTTCATATCTTCTTCCTACCAATTAGTTTGTGTTTGTTTTTGTTTTTGCTATTTCTGAATATATCACAATGGTAAAGGCAGGTCAAATTGGCAGTGGCAATATTCCTTGTGAATGCTGCTTGAATGGGTAAAATTTTTAGGTAAATAGGCCCAGTAGTTTCCTGTCGGCACAATAATAGTGATAATAACCATCATTATTGAACTTCTACCATATATTCACTCAGTGAATATTTATTATGTACTTACTAAGGGCCACTCATTTTACTGAGGTTTAGGGATATGGTGGAGACCAAAGCAACAAAGTCCTTCACTCCATGAATCTTACAGTAAAAATTATATTAAAAATATAAGTATGGCCAATGATGATAAAAGCTTGGGAGAAAAATAAAGAGCATAGGGAGTGAATGGGTGTTGCTGATGTCTTCTAAGAGATCAAACAAGCCTTCATTGACATTTGAGAAAAGAACTAGAGGAATGAATGAGACACTGAGAAAAGCAGTTTGGGGAGTAGGAACAGCATGCACAAAGGTCCTGTGGTAGGACTGTGTCTGACATGTGGAAGAACAGCAAAGAGGCTTGTGTGGATGAAGAAAGCTGAACAAACAGGAGAGTAGATGAAGATATAGGCACTACTTTCAAGATATTTTGCAGCCTTTGGATTTTCCTTTGAGTGAAATTAAAATGTACTACATGATAGTGAGCATATAACCACTTAAAAAGTGATTACAATAATTCAGGTTAGAGTTAATAGTGACTCAAGCCAGGATGAGAGCAGTGGACAGGTGGAAATTAGCCATATTCAGGATAAATGTAGAGGGTATAGCTGCATTAACTTCCTGAAAGATTAAATGTAGATTTTAAGAAAAAGACATGTGTAAAAGATAACTCCAAACTGAGCAGTTGGAAGAATGAAGTTCCATGTACTTCATTACAAGGTCATTCATATACAAGGTCAATAAAGGCAGAGCAGGTTTTGGGGTGAGGGAAATCAGGAATTTGTTTTAAGACGAGTTAACTTTCAAATGTCTAACTTCAGACCAAAAACTTCCAATAGGCAACTGAACTGATATGTGTAGGGAGAAAGTTCTGGTCTGAAGAACTAAATTTAGAAGTTATCTTCTGTAAATAGTATTTAACACCACACAGTTGCAAATGTATGAATGCCTACTATACACTGGGAGTTCGGGTTTCCCTGATGGATCAGACAGTAAAGAATCTGCCTGCAATGCAAGTGACCCAAGTTTGATCCCTAGGTCATGAAGATTCCCTGGAGAAGGAATAGCTACCCCCTCGAGTATTCTTGCCTTGAGAATTCCATGGAGAGAGAAGCCTGGAAGGCTTACAGTCCCTGAGGTCACATAGACTTGGACACGACTGAGTGATTAATAATTTCACTTTCATACACTGAGAGCTCAGCTCAGCCTTTGGTATGCCCCAACTCATGTAATACTTTCAGGAAAAATTTCTCCAATTTATAATAGAGCAACTGTGTTAAAGAGATTAGTGCTCACTTGGCCAAGATCATGTGTCTGGAATTCAAAGAATTGTATCTAAATACCACTGCAGTTTTTCTCCTGCTTAATTTTGTCTGGCATTATCTGACCACAGTTCAGTTCAGTTCAGTTGCTCAGTTGTGTCCGACTCTTTGTGACACCATGAATTGCACCACGCCAGCCTCCCCGTCTATCACCAACTCCCGGAGTTCACTCAAACTCACGTCCATCGAGTCGGTAATGCCATCCAGCCATCTCGTCCTCTGTCATCCCCTTCTGCTAACTGCTAAATAAAGTACATAAGGATATAGGAAGTGTTCTAATCTCTACTGGATAATATGTGAATACCATCCACAGAGGTAAACAGTATCAGAACTGGCAAGACTATGGCTCTTCCACTCCATGTAGGACCAACATCTTAGAGTATATTCTCTAGATTTCATGCTCCATATCCACATTCAGAATCTCATCCACTCCCAGGAAAAACATTTTCCTTACTTTTCAGCACATTGAACAGAACTTCAATGTTACAGCCTGTTCAATTCAGTTCAGTCACTCAGTTGTGTCCAACTCTTTGCAACCCCATGAATTGCAGCACACCAGGCCTCCCTGTCCATAACCAACTCCCAGAGTTGACTCAAATACATCTCCACTGAGTCGGTGATGTCATCCAACCGTCTCATCCTCTGTCGTCACCTTCTCCTCCTGCCTTCAATCTTTCCCAGCAACAGAGTCTTTTCAAATGAGTCAGCTTTTCACATTAGGTGGCCACATACAGCCTATTACCACTTGTTTAATCCAGAGTTTCTCAATATCGGCATTATTGACAACTTAGGACAAGATATTTCTTTTCACAAGGCTTGTCCTGTGTGTTGTTAAGATATTAATGGCATCCTTGGCCTGTACCTACTTGATGCCAGAAGCACACATTCTCCACTTGTAAGAATGAGAAAATGGCTCTAGACACTGACAAATATCCCTAGATGATCAAACTCACCTCTAGTGGAGATCCACTGGTGTTGCCCAGGTCTTCTGTTCACTATTTTAAGCTCACCCATGGAGGATGGAAACTGAGGAGGAAAGAAGTCTAGTCCTTCTGTATCTTGCCCCATGACTCACCCTGGGTTCCTTAAAATTGGAGCATACCTTGAAATTTACTCAGAAGTTGCCTGGGTTTTCATTCTTTCTTCAGGATGGATTTACCAGTACGGAAGCTGTCCTAGAATGTATTGGAAGCTAGTAACCATAGGAACTCAGAGGGCCTTTTTAGTGGCTGTCTGTCCTGGAGAAGAAAATGGAAACCCACTCCAATACTCTTGCCTGGGAAATCTCATGGACAGAGGAGCCTGGCAGGCTACAGTCCATGGAATCACAAAAGAGTTGGACATGACTGAGCAACTAAACAACAACAACAAATCCTAGAAACTCAGAGGGCCTTTACGTAGTGGTTGTTTGTAGGGCACAAACGCAATCATCTCCATGATTCCAAACAGGAGGTGCTGTAAATCTAAAGGCATCTCATAAAGTCTAGGTGGTCAGGCAGCAACTGTGGAACAAATGGGAACTCAACTAGGAGTGATTATAAAGGTGTCAGGCCAGTTTTCTGGCTTGCATCATAAACTTGCTCAGCACCAATATCAATGACTTCAACCCAGAAAAGAAATTATTCTTCTTGGATTAGGTCTTTACCACTGAGCTAGCATAACCATGATTTACCACCTAAGAGCCAGTCACATTTAACCCTGGAGCACTACACAAGGTTTGCAGTAAAGTACACTCATATTGGAATATTCCAAAGGGGGGATTTATCCACTAAATCTGAGCACTGTGCTTCAGATTCTTTATTCTGCTCATTTATTTTCTACCTCAAGAAACATGCTACCAATATTGAGACCCTTTCTACAGTGCCAGTAGAAGTTCTCAGTGTCAGTGTTTATTTTTATGAGTTTCTTTCCCATGAGATGCTTCCCCTCTAATAAAAATTACATCCCATATAATGGGTATACGTGCATATATCTTTGTGTTTGTATTTTCAATATCAGAGCACAAGATATAGGGCTATAAAAGATGTCAAAACATAATCAGGCTCTGGGGAAAATAGGATTTTTTGTATGCTTGGCAGAGCAGCTGATAGTCTTCAATTGCTTACCGCAGATCTTCCATTTCTAATAATAATAAAATTATAGACGATGGTGTCAGTGTGAAACTATAGACAATGGCTCAGGGAAGACCAATTATCATTCAGTTCTAATGTTCCTGCTGAATCATCACAGGGAAAATACATCACAATCATTAATAACAGATAAATGTCATAGATGGTGGAGAAAAAATTTAAAAATTCAGCGATTTCAACTTAAGTGGCTCATGAATTATACATTTAATTAAGAAAAGCCAAATGGGAAGGATTTTAAACTTCCAATTTGCAAGGTATTTTTCTTCTTTCCCCATTAAAAAGTATACAAATTAAGCACAGCAGTGGCTGATGATGGGGGTGGGGGGCGGGGGAAGATAAAAGCGCCCATTGCAGGCTGGCTGTTTGGATGAATGGGAAAAGGCAGCCAGTGGGGAAAAGGCAGCAGGGCAGGATGAAAAATAATAGTGACAGGAAGGGCTTGCAACTTTGCACCTTCACCAGTTCACAGAAGGGTACAAAAGGACACCTGGATTCTAGTCTCAGAGCTACTGTCGTCTTCCTTTCTGTTTATTTGCCTGTGAAATGAGGGGGTTGGGCTGGAGGAAATTTCAGGTCCTTACCATTCCAGACATGCCATGAATCTGTAAGTCGAGGAACATACTCTTCGACTTCCTACACACCCCCTGAAGGCAAATATACAAGGTGACCACCATTCTGTCAAAGCTTCCCCAGTGTGATCTCCCAGAGAAGACTGAATTTTACCATTAACAGCAATGGTTTTCAAAGCAGAATTTTCTCACTACCAACACCCCCTGGGAATGTTATCAATGCAAAATTTCTGGCCCCTCCTGAGACCTAATGAATGAGAAACTCATTAGTTTATGGTTCACCAAGTCCTCCAGGTGATAGTGATACCCACTGAAGTTTTAAAATCTCTGCTCTAGAGAGACCTTCATAGAGAGAATTGCTAACTACAGGTTTTGCAAGTGTGTTCTCTTCCCTGCTAATAGTAGCTATACGCTTGTTGGAGTAATTTTGAATAGCAGGTTAATCATTTATTCTACAAGATTCTGAGGAATTCGAACCCAGTATGGGCAATATGATAGGGGAGGGAATATGAGGAACAACTGGCTTAGATGTGAGAGGGCTCAGATATGCAGGGAGCTGGGATTTTGGAAGTCTGATGGCAAGAAAGAAGGATTAGACATTGGACAAAAGTTCAAGTTCTATCCCTTTTTACATGTTAACAGTATAATTTTGGGAAATTACATTTATACCCCTAGCTCCAGTATCTTTCCTATGCTGCTGCTGCTGCTAAGTTGCTTCAGTCATGTCTGACTCTGTACGACCCCATAGACGGAAGCCCACCAGGGTCCCCCGTCCCTGGGATTCTCCAGGCGAGAACACTGGAGTGGGTTGCCATTTCCTTCTCCAATGCATGAAAGTGAAAAATGAAAGGGAAATCTGGATATATAGTAGCAGGCATATCTGCAATAGCCAATTAACCTCACAAAACAAATTGTAGGAGTGATGAAACAAGTATGAAATAAAAGTGCTTCTATTTTTTCAAAATTATTCCTTATGTCATCTTCCTTATTTCTGAACACATTCTTCAAGTAGCTTCTAAATATCCCACTATTGAAGAAGGATACACTACATGTAGGAACAGATAAGAAAGCTTTACTAGTAAGGTAAAAATGAATTCCCCTGGGGAGAAGTGAAAATTATAGTCTCTGGCCCCAAGATTATAGGGTAAAAGTATACAAAGATTTCCTGAGCACCAGTGGCAATGTGTAATTTCTGTTCAGCGAAAGGAGTTGCTTTGGATTTCAGAGGGCTAGAACTTATTCCTCTTCCCTCAGAGGCATCGATGAAAGATACCTAAGTTGAACACAGCCCTGGGAATTTGCTCAAGATTTGTCTTTATTTCACAGAAGGTTCAAAAGATGAAGAGTCACTGACAACAGGGAAATCTGAACTACATTTTTTCCCTCCTCTTTATACTGAAAAAAATTTTACTATCTAGGTGGCTCTCCAGTTTCAAACAAAACCCTTTGAGCATCTCTCTGGTGAAGACAGAGCAACAGTCTTAGAAGTGAAGTAGCAAAGGACATCAGTAAAAAAACTCAGACACAAGAGCCTATATGAAATGATACAAGATCCTAGTAGGGACTTGCCAAGAAAACACACACACACACACACACACACACACACACACACAAAGATTCAATACCTGGGCATGGGACAAGAATGTCAAAACATATTTTAAAAAGAAGTGAATTTTATTTATGCATAGTTGACCTGAAGGTCTTGAATGGTGGCTCAGACAGTAAACTAAAAGCATAGACTCAGAAAACTCGAAGGAATGTTGAGAGTGGAGTAAACCGTTCATAGAGACACAGGTTTAGCTTCCCATTCACTGCAAAAATAAACTTCTTTTGCAACACCTCAAGCAATTCTCATCCATTCTCTGCTTGGTCATCTCTAATGACAGAAAACTCATTATCTCCAGCGTCTTCTGCTGGTATAGCTCTAATGTTTGGACTGATCTTCACTGTATCTTAATGTAGTCAAACAGCATACTATAATAGCCACAAGTCCTACTTTTGCCTACTGGACATCAATGGAGAGAACTTTTTTTTTTTTTTACCCTTTGTGAATGTCATAGCCATTTGACCTATGAAAACAACTCAGTTTTTTTTCTCCATTTCCGCCCTCCAGGGTCAAAATCTAAGTTCTTACCACTTTCTTTGGTGTATTAACTTCTGGACTTGGCTACATTTTGGCTATCTATCTCAATATACTTGAGATTTTCAGTTCCCTCTCAATAATGGGTACTTTGAACATAATATTATAATTCAACTGCAAGATATTTGTAGGCTGTTGAAAATACAGATTCCATGGTACTTCACTCAGATGTTAACAAACCAAATTGCTAGGGTAGGATTAGCTATCTGCATCTTAACAAGTTTCCTAATGTGCTCTGAATGAAGCATAATAGTCCAGTCTGAATAGTCCAGAGTAAGAATAAAGAACATTAAAAAAATAATACTATCCATCCTTTTTTTTTTTAATAAATGATAACCCATTCTTGTATTTAGTTTTCCTGGTACATTATTCATCCTGTTGTTTATTTATCCCATTTACACAATTACACAATAATTAAATATTCAAATATGGCAGGTACAAACTATATAGAGAGTGAAAGTCTTCTGTGTTTTTTTCCCTTTTCTTGAGAAAGCCACTGTATACATGCCTAGATTTTTAAATTTAAAAATTTGCAGAAACACATACACATAAGTTCTCATACATGTAAACGCATAACTTTTTATGAGATCATACTAAACATTTTTATTTACAATATACTTTTCATGTAATAACATGTCTTAGATTGTTTTTCTTCCTGAACACTGATTTTATAGGCTTAACAACACTTTGTGAATTTTTATATTTCATGCCTAAGTGGCATTTTTGTTGCTGTTCATCCTTTTTGTTGTATATTTCTGTCATATCTTCTTCATTCCTGAGAATGATACCAGAATTTCTGGCTATTTAGATGAATTTATTCTTACTGAAATAATTTATGAATTGTCAGAATTTAATACATAGCAGATACAATATATAATTTAATATATAAGTGATTTAATTTAGTCTGTTTTTTGTAAACTCATTATTTTCTTCTGTCTCCTTTCTATCTTCTTTTCTTTCTTTCTTTAAAAAGAATCTGGTTCCCTAAGTATATTGTTAATGCTTCATCTCTTTTTTTTTCTTGGTTTGAAAGGGATGATAAAGATGCCAAAATTCACATATTTCCACTTTCTCAAGGGACTTCCCAGGTGGCTCAGTGAGTAAAGAATCCACCTGCAGGCAGAAAATACAGGAGACTTAAGAGACCTGGGTTTGATCCCTGGCCTGGAAAGATTCCCTGGAGGAGGTCATGGCAACCCACTCCAGTATTTTTGCCTGGAGAGTCCCACAGACAGAGGAGCCTGGCAGGTTATACTCTATAAGGTCACAAAGATTTAAACATGATTTAATCTTTAAGGTCAGACACGATTAAATCAACAGGGCACACACGCATTTTCTCAAGAGTTTTTGTATATGGATCAGATTTAAGGTCAAAATAGCTTTCAATTCATATTGCTTCATCATCCCTCAAAAGAATTTTAAATCAGTTATATTAGTGAAGAATGTTTCAGGTTGTCTGCTTCTATCTGAAGAGGACTGCTAGAACATTATAGAAATAATTAGCTTTCAATTTTTTTCTTTTTTTTGTCTCTGCCACGTCTTGCTTCTGCACTAGTTTTAACATAAGTACGGATGACAAGAGGCTCCCAGTTGCTTTAACTGTTCTCCTGTGACTGTGATTTCCAAATGTGTGATGTCCAAGTTCATCTACAGTTGAACACATTTTAACCATCACTAGTATATTTCCCTCTTTCACCCCCAGCATCTATATCTTCCACATATTTTGGGAGGGGGTCATTTTTGAACCAGTTAAGTTCTTCCACTTTCCTTGACATAAGTTCATTTGTATCTAGTTTTCACAATACATACAATTTCTTAACCTTATTAGTACCACACTTACAAAACATTAATATGTGAGACTATTTTCCTTTGCTCAATGATGCATGCTGGCCAAGTGACTTCAGTCATTTCTGATTCTTTGTGACCCCATGGACTGTGGCCTGCCAGCCTCCTCTGCCCATGGGATTCTCCAGGCAAGAATGCTGGAGTGGCTTGCTATGCCCTCCTCCATGGGATCTTCCCAACTCAGGGATCGAACCCGCATCTCTGGCATCTCCTGCACTGGAAGGCAGATTCTTTACCACTAGTGCCACCTGCAACCCCCTTGCTCAACTATATCTAGATGAAATTTTAAAAATGACAACATAATTCTTCCAGAGATGTACACCAATTCTAACTCTGATATATTGCAGATAGAGATATCAACTAGTATAACTAGAAAATTCTTTTACAGTTGTTGGGTTTTTTTTTTTAATTAAGTAAAACATACATCTACCCTATAGTTCACGTCTAGGGACTTAACAAAGAAAAGTGAAAATGTCCACAGACAGTCTTAGAAAATGACGGGAGAAATATCAATAACCTCAGATATGCAGATGACACCATCCTTATGGCAGAAAGTGAAGAGGAACTAAAAAGCCTCTTGATGAAAGTGAAAGAGGAGAGTGAAAAAGTTGGCTTAAAGCTCAACATTCAGAAAATTAAGATCATGGCATCTGGTCCCATCACTTCATGGGAAATAGATGGGGAAACAGTGTCAGACTTTATTTTTCTGGGCTCCAAAATCACTGCAGATGGTGATTGCAGCCACGAAATTAAAAGACGCTTACTCCTTGGAAGGAAAGGTATTACTTTGCCAATAAAGGTCCGTCTAGTCAAGGCTATGGTTTTTCCTGTGGTCATGTATGGATGTGAGAGTTGGACTGTGAAGAAGGCTGAGCACCAAAGAACTGATGTTTTTGAACTGTGTTGTTGGAGAAGACTCTTGAGAGTCCTTTGGACTGCAAGGAGATCCAACCAGTCCTTTCTAAAGGAGATCAGTCCTGGGTGTTCATTGGAAGGACTGATGCTAAAGCTGAAACTCCAATACTTTGGCCACCTCATGCGAAGAATTGACTCATTGGAAAAGACTCTGGTGCTGGGAGGGATTGGGGGCAGGAAGAGAAGGGGACGACAGAGGATGAGATGGCTGGATGGCATCACTGACTCGATGGATGTGAGTCTGAGTGAGCTCCGGGAGTTGGTGATGGACGGGGAGGCCTGGTGTGCTGCGATTCATGGGGTCGCAAAGAGTCGGACACGACTGAGCAACTGAACTGAACTGAATGTATTGGATTGGCCAAAAATGTCATTGAGGTCTTTCCATAACATCGTATGGAAAAACCCAAACTAACTTTTTGGCCAACCCAATATAATGGTCCCCAAATGGAAACAATTCTAATAATCTTCAACAAGAAAGCAGCCAAACACATTGTGGTATATTCATAAAAATGGAATTCCATTCAGCAATAGAAAGAAAAGAAGTAGTGATAGTCACAACTACATAGGGGGACATTAAGGTACATTAAACAAACCAGACACAAAGCAGTTCATTGGGAGCTGGAGGCTGATATGTACACACTGCTATATTTAAAGTAGATAATCAACAAGGACCTACTATACAGCACAGGTAACTCTGTTCAATACTCTGAAATAACCTGCATGGGGGAAAATTGATAAAAGAATAGCTACATGTATAACTGAATCACTCTACTGTACACCTGCAACTAACACAACATTGTTAAGCAACTATATGCCAATATAAAAGTTCAAAAAGAGGTGCATTCTGTTTGATTCTACTTTTATGAAATTCAATAACCTATGATGATAGAAATCTGGTAGTTGTTACAACAGTAGAGGTTGACAAATAAGGACATAATAAAATTTCTAAAGACGGGAATATTCCATTATTTATTTTAGGCTGGTGATTTCATAGTGCTTAGATTTTTAGAATTAACTGAACTGAACACAGGATTTGTGCATTTTATAGCATGATAATTATATCAGTTATATATGCTTCTGTATATTTATATTCATGTTTATATATAAGATTTCCAGAGGTTGATTGGTGTTCAGCAAAAATGATATGTTCTCTTTCATTTTCAAGCTTTTGTTCTCTGAGCAAGGTTTGCTAATCTGTTGCCTGGATAGCTCCCATTCATCCTGCTAATTTGAGTATGGAATTCTTCTCAGAAAACTTTTCTGACCACAGATCATTCTAAGCTCCTCATCTGGGTTCCAATGATGCTTCTGCCAAAGCACATATCAGCCCACATTGAGATTATCCACACTAGTTGTAATCAGTTTACTAGGTCAAGTTTTATAAGGCACAGGTTTTGCTTTGATGTGTTCTAAGTCCAAAGATGGTCACAAAAGAGATGTTCAGAAATTGTGTAATAATTGAATGAATGACTCCAAGGAGTAGGGTCCCTGAACTTACATCTTGAAGTAAAAGTTTTAGCAAACACCCCTAAACATGATTAATATAGGCATCCTTCTGATTGCGTATTGAGAAGCATAGCTTTAACATGATAACTGATGCAGAAATTCAGTGTACATTTTGAGCCCATAATATTTTATATCATATAGTTTTCTTAATAACTTCATCCACTTGTTCCCTTGACATCTCACCATCACATCTTTAATTACACAAAGCCAGTGATAGACAGTAAAACCATATCATCCAAATTGGGAAATACTTAATTAAAAAGAAATAAAACAATTACATCAGGATGACAGGCACAAACTGGACAAAGAGGGGCACAGTTGCATTCTATTTGTGGAGAAGTAGGGCACATAATTTTCAGATAAGAATGAATACAGTAAAGATAATACTTATTTTGTTCTGTTTCCAGATTTATCTTATGCATGGATTTTCAATGATAACCCCTTATATGTTCAAGAGGACAACAGACGGTTTGTATCACAAGAGACAGGGAACTTGTACATTGCCAAAGTGGAGCCATCGGATGTTGGCAACTACACTTGCTTCATAACAAACAAAGAAGCCCAGAGAAGTGTTCAAGGACCACCCACTCCATTAGTACAGCGCACTGATGGTAAGATGATGAGTTATCTTAGGGATAAATTTTGTCTGTGAATTTTGAAACTTGGGAGATCCGTAGAACTTTCTGCTTTCCTCTGTTTCATTGGAGCCATAATATCTAGGAGTTGAGTTTTAATTCACAAATATGTTGAAAATCACATATTGTCAAAAATAATAGAAAACTATATAATTAATCCACATGGTATAATATAGATGATTTTGAGAACACTATGCCATTTCCTCTCTGGGTCTGAAGCAGATCCTTTCTTTGCTTAAGAAATATTTTATTAAAAAAGAAATAATGTTTGGGAGAGTAAACATGCGTGTGTGAATGTGTGAGTGCTGACAAAATTATTCATTAACCTAATATATTTTCGATGAACATATGATACAGCTTTTCTTTAACGCCACTTTCTTTTCCATATTTATCTCTTTTATTCACCCTTTTTTTCCCCTAGTTGGCAAGGCAGGAAAACAATTCACATTCAAGGAAAGTAAATCAAGTCAACATTAATAATGAGTGTTCCAAAGAAAAATGAAACACAAAATTCATACCAATTATATTTCCCCAAGGAACATAATTTAGATTGGTCTCTGATGATTTTGGAGTTTAGTCAAGCCATAGCTGGTACAAGATTTCGAGCTAGAAAACCTAAGAAAGTGGTCAAAGTAAAAAAATCCTCTAGTTGATTCTTTAATTAAATATTCACAGTGGTAAATATAAAGATGGAAATATCTGTTGATGCGTTTTATGATCAGATTCTGGACTTGTAATACGTCCATATAGTTTTTCTCCTCTTTAAGTTCAAGAAAAGCAGGAATATAATTTAATGATGGATAACAGAAGCACGGAATTAGCTCTATATAGGGAGTTCTTATGACAGAGCTTTTATAATCACTATTCAAATATATTTGCATGGTCTTAATTTAGAATTCATCAACCACTGGAATTCTTAAGTCCAATTTCTCCCCTTCAGTGAGTGCTCTGTTCATGATCACAAGAGCTCCTAAGCAAATAATATGCATAGAAACGATCATATTGGCCTTTTTTCTCCCTATTTACTTACTTTCTTAACTTCTCTTCTTAATTCCTTCATTATTCCATCTCCTCTGTTCTTTTCAATACATTTATGGTAAAAATATACAAAAGCATCATACAGAATACTAAAAAAAAAAATCTCTTCTTAAAGTAGTCACTCAAGAAATACCACATGTCAAAGAAACAGAAAAAATAAAATTTACCAATTTATTTGAATGAAGTAGTACTCTGTCTTTTCAACCACAGCCTCTTTGAATGTTTAGAATGATTAATTTCTAAAAAAGGAAGTATTTTTATTTTGTAAAAGAATTTATTTTATTTTTAAAATGCTCTTGTGGAATACAGGGAAATTTGGGATGCAT
This sequence comes from Budorcas taxicolor, assembly GCF_023091745.1. Lineage (NCBI taxonomy): Eukaryota > Metazoa > Chordata > Mammalia > Artiodactyla > Bovidae > Budorcas > Budorcas taxicolor. Next base: position 35,478,462 of record NC_068910.1, read on the forward strand.
TTATTCTGATATTTTGGTATATCTTAGGTATTTCTTTTTTAGGGGAGAGAGGAATGAACTAATTTTTTAAACAGTATTATGAAGTGATGCTCTCCATCATTCATCATCAGTATAGAAAAAATATTGTTAACTAAAGACAGAATAATCAAATTTTGATAACTAAAGCATTTGCTTCATAAAAAATCTCTGTTCTTTAGAAATGCTGCTAGCTCTTTTGGTGTTTAACAGGTGTGATGGGGGAATATGAACCAAAGATTGAAGTGCGTTTTCCTGAAACTATTCAAGCTGCAAAGGATTCATCTGTAAAACTGGAATGCTTTGCCCTTGGAAAGTAAGGTTGTTTTGTTTTTTTTCTAACTGTTTTAATTAACACAAACAAATAGATATTTTGGTATTCAAATGTTGCTCTACAGGTAAATTAGCAAATATTTTAAAAGCTGGCAAAAGTGGAACTTTCTGATTGGACTTTAAATAAACATGTCTAATATTAATACTCTAAAAAATGAGTGGGGAAATGATTCTGCCAACTGGGCCAATATTTACTCTAGTTTAAGCACAGTGTAAGCCACTTAGGCCGCACATTGCCAAGCAATAAGTGAGCTTGCATAAGATGGCAAGCAGGTCACTAAATTTTTGACATATCCACCACTCTATTTCTTGTACATCCTGAAATATATTACCTGGAGTGTCTCCTTGCTTAATTAATCAACAACTCTTGTAAGTGAAAAATCTGCACAGCTAGCTTCCAAAATAAGGCAAATTAAAGGCCATTGTTCATAGTGGATAATTAGAATTGAGCCAAACCTGTCCTGGTAGGAGAAGCATTTTGCTTTACTACTCAGATAAATGTTTATAAGCAATAAGTTTGGAAAGCTTTAAATCCAGCCACATTTTTTTTTTTTTCATGGAGTGTTCAGAACACTGAATTTTGGCAATATTAAAATTTTATTTTGACACCCATAAACACCAGTAACCAAGTAACAAAGTGATAAAATTCCACTTTAAAATATTAATGTATATATGAATTATCTGGGGGATAGCTAAATTGAGATTCAATAGATTTGGTGTGTTGTCTGATTTCTTCAATTCCAACAAACTGCTAGGTAATAGTGATTCTTCTTGCCTATAGAACATACTTTGAATAGTAAGAGACTTACTCTCAGCACCACTTTTAAGTGCTTACCTATAAATCCAGAATCTATTCCTCATGTGAGCCTCATATTCAGAAATAATGATTTACATTCAAAATTATGGGAAACATCCTTAAAAGTCTTCATCCTATTATTAAGCAAATATGCCAAGCAATCCAAATAATGTTTGTTCGTTTGAGTGGGCATGCTCAGTGGTGTCCGACTCTTTCCAGCACTAAGGAGACTGCCAGGCTTCTCTGTCCATGGAATTTGCCAGGCAAGAATACTGGACTGAGTTGCCATTTCCTCCTCCAGGGGAGCTTACAGACTCAGGGATGGAACCAATATCTTCTACATTTCCTGCAATGCAGGTGGGATTCTTTACCACTGAGCCACAGGGGAAGCCCAATCCAAATAATGCTGGTTACTAAATATTTTGTAATCAGCATTATTTGGCTCTATTTCCCTGGTGGCTCAGTGGTAAAGAATCTGCCTGCAATGCAAGAGCAGCAGGAGATATGGGTTCAATCCCTGTATTGGGAAGATCCACTGGAAGAGGAAATTGTAACCCACTCCACTATTCTTGCCTGGAGAATCCTGTGGACAGAGGAGCCTGGCAGGCTACAGTCCACAGGATCGCAAAGAATCAGATTTGACTGTCAGTTCAGTTGCTCAGTTGTGTCTGACTCTGCGAAACCACGGACTGAAGCATGCCAGGTTTCCCTGTCCCACCACCAACTTTGGGAGCTTGCTCAAACTCAGTCCATTGAGTCGGTGATGCCATCCAACCATCTCATCCTCTGTTGTCCCCTTCTCCTCCTGCCTTCAATCTTTTCCAGCAACTTTTCCCATGAGTCAGTTCTTCACATCAGGTGGCCAAAGTATTGGAATTTCAGCTTCAGCATCAGTCCTTCCAATGAATAATCAGGATATCCTCTAGGATAACTGGTTTGGTCTCCTTGCAGTTCAAGAGACTCTCAAGAGTCTTCTCCAAAAACAGAGTGCAAAAGCATCGGTACTTCAGTGTTCACCTTTCTTCATGGTTGAACTCTCACATCCATACATGACTACTGGAAAAATCATAGCTTTGACTAGATGGACCTCTGTTGGCAAAGTAACGTCTCTGCTTCTTAATGTGCTGTCTAGGTTGGTCATAGCTTTTCTTCCAAGGAGCAAGCATCTTTCAATTTCAAGGCTGCATTCACCATCTGCAGTGATTTTGGAGCCCCCAAAATAGTTTTCCTCTGTTTCCATTATTTCCCCACCTATTTGCCATGAAATGATGGGACTAGTTGCCATGATCTTCATTTTTGAGTGTTGAATTTTAAGCCAGATTTTTCACTCTCCTCTTTTAATTTCATCAAGAGGCTCTTTAGTTCTTCTTCACTTTTTGCCAAAAGGATGGTGTCATCCGCATATCTGAGGTTATTGATATTTCTCCCAGCCATCTTGATTTCAGCTTGAGCTTCATCCAACCCAGTATTTTGCATCATGTTCTCTGCATAAAAATTAAATAAGCAGGGTGACAGTATATAGTCTTAACGTACTCCTTTCCAAATTTGTAACCAGTCCATTGTTCCATGTCCAGTTCTAACTGTTTATTTTTGACCTGCATACAGATTTCTCAAGAGCAAGGCAGGTGGTCTGGTATTCCCATCCCGTAAGGAATTTTCCACAGTTTGTTGTGATCCATACAGTTAAAAGCTTAGTGTAGTCAATAAAGCAGAAGTAGATGTTTTTCTGGAATTCTCCTGCTTTTTCTATGATCCAATGGATGTTGGCAATTTGATCTCTGGTTCCTCTGCCTTTTCTAAATCTAGCTTGAACACCCGGAAATTCTCAGCTCATGGACTGTTGAATTTTACATATTTGGCCCCATAGTATTTGTTCAATAAATAATTATAGATTGTTTAAATTATTTTAAGAGATTGACAAATGGGAGTTTTGTCAGTTTTTGTTTACTTGCCTTGAAAGACATGATGAAGTTTCACCATTTTCAAGCTTTCTCAGAAATTAAAGTACATAAAACACCATAAAATAACAGAAAAATACTTTGAAATTTTATTGATTTATTTATAAAGAAAATCAATGAAAAATAGTATCTGAAAAGAATATGAATAGTTTATCATGTTTAGCATCAGGAAATATAGATTCCTGTAATTTAAAAAATACTCACATAGTAAGTGAAAAGGATTGATGCTAGTTCTCAAGAATCTCATGTAAATAAATTACATGAGTAACCATTTATAGCTAAGAATTTATATGATATGCCTAATCCTCTTAGTTGTGCAGGGTACCTCATATTTTTATTATATTTGAGGAAGATGATGAGGCTCAAAGTATATAAGCAACTGGTTCAATTTCATGCTTCTGATAAGAAAGAAAGGACACTTTAAATTTAGTCTCACCTGATTTTAAGTTCTGAACTTAGAAACTTTTGAGTAAATGGTTAAGATAACTGCTCTCCAAGTTAGAGGAGGCAGATTAAATTCTCAATTTTCTCAAAAGTTGTCTGACCATCGGCAAGCATCCTTCTTAACTGTTAAGAATTTCCATATCCTCATGCAAAAAAGATTAAAATGATATCTATCTCTGGTATTGTTTTGAAGATTACAGTGCATAATACATGTAAAAATATGGCAAATATGATGTGTATGTACAAAATAAAAATCCCTCAATGATAAAGTGTATGTTCACTGTTAAGTTTATATATAAAAGAGCTGATGCACATGAAATAAAATTAAGGAAGAATGGGAAAATGATGAGAATTGGTTCACTGTACCTCTTAGAAAATTGTCAAGGAAATAATTGATCTAGTGGAGTATGTCCCACAACATTTTATCTGACAAAGCTAATCATTGTTGAGATTATATTTATTAAAGCTATTATTAATATGGAATTGAAATGCCTCAGTGTTAAAATGGAAAGTCTGAAGCATCCACAAGGACATGATGGTGTTAAAATGTTCTGCATAAGAAACATATATTCTGTGTAACTGAAGTGCAGATCTAGTTCTCATTTCTTCAGATGAACAGAATGTAGATGAAAATCCTTTATATATTTGGAAAATATTATGCAAATGTTAGCTACTAACAAAAAAGATTTTTTACTGCCTGTGCCCTCTGCAGTGGACATTTACCAAATACTCTACTGACTTTTCTGAATTTGCAACATTAACATACACACAAACAGTGCACTCCCTAGAAAGTTACTAATTGATAAACATAATTAACAATCTGAAAAGAACAAAATCAACCTCCCCTTTTAAATGATAAATATCTATTTGCAGTTCTATTGCCAAGTGTTTTACAAACTACAGAATGATAATTATAAATCATGTTCTCTGACAACTCTTTATAAAAAATATTGCATGCAATACTTGATTTTGTTATATTTTTTTCAAGTCAATATGCTCCAAACAATGTTGGGACTGCTTTGTACAAATCCTTTTAAATCTCCTCATTCACTTTCTGAGGTACTACACTTCTCTGTAGTAAGTTGGATACACCCCCAAACTGAAAAAGCGCATTGGTTCACTGAGGAATAAAATCAAGAGTTCTTTCTCTTATCAACAATGTTTCTAAACACTTTTGCTAACTAATTACTGACTACTATTTATGCTATAAATTATACATTCATTAAACTAAGGTTTATATATTTTAGTTAATGAGAAAGGAGGGGAAGTTAAGGAAATTAGTAGGTGAATAAGAAAGAGGAACACACACACACACACACACAAAATAACATAAATCATTGCCACATCATATTCACCTTTTTTTAAAAGGACTTTAAACAGTTTCTGAAATACAGACTGGTTTTCATGAAATATTTGTGGAACTATTTTCTAAGTAGCTAGGAAATAATTCCCTTTATCCTGGGAATATTCCTTCTCTTGAATGGGTAGATTATTTTGGAATTTATCTTGCTAATTGGCCTCTGAGCTTCCTGGGTCTGTGGTTTGGTAACTGTCACTAATTTTGGAAAATTTCCAGTCATTCTTACTTCAAATATTTATTCTGTTAATTCTCTCTTTGCTCTCCTTTGGTGTTCCCATTAGACATTTGTTTTACCATTTGTAGTTGCACCCATTTCCTGGATACTCCATTCTTTCTTTCTTTCTCTTCACATTTTAATTTGGGATGTTTCCATTGACATGTCTTCTCGGTCACTTACTCTTTTCTTAGTCATGTTCAGTCCGCTGGTAAACCTATCAAAGACATTCTCATTTACATTATAGTGTTTTTATATCTATTACTTCCTTTTGATCCTTTCTTAGAATTTCTTTTTTTTTTTCTGCTACATTAATCCTCTGTTCTTTCATGCTGTCTGCTTTTTCCATTAGAGCCCTTAACATATTAATTTTAATAGTTTCAAATTCCCAACGTGATCATTTAAAAATATTTGCCATATGTGAGTTTGGTTCCACTGTTTGCTTTTCTCTGCAGAATGTGCACTTTAATTGGTCTTTTATATATTTTTGTTGTTAAAAACCTAGTAGGATGTAACAGGTAAAAGTAAGTGATTTTACACTAGATTTTAGTGTAAACTTTTATGTTTATCTGGCAAGGAGTTAGGCTGTGTTTATTAACTGTTTGCCATAGCTGTGGTTTCAGAGGCTAAAACTCCCTCTTGTTTTTCTTTGTTTTCCCTGTTATCTTCAGGTTTCCCTAGAGACTCTCTTAATCAGAGACTCAGGTCTGCAGTTTCTTTACCTGTAACCCCTAGCTATTTATTCAGAAGACCTATTGATGATATGAATGTCCTTGTTAACTAAGTTTAACATCTCAATAATTTATGGATCTGTTTCTATTAACTGTTTTTGCTTCTAATCATGATTCCTATTTTTTTTTTTATGATTTTCAGGCTATCTAATAATTTAATTTAATTAGAGATATAATAAATATTATGTTGTTAAAAGCTGGACTGTTGTGTATTTCTTTCAAGTATTGGATTTTATTGATAGGAATTAAGTTGCAGTGAATCTGCTTGACCTCTCTGTAGCTTATTCTTAAACTTCCTTGAGTATGGAGTAGATGTTAGTCTAAGGCTAATTTAGTTCTAAGATGTTTCTTCCTATCAATTGCTCTAAAATGTTTACTATCTCTCTTCTCTAGCATGTTAGAACTCCAACATCTTTCAGCCCTATTTGTACTCTGAAAATTGTTCTTTGCCCAGCCTCATTTCTCATTCTTCTGTAGATTTCTGGAGCGCTTTCTTTTTCTAGTCCCATTGGCTCTGATACTCTGCTCTGCAATCCCAGCCACTTCAGTCACCTTGTGTCTCCTAACTCAGTGATGTAGTCTTGTCTTATTTATGTTTGCTTCTTCATTCAGTGTTCTAGAAAGTACCTGGAGGTAAAAAACCTAGGATATCAATGGCTTACTTTGTACCTTTCCCATCCTTTAGGGATCACAGTTTTATGCTGCCCATTGTTACTTCCCTGGAATCAGGTTTGTGTCCCATTATATTTGTCCAGTTTTCTTATTGTTTCCGGTAGGAGAGTAAATGCAGGTCCAGTTAATCCAACAGTGCTAAATTCCAGATTTTTTTTTTTTAAGGCTTATTTTGAAGGTAAAAAGGTGAAGTTTAGAGAAATGAAATAATTGATATACATAAGTTGTAAATTTGCAATTCAAATTAAAAATAATTGATTCTGACTTCAAAACTCATGCTTTTATCCATTTGATATTTACATCAAATTATCTTTTTAATATAAAAATTAATTCTCCATGTGCGGATGCAGTTAGCCCTCAATTCTGCAAATGTTTTCCTTTAAAAGGCTTGAAAATTTTCAACAAAATGGTAAAAAAGATGTTATCTGAGAATGAAATTATGGATATTTCATTATGGTTAGTAAAATTATGGATAGTAATCTGCAATTACTAATATTTCAGCAAATAAGTTTAATTTTATATATTAAAGTTTTTGATAATTCAAAAGATAACCTTTTCAAAATGCATTATTTTTGAATGAGAAGAAAAAACTCTCTCTAAAAATCAATCAGGGCCATTGCAGAGGATACACCCCACTGGTTTATATGTGGCAATGGTAATAGGTAATATTTATAAAAATCTAGGATAGATGATTAGGAAGAATACAGAAAATATACCAACCAACCTAGGGGGCTGCTGCAGTCATGCAGGCAGAGAGTGTGGAGAATGAGATCTATGGAAGGCTGGCTAGAGTGTTTACTCAAAGACCCTAACTATCTTAAACCACCATGGGCTAATGTGAATATAGAATAATTGAGACAAAACTTCGGATACCTGCCTGAACTTTAATTACTATGACTTTGGGGACATGTATCTCACTTTCTATGTTGGAGTTTCAGAGCTGACATGATCACAGCTTTCAATTCTCAGTTTTGTCTCATTTGTTTAACATGGCAGACTCTTAATTATCTAAGCTGCAAATTAATTGTATTGTGAAATGCCCTGAGAAACTCCTTGGATAGGTGCTATTCAAATATAGTATGATTGACTGATAGACCTCTGTGTCTCCTTTCAAGAAAATATATGCCTTTGTTCTTAGTAAAGAAGTTAAACTGATATAATCATAACTCTATCACTTTCATAAACAACCAAACATATTTACTTTTCATTTTTTTTCTTAACTTAATAACTTTGCTGTCAATGCTCTGGAATGCAAATAAAATTAGTCGCTTTACTCAACGTTCCTGTGTGTTATGAAGTCTTCACACAGAGGGATATATTTATGTATAAACAATGATGTTTATGTATACAGGTATATCTTATTCATTATTTTCTAATTTATGAAGGAAAAGATACCCCAGCTTAGCTATTAATGTTAAGCAGTAAATATGAAGTCTCACCAAGTTGTTGTTATCTATTTCAGAAATTTCAGATGAAAGAGCAGCTATTTGACTTTGCTTTCTTTTACACATATGGACATCATTGAAGAGCTTACCACAGAAAGATTGCTCAGGATGCTCAGAATGACAGTAGCGTTTTAACACATTATCAGTTTTTTGCAGAAACTAATGCCTGTGGTATTAATACATCTCTGGCCAATAATATGTTAATATTAAACTAGGTGAATTCAGGGTTTTCAGGATTTAAGCACTTGCTTTAAAAAAATTCAGAGAGACATCTTGAAAATTTCCCATTTGAATGGCAGGAACACATGTACACCCATGGCGGATCCATGTCAATGTACGGTAAAACCAATACAATATTGTAAAGTAATTAGCCTCCAATAAATAAATAAATAAATAAATAAATTTTTTTAAAAGAGAAATAAAAAATAAATAAATAAAAACTTTCCTCATTAAGTTAAATAGATAAAGAGTAAATTATTTTCCTATGAATAGCCTGTCCTGTTTGTCCCACAATGTAGTATAATGAAGGTACTCTTCAGATTCTTTCTAACTACTTTGTGTTTTATCATGATTTTCTATTGGTTCACATAAGATGATATGGTAAATTCCATGCAAATATGAGAACTGACAAGCATTCAAGCCAATCTTTGAAAAACTGAAAGACAGCAATGCTCAACAAAGGAACACATAAACACACATTCACCATAGGGCTGAAAGTTTTATCAGTGGATTCACTAACATTTCAAGGAAACATTGTGTTCTGGAAAGTGTATAGGCTTTGAAAAGATCAGAGTTTAAATACTCAGTCCCCCTGTCAAGTTCCCCTGGAGAAGGAAATGGCAACCCACTCCAGTATTCTTGTCTGGAGAATCCCATGAAGAGAGAAACCCTGTAGTCTACAGTTTATGGGATCGCAAGAGTTGAACACGACTTAGTGTTTGTTATCTTCCTTCCGCCATCAATAGCTGGGCCACTGTGTTTTCCTTCACCACTCCCTTATCATGATCCCTAGCTTATAATAGGCAATCAATGCATAATAACAATTAATAAACTCTGGTACTGTAATTGTCAGTGGTGCTTTGACTGAGAAGGTAAAAAGGAATACACAGGAGAGAGAGAGGGATTTCTGCATTATATTTCTTAGTGAACACAGTCCTCAAGGACTTGCTCAGAACAGTGGATTTACCATTTTAAAATAACATATTTATTCTCGATGAGGATTATTGACATTCCCTCATTCACTCACTTGGCAAATTAAGCTCCAGTATCTATTAACTTAGTAAATATGCATTGAATATCTTATTCAATAGTTAATTCCTTTCTGCCTTCACTTATTCAGGAGGAATTCTAACAGCAGATGCTGGGCTAGGCCCTGGGGATATAAAGATAATAGAAAGACCCCAAGGAGTTCGCAGGCTACTGAAAATAGGATTGATGTAACAATGTGGATGACAGTTGTTGGTTTTTTTTTCCTAGTGTCTGTCCTTTCCTTACAATGAAGGAAGATTCAAGAATACTCTGGGAACTTGCCTGATTATCTTTGCTGAGACTGGAAAGAGTTACTCTCAGTTTCTTTGGTAGAACTAATAAGTGACTGTTCCTGAAGGAATTTTTGTGTGTGTCTCTGAGAAACAGAAGATTCTTGCCTCTTTCTCTCCCACTTTATTAATACCCCTTCCCCCCGCCCAAATTTTAAAATAACTGTTTTAGAACAGAAAAGTCAGCCGACAGTATAGTAAAATTCCATATAATACCACACAGTTTCCCTATTATTAAAACTTTAAATTAAGATGGTACTTATGTTATAAATAATGAACAAACACGAATATGTCTTTATTAACTAAAGCCATGCTTTATTCAAATTTCCTTGGTTTTTATTTGATATCCTTTTTAATTCTAACATTCTATCCCAGGTACCATATTGAGTTTTCTTGTCTCCCTGGGCTCTTCTTGGCTGTAATTAACAGTGTCTCAGACATTTCTTGTTTTTGATAACCCTGAGAGTTTTGAGGAGTAGTGGTCAGTTTTATTGTGGGATGACCCTCTATTGGAATTTATTTGCTGTTTTCTTTAACTTTAACGTGAGGTTATGGGTTTTGAGCCAAAAGAGCGTAAAAGTAAAATGCCATTTTCACCCATCATATCAAGGTTATTACTCTATCAATATGATCTATGGCTGCTAATGCTGGCCTTCATCACTTGGCAGAAGTTTTATCAGTGTTCTCCACTGTAAATCTACTCATTTTTCTCTTTTCCCATATTGAGTCTTTGGAATGGTCAAAGTATATCATTCATATCTAATGAGTAAGGGGTCATGATTCACTTCTAAGGTGTGAACCTATATAATTTGTTTAGAATTCTTCCTCATGGGAGATTTTTCACTTTTCCATCCTCATTTATCAATTTATTCAATCTTGTATTTATATAAATATCATATTGAATATTTATTTCACTTTTGGGTTATAATCCAATACTGCTTTGTTTTGATACTCAAATCATTTCAGCATATTCTTTGTAAAACACTTTTAAAAATCTTTAAAAGTATATGTTATGAATATATTTTCCATTAAACAGTTTGTTGTACTTTCATATGAAATGACAGTGGGACATTCAAATGTGTATTTTCAGCCAATCTCTCACTGATGGACATTTCAGTTCAGTTCAGTCACTCGGTTGTGTCCAACTCTTTGCGACCCCATGAACCGCAGCACGCCAGTCCTCCCTGTCCATCACCAACTCCCGGAGTCCACCCAAACCCATGTCCATTGTGTCAGTGATGTCATCCAACCATCTCATCCTCTGTCATCCCCTTCTCCTCCTGCCCTCAATCTTTCCCAGCATCAGGGTCTTTTCCAGTGAGTCAGCTCTCTGCATCAGGTGGCCAAAGTATTGGAGTTTCAGCTTCAACATCAGTCCCTCCAATGAACACCAGGACTGACCCCCTTTAGGATGGACTGGTTGGATCTCCTTGCAGTCCAAGGGACTCTCAAGAGTCTTCTCTAACACCACAGTTCAAAAGCATCAATTCTTCGGCACTCAACTTTCTTCACAGTCCAACTCACATCCATACATGACCCCTGGAAAAACCGTAGCCTTGACTAGACGGACCTTTGTTGGCAAAGTAATGTCTCTGCTTTTTAATATGCTATCTAGGTTGGTCATAACTTTCCTTCCAAGGAGCAAGCGTCCTTTAATTTTATGGCTGCAATCACAATCCACAGTGATTTTGGAGCCCAGAAAAATAAAGTCTGACACTGTTTCCACTGTTTCCCCATCTATTTCCCATGAAGTGATGGGACCGGATGCCATGATCTTAATTTTCTGAATGTTGAGCTTTAAGCCAACTTTTTCACTCTCCTCTTTCACTTGCATCAAGAGGCTCTTTAGTTCCTCTTCACTTTCTGCCATGAGAGTAGTATCATCTGCTTATCTGAGGTTATTGATATTTCTCCCGGCAATCTGGATTCCAGCTTGTGCTTCCTCCAGCCCAACATTTCTCATGATGTACTCTGCATATAAGTTAAATAAGCAGGGTGACAATATACAGCCTTGACATTCTCCTTCTCCTATTTGGAACCAGTCTGTTGTTCCATGTCCAGTTCTAACTGTTGCTTCCTGACCTGCATACAGGTTTCTCAAGAGGCAGGTCAAGTGGTGTGGTATTCCCATCTCTTTCAGAATTTTCCAGTGTGTGGTGATGCACACAGTCAAAGGCTTTGGCATAGTCAATAAAGCAGAAATAGATGTTTTTCTGGAACTCCCTTGCTTTTCCCATGATCCAGCAGATGTTGGCAATTTGATGTCTGGTTCCTCTGCCTTTTCTAAAACCAGCTTGAACATCAGGAAGTTCATGGTTCATGTACTACTGAAGCCTGGCTTGGAGAATTTTGAGCATTACTTTACTAGCATGTGAGATGAGTGCAATTGTGAGGTAGTTTGAGCATTCTTTGGCATTGCCTTTCTTTGGGATTGGAATGAAAACTGACCTTTTCCAGTCCCGTGGCCACTGCTGAGTTTTCCAAACTTGGTGGCATATTGAGTGCAGCACTTTCACAGCATCATCTTTCAGGATTTGGAGTAGCTCAACTGGAATTCCATCGCCTCCACTAGCTTTGTTCATAGTGATGCTTCCTAAGGCCTACCTGACTTCACATTCCAGGATGTCTGGCTCTGGGTGAGTGGGAGTGATCACACCTTCATGATTATCTGGGTCATGAAGATCTTTTTGGTACAGTTCTTCTGTGTACTCTTGCCACCTCTTCTTAATATCTTCTGTGGACATTTAATTTCTATTTTGTTTACTTTTTTGTTGTCATAAATAATGATGAAATGAATATTCTTGGGGCTGCAGTTTGTCCATCTGCATGCAAACCTCTTCAGTATAATTTTAGAAAATTAAATTATTGAATAACAGGAATGTAAAAGTTAAAGTTTCTGATATGTGTTGGCAAATTCTCCTCAAGAACTGTGGAAGGTCCATTTTCAAATGGACCAAATTACAAGTTGGGTCTCTTTTGATCTTACATACTGAATCCAAAAAGTCAAAGATTCCATTCACTTTTTTTTTTTCCTATTTCAAAATCAAAATTGGATTTTTACATTATGTTTCAAAAATCAAATTAATCTAAAGGCCCTAAAAATCATCCAAGAAGAATATATATATATACTTCTGCAAGTAACTCTTTTTCCTTTCCATCTCAGTCTACCATCACCTTTCTCAGGAGACTTACAAATCTTACTTTTTAAGTAACTGGCAATTGCAGGAGAGAAAGATTTCAAATCCAAGTTGGAACTGAACTGAAGGAAAAGAAGTTACTTCCATTTTTCCTGTTAACCTTGGAACCCATCTCTAGAAATTTTATTGGAATTTGGAGGCATCTCAATATGTTAAAACAAAAACAACTCTTATTTCATCTTCTGGCCCCTGGACAAAAGAAACTCTACCCCCTGATTATAAAATACATTAGTTAATTAGGTAAGGAATATATTTCTAAGCAACATTATACTGACCGAAAAGATGATTCTCATGCTGTAGCTGTTTAGCTCATGCAGGAGCAGCAAAGCATGGTAGTTTAGAGCTCAATCACTATGGAAAGAGACTTTAGTTCAAATCATTTTTTTTGTAATTCACTGGTTGATATTGGACCTGTTACCAACCTATTCTATTCCCAATTTCCTTATCTACAAAATGTTAATAGTAACAGTCTTGTGTCTTAAGACATCATCATATAGTTTCAATGAAGCACTTAGCACAGTGCCTGGCATAGAAGGTGATCAATAAATATTAGATATATTAATAATAGAATGATTAAATATAACAAACCATATATAATGTCTCCTTAATTTCTTTATGTGAACATTTATGATTATGAGCTGAGCTAAAGTCAAGCCCTATAATTTCTAAGGAATTCTACCTCTCAACATAATTTTGAAGGAACGTGAGCCTCCAGAACCTACCTGGACCAAAGTATAATTTCCTCTCTTGTACAGCAACATAGCACTCATATACTTGGTGAAGTATTTATTTAGGATTAATATTATGTATTCATAATACATTATGGAGACACTGTCAACCAAGGGATAGTTTTCTTTTTCTTTTTTTTTCCCTGTTATTAGTGTTATTTTCAGCCCTACTATACCTTGAAATTATGGGCTCCTGTTTTACGTTTCATGTACCAATTAGTGCTTACACTGTGGAGTAAAAAGTGGCCATAAAAGTCTTAGGAACTTGGGACAATAGAACCTCACTGTCCTTCTGTGGATGATCATGGTACTGAGACAATTTAGCAAACTTTATTATAGGTTCTAACTTTATATTTCACAATTTATTCTCATAATATATATCCCCATTTTATCCTTTCAAGCAGCCTTTCATGTACCCATTACTATCTCTAGTTATGAGGAGAAAGCTGAGGTTCAGAGATGTGAGGTAATTTGCACGCAATTAAACAAAACTTGCCTGTATCCTAAAGTCAAGTACTGGTTGCTACCACTGCTATTAAGACCAAACTATTTGTGGGCTTTTCAACTGGCTGCAACAAGTGCAGTGTCAAATATCAGAAAAATGCATGTGCATGATAATGTTTTCTCCCCCAAGGGAAACCTGGTATAGACACTGACCAGGAGAACAGGATCATGACTACATTTAGATCACACAGAGAAAAAAGAAAAAAAAATTCCTTTTTTCCGTAATAGTGAGATTGCTTTTCTACAGAACTCATGAATTTATCCATATTGTATTCCCATAGGACAATCTTATATCCCAAGCCCTTTGTATGAATATTTCAGGTTGAGGAAATGAAAGCAGTTAGTTGAACAGTCTGAAAATTGAACGGAGGCACTCTGTGCTGGTTTTGTTATTCTGCTTCCTACTCTTCGATTAAAAATGGCCTCAGACAGGATTTTCTGAAATGAGGTTCAAGTTAAGAATAATCCCAAATATAAGCATCTTAGGAAACTGGTTCTCTGTACCAGTTTCTACTTAAAACTTGGTATAGCCTGGATTTAAGCTGTGGATAATGAGGTTTAAGAAATCCAAGGGAAAAATATAAGCTTTCTCAAATAGCACTAGTAATGAAAATTCTATTTATGGGCTAAAAGTATAGAAGTGAAGCAGAGTTTCTACAAGTGTGGGAAGAGCTCTAATTTAACTTTTAATTCAGGCTGAATTAGGCCAGATGGTTAACAAATATATTCTCTGTCTCCAGATAAAATTAATAGGATGCTCACTCTGTAAAAGCGCAATGACAAGAGAGTAATAAGTAGAAGTCCTCATGGCAATGCTACTTAAGAAGCACAAAACCAGAGGAAGAGGGAAAAAAGATAAATAAAAGGGAGAGGGAAGAAAGAAAAAGAGAGAGGGACAGGACTTGAGTAAGGAAGAAAGATAGAGACAAAGAAGGAAAGAGTGACAGAAAAGGAGGAAAGGAAGGAAAGAGAAATAAAATTTGCTTTTATGACCTAGAAGTCTTTTAGAACTGTGCAGACACATGTTTCAGGAAAATATAGATACAAAATAAGAAGAGGTTTCTGTAAAGTTTTCTGGAATACACAGTTCATGAATGTCTCATTTGTGCTGTGAGGAAACTTTGAATGAGAGAGTTGCTTCAAACTTGTTTTCTTTTCTGAGATTTGTATTCAAGCTGGATTTTGACGGCATTTGTTAAGTTTTTTTTTTTTTTTTTTAAAGTAGTGTGTGTGGGGGGGGGGGGGGCGGGGGGTGGATTTGGAGCTGAAAGGGAAATTTTGCCAGAAATGGCTGATACCTGAAGTTACAGGATGATGGTGGTACCATGTATTTTGACTTTACCCTTTAACGACAGAGCTTCAAGTGGTATAATAAGAATCCTCATTCTGAAGACCCTTCAAAGATCTCCCTGTTCCATTGAATTCTTCATACATTAATATATGAACTGTGGATTTTAAATAGACCGCTTATTTTAAATTAAAATGAACTGCCAGGGCCTACTGCATCACTGATACCATCAACACAGATAAGCTAGATAGGTCTTAAAAAGAATGTTGAAGCCACAGAAGGAAAAGGAGTCTCCTAGTGCTAATAAATGAATGGGTGGCAACTCAGAATTGGAAGGTGGATCACAATAAATTAGCCTGTACTGGAACTCTAAGTGGAAGAGAATTGGCAGGTAATAATTTAGCAGAAATTACCTGTCTAAACGTGAGTACCATTTCAAAAAGCTAATTAGGATTGTTAGCAGCTTCCAGCTGAATATTATTAAACTGAGATGACATATGGACACCATCTGTCACAAGCCTGGAACATAGTAAGCACTCAATTAATGGTTATTACTATTCATAAATAAATGCTTAGCTTTCTCACAAAGCATTTTTTTTCCTCTTTGGTGAAAGTTGTCTAATTACTTTCCTCCCTACTACAATGGTCCTAGATGATTTGTCAAGTTAAAAAAAAAAAAAAAGTATTTTACAACAAAGCGTGCTATAGCTCACTTGAGAGATCCCTGCTCCCATGATAAGGAAATGAACATGATGGCTATGATCAGAGGCATTAATTATCTCCTTAGCAGTCAGTCTATCAAACAGGCAGAAGCAGGACATTTACTTCCAGAGACATATATGTGTGCTTGTGCACCCATTTCATGTACAGTATGGAGATCTGATTTTAGTTTATGCATGATTCATAAATCAATTTATGTTAAATGCCTAGTCATATAGAGTTCTTAAAGGAGAATAGAAAACAAATAAACATAAGCTAGGATTCTTATTTTGAAATGATAAAAATAATAATTTAAAATTATTTTTAAAGTCATTAACACAAAAATACTCTTTCATGTGTTTTAGATGATATTAAATGTATGAGATGTATATTAATACTATTTAATCTTCACTATAATCCTGCAAAATATATACTAGTATTAAGCCCTATTCTCAGCTTCCTGGGTAGCTCAGCAGGTAAAGATTCTGCCTGCAAAGCAGGAGACCCTGGTTAAATTCCTGGGTTGAGAAGATCTCCTGGAGAAGGGATAAGCTACCCACCCTGTATTCTTGGGCTTCCCTGGTTGCTCAGACAGTAAAGAATCTGCCTACAGTGAGGGAGATCTGGGTTTGATCCCTAGGTTGGAAAGATCCCCTGAAGGAGGGCATGGCAACCCACTCCAGTACTCTGGTCTAGAGAATCCCCATGGGCATAGGAGTCTGGCGGCCTACAGTCCATGAGGTCGCAAAGAGTCAGACATGACTGAGTGACTAATCACAGCACAGCAAGCCCTATTCTATAAATGAGAAAATTTATTTTATAAATGTACAATAAAATATAGCTGGTAAGTTTAAGAATTACACTCTGCTCTGTACTCTATATATAGTATTCTAATAGCTTTGCTATTAATATTAATATAAGTATTAGTATTTCATTGCTTACATAGAATGGTATATCTTAGAAAATTTAGCTTACATTTGAAATTGAACTCACTACTAATATAATTTCATCTTTTGTTGACTTTAGTTTTTCCCACACACTGTCCACTTGGGATGGCTTCAGAAAAGAGAGAGGGTGTGAAATCTAAAGCAATTAATTGTTAACTACTAATTGGCACTTGCCTTTGGCACTTGCCATCTACCTCTACAAGGATTAAATAATGTGTTGTTGTAGCTACTGACTTTCAACATCCCCTGAAAGGAGTTCAGGGTAGAGAGCAAAAATGAGGTAACCTGTGCTCTGGGTAAAACTGGCAGAATAGGTCTTCAGATATTTAGATATTTTCAGGAGCTGATTTTATGAGCCTGATTCTTATATCCTCTGATATCTAGAAAAGCCCTAAAATTCATCATGATGATGACTCCTCCTCATGACTAGCAGAAGCCTTTTGCAAAAAATATGTGCTTTACTGAACATACTCTCCCTTCACCAAAATCACATGTATACTGATCTTTCCCCCTACCTCTTTGGAACAGTTTCTCAGAGACATGCTGTCTCCCTGGTTATAATCCTTAGTTTGTACCAATAAAACATAAGTCGCCACTGTCACGTGGTTCATTCTTTTAAAATCTACATCATTTATATCATTTACTGTCTTCATAAGACATGCCCAGACTAAATGAGAACTTTTCATTAAAATGAATGTGCATTTTTATATAATCTATGCTTTATAGTTATGCTCCCTGACTCTATAGCGCACATGATCAGCAGTAATCAAGAGGCTCCTGACATTCATATTTTGTAATGACATAACAAATCTGAAAAAAACCTTAACATTGAATTAGTACCTGCAAAATCATATAAAATTTGATTTTTCTCCCATTAAAAATTTTAACATGAAATGCAGCCATAAAATGCACTTGATAAGACTCAATTAAAAAAATAAATGTTTGAGTGACTATTTTTGATAGTTTAGTTGCTCTGAGAATTCTAAAATATCCAGAGGGTAAATAAAATATAGTATCCTAACGAAATGTACTAATACCATGTCATACAATTCAATCACACAGGTAGAAAATATCTTAACAACTTTTTAACCCAGGTATTCAGCTTATTTCTTAAGTCTTTTTTTAAAATGAAAGTAGCAGGAAAACTATGCAAACAGGCATAAGGCAAAAAATGACTATTGACTAACAGATATATTTGAGTTTTTTTTGTTTTTTGTTTTTTTTGGCATTGACATGATTTAATATAGGCAAGTGAAGAATTTCAAGTTACCTTTCTTTGTGTTAGCCTTGGTTTTCAAACACACTGTGTCCATTTCATTGGAAATTGTTGCCTAGAAGTGCCAAGTATACATCCTAACATCTGAGGAAAACTAGTGACAAAAGATCCTGTCTTTAATAGCTCTTTCAAAGGCAGTCCCAGAATTGATCTGGTTGTGTTGTCTTAGTTACCATAGTTGACCCACCATGGTGGCCACAATACGCCAATTTCTAGTGGCAAGACCTGAGTTTTGTGCTCACTCCTGCATCCAGATGTGCATGCGTGCATGCTTAGCTGTGTGTGACTCTTGCAATCCCATAGACTATACAACCTGTCAGGCTCCTCTGTTGATAGACTTTTCTAGCCAAGAATACTGGGGTGGGTTGCCATTTCCTTTTCCAGGGGATCTTCCCAATCCAGGGATAAAATCCGTGTCTCCTGCATTGAATGACAGACTCATTACCACTGAGCCACCTGGAAAGTCCTCAGAGGTGAGGTCCATCCAATTCAAATCCAATGGACTAAAGATGGGAAGCACTAGGTTCTCCAAAGAAAATAAAAATGCACACACAAAAATAAACACATGTCCAATGCAGACTGAAAATCTGTCCAGTTCAGTTTAGTCGCTCAGTCGTGTCTGACTCTTTGCGACCCCATGAAGCGCAGCACGCCAGGCCTCCCTGTCCATCACCAACTACCAGAGTTCACTCACACTCACGTCCATCGAGTCAGTGATGCCATCCAGCCATCTCATCCTCTGTCGTCCCCTTCTCCTTCTGCCCCCAATCCCTCCCAGCATCAGAGTCTTTTCCAATGAGTCAACTCTTTGCATGAGGTGGCCAAAGTACTGGAGTTTCAGCTTTAGCATCATTCCTTCCAAAGAACACCCAGGGCTGATCTCCTTCAGAATGGATTGGTTGGATTTCCTTGCAGTCCAAGGGACGCTCAAGAGTCTTCTCCAACACCACAGTTCAAAAGCATCAATTCTTCGGCGCTCAGCCTTCTTCATAGTCCAACTCACACATCCATACATGACTACTGGAAAAACCATTGCCTTGACTAGACAAACCTTAGTGGGCAAAGTAATGTCTCTGCTTTTGAATATGCCATCTAGGTTAATCATAACTTTTCTTCCAAGGAGTAAGCGTCTTTTAATTTCATGGCTGCAGTCACCATTTGCAGTGATTTTGGAGCCCCCAAAAATAAAGTCTGACAGTTTCCACTGTTTCCCCATCTATTTCCCATGAGGTGATGGGACCGTATGCCATGATCTTCGTTTTCTGAATGTTGAGCTTTAAGACTGAGAATGCCACTGCTACGTCGCTTCAGTCGTGTCCGACTCTGTGCGACCCCACAGGTGGCAGCCCATTGGGCTCCGCCATCCCTGGGATTCTCCAGGCAAGAACACTGGAGTGGGTTGCCATTTCCTTCTCCAATGCATGAAAGTGAAAAGTGAAAGGGAAGTCGCTCAGTCGTGTCCGACTCTTAGCGACCCCATGGACTGCAGCCCACCAGGCTCCTCCGTCCATGGGAATTTCCAGGCAAGAGTACAGGAGTGGGATGCCACTGCCTTCTCCAAGAAGACTGAGAATACAAGAGTCTAATTCTTAAATCCTTCTTCAAAATTGGAAGCTCTTATGTTAGAAACCAGTACACTGAAACTTACAACTTTCTCCATAGTTGAGTGGTTTATTAGACCAGGTGTATCACTCTAAACATAACTGAGGTAAGAAAAACAAGCATCTATCTAGAGGTTGTTCTTTAAGTGAGAAGCTTAAATATCTCTTCAATATCATGTCTGTTTTATATTTTTTGCCTTCTAGTATAATTTTGACCTTATAGAGCATCGTTCTTAAAATATATTTCACAGTCATAATTTTTCACAAGGATTATACTGCTCAGTTTTTGGTCTCATATGCCACTAACATTCACTTTCACAGAATATCATTTTTATGTGTGTATAATGGCTATATAGAAGTACCATACTGAGAAGTATTTAAAGGTCCCTTACTGTTGGTATTGTAATTAAAGTATACTGTTCAATTACTGGTTCAAAGATTTAGATAAATAGGTTAAAAATTGACTCCTGTCTTCACAGTTAAAATAAAGAACATGATATAACAACTGGAAAATATTCAGCCTTTAGTGATTTTTTTTCTTAATGTTTTAGGTTAAAACCTTTTTTAGTTGAATGTTTTGCATGTATTTTGCATAAACCTCAGAGATACATTATCATAAAAGATAAAGAATCATGGATTCAGATAAATATCAGAGCCTCTATTTATTTTTCTCTTTGTAAATGAATTTTCTTAGAATTTTTCTATTACGAGGGTAATACATCCTTATTGTAGAAAAATAATGGAAAAATTGAGATAAGCAGAAAAAGGAAAATAAAAGGCATTTATATCCTCACCACCTCACATGTAAACATGAAAATTTAGTATCTATTTTTAAAAATTGGATAACACTGCCTTAGACTTGGTGAAGATCTTTATCAGTGAATAAACTTTCTTTTAGAACTTTGTTTTGGAATAGTTATTTAGAACTTGTAGTTCTGTATTTAATAAAATGAATGAATAAGAAAACAAGCTACCTGAGGTTACTTGTTGGCAGGAATATGCTGTTATACTAAAATATCAACCTAAAGTTATAGTGTCAAGGCTTTTTCAAAGGACAAAAACAAAATTTATTAAAATTATGATTTTTGTATTTAATTAAAATTCAAGTTGTATTTGTCACTGTATGCTAATTCTGAGAAAAATAGACAAATCAAACATTGATTGGTGAGTATTCCTTCTGTGAAATATGTGTGAGCATATTTATGACTTTCTACACAGTGATTGGCACATCAGGATCCTCATTGTTGGCCAATGAAAAATTCTTGAGGCTTCCACAATTTTGTTGCTTAATTTGAAGCCTCTAGTGAATCATCACCAATTATCTGCAGTTCTTACAGCTCAGATTCTATAGATCTTTATTTTTTAACCACTTTGTATATGATTGGGAGGTTCTCCTATATTATTTTTGAGGACTTGGAAAAAGTCCTGCATCTTCTACAGAGGTTATAATTTGGTTTTGCAAAATGATTTTTATTATTATTAAGCTGAAAACATTTATAAGAGAAATTATTTAAGCACCTGAAAATCTATAAAGGAATGAAAAATTACTTGAAAATAGGAAAGATGTTAGTGCTAATAGATTGGGGTTGATTTTTCAAATGATTAGTTTATTAGGGAATATTTTCTGGTTCGAACTTTATAGCCTACATTTTCATTACATTCTATTATATCTGTAAAAGTAAGGCCTTCTTCACCATGAATTTCTAAATTCATCTCTATTTTTGACACTTAGATTCATATATTATAAAATGTATTTTTTTTGCTGCTTAAAAAGGTAATCATATTAGATGAAATATATTACATATAACATATTAAGCTAAATTCCTAAAATAAAGGAATTGTTTCCACATTCTTTCTGAAAAGAGACAAAGTACAATGCAAAGATTTTTTTTTAATGTCATTCAAAAAATGTGTATAAATAATACATTCTTTTGAGGATAGCAGATCCTATACTACCATTTCATTCGGGTCTGTTATATAGTACTGATCTCTTTTGATAATCTAGCTCACCAGTCATGTATGTCTTCAGTTACCTATTAGTGCCAATTTAGCTATAGAGGAATCTGAGGTTTTGCCTTAGAATCTGTAAACACAGAAAGAAATTGCCTCCTCTTGAATATCACATCCTCACAGAATTTCCTGACTTTCATATTTAAATTGATACAATCCTGTTACTATCTCTGCAGGCTCTTTCTTTTGTTTCAGTTATTGCAATTTACAAATCTGATTTTTATATTGTGTTTATTGTCTGCTTTCCCCTCTAGCCGGTGAGCAACATGAGGACAGAAAACAGGTTTAGTCATCAATTTATTCCCTGATCTTACTACCGTGACTTGCTCATGGCAGGCACTTAATAAACTATTAAAATTGCTGGATGAGTGAATGGTGAATGACTGCATAAACTGAAAACTAGTCACAATGTAGTGAATTTGACTGATATTTTTCCTTGAGAGTTAAGCTTAAGGAATTCTTATTTTATCCTGCTGTCGTAAAGACTAAACCATCTTCTATTCTAATGAGGTATAACTGTTTAGTCCCGTCCCTGATATTAGTTGGAGGAGGTTGGATGGAAGCCCATTGCCGGGGAAAGTCAAATACAGCAAATCCCAAGCTACCCTTGAAATCCCGAACTTTCAACAGGAAGATGAAGGCTTCTATGAGTGTATTGCAAGTAACCTTCGAGGAAGAAACCTTGCAAAGGGTCAACTCATTTTCTATGGTGAGCTAATAGAATTTCAAAAAGTATATGAAATATTTGGTGATATCCTTCATAGAAAATAGTGAAAGTGTTTAGCATGTTGTGGGCAAGTGTCATAGGAGAAATAGAGAAGACACATTTCCAAGTAAAGATGCTAAATTCAATGATTAGCCGGTGGGAATGACCATTTTTAAAATATGGCTTTAATTTCAGCATAGTCTATGCATGTTATTGTTTATTATAAATTCCTTTGAAAGATGAGCAGTGTCGTGTTAAAAGCCATAGAAGTTTATAACACAAAGTAAAATGGAATTCAATATATTTCCCTTAATAAATTCAGCAGCAGCCTGTGACAATCTTAATGATAATCCCAAACAGAAATTACAAAAGGAGAAAATGACAGGAGAAGCATAATACTTATGGTAGTTTTCAGTACTTGTTTATGTTTCTCAAGATTGTCTACATATATGTAGACAAGAGAAAAATAAACTCATTACTTCGTTTAAAAATATAGTTGTCTCAGTTATCAGAATCTCTCATGGACTTAAGAGAGATGATAAAAACATATATTTTCTAATGTTTGTCCTTGTGTCTTCTTTCCTCCAGGCCAAAATACACACTTGCTTGTAGTTCACTTTTTTTTTTTGACATCAAATAAACCATAAAATATACCTCAGGATTGTCAAAATGTTTGCTGCTTTTAAAATACTCTTAACTTAGCTATATTTAACACGTCTGTACTCAGGTCAGTTTGGTCACTCAGTCGTGTCCGACTCCTTGCAACCCCATGAATTGCAGCACGCCAGGCCTCCCTGGCCATCACAAACTCCCGGAGTTCACTCAAACTCATGTCCACCAAGTCAGTGATGCCATCCAGCCATCTCATTCTCTGTCGACCCCTTCTCCTTCTGCCCCCAATCCCTCCCAGCATCAGAGTCTTTTCCAATAAGTCAACTCTTCGCATGAGGTGGCCAAAGTACTGGAGTTTCAGCTTTAGCATCATTCCTTCCAAAGAAATCCCAGGACTGATGTCCTTTAGAATGGACTGGTTGGATCTCTTTGCAGTCCAAGGGACTCTCAAGAGTCTTCTCCAACACCACAGTTCAAAAACATCAATTCTTCAGCACTCAGCTTTCTTCACAGTCCAACTCACACATCCATACATGACCACAGGAAAAACCATAGCCTTGACTAGACAGACCTTAGTCGGCAAAGTAATGTCTCTGCTTTTGAATATGCTATCTAGGTTAATCATAACTTTCCTTCCAAAGAGTAAGCGTCTTTTAATTTCATGGCTGCAGTCACCATCTGCAGTGATTTTGGAGCCCCCCAAAATAAAGTCTGACACTGTTTCCACTGTTTCCCCATCTATTTCCCATGAAGTGATGGGACCAGATGCCATGATCTTAGTTTTCTGAATGTTGAGCTTTAAGCCAACTTTTTCACTCTCTGCTTTCACTTTCATCAAGAGGCTTTTTAGTTCCTCTTCACTTTGTGCCATAAGGGTGGTGTCATCTGCATATCTGAGGTTATTGATATTTCTCCCGGCAATCTTGATTCCAGCTTGTGCTTCTTCCAGCCCAGCGTTTCTCATGATGTACTCTGCATATAAGTTAAATAAGCAGAGTGACAATATACAGCCTTGACATACTCCTTTTCCTATTTGGAAAGAGTCTGTTCTTCCATGTCTTCTGTACTAGAGGACTTTAAAAGCTGTATTTATTTATGGCCAAAAGTCATTTTCTGTGTGACATATTTCTATGTGACACATTTATAATCAGTAATAAAGTAATTGGAAACAAAACTATATATTTCAATAACTAAAATTTCAAAGGTATTGTAATTACCTAGAAGGAATGCTAATTAAGTTTATACATGTGTTCTCAGTCACCCAGTCTTGTCCAACTCTTTGTAATCCCATGGAAGGTAGCCTGCCTGGCTCCTCTGTCCATGGAATTCTCCAGGAAGAATACTGGAGTGGGTTGCCATTTCCTCCTGACAGGTCCTCCTGATCCAGAGATTGAACCGTTCTCTCTTGCATTTCCTGCATCAGCCTGCAGATTCTTTACCACTGAGCCACTTCAGAAGCTGTCAGTTGAGTTTATACATATATTCTTTTGATAGCTCCTATTTTTTAATCCAAAGTCTCTGGACTCTTGCATTCTTTTGTAAATAAAATTGTGAGGCTGTAACTGGGAGTTTTTTTAGGAGCAGCAAAATATTACACAGGCTTTGGCTAATAGGTATGTCATTTTTCTACTAAACTGACAAATATATAGATAAAAAAAACTTAACCATAAAATTGATGTCTCTATAAACTGGAAATCAATAATAAAGTACTTTCTCTCACATTAATAAAGCAACTGCTAGCTTACATAGAAGATTTTACAAACATTAATTCACATAATTTTTATAGCAATAAAGTGTAGAAATAATTTTCAGTGATATTATAGGCAATTAACCTTTGATGAATTGAACAAGATCTCAAATAATGTTTGCTAGATCTGAGATTAGAACCGTGAACAATCTTCTAAAATGAGATTCTGCCCAGTCTACCATAGCTCTTCAACCTGGTCACCTAAGTCTATTCATAAGACTGATGGCAGTGAAAGTGAGTGTCGTTCCGTCATGTC
This sequence comes from Budorcas taxicolor, assembly GCF_023091745.1. Classification (NCBI taxonomy): domain Eukaryota; kingdom Metazoa; phylum Chordata; class Mammalia; order Artiodactyla; family Bovidae; genus Budorcas; species Budorcas taxicolor. Next base: position 35,503,539 of record NC_068910.1, read on the forward strand.
CGACTCTTTGCTATCCCATGGACTATACAGTCCATGGAATTCTCCAGGCCAGAATACTGGAGGGGGTAGCCATTCCCTTCTCCAGGGGATCTTCCCAAACCAAGGATCAAACCCAGATCTCCCACATTGCAGGTGGATTTTTTACCAGCTGAGCCATGAGGGAGTCCCAAGAATACTGGAGTCGGTTCCTTCTCCAGCGGATCTTCCCAACTCAGGAATCAAACCGGGGTCTCCTGCAGTGCAGGCAGATTCTTTACAACTGAGTTACCAGGGAAGCCCCACATAATCTATTATCACAATCAAATTTGCCATTTAAGAAGTACAAATGGTCTTTGTGGGAGCATAATGGGTAATTGGTCAATAAGACAAAATAATGCTTCTTGTTCACCTATTTAGTTGTCAATATGCTCCCAAAGGGCTTCCTAGGTGGTGCTAGTGGAAAAGAATCTGCCTGCCAATGCAGGAGATATAAGAGATCCCGGTTCAATCTCTGAGTAGGGAAGATCTCCTGGAGGAGGGCATGGCAACCCACTCCAATATTCTGGCCTGGAGAATCCCATCAACAGAGAAGCCTGGTGGGCTACAGACCATTAGTGTTGCAAAGGATCAGACATAATGAAGCGACATAGCACACACACATGCACACATATCTCCAAAGGAGAAGAGAATTGATCCAATTTCTTGAGAATCGAAAAATACCTGTAAATTTCAAGAGTCTCTCAGTCCATTATGTTGCTGTGCTTAAGTTATACTTCAGAATTCTATCCATTTATCTTGCGTCCTCCTCTGGCAACCCACTCCAGTATTCTTGCCTGGAAAATTCCATGGATGGAGTAGCTTGGCAGGCTAGGGTCCTTTGTGACCTATGGGGTCACAAAGAGTCAGACGTGATTGAGTGAGCACAAATACACAACCTCCAAACTATGTTTATAAAGTATTATTTTCATTATACATAAAGAAGCACATTCAGAGGAGTTAAGTCAATTACACAACCATTGAGAGGGGGAAATAAGTAACAATACCCAAGCCTGTATGGTAGACTTGAAATACTGTTGTATTTTTTTTTCACGTAGTTCTGACTTAGTTGGACCTACCTGTAGTTGTAGACTTAAAAGCTTATTCTTTGGAATCCTAAGCATCCAAAAAATGTACACATTAAAAAAAACAAATAAAGCTTAAAGTTACAGCTATTGCACTAAGCAACAAACTATATATATATATATACACATATAATCTGAAACTCCTGTAAGCTATGTGGATTTTATGTGTGTGTTCATTTTTCCTCCCAGATCAAATGTATAACAGGGTGATTTCTAAACAAGTATTTACAAACTATAAATTTTAAAAATATTAGATAGAAACATGATTCAATTTAATCAATACACTCAGTTCTTCTAAGTGTTGCCATCCATTATCCCTCAAGGTTGTGAAAAGCGTGTCATGTAACTGGAGGTTGCCCTGATTTCCATAGGAGTTCATCTTGGCTTACTTTTCACCACAACAGGACATCATGATTCCTTCTTCTCCTTGACTAGCTCCCCGAAGGAACTTCTCTTTCAGTGCAAGAAGTTACAGTGGAAAAGCCTTGAAAGTCAGATATACTTGTATATCATTTCAAAGACTCTCAGCACCACTTACGCCAACTACTGCTGCGGTGACCTCCTCTGACACTGTATTTTGCAGGTGTGGCCTGTCAGAGTCTCATCTCAGGTGGCACAGCAGCCCATCTTGTTTCCTGCTCCAGTTTTATTTGGCCCCTTCTAGAACCTACTCAAAATTTAAGCACACAACCTGAATGTGCTAATAGTTAATACCTGCTGCTGCTAAGTCACGTCAGTCGTGCCTGTTCTGTGCGACCCCATAAACGGCAGCCCATCAGTCCCCTCCCTGGACTCTCCAGGCAAGAATACTGGAGTGGGTTGCCATTTCCTTCTCCAGTGCATGAAAGTGAAAAGTGAAAGTGAAGTCACTCAGTCGTTTCCGACTCTTCACGACCCCACGGACTGTATGTAGCCTACTAGGCTCCTCTGTCTATGGGATTTTCCAGGCAAGAGTACTGGAGTGGGTTGCCATTGCCTTCTCCAGTTAATACCTGCACTGCCCTTGAATGACTGTGGACAAGAGCCAATGAATAAAGGTTTCCTCTTTCTTTCCTGGGCAGGCAGTTATAGAGATTCCTTATACATTCACAGAGGATGGGTTACAATCATCTCTGCGTGCTCAGTTGTGTCTGACTCTTTGTGAACCTATGGATCCTAGCCCACCAGGCTTCTCTGTTCATGGAATTCTCCAGGCAAGAATACTGAGTGGGTTGTCATGCCCTCCTCCAGGGAATCTTCCCAACCCAGGGATGGAACCCGCATCTCATGTCTCCTGCATTGGTAGGCAGGTTCTTTACCACTAGCGCCACTTGGTGGTCAACTCAATAACTCATTCTTGGATTGACTCTCTCCTTCCCTGTTGATTCTCCCTTTACCTGAGAACTTACCCTTGGCCAGCACTCCTAAACAAACACAAACATGTGACTACTTTCTGTGTACAAAATCAGGCTTCTCTATTTTCTAACTATGTCTCATTGTAAGCTGGGAAAGACTGAAGGCAGAAGGAGAAGGTATCAGAGGATGAGATGAGTAGATAGCATCACCAACTCAATGGACATGAATTTGAGTAAACTCTGGGAGCTAGCGAAGGACAGGGAAGAGTGGAGTGCTGTGGTCCATGGAGTCTCAAAGAGATAGACAAAACCAAGCAACTGAACCGCAGCTTCTTGATAAGGTTACCTAACACCTATACAAAAAGTCCTCTACAAAAGTTTGGAGGGAGAGTTAAGTACAATTATACAGGAAGCTCATCCACTCCAACATATCTAGAACAGACCTAACAAAGGAGAAGGATTAAATGGCAAATCTAGAGAGTTTTCTATCATCATTATAGAAGAAATAATAATTTCAAAGAATTTATTTTATACACACTTGTTTCCATGAATGTTAGTAAGGATAATACTACCTTATACTTAAATAGCATTTCAACATCAATTATATCAGTTGCTTTTTGCTTCAGAACTATGTTGAACTTTCTCAGATTAGAAAATAAGGTTTGGAAAACTCATGCCTAGAATTAAAGTTATATGCTTAACCTACATACAACTCTAAAAGTTATCATTCCCTGTCAAGACTTATACATAGGGAAAAACAACTTGATTAAAACCTACTAAAATGTGATAAGGCTGATATCTGATTTATGCTTCAAACTATTGAATTGTAATTATATTGGATATAGATACAATTATTTTAGTTAGTTCAATCTAAATATAGTTAATGGCCTTTTGCCCACAGAGGGTTCAGATTTGATATATGTTTTCTAACTTGACCTATATACTAATATCTAATATGGAATTATCCTTTAGCTTGTTCCCACAGCTCCAAAATTGTTATACAGGTGTAGCAAAATGATAGATGGCAAATATCAGTCTTATGCAAAAGGTCCACTGATATTTACAACAGAGTTTCTATTGTTCCACTTTGGGGGTCCTGCATTTCCCCTCCCTCAAATCATGAGTACAGTATTACTAGACCCAGGTAACTTTGTCCTTCTGATTTCTATAGTCCTTGAAATGCAGCGTAATGTTTTGGCTAACTGATTTGCTAAATAGTTGCTCTTGCCTCTTTTTGAAACAGCCCCTCCAGAATGGGAACAAAAAATCCAAAATACATACTTGTCTATCTATGACAGCTTATTTTGGGAATGCAAAGCTAGTGGAAAGCCAGATCCTTGGTACACCTGGTTAAAGAATGGTGAACGCCTCAATCCAGAGGTAAGTAGCTACGGTGTTATTAAACTTCCACCTACTCTGCTAGGGAAATTTTGTTACTAACAGCAACAATGAATGTTTCTGGAATGTTTAGTAGGTGCCAGGAAATGTAGTATAATCTTTACATATCCTAATTTATTTAATACTTAAACGCAAGTGACTATTACAATTATTCCCATTATTCAAATGAGAAATTTATGGGTAGGAAACACAACTTGCACAAAGTTGCACTTAGTCAGTGATTGATCCATATTCAGATGATATCATTATCATCAACAACATTCACTGAACTCTCATATGAGCCCGGCTCTTTGTTAAATATTTTCCACACATTATCTAATGTCATCCTCATGACAATTTTACGAGAAAGATATGATTATCATTTGTATAGTGAAAAAAAATTGTTTCAGAGGGCTTACGTCTATTTGCCCAAGGTCACAAAGCAGCTAGTAAGTGTTAGCATTGGTATTCTAAGCATAATGTGCCTGATTTCAGAACCCAAGCTCCCAGTCATCATCCAGAAACTTGGTTTTTATGAAAGCTAATAGCTGTCTCTAAACCTAGAAAAGTGGGAAACTGAGGCAGTTATCCACATTTTTTCAAATTAAAGCACACTTTACAATATATAGAAAATGAGACAAGTTTATTTTTCCCATCAAATTATCCTAATAATTGTGTCAGCTCACCACTCTACTTTGCACTTACAGGCTCAGTTAGAGACACAAAGAACATCTGTTGTTTAGAACCTGAATAGAATGCTCTTCTTTGTTTCAGCTTTATTGGACTTTAATTCCTTCATCCCTTTTGCAAACAACATTCCTGTGTGTCCTCCAGCCTACTTTTACTATCTTTAGAGGATGGTGATAGGTACCATGAAATATTTAAAGTTATATTTACCCTGTTAAACTATTTTATTCTATACACTCAAAATTGTACCCAAAATGGGACTCTGCAACAGACTTTGTGTGTTTAAGTACGTTTAAACATACTTCATAGTACACTGCAGAAAAGAATTTAGCTCCTTCAACTTACGTACTCAATTAGAAAATTATTGAATCATCATATTTTAATTTTTTAAGGCTTTATGATGGAAAACCATGGAAATTTGCTAGTCACTCTATCCATGTCTAACATTATTGTTGACTATGCTTTCTGAAAAAATTGAAATGGTAGTGTATTCCAAATTATTTTATATACCGCATAAAATTCAGTTGCTCAGTTGTGTCTGACTCTTTGAGACTCCATGGACTGCAGCAGGCAGGCCTCCCTGTCCATCACCAACTTCCAGAATTTAATCATATTCATGTCCATTGAGTCAGTGCTCCCATCCAACCATCTCATACCTTCTATGCAGAAAACTGCCAATTTTAAAAGAAATGAGGTAACATAAAATAAACTAACCACTAAAATTATGTTAAGAACATTTCCATTGTTTTTTAAAGTCCAGAAAACTGCCCAGAATCTTGAAGTATATTAATTTCAGTTTCATAAGCAACAGGTCTCATACCCCAACAGCTCATAGATATACACAAATGTTAAGAGCATGCTTACAGTAACGCACTAGCATTTTATGTGACTTTTCTTTTATTAGGAAAGAATTCAAATAGAAAATGGGACACTCATCATAACTATGCTGAATGTGTCAGATTCTGGTATCTACCAATGTGCTGCAGAAAACAAATATCAGATAATTTATGCAAATGCAGAATTGAGAGTATTAGGTAAGTCATTCACTTATAGCCAAAAAATTCAAACTGACATTTTAGCAAGCTATGATTATATGTAATATGAATCCAATTTTTCTGTAAATTAGAAATTGCTTTTCCTTGAAATAATGAGAAATGTCTAAATTAGTTTCTAAAATATGCAAAGTGAGAATTATTACTCAGCTTTGGGTGATGTGGTAACACATCAGGGTTTGGAGGAACCCACTATTGGGTGAAACCAAACCAGAGGTGGCTCCCCCAAAGTTGATCTCAGCATGAGATTTTGAATACAACTCAAAAAGCATCTATTAGAAATGTTTTCAGCTACAAATAAGAAAAGAAAAATCTCAATTTACAGACTTAAACAAGGAGGTATTTTATTTCAACAAGAACTTCAGACTTTCTAGGTGGCTTAGTGTTAAAGGATCTCTCTGCCAATGCGGGTTCAATCCAAGGGTCAGGAGGAGCCCCTAGAGGAGAGCATGGCAAACCCTCCAGTATTCTTGCCTGGAGAATCCCATAGACAGAGAAGCCTGGCAGGCTACAGTCCATGGGGTCCCAAAGGGTCAGACATGACTGAAGCGACTTAGCACACACACATGCACAAGAACTTCATGGGGGGTGGGTATGGGTGGGTAGCTGAGCAAGAGCAATGTGACTTGATGATCTTTAAACTTTTTACTCATGGTTGTAGCCTCCTGGCTCCAGGATGAGTGCTGTACCTACAGAAATCAAGTCCATACTGAAACCCGAAGAAGACAGAGGGGACAGCCCCTATCATTAGAAAAGCAAAATTTCCCTGCGTCCTTACATCAAACTCCTTTTATGTAATTAGCTAGAACCCTGTCACGTGTCCACTCAGACCTCAAGGGAAGCTGGGAAATGAGACCCTATAGTGGAAAATGTTGAGACAGAGCAGTTTGAGGATGATATTCTGAGACAGTCAGCCAGTGGACTTGTCACCATAAATGACTCAGTGACGTCTTTCATCCTGAGACTTCCTTAACAGTATAAACACAGGAGATGAGAGGAAGAATCAAGTAAAACCGCAAAGTTTTGTAAGTCTATGGGTGATGGGCATTGATTCATTTGTTTCTTCACTCAGTCATCATTTATTGAATACTTATTGTGTATTAAACCCTGAAAACAGAACTGTCAATATCAAAATGATCTTTATAGAACCTATAGTTCTACAAAGGGGAAAAAAAAGCGCTGAATTTTAAAATATTGTGACTATTACAGTCAAGAATTAAGTAGGTGCTATCAGCTGAATATAACCTAAATTGAAGACCTTCTCTTTAAACATGTGTCAGAATAAAAAGCATGTATAGGTCAGTGGAAGGGAAGAGAAGCCATACAAGGAAACATGGCATATCTGAAAGAAATTCATATAGACTTTATGCTAGGAATGGGAACTGGACACATAGGTTCCCACAGGCAGGCAGCTAGGGAGACTTGGATGTATCCTCAGGCAGTCTAATTATTTATTACCCTTATGAACTGGTATTTGTTCATGATTTATTTAGTGAGGACAGAGTTGAAACTGACAAAGGCTGTTTTTTTGTTTTTTTTTTTTCTGTTGTTGTTGTTAAAGTTTCTACTCAGCTTGCCTGCTTCAACTGAAGGCAGACTATTTCCATTTTTCCAGTTAATGGTATGCCTAAAGAAACCTGAAATAATAATATACTGCTTTTGATTTATTGAAAAGGTATTTCATTGTGTGCGTGCTCTCTCTCCCTCTCTCTCTCTCGTGAAACCATCTTCACCTTCTTTTTTATAAATACTATCAAAAATGTGACCTTTTGTAACTTGCTTCTTTCCTAACTCTAGCCTGCTTTTGTTATCTCAATGACCATTACCAAAACAAAAATAATTTACACTTACTGAGCCAATAATTTGTGCCAGTTGGTACTTAACCTTCTTTACTGAATGTTACCTCATTCAAGACCCAGACTAACTGACTGAGGTAATATCTATTGCCATCTTCATTTTACAAATGGAAACAGAGACTCCAAAATGCCAAGTCCACAATGAGCTCCAAAACACCTTGAGCAAAGTAGCTTCAAAAAGAGTTGTTGTTGTTGTTGTTTTACAGATATTAGATTCTATCTAGGATATTGCATCAGTTCTTTGGTTACAACATGTTGATTAGATGAGTAATTGAATAATTCTGTGATTTTGTTTTTAGCCTCAGCTCCTGATTTCTCCAAAAATCCCCTTAAAAAATATTCAGTTGTTCAAGTTGGTGGGGATATTGTGATCGAATGCAAACCAAATGCTTTCCCCAGGGCCACTATTTCCTGGAAAAGAGGAATAGAGAGCCTGAGACAAAGCAAAAGGTGAAAAAAATCTCTTTTGTTTTAATATTTTAAATATTTTATAATATAATATCTTCCAGATTTTAGAGTTTACTAGGTTTTCTAAAATTCTCTCTCTTACAGTAAGCTTGCAATTGTGTTATCTGTAGATTTGAACATTTTCACATGATGGTATAAACAAAAGGAATTTACAAGGCTATGAACTGTTTGTATAATTTGACTGCAATATTTTCAGTGCGTGTGCTTGTAATAGATATAGTTTAAGAAATCCTTTAAGACCTTTTTCTATATTCAGTTTGAAGCCTTTTTCCTGACCCAGCCTGCTGAGAAATCAGTGAGAAGAGCATACACAAAGGAGAGACATTCATACTCACACACCTGGTGTTGTGGTTTTTAAATAGTCACACAGGTGTTCACTCCATGACAAAATGAATTCACCACATGAAAAAAAAATGTAGAGAGGTTCCCGTAGAGAAAGAAGAGAGGTTTCCTCCTATTATGGATGTGATTGAGAAATCCCAGATCAGCACTGGCAAGTTCTCTGGGAGAGTTTTGACAGCACAAAACAGGTGTTTTTCTTTACTTATAACAGATTTCATTCCATTGTGCTGTAGAACCTTGTATATTCAGAGTTGATTTGACTAAAGTTCCAACTCGAATGTAAGGACCCACGTGTGTTTCTACAGATACACAATAGGGTGCTACTATGAAATAGCCACATGCTGATGGTATGAAAATGGTTTCATGGTAACTTCTTCAGCATCGTATGTGCCACAAACTCATATACATACCGGGCAGGTAACACAAATAACAAGATACACCAGGTAAAAGAAAAGACAGCTCAATTGTCATGACAAAACACGGCAATCTGTCAATCTCAAAAGCCTGTGGAGGAGTGGAGAGTGAGTTCTACACTTAAAAGGTATAGTCATAAATCTGAATTCAGTCAAATGTTGTTTTATGGGTAGAACTTTTAACATTTCAGGAAAAGCTAGAAATCTAAATTTTGGCATTGAAACTCTGGGCCAGAAAAAACATCCATGGGTTGGTTAAAGGGACACCATTTTGTCATTTCTGATCTCAGACTGCATTTGTGGTCAGGAAGAGAGAAAATTAGGTTCAGTTCAGTTTAGTCGCTCAGTCGTGTCCGACTCTGCAACCCCATGAATCACAGCACGCCAGGCCTCCCTGTCCATCACCAACTCCCAGAGTCCACCCAAACTCAGATCCATCAAGTCGGTGATGCCATCCAGCCATCTCATCCTCTGTTGTCCTCTTCTCCTCCTGCCCCCAATCCCTCCCAGCATCAGAGTCTTTTCCAATGAGTCAACTCTTCGCATAAGGTGGCCAAATTATTGGAGTTTCAGCTTCAGCATCAGTCCTTCCGATGAACACCCAGGACCAATCTCTTTTAGAACGGATTGGTTGGATCTCCTTGCAGTCCAAGGGACTCTCAAGAGTCTTCTCCAACACCAGTTTAAAAGCATCAATTCTTCAGTGCTCAGCTTTCTTCATAGTCCAACTCTCACATCCATACATGACCACTGGAAAAACCATAGCCTTGACTAGACAGACCTTTGTTGGCAAAGTAATGTCTCTGCTTTTTAATATGCCATCTAGGTTGGTCATAACTTTCCTTCCAAGGAGTAAGCGTCTTTTAATTTCATGGCTGCAATCACCATCTGCAGTGATTTTGGAGCTCCCCAGAAAAAAGTCTGACACTGTTTCCACTGTTTCCCCATCTATTTCCCATGAAGTGATGAGAGCGGATGCCATGATCTTCGTTTTCTGAATGTTGAGCTTTAAGCCAACTTTTTCACTCTCCTCTTTGGTTAAAACAAGCAAATAAGCAGTGTTGATTGTGTAGAATGCTCTCACTGTTATATCTCTCACTGAGGCCTTGCACACTCTCTTCTGACGAGAAAGAGAAAGCTCTTTCGAAGGCACTCTTTCTTTTCCTCTTCTGTCTCCCAGGGACTCTACAGCCCAAAACTGAAGCTTTTCCCAGGATAGGGATCCTGTCAAATTTATTCTTGTATGCCCTGTGCCTTGGCATAGAACCTAAACTCAGTAAGTATCTGCAGAATGAATGAATGTTTCCAAAAGGATGAATATGTGAGGCATTACCAGCTTCACAGAATGGCTATTCTGGGAGGAAATGCCTCAACACATAAGAGCAGATGCTATGAAAAGAAAGGTGGAAAAGACGAAAGGAAAGCTGGTGCCTGCCCCAGTTGGTCTCCTTCCCTTCTAGAGTACCTGGGAGACTGCTACAAGCACGCGCAACAAATCTGGATGTGCATCCTCTTTAAATGTTTTCTCTTTCACTTCTCAATCCTAATCAAGGTTTAAATGCACTGCTATAGAACAGGAAAACTCAAGAGAATCCCATAGCCTCAAACACAGGCTCTGTACTGAGCATTGGGATAAATTGATTAGCTCTGCTTCATTTATTAAAGTGACTGTAAGTTTTCACCTAAAGAGCAAGAATGACTACTGTTTACCCTCCATAACCTTTAAAGATCTGAATGCAAGTAAGGGTGTTGGGAAGCGAGAAAAAAAAAAAAAAAAAAGGAGAAGATTTGGATGAAGGTAAGAAAATGAGAGAGAGAGAAAGCTTTGTAGGGTACAAGGGAAACTGCTTTTTAAAACAGGTTTTCAGATTTATGTTTTATTTGTATAGAGGATGAATTTGGAAGCTTTTTGACTCCAGAACAGTTACTAATAGTTAAATCAGATTCATTCTTGTCTCACTGGGATTAAAAGAATGGTCCATGTGATTTTTATGTACATCTTTCGTGATTGTATTCACTCGCTGCTTTAGAATTTCATTACATGTTTCAACAAAAGAAAACAAACAAAATTATCTTCTGAATATGCATCCTAAAAAGTTGAAAAAAATCAAGCCCCAGTAGAGTACAACAATTACAGATGTGTATCTCTGCCAGGTATAGATGACCTTAAGCAGTATTTTGCAAAGGTCACACACAGCCAGCACTGTGAGACTTTGTGTCTCTGCAGGCTTCCTATCCTGTCCTTGCTTTTATTGTCTTCTGAGAAGACTGATTTCATTAAAACCAAGACTTCATGTAGCTTATTGAGAAATGCAGCACCTATGCTTCTATTGGTGTTGACTTGATGGCCTTTCTGTAGTCTTATCATGGGGATTTTCAAACAGGCTGCAGGTAAAAATTAGAATGAAGTCACAAAAAGAAAAATGAACATCGTATATTAATGCATACATGCAGAATCAATAAAAAATTGGTACAGATGAAGCAACTTCCAGGGAAGAAAGGGAGATGCAGACATAGAGAATGGACTGTGGACACGGCAGAGGAAGCAGAGAGGGGATGGATTCAGAGAGTAGCAGTGGCATAGATACACTACCGTGTGTAAAACAGGCAAGCAGTGGAAAGCTGCTGCGTAGCACAGGCAGCCTAGTTCGGGTGGAATGTGGGGGTGGGAGGGAGGTCAAGAGGGACGGGATATATGTTTACTTATGGCTGATTCACATTCATACTGCTGTACAGCAGAAACCAACACAATACAGGAAAGCAATTATATTCCAATAGAAAAATATTTAAAAATAAAGAAAGGAAAGAAGGAAGGGAGGAAGGAAAGGAAGAGGAAGGAAAGAAAGGGCATTGACTATTTACTACTGTAGAGGTGGTATGGTACAATGAAAACATAGCTCAGCCTCTATTCAGTCCTAATTGCACCATAATTTGGAGTAGAAGCATCGTATCTTCCGAAAAGACAACAGAGAGCAAAGTGGTCTCTTCAAGCCCATTCAGGTCTAAGCTTGATTTTTATTTCTATAGGTTTGATCTGAGCCATTAGAGGGTAACTGAATCTTTTCCCCATGATCTTTTCTCCTTCTCAAATCAGCGATGCCAGGACAAATCCCAGGTCTTAGCAAAGTAACTGCATTCAGCTTGTAAATAGTTACCACAGTGCAAGAATACTTTGGTGAGGAGAATGTTAAAAGAGTATCTAATGCCACACACTATTTCTTATAACATTTGCAATATATGAATAAAAATTATTTGACTTATAGTCTGTGAATACATTTGAACATTGAGTGTGCTCACACGTGTGTGTATATATTAATATGTGTGTACCACAGGGTTAGCCATAATTTCCAAACCTAATGAAATTAATTACACTAGGAGATAGAGACCTAGTCCATTTTCCAAATTTTATAGGACCAGATCACAAACTCAAACACAGAATAATGAATCTTAGTATATACTTTTTAAATGCCACATCAGCTTGAATATTATATCTAAATAATATACATAATTCCTATCCTTTCATACTTCTGTTAAAGCGTGATATAACGGTACACACAGGAAGATTAAAAGAGTCAGATATAGAAAACAGTGTAAATGACTTCAAGTAGAAACAGTTTTTAGTTCTTGACCTTGGAAATACCTATATGGGGAAATGCATGTTTTTAGTCTCTGTTTTAAAACGTCTATACCATCCTGTCTACTTTGAAATTTCATTGTCGCTACACTTGCTTCCAATAAAGTGTAGCTATCTGTCTAGAGATGATTGAAAAGATTCTAAAGAAATCTATCCAAAGTAACCTTACTCTGTGGCTTACTTTAAAAGAAAATGGTGGCAATACATATTTTTTGAAAATTTCTTCCAGTATTACATGAATCGAAACAGCATACAGCTTACAGCTAATGTAAAGCTGAGACCTGATGCCCAATGTGCCTTCTCTGTTTCCAGAACTTTTCCTTTTGACAGATAATGGAGAACACACTCAAACTCTTTATTTTTGGAAGCCTACTGTCACATGATTTTTACTGAATTTCATGTGTTGATAATTCAGATCAAGCAACATTTCTGAATATGGTTTGTATTTCTTATTGGCCTATGTGTCACATTTGAAGTCCTGACTATTTTAAGAGTTCCATCTTTAACAGTGTCTCTATTTATGGCTAGCTGTCAGAGAAGAAAAGTTTTCTTCCAACTAAAAATAGGCAGAACCCTAAGGCTGCCTGATTTCCTGCTAGAAATGTATAGTCATACTCATCTACCTCATTCTTTCTGGAGCTACCAATCATTTAGAAACAGCATTGAAACTGAAGAGAAGCAATGGTATATTCCTCAGCAAGAAACTGGAGTGTATTATTAAGAGCCCCTTGCTGGGAATCAAAAAATAGGGTTACAGTTCTATCATTGATAAGGGGCCTGACCTTGAGTAAAATCACTAGCTTACTTTTTTTTTTTAATTAAGGTCACTGTTCTTGTATTTATTTAAAATGAAATAACTTTAAAAAAAACTAACAGAAATACTTGACATGCTATCCACATAGTGACTGCCAGAATAGAGATTATATTTTAGAAATCAGTGCAAAGCATTAACCTGGAAGGTTGAAATTGCAGATTCTATCATACTCAAAATTTTGTACATGCTTTGCTAATTTGTTCAGGTGACCGAATGATTGTGCCAAACATGGTGATTGCTGTGAGTTGTCAAATTAGCTAAAGTGACTGGTTTGGATGGATTCAGAGATTATAGAAGTCCCTGGTATCTAGACTTCAGCATCACTGAGTACCAGGCCCCATTCACTAACTCACCATTATGGACCTAGCACCCAGCACAAACCTGGAACACAACAGATGTCCAATGCATATTTTCTACTTTGCTAAATGAATGAAAGCTAAAATTCACTTTGTTTTGTGTCTACCTGAATTAAGAGATTTCTACAGTTAAACCTAATATGTATTTAATAATTAATAGGCCCAAAATGTGTTCATTCATTCATCCTGTAAGTATTTAATGAGCAACCATTATACCTCAAATTCTATGCTAGGTGCTGTGGATAAGTTTTAAGTAGCCAACTACATGATGCATAATACATAAGAAAGTGTTTTCCTTTTCAATTATTTGGAGTCAGAAGATCTGATTTCTGTTCTGAACTCTACTTCTCACTTAGCTGATAATTCTAGTAAGTCCTTTAATTTAACTGGCCCTCAGTTAATTCATTTAAAAAAATTGGAGAAAATAATAGTTGTCTCACTCTTGGAGCTGTGTGACTCAAATGACACAGAATGAGTGAAAAGGATGGATGATCTGTCTATACTCTGTTACCATTGGCTGCATGTATTGCTGTTAGTCCAACCTTTATGCAAATCCAAGTTGCACATTCTTACCTCCACCAGCCAAGGGAAAAACCAGAGACTTCACCACAGGAAGTCAAGATGAATACAGATGAAGCTTATCTCTGCAAGGCATTCTGAGGCAACTGAGGGAATCAATTCCACATCTGCTAAGTTTGATTAATCACTTCTTTTTTGCCTTGTGGATCCACTTAGCAAGTGAACTGACAGAAATCAAAGGCCTAGATTTATCTCCTTATCCCCAGTGACTGCTGGCTACCTGTGCAGGGATCACCTCTTGAATTTAATAGAAGACGTAGGAAACGTGAACTTTCTGGACCAACAGCTCAAAGCTGTCCTCTGACAGGCAGCATACAAAAAGATGCCGAAATCACCTGAGATTTTGTCGGAGTAGATATACACTCTCTGAGCAACAGAAACAAAGAGGTGGACCAATTTTTTTCCCTATTATCAAAAGAATAATAATTGAATTAATAAGTAACACACCATCCTGTTTTTTCATTTTCCTAAAAACATCTACCATATTTCTCTCTCATTTCATAAGATGAAGTAAAGTAAAATCCAGCTATATGTTAAATTGCCATTATAGTGAAAATAACTATTTTAAGCATGTCCATAAGCCAGTCAGTATACATGCTTTTCATATTTTTCAAAAAAACAAAGTGCAGTTTTTTTTTTTCATATTCAGATACATTTCTAAGGTATATCTGAATATACCTTCAGCCACAGAGTATACAGTTACGTTTGTACTAGTTTTACCCTGATAACCTCAAAAAGCTGAATACAAAGGACACTTTGAAATTAAGAGGGAATCAAACTCATTCAGACTTAGAGATTCTGCCCCTACCCCCGAACAACTGGTTTCAGGATGTGGTCACAGGCCATAGACTTAAAACAAGAGGACCGTTGGGACTTTTGGAACCAATTTCATGACCTCTTTCCACTCAGATACATATGTGTGTGTGCATGTATGTATGTGTGTGTATATATACACACACACGCGCACACACACACATACTTCAAAAAGATCTTATGAGATCATGGATTTTGTGATTTCTCCTATAGTAATGACATCATTAAAACCTTCATGGCTCTGAGCATTTCACAAAATGCCTGCATTCCGTGACAAGGTATGAACCCATAAGTTGGTATGGAATCTAGTAGTGATGCTTATTCAATAGTTTTGCTGCAATCTGGTAGGCCCACTCCATTTTCATCTGCGTGACACTTCAACTCCTAAGACCTCTTTCCTAGACACAAAAGAGATTTTTAGGAGTCTGAGGAGAGCTGAAAGAGGTCAAGGAAGGAGTGAGAGGGGAAGCAGAAATGAGAGAAAGGAGATGAGGAGGAAGAAGGATGAGATGACATTCTCTATGCCAAGAGAGAATTGATCATTATTGAGCAAGTCACTTGATCTTTCTTCTCTTCATGGATAAAAAGGTGCCCTTGGGAAAACATATTTGAAAGTTCTTAGCATAGTGACACAGAAAAGGAACAGAATTAAAAGTAAGTCTGTTTTCATTCTTTTTCTTGCTAAGCCACCAGGAAGGACAAAATAGTTCCAGAGTTACAAACAGTGACAGAACCTGTTGCCCAACACTTTGCTATCACTCCACTTTCTCCTTGGAGCCTTGTCACAAGCATCTTACCTTGTAAATCAGCCTGTGGGAGTCTGCCTGCCTGATTATAAGGAAGCCACTTATATGATGCTCCCTCCCTTTTTGACCCTTTTCTATATATCTTCTCCAGTGGCACATTGTTAAAAATTTGTCTGCCTATGCAGGAGATGCAAGAGACATGGGTTTGATCTCTGGGTGAGGAAGATTCCCTGGAAAAAGGAATGGCTACCTACTCCAATATTCATGTCTGGAAAATTCCATGGACAGAGAAGCCTGGCCAGTTACAGTCCATGGGATGGCAAAGAGTTGGAAATGGCTGAGTGACTGAGCACATAGTACGCATGTATCTTTCAGTAACTGCTTTCTAAATCACCATTATTCCTCCTTTCTTTATACTTTTATTCCCAATCGTTCATTCTTAAAATATCCCCTCCACATTTTAAAAAATACAACTTTAGCCAAAATGTAGCAACTGCTAAGTAGGCTTTCCTATCCTTTACTCCTTGCAGAGCTTCCGAATGGAACAAGCAAACAAATCTAATTTTATTTTGTATCGTCAACTACTTAATGTAATACTGCTTAGTACATCAGGTAACATGAGTATCAAATAGGCAAATGAACCATATGTTCCCATGTTTAAGGAAGAATGACAGTCTGCATAATGCCAGGCTTATTACAATCTCCCTTCTGTGTGCTTCTTTGTAATAAAATTTTAAACTGTTCATACTCAACTCCTGAGAGCCTTGTTAAGGTGAGCCGTTCCAAGGGAATACATGCTGAAGATGTCAAGAGCCATCTGATACTCTTGCCTATGTCACGCAAAGATGTAACAAGCTAAAATCCTATGTGTGCCCATGTCACTCTTGCCCTATTTTTTCCCTCTTGCCATCCAGTCTTCTTTCCTTCATCCCCACTGGCCTGGAGCACTGACCCTTTAGCACAATGCTTATAGAACCACCTGCCTGCCATGGTCTGAAAAAGCTCCAGGTCGTTAAAGATGTAAAGCCTGCCTTTAAACCCAACCTGTCCAGCTGGGTATGCACTGTTTTATTTTACACTACTGTCTTGCTTAGACTACCGTTGCTTTAGTTCCCTATTTAAAATGTTTTAATGATGGGAAATAACATCATGTGAATTTAAGCCAAGAGTAAATATGGCAAAGAAGTTCCAGAAATAAATAGCATCCTATAAATTCTTGTACGAGAAGCTATCACTGAAAATGCATATAGGCTCCATTGTACAGTTGCTAAGAATTCGTAGGCTAGATCAGTTGCTTTCACTATCATGCATAAGATTATTGTGCCTAAGATTTCAAGATCATGCATGATTATGCACCTAAGAACGTTGTGGAAAAATGCAGAATCCCAGGGTTGCATTCAAGATTTTGAGTCCATAGGCATGAAGCAGGGTTGAGCAATCTGCATTTTTGCAAATTCACTCTGTTCCCAAGTAAAGCTGAGACTGTTCAATAGCAGCAGAGAAACTCTGCTTTGGAGCAAACAAATCATTTAAAAAAATACAAATTTTGTCTCATTTTCTTTCCTCTAAGAACTCTGCTTTCTATACCAACATGCTCAGCTCCTCATCTTATCTCAATGCTCAGGTCAATTAGTTTTGAAAATATGAATACAATTAGACTTCAAATGGTGTCAACTTACTTATGTGCTTGCTTCTAATTTCTGAGTGACATTTATATCTTCCAAAGTTTTCATAAATATTCAGCAGCAATAATTTTAAAGACAAAATAGGTCAGTTATTAGCACAATGTATACAAATCACCTTTTGTTCTTGGTTTGACTTTGGAAGAAAGAAGTGCTGACTTGATAGGTTTAAAGTATAATGCTCCTTAGGTAAAGAAAATGGTTGCTTGACTGGTTTGTTAAGCTGTTTGTTACAGCTACACCTTCTTAGAGATACCAGTGGGCACAAGGAAAGTACATAAATAGAAGTAGAAACAGAATTTTGTCTTGGTAGAAATTATGATCCAGTTGAAGAAAGAAAAAACAAACTAATTAAATGGGAGTTAGTCTCATTAATATTTTCAAAATGAAGAGTGAGGCTGTCAGGGCATTTTTAAAAATCACTATTTCCCTATTTCCTTCACTTAAAAAAAATTTCCACTATAGAGTTTAAAAAAATTTCCAAATGAAATTTACACATAAGCTCATTTAATAAAACAGGTAAAACTGAACAAATCCGGATAATGTCCTGGAGAGAGAATCAGAGCCCCACCTCAATACCCTCACCACTTTCCAGCCACAAGCAACCCAAGGAGTGCCCTAAAAATCTCCTGGATCTCTTGAGAGCAGAGTTGGAGAATTCCTGATTTAGACTGACAAATCTGATTCTCAACTGTGACTTGTCAAGCTACTCATTTATTTATAAGCACAGTTGCAAACCAATTTGACAGGCCATGTGAAAGTTTCTAGGTTTATAAATCTGAATGAGTTCAGAGTCTCATGAGGGAAGCAGGCAGGTCAAAAGCTCCAGTGCAGTGGGGCGTGTGTCACCACAGACAGGATAGGCTGGAGACACAAATGCAGCTCACAGGAGTAAAGAAAGACCTCAGCAGGTTGGAGGCAACAGACCCGGCACTTGAAGGGTAGATGGAAAATTTCCTAGATGAGGAATGTGGGAGGAGCAGCTTTTCTGTGTGGTTATCGTAACCCATAGTTAGCTTCGTACTTGATGCCATTTTGAAAATATAGATATAGACTTTCCTTCCTCAATACAGGATGTATTTCATCCATGATTTCTCTAAATAGAGAATCAAATTATTTTATGAGTCATCCAACAGTCGGTTCTTTGAGTATTCCAGGGATTCTTCAGTATACTTAATAACATACAGTTTCATTCCTTCTCAGATTAAATTAACCAATTCAGTCAGCAATATACCCTTGCCACAGTTGAACCTGAGCCTTCTCATACCTAATTATAATAATATCCAGTAATATCCTACCTACAATTGACAGACCGTGTGTTGAGATGTTAGATACAATACCACTTAATTTTCACATGATGCCTATGGGGGGGTATCATTTATTCATATGTTTTAGATG
The DNA here is from genome assembly GCF_023091745.1 of Budorcas taxicolor. Lineage (NCBI taxonomy): Eukaryota > Metazoa > Chordata > Mammalia > Artiodactyla > Bovidae > Budorcas > Budorcas taxicolor. Next base: position 35,522,190 of record NC_068910.1, read on the forward strand.
GTTAAAGCTAAGGTTTAGAGAAGTTAGGCATCATGTCCAAAGTCACAGAGACGGTAAATGATAGAAAAGCATTCCAGGAAGCTCTGATTGCAAAGCCATGTGTAATCTTAAACACCACACTCTAGGTTTTTAATTAGCTTTCTGATGTAATATAGTGTCCATCTGTGGCTCTAAAGGCAGACTGTCATACTGTACAAGTTATTTGTTCCTCATTTTTTTTTCCAGTTAGACAAAAGCTCTTCTGAAAACAGTGACATGTACAAATCCCATGTTTATATCTATAAAAAGTATTAGAATAAATCCATTTGTTGTCAACATACTGAAAGATGGAGTCTTAATTCACATCAATATAATAAAATAAATCAGTTCACTTAATGGCTTAACATCCTGCATCCACAATGTTCAAATGACTGATTATTTTCTTTTCTTTTCTAAAAAATTATTAATGTATTTATTTAGGACTGAGCAAGGTCTTCATTGTTGTGCTTGGGTTTTCTCTAGTTGCAGCAAGCAGGAGCTACTCTCTAGCCATGGTGCATGGGCTTCTCATTTCAGTAGCTTCTCTTGTGGCAGAACATGGGTACTGGGGAACACAGGCTTCAGTAGTTACGGTGTGCAGGCTTTAGGACGCAGGCTCACTAGTTGTGATGCGTGGGCTTAGTTATCCCATGGACTGTAGGATCTTCCCAGTCCAAGGATCAAACCCATGTTCCCTGCATTGGCAGGCAGATTCCTAACCACTGAACCACAAGGAAGCCCTTGGATTATCAGTGTAACATGAACTATAATTTTTGTTGACGTATAGTCAGGGATATGAAAATTCAACACATAAGGATAAACTTCCTAAGCTCCATAAAGGACTTGATCTAGGCATGAAATTATGTTACAATTAAGAAGGAATTAGAGTCAGCAGACCATGAGGCATGTCCAGTTGACCCTCCCCCTGCTCAGTCAGTTTGTAAAGTTAGTTTTGTAAAGTTTCTGAGGAATACAATAATTCAGTAGCCAAAAAGAAAAAAAAAGTGAAGTCACGCAGTCGTGTCCAACTCTTTGCGACCCCATGGACACCAGGCTCCTCCGTCCATAGGATTTTCTAGGCAAGAGCACTGGAGTGGGTTGCCATTTCCTTCTCCAGGGAACTTCCCAACCCAGGGATCGAATCCAGGTCTCCCACATTGTAGACAGACGCTTTCCGTCTGAGCCCCCACTTGATCTTAGCCAAAAGGCCAAGAAGCGATCTAAAATTGGAAATCCCACTAGCATCCACCACTTTCAAAACTACCCATGTTTAAGATAGCGAGGGGAAGACTTTCCCAGATACACATATTCTGTAATCCCTGAATTATAAAGCTGGAGTGAAAAAGGTAATAATCATGAATGTTTCAGCCCAATTCTCTTACTTTTTATATTTGAGGGAAACCAAGGACCTCAGGAATTAACTTACTAGTTTAAGTTCATCTGGCTGTGTTTGAATCTCATCTATCTATCTCAAAGTAGGCTGCAGATAAAACTTCACATTTGCAAAATTTTAAAGCCTGAGGAAAATCACACAATAGGCTCATCATCATAAATGTAATGAAAGTGTAGCCAAAATGTCTTCACAATGTTCAAACTTCTCCGTTCTACTCTGCACAGCTCTTTCTCCCATTGTCCTTTCAATCTGTTCTCCTCTAGTTATTTGAGGAGCAAGCATCCTTTTTAAAACGTTTCTTTTAAGTCCTATTTTCACAACTTTTTTGTCCCTTGCCAACTTTATAATTTCCTGTCTTTTCTTTTGATTTGCTTGTGCTGTAAGGCATGTTAGCATATGAATCTGTATTAATTCCCTTCTGTGTCTCAGGCATCCTAAAATACTGCAGCAAATGGAGACACTTTTCTTTATCTTTCCCTCCTTCTACTGAACAGCTAAATATTCCTCTTAGGCCTCTTTCATTGGATTAATTTAGCTAAGCTTTCCATCTGATGCTATTTTGTTAATTTTAAATCACATTTCCTTCACATTTTACGAGAATCAGCCTAGCAGCACACTCTTTGGCATGCCATCAAAATAAAGACACATCATGACTCCAAATAATTACATTATTTAGCAGAGACTATCTGCCATCTCCTAATTTATATCACAATTCAGTCACCCTAAATCTGTATTTGTGTTGTTTGTGAGCCACTGCAAAGTTGTTGCTTACATTATTTCCATATATTAAACATGGAGTCACATTTTGTTGAATTCTAAGGTCTGAATACTTTATGCCTGATTTCTGCTTTGGAGTTTAGAACAATTGAACCAAACATTTAACTTTGAAACATTTGGCTCTTCACACCAGTAATTATGCATTAGGCATAAAATGCAACTACAGAAATCAGGAATTTTTACAAAAAACTTAGACACTGGTGGCAGTGATGTTTTTATTTCTATGCAAATTAAAATGTGTTTGATTTCATTTTTAATCTCCCTAGGTAACACCTCTAAACAATCTTTTGGCTAGCTAAATGCTTTCAGTTAGCTCTATAATGACACTTAAATCATCTTTGATTAATCAGTTCATGAGAAACATATCTTTAGCTATTTAATCTGTTTAAAATATATATTCCTCTTGTCCATTAGGAGTGGTTAAAAAATTAAATGGCATGCATGACCTGTTTTTCCCCTAGGCACCTGAGAAAAATGTATTTTCTGAAAAAAATATATTTAATTTATTTATGCTACCAATTCTGATGCCATGCCATGTAGGTTTTTATTTTTGTTTACTTGTCCTGCTCCACTCACATTCCATTACATATAAATTTAAACACACTGTGTATGATGTTAATCAATACAAGAGATCAAAGAAACACTAATACTTGTCTGCAGATAGGAAAGAGACTAATAAAATGCAAAGAATATTATCACAGTGTTTTCTGTAAATAAACTAAAGAATTAGAAACCCCTCAATAGGGTCTATATTAACATAATAATTAATTTTTGTATGAAATATTTTAATAAAACTTCAGTTTCATGATTGGAACTATATTAAATAATGATTAAAATTTGCTCTCTCTATATATATGCATCCCTGGTGGCTCAGAGGGTAAAGTGTCTGCCTGCAATGTGGGAGACTTGGGTTCGATCCCTGGGTTGGGAAGATCTCCTGGAGAAGGAAATGGCAACCCACTCCAGTACTCTTGCCTGGAAAATCCCATGGATGGAGGAGCCTGGTAGGCTACAGTCCATAGGGTCGCAAAGAGTCATACATATATACTAGGTAAGACTGATTTGAATGTATTTCTTTACCTCAAGCTTTGTCCTAGTTTATATGGTATCAACAAACTAACTTGAAAGTCATTTAGCTAAATAAGCCCTATGTTTATACCTATACTAGCTTTTATTTTAAATTAAGAAATTATTTGCCTAAGTGACTTTTATGGTAATGATAATAAATATACATCTGCTCCTAGAAAGAGACTAAAGGTTCTGGGGTATACACAATGAGAAAATGCATATTTATGTAATATCTATGGACTTTCCTGGTGGCTCAGATGGTAAAGTGTCTGCCTACAATGAGGGAGACCAGGGTTCAATCCCTGGATGGGGAAGATCCCTGGAGAAGGAAATGGCAACCCACTTCAGCACTCTTGCCTGGAAAATCCCTTGGACCGAGGAGCCTAGTAGGCTCCTCCTGGTAGTCCATGGGGAAGCAAACAGTAGGACATGACTGAGCGACTTCACTTTCACTTTTCTTTCTATGAATTATGACTTCTTAAAAAATACAAAAAAAGAATAACAGCTACCATTTGGTGATAGTCATTATCTGCTAGGCTTAATTCAGCATTTAAAAAAATGCACTTAAAAATTTTAATTCACAAAACAAACTGATGTTGTAACTACTGTTATTCCCATTTACATATAAATTTTCATAGAAAACAAGTGCTTCCAAAGTAACAAAGCCAACAGGAGAGAGTCAGAACACAAAGGAAAACCAAGCTAATTTTAGAGGTCATGGTCTTAAAACCTCTGTGTCACCTGAAGCAAAAAACTTAGCTGTAACTAACACAACATTATAAAGCAATTATACTTCAATTTAAAAAAAAAGCCTACTTTTACAATCTATTTACAGAGTGAAAGCTTGTCTCAAAAGAAAATTATGAGAAAGGAGCAAAAGCAGTAAAATAAAGTAAAGATATTATTTTCAACAAATGGTGCTGAAGCAATTGGACAACCACATGCAAAAAAATTTAGACACAGACCTTATACCTTTCACAAAGGGAAAAAAAAACCAACTCAGAATAAACCACAGACTTAAATGTAGAAAACAAAACTGTAAAATTCTTAGAAGATATCATAGGGGAAAATCTAGATGACCTTGGGAAAGGCCATGATTTTTAGATACAATATCAAAGGCAGATCCATGAAGGAAAGACATAATAACTTGGACTTCATTGAAATAAAAAAAAAAGGAAAAAAGCTTCTGTTCTGTGAAAGACAATGCCAACATAATGAGAAGTCCAGCCACAGTCTGGGAAAAAATATTTTCAGAATATACATCTAATAGAAGATTTTTATCTAAAATTTGCAAAGAACTCTTTAAACTCAAGGATAGGAAAGTAACTCTATTATAAAATGGGCAAAAGACCTCAACATACTCCTCAGCATACAAGATACACAGATGGTAGATACACATTTGAAAAGATGTTCCATAGCATATGTCATCAGGAAAATGTAAATTAAAACAAGATACCACTACACACAGATTAGAATGACCAAAATTTGGAACACTAACACCAAATGCTGGCAAGGATATGGAGGAATGGGAACTGTCATTCACTGTTGATGGGAATGCAACATAGTACAGCCACTTTGAAAGATAGTTTGGCAGTTTCTTACAAAATTAAAATTACTCTTATTATACAACTCAGATATTGTACTCCTTAATGTTTACTCAAAGGATTTGAAAATATGTCCACACAAAATCTTCCACACTATATAATTTATGGCATCTTTACTCATAATTGCCCAGATTGGAAGCAACCAAGATATTCTTAAGTAAGGAAATGGCTAATAAACTGTGGTATAGCCAGGCAATGGAATATTATTCAGTGTTAAAAAGAAACGAGCTAACAAGTCATGGAAACACATGGAAGGATCTTAAATACATATTATCTAGGGAGAAAGCCAATCTGAAAATTTATATACTGTGTGATGATAACTATTTGACATTCTGGAAAAGGCAAAACTTTGGAGGCAGTACAAAAATCTGTGGTTGCCAAGGAGGGACAAACAAATAGGTGGAGGAGGGAAAACAAATCGGTAGAATACAAAGAATTTTTAGCTCAGTGGAAATATTCTGTATGATATTATAATAATGTGTGTATGTGGGTGCTCAGTCATGTCCAATTCTTCTGCGACCCCATAGACTGTAGCCCTCTAGGCTCCTCTGTTCATGGAATTATCCTGGCAAGAATACTGGAGTGCGTCGCCATTTCCTTCTCCAGGGGATCTTCCTGACCCAGGAATTAAACCTGCGTCTACCCATATCTCCTACATTTCAGACAGATTCTTTAATTCTGAGTGATCAGGAAAGCTCATTATAATAATGGATACATGTTATTATATATGCTTCTAAACAAACAGAATGTACAACACCAAGGGTGAATTCTAAGGTAAACTATGGTCTTTGGGTGACTATATCAGTTGTAACAAATGTACCCCTCAGGTGGAGAATGTTGATAATGAGGGAGACTAGGCATTTGTTGGTAGGATGAAGGATATCGATTCCTATGTAGGAAGTCTACCTTTCTCTCAATTTTAAATAAAGGAAAATTCAAAATACAAGGGAACATACTGATTCAGTAGAAATCAGGATGCAAAGACCTGCATCCTGACAATGGCTAAGTAAGTTATTTATTTTTTAGTTTTTAAATAAGATGTCTTAGTTTTTGTCTGACCAAAGACCAAACTGAACCTGTGCCCCTTAAGTGGAAGTGCAGAATCCTAACCACTGGACTACCATGGAATTCCCCATATCATTTTATTTATTTGGGACAAAATTGCTAATCTTTAATATTTGGCAAGACAGAGTACTGTGAAATGTAGTGAATAAGAGGAGGGGTATGATGGAAAAAGTTACATATTTTACTTCAGATTACCTAGGATACAAAAGTAAGAGTGAAGCAAGTAAATATCGGCAGCAATGCAGGCCACTGGCTCACTTTAAGCCACGTAAATTTGCAACAGGCAGGCTGGCATGAGCTGGCTTACATAGACTGTCTCCATATAAAAATTACTTGGGGATAAAAAGTTTTTGTAAGGAAAGAAAATGGGATTTATGTGCTGGCTGCCCCTTTGCCAGTGGGGTTGCATTATCTGGCCTTTTGGCAGCCATTGGCACTAAGAGACCCTGGGGAGATGCATAAGCTGTGTCTGAAACAGTGAAAATCAAAGTAGGCTTGGGAAGATAAATGGGATTCAGACAAGGGGCTGTGGTTGTTGTTCAGGCCCTCAGTCATGTCTGATTCTTTGAGACCCCATGTACTGTAATGCGACAGGTTCCTCTGGCCATAGGGGTTTTTCAGGCCAGAATACTGGAGTGGGTTGCCATTTCCTTCTCCAGGGGATCTTCCCAGATCAGGGATTCCACTGAGCCACCAGGAAAGGAAGCAATGGAGTACAAATCTACTAGATACTTGGGGAAGAGACCTCTAGGCTTTCATGTACTCTAAGAAAGATTTGTGGGAACTCTGATCTCACTGCTGAGGGCCCAGGTTCAGTCTCTGGTTGGGTAACTAAGATCCCACAAGCCATGTGGGGTGACCAAAAATAAGTAAAGCAATTAATTTTTAAAAAACAGAAATATCTGCAAATTGAGAACATTTGTTTTCTCTTTTGAACTTAACTCTTTACTGAAAAGAATATTTGTGCTCTTACCTAAAAGGCAGAAAAAATAAAAGATAGATAACATATTTAAGAATTCTTTCCACAAATTTTGCTGAATTTTCTGGTATGTATTTTCCCTTGTTTAGAATTGATTAACGACAATAAGTGTGTTGTGCTTCACAGACTATGATCTATGCCATTTAGTAGAGAGACTAGATTCTATTTCCTGTGCCTATTCGATCATCTCTGTTTGCACATAGCACTGCATTTTTATTCTGTCTCTATCCTTTTATCTCTTTTTTCAGATTACCTGTTGGGTTTTTTACTACTCTGATGATTTTATAAGAATCATAAAATACATTTTAATAATCCATTGATTAAACCATTAAATTTATGCTGGACAGAGGTGTGAGATATTTTCTGTGTATAAATACCATTAGAGATGTTCAAAGTTACTGACATAAAAAAGATGAAAAAGAAAACCTTTATTTTGATTTAAATGAGGAAGCATTGGTATTTACTTGTTGGTATATTACTTTTTGTAGACTGTTAAGTAATTTTTAAAAGATAACTTATTAAATGACAGTAAGATTAGCATAGATATTGCACCTTAACTATGCTAATCAGGTGCTAAAATTATTAAAACTAATATCAATATTTGATCTTAAAGGGATTCCAGTGGGACATTTTACCTAAAACCTAAATTGTGCAGAGTCAAAATTTATACATACTTTTCTACTTCTTATCTCATTTTAATCCAATCTCTTTTACATTTTCTAGATATCAGTAAAATTAGACAGTCAATTAAAATTTCATGGTCTACAGTATTATCTTTAGACAGAACTGGAAGCAATACTCCAGTTAATAATCTAACTATAAAAATAACAGCATTGCTCTAGTTTCAGCAATATGAAATTGTAATTGCCCAATGTCCTAATTTCTCTGAGTTTAAGAAATTTAGCTATTACTACTCTTCTATGTCCTAAAATTTTGTGATAGGCTATGGTTAATACTAAAAAAAAAAAAAAGCAAACAAACCAGAGACCTCCTCATTTTCTATGCATATGATGTCTACATAATATAGATCTTTTTTTTTTTCTAAATGTAGGTAAATCAAAGATTGGGCATGCTTTAGATTCGATGTAGTGATAAACTGGATGTGAATGCTAATATCTATTGTATTTATGAAGTTTATAATGAACATGTTTTGAACTGTGGTGTTGGAGAAGACTCTTGAGAGTCCCTTGGACTGCAAGGAGATCCAACCAGTTCATTCTAAAGGAGATCAGTCCTGGGTGTTCATTGGAAGGACTGATGCTAAAGCTGAAACTCCAATACTTTGGCCACCTCATGTGAAGAGTTGACTCATTGGAAAAGACTCTGATGCTGGGAGGGATTAGGGTCAGGAGGAGAAGGGGACGACAGAGGATGAGATGGCTGGATGACATCACTGACTCGATGGACATGAGTCTGAGTGAACTCCAGGAGTTGGTGATGGACAGGGAGACCTGGTGTGCTGCGATTCATGGGGTTACAAAGAGTCAGACACGACTGAGCAACTGAACTGAACTGATCTCATACAATTTGGGAAAGCAAGAGGAAAAACATTCAGTGCTAGTCTTTAATTTCGTAGAATAACACAACATTTGACACATGTTCCAGGTTAAAGACTCCTACATGTTCACGTGACATCACAGTCTATGTTCATGGTGTTTTATTCACAATAGGTCAAAAGTAGACGGCAAAGGATATAAAAGCAGAAGGCAACAAGTTAAGGCATCTATTACTTTTGTTTTCCCTTTGTGCTACTAACATGCCACGATGTGGGAAGATTGAAATGTTGGGTGTTCTATCACACTATATAGTCTGCCTTCAATTTATCAATTAAACTTAAAGTGTTTGCAAATGTTGGTGGCTCAGTTTTTCCACATTTTTACTTTTGTATGCCAATATAAAATCCCCCAATGTCATTTGACTGTCAGATATAGCTTGTAGTTCTGAATTTCCACCTTTTTATTAATGTCCTAATGCAATTAGAAGAATAGTGTGAAAACTATTAATTATTCTATTGTTGAATGATCGTAATGTATCTATACATGTAAATGTCTTTAAATTCTAATTATTACAGAACATTTTAAATGTAAATGCCTTAATTTGTGATTTACATCTAAATAGACTACTAAGCTTTGGTAATTTGGGGGAAATTTTTCAATTTGATTGCATGAACAGGTGAAATATTCTAATTAAGTGGATATTTGAGAATAGACACTGGAGAGGAACAGTGTTATCACTGAACTGTGAAATAATCACAGAGAAAGAGTTAAGGAGGAAACATACATACACCATCAGTTAAGTATTTGGTGATGCCAAGATAATCCAGGGACTGATAAATATCTCTTAGTTAAAGTCACAAACCATACCACTGAATCAGTCAGAGGAAAGGGTTATTTTTTAAGATGTCAGGCAGGAGTAAGAACCAAAATGAGATTCAAAAACACTGGTCTGAGTCATGTAGGAAAGCAAAGACCAAAACTGGTATCAGCGAAAAATAAGATTGATAGGTAGCACTTAATTAATCCAGTTCTTACAAGAAGTCTATGTCCGTACCCCAAATAAAAACAAGAACACTGCAGATCAGAAAAAATGATTGCACAAGTACAGACAGAAAGTGGTATGAATTCAGTGTAGAGTCTTAGTGAAATGCTGGGGACAATCTGTCATTAGTCTCCTTTTAAAAAGTCTATCATATACCTCTCAGGTCTCTTTGTTTGAACTGTGACAGAACACTTTGTCCTTTCCCTGCTGTTCCTGTTCATGGAATTGCAGAAGTGCTTACATTGTTTAGAAGAATGAAAAATTAGTTTATCATAGACCTACTGATGGCTAACTAGGCATAGGGCATATTGCTAAGCATGCTAAACGCTTTACCTGATTTTCACCTCAAGATTCAGTGACACAGATAATATTAATATTCCCACGTTACAGATGAGAAAGTGGACAACTTGCACAGTTGAATAACTTGGACTCAGTAATACAAATATTAAATATGATTGCTCAGATTCAGTCACTTCCACTGTATAATCATAAGGAATTTGATTTAGGTCATACCTGAATGGTCTAGTGGTTTTCCCTACTTTCTTCAATTTAAGTCTGAATTTGGCAATAAGGAGTTCATGATCTGAGCCACAGTCAACCCCCGGTCTTCTTTTTGCTGACTGTATAGAGCTTCTTCATCTTTGGCTGCAAAGAATATAATCAATCTCATTTCGATGCTGACCATCTGGAAGTCCATGTGTAGAGTTTCTTTTGTATTGCTGGGAGAGGGTGTTTGCTATAATGAGTGCATTCTCTTGGCAAAACTCTATTAGCCTTTGCCCTGCTTCATTCTGTACTCCAAGGCCAAATTTTCCTGTTACTCCAGGTGTTTCTTGACTTCCTACTTTTGCATTCCAGTCCCCTATAATGAAAAGGACATCTTTTGGGGGTGTTAGTTTTAGAAGATCTTATAGGTCTTCATAGCACCATTCAAATTTAGCTTCTTCAGCATTACTGGTGGGGGCATAGATTTGGATTACTGTGATATGAAATTGTTTGCCTTGGAAACGAATAGAGAGAGTTCTGTCATTTTTGAGATTGTATCCAAGTACTGCATTTCAGAGTCTTTTGTTGACTATCATAGCTACTCCATTTCGTCTAAGGGATTCCTGCCCACAGTAGTAGATATAATGGTCATCTGTGTTAAATTCAGTGGAAGTGAGAAATAGATTTAAGGGACTAGATCTGATAGACAGAGTGCCTGATAAACTATGGACAGAGGTTTGTGATATTATACAGGAGACAGGGATCAAGACCATTCCCAAGAAAAAGGAATGCAAAAAATTAAAAAGGCTGTCTGAGGACACCTTACAAATAACTGAGAAAAGAAGAGAAGTGAAAGCAAAGGAGAAAAGGAAAGATATAGTCATTTGAAAGCAGAGTTCCAAAGGATAGCAAGGAGAGATAAGAAAGCCTTCCTCAGTGATTAATGCAAAGAAATAGAGGAAAAAGAACAGAATGGAAAAGACTAGAGATCTCTTCAAGAAAATTAGAGATACCAAGGGAACATTTCATGCAAAGATGGGCTCAAAAAAGGACAGAAATGGAATGGACCTAACAGAAGCAGAAGATATTAAGAAGAGGTAGCAAGAATACACAGAAGAACTGTACAAAAAAGATCTTCATGACCCAGATAATCACAATGGTGTGATCACTCACCTAGAGCCAGACATCCTGGAATGGGAAGTCAAGTGGGCCTAAGGAAGCATCACTATGAACAAAGCTGGTGGAGGCAATGGAATTCCAGTTGAGCTATTCCAAATCCTGAAAGACGATGCTGTGAAAGTGCTCCACACTTGTTTCCTAGGGAATCTGGAGTAAACTATGTAACTTTCTCTATCATACCCCTGCTCTTATTCACTACATTTCACAGTGTTCTCACTGTCTCTCCAAATATTAAAGATTATCATATGCATGTGTGTGTGTGTGTGTGTGTGTGTGTGTGTGTGTGTCCACTCAAATTAGTACTCTGAGAAACTATTAGGTTGGCCAGGGTGTATTTGGATTTTCCATAAGATGTTACAGAAAAATCTAAATAAAGATTTGGCCTCATTAGTTTAACTATACCTTGTAAACTTAAAGTGAAAGAGCACTTGCTAAAGTAAGTGCATCCTAGTCTAGAGAGACAGACATGGTTGGAATCTATACTACCTAGCAGGTACATTGATGTACCCCCTTCTTTCCATGCCTCCCTTTCCTGACTTGTAAAATGGGGATGATATGAATAGTGAGCAGAGAGGTTTACTTAATGATTCAATAAGCTGACATTTTTAGGGCTTCCCAAGTGGCACTAGTGGTTAAAGAATCCGCCTGCAACTGCAGGAGACTTAAGAGACATGTGTCCGATCCTTTGGTTGGGAAGAACCCCTGGAGGAGGAAATGGCAATCTGCTTCAGTATTCTTGCCCGAGAAATCCCATGGACAGAGGAGCCTAGTGGGCTACAGTCCATGGGGTCGCAAAGAGTTGGACATGACTGAGCACAGAATGCATACATATGCTTAGTAGAGGACTTGTGCAGACACCATGCAATAATAGTTTACAATCTGTTTGTGTTTTGACCAATGAGTTTAGTTCTGCAAAATAATATCCTTGATATTGACATTATCTATTTTTCACATACCTATTGTAATATTTAACACAGTACCCGGAACACAATAGATGTTTAATGAATATTTGCTGAATAAATTTAGAAGCAAAATAATCTCTATAAATCCTCTATAAATTGCTACTAAATTTTTAGAAGCCTTACCATATTCCACGGTACTTTGATATTTTCATACATGCTTTTATAATCTATTATCTGTTAGCAATGTAACCTCAGCCTTAAGTTCTAATTTAAATATATACCTATATTATATGTAATCAATCACTTCAATGTCTTTTGCTTTCTTCTCTGTGGCTTATATTCTCTTTGATAATTATTTATGCAAATTTCCATTTTTATCACCAGAATGTTTTCCCAGTTTTTAGATAACCAAGCATATCTACACTCATAGCTGTGTTTTGTTTTTAAATGCCAGAGAGGCTTATGTGAATAAAGATAGAATATTTTAATGTACCTTATTAATATGTTCTTTACAACCCTCCAGATAGCATTTTGAAGTATCTTTTAGAAAAATCCAAAAGAAGGATAGAAAGTCAGCCTTTATCTTTATCAATGTTACCAAAACCATCAATTAAAATGTTCCAGTTAATTTTGACATGTGCATCCTTCCTTATCTGAAAATGTCAATTGTTCAGTTTGCTTAATATAGTTTGACGTCAACTGGGTGTTCTTTCTTTTTTTAATCATTTATACTAAGCCATGTTTTGATATGTGACAGATTGGAAATTCTCACTTTTCTTTAATAATTTGTTTTAAATTATTCTGCATAAATTTAGGGCTATGATTAGGTAGTTTGAGTCTATCTACATTATTAAAGATTGAATTTTCTTACTGTATTTTAAATCTCTTATTAATGAAAAATAATCTGAAATATTCATACCACTTACTTATCACATTAAAATCTCAAATTATGGTAAATGTCTGGCTTTCTATATCCTAATTAGGGAGACTTACACTCTTAATTATATATTTTTTATAAGTGACAAATTGGTTTGTTTACTAGTTTGGTTTCATAAAACTAGTGTGGTTTCATAAAAACTAGTTTGGTTTCATAAAATACTTTTATAAAACATTTAAATCTAAGATTTTTTATTCTTTTGTACATTTTTGCATATTGTGTGTGTGTGTTAGTCCCTTAGTTGTGTCCGACTCATTGTGATCCCATCAACTATAGCCTGCAAGGCTCCTCTGTCCATGGAATTCTCCAGGCAAAGATACCAGAGTGGGTAGCCATTCTCTTCTCCAGGGGATCTTCCCTACCCAGGGATTGAACCCATGTCTCCTGTATTGCAGACAGATTCTTCAAGATTTCAGCCACCAGGGAAGTCCTTTTTGGCATACTGACCTTATGAAAACAAAATGGATTCTTCAGTTCAGCTTTGTCTCTTGGTTGTGTCTGACTCTTTGCGACCCCATGAACCAGAGCATGACAGGCTTCCCTGTCCATCACCAACTCTCGGAATTTACCCAAATTCATGTCCATTGAGTCGGTGATGCCATCTAACCATCTCATCCTCTGTTGTCTCCATCTTTTCCTGCCTTCAATCTTTCCCAACATCAGGGTCTTTTCAAAAAAGCAAGCTCTTCACATCAGGTGACCAAAATATTGGAGTTTCAACATTTCAACATCAGTCCTTCCAATGAACACCCAGGGCTGATCTCCTTTAGGGTGGACTGGTGGGATCTCCTTGCAGTCCACGGGACTCTCAAGAGTCTTCTCCAACACCACAGTTCAAAAACATCAATTCTTCGGCGTTCTTTATAGTCCAACTCTCACATCCATACATGACCACTGGAAAAACCATAGCCTTGACTAGATGGACCTTTGTTGGCAAAGTAATGTCTCTGCTTTTTAATATGCTGTCTAGGTTGGTCATAACTTTCCTTCCAAGGAGTAAGCGGCTTTTAATTTCATTGCTGCAATCACCATCTGCAGTGATTTTGGAGCCCCCAGAAATAAAGTCTGACACTGTTTCCACTGTTTCCCCATCTGTTTGCCATGAAGTGATGGGACCAGATGCCATGATCTTCGTTTTCTGAATGTTGAGCTTCAGGCCAACGTTTTCACTCTCCTCTTTCACTTTCATCAACAGGCTCTTTAGTTCTTCTTCACTTTCTGCCATAAAGGTGGTGTCATCTGCATATCTGAGGTTATTGATATTTCTCCCGGCAATCTTGATTCCAGCTTGTGCTTCTTCCAGTCCAGCGTTTCTCATGATGTACTCTGCATATAAGTTAAATAAGCAGGGTGACAATATACAGCCTTGATGTACTCCTTTTCCTATTTGGAACCAGTCTGTTGTTCCATGTTCAGTTCTAACTGTTGCTTCTTGACCTGCATACAAGTTTCTCAAGAGGCAGGTCAGGTGGTCTGGTATTCCCATCTCTTTCAGAATTCTCCACTGTTTACTGTGATCCACACAGTCAAAGGCTTTGGCATAGTCAATAATACAGCCAGTAGTCTTACTTATAATGACTTGAACAATGTTCTCAAACTTTATTGTGCATATAAACTACTGAAAATCATGTTAATATACAAAGTTTGATTCAGTAGGTCTGGGATGAGACCACATTTTGAGGCATAAACACCTAAGATTATCTTAAGGGCATCTAATGATGACTCAACAGATATTTCTTGAATGTCGTAGTCAACATGCACAATTATTTACTGCAAGTGAGGCAAAGAAATGATTTTTGAAAGAGCATGAGCACTCAGTTGCAATGTTCAATCACTCTTTGACGCTTATTAGTTGCTTAGATTTGGACACATTTTAACTTTTCCAAGTCCCTTCTTATTATCCCAAGCTTGAGAAATGTCTATTGATTGACTAAGATTTCCAAAGAAATAATCTGTTTCAATGATGACAGTTTCAGTTCAATTTAACAAACTACTAAACATATACAATGAGTTAAAAGAATGGTATACTCAGGTAATAATTAACCACAGTTTATATGAATTTTCCTTTTCTGCAAGTTAAGAGAAACATTATACGACATACAAGCATTAACATTACTAGCTGGGAAGTTTGATGGCCTTTAGCTATCAGCAGGTATATATTTTTAACATTTAAAATTATTTCGGCAAAAATTTAATGTTTCTATGTTGCTTAAAATTCTTAGTTTTTCCTAAATTCTAGAGGTAAACAATGCACCCACATGTATCTCACATCGATTTCTTCTAATTGAATCAGATAAGGAATTGTTTGGGGCCAGACCCTTGCTACATACTAGAATATCTTTGTTACTGTTCATTAACAGTATGATTCAACGGCTAGCATAAATTAGGATCAAGAAATCTAGACATTTCAGAAATTAAATAAGATATCAAATGTTTGCTAATGGGGAATACTCCAAGATAATGACTTAAAAACTTCTGATTATGTGTCATGGGACATTCTAAACCCAGAAGTGGCTCCTTTCACTCACTTGGCAATAGAACATGGGACTTATCACTAATAATAAACCAACATTAGAAGCTGGTTTGCTACAAATTGTAGTTGGCTAATATTCTCTGTGTTTCAAATTGGGTAATTAATTATATTAGCTACATTTCCTGTGATAAACATATTAGAAACACTGGTATGTTTGCAATGAAACAAATATGGTTTTGCTGTTTTTAATAGATGTGATATGCATGCCACATTCCTTTCTTTCCTTTAAAACCATTGTCATTACAATGGAATTTTCACTAATTTTTATGCAATACTGACTACCTAGCTAGTGCTTTTACAGTTTTGCTTTGTTTCTTACAAACTTTCAACTTTTTATTTTGTATTGGGCATAGCCAATTAACAATGTTGTGGTAATTTCAGGTGACACAAACGCCCCTCCCATTTAGTCTGGCATATAACAATGGGTAGAGTTCCATGTATTATGCAATGTGTTCTTCCTTCTTGGTTATCATAATAGGTCCTTCCTTGTTGGTTATCTATTTTGAATATAGCAGTCTGTGTTTTTAAAAGATCATAAATTAAATTTATAAGACAAAATTGGGTACATGTTCTTTTGTTTCACTTTGTCTCCTAATTAAAACACTTGATGGTGATTTTGCCAAGAAACCAATATTAGGGTTTCCCTTGATTACAACAGTGTTCTGATGTTTGCTTTTGACTATTTCTGAGTTTCAGAGAAAAGTTCATAGGAACCATTTTATGAAAGGCTGAAAGTTCTTAAATAGCTATCCCTCCATTGGGTACTATATGATTACATGTATTTTAGGAATATTTAATTCAGTCTGATTTTTTGAAGTCTTCCTTCATTTTACTCCTTTCTCCTTTTGATGGACTAGTCCACAGAACAAGATGGGCCTGAGCCCTTTAGCTATGGGACCATGTGGATAGTTTCTTTAGCTCACTAGCACAGGCAAATATTGTCATGGTTGAGAACCTATTGTGTAGCTGAAAGTCCTAAGTAAAAACCAGTTTATAAAGCCACAGAGTTAACAGTGTGAAAATCAGCTTTCATGTCTCTAACACCAACTTCAATTTTCAGGAGAGAGTTGACTTTTCAAATGCACAGTGAATAGTTGCATTTGTTTTTAATCAAGCAAATTGACATTGCAGCATCAAGCACTCATTTGATTTTTAATGTGCATTGGTATCACCAAAGATAATTCAAGTGACAGCATAAATAATTGTCAATACTGTGTCAGAATAAAAGCAACTGTCATTTTTTCTAACATGTAGATTCAGAGATTACTCACAATTTAAAGCAGAATAATAGGAAAGGGATATATTCATATTATCAAATACAGCCATGGTTTTAGAAATGCTTCAAAATGAAAGTAAGAGGTTAAAACTTACCAGTTTTACAGAACCTTACTTTAATTATAAATTTTCTTTTTAGAGTGTTTCTCTTGGAGGATGGCAGTCTCAAAATATATAATGTTACCAGGTCGGATGCTGGAGTATATACTTGCACAGCTACAAATCAGTTTGGTGTTGCAAAGAACACTGGCAGCCTCATCATAAAAGGTATTTTACTATCTTTGTTTGTGCTTGATGACCACTGGAGATACGTATGCATACCCGACCTCTATCACTGTTAACCCTGAATCATATTGCATATGTGAAATATTTGATTTCACAACTTATTTGAGTAGTAGCCTTATATTTATTAATAGCATGCTCACTTTGCCAGTGGAACAGCACTGCAGATGTGAATAGCTTGACAGTTCAAAAGCTGTCCATTGGGTAATAAGACAAAATAAAACCTGCACTTAAAATATGTAGATTTCCACAAATGCCTCCATGAGAGGAATTTATGAATACTTTGATGATGTTAGTGAGGTTTCTTTCAGAAACTCTCAATTTGAGTAAAAATTTTACCTGGATGTAAGGCTGCCAAGTACATAGTTGATTCATTTGTTTCTATAACTCTGGGTACTTAACTATAACTAGCAAAATGCAGACTTTCTTGTGTTAGCCTTAATAAGCAGTTCTTTAAAAAGAGAAAAAAATTAAAATATTGGTGACATGTAAATAATTATTAGATTTCCATCACAGTAAGTGGATATGTTCACCCAATTTCAGATGGTAAAAGTGCACACTCTATTCTTGAAACTTTTAAACTAGTATCAGTCCAAATGTAACTACATATATCACCAAGGGACATAATTAAGATTAGACACTTCTATTCTCCATGTCTGCTACTTTACTGAATCTCAGCTCATAAAACTAGTATGTTTAGGGGAAGCCAGGTCACTTTTTCATTTCATTGCCTCCTGGATGATCAGAATGACTGTCTTGATAGAGGAGTCTGAGCAGGTTATTAAGTCCAAATGATTAAATTCAGCAATTGGTGTTTTATCATTATTTCTATTAGAAATAAATAAGTTCAATAAAAAGTAGTTAGCTATTACTCACCAATTATCCTTTAAAATGTCTAAAGGAAAACAAACACCCACTTTTATCCCTAGAAGATATTTCTGCCAACTTTATATCAAGCCTATTATATTATGCCAACAATTGTCTGAAACACTCAGGGGAAATGTAAATGATAGAACTTGTGTAAAAATCCAACCAGTGTGGCATATTTTGAAAAATTTCACTTCTTTAATACTGTATTGTCATCAGGTTTTTAAGACTGATATGGACTTAATGTTTCAAGGAATGTGCTATAATTATATTTAATGATAGGGAATTTCCCCAGCAAGTTTTTGGTAATACTCATGTACTAAAAAGTGTGAATGCTTTATGTTTGAAGAAATAACATGTCCATCAAGGGAAGAAAAAGAGATTACCTTATTTCCAATTTAGATGCTATGGGTGGTATTCATGCACTATATTACAATAGAAGATTAATATATGCTGGAAAGACATGCAGTTAATTTTTCTAGGTATGGAGAAATCCAACAGGAATTAAAACGTGAAATATTAAAGACAGAACACATCAGTAGTGAAAATGTAGTTTCTCAAAATTTTTGGTGGACTACCGGTGATGGGTAAGCGGGACCAACGGTTTGCTACTAAAATACAATGACAAGATTCTTTCACCACAAAGACTAACGAAAAAAAAATATATAAATAGATTAAGCAACACAGATAGTTTCTCTTCCTCAATATTTTCTTTTGCCTTTGGCATCATAATGATTGTACATTACTAACCAATGGAAGAAAAATCAAGTAAGAAGATTCACATAAATATGAGAAACTCAGAAACATCTGCTTAGTTCTAAAGATAGCATGTGGATACTTTAGAAGTGAAACACAGCCATGTAGTCTCCTGATTCTTAGGACAGAAACAAGTTGATAGGTATTTTGGGATTTTCCATAAAACACACCATAGTCCCCAGATACTCGAATCTCTGTGAGTAAGAAAATAATTAAATAAGATTGCTCAGTTAAAAAGCTGACATAGTTTTACTTACTTCTAATGCCCTTTGCTGGAGATACTAAAACAAAATTATCTCAACCTGCATTCCTGGTCATCTTCATCTTTTCCACTTTTTCT
Organism: Budorcas taxicolor; assembly: GCF_023091745.1. Classification (NCBI taxonomy): domain Eukaryota; kingdom Metazoa; phylum Chordata; class Mammalia; order Artiodactyla; family Bovidae; genus Budorcas; species Budorcas taxicolor. Next base: position 35,541,189 of record NC_068910.1, read on the forward strand.
TCTTCTGTAGCATATTTCATCTTCCTACAAATGATATGGTTCACTTATTCACATGTATTTTCTCCTTTTTTTCCCTTCTTCTAGAAAAGAAATGAAAAAGGCAAGGTTATTACAGCCCTGGGAACTGTATGTGTTCACTAAATATTTATTGATTGAGTGAAAGGATCTCACCTTATCCCCCTTGGTTCTCAGAGATAATTTCTATCCTGACTTCTCTCCTCTAAAATCTGAACGTTTTCAATTTTTCAGGACTTATACGTGTTACACTACTTCATAGTAGAGCACTTCAAAGGCAAATAATAAACTTCTAAATACTTTCACTTTTCCAATTTTAGTGTTTGTAGTTACATGATTTTAATGCACAGAGAATTCCACACTCTACAAGGGAAGACAAATAGGAAGCTACATGAAAATCTAAAATATTTCATGGACAGAACTCACTGTTCTTGTATTTTCAGTACAATTCCAGATGATTTACATATGCAAAAGGGCTTATATCAATATGCATGAATATCATTATTTTCAGTCATTTATATCCCATGATGGGAAGGAATGTGTTTGTTATTTTTAGCCTTCATGAAATATCCACATCCCATTTCAAGGGGATTTGGAGATTTTTTGCTTCTTTGCCATTGACAGTAGCCATTAATGTAATAAAAATAAACACATATACATAATACATTAAAAAAACTACATAAACACAAAGTATAAAAGCATATTTAGAAACTTTGCTTTTTAACTGATCTGTAATGTATACACTGTGGGATTCTTATACAAAATAGGTCTAAGATAAGTCTATCATTGGCATATCCTCTTAATGAGACTGGTATCTCTAATTCCCTTTCATGTAGGAATGTTGAAGGTATCACTGCCAAAAATTATTATTTTACAACCTATAGAATTGAAGGTGTAATCTGAGAAGTAAACGTAATAGTATGCATTGATTCAGTCATTTTCTTGACTGTTAAGAGCAGCCATCTGGCTGTTTGTGGCGACAATTTAATATTTCTCTGTGTGCTTGCATATGTGTGTGTGTGTGTGTGTGTGTGTGCCTGTATATGTGCATGTGTTTGTATTTTCCTGTCTATAGTGTTCATTTATTGTCATTACAGCATCAAATATAATTTTGTCTCTCAAATCAAGATCAGCTTACAGTGACCTTTCTGGTAATATGGTGGTAAAGAGCAAATGAGAAATTTCAGTAAAACTGATAAAACAATCATCTTTCTTTGAATTTACTTATCAGCCTCAGTCATGCAAGAAATGTTGTTGTTAGATAACATGTAAAAAGATAATTGTTACAAGAGTAAGATATTTTTCAGCTTAATTTTTAGCTGATATGGCTTATCTATGTTAAGAGGATTCTGAAGTTATCTGCACTGTATGTTGGAAATTTCTATTTCACTAATGCAGCAGGATAAAGCAATTTGCCATTCAAATATTGGAAGTGCAATTAGCACCAGCCTTGCCAGAGCCTCAGAAGATGCCCAGGGTAATTTGAGGACATGTTCCATGGGCACAAACAGGAAATTGAAAGGAAAGAGAGTTTAAATGTCTTCGTTTGGAGGACTTGTAAAATACAATGTGTACATACACTAAGAGGCATATGAAAGTCACATAAAAGAGAACATTATTTTATCTGGCATTTGGAAAATTATTAAAAAGCTCAGAAACAGCAGGATCTAGAAATGATCTTGTTTGCAGGCAACATTTGTTTTTGTTTCCCCACTGGAGAAGTTTTGGATGTTCAATTATAGGCCTCATTGCTTCAGCATTATTTTCAACTGAAATGTCGGAACTTGGAAAAGCATATCTAATGTGCAAATTAAGTTTATTGCTGCTCATTTAGTTGTTTATTCTTTGTGATAGAAGTCTTTATTATACCAGCATGGAGAGTGGCCTATCCATTTTCTCCAGCAGAAGAGGGTGTTCACTAATGTGATTTTACATTTACTAAGAGAAATACTAAGATAGGCAGATAATTGGAGGCTTTGTGGCTTTCCATGGCAGTTTAAAGGACTTGAGGTGTTTAATTCAGCTGTTAAATCTAGAAGCCCAGCTTTCCTGAGTAAACCAAAAATACAAATTCACAGAGGTGACAAGACACAGTGGAATATATCCATTATTTTGTAGTGGTTGAATTCTCCAAGTACTGCTAATGTCTTTCTCCAAATGTTTAATTCTACATCCCAATTTTATGCAAGGAATGAATTAAAAGATCTAATATAAAGAAGACTTTGACTTAAAATTTTTTAATGGAAGTATTTTTAAGGTGAAAAAATATATAGTGAATTTTTACGCTGTCTAGATATGAAATTTTCATTCCCCCTCCAATATTGGAAATAATGCCGAGTGAGTTCTTGAGACCTTAATTTCTTCAAGAGTAAAGGAGAAAGAAAACAAAAAGCATTCATGTAAGGAAGCCCAAAATGTCAATAATATTTCAGCCTTCATAACAATTTAGTTTATAGTCTTTTAAAAATCTAGCACATATCACTCATATAAAATTTCCAGGTATGCTAAGCAGCTTTTTTTCTTTTAAATATATATTATACGTTATAGGATAGATATTGTATATTAATTATAATTAATGAATTATAAGTTTGCACATTTTTTGATTATTCAAGAAAATTGTCACCAAACCTACTATTCGTTAAAATTTTGCATTGTTTTATTTACTCAATAAAAATAGGAAATGTATAGCTTATGGTTTGTGCCAATTAAAGAGGTCAAATAGATGAACATATACCACTTCTTAAAGTGGTGAAAAGCAGAGACTTGGAAATTAGATTTATTAGTTCAATTAAGAACTAGCATGAGATCCTAAAGAGTTTGTTTTTGCTATTATTAACGTTGTATTATTTATTATCAACATTAATGTTTTTTATCAAGTACATAATCTGCTCCAGGCATTGTCACAGGTCCTTTATGTACGTCATCTCACTGAACCCTCAGAACAACACTTTGAAGCAAGTGATCATTAGAGATTGAGGTACAGAGGGCTAAATTGCTTGACAAGATCCTTGTGTTATGAAGTGGCAGAACACTTTTTATCCTTCTTTTTTACATTCCAGTAAAGTTATGTAATAATAATTACATGAGATAATTTCACATGGCATTGTTTAAAGTTTAGAAAAAGATATAGTAATTTGCAGGTATTAGTACTTCCCTCTAAATACTTCATTTTAATTAATTAAATGTAGTTCAATATTTGATAACTTTACATATGTAAAGAAAGTCTTAAGCATACATCTGCTGAATTTTGGCAAATGCATACACCCCTGTAACCTCAAAGTCTACCAAAATACATTATCAGCTTGCCTGGTGGCTCAGACAGTAGAGAATCTGCCTGCAGTACCGGAGACCTGGATTCAATCTCTGGGTTGGGAACATCCCCTGGAGAAAGGAATGGCAATCCACCTCAGTATTTTGCCTGCAGAATTCCATGGACAGAGGAGTCTGGCAGGCTACAGCCCATGGGGTCACAAAGAGTAGAACACAGCTGAATTACTAACACTTTCACTTTCACATATTGTTCCTTCATGCCCCTCCCTGGCCCCACCCTATTCCTAGAAGCAACAACTGTCATGATTTTTTTCTGCCATACATGTCATACAAATGCAATCATACAGTACATACTCACTCTTTGGTATCTGACTCCCCTCACTTAAAACCACTAGCCATCAACCTTCTCTTTATTAAAAATGAGCAAAACTAAGCAAAACTTTACCAACAGTGGGTTTAGTCTGTGCAGTTAAAAAAAAAAAAAAACCTCTTAATTTTAAATATCTTTGCCTCCATTTTCCCCTCTCAAATTTATTCACACTGTGCCCGAAGTATTTGGTTAACAATTGGAAGTTCAGTCTTTTTTTTTTTCAATGATTCCATTCTGAGGCTAAAGTAGTGAATAAACTTCTCTGTTCCTTGGATATTCTATTTCTAAACTAGTATAGTGGTCACTCAAGCTCTAGTGCCTTTTTTTTTTTTTTTTTTTTTTAGGAAAAATGTGTGGCATTACAACATTAAAAACAAAACAAAACAAAACACCCAGATGCAAGCTTTTCAGTCTATGGATCCTGAATACTCAAAGAAAGAGTTATTAGCAAATTCATTCAAGTCAAGAAAAGGAATAGGGTAGGAAAGGGGGTAAGGGAATGCAGAGGGGAAAAATAATCAACGGAATCAATTGACTCTAATTTTCCTCTTCTGGATTTTATTTTACTTCATCTTCCCTAAATCTAACATAGGGCTTCCCAGGTGGCACTAGTGGTAAAGAACCTACCTGCCAGTATAAGAGACAGAGATTCAATCCCTGGGTGGGGAAGATGCCCTGGAGGAGGGCATGGCAACCCCCTCCAGTATTCTTGCCTGGAGAATCCCATGGACAGAGGAGCCTGGTGGGCTATGGTCTATAGGGTCACAGAGTTGGACACAACTGAAGCGACGTAGCATGCACGCATGCAAACCTAACAACATTCAGAAGGAAACATTTTCTATTAGGTCCTATAGCCAGGCAAAATTAAAATTTTCTAATTTCATCTCTTATAAAGCTACAGAACACTTCAACCTGGTGTTTTACTACAATCAGAATAAAGTTACCTTTGGAGGACTGAGTGAACATTACCTATTTATAGGAAATATAAATATGATCCCATAAATAGTCATTGCCTATTATGTATCTCACAAAGAGTCAGACATGACTGAGCAACTGAACTGAACTGAACTGATTATGTATTAACTGCTTTGAAAGTGAGTTGTTGGCATATTTAATTCATTAAGCAGAATCTACAGTGCATGCTCTTTTTAAACAGATGTAAGGCCCTGTTTTGATTACTTGTTAATACAGAAGATCTGTTTTTACATTTTATATTACTTTTATATTACTTGCTAGGGAATTTTTCAGTGTTACCTTGCATAATACTTAGACCTGTTTTTTCATTTAGACAACTTAAATTTAAGACAATTACTTTATCCAGAAGGTTCTTCATTTGTTTCATTTACTCAGGGGTTTAGGGTAGTCTTTTAATATTTGCTCCAAATCATTTAAATATTGAAGTGGAAGATAAATGGGTAATGGTAACTGCAGGGAAACTATAATATATTGACCATGGTTACTTTGTCCATTGGAATTAAATTGTACTCTGCCTGTGGTAGAATACGATATAAATATGAAATGCTGCAAATAGATTTTAATCTGAAAAACACATGCCTGAGCAGATCATTTTGCACTGGCTAAGAGGATATAAAGCAACCAAGCCTACTGCAAGTATTGGTACAAAGAGGAAAAGTATATTAAATAAAGATTAAAAACTCCTCCATTTCTGTCTTGCTAGAGGTAGGGAATTAGACTCCATCACATCAATTTCCTTGTTTGTTAGTTTTCTCTGTAGGTTTTATTTCAGAGTATTAGCTTTCATTTCCCTGTGTTTGCTTTCCCTAAAGTTAGTAATTTTCTTGTTTGTTTGCTTAGTTTTCTATGGACCTGAAAACAATTCATCCCTCAATTCTGTCTCTACTCTCTTCCTTTGATATTGATCTGCTTTTCTGTCAGGGAGCTTGGTTGCCTAAGCACCATGCCTTTCTCTTGACACACTTCCTCGTTTGAATAGACTGCATCTTCCAATGGATTTTTGAGAAAGAAATCAATAAAAATGTATTTTTTTGAGATCGTTCATGTTTGAAAAGGTCTTTACACTAAGCTTACTTTTGATTGATGCTTCAATTGGAAACAGAATCCTGGATTGGAAATCATGATTTTTCATAAATTTGGAAATCTTACTCTGCTCTAAAAGCTGAAACCATTTTGATTTCTGACCTGTTGTTTGTAACATCTTTTCTCTCTCTCTCTCTCTGTCTAGAAGTCCTTTTTTTCCAAGTGTCCCACAATTACTTGATGATTGGTGTAAATCTACTTTCAGCCTTTTTTACAGGGCATTTGTTGTTACTTTGTCATCCCCGAAGCTCATAGCTCTTTGGGCCTGGGATATCTTTCTGAGTAATTACTCCATTTCTTTTTCTGAAATGCCCATTTATAATAGATTTCCTAGACTGCTATTCAAGTTTATGAGTATATGTATGCATGTGTGTATGTATCTACTCATCTATGTGTAGAATTTATTGTATTATATATACATATGTTTAGATAGGTATAGTCTACATGTTTATATGTTTTATATATACATATATACATATATATATATACATATTATATATAATGTTTCTATATCCTCACATCCATTTTATAGCTGTTTTTGCTCTACCTTCTAGGATGTTTTCTCAGCTTTACCTTCCAGATTTTCTTTTGTATTTTTGCTTTTTTAAAAAAAATTTTTTCTAAGTGTCTTTTTACTTTCTGGCTATTCTTTTAGATAATATCTTGGTCTTTTCTTCCTTTCCTCTGGAAGTATTGCTTGTAGTTTTTTTTCTCTTTTCTAGTTTGTTTCTTCTGCAAGGTCTCTCTTTTCCCAAACTACTTTCTTTTCTCTTCGTCCTGTCCTTTATTTAGAGGTGTTTGAAGATACATCGTGGAACTGTTGTTTGTTCATTTTTAGATCACTAAAAATCTTAGAGAAAGCTCTAATCAAGAGTGGGAATTTTGAATGATTTAACTTCATGTTTAGATGATCTGGTCAGGATATTTCTAAGAAAAATATTGGAGTATTTTCTCTTTAGGATCATCAGATTCCTAGGACAACTGTCCCTCACTTCCCTCCCAGGTTTCCTGTCCGGAGAGCAAAGGACAAGCAGATAGCACTCTGAGAGCTGAATACGGTTACAAAACACAAATCTCAGCACTCACTGTGTACATATTTCCTTAATTCCCTCATTTTCAGTAGGATTTTCCTGACCCTCAACTGGGCTTGGTGATAGGCACCTCCAAGACCCTCTGTTTTATATTCTCTCAGCAAAGTAATTTGCTGGTCTTCTTCTTAGATGGGAAAATACTCTAGAGACAAAATAACATCCTATTCATAAATTCCCAAATGAATGAATACATAAAGAGATGCTAAATAAGCTTGGTCCTCTGTCTTCCCACTGCCAGCCTGTGACTTGACCTTTATAGTAAGTCAATTAGAAATCTTCAACTTCATTACAATTTCTCAAAATTTGTCTCCACTCTTGATCTCTGTGTTGGTGGATTTGTATCTTAGAAAATAAATTTCTTTGGCATCATTTATTAGATGTTTATGAAGAACTTGAAATAAATACTATATAATCAATTATCATTACCAGTATATTGTACATCATATTTTTACTGTGATTCTATTTTTCTCATGTAATATCTAGAAAAAAATCAAGTTTTAGCTATGTTTTGCTTAAACAAAATTTATCAAGTAAACTGGAAAGCACAGTTTGGGAGATATGGGTCATGAATTCACCTCTTCCACTTGTACAATAGATTAATTCCTATACTCACATTCAGGGATATTCTCTCTCTCTCTCTTTCTCCCTTTCTCTTTCAACCTCTCTCTTTCAAACCTCCCTCCCTCTCTCTCCCTCTTTTTCTCCCTCTCCATTCCTTTCTTGTCCCTCTCACTCACTTTGTCTTTTTCATCTCTATTATCCCCTTTGAGGTATCATTCACACCACCATACTCATATAATTTTAAAAATAGTCATTTTCTGACCATGATTCCCCCTATGGCTATTGCCACGTTGGACTTTTCCTCTTTATACCGAAGCTCTTTTAAAAATGTGTCTGTATGAGCTTGCATTTTTCAATCCTTCTTGTCCATTCTGTTTTTTTTTTTTAATTTATTTTATTATATATATTTTTTTAATTTTAAAATCTTTAATTCTTACATGTGTTCCCAAACATGAACCCCCCTCCCACCTCCCTCCCCATAACATCTCTCTGGGTCATCCCCATGCACCAGCCCCAAGCATGCTGTATCCTGCGCCAGACATAGACTGGCGATTCAATTCTTACATGATAGTATACATGATAGAATGCCATTCTCCCAAATCATCCCACCCTCTCCCTCTCCCTCTGAGTCCAAAAGTCCGTTATACACAGCTGTGTCTTTTTTCCTGTCTTGCATACAGGGTCGTCATTGCCATCTTTCTAAATTCCATATATATGTGTTAGTATACTGTATTGGTGTTTTTCTTTCTGGCTTACTTCACTCTGTATAATCGGCTCCAGTTTCATCCATCTCATCAGAACTGAATCAAATGAATTCTTTTTAATGGCCGAGTAATACTCCATTGTGTATATGTACCACAGCTTTCTTATGCAACCAGGCATCAGAATTGCTCTTAACAGGGTGCTAGTAGCCTCCACACTGTTTAGTCAGTGGTCAGTTCTCAGTCTTCATCTTTCTTATTCTATCAGACTACTGATCACATTCTTCATATATATTTCTCACTTCGTTGCCAAGACACAGTATTTGTCACATTTTCCTTTAACATCTTGAGTCACTCTTTTTCAATTTCCTCTTATCAGTTTTCTTAATTTGGAATATGCTAAGGAGCTGTCCTTGAATTTATTCTCTGCCATAGCTACTACCATTCACTTGGTAGCTCATCTAATCTCATCATCTAAAATAACATTGATAAGCTAATTCCCAAAATGATAAACCAATTTAAGCATTTTTCTTAATTCCAAAATCCAGTGAGCAATTTATCATATTCACTTATCAATTTGCTACATCCTAACACTGACCCCTAATTCTCACTCCCCAAACCTGCTTCTCCTACCTTTATGAATGACAACTTATAATGACAGTTGCTCAAGCCAAATTCTTGTAGTCATTCTAACTTATTTTTCTAAAAATGGCCTCAACAATCAAGATATGCAAAGAATCTAACCACTTTCCACCACTTCAATTATCAAATATTAGTTAAACAATTATTGTCACTTTCCCAAAGTATGTTTCTAGAACAGTGATGACCAACCAAGTTCATTTTGCCTGCTGGGGACATAGGACAATGTGAAGAGATGCTTCTGATAGTCACAACTGAAGGATCTACTAATATCTAGTACATAGAGGCCAAAGATGCTGCCAGATATTCTATAATGCAAAGAACAGTCTCCCCACTTCCCTCTGAATTGGCTGACACATACATGCAACAAAAAAATTATCTGGACCAAAATGATGACAATATTGATGTTAAGGGATGCACCATAGTCTCAAAAACATGAGTCTCAATTCCATCTTTTTTTCCCTTCTAGAAGCTTGAATATTCATATTAAATTGTAGATGAGATTTTTGCATCTTTTATGGAGATCCTAGGATTTCCCTGGTGGCTCAGATGGTAAAGTGTCTGCCTACAATGTGGGAGACCTGGGTTCAATCCCTGGGACAGGAAGAGCCTCTGGAGAAAGAAACGGCAACCCACTCCAGTACTCTTGCTTGGAAAATCTCATGGATGGAGGAGCGTGGTAGGTTACAGTCCAAGGGGTCACAAAGAATCAGACACAACTGAGCGACTTCACACTTCTAAAGGCTCCTCAGTTCAGTGTTATTTGCTCAGTCCCATTCTGATGTATACCTGGAACAATCCATGGGTTCTGTACCAATTTAATGGCTTTGAATTAAATGTTGAATAAACAATTAGTATTGTTTTATACTCATTAAGAGTTTCTACATCTGTCCTAAGGAGCACTGACTTCTTTCTCCAAATGACATGAATCATCATACTGCTCAAGCTGTTAAATGGCCTAAATATTCCCAACACTACACATAATCTATTATAAAACATTAATAACATGGACAAACTTCTGTCCTGACTAGTTGAAGTAGCATTGTCACATCAATATCAATCACAAATATTATAAAAAATATTTTTTAAAATAAAAATCTCAAACAGAAATTTTGGTAGTCTTACACTGCCAGAAAGATAAAAAGCTGAGCTCAGAATCAACCAAACAGAATGAGGTCAGCTAAGCAATTCAGTCTTAAATCAAGTCACCTAAGGGACCATGCCCTAGTAATAAAAGAGAACAAAATTGTCCAGGACTTAAAGTCACTGACTGCAGACTCAATTTGATCAATTCCTGACCAGATTCTGCTCTTTTTCCAAATTCCTGCTTAAAAAGTAAGTCTTCTTGGGAAAAATGTAACAAAATGAAAATATTTACATTTTGAGCCACAGTGCCTGATATTTCATAAAACATTATTATCAGTAGCTGGAGCCAGGACCAAATGACCCAAACCCAGAGAAATATCAGGAAATAACAAGACATCACAACTGATAGAAAGGTAGAAGTTGTTACATGAAGATTTTCAAATAATTGTGATTATCTGTCATTTTAGTAATTAAGTCTTGTCCAGTGCTTTGTGACCCCATGTACTCTAGCCCACCAGGCTCCTCTGTCCATGGGATTTCCCTGACAAGAACACTGGAGTGGGTTGCCATTTCCTTCTCAAAGGGGATCTTCCACACCGAGGGATCAAACTTATGTCTCCTGCATTGACAGACAGATTCTTTATGGCTGAGCCACCAGGGAAGCCCCAATTGTGATTAGTATGTTTTTCAAAAAGAGAACCAGATGGAGAATTTCAGAAGAGAAATGGTATGTATTCAAAATTAATTGGAAGTTCTAGAAGTGAAAAGTACAAAGGCTAAAATTAAGAATAAAATAGATCAACTTAACAGCCAAAGAGATATTTCAAAGAAGACTAGTAAAGAGGAGGATATATGAATAGAAAATATCCAGAATGGAAAAAAAAAATGCAATAGGAAAGACAAAAAAGAACATAAGAAACATATTGTTTACAGTGAATAGCTCTAACATACACGAAATCTTGGTTCCAAAAGGAGCAAAGAGGGGAGAAATAAAATGAGGGGTGAAGAATTTGAAGAAATATTTGCCAGAGATTAAAAAAAAAAAAAACTTTAAATGACAGCAGTCATCTGTCATATGAGCCTTACTAGGATAAACACAAAGGAAAAATTAAATAAGCACATACTAGTGAAACCAAAGGTGAGGAAAAATCATTTCAACTAAAAAAAATACAAATAGCAAAGACATTGACAGTTATCATAACGAGAATTAAAGGATTCAAGAAGATAGTAGAAATACCTTTCTAACCGTCTTTCAGATGATACAATAAAATTCTATTTCAAGTAAAGATATCCTCTTTAATGAAGACAAAACAGAGATGCTTTCACACAAACAAAATCTCAGAAAATTCATCACTAAAATCTTCAGAAAAGGACATAAATGGAAGAAGAAATTAAAAGCAATGGGAAGAGTTAGTATGTTCATATGAGACTAATTGAGATTCTGAGGAATTAGAAAGAGGATTCAAATTTAAACTTTTAATTTCTAGTCTTTACAAGTTAACTAATAAGAGAAAATACCAGAGAATTTCATCACCTAAGTGCTATTTATATGCTAGTTTCCTTTATACTGGTATCTTAGCAACATTTTCAATAATGTCATAGACAAGTAAAGCCAGAATCACATGTTTACAGAGGGAGAAAGATTTGGTGATTTTCTTAAGATATGTCAGTGTTTTGAGAGAAGTTGATAATTTCAGAATCACCTGAGCCATTATTATTCTGAACAATGTCACTGAAAGACTATTACTCACAGACAGAGATTTTCACTGGGTTAAAACTACAAACGAAACAAATAAACAGTGACACAAAGTAGTATTTCCTAGATGCTCAAAAGACCAATACATGATGGATTGCCATCCCTGGCTTGTAAAAATATACCTGAGCATCATGATATGTAATAGTGTGTTTTGCCATTCATATAGGAACAAGCCACACTTATATTTAAAGAAATCATGCTAAACAATTCTGAAGTACTTTGATGATAGTTTTCATGTCTCCTGAGGTGCTCTTAACTAAAGATGTGTTCTGAAAATATCACTGTTTTGACAATGTGAATTTGAGTAAAGTTCATCAAAAGCATTATGGATTTTGTAATTTTTTTTTTTTTACACTTCTTAAACGTAGGATGAAAGAGGAGAGTGAAAAAGTTGGCTTAATGCTCAACATTCAGAAAACAGATCATGGCATCTGGTCCCATCATTTCATGGGAAATAGATGGGGAAACAGTGGAAACAGTGCCAGACTTTATTTTGGGGGGCTCCAAAATCACTGCAGGTGGTGATTGCAGCCATGAAATTAAAACATGCTTACTCCTTGGAAGGAAAGTTATGACCAACCTAGATAGCATATTCAAAAGCAGAGACATTACTTTGCCGACTAAGGTCCGTCTAGTCAAGGCTATGGTTTTTCCTGTGGTCATGTATGGCTGTGAGAGTTGGACTGTGAAGAAAGCTGAGCACCAAAAAAATGATGCTTTTGAACTGTGTTGTTAGAGAAGACTCTTGAGAGTCCCCTGGACTGCAAGGAGATCCAACAAGTCCATTCTAAAGGAGATCGGTCCTGGGTGTTCTTTGGAAAGAATGATGCTAAAGCTGAAGTTCCAGTACTTTGGCCACCTCATGCGAAGAGTTGACTCATTGGAAAAGACTCTGATGCTGGGAGGGATTGGGGGCAGGAGGAGAAGGGGATGACAGACGATGAGAAGGCTGGATGGCATCACCAACTCAATGGACGTGAGTTTGAGTGAACTCCGGGAGTTGGTGATGGACAGGGAGGCCTGGCTCCCTGGCCGGGGACGATTCATGGGGTCGCAAAGAGTCGGACATGACTGAGCGACTGAACTGAACTCAAGGGTAGGATTGTTATATCAAGATACTTTCATATGATACAAATCTCACTGAAATAGATTGAAAAGAGTAAATATTAAAATTCTGTTATATAAACTCTTCATTAACTCTTGCCATTCATACTTATAATAACTTTCAAAAAATGGTCAGTCATCACTCTAAAAGCTGAATGGAAAAGGTGCCTTCCTCTTCTGTATGTAAATATTCATTATCCCCATCATTTTCTTTCTGTCTTTTATTGTTACTAAAAAATCAGAAGTAAAGACTGTAGTATAAGGAACACAATGTACTCGTGAATCAGGGTTGATCATGATCAACTCATAACCAACTTTGTTTCACCTATACCCTCACCTACTTTCCCCAAATCCACCTAAATATCTCAAGGCAAATCATAAACACTATAATTCCATTTATAAATATTGCAGAATGTATTTTAAATGATAAGAGGATCTTTTTAGCATAACAATAAACCAATTTTCTCATCTACAATTACTCCAACATTTTTCAGAGTTAAATTTTACATGATTTTCTCATAGATATATATTTATATATGCATTATGCATGCTAAATACACATACATATACAGGTATACATATATATGTATATGTCGTGAAGTCGCTCAGTCGTGCCCGACTCTGTGACCCCATGGACCGAAGCCCACCAGGCTCCTCCATCGATGGAATTTTCTAGGCAAGAGTACTGGAGTGGGTTGCCATTTCCTTCTCCATTGTGTGTGTATTTTAATTCTCTTTAACCATAAAGTCATATTTCCAAACTTTATTTCTTAGAATTCTTTATATTTCAAGATATATTAAGAGGTGTTGCATGAATTAAAAATGTTCCATATCTAGTAAGTGCAAAAATATAGAATTATATAAATTTTAAAAAAATTCTTTAATGCAGGAATATTCAGAGCTTTTAATATGCTAAAATGTACTACAAAACTCTAAAAGCAAACAAAGTATACAGAATTAATCATAGTTGAATAGCCTGAGAAGTTCATCTTGGTTTATCATGTGAAACATCACTAATCACTGGGTATGAGTTTTTTCCCTGAAACCAAGGCATTGGTGGCTTTATGACAATATAGTTTACATAGCTTGTACTTTCCTAAAATAGAAAATTCAGGTTCAATTTTCAAAACCTAAGGCAATATTTCTCAAAGCATGGACCTGGACTGACCACATCAAAATCAGCTGAAGAAGCCACCTGTTAAAAATCCATTTCTAAAAATCCTGCAACCCTGCTGAATCAGTAATTCTTGTGGGAGCAGAGAAATTCACATTTTGAACACAGTCTCCAGGAAATTCATGCTAAATTTTTAAACTACTACAGCAGAATTTCTATAAATACTTTAGGAATAGGCAAGAAAAATATAATTATGTGAAATGAAAAGGAATTACTATCCCCCTATTTTGTTTCAGAGAAAGAGCCTTAAAGAATTTCAAAGTTTTACAAATGATAGAGTCTAGCACAGTCGACATCCTTCCTTTTTTAATTCATTATAATTCAGGCCCTAATTATCTCACTTTTCCACAAATACCAAGAAGTATTTCAGTGTTAATAATGAGCTTCAGCTTACTGCACCTATTCTACCAGAATGTATGCATTCCCAGGAAAAGCGTACACTAGAAGTGTGTATGTAAATCCCCCCATTCCACCAGAGTGATTTGAATAGCTTTAATTTTTTTCCTCCAATGTTAGTTTCTTAAGAAGCTAAAGTGTATGCAAAGGAGGAGTCTGAACTTATTAATGAACTAAAGCTACTCCTGTTCTTTCCCTAAAATAGTATAAAAATTGTGTATGTTTCTTCTGCTGGAGAACCATTCTTCCATTCTCTGCAAGTGTGACTTTGTCTCTGCAGGATACTCACTTCTAGTTCAGAGATAGAACTGTGGCGCTTGCAGAAGGGAGCTCTTTAGATAGCAATTGGCAGCCTTGTGGGTGTTGGAGAGCCACCTACACAGGATTAGGGCAGGTCCGCATGTGGTGTGAGGACAGAATAAAGTAGTTATCAGCGTTCTTGTCCATGCTCCTCCTCACCTCCACAGGAGGGTACTTACAGGGAAACTGTGTTCAGATAATCATGCATTCCCTGTTTTGGATAACAAGTCTGCCTACATAGAAGCTCATAGAAGCTTCTTTTAAACATAATCCCTTTTTTTTTTTCACCCCACAGAAACTGGTATGTCTCTATGCCATTTATTCCCTCTGCTTTGTACTTCCAAGGCTTCTCATTTTATCAACAATTTTTTAACAGGACATCTGGAGCTGGTTTCAGCCTTGTGCAGCCCAGTCACACAGGATCCCATGCTGAGTTTTGCCTCATGTTTGGTCTAATGCTCTATAGTCGCTGTCTTGAAATCCTTGATCACTTTGTTTCTGAACTTGCACTTCGTAAGTGAAAAATCTACAGGGACAGTGGAGCATGCACATGAGCAGAGGAGATATGCTGGGTAGAAGCACAAACAAGTTTTTACGGCTCGGCAGCAGCTGCTTGTGCACAAACGGGTTCAGGTCTGTGCACCATGCAGGCAACATACATGGACAACAGGTGGTATCATGTACACCCATCTGCCTCATGGGAGTGAGTGCTGAGAGCTGAGGCCAGAGGAGGGTGGCGTCTCAGGACCTGGGGGGCTACATGGATTCAGGTGATGATGGCAGCAGCTGCGGAAACATCAGAGGATGACAGCAAGGGCTTCAGGGGAGCAAGAGAATGAGAAAGTAGTCAATGTCCAGATCCACAGTGAGAGGTCAGCTACCCCATCTGTCCTCAGAGGATGTCAAATGCCATTTGTACAAATATTAACTCTTCAGCCCGAGCACCAGGACAGGATCCATCAGGGCCAAGCCAGTAAATTTTGTCAGTAAAGTATTATGAAACAAAATCCTACATATGGACATTGTAGTAAAGCATATCATAGTTACATGAATTTTTCAAAGTTTAGCATGCATGATTTTGAAAATGTGTGCAACATTAGAAAGCTAATATCCAAAGGCTAGAAATAGATATTCGAATTTAAATATTAATTTACCCAGTGGGAAAAATAGTACTTTTATACTAAGCTTCAGGTAAACCAATTATTAATGAGTGTTTCTTCATAAGTGGAGATACAGCAGTAGAATACCTAAACATTTTGGATTATACATAAACCACTAAGCCACTATCAGTTTCTTGTGAAACCTTCACAAGTTACAGGATGTGTCCAAAGAATATAAGTTTCACTGTTTAGATAAACATCTAAAATTAAATCCAGACTTAAGCAGAATGGATTTGTATAAAGAGTTAAATCTTTTTAGAGAAAAATTGTTCCTTGAGAATCATTATCTTTAGACATTCTATGATTCAACATTTCAAAATAATTCATTGGAAGTTTATTCTAATATTGTCACACCTATAAAATACTCTCAAGAGTTCTATAACAAATGCATCAACAGAAACATGATTGCAAAGTTTAAAAGAAAAATTTCAGAAAGCATTTGTTATTTTATATTTGCCATGAGCAATTGATGTCAATCACTTGAAAATAAAATTACTAAAAATGTAAATTCTGATGACCTAATAAATAGATTTACAGAAGAGTGAGAAAACTCTCATGATCAATCAGGATTTAACTTTATTAATAAAGTATTATTATTTAATGAATTATATAAAATTGAACTAGAAATACATTTTTTGCAATTTGTATGCTTATGTTTTTACTCATGTATCACTGCTACTCTGTTACATTTTTAGGTAATACATATATTATTTTCAAAGCAAAGTTCTGCACATTTAGCAAAGTGCATTTTCCCTATCTTTAAAAAAAAAAAATCCACATATTATGTAGCTGTCCCTAAGAACATCTAAAGCTTACCTTTTGAGTCTATCACAATTTTCAATTTCACTCCTTGTTCACCCTCCAACACTGCTTTCTAGCAAAATGGCTGCCTCGTATTCACAAGCTATATTTGTTTACACAGATTTTTTGTAAATGCTCCTGCCTGCATAGTGAACAAAGTTACTTCTTCCGGCCAATTATGTTTACTTAGGTAACTCCTATTTGTCTTCTTTGCGTGTGTGCTCAGTCATGTCCAATCCTTTGTTGCCCCAAGAATACTGCAGTGTGCTGCCATTTCCTACTTCAGGAGATCTTCTCACACTAAGATTGAATCTTGAGCCTCCTGCATTGGCAGGCAGATTCTTTCCCACTCACTACCTGGAAATCCACTTGCCTTTTACTGTCAACTAAAACAACTCTTTCTTAAAAAAATGATCCTTCAGCATTCACTATTTTAATAGAATTATTTATTTCTAACATATGGCGTTATCACAGTTACAGGGCTTTCCTGGTGGTTCAGATAGGAAAGAATCTGTCTGCAATGCAGGAGACCCCAGTTCAATCTGTGGGTTAGGAAAGTCCCCTTGAAAACGGAATGGTTACCCACACCAGTATTCTTGCCTGGAGAATCCCATGGAGAGAGGAGCCTGGTAGGCTACAGTCCATAGGGTCACAGGCGTTGGACTCAACTCTGAGTAACTAACATTCTCACTTTTCATCATAGTTATAGCTATGTATTTCCGAGTATGATTTGTTTAATATCAGCTTGTTGCTTTAGATATAAAGCTCTGTGAAGGCACACATTGCATCATATTTATTTGGTGCTTTTATCCTTCTCCTTTCATTGTTGTTGTTGTTCAGTCACTCAGTCGTGCCCTGCCCTTTGCAACTCCGTGGACTGCAGCACAAAGGCTTCCCTATCCTTCACCATCTCCTGGAGGTTGCTCAAACTCATGTCCATTGAGTTGGTGATGACATACAACCATCTTATCCTCTGTCGTCCCCTTCTCCTGCCTTCAATCTTTCCCAGCATCAGGGTCTTTCTAATAAGTCATGTCTTCACATCATGTGGTCAAAGTATTGGAGCTTCAGCTTCAGCAGCAGTCCTTCCAATGAATACTCAGGGCTGATTTTCTTTAGGATTGACTGGTTTGATCTTCTTGCAGACCAAGGGACTCTCAAGAGTCTTCTCCAAAATCACAGTTCAAAAGCAGCAATTCTTCAGTTCTCAGCCTTCTTTATGGTCCAACTCTTACATACACACATGACTACTGGAAAAGAATATTTGACTCTATGGATCATTGTTGGCAAAGTAATTTCTCTGCTTTTTATTATGCTATCTAGATTTGTCATAACTTCCAAGGAGCAAGTGTCTTTAATTTCATGGCTGGTCACCATCTGCAGTGATTTTGGTGCCCAAGAAAATAGTTTGTCATTGTTTTCATTGTTTCCCCATCTATTTGCCATGAAGTGATGAGAACAGATGCCATGATCTTAGTTTTTTTAATGTTTCATTTTATTTCCTTTACTTAGCAGACAGCTGGAATTTGGTGGTTGCTCAATAAATATTACTTAATAAGTGAATTAATTAGTGAAAATATGTGAACATTGTAATAAATTATTTCTTATGCATGGATTTTAGTCATCATTAATATACTTCTGGTGAGCTATGTATATAGGAAATGATTTGTCTAATTTTGTCACTTGTAGTGTCATAATTAAAAGGAGAGGCTTTCATTTTTAATGTTTGAAAATTATTTTTAATTGCATGATCTAAAACTTTAAATCAGAGCAGTTTTATTATACCAGCACATTGAATTATCCACCTCATCCTCCTATGAGTGTAAATAAGATGTTAGTGAAATATTTTTTTAAAAGATGGTATAAGAAGGAAAATATTCCCTAGTTTTAAAAAGTATTATTGAAACCATGATATTGTTCATCTTTTCTTTGTGGGAGACCCATGAAGAAGGCTTGGGATTAAGAATGGACTTAGCCCTAAAAATCATTCTAGAAATGTTTCCCCAGAAATAATTAGAATAAAAAGTGCATGCATCTAACATAATAAGGGAAAGAGTATCTTTAATATATAAAAATAAGAAGATGTACCTGATACAGATTGGGTTAGATTTTCCCCCATCATATTCAGAAATATAATATGTGTTTTTATTTTTCCATGATTCTTTTATTTATGTGTACCTTAAAGCCTATGATTATTTCTTCCTGCTTTTTTATTGTTATGAAAACAATCACAACTTTTAAAATATTAGAACAATACTTAAACATTCTGTTGATAAAATACAGTGGCAAACTCATTGTATGAATATACACATTCAACTTCAGTGCTACTTTGATTTCTTGAGCAATACAGAGAAGCCAGAATGAAAGGAAAGATTTTAGCCTACCTCCTACAAGGTTAAATTTTATCTTATGAGTGATCTTTAGAGAAGGAGATTTTCCAGGGTCCTAATTTCATTTTGCTTTAAAACTGTTTTGAAACTTCATGTACAATATTTTTAAAATATAATTTGCCAAAATTCTTAATTCTTAAATATTAATCCCTTAGAATATATTTTACTTTGGTAAGATAGTGCATCAGTTCAGTTCAGTTCAGTTCAGTTCAATTCATTCACTCAGTCGTGTCCGACTCTTTGCGACCCGGTGAATCGCAGCACGCCAGGCCTCCCTGTCCATCACTAACTCCCGGAGTTCACTCAGACTCACTTCCATCGAGTCAGTGATGCCATCCAGTCATCTCATCCTCTGTCGTCCCCTTCTCCTCCTGCCCCCAATCCCTCCCAACATCAAAGTCTTTTCCAATGAGTCAACTCTTCGCATGAGGTGGCCAAAGTACTGGAGTTTCAGTTTTAGCATCATTCCTTCCAAAGAAATCCCAGGGCTGATCTTCTTCAGAATGGACTGGTTGGATCTCCTTGCAGTCCAAGGGACTCTCAAGAGTCTTCTCCAACACCACAGTTCAAAGGCATCCATTCTTCGGCGCTCAGCCTTCTTCACAGTCCAACTCTCACATCCATGCATGATAGTGCATAGCTACATGCAAATGTGTGTCCAAGTTTTTTTTTTTTTTTCTTTATGGTTATCGAATTGCCATGTTGGTAAATTCTTAGTGCTCTAAAATCAAAACTATGTAGTTTGGTATAAAATGTATAAAAAATGATATCACTATGAGTCTATTTTAACCATAGAATTCCTGAGTCCGACTGGAAATCTGTTTGTGTCCTTTCAAATTGTCCTTTGAAACTAGTCAATGACATGATAGAACTTGTAGAGCAAGATATTGTGACACACATTTCTAGAAGCAAATTTTTTTATGATAGATGTGTAACTCTAAAATTAAAAAATCTGGATGAAAAATAAAAAAAAATTACCTCTTTCCTATTC
This sequence comes from Budorcas taxicolor, assembly GCF_023091745.1. Taxonomy (NCBI): domain Eukaryota; kingdom Metazoa; phylum Chordata; class Mammalia; order Artiodactyla; family Bovidae; genus Budorcas; species Budorcas taxicolor. The sequence goes on from NC_068910.1 coordinate 35,561,052, forward strand.
ATGTTGCACTTTTATCTAAAATATAATTTTTTTATCACAACTATGTCAGAAATCAATATGTAGTATTCACACTGGCAAATATAAACTTATGATGATAAATTTTAATATAATATGAACTTGTAGTTATGTACCTAGGAACACAATTTGTTTATAGTATATGAAATTAATCAAATAATTAGAGTTGTAACCATTTGGTGGGTTACAAGGTTTTGCCTGGAATTTCAGAATAAAATAATAATAACAATGGTGTGGTGCACTCTCTATGTAGTGAATATTGTCTTTCGAGGTCCCTGGTTTCAACTTATTTTAATATTAAGTATGAATGAGAATGTGTCTTGAATTTTCTTACAAGTAATAGGTTATGTTGCATAATGTAGAAATATTTGAAAAGTGGGAATATAATTTTTCTTATTGAGAATAGTAGAGCTTCATGTTGGACTTATATAATTTCAAACAATGGCACAATGATTCAAAATATGTATTTTATAGCCATATGCCAGCATTTTATTAAGTTTTAAAACAATAATTTTTTTCTCAACAGAGAGGACTGTTATTACCGTTCCACCTTCCAAAATGGATGTTACAGTTGGCGAGAGTATAGTCCTACCCTGCCAGGTGTCCCATGACCCCTCCATTGAAGTTGTATTTGTATGGTCTTTCAATGGAGATGTCATAGACTTTAAAAAAGGAGTGGCTCATTTTGAGAGGATTGGAGGAGTAAGTTGCTGAAATTTTTAAGTGCTTAATAAAGTGAATCAAGCCTTTTACATGAATCAACATTGTTCATAATTATTGTCCCCATATTTATTTGCATGGATAATCACTCACTGTCTGTTTACAAAGCTGCATCTGTTTTTGTTTTATTTCGTTTTATGTCTCTCATAGAAATGCTTGTGTTCTAGATGCAATTATAATAAAGGGGGTAATAAAAGGAATCAAGTAAGAAAAACTATAATGATACTGGTATATCTCCTAATTTCAGAGGTGCCTCTTATTTCATATTTATCCAGCTTAAAAAAAAAATGAGACCTGCTGGGTGTCATTATGTTTTTATCCCCTTTTCCCTTTCTATCTATAGGAATCTGTTGGGGATTTGATGATAAGGAATATTCAGTTAAATCATTCAGGAAAATATCTATGCACAGTAAAAACAACTCTTGAAAGCTTATCTGCTGATGGTGATATCATTGTGAGAGGTAAGCATGAATGGTGAAAATAGATGAGAACTCTGTTTATTCACAATCAAAGACATTAATATGTACATGGTAGATTTTTGAGTAACCACATTATGATAAAGCAGTAAAATAAACAGCACAATTTTTTTTCCTAAACTCCAACACCCCAGGGTGTGACTTACAAATATGAACATTGAATTGAGTAGGTTTTATTTCTTTATAAGGAATGATCAGACTTAGCTAGCAGTATTGTTCCCTAAAACTTAGATATGCTTTCTATTCATAATAAACCACTCTTGTTTTTGAAGTTCTCCATATCAGTTACATTTATTTGAGTTAGCTTTCGAGAGAGGAATGGGTGAGAATGGTTCTCAGTTTTTGAGATTAGCTCTCTATTGGATGATATTCAACCATCCCATGACTGGCATTTTCTAATCTTCAAAGGAAGCATTTCTAAATTAATCTCTCACCATGTAAGTTGAATTAATAGGGTTTTTATCACAAGTAATGTGCTAAAATACATTATGTTCGATATTTTATTTGCTTAGCATGACAGATCAAATATCCTTGTCCCAAATCCACAAATTGAATAATTTCTAATATAGTCATCATAAAACATATTTTTAAGGTCCCCCAGGTCCCCCAGAGGATGTAAGAGTGACACATATTTCCAGTGCTTCTTGTCAACTAAGCTGGAGACCAGGCTCAGATAATAACAGCCCCATTCAAATATTTAGTATTCAGGCTCGGACACCATTTTCTGTGGGTTGGCAGGCTGTTTCTACAGGTAAGTGATGCATGATTTTGGATGACTTTCTAAAAGATATTTTGTTTTGTTTTGATTAAATAGTTGATTTTTTAAAATTAGTGCCAATTTAATTGCCTAAAGCATAACCTTCTTTTCAGTTCCAGAAATTCTCAATGGTAAGACATTCAATGCAACAGTGGTTGGTTTGAATCCTTGGGTTGAATATGAATTTCGTGTAGTTGCTGGGAACAGCATTGGGATTGGAGAACCAAGCAAGCCATCAGAGTTGTTAAGAACCAAAGCATCAGGTAAGTTATCAATGTCTTCTAAAGATGAAGAAGATTGTTTATGATATAGTTCCTAAAGATGATAAGTGAAAAGTCATGTAGCATTTTTGGTCCACAATCAGAAGCAGTAAACCAGTGGCTCTTATTTTCCATTTTTATGTGCACAGAGCAATGGGTATTTTCTCCCAAAAAGTGAATTCAAAACAAGATGATTAAGAAGGTATAACAAAAATCAGATTTTTTCAAAAGCTCTACTCTCATCTATTTTCTATCCAAAATCCAATAGAGAATCTGTAGATTTGTAAATGTAATAAGCTACCACTTGTTTCATTCAATATTGTAGCCAAGAATTAACTACCACTCTGTTGGTTCAGTCAGCCACACATTTCCATTTATTTTTCAACTCTGACCTAACTTTCCAGCTTCAATGAGTGATACCATAAATTTTTCCACATGCAAATGAGGTGAATGTTAAACTCATTTAACAGAAGCGCTAATTGAGCATCAAGTGTTTTGCTGAACAGCAGAATACAAGTAGAACCTGCCTTAGAAATCACACCTTCTTAAACTCTTTTCAATGGATCTTCTTTATTCCACTCAAACTTTCACATCCAAGGTAACATTTGATCATCTCAATGAATCTAGCCAAAAAAGTTCATATTCTTATCCAGTCACCTATGAAGGATCATGCTGCTGCTGGCTTGGTTTAACACACACAAATTACTTCAGAAAAAGTGTGCACAACTGTCAGATGTCAATAAATCATTTTTTAAACTAAAGGTAATATAAGTAATTTTATTATAGGACTGGGGCTGGAAAGTAATATATTTGATAGTGATAGCATAAATTATATCATCCTAAAAAAATTTAGAGCCAAGAGGTGAGTCTTTAATAGAAGAAAAGGAAGTCCAGGATGTAGCTGATTATCTTGGACAGTCAGTATTAAAAACCAGACATTGAGACTTAAGCTCCAGCATTCACCATAACAGTAGTCCATAACCTAAATGAGAAAAAGCCTGACATAGTGAAATGTCTAAACATAGAAATTCCCAAGCCCTATCACAGAACAACCTTATATGAATCTAGACATGTGCCTCATGACTCTGGATACTAGCTTCAGTTTAGTTTGTTTAAAGCTGATTTGCATTATGGTAGCTCTGGGCAGTGTTGATGCTGACTCTAAAGGTTTACAATAAAGTTTTTAATGTCACTTTCTGTTAATCACTGATACTCTCACTTCAGTAGCATAATGAAACTTGGTATTTATAATGATTTTCCTGAATCTCCGAATCATACTGAAATGTGATTTTTTTTTTTTGAGGGATGGTATCATCAAAAATAATTCCTCAATATGGTTTTAGTATTAGTATGATTCATCTGAAAACTGAATAAAAGAAGGAACTGCTATTACTTTGAAGACTTTGAAAGAGTTAAAGCATAATTTAAAATAATTTTCTTATACATCTAAACTATTTAATTGTCCTAAAGTATGTCACTGTAAAGCTATCATGTACCAAAAATCCTTGCAACTATAGAATCTATTCTGATTCACACTGCACTTGGCCAAAGGCATTGGAAGACTTAGAAAATAGAGTACGGGTACAAGGCAATCATTTGAGTAAATTCTGAAGATCAAAATAGGCAAAGTTAGGGTTAATGTGAATATGAAAGTGGGTAATGTTTGGTGTTACTATTTAAAAAGGCAAGGAGATTATTATATCCTTATATCATTTATGGAGTTAAATATGTATGAAATGGGAATTAAAAGAATAAGTAGCTTAGATTTATCTGAATGGTACCCATGGTAGGAGAAAAATTTTAAATGAGCAATTGCATATTTTGATTTAAAATGATTGAATATAAATAACTGCATATAATTCAACCTTTAAATAGTATCCTTATCACAGATTTAGCATACATTTATTATATTTCAGGAAAAGTGCTTTTTAACACTTCAACATGTATAAAGTAAAATTTTATTCTGATTGCACACTACACTACTCCACTCATGCTCACAGTTGTCATCAATTCTACAATTTACCTTGAAATGTTGATATTTCATTATACTAGTCCTTACAAAGCTATAGTTGAAGGACGTCTATTTTCCTAATTTGTAAACATGATCAGTCTCTGTATTATTCTACCACTGAAACTTATGTACTGAAGTTAAACCCAGGTAATTCTCTCAATTACATCTTTGGTCAGAGAACATCTTCTTACATTGATTGTGAAAAATTAGAGGAAAGGTCCTATTCTGTAGTGAAAGATTTGAGATTCAAACATAAAATTTATAAACCAAGAGTATTTTAATTGATATATTTTAAGGATTCATTTTTAAACATAAAAATATCCTGATGACTAACAAAAAGGAAAATTATTTTAGTTTGTTTATTGGAAAAAAATTAATTAATAAACTGCCTCAGTAACTTGTTTACAGCACAACTGTATAATTAGGCACTGAATCAGCAGTGTTGCTGTTACCATCTGAATGGAACATCATTTTGCCAATTAGTAGATGATGCATAATAACATCAAACACATGATGTTACTCGATTTTGGAGCCAGTGTGCCCGTGTATCACTGTGTCCTCTCTCTTAGAAATCTGGATATGTGTAAACATAACTTATGTTTATTAGAAATGGAGACTCTCTCATAATGTGCCTGTGTGCAATTCTTTTAAGGTGAAATCCAAAAATAAAATTCTTCATGATGAAAAAATACTTTAATAATTGCCATCCTACGTTTCTCTTGGTTGCTTTTAGTCCCTGCCATGGCACCAACAAACATCAATGGAGGAGGAGGAAGTCGGTCTGAACTCATCATTACTTGGGAGGTAATTTTCTATCCAATTCAGTTATTTTGAGGGAAAAAGATTTAGCTGGCCAAGAAGAATATTGAAAAACAAAGAAGATTTATTTGATCACTACTGAGTGTATAAAAATATGTGGTATGAGAGACTCCTGATGACGCATAATTTAGAGGAGGTATTGGAAATTTTTTGTATTTTTCCCCCCAGTAAGAGAGTATTTCCCCCCAACAATTGTGTTGACTAACTCAATACAATTCTTTCCCAAATAAGAAACATAGCCCGATGTCTGCTGATGGTGGGTCAGTAGCATTTGTATTACTAGTTGATGAACTAGAAATGATTTTATTTATTACCTCTAAAATATTCATGAGCTAGGCTCAACAGAATGCAGTTAAAAAATAATTCTTTCCCTATCATTGCTCTTTAAATCCTTCCAATTTGTTCTTCCCTGCATGTAGATGAAAGCTTAGGCAGACAGCATAGCTTTTGTAATCATCATTATTAAGTATTAACAGGTAGGTTGATTTTTGTACTTTAAAATTTTTTCAACCTGTTTTATTATCATAAAATGTGTACTTTCAACCAGTCTAAAGTTTCTCATTTCCAGATGCTCAGGTCTGCCTTAGGCAAGGAATTCTATATTGTGAAAGAGAATGCATATTCAGTTCTCCCCTTTCCTTCTTTCTGCTAATCAATTTCTCCTTTCCCAAGCTAATTCCTCCAGAATTATAGTGAATTAGGATTGGGAGAAGAGGTAGTGGACGGAAATGGTTCTGACTGATGGTCATTTGTAATTTGACTTTGGTATACTCTAATTGACATTTCAGAGAGCAGTTGTTTGTTTTGCCTTCTTTTTTGTTGGTGGTGGTGGTGGGGAAGGTCCAGGAGGTGCCCCACTGGGGCCTTCCAGTTGTCATCTCTTGGTGCAGGCTGTTGGAAGGTCTCCTCAGTTACTGGAGTCTGGTGGCCCATGGCCAGATTTTCAGTTATAGGTTGTCTCTCCTTAGATACTGTTTGTGGATAGTCCCTTTTAATGGTGCTCACGGACAGCTTCCTACATGGGTTTCACATCTGCTCTCAGCAAACATACACCTTAGTTCCATGTTTTGTAGAGGTGCAATGAGTCCCCACTTGGCCTGTCTTTACTCTGCCACAATACACTGTCCAAGTCTCTCTCCCCTTTGGAATTTTCTCAGGCATTTGTCTGATGATGGACAGGGAAGCCTGATGTGCCGCAGTCCATGGGGTCGCAAAGAGTTGGACGCCACTGAGTGACTGAACTGACTGAACTGATTTTAAGGCTACTTGAGAAATACTGAGAATGGAAAAAAAGTCTCAGTAGCTAAGCAGACAGATTAAATGAAGAACTGGAACACTGTCCATCACTGTTCTGAGAACAGTAGCCCTATCCTGCTATCAGCTACTCTGATAATCCAGCCTCAGCTCCTACAATTCCTCCTGCTTGTCCTTCAGTTCTTCCCATTTACTTTACATCCAGATTTCTACTTGACTAACAGTTAAATTCTGTCTCTTCTCTGTATAATTTACAGCTTCAATTTTCTCTTAGCTTCCACTGCCTCAGTGTCCTGCTACTGTACGTTTTCTACTTATTGCTTGCTCTAAGCTTATTTATTATTGCCCCCAAACACCTATGGATCCTATTCAAATTCCATAATGCAGAGGACTTAAAGCGTTCAGAGATTCTGATGGATAAAGAAGATGTGGCGAGTATGTGTGTGTGTGTGTGTGTGTGTGTGTATGCATCTTCTTTGTATGTGTGTGTGTGTGTATATATATATATTATATATATATACATATATAATGAAATAATACTCAACCATAAAAGGAACAAAATAATGCCCATTGCAGCAACATGATGCAACTAGAGATGATCATACTAAGTGAAGTACTTCAAAAAGGGAAATGCAACGATCATGATATCACTTACATGTGGAATCTAAAATATGGCACAAATAAACCTACTGACAAAACAGAAACAGACTCTCAGACATAGAGATCAGACTTGTGGTTGCCAAGAGGTAGTGGCAGGGAGGGAAGGTGATATAAACATGTAAAACTTGTTTTACATTTCCATTTGAAATTTTCACTTATTTATCTGAGTATCTTTAATTGGGATCATTTTTCTAATTGGCATTCCCAATAGAAATTTTATTTTTTAATAACTTCATTAAGCAGTGTAAATATCCATCTTATCTCTATAAAAGATATGCCAAATAATCAGTCAATATTATAATAGCTATAAAAATATTTTTGTAAATACTCAGTGACTGATCACTTCTGCCCAAGTCAATTCCAGAAGAACTACAGAATGGAGAGGACTTTGGATACATCGTCATGCTGCGGCCAGTAGGCTCAACAACCTGGACCAAGGAAAGAGTACCATCTGTAGAGTCGTCAAGGTTTATTTACAGAAATGAAAACATCATCCCTCTCTCTCCCTTTGAAGTCAAAGTGGGTGTATATAATAAGGAAGGAGAAGGACCCCTGAGTACTGCATCCATTATCTACTCTGGGGAAGATGGTAAGTTGTAGTCAATACTGGAATGGTCCTCCTTGAGACTGTATGTATATTTTGCATTTGTTTTCTATGAACCACTCTGCTTAAGATGGTTGTGTCTTTCTCTGGATGGTAGAACCTCAACTGGCCCCAAGGGGAACTTCTGTTCAAAGCTTTTCTGCTTCAGAAATGGAGGTCTCCTGGAATGCTATCGCCTGGAATAGAAACACTGGAAGAGTTCTGGGCTATGAGGTAATCCACAGTAATTTCACTCTGCACTCTGAATATGCCAGCTAGCAATAGCTCTGTTCAACAACCCTACACTACCAACCTAGTCCTTAATATAAGCTGTGCTATTCTGTGCTCAGTTGTGTCTGACTCTGTGTGACCCCATGGACTGTAGCCCACCAGGCTCATCTGTCGATGGGATTTTCCAGGCAAGAATACTGGAGTGAGTTGCCATTTATTCCTCCAAGAGATCTTCCTGACCCAGGGAAAGAACCTGTGTCTCCTGCATCTCTTGCACTGCAGGTGGATTCTTTACCACTGAGCCAACCCAGGAGGCCCTTACTATAAGATAGTGCGTGTCTAAAGCTACAGAGGGGAATTAATGAAGAGGATCTTTCCAGGTGATCCTAAGCAAGGAAATTAACAAATGATAGCATTTTAAAAGTCATCAGGTGATTATCTTATTTAATTATCCAAGCTACAGTCATGTTTGTTTCTTGGGGAGAAGTAAGCATTTAATCTTTAGTGATGTGAAACCATAGACAAATCTTACCAGGAAACCTAATCTTGAACTGGAGCATTACTTGAAAAAAGCTAGTCATCTTGGAAAAGGCAGTTATGTGACAAGACAAAGCTTATATTCTCCTAATCTGCCTTTATAGTCTATATAGAGTGAAACAAATCTTTTCAAACTTACAGTCTTTCATTCTCACAAAGTTAATAGATGGGACTTACTAATCAATTATTCTTCTTTGACTTGCTAATCTAATGATTCAAAAATGAGTAACAAGGTTTACTTTGTTTTGGTGTTAGAATGCAAGTAGGATTTTGCCTTCATTCATTTTTCTCCTTTCATATGAACCCTGTTGTCCAAACAGAAAGTTCTACTTTCTGTAGTTGCCTCTGCCACTCCAGTCCTAGAAGGCCATACCTCTTTAAGTGAACCCTATTTATTTCTCAAAGATCATCTCTACTCTCCCCTGCTTTTTAACTCTTCTCTGATTATTTTCTGGTTTTATATGTTTTCAAAGTCATACCATTTATTTCCATATGATTTTCAGCAGATGCATCCTCTGCTTTCTTTTCACATATGTGCTCTAACATCTTAACTAGATTATAAGTGACACAAAGGCATGCATTATGCTTTATTCTTTCTTGTCCTTTCCAATTTGCTTAAAACAGTGCTAATGTATAGGAAGGGATCAGTATATGCTGAATTAATAATTTATCTGTGACTCAAAGAACTCTAGAAGAAATGTCAATAGCAAAGCATCATAATGTGAGTCTTTCATTGAAAGTATGACTCTTATTTTGTTCTGACTTACTACTGTATACCTGAGGCTTCAGCTCTGATGGCTCAGACAGTAAAGAATCTGTCAGCAAAGCTGAAGACTCGGGTTTGATCCCTGGGTCGGGAAGATCCCCTGGAGAAGAGAATGGCTACCCATTCCAGTACTCTTGTCTGGAGAATCCCATGGACAGAGGAGCCTGGTGGGCTACAGTCCATGGGGTTGCAAAGAGTCAAACACGACTGGGTGACTAACACTTTCAATTTTCACTTTTTTTTGGGGGGTGGCCAAAGCTGTTACCCTTTAGATATTTCATGGAATATTTTATTGTGATAATCTAAAAAAAATAGGTTTTCTCATTTCCATTGTGATTTCATATTTTTTATTTCTTCCATATAAATTTTGGACTTTGATTATTTTTTTGTCATTGTATAACCATTTTAATTGAAAAATATCCCCTTATTTGCACTCCTGGCTTCTTCCCATACACTGCTGTGGCTGGCAGTTATTAGGAAACAATAAATTGCTTGTATTTTGTTTTTAATGAGCAGGTTTTATACTGGACAGATAATTCCAAAGAATCCATGATTGGCAAAATCAGGGTCAGTGGAAACATCACAACCAAAAATATCACAGGCCTGAAAGCTAACACCGTCTACTTTGCTTCTGTGAGAGCTTATAACACTGCTGGGACAGGGCCCTCAAGCCCTCCAGTCAACGTTACCACCAAGAAGTCCCGTAAGTATACATCACACTCTAGGGACCACAATTCACCTAGAATAAGAAGTATTTTATTGCTGAATTTCCATTTTATTCATCCCACCTCATCACTTTACTGATTGCTTTATTTGATCAGTGGATTTGGCCTATAAATCTGGATAGTTGTTGAAGCTTTCTGATAACAAACAAAATGAACTGTTCTGATCTTTCTGGAGTTGCAAAAGAGAAAATATTTTGAGTAGATGAAAGACAGAGAATACAATGTCTCTGATGCCCTCTTCCAATTTGAGTTCAAAATCTGACCTCCCATTCTGCGGATGTTAAGTGGTTAATTTAATCTTTTAGTTTCAATACCCTCATCTGTAAAGTGAAGAATAAGTAGTACTGATTTTCTCACTGGGCCTTGTTTGAGATTGAAAGAGATACTTAATAGAAAGTGTCCAGCACATACTTTAGTAAATGCTTATTAAATAGGTTTTTTTGTTTGTTTTTGTTTGTCTTACCATTTGAGTCTTGATGTGATTCCTACACTGTCAGATACCTAGATCTTTCCTTCTATGATATTATATCACTGCAAATTACTGGAAAGCCTCTGAAATCCAAGAATTAACTCTTTTGCTTCTTTTTATCTCTCTTAACAATCAACTAAATATATTTCACAAAGATAGGACCTATTGAATAAAGGATTAATAGTTGACTATTGCTGTATTTGTCCTATGAATGAGTCTGGTGCTGCACAAACATTCCATTATATGAGTCAAAGTAGTAAACAGGGAATTGTCTGATCAGATACAGCTTAGTAAGAACTGCAATTTATCCTTTTTATAAGTGAATAATACTTATGTATTTCTTATATATTGTGGATGAACATATATTATTTGTGTAAACAGGCTTTTTGAAACACACTCTTTGGTCTCTAAATTCCAATGAAAAAGAGTAACAAATATAGTTACTGAAATTTGGAGAATGACTATGATATGAATGCACTGCTACTAACAAACAGGAAAAAGTGGAATAAGCCTTTAAATACTGTATTCTTTGTGTCCTGTGTATTGGGAATGAATAGGTGGTTTAAAAAGTTTGAAAATCAAAGTTCTTTTCCATATAGATACATTGGTCATGTCCAAAATCAACTTGGGAATCATCTCAGTTAATAGGTCTTTGATTATAGGATGTATTATCCACTTGTGTCCGTAACACCAGCCAGTAGCTAGAGACTTGTGTTCTAATTCTATGTACTTCACTGACTCATGACCTGGTACAGGATAAAACATTCCATTTTTCTGCTTTAATTTTCTAAACTGTTAAATGAAAACGTCCTCTGCCCTCACTGTTTTCTCAAATTACCAGTAAGGCACAAATGAGGTTTTGATTATAGGAGCACACTGGAAAATACAAAGTGCTGTGAAACTGCTAAGCAGGAAACAAACAGATGAACAAAACCCTCCACTATCAGTCCATTTTAACGGAAGAGTTTGTATGGATCAACAACTCTTAAACCAGTTCTCCTTCAATCCCTTACTTTGATGTAGACGTGATGGACAGGAAAGCCTGGCGTGCTGCGATTCACGGGGTCGCAAAGAGTCGGACACGACTGAGTGACTGAACTGAACTGAACTGAACTAAAGTCATATGTAATTTTCTAGGACTGACTAGCTAAAGATGTGGTTCAGTTTGTCTTCCTGATTTACTCTATGTTGCCTGGGTTGGTGAAGTCATTGCCGTATACCTGTATGAACTATTTGCTTCTATGGCCCTTATGGAGTCTAGCCTCTTTCAGTTAATCTGAAAATCTGAAAATCAATCAGAGGTTTCAAATTAGCCCAGACATTTCTTTATAGCTGATTGAGAGATGCCAGACTCACAAAACTCTTCTGTATAATTCAACTTCTATCTCAGGCAAAATCAAGGGTAATTAGAAATGTGGAAATGTAGTATGAAATAAACCTCTCTTATTTGACAGATCTGTGACAAACTAACAGATATTCTGGGTAATCGGTGACACAATACTCAAGCCAACCATCTTGTATTACTTTAATTCCATTGACCAGTTTAAGGTGGGCTGAGACCCAAACAATAAACTAATTAGCAAAAACGTATAGATATACACATGGTATACATTTAAAATCACGTACATACATCTATATATACATACATATACAATTGTCCTTTAGTATCCAAGAGGGATTGGTTCAAGGAGCATCTACGGATGCTTACGTGCCTTGCATAAAATATCATAGAATTTGCATATTACCTACATATTAATACAGCCTCTGTATATTTAAATCACCTAATCTAGATTACTTATATATACATAAAACAATGTAAATATTACATAGATAATTGCAATATTAATACAATGTACATGCTATGTCTCAAGTCTCAAGTGAAGTCTCTCAGTCGTGTCCAACTCTTTGCGACCCCATGGAATGCAGCCCACCAGGTTCCTCCATCCATGGGATTCTCCAGGCAAGAATACTGAAGTGGGTTGCCATTTCCTTCTCCAGGGGAATAATAGCATACAGCAAATTAAAATTTTGTTTTTTAAAACTTCCTGGAATTTTTTTTCAAACATTTTCAATCTTAAATTGTTTGAATCTGCTAATGTTGAACCCAGAGATACACACATACAGAGAGCTACCTATATAAATACACACACACACACACACACACAGATATCAGTCAGTCCTGTGGCTCAGCCATGTCTGATTCTTTGCAACCCCATGAACCACAGCATGCCAGGCTTCCCTGTCCATCACCAACTCCCGGAGTTTACCCAAACTCATGTCCATTGAGTCAGTGATGCCATCCAACCATCTCATCCTCTGTCATCTCCTTCTCCTCATGCCCTCAGTCTTCCCCAGCATCAGGGGCTTTTCAAGTGAGTCAGTTCTTCGCATCACGTGGCCAAAGTACTGGAGTTTCAGCTTCAGCATCAGTCCTTCCAATGAACACCCAGGACTGATCTCCTTTAGGATGGACTGGTTGGATCTCCTTGCTGTCCAAGGGACTCTCAAGAGTCTTCTCCAACACCACAGTTCAAAAGTATCGATTCTTTGGCACTCAGCTCTCTTTATAGTCCAACTCTCACATCCATACATGACTACTGGAAAAACCATAGCCTTGACTAGATGGACCTTTGTTGGCAAAGTAATGTCTCTGCTTTTTAATATGCTGTCTAAGTTGGTCATAAATGTCTTCCAAGGAGTAAGTGTCTTTTAATTTCATGGCTGCAGTCACCATCTGCAGTGATTTTGGAGTCCCCCCCCAAATAAAGTCTGTCACTGTTTCCCTATTTATTTGCCACGAAGTGATGGGATCAGATGCCATGATCTTATTTTTCTGAGTGCTGAGCTTTAAGCCAACATTTTCACTCTCCTCTTTCACTTTCATCAAGATACTCTTTAGTTCTTCTTTGCTTTCTGCCATAAGTGTGGTGTTATTTGCATATGTGAGGTTTATTGATATTTCTCCCAGCAATCTTGATTCCAGCTTGTGCTTCAGCCAGCCCAGCATTTCTCATGATGTACTCTGCATATAAGTTAAATAAGCCGGGTGACAATATACAGCCTTGACGTACTCTTTTCCCTATTTGTCCAGTTTCAACTGTTATTTCCTGACCTGAGTACAGATTACACACATATATAACCTTAAAAATGAAAGTTTTTTCTTTACCTTGAATTTGATAGTTTGATTGCTCCTGCATCCTAAATCAACCATATGATAGTTTATGCTAAACTACTCTATGTGTTTAAGTAGAAAACTTGTTTTAGACACAGTAGCAAGAGATGTGTTCAGTTGACCCACTTGGTCCTACAAATGGGCTTGACTGAAATTTTGATTAAATGCCAAGAACTTTATTGATGGTTTGTCTTAGTGTTCACACGAGTTCAGCTCATCAAAGAGTGTGAGAGATAACCTTTGAAAACAATTTCATTAACAAGGAGTACTTTTATCCAAGTGCTATAGTGCTAGAATATATCTGGTGGGAGAAGAGTGAGATGAGAGTCAGAAAGTATAAAGTGAAGTTTAGCATCCCTCTTCTTTTTCTTCAAAAAAATGAATAAAACCTCTTGTAATTCCTAATTTCTTTCATGAGCATCTTCTTTCAATATTTCTTAAATTTTGCTTATACCAGACTGTTTGCATTAACTCTTTTATCAAAATATCCAACAAGGACTTGAGAGTAAGGTTTTACAAGACTCCATTTTGTATTTGAATACCAATCAAATCCCTAATTTTATTCTTTCAACATTCTTTATCACTGTCATTGAAAAATCTAACAGAAGCTACTTTAGTCTTCTATTGTTGCTATTCAAATTACCACAACCTAGTGTTTTAAAAAAACATAAATTTGTTATTATGTACTTCTAAAGGTTGAATAAAAAATGAGTTTCATTGGTTGGAAAACAGGCTTTGGGTAAGCTTCTGAGCTCCTTTTGGAAGCTCTAGAAAAGTACTTATTTCCTTGAATTTTCTGGCTTTTGGAGACAACACACACCACTTGGCTTGTGGCCCTTTCCTCTATCTTCAATGCCAACAGCATGATATCTTCAAGTCTCCCTCTGACTCGGACCTTCTACTTCTGCCTTTCACATTTCCTCTGACCCTGGCTCTTTCCTTCATAAGCATCATTTTGATCACACTGAACCCACCCAGAGAATCCAGGGTTATTGCTCCATGTCAACATCCTCAACCTAATTATACGTGCAACATCCCCTTTTCCATATAAAGTAAGCTATCCACAGGTTTGAGGAATCAGAACCTGGACATGCTTGGGAGGCCCTGATTCTGTCAATCACAGTTACAAAATACTGAGCACGTTTAAGTCCTAAGCCTAGTATTAATATTCAGTATACTTATCTTAATTATTAAAGCACATTAATTCCTAGATACAAAAAAAAAGATGCTTAGAAAGATTCTGTTCTGGCATTTGTTGGACTGGCATATAATGAATATAGACACTGAATCTCTGGATCCCATGGACATTGTGCTAATTTGTAGAGTTCATCTCTAACCATCTAAATAGTGTCTCCCTCTCTTTAGACTCTCAAATCTTCAGTCCAAACCTCAAACTGCCTTGAGATTTTTTCCTCCTGGAACAGACTCACATCCTCTTTTAATTTTAAAATTTCATTGTCTCCTCTATTTCAGAAAACAAAGACTAGAGAAAGGTGTACAAGCTCTTTCACAGTCTGTTCAGTCTGTCCACAAATTACTTTCCATTCCCATTCCTCATCTAGCAGCACTGGACTTACTGATCTTCTAACATTTAAAATTTGATTATATGATTTTATGCACTCTCTTAGTTTGTAGTGATCCCATCATGCCTATAAACAGACAAATAAATATCTTTTCTATTGATCTATAAATTTCCTCTTTAATATGTTTGCATTTTTTTTTCTGAGTGATTCCATAACTTTGGCATATTGTGAGATACTTTTGGAAAGAACTAGAAAAAGACTTCAGAGTGAAATAACTGAATGTGAGTCTCAGCTCAGCCATGAACTGTGTGAGAAGTCTATTTACTTAACGACTCAGAACCTCTGTTCTCAACTGAAAAACAGAGATGATTGTACTTTCCTCGAGAGTTTTCTTTAAGAACTAAAGGATATAATGTACAGCGAGGTGACCCAGAGGCAGCCATACAGTGAGAGCTCAATGTGTGGTAACATATATTATTATATTTCTTCTTGAGAGGTGGTTTAACTTCCTTTGCATTTCTTAAAGTAGGAAAGTTCATCTACTTTCTAGTTTCCTTCTTTTCATAAATTTGTTGCAGAAATTTTCTTCAAGAGTCATGGAAGAACATGCAAAGAAAATATGAGAAATGGCTTTCATGAAACACCAAGGATAGCTCTGATTCTAAATGCCATCCCTGGGTCTAACCTTGACTTTCCATGCCCTTTAGATGACACCAAAATTAACACTGAATAGTAGTAATCTATATGCATCACACATTCACACTACCACTGCCTAGACTTTTGATCTTATATTTGGTCATCCACTGTAAACTGTGAGAAAGCAGAGCTCACATTCAACAAAATCTTTGCCTATTTTGATCGGATAAACAGAAAACAGAGCCTTCTTATTTTTATTTTTGGAAATACGATGAATCAGTTTTTCACTCAAGAAAGTAGTGCCTCCCATGAGCCATGAACAGGGTTAGGTGACTAATGGAGATTAAAACAGAAAGGATATATGCCTTCAGGCAATTTTTCTTTAGTTGGGAGGCAAATTAAAATAAGAAAAAGTGAAATAATCATAAATTATGAAAAGTTACTATGAAGAAATTAAGAGGCTGAGATATACATAACATAAAAAAAAAATAAAGAGACCTAGTGGACAAAGAGACCTCCAAATAGAAGGAACAGTATATACAAAGTTTCTGAAGTCTTTGTTATTATTGTTGCTGGTGATGATGATAGATTTTTAAATAAAAGTCTTTTTTATTTAAATATAGGATTTTTAAAGTAAATATCAGTGGTCTGATATTAAGTATTGTAGCTTACTGAAAATGAAGTCTTTCCAAAAGACAACTGAGAACCACTGCAGGTATATTGTGATTCACACAGACATCACTAAAAGAAATTTAGATTTACAACTAAAGGGAGAAAAATATTTACATCAATTCCAAGAGGAAAGGGGAGAGGAAAAGCACTGCTTATATAGACAGAAGTATTCAGACCCAGTAACAGAAAGTATTTGCAAATTTTGCTTCAATTTGGCCCCTGATGTTGACTGACTAGCACTCTGTACTGAATTTTTCTTGTTGTAAGTAATGCAATCAATCCATATTTAGACATAAAGGAAGCATTAAGCTTTTATTTCATCTTGCACTTATGTTCTTTCTCTCTCTCCCAAATGTCAACCCCATGCTGTTACTTAGAAGTGTAACATAAGAAGTTGTTTTTGAATTGAGTTCACAGTGTGAACTACAGTTGAATATAAATGCCATCTACAGAAAAATTGATCACAGGGAAGCCATTAGAGCTGCAGAGGGCTAGTTTAATGTTGCTCCGTCATTTGATTAATAAAAAATAATTTAGTCTTTGGAAATTGCCTGCAAAATTCTTTCAAAAGATTGGAAAAATGTTTGCTGTTGAGTTTACCAGTGACCAACTAGGTATAAACATACATGGCATGTGTTTTATATTATCCATGTGACAGTATTTTGGTTTTTCAAGGTGATAGAAATTTCGATTTTGTCATAGATATCTACAATCCAGTTTAGGTAAATGCAACAAACTCATGAAACCGGAATTGTTAAAGGCCTTCTGAAGTACCTTTTAGAAATAACAAACTTTTTTCCCAACTCCCAACATAGAAGTCACACCCATGGACAAAATAAGAAAAGCTCTGGACTACGAGAACTTTCCAGATAACTAGCTGAGACTTCCCAATTTTTTCTGCTTTTCAAAAAGTACATAAAAAACTGAAGGAAGAAGAAAATTATGAAGGGAAAATCTTGAAAATACTAATTATATTTAAGAAACGAATCATTTGCAAACTTTGGAATTGTGTTATTAGAAAACAATCCATATTGAACACCATTGAAAAACTGAGTATGTCATAATACCACAGTGAAGAATAGATACTAATAGGGAAGAGTGTTAACAATTACTGAGCAATTTATTATGTACCACTCATTTTATTTCATGGAAGCTAAAAGTCTTATAAACTAGGATATATTAGTCTCATTCCAAAATTGGGAAACCAGGCCTCTTGGAAGAAACTGTACAGATTCAGGTTTCTCTGACTTCAAAGTCCAATTCTTTACACCTTCCAGATAGCATGAAGGGTAAACCATTCCCAATAACCCACACAATTAGCCATTCGTTCCATGAATTCATTCCTGATATAATGTTTCTCATTTTATGTCCATGGAATGCCTTACTTCTGTTATGGTAGATGAGGAAACAAATGCAAATATCCCAATCTCAGAGACACAATCACTACCATATACTTAGTAGAAGTCATTTCTTCTTTCTCTCAATCTGAAGCATCATCAATAGATTCATAGTATAAAAGGAGTACTTTTTATCTAAACATGCAAACAAAATAGAAAAGGCATAGCAATAGATAATACCTTCAGAATCTGTTACTGCCAGTAATATCAAAGATGTGAATTTTTATTTTTGCTGTATTGATTATATGAAGTTGTTAAGGTTAATACTTTGTTTTAAAGATAAAAGAAATGTGCCAAAGAGTATAGTAGATATTAAAATTGTGGTATCTTGTGAGAATTTTTATATTCTCTCTTTCATAATTGAGAAAGATTAGAAAGGGCACTTTGAATTAAGTTGAGGGAAAACAGTTTAAAACTATAATCATTGTCATCAGTTCAGTTCAGTCGCTCAGTCATGTCCGACTCTTTACAACCCCAAGCACTGAAGCATGCCAGGCCTCCCTGTCCATTGCCAACTCCCAGAGCTTACTCAAACTCATGTCCATTGAGTTGGTGATGCCATCCAACCATCTCATCCTCTGTCGTCCCCTTCTCCTCCTGCCCTCAATCTTTTCCAGTATCAGGGTCTTTTCAAATGAGTCAGCTCTTTGCATCAGGTGGCCAAAGTACTGGTTTCAGCTTCAACATCAGTCCTTCCAATGAACATTCAGGACTGATTTCCTTTAGGATGGACTGGTTGGATCTCCTTTGCAGTACAGGAGACTCTCAAGAGTCTTCTCCAACACCACAGTTCAAAAGCATTAATTCTTCAGCGCTCAGCTTTCTTTATAGTCCAACAATCACATCCGAACATGACTACTGGAAAAACCATAGCCTTGACTAGATGGACCTTTGTTGACAAAGTAATGTCTCTGCTTTTAAATATGCTGTCTAGGTTGGTCATAACTTTTCTTTCAAGGAGTAAGCATCTTTTTATTTCATGGCTGCAGTCACCATCTGCAGTCATTTTGGAGCCCAGAAAAATAAAGTCTGCCACTGTTTTCACTGTTTCTCCATCTATTTGTTGTGAAGTGATGGACCGGATGCCATGATCTTTGTTTTCTGAATGTTGAGCTTTAAGCCAACTTTTCACTCTCCTCTTTCACCTTCTCAAGAGGCTCTTCATTTCCTCTTCACTGAATTCTTACTACATGAAAAATTCTCAGGCTTTTAATTATTATATGGTTTATATTGTCAAGAAAGGTACTAGGACATGGTTTATTCACCTGGCATGTTCATTTTATAAATTCATATGGATTTCTGTAAGTTTGACCATGTCAATTAGCCTCAATTGTAGGACAGCATAATGAATAGATTTGCCACATTGTATCACCTATGGGTCTGCTCACAGTCCAGTGCATAATCTACATGATCTGAGAAAATCACACTGGACCCTGAGTAGTTTTTCTTTAGCCATCTACTACACAGTCACTTATTCAACATATATGATATATATGCCTCTGCCTACATGCCAAGCACTATGCTAGAGGCTGGAAATGCATTCTCAGTAAATTTAAAGAAACACAAAGCATGAATAACTGTAATTCAGTGGGATAAATTCATAATAAAATATATGAACTAAGCCCATGGGAGTGTGGGTGAAACGTTTATCTCTCTACTATGTGCCAGTTGAGGTATAAGTGACTAGGTGTATGACATCCCATGGACTTAGAGAAGGCAAGTAGATATATCATAAGGCAATGTTGGGTGACACTCTGTAATTCTTCCTGTGGCACATAAGACACTAAATAGCCGTTGAGTTAAAACTCCAAAAGAAATTATTTCCATCAGTGTTATAATGAGTTAAATATTATGCTCATTCAGCCTCACAAATTCAAGTAAGATGCCAAAAACATCTTTCTGGGTAGTTTTATCTTTGCTCTGCTATCCAGATGAATTATTTTTAATCTCTTCAGTTTCTTAAACCTCAAAAAATAATCACGTGGACTCAAATCTTTGAGAAGCAGTAGGTTGTCATGCAGAAGAAAAAAAAAAAAAAAAACTAGATTAAAAGTCAAGAAACCAGGATGCTGACTGGGCTTAAGCACTCATTATCTGTATGGGTTTAAAGAAGCAGACTTTCAACCTGGACTCTAGTTTTCTTGTATGTAAAATCTTCCAGTTGGATGAGATCCATTACTTTAGAAGGCTAATTCTAAATATGTCTTCTTGAACTTCACACCTTCTTTCTCCCAGAAAACATTAATCTCAGGGAACTAAAACCACAGTTTGGATTCAGGGTAGACACCTTTTGGAGTGACCACTCAGTTTGTAATCACTTTCCCTCTTCATGGTTCCTACTAGCTCTATCTGTGTTGAGAGTCATATGTCTTTCTCACTGTCTAGCCACAATGGATTAGGGTAAAATAGAATATGGCCAAATTAAGCCAATCATTAGCTTTTACCTGGACATTCTAGCTTGGACTATCTCTCAACAAAGGGGGTTTCAAATCTCAGATGAGGTAGGCAGTCTTGATTTCTGCTGCATATACTGACAGAACAAAGAGGTGGTCGATGGCAAGATTAGCATGCAGCAAACACTACTGTGAGAGGTAGAGAGAGGAACTTCTTGGCTTTCAGACACTTTTTGTTCCTCTGAGGTCCTGTTGCATTCTGCCATGAATTCCAAGAGAGTCCCCTATATCCTTCACAATCCAAACGAATCACCAGTCTAGGTTCGATGCAGGGTGCAGGATGCTTGGGGTTATTGCTAATATTTTGTTTAAAACAACTTGAGTTGGTTGTGTTATTTATAGTCAATGAGTCCTAATTAATACAAGATTAAAAGTAAAGGACTACTAGGAATGTACACCTCTGTATTGATGTATGTAAAAAGTTTGCAACCTGAGTTTGTCTGAGAGGCTCATTGATTGATGGGCAAATTAAACGTTAGATAAAGGAGCCCTCCATCTATTTACCTATAGTAAAGTAAACAAATTCAACAGAAATGATTACTAAATTAATACTGGAAATGCAGCATAACATTATTAATTCATGTTTGTCACAAAAACATTTCCAAATGACCGGAATTTGAATGAATTTACCTCCTCTGATTAGAATTAATAAGATATTTGAAACGACACTGAAAATGTTCTACCTCCTTTTATGCTAATTATCCAGGACTTATTTTTCCTTTTCGTGTTGTCGGGTCATACAGTAACCATGAGCTAATTAATATTCATTTGGATCTTTGATTATCTTTTTAAAGCTCCAAGCCAACCACCAGCTAACATTGCCTGGAAGTTGACAAACTCTAAGTTATGCCTAAACTGGGAGCATGTAAAAACTATGGAAAATGAGTCTGAAGTGTTAGGCTACAAGGTGAGTATTCTGTTTTTCCTTTAAACAGATCACTTAGCTGCCTAAGTAATGATAAGTGTTAGAACCAAATAGGAAACAAATTTTATGCATGTGGAAATATAGGAATCTTTGTTCTAATGCTTTGAAAATATTTAGCATTACTGCTTTTAAGTTCTTCATGGTAAACTTTATACTGTGAGGTCAGTAATGTGTCATGAAGCATTAACAAATACATCTTTACAGTATGCAACATTTTTTCCTTCAAGCGACTCACCTGTATTCAAAAAATATGATTGTGTATTTAGGTATTAAAAATGTGAGATGAGAATGAGATCAAATAGTATATTCAAGTAGAATTTCTAGAACTTAAGCAACAGAAGGATATCATCTATCAGCAATATAAAAGAAATCCAACAAAGAAATCCAATCCAATCATCAAATATCAAGACAAACCATTGTCATCAGTGGTAAAGAACATCATCTGCTGACAAAAGCATATAGTATCCAGACACTTGAAATGGGTCCAAGCTAAAAAGTAACTTTCCATAGCAAGCTCCAGAGATAATGGCCTCAAGCTATTTAATTAATAGAGATAAATCTATACTGATTTTAGAAGCATGGGCCAAAAAGGAAACATTTTTTCTCAACAACAAAATTTAAAGAAAAAGTGTAGACCAGATATTTCCATCCAAGGACTACAGCATGTATAAGGCTCACAGTGCTAGTGTTCTGTGAGAGTTTCTGCACCTTCGAGAAGCTACATGTCCATTTAACACCATTTATCATTTTATTCAGATTCTGTACCGGCAAAACAGACATAGTAAAACTCATATTTTGGAAACAAACAACACATCTGCTGAGCTTCTGGTTCCCTTTGAAGAGGACTACTTGATTGAAATAAGAACAGTTAGTGATGGTGGGGATGGAAGCAGCAGTGAGGAAATTAGGATTCCAAAAATGTCAAGTAAGTTGAATCACCATTGCTGTCGTGGATTTTGAATAAAGACAGCTGCCAGCATGAAATCTGGGCTCTATGAATCTTTCCAATTTCTGTTTAAATATTCGTTGAAAAACAAAAAAGGTCTATTTTTTCCATATTTCAATTGTGAGCAAGAGGTGATGAATCAATTTTCTTTAATCCCTCAAATTTACAACATGCTTACATATGACAAGCAGTTTTGTTTCCTCATTGAAACTCAAACAACAACAACAACAACAACAACACCTTCACAACTGTCACTGGTATGTATATGATTTATCCTGCTGGCACAAAACTGGAAAGTTTTTCCATGGGTACCTGCAAGCTTCTCAGAGCAGGGAGAACAAGTGTGATGTACTTGTAGGTACATCTCCATTGCCATTTTCAGTGCAGACATCACTAATCAATTATGGCATTTGTAGTGAGCTGAATTAGTACTTTCAAATCCTCTCAACATGATGTCCTAAGCAGGTAACACCAATCAGTCAGATTTAGTATATAATAATAATTTATTATTTCTGCTTTAGAAGAATCACTCACTTATCTATCTGAAGCTTTGACTGAGTATAACTCATCAGCCACTACATGTTGGCCAATCCTATTCTTCCCTTTAGTCAGACTTGGCCAATTTAAGGCATTTTTCTTTTTTATTTTTATATTTAAAACAGATATCCTAAATCAGAGGGTTAAAAACACTTCCTAAAATTAAACACAATGTAAGTGAAACAAGTAGAATAAATGTGATATTAAAAGAGAAATAATAGTATGTATATGGTTCATGAAGAATTAATCTAACAAATGATTTTACTTTTTCTCAATATATTTTGTTTCATTTTTGTATTTTGCAGGTTTGAGTTCCAGAGGCATTTCAGTCTTAGAACCTAGCATCCATTTCCTGTCAGTTGTCATCACAATTTTTTGTTGTTTTGCTATTCAGCCACTTATATGATGAATAAAACCATAAATCTTTCATTTTTAAAAAAGCAAATTATTCTGTAAAAAAAAAAAAAAAGAAGTCCCCGTGACAAGGTAACATTCAAAAGCAGACTTGTTTGGAAAGAAAAAATGTATATTATTAAAATCTTGTAAATATCTATGGTACATTAAATAAAGACATTTTAAACACTTTGGAATTTTAGTGTTCACACATGATTACACATTCAGAAGGTGCCAAATTAATGCATGGAGTTGTCACTGCTGTGGCTTCTATGGAGAGTATATATAAATCTCTTGATAGTGATGGTCAATATGAAAGAAATTGCATTTTCTATAGCTAAGATGTCCATATTTTATATGCTCTAAGCAATTTAGTTCAGTAACTTAAAATCTGACCCTAGTTTTGGAAATAAAATATAATTGTTTGTTTATACTAGGGATTCTTTAAAAATGTAAACTATTGTAAAGCATGATGTGCTTTTATCTCTGAATCAACTTGGGAGAAAAATATTTGCACCCAGTAGCATAACTATATACTTGATGTTATTTGCAACTCACTTTTGTATCAGTTTTGGTAATAAAAATGGCAGAAAAAATGCTTTCTGGCAAAGAAAAATTAAAGTAGGGAAAAAGTAGCCAACAAAAATAATGTAATGGCTCCAGTAAGCAATTTCTCACAGCAAAGTTTAATTTTAAAATCAATTCTGAATTATCCCAAGGAAGAGGGTGCATGAACAGTTCTCAGGTAATTATTACAAATTGTTAGCAATGTGTGTGGCCTTATTTTCATATGATAAATAAATCCAGAAACAGAATTACTTAAAGTTTTTGACATTTTGGTCAATTTTTTTTTGCCAATGTTTTCTGCAACTATAAATATAATTTTATACTGTCCAAGCTTTAGAAAGATTCCTGTGGGTTGACTCTTCTCTTGATGTACCTGTTAAAGTCAGTGGTCTCAATTCCTGGGATCGTACAGTCTGGAGACAGCAGTGTAGGAGGAGGAAAGGTTAATGAGAACACCTCTGCCTTTCTAAGCAGTCATCTAATTCCTTCACAAACAGCCTTGAGGGGTTTGTCCTGCTGTCAGCCTGCTCTAGCTATCAGTCAATTAGGTTTGGTGTCCCGGGGAGCTGAGGAATGGACACACTATTTTTTGCCTTCTTAACATGGTACAACATCTCAATTACACTGAAAATATATAAACTCTCCTCACAACTCTCAAATCACACAACCCCCAAAGTTGGATTTTGTCATTTTCATTTCCAAAATATTTTAGAACTGCTTAAAATACCCGATCGACAGCAGATGGGCAGTGACTTTCCACAGTTGAGAACGTGCTCCTTGCTGGAGTATGTCAAGCATGCAATAAAATCAATGAACCTTATTATTCCTGCACCTTAAGATCTGACTGTGCTTTGATGGAACAAAATAAACAAGCAACTGAAAATATCATTTGGCACAGTCACAGATGCTTGAACAACACATATTTGTATTGATCACATACCAGTGATGGCACATGGTCTTAATGGTTTTCTCACCTTGGTTAGAGATAAGATTTGTGTCCTGGCTCCCATAGCAGAGACTGAAATATAGTCATAATGAGCATGAGATATACTATGCGATTCTCATTTTTGCTGATTAAGAGAACTAGATGCATGGTCATTTGAGTATTAATTCAAAAGCTAAGTCAGTTCTTATCAACAACACATACATTTGCAGGTGGATTTTAACTCATAATCATGGGAGTATTAAATATTTGTATTATTCAATATGTAATATATCATTTATATTTTCATCTATCCATACTACATTTTTTTAGAATATAATTTGGCATTAATATTAAACAGTGCAAGTTTTGATTAGACTGATTTGAATCTCTACTCTTGGAGTGGTGCTGGATACATCTTTTAACATCCCCATATTATTATGAGGGTTAAAGGACATAATGTACACAGGTGCTGAGTATGTTGCATGCAACACTATAAGTTGTTAACAAACAGAGCTGCTGTCATCTGCTACTATGAACTAAAGCCCCAGCAAAATAAGTTACTAATTTAAGTGTTCCATAGACTATGAAAACAGATTCAATCTGTATGTATGTCAAAATCTAAAGCAGCTTCAAGAAAAATGAGTAATTCGCTTACTCAACACAAAATGGTGTTAAAGAATGAAACCAGCTGTGGTTCCATTAGTCCATTCAAGGAAAATATTCTTTGTGATATACATGTGCCTTTGACATTCAGGAAGGATTTCCAATGACTCCGTTTACTGACTGCGTGTACTGTTATACACTGTTGTGAATATGGTAAATCATTTCTATACTTCTACTTTCTTACTTTTTGCTATACACTGTTATGAACATGGTAAGTTATTTCCATACTTTCTTACTTTTTTCTATTTCTTTTCTACTTTTAATGAATTGGATGAAACTTTTCCAAATTGAAAAAGGTTACCCGCTGAACTCAATCTACAGATTCAAATGCAGAAACACCCTCACAAATACACAAAGATTATTTGGGCACCTTCTGGCCCAGTCACATTGACACATAAAATTAACCATCACAGTACCATTTTTAATTATTTTAAATAATTCAGTTCTAATCCCCAAAACTTTTGAAATGAATTTATGGAGACACCATCCTCATTTTATTCATCTGTAAAATGAGATATTGGGATTGCATGATCTCCAAGTTACTTTAAAACCCTGTAATTCTATATCAGGCTGCAGAGTGGTATCATTTTTAGTACAAAACAGGTTTCAACAGCCATAACCCACACAACATGCTGCAAAGCTTTTCACGTTTCCCCTCCCTCATATTTTCATTAGCCTAAACAATTGTGTTGAGCTTTCTTAATTGGACTTTTCAAAAATAATGGATAAATTGAATATTTTTCCAAAGACCAAAGAACCCTTAGACGTTCTGGTCCATCTTGACGTAGGCAAACTTACAAGCTTTTGAATAGCAAAGGAAACCATAAACAAAATGAAAAGACTACCTAGAGAATAGGAAAAAAAAAATTGAAAACTCCATGACTGACAAGGACTCAATTTCCAGAATATACAAACAACTCATACAACTCATGAACAACAAATAACCCAATGGAAAAATGGGCAGAAAACCTAGACATTTTTCCAAAGAAGAAATATAGATGGCCAATAAGAACATGAAAAGATGCTCAACATCAGTTTTTATTAGTGAAATGCAAATCAAAACTACAATATGCTACCACCTCACACTGATCAGAATGGCCATCATTAAAAAGTCTATAAAAACAAGTGCTGGAGTTGATGTGGAAAAAAGGGACTCTTACACTGCTGGTGGGAATGTATACTGATACAGCCACTGTGGGGAACAGTATGGAGGTGCCTCAGAAAACTAAAAATAGAATTACTATATTATCCAGCAATCTTACTCCTGGGCATATAACCTAACAAAACTTTAATACAAAAAGATACATGTACCCCAATGTTCATAGCAGCACTATTTACAATGTCAAGACATACAAACAACCCAAATGTCCATTAACAGGTGAATGGATAAA
This sequence comes from Budorcas taxicolor, assembly GCF_023091745.1. Taxonomy (NCBI): domain Eukaryota; kingdom Metazoa; phylum Chordata; class Mammalia; order Artiodactyla; family Bovidae; genus Budorcas; species Budorcas taxicolor. Next base: position 35,587,535 of record NC_068910.1, read on the forward strand.
CTGTTGTACAATGGAATATTACAACCATAAAAAAATAATGAAATAATGCAATTTTCAGCAACCTGGATGCAACTAGAGGTTATCATACTAAGTGAAGGTAAGACAGAAAGAGAAAGAAAAAATACCATTTGATATCATCACCAACTCAACTGATATGAATTTAAACAAATTTCAGAAGACATGGAAGATAGAGAGCCTGGTGTGCTTCAGACCATGGAGTCACAAAGAGTTGTACACAACTTGGTGACTGAACAACAACTTATGTTGAATCTAAAATATGACACAAGTGAACCTTGTCTATGAAACAGAAAAAGAATCATGGACATAGAGAACAAATGGTGGTTGCCAAGGGAGATGGGGTTGATGGAGAGATGGAATGAAAGTTTGGGGTTACTAGAAGTAAGGGTTTATATACAGAATGGGTAAATAACAATGTCCTACTGAAAAGCACAGAACACTATGGTCAATACCCTATGATAAATCATTATAGAAACAGTATTTTAAGAGAGAATGTATATATCAGTATATGTATAACTGAGTCACTTAACAGCAGAAATTAACACTACATTGTAAATCAAATATACTTCGATTTTCTAACTAAAGGACAATAAGCTTTAAAAAAATAAAAAATAAAAAAACCTTCTGGCTCAACTTCGTTAAAACTATGATATAGCTTTAACTTAAAAAGAAAAATTCAGACAGTGTAGTGAGATTTTAATGGCATATAGATAGAGAAACAATGGAAACTGTGAAAGACTTTATTTTTTGAGGCTCCAAAATCACCGCAGATGGTGACTGCAGCCATGAAATTAAAAGATGCTTGTTCCTTGGAAGAAAAGCTATGACCAACCTAGCAGCATATTAAAAAGAAGAGACATTGCTTTGCCAACAAAGGTCCATCTAGTCAAAGCTATGGTTTTTCCAGTAATCATGTATGGATGTGAGAGTTGGACTGTGAAGAAAGTTGAGCACCAAAGAATTGATGCTTTTGAACTGTGATATCGGAGAAGACTCTTGAGAGTCCCTTGGACTGCAAGGAGATCCAACCAGTCCATCCTAAAGGAAATCAGTCTTGAATATTCATTGGAAGGGCTGATGCTGAAGCTGAAACTTCAATACTTTGGCTACCTGATGTGAAGAACTGACTCATTAGAAATGACCCTGATGCTGGGAAAGATAGAAGGTGGGAGGAGAAGGGGATGACAGAGGATGAGATGGTTGGATGGCATCACCAACTCAAAGGACATTAATTTGAGTAAGCTCTGTGAGTTGGTGATGGACAGGGAAGCCTGGCGTGCTGCAGTCCATGGGGTTGCAAAGAGTCAGACAAGACTGAGCGACTGAACTGATCTGAACTGAATCTATGAAATATTTGGGAGATTATTGTGTTTTTGGCATTTTGTGATGAAAGATTCACTCTTATGAAATGAAGTTGAGTATGAATACTAGTTTGCTTTATGTGTTTGATTTCAAAATATCTTATTTGGCACAGGAGTAGGTTACTTTATATGAATGAATTCATTATTATTGTTATTTAAGACATGTTTTGAGAAAATAAAAACCTGAAAATCATGAGTGTTCTTTATATCTTTAAAAAATATTTATATTTCTTTTATCTCACTACCATAGAATTGTTTAACTTGGTCCATTGACCAAACATTGTGTGCCAAGATCTTCATCTGTATTCCTTGAACATCAATGTTCTGAGTTCTATGGAATTATTGTTTATATATATATAAGTGCAATTACAGGTCTAGGAAATCTGGTGAGCCTTTTAAAACAAGTTATTGAAAGAATTAACAAAAAAAATCAAAATCCTGTATTGTTTTGTCTTAACACTTGTTGACTATATGTTTCTAATTTTCCATACTAAAATTCATTTTCTTTATGAAATTATGAATAGTAGCTATTTCTCTAATGCCTTGACACAGGAACATAATTTTTACAGAAAGGCAAAGTTGTTTCCCTCATTATTTTTAATTGTTTGGTACTTCATAGTTCTTGGTATCATCCTCGACAGAGAGAATGAATGATGCCTGAAACATGTAGCTTGCTTTCTGGACTGAATAAACAGCCAACTGTCAGGGAGATTTGTTTTTTCTTAGTTTCCTCAGGAAAATAAGTGTTTTTCTTGTGTAAGTCTGACTAAAATAATATGCTAAACTGAACTCCAGATTTTTGCGGGTAAATAACATATTCTTGATAGAAGTATAATAAAGTAAAATATTTGGAATATAGTAGTTTTTGAGAAGATGTCAGAAATGTCAGCTTGCTTTCCTATTTTTCAAAATGTAGTTTTTAGTCTGGTAACGCATATCTTGGGAGATTTATATCTTGTTCAAGGTAAATTCAGAAGAGAAGTAAATGTGATGACTCTAAATAAAAGTAGTAAGTTGGAGTTCAATGAGAGAGAAAATAAGTCTTGATGTAATAAAGTGTTTTGCTCCCCATCCCTGTCAAAGACTAGGCGGTATGCTAAGCTCAAATCTTTGCAAGTTTGTCATGTTATTCCTGGAACTAAATGCTGTATTTGTTAGATATCTGTCCTGGACACTGATTAACTAATGTTCCTAAATGACTTTGAAAATAACAGCACTTCATAAGTTCTAATAATTGGTTTAAGACATTTTTTTCCAAGAAATATAATGACTTTTTGCAATGACACTTTGAAAAAGCATGCATTAGTGACTCAGTCCAGATCCATGTCTGGGGGAAAACAGCAATTCAGAAATATGAAAGGTAATACTTAAATTTTAGGTGCATTCATAATAGCCTGCATGAAAAGTGAAAGTGAAAATTGCTCTGTCACGGCCAACTCTTTGTGAATTCTCCAGGCTGGGATACTAGAGTGCGTAGCCTTTCCCTTCTCCAGAGGACCTTCCCAACCCAGGGATCAAACCCAGGTCTCTCACACTGTAGGCAGATTCTTTACCAGCTGAGCCACAAGGGGAACACAAGAATACTGGAGTGGGTAGACTATCCCTTCTCCAGCCGACCTTCCCGACCCAGGGATCAAACCGGGGTCTCCTACATTGCAGACGGATTCTTTACCAACTGAGCGATATGGGAAGCCCAATAGCCTACATGGACAAGGTAATTTTATTTCAAACATAATGTAATCTACATCTATTTGTGATTGAGTTGCCAGCTTGTGAAGTAAATGTCATAACAAGAGAATTTGTTCCTGATATTTACTCATAATAAACTTCAAGTATATTTTCCAGGGCTTCTGATAGTAACAATAATGGGTGAGGCCGATTTTTATTACTTTTTTTTACTTAAACATATTTTATTGATATTTTAATTTCTTAAAATTTTCTTGATGGTACAGAGTCCAAGAAGAAAAAAAAAATTCCAAAGTTCTTTTTTTTTTTTTCTTTTCTTCTTGTTAAAAGGGTACACAGTAATGTTAAACTAAACATAGTTAAACATAGCTAAACACAGTAATTTTTAACTAAACATAGTTACCTTTAAGTGCAGTAATTATAAAATCTCTTAAACCAACTCTGATCAGATAAATTCCAGCCTATTTTTATTGACAGCAAAGAATAATTGAATATATTACTGGCTTTCTCAATCAGATCATTTTCCTTATCTATTGAAAAGTGAAAGTGCTGTCATCCTAAATTATTATCTTTAGACTTGCAAACTCATACAAAGCTATTTTTATCCTTTTAAATTCTCAAGCGAGTACATCCCTTAGAAGTTTCTTTAAAAAATCTCTTAAATAAATGGACATCACTCAAGTTATTTTCAGAAATGTTTGGACTCATTTATCATTTCAAGTTAGATGTGTGCAGAAGTATGAATTGTAACTAGTTAAGACAATTTGAAGAACCTACAAGCCATTGTCAATAGACAGGGGAGAAATTAATATTACTTCATATCTGTTGATAAGAATTGAGATACTGGATTTGTGTGTTTGAAATTGATATCCTTCTCAGAAAACTTATAATGGTTTTTATTACATTACATCATGTTATGTTGGGTGATGTTATTGGGTGATGTTTTATGTTACATTATAGTAGAGTCATCTCTCAGTATTAATGAAGGATTGTTTGGTTCTAGGATGCCCTTCGGATGTCAAAACCCACAAACACTCAAGTTCTTTAGAACTGACCCTCCATATCCAATGGATGTGGGCTTCCCAGGTGGTGCAGTGGTAAAGAATCCACCTGCCAAAGCAGGAGACACAAGAGATGTGGGTTCAATCCCTGGTCAGGAAGATCCCCTGGAGGAGGAAATGGCAACCCACTTCAGTATTCTTGCCTGGAAAATTCCATGGACAGAGGAGCCTGGTGGGCTACAGTCTGTGGTGTTGCAAAGAATTGGACATGACTGAGCAAATGAACACATATGGCACACACACCCACAGCTGTGGAACTTACAGATAGGGAAGGCCAACTATACTGTGTGGTAAGTATATATTATATTACATTATATTATACCAAATTATATTATTTATTTCTCTGCCCAAGAAAATGAGTCCCCAAAATGTTGGATGTTATCTTTTTATTCCTCTTACAACCAGCATGCCAAGGGAAATGTCTAAACTGCAGTAGTTACTTTTTTAAAAAAAGTTTCTGAATGAATAAACAATCAAAAGGAAGCATACATTTGAGTATAAATTGTGTATTAATCGAACATAGATTGCTCAATAGACTCAGATCACCACTTCTAAAAGAGTGGAAAAGTTTACTTTGAGAATGTCTTCTTTCAGTAAGCCCTCTGTGTTAAATTAGTATGATTTGGAAAGATGTGTAACTGATGCAGCTCTGACTCTATAAAAATATTCTAATTTTTTTAAATTTATTTATTTTTTATTTGAAGGATAATTGCTTTACAGAATTTTGTTGTTTTCTGTGAACATGAATCAACCAGAAGTATACATATGTCCCCTCCCTCTTGAACCTCTGTCCCATTCCCTCCCCATCCCACACCTTTAGGTTGATATAGAGCCCCTGTTTGAGTTCCCTGAGACATACAGCAAATTCCTGTTGGCTATCTATTTTACATATGGTAGTGTAAGCTTCCATGTTATTCTCTCCATACATCTCACCCTATCCTCCTCTCTCTCCTGTGTTCATAAGTCTGTTCTCTATGTCTGTTTCTCCATTGCTGCCCTGCAAATAAATTTTTCGATATCATCTTTCTAGATTCCATATATATGCATTAATATACAACATTTCTTTTTCTCTTTCTGACTCACTTCATTCTGTATAATATGCTCTAGGTTAATCCACCTCATTAGAACTGATTCAAATGTGTCCCTTTTTATGGCTGAGTAATATTCCGTTGTATATATGTACCACAGTTCTTTATCCATTCATCTGAGAAGGACGTATAGTTTGCTTCCATGTTCTAGCTATTGTAAATAGTGCTTCAGTGAACATTGGGGTGCATGTGGCCTTTTCAATTTTGGTTTCCTCAAAGTGTATGTCTAGGAGTGGGATTTTTGGGTCATATGGTGGTTTTATTCTTAGTTTTTTTAAGGAATCTTCATACCATCTTTTATAGTGGCTATATAAATTTACATTCTCACCAACAGTGCAAAAGCATTCCCTTTTCTCCACACCCTCTTCAACATTTATTATCTACAGACTTTTTCATGAGGGCCATTCTGACTGGTGTGAGGTGATATCTCATTGTAGTTTTGATTTGCATTTCTCTAATAATGAACAATATTGAGCATCTTTTCACGTGTTTGCTAGCCATCTGTATGTCTTCTTTGGATAAATGTCTGTTTAGGTCTTTTCCCCACTTTTTGATTGGGTTGTTTGTTTTTCTGTATTACATTGTATGAGCAGTTTGTATATTTCAGATATTAATCCTTTGTCAGTTGTCTCATTTGATATTATTTTCTCCTATTCTGAGGGTTATCTTTTCACATTGCTTATAGTTTCATTTGCTGTGCAAAAGCTTTTTAAGTTTAATCAAGTCCCACTTGTTTACTTTTGTTTTTATTTCCATTACTCTACGAGGTGGGTCATAAAAAATCTTGCTTTAATTTATATCATCGAGTGTTCTGCTTATGTTTTTCTCTAAGAGTTTTATAGTTTCTGGCCTTACATTTAGGTCTTTAATCCATTTTGAGTTTATCTCTATGTAAGGTGTTAGGAAGTGTTCTAATATCATTCTTTTACATGTAGCTGTCCAGTTTTTCCAGCATCATTTATTGAAGAAGCTGTCTTTGCCCCATTGTATATTCTTGCCTCCTTTGTCAAAATAAGCTACCCATAGGTACCTTATCCATGAGTTTATTTCTGGGCTTTCTATCATGTTCCTTTGGTCTATATTTCTGTTTTTGTGCCAGTACCATGCTGTCCTGATGACTGTAGCTTTGTTATATAATCTGAAGCCAGTTGAGTCCTCAAGCTCCATTGTTCTTTCTCAAGGCTGCTTTGGCTATTTGGGGTCTTTTGTGTTTCCATATGAATTGTGAAATTTTTTATCTAGCTTTGTAAAAAATACCATTGGTAATTTGATAGGTATCACATTGAATCTGTAGATTGCATTCGGTAGTATAGCCATTTTCACAGTTTTGATTCTTCTCTCTCCATCTGTTTATGTTGTCTTTGATTTCTTTCATCAGTGTCTTATAATTTTCTGTGTACAGTTCTTTTGTCTCCTTAGGTAGGTTTTTTCCTAGATAGGTTTATTCCTCTTACTGCATATAAAATATTTTATTTTTTTACAATTATTCTAAAATAAAATTTTAAGGGCAAACTTGATAGAAAATACCATGGAGTTACACAAAAGCTTCTTATCCTTCTACTAGAAGATTTTTAATAGACAAAAGAACCTAAAGTTTGTCACAATTCATGGGGTTGCAGAGTTGGACACGACTGAGCGACTGAACTGAACTGAACTCAGAAGTGTAGAGTCAAGTTCAGGAGTAACACCATGTGTGAAGAAGCCTTATGCATCATTCCAAGGTCTAAGTTGTAAGTATTTCCCTGAGGCCAAATTAACTAAAGCCCATGCACTTAACCACACACTGTAATGAAATGTATTCATCTTGTCATGCTGCAATATTAATTCTATATATGTAGCCAGGCAAGTATTTTTGGTTGGCAGATAATAACACACACAAAATTATAGGTTCTAAGGTTCTGGTTTGGCGACAATGTAAGTTTCAACCCACTTTGTTGCCAAAATCTCTGAATACTTGAAGTTTTTTAAAAACGTGTTTGGCATTTTTAGAGAGGTTGGTAACCTTCAGCCCAAGATCAAAGCCATCTACAGACAGATTAGATGTCACGAGTGTCAGTTTGTTCAAAGTCTGAAACAGTTATCAGTGTTTAGAAGTCAGATGCCATGCCACTTTCTTATATGGTGCCAATGTAGTGGGCTGCTGAATATGGTCATTTCACTGAGAAGCACTGCTCTTTCCTTCACCATGTCCCTGCTCCCAGCTCCAGACTGGTTAGTCCCAACTTTTTAGGCATTTGAGTTTGATTTGGGTTATATGTGACAAAAAAGTACTTAGAAAATAAGATTTTTTTTTTCATTCATTTTATTTTTTATTTTTATTTCTTTATTTTTATTTTTTTAAATAGTTTTTTTATTTTTTTAATTTTAAAATCTTTAATTCTTACATGTGTTCCCAAACATGAACCCCCCTCCCACCTCCCTCCCCATAACATCTCTGTGGGTCATCCCCATGCACCAGCCCCAAGCATGCTGTATCCTGCATCAGACATAGACTAGCGATTCAATTCTTACATGATAGTATACATGATAGAATGCCATTCTCCCATATCATCCCACCCTCTTCCTCTCCCTCTGAGTCCAAAAGTATACTAACACATATATATGGAATTTAGAAAGATGGCAATGACGACCCTGTATGCAAGACAGGAAAAAAAGAAAATAAGATTTTATCATGGAAACACCATTGAAATGGCAATCCCTAGTTGGATACCCTCAAGCAAGATTCTTATTCGTTCTGAACTTCAGTTTCTATATCTGTCAAATGAAAATTAAATAGCTTCTCTGTATACATAATGGAATATATAAGGAGTTGTGTTTTCTAAGGAATACACAAAATAAGAGAGCTATAAATTTTGAAAAATTAAATAATTTTAAGGGGTACTGATTGGCCAAGACTCTCTTTGAACTTATTGTTTTAGATGAAGTGTAAGTAGTACCAGAAATGAGAACAGCCTCTTTCTGTTTTATTTATGTTTGTGTTATTTTAATTATGTTAATTTCTAATTTTTCCTCTATGTTTTTGAAACCTTATTAATAATTATAATTTTTGATAGAATATTGCCTTATTCTTATTTAAATGAACTTTTAATTTTAACTCTCAAGTGAATTATGTATGTAATGTAAGAAAAATGAACATTTATATGAAGTGAAAAGAAAATTTTATAATTATGTTATCAATTAAAAAATACTCCTTGCTATTCATATTGATGTCAGAAAACTTGCAGCTACTCATTGACTGGATCTATATTTATGACACATCAAATCATTCAAGAAAGACTTACTGTTTATCATGTTCTATGCATTGTGCTTTGCTCTGCAGAAAAATAGTGGAGGATAAATGTGCTACAGGTAGGCAGCAGGTATAAACCAACCAATTTCCCACCCACTATTCACTACCAAATAATAATAACTATAATAATAATATTTACAAATTGAGATGAATGCTAAGAGGAAATAAGGAAGGGGCTGGGATAGAAAGCAACACAAGGTCCAACAACTTAGAAAAAGTTCCATTTACACTGAAACCTGAAAAAGAAATTTACAAATGCTTTAAGCAGGGTAGAGCTCAGTGTGTTATAGTGGGCCCAAGGAAGGCCACTGAGGATGGAGCCAGAAGTGTACAGTGGCATGAATGTACAAAGATAAGCTAGAATCCCATTATCCTGGACTTCTCAGGTCATGAGAAAGGATTTGGTTTTAAGTTTTAAGTAGTATGTAGGTTTAAATTGATGCTTTTGAACTGTGGTGTTGAAGAAGACTCTTGAGAGTCCCTTGGACTGCAAGGAGATCCAATCAGTCCATCCTAAAGGAAATCATTCCTGACTATTCACTGGAAGGACTGATGCTGAAGCTGAAGCTTCAATACTTTAGCCACCTGATGCAAAGAACTGACTCACTGCAAAAGACCCTGATGCTGGGGAAGACTGAAAGCAGGAGGAGAAGGGGAAAGCAGAGGATGAAATGGTTGGATGGCATTACTGACTGGATGGATATGAGTTTGCGCAAGCTCTGGGAGTTGGTGATGGACAGGGAAGTCTCGTATGCTGCATGCAGTCCATGGGGTCATAAAGAGTCAATCATGATGGAGCAAATGAACTGAACTGAACCGAACTGAAATTGGTTTGAGACTCAATATTAAAATAAAATAAAACAAAACAACAACAACAACAAAAACCCCACTAAGATTATGGCATCTGGTCCCATCACTTCATAGTAAATAAAAGGGAAAAAAGTAGAAACAGGGAGAGATTTGATTTTCTTGGGCTCTAAAATTATTGTGGATAGTAACTACAAGCATGAAACTTAGAGAGGTTAGCTCCTTGAAAGAAAAGCTATGACAAATTTAGACAGCATATTAAAAAGCAGAGACATCACTTTGCCGATAAAGGTCTGTCTAGTCAAAGCTGTGGTTTTTCCGTAGTCAGGTACAGATGTGAGAAGTGGACCATAAAGAAGGCTGAGCACTGATGAATTGATGCTTTTGAACTGTCGTGTTGGAGAAGACTCTTGAGAGTCCCTTGGATTGCAAAGAGATCAAACCAGTCAATCCTAAAGGAAATCAACCTTGTATATTCATCGAAAGGACTGATGTTAAAGCTAGAGCTCCAATATTTTAGCCATTTTTGTGAACAGTTGACTCATTGGAAAAGACCCTGATGCTGGGGAAGATTGAAGGTAAAAGGAAAAGAGAATAGAAGAGGATGAGATAGATAGCATCACCAACACAATGGACATGAAGTTGAGCAAACTCTGGGAGGTAATGGAGAAAGGGAAGCCTGGTGTGCTCAGTCCATGGGGTCACAAAGAGTCGGACATGATTGAGTGACTGAACGCAAACAAAATGCTTTAAGGAGATTACTGTGTCTACTGTGTGATAAATGGATGGTCAGGAGTCAAGAGCAAAACCAGAGGTTCTAATAGTAGCCCCTGTGATGGGTACTAGTGGTTTAGACTGAGTTGGCAGTTGGTGATGGACTTGTCAGGAATTACCAGTTAGCAAGCTATAATTGGGTAATTGATTTGGATTTTGTTGTTGTTGTTGTTGTTGTTGTTGTTATTTTATCAGATGGAGAAGACTAGGGAAGGAGCATTTCTAAGAATACAGAAGATAGGAAGAAATCAAGATTTCTACTTTGGACTTGATAATTTAGAGATACTTATGACACATCTGGGTGGAACACATCTGGGTCAACAGAACACATCAATGAAATTAGGGTTAAGGAGATCTTGGTCAGCACTTTCATTAACAGGCTATAATAATCCTTGACCTCCATGGTTACTTTTGAAGTGGGCTACTTCACTCCCCAAGTCTCACATTTTTCTTCTTTATAATGCACTGCTATGTCCAGAAATTCTTAAATAATTCAGTAGTTCTCAAGTATTATGAATGATACATAATTGATGCTTTACGACAAGAACCCTAAACCCCAAAAGATCTTGAGTCAACCATTTAAACAGGTTTGTTTAGATTACCATCTTGACTTTACTAAGCTTAATTTTTTTTACCCCTAAAATACACAGAAGAAACATTAACTATGATTCAAAATTAACTAGAGAACTGCATTTGCAGAATACTTCTGTCAATGAAGATTGATTACTTCAATTAAAAAATTAAAAATATATATTGATTACTCATTGAAATCCAAAAGATCTTTTGGGTTTAAAGAGATTCCAAAATGAGAAATCAATAGACTTCTAATTTCATTTATTTTTGTTTGTTTGTTTTCATTTAATTCCAAAAGAGTCTTTGAATCCCGAATTAGTAAATTTAAGTTAACAAAATGCTGTTTGGCAACATTTTTCTTTTGTTCTTTTTTAGACTTTTGCTTACGCTCCATTCTCTGCATGGAATACCTTGCTCTCTTTGGGGAACCGCACCTTCAGTAGGCAGCTCTAGTGACAGCTGCTGCCACCTGGGATACCTCTCTGCATAATCCATCTTCCTCTTCCTCCTCAGATTGTGTGTGCACTTATGGAGAAGTGGATGCATAGCTTTTTGCATACATCTCTATCTCAACATCTGGCATTTAATTTTAAATTATCGGTCTATTTGAAGACTATGAATTCTCCAGCACTTAATATTATGCTGAGCACAAGGAAGACAAAAGTTAGGGAAGAAATCAAGAAAGTTCTTTTTTTTTTTTTTTAAGAACCAGTTGGAATGTATTTTGTCAGATACCAATTTCAGAACTAAAAGGAATCTAAATACAAGAATATGCAATGATAATATTAAATACTCTAGTTTGCCTGTAAATTTTTTTCTAATATTTATCAGAAGAACATCTTGAAATAAGAAGGAAAAAAAGTCTATTATTAACATGAATCTTTTATTAGTTCATCTCAGAAAAGCTGATAAACAAGCATTTAAAAGATATCATGACAATTATGTTCTACATGAAACATTTTGTAGAATTTGAATTTTAAGACAATTTGGTTAGCTTTATGACAATTAAATAAGCAAGTCTACTTTTCTGTAAACTTACATTTCAAGAAAAACAAAATTCCAGCACTGTTGCCTCTTTTGTCCAGAAGACAGGTTAATATCAAAAAGTAAAATGATTTGGACATCTTCATCACCAAGATCAATGTTTACTTTATTCTTTTAAATTGATTGCTCTTTACTTTTTTTTTTTTTTAACCCACCTATATCTTAGCAGTCACTACCCCTAGAATCATAGTTAGGTGAGTTCTTGTTTGCATTTGTGTGCTCAGTTCTGTCAGATTCTTTGTGACCCCCCTAGACTGCAGCTTGCCAGCCTCCTCCTCCTCCAGGCATGAATACTGGAGTGGGTTGCCATTTCCTTTTCCAGGGGTTCTTCCCAACCCAGGGACCAAACTCATGCCTCCTGCATTGGCAGGGGGATATTTTACTGCTGTGTCACCGAGAAAGTCTACAGGTGAGATTTTAGTGAGAGATAATTCTTGCTATTCCCAAACAGGATGAAATAAGGACACTTTTAAGGTCATACATTCACCAATTTATGAACAAATTGCGTTTTCTAGGAAATCTATCATCTGGTTGTTTAGACATAATGTTCACTTTTTTTCTATATACATATTGCTAAAGATGGTCCTTTCTAGAGTTCACAAAAACCTTTTACTTTGTGATGGGTCAACGCATCTTCCTCCTTCCATATTTGCAACTTCATGGTAGACATAGGGATTCCAGGACCGTCACATGACACATGGTATTTCTCATGGGGTGGGACAGGAACCACAGTAAAAAAGAGGAACAGTAGAAACAGGACACCCTCTTACAGGAATTTAAAGGACAGCTTTCTGTTAGTGAAGTCCTTTTTATCAGATAAACACTTCTCCATCATATATTACTTTTCCACTCTTGTCAGATATTTACTTCCTTATTTCCTTCTAATTATCTCCACTTCTAACAACCTCTTTAAACTCATTTGTTGCTACTCAAGCCTTGGGTTCAGTGTTCTAGCACAATGGAACTTCATTTCCTCTTCACCCTTGAGCTGTACTCGTCTCACCACAGGACCTTTGCATATGTTATTATCATTTCCTGGAGTTTCCTTTTGCCATTACTCATCTGCTCTTGCTCCTTTCATCTAGTTCGTTTCTATTAACTCAGATTAGGTTAAACCCACTCTCTTAAATTTCTCCATTGTAACAATGGAACTCTTTCCTAACACTCATCCTAGCTAGAGCTTTTAACTTTTCTTAAATTTATTTGTGTCACTTTGAATTATTCCTATACTTTCCAATAAACCCAAGCTCCACAAGAACAGAAATCTTGTTTTTGGCTGATCATTACATCTGCAATACCTAACATGGTGCTGGCACTCAGGAAACTCACAATAAATGGGACTTCTTTAGAAACAAGTAATAAATAATACATTTTAGTATCTAATAAAGTAAACAAATATTATTTAATTACAAAAGAAGGAATTAATCATGAATTAATGACTATAACTTATATATTTCCTGAAAGATTTTTCTGTTCCTAGAACATAACTTAGAGTTTTTGCTGTGCTACTTATTCCTTAAAAGAAGTAGACAGTTATCAAATGGCATCATCATTTTTTTATGGAAGAGAAAATAATCTGAAACTAGATAGCTTTCATTAAATTACATTTGTAATGCATATTTTATCTCACATCTCAGTTCAGTTCAGTTCAGTTCAGTCGCTCAGTTGTGTCCAACTCTTTGTGACCCCATGAATCGCAGCACACCCGGCCTCCCTGTCTGTCACTAACTCCCGGAGTTCACTCAAACTCACGTCCATTGAGTCGGTGATGCCATCCAGCCATCTCATCCTCTGTCGTCCCCTTCTCCTCCTGCCCCCAATCCCTCCCAGCATCAGAGTCTTTTCCAATGAGTCAACTCTTTGCCCAAGGTGGCCAAAGTATTGGAGTTTCAGCTTTAGCATCAGTCCTTCTAATGAACACCCAGGACTGATCTCCTTTAGGATGGACTGGTTGGATCTCCTTGCAGTCCAAGGGACTCTCAAGAGTCTTCTCCAACACCATAGTTCAAAAGCATCAATTCTTCAGTGCTAAGCTTTCTTTACAGTCCAACTCTCACATCCATACATGACCACTGGAAAAACCATAGCCTTGACTAGACGGACCTTTGTTGACAAAGCAATGTCTCTGCTTTTGAATATGCTATCTAGGTTAATCATAACTTTCCTTCCAAGGAGTAAGCGTCTTTTAATTTCATGGCTGCAGTTACCATCTGCAGTGATTTTGGAGCCCCCCAAAATAAAGTCTGACACTGTTTCCACTGTTTCCCCATCTATTTCCCATGAAGTGATCTCATATATACCTACATTTAAAACATATCAACCTAGTGGAAAAAAGGTGACAATATGTGACATTCATAATTCTACCACCATAACCGAGACAATCCTTCATGCTGACCTTCAGAATTCTTCTAAATATATTGCCACACGCAACTATGACATTTTTTTGCCACACGCAATTGTGATGTTTTCTTGGCACCATGAGATGAAATTGACTTGCACCCTCTCAAAAAAGTAAAGAAATATGTCTCTTTTCTTCTGTAACCAGCAAGATAAACTTTTCCTGGGAATTATGATAAGAAGAACACACTTTCTAATTACCCACGCTGCTTTGGTTCTGACCGTATATTAAGAATAGCTTTATGTTTTTTTTCCCCTTATAACTTTGTCATAAAAGGTTTTTATATAATATACATTAAATTTAATGTCTTCCTTCTCACCATGCATATCAGACATTTTCTCTTGTTATGTCAGATCTCAAACATGAATCCTGAAATGTGGGCTCCATCATTTAGGCGATAGGTTATCTTAGAACAGTCAGTATGGTAGAGAGAGTAATACTTCCTTCCCCCAAGGATGTCAGAGCCCTGACCTGGAAACCTGTGAAATGCACCATACATGGCAAAAGGGACTTTAAAGATGTGATTACCTTATGAACATTACAGCAGGGCAGATTATCTTGGATTATCTAATCCTTATAGATGAAAGCTAGAGCCAGAAGGAGAATCAGGTTTGAAGTGATTTGATGTAAGAAAAACTTGACAGCCATTTCTGATACTGATGATGAAAACAGCCACAATCAAATGGATGTAGGCATCCTCTAAAAGCAGTGAAGGCAAAAAATAAAATTTTCCTCCAGAGCCTTTAGGAGCATAGCTCTGTCAAAACTTTGATTTTAGTCCATTGGAATCTATTTTGTGCTTTGGTAAGTCATCAAGTTTGTGGTAGAGCAGTGATCAGAAGCACTTATCGTGAGATTAAGAAATTTGCCGAGCTCATACAGTGAATGGAGAGTCAGAAATAAAGTCACACAACCTGACAACAACATCCATTATATGTAACTGGTAATGTAGAAACTTAAAACTGTGCATGCACACACACACACACACACACACACACACACAGATGAATATACAGACATAGAACAAACATAAATGATTATATAATTATATATATGCACACACAGGGCTTTCCCAGTGACTAAGTGATAAAGAATTTCCTACCTGCAATGCAGGAGATGTGAGTTCAATCCCTGGGTCAGAAAGATCCCCTGATGGAGGAAATGGCAACCCACTTCAGTATTCTTGCCGGGAAAATCCTATGAACAGGAGAAGACTGGGGGAGCTACAGTCTATGGGGTCAGAAAAAGTCTGACATGACTGAGTGACTGAATATGCACATGCATGCATATGTTTTACATACAAATACACACACACACACACACACACACACACACCCCAGACAGTACTGTCTCATTAATTTTGATTATTTTAAAATAGCAATCTTTATGATAATGAAAGTACAGAGGAAAACTTTGTTTCAAAGTTCTGCTAAATACAGTTTATACAACCTGTTTCATGGGATACTGAAAATATACTGTACACAGTAATACTCAAAAGAAATGATAGTTCTACCAGTATTATTCTCAGGTTATAAATTGATTGTGGATTATAGATTTTACTATGTGTGTGTATTTATTTCCTTTTAAAGCACTGGAAATGTTTATAACTGTAATTGTTGCTAATGACTGCTCATCAATTCTTCATGATTTAGATACAAGGAATCCTGAATGCAAGACTAGCCACAGCAGACAAGAAGTGATAACCAGGTACTTAGGAATGTGTAAACAAATAAGAGAAGCAGTTGCTAGTATAATAATGAGCTTAGGTGATTGGAGAAATAGGGAATATCTCCTAAAAATGAGGCTTTGAAATAATTTGCAGGAAACTTTAAAATTATTTTAGAGAGGATCAGATGCACTTCCTAGAACCAGGAAGAATAGAGATCAATTTGCAACTCTATCATTTTCCAGCTGGCTGAAATTGAACCATTCACTTAACCTCTTGAACCTACATCTCATCTCATAGAAAAGCACACTAATATCTACCACCAAGCCTGTCATGATGATGAAATCAGCCAATGCATGTAGATCACTTAGGAGAGGGTAGTTGTTCAGCAAGTATTATTTCCTTTCTTCCTCTCTGCAGACTCCGCTGATACTTTCCTGCATTCTTTAGAGAGATAAATTCTAAAATCTGTCAAATAAACTGCCTTTAAATGATACGCAACATAGGGTTCTAAGTCCAATTTTAAATAAGCAGTCAAATAAATTTAATTATGTTCCTGTATTGTCGGGCTTTGTAGAGCTTTAGTCATTGTATTGTGTATTGTGATTTTCTGAGGGACATGTGTTATAGAATACAGATCATTTCCAACTTTTATTTGACAACAGAAACTTTTTTCCATAGAGAATCAAGTTCAATGAAACATACTGTAGAAACTGCACATTTAGAGGGAAAAATTGGAATAAATCATTAGGACAAAGAAACTTAGGGGTATGTCTTTGTTGTTGCATAGTTTGATTTACTTTAACATAAATATTTAACATTTAAAGAACTTTGTTCTAGTTGTACTTTCTTCTCTACAGAGTGTTGAAAGAATAAAATTGTAAACTGTACACAAAGAACTATGTAGAGTTAAAACTGCCACATAAGCTTGAGAATTAGTATTATATTGCTGCATCATTTGACCTGCCATTTGTTCCACCATGTGATAGGAATGAAGCTGATGGTTTCTAAAGAAAAAGTAAATGTAAAGAAAAAGTACACATCACTGGGCTCAGAGGCCACAAGGTGAGAGGTTGTGGATGAACAGACACAATTACCCCTGTGAGAAAATAATTCAATTTGAAGCAAATGTCTTATATTTGGAGAGCTGGCCAAGTTCAGTGCATAAGGCCCACAAGCTCTTTTAAAATTTTCATTGAACTTTAACCCAGTATGATAGTCCAAAATTAACTATAAGGTTATCTGTCTCATAATGCACTCATATCTTGTTGACAGGTCCCTTCTATCTGGAACTCAATATTGAAGGAGGAGAGATAAAGACAGAGAGAGAGAGAGATTAATTGATTTTTTATTTTAAAAAATTCCTCCAAATTTGATCTGTGAAGTATTAAACCCAGGAGACCCTTTCCCAAAAGGAAGTGTCTAGGGTAAATCATTAAATGACCATTTCCCTTCTAGTTGTTCCACAAGGCACTTTATTAATCTAAAGAATCCTTGAAGTCTTGCAATAAAGAAACATACTACTTAGTCTAATTCAATGTTTCCAAGATGATTTATCACAATAAACATTATATGCAAGAAATCTACAAAAATGGTACTGAATAACATCACCCCAAACTCATGGGGGAAATTCTTGATGGGGTAATATTCAAGTTCCCAAAAGCTCTATTATTCCTGGATTGTGTATGATTCCCTGGGAGGATGCAGAAATGGTTTATTGCCTCAGTATCCTCAGGGTCAAGACCTTCTTTTCTGAGAGCACTGTTCAGGCCCCACAGAGTAAATCTGTAGCTAGTACAGCCTAGACCCTTAGAGCATGGGACAGGAGTGCAGGATGAACAGATTGGAGGAGAGAGGCTGCTTCTGGGGGACCGATTTTCACAAGGAAGTCACTCCATTCTCTATCTCAGCACGTGCCAATTCTTTTAGTCAGCTGTGCTATCTGCATTTGCCACTCCAGAGGGATTATGCATTTACTTCATGTGGAGCAAAGGGCAGAGAGGAGAAATTGCTGGTAAATGAGACACCTGGGACATTTTGTACAAACATGATTATACAAGGCCCTGGCTTCCTAGCTTCCCTCACCATTGTAGCAGTATCATTTTCTCCCTCAGCAGTCCAGTAGTGAGCAACCTAGAAGGGTTCTGTAGGTTGTTAGGCTTGAAATGGACCCTGGAATCTGACAGTCAGGCTTTGCCTACTCAGGCAAACTGCAAGAGAGAAATGAAACAATTAACCATAAAATTAAGACCCAACCTCTAAGCAACAAGAAACTGACTTTAGCAAAACAAATATACATTGGCTTTTTCTAATGACTATTGACACATGACTCTTCCATGGCTTACCATGCTTTGCCTGTTTACTGTGCTAACATACACACACATACACACACACCTATCTATCTACATAACCTAATTCATCCCTCACAATTATCTTCCAGTGAAGGTATTTCCTATAATAGTTTTACAAATTGAAAACTAAAGCTGAGAGGGAAGAAATGGCTTCCTAAATGCCCTGTGGGGAAAATATCAGACCAAGAATTCAAACAGATTTAGTCAAATACAAAACCTATATTCTATGTCCGTTATGGTATATCACCTCCCTTCCTGTGTAGGTTATCTTCTGCTTGCTTCTCTAGATCCGTTCTCCACAGTTTTCCATGTTTTCTTTGTCCCATGAGGATGATGTATAAGAATTATGTTAATGAGTTTCTTTTTCTCTGGCTACTGTTTCGATCTGGCAAACAGAGAACATTGGCAGAAAATTGGAGGAAGATCCTTTAAACAGGTCTTTTTCTATCATTACTGTTTTCTTTGAAGGGAGCTGATTCTATGTATTTCTCTCTCTCAGAATTTTGATAACCCCTTCCTTTCCTCTTCACTTCCAGCCAAGAGCTGGTGTGTTGGATTGCTTGCAGAGATGGCTGCAACTCTTCTTCTTGTCCTTGTATAAATGTCCCTTTGCAACATGATCTTTTCTCCTCTTCAGTGTAGAATTGGAGTCTGTTTTCCTGTCCTGTTAATGTGTGCTGATTTCCCCCTTGCTTTAACCAAGAGAATGCAAAATAAGAGATAGATTTTATTTAAGTTCTAGAGCAGTGGCTTCAAGAGGCTTTATAGAGTCTGCCCTTTCCTTCCTCGATCTGTGACATGCTCATGTAAGGAAGCCCAGTTTGGCTTCTTGACAATGAATGACCAAAGAGAGCCTGGCCCAGCCAGCAACCAGAATTGATGTTCAGAAACATGGATTAGGTCATCTGGGGCCATTTAAATTCCATCCAGTGTGCTGGATCACTGCACTTACATGCGTAATCTCGGGCACAAAAAGAAGGACTTTCCAGCTTACCCTAAGTAGCTAACCCACAGAGTTATAAGCAAATAGATATCTGTTATAAACACTAAATTTGGGGGTATTTTTGTTCAGTTCAGTTTTGTTCAGTCACTCAGTTGTGTCCGACTCTTTGCAACCCCATGAACCACAGCACACCAGGCCTCCCTGCCCATCACCAATTCCCAGAGCCTACCCAAACTCATGTCCATTAAGTCAGTGATGCCAGCCAACCATCTCATCCTCTGTCATCCCTTTCTCCTCCTGCCCTCAATCTTTTCCAGCATCAGGGTCTTCTCCAATGAGTCAGCTCTTCACATCAGGTGGCCAAAGTACTGGAGTTTCAGCTTCAACATCAGTCCTTCCAATGAACACCCAGGACTGACCTCCTTTAGGATGGACTGGTTGGATCTCCTTGCAGTCCAAGGGACTCTCAAGAGTCTTCTCCAACACCACAGTTCAAAAGCAGCAATTCTTTGGTGCTCAACTTTCTTTATAGTCCAACTCTCACATCCATACATAACTACTGGGAAAACCATAGCCTTGACTAGATGGACCTTTGTTGGCAAAGTAATGTCTCTGCTTTTTAATATGCTGTCTAGGTTATAGCAATAGATAGCTGATAGAGTAACTGAACTTTCCCATGCCATTATGGATATCCTCTTATAAGCCCTCCTCAAATTATCTGATTTTGAGTATGCCATGGACATACACATCCCATTTTGAGTACAGACCCTGGCTGATGCTCCTACCATTACAGTTCAATGAAAGACTGCTTTGGGAGAAAACTAACCTAGGTTCTATCTCCCCATGCTCCTGAATCAATAGAAGTATTTCTCTAGGGATTCCTAATTAAAATAATTAATAGTTACATGCAATAGATACTTGGTAACAATTATATTGCTTGTATTACTTATAATAACTGTCACTGCAAAACTAGAATTAGGTATTTTTAGCCTCATTTTACAGGCAAGAAAGGAGAAAATAAAAAAAGGTAGAATAATTACTTCAGTATATTGCTAGTAAATAGCAGAATCAAACTTACGTCTTAACTTCCCCCAACATTCATGCTCTTTCCACTTCATCAAACTGTCTCAGAAATTGAAATTTTAGTTTAAAAGCCAGCCAATAATAGACCTCAAGCACAGACACTGTCAAGGTAATCTCTGGATTTCCACTCTATAAAAGGTTTTCTGAAGATATAATTTCTTCTTCCAGAGAATAAAAGATGAAGGTTATAATAGTGGAAGCCTATTTCAACATTATCAAATGGATGTAACTTATTTAGCCTTCAAGAGTGAAAATTTCAAGTCACTGGTACTGCTGTATAATGAACCAGGGCCTAGAGTTTATGTGGCTTCCCAGAATATCTGCTTTAGAAATCCATCTTGTAGGACCCTCAGGGGTAAAAACAGATGCATACAAATAGAGAGGTAAGTAATTTGTGGTCCTTGTTTGCTTTGCTTTATATACTTAACATTAGATTTCTTGTAAGGGTCTCTGGAGATAGGGGATTTATGTTCACATAGGTCCCTGAGGGAATACACCATCTAAAATGACTCTAGCAGGCTCCTGAAGTATGACAGCAATGATGCCAACTGAAGGATTTGTGCTAAAGGAACAGGCAGCCCACAGGAGATGAAATCATATTTCTGCATTAGAGAATGGACCACATTATTAAAGGCCAGTTAATAGAGGCTAGAATAACCACAGCAGCTCATGTTTTAGGAAAAGCAGCAATACAGCACAGTACAAGAACATGTGAGCCCTGGAGTAAGATCAGTTTAGACTTGTGTATTAGTTGTCTTCTCATTGTGTGGAACTGGGAAAATTACTTAGAATCTCTAAATCTCACTTTAATTCATCATGAAAAATAAGGATAACAATGACACCCATGCTATAAGGAACTATGAAGATTAAATGAGATAATATGTGTAAAGAACTTACTAAAATACCTGGTACATACTAATGCCTAAATAATACTGATTTTTTAAAATCATTGGTGTGTCTCTTCCAAGTGCTATACACATATTATATCATCAGTACTCCCCCATCTATGTAAGGCAAACATATTGTCCTTTTTTTAAAAGATTTTGAAAAGGGAGGGACTTTACCTATCTAAGACCTTGCTGCTAGTATATGTGAAAACTGGGACTTGATTTAACTCCTTTGACTGCAAAGTTGAAATGTTTCCTCCTTGTTACTGTTGCTCTGAATTATCCTCCCTTTCCCAAACAGAGGTGTGTGTATGTATGTGGATGTGGGTGCATGTTGTAAGTGCATTGTGCATGTATATTTGAGAGAACATTTCTCTGTGTGTTCGATCTTGTTCAAAGAAAAGGCACGGCCAATGTGCCACATTTTTGGTGGTGTCCTTCTAACAGTGGGGATGCATATGTTGTCACCCAAGAGTGTTCTCTAACTTCAGTGACCCCCTTGCACATTATAGTAAAGCAGCTGCTGGAGGAATATGATTCCATTCATAGTTGCAGAACAGAAGAGAGATAATTGGGCTATGGAGAGAGCGAGCCCATGACCTTGGCCTCATTAGCAACATGCTTTAATCATCAAAGCCAAGCAACCACAGGTGGCTGTGCCTGTGCAAATGTTTTGCATCTCATTTCCTGAAAATGTCAGTGTCTGAGAGTATAAATATTACTTATAATCCTGGGATGATTGTACAGGTATTAATGGAACAGTTTTATGGTATTGATTTTCAATAGCTCATTTGCTATAATCAGCTTAACTTCATCTGCAAGAAAACGAACTTCTAATTCCAGTCTGAGACATATTACAAGAAAATGAGTTTAGCCCAGTCTGCTGCCACTTTGAATCCTTTATGGAAGTGGACTGGGTATAAATCTTAAATAAATAAATCAACTTTAGACTCTTCCAGATTTTCATGATCTCACAAGATTGATTTCCTTTGCCTTAATATGTTTCTAATAAAAGGGCTATTTTCCTATGAGACATGGTCCATAATCTTTTCCATATTTGTTATCATTGTCACAGACTTTCACTTTTCTATTTCAGGAGAAGCAAGGTTTCTCAGAGGAAGGTAGCTTTAATGGTGCATTAAGTCTGTATAGAATTAGAGAAATTGTAGAGAGAAGGAATGGTCTTTTGGGTGGGCTGGAAAGAAAAAATGCATAAATGTAGCACACCCTCTCATCCTTGAGAAATACAATATCACATTTGTCTCTCTTACTCCAAGTTTTCTGTCTTATTTATTTAAAGAATTGAAAAGTCTACTGATAAGGAAAATGAACAAGAAATATGGAAGGTGAACTAGTGCAGCAACAGACAGAACTAATATTAAAAGGCATTATTCAGAACACAATGTTAGTTCAGTTCAGTCACGCAGTTGTGTCCAACTCTTTGTGACCCCATGGACTGCAGCACACCAGGCTTCCCTGTCCATCACCAACTCCTGGAGCTTGCTCAAACTCATGTCCATCCAGTTGGTGATACCATCCAACCATCTCATCCTCTGCTGTCCCCTTCTCCTCCTGCCTTCAATCTTGCCCAACATCAGGGTCTTTTGTAATGAGTCAGTTCTTTGCATCAGGTGGCCAAAGTACTGGATGGAGTTTCAGCTTCAGCATCAGTCCTTCCAATGAATATTCAGGACTGATTTCCTTTAGGATGGACTGGTTGGATCTCCTTGCAGTCCAAGGGACTCTCAAGAGTTTTCTCCAACACAGAGTTCAAAAGCACCAATTCTTCAGCACTCAGCTTTCTTTATGGTTCAACTCTCACATCCGTACATGACTACTAGAAAAACCATAGCTTTGACTAGACAGACCTTTTTTGGCAAAGTAATGTCTCTGCTTTTTAATATGGTATCTAGGTTTGTCATAGAACAGAACACAGTATGCACTTCACCAAAAGTTTTCCCTTTAGTAGTCAAATCATTCCAAGATCCCAAGATTGAGACTATTATGATATACTTAACTTACAGATGTTTAGACAATTAGATAAACTTTGTGAAAGTCATTCAGGTAATATAATAGAGTCATGACTCAAACCAGGGTAACTACCCTTCCAGAGTCCAGATGTCTGACCATTGGACATCTCTGCTTGTTAGGATGCAGAGTGGAGCACAGGTATGGGGGTTGGTTTTTGTTTTCAATTATGTTTCTGGTTCTTTTTGGCAAAACACTTCACAATTATCAGCCTCACTTCCTCTAGCTTTAAAATGTAGATAACACCTGTCTCCTACTACTGAAATAATACATGTAAAACACTCAGGATGCTACTCAGCTCATGATAAAATCTCAATAAATGACAACTAAAACTGTTATTGTTATTAGCTCTGTGACTCTAGACAACTTATTAAAGCACTAGACCTAAGGGGACTTCATAATTTAAATAAGCATAAGTTTACTGCTTTTTAACATTTATCTTGCTAGTGGTTGTGAGGCTCAAAAGAAATAAGCAAACACCTTACAGAATTGGAAGGCATTTAAAGGTAAAAATAAATAATTTACCCAGAATTGGAAGCTATTTAAGAAGTAAAAATAAAGTCTATTTTTATCTGCAATAAATGAAACTACTGATTCCTATTAATCAAATATCTCTACATAGTAGGCCTAGATTCAATGGGTTCAGAATAGATTATTTTCGTGGGGAAAAAACATTGAATGAGGTGTACTTGCTGCTTTTGAAAGTGTAGTCTACACTAGAAAATAAACTCCTCAAGGATAGTGATGCCATTCCTCTTTACGTCATAGCGTAGAATGCATGTGTACGTGTGCATGTGTCTATCTGTGCATGTTTAAGAGAAAGAGACACACGGACACAAAACTTGAAATGTATCTAGCCAGCTGATCATTGGGCGAGTCAGAATGAGGATTTAATTTCTTATTTCTCAAATTCCAAAGCCCATAATAATGAATGAACTTATCACGTGCCAAGTCCTCTACAAATGGTTCATACACAAGCACACTTTTTTTCCTCAACATACTGGTGTTCTTATCCTCACTTTCTCGATATGAAAACACTTGAAGCGGTTAACTTGTTTAAGGTTTTTCCAAAAGCATTTGGCAGTCAAACCTAAGTTCATCTGACCACCAAAGCTGTGCCCTTCTCAACCTCTGGAACCCATGTGAGCCTTGCTGGTGCCTAGTGATTAAGAGCATTGGGTGGTGGATGTGAAGGGTTGGGGGAAGTACTGGGAGATTGGTAGTGGACTCAGTTCAGGAGAGTATCAATCCCCCTTGCAAAATCTCTACTGAAAGAGTGAGAGTGAAGTAAAAAGTCAAACGTGTGTTCCTGAAGATTAATCAGTATAGTAGTAAGAGCTTATAATGACTCCTTAGAAGCTCTCATAATTTGGGAGTCTGTTTGTTTGAGGGGAATGTACTTTGATCTGTGTAATGAACTCAGTCTAATAAACAAAAAAACAAAAAGACAGATATTTAAGCCCATGACTTGGACTCCAGCATGGCAACTGTTACATCAGGAGGACATCACAGATTGAAGAAGTGACTGTCTCAGTCTGGGAAAGGTAAGGATCTTCAGAGAAGGCAATATTTGACTCAGGACTTGAAAATTGTATACGAGTCTTGGAGAAAGAGAAGATGTTGAACAAAGGAAAGGGTAGAAAAAAGGGGGTATAGGGCTGATCAATCAATTAATATGCACATTTAAGAACTATAGAGAACCTGTAAATAAAAGACACAGTAAGAAAGTGCTTTGTATTTGTTGAAACTCTATATATAGTGGCGATAATGCCTTAATATTCAAAGTTCTTTCATTTGTAACATCTCATCTAATTCACACAATGGAATGAATAGAAGGGATTGGTGTTTGGCAAATGTTTGAGTCCACTGGGCTGCTATAAAATACTTTCATTTGGATAGCTTATAAACAGTTGAAATTTATTTTTTACAGTTCTGAAAGCTGGGTTCAAAGTCCAGGCACCAGGAGACCTGATATCTCATGAGAACTCTCTTCCTTATAGGGTTCTCACTGTGTCCTCACACAATGGAGGGGCCAACAGAGCTCTCTAGGTTCCCTTTTAGGAGGGCAGGAACCAGAACTGTCCTAATGGCCTTATCTCCCAAAATCATCACATTCAGTATTAGGTTTCAACATATGAATTTGGTGGACACAAACAGTCCATAGCACCAAGGGAACTGAGAACTATTTAAATGATTTGATTATAAAACAACCAGTTAGTAAAACTGACCTAAAATACAGAACCCTTAAAAATTAACTCACTGCTCTGAGTAGTTTAGCATAAACAAATGACATCTATTTTAACATTAAGAAAGAAAGCTTTGTTGTACATTTGGAAAATAGAAAGAAATAATACCTTTTCAGGTCTTTAATGACAAGAATTTCTTATGGCATTAGATTGAGTACTTTAACAAGCAAGGGGGTTAAATGTGAGAAGTCTTTAATTCAAAAGCATCACATAGTGATGTTCATAGTCAAGAGATGAATAAATTATTTACTCTTCTCTTCTCTGAGAGAAAATCAAAGAACTGATTTTGAAATATTACACATTTCACAGCAGTAGACATTTGCATCTAAAGTCCACTATAATAATTTATCTAGCTTATGTGCAGCACTACACTCAGACTTTTGATTACTCTTAATATCAAGATTTCTCTAACTTCTGGAAAATCTTATATTGCATTGTTGACTTCTAGATTTGCAAGTCAATCTGAAGTTTTTTCAAAGTAACATGGACTGCAGTGCAAGTATTTTTTTGGTAAAAAGTTTTTGTGGAGTTATTGAACTTAGATGTGATCACTTTCTATTGCTTTTAATGATTTCAACTCAGCTGTTTTATTCCTCTGTTGTGCATATAACGCTGATAATAGTAATAACAAAAACTAGCATTAATTGAGCACTTACCCTAACCCTAAGGCTAACATGTTCTTATTAATCACTGATTGAAATATTTCCTAATATAATCATCATAACAATTTTTTACTTTGTTGCATTTTATATCTTGCTACAAAAAAAAATTAAAATGCCAAGGAAGAGGCAGTTATTTAGAAGGAAGAATATTTCTTCCCTTAATTGAGGAGACATGACTTTAAATACAAGCTCTGCTACTGACCAGCTACACAGCCATAGGAAAAACATGTACTATAAACACAATAAAATCAATTTTTCTAACTACAAATAGTTCCTGATGGGTATGTGAAATAGCTTGTGAAAACACCTAAAATAATATGGCAAAGTAGATAGCTGTGTGTAGCATGCATCAGGGGCCCAATATATTCAGTTGGGTTTATTTACTAGTACTTTATTCCACATGAACACTTAAGTTTACATAATCCTGAAAATATAAATGAGGATTTCATTCTCTGCCTAATTAACACAGTTGATGTTGTAGATCTAATGAAATAAAGCATATGAAATGACTTGGATATTGCAAAGTACTGTACAGTACTGTGAAAACATAGCTGTTACTGTTTTCCCTGGAGCTTAATATATGACAGGTAGAAGCTACTTCCTATTTCAAAAATTCATGATCAGGGAAAAAGCAATTCCAAAGGACCCAGGAATGTGTCCTATGTGTTCAAAGCAGGAGAGGACAGTTGTAATTTAGCCCAGAGGAGATACTATTAAGATGCAACAACTTGAGTATGTGAGCAATGTTTCTGAGAAGGGCACAGAACATTTTATGTTTTTCTGTTCACTGAAAATCTACCTAGAGAAAACAGGCTACAAGAGAGATTTCTATGGGATATAAAGAAGAACTTCTAGACTGTCAAGGTGATAAAATCCTGGCACGGATTATCAAATTAAGTTGTTGAGACTCCTTCCCTGGAGAACTTTGAGAAGGAACAGGCATCTATCTGTTCTAGAAGCCTGAGACATTTGGCTACTGGAGGGCAAATTAAAGACTTCCAGCTGGACCAGATGATTTTTCAAGGTCCCTTCCAGCTCAGTCATGTTCTTAGTCATCAATTATATTCCATCTGCCAACTTCTCAGTTTTTAAAAGGGACTCACTATATTTCCTAAGGTATAGCTCATTTCTAAACTTTAAAATAATTGCCCCAATTATAAGTTTCATTTACTTTAAAAACAAAATAGATATAATGTTCTATAGCTGAATTTAACCTAGAGCTTACATTAAGCATGAACTGCTGTTTAATGAGTAGAGAGGACTCTGATAATTCATTACATGTTAGAGTGTTAAAATACAACACCTGAGATGAAAGAATCACCACAGTCTTATGATAATAGTTTATTTGGGATATACCTAGTGGTTCAGTTTCCAAGTTCTATACGACTATGCTTTAGCAAGAATTTATGATTCCTTGGGATATTTTGTTTGTTATCTTATTTTGAAGAATTTGAGTCTGACTTGTTCCAAATTTTACTCTATAATGAATCTTGGGAGGTTCTACTTTGTCTCTGACAGCATTTTTTCTAAAAGACACTTCAACACATGAATCAATGAACCAAAATGCCACAACCCTGAGAAAAAATTAACGCAGAGTTGAAGTTGATCATCTTCATATTCCATGTCTTTGGTGGTTTCCATGGTGATTCCCTGGCTAGCAGCATCTTTGCTCACCAAATGTCTCATTGTTCAAATGTTCATGTGTCTAAGGAGTTTAAAGTTTCAAAACTAAAGTCCAAGCATAATATTTTTCCTAAACATCACAGAGAAAGAAAAAAAAAATACAAAAATTTGTATAATTCTATATAATGGGATAGAGATGGGACAGAGATATTGTCTTGTCACAGTTCAAATCACTGCATGAAGAATGATTCAGATTTGCCTTGTGTCCTGAGATCATTGTGCTCTGATATATTAAAATAATGAAAGGGCTTTTAATTATACTAGAAACAGAACTCCTATATACTTGGCAAATTATATCTCCCTGATGGCTCTAGGAAGTATAATATGATAAGTTCACATGGTCACTTATTCCTATGAAGTGCTGATTATCACAAGTTCATCTAAAGGTGATATTTGAAAGAAGCTTCAATTCAGAGGAGATTTTACAGATTAAATGAGAGTACATGGCTGCCCAAGAAATGCTACTTAACTTCTAGCTTTCACATCTGAAGTTCAAATAATATCCTGCAAGATAATCACTTATCCTGTAAAATTTCAGCTCTGTGGCAATGACCACTGAACTTGCTTCAACTTTGTGTTTCAAGATGAAAAAATAAAGAGCAGTGATGCTTAGCTAGTGGGGTTGGAAGCAGTGTAGGATCAGGTGTAAAGATGCAGAGAAAAATTTAAAACCAGCATGATCTCAGGACTGCTATTCAGTGTATTGTCTGGTTGGATTTGTGGAGGCAGGCAGTATAGAAAAAGCTATACTAGGCTGAACTCAATTGTTCTCATTTCTCATCTAAAAACAAAAAAAAAAAATCAGTGATGTAAGTAAATTCTTCAAGGTTACAGAAAATTGGTGGTAAGACAAAAACTAGACTTAAGAATCTGTTCTTTCCCAGTTCCTGTAGGAGGAAATAGGTAATAGGGATTAAGAGATTTGTACAACATAACCCAGATCTCTAGAAATTTTTTTAAAATCATACCATTATACTATATTTTATTTTGATTATTATCATTGATTATCACTAGGAAGCCTCTTCCTCATCCCACACCACCTCAAGTTCCTCGAGCTGTCTGTTCCTTGTCCTTGGAAAGGATGCTGGGGAATAATGGGAGGTTGATCAGGAGGTCAACCCCTCTCACATTAAACCAAATACGAAATATGTGAAAGGTATTAACTGGCTTTCTGATCAATGCTAACTTCTAAATCAACTATACAAGAGATATTTGCCAATCACATCAGGGAGAGCACAAGAGGTATAATAACCTTCCTCAGGAAGCTGACACTCTGGCTTGTGGAAAGAAGAATCCTCCCATAAATGGATAAAATAGAATGCTATTCTCATATGACATCCTCAGACAGACAACAGTTTCTTGGAAGTCATCCACAGGTCAGAATAAAAAAAGAGAGATAAGTCAGCTGGAATGAGAAAGAGAGACTTTGCGGTGGATACAAGGCCCTGAGAGAAGAATTGCATTAGGGAGGACGTAGGACTTCCACCTCCTAGAGTTAATAGGAAGATAATCTTAGGGATTCATGTAAACCATTCAGCACATTGCTTGTCATGTTGAGAACATTCAATGGATATTATTTAATTAATGATCCACACAGAGGTAGAGTTGGAAGAATACTGAAGACAGAATCTAAAATTCGTGGTTCTCAACCCAGTAGCTAATGGAGTAAAATGGAAAAATCATTTAATATTATAGTACCTATTTTCTCATTGATGATACGAGAGGTTTAACCTAGATTGATCACTAGGACCCACTTTCATTCATAAATTCTAAGATCCTGGGACATTAACTGATGCTTTATTCATCAGTGTTTACCCACAATAAGCATTTTATCTCAGCTAGAGAGAACTTTCTCTGAATTCTAGATGGAGGGCTAGTTAAGTCTATGACTTCTGTAACATCTGAGCTTCAAACATTTACATTCCAACATCAGAAAACTCTTTGCTGACATCACCAACTGCCTTTCTAATTACCATCAGTTTTTTTTAATTCATCATACAAGGGCCATTAATTTGCATTTCATATAAAGCTGAACAACCCAAATTGCCTAAGAATATAAATGTCTCTGTTCTGTTTCTTGGTGGAAAAGTTAATTTACAGTCCCAGAGAGAAAGAACTAAGAAAGAGTTAAAAATTCCATTTAGTGTGTAAGAATTTTTAAAGATTAGCATCAATGCATAGTGTGAAAATTAAGTATCTTAATGTGTGAGGTTCATCTTTGCTATAAGGTATTAAACTGTCAGGAAATTTTTTTTTCTTTTTCCTTTTTTCTCCACTGAGTAACTATCTTTATGCTTTCCTTATACCTCATACTGTGATTAGAAGATTAGTGTTCCATGTCATTGCATTAACGAAGAGTATTATTTACAACAATGGCCAGAAAGTGATTGGAGGATTAACTCCAGTAACTCAAGCAATTAAAACTCTTGTAGGTTCCTTCGAGGTTTTAAAAAAATTACAGGTTGTTAAGAGGAGCTTTTCTTTTCAAGATATATAGCTATTGCCAGTATACCTTCTGCAGGGACCTAAAACTATCCCTCAACAAAAGCTGCTTTCGGAAAAGACAATCTCTCTCTCTTTCATCCACTTCTTCTTGTGAGAGTGCTTTAATTTATTTGGCTAATTGACCTTTCATCTTTTAATATATTCCTTTTGGGTATACCAATTTGTCACTATCTTCCTGATCCTAAAATCTGGGCAAAAGACTATCACATTAAACATGGGTGATCATACTTGTTTTCCCTAAAAGGTAGATATTGAGCAAAGTGACACAGAATTTTAAAAAATGAATGAAAAGTTATTTTGAGATTGTCTCGACTTTCTGCAACTAAGACCTTAATTCTGAACTCCTGAATTTCTTTGGCTATTATCTTTTCTGTCACTTCACTTGCTTACTTTTCACTTCTATTTTTTCCTGTGAGTTCAGATGTCTCCACTGGTGAATTCATCAACTATTTACAGAAGACATAATACCAGCTGTAACTTTATTCAGACAACAGAGTGAAAGTAAAACTCCCCCGCTCATTTGATAAGGATATTATACCTAATAATAAAGGATTAAAGGAAATGTATATATAAAATAATTTATATTTACTATATAATTAATATAATAATACATGGATAATATCTAACATTTATAAATATATATGCAAATATTTTTCATACTATAATAACATATATAGATGTTAAAAGAAAAATCCAATACAACTCATGAACATAGACACAAAAATCTTTTAAAATATAAACATGGCAAATCTTGTGATACATACATTGGATAATACACTATAGCTGAGGAATGCAGAATTGAATTAGTATTAAAAAGTCAGTCAATGGAAATCATCCCATTAACAGGGTAGAGGAGAAAAGATTCTCATTACAATGGATGCAGAAAAGCAACTGATGAAATTCAATACCTCTTCACACTAAATAAAAATATTCAGCAAACAAGAGATAGAACATCTTTAGGATATCGTGCATCTGCAAATGGACTTCCCCAGTTGTGCTCATGTTAAAGAACCTGCCTGCCAATGCAGGAGACATAAGAGATGCAGGTTCGATCCCTGCATCGGGAAGATCCCTTGGAGGAGGGGATGACAATCCACTCCAGTATGCTTGCCTGTCCATTCCTGTCATGGACAGAGGAGCCTGGCAGGCTACAGTCCACAGGGATTCAAAGAGTCTGAAGTGACTCAGAATACACACATCTGCAAATATTCTAAATCTAACATCATAGGCAATTTTAAAATCAATTTTTTTTTGTAAAAAGATCAGGGATCAAATAAATCAATACATAAGTTTTCTCAGAAACATCTATTCAACACCATGCTGGAGGTCCTAGTTAATATAACAAAGAGGATAAAGAAATAAAAAACATAAATAATGGAAAGAAGATAACATGACTGTGTACATTTAAAAATTCAAAGGAATTTAGAAAGAAGCTAATTGAACTAGTAAATAATTTTGGCATGGGCACAGAATACAAAGTAAATAAAATACACACACACACAAACACACACACAGTCAACAAACAATCAGAAAATAAAATTTTCAAAATACCATTTACTTATAATAGCATCAAAAAAGAAACAAAAATACTGGGAATAAATATAATAAAACATGCAAGAAGGCAAGTATATAGAAAATATTACATGAAAATATATAAAATATTACTGATAGACAAACAAAACAAATACAGATTTTATGGGACATGAGCTTGAAGATTCAATACTAAGATACTGATTCCCCTCAAGTTGATTTACAATATCAAGATAGCCCAATAAAAATCCCAGAAGGCTTTAGACATGAATGAGCTTATAATAACAATTACATGAAAATTCAAAGCTAGAATGTAGAGGTACTCTTGAAAAAAAATATTACAAGCTTGAAGGACTTATTACAGTTGATTTCATTATTCACATGGAATCTATAATAATTACAGAGTGTGGTGTTCATATAAGGATAAACAAAAAATAAAGGATACATAATTCAGAGTACTGAAGTAAACACACATAACATGGTAAATTGATATTAATATGTTACTGAAATTCTACAGATTAATAAAAATTTTTCCAGCAGTTGATGGCAAAGTTGAATCTTACTTTACCCCATGCAGAAAAAATAATTTTAGATTTATCATAGACCTAAATATAAAAGCTAAATTTAGAAATCTTCTATAGGAAAATATAGAATATCTTTATAACTGTGGTACAGGCAAAGATTATTTAAAGAATTGTTTAAACTATAATAATGAAAAAGAGTTGATAAATCAGACTTTTTCCAAATAAAAATCTTTGCTCATGTTTCAGATAACAAAACAAATGAGCAAACCCCGAACTGTGGAAAATGTTTGTAATAGTTATTTATCTGACAAAGGACTATTATCCAGGATACAGACCAATCATAATAAGAAAATAATCCAGTTTAAAAAGTGGTAAAACCACTTGTGAATAAATATTTTATAGAAGATTATGAGCTGTCAATGAGCACTTCATATGATGCTTGGCAATACTAGCTATAATAGAGAAACAAATAAAAATTAAAAGGAGGTGCTGCTTCATATCCACTACAATGCTACTGCTAAGTCACTTCAGTCGTGTCCGACTCTGTGTGACCCCATAGACGACAGCCCACTAGGCTCCCCCGTCCCTGGGATTCTCCAGGCAAGAACACTGGAGTGGGTTGCCATTTCCTTCTCCAATGCATGAAAGTGAAAAGTGAAAGGGAAGTCACTCAGTCGTGTCCGACTCTTCGCAACTTCATGGACCGCAGCCTACCAGGCTCCTCTGTCCATGGGATGTTCCAGGCAAGAGTACTGGAGTGGGGTGCCGTTGCCTTCTCCGTCCACTACAATGGTTAACAGTAAAAAGTCTGACATACAAGAACTGACAATGATGTGGAGAACTGATCCTCTTAGGTAAGGAAGGAAGGTGGAATGTAAAATGATACAACCAAATTAGAAAATCATTTGGCAGTTTCTAAAATAGTTAAAAACAAAATACCTTATGATCCAGTAATACCAAAGAAAATTGAAAGGATATGTACAAGAATGGTGATGAAGATTATTTATAAGAGCCCGTTTGAAACATCCCTAATTTCCATGAATACAATAGGTTAATATTGCTCTGTATTCATAAAATGGGATGCTACCAAGGAATAAAAGGAACAAATATCTCAGCCACAGTTATGAAATATGGCTTAATTTTTTAAAACACTATACTGAAAAAAAGTACCCAGACACAAATGAGTATATACACTATGATTCCACATATAAACATTTAAAAAATAAGCTAAATCAATCTACAGTAATAGAAACTAGGTTACAGGTTAACTCAGCAGGTGCCAGGACTGACAAATAAGGATCAACAAAAAACTTTGTGGAATAATGAAAATGCTCTGTATCTTGATTTCAGTGATGGTAAAGCCACATATATCTACCTATCAAAACTAAATGAAATAAACTATTAACATCTGCATGTCTTTCTGTATGACAGATGACCACACTAGACAGAAAAAGAGCAGATACTATGGTATATAGCACAGGGAACTCTGTTCACTGTTATATGGCAGACTGGATGGGAGGGGAGTTTGGGAGAGAATGGATACATGTACATGTCCAGCTGTGTCCCTTTGCTGTCTACTTGAAACTATCACAATATTGTTAATTGGCTATACTCCAATACAAAACAAAAAGTGTAGGAATAAAAAGCAGATATAAAAAGAGAGAGACATAAAATAATTTATATTTGTAGGTTATGAAATTATTTTTGTTAAAGCCATAAACAATATAAAAACACTCTCTTAATAAAGGTCTTTATTAAAGACACATAATAAAACAAAGGACAGAAAGTTTTAGTGAGAAGAATCTAACTTATAATAATAAACAGCTGGTATTTTTATATATGGCTTTTGAAGAATTGACTCCTCTGGACTATGCGACATGTATATAAATGTTCTCAGAGTAGATTTTTTTAAAAATCCTATTTTACCGAAACTAAGATTCAATACTTCGGGTGACTGAGATGATACATTAGAATTAAAATGATTAGTTACTTCACAGAAGTCAATATCAATTATTATTAATATCATTGTATTATTTATTATTAAAAGAATCATTCCTTGAAATAATGATGTGTCTGCTGTATAGGAAAAATGCAGCTTAATAAATGGAAAACTTAAGCCCTTTATCAATGCAACATTAAGTTCACTCCCTAGAAAATCAAGATAGAGCAGTAAGGTTCGAATGAAAATGTGCTTCCCTCAGTATCTGGAATGTTAATAAATAGCAGTAAGATCCAATTTAATTTTTTCCCTTGTCACAATATCCTGGTAACTCGAGCAGAGAAAATTGTGGATAATTTGTTTTTGAAATCCAAGTTTATATACTCTGTGTATAAAGATAGTAATCTCTCTTTTTTTTTAGAAGAAATAAATTTCTCCTTCAATTTGTCAGACAATTTCCCTCACTGTTCTCACTGCTTAGAATGAAAAGGCTGAGTACTTTGGAATTTGAAAAATGGTTGTACTCAGACACACACAGTCTTCCATACACAGATGCAGGTGCTTAGATACATATCCAGACTGCTCTGGGGGAATCACCAAAAGCATAATAAAAATAGCATTTTGAAACTCAGAATCTTGAAACTCTTTTGTATTTATGATTTAGTTACTACCTATTTACATATTCATGTAACGATTTTTCTCTCTTTTAAAAGTCTGAAACGGTTTCTTTGAAATCCAGGGCTCGGATATTATATCATGTATCATTATACTGTATATGCCTAGAATTATTTTCTCAATATTATATAAGTAGAGATCTCTTAGTGTATTTCTATGAATATTACAACAAAAGTGGAAATCCATACAAATGTAGGACTGTTGGTTTGCAATATATCTGTTGGTTCTGTTTTTCTGGTAACCCCAGAAGTATCTTCTGAGAAAATTCAGAAAGTAGCATGGATCTTGTGCTGAAGTTGAGCTCCAAAGTCAAATCAAAGAAAATAAGAGACAGAACACTTCAGGGAATAGACAAGACCTCCTACTGGGTAAAATGTAAAGATTTCAGTTAGAGCTGAAAACGTGCTATGTCATCTGCTCCCATTGTGAATGTTTTGTTAGTTCACTGGTGAACCTACCTGTTTCTCTGTGACTTGACTTCACAGCTTTGGTTACTGCTGTCTACAATCAGACAAACACAAAAGGAAGCATTTAACTGTTCTTCAGCACTGGAAAATTTTCTCCAGAATGAAAAAGGCAGCAGGGAATGTCATTTGTCCTTCGCTTTATTCTGGGCTATGGTAA
Source organism: Budorcas taxicolor (assembly GCF_023091745.1). Taxonomy (NCBI): domain Eukaryota; kingdom Metazoa; phylum Chordata; class Mammalia; order Artiodactyla; family Bovidae; genus Budorcas; species Budorcas taxicolor. The sequence goes on from NC_068910.1 coordinate 35,622,980, forward strand.
CTAAGGCACAGGGGCCCCTGGTTCCCACTGATCTGTGCAATACAGAATAGCTAAATTGGCTACTGACAGCCAGCTGGGTCAATTGGCACCAAGACACTGAGAGGGCTTCATTTTTCTTCCATTTCTGCTAGTTCCAGAAGCTACCTGCATTGTGACAACACAAGGACATGTGACAGGACTGTTGTTCATTGTTGTAATCCCCAACATTTAGCATTGCCCCTGTCCCAGAGCAGGCATGTGGTACAACTTTGAAAATTATTGAGTAAAATAGTCCACTGTAGTATTTTGATATATAGTTGATATTATTTGATTATAGTTGATCATTTTTCCAATTATAACTCTGAGTTCAGAGTTGGTCCCTTCAGAGTTGAGAATATTTTCTATCCCAGGTTTAAAATGCAATGTGCTTGGTATTCTTCTCATTGCCTTTACATAAAGCTACACTTCCTTAGACTGACATAAAAGACCCCATGCCAATTTTTTTTTTCTCTAACCTACCAGTCAATATCCAAGGTCCAGACATAACAAATAATGTGTTTCATGAAGGTACTATGTTCTTTCTGGAGTCTGAATCTTCCGCTCCTCTTACCCTCTCCTGTAACAATCCCAATCAGTTCCATGGGAGACTTCCTTCCCAGGCTTCGAATCTCAGATTCAGCATCTTTTTCTCTAGTGAGACAAACGCCGCCAGTTTGGGTTGAGTTTCCCTTCTAAATGTTCTCACTGAATTGTGGTGCCCCTTTTCAGTGAAAGATAGCACAGTGCACACTATATCTCAACCACCAGGCCATCCATGGACAGTGCCGGCACCCTTGCTAGTCCTTCTTACTGCTGCTAACTCTGTGCTCTCAGAACATCTCTGTTGAAAGGAATAATGAACAAGCGAGTAGATCTATAGAAACTGGCCCTTTTGAGGGTGAATCTGAGGTAATTAAGCCCTGGAATTTGCTGGTGGCATCACTCAGAGGTGAAGAAGGGCCCCAAAATTCTGTGCTTTGAGATTCTAAGTAGAGGTTTATGAATGAAGAATGACAAAAATGAGTCACAAAATATAAATTACCTTTTAAATGTTTACTTTTGACATATTAACTTAACCCTAATTGACAAAATGTTGGGAGGAAATCTCAAAAATCTAAAAAGATTTTCGGACCAAAGTCCCTTCTGGCTCCAACTCCTTGATGGAAATGAATTTTTCAGAGATTCAGAAAAAATACACACACCAACATTGAGCCCACAGAGCCTCCGAGAACACACAAGTACTCAGCAGCTGCTTAACCTTTTCCTTCCCACAGCCCAGGACCAAAGAGGCACCAAGGAATAGTGACAGTTTCTCCCTCAGCATTTTCTGGTGGCAGCAAGAGGCCTCCAGCAGTAATTCCTCTTGGTGACAAGCTAGAGGATTTTGTTGCCTACCTAGGGCTACTCACCTGGGGTGAATCTTCCCGAGGCGTGTCCAGGAAGGGAGTTCCTTGGGGCAGGGGATGCTGGGGGACTAGAGGAGCCTAGGAGTACAGAGAAGACTGAGGGAACTTTTCAGATCTTTAGGAATCTTAGCATAACCTGTGGGAAGCTGAGGTCCTCCAAGGAAGGACTAAAGGGGACTGAAGGGTTTTGAAGGTGTCTTCGGGAACCTGAGGGAATCTGTGAGGAAGAAAATGGGATCTGGAAGTTCTGAAATTACTGCAGGAGCATTGGGTCATTGGAGAGAGGGTCCTGGGAGAGTCTGAGAGAACCTGATGGAGTCTGGGCATATTAAAAAAAAAAAAAAAATTAGGAGAGCATGGCAGGGCACGGCTCCTCTCAGCAGACAATACACTGTTCAACATTATTCAGTTTCTAAATCTTTACTGATGTAACTTAAAGGTTGATGCATTTGTGGTGTTGCACTAGATAATATCACCATTCAACTCACAGGAGTCCTATGTAAGCATAAAATTCCATAGGTCAGTGCTAGCAAGGAAGTACTTGTTTCTGTTTTTATTATCTTTTCACCTCCAGGTGCCATCTGTTCCCTCCACTACATAAGGTCTAACAGTGTGGAAACCTGAGTGAACTAGCACTGATTTTTTAAATCATTCTGGAGATATTTTAGCATGCTTTGTATTTAGCTATATAATTTGCGGAGCCAAAGGCTAACCGAAAAAGCAAAACTGCTTGTTCAAAAATAATAGATAGCTAGTGGGAAGCTGTTGCACAGCACAAGGAGCTCAGCTCAGTGCTTTGTGATGACCTAGAGGGCTGGGTGAAGGGAGTGGGTAGGAGGGAGGCATGAGAGGGAGTGGATACACGTACATTTATAGCTGATTCACTTTGCTGTACAAAAAAGAGAAAAAAACTAACACAACATTGTAAAGCAACTATACTCCAATAATAAAATTTTAAAAATTATTAAGAATTTTAAGGTGAATCCAGCAGGACATTAAGCCAAGTGCAGGACCTTTCTGAGTGCGGGTCCTGTACAACTGTATGTGTCGTGCATGTTTGTCATGGGTCTCTGGCTAACCTGTGTTCTGAGACTGTGCGAAATGTAGCCTAGGTGGACCTGTGCGCCCACTTTCACATGCCCAGAAACCTCATTTCTCTTTCGTCATTAGGAAATTAGCCAGGTTTCAGTTATTCGTCTGTCACTTGTTTGTGGGAGTAACACATTTCCATTCTCACCTCTCAGCAGCCTCTACTCAGTCCCAGAAAAAACTCCGGGGCACTTAGCAGAACCCTGTGGCCCAAGGTGTTTAATGTAGTAGTCAGTCAGTTCAGTTGCTCAGTCATGTCTGATTCTTTGTGACCCCATGAACTGCAGCACATCAGGCCTCTCTGTCTATCACCAACTCCCTGAGTTTACCCAAACTCATGTCCATTGAGTCAGTGATGCCATCCAACCATCTCATCCTCTGTTGTCCTCTTCTCCTTATGCCTTCAATCTTTCCCAGCATCAGGGTCTTTCCAAATGAGTCAGCTCTTCACATCAGGTGACGAAAGTATTGGAGTTTCAGCTTCAACATCAGTCCTTCCAATGAGCAGTCAGGACTGATCTCCTTTAGAATGGACTGGTTGGATCTCCTTGCAGTCCAAGGGACTCTCAAAAGTCTTCTCCAACACCACAGTTCAAAAGCATCAGTTCTTCGGTGCTCAACTTTCTTTATAGTCCAACTCTCACATCCATACATGACCACTGGAAAAACCATAGCCTTGACTAGATGGACCTTTGTTGGAAAAGTCATATCTCTGCTTTTTAATATGCTGTCCATGTAGTGATGGAGAATCCCTATTTTCAAGGTCAGAAAATTTCAACAGGTAGCATGATTAAGGTTTTTGTTTTAAGTAGCTGAAAATCAACTTTGATTCATGTCTTGGCCATAATTTCCCACAATTGAGCCCACCTGGCCAACCCCGAATCAAGCAAAGGGCCAAATGTTAAGTGAATGCCTGCTAAGTGGGACAGCCTGAGATCCAGGTTGACAATGAAAGTAGCTAACAGCAGGAAAGAAAAGCAGGAGAGTAAGCCAAAAGGGAAAATGTACTGCTGGCACATTTCTAGTCATCATACCTGTCTTCCCCTCTGCATCACCATGGAGCTGGTGAATAAACAGGTGCGTAAATTAAAATTAGGCAATTAGCTGCCATGCGGCCCTGGAGCTGAGGTAATGTTAACAGTAGTTAAACAGCAGGAGAAACTATCACTGGCTAAATGTGCTCACTCCTGGACTCTCTCTGTTTTTAAGTCTTTTAATAGACGGATGGCAGAGATTTGCTGTAGTTTTTTTTAACAAAGGTCAGTTAATCATACTGAAGACCAAATTGACTGGAAAAAGTATACTCTAAAATGTACACAGGACATTGGAGGACACTAGGGTGGACAGACAAAAGCTAAAAGTGCTCAGAGTTTTAAAAGAGGCCATTTACATCATTAACACTTTCACAAAATAGTATGATTTTTTATCACAGAATTTCACAAAACTGGAATTTTCAAGGTATTTCAAAATTGTTAACATTTCAAGACTAATAAAGAGATTTTTTTTCTTTAGTCCTCTTTCAGGGTGAACAATTAGCATTGTAGTTGCACTTGTAGGTTCACATCGATCTAGAATTCCTTTCAAATTGTCATAAATAAGTTGATTTGAGATGAAAACCCTAATTCTAAAAGATATATGCACCCAAAATTTTATAGCAGCACTATTTACAATAGCCAAGACATGGAAACAACCCAAGTGCTCATCAACAGATGATCAGTTTAAGGAAATGTCACACACACAAACACACACATACACAAACACACACACACTGGAATATTACTCAGCCACAAACCCTATGATATATTGCCATTTGCAGCAATATGGATGGACCTAGAGTATATCATACTAAGTGAAGTTAAGTCAGAGAGAGAATGACAAACATTATATCAGTTATATGTGGAATATAAAACCTAATACAAACAAATCTATATACAAAACAGGAACAAACTTATAGGCATGAAAAAACAAACATATGGTTACCAAAAGGCAAAAGCAAGGGGTAGGGATAAACTAGGAGAATGGAATTAATAGATACCAACAACTACACATAAAATAGATAAGCAACAAGGATTTACTGTATAGCACAGGAAAATATATTCAATATCTTGTAATAAGCTAAATAAGCAATAAGGGAAAATAATCTGAAAAATATACATATATGTAACTGAACTACTTTGTTCTACTTCTGAAAGTAACATAGTAATGTAAATCAACTATACTTCAATAAAAACTCCTTTGACATTGTGCAAAGCTTATATTTTAAACCCTATTTTTCAGCAAGATCTAAAAAAGAATTTAGTGTATAAGGTTGGGGAGAAGGAAGACAATAAAATCATCAGTGGTGTAAACTCAGATCATGTAAACTCAATTGTTGCTCAGTCACTCAGTAGTGTCCGACTCTTTGCAACCCTATGGACTGCAACACACCAGGCTTCCCTGTCCTTCACCATCTCCCAGAGCTTGCTCAAACTCATGTCCATAGAGTCAATGATACTATCCAACCACCTCGTCCTCTGTTGTCCCTTCTCCTCCTGCCTTCAATCTTGCCCAGAATCAGGCTCTTCCAATGAGTCGGCTCTTGTGTCAGGTGGCCAAAATATTGGAGCTTCAGCATCAGTCTTTCCAATGAATATTCAAGACTGATTTCCTCTAGGATTGACTGGTTGAATCTCCTTGCAGTGCAAGGGACCCTCAAGAGATTTCTCCATCACCTCAGCTCAAAAACATCAATTCTTTGACATTCAGCCTTCTTTATCATCCAACTCTCACATCCATACATGACTACTGGAAAACCATAGCTTTATCAGCAAAGTGATATCTCTGCTTTTTAATATGCTGTCTAGGTCTACCATAGCTTTTATTCTAAGGAGCAAACGTCTTTTAATTTTGTGGCTGCAGTCGCTATCTGCAGTGATTTTGGAGCCCAAGAAAATAAACTCAGTAACCTTACTTTTTAAAAAATTTATTGGGATATACCAATACTTTGACCACCTGAGGTGAAGAACTGACTCATTTGAAAAGACCCTGATGGTGGGAAAGACTGAAGGTGGGAGAAGAAGGAAACGGCAGAAGATGAGATGGTTGGATAGCATCACTGACTCAACGGACATGAGTTTGGATAAACTCTGGGAGTTGGTGATGGACAGGGAGGCCTGGTGTGCTGCAGTCCATGGGGTCACAAAGAGTCGGACATAACTGAGCGACTGAACTGAACTTTGCAATGTTGTATTAGTTTCTGCTGTTCAGCAAAGTGAGTCAGCTACATGTACACATATATGCCCTCTTTTTTTGGATTTCCTTTCATTTGGGTCACCACAGATCACTGAGTAGAGGTCCCTGTACTAAATAGTAAGTTCTCACTGGTTATCTATTTTATACATAGTTCAGTTCAGTTCAGTCGCTCAGTCGTGTCCGACTCTTTGTGACCCCATGAATCGCAGCACGCCAGGCCTCCGTGTCCGTCACCATCTCCCGGAGTTCACTCAGACTCACGTCCATCGAGTCAGTGATGCCATCCAGCCATCTCATCCTCTGTCATCCCCTTCTCCTCCTGCCTCTAATCCCTCCCAGCATCAGAGTCTTTTCCAATGAGTCAACTCTTCACATGAGGTGGCCAAAGTACTGGAGTTTCAGCTTTAGCATCATTCCTTCCAAAGAAATCCCAGGGCTGATCTCCTTCAGAATGGACTGGTTGGATCTCCTTGCAGTCCAAGGGACTCTCAAGAGTCTTCTCCAACACCATAGTTCAAAAGCATCAATTCTTTGGTGCTCAGCCTTCTTCACAGCCCAACTCTCACATCCATACATGACCACAGGAAAAACCATAGCCTTAACTAGACGGACCTTAGTTGGCAAAGTAATGTCTCTGCTTTTGAATAAACTATCTAGGTTGGTCATCACTTTTCTTCCAAGGAGTAAGCGTCTTTTAATTTCATGGCTGCAATCACCATCTGCAGTGATTTTGGAGCCCAGAAAAATAAAGTCTGACACTGTTTCCACTGTTTCCCCATCTATTTCCTATGAAGTGATGGGACCGGATGCCATGATCTTCTTTTTCTGAATGTTGAGCTTTAAGCCAACTTTTTCGCTCCCCTCTTTCACTTTCATCAAGAGGCTTTTTAGTTCCTCCTCATTTAGTAAAGTCACTCAGTCGTGTCCAACTCTTTGTGACCCCATGGACTGTGGCCCACCAGGCTCCTCTGTCCATGGGATTTTCCAGGTAAGAGTACTGGAGTGGGTTGCCATTTCCTTCTTCAGGGGATCTTCCTGACCCAGGGATTGAACCCCGGTCTCAAGCATTGCGGACAGACACTTTACCGTCTGAGCCACCACTAGTGTGTATATGTCTGTCCCAATCTCCCAATTCATCCCACCTTCCCTTCTACCATACATTTGTTCTCTATATCTGTGTCTCTATTTCTACTTTGCAAACAGGTTCATCTATATCATTTTTCTAGATTTCACATTGTACCATTTACAGAGACAATGGATGGACCTAGAGACTGTCATGTAGCATGAATAAATCAGAAAGTGAAAAACAAATATATATTAATACATATATGTGGAGCCATTACGTTATTGAAATGTTACTTGAGCAGACAATATTTCATCTGGAATCTCTGAGTATTGACAAATTTTATAATCATATTCTAAGGCTTTTCATAAGACACATTGAAATTCAGGAAAAACTGAGATTTCAGTAATATTCGTGATCTACATGCATGGCTGTACTAGCTGCAACATGAAGACAGAAGTATTCTGTTTAATTACAGAAGCACCAAGGGAGATCAGAGGCAGAAATCAGGTGGTAGAGTGGTAAGGAATCCACCTGTCAATCCAAGAGACACAGGAGACTCGGGTTGAATTCCTGGATTGGGAAGATTCCCTGGAGGAGGAAATGGCAACCCATTCCAGTATTCTTGCCTGAAAAATTCCATGGATAAAGGAGCCTGGGGGGCTACAGTCCATGAGGTCTCAAAGAGTCAGACACAACTGAGCAACTGAGCACACACACAGCCAGAGAGATTAAGATGATTATCATTTGTGAGCCTCTAGATTGTTTTCTGAAATTAATGGCCCCCATGAACTACAGAGGGATGGTGTGCAGTACTGAGAGACAAGACCAGGGTTCTTACCCCAGGTCACACTAATATGTAGACTTAGATGGATTCTTTAATTATTTTCTAGCCTCTGTTTGTAATCTCTAAAATGGGGATAATAATCAATATTTATCTTATAGGCTTCTTTTGAAGGATTAAAGTAAATAATTCATGTAAAGTGTTTAGTTAGCAGAGTGTCTAACACTGTCCTTTTTTTTTAAGATTCTTTTTTTATGTGGACCATTTTTTAAAAGTCTTTATTGAATTTGTTATAATATTGCTTCTATTTTATGTTTTTTGGCCATGAGGCATATCGAATCTTAGCTCATCAAGAGGAGCAAGGATCGAACCTATATGTCCTACATTGAAAGGTGAAGTCTTAGACACTGGACTGCCAGGGAGACCCCAACACTGTCAGTATGTAAGAGACTTAAAAGTTGATGCTATGTCATCTCCTTTCAACAATATGTCCCCTCATCTCCCTGAGTACATGTTGAGATCTTCCAAAGGGGTTTTAAAAGCAATGATGCATGGGGTCCACATTCAGAGAATCTGATTTCGTTAAGTCATGAGTGTGGCCTTAGCATCATGCACTTGAAAATCTCCCCATGTGATTCAACTCTTCAGGCAATCGAGAACCAGTATTTTAGGCAATAAATTGTTCCTAAATAATCACAAATCATAAATAATACCAATCATAAATTCATATTATCCAAGAAATTGACCAGTCTGACATATTTTTAGGATAGTGATTTCTTCATTTCTTGTGCTCATTTTTTTCTTTTTTGCTCTTTTGGAGCTAAAAGAACGACTGAAAAGTCAATGAGACCTAGTGATTTCAGCTTATAACTTTAGGCTCCTTGAAGAGTTCTACTTATCAGTAGAAGAGGAATTCTTTGAAAGTAAAAGAGTAAGTAAGTAGAAAGTGAGTAGAAGAGGAATTCTTTGAAAACTATCTTTAGTGTAGATGCTAAAACCATAAAATGCAAAAAGAGTACCCATCCTTTAAAGAGAACAATGATATAAAATTCTCCACCATCCCACTTCCCATTTTAAAATCACATCTGAGTCTTTCTGAAAGAGTTTGGGCTAATCCTTGGATCTTTCTGTAATCCTGGAGAATCAGGAAGCAATACACATTCCACAAAGAGAAGGATAACCATATTTCATCTTTCTCTCTCATTCTCTCTTCGCTCCTCTTTAAAATTTTTTTTTCTTTAAAATTCCTTTTTTTTTTTTTTTAATAAGATCTGACTTCCTCTTACAGGTGAGGAGAAAAGAATTTCCAAGTGAGGCCAATTAAAGTTGCCCAGATGAAGCAAAGTCCCCAGGGATAAATCAGAATGCTTACATAGATGAGGAAGTAGAAGCATGTCCTTTCTTTCTCCTTGTTAGGGTTTAGTTTCTGCCCTGAGGAATACTAGTTATTTATTTTCCATCAGAGAAAAGAATAAGCCCTCCACAGAGCTTAACTCTTTCCTGGTTCATAAGAAATAAAAACACTCATTTTAAAAACTAAAATATGAAATTCTCACTTTAACTTTGCACACTTTCTCATTAATGTTAATGTTTCTCATTAAATCTTTACTTAATTATACAGAACACCTCATTCATTCAGATTCTGCTAATTTGGAATTAAAATACATTCATGATACTCTTTGTGACCACATGGACTGTAGCCCACCAGGCTCCTCTATCCAAGAGGGTTCTCCAGGCAAGAATACTGGAGTGAGTTGCCAAGCCCTCCTCCAGGAGATCAACCCAGGAATTGAACCCAGGTCTACTCACATTTCAGGCATATTCTTTACCATCTGAGCCACCAGGGAAGCCCAAGAATACTGGAGTGCGTAACCTATCCCTTCTCCAGGGGAACTTCCCAACCCAGGAGTCGAACCAGAGTCTCCTGCATTGCAGGCAGATTCTTTACCAGCTAAACTCCCAGGGAAGCCCCTATAATTAAACAAAACTTAAAATTGCATGTAAATTGTGTAAAAGAGATTTACTAGCAGCCTATTTAAACCAGGAGAGTAGATTTATGGATATTTTCCAGATTGTGTAGTAGGGAACATTCAGTTCAGTTCAGTTCAATTCAGTCACTCAGTCGTGTCTGACTCTTTGCAACCCCACAAATTGCAGCATGCCAGGCCTCCCTGTCCATCACCAACTCCCAGAGTTCACTCAAACTCACGTCCATAGAGTTGGTGATGCCATCCAGCCATCTCATCCTCTGTCGTCCCCTTCTCCTCCTGCCCCCAATCCCTCCCAGCATCAGAGTCTTTTCCAATGAGTCAACTCTTTGCATGAGGTGGCCAAAGTACTGGAGTTTCAGCTTCAACATCATTCCTTCCAGTTAGTGTTCACCAAGATATTAATAAGTAGTTTTGTGGTCAAATTACTTGGGAAATGACAATTAGTGGATAAGCATTTCTTTCATACCCCTCTGAATTTGGTCCTCAGAATATACCTCCCAGATGTTAGATGGGCATAACCTAGTTATCCGTTAGAAAGGAAATGCAGAGATATCAGGCCCAACCCCATTCTAAGGAATTAAAATGTTCTCTTTAATAAAATCCTGAAGTGATTCCTATGTATGTTACAATTTCATAAATACTGCCTTCAGTTCAGGTCAGTTCAGTCGCTCAGTCGTGTCCGACTCTTTGCGACCCCATGAATCGCAGCACGCCAGGCCTCCCTGTCCCTCACCAACTCCTGGAGATCACTCAGATTCATGTCCATCGAGTCAGTGATGCCATCCAGCCATCTCATCCTCTGTCATCCCCTTCTCCTGCCCCCAATCCCTCCCAGCATCAGAGTCTTTTCCAGTGAGTCAACTCTTCGCATGAGGTGGCCAAAGTACTGGAGTTTCAGCTTTAGCATCATTCCTTCCAAAGAAATCCCAGGGTTGATCTCCTTCAAAATGGACTGGTTGGATCTCCTTGCAGTCCAAGGGACTCTCAAGAGTCTTCTCCAACAACACAGTTCAAAAGCATCAATTCTTCGGTGCTCAGCCTTCTTCACAGTCCAACTCTCACATCCATACATGACCACAGGAAAAACTATAGCCTTGACTAGATGGACCTTAGTCGGCAAAGTACTGTCCCTGCTTTTGAATATGCTATCTAGGTTGTTCATAACTTTTCTTCCAAGGAGTAAGCGTCTTTTAATTTCATGGCTGCAGTCACCATCTGCAGTGATTTTGGAGCCCAGAAAAATAAAGTCTGACACTGTTTCCACTGTTTCCCCATCTATTTCCCATGAAGTGATGGGACTGGATGCCACGATCTTCGTTTTCTGAATGTTGAGCTTTAAGCCAACTTTTTCACTCTCCTCTTTCACTTCATCAAGAGGCTTTTTAGTTCCTCTTCACTTTCTGCCATAAGGGTGGTGTCATCTGCATATCTGAGGTTATTGATATTTCTCCTTAGAGGACCCCAAATCATACAGAATGTTAACAAAAATAAAAATAAATAAGCTGATTTTTAAAATCTTTTAACTGTGTCTATCTCATAGATGAATGAAATTTGACCACAGAGACATAGCTATTTTGTTTCTGGAACAGTTGCTAGTATCTCATAACCCAAAACTTTTTTTCAAAATATATATTTGGGAAAAAAAAGTCAAATTGCTCCCAAAATTCTTTGTAATTCTCATATTTGTCTACCCTAAGAAGATAGTAAAGGATATACATAACTTCTTAGACTAGAAATATTGGGTTGACCAAAAATTTCATTTGTGTTTGTATATTACATGTTATGGGAAAAACTCAAATGAACTTTATAGCCCACCCAATACTATTTAAGAGCATTGAACATCCTTTGCTGAGGAATTGCCAGTTAACATGAAAACTCAAATCAGTGATAAGGAGTCTTTTTTCTACTTTGATCTGCTTTCATCTAAAATTGTACACTCTGCAGATATGGGCTGTGTATATGTATGTGTGGGGTGCATTGTGTGTGTGTGTGTGTGTGTGTGTGTGTGTGTGTGTGTGTGTTTGAAGGCAGTGTTCAACTTCTCCTGGCTCCATCCACTACAGAGGATATCCTGAAAGGAGTAACTATGTCTCCTTTTAGCATCAATGATAGCGCTTTCTCCCTGCCCTTCTGAGTGTGGGTGGAACTTGGCTCAAGTTCCACCAGGGCTATACCTGGATCCTGCTCCTCATCTAACTTTGATGGAATCAGTGAAGTCACTGAGATATTACTTCTATAACTTCTAGAGACCATCAAGATTTGGGATTTGGTGGGTCTTATTCCCTTCCCATTCTCAAGCACAGAAAGGCTTTCTATATTTTTCTGGCAAGAATTATTTCAGAATTCTTCTTACTTTCATGAGTCCATTGACCAAGAGCAGACAGCAGTCTCCGTTTTCAAGCATTGTCTCCTAAATTCAGCACTAGAAATAGCAGCACTAGAATTCTTTCTCATTTATTTTCTCCAGCAAATCAAAACTGGACCTATGGGTTCTTGTCTAGTGGGGGATAAGATTTCACTATCCTTTCTTGAAAGCTAGGGAACATACTGTCCTTGACCTTTTTTTTAAAGAATGATTTTTTATGTGTATATATTTTCATATAAAACCAAAGCCAAGTGTGCTTTTCAACCAGCCATGATTTAGTTTAATAGGTCAACAGAAAACAACTTTATATATTGTGTGAATAGGCCCAGTGTGTTTTGACTCCCCTTCATTCTTTTGCCTTAAAAGGAACAAGAAAATATATTTTTTTCAGAAAGAAAAAGTAGATTCTGTGTTTATTTTGAAGACAAGAGAACTTTTGGCATTTTTAACTATGTAGACTTTTTAAGTTATGTCTCTAGAAACAAAATGAAGTGCTAGAATTTTGTTAAGGATTTTTGCATCTATGTTCATCAGTGATATTGGCCTGTAGTTTTCCTTTTTTGTGGCATCTTGGTCAGGTTTTGGTATTAGGGTGATGGTGGCCTCACAGAATGAGTTTGGAAGTTTAGCTTCCTCTGCAATTTTCTGGAAGAGTTTGAGTAGGATAGGTGTTAGCTCTTCTCTAAATTTTTGGTAGAATTCAGCTGTGAAGCCGTCTGGACCTGGGATTTTGTTTGATGGAAGATTTTTTATTACAGTTTCAATTTCCATGCTTGTTATGGGTCTGTTAAGATTTTCTAGATGTCCATCAGCAGATGAATGGATAAGAAAGCTGTGGTACATATACACAATGGAGTATTGCTCAGACATTAAAAAGAATACATTTGAATCAGTTCTAATGAGGTGGATGAAACTGGAACCTACTATACAAAGTGAAGTAAGTCAGAAAGAAAAACACCAATACAGTATACTAACACATATATATGGAATATAGAAAGATGGTAACAAGAACCCCATATGCGAGACAGTAAAAGAGACACAGATGCAGAACAGTCTTTTGGACTCTGTGGGAGAGGGAGAGGGTAGGATGATTTGGGAGAATGACATTGAAACATGTATAATATCATATATGAAATGAATCGCCAGTCCAGGTTCGATGCATGATACTGGATGCTTGGGGCTGGTGCACTGGGACGACCCAGAGGGATGGTATGGGGAGGGAGGTGGGAGGGGGGTTCAGTATGGTGACCACGTGTATACCTGTGGCAGATTCATGGTGATGTATGGCAAAACCAATACAATAATGTAAAGTAATAAACCTCCAATTAAAATAAATAAATTTATATTAAAAATGAAGTGCTGTATTTCTGAATAAACAAATGTATTCTTCCTTGAATTGAAATCATTTGCAAAGAATCTGGGATACTAAGGGAACATTTCATGCAAAGATGGGCACAATAAAGGACAGAAATTTCATGAGCCTAACAGAAGCAGAATATATTAAGAAGCGGTGGCAAGAATACACAGAAGAACTATATAACAAAGATCTTCATGGCCCAGACAACCACGATGGTATGATCACTCACCTAGAGCCAGACATCCTGGAATGTGAAGTCAAGTGGACCTTAGGAAGCATCACTACGAAAAAGCTAGTGGAGGTGGTGAAATTCCAGTTGAACTATTTCAAATCCTAAAAGATGATGTTGTTAAAGTGTTGCACTCAATATGGCAGCAAATTTGGAAAACTCAGCTGTGGCCACAGGACTGGAAAAGGTCTATTTTCATTCCAATCCCAAAGAAGGCAATGCCAAAGAATGCTCAAACTACCAGACAACTGCACTTATCTTACATGCTGGCAAAGTAATGCTCAAAATTCTTCAAGCCAGCCTTCAATAGTACGTGAATTGTGAACTTCCATGTTCAAGCTGGATTTAGAAAAGGCACAGAAACCAGAGATCAAATTGCCAACATCTGTCGGATCATCAAAAAAGCAAGAGAGTTACAGAAAAACATCTACTTCTGTTTAATTGACTATGTCAATGCCTTTGACTGTGTGGATCACAACCAACTGTGGAAAATTCTTCAAGAGATGGGAATATCATATCACCAGACCTGCCTCCTGAGAAATCTGTATGCAGGTTAAGAAGCAACAGTTAGACCTGGGCATGGAACAACAGACTGGTTCCAAATAGGGAAAGGACTATATCAAGGCTGTATATTGTCACCCTGCTTATTTAACTTATATGCAGAGTACATCATGAGAAACGATGGGCTGGATGAAGAACAAGCTGGAGTCAAGATTGCTGGGAGAAATATCAATAACCTCAGATATGCAGATGACACTACCCTTATGGCAGAAAGTGAAGAGGAACTAAAAAGCCTCTTGATGAAAGTGAAAGAGGAGAGCGAAAAAGTTGGCTTAAAGCTCAACATTCAGAAAAAGAAGATCATGGCATCCAGTCCCATTACTTCATGGCAAATAGATGGGGGAACAATGGAAACAGTGAGAGATTTTATTTTGGGGGGCTCCAAAATCACTGCAGATGGTGGACTGCAACCATGAAATTAAAAGACACTTGCTCCTTGGAAGGAAAGCTACGATCAACCTAGACAGCATATTAAAAAGCAAGGACATTAGTTTGCTAACAAGGCCCATCTAGTCAAAGCTGTTTTTTCCAGTAGACATGTATGGAAGTGAGATTTTGACTATAAGAAAGCTGAGTGCCAAAGAATTGATACTTTTGAACTGTGGTGTTGCAGAAGACTCTTGAGAGTCCCTTGGACTGCAAGAAGATCCAACCAGTCCATCCTAAAGGAGATCAGTCCTAGGTGTTCATTGGAAGGACTGATGTTGAAGCTGAAACCGCAATACTTTGGCCACCTCGTGCGAAGAACTGACTCATTGGAAAAGACCCTGATGCTGGGAAAGATTGAAGGCAGGAGGAGAAGGAGACGACAGAGGATGAGATTGCTGGATGGCATCACCGACTCCATGGACGTGAGTTTGAGTTAACTCCGAGAGTTGGTAATGGACAGGGAAGCCTTGCATGCTGCAGTCCATGGGACCACAAAGAATCAGACGGGACTGAGCCACTGAACTGAACTGACAGAGAATCTGTAATTAGTTGACCCTACTCTTTAGATTCACCAACTCATACTATCTCATGGTTTTAAATGCAAAGATCATTTCAAAGTGGCATTTTATAATATGTCTGAATCCTATTTGCACTTACCATTTTCAAGGGAATTCAGATTCATCCAATCAGAGAAGACAAAATAATAACTGCCTTCTGGCTCCTTCTCAAAAATTTCTAGTGTTCAGATCAAAAACATAATATTTTTTTCTCAGAAATTATAAGTTTTAAGAGGTGAAGGTTAGACATTTTATTTATGGCATATTCACTCCAAAGAGTATTCTTAAGAATGCCCTTGCTGGAAAGATGTTATGTCTGAGAAATGAAGAACTTGAAATCTCACAAGAAAGCATTTTTTAAACTAGCAATAAAAGAGCTTTCTATGTTTCAAGGTCATTTCACTGTGGAAGGAAATTGATAGAGTCTAATTAGAGTAGAAATGCTATAAAGTCTGCTCAGTAGAGACACACTTGTCTAGCACTGATAGCAGGAAAGAGTCAGAGGAAGTATATAAAATTTTCTCTTATTGATTTACATTTTGTATCACCCAGTGTGTTACATGTATGTTCATATCACCTACAATGTTTTACTCTTAACACTGATTAAAGTATGAATTTTCTTCTGCTTAGTTACGCATTATGAGTATTTAAACAAACAGTGAATTGTAGCTTTAATTCCGTATGAACTGCTCCACTTAACAAAATTCGAAAACATTTACTCAGAAACTGTTACATGAAGTACAATTGGCCCTAAAGATGTATAGGACATGTATCTTGGGTTTGAAGTGCTTATAATTATAAATAATTATGCACCAATATTTTTATTTTCTTGGAAAGAAAAAAATTAATTTACTGTGTTTGTACCTGTCTTCTAAATGGGATGGTATATAATTCACGTTAGTGTTTATACATATTATATAAATAACCATTGGAATAGGGGAAATTTTATAATTTTAATGCCTCTTCAAAGTTTGTGTGTGACTAAATATTGAGAACCTGGGAATACACATGTTGTTTAGCTGCCTTCATGTTGTTTAGGCATCTTAATATCTGTTTTTGAATGTCCAAAAGTGTAGCAAGCATAATGAATGATGCATTTTCAAACCTATTCTTGTTCAGTTCAGTTCAGTTCAGTCGCTCAGCCATGTCCCACTCTTTGCGACCCCATGATTCACAGCCCGCCTGGGCTCCCTGCCCATCTCCAACTCCCGGAGGAGTTCACTCAAACTCATGTCCATCAAGTTGGTGATGCCATCCAGCCATCTCATCCTCTGGCGTCCCCTTTTCCTCCTGCCCCCAATCCTTCCCAGTATTAAGGTCTTCCCAATGAGTCAACTCTTCGCATGAGGTGGCCAAAGTACTGGAGTTTCAGCTTCAACATCAGTCCTTCCAATGAACACCCAGGACTAATCGCCTTAGAATGGACTGGTTGGATCTCCTTGCAGTCCAAGGGACTCTCAAGAGTCTTCTCCGATACTATAGTTCAAAAACATCAATTTTTCGGCGCTCAGCTTTCTTCACATCCATACAACTCTCACATCCACACATATCTATTCTTGTTAAGGAAGTAATATTTTGATCTTGTGGATTTTGCTAATAAACAATATTTTGTTCTTAGAAGAATAGCAATAAAGTTGAATTCCCTGCTTTATATCTATGATGTCTAGTACAACACCTGTCTCATATTTCTCATTCCATTTATTGACCCAGCTGTCTTTAACTGATAGAGAGAAAAAAAAGAATTACATAGGTCTTCAAAATGCTCTGTCTCTACCCCTAAAAGAACACCAGTGAAACTAATTCTTCCTAAAACCAGAAAATCATCACAGGCATGGACAAACTGGGGTCATTCAGCCTAAAGATGAAGCAAGGAATTCTTTCTATTCTTGTCACATTCTGTTTGCTTTCTCTCTCTCGTAAGAAAAAAAGCAACGAAAATTTCCCTATAGCATGTTCTGAATGTCCCTTTTACAGACAGGAGGAGAATCAACTTCATTCAACATCAGTATAATTTATCAGAGGGCCTCTGGTTCTATGCAGGGAAATACTAAGTTACATTAAATCCAAATTCACCTCACTCAAGATCTGTCAGATTTACTGCCCATCCATTAATCCCACTAGACTTCATTGTGTTGTTTTATCTTCTAATAATGTTTTTATGAGATTGCCATTGCATACTAGCTTTTTTCTGAGCTATGTGTGCATGGGAGGCAGATTTATTGTTCCTTACACCTCATGTTAATATTGGTTTAGACTCTTATTCCATGACCCTTTAAAGTTAGAGGTGGCCTTCCAGGAAAAGAAAGTAGGTGACTTTGTAAACTGATCTGAAATCTTGTCATGTCAGGAGCCTGCAAGTGTTGGGACACTTTATGAGGCATTTGTTGCCTACAGTAGCCTTTCAGTTCAAAAGCATGTTCTCTTAATGCCATTTCCCAGTTCAAATGGACTTCAGTTGATCCAGCTATATAATTGGCAGCAGAAGCTTTAAAAATATACTGTAGTGGTTAAAAGTGAGGGTTCTAGAGACAGATCATCTAGCTTGAAAACTTGCACTTACAGTTGTGTGATACTGAGTAAATTACTTGACTGCTGTTTTCTATATTTAGAGACAATCATAACTCCAAGTTTATAAGTTGCTTAAGAATTATGTAAGTTTATACATGCTTCACACTTTCAATAGTACTGAATACCCCAAGCAGTCAATACTTTCTTATTTCTGCTGTTGTAAATCTGCAAGAAGCCACGTTAAAAAACATAAGTAAACTTCACCATAGTACAAATGAGCAAACAGACTCAAGTGTAAAATAACTGACGTGTGTTGTGGCCATTAGAATCCACCTTTAGGAAATGTAAATTGGTGCAGCCACTATGGAAAACAGTATAGAAGTTTCCTAAATAACTAAAAATAGAGTTGTCATGTAATTCAGCAATCTCACGTATAGCCTAGATATATATTCAGAGAAAGCTCTAATTTGCAAGAGTACATGCACCCCCAGTGCTCATAGCAGCATTGTTTACAATATTCAAGACATAAAAGCAATCTAAATGTCATTGACAGATGGATGGATAAAAATGTGAGTCTCACACACACACACACAATGGAGTATTTACTCAGCCACAAAAAGATTGAAGTGATGCCATTTGCAGCAACATGGATGGATATGGAAGTTATTATACTTAGTGAAGCAAGTTAGACAGAGAATGACAAGTATCACATAACCTATATGTGGAATCTAAAATATGATACAAATGAATTTACTTACAAAACAGAAACAGACTTATAGAAATAGAAAACTTTTGGTTACCAAAGAGGAAAGGAGGTGGGGGAGGGATAAATTAAAGGTTTGAGATTAGCACATCCACCCTACTATATACAAAAGACAAGCAACAAGTTTCTACTGTATAACACAGGGAAATATATTCAACTCTGTAATAAATCACAATGGGAAAGGATTTTTTAAAATAGAATCCACATTGACTTTCTCCTTCTCTGAAGAAAGTTTGAGTGTAGAGGCATTTTGGCAGACCTGAGTTCAAGTTCCAGTCCACTTTGCATTTGTTGTATTTACTTTGAGTGAGTCCCTAAAATCTTTCTGTGAGACTCAAAAAGGCTTAGTAATCTATCCAAGCCCACAGGACTAGTAAGCACAGAAACTTGGATTCAACTCTAATAGATCTTATTCCAAAATCTGTGTTTTATCCTCCAGCAATATCATATGGCATGTCGGTATCTATTACTTTTGTCAATGGAGAAGCATGTTAGAAGTCTCATGCATGTTTATAGCAAATCTAGACAGAGCCCAGACTAGAACTGAACTCACTGAGCAATCAGTTAAATATTCTTCCCATTAGGATCAGTGATTCTCAACTCTGGCTGCACACTAAGTTTACCTGGGGAGCTCACCTTAAGAATACACTTACCTGAGGCCCGTCTTCAGACTAATTATTTCTTCAAAAGCTCATCTGAGATTATTTCTTTTTCATTCTAAGGTGCCAGTGCTAAGAACCATGAATCTTGATCCAAACAATACAAACAGTATCATTCCCCAAAACAGCCACAGAACCAGGTTGCTCCCAAATTAATTAAACTCCG
The DNA here is from genome assembly GCF_023091745.1 of Budorcas taxicolor. NCBI lineage: Eukaryota > Metazoa > Chordata > Mammalia > Artiodactyla > Bovidae > Budorcas > Budorcas taxicolor. The sequence continues at coordinate 35,642,156 of NC_068910.1, forward strand.
ATCTGTCCTAATACCCAGATGGCAGTGGTTCTAACCTTACTTCTTCACTCTCTAATAGTTTTGGCTTACTCTGTCTCACATGCATGAGTAGCCATGAAAAAAATACTAAGGATAATCTTCTCAGGCCCTAATGAACTCTTCATGACTTCTTATATCTTTCCTAACTTATATTCCACCTTTGGATTAGGTTTACTGACAGCCCTACTGGAGAGCTTAAGTGATTTCTCCCTGCCTACTGATAGGTTAAGTTCCCCTTATCCAAACTATATAGATCTACCAAGATACAGATAATTTAGTCTTAAGCGACCTTTCCAAACTTACCTCTCACTACTCCAGCTTGATTTTGCATTCCATGGTTATGATGCCATGGTTTTCTGAAAGTTCACTGTCCAGTCATCTTTTGTGCGTGTGTGTGTGTTTTATGCTGTTGCTTCTGCCTAGAATACCTTGCCTTACACTTCTATATGGAGTATTGCATTTACTCCATGATTGAGCCCAAGCTGTTTTCTGCATTTCCCATCTTCACTATTTATCCTTGAACATAAAAATCCATTCAAGGGCTTTGAAATACTATTTCCTTGAATCTTGATCCCATTTTCTTGTAAACATTGCTTTTCCAAGTCTCCATAGCATATCTTCTTAATCTCTCTGATGAAGTTTACCTCTTTATATATTATGTACTATTTAAAGGTAGAGCTTCTTTTGAATTCATCTTTATAATTCACATATGTCAAACCATAATAAATAATGTTATGTAATTTGCAAGTATATCTTCTCACATCATGACTCAATTTCAGTCCCTGTGGGTTAATCAGAGTCTAAACCCTAATGATGGAGCAGGTGTCTCTGAAATAAGCCACCCAGTATGTCCCATTCTCCAAGCCACGGTGATTAGTTACAGGCTAGTCATAGGACAAATATTAGGGATTTTCTTGGGATTTAAATCTCTAAGTGTATAGACGTAACAAGCTTCTGGTAACTATCCTGAAACAAAGAGGAGAAAAAAACTGTTTCAAGCAAAATTAAGAGATGGAGCAATATTATATACTAGGGACATGTCTGGGACCTCTGTGTCCAGGTAGACCTAAAGCTAGACCTACCTCTGGACCTTCCAGTTATATAGTATAGACCAGTTCAAGAGAAGTCTTTCATACCTCGAAACACTAATTTAAGGAATTCACTGTTAAATAACCAATCTTCAAAAATATATTAGCCATTTAACACCGTTAAAATGGGGTTGAAGGAGTACACTCAACCTACTCCTTCGGTCTAATTTGACTAAATTTTAATTTTTTCAAATTTTGCTTCTTTCCTCAGCTTAAAAGCTGTCAGTTCAGTTCAGTTCAGTCACTCAGTCGTGTCCGACTCTTTGCGACCCCATGAATCGCAGCACGCCAGGCCTCCCTGTCCATCACCAACTCCAGGAGTTCACTCAGACTCACGTCCATCGAGTCGGTGATGCCATCCAGCCATCTCATCCTCTGTCGTCCCCTTCTCCTCCTGCCCCTAATCCCTCCCAGCATCAAAGTCTTCTCCAATGAGTCAACTCTTCGCATGAGGTGGCCAAAGTACTGGAGATTCAGCTTGAGCATCATTCCTTCCAAAGAAATCCCAGGGCTGATCTCCTTCAGAATGGACTGGTTGGATCTCCTTGCAGTCCAAGGGACTCTCAAGAGTCTTCTCCAACATCACACTTCAAAAGCACACTTCTTTGGCACTCAGCCTTCTTCACAGTCCAACTCTCACATCCATACATGACCACTGGAAAAACCATAGCCTTGACTAGACAGACCTTAGTCAGCAAAGTAATGTCTCTGCTTTTGAATATACTATCTAGGTTGCTCATAACTTTTCTTCCAAGGAGTAAGCGTCTTTAAAAGCTGTAGCCCACTAAAATTTACCTGGCATAAGGCTACATAACACACAAAAGTATAGAAAAGACACTCACATCCCTCTGTTCTTCTTTCAGCCCAGTGCAGAAGAGAATATGTTCTCCTCACCTAGTTTGATTTTGCAATGTAGTATTTTCTACAATCTCCTCCAATCCACTTAATTGTAAATCAGGATATTCAATAAGGCTCAGAAAAAGATCAAAGCTAAAAGAAGGTACAAGAGAAACCTTCATGTTCAGATCACGCTCCTTACCTTTAAGACACCTTGAAGTCTTTTCAGGTCAGAGGAAAGGACTCATCAGACTATTACAGGTTTATCACATTTTGGGTACAGAGTGACTGTTGCTTACCCTGAGTCCATCATCTGTCTGGGGATGACAGCAAGTATTGTCTTTTTCACTTTCAAATGCAAGACTTATATGGAGATAATACTGTCAATGCTGTGAGGCAATGTGAAGGGCTTAAGGGCACAAGTGACACAATATTGCTTGTGGAATTGCGGAGGGCAGGAGAAACACATGAGTGGAAAGCTGTTATAGGATCACAGGAGGGAGACTGAGGGGTTCTATAGCACCATCAAGGAGGTACCAAGCTCTAGATGTATTTGCCAGGTGCTCAGTCATGTCCAACTTAATTTGACCTCAAGGACAGTAGCATGCCAGGTACCTCTGTCCATGGAATTTTCCAAGCAAGAATACTGGAGTGGGTTGACATTTCCTACTCCAGGAGGTCTTCCTGACCCAGGGATCGAATCTGTTTCTCCTGCCTTTATTTCTCACTGAGCCATTGGGGAAGCCTCTAGTATATTTACTACACAGGAAAAAAAATTAGGGGGAAAAAAGAAGATGATGGTTGTAAAGGTGAAGAGGATGAAGAAATGTGGATTGCCTGAAACAGCTTCCTTGGTTTGAATACTAGCTTCTAACCCTATTTTAATCAGTGATAGTATCATCTTCAATGAACTGTCTGAAATTTCTTTTTACGAATTAACAATGGTCATGCTGAAGTTACTGTAACAATAACACAAGTATCCACTCAACAAGTACCTTTTGATCACATACTATCCATGTATTGGTGGTACAAACAGATATTGGGGATTTGTTAAAAAGAAAGCTACTATTGCATAGAACTTGAAATGTCAGTTCAATTATTGTGAGGATTTTAATGATGCCAAGAAACCCACCACTCTCAGCTAAAGAGATATGTATGATTGATCTAAATGTGGTCTTTTGAAGGTGCTAGCAAAGGAACAAATAGGTTGTGAATGCATGGGGTCTGGTGTGATGCTCACCAGCAACTTGCAAGAGAAACATTTTCAGGCCCAGAAAAATGTCATAGAAATTGCCAAAAGGATATGAAATCAATTACATAAATGGTGAAATATAACTTGTCATTGTACTTGCTTTTGCCAATGTTAGAAACTGTTAAATTTTTGTCCATATAGCAAAGTGAAGAAAATCTATGAGTGATATCTTCTACAGTGATACTCCTTTAAACATTTTTGATTATCATTGGTAGGAAGAAAGTGGATATTTCTTACTGCAAACAGGAAAGAAATGAAGGAGGTAAACCTGACAGGTTTACAAGTATCAGTAAAACATACTAGGCTTCTTTATCTGGGAGACTGATTATTTCAGGAAAATTAGTGTGGAATTGTCTGAGATTTATCTGGGTGTTTGATAACCATTATAGGAACAGCATTCACATTTATTAATGCAATTCCTTTGTTACATACAAGCTCTTTGCTTCCTTCATTTTTTCCCTTAGTATTTAATTAAAATGATGACATTTGTGTGTATTTCTGTCTAGACAGATAAAATAGATAGATATACAAATGCATGTGTATAGATAGAAGAATAGACACAAACATGAATAGATTAAAATGTCAGCCAGTCTCAGAAAACAGGAAGGAACAGAGGTTCCTTAGGACTAGATCAGAATTGGAAAGGTTAAGCAGCATGTCCACTAGGAAGTGAGTAGTGGCACTAATCAGAACCTGAGTAACCAGAAACTGAGAACACTTAGAAAGAGATGCCTCCAAAAAGTAGACTGACTGCTGTCTCTCACTCTTCAAACTGATTGTGATTTGCACTCTGGTGTTCAGTTACATGTTATTTTACCCAGAGATAAATAACTGCTGGCTATTCTAACATGTGTACAGGTAATCCTTATTCTTCCCTGCGCCCACACATCTAGAAGTTCCGCTTCCAATGGTGGTCTCAGGGATCTGGGTTTGGTTTAACAGAAAAAGCCCCCCCCCCCACACACACACATTTAAAAATACAGACATCCATCCTTCTGCCTCAGTACTCTTTAGCCTGGAGTAGGGCCAGGCAATTTGCTACTGACTTTTCTAAGTTGCAAGGCTTAACTTTTTCTTGAACTAGAATGAAAATTTCAATTCCAGGTACATGTTAAAACACTTAAAAACTACAAGCTAGATGGGTGGTTAGTGGTTACATGATTTTCACTGTGAAATTCAACTTCACTAAAATTTGAAATTTTTCGTAATAAAACATTGGGAAAAATGAACAAGATGGCTTTTTAAAAATTAATTCTTACACTACTATTTTTCTGTCTGTAACAGGGCAAGGAAAATGGCAAATTCTGAGCCATGTTGTTAAGAAATAGATATAATAAAATCCCTGCCACACTGAAATACATAATAATTTTAATAAAAACTGTGTGCATGATTTACTATGATAATAATAATTATTATTACCTTCCATCTATTAAGCTGTACTATGTGCCAGTCACCTGCATGCATTATCTAATTTAATTCTGCAATCACTCTATGAAGTAGGTATTGTAATTCTAATTTATTTACAAATGAGCTAGCTAAGGCTCCGGGAGGTGAAAAAACTTGCACAGTGCATTCAGACAAACCAGAAGAGCTGGGTTTCGAGCCCACATCCTATGTCCCATTAGGTACAGCATTATTTAAAAAATACTTTCATATGATGCAGTAAATAGACACTTTTCTGTATATAAATTTGAATAAGAGATATTGGGGTAACACTGCTGGGACCTACCAAATAATGACAAGAGAGGAGACTCCAGCAAGTATTTGAATCAATGATTGTATTTGAAATCTGCCAACCACTAAATAAACATCAAAGGCAGCTGCAGCCACCAGATGTGTTCTTTGTTTCTTCACCTGCTAGCCTGTTCCCTGCCCAGGAAGAATGGAGCAATGTCTGGACTAAAAGGCTATCTTTGTGGCCCATTCACTCGTTGGCCTTTGTAAAAACACTGCCAGCAGTACATCACTTAGAATGGAGTGCAGCCGAGATTTCTATAACAGAAACATCAATCAATTAAATCCAGGAGTAAGCCAGCAAGCACATTTCACTGAGATCGCCAGCCAGCAATCATCACATAGATCATCAGATAATAATGGTTCTAGACAAAAAGAAAAAGAAAACTAGTCCAGCTGTGAGCAGCTGACTGAAGGGGCACGGTCTTTTTTTTCTCCTGTTACCTACGGGCATACTAGAATCTTCTCTTGCTTTCAATTCCATTAGTCATATTATAGCTACAACTCATAGAACGAATTTTAAAATTCATTACTGCATGAATGGTGTGATTTTATCCTTTCAGTTTCTTTTGCTTTAAGGCAGGAATCTTTTTTTTTCTTTATTTTTTTAACTTAAGAGGCACCTTTATTCATCATTTGGACTGGAATCATTTGCCCCATACCTGTTATCTCCCAAAGTAGTCCAATAAAAATATTGATGTGCTTCTAACTTGCATAGTGATAAAAACATACATGTAGTTGGGAAGCCTCTATAATATACCTAGTATAAGAACTAGCACTTCTTGAGAATTTTCTGTCATGTGTACTAGCTGCTCAGTTGTGTCTGACTCTTTGTGATCCCACAGACTGTCCATGAAACTCTCCAAGCAAGAATATTGGAGCAGACTGCCATGACCTTCCTCCATGGGATCTTCCTATCCAGGGTCTCCTGTATTGCAGGCAGATTCTTTACCCTGAGTCACCAGGAAAGTCATGCACTATTCAAACAATTTATGTAACATACACACACAGAATGGTTAAGTAACCTGCCCAAGATCACAGAGCATGAGGTGGACCTAAAATGTGAATCTAGACAACAGGGCTCCAGATCCTACTCTCTAAACACACTGATGAGTGATAACATAGTGACACATTTTCAATATTAACCATATGTCAAATGTGTATTCACCCACTTAATAACTTTTAAAAAATGTTAAAATTTTTGAACGCTTGAGTAGAACCCTTTTCATATTAACATGATATCAAAATTACAGTTTGAAAAAACTTATTTGTTCAGGTCTAACCTTTGTGTTTGAAAAAGTCACCCTATGACAAAATGAGCCCTTTGAAAAATATAAGAGGAAGGAATAAGAGATTTCATTTTAGTTACCGTCCACTTTAGAATGACAGAAAACTTGAATTTCACTACAATGGATAATTACTTGCTGCCAATTGCAATGTCTCAATTGCTGGGTAATTCTTGGTGAATTAAGTTTCTCCATGGGCATCTAATCCTGATCAATAATGGCATCTCTAATTGCTTCCCAAATTCTCTACACCAAGCATAAACAGGGAAAATAGCAGGAAATACCTTTTGGTGTTACCTACATCAATGGCAGTGGAGACAGCAAAATAGTCACTGCCAATCGATTCTGGTTCAGAATTTAGGGTTATTTCATTTACAAGCATCACAAAACCAACTCAGACTATCTAACCAAAAAACCAAACGACTGAGTCACATAAATAAAGTTTCCAGAAGCATCTGATTTTAGGCAACACTAGATCCAGACACACAAAAATGTCATTAGAAATCACCCTCAAGCCTATTTCCATTTGAGTTAATTGTATTTTCAGAACATTCTCCATGGAATCAAGGGGAAAAAAGGCACCCTTTATAAAATAATATTTTGACTAAAGGAAGACAAGAGATGCAGGTTAGGATGTATGAGCAGACATGAGTGCACCATGATTTCTTGATTGATAACAGGCTCTTATTGATAAGAACCTCTTGATGAAAATGAAAGAGAAGAGTGAAAAAGTTGGCTTACCGCTCAATATTCAAAAAATGAACATCATGGCATCTGGTCCCATCACTTCATGGCAAACAGAGGGGGAAACAATGGAAACAGTGAGAGTCTTTATTTGGGGGGATCCAAAATCACCAAGTATGGTGACTGCAGCCATGAAATAAAAAGATGCTTGCTCCTTGAAAGAAAAGCTATGACCAACCTAGACAGCATGTTAAAAAGCAGAGACGTTCCTTTACCAACAAAGGTCCATCTAGTCAAAGCTATGGTTTTTCCAGTAGTCAAGTATGGATGTGAGAGTTGGATGATAAAGAAAGCTGAGTGCTGAAGAACTGATGTTTTTGAACTGTGGTGTTGGTGAAGACTCTTGAGAGTCCCTGGGTCTGCAAGATCAAACCAGTCCATCCTAAAGGAGATCAGTCCGGAATATTCATTGGAAGGACTGATGCTGAAACTGAAACTACAATACTTCAGCCACCTGATGCAAAGAACTGACTCACTGGAAAAGCCCCTGATGCGGAGAAAGACTGAGCAGGAGAAGGTGACGACAGAGGATGAGATTGTTGGATGCATCATCAACTCGACTGAAATGAGTTTGCGTAAAGTGCAGGAGTTGGTGATGGACAGGAAAGCCTGTTGAGCTACAGTCTGTAGGGTCACAAAGAGTCAGACATGACTGAGCAACTGAACTGAATTCAACAGTCTTATCTGCGGAGATCAGTGGTTATCAGGGCTGTATACTCTTCACAACAAGTTGGGTGTTATAAATATGTTTATTTCATCATTTAACTCTCATCTTGGTGTTCTTTATATCATAGACACTAGCATACATGTGGTCACCCAACCCAGAACTTTCGTGTCATTCCTCACTCTCATCAAGCCCTTTATTTCTTAAATATTTTTCAAATTAACCCACTTATTCCTACTATTGGTTCTCTCTTTGGATAGCAACAGAGGCTTTGGATAGCAACAGAGACCTAGCCCTTTAAACCCATCTTCTATGCAGTTGACAAGGTAATCTGTTTACAACATAAACTGTGCCATGCTACTTCCCTGTTTTAAAACCATCAAGGGCTTTCATATGTTGTCAGAATAATATCCATATGTTGTCAGAATAATATCCTTAGCCTGCTGGACATGGATAGCATGCACCGCTATAATTTTGCTACACTAAATGGTAGCCACTAGCTACGCATAATAATTTAGATTGAAATTAATTAAAATCAAATAAAATTAAAAATTCATTTCTTCAGCTCACTAAACATGTTTCAAGTGCTCAAAAACCACATGTGGCTACTGGTTCTGTATCTATATCAGACAATACCAATATAGAACATTTCCATCATTATAGAAAGTTAGAACATAAAACATTGCTCTTTTGTGGCCTCATATCTATTCACTGTTCAACTGTTTTCTAAAACATAATGCTGAACCACTTGGAGGAACTGAGTGAGTCATACATATTCATGCCTCTGTAGCTTTGCTCATCCTAGTTCTGCTTGAAATGTTCTTCATGTATTCCTACATAGTAATCACTATACATCCTGGAAGACCCAGCTCAGATGTTGCCTTCTTGCTGTGCTTAATTGCTCAATCATATCCAACTCTTTGGGACTGTAGCCTGCCAGGTTCCTCTGTCCATGAGGATTCTCCAGGCAAGAATACTGCAGTGGGTTGCCATGCCTTCCTCCAGGGAATCTTCCAAACCCTGGGATCAAACCCAGGTATCCAGTATTGCAGGCAGTTTCTTTACTGCCTGAGCCACCAGAGAAGTTGAATATGAACTATGGAGTTCAGCTAAGCGCTTTCAAGGCACTGTGCCTATTTGTATCTTATAATGCAATGGTGAAATTATCCTGTTTGTTGATAACAGGCTTTTATTGATAAGGACTGTTTGACTTCCTATATGACAGTATGTGACATATTCAGGATTGCTTGACTTCCTGTATGACAGCAAACTTTTTGAAGTCAAGAGGTCTGGTTCTTTGTTCTCTCAGCACCAAGCACAGTGTGGGACGTGTAGGAAGAAATCTACATCATTGGCTAAAATGTAATAAATTATATAAAGAAGAAAGGAAATCATTTGATTTGTTAAACAAAATACCCACTTCAATTTTTAAATTAATGTAAGTAATATATCTCCCTGACCTTTTCTGGCTGGTCTTCTCTGGTCTTGACATAACCCCAGCTCATCTCTAACATCATACTTCAACGTTTAGTTCACTTTCCCTTCAGAATTGATTCCCGAATCTATCTACTCAACATAGGACACATGGGCAGAAGGAGTGGAGGTTCAAGAATAATCTAAAATGAGTATATTTTCCAGGAATAAAAACAGAGTTTAATGAATTGCTGAAGGCTTCCTGAAAATGTCAAAAATTCTTCAGAATAATTTTACTTGCTTTAGAAAGAATATGTCTTCTTTATGTGAATCTCTGATGGGCTTTCCAGGTGTTGCTAGTGGTAAAAAACCCGCCTGCCAATGCAAAAGTCATAAGACACACAGGTTCGATCCCTGGGTTGGGAAGATCCCCTGGAGGAGGGCATGGCATTCCACTCCAGTGTTCTTCTCTGGAAAGCCCCATGGACAGAGGAGCCTGATGGGCTATATATAGTCCATCTGGCTGCAAAGAGTCAGACATGACTAAAGCTACTAAGCACACAAGCGCTGATGGATATAGTATTAACAAAAAGAAAATAGCCCTCACATCTCCAGAGATATAAGTATTTTTCACTTGAAACCTGATAAAAAATTAGAATTTAAACTTGGAATTGTTTTGTACCTTTGGTGTTGAGATTTCGCACCTGCCTTAATGCAGATAGGTACTACTTGTAGAAAATGATACCTAGCTTTCTCTCCTTCCATTTCCATTCTAGGAGAACCCAGGATGGAGGTGGTATTCCAATGTGACTCCACAGAGCTGTAGGATGAGTTTAGGTCAGTTTTACATGATTTGGAACCTAATATTCCAGCAACACAGTTAAGCATTTTGCATGTCAGTCTTTAAATTGCATCTAAATCTTTTGTTCTTTGACATTTAGCATCATTCTGTTTCAGTAAAGGTTGTCACCTTTTTTTTGCAATGACTTTCTGACCTGTCTTTAAAGTCAGCAGTCCAATCAGTCTCTACTGACATACAGAGAATAGTGACATATTGACTTTTACAAGAGATGAATCAAAAGGTGACAGAACATGAATAGATGGAACCTTAGCACTGAATTTTCCATATAAATGCAAGTGTCAGCTAAACAAAGAAAAAGACTCCCTTTACATAGTCAATGCAGGTGCTCTGTCCACATAGCATCTGAGAGTTAATGCATAGGTCTGGAGATCCCATGGAATTGTGGGTATTCTTTTTTAAAATATAAAGTTGGATTTTACTCCCAACACTGGCTTATCTTAACCAGCAACATAGTTGGAAAAGTTGATCTTTAAAATCACTGTCCTCATTTTCTAATTTTAGCTATGAGGAAAGACTCGGCAAAGGTAAGATTGGGAAGGGAACACTGTTTTTGTTCAGTTTTGTTTTTTTAATATTAAAAATCTTCCAAAAAATATTTTTTTAAATACATGCATATACTGTTTTGTGCACATGCATGCTCTGTCGTGTCAGTTTCTTTGCAGCTCTTTGGAATGTAGCCCACTAAGCTCCTCTGTCCATGGGATTTTTCAGGCGACGATACTGGATTGGGTTGCCATTTCCTCCTCTGGGAGATCTTCATGACCCAGGGCAAACCCATGTCTCCTGAGTCTTCTGCATTGCAGGCAGTTTCTTTATCTCTGAGCCATCAGCACTTTCATGATAAATTTTTAAAATTAAAAAAAAATGACTCTGTAAGAGGAAATCAGTGGAAGGTCATGGTAGAAATTATTACTATTTACAAATATTTGCTTCCAATTCCTGCCCCATTGACCACAAATTTGAGCATGTCATTTGATTTGACCAATGAATGTTTCAGAGCCGACATGTGGATCAGTTCTTTCTCTTCTGTCATGACATGTAACGCTGTGTCCAGACTGAGGTTATTTCTTTAGCTTGGGTTTCAGGTGTGTAGCACTTAATTGACTTCTGTCATTTTAGGTTTCATGTTCTGTTGCCATAGCAAAAATTACTTTATTCTAACCAATGCACAGATGAAACAGAAATTCATCATATATTAACTAAAGAAATGAAGGAGGTACATTGTGAAGATAAGCAAGTCACTAATTAATATCTGAGAATTTATATCATATAATTTGCATTCAGTTTAGATATTACTATATTTCCATTTTGGTATCAGGTATATTGTGTCTTGTTGTTTGGAACAAATTCACACCACTGTCACAGAAGGAAATTATTTTAACAGGCAAGTTTTAAATTGAATCAGGTACTTTCTTTCCATGACCTATGAGAGATCTGTAATCCTAATATATGAACATCTCTGATCATTTCTCAAGTTTCCTTGGATTTTCAGTTAATTGCTCAATTTTTCACTGTATCACATGGTATCCTCTTTTGGATACAGATAGAAAGATTTCTATTTTCTCTTTTATATTTTATTTTATACATTCATTAAGAACTTAAATTTAGTGTCCAACAACAATTTAATTACTATTTGATTAACTATAGTTTACTTTTTAAAAGAATGGTGTTTTGACATTTGGAGTGCTCTCAACTAACTTGTAAGTTTACTTAAGGTAGAGAATATAAATTTTAATTCCTGCATTGGGTCTCACAGTTTCAAACACAATTGCTTGGCACAAAGTAAGCACTTAATAAACATTTGCTTAATGGATTATGTCTTAGTCTCCACTAAGCATGTGGAAATTCATATTTATTTAAACATAAAATGCCATTTCTAACTCATGTATTATCTACCTTGTGAATTATTCATAGGCTAGTTGACCCTTCTTCCCATCATGAATCTGAGTCATCTGACTTTACCATCATGTGATGTGACCTGGGAATGAAATTAGTTTTAACACCAACCCGTGAAGAATATAAATATGAAAGTAAAAAATCCCAAAGCTGAATGTCAGTAACTTATTCTTTTCTAGGTTCATGCATTATCTTAGCTACATTTCCCTTTATTAGCTAATAGATTGTAAAATTATAATATGAAAAGGAAAAAGGGGAAGTATTTCATCCAGTACCTCATTTTGTGGATGAGGTGACATGACTTGCTTGGAGTCATATATGGTATAAGTGGTAAAGCATCTGCTTAGCAGTGAAGGAGGTGTAAGAGATGCGGGTTCAATTCCTGAGTTAGGAAGATCCCCTGGAATAGGAAATGGCAACCCACTCCAGTATTCCTGCCTGGGAAATTACATGGACAGAGGAGCTTGGTGGGCTACAGTCCCTGAGGTCGAAAAGAGGGAGTCAAGACTGAGTACACACACACACACACACAACCTAATAATGGTAGCAGAAGTACAGAAACCAGTATCATTACACACCATTACATGAATACTCTACCGTAAGACTATAGTCTTTTAAGAGTTGGATGTCATTTCTGACATCTTTTGCATGTCATGCCTCAGCCTAATGTCCGACTCTTTGCAACCCTATGGAATGTAGCCTGCCAGGCTCCTTTGTCCATGGATTCTTAGGCAAGAATATTGGAGTGAGTTGCCATTTTGTCCTCCAGGGGATCTTCCTGACTAAAGGATCGAACCCTCATCTCCTGCATTGCAGGCAGATTCTTTACCCACTGAGCCACCTGGGAAGCCTGAAGTGCTGGATACTGGGTAACAAATAAAATTGTATTTATAAATCTATTTCTATTAAATTTTCCTTATATTTCTTCTTCCAGTGTTCTATAAGAATAGAATAAACCAAGCAGATAAAATGCCCTGATCAAAATAATTTGTTCAGGAGGACTGGTGACAACTACAATTATTTTAACCAGCAAAAGTGATGAAGTTGTCTATATTATTAAGTTAATTTTAAGACTCATTAAGTATTAAGATATTTAAATTCCATGATAACATGTCCAAAGTTGATAAACTATTGACCTTCATTAGCTAATTGTTTGATGCACTATTTATGGAAGCCCGTTATTTATCCAGAAATTCAGTTTTTATTGCATTTTCTCTTTCTTACTTAGTGTCACATTTTAATGAATCTTACTTCCTATTGTTAGACTTGTTCATGTTTGAAAAAGGGTGAGAGTAGGAGGATTCTTTTATTCCTTTAATTAATCTCCTTCCTGAGGTTCACTAGCTGGCAATTCTTTCCTGTTAGATCAATGGCAAAATAATAATCGGTAGTCATTTTTGCTTTGAGCAATAATCTGCACATCCCTCTTGGAAATAATCTGTTGTGCCCACTGGAAACTTTGATCAGTAGTTTTAATTGCATCTTCATCAGATTTTGGTATTGCTGAGCTCTGCTTTGATGACCAAGACAGCACAGAAACAGTTTAGCACATGTGGTATTGCAGTTTGTGAAACTGGTAACAGACTGCATATTAGTTTCAGTGTTCTTTCCATACAGGTTTAGCAATAAGAAAAAGAATGTTAGCTCTTTAATAATTGATCATGTGTTTAATATTTAAAGAGCCAGATCCTTCCAGTTGTTAAGCTAATATTAAAGTAGGATAGAAGTAGGCTACTTACTGGCAACTGTCCATCTTACAAATGTCTTTTGAAGTTCAGTGTAGCAATGGTATAGACTGCCAAGCTCAGGCTGGAGGGTATTACTTCTAATAACCAGAACCAGCGACAATGCACAAAACTTTCTTTTTGTAATTATAACCATGTATAAAATCTGTATGTATTAAAACTATAGTAGAACTCACGATTTTTTAATCTTATATTGTATGATTTTACATTCTTTATGGCTATTAAATGCAGGAATAACTTTCCTGAAAGTGAAATAGAAAATAGGGCAATGTTTTCAGTATGTGTTGGGAATTATTTCACTTGTTGTTCAGTTCAGTCGTTCAGCTGTGTCCGACTCTGTGACCCCATGGATGGCAGCACACCAGGCTTCCCAGTCCTTCACCAACTCCCAGGGCTTGCTCAAACTCATGTCCATAGATTTGGTGATGCCATCTAATCATCTCATCTTCTGTTGTCCCCTTCTCCTCCTGCCTTCAATCTTTCCCAGAATCAAGGTCTTTTCCAATGAGTCAGTTCTTCATATCAGGTGGCCAAAGTATCGGAGTTTTAGCTTCAGCATCAGTCCTTCACTTGTAAGGAAAGTGAAATACATCAAAATACAAAAATGATCAGTGACCACTTGAATATTTGTTATCCCAGAGCCTCCTTTTATTGTCCATGGTAACTTAACAATTTAGGGGTAAGGAAAGGATTCATATTTTGGTGAGTATTGGCAATGCTTATATCCCGAGACTTCACTTTAGTAACCCCACTGCATCTTCCAAATGATCTTGTAATTTCTTGTTAATGCAGTGGAGACACTCAGTTTACTCAATCACAAGGTATTTTGTAACATAACAGTTAATTTCACATATTTCATAAAGACATTTGACCACTTCTGCTGAAGCCTCCTTTCAACTGAATAAAAACATCTTAGGGTTTAAAACATATTCTTTCTAAAATACCTGTTCTTGACATCTTGACATTTCTGTTCTAAAGGGCTTTTTTTTTTTTTTTTGCTTGTTTCTTTTTTTTTTAAGACCAAGGTGATTTTTAATTTTGCTTTGTTTGATTCAGGCCCTATCTTCTCCACTGAGGATTTTAGATGATCACCACACCGCTTAAAAGTTCCAAATAGACTTGAATTTTCTTGGCATGGTCCTGTTTAGCCTTCCATAAGAAAATTATGTTTTGTTCTTGATTGGCATTTCAAGCCGATCTTGGGAAAATGTAGATCATTTTAAACTTTTAAAACAAGTCAAGGTATATGCTCTAGACCCAGGAAATTGGATTCTGTAAGTGCTGAGTAAGGCCTCATCATAATACATTTTATTTCAAGTCATTCTACTATCTACTGTTGTCTGAGAAGCAGTGTTACAGACTAATTGTTGGAGATAAATTTCATCTTTATTTTTCTGTTCTCTTAATCATGTGAACAGAAAAATATAAAATCACTCATCAACTATTTCATGAAAAGAATGAGACAGCACAGATTTTAAGAAATTTATCTAAAGATAAGTTAGATAAAATAGATAAGATTTATTATGTAAGAGGGCCATATGACCCATGGCCTTCTTTGTTTATTTAGGACACATTGCTCTAAAGACTATAATGATGAACTTTATTTCTTGGCAATCCTTCTTACTATTGCAGTGATTTAGGACTGCCTTATCAAGAAAGGCTTCCTTATATTCTCTCTAAATCACTCATCATGAAACATGCCCCTTACTCTCTTGTCATCATTGGAGTAGGGGAAAAGCTATTCTTAAATCTTAGATATTATTTTTATGAAGTTGCATCTAAAACTTCCCTCCTAGAAAGTGAAGTGAAGTCGCTCAGTCGTGTCTGACTCGTAGCGACTCCATGGACTGCAGCCTACCAGGCTCCTCTGCCCATGGAGTTTTCCAGGCAAGAGTACTGGAGTGGGTTGCTATTGCCTTCTCCTCGCTCCTTGAGAAGACATTCAATTTATTTGAGGACAAAACATTCTATATATGAGATTTATTTTTTTTCCGCAAGTCTGAAAATATATTTATGCCTTGGTATTTCTCTTAGGTTACCAGAATGAAAATTTCCTAGTGAAAGGTCACCACTTAAGTGGCTAAAGAAGAAGAATACATTTTGTCTGTGCAAATAGTAGTGGGGAGCATTTGATAAAATACAATCTCAGCTTTCTAACTTATTTCTCTCCCTCTGTTTTGTGCTTAAAACAGCAAACTATTGGTGTTTGTTGTTTTTTTTTTTTCTTTTTCCCCCACTTACCAAGTGATTCCGAAGGTCCACAACCTGTGAATGTTCTTCTTCTGGTGTGTGAATTTGAATCCTGGGTGCTTCAGAGTGGGTAAGTACAAAAGGACTCACTTAGGTGATTAGGCAACAAGCCTACATGAAGACATATTTTCAAAGATATTTATTTGTTTCTTCTTTGCATTTTTAATGTGGGTCTTCTCTGAATCCATTCTGGAGTATCCATTGCCTGAGTGGAAACAAAGAATGGTTAGAACACAAATGAAAGAGAATGATCAGTGTTTCAATTCTGAGTTCCAAAATAGGCCAGGCTCATTTTGAGGACAATCTTTGTAAAATAAAGCTTTTAATTGGCTAAACCCTGGCTCTCTGAATGGAAAGAACAATATATATCGCTATTGATATACACTAGAATGTCTTCTATAATGAGAGAAAACTTGTGTTCTACAAAATCACACACTAAAATAGCAGCATTTTTTTTTAAATAATGTAAGACAGAGCACTAAAAACATATAACTTTGTAGCGAGAGTACTAATAGAAACAATAATAATCTTAATATGACTATTAACAGAGTTAAATCTCAGCTCTCAGTGTCTTCCAAGGTGTATGGCTTTGCCCCCAAGATAAACTTACTTAGAGGGAAATACTCCCAATTGAGATCAATTTTATAAAAATTAAAAGTTTTATTCACAATGTGGACTTTGCCTCAGTTTTTTTCTAAACACACAGGAAATATATTTTCAGATTCATTTGCATTTGCAGTTTTGGCAGACACATTGTGAAAACTTTAGTGGTTTTGAAGCCATTAAACCTGTGATATTTGCACTAATAGAAAGCACTTATGTAGTATTTCCCACTTCCTGAAGGCTTCTCTTTTAATTCTGGGAAAACATGTCCCAGATGGTTTCAAAATATTAACGTGCTGGGAAACTCAAGTACATGCACGTGTGTGTGCTTAGTTGTTCAGTCGTTTCTGACTCTGTGACCCCATAGACTGTAGGCCCCCAGGCTGTTCTGTCCGTGGAATTTTTCAGGCAAGGATACTGGAGTGGGTTGCCATTTCCTCATCCATGGTATCTTCCTGACCCAGGGATCGAACCTATGTCCCTGCATCTCTTGCAGTGGCATGCAGATTCTTTACCACTGAGCCAACTGGGAAGCCCAAAATCAAGTACAGAATAATGTAATTTCAGCACTTGAAACAGGTATTTTTATACTACATGCCCACTGTATGTGATTTAGTTTACATTATAGAAACATACGTTGTAACAGAAAGAACACACAAACATGTGCATATACATACACACATCCCTACACATAGATTATAATGTTTATAGGCCACACATGTCTTGAAAGAAGCAGATGCCTCATTGAAGAGATTTACTGGAAGAAAGCCTATCATGGAGAAAGGGAAAAAGCATAGAAGGCAAAATCTTAAGACCTGAGATTAAGGTCTGAATTCTGTGAAAGGAGAAAGTGGAAGAAGGACTGAGTAGAAGAGCCTCAGTCTACAGCTCATGTCTGAAAAGTTTTCTGCCAGAACAATATGGAGAATTCAAGCAAGGTGTCTTAAAAGAATCCTTCACTGAGCAGGAATCTCAAGGAACCCCAAGGTCCTTAGTCATTGCCTGGCAGCAACCCTTGTTAAAAGAGCCTTCCACCTTCTCTGGAGTGGCAGCTTGAGGCTCTGTCAACTGAACTCCCCACAGCATGTTCTTTCCAAAGAAATCTGAGTGGCACAACACCATGGCTCCCTCAGCACTTATATACTCTCCCTCAGCCCCCTGCACCTTCTGCCCAAATCAGAAAACTCTGATATAGCAAAACACAAAGATTATACATAACCACTACAATGAATACTAGATACAAGAGAAATTTCTCGATAGACAAACTAAGAGAAGAAGGAAGAAGACGAGGACGCTGTAGACTCTCTTTGGATTTGGAAAAACCTAATGGAAACCACCATCCTGTTGCTGGAGAGGAAGTAACCAACTTCACAGCTGGGGTCAGTGATGACAGCAGAACCTGAGCTTACTACAAAAATCCATGTATCATAATGTTAATGGATTCCACACAGTTACCACACAAATTATGGAAAATTCTTAAAGAAATGGGAACACCACCTTATTTGCCTCCTGAGAAACATGTATGCAGGTTAAGAAGCAACAGTTAGAACTGGACATGGAAGAATTCACTGGTTCCAAATTGGGAAAGGAGTACATCAAGTCTGTATGTTGTCACCTTGATTATTTAACTTATATGAAGAGAACATCATGAAAAATTCTGGGCTACATGAAGCTTGAGCTGGAATCAATATTTCCACAAGAGATATCAATAACCTCAGAATGCAGATGACACCACCCTTATGGCAGAAAGCGAGGAGGAACTGAAGAACCTCTTGATGAAAGCGAAAGAGGAGAGTGAAAAGCTGGCTTAAAACTCAACATTCAGAAAACAAAGATCATGGCGTCTGGTCCCATCACTTCATGGCAAACAGAGGTGGAAACATTGGAAACAGCAAAAAACAATTTTACAGGGCTCCAAAATCACTGCAGATGGTGACTGCAGCCATGAAATTAAAAGACACTTGCTGCTTGGAAGGAAAAGTATAAGAAATCTAGACAGCATATTAAAAAGCAGAGACAATATTTTGCTGATAAATTTCCATCTAGTCAAAGCTATGGTTTTTCCAGTAGTCATGTATGGATGTGAGAACTGGACTGTAAAGAATGCTGAAGAGTTGATGCTTTTGAGCTGTGGTGTTGGAGAAGACTCTTGAGAGTCCCTTGGATTGCAAGGAGGTCAAACAGGCCAATACTAAAGGAAATCAGTTCTGAATATCCATTAGAAGGACTGATGCTAAAACTGAAGCTCCAATACTTTGACAACCTGATATCAATAACTGACTTGTTGGGAAAGACCCTGATGCTGGGGAAACTTGAAGGCAGGAGAAGAAGGAGATGACAATAGAGAATGAGATGGTTAGATGGTATTACTGACTCAATGGACATGAGTTTGAGCAAGCTCTGTGAGATGGTGAAGGACAGGAAAGCTTAGCATGCTGAAGTCCATGGTTCACAAAGAGTCAGACATGACTGAGTGACTAAAACACAACAATATACTGTCTTTACAAAGTATCTGTGTACGTACTAAGTTGCTTCAGTCACTCTTCGCAATGCTATAGACTGTAGCCTACCAGGCTCCTCTGTCCTTGGGATTTTCCAGGCAAGAATACTTGAATGGGTTGCCATTTCCTTCCCCAGGGGATCTTCCAGACCCAAGAATCAAACCTTCGTCTCTTACATCTCCTTCATTGGCATTGGCAGGCAGGTTATTCACCACTAGCACCATCTGGGAAGCCTTTACAAAGTCTGCTGCTGCTGCTACTGCTGCTGTTAAGTTGCTTCAGTCGTGTCCGACTCTGTGCAACCTCATAGATGGCAGCCCACCAGGCTCCGCCGTCCTTGGGATTCTCCAGGCAAGAACACTGGAGTGGGTTGTCATTTCCTTTTCCAATGCATGAAAGTGAAAAGTGAAAGTGAAGTCACTCAGTCGTGCCCGACTCTTAGCGACCCCATGGACTGCAGCCCACCAGGCTCCTCCGTCCATGGGATTTTCCAGGAAAGAGTACTGGAATGGGTTGCCATTGCCTTCTTCGTTACAAAAGTCTACCAATACCTAAATATTAGGCAACCTCTCTACTCAGATGGCTCAGGAAAATTGCTAGAGAGGGCTTTATACTCGTGGGTCTGTTCAGGCTGAGAGGAACATTGCTTTGGAAGGAAAAACACTCCCCACTAAAGAAATTTGTTACTTGTTCATAAACACCTTGAGATTCTTGTCTATACTTCTCTCTCAATGTTGGGTCCCTTGACAAGTGGTGAGTCAGTCCTCCTATTTCTGACTATCTGCTACTGCTACTGCTAAGTCACTTCAGTCGTGTCCGACTCTGTGTGACCCCATAGACGGCAGCCCACCAGGCTCCCCCGTCTCTGGGATTCTCCAGGCAAGAACACTGGAGTGGGTTCCCATTTCCTTCTCCAATGCATGAAAGCGAAAAGTGAAAGTGAAGTCCCTCAGTCGTGTCCGACTCTTAGCGACCCCATGGACTGCAGCCTACCAGGCTCCTCCATCCATGGGATTTTCCAGGCAAGAGTACTGGAGTGGGGTACCATTTCCTTCTCCATCTGACTATCTACTATACATAATTTATTAGTGACCACTTACTATCACATAAAAAGACAAGCAGCATTAGTATAAAGTAATAAAATAATTTTTATGGTAAATAGCTCCCCAAAGAACTCTGTGTTATGGTAGTATGCACGAAACAATTGTTTTTTACAGACTCTGAGTATATTTTTCACTAACATCAAGCATCTGCCCTGTGGTTAGCCCTCACATTCTCTGCCAGAAGTAATAAATGAATGGCCTCTGGGCAACATTCAGTCTGCAGATAGCTTTTGTTTGGCTTTCACTGTATGTTTTTAAACAATGAGTCACTTCACGAAGCACTAGTAATATAGACCCAAGATTCTCACAATTTGGCCAGGAATTGAAGTAGCAGAGGGGGCTGCCAACCCCACTGAATGATACACATACACCTGAACTGACCAGTGACACTCAATTACGTTACCTGCCTTGTTCTTCTACACATTTGTGTCTATGAAGTAATCAAAACTGTAATCCAAATGGGGCTACATTCTTCCTTTTCCCCAGAAGTTTGTCCTTTATAATTATATTTGGGTTGAGTTAAATATTAAAGATTACATTCCCAGAGCACACATCCTTGCAAAAAATGATCACAGCCATTCTGCTTAGTGAGAATAGACTAATATTTAAATCTGCACACTGAAGATAATTTACACATACCTAATTGAGGATTTGCAGAATTTGACATACTAAAATATGTTCTCTGTTTAATGGATGAATAAAAACCAAACATGCTATTAACCAGCACATTACATTTTTTTACTTCCTTATTTTAATATTATACAGAGAGAAGCAAACCTAAGGACCACCTTGTTTTCACAAAGAGAAGATTGATATTTGTTGTGTAAGTTGTTGTTGTCACCAATAAGCAATGAAAAATATGTAGGAACTTTTAAGACATTGAGATATCTAAAAGTTAGTTAATACACAGCTGCCTTTCCAATCCTCAATTTCATTTTACCTTCATCGTCATTTTAGCATCAAATCCTGGGAATCTTCAGTTCAGAAACCTTTGCAGGTGCTACACATACCTAACCTTTCAATAAGATTAACTGCCAGACTGTGACATTTGATGTGTGATAATGCAAGGCTTTGTGAATTTTAAATGATTCTGCAGATGAAGTTGAGATACAATAAAGCCTTCTTAAAATATAATTTGAGGACCAGCCACTACCACACACTAACTGCTGGAACTTTTAAAGATATAATCATAAAAGAGTTAATTTGTGGAAGAGAGTCAAACAGTTGGACATATTTCATGGGGTGTATTAAATGAGAGTGTCTATAGATGGGGTCCATTTAACTGCCATCATCGTTATTGCACACTTCATACTGACCACATACTCTTGCTGTTGATCATTCACCAGGTCGTGTGTGACTCTTTGCAACCCCATGAACTGCAGTACACCAGACTTCCCTGTCGTTCACCAACTCCCTGAGTTTGCTCACTCACTCAGACTCATGTCTACTGAGTCAATGATGCCATCCAACCATCTCATCCCCTGTCACCCACTTCTACTCTTGCCCTCAATCTTTCCCAGAATCAGAGTCTTTTCCAATGAGTTGGCTCTTCACATCAGGTGGCCAAAGTATTAGAGCTTCAGCTTCAGCACCAGTCCTTCCAATGAATATTTAGGGTTGATTTCATTTAGTATTGACTTATTTGATTTCCTTGCAGTCCAAGGCACTCCTAAGAGTCTTCTCCAACACCACAGTTCAAAAGCATCAATTCTTTGACACTCTGCCTTCTTTATGGTCCACATCTCACATTCATACATGACTACTGGAAAAACCACCTACTTGGGGACATAAAATGGTGCAGTAATCTCCTTTTACACACTGATAAAGTAATAGTAGCAACAATAAAGGTAGCAAGAACTTATTGAAAATAATTTGTCCAGGTACTCTCTTAAGGATTTCCCCGTCATTACCCAATCATTCAGCTTCTTTTGAATTTTTATTTTAGAAATGAAGAAACTGAAACCCAGAAAGATTAAAAAACTGGATCTAAGGGGTGCAAAGTCTTCCCAGGCGGCACTACTGGACAAGAATCTGCCTGTCACTGCAGGAGACTTAAGAAACTCGGGTTAGATCTCTGGTTCTGGAAAATTCCCTGGAGGAGGAAGTGGCACCCCATTTCAGTATTCTTGCCAGGAAAATCCCATGGACAGATGAACCTGACTGGCTACAGCTTTGGGGGTCACAAAGAGTTGGAAATGCCTGAGAATCTGAGCACAAGCAGTAACAAGATAAAGTCTCATTCAGTCTGTTCCTCTGACTTGAGGGTCTATCTTGTAAATCGCCAAACAAGGTGTTCCCCATATTCACCTAAAAAAAGAATATTCCTCACAGATTTAGATTTAGTAACATTTGGGAATGTGAATTTGTTCAGGCAAACTGGAAAACACTGGCTGACTTTATAGGGTCACCTATGTTGTAAGTTTACCTCCAGAAAGATAATCCCAACACTGCAAATCTGGGCCAAAAATAACCACTGAATAGCCATTTCAATATATAAATATATAAATCATTTCTGCCTGGGGTTTGAGAGACTTTTACTTCATTAGGGACTGACCAAGTTTGTAACAGAAAGACATTTAAGAATATCTTTTCAGATTTACAGAATTTTTATTTTTGAATTCCATTATATATGCCTGAAATCTATAGATGGCTGTCAAATATATGTTAACTGATAAAATACTTACATACGTCCTGGGTTGATGTCTTTTAATCCTCATTTTAAAGATGAGAAGGAAGGTATATTTGATTAATTTGAAGTAGTAATAAGAAATAATTCACCTGAATGCTCCCTTGTTTTAATATACCCATTGTTAAGGGAAAGTCAAACTGCACCTCTAGAGGGCGATTTTGAAGATGCATTGTCACAGACCACTGTAATGATGAGTGGTAACTCAAGGCTTTGCCCTTCCCATATCCACCTACTCCTATACTGCCCAGCTTCACTCACCATGCTTAGCAGAGCCTCAACTAACCAGCCAATTAAGAGAGCATCAGAAAAAATAAGCAGGTACTCTGAATTGTTTCATGCAAAGCATGAAAAATCTGTGTTTAAAATAAACAAACAAAAAACATAGTTGAGAACTGCTCTCAGCTAGCATTCTACAAATAAGGATTAGCAGTTATGTAGAGAATAAAAATGTTTACATTATATTCCATATTTAATAATCAAGACAGCACTCAACATGGAAAAATTGGAAGGCTATGTAAGCAGAAATTTAAAAGTAAAAATCATTTATGGGTACAGGTACAAACATGTAGCCAACTTTAATATTTAGCATATTTCATTGTTTCACAGATAGGATATCTTCTGTGCATGAAAAAAACATCAGAAATAGTGTTTATACTGTTTAAATTTTGCAAGAGAACAGAAAGATATAGTTGTCATTCAACTCAGCGAAAGAAATTTTTTAGCTAATAGGTCCCTTGTTTTAATTTGTACCAAATATGAAAAAGTTTAATAAAAATTAATTTGCATACCATAAATGTCACCCTGTCGAAGTGCAAATTTCAGTGAAAATATTTTTAAACAACAGAAGAGTAACTTAGTTTTTTATCAACACCCTTTCATGTTGCTGTTTTCTACACTATCAGTGCTTTTTAAAAAATAGTACTTTAAAAAAGAGTACTATCTAAAAAATAGTACTTTAAAAAATAATATTTTCACACTATTCCATTGCCTGCATTCCAATATTTTGCTTAGTTAAATCCACTTTTTTAAGACATTTAATATGTATCATTTTTGGTTTTATACACAATATTTAAATGAATATTTGTGTAGCATATTTATTTTTTAAAAATAACATCCTTATTTCTTTATTATGCATTCTTATTCATGAATCACAGTCCCAAAAGTCTATGCATTTTTAACATAAGAGGGAAAATGTTATAGTCTTAGATTTCATTTTCAGAATTGTCATAGACTTCTGGAAAAAGTGAGAACACACCAATTTTTAAAATAGATAAATTTTAAGTGACATTAGAAATATGAATTGATGTTTATTATTTTATAATATATGTAGACAAGTCACCTCATAATATCCAGGAATAGTTTAGAGCCCAGTATTTGATACTAAAGTTTATGTATGGTGTTAGAAAATAAAAGTGGGATGAATAGGTGGACCATAGAGGATTTTTTTACATCAGTGGAACTATTCTTCAGGATGTTAAAATAATGGACACAAGACTATGCATTTATCAAAACCCACTGAACTTTATGACACAGAAATGAACCCTAATGTAAACTATAGACCTTAGTTCATAATAATATACCAATATTGATTCAGTTGTAACAAATATACCACATTAATGCAAGACGTTAACAAGAGGGGGCACTCTCAACAGGGGAGAGGGGGAACTCTGTACTACATGCTCCAGGTCTGTAAACCTAAACTGCTTTAAAATATAAAGTCTGTTAATTGAAACAAAAAAAGAACAAAAGTTAGGATGAATCTAAATTTTGGCTCTGTCACTAAGTAATTGGATGATCTTGAGCAACATCTCTGTTTAAGTAAGTTCTGCTTTACCTATATAATATGAATATCAAAGAGAGCTATTGAAACATAATAAGCAATTTAAACTCATAGGGTTTTGTTGTTGTTAAATCTTAGTAATAATAATCATTACCATATAGTTAATAATATTATTGAAACACAGGTTTCTGTAAGCCTTCTTCTTACATTTAAGACTGCTGCTGCTGCTACTGCTAAGTCGCTTCAATTGTGTCCGACTCTGTGCGACCCCATAGATGGCAGCCCACCAGGCTCCCCGTCCCTGGCATTCTCCAGGCAAGAACACTGGAGTGGGTTGTCATTTCCTTCTCCAATACACGAAAGTGAAAAGTGAAAGTGAACTCACTCAGTCGTGTCTGACTCTTAGCGACCCCATGGACTGCAGCCCACCAGGCTCCACCATCCATGGGATTTTCCAAGCAAGAGTACTGGAGTGGGTTGCCATTGCCTTCTCCGACATTTAACACTAAGTTAGAACAAATCCAACAACTATTTTACATTCTTTTCATGAGCCAGTTCTTTAAGTGATGAGTTATAACTCTTGTGAGTGAGCTATTAGGAGATAAAATAGGAAAGGAAATAAAAAATTTGATACAGCTTTCTAACTTTAATATGAGTCAAAAGACATGCTTTCTAATACAGAAGCACAAAAGTAAAAGGAGATAACAAATTGAAGTGAAAATATTGCTGCAGGAGAAGAAAGGATGATGAATGTAATGAGAAACATTTGCAAGGAAATAAAAAACATAGTAGATGATATAGAACACCATTGGAGGCAGTATTGAAAAGAAATAGCAGTGCTGTAAACTAAGACAATGACATAGGGACATATGTTGGCCAATAGTGAATTTAATCATTTAAAATCCATATTTATAAAGAAATAGGCTTTTCATTCAGTTATTTTAGATTTATCTTTATCTCAGTTTGGAATTAGAGCTATGTGACCTCAAAATGAATTGATAAATATTCCATTTTACTCTAAATTCTGGAATAATTCATATAAGATAGACTCTGAAATTTTGGTAGAAGTCACTTGTGAAACCACCTGAGGTGATGATTTTTTAAGAGGGAAATTTTAGACTATTATTCAGTGTCTACTATATATATATATATTTTTTCAGTTCAGTTCAGTCACTCAGTCATGTCCGACTCTTTGCAACCCCATGAACTGCAGCACGCCAGGCCTCCCTGTCCATTACCCACTCTGGAGTATACCCAAACTCATGTCCATTGAGTCGGTGATGCCATCCAATCTCATATTCTGTCATCCCCTTCTCTTCCTGCCTTCAATATTTCCCAACATCAGGGTCTTTTCAAATGAGTCAGCTCTTTGCATCAGGTGGCCAAAATATTGGAGTTTCAGCTTCAACATCAGTCCTTCCAATGAACACCCAGGACTGATCTCCTTTAGCATGGACTGGTTGGATCTCCTTGCAGTCGAAGGGACTCTCAAGAGTCTTCTCCAACACCACAGTTCAAAAGTATCAATTCTTCAGTGCTCAGCTTTCTTCACAGTCCAACTCTCACATCCAAACATGACTACTGGAAGAACCATAGCCTTGACTAGATGGACCTTTATTGACAAAGTAATGTCTCTGCTTTTTAATATGCTGTCTAGGTTGGTCATAGCTTTCCTTCTAAGTAGTAAGTGTCTTTTAATTTCATGGCTGCAATCACCATCTGCAGTGATTTTGGAGCCCAAAAAGATAAAATCTGACACTGTTTCCACTGTTTCCCCATCTATTTCACATGAAGTGATGGGACCGGATGCCATGATCCAACATTCTATTTATTTGGGTGTTTATAGTTTTCTAGGTTATTAATTTATTCTAGATGTTAAAATTCATTGCTGTGTGATGATTCAAAATATTTAAATTTTAATCTATACCAGTTTTCTTTCCTTTCTTCATTTTGGAAAGTATTTGCATCTTCTTTTACTTTTCTCTTGCTTAGTCATATCCAAATTTTGTCTATAATACAGTATTCATAATTATATTTATTGCCTTTATTATTTCAAGGTAATATAATTTTTTGTTTTTATTGTTTTCTAACACCTTTTAACTTCAATTTTAGCTTTGGTATTTTTGTTTTTGTTTGTTTCCTTTCTTATTATTCTTTTTTTCTCTCAGTTATAATTTAAAAGTTTAATCCATTACCTAACTAAAAATCAAAAGTATAGTTTGTTTTTATTTTTTCCCCAAACTTTAAATGTTTTATTTCGTATTAGGATGTAGTCAATTTTTTTCCTTTAGTGTATTCAGAGTTATTTTTGTCACTCACAAGTACTAAATTAATTGCACCTATCATTTCTCTATTCTATTTTCTCATTATCATTCAGCCTAAAGTAGTTTTCTGTTTTACTCCAATAATTAATTTAAAACATAATTAAAAATTTTTGTATCTAATTTTAGCTATAACTTTTATTTGTTTCTAATTTTATTGCAATGTGATAAAAAAAATCATAATCAGTGGTGAAGCAGCTTTTTGTTGTTTTGGGTCTTTGGAATTCACTGTGGCTCTCTGTGGTCTAGGAAATGCCTGATATTTTTGTGAATGAGCTGTGGCTGTTCAAAACACAATAAGTTTTCTTGTTTGTACATAATGATCTCTCTCTGTGTCTGTTTTTCTGTCTATAAATCTACCAACCAAGAGTGATACACACATACTAGATGACACAGTCAGTTATGTTATTCATACTGTGTGCATATTTCTATTTGATCATATCAGATTTCAAGTGGGATTCAGTATTATAACTACTGAACTATAATCATTGATTTTGTCTCTCCTACATATATATATGGGCTTCTTTTGTGGCTCAGCTGGTAAAGAATAGTCCGCATGCAGTGAGGGAGACCTGGGATCAATCCCTGGATTGGGATGATTCCCTGAAGAAGGGAAAGGCTACACCCTCCAGAATTCTGGCCTGGAGTATTCGATGCACTGCATAGTTCATGCGGTCACTAAGAGTCAGGATGACTCTTATTCCTCATCCCTCAGAGGGCAGACAGAATGAAAATCACAATCACAGAAAACTAATCAAACTGATCACATGGACCATAGTTTTGTCTAACTCAATGAAACTATGAGCCATGGTGTGTAGTAGGTCCACCCAAGATGGATGGTTCGTGGTGGAGAGTTCTGACAAAACATGATCCACTAAAGAAGGGAATGATAAACCACTTCAGTATTCTTGCCTTGAGAACCCCATGAACAGTATGAAAAAGCAAAAAGATAGGACACTGAAAGATGAACTCCCAATATGCTACTGGAGAAGAGTGGAGAAATAACTCTGGAAAGAATGAAGAGACGGAGCCAAAGCAAAAATAATGCCCAGATGAGGATGTGACTGTTAATGGAAGTAAAATCTGATTCTGTAAAGAGCAATATTGCATAGGAACCTGGAACGTTAGGTCTATGAATCAAGGCAAATTGGAAGTGGTCAAATAGGAGATGGCAAGAGTGAACATTGACATTTTAGGAATCAGTAAATTAAAATGGACTGGAATGGGTGAATTTAACTCAGATGACCATTATACCTACTACTGTGGGCAAGAATCCCTTAGAAGAAACGGTGTAGCCCTCATAGTCAACAAAAGAGTCCAAAATGCAGTACTTGGATGCAATCTCAAAAACGACAGAATGATCTGTCTGTTACCAAGGCAAAACATTCAATATCACAGTAATCCAAGTCTATGCCCCAACCAGTAACACTGAAGAAACTGAAGGTGAACAATTCTATGAAGACCTACAAGACCTTCTAGAACACCCCAAAATATGTTATTTTCATTATAGTTTACAGGAATGCAAAAGGAGGAAGTCAATAGATACCGGGAGTAACATGAAAATTTGGCCTTGGAGTACAAAATGAAGCAGGGAAGAGGCTAACAAAGTTTTGCCAAAAGAACACACTGCTCATAGCAAACATCCTTTTCCAACAACACAAGAAGACTCTAACATGGACATCATAAAATGGTCAATACCAAAATCAGATTGATTATATTTTTTGCATCCAAAGACAGAGAAGCTGAATACAGTCAGTGAAAACAAGACCAGGAGCTGAGTGTGGCTCAGATCATGAAGTCCTTCTTGCCAAATTCAGATTTAAATTGGAGAAAGTAGGAAAAACCACTAGATCATTCAGGTATGACCTAAATCAAATCCCTTATGACTTTAGAGTGGAAGTGATAAATACATTCAAGGGACTAGATCTGATACACACAGTGCCTGAAGAACTATGGACAGAGGTTCATGACATTGTACAGGAGGCAGGGATCAAGACCATCCCCAAGAAAAAGAAATGCAAAAAGGCCAAATGGTTGACTGAGGAGGCCTTAAATAGCTGAGAAAAGAAGAGAAGCTACAGGCAAAGGAGAAAAGGAAAGATATACCCATCTGAATGCAGAGTTCCAAGGAATAGCAAGGAGAGATATCAAAGCCTTCTTCAGTGATCAATGCGAAGAAATAGAGGAAAACAATAGGATGGAAAAGACTAGAGACCTCTTCAAGAAAATTAGAGATACCAAGGGAACATTTCATGCAAATATGGGCACAATAAAGGACAGAAATGGCATGGACCTAACAGAAGCAGAAGATATTAAGAAGAGGTGGCAAGCATACACAGAAGAACTATACAGAAAAGATCTTCATGACCCAGATAACCATGATGGTGTGATCACTCTCCTACAGCCAGACACCCTGGAATGCGAAGTCAAGTGCGCCTTAGGAAGAATCACTGTGAACAAAGCTAGTGGAGGTGATGGAATTCCAGTTGAATTATTTCAAATCCTAAAAGATGATGCTGTGAAAGTGTTGCACTCACTATGCCAGCAAATTTGGAAAACTCAGTAGCGGCCACAGGACACAAAAAGGTCAGTTTTCATTCCAATCCCAAAAAAAGTCAATGCCAAAGAATGTTAAAACTACCGCACAATTGCACTCATCTCACATGCTGACAAAGTAATGCTTAAAATTTTTCAAGCCAGTCTTCAACAGTATGTGAACCATGAATTTCAAGATGTTCAAGCTGGATTTGGAAAAGGCAGAGGAACCAGAGATCAAATTGCCAACATCTGCTGGATCATTGAAAAAGCAAGAGAGTTCCAGAAAAACATCTACTTCTGCTTTATTGACTATGACAAAGCCTTTGACTATGTGGATCACAACAAACTGGAAAATTCTTAAAGAGATGGAAATACCAGACTACCTTACCTGTCTGCTGAAATCTGTATGCAGGTCAATAAGCAAAGTTAGAACCACACATGGAACAACAGACTGGTTCCAAACAGGGAAAGGAGTACATCAAGGCTGTAGGTTAGTTAGTTAGTTCAGTCGCTCAGTCGTGTCCGACTCTTTGCAACCCCATGAATCGCAGCACGCCAGGCCTCCCTGTCCATCACCATCTCCCGGAGTTCACTCAGACTCACGTCCATCAAGTCCATGATGCCATCCAGCCATCTCATCCTCTGTCGTCCCCTTCTCCTCCTGCCGCCAAGCCCTCCAGTGAGTCAACTCTTCGCATGAGGTGGCCAAAGTACTGGAGTTTCAGTTTTAGCATCATTCCTTCCAAAGAAATCCCAGGGTTGATCTCCTTCAGAATGGACTGGTTGAATCTCCTTGCAGTCCAAGGGACTCTCAAGAGTCTTCTCCAACATCACAGTTCAAAAGCATCAATTCTTCGGCGCTCAGCCTTCTTCACAGTCCAACTCTCACATCCATACATGACCACAGGAAAAACCATAGCCTTGACTAGATGGACCTTAGTCGGCAAAGTAATGTCTCTGCTTTTGAATATACTATCTAGGTTGGTCATTATTTAACTTATATGCTTATTTAACTCATCATGCAAAATGCCAGGCTGGATGAAGCACAAGCTGGAATTAAGGTTGTTGGGAGAGATATCAATAACCTCAGATATGTAGATGACACCACCTTTATGGCAGAAATGAAGAACTTAAGAGCCTCTTGATGAAACAAGAGACTGAAAAGCAGGATTAAAACTCAACATTCAGAAAACTAAGATCATGGCATCCAGTCCTGTGACTTCATGGTAAATAGATGAGGAAACAATAAAAACAGTGACAGATTTTTTTTTTGGGGGGGGGGCTGTTGAAAAGCACTGCAGATGGTGAAATTAGAAGACACTTGCTGTCTGGAAGGAAAGTTATGACCAACCTAGATAGCATATTAAAAAGCAGAGACATTACTTTCCCAACAAAGGTCTGTCTAGTCAAAGCTATAGTTTTTCCAGTAGTCATGTATGGATGTGAGAGTTGGACTATAAAGAAAGCTGAGCACCAAAGAATTGACACTTTTGAGCTGTAGTATTGGAGAAGACTCTTGAGAGTCCCTTGGAGTGCAAGGAGATCCAACCAGTCCATCCTGAAGGAAATCAGTCCTAAATAGTCATTGGAAGGACTGATGCTGAAACTGCAATACTTTGGCCACCTGATGTGAAAAACTGACTCATTGGAAAAGACCCTGATGCTGGAAAGATTGAAGGTGGGAGGTGAAGGGGATGACAGAGGTTGAGACGGTGGATGGCATCACCAACTTGATGGACATGAGTTTGAGCAAGCTCCGAGAGTTGGTGATGCACAGGGAATCCTGGTGTGGTGCAGTCCTTGGGGTCACAAAGAACTGGACATGACTGATTGACTGAACTGACTGTCATACATGTATGTGTGTTTTTGTTATTATTCTGTAATATAATAAATTATATAATTTGATAGTTTACTTGGGTGTATATTGTGATAGGCAGGGTAGTGTGTTAGAGCTTTTTCATACCATCTCATGACAGAGAGTTGTTATTTACAAAGCATCTTGTTAGCCAAACCTAACATTTATTAAGTTATATTAAGTATTATATATTAAAAAATAAATTCCTGAAATTTATACTTCACGTATATTCTCCTACATCAGTAAAAGTCAAAGGATAATTTACAACGCATAGATCCAGCGTACTCCAATATTCAAATGATCATACTTAGCACCACTAAAAACAGAAGAAACTAACAATATGAATCTCTTCACTGATGCAATGGAAAGTAATCAATGATACCTATGAGGAAGCATCTATGTCTTTAAGCTGAGTCTAACCTTGAGAAAACAATCAGATGAATACAAGCTGTTAGACTACAAGACAACTGACCTAGATTCTTGAAAACATCAACATGATGGAAAAGGAAAAGAAAAATGAGACAGAACTGTTCTCAACCCGAGAGATTAAAGAGACAGGGTAAAAAACTGAAAACAACCACATGATTCTTCATTATCTCAAAAGAAAAGAAAACAAAAAGAATAAAAGGGCAAAGGAGCAAGCCTGAAGGACTCGCACTGATCATACTTGACAGACATAATAACATTCAGGTCAGGAACCCTTTTGAACCCTAAAACCAATGGGTGCAAAGTTTTCAATAAACAAAATATTTACATGGTAGCAAAGATCAACTCATACACACTAATTAATTACATCTTGCTGTAATCTATGATCTTGAGGTTGTTTCTGCCTATTATATCAGTATGATGGAAATGCCAAGTACTGGTGAATTATTGCACATCCCTTCCCAGCTCTATGTTCAGTGACATCACGATGAGACCTTGAAATCTGTCACAGTAAAAGTTTTTACACCATCAAATGAACAATTGTTATAAATCCAGGCTTTACATGTAAAGTGCAGATAATATTTTATGAATGTTCAATTTCTTAGATATGACTGAAATTTTGGTAGAAGTCACTTTTGAAACCACCTGAGCTGATGACTTTTTAAGAGGGAAATTTAGTCTCAAAGAGTCGTAAACTTCTGAGCTACTAAACTAACTGACTGACTGAACATTCCTGTACATACAAGTTCTTTTGCTGGTGAACATATTTGTCTTAGTGAATACCTGTAACTCAAAACTGAATATCTGGGTCATAGGATAGCACATGTGCTTAGTCACTCAGTTGAGTCTGACACCTTGGGACCCTTTGGACAGTATGTCACCAGGCTCCTCTCAGTCCAAGGATTTTCCAAGCAAGAAGACGGAAGTGGGTTGCCATTTCATTCTCTAGGGAATCTCCCCAACCCAGGGATCAAACCTGGATCTCCTGCATTACAGGAAGATTCTTAACCTGCTGAGACATTGGGGAAGCAGGATAGTATATATGCATGCTTAAAAATTTAAGAAACTAACAGTTGTTTATTCCTGCAATGTATCAGATGCCAGTCCTTCAAAAAGTCCCCAAATCTAGTACTGTAAGTTTTTAAAAAATATATTTTGCCTATATTAATAGATATGAAGTATTAATTCCTGTGTTTTGTTTTCCATATCCTTATTCATGATGGTGACTTCATTTTCTTGAGCGTATTGAATATATATAAATATATATATATATACTTTTTGAACTGTTCGAGTTTTTCTCTCTCTCTCTTATTTTTTAAATAGGTTGTTCTTGTATTTATTAATTTGAAGGCATTTCTTAGAGATGTGGATATATACCTTTGTCAGAGATTGACTGGATTAGAAACTTTTTTTTCTTCTTTTTTAAAAAAAATATAAATGTATTTATTTTAATTGAAGGCTAGTTACAATATTGTATTGGTTTTGCCATACATTGACATGAATCCACCACAGATGTACATGTGTTCCCCATCCTGAACCCTCCTCCCACCTCCCTCCCCATCCCATCCCTCTGGGTCATCCCAGTGCACCAGCCCCGAGCATCCTGTATGATGCATCAAATCTGGACTGGCGATTCATTTCACATATGATAATATACATGTTTCAATGCCATTCTCCCAAATCACCCCACCCTTGCCCTCTCCCAAAAGACTGTTCTATACATCTGTGTCTCTTTTGCTGTCTTGCATAGAGGGTTATCATTACCATCTTTCTAAATTCTATATATATGCGTTATTATACTGTATTAGTGTTTTCCTTTCTGGCTTACTTCACTCTGTATAATAGGCTCCAGTTTCATCCACCTCATTAGAACTGATTCAAATGTATTCTTTTTAATGGCTGAGTAATACTCCATTGTGTATATGTACCACACCTTTCTTATCCATTCATCTGCTGATGGACATCTAGGTTGCTTCCATGTCCTGGCTGTTATAAACAGTGCTGCAATGAACATTGGGGTATACGTGTCTCTTTCAATTCTGGTTTCCTAGGTGTGTATGCCCAGCAGTGGGATTGCTGGGTCATCTTGCAGTTCTATTTCCAGTTTTTTAAGGAATCTGGACTGGAATCTTTTGTCAGAAAACATTAGGAAATTTTTTCTGCCCATCTATGATTTCTTATTCATTTTTGTAACAGTGGCTTTTAATGAGATATTAAGTCTTTAGAACATGATCCCAATGTTCCTTAAATCAGACTCACCTTGTAATTTCTGTGTCCACGACCCCAGACCAAAACTTGCTCGAGAAAAGTTGTTTCACTCTCCCCTTCCCTCGTCCTACCCGTCACAGATAATGACATTAGAAATCAAGTTCTGGAGCCTATATGTCCTCATGGTTATTGCAATTGCACTTCATCTAGACCATTCAGTGTAAAGAGCTAAGAGATGTTTATATCGATATTTTCTAAACCACAAATGTATATAATCACTGCTAATTCAATTCCAACAGCACCGAGTTTTTCCTCCATCCCCTAATATTGAAAGTATTGGTTCCAAAGCACAAGGTGTATTTGTTCATTTGTTATGTCACTTAATTCATACAAAATATTTTCTAAAATAATATGTTAATACCCTTCACTGACAACATCCTACATACAGTTCAGAATTTCTTTTCAAAGAACCAAGGCTGTACTCAGATCAAATGCAACTTAAAATACTCTTTTTTTCCTGTGTATTTACATTATACATATATTTTCATTTGCTTTTGTTTGTATGCAATTTTAGGAGGTTATTTTCTGCATTTATCTTTATTTTATTTTATTTTGACTATGTAAAACATTTACCTGGTTCTCAAGTTAACAAAGTATAAAAGGATAAACTCCTGAGGGCATCCCGATTCCTTCTGCATTGTTCTCACTAAACCAGCTGTAGTTAACTATATCGTTTTCGTGCTGTCATTTCTCTGTTTCTTTATAAAATAAGCAATATGTATGTATAGTTATAAAAAACACAGTCAATTTATCTACTTTTATGTGTATATGTGTATATAGGTGTATATGTAAAGCAGACTAAGAAGAATATATATATATACACATATATATATTCCTTTATTTTTCTGCCATAGATGGTAGACTACTCTGTATACTATTTTCCATGTTATGCTTGCTTTGATATTTAATACTATATGTTGTAAGTCACTCTTTATCATATCATTGAGGTCATGCTCAGTCATTTTTTTTAATGACTGCACAGTGCTCTACTGTGTGGATATACAACAGTTTATTCAACCACTCTACAGAAGAAAAGCATTTAGATTTTTCCAATATTCTAGTATCAAAAAAATGCTTCAATGAATAACCTTGGAGGAATGTGGTTTTCTGTTTATTCTTTTATACTGAGAAAGATTTTTATTTTAAAAAGTGATATTTTAATTTCAAAACTATTTTTAAGGGCCCAGAATATCCTGAAAATTAACCCATTTCTATATATGCAATCAACATCACAAATTAGGAGGAATTAACAGACTTGCCCCTTTTAAGTGTGTTTAAAACAAAAGTATACAATTTTGGTAAAACTGGTCATAAAACGAAATCAATTTGATGTTTACTATGTTTCACGTACACAGACACATATATTCAACTGCCCAACAAGGAAACATATTTCTTACCTAGTCCACTAAAAAATTCAAAATTATGCTATTCAAACCTAAGTCTAAATTTCTGGCAAGATTAAACGTGATCCCATATCTGCCTCTTCATGTAAAAATTAAAATGACATGAATTATTTTGAAGTAGTAGATGACCATGCTAGGGTACAACAAATAGAAAAGAAAAGAAGAAAGAACATGTAAAGGGAATTCAAGGAAGAAGCAGCGATAGTAGTTGCAAGTGACATTGTCACTTCCCTGGAGAATAAAGTTACTTTCCTTGTGTGTTTTGATTTTTTTATTTAAAGATTGATTCACATTGAACATTCTGCAAAAATTAGATGCTTGTCACTGCATCTAAAAATAGGAAGAAAAAACTTTGTGTAACTGAAACCATAAAAATGTCATTCTAACTTGGAGAGTAAGGGATAAAAATCTCTTTTCTTACAGATATTCAGCAAATGGGAGCAATAAGTGGGGTGGTAACAGTAAAATTAATATTAGCAGAATACTGTAATTTACATGAATTTCACTAATATGAAATTATCATGTGAAAATGTTATTTCAGGCATACCTAATCCATGTTTTTTTAATGATTTATCTTGGAAATATATGGCCCAAATTCCAATAATTTCCTTTAAAAGAGAACCTTGGATATGATTTAAGTTTATACTTTCTCATGTACAGTTAATTACCAGTCATCAGATTTTAAGTATGACTATATATAAAAATTATAGTAAATAGGATATTTTTAAACAATATAAATTCCTGAGTCTCATTCCATACAGAGTTGTATTATCTGGGATTGTAGGCTAAGCAATTTGGTTATTCCATAGTTGATAACTTCTATAGGGTAAATATATGGAAAGGGCATAGAAAATAAATCATCATGGGCTGAAATAGTCATGAAACCTTCCTAGAAAGTCGACAGTGGGCCTTCAGTTGAATTTTGAGCACAGAGAGAAAGAGAAGGATGTGATGGTTTTAAATTATGTTTCAAAATTCTTTGACCCTTCCTCCATCAAAAAGTAGAGATTAATTCATGATCCACCCTTAAGTGGAGTTCTGCTTAATAACTTGATCTTAATGAGTAGAATATGGCAGAACTGCTGACATGAAACTTCCAGAACTAGATCATAGAATGGACTGCAACTTCTTTAGAATTCCTCACTGTGGGAGAAGTTGACTGCCATGTTATGAGGTCCTCTCAGCAGCCCTATGAAGAAGTATATATGGTGAAGAACTGAGAACTCCTACCACAGCCAGGTGAAAATAAGATCTCCTTTTAACAGATATGTGGTGAGCCTTATAGGAGGTGTATCTTCCAATTTCAGTCACGCCTTCAAACAGCTGAAGACACGACTGACATCGTGAGAGACCTTGACACAGAGCTCCTTTCAGGTTATTGGCCCACACAGAAGACCTGAATAGAGATTTTTCTGAAAAGGACATGCAGATGGCCAACAGGAACATAAAAAGTTGTTTGAGTTGCCAATAATCAGAGAAATGCAAACCAAAACCACAATGAGACATCACTTCACATCTATCAGAACGGCTATCATCAATAAGAACACAAATAACAAACATTGGCAAGAATGTGGAGGAAAGGGAACCCTCATACACTGTTGACAGGAATGTAAATTGGTACAGCCAGAGTGGAAAACAGTATGGAGGGTCTCAAAAAATTAAAAGTAGAACTTCTATTCTATTTTCACTCCTGGTATATAGCTGAAAGAAAACAATAACAACAAAAAAACCACTCATTCAAAAAGAAACATGGACCTCAATATAGACCTAGTAGCGTTCTTTATATCTAGGAAGATATGGAAGCAATCTAAGTACTCATCAACAAATGAACAGATGAAGATGTGGTATTATACTATCCAGTCATTTAAAAATAAAAGAGGACATTTTACCATTTGCAATAGCATAGATAGACTTGGAGGGTGTTATGCTAAGTGAAATAAGTCAGACAGAGAAAGAAAAATATTTTATGATATCACTCACATGTGGAATCTAAAAAAATACAACAGATTAGTGAATATAACCAAAAAGAAACAGACTCACAGATATAGAGAACAAACTAAGAGTTACCAGTATGGAAAGGAAAGAGGATAGAGGCAAGATAAGTGTAGGGAATTAAGAAATGAAAACTCTTATGTACAAAAGAATCTACAAGTATTTATTGTAGAACCAATATTTTATAATAACCATAAAACAGTAAAACCTTTAAAACTTTTGAGTCACTATATTACATAACTTCTGTAATACTGAACATCAACTATATTTTGATAAAATAAATAAATAAAACTATTGGCTGACAAAAAACAAGATTATAGATAGTGTAATGCTTTAAGTTGCTAAGTATTGGGTAGTTTTCATGCAGCAGTAGAAAAATAACACATACATTTAATAAGATTTAGAGTATATGGAGTGAGTGAAATACTAGATATAATCTAGGACAAAAGAAGAGTATGTTATTAACATATACCTAAGCATAAAATTTAACAAATGAAAATATAGCTCAGTTGTGTCTGACCCTTTGCAATCCCATGGACTGTAGATCACCAGGCTCTTCTACCCATGAAATTATCCAGGCAAGAATACTGGAGTGGGTAACCATATCCTTCTCCAGAGGATCTTCCCAACTCAGGGATCAAACCCAGGGATCTCCTGCATTGCTGGTAGATTCATTACTATCTGAGACACAAGGAAAGTCAATAGTATAGTATTATATTATGTATTAAAGGATGCTTTGGGGATGGATATTTTATTGAAACTGAGTGTATGAGAAAGGTCTCATGACAAATTATTTTTCTATTTTATAAGTTGCTTTAGAGTTTACAAAAATATTTTGATACATTTTGTTGTATTTAATACTCATTATAGACTGTGAGATATATGTTACCATTTTCAGTCTGTAAAACATGAGATAGAAGCTTCCTTTATTCTAATAAGATAATTATGCTAATTTTCTGAAGTGCCTTTAGCTGGTCAGAGCTAGAGTTTCACCTCAGACTTTCTAATGAGTGATTTGTTGCATCACTCCTTTACACTGGTTTTTCCCAACCTCCACACTAGTGACATTTGGGCTGGATAATTCTTAGTTGTAGAGTCTGTCCTACGCATTTCAGGATGTTGGGCACCCACTAGATGCCAGTAGCAAACCTCACTCCAGTTGCGACAATCATCCAAAATTGTCTTCAGATATGGTTAAATGTCCTCTAGTACAGTGGAACCCAACTTGAGGTATCTAATGCCTGATGATCTGAGGTGGAGCTGACGTAAAAATAATAGAAATAAAATGCACAATAAACATAATGCACTTGAATCTTCCCCAAGCTATCCCCCTCTTCCACCATCCATGGAAAAAATGTCTTTCATGAAAATGGTCCCTGGAGTCAAAAAGTTTAGGGACCACTGCTCTAGGAGGCAAAATCACCTCCAGTTGAGAATCATGGCTTTATACTTTTATAATCAGGGCTTTATTAAATATTTGTTGAATTTACTAATGAGCAAAAAAAAAAAAATTGCCAAAACCAATATAATCTGATTTTTAAAAGCTAATTGAAGAAGAATTTTCACTGTAATTACTACAAGCAACAAGAGCATCATACAAGGATTGTAACAATTTGTTCAAGAAAAGGCACTCCACAGAAATAGAAAATAATACGATTTCAAGGTATAGAAGCAACTAGGGTCAATAAGGCTAAAGGAAAATCTACATATGAATGTCATGGATGTAATGTACAGCATGGTGACTACAGTAAATAACAATTTACTCCATATTTGAAACTTGATACAAGAGTAGATCTAAAAGTTATCATCACAAGAATAACATTGTAGCTGTGTATAATTACTTATGTTACCTAGACTCATTGTTGTGATCATCCCACAATATATTTATCTAATCATTATTCTGTACACCCAAAACTAATGTTATGTGCCAATTATATCTCAACAAAAAGCTTTAGTTTATTAACTTAATTTGCACTTCCAAATGAAAACCTCAATATTTGTAATACTAGTGTGCATAGATGGTTATATAAAATAGTTTGAAAATTGCTTTTTTTAATTTTACTAAGATTATATACTGTCTTCATAAAGTTTAAATTATTTTTTATCAAATTTTAGGTAGAAATCTTACTAAACAAGAATCTGCAACACCAAACATATTAATTAATTCTCTAAATAAGATTACACATGCATTTTCCCAATTCCTTTTAGTTTTAAAAAAAATTTTCTGTATTTCAGCAAGGTTGTTTTTCTGAACAAACAGCTTTTGCAGAACATGAGGAGCAAAGTGCTGTTCTTCATCTTGTTAGAAATCTTATATGAGAGATTGAGGAAAATTTATCAGGAATACCCCCTGGGGTAACTTGAATTGAATCTTAGTTAGCTGAGAATTTTGACTAATTTATCTCCCCTTTCCCTTTGCAAAATGGATACAGTTGTTGCAATATGTTGACTTTTTGCAAAGCAATGCCAGATAGAGGAATAATTGCTATCGGATAAAAACCCACAGTTGTACTGTAATAAGATATTTGTTATGAATATCATACAAATGAATGTTGACTATTAAACTGTTTTAAATGAGTTGAATGATCATTTTATAAGAAAGACAGATTCATTTAATTTGAGCCCTGCTTGGGGAAAGTCAATACAGAGACTGCCAATATAAGCAATTACATATTAAATGGAATTTGTACAGTACATTAGAGTGTAGATCTTGCTTTTCAATTTTTTTTGCATAATTGCAAATGATTATATTCCAATGAGGCAATCCACACCGCAAGTCATGGGAAACATCAGTGCTTCTCTTCATTAACTTGTTGGAGTGAAAATTGTAAGTTGAAAGTATTAGATGATAATAATACAACCAAAGGATAAAGATAATAGT
This sequence comes from Budorcas taxicolor, assembly GCF_023091745.1. Classification (NCBI taxonomy): domain Eukaryota; kingdom Metazoa; phylum Chordata; class Mammalia; order Artiodactyla; family Bovidae; genus Budorcas; species Budorcas taxicolor. Next base: position 35,682,305 of record NC_068910.1, read on the forward strand.
GAACAACAATGGTCTTGTTTCTATGCTGACATACAATTTTTTCAAATGATTGACTGAATATCCCTATAAAAGAAAGTTCTTAGCTCAGTAACTTTTAATTGTTTTTCTCTCTTCAGAAATTCTCTTATGTCTTGAGTCCTTTGTGCTACATTTTTTTTTCCTGTGTTCCTCTTGATAAAAATGGAAATTCTTATAGTTCAATTATCAGGTTAGAGGGCTACTGGAATGCTAATGTATCCTTTAATGTTTAGAATAAGTAATTTAAATTCCATAACTTTTCATTCATTGAGGGAACTTAAGTTAGCACTCAGTAACTGTTGGCTTGTGTTCTAATTTTATCATTTAGTAAGTGTTAATGAGTACTTAAACTATTTACCAACAGCCTACAGGTTCTAATACAGTTCTAAAATATACAAAAATGTTTGAAAAGCAAGATCTGCAGTTAAAGGTATTGAACTATGCAAATTTGAATAAGGCACCCATTTGCAGAGCTCCTTACAACTTGAGAGAGAAAAATAAATGCACAAGAAAATACTTGTAATTTTGTGTAACCATGTTGGAAGAGGTCATGGAGAGAATGTGACTCTCTATTGACACATGAGCTAAACCCAGACAACTTGAGGTGCCTGACAGCCCCCGCCCTACCTTGTCCTCCAAAATGTGCATCCCACTTGCCTTCCCTGCACTAGAAGAACTCAGCCTGGAGACAGCGATGTGTTGCTAAAACTATCTGGCTGGTACACACGACCAAACCTAGTGAAGTCTTCTGCATAAACTCCCAAGGTTCTGTCAGGTTGGTGCAGAGATATACTCATCCTGCTGTGCTCCAAGACAAACCATTAAGTTCCTTGCTTATTAAAACTTCCCTCTATCAATCTGGGATGTTCTGCCACTTTTGTCTCTCCCTACTCTCCGTGTACCAATCGCCAGTTTCAGATTTCACAGAAGCTCCTGTGGTTTCAAACCAACAAACCAGTACTCTGATCAAAATGACAACTGTAGGGATTTTGCTTGTTTGCTTTTTTTCTTTTGACCGCGCAGCACCATCTTGTGGTATCTTAGTTCCCAGACCAGGGGTCCAACTGGTCCCCCTTGCAATGGAAGCTGAGAGTCTTAATCATTAGACTGCCAGGAAAGTCCTGATAACCATATTTCTAATTCTACTTCTTATCTATATCTTCTGTTTCGGGTCCAGATGACTACTTAGGAAAAGCTCAAACTCTCCTCCTACCCTGGACACGTGAAATGTACATAGCTATCTGTCGAATCATTTCTTCTGAAAAGAGCCTAAAAACTGGTGGAGTGACCCCTTCGTGAGAGGGAAACCTCATGTAATTAAGTAGGAAAGGAAGAGGCAGAATCTGCTCACATACATCACACCAGGGTCCTGTGACCCCCAAATCAGGAGGGAGCTCGAAACCTGAAGCTTCTTGCTGAGGAGAAGTTGGGTGTCTGACAGTAACAGCTTCAAATATTAAGACCTGCACCTGGAGACTTCCCTGGTGGTACAGTGGTGGAGAATCCACCTGCCAGTGCCAGGAACACGAGGTTGGTCCCTGCTTCAGGAAGATTCCAGAAGCCACAAGGCAACTAGGACCGTGCACCACAGATACTGAGCCTGTGCCCTAAGGCCCGTGCTCGACCACAAGAGCAGCCACCAAGGAAAAGCCTGCGCACTGCAACTAGAAAGCCCATGCCCAGCAACCAAAAATAATTTTATAGCCAAAATAATTTGTGTAGCCAAAAATAATTTTTTTAAACTATATGTAAAAAATAAAATTAAAGAAAGACCTGCACCTGAGACACAAGCCCCCAGACACATGGTTTTGAAGACTGAGGGGATAAGGGGAACTGAGAAATGACTCGTACAGACTTACCCACTGCTCCAGGGCCCTGCACAGTCATGTCCTTTGAAAAGTGTCCAGACTTAACATGAGAGTCTCGTTTGCTAATTTTAAGTGTGGATCTGAAGGACAGGCGCCTGCTAGAATACTCTCTGGAAACCAGGCTGGTAAACACCATCTTCCCACTTCTTTTCTGTGGTGCCCAAATCGGCAGACATAATCCTTTTTTATTTTTTATTTTTTTTCTCCCCTTTCCTTTCTTTTTTCTTCTTTGCTCAGAGAGTGCCACGTCATACTATCCTCAGCCATGCACGGAGCCTTACAGCAGCTTCTACATGCGTCTGGTGCCCCGAGTTTTACGTCCACTGAACCAGGTTTTATGGCTGCCGATGTGATGCCGCTTGAACCTCAGACTCCAGAGAAGGCGGGGTGGGAGGGTTACGTTCCTGACGTCCTCCGGCTATAACCTATAACCAACCACAGAAGGCTCAGTTTTCCACGGGCTTCCCCCACCTGGGCTTGGCCACAGAAAGCAGGCTAAAATGTGTTCCCATCTTTCTGAGAAAGAGGCCTATTTGCTTGTGAGGAGCTCCAGCCTGAAGTACAGCTCACATCCCACGCCCCTGCAGAGGCTGCGCACAGACTCCCCTCAGGGAGCTGCGCCGCCATCTTGGCGACCCCCAGCCCCCACACAGGAGATTCCATGCTTGTCCCGAGCCCTAGGATTTGCCACGGCTGCAGAGGAGTCACCTCCAGACAGCCTGGCTTCGGTAACTTTTACATGCAGCCCCAAGGGTCTGTATCTATGTGCTTCTAGAAGAGCTGCCTCCTGAAGCAAGGCTTCCTGTCAGCCCCCGTCAGGTGCCCACCGAGACCCCTCTTCAGGAAGCTGACAGTTCTAGCCACAGCCCCACCCACTGGGAGCCAAGAAGAATAAAAATAGCCGTGGGCGTGTCACAAAGGCTGAGAGACAACCTAAAGCTGGGGCTGGACTGCAGAATAAGGTTCATCTGTACAGACCACTCCTTCCAGACCAGGAAGCTGGCTGCTTCATCTAATGCATGGAATCCCACCCCAAGAGTTGAACAACTTGAAGAAAGAGAGGAATATGTTCCAAATGAAAGGAGAAGATAAAATCTCAGCGGGCGGGGATGGGGATGGGGGACAGAAAAGTAATGAAACAGATAATTTACCTCATAAAAAGTTCGAAATGAATCTATATTCTCAGATGAGAAGACAAAGTCCAAAAAGTGAACATTCATTCTCTTTCTCTTCAGTAGCATCAGCAGTTTTCTTCAAAATATGGAAGGTATGCTTTTCATTCTCAAAACTCTTTTTTTTTTTTTTTTTCTTATCGTGGTCTTATTCACAACTGGCAAAATGCCGCTGTATTGGTTGCCACATGCAAATGAAAACAGAGTAAAACTGTGCTGAAAAGCACATTATTAATGTAAAATCTGGAAGTTTTTGAAGATAAGGAGAGTTCAAGGAAACAACTCAATCTAGGAGACCTTTAAATAACAACATATGTCTCAGAACTCCAACTCCTCCTTTCACACAAACTGTTGACTTCTGTCTATACATTTCCAACTGCTCTTTGCAAAGCATGCAGTTCAGTAGGCCAAAGAAACTTGAAGTTTCCTTTTTCATCTTGAACATAAATTGAAAAGAGGTCTGGAGAGGCACTGATTTACATGATCACCATAGTAACTACAGTTGATATTTTTCCATTTTGGTTTATAGGTGTATTTCCTACAGTAAATTCAAAACCAAATTTTTTTTTACTAATTTTATTTATTTTTTTTATGGCTGCACTGTCTTCCTTTTTACACACAGGGTTTCTCTAGTTGTGATGAGTGGGGGCTACTCTTCATTTGGGGGCTTCCCTGGTAGCTCAGATGCTCCAGAGTCTGCCTACAATGTGGAAAAACCAAGTTTGAGTCCATGCACAGGTTTCTCATTGTGGTGACTTCTCTTGTTGAAGTTTGAGGACTCTAGAGCATGGGCTTACTTGCTCTGAGACATATGGGATCTTCCTGGACTAGGGAAGGATCCCGTGTTCTCTGCATTGGCAGGAAGATTCTTACTGGGTCACCAGAGAAATCCCTAAAACCAAAATATGTTTAGTAGAAAAGCAGAGATAAAATATCTATGTATAAATTCTCAAGAGTTCATCACCTGATCTGAAGTTTGGGAATAGAACTGGAAAGAATGAACAGGTTATAATTTGCCTTTCCTTCTAAGAATCCTTCTGAAATCTTAAAACATGAATCTTAAATCAATAGTTTTGAAAAGAGCACAAATGGATAGTTGTTCCCAAAGGAGAGAACTATGTGGCTGACCTGAAATCTAGATGAGCATCATTCTGGTTAGTTTGGGCCTTTTCCAGCTATCAAAGATGCTATTGCAGTTGGTACCCACCAGTCAAGGTGTTTTTATATCTGGTTCATCCCTAGTTTAGATGAAGTTCTGGTTTCTTCTGGTATCTGGTTTATATCAGAAAACATTTTTTTTTCTGGTAATTCCTATATCTGTGGTTTTTTAGAGTAATATAAAAATATTTTCTTTGGAATGTACAACAAATTAAAATTTAAGTCACATAACGAATGGCAATAAATTGGCAGCACAGTTCCCTCATTAATGTGGCCACAGTTAAGAAAATAGCTCCAAAGAGCATCTGAAACGGCACTCCCAAATTTTCAGCTTCAAAGAGTGTGAAGCTTGGTATGTAGAATTAAAGGTGCCACCTTTGAGCTGCATCACCTGAAAAACTTTAGAAGCCCACTTATATCATAAAATATTTAGACCTCCCTAGTTAGTACATTTCTAACTGCATAATAATTTCTTTAGAGAAATATGCCCTGATGTATAGTAATTAATTGTTTTACTAAATGTAAACTATTGAGGCACTTTGATTTTGTCGCTATGCCTTCAGTCTCACTTTGTTCAAGTGAAGATCTGACCTTTTCCACACAGTAGTGAGCCAAATTAATACTTCATAACATACTAATTCTATCTTATGAAGGCTCTCAATTACTACTTAAAAAAAAAAAACTTGTTTGTATCGTGTCATTAGAAGAGCTATAACTCTCATTCTATAATCTAAGAAGATTTATAAAAAGATTTATAAAATCTCATTGTATAAACTAAAAGACTGAATGTTCAAGTCTCAGATACTGATCTTCAATTATGGGTCAAGGTTCTAGAAACTTTTTGACTTATGGTGGCATGTTACTAAGAAAAAAAGTAGCAAACAGATATAGAAACTTTAAAATTAGAGAGCCTATGAAAGAAATAGACTGTTTAAAGTGTTTACTGAAATGCTATTTGCAAAAGTTTTTATTTGATGTTTGCAAATTAAAGGGTAACAGGAAAGAAAGAAAATAGGAGCCAACTCTTGAAAATCTGTCACTTTTGTTTCTGGGTTTTTGTTGTTATTTTGCTTTATTTTACATCTACTGCTCTTTTGTCCCAGGAACCTTCTGTATTCTGTGCCCAGCACTCTAAAATGAAAAAGGAAAAATATATATACTCCAAAGAAACTCATGCCAAAGAAACTCAAGACTCTAATGCCATTAATTAAATCTGAAGTTTTTCATGTCATGATGGCATAGATGCAGTTGACATTTTATTAATAAAGAACATTATTTTCTTGATAAAAACGTGTAAGTGGAATGTTGATATGGTAATATTTTTGACTGAAGTAAACACTGGGAAAGTGGAATTTGAGAATGCATAAGAAAAGCTGTGGTAAATGTCATGTCTCTAGGTCACCCTATACATTCTTAAGTCTACATGCACTTTTTTTTTGGAAATGTTCAATTATAATGATATTGTACAAGGTGGTTGAAGGAAATCTTTTTATAGTGGCTTTGACAGTTGCTCAGCCAGCAGAGCACTTTGTGTTTAAATTTTGCAAAATTAATCATTGAATGCAATTAGCATTGGTCTCTTCAGAGATAAGCAAGGTCTTTATAATTCAAGGTAGATCTTAACAAGACTTTTTTTGTACTGTTTATGATTCTAGATGAACAAGAATATTTTGTTGTATGAGACGCTAAGATAATACATTAAGGAGCTTTTTATTCTTTATTAATCTATTTTTAAAATGACTTATCTCTCCTTAGCAAAATGAAAATGCCTACATAAGAATCATGTCAGGTCAACTAATGGTTATAAATTCTCCTAAGTAATTCCACAAATCATTCAAAAACTCTTTTCCAAACTCACTGTTATCATTTGGCAGGATGAATTCATTATCCAAAGTTATATTTAAACATGAGATTGTCTATTCCAATATTTATCAATCAATTCTAGTGAGGATAGGGGAAAAGCAAGTCTGAGATTAAACATTTTTAAAGGATTTTCTAATTATGGTTAATAAAAAGTTGTATGTTCTTACATATGCTGAGTGTAGAAAGAAACAATATGACCCCCAAATTGGAAGTAGCCTTTTCTTCTTATATCCTGAGTCTCAAGTGTTTATGGGGAAAATAACACAGTCTATCAAATAATGTTTTGTTAAAAGTGATATTGCACAGTCAAATCCTGTATGATACATCTGTGAGGAATCTTGGAGATCACCCAATCTAAATCTTCCATTAAAAATAACAAGCTTTTATTGCTAATTATCATTAGAGATGATAATTGGCATATTTAAGTTTAGAAAATTAGAACACAAATCTGGTACTAATTTCAATGCACTTTTCATTATACCATACTCCCAGTTTCGATTTAAATTTACAACAAGTGGTTGAGTCAGGTGGTGGAAGTATAGACAGGATAGAAGATATGTCTCCCTGTTTTACAAACTTCCCTTTGACATCTCCAGCTAAAATCCACTTAATGTAAATTGAGTGCTCTGTAACTTTCCTGGATTATGTCATTATCACAATTTATTATTCACCGATCAACTTCCCATATACCTTTGGGCTACTCCAGCTTCTAAACTAATCAGAGTGGGACCAAAAGTTTTAGTACCTCCAAAAAGTAAAGATTATAATTATATCCTATGAGTTTCTACTTTAGTTCCCTGTTTAGCACTATAGTAATTCTCTGTAAACTTTGCAGTTCTCTTTGAAATCACTCTACCCTAATCCACAAATTTGCTGCTTTTTATTTTAGTATTACATTTGAACAATTTAGTAGCCTTTTATTTTCATGGATGCTTGTTTTACTAATGCAGTGCATTAAGCAGTTCCTTTTCTCCTCAGATCCCTCAAATCACAGGATTAACTTGTAGAATTAGAAATGCTTCACTTCCCCTGTGACTTGTAAAGTAGTTGCCTCAATTACATATGGTAAACAAAATGAGTGAGTTGTTCTTCAATTGCATTCATTCTGGAGCTAGCCAAACAAATCATCGATTTGGAACATATTGTAGATAACATATATCTATAAACAGGGGAGGGGGTGGCTGGCATTAAGGTTCAATGTGACATCAACAATCCTAGAAAGATTGATCTAAAAAAGTCTGTTGAAGAGAGACTTCAGTTCTAACTAATGATTGAAATCACTATTTAAGCTCTTTTTAAAAACTGAACTTAAGGTCTCCTTTATCAGATAAATAAAAAATGCTTTAATTAGAAGCAAAATCCATTTTTCTGGCTCAGTCAGTAAAGAATCCACAGGAGACCCAAGTTCAATCTTTGGGTTGAGAAGATTCCCCTGGAGAAGGAAATAGCAACCCACTCCAGTATTCTTGCCTGGAAAATTCAATGTACAGAGGAGCTTGGTGGACTACAGTCCATGTGGCCACAAGAGTCGGACATGAGTTAGCAATGAAACCACCACCACTTTTCTGAAATCTTACTTATATTGTTACTAGTTCCAAGTGGAAATAGGACAGTCTGCAATCCCAGATATCATAGTGAGCTGCCTATGTTTTTCACTTTCTTTATTGAAGGAACTAATCCCTATCCAATGAATTAGAAACCGCAGTTTATTCTTCAGGAATAGTTAGGTACCAATTTATGTTTGGAAGTAGTAGAGTATAGGAGTTTAGAAAAATGTGATCTCTGTAATTAGACCTCCTGTGATTGTTCCCTGGAGTCTAATACATTCTATCTTTATCTTGGGCAAAATAGCTCAACTTCTCTGGGGACTTCCCTGATGGCTCAGACTGTAAAGCGTCTGTCTACAATGTGGGAGACCCGGGTTCAGTCCCTGGGTTGGGAAGATCCCCTGGAGAAGGAAATGGCAATCCACTCCAGGACTATTGCCTGGAAAATCCCATGGACAGAGGAGCCTGGTAGGCTACAGCCCATGGGGTAGCAAAGAGTCGGACACGACTGAGTGACTTCACTTCACTTCACTTCCACTTTGGGTTGTTGATAGAATTAAAAAAAACAATGAATGTAAATTTCTTAGAAGAGTGCCTGGCCGCTGGAAAGCACTCAATCATTAATAGCTATTGTTATTCCAGGTTTGAAATCCGGTAATTTTTTTTTTTTTTTTTGACAAAGAACAAGTCAGAAGTAGTACACAAAACACAATTCTAATCCTTTAAGAACTTTGTTTCCTCACATTGCAGATCCTAGGATATATTTTACAGCACGTTCAGTTTTTACTAGAAGGTCAAATGTTACTAGTCTATAGCACCTATTAACTGAATATGGCTCAAAAAAACAGATCTTGCCCACTGTTTGTTCTCATAAATAATGCTTTATTGGAGCCCAGTGATACCCATTCATTTCCATATTATCTGTGGCTGCATTTGCGGCATTGAATAGTTTCATTAAAGACAGTCTGGTCCACAAAGCTGAAAATATTTATTACCTGTCTCTTTACAGAAAGAGTTTGCTTAACCTTAGTTATAGCAGTAGTTAAATATAGGTTTGGAAGATAAGTGAGTTCTAAGAATAGGTTTTGCTGGGAAGAACCTCTGCCGATTTAATGCTAAAAGAAGACAGATTTATGTTGAAAATGGTTCATAATAAGTAAATTTTCCAACAGTCCACACTTATTCCTTTACAGTTTTACTGAATCATAATTTACATACCATAAAATTCACCATTTTAAGTATAAGATTCAATAATATATTCCTATAAGTATATATGAAGTTGTACAATCATTGCTACAAATTCAGTTTTCAAGCATTTTTATTACTCTGAAAATTTCCCTATACATGTCTTTATTCAATTCCTGTTTTCATTCATAGCCTCAAGCAACTATTTATCTCCTTTCTATTTCTTTAAATTTGCCTTTTACGGACACTTCCTATAAATGGAATCATATTTTGGCTTTATATCTGGCTTATTTCACTTAGGATACTGTTTTTAAGGTCCACTTGTGTAGATACATGGTGTTTTTGTTCTTTTTGATTTCTCTACAGTGAGTATGCAATGTTTTGTTTATCCATTCACCAGTGATAGACACATGGTTTGTTTTCAGTTTGGGGCTGTTAGAAACCTGGCATGCTGCAGTCTATGGGGTTGCAAAGAGTTGGACATGACTGAGCGACTGAACAACAATAAGTAATGTTGCTACTATGAACATTCACTAAGAAGTCCTTATGTTAACAATATATATTTTAATTTATATTTTATAGATTCCCAGGAGTGGAATTACTCATGAAATTGTAATTACAATGGTAATTACAATGGTAATAGTACTACATTCTTGCAAGTGGATGGGGTTCTAGTTTCTTCACATCCCCACAAGCATTTATTTTCTTTCTATTTCAACCATTCTAGTGGATGTAAAATAGTATCTCGTTTTAATTTTTATTTTTCTAATAACAATGAATAGCGTTTCATATGCCTAAGAGTCACTTATATGTTGTCTTCAGTGAAACATTTATTCAAATTCTTTGCTCATTATTTAACTGGATTTTTTGGTCTTTTTTGTTAGAATTGTTAGGGTTCTATAAATTCTAGATACAGATTGTTCATCAGATATCTAAGCTTATTTTTAACAACTCATTGCTTCAGATCAGAGGCAAACCAAAATAGCATTAATCCTCCTGACCTCTGATAAATTTTAATGCCTTGGAGTAAACAAAGTGTAGACTTTGGGGTCAGATAGTCCTGGGTTCGTGTTTTATCCCTGCTGTCACCAGCTGGGTAGACCCTGGCTGGATTGAGACTCAAAGTTTTCATTTCTTTCTCTAAAAATAGGGCTAACAGTACAAACTTCATATGAAAAATGAATGAGTGAGTTTAGGTCAGCAATTTTCTTTGAAGTGAATAAATGAAACCCAGTTCATGCCCGCTAATACTTATATTCTATTTGGGAAAGACGTGTTTAAATAGAGAATGACATTTTGTGATAAGTGCTATTTTAAGGCATTGACAAGGTCCAGATGATACTAGGGAGCAAGAAATTTGACTGAGCGACACAGAATGGTCAGGAAATTCTTGGAAGATATGGTACTAGGTTGTGTGAAATGTAAGACAAAAGTAAGCCAGGAAGAGTGAGCATTCAAGATTGAAACCAGTGTATTTTTTAAAATATCCCCTTTAAAATAACACCAAATATTATTGATGTTAACCACCAAATATTATTAATGAAGCTTCAGAACAGTCTAGTTGTGCATGAGTTTTGTGTTAGACTCATAGCAAAATGAAAGTGTGGTATTTAAATAAGTCATTTGAAAAAGATTTATAATGACTGTTCTTAGAGAATATTTGTCTTCCATTTATGGACAAAGAAGTGTCACTTATGTTGATGCCATCATGGCAAAAGAGAGCTAAATTTATTAGTCTTGTTGGTCAGTTGCAATTAGACTCCTGAAATATTTGATAATAAGGTTCACAATAATTTCTAAAGGATTTAGAAATATATGCTGGAAGTGTTAGTTTGTAATTACATATAAAAAAAGAATCCAGAATAAAGGAATGCCCACTTTTTTTCTATTTCAGTGCAATGATATAGTGCTTAAAAAAAATCAGTAAACAAGGAATAACATGTTACTTTTGTCTACCTGAAAGCTGGGAGACTTTGGAAGGTATATTAGCTTTCTTTATGCCACCTGATGACCACCAAATATTATTAATCAAGTTTCAGAACGGTCTAGTTGTGCATTAGTTTTGTATTAGATTGATAGCAAAATGAAAGTGTGATATTTAAGATTCTGGGGGACATGCCTGATGTCATTCAATGCCCTTTTCTTATTCTGTACATTTATTAAAAGCCTATCTTCAAAGTATCTCTCAGTTGGGCTTAATGTCAAGAAGATGATGACTAATATTACACGAAATAAGAATAAAAGGATGGAGGGAATTCAAGGCCCTGGAGAGGCTGAGAAAAAGGAGGGTATAAAAAGTCAGAACATAGACAGGTCATCTAGGGAATAGAATGTTTGCACTGGTTTTCTTCTAATTGTGATCTTTCTGAAAGTCCCAGAAGCAACTCATATCACAATCTGCCCTACATTGCCTCAGGATAATCTGAAGCTTATGTATAAACAAATAAGTTCATCCATGGAAGTCACAGAAATGTAAAATGTATAGTTATGTTCAAGGGGGATTTATTATTGATCCCTAAAAAACACACATACACACAAAATGATTGTAACACTAATGTTTAGAAAGACAAAATCTGTCCAATGTGGATTAGAAAGAAAGAAAGAAAGAAAGAAAAGAAAGTGAAGTCGCTCAGTCGTGTCTGACTCTTTGCGACCCCATGGACGGTAGCCTACCAGGTTACTCCATCCATGGGATTTTCCAGGCAAGAATATTGGAGTGGGTTGAAAAGGAGTTTCAAATAAGTTTCCTTCAAAAGTTCTTCACACACTTCTTAGCACTAAGCAATGGAATAGCAGTACTATCTACCTGAAGCAATTTTCAAATAAGCCAAGAATCTTTGTATGAACTGGGAAAAGAGATGGAATAGAGAATAAGATGGAGAAGGAAATGGTAACCCACTCCAGTAATCTTGCCTGGAAAATCCCATGGACAGATGGGATTGTAGCCTGGTGACCCAATCCATGGGGTCACAAAGAGTCGGACATGACTGAGCAACTAACACACACGCACACACACACACAGAAAATAAGAATCAAAAATAAGGCAAAGGAAAAACATAGTTAGCAGAGGAAAATGAAAAAAAAAAAAAAAAAGCATTAGTTGGGGGAAAATATCTGTAAATGTCTGGAGAGATTGAGATTCCAACTTCCTGTATAGCATAAATCACAGTTTTGATGATTATCAGTTTAATTTGGTCTTGAATAGAGGTACTTTTTTCTTTCACTTGTTTCCAGGGATCAAATGACCTAGATAATTTCTAGAGTTTCCATTTGGAGTATTCAGACAGATTTAGATTCAAGTGCATGAGTCATACTAGGGAAAAATAAAATAATTAGTAGGAAAGCCTATATTTGAACCATAAAGGATGACTTAGTTTATGAGATAAATCAAAGCAGCTACTTAATAGGTGATTTTCAAGAAAGGGGAGGCATAATAAATGGACTACTTGTCTTTCAAGGTCCAGTTCAAAGACTTTCTCTTGATATCCTGATGGGAATTAACCATCATTTTCCTTCGCTTTCATTGTCCCTCTATTATAGCAATTATTTCATGTTCATTTTATTATTATTCACATACTATGTTTATGAGATTTTAATTTTAATGTTACTGAGGATAGGACTTAGGTCTGACTGAATTTTGTTTCTTCTGTCCTCTGATTTCTACACATATATCCATCTTTCACCCAGAATATAGGGCCTGATGGTATGCAGATATTAGCAAATTAGACTCTGAGACTCAGTTTAACTTGGTCTTGAATAGAGACCAATAGAGAGAGACTCAATATTCAGAACTTGGCTCACAGCATGAAGTCTGATCTTAGGCAATGACTCAGGCTTCTTCTTGTTCTATGAAACGGGATAAGATTTCAAATTTAACATGTTGCTATAGGTTGAAATGAGACATTTTTCTTGCCCCTGTTGATTGGGATAGATAAAAAACTTGAACTCTGTTAAGTAAGAGTAAGTGGAGAAGGAGAGGGTAAGCTTCATTAAGAGGACTGTAACTGCGGAAGCTCACAGATCAAAGAGAAAACTGTGTGGTCAGGGAAGCCTCCAAGTCTTCGGGCACTGAGCTGGCCAAAGTTCCTTTGAGTTTTTTCATATCACCTTTTGGAAACATCTGAATAAACATTTTGGCCAACCCAGTATTTCTGAGCTCATTTCCAACAGGATTGTCTCTTCGCACTCCTAATTTCTGCATTCTTAAAAATGTTAGCTCTATTTCTCCAGTGTTTGAATGTGTCAGGATAAGGGCTCCTTAAAGAAGAAAGAATCTATCTTTCCTTCAAAGTCCAGCAGAAAAAATCCCAGAAAGGATTTGGTCATGTCACTTTCTGTCATGTGGTCACTTTTTACTATAATCAGAGAATTACCAGAAAGAGATTCTTGACAGAAAAAAGACAATAACTAACAAATGCACTCCACACCAAGTGCTTAGCACAATGCTTACACATAACAAATGCTTACAAAATATCTCAAATATATATGTGTGTGTATATATATATACTTTTCAAGAGGAACTAATGAATTCTAGGTAAAGAATGACTCTGTACAGTACCTTGCTCATTAAGATTCTGTTACATGAGTATGTGTTTGTGGCCACTGGATGAAAAAAATAATCATCTGGATTATTATAATGTCCATCTTCCCTGTATCAGTAAATTGCAATATCCACCCAAAACATAGGAGATTTGCAATTAATTTCTTTCCAGCCTAGGTAATGACCCATCCACAGATCTCAATTTCCATGGATACAATCCTCAACTAAGCCACTGTCATCTTTCAATAGATTGCTGAATGGAGCTTCCAAATAAATTCTCTGCTTCTACTTTTGTCCTCTTAGGGGCTGGTTTCTCTAAATAACCAAAATAACTTTTTATGAAAAAAACAGACATACATAATCAATCTTCCAATTAAAATGAGTATCTACTCATGGCAGTAAGAACATAGTCCACACCCTATTCATACTTAATATCCCTTTTCCATCTGATGCTTACCTCCCACAGCACCTTCATCACATACTACTCATGTTCCTGCACCATTGACTTCATTTATGTCAGTCAAGAATCAAACTTCCTACTAGCTCAGGATGTTAAAACTTTTCTTATCCAGAAGGTTCTTATTCCAGACCTTTGTATGGCTGACTCCTTTGTAGTAGATCTCTAATGAAATGCATCAGCATAACCAAGAGCCTTCTCTAATATCCTTGGGTAATGCAGTGAACCTTCACCTCCATGCTCGTTTCCCCAAAGCAGAATATAAACTCCAAACAGGCAAGAATCAGAGCTTTCTTGTTCATGGCTTTATTCCTAGGTCTTAACCTATGGGAAGGCCTTAATAATAACACGCTGATGAACAAAGTATGATACAAGTAGAAAGCTAAAAAAAATGAATGGCTCAAAATCCATATGATATTTGTACCTGAGATTAAGATACAGTCTCTGTAAAAGCTTTGTTAAAAACCTGGACACTTAGCTAAGGATAATGAAGTATATTGTCCTTTATATCCTATTTAGATATGGGTAGTGTTATGGGCCAGATGAGTAAGTGGTCACTTAACAAGATCCTGAGGGAATGGAACCCAATATAGGTATTTTTGAAGAGAAGAAGAGAAATGAATGTCAGATAGATAGGGTAACCCTGTTTGGACTACTTATCAAAGAATTTGTACAGCAAGGAAATAGCATAAAGTAAAAGACCACTAGGCTCTTGAGAAAAGGGTAGCAGACTACCTAAGGCAAAATTCAGCTAGAATAACACCATGCCCTGAGTTAGCAGACAAGATAGAGGCAATCAGTAACTTTGCAGTGCCCTTGGGAAAAACTCCTCTTATCACTAAGTTTTGGTTTTCTTCTCTGTGAAGAGAGTTGGCTTAAAGAGATGGAGAGGCTTTCCTGCTCTACAATTACAGAAGACTAAAGAGCTCCCCCCACGAACATTCCTCCAATGCAAATTAAGGGTTTACAGAGCCTTGGAGGCTTTCCTTAAAATCTGTAAGGGGATGCTACTAAGAAAAAGTGTATCAGTTGCTAAGGCATCCTCTCCAAGGTACAGACTAGGATAGATGTCATAGTAACCACCATGGGACTGTCCTACTTGTTTGTCAGCTCAGGAAGGGATAAATGAGGAATGTTAAGATGAAGCTAGTGTGATGTGTGTGCTTGTCTTTTGTCCCTAAGTTTTTTTTTTTTTAATTTATCTTATCGACAATATAGTCTCCTTTGAAAATTAACTAAAAGGAAAGGCAATTTTATTTATTATCACTGATGAGGCTCCCAAGAACCTCAGTTAGAACTGGGGCTGCAAGAACTTTGAACTAGAACTTTTTTTTGTTTGTAGCAGGTGTTACAACCTTAATGTGGGTTACAGATTCTAACTCAGGCCTAAAAAAGACCAAAAAAATGGGAAAAGTTACATACGTGCGTGCTACGTCACTTACCTAAGTTGTGTCTGACTCTTGGCAATCCTGTGGACAGTAGCCCTCCAGGCTACATATCCATGGGATTTCCCAGGAAAGACTACTGGAGTGGGTTGTCATGTCCTCCTCCAGGGGACCTTCCTGACCCAGGGATCAATACCTGTCTCTTATGTCTCCTGCATCGACAGATGGGTTCTTAACCACTAGCCCCTCCTGGAAAGCCCAAGAAGTTACATGATTGATTAATTTCTTTCCTCTGATACACTCTGAGTACACCAAAGTGGTGACCACTTTTCCTGGTAATCCCTGATATGCCTCAATATTTAGAACAGGATTTATCCATCAACAATTTCAGGTTAGATTCAGTAGCCAATGACTGAATCTGATTAGGAAAAAGAGGATTGTCTCTTTGAAGGACAATTCCACAAAAAGAAAGCTTCTGTTGCATTTACTGTGGGATAAAATGGAACTTGCTATTGGAAACAGGTCCTCATGATGAGTATTGACCACAAAGCTTTTGATTATGCTAGGAATGGGCACTGACAATTCCATCATTGTTGAAAATATTCCCTCTTTGTCATCTATAATGCAAAAAGGAACTGAAGTATGTAAAGGCAGGGGAAATAGCCTTATTCTAATACAATATGCAAAGCTCCCTCTGCTTTCAGTCTTCTGTGCCCATTTCCCAAAACAAATTCGAGAAAGTAGATATGTAATGTTTCTGTATGCAGAAGTTTAGAAATCAAAAAAGAAAAAAAGCTCATCTTTGCTCTTGATTAGATAGAGATCCCTACTTTTTCTTTGTACATAGACTGTATTTTGTTTTACAGAGATGTATGAAATTTCCAATTTTCTAAGAAAACAATAAATAAAAGCACACACACACTTTATCTGATCTAAGAAAAATAGTATCAAAGGAATGCAAGGAGGCAGGCTTAAGGGAAAGTTGAATGTTAAATAAGCATAAGAAGAAAAGAAATTCATCTAATTCAAATGATCCAGAAATACATCTGGAGAAATTTGAATTTGGGCAGAGAAAAGCAGCAGTAAACTTCTAATGAATGGACACTGAGTTGTGAGCAAATGCAAACTAGAAAACTGCAGAACCCTTTGAAACAAATCAAGCAGTCTCATGAGGTAGACATATGTATGTGTGAAAATGTGGTTCACTCTGAGAATATAGCAAGTTATGGACAGACCTGGGATTAAGAATTTGATTTCAAAAGAGTGTGAACCCTTTGTTACAGCATTCATTTGGTACATAACAAACTCAAGGATCAATTCAAACCCTATACCTTTCATAAAGCCTTCCCAGTTATTGTGACCCTTAATGATGCCTTCACACCATGACACCCATTATCCAACACAGATTTTTACCTTAATTGCAGTCTGTCTCGTCTCAATTTCTGTTTCATCTGTGTTCACTACGTAAGTCTCAGAACACCTTGAGGACTACTAGGTCTCAAAAAATTAAGCCTGATGTGCTTTTAGACACTAAGTTAGCATGTAATGAAGACATTATTGATTATGTATTATAAAGGAAAAAAAAGTCATACTCCCAAATTGAAACAATGACAGTCACAACCTCACATGTTTTGCTTAACCTATAGGATGGATATTGATCCCATCTGACCGCAAGAACAGAACTTGCATAAAGGGTTTACGTTCTGAACACTTTAGTCGTATTCAGTCTGCTGTGTGGTCAAAAATCCATATTAGTGGAGTGCCAGCAATGCATCAAATGTACTGTTAATTTCACTCACAGCAGAGGTTCTGCGCTTTGATGAGGACCACTTAAATTTAATAGAGGAGCAAGCTGTCCCATGCCTGTTCTAAAACAGGAAAGTGACCCAAAAGCCAGGAGACAGGTTTATCTTACATGCCCAGAATGTGATGTGTGCCTTTTGGCACAGAGTAGATTTTTGGCAAGAAACCTATAAGGTGAAATGGTAATTGTGGGGACAGGACCTCCAGGGTGATATGCAGGAGCAGACAGGCTTGCTTCTTTCATACAAGGCTCAGAAAAAGAATGGCCTTCATATTAGAGAGCCTTTAAATGTGTAAAATATTATTTCATCCAAGAAAGTAGCCCTCTGTGGACACCAAGGCTATAAGAAGTGGAGTGAGCAGGCAGGCTGCCAAAGCAATTGTCAGCAATGGCTGCCAGAGAATCAGATGCTGTGGCTGCAGAGATATTATCTGTGGCTTGGTGTTTGGAACCTACCCTAGAAGTTCAAAGAGGAGCAGCAATGACTGAACCAGCTCTCAGGGGAACACAATAGCTATATTATCTATAATTTATAGGACTTTAAAGACAAATCTTGATTTTTGAGGGGATATACAAGCAGTGATGTTTCCTCTGTAAGGGAAATTGCCTTAGAGCATGTGTACTGCAGATTTCTCTGAAGAAGAGCATGCAAATTGGAATGATGAAGGAAGTTATTATGAACTATCTTGATTAGGTAAATTCTGGTTATATGTGAGGCAAGCCATGGCGGTATAAGCGTAACTCTGAAGGGGAAAATCCTAGTAAGTTCACTGGAATTCTAACAACTGTAGAAGGATTCCCAGCCACCATATTTAATGACTTGAACAATAGAACTGCTCAACAAATAATGTGGAAGCTTAGGAAGTATTCCATCAGAGTCTACACAGAAACTTTGGAAATGTTTGTCTCCAAATTACAGTCAGAGTAAGGGTGAATTAGATAAATGACAATGGCTAGAACTTTGTGTCACATCAAAATGTAGGACTATATTCATCTAGCTAGTATCCTCCAGCATTGTATTAGGACTTATATTATTTCTAATGTATTATGACTCATCAATTAGTTATTAGGTATAGTGGATAAATTAACCCATTTATTCCAGATTGACTCATTTATTCAGTAATTATTAAGTGCATGCTATGTATCAAGACTGGATCTAGTTGTTGGGAATACAGAAGTGAAAGTAACAGACAAGTTTCTGCTCTCTTTACACTCTAGTTAAAGCAAGAAAAATAAACTAGAAAGCACACCGGGAGGCTTTGAGATGGAAAGAAAAAAACAAAATGGGGAAGAAAGACATTAATGGAGATTCTTTAAAAAGCTATTTTACTGAAGTATAGTTGATTTACAATGTTGTGTTACTTTCTGTTTTATAGCAAAGTGATTCAGGTATATGTATATATAATACTTTACATTTGCTAATCTCAAACTCCCAATTCACCCCCTCCCACCTTGGCAACAAGTCCATTATTTCTGTAAGCTTGCTTCTGTTTTGTAAGTAAGTTCACCCGTGTTGTATTTTAGATTCCACATATAAGTGGTATCATATGGCATTGCTTTTTTTGACTTCCTTCATTTAGTATGAAAATCTCTAAGAACGTCTGTGCTGCTGCAAACAGCATCATTTCATTCCTTCTTATGGTTGAATAGTATTCCATTGCATAAATATACCACATCTTCATCCATTGAGATGCAATTTTAAATAGTGTGTCCATGGAATACCTCAATAAGGTGGTAACATTTGAGGAAAGAAATGAAGAACTGAGTCATTGGGATATCTGAGGAAAGAACCAACTGTATATAGCACCAAGTATAGAAGTTCTGATGCTGCAGTATGCCAGGGAGTTCAAGGAGTAGTAAAAATCTAGTATATAGGCTATAATGGGATAGATAAGGGGATGAGAAACAGAAGGGGACAGGGACCCAGTGATAGACCATGGAGGGCATTGTGAGGACCTTGGTTGTTACTCCAAGTGGATGGGGAACCAGTGGAGGGTTTTGAGCAAAGGAAGGAAATGATTGATCACATGATTTTAAAACATCACTCTGCTGTTAATTAAAACCGAGTGGGACAAGGACAGAACAAGGGGTCCAGTGAGGAAGCACTTGGAATAATTTGGACAGGGAAGGACAATGGCTTTGAAACCATAGACACCGTGATGATGAATTCAACTAGGTGTTGCTGAGTCTTCTTTAAAATCCACTGGAAATGTACAAAATGAAATCAAGTAGTTTTACTACAAAACAGATATTTTTTAAAATGTTATAGTAGAGGGACCGAGTGCTACACAGTATAGGGAAAAGAACAATTAATATAAATAGTGACAGATGAGAATCTAGTAAGCAAAAAATCAGAAATGGCTTTCTAAAGAATGTGGTGTAGATTTGAATCTGCACAAATAGACACTTAAACACAACCTCTTCCTACCTGCTTGGTGGCTGTGGGGAACAGGAGAAAGGATGTTGAAAAAAGCTGAGGAAGAGATGGCAAATATATTTTAAGTCCAAATATTGACAGTAGCTAAGTTTTTGTACAATGAAGGAAGCTATAATCAAGGTGAAAGGCAGCCTTCAGAATGGGAGAAAATAATAGCAAGCAAAAGAACCAACAAAGAATTAATCTCCAAAATATACAAGTAGCTCATGCAGCTCAATACCAGAAAAATAAACGACACAATCAAAAAATGGGCCAAAGAACTAAACAGACATTTCTCCAAAGAAGACATACAGATGGCTAACAAACACATGAAAAGATGCTCAACATCACTCATTATCAGAGAAATGCAAATGAAACCACGCTAAGGTACCATATCATGCTGGTCAGAATGACTGCCATCAAAAGTTTACAAACAATAAATACTAGAAAGGGTATGGAGAAAAGGGAAGCCTCTTACACTTTTGGTGGGAATGCAAACTAGTACAGCCACTATGGAGGACAGTGTGGAGATTCTTTAAAAAACTGGATGTAGAACTGCTATATGACCCAGCAATACCACTGCTGGGCATACACACTGAGAAAACCAGAGTGAAAGAGATGTGTGTACCCCAATGTTCATTGCAGCACTGTTTACAATAGCCAGGACAAGGAAGCAACCTAGATGTCCATCGGCAGACAAATGGATAAGAAAGTTGTCGTACATATACACAATTACTCAACTATAAAAAAGAACACATTTGAGTCAGTTCTAATGAGGTGGATGAAACTGGAGCCTATTATACAGAGTGAAGTAAGTCAGAAAGAAAAACACGAATATAGTATATTAACTCTATATATGGAATTTAGAAAGATGGTAATGATGACCCTATATGCAAGACAGCAAAAGAGACACAGATGTAAAGAACAGACTTTGGGACTCTGTGGGAGAGGGCAAGGGTGGGATTATTTGAAAGAATACTATTGAAGCATGTATGTTGCCACATGTGAAAGAGATGACCAGTCCAAGTTTGATGCATGAAACAGGGCACTCAAGGCCGGTGTGCTGGGACAGCCCAGGGGTATGGGATGGGGCGGGGGGTGGGAAGGGGGTTTTGGACAGGGGGACGCATGTACACCCATGGCTGATTCATGTCAATGTATGGCAAAAACCACTGCAATATTGTAAAGTAATTAGCCTCCAATTTAAATAAATAAATTTAAACACACACAAAGAATTATTCTAACACTATATCTCAGATCAAGTAGGGAGAAGTGAAGATGGTTAGTAGTGTTTTCTAGGAGCACAGAAAAGAGTGAGTTAGGGAACTCCAGAGTGTGGAAGTGACAATGAGCAAAAATATAGGAGCAGGAATGTATGAACTTAATTCAGGAAAGAATGAATTCCTTGTCATGCCTGAAACATAAGACATGTGGAAGAAACCGTAATGAGGAATAATAAAACATCAAATTTCAGCTACTTATTTTAAAAAGAGCTTATTTAAATCAGCTCTTTGAGTAGATAACCAACCAATGTGTCAAATAAATTGGTTTTTAGAAATAGTCATTAACCTATAAATCACACATGTTCTTCATTTTAAAAAGAAGCAAGGTATTTGAAAGTTAATGTAGAATCTTGATGTGATATGTAGTCATGTAGCAAAGATATTGAAACACATGCATCCAAATAGATTAGAAAATCTCGTTAAACTAATTGCATTGAAAATTCTTAAAAATTTAACATAACCACTTAATTTTATTTTATCCCTAAATCTAGATTTTCACAATTTGTCTGCACATAAAGTATATATATATATATATATATTTATATATATATATGAAAGTATATATATATATTTATATATATATATGAAAGTATATATATATATTTATATATATATGAAATTTTGAGAACTTCCTAAAAACTCTAGTAACATATTTAACACATGACAATAAAATTAAATGATAAATAATTTGGTTCTAATATCTTGCTTTGCTCCTCACAAGTTATGTGAATTAAGCAAATTACTTAATACCTTTGGGCATTAGTTTCTTCATCTGTAAAAGAAAGATTATCCATAAAACTTGTTTTATGGATAATCAAATTATTGTGAATGCAATTTGGAGGTGCTGTAATCTTTATTCATGTCTTACAGAGTGTGTGTGTGTTTAGAGTGCAATTATTAATATTACAGTGAAGAATATAGCACAAAAACATCGCAGTGTTTAACACACATGTGAAACCAGTCAGCCTTGAAATATATCTCAATTGGATAGTCTAGTACCTGTCTAACAGGTTTAAAATGATTATAGGCACAACCTGCATCTGACAACAGTTGTTAGCACGACTGAGACTAACCTAAAAAAAATTGTTTAGTCACTCAGTTGTGTCAGACTCTTTGCAACCCTATGTACTGCAGCATGCCAGGCTTCCCTGTCCTTCAGTATCTCCCAGAGTTTGCCTAAACTCATGTCCATTGAGTCAGTGATTCCATCCAACCATCTCATCCTCTGTTGCCCCCTTCTCCTATTACCCTCAATCTTTCCCAACACCAAGGTCTTTTCCAGTGAGTCGACTCTTCATGTCTGGTGGCTAAGTATTGGAGCTTCAGCTTCAGCAACAGTCCTTCAAATTAATATTCAGGGTTGATTTCCTCTACGATTGACTGGTTTGATCTCTTTGCAGTTCAAGGGACTCTCAAGAGTCTTCTCCAGCACCACAATTCCAAAACATCAATTTTTTGATGCTCTACCTTCTTTATGGTCCAACTCTCACGTTTGTTCATGACTATTGGAAAAACCGTAGCTTTGACTATATGGACTTTTGTCAGCAAAGTGATGTCTCTGCTTTTTAAACTCTGTCTAGGTTTGTCATAGCTTTTCTTTCAAAGAGTAAGCATCTTCTAATTTCATGGCTTCAATATCCATCCACAGTGATTTTGGAGCTGAAGAAAATAAAGTCTGTCACTGTTTCCATTGTTTCCCTGTCTATTTGCAATAAAGTGATGGGACCAGATGCCACGATCATAGTTTTCTGAATGTTGAGTTTTAAGCCAACTTTTTCATTCTCCTCTTTCACTTTCATCAAGAGGCTCTTTAGGTCCTCTTTGCTTTCTGCCATAGGGGTGGTGTTATCTGCAAATCTGAGATTACTGATATTTCTTCCTGGAATCTTGATTCCAGCTCAAGCTTCCTCTAGCTCAGCATTTCTCATGGTGTACTCTGCATATAAGTTAAATAAGCAAGGTGACAATGTACAGCCTAGAAATCCTTTCCCAATTTTGAACCAGTCCATTGTTCCATGAATGGGGTCATACAAAAAATTTGTCACTATTGCTACTCTGCTAGAAATGAAAACATGGTAGAATGTACATCAAATATGAGATCATTAATGTATTTTTAACAGTGATCAGGTATTGGCAAGAATATGGCACAAAATTCTGATAGCTACCAATAGTTTGAGGGTTACTCTGTGATCATATGTGGAGAAGGCAATGGCACCCCACTCCAGTACTCTTGCCTGGAAAATCCCATGGGTGGAGGAGCCTGGTGGGCTGCAGTCCATGGGGTCTCTAAGAGTCGGACATGACTGAGTGACTTCACTTTCACTTTTCACTTTCATGCATTGGAGAAGGAAATGGCAGCCCACTCCATTGTTCTTGCCTAGAGAATCCCAGGGACGAGGAGCCTGGTGGGCTGCTGTCTATTGGGTGGCACAGAGTTGGACACTACTGAAGCGACTTAGTAGCAGCAGCAGCAGCAGCAGCAGCAGCTGTGATCATAGGATATTATCTTTAGTCAATTCAACAACCATAAATGATTTTTTTTCCTATGATTTATACACAAGGAAATTGAAGTGTAGAGAGGTTAAATAATTAAACCAATAAGACGCTATTATTAACGAGTGTCTCTGTATGATACACAGAGCTGTATATGATCTCTTATTCCTTAGTCGTCCATTAATTTCATACTGACATGAGAAAAAGGATGGATTTTGTAGAAAAGATTAAATGCATGCTAAGATGGAATGTGACAAAGATATCAATGATTAGATGTCTCTGTGCCAAAATTCTTTCCAATGCCATTTGTAAACTTTATACATACACACATATATATGATTTGCAATGGTCTTCATATATATATTTACTTATACAATGACCGTGAATTGCTCTATTTTGTATTTTGCAGGTGTTGAAATTGCAGAGCTCAGAGAGGTTGCATGACTTGCCTGAGGTCAAACAACATAGCTTGTAGCAGATCTGGGTCATAAGCTAGGATGTCTGAGTCAAAATCTAGTTCTTTTCATTACACCACTCATCAATCCTCAGAGCATAGTTGTCCCCTTAATGGTGGCCATGGATATCAAATCATTTCAGATGCCACATTTGTATTACTACAAAACTATTACCAACATAAATAATGTATCAATTGTCTTATTATTTATTGTTATCTCTTGACATAAATGACACGGGATATATAGGCATTTGAATTCAGAAATGTCAATAACTTCCTTCCAAAGAGATTGTTATTGATTTTTTCCTGTGTTTTGTTATCAATGTACAGTTACTACTGTATGTCACTCCAAAGTAA
The DNA here is from genome assembly GCF_023091745.1 of Budorcas taxicolor. Lineage (NCBI taxonomy): Eukaryota > Metazoa > Chordata > Mammalia > Artiodactyla > Bovidae > Budorcas > Budorcas taxicolor. The sequence goes on from NC_068910.1 coordinate 35,706,305, forward strand.
TGTCTAAATTTATTGAGCTCACTGGGCTGTTCTCATATCATCAAACTGAAATCTTGAAGTGAGAATTTTGTATTGCAAGCAAGTGCAATGCTTTGTAAAGTTCCTGTGTACATAATTATAGGAACTTTATGAGTTCCAACTAAATGCCCTTTACTGTCTCAGACTTAATCTTGTCATTTTTTTCCAAGACAAAACACATTTTAACAACTATTAATACACAGGAATACTGTAGAATGAGATTTTTGACAAAAAATAGTGTAAATATGACTTAGGCATGCATTTATTATGAATGCAGTGATTTATATTCAATGCCCATTATCATTATTAGACAAATTTACTTGTGATTTCAGTGTGGAAACTGTAAAGAATACAAATTTAATAGCAAACAGTGGCATTGATCCAAGTTCAATCAATAAACAACCAAGAAAGAAGGGTGTGAGAGTTGGGTTTTCCATTGCAAGTTGCCTGTGTTCAGCATTCTAAAATATAGATAGTATATTCCAAGCAGGATTTATATGTTATTACTCACTCTGGTATACTCTACAATTTAGAGTATGTAACTTTATCCCTTTGTGGTGTCATTTTATCCCTTTATGGTATGCCTGCCAATGGTCAAAAGAGCAGTTCTGACTTACATAAACTATAAAATATAACCAGGTGTTACTGAAGTAAAATATTTCTAGTTTTGAGCCTTTTTCTTCGAAATGTGAAATCTTCATTCATACTAAAAAAACCCAAAAAGCCCTGAGGAAAATAGGAAAATAATAGTGTTTTCTCAATACCAACATTACTCTAAATAGAAAGATGGACAGAGCTCTTACGATTTCCATTCAAATTGACTATACAACTGGGGAAGGATTAAGATATTATGCACAAAAGTAGGAAAAAATAATTACTTTGGTAATAGAGTTTTGCTTTGAATAATTTGTATTTTAACTATGCTAGATGTATTTGGAAAGCTGAAAGCTATTAAAAACATACTACTACTGTATACAATGAAAACATTGTTACTAAATAAAAGATGCCATTTTTCCTTTTTTTTTTTAAAAAAAAACACTTTAAAAAGAAAAAAGCAAATAAATTGAAAGAGAACAACAACCTACAGTAAAAGCCATCACTGAACTCCTTTAATGATGTACAATCTGTTAGCTGTATGAAGACTGTAAACAGACTAATATTTCGAGAAGTGTAGGATGAATCACCTATTTTGAAGCATTGAAGAGAAAATGAAGAAGCTATGAGTGACTTGTGAAGCAATGAATAAGAATGTATTACACTACATGAAGCCATCAATATTTGTTTATTATGTCAGTATGAGGAATAAATCTGTTAGCTAATTTGTATTCTCCACAGTTGATTCCAGTGTTCCTGCCTGAGCGTTTTTGTTCCAGAATGAGTGTTGCACAGCTGTTTAATAGTGCTATCAAGAATTCAGAAAGTCATGGTCCCTTGGAGTTGGAAAGGCATTGCAAAGTATGATATCAAACCAGAAATGAATAAGATTACCTTCCGACATTCTATACTTCTTTCTTGCACTCTACGGTCACTGTCTGTCTTTTTCTGTCTCTACCTCATATTTTATATCCTTTAATGTTCTCTCCAGTTTTAAAAATATTTGCTTAGGCAAGAACCAAAATAACTACTAGGTTAAATGGTTAAAGCTCTATTTGTTCTTAATTGAAAACTTTAATTTTTTTAGGCTTACTTAGGTAATGACAAAGTCAACATAATAAAACACAGAAATTAAACAATTTCATATTGATAATAACCAATGCTTCAAATTGCTCTTAGGCGTATCACAATATAGAGATTATAGCTTATATTTACATATATACCTGTATTAAAGCAGTAGTTTTTTTAAAAATTAATAAAGAATTGAATCGCCAGTCTATGTCCAACGCGGGATACAGCATGCTTGGGGCTGGTACATGGTGATGACCCAGAGAGATGTTATGGGGAGGGAGGTGGGAGGGGGGTTCATGTTTGGGAACGCATATACACCCGTGCTGGATTCATGTCAATGTATGGCAAAACCTATACAGTATTGTAAAGTAAAATAAAGTAAAAAAAAAAAAAGAAAAAAAGAAAAAAAAATTAATCACATTTAATAATTTTTCAAACAGAAAAGCAACCTACTTACTGGAGAAAATATTTGCAAATTATATAACCAATTATGAGTTAACATTGAAAAAACATAAACAGCTTATACAAGTGTATATCAAAAAGACAAAAGCTCAATTAAAAATGGGCAAAAGAACTAAATAGACATTTTTTTCCAAAGAAAACATAATGATAACCAACAGACCCATGAAAAAATGCTCAGCATCACTAATCATCAGAGAAATACAAGTCAAAACCATAATGAGATATCACTTCACATTGTCAAAGTGACTATCATCAAAAGTCTAGAAATAAAAAATACTGCCCAAGGATATGGAGAAAAAGAAACCTTAGTACCCTGTAGGTAGGATTGTAAATTGATGCAGCCATTATGGAAAACAGTATTTCTCAAAAAACTAAAAATAGAGCTACCAGTTGATCTATCAATTCCTCTTGGGCATGTATCCAAAGAAAACAAGAACACTAATTTCAAAAGAGTAATGAACATTATTGTTTGTAGTAGCATTCTTTATGATAGCCAAGATATAGAAACAGCCTAAGGGCCAACCACCAGATAGATATAAAGAAGACTGGCTAAAAGTGAAACAGTTAATTGCTCAGTTCAGCTCAGTTCACTCAGTCAGTCATGTCCAACTCTTTGTGACCCCATGAACTGCAGCACGCCAGGCCTCCCTGTACATCATCAACTCCCGGAGTCCACCCAAACTCATCTCCATTGAGTCGGTGATGCCATCCAACCATCTCATCCTCTGTCATCCCCTTCTCCTCCTGGCCTCAATCTTTCACAGCATCAGGGTCTTTTCAAATGAGTCAGTTTTTCTCATCAGGTGGCCAAGGTATTGGAGTTTCAGCTTCAACATCAGTCCTTCCAGTGAACACCCAGGACTGATCTCTTTTAGGATGGACCCGTTAGATCTCCTTGCAGTCCAAGGGACTCTCAAGAGTCTTCTCCAACACCACAGTTCAAAAGCATCAATTCTTTGGCACTCAGCTTTCTTTATAGTCCAACTCTCACATCCATACATGACCACTGAAAAAACCATAGCCTTGACTAGATGGACCTTTGTTGACAAAGTAATGTCTCTGCTTTTAAATATGCTGTCTAGGTTGGTCATAACTTTCCTTCCAAGGAGTAAGCGCCTTTTAATTTCTTGGCTGCAATCACCATCTGCAGTGATTTTGGAGCCCAGCAAAATAAAGTCTGACACTGTTTGCACTGTTTCCCCATCTATTTGCCATGAAGTGGTGGGACTGGATGCCATGATCTTCGTTTTCTGAATGTTGAGCTTTAAGCCAACTTCTTCACTCTCCTCTTTCACTTTCATCAAGAGACTCTTTAGTTCTTCATTTTCTGCCAAAAGGGTGGTGTCATCTGCATATAGAAGGTTATTGATATTTCTCCCAGCAATCTTGATTCCAGCTTGTGCTTCAGCCAGGCCAGCATTTCTCATGATGTACTCTGCATAGAAGTTAAATAAGCAGGGTGACAATATACAGCCTTGACGTACTCCTTTTCCTATTTGGAACCAGTCTGTTGTTCCATGTCCAGTTCTAACTGTTACTTCCTGACCTGCATATAGGTTTCTCAAGAGGCAGGTCAGGTGGTCTGGTATTCCCATCTCTTTCAGAATTTTCCACAGCTTATTGTGATCCACACAGTCAAAGGCATTGGCATAGTCAATAAAGCAGAAATAGATGTTTTTCTGGAACTCTCTTGCTTTTTCGATGATCTAGCAGGTGTTGGCAATTTAATCTCTGGTTCCTCTGCCTTTTCTAAAACCAGCTTGAACATCTGGAAGTTCACGGTTCACGTATTGCTAAAGCCTGCTGCTACTGCTACTACTAAGTCGCGTCAGTCATGTCCGACTCTGTGCGACCCCACAGATGGCAGCCCAACAAGCTCCTCTGTCCCTGGGATTCTCCAGGCAAGAATACTAGAGTGGGTTGCCATTTCCTTCTCCAATGCATGAAAGTGAAAAGTGAAAGTGAAGTCGCTCAGTCCTGTCCAACTCATAGCGACCCCATGGACTGCAGCCTACCAGGCTCCTCCGTCCATGGGATTCTCCACGCAAGAGTACTGGAGTGGGTTGCCATTGCCCTTGGAGAATTTTACGCATCAATTTACTAGCATGTGAGATGAGTGCAATTGTGCAGTAGTTTGAGCATTCTTTGGCATTGCCTTTCTTTGGGATTGGAATGAAAACTGACCTTTTCCAGTCCTGTAGCCACTGCTGAGTTTTCCAAATTTGCTGGCATATTGAGTGCAGCACTTTCACAGCATCATCTTTCAGGATTTGAAATAGCTCAACTGGAATTCCATTACCTCCACTGGCTTTGTTCGTAGTGATGCTTCCTAAGGCCCACTTGACTTCATATCACAGGATGTCTGGTTCTAGGTGAGTGATCACACCATCGTGATTATCAGGGTAATGAAGATCTTTTTTGTACAGTTCTGTGTATTCTTGCCACCTCTTCTTAATATCTTCTGTTTCTGTTAGGTCCATACCATTTCTGTCCTTTATTGAGCCCATCCATCTTTGCATGAAATGTGCCCTTTGTATCTCTAATTTTTTTGAAGAGATCTCTAGTCTTTCCCATTCTATTGTTGTCCTCTATTTCTTTGCATTGATCACTGAGGAAGGCTTTGTTATCTCTCCTTGCTTTCTTTGGAACTCTGCATTCAAATGGGTGTATCTTTTCTTTTCTCCTTTGCCTTTTGCTTCCCTTCTTAGTCATGTCCAATTCTTTGTGGCCCCATGGACTATAGCTCACCAGGCTCCTCTGTTCATGAAATTCTTCAGGCAAGGATACTGGAGTGGGTAACCATTTCTTTCTCTGGGGAATCTTCCCAACCCCTGACTGACCCTGGGTATGCTGCATTACAAGCAGATTCTTTCCCATCTGACCACCAGGGAATCCCTGCTGGAATATTACTCAGTCATAAAAAGAATGAAGTCTACTATTTGCAATGTGGATGGATACAGACAGTATTATGCTTAATGAAATAAGGTAGAGAAAGACACATACACTATGTTTTCATTTATATGTGAAATCTAAGAAATAAAACAAATGAAGGTATATAACGAACAGAAACAAACTTACAGATACAAAGAATAACCTAGTGTTAACCAGTGGGGAGAGGGAAGAAAGAGGGGGTGGGATAGGGTATGAAATTAAGAGTCACAAACTATTATGTATAAAATAAATAAGCAACAAGGATATATTGTACAAGACTTGGAAATATAGACATTATTTTATAATAACCTTAGGTGGAGTATAATCTATAAAAATAATGAATCACTTCATTGTACACTTGAAACTAGTATATTGTAAAACAACTAAACTGGAATTAAAAAATAAAATGTACATAATTTTTATTACTTTCTAGATTTTAGAAAGCAATACTGTTCATTTTTATGTTCTGTAATGCCACATTCCTTTTTTTTTTTTTTTAATTTTCTGATTTTGCTTTTCTGCAAATGTGATCTAAACTTGTGGCCTTCTCTTACTTCAAAAGAAAGTTGAACCCTTAATCTCAGCCTTAAGTTGTGACAGGAAAGTGACAAGCTGGACTTGTACCTCTTAAACTCTCCTTAAATAAGTTTGAAATTTGCTCAACCCAGTGTCACAGAAGGTTACAAATGAGAATCTTACTTTAGTTATCACAATATCCTATATGCACTCATAGATTTCAAGGTTGAAACACTACAACTTCATTTGTGTGAATTTCTTTGTGCTGATAAACTAATAGATAAATTAGTGTCCATCTACCAACAGCTTTTTTTTTTATTTTAAATTTTTATTTTTACTTTATTTTATTTTACAATACTGTATTGGTTTTGCCATACATTGACATGAATCCACCATGGGTGTACATGCGTTCCCAAACATGAACCCCCCCCCACCTCCCTCCCCATAACATCTCTCTGGGTCATCACCGTGCACTAGCCCCAAGCATGCTGTATCCTGCGTTGGACATAGACTGGCAACAGCTTTTATCATTGGTGTCAAACTCTTTGAAAGTTGACAAATAATCTATGGAATAATAGATTATTCCAAACAAATTCGGATATTCTTCCCACCCCCCAAAAATCTGCTTACCTAAATCTAACAAATGCAACTTCAAAGCTAACATAATTGTATTCTAAGTTTGTCATCACAATCATCAAGAGCTTCTCTTGTCTGAACACATGAAGTTCAGTGCATGATATTTTTTCCTTCTTTTGAATAGCAGTAATAAATTTCTTCCTTCCATTCTGATTGCCTGTATGTGCTTGCTTGCTATATTTAATCTAATAAATGTGAAAGTGTTTTTGCTTTGTAAGAAAAATGATTTTTCTTTAAATTGCATTTGACCTAAGTACAAAAATTCATGTCACTGTACATATATGTACAAGTGTATCTATGCCATCTATGGGGTCGCACAGAGTCAGACATGACTGAAAATGACTTAGCAGCAGCAGCAGCAGTATTAAAACAGTAGTATTTATAAAGTAACAAACATTGATTACAAATAAAAATTTAACCATCCATATTGGTATTTTCCTGCTTAATCACAAACATTTGATCATTTGACAAGAGCCAGATAATGAAATATATTTTACAATTTTTGTGGATATATACATTATTAGCTCTATTTTTAGCATGAGAAAAATTCTGAGAATGAGTATATGTATTCTGGATATTAAATATTGTTATTTAAAGATGTAGATGAACAGTTTATATTTTTTAGGACAGATTTTTCCCAATTGTAATTTACTAAAAATACATATTTCATCTTTCTGTGTTTTTTTTAGACGGGGGATAGTAAAAGGAACATTTTTATGAATTGCTCAGTTGAGAAAACAGACAACACATTTCACTCCTTAAGTATATAAAATGTACCAGCAATCATGTGAAAATCTCAATTGTTTGTTCACTAGAGATTTATAAAGTTCTTCAGAGTAGAACTCATTTCCTCTGAATATAAGGAAGGTCATAAAGGTTTTCTGTTGACTTTCACTACTTGCTTTTCATTAATCATCTGGTTCGATAATTTCTAGTTTGTGGCACTATGAAGTTAATTCTTGATTTACTTTGAGAGACTGAAGTTATATGTCTTGGAAAATTGAACATCTGAGGCAAATGATAAAATGTGTAATTAAAAGTGAGATAACATACTTTGCAGGAAATATTACATGTTGTAAATTTGTTACACTAGAGATTTATACAACTTCCTTTTTTCCAAAAACATTAATATTAGAATTTTCCATTCTAACCATACAGGCTTAAAGAAATGTTTATACACTGTCGTTGTTTCTGGAAAAGTCATTCTCTTCTGTCAACCAACTGTACACATCAGATAGTTCATGGCTGGCTAATGTAATTTGCTCGTGCAATAGCATTAGAGGTGACCTGGTTGTGCAATTTGCTTCCCTAGAGCTACTTAGGCATGGATTCTTTCCAACCTCAGGTATGTACTGGGCAGAAGGTATATCAAAAGTCAGAGAGTATAGCGTCAGATGAATAATAAAAACACACCATTTAATGTGTACCTATAGCAGCAACTTGCTATCACGAAGCCAGTGTTCTAAGAGTCAACAAAACTATTTTTCCTATGAGCTTTGCCACTTGCTTGAGATCTAGGAAGGAGAGGGATAGCTGTACCTTTGTAGCTTTTAAGGAAGCTTTTTAAAGCATGATAATTTAATAGGTATTGTGTTTTTAGACAATATTGAAATTTTTTAGTGAGTGAAGTGCTATTGTGTCTAGGATTTTTTATGAAATAGGGAAGCAAAGGTTGAGGGAAGAACAGAGGTAAAAAACAAGAATAGAGGTAAAAAATAAGAATAGAGGTAAAAACGTCTCACCTCTGACTTTCCCAATGCAACTAAACAATGCATAACCACTTAGCTAGCAGGTGGGGAGAAAAGCAAAACGTGAAAAAAATAATCATATCAAGAAAAATAGACACTTGTTTGATTATTACTGAGGATATGTTGTGAAAGCTAACACAGTGGTTATGAAGTGAAAGAATGATTAGAAAAAACAGTGAACTAGAAGTTAAGAACATTATATAGTTGTTCTTAACATATTATTTACACTCACATATAATCCTAAGGATTATAAATAGCCAGATGGTCTTATTTAGCAAAATTGACTTCCATCTGTTTTATTTAATGAAAGAATAATGGAAATTTAAAAATAGTTCTACTACAAATTAACTAATATTTATATACTATATTACTCTGGATATTTAAATTCAATAACTGACAAGTATTGAATACCTACTTCATAGTTCTAGGCACTATGCTAGGAACAATAGATATAATATTTGTTGTACTTGTGGTCCAACAAAAGAGGGAAAATTAAGTAAAAGAGGTAAAATTAAGTATGATTCCATATGATATGATAAATGAGAGAGATATGAGAAGCACTGTTCAAACTTTCACTGTGGAAACTTTCAAATGAACACAAAATACTATGCTAAACTCCAATGTACCCACCATCCAATTTTATCAGTTATCTATGTGTGGCAAACTCTAGGTTTATTATTTACCTCTATTCTTCCTTCAACCTTCACTTCCCTGTTTCATAAAAAGCCTCGACACAAAAGCATTTCACCCATTAAAAAATTTCAATGTTGTCTAAAATATTAGTCTTTAAAAAAATACAATACCTACTAAATTATCATGCTTTAAAAAGCTAATAGCACTATTTGCATAATATCAGCTAAAATTGCACCAGTGTTTATATTTCCCTGGTTTATCTAAACCAGTATCATTATAGTTCATTTGTTCAATCAGGCTCAATAAAATAAATCCCTCATATGACATATACTTGCTTGATGGGATTTTCCCCAGCATTTTATAAGAAAAAAATAATAATTTACAAAGCTGATGGAAAGAAATACAGCAAATGCATATTTGCAAAGTAGATTTAACCATTAATATCTTAGTTCTATCAAGTATCTATCCATCTATCTATTTCTGCATTCAATCTATATTATTTTTTTGAAGTTTTTCAACAATATGTGACCAGAGTGGAAGATGTCAGAAAGGTTTTAGGAGAGGGTGAGATGTAAGGAGAGAGTAACATGGAAACTTACAATACTGAGGGAGGGAGGGAGAAAGATTTTAGGGATAGATGTAGCTGGAGGAGTAGACTGAGAACACATCACAAAGGGCGCTGTTCCTTTTTCTTTTCTTTTGGTTAAGAAATATGTACCTTATCTTATGGGGCTTCCTAGATGACACTAGTGGTAAAGATCACCTGGCAATGCAGGAGATACAAAAGCAGCGGGATCAGTCCCCGGGTCAGGAAGATCCCCTGGAGAAGGAAATGGCAACCCACTCCAGTATTCTTGCCTGGAAAATCCCCTAGACAGAGGAGCCTGGTGGGCTACAGTCCATGGGACCACAGAGACTCAGATACGACTGAGTGACTGAACATACATACTTTATCTTAAATTCCTGTGTAGAAGGTAGAAAAGGAACCTAGTAAATAAATGAAATGGAGAAGGAAATGGCAACCCACACCAGTGTTCTTGCCTGGAGAATCCCAGGGACGGGGAAGCTTGGTGGGCTGCTGCCTATGGAATTGCATAGAGTCGGACACGACTGAAGCGACTTAGCAGCAGCAGCAGCAGCAAACAAATGAAAGAGATAATAGTTATATAGTGATAAATGTTAAGGAGAAACTTTAGAAAGGAAAGTGGAAGTAAGAACAGTTGGCAAGTAGCAAGATTTATAATTGTAAACAAGTTAGCCAGGGTAGTGTCCACTAGGAAGATGGCATTTGAATAAAGATCTGAAAAATACACAAACCAACCAACAAACAAGAAAGCCATGTGGATATCTGGAAGATGAAGATTCAAAGACAGAAAGTAGTAAGCAAAGGCTCTGAAACTAGAACAAATTGACAATGTTTTATCATTTTAATTAAGTACAATTATACCAACATTATAAGGAACCAGTAACAGGAATAACAGGCAATAATTGAATGAAAGTCACCCATAATTCTACTATTCTCGGAAGTTGTTAGGTAGTTAGAATAGAAAACAGAGTCCAAAATGGTGGTGGCTAAAAGACAAGGAAGGGAAAAGCCCATGAAAATAGAACAAAGGAAGGTCAAAGGAAGGTCGGAGGACCGGAGTGAGGACTTCAGGAAGAACAGTACTCCTGGCTAAGCCCAATTTGCATAGAGCAGGCCCTGGGGAAGAAAAAAACATATAAAAAGAGAAGCCAAAGGGCTCTCTTTGTCTCTCTCTCTCTCCCATGCACTGGGGCACTCTTCTCTTCGTGTTTTTGGCTTGACATGCCCTCACACCTCAAAGATGGATTTTCCTGCTATTATCTAAAAAAAAATAGAGCTGTAGCACTGAGCTGTAACACTGATTTGTCTAAGAGCTATAACACGGTCCTTTTGAGACCTGTTAGTTATAACACGATCTGTATAAGACCTGAGAGCTCTGACACACCAAGGAGGTGTTTAATGTCCGTCACTCCAAATCTTTGTTCTGGAGGAGCATACACTCGCATGACAGAAGTCAAATTATTTTCATGTTTTATTCTTTAATCCTTTTGTTTTTATGCATTGTGTTCAACTAAAATTTATGTGTGTGTGTGTGTGTGTGTGTGTGTGTATATATGTTTGACAGAGTCAATTCCTAGGTAGGTTGATGAGAAGTCCGGGGTCCCTCAAGCCCAGAATGATGCTTACACAACAAAAAACTCAGTTCAAGCTCTGCACTAAGGATTATAGAAGAGCAGTGTTTCTTGCTTGAGAACAGTTTCTCCTTCCTGAAAACCTTCTGGCTAATCCTGTTTTCTTAAAATGTAAATTATGGGAGTGGGTCTAGTAGATCTTTTCAACCTTGAGACATTCTTTTGATTTCTTATAATAACTAATTAAAAAATATATAGCTGTCTTGCTTAGGCTAGCGAGGGGGTACTCACAGACCCCTTCTGATGTCTATGTCAGAAGCTTTCTGTCACTTTTCTGGTGGCTCAGACGGTAAAGCATCTGCCTGCAGTGTGGGAGACCCAGGTTCGATCCCTGGGTTGGGAAGAACCCCTGGAGAAGGAAATGGCAACCCACTCCGGTACTTTTGCCTGGAAATTCCATGGACTGAGGAGCCTGGTAGGCTACAGTCCATGGGGTCGCAAAGAGTTGGACACGACTGAGCAACTTCACTTTCTTCATTTCAGTTCAGTCGCTCAGTCGTGTCCGAATCTTTACGACCCCACGAATCGCAGCACGCCAAGGCTCCCTGTCCATCACCATCTCCCAGAGTTCACTCAGACTCAAGTCCATCGAGTCCGTGATGCCATCCAGCCATCTCATCCTCTGTCATCCCCTTCTCCTCCTGCCCCCAATCCCTCCCAGCATCAGAGTCTTTTCCAATGAGTCAATTCTTCTCATGAGGTGGCTGAAATACTGGAGTTTCAGCTTTAGCATCATTCCTTCCAAAGAAATCCCAAGGATGATCTCCTTCAGAATGGACTGGTTGGATCTCCTTGCAGTCCAAGGGACTCTCAAGAGTCTTCTCCAACACCACAGTTCAAAAGCATCAGTTCTTCAGCACTCAGCCTTCTTCACAGTCCAACTCTCACATCCATACATGACCACTGGAAAAAGTCGGCAAAGTAATGTCTCTGCTTTTGAATATGCTATCTAGGTTGGTCATAACTTTTCTTCCAAGGAGTAAGCGTCTTTTAATTTCATGGCTGCAATCACCATCTGCAGTGATTTTGGAGCCCCCCAAAATAAAGTCTGACACTGTTTCCACTGTTTCCCCATCTATTTCCCATGGAGTGATGGGACCAAATGCCATGATCTTTGTATTCTGAATGTTGAGCTTTAAACTAACTTTTTCACTCTCCTCTTTCACTTTCATTGAGAGGCTTTTTAGCTCCTCTTCACTTTCTGCCAATAAGGGTGGTATCATCTGCATATCTGAGGTTATTGATATTTTTCCCAGTAATCTTGATTCCAGCTTGTGTTTCTTCCAGTCCAGCATTTCTCATGATGTACTCTAGATGACCATTATATCTACTACTGTGGGCAGGAATCCCTCAGAAGAAATGGAGTAGCCATCATGGTCAACAAGAGTACGAAATGCAGTACTTGGATGCAATCTCAAAAATGACAGAATGATCTCTGTTTGTCTCCAAGGCAAACCATTCAATATCACAGTTATCCAAGTCTATACCCCAACCAGTAACACTGAAGAAGCTGAAGTTGAATGGTTTTATGAAGATCTACAAGACCTTGTAGAACTAACACCCAAAAAAGATGTCCTTCTCATTATAGGGAACTGGAATGCAAAAGTAGGAAGTAAGTGAAGAAACACCTGGAGTAACAGGCAAATTTGGCCTTGGAATGCAGAATGAAGCAGGGCAAAGACTGATAGAGTTTTGCCAAGAAAATGCACTGGTCATAGCAAACACCCTCTTCCAACAACACAAGGGAAGACTCTACTCATGGACATCACCAGATGGTCAACACCAAAATCAGATTGATTATATTCTTTGCAGCCAAAGATGGAGAAGCTCTATACAGTCAACAAAAACAAGACCAGGAGCACACTGTGGCTCAGATCATGAGCTCCTTATTACCAAATTCAGACTCAAATTGAAGAAAGTAGGGAAAACCACTAGACCATTCAGGTATGACCTAAATCAAATCCCTTATGATTATACAGTGGAAGTGAGAAATAGAATTTAGGGCCTAGATCTGATAGATAGAGTGCCTGATGAATATGGAATGAGGTTCGTGACATTGTACAGGAGACAGGGATCAAGACCATCCCCATGGAAAAGAAATGCAAAAAAGCAAAATGGCTGTCTGGGGAAGGCTTACAAATAGCTGTGAAAAGAAGAGAGGCAAAAAGCAAAGGAGAAAAGGAAAGATATAAGCATCTGAATGCAGAGTTCCAAAGAATAGCAAGGAGAGATAAGAAAGCCTTTTTCAGCGATCAATGCAAAGAAATGGAGGAAAACAACAGAATGGGAAAAACTAGAGATCTCTTTAAAAAAATTAGAGATACCAAGGGAACATTTCATGCAAGGATGGGCTCGATAAAGGACAGAAATAGTATGGACCTAACAGAAGCAGAAGATATTAAGAAGAGATGGCAAGAATACACAGAAGAACTGCACAAAAAGGATCTTCATGACCCGGATAATCACGATGATGTGATCACTCATCTAGAGCCAGACATCCTGGAATGTGAAGTCAAGTGGGTCTTAGAAAGCATCACTATGAACAAAGCTAGTGGAGGTGATGGAATTCCAGTAGAGCTATTTCAAATCCTGAAAGATGATGCTGTGAAAGTGCTGCACTCAATATGCCAGCAAATTCAGCAGTGGCCACAGGACTGGAAAAGGTCAGTTTTCATTTCAATCCCAAAGAAAGGCAATGCCAAAGAATGCTCAAACTACCACACAATTGCACTCATCTCACATGCTAGTAACTAATGCTCAAAATTCTTCAAGACTGGCCTCAGCAATACATGAACCGTGAACTGCCTGATGTTCAAGCTGGTTTTAGAAAAGGCAGAGGAACCACAGATCAAATTGCCAACATCCGCTGGATCATGGAAAAAGCAAGAGAGTTCCAGAAAAACATCTATTTCTGCTTTATTGACTATGCCAAAGCCTTTGACTGTGTGGATCACAATAAACTGTGGGAAATTCTGAAAGAGATGGGAATACCAGACCACCTAACCGCCTCTTGAGAAACCTATATGCAGGTCAGGAAGCAACAGTTAGAACTGGACATGGAACAACAGACTGGTTCCAAATAGGAAAAGGAGTACGTCAAGGCTGTATATTGTCACCCTGCTTATTCACTTTCTTACTTTAATAAAACTCTGCTACACAAAGGCTCTTGAGTGATCAAGCCTGGTCCCTGGTCCTGAAACTAAATCTTCTTTGGAGATCACAAATCCAGCACCATTCACCTTAAGCTATCATGTGCATATATATGCATACATACATACATATAGTAAATTTTGGCTGTTAATTTATTATAAATATTTCCATGTCAGTGTGTAATCTAAATAGTTATTTTAATAGCTGCCACTTATTACATGAATTGAAACATCATGAAATTTTTTTGCCAGTTATTTTGTTGTTAAATATTTAAGCTGTATATCTGTTTATTTTTACAAATAGAAAGACAAGTATTTTTGTATATTTAATTGCTTTTAATTTTTCTTTTAAAAATATTTATTTTGGAAAAAATCAAAAATATAATTATAGTACTGAAGGAATAAACATTGAGTGATTTTGCTTTCCTAAAATGTTGTATTAAAGTGCACTTCCTAGCAACTGTATGTGTTTTTATAATTGTCACAAATAGGAATAGTCACGTTATAAATTAGAGGATATATTTTGACCATTTAAGCTCTAAAATGGAATTCTGTTGTCTTACTTTGTATATTTTACTATTATCAAGTGCTAGTATTGTATCATGTATTTATATAGTAGTTGTTTCTGTCATATCAATTACATGGCCTTAAATTTTCCCATGGTTTTTATTATTCATTTAAGATATTTTATAAATGTTATTTGCTAAGAAAATTGAAAGAAGAACTCACCCACTGTTTGTCCTTTGTTTTATTTTCAGAAATAAGAGCAGATATGTGTAAAATACACATGAAATTTTAAATAATTATTCAAATATTATAATTTTCTGATTATCAATAATACATTTTTTGCATTTTTAAAATTTTGTATTGAAACCTAAAAAGACAGTAAAAATCAACTCTCTTTAGATAATGTGGGAGATTGGAGTAAACAGATATAATCTAGTATATATAGACTGGATAAACAACAAGGTCCTACTTTATAGTACAGGAAACTATGTTCAATATCCTATGATAAACTAAAATGAAAAAAGAATGTATATATGTGTAATTGAATCACCTTACTTTACAGCAGAAATTAACACATTGTAAAAAAAAACACTACAATTTAAAAAGAATGGAACTTCTATAAATAACAGCAACAGCAAGAAAGGAAAAAAAATATCAGCTCTCTTTGTGTTTCAGAAAATAAATGGAACCTGTAATCTCCCTCTTCTTGAGTCCCTTCCTTCCTCCACTATTACAGAAACAGTAACACTTGCTGACTGGATAGGAGTGTTAGAGGGCATGAAGTTTTTATTAGTATATGGGGAAAAAGAATAATTTCAAACAAGAATGGTATTTGATAGACAACGAAAACAGAGAATCTCTTCAAATCAGGCTCTGGAGAGCAATGCAGTGAAAATGGGGAACATGTTACATGGACAAACACTAAAACTTCCCAAGTTAAGAATCGGTGACCACAGGATACAATGAGGTCTGCAGCAATATTTAGGGGATTAAATGCTTTTCACTGGAACTGCTCTATCTGCTCCTATGTTTCCTCAAGGCATTGACACAATATCAGTCTATTTATTTCTTACCATCCTTCATCAGAATGCAAGTTCTCTCAGAACAGGCCATCACCTGTTTTATTCCAGTGCCTAGGAGAAGGAAATGGCAACCCACTCCAGTGTTCTTGCCTAGAGAATCCCAGGGATGGGGGAGCCTGGTGGGCTGCTGTCTATGGGGTCGCACAGAGACGGACATGACTGAAGTAACTTAGCAGCAGCAGCAGCGGCAGCAGGAGGTGCCTGGCGCATAGTAGGTTCTCAATATGCATTGTGTACATGAGCCAGATCCAAAAGACTTCCCTGCGACTTTCAAATGGTAAAAGATCTTCTGCCTCTAGATATATTTTCAGAGGTCTCATCTTTGATATTTTTCTGTTAAATTTCATAGGCCTGAGTTCTTTCTGGGAATTCTTTATAGTTAGACTGTCATATCTATATTTCCATGATGCTTTTTTGGTCACCTTTTCTAGAACCTTCAAAGGAATTTTGTGGAAAGTACAACTCATCTGTAGTTCATCAGGACTGTGAGCCAAGTGTTATTGCAATCCCTATGTTCTTTGTTTTAATAATTAAAAATTGTATCCTTGGCCTCTGTGACTATAGTACAAGATGTTATATTTAATTGCTTTTGTCTTTCGCTTCAGTAGATTGGGGCCAAGAGAACCTTTATAAAATTCTTCAGTTATAAAAATTTTCCCAACTACTTTAAAGGTATACATCTTTATGTCCCACACTTTTTTTTGTTTGTTTGTTTGTTTTAATCAACAACAAGTGGCAGTTTTGCTTGTGGTCACACTCTGGCCACTCCTGAATCATTGATCAAACTTCAAAAACATAAAAAAGTATGCTGTCCTTTTGAAGTTTGGCAAAGAATGCTCACAAAATCCTAAGAGAGTACCATTTCTAAAAACCCATTTACTATTAAGCAGTTTCAAATTTTCTTTTATTTCTGTTTTCCTTTAAAGAAAACTTTTTTCCAGTCACTATTCTCTTTTGGTTTTGCTTGTACGTAGTTTATTATAAAGAGGGCTTTGGATCTTACAGTTTTGCTTTTATACATTTATTCCAACATTGTTTTTGTTTTTCGTTTATGCCATATAGCCAAAGCATTTCTGCTGCTGTGTTCCTGAGTGGTTTTAAATGTGAAGCTTTCAATAATGTTTGTTTAACTGCTCAATCTTCATTTAGATTTTGGATAGCAGCCCTACTGAAGGCCTAGTACAAAGCAATATGGAATCATGCAATCTGATTTAAAATTTTTAATAAAAAGTGAAAGTTAAAGCTAATTTTCCAACAAGGGAGAGTAGGAAAGAAAAGAGCAACCTGATGATATTCCTATGTTAGAGTGAATCCAGAATTGTAAGAATGAAAAGGCATGAAGGGAGCAGTATTCTGACACTGCAGAGTCCCTCAGTCAAGAAAACTGAGCGAATACAGTGCGTCAGAGCATCACAACAGAGCGTAGGGCTGCAATATGAAAGGTTTCCCAGCAAAAAATAAATGGAAACAGCCACCTAGGCAACTGAAGCTCCACATCCTTTACAAGTAGTTATTTAGTTTGGATTTTGCTCAAAAGGGTATTTATTAAACATCATCAGTCTGGAAAAGACTTTTATTTTTTTCTTTCCACATACTTTATCTCAGAGATTTCTAACAATACTGGTAGGGTATACAGAGTATTACCATTTTATGTAAAAGGAACTGAAATTAGAAATATTTTAAATAGCTTGCAAAAATTACACAGCTAGTAATTATTCCAGTTGGAATTTTATTTCCAGATGGTCTGATTCTAAAGCTAGTGTTTTCGTTCTTATTTTTATTTTATGTGACTTTCCCTGTAAACTCTTACAAATATTTCATTTAAAGCAAAAGTGGAAATATAACATAAAATAATAGGCTGTAAAATTACCTGTCTCTTACCATTCCCAGTGTCAGTTACTCTATGACTACTTTTATTAAGTATGTGAATATTTGAAAGTTTTATTTTACTAATACACCTGCATTTAGGTCAAGCCAGCACAATGAGGTGTAAATATTTTCTTTGCTAAATAATAACAAATTAGTTTTGCATTTATTCTATATTTTCCATAACTTTCATTCTTTTTCTTCCACCCTCTCTCCCACTTTCATATTTTTTAAAAGGCCGTCATGAGACTTTTCGTGCATTTTGTGGATTGCATTGTTATCATTGCCCCTATCAATAGGAGGCAACACCTCCTCTTTTGCCGTCAAAATTTCACACATCCAGAATGCCTTTAATCAAAAATTTTTTCCTTCAAATACAATTTACTTACCCTTTAATGTCCTCACCAAATAGTTTTCTACCTGTATTCACTAAAGCCATACTGAAATATGCATTCCTGAATCTCACTCTTGCTCACACATCCTCTCTTTTGTGCAGTTACTAGTATTCTCAATGATTATCTGCAACAACAATCGAAATTTATAATAGATTATGAATAACTATGGGCATATGTTCTTTTTATATTGAGGATGGTAACCATCATTGAAGTCACAACTTAAGATGCAGACTATCTAGAAAGACAATGTAAGAGTGAATGAGAACACAAATCCCAGAATCAGACTATTTGGGTCTGAATTGAGGTTCCACCACTTCTAAGCTCTGGAAAAATCAGCAAACCTTGCAGTGCCTTGATTTCATCACTGTGAAAAGGGCATGTGCTTTATACTTACCCCTTCTGTCAACTGAGAAATCAAATGAGCAAATCTAAGTACATGTAAATCACAACAAGGGGTACTTGACATAAAAGTGCTCAATAATGTTAATTCTTATTATTTTGTTTACTGTTTTTAAATTGATGATTATCCCTGGATTTAAGCAGTCTTGAATATTATGCTTTATTTTATTAAATTCATGGATTTTGGAGATGGCTTGCTGGAATTAAACCTATAATCTCTTGCTTCCTGGAACCTTATCACAAGATGAGATGATGGATGAAGAAAAGGAATGAACGGTAGAATAAACTTAGAATCTGTAGAATAAACACAATAAAGCCTTGTTCTCATTATTAAGCTAAACTAGGTTTAAGCTGGTTGATGACTGTTGTTATTAGAGTAGTTTTTAATGTATGATTTGAAACATCTTTAGTCTAAGAGGGTAAAACATTGGTGCTTATTTAACACAAACACAGTATCATGCTACAACTCAAATTTGAAAGACACCAATTGATTATAAGCGTTCTTTGAAACAATATATTTAGTTCTTTTATACACCTCATGTTATTAATCAAGCAGAATTTGACACCCTTTGTACAATTGGGCAAAGCAACTTCATTTATATGAATGGAGAAATGAAATTTTAATATCAGAGACAGCCTCCTTTGGTGTTCAAACAATATGAGCAATCATGTTTCCTCCATGTGTTGTTAACTGGACACCTTTTTGTTAGCGTTCTTAGTAACTGGGAGTAAAGGATATGCTAATTCACTGTACATTATTGAAGAAAGTCCCCTGTATATCCAACTGTGAACTGTTGATAAGTCATGATATTGGCAGAAATAAGTAGGTATGACTGCACACGTGTAATTTATACATCTATTTCTCTGTTTTTTCCTGCCATCTGTACAGTAGCAGGGAAGCTGAACGACATGCCCCAATTTATTTAACAATCATATTTAACTCCCACACTGTTCCCAGGATGCAATAAAAGTATATTAATGATTACAAGGAAAATATTAATAAGGAAACAAATCAGAGAGCTCATGGGTTCAGCCAGAATGAACTTCCTCATCCATGCCTGCTCATGTGAATACAGATCTGGGTTCAAGCTAAGTTTTCATTACCTTATTTCTCCATTTGCAAGCCTGCATGAATACTAATGAACGAAAGAGGTGTCAAGATAGGTAAAAACACAGAATCAAATACATAGAGGTTTTCAGTTGTTTCACATGGAATCATAATGTTTCCAGTCGACACAGTGGTCGGATATTAATAATAAGTATATAAATGATTTAATCATGTAAATAGCTATTATTCAGAGGTGAGGAGCATTTATTTAATTATTTCTGCTGAGTGAGTGGTTTGGAGAAATGCTGATTTCAGTGTTTATGTGTTTCCTGAGAATGAGGCAGGCTAGTTAAAATAAAAACAAAACAAATAATCAAAGAGCACAACTACATGGGTTATTGGAAGTTGTTTGTTTACTTGCATGCTGATTTACATGCCTGAACAAAATGAAAAAAGCCGAGAGTTCAGACCCATTAGAATAGCGCCTTCCTTTTGCAAATAAGCCATGATTATAATATATAGTGATGTGGTGTTGGATATAGATTCTCTGAAATGAAATTAAGTCTCTTCAGGCTCATTTTCACTACTGAATTTTATGGAAGGAAGTGAATTCTCTAGATAGACTGTTAAGACCTGTATTCTAAGGAAATAAATGAATATTTAATGAATTCCAACCATGTGTGAGGGCTTGTGTTAGGCACTCTGGAAAATAAGAAGTAAAAGACTTCATGCTGATACTCAAGGTAATGAAACAATTAAGAGATATAAACCTGTAACATGAAGCCTTAGAAACAATGGGATCTTTGATCTTGAGCTTGTACTGGAATCCTGGATTCCTTAACATCTCAGTGAATTAATGAATTTATTAGAGCACTTTAACTTTCCTGCCTATGTAATAGGAATAATGAATCTTAGCTTGCAGGATTTATATGAATATAAACAATTATTTGTTTATCATTATGGCATGATGCCATAAGCTAAAAAATGTGTTTGCATTTTGCACATCACCTGTAAATTTCTCTAAACTATAGGTTCATTATATTATCGGTGAGCTTTTGAAAATTTAGGTAAACACTAAACTGCAGTGATCAAAAAACCTAAAAATGGAGTGGCTCAAACAGGATAAAAGTTTATTTCTCTAGAGTGGTGGGCAGTATCTGGCATGAGGGCAGACTATGACACATGAAAGTTATCCAGGGACAAGTGGGTCTGTTCTAGTTCTTATTGTTTCCAATTCCAGCCACTTTGAATGAGAAGAATAAACAAGTTCAGGGCAAGTATTATGAGAAAATTATGAAAAAATAGTATTGTGAGAAAAACCTAGAAGTTGGCTCCATGAATTCTGTAACATTCTATTGATGAAGATTTACTCACATGGCTATATTCAGATATAAGAGGGTCTGTAAAGTGTAATCATGAGCTGTATGACAATATGCTCAGGAATATGGAAAAAGTAGATTTGGAAGAGCATTAGTTTGCCATATTTGTCCACTCTTTCTCAGTAATAGTAGAGTTGAATTTTGAATTTTTATTTCGGCTTTTACACAACTCCCAAATTTATCTCTCTAGGCTAAAACTCTCTTTCTGAGTTCCATACTGTTAATTCCCTCACCCTTAACTTAAAATCTCCTCTTGTAGGTTTTAAAGGCATATGTAACAATCACATCTCAGTCGGTAAAGAATCTTCCTGCAATGCAGGAGACCTGGGTTCAATTCCTGGGTTGGAAAAATCCCTGGGAGAAGGAAATGGCAAGCCACTCCAGTATTCTTGCCTGGAAAATCCCATGGACAGAGGAGCCTGGATGGCTACAGTCCATGGGGTAGCAAGTGTCAGACACAACTTAGCAACTAAATCACCACCACTAACAATCACATATCTTATCTCTTGATCTTGTTTATACACCTGATTATTTTTTATTGATTCCTTACAGCAGTGGAATATTCAGTTAAGCAAATCAGACACAAAGGTATTGCCTTGATCAGTCTTTGGTACCTCATCTCCCATAGTCAACTGAACACCAAACCTTGGAGCTTTAACTTTCTAAATATGACGTATATCTAACCTGCCTCCCTCTCTTGCCACTGTTTCCACTGTAAGCCATGGTACCACCATCTCTTACTAGATTTAAAGTGAAAGTGAAAGTATAGTCGCTCAGTCGTGTCTGACTCTTTGCGACCCCGTGGACTGTGGCCCACCAGGCTCCTCCATCCACGGGATTCTCCAGTAATGTTGGATTGTAGACTACCAGGTTCCTCCGTCCACAGAATTTTCCAGGCAAGAGTACTGGAGTGGGTTGCCATTTACTTCTCCCGAGGCTCTTCCTGACCCAGGGATTGAACCCAGGTCTCTCACATTGTAGGCAGACACTTTACTGTCTGAGCCACTAGGGAAGTCCCTAGATTTAAAGTACTGGTTTCCTATATAGTTTAATCAGGTCAACTTTACACCTTATCAGTCTATTCTCTACACTTCAGCCAGAGATGATGTTAGTTTAGTTTAGTATTGTTTTGTTTTACACTTAGAAAATATGCTATTTAATTGAAGACCAAAACAAGAATCTTCAATGTCATCCACAAAGTATTCCATGCCTTAGCACTTGCTTACATATGCAAACTCATTTCATATCTTGCTCCCCTTGCTTTTTCACTTCTCCTATACTAAAGACTCATCTGTTGTCCCTAAGTCCCATGTGCTGTCCTGTGCTCAGTACCTTCAGTCGTATCTGACTCTTTGTGACCCCAAGGACTGTAGCCCACTAGGCTTCTCTGTACATGGGGTTCTCCAGACAAGAATACTGGAGTGGATTGCCATGCCTTTCTCCAGTGAAAGTGAAAGTTGCTCAGTTGTGTTCAACTTTTTGTGGCTCTATGGACTCTACAATCCATGGAATTCTCCCGGCCAGAATACTGGAGTGGGTAGTGATTCCCTTCTCCAGGAGATCTTCCCAACCCAGGGATAGAACCCAAGTTTCCCACGTTGCATGCATCCGGATTCTTTACCATCTGAGGCACCAGGGAAGCCCAAGAATATTCTAGTGCTCCCTTCTCCAGGCAATCTTCCTGACCCAGAAATTAAACTGGGGTCTCTCTCATTGCAGGTGGATTCTTTACCAGCTGAGCTACCAGAGAAGTCCTATATGAACAGAAGATATTAATTCATCACATATTATAGGTCTCTTTGAAAATACGAGTTTCTGTTGCCCAACCTGACTGTGGATGGAGGTTCGCGACATTGAACAAGAAGCAGTGATCAAGACTATTCCCAAGAAAAAGAAATACAAAAAGGCAAAATGGTTGTCTGAGGAGGCCTTACAAATAGCTAAGAAAAGAAGAGAAGCTAGAGGCAAAGGAGAAAAGGAAATATATACCCATTTGAATGCAGAGTTCCAAAGAAAACAAGGAGAGATAAGAAGTAGTGATCAATGCAAAGAACTAAAGGGAAATGATAGAATGAAAAAGACAAGAGATCTCTTCAGGAAAATTAAAGATACCAAGGGAACATTTCATGCAAAGATGGGCATAATAAAGGACACAAATGGTATGGACCTAACAGAAGCAGAAGATATTAAGAAGATATTGTAGGAATACACAGAAGAACAATACAAAAAAGATCTTCACAACCCAGATAATCACAATGGTGTGATCACTCACCTAGAGCCAGACATCCTGGAATGCAAAGTCAAGTGGGCCTTAGGAAACATCACTGCAAACAAAGCTAGTGGAGGTGATGGAATTCCAGCTGAGCTATTTCACATGCTAAAAGATGATGCTGTGAAAGTGCTGCACTCAGTATGCCAGCAAAATTGGAAAACTCAGCAGTGGCCACAGGTCAGGAAAAGGTCAGTTTTCATTCCATTCCAAAGAAAGAGAATGCTGATGAATGTTCAAACTACTGCACATTTACACTCATCTCACATGCTAGCAAAGTAATGTTCAAAATTCTCCAAGTCAGGCTTAACAGTACATGAACTGTGAACTTCCAGATGTTCAAGCTGGATTTTAAAAAGGCGGAGAAACCAGAGATCAAATTGCCAACATCCGCTGGATCATGGAAAAAGCAAGAGAGTTCCAGAAAAACATCTACTTCTGCTTTATTGACTATACTAGAGCCTTTGATTGTGTGGATCACACGAACTGTGGAAAATTCTTAAAGAGATGGGAATACCAAACCACTGGACCTACCTCCTGAGAAATCTATATACAGGTCAAGAAGCAACAATTAGAACCTGACATGGAACAACAGACAGGTTCCAAATAGGGAAAGGAGTACTTCAAGGCAGTATATTATCACCCTGCTTATTTAACTTACTTGCAGAGTACATCCTGTGAAATGCTGGGCTGGATGAAGCATAAGCTGGAGTCAAAATTGCTGAGAGAAATATCAATCAACTCAGATACACAAATGACACTACCATTGCAAAGGAGAACTAAAGAGCCTCTTGATGAAAGTGAAAGAGGAGAGTGAAAATGTTGATTTAAAACTCAACATTCAAAAAACTAAGATCCTGGCATCTGGTCCCATCACTTCATGGTAAATAGATAAGGAACAATGGAAACGCGAGAGACTTTATTTCCGTGGGCTCCAAAATCACTGCAGATGGTGACTGCAGCCATGAAATTAAAAGATGCTTGCTCCTTGGAAGAAAATCTATGACTAACCTAGACAGCATATTAATAAGCAGAGACACTACTTTGCCAACAAAGGTCTGCCTAGTTAAAGCTCTCGTTTTTCCAGTAGTCATGTATGAATATGAGAGTTGGACTATAAAGAAAGCTAAGCACCCAAAGAATTAATGCTGTTGAACTCTGGTGTTAGAGAAGACTCTTGAGAGTCTCTTGGACTTCAATGAGGTTCAACCAGTCAATCCTAAAAGAAATCAGTTCTGAATATTCATTGGAAGGACTGATGCTGAAGCTGAAACTGCAATCCTTTGGTCACCTGATGGGAAGAAGTGACTCATTGGAAAAGCCCCTGATGCTGGGAAAGGTTGAAGGCAGGAGGAGAAGGGGATGGCAGAGGATGAGATGGTTGGATGGCATCACCGACTCAATGGACGTGAGTTTGAGTAAACTCTGGGAGTTGGTGATGGACAGGGAAGTCTGGTGTGCTACAGTCCATGAGGTCGCAAAGATTTGGTTATGACTGAGCGACTGAACTGAACTTGAAAATTTGAATTTCTGTAGCCCAACATAACTCAGAAGGACTGTTTCCAAGTGAAGTTAATTTAACCTAATGGAGTTATGTTAGGAAGAAGGATAAAGTGTATGTATCAGGTAGTTTGTTAATAGTAGCCACTAGATACAGATTTTTGTAATTATGCTTCTCAAAATTCCACTTCAGGATACTCCCTTTTTAATTTTTTTATTTTTAACATCTGGAAACATTGATCTTGGTTTGTCGTTAGTTCATTTAAAGGTTGGTGGTTTATATCATTTATCTTAATTCACCCTGATGGTCTCAGTAACCACCCTTGAACAGTATTTATCTTCATGTGATTCACATTTGCTCAGCAGTAGCTTTCTGACATGGCTCTTCCTCATACACTTTTCATTTATTAAGCGGCAGATGTATGACATTGTTTGGTTTAGTCTTTCCAATTCAATTCAACAGTAGTTGCCTCAATCATCTTTCTTCATTGATGCATCTTTGTCCTATGGCGTTCTCCTTCTCTCACTTGTGTACTTTAGCAATGATCGTATAATGGGATTCAGTTTCTCTTATCTCCCAGGCATTCAGAAGTCATCTGACATCATTTGCTTCTATCCTTTTTGGGTTCATTCAGAGACTATTTATTTTTATTTCTTTTCTCCCATTGAGAAATTATGTAGTTAATGCCACATGCTAGCCTTTTCTGTAGAACACTCTTTCTGATCAAGAAGTTGGTCATTTATTTATGAACACTATTGAGACTTCTCAGCTTCAGTTGAGCCAGTGATGCATTTTTGCCACATCAGACAAATTCTACAAAAATACTTTAATGCTAAAAACTGGAAATAAAATGAACAAGGACATCCTTGGGATAGATTATTTAAGCTATATTAAAAAAATACATTTCCTGGGCAATTCTCTGTGTATGATTGTCCCAATATTTGTAGAATTGCTTCTTAATCCTTTACCTCCAAAAAGAAAACAAAGTAGAATACTTTGTGAGATTCTACAAATTGTTTAAACCTTCATAATGCCCTTTGCCTTCAGTTTAAAACATCCATAAGTACAAAATGTAGATTTGCCCTCCCACAAGCATTGGAACTTTCCTGCTCATGAGATATCTTACTACATATTCTCTCCAATTTCACATAAAGTTTAATGCTGGAAGGCTTGTAGGCAGAGTGAGTGATAGCTTTATGATTACAAGATGGAAAAAAAATATTCATTTAACAGTGAATGTACATAGTGCTTTGTCAATTTTTACCAAAACCAGTTCATCTAGTTCATCACAGCATTCAGAGATTAATGTTTCAAAGCCTATTTGACACTGTTTCAAAAAGGGTTAATGTATTTTTGACAAAAGAAACCATTTGCTCAAATCTTTTTCTCTCCTGGAGTTTAACTTAAAATCCAGCTACATACTTAAATAATCTGTATAACTACATGTTATCCAATAGTAATTTTCAATTAAAACTTAGAATGTTGCAGTGGAATCTACCAAACAACCTAGATTTTCTGAAATATATGCATTCACATATATCAGCTCTAAGATTAGGCTTTCAAATTAAGTAAACTTAGATATAAAAATTATATATACGATTCTTGGATATAAGAATTTTAACAATTCTATTTCTGACTGCTTTTGGTGTCTCAAGACCTCTCTCCCTTAGTAATGTAATGACATGTTATGATGCTTACCTGGCTAGATATGAAAATAATTGTCATATGGATATCAGATTTTTTCTTCTAGCCCTCATCAAAGTCTTTGGACAACTGACAAAGCACTGAAATAATGAAACCTTTCCTGGTTCACGGAACCTTAGGTAAATCCCTGATGTTATAATCCATAAGAGCACATCATGAGCACAGAATATATCACTTTGCTTTCATAGACTGATAAAGCAAATATAAAAATGAAATATTTGAATATTGCAAATGCAAAATATCTTCGACAGTCTCCTGCTAGTTGCGTTTCTATTGTTTCTCCATAACAAAGTTTGTTCCATTACATCCTTTAACAAAAAAGAGAATTGAGGCAATAAGAATATTAGAGATAGCAAGGGAACATTTCATGCAAAGCTGGGCTCCATAGAGGACAGAAATGGTATGGACCTAACAGAAGCAGAAGATATTAAGAAGAGATGTCAAGAATACACAGAAGAACTGTACAAAAAGGATCTTCATGACCCGGATAATCACGATGGTGTGATCACTCTCCTAGAGCCAGACATCCTGGAATGTGAAGTCAAGTGGGCCTTAGAAAGCATCACTACGAACAAAGCTAGTGGAGGTGATGGAATTCCAGTTGAGCTATTTCAAATCCTGAAAGATGATGCAGTGAAAGTGCTGCACTCAGTATGCCAGCAAATTTGGAAAACTTGACAGTCGCCACAGGACTGGAAAAGGTCAGTTTTCATTTCAATCCCAAAGAAAGGCAATGCCAAAGAATGCTCAAACTACCACGCAATTGCACTCATCTCACACGCTAGTAAAGTAATGCTCAAAATTCTCCAAGACAGGCCTCAGCAATATGTGAACCATGAACTGCCTGATGTTCAAGCTGGTTTTAGAAAAGGCAGAGGAACCACAGATCAAATTGCCAGCATCTGCCGGATCATGGAAAAAGCAAGAGAGTTCCAGAAAAACATCTATTTCTGCTTTATTGACTATGCCAAAGCCTTTGACTGTGTGGATCACAATAAACTGTGAAAAATTCTGAAAGAGATGGGAATACCAGACCACCTAACCTGCCTCTTGAGAAATCTGTATGCAGGTCAGGAAGCAACAGTTAGAACTGGACATGGAACAACAGACTGGTTCCAAATAGGAAAAGGAGCACGTCAAGGCTGTATATTGTCACCCTCCTTATTTAAATTATATGC
Source organism: Budorcas taxicolor (assembly GCF_023091745.1). Classification (NCBI taxonomy): domain Eukaryota; kingdom Metazoa; phylum Chordata; class Mammalia; order Artiodactyla; family Bovidae; genus Budorcas; species Budorcas taxicolor. The sequence goes on from NC_068910.1 coordinate 35,733,608, forward strand.
AGAGTACATCATGAAAACTGCTGGACTGAAAGAAGCACAAGCTGGAATCAAGATTGCCGGGAGAAATATCAATCACCTCAGATATGCAGATGACACCACCCTTATGGCAGAAAGTGAAGAGGAACTAAAAAGCCTCTTGATGAAAGTGAAAGAGGAGAGTGAAAAAGTTGGCTTAAAGCTCAACATTCAGAAAACGAAGATCATGGCATCTGGTCCCATCACTTTATGGGAAATAGATGGGGAAACAGTGGAAATACTGTCAGACTTTATTTTTTGGGCTCCAAAATCACTGCAGATGGTGATTGCAGCCATAAAATTAAAAGATGCTTACTCCTTGGAAGAAAAGTTATGACCAACCTAAATAGAATATTCAAAAGCAGAGACATTACTTTGCCGACTAAGGTCTGTCTAGTCAAGGCTATGGTTTTTCCAGTGGTCATGTATGGATGTGAGAGTTGGACTGTGAAGAAGGCTGAGCACCGAAGAATTGATGCTTTTGAACTGTGGTGTTGGAGAAGACTCTTGAGAGTCCCTTGGACTGCAAGGAGATCCAATCAATCCATTCTGAAGGAGATCAACCCTGGGATTTCTTTGGAAGGAATGATGCTAAAACTGAAACTCCAGTACTTTGGCCACCACATGAGAAGAACTGACTCATTGGAGAAGACTTTGATGCTGGGAGGGATTAGGGGCAGGAGGAGAAGGGGACGACAGAGGATGAGATGGCTGGCTGGCATCACAGACTCGATGGACGTGAGTCTGAGTGAACTCCAGGAGATGGTGATGGACAGGGAGGCCTGGCGTGCTGCCATTCATGGGGTTGCAAAGAGTCAGACACAACTGAGCGACTGAACTGAACTAAACTGAACTTTTAGGGCAAAGTATAATTTTTTAACAATCCAGTCTACTACACTGCGAATTAAGTGATATTATCTAGATTCTGCTGCCAAGTCACTTCAGTCGTGTCCGACTCTGTGTGACCCCATAGATGGCAGTCCACCAGGATCCCCCATCCCTGGGATTCTCCAGGCAAGAACACTGGAGTGGGTTGCCATTTCCTTCTCCAATGCATGAAAGTGAAAAGTGAAAGGGAAGTCCCTCAGTCGTGTCCGACTCTTTGCGACCCCATGGACCGCAGCCTACCAGGCTCTTCTGTCCATGGGATTTTCCAGGCAAGAGTACTGGAGTGGGGTGCCATCGCCTTCTCCAATCTAGATTCTAGAGTGCCCTAAATTTTAAGGGAACAAACCAAGTTGTCTAGATTCAAAATTAACATTCATACTGTATTCTCCATGTTCCCCAGGGGAGGGGGATATATTCCCATAGCATATAGTATGAACACGGCTCCTAGAGTCGTGTTTTTTTTGCTGTTGTTGCTATTGTTGTTTAATGGTGTGGATTTTAAGGTCTAGGTGCATTGTCACACTGTCTGGTATTCATAAATACCTGGTTAGTTGTGTGTCATAAATGAGGGAGCAACAAGCCTTGTCCTCAACAAGATGGAAAATAAACTGTGAAATATGGGAGAAAAGACTCTTAAGCAGGAGAATCCCTAAATCCAAACCCAGTAGAGTCAGAGATAGATGGCAAAAGGAAAAATAAGCACACTTCAGTGAAAGTTTATCCATAGAGCTAAACCTGTTGAATTTAAAGAAGTGCTTTTAGTTGTCAGATTATGTCTCTACTTGACAATTTTTTTTTCTTTTATAGGCAATAGACCTTGTCTAGTCAGTTCGGGCTGTCTTAGTGCAGCCTGTCATAACAAAGTATCATAACTAGGTGACTTATGAAAAATAAACATTTATTTCTCACAATCCTATGCTTTGGTAAGTTTACGATCAAATTGCAAGCAAATTTGACCACTGATGAAGGCCTGCTTCTTGTTCATAGAGTTTCATGCTCTTGCTATGTCCTCACATGGAAGAAGGGGCAAGGATATTCTCCAGGGTTTCTTTTATAAGGACATTACTCCCATTCATGAAGGCTCTATCACCCCCAACCCAACCCTACCAAAAAATTCACCTCCAAATGCCATCTCATGGTTTTAAGGTTTCAACATAAGATTTTAAAAAATTGATTATCATCCCTCATGCAAATTTCAGCCCATTCAATTTCATATTATTTTTTATTTTAACCATGGAGAAGAGATGAGTGGGGAGAGATTTTTAGAAACAACCTAGATGTCCATCAGCAGATGAATGGATAAGAAAGCTGTGGTACATATAAACAATGGAGTATTACTCAGCCGTTAAAAAGAATTCATTTGATTCAGTTCTGATGAGATGGATGAAACTGGAGCCGATTATACAGAGTGAAGTAAGCCAGAAAGAAAAACACCAATACAGTATACTAACACATATATATGGAATTTAGAAAGATGGCAATGACGACCCTGTATGCAAGACAGGAAAAAAGACACAGCTGTGTATAACGGACTTTTGGACTCAGAGGGAGAGGGAGAGGGTGGGATGATTTGGGAGAATGGCATTCTATCATGTATACTATCATGTAAGAACTGAATCGCCAGTCTATGTCTGACGCAGGATACAGCATGCTTGGGGCTGGTGCATGGGGATGACCCAGAGAGATGTTATGGGGAGGGAGGTGGGAGGGGGGTTCATGTTTGGGAACACATGTAAGAATTAAAGATTTTAAAATTAAAAATAATAAATAAATAAAATAAATAAATAAATAAATAATCTATTGGTCACTACAATTCATTGCAGTTCTCTTATCCTGTTAGACTCTCACATGGTTGCTATTAGATTCTAATGACAGCAACAATGGTCATTAGTGATGGTGATTTAATGGTTTTCATTCAAAAATCTCAAAGCACATTATACCCATAGTAACAGATACTAAGTCAGTTTTAATGGCTTTATAAGATAATGTTTTGTAGAGATTAATGCCCATTATTTTAATCATGGCATTCATAATTATAATATTTTCTTTATTTTTTATGGTAATATGGTGGTAATATGAAATGGACCAGAAAATCACAATGTTATTTTCAGTGTTCATAGTGCTCAATTCTGTGTCTTATTGTTTTATATGTACATCTAGACTTCTTAGCAAGATTTTTATTTCCTCAAATGTGAAATTGTTTATTTTTATTTTTTCATGTGTGTCAGTTAAAGAATTCATTTCAGGACTGGTGGCATAAATAGGGCTCAAAAAACACTTTTGTATTCTGTTTAATAACAAGGTTAGCTTTAATAACTACTTATATTTTCAAAATATAGGGTAGCTTTAACCTATTGGGTTGGTCAAAAAGTTTGTTCAGATTTTTCCATAAGAGCTTACAGAAAAACCTAAACAAATTTTTGCCTAACTCATTCAGTTCAGTTCAGTTGCTCAGTTGTGTCCAACTCTTTGCGACCCCGTGAATTGCAGCACACCAGGCCTCCCTGTCCATCAACAACTCCCAGAGTTCACTCATGTCCATCGAGTCAGTGATGCCATCCAGCCTTTTTATCCTCTGTCATCCCCTTGTCCTCCTGCCCCCAATCCCTCCCAGCATCAGAGTCTTTTCCAATGAGTCAACGCTTCACATGAGGTGGCCAAAGTATTGGAGTTTCAGCTTTAGCATCAGTCCTTCCAAAGAACAACCAGGACTGATCTCCTTTAGAATGGACTGGTTGGATCTCCTTGCAGTCCAAGGGACTCTCCAGAGTCTTCTCCAACACCACAGTTCAAAAGCACCAATTCTTCGGCACTCAGCTTTCTTCACAGTCCAACTCTCACATCCATACATGACCACTGGAAAAACCATAGCCTTGACTAAACGGACCTTTGTTGGCAAAGTAATGTCTGCTTTTGAATATGCTGCCTAGGTTGGTCATAAATTTCCTTCCAAGGAGTAAGTGTCTTTTAATTTGATGGCTGCAATCACCATCTGCAGTGATTCTGGAGCCCCAAAAAATAAAGTCTGACACTGTTTCCACTGTTTCCCCATCTATTTCCCATGAAGTGATGGGACCAGAAGCCTAACCCATTACATATAGACAAATAAAAGTAAAGATTTGATAAATGTATACTTCTAACTCAAAGACTGAAATAGAGAGGAAGAAGGTCATAAATAGATAAATAGTTTTAGGGGTATAATTTTATAATTGTCTATAGTGTGATGATGCATTTTAACATTGGGTCAATAATGTTATGATAATTGTATAGTTTAATAAATAAAAGCAAGCCCTATTTTCACAATATGTAATAACTGGCACAGTATCTGAAAGCTGAGCTTTGTAATATTTCCAACTGTAATATAACTAAGAAAGTGTATTTTTCACTGTCTTAATTACTTTTTCAATTTTTTTCACAAAGCCAGCCTATCCACAGAATGGCATTTATATATGTTTTTCATATTATGAGGCTTTTTAACTACTACAGAATCTTCTCTTCGACCATCTGGAAATGTTAAAATCCAAGCTTTGGAAAGAATTCAATGATACTGATGAGATTTTTCTATAAATTCATTACTTCACTGCACTTCTTTCTTTGCTTTCTCCTTTAAGTTACTTTAATAAGTTTTAAAGCTTTTCTTACAATAAATTTTATATCTGATTTTGAAAAGACAAATGTATTTCCTTACGTATATTGTTACTATTCCTTTGAACAACTTCCTCACATTTGGAAATGATTACTAAAATAATCCCAATGGCTGTTTTATGTAGTCTATGAGTTTGTATAGTTATGCGTTGTGTATTTTATCCATCTTCTCTATATAGGCACAAAATGTGTTGTTAAGACACAAAAGCCCACTTGTTCTATGATCAGTGAATCTAAGACACTATAGAAAATAGCCATATGGTGAATCTATACCATGAAAGTTATTGCCTTTTCCTTCTTTTTAGAGTTTTCTAAAGTCATCTTCTCTTAATTCTATTCTCTGAATAGAAAACCACTTATCTCAACCAATTTCTGTCTTCAATGTTTATGAGATGAATTTTCCCCTCTTACTTCAAGGTGTCCCAAATTTTCTAATGACCCTAGTCTGCTGGAAGTAATACTTAATGCCTCAGAGTTTTCTGAGGGGCCCTTTAAGCATTCTTTCCACACATGAAGAACAGCCCAGGTTTCTTAATGGTGAGCTTGTCATACCAGATTAGCTGAGTTTTATATTGAAATGTGACATTTCTGGGTGTGCTCACAGTTACAAATTCAGTTTGTCCAATTATATCCTGGTAAGAGAATGTGTATTATTGAACCTTAGAAATAACTGCATCCCCATATGAAGTAAAGGGACTGAATGAAGGCACCCTGTATAAATCCTAGCCAATACTGAGGAATCTTATGAACAGAGTCAAATGATATCTGCCATTTTACACAAATAAGCACTTTCAATAACCCTTTACTTTTTATCAGCCAAAAAAACTCAACTTTCAAAAAAGTAGAAGTCATAGAAACTTCCTTAATTTACGTCTCTAGTGCCTTTATTACTCCTAAATCAGCTTTTTTCATTCTGTGATTTCTTAAATTCTGAAAATATACAACCTTTTACTAATGAAACACTTTTTCTCTAGACTTTTATGTGTGTTATTTTCTCTTTTCTATTGTGAAGTTTATTTTGTAAAAAATTACTATTGTCTTTGCTTATAAAATTTGGTTCACTGATAATCTGAAATATTTCTCAATATTACAATCATCAATTTACTTCTTAAAGCATAAATATTATATCCATTTCTTCTTATTGAACTAGAATGAGCTAGTGAATTTTAGCTAGCTATTAAGCATATTATCTAAGTAGGTTTTCTTCCCTGGGTGGTAAGTTATTCATCTTATTACTTTATAATTTTTTTTAATACTTCCAGCTTGAACAGGTATGGGAAATTACTGTTGTACTTTACATTAAAGAAATCTATTGGGGAAAACTTGAATGTATAAAATAAGAAAATCCATTAGAGAAAATTGGAAATGAGCTATAATTTTATTACTAGGCAAAATGAATTTCTTTATAAATATAACAATGTATAATGGAAGTCCTTGGTTGATTTGTTATTTTCAAGTCATAAATTCAGTTGAGATATCAGGTGATAGAAAAACTGCAAGCTAGAATGATAGATCCTATGTCAACTAAAATTTAATCAAAAGTAATATGAAACAACTAAAAAGTCATACTATATAAAAAATAAAAGTTGAGTTAAATTTTAGAAATTATTTCTATTATTTTAAAGAAAATTATCATGTTTATCAAGCTGTCTTTTGTAATTCTTGTAAAATAAGTGAAACTGTGGTGACATAAAATAATTATTATGCTTTTGAGAAGTTACATTTTTAATCTTGAGAAGAAATTTTAATATTTATTTTATTTTTTAAAAACTTTACTGGCCTTCATTACTGTGTGCAGGCTATCTGTATTTGTGGCAAGTGGGAGCTACTCTCTAATTGTGGTGTGTGTGCTTCTCATTGCGGTGGCTTCTCTTGTTGGATAGCACAGGCTATGGAGTGTGCAGGCTTCAGTAGTTGTGGCTCAATGGCTTAGTTGTCCCGTGGCATATGGATTCTTTCTGGACCAGGGATTGAGCCCTTGTCCCCTGCATTTTCAGGTGGATTCTTAACTTCTAGACCACCAGGAAGACCTAGGGTTTTTCTGTTTTAAAAATACTACCTTATCAAATTTGTGGGGCAGCCTTAAATTAGAACTAGATCTGCTTTTTAAAGAGTCTCATGAAATGTTTCTCTCAGGTCTGTGTGGCCTGAATTATTTTAACTTTTCTAGAAGGAATCAGGATTCATAGAATCTACACATTTTTTTTCTTTTTTTTTGAACCTCACATCCCAATAAAATATTTATTATTTCAAGAAATAAATCTTTAAAAAAAGAGAGAGAAAAAAGAGTATCTCTATTGCTTTCCCCCGACAGGTCAGGTCCTTGGTGACTACTGAGTTTCTGTGGCCGCAGGGGCCACCCAGGCCGAGAGGGCTCTCTGATGGGAGGCATCCACCCTCAGGCCCACAGCAGAGCTAATCCCCCGTCTCTGGACTCAGGGTCCTGTGGCTGCCTCCCTGAAAGGGTGGAGGGGCAGGCCTAGGTGGGTGGGGCAGGTTGCCAGAAACGGAGTGAGATTAAAAATCAACTGGGGTGGGGTGGCAGTGTTTCTGAAGTCCTGGTCTTTTTCCTCAAGCAGGGCTCTGGGCTCAGGGTGAAGGGGAAGGCATGCCACACAAAGATGGATGGACAGCTGGATCTAGAGGAGGTCTGAGGCTGACGAGGCTGGAGGTAGGGACGCGGATGCAGCATTGATGGGGTGGGAGGCACAAGGGGGTAGCAGGCCTGGGGAGCCAGGAAATAGGCCAGGTGTGCTGTGGGGCTGAAGGTCCATCCCAAGCCTACGAAAGATGCTTGTGGGGTGGGGCAGGGCCTGAGGCTTTGGAAGCAAGTCCACAGTCTGGAGGCACAGTAATGCTGGGGGAGGTTTCAGGAAATGCCCCAAATGAAGAGAGTTGGAACAAGCAAGAGGGAGACAATTCAACCCAGGGTCCAGGTGGTTCCTGCAGCTTCTGACTGTAGTCCCCAAGTGTGGAGGGGAGAGGGAATTTGGGAAAGCTAATAGGAGGCATAAACAGGGTCCCCCAGCCTGGCCTTCCCTCAGGCCCCCCACCCTTTCTGCCCACATTGCAAACAGCTCCAGAGGGACAAGGTCGACCCCTCACACATCACTCCCCACTCTGTGGACCGTTCAATGGGCCATCAAGCAAGCCTCACCCCACTTCCTCTGTTGTATACCCAGAGGGCCCCTCCTGGTCCCAAGAAGGACAAGAGCCCTCTCTCCATCTGGTTCAGATCTGGTCTTGCACAGAGCAAGGGACCTCTGACCACCTGCTCCTGGGCCACTCACTGGGACGCTTGCACCAACCCCCAGCTGCTTGGCCACTGCGCTGCCATGCACCCCTGGGAGGAGCATGAGGAGCCTGCGGAAGGTAGACACCAGATGCTTGGCAGAGTCTCCCCCCTCCCTAGACCTACGCACCAATCTGCCCTGCCCACGTCCCAGTCAAGGAAGAAGGCTGCAGTTCGGGGGCGTCGAGGGGAGGGAGGGTCACTGGAGCTCGGAATCTGCTGGGGCTTTCTCCTGCGGTAGGGAGGCCAACCTGGTGGTCACCCTCCCAGACAGTCCTGGCACAAGGCCACCTGGCCCTTGCGGAAGTCTCGGCAGGGGCAGAGCCGCGGATATTTCGTGCTGGAGCCGGCGCAGCTGAAGAGCAGAGGTTCCTTCTGCAGGAAGCACTCCTGGCCGGGCTGGGCGAAGGCCGGGTACAGGTGGTTCATCTCTGACTCAATACCGTCGAAGGGCACCTGCAGCTTCTGGAAGGTGTCCTGGCTGTTGAGGAAGGGGAAGAAAGGGGGCTCACAGATCAGCCCGTGGTCCAGGCAGGCGTCCGTGCAGGCCCTTCCCGTGGCAGCCAGCCAGGCCCGGAGGGAGTGCACTGGGGGCCAGGCCCCCGGGGCTAAGCTGGTGTTGCGAGGTGGGTGCCATTGGGAGCCAGGATGAAGGGGCTCTGCGGCACTCGGGCCCCAGGTGGGGCAGGAGCTGGGTCTACACAAAAGTCCTGGTGCTGGACATAGGCGCGGATTTGCTCCAGCATCCCCTCACACGTGTACTCGCAGGGCAGGTAGGGGTCCACCTCATGTTAATGCCATTTTCCAGCCAGCAATGCCAGAAATCAGGTAGCTTCAGCCCTGGTAGTGAAATCCTGCAGGTCTGCTTGAGGCCCAGAATCTATACATTTTAGAAGAGACTATACAGTTCATTTACCTGATCTTTTTACAGTTGCGGTCACAGTGGGCCACACAGTTTAAATGCCTTCAGTCACACAATCAACAGCAATTGTCTGACTCTCTCATTTTTAATCACTGATTTGTGACCAAATGTTAGCCAAAGAGTAGCCTTTTAAAATTACATATAAAGTAAAGTCAATTATAATAGAAAATTTAAGAGAACAAGGGTTTTGTATTAATAGGTGAATATCTAATTCAGCCAACTTTCTTATATATGTATTTAGGTTCATGTATGTGTATATATGTATTTAGGTACATTTATGTGAATTAAGAATAGATCTCATTCATTATTATTTAAATTATTGTTTCCAAACTTCTATTCATTATATGTATCATCTACCATCTTCACTGTAATACAGTAGCTGTCCTACATGAGTCTTACTATCATACTTCTCAATTCTCAATTTATATCTCATTAACATATATTCTGACCATAATTGGGCTTGACCAGTGACTCATGAATCTTTTCAAAAATAATTTATCAGTAACCTATCATGTACCTTACATTGTATGAAGATGCACTGATGAATAAAGTAGATTGGATTCCTTCCCACAAAGAGCTAGGGAAGGAATTATCTAGAGTAGGGCAAGGATCTCCATTAACTGATGCCAGTCCTTGAAATGCCTCACTGTTTAACAGATTACCCCCAAAATATGGCAGCCTAAAGCAACAGAAATTTATTATCTCTCAGTTTCTGAACTGTTGGGAATCTAGGGATAGATTAGCTGGGTCTTCCATTTCAGAGTTTCTCATCAGATTGCAATCACAATGGCAGTCAGGTCCATAGTGCTATCTGGAGGCTGAACTAAGGGAGATCTGCTTCTGGCCTCATTCACATGGTTCTGAACAACATTCAATTCCTTGTGGTTTGTTGGACTGAGGACTTCAGTTCATCACTGGCTGTGGGATAGAGGCTTCCATCAGTTCCTTGTCATGTGGACCTTTCCATAGCGAACATCATAGCATGGTATCTGGCTTCCATCATGGAGCTAAGCAAGAGAAAATGAAGAAAGTCAAAATAGAAGCCCGAGTCTATTTGTAACCTAATCTTGAAAGTCACAGCCTATCCTTTGTGCCATATTCTGGTCATTAGAAGAAAGTCACAGCATCTAGCTCACCCTTCTAGGAAGTATATCAAGGGTATTAAAGCCAGGAGTTAGGTATCATTGGGAATTATCTTAGAAGCTACTTACCGCAGGCTTTAAAAAATATATATATCAGTGTGTGATAAAATAGTCATATTCAACCAGATTTCAAGTAGAAACCAATACTGTATGAAAAATTGTGAAGGGATTATCACTTTATTCCCTGATGTGTACCATTTAACAAGTTAGCCCGCCAATATTTCATGGGTCAGGTATGAAGACAAGAGACTCTAGGCTCAGAGAGTAGACTAAGGACAGTTTATTGCTTGAAGTAGAAGTACCAGAGCACCAGCATTTCTAGTATTGTTTCATCAACCCAATTATTGTCAAAGTGAACAAACAGTGCCAGATTACTCTTGCACATGCAGTGAATTGAATTATAGGTAAGGGACCCTGAGTTTAACAAGCCTAATATTTTATATTTAACAGTAAGCATACTTGCTGTTTGCTCCAAAGACAGATGCTATCTCTGCATTTCAGATTATAAGCAAATGTGTTCTTTGCTTCAGAGAAAAACTCTGTCCTCCAAAGTTGTTCACAATACAAATCTTCTTGAAAAGATAGTTGAGAATAAAGGGCAATGAGTATCTCTTTCACTCTTAAGACATGCTGACATATGATTATCTCATAGATGATTGTTTTTCAACATACTGGTTCTTTCAACACAAGTAGTTTAATAAGCATTGACGTAGATGTTTGCTCACAAAACTTATAATCTAGGGGTTTTCCATCTCTACTCTCTATGGTTCCCAGGGCCTGTGGTGGTGCCTCTGAAGTCATTGTAGGGATTGGTAAATTTAAAAAGAAAAGAAGTCTTTGCTTCAGATATATCTCATTCTTTTTTAAATTTTAGAGTTTGAGGTAAGAATGAGATCTTGCTGAAATGTGAAAAAGAACTAGAATAGCCTAAAGTGAATGAGGTAAAGATAAACCCTGATTATAGGAATTAACCACAATATCTTGAGAATTTATTCCAGAGAAGCAGATTAGAAAAGAATAAAGTCTTTGAAAGCATGCTCAGAAGGATTTGCAACATGGTACATGTTTACACCTTGGAACAACCAAGAAATTTCACCTCTTAATTTTATAAGCTCATTTCACTTTGCAATGTTTAATGTGAGATACTGATTAGAAAGGTAAGAAATGAAAAATCTGCTGTGTGAGAGGAGGAAAAGACATTTTTGCTAACTTACAGAAATAAGAGAAGTTAAGTCAGTTAATTCCAGAGAAAACATATAGGCCAAAAGAAACTATGGAGAAGTGATAAATACAATAAAAAATCAAGCAAAACTGAAATAGCTTGCATAATTTTAATCACAAAGTGAGAAAGACCAAGAATATAGTAAAAATCTGACCAACTAGAGTTAACAACTAGAGTTAAATCTAAATTAAGGCTACACTGTGCAGACTCATAAGAATGGAAATATGTTAAGGAAAATGTTATGCAAATGAAATAAACAGTAACTAGAAATGCTGCTGCATATACTCTAGTTAGCTCCATTTTTGGTAAAGATCTGGAGAGGAGTTTGAAAGGGATTTATGCTCTACAGAAAAAAAAAAAAAAGGTACCTCAAAAGAAAAGTATTTGAGGTGGACACTTGAGAGTGATTTTATGTCTATGCATTCAAGAGAGATATTGCTGCTTTTTTACCTATTGCTTTCCACTTTCACAGTGACAAGTTTGAGCAGGTAATAAAGGAGGAAGTTAAACTTTCATGTAGTTTCTTCTCTGCTTTTTGATACTGTTGGAGGCCCCACATATGAGGAAAAGCTTAAAACCTTGAATTTCGTACTCTACATAAATTGGACTGGGACTGGTACAGGAGTCCAGGCAGCTTACTACTTAGAATGCTCTCTTTGTTTGTATCATCTCCAAGAGTGGTGAATGTTGGTCCCTCTTGTGTGTGTGTGTTTGTGTGTGTGTGTGTGTGTTTGTGTGTGTGTGTGTGTGTGTGTGTAAACCATATGTTAAAATTTTAAATAATATAGGTAAAACAATAACCCCTTGACTACCGCATCCCCATTCCAATATCATTTCTGTTCTCAGATACACATACTATCAGTTTTGGTATTTTTTGATATCTATAAACAAGCATTTATGTCATCATATCCATGAATAGAAATGGAATTATATACAACAGGGATCAGAAATCTTTAGCCTGGTGGTCAAATCTTGTTGACCTCCTTTTTGTTTACTGCTTGTGAGCTAAGGTTGGTTTTTGCAGTTTTTAAATTGTTACTTTTAAAGAGTTATGTAAGAACCTACCTATATGACAGCCTCAATTTTTGTCTCATGATCTGCAAAGTCTTAAATATTTGCTCTCTAGCCCTTTAAGAAATGGTTTGTCAATCCTGGATACAGAATGAGTTATTTTCTAAAATATCTTAAAATGTATACAAGAAAGTTTCTTGGGGATCTGATGTGAATCTATTTTATTCTTTATAGCTGAAAGATGATATTGCATAGTATGGGTTATTGCTTTAAATTCTACCAAGACCATATATGTCTTGCTAGATATTAATGTTAACATTTTTAACATCAGAAATAATACTGAAATGCCCAAACATTTTGGTGCACAGGGGCAAGTATTTGTTTATGAATGTTTTCAATTGATATTAAAAATAATGTACTTAGAATGTTTTCACAAATTTGAGGTCATTTCCCACTTATAAGATTTTTAACAAACTCTTGGAATATTATTGTAAGAGAATTTTTTATTTTAAATATAACCACCATGTAGACCATACTTGCGTCAGTAGGCATAATACACTTTTCCCATAGGCAACACTGTAAAGTATGACAAGTTATAACCACAAAAGTATTTGGTGAATACAGAAATAAAACAAGGTGCATCAGTTATGTGAATTTAATGTTTAAAAGCATAAAACTAATTCAGCCTGGTGAAATTATCTTTAAAATTAGGACAGTCTTGTCAATAAACCATCAGATTATAGGCAGCTCTGTGTGTGTGTGTGTGTGTGTGTGTGTGTGTGTGTGTGTGTTAGCTGATCAGTTGTGTCTGACTTTTTGCAATTCCATGGACTATAGCCCTTCAGGCCCCTCTATCCATGGAATTCTCCAGGCAAGAATACTGGAATGGGTACCCATTCTCTTCTCTAGTGGATCCTCCAGATGAAGCAATTGAATCTGGGTCTCCTGCATTGCAAGCAGATTCTTTACCATCTGAGCCACACTTCCTTTAAATCGGCTAATGATTCTCATTTTCAATATATATAGTTCTTCCTCTTTATATTGTCACATAATAGGAATACACATAACTTTTACTGAATGTGTAAATGAATATATTGTTTATTTTTGAGATTGATATTTGGTGATGCATGTTTACAGGAACATAGATTATAGAAGAATAAATTAAATTTGATTAATTCAAATTTATATGGGACAATAATATAGTTATATTCTCATAAATTCTTAGAAGCACTTATATTGCTCAAATTTAAAATACTATAGGTAATATGGAGGGAGATCAGAGTTAATCAGAGACAGAAATATGTAAAAAATAGTATATTTGAAAAGATAAGCTGTGCTTTTAAAACAATATGTGTAAAATATACTTTTTTGACTAGCTTGCAAAAGTTTTAACAACAGGATGTAAAAAAAAAAAACCATAAAGATTGAACATATTTATGTTGTTCTCAAATTTCAGTGTCTATCAGAATTACCTAGAGGGCCTATTAAAACTTCTGTGCTCCATCCCCAGAGTTTCTGAATCAGAACGTGTGTTTTGATATTGTCAACTTGACTGTGCTAAATCACCCAACCTCCAAATTCCTTTCTTGTAAGTTTCTGGACAGGTGGACTACACTAGATAGTTTTGTGAGAGTTGGAAGAAGGAAGGGAATCACAAGCCATTTTGTACCGTAAGTAAAACATTTATCCAGTGATTCAAACACAACCTATGTGCTACGATGATGGGGTTTTGAAGATAAAATTAAAATCCTAAAAAGTTGACTTTAAATTATTGAGATTATCTTGGATGGACCTCAACTAATTCATTGGAAGGCCTTAAAAGAGCACTTAGAGAATTAGTTGAGCACTTAGACCTCAGAGCGGAGAAGGCAAAGGCACCCCACTCCAGGACTCTTGCCTGAAAAATCCCAATGACGGAGGAGCCTGATAGGCTGCAGTCCATGGGGTCGCTAAGAGTCGGGCACAACTGAGCGACTTCACTTTCACTTTTCACTTTCCTGCATTGGAGAAGGAAATGGCAACCCACTCCAGTGTTCTTCCCTGGAAAATCCCAGGGACGGGGAAGCCTGGTGGGCTGCCATCTATGGGGTCACACAGAGTCGGACACGATTGAAGCGACTTAGCAGCAGCAGCAGACCTGAGACAGAGACAGAGAGAGAGGGAGAACGAGATAGAATTTCACCAAAGATAGCCACTTCAGCCCATATTCATGGGATTTCAGCCTCTTTGTGATATTTGCTTCTTAAACGCCTACCCTAAGAGCTTTGGATTTACTTAGCCAACTCTGACATTGGTACAAACCAATTTCTCGTATTAAATTTGTTTCTCTATATAATGTATAGTATATATACATACTCTGATTCTCTGATTGAGGAATATATGTATATAAACACACACACACACACACACACACACACACACACACACACACACATATACAAATTGTATCAAAGATACAATGGCTCCAAATTGGGAAATGAGTACATCAAGGCTGTATACTGACACCCTGCTTATTTAACTTATATACAGAGTACATCATGAGAAATTCTGAGCTGAATGAAGCACAAGCTTGGGTTCAGGCTTGTTGGGAGAAATATCAATAACCTCACATATGCAGATGACACCACTCTTATGGCATATACTTTCTGTGTTTTCATAAAACATATGAAGACCAGGTTATATGCCCTACTGGCTATGCCTTGATATTTATGAATGTTTTCTTAAAGTTGATCAAAACACCATGTAAACTTGTGTGTGTGTGTGGGGGGGGGGGGGGTGTGTTCAGTTGCTCAGGTGTGTCTGACTCTTTGCAATTTTGTACTCCAAGGGATCTTCTTGACCCAGGAATCAAACCTACATCTCCTGCATTGAGAGGTTAATTCTTTATCACTGGTGCCATCTTGGAAGCCCAGTTAAACTTACTGGTCTTAATCTGTGTCCATGAAATAAGAATGTTTTCCATTGATTTAGCTAATCATAGTCTTCATAAGGCTTTATCAGGAATCCCTGAAAACTAGTTATGTCATGCAGATGCTTTAAAGAGTGCAAATCCATGTGAGTTGAAAGAGATAAATACATTGGCCACATTAACATTCTCTACCCCATCCCCTATTTCTATTACCAGTTCAGTTCAGTGGCTCAGTCATGTCTGACTCTTGCGACCCCATGAACTACAGCACGCCAGGCCTCCCTGTCCAACATCAACTCCTGGAGTTCACCCAACTTATGTCCACTGAGTCTGTGATGCTATCCAACCGTCTCTTCCTCTGTCGTCCCCTTCTCCTCCTGCCTTCAATCTTCCCCAGCATCAGAGTCTTTTCAAATGAGTCAGCTCTTTGCATCAGGTGGCCAAAGTATTGGAGTGTCAGCTTTAACATCAGTCCTTCCAATGAACACCCAGGACTGATCTCCTTTAGGATGGACTGGTTGACTCTCCTTGCAGTCCAAGGGACTCTTGAAAGGTTGTTGTTGAATTACAACGCCGGGATTTTTGGCCCCCGGAGGAGAAGAATTCAATCTGGGGCCAGAGACGAGGCTTGATCACTCAGAGCTTTTGTGTAACAGAGTTTTCTTAAAGTATAAAGGAGATAGAGAAAGCTTTTGACATAGGCATCAGAAGGGGGCAGAAAGAGTACCCCCCTGCTAGTCTTTAGCTGGATGTTATATAGTCACCAGCAGTCTGTTAATGAAAGAAAGGAATATCTCAAAATTTAGAATGGCACCAAGCCCCTCACCCATAAGATGTATTTTGGAATAATTTTGGCTCCAAAGGGTTTATCTTGGGCCATAAAAGGATTAACTTGAATCTTGAAGAAGGGCAGAGCACCATACAAATAGTTTCATTTATATAGATTAGAAGAACAATATCAGAGTATAACATACTGGTTTATCAAGTAGGTTCTGAGCCCAAAAGGCAGAACCAACTTGAAGACAGAGTTTGGGGTAAATGCATAGTACATTAGTATAGCTTAAGATAAACATAAGAAAAAGGCATTGGTTAACTTCAGGTGAAACCAGGCGTCATGGCAACACAGAATTTTAAGAGAAACTTCCTTTTAAATTTGTATAGAGAAGGAAAAAAATATCACTAGTTTGTTTCCACCTGCCGCTTAAGGGAGATAAAAATGTCTGACACTTGCAGGCTATTTCCTCCATTTGGAGACCCCTGGCCTTCCTGCCTGTTACTCTCTCACTCTCAAGAGTCTTCTCCAACACCACAGTTCAAAAGCATCAATTCTTCGGCACTCAGCTTTCTTTATAGTCCAACTCACATCCATACATGCTGCTGCTGCTGCTGCTAAGTCACTTCAGTCGTGTCTGACTGTGCGACCCCATAGACTGCAGCCCACTAGGCTCCCCATCCCTGGGATTCTCCAGGCAAGAACACTGGAGTGGGTTGCCATTTTCTTCTCCAGTGCAGGAAAGTGAAAAGTGAAAGTGAAGTCACTCAGTCGTATCCAATTCTTTGTGACCCCATGGACTACAGCCTACCAGGCTCCTCCGTCCATGGGATTTTCCAGGCAAGAGTACTGGAGTGGGTTGCCATTGCCTTCTCCGATGACAAAACTAGATAGCATATTAAAAACAGACATTACTTTACCAACAAAGGTCCGTATAGTCAAAGCTATGGTTTTTCCAGTAGTCATGTATGGTTGTGAGAGTTGGACCATAGGGAAAGCTGAGCACCAAATAATTGATGCTTTCAAACTGTGGTATTGGAGAAGACTCTTGAGAGTCCCTTGGACTGCAAGAAAATCAAACCAGTCAATCCTAAAGGAAATCAGTCCTGACTATTCATTGGAAGGACTGATGCTGAAGCTGAAACTCCAATACTTTGGCCACCTTATACAAAGAGCCAACTCCTTGGAGTAGACCTTTATCCTGGGAAAGATTGAAGGCAGGATAAGGGCAAACAGAGGATGAGATGCTTGTATGGCATCACCAAGTCAATGGACAGGAGTTTGAACAAGCTCTGGGAGATGGTAAATGACAGGGAAGGTTGGTGTGCTGCAGTTCATGGGGTTACAAAGAGTCAAACACGACTGAGTGACTAAACAACAACAATTAAAGAAATTATTTTATTGGGATGGATTTGGATTAGATAATGCGGAAAATCTTTTTCAGTTCTGACTGTATGATGTAAAAGAACCAATCTAATTCTTTCATGTTATTCTTTCCTCAGAATATACTCCTTTGACTATTTGATTTTATAAGCAGTCTTAGTTTTATAAACATGATTACTCAGTCCCTTGTTACTTGGATAAATGTCAACATTTTAATTTTTTTAATAACACATTATAATTTTTCCTATTATGGGACAATTCAAGTGAAGAAATTACATAATCAGATAATTTAGACCTCAGTTTCATTTTTATATTAATATATGTATTTTTGAAAAATTTGCCAAGAGTGCATACAGTGCCTAAAAGAGTCTTTAGTACATGTACATGTTTGTAAAATTAACAAGGAGAGGGAAAAGAAAGGATTTCTAGAACCTAAAATATTACTAGTGAATTATGTTATCCTTATCATTAATCATCATCTGGTATGTCATGTTTGCTCTCCATCTCATTGGGTATCAGGTGTGATGTTGAAGAGTTTCAGTACATTAATTCACAACTAGTGCCTACTGGTGATGGGCAGATTAGGTTATTCTGTTACTATTTATTAACTCTGTTAATTGCTTGACAAATTATTATTGACTACCATTCACACAGTGACAGATGACCAATAAGATGTTAAATAGCACTTACTGTACTGTTTTTGAATTCTTGATAGATGATACATTTACAAAAATTTAAATTAAAAAACATTTTTCTTTTAAGGGGCAAATGAGTTGTGTTATAAAATCAAGGTATGAATAATTTTAGTATGAAAATGAAGCCTCATTTAAAATAAAGTAATGAAGACCAAATTAACTTTAAATGCTCACACAATTAAAGGTTGTTTTCAGAATCTTGTGCGCTTCTCTGATAATGAGTATATTAGAAGAGTATTCTAGTAATCAATATCATATCAGTAAGAGAGAAAACCTGGGAAAGGATCCAAGGTTAGTGGAACAGTTCATCGTACAAATGTTTTCTGAATGAAATAATGAAAAAGCAAATGTGAATCCATGTTCTTTTCCAGTGCATTTATGCATGTGAAATTTCAGTAGACCTTGAGCAAGAGAAAGTGTGCAAAAAAGTTTACATTTCAAATATTTTCTGATTTTGAACTTTTTTTAAAAATTTGAAAATATAATATGGAACGACCGGAATACAGAGAAACTAATCCTGAGAAATGAGGATGACTATTGTGTAAGAAATAAACAACAAAACTTATTTCCAACTTTCCTTCAACTCAGCTTATATCTGTCTTATTCACCAGTGCTTTCCAATATTAATTAGAGTAATGAAAGCTAATGTGACAAATAAACAATTGTATTGACCAACACATTGCAACTAATTTCTTACTTGGATGACAGTTCTGATGCAGTTCCTAGACAGAATGTGGCTCTACTCAACTTGAAGATTTAGAAATTTAGATCTTTCCATCTCTGAACTTCCTCTCTTAAGTCTAGCATTCTGGGGTCAATTGTTCTCAGGTAGAATAAAAGGAAGAATGAGGGAGAAGAAGGCTTTCACACTTCTTAACCTTGTAACAACTGAGGTGAAATATGCCACTTTCATTTCTATTCCATTGGCAAGAGATAGTCTTATGACTTCCCTCAAATGCAGCAGAGACTGGAAAATGTACTTTCTGTCTGGGCATCCAGTTCGCAGCCACTACCTATTCTGTGGAGAGCAGCAATGATGAGGTTGGCATTTGTTTAGACTGCTTTCTAGGAGGAAAATGATCATTGAGGTGAAAGATCATCCATAAGGATCATGAAGTTTTCTCTCTTCTGTATATGGCAACAGGTAGAAGCATGGTGCCCCTGCCTTCCTGCTTCATCACACCATAGGACGCTTCTTAAGCTCTGCTTCCTTGGTCTGACAAATTCTTAGTGAAATCTAACAAGACTACAAAATTCACATGACATACAACTGTTTGGAATACCCTCTATTTAAAACCCCCTAAATTTGCATGCATTCCATGAAGCTTTTCTAAAGTAACTGAAGCTACTACTCTTCTGTTACCTTGTATTTTCTAACATAGTCTAATTTAAAAAAATCTTCTAATTTCTCATTGATTTATAATTAGCAATGACTCTGTCTGAATTGCATTTTCTGTTCTAATTTCTTCCCCACCTCACTCTGTTCATCAAATATATTTATAAGCATATCAAGAAATATCTATACATTGCTGGGAAATGGCTTCTTCAAGAGAGCTTTCAGTGAGTTAAGCATATGTTTGAGAGATTGGCTCTATTAAAATATATCAAATGCCTATTGGTTCAAATAATCATAGGGGGATCAATGGAAGAGGACTGGAGAGAGATAGCTTCTAGTGTAATATGAGCAGGCTTCTAGAGAGGCAATGGAGTGGAATGGAGAGAACACTGTACTTGGAATCCAAAATACCTTCATTTGCTTCTACCATAATACTTAATGGTTTTGTGGTTTGTGGTTTTAGACACATCACTTACTCTCTCTAAATCTCTAAATCTTGATTTCATCATGCATGAAATAGCAACCTTTTCCTATAACAGTTTGTATGAATATGAAAAATAATTTCAATGAAGGTGTCATAAATTTCAAAATTCTGCTTCATAAAGTAATAGATTCTCTCTAACTTGAGCCATTGTGCTTAAGCACAGTGGGTCTGCAAGTTTGGTCAAGTGCCCACAAGGATCTCCTCAAACTGTGAGATAATCTGATTTTATTCAACTGAGCCTCCTCATTTTGCAGATGAGGAAAGGAGAGAGGTGAAGACCCTTATACAAGTATAAATGCATGACCACAGCATTCTTATCCTAATGCCAGCGTACTCTGGAATCATATGAGTTTTGGCTTTTGCTCTGTCTGGGCTACCTTTAGCCCTTTCAGTCATTTTTTTTAAAACTTAAGTCCATTTTGATTGTTGTTTTCTTGCACAATGTGGCCAGAAAATGCTATTGACTTCATAAAACATAATTCCTCCATACTCCAAAGACATCTAAATAATTCATTTATGAATATCGTGATGATTCAACTGATTTTGAAAGAGAAATTATTCACATGACTGTTTTACTTGGTACCCAGCTTCAATAGGTTTTCTAGCTTAAGTTGAACCTAGTATTGTTATCAAAGAATTGAATTATATTTGGTTCAGTTTAACTTAATACATAAACTAGCTCTATGAAAGAGTAGAATATTACAGAATGATTTTATAATAAATCAGAATGTCTGACTATATAATTTGAAATCAAGAAAAATGTATTCTTAACACTGTGGCATCTATAGCATTAATATGTTTAGAAGTCTAAAAATTGATATTTCCTAGTGTCTAAGGAGACAGTTTCCAATTAAGTAAACTTTTAGCAGATATTTTTTATTCTTTGATTGCTTTATACTGTGTAAACTAATTCAAGATGAGATGCGATAGGGACACAGACGTAGAGAACAAATGTGGACACCGAGGGGGCAAGGGGTGTGTGTAATGAATTGGGAGATTGGGATTGACATGTATACACTATTATGTTTAACATAGATAACTTATGAGAACCTGCTGTGTACACAGGAAACTCTACTTGGTGCTCTCTGGTTACCTAAATGGGAATGAAATAAAAAAAAAAAAAGGGGGGGGGGGACAGATGAACACGAATGGCTGAATTTTGCTATACAGCAGAAACTGACACAGCTATATACAGAAACTATGTTGTTGTTTAGTCACTAAGTTGTGTCTAACTCTTTCGTGAACTTACAGACTATAGCCCACCACGCTCTTTGTCCATGGAATTTCCCAGACAATAGTGGAATGGGTTACCATTTCCTTCTCCAGGGGCTCTTCCCGACCTAGGTATTGAACCCACATCTCCTGCATTGGCAGGCAAATTCTTTACCACTGAGCCAATCAGGGAAGCAAAACCAGCTATACTCAAAAATAAATAAATAAATAAAATAAAAAAGGTGAGAAGGGTTTCTTGCTCAAATTAAGTGGTCTAATATGATGGTGATGATGGGTGAATAACTATAGGCTCATTCAATTACTGATGATTTAGCCTCTCAGTTTGTCATCATATACCTTACCATGGGTCAAGTTAATTTGTTTAAAAAATCTACTTTGGAGACATGGAATTACATAATTTTCTCTGATATTGTTTGGTTATCTTCGCTGATGTTATGGAGTCTGTTAAATTGTAGATACCCCCTCTTCTCTTCATTCTCACCATTAAACTGTTCTGGTCATAAAACCTCTGATTTTGAGAAATTAATTTTATCATATTACTCTAAATGTAGAGAGGAGAACATTATGTAATTTTAATTAAAAAACAACACCATGGTGAAGATAAACAATGGAATTATAATATATTGATTTTTTTTTACCAACAAACCATAGTTGCTAGTATTGAAAAACAGTTAGAATGTGCTGTAACTTGCATATTGAAAAAATATTTCATTTCTGTAGGCATTTTAGTGTTGTTTCTATTCCATTCAAAACTTCTTCTAAGCTTTGGAAAACAGGAAAAATATTGCTAGGTATCTTGTATGTGATTTTAGATATGTGATATTCTCACAGGGAAATATTAATTTTTCAAGGATATCCTTTTTTAATCCTTGCAAATGAAAACAATGATTGTCACAAAAAATTATCATTTTACTTAGAAAAAATATTTTTGTGCATGTGCCTAGCTGTGAAATTAGTCACCAGTACTTTTGAGTTTTGCTCATTTGAGATATTTCATACATATAACAGCTAAGTGCTCAGATTCTTTCAACCAGTATATAAATAATTCCATTGCTACTACAGACCATCAGAACTAAAGTTTTTATCTCTTTGAATTGAGTGAACTTTTGCTTATCTTGCAAAATATTTAAAATTTTTTTGGAATCTGTATTTCCAGATTCTAGGCTTTGGAGATACAAAGAAAATATAATCCTTAACTACATATATATATAACTATATATATATATAACTCTCTCTCTATATATATATATATATATGATTATATATAATCCTTAATCCTCTTTCCAACAAAAATTGGAAAGAAATATTTATATAACTATAACACATAACTATTTATTTACATCATTTAGTATGTGTGTGCTAAGTTGCTTCAGTCATTTCTGACTCTTTGTGACCCTATGGATGTAGCCTGCCAGGCTCCTCTGTCCATGGATTCTCTAAGGAAGAATACTGGAGTGGATTGCCATGCCCTCCTCCACTCTTCCTGACACAGGGATCAAACCCAGGTCACTTAATGGCAGGTGGGTTCTTTACCACTAGAGCCACCTGGGAAGCCCATTATGTAGTATAGTATTTATATTATCTAAGAATTTGATAAGTCCCATGGAGGTGTACATGGTGATACTGATGTAGGGCATCACATTATAAAACAGGTGACTGGAAATCAGTGGGGCTTTGTGGGTTTTAACTTTTTTTTTTGCCTTTAAATCATGATTTCTTTATTTTTTTTCTTTCTTTTCATACATAACAGACATTTTTAACTTCTTTTTTTTAATTTAAAGAATGAGGTTGAATTTGAAGATGGAGAGGATAGAAAGTGGAAACAATGAGATAAGGTGGAAAGGACACCATAATCTATAGAGGCAAAGGCAGGAAAATAAGACTTAGGATGGATCTGTAGGACACTAGCTAGCAAACTAAAGCAAGTCAGTATAGCAGAAATGTAAATTATGGAATATCTGGATAATTTTCTCATAGGTTTTAGACATGTATATTCAAAGCTTGTAACCTACTTGAAAGTGTTTGAACATCTCATCACCCAATCTACAGGGGCATTCTCCTTTTCTGAACTTTGCCAGTCATTACTACATATTTAATCAGCTTGTCAATTATACATGAACTTCCCTGGTATATTTCTAAAGTACCTTTGATTTTTCTTAAACTACAAATTTCTACTATAGCTTTACTTTTCAGTTATAAAAACTCTTTAAAAGCAACATTTAAATATAATAATAACCATGTCTGCCCTGCACTGAATACATGCCTTACATTCAGTTGCTATTTGGTAGTATTTACTCATTAACCTCTACCAGTTCAGTTCAGTCACTTAGTCATGTCCGACTCTTTGCGACCCCATGAATCACAGCACGCCAGGCCTCCCTGTCCATCACCAACTCCCAGAGTTCACTCAGATTCGCATCCATCGTGTCAGTAATGCCATCCAGCCATCTCATCCTCGGTCGTCCCCTTCTCCTCCTGCCCCCAATCCCTCCCAGCATCAAAGTCTTCTCCAATGAGTCAACTCTTCGCATGAGGTGGCCAAACTACTGGAGTTTCAGCTTTAGCACCATTCCTTCCAAAGAAATCCCAGGGTTGATCTCCTTCAGAATGGACTGGTTGGATCTCCTTGCAGTCCAAGGGACTCGCCAGAGTCTTCTCCACCACCACAGTTCAAAAGCATCAATTCTTCGGTGCTCAGCCTTCTTCACAGTCCAACTCTCACATCCATACATGACCACTGGAAAAACCATAGCCTTGACTAGACAGACCTTAGTCGGCAAAGTAATGTCCCTGCTTTTGAATATGCTATCTAGGTTGGTCATAACTTTTCTTCCAAGGAGTAAGCGTCTTTTAATTTCATGGCTGCAATCACCATCTGCAGTGATTGTGGAGCCTCCAAAAATAAAGTCTGACACTGTTTCCACTGTTTCCCCATCTATTTCCCATGAAGTGATGGGACCGGATGCCATGATCTTCGTTTTCTGAATGTTGAGCTTTAAGCCAACTTTTTCACTCTCCTCTTTCTCTTTCATCAAGAGGCTTTTTAGTTCCTCTTCACTTTCTGCCATAAGTGTGGTGTCATCTGCATATCTGAGGTTATTGATATTTCTCCCGGCAATCTTGATTCCAGCTTGTGTTTCTTCCAGCCCCGCATTTCTCATGATGTACTCTGCAAAGAAGTTAAATAAGCAGGGTGACAATATACAGCCTTGACATACTCCTTTTCCTATTTGGAAGCAGTCTGTTGTTCCATGTCCAGTTCTAACAGTTGCTTCCTGGCCTGCATACAGATTTCTCAAGAGGCAGGTTAGGTGGTCTGGTATTCCCATCTCTTTCAGAATTTTCCACACTTTATTCTGATCCACACAGCCAAAGGCTTTGGCATAGTCAATAAAGCAGAAATAGATGTTTTTCTGGAACTCTCTTGCTTTTTCCTGATCTGGCAGATGCTGGCAATTTGATCTCTGGTTCTTCTGCCTTTTCTAAAACCAGCTTGAACATCAGGAAGTTCACGGTTCATGTATTGCTGAAGCCTGGCTTGGAGAATTTTGGAGAATTAACCTGTATATTTCATGCTAATATTTGTTTTGGTTTGTTATTCCCAAGTCACCACCTCTGTTATAGGTTTACTGTGTCCCTCCAATGAAGATATGTAGCGGTCTTAACCCCTAGTGCTTCTGAGTGTGATCTTATTTGGAGATAAGTTCTTTAAAATGGTCATCACATTAAAATGAGTTCATTAGAATGGTGGTGGTCACGGTTTAGTTGCTAAGCTCTGTTCAGCTCTTGTGACCCCATGGACTGTAGCCCACCAGCCTCCTATGTCTAGGACATTTCCTAGGCAATAGATCTAATTGAAAATGACAGGTGACCTTATATATAAAAAAAGAGAATTTAGAAACACAGAGAGAATAACATAGAAGAAGACAGTTTAAGGAGACACAATGAGAAGGTGGCCACCTTCGTGTCATGGAGAGAATCACAAAACAGGGTCTTCTTCATAGATCTCAGAAAGAATTAGCCCTGCCAACACCTTGCTCTCAGGATGTCTAGCCTCCAGAACTGTAAAATGATACATTTCTCTTCTTTATGCACCCAGTGCATAATAAAGTAAACTGAATAAAGTAAAGCACATAATAAAATAAAGTATTACAGCAGTAATAAAGGAAACTAATACAACCTTTTAAATGACTTTACAATCTTGCTGAAATGCTTTCACTACACAAAACAAAACTGTCTTATAAGGAGTAAAGTTTGTTGAATGCCCCAGATTCCTGGGCACACAGAAAATTATTCATCCTCTGCTCCAATTGGTGCTGTAAAATCTGGACCACGGGTGTGACTGCTGACTTTGCATATCAACTTGACTGGCCACCGGATGCCCAGATTAAACATTATTTCTGAATGTGTCTTTGAGAATGTTTTCACATGAGATTAACCTATGAACCAGTGGACTCCATAGATTGTCCTTACCAAAGTGAATGATTATTATTCAATTTGTTGAAGCCTTGAATAGAACAAAAAGCAGAAGAAGATTATCCATTTATTCTATGCTATTGGTTCTGCTTCTCTGGGGAAACAATGAGTGATAAGTGGGGAAAGTGTCGTCAGTATGTACTTTACCATTTCAAATATGTCTTATGTGAGTAAGAGAAGTTTTATAAATACCTACAAAGGTTATTTGTTGTTCAATTGCTGGTTGTCAATCATCTCTCAATTACCCATGTATGAATTATTCAGAGCTGTTTAATCTCAGGCTGATTTCTCTTTGCCTCCCAGCACACATCTGATGTCACTCTCTGTTCCATGAATTGATAAGTGCTTAGAAAATGCAAGCTAATTTAAGTATTAGCCTGAACTAACACTGAAAAGGCTAAAACTGCTTTAAAAAATAAATTAATGCATTCCCAAAGACAAATATGTATCATATCTATATGAACAGATATTTTGGATTATTATTAATGCCATGGCTCATTTCCTTGATAATGAGTATAATAATCTCTATCCTTAACACTGTTATAACTTTAGGTTATAATTCTGAATCATCAGATGTTTTTCATTTCAGATTTCTGTAGTGTTTAGGACAACATTATAGTGTCACCTGGTACCAATTGGCACATGAAGATTCTACCTGGCAACCATTTACTTTAAATAAAATTATATATATATGTAAACTAATGCCACCTGGGGAGCCATTAATTTTATTTGTTTATCTATTTTTGGTTGTGCTGAGTCTCTGTTGCTGCATGGGCTCTTCTCTAGTTGTGGCCAGTGGGGACTACTCTCTAGTTGTGGTGTGTGGACTTCTCAATGTGGTGGCTTCTCGTGTAGCAGTGCATGGGTCTAGGGCATGTGGGCTTCAATAGTTACAGCACGTGGGCTCAGTAGCTGTGGTTCCCGAGCTCTAGAGCACAGAGTCAGTAGTTGTGGTGCATTGGTTTAGTTGCCCCGCATCATGGCGGTTCTTTCCAGATCAGGGATCGAACCTGTGTCTACTGCAGTGGCTAGCAGATTTTCTACCACTAAGCTACCAGGGAAACCCTCTATCTGGAAATCTTAACTGGTAAGGTTAGGAGACCTTACTGTGTTTCACTCTCAGCTCTTAACAGCACCTGCCTCTTCGGTGAGGCACAGGTGGTATCTAAGCTGTCATTTCATGCATTGTCTCTTCCATTTTCCAAGGCTTTGTCCTTCCTGCTTACATGGACAGTTGATTCAAATTAGATATGACTATAACATCTTTGCTGAGAATCTAGAATGTGTACTCTGCATGAATCCACCTTCGCAGGTGCTTGGGTCTCATTACGTGGCTGCAGAATCTTTGAGCAGCCAGCTTTTCTGGCTTGTACAAACTGGGAAGCAGATCAGTTCAGTTCAGTCATTCAGTTGTGTGCGACTCTTTGCGACCTCATGAATCGCAGCACACCAGGCACAGGGTCAGACACGACTGAAGCGACTTAGCAGCAGCAGCAGCAGCAGCAGTATTAGAACTGGAAAGGGACACATACCTCCAAATTCCTAGGGAATGTTTCATTTTGAGAAAATTGTTCAGAGCAGTTCTCTATCTTTGAAAGCAGCTGAGTTGCAAGTCAATAACTAGTAGATGCATCTGTTAGTAAAATAATTATCATTCACTGGCCATCTGTTTGTTTTTTTGTTTAGTAGCTAAGTCATGTCTGACTTTGTAGCCCTGTGGACTGCAGCATGGCAGGCCACCCTGTCCTTCACTCTTTCCTGGAGTTTGCTCAATTCATGTCTGTTGAGTTGATGATGCCATCCAACCATCTCATCCTCTGTCACCCTCTACTCCTCCTGCCTCCAGTCTTTCCCAGCATCAGGGTCTTTTGCAATGAGTCTGCTCTTTGCATCAGGTGGCCAAAGTATTGGAGCTTCAGCATCAGTCCTTCCAATGAATATTCAGGGTTGATTTCCTTTAGGATTGACTGGTTCAATCTCCTTCCAGTCCAAGGGACTCTCAAGAGTCTTCTCCAACACCACACTTTAAAAGCATCAGTTCTTTGCCACTCTAACTTCTTTACAGTCCAATTCTCATATCCATTCATGACTACTGGAAAAACCATAGCTTTGACTATACAGACATTTATCTGCAAGGTGATGTCTCCGCTTTTTAACATGCGGCCTAGGTTTGTCATGGCTTTTCTTCCAAGGAGCAAGCATCTTTTAATTTCATGGCTACAGTCACCATCCACAGTGATTTGGAGCCCAAGAAAATAAAATCTGTCACTGACTGTCTGTCTACTATGTGCTATTTGCATTCTAGGTTCTAGGGATATAGCAGTAGATGAAACAGATGAGGTGTCTGATTTCATAACACAGAAATTATGTTCTATCCTTAATACAGTCAAGATTCTTTTTGAAATTTTCTGGTAGGATGGATAGATTTGTACAAATGCATCTCTTTTGCTGGTCCTCCTTGACAAAGTTCATAAATATACAAAATGGCTGGCTGAAGCCACAAATACAGGTTGGTCCTCACAGAATGTAGAGAAGCCAGCTGGTCCCCCAGGAAACAGCATAAATGGAAAATACAACAGAAGGCACTGGAGAGCATAATTATACAGCGTGTGCCCCACGGCTCAGTCCTGTCCAATATGTCAACACACTGAGAAATTTTAGGGAATTCTAACTCCTCAGAGATAACAGTAGTTGTGAATATATGCTAATCTTCTTGCCCCTTTTTATTTGACTTTCATCATGAATCTATCAATGATTGCTGTAGACCTCCTGGTCCCAATCAGCTAACATTGTATGGCCCAGTATTTAGGGCTCCCAATGCTTTTAGAAATGCTTTTTTGTAGGCACCAGGGACTTCCCTGGTGGTTCAGATGGTAAAGCGTCTGTCTACAATGCGGGAGACCTGGGTTCAATCCCTGGGTTGGGAAGATCCCCTGGAGAAGGAAATGGCAATCCACTCCAGTACTAGTACCTGGAAAATCCCATGGACAGAGGAGTCTGGTAGGCTACAGTCTGTGGGGTTGCAACAAGTCGGACACGACTGAGCGACTTCAGTTTTGTAGGCACCATCATTTCAACTCCTTTATCTCAAATTTAATGTCTTCCAGGATCTAGCTGCAGGTTCATACATACCGCATAAATATAAAAGGAATTTAGCAACTGGTAACTGAAAGAAAAAAATCTTATTCTGCTGCTTTTTAAGTAATTTCACACAAGTCGAATCAAATCAAAATGTTTATCTTTATGTATTCCATCACTACCACCACCTGCCTTCATGATTTCATTCCATCTATGCATGCCTTTGCCTCTGCAATTCAATGAATCAAGAGTACCTCCTTCTTATATTGGAGTTTCAGCAGCCTCTCCAACAGCTGTTATACCATCTTGTTCATTGAGGGTAGGGGCCAGTTTAAACACTGAAGGCTTCAGGTATGTGTCTTACCTTCTTCATCAATAGCCTATGCTCATATGTGACCATTGCCTGGCCAATAGGCCAGAAGCAGAAATCTGCTAGAAAAGAACTTCCACCATGGTAATACTAATATGCATAAGGAAAGTCCCTTCCCCTTCCTTCCAGCTTTAACTGTAGAACTGAGATGCAGTTATATGTATTTGCCAAAGCCAACTACTCTGCTGGGGAGATTGAGACAGTTGCAGAGAAATCCATTCTGAGTACTGCCATTATTGAACCATTGAACCAATCCAGGTGCCACCTGGTTCCAGGAAACTTGTTACAAAGGAATAATAAATCTTTATTTTGAAGTTACTTTTATCTGGGTGTTTTCATACTTGTATCACACTCATGCCAAGTGTATCACTTTATTTATACCTTTATGTGTTTAGCCCTTAATAGCTTATATTAAAATTATTTATGTATAATTTATATGGCAGTTTAGTATATGATTAACTAAGGTATTCTTCCCGTGTTAAACAAGAACAAACTGAAGCTTGAAGGAGTGCACTGTCTGAAGGCACACAACTAACTAGAAAGGGACAATTCTGATTTTAAGCTCATGGCATCCTTGAGGTATGGTTTATCTTGCATAATTAGCCACATGCTGGTGCTTTTTAACAGTGTTGAATTTTCATTGGTTCCTCTTTTGCAAACAGCCCTCCTACTGGAAAGCTATATTTATGTGAATGTTTACCAATTGGTGACTTCATGACTTATAGCTATACTTGGCCATGGTTTTCCCACGGGGATAATCCTATAATTGGTTCATACACTAAGACAGTCTTTAGCATTTCTCAGAATATGTAAGAGAAGCAGGCTCAGTGGTAAAGAATCTGTCTGCCAAAGCAGGAGACACAGGTTTGATCCCTAGGTCTCAAAGATCCCCTGGAGTAGGAAATGTCAATCCACTCCAGTATGCTTGCCTGGAAAATCCCATAGATCAGAAGCTGGTGAACTACAGTATATGGGGTTGCAAAAAAGTCAGGCACAACCTAATGACTAAACAACAACAACACAGTATAACTTAGTGGTTATGTGAATGGACTTGAGTCAGAATGTCAAGTTAATACCTGGACTCCACATCTGTTAGCTGTGAGCACAATACAAGTAACAATAGAAATTGAGTCTATACCCAATTCTTTCTCTAAAGTATACTATATCTTTGTTTTTATTGTAGGAAACTACTTAAAAATTGTTATTTTTGTGACCCCTAAATAAAGCATATATATTTATTGCTCAGTATAGTAGGTGCTCAAAATGTGCTTAAATAAATAGAATGTGACAGGTGAAAATCACCCAAGCCTTCTTTCACTGACATTAGTATTTAGTTATAAATGTTTCCTAGAGAAAATACACAGGGGCAAATAACAGATACTGGATTATGATGGGTACTAAACCAGGTTTTCTATCAAACGTCACTTTGTATATGCCAATATCATAGGAAATACAGTTAGGCAAAATATATTTTTTTAGCCCCTAAAATGGTACAGTACTAAAGCTTTGGGCTCCCAATTATATAAAAATGCATAATTACC
Organism: Budorcas taxicolor; assembly: GCF_023091745.1. Taxonomy (NCBI): domain Eukaryota; kingdom Metazoa; phylum Chordata; class Mammalia; order Artiodactyla; family Bovidae; genus Budorcas; species Budorcas taxicolor. The sequence continues at coordinate 35,764,021 of NC_068910.1, forward strand.
CACAACGTGATTTCTTTTAAGTCTTAATCACAAGGGCTCTATTAAAGTTTTCTTGCCGTGTTAACCTCTTACAACTCACCTTGACAGATTTCTTTCTCTCTCTCAAAGTGCATTTTTTTCTGCGTGTGACCACAGTTCCTTTCAGAATCTTATTTGCTCAATGAGACAAGAATCCAGTTCTTTCAAGAAAAAAGCAAATTAAAACGTTATTAAAATATGTATCGCATCTTGACAAGCCCCTCTGGATCCATTTGAGCTTATGACCATGGTGAGTCTTCAAGAAGACTTTTATTTCACAAATCACTGAGCCCTTCCAAGCCACATGGTGTTTGATAATTAGGGGCTATATTATCTGTGATAGAAACCCAGTATTGAAGAAAACAGTGGAAGAGACTAATATAGACAACCAGCTGTTGTTTTTCTGCCACTGTACCACTTGTCTTAAACTGTGTCGCCATCCAAATTTATTTTGAGCCAAAACCTTTTCCTCATAGTAATGCGATGGCAAATAGAACAATGTGCCATCCTGGCTGTAGTATTTCCATAGCAATAGCTAACATCTGTGTGGGCTTTACAATTTACACTGTCCTTTTATGTTATTTAATCCTCACAGATAAGCTGTAAAGTAGGAAAATGTGTTCTTGTTTTAGAGGTGAAACAGAAATGTATGACTCTATGTGACTTGTTTAAGGTACAGTGGTGGGCCAGAACCATTAAGCTCCTCTTTGGTTCTTCTTACCTGTCATCATCACCATTTATGCTGGTTCTGATACCTGTAGAAACTCATTTGTTCTTCCTTAATCTCTGATGTGAGCAGTCCTGGGGTTTGTATTTTTACCTGCAGTAGGAGTCATTTGAATAACACCAGACTGCATTCTCCCTCCAGCCACTTTTGACTGGGGACCATTGGGCCACTGACTATTGACCATTGGGTCAGTCCAAGGTAATCGGCTAATTCCAAACTGCTCTCGCTGTTGAACTAATAGGAACAGAAGGCTCCTTTGGCACTAACCCCTAAGAGAAACTTCAAAACAAGGCAACGTGGCTATTTTAGAGATTTCTCCCATGCTAACTTCCTTCTCACCAGGGCAGCAACCTTAGATTTGGGCAATATTCAAGACAAACTTTTACCTTTCATTTACCAAATGAAAGCACATCTAGGAAATGTTTAGAATTTACCCATCTTGTAACTTCATTCCTCTATAGGAAATTTCTTCAGTTTTATTCATCTCTGTGTTGCTTTTGAAGTAAAACCTGCTGGTCTTGCCGATCCTGATTCCTGGCATCTGGGACACATATTTATAATCATTACTTCCACTGCTTGAAGGCAACCTTTGGACTTTATTGATTGCCTTACATTAGTTAATACTCCCCTGGCATCCTTGAGTTGTACCTTATAGAACTGGCAAACAATTTTAGCATCCTCATTTTTCACATAACATGTTCACAAAGAAAGAATCTGTGATTATTCTAGTGAGACTATGAGTACTGATACTTTTTAGGATTCATGATGCTTCCTTTATGTTGGCAGTGAGTACAGAGAGACTGCTGTTTTTAACACTGTTGTTATCTTCTAGCACTTCTTGAAAGGATAATGACAAGGTAAATATTATAGACAACATTGAAAGATATATTTAAAGTAAATTTATAATTTTAATCCTGTCCTTGATGTTGCTTCTCTTCTCTCCCTCCGTTCTTCCTTCCCTCTTTTTTCCCTTCTTTTCTGCTTTCTCTCTCTCTCTTTTATTCTTTCTGATATTGGCTCTGACACTCTGTAGAAATCTAACAGTGACACTAATTCCATAAGAATCTTGCTTCAATGAAATAATCTCTGTCCCAGTTTAAGACTGTAAGTGAAGGTATAGAAAAAAATATTAAAAATGAGAACATCTCTTTTCTAATATATTTGGCTTCATTATTTCAAAGGTTTAGGATCTTCTTTCTTTTTCCTGGTTTTTCATGGTGATTTTTTCTTAAGCTTGAAATGTTTACTCTAGAAGAAATTATAAAAGATTATGAGAGATATTTAGAGTGCTCTGAGAGAAGGGACTGAAGCTGCAAAATTAAAATGGAAAAAGGGGCACAGAATGAGTATTCTGTATGTGTTGCTTCTAGAGACATAGTCATAATGACCTTCTCTCAGTTTCTGACACAAGCCTAGCTTATTTTCATTGCAAGTCTTAATGCAGTCTAGGCCTATCCCTGAAATATTCTTTTCTAGTCTCTTTGTCTGAATGACTCCTCAAACATCAAGGCTCATCTACTTAGAGGAGCCTCCTCCTGATCACTGTAGTGCAGGTCCCTCAGTTATTCTCTAACGCTGTTCCCTACCATTCATTGTAATTATTTTTCTATTTATGTTTGATTTTTTTCTTCCTTCTCCAACAAAATATAATAATCACATGTCTAGAGGCCTTATTTACCTTGTTTCCATTTTATTTGCAACAACTGAAGTGGGAAGTGGCACATTGCAAGAACCCATAAATATTTGTTGAAAGAATAAGTGAGGTTGTTTCTCATAATGATTCTGAATTATTGGCATTGCTAGTAGGGAGCTGAGATAGGGAACACAGAAATGTGGAGTCCAAAATCTGTTTCTCTGTTTTAAATTGTTGTTCTGGCTTGCTGAAGCATAATTAAAAGTATATAGATTCAATATAAAGTGTACATTTTGATGAGTTTTGATATATGTATGCAGACATAAATAATCACTGTGATCAAGATAATTAACATAATGGTCACCCTTCCCCCACTGCCACTTTGTCATTCCCTCTGACTTCCCCTACTCACACATCATCAAATACTGATGGGTTTTAGGTCACTAAAGATTTATTTTCATTTGTAGAACTTCATGTAAATGGGATCGTAGAGTCTGTAGGCTTTTTGGCATGACTTTTTACACTCAACGTAATTATTTTGAAACACATGCATGTTATTGCATGTCCATTTATATTTGTTGCTGAGTAATATCTCACACCATAAAGTGTTTAGCTGTTCACTGTTGGTGGGAATCTGGGTTGTTTCCAACACAACTAAATAAATGTCTCAGTCACTTTAGGTCATGGTATTAAATTGATTTTTCATCATTAAGCAATAACCTTCTGTAGCCCAGGTAATATTCTTTGTTCTGAAATCTATTTGATATGACATCTATATAGGATCTTCAGTTTTCTATCGATTAATATAGGAATCATGTATTGTTTTTCCATTCTTTTACTGTTAACCAACTTGCTTATTTACATTAAGTGGGTTTAAAATAGTACTTCCACTTCCTGTCAAGATGTTAACCCTTGCACCAAAAACAAATAGAAAACTGGACAAAATGAGAAGCAGTTGCTTTCACCATTGAGCTTTGTGCAGTGCAGGGCAGCACCACCGGTGAGACTGGAAACAAGTGAAGCGAGTCCTACAATGTAGCAGTTTAGTGTTTCCAGGTAGCAATAGAGGAAGGCGAACCTAAGGCAAAGTCCAGTAGATGCTTAGAGTTTAGAAAATGGAGCTGGAATGTTAAGAAGGACAAGTAAGGGGTTAGTAGCTTGGTGAATTGGTAGACACAGAAGTAAACATATTTAAAATGAAATAGAAAAGCAGACCACCACTAAGCTGTGGTATAGCTTCACATAACCTAATGCGTGTGTAATTGTGGTGAAAGTGAAGTCGCTCAGTAGTGTCTGACTCTGCAACCCAATGGACTGTAGCCTACCAGGCTCCTCTGTCCATGGGATTTTCCAGTCAATAGTACTGGAGTGGATTGCCATTTCCTTCTCCAGGGGATCTTCCCGACCCAGGGATCGAACACAGGTCTCCTGCATTGTAGACAGACACTTTACTGTCTGAATGGGGAGAAGTAGCAATAGAAAAAATTTTTCAAAGTTAATTGCTTAATTTTAAAAAAAATTTATAAAAACTATAAATAGATCTAAGAATCACAAACATCCCCAAGTACACAATATGTAAAGTAAATCATACCACATTGTAGGCAGATGCGTCTGAGCCACCAGAGAAGCCTAAATCATACCAAGGTACATAAAAATCCAGATATGTGGATGACACCACTATAATGGCAGAAAGTGAAGAGGAACCAAAGAGCCTCTTGATGAGGGTGAAGGAGGGGAAGGAAAGAGCCAACTTAAAACTAAATATTTTAAAAAAAAAAAAGCTAAGATCATGGCATCTGACCCCATTACTTCATGGCAAATAGAGGGGGAAAATGTGAATGTTGTGATAGATTTCCTCTTCTTGGACTCTAAAATCGCTGCAGAGAGTGACTGCAGCCATGAAATCAGAAGACATTTGCTTCTGGGCAGGAAAACTATGACAAATCTGGACAGCATGAAGCAGAGACAATACTCTTCCAACAAAAGTCTGGAGAGTCAAGGCTATGGCCTTCCCACTGGTCACAGTATGGTTGTGAGAGCTGGATTATAAAGAAAACTGAGGGAAGAAGAATTGATGCTCTTGAACTGTGGTGTTGGAGAAGACTCTTGAGAGTCCCTTGGGCAGCAAGCAGATCAAACCAGTCAATCCTAATGGAAATCAACCCTGCATGCTTTTTGGAAGGACTGATGCTGATATTGCAACTCCAGTAATTTGATCATCTAATGTGAACAGCTGACTCATTGGAAAAGTCCCTGATGCTGGGAAAAGTTGAGGGCAGAAGGAGAAGAGGGCATCAGAGGATGAGATGACAGGATGGCAGCACTGATGCAATGGACATGAACTTGAGCAAACTTCAGGAGATGGTGAGGGACAGAGAGGCCAGGCATGCTGTAGTCCATGGGGTTGCAAAAGTTAGACATAACTGGGTGATTGAATAAAAACAAAATCAAAATCAAATTTCTGGAAGGCAATGATAAAGAGAATGTATTATTAGCGGTCTGAGAGAGAAAATTTAAAAACTCATTAAATATGGAGAAGCAAAGGTAAGAATGGCAGAATTCTCACAGGAAACAGAGTCCGCCAAAAGACAGTAGCATCTTCCAAGTATGTACAGAAAGAGAAGTCTGTCAGTATAGAAGTCTATACAGAGCGGGAATAACTTTAAGAAATGAAGACAAAATAAAGACTTCTCAGGCATAAATATGCGGAAAGTAAACCTGCATAAAAGAAATTTTAAAGTAAATCCTAGAAGCAGAAGGGAAATGCTGTCATACAGAAAGACAGCTCTTCATGGAGGAATGAGAAGCAATGGAAAAGGGAAATTTGCATACAAATATTTAATATTTTCCTATTAAAGTATGTTTAAAAATGACTGTTTAAAGCAAAAATGATAACAATATTTAATGTAGTTTGTGACACCTGTGGAAGTAAAATATAAAAACAGCAGCACAAAAGATGGTAAAGTAAGTATACCATTTTAAAAAATAATGCACTGAAGTGGCATAATATTACTTAAAATAAAGTTATAATATTAAAAATCTATGCCTAAGCCCTCAAGCAACCACTAACAATGTATTATTCATTCACCAAAAGAAGTAAAATGGAATTATAAAAACCATACTTAACCCCAAAGAAAGCAATATAAGAGAAAAAATGGATTAATTACAGATGTCATAGACAGAAAACAAATAGCAAATGTAATATTGAAGTCAAACTTTGTCAATAATCACAGTCAATGTAAACAGTCAAAACACCCCAATCAAAAGGTATTGTTAGATTGGATTCTTTTTTTTTTTTTTAAAGAATGAAGATCCAATGATATTGTGCATGGGGTTACTTAGCTACACTATTCCTTTTACATCTCTGAATTGTATTAACTAAAAATACCAACTATAGAACAATAACATGCACATTAAAAACACACAAGTCACTAGACTGCAATTATGCAAGTGATTCAATATGAAACTAATGAACTAAAAAGAAAATAACATTTGAGCACAATGTGTAAAAATTGCCTAAAACAATAGACATGGGGTAAGGCATCCTTATGACCTTCTACTTCTCCAATTTCTACCTCCTCATTCCTTCTGAACATACCCTCCAGTCTAATAAATTCACACCCAACTGTTTAATTTTCCAGTTTATCCATTTCTTATTACTCTTTTATGTCTTTGCACATATTCTTCTCTCTGCATGCAATCGCTTTTCTACACTTCTACTTTTGAATAAATCATGCTGATCCTCCAAGATCTAGTTCATATAGTACCTCCTCTGTGCAGACTTTCTGACTTTCTCAAGTTGTTTGACTTACACATACTAAATGACACATGTTATTCTTTAAACAAAGTATTCTATTTTGATAACTGATACAACTGTTGAAGGAAACGGGATGAGAAATTAAACTATGCAAAGTCATCTGTATAACATATGGCAGAATCAGAACTTGCTTAAAGTCCTATCATATTTTTCTCATATCCAAAAAAAAGGCAGTTGCAATACTGAAATTATAGGGGCAGGCTTAACCAGTATCATTGTAGGAGAATACCTTAGCTTTTCATGAGAAATGATATAGCAGAATTGATTTGTATAGAAGGGTAACAAACTAAACCTATCACTTACACTTTTCTTCTTTATAGTCAATATCCTGTGATAAGCCATAATGGAAAAATATATATAAATAAATTATATATATTTGTGTGTGTGTGTGTATAACTGAGTCACTTTGCTGTACAGTAGAGATTAGCATAACATTGTAAATCAACTATAATTCAATAAAATTCTTTTTTTTAAGTGGATGACAATCAGTCTAAATCAGAAGAAAGATGTTTAACAAATCAAGCTGCACTCTGGCCAAGGCCAGACTAAAGATATATTATGGAACAGATTAAATCTGAGAATAATTTCAATATTTAAAACAATAAACTAAAATCTAAGATATTGATCCAACTCACATTCCCAACTACTTCTGACATTCAAGAATCATCTGGTCAGACAAGGGTGTCCACTTTCACCACTATTATTCAACATAATTCTTGAAGTCCTAGCTACAGTAATCAGAGAAGAAAAAGAAATAAAATGAACCCAGACTGGAAAAGAAGAAGTAAAGCTCTCACTGTATGCAGATGACATGATATTGTACATAGAAAACCCTAAAGATAGCATCAGAAAATTACTAGATCTAATCAGTGAATTTAGCAAAGTTGCACGATACAAATTCAATACACAGAAATCACTTGCATTTCTATATACTAACAATGAAAAATCAGAAAGAGAAATTAAGGAATCAATCCCATTCACCATTGCAACAAAAAGAATTAAGTATCTAGGAATAAACCTAACTAAGGAGACAAAAGAACTGTACACAGAAAATATAAGACTCTAATGAAAGAAATCACAGATGACATAAACATGGAGTGAATTTCATGTTCCTGGGTAGGAAGAATCAATATTATGAAAAATAACTAAACTACCAAATGCAACCTACAGATTCAAAGTGATCCCTATCAAATGACCAATGACATTTTTCACAGAACTAGAACAAAAATTTTCACAATTCATATGGAGACACAAAAGACTCTGAATGGCCAAAGCAGTCTTGAGAAAAAAGAATGGAGCTGGAGGAATCAACCTTCCTGACTTCAGATTATACTACAAAGTTACAGTCATCAAGACAGTATGGTACAGGCACAAAAACAGAAATATAGATCAATGGAACAAGATAAAAAGCCCAGAAATAAACCCATGCTCCTATGGGTACCTTATTTTTGACAAAGGAGGCAGGAATATACAGTGGGGCAAAGACAGTTTCTTCAATAAATGGTACCAGGAAAACAGGACAGCTACATATAAAAGAATGAAATTAGAACACTTCCTAACACCATACATGAAGATAAATGAATTAAAGACCCAAATTTAAGACCAGAAACTATAAAACTCTTAAAGGAAAACATAGGCAGAACATTCAACATAAATCAAAGCAAATCCTCTATGACACACCTCCTAGAATAGCAGAAATAAAAAAAGGAGTAAACAAGTGGAACCTAATTAAACTTACAAGCTTTTGCACAGCAAAGGAAACACTAAGCAAGATGAAAAGAAAAGACAACCCTCAGAATGGGTGAAAATATTAGCAAATGAAACAACTGACAAAGGATTAACTTCTGAAATATACCAGTAACTCATACGACTCAATACCAGAAAAACAAACAACCCAATCAAAAAATGGGAAAAAGACCTAAGCAGACATTTCTCCAAAGAAGACATACAGATGGCTAAAAAAACACACAAAAAGATGCTCAACAACACTCTTTATTAGAGAAATGCTAATCAAAACTGCAATGAGATATCACCTCACACCAGTCAGAATGGCTATCATCAAAAAGTCTACAAACAATAAATGCTGGAGAGGGTGTGGAGAAAAGAGAATGCTCTTGCACTTTTGGTGGGAATGTAAATTGATACAGCCACTATGGAAGGTGGTATGAAGATTCCTTAAAAAACTAGGAATAAAACCACCATATGACCTAGCAATCTCACTCCTAGACATATACCCTGAGGAAACCAAACTGGAAAAAGACACATGTATCCCATTGTTCACTGAAGCACTATTTACAATAGCTAGAACATTGAAGCAACCTACATGTCCATCGACAGATGAATGGATAAAGAAGTTGTGGTACATATACACAATGGTATATTGCTCAGCCATAAAATGAACACCTTTGAGTCAGTTCTAATTAGGTGGATCAACCTAGAACCTATTATACAGAGTGAAGTGAATCAGAAATAGAAAGATAAATATTGTATACTAATGCATATATATGAATCTAGAAAAATGATACTGAAGAATTTACTTACAGGGCAGCAGTGGAGAAACAGACATAGAGAATAGACTTGCGGACATAGAGAGAGGGGAGGAGAGGGTAAGATGTACGGAAAGAGTAAAAGGCAAACTTACATTACCATATGTAAAAGAGGTAGCCAACGGGAATTTGCTGTATGGCTAAAGAAACTCAAACAGAGACTCTGTATCAACCTAGAGGGGTGGGATGGGGAGGGAGATGGGATGGAAGTTCAAAAAGGAGGGGATATGTGTATACCTATGGCTGATTCATGTTGACGCTTGACAGAAAACAACAAAATTCTGTAAAGCAATTATCCTTCAGTAAAAAATAAATAAAATTTTAAAAAAATCATCTGGTCCAGAAAAAAAAAAAGTACTCCCATTTGAAAATGAGTAACCACAATAAAAACAAATACAAAGAGACTCTGCAAGTTTCCTCACATGAAAAGCAGTTGAAATCATGAAACCTATAATACGTAGTAAAAACAGAGCTAAATCATTAGTTATAAATAAATAATGAATAAGTGTGATTTAAATACCCAAAAAATAATGAAAATAAGAATTTCAAAGTTTCAAAGAAGAGAAAGAAAAACAACAGAATTAGAAAACAAGTAAACTGAAAGGGATTAGTGAATAAATGAAACTGATTAACAATAATGCTGTGAAAGCAAAAGTCACATTGGAAAGTCCAAAATGAAAAGCACTCTAAAACATAGCAAAAATAAATAATAGCACCTTCAGAAAACAGAATGAAATGAAGTTGAGAAAAAGATATGCTTACATTGTTAGAGAAAAAAATAATGGAAACAGAAGATGAAGGAGAATCAACATACAAATAATTTAATCCTCTGAGAGAAATAAGCTAATTAGAAAATAATCAGTTGTGTGTATAGACAAGACAAATATCGTGAAAAAAACAAACAAAATATGTGCTGGAGGTGAAAATGGGGAAAGGGGAAATGAATCAACATTGTATCAATCAGGGAACAGTCAGAAAAGTGGAATCACTATAGGAGAGCTCTTTCTCTTCTTCCAACTCCTTCTTCTCATTCAATAGGAAATTTATTGTGTGGATTTGATCATTGTATGAACTTGATTTTATGCTTTTCAATTGTGATAACTAGTTAAAAATTTTTGAAGCTGTTGCCTCCGTGTCTGGTGCTTGGGTCTGAAATCCACAGGGCAGGCAGTTCCAGAGAAAAGGACATGATGTAGAAAATCATGAACAAGCAGGAGACTGTAAGGACAGACAGAAACAAGGTGAGGAGCTCACCATTTCCAAGTCTCCACCTTTTTAGAGCAGAGTGTCCTGCAGGAGAGACTGCCGCCTTTGCTCTCAGGTCTAAACACACACCTGGCCCAGGAGTCGGAGAAACTGAAAGAGGCAATATGCCACAAACTGAACGAGCAGAATCCTGCTTCTGTCCCGCTTCAAAAAGTAAGATAGAAGAGACACGATAGCCTGTGAGAGCTACAAGAAATCCAACCATCTGCATGTGAAAAATATATGGAGACAGATTCTCTCCAAAAGGGAATCCTAATGTATGCTGTGAACTCTGGGTGGTAGTTACGTGTCAATATAGATTTAGCAATTTCAACAAATGTATACCTCCAGTCTAGGATGTTGATAGTGAGGTAGGAAGATATGCATGTGTGAGCACAAGGGATATGGGAGGAAATCTCTACTTCTCACTCAATTTTGCTGTGAACCTAAATTAGCTTTTTGGGCTTCCCATGCGGCTCAGTGGTAAAGAATCCATCTGCCAATACAGGAGACCTGAGTTCAATCCCTGGGTCAATAAGATCCCCTGGAGTAGAAAATGGCAACCCACTCCAGTATTCTTGCCTGAGAAATTCCATGACACAGGAGACTGGCAGGCCACAGTCCATAGGATTAAAAAAGAGTCAGATATGACTGAATGACTAAATGTAACAACAACAAATTAGCTTTAAGAGAACATAGGCAAAACACTCTCCGGCATAGATCACAGCAGGACCCTCTATGACCCACCTCCCAGGATATTGGAAATAAAAGCAAAAATAAACGAATGGGACCTAATTAAAATTAAAAGCTTCTGCAAAACAAAGGAAACTCTAAGCAAGGTGAAAAGACAGCTTTCGGAATGGGAGAAAATAATAGCAAATGGAGCAACTGACAAAGAACTAATCTCAAAAATATACAAGCAACTCCTGCAGCTCAATTCCAGAAAAATAAACGACCCAATCAAAAAATGGGCCAAAGAACTAAACAGACATTTCTCCAAAGAAGACATACAGATGGCTAACAAACACATGAAAAGATGCTCAACATCACTCATTATCAGAGAAATGCAAATCAAAACCACAATGAGGTACCATTTCACATCAGTCAGAATGGCTACAATCCAAAAGTCTACAAGCAATAAATGCTGGAGAGGGTGTGGAGAAAAGGGAACCCTCTTACACTGTTGGTGGTAATGCAAACTAGTACAGCCACTATGGAGAACAGTGTGGAGATTCCTTAAAAAACTGGAGATAGAACTGCAAGACGACCCAGCAATCCCACTGCTGGGCATACACGCCAAGGAAACCAGAATTGAAAGAGACACGTGTGCCCCAATGTTCATCGCAGCACTGTTTATAATAGGCAGGACATGGACGCAACCTAGATGTCCATCAGCAGACGGATGGATAAGAAAGCTGTGGTACATATACACAGTGGAGTATTACTCAGCCATTAAAAAGAAGACATTTGAATCAGTTCTAATGAGGTGGATGAAACTGGAGCCTATTATACAGAATGAAGTAAGCCAGAAAGAAAAACACCAATACATTATACTAACGCATATATATAGAATTTAGAAAGATGGTAATGATAACCCTGTATGCGAGATAGCAAAAGAAACACAGATGTGTAGAACAGTCTTTTGGACTCTGTGGGAGAGGGCGAGGGTGGGATGGCTTGGGAGAATGGCATTGAAACATGTACAATATCATATGTGAAACGAATTGCCTGTTCAGGTTTGATGCATGATACAGGATGCTTGGGGCTGGTGCACTGGGATGACCCAGAGGGATGGTATGGAGGTAGAGGAAGGAAGGGGCTTCAGGATGGGGAAACACGTGTACACCCATGGTGGATTCATGTTGATGTATGGCAAAACCAATACAATATTGTAAAGTAAAAAAAAAAAAGTCTCTTAGAATATATCTATATTCATATATATACACACACTATGTGTCCAACTCTTTACCAGCTGAGCTATATCTCTCTATGTAGATGTATATATATCTGCTTCCTTAACTTTTGTCTTTCAAATCTTATGTAAATTGTCACCTTTGCCTCATGTTAACCAGATACTGTATTTGTCTCTCTCTCTCTCTCTCTCTCTATATATATATATATATATATATATACACACACATATATCTATCTCTATGTATATAATCTGTAAAACATTGTTCCAGATTGGCTAAGTTGACAAAATATAAATCTACCACAATGTGTTAGAGTGTTAATTGCCACATCTAAATAGATATCTTTGAAAGCTGATGACTCAGTGATTCCAAGTGTAGACACATTTTCTTAAATTCCATAAATCATAAAGAAAAATATTGTTATAAAAAGTAAAGACAATTTTTCCAAACATGAGGAAGAGAATTTCCTCCCTTCTTGCCTCTTTCTCTGTCTTACACACACACACACATTACTTTCATTATGATAAAATATATTGAGAGGATAGATATTAAAATTAGACTTACAGGGATTAAATTCCTAGCTGTTTCCTAATTACTTATATAATATTAGGCAAATGACTTTACTTCTCTAAACTTAGTTTTCGCATACCTAAATGATAATCACAGCACCTTCCTCAGAATGAGACAGTGAGTTGAACAAATATATGATGTCAAATAACTCTCTGGCTCATGTTTTCCCCACTAAATTGTGGTATATTTTTACCAAAATTACTGAGTCATGCAGTTTCAGGAGTGTTAGAGACACACCTAAAGCAACCTCGAGGAGTGTCATTGCTCAGCCAGAGTTTCAGAGATGATTATTTTAGTGGCGCCTTTGTAAAGCACTCTCTGAGTGGCACCTGACCTCCTGACACCTGTTTCAGACCGTGAAGTTTTTGGATGCAGAAAAAGATGTGACAAGACAGCTCACAGTTAGGAACCAGAAGACTGTGCTCAAGCCAGTATCCAGACTCTTTCTCAGAAGCAGAGAAGCAGAGAGAAACAATGGTTCTCTCCAGGGCCAGGGGATGATCTCCACTTCCTCTTCAGAAAATTGTCTTCCTCAATCTGTGTGTTAGTGCTGAGATTTTGTTCTGATTTTCAAGCCATAGATTAATCCCTTGAGTTTCAGCAATAAAGAAGCCTCTAGTATGCTAGCTGTAGCAATGGACTTGAAGGTAACACATCGATGACCTGTTTCCACATAGTTTTAAGTTCTGGAAAGAGCATTTGAGTCTGGGGAGGAAAAAATAGGTCTGTATGTATCTTTACTTTCAGCCATTCCTTCAAAGACTTTCTGTAATGTTGGCAGCATTTATGAAACAGATTTATTTATTTATTTTTGGAAAACATATTTTTTCCCCTCTGAGAAACAACTGTGTATAAAGTTAGGGCAATTGTAATATACCATGGAAAACCACCTGAGCATTCTTACGGCTTCTGCTATAATTTATTTTATTCAGAGCTTCTGGTAAATTGTATGGGTAGAAGCATTATGAGTTCTTTTTAATATCTCACTAAATATATTTAGAATGCTTAATTGAAGCTTAACCTTTATTTTGTTCAATACATGTTGTCTCTAGCTAATAATGACAGGGAAAAATAATCACCTAGGTTAACGTCTTATATTTAGCTACTTCTGTTTCCTTCAAAGCTTGAAAAATAAGTTCTGAAATGAATTGATATAACAGGAAATCAACAGGGTAAAGAATAATTCTAATGATTTCTTCTTGGCCTTGCAATTATATACAGTACATTTGAAGTAAACAAATAGTTCAAACAAAGACATTAATTCCCTTTCTATCTATATAATTTTAATTAGAAACCTTTAATTGGACTTGGCCAAAGTTCCTCAAGAAGGTTATAGAGTGCCCTATCTAAGCTATTTTTATATAAGAAAATGTATTTTTCATCACTTACTAAATACAATAAATAGCTGCCATTATTGTAGATATTTCATAGAGAACACTCTTCTCAACATTTTTATCACAAAATTATTAGAAAACAAAGCTCTTTCAAGGTTTATTAGTTATTAAGTGTTTGATATATTAATTTTTATAATAAATAAGATGCCTTTTAATATATTCATTGCATTTTATATAATGTCATATTTTTATGGCAAGCAATAAATGTGTTTGATGTTCCAGATACTATTTCATCACTGAATTCTTTTAAACTTTCATTTTTATGAGCACTTCTAACATGAATTAAAATGATCTGCAAATGTGCAAGCTCATTTAATTGAAACAAAATTGCTAAATTCTTGAATTTATAAATAAGCCTTTAATCTTTAGGGGCAAATATATCATTTTCAAACAAATTTTATAGAGCTCAATCAATTGTTTTTAGCAGTCCTTTTTTTTTATTTTTGTTATGCCACAACCATTCGTGTGTAGGAAATATGCAAGTATAAGTTCCTCGACTTAATGTTTAAAATAATAAATATTTTTACCAGTTACTTCAATTATCATTGTTTGAAGGCACTATACTATGTCTCCTAACTAAAGACACTTCATATTGCCTAATTATTCCCAAGAAGCATATGATTCACAAAATATTTACTAACAAATTTTTAAACACAAATATTTTGAAGTGTCTATAGTTCCAATTGTATGTTGCAATGATAAAGATGAAATTATAAACTTTATTTTTTAATAATAAGATATAAACTCTGTGCCTTTATTATCAAAATCTTAGAAAAGACATTTAGATTTAACCAGAGAAGTTATTTGAGCATTTGAGTGTGCAGCTAGCTGATATTTAAATTCATGCAATTCAGGTGTAATTTTTTTCTAAATTCCTTCTTAAGTGACTGAACAAATTTCAGCTTTTAAAACCAACTTTTTCATCTGACCTTACAAAACATCCACATAATTGTTAAAAATATAAATACTTCAGAAATCTATAGCAGAGAGAATTTTATGCAATTTGCCACAAAGACACAACACTGAATAGCTTGATGCATATTTCTGTAGATTTTTTTTAATAGTTTTTAATTTTTTTAATTTTAAAATCTTTAATTCTTACATGTGTTCCCAAACATGAACCCCCCTCCCAGTTCCCTCCCCATAACATCTCTGTGGGTCATCCCCATGCACCAGCCCCAAGCATGCTGTATCCTGCGTCAGACATAGACTGGCGACTGGGAAAACTGGTCAACTACTTGTAAAAGAATGAAACTAGATCACTTTCTAACACCGCACACAAAAATAAACTCAAAATGGATTAAAGATCTAAATGTAAGACCAGAAACTATAAAACTCCTAGAGGAGAACATAGGCAAAACACTCTCAGACATAAATCACAGCAGGATCCTCTATGATCCACCTCCCAGAATTCTGGAAATAAAAGCAAAAATAAACAAATGGGATCTAATTAAAATTAAAAGCTTCTGCACAACAAAGGAAAATATCAGCAAGGTGAAAAGACAGCCTTCTCAATGGGAGAAAATAATAGCAAATGAAGCAACTGACAAACAACTAATCTCAAAAATATACAAGCAACTTATGCAGCTCAATTCCAGAAAAATAAACGACCCAATCAAAAAATGGGCCAAAGAACTAAATAGACATTTCTCCAAAGAAGACATACGGATGGCTAACAAACACATGAAAAGATGCTCAACATCACTCATTATCAGAGAAATGCAAATCAAAACCACAATGAGGTACCACTTCACACCAGTCAGAATGGCTGCGATCC
Organism: Budorcas taxicolor; assembly: GCF_023091745.1. Classification (NCBI taxonomy): domain Eukaryota; kingdom Metazoa; phylum Chordata; class Mammalia; order Artiodactyla; family Bovidae; genus Budorcas; species Budorcas taxicolor. The sequence goes on from NC_068910.1 coordinate 35,779,661, forward strand.
AAAAATCTGCAAGCAATAAATGCTGGAGAGGGTGTGGAGAAAAGGGAACCCTCCTACACTGTTGGTGGGAATGCAAACTAGTACAACCACTATGGAGAACAGTGTGGAGATTTCTTAAAAAATTGCAAATAGAACTCCCTTATGACCCAGCAATCCCACTGCTGGGCATACACACCGAGGAAACCAGAATTGAAAGAGACACGTGTGCCCCAATGTTCATCGCAGCACTGTTTATAATAGCCAGGACATGGAAACAACCTAGATGTCCATCAGCAGATGAATGGATAAGAAAGCTGTGGTACATATACACAATGGAGTATTACTCAGCCGTTAAAAAGAATTCATTTGAATCAGTTCTGATGAGATGGACGAAACTGGAGCCGATTATACAGAGTGAAGTAAGCCAGAAAGAAAAACACCAATACAGTATACTAACACATATATATGGAATTTAGAAAGATGGCAATGACGACTCTGTAGATTTTTATATGCACCTTTTATTTTTTAATGAAAATGACATGTCCATTTTTGTTTATAACATCATTTTTCAATAATATATATTAGGTGTAAATAAATTCAATCTATATCACATTTTTAAAAGAAAACTCTTAGTCTGAGCACAATCTGAGACTTACATGAGTATTCTAACTATGAAAAAATCAGTTGTGTTCTGTCATTTTAACTCTTCTATTTATCCCTGGATACACAGAGAGAAAGCAACTATTTTTAAATATATCTATATACCTACATACATATGTATATATATATATATATATATATATATATATATATATATATATGTAATCAAGATTTAAAGATAGAAAAATTATGTGAATGCAATAACATAGAAATTTCTGAGATTTATCACTAAGAAAAATAGTGATCAAAACGTTTTTCCCCCTTTTAATTTTTTATATAATTTTTGTAGGTTATTTTCCATTTATAGTTATTTACAAACCATTGGCTATATTCACTTTGTTGTATAATACATCCTTGAGCCTATCTTGGTATAACCAATAGTTTATTCCTCCCACTCCCTTACCCCTGTATTACCCCTTTCCCTCTCATCGCTGGTAACTACTAGTTTGTTCTATATACCTGTTAGTCTACTTCTTTTGTGTTACATTTGCTGTTTTCTTTTGGTATTTTTTAGATTCTATGATGTAAGAAATATCATATAGTCTGACTTATTTATCTGTCTGACTTATTTCACTTAGCATATTCTTGCCAGGTTCACACATGTTGCTGCAAATGACAAAATTTCATTCTTTTTCACGGCTGAGTAGTATTCCATTGTGTATGTATTCCACAGTTTCTTTATTCATTCATCTGTTGATAGACACTCAGGTTGTTTCTATGTCTTCGCTATTGTAAATATTGCTGCTATTAACATTGGGGTGTATGTATCTTTTTGAATTAGTGCTTTTATTTTTTTCAGCTATATATACCTAGGAGTGCAATTGCTAGGCCATAGAGTAGTTTTATTTTTAATTTTTTGAGGACACTGTATACTGTTTTCCACAGTGACTATACCAGTGCACATTTCACTTACAGTGTGGGAAGGTTCCCTTTTCTCCATACCCTTACAAATGTTTATTTGCATTCACTTGATTTTGAAACATATTTTCAAATGTATAAGGCCAGCACGGAACCTACTTTGCCTTTCTGTGTGTATACTTGTTGAGATCTGCCTTAACAATTGTCCTGAGTTTAGTTAATTGACTTTATTGTGTCTGGCTAAATTTGTTGTAAACACAATAGACTGCTGCTAAACTTTAGAATACCACAAATTTGTAATTACTACTCTTATAAACTTAATGGCTACCTACAAAAGGTCAGTTTTATGGGCATTTCCTCATTTCAACTTTAGATATTCAATAAAGGGAGTATTATTTTTGCCTTCATATTACACTAAGGAATCAAAGGCACAGAGTATAAACAGTTTCAGTTCAGTTCAGTTCAGTCACTCAGTCGTGTCCAACTCTTTGCGACCCCATGACTCGCAGCACGCCAGGCCTCCCTGTCCATCACCATCTCCCGGAGTTCACTCACACTCACGTCCATCGAGTCTGTGATGCCATCCAGCCATCTCATCCTCTGTCGTCCCCTTCTTCTCCTGCCCCCAATCCCTCCCAGCATCAAAGTCTTTTCCAATAAGTCAACTCTTTGCATGAGGTGGCCAAAGTACTAGAGTTTCAGTTTTAGCATCATTCCTTCCAAAGAAATCCCAGGGCTGATCTCCTTCAGAATGGACTGGTTGGATCTCCTTGTAGTCCAAGGGACTCTCAAGAGTCTTCTCCAACACCACAGTTCAAAAGCATCAATTCTTCGGTGCTCAGCCTTCTTCACAGTCCAACTCTCACATCCATACATGACCACTGGAAAAACCATAGCCTTGACTAGACAGACCTTAGTCGGCAAAGTAATGTCCCTGCTTTTGAATATTCTATTTAGGTTGGTCATAACTTTTCTTCCAAGGAGTAAGTGTCTTTTAATTTCATGGCTGCAATCACCATCTGCAGTGATTTTGGAGTCCAAAAAAAAAATAAAGTCTGACACTGTTTCCACTGTTTCCCCATCTATTTCCCATGAAGTGATGGGACCAGATGCCATGATCTTCATTTTCTGAATGTTGAGCTTTAAGCCAACTTTTTCACTCTCCTCTTTCACTTTCATCAAGAGGCTTTTTAGTTCCTCTTCACTTTCTGCCATAAGGGTGGTGTCATCTGCATATCTGAGGTGATTGATATTTCTCCTGGCAATCTTGATTTCAGCTTGTGTTTCTTCCAGTCCAGCATTTCTCATGATGTACTCTGCATATAAGTTAAATGAGCAGGGTGACAATATACAGCCTTGATGTACTCCTTTTCCTATTTGGAACCAGTCTGTTCCATGTCCAGTTCTAACAGTTGCTTCCTGGCCTGCATACAGATTTCTCAAGAGGCAGGTCAGGTGGTCTGGTATTCCCATCTCTTTCAGAACTTTCCATAGTTTACTGTGATCCACACAGTCAAAGGCTTTGGCCTAGTCAATAAAGCAGAAATAGATGTTTTTCTGGAACTCTCTTGCTTTTTCCATGATTCAGTGGATGTTGGCAATTTGATCTCTGATTCCTCTGCCTTTTCTAAAACCAGCTTGAACATCAGGAAGTTCACGGTTCATGTATTTCTGAAGCCTGGCTTGGAAAATTTTGAGCCTTACTTTACTAGCGTGTGAGATGACTGCAATTGTGCGGTAGTTTGAGCATTCTTTGGCATTGCCTTTCTTTGGGATTGGAATGAAAACAGTTTAGCAAATGTTATACTTACACTCAGAGGAGAAACCAAGATCTGAAAAGTGGGAATTATGATCTTACTCTATATTCTTAAATTCTATGGTACATGTCACCAAATAAAATAACTCCTTTCCACAATAATTGGTTCTGCTGTACTTACTAGGTAAGTGAAGGACATCTGTATTTGCACAATCTTACCCACATCCTGTTTAAAGCACCTGATTCAACTTCTTGCCTTGAAATGTAACAGTTTACTCAACCTTTGAAATTTCAGAGATGAATTTCAGCTAATGATTGTGACCCTTAAAGTCATTTTAGTAAATATTGAGAGTGATTATCTACTGTTTCCTGAAAGTGTGTTCCTTAAATTTTCCACTGGCGTATAATAGCAGTTATTTACACAAAAGTTATTTTGCAGAGAAAACCTTACAAGAAAACAAACATTGTGAGTATCTAAAAACAGTTTCCAATATACTGATTTTCATTTTTGCTTTTAAAATATTCGATTTCATAACCCTTTTCTTTTTCAGCAAATTTCTAATTACTATGGTTCTGTGAAAACAATTTACATATCAGATTTATATCACTTTTTTATACTCTTTGTACATTTTAACTTAAGTCTCAGTTTTAGCATTTGTAAAGTGAGAATAACAATATGTATTCTGTAAAATTTTGTGAAGATAAAATAGGTAACATATGTGGTAAATTTGCAGAGTGCCACAAACTCTTGCTCTTTCCAGTAAAAAATAGAATCTGTTGGGTCTGAGATAATATGTAACTGTATTAACCAAAAGCTATGGTAGAAGTAATTATATTTCATTTAAGCTCTTTACTTGGTGTTATAAAAGCATGTCATCAAGCATAAAATGCTATCATGCCATCATACTGTAAAGAGGGTCTAAGCCATGTAGAGAAGTTTCTGGGGCATGAAAAAACTTTTCTTTTTTTTTTTTAAGAAGAGAGAAGTCAAGGTAAATCACAATGATAGACCACTTTGAAAGTGGGTATCCCAAACCCAAAAACTCAAAATGAAGCTATATGAATTAAAATTGAAGCACTAAGAGAAGTGTTATCAACACAAATAGCAAATTATGCACCACCACCCCCAAAACAATTCATCCCAAGCAATAAGAACTTGAAAAAAATTGTCAAAATCATCTATGGAAATCATCCAAAGGCTTGCACCAGTATGAGGAGCATTTGCTCAAGAAAAATGGATGTATCTTAGTAATAATAGTGAGCTTTGTGTCATTTTAGCCCATGATTTCCTACTGTATGGTTCCCTTAAAAATGAACAGCCTTGCAATTACTGTAGTCAGGAACAACAGAAGCATGGCACTCACTGGAAGAAGTAAACAATTTTAAGTTTCCCCAAAGTCCCTTTCTCAGAAACTTTGCATGATTTGACTTGTCTGCCATTTCCCTGGAAACCACCATTCACAGAATTTGTCATTATTTAACCTGATTCAGAACTCACTGTCTGCCACCAACTTTTTTTTTGAGAGCATTTATTAAAACAATCAGTGACATTGCAACTGTTTGAGGTGTAAGAACAGTTGGAGCAAACAAGATGCTGACCAAATATGTAATAGAAAACTTGGGGGGGGGGGCGGGGGGGAGGTGCGGGGTGGTGGTGGTGATGTATCCACAGAGATTTTTGAAAAGCTCCAAAATATGTGGATATCTAGTAGACTAGATACTATAGTACTGTGCACATGCACAGAAAAGACCCAGGAATGCCTATCCTCTTACTGCTGACTGATCATGAGGAAACGTGAAAGCAGGCAGTGAAGATTAAGGCAGAATTGTAAACTCCCTGGCTTGTCAATGATGGCATGATCCCAACAAATACTAAGAGTACCTGACAAAGATGGTATAGCCATTTGTTTAAATATTTAAGGAAATATGTTCAATCACTAGTTGGCCACCAGGCTATATGAACAGAGACATATGACCAAATTTTCTGAATAATTAGTTCAAGAAAGTCACTAAGCAAGCCAGCAGAAACAACAACAAACAGCAGCAACCGCAAATCTTGGTAAGGGGGCAGATTCTGGGGTTCAACATTGCTGCATTGTATTATTTAAAATAACTATGTTTCAACTAAAAATTATGAGAAATGCAAAGAAATGTGAAAGTATACCTGATATGCAGGGAAAAAGTAGTCAAAAGAAACTGTCTCAGAAGAGTCCATCTATTGGACTTATTACAAAGACTTTAAATCTGATAATTTAAGGAACTAAAGTAAACCACATCTAAGGAGCTAAAGCAATATGAGATTGATTCCTCACAATGTGGAAAATGTCAACAAAGAGAGACTTATTTAGAAGTAGAACAACAACAAGAAATAGAAATTATGTATTTAAAAATATATTAATTGAGAAAACATTCATTAGAGGGTCTACAAAAGCAGATTTTTTTTTTCTGGCAAAACACAAAGAATAGAGATATCTAGTCTGCAAAACTTCCCAGTGGTCATTTATGGTTGTGAGAGCTGGACCATAAAGAAGACAGAATGCCAAAGAACTGATCCCTTTGAACTGTGGTACTGGAGAAGACTCCTGAAAATCCCTTGGATAGCAAGAAGTTCAAACCAGTCACTCTTAAAGGAGATCAACCCTGCATATTCACTGGAAGGACTGATGCTGAAGCTGAAATTCCAGTATTTTTGCATCCAGTCATCTGATGCGAACAGATGACTCATTGGAATAGTCCCTGATACTGGGAAAGATTGAGGGCAGAAGGAGAAGAGGGTGTCAGAGGATGAGATGGCTGGATGACATCACCAATGCAATGAGCATGAACTTGGGAAAACTCCAGGAGATGGTAAGTGACAGGTAGGTCTGGCATGCTGGAGTCGATGGGGTCACAAAGAGTCAGACATGACTGGGACACTGAACAACAAAGTCTGCAGAAAAGAAAAAAAAAAAAAAAAAGTAAGCAAATTCTTGGAAATCTCTGGGACACAAATTGAAATATCAACATATGAATAATGGAAGTCCCAATAAATGAGAGAAAGAATCAGAAAGAATATATGAAGAAATAATATAATAATGTCTCAAATTAATGAAAAACTTTAACCTGCAAAACCTAGAGCTTGTTGAACTCTAAATGGGATGAGCTCAAAGAACCAAGAGCTCATTGAACTCTAAATAGTATGAAGTCAAAGAAATCCATACCTAACCACATCATAATTAAACTGTTGAGAACTATTTGTTATTGATGATGTTCAGTCACTAAGTCATGTTTGACTCTTTGCAACCCCATGGACTGCAGCATGCTGGGTTCCTTTGTCCTCTGCTATCTTCCCAAGTTGGCTTAAATTCATGTCCATTGGGTCAGGGATGCTATCTAACCATCTCATCCTGTGCCACCCCCCTTCTCCTTCTGCCTTCAATCTTTCCCAGCATCAGAGTCTTTTCCAAATGAGTCACAGACAAAGAGAAACCTTGAAATTAGCAAGAAAGAAGTGACTACAAGATGAACCACAGATTTTTCCTCAGAAATCACAGAGGCCAAAAGAAAGTGGGGTGAAATAGTTAAGTGCTGAAGAAAAAGATTCTGAACAATGTATTCAATATCTCCTCAAGCCCCATCCCCTCAAAAAAATCCTTCAATAATGAAGGGGAGGTAGTCCAGATCAAGATGGCAAGTAGAAATATCCTGAACTTACCTCCTCCCATGCACTCATCAAAGCTATAACTGCATATAGAACACCTATCTCTGAGAATGACATAAAGACTTAGCAGAACAGATTTTTGACAACCAAAGTTATAAAAAATGACACATCAAGGTTAGTAGGAGGGGCAAAGATGCAGCCTTAGCAAAACTCACATCCTGGGTTTCTCTGGTGGTCTGCTGGCTAAGACTCTGCACTGCCAATGCAGGGGGCCCAGGCTCGATCTCTGGTCAGGGAACTGGGTCCCACATGCTCCAACTAAGAACCAGAACAGTCAAATACATAATAAAAATAGATATTAAAAAGTCCCACATCCCCATTCAGTGATCCACAAGCAGGAGGGATGTCACCATGGTAGAGGTACCCCCACCACCACCACCACCACATCTTGCTGTGGGAAACTGTGACTCTTCTCTTGAAAGACTCATATACAAAGTCACTTGCTCCAAATTTCAGTAGAGAGGCAGCAGCTTGAAGAACACCTGGATTATATGAAAAGAAGATCCACTGACTAATTTTAAGATATGTGCTTAAAAGACATATGGCAGGGTCCAGTGGTACTTTCTCTAGTCATGGAAGTGCTCCTAAACCTCTTGTTTTGTTGTTGTTAACTCTCCCCCAGCTAATTGGCTCAGCTCTTGTGGGTGTTATTTCTGTCACTCTTCATCAACCTAGCCAACACCAGGTGCCCCACCCACCCCACTGTTTCCCTGAGGACCCAGTGGACACCCCACTGGCCTCTCCAATTGGCTCCTGCCCTCTCCCACCTAAAGGACTGCCATGACCATCACCAGAACCCTTCCTAAGTGGTTCACACTCTGGGGGGACAAGTCTGCACATCACTGCCCTGATAGTACTCAGACCAGAACCCCTCATCAAACCAGGCCAAGGACCAGCCCCACTTACAGACTGTGTCCAGCAGTTAGAGCCAAGCAATGCACCCAGCCAGCCTGGGAACCAGGTCCACTAACTAACATGCCTACAGCAATCATGGCTCAGCTACAACCTGCAGAGAAATGGCTGGAGTACTTGGCTCTGGTGACCAGGGAGGATATTCTGCCACTGGGCCCCAAAGGATACCTTTTCTGCATAGGGCCTCTCTTTCAAGACTGGGGGACATAGCTGATATATTTAACACATAGAAACAAAATGAGGAGACAACAGGATACCTTTCAAATAAAAGAGAATTAAACAAAACCTCAGAAAAAGAACTAAATGAAACAGAGATAAGCAATCTACCAGATAAACAATTCAAAGTAATATTCATAAACATGCTCAATAACCTAAGGAGAAGAACAGATAAAGACAAGATTAACAGATATAAATGTAGAAATTGACATTAATAAAATAATGATAAGGGACTTCAACACATCATTTACATCAGTGGATAGAATATCCAGATAGAAAATAATTAAGAAAACATTGGCCTTAAACAACAAGTTAGGTCAAACTGATTTACGAGACATATACAAACATTCCACCCCAGAAGAGTAGAGTATACATTGCTTCCAAGTGCACATGAAACATTCTCCAGGATAAATCACATGCTAGAACCAAATGAGTCTCAATAAAATTAAGATTGAAATGATATCAAGCATCTTTTTCAACCATGATAGTACAAAACTATAAATCAATTATAAGAAAACTGGAAAAAAAACCACAAATATGTTCACACTAAACAATATGCTCTTTTACATCACAGATGTGTCAGTGAAGAAACGGGGGATTAAAAAATACCTTGAGACAAATAAAATCGGAAGCACAGTGTTCCAAAACCTATGGGATGCAGCAAAAGCAATTCTAACAGGGAGGTCTAGAGTGATATAAGTCTACCTCAGGAAACCAACGAGAAACAGAACCCCTCAAATAAGCAATCTGTCCTGATACTTAAAAAGGGAGGCAAAGAACAAATAAAGCTAATGTCAGTGGAAAGAAAGAAATACTAAAGATTAGAGTGGAAATGAATGAAATGGAGAAAAAAATAAAAACACTGAAACAGATCAATGGAACTAACATCTTATTTGTGAAAAGATAAGCAAAATTGAAAAAACCTTCAGTCAGATTCAACAGAGAAAGAAAAGACCCAAATAAATAAATTCAGAACTGAAAGAAAAGTTACAACTGACATCACCAAAATACAAATGATCAAAAGAGGGTATACTTATATGCCAAACAAATTGGACAGCCTTGAAGAGTGGATATATTTCTAGAAACATATACTCTTCTAAGACTTAATCAGGAAAAAATAGAAAATTTGAACAGAACAATCATTAGTAATTTTATTGAGTCAATAATCCAAAAACTCTCTCAACAAACAAAAGTTTACTAAATCAACATTAAAGATTTTGTTGAATGTGAACTTAATATAACTTAGAGTGTGCACATTTTTTTATACTTCCCAGACTATAAATCAGGAAAATATGAATCATCCTAGATTTGGAAAATTGCTTGGCATTACTTTTGGTCTTTTTCTTTTCCATAAACTGGCTGAAGATTTTTAAATGTATTGTAAGTGGTGGAGGTGAAGCCAATACCAGTGGAAGCTGTTGTTTTCCCCACTGGATTGCAAGTTATTTGAATGGATTAGCCAAATCAACTTTATAATATAGTCCTAACATAATAATACTCGTTATTAAGAATGGTTGCCTCATAGAGCCTGGAAAAATTATTGGCAGACTGAATTTATATCATTCAGTCTTATGAATATTATAGATGAAGAAAATACAAATATCTTAACATGAGACATTAATACATGGTCATTTTAAAGGGCAATTTTGCCTCTGTTTTTGCACCCATATGAGATTATCAGAGAATGGAAAAAAAGATGAAATACATTTAAGTAAAGAAGCTAACAGTTTCAGAAGTAAAGTTTTTTTTGTTGTATGCATAAGTACTGAAGCCCTATAGATTGTTTAGCTCCGCTTGAAACACAATGAATAAAAACCTACAGCAAAGCACAAATTTTGTGGTATATTACAAAAAGATGCATTCGGAATACCATATGTGAAGTGTATGCTCAGTTCAAGTGACACACAAGCTTGACTTCAATTTCTGTAATATCAAATAAGTTCTGCTATATGTCTTGATTTACCATGAAAGTTAACTGTCACATTTTAGGCAAATAAAAATTATTAAAACTTGACAGCTGGCAAATTATGCTAACATCTGGTAACAAATCATTCCTGACAGTTCAATTGTACACTTCTTATTGCATAGCTATTAATATTATAAAGACCAAAAAGGAAACATTATAGCACTTGACTAACATATTCCCTAAAGTGATAGAAAGAATGCACTGTTTATCTTAATGTGTAAGAAATGTCATCTTTTCATGTCTGAGGTTTGAAGTAGATTGGAACCAAGTAACTCTAAACATGGATGGCATCACCCAGTGCCACAAGCTAAAAAGAGAATTGAAAATTTCTGAATTCGGAATGACATTATAATATATTTACAGTATATAATAGATAAAATAGTGAAAACAGATTATGGCAATAATAAAAACAGCTAAATGATATTATATACCTATGCACTGATAATTTGGTACAATATCACTTTCTTAGTTAAGCTTGCTAATTATCGTAGAGGGTAGAAGTTCTAAATGGCACTTTAACAAGAAAGCTCTAGACTCCAGGTAACAATTAATTAAAATCTTGCTCAAATTCCTGGCATTGGGATATAAATGTTATTTACTGTCACTGATCTTTTTAAAGGGAGAAGAATAATTTTCTTTTCAGTTTTAAGTCATGATTTTATTCACTTTCATCCTTAAGTCGCTTTTGTTAATTTCTGGATGTTATCCCCAAAGCATATAATAAATAAAAGTAAAATCTGAACCAAAAAATAAATTGTGTCCATGAAGATAAAAGCTGAATTGGTATGTTGAGCATCTGCATCATGGTTCTGGCTTGGTATTGTGTTAAATCACTGTCCATTCATGGGTACACTTTGAGTACTGTAAAATGAGAGGGTTGCATATTATAATCTATACAGTCATTTTTAGGTCTGAACATGCATTTTTTCTTAGACTATGCAACTGAATTTAGAAAATATAGTCAACCATGGATTGATTTAACTGGCTAAATAAGAAAATATGTATATAAAGATAATTTTGCTCACTTATATTTTTGTGAGTATGTAACTGTCACTCATAAAGACTGTATGATTAAGCAAGAATATTGACATTTTTGTGTTTTAAAGTAGACAATTTTAAAAAATATATAGAATCAAAGTTATTATAGATTTAAATAATTTTTAATCTTGATGACAAATCCTAAGATATAGAATAACAGTTCTAAAATGATGTCTAAAATCCTATTATGAGTGTGAGCTCAGTCAGTCGTGTCTGACTCTGCGACCCCATGGACTGCAAACCCCAGGAGCCTGCCAGGCTCCTCTGCCTATGGGATTCTCTAGGCAAGAATACTGGAGTGGGTTGCCATTTCCTCCTCCAGGGGCATCTTCCTAACCCAGGAATCGAACTCATGTCTCCCACGTTTTCTGCATTGGCAGATGGATTCTTTACCATTGCGCTACCTGGGAAGCCTTTTGGATGCTCCTGTGTTTTGTTTCATGGTTGCATGTTAGGTTGTAGAGTTAAAAAATCTAAAAATAATCAAAGGTTAAGTATTCATTTGCTCTAATGAATTCATATAAAATTTATGGATGGATTTGCACTTCCCTAACGCCTGAGCCTCAATTCACTTTCAAATACATGAAGTGTCATTTGAAGAATAGTGTGCTCTTAATGAAATTCTCTAGATCTTATGTTTTAAATGTTTAAGAGGTTCATATTTTAAACCTGGTAAGAATACCAGAGTAACCTTCATACATTTTCTTAGTCTACAAGCTGAAATCCAACTATATGACTTTTGTAAAAGAGAACTTAAGTTCCAAGTCATGTTACTTTTTTTATAACAGATACTGTATCCTATATCAAATGTCTTATGAAAATATTATATTTTCACTTTTGGCAATTTTAGGAAGAGCTATTCATTTGAGAGAAAATGTTATTTTATTATTGGTAGTTTCTGTTGTTGTCATTTATACTCATAATTATTTTTTGGAAGATTTAAGATCAACAGAAGGCAGATGAAAAATAAATACACTGTTTAAGAGCTAGATTAATAAATGAGTAAATATCTGAAGCTGACCACTATATATTGATAATAAATATCAGAAAATGCATTTAGAATGACTGATTATTTTTGTAGAATAACAAAACAATGAAAGTCTTGTTTTCTCTGAAAGTTCTCATTGTTAAGTTGCCTTCATGCTTAGTCACTCAGTCATGTCCGACTCTTTGTGACCCACTGGACTACAGCCCACCAGTCTCCTTTGTCCATAGAATTTCTAAGGCAGGATACTGAAGTGGGTTGCCATTTCTTTCTCCAGAGGATCTTCCTTATGCAGGGATAAAACCCAGGTATCTCGTGTCTCTTTCCTTGCAGACAGATTCTTCACCCTGTGAGCCATCAGGGAAGCACCTTAGGAAACCACTAAATTAAGCACTCACCTTTGGGAAGCACTGATATTTGCACTGCAGGAGCGATGGGCGCAGATCACTCAGAGAAACATAATCATATGCTTTAAAGAAATTAACAAGCCAGATAGTAACTGGATACCACCATCCTCACATCCACTTGGAATGTTCTCTTGCTTCCTTATGTTTCCACCTTAGTCCCTGGCTTGATACATTTAAGAAATTTTAAAAAGAGGATCATTGAGGAGCAGAGGTTCTATTGCCATTACCATTTCAGTAGCGGAGGTGGTGTGCTATGGAAACCTGAAACATGGATTTCTTTACCGGTCCAAATTGTCATCCTTTTCTATATTCAATGTCACGTAACTTTTCAGTTTATCCAACTTAAAGATATTTAATATTTATTAGTTTTACCCCTTGGCCTTGGACTTTGCCTTGTGCCATACTTAGATAAATAAAAGAGAACAGATATGACAGTGAATCATCTCTGTATTTAGACTTCAAAAGATCTCTTGTATAACCATATGCTTTCCTTCAACTCCATCATCTCAATGAGATAAATATGCCCAGAGCGGTCTGCTGGTTGAGGAGAAGGAGTAACAAGTGATGCATAGCAGCTACACTAACTAAGTTGCTGCAGCCAAACCTGGTGTAAATATAAGCAAATGCTTATTGCCGTGTGCTGCCGAGATTTTATCTTTATGTGGTGCTCCTCTTTATCTCTAGTAACATTTCTGGTTATAAAGTATATAGAATCTATAGGAGTATAGTCACTCTATTTTATTGTATTGCTGTCATAATATGTATTTTCCATGATTTCATTTTCAACCTATTCATATCATTGAATCAAAAATATATCTCCTTTAGATAGGATACAAATGGGTTGTTTTTTAACCCATGTTGAAAATCTTTGCCTTTTAATTAGTTTACTTACTTACTTACTTAATTAATTAATTTTATTTATTTATTTATTTATTTTTATTTTTTTTACAATACTGTATTGGTTTTGCCATACAATGACATGAATCCACCACGGGTGTACATGCGATCCCAAATAATTTAAACATATTTAATATCATTAATGATGTTTTTGAATTTATATCTGCCATTTTTACTTTTGTATTCTATATATTCCCTGTCTTTTTGCTCCTATGTTTTCCTTTACTACTTTCTTTTGCATAAACTGGATTATTTTCTAATGTAGCATTTTAATTTCTTTAATTTTTTAAACATACATATACTTTTTATAGTAGTCATGGCTCAGTGATTTATTATATATGTCTAAATGTATCAGAATCAGCTTCATATTTATTCTAGCTTACTTCTAGTGGCATATAGAAAGACTACTATATAGATTTATCCCTTTCCTTTTTTTTTGTATTTTTATACACATTACATCCATAATGTTACAAACTGAATAATAAGTTGCTATCATTATTATTGTACTGCCTATAGTCATTTCCTCAACCTAATACAGCTTTACACACACCCTTCTACTTTGTACTGTTTTTCTTTGTAAATATAAGTATATATTTTTGTATCTTATATGTACAATATCTTATATAATGCTGTTTAATAATTGCTTTTTAAAGTAGTTAAGGAAAGAAAAGCAAACATGCATTTATACTCTCTCTTATAACTGCACAATTAATGGTGCTTTTTTTCACATGGATTTGATTATCTGGCATCCTCTGCTTTGAGAGTCAAGAACTTTCTTTAGTATTAAGGTGGGTCTCGTAACAACACATTTTCTCAGACTTTGTTTATCTAGTAAAGCCTTTATTTCACCTTCATTTTTTCTTTGATAGCTTTGCTCGATTCTGATTGATAATTTTTTATGTATCTTTAAGTACTTTGAACATATTAACCCACTTCCTGATGGCCTCCATTGTTTCTGATGAGAAGACAGCTGTTAATCTTATTGGGGGTCCCCTTATAAGTGAGGAGTCATTTTTTTCCTCTTTCTGGTTTCAGTATTTTCTATGTGTCTTTGACAATCAGCACATTTACTATGATGCGTTTTATCATGAACCTTTTTGTATTTGTCATATACAGTTTGTAGAGCTTTCCAAATATGTAGGTTTTTATGTTTCAATATATTTCAGAAGTTTTTAGTCTTTATTTAAATTTTTCTGCTCCTTTCTCTTCCTCCTTTACTTCTTGTATCCCTATTATGCATTTGTTGATGTGCTTAATAGTATGTCACATTTCAATTTTCTTTATTATTTTTTTTCTATATATTGTTTAGCTTGAATAACCTCTATTGATCTGTCTTTGAGTTTACTAATATTTTCTTATGCCAGTTCCAATCTGCTTTAGAACTCCTCTAGTGATTTTTTTTAATTTCAAATGTTTTATTTTTCACTTCTTAATATCTACTTGATTCTTTGGCACGGTTTCTATTTATTGATATAGATGGTCAATCATAATTTGCATTGTATCTGTTATCAGGCTTTCCTTTAGCTCTATCAACATATTTATAATGATTTTTTTAAATATTTTTTCTTTTAAACACAGCATCTAATCACTCTCTTGGTTTGTATAGCCTTTTTTTTTTAATTTTTTTTCCTTTTCCCCCAAAATAAGGGTTTTATTTTCCTGTTACTGTGCATTTTTCATCCATTTTTGTTAGTAACTGGAGGTTTTCGACCATGTATTGTAGCAGCTCAGCGCTGGTGCCCTCCTGCCTCCCTATGCCCACTTCCCATGCCCAGGTCCCTGCCTTGTTTCCCTGGTTAGTTTTAATGACTATATCACTTTAGTGATTTAACATCCCCCCCAACACACACACATATGATTTTAATTATCCAGTGCAGTTTTGTGTATGCCCACAGTCATCCTGGGATAACAATGGTTTGGGTAGTACTCTTTCTCTAGCTACATTCAGATATTAACCTCCACTAGTTGCCTGTTGATTCCTGTCTTGTTTCAACAGTTCTCAGGGGTATAAACTGTTGTACAAATGAATCCAATCAAATTGTGTCTCTTTTGAAAGAATAGTTGCTGAGATCAATGCATTATATTTTTTCAGAACATAAGAGGACCACTCCCAGCTGTCTTATTTGCTAGTTCTGTCCTGCAAGCTAGCCAGACTATAGTTTAGGTTGTACCTTTGGTTAAATTTACTAATATCTTCCTGATTTCCTCTCACTACAAGCTTCACTGTTCTTGAGCATGCCTTCATACTTAAACTTTTCATACTCTGCTACAAGTGAATTCAGGTCTTTTGAGAAGAGATTAGAAGTTATCTGTTTTAAGCCTGATCCCTTTCCAAGCTAAAATCTCTGAGCTATGTCTCTGGAGCTGGGATGGGGACAACAGCAAACTTCCTCCCAAAGACATTCCCACTCTAGGAAATGAGCACTGGGTAGAGTGGCAGCCAACAGTAGCTGACGTCTTTTTTGGCTTGCTTCTCCTTTCATGGAACCACTGTTTTATGAGCCAGGACAAAGGAATTTGTGACACCAGCATTCTCAGTGCACCATACATATGGTAGAACCAACATTGCATGAGTGAGGGTTAGTATAAGGGTGCTTCTCACCTCTTGTTTGAAATTCCTGGGACTTAGCCTCAGTACCGTGCATCTGGGGAAAGCATGAGTAATGCTGAAATTTTACTCCTCCCAAAGCCTTCTGGCTGGTAGCCATGAGGCAAGGCCCTGGGTTTGCGGCTGCAGCAATCTGGAGTGGAGGTAGTCATCTTGGTCCAAATACTCCAAACTTTCACCAATCTTGTTGATGTTTACAAATTTTCCCTAATAGATGTTTCTTCATTTGTTATTTGTCCTTAGGACCATTTCCATGGGCTTGTGTCCACACTAGCTTCACTGCAGAGCAGGTCAGCAGTGCTCCCCATGCTGTCTTGCCAGAAGTTGTGTGTGGATGCTCAGTCATGTCTGATTCTTTGTGACCCCATGGACTATAGCCCTCCAGGTTCCTCTGTTCCTGAAATTTTGCAGGTAAGAATACTGGAGTGAGTTGCCTTTTCCTATCAGGGATTTTCCTGATCCAGGGATTGAAACTGTATCTCCTGAATCTCCTGGCAGGTGGGTTCTTTACCATTGCACCACCCAGAAGCCACTTGCAAGAAGTTAATTTATTTTATTATAGACATGGATAGTTGTTAACCAGTTGATCTAAGATAGAGATGAAGAAATTTATTCAAGCCAGATTTGAGTATTATAATGTGGGAAGAGCATCTCAAAAAGCTCTGAGAACTGTTCAGCAAGTCAGAAGTCAAGGCACAGTTATAAAAGTTTTTTTGAGACAGAGGGTTGAATATCAAATGATGTGTTATTGACAGTTTGCATAATCCAGATCTACATATTATGTCATGGGACACGGGGTCGCTTACAAGATCAAGAAGGTATGTGATCTGTTAAGGGGTTATCTTGTTGATGATGGGAGAATGTTGTTGTCGACAGTTGAGCAGGATTCCTACGAATGGGAGAGTTTTGGTGATGTAAGAGATTTGGTCAATGCCAAGTGCAGATACCCAGTACTGAGTGAGGGGAGAGAGGAAGCCAAAGGGCAGGGAAGGTTTATTTCTGCTTGTTTAAATTTCTCTTGTATTCTCATAAAATATGACTTTTACTTCACAGCTACATCTGCAAATATTCAGATATGTGTACACACATGTTAATATATTAATGTATAACTCCTATCTTTGTCAGCTGAAAAGATGCAGAATCAGTGATTCCTCCCAGTATCAGTGAATACACCTAGCACCCATTTATTGGATTGTAATATGATTGTCTAATAAAAGAAACCAGAGCTTCTTAGGAAAAAAAAAAAAAGATGTTTGATTCTGGGACTGGGGCAGAATATACATAGGATGAGCATAAAGTGTCTTGTGGTGTCGTAAAACTAGGAAATACTCAAACACACACACACACACACACGGAAGATTTAACTGAAATGTCTCCCAGTGGGCAAAGCTGGAAAAAAATTAGCAAATTAAATACAGTGATATTGAATCGTAATCCAAAGAAGAAAGTAAATATCCATGAATCCATACTGTTATAAATAAATGATAGCATAAATGAATAAATGGGAGGGAAGAAGCAAACCTCTTGTGGAGAAGAATCTCCTATGCAAAGAACTTATGTATATATATTCAACCCTCAGGGACTATAGCATCATCCCCCACTTATTAACAGAGGATTCTGACAATCACTACTTCAGCCAGGTTATCGAGGTCAACATCAACAGTGAGAAGCTGTATTCAGAGTATCTACTGATAGTATACTGTGATGAAAAAGGCACTCAAAAAACAATGTAAATTTTATTTGAAAAGTGGTGAATAGATGCACCTTCAATGCTCTCAATATCTGTGGGAAAGATATCCCAGTGTGATGACTACCCAGTGCTAAGATCAAAATACATCTGGTGTGTCTGAGGCACAATAAAAAGAAAAATAAGTCTGGAGTAGAATGAACAAGGGGAAAGTCATAGTAAAAGAGGTTAGGAAATGTAACAGAGGATAAAGGAGACAAATTATTTTATGATTTAGAGGCCATTTTAAGGACTTGGGTTTCCCTGTGGGTGAAATGTAAGTCATTGGTGTGCTATGAAAGAGTTACTATTGTGTTTGAAATAAACTGAAAAAGATGGAAGAGAATCAAAAGTGGAAGCAGAAATGCTGGTTATGACAATCCAAGGGAGAGCTGGTAATATTAGCAATGGGGATAGTGAGAAATGTTTGACTCTGGATATAATTTGAATGTAGAGCCAAGCCAATCTTCTGGTTGGCTGTGTGGTATAAGAAAAAGACATACCAAGAATGACTCTAAATGTGGGAGGAACCTACAAGGACAGAAATATCATTAGTTGTGATGTAATTGGGAAAGGTTTTGGGGCAAAGATTAGAAGCTCACTTGCAGGTGTGTTTGGCTTGAGATATGTATTAGCACCTCAGTAGAGGTAATTAAGTAAGAAAAAGAAGAAATCATAGCTGCCATAACCAGCCAGTGCTGGTTGAGGGAGAGTGTAGAAGTGATGAACATCTTATTGAGCCAGGAAATATAAACTATTTTAAAGAGTTCTGTTGTATATGGGAATAAAGAAAATAGCAGTAAACTGAACTTGGGAAGTATAGTCAAGAGAGGTTTTTCATGAATACAAAAATATTTATACATTGGTGAGCAGGATTCAGTAGAGATAGGAAAACAGTGATATTCTAAGAGGGGAGAGGGGATATGCTGGAGTGAATGTTCTGAGTAGATGGAAAGGATTGGTATCTTGTACAAATGGGGAGGATTGGTCTTAAATAGGAGCATAGAGAATGCACCTAATAAGAGGAATGAAAGACAAGAAAGTAGCTACAGATGCTGCTGAGTTGGATAGATATGGTGGTGAAAGTTTATTCTATTCCTGTGGCTTCCGTTTTCTATTACTGCTAGCACTATTATTACTATCACTAGTGATAACTTCCCTCCTTAGTTTAAAATTTTATTCTGATGCCCAAGTAAGTTTATCATTGTTCTTTACAGTTGTCCTTGGTATCCGGGGCAGGAGGGGGGTGGTTTCCTAGGATTCTAGAAGATAGCAATATTTGAGAATGTTCAAGTCCCTTGTTTAAAATGACTTACTACAGACAGCCCTCTGTATCCACACGTTCCACGTTAGTGGGTACCAAGGTGAAGGACAGAACTGAAAAAAGATGATTGAACTTCATGCCACATTCCACATTCAACACATCAGGCAATGAATAGATTGTGATGTTGTAGATAATAATGTCTGAACTAAATTGAACACTTCTTAATGACACTATTCTTTTAAAATTAGCTGTTTTTTAGATTTTTTTTTCTTTCAGTGAAATATTGTAATGATTTGACAGACTCAAACTACTCCTTCTTCAATTGAAAAACAGATCATTGGAACTGATGGCAAGATTTACCTTTCTCTAAATGGAATACCTTAACACAATGATATCAGGGCTCTGTGGATGTAAATAAATGGTTGGTTGCCTCTGGAACACATAAGCACATAAGTATAAGATTCCGATAAGAAAGTCATGTATCATCAGTAATGTCGGTCTGAGAATCATTATTCAGTCCCCAGAAATTGCTCAACATACAGTGGGTAATCAATAAATGCTTTGATTGATACATGGATGGATGAAACTAAATCTGCATGATATCCCAAATAGTAACCTATGCTCAAGGTTATCTGAAGTAGCTCAGTGGAAGGGAATAAGGGAACATGTCTATTTATAAGAGCAAATATTTTATAAAGGGTTGCTTAAATGAATCTTTTCCATCAAGGAAAGGAGGTAGAAAAAATAGAAATGTCCTAATCTATTGCTAGGTCATAAAATAAAGAGAAGAGGGAAGAAGGAAGAAAGGAAGAAAAAAATAGAGTAAAGAAACTATTCATTTCCTCGCATCTATCACAAAATTTCCAGCCTTCCCCCTCGTCTTTAACTTGATGTGCACCCAGGACAGTGGTTAACTATAATGTAATCTGTACTGCTTCCTTGGGACCCCAGCCAAACCTCCATCTATAAGGGTTTCTAGGTGAAGGAAAACTATATATTAAATTCTTCTATGTGATAATTTTGTGTATTGGTCGCTCAGTATGTCCTATTGTTTGTGACCCCATAGGCGGTAGCCCTCCAGGCTCCAGTGGGAATTCTCAAGGCAAGAATACTGCAGTGGGTTGTTATTCCCTTCTCCAGGGGCTCTTCACAACCCAGGGATCAAACACAGGTCTTATGCATTGCCAGCAAATTCTTTACCATCTTAGCCACCAAGAAAGTCTGATATCTAGATACTCAGCTACAAACATACCCATCCATGTCTTTGTGATTAAACTGTCATCATTTTCTCCTCTACATGCCCAGAATGTGTCAACATGAGTCTATAGTAGAGGCCAAAACCTTTTTAAATTCTGGAAAATCCAGTGAGGGGAAAAATGTATTTGAATTTTCCACTCAAAGAGAGGAATATTTTGTTAGAAAGTGAAAGTGAAACTGAAGGTTGCTCAGCTGTGTTCAACTCTTTGTGACCCCATGGACTATACAGTCTATGGAATTCTCCAGGCCAGAACTCTGGAGTGAGTAGCATTTCCCTTCTCCAGGGGCTCTTCCCAACCCAGGGATCAAACTCAGGTCTCCTGCATTGCAAGTGGATTCTTTACCAGCTGAGCCACAA
Source organism: Budorcas taxicolor (assembly GCF_023091745.1). Lineage (NCBI taxonomy): Eukaryota > Metazoa > Chordata > Mammalia > Artiodactyla > Bovidae > Budorcas > Budorcas taxicolor. Next base: position 35,800,248 of record NC_068910.1, read on the forward strand.
GGAAAGCCCATTTTGCTAGATGTCTTGTGCTAATCTGTACCATGAAGCTAATCAGAATTATTTCTGGAGGAGCATGTGAAATATTTTTCAACAGCTAAATAAGTCAGAACTTTGGAGAAAGTTAATGAAGCTTTTTACAGGCTGTGGCACATGCCCCGGAGGTCCTCAGGATCTGGGCTGTGACTCTCTGCTTCTGTGGCACGTGGTGGAGTTTGCTTCTGTAATGATTAGAGTGACAGTAGCTACTGGGTGAATGTTACTATACTCACAGCTGCTTCCACTGATGTCTAAAACCCCAAACCACAGAGACATGCCTCCTAGGGATTACAGGATGAAGCGCAGCCGTTCTGGTGAGTATAATCGAGAGCAGAATGTCCTTTCACATTCTGTGAAATCAAGAGCTGTGATAAAGGATCCCCCTTAAAATGACTTGAAAACTTGCTGTAGATTTAGATATATGTGGTTTAAGAGTGGGAAAAGAACTTCGCTGAAGAGATTGAAAGAGACAAGGGAGGTAGCACTGGACCCAGGCTGCATCCTCCTCTCTTGTTGGAAGGGAAGAATGACACAGAGGGGAGGTGCCCCTTTTCAGAAGGATACTTAGGTATTCCAAAAATAAGGTGCTTTCCTCTAACATTTAGTGCTGAACTCTTGGCTTGGCGATTGCCTGGGAAATATGCAATGCACTGCACTTCCAGGTGCCCTGGCTTCAGAGAGAGAGAAAATGGATTGTGACCTGGTTTTGGCATTTGACAACTGTGTAAATCCTGAGCATATATTTATTTCTTTAAACTCCCATCTGTACAATGGAGCTCAAAACCAGCTCAACCTAACTGAAAGAACATTTGAATGGCTCACTTGAGTTAATGCATGGAAAACACTTTGTATGATGTGGTATAATGCAGTCTGATGTAAGACCATGGAATTGATCAGGTTTCTTTCAAATCCCCGTTTTACTACTTACTGATAGTATAACCCTAGGCACACTCGCTTTACCCCTCTAAGCCCCACATTTCCAAACTAAAATCTGAAGAAGTCAATCAAACTCACTTCAAACGATTATTGTGAGGTTTAAGTGATCTATCTAAAATGTTTACCGTAATGCCTGGCATAAATCCTCAATAAATAAGAGCAATTATTACCAAATTTGAAGCATCTTGATGGAACAAATAGCTCACTGAGAAACTACTATGTTCCAGCTACCATGATGGAACAAGTATTATAAATAAAGACATGTGCTTATAGTCCCTTGATGGCTTCCCTGGTGGTTCAGATAGTAAAGTGTGTGCCTGCAATGCAGACAACCTGGGTTCAATCCCTGGGTTGGGAAGATCCCCTGAAAAAGGAAATGGCACCCCACTCCAGTACTCTTTGCTGGAAAATCCCATGGACGGAGGAGCCAGGTAGGCTACAGTCCATGGGGTCCCAAAAGAATCTGACACGACTGAGCAACTTCACTTATAGCCCCTAAAATCTGTAATATCTTTCCCTTTTAAATTATGAGGTAGAATATGGTAGGATTACAATAATGGATTCTTTGTTGAAAGTAAAGCCAGTGAGAAGTTTATAAAACATTCAATCATGGAGGCAGACAGCTCTTGACATCAAGAATCACTTTAGATCTTTTCTTGAGCTCTCAACTCTCCCTAGGCTGATAGAGCAGTAGACAGTTATCAGCAGAAAACATTTCCTGATGCTCACTGCCTTTTACGAACATCATCCTACCTTGCAAATGTTCAGTCTTTGTGCTCTATGGACTAGCTACCCAGTGGGGCTGCTTGGTGGCCCATTAACTCTGCTCGGTGCATGCTTTATCATTGCTAAACAGGCTCAATTCCCAATTACAGGGTAATGGCATCATTAGTTTTCTCATCATTATTTAGTCATAAAGATAAGAAACAAAAAATATTGCAGAAAATTGGGGGGAATCTGTGCACTTTAGAGCCCTGATATTTATGAACTTATCATATGCACCTGCACATCTCAGTTCATTAACGGAGACAGACACTCTTTTTCTAATGCTCATGGTTCTAATAAAAATCAATTGCAATTGAAGGAGAAAGGAAAAGGAAATAATCATGAGACCGTTTCCCATTTCTTGTGGCTCAAAACAGAAGCCACATCTAAAAAGTTTCTTTATTTTTTTTTTTTCCTGACAGGATTTCTCACATCCAAGAACTATATCCTTAAGAAGAGAAAAAAAGAGTGAAAGTATCACTTATCAACACATTTATTTCTCAGAAAAACTCACCTTCATCTTCCATTTCAGTTCAGTTCTGTTCAGTCGCTCAGTTGTGTCTGACTCTTTGCGACCCCATGAATTGCAGCACGCCAGGCCTCCCTGTATTTTATTAAGTTGAATTAAGAAAGACAAAAACACTTTTTGACTCTTAGACAAATATTAAAACCCCATTAAATAAGAGAACTGTTTAAAAATGTATTTCTTTTTGCTTTCTAAAATAGTTTATTTCTACTAAGAATGTGTTTGAGTATTTATGGCTGGGAAATGCCTAAACAAAGTCACTAACTTGGCTTAAATTTATACCATGATTGTAACTTAACTTTCCAGAGAGTGTTTCATTCTGTGTGGAGCCCTGCTCATCTGTGTACCATATTTTCTTCTTCTTCCCCTTCCCACTCCATTCCTCTTTCCTCTTTCTCTTCTCCCTCTTCCTCTTCCTCCTCCCCTTCCTCCTCCTCATTCTTCACCACCACCACCACCACCACCACCACCATCATTACCTGATATTTTTGTAACCATCTGCAATTTCCAAAGCACTTTGAGAGGTCTTCATATGATCGTCCCTGTCACTCTGTAGGGTAGCCTGAACACATGTGGTTTTCAGATGAGGAAATGAAGCCACTTGTCTTCTTGTAGCCAAAGGTGGGCTCCGACTGCTCACCACACAAAAAGCCAATAAAGGAGCAAGGTTGATGGAAAGGAAAGTTTGTTTTATTTTGGATGCCAGCAACCTGTGGTGGAGGGAAGTCCTACCCAAAGGCTGATTCATACTCACAATGATAATCAGATTTTATAGGTTGAGGGGGAGGGCTACATGCAGTACAGTCATCGCTGACAGTCGTCTTGAAATTCATCGTTAGTGGTCTGACCAGCGTCATCTTGATCATCTTAGGTACAGTTGGCCTTCAGCTCCAGAGTCGATTTTTGTTTCCATTTCTTTAGGGCCAGTTCTTGGAATTGTGGCAGCTTGTGTCATGGCTATGGTCTGGTCATCATATAGTTAATTTCTTTCACTTGGTGCGGGTTTCAGTCTCTATAAGGCGGCTCATAGGATACGGCTGAGAATATTATCTATAGCCCTTGAGAAGGAATTAAATATCCTTGACTATGCTTAATAACTAAGTTATTATTATTTGGTCTCCTTTGACCAATTCCTTTGTTTCTGCTTGTTCTCACTTCTCGGATTAAACTTATTCTCTGGCTAAAGTTTTTCCATGGACAAAAGGCAGGAAGAGGACATGGAGTGTAATGACCATAAGGTCCTGCTCCATGTCATTCTTGTTTCAGATCCAATCTTTGAACTTAGTCTTTTCAATATCACTTTATTAGAGCTCTTTCTCTCCATCTCTGTGTATTTGCATTATAATTCTTTTAATTCTGAAAAGATTGGTTTTTTTTTTTTCTTTCTGATTTCTCAATATACTGTCTTTCTATTCACTTACTAGTGCTTTTGCCAAACTCACACAATATAGTTCCAAGACTCTTCTTTGTGGTAATGTCTAGACATTTTAATTCCAGTTGCCATCAATCTGTCCATATAACTCAATTTTGTGATGAATTTGTTCGGAGTATTCTGCTTATTCTTCTATCTGGCTATAAGAAGCTACCTTAGATGGCAAATGGTGGCCTTTTTTTTTCCTTACCACTTATTTGAGTCCTGGCAGGTATATAGACAATGTTCACAGTGCCAAGAAACAGCCTTACTGATGTGAATAAACCGTCTCTTTTCCAACCCTAGGATGGAAAAGTGAAAGTGTTAGTTGCTCAGTCATGTCCAATTCTTTGAGTCCATGGATTGTGTTACCCTAGGCTCCTCTGTCCATGAAATTCTCCAGGCAAGAATCGAGAAGATTTCCTGAGAAACCCGAGTCTCCTATATTGCAGGCAGATTCTTTAAGATTTGAACCACCAGAAACGCCCTAGAATGGAAAAGGCATAATTCAAAACTTTGTTCCGAGCCTCCTCCTGCTATTGGAGGGAAATAAAATTAGCCAGGTCACATACTCAGTTCAAAAGAATACTTATCACAAAATGAATGTTTTCAGTTATTGTGCTTAATTATATGATCTTTTTTCCTGCGTTCTTGATTTTAGGCTACTGATTTGTCTGCTTATAGCAATCATTCTTTCTTACAAATTTCTATGAATCAACATCCAAGCTTTAAAGAAATCTAAAAAGGGCGAGATAGTTTTTGTAGTTGTTTTTGTTTAGATAGAATAAGCCAGTCTTGGTATGTAGATTTTGAGCATATATTTTGTGTTTAAACTTTCTTTTGTTATTCTAACATTCTCAGTTATGTTTTTGACTCTTCAGATTATTAACTATCTTTATCAAATGAAGAATTACATTAAATGAAGCATTCTTGAATGACCATTGTTATGTTTAGTTTCCATGCTAGTCTCATTTCCATTATTTTTAATTTTTTATTTCATGTTTGATTCAAAAGAAAAATCTACCTTAATAAAAACACTGTCCCTCATACCTTATAAAAGGTTAAACAAGAGCCCTCTTTAAGAAAATAAAAAAAATGTAAAATTATTACTCTCTCACTTGGCCTTTACTCTGTAAAATTTCACAAAGACATTTTTATTGCATGAGTAGGTTCATTCCCAGGAAGGCAGAGAAACAACTGGTTTTATGTAGAAAATGTAAAAATCTGTCTATATTTATGAATTGTAATGAACTAGTTCTTCTCTTTGGAGAATTATAATAAATTATTCCTAATTTTTCTGATAAGCATTGATAGCATTAAGCTTAGAAGGTAATATTTTAGGAATTGACTGTTACATCACAAAATGCCCATTTGACTCACTGCTGAGGCTTGTTTAAAGATAGATCTCCACAGTGTTACTGAGTGCTTTTGGAAAATTTATGAATTTCAGGTCTATACATGGGGATATCTGTGTGGTACAAGTTCTCTTCCCTATAATAATGGCTTCTATGCTACATGTATTCATGTTTCATTTAGAGAAGCATTGAAGAACAAGCCATAACAATAGTATAGCAGTTAGGTATACTGATTAAATTCAGACAAACATGAGTTGAAATTCTAGTTCTGCTACTTACCGACTGTGTGTCTTGTCAGATCCATGAATTCTATCCTACCTACCCAATAGGTTTTGGGGAATAAGCAAAGAAATGTATTTAAAATGCTTAATGCCTCATGTATCTTTATTGAGTGCTCACTATATAGTAAATTTTATTATTATTGTTGTTGTTATGGTTATATTTTTAAGTATGAGTTTAGATGTCTATGGCATAATAAAGATGTATATGCTTATCTCATGGACATAAAATTGTAAACTTTCAGATTTTTTGGAAAATGCACATAAATTTGAAATAAATTCTATTTGTAATAGAGGTGACTTTTTTTTTTCTGTTTAGATCATCTTTGTCTCAGTTCAGTTCAGTTCAGTTTAGTCGCTCAGTCGTGTCCGATTCTTTGCAACCCATGGACTGCAGCATGCCAGGCTTACCTGTCCATCAGCAAATCCCAGAGTTTACTCAAACTCATGTCCATTTAGTTGGTGATGCCATCCAACCATCTCATCCTTTGACATCCCCTTCTCCTCTTGCCTTCAATCTTTCCCAGGATTGGGGTCATTTCAAATCAGTCAGCTCTTTCCATCAGGTGGCCAAAGTATGGGAATTTCAGCTTCAACATCATTCCTTCCAAAGAACTTTCAGGACTGATATCCTTTAGGATGGAATGGTTGGATCTCCTTGCAATACAAGGGACTCTCAAGAGTCTTCTTCAACACCACATTTCAACAGCATCAATTTTTCAGCATTCATCTTTCTTAATAGTTCAACTCTCACATCCATACATGACTACTGGGAAAACCATAGCCTTGACTAGACAGACCTTTGTTGGCAAAGTCATGTCTCTGTGTTTGAATATGTTGTCTAGGTTGGTCATAACTTTAGGAGTAAGTGTCTTTTAATTTCATGGCTGCAGTCACCATCTGCAGTGATTTTGGAACTCCAAAAAATAAAGTCTGACACTGTTTCCACTGTTTCGCCATCTATTTGCCATGAAGTGATGGGACCGGATGCCATGATATTACATTTCTGAATGTTGAGCTTTAAGCCAACTTTTTCGCTCTCCTCTTTCACTTTCATCAAGAGGCTCTTTAGTTCTTCACTTTCTGCCATAAGGGTAGTGTCATCTGCATATCTGAGGTTATTGATATTTTTCCAGGCAATCTCGATTCCAGCTTGTGCTTCCTCCAGTCCAGCGTTTCTCATGATGTACTCTGCATTTAAGTTAAATAAGCAGGGTGACAATATACAGCCTTGACGTACTCCTTTTCCTATTTGGAACCAGCCTGTTGTTCCATGTCCAGTTCTAGCTGTTGCTTCCTGACCTGCATACAGATTTCTCAGGAGGCAGGTCAGATGGTCTGGTATTCACATCTCTTTCAGAATTTTCTACAGTTTATTGTAATCCACACAGTCAAAGGCCTTGACATACTGAATAAAGCAGAAATAGATGTTTTTCTGGAACTCTCTTGCTTTTTCATTGATCCAGCAGATGTTGGGAATTTGATCTCTGGCTCCTCTGCCTTTTCTAAAACCAGCTTGAACATCTGGAAATTCACGGTTCATGTATTGCCAAAGCCTGGCTTGCAGAATTTTAAGCATCACTTTACTAGCGTGTGAGATAAGTGCAATTGTGCAGTAGTTTGCGCATTCTTTGGCATTGCCTTTCTTTGGGATTGGAATGAAAACTGACCTTTTCCAGTCCTGTGGCCACTGCTGAGTCTTCCAAACTTGCTGGGAAATTGAGTGCAGCACTTTCACAGCATCGTCTTTCAGGATTTGAAACAGCTCAACTGGAATTCCATCACCTCCACTAGCTTTGTTCATAGTGATGCTTCCTACAGCACACTTGACTTCACATTCCAGGATGTCTGGCTCTAGGTGAGTGATCACACCATCGTGATTATCTGGGTCTTGAAGATATTTTTTGTATAGTTCTGTGTATTCTTGCCACCTCTTCTTTATATTTTATGCTTCTGTTAGGTCCATACCATTTCTGTCCTTTATTGTGCCCATCTTTGCATGAAATGTTTCCTTAGTATCTCTCATTTTATTGAATAGATCTCTAGTCTTTCCCATTCCATTGTTTTCTATTTCTTTGCATTGATCCCTGAGGAAGGCTTTGGTATCTCTCCTTGCTATTCTTTGGAACTCTGCATTCAAATGGGTATATCTTTCCTTTTCTCCTTTGCTTTTGGCTTCTCTTCTTTTCATGGCTTTTTCTATGGCCTCCTCAGACAGCCATTTTGCTTTTTTGCATTTCTTTTCCATGGGGATGGTCCTGATCCCTGTCTCCTTTACAATGTCATGAACCTCTGTCAGTTGTTCATAGGGCACTCTATCAGATCTAGTCCCTTATATGTATTTCTCACTTCCACTGTATAATCATTAGGGATTTGATTTAGGTCATACCTGAATGGTCTAGTGGTTTTTCCTACTTTCTTCAATTTAAGTCTGAATTTGGCAATAAGGAGTTCATGATCTAAACACAGTCAGCTCCCAATTTTATTTTTGCTGACTGTATAGAGATTCTCCATCTTTGGCTGCAGAGAATATATTCAATCTGATTTTTGTGTTGACCATCTGGTGATGTCCATGTGTAGAGTCTTCTCTTGTGTTGTTGGAAGAGGGTGTTTGATATGACCAGTGCATTCTCTTAGCAGAAGTCTTTTAGCCTTTTCCCTGATTCATTCTCTACTCCAAGGCCAAACTTGCCTGTTACTCCAGGTGTTTCTTGACTTACTACTTTTGCATTCCAGTCCCCTATAATGAAAATGGCATCTTTTGGGGGTATTAATTCTAGAAGGTCTTATAGGTCTTCATAGAACCTTTCAACTTCAGCTTCTTCAGCATTACTGTTCAGGGCATAGACTTGGATTACTGTGATATTGAATGGTTTTCCTTGAAGACGTACAGAGATCATTTTTTCGTTTTTGAGATTGCACCCAAGTACTGTTTCAGACTCTTTTGTTGACTATGGTGGTTACTCCATTTCTTCTAAGCGATTTTTGCCACAGTGGTAGGTATAATGGTCATCAGAGTTAAATTCACCCATTTCAATTCATTTTAGTTACCTGATTTCTAAAATGTCGACATTCAGTCTTGCCATCTCCTGTTTGATCACTTCCAATTTGCCTTGATTCATGACCTAACATTCCAGGTTCCTATGCAATACTGCTCTTTACAGCATCAGACCTTGCTTCTAACACCAGTCATGCCCACAACTGGGTGTTGTTTTTACTTTGGCTCCGTCTCTTCATTCTTTCTGGAGTTATTTCTCCACGATCTCCAGTAACATATTGGGAACCTACTGACCTGGGGAGTTCATCTTTCAGTGTCCTATCTTTTTGCCTTTACTGTTCATCAGGTTCCCAAGGCAGGAATACTGAAGTGGTTTGCCATTCCCTTCTCCAGTGGACCACATTTTGTCAGAACTCTCCACTATGACCCATCCATCTTGGGTGGCCCTATACGGCCTGGCTCATAGTTTCACTGGGGTAAACAAGGCTGTGGTCCGTGTGATTAGATCTTTGTCTACTGAATGTAAAATTCTAAGAGTGGTAGGGATTTTTAATTAATTAAGCCTTCAGATTATCCTTCCTCTCTCTTATCTTTTATTTTAATGAAATAGTTTTTTCAAGTGGCCCATACTCACCGCTTTCTAACACGTATCTTTTCTTCTTAGAATATCTGATAATAGAGATTTGAATCATGCTCTCTTTGAATCATACTCTCTCTTGCCTCACTTAATTGACTCTAATTCTATCATGAAAGCCATACAAAATGAATTTATTCTGAGCATTGTCTGATAAAACTTCAGACATGATTTTGAAAACACCTCTTACCTTCCCCACCCCCACCTTCATATCTACTCTTCTTTGTATGGCACACTTTCTAATTTAACATGATTTTTAGTCAATTCAGCATCTCAGTTCCTCTCTACAGAATGTGTTCACTTTCACAGAAGCAGACACAATACCTGGTAGCTTGTAAAAAAGAATCCCAAGTAGCAACCATCACTTATTTCTTTCTGCTACCTTCCCTCATCACAACATAGTGCCAGTCATATCGTACCACTGGCCAGTAACAAAGAGCTGTACTTTCTTATCCACTTAAGTATCCCCTACTCAAATCTTATTTTCAACACAAATACAATGGTCTAGCTACTTTTTTTTCTTTTAATGGCACAAACATTATTATTATATAATATATATATACATATTTTCATTATTGCTTTTGGTCATTTGAAATATTTTCCTGAAGTTTGACTTTTTCATGTAAAGTATTTCTTTATACTGTGTTGAAACAAATTGGTAAATCTGCTAGTGACATTATGCAGATTATGTCATTAACACTCCTTTTGCATAGTAATTCAAGCATCTGCAAAGCCAGCTGATAGAAGAGGAATTGAATTTACTAATGGATAAGAGAGTGGTCTTCTCTTCTCTTGACTTCAGCCCCTTTCCTCACCCCACCTTCAATATAAGATCATTTTACCTTTGCAAATTATCTTCAATCTTTTGTAATGCAAAATTAGGAAAGCAGGTATTGAAAGAGTAGGAAGAAAGTCTGAACGACTAGAATTGGTCTGGGAATAAGGTGATATGAGGACTGAAGAAAGTATATATTCAAAATATGTATGTTGGTTATACTAAGCTGCAGAGATCAATTATGTCTGTGCCAAGTATACAATTATCCTGCATACTTTGTCCCATTTTACTTTTAGAAAATCATTCTTAAAACATTATCAAATATTCTTTGAGGTTGATAAAGCCCATATCTATTCTTAGTCTATTTGTTTTTTTTTTATATAGTTTAAAAGTCTGTGAGTTTTTACCAAAAAATAGGAATATTATAATATCTGAGGAACCATGAACCATTTAGTTTGTTTCTTTACCTTCAAACAAATGTGCGTCTAAATGTGTGTGTTGCTGCTAAGTCGCTTCAGTTGTGTCTGACTCTGTGTGACCCTATGGGCTATAGACCCCTAGGCTCCTCTGTCCATGGAGATTTTCCAGGCAAGAATATTAGAGTGGTTTGCCATGCCCTCCTCCAGGGGATCTTCCCAACCCAGGGACTGAACCTGCATCTCATGTCTCCTACATTGGCAGAGGGTTTTTAACTACTAACACCAACTAGGAAGACCCGTCTAAATGTGTACATAAGCTAAATTAAGTATGGTTTATATCTTTTTCTTTTCATTTTGAAAAGTATCAGAATTTTAATACAATTTAAAATAAAGTTTATAGATGTATCCACAAGAAATTAAAATTAACTTGCAGAGACAACTTGAATACAAAAGCACTTCATAAATGGATGTTTGAATAAACATTTCTTTTAGTGACTTAGACATAACAGTTCCACCAGCTGTACAAAGGCTTAAGTAAATAAAAACTTGCAAAAATAAACCCATTTTCTTTTTATGAAGTGCTTAAATATAGCAATACTATCACTACATTTTCCTATATCAAGGCATTTAATAATGTATGCATAATACACACAGCGGGGAAAGATACCATCAGTATCAGTTCAGTTCAGTTCAGTCACTCAGTCGTGTCCAACTCTTTGCAACCCCATGAATGGCAGCACGCCAGGCCTCCCTGTCCATCACCAACTCCTGGAGTTCACTCAAACTCACGTCCATCAAGTCAGTGATACCATCCAGCCTTCTCATCCTCTGCCATCCCCTTCTCCTGCCCCCAATCCCTCCCAGCATCAGAGTCTTTTCCAATGAGTCAACTCTTCGCATGAGGTGGCCAAAGTTCTGGAGTTTCAGCTTTAGCATCAGTCCTTCCAAAGAACACCCAGGACTGATCTCCTTTAGAATGGACTGGTTGGATCTCCTTGCAGTCCAAGGGACTCTCGAGAGTCTTCTCCAACACCACAGTTCAAAAGCATCAACTCTTCGGCGCTCAGCTTTCTTCACAGTCCAACTCTCACATCCATACATGACCAGTGGAAAAACCACAGCCTTGACTAGACAGACCTTTGTTGGCAAAGTAATGTCTCTGCTTTTGAATATACTATCTAGGTTGGTCATAACTTTCTTTCCAAGGAGTAAGCGTCTTTTAATTTCACGGCTGCAATCACCATCTGCGGTGATATTGGAGCCCCAAAAAATAAAGTCTGACACTGTTTCCATGTATAAATATGTATAATTTATATGTATTATATAATATTTTTAATTAAGCTGATTTTTAAATTCTTATCTAAAAACACCATGAGCAACTTAGTTCCCTAAAAGATGTCATATATACTGTCATGTCTTAAGGTACCCTTTTCTCTTTCTATTAATATGGCCCTAGGCAAATTACTTCACACCCTAGTGTCTTCATCTCTCGAATAAACGATTGGTCTAAATGATCCCTTCTCACTATAATAGTTTACTATTGGAAGATATCATAGTATCTAGTTCTTAGCAGCTGGAATATAACTAAAAGAGTTCAGGTATTTAAAAAATGCAAAACCAAAGTAAAATACCTTGGTTTCATTGTCACCCTTTCAAAGGGACATTTTGTTCTCAAGAATGAGAATTGATCTTAATTTGGAGATAAAGAAAGCTGTCAATAGAATTTTCTGACATTATTTGACTCATTTGGATATATTAGCATCATAATTTTGTTATGTGTATTTTGGAAGAATGTCAGCATAACTTCTAAAGAGAAGGGGCCTACGGCAGGATGTGACAGAGAAAAGAAACTGCTTTAATTGTGACAAGATCAGCAGGTATGGAGGAATAAAATGAAATTATTCCTAACATAAGCAAGATATACTAGAAATAAATGAGCCATAGGAAAATAAGAGATACTTAGAGTAAATTGCTCAAAGACCTTAGAGCCATCATAAACAGCCCAACAAAATACAGAAGAAGTGATTTTGCAATAAATCTCATCTATTAATTTTTTTGCAAGCCAATTGTAAATCTTTGGTTAAGTTTTGTAGGATGAAAATCATGTTTTAGAAATATTTCTATTCATCATCTTCCACACTGGTCTGAAGGAATAATTTTGATAAAAGCAAATTAAGAGGGGAAATAAAAGGGAAAACATGCCTCCCTTCCAAATCATCACAAATATGTTAGATTTATTTATAAAAGCAGCTAAAGCTGATATTGTATACAATTTAAAATGAGTGATACCTTTCTGTTTTGTGTATATTTGCACCTCTTTTTCTTTCCACTCCCTCTGTACAAGTATTTTCATGACACTTAAAACTCTGTACAGATTTTTTTGCCTGACTGAAGCTCTATATGCAGTATGTGACCTTCCCTTTGCTTCCAAATTTTACAAAAATGCTCAAGTAATTTCATGTTATACCTCCACACCCATAATGGTTCATTCAAACACTATTTTTTCAGCAACTATTATCACCTGGACAAGGATCCAGGAGCTGGATAGAAGAGAGAATGAAGGAGCACATTCCTAAAGGACCTTAATAGCAATTTATAGATTATAGGATTTCAGACAGCTGTAACTACTAACCAGAAAACTATATGCATATAACTATATGTGCAGATAGCTATAACTACATACCAGATAACATCAGTGCTGTGTGGAAATTTGAAGCAACATAAGGGAAGTAGAGAAAAAAGTGGCAGAGGTAATATCCTCTAATGTGGAATGGTATGTATATGAGATGGAACATGAATGAAAAGAGGGAACAAACCAGAAGAAATGTGGAAAAGGAGAAATTATATCCAAAGAGTGATAGTTTCCAAGGTTTTGAATGACATGGAACAGCAGTTCAGTTCAGTTCAGTCGCTCAGTCGTGTCCGACTCTTTGCGACCCCATGAACTGCAGCATTCCAGGCCTCCTTGTCTATCACCAACTCCCAGAGTTTACCCAAACTCATGTCCATTGAGTCGGTGATGCCATCCAATCATCTCGTCCTCTGTAGTCCCCTTCTCCTCTTGCCCTCAACCTTTCCCAGCATCAGGGTCTTTTCCAATGAGTCAGTTCTTCGCATCAGGTGGCCAAAGTACTGGAGTTTCAGATTCATCATCAGTCTTTCAAATGAACACCCAGGACTGATCTCCTTTAGGAAGGACTGGTTGGATCTCCTTGCAGTCCAAGGGACTCTCAAAAGTCTTCTCCAACACCACAGTTCAAAAACATCAACTCTCCGGCACTCAGCTTTCTTTGTAGTCCAGCTCTCACATCCATACATGACTACTGGAGAAACCATAGCCTTGACTAGATGGACCTTTGTTGGCAAAGTAACATCTCTGCTTTTCAATATGTTGTCTAAGTTGGTCATAACTTTCCTTCCAAGGAGTAAGTGTCTTTTAATTTCATGGCTGCAATCACCATCTGCAGTGATTTTGGAGCCCCCAGAAATAAAGTCAGCCACTGTTTCCACTGTTTCCCCACCTATCTGTCATGAAGTGATGGGACTGGATGCCATGATCTTCATTTTCTGAATATTGAGCTTTAAGCCAACTTTTCCACTCTCCTCTTTCACTTTCATCAAGAGGATCTTTCGTTCTTCTGCACTTTCTACCATGAGGTGGTGTCCTCTACATATCTGAGATTATTGATATTTGTCCTGGCAATCTTGATTCCATCTTGTGCTTCCTCCAGACCAGTGTTTCTCATGATGTACACTGCATATAAGTTGAATAAGCAGGGTGACAATATACAGCCTTGATGTACTCCTTTTCCTATTTGGAACCAGTCTGTTGTTCCATGTTCAGTTCTAACAGTTGCTTCCTGACCTGCATATAGGTTTCTCAAGAGGCAGGTCAGGTGGTCTGGTATTCCCATTTCTTTCAGAATTTTCCACAGTTTGTTGTGATCCACACAATCAAAGGTTTTGGCATAGTCAATAAAGCAGAAATAGATGTTTTTCTGGAACTCTCTTGCTTTTTTGATGACCATTGGATTTGGTAATTTGATCTCTGGTTCCTCTAAAACCAGAGGAATATCTGCCTTTTCTAAAACTAGCTTGAACATCTGGAAGTTTATGATTCATGTATTGCTGAAGCCTGGCTTGGAGAATTTTGAGCAGCACTTTACTACTGTGTGAGATGAGTGCAATTTTGCGGTAGTTTGAGCATTCTTTGGATTGCCTTTCTTTGGGATTGAAATGAAAACTGACCTTTTCCAGTCCTGTGGCCACTGCTGAATTTTCCAAATTTGCTAGCATATTGAGTGCAGCACTTTCACAGCGTCATCTTTCAGGATTTGAAATACCTCAGCTAGAATTTCATCACCTCCACTAGCTTTTCTCATAGTGATGCTTTCTAAGGCCCACTTGACTTCATATTCCAGGATGTCTGGCTCTAGGTGAGTGATCACACTATCATGATTATCTGGGACAGCAAAGAGGTGAGGAAAAGCCGAACAGAATAGGTAAAAGTAAAAGGGTAGGAAGCAACGGTTAGAACTGCACGTGGAACAACAGACTATTTCCAAACAGGAAAAGGAGTACGTCAAGGCCGTATATTGTCACCCTGTTTATTTAATTTCTATGCAGAGTACATAATGAGAAACGCTGGGCTGGAGGAAGCACAAGCTGGAATTAAGATTTCTGGGAGAAATATCAATAACCTCAGATATGCAGATGACACCACCCTTATGGCAGAGAGTGAAGACGAACTAAGAAGCCTCTTGATAAAAGTGAAAGTGGAGAGTGAAAAAGTTGGCTTAAAGCTCAACATTCAGAAAAATAAGATCATGGCATCCAGTCCCATCACTTCATGGGAAATAAATGAAGAAACAGTGGAAACAGTGTCAGACTTTATTTTTGGGGGCCCTAAAATCACTGCAGATGGTGATTGCAGCCATGAAATTAAAAGACGTTTACTCCTTGGAAGAAAAGTTATGACCAACCTAGATAACATATTGAAAAACAGAGGCATTACTTTGCCAACAAAGGTCCATCTAGTCAAGGCTATTGTTTTTGCGGTGGTCATGTATGGATGTGAGAGTTGGACTGTGAAGAAAGCTGAGCGTCGAAGAGTTGATGCTTTTGAACTGTGGTGTTGGAGAAGACTCTCGAGAGTCCCTTGGACTGCAAGGAGATTCAACCAGTCCATTCTGAAGGAGATCAGCCCTGGGATTTCTTTGGTAGGACTGATGCTAAAGCTGAAACTCCAGAACTTTGGCCATCTCATGAGAAGAGTTGACTCATTGGAAAAGACTCTGATGTTGGGAGGGATTGGGGGCAGGAGGAGAAGGGGATGACAGAGGATTAGACGGCTGGATGGCATCACTGACTCGATGGACGTGAGTCTGAGTGAACTTCGGGCGTTGGTGATGAACAGGGAGGCTGGCGTGCTGCGATTCACGAGGTCGCAAAGAGTCAGACACAACTGAGCAACTGAACTGAACTGAACTGAAAAGGGTAGGAAGTGAGATTGGAAAGGTTGCTAAGGTTAGACACATAGAACCATGCAGATGGCAATGCAGACTTAGTGTTTTTGAGTGAAGTCACCAAGTGTTTTGGACAGAATATTGATATACTCTGATAACATAGGGACCTCTCTTATTGGTGTGAAGGGCACAGAGTGCAGGGGAATGGGTAGAAGCAAAGAGACCAATTAAGGGGCTTTACAATTGTCCAGGCAGGAGATAACTGCTGCCTGGATCAAGGTATTAACAGTGGAGTTGGCTGGAGGTGTTTGGAGTTTGCATATATTTTAAAGCAAGTACCAGTGTTGTGTGGTCTTTAGAAGGCTGGGGAGTGGGAGTATGGAAGTGAAATTAGGGAATCTAAGGTCTCTCTCAATATTTGCCCAGAATAAATGGAAACCGGGATTTACTAATTTTTATATCTGAAAGCACCACATACCCATTAAACAGATTAAAGCAGGAGGAGATAGGGAGAGAAAATCATGCCTCAGTCTTGCTCTCAGCCTTTTTCTGTCATCACTCTCTTATTTTGCTCTGAGAACACTAGACTTTTTGTTGTTACTTGACTCCAATGAGCAACTTCTCTCCTCAGAGTCTTTACATGTGTTCACTTGGAGAAAAATTAAGCTTAGGATGCCTATTTACACATCCACGTGGAGATGTTCCATGGATATTTGCTCGTAGTAGATGGGGGTTCAAGGGAGAGGGCTGGGCTGCTGGTTCACATTTCAGAGAAAACAGGTAATGAGAATGAATGAGATCCTTAAGGATCAACCAGTTACAAAAGAGGAGAATATACCAAATGCCTGGTACATTTCAGGTGCTCAGTAAAAAAATTTAGGTGAAAGAAGTCAAGAGGGAAGTAGGGAAGGAGAGAAGGAAGAAAGAAGGGAATTTTATAGAATCAAATGTTTTTCTAGATCTTACTCTCTTTGTCAAGGAATTACTAGTTGACTGCTTAATATATGAAATTTATTTCAAGTAAGACACTAATACCCAATATTGGTTTATTGTATTATATTTTTTCTTTTCAAGGAAATATGGATTTTAGTAGAGAATTTCTAAACATAAGGATTTTTTTTTTAACATAACTGAAGTCATGATCTTGAAGCTAAGCAGAACTTACCTTTCACCTCTTCTTATCTTTCGTGTACATGGCCACTAACACATTTCTACACAAGTATTATTGGACTGTCTTGCAAAAGTATGATCCTATATGATTTATAGCCATATTCTGATAGCTGCCTGTCTCAAAACCTGTAACTGAAAAATATTACAAAACAAGAATGTGAGGATGATATCTTATCAAACCATTAAACTTGAAGATTAAATGCCAAATTAGGCAGTTCAAAAGTCTTTATGAAGACTAAAATAAATGAATACATTCTGACTTCTGAAACCCAGCTTAAGAGATCCATTTTTACCAAAAATAAATCAACAGGATCTCATTTCATTGGTCTAGAGAGTATTTTAAAAGTTAAATTTAGGTATCAGTGGTTACAAACAGTTGCATTCCTTTTTCAAAAACAGTGGAACATGAAGTGAAAATGATGCTTTTCACTTTACCAAGTCATCCTGTAGAAAGTTTATTAGTTACTACAGAACCCCTCAGTTGAAGAAGGAAAAACAATACAATGTTTCTCAGATATATTCATGTCTACAATGTAAAATAATCATTATCATAACTCTGTGAATGGGTTAACTTTGGCCATATTAAGAGTTAAATTGGTTCACATACAGTACAGTTTCATATATTATATGCCTCAGTCTAGGTCATCCAAGCCTAAGTAAAGTCTGTCATCCATTAGAGTAAATATTGACCAGTGAAAGTTATGCTATGGTAGTTTTTAGTCTATGAATACTAAGTAACCCAAGTCAGATACAAGCAGAAACATGAGAAAAGCTACAATATTTTAAAGGTGACCCAAGGCTCAGGAAATGTACTGAGAAAATAATAATTTCTTTCCCATGGTAAAACCATGGGAAAGAAATTACTGTTAAGACTAGAAAGGTAGGCTGAGACCATCAGGCGAAAATCATCAACCATACCAAAGGAATGTGAATGTGATTCCATAAACCAAGAATGGCAGGCAGGTCTGATTTCCTTTACCAACTCTGCTGCTGCTGCTGCTAAGTTGCTTGTCGTGTCCAACTCTGTGCGATCCCATAGACGGCAACCCACCAGGCTCCCCCGTCCCTGGGATTCTCCAGGCAAGAACACTGGAGTGTGTTGCCATTTCCTTCTCCAATGCGTGAAAGTGAAAAGTGAAAGTGAAGTCACTCAGTCGTGTCTGACTCTTTACAGCTCCATGGACTGCAGCCCACCAGGCTCCTCCGTCCATGGGATTTGCCAGGCAAGAATACTGGAGTAGGATGCCATTGCCTCTCCAGTTGGCAGTACTCACCTGATAATCTCTGTTGAGAATATTCAATACACTAAGCTCAGAACTAAAAGCTGCTATTATTAATGAGCAAAATCTTTTGGTCAGTGGTTTTATGTCTGCTTTCATTTGTCAATCTCACCATATATACTAATAGCCTTTAAACTTTTTTATAAAGTCAGAGTAATATCAAGGGTTTACTCTTTGGAAACACAACTATTGACAATAAGTGGATGGAATGAAGGAGGCAGAGATTATCAATTGAAAAATAAAAGGGGGCTGTTTAGAAATTCAGTTTAGAGAGAGAACGAGAACACAAATGAAGTCAGTGGCAGATACAATGAATTTTAAGAACATTCAGTTCTTAAATAGTCATAATCTATTCAAGATTATGACAAATCACTATTCAAGGAATATTTAATTAACTAGGTCACACTGTGTTAACCTGTTAGATTCCTCATGGAAAAAATCCCTTTATTTTCTTAAGTCTCTAAAATAGAGTCTAATTTTTTCTGACTTTCACATTTTTAGGTAGAACAAAAATCCTAAGACAAACATGGGTGAGAGAATGGGCTAGATGGACCACAGTCCCACAAGTTTTCACTTTCTGTTGGGAATAAAAAGTGAGTTAGATGAAGAATAGAGAGGGTTGAAATAAAAATTTGGATGAAAATAGCACAGCAATTAAAAGCAAATGATGACTAAAGATTAATGCATGAATAATTAAAATTTGAAACTAGAATAAATCTAACAATAATCATGAAGCATGTTATCGAAAATCTTGAAAACTGCCTAGGAGATCATAAGTTTGCAATACTACTAAAAGAAGAGAGAAAAAAGTCCCCCATAAACTCTAGTGAGTTCTGAATTTTAATCAGTATATTTCAATAATTCTCATCATTCACTCAAAGGCTACTAGACAGTGGCCCTTAGCCATAAGTAATTATGTAATGATGACAACAACAACAACCAGTATTTAATGAGTAATTGGTTCAGACTTTGAACTATAAGTACCCTATATTTATGATCTCACATAATCTTCATAAAATCTCTAAGAGAAGGGTACTATATGTTTTTCCC
The DNA here is from genome assembly GCF_023091745.1 of Budorcas taxicolor. Lineage (NCBI taxonomy): Eukaryota > Metazoa > Chordata > Mammalia > Artiodactyla > Bovidae > Budorcas > Budorcas taxicolor. The sequence goes on from NC_068910.1 coordinate 35,819,346, forward strand.
ATTTTGCAAAAGAAGAAACGAAGATGGGGAAATTAAATACATGTTTCAGAGTCATGTGTATAGTAAGTGTTGGTGGTACTAGTTTTCAGATCTGGTAGTCTGATTCATGGCAGCCTTCTCCTTAATCAGTGCTCTATTTTACATATTTCGTCTATATGAATTAAGGTATCGGGTTTTTTTTTGGAGGAGGGCAGTTCTGAGTTTTTGTTTTGTTTTGTTTTCAAGTGGCATAGATAGCAGTTTCAGTTCAGTTCAGTTCTGTCACTCAGTTGTGTCTGACTCTTTGTGACCCCGTGGACTGGATCCACCAAGAGGAATCTAATATCTGCTGTCCTTATTTTGGAAAGAACTTAAGGTCTCTGCTTTCCAGTCACATATGGCTAATCAATCCCTTTCAGAGACCTTGAATTCTTGTCAGAATTCCAATCTTTGCCACTAAGGGAATCCTCATTGAAATTTACCTGACAAATAAAGATGGCTGCTTAATTTTTATCTAAAATACTTATGAATTCTTGATAAAGTATATTAAATTTTCTAACAGGCTTCATTTTAAGGTTATTTTATAATGTGTGGAGCTAGACTGAAAAAAAAAATCACCAATATTACTGTCATTTCTTCAACTTCCTGCAGCTGATCTACTAGAAGTCATCCAGAGGAATAAATGCAGCCATTTTTATATCTGTATGATTATTGCTTTTATACTTTACAGCAGGAAACAGATAAGCTATTTATTGGTCTCTGGAACTTAAACATTTAAAAGGAACCTACTGCTATATTTATCACACTTTACAGGAAGTGCAAAGCTGTTCAAGACAGACAATGAATAGATAGGTTCATAAAAGACACTGCAAATTTAATAAGCTGCACTATCATTTGCTGATTTCTATTTACTCTGCATGCAAATGGGATTTGAGTGGCTTCTTTTTACATTTTATAATAGGGATTTCAACAGAAGGAACAAAGAAAAAACATTTCAAGCTCTGTGTCTTGAGACATTCTATTTTTGATTAATTTTTCAGCCTCTTTTAGCACTGTCTTAATAAGAATCAAAACTCCTTTAGGTATTTTGGGAAACTGCCACCTTTGCAAATGAGTCAGCAAGTCACATGTGTAAATGATTGTGCAACAGTGGTGAGTAGTTATACCTTGAAGATATAAATGTATACCTATTTATATATGCATACCAATATACACTTCACATATATAAATATATATACTTTACACATTGTTTTATTATATGTATATGGTATGTTTTCTCAACAAAAGAATAAAAACCACTTCACCTCCACGTAAACCTATGATTTTTGATTCAATCTTATGCACAGTAAGACAGTCTTTTAGTATTTATATGACTCCCTGGTTTTTAGTCATGTTTGGAGCTAGGGAATTTCAAGGAATTTCCAGAGAGAAATTTAAATATAACATGTTAGTAAACAATTGATACCAGTGCATATTCCTTTGCTAAATATTTTAGCACACATAAATTTCTTTCCTGTTTAATGTTTCTTTTTACATAGGCACTGACATTTTTACTAGCTGGATTCCAGAACTTATATTCTTTGTCCCATTCATATCATGCATTCCTTATTAAGCATAATATTTTATTAAGCATTATATTTTAAGCATAAATGCTTAAAACCCTGACAGATACTTATAGAAAACATTCTTTCAATTTATATTCTTAGTAGCTTTTTCCATTTTAGACACTTAAATTATTACAGTCATTTTTTTCTTCTTTTTGGTTGTTAAAACTCACATTTTTAAGAAATAATGTTACAGAAAAGAAATTAGTCATGACTTCAGATGCTTCTAAAATTGATTAAATTATTATCATTAAAAATGATGGTCATGATAACATTTAAAAATTTTATACTCTCATCTGTCATCTTTTTCATATGGTTTCTGAGTTATAAATTGTTACAGCATTTTGCTTTTAAGTAATAAAATAACATTTTTTTTAACTTATTATATACATATGGATTCTTTTGAGTCTGTATACAGTTTGCAGATGACATCACCCTTATGGCAGAAAGTGAAGAAGAACTAAAAAGCCTCTTGATGAAAGTGAAAGAGGAGAGTGGAAAAGTTGGCTTAAAGCTCAACATTCAGAAAAATAAGATCATGGCATCTGGCCCCATCACTTCATGGGAAATAGATGGGGAAACAGTGGAAACAGTGTCAGACTTTATTTTTGGGGCTCCAAAATCACTGCAGATGGTGATTGCAGCCATGAAATTAAAAGACACTTGCTCCTTGGAAGAAAGTTATGACCAACCTAGATAGCATATTGAAGAGCAGAGACATGACTTTGCCAACAAAGGTCCATCTAGTCAAGGCTATGGTTTTGCAGTGGTCATGTATGGATGTGAGAGTTGGACTGTGAAAAAAGCTGAGTGCCGAAGGATTGAGGCTTTTGAACTGTGGTGTTGGAGAAGACTCTTGAGAGTCCCTTGGACTGCAAGGAGATCCAACCAATCCATTCTCAAGGAGATCAGCCCTGGGATTTCTTTGGAAGGAATAAAGCTAAAGCTGAAACTCCAGAACTTTGGCCACATCATGCGAAGAGTTGACTCATTGGAAAAGACTGATGTTGGGAGGGATTGGGGGCAGGAGGAGAAGGGCATGACAGAGGATGAGATGGCTGGATGGCATCATCGACTCGATGGACGTGAGTCTGAGTGAACTCCAGGAGTTGGTGATGGACAGGGAGGCCTGGCATGCAGCGATTCATGGGGTCGCAAAAAGTCAGACATGACTGAGCGACTGAAATGAACTGAACTGAACTGAACAGTTTGAGGTATGAAGTTGAAAAATAAATGAGGACCATATTCATCAATATGACCAAGATGATATTTATATGTATATATACATATTTTTTTAAAGTAGGTACTAATTTTAAAAAAAATACAGAAAATTTTGATGAAAAGGAAGGGAAATCACTTAGAATTCCTCTGAGTAAATTTTAGACATAAAGTACAGTGTGATGGACAAGATGAGATTGTCATTTCCATTAACTTTAATGAGTGACATATGGCTGAATCTCTAGTGCATATTCTAAAATTTAGCCCTTCTGGCTTAACAAAAGAAGCAGTGTATAATGATCATAATTACAAGTTCCTTAAACTAATTATTTTTTTTTTTCCTGTGACACTTTTATTGACTGGACTGCCTTAGTCAAATCAGTCTTCTGCAAATAGATTGAAGACTCATGGACATTCCTCTTAGTGATGAGGGTATTCATCATGTAGCAATAAATTAAGGATTTTTTAAAAATTATTTTTTCTTGCTCTGATGTGTTTTTTTATTTTTATTTCCACCAAAGTGAGAAACTGCTTTAACACACTGATTTTAGAATTTGTTAGTATCTTGTATCTTCCCCATGTATTGCACAAAAATTTTAAGCACTAGGCTCAAGAGTGTACTTTGCAATGCCAGGAACCAGTAAGTTGAATCTCTCAGAGTCATGGTATTTGAAACCTGCAAAGGACCTTAGAAGCAATTTACTCAAAACCTAGGAATACTTTTAAAAAATATAATTAAATCCATGTACTTTACAAGTAGCTAGTCCAGCATTTAGACCCAGATTTTGATTCCCCATGTTTACTCCACAACAAGATGACCATCATCTTTCTTACTTGACATGGTTCATTCATGAAATAATGAAGTTCCAAAATCAATACAAATCTTCATATAGCAACCCCAACTCTGGCAAAATATAAATCATGGCAAAGAGCAGACTTTGTGCATTTGTGGTTTTTAAGGCCTTATGCACATGTTGACAATGACCACATTCACAACAGATCACTTGAGGTTGGATGCAATAAAGTTTGAAGACATTTACTTTAGAAACAAACTTCCTGTTGAAAATAGGTGTTTAGCAGGAGGACTTTGTTATAAACAGTACTGACACAAAGCTCTTAGGCAGTGAGTAATAGCACTCTTTAATAACATGAATTTCTTGTTATCACCAACACTGATGGTGTATAAATCACTCTGTTTAGGTACAATGAGTTATTTTATGGCTATCATTTGAAAGCTCCACCGTTTTCTGCCCAAAGAGGAATGATTCACCCCTCTGACAAAAGTGCTGCAAGGATCAATGATAAATCAATGATAAAGAAGATCAATGTAAAGCATTTCCCGTAGTATAAAAGAATTATGCCTTACAAATAGGAATCATTATTAGTGAGGCTGACTCTGAAGTAATGTAAGTCACTCTACATAAGATATTTAGGGCTTAACGGAACAGGCTCTGGTCATTCAGCCAGTTCCATATTCAGTAACACGTGTTCACTTCATTGGTGATTGAAAATGGGTGGAGGAAACCTTAAATGACATAAAAAATTAAAAAATCAGTTTAACAGAGAAAACAATCTTTGTACCAGAGCAGCAGTGGGTGTGTTTTCCCCTCTTCCATTGACAGAATCAAGCTTTCTGAAACAGTCATTATAAGCTGAAGCATTCTTTTTTGGATGCTTCACAAACAGCACTTTGTGCTCACCAGGACCCAGGAGAAAAGAGCAATGACCCCACAAGAGACTGGCCCAGACTCGCCTGTGAGTGTCCAGGAGTCTCTGGCAGAGACGTGGGTTGGCGATGGCCTCCAGCAGTGTTGGGGGCACTGAGTGCCACAGTGCATGCACAGAACCTTTTGAAGGAGGTTGCCATTATCTTCATGACCTCCACCATAGTTTAGTCCCAGGTCAAACAGCAGAGAGGGAACACAGCCCCTCTCATCAACAGAAATTTGGATTAAAGATTTACTGAGCATGGCCCCACCCACCAGAACAAGATCCAGTTTCCCCTCAGTCAGTCTCTCCCATCAGGAATCTTCCATAAGCCCCTTATCTTTCTCCATCAGAGGGCAGACAGAATGAAGACCACAATCACAGAAAACTAACCAAACTGTTCACATGGACAACAGCCTTGTCTAACTCAATAAAACTATGAGCCATGCTGTGTAGGGCCACCCAAGGTAGATGGGTCATGATGGAGTATTCTGACAAAATGTGATCCACTGGAGAAGGGAATGGCAAACAACTTCAGTATTCTTGCCTTGAGAACCCCATGAACAGTTTGAAAAGGCAAAAAGATAGGACACTGAAAGAGGAACTCTCCAGGTTGATAGGTGCCCGATATGCTACTGGAGATCAGTGGAGAACTAACTCCAGAAAGAATGAAGAGATGGAGCCAAAGCAAAAACAACACCCAGTTGATGATGTGTCTGGTGATAGAAGTAAAGTTCAATGCTGTAAAGAACAATATTGCGTAGGAACCTGGAATGTTAGGTCCATGACTCAAAGTAAATTGGAAGCGATCAAACAGGAAATAGCACGAGTGAATATCGACATTTTAGGAATCAACAAACTAAAATGGACAGGAATGGGTGAATTTAAATCAGATGACAATTATATCTACTACTGTGGGCAAGAATCCCTTAGAAGAAATGGTGTAGCCCTCATAGTCAACAAAAGAGTCTGAAATGCAGTACTTAGATGCAACCTCAAAAATGACCAAATGATCTCTGTCCATTTCCAAGGTAAACCATTCAATATCACAATAATCCAAGTCTATGCCCCAAATAGAAATGCTGAAGAAGCTGAAGTTGAATGGTTTTATGAAGACCTGCAAGACCATCTAGAACTAACACCCTCAAAAGATGTCCCTTTCATTACAAGGAAGTGGAATGCAGAAGCAGGAAGTCAAGAGATACTTGGAATAACAGGAAAATTTTCCCTTGGAGTACAAAATTAAGCAGGTAAAAGTCTAACAGAGTTTTGCCAAGAGAAGGCAGTGGTTATAACACCCTCTTCCAACAACATAAGAGAAGACTCTACACAGAGATATCACCAGATGGTCAATACTGAAATCAGATTGATTATACTCTTTGCAGCCAAAAATGGAGAAGCTCTATACAGTCAGAAAAAAACAGTGACTATGGCTCAGATCATGAACTCATTATTGCCAAATTTAGAATTAAATTGAAGAAAGCAGGGAAAACCACTAGCACATCCAAGTATGACCTAAATCAAATCCCTTACAATTATACAGTGGAAGTGACAAATTCAAGAGATTAGGTCTGATAGACAGAGTGCCTGAAGAGCTATATATGGATGTTTGTGACACTGTACAGGAGGCAAATATCAAGATCATCCCCAAGAAAAAGAAATGCATAAAGGCAAAATGGCTGTCTGAGAAGGCTTTACAAATAGGGCAATAGAAGAAAAGCTAAAGGCAAAGGAGAAAAGGAAAGATATACCCATCTGAATGCATAGATCCAAAGAATAGCAAGGAGAGATACCAAAGCCTTTCTCAGGGATCAAAGAAATAGAGGAAAACAATAGAAGGGAAAGACTGGAGATCTCTTCAAGAAAATTAGAGATACCAAGAGAGAATTTCACGCAAAGATGAGCAAAATAAAGGACAGAAATGGTATGGATCTACCAGAAGCAGAAGATATTAAGAAGAGGTGGCAACAATACACAGAAGAACTATCCAAAAAAGATCTTCACGATTCAGATATTCATGATGGTATGATCACTCTCCTAGAGCCAGACATCCTGGAATGCAAAGACAAGTGGGCCTTCGGAAGCATCTCTATGAACAGAGCTAGTGGAGTTGATGGAATTCCAGTTGAGCTATTTCAAATCCTGAAAGATGATGCTGTGAAAGTGCTGCACTCGATATGTCAACAAATCTGGAAAACTCGACAGTGGCCACAGGACTGGAAAAGATCAGTTTTCATTCAAATTCCAAAGAAAAGCAATGCCAAAGAATGTTCAAATGACTGCACAATTTCACTCATCTCAAATGCTGGAAAAGTAATGCTCAAAATTCTCCAAGTCAGGCTTCAACAGTACGTGAACTGTGAACTTCAAAATGTTCAAGCTGGATTTTAAAAAGGCACAGGAACCAGAGATCAAATTGCCAACATCTGTTGGATCATCAAAAAGCAAGAAAGTTCCAGAAAAACATCTATTTCTGCTTTTTTACTATGCGAAAGCCTTTGACTGTGTGGATCACAACAAACTGTGGGAAATTCTTCAAGAGATGGGAATGCCAGGCCACCTAACCTGCCCCCTGAGAAATCTATATGCAGGTCAAGAAGCAACAGTTAGAATTGGACATGGAAAAACAGACTGGTTTCAAGTTGCGAAAGGAGTATGTCAAGGCTGTACATTGCCTCCCTGATTATTTAACTTTTGTGCAGAATACATTATGCAAAATGCAAGGCTGGGTGAAGCACTGGCTGGAATCAAGACTGCCAGGAGAAATATCAATAACCTTAGATACACAGATGACACCACCCTTCTGGCAGAAAGTGAAGAGGATCCAAAGAGCCTCTTGATGAAAATAAAAGAGGAGAGTGAAAAAGTTGGCTTTAAAGTCAACATTCAGAAATCTATGATCATGGCATCCAGTCCCATCACTTCATGGCAAATAGATGGGGAAACAATTGGAAACAGTGACTATTTTCTTGGGCTCCAAAACCACTGCAGATGATGACTGCAGCCATGAAATTAAAAAATTCTCACTCCTTGGAAGCAAACCTATGACTTACCTAGACAGCATATTAGAAAGCAGAGACATTATTTTGCCAACAAAGGTCCATCTAGTCAAGGCTATATTTTTTCCAGTAGTCATGTATGGGTGTGGGAGTTGGACTACAAAGAGAGCTGAACGCTAAAGAATTTGTACTTTTAAACTGTGGTGTTGGAGAAGACTCTTGAGAGTCACTTGGACTGCAAGGAGATCAAAATTGTCCATCCTAAAAGAAATCAATCCTGAATATTCATTAGAACTACTGATGCTGAAGCTGAAACGCCAATACTTTGGGTATCTAGTGCAAATAACTGACTCATTGGAAAAGACCCTGATGATGGGAAAGATTGAAGGCAGGAGGAGAAGTGGAAGACAGAGGATGAGATGGTTGCATGGCATCACTGACTCGATGGACATGAATTTAAGCCAGCTCTGAGAACTGGTAATTGACAGGGAAACCTGGTGTGCTGCAGTCCATGGAGTCACAAAGAGTCAGACTGGACTGAGTGACTGAACTGAACTGATCCTTTTTTTGAGATGAAGCTTCTCAATGTTGGTGGAAGACTGATCAGGAGGGATTCCCAACCATTTATGCTGCTCCCTCAGAATTCTTTCTGGCTATAAAGACGTGTGAATTGTCTTCCATCTTCAGTGCTGTAAAAGTTGTAGAATTTGTCATCATTCTTGAAATGCTGAAGAAAGTGTACAAAGAGGAATGTACAAGGAAGTTTGATATTTAGTTGTTTTTCTTTGTTTCAAGGGTGATAGTGTTGATTAAATCCCATCTCTCATTTATTTTTATTGTAATCTAATGTAATTCTGCTTTAAAGAAAAAAAAATGGAAATCTTTTAATATTCCCACAGGAAGTGTTTGCGTATCTGGAGGATTGTTTTAATTCACAGAGCTTATTTAGTTTCTGTTTAATTTGTACAGGGATAAAACAAGTTTCAACAGTATTGCTGTGACAATTATATGAACATCTAGAAAACAAAGCTAGACTCTAAGATACCTCAGAGGGGAACAAGGATTGTATATTGAATTTGTACAGAGAAATAACCCTTCTTAACTAGAATTGTTTTGATTTTCAAACTAAGGGGAACAGATAATATAGCATTAAAATGTAAATAAAAGCCATTTGGTTCTGAAGTCTAATTTTGAAAGAGTATGACTAATAATAACCTTAAAATGCCCAAGGGAATAGAATTTGAAAGAAGAAAGCTTGGGGATGTTGATGCCTCTTAACCCTTGGATAGTGTATGGAGGATAAATGCTGAATCTCCTTCAAAGGGCTTCAAAAACAGCTCAGGTTATCATGGTGGTGCTTCTGCAAAGGCGCCAGTACTAATTAGAAAATCTTCATTCTTTTTTATTAGAAAACTTTTCTGAGTGTCTTTCTTTGATCTGGAAACTCCTAGGGGTAAAAGTGGGAGTCAAAATACATTTTAGTTCTATCTAGATATGGTGAAAGATATACACTCTTTTGCTCTAAATATGGAAATACAAATGTAATTATTATTGGTGATAATATTTTTTTTAATTTTATTGAAGCCTAGTTGACTTAAAACGTATTAGTGTCTGCTGTACAGCAAAGTGATTCAGCTGCATATATATTTTTATATTATTTTCTATTATAGTTTATCACAGGATATTGAATATAGTTCCCTGAGCTACTCAGTAAGACTTTGGGGTTTGGGTGGTAGTATTTTAAATATGAGTATTATGTTTTATATAAACTTTATATGCTTACACTTTATAGATTGTATATACACACAAACACACATCACACCTACATACATATATATATATATGTATGTGCATGTATATGTGTGTATATATGTGTGTGTGTGTGTATATATGTTGTTCACAACTACTTAGTGATAGATAGATGTTATTATGCCTCTATTACCAGTGAGGAAATTGGCTCAAGAATAAACTACTATCAGAGGAAGACAATGAAATATTGAAACTAGATCATCCAATTCTTAGTTCACTGCCCTTTCTCTTGCAACATATTATTTTCTACATTTGTGGCTTATTTTTAAACTCTTGATGAATGCTTGAATACTCTGGGTGCTAACTGGTGCCATCCTGTTTTACTAATATTGAGCAATTGAGGAACAAAGATATCTCCATGTTTTCTGATAATTGTAGGCCCCTTAAAATCTCATGGTTACCTCTAACTTAGAGTTTCTGCTTTTGCTGAATTTTCAGTCTCACTTGCTTTTCATTTCCTAGTCCTAATTTTCTCTTATTTTAACCCACATATGCATAGTAGTCTTTCTGAAGATTTTAGACAACTGAAAACTTAAAACTGAATCATAGATATTAGCTCTTAATTCTTAAAGTCTTTTAGTCACTACTTTAATGTCTGTTCTTAACTGATCATTTTCTTTTGCAGACTCAAGTTTCTATATTGTCTGGTTCCTTCTCTCCTAAGAGCAAGTTCTTTTCTCTCCTCTTCATATGTCAGTCCCTTTTCTTGTGCACGAAACACAATTTATCTCTTTATTTTACTATTCCTTTTCAATCCATGACACTGAATTCATGAGCTTCCATTCCCTATCATCAATTTTAGACCCAAGCAAAAGCAGTTTCTTATCTTAAAATTCTTGAACCAAAAGTTAGAATATTTTTCTCTAGTTCACACTTAGATCCACACTCATCTCTGCCCATTTTTTTCTTTAACTACTGAAGATTCCTTCCCTTGCTGGCAGAGATCTTCATCTATAGTTAACAATTAAATGCTTTTTGAATGAATCAGGCATTGGAAAGGGTCTCTAACTTTTCTTTCCATTACCTTCAGCTTTCAGTTTACCCAAAACCTCATCTCCAATCATTTAGGGAACTGCATTATTTGCAATGTATTTTTCTCATAAGTTTAAAATAACTGTTAAGTTTCAAATAACTCTTAGTTCCTAGCTAATATTTTCTGTCATGTTTTTGGAAATCTCCATGCCTTTCTATCTAAATTCATTATTTGTTCATTGGTTTGTTTGCTTTCTGATTTTTTCTAAACTCCCTGGAACTTCCCCCCTTCATTTTTCATTGCTCTTTCTTCTCAAATAACTTAATAATGACCAGGGACCTGAAGATAGGTAATCTTTTAATTATGTAAAAACATACATAAAAACAACAAAACAAGTGTCCCAAATGGCTATTTAAATATATCTGTGATTTTTTGTAAGCGCAAAAATATACTTTATATAGAGAAAAATTGACAATTAAGTTTATAATATTTAAATGTATATAAATTCTGAAGCAGCAATTCCACTTGTAGGATTAGCTTATGAATTTATGTACATGGAGTTATGTAAGGTTAAAGTGATGAAACTATTCATTGAGAATTAGTTAAAATGGAAATAGCTTAAATGTCCATAAGTGGGTCAAGTATTTCCTAACACACAGAACATCCATAAAATGAAATATTATACAAATATGTTTCAAAAATCTTTATCAAATTACCTTTGATAGTCTAAACTTATAAAAATTTTAAAAAATTGTGATGACCTTGGTTTTCAATTGATGTTACTAAGATAGGTAGACACTGTATCTCAGAGAAGCAAAATAAACTTTAATGGTAGTAAGACAAATGTCCAAAACTTAAGTCCTTTATACTACATACCAGGGAATTTCTTGTAAACCTACACCCAGGGTTTATCTGCTACTTTAGAAGATTAGAAGTTTGTTTACCCAATAGGTTCAGTTCAGTTCAGTCGCTCAGTCATGTCCAACTCTTTGTGATCCCATGAATCACAGCATGCCAGGCCTCTCTGTCCATCACCAACTCCCGGAGTTCACTCACACTCACGTCCATCGAGTCCGTGATGCCATCCAGCCATCTCATTCTCTGTTGTCCCCTTCTCCTCCTGCCCCCAATCCCTCCCAGCATCAGAGTCTTTTCCAATGAGTCAACTCTTCGCATGAGGTGGCCAAAGTACTAGAGTTTCAGCTTCAGCGTCATTCCTTCCAAAGAAATCCCAGGGTTGATCTCCTTCAGAATGGACTGGTTGAATCTCCTTGCAGTCCAAGGGACTTGCCAGAGTCTTCTCCAACACCACAGTTCAAAAGCATCAATTCTTCAGTGCTCAGCCTTCTTCACAGTCCAACTCTCACATCCATACATGACCACTGGAAAAACCATAGCCTTGACTAGACAGACCTTAGTCGGCAAAGTAATGTCCCTGCTTTTGAATATGCTATCTAGGTTGGTCATAACTTTTCTTTCAAGTAGTAAGCGTCTTTTAATTTCATGGCTGCAGTCACCATCTGCAGTGATTTTGGAGCCCCAAAAAATAAAGTCTGACACTGTTTCCACTGTTTCCCCATCCATTTCCCATGAAGTGATGGGACCGGATGCCATGATCTTCGTTTTCTGAATGTTGAGCTTTAAGCCAACTTTTTCACTCTCCTCTTTCACTTTCATCAAGAGGCTTTTGAGTTCCTCTTCACTTTCTGCCATAAGGGTAGTGTCATCTGCATATCTGAGGTGATTGATATTTCTCCCGGCAATCTTGATTCCAGCTTGTGCTTCTTCCAGCCCAGCATTTCTCATGATGTACTCTGCATATAAGTTAAATAAGCAATAGGTTAGGACTACAATAGGTTAGCAATACACAATAGGTGAAGACTCAGAAAACTTATTGGTTCTGTGAAACTTACTAGATATGGTTTTACTGATAAGTTGTGGTTTATTTGTTTGCTGTTGTTTTGCCTTGTAGCCATTAATCTGATTTATATTTTTGTACTCTCTCCTTACTTCCCCCACTAGATTGTAAAAATTTCATTTTTCAAATTCTCTTTTCTTTGAACCTGCTTGTCATCCTTCTACTTCTCTCCTTAGTGAGTTAAATAAAATCAGTCTCAAGTGAGGTGACAGCCATAATGGTCACTATGATTCACAGCCATCACTGCAAATCAGAAATGATTCAAAGCAACTTCCCTTTGAAATAAAGCAAATCCCAATTGCAATTGCAAGAGAGAAATATGTGTTCAACTCCCCATAATGGAAAGTTTAGATATGGTAAGATTTTTTTTTTTAATCTCAGAATTAGTATCTAATAAAGTGAATGTTATATAATATTTTCAGTGGAATATGAAGTTAAGAAATAATCCATCTCAGTCTTTACATGAAACAGAGGGAGGGTGCATTGTTATATAGAAAAATTTTATTTCAAGTAATATTACCACTATCAACTAAATCTAGAAAACTGTATACAAAAATAAGCCTAGAAATTGCACACTAAGTTACATATAGAGATATATGCACTCCTAATTCTAGAAAATATATATCAAACTATTTCAGTGGTTATCTATGGGATCAAGGATGAAATGAGATTTTTTCTTTTTACTTTTAATATTATGCTTATCTATGACATATAAATACTGTAGGGGGATAGAAGATGAAATGTTTATAGTAAAGAGAGGTGAGGGATTATAAAATACCATAGATATTATGTAAAATCACCACCTTTCTCTTTCTGTTCATTAACCTCTAATCTTTTTTTTCCTAGGTAGTGGAGAAAATAAGATTCTTTTTAAATGTTATAGTAGAGCTTATTTTTCATAAGGATTATTTCATTTCTATAAGCATTTCATGACTTTTGTACACTTAAATCAAGTGGCATGCAAATGTAAAATTTTACTTTTGAATAAACTCATTCATTTCACATGCAAAATTGTGTTCAAATATAGTATTGTTTATTTTCATGTGAGTATTACTTTTGAGCTATTTTAATTGTTGAAGATGTAAATTATGGTAAGGTTTATACTTACCTTCAAATTAAAGATAATTTTACCACTTGATTCATAAAATTTAGATTAATAAATATGTGGGAAGAGATATTGGCTATCTGACACAAACAAGTCTGAGTTAATAAAATATCTGAGTATTGGGTGTTCATTTTGCTCATCACATCTTTCTGCCTATATAATAACATATTAATATTGTTTTTAATATTGCTGTTAATAATTTAGAGAAGAGAGACTGTACCATTTGCTTGAAAATTGTGTGTTAAATGGTCAATTAGAATCATCACAGCAATCTTATGGAATAAGATTGAACTTTGGCATTTTATAGTAAGTAGAATTGTGTCTCTTTTGCAATGAGAGTCTTTTAGCTGTTGTGTTACACTGATTTCTAAGAGAAGTTGAAGTCTGTGATCAAACATTTCACCATTTTACAGAGTGACAAAATGATTCTTAGCAGCTAAGTACAAGATAGCCTTTTATTGTCAGAGTTTATGGAAATTACATGTGTAGATAGAAAAACATCTGATATATAAGTAACTGTAAAGGTAAGTATTTCTGTTTGTTTCTCTAATAAGCTTTATAGACGCAGTTGATATACTCCACAGGCATAAAGTAATTATCTGCAGTAATGGTTTTTGGAAATAATTCCGAGTATATCTGATTTCTGAAAACATGGTGGGTAGCATGTGATGATTTAGGAGTAAGAGTAAAGAAATTATTGTTTGTTTGTTTGTTTGTTTTTCTGGGAAAGCCCTAGAGTTATTTCTTTAATGAGATCACAGGGGGAATCCCAGAATTGCCCTTGAACTTGGCCTGTCTTTCCGCATGTTCTCTGCATTGTCCCTCTGGAAACAGAACTGCACAGACCAGATTGCCTCCTGGCAAGCGGACATGCAACCAATATACCGGTACATTGTATGTGAGTCTGGACCACTCAAAATCCAGAAAGCTTCTTTTTTCCCTTCCTGGAACATGCATGTTTTTTGGTTGACTTTGAAGTCTGATTTGAGATTTGAACACAACATTATTTTTATTCTATAATTAGCTTTTCCTTAGACTTTAATTTCAAGGATACCATTGTGGGTTAAACTGTGTCCTTCAAAAAGAGACAGAGAGAGAGATGTTGGGGTCCTAAACCCTAATATTTCTGAAAGTGACCTTATTGAAAAATACGATTGTTGCAGATACAGCTCATTAAGGAAAAATGAAATCAGAATGCAGTAGTTCAGTTCAGTTTAGTCGCTCAGTCGTGCCCGACTCTTTGCGACCCTATGAATCGCAGCACACCAGGCCTCCCTGTCCATGGTGGAGCCCTAATTTAATATGACTGATGTCCTTACAAACAGACACATGTGAGAGAATACTGTATGACAACAAAGGCGGAGACTGGAATTATGTAGCTGCTTCCCAAGGAATGCTAAAGATTGTAAGCAAACCATTAGAAGTTAGCAAAAGACAAGGGAGGCTTTCCTTATAGATTTTAGAGTGAAGATGGCCCTACTGATAACTTGATTTCAGACTTCCAGACTCCAGTACTCTGGGACAATTAACTTTTATTGTTTTAAGCTATCCAGTTTGCGATGTTTAGATATGGCTGCTCTAGGAAATAAATAAAGATTTGTAACATAAATGAGTCATTACTAGGTTTAGCTCTGGTTATTACATCACAGAGTTGATCTGTCTGATTCTCCTCTGGTGAATAGGATCTAGATTAAATCTGAACCAACTTTATTAATCTAATTAAATTCTGTATTATAAAGTATAACTTATCCACTTGCCCTATTTCTGCTCCTTCATTTTAATCTGCTGAGCACCAACTGTATGCCAAGTACCCGGTTATATATAGTCTTGAACAAGACTCCTGCCACTGCCTTTGGGGAGCTTAGACACTGGAGAGGCAGAGTAGCCCTTGCCAGTGTTGTCACATCCTCGTTCTTCCCATGCTCATTATTCTTACACACACTTCTCAAGCCTTGAAAGATTTGCTTGAACAGTTTCTCTGGCTGCTGAAAACTGCTGGAACCCTCTTGGCTCATTTATCGTTGAAGATCAACCCTCAGTCAGTTTGATGTGGTTGGGTACACAACATCTCTGTCCCCTCTCCCTACTCTAAGGCATATCTACCCTATCCCCAGACTTCCCTTTTGGGGCTGAGCCTCAGCTGTCCACAACAACAGCCTGCTCAATAATGTACCTAAATTAGCTTCCTTCCTCCAGTTTCACACTTTCTTACTGGTGCTTCCTAAAATAATATCCAAAATTAGCTACTTGAAAGTATATCTTTGACTCAGGATCTACTTCTAGGAATATCCAAACCAAGATTGGTGGCAGATAAATCTTAAAAGATCAGAAGTGAATGAATTATGCATTTTCCAACTGTGTTGAGTGCTATAAAGTAAGAAATAATAGCCTTTAATAGAAAGTGATGGTGAGAGTTTCTCTCCTTTGGGTAAAATGATCAGGGAAGCCCTCTCTAAGTTGGTGACAGTTAAAACCTGTGGGAAGAAGAACAACAGCCAAATGAAGAAATAGGCGGAAGACATTACTGGACAGTTGTAGTAACACTGAGGGCACTAGTTCTTAAACTGCCAATGAGCTCAGCATCTTTGAGGAGCTGAAAGACTTTTAGAGCAACAGGAGTTAGAAGAAGGCACATGATAGGAGGCAGTAGGGCTGAGCAGAAACCATAAGGCAAAGGCTTGTAGACCTTTTTCTCTCTGTATGGAATGCTGCTGCTGCTGCTGTTGCTAAGTCGCTTTAGTCGTGTCCAACTCTGTGGGACCCCATAGACGGCAGCCCACCAGGCTCCTCCATCCCTGGGTTTCTCCAGGCAGGAATACTGGAGTGGGTTGCCATTTCCTGCTGTATGGAATGAGAAGTCATAAAATAGTTTTCAGTAATGAAGAAATATAATCTAATTTATATTTTGAAATTATTCTTAACACTGGGAAGGGATCTGATTACAGAATGATCAAAGTAGAAATAAGGAGATAGAAATCAATGACAATTTAAAAAAATAGTGGTTTGCCTGCACTAAAAGGGTAGTAATCAAGTTGGAAAGAATAGAGACTGTTTACTCATGCATTCTCTCAATTTTTAGTATGACATACAACATTTTGAAATTAAGTGATTTGCTCTGAATCAAAGACCTAGTCTGTGTTAGTCTGTCAGAATCTATGACATTCTTTTTAACACTCTTTCAGATGATTTCTGCTATCTAGACTGAAGAATTGAGATATAGTTGTTAAAAAGCTTTAAGATTTTCTGGTGGATTTAAGGGGATGAAGAGGAAAAACTAAGGAATCAAGGATTATTACCAAATTTCTACCTTCTGTGCTAACTGTAGTCCTTTTTATGCTGACAGCATTAATATGAGAAAAGAAAAAAAAACCAGAAGTAAACAAACAGATAAATAAAATGTAGACAAGTCACTAAATGTGAACATGTAGATTTATCCACATCACCTGCAAGTGTAGAGTCTTATGTTTGAAAGACATTTATTCATTTAGTAAGTGAATACAGAAACTGCACCCCTGAGGAACTTAGACATGTTAGTAGGTAAAATAGATACATTTATAGTTAGCATTTATTGAGAACTTATAATATTCCAGGTGCTCCATAGGCATTATCTTTTATTTTACCACAAAACTATATGAAATACCAGTAAAATTCCTGAGAAAACTAAAGACTGTCAAGCAATCTAGCTAAGAAACTGTAATGTGCAATAATTACTACAATAAGAGGATTGCATTGTCTATGAGGACACAAAAAAGAGAACTATGAATTCTGACTTGGAAGTGACAGAAAGTTATACATCTGAGAGCTTAAAGATGACACAAGGTGTTTTAGGAGAGAAAAAAGAAGCATATTTCAGGGAAAGGAAATCACTTCTTCAGTGGCAGAAGTGTGAATGCCATGATCAGATTTATATTGGGTTGGCCAAATAGTTCATCTGAGTTTTCCCACAGAGGTTGCAGAGAAACCCAATGAACTTTTTACCTAGCACAATAGGTAAACAAGCATGGATGAGGAAAATAAAATTCATTTGGAATGTGCTAAACTTGAGGTCATTGTGTAATTCATATGCCTAACCTACAGACTTTGCTTGACCTACTATGTTTACTATACGCCAGATATTCTGCTGTCCCGTTGGAGGGGCATATAACAGCTTATGTAAGGAGAAGAGGTTAGTGATGAATGAAATAACCATGTTTCACACGGTGTTTTAGTTCAGCCTGCTAAGATAAATTATCATAGACTGGATTGCTTTAACAAATATGAAACATTTCTCACATTTCTGGAGGATAGGAAGTCTAAGATCAATGAGCAGGCAGGCCTAGCATCTAGTGAGAACCTCATTCTTGGTTTGCAGACCACGGCCTTGTCCTTATATCCTCACATGTAGAGAGTAGAGAGAGGATGTCAACTCTCTCTTATCTCTTCTTCAAGGGCACTAATCCCATCACTGGGCTCCACTCTCATGACCTGATTACCTGTCAAAAGCCCCATTTCCCAACATCATCACACTGGGGATAAGGATTTAAACATGAGGGATGTTTTGGCTGGGGGTTGGGGGGTGCTTACAACCAATCAGTCCATAACAGATGGCTTTCATTGGAAAAGGATAGAGAACATGCACCCAAATAAATATTAAGGCAGATTTCAAGTCCACTCTAAGCTTACCTTTGTGTATCCTCTGACCTTTTTCTAAATTGTTATAATTGGTAGCCATCTTAGACTGATGACCAGATGGACAGATGTGCATTTCATGGGTAGAATCCTTTCAACTTTCCCTTTGCTATTAAACCCTGAATACTTGACTTGGCCCACCAAGCCCTGTGTGGAAAGTCTCCAGGGTCATCCAGTGTTAATTTCCTCTTCCACTTCCCCATCACCACCAACCCCTGAGTTTACTCATAATGTTCCTTTTACAGTTGCTTAAACCACTGGTCCTCAAGCATTTTTTACTCTTTGTGACCATCAATAAAATTTCTTGAGTATGCAATTATAATTAGCACATGTTTATTCATAGTATATACGTAAATACTAATAAACTGATACTGCATGCATTATAAAACTACAATATAATAAACATTTTAGAGGTTGACTTAACTGAATACAAATAGTCCTAGCATTTTCTTTCCATACCCAATTAATATCTTATTCTAATGGGACTGAACTCCTCCTTTCCTCCTTCAAGATGCCACATGCTATTCCCTTGTACCTCAAAATCTCTTGCCTGATGAGTAGGGTTAGTTCCTGCTTATCTTTCAGCTTAAATGTTACTTTCTCAGTGTATCCCATCCTTCTCTGACTAGGTTAAAAGCCCAACTATATGTTCTTCTTGCATTTGGTAGCCACTCCACTCTTCAGCATTTGTCATTATTGTAATTAATACGTATGTGATCTTCAGTTAATGTCTGCTCCCCACTAGACTTCAAGAGCTGTTAGGTAGAGGAATAACTTTTGCACTGCTGTATCCCTTACCTCTTTGGTTATTAAGTCTAACTCTTTTATGAGTGTTGATGATTGGAACTAATTTCATGCCCTTCACAACATCATTACCGTCTATTCCATATCATCTGTTTAGCTGTGAGAAGAACATGAGAGTTTCCACAATGCAGCTTGCTCCTATCAAGACTAGGAGTTGGAAACTACTTTAATAATCCCATCCAAATGTCCTAATATAATGATTGCTTTTATAGCAGCATTGAATCTAATGTAGTATATCACTGTAGATAAAAAGAAGGACTCTGGAACTCTGCTGTTTGGGTCAAAATCCCAGTTCTATCCCTTATTAGCTGTTGACGTTGTACAAGTCACTTAACATTTCTGCTCAGTTTCCTCATTTCTAAAGTTGATTTTATAGACTGTTAGTTTTGGATAAATTTGTATGTCTAAAATCTCAGGGAGATGTCTAACAGTAGGAAGTACTCAATAAACGTTAACTGTTATTAATACATACTCCAAGGACTTTTCCATAAACAACTAGAGGTTTTTGTTTGTTTGTTTTTAAACATTTGTTTATTTTTGACTGTGCTGGGTCTTCGTGCTGTATGGACTTTTCTGTAGCTGTGATTCACAGGCTTCTCACTGTAGTGACTTCTATTGTTGTGGAGCAGAGTTGTAGGGGGCACAGACTTAAGCAGTTGTAGCAGATGGGCTCAATAGCTGTAGTGTGTGTGTGCTCTAGAGCACTGGATCAGTATTCTCAGCTCAAGGGCCCCGTTGCCCAAGTAGGATCTTCCCAGAGCAGGGACCGAACCTGTGTTCCCTGAACTGGCAAGTAAACTCTTAACCACCAGGGAAACCCCTACATATGGAGGTTTGGTTTAATTATGTATCAACAATCCAGTGACTTCTGTATATATAGTCACCATCTAACTTTTCTGATCATGGAAATATAAGGCACTTTAATGGCATTCCAGAAGTTAAAGAAGTCATAGTATTTACATTTGAAGAATTGAGTAGAGCATATTTGAGCTCATTGTGGTTACAAAGCATTCCCTAAACTGTGACATGGGGACATTTTATTAAAAGAAGCAGGATTTTTTATTTATTGCTCATTTCTCTTCATGGTTCACAGCTTGTAATGATTTGAACCAACAAAGTATCTATTATCAGTAGGAATGCATACGCATATAGTAAGTATGAAAGATATATTTTCTAGTATTAAAATCTCCCTTTTCTTTCTTGCCCATAATTGATGCACTCTTTCTGAAGAGGAGTTTGCAGAGGTCTGAACAAAGATCACGATATAAAAATAAATTATGATATGTATTCCTTGGTGTCTTACTCATAAATTATTTCTCTCTAGTGATACTCATAAATTATTTCTCTCTTCTATATTCTGAGGTGGATTTAACATTTCCTTCCTGGATATTATTCATACAGGATATTGTAGTTAAGGAGCTCGCCTTTTATAGCTGACATGCTAGTAATTCCAGGTTTCAGGTGAGGCAGTGGGGGAATAAAAACAGAAACTCTTGTTACTTCCCTCCCCCATTTATGGTCACTCATTACTTCTTTTTGATGTGACTCCTATAAACATTGTCTATGAATGATCTAGGGAGGAAAAAAAAAAAAAAAGGTGGAGGCATAGACACTGTGAGAAAGATGAGGAGGATGTCACACGGTTGCATACCAGTCCCTTTAAACAGGGAATCCAAATGAGCTCCCTGAATTTATGTTTCATTTTTACTCTGAAGCAGTGGTCCTCAACAGAAGTTGCACATTATAATTACCCAGAGACTTTTTTAAATGCCTGTGACTGAGATGCTGATATATTTATTATTTTTAAAGGTTTTTTAAAGCTCTCCTCATATTTTAATTTACAGCCAGGATTGAGAAACAAAGCCCTAAATTATTAGCTCAATTCAGTGAATGCAATTAATTCTGTTCAATAAGACCATGGAGGAGTCATAGAGATGCAGGTGATTTGTAGAGTTGAAGTACAAACGCCTGGAGTTGTAGGAATACAGTACAGGCATAGAACTAGCCTAACCTGAGGCAGGCACCCTACAGCTCATGCACAAGGTGAAGCAGTGAACCTAGGAATACAGAGTGTGCAAGGATTAGAAACTAAGCAGATGGTCTAGAGAGTGCATTCTAGTTTCCCATTTGAGCAAAAGTTACCAAAGTCATAAGCATTAGGAAGACCGGAGCATTGAAATTAAAATCAAGATGCAATAAACAGCCCAGAGCTGAGATCTCAGGCAGAAATCAGAAATTTCAATGGAACTGAGAAAAAAGGCACAATGGTAAGCTTAACTAATCTAGGCAGAAAGCTTTCGGAGCCAGGAAACTGAGCTGCTGAATCACTTAGTCTCAGAGTTTAAGCAATGCAGAATTTGTAGATGGAAGCAGGCTAGAGAAAGACTTTCCTAAATCTGTTTTCTTAAATAATTTCACAGTTAAACATTCACACAACTGACTATATTTTTAGCCTGAACATGTTGACAAAATGTTTGGCCTTAAGTAAACAATAAACTCTTCAGTACACTTAATTAATTCTGACTTGACCGATTTGAGAATCTGATTGGCAACTATTTTCCTGGTAATGTCAAAGCAGTTTTGTGACGAATGGACAATTATATCAGTTAAAAATTGGTGAGCAAAAAATAGGATATTTGTTTGTTGATGTTGTCATACAAAGACTTTAAACTATGGTTTGACTCTTTGTAAACAAATGGCTGCTTTGAGATATGAAGAGTCACTAGTGATGTTGAAAATATTGCAATCTTGTTCGGTCACATGTAAGAGTGGCAAGGTAAAGGAACCAAAACTATTTTAAGAGGAAGGGTTTTGACAGTTTGACACATTTGACAGTTTTGGAGATCAACATTACTAGATGGAGATAATAGGAGTGTAACTGAATCAATAATAAAAATACTAATAAATAATGCTATCCCTCTGATGAGAGGCAGAAATCATCTCCTTTTAAATTCTATATCTTCTGGGGTTTCATTTAATATTATTAAATGATTACAACAAATGACAATAGCAGATTTCTCTTTGTCCACTTCCTTCCCAAAAATACCATCCCCACCTCTCACCTTCACCACTGTGTCTGAAAAGCTATATATCCTTAACACCACAAAATCAAGATTGCTGTAGTAGCAACATGGTGACTGTGACTGTACATGACACTTTGAACTGATGCAGCCATATCACTGCCAGTGAGAATAAAGAGAGAGAATGAAGACAACAGACAGAGGACTTTGAAGCAAGACAGTCTTGGAGAACATAAAATGGAACTCTGGCTTAAGGATAGTCCTGGAGCTGCCACACATGTAAGGTCTTTGTTATATGAACAAATACATGTTTTAATTACAAGATATAATACAAGCAATGGGGTTTTGCAAAGGAAATATACTAAAATAGAAAACTACCTGGGTAAAGGCAACTGAAAGCCCATTATTTAAATCTGTCACTTAAAGGATTATTTCAGATGGCTGCAAACTATTTGTTTAAATTGTCACATGTTTTGTACATTGAGCACCGATGAATTACCCACTAAAGCTGTAGAATTAGGGAACAATGGTAGGAAAAATCACACTGCTGGAGTGTTTTGACTCCTTACCAGAGTGTTCAGTAAGATTCTAAAAGAGGAGATAAGCTTAGACTGACAATGACGCTTCTGAAAGCGGAAAGAAAAAATCATGAAGCTTTTGAAAGTGATATTTTCCTTCCTTTGTCCCTTCTCAAAAATTGTCTGAGTAGGTAATAATTTGGAACCATACAAAACGGAATAAGGCTGAATTGTAATTTTCTTCTCCAAAGTAAAGAGAGCACAAATAAAAATAGGTAACTGGGTGAGTATGATAAAATTAAGCAAAGACTATCAACAAATCAAAGTTTCCTTGTTACAATTTATAAGATAGTAAAAAGTTAGACACATCTTTTTCAAGATAAAAAGAAACTACAATAAATGATAAGAAATGAAAAACTGGGCTTACCTATTTATATGAAGAATACAAAAATATAATAATGATCAAGCCAATATGACCTATGACAAAGACAATAAATACAGTGTTATTTAGAGCAAACTTGTAAACTTAGATGAAATACTTGATGGACCGAGAATATGTTATGTAAAATGCCTCAAAAATATATATGTAAGGAACCGAGTAATAGTAAATAAAGTTAAGGCATGTACTAACATTTATCCCTGAAAATAGTGTCAGGTCTAAATTACTTATCTAAAAGGTAGTTTAAAAAATAAGATCCTCATATAAACTAGATGAAAAAATAATTCTTCTAAACTCATTTTATAAAGATAAAAAGGGAAAAATCCACTAGTAGACATAACTGATCAAGGACAGCAGAAAAAAATGAAAGCATAGGCTAATCACACTAATGAACAGAAATGTAAATATCTAAGCAGGGCTTCCCTGATGGCTCAGCAGTAAAGAATCTGCCTGCAATATAGGAGCTGCAGGAGACTCGGGTTCCATCCTTGGGTCAGGAAGATCCCCTGGAGAAGGGCATGGCAACCTTCTCCAGTATTCTTGCCTGGAGAATCCCATGGTCAGAGGAGCCTCATAGGCTACAGACCATAGGTTGCAAAGAGTCAGACATGACTGAAGCAACTTAGCCAACATGCAAATTATTAGCAAATAAATGCCAGCAGAAATTGAAAGGAATAATATGTCACCACCAAGTTTGTATTATTACAAAAATACAGGACTTCTTTAGCACTAGAAAATGCACAAACCTAATTTACTACATTAAATGATTCCAGAGTGGAGAGGGGGTGGTGGATCATGTTTAAGAGCAGTTTTATAAAATGTTTCCCCAAATTTTGATTTTAAGATTAATCAGTAAAATTCTCAGCAATCTAAAAATGAAAGGAAGCTTCTTTGATTTAATAAAATTTACCAGACAACAAGAGAACAAGCATCACATTTAGTGGTGAAATATTGGAAACATTTCCTTTAAAATTAATAACAAGAAAAGAGGATTTACTACCATACTGTTAATCAGCATTGTACTAGATACCCTACTCCATCCACCAAGCCACAAAGATTTTTTCTTAATTTAAAAAAGCATAAATATTGGAAAGAAATAATAGAAATAAATTGTATAACTATTCAAAGGAGGAGGAAAATGTCATTATATTAAAAATAGCAAAGGCAATTTTCTATAGCTCTACTATATGCTAGCAATAATAGAATGTATAATAGATGATAAGATCTGCCTCACAATAGTCACAAAACTATAAAATGCATAAAGATAACCCTAATAAAAATAAGACTTATAAGAAAACCATAAAATTTTACTGAAGAACATAAAAGAAGATTTAAATAAAAGGTGAGCTAAGCCAAATTCTGAATGGGATGGCTCAATATTGTAAAGATAAGAAAACTCCTCCAAATTAATCTGTAAATATTTGGCAATGTAATCAAAATCCTATTAACGTTATTCATGAAACTCAAAGTCCTCCTTACAAATTTTCTTAAGAAAGGGAAATATAGCAGAATAACTGAGAGCACACTTTAAAAAGATAAAGAAGGTAAGAAAAAGATTTGCTTTGTTGTTGTTGTTCAGTAGCTAAATCATGTCTGACTCCTTATGACCCCATGGACTGAAGCACACGAGGTGCCCTGTCCTTCATTGTCTCTTGAAATTTGCTCAAATTGATGTCCATTGAATCGCGGATGCCATCCAATCATCTCATCCTCTGCCATCTCCTTCTCATTTTGCCTTCAGTCTTCCCCAAAATCATGGTCTTTTCCAATAAGTCGATTTTCACATCAGGTGGCCAAAGTACTGATGCTTCAGCTGCAGTATCAGCCTTTCCAAAGAATGTTCAGGGTTGATTTCCTATAGGATTGACTGGTTGATCTCTTTGCAATCCAAGGGACTCTCAAGAGTCTTCTTCAGCGCCACACTTTGAAAGCTTCAATTCTTCAGCACTCAGCGTTCTTTATGGTCCAGCTCTCACATCCATATATGATTACTGTAAAAACCATCAGTTCAGTTCGGTTCAGTTGCTCAGTCATGTCTGCATGGACTGCAGCATGCCAGGCTTCCTTGTCCGTGACCAACTCCTGGAGCTTACTCAAACGTAGGTCCATAAAATCAGTGATGCCACCCAGCCATCTCATCCTCTGTCAGCCACTTCTCCTCCTGCCTTCAATCTTGCCCAGGATCAGGGTTTTTCTCGTGAATCAGTTCTTTGCATCAAATGGCCAAAGTATTGCAGTTTCAGCTTCACCATCAGTCCTTCCAATGAATATTCGGATTAATTTCATTTAGGATGGACTGATCGGATCTCCTTACAGTCCAAGGGACTCTCAAGAGTCTTCTCCAACACCACAGTTCAAAAGCATCAATTCTTCGGGGCTCAGTTTTTCTTATCTTCCAACTCTCACATCCACACATGACTATTGGAAAAACCATAGCTTTGACTAGATGGATGTTTGTTGGCAAAGTAATGTCTCTGCTTTTTAACATGCTGTCTAGGTTGATCATAGCTTTCCTTCCAAGGAGCAAGCATCTTTTAATTTCATGGCTGCTGTGATTTTAGAACCCCCCCAAAATAGTCTCCCACTGTTTCCATTGTTTCCCCATCTATTTGCCATGAAGTGATTGGATCAGATGTCATGATCTTAGTTTTCTGAATGTTGAGTTAAAAACCATAGATTTGAGTATACAGACTTTTGTCAACAAAGTGATGTCCCTGTTTTTTAACATTCTCTCTTAGCTTGTCATACTTTTCCTTTCAAGAAGCAAGCATATCACCCACCATATTTCAAAACTTATTATTAAAATTAAGCAATTAAGAAGATGTAATATTGGGGTGGAAATAAAGAAAGAGATTGTTGTCCAGAAACAGGCGCATGACAATTTAGTGCATTAAAGTGTGAAGTGGTGGGGAAATGGTGCCCTGGCAAGAAACACTGCTGGGTAAATAGTCTATTGGTAGGAAGATAAATAAATTAGATTATTGGCTTCCATAATTCACAGGAGGTGCAGGAGGGCCTAGAGAAGCAAGATCCGATGCTGTAAAGAGCAATATTGCATAGGAACCTGGAATGTAAGGTCTATGAATCAAGGCAAATAGGAAGTGGTCAAACAAGAGATGGCAAGGGTGAACGTCGACATTCTAGGAATCAGCAAACTAAAATTGACTGGAATGGGTGAATTTAACTCAGATGACCATTATATCTACTACTGTGGGCAGGAAA
This sequence comes from Budorcas taxicolor, assembly GCF_023091745.1. NCBI lineage: Eukaryota > Metazoa > Chordata > Mammalia > Artiodactyla > Bovidae > Budorcas > Budorcas taxicolor. The sequence goes on from NC_068910.1 coordinate 35,845,329, forward strand.
CCCTCAGAAGAAATGGAGTAGCCATCATGGTCAACAAAAGAGTCCAAAATGCAGTACTTGGATGCAATCTCAAAAATGACAGAATGATCTCTGTTCGTCTCCAAGGCAAACCATTCAATATTACAGTTATCCAAGTCTATGCCCCAACCAGTAACGCTGAAGAAGCTGAAGTTGAACGGTTCTATGAAGACCTAACAAAACCTTTTAGAACTAACACCCAAAAAAGATGTCCTTTTCATTATAGGGGACTGGAATACAAAAGTAGGAAGTGAAGAAACACCTGGAGTAACAGGCAAATTTGGCCTTGGAATGCAGAATGAAACAGGGCAAAGACTAATAGAGTTTTGCCAAGAAAATGCACTGGTCATAGCAAACACCCTCTTCCAACAACACAAGAGAAGATTCTACACATGGACATCACCAGATGGTCAACACCAAAATCAGATTGATTATATTTTTTGCAGCCAAAGATGGAGAAGCTCTATACAGTCAACAAAAACAAGACCAGGAGCACACTGTGGCTCAGATCATGAACTCCTTATTACCAAATTCAGACTTAAATTGAAGAAAGTAGGGAAAACTGCTAGACCATTCAGGTATGACCTAAATCTAATCCCTTATGATTATACAGTGGAAGTGAGAAATAGATTTAAGGGCCTAGATATGATAGATAGAGTGCCTGATGAACTATGGAATGAGGTTCATGACATTGTACAGGAGAAAGGGATGAAGACCATCCCCATGGAAAAGAAAGGCAAAAAAGCAAAATGGCTGTCTGGGGAGGCCTTACAAATAGCTGTGAAAAGAAGAGAGGTGAAAAGCAAAGGAGAAAAGGAAAGATATAAGCATCTGAATGCAGAGTTCCAAAGAATAGCAAGAAGAGATAAGAAAGCCTTCTTCAGTGATCAATGCAAAGAAATAGAGGAAAACAACAGAATGAGAAAGACTAGAGATCTCTTCAAGAAAATTAGAGATACAAAGGGAACATTTCATGCAAAGATGGGCTCGATAAAGGACAGAAATGGTATGAAGCTAAGAGAAGCAGAAGATATTAAGAAGAGATGGCAAGAATACACGGAAGAACTGTACAAAAAAGATCTTCACGACCCAGATAATCATGATGAGGTGATCACTAACCTAGAGCCAGACATCTGGGAAAGTGAAGTCAGGTGGGACTTAGAAAGCATCACTATGAACAAAGCTAGTGGAGGTGATGGAATTCCAGTTGAGCTGTTTCAAATCCTGAAAGATGATGCTGTGAAAGTGCTGCCCTCAATATTCCAGCAAATTTGGAAGACTCAGCAGTGGCCACAGGACTGGAAAAGGTCAGTTTTCATTCCAATCCCAAAGAAAGGCGATGCAAAAGAACGCTCAAACTACCGCACAATTGCACTCATCTCACATGCTAGTAAAATAATGCTCAAAATTCTCCAAGACAGGCTTCAGCAATACATAAACTGAACTTCCAGATGTTCAAGCTTGTTTTAGGAAAGGCAGAGGAACCAGAGATCAAATTGCCAACATCTGTTGGATTATTGAAAAAGCAAGAGAGTTCCAGGAAAACATGTATTTCTGCTTTATTGACTATAACAAAGCCTTGGTCTGTGTGGATCACAATAAACTGTGGAACATTCTGAAGGAGATGGGAATACAAAACCACCAGACCTGCCTCTTGAGAAACCTATATGCAGGTCAGGAAGCAAGAGTTAGAACTGGACATGGGACAACAGACTGGTTCCAAATAGGAAAAGGAGTACATCAAGGCTGTATATTGTCACCCTGCTTATTTAACTTATACGCAGAGTACATAATGAGAAATGCTGGGCTGGAGGAAGCACAAGCTGGAATCAAGATTACCAGGAGAAATATCAACAACCTCAGAAACGCAGATGACACCACCTTTATGGCACAAAGTGAAGAACTAAAGAGCCTCTTGATGAAAATGAAAGAGGAGAATGAAAAAGTTGGCTTAAAGCTCAGCATTCAGAAACCATGATCATGGCATCTGATCCCATCACTTCATGGCAAATAGATGGGGAACCAGTGGAACCAGTGACAGACTTTATTCCTTGGGCTCCAAAATCTCTGCAGATGGTGAATTCAGGTATGAAATTACAAGATGCTTGCTCCTTGGAAGGAAAGTTATGACCAACTTAGACAGCATATTTAAAAGCAGAGACATTACTTTGCCAACAAAGGTCCATCTAATCAAAGCTATGGTTTTTCCAGTGGTCATGTGTAGATGTGAGTTGGACTATAAAGAAAGCTGAGCACTGAAGAATTGATGCTGTTGAAATGTAATTTTGGAGAAGACTCTTGAGAGTCCCTTGGACTGCAAGGAGATCCAACCATCCATCCTAAAGGAAATTTGTCCTAAATATTTATTTGAAGGACTGATGCTGAAGCTGAAACTCCAGTATTTTGGACACCTGATGTGAGGAGCTGACTCATTTGAAAAGACCCTGATGCTGGAAAGATTGAGGGCAAGAGGAGAAGGGGACAACAGAGGATGAGATGGTTGGATGGCATCACCGATTTAATTAGTTTGGGTAAACCTAGGGATTTGGTGATGGACAGGGAGGCCTGGAGTGCTGCAGTCCATGGGATTGCGATGAGTCAGACATGACTGAGTGATTGAACTCAACTGATTGAATGGGCAAAAGATCCAAACAGATAGCTCAGTCAAAAAATAAATTAATTTTTAAAAATAGTTATTTAAAGTAAAGAAAAAGATCCTTACATTCACTAAGCAGGAAAATGCAAGCTAACATACAAAGGGATACTATATTCATTATCTCACTTACCTAGTGGGCAAAAATTAATAAGTTAGCATTATATAGTACATATAGTACAGGGGAATAGTTCTGTTAAAGGACCTCCATTGGTAATACATATCAAAATTTTAAGTGTACCTTCTTTTGGACTCTACAATTCCATTTCTTATAGAATATTGCAGAGAAGCAGTTACATATAGGAGCACGAGAGAGATGCTGAACATGAAATAAACTGTGGAAATCTTTTTAAATATTGAAAGCTTTCAAAAAGTAAAATTTTAGGTTGGTAGAACAATATATAAAGAATATTTTATTTTCTAAAAATGTACACATATTCATATGTATGTATTAATATATGTGTATGTCTATCTAAATATAAATGCATATACATACACACCATTTAAAGAAACACCCCTTTTTTTTATCTCTGTTAGCTATAAAATTTAGCCTGAAATATATTTTTCATCAGATTTTATTTGAGATTTTTATATTCATATTTGGTTACTTATTCACTGACTCTCTCTCTTTACCAGAATATGTGTTTCATGAGATCAGAGCAGGAATCATGAATTTCATCATTGTATTTCCTCAGTTGCTAAAATAGCATTTGACTCATAGTTGACCACTAAGTATTTTTCTAACAGAAATATTATATGACATTTATTGATTGATTGCCCAGGTAATGGTTAATTAGGATTGGCAGAATTGTAATGAGATGTTTGTGGTTCTGTTCAGTATAACCAGAATATCTACTAACAAAGACTCCTACTCTTGCCCTATGTTTACTGATCAGAATATATAAATATATATAATAAGCTCACTGGGCACTGAAATTTGTATTAAAGAATACTGTATCTATTGTGTGTTTGATTAATTGTCTCTTTTCCTTCAAAATAGCCTTTTGGGAAAGAACACAGAACTAAAACAAATGTATAAGAAAGATCAAAAATCAAAAGGTGACAATTTCTTCCTATTAAATAAAAAATTCTGGAAACATAAAAATAGCAAACTTAGTTTTGTGTATTATCAGAACAATGTTTTTAAAAGTTTTCAGATGTGAAAGAGTCAATACCAAATTAAGATAAAATTCATCATTAGTCCCTACATAAAAAATGCAATATGGATTAATTTGACAGCTGCATTATAACTTTGAACAAATTTTTTAAAAAGATTTCTAAAAACGATTTGAAGAATTAACACATTTTGTGTGATTCCAAGATAAGATTTGTCACATTTCTTGCTCACTCCTATACTTGCGGATTTTTCTGATCTAAAATAAGCCAACATATACCTTTATAGGAATGTTTTTTATTTCTTTCTGTATTTCTCCTTCACTGTCCATAATAAATGCTTTCATGTACTTTTGCATTTTTTGACTTCCAGTAGAGACATATCTCACAAGTTTCATTAACATTCTGTAGTACTGCTTTAGGGAAAGTGTTACATTCTATCTTTCAGTTTCTTAGGAAACCTATTGAGTACATAGCATTTACTCTGGCAATAAGCATTTATTGCCATTAAGTTATTTTTAAGACCAGATACTCAGAATAGGGCAACATATACAGACTGTACCCTTTCTTTTACTGAATTTCTTTAGATGATCTAAAAACTCTTTTAAAAAAATTACAATTACTTAGTAGAATCTCCTTGTGGCATGATTTCTACAATTTGTCCAAAGAATCTTGGAAGGCACTGATGTCATCTCAGATAAAGCAATCAATGACATGGCAAATCTTTTTTGGTAATTACTCTTTTTGTTTACTCTTCAACTAATTTTTCACTACTTAATTCAACTCTTTTTAAAGGATAGTGTTGGAACATGTCCTTCAATAAGCAATGTTTTTATTCTTGCATTCATAAATAAATAAGTTGTTTTTATCTCATTATCATGCCCAAGTAAAACAATTATTTGAAGACTAAGAAGTAATCAGAGAGAAAATGAGCTAACAGTTTCAAACCTTAGTATCTTTTGTGATGTATGACATCAATCATTGTGGCTATTGATTATTGTATAGTTATTATGTACCAGGCATTGGGATAAAAGTTTTATTTTCTTATGCTTATAGCAACCTCACAAAGTAAGCATTCTTGTTATAGTATAACAGTATTATTATACCAATTTTGTAGATGAGAAAAATGAGATACAGAGAGATTAACTGACTGGCATATGGAGTTCATACTTAGCAAGATTTAAATTTTATCCATATACTCACACTAAAGCTCAGGCAATTTTTTAAAGTCTCTGTTATGTAAGGTGAATGTATTGTTCTATTGCAATAGTATTCATCAAAGGAAAAACGATTCTGTGGCATGTTAGTTTGAAGAACATGTGTTTGAGATTCTGTAGTTGGTTAGAGGTGTGAGGAGATTATAAATTTTAAAAACTAGTGAGGAACTTGTCAGTTCACAAAAATCTTTGCCAATGTCTTCACATAGTCAGGTATGAAGTTTACCTTGTCTAACTTAAAGATACATAAAACTTCCCAGAGACCACTTAATCCTTTGAAATTACAGGTAATTTCCCTTACCACCTATGTTGAGTATGCTCTTGAACTATAGGAAATCTTGTCATCATTTCTATTAAAGGTTTGTGTTTAATGTATCTTCATTTAGAGTTTGTAAATCACATGCAGTGTGCACAGTGCAGGGGAGGTCGAGGTACAAATTATAGCATCTGCTCTCAAAGTTAAATAATTTACAGTTAAGTGGGGGAGTTATACTGGTGCACAAATAGTGCAGGAAAATGAATAAGGTCAAGGTGAATCTCAGTAAAGTACTCTGTGTGTGTGTGTGTGTGTGTGTGTGTAACTGGAGCAGCAAAGTAAAATGGGATCAGTATGCATTCACCATTATCTGGCTTTCAAATCAGAACCCTAGGGATTTGTATGGATAACAGTGGAGGTATTTTCACTCATGGCCCCAAGTCCTTGACTAAGGCACAGGATGGCTCTGTGGTTGGGCAATGCTTCAGCCTGCCAAAATATGTCTTTTGGTTTAAAATATTCTCTACCTGTGTGAATACATGATAAGCACTACATGAAGGGGTCATTTATAAACCACATTCCAATATCAGAAAAATCTTATAAAGTCACATTTGAGGTAATTTTCCAAATACTCTTCCAGGGATGTTTATTAGTGGACTGAAGCCTAAGAAGTGCAATGAATGCTCAAGGCAGGAGTGAGTCAAAGGCAGGAAAATATTTGGAGGTGACTGTATTATTTATTGGTTTTGATGTTTTAAATCCATTTACTACCATACATCTGAAATTTAATAAGCTTTCTACCTGAACCATGTCTCTCAAGAATATGATAGAAGCTTTAAAATGGAAGAACTTACTCTTTAGAAGAAGTAGAAGACCATAAGACTCAGTAACACATTTTTAAATCTTGAGAAAGTATTTTATTGTCAAGAAATCACAGAGTGCTGGGAGTGATACTTATGGGTTGGATCTAAAATTTTGGCTGCATAGGCTGTTCACCTCTGTCTCAGCCATTTGTTTGACTTATATTTTGCTCATTGAAATAAGAGGTGCACTAAATGGACCACAGTGGCTCATAATATGGGCACTCTGCATATTTATAGTGTCACTTACTATGTATGCACTTACTATGAAAGGTGAAGTTATCCAAAATAACTTATCCAAAATAAATAGACATGGGATAATCATAAAATTTGTTTTATGTTTATTAAATAGTAGATAACATGAAATATAGATATCTACTAACATAAAATAATAGATATTTCTGATATATGTGCAAAAATATGGCATTTAAAACTCTGTTAGTGGATAAATCACCAGTTTTATAAAAATCCATGCCAAGTGATAGGGAAAACATCAGTAGGTTTGGCAGGCAAATGGAGAGTGAACTGTTAGGTTTCAACGATCTCTAGTTCCTCTGATTTTATGATTAAATATTAGTGTCCAGAAATAAGCAGCAGAAATGCCAGCTCTCTAAATACCAAGTGTAGACCAGAAAAGACTGTGGATAAATACTTCATGAGACAAATCCAGGAGATTAATAAGCTGGCCAAAAATGGGATGGGCAGGTGGAGCGCCTTCGCAGGTAGCTAATTAAAAACTTCTCAGGAACTTGAAAGAACAGAAAAAATAGTTTATTCATGGAAAAATAATTGAAATACAATTCAGAAGCTAAAGTTAGTTTTGTTAACAAATATATCCTGTTGCTTATATTTTATGTATTGCCATGCTGAGATAATATAGACCACAGAATAATATATGGATAAACAAAACAAAAAAAAATTTTCTTCTAAGAGACTTAATAAAGAGTATTGCAAAACCATAACCTCCATGCTACTCTTTTGGAAAAAAAAAAAAAACTATTTGTGCCAGTAATTCTCTACTGGGAAGATAGAAAGAGGATATAAGGATCATTTGGAAACTTTGTCAAACTACATGCATCTTCCATCCACCTTGGTGGCAGGGAGTGAAGAAGGCAGGAATCTTCTTTCTTTTTGAGAACTCCAATTCTAACCATATTGGCATGCTGAACCTCTTAACCACTGTATATTTGTATTAATAATTTACCCTATTGGCACCATGCTTGCCACTTTATATTTAATGTTGATTCTAATGCAAATAAGATTCTAATAAGATGATACTATTAACCCAATGTTACAAGTAGAGTAACTGTTGTTCATAGAGCTTACATAATTTGACAAAGATCACAGATAAAGGAAGTTTGGGGGAATCAGACCTAGACCATTATCATTCTGACTTCAGAGTCAGTGTTTCTATGTTTTATTTTCTAAGCTATATACAGCATGTTGTGTTGGTGATGAAAAAAAAAACACAGAAATGCATTAAATTTTTTTGCCTAAAATATATATATATGTGTGTGTGTGTGTGTGTGTGTATACATATATATGTGTATGTACATATATATATATATATATATATATATATATATATTCTAAAAGTCCCTAGTTGATCAGTCATGTCTGACTCTGTGACCCCAAAGACTGTAGTCCACCAGGCTCCTCTGTCCATGGGATTCTCCAGGCAAGAATACTGAGGTGGGTAGCCATTCCCTTCTTCCTGATCTCCTGCATTGCAGATAGATTCCTTACTGTTTGAGCAACAAGGGAAGCCTTGTGTGGATGTGCGTGTATCTGTGTACACACACATGCATGGGAGAAAAGAGAGAGAGAGATACACATGATATACATGTTATGCACACATCTACAAATATGTATGCATATATACATGTACATGTACTCCACACACACACAGGTTTATTTTTATTTGTGAGTGAGCAGGTATGAAAAGGCAAAATGATAGGATACCAAAAGAGGAACTCCCCAGGTCATTAGGTGCCCAATATGCTACTGGAGATCAGTGGAGAAATAAATCCTGAAAGAATGAAGGGATGGAGCCAAAGCAAAAACAATACCCAGTTGTGGATGTGACTGGTGATAGAAGCAAGATCCGATGCTGTAAAGAGCAATACTGCATAGGAACCTGGAATGTCAGGTCCATGAATCAAGGCAAATTGGAAGTGATCAAAGAAGAGATGGCAAGGGTGAAAGTCGACATTCTAGGAATCAGCAAACTAAAATGGACTGGAATGGGTGAATTTAACTCAGATGACCATTTTATCTACTACTGTGGGCAGGAAACCCTCAGAAGAAATGGAGTAGCCATCATGGTCAACAAAAGAGTCCAAAATGCAGTACTTGGACGCAGTCTCAAAAATGACAGAATGATCTCTGTTTGTCTCCAAGGCAAACCATTCAATATCACAGTTATCCAAGTTTATGCCCCAACCAGTAACGCTGAAGAAGCTGAAGTTGAACGGTTCTATGAAGACCTACAAGACCTTTTAGAACTAACACCCAAAAAAGATGTCCTTTTCATTATAGGGGACTGGAATGCAAAACTAGGAAGTGAAGAAACACCTGGAGTAACAGGCAAATTTGGCCTTGGAATGCAGAATGAAACAGGGCAAAGACTAATAGAGTTTTGCCAAGAAAATGCACTGGTCATAGCAGACACGCTCTTCCAACAACACAAGAGAAGACTCTACACATGGACATCACCAGATGGTCAACACCAAAATCAGATTGATTACATTTTTTGCAGCCAAAGATGGAGAAGCTCTATACAGTCAACAAAAACAAGACCAGGAGCTGACTGTGGCTCAAATCATGAACTCCTTATTGCCAAATTCAGACTCAAATTGAAGAAAGTAGGGAAAACCGCTAGACCATTCAGGTATGACCTCAATCAAATCCCTTATGATTATACAGTGGAAGTGAGAAATAGATTTAAGGGCCTAGATATGATAGATAGAGTGCCTGATGAACTATGGAATGAGGTTTGTGACATTGTACAGGAGACAGAGATCAAGACCATCCCCATGGAAAAGAAAGGCAAAAAAGCAAAATGGCTGTCTGGGGAAGCCTTACAAATAGCTGTGAAAAGAAGAGAGGTGAAAAGCAAAGGAGAAAAGGAAAGATATAAGCATCTGAATGCAGAGTTCCAAAGAATAGCAAGAAGAGATAAGAAAGCCTTCTTCAGCGATCAATGCAAAGAAATAGAGGAAAACAACAGAATGGGAAAGACTAGAGATCTCTTCAAGAAAATTAGAGATACCAAGGGAACATTTCATGCAAAGATGGGCTCGATAAAGGACAGAAATGGTGTGGACCTAACAGAAGCAGAAGATATTAAGAAGAGATGGCAAGAATACACGGAAGAACTGTACAAAAAAGATCTTCACGACCGAGATAATCATGATGAGGTGATCACTAATCTAGAGCCAGACATCTTGGAATGTGAAGTCAGGTCGGCCTTAGAAAGCATCACTACGAACAAAGCTAGTAGAGGTGATGGAATTCCAGTTGAGTTGTTTCAAATCCTGAAAGATGATGCTGTGAAAGTGCTGCACTCAATATGCCAGCAAATTTGGAAAACTCAGCAGTGGCCACAGGACTGGAAAAGGGCAGTTTTCATTCCAATCCCAAAGTAGGCAATGCCAAAGAATGCTCAAACTACCGCACAATTGCACAATGGCACTCATCTCACATGCTAGTAAAGCAATGCTCAAAATTCTCCAAGCCAGGCTTCAGCATACATGAACTGTGAACTTCCAGATGTTCAAGCTGGTTTTACAAAGGAAGAGGAAGCAGTTATCAAATTGCCAACATCCACTGGATCATGGAAAAAGCAAGAGAGTTCCAGAAAAACATCTATTTCTGCTTTATTGACTATGCCAAAGCCTTTGACTGTGTGGATCACAATAAACTGTGGAAAATTCTAAAAGAGATGGGAATACCAGACCACCTGACCTGCCTCTTGAGAAATCTGTATGCAGGTCAGGAAGCAACAGTTAGAACTGGACATGGAACAACAGACTGGTTCCAAATAGGAAAAGGAGTACGTCAAGGCTGTATATTGTTACCCTGCTTATTTAACTTCTATGCAGAGTACATCATGAGAAACTCTGGGCTGGAAGAAGCACAAGCTGGAATCAAGATTACCGGGAGAAATATCAATAACCTCAGATATGCAGATGACACTACCCTTATGGCAGAAAGTGAAGAGGAACTAAAAAGCCTCTTGATGAAAGTGAAAGAGGAGAGTGAAAAAGTTGGCTTAAAGCTCAACATTCAGAAAATGAAGATCATGCCATTCAGTCCCATCACTTCATGGGAAATAGATGGGGAAACAGTGGAAACAGTGTCAGACTTTATTTTTGAGGGCTCCAAAATCACTGCAGATGGTGACTGCAGCCATGAAATTAAAAGATGCTTACTCCTTGGAAGAAAAGTTATGACCAACCTAGATAGCATATTCAAAAGCAGAGACATTACTTTGCTGACTAAGGTCCGTTTAGTCAAGGCTATGGTTTTTCCTGTGGTCATGTATGGATGTGAGAGTTGGACTGTGAAGAAGGCTGAGTGCCGAAGAATTGATGCTTTTGAACTGTGATGTTGGAGAAGACTCTTGAGAGTCCCTTGGACTGCAAGGAGATCCAACCAGTCCATTCTGAAGGAGATCAACCCTGAGATTTCTTTGAAAGAAATGATGCTAAAGCTGAAGCTCCAGTACTTTGGCCATCTCATTCGAAGAGTTGACTCATTGGAAAAGACTCTGATGCTGGGAGGGATTGGGGGCAGGAGGAGAAGGGGACGACCGAGGATGAGATGGCTGGATGGCATCACGGACTCGATGGACATGAGTCTGAGTGAACTCCGGGTGCTGGTGATGGACAGTGAGGCCTGGTGTGCTGCGATTCATGGGGTTGCACAGAGTCGGTCACGACTGAGCGACTGAACTGAAATGAAGTCATGTATTAGACTTCCCTGGTGGCTCAGATGATAAAGTGTCTGCCTAAAATGAGGGAGACCCAGGTTTGATCCCTGGGCTGGGAAGATCCTCTGGAGAAGGAAATGGCAACCCACTCCAGTACTCTTGCCTGGAGAAGCCCATGGATGGAGGACCATGGTAGGCTACAGTGCATGGGGTCAGAAGAGTCGGACATGACTGAGCGACTTTATTTTACTAAGCCATGTATGTGCATTTAATTTCATATATTTATCTATTGAATTCATAATTATATTACTATAGTGTATATATATTTAAGCTATATGTGTATAGAACTGATATATATATATTGGCTACACTCATGACTCAGTGGAGAAGGCAATGGTAACCCACTCCAGTACTTTTGCCTGGAAAATCCCATTGGCAGAGGAGCCTGGTTGGTTGCATTCCATTGGTCGCTAAGAGTTGGACACAACTGAGTGACTTCACTTTCATTTTTCACTTTCATGCATTGGAGAAGGAAATGACAACCCACTCCATTGTTCTTGCCTGGAGAATCCCAGGGACGGGGGAGCCTGATGGGCTACCATCTATGGGGTCGCACAGAGCTGGACACGACTGAAGCGACTTAGCAGCAAGCAGCAGCATAACTCAGTGACAGAGAATCTACCTACCAATGCAAGAGACACTGGTCAGATCCTTGGGTCGGGAAGATCCTCTGAAGGAGGTAATGACAAACAGTTCCAGTATTGTTGCCTGGGAACATTGGCAGAGGAGCCAGGAAGACTACAGTCCATGGAATGGCAAAGGAATTGGACACAACTTAGCAATTAAACAATAAATATATAAATATAATATTTATTCAGCTTTACGAAGAACATAGCCTCTAACTTCCAATTATTGACTTTAATACTTAATAATATGTGCCTCCAGGATGATACTCTCTGACTCTACACTAGGATTTGACTTTTTTAAAAAAAGTCAGATATATTTTAGAATCAAAATTTCACTGTCCTAAACATTTTAAGAAAACATTTTTAGAAATTTAAAAATCATGGGAAATAAACCAAAATGCTACTACCACAAACTTTGTTGTTGTTGTTCACTCAGTTGTGCCCAGCTCCTTGCGACCCTATGGACTGCAGCACACCAGGCTTCCTTGTCTTCATCATCTCCCAGAGATTGCTCAAACTCATGTCCATTGAGGTGCCATCCAACCATCTCATCCTCTGTCGTCCCCTTCTCCTCCTGCCTTCAATCTTTCCCAGCATCAGGGTCTTTTCCAATGAGTCAGCTCTTCTATTCAGGTGGCCAAAGTATTGGAGTTTCAGCTTCAGCATCAATCCTTCCAATGTATTCAGGGTTGATTTCCTTTAGGACTGACTGTGCTTGCAGTCCAAGGGACTCTGAAGAGCCTTCAACAATTTGAAAGCATCAGTTCTTCAGCCTTCAGCCTTCCTTATGGTCCAACTCACATTCATACATGACTACTGGAAAAGCCATAGCTTTGACTACACAGACCTTTGTCAGTAAAGTAATGCATCTGCTTTTTAATATGCTGTACATGTTTGTCATAGCTTTTCTTCCAAGGAGCAAGCATCTTTTAATTTCATGGATACAGTCACTGTCCACAGTGATTTTGGAGCCCAAGAAAATAAAGTTTGTCACTGTTTCCACTGTTTCTCCATATATTGGCCTCAAAGTGATGAGACCAGATGACATAATCTTCATTTTCTGAACTTTAAGCCTGCCTTTTCGCTCTCCTGTTTCACCTTCATCAAGAAGCTCTTTAGTTCCTCTTCACTTTCTGCCATAAGGGTGGTATCATCTGCATATCTCATGATGTACTCTGCATATAAGTTAAATAAGGAGGGTGACAATATACAGCCTTTATGTACTCCTTTCCCAATTTGGAGCCAGTCAGTTGTTCCACGTCTGGTTCTAGCTGTTGCTTCTTGACCTGCATACAAGGAGATTTCTCAGGAGGCAGGTCAGGTGGCCTGGTATTCCCATCTTTTTAAGAATTTTCCATGGTTTGTTGTGATCTATTCAGCCAATGTGAATACCTTTGTGGCTCAGATGGTAAAGAGTCTGCCTGCAATGTGGGAGACCCGGGTTCGATCCCTAGGTTGGGAAGATCCCCTGGAGAAGGAAATGGCAACCCACTCCAGTACTGTTGTCTGGAAAATTCCATAGATGGAAGAGCCTGGCTGGCTACAGTCTGTGGGGTTGCAAAGAGTTGGACACGACTGAGGAACTTCACTTTCTTTCACTTAATCAGAGGCTTTGGCACAGTCAATAAAGCAGGAGATGTTTTTCTGGAACTCTCTTGCTTTTTCTATGATCCAATGGATGTTGGCAATTTGATCTCTGGTTCCTCTTTTCTAAATCCAGCTTGAACCTTTGGAAGTTCACAATTCACGTACTGTAGAAGCCTAGCTTGGAGAATTTTGAGCTAGTGTAAATTTTGAATTTACTTTCCTAGTGTGTGAGATGAGTGCAGTTGTGCAGTAGTTTGAGCCTTCTTTAGCATTGCCTTTCTTTGGGATTGGAATGAAAACTGAACTTTTCCAGTCAGTCCTGTGGCCACTGCTGAGTTTCCCAAATTTGCTGGCATATTGAATGCAGCACTTTCACAGCATCATATTTTAGGATTTGAAACAGCTCACGTGGAATTTCGTCATCTTCACTAGCGTTGTTTGTAGTGATGCTTCCTAAGGCCCGCTTGACTTTGGACTTCAAGATGCCTGGTTCTAGGTGAGTGATCACACCATCCTGATTATCTGGGTCATGAAGATTATTTTTATAGTTCTTCTATGTATTCTTGCTGCATGTAAATTCTGAAGTTTCATTACCTGAAAAAGACTACACACATTGTAATACTGACAGGAACTGCAAGTTTTCTTCCATCACATTCACATTTTCAACAGCCTTTATCAATGTGTATTGTCCATCAATGTGTTGCCCATCACATTGTCCATCACATCATCAATGTGATGTTGTCACGTCACACCAATATAATGTATGCATTTTATAAGCTTTTAAAAGATGAATCTGGTAAGTGAAAAGTAGTATCTTGTTTAATATCCTTTTTTTCTATCATGAATGCAGTTTAGCTCCTGTTTATATTTAAGAGTGCTTTATGTTTCTTCAAGAGCATTGAAGAAACATTCTTCAAGGCAATGCCAAAAAATGCTCCAAGTTTATAGCCTTTACCCATTATTATCAAATATTTTCTTCTGATATGTAGGCTTTCCTTATAGATTAAGAAAATTTCTTATCTATGCTTATTATGTTTTATAAAAATATTTTCCCCAATTCATTAATTGCCTATTAGCTTTCTACATAGTATTTTATCATGTAGATATTTTGTATAGTTAATCATCAATAATTTTTATGGCCTCTTAGATTTTGTCATGGCTAAGAAATATTTCTGTTGATAGATAATATTTCCCATTTTTTTTCTTTTAAATAACTTTATAGTTTTTTACAAAATTTTGGGCAAGTTACTTTATATTTCTGTGCTTCAATTTTTTTTTTAAGTTTTTTATTTTTTTAATTTTAAAATCTTTAATTCTTACATGTGTTCCCACACATGAACCCCCCTCCCACCTCCCTCCCCATAACATCTCTGTGGGTCATATGTATAAAGTGGGGTTACTTCACTCTGTACTCTCTCAAAAGGCAAAGCAGATGGTGGATTTCTCCAAGTTCCAGTAATATACCTCTATTATAACCCTGTACATAATACTGTATAGCTATTTCTTGTTTGTCTAGATGATTGTCATTATTTGAGAAGAATGAACTTCCTGTCTTCTTTGAGTACTCACTACTTTAAACTTGATAGCTTACAGTGAACAATGTCTGATTCATGATTTCTAAAGAAGAAGATTTAGCTTTGGGACCAGGGACCATGCTTGACCACTCAAGAGCTTTTGTGTAGCAGAGTTTTATCAAAGTATAAAATGGGACAGAGAAAGTTTCTGACATAGACATCAGAAAGGGGATGGAGAGTGCCCCCACTCACTAGTCTTATCAAGGCCTTATATACTTTTACTAGACCCCCTCCCACAACATACATCTTAAATTAACAAGATTAGAACTAACAATAGAAAGTTCTTACTGGTCCCACTCCCACAATATAGGTCTTAAGATAACAGATTGGTGGTGGCTTAGTTGCTAAGTCATGTCTGACTCGTGTGACCCCGTGGACTGTAGCCAACCAGGCTCCTCCGTCCATGGGATTTTCCAAACAAGAATACTGGAGTGGATTGCCATTTCCTTCTCCAGGGGATCTTCCTGACCCAGGAATCAAACCTGGATCTCCTGCATTGCAAGCAGAGTCTTTACCGACAGAGCTATGAGGGAAGCTCTCATAACAAGATTACTCAGAAGGTTATTGTTAAGGAGAAACATGTCCTTGAGCAAGATACATTGTTATACTGACTAAGACAAAGCAATGTAAAAAAAAAAAAAAAAAGAAAAAGAAAATTGTCCTTTTCTCCCCGTTGAGAACTCCGGACTCCTATCTCCTCCTCCAGAGCCCTAGACCCTGTCTCCTCCTCGGGGACCCTGGACTTCTTATCAACCTGCCTCTCAAACTTAACACAGTGTGGTTAGAGTAAATGTTTTTATTTAAACATTTTAAATTCAATTATATTGACGTATAATTTAAATGTAATAGAACTCACCCATAGTTTCTAAGTTTTATTTAGTACAATTTATCAAATTTTCCATTTAATTTGTCGTTTCTGTGTTATAAAAAATCTTTGCCTAACCAAGATTACTGAGATTTTCTCATTTGTTTTCTTCTATAATTTTATTATCTTTTTTGTTTAGATATCTATGATACATTTTGAGGGGTTTTTTTGTTGTTGTTTTTTTTTCATATATGACAATCAGTAGGAGCTACTCCAGTACTCTTGCCTGGAAAATCCTATGGACGGAGGACCCTGGTAGGCTGCAGTCCATGGGGTCGCTAAGAGTTGGATGCGACTGAGCGACTTCAGTTTCACTTTTCACTTTCATGCATTGGAGAAGGAAATGGCAACCCACTCCAGTGTTCTTGCCTGGAGAATCCCAGGGACGGGTGAGCCTGGTGGGCTGCCATCTATGGGGTCGCACAGAGTTGGACATGACTGAAGTGACTTAACAGCAGCAGCAGCAAGGTTCATTTGCTTTTATATATTATTACCAATTATCACAGCTCCATTTTCCAAAAGTTAATCATTTCCTTAGTGAATTATCTTAGTTATAGTAACTAAACTGTTTATCACTTGAATTTCTCCTTTTAGCTTTTTGTACTTTTTACAAAAAATTTTGAAAAATTCAAATGGAGTAACTTAAAAAGAGAAAATTTTTTTCTTTCTTTCTTTCTTTTTTCTTATCAAACTCAATTTGTTTTTACATTTTCTCATTGTCTTTCAGTAATTTTAGTTCAACTGTTTTCACATTTGGTAGTGATTCATAGGCAGTCAGATATAATGGAGTGTACTTACACTGAAATCCAAAAGATTCATGGTTGAATTCCCGCTCTGCCATTGACTACTTGTCTGTGGGTTATTTATATGATAATCCCTAACCTCAGTTTCTTTAATTATAAAATGTAAATAATTCCCTTTTCCTAGATGGGGAAACAGTGGAAACAGTGTCAAACTTTATTTTTGGGGGCTCCAAAATCACTGCAGATGGTGACTGCAGCCATGAAATTAAAAGATGCTTACTCCTTGGAAGGAAAGTTATGAGCAACCTAGATAGTATATTCAAAAGCTGAGACATTACTTTACCAACTAAGGTCCGTCTAGTCAAGGCTATGGTTTTTCCAGTAGTCATGTATGGATGTGAGAGTTGGAGTGTGAAGAAGGCTGAGCGCCGAAGAATTGATGCTTTTGGACTGTGGTGTTGGAGAAGACTCTTGAGAGTCCCTTGGACTGCAAGGAGATCCAACCAGTCCATTCTGAAGGAGATCAGCCGTGGGATTTCTTTGGAAGGAATGATGCTAAAGCTGAAGCTCCAGTACTTTGGCCACCTCATGCGAAGAGTTGACTCATTGGAAAAGACTCTGATGCTGGGAGGGATTGAAGGCAGGAGGAGAAGGGGATGACAGAGGATGAGATGGCTGGATGGCATCACTGACTCGATGGATGTGAATCTGAGTGAACTCCGGGAGATGGTGATGGACAGGGAGGCCTGGCGTGCTGCGATTCATGGGGTTGCAAAGAGTCGGACATGACTGAGCGACTGAACTGAACTGAGAAATATATGAAAGATTACCTAAAATGTCTAAAGTGAAACCAATTACTCATTAAGTATACTTACTCAATTACAATTATGTACTATGGGATTCTCATAAAAGGAGCCTTTTTGTCATGACTAATATGTGATTTTCATCAAGATTAAGCACTGATCCCACCCACAATTTCCTTACCTATTTAAAGAAACTGACAATGAGAATCTGCATTTTCTCTGTCCTTAAATTGTGTGGCTTTTGCCTTTTTGACTATAAGTGATAGTAATGACTGCTATAATTTTGTGGTACATGTATTCTAATCTATTGTTGCTGGACATAGACAAAGACAAAAAAGGTATCATTAGACATATGATAATTAGAAAATGAGGGTGCATTTGAAAAATTTTCAGTCTATGAGGATGGGATCGTGTCAAAAAGACCAAGAGCAGAATTACAAGGAAAAAAGACACGTTATGCTATAATTTATTCTTTCACATTCTATTAGTAGCGTTCAGATTTCAGTTTTATATGTTGTTGAACTAGAAGGCATCTACCTGGTATTGGAAACAATCTTGAAATAGCTACCCTGAAAGTGTAAGTGCTACAAGGTGGAATAGATGCAGATTGATCCATTGAGTGAATTTTTAAAAGCTATAAAACTCTGGGTTCCCTTTCGTTTGATAATAACACATGAAGAGAGTTGTGTTCTCTTCCTCATATTAAGATGAGCTGTAAAGCCCAGGAAAATCAGAATGGTGGAGGCTGTAGAAAATTCGTTTCATGATAAGGCTAAAGCAAGTGATCTGGAAATCTGAACTTAATGAGCCTATATGAACATCCTTTTCCCTGACAGGGAAGGAAGGACATCAGGACTGACTAACAGAGAAAGATGATTCATAAATTCATAACCATGGGAACTGTAGATTTTAAGAGAGGCAAAATAATGCAGTGTTGCTTGGTTCTTATTGAAATTATCTCATTCAAGCCATTTAAACAGCTAGGATTCATCATAAGAGAAAGTGCTTTTAATTAACTAGCAATACTTCTAGAAAAAAGCATGCTCTAGCCCAGCTTCTATGGTATTATGGTATGGGGTAATCTGCTATAAATATTTAATGTGAATTGTTCATATTGATTTTAAAAAGAGTTTAAACATTCTTATTAATTGTGAGAGAAAATGCATAGGGAAGAGATATTTGGGACTATTACTTAAAATAAAGAATTACTAATTTAATTGAAAATTAGAAGGTAATTATAAATTAACATGCAGTTGTGTGGAATAGGAAGTGGCAACCCACTCCAATATTCTTGCCTGGAAAATTCTATGGACAGAAAAGCTGGGTGATCTCCATGGAGATCACAAACACTTAGACATGACTGAGCAATTGAGCATGCACTCATGAAGTTGTAACAGATAATACAAAATGCTTCTATGTGCCTACTCCTATCATAACAACACTCAGCAAAATAAAAATAAAAGAGAAGCTCCCACATCTGATAAAACCATCTCAGATACCAGCTGACTTTCAGTTCAGTTCATTTGCTCAGTCGTGTCCAAAACATTGTGACCCCATGGACTGTAGCATGCCAGGCTTCCCTGTTCATCATCAGCTCCCAGAGCTTGCTGAAACTCATATCCCTCGAGTCAGTGATGCCATCCAACCATCTCCTCCTCTATCATCCCCTTCTCCTCCTGCCTTCAGTCTTTCCCAGCATCAGGGTCTTTTCAAATTAGTCAGTTGAAAAGGTAGCCAAAATATTGGAACTTCCCATCAGGCAGCCAAAGTATTGGAACTTCAGATTCAGCATAAGTCCTTCCAATGAATATTCAGGACTTATTTCCTTTAGGATGCACTGGTTGGAACTCCTTGCTGTCCAAGAGACTCTCAAGAGTGTTCTCCAACACCACAGTTCAAAAGCATCAATTCTTCGGCGCTCAGCTTTCTTTATAGTCCAAATCTCTCATTCATAATGACTACTGGAAAAACCGTAGCTTTGACTAGATGGACCTTTGTCAACAAAGTAATGTCTCTGCTTTTTAATATGCTGTCCAAGTTGATCATAACTTTTCTTCCAAGGAGCAAGTGTCTTTTAATTTCATGGCTGCAGTCACCAACTGCAGTGATTTTGCAGCCTAAAAAAGTCTGTCACTGTTTCCACTGTTTTCCAGTGTATTTCCCATGAAGTGATGGGACCAGATGCCATGATCTTAGTTTTATGATTGTTGAGTTTTAAGCCAACTTTTTCACTCTTTTTCACTTTTATCAAGAGTCTCTTTAGTTCTTCTTCACTTTCTACCATAAGGGTGGTGCCATCTGCATATCTGAGGTTATTGATATTTTTCCTGGCAATCTTGATTCCAGCTTGAGCTTCATTCAGCCTAGCATTTCTCATGATGTATTCTGCATGTAAGTTAAATAAACAGGGTGACAATATGCAGCCTTGATGCACTCCTTTTCCTAGTTGGAACCAGTCTGTTGTTCCATGTCCAGTTCTAACTGTTGCTTCCTGGCCTGCATACAGATTAGGTGGTCTGGTATTCCCATCTCTTTCAGAATTTTCCACAGTTTGCTGTGATCCACACAGTCAAAGGCTTTGGCATAATCAATAAAGCAGAAGTAGAAGTTTTTCTGGAACTCTCTTGCTTTTTTGATGATCCAGCAGATGTTGGCAATTTGATCTCTGGTTCCTCTGCCTTTGCTAAATCCAGCTTGAACATCTGGAAGTTCACAAGTCATGTGATGTAGAATCCTGGCTTGGAGAATTTTGAGCATTACTTCACTAGCATGTGAGATGAGTGCAATTGTGCGGTAGTTTGAGCATTCTTTGGTGTTGCCTTTCTTTGGGATGGAATGAAAACTGAACTTTTTCAGTCCTGTGGCCACTGCTGAGTTTTCCAAATTTGCTGGCAGATTGAGTGCAGCACTTTCACAGCATCATTTTTTACGATTTGAAACAGCTCAACTGGAATTCTATCACCTCTGCTAGCTTTTTTCATAGTGATGTTTCCTAAGGCCCACTTGACTGTGCATTCCAGGATGTCTGCTTCTAGGTGAGTGATCACACCATCGTTTTTATCTGGTTTATCTAGTGTAGATATTGCTAGTCTGAAATTAAAATTAAGAAATAAAACTCTTTTCACAATAGTATAAAAAAGAAAAAACACTTAGAAATGAATATGACAAAAAGTCTAAAACTTATACTCCAAAAACTGCAAACATTATTGAAAGAAATTAAAGATCTAAATCATTCTAAAAACAAACAAGATCATGGATCAGAGAAAAAAATGTTGATAAAATGCAATATTTGTCAAACTGATCTACCAATAAAATGCAACTCCCATCAGAATATCAACTTGAGTTCTTAATAGAAATTTATAAGATGACTGTAAATTTACATAGATTTTTAAGGGGTACAGAATAGCCAACACAATCTTGAAAACTAAGATCAAAGTAGGACTCAAACGATTTGATCTCAAAACTAACTGCAAAGCAACATTAATCAAAGTGGTGTGGTACTCACACAGGCAAGATATACAGATAAACAAATAATAACTGGAAGTCCAGATATAAGTTCACAACCGTGAAATTAAAAAATGCTTGCTCCTTGGAAGAAAAGGTATGATCAACCTAACTTCTCCAGTAATCATGTACTGTGAGAGATGGACCACAAAGAAGGTTGAGCACCAAATAATTGATGTTTTTGAATTGTGGTGTTGGAGGAGACTCCTGAGAGTCCCTTGGACTGCAAGGAGATCAAACCAGTCAATCCTAAAGGATCTCAATCCTGAATATTCATTGGAAGGACTAATGCTGAAGCTGAAGCTCCAATACTTTGGCCACCTGAAAGGAAGAGCTGACTCATTGGAAAAGGACCTGATGCTGGGAAAGACTGAAGGCAAAAGGAGAAAAGGGCAGCAGAGGATGAGATGATTGGATGGCATCATCAATTCAATGGGCATAAATTTGAGCAAACTCTAGGAGATAGTGAAGGGCAGAAAAGCCTAGCATGCTGCAGTCCATGGGGTTACAAGTCAGACGTGACTTAGTGACTGAATTACAATAGCTGATTTATAAAATTGTGTTAGTTTCTTCTGTACATCAAAGTGAGTCAGTTACACGTATATATATATATTTATTCTTTTTTAGATTATATTCCTATACATGTCATTGAATTTGTGTATGTATGCATGTGTGCTCAGTCATTTGTGACTCTTTGTGATCCCATGGACTGTAGATGTCCAGGCTCCTCTGTCCATGGGATTCTCCAGGCAAAAATACTAGCGTGGGGGATATTCCTGACCCAGGGATTGAACCCATATCTCTTATGTCTCCAGCTTTGCCAGGCTGATTCTTTACCACTGAGCCGCCTGGGAAGCCCGTGTATGTCATTACAGAATATTTGAATAGACTTCCCTGTGATATACAGTAGGTTCTTATTAGTTATCTATTTTCTGTATAGTAGCATGTGTATATCAATCCCAATCTCCTATTTTATTCCTCCCCTCCTGGAAAGACTTTTTATATGACAGTTATATAGTAGGCCAATAATGTATTAGTGAGTGAAAAAAAAATCATTAAACTTTCTGATTGAATCATATTCTAAATTTTTGTTTTTAAATTAACATTTACATGGCAAAATATACATTTATTTAGAATGAAAATAATCAAATTTGCTAAAGAGATGTGTTATTTCTGTGTGCATATCTGCTGCAAAGGCCAAAGTTTAGTGTGTCTGCATGCAGCTAATGGTTATCATTGTGACAACTTGTCTTTTTTTTATCATTGAATCAATTATTGTACATCAGCTGATTCTGTTACCCTGACCTGCTACAGAAGTAGATACAAATCCTTAGTCTAATGCATGCTACACTATATGCCCTCAGTGGACCCTATAAATTTAATTAACTGCTATCATTGAATTTAGTTGTAAACCCCATAGTGAAAGCATTTTTATTTTTCTAGCTGAGGAGCAGAAAATCTTATAAATTTTGGATACGTTTTATAGATACGTTTTGGGCATGCCAGCCCTCAAAATGTCACTGCAGAAGTAGTTTACTTAGAGAGCCTGTTGAAATGCATGATTCCAGCTGGCTGCCTACCTGCAGCCAAGGGGGCTGTGGTATTCACCTGATCCAAGTTAAGTCAGTCAGATTTATCTGAGATGCTAAAGGACGACGGGTAGCTGAGCTAATAGCACTGAAGATTAAGGGCTTACTCTGCCATTTTATGGGGAGCCATAATGGACCTTGTACAGATAGATGTGGGAGAGTAAGAAGCAATTCGCACATAGAGAAAAATGAAACAGTTGATAAAGAGATCTGAATGGCATGGAAAAGAGATTAGCTGTTTTGAGAACTGAAAAATAGAAATATGCAGTCTCAGTGATTTTCTCCAACAAAAGTACCTACACTTGTTGATCCCTATACATTGCTAGGAGTTTCCCCTGTATCTTTTACTTAATCCAGCTTTTTGTGGGTTTCTATTCTCTGCATTGTGTGTTATTCAGCCACTCAGTCATGTCTGACTCTTAGTGACCCCCAAGAACTGCAGCATGCTAGGCTTCTCTGTCCTTCACTATCTCCTAGAATTTGATCAGACTCATGTCCATTGAGTCGGTGATGCCATCCAACCATCTCATCCTCTGTCGTCCCCTTCTCCTGCCTTCAATCTTTCCCAGCATCAGGGTCTTTTCCAATGAGTCATCTCTTTGCATCAGGTGGCCAAATTATTGGAGCTACTGAATTCCTTGATACTGGATGATATTTGCCCAGGATGGTCAGTGAGATAGTGCATTAGGACTTACTGCAATTAAATTAAAAATTCCAAAAAGTTCTCCTGTTCAAAACCATTTTCTTTTCTTTTTATCCCCCTGAAAACTGCAATAGGAATTTTTTTTTTAATCTCAGTGGGGAAACATCTTCTCTCTCTTTAACAATCTCTCTCTCTTTAATTCAAGCAATAACAATTCTATAGGGTAATGATTATTCTAGATGCATTGTACCATGTAAATTAATCCATTGCTTTGGTAGCACTGCTCCAAAACACAGTGCTGATGCTGAGTGCACAGAATGAACAAATTAATTAGCCAGACTGCAAAATCAAATAAATCTCACAGTGGTGACCTTTGTGTCATGGAATAAAAAAGGCATTAAGTTCAGGTAGTGACTTTGGTTGAAGTAAAACCAAGCTTAAATAGGGCTAAGTGTTCTCATTATTTATACTGGACAGTCTAGTTCAGGACCACAAGAAACTCCTCCTTTCTGGGAGAAGTTGATCTTAAAGAGTTTGTTCAATAGCAAACTATTGGTCTCTGACCAAAAGGCAGTCTGCCCCATCCAAGAAAATACAATGATGAGAAAATAAATATTCTAATTCCTTCTCCTCCCATACAGAAAATCTCTTGCTACTAAACAAAAGGCAGTTATTAAATTGCCCACTTTGGTCACAAAGAAATCCAGTTAAATAAATATAAATAAAAAAGGAGTTGCATCATCAATACCAAGGTATACTTTGTGGTACCAAAGAAAAAAATAATTCTAGATTACTAAAGAACCGAAGAAGCATATTCAGGGCTTTGTTGTCTCAGTCAGGGAATGGCACACTTCAATCAATCTGCTTTTATTGGCCTAAATTATTACATCATCCCCCACCCCCAACGGTTAATTGCAAGTGTCTGGTAAGTACTGTCTCCAATATACTCTGTCTCTCCAGTCAGATCTCTTAACAACAGACTGTAAGATAGGGATTTGTATGCAGGCAACACATTGTGTTGACTCAGCAACAATATATGTAGGTGAATGAGGGAGACAGGTTCAGACAAAAGGATAAGCTGAACGGCAATTCATTTACAAAGGAGGTTTCAACTGATCCATGAGGGAGTTCTGGTGCTAGCGTAGCTTTTCAGAGTTGTTTCAAACTAAGCAAGAGAATCAGGGCTTTGTATCCCTGTGCCAACCAGATATTGGACTAACCCTAGAAAGAGGTCATAACCTTCATAAGCAGCTTCTTTAGGTTGGGGGTGATGCTTACACAACTGAGTGGGTTTGGGGTTCATGTGAGAGCACCAGCTATCCTGGAGAAACTTAGGATGGAACCAGCAACTAGATGATTCGATTAGTCTTTTGCCCCTATTCCCAGGTCTGACAGCCAATATGCATGTCAAGACCACTTTGGACCTCCAACATAGTAGTTTCCTCTGGCTTCACCCTGCCTGGGAACAGTTCACCATGTGGTGCTGGGGAAGACTCTTGAGAGTCTCTTGGACAGCAAGGATATCAAACCAGTCCATCCTAAAGAAAACTAACCCTGAATATTCATTAGAAGTACTGATGCTGAAGTTGAAAGCTCCAATACTTTGTCGACCTGATACAAAGAGCCAGCTCATTGGAAAACACTCTGATGCTGGGAAAGATTGAGGGCAGGAGAAAAAGAGGGTGACAGAGGATGAGATGGTTCAATAGCATCACCAATTCAATGGACATGAACTCAGGCAAACTCTGAGAGACAGTGAGGGAGAGGAAAGCTTGGCATGCTGCAGTCCAAGGGGTTGCAAAGAGTCAGACATAACTTGGTGAATGAACGACAAAAACAATGCTTGCAAGGAAACCCACCTGTGAGCCAGCAGCAGCCAACATTCCAGGTAACTGGGGAAATGGGTCTCAGTCTTCAGGAGGATCTGGTCAGCCTACTATTCACTGCAACTTACCCTTTGTGATTCTAGCATGGACTTGCTCCTTAAAATGAGTTCAACATCCTTCAGTTTAGTTTAGTTCAGTTCAACTGCTCAATCGTGTCCGACTTTTTGCAACCCCATTGACTGCAGAACACCAGGGCTCCTTATTCATTACCAATTCCCAGAGTTTACCCAAACTCATGTCCATTGAGTCGATGATGCCATCCAACCATCTCATCCTCTGTTGCCCCCTTCTCTTCCTGCCCTCAGTCTTGCCCAGCATCAGGGTCTTTTCCAATGAGTCAGTTTTTTGCATCAGGTGGCCAAAGTATTGGAGTTTCAATATCAGTCCTTCCAATGGATATTCAGGATTGATTTCCTTTAGGATGGACTGGTTGGAACTCCTTGCTGTCCAAGGGACTCTCAAGAGTCTTCTCCAACACCACAGTCCAAAAGCATCAATTCTTTGGTGCTCAGCTTTCTTTATAGTCTAACTCTCACATCCATACATGACCACTGGAAAAACCATAGCCTTGACTAGATGGACCTTTGTTGGCAAAGTAATGTCTCTGCTATTTAATATGCTGTCTGGGTTGGGTCATAACTTTACTTCCAAGGAACAAGCGTCTTAATTTCTTGGCTGCCATCACCATCTGCAATGATTTTGGAGCCCATTTCAAAGTCTGTCACTGTTTCCACTGTTTCTCCATCTGTTTGCCATGAAGTGGTGGGACCAGATGCCATGATCTTAGTTTTCTGAATGTTGAGCTTTAAGCCAACTTTTTCACTATCCTCTTTCACTTTCATCAAGAGGTTCTTTAGTTCTTCTTTGCTTTCTGCCATAAGAGTGGTGTCATCTGCATATCTGAGGTTATTGATTTTTCTCCTGGCAATCTTGATTTCAGCTTGTGCTTCATCCAGCCCAGCATTTCACATGATGTACTCTGCATATAAGCTAAATAAACAGAGTGAAAATATACAGCCTTGATGTACTCCTTTTCCTAGTTGGAACCAGTCTGTCATTCCATGTCCAGTTTTAACAGTTGCTTCCTGACCTGCATACAGATTACTCAGGAGCCAGGTCAGGTGGTCTGGTATTCCCATCTCTTTCAGAATTTTCCACAGTTTGTGGTGATCCACACAGTCAAAGGCTTTGGCATAGTCAATAAAGCAGAAATACATGTTTTTCTGGAACTCTCTTGTTTTTTGATGATCCAACAGATATTGGCAATTTGATCTCTGGTTCCTCTGACTTTTCTAAAACCAGCTTGAACACCTGGTAGTTCATGGTTTATGTATTGTTAAAGCCTGGTTTGGAGAATTTTGAGCATTACTTTACTAGCATGTGAGATGAGTGCAATTGTGCGGTAGTTTGAGCATTGTTTGGCATTGCCTTTCTTTGGGATTGGAATGAAAACTGACCTTTTCCAGTTCTGTAGCCACTGCTGAGTTTTCCAAATTTGCTAGCATATTGAGTGCAGCACTTTCACAGCATCATCTTTCAGGATTTGAAATAGCTCAACTGGAATTCCATCACCTCCACTAGCTTTGTAGATGCTTCCTAAGGCTCACTTGACTTCACATTCCAGGATGTCTGGCTCCAGATGAGTGACCACACCATCATGATTATCTGGGTCGTGAAGATCTTTTTCTTATAGTTCTGTTTATTCTTGCCATCTCTTCTTAATATCTTATGCTTCTGTTAGGGCTATACCATTTCTGTTCTTTATCAAGCCCATCTTTGCATGAAATGTTCCCTTGCTATCTCTAAATTTCTTGAAGAGATCTCTAGTCTTTCCCATCCTATTGTTTTTCTCTAATTCTTTGCATTGATCACTGAGGAAGGCTTTCTTATGTCTCCTTGTTATTCTTTGGAACTCTTCATTCAAATGGGTATATATTTCCTTTTCTCCTTTGCTTCTCTTTTTTTTCATAACGATTTGTAAGGCCTCCTCAACAGCCATTTTGCTTTTTTTTTTTTCATTTCTTTTTCTTAGGGATGATCTTGGTCCTTGTCTCCTGTACAGTGTCACCAACCTCTGCCCGTAGTTCATCAGGCACTGTTCTCTATCGGATGTAGTCCCTTAAATCTATTTCTCACTTCCACTATAATTGTAAGGGATTTTATTTAGGTCATACTTGAATGGCCTAGTTGTTTTCCCTAATTTATTCAATTTAAGTCTGAATTTGGTAATAAGAATTTCATGATCTGAACCACAGTCAGCTTTTGGTCTTGTTTTTGCTGAATGCATAGAGCTTCTCCACCATTGGCTGCAAATAATATAATCAGTCTGATTTCGGTGTTGATCATCTGGTGATCTCCACGTGTCACCATCCTTGGGAGCTGCTTTGTCAGTATGCAATATAGTCTCCTTTCCTTGGAAAACATACCAGAGCAAAGAGCATGGGGTGACTCACAGCTCTCACTGCCCCAGCTTCTTAAGGCTGCAACTGATACTCCTCATCTCCCTCCTTTACTTTCTATTCTATATTTCCTTCACACTCTGCTAATTCCTCCGTTCTTCAAGGTGTCTTAGCTAGTGGAGTGACATAGAACCTTTCCACTGAGAGGTGTGAGACCATAGTAACCAGGTACTTCCCAGGCTGTGGCCAATGCCCTTGTCCATTGATGATTAAAATTGGTTCACAGGGGTTCAAGAGACATCCAGTGGATCATCTAAGTGCCAGACCCATTCTTCTCTGTACCCCACTGTGTCATGGTATCCCTACTTTCTCTTGGTAATCAAGGTGATTATCCCCTAAAAGTGTGGTGATTGCTGTCTTTTCTGGTCTCAGAACAGGAAGAGCTTCAAACAAGATATCAGACAAAGCTGAAACCTAAATTGCATTCTAATCTTATCCCTTGTAGAAGAAACAGGACCTTTAGCTCCCAGGAGCCTAAAGTCATGAAGAGGAAAGCTACACTTCCACCTCCCCTGTGGGTTTTCAGACTCATGTATCCTGCCTAATACATACATGGTAATAGAATCCATGGACCCCACCATTATGGACCCCACTGCCAGTGCTTCTTTTCTATAAAATGAGCCTATTGATCTGCAAAACTATTGTGCAAGACCCTATGTTGATGGATCAAATGCTCTGTAAGTCCTCAGATGGTGGTGCTGCTCCCATTTCTGCAGGCAGCAAGGGCAAACCCATACAGTATCTTCAAAATCTATTAATCCTACTTAAAATGAATTGTTGCCCTATCCAGAGAAGAGGGTTTTAATGTAATCCACATGGCACAAAAGATTTGTTAGTCTCTATACTTTCCACTCACTTCGTAAATCCAGTCAAATCTTTTTCCTCTCTTTGCCCTTGGTCTTTTGATCTTTCTCCTTCCAAGTTCCAGACTAAACAGATTAGGGCCTTGCTACTGTCTATGAATTTTTATGCAGTTTTACTTTAGTTCAATTCTCTTTCCATATAAAATGGTTGACCAGAATAAAATGAATGACCAACCCAAAGCTCAGTTTGCCAAGTGGAACCATAGTGCAGTAGCAGTCCATTTCGCTGCACTCACTTACTGAGCTGATTCATGTACCATGAGCCACATCTGACCTTGTTCCTCTGCTATCAGTTTATCATGGGGACTCCCCACGAGAGCATAGGTGTATGCAAAGGGAGAGACATCAGTACAGTAGTGGAAATGATCTAGTGGTCTTGACAATATACTTATAAAATTTACTTGTGAACAATAGCACTGCTCACACCTCATACTGGATGTAACCATTGAACTCCTAAACTGTCAACATTTATTTCCTACTCTCTGGAGAATACGCATCTTTTTTTTAATATAAATTTATTTATTTTAATTGGAGGCTAATTACTTTACAATATGTATTGGTTTTGCCATACATCAACATGAATGTGCCACGGGTATACACGTGTTCCCCATCCTGAAACCCCCTCCCACCTCCCTCCCTTTACCATCCCTCTGGGTCATCCCAGTGCACCAGCCCCAAGGATCCTGTATCATGCATCAAACCTGGACTGGTGATTTGTTTCATATATGATATTATACATGTTTCAATGCCATTCTCCCAAATCACCCCACCCTCTCCCTCTCCCACAGAGTCCAAGAGACTGTTCTATACATCTGAGTCTCTTTTGCTGTCTCCCATACAAGGTTATTGTTACCATCTTTCTAAATTCCATATATATGGGATAGTATATTGTATTGGTATTTTTCTTTCTGGCTTACTTCACTCTCTATAATTGGCTCCAGTTTCATCCATCTCATTAGAACTGATTCAAATGTATTCTTTTTAATGGCTGAGTAATACTCCATTGTGTATATGTACCACAGCTTTCTTATCCATTCATCTGCTGATGGACATCTAGGTTGCTTCCATGTCCTGGCTATTATAAACAGTGCTGTGATGAACATTGGGGTACACGTGTCTCTTTCAATTCTGGTTTCCTCGGTGTGTATGCCCAGCAGTGGGATTGCTGGGTCATAAGGCAGTTCTATTTCCAGTTTTTTAAGGAATCTCCACACTGTTCTCCATAGTGGCTGTACTAGTTTGCATTCCCACCAACAGTGTAAGAGGGTTCCCTTTTCTCCACACCCTCTCCAGCATTTATTGCTTGTAGACTTTTGGATTGCAGCCATTCGGACTGGCGTGAAATGGTACCTCATTGTGGTCTTGATTTGCATTTCTCTTATAATGAGTGATGTTGAGCATCTTTTCTTGTGTTTGTTAGCCATCCATATATCTTCTTTGGAGAAATGTCTGTTTAATTCTTTGGCCCATTTTTTGACTGGGTCGTTTATTTTTCTGGAATTGAGCTGCAGGAGTTGCTTGTATATTTTTGAGATTAGTTCTTTGTCAGTTGCTTCATTTGCTATTATTTTCTCCCATTCTGAAGGTTGTCTTTTCACCTTGCTTATAGTTTCCTTTGTTGTGCAGAAGCTTTTAATTTTAATTAGATCCCATTTGTTTATTTTTGCTTTTATTTCCAATATTCTGGGAGGGTGAGTCATAGAGGATCCTGCTGTGATATATGTTGGAGAGTGTTTTGCCTATGTTCTCCTCTAGGAGGTTTATAGTTTCTGGTCTTACATTTAGATCTTTAATCCATTTTGAGTTTATTTTTGTGTATGGTGTTAGAAAGTGTTCTAGTTTCATTCTTTTACAAGTGGTTGACCAGTTTTCCCAGCACCACTTGTTAAAGAGATTGTCTTTACTACATTGTATATTCTTGCTTCCTTTGTCAAAGATAAGATGTCCATAGGTGTGTGGATTTATCTCTGGGCTTTCTGTTTTGTTCCATTGATCTATATTTCTGTCTTTGTGCTAGTACCATACTGTCTTGATGACTGTGGCTTTGTAGTAGAGCCTGAAGTCAGACATGTTGATTGCTCCAGTTCCATTCTTCTTTCTCAAGATTGTGTTGGCTATTTGAGGTTTTTTGTATTTCCATACAAATTGTGAAATTATTTGTTCTAGCTCTGTGAAAATACCACTGGTAGCTTGATAGGGATTGCATTGAATCTATAGATTGCTTTGGGTAATGTACTCATTTTCACTATATTAATTCTTCTGATCCATGAACGTGGTATATTTCTTCATCTATTAGTGTCATCTTTGATTTCTTTTACCAGTGTTTTATAGTTTTCTATATATAGGTCTTTAGTTTCTTTAGGTAGATATATTCCTAAGTATTTTATTCTTTTCATTGCAATGGTGAATGGAATTGTTTCCTTAATTTCTCTTTCTGTTTTCTCATTATTAGTGTATAGGAATGCGAGGTATTTCTGTGTGCTGATTTTATATCCTGCAACATTACTATGGATAAGGCAATGGCAACCCACTCCAGTACTCTTGCCTGGAAAATCACATGGATGGAGGAGCCTGGTATGCTGCAGTCCATGGGGTCGTGAAGAGTGGGACACGACTGCATGACTTCACTTTCACTTTTCACTTTCATGCATTGGAGAAAGAAATGGCAACCCACTCTAGTGTTCTTGCCTGGAGAATCCCAGGGATGGCAGAGCCTGGTGGGCTGCCGTCTATGGGGTCGCACAGAGTTGGACACAACTGAAGCAACTTAGCAGCGGCAACATTACTATATTTATTGATTAGCTCTAGTAATTTTCTGGTGGAGTCTTTAGGATTTTCTATGTAGAGTATCATGTCATCTGCAAACAGTGAGAGTTTTACTTCTTGTTTTCCAATTTGGATTCCTTTTGTTTCCTCTTCTGCTCTGATTGCTGTGGCCAAGACTTCCAAAATTATGTTGAATAGTAGTGGTGAAAGTGAGCACCCTTGTCTTGTTCCTGACTTTAGGGGAAATGCTTTCAATTTTTCACCGTTGAGGATGTTTGCTGTGGGTTTGTCATATATAGCTTTTATTATGTTGAGGAACGTTCCTTCTATTCTTGGTTTCTGGAGAGTTTTTATCATAAATGGATGTTGAATTTTGTCAAAGGCTTTCTCTGCATCTATTGAGATAATCACATGGCTTTTATTTTTCAATTTGTTAATGTGGTGTATTACATTGATTGATTTGCAGATATTGAAGAATCCTTGCATCCCTGGGATAAAGCCCACTTGGTCATGGTCTATGATCTTTGTAATGTGTTGTTGGATTCTGATTGCTAGAATTTTGTTAAGAATTTTTGCATCTATGTTCACCAGTGATATTGGCCTGTAGTTTTCTTTTTTTGTGGCATCTTTGTCAGGTTTTGGTATTAGGGTGATGGTGGCCTCATAGAATGAGTTTGGAATTTTATCTTCCTCTGCAATTTTATGGAAGAGTTTGAGTAGAATAGGTGTTAGCTTGTCTCTAAATTTTTGGTAGAATTCAGCTATGAGGCCATCTGGACCTGGGCTTTTATTTGCTGGAAGACATCTGATTATGGTTTCAATTTCTGTGCTTGTTATGGGTCTGTTAAGATTTTCTATTTCTTCCTGGTTCAGTTTTGGAAAGCTGTACTTTTCTAAGAATTTGTCCATTTCTTCCACGTTGTCCATTTGATTGGCATATAATTGCTGATAGTAGTCTCTTATGATCCTTTGTATTTCTGTGTTGTCTGTTGTGATCTTTCCATTTTCATTTCTAATTTTATTGATTTGATTTTTCTCTCTTTGTTTCTTGATGAGTCTGGCTAATGGTTTGTCAATTTTGTTTATCCTCTCAAAGAACCACCTTTTTGCTTTGTTGATTTTTGCTATGGTCTCTTTTGTTTCTTTTGCATTTATTTCTGCCCTAATTTTAAAGATTTCGTTCCTTCTACTAGCCCTGAGGTTCTTCATTTCTTCCCTTTCTAGTTGCTTTTGGTGTAGAATTAGGTTATTTATTTGACATTTTTTCTTGTTTCTTGAGATATGCCTGTATTGCTATGAACCTTCCCCTTAGCACTGTTTTTACAGTGTCCCACCGGTTTGGGGTTGTTGTGTTTTCATTTTCATTCGTTTCTATGCATATTTTGATTTCTTCTGTGATTTGTTGGTTATTCAGCAGCGTGTTGTTCAGCCTCCATATGTTGGAATTTTTAATAGTTTCTCTCCTGTAATTGAGATCTAATCTTACTGCATTGTGGTCAGAAAAGATGCTTGGAATAATTTCAAATTTTTTGAATTTACTAAGGCTAGATTTATGACCCAGGATATAATCTATCATGGAGAAGGTTTCATGAGCACTTGAGAAAAAGGTGAATAAAAGGTGGAAAAGATCAGCTATTATCCTTATGGGAATCCCCTTGTGTGTTATTTGTTGTTTTTCCCTTGCTGCTTTAATATTTGTTCTTTGTGTTTGATCTTTGTTGATTTGATTAATATGTGTCTTGGAGTGTTTTGCATTGGGTTTGTCCTGTTTGGGACTCTATGGGTTTCTTGGACTTTGGTGATTATTTCCTTCCCCATTTTAGGCAAGTTTTCAACTATTATCTCCTCAAGTATTTTCTCATGGTCTTCCTTTTTGTCTTCTTCTTCTGGGACTCCTATGATTCGAATGTTGGGGCATTTAACATTGTCCCAGAGGTCTCTGAGATTGTCCTCATTTCTTTTAATTCGTTTTTCTTTTTTCCTCTCTGATTCATTTATTTCTACCATTCTATCTTCTACTTCACCAATCCTATCTTCTTCCTCCATTATTCTTCTATTTTTTCCCTCCAGAGTGTTTTTTATCTCATTTACTGCATTATTCATTATATATTGACTCTTTTTTTTATTTCTTCTAGGTCCTTGTTAAACCTTTTTTGCATCTTCTCATTCCTTGTCTCCAGGCTATTTATCTGTGATTCCATTTTGATTTCAAGATTTTGGATCATTTTCACTATCATTATTCGGAATACTTTATCGCATAGATTCCCTATCTCTTCCTGTTTTTTTGGTTTGGTGGGCATTTATCCTGTTCCTTTACCTGCTGGGTATTCCTCTGTCTCTTCATCTTGTTTATATTGCTGTGTTTGGGGTGGCCTTTCTGTATTCTGGCAGTTTGTGGAGTTTTTTTTATTGTGGAATTTCCTCACTGTGGGTGGGGTTGTATGGGTGACTTGTCAAGGGGAAGCTTGTGTCAGTGTTCTGGTGGGTGGAGTTGGATTTCTTCTCTCTGGAGTGCAATGAAGTGTCCAGTAATGAGTTATGAGATGTCAATGGGTTTGGAGTGACTTTGGGCAGCCTGTGTATTGAAGCTCAGGGCTGTGTTCCTGTGTTGCTAGAGAATTTGCGTGGTATGTCTTGCTCTGGAATTTGTTTGTCCTTGGGTGGTGCTTGGTTTCAGTGTAGGTATGGAGGTGTTTGATGCGCTCCTGTTGATTAAGGTTTCCTGGAGTTAGGAGTTCTCTCGTGTTCTCAGGATTTGGACTTAAGCCTCCTGCTTCTGGTTTTCAGTCTTATTTTTACAGTAGCCTCAAGACTTCTCCATCTATACAGCACTGTTGATAAAACATCTAGGTTAAAGATGAAAAGTTTCTCCACAGTGAGGGACACCAAGAGAGGTTCACAGAGTTACATGGAGAAGAGAAGAGGGAGGAGGGAGTTAGAGGTGACCCGAATGAGATGAGGTGCAATCAAAAGAGGAGAGAGTAAGCTAGCCAGTAATCACTTCCTTATGTGCACTCCACAGTCTGGACCACTCAGAGATGTTCACGGAGTTATACAGAGAAGAGAAGAGAGAGGAAGGAGACAGAGGTGGCCAGGAGGATAAAGGGGGGAATCAAAAGGGGAGAGACAGATCCAGCCAGTAATCAGTTCCCTAAGTGTTCTCCACCATCTGGAACACACAAAGAGATTCACAGAGTTGGGTAGAGAAGAGAACAGGGAGAGAGGAGATAGAGGCGACCTGGTTCAGAAAAAGGAGAGTACAAAGGGGGAGAGAGCAGTCAAGCCAGTAATCTCGCTCCCAGGTAAAAATGGGTACTGAAGATTGGGTTCTTAAAGGTACAAAATTGATAACAAATACCATAAAGCAAAGATTAAAAATCTAGAGTAGAGGTTGGATTTTCAAAAATACAATATTAAAGAAAAGAAAAGAAAACAATACAGTCACAAAAATTATAAAAAATATATATAGGTGGTTTCCTTTAAATAATAGGGTCCTTTTATTTTTGGAAAGTAATAGTAGGTTATAAAAATGAAAATTAAAGGAGTAATTGAGGACTTAAAAGTTTTAAAGGTTAAAAAAAAGAATGATAGTAAAAATATATCTAGGACTTTCTCTGGTGTTGTTGTGGGCAGTGTGGGGTCAGTTCATTTTCAGATAGTTCCTTGGCCCAGCCTTTATTTCTCAAAATCTATAGGCCCTTTCCTATGTAGTTGGTACTAACGACAGGGTTTTAATCTATTGCACCTGTCACTTCCAAGGCGGTTACCTCTGTTTTAGTTTCTTCTGTTTGCTGGTCTCCAGTGTCTAATTTCCGCCCTGACACCAGGGGGCGGTGGTAGACACTTTTTAGGCTCACTTGTTCAGTCGCTATGTGGGGAGGGAGGGACGCTGCAAACCAATAACACTGGCGTGTGATCGCAATATCTCAGCCTCACTGGCCTGCCCCCGCTCATGGCACGTGTGCCCTCCTTGCCCACACTGCTCAGGCTCTAGGTTGCTCCACAGGGAACCGTCCGAGGCTGGCCCTGGGCCGCATGCATCTCCCAGGTCTAAGCCGCTCAGGTTCAGGCACTCGGGTAGTCCTCAGAGGCACAGACTCGGGTTGGGCCTGCATTTTGTGCCCTTCCCAGGTCCAAGCAGCTCAGGTGATCAGGTGTTTGGCGAGCTCGGTCACTGTGACTTATCACCTCCCCCGTCCCTGCTGCTTGGTTTTCTGGGTGTACAACCGACACACCTTCTCAGGCAGATGTTGACCATCCAGAATCCCAGGAAGTCTTAGTTAGCAAAGAATCCTGCTCACAGTTTGGTAAATAATGCCTCTCTGGGGCCGCAGTTGCCCCCTTCCAGCTCTGGCTTCCTGGCCAGCATTGTTCAGTCCTTTGTTCTGTGAGCGGGTCTGGCAGTGTCTTAGGTTAGGGCTTTTCCCATGATAGCTATCCCACAGCCTGGTTTGCTAGCCCAAGTTAGTTCCCTCAGAATGCCCTCAGGGCATTCAGGCCCCGTTCTTACTCTAAGCACTGCAGCCCGCACCTCCCTACTCAGCCTCCACTTGCTAGTGGCCGGTTCAGGCGTCTGCGCTGCTTCTCCGCTGGGGGAGTTACTGTTTGGCACGTAATCTGTGGGGTCTAATTATTTATTTATTTTTCCTGCCAGTTATGTTGTCCTCTGTGGTTCCAAGGCTCGCCAGACTGGTGTTTGGAAACTTCTCTCTTTTTAAGACTCCCTTCCCGGGATGCAGCTCCGTCCCTCCTCTTTGTCTCTCTTTTTGTCTTTTATATTTTTTCCTACCTCATTTTGAAGACAATGGGCTGTTTTTCTGGGTGCCTGATGTCCTCTGCCAGCATTCAGAAGTTGTTTTGTGGAATTTACTCAGCATTTAAATGTTCTTTGGATGAATTTGTGGGGGAGAAAGTGGTATCCCCATCCTATTCCTCTGCCATCTTAGGACTGCCTCGAGAATATGCATCTTACTGAGACCACCAATATATTTTCCATTTCTTGCTCATTGCCCAAATTGATAGAATGCCATTGATGTAATGGGGTGGTATGCTGTTTTGTGGCACAAATCCCTATGGACTATATTATGACAGAGAGCAGGAGAGTTGATATAGCCCTCCTATAAGAACTTTAAATATACTTCTCTCTGTCTCATTTGAATGGAAATTACTTATTTTTCCTCTTGGTGGGAATGGAAAAAAACACCTATACCAATTTATGGGCCAGATGACATGTGGCTTGGATGATATAAATCTGCTCAACAAAGATGTTACTCTTGGAAATAAATTTTTCAGTACTCCACTGTCTTCTTCAAGATACAACTAGTTTTGTACAGCTAGTTTTAATTTAGCAAAGCAGCTAAATTAGACTGGGATATGATGAGAGCCATCAATTCTCACTTCTTTAAGTACTTAAGGATAATACTCAACTCTGGTATCTGACATTCCCATGGAATGGGATGCTATTTTTGATTTACAGTCTTGAGGGTAGCCTTCCTTACTATGGTATCTCCTCCCTCATAGACTGCATAGGCCAAAGAGCCAATATGATTTTTTCCAAAAATTAAATATGTCCATTTCAATTATACTAAAAACCTGTTAAAAGATCACTGATTAGGTTTATGCACCCACAGATAAGCTGGACCTAAGTCAGGACTCGAGTCACTGCCTGCTCCTCATATTCTACTACTCTAACCAGGGAGTCATCGTGACACATTCAGTTCCTGAGTATCAGTGGTAAGTTGGATTTTGTGTCCAAAATAGCTGGATGTTATTTTTTTCTTCTGTATATGCATTTCTTCAGGAAACGACTGATTTGTTAGGAGAAAATACAGAAGAATCATTAGTGTATACACTTTCTATGGTGTTGAATGGTTCCTCCTCCAGGAACTGGACTTTTCCTTCAGGTAGTGGGTTCTTAATCTGATAACTGATTTTGGATTGGAAACATTTACTAGAGTAGTTAGCCTGACCCTTTAATTACACATCTTTAATTTGACTCCCTATGAACACCATATTCTATTAGCCATCTCCACAGCTCTTTACATGTCAGGCAGTCAACTCTGACCTCGTTTAACCTTCGTACTCATTAAGACAACTGCACACATCTTACTTCCACCTGAAAACTGTAAGTTTGAGTTTCTATCAGCCTAACAGCCACTAGGTTAAACAGTTCAATAAAGATGTCTCTTACAGTCAGTCATAGCCTATAAAGGACACCCAATGCTAAGCTCCTTACTAAAAGTGGTGACCCACTTGTGATGTGTTTCTTATCACACTGTTAATAACTTTATGCCAGCTTTGTGCTTTAAGTAAAGAGAATGTCCAAAGGGCTTGTATCACTTGAGGTTAGATTATTTTGTTCCACATGTTTTTGAGATTCATATATGTTGTTGCATACCAGTATTTCCTTCCTTTTTAAAAAATATCTGATTAGGATTCAGCTCTTCTTGCACACCACAATTTGTTTATCCACTCACTTTTGTATGGGTTGGTAGATTATTTTCAGGTTAAGGATATTATTAATAGCTAAGTAGCTATGGATATCTCTATATACATCTTTTGCATAGACATGTTTTCATCTCTCCTGGGAATGTACTTGCTGGTTTATATGTAAGTAATATATATTTAACTTATTATAAAACTAGCAAACTGTTTTTCAAAGTGATTTACTCTAAGCAATAATGTATATGTATTCCAGTTATGCCATATTCTCATCAACACTTGGCACTGTCTTTTTAGTTTTGGCTATTTTAATGAAGTTTTTGTTATAACTCATAGTGGTTTTAGTACAAATTTTCTTGACAACTGATATTGAGCATTGCTTCATGTACTTATTGCCCATATATATATCTTCCTTTGTGAAATATTTGTTCAAATATTTTGCCAGTTGTGGCAAGGAGGATGTCTTTTTATTGAGTCATAAGTTCAGTTCAGTTCAGTTCAGTCGCTCAGTCGTGTCCGACTCTTTGTGACCCCATGAATCGCAGCACGCCAGGACTCCCTGTCCATCACCATCTCCCAGAGTTCACTCAGACTCACATCCATCGAGTCCATGATGACATCCAGCCATCTCATCCTCTGTCATCCCCTTCTCCTCCTGCCCCCAATCCCTCCCAGCATCAGAGTCTTTTCCAATGAGTCAACTATATGCATCAGGTGGCCAAAGTACTGGAGCTTCAGCTTTAGCATCATTCCCTCCAAAGAAATCCCCGGGTTGATCTCCTTCAGAATGGACTGGTTGGATCTCCTTTTAGTCCGAGGGACTCTCAAGAGTCTTCTCCAACACCACAGTTCAAAAGCATCAATTCTTCGGCACTCAGCCTTCTTCACAGTCCAACTCTCACATCCATACATGACCACTGGAAAAACCATAGCCTTGACTAGACAGACCTTTGTTGGCAAAGTAATGTCTCTGCTTTTGAATATGCTATCTAGGTTGGTCATAGCTTTTCTTCCAAGGAGTAAGTGTCTCTTAATTTCATGGTTGCAGTCACCATCTGCAGCAATTTTGGAGCCCCCCAAAATAAAGTCTGACACTGTTTCCACTGTTTCCCCATCTATTTCCCATGAAGTGATGGGACCAGATGCCATGATCTTCATTTTCTGAATGTTGAGCTTTAAGCCAACTTTTTCACTCTCCTCTTTCACTTTCATCAAGAGGCTTTTTAGTTCCTCTTCACTTTCTGCCATAAGGGTGATGTCATCTGCATATCTGCGGTTATTGATATTTCTCCTGGCAATCTGGATTCCACCTTGTGTTTCTTCCAGCCCATCGTTTCTAGTGATGCACCCTGCATAGAAGTTAAATAAGCAGGGTGACAATATACAGCCTTGACATACTCCTTTTCCTATTTGGAACCAGTCTGTTGTTCCATGTCCCGTTCTAACTGTTGCTTCCTGACCTGCATATAGGTTTCTCAAGAGGTGGGTCATGCAGTCTGGTATTCCCATCTCTTTCAGAATTTTCCACAGTTTATTGTGATCCACACAGTCAAAGGCTTTGGCATAGTCAATAAAGCAGAAATAGATGTTTCTCTGGAATTTTCTTGCTTTCTCCATGATCCAGCGGATGTTGGCAATTTGTCATAAGAGTTATTTATATATTACAGATACAAAACCTTTGAGTTGTATATGTGTGTGTATGTTTGTACATGTGTGTGTGTGTTTGTTTCTCTTATTATTTTCTTTATGTGACTTTTAAAGGGAAGTAGTCAAAAATTTGTGAATGTGCAGTTTATCAATCCATCTTTTTTAATGAATCAACTTATCATTTTTAATGAACTTTTATTGACAATGAAAATATGAAATTTGCTTTACTTATTTATTTATTTTGGCTGCCCTGTGTAGATTTCAGATGTTAGTTCTCCAACCAAGATTTGAACCCTGGCCCTGGCAGTGAAAGCACTGAGTCCTAACCACAGGAGAACCAGGGAATTTCCCAATTCATCTTTATCTTTTTCACTTTGAGTCCTTTCTAAGAAAAACTGGCCTAATCAAAAGTCACAAAGATTGTTTCTTATGATTTTCTAGAAGACCTAGAGTTTTACTTTGTATATTTAACACTATAATCCAATTTGAGTTCATTTTTGTTCATGTCCTGAGATGTGTGTTGAAGTTCACTTTTTTCCATGTCAATATGCAGTTGTCCCAGCTCCACTTGCTAAAAAATTTACCCCTTTTCCCATTGAATTAGCATGCATACTTTTTAGAAAATCAATTGAATATATCCACATAGTCTAGCTTTGGACACTATTCTGTTCCCTTAATCTACAAATCTACTCTTACATCTGGTTTTCTATAGCATAATAGTCTTGAAATCAAGTAGTGGTTTGACATTTTGATCAACTTTGCTCTTTTTCAAAATATATTAGGCTACTATAGATTCTCTGCATTAATCAATAAGTTTTAGAATTATCTATGCCAGGCCTCCCTGTCCATCACCAACTCCTGGAGTTTACTCAGACTCATGTCCATTGAGTCGGTGATGCCGTCCAGCCATCTCATCCTCTGTCGTCCCCTTCTCCTCCTGCCCCCAATCCCTCCCAGCATCAGAGTCTTTTCCAACGAGTCAACTCTTCGCATGAGGTGGCCAAAGTATTGGAGTTTCAGCCTCAGCATCAGTCCTTCCAATGAACACCCAGGACTGTTCTCCTGTAAGATGGACTGGTTGGATCTCCTTGCAGTCCAAGGGACTCTCAAGAGTCTTTTCCAACACCACAGTTCAAAAGCATCAATTCTTCAGTGCTCAGCTTTCTTCATAGTCCAACTCTCAGGTCTAGCTATTAAAAAGAATGCGTTTGAATCAGTTCTAATGAGGTGGATGAAACTGGAGCCTATTATACAGAGTGAAGTATGTCAGAAAGAAAAAAGCCAGTACAGTGTTTTTGCTGTATTTAACGCATATATATGGAATTTACAATGATGGTAACGATGAGCCTATATGCGAGACAGCAAAAGAGACACAGATGTAAAGAAGAGTCTTTTGGACTTTGTGGGAGAAGGCAAGGGTGGGATGATTTGAGAGAATAGCATTGAAACATGTGTATTAACATATGTGAAATAGATCACCAGTCCAGGTTCGATGTATGAGACAGGGCACTCAAGGCTGGTGCACTGGGATGACCCTGAGAAATGGGATGGGGAGGGCAGTGGAAGGGGATTTCAGGATGGGGGACACATATACACGGAGGACACACGTACACCCAGGGGTGATTCATGTCAATGTATGGCAAAAACAACTACAATATTGTAAAGTAATTAGCATCCAATTAAAATAAGTAAATTATTTTTTTTTAAAAAAGAATACTGGAGTGGGTTGCCGTTTTCTTCTCCAGTGGATCATCCTTTCCCAGGGATTGAACCCACATTGGAAATCCCAGTATTGTTTCATGTCTTCATTAATTTTCATTTAACTTCCTCAGCAACTTTTGTAGCTTTTAGTGTATAAATCTTTCATGTTTTATTGAATTTTTTCCTAAATTTTTCATATTTTGCTACTATTATGAGTGACATTGCTTTTAAATTTTATTTCCTAAATATGTTTAAGTATATAAAAATGCAATTCTTTTTAATGATGATCACACATTTCCTGATACTTTTCTGTATACACTTTGTTTTTAATAGTTTATTATGCAGATTATTTTTGTAAGTACTCAATAAAGCTGTCTATGAATAAAGTTTTATTTCCTCCTTGCCCATGCCTCCTTTAGTTTGCCCATGCCCCCTTGCTGCCTGTTTCTCCCTTATGCGACAGGTCATTCCATAAAATAATAAAAGTGATGGAATGGATTTTCTTTTATTCTCAATCTTAATCTTTCATGATTAAAGTATGACATTAGCCTTTATCAGGTTTAGAAGTGTTCTTCTACCTCTAGTTTATTGAAAATTTATATCATGAATCATTATTAAATTTTGCCAAATAGTCTGTGCCTATTGAAATGAAATAAACGGCTTTGCCCTTTATTCTGTAAATATTGTTAACTGTACTGATTGTTATCCAAGTGTAAAAACTACTTTGAAGTCCTGGGGTAAACCCTAAGTAGCTATCGCAAAATATTTTCTTTTTTTGCATATTTCTAAATATTACTTTTGAATATTTTGTTAAGGATTTTTTCATGTTTATTCTTGAGAGATATTTGTTTGCAGCTTCCTTGTCCTTTCTTGTTCTTTTAAGCAATATATAAATTCTTCAAAGATCTCTATAATTCAAAGAAATTTTGAAAAGGAAAGGCCTTTTTTTCATTCATGAGAGCAAATCCAAAAGAAATTATTTCACAGAA
The DNA here is from genome assembly GCF_023091745.1 of Budorcas taxicolor. NCBI lineage: Eukaryota > Metazoa > Chordata > Mammalia > Artiodactyla > Bovidae > Budorcas > Budorcas taxicolor. The sequence continues at coordinate 35,887,125 of NC_068910.1, forward strand.
ATATTAGCCCTAAATGTTTTGTTCCAACAAATTAAGATTTGAAAATAAATCTGTACTGTCTGTTTTTAAGTTAGAACTGGGAGATCAAAAATGAGGGGAAAATACTGACTCATTCCTAATTTGAATGATTTTTTTACTCAATTTTTTAAGATATTTTTCCCCAAGTATTTAATATATATTCCTTTATTCATCTACTCTTGAGATAGATAATCTGCAAAAAACAGGTAATACCAGCTATTGTGTCCAAGAGCATGCAAAGGAGTTAGCTTTTCTTCTGTGACTTGCATGAAGTACAAAGAAGCCTCTAAATTTCTTACTCTCCCAAATAGAGCCCTGTAACTTTTATCCATCATTGACTCCCCCATCTCTGTTATTGCAGCTCCAAATGGGAAACCATTGGTATGAGGTGCTGGGCAGCACAGATGGGACAGGTGGCTTATAGGATGGAGAGTCCTCTGACAGGCCCTCCTTTTAAATGCATAAAGTGCAGATCTAAACAGCAGGGTCACAATTTAAATAGAGTCTTCCTGTAGTAACACCTTCCTGACTCTGAAAAAAGGCCCTTTTTAGGGACTTGTGATGCTTATATGAAACGAGGCTATCATAACTATAAACAGGGCATACTCTAGAGGACTGACGATGCTTTTAAAAAATCCAATTACATGCTTTTATTTGCCGTTAGTACAAACAGAAAAATAACAAGCCAACTTGTTTCATCCCCGCTGTGATTTCCTCAGGGCTAATTAAAGTGTACTCTGCTGATGCCTAAACCGTTCAACCCTAGGCAATCTAAAGATTTAAAGGGATACACACCCAATCAATGCCTAGCTGTCAGTAAATGGTATTGTGTTTGGAAATGAGCACAATGAAGTTCCTCATTAACTGGAATGCTGGAAAGTTCCTGTGAAAAAAATTGGACTGACAAATTTACTGCTATAGATTTATAGACTGGACTTCATCACTCTGCATAAAGAATTGATACATTAGGTGATCAGTGATTCTCTATAACATATGACATAATCAATATAAATTTGGGGAAGAGATAAAAAGGCATTAATAATGCACCTTTATGCATGGATCTGTACCTAAAGATTAAGGGCTCTATAAATCACACAGAAGCCAGTTTATAGTGTTAGTTGCTCAGTCATGTCTGATACTTTGTGACCCCATGGACTATAGCTTGTCAGGCTCCTCTTTCCATGGAATTCTCCAGGCAAGAATACTGGAGTGGGTAGTCATTCCCTTCTCCAGGGGATCTTCCTGATCCAGGAATCAAACCCTGGTCTCCTGCATTGCGGGTGGATTCTTTACCATCGAAGCCACCAAGAAAGCCCAAAATACAAATAAAGAAGTACTTAGTATGCCAGCAAATTCGGAAAACTCAGCAGTGGCCACAGGACTGGAAAAGGGCAGTTTTCATTCCAATCCCAAAGAAAGGCAATGCCAAAGAATGCTCAAACTACCGCACAATCACACTCATCTCACACGCTAGTAAACTAATGCTCAAAATTCTCCTAGCCAGGCTTCAGCAATACGTGAACCGTGAACTCCATGATGTTGAAGCTGGTTTTAGAAAAGGCAGAGGAACCGGAGATCAAATTGCCAACATCTGCTGGATCATGGAAAAAGCAAGAGAGTTCCAGAAAAACATCTATTTCTGCTTTATTGACTATGCCAAAGCCTTTGACTGTATGGATCACAATAAACTGTGGAAAATTCTGAAAGAGATGGGAATACCAGACTGCATGACCCACCTCTTGAGAAACCTATATGCAGGTCAGGGAGCAACAGTTAGAACTGGACATGGAACAACAGACTGGTTCTTAATAGGAAAAGGAGTACGTCAAGGCTGTATATTGTCACCCTGTTTATTTAACTTATATGCAGAGTACATCATGAGAAACGCTGGGCTGGAAGAAACACAAGGTGGAATCCAGATTTCCAGGAGAAATATCAATAACCGCAGATATGCGATGACATCACCCTTACGGCAAAAAGTGAAGAGGAACTAAAAAGCCTCTTGATGAAAGTGAAAGAGGAGAGTGAAAAAGTTGGCTTAATAGATGGGGAAACAGTGGAAACAGTGTCAGACTTTATTTTTGGGGGCTCCAAAATCACTGCAGATGGTGATTGCAGCCATGAAATTAAAAGATGCTTACTCCTTGGAAGAAAAGTTATGACCAACCTAGATAGCATATTCAAAAGCAGATACATTACTTTGCCAACTAAGGTCTGTCTAGTCAAGGCTATGGTTTTTCCAGTGGTCATGTATGGATGTGAACGTTGGACTGTGAAGAAAGCTGAGTGCCGAAGAGTTGATGCTTTTGAACTGTGGTGTTGGAGAAGACTCGAGAGTCCCTTGGACTGAAAGGAGATCCAACCAGTCCATTCTGAGGAGATCAACCCGGGGATTTCTTTGGAGGGAATGATGCTAAAGCTGAAACTCCAGTACTTTGGCCACCTCATGCGAAGAGTTGACTCATTGGAAAAGACTCTGATGCTGGGAGGGATTGGGGGCAGGAGAAGAAGGGGACGACAGAGGATGAGATGGCTGGATGGCATCACTGACTCGATGGACATGAGTTTGAGTGAACTCCGGGAGTTGGTGATGGACAGGGAGGCCTGGTGTGCTGCGATTCATGGGGTTGCAAAGAGTCAGACACAACTGAGCGACTGAACTGAACTGAACTGAACTTAGTAAATGTAGTGCTTAAATTTTAAAATATGAAAAAAGTTAATTTGGTTTTAGGTGGCTGTAAAAAATGTTTTAAAATGTGTAAGCTTTTTACTTCATGGTACAGTTTTGGGGAATGTTGTTATTGTCTATTTCACTCTCTACTCATGTTGTTTGTCATTTTATTTATAACTCTAAATTACCAAAAATGAATACATTTCTGTGTGTACATTACTCAGAACTATTTTCAGGAGAAAAATCCTCACTACTCCTTAGGCAAACTGTTAGGATCCCGTGTTTCCTTTATCGAATAGTTCTGTTTAGCCCTCTCCATTTTCATTTTTGAGAATAAAAATCTATAGAAAGGCCTTTAATTATCTACATAAAATATGTACCCTGCATGTTTTTACTAGAAATTGTAATCTTCATCACACAACTCTTCTTCAAATCTTGGTTATGAGAAAGAAAGAGCCTAATAGAATCTGCTGCCTAGACCTTGCTGTTGTTCAGTTGCTCAGCTGTGTCCCATTTTTGTGACTCCATGAACTGCAGCACCCCAGGCTTCCCTGTTCTTCCTGTTGTTCCTAAGTTAGACCGTATCTTCATAAAGATGCAAATTTAGGCTGAGTTGTTTTGCATTTCTTGTAGATCTGCTCTTACTGAATCTGGTTTGATATTATAATATTTGCTTGCAGTGAAGGATAATTTGTGATAACGTTCATTATATCATACAAGGCTTTCTCTATGGAGGCCCATGGGAGAAATTTCACTTTTCCAGTAGCAAGAAAAGCTAATTTTCTCCTTAAAAATGATTTGCATTTGTTGTAAGGGCACTATGACTGTTACAACGGATTAGATTCATAGTTTATCAACAATCTATGTGCAGGATATTATAAAGTAAATCTCTGTATAAAATTATCCTTGACTTTGTGCTATTTTTAGTTTGTTATAGATTACCACATGTTTTATTTTTTAATTCTACCAAAATTGTAAATATTTTTTTAATTGGATTATATTTTATTTCTGGCACAAGGCTACATACTAATAAAAATGAGAATTTAACTTCTAGATGTAAGCTATAAGTTTTTAGAAGTGTGTTTTTTACAGTATTTAGAATTTTTAAAGATGTTATTTAAATATGTTTCCTTGCTAAGGTGAATTGCTGAAATCCCTCTTTCAGAGATTTTCAATGAGCTCTCAGACTTAGAAAAACAACCCGTAGTTATTAAATCAGAGCTTCTGGTTTTAAACAACATCAATTAACAATTATGAATGCAGCCTCTCTCCATTTTGCTAAAAATATTTATAATGATACACAAAAATATAAAAACTTAACTCCACACAGAAAACATGATTATTAAATACTATTATGGGAAATATTCCACTCCTTTAGAGTTTTTTTGCAACTCAAAACTGCAACTGTTGTCTCACTTGACCTCTTGTCATCTGAAAGCTATCTGTTCACTCCCATCAGTTATAACTGTTATCTGTATCTATTAAAATAGTTGGGCATCTTCACTCTGGTGAATGGTCACTGCTTTTTGACAAAATCCAAAAGCTCTCTTTCTGAGTGTCGGTAGATACTGCTCCTACCAAAAAGAGCTGTGTTGTGATAAAGGAAAATGACTGTGGTTTACTGCATCTGGCAAGGTATAACTCCCACAAGGAAAGCCATGTATTCTGAAGGAGACACTGAAGAGCCCTGTTGTAATGTGTCCCGCTGCTCCACCCATACAGACTGATGGAGAGTCAGACAGAGGAGGTGGAAGGAGAGTCGTCAGAAGAGAAGTGGTTCAGGAGCTCAGGATAGTTGTCTCCAGGAAGCAGGCTCAAACAGAATTTGTGAGAAAGTGAGGCAAATCCACCTTTTGTCTTTGTCAAACACCAAGTCTGGATGAATTTTCCTGTATTAGACAGTGAACAGAGGTACTGTAAGTTTCATCTCTTCCTGACTCAGTATCCCCACAGGCTGTGAACACCTTGTTCAGACAACCGAGTGCACCAGTGGGATAACACTAGTCCTTGCTGCAGGCTCCCCTCCTGGCCCTCCTCTGACTGTGACCTAGTGACACTCAAACATGTCAGTGAAATGCCCTCGTGCCTTTTGCTTCTGGACTTCACACTGAGCCCCACCCCGCAGGGGGCTCAGTCTCTTGCTCCCTTTTTCTCTTTCTCTCCTCTCTCTCTGAATTTCTCTCTTGTCTCCTTACCAGCTTTATGCAACTCATCCCGTGGGCTCCTCTGAAATCATCCCCCTGCATGGCTGTATTACCACCCTTTCACCTTCATTCACCCACCTCCACACATCTCCACCACTGTGTTCTATTATTCTTCTGTGTCTGCCCCTAAATGATAAAAAAAATCAGTATAATTGTTATTCTTTACAAGACAATAAACAACAATAACAATAGTAAAATTAATAGATCATTTTAGTAAAAGTAGGGAAGAAAAATGGAAGGTCATTTTAACGATTCAAATATTCAGAGACCTCTGAATTAAGAACATAAAAGAAAGAATCCCAAGACACAATACAGTACTGTGTTTAAGGATACAAGATTTAGAATTGGATAAAGCTCTGTTAGAACCTTAATTAAATTATATACTAACTTAAAGATAAGACCTTAAATATGTAACAATGTTTCTATACCTCTGTTCACAGTTTCAAAATACAAGATAACTATGAACACCTCAAAATTACTTATTATTAGAATTTAAATAAGCAATTTTGGCAAAATTCTTTACATAGAGCCTACATACTTGGTAAATGGTCTTTAATATTTTTGCTTAAAATTTTATAAAACTGTCTTACATCTTTATAAGTTACAGAAAACATGACCTCTTTGAAATAAAAGTAGGAAGCCATTAGTTAAGCAGATGCTGAGATGATATAAAGCAAAGGGTAAGAGAAATAAATCAGGGGACATAAGAAAGAATTAATCTGAAAATATAATTCTAGATAAGTTTCTATCAGACTGTTTCTCCTGATTAGAAAGCAGAAGAATGCAAGTGACCAACATCCACAATAACAAAGACAACAAGCTACATAAGCTATAAAACTGTAGTTTTAAAAATACAAAGAATATGAAGACTAAATCAACCCTCTCTACCTTCCAGAGAATTTCCACCTCCTTGCCGGCTCTTCTCATTGACACTGAGCAGATATCCAGGGGTAACTTGCCTGAGTTGGATCAAAGAAGACCTGAGAGAGACATAGTGTCTTAACCAAGGGTAAGGTAGTAAAAGCAATTTCACTATGGCAAACTATACCTTAATGGGTGTAAGACTGGCAGTCAAAGGCTGAGTATAGTACGTCAGAGAAGAGAAATTTTCTTCTATGGCATCTGGACCTTCATTTTGTACCCAGTCACCCTTCCAAGTCTGACCTCAATGGCTTTACTGGGAACACTGCAAAGATTCTCCAAATGCTGAGGGGCAGGGCAGCAGAGTAATAGGAAATCTCCCAAAGCAGAGAAATGTGGCAGCAAGACTGTAGAGCAAAAAGAAATCAAAAAATATGGGTTCCAGGCTGGCAGAGGTGAAATGTATCCCACAGTTTCGAAAGAGGTAAAATCAACTATAAAGCATAAAGAGAGTTATGAAATATTTTCAATCTCAGACCCAAGCTCACCTGAAAGGAAATTTCTTCTCTTCATGAAAAAAGTGTTTGAAACAAGTGATGAACTGAAAGTAATCAAAACTGCAACAAAAACCATACCAAGTTACACTATTGGCTACACTATAGTTCTCCACATTGGCACCTTGAGAAAAGAGGTTCTCATTGGAGGGAGTAAGCATGATTTATTTAGGCTCCGAATTCTTCCAAATAAAATGTCCAGTGCTCATATACAAAAAATATATACATGATGCATGAAAAAGGAAGAAAATACATGACACAAGGTTAAAAGCGAAAACTAATGAAATAAATTTAGTAATGACATAGAAGTTAGAATTATCCCTCAAGGACATTAAAATATGTGTTTTATTATCTAGTAGAAAGGATGGCTTGCTTGTCTACCTAGGTGGAGAACTTAAGAAGTTCATCAGAGGGATGGAAACAGTGTGAGAAGAAAAGAAATATTGAAAATGAAACAAAAATCAATGAAGTAGAACAAAGACAAATTAAAGAGGCAACAAAGTTAAAAGTTAATTCATTGGAAAATAATCATAATAAAAGTATAGCAAGACACATTAAAAAAACAAGAGAGTAAACACAAAATAACATTAGGAAAGAAATGAAAGACCATTATTTCATACCCTCTAGGCACTATAAGGAAAGCAATAAACATCTTTATGACAGTAATTATGATAATTATGATGAAATACACAAATTTGGCAAAAATATAATTCCCAAAAATGACAGAAGAATGAATAAAATTTTAAATAATTCCAATCATAACACCCAGTTCAAGAGCATCAGTTCCTCAGTGATCAGCTTTCTTTATAGTCCAACTCTCACATCCATACCTGACTATTGGAAAAACCATAGCTTTGACTAGACAGATCTTTGTGGACAAAATAATGTCTCTGCCTTTTAATACGCTGTCTAGGTGGTCATAACTTTTCTTCCAAAGAGCAAGCATCTTTTAATTTGATGGCTGCAGTCACCATCTGCAGTGATTTTGGAGCCCAAGAAAATAAAATCTGTCACTGTTTCCACTATTTCCTCATCTATCTCCCATGAAGTGATGGGACAAGATGCCATGATCATGGTTTTCTGAATGTTGAGTTTTAAGCCAATTTTTTCACTCTCTTCTTTCACTTTCATCAAGAGGCTCTTTAGTTATTCACTTTCTGCCATAAGGGCGGTGTCATCTGCATATCTGAGGTTATTGATATTTCTCCCAGCAATCTTGGTTTCAGCTTGTACTTCATCCAGACAGGCATGTCTCATGATGTACTCTGCATATATGTTAAATAAGCAGGGTGACAATATACAGTCTTGCTCTAACTCCTTTTCCTTATTTGGAACCAGTCTGTTGTTCCATGTCCAGTTCTAACTCTTTTCTCTTGACCTTCATACAGAATTATCAGGAGGAAAATCAAGTGGTCTGGTATTCCCATCTCTTTCAGAATTTTCCACAGTTTATTGTGATCCACACAGTCAAAGGCTTTGGCATAGTCAATAAAGCAGAAATAGATGTTTTTCTGGAACTCTCTTCCCTTGTCAATGATCCAACGGATGTTGGCAATTTGATCTCTGGTTCCTCTGCCTTTTCTAAAACCAGCTTGAACATCTGGAAGTTCATGGTTCATGTACTGTTGAAGCCTGGCTTGGAGAATTTTGAGCATTACTTTACTAGCGTGTGAGATGAGTGCAATTGTTTGGTCGTTTGAGCATTCTTTAGCATTGCCTTTCTTTGGGATTGGAATGAAAACGGATCTTTTCGAGTCCTGTGGCCAGTGCTGTGTTTTCCAAATTTGCTAGCATATTGAGTGTGGCACTTTCAGAGCATCATCGTTTAGGATTTGAAATAGCTCAACTGGAATTCCACCACCTCCACTAGCTTTGTTTGTAGTGATGCTTCCTAAGGCCCACTTGACTTTGCATTCCAGAATGTCTGGCTCTAGTTGGTGATCACACCATCATGATTATCTGGGTCATGAAGATCTTTTTTGTATAGTTTTTCTGTGTATTCTTGCCACCTCTTCTTAATATATTCTGCTTTTGTTAAGTCCCTACCATTTCTGTCCTTTATTGAGCCCATCTTTGCATGAAATGTTCCCTTGCTATCTCTAATTTTCTTGAAGAGATCTCTTGTCTTTCCTATTCTATTGTTTTCCTCTTTTTCTTTGCATTGATTGTTGAGGAAGGCTTTTTTTTTTTTTAATCTCTCCTTGCTATTCTTTGGAACTCTGCATTCAAATGGATATATCTCTCCTTTTCTCCTTTGCCTTTCACTTTTCTTCTATTCACAGCTATTTGAAACGACTCCTCAGACAACCATTTTGCCTTTTTGTGTTTCTTTTTCTTGGGGATGGTCTTGATCCTGGCCTCCTGTACAGTTCTTCAGGCACTCTGTCTATCAGATCTAATCCCTTGAATCTATTTGTCACTTTCACTGGGTAATCGTAAGAGATTTGAATAGGTCCTACTTGGATGGTCTAGTAGTTTCCCCTACTTTCTTCAATTTAAGTCTGAATTTGGCAATAAGGAGTTCATGATCTTAGCCACAGTTAGCTCCCATTCTTGTTTTTGCTGACTGTATATAGCTTCTTCATCTCTGGCTGCAAAGAATATCATCAATCTGATTTCAATATTGCCTACCTGGTAATGTTGATGTGTAGAATCTTCTCTGGTATTATTGGAAGAGGGTGTTTGCTATGACCTGTGGCTCTGGTGGCTCTATGGTGGGGTTAATGGTGACCTCCTCCACGAGGGCTTGTGCCATACCCAGGTCTACTGCACCCAGAGCTCTTACCCCTGTAGCATTCCACTGCTGACCCGTACCTCCTCAGGAGACACTTAAACACAGTTCTGTCTCAGTCTCTGTAAGGTCTCTGGGTCCTGGTGTTCACAAGGTATGTTTGAGCCTTGATTCTAAATGCAATTTCTCACCTCCTACCATCTTGCTGGGGCTTCTCCTTTGCCCTTGGATGTAGGGTATATCCTTAAAGTTGTTCCAGCACCACTGGAAATTCTCATGATTAAGTGAATTTTATTCTAGGAATATACGTATGGTTTGATATTCAAAAGTTAATTACTATAATATAGAAGAGAATTAAACAAATGATAATCCCTTTACTTGTCAGAAAAGCATTTGATAAAATGCAACATCCATTCATAATAGAACTTCTTAGCAGCTTAGTCAAAAAAATGATGTTTTATCAGACTGATAAAGTCCATCTGCCACATATCTGCAGTTAACATGATAACTACACTCCTTGGGAAATGAAAAGCCAAATCATGGATTGAGAGAAAATATTTTCAATGAATTTACACAATGAGAAATTCAGTGACACTGAGAGAAACACAAAAAAAACAGGAAGAAGAAAGTCCCTTCCTCCTCAGCCTAATACTCACCCCCTAACAATCCTTTATGGGGATCTTAACATAAGCCAGCTGGCAAAACAGAAGCATGTCTCAGAGTTCCAGTGTCAATATTGCAGCAGACATGAAATGATGGATCTGAAACTGAGACACGATAGCTTAATACCGAGCACAGATATACATAAAATAAAGGTGCTCCTGCATGTGATAACATCTTAGTTTCAGTGGAAAAAAAATTTTATTATGTACTGTATTGTTATAGTTACAATATAAACTGAATATAGCTATATTACCATTATTTCTAGAGTGTATGTATAATCTTTTAAAATAACTGTAAATAATGAAAACACTCCATTGTGGCTTAAAATTTAATGCGATATAAAATACATATTTTTACCTTTCACTTATAAACTGAGAATATTTTCCTGAGGTAACTGGAACAGGACAGTACAAGATTAGTCAGCTCATGACTTGGTTATCGATTTTTATTAACCCACAAAGCAATGCCCATATTTGTCGCTTTTGGCTGAACAACCACCATTACTACCTGTCTAGCCATCTCTCCTTCTCCACATCCATTCCCTTCACCCTCCTCATGAACTTGTACTTTGTCCTCAGAAATAGAACTAGAGAGGAACCCAGAGTGGTCCCTGTAAGGTAAGGGTCAGTCTTTCAGCAAACCATCTAAATGTCTTTTTTCCCCCCTCATTGAAACGCTGTTCAGAATTCTAACAGATAACCCACTCATGCACATACAATTGTAAAACATCAAAACCAATCAGGATGAAAAGTATAAACACTGTTGACTGAACATTAAAATCTATCAACAAAAGCAGAACAAAAAGAAATTTAAAGGCTGCTGGGGAAAAGCAAGCATACAATAATTCCTCTTTCCATTTTCTCTTGTCATCCTAGTCAATGTGTCCCCATGTGCCTGATGCTAGTTTTGGCAGCTAATTAATAGAACTGTAGAAATATTGGAAATAATCCAGAAACTAATGATGGAAGTATTTATTAGAGAGACAAGAGTAAAGAAGCTTAAAAATGCTGATCAGAACAATAATTTAATATGAAAAACAGACAATCCAAGACCCAAGGCAGAGAATGGTATGAATCTCATTAGCAGAATAGAAAAGAATGTATCAGAAAGATTTAGCTGAGGACATTTCACACTAAGTTAGAAGTGCAATGCACTCCTCACTACCAGTAGCAACATAATATATAAATATAAGTTGAAATATAAATGTTAAGTGCCATCTATTCACATATATCAAACTTACCTCATTCCTTATTTATTTTCTGCCTAATAATTGAGGTGGTGTCAGGAATTCCATCAATATTTGATGCATTTTAATAAAAAGAAGACTACAGTCAAGATGGATAATTGATCTGACATAAAAAGCCTCCACTCCCACTACAAACTTTTTTAATTGATAAACTATACCTTTTTTCTGAGTATGTAAATGTAGATTTAAATTCAAACCTATAGTATGGAATATCTAGATTCTAGAAAAAAAAGAGAGTTCCTTCCATAGTAAGGGATTTTGAATCAGATGAATGCCACTTAGCTATGTTTTGAGAGTCTCCCTATTTAAGGCTGAGAAACAAGGTTGTGTATTTACAGTCAGAGGAAGGCAGAGAACTGTATTTTCTGCATAAATAATCCTCAGGATATGAATGGAAAGAAGTATCCATGAAAAGGCAGACCCCTTGGACTGCACCTTTCTACATGTGGAAAGTCGCATTCTTGTACTATGAGATTGATACCTAATGAAAAAACCTGCTGGAGACTTCTAGCTTTAAACAAAAAAGGACTTAAGACTACTTGCTTGTTTATTTTTGTATTCCCTCCACGAAAGTTCACTGAAGTGACTGGATGTATGTGTATGTACATCCACGTGTGTCACTGTGTCGTAAGGCAAAGAATCACAAAAACAAAAAGAGGAACTAAATGGTAATGAAGGAACAAATTCATAATTTGAAGGAGTGATTGCTGGTTCTGTCTTGTGGAAGGAACAGAGGGAGGGAGGAAAGAAGGGGAGAAGGAGGAAAAGAAGACAGGAAGATGACTCACATTAGTTGTAAGGCAGGATGACAACCTGGTTTGTAACACAGATCCTCAAACACATTCAGGAATTTGCAGCACCAGTTTCCTACTCCTTCTGTTCCAAAACAATATATAAGAGGTCTCTAAAAGTGTGTTTGCATCATGAATGTCTGGTATCATCAGTTCAGTTCAGTTCAGTCTCTCAGTCGTGTCCAACTCTTTGCAACCCTATGGACCGCAGTACGCCAGGCTTCCCTGTCCACCACCAACTCCTGGAGCTTGCTCACCCTCATTTTCTAGAATGCTGTAAGTTAGGCAGGAGACTGGAAGATTTTTCTCTTGTGACTCTGATGAATCAAATGAATACACCTAAGGCATATACATATACATTTTGAGGTCTCCAACAAAATGTCTCAGCCAGATCATCATCCTAGCTAGATGCCCCAAATGGGCAACAGTAAATTCCCTGCAGAGTCGCCAGAGAACTAGTAACAGCTTCATCTCAAATATGAGTAGACAAACAAGAACTGTCAGATCCCAGAGGAAAACTGCTAACATTCAAAGACAAAATAGACAAGCAGAAAACCGAAACTAGGAAGAAAAAGTATATAATAAATAGCAGACAGAGGAAAATTGTAAATACTATAATTAATATACTAATAAAGATAAAGTAAAACAATATATCCATGATCCAAGAAGAAGATGTGAAATGTTATATGCTTTAGAACAAATAACATAATTGAGCAGGTTATATGACACAATGAACTGTAAACAAAATATAACATCAAGGAAATCCCAAAAGAAACAGGGCTATTGACATACTTAAGAATTTGTCCTTACAGGTAAACAAGGAAGTTGTGACAGCAAACAGTCATTTTTCAGAAAAATTACATTCTGAGGGGTCACCAAGAATGGGCTAAAAACTGGATACTTTTATAGACTCCACGAACCACCTTTACATTGTAGATGTGTTTGTGTTTTGTTTTGTGTTCATATGATTAGTAATAATTTGAGTATCTTAAAATAGGCCACAAATACAAAACTTATGAAATTTCTAATGGGGCTTCTTCAGGGCTCTCCTTACCTACCAAACAGTATCCTAACTTCATACTTTATACTTCAGTTATTCCATGCCTAGTTCACAGTGCAAATATTATGCACACTAATCATGACTTTTATCCTACCTAATTTTTGGTACACTCACTGAGTTACCAATAGTTCCTTATTTATCTTTGTATTGGCCCCATATCACTGCTATACTTAAAATAAGTATTTTATGTAATGTAAATATATATTTGTTTAAAAAGATAAATGAATGAAATTTGTTAATTTATATAAATAACCCAATATAAGACCTTAATTTTTCCTGGTGGCTCAGATGCTAAAGCGTCTGCCTGCAACAGAGGAGACCGGTTCGATCCCTGGGTGGAGAAGATCCCCTGGAGAAGGAAATGGCAACCCACTCCAGTATTCTTGCCTAAAAAATTCCATGGACAGAGGAGCCTGGTAAGCTACAGTCCATGGAGTGGAAAAGAGTCGGACATGACTGAGTGAGTTCACTTACTTACTTAAGACCTTAAGATCCTGTTGTATGATGTATAAAGGGTTGGCTGAAATCACACATAGTGCTACTCATTCAGTCTTGTCCGACTGTTTACAACCACATGGACAGTAGTCCATCAGGCTTCTCTGTCCATAGACTTCTCCAGGCAAGAATACTGGAGTGGGTAGCCATTCCCTTCTCCAGGGGATCTTGCAACCCCAGGGATCGAACCCGGGTCTCCTGCATTGCAGGCAGATTCTTTACCATTTGAGTCATCATGCTGTGTAAAGGGTTGACTGAACTCAAACTAACTGGTAAATCTGTATTTTAGGTAAGACATTATTTATACTAGCCATGTTGCATCAGTTCAGTTGTGGGGCTAGTCAGAGTAATCCTTAACTTGGATTTTGAATAGAGAAGAATAATACACCAACATCACCCAGTATTAGGGGCATAAAATATATAAAAATGTGTTTCTAAGAAGGAATGTCATTAAATAAATTTAAAATATGAACTTAGTGCTCAAAACTCTTGCCTGATTCTGAAACAAAAATAAAGCACTGTTTTAAGCTTAAAATATTGACTCATGCATTTAAGAAAGTAGAGATGAAAAGCTAAGGATTAAACCAGAACATTGAATCTGAGTATATAACCACTCTTGTATAAATGAATATGATAAATATCATTAAAGATATTTTACTTTAAAACAATCCAAATCTTCACCTGCATCATGGAAAAATCACTTTTGAAACTGTGGACAGAGGATGTCAATTGGAATAACATGCTTTGTTAAAATTGATTTCACTCATCTTTAGGACTAGGAAGGAAGGGGACTATCCAAAATGATTCCCATCAAAATTCATCCTATGGAGATTAGAGATTTTCAGTTGTCTGTAAAGTGAGGCTATTCATGAAAATGGAAATTCTAAGTATCTTAAACCCTTAGGAATTTTGATGCTGTCAAGTTTTGTTGAAATAAACACAGAGATTTATTCCAAGTATTTAAATATATTCATTAAAGTGCTCAGTGGGATAAAAAGAATACTGGGACTCTCCTGTGGTTTCTGTTTTCTCTAAATGTTAATACTTACCACAGTTTATACCCTGCCTACCATAAATATTAAGGATTTCAGTCATTCCTTGGAATATCACATACCAGATGACTCAAGCATTCTTATTGTTTATTTTGCAGAATGTAGTTCAGTCAGTATTTTGTCAGTATTATGATGATAATAATATATGACTAGTTATAGCAGCTATCATTTATTGATTTCTTACCCTGCTGAAGACATTGGGTTAAGCACTTCACACACATCATGTCTTTTAATCTTCATAAGAACCATACTGTTTCTTTCATTTGTGTAGTTTTTTTTAAAATTATACTTGATGTATATTATTTACAAATTACAGGTGTACAGTGTATTAATTCACAACTTTTAAAGATTATACTATATTATTATGGGCTTCCCCAGTGGCTCAGTAAGGAATGTACCTGCCACTGTTTCCACTGTTTCCCCATCTATTTGCCCTGAAGTGATGGGACCAGATGCCATGATCTTAGTTTTCTGAAAGTTGAGCTTTAAGCCAATTTTTTCACTCTCCCCTTTCACTTTCATCAAGAGACTCTTTAGTTCTTCTTTACTTTGTGCCATAAGGGTGGTGTCATCTGCATATCTGAGGTTATTGATATTTCTCCTGGCAATTTTAATTCCAGCTTGTGCTTCTTCCAGCCCAGCATTTCTCATGATGTACTCTGTATATATAAGTTAAATAAGCAGGGTGACAATATATAGCCTTGCCATACTCCTTTTCCTATTTGGAACCAGTCTGTTGTTCCATGTCCAGTTCTAACTATTGCTTCCTGACCTGTATACAGATTTCTCGGGAGGCAGGTCAGGTGGACTGGTATTCCCATCTCTCTCAGAATTTTCCACAGTTTATTGTGATCCACACAGTCAAAGGCTTTGGCACAGACAACAAAGCAGAAATAGACTTATGTATGTATATACATCTTCTTTATCCATTCCTCTGTTGATGGAAATTTAGGTTGCTTCCGTATCTTGGCAATTGTAAATAGTGCTACTGTGAACATTACAACCATACTCTTAATATGCTGAATTATCTGATGTTCTGGTTATATACTGCTGCTCTAATGTTTACACAACGTTAGTGGCTTAAAACAAGACAAATTTATCTTACAGTTATGCAATCCAGAAGTCTGAAATGAGTCACACTGGGTTAAAATCAAGGTTTCAAATGGCTGTGTGCCTTTTCTTGGATGCTCTTGAGAAGAATCCATTTCAGCATCTAGAGGATGCACATATTCTTTGGCTTGTGGCATCTCTTCCTCCATCTTCAAAGCCAGTAACATCCCCTGAGTCCTTCTCAAGCTGTTAACTCATCAGCTCACCACAGTCACATCTTCTTTAACTTTTTTATCCTGGTGATTATATTGGGTCTGCCTTGCTGATCCAGGACACTTTCTGCATCTCATCAGCAGCAGATTGGCAATGATAGGGTGTGAAACTTAGAAATGGAATTACAGTGTTGGAAGTTCATTTTCCTACTAAATACTGTCACAAGATATGGAAACGGAGATGTGTGAGGAGAGAAAGGGAAAGGGGAAAATAAGAAAGCACACAGTTCCAATGTGATGTGTGTAAAGGTATAATTTTAAATCTAAAAAATTAAAATTTCATTTTGTTAACCATGAAAAAGTCACAAAACTCAATTTTTTTAGGTAACTACTTAATTTTCTTTTTTCATGATAGATGATTTAAAGGTGTATAGTTTCCTTAAAGGAGAGCTTTTTCTGCCTCTATGATTTTGATATGATTATTTTGTTTCTGAGCCTACATAGAACACTACTTGCATTTTTATTTGTTCTTTGAAATGCGGTGTATTTAATTCTGCATTAGATTGCTATTTTGTATGAGGCATATACACAGAATCTTTCTCATAAAATTTATACTTTAGGAAGATTTTTCTGTGGCCAAATATATAACATTTTCATTATTAATTTATTTTCCATTGTTTGATGGAACAAATGAAGAATATACATCCTCTTCAGGGAATAACAACATGAGTGTATTTTTGTATGTGTGCTCATGGATATAAACCATCAAGACTGTTTCTGTTATTCAAATCATTATATAATCTCATATATATTTCATATATAATCATATGTCTGTGTTGTTGCTTTTTATCTACTTCCTCTTTCAACTTGCTCATGTACAAAAGACATGAATTTAAAAAATACCCTCTATATTTGTATTTTATTTAGTGAAAAACAAAACAAATATCTATCAGTGGATGATAGCTTAAATAAATTATGATTAAACAATTACAGATTATAATAAACAGCATAATATACATTATTATAAAATGTTATATATAGTATATGTTTAATCATTGTAAGTAACTATATGTGAATTATATAATCAAATAATCATATACATATATAATGGAATATAAAGCAGCTAATTGAAAATTTGGCATAGATCTTTTATTAATATGGATTATGCCAAATATATAGAGTTAAAAAACTGAGTACAAGCCACAGCATGATACAGTCCTATTCTTGTTAAAGTAAGTGTATAGAATATGCATGTATATATTTATACAGTTGTGCTTCCCTGGTGGCTCAGACAGTAAAGAATCTACCTTTAATGCCTTTAATGCAGTAGAATGGCAACTCACCCCAGTATTCTTCCCGGGAAAATTCCATGGACAGAGGAGCCTGGTGGGCTACAGTCTATGGGGTCATAAAGAGTCAGCTACAACTGAGCACCTAACACCATTATGCATGGAAGTAACTTCAGAAAGATATGCCCCAAGATGTTAATATTAGTGGTGATTTCTGAAATTATGTGATACAAATGGTTTTACCATTTTCCTTTATATTTCTGTGAGTTGGTCTGATTTTTACAAGTATATTATCTTTTATAATAAAATGAAAACAATGGTGCTATTTCTATTTTAAAAATAAATCACTGGGCAAAGTGATTTTCATGAACCATAGCCCAAAGAAAATGATTACTCTTTATAAAGACCCTCATGTATCTAAAGTTTCAACAATTAAAATTTATTTTTTAAAAAATGACTCATGTTCATGTGCTCTTGAAAGTTGTTCAAAGGCAGATGCAAAGGTGATTATAAGCAAGACTCTGTGAAGTACTTGGGAAAGTTCTGCTGTGTTTATTGAAAAGTATGTGGGTTATTTAGTTTAATAATTCAATATGTACATTTTGTACATATTGTACATCAAGTAGTAGCTTGGCTTATATTTTCTCTAAAAATCTGCTCCCAAGGAATAAAGCATATTTACAGTTATATTTGCAAGCTTGATCTTTAGATATAAGTAATTTTTCTGGTTTTGCTTTCCTAAAATCTGTAGACTATAGGTTATTAAAAGGTAACATATTCAGCTTATGTGGGTATTGTGTGATGCAATAAATTACTGTTTTCACAGAGGAGTTTGAGTTCTACAAATTGTTTACTTTAGGGAGAGATTTATTAAGTCATGTAAGTATATATAAGCATCACTATAGCATTTTTGATGACAGATCATGTAATAAATTGTATTATTTTCATGATTTTTATTTTCATACAGTGGGGAATTTAAATAGAAATCTGTTCATGAACTGTGCTTTACTATTGAGGCTTATGTTATCTACTGGCATGGGGATAAAATATATGATTTAATTTAATTTTCTGAGCTTTTGATGGGGAACGTTTTTTAAATTTTACACGACATATGTCAGATAAAAATTTACTATTCCCGTTTCATTTAGTAAAAGACCAAGCCATATGGTTTCTATGTGCTAGTCTCACTGCTATATGATGTGCTCTCTTTTTCTCTCTCTCTTTTTTAGCACAAAAAACAAATATAAATAAATTTTATAGTAAGGACATTTCTGAACTTAAGTGTTAAAGGGGCCACTCTTTTTTTAATTTTTTTAAATCAGTCTTAGAAAACAACTCTCCAAGAAACAGATAAATAAAAATAATAGTCATATCCAGTATAAAATGTCAACACTCATGTTTCCTCAAAAAGAGACTAGAGGACTATTGTAGTGAATTTAGTTGATTCACAAATGACTTGTACTCACTCATGTATAAAACATCTTAATAAGAACAAGAGTTTTATCATGAAAACTATGCCAAAGTCCTACGTCCAATATCTATCATAAAGGGATTAAAGCTTTAAGTATTATACTATCTTCTAAATTAAGAAAGCTGTCTAGTCTCTATTTCCAACAGTTTCCGAATGTGGTTTAACTGGATATGCAGTGATTAAACATCTTGTTGCTATCCATTTCTGGGAGGATTAACTCCATTTAAATGAATTCTCTTTCTCAATATTTATTTCAAATAACTTCCTGGACTATCTTAGCTCATATTTAAATAACTCAGGAAATTATTTCATGTGGAAAATGGAGAAACTTAAACTTCACATTTCAGTGTTATTAAGCTTTTCTTCTTGAGTAATCTAATGATAGGGTGTCAGCGCTAAGATATTACCAACAACATGGAGAACACTTAATGAATATATGAATATGCAAGATGGTACAGGGAGAGATTTAGAAAACCTATGACTCTCACTGCTCTGCTTCACTGTAATTTCATTCCACAACAATGTCTGCAATGCCTGTTTGTAAAATAACCTCATCCAAATGAGTTCAAGTCATCTCAGGATATTGGAAGGTTGTTTTTTTTTTTAATAAATTGATCATTTCATTTTATATACTATGTTGCTAGCACAGAGAATCCAGCCAAGTTCAGTCCTATGGATGGATCGTGCAGGAACCTTCCTTCAAATAGCCTGAGTCAATTGAGACAGCTTAAATTTTAGTGACACTGTATTCATTTTTATTGTCCTTTCATGTGATATATTTTTAAACACTTCCATTGTGGTGAAATATACATAACTGAAATTTTAAACATTTTCATTGTGGTAAAATATACATAACATAAATTTTACCATTTAATAATTTTTAAGTGTACCATTCAGCACCACTAATCCCATTCAGATTATTGGGCAACCATCACTGGCATCTAACTCTGAAACTTTTTCATGCTTTCCCAGTGAAATTCTGTAGTGAAATTTCCAATTTATTCTGTAGGATAAATTCCCATTTATCCTTCCCTCTTAATCACCGTTCTAATCTCTGTGTCTGTGAATCTGACTACTCTAGGCACTTCTGCTGTGTAGAATCATACAATATTTGTCCTTCAGTAGTAACTGGTTGATTTTGTTTAGCATAACTTCAAGGTTCATCTGTGTTGTACCATGTGTCAGAATTACCTTCCTTTTTAAGGCTAAATAATAGTTCATTGTATGTATACATCACATTTTGTCTATCCATTCACCCATCAATGAACACATGGGTAGTTTCCACTCTCTGACTTTTGTGAACAATTCTTGTAAAAACATGGGTGTACAAATAGCTGTTTGAGTTAGTACTTCCAATTCCTTTGGATGTATACTCAGAAGTGGAATTTCTGGGTCATACGGTAATTTTATTATTAACTTTTTTGAAGAACTGTCATACCGCACAAAGGCTATACCATTTTCTGTTCTCACCAGCAATGCACAAGCTTTCCAGTTTCCCACATCCTTTCCAACTCTTATTATTTTCCATTTTGTTTATATGTGGGGGTTGTTGTTGTTGTCTTTTTAATAGCCATATTAACAGGTATGGAGGAGTGTTATTGTAATTTTAAGGATAGACATCTGGAGAAGCTACAGTAGAAGAACAATCATCATCAACACTATTGATAATAAACAGCTTCTCCAAATTTTATTATAGCATATAAAATAGCACAGAGGAATGTCAAAGGCATTTTTCTGTTTTTTTCTGACCCTCCGACTAGTTCTTCCTCTTTTCAACAAGTTGTATTTACTGTTTATCATTTTCAAATCATTATTCTAGGCTTCAGGAGGAGTGCTTACAGTATGCCAGAAGAAATATCAATTACATAAGCAATTTAAAATGTCATTACAGGAGAAGTCTTTATGTAGTTGGAGCAGGCGGAGCGGGGAATAGCATGAGAGCAAGGTAGGCAGCTCACTCTTGGTATATTAGGGACAACTTTCTCCAGGAAGCGGTGACTGTGTCAAAACTTGAGTGGATAGAAATTAGCAAGAAGATAGGGGAAATTATAAAATATCCCATATGTTAGAAGTCAACTCCAAAAGTGCATGTGGGCTTTTCTGGTAGATTCAAGTAGCTCAGGATGTATTTATAGCCCAGGGCCATAAAGCCAGTAGTAAGCAGGAAAAATGCCTGTCTAGTTGTCTCACAAATTCACTTTTACTAATAAAGGAGATTCAGAGAAATATGAGTGATCCCATTGAGTTAGGGATGCAATTGTTACCCTGGAATTTTATTTCATCAATGTTATATGCCCATGTATAGAAATTACCTGCTTTCTCCCAACACATTTGGTTAGAGTTTTCAGTGAAAAAGCAAATGCGGTACAAGAAAGCTACCCTTTTTCCTGCAGCCTAGACATGCAGGGATCATGGAAGCTTCTGTGCAGAGATATGGAGACATCACAGAGATAGAGCCAGGTAAGTGTACAGAACAGTGCCCCTGGAAGGTAAATGCTGGTTACCACATAGAACACAGAATAAGCACAGGGTATCACAAAAGGTTCCATGTGAGTACCAGACACTAAGGAAAGAAGCTGTGCAAAATCCTAAACCGAAAGACAGGCAAATTCATTAAGAGACACAGAGAGATGCTTTCCCTCTGCCTTCCTAAAGCCAGTGGGTTAAAAAGAGGGACTCTTCTATTCAGATTTAGTAACAGAAATATCCTATCTTTATTTATTTGTCTATTTATTTTGTCTCATTTTTAGTAATAGTGTACTAAACACCTATCACAGGTAAATTGGTATGCTAAGTATTGTGTTACACTGGTGAGAAAAAAATAGACATGGTCTTATAGTCAAATGTGTATACAGTAATTTAAATCAAATAATTACAAAACTAAATGCATAATTACAGAGACAAGAGCTATGAAGAAAAGGAGTGAGGTACTTATAAGCAAACATAATATGCAAATAGGTTGCTCTGTGTGGTTGGTGGCATCGTCTTAAATGGGATATTGAACAAGAAGATTTTTGGGTTTTTGCAGGTGTAGAAGGCAGAATTCTAGAGATGATGCTCCAAGATTCTCATTCAGTGGTTATTCAGAAAAACACTGGTTATCTAGTACTACTAAGAGGGATTTTGAATATTTCATTAAAGTCCCAACTCAGCTGATCTTAAGATTATCTGGATAGTCCTGACACAGTCAGGTAACTCCTTCAGAATAAAGGAGTCTACTGTAGCTGGCACTAGAAAAGGAAATCAAAGAGATCAGAAGCACCAGAAGCATTTACACATTGTTGCCAACTTACCTGAGGGGGCCATGTTATGGGAAATATAGCAGTTTCTATAAGATAAGAACAGCTGCTTGCCAAGAGCCAGTAAATGAGGGCCTCAGTCCTACAACATCTAGGAGCCAAATCCTGCTGGCACCCTAAATAAGCCTGGAAGTGGCTTCTTTGGCCAAGCCTCCAGATGAGAGTCCAGCTGGATGATACCTTGAGTTCAGTCTTACGCAGAGAACCCAGTAAAACTAAGGTGGACCTCAAACCTATGAAAGCTGGGAGAGAATAAATGTCTTCTAAGCCACTAAGTTTGTGGTTATTGTTTGTGCAGCTACTGAAAAATCACACAGTAGGTGACTGAGGAAGAAAAGTGAATTGTAGGTAACTAATCTCAAGATTTAATATTTGGGAATGTATTAGAAATTGATTTACAGCAAAAGCCTCAATAAGGTCCCCACCAAAAGGTCTTGAAGTTTTTGCTTCATTCTTGAAAACTCACTTTAAACCAAAGCTCACTGATATTATGGTGATACAACTGCAGATTTCTTTCTTAAACTGAGTAGACATCTATCTCCCTATAGTTTTAAGCTCTGGATTCTTGATTCAAGTTAGAGAATATTGAAGGATATAATGCTCAAAGAAGCTACAAGCCTGAAGTTAAACACTTTCAGCAACAGATAGGTTTAATTCCATCTGTAATCCATGGCAGATGTGATTATAGAACCAGCATTTGGTTTACTACTTTATGCAAGTCACTTTCCACAAAATAAATCATCTGGTTCTCAGAATGTAAGGGATGTATTCGTTTTACATATGAGAAAATCATATATGGCCCTAAGAAGGGTTAAGTAAGCTACCCAACATTAAACTGCTACTAAGTGATAGGAACAGAATGCAATGTTCATTTGATTGCCTTTTACTATACTTGTCCTTCTAGAAAAGGTTAGAGTTTCCTGGTTGAGTAGTCTTCAGAGAATCAGATAGAGTGGTCCATTTAATCATTGATTAGGATTCTTATATAGAGGGATCAATGCTTAAAAGAATTTTGCCATTTTTTATTAACATTCTCATCCAGTTAAAATTTTTATGATTATCTTTGGAGTTCTGTATTATTTCAGCAAAGGTTATGTCATGGTCTCAAGGTCTGCTGTAGAGAACATTTCCTAGTCATAGGAGGTCAGCAGTTCCAGAATAGAGAGATATCTAGGAGTCATTAATAAATTGATTTTGTCAAGTGAATAAGATAATAGTGTGTTCAATCTTATACATAAGGCCAATCCCCTAATTACTGTCTAAATTGCTCAAGCTTCAGGAGTAAAAACCTGACTGAATTTTTTGATATTTGGGAGCCATATACCTGGCAGATTTATTATTCTCCTTTATAACTATTATTTCCACTTTTACATTGTTTAAATTGTGTACTACACTTACCATGTATCTCTCACACACCATGTTTTGTCAATCCCATCTGGCCTATGCACTGTTGGTCTTCATCTTTGTTTTCTGTTATTTAATTCCACATAAGCACTGTGCCATCTTCAAATCATCTTTAAAATTTGTTATTTATCTGAGTATTGGGCATCTTTAAACACTAAAAATAAAAATTAGCCAGCTTCCCGATGTATTTGAACAGATATAAGATGTGCAATCATTTACTTGTAATTTGTTCATATGATGTCTATGTGTGATATGTTAACAAATGCATATGATACGTTAATTTGATTGGTTATGGTAGAGCAAAAGGTGAGGATGCATTGGTTTTGTTGAACTTACAGGATCCTTTACCCCTTCGATAGTAAAGCTTGTTATTACCTAGAGATTCCAGTGACTGTCTATAATAAAGAGCAGAATCATACATCTAATACTTAGTACACCTTAGAATGAAATGTATGACATATTCCTCTGTACATGTTTTTCTGCATTCCTCTATCTAGCCAAAAGATGGAAAACAGATTTTATCAATTGATTAGTAGTGGCTATATGAATGCATATATGTGATTAATACTAAGATCAAGGTCCTATTTAGAGGTAAGAAATATCATGGTTGATTATCATGAACATTGAGAAAACTGTATGCATACTGTGTACCCACAACTTTGTGGTGGGTAATCTCACTTTCTAGAAGGAGGAAGTTAGGTGTGAATGTTGTGAAAAAACCTGGCATATCTCATGGTTTGTAAGTGTCCTAGGTTGAGCTGAAGCACTCAGTCATGTCTGACTCTTTGCAACCACATGGGCTATATAGTCCATGGAATTCTCCAGGCCAGAATACTAGAGTGGGCAGCCTTTCCCTTCTCCAGGGGATCTTCCCAGTTCAGTTCAGTCGCTCAGTTGTGTCCGACTCTTTGTGACCCCAGGGATAAAACTCAGGTCTCCCACATTGCAGGTGGATTCGTTACCAGCTGAGCCACCAGGGAAAGCTGAAGAGGTCCCAGCCACATTAAAATTTTCACATTAGCAACCAATGTACTGATCACTTGGAGAAGGAAATGGAAACCCATTTCAGTACTGTTGCCTGGAAAATCCCATGGACAGAGGAGCCTGGTAAGCTGTAGTCCATGGGGTCACTAAGAGTCAGACACGACTGAGAGACTTCACTTTCATTTTTCACTTTCCTGCGTTGGAGAAGGAAATGGCAACTCACTCCAGTGTTCTTGCCTGGAGAATCCCAGGGACAGGGGAGCCTGGTGGGCTGCCATCTATGGGGTCGCCATGAGTCAGACATGATTGAAATGACTTAGCATCATCAGCAGCAGCAGTACTGATCACTTTATATATACTGACTCTTGTACCATTCACACCACTAAACTGAAAGCATTTAGTTTTTTTTATAAACTATGCAAAATCTCTTTAAAAGACATTAAAAAATAGGTCACTGTGGTTTAAAATGCAATTTTGATGAGAATATCATTTAAATGTATGTTATTATCCCATTTCCAAACAATAGCCAACATTCTATACATCATTTTATCTCAGGATAGCCACAGTGGTCAAGCCCATACGCAGCGTTTTCTGCCTATTAATGTCAGCATTACACAACTGTTATCATCAAGAGTTGATATCATGCTATGCCACTATGAGGTCAGTTCTCCACCCCAACCCGAGTTCTGTATCTGTCTCTTATAAAGAACTATTACTTTGAAATGTGTAATATGTGAAATTACTGAGAAATGTAATTTCTCATACATGTACAATATGTAATATGTAAAATGTGAAATTACTGAGAAATGTGTATGCAAGTCAAGAAGCAACAATTAGAACTGGACATGGAACAATAGGCTGATTCCAAATCAGGAAAGGAGTACATCAAGGCTGTATATTGTCATTCTGCTTATTTAAATTATAGCCAGAGTACATCATGCAAAAAGCACAAACTGGAGTCAAGATTGCTGGGAGAAATATCAATAACCTCAGATATGCAGATGACACCACCCTTATGGCAGAAAGCAAAGAAGAACTAAAGAGCTTCTTGATGAAAGTGAAAGAGGAGAGTGGAAAAGCTGGCTTAAAACTCAACATTCATAAAACTAAGATCATGGCATCTGTTCCCACCACTTCATGGTAAATAGATGGGGAAACAGTGGAAACAGTGACAGAGTTTATTTTGGGGGGCTCCAAAATCACTGCAGATGGTGACTGCAGCCATGAAATGTAAAAGACGCTCACTCCTTGGAAGAAAAGCTGTGACGAACCTAGACAGGATATTAAAAAGCAAAGACATTACTTTGCCAACAAACGTTCATCTAATCAAAGCTATGGTTTTTCCGGTAGTCATGTATGGATGTGAGAATTGGACTATAAGGAAAACTGAGTGCCAAAGAATTGATGCTTTTGAACTGTGATGTTGGAGAAGACTCTTGGGAGTCCCTAGGGCTGCAAGGAGATCAAACCAGTCCATCCTAAAGGAAACCAGTCCTGAATATTCATTGGAAGGACTAATGCTGAAGCTGAAATTGCAATACTTTGGCCACCTGATGCAAAGAACTGACTCATTGGAAAAGACTCTGATGCTGGGAAAGATTGAAGGCAGGAAGAGAACGGGACGACAGAGGATGAGATGGTTGAATGGCATTACCGACTCAATGGACATGAATTTGAGTAAGCTCTGGGAGTTGAGGAAGGACAGGGAAGCCTAGCATGCTGCAGGCCATGGGGTGGCAAAGAGTCGGACAAAGCTGAGTGACTGAACTGAACTGATTATTTTACCTTGGCTTATACTATATAGTTTTATGATCATCACCAAATAATGCTTATTAAAGTCTTCTTGTTCTTGACATCTTCCTGAAATGAGCAAGGGAAAAAGGCAAGTTCTTGTCTTTTTTGAACCATGTATGCTTTGGTATGTTTAATTTTTACTTGAAAGTCTATAAAAGACCATTCAAAAAATGTGTTAAAATATGATGAAGTTGTCTTTCCTTATTTTGAGAACTCTATGAAACAAACAGTGGCAGCTGTATGTTCCATTGGGCTGGAGTTTATGATTCACTTTATCTACTATTGCTAGTCACTTTAACTATTTCTTCAGACCTCTACCAAAAAATGCTACTAAAGCTTTATCATATTCCAGGTAGAGTGATAGAACTGGGTTTTACAGCATTTTAGTTTCAGCAGTTCTTGCAGGATTTATTCCTATGTTGCATTTCCTTTTAGGTAAAAGAGATCAGATGTGGGCTCTGCTTTATTTCTCTCAACTCCAGCTTTTATTGACTACATAACTTAGGTAGACTGACCACCTTTCCATCGTAAGTCAGTCCACTCAGACACTAATTGGGTAAACACAACACTCATTCTCATTTCCCTTTTCTCTCATCCTAGCGAGGAACAGGAGGAGATTCTAGGCTTTAAGACATTTGTGAAGCTAAGCGTATCATATTTATGGGTTATGGGTTTAGATACCCAATTATGAAAAATAAAGTGTGAGCAATCACTTCCAAGATTACAAATTTCTATAACACATATTGGAAATAGGAAATGTTTGACAAAATAAAGGACTTCCCTGGTGGTCCAAACAGTGAAGAATCTGCCTTTATAGGTCAGAAGATCCCCTGGGTCATGAAGATCCCCTGAAGAAGGGAATGGTTTCCCATTCTAGTATTCTTGCCTGGACAAGTCCATGGACAGAGGAGCCTGGTGGCTATAATCAATCCATGGGGCTGCAAAGAGGTGGACATGACTGAGGCAATAACACTTCACTTCACTTAAAAAAATAAAACATATCACTCTTGAATGCTTAGAAAATGAAATATGCTATTCCTAAGTGAGAAAAACTAGAGATCTCTTCAAGAAAATTAGAGATACCAAGGGAATATTTTATGCAAAGATGGACTCAATAAAGGACAGAAATGGTATGGACCTAACAAAGAAGAGGATATTAAGAAGAGGTGGCAAGAATACACAGAAGAACTGTACAAAAAAGATCTTCAAGACCCTGATAATCATGATGGTGTGATCACTCACCTAGAGCCAGACATCCTGAAATGTGAAGTTAAGTGGGCCTTAGGAAGCATCACTAGGAACAAAGCTAGTGGAGGTGTGGAATTCCAGTTGAGCTATTTCAAATCCTAAAAGATGGTGCCATGAAAGTGCTTCACTTAGTATGCCAGCAAATTTGGAAAACTCAGCAGTGGCCACAGGACTGGAAAGGTCAGTTTTCATTCCAGTCCCACAGAAAAGGAATGCCAAAGAATACTCGAACGACCACACAATTGCACTCATCTTACACACTAGTAAAGTAATGTTCAAAATTCTCCAAGCCAGGCTTCAATATTATGTGAACCGTGAACTACCAGATGTTCAAGCTGGTTTTAGAAAAGGCAGAGGAACCAGATATCAAATTGCCAATATCTGCTGGATCACTGAAAAAGCAGGAGAGTTCCAGAGAAACATCTATTTCTGCTTTATTCAGCATGCCAAAGCCTTTGACTGTGTGGATTACAATAAACTGTGGTAAATTTTTGAGAGAGATGGGAATACCAGACCACCTGACCTGCCTCTTGAGAAATCTGTATGTGGGTCAAGAAGTAACAGTTAGATCTGGACATAGAACAACAGCAAATCGGGAAAGGAGTATGGCAAAGCTGTATATTGTCACTCTGCTTATTTAACTTGACATACAGAGTACATCATGAGAAATGCAGGGCTGGATGAAGCATAAACTGGAATCAAGATTGCCGGGAGAAATACCAATAACCTCAGATATGCAGATGACACCACCCTTATGGCACAAAGTGAAGAACTAAAAAGCCTCTTGATGAAAATGAAAGAGGAGAGTGAAAAAGTTGGCTTAAAGCTCAACATTCAGAAAACCATGATCATGGCATCTGATCCCATCACTTCATGGCAAATAGATGGGGAAACAGTGGCAGACTTTATTCTTTTGGGCTCCAAAATCACTGCAGATGGTGATTTCAGCAATGTAATTAAAAGACACTCCTTGGAAGGAAAGTTACACCCAACCTAGATAGCATATTGAAAAGCAAAGACATTACTTTGCCAACAAAGGTCCGTCTAGTCAAGACTATGGCTTTTCCAGTAGTCATATATGGATGTGACAGTTGGACTGTAAAGAAAGCTGAGCACAAAAGAATTGATGGTTTTGCACTGTAGTGTTGAATAAAACTCTTGAGAGTCCCTTGGACTGCAAGGAGATCAAACCATTCCATCCTAAAGGAAATCAGTCCTAAATATTTATTGGAAGGACTCATTTTGAAGCTGTAGTACTTTGAAACTTGTAGTACTTTGGCCAGCTGATGCGAAGAGCTGACTCATTTGAAAAGACATTGATGCTGGGAAGGATTTAAAGGTGGGAGGAGAAGGGGATGACAGAGAATGAGATAGTTGGATGGCATCACCAACACAATGGACATGAGTTTGAGTAAACTCTGGGAGTTGATGATGGACAGGGAGGCCTGGAATGCTGTAGTCCATTTCAGAGTTGCAAACAGTTGGACACAACTGAGTGACTGAACTGAACTGAAGTGAAAAATAGTTGGTTTGAATGTTTATATTTCTATTTAATTATGGTTATTATTTCCAACACTATTTTAGTTCTGTGTTTCTAAAGCCAATGCCATCTTTATGAAAATACAGGTAGACATAAATAATGCAGAACATCTAAATTTGTAAGTTGATAAATATTAATGACCATCAGTAGAATCCATGCTTCTCACCTTCTCAATCAAGGAGAGCTTTATAGATATTCTTGAACATTGTAAGGAATATATACTTCTTGGAAGAATTGAGAAGTTCATTTCAGAAAGTACTTACTGCAGCTACTACTATCATTACCGTTACTAATAACATCAATAATAATTTATTGAGTAGTTCCAGTGCACCAAGGATATTTTAATAGTCATCTCGTCCAGTTGACATTGTACTTTTATTTTCTCTATTTGACTTTCAGTTCACTCAGTTATAGAGGAAGCAAATAACCTGCAAGAGTCAAACAGCTAGTGACAGGGCCAAGCTTTGGACACAGATCTATACATATATTTTCTCTTCACCTCCATACCTTATTTCTAGAAGGCAGATTAAAATATAGAATCATCCAGAAAATGAGGAGACTGTGGGAAAAATGTTATCTTAAGCTCTGAGTAGATCTTTTCAACCACAGCTGCTAGGTGATTATTTAGAAATATTTAGAAAGAATTACCCACAATGGATGGCCATGGTTTCAGAATATAAAATAGACCTTATTCTGCCCATGAAGTGTTCATTCAATTTTTTTTTCCTAATCAAGAGACTGCCCTGTCAAGAAAAGTTTTTTAATCAAGTTTCTTAATGAGCTGTCATTTTGCTGGATTCTTACTCTGCTTTCAACTTTGTCTACTATATATATTCTTAGCCTGCTTTTGGAGAAGGCAATGGCACCCCACTCCAGTACTCTTGCCTGGAAAATCCCATGGATGGAGGAGCCTGGTAGGCTGCAGTCCATGGGGTCGTGAAGAGTCAGACACGACTGAGCGACTTCACTTTGACTTTTCACTTTCATGCACTGGAGAAGGAAATGGCAACCCACTCCAGTATTCTTGCCTAGAGAATCCCAGGGATGGGCGAGCCTGGTGGGCTGCCGTCTCTGGGGTCGCACAGAGTCGGACACGACTGAAATGACTTAGCAGCAGCAGCAGCAGCAGCCTGCTGTTATTTTTCATAATACTTTTTAGAAAAACAAACTTAAAACCAGGAAAAATATGCATGCAGTACAATTAAAATATTATTAAATATTCGCTGAAGTGTTTTCATTCCATATATTACAAAATTTGAAAAAAGTATACATTTGGTAATACTATCTTTCATTACAAATGGTAACATTTTACATATGTTATATATTAACATATGTTTTACATATACCATCCACTATTTTAGCATTATATCAAATTTATCAGACCAATAAATTATATGAGTAGTTATGACATTGAGGTTAGAAACCTGTTTCCAATAGATTTCTTGACATAGTTTAACTAATTTTTAGGAAAGTTATTAATAAATCATTCTGAAACTGGTTCTTTTCACTTTCCAACACATTTATCTGTGTACTGCTTTTAATTGCTGCTCTATGTGGATTCATAAAGTGCTGAGCATTGTATAACTATTCAGTATTTGAATAGTGTATGACCATACATTCAAGATTAAACATAACTTCAAACTCTTTGAAGGAATATCCCTATTAATATAACTGTCAATAGCTTAGCATAAATTTGAAAATAAAATTTAGTATTTTGGTAAGAAAAAGAAGGAAAAAGAGAGTAGAGAGAACACAGTATTGTATGTCTCTTCTAAAATGCAGTTGATTACTTTATAGTTTACTCAAGTGTTTTCTGATTTGTAAAAAAAAAAAAAAGTATTATAGCAGTCATCTTTGTTCATTTAAAAATCAAATCCACAAGGAGGAGAAAAGTGAGGAATAAAAATTTCACAAGGGAAAGGAAATGGAAAAGTCATTTATTAAGAAAATAGTACTGGCTACTGCTTTTATTGTGCTTTACACCTGGGAATTTCAAAGCTCTTCATTAAGTGTTAGCACAAAGGACTTTACACATGTTGATTGGCTTAGTTCTTTTCTTCTGGAACAATTAGAGGCTACAAAGGAATAAAATGTAATAGAAATCATCATTGCAGGGGGCAAAATCACTCTGGGTATATTCTGTGCCAAGCCGTAATACCCAAAGCAGGGTTTAATTGTAGAATATATATACCAGGTTGGAGCTCCTCAGGGGTCAGCCAAGCAGCAATGATCACCCTAGTAAATCTGATGCTGCAGATGGGAAGAAATGCAATAACCAAGAAAAAAATTCACAGAAAGCACTTAAGGATAACAGATGTATGGGTCTGTTGGGAGCATTACTTCCCACTGTACACTGATTAAATATGAATGTGATAGAGCAAGGTGCTTTAGAGTTGTCCCTTCTGGATTCTCTTTCTGAATATAGGCGCAAGAGAAGCAGCGGGAGGGCTACTTCTCTACCTGAGACCCTTAGCTCCCTCTTCAGAGGCTGGGAGGAAAAGAGGATTTAGATTGGGACTCCGAAGAGAATTTAAAAGTGCCTCCAATTTCCAACTCCTTCCGGGATGGTTGTGAGTAATGGAAAACTGTAGTTTTACAACACCAATAAGTATTAATAAGCCTAAATGCTCACTGAACAGGAAAAGAAAAAAAAAAGAAAGAAAGAAACATTGGGGCTTTACAGAGCAGAACTTAGACAAGGTCATTTGGATTACCTATTACATTAATTTAGAAAGTCAACTGACTGATGAAGAAAACTCATGACTAACAAGTAAACCCTGTATGGTAACCAAGGTAGTTTAGGAAAAGGTGTAAAACAGCTTATGGCAGTAATATTTCTGGGACAGTGCTGACAAGAAGCTTATACTTTAAAAGCTTTAACTTCTTATTTTTGGTCAACCATCAGCCATAAAAAAAGAATGAAATTCTGCCATCTGTGACAACACTGACTGAACTTGAGGGTGTTATGTTAAGTGAAATAAGTCAGAAAGAAAAATACTGTTTGATCTCTTTTGTATTCAGTTCAGTTCAATTGCTCAGTCGTGTCCGACTCTCTGCAACCCCATGGACCGCCTCATGTCAGGCTTCCGTGTCCGTCAACAACTCCCCAAGCCTAATCAGACTCATGTCCATCAGTTTGTATGTAAAATTTATAAATAAAAGAATGAGAGAAGAGAGTCAAAGGATACAAACTTACAGTTATAAGATAAATAAGCTCTATGGTTGTAGCATACAGCATGAAAACTATAGTTAACCATACTGTGTTGTGTATTTGAGAGTTGCTTTGAGTTCAGTTCAGTCTCTCAGTCATGTCCAACTCTTTGTGACCCCATGGACTGCAGCATGCCAGGCCTCCCTGTCCATCACCAATTCCCAGAGTTTACTCAAACTTATGTCCATCGAGTCAGTGATGCCATCCAACCATCTCATCCTCTGTCTTCCCCTCCTCCTCTGGCCTGCAATCTTTCCCAGCATCACGGTCTTTACAAATGAGTCTGCTCATTGCATCAGGTGGCCAAATTATTGCAGTTTCAGCTTCAACATCAGTCCTTCCAATGAACACTTAGGACTGATTTCCATTAGGATGGACTGGTTGGATCTCCTTGCAGCCCAAGGGACTCTCAAGAGTCTTCTCCAACAACCACAGTTCAAAAACATCAATTCTTCAATGCTCAGCTTTCCTTATAGTCCAACTCTCAGATCCATGTATGACTACTGGAAAAACCATAGCCTTGAATAGACAGACCTTTGTTGGAAAAGTCATATCTCTTCTTTTTATTTATTTATTTATTTTTATTTTTTATTTTTTTTAATTTTAAAATCTTTAATTCTTACATGTGTTCCCAAACATGAACCCCCCTCCCACTTCCCTCCCCATAACATCTCTGTGGGTCATCCCCATGCACCAGCCCCAAGCATGCTGTATCCTGCATCAGACATAGACTAGCGATTCAATTCTTACATGATAGTATACATGATAGAATGCCATTCTCCCATATCATCCCACCCTCTCCCTCTCCCTCTGAGTCCAAAAGTCCATTATACACAGCTGCGTCTTTTTTCCTGTCTTGCATACAGGGTCATCATTGCCATCTTTCTAAATTCCATATATATGTGTTAGTATACTGTATTGGTGTTTTTCTTTCTGGCTTACTTCACTCTGTATAATCGGCTCCAGTTTCATCCATCTCATCAGAACTGATTCAAATGAATTCTTTTTAACGGCTGAGTAATACTCCATTGTGTATATGTACCACAGCTTTCTTATCCATTCATCTGCTGATGGACATCTAGGTTGTTTCCATGTCCTGGCTATTATAAACAGTGCTGCGATGAACATTGGGGTACATGTGTCTCTTTCAATTCTGGTTTCCTCGGTGTGTATGCCCAGCAGTGGGATTGCTGGGTCATAAGGGAGTTCTATTTGCAATTTTTTAAGGAATCTCCACACTGTTCTCCATAGTATGATGTCTAGTTTGGTCATCACTTTTCTTCCAAGGAGTAAGCATCTTTTAATTTCAGGGCTGCAGTCACCATCTGAAGTGATTTAGGAGCCCAAAAAAATAAAGTCAGCCACTGTTTCTCCATCTATTTTCCATGAAGTGATGGGACCAGATGCCATGATCTTCGTTTTCTGAATGTTGAGCTTTAAGCCAACTTTTTCACTCTCTTCTTTCACTTTCATCAAGAGACTCTTTAGTTCTTCTTTACTTTCTGCCATAAGGGTGGTGTTATCTGCATATCTGAGATTATTGATATTTCCCCCAGCAATCTTGATTCCAGTTTGTGCTTCCTCCAGCCCAGCGTTTCTCATGATGTACTCTGTATATGTAAGTTAAATAAGCAAGGTGACAATATACAGCCTTGATGTACTCTTTTTCCTCTTTGGAATCAGTCTGTTGTTACATGTCCAGGTCTAACTGTTTCTTCGTGACCTGCATACAGATTTCTTAGGAGGAAAATGAGGTGGTCTAGTATTCCCATCTCTTTCAGAATTTTCCACAGTTTATTGTGATCCACACAGTCAAAGGCTTTGGTATAATCAACAAAGCAGAGATAGATGTTTTTCTGGAACTCTCTTGCATTTTCCATGATCCAGCAGACATTGGCAATTTGATCTCTGGTTCCTCTGCCTTTTCTAAATCCACCTTGAATATCTGGAAGTTCATGGTTCACATATTTCTGAAGCCTGGCTTGGAGAATTTTGAGCATTACTTTACTAGCATGTGACATGAGTGCAATTGTGCAGTAGTTTAAGCATTCTTTGGCGTTGCCTTTCTTTGGGATTGGAATGAAAACTGACCTTTTCCAGTCCTGTGGCCACTGCTAAGTTTTCCAAATTTGCTGGCATATTGAGTGCAGGACTGTCACAGAATCATCTTTTAGGATTTGAAATAGCTCAACTGGAATCCCATCACATCCACCAGCTTTATTTGTAGTGATGCTTCCTAAGGCCCACTTGACCTCTCATTCCAGGATGTCTGACTCTAGGTTAGTGATCACACCATCGTGATTATCTGGGTCGTGAAGATCTTTTTTGTATAGTTCTGTGTATTCTTGCCACCTCTTCTTAACATCTTCTGCTTCTGCTCGTCTTCACCACAAGAAATAATTACAAGTAATCAAGGTGATGTATGTTAATTAAACATGATGTGATAGCCATTTTAATACATATACATATATTAAATCATTGTGCTGTATACCATAAATGAATACAACACAATAAGGTTATTTTATCTCAATAAATCTCAGAAAGGGACATTTTGAAACCTTGAAATTGACTGTTTTTATTATCTGTCTCCACTTAACTCCTTCCTGAAGCATCTTCCATTCCCTTTATTTACATGTGTGGCATCTTCTCTGATTTAGAATAGGATCTTCTATATCCTTGATAGTTACTTACCATCTTTTTCTTTCGAATCAGTTGCCAGAATGTAACCACATTATGCTTTAATGAAAAATGGTTACAGTTTTTCGAATGGTAAAGTTGATTGCAGTAACCTCAGATTTCCTGACTCTCATCCTTGTTCCTCTAGTCTGTTCGCGGTCTAGCTGTCCCAGTTACTTTTCTAAATAATGTCCTATTATGTCCTTTCTCTACTCAAAACTTTTCCTTGGCATGTCATTTCATTCAGTGTCAAAATCACCTTTCACAAAGTGTCATTTGATCAGGCCTCCAAACTCAGGGTTATGAGTATTATGGAACTCCCTTCTTATAATCTTATAATCCCTGGGTTGGGAAGATCCCTTTTAGAAGGGAATGGCTACCCACTCCAATATTCTTGCCTGGAGAATTCCATTGACAGAGGAACCTGGTGAGTTACAGTCCATGGGATTGCATAGAGTCAAAAATGACTGAGCATCTAAAATTTTCACTTTCTCATTATAAATTTATCAAGACAGAATTTATTAAATATCTTTTCATTGTTCCTCTTTCTGACAATAAAGGATCCAAATGGTCAGAAAATCATGCTAAGTAGTTGTGTGTGTGTGGTTTTTTTTTTTTTTTTTTTTTTTTTACTTTTCTTAATGATTAAGATACTTTACTTGGTCATCTCATCATTACTTCTATGTCAGCATGTACAGTGCTAGGAACAGTGCCTGCCCATTGTGTGACCAGACTTTGTGAAAGTTTTCTCAGGTAAAAGCCAGATTTGATTATCCCTTAATCTTTTTTTCTTCCCATTTTATAACAGTTAATTTCCCCTTAAATCTTGTGGATTTGAATCTTTTACCTACTTCTGTTCTCCTACTCTTAGTTTAGCTTCCTGCCACTAACCTGTTTTTTATAAGTCACTCCCATATTGTATTCCCATCCCCAGTTTCATTCCCTATCAGTCCAATCACTACACTATCATGGAAGTTATCTTAGCAAATACCAAATCTGAACATGTACTTATCTATAAATCAGATGTCTCACTGTGACATAAATTTATTCTCAAAGCCCAACTTTTCTTTACTGTTCCCTCAAATTCCCCTTTTCCTACATCACAGTCTGTTATTCCCAGATAAATTTCTGATGCAAAGTTGTGTTTGGGACATTGTGTAGGCTTTTCTTTGACTCAAAAGCCTTCCTCTTGTTCATCTCAAAAAACCACCTCAAATATGATGTGTTATCTTGTCATCCTTATTCTGATCAGCAAGCACAGTTCTTTCCTTCCTTCACTATATTTACTTCCCTGTACACTTTTCTCACACCTTATATCTTGCATTTCTCTATGCAGAACATAGCATACATAGAAATATATTTAGATACACACCTATATACATACCTCTATCACTAACTTTAATCTGTCTGTATATAGTCAATCTTCATTATTCATGGATTTCATATTTGTGAGTTCACCTATGTACTAAAATTGATTTCATCCCCTAATCAATATACTCACTGTACCTACTAGGTTATTAGCAGACATGGACAGAGGTGAGAAATTTTTGAATCATCCAATATGCATGTTCCCAGCAGAGAACATGCATAAAAGGTGGCAGTCTGTCTTCTTTTTTCAGGTCTTATACTGTAAACAAGTATCCTTTTCAGACAATATTCAGTACCCTACTTTCACTTTATTGTGATTTTTTTTCTTGGTGATTTCACTGTTTAAAATAGGCCCCAAGTGTACGCTGAAGTGCTGGCTAGTGTTCCCAAGCCCAAGAAAGCTGTGCCATGCCTTACAGAGAAAACATGAGAGTTAGACAACCTTTGTTCTGGCATCAGCAATAGTGCCATTGGCCATGAGTTATATGTTAATGAATAAATGCTATTTATTAAGTAAGATTTAATAATCAAGTATATTTAATCAGGTATGTATAAAACAAGGTTATGTGTTGATTATCTGATGAACATGTTGTGGCCTTAGGCTTCTAAGAACCTAACCCTGAAGTTCTCCTAATACCAAGGTGCATGTTTACAAGTGTGTTCAGCCATATCCGATTCTTTGTGACCCCATGGATTGTAGCCTGCCAGGGTCCTCTGCCCATTTAATTTTATAGACAAGAATACTGGAGTGGGTTTCCATTTCCTACTCCAGGGGATTTTCCTGACTCAAGGATCAAACCCACACCTCTTGCATCTCCTGCACTGGTAGGTGAATTCTTTACCGCTGAACCACCTGGGAAGCAAGGCCAAGGTTCAGTATTCACTAATTCATGATTTGCAGAGATTTTATACAACATAATTGCAGTGAATAACAAGAATCCACGGTATGTAGACATATATCTTTTGAGATCCATTTTTTCTCATTCTTCCTTTTATCTTAAGAATTTAGCACAGAGCTTGATACATAACAGGTATCAGATAAATATGTAAGAATTAAATGAACAAAGACAAATGAGATGAGAAATATTTCCCTGGTATATTTAAGCAAAAGTCATGTTTACTAGAAGATACTTATCAGCTCAAGGCAAAACTAGGAAGATTCAAAATGAGGCATGGAAAACAAGCAGGAGAAAATGGAGCAGAGGGAGCCTGACATTGTCCATGAAAGAGCCCCAGAAGCAGCCCAGTGCAGACATCATGTTACCAACCACTTTTGACTAGAATGCTCAGAGCTTGTACCACTTCCATCACCAGAATGTAATCCCACCACTAGATCCCTCCTCTGCTATCCCCTAGAAATGTGGCTTGCCAGAATCTCTTTTGTTTCACTGTGAAGTATAGATAACAAAATGGGTGTGGTTGTATGAGCAGGGCCACATGCCCATTTGTTGTTCAGTCGTTCAATTGTGTGAGACCCATGAACTGCAGCTCTCCAGGCTTCCCTGTCCTTCACTGTCTCCTGGAGCTTGCTCAGACTCACGTCCATTGAGTTGGTGATGCCATCCAACCATCTCATCCTCTGTTATCCCCTTCTCCTCCTGCCTTCAATCTTTCCCAGCATCAGGGTCTTTTCCATTGCCCATAACTAGTGTTTAAATATGGCTAAGAAACAGAAGCCTAGAGGTCATCCCACTTGGCCAAGGTGACAGAGTTAGTAGGCCTGGAGCCAAGATTTGACTTCAAATTGCTGACTGCAATGTTTTTAAACATTTCATCATGTTGTGATCAAGAAATCATAGTGAAACCATTCTTGGTAACTTGGTGAATATCATACACTCATTTTATGCAGTCAGTTTAGTACAAAAAACAACTAAATTAAAATACAATGCATTTATCACCTTGTTGAGTATAGGGATCTTACAGCTGCAAAGGATTTAATTAAAAGTTGATGATTTAATAGGCAACTTCCGTCTATTGTTTACTCTAGAGGGTGAAATTCAATTTAAAACTGGGTTCCAAATTTCATTTTGGAACAACATCCTTGTCATTGCAGGCAGAAAATGTCTCAAAGGAGGCAGGCATCTCCCTGAATAGGGAATACTGAGTCAGACAGCCAAGACCAGCTAAAAAGTTAAACGACAAAGACATTATATAGTTTGGTTCTATGAAGGGCTAGGCATTCAGCTGTAGATATTTAATTGCATATTTTTCACACAGTGGTCCCATGCCAAATGTTCTTTATATGTATGTTTCTTTGACATATGAATATACGTTTATGCATATATATGTTTCTTTGATAGGATCTAATTTATATTCATGATGTAAAATAATTTTATTTATATGTAATGCATTGAAACACTGGTTAATAAATATTGCAAAGCTAAACCCTTTGTAATATTTTGTTGTTGTTCATTACAGGTTGAGAGTGAGAAGGAAAAACTGGTTTATTATTTAGGGTTAAAAATCTCAAAAGAACATGAGGTTAAGACTTTGAATAGATGTCAGAAGTGGTCTTTCCCTTGAGGATGCTGTTATTTCAGTTCAGTTCAGTTCAGTCACTTAGTCATGTCTGACTCTTTATGACCCCATGAACTGCAGCACACCAGGTGCCCCGTCCATCACCAATCCACGGAGTCCACCCAAACCCATGTCCACTGAGTCGATGATGCCATTCAACCATCTCATCCTCTGTTGTCTCCTTCTCCTCCTGACCTCAATCTTTCCCAGCATCAGGGTCTTTTCAAACGAGTCAGCTCTTCTCATCAGGTGGCCAAAGTATTGGAGTTTCAACTTCAACATCAGTCCTTCCAATGAACACCCAGGACTGATCTCCTTTAGGATGGACTGGTTGGATCTCTTACAGTCCAAAGGCTTCTCAAGAGTCGTCTCCAATGCCACAGTTCAAAAGCATGAATTCTTCAACGCTCAGTTTTCTTTATAGTCCAACTCTCACATCCATATATGGCTACTGGGAAAACCATAGCCTTGACTAGACAGACCTTTGTTGACAAAGTAATGTCTCTGCTTTTTAATATGCTCTCTAGGTGAACTTTCCTTCCAAGGAGTAAGTGTCTTATAATTTCATGGCTGCAATCACCATCTGCAGTGATTTTGGAGCCTCCCAAAATAAAGTCAGCCACTCTTTCCACTGTTTCCCCATCTATTTCCCATGAAGTGATGGGACTGGATGCCATGATCTTAGTTATTTCACTTAACATTACCTATATCATGTCGCAAATGCCCTCTGATTTTAGACTGATGGTCTGACAGGCACTGGTACACGTTCTTAAAGTTAATATTCTAGCTCCCTGATCTGATAGAAACTAGAGACAGTAGCTATTCCCAGTAGGTGATTTTGAATCTCCTTTCTTATGAATATTCTTAAATGATAGAAGGTATCAGTTTATGAACATAAAGTTGTTAAAATAAACTTCCTGCATAAGGAAAAGGTCACGTTAGATGAACCAAATTCATATCAATGTTTTGTTTGCAGATGTATGTTTACATGCACAGTTACATTCCTCAATATATCGACAGAGTACTGACTGTCGATATTTTAAAATTAAGATTTTGTTTTCCTTGTAATTCAATTTTGGCAAATATTAAAAGTGATAGAAAAAAAAACTTTGATTTTCTACAAACCTGAAGCATAATTCTTTGTATTATATCCAGAGAAATGTATGTATTATATTAGAGACAAAAGATGAAAATGTCTTTTATAAACAAGCCAACCAGATTGTCCTGTTAGGACATGCTGATATCTGAAGGCTGAACAGTCATTCACAATAGTTGTGATTTGCCTGTGCTGACTGGCACCTACCACAGAAGTTGTTCTGTGGACTAGATCATTGCTGGCAATTCTGAAAATCATGTTGTCTTTCTATTAAGATTTCTGATTTCCAAATTCCCATCATTAGAGCTAACATTTTTAAATGTCTCCAAATATAGTGGTGCTGCATGTGTGAAATCATAGAGTAGGAAAGAGATTTGTGATGTCATCACTGAATCGAGTTTAAATTGGCCTGGCATTGCTCTTAAACTGTGGTTATTTCAAGTATACAGGTCTACAATTTGAGTTTGAGACATGAGTCTCAAGACTTCCCATTGTGAACACTGGATACATCTCAAAATAACTGAGGTGACCTTTCAAAACAGCCAATTTTGCTCTCTTTTATTACAAAAAAGAAAAAGCTTTTACTCTTGCAGAATGAACATTAATGAAACAATAGCTATAAAAAGTCCAGAAAGATCGTATAAAAATGAATCAAAAAGAAATGATATAAATGAACTTATTTGCAGAACAGAAACAGACTCACAGACTTATGATTGCCAAAGAGAGAGAAGAATGGGAGGAAGGATGGTTAGGGAGTTTGAGATGAACAGGTAAACACTGCTATCTTTAAAATGGATAACCAACAAGGACCTACTGTATAGCACAGGGAACTCTGCTCAACATTATGTGGCAGCCTGGATCAGAGAGTTTGGGGGATAATGGATACATGTATAATTATGACTGAATTCCTCTGCTGTTCAACTGAAACTATCACAACACTATTAATCAGTTATAGTCCAACACCAAGTGAAAAAAAATTTTTTTGTTGTTTTTTAAGGGATGTAAGATGATCAGTTAGGCAAAAAAATTCCAAGTTCAAAACTTGCTTCTGCCCCTTAAAAGTTGTGGATTTGAGCAAAAGATGTCAAAGTTTATTTCCTCTGTTAATATATGCATTGTGAATTTTAAACATTCATATTGAGTGAACACTTGCTATACTGGGGGTATGCAGAGTGAATTGTAGGCATTTTCTTATTTGTTCAAGAATAAGAGTAAATGGAGGAGGTAGCACTGCTTTTCTCATTGTTTAGATGAAGAAAAAGGTTTAGCGGATAACAGATCAGCAAAACATGAAAAGCCTAGTATAGTTATTGGTTCATAGTAGATGTTCAGTAAATAATAATTTCAAAGACTAACTTCCATTTTTCCATTCCTTAAAATTCTTCTTAACCTGTTCATAAAGATGTCATTCAGTCTGGGTTTTCTGAAACTATTACTGCTTTCACAATTAGCTGACCTGTGCTTGTGGATCTGACTACTTCAGTTACTTCCAATTCCAAAATGCCAGATAAAAGTTGCTAGCACATTTATTTATCTCAAAAATATTTATTGATCATCTACAGTTTGCTATGTAAGGGAAACTGAGTGGAGCAAGAGTTAGATGAGTCCTTTGCTCTCACAGAATTTAATTTTAAGAGAAAACAGAAAACAAGCCAAAGAAATGAGTATTAAGTAAAATATGCCAGGCCAAATAATAGTAATGGGGACAGTGGTACTTATAAAGTAAGCAAGGAAGACCTCCCCAAGGGAGTATATTAGTTTTCTAGGCATGTATAACAAAGTAGCACAAACTAAATGGCATAAACATCAGGAATTTATGTTCTCACACTTGTGGAAGCTAGCTGTCCAAGATAAAGGTGTCAGAATGGTTGGTTTCTTCTGAGTACAGTGATAGAGATTCTCTTCTATGCTTCAGTTCTAGCTTCTGGGAGTATTATCTATTACTTGGCATCTAGAAGATAATCTCCTTTTATATTGTCTTCCCTCCATGCTTATATGAATGTTCAAATTTTCCCTTTTTATTCGAATACAGCCATACTGTATTAAAATGTGCCCTTGTGACCAGATTTTAACTTCATAATCAGCTTCTGCAGCTTTGCTAAGTTGTGGTTGGCTCTTTAGGAGCCCAGGGATTATAGCCCACTAGTCTCCCCTGTCCGTATGATTTCCCAGGCAAGAATACTGGAGTACGTTGCCATTTCCTTCTCCAGGGCATATTACTGACCCAGGTTCAAACCGCGGGTCTCCTGTGTCTCCTATTTGGCAGGCAGATTATTTACCACTGAGCCACCTGGGAAGGCCCAATAATCAGCAAAGACTCAATTTTCATAGAAGGTCACACTCACAACTACTGGTGTTTAGGACTTCAACTCCCCATTGTGTGACACAATCCAATTCACAATAGGGCATGGGGTTTAAAGTATGTTCAGTTCAGTTCAGTCACTCAGTCGC
The DNA here is from genome assembly GCF_023091745.1 of Budorcas taxicolor. Lineage (NCBI taxonomy): Eukaryota > Metazoa > Chordata > Mammalia > Artiodactyla > Bovidae > Budorcas > Budorcas taxicolor. The sequence continues at coordinate 35,929,081 of NC_068910.1, forward strand.
GTCCGACTCTTTGCAACCCCGTGGACTCCAGCATGCCAGGCTTCCCTGTCCATCATCAACTCCCGGAGTCATCACCAACTCCTGGAGTTTACTCAAACACATGTCCATTGAGTTGGTGATGCCATTCAATCATCTCATCCTCTGTCATCTCCTCCTCCTGCCTTCAATCTTTCCCAGCCTCAGGGTCTTTTCAAATGAGTCAGTTCTTCACATCAGGTGGTCAAAGTATTGGAGTTTCAGCTTCAGCATCACTCCTTCCAATGAACACTTAGGACTGATCTCCTTTAGGATGGACTGGTTGGATCTCCTTGCAGTCCAAGGGACTCTCAAGAGTCTTCTCCAACACCACAGTTCAAAAGCATCAATTCTTTAGCACTCCGCTTTTTTTATAGTCTGACTCACATCCATACATGACTACTGGAAAAACCATAGCTTTGACTAGATGCACCTATGTGCTGAACTATGAATGCCTGAACAGAGGGAAGCTTGTCAGATAGAGAAGGAACAAGCGGGGAATTACAAGTATTCACCAACAACCTGTACTGAAATGTTCTCAGGATATCTATAATAATCCAAATTGAAAATTTTTCAAATGCCCAAAACAGAGAAATAGACAATGCGATAGTCAGGCAGTGGAAAACCAAACAGCAGACGTTGTCAAACTACAGACCATGGACAAATATATCCCACTGCCTGTTTTTGTAAATACCTTTTTTACACGCTATCCACTCCTGCTAAACACCAATGACAGTTGACCATGTATGTATACACACATAATCTCATACAAAAAAAAAAAATCAGAAGACTAGACTATGCATGAAGCCTTCTATATAAAATAAATCATCTGAATTGGTGGTAATCATGCTGGTAATTATCATTGCTGGGTTGTAGTGACTGGAGAGGAAATAATGGTAAAGGAGGAGGGAGAGTTTTGGGATACCTGTAATGAATGCTTTGTTTTGTTTTGTTTTTCATTTTGTTTTACCCAGGTACTGGTTGCATGAGTGGGTTCAGTTTCAGTCTGTGAAAGTTTATGAAGGCTTTACACTTATACTCAAGTTTCTGTCTTTGTGTGTACTTGAAAGTTTTCAAAATGAATCCATCCTAAAATAAGCAAATAAGATTGCAAACTTAGCATATTTCTAGAACAAAATACGACGAGTTAGGCTGGCCAGCTTATTTCAACATGCAGATATTATAAACAAATACCATCTTTTGTCAGGTTAGAGACAAAATGACAAAATGAAACTTTAATTTGAGTAATTTCTTTCCTCTGTTGTTACTGTTCAGTTGCTAAGTCTTCTCCAACTCTTTGCAACCCCATCCCAAGCTTCCCTGTTCTTTCTGGTTCACCATCTCCCAGAGTTTGCTCAGACTCTCATCCATTGAGTTAGTGATGCTGTCCAACCTTCTCATCCTCTCTCACCTCCTTCTCTTCCTGCCCTCAGTCTTCTTAAGCACCAAAGTCTTTTCCAATTAGTTGGCTCTTCATGTCATGTGGCCAAAGTAGTGGAGCTTCAGCATCTGTTCTTCCAGTGAATATTCAGGGTTGACTTCCTTTAGGATTGACAGACTTGATTTCCTTGCTGTCCAGGGGATTCTCAAGAGTTTCTCCAGCACCACAGTCTGAAAGTATCTATTTGGTGCTCAGCCTTCTTTATGGTCCAGCTCTCACACCCATACACATCTACTGGAAAAACCACAGCTTTGACTATATGATATGGACCTTTGTCAGCAAAGTAATATCTCTGATTTTTAATGCCTCTACTTTCCTCTATTAAAGACTAAATAAAGAACTTTCTGCCATGATGGGTGTGTTCTGTTCTGCATTACCCATTTCAGAAGCCACCAGTCATACATGTCTGTTGAGCACCTGAAATGTTGTCTGAGTGTCTGAGCAAAATAATTTTTATTTTAATCAGTTTAATTTTACCTAATTCAAATGTAATTTGTTTAATTTAGCCACATGTGGATAGTGGCTACCTTGCAGGAGGGCACAGCTCTCTCTATTATATGACACAACTCTCTATATCCTCAGCATTCTTCTTCTCCACCCAGCTCTACCCCCCATATCCTTACCAGGTTCATATTTTATTGCACCCAGAAAAACTAAAATCTCAATTTCCTTCTTAGTACAAATGAGTGTGCATCTAATGCTTTTAAGAAGGCTAAAATTGCTTTCCTTATTTGAGTAAGTTGGTAATGTATAAACTGAAAGGCTGTAAAGAGCATAGATTTAAGGTTTCTGCAGGTTTATTAGCTAAAACACTTGACTTTGAGATTGTCTTACCTATTATGACTTTATAAAGCTTTTTAATAGAATGTTGTCTTAATGTTGTGTACCTGAAAAGATATAGGAGGTAGAAAAAATTGCTTTCTGAATCAGCTGTGCCCCCAATTCTATCAGTATTAATTTCTCTCTGGTGCTGAGAAAATAGCAGACATTGTATATTGAAAATAAAGTTATGGTGCTCTGAAAGGGGAAATCAATCAAAAATTCTAAGCTTTAAGTGGGTAATATACCTTAAACTCACCTTTCAGGGACTTTTTTTTTTTTGTATTTTAATGACATTTTTAGATGTTTCATATTTTTGAAGCACATATAATAACTATAAAATAGTTCATTCAAGCATCGTTTCTAATATGGACACAAACACATTTATAAAAGCAAGGAAACAGCTATTCAAATTTAGAAGAGATATAATAATTATATTACTATGAGGGTTTACTACTTACTTTGAATTTATCAATGTAAAGATACATTACTGATTTGCTAGAGATCTTAAATCAATAGATAAGCTTTAGAATAATCTAGGAAATGATCATTTACCTGATACCTAAACAAACAAAAATTCAAATGAAATCACCTTTGGCATATCATCTTTTGTTTGTCAGGTTAAGACAAAATGACAATCCTTCCAAAAAAAAAAAAAAGAGAGAGAAACGCTAATAATCACCATGAATATATCTAAACAAGGAGCTCTTGACTGAGTTATGGTTCTTCACAGATTCTGGGCTTCTCTGGTGGCTCAGATGGTAAAGAATCTGCTTGCAATGCAGCAGACCTGGGTTCGATTCCTGGGTCATGAAGATCCCCTGGAGAAGGGAATGGCTACTCACTCCAGTATTTTTGCCTGGAGAATTCTATGGAGAGAGGAGCCTGGTGGGCTACAGTCCATGGGGTCTCAAAGAGTGGGACACGACTGAGTGACAAACACATAGACTTTGAAAGTGTACAATTATATATAGTAATCAATTTGGTCATTCTTTTTCTGGTATTCTGCAATATTTAAATGCCCTCTTTAAAAGAGGAGGATTAAAAATACTGCAGTATAAATGCTCAGCTATAGATGTATTTTACTGTGCTTATGTTTTTAAAAATCAGTCAATTCTTTATGTGGTGCTCATTATAGCTAAGAACAGTGAGTTATGTTGAATTAAGTAACCATATCTTGACCATTATGTCCTAGGGAAATGTAGTGGGGATTGTGTGTGTGTGTTCAGTCGGGGATCCCACATGTTTATCTGTAGTTTTATGTGAATAGTGGTTACACTCTGTATTTTTAGGCGAGGCAGGGGAAAAAATGATGAATGATGTGTATCCAGAAATTCTGATAATGCTTGTGGTCTATTGATGGCAAAGGGCCTCCAGATGAATGGAAGCATTTTGTAGCATCATCTTCTAATTCTCTTCCTGCATTTTCCAGCACACTTACATAGAATAGACTGAATGCAATTGAACCACATTTTACAATCCATTAGTGTTGAAAATGGGTTAGTGAGGTCCTTCATTTTTTTTCTGGTGTGACCAAATAGCTATTATGAACTATTTAAGGAATGCTGGTGAATATCTTGGAGCAAGAAGACATGCCAAGTATGTATCAGAATCTAGGGCTGCTAAGAGTGTGAATATGTTGCTAAGCCAAATACAAATCTGAGTTTTGGTGGGGGGTGGGGGTAGAGTTGTTTGTTTTTTACTTTTTCTGTATTTTTCTAGTGCCATCAAAGAACACACACAGTGATTCTGTATAAAATGGTGATTCCCAGTTTACTCCTGTAAAAGGATGTGTCAATAAAACGACAAATTCTAACATGCATATATATATATATTCACACTATATTCACACTATTGTTATATAATTTACTTACTTTTTATTTTAGCATTTAAAGAGGAGTGTGAAAAAGTTGGCTTAAAGCTCAACATTCAGAAAACAAAGATCATGGCATCCAGTCCCATCACTTTATGGGAAATAGATGGGGAAACAGTGGAAACAGTGTCAGACTTTATTTTGGGGGGGTCCAAAATCACTGCAGATGGTGATTGCAGCCATGAAATTAAAAGACACTTACTCCTTGGAAGGAAAGTGATGACCAACCTAGATAGTATATTCAAAAGCAGAGACATTGCCGACTAAGTTCCGTCTAGTCAAGGCTATGGTGTTTCCAGTAATCATGTATGGATGTGAGAGTTGGACTGTGAAGAAGGCTGAGTGCCGAAGAATTGATGCTTTTGAACGGTCGTGTTGGAGAAGACTCTTGAGAGTCCCTTGGACTGCAAGGAGATCCAACCAGTCCATTCTGAAGGAGATCAACCCTGGGATTTCTTTGGAAGGAATGATGCTAAAGCTGAAACTCCAGTACTTTGGCCACCTCATGTGAAGAGTTGACTCATTGGAAAAGACTCTGATGCTGGGAGGGATTGGGGGCAGGAGGAGAAGGGGACGACCAAGGATGAGATGGCTGGACGGCATCGCGGACTCGATGGACGTGAGTCTGAGTGAACTCCAGGAGATGGTGATGAACATGGAGGCCTGGCGTGCTGTGATTCATGGGGTCACAAAGAGTCAGACACGACTGAGCGATTGAACTGAACTGAACTGATTTCATGTAAGCATATACACATCTGTTATGGTCCATAGGCCAAGCAAGTCAGAAAATTAAAACTTCGGAAAGAGCCATTTGGGATGAGATCATTAAGAATGGGGAACTGGAATGTTCCATAATGTAAGATATTGAAAGCCTGTCATGTTTATTGAGTCATGTCTATTTTGTTGTTTTCCATATAAGCTAGTCAAAAGCAAGGATATTTGCCCAAACCATTCCTTTCAGAGAGCAGAATTCCAAACTTTGTTTTCTGATTGATCTTCACTGGCCTGCTCCGTGTAGGCTCTCCTGTAAGGGTAACAGCACTGTGCTGTCTTCCCCTCATATCTTCAGATCTTATCTACATTTGCATTTCAAGTGAATCCTACTAAAAGTGTTTTGTAATCCTTTGACTTCCTGATCTTTTATTTGTATATGCATTCCAGGCACATAATCTAGTTTATGTATTATCATCAGTCAAACTACTCTGTAAACACTGGACTTCTCATGCATACCAAATTATGAACACTGGACTTGAATGCTAAAAATAACTTTTATTTGATATATGTATACATTATTCAAAGTTTTTGGTGTGTGTGTTTTTGTTTTTGTTTTGCTCATTTCTTTTACTTTTCTTTGAGAAAATAAGTAGGACCACACTTATTTGTCCCCTCTCATGGTACCTAGTAGTACTTGAATCACAACAACAATCAATAAAAATAAAACAACCACAGATAATAATATTCCCATTGAAAGAAAGCAGAATATCAGCATCAAAATCTCCCCAGACTTCATCTGGGAAGAAGCCATTGGAGACAGCTTGGCCTAGTGGAGAAAACTGTGGCAAATTTTGAATTATTTGAACTGTGCAAAAATGCCTTAGTCCTTTTGTGCTAAACAGAGCCTTGAATTATTTATATAACCATCATATAACAACTTATTGACTTCAAGATTGTAAAGTACCCTATTAATGTTTTAAGCATTTCCCTTTATTTTAACACAAGTAAATTATTTAAGCAATGCTAAAATGTTTTATGCTTTGACTAATGAGTAGAGAAAGGGTATATCATATCTTAGTTTAATTGGCTGTTTACCATATCCTGTGGAAATCATACATTTATTATTTCAGGCATAATTAACTATGCATATACTCCCTGATGGATCTGTATGCCATTTTTACACTTGATTTAGTCATTAAGACACATTGCTGTGCAGATAATTGTTACTTGGAAAAATGTTACTTTTTCTTCAGTGAGGAGCTATGTTTCCACCTAGAGGCAATGACAGATTTTTACCATATCTCCTTCCTCCATGTCATTCTCTTGGCTGTGTCTAAACAAGACCTATGATGAGTTTCTCATCACCTTATACCCTCCATCAGTAGATCCTGATAGTATACAATAGACCATGGTAATAACAGGTACACAGCATTAAGTCAGTACATCCCTGGTCAGGGTGTATCCTCTATAGTGATGTGGACCACCCAGAAAAAGAAATGACTCCAAAACAATACCCCCAGGTAATATCCTCATAATTCCTTAGACTAATCCATCCTATCAACTAAAGGCATGTTCTATGATACAATGAACCTTGACTGACTCAAAAGTTCAAACTATTTCTCAGAGTTGTATTAGTAGAGTATAAAAAAGGTCACTCAGAACTTTCTTTGATATTTAAACTATATTTTTTACAAACCTATTGTGAAATGAGTGTACTGTAAAATATTATAGCTGCTTTTCTACAATATTCAGATCAAAATCAGGCATTCTAAGGCTACTATACTCAGAAAAAAAAAATCATTATTAAAGATCTCTAAAGAAAAGTATTACATAATCCCTTAGAGGCAACTAATGAAATCAATGGTTTATTTCTTTGCCATCCTCAGTCTAGTTTCCTGAAATCAAAAGTGAATTGACGTAAGCACAATTTATGTATGAAGCTTTCTTTGTTGTTGTTAGATTAAAAATGCCTCTATTACCTTAAAATAGATAAACTCTCATTATTATAGTTTAATATCAAATGCCAAAGTAAGTAACAAAAAAGTAAGAGGACTTGATATAATAGTATAGACAGCTTTGGCATTTATAATTAACTAGAGAAAACAGGTGCAATCTAAAATTGTCCACAGTTTAATTTCTTAAAAAGTGCTACATAATTGAGTTCCTTTTACTCAAAGAGTATTTCCTCAAATTAGTTGAAAATGTTTGTCCACATAAAACCTGGACACAAATGTTTATGGAAGTTTTACTCACAACTGGCAGAACTTGAAAGCAACACATATGTTTTTTAGTATGTAAATGGATAAGTAAAATGTGGTATATCTAGACAATGGAATATTATTCAGTGCTAAAAAGAAACTCACTATCAAGGCATGATAAGACATAAAGAAATCTTGTTAAGTGCATATTATGGAGTAAAAGAAGCCAACCTGAAAAGTTCATGTTCTGTTAATTCTAACTATATAACATTCTAGAAAAGGTAAACTATGTTTTTTCCTTGATTAGTAAAAATGTCAGTGGTTGACATGGGTTAGAGGGCAAGAAGAATGAATAAACAGAAAACAGGGGACTTTTAGGGTGAGGAAATTGTGTTGTATGATACCATCATGGTAGATACATGTCATTATACATTTGTCAAAGCTCACAGAATGTACAAAACTAACAGTGAATCCTATGGTAAACTGTGGACTTTGGACTATTGTGATGAGTCAACACGTGTTCTGCAGCTGAAACAAGTGTACAACTCTGGTGGGGTGTTGGTAGTGGGGGAGCCAATGTATGTGTAAGGGCAGGAGTACATGGGAATCTCCATAATTTCTCCCAAATTTTTCTGTGAACATAAAGATGTTTAAAAGTAAGGTCTGTTTAAAAGGAAAAAAGAAAGACACTGTAGTTACTAACAAGAACCCAAAAGTTCTCTGGGTTTCAACCTGTATCTAGAAACTAAATAAAAACAAATCAAATTTGTTTTGGTATTACCTCAAAGTACAAGAATTCATCTTTTTCTCACTTTTTAAATTTAATATGTGTAAAACTGTTGAAGAAATATTTATAAAATTTTAAAGACAATTTATAGGTGAAGTTATTTAAAAGAAAAACAAAGTAACTCTGAAAAACTAAAATGTCATATATTTTAAATGAGGTTAGCAAATGTCAACATATATTTGCTTGTATTCATTTATATTTTAAACTTCTTCCTATATATTCCTATGTTACATCATCAACCTTGATTTATCTGAGGTATTCTTTTTGTTTGTTTTTTCCTTGATTAGTTTTGCCTGGAGATCATCTTTTTCTACTGCTTATATCCATGTGGTGTCAGATCCTCTCACTCCCCAAAACCATATTTTAGATTAACAGTTCTTTTTTCTTTTTTTCCCCATAAAATACAGTGGGTTTTGGCTGCATCTCCATCACTTCCTTCTTCTTCTTCTTTTTTTACTGTTTTACTTACTTCTTGAGATGAATTCTTCATTTTTCATTCCTCTAAGAATAAAATGTTAAATCCTGTATCCTGCATCGAACCTAGACTGGCAATTCATTTCTTATGTGATATTATACATGTTTCAATGCCATTCTCCCAAATCATCCCACCCTCTCCCTCTCCCATAGAGTCCAAAAGACTATTCTATACATCCGTGTCTGTTTTTCTGTCTCACATACAGGGTTATCATTACCATCTTTCTAAATTCCATATATATGTGTTAGTATACTGTATTGGTGTTTTTTCTTTCTGGCTTACTTCACTCTGTATAATTGGCTGCAGTTTCATCCACCTCATTAGAACTGATTCAAATGTATTCTTTTTAATGGCTGAGTAATACTCCATTGTGTATATGTACCACAGCTTTCTTATCCATTCATCTGCCGATGGACATCTAGGTTGCTTGCATATCCTTGCTATTATAAACAGTGTTGTGATGAACATTGGGATACACGTGTCTCTTTCAATTCTGGTTTTGGCCACAGCAATCAGAGCAAAAAAAGAAATGAAAGAAATCCAAATTGGAAAAGAAGAAGTAAAACTCTCACTGTTTGCAGATGACATGATCCTCTATATAGAAAACCCTAAAGACTCCACCAGAAAAGTACTAATCAATGAATATAGTAAAGTTACAGGATATAAAATCAGCACACAGAAATCCCTTGCATTCCTATACACTAATAATGAGAAAATAAAAAGAGAAATTAAGGAAACAATTCCATTCACCATTGCAACAAAAAGAATACTTAGGAATATATCTACCTAAAGAAACTAAAGACCTATATATAGAAAACCATATAACACTGGTGAAAGAAATCAAAGAGGACACTAATAGATGGAGAAATATACCATGTTCATGGATCAGAAGAATCAATATAGTGAAAATTAGTATACTACCCAAAGCAATCTACAGATCCAATGCAATCCCTATCAAGCTACCAGCAGTATTTTTCACAGAGCTAGAACAAATAATTTCACAATTTGTATGGAAATACAAAAAACCTCGAATAGCCAAAGCAATCTTGAGAAAGAAGAATGGAACTGGAGGAATCAACCTGCCTGACTTCAGGCTCTACTACAAACCCACAGTCATCAAGACCATATGGTACTGGCACAAAGACAGAAATATAGATCAATGGAACAAAATAGAAAGCCCAGAGATAAATCCACACACCTATGGACACCTTATCTTCGACAAAGGAGGCAAGAATATACAATGGAGTAAAGACAATCTCTAACAAGTGGTGCTGGGAAAACTGGTCAATCTCTTGTAAAAGAATGAAACTAGAACACTTTATAACACCATACACAATAATATACTCAAAATGGATTAAAGATCTAAATGTAAGACCAGAAACTATAAAACTCCTAGAGGAGAACATAGGCAAAACACTCTCCGACATAAATCACAGCAGCATCCTCTATGACCCACCTCCCAGAATACTGGAAATAAAAGCAGAAATAAACAAATGGGGCCTAATTAAAATTAAAAGCTTCTGCACGACAAAGGAAGCTATAAGCAAATTGAAAAGACACCCTTCAGAATGGGAGAAAATAATAGCAAATGGAGCAACTGACAAAGAACTAATCTCAAAAATATACAAGCAACTCCTGCAGCTCAATTCCAGAAAAATAAATGACCCAATCAAAAAATGGGCCAAAGAACTAAATAGACATTTCTCCAAAGAAGACATACAGATGGCTAACAAACACATGAGAAGATGCTCAACATCACTCATTATCAGAGAAATGCAAATCAAAACCAAAGTGAGGTACCATTTCACGCCAATCAGAATGGCTGAGATCCAAAAGTCTACAAGCAATAAGTGCTGGAGAGGGTGTGGAGAAAAGGGAACACTCTTACACTGTTGATGGGAATGCAAACTAGTACAGCCACTATGGAGAACAGTGTGGAGATTCTTTAAAAAACTGGAAATAGAACTGCCATACAACCCAGCAATCCCACTGCTGGGCATACACACCGAGGAAAACAGAATTGAAAGAAACACGTGTAACCCAATGTTCACTGCAGCACTGTTTATAATAGCCAGGACATGGAAGCAACCTAGATGTCCATCAGCAGATGAATGAATAAGAAAGCTGTGGTACATACAGTCAGAATGGCTGCTATACAAAAGTCTATAAGCAATAAATGCTGAAGAGGGTGTGGAGAAAAGGGAACCCTCTTACACTGTTGGTGGGAATGCAAACAAGAAGCTTACTTTTTAAATACATCCTATTTTACATTGAAAGCATTCCCTGGTGGCTCAGAGGTTAGAGCATCTGCCTGCAATGTGGGAGACCTGGGTTCAATCCCTGGGTTGGGAAGATTCCCTGGAGAAGGAAATGGCAACCCACTCCAGCATTCTTGCCTGGAAAATCCCATGGTCAGAGGAGCCTGGTGGGCTACAGTCCACGGGATCACAAAGAGTTGGACACAACTGAGCGACTTCACTTTCACCTTCACTTTACACTGGAAGATGTTCTGTTGTTAATAGTAGATTTTTAGTATTTTAATTGTGTTGCTGAACCATAAAATAAATGAATCTGAGATTGTAAATATTTGCACATGAATGATAAGGAAATTGACAAGAGCTTTACCAATGGTACTTGCCTGTGTGCTCAGTCTGTACAGCTCTTTGCAACCCCATGTACTGTAGCCCACTGGACTCCTCTGTCCAGGCAAGATTTCCCAGGCAAGAATACTGGAGAGGGTTGTGATTTCCTCCTCTAAGGAATCTTCCCGACAACGGATCAAACCCATATCTCCTACGTCTCCTGCATTGGCAGGCGAATTCTTTACCACTGAGCCACCTGCAAAGCCCAAATGAGTACTTTACCTGGGTAGCAAAAGCATAAGCAAAGAGAATCAAAGTAAGGGGAAGAGGGAGTGAGGCAGAAGAGCTCACAGAGACTCAAGTGAAGAGTCTGCCTTTATGGTCTCTCTTTTAGATGCCTTCCCAGTTCTTATCACATATTATGGACCCTGAAATCCTAAATGTTAGGACATTTGTTTAACAGTAAACATATCAAATAAATTACTCCCAGAGGGCTCTAAAAACTCAAAGTTTGCCTTGCAATTTGCTTCAAATGACTTCAAGTAGATTCGTTACCTAAATGAAAGTCCCTGTAAGAAGGCATCATGGCTCATAATGACTCTGGGGGAAGTTTTGGCTCTCCTGACCTTATAACCGAATTCTGTCTTCTTCATCTCAATGCCAACTAGACACTTTGGGACAGCTGTAGAAAGGAAGCAGAACAGTTGTTACAAGTTGCATTAAGTCTAAATTTAAATCTTAATGATAAATAATAATTACCTATAATATAATAATAATAATTACCGAGGGCTTTTTTTAGAGCAATGGTCAGCAAACTTTTCTTGTAAAAGGCTAGATAGTAAATATTTTCAGCTTTCCAAGCTATATGGTCTTTCCCACAACTCCTCAACTCTGTCTTTCAGTATAAGAGCAATAATAGAAAACACGTTAAAAAAAAAAAATGGACATGACTGGGTTCCAATAAAGCTTTATTTTTTTTTTTAATGGCCAAATTTGGGCCGTGAGATAAAAGCCATCCATATTTTCAAGAGTACTATGATTTTATTAACAAGCAAAGTCGGTTATAGTTAGAATGATTTCAGTAAAACCTATAATAATGGAAAAACAAGTGTGTTTCATCTGCTTTATTCTGATTTTAAATCTGCTTTTTTCAACATGCCCTCTTCTTTATAGGTGTACATTCAGACGGCATAGCCCTAAAATAAGAAACAGAAGGGACGGCAACTGTGCTTTCACTATTTGATTGGAATAAAGACAACTCCCTGGAGGAGGAAATGGCAACCAACTACAGTATTCTTCCTTGGAGAATCCCATGGATAGAGGAGCCTGTTGGGCTGTAGTTCATAGAGTTGCAGAGTCAGATATGACTGAAGCAACTTAGCCTGCACACACACATCCATTCATTAAAGAAGGCAAAATTCAAAGGTAAAGAACCCTCTCTTAAATCCTTTCTCTTTGTATCTTTCATGTGTTCTTTCCACTATTTCTTTAGTTAAACGAAGAATCTATATTTTCTTCATACAAGGAATGATTGTTACATAACCATAAAATTCCAAACATTGGAGTAACATTTATAAAATAACTTTTGTGTAATTATTTATATAAAATGCGTCACATAGTCTTAAGCAATATAGGTTTTTTAAAGTGTTACTCTATGCCAGTTTAAATAAAGGGCTACAATCAAACAATAAAAATTAAAATTAGCAAAAAAATAAATAAGAAGAAAAACTCCTGAAACCCTATGTTTATGGACTAATGTAGCTCCTTCATTTTATATGCATTGATTTCCCAGAAAGTTTCTAATACTGAAGATATTCAAGCAGTGTTAAAATGTTCTTTCTAAGATGTTTCAAGCAATTTATACAGCCTACTGATGTTTCTTCGGTCATTTTTACTACAAATTATTTCCATATAATCTTGCATAGTTGTGTCTGTCTTAGCAAATTTCTCACATTTTCAAGAGATAAATATGTTTGCTGTTGCAACCTATAACTGTACTGAAAGTTCTGGGCTATTTCTAACGTTCCTCATCTTCTGCTATCTTGACCTCTTAGTCCCTTAAACAAGGATTGTGGTCATTTTCCATAGTAAATAAATTTTAGTACAGCCACCAAAATCTGAGTACCTGGGTCCAAACACAATTTCCATCATTTATAAGCTGTGAATCTGGGCAAAATGCTTGTCTCTCTGTGTATCAGTTTTCTTCAGTGAAAATTGGTGATAATGAAAATATGTTTCATAGTGTAATTACAAGGCTGTGAAAATACCTAGCCTTGTCCGAGGTGGCTCAGTGATAAAGAATTTACCTGCCAATGCAGGAGACACAGATTTGATCACTGGGTCAGAAAAAAACCTCTGGAGAAGGAAATGGCAACCTACTCTAGTATTCTTGCCTCAAAATCCCATAGCCAGGAGACCCTGGCAGGCTGCAGTCCATGGGATCACAGAGAATCAGACATTTCTGAGTGACTGAGCACACACATGGAAATACCTGAAGTTCTTTAAATTGCCAGTGCATGGAGTAAGTGATGAGTAAATACTAGGTATTATACTTCTTATTAATTTAAATATCTACAATGCAGGACAGATATTGCACATGTAAGTTAATTTCTTTGCTCAGTTAAAAAAATTCACAAAAGAAAATTAAAAGATGTCCAGTCATTCATTGAACAAATATTTATTTTCTTACTTATTTTATTTCCTGTGATAGGAAATCATGCTATAGGGACAAGAAACTGTACAACAGAGGCTAAAGGCACAGAGATCTGCTGAGAGGCTGTTGCAGTTAATCTCGAAATAGGTGATAGTGACTTGGACTATATTTCAGTAGTGCTGGTGGGAACTGGTAATATTGTAGATAAAACTGAAGATAAAACTAATAAGTTTTGCCAGTGCCCTAGGTAAAAAGTAGAAGAGAACAAAATGGTTGATGGCTACTCTACTGTGTCTGGTAAAATAGAGTTGGCATAAATGGAGTAGGAGATGCCTTGAGAGCTGAGGGAAAAGGAAGATGTTGATTTGAGCTATAGTTAGTGACTACAGTGGCTTTATGTATCCAGTTTACTAGACTCTCCAGTTAATCAATCAAATGTAAATGTCAGTTTTCCTGTGAAGGTATTTTGCAGGTATGACTAAAGTGAAAACTCATTTGACTTCATGTAAGGGAGCTTATCCTATATAATCTGTATGGGCCTCATTCAGTCAGTTAAGAAATAAAGCTGAGGCTTCCAGCAAGAAGAGGAAAATGCTCCTGTGGATAACAGCTTCAGCCCATGCCTGAGAGTTCCTACCTGCCCTTCCTGACAGCCTATCCTACAGATTTCCTAAGCAGAGTCCACCATTACTTAAGTCAAATGATGGCTGCAATTATTTTAATATCCAACTCCTACTGATTCTGTTTCTCCAGGGGAATTCTGCCTGTTTCATGATTCACTGAGGACTTAGATGGCACTAGTCTAGAGTTAGAGACTTGGTTGAAAGTAGAAATCTGGGGTTCTTGAGCATGTAGACATTAATTGGAGTCTTGACATTGGAATTTTATTTCCTATTGCCACTTATTGCAGTGGCAATAGGAAATAAAAGGCTGAAGATGGAGCTCTGGTACATGCTAAGAGATAGAACTGTAGAGATTCAAAAGAAAGATAGGAGAAGTCTGATGATTAGCTGGAGTCATGGAAAATGAGACCAAAGGAAGTAAAGTCCTGGAAGCCAAATGAAGAAACTGTTTTAAAGAAGAAGAGAAATAAAAACTTTTAAAATAACGAAGAGCAAGTGGTAAAGTGAAAAATTTATGAATTTGTTCAGATCAAAATTACAGATTTTTTTTCTGTGTACAACATCACTGATAATATTAAAACTCCAGAAGAATATTTTTAATGTCTAAAGCCAAAAAAGGCATTACTTATGTGGAACACGTAAACCATGTCTTCAAACCTCCAACAACAAATACATCAAATTTGATTTTTTTTTTTAGGTATAAAAATAAAACTCAGGAGGAAACTATATAATAAAAGATATTCCATGTTTCTAGTAATCAGGAAAAAATAAGTATTAAAACCAATATAGTATTGTAAAGTAAAATAAAGTAAAAATAAAAATTAAAAAAAAAACACCTTAAGATATAACTTTATAACATCACATTGACAAAAATTGGAAAGTGAGATTATTTCAACTGCTAGTGATGGTTGAAAAGTGGAACTCTTGGGGGCTTTTGGGTAGATATAAACTGATATAGCCTTTCTAGAGAGCAATCCATCAGAAATTAATGAAATCTAGTAGGCATTAACCCAGTATCATCTTGATATTACTCTCCATCCTGCATCCAGCCAGCCTAAAGAAAAACTTATGTGTACAGTACATACAAAATTTTCTTTGCAGCATTGTATTTGCAGAACAAGGGAATAGAAAGCAGTGAGATAATCTGCAAAGGTGATAAATAAAATGATACATTGGATTTTTTTCAATGATGCTGCAGAAATAATTAATGAGTTATATATAGCAAAAATAAATAAAGAAAAATGAAAATGTTTAATGGAAAAAAATTAAGAAAGCTAGCTCAATATTCCTCGTGAGAATTAAGCCTGCACGAGAAAACTAAACTGTACTATATATGTATATTTTTAGAAAGCATACAGTTCTCAGGTCATGTATTAAACACTTTATAGTGGTTACCTGTGTGTGGGTGAGGAGAAAAAATGAAGAGACAATCATTTTTTAAAAAATGAGAAGAAAACTAATCTTGCAGAGATGATCATTATGATTTCTCATGAACTTCAAAGTATCTGAAATTAAATAAATTTTTGTTTGTTTTAAATTTAAATAGCATATCCATAATCACCATCCCAAAGCTTTAGTCTATCATTATTTTTTGATCACTCAATGTCCCCTTGCTTACAACCCAACGAACTTTCGGTTCTTCATCCTTGTTGGTAAAAGAGTTCTCTGTTCAACTAGTGAAAAAAACAGGCTTCTCAGTAACCTTCAAGCTGATCTCTGTTTACTCTTTAGTCATTATACGCTATCTTACTCTTTCTAATTAAACCATAATCAAATGGAGTTGCCTTAGAGCAGATTGACTGAAATTCCTTTAAAATAAATAAATGTAACAAGCAAATAAGTCTTTATTTTAAAAAAATTTTAACTTATTACTGTTCCATCAAAATTTTAAATGGCAAGCATAGGCATCTCTGTTCAGTTCAGTTCAGTTTAGTCGCTCAGTGGTGTCCACCTCTGTGATCCCATGGACTGTAGCACACCAGGCTTCCCTGTCCATCACCAACTCCCAGAGCTTGCTCAAACTCATGTCCATTGAGTCAGTGATGCCATCCAATCATCTCATCCTCTGTCGTCCCCTTCTTCTCCTTTCTTCAATCTTTCCCAGCATCAGGGTCTTTTCCAATGAGTCAGTTCTTCACATCAGGTGGCCAAAGTATTGGAGTTTCAGCTTCAGCATCAGTCCTTCCAATGAATATTCAGGACTGATTTCCTTTAGGATGAACTTGTTAGATCTCCTTGCAGTCCAAGGGACTCTCAAGAGTCTTCTCCAACACCACAGTTCAAAAGCATCAATTCTTCAGCACTCAGGTGTGCTGAAGAATTCATATAATCCAATGCTCACATCCATAAATAACTTCTGGAAAAGCTGTAGCTTGGACTAGACAGACCTTTGTTGGTAAACTTTTTAATATGATGTCTAAATTGGTCATAGCTTTTCTTCCAAGGAGTGAGTGTCTTTTACTTTCATGGCTGCAGTCACCATCTGCAGCCCATCTGGAGCCCAAAAAGATTAAGGCTCTCACTGTTACCATTGTTTCCCCATCTATTTGCCATGAAGTGATGGGACCAGATGCCATGGATCTTAGTTTTCTGAATGTTAAGCTTTAAGCCAAACTTTTCACTCTCCTCTTTCACTTTCATCAAGAGGCTCCTTAGTTGTTTTTCACTTTCTGCCATAAGGGTGGTATCATCTGCATATCTGAAGTTATTGATATTTCTCCCAGCAATCTTTATCCAGTTTGTTTCATCCAGCCAGGCATTTTGCATCATGTACACTTATACAAGTTAAATAAGCAGATTGACAATATACATCCCTGACGTACTCCTTTCCCAATTCGAAACCAGTCATTGTTCCATGTCCAGTTCTAACTGTTGCTTCTTCACTTGCATACAAATTTGTCAGGAGGTAGGTAAGGTGGTCTGGTATTCCCACCTCTAAGAATTTTCCACAGTTTGTTGTGATCCACACAGTCAAAGGCTTTGGCATAGTCGATAAATCAGAAGTAGATGTTTTTTCTGGAATTCTCTTGCTTTTTCAATGATCCAGCAGATGTTGGCAATTTGATCTCTGGTTCCTCTGCCTTTTCTAAATCCAGTTTGAACATCTGGAAGTTCTTGGTTCACATATTTCTGAAGCCTGGCTTGGAGAATTTTGCGCATTGCTTTGCTGGCATGTGAGATGAGTGCAATTATGCAGTAGTTTGAACATTCTTTGGCATTGCCTTTCTTTGAGATTGGAATGAAAACTGACCTTTTCCAGTCCTGTGGCCACTGCTGAGTTTTCCAATGCATCTCTGTATTTTTATTAATAATTTTTCATCCCAAGTAATATAGAAAACTGACAATTCAAAATGTAAAACTCTAGAGCCACCCCAAGCAATCTCATAAAATTCTGGAATCAATAAAGGTTCTTTTACCACCTTAATTTGCTAGTCTTTTTTATTTCCTATGCACAATAAATTAGCCACACTATCCTAAACTTGGTATAGGAGGAAATGTATTTTTCAAAATATGGACCAAGTCAGAGAACTGCCATGTAACATTCTTTTTCTAGTGACCTCTAAAAGTGTTTCCTACACACATTTGATTCGATATCTAGAATGCTGCTTCCTTCTTCCAGCCTTCTGTCTTAGCTTTGTGACTGTCAAGGGTGGGAATTTACATTGAGTGTCTCTAAAAGCTGATTGATTAACATGATGATATACTCTAGGTCAGAAACCACCACACAGTATGATGTATTGATCGCACGATCAACTGAAATAACATTATGTAGAAAAACATAGTTAGATTTCTTTTTATCTGAAAACATAATACTGTAAAGCAATGCAGGAGGATGAGGACTTCTCCCTTGAACTAACATATCTTATTTAATGTGTGCCAAAAGATGGTGCAGTGGTAAAGAATCCTCTTGCCAAAGAAGAAGATGGAGGAGACTAGGACTCAATCCCTGGGTTGAGAATTCCCCTAGAGTAGGAAATGGCAACCCGCTCCAGTATTCTTGCATGGAAAATTTCATGGACAGAGGAGCCTGGCAGGCTACAGTCCATCGAGTCAAAAAGAGTCAGACATAACTGAGTGACCGAGTACACACTAGCACGTCTAAAAGACATGATACAGATAAAAAAGTTTTAATGTGGTTAAGCAACACAGCTGTCTGTAGGAAGTTTACAGGACAAGGTATGGGCAGGAAGTGTATTCGCTCACATAAAGACGGGGTCATTATATGATGTCTTTAAATAATTAGGATTCCAAAAACTAAAAGTCTACTTTGGGAACTATGATTTTGGCACCCTGATTGTTTATAAGTTCTCCTTTCCACACAGCTGTAGAATACAATTCAAGGAAGTTTTCTGTCAATACACTAAAAGAATTGACCTTCCTCCAGTAATGTGTTCCTTGTTTCTTTCTTAGCCATAATTACCAACTATCTGTTAACATTCTGTTCATGACAATGTGTTCTCTAAGATGATACGAACTTTCTCTATCATGCACCTCACTTCCTTCAGAGTCTTCAACAGAATCTCGTTTAATCATCCGTGTTTTTACCACAAGTTTCTTCAAATCTAATTAGTCTCTCTTTAAAACCTTGCTTCCCCAAGTTTTTCACTCTCTACTCAAGAGAATGGCCTGAGTTGTGTTGCACAGGTCAAGAGATTTGGAGAGCTATGGGAAACCTTGTTTTTATAAAAAAATCTTGCTGAATTTATTCTTTTGGGATAAGTTTAGATATCACATCTCTCACAGTCTTCTCCTATGTTTTTTTCCAAGTTGTAATGAAACCAATATCCCCTTTTAATTCTGAAAAACAGAGTGATCTCTGTTATCTCTAAGATTCTCTGGGACCAGAAGGAACTAAACTGCACGAGGAAGGATTGTAGTTAGCACTCTGTTATAAAGTGACACAGGAGACTGTCAGGCAGGGCAAACTCTTGTGTCAGTTCACAGTATGATTAACACAACTGTTACAGTCATTAAAGTTCACGAAAGTTTATGATTATGACTGACTGTGAAGAAGCATGTTTTGAAGGCATCTCTTCATTTTTCAGTTGAGGATTCCAAAACTCAAGGAGATTTAGGGCTCAGAACAAATCCTATTTAAGTCTGGAACTGAAATTCACATCAGGGCACTGAATCCATGTGCCTTTGAAATACTATTCTATGTCTTATCCCACCATGTTTCCTTGTAGCTTGGTTTATGATGTATTAGGTGGAACCATATGAAATTATCATTTTTGTAGGCCCCAAATAGTCAAATTTTAGCCATTTCATATGGTTCAGTTAATAAAACTCGACCTTTAATAAATCATTTATACTTTTCATGTTTGTAGATAATAATTCTTAAAAATTCCAAGTTATTTTAGTAAAAAAGAAATCAAAATTATCAATAATAAAAGAGAAATAAAAAATCTGGAGGTTAGAATATGATAAAAATTGATTTCATCATAATTCAGATTTCTTAAATTATTAGTTAGACTTGATAATTCCTCAAACTTGTGATTACTCATCATGTTTATGAATCTACTGAAGTCTGTGCTAGCTAATACTTAACACATAAAATGTATTACTTACCACCTGGTTTATTTTATATTTAGGACATCCTTGAAATGGTACTCAAAGCTCATTATCAGAAGAATCTGAAAATCAAATACATAAGAAATACATAAAGTGTTTTACCCAAGTTGAAGAATTTAAAATACACAGAAAATGGTATTTTTTGGAGAAAGTCAATAAATCAAGAACAGCTCCATGTCTTTGAATTCAACAACATTAATATTTACATCTGTGTGTATGTGTGTGTGTGCATGCAGGGGAGGGGGGGATGCTACATTTTGTTAACAAAATCCTCAGTCCATTGTTCCTCAAAGATATGAGGTGACCTTCTTGGGTTAGTAGTTAAGTATAGTTTTATAGAGTCTGAACAAATACCCAGGGAAGCCCCTGAACAAATAAAGTTCAGTTCAGTTCAGTCGCTCAGTCGTGTTTAACTCTCTGTGACCCCATGGACTGCAGCACTCCAGGCCTCCCTATCCATCACCAACTCCCGGAGCCTACTCAAACTCATGTCCATCAGGTCAGTGGTGCCATGCAACCATCTCCTCTTCTGTCATCCCCTTCTCCTCCTGCCCTCAATCTTTCCTATCATCAGGGTCTTATCCAATGAGGTTCTTCACATCAGGTGTCCAAAATATTGGAGTTTCAGCTTCAGTATCTGTCCTTCCAATGAATATTCAGGATTGATTCCTTTAGGATGGACTGGTTGGATCTCCTTGCAGTCCAAATGACTCTCCAACACTACAGTTCAAAAGCATCAATTCTTTGGTACTCAGCTTTCTTTATAGTCCACCTCCCACATCCATACATGACTACTGGAAAAACCATAGCTTTGACTCTGGACATTTGTTGGCAACGTAATGTGTCTGCTTTTTAATATGCTGTCTAGGTTGGTCATAGCTTTTCTTCCAAGGAGTGAGCGTCTTTTAATTCCATGGCTGGAATCACCATTTGCAGTGATTTCGGAGCCCCCCAAAATAAAGTCAGCCACTGTTTCCACTGTTTCCCCATCTATTTGCCATGAAGTGATGGGACCGAATGTCATGATCTTAGTTTTCTGAATGTTGAGTTTTAAGCCAACTTTTTCATGCTCCTCTTTCACTTTCAACAAGAGGCTCTTTCAGTTCAGTTCAGTCACTCAGTTGGGTCCAACTCTTTGTGACCCCATGAACTGCAGCACGCCAGGCCTCCCTGTCCATCAACAACTGCTGGAATCTACCCAAACCCATGTCCACTGAGTTGGTGATGCCATCCAACCATCTCATCCTCTGTCATCCCCTTCTCCTCCTGCCCCAATCCTTCCCAGCATCAGAGTATTTTTGAGTAAGTCAGCTCTTCTAATCAGGTGGTCAAAGTATTGGAGCTTCAGCTTCAACATCAGTCCTTCCAATGAACACCCAGGACTGATCTCCTTTAGGATGGACTCGTTGGATCTCCTTGCAGTCCAAGGGACTCTCAAGAGTCTTCTCCAACACCACAGTTCAAAAGCATCAATTCTTAAGCACTCAGCTTTCTTTATAGTCCAACTCTCACATCCATACATGACTACTGGAAAAACCATAGCCTTGACTAAGTCAGAACTCTGTTGACAAAGTAATGTGTCTGCTTTTTAATATGTTGTCTAGGTTGATTATCTTTATTTTCAAGGAGTAAGCATCTTTTAATTTCATGGCTGCAATCACCATCTGCAATGATTTAGAGTCCAAAAAATAAAGTAACACTGTTTCCACTGTTTCCCCATCTGTTTGCCATGAAGTGATGGGACCAGATGCCATGATCTTAGTTTTCTGAATGTTGAGCTTTAAGCCAACTTTTTCACTCTCCTCTTTCACTTTCATCAAGAAGCTCTTCAGTTCTTCTTCACTTTCTGCCATAAGGGTGGTGTGATCTCCATATTTGAGGTTATTCATATTTCTCCTGGCAATCTTGATTCCAGCTTGTGTTTCATCCAGCCCAGCATTTCTCATGATGTACTCTGCATATAAGTTTTAAAAGGCTGTATATTGTCACCCTTGACAGACTCCTTTCTGGATTTGGAACCAGTCTGTTGTTCCATGCCCAGTTCTAACTGTTGCTTCTTGACCTGCATACAGATTTCTTAGGAGGTAGGTAAGGTGGTCTGGTATTCCCATCTCTTCAAGAATTTTCCAGTTTGTTGTGATCCATGCAGTCAAAAGCTTTGGTGTAGTCAAAGCCTCAGGGAGACCTTTCCTGGGGAGGGAGTCATAAAGGAGGAGAATTTTCCACATAGTAGGAAACCGTCTCACAGGCGGGTCTGTGGGGAGTTTTGGAATCACAGAAAGCAACATAACAGCCAGGAAAAAAAAAAAAAAAACCCTACAGAATACACACCTAACCACAACTGTGGAAAAGGGAACTTGCCGCCAAAGGCTCTAACCTAACAACCTAATGCTCAGCCTGGCTGACTCACAGAACAAACGATTGAGTGAATACCAAAGGAGAGCTAGCTGGCTGCATACTGCCTCCTCCCCTCCGGGAGGCAGAGAGGCAGGCTTGAGATGGCCAGAGCTGGAAGACAAGGGGCTGCTACAATCTCAGTCCCAGAGATGGCATCTTCCACAAAACTGTGAGCAGTCTCCCAGCTGCTAACAACGTCTTCCTGAGATCCTGGATGGTTAACATCCACCAGGAGAGTCGCAGCCTGAGATCAAGTCTCCTGAGGAGACATATGGCACACCTGAGGCGGTGCTCTCATGTTGCACCTGGGAAACCAAGCTCTCATGTCGCGCCAGGACCAGGGAGGTGACTAAGACACACGCCCTCCTGGGACGGTGTGCTCACCAAGCACCTGGTCATCTGAGCTGCTCAGACCTGGAAAGGGCATGAAATGCATGCCCGGCCTACAGAGACTGAGCCAGAACTGTGTCTGTCTATCTCCTGTGGAGGCACAGGTCAGCAGTGGCCTGATGCAGGGGCTTTAGGTGCAGCAGGCCAGAGTATGGCATAAGCCCTCTTGGAGGAGGTTGCCACTTACCCCACCATAGAACCACCAGAACTTACACAGAACTGAGGAAACAGACTCTTGGAGGACACAAACAAAACCTTGTGTGTACCAGGACCCAGGAGAAAGGAGCAGCGACCCCATAAGAAACTGACCCAGACATGCCCATGAACAAATACAGAGTCTTACAAAATAAAAAGTAAATATGAGTCAATAGACAGTATTGAAAAGTGATGCAATCAATAAAATGAATTTAAATGACATGAAAGACACTTTTATTATTTCACAGGTCTTCATATTAACCTGTTTTCTTATGTTTACTGAGATCCTCTAACTAATTATATTATAAGAGCAAACATATAAATTTACTCTTTTGTATACTAAAATGTGTATAGCACTGTAAAATCTAAGTACAAACAATGATTTTTTTCCCTGCTCAAATTAATTCTATGAATATAAAACATGCATTCACTTTTTCTGATTGATAGCCCCAATTTTGCATACATCTTCAAACTAACAAAATGAAAATTACAGTATATAAATCTATTACAGCTGTTCTATTGTTTATTTTGTAAAGTGAGAAGACTTTATATATGATTTCATTGTCTATGTGTCATAGTGTCTAAACTGACAATACCACCATTGGTAAATCTGGTTCTAATAAGGAACTTTTCTGCATACATACGGTCCTGTCCAATTGCTTGTTTCCTATCTATTGTTATTTATGAAATGGATCTTTATTAATATACAAATGTCTTCATGCTTGCATGTGACATAAGACTTTACTGTGGATTGAATAGAATCTTTAACCAATGAAACAACACTGTCTCTTTGTGTTAGTAAATAAATGAATTCAAGCTCTATTCCTAAAACAATATCCCACCCCTCCAAAAAAATTTTTTAAGAAAATAAGAAAGCAGTTTTGTTGATTTAATGACCAAAAAAAAAAAAAAGCCTCAAATACTCCATTTCAGCCTGGTCTATATTCAAAGGAACGGCCTTATTTTACACACTAATTTCATGGAAACTAAAAAAAATTGATAATTTTTTTTTTTTAATGTATCCTGTTGCTCATGCCAACTGATATGAATCAGACAGGCCCAAAATTAAGTGTTCCCAGCCAGTTTTCAATTAATGAAATAAGAAAGTCAAGTCCTTGGTCTTTATTTTTCTAAAGAGTCAAAATGCTGCACTGACAAAAGTTTTCTTATAGTGAGATAAGCAAGGACTGAATATTTTCACCATGAGAATGGTTCTTTGCAGTTTTTCTTTTGCATTCTAAAGTTCTAATATTGTGACTGATAAAAGGCAGCTTTAATTATTCATTATTAAACAAGCCTGTTACAGAAAACATCTGACACTTTCTGAGTGATAACATTATAGAATTTTTTTGAGTCCCTAGATTTTCTAAACTTATTACTGTGTGTATTCATGTAATAAAAAATCAGATAAATAACAAATTATCTAACCATAAAAAAGAGAATGAAAGTGTGTTGTAAAAGAAAGAAAGAAAAGACAGAATGAAGGAGGGCAAGGGGAAAGGAAAAAGAAAAAAGACTATTCAAATGTTTGTTGAAGATTTAATTTTTCATGTGTTTATTACTGTTGTCTTAGTGCTTAGCTGGTCAAGGTCAATAGGGGCGGTGGTGAGGACATACCCCTCATCCAAGGTAAGGAGTAGTGGCTGCACTTTGCTGTAACAGCCGTGAAGAGATACCCATGTCCAAGGTAAGAGAAACCCAAGTAAGATGGTAGGTGTTGCAAGAGGGCATCAGAGGGCAGACACACTGAAACTGTACTCACAGAAAACTACTCAATCTAATCACACTAGGACCACAGCCTTGTCTAACTCAATGAAACTAAGGCATCCCCTTGGGGCCACCCAAGACGGGTGGGTCATGGTGGAGAGGAAGAACTGTAAAAAAAGATCTTCAGGACCCAGATAATCACGATGGTATTATCACTCACCTAGAGCCAGACATCCTGGAATGTGAAGTCAAGTGGGCCTTAGAAAGCATCACTACAAACAAAGCTAGTGGAGTTGATGGCATTCCAGTTGAGCTGTTTCACAGATGATGCTGTGAAAGTGCTGCACTCAACATGCCAGCAAATATGGAAAAATCAGCAGTGGCCACAGGACAGGAAAAGGTCAGTTTTCATTCCAATCTCAAAGAAAGACAATGCCAAAGAATGTTCAAACTACTGCACAATTGCACTCATCTCACATGCCAGCAAAGCAATGAGCAAAATTCTCCAAGCCAGGCTTCAGAAATATGTGAACCGTGAACTTCCAGATGTTCAAGCTAGTTTTAGAAAAGGCAGAAGAACCAGAGATCAAATTGCCAACATCTGCTGGATCATGGAAAAAGCAAGAGAGTTCCAGAAAAACATCTATTTCTGCTTCATTGACTAGGCCAAAACCTTCAACTGCGTGGATCACAATAAACTGTGGAAAATTCTGAGCGAGAAACCTATATGCAGGTCAGGAAGCAACAGTTAGAACTGGACATGGAACAACAGACTGGTTCCAAATAGGTAAAGGAGTACATCAAGGCTGTATATTGTCACCCTGCTTTTTAAACTTGTATGCAGAGTACATCATGAGAAATGCTGGACTGGAAGAAGCACAAGGTGGAATCAAGATTGCCAGGAGAAATATCAATAACCTCAGATATGCAGATGACACTACCCTTATGGCAGAAAGTGAAGAGGAAATAAAAGGCTCTTGATGAAAGTGGAAGAGGAGAGTGAACAAGTTGGCTTAAAGCTCAACATTCAGAAAACAAAGATCATGGCATCTGGTCCCATCACTTCATGGGAAAAAATGGGGAAACAGTGGAAACAGTGTCAGACTTTATATTTTTGGACTCCAAAATCACTGCAGATGTCACCAAATACTGCAGCCATGAAATTAAAAGACACTTACTCCATGGAAGAAAAGTTTTGACCAACCTAGACAGCATATTGAAAAGCAGAGACATTACTTTGCCAACAAAGGTCTGTCTTGTCAAGGCTATGGTTTTTCCAGTGGTCATGTACAGATGTGAGAGTTGGACTGTGAAGAAGGCTGAGCGCCGAAGAATTGATGCTTTTGAGCTGTGGTGTTGGAGAAGACTCTTGAGAGTCCCTTGGACTGCAAGGAGATACAACCAGTCCATTCTGAAGGAGATCAGCCCTGGGATTTCTTTGGAAGGAATGATGCTAAAGCTGAAATTCCAGTAGTCTGACCACCTCATGCGAAGAGTTGACTCATTGGAAAAGACTCTGATGCTGGGAGGGATTGGGGGCAGGAGGAGAAGGGGACGACCCACGATGAGATGGCTGGATGGCATCACTGACTCAATGGACATGAGTCTGAGTGAACTCCGGGAGTTGGTGATGGACAAGGAAGCCTGGCGTGCTGAGATTCATGGGGTCACAAAGAGTCAAACACGACTGAGTGACTGAACTGAACTGAACTGAACTGAACTGAACTAAGTGCTTAGCTGTATGAGTTTATGCCACTTAACTTCCATGGGGTTCATTTTCCTCATATTCAAAGTGATGAAATGAGATACGGGGATCTCTGGTATCCCTGAACTTTAACGTTATCTGAGTGCATTGGTTTGACTTTCTGTTATTTCGTTAAAGCTGAGTCTTCTAATTTCTTTTGTCATTCTAGTGATTTCTTAGACACTTCAGGTACATAAGTTCTATGTTCCTTTCTAAGGATAATAATTGACACTATGAATTGCTATTTGCATAGCATTCTGGACATACATAGAACCAAGTGTAATTCTATTAATAACAGTTCACTTTGTGTTGCAAAGATAAATATTGGCTGAAAAGTTATTTCAATCTAAGATTCCTATCAGCCAGTGCTTTATCTACAACACTGCACTGCCCTGCTTTCATAAAAGGCAAGCAAGAACTACATGAATATTCTTTGTTCTTGCAAATACTGCTTTTAAAACTGAAGTTAATTTGAAAATATTGTTTTTCTCATTTGAGGCAAAATTTAAGCTACAGTGCAACTTAAAAAATAAAATATTTTTGAGTTTACTGATTTATATTTCATTTTCTATCATGTAATCACAAAATTCCTTCTAAAAATGTCCAAAGCTCCCTTATGTATGGATGCAGTTTATTGCTATGCATAGGCAAAGTCACAATGTTACATATTTTGTCACTTTCTAAATAAGCTGCATTGCTGAATTTATATAACCATAATAAGAAAGCTCCATTGGCTACATGTGGTTTTCACAATGCAGTACCTAAAATAAATAGGCAGATCATAACTAGCAAGAATATTTGAGATGTAAATAGAAAATTATGTTTGTTTTTAAATATTAGTGTTCAGCACTAAATACTCATATGGGTCTATAAACCATGACGGACCAACAGTCAGGAAAATATTACATAGATCCCATTTATTTAAAAGTGTCAGTAAGAACATACAATTGTGATGTATTACAAAATCTCCAGTGTATGGGAAAGCATCAAAACTTCTTTTTTTTTTTTTTTTAGCATCTATGCTCTCCAGGAATCACATAACATGAATTCTTTTAGGCAAATGCAATACATTTGAGAGTTCACCATTGTAGAAATTACTTACAAAAATCTCCTCTGTTAAATCTAATATAAGTCTTCTGTGACTTAAATTCAACTGGGACACCTGGAAATCTAACCAGGTTTTGTTTTGTTTTGTTTTTAATATTTGTTTATCAATTTACTTTTCTAAAGCATAAAAGAACATTAAATTCTAAGGGGATGGTAAAATTCTTTTTAAAATATTTTTATTCCATTGAGCATTTTTGTGAGAATCAGTTACATTCAAATGTAAAATGAAAAAATGTTTTATATTATATTGGCTGCAGATGGTGACTGCAGCCATGAAATTAAAAGATGCTTGCTTCTTGGAAGGTAGGCTATGACAAACCTAGACAGCATATTAAAAAGCAGAGACATCACTTTGCCAAGAAATGTTTGTATTGTCAAATCTATGGTTTTACCAGTAGTCATGTTCAGATGTGATATTTGGAACATAAAGAAGGCTGAGTGGTAAAGAATTAATGCATTTGAATTGCGGTGATGGAGAAGATTCTTGAGAGTGTCTTGGGCAGCAAGGAGATGAAACCAGTCAGTCCTGAAGGAAACCAACCCTGAGTATACATTGGAAGGACTAATGTTGAAGCTGAAGCTCCAAAACTTTGGCCACCTGATGCGAAGAGCTGACTCATTGCAATAGACCCTGATGCTGGGGAAAATTGAAGACAAAAGGAGAAGGGGATGGCAGAGGATACGATGATTAGATACCATCACTGACTCAATAGACATGAATTTGAGCAATCTATGGGAGATAGTGAAGGACAGAGGAGCCTGGTGTGCTGCAGTGCATGGGGTCACAGAGTCAGACACGACTTACTGACTGAACAGCAACAATTACATTGACTAATTTATTTATGATATTAAATTAGTATCTGTTTGCAATGCAAATCCAGTCATAGGATTCAAAATAATTGTTAATTCAGGCAGTTACTTTCATTCATTCATTAATCCATTCATTCATTTACTGAATCATTTAACATGTATTTTTTTTAGCATGTATTTTTGATCTTCAGCTATGTGATAGATAGTATCACAAGCAATAGGGAGTCAGAAGTAAACAAAAGTCAAAATCCTTATTCCTGTGTAATTTACAATCTACTAGATGGAGAGACAAAATAAGAGTACCATGAAGTGATAAATTTTTCAATAAAAATAGAGCAGGGTTAGAGCAGAGAGAGTGACGGAGTGGGAATGCCATTTTTCATAGGAACATGAAAGAAGGCTTTTCCAGTAAGATGATATGCATAAAGAGCCCTGAATAAAGTGAGGAGGTGAGCTATGGCAAACCTGTGAATAACATCTACAAAATACTGCATTAACTAATAGAAACAAAAAGAATGTAATTTTGTGTCATAATCAGAGAATCAAATTTTGTTACGTGAATGAATGAATGAATGACTAGAATTTCAGAGATGAAAAGACCCATCAGAGATCATCTGCAAACTCATCAACAGTGACTACTGAATCTTTTCTTTCTTTCTTTTTAACATATGTAGGAACCAGAAATTCATGTTTTCAGATAACCAGTTCAGTTTTCCAACAACTTTGTTAACTAGAAAGATACTCTTCATATGAAACTAAAATTTACCTCTCTAAAGGTGGAATATGTGTCTATGGTTTGGATTCATACAAATGCAATTTTGGTGACCTGGCTAAAAATGTTCACCTTTAGGCTCAAGAGAGTCCTAAATCCAACACTGCACACTAACTGCTGTAATGAGTGTGAGTATTCATGGACTCCCTGGCAAGTAGCATGGATTATATGAGCAGTATGCTGTTTGCCAAGTTAAACTGTGTTTCTGATTTGCCTCTGGTTCATATTTCTATTCATCCTCCATAGGTCAGTCCCAACTGTCCTCATTATGTGTCAAATAGCTCTTGATGCCAATGACATCAGGGCTCAAATGTTGGGAGTTCAATCCAGATCATGACAGTACACTTAAAAAGAACATTTTTTTACCTTGTTTTGTCCTACCCTCTTGATCCCAGTTCTGAAAGCTCTAATGCCCTTTTGTTCATTCATAAACATAATGTCTTTTTCATTCACCTTACACAGGCAAGCAGATGTTTTGCAATGATGAGCCCTGGTTTGGCTTTTTTTTTTTTTTTTACTTTATTTTACCTTACAATACTGTATTGGTTTTGCCATATATCGACATGAATCCACCACGGGTGTACATGCGATCCCAAACATGAACCCCCCTCCCACCTCCCTCCCCACAACATCCCTCTGGGTCATCCCCGTGCACCAGCCCCAAGCATGCTGTATCCTGCATCAGACATAGACTGGCGATTCGATTCTTACATGATAGTATACATGTTTCAATGCCATTCTCCCAAATCATCCCACCCTCTCCCTCTCCCTCTGAGTCCAAAAGTCCACTATACACATCTGTGTCTTTTTTGCTGTCTGGCTTTTAAAATCAATGTCATTAGGCTTCATTTTTATCTCATCAATAAGTAAGGAGCTGATGTGTACAGTAAAATTTTCTAGAATACTAATGCTTTGTTCCAAAAATATTATTAAAACTGTCAAATTTTTAATAAATATCATTTTAAATATAGCTCATAAACAAGTCCTTTTCTTCTTAGGGCATAACTATTTCCTTGCAAAGTAACTACTGGGGACACTTTTGGAGCTACTCAGGACTTCCCTGGTGGCTCAAAGCATCTGCCTACAATGCAGAGACCCGGTTCAATCCCTGGGTTGGGAAGATCTCCCAGAGAAGGAAATAGCAATCCACTCCAGTATTCTTGCCTGGAAAATTCCATGGATGGAGGAACCTGGTAGGCTACAGTCCATGGGGTTGCAAAGAGTCAGATACGACTGAGCGACTTCACTTTGGAGTTACTCTACCTATGGACTCCTATACTATTTTATCCTGTTGTGCTGTCTTTTCTGTTATGAGTTGCCTGGGAAGATAGTGAACCCTTTCCTTGAGGCATTTTACAATGTTTGGTAAAATCACAATTGGAACACAAGCATCAGATGAAAGATACCAATGACATTTAGTATCACTCATCACTCTAAGATAACGACTACTCCACTGTCAATACGTCAATGCTTTTTTTTGGAGGGGGGGAATTAAGAGTTTCCAGATTTTACATGAGCTTTGTAATAACCCTTTGGCCTCTCAAATACCTATTTATTTTTCAGTCTATTTTGTTTCTGCATCATTGAATTTGTTTCATTAGTTTAATATTATCTCTGTAACTAGAACCATATCTGAACTACTGGGAAACTGACTAAAGGGCTCTCAGATCTTCAGTCTACTTGGCCAAGGCATCTTCATTATCATAATGTTTTCCTTTGTGTTAGCCACATTTAATAAGAGAGCCATTGATTTCACTGGCAAATAAATAATCAGTCATGTTATTGATTTTGTGGCTCACATGTTCAAACCATTATATTTGGGAAAATGAATGACATTGATAGCTATCTGTCAAACCAAGAATGTGAAGGTTTTGATCAATGTCATGGAGGGTTTTGATCAATATCAACATTGAGATTTTGATATTTTAGTGCTAGCTAAAATATCAGCTAACACATCTTAAAATAATCACCTATGCTGGCACACCTTCAGGCAGAAACTCTTAGAAGCTAATTTGAAAGAAAGATGTGTAATGGGATCTTTATGCATAAACACAAATTGCTCTGTATGTTGCCATCTCAGTGAAATGTAGCAATTTACAGCTTTGTTTTTAAGAAAGATCACAGAAAGCAATGAGCAAGAAACTGCTTCCAAAAATGGTCAGTAAGCATTGTTCCCACTTTGATTTTCTATGGATAATGAGCAACATAACTTTTAATCATAGATTTTCTAGCCAGTCATATTGACAAGTGTATCCTCATTTTGTTCAGTTCTGCAAAACAGAATGTAAGCTCTCTATACTAACAAGAGAGGGAAAACAATGTGAACAAGATCAAAATATGAAAAGAAAGAGATTTACACAAACTCTGGAGTAAATGTGATGAATTCATGGTATAAATCTTCTTTTGTAGGAGGACCTATAAGCAGAAGCAGGATAATGTGGGAAAACAAAGAGAATGGTCTATGCCATATATGCTTTAAAGTATGCTGAGAAAGAGGTAGGTAAGAATATTCACCTGTTCAGTAAACCTCTAACCTCCTTGAGATTAGAATTATCTTTGCCAAGTGATGAAAACTCTCAATAGTGTCTCTCCATAAGCAATAGGATCATGAAACAAAGAAGTTAGTTTATCCCTAGGGAACCACTGGAAGACAGTTAATGACACTGTGTGCCAATGCCAATGCTTTGACAATTATTTAAGCTAAAGTCTGCTAAAATGTTTTATCTCTCTGAAGACAGCAAAAATAAGGCCCATCTGAGAGTGACCTGAGCTTCCCTGGTAACTCGGATGATAAAGCATCTGCCTACAAAGCAGGAGATCCAGATTCGATCCCTGGGTAGGGAAGATCCCCTGGAGAAGGAAATGGCAACCCACTCCAGTACTCTTGCCTGGAAAATCCCATGGACCGAGGAGCCTGGTAGGCTACAGTCCATGGGGTGGCAAAGAGTTGGACACGACTGAGAGACTTCACTTCACTTGAGAGTGATCAAATAACACATGTCAAAGTTTAAGAGCCTTCTCTTCTAAATTACATGGGAAAGTATAAGGAAAAGTTACTGTGAACAATTTACCAGAGATTGCACTTTTTTAGAGCTCAAGACAGCTTTTGTATTGAACCTCAAGAAGAACCTTAAGATGAGAGCATGACAGTTTGAGAACATAAACTAAGTGACACTCTCTCTGCTTAGGGCAAATTTATTTAGAGGTGGTGTGATAGGAACAAAAAAGTTGGCTTAAAACTCAACATTCAGAAAACCAAGATCATGGCATCTGGTCCCATCACTTCATGGCAAATAGATGGCAAACAATAGAAATAGTGACAGACTATTTTTCGGGGCTCCAAAATCACTGTAGATGGTGACCGCAACCACAAAATTAAGACACTTCCTTCTTAGAAGAAAAGCTATGACCATTCTAGACAGTATATTAAAAAGCAGAGACAGTACTTTGCCAACAAAGGTCCATCTAGTCAAGGCTATGGTTTTTCCAGTAGTCATGTATGGATGTGAGAATGGGACTATAAAGAAAGCTGAGTGCTGAAGAATTGATGCTTTTGAACTGTTTGTTGGAGAAGACTCTTGAGAGTCCCTTGGACTGCAAGGAGATCCAACCAGTCCATCCTAAAGGAAATCAATCCTAAATATTCATTTGAAGGACTGCTGTTGAAGCTACAACTCTAATACTTTGGCCACCTGTTTCAAAGAGCTGACTCATTTGAAAAAGCCCCTGATGCTGGGAAAGATTGAAGGTGGGAGGAGAAGGGGATTACAGATGGTGAGATGATTGGATGTCATCACCGACTCAATGGACATGAGTTTCAGTAGGCTCTGGGAGTTGGTGATGGACAGGGAGGCCTGATGTGCTGCAGTCCATGGGGTCATAAGAGTCAGACGTGACAGCAACTGAACTGAACTGAACTAACAGGAACAAAAAGAAAGACTTGCAAAAAAAAAAAAAAAACTTTCCAGTTATGTTTCTTCTTTTCATGAATCTTGCATTGCTTTCTCTTCTTATCTCTATTGTTATTCTATATCCATTGATCTAGTCATGTGAGTGTGAAATCTGGCCTAAAACAAAATATTCTCTTGACTTTTAGTTATGGCATTCTTGGTGTGTATACCTGCAATGTAGGAGAGAATGAAAGGAGAAATATAGGAAGATGAGATATAAGAGCACAGTCAATAATGAATACAATTAATACATTGTGATGTCACTGATGACATTAATCTTTTCTAAACCTTCCTTGGAACTACCTAATTTTGTTATGGAGAAACAATTCATTGAAAACTGTAACTCTTACCAATAGATACAGAGATAAAAGCTACAGAAAGACAGAATAACCTGTAGTTACCGTGTACTGGCTCTGAAGTCCCACAGCATCAAGCTGAATACTGGATGCATCGTTATATATGTGTATAGACAAGTGATCTAAATTCTCTGAGGCTCACCTTCCCCATTTCTACAGTGGAGATACTAATCACGTTTTGCAAAAATAAAGTGAGATAAAAGATGTCAAGCATTTCATAAAATGTTTGCACTTCTTAGATTCATGATCAGTGATAGCTGCCAGGAGGTATAGTAGTACTGATGGTAACAGTAGTTGAAGGAGAAAGAGGAGGAAAACCTGGGAGTCTTTTCTTACAGGTGATGGTAAAAGAGCTTTGGTGTTACATTTTCTAAGATTCAGAATTAAAGGTGAAATAACTCACATAAAACATATAAATTTGAGGACTGTCAAATCACTCTAATCCAGGGAGAGAAAAGCCACATAAAGCCAGCCAGAAATCCAGGAAAGCCAGAGCAGTCAATGCCTTCCACCGCAGGCAAACCAGCTCACCAGGGGCCAAACCCTGCTGCTTTGTCATCACTATCTCGTGAATGATAGGAACAAGGACTATAATATTGTCGACAGACTGGACCCAAAGCACACAAAATGCGTTTCAGTTAAAGATGGTATTTAATTGGAGAATCATTGCTTTACAATGGTGTGTGGTTTCTGCCTCACAACAATGCAAATACGTCATAACTATATATACATATCCCCTCTCTATTTGGCCTCCCTCTCACACCCTCCATTCCCCCCCTCTAGATCATCACAACGTGCCAGTCTACGCTCCCTGTGTTATACAGCAGCTTCCCAATGTGTATATATGTCAATGATGCTTTCTCAATCAGTCCCACTCTCTCCTTCCCCTGCTGTGTCCACAAGTGCATTCTCCATGCCTGTGTCTCTATGTCAATGATGCTTTCTCAATTGGTCCCACTCTCTTCTTCCCCTGCTGTGTCCACAAGTGCGTTCTCCATGCCTGTGTCTCTATTCCTTCCTTGCAGATAGGTTCCTCAGTACCATATTTTCTAGATTCCATATATATGTGTTAATATATGATATTTATTTTTCTTAAATATGGTAAGATAATACTGTATATTGGTTATCCAACATTGTTTTAATGCTAGACTGTTTCTATATAATCAAAAGGTTGATTTTCAAATGCCACTGAACTATTTTCAATAAGCAACAAAATATTGATTTAGTTGGCTTTCCTTCGGTGTTTTTTTGCAGAGCTCATATTCTTATTTTATTTTTATTTTTTCCTTTAACAAATGTGCATGCCATTTTTGATGGCCTCTGCCTCATTAAGTGTATCATGTGTTTTTTTTTTCTTTCTTCACATCTGTTATGAATCACAAATACACTTACTAGCAAAATCTGCTTAGCTTTAACTTTAAATATCTGTCTCATAACGATGAATAGAGATAGTGTTGTTGTTAACTGGGTTAGATGCTTCCACAGTAAATCAAAACTTACCTGCTTCCTCTTTAAAGAAATATACATGACATCCATTATTTGAAGAAAAGAACTTGGTAAAGCAGAAAGATGAGACAAAATTGTACTTGTTGGCTTAGATACTTATTCAGGAAACATATGGGAATGGCCTCATAGATGAGCATTTTCATGCTTTGTATTGTTGCATAAGAGACAGATTTAGAAACCAAGGTAATAGGAGAAAAACAGGAAAGAGGAGAGATTTTAAACTGTCACTGAAAATTAAATCCTCCATCTTGAAAGGAATGTATTTATCTGTATTCAAATTCCTCCCCCCCAACCCCGTGGTGGTTTTATTTATTTATTTATTTTTGCTTGTATACATATTTTATTTTATTTCATTTTATTTTTTCCTGTTACCAACAACTTTTATTTTATTTTTTTCCTTATTTTGCAATATTGTATTGGTTTTGCCATACATCAACATTAATCTGCCACAGGTGTACACATGTTCCCCATCCTGAACCCCCCTCCCTCTTCCCTCCCCATACCATCCCTCTGGGTCATCCCAGTGCACAAGCCCCAAGCATCCAGCATCGAACCTGGACTGGCAATTTGTTTCATATATGATATTATACATGTTTCAATGCCATTCTCCCAAGTCATCCCACCCTCTCCCTCTCTCACAGAGTCCAAAAGACTGTTCTACACATCTGTGTCTCTTTTGCTGTCTCGCATACAGGATTATCATTACCATCTTTCTAAATTCCATATATATGTGTTAAAGTACTGTATTGGTGTTTTTCTTTCTGGCTTACTTCACTCTGTATAACAGGCTCCAGTTTCATCCACCTCATTAGAACTGATTCAAATGTATTCTTTCTAATGGCTGAGTAATACTCCATTGTGTATATGTACCACAGCTTTCTTATCCATTTGTCTGCTGATGGACATCTAGGTTGCTTCCATGTCCTGGCTATTATAAACAGTGCTGCAATGAACATTGGGGTACATGTGTCTCTTTCAATTCTGGTTTCCTTGGTGTGTATGCATAGCAGTGGGATTGCTGGGTCATAAGTCAGTTC
Organism: Budorcas taxicolor; assembly: GCF_023091745.1. Classification (NCBI taxonomy): domain Eukaryota; kingdom Metazoa; phylum Chordata; class Mammalia; order Artiodactyla; family Bovidae; genus Budorcas; species Budorcas taxicolor. The sequence goes on from NC_068910.1 coordinate 35,964,803, forward strand.
TATTTCCAGTTTTTTTACAGAATCTCCACAGTGTTCTCCATAGTGGCTGAACTAGTTTGAATTCCCACCAACAATGTAAGAGGGTTCCTTTTTCTCCACACCCTCTCCAGCACTTATTGCTTGTAGACTTTTGGATAGCAGCCATTCTGACTAGTATGAAATGATACCTCATTGTGGTTTTGATTTGCATTTCTCTGATAATGAGTGATGTTGAGCATCTTTTCATGTGTTTGTTAGCCATCTGATGTCTTCTTTGGAGAAATGTCTGTTTAGTTCTTTGGCCCATTTTTTGATTGGGTCATTTATTTTCCTGGAATTGAGCTGCAGGAGTTGCTTGTATATTTTTGAGATTAGTTCTTTGTCAGTAGCTTCATTTACTATTATTTTCTCCCATTCTGAAGGCTGTCTTTTCACCTTGCTTATAGTGTCCTTTGTTGTGCAGAAGCTTTTAATTGTGGATATGCTGAATATTTGTATGTCCATGATACATTACATATCAACAGGAAGTGCTTCATTTTAATTAACAAAAAATATTTAAAATAGCAACTAAATTCATATATTAAAGAATGAATCACTACCAGGGCAAAATGCTAGTGAAGTTATGAAGAAATAGGAACTTTCATTCATTGCCTGTAGGAATGAAAAGTGGCATAACTACTTTGAAAGACTGACAGTTTCTTGAAAAAATAAACTTACTCTTAGTACACAGTCTAGCAATTGCATTCCTTGGCATTTTCTCAAAGGATCTGAAAATGTATGTATATTTATACGAAAACATCCAGCTTTATTAATAACAGCAGTTTTATTAGTAATTGCAAAAACTTTGATGCAACCAAGATGTTCTTCAGATAGTGAATGGATAAACTGTGGTATCTTCAGTTAATGTAGTATTTATTATTCAGTGATAAGAAGATATGAGCTATCAAGCCTAGAAAAGACAAGGAAGAACTACAAATGTGTATTTCTAACTAAAAGAAGTCAGTCCAAAATGGCCACATACTGAATTCTCCCACCAGCATGATACCTTGGAGAGGCACAACTACTGAGACAATTAAAAATCACTGGTTGTTAGAGATTAAGGACAAGGAAGCACTCTATTTTTCTGTGAACCTAAAACTGCTCTAAAAACTGAAATTCATTTTTAAAATATTTTATAAAGTTTAATCAACTGCTATAGATTTTAACATATTTATATATCAGTCAGGATGCATCATTTGTAGTGTTCAAATAACAAAAATAAGAAATTGGTTAAGAAGTAGAACGTGAAAATACTGGTTTTGGGTATGAACAAAAAATATTTCAATTATATGATAACATTAACTCATATAAATCTCTCTCTCTCTCTTTTTTTAGCTTACAAAAGTAATCTCATTTACTTTACCTTAATTCATGAACACCATCTATGAAGCTGATGGATAGCCTTTATGTTTTTTTCTTATTCCAGGAAAGGAATAAGAGGTTCAGTGATTTGCCCAAAGTTGCAAAAATAATAAGTAGTAAAATTTTTTTTAACCTACAGTATGTTCATCATTCTTTTGCCTACAAGATAGCAGACAGAAGATGTGATCTAAAAGTAAAAGACTGCTATTATTCCTAAGACACTGTTGATCCTATAAGGAATGATTCGTATAAAATAATCCATTATTTTTAAAAACCTTCCACTTATTTACTAGAGAGGATAATTACCAACTATAATCTGTAATGCAAAACAGTTATTTCACAGTTCTTAGTAAGAAAAAAATAACCAATCATGTTATAAAATCAAGTTTTATTTTAATTTTAAAGCATTATAATAGGAGCAAAGCGATAGCTCAAAGAGAATTAACAGTGAGCTAAGAACTTACAATTCACAGTCTGACTGACTCATTATTTCACAGTCTGGCATTCATCATATGCCTCAGTTTCTACTCTAAAATGACAAAGTTGAGACTAAATGATCTCAAGCTTAAAAATTCTGATTCTGTGCACATACAGCACAATATTTTAAAGCACATATGCCTCCTGTAAAGTGAAATAAAGTGAATAAGCACACATAAATGGCACAATGATTAAATTTACTGAGAGCTAAAAGTCATAGCATATTAGCCTTACATATGAAAAATTCTCCTAATGAATCAAACTTGAAGGATCTGTCAGTGTGCCATTGTTTGACAGAGAACAAGAACTGTGAAATTGCTGCTTTTATCCTAGTGATTCTTCTTCTATGGGTCACACACAGAAAAAAGAAGGGGTCAGTAAGTTTCTCATTAATACATATCAACTTTGGAAAGAAAATAAACAGTGTCGTTTGACACTGCAACGAACCATAGTGATCTTAATGAATATTACTGCTAAAGAATTCATGCAAATTAGCATTTCCTTATATGCCTTAGCTAAAAAGAAATTAAATTTGGTCTAAATGAGTTAAAACATTGGACCTAAGAGACATCTGATCATTTCTACCTCCCAATTATTTTACTTTTGCTCAGGTTTTCTTGGAAACAGTTATTTGCTTTGAAACAATGCTATTGTGGTTGGATATTTCTATTACTGTATTTATGCAGCTCAAGAAGTTGTAGACTGTAGATTCCAGGTTCAATGCCCATTATGAAACACGATATGTTTATAGGCAGATATCCTGAAAGCAGATAATCCAAACCATCACTACTAAGTGTTGCAGTTCTTTTCAATATGATGAGTAGTGTTTAAGTGAACCTAGGAGTCAGTGGAAAACAAAAAGTTTGTGGGAGTTTTCCAAAGATAATACACTACAAAGCAAGTTTTGTTTAAGTATCGATAACCTGGTTAAAATTAAGGCAAAAAGTGAGATCATATACTTCATATGGGTATGTTGCAAAACACACGCTCTTCATATGTTGTGACATCATGTACACAATAGGATACTAGCTAAACAAATATCAGTATTCATTATTATAGTGAACATTTGGTTACCCAGGACAAAGGTTGCCAAGTAAATGAGCAAACATATGCAAAATAAGCTAATGTAAACCACTGTTTCTCAGTCTTGGGGGCATTGATATTTTGGGCCAGGTAATTCGTTTTTAGGAGCTCACCTGTGCAATGTGGAATATTCAGTATGACCTCTGATCCTTATCCATTAGATGACAGTAGCACTATCATGTCCAAGTTGTAGAAACCAAAAGTGTCTCAAGACATTACCAAATGTCCCGAGAACAAGAAATTCTCTCCACAGGTGAAGGTCACTGGCATAAACATTGACCTCAGAGATACTCACCATAAGAAGATATTTCTTGCATTTTATATTTCAATAAAGCCAGTGAGGCAGGGCTAGTCTGACACTGGTGGTGTCACTAACATGACTAAGAAAAAGTGCATTGGAATGTACTGGTGTATCTGTGCTCGTTGTTGCTTGTCTTAAGCCCTAACCTTATAAATGAGAGTGATGGTTTTATTTATTTTGAATTTGCCTTTGTTCCGACACCATCCATAAAAAAAGCACTGTGGAAAGATTTAGAATTTCAGACCAGTAACTCTTTCTTACATGCCTAACAGATTGGTGCAATATATAAAGCAGAGTGGTTCATTGCACACTTAAGGAAGCATAACCTGTACAGGAGGGGGAATGGGTAAAAGGCATGTCACATTGTTACTCTAAGGATAAATAGTACAGAGCCTTCCTTACCAGAGTGCTCCAATAGGAAAAATAAATGTATAGACAAAATGGAAAGGAATAGCTGTCAATTATTGAGTTTAGTAAGCCTTTGACAATCTATTAAACTGTGTTACATATTTACCAAACACTATTTCCCTCCATTCTGGAACTGAATGTTAGAAGGCAGGTATTTTGCTGAATATACCTACATAATGCTAAGAGAGAAAACAATGAAATGGGATAGCTTATCAATTTTATGGGTGGAGAATTATTTGCAGTAGGGTACCTGGGAGTAAACACTATCTAGATTTTTTTCACATTTTGATAAAGTTCAGATTCTCACATAATAATTAATCTAAAAGAAAGAATGCAGAAAAGGAATATGGAAGTTTGCAGATGACGCTAAGCTCATGCGAGCGGTTATAAGCTGATGAAGATAAACTGGAAAGAACTAACAAGGATTTCAGAAAGACCTCAGAAAGAGAATATAAACCTCTGTTACTGCAGTTGTTGAGGGGTACATCTAAGAAGAAATCGAAACGATATTTGGATTAACATTTAGATCTCTGGGAGATGATGAAGGACAGGGAAGCCTGGTGTACTGCAGTCCATGGAGTCACAAAGAGTCACAAAGACGTGACTGAACGACTAAGCAACAAACAACAAACTAATATTCATGAAATAATGGATGCTAAACTGTCGGTCTTAACACTGAAGAAAACTAGAAGTGACTTTTTAAAATTGAAATTACGGAACCAATGATTTCCAAAGATAGAAAACATTGGAAGATATAAGTTTAATAGAACAAAATGTAGATAAAAATAACAGTACCAAACAGCAAAGACAATGTTCTCCTAACGTCCAAATAAATTATGGTAAATCTAAACATATAAGCTTGTGTTGTTGTAACTGCACCCTCAACAAAGATAAAATAAACGTTAGAACAGTTTTGCATCAAGCAATAAATATTCTCAGTAAAGTTAAGACTCATTTATGTAAGAATAGACTAAAAGTAAGAATTCTTTCTACCTGCACAGAAGATATACTCATCATTTATAAAGCCAAGGAAAATGTGATTAAGATAGACATGGATTTTTTTCAACAAAACCTAGAATAAAATAACTCTCAGATATCCTTTATGCTTGGAAGAGGTAGCAAAGAATAAAAACATCAGGTTTTATATTATAGCTAACACTTCACCACCTTGGAGAATTTCCTAATATAATGTGTATCAAAACTTTACTTGTACATTTATTTGTGTGACTGTTTCACTGTCAACATAAAAGTTATATTTGGACTAGCAATAAACATATTGAATTTTATATCAGAAAGGACATTATGCCTTCCTACATATTAAACATGAGGTATTCATGAAAAACAAATGAGGTAATAGATATAATAGGCATTATAAGTTATAAAAGTAATGCAAATAAGAGCTACCTTGTGAATATATATGGCTCAGACCTTGACTGTGGGCCTGGTAGATCGTTCAATGGCCACAAATTCTTCCTCTCCTTGTATCTGCATCCTCTAGGAGTCCCTGTCTTCAACTGACTCTGAGCTTAAGCTTATGACTTGCTTTGACTGATGAGACCAATAGCAAACATAGAGCAAGCAGAGATTTGAAAAATGTTCTTTGTTAGGAGCTGCTTTCTCTTGTTCTTCTTGGAATCTTTCCACTACCATGAAAAGCAAACTGAGATAGCTTGTTGTAAGAAGATATGTGACCTCATATTTCCATCCATCATACCAGCCAACATCCAACAACTATAAGACACGTCAGTGAGGCTTTTAAGATCTTTCTGACCTAAATAAAGACCACAGACACATTAGTCAATTCAGTAGAGATGAGCGAACTTGGCCCAAATAGTTCAGTTCAGTTCAGTCAGTTGTGTCCGACTCTTTGCGAACCCATGGACTGCAGCATGCTGGGCCTCCCTGTCCATCACCAACTCCCAGAATTTTCTCAAACTCATGTACATTGAGTTAGTGATGCCATCCAATCATCTCATCCTCTGTCGTCCCCTTCTCCTCCTGCCTTCAATCTTTCCCAGCATCAGGGTCTTTTCCAATGAGTCAGTTCTTCACATCAGGTGGCCAAAGTATTGGAGTTTCAACTTCAGCATCAGTTCTTCCAATGAGTATTCAGGACTGATTCCTTTAAGGATGGACTGGTTGGATCTCCCTGCAGTCCAAGGGACTCTCAAGAGTCTTCTCCAACACTACAGTTCAAAAGCATCAGTTCTTCGGTGCTCAGCTTTCTTTATAGTCCAACTCTCACATTCATCCATATATGACTATTGGAAAAACCATAGCCTTGACTAGATGGATCTTTGTTGGCAAAGTAATGTCTTTGCTTTTTAATATGCTATCTAGCTTGGTCATAACTTTTCTTCCAAGAAGCAAGCGTCTTTTAAATTTCATGGCTGCAGTCACCATCTGAAGTGATTTTGGAGCCCAAATAGGAATAGTCCAATTCACCCACAGAATCATGAGCTGAATAGTTGATTTTTTAAATAGTAAGTTTCAGGGTGTTCTGTTTTATAGCAGAAGCTTATTTTGATAAATTTTTGCTACCTAGAAGTTAGATACATTTACACTTCATTCAAAGCTTTTGAAGTCTACCTCATAGAGTCACACTTTCACAAGAGCAAGCCCCACAGAGCCTTGGGAAGGAACAAGTGAAATGATAGACATAGAGTGTATTGCTCATTGCAAAAAGTAATTCAGGTAGCAAGTTGGCATAGATTCAATTTGCTGTGCTTCTCCCCTCTGAATTTGACTATATACTCTAGAAATAATTTCACAGAAAATAATTTTTAAAAAACTGAAAAATGGAAATAAGAAGTTGAACTATCAAGGAACCTCAAAACTTGAAATATGATACACAGAAAATTTGTCATACATCTTAGACTGGGCAGCAGAGAGGGCTACAATCTATAACTGCCAACAGACATAGGAAACAAGCAAATACAAGTAAAGTCTGCTCTCTGTGGGCAAAGGATTAACAAAAGGGAAAACTAGACACCCTGCCCCAGAGGCATCAGCAAAGACAGTATAGAATACCCATTGGCACTGATGGCTGGAGAATATATCAGGGGAAGCACTTTTCATATCAGAAGTCTAGTGAACACCATCCAATGGGCCATGGAAATACCATCTGTCCCCAAAGTTATTCCTGAAAGAATTCAGTGGAAATGCCAAGTAGAATTTGAAAAAAAGAAAAAGAAAAGCAGAACAGGTTAGCATTGCAAGAGATCAGAAAACTAAAATTCTCATTGGATTGTAGCCCATATAAAGTAGGCCATAATCTACATGCTAAACTTAAACAGATATTTCCTACTAGAATAAAAGATTTAATAATACCAATAGACTTCTAACATAACATGTAAAATGTCCAAAACACAACTCAAAATGACTCATTATACCAAGATCAGAAAAACACAACTTGAATGAGAAAAGACTATCAGATGATGCCAATATTGAGATGAATCAGATGTAACCATCTGACATAAACTTTAACACAGTCATCATAAAATAGTTTCAATAAGTTATTAGAAATTTCCAATATAAGTGAAAAATTCAAAATATGAGCATTATTATTTATTAATATATATTATAAAACTTATTTAAAATAATATTTATCCAAAATATGAATTAGAGATCTGAAAAATACACTAACCAAAATAGAAAACTCACTGGATAGACTCAATAGTAAAGTGGAGTTGAAAGAAGATAGAAATGAAAAACTTAAAGGCAGAACAATGGAATTTATTCAATCTGAACAACAAAAAAGAATAGGCAACCCCCTCTTTCTCCGCCTCCCTCTCCCCAAAAAAAGAGAGAGAACAGAGCCTTAGGAAACTGAGGTTCAATTACAAAAGACCTAAGATTAATATTATTTGAGTCCCAGAAACAGAAAAGAAAGAACCTGGGGCTGAAAAGTTATTTAAATCAATAGTGGCTAAAAATTAACCATATTTGGTAGAATATATAAGACTATAGATTCAAAAGCTGAGCAAATCTAAATAAGATAAACTTAAAGGAGTCCATCCAAACATCTGAAATCATGTAAATAATTCATTGTAAAGGATATAAAAGTTTTACAAGCAATCAAGGAAATGCCAAATCAGGTGATAGCTGATTTCTCATCTTAAACTATGGAGGCAGAAGGAATTTGCATAATACTTTTATGTGCAAGAAAAAAAGAACTGTCAGATGTGAGTTGTATACCTAGAAACAGTGTCTATCAAGAAGTAATGGAAAATAAAGGCTCCAAATGGTAAATGAAGACTTTCTCAGGGAGGGGGGAAGAGAAACAAAGAAAATTTGTTGCGAACAAACCTAATTTAAAGAATGTCTAAGGAAGCTCCTTGGCATGGTAACAGAAAGTATAAACTTCAGAAAGAAAATTATAATGGAATGGTAATAATAATACAATAATAATAGAATAGAATAATGAAATAATAATAGAAGAGCATGTAATAGACTACCCTGATACGTCTCTTAATTCATATCTGTTGGTGGAAATAAGAAAAGTAACATCTGTTGTGTTAGTGTATGGAGAGGAAATACTTGGAACAAGCATATATATAGATATATATTTTTTAATTGGGAGTGCAAAGGACCTAAATGGAAGTAAGTTTTTAATATCCCACTTGAAGTAAAGGGTAATGATACCAATAGACTGTGATAATTTACATTTGCACATTGTAATACATAGAGCAACCACAAAAAGCATTCAAGCAATAGACTCAAAAATGCTATTAAATAAAGATGAAACCCTAAATATATGTTCAAATAACACATGTAAAGAAATCAGAAACAGAAGTAAAGAAAGATATAAGAAACAAGCTGAAAACAAATTAGAGTTGTCAATGATGCAAATATAATCAAAATAATCTGGAATGCAATATATTATGGGATAGAACATGAAGGTGTCCTACTACCCTGGGAACCATGGACGGGATATCTGAATTTGCTTGTACTGTGCTTAAAAATGGCTCTATGTTTTAAATGTTGTTCTGTGACTGTACAAAGTGTTATTCACTCTGGAAAGAACATTTCTTCATTTAGCCATGGATGACAGAATCTTGATAGAAATTTCCATTAAAAAACTTAGAACTGTTACAAATATATGAAAACAGTCAATATCTTTGAGATTTCAGAGTATTTCAGAGTATATATATATATATATATATATATATATATATGACTTGCATGTTAATATATACACTTTAATGATTCCTAATCTAGCGATGAATAATTTTAGGTTCAATGTTACAAAAAAAGTGTAAGATATACAAGGAAATGTAATGAAACAGTGAATAGAAAGTAAAACAATATAATTTCACTTCTCACGCAATGAATCAGTCTGCATTTAAAAGGTTGGTAAGGGCTTCCCTGGTGGCTCAGTCAGTAAAGAGTCTGCCTGCAATGCAGGAGAGCAGGGTTTGATCCCTTGGCCAAGAAGATCCCCTGGAGAAGGAAGTGGCAACACATTCCAATATTTTTGCCTGGAGAATTCCACAGACAGAGAAGCCTGGTGGGCTCCAGTCCTTGGAGTCACAGAGTTGAACACGACTGAGTGAATAACACTAAAAGGTTAACAATACCAATGTTATGAGAGTTTGAGGATATAGATACTCTCTTCCACTGCTAATGAAAATGTCACTTAATATAGTCATTCTGTAGGGAAATTGAACACTATCTATTAAAATGTCAGACAAGCAAGTTCCATGACCCAACATAGCTACTTCTCATCTATCCTAGAGTAACAAACTATTATAATGCTCAGTGATATATATTATAAAACTATTTACAAAAACAAACATTTTAAAACAACCTTAATGTTCATGAGTAAGGTAATGACTAAATAAATAATGATATATCTATAGTAAAGGATATCATATATTTCAAAAGTGATAAACTCCTATACACACTCACATGGAAAAGTACTGGAGTGAATTTAGCCAAGTAAAGGACAAAATATATAACTGGATACTTATATTTTTAAACACATCAAAAAGACCATATTTCCTTATAGATCTATGTAGATAATTGCACAGGGAAAAACATCTGGAATGCTACACCTTAAACTTTCAACTATTTTAAATATGGTCAAAAGAACCAATACTAAAAATGACAGGAAATGAAAGATTTTTGTCTTAACTGTAATATTTTAATTTATTCAAGGAGATGTACTAATGTATAACAAATATTTTAATGTGTTAAAATGCAGCACAAATAGTTTTTAAATGTGTTCAGATACTGTAAATGTTTTCAAGAGCTACAACCCATTATTAAGGGCTAAAATATAAGCTTCAAATATTTTAAAATTTCTTCTAAAATCTCCTTTCTTTGTCAAGACACAATGTCTTGGCAGCAGACTGCCAGGAGGCTGCAAGCAGAGACTAGTTCATTTTCAGGAAGGCCATGCAATGCCTGTAGAGTTTTCTAGGGCTCAATTTATAAGGCCAACTCAGAAAAGTATTATCGTGAACTGTAAGTCTTTGCATGAAGAATCTGTTTGGAAGAAGAAAAGACAGAAAATAAGGCATCAAGTCAAAGGTCAAAAGAGAAGATTAAATGAAGCTTAAGTGACAGGTTGCCAGGAAGATGGAACCAACTGTTGTGTGAAGCGCAGACAGAGTCCTTCAGAGTTTACAAATATCTCACCCTGGACAACAAATTATGTGAATCTTCACAGAAACAGATTATAAAAATTAGTTGTGGTCATCCAGAGAATTTATTTTCTCTGGAAACTACTAGGAATTTTATTCCAGTCTTAATGCTCTCAAATTTCTGATATATGCAAACATATTTGGAATCAACTGGCTTGGACTCTTTTTTTTTTACTTTGTTTTGTTTCCTGTTTGATTTGCTTTGTTTTGATTTTGTAAACCCTGGCCAACACTGAGTGTGCCAGTTTTATCTCATATATATACAAAATTTTTTTTTTATTTTTACTTAGAGAAGAATTTCCATTTTTATTCCTTTAGTTATTGCCTACCTTCTAGTACATATTATTCTTTTAAAGCTTCATTTAGGTGTTTTTTCTACCTTCTGAAACTACTTTCCAAGTCTCTTCACTTTTTCATCATTTGTCTCGCCCTTTATTTTCTAGCTTTCTCAGTCACCCTACAGCCATGCCCGTTTTACACTTCAGCATATCTCAACAATTTTTTTTGTTGTTGTTTTTTGTATGACTCTAGTTGGTTCTGGAGAAGGCAATGGCAACCCACTCCAGTACTCTTGCTTGGAAAATCCCATGGATGGAGGAGCCTGGTAGGCTGCAGTCCATGGGGTTGCTAAGAGTTGGACACGACTGAACGACTTCACTTTCACTTTTCACTTTCGTGAGTTGGAGAAGGAAATGGCAACCCACTCCAGTATTTTTGCCTGGAGAATCCCAGGGACAGAGGAGCCTAGAGGGCTGCCATCTTTGGGGTCGCACAGAGTTGGACACGACTGAAGCGACTTAACAGTAGCAGCAGCAGTTGGTTCTTCCTTATATCCACCTCGTCTTACTACTGAATAAAATACAGAATCATTCTTAAAACATAACATTTAAATTTTCAAAATCTTATTCTCTTGACTTTGTTTCCATGTGTGTAAGTCTATGCCAATGTTGTTTGCTCTCCCTGTTTAATGACGTAGCTTTCTGCAAGTGTTGAGGAATGCTGTGTTCATCTTAGTAGATGAGAATTCCTATTAGACCATCTGTTTTGTTCTTTGCACAACTCACCAGCTCCAGCCATGGCCTTAACTTCTACCATTTATCAGTGAGAATGGGTGTGAGGAACTAGACACAGACCAAACAGCTGGTTATTTTGTAATACTCCTTATTCCTCTCAGCCATTCAGTACCAGATAACCAGGTACCAGCCTGAGTCTCTATTTAAACTTACTTATTCACTGCTCTTTCCTGGAAACATATACATGGAAATTGGCTGCTTGTTCCAAGAAGCATTTAACCAAAGTTGATCAGTTTGCTCCAATGATCCAGAAATTGCTCCTGGAACTTCTATTTATCCATACAATGGCAATATCCCTTTTAAATAAGTTTATCCCTTTATCTTTGGAGCTACAATTTTCCTTTTCTATCTACCAATGATTGTTCAAAGTTCCATTGTTCCGGTTATATTTTTAGAGGAGTGACTTTTAAGAATGGGATGCTGTGAACTTGTCACATGTGCGTCCTTTGCCACCTTGAAATGAAAATCTACCATCTAACCTTTATTGACATCTGGAGATCAAAATCTAGGACATAGGGGTCTTAACTTCTAACAGTGATGTCCTTTATAGGAGCTTTGTTAAAAGTACTCAAAATGATGCATTTGTATGTATTAATATTTCAAATAAACATAACCTTTGACTCTGGACATAGTGGAAGAAGGAGAAGGCAGGACAAATTGAGAGAGTAGCATTGACATGTATACAGTACTGTGTATAAAACTGATAGCTAGTGGGAAGCTACTGTGTAACACGGAGAGCTCAGCTCAGTGCTCTGTGATGACCCAGAGGCATGGAATGGTGGGGGACAGTGGTAGGAGGGACTTATAAAGGGAGGAGATATGTGTTTACTTATAGCTGATCCATGTTGTTGTACAGCAGAAACTAACGTTATAAAGCAATTATCTTCCAAATTAAAAAAAATCCTATGATAAACTATAATGGAAAGAATATTTAAAAAGAATATATGTATAAACAAATCACTTTGCTATATAACAGGAGTTATACTACAATGTAAAGCAACTATAATAAAAACAAATAAGAAAAAAATAATAAACAATAGAATAAATGAAGTCTGGGAATTTGACCAATATTGTTAATGATACCATTAAGTTAAGATGCTTAACTTAGGATGTTTATTGTAGCATTTTTTTGGAAACATAAAACACTGAAAGCTATCTGTATGTCCTTCAAAACAGTAACTAACATTTTTGTCTACTTATTCTATGGTATATTATGCAGCTATTATAAACAAGAAAACATACATGGACTGATTTCAGGTTTGGAAATTATTCTCCTTTAAATGAAAATATCAAGTTATTGAGTAGCCTAGGATAGACTGAATAAGCAAACAGACAATGGTCAGCACAGATAGAGAGATAGATACTTTAATCTGATCCACAACAACTAATCCAGGAAATTAACTCATTACTAGCCACATACCCAATCTAGTCAGACTGACATCTCTAGTCACTTATCTAGGAAGCCAAGCATAACCCTTCTAATAATTGGCCCCACATGGCCAGGATTTGATTAATAGGCGACAACTTCCCTAATTTTTGTTCCATTCCAACCTAAGACAAAGCAGGGAACCCCAAATAAACACTCGTAAGCAATAAAATAGGATATCCCACTTCTTCGTTTACTTACCTACCTGCAGCTTCCCCATGCCAACCACCTCCAATCAGGGCATACCTGAAGCATCTCTCTCTTTTTTTTTTTTGTTTTCATTAGAAAGCTTTTCCACTCTGCTGCCTACATTTGAGTCAGCCAGAACAAGTAATGATGGTTGACACCCTTGCTATAGCAAGTTCTGAGTAAATATTTCATACTTGTTCTCATGTATTCTTACATATATAAAGTGCAATATTGTTTGTAACCATAAAGTATACATAAACAAGTTTACATGTTTAAATCAACAACAGAAAGAAAAAGCAATGTGTGATTTTGTTTAAATTGGAAGATTAGGATTGACATGTACACACTACTATATATAGAATACATAACTAATAGCCACCTATTGTATAGCATAGGAAAGTCTACTCAATACTAATTAATGGCCTACATAGGAAAAGAATCTTCAAAAGATTCTTTTGGCTATACGTGTATATATAGCTGATTCACTTTGCTACACACCTGAAACTAACACAACATTGTAAGTCAACTATGCTCCAATAAAAATTTCCAAAAAAACAAAAAAGGATAGGAAATAGCATGCCAGTTTTCTAATTCAGGCCATTAAAAAAAAGACAAAACTCATTAACTCACTTATTTATGCTTATCTCATATAAAATAACTATGATAGTCATATTGAGTATGATTTTTAATATCTTTATAAATATATTTCTTATATCAGCTGTTCCTTGTGGCTATTTGAGGAGATACCTGACTGACTGTCTTCTATGTGAATGCAAGTTCAGAAGTAGAGAGTCCTTAAAATCACTTGAAAATTATTTTTGAACTACAAATATTTAGTTTAGTGTGAGAAAATTTTTAATGCTTTCCTGCTGTTCTTTTCAACATTCATTCCGTGTTTTATTCTCGTTAGAGTTGAACATTCTAAAATGTACTTGAGTTTTACCTTAAGTACTGCTATATCCAAAGGAACAAAGAATATTCCTTATCAGCCCCTTCCTGCTGGACTTCCTAATACATTTGCTTCCCAGCTATTAACCCAGGAGACCTGTGTTCACAATCACTTTGTGCTTCTTAAGACTCTACAGGTTTACTTCTGTAAGACATTCTTGTAAAGATTAATACATTTTTCGGTACTGAACAATGTTTGCCAATATCCCCTTGGCTTGTGGCTAAAAAATGAATAGACCATCCAGTCAAACCACTGGAGATCTCAACTTTTCTCTGGAAACACTATTTGCTTAGGGAAGAACCACCCTGGGAAAGTGAACTGCTAACAGTATCATGTAGCCTTTTGTTAGGAAAGTAGAAAAAGACCCGTCAATTTATTAGTCAACCATCAAGACTTAAATTGCTTCAAAATATTTTCAGTAAGTCTTGACAATTGAAAATATGTAATTATAACAAAATAACTGCCATCAATTAAAATCGATTTCAGTTCTTGGTGAAATATTTAAGGAAATCCATAAGTTAATCAAATTTCCCAAACCTTTCACCACCTACATGAGTAATAGACCCACGTGTTGACAGAATTAAAAGAGGAAGTTATTTTGTCTATACTCAAAGCTGTAAAATTTTTCTTCCCTCTTAAGGAACTTCTAAATTATAAATAGGAAGTTTTAGAAATGAAAGAAAGCCAATCTGTAGATCTTTTCAAGCTGTTTTATTTCAAATGTTTTACTTGTTTTTCTAATCATTTTAGGTAGAAAAATTATTATTATTTATGAATATAAATAACTTTTGGTGTGTACTCAACATTCTACTTGTCTCTACAGAAATTTTTTAAAATACAAGCTTCTATCTCCTAAAAGGACCAGGGGGACTCATTTGCAAAGAAGTTTTTAATGGCTAATCAAGCAACAAAACCCAAATGTACAAGAAAATATACTAAGGCTTTGAGTTATACATACAAAAGAGTTTTTCATAAGAAGCAAACATTCTTGAAAAATATACATTGCCTATTGCAAGGTATACTAAGGTAAAATTGTGAGTGAAGGCAAAAGTAGTAACTACATGCCAAATGAACTATATATAGATAGATATAGATATTTAGATATAAATATATCCGATTATGGAGAAAACAACATTTCTAATCATATTATTTAACCATTTGAATTTAACTCAGTGTGCATGCATGTGTGCTAAGTTGCTCAGTCATGTCCGACTCTTTGTGACCCTATGGACTGTAGCCCACCAGGCTCCTCTGTCCATGGGAATCCTCCAGGCAAGAATTCTGGAGTGGGTTGCCATGCCCACCTCCAGGGGATCTTCCTGACCCAGGGATCAAACCATTGTCTCTCTCCCAAATTGACAGGCAGGTTCTTTACCACTAGCACTACCTAGGAAGCCCTTAATTCAGTGTACAATTACTCAAATTTTCACTTGGTTTTGCCAGAAAAGACAAAGGATTAGTTGTTTGTGGCCTTGGAATTCTGATAACTACTTATCCATTTGTCAAAAAAAAAAAAAAAAATCCATGATTAAAAATGCATCAAATGTCACTGTAACTTTTTGCAGTGACTATGTTGGATTCAAATCACCAGAAATGCATATTTTAGGAGCATAACTTTTTTAGGACAGATTGTTTGGATTGACAACCATTTATGAAGATGGTGGAGAGAGAAAAAGTACTTGTTTGAAATGAAAGTGTTGCAAGGATTCTGAATTTATCTAGTATTTGATTCCATTCCAATTTAATCTATGCATTCCTATGTCATTTATTTCCATGGCAACTGGATACTCATTTTAAAAATCACATCAAACTGTGAGAGGGAAAAGATGCAAAAATTTAAATGGATGTAAACTCAACATGATGTGAAACATTTTCATGATAAATGAATATTTAAGCAGAATCCATAACTGGTATAATAAAACTAATAGAATTAAATCAACGATTGCTAATTTATCCCCATTTTCACAGAATATACACATTGCTCTAGCATTTTTTCATGTAACATTAATTATTTTATTCTGATTTTTAAAAGTAATATATGCCACTTACAGAAACAGCTTACCCAGGGAAAGGCACATGAGGATGAGGTGTTTTTATGGGTTTCAATCACAACTTAAAGAGAACCTTTGGCAATGTCCAGAGTACCTTATGTCCTGAAAACTAAGGAAGAGTATGCCTTCAAATTATCCTCAAATTCCTTGCAGCAAAAACCCACTTAAGTAGCACCAGCCTTGACTTCTAAATGGAACAGTATATCTACGGGAAATAAAATGATGACATTTACATCATAAAGCTAAAGAAAACCTGGGGAAGTTTTTGCTGGCAGCTTTCACCCTTATTTCCACTGAAAACTTGACTAATGTCAGTGTCATATGTCACGTCCAACTTTTTGTGACCCATGGACTGTAGCCCCCCGGGCTCCTCTGTCCATGGGATTTTCCTGGCAAGAATACTGAGCAGTTTGCCACTTCCTACTCCAGGGGATCTTCCCAACTCAGGGATCAAACCCACGTCTCTTGTGTCTCCTGAATTGGCAGGCGGATTCTTTACCACTGAGCCACCTGAAAAGCCCGTCAGTGTCATATCCTCCAGGAATTCTCCCAGTAAACTCTGCTGAAGCTTTCTGATGGACCTGGAACTACTGCTGATGCTGGGTGCTTCACTTTGGGAAATTCACTAATCAGATCCAGGCAGCCTCGGAGAGCTGTAACTTCCAGTACTTGGAGGTTCCAGGGATGACCGCTAGCCTCTCCTAGAAGAGTCTTGGTTAACCTGCCACCATCACTCTGTGAAACACATACTTCAGTTCAGTTCAGTCGCTCAGTCGTGTCTGACTCTTTGCGACCCCATGAATCGCAGCACGCCAGGCCTCCCTGTCCTTCACAATCTCCCGGAGTTCACTCAGACTCACGGCCATCGAGTTGGTGATGCCATCCAGCCATCTCATCCTTGGTCGTCCCCTTCTCCTCCTGCCCCCAATCCCTCCCAGCATCAGAGTCTTTTCCAATGAGTCAACTCTTCGCATGAGGTGGCCAAAGTGCTGGAGCTTCAGCTTTAGCATCATTCCTTCCAAAGAAATCCCAGGGTTGATCTCCTTCAGAATGGACTGGTTGGATCTCCTTGCAGTCCAAGGGACTCTCAAGAGTCTTCTCCAACACCACAGTTCAACAGCATCAATTCTTCGGAGCTCAGCCTTCTTCACAGTCCAACTCTCAGATCCATACATGACTACTGGAAAAACCATAGCCTTGACGAGACGGACCTTAGTCAGCAAAGTAATGTCTCTGCTTTTGAATATACTATATAGGTTGGTCATAACTTTCCTTCCAAGGAGTAAGCGTCTTTTAATTTCATGGCTGCAGACACCATCTGCACTGATTTTGAAGCCCCAAAAAATAAAGTCTGACACTGTTTCCACTGTTTCCCCAACTATTTCCCATGAAGTGATGAGACCAGATGCCATGATCTTTGTTTTCTGAATGTTGAGCTTTAAGCCAACTTTTTCACTCTCCTCTTTCACTTTTATCAAGAGGCTTTTTAGCTCCTCTTCACTTTCTGCCATAAGGGTGGTGTCATCTGCATATCTGAGGTTATTGATATTTCTCCCGGCAATCTTGATTCCAGCTTGTGCTTCTTCCAGTCCTGTGTTTCTCATGACGTACTCTGCATAGAAGTTAAATAAGCAGGGTGACAATATACAGCCTTGACGTACTCCTTTTCCTATTTGGAACCAGTCTGTTGTTCCATGTCCAGTTCTAACTGTTGCTTCCTGACCTGCATACAGATGTCTCAAGAGGCAGGTCAGGTGGTCTGGTATTTCCATCTCTTTCAGAACTTTCCACAGTTTACTGTGATCCACACAGTCAAAGGCTTTGGCATAGTCAATAAAGCAGAAATAGATGTTTTTCTGGGACTCTCTTGCTTTTTCCATGATCCAGCAGATGCTGGCAATTTGATCTGTAGTTCCTCTGCCTTTTCTAAAACCAGCTTGAACATCATGGAGTTCACGGTTCACGTATTGCTGAAGCCTGGCTTGGAGAATTTTGAGCATTACTTTACTAGGATGTGAGATGAGTGCAATTGTGCGGTAGTTTGAGCATTCTTTCGCATTGCCTTTCTTTGGAATTGGAATGAAAACTGGCCTTTTCCAGTCCTGTGGCCACTGCTGAGTGTTGCAAATTTGCTAGCATATTGAGTGCAGCACTTTCACAGCATCATCTTTCAGGATTTGAAATAGTTCAACTGGAATTCCATTACCTCCACTAGCTTTGTTCGTAGTGATTCTTTCTAAGGCCCACTTGACTTCACATTCCAAGATGTCTGGCTCTAGGTGAGTGATCACATCATCATGATTATCTGGGTCGTGAAGATCCTTTTTGTATAGTTCTTCTGTGTATTCTTGCCACCTCTTCTTAATATCTTCTGCTTCTGTTAGGTCCATACCATTTCTGTCTTTTATCGAGCCCATCTTTGCATGAAATGTTCCCTTGGTATCTCTAATTTTCTTGAAGAGATCTCTAGTCTTTCCCATTCTGTTCTTTTCCTCTATTTCTTTGCATTGA
Source organism: Budorcas taxicolor (assembly GCF_023091745.1). NCBI lineage: Eukaryota > Metazoa > Chordata > Mammalia > Artiodactyla > Bovidae > Budorcas > Budorcas taxicolor. The sequence goes on from NC_068910.1 coordinate 35,983,298, forward strand.
TCACTGAAGAAGGCTTTCTTATCTCTTCTTGCTATTCTTTGGAACTCTGCATTCAGATGCTTTTATCTTTCCTTTTCTCCTTTGCTTTTTGCCTCTCTTCTTTTCACAGCTATTTGTAAGGCCTCCCCAGACAGCCATTTTGCTTTTTTGCATATCTTTTCCATGGGGATGGTCTTGATCCCTGTCTCCTGTACAATGTCACGAACCTCATTCCATCGTTCATCAGGCACTCTATCTATCAGATGTAGGCCCTAAAATCTATTTCTCACTTCCACTGTATAATCATAAGGGATTTGATTGAGGTCATACCTGAATGGTCTAGCGGTTTTCCCTACTTTCTTCAATTTGAGTCTGAATTTGGTAATAAGGAGTTTATGATCTGAGCCACAGTCAGCTCCTGGTCTTGTTTTTGTTGACTGTATAGAGCTTCTCCAACTTTGGCTGCAAAGAATATAATCAATCTGATTTCGGTGTTGACCGTCTGGTGATGTCCATGTGTAGAGTCTTCTCTTGTGTTGTTGGAAGAGGGTCTTTGCTATGACCAGTGCATTTTCTTGGCAAAACTCTATTAGTCTTTGCCCTACTTCATTCCGCATTCCAAGGCCAAATTTGCCTGTTACTCCAGGTGTTTCTTGACTTCCTACTTTTGCATTCCAGTCCCCTATAATGAAAAGGACATCGTTTTGGGTGTTAGTTCTAAAAAGTCTTGTAGGTCTTCATAAAACCGTTCAACTTCAGCTTCTTCAGCATTACTGGTTGGGGCATAGATTTGGATTACTGTGATATTGAATAGTTTGCCTTGGAAATGAACAGAGATCATTCTGTCATTTTTGAGATTGCATCCAAGTACTGCATTTCGGACTCTTTTGTTGACCATGATGGCTACTCCATTTCTTCTGAGGGATTCTTGCCCACAGTAGTAGATACAATGGGCATCTGAGTTAAATTCACCCATTCCAGTCCATTTTAGTTAGCTGATTCCTAGAATGTTGACGTTCACCCTTGCCATCTCTTGTTTGACCTCTTCCAATTTGCCTTGATTCATGGACCTGACATTCAAGGTTCCTATGCAGTATTGCTCTTTACAGCATCGGATCTTGCTTCTGTCACCAGTCACATCCACAGCTGGGTATTGTTTTTGCTTTGGCTCCACCCCTTCATTCTTTCTGGAGTTATTTCTCCACTGATCGCCAGTAGCATATTGGGCACCTAATGACCTGGGGAGTTCCTCTTTTGGTATCCTATCATTTTGCATTTTCATACTCTTCATGGGGTTCTCAAGGCAAGAATACTGAAGTGGCTTGCAATTCCCTTCTCCAGTGGACCACATTCTGTCAGACCTCTCCACCATGACCCGCCCGTCTTGGGTTGCCCTGCAGGCATGGCTTGGTTTCATTGAGTTAGACAAGGCTGTGGTCCTAGTGTGATTACATTGACTAGTTTTCTGTGAGTATAGTTTCAGTGTGTCTGCCTCTTATGCCCTCTTGCAACACATACCATCTTACTTGGGTTTCTCTTAACTTGGGCGTGGGGTATCTCTTCACAGGTGCTCCAGCAAAGCACAGCTGCTGCTCCTTACCTTGGACGAGGGGTATCTCCTTACCACTGCCATTCCTGACCTTCAACGTGAGATAGCTCCTCTAGGCCCTCCTGCACCTGGCCTGCGTAGCCATGGCTCCTCAGGTTGCTCCTCCCGGCCGCCACCCCTGACCTCGGACGCGGGGTAGCTCCTCTTGGCCTATCACCTCACTACGTGGACACCACCATCCAGTGCAACAACAAGGGAACTCACTCAGCAGGTCTAATGTAATGGATGCTGTCTCGGAAATTCTGCACATATGTGGCACCAATTCCTGTGAACACTCGTGGGAAGTCATGCCCAATTTCTATTTCTATAGAGATTCTAATGAAATTGAGAAGAAAGAACATGTTCCCACTGAAAAATTCCACAACCAAGGAGGAATTTCAGGGTGACTGTATTGCTCTAGGTTCTGAGATTATTGTACTCAACCCATAGTTGCAGACTGGTCTGAAACCACACAGGTTCCTCAGTGCCAGTCCAGCAATTCCTTGCCGAAGACTAAGCCACTGGAGACATGTCTTCAGCTCCCACTGCTCAAGCCACTGAGTGTCTTAAGCTGTACTTCCACAGGCTCTTAAACAGAAAATGGAAATGAGGTCTATGGAAAATAATTTTACTTGGGGGAAAAAAAAAACCAGCTTGGAGCATACGAAATACATAAGGAAAGAAAAGTAACCATACTTTCCATATGCAAGGATAACTTTTGACATTTTGAGGTTATTTAATTCTAGCTTTAATAAGTAGATTGTTATTCTTTGTATTTGCTTCCTATTTGTGAAGAGACTCCTGAAGTAATGATGAAATATGATGAAAGTATGGTTGAGTAAAAAGAATAAAATAAAAGAAGATCTGTATTTATTTCAGTGGAAAAAGACTCTAACAGGGTTGATCAGGAGAATATTAATTACAGCTAACCTAAACCCAACTAACAGTACTTTTTATATTATGAATTAATATTTGCCATATCAAGGACACTCAGAATCAAAATTCATCCAACTATACAGTCATATTATTATCAAGTTCATTTGTGTATTATTATTCCAATATCCTTGGTATGCCTGCTTCTCACCTCATGATACCAAAGTCCTTGACCATTTGTTTAGTTCACAGTAAGATTAGAATGGAATGGACAGAAGCTAGTGACATGTGTTCTTTTTATCAAGATAGATAGTGTTTTCAATAAAGCTCTCCCAAAAGGCTTTCCATTTAATTTTGCTGAACAAGTATTTTGCAAATATACATATAAATTTATATTTATAACTTTTTAGTAGAACTTAGACATTATTGATCAATGAAAGAGGCCTAGAACAGATCCTTCCTTTGCTCACAGCCTATCAGAAGGAACCAAACACTCTGGATAAATCAGTTTTGACTTCTGGCCTTCAGAATTGTGAGACAATGAATTTCTACTGTTTGAGCTTCTCAGTTTTTGGTATGTTAATATGGCAGCACTAGCAAACTAACATAATTTCAACCCGTTCTCTCCTTTGTCCACTTTCCCCAGAGAGACGGGGTTGAAACTGTAAGTATAAATATTCATTTTCTTAGTCTCCATTATGGTAGAGGAACAACATTGGTCTCTTTACCTACTGTCAGGACATACATGGTGATGGACAGTTTGGGACAAAGGACTGAGATGGCCACAGCCCATAATTTAAAGTTGAATCTGCCCCTTAGGTTTCTACCTCAGAATGACATCCAATCTCAGTATACTAGTTCCTGTAGGTCTTTCTGGGATATCTTGGTACAGCTGATAGGATTGCTTCTTTAATGATCCAAAGAATATGTAATTAGAAGAATTCAACAATTAATTATAAATGCCTCATTTGAATACTTACTTATCAAGAAAATCATGTTGAATACCCTATGTACCTATTAAGAGTGTTCAGTATTGTTCAAAAGGGAATACTGTGGTTACTGGAGGTTGAGATAAGAAATTAAATTGGTGAATCTCTCTGTAGGACTGTAAATCATCTCTCAGCCTAAAAGAGGAAAGAACATTCTCACTCTCTAAAGACATGTACAGAATGAAGCATGGCAAAGGCTAATAGAGTTGTGCCAAGACAACACACCGGTCATAATAATAACCCTCTTCCAACATCACAAGAGAAGACTCTACACATGGACATCACCAGATGGTCAACACCGAAATCAGATTGATTATATTCTTTACAGCCAAAGATGGAAAAGCTCTATACAGTCAGCAAAAACAAGACCGGGAGCTGACTGTGGCTCAGATCATGAAATCATTATTGCCAAATTTAGACTGATTTTGAAGAAAGTGGGGAAAACCACTAGACCATTCAGGTATGACCTAAATCAAATCCCTTATGACTATACAGTAGAAGGGAGAAATAGATTTAAGGGACTAGATCTGATAGACAGAGTACCTGATGAACTATGGACAAGTTTCATGACATTGTACAGGAGACAGGGATCAAGACCATCCCCAAGAAAAAGAAATGCAAAAAAGCCAAATGGCTGTCTGAGGAGGCCTTATAAATAGCTGTGAAAAGAAGAGAAGTGAAAAGAAAAGGAGAAAAGGAAAGATACAAGCATCTGAATGCAGAGTTCCAAAGAATAGCAAGGAGAGATAAGAAAGCCTTCCTCAGTGATCAATGCAAAGAAATAGAGGAAAACATTAGAATGGGAAAGACTAGAAATCTCTTCAGGAAAATTAGAGATACCAAGGGAACATTTCATGCAAAGATGGGCTCAATAAAGGACAGAAATTGTAGGGACTTAACAGAAGTAGAATATATTAAGAAGAGGTGGCAAGAATACAAAGAAGAAATATACCAAAAAGATCTTCATGACCCAGATATGCACGATGGTGTGATCACCAACGAGAGCCAGACAACCTGGAATGTGAAGTCAAGTGAGCCTCAGGAAGCATCACTACAAACAAAGCTAGTGGAGGCGATGGAATTCCAGTTGAGCTATTTCAAATCCTGAAAGATGATGCTGTGAAAGTGCTGCACTCAGTATGCCAGCAAATTTGGAAAACTCAGCAGGGGCCACAGGATTGGAAAAGGCCAGTTTTCATTCCAATCCCAAAGAAAGGCAATGCGAAAGAATGCTCAAACTACCGCACAATTGCACTCATCTCACATCCTAGTAAAGTAATGCTCAAAATTCTCCAAGCCAGGCTTCAGCAATACATAAATCATGAACTTTCAGATGTTCAAGCTGATTTTAGAAAAGGCAGAGGAACAAGAGATCAAATTGCCAACATCCACTGGATCATCAAAAAAGCAAGAGAGTCCCAGAAAAACATCTATTTCTGCTTTATTGACTATGCCAAAGCCTTTGACTGTGTGGATTATAATAAATCGTGGAAAATTCTGAAGTAGATGGGAATACCAGACCACCTGACCTGCCTCTTGAGAAACCTATACGCAGGTCAGGAGGCAACAGTTCAAACTGGATATGAAACAACAGACTGGTTCCAAATAGGAAAAGGGGTACATCAAGGGTGTATATTGTCACCCTGCTTATTTAACTTATATGCAGAGTACATCATGAGAAACGCTGGGCTGGAGGAAGCACAAGCTGGAATCAAGATTGCCGGGAGAAATATCAATAACCTCAGATATGTAGATGACACCACCCTTATGACAGAAAGTGAAGAGGAACTAAAGAGCCTCTTGATGAGAGTGAAAGAGGAGAGTAAAAACGTTGGCTTAAAGCCCACATTCAGAAAACAAAGATCATGGCATCTGGTCCCATCACTTCATGGGAAATAGATGGGAAACAATGGAAATAGTGTCAGACTTTATCATTTTGGGCTCCAAAATCATTGCAGATAGTGACTGCAGCCGTGAAACTAAGACACTTTCTCCTTGAAAGGAAAGTTATGACCAACCTAGACAACATATTAAAAAGCAGAGACATTACTTTGTCAACAAAGGTCTGTCTAGTCAAGGCTATGGTATTTCCAGTGGTCATGTATGGATGTGAGAGTTGGACTGTGAAGAAAGCTGAGCACTGAAGAATTAATGCTTTTTAACGGTGGTTTTGGAGAAGACTCTTGAGAGTCCCTTGGACTACAAGGAGATCGAACCAGTCCATCCTAAAGATCAGTCCTGGATGTTCATTGGAAGGACTGATGTTGAAGCTGAAACTCCAATATATTGGCCACCTGATGAGAAAAGCTGACTCATTTGAAAGGACCCTTATGCTGGGAAAGATTGAGGGCAGGAGAAGGGGACGACAGAGAATGAAATGCTTGGATGGTATCACCGACGCACTGGACATGGGTTTGGGTAATCTCCGGGAGTTGGTGATGGACAGGGAGGCCTAGCATGCTGTGGTTCATGGGGTTGCAAAGAGTCACACTCAACTGAGTGACTGAACTGAACTGAAAGACATGTAGACGAGCTGGCACTGAGTGGTGGTATATGGTTTAAGCATTATATATATTTTTTATATAATCAGTATATACAATAAATTTAATATACTCTATATCATTTATTTTAAAAGACTTATTCAATGCCTTTATCAAGAAAATTAAATATTGCTAATGAGACAAATCAGCATCATTCATTTTGAAAATAATATTGAGGTGAATTTTTCATAATATAAAATTAACAATTTTAAAGTCAACAATTCTTTGGCATTTAGTATATTCACAATATTGTGCAACTAACACCTTTATGTAACTCAAAAACATCAATCACCTCAAAGTAAAACCTTTTTATATTAAGAGATTTTTCCTAACCTCTTCCTCCAGCTCCTGGCAACCACCAAATGTGTCTCTCAATTTATGTATTCTGAATATTTCATACAAATAGGATCATATGATATGTGACCTTTGGTATCTGATTTCTTTTACTTGGCATAATATATTTGAGGTTCATTTATTATTGATACTTGGGCTGTTTCCACCTTATAATAACTGCAAAAAGTGCTGTTAAAATGTGCATGTATGTATACTTGTTTGAGTACCTTTTTTCAGCTTTTTTTGTATACATACCTAAGAACAGAATCATGAGGTCATATGATAATTCTATGTGTAACTTTTTGAGGAATTGCCAAACTATTTTCTACAGTGGCTAAACCAAATTAAGGTGTAACCAGCAATGTATGAGTGTTTTAATTTGTTGACTTCATTGTCAACACTTATTATCCATTTTAATATTTTTAAATTTTATTTTTAATATTTCCATACTAGTGAATATGGAGTAGTACAACATTGTCATTTTGATTGGATTTCCCTGAGAATCAATAGTACTGAGAATCTTCTCATGTTCTCATTAGCTATTTTTTATCCTCTTTGTCCAATTCAAGTACTTTGCCTGTTTTTTAATTGGGCTGTCTTTTTATTGATGGGTTTTAAGATTCCTTTATATTTCTTAAAGACTAGACCTGTAGTCAAATATATAATTTGCAAACAGCTTATTCCATTTCACAAGCTATAGTTTTCATTTTTAAAATAATGTACAAAACTTTAAATTTGGATGAAGTCTGATTTATCTATTTTTTCTTTTGTTTCTTGTGCCTTTGATACATAATACTTTTTTTAAATTTTAAATAAAGCAAATACAAGCAAACATACACAAATATTTTTCATATTTCAGTTGTTTCATACTCATGAAGGTAATTCAAGAGTATTAGGATGTATGCTTATGAAGGCATTAGTAGTTTTTATCTTGCTTGAATGGATATGATCTTCATTAATTAAATAAAATATATACTATTGTTACTTTGAAAACACACTTTTCATCAAAATGAAATAAAAATAAAAAGATTTAACTCCTCTTCTGAGGTGCAGAATAACATGAAATACAAGCTTGTTTGATTATTCAGTAATCAAACATGTTTTTAGTTCCTCTAATATGCTATTTTAGACAATGGAGATAAACTAATAAAAAGATAGACAACTTCTTGCCCTCATAGAGCCTCCATTCTAGTGTATAAATGTAAATAAGTAAATAAATTCAAATAGTAACAAATACTATTTAAAAAAAAAACAGACTAATGAATTAACAGCAACACTATTTTAATTAAAGCAATCCGGGAGAGCTATTGAAGATCTGACAATTGAACTGAGACCTGGATTAAAATTAAGGTGTCATGCTAGGAAGAATGCATTTCAAGCTAAGGAAATCACAAATGCAAGACTCTGAAGTGTAAATGAGCATTGAATTTTCCAGGGACTGAAAACAGGCCACCATGGGTCATGCAGAACATGAGGTTTACCTTGCACTGAGGCCATGCTAGACATGATATGTATTAATAGAAAGCAAATTGTTGAAAGCCTATTACTGCTCACTTTATTCAATAACCATACATTGGACTTGAGGCTGATCATTAGACACTATGATACTTATCCAAGCATGAGAAAAAATGAGAGATGGGGGTATGGATCAGAGAAGGGAAGTGCAAAAATAAAAAAGATACAAACTTATGTCCATGAAATTATAGTCTAGCAAATAAACCACCACTACCACAGGGGAATTATAAAAACACAGCTAAACATAGTACAAGGCAAAAGAGAGTTCAGCTAATTACAAAGGGTTGAGTCAGGGAAGCTTAATCTTATATTTGAAGCATATGTAGTGTTTCTATAGTTGTTAGGAAAATTTTAAGTTGGGGGAGAAAGTTAGAGGCATGAATGAGTAAGGAATGTTTGGGGTATAGAATACTGTATTATAGATCAGAAAGTATGCTAAGAAATAGGAAGATATAGAGAAAAAGGCATCAAATCTGAAACCAACATGCATCTGGCTCTTTTACACTAGAACCAAGTATTTCAAGAAGGATGGAGGAAAGTTCATCACCCTTCTAATTTCATTCAGAACCTTAGCAGAAACCACATGTGCTCTGTAAATATAAAGAGGAAATTGATGAAAATAACTTTGTTACGACCATTTCATTTGAAATTTCTTGTAAAATATTCTTAAGCAACAGTGAGAAAATAAATACACATGCTAAGTATTAAGGGGCTGAATTGATTTCTCTCCCAAATTCCTGGGTTAAAATCATGACCCTTTAGTCCAGTTCAATTGCTCAGTCATGTCAGACTCTTTGAGACCCCATGGACTGCAGCTCACCAGGCTTCCCTGTCCACCACCAACTCCCAGAGCTCACTCAAACTCATATCCATCAAGTTGGTGATGCCATCCAACCATCTCATCCTCTATCATCCCCTTCTCTATGGTGACCCAAGGATGAAAAAGCAGATAAAACCTAGGAGGGTCTTAGAATGCAGGAACAGAAAAACCAGACCCTTATCATCTTTCCCTCCCCCATGTTGTAACTATTAATGGAAGAGTATAACCTGTCATCCCTCCTTCTCCATAGGGAGAAGGTATTTGCCGTATCTTCCCCTACCCAGTATACATGCCTCATCCAATCAGCAAATGACCTGCAAGACCCCATCACACTCCTTGGGTGTAAAAGTGGACTAAGGACCCCAGTTCAACGTCAGTTCTCCCTTGAGCTGGCCTGGTGTTGTAACAATGTCTCCCACTCTAATAAACGTTATTTTCTCTCTCATTCTGTCTCATGTCTGGAAATTCTTTACCAACCCACGCCCAGACCATGACATTCTCCTCCTGCTTTCAATCTTTCATAGCATCACGGTGTTTTCTAATGAGTAAGCTCTTCACTTCAGCTTCAGCATATATTCCAATGAATATTCAGGGATAATTTCCTTAGGATGGGCTGGTTGGATCTCCTTGCAGTCCAACAGACTCTCAAGAGTCTTCTGCAACACCACAGTTCAAAAGCATCAATTCTTTAGCACTCAGATATCTATGGCCCAACTCTCACATCCATATGTGACTACTGAAAAACAAAAAAATCATAGCTGTAACTAGACGGACCCTCATCAGCAATGTTTTATCTCTGCTTTTTAATATGCTGCCTAGGTTGGTCATAGCTTTACTTCCAAGGAGTGAGCATCTTTTAGTTTCATGGCTGCAGTCACCATCTGCAGTAATTTGGAGCCCCAAAAAATAAAGTCTGTCACTGTTTCCATTGTTTCCCCATGTATTTGCCATGAAGTGATGGGACCAGATGCCATGATCTTATTTTTCTGAATGATGAGCTTCAAGTCAACTTCTTCACTCTCCTCTTTCATTTTCAAGAGGCTCTTTAGTTCTTCTTCACTTTCTGCCGTAAGGGTGGTGTCATCTGCATGTCTGAGGTTATTGATATTTCTCCCAGCATTCTTGATTCCAGCCTGTGCTTCATCTAGCCCTGCATTTTGCATGATGTACTCTGTATATAAGTTAAATAAGCAGGGTGACAATATACAGCCTTGACATACTCCTTTCCCAATTTGGAACCAGTCCATTTTTCCCTGTCCAATTCTAACTGTTGCTTCTTGACCTGCATACAGATTTCTCAGGAGGTAGGTCAGGTGGTCTGGTATTCCCATCTCTTTAACAGTTTTCCACAGTTTGTAGTGAGCCACATGGTCAAAGGCTTTGGTGTAGCCAATAAATCAGGAGTAGATTTTTTTTGGGAATTTTCTTGAAAACAAAGTCTTTAAAGAGGTAATTAAGTACAGTGAAGCTATATGGGTAGGACATAACCCATCCTAATGATGTCTGTAAAAGAAGACATTAGGCCATTGATATGCACAGAGGAGAAGACTCTGGAGAGGTCCTTGGACTGTAAAGAGGTCAATCTTAAAGGAAATCAACCCTGAATATTCTTCAGAAGGACAGATTCTGAAGCTGATGGTGCAACAATTTGGCCACTGATGCAGAAAACTGATTCACTGCAAAAGAACCTGATGCTGGAAATATTGAAGGCAAAAGGAGAAGGGGGCAGCAGAGGATGAGATGATTAGATAGCATCACTGACTCAATGGGCATGAATTTGAGCGAACTCAAGAAGACAGCAGAGGACCCAGGAGCCTGGCATACTGCAGTCCATAGGGTCACAGAGTCGGACATGACTCAGTGACCGAGCAACAACAAATGCACAAAGAAGAGAACATGTGGAGACCCAAGGAGAAGGTAGCCATGTACATGCTAAAAAGAGGCCTCCAAAGACGCCAATTCTGCCTGACATCGAGGTCAAGCTTCTGGCCTCCAGAATTGTGAGAAAATTAATTTCTGTCATTTAAGCTACCCATCTCTGGCAGTTTGTAATGGCAGTTTAAAAAAATATGCTGGAAAGCATGTTTAACTGACAATATTATCTCTCACTCCTATTTGATGTGAGGAATTCAAAGTCTCAGAAAGAAGTAACTCGGTCTTTGTCACGTGTATCTTGCCATGAAGAACACTCACTTTTTAACTAGAGTATGCACATAATCTATTATCCTAACTGGGACATTTTTGAGAGTGCATTTGGTACTATGAATAATTATAGTGAGACAATAGGTGAAAACCAGGTCACACATCTGAAAAATAGTATCTTAAGCTCCCTGGTAAAGTAAGCAATTCTCTCTTCAGTGGGGTTTTCTTGATCTATTCTAGCTGAAATTGAAGATGTTTAATAAGTTATTAACAGGATGTTACCAAGTCATACATTGCCTCTTTTATAAGTATTCACAGAAGAAATTTCTAATTTTACTACCAAGAATAATTGTGTTTCATCTGAGCTTAATTGGGTTGGTTTATCTTTTAGAGACTATGAACTACATGACTGACTGTGTCTCCCTCCTCCAGTTAGGCTGCTGGAAAGCTTAGCCCAAATTTGAATCCTGATTCAAGTGTAAAGATGAGCATACCGTGCTATTTTCTTGGTCTCATCTCACTTTTCTGTACTCATCTACGTTTTCTTATTACCCTTCCACCTTTGCCTTTTTAAATATCTTGTTATACTTTATGTATCCTTGTGAGCTACATTGAATCTTCTCTGGGAATGTGGTTCTATAAATCAATCTGTCACTCAAAAGATGGACTCCTTCTTTGCCACTGTTCCAGACTTCCTTTTGCTATTCAGTGCCAGTTGAAAAATTTGCATCCAGATTCACTCTTATTAGATCATCCTGTTTGTATCCTAGATGTTTATAACTTGTGGGATTCCAAGCCTGTGTGCAGTCATGTGGCGATTCCAAGGTTGGATAACAATGTGAAAACACAGGGACCATCTGGAAGAAATTCATATTAGGCTGTGCTACCTGCACATGTTCTTTGTTGTGGTAGAGGAAAAGTAATTTTCCTTCTCTACCATAAAAACTACCATTATATGATTTTTAAAAAGAAAACATTTTCTAAACTTTAGCAACACTACAGGTTGTCTATAATTATAATGTGACACTTTATTCAAATTACCCTAGAACAAAAGAATACTTCTAAGTTTATTACATTGTACTCTCTGTACCATTACTAAGTATAGAATTTCACATTGGTCTACTCCAAATATGTAATTGTTGAAACATGGGAAAAAGAAGAGCAGTTCACTGGCATGGATTCAGCAGAATTCTTGCTGTGTTATTCTTTCTGGGTATATTTTTTTCCCAGCCATTTAATTGTAACACACCTGCCTTATTTCTCAAAGATACATAAAAATAACATGTCCTAGTATGCTTTGCTCTGAGTGAGATTAAATGAGCAGCTGAATCTCCAATGGAAGACAAAGGAAGAGAAATAAAACTTGGTATATACTTTGCCTCCATTCAGCAATACCTAAGTTTTGAGATTCTCTTACAGTCAGTGTGTGGGGGAAATACGTGATGCTTATATGCTTGAATATAGAGTACACGCTGAACAAGATGAATAGCAAAGAGGGTGTTTACGACTGAACAAAGTATGTGTTTAGGAACTGAATTGTGCCCCTCCTGCAACCTCCAAACCATATGCTGAATCCTTAACCCCTCAAAGTGGCTATTTTGGAAATGGGCCTTGAAAGAGACAATTAATGGTAGAGATCATAAGGCCGAAGTCCTAATGCAGTACCACTGATGTCCTTATCAGGAAAGATCACGTAAGGGTACAGACAGAAATTCAACATCTGCTAGCCAAAGAGGGAAGCCTCAGAAGGAGCCAACCTGCTGACATTTTGATCTTGGACCTCCAGTCTCCACAACTAAGAGATAAATTCCTCTTGTTTGAGCCACTCCCTTTGCGGTGTTTTATTATGGCAGCCCGACAGAGGGGATTGAGAACTAATGAAATTATATATATATATGATGCTTTTGTCTAATCCTATGCAAGTTATATTATATTTCAGCTGTACTACAGACCAAAGAGTTGGGCTTCCCAGGTGGTTCAGTGGTAAAGAATCTGCCTGCAGTACAGGAGATTCAGGTTTGATCCCTGGGTCGGAAAGATGCTCTGGAGGAGGAAATGGCAACCTACTCCAGCGTTATTGCCTGGAGAACCCCACGGACAGAGGAGTCTGGTGGGCTACAGTCCATGGGGTCACAAAGAGTCGTACACACCTGAAGCGACTGAAAGCACACAGACAAAAGAGTAGTCGGACTATATGTTCTTTTTTTTTCAGTTGGCTGTGCTGGCGCTTAGTCCTGGAATGCAGGATCTTTGATCATCATTGCAGCGAGCAGAGTCTTCAGTTGCAGCATATAAACTCTTAACTGCGGCATGTGAGATCTAGTTCCCAGACCAAGGACCAAACCCAGGCCTCCTACCCTGGGAGCATGGATTCTCAGCCACTGAACTAGCAAGGAAGTCCCCAGGTTATATGTTCTCATATCCATTCTGTAGATAAGAACATAAGAAAAGGGTTTAATCTCATACAAGTTAGTTATTGACTGGGAGCTAGAATTGTAAGAGAAAAAAATTAAAATCATCTTTGTGTATATTCTCATCTTCTAACACTTTCCTTTCCTACTCATTTTGAACATGCCTTCAGCAAATACATATGCTTTATATACACAGAATATGATAGCTTTTATAGGGGCCCTTTGTAGTTTTCCAGACTGCTTTTCTATCCAGATGCAACATAAAAGAATTGGCACTGAAAAGATGTATTAGCTCCTATGCTGCTCTGATAAAGCAGATTCAAAGCAATGCCAACTCCCTGGAGTATCCCAATTGTATAACAGGGCCTCACTTGAAAGACTTCAGAGTATTCTAACAGAATTATAAAGCATTTTTTTTAAAAATTCCCATAGATAGATTATAAGTAAAAGATAAATTTTCATCATGGAATTAAGACAGGAAAGTAATTTAAAAAATTGAAAAAAATGTTACAGTAAAAATATCATAAGATTTATATGAACGTACCATATAAATGGTTGCTAATTTACTTCCAACAGTGTAGATAAAATTTTTGCAATTTCAGTGCTGTTTTGGATGGCCACTTGCAAAGGATTCAGTAAGCTTTAACAATTTCCAGTATTTAAAAGATACTTGTGGAGCAGTTTTTAATTGTACTGTAAAAAGATAATTTGGCTCTGATAGCAATAGAAACACCACTTTCTGAGTAGACAGAATTTTCCTGCTCAGTCTTCATATCTTATTTATTTCTGACAGTAGCTTGTCAACAGAGACAGCCTGTTTATACAAGAGTCAGTGTTAGAGGTAACCACGTATACGTTGTCAGGCACATCTGTGTTCAGTGATGTGAAGAAGTATGATTTTTTTTTAAACCAGGAAGGCTACTTTTCTTTGATAATTTGGGGGGTGAGGAGGGGAAATATATGTATTTGAAAACCATCTGTGTTTTCTGTTCAAGTTTTAGAAACAAACTGGAAAGACTGGATCAATTTGAATATAATCCCCATAAGAAATGAGTTTATAAGCTGGATCTTAATGGTAGAATAGGAAGACGTTAAAAGTAGATTGATCTTGAACCTGAATTTTTGTTCTCTTTGGCAACAGGTATTTTTAGAATCAAGTGAGAAACCTGGATTTCTTAAGGCATATTACATCGATTATCTGTGTTTCAGGAAAGGGAGATTTAAAAACTAGAAAACAGGAAGCCACGTGTGACACCTCCTGACCTCCCAGTCCACATCTAATCCATCAATAAATCTAGCTGGTTTACATTTTCTTTGCCAAGATACCATTATTTTTTTGTTTTCTTTCTTTCTTTTTTTTTAACCTCTACTACAGTAATAGACATATTGGTCCCCTTATTTCTTCTCCTGTTTTTACCTCAACCTACTACTGGACTGAATCCAGATTAAAATGGAAATCTGTCCATCCCCTAGTAAACCTTTCCAGGGATCCCCAATATCTTAGGACAAACATTAAAATCCTTAACATAACTACCTGACCTTGGATGATCTCTCACTTTCCCGCACACAAAACTTCTTCCCCATCTCTGTGATCCAGCCACAAGCAACTTTTTCAGTTCTTGCAATTAACCTTGCCCCCTTCTGGTGAAAACTTACCATATTCAATTCCTGCTCTTAAAACACCATTTACCAGCTTCTTTCTGCTAATTGACTTGAACTCTTCACATCTCCATTCAGTTATTTCCTCAGGGAAGACTTCTGCAATCTAACTAGGTGAATTTCTTCCTCTCATGTGCTTTCAAAGAACCTTGCGCTTCTTTGTCATACCACTTTTCAGTGCAGGAGTTTTACTTTTCTATGTATGACTATGTCATGTCTGTTCATCTGCTCCTTATAAAATTCCATGTGGCCTGGAAAATGGCTGTGTTTACACACTTTCCTTTAGCAGGACCTTAGCTTAGTAACTAAAACATAGTTTGTTCTTGGTCATGCCATTAAAAGCTAATAAATTTTATCTTTGTTAAAATTTTTATCTTTGTTCCCTCTTCAGTTCAGTTCTGTTCAGTTCAGTTCTGTTCAGTTCAGTCACTCAGTTGTGTCCGACTCTTTGTGATCCCATGAATCGCAGCATGCCAGGCCTCCCTGTCCATCACCAACTCCCGGAGTTCACTCAGATTCATGTCCTTTGAGTCAGTGATGCCATCCAGCCATCTCATCCTCTGTTGTCCCCTTCTTCTCCTGCCCCCAATCCCTCCCAGCATCAGAGTCTTTTCCAATGAGTCAACACTTCACATGAGGTGGCTAAAATACTGGAGTTTCAGCTTTAGCATCAGTCCTTCCAAAGAACACCCAGGGCCAATCTCCTTCAGAATGGACTGGTTGGATCTCCTTGCAGTCCAAGGGACTCTCAAGAGTCTTCTCCAACACCGCAGTTCAAAAGCATCGATTCTTCAGTGCTCAGCCTTCTTCACAGTCCAACTCTCACATCCACACATGACTACTGGAAAAACCATAGCCTTGACTAGATGGAACATTGTTGGCAAAGTAATGTCTCTGCTTTTGAATATGTTATCTAGGTTGGTCATAACTTTTCTTCCAAGGAGTAAGCGTCTGTTAATTTCATGGCTGCAGTCACCATCTGCAGTGATTTTGGAGCCCCCCAAAATAAAGTCTGACACTGTTTCCACTGTTTCCCCATCTATTTCCCATGAAGTGATGGGACCAGATGCCATGATCTTCGTTTTCTGAATGTTGAGTTTTAAGCCAACTTTTTCACTCCTCTTTCACTCTCATCAAGAGGTTTCTTAGTTCCTCTTCACTTTCTGCCTTAGGGGTGGTGTCATCTGCATATCTGAGGTTATTGATATTTCTCCCAGCAACCTTGATTCCAGTTTGTGCTTCTTCCAGCCCAGCATTTCTCATGATGTTCTCTGCATAGAAGTTAAATAAGCAGGGTGACAATATACAGCCTTGATGTACTCCTTTTCCTATTGTCACTCAAATTTTTACATAGACAGCCATTATTTTTTTTAATTTTGATGTACCAACGAAATATGGTAAGACTCTATGTCTAGAAAGCATCATGGTATGATGTAGTGTGCTACTTAGAAATATCATATGGTATTTAGAAATATGTGTATTTAAGTATTATTTGTCTTTCTTATTGATTCTCCACTTTGAAGTTTAAATATTCATATAGCAATATTAATTAAAAGATTATTTTGTCAAGAAAAGATCAAAGTTTAAATTTTTTCAGCAATATATTATATCTTAATTATTCATGAAATCCCAATGACCAATTCAGCCTAATTTTAATGTTAGCAAATATTACATATAGATGAGTTGTTTGCTTTTTTAGTGATAGCCTTACCCATCTGGAAATATATACTCATATAGATGAAAGACCAAAAAATACACTTAATAATATAGAGAATGCTAAAAAGTAAATGAGTTTGAGTTTGCAATGTATATTTTACTTTAGTTATACTTATTTGAACATGATGGAGCCACTGAGATTAGATCACAGTATAATTACTTCTATTGGTTAAAAATGAACAGCACAAAGGAGGTGTTGAACAGATTTAGGTTTGCAGAAAGTAAATCACAGAGGATGAGATGGTTGGATGGCATCACCGACAGATGGCCATCATCATGTCCATCATCAATGGACATGAGTTTGAGTAAAGTCTGGGAGTTGGTGATGGACAGGGAGGCCTGGAGTGCTGCAGTCCATGGGGTCACAAAGAGTCAGACCCGACTGAGTGACTGAACTGAACTGAACTGAAATCACATGGACCAATTCTATGTTTCAAAATTCATTTTGTATAAGCTAGGTGACCTTTGTGGTTGTTTGATTTGTTTTGTTATTGTACACGTCTTATACCTTGCTCTCTTGCCTTAAGCCTTCTAAAGGCTTGTGTGTTATTCTTCCCTATGTGTTATTTCCTTTTTTAGAAATTTTTACTTACTATTTTTAGTTTCTGGCTACTCTGGGTCTTTGTTGCCACTCACAGGCTTTCTCTAGTTGTGGCGAGCAAGGGCTAACCTTTGTTGTGGTGCACAGGCTTCTCATTGAGGTAGCTTCTCTTGTTAAAGAGAACAGACTCTAGAATGTGTGGGCTTGGTAGTTGCGGCATGAGGACTCAGTTACTCTGCGACATGTGGAATTCTCCTTGACCAGGGATTGAATCTGTGTCCCTTGCATCGGCAGGTGAATTCTTAACCAGTGGACCATCAGGGAGGTCCCTTATGTGTTATTTTTATAATCCATTTGTCATAATCATTTCCAAATCAACTTACATATTATGTGCTCATTTTGATTATCTGACATGTGGGACACTGTATTTTCACCCCTAACTACAGTGTTCATAAAATAATGTTTTATTTATGGTGGTGGTGGTGGTTTAGTCGCTAAGTTGTGTCTGACTCTTGTGACCCCCATGGACAGTAGCCTGCCAGGCTCCTCTGTCCATGGGATTCTCCAGGCAAGAATACTGGAGTGGGTTGCCATTAATTGTGGCAAATAGAATAAATTATAGTAGTCCACCTTACTAGAATTTCACAAGGTGTTAAAACTTCCATACAAAACTTCATAATAATCAAAATTCTAATTTGTGTTTGAAATCAGGGCCTGAATTCCACTTGTTTTCATTAGTGAAATACTCATTTCTCCATGTCCAGGGGAAAAAGACATTTTTCTCTTCAATGTAGAGCTCATGCTACTGCATTTAGGAATTCCAGATAATTCAGAGAGTTCATTATAGCAAGCTCACTTTGGGCTGAGTTGGGTTAACTTAATTGTGGCTGTCTTTTCTCATGTTAACAGCAACACTGAAAATAATTTAATACAGTCTGGGCCACTTTACCAATTCAGTGAACTCCAGAGTTCCAGATGAGCTACAGAAAGGAAGCAATATATGATCAGGCAGGGGGTTTGCACTTATTAGCACCAAGTGCTAAGCTGCCACTGGTAGCAAAACCCAGGCTGCATAAACAATCCCTTCTCTCACTCACTTCCAGGCTGTCTGAATGTGGCTGTAGCTTCAATGCATATGTAACAACCTCTTGTGTGACCAAAAGAAAAAACCCATTACTATGAATTCCTAAAGTTAAAAACATTTGATGTCTTTCTGTTTATTAGCATTTGTCTACTCAAGAGGCTGGCACTACTATTATTACTTTATGAATAATCAAAATGGGTTCATTACGACATGATAAATGTTAGTTGTAGAATTCTTAACCTTGGAATTATTAAACATCTACTTGTTAAGAAACCCCCAAGCTGAAAATCCAGAGACTTGAGTTCTTCCTGCTTGGTAAGGGAGAGTAGATCTGAGACAGGCTGGGACCTGGGACCTTGGAATAACTGCATAAATCTACAGTTGGGGGAAATTCTGGACAAAAAGATTTTTTAAAAGACCAGAAAAACCCATCTGCCACTTCTGAAGAGCAGGGAGCAAAAACAGTTTGGGGAGCAAAAGCAGGGTATAGTACATGCTCTCTGCACTCAACACCACCTGAAGGATGGGCAAAATACCTCAGCCGCACCTCCGGCCTGACCCTTGAGCATTCCCATACCCTCACCCATTACCAGTTTACCCCCGACTTGGGGAGTGAGCAAAGGAGCCTCTTACTTATTTTTACTCCCTCCTGTGGCTGCAGGAGTTCCAGTAAAGCCTGACCTGAATTTGTTGTCTGGCCTCTAGTCAATTTCTATTGATTGGAAAAGGTCAAGAATTCTGGTTGTTGTTAGATCCTTCAACTCTCAGGATTCATTCACTCTTCTCAGATTATTCTCAGTGGTCCCAAAGACCCCTGCTTTCTAAACCTCCCTATTTCCATTAGGCAGATTGAGATCTTTAAAAATATCATAGATGTTGTGCAATATTTTTCTAGGTCTGTAGGCTATTTCTGTTCTGTCTAAGCCTTTGTTTAGATGTTTCTCCTTTAATCTGACCTCCTTTCAGAAAATAATCAATGTATTCAGTTCAGTTCAGTCGCTCAGTCGTGTCCGACTCTTTGCGACCCCATGAATCGCAGAACACCAGGCCTCCCTGTCCCTCACCATCTCCCGGAATTCACTCAAACTCATGTCCATCGAGTCGGTGATGCCATCCAGCCATCTCATCCTCTGTCATCCCCTTTTCCTCCTGCCCCCAATCCCTCCCAGCATCAGAGTCTTTTCCAATGAGTCAACTCTTCGCATGAGGTGGTCAAAGTACTGGAGCTTCAGCCTCAGCATCATTCCCTCCAAAGAAATCCCAGGGCTGATCTCCTTCAGAATGGACTGGTTGGATCTCCTTGTAATCCAAGGGACTCTCAGGAGTCTTCTCCAACACTACAGTTCAAAAGCATCAATTCCTTGTTGCTCAGCTTTCTTCAGAGTCCAACTATTATTTACTTCTAATTGCTCCATTTGCTCTATTAAAGTTACAAATAATGCAACAATCAAGAAATTTAGCTTTCTCCTCATTTTTTTCTACCATCACTATTAGTGATAGTTGTCCCAAAGGTAAAGTTAACTACTAATTTAGTTTGGCAAATGTTGTATCTATAGGTCATTTTTTAAAAAGCACCAATGTCTCCACCTGAAGAACAGAGTTGGGTCACCAAGTACATTAGCACATCACAGACAATTATTCTTTCACAAGCTAGAAAAGAAGAGAGCAAGAAGCAATAGAAATGCAAAATCTGTCATGATTAGTTTGTGTTCAGAAAAGGAAAACGTGCTCCTCTAAAGAGATTCATTTGTGAAGCATTAGCTTTAAAATTTCTGCAAATCATGGCAAATTTTGCAGAAGCTCCTTGCAGAAGCTCCTGCTACCTCAAAATAGTCATGGATGTTATGGATTTTACAGTACCTGAGCACTCGCATGGAAAAAATTTTCAAATTTCACAGTTGAGTGCCTCCCATGCAGGCACGTGTTTGTCAGAGCCCTGAGTACCTTCCCTACTCAAGGAAAAAGAACCAGAAATTCCTAAATCCCATCCTTGATTCACTGCTTACTTTAAACTGCTCAAAATTTCAATGAGAATAAATTTAATAAAATAAGCAAATGAAAAAAGCTTATACCCTTAGTAGGTAGATTCCAGATTTGGGAGTTGCACAATATTTTCAGGCATTTGCTTTCTCTTCTGCCTAATAAATTTTATGGGTTTATTGTTTGTTATCAGTGAGGAGCATTAGCCTGCTGGAAAAAGTGTTATCATTTTTTGCACTTAGAGGAATGAAATGTCCAGTTTAAAAACCTTTTGGATTTCACCCTATTAATAAGACAATTTAAAAAGTTAACTGAGATATAGCAAGAACAACTTAAGAATAGCTGAAACTGAGGAAGGTAATACATAAATACCTAAAATCCTCCCAAAAAATGAAGCAGAATCCATAGGTACTCCCAACTTAATGGAAAATATGGCCAGAAAATGTAAAAGGAGTGTGTGTGTGTGTGTGTGTGTGTATAATACATATACAATATGTAGTTATAGATGATGTATTTTTAATGTAATATATGTTAAATTGCCAGTTACCAAATATAATGGCATTTAAACAAAGTAATAAATAGGAAAGCAGAAGCAAAACTATTATTTTGAAATAAGGACCAAAATAAGATTTTAAAGGAAAATTTGTTTTTTTTTTTAATATTTATATTAACTAGTTCAGTATATAGCAACATAGTAAGAGCTCAGTTAACAGAAGAATTGATGAATGATTGGATAAATGAGTAAATGTTTGTGACCTAAGCTAAAGAGATACTTTGTCTAAAATCTTAGGCAGCTCTATGCTTTAAGACCAAAAAGGAAGCACCCACTTATATATTTTTAGAAAATGTATTCTGTTGCTTCTATAGTTCTCTACAATACAAAAACAAAGGGTGTTAATATTTGTAGCAGAAGCTCTGTGTGTATTTTTTTTTTAATTTTTACTTTATTTTACTTTACAATACTGTATTGGTTTTGCCATACATTGACATGAATCCACCACTGGTGTATACAAACTCCCAATCCTGAATCCCCCTCCCACCTCCCACCCCATATCATCTCTCTGGATCACCCCCATGCAACAGCCCCAAGCATCCTGTATCCTGTATCGAACATAGACTGGCACTTCGTTTCTTACATGATAGTATACATGTTGCAATGCCATTCTCCCAAATCATCCCACCCTCTCCCTCTCCCTCAGAGTCCAAAAGTCCTTTCTATACATCTGTGTCTCTTTTGCTGTCTCCCATACAGGGTCATCATTACCATCTTTCTAAATTCCATATACATGTGTCAGTATACTGTATTGGTGTTTTTCTTTCTGGCTTACTTCACTCTCTATAATTGGCTCCAGTTTCATCCATCTCATTAGAACTGATTCAAATGTATTCTTTTTAATGGCTGAGTAATACTCCATTGTGTACATGTACCACAGCTTTCTTATCCATTCATCTGCTGATGGACATCTAGGTTGCTTCCATGTCCTGGCTATTATAAACAGTGCTGCAGTGAACATTGGGGTGCATGTGTCTCTTTCAATTCTGGTTTCCTCGGTGTGTATGCTCAGCAGTGGGATTGCTGGATCATAAGGCAGCTCTATTTGCAATTTTTTAAGGAATCTCCACACTGTTTTCCATAGTGGCTGTACTAGTTTGCATTTCCACAACAGTGTAAGAGGGCTCCCTTTTCTCCACATCCTCTCCAGCATTTATTGCTTGTAGACTTTTGGATCGCAGCCATTCTGACTGGTGAGGTACCTCCTTATGGTCTTGATTTGCATTTCTCTGATAATGAGTGATGTTGAGCATCTTTTCCTGTGTTTGTTAGCCATCCATATGTCTTCTTTGGAGAAATGCCTATTTAGTTCTTTGGCCCATTTTTTGATTGGGTCGTTTATTTTTCTGGAATTGAGCTGCAGGAGTTGCTTGTATATTTTTGAGATTAGTTGTTTGTCAGTTGCTTCATTCGCTATTGTTTTCTCCCATTCAGAAGGCTGTCTTTTCACCTTACTTATAGTTTCCTTTGTTGTGCAGAAGCTTTTAATTTTAATTAGATCTCATTTGTTTATTTCTGCTTTTATTTCCAGTATTCTGGGAGGTAGATCATAGAGGATCCTGCTGTGATTTATGTCAGAGAGTGTTTTGCCTATGTTCTCCTCTAGGAGTTTTATAGTTTCTGGTCTTACGTTTAGATCTTTAACCCATTTTGAGTTTATTTTTGTGTGTGGTGTTGGAAAGTGATCTAGTTTCATTCTTTTACAAGTGGTTGACCAGTTTTCCCAGCACCACTTGTTAAAGAGATTGTCTTTAATCCATTGTATATTCTTGCCTCCTTTATTGAAGATAAGGTGTCCATAGGTGTGTGGATTTATCTCTGGGCTTTCTATTTTGTTCCATTAATCTATATTTCTGTCTTTGTGCCAGTACCATACTGTCTTAATGACTGTGGCTTTGTAGTAGAGCCTGAAGTCAGGCAAGTTGATTCCTCCAGTCCCATTCTTCTTTCTCAAGATTGCTTTGGCTATTCAAGGTTTTTTGTATTTCCATACAAATCTTGAAAGTATTTGTTCTAGTTCTGTGAAAAATACCGCTGGTAGCTTGATAGGGATTGCATTGAATCTGTAGATTGCTTTTGGTAGAATACTTATTTTCACTATATTGATTCTTCCAATCCATGAACATGGTATATTTCTCCATTTATTTGTGTCCTCTTTGATTTCTTTCACAAGTGTTTTATAGTTTTCTATATATAGGTCTTTAGTTTCTTTAGGTAGGTATGTTCCTAAGTATTTTATTCTTTTCGTTGCAATGGTGAATGGAATTGTTTCCTTAATTTCTTTTTCTACTTTCTCATTATTAGTGTATAGGAATGCAAGGGATTTCTGAGTGTTGATTTTATATCCTGCAACTTTACTATATTCATTGATTAGCTCTAGTAATTTTCTGGTGGAGTCTTTATGATTTTCTGTGTGGAGGATCATATCATCTGCAAACAGTGAGAGTTTTACTTCTTCTTTTCCAATTTGGATTCCGTTTATTTCTTTTTCTGCTCTGATTGCTGTGGCCAAAACTTCCAGGACTATGTTGAATAGTAGCGGTGAAAGTGGGCACCCTTGTCTTGTTCCTGACTTTAGGGGAAATGCTTTCCATTTTTCACCGTTGAGGATAATGTTTGCTGTGGGTTTGTCATATATAGCTTTTATTATTTTGAGGTATGTTTCTTCTATTCCTGCTTTCTGAAGAGTTTTTATCATAAATGGATGTTGAATTTTGTCAAAGGCCTTCTCTGCATCTATTGAGATAATCATATGGCTTTTATTTTCCAATTTGTTAATGTGGTGTAGTACATTGATTGATTTGCGGATATTGAAGAATCCTTGCCTCCCTGGGATAAAGCCCACTTGGTCATGGTGTATGATCTTTTTAATGTGTTGTTGGATTCTGATTGCTAGAATTTTGTTGAGGATTTTTGCCTCTATGTTCACCAGTGATATTGGCCTGTAGTTTTCTTTTTTTGTGGCATCTTTGTCAGGTTTTGGTATTAGGGTGATGGTGGCCTCATAGAATGAGTTTGGAAGTTTACCTTCCTCTGCAATTTTCTGGGAGAGTTTCAGTAGGATAGGTGTTAGCTCTTCTCTAAATTTTTGGTAGAATTCAGCTGTGAAGCTGTCTGGACCTGGGCTTTTGTTTGCTGGAAGATTTCTGATTATAGTTTCAATTTCCATGCTTGTGATGGGTCTGTTAAGATTTTCTATTTCTTCCTGGTTCAGTTTTGGAAAGCTGTACTTTTCTAAGAATTTGTCCATTTCTTCCGTGTTGTCCATTTTATTGGCATATAATTGGTGATAGTAGTCTCTTATGATCCTTTGTATTTCTGTGTTGTCTGTTGTGATCTCTCCATTTTCATTTCTAACTTTATTGATTTGATTTTTCTCTCTTTGTTTCTTGATGAGTCTAGCTAATGGTTTGTCAATTTTATTTATCCTTTCAAAGAACCAGCTTTTGGCTTTGTTGATTTTTGCTATGGTCTCTTTTGTTTCTTTTGCATTTATTTCTGCCCTAATTTTTAAGATTTCTTTCCTTCTACTAACTCTGGGGTTCTCCATTTCTTCCTTTTCTGGTTGCTTTAGGTGTAGAGTTAGGCTATTTATTTGACTTTTTTCTTGTTTCTTGAGGTATGCCTCTATTGCTATGAACTTTCCTCTAAGCACTGATTTTATAGTGTCCCACAGGTTTTGGGTTGTTGTGTTTTCATTTTCATTCATTTCTAAGCATAATTTGATTTCTTTTTTTATTTCTTCTGTGATTTGTTGGTGATTCAGAAGCGTGTTGTTCGGCCTCCATATGTTGGGATTTTTAATAGTTTTTCTCCTGTAATTGAGATCCAATCTTAGTGCATTATGGTCAGAAAAGATGGTTGGAATGATTTCGATTTTTTTTAATTTATCAAGGTTAGATTTATGGCCCAGGATGTGATCTATCCTGGAAAAGGTTCCGTGAGCACTTGAGAAAAAGGTGAAATTCATTGTTTTGGGGTGAAATGTCCTATAGACATCAATTAGATCTAACTGATCTATTGTATCATTTAAAGTTTGCATTTCTTTGTTAATTTTCTGTTTAGTTGATCTGTCCATAGGTGTGAGTGGGGTATTAAAGTCTCCCACTATTATTGTGTTATTGTTAATTTCCCCTTTCATGCTTGTTAGCATTTGTCTTACATATTGCAGTGCTCCTATGTTGGGTGCATGTATATTCATAATTGTTATGTTTTCTTCTTGGATTGATCCTTTGATCATTATGTAGTGGCTTTCTTTGTCTCTTTTCACAGCCTTTGTTTTAAAGTCTATTTTATCGGAGATGAGTATTGCTACTCCTGCTTTCTTTTGGTCTCTATCTGCGTGGAATATCTTTTCCCAGCCCTTCACTTTCAGTCTGTATGTGTCTGTTGTTTTGAGGTGGGTCTCTTGTAGGTAGCATATATAGGGATCTTGTTTTTGTATCCATTCAGCCAGTCTTTGCCTTTTGGTTGGGGCATTCAACCCATTTACATTTAAGGTAATTATTGGTAAGTATGATCCCGTTGCCATTTACTTTATTGTTTTGGGTTCGAGTTTATATGCCCTTTTTGTGTTTCCTGTCTAGAGAATATCCTTTAGTATTTGTTGGAGAGCTGGTTTGGTGGTGCTGAATTCTCTCAGCTTTTGCTTGTCTGTAAAGCTTTTGATTTCTCCTTCATATTTGAATGAGATCCTTGCTTGGTACAGTAATCTGGGCTGTAGGTTATTTTCTTTCATTACTTTAAGTATGTCTTGCCATTCCCTCCTGGCCTGAAGAGTTTCTATTGAAAGATCAGCTGTTATCCTTGTGGGAATCCCCTTGTGTGTTATTTGTTGTTTTCCCCTTGCTGCTTTTAATATTTGTTCTTTGTGTTTAATCTTTGTTAATTTGATTAATATATGTCTTGGGGTGTTTTGCCTTGGGTTTATCCTGTTTGGAACTCTCTGGGTTTCTTGGACTTGGGTGATTATTTCCTTCCCCATTTTAGGGAAGTTTTCAACTATTATCTCCTCAAGAATTTTCTCATGGTCTTTCTTTTTGTCTTCTTCTTCTGGGACTCCTATAATTCGAATGTTGGAGCGTTTCATATTGTCCTGGAGGTCTCTAAGGTTGAACTCATTTCTTTTAATTCATTTTTCTTTTTTCCTCTCTGATTCATTTATTTCTACCATTCTATCTTCTATTTCACTAATCCTATCTTCTGCCTCCATTATTCTACTATTTGTTGCCTCCAGAGTGTTTCTGATCTCATTTATTGCATTATTCATTATATATTGACTCTTTTTTTATTTCTTCTAGGTCCTTGTTAAACCTTTCTTGCATCTTCTCAGTCCTTGTCTCCAGGCTATTTATCTGTGATTCCATTTTGATTTCAAGATTTTGGATCATTTTCACTATCAATATTTGGAATTCTTTCTCAGGCAGATTCCCTATCTCCTCCTCTTTGGTTTGGTTTGGTGGGCATTTCTCCTGTTCCTTTACCTGCTGGGTATTCCTCTGTTTCTTCATCTTGGTTATATTGCTGCGTTTGGGGTGGCCTTTCTATATTCTGTGAATTTGTGGAGTTCTCTTTATTATGGAGCTTCCTCACTGTGGGTAGGGTTGTATCAGTGGCTTGTCAAGGTTTCTTGGTTAGGGAGGCTTGTGTTGGAGTTCTGGTGGGTGGAGCTGGATTTCTTCTCTCTGGAGTGCTATGAATTGTCCAGTAATGGGTTGTGAGACTTCAATGGCTTTGGAGTAGTTTTGAGCTGCCTGTATATTGAAGCTCAGGGGTGTGTTACTGGAGAATTTGCGTGGTATGTCTTACTCTGGAACTTGTTGGGCCTTGGGTGGTGCTTGGTTTCAGTGTAGGTATGGAGGCGTTTGATGAGCTCCTATTGATTAATGTTCCCTGGATTCAGGATTTCTCTGATGTTCTTAGGATTTGGACTTAAGCCTCCTGTTTCTGGTTTTCAGTTTTATTTTTACCCTAGCCTCAGGATTTCTCCATCTATACAGCACTGATGATAAAGCATCTAGGTTAAAGATGAAAGGTTTCTCCACATTGAGGGTCACCCATAGAGGTTCACTGAGTTACATGGAGAAGAGAAGAGGGAGGGGGTAGTTAGATGTGACTGGAATGAGATGAGGTGGGATCAAAAGAGGAGAGAGCAAGCTAGCCAGTAACCATGTCCTTATGTACGCTCCACAGTCTGGACCACTCAGAGGTGTTCACGGAGTTATACAGGGAAGAGGAGAGGGAGGAAGTAGAGAGACGTGGCCAGGAGGATAAAAGAGGGAAATGAAAGGGAGAGAGAGAGATCCGGCCGGTAACCTGTTCCCTGAGTGTTCTCCACCATCTGGAACACACAGAGATTCACAGGGTTGGGTAGAGAAGAGAAGGGGGAGGGAGGAGACAGAGGACACCTGGTGGAGAAAAAGGAGGGGAGAGTGGTCAAGCCAGTAATCTTGCTCTCAGGTAAAATTTCGTACTGAAGATTGGGTTTTTACATGTACAAAATTGACAACAAATACCAAAAAGCAAAGATTAAAAATCTGGAGTAGACTGGATTTTCAAAAATACAATATTAAAGAGAAGAAGAAGAAGAGGAAAAAAAGAAAGAAAAAACAAACAAACAAAACAAAACAAAACAAAAAAGCCACAAGAATTATTAAAAATAATAATTAGAGAAATAGAGTACTTAAAATTTTAAGAAAGTTAAAAAGGAGGAAAAAAAAAAAGAAGAAAAAACAATCACACAACCCCATCAACTCAAAAAAAAAAGACTGTGAAAGTAGTAAAGGTATATCTGGCCCTTTCTCTGGTGTTGTGGGTTGTGTGGGGTCACTTCCAAGGCAATTCCCTCTGTTTAACTTCCTCTGTTTGCTGGTCTCTTCAGTGTCTGATTTCCATCTTGACACAGGGAGGGCAGTGGTGGACACACTAGGTTCACTATTCAGTCGCGCTGTGGGGAGGGAGGGATGCTGCAAACAAATATTACTGGCGTGTGCTTGCAGTGACTCATCTACTCTGGGCTTGCCCCTGCTCGCGGTGCACACTGCTCAGGCTCTACGTAGCTCTGCCAGGGAACTGTCTGAGGCCGGCCCTAGGCTTCATGCACCTCCCCAGTCTAAGCTGCTCAGGCTCGGCACTCAGGAAGCCCTCAGAGGCGCAGATTTGGTTGGGCCTGCATTTTGTGCCCTTCCCAGGTCCGAGTAGCTTAGGAGTTTGGCGAGCGCAATCGCTGCGACTATGGCCTTTCCCTGTTTCTCAGTTTTTGAGTGTACTGCTGGCATTCCTTCTCAGGCGGATGATGACTGTCCAGAACCCCCAGAAGTCTTAGTTAACAAAGAAGCCTGCTTGCATTTTGGTAGGTAATTCTCTCGTAGGCTGCAATTGCCCCCTTCCAGCCCTTAAGGCTCTGGCTGCCTGTCACCGGAGGGGATGGTCTGCAGCCGGCTATTTCCAATCCATCCTTTGTTCTGTGCATGGTCCTGGCAGTGTCTAATGTTTGAGCGTTCGCGCGGTAGCTATCCCACAGTCTGGTTTGCTAGCCCAAGTTAGTTCGCTCTGTCCATGCGCAGGGTGTTCCAGCCCAATTCTCAGAAAAGCACTGCAGCCCATGCCTCCCGTGGCCCAGTTCTTAAAAAGCACTGCCGGCTGTGCCTCCCACTCCTCCCTGCCCAGCCCCCACTTGCTAGTGGCGGATGCAGGTGTCTGCGCTGCTTTTCTGCTGGGGGAGTTACTGTTGGGCTCTTCATCTGTTGGTTTTAATTATTTATTTATTTTTCCTTCCTGTTAGTTGCCCTCTGTGCTTCCAAAGCTTGCCACAGACTCAGCTGCGAGAATGTTTCCTGGTGTTTGGAAACCTCTCTTTTTAAGAGTCTCTTCCCGGGATGGGATTCCCTTCCCGGGACGGAGCTCCCTCCCTACCTCCTTTGTCTCTTTTTTCGTCTTATTATATTTTTTCCTACCTGTTTTTGAAGCCAATGATCTGCTTTGCTGGGTGCCTGATGTCCTCTGCCAGCATTCAGAAGTTGTTTTGTGGAATTTACTCAGCATTGAAATGTTCTTTTGATGAATTTTTGAGAGAGAAAGTGGTCTCCCTGTCCTATTCCTCCACCATTTTAGGACCGCGCCCCTCTGTGTGTATTTGTTAACTATATAAGAAGAGTAGGAAGAAGTGAAGTAGAAAGTAGTAAAGATCACAGTGAGATCATGAAGATAGATGCTAGGAAGTTACCAATTTGACTTTAAGTTCCTTACATTCAGTGTTTGTCAGGTGTTAGGTGGGCATCCCTGATAGCTCACACAGTAAAGAATCCGCCCACAATGCAGGACACCTGGGTTCAATCCCTGGGTTAGGAAGATCCCCTGGAGAGGTGCATAGCAACCCACTTCAGTATTCTTGCCTGGAGAATCCCCATGGACAGAGGAGCCTGGAGGGCTACAGTCGATGGGGTCGCAGAGTCAGACACGACTGAGCGACTAAGCACACACACACAGGTGTTAGGCAAGGCTTCTACTGCTTATTTCTCCCAGAATGTGCCACAGTTTCCCTTCATAACACCCATGACAACTGGTGATCAGTTAGTTAAATCAAAGTAAGATCAAACCAAAACAAATTAACAATTCAGCTTGTTATGGTAAGAACATTCTCTTCTATGAAAATCTGATTACACACTCTAGCCCTTCCTTTTGTAAGGCACAAAACTAAGTTTCTCAGAGAAGTTCCTTTCTGAGCTTTATAAAATCTATATTGTCAGTTGAATCATCTTCATGCACAGATGAAGTGGGATGGTGGCTGGTTGGAAGTATTGACTCTAAAGCCAGATTGCCTGCAGTCAAGTTCCTGTGAGGATTAAATGAGTGAATAGCTGGAGGCATGTAGAGAAAAGCACCACACTCAGGAAATATGCAATAAATGGTAGAGTTTATCATCATTATATTAATTCAGTCTTCATGCACAGTATTTGCTGATTAGGTATATATGTCACTTTAGATTCTGGTGGTGCTCTTACTTTAAAGAGTACTTTTATTAATATATGTACTGTTGCATTTTGAAATCTGGAATGCATGTGACTAGATCAGGGCATCCGGTCCCATTACTTCATGGCAAATAGATGGGGAAATAGTGGAAACAGTGGCTGACTTTATTTTGGGGGGCTCTGAAGACTCTGATGCTGGGAGGGATTGGGAGCAGGAGGAGAAGGGGATGACAGAGGATGAGATGGCTGGATGGCATCACTGACTTGATGGGCATGAGTCTGAGTGAACTCCGGAAGTTGGTGATGGACAGGGAGGCCTGGCGTGCTGCTATTCATGGGGTCGCAAAGAGTCGGACACGACTGAACTGAACTGAACTAACTGAAAATCACTGCAGATGGTGATTGCAACCATGAAATTAAAAGACGCTTACTCCTTGGAAGGAAAGTTATGACCGACCTAGACAGCCTATTCAAAAGCAGAGACATTACTTTGCCAACAAAGGTCCGTCTAGTCAAGGCTATGGTTTTTCCAGTGGTCATGTATGGATGTGAGAATTGGACTAGAAAGAAAGCTGGGCACCAAAGAACTGATTCTCTTGAACTGTGGTGTTGGAGAAGACTCTTGAGAGTCCCTTGGACTGCAAGGAGATCCAACCAGTCCACCCTAAAGGAAATCAGTCCTGAATGTTCATTGGAAGGACTGATGTTGAAGCCGAAACTCCAGTATTTTGGCCACCTGATGCAAAGAGCTGACTCATTTGAAAAGACCCTGATGCTGGAAACGATTGAGGGCAGGAGGAGAAAGGGATGACATAGGATGAGATGGTTGGATGGCATCACCGACTCAATGAACATGAGGTCGGGTAGGCTCTGAGAGTTGATGACGGACAGGGAGGCCTGGCATGCTGCAGTTCATGGGGTCACAAAGAGTCGGACAAGACTGAGTGACTGAACTGAACTGAACTGAAGTAGTCTAGCACCAGACAGCCCTGGTTTGAACCTTAATTCAATTTATCTGCATGACCAAGGTCATTGTTTTCAAACCTCAGCTTTCTTATAAGTAAAATTGGGGTTACAAACATTTTCTTTCCTTAAGCAGTAGCTAAGTTAATGAAGAAAATACATAGCATAATACCTGTCTGTATATATTGTGATGGGTGCTAAATAAAGTGTGATTTGTATTATTACATTAAATCTTACAATCTTCATAGTCTCCACTCCTAAAATGAGATCTCTTCTTGGATATATCAGCTCTTTTGTAATGCAATGAATCTACATTAAATTTATCAGTCTTCCCCCATAAGCTAACCTTCCTCCTAAATCTGTATTTCTATTATCTTTCCAAATGCCTATATTTGGTAGGACTCTATAACCAAGAATGTCAGGTTGGATTTTTATATAGATAAGAACATCACACCAGTTATGTGGCTTGCCTGTGGATACACAGCAGGTAAGAGACAGAGAATGTCACAGCTTTGCATGCCGAGCTTTTGGTCTCCTCTGCTGAGATTTTGAAACTGTTACTTTTTAAAGTTGCATAATTCAAAGTAAGTCATCTACCAAAGACATTCTTTAACTGTTAGTGAATGTCTATGAGATTTACACATATTTTTCATCTCCTTTGCACTAAGTGTCCAATCTACTAAAATATATCCTGTGACCTTGTGGTAAAATATGCTTTAAAATAAGTGCCACATAACCATTCATTTTAAAGGGTATGGAGTAAATATACTGCTGGTACCTGCGGAGCAAATTGATGTTGTTCTTAATGCTATGCTTTTGTTACTTTTCTCTAGTAAACCCAAAGGTTGAACTTTCAGGCAATGACGCTAACCAAAATGTGTATACATCTAAGTGGTACATATAAAATCTCTTAAACTAGAATGCAATTACCTTTCCCAAAAGTCTAAGCATTTCCCACACAAATTTATCTTCTATTCAAAGAAATTTGTTGCACTGATGTCTGAAATTCATCAGTCATCTGACACATAGACAAAAAGCTATGACTTACAGAAACTCTACCTTCCAGACACACACACACAGGTTCACACACACACACACACACACACACACACACACACAGGAGCCCCATAATTTAATGTATCATAAACTAACTGAAAATAATTAACTCTATATATCACTCATGGTGGCTGTTTGTTTTTCTTTGCAGAATCAATATTTAAGCATTTGGGACAAAGCCCACTTTATCCAAAGACTGAATTAGTATTTTAAATTGTATGTTGACCTGATGTTGTATTCCTAGGATTTAATTAATTATCAGTTCTTTCTTTGTTTGCTTTTCAGTAAAGCACAAAGCTCCAAAGATGATAGTCTTTTGGGAAAAAAAAAAAAGAAAATAAAATATTGTCATAATGATACATAGCCCATATCCTTGACATTATACACAGAGAAAGTTCTGGTTTGAAAAGATCGAAAAAATGCTCAGACTATGAGAGTGTAAACAATAGAATGATTTACCAAGTGATCTTATTCCTTATTCTCATTTTTTATGAATCTGGTCTCTCAAAGATCAGAGAGAATGCAAAATACACTTTCTTCTACAGAACTCATTTTCTTTTCCACCTATACATATTTCACATTCTTCACAAATCTCTTTCGCTTTAAGCTATCTTTTTTATACATTAATCAGTTAAACATTTTTTATCAAGACACTGTATAAGTCAGGCACAATTTCAGGTATGGGGAATGTAGCAGTACCAAAAAAAAAAAAAAAACAGGAAAATATTCCTCCATTTCCATCGCTGTTTACTCCCTCAAAATTCTTTAACAGATTTAATCTTGTAACTTTCTGCCTTTGATCTCCTCTTTGCTCAAGTTCAGATCATTCTCTCAGTCATGTCCAACTCTTTCTGACCCCATGGACTGCAGCATGCCAGGGCTCCCAGTCCATCACCAACTCCCAGAGTCCACCCAAATCCATGTCCATTGAATCAGTATTGCCATCCAATCATCTCACCCTCTGTCATCTCCTTCTCCTCCCACCTTCAATCTTCCTCAGCATCAGGGTCTCTTCAAATGAGTCAGTTCTTTGCATCAGGTGGCCCAAGTATTGCAGTTTCAGCTTCAATATCAGTCCTTCCAATGAATATACAGGACTGATTTCCTTTAAGATGGACTGGTTGGATTTTCTTGCAGTCAGTCCAAGGGACTCTCAAGAGTCTTCTCCAACACCACAGTTCAAAAGATCAGTTCTTCGGTGCCCAGCTTTCTTTCTAGTCCAACTATCACATCCATGCATGACTACTGGAAAAACCATAGCCTTGACTAGACAGAATTGTTGGCAAAGTAATGTCTCTACTTTTTAATATGCTGTCTAGGGTGGCCATAACTTTCATTTCAAGGAGTATGTGTCTTTTAATTTCATGACTTCGGGCACAGTCTGCAGTGATTTTGGAGCCCCCCCAAAATAAGTTTGAAAAAATAAATAATAAATAAAACTGTCACTGTCTGCCCATCTATTTGCCATGAGTGATAGGACCAGATGTCATTATCTTAGTTTTCTGAATGAGCTTAATGCCAACTTTTTCACTCTCTTCTTTAACTTTCATCAAGAGGATTTTTAGTTCTTCTTCACTTTCTGCCATAAGGGTGGTGTCACCTGCATATCTAAGGTTATTGATATTTCTCCTGGCAATCTCGATCCCAGCTTGTGTTCACCCAGCCCAGCATTTCTCTTGATGTACACTGTATATAAGTTAAATAAGCAGGGTGATAATATACAGCCTTGCTGTACTCCTTTTCCTATTTGGAACCAGTCTTTTTTTCCATGTCCAGTTCTAACTGTTGCTTCCTGAGCTGCATACAGATTTCTCAGGAGGCAGGTCCAGTGATCTGGTATTCCATTTTGTTGTGATCCACACAGTCAAAGGCTTTGGCATAGTCAATAAAGCAGAAATAGATGTTTTTTTGGAACTCTCTTGCTTTTTCCATGATCCAACAGATGTTGACAATTTGATCTCTGGTCCTTCTGCCTTTTCTAAAACCAGCTTGAACATCTGGAAGTTCATAGTTTATGTACTGTTAAAGCCTCGCTTGGAGAATTTTGAGCATTACTTTACTAGCGTGTGAGATGAGTGCAATTGTGCGGTAGTTTGATGATCCTTTGGCATTGTCTTTCTTTGGGATTGGAATGAAAACTGACCTGTTCCAGTCCTGTGGCCACTGCTGAGTTTTCCCAATTTGCTGGCATGTTGAGTGCCGCACTTTCACAGCATCATCTTCCAGGATTTGAAATAGCTCAACTGGAATTCCATCGCCTCCACTAACTTTGTTCATAATGATGCTTCCTGAGGCCCACTTGACTTCACATTCCAGGATGTCTCCTCTAGGTGAGTGATCATACTATTGTGATTATCTGGGTGGTGAAGGTTTTTTTTGTACAGTTCTTCTGTGTATTCTTGCCACCTCTTCTTTATATCTTCTGCTTCTGTTAGGTCCTTACCATTTCTGTCCTTTATCAAACCCATCTTTCCATGAAATGTTCCCTTGGTATCTCTAATTTTCTTGAAGGGTTCTCTAGTCTTTCCCATTCTGTTCTTTTCCTCTATTTCTTTGCATTGATCGCTGAGGAAGGCTTTCTTGCTATTCTTTGGAACTCTGCATTCAGATGCTTATATCTTTCCTTTTCTCCTTTGCTTTTCGCTTCTCTTCTTTTCACAACTATTTCTAAGGCCTCCCCAGACAGCCATTTTGCTTTTTTGCATTTATTTTCCATGAGGATGGTCTTGATCCCTGTCTCCTGTACAATGTCATGAACCTCTGTCCATAATTCATCAGGCACTCTGTCTGTCAGATCTAGTCCCATAAATCTATTTCTCACTTCCACTTTATTTTTTTTATTTTTTAAAAATTGCATATATTTTATTTGTTGTTTTTCAAAAAGATTTAAAAACTTATATTGATTACCAATTACTACATGAAAATAATTTCATCACATGATGTGAAAGAGGAGGAGGTAGGGAATGGATCTTACAAAAATGATTCAGTCAAGGTATCAAAAATGCTAGGAACGTCACTGAGAGTCACTTAACTGTTTTGATGGAAGGAGTCACAAGAGAATGGTCAAGGTGAATCATAAAAGATGTCATCATTATATTTCTATGTAGTTGTATGTATGTCTATTATACTAACACATATATATGGAATTTAGAAAGATGGTAATGATGAACCTGTATGCAAGATAGCAAAAGAGACACAGATGTGTAGAGCGGACTTTTGGACTCGGAGGGAGAGGGAGAGGGTGGGATGATTTGGGAGAATGGCATTGAAACACGTATACTATCATGTAAGAAATGAATCACCACTCTATGTTTGATGCAGGATACAGGATGCTTGGGGCTGTTGCATGGGGATGATCCAGAGAGATGATATGGGGTGGGAGGTGGGAGGGGGGTTCATGTTTGGGAACTCATGTACACCCGTGGTGGATTCATGTCAATATATGGCAAAACCAATACAGTATTGTAAAATAAAGTAAAAATAAAAATCACTTCCCCTTTACAATCATAAGGGATTTGATTTAGTCCATACCTGAATGGTCTAGTGGTTTTCCCTACTTTCTTCTATTTAAGCCTGAATTTTGCAATAAGGAGTTCATGATCTGAGCCACAGTCAGCTCTCAGTCTTGTTTTTGCTGCCTGTATAGAGCTTCTCCATCTTTGGCTGAAAAGAATATAATCAATCTGATTTCGGTGTTGACTCTGGTAGCTACTCCATTTATTCTCAGGGATTATTGCCCACAGTAGTAGATAATGGTCATCTGAGTTAAATTCACCCATTTCAGTCCATTTTATTTTGTTGATTCCTAAAATGTCAATGTTCACTCTTGCCATCTCCTGTTTGACCACTTCCAATTTGCCTTGATTTATGGACCTATCATTCCAGGTTCCTATGCAATGTTGCTCTTTACAGCATTAGACTTTGCTTCTAACATCAGTCACATCCACAACTGGGTTTTGTTT
Source organism: Budorcas taxicolor (assembly GCF_023091745.1). Taxonomy (NCBI): domain Eukaryota; kingdom Metazoa; phylum Chordata; class Mammalia; order Artiodactyla; family Bovidae; genus Budorcas; species Budorcas taxicolor. The sequence continues at coordinate 36,018,971 of NC_068910.1, forward strand.
TTGTTTTGGCTCTGTCTCTTCATTCTTTCTGAAGTTATTTCTCCACTGATCTCCAGTAGCATATTGGGGACCTACCAGTCTGGGGAGTTCATCTTTCAGTGTCCTATCTTTTTGCCTTTTCATACTGTTCATGGGGTTCTCAAGGCAAGAGTACTGAAGTGGTTTACCATTCCCTTCTCTGGTGGACCATATTTTGTCAGAGGACCACATTTTTGATCAAACTATCAACAAATTTTACTGCATCATTCCCTGTTTTCATGCTTCAGTATTGTCAGTTTACTAAAGACACTCAGAATTATATCCTTATGCTCATCATCTCTCCATAGTCTATGCCTCCAAAGTGATGCCACTTCTGAGATACATGAACAGTGCTGTAACTCAGCAAATCTAGACCAAACTTTTCCTCCTAAGCTAATCTTACAGAGTTTTCATTCCCATGATCTTTCCAAATGCTCCTGTTTGAGAAGACTCTGTCTGTTGTCTGCCATACTCAGTCAACTGTCATAGCTTTGGTCCTACAGCTGTAACAAATCCAGAATTCAATTTCATTCTTTAACCTTGATTTCATTCTTCATCCCCAATTAATCTGTTTTTAATGCAATAATTTCCTTAGTGGCTTTTCTGTCTAAAATGTTTCTTTTCCTGTCCCATCCATGCTTTTTGCTCACTAAATTACAACTGTGATGATTTTTGTAGGCTTTATAAAAATGTTGATCACTTCTCACAATAATTATTAAAATATATAATTATTAAATAAATGTTTTGCCTTCCAATTAAGACTTTCTCTGATGAACTCTCTGCTAGTGTTTCCTCACAAACCCCATAGCCCACAGTCTAGGAACAGGTGGCTCTTTTCCTGTAGTCTATGTAGGGGTCATATGTAACCTCTCTTGGCAACCCACTCCAGTGTTCTTGCCTGGAGAATCCCAGGGACGAGGGAGCCTTGTGGGCTGCCATCTATGGGGTCGCACAGAGTCAGACATGACTGAAGTGACTTAGCAGCAGCAGCAGTAGCAGCATATACCTACATTTAAAATATGATATATTTGGTGGATTAGATGACTAAATGAAGAAAACATTGCAAATATGAGAGAGTGGAACTAAAAATCAGAATCCTGTTGCTAAGATTACAGTAAGAATTTCTTATTTTTGCCCTCATCTTTCTTTGGTTTCAATGCCACCTTTCTCATGTAGCAAATAACTGTAAATCATGGTAAGATGTTCCATTATATCTAGGACAAAATTAATTTGGATTTCCAGTCAAACATCCTATGGTGAAACAACCATAACCTATGACCTGCTTATAGAGCTTCTAAATAAATGGTTTCAGCAACATGGCAATGAAATGTAGGTATGACTAGGAGGCAAATGCCCTCTCAAAGATCCACTGAAGAGTGATATTATTTCCTGTTACAGCATTCTCAACTGTGGAAATATTCTTACTATTTTACACTGTAAAGCTCTTGTCTATTTATTGTAAAAATATGAAAATGAAAATTATCTGTAATCCTACCTGGCTGCTAAAATTCCTGTGAATATTTGATATATTTTTCTAGGATTTTTACCCTGTATGTACAGTTAAGGTTATATTTTTTAAATTAATTCATTATTATTGAAATATAATTGATTTACAATGATGTGTTAGTTTCAGGTGCACAGCAAAAGGATTCATATGTGTATATATATATATATATATGCATATATATATATTCAGATTCTTTTCCATTATAGATTATTACAAGATATTGAATATAATTTCCTGCACTGTACAGTAGATCCATGTTGTTCATCTGTTTCATATATAGTGTGTATCAGTTCATCCTAATTTGGCAACTGTTAAGTTCATTTTCTATGTCTGTCTGTCTGTCTGTTTCTGTTTTGTAAATAAGTTAATTTCTGTCATTTTTGCAAGTTCCACATGCAAGTTATATCATATGATATTTGTCTTTCTCTGACTTGACTTCACTAGGATAATCACTAGTCTATACACGATAGTCTATATACCCCCCCCCTCTCTCTCTCTCTATACACACACACACATTTTTCATTCATCTGTCATTCATTCATTCATCTGTTTTCATTCATCTGTCAATGGACACTTAGGTTTTTTCCATGTTTTGGCTGTTGTAAATAGTGTTGTATGAACTTTGGGGTACTTGTATCTTTTCAAATTAGAGTCTTCATCTTTTCCAGATACATACCCAGGAATCGGATTGATGGATCTAATAACCAAGGTTTTAAATGATAAAGAAACCTAATAATGCATGTGTTTTTACTTAAGTTAAATTAGAAGCATGCTTTTATATCAGTATATATAAATCTATGGGCTTCCCAGGTGGTTCAGTGGATAAAGAACCTGTCTGCAATGTGAAGAAACACAGGAAATGTGTTCTATTCCTTTGTCAGAAAGATCCCCTGGAGGAGGGCACAGCAACCCACTTCAGTATTCTTGCCTGGAGAATCCCGCAGACAAAGGAGCCTGGCGGGCTACAGTCCACAGGTGGCAAAGAGTTGGACACAACTGAAGCAACTGAGTGTGCACCCATATAAACCTACACCTTTGTATGATACCTTTATTGTGTAAAAACAACGCTACATTTTAATTATTCAAATTGCATTGTTTTTAATTTCTTTAGTTTTTTTAAAGAACTTCACCTATTAAAAATATTTCATTAAACATCCTAGAAGTGGAGTTTAATATCTGATAGGACAAGTTTCTTCACTTTAAACATTTTAAGTTTTTTTTTTTTTCCCCCAGTGAACTTAGTAGCCATTTTGTTCTAGGATCAAACATCAGCTTTTCAGACTGAGAACTGCTTGTTTCATCATGAGTGGATTCATTTTGCGTGATACCACATCAGCAAAGACTATGATACTGACCAAATACCATTGTGATAATTTTCAGTAAAAATTTACAGTCAGAGATACAGGAATATCCAATATTCTTTGATCATCAGATTCTCTTTGTATTATAAATCATTTGTTTTTAAAGATAAATTTCACTTAATTACTCAAACTTCATTAACCTCATTCTCTTTTCCTAAATATCCAACATGAGAAGATTAATTATAATAGAAAAATTTCCTAGTGATCAGAGAGTCAGGTGATAAAATAAATAACCAAAATGTGTAACTGAATCAGAGCTACCCTAATGCAATCTTTACACAGTATTGATGGTCTTGGCAATGGAACCAGAGTGTGTGGGGTGTGTGGAACAGAATCTACTGGGCAGTAACGTTGTAAGGTGCTCAGTCATTCAGTTGTATCTGACTCTTCACAAACCATGGACTGTAGCCTGGAAGGCTCCTCTGTCTATAGGATATCCCAGGCAAGAATAGTGGAGGGTGTTGTCATCTCCTGTTCCAGGGATCTTCCCAATCCAGGGATCAAACCCGCATTTCTTGCGTCTCCTACATTGGCATGCAGATTCTTTACCACTGCACCCACTTGGGAAGGCTAGACAGGACTTGGATAGGCATTAATGACAGGAACTGCAATAAGTCACTGTTTTTAATTCACACTTACTTGCCTAATGAGTCCCTTTCTGGTGGACTTATTCACCACACAGCACAGTCTTGCTATTCCAGGGGGATTTTTCTCTCTGCATAACTCTGGTCACATACGATTTACTTCCTTTCTACTCAAGGATGAATGGTAGCATCAGCATTACTTAGAAGCTTGTTATAAACACCAGGTCCCACTCCCCAACCTGATAATATTGAACTCAAATATGCATCCTATCAGGTGACTTGTGTACACATTAAAGTTAGAGAAACACCGACTAGTCTGTAGTGAATGTATCATATAGTTTGACATTCATAACAATAATCATACGACCTACTTGCAGCTTCATAAGAAAGCCTCACAGTGGTTTCCATGTTATGACAGTTCTAAGTACTCTATTATGTGCATTTTAATGACTATAAATAGCAGTACCTCTTACTACAGAGTCAAAATGCAAATGAGCTATCTGTACCCAACAGTGAGTCTTAACCCCAGTTACCCATGCAATTAATGGTATAAGGACACCGTCTATAGTCCCTGCTGAAAAATATGAGGAAAATTCACTCACACTTGTTCCATGATTGTAAATATCTTTTTTTTCTTATTTCTGCTAAAAATAATTTAAGACGGATCTTTCATTTTGCATTTCTTGTCAAGCTTCTGAAGTTGTCATATTCCATCATACAGCTTCCCTAAACTTGGCGTGACTAATCCAACATGTGTCACAACACTAACTGCAATTTTAATAAGTTCTTCAGTTTAAAAAAAGAGAAAAAAGAATGGCTAAAGAAAGCAGGCCTTCCAGGAAGAAGAAATGACATGATTCTTAAACAAGGTCTTGCTACAATAAACTCTGTATTATTTAGTGGATCAGAGAGTCTGAAATTCTGCCAAATAATTCCATGTATCTCTAATTCACTTGGTTGACTTTCAGAAATGCTAACAACTATTAACTAGACTTTCATAGTATGTCAGTCTTTTCAAGTGAGGAAAATGGAGGGAAAGTGTTCTGAATGTGTTCTTTCCCTAGTGATGACTGTAGAATGTTTATTGACCATTTGTGTCATTAATCACTTTTTATTCCAAGTGAGTAACTTCTTCTATGATGTATGAATTAAAAGTCAAGATCGTTTAAGAATATTCAGGGAGGGAAAAAAAGAAAATAAATGCCTAGCAGTGGTCTTTAATTGCAAAGCAAAACACATGTTTCAAAATGTTCAAGGAATACAGACACCATAGATTCTTTGCAGAAACCTAGGTCCATAAATCAAACATTTTCCCAAACCTTACACTTCGAATTGCCAAAACAAAAATAGCCAGACAAACACTTACTTGTTTTTTGTTTGTTTTACTATTTTCAAAATCCAGCTTTAAATGGAAACCTCTATGTAATTCCAAGGACTTAACTGTAACATCACGACAGGGCTTTGGAATAGAAAGTAGACAGTGTCCTGGCAGGAAAAAAGATTCTTACATAAATTCCTTCATATCAGGGAGCTTATCTAAACCATTTTTTGGTCAAATTCCATTGTATCTAGCATAGGAATTTGTACACAATAAATTTGTAAGTAATAATTTGTTGCAGGAAGGGGAAAAAAAAGGAAAGATATGAAGGAATGAGGGGAAAGGGCAGTTAAAGTGTCTTATTGAATAAATGTGAGTGCTCCTGTAAAGTTAGTCATTCCTACTTCTCATATCCCTCCTATGTTACGGATGCCATAGACTTTCTCAGTTGTTTGCAGACAATACAAACTCTCTACAGAGACCAGACTGGCTTGCAGAATTATGGGAAAGTTTATTGACATCATGAGACTCATTGACTTTATTTTACAGAACAACAAATGAAAAGAAATATCTCCAGTGCACTCAAAGGAGCTAAGTTATAAGAAGATTTACATAGAGATGAGGATCATGCTGTCACCACACTACACAAACCTTCAAGTTCTACAGTGTGACCTTTCATTTCCTCCTTCTCCCATCAGTCAGGACATGATCATTGGATACAGAACGGACCTGGCTACAAATGTGAACTTTGCTCTGATTGCAAGGATGTTTGTTCTGAAGGTCTCACCTGATATCTCATCTTCTTTTGATGTGTTCTTAGCATTTTTATTTCATAGAACATTGCTATTAAGGCTGTGAATATCTTCAGAAAGTTTTGGGAACTTTCATCCCATTAGAACTTCGAAGAATTATACCAGCTTCTCCTCTATACCCAGGATGAATAGTTGAATGAATGATAAAACAACAGAAGTGAATACCACATTTTAAATAATTAAGAAAAAAGGGTATAACTCTATGTAACTCATGTAATCATGGAAGAAAACAGTTCAAATGTTTTGAGAATAAAGGAATCTATCATTACCAAATAAACTAATCAACAAAATATTCTAATCCAAAGTTAATAAAAGTAAAAAGAAAAGGCATTTCTTGCCCTATGGATACTGACAATATCTAACATTCTTTTTTCAGGAGTGACTTTACTAAGCATACTGCATACAACTAAGTGGATCAACATTTTCTCGACAGTATACCCATGACCAAAGTCGCTATAACTCCATTTCTCCTTCTTCATCTCACCAGAATTAGTAAGATTTAAATTGTACAAGAATAAATAACATCTATACAACCAGCAATTGGTAAATTATGTTTCAGCTCTGAGTATCTATCCTACAGAATAGCCATCACATCCTTATACCTGTTCTTCATGGACTAACAGCCACACACAGGTGCCATCACCTTCACACACTCCAGCTGTTTTACCTACCTGTATGTGGTAGACAACAATACTTCTCGCCAATATTTTCAATTCTGTTATGTTGAAAGTATATTCCCCAGCTGCCTTACAATGCCTAGTTCTGGAAAAAGTGCTGGAAATGGCCAATATTCATAAATGGTCAACATATGTAAGTGCCAATATCTGTCTCTGCAGAGTTTCCTCTCCTGCCGCAGCAGGTTATAAAAGATTTATGCAAAGTGGCGATGCTGCAAGACTGGAAATCTTGGTACCACATGAGAAAGAGCTGCCCTGGAGAGTCATTCAGACCCAAAGCATACTTTGAAAGAGACTTTGATTGTGCTAAGCCACCAAGATTTTGGTATTTGTTACCCCGGTTCAACCTAGGGTAACAAACACCAAGCTGACTAAGACATAGTAGTATTACTCTTTTTCTTCACTATGCTGTGTTCTCATATCTACCCCATAATGACAGAATTCTGCAAAGTAACTGGACAGGATTTTGAGAATAGTCTGTTTTGATAGAACATAAATTCCTTCTTACAGTAGGCAAACTTTTTCATTCTTGACCCATTTCCTTGACTCTCAGCAACCGAGTTAACCTGCCAAAGTTGGAAGAATATCACATTTGGAGGTGGGAAAAATATTTATGAGTCTGATTTACAGCATGTGAATATGTAGCCAATATTAGCATATTTCAATTAATATACTTTCATGAGGTTGTTTCTCCTTTGTGCAAGTAGGTTTTTTGAATTCAACTCTTCACTGATATTGTTCTAACATATTTTGTGCTGCCCACTTGTGCTCTGATGTAAAAATGGTTAACTCCCTAGATATCCTAAGGTGGACCTGTTTACAGCTTTTGCTATTAGCAATCAGCTCTTCCCCACTCCTGTGACAATGTGACAGATTGATTCAGGGATGATAGATTGAGTACATTCACTCGGATTTCACACATAAATCCTCTAAATGTAAAGTTTAGAAATTCATTTTTTGAATAGAGGATGGTTTGTGCACTTTTAATGTGTTTGTGCATTTTTAAGGGTTTCTAGTACTTTTGATTCCCTCAGAGGATGTCCTGAACTGGACATCAGTGTTTACTAGGTGAACTCTTTGAATTTTCATTGTTGTTGTTTCTATTCTTTTTAAACATAACTTAAAAGAAGTGGGATGTGAGGTAGATCATGTTAGCAGTTGCAAGTCACAATTGCTTTCTACTTCCTTTCTTTATAAGGCAAAATATATATTTCTAAGTAAATATGTATTTTAATATATATACATATATTTAAAAATATTGGTATACAGGAGGAGTAAATACTGGAAATCTCATTATTGATCTGAGCTAGGTAAATTTATCCATAGAATCTTACTCTCTCCAAACTCTGAAAGGCCATTTATTGCTAAGAAAGATCAGTTGTCAGAGACTTTTATCCCTCCAAGAGAAGCTAGCTTCACAGCCTGAAGGGAGAACTGTGCAAGGTCTGGAAAAATGAGACCCATGGTGTCTTTGTGTCTCTCTGTTCCAGCTTCTAACATTGCTGGCAACTTACGGGAAGAATAGAAAAGCAGACTTGATCAGGCTCTAGGAACGGAGAAAATATTCATAGCTGTAAGATGAGAAAGATAGAATTCAAAACAACTCTTTGACATTTAAAAAATTATCTTACTCTGGCGTTGGTCTTTACAGCGTTTTCTCTTTGTTATCTCATCTTATACTTGATTTCAGTCTGTGTTTATCAGGTTCTAAGATTTATACACTGAGAAAGGCAGAAAAATGGCTCCACATAGGCATCTATGTCTTAATGCCAGAGGCTGTGAATGTCCTTTGCTACATGGCAAAAGGGTTTCAAATGTGATTAAATTAAGAACTTTGTTTTGGGGAGACTAGCTGGGATTATGAACCTGGGCCCAGTATAATCACATGAGTCCTCAAAATCACAGAACCTTTCCTGACTGTGACCAGAGGGAGATGTGACCATGGGAAAATGGTCAGAGACATGCAGCTTTGCAGCTTTAAATATGGAGATTAAGAATCATGAGTCAAGGAAAGTGCAAAAAGTAGATTCTCTTCTAAAGGCTCCAGAAAAGAACCAGTCTTGTGAAATCTTGATTCTAACCCAGAGATCTGTATCAGATATCTAACCTACAGAACTATCATAAAATAAGATTTTTCTATTTCAGCCATACTTACTTCATACTTTGTTACATTAGCAGTAGCAAACTAATGCCATACCCCAAAGTGTGGCAAGCTTTAAGACTTCAGGCTACTCTACCAGAAAGCATCATGCTTTGGTTTATATGTTCTGGTCAGTTTCCTTTTATATGAGTTGAGATTCCAGGTTCTTAGATTTCCAAAAAGCATGTTTGTTTAATTCTTCTTTATTGTTTTGTTTTCCCTACTTCACCCTACTGCATCTAATGTGGTATATACAATTAAGCATGAATTGGTTCCAAGAACTTATGTGTCATCATTCAGATACTATACATTTGTTCCATGTGTATGAATGCTCCGGCTAAGAAAAAGAGGGTTTTGTTTTGTTTCAATTTTTTTTTATCTCCTGTGAGAACTCCAAAATTACAACTGGCTGCTGAACAATCATGCACAGGAGAATGTTGGATCCCACCAAAAAAGATACCCACATCCAAGGGCAAAGGAGAAGTCCCAGCAAGACAGTATGAGGGGCAAAATCTCATTTAGAATCAAACCCCATACCTGTCAGAGATGCTTGGAGGGCCCAAACGAAACCTTGTGTGTTCCAGGACCCAGAGATCCCACAGAGATTGAGCCCAGCCTGTGTTTGACTCTTTGTTGGAGGTACAGATCAACAGTGGCCTGCAATAGGGATAGGAGCTCTGGGTACAACTACCTGGGTCACACAACATGTTGCATAAGACCTCTTGGAGTAGGTCGCCATTAACCCTACCATAGAGCTGCAGATGACCCACAAACTGCAGAACAATTATACCAAATAAATTCTTGCACTGTCAAGAAAGTTCTAGGACCCACAACAGATTTCTCAACCTGGGGATCCAGCAAAGGGTCTGAGAACCCCCAGAGAATTTGACTTTGGAGGCCAGTGGGATTTGATTACAGAATGTATATAGGACTGGGAAAACAGACTCTTGGAGGGTACAAACAAAACATTGTGCACACCAGCCCCAGGAGAAAGGAACAGTGATCCCACAAGAGACAGACCCAGACTTGCCTGTGAGTGTTCCAGGAGTCTCCAGCAGAGGCATGGGTTGGCAGTGGCCTGCTGCAGAGTCAGGGGCACTGTGTGCTGCAATGTGTGCACAGGATCGTTTGAAGGAGGTCGGTAGCCTTTGTCTTCATTACCTCCACCATAATTTGCTCTTAGGTCAATCAATAGGGCAAGAACACAGCCCCACCCATCAACAGGAAATTAGATTAAAGATTTACCCATCAGAATAAAACCCAGTTCCCCACACAGTCAGTCTCTCCCATCAGGAAGCCTCCATAAGCCTCTTATCCTTAACCCTCAGAGGGCAGACAGAATGAAAACCACAATCACAGAAAACTAATCCAACTGATCACATGGACCACAGCCTTGTATAACTCAATGAAACTATGAACTATGCCCTGTAGGGCCACCCAAAATGGATGGGTCATGGTGGAGAGTTCTGAGAAAATGTGGTCCACCGGAGAAGGAAATGACAAACCACTTCAGTATTCTTGCCTTGAGAATGCCATGAACAGTATGAAAAGGCAAAAAGATATGACCCTGAAGGATAGACTCCCCAGGTTGGTAGGTGCCCAATATGCTACTGGAGAAGAATGGAGAAATAATTCCAGAAAGAAAGAAAAGATGGAGCCAAAGTGAAAACGAAACCAAGATGTGCATGTAACTGGTGATGGAAGTAAAGTCTGATGCTGTAAAGAGTAATATTGCATAGGAACCTGGAATGTTAGGTCCATGAATCAAGGTAAATTAGAAGTGGTCAAACAGGAGATGGCAGGAGTGAACATTGACATTTTAGGAATCAGTAAACTAAAATGGACTGGAATGGGTGAATTTAATTCAGGTGACCATTTTATCTACTGCTGTGGACAAGAATTCCTTAGAAGAAATGGAGTAACCCTCATAGTCAACAAAAGAGTCCAAAATGCAGTACTTGGGTGCAATCTCAAAAATGACAGAATGATCTCTATTCATTTCCAAGGCAAACCATTCAACATCACAGTAATCCAAGTCTATACCCCAACCAGTAATGGTGAAGAAACTGAAACTGAATGGTTCTACAAAGACCTACAAGACCTCACAGAACTAACACCAAAAAAAAAAAAAAAAAAGATGTCTTTTTCATCATAGGGGACTGGAATGCAAAAGGAGGAAGTCAAGAGATACCTAAAGTAACAGGAAACTTTGGTCTTGGAATACAAAATGAAGCAGGACAAAGGCTAGAAGAGTCTTGCCAAGAGAATGCACTGGTCATAGAAAATACCCTCTTCCAACAACACTAGAGAACACTCTACACGTGGTCGTAACCAGATGGTCAATACTGAAATCAGATTGATTATATTCTTTGCAGCCAAAGATGGAGAAGCTCTATACAGTCAGCAAAAATAAGACTGGAAGCTGACTGTGGCTCAGATCATCAACTCTTTATTGGCAAATTCAGACTTAAATTGAAGAAAGTAGGGAAAACCACCAAACCATTTAGGTGTGACCTAAATCAAATCCCTTACAATTATACAGTGGAAGGGAGAAATAGATTCAAGGGATTAGACCCAATAGACAGAGTGCCTGAAGAACTATGGATGGAGGTTCATGACACTGTACAGGAGGCAGTGATCAAGACTACACCCAAGAAAAAGAAATGCAAAAAGGCAAAATGTCTGTCTGAGGAGGACTTACAAATAGCTGTAAAAAGAAAAGAAGCTGAAGGCAAAAGAGTAAAGGGAAGATATACCCATCTGATGCAGAGTTCCAAAGAACAGCAAGGAGAGATAGCACAGCCTTCCTCAGTGATTGGTGCAAAGAAACAGAGGAAAACAAAAGAATGGGAAACACTAGAGATCTCTTCAAGAAAATTAGAGATACCAAAGGAATATTTCATGCAAAAATGCATATTTTATGGGCACAATAAAGGAAAGAAACAATATGCACCTAAGAGAAGCAGAAGATATTAAGAAGAACTGGCAAGAATACATGGAAGAACTATACAAAAAAGATCTTCATGACCAAGATAACAACAATGGTGTGATAACTCACCTAGATTCATACATCTTGTAATGCAGAATCAAGTAGGCCTTAGGAAGCATCACTATGATCAAAGCTAGAGGAGGTGATGGAATTCCAGTAGAACTATTTCAAATCCTAAATGCTGTGAAAGTGCTGCACTCAATGTGCCAGCAAATTTGGAAAACTCAGCAGTGGCCACAGGACTGGAAAAGGACACCGAAAAAGGGCAATACCACAGAGTGTTCAAACTACCACACAATTGTATTCATCTCACACGATAGCAAAGTAATGCTCAAAATTCTCCAAGCAGGCTTCAACTGTGAACTGGGAACTTCCAGATATTCAAGCTGGATTTAGAAAAGGCAAAGGATCAGAAATCAAATTGCCAGTTTCCATTGGATCATAGAAAAAGCAAAGGAATTCCAGAAAAACATCTACTTCTGTTTTACTGACTACACCAAAGCATTAGACTGTGTAGATCCCAACAAATTGTGGAAAATTCATAAAGAGATGGGAATACCAGACCACCTTACCTGCCTCCTGAGAAGTCTATGTGCAAGTCAAGAAGCAACAGAACTGGACATGAAATAACAGACTGGTTCCAAACTGGGAAAGGAGTACATCAAGGCTGTATATTGTCACCCTGCTTATTTAAGTTATATGCAGAGTACATCATGTGAAATGTCAGGCTGGATGAAGCACAAGCTGGAATCAAGATCAGTTCAGTTCAGTCACTCAGTCGTGTCCGACTCTTTGCGACCCCATGAATCGCAGCACGCCAGGCCTCCCTGTCCATCACCAACTCCAGGAGTTCACTCAGACTCACATCCATCGAGTCAGTGATGCCATCCAGCCATCTCATCCTCTGTCGTCCCCTTCTCCTCCTGCCTCCAATCCCTCCCAGCATCAGAGTCTTTTCCAATGAGTCAACTCTTTGCATGAGGTGGCCAAAGTACTGGAGTTTCAGCTTTAGCATCATTCCTTCCAAAGAACACCTCCTTTAGAATGGACTGGTTGGATCTCCTTGCAGTCCAAGGGACTCTCAAGAGTCTTTTCCAACACCACAGTTCAAAAGCATCAATTCTTCGGCACTCAGCCTTCTTCCAGTGCAAGTCTCACATCCATACATGACCACAGGAAAAACCATAGCCTTGACTAGACGGACCTTAGTCGGCAAAGTAATGTCTCTGCTTTTGAATATACTATCTAGGTTGGTCATAACTTTTCTTCCAAGGAGTAAGCATCTTTTAATTTCATGGCTGCAGTCACCATCTGCAGTGATTTTGGAGCCCCCCAAAATAAAGTCTGACACTGTTTCCACTGTTTCCCCATCTATTTCCCATGAAGTGATGGGACCAGATGCCATGATCTTCATTTTCTGAATGTTGAGATTTAAGCAACTTTTTCACTCTCCTCTTTCACTTTCATCAAGAGGCTTTTTAGTTCCTCTTCACTTTCTGCCAATCTTGATAGCCGGGAGAAATATCGATAACCTAAGATACACAGATGACACCACCCTCTGGCAGAAAGTGAAGAGGAACTAAAGAGCCTCTTGATGAAAGTGAAAGAGAAGAGTGAAAAAGTTGACTTAAAAACAACATTCAAAAAATTAAAATCATGGCACCCGGTCCCATCACTTCATGCCAAATAGATGGGGAAGCAATGGAAACAGTGAGAGACTTTATTTTGGGGGGCTCCAAAATCACTGCAGACCATGACTGCAGACATGAAATTAAAAGACACTTGCTCCTTGGAATAAGAGCTATGACCAACCTAGACAGCACATTAAAAAGCAGAGACATTACTTTGCCAACAAAGGTCCATCTAGTCAAAGCTATTGTTTTTCCAGTAGTCATGTACGGATGAGAGTTGGACTATGAAGAAATCTGAGTGTGGAAAATTGATGCTTTTGAACTGTGGTGTTGGAGTAGACTCTAGAGAGTCCCTTGGGCTGCAAGGAGTTCTAACCAGTAAATCCTAAAGGAAGTCAGTCCTGAATATTTATTGGAAGGACTGATGCTGAAACTCCAATACTTTGGCCACCTGATGCAAAGAACCGACTCATTGGCAATAAAACCCTGATTCTGGGAAAGATTGAAGGCAGGAGGAGAAGGGGATGACGGAGGATGAGTGTTTGGATGGCATTACCAACTCAACGGATATGAGTGTGAGCAACCTCTGGGATTTGTTGATGGACAGGGAAGCCAGGCATGCTTGGGATCAGGAAGAGTTGGACACAACTAAGCGACTGAACTGAACTGAATAGTCAGTTCACAATATCATGTTAGTTTCAGGTATACAACATAGTGATTCAACATTTTTATAGATTACACTGTATTTAATGTTTTCACAAAACAATGACTGTATTTCCCTATGCTATACAATATATCCTTGTTTTTTATTATCTATTTTATGTATAATACTTTGTATCTCTTTATTCCACACTCCTATCTTATCCTTCCCCAAGTGGCAAACGTTTTTCAATGAGGGAAATCGCCCTGGAATCCTAACTCTGCCAATTACTATCTGAATGTCATTTAACTAGTCAATCAATCTCTTTAATTTTAGTTTCTTCATTTCTACCATGAGGACAGTATTAGTAATTCTCTCATAGGGTCAGTGTGCAAGCTAATGCATTTACAAACATTTCCAGATTCTAAGCACAGCATTCATAATGGGTAACTTTTTTGTGATGGTGGTTCAGTTCATTTCAGTCCCTCAGTCATGTCCAACTCTTTGCGACCCCATATACTGCAGCACACCAGGCCTCCTTGTCCATCACCAACTCCCGGAGTTTACCCAAACTCAGGTCCACTGAGTCAGTGATGCCATCCAACCATCTCATCCTCTGTCATCCCCTTCTCCTCCCGCCTTCAATCTTTTCCAGAAACAGGGTCTTTTCCAGTGAGTCAGCTCTTCACATCAGGTGGCCAACTTACTGCAGTTTCAGCTTCATCGTCAGTTCTTGCAATGAATGTTCAGGACTGATTTCCTGTAGGATTGACTTGTTGGATCTTCTTGCAGTCCAGGGGACTTTCAAGAGTCATTGTTCAAAAGCATCAATTCTTTGGTGTTCAGGTTTCTTTATAGTCCAACTCTCACATCCATACGTGACTACTGGAAAAACCATAGTGTTGACTAGACGGACTTTTGTTGGCAAAGTAATGTCTCTGCTTTTTAATATGCTGTCTAGGTTAGTCATAACTTTTCTTCCAAGGAGTAAGTGTCTTTTACTTTCAAGGCTTCAGTCACCGTCTGCAGTGATTTTGGAGCCCCCCAAAATAAGGTCTGCCACTGTTTTCACTGTTTCTCCATCTATTTGGCTTGAAGTGATGGGACCATATGCCATGATCTTTGTTTTCTGAATGTTGAGCTTTAAGCTTACATAAGCCTCTTATCCTTCTTCATCAGAGGGCAGACAGACTGAGAACCACAATCACAGAAAACTAGCCAATCTAATCACATGGACCACAGCCTTGTCTAACTCAATGTAACTATGAGCCATGCTGTGTAGGGCCATTCAAGACAGATGGGTCATGGTGGAGAACTGTGACAAAATGTGGTCCACTGGAGAAGGGAATGACAAATGACTTCAGTATTCTTGCCATGAGACTCCCATGAACAGTATGAAAAGGCAAAAAGATAGGACACTGAAAAATGATAGTAGTTATCGTCATATGATTCTAGTCATGGGTGGTCATCTCCCCCAGATGAGCAGATGAAGGGAAAATCTTTCATTGATCCCATCTTAGGGCCTCAATATGGGCTTTTGTTTTGGAGAATAGCCTGTCCTTACATATTATCTGACCTCTGTTTCATGAACATACAGATCCCACTTATTTTATGTTCATCCTTCTCCTTTCTCATCACATACCTCCACAGCCCAATATCTGAAAAATGGTCCATGCTTCACCATACTCAACATGACAAATGTTTTGCCAAGAACTGCTACTTCTTGGTGAATCTCCACCTATACAGGCAAACCCAGAATCCCTCATCAACAGAAAGTTTCTAATATCTTCTAACTTTTTGCAAGTATCTGAACCTCAACCAATAATGATAGCTCTTGAAACATTGCAAGTATATTCATCTGCAAACCTGTGGGGAAATGCCTACACTTCTAAGGGACAGATAAATACCAGAATCAGAACAAATCTGCTTAGTTTGATGAAGTTGAGGTAGGGTGTCAGGGAAAGGTCAAACATCATTTCCATGAGGAATTAGAAACTCTTTAGACCTGATATCTGTTTTGAAATTATGTTAGAAAACACTTTTGACAGACAGCCTCAGGGTGTGATCCATATACTATAAATCTGCTATCACTGTGGAGTTCAGTGTTTAGAAAAGCTCTTTGTAACTAAAAGGACATAAAGATATCCGTGTGATAGTAAGTGCAGAGGACTGTGAGCTCATTATTCCTTGAGCAGGATACAGAAAGTCTTACTCTTCACCCTTGATATTTAATTATATGTATCCAATACCCATTCTGTAATTTGGGCTTGCAGACAGTTATACTTTTCCTGCTTAGGTAATGTTGCATTTTATAAAAATAAAATGTAATAATGTGATTCACATTTACAGGAGAAAGCTGAACTTTTGTAAGTACAGTGTATGAAAGAAAGAACAGGTAGGATTTTGATCTCTCTTTTATACAACAGAGCTATTGAGAACTTTCTTTCTAGTTTGCCATTTACGCATAGAATGGTCTCCAGGAGAATATGGTCTTTTGGAGAATGGCTTTGGAAAGTGAATTTAGTTATTAATACAATAAGCCTATGGTCTTATAAAGCTTAAATATTTGGCGTGTGTGTGTTAAGTCGCTTCAGTCATGGCTGACTCTTTGTGACTGTATGGAGTGTACCTTGCCAGGCTCCTGTGTCCATGGAATTCTCCAGGCAAGAACACTGGAGTGGGCTGCCATGCCCCCCTCCAAGGGACCTTCCCAACCCAGGGGTTGAAGCTGTGTCTCTTGCGTCTGTCTCCTGCATTGGCAGGTGGTTTCTTTACCACTAGTGCCATCCAGGAAGCCCTGAAATGTTTGGTATGTTGGCCCAAAGATCTTCAGTTTGAATCCTAACAACAACATTTAGAAACTGTGATCTTGGAAAGCTTAATTTTTATGAACTTTGGTAACTTTATCTATAAATAATGAAACTAGTACTTGCTTTACTCAACCACAAGGAGTAGTTGGGAGGATATAATAATACAATGGCCATTACTTTTATGAAATTTAATCATTAATTTGAGGTTTTGTTATTATACATAGGAATGGCTGTTATATTTCTGGAACTGAAATAGACACTTCTGAACATAACTTTTAATTCTACAGTAGGAGAAGTAGATCTAGAGATGATGCAAGTCACCCAGATTTGGAGAGCAAGTCAGCAGCAGGATTATATAAGTACATTTTTATGTGTAGCGAAAAGACACAGTCTCTGCCACATATTAGGTATAGAAGCAACACTTATGAAAATATTACAAGAAAACTACAGACTATTACCTTTACTGAGCAGAGATATGTTAAGTAGTTAGAATAGAAAAAAGGAGTCCAAAATGGCCATGGCTAAAAGACAAAGAAAAGGAATAGCCTGCGAAAACAGAACCAAAGAAAACCCACAGACCGGAGTGAGAACTTCAGGTAAAACAAACGCAGGAAGCCAAGATGGATTGAGGCCTCGCCTTTGGGGTGGCCCACCATCACGCCTTGAGGGTATACTTTCCTTTGCTAGCCAAATAAAACTGAGCTTTAACAGAGCTGTAACCCTCAACCGCCATTTCAAATCTTTGCTGCAGGGAAACAACAAAGGAAATTACACATTCCCCCAACGTATCAGAAAATCCTGGACAGAATGCTTTCACATCAAACTCAGTGTAACATAAAAAGATAATAACAACCAAGTGGAGTTCATCCCAGCAATGTTAGATTGGCACAATTTATAAAGCACTCAATGTAATTCATCAGAGTAATTGACTAAGTAGGGAGAGGAAAGAGGAGAGGATCAAGGTATAAGTCGGGGATTAAGAGCTAAAAGCTACTAAGTATAAAAGAAATCAAAAGAATATACTGTAGAACAGAGGTAATACAGCCAGTATTTTATAATAAATTTAAATGGAATATCAGTTCAGTTCAGTTGCTCAGATGTATCCTACTCTTTGCAACCCCATGGAGTGCAGCCTGCCAGGCTTCCTTGTCCATCACCAAATCCCAGCGTTTACTCAAAGTCATGTCCATTGAGTCGGTGATGCCATCCAACCATCTCATCCTCTGTCGTCCCCTTCTCCTCCTGCCTTCAATCTTTCCCAGCATCAGGGTCTTTTCAAAAAAGTCAGTTCTTTGAATTAGTTGGCCAAAATATTGGAGTTTGAGCTTCAGCATCAGTCCTTCCAATGAATATTCAGTAATGATTTCCTTTAGGATTGACTGGTTGGATCTCCTTGCAGTCCAAGGGACTCTCAAGAGTCTTCTCCAATACCACAGTTTCAAAGCATCGATTCTTTGGTGCTCAGCTTTCTTTATAGTCCAACTCTCACATCCATATATGACCACAGGAAAAACCAGCCTTGACTAGACAGACCTTTGTTGAAAAAGTAATGTCTCTGCTCTTTAATATGCTGTCCAGATTGGTCATGACTTCCCTTTCAAGAAGCAAGAGTCTTTTACTTTCATGGCTGCAGTCACCATCTGCAGTGATCTTTGAGCCCAAGAAAATAAAGCCTCTCACTGATTCCACTGTTTCCCCATCTATTTGCCATGAAATGATAGGACTGGATACCATGATCTTAGTTTTCTGAATGTTGTTTTAAGCCAACTTTTTCACTGTCCTCTTTCACTTTCATCAACAGGCTCTTTAGTTCTTCACTTTCTGTCACAGGGTGGTATCATCTGCATATCTGAGGTTATTGATATCTCTCCCAGCAATCTTGATTCCAGCTTGTGCTTCATCCAACCCAGCATTTCACATGATGTACTCTGAATATAAGTTACATGAGCAGGGTGACAATATACAGCCTTGACGTACTGCTTTCCCAATTTGGAACCAGTCTGTTGTTCCATAACCAGTTGTAACTGTTGCTTCTTGACCTGCAAACAGATTTCTCAGGAGGCAGGTCAGGTGGTCTGGAGTATAATCTCTAAAATAGAGAAGAATCTCTAAATATTATGAACTACTGTACACCTGTAATATATCATAGTGTGCATCAAATTTACTTTATATTTTAAAAAATCTAGACAATGGATAAAACAGTATGGTTCTCACAAAGATTAAATAACATAATGTGTTATATTGTATACCTGAAACTAATGTAATGTAAATCAACTATATTTTGATTAAAAGAATGGACTGAAGGACATATGATCCTACTAATATATGCAGTAAGACCATTTGACACAATTCAAACCCATTTCTGACAAAAACTCTCAAAAAAAATAGGTCTGATCATTTATTGTGTGTATATATCTGACTGGGCCATGTTGTCCAGATATTTCATCAAATATTATTCTAAGTGTTTCTTTGAGGGTGTTTCTTTGAAAAGCATGCATGCATGCTCACTCTCTCATTCTTGTTTGACTCTTTGTAAGCCCATGAACGGTAGCCTGCCAGGCTTCTCTGTTCATGGGATTTTTCCTGGCAAGAATACTGGAGTGGGTTGATATTTCCTCCTCCAGGGGATCTTCCCAACCCAGAGGTTGAACCTGTGGCTCCTGCATTGGCAGGCAGATTCTTTATGACTGAGCCAAGAGTAACACTTAATGCAATTTAAATTGTCCTTCACAGTCTGGGTGGGCTTCATATCATCAGTTGCAGTTCTTAATAAAACAAAGATTGACCTCCTCGGGACAAGAAGAAATTCTGCCAACAAGAGGACTTCAGACTTGAATTGCAATATCAGCTCCTCCCAGGGTCTCCAGCCTGAACTCTACTTGATAAAACTTTTTCCTGTAGACCATAGATGGCAATTCTGAAACCACTATGCATGTATCCTGAAATAGAAAAATTAGGTAAACTGGTGGCAGATGATGGAAACCATTTTATCATTGTTATTGTGGATTCATGGATCATTTATTTCCAGCTTGCTAGTCTCTAATGTCCCAGTCCAACAAAGAAACACCTGTCTCCTACTATTAACAGTTTGAGACATTAGTATAAGCTCGTATTAACTTACTATGTTTCTACAGATGGAAACACATAGAAATGTTTATAAATACATATATATAAAGAGAGAAATTCATGTATGAGCATAGAGCATTATTTATAGATCTTATGTATACATATAAAGAGAGGGGGAGAGAGAGACATTAATATATACACATAACATTTCCCTGCTCTGCCAGCTAAGTCCTAGAAGCCACCTCATCCTAGGAGCAACAGTAGAAATGGAAACCTGGTGTCCAGACTCTGGTTTTCAATACCTTTCTCCAATTAAATGTACTATGACTCTTCAGAAAAGTGTCTGATTCCAGGGCCAGAACAAGGGATATACAACGCCCCTTAAAACTAAAGATGATGAAAAAGGAAAATCTCAGAAACTGTCACAGACAAGAGAAACCTAAGGATATATAACAATTCCATGTAATGTGTCATCTTTGAAGGGATCCTGGAAAAGAAAAGGAACATTATGCAAAAATTAAGAAAATATTAATAAAATACAGACTTTAGATATTAATAATAATAATAGTGTATGAATATTGGTTCATTATTTGTGATAGAAGTGCCATATTAACATAAGATATTAACAGCTGGCGAACCTGGGTATAGGTTATATGAGAATTCTCTGTCCTTTCCACAATTTTTCTGTAAATCTAGTACTATTTTAAAATTAATGCTTATTTTAAAACCATGCATACTCTCTACCACTTACTGTGTGGTATCAATCATGGTACTGCAAGTACCATGAGAATCATTTTCTTATTTGTAAAATGAGATAATAATCTCAAATCTGCTGCTGAGGATTATATGTGTAAATTTCCTGTCACAGTTCTTGGCACGTTGTAGATGCTAATATTAGGTGCTTTTTTTTTTCTTCTCCTTTTCAAAATGCATTTGTTTCTTTTTTTAATTTATGTACTTATTTATTTACGTTTGGTTGTGTTGTCCTCATTGCTGTGCATGGGTTTTCTCTCGTTGTGGCAAGTAGGGGCTGCTCTCTAGCTGTGGTGCACAGACTTCTCATTTCAGGGGCTTCTCGTGTTGTAGAGCAGAGGTTCTAGGGCAAATGAGCTTCAGTAGTTTCAGCTCCTGGGCTCTAGAGCACTGGCTTAATAGTTATGGCCCGGGCTTAGCTGCTCTGCGGCATGTGGGATCTTCCCAAATCAGGGATCAAGCCTGTCTCCTGCTTTGGCAGGCAGATTCTTTAACACTGAGCCACCAGGGAAGCCCTGTTTCATCTTTTCAAAGGAGTGGCTTTTCTTCCTTATTTTAGAGAAAATCAATTTTCTCAACAAGAATATTTAATATTGTGGATTAATTTAAAAACAGCTTTAGGAGATCTTTACAACATTACGATAACACCAGTAATTGAAGGGATCAAGTTTCAGGGGTCTACCTTATGAGAACTTTTCTACAGTATAATATAGACTGTTCACTGAATAACTCTTGTTACAATGTATCAAATTACTTTATCAATATAAAGTCTATTATCAGTTCTCTTTATTTAGAGACTGGAACAGTAATATTTAGAGACTTATTTAGAGTTGACTGAAGTTAAAAAAGAAAATGAGTAGGAATTACATAGGGGCTCAACCCTTAGAGAAAAATTCAATCAGAGAAAAACATAAAATATGCAAAGATGCAATTTGAAGCATTATCTGGAGAATTCCATGGTACACAACCACAGAACATTGTTTCAGCAAAGGGAGCAGTAACATGATACAGTTAAATAATAGAATAATTTAATTATCCTGAAATAATTTCAAACTGCCTAAGGTGATACTGCCAGAAGTTCACAATAATGTGGAAGTAATTCCATTTTAAAAAATAACCACCAAATTTGCAAGAGGAAAATCCAAGATTGAAAAATGTCACCTAGTTTTAGTGTTATTTTTTGTTCTAACACCTACTATAACTAATCCTCTCCAAGTGAAGAATGAGTGTATTTTATTTATGGCTGCTATAAATAATGAAAAAGGAGAAATATTTGTAAAGTGACAAATATAAGAGTAACCTTTTTAAGAATATATTCACATGCATAATCTTATTTTATTCCCAACAATCCTATTTTCATTTATGTATTTGACCCTATTCGCATTTTACAGATAAATACATGAACCCTGAAAAAAGTCAGGACTCACTAAATCTCTTTCCAGAAATACTTCTCTTGAAACTGCTATTTGTCAGTCACTGTGCTAGGAGTCAGGTGTGTGCATTCTAAGTTGCTTCAGTGGTGTCTGACTCTTTGCAACCCCATGGACTATAGCCCACCAGGCTCCTCTGTGCATGGCATTCTCCAGGTAAGAATACTGAAGAGAAAAAGACGCAGCTGTCTATAACGGACTTTTGGACTCAGAGGGAGAGGGAGAGGGTGGGATGATATGGGAGAATGGCATTCTATCATGTATACTATCATGTAAGAATTGAATCGCTAGTCTATGTCTGACGCAGGATACAGCATGCTTGGGGCTGGTGCATGGGGATGACCCACAGAGATGTTATGGGGAGGGAGGTGGGAGGGGGGTTCATGTTTGGGAACACATGTAAGAATTAAAGATTTTAAAATTAAAAAAAAATAATAATAAAAAAAAAAAAAAAAAGAATACTGAAGAGAGTTCCCATTTCCTCCTCCAGGGGATCTTCTCAACCCAGAGATCAAACCCATGCCACCTACATCTCCTGCATTGGCAAGTGGCTCTTTACTGCTAGCGCCACCTGGGAAGCCCCTCATGTATGTGAAATGCATTGCCAAATAATCCTGATATTGTCCACACCACCAGGGAGATTGTGGACATTGGGGTTCAAGATGAAGTTTACACAGAGGGTTAGTGGCTTCTCTGAGAAGGAAAACTCACTCTAGGGGTCTTTAGTGTTATAATTTTGCAGATCACCCTGGCAGATCACTACTTGCCAGGTTAGTGGCAGCTGCACAGCTATCTCACGTGGTTTCCAGGAGAGAAATCTTCTTACAAAGACTTCAACATGTCAGAATTTACCCTTCTCATGGGTGTCTAGCATACTGACAACTATGTCCAAAAAAATGGTATGTCACACATTTGCTCTTCTTTTTTTAATCAAGCAACTGTGTTTTACATTAATCAGCCATGTAACATGTATAAAAATGGACTATATACAATGTTACAAAGTAAACCTCTGTGAAGTCAAAGTGAAAGTCGCTCAGCCATGTCTGACACTTTGCAACCCCATGGACTGTACAGTCCATGGAATTCTCCAGGCTAGAATACTGGAATGGATAGCCTTTCCCTTCTCCAGGGGATCTTCCCAACCCAGGGGTCGAACTCAGGTCTCCCACATTGCAGGCAGATTCTTTACCAACTGAACCACAAAGGAAGCCCAAACCTCTAGAACATATGAAGTAAAATATTTTATACCTCATGCATTATATTAATACATTTGTATTCCCTCACATTTTCCTCCATAGTATAAATATTTCCTGGTTCTTTCTGCCTAATTAAGTCTTTGTGACCTCATGGACTGTAACCCATTAGGCTCATCTCTCCATGGGATTTTCAGGCAAGAATATTGGAGAGTTTGCCATTTCTTCCTTCAGGGGATTTTCCCGACCCAGAGATTGAACCTGTTTGTCCTAAGTTTCCTGCCTTGGTAGGTAGATTCTTTCCACTGAACCACCTGGAAAGCCCCAGTTAAGACTTAGGAACTGCAAAATCTCAGACCTCTTAATCTTAATCTTTTTTTCTTAATCTTTTTCTCTCCACCATGGCATCCTGGTAGTGAGGTCAATGGTTTAGGTTTATTTTTTGAAAAGCACTAACTTGGCCAATTTTTCAAAATTGGCAAGTTGCAAGTGGTACTGCAAACATTCCCATAAGTCCTAAAATAAGAAATAGTAAATGCATTTATTTACAAAAACACATTTTTATAATGGTGTTTTGAATCTCATATGTTTTCATTTTAAGCATGTATTTAAATTACAGCAATTCCTTTGATCTTTAAAATATAACATTTCAGGACAATAGATTTTGCACTTGCTGAAGAGTTGACCTTTTATAACACATGTCTATATTCACAAAATAATAGAAATATATCAACAGACTGCAGGTATTTTAATCAATTTAGCCTATCCATTATTCCAAATAATTGCTTTGGTTTATTTCATTTATATTTGGCTGGTCAACTCAATCAAAATTGTTGAATTGTTCCCAGTATGCAAGCAAGAAATGGTGTCATCGACTTATCCAGGTTCATGAGTGTATGGTAAACAACTGAAAATGGGCTTCATGGACCTTTCACACACCAGAGTATTAAGTGTCCACGTGGGAGAAGCGGTTTGAAAATCAAAGCACAGCCAAGCAAAAAATGTGTTTTGATTTTTAAGTGCAAAGTCCAAATGCATTTTTAGTTTGCCTCTAAACCTCTTTCAGAGTTTTCCTCCTAAAACCCTCCTTCCCCTGTGGGATCATACAAAACAATGTTTTGACATCTTAGTCATTTCCATAACAACAGATCACACAAACAAGACAAGCAGTCAAACAAGTAAAATGGTTTCGATTTAGAAACTGTTCTGGATTATTGTAAAGAGTGACATGGAATTTTATCCTGCTGTGGAAAGAAAAACTATAATTCTTTTTGTTGTTGATAATCTGTTGCAGAAGAAAATCACTACAACTTCTAAGTGTACTCTCACCATGCTTCCTTTTCTTTTTTTTTTCTTAAAGGTTATGTTGTTCTTTATATCTTGATACATCTTAAAATTCCTTTCCCACCTATCCTCTCTTCCTGCCATTCCATCTCCTTGTGGTTCCTGCTAAATTTTTCAGTTGGGAGGTGAATGTTAAAATAGCCTGTCAAAATATTGACAGGCTCAGAGAAAAGGTACCACTATGTCATCCTAGTAGTCATCACCCCCATAAAAACACACTAAATTGGAAAAAAATTGTTCTATTATGCAAAAGCTCCCTAAGATAACTGGCTATTTGCATCTTAAAAAATTAAGTATAACCAAAACATTAGGGAAAGTAAACATTTAATAGAATTTATGGAAGAATAGTCAATTTATTCACAATGACTGACTCTGAGTCTGTAAGCAGCCTCAATAATGTAGAGCCTGATGTGATATTGACTAGGAGTCAAACTCCTATCTGAAACTTACACACTGACTATAAGCTCGATACTTCACCTATTTGAGTATCTTGTGCTACTTCCAAATAGCACACAGTGAACCAGAAATTGGAAAGACCTGATTTTTAACACTGGTCAGTTTCCATGGTATCACATTTTCATACATCCTCACGAATGCTCAGTTGCTTCAGTCATGTTTGACTCTGAAACTCCATGGACTGTAGACCTCCAGGCTCCTCTGTCCATGGGATTCTCCAGGCAATAATATGAGAGTGAGTTGCCATGCCCTCCTCCGAGGGATCTTCCCTACCCAGGCATAGAACCTGCATCTCCTGCATTGCAGGTGGCTTCTTTACCACTGAGCTACTGGGGAACCCTTAAGTGTTAGCCACTCAGTCATATTGACTCTTTGCAACCCCATGGACTATAAACCGCCAGGCTCCTATGTTCATGGAATTCTCCAGGCAAGAACCCTGTAGTGGGTAGCCATTCCCTTCTCCAAGGGATTTGCCCAACACAGGGATTGAAACCGAATCTACTGTACTGCAGGCAGATCGTTTACCATCTGAGCCACCAGGGAAGACCATCGCACTTTCACCATGGCCAATTTCGAGTGACTGCTCTAACATTGGGAGAAGGCAGTGGCACCCTACTCCAGTACTCTTGCCTGGAGAATCCCATGGATGGAGGAGCCTGGTAGGCTGCAGTCCATGGGATCGCAAAGAGTCAGACACAACTGAGCAATTTCACTTGAACTTCACTTTCATGCATTGGAGAAGGAAATGGCAACCCACTCCAGTGTTTTTGCCTGGAGAATCCCAGGGACGGGGGAGCCTGGTGGGCTGCTGTCTGTGGGGTCGCACAGAGTCGGACACGACCGAAGTGACTTAGCAGCAGTAGCAGCAGCAGCTCTAACATTAGTGAACGAGGATTTGGGAAGACATGAGTGGAATCAACTCTCAAGACCCAGTATGAAGCATTTTTAACGTGTAAGGCTTTTAGAACTCTTAAAATGAGATAGTAAATCTTAAAAACCTGGCAGTCATAAGCACTCAATAGATAGCTCTCATTGTTAAGATAATATTAGCCAAAATCACAAGGATGAGTTGTCTACCTAGGCATCTCTGATAAAAAGAAAATCAGAATGGAGAATCTTGGCATTAATGCCGTCTGTATCATGTCTGCATATGAAACAGTACTGTCCTTGGACAACTGTCACCATAACTCCAAAGTATCCCTTCCTTCTTTGGACACAGCAGAGGAATTAGGTGGGGCTCAGATTCTTTCAGCTGATGTTTACACAGCAATGGTCCTGGACTATAAAGACCCACTGAGTTGAAGAATTGCAAGTGGTGAAGCCAAAGCCACCAGAATATTGAAGATACAATTCAGTGGTTGATAGCTCACTTCCTTAGATCACAGTTAGTGTGGCAGACATAGAATTAGCATGGTGTCAAAGTGTGTTGACTGACCCAGGTTTTATCATAAACCAGAGTCATCTTATGGAAAAAAAAATTAATATCCAAACAATTGCATATAGCTAGAGTGTTTTGTCTCCCTTTTACCCTGCACTTGATAAATCATTTATCATGCCAGTGGAGATAAAGTAAAATTTACATGTCCCACAAGTGATATTTTCTGTAGTAAATAATGCTGATTGAACTATGCACAAAAAAAAAATCAAGCTTTATAACCTCTTGGAATATATGCAACTTTCTCTGAATGAAAAATGGAAAGTTATAAATCACTGATAACTACATTGTGCAATAAAATATGTGAGACTTTGCTTTTATTGGATGGAATTCTGTCCTATCTATTTGCTTGATTATGTTTTGGCAACTGTAATCTTTATGGCATAGCTGGTAAGGCCTTTCATGAAGAACTCAGCTCCAAAAGGATTTATTTTATCAAGTATTTATTTTAGTCACCTTTAATTCTCTTCTACTTCAGGTGGAGGACTCATAAATATGGACCTTCAATATTTTGAATTACCTAGCTATTTAAACTGAGAAAGAAAAAGCCAGCTCCTGTGCCTTTGAATTCCATAGTATTTATTCAATTAGACCAGTGATGATAGCAATAGGAAAAGAGTTGACAGTAGCACTAATTTTGTTTTCCTTTTGATTTCAATGAAGGAGAAAAATATTAATGCAAGGGCTGGTTTTACTGAGAAAGTTCTCCATGTTCCATAAACATATGGAAGAAAACACTCTTTGTAAGGAAAGAAAGCTTTGTTTTTTTAAAGTGTTCATTTGAATTAATCTATTTATTTGGTTGTGCCAGGTCTTAGTTGTGACATGTAGGATTTAGTTCCCTGACCAGGGATTGAACCCAGGGTCCCTGTATTGGGTACACAAAGTCTTAGCTGCTGGAACATCAGGAAAGTCCCAAAAGAATGTACTTTAATCTTTTAATCCTCCTTCTTGATTTTAATAGGCAAGGTGGCTATTCTGAGGTGGCTCAGCGGCAAAGAATCCACCTGCAGGAGACACGGGTTCGATCCTTGGGTTAGGAACACCCCTGCGGAACAAAATGAAAACCTCTCCAGTAGTCTTGCCTGGAAAATCCCACGGATGGAGAATCCTGGCAGGATAGACACAGGGTCGCAAAGAGTCAAACACAACTAAGTGACTGAGCATGCACACACATGTGCAACCAGAGTGCTTAGATAATAGGCACTCGTTAGGAGATATTTGCCGTATACACCCTACACAAAAAGCCCAAAACTCTCTTGAGTAGAGGCAGGGTAAGATGGTACCAATATATAAGACACAATTTCAGATCTCATGGAGTTGTAAAATTAGGTAAGGAAATGGGGAAGTATATCTGAATCAAGGCAGAAGACAAGCTTTGCAACCTACATAATCAGTAGATATAACTATCAGATTGTGCTTGTGGTATCTTGTTGGGCTTTTGAAAGAGCTGATTGTTGCTTGGCCACAAAAAATGAGAAAGAATTTTAACAAATGATAATAGAGTAGGAGAAGATCATAACAGCTGGGGATTATAGCAAAGAAAACGCCTAAATAGGGGACATGAGGGAATTTTTTTTAAGTGATGTTTTAATGATTTTCTTCCTTTGGTCCTTTCTTGTTGCAGTGCTTTTATCTCTGATTTAACTCTCTGTAGACAGGGCTTGTGCCATCTGCACATGATAGTACACAGAAGAATAGCAAACACCTGACTAGTAGAAACAGGATCTGAAATTTGCAGATTGCAATAATGGCCTCAATATTTGAAAAGGAAAATGAAATGCAGCCGAATCAGAAAAAAAGGATCCTGCACACACATTGACTTAAAGATTCTGTTGTGGGGGTTCTGAATGAGAGAGTGTGGTTTAATTAGACTGATGACTGGCTCTCTTGGCTCAGCTTCAACATTTTCTGTGTTTACTAGTTTCTGTGTCTCCTCGCACATTCTTACAAATGAGAAGCCTGCTGTATTTTCCTTTCGTACCTGTGCTGCATTCCTTGGGGTTCTCACCCTATTCCCACCGGGTTTAAGTCATGGTCTTTCCTATTGCTTCCTTAATGACACTGTTCTGAAAATGAACACAATGGCCCTTTGTGATTTTGTAAATATTACGCATGTGCTTTATGAAGGAAAGTGTTGCAGAAGCAGAAATTTGCCAGTAAGGGTGAAATCCAGAGTAGATCAGGCCCAAAGGCTGGTGTAAGGTCTTGAATGATAGGTGAAACAATCAATAAATAATTAGCTAAGAGCAGGAAACCAGCCACTTATGAATGGTACAGCTATAAGAGAAACAGCCCCTACCCCTCTCGGGCTTTCAGAACCCTCTCTTGATTCTAGCTCTTTAATAAGTGGGTCAAGAGATTCAGATGCCAGAGTGTAAGCAGGTTCATTGTTCACGTGAGTGAAACGCTGGAACACAGTGTCTGTGGGAAATAATGAGAGCCTCCTTGCCCAATTTCCATTATTCTCCCCGTGTGAAAAAGCTTTCTTTCTCCTTGCCCGCAGCCTGTACTTCTGATAGCATTTCCAGCAGTGTCGAACAGCAAGGCATAACTCCATTACTTCTGGAACTATGCTTACATATTTATCCCTGCTGATATTTGTGATCTGGAAAAGTTGGTTTGAATACAGATGAAGCTATATGATATGAATATACATTTTATTTTTATTTTGACCAAACTAAATTCTAAGTGAAATAGCAAAACTCCATTATGAAATACTGTTCTCAACCACAGATCTAGTCGGGTTATCATGTAGGTCGGATCATGTTGCTCATAAATACATATAAACTGATCATTATCTCATGCTTTCCTAATTTCCTAGCTAGTTAGCATTATCTAGAGAGAAATCATATACAGAAATTTTGTAAAGGATAAAGATCTTTACCAGTATTAGGCTCAATAGAGCAAAAATTTTCCTAGTATTTTAAGGTTCAGTGGCAAGTCTATTGTTTGTTTAATAAGATATTAATATATTCAGTGTGAAAATTCTAAATGAAGATAAATATAATATTTACATTATCTCTATCTGTATGATTGCAGAGTTTATCCATATAAATAAAATCTTATGACTTGCCCAGGTTCACACAAATGATTCTGCAAAGAAATGACTTCTGACTCTTTCCACTGAATCATTTGTCTTTTTGTTGTACCTTCAAAATCTTACTTGCTTAATAGTACAAAGCAACGTTTTCTTTGCTTGATTTGGTTTCAGATTCCATTGTGCCAGATAATAAAGCACCATATTAATGAGGTCATTTAGAAAATGGCCATTGTTTAAGACTGCAAAATTTCACAGCTTATTTTAAATATTTGATACTAATTTAATCTTGGTGTTAACATTTAGTCTTCTACCTGTTGTTAAGAGTATTATCATTTTCTTGCTAAGTATTCTACAGATATTAATAGAGTTTTATAAAATTACATATTCTAGAGTGCAGTAGCCTTAAGGATACACATTTCTGAGTAAAGTTGCCTATATTTCATTTGATATTACCAAGACACCACCTCACATTATATGATCTTGTTATTTTCAATATTATTCAGACGAAAACTTAGGTGCTTATTTTTTGCAAATGTGTTCTCTAAAATACAAATGGCAAAATTCCATTTAGATTATGCATCAATTGGTTATTAGCTTAATATCTGTTGACTCCTTGTTCAATGCTTTTGTATCACTTCCAAACTTTTATTCTTATAATATAAATGATTGCTTTCACACTAAAATTAAATAAACCAGCAGGAATGATGAAAACTTTTCTTGATTAAACTATGAAATTGATAATATTATCAAATCTAATTAGGTTGAAAATGATCATACATAAATATACAGAATGATTTTATAATAGAGTGGCATTTCACAATGCTAATGAAAAGTATCTGTTGGGTTGATGAAAAATATGTAAATAGAGAGAAATAAATGTTTATATAATACATGTTTATACATATTATACACATGTATATAGACATATGCTTATAAATATATGTTTATATAATAATTTCATATTATTTCAATATAAAAGAATGAATGCAAAAGTAGAAAGTCAAGAAATACCTGGAGTAAAATTTGTTCTGGGAGTATAGAATGAAGCAGGCTAAGGCTAATAGCGTTTTGCCAAGAGAACGCACTGGACATAGCAAACATGCTCTTCCAACAACATAAGAGGAGACTCTACACATGGACATCACTAGATGGTCAATACTGAAATCAGATTGATTATATTCTTTGCAGTCAAAGATGGAGAAGCTCTCTACAGTCAGCAAAAATAAGACCAGGAGCTGGCTGTGGCTCAGATCATGAACTTCTTATTGCTAAATTCAGACTTAAATTGAAGAAAGTAGGGGAAACCACTAGATCATTCACATATCATCTAATTCAAATCCCTTATGATTATTCAGTGGAAGTGACAAATAGATTCAAGGGATTAGATCTGATAGACAGAGTGCCTGAAACACTATGACAGAGGTTCGTGACATTGTACAGGAGGCAGTGATCAAGACCATCCCCAAGAAAAAGAAATGCAAAAAGGCAAAATGGTTGTCTGAGGAGGCCTTACAAATAGCTATGAAAAGAAGAGACAAAAGGCAAAGGAGAAAAGAAAAGATATACGCATTTGAAAGCAGAGTTTCAAAGAATAGCAAGGAGAGATAACAAAGCTTTCCTCAGTGGTCAATGCAAAGAAATAGAGGAAAACAATAAAATGGGAAACACAGGCGATCTCCTCAAGAAAATTAGAGATATCAAGGGAACATTTCATAAAAAGATGGGCTCAATAAAAGACAGAAATGGTAGGGACGTAACAGAAGCACAAGATATTAAGAAAAGGTAGCAAGAATACATGGAAGAACTGTACAAAAAAGATTTTCATGACCCAGATAACCACTATGCTGTGATCACTCACTAGAGCCAGACACCCTGGAATGTGAAGTCAAGTGGGCCTTAGGAAGCATCACTATGAACAAAGCTAGTGGAGGTGATGGAATTCCAGTTGGCTATTTCAAATCCTAAAAGATGATGCTGTGAAAGTTCTGCACTCAATATGCCAGCAAATATGGAAAGCTCAGTAGTGGCCACAGGACTGGAAAAGGTCAGTTTTCATTCCAATCCCAAAGAAAAGCAATGACAAAGAATGCTCAAACTATTGCAAAATTGCACTTATCTCAGTTCAGTTCAGTCGCTCAGTCATGTCCGACTCTTTGTGACTCCATGGACTGCAGCACACGAGGCCTCCCTGTCCATCACCAACTACCAGAGTTTAGCCAAACTCATGTCCATTGAGTCAGTGATGCCATCCCTAACACACTAGTAAACTAATGTCCAAATTCTCCAAGCCAGGCTTCAACAGTACATGAGCCATAAACTTCCAGAGGCTTAAGATGGATTTAGAAAAGGCAGATGAACCAGAGCTCAAATTGCCATCTGTTGGATCATCAAAAAAGTGAGAAAGTTCCAGAGAAACATCTATTTTTTCTTTATTGATTATGCCAAAGCCTTTGACTGTATGAATCACAACAAACTGAAACATCCTTAAAAACATGGGAATACCAGAACACCTGACCTGCCTCCTGAGAAATTTATATGCAGGTCAAGAAGCAACAGACTGGTTCCACATAGGGAAAGGAATACATCAAGGCTGTATATTGTCACCCTACTTATTTAACTTATATGCAGAATATATCATGAAAAATCCTGGGCTGGATGAAGCACAAGCTGGAACCAAGATTGCCAGGAGAAATATCAATAATCCCAGATATGCAGATGACACCACCCTTATGACAGAAAGTGAGGAACTACTAAAGAGCCTCTTGATGAAAGTGAAAGAGGAGAGTGAAAAAGTTGGCTTAAAGCTCAACATTCAGAAAATTAAAATCATGGCATCGGGTTCCATCACTTCATGGCAAATAGATGGGGAAACAACGGAAACAGTGACAGGCTTTATTTTTTTGTGCTCCAAAATCACTGCAGATGGCGACTGCAGCCATGAAATTAAAACTCTTGCTCCTTGGAAAGAAAGTTATGACCAACCTAGACAGCATATTAAAAGACAGAGACATTACTTTGTCAACAAAGGTCCATCTAGTCAAGGCTATGGTTTTTCCAGTGGTCATGTATGCATGTGAGAGTTGGACTGTGAAGAAAGCTGAGCACCAAAGAATTGATGCTTTTGAACTGAGGTGTTGGAGTAGACTCTACAGAGTCCCTTGGGCTGCAAGGAGTTCCAACCAATAAATCCTAAAGGGAATCAGTCCTGAATGTTCACTGGAAGGACTGATGCTGAAGCTGAAACTCCAATACTTTTCCACCTGATGCGAAGAACTGACTCATTTGAAAAGACCCTGATGCTGGGAAAGACTGAGGGTGGGAGGAGAAGGGGACAACAGAGGATGAGATGGTTGGATGGCATCACCAACTCAATGGACATGTGTTTGCATAAGCTCCAGGAGTTGGTGATGGATAGGGAATCCTGGCATGTTGCAGTCCATGGGTTCTCAAAGGGTTGGACATGACTGAGCAATTGAACTGAACTGAGCTGAAAAGTATGAAATAATATAAAATATTTCCATATAGAATATTATTCATGTGTATGTGTCATATATCAATGGTATAATATTACTTCAGTTCAGTTCAGTTCAGTCGCTCAGTCATGTCCAGCTCTTTGCCACCCCATGAATTGCAGCATGCCAGACCTTCCTGCCCATCACCAACTCCTCACCAACTCCCAGAGTTCATTCAGACTCACGTCCATCAAGTCAGTGATGCCATCCAGCCATCTCATCCTCTGTCGTCCCCTTCTCCTCCTGCCCCCAATCCCTCCCAGCATCAGAGTCTTTTCCAATGAGTCAACTCTTCGCATGAGGTGGCCAAAATACTGGAGATTCAGCTTTAGGATCATGCCTTCCAAAGAAATCTCCTTCAGAATGGACTGGTTGGATCTCCTTGCAGTCCAAGGGACTCTCAGGAGTCTTCTCCAACACCACAGTTCAAAAGCATCAATTCTTTGGCACTCAGCCTTCTTCACAGTCCTACTCTCACATCCATACATGACCACAGGAAAAACCATAGTCTTGACTAGACAGACCTTAGTCGGCAAAGTAATGTCTCTGCTTTTGAATATACTATCTAGGTTGGTCATAACTTTTCTTCCAAGGAGTAAGCGTCTTTTAATTTCATGGCTGCAGTGATTTTGGAGCCCAGAAAAATAAAGTCTGACACTATTTCCACTGTTTCCCCATCTATTTTCCATGAAGTGATGGGACCAGATAACATAATCTTCATTTTCTGAATGTTGAGCTTTAAGCCAACTTTTTCACTCTCCTCTTTCACTTTCATCAAGAGGCTTTTTAGTTCCTCTTCACTTTCTGCCATAAGGGTGATGTCATCTGCATATCTGAGGTTATTGATATTTCTCCCAGCAATCTTGATTTGGCTATAAATTTCCCTTTAAACAATGATTTTGCTGCATCACTCATTTTTAAAGTTACATGTTATATATGTTATATGTAATTTAGCTCAAAATATTTTCTAGATTCTATTGTGATATATTCTTTAATTTACAGATAATTCAAAATTATGCAGTTTAATTTACAAACATTGGGGATTTTCCAGTTAATGTTTCTGTTATTAATTTTTCATTTTATTCTATGAAGATAAAATAAGATGTTCTGTGTTATACTGAATCATGATGGAGATAGTATATATCAAGTTGGTTAATCATGTTAATTAACTGTTTTTTATTCTCACTTTTTAATTATCTTTGACTTTTAGTTGCATTAGTTTGACAGTTAGCTAGGGACAGAATATCTTGATTTTTGTCTTATTTATTCCATATTCATTTTGATGGTTACTTTTTTTAGAATTTTTCATTGGCTTTTTATATTTTTTTCAAGATTGTAAATATACCATTACATTGTCTTCTGCCTCCCAGAATCTCTTCTGAAAAATCAGCTGTCAATCTTATTTTTGGAATTTTGAAGGTAGTGCTTCATTCTTCTTCTGTCAGCTTTTAACTTTTTATTTTCATCTTCTTTATTCTTATGTATAGTTTTCTAATATTTATCCTGCTTCTCATTCAGTCAGTTTCTTAGAACCGTCGTCTGACTTGGTATGTGTCACCAGATTTGAAAAATTCTAGATTTTATCTCTGTAAATATCCCTTTTGTTCTAGACTCCTTCCTTTACATCAGACTCCAATTATACATGTCAGACATTTCTTTGTCTTCTTTCCATCTGTTTTGTTTCTTTTCTTTCTTTTTTGTTCTCCATGTACTATAATTTTGATAATTTCTACTGAAATGTCTGAGTTCTAATTTATTTTTCTTGTTCCAAGTAAAATTAATGAGCTCTCATTTTCAGATGTTAATTTTTTAACTTCTAGAATTATATTTTGATTATTTTTATAGATTACAGTTTTTGATTCCTCATATATCTATTTTTTCCATCATCCTATTCTTTTATCTCCCATATTAATAAAAATTATTGTCAATCTCTTGGCTTCTAACTCCAATTTCAGTTTCAATTGTGAATATATATCCATGGCTTGTGTTATTCCTTGTTATCAGCCACATTTACCTCATTCTTTTTATGTATAGAAATTTTTGAAATTTTATGCCACATGCTATATATAAATGAATCACAAAAGCTTCAGATATTACCATATATCAGCTAATATTCATCCTTTCCTTCCTTAATCAGTCAGGAGAGGTGAAGACGGTTGGGTCAGAGCTAGGTTGCAGTTTATGAGGCTTAGTACATCACTAGCTTGTCTCTGTTCCTCAGGTATGGCAGTGCTTTTGACTGAGAATGTGCCTTGTTTCTGTCCCCTCAAGTCTAAAAGAAAACTTCGCCTTTGCAGATTGGAGCTCAGCTCATTATCTCTGACCCATGCAAGATAGCTGAACACTCATTTTTGGAGACTATCTGCTCTCTACAAGAACTGTAGTCTCCTAAGTACCATGAGACAAGAATAGATTTTATTCTGCTTTTCTCTTTACAGCCCCAGACTAGAAGAATTCAACAAATATCTTACAGAGATATTGGGTTTGTGTTTGGAGCTTTTTTCTGATTCATCAAGGCAGTGTCTTATTGGTGTCTCTTTTCCATGGTAGATCCCATCTTTATGGACTAAGACTTATCCTTAGTGCAACCCAGACTCAGTAAAAATCCACAGAAAAAAATAGCCTGTGGTGCTCAATATTAATTTACATGTTAATTTCTATTCTCATTGAAAGTTTTGATGGATAGAATATTAAGATATCCTCCAAGACTTTCCACATCTGGGATATTTGTTCTGAATAGACTTGGGTCCCTGAATATGATAAATTTTACTACCAAGTACTACAGTTATATTATATAGCATGATTAACTTTGCAAAAAGGAAATGATCAAGATGGGCTAAATCTAATCACAAGAGCCCTTTAAAAGCACAGAGCTGTTTGTGGCTTGTTGCAGAAGAGGAAATCATAAATAAGCACTCTACTTGACCTGAAGATAGCAAACATCCATGTTGCAAAGAGTCAATAGAGAAGGGTTCCCAGTAGGGCTTAAGGTGGTCCCCCGCCATGAACTGAGCAAAACTGAGACCTCATTTCTATAACCACTGTAAAAAAAACTTATAACAACAATGAGGTTGGAAAAGTAGTCTGTGTCTCAGATAAGGTCTACATCCCCAAGTAAAACCTTGACTCCAGTCTTATAAATCCTAAGAATTTTGTCATGCTGGGCACAGACTTTCCAACAGAAGAATTATGACTGAAAATGGTCCTGGTTTAAACCATTATAGTTAAAATAGTTATTTGTTGCACAGCAAGTAAACTAATGAGAAATATTTGATCCTCCTTATTTAGTTCCTCACTACCTTTAAAAATATATATATTTTTTTCAATTTATTGTTTTTTTCTATTTATTTCAGCAGTAAAATTTACCTGCTGCTGCTTAATAAATTTTACTCAGTGTATTTTTATTCTAACTGCTTCTTTGTAAAGCACATAAATAAGAAGTTGAAGACAAAGACTCCCTTATACACAATCTACCAAATATCCTACCTCTAAACTAAATTACAGAAAGTGGAGAATGCAATCTTTAGTATATTCCTCAAAATTTTTTTCTCCTTTTATAAATTTGACTGGTAGATAGATGAACAATAGCATATTTTATAGATAGAAAAATTAACAGAAAGTGAAAGTTTAGAAAATGAACAAATAGATTTAAGTCACAAATTTTCATGATAGATACAAACCAACTAATGAAATAATAGCTTAAATTGGCAATGCCAAAGAAGTATATGTGCTATATGAAAATTTCAAGGCACAAATAGAAATATTTGCTCATTCAATAAGCAAACATAAAACTATGGCATATAAATATGTTTGGAATAAATGTTTGAAAAGAACAAAATGTGGTTTCTATGATTCCCTTGAGATGCTATAAACGGCTGTACGATCATAAACCAAAGCCTTCTTAATTCTTACCATTAAAGGTGCATTATTGTAAGATAGATACCAAGTAGTAGTAAAAGTCACTGCTGCAATATATTGCTCTGTCAAGAAAATGTTGACTGCTTGCATGAAAATGACACAAAATCCTTAACAAATTGATTTCTTGAAGTTGTACTTCAATGAATAGTTGTCATGACTGTATTAAAAAATAGCTATGGCTATTATATTTTATTCACTTCTCACATGAAGTTTGGCAGAATTTGCTTTGTTGTTGACATGCTTAAAATGACACACTTATCCTTGGAAGAAAAGTTATGACCAACCTAGATAGCATATTGAAAAGCAGAGACATTACTTTGCCAACAAAGTTCTGCCTAGTCAAGGCTATGGTTTTTCCAGTGGTCATGTATGGATGTGAGAGTTGGACTGTGAAGAAAGCTGAGTGCCGAAGAACTGATGCTTTCGAACTGTGGTGTTGGAGAAGACTCTTGAGAGTCCCTTGGACTGCAAGGAGATCCAACCAGTCCATTCTGAAGGAGATCAGCCCTGGGATTTCTTTGGAAGGAATGATGCTAAAGCTGAAACTCCAATACTTTGGCCACCTCATGTGAAGCGTTGACTCATTGGAAAAGACTCTGATGCTGGGAGGGATTGGGGGCAGGAGGAGAAGGGGACGACCGAGGATGAGATGGCTGGATGGCATCACCGACTCGATGAACACGAGTTTGAGTGAACTCCGGGACATGGTGATGGACAGGGAGGCCTGGTGTGCTGCGATTCCTGGGGTCACAGAGAGTCAAACACAACTGAGCTACTGAACTGAACCTATATGTTCCTTAAAATGACACATTTAACCTATATGCCCACTAACTTAAAATGAAAAAGGGGATAGGTATCAGCATTTATTAAGGGAAACTCTTTTGCATAATCAACTTTTAAACTTACTTAGCCCAGAAAAATAGTTCATCAATCAGCAACATTCGTCACATTCTTACCATGTAACAGGGCTTCCCAGGTGGCGCTAGTGGTAAAGAACCCACCTGCCAATACAGGAGACATTAAGAGACACAGCGTCAACCCCGGGTCAGGAAGATCCCCTGGAGGTGGACATGGCAACCCACTCCAGTATTTCTGCTTGGAGAATCCCAACGGCAGAAAAACCTGGCGGGATACAGTCCATAGGGTCGCAAAGAGTCAGACACAACTGAAGCAACTTAGCTCTGTGCATGTGCACTTACTATGCAGCAAGTAGTTGTTAGCACTGGGGTTCAAGAACTGAAAGACATTCACAAAGTCCTTGGCCTTGAGAAATTTTCAATATGTGGCTGTTAACAGGCAACAAATTATTACAAACAATGATTATAGATAAAGGAAATATCCTAAAGGAGAAGTCCAATATGTGATGAGAGCCTATAGCAAAGTAATGTAATTGAGTGTGAGAGTTCAAGAAACGGTTTCCTGAAGAAGTGAATTTAAAGGAAAAGATGGTAGTATCAAGGTAGGGTCACCCCAAACAGAGAAAGCAGCATGCTCAAGTCTTTGTGGTCTTGATGTTGAGGGTGAGGGTGACAGCTTCCAAGAACTGTGAGAAGACCAGCTCTGAGAGTAATCAGGGGCCAGGTTTTGCAGCCTCATAACCCTTTTAGGGACCATATCACATGGACCCCAAGTCCAGCGCTACTCAGTACCATCTGGAGAACAGTAGTTTTCAGTACTCTGAAAAGTAAATAACCAGTTCACAATGAAATAAATACAGTAATGAAGAGGAAGGTTTACTTTTTTAAGATTTTTATTGAGTTATAACTGATTTACACTTGTGTTCTTGCCTGGAGAATCCCAGGGACATGGGAGCCTGGTGGGCTGTCGTCTATGGGGTCGCACAGAGTTGGACACGACTGAATCAATTTAGCAGCAGCAGCATTTAGGTGTATATATACATATACATTTAGGTGTATAGCAAAGTGAATCATTTGTACATATATTCACTCTCTTTTTTAAAATTATTTTTCCCTATCATCATTATAGAGTATTGAGTTCCCTCTGCTCTACAGTAGGTTCTTACTAGCTATGTATTTTATATATAGTAGTGTGTATGTAAGTCACAATATCCCAATTTACCCTCCCCCTAGCATCGCCAGGTACCATAAGTTTGTTTTCTACATCTATGACTCTAATTCTGTTTTGTAAATAAGTTCATTTGAACCCTTATGTTTTTAGATTCCACATGTAACTGATATCATGTGACATTTGTCTTTTTGTGTCTGACTTGCTTCACTCAGTATAACAATCTTCATGTTCATCCATGCTGCTGCAAATGACACTGTTTTATTTTTTATGACTGAGTAATATTCCATTGTACATATATGTACCACTCTTTATCCATTCATCTGTTGATGTACATTTACATTGCTTCTATGTCCTGGCTACTGTGAGTAGGGCTGCAATGAACACTGGTGTGCATGTATTTTTCTGAATTATTGTTTTATCCTGATATGTGCCTAGAAGTGGGATTGGTGGGTCATATAGTAGTTCTATTTTTACTTTATTAAGGAATCTCTACACTGTTCTCCAGCGTGACTATACAAATTTACACTCCCACCAATGGTGTAGAAGCTTCCCGTTTCTCCATACCCTCTCCAACATTTATTGTTTGTAGATTTTTTTAATTGAAGGATGATTGCTTTACAATCTTGTGTTGATTTCTGCCATACATCAACATGAATCACCCATAGGCATACATATATCCCCTCCCTCTTGAACCTCCTTCCCACCTCACACCCCATCTCACTCCTTTAGGTAGTCACAGAGCACCAGGTTAGAGTTCCCTGCATTATACACAAAATTCCACTGGCTATCTATTTTACACATGGTAATGCATATGTTTCAAAGCTACTCTCTCTATCCATCTCATCCTTTCCTTCCCCTACTGTGTCCACAAGTCTGTTCTCTGGGTCTGTGTCTCCACTGTTGCTCTTCAAATAGGTTCACCAGTACTATCTTTATAGATTCCATATATGTGCATTAAGATATGCCATCTTGGTTTTGTTGATGACTAACCTTAGGAATTCATATAGCTGTGTAGTCTGCTCACAATCACATGGTTCTTGTTTATTCTTTCCATCTAAGCTTTTCAAGAGCTTCTGCTGCTGCTGCTGCTAAGTCACTTCAGTCGTGTCCAACTCTGTGTGACCCCATAGAGAGCAGCCCACCAGGCTCCCCCATCCCTGGGATTCTCCAGGCAAGAACACTAGAGTGGGTTGCCATTTCCTTCTCCAATGAATGAAAGTGAAAAGTGAAAGTGAAGTCACTCAGTCGTGTCCTACCCTCAGCGACTCCATAGACTGCAGCCTTCCAGGCTCCTCCATCCATGGGACTCTTCTAACAACCTGAAAAAAATAAGTGACTTAAGTTATATCCATTTGTTCTCAGGTTGTTCACTGTCCAACTACTAAGGATCTCAAATGTGTTGCAGGGGCCTCACATCAGCAAAGAAGGAGAGAGATAACTAAATAATCAGCACCCAGATAACTGAGAATTGAGAGTATAAATTTGTCCTCCCCCCTCTGGAGCAAAACTCCTGGAGACTTTGATTCATAGACAAAAATCCATGTCCTTTATCAACAATCAGGAGATCTAACTATTAGTTTTTTGATACAGTACAGCAATTATACTTTGTGTCTCCAAGGAAGTAAAATTAGGGAGCTTTTATTCTTCATCTGTGCAGAAATCCTGATGCAAATCCTTCACACATTGCTTGATTAACAACTACAGAAATACATTTTGTTTAGGGAATCCCTACACTTGAACTTCACCCCACAGTTAATACTATATCCCCCGGTGTCTTATCTTTAAAAAATGAAAGGAAACAAGCCAATTGACTAACAGAGAAAAATGATAAGCCATGAATATGAAAAAACATGTACAGTAGGACACTCCTAAGATTTCATTTCAATTCACCAATGTTTAGGATGAGAATCAAGTACTTCAAAGCCAGTAATTTATCCAGTTAGAAGTGCCTGCTTTTGAAAGAACTATAAATACCTAGATTGTAGTATATTTACTTAAAAAATAATCTATAAAGTATGATAAGAGTTAGATCTACCAGACCTTGGGAAAATAGCTATTTGTCTCTAATCCTTCATTTTATGTTCATGAATAGAGCCATCCACTTCATGGTATAAATTAGGTCATGCTTTAAGGCATTTATCATAATACCTAACACTGTAAGAGTTACAGTAGTATTAGCTCTGTTTCTGTGGTTATTATTATATATTACTTCAGCAATTTATCAGTTATAAGAAACATGTTTTTCTGCCTTATTTTGCATCTCTGAAATCAGGATACATCTAACAGTCATAGTTTAAATAGAAGTTTTTATTTTCTTTTCTTAGTTCTATGAAAATGACATAACACATGGCATTATCATCATAGTCATCATCTGGAAACCACATTAATACTTTTAGGCCATGAAAGTGTTAACTAAAACCTTCAAGCAGTATATTACTAAACAGTATCTTAGTGGCTTACAATCTCCAAGCAATGTGTCTTTGAATTTATAGCTCACATTTCATGCACTAACTTTTACGATGTATTGAGAAGACTAAACTCCATTTTCTTGCCATGAATTAAAATTTGACAAATATTTAATGAGTCTTATTGTTAGATGCTATAAGGAATATGAAGTATAGAACAGGATTTCTGCCCTTGAGGAACACCTTAAAAGAAGCACATGTCTACATATGACATACAAGGTAAAATAGTTTTATAATCACAATAGGCACCAAATGAAGATTTGTCAGAAATATCCAAAGGAAGAGAGTAAAACTACATACATGGGTGAGTAACTTTGAACAGAGACTGTGTATACTGATTAGAGCTGTGCAATTTTAAACCTGGAAAGGATACTAGAAACCAGCCATTGCGTGAAGGCCTGTGGTTTAGTCACTACACTTTAAGAGGAGGACGTTAAGGCCCAGGGTGAGAGTCACTATGCCATTTGCCTTAGACTTGACTGACCCAGACAGCAAGCCTCAATCTTCTGACTCTGGATCCAGAGCAGAGTTCAAAGGACATTAATGCTGTGTGTAGGTGTGCTAGACACCATGCTAGACAGGATAGAAGCCAGTCTCTGTCTGTGCAGCTAAAGTTAAAGGGGGTTCGCAAAGAGTCGGACACGACTGAGAGACTGAACTGAACTGAACTGAAAGGGGGTTCAGTTACTACAAGGAAGGATAAAAAGAGAATGAACAATAGAGAATGTTAGGAATTAGCCACAGAGCCTCTGGAGTTCAGACTCAAAGATGAGAAAGGGAATGTCATTAGGTTAAAGGATGTGAAAGTGGCTGATTTTTGCATGAAAAGGTATCACAGTAATGATGAGTGCATAAGCAGATTCTAGTATATTATAGCAGACAGAAAAGAGTTAAGAAAACAGAATGACTTATTGGCGCTTGGCCTCTCATCTGGCCCCATTTTTTTTTGTATTTGTATGGGATCCCTATAAATAAGGTAGAGGTAGAACTGGAGACGGAGAAGGCAATGGCCCCCCACTGCAGTACTCTTGCCTGGAAAATCCCATGGGCAGAGGAGCCTGGTGGGCTGCAGTCCATGGGGTCGCCAATAGTAGGACACAACTGAGCAACTTCACTTTCACTTTTCACTTTCATGCATTGGAGAAGGAAATGGCAACCCACTCCAGTGTTCTTGCCTGGAGAATCCCAGGGATCGGGGAGCCTGGTAGGCTGCCATCTATGGGGTCGCACAGAGTCAGACACAACTGAAGTGACTTAGCAGCAGAACTGAAGAAGGCATCTCAATGAATGACTGTGTGACTCACAGAAGCCAGAAGAGCTCAGACAATCAGCCAAGAGAACTCAGACAGTCAGCTCCTGGTGACAACATGGACTACAGAATAGGGGAGAAGGGTGGTCTTCCTCAGTCTACATGGAATCGACATCAGGTTGGAGCTCTTGACACAGACAAAGATAATCTCAATTGGGCTGTATCAAAAGTGGCAGCAGCCAACAGTGGTTTTGAACAGAAAGTATTTGAGACAGGAAAGCTGAAAAAAATGGAAGAATCAAAGCAATGCTAGTAGTTCCAAAAATGGTGGGGACTCTGGATCAGATGGAATGTCCTTGAAGATTATGAGGGAGCAGAATAAATTGCATTTGGATAATCACTGTCATTGCCAACATATCCTTATGTACATGTTGGAATGTGCTCAGATTCTCTGTGTCTCTCTCTGTCTCTGTCTATATGTCACTCTCTCACACGCACCTCTACCTACACAAGATAGGAAGGAGA
Source organism: Budorcas taxicolor (assembly GCF_023091745.1). NCBI lineage: Eukaryota > Metazoa > Chordata > Mammalia > Artiodactyla > Bovidae > Budorcas > Budorcas taxicolor. The sequence goes on from NC_068910.1 coordinate 36,061,875, forward strand.
TATACCCAAATGTTGCCAATGGGTATTTTTAAATTATTTATTTGTTTATTTGGCTACATCAGTTCTTAGTTGCAGCTTGTAGAATCTGAAGAGTTGTGGCATGTGCAATCTAGTTCCCTGACCAGGAACTGAACCCAGGACCCCTGCGTTGAGAGCATAGAATCTTAGCCACTGAAACACCAGGGAAGTCTTCTGTTATTTTTGAATGGTAGGACTGTAAGATTCCATCCTTTTGATTGTCAGTGTTTTCTATATTTTACATGGTTAATGTGTGATACTTTACATATTAAAATTTTAATAGCATTGTACTCACCACTACAGGGGTTTTCAATTCTATTTTTAAAAATACTAAGGCTATAATATACAGACTATCCTAACATCTGAATTTCTGTCTAGATTTGAGTGTCATCATATCCTGAGTGCATTGAACACAGTTAGGGTAATATACCTGCCTAATACATTTATAATTTTATTGCTAATATACAGTCTCTGTGCTAATCTGCACAAGGCATTATTGCTACAGTATTTTGTAAATGATGCTCTTATTTGTAGCAGAGTTGAACTGAAATGTAAGAACTTGAAAAATATTTTAGTTTTTAAATTTTTCTTCTTTTATTGCTGCTTTTGGCATTTTATAAAGATCTCGGTTGCATTTTGTTTTATCATTCACTACATGTAAATATGGAAGAGTGTGAGAAATCCAGTTAGACATGCTCTGTATTTATGGAGTCATTGCTGCTATAGTGTGCGTGCTATAAAAACACCTTGGTCAGGTAAATCAGGAGAGTTTATGAATTCATTCAACAAATATAAACAATGAGCACCTATTATGAGCAAGTAATAATGGCCTTTATTGAAAAGTAAGATTTATATTTAAATGGAATTCTAGCTGTCTAAAACAATGATACGCAGCATAAAATGCTGGTAAGATCACAGAACAAAAGAGTATGTCTACCAGCTGTTATATCAGCATGCATTTGAAAAATATCAAAATTCGTGAATTTTTTTTACAGACATTTTACAATTGAAGATGGGAAAAACAGAGTCTTAAGCATGTTATGCTTTATTATTTCAAGAAATGTAAAACTGCAACTGAAAAGCAAAAAAGAAAAATTTGTGCAATGTATGGAGAAGGTGTTATGACTATTCGAAAGTGTCAAAGTGGTTTGTGAAGTTTTGTGCTGGAGATTTCTTGCTGGACAATGCTCCATGGCCGAGTAGACCAGTTGAAGTTGATAGCAATCAAATCAAGACTTTAATTGAAAACAATCAATGTTATATCATATGGAAGATAGCTGATATACTTAAAATGTCCAAATTGAGCATTGAAAATCATTTGCACCATCTCAGTTATGCTAATTGCTTTGATGTTTGGATTCCACATAAGAAGAAAAAACCTCTTGACCACATTCCCACATGCAATTTTCTTTAAACATAATGAAAATGCTTTTGTTTTTCGAAACAAGTTGTGACAGGCAATGAAAAGTGGATACTGTGAAATAATGTGGAATGGGAGAGATGGTGGGGCAAGTGAAATGAACCATCACTAACCACCAAAGGTCTTCATCCAAAAGAAGGTGACATGTATACAGTGGCATTAGAAGGGAGTGCTCTATTATAAGATTCTTATGGAAAACCAAATGATTAATTCCAAGTACTGCTCCCAGTTAGACCAACTAAAAGCAGCACTCAGTGAAAGTGCCTAGAACTATTCAACAGAAAATACATAATCTTCCATAAGGATAATGCAAGACTCCATGTTTCTTTGATGATCAAGGAACAACTGTTATAGCTTGTCTGGGTAGTTCTGATTCATCTGCCATATTTACCAGGCATTGCATTTTTGGACTTCTATTTATTACAATCTTTACAAAATTTTCTTAATGGAAATATTTCAATTCCCTGAAAGACAGTAAAAGGCACCTGGGACAGTTCTTTGCACAAAAAGATAACAAGTTTTGGAACAATGAAACTATGACATTGCCTGAAAAAAAAGCAGATGGTAGTGGAACAAAACAATGAATATGTTCTTCAATAAAGTTCTTGGTGAAAATGAAAAACTGTCTTTTATTTTTACTTCAAAACCAAAGGAAATTTTTGGCCAACACAATGTGTAAGCTAACTACATACCACACCAAGAAATGGTAGTTCAACAACATTAAGAGTGAAGGGTAAGAGGGAGAGGATCTACATTATGACACTAGTAGGGATCAGTTCAGTTCAGTTGCTCAGTTGTGTCCGACTCTTTGTGACCCCATGAATCGCAGCACGCCAGGCCTCCCTGTCCATCACCAACTCCTGGAGTTCACTCAGACTCACGTTCATCGAGTCCGTGATGCCATCCAGCCATCTCATCCTCTGTCGTCCCCTTCTCCTCCTGCCCCCAATCCCTCCCAGAAGCAGAGTCTTTTCCAATGAGTCAACTCTTCGCATGAGGTGGCCAAAGTACTGGAGTTTCAGCTTCAGCATCATTCCTTCCAAAGAAATCCCAGGGCTGATCTTCAGAATGGACTCGTTGGATCTCCTTGCAGTCCAAGGGACTCTCAAGAGTCTTCTCTAACACCACAGTTCAAAAGCATCAATTCTTCGGTGCTCAGCTTTCTTCACAGTCCAACTCACACATCCATACGTGACCACAGGAAAAACCATAGCCTCGACTAGATAGAGCTTTGTTGGCAAAGTAATGTCTCTGCTTTTGAATATGTTATCTAGGTTGGTCATAACTTTTCTTCCAAAGAGTAAGCATCTTTTAATTTCATGGCTGCAGTCACCATCTGCAGTGATTTTGGAGCCCAAAAATATAATCTGACACTGTTTCCACTGTTTCCCCATCTATTTCCCATGAAGTGATGGGACCAGATGCCATGATCTTCGTTTTCTGAATGTTGAGCTTTAAGCCAACTTTTTCACTCTCCTCTTTCACTTTCATCAAGAGGCTTTTTAGTTCCTCTTCACTTTGTGCCATAAGGATGGTGTCATCTGCATATCTGAGGTTATTGATATTTCTCCCGGCAATCTTGATTCCAGCTTGTGCTTCTTCCAATCCAGCGTTTCTCATGATGTACTCTGCATAGAAGGTAAATAAGCAAGGTGACAATATACAGCCTTGAGGTACTCCTTTTCCCATTTGGAACCAGTTGTTCTATGTCCAGTTCTAACTGTTGCTTCCTGACCTGCATACAGATTTCTCAAGAGGCAGGTCAGGTGGTCTGGTATTCCCATCTCTTTCAGTTTATTGTGATCCACACAGTCAAAGGCTTTGGCAAAGTCAAGAAAGCAGAAATAGATGTTTTTCTGGAACTCTCTTGCTTTTTCCATGATCCAGCGGATGTTGGCAATTTGATCTCTGGTTCCTCTGCCTTTTCTAAAACCAGCTTGAACATCTGGAAGTTCATGGTTCACATATTGCTGAAGCCTGGCTTGGAGAATTTTGAGTGTTACTTTTTAGTGTGTGAGATGAGTGCAATTGTGCAGTAGTTTGAGCATTCTTTGGTAGGGATATATAATAGTAATAATTAATGAAATTTAAAATAGACTTTATACTGTTAAAGGATGACACAACCATCACTAAGGAGCTAAGAAAAATATTTAAAGGTGGTTTTATTGCTTCTTAAAATATAGACAAATGTTGATAGTCAGGCATAGTTCTCCAGGCAATGTAGACTACTAATCATACATGAGGATTTTAAAAAATCATAGAGTTCAGAGATTGGTGGAATCTCAGAGAGGCATGTGGAGTGATATCATCACTAAAAACAGTTATTTTGGTGAAACTGATTCTGATTGCTTAACACATTGCTATGCTGTGCTCAGTCATGTCCAACTCTTTGCAACTCCATGGACTGAAGTCCACCAGGCTCCTCTGTCCATGGGATTTTCCAGGCAAGAATATTGAAGTCTGTTGCCATTTCCTACTGCAGAGGATTTTCCCAACCCAGGGATTAAACCCACATCTCTTTCATCTCTTACATTGGCAAGAGTATTGTTTACCACTGCGCCACCTGGGAAGCTTGGTACTCAGTGGCACGTATATTGGTGTGAATTTGTTTCTAACTGACTGACTTTTGGTAGGAAAGGTCTGTCACTGTTACATTGACTTTTAATATATCATTGATCAATTGAGCAGCTTTAAAAATGACTGTGATGCCACTTGGACCATGACTGCCAAACAAGCCATCTTTTCCTAAGTTTTTTTTCTTTTTTATTCTGTCTGCCAAGTAATCAGAGGGAAAAATTCAGTTGAAAAATTTAAACATATCAAGAAAATGTATAAAACAGACAGCATAAAATATCAGATCAATATTTATGTTACTTTCATCTTTCATTAGTAATGAAATGAATATTCTTATTGAAAGAAAATTCTGATTAACAGCAAAGTGCCACTTCTGGAAATGGCAGAAAAGGCTGTGCTGTGTTAATCCTATGACAACTGTGTATAAATTCTGCACAAAATATTAAAATAAACTACCTAAAGTGAAACTGAATTCACTCAATCGTGTCTAACTCTTTGTGACCCCATGGACAGTAGGTCACCAGTCTCCTCCGTCCATGGGATTTTTCCAGGCAAGAGTACTGGAATGGTTTGCCATTTCTTTCTCCAGAGGATCTTCCTGACCCAGGGATCGAACCCGGGTCTCCTGCATTATAGGTAGACGCTTTACCATCTGAGCCACCAGGGAAGTAAACTGCCTAAAGCTACCAATAAACCAACAAAAACAGGTAGAAATTGTACACTGTTCTTAAGAGAAAGAATGCCATATATAAATAGCTTTTTCCTTAAAAGCATTTTCTAGTGTTCTGCCACAGAGTAAGATTATAATTCAAAAAGAAATGGGCTGAAGAAATAAAAGTCAGAGCTTGGTGCTACCAGAGTAGCTGGTTACTGGAAAAAACTGCCGGAAAGGAAGACGCCACAGAAGGGGCATTCAAAACTGCATATTTTTGCTTCAGATTCTTTTTTAAATATTACTGCTTCAGTAATATTCATATTACTGCTTAGATCCATATATAAGAATATATATGCAGAGGAGGATTTAAGAAGCCTAGAAGAAAGCAGTATGTGGGAGACAGATATTTCAGCAGTTGCCTCCATCTAGGTAGACAGTTTCCAAATCAAGGTCCACCAAGTTGATATAGCTTGTTGAATGCTCTGGACTTTTATTATGGTATACAAAAGGTCAAATAAATATTCTAGAATTTGAAACAATTTGGATAGATTTAGAAATCTGGTCACATCAAATGAAAAGATCAGTGAATCTGAAGAAAAGTCATTATAAAATAAACAGAAAATAAAGACTGGAAAAAACAAAATTTCAGTGACATATAGGAAAATACCAATCCAATTTATATGTAATTGGAATCATAGAAGTATTTTTTTTTAAAGGCAAAAAAACATTTGAAGTACAGTGGCTGAACATTTTCCAAATTTACTGAAAAACATATATTTACAGAAAAACATATATTTACAGATTCAATAACTTCAGCAAACCCCATGTAGTTGAATTACAAATGAAAGAACTTCAAAAGTGAAAATGTCAAAAAAAAAAAGAAGATAAAGAGAAAGTGTTAAATACAGCCAGTGTAAAAGAAACATATTTCTTTTTTCATATTAGAACAGGGATAAGAATAATGGTTGACCTCATCAGAAACAAAAGAGTCCATGAAATAATACAATAACATCTTTAAAGTGCTGACAGAAAAGAAAAGATCTGTTAACCAAAAATTCTATATACAACAAAAATAACTTTCAAGAAAAGGTGAAATAAATATATTATAAGATAAATGAAAGCTGAGAGAATTTTCACCAGCATAAAAGAAATGTACAAAAAGAAATGCCAAATAAAATTTTTCAACCTGAAAAACTAGTCATACCAAATGGAAATTTAAGGAAGAAATGAATAGCATAGTATCAGAAATAAACACTACACAATTTAAAATGATTACTTATTTTCTTATATTGAAAATATATAATAATGTGGTATTTTGTAACATATAAAAGTTATATATATATATATATATATATATATATATATATAGCAATAATGGCACAGAGAAAGAAGAGAGAATAAATGGATAATAATGCAATTATATATAAAGTTGTATAATCTTAATTCATGGATAAATTAAGCCATATCTGTGATAAATTAAGCCAGTGAGTGAAGTCGCTCAGTCATGTCCAACTCTTTGCTACCCCATGGACTGTAGCCTACCAGGCTTCTCCATCCATCAGATTTTCCAGGCAAGGGTACTGGAGTGGGTTGCCATTTCCTTCTCCAAAATTAAGCCATATCCCCCCCAAAAGAAAGAATAGTTAACAAGTCATTTGAAGAAGTATAACATAATCATAAAAAACACTCAGTTCAACCAAAGAAAGCAAGAAACAAAACTAGACATCATCTGGAAAGCTAAGCAAAGGAGCCAAAAAGGAAAACTTGCTATTTTTTATAACTGTATTTATTATAAATAGACAAATCATTTTTATCAAAGGCATTGATGGTCAGACTCAATAAAAATATCAGGAAACACATCTAAGCTAATTACAGGGTATGCAGTTTAAATATACAGACACAAAAATGTCAGAAGTGAACAAATGAAGAAAGTATATACCACCAAAACATTAGGAAAGTTGGTGTGGTTTTATTTCTAGTACACAGTAAACGTCAGAGAAGGAATACCAGGAGATAAAGATAACTTTTTCATAGTAATAAAAAGTGTCAGTTCAACAAGAAGGTATAGCAACTCTAAATGCATGTGCAATTCAGAAAAGAAACTTAAATGTATTAAGCAAACTGACAGAATTAGCAGCTGCTGCCAAGTCACATCAGTTGTGTCCGACTCTGTGCGACCCCATAGATGGCAGCCCACCAGGCTCCCATCCCTGGGATTCTCCAGACAAGAGGAAACATAAATTCAAATTACATGTGGAAATTTTTACTTTTCTCTCTTCATTTGTTAATAAAAGAAGTAGACAAATAATAAAATGAGAAAGCCTAGAGATGTTTTGAGCAATATTCCTAACAAAATAATCTACATAATATTTATATGTCATAGATGGGACATGTCATTTGTGAGATTTTACAAGGGATAGGAGGAAGAAAGTTTCTCAGAAGTACAGAGAGTAGAATTGGAAAGCTACAGAAGAATGACTGAGAAGGCATGTGCTAGCCTCAAATGCACAGTTTGCAGAACTGGACATGAATCTGGAAAACTAGGTAAAGATCTCCATAGCATTTGGTGTTAGGAATGGTAGATCATTATCAGACCTCATTAAGGCAAGTGTAGGGTAATTACTGAAGGAAAGAGAGAGAGCATGTGGTCTCATCACTTTGTAGCAAACAGAAAGGGAAAACTGGAAGCAGTGACATATTTTATTTTCTTAGGTTCCAAAATCACTGCAGACCTTGATTGAAGCCATGAAATTGAAATTAAAAGATGTTTATTCCTTGGGGGGGAAAAAAAAGCTATGAAAAACTTAGACAGCATATTAAAAGCAGAGATCTCACTTTGCTGACTAAAGTCCATATAGTCAAAGCCATGGTTTTTCCAGTAGTCATGTACAGATGTGACAGTTGGACCATAAACAAGGCTGAGCTACTGAAGGATTCATGCTTTCAAACTATAGTGCTGGAGAAGACTCTCGAGAGTCCCTTGGAAAACAAGATCAAACCAGTCAAACCTAAAGAAAATCAGTGCTGAATATTCATTGGAAGTCTTGATGCTAAAGCTGAAGCTCCAATACTTTGGCCACCTGATGTGAAGAGCTGACTCATTTGGAAAAGATCCTGATGCTGGAAGATTGAAGGCAGGAAGAGAAGGAGGTGACAAATGATGAGATGGTTGGATGGTGTTACCAACCCAATGGACACAAGTCTGAGTAAACTCTGGGAGATAGTGAACTGCAGTCAATGGGGTCACAAAGAGTTCAACATGACTTAGCAACTGGACAACAACAACACTTCCTAAGTGTTGATTAGGTCAAAGAAAATACTGCAGAGAATTATAAAAAATACATTTTTTTTTTAAAGCACGTAAATTAACCAGTAAGGTACTCAAATTACTCATCATCAAGGTAAGGCAAACTAGAACCATAATGAGATAGTATTTCCTACCCACTACAGTCGCAAAATTTTGAAAGATTAACCACACCAGATGTTGCCCAGAATTCCCCAACCGTCTTGGCACCAGGGACCAGTTTCATGGAAGACAATTTTTTGTACATTGTTTATTTGGAAAATATAGGTTTACTGAGTTATTGAGATCTTCTAAATACTGACATACTTCATTAGGCAGCATCAAAAGCCGCATTCATTTTATCACCACCAAATTTATCAGCTACATCCTTAAATATTGGGAAGCTGGTAGATATGTGGTTTTTTTTATATTCTAATTTTTCCTTAAAAGCTCAGCTTTCATCACTGGTAACACATACAGTCAGTTATTTTCTTTGGAGTGACAGACACACTTAGTTAACTTTTGAAAAATGTTTTAACATATATCCAGTCTGACTAATCATAAACCGTCAAGGTTTTTTGGGTTTTTTTTTTAAGTGAAAGTGATGTTCCATGACAGAGGCAGCCAGTTTCCCTCACAATTAAAGTGCTGTTTGTCAAGAAGGCATTATACTTCAGAATACACAGTAGATTTTTATGTGTGCTTTCTAGTTGTCACAAAGAGTAGTACAATTAAGAATACTAAGGGTCACAATGGCATCACTGACTCGATGGATCTGAGTTTGAGTGAACTCCAGGAGTTGGTGATGGACAGGGAGGCCTGGCGTGCTGCGATTCATGGGGTCGCAAAGAGTCGGACATGACTGAGCGACTGAACTGAACTGAACTGAAGGGTCACAAATTAGTAAAATTATCAATTTTTACTGCTTCACCAAGGATGTTCTCTCCCTTCCTTCCTTTCTCTCTGTCTTTCTGTCTTTCCTGTAAGTGTACAGCAGTGAAGAAGCAATGACTATTTGGTGTTAGTGCTCTGATTATGCTAAAATAAATGACAAGTTTATTTTACCTCATGCCCAATTGCCCCACTGATTTTCTTCAAAAAGAATATCAATAAAAGACAAATACCACCTTAGTATTACTAGGAAAATAGTTCGAATTTTACAGACTCCTAAAAGGGTCTCAGGAACCCCAAGTGTACACACCCTCTGTTTCCATAGCTGCTGATGTATAGCAAATGGTTCCATTGCAGGTGGGACTAAAATTATATAACTGCTTTGGAAACTTACATGGGGGTTTCATGTATAAACTTTAAAAATGTGTATTCATTTTAAAGCACTTAGTTAAGAATTTTTGTAGTAGCCTCATATTCATAATAAGTTAACAGCAGCAATAACCTAAATGACAGTGGAAAATAGCCCAAGTATTCTCCATCAAAAGGAGAATAGTATAGCATAAAATTATGGTATATTTATATAATAAAATGCTTCTCACAAATGAGTTAAGGAAATTACTGAGTCAGACAACAAAATAGATGAATCTTGGAAATACTATTTCAAGTAAAGTAAGTCAAACTATGTATCATATCAGTATGTTAAGTATAATCACATTTATAGAAAGGGTGATAACAGGGAAAATTAATCTATGATTATAAAAATCAGAAGAGTGATTTTTCTGGGCAGTCAGTTTACTAAAGAAGGACATGAGAGGGCTGCTTTGAGGTAAAAATATTCATTCTTGAATAATATGCTCATTGCTCATCAAAATCACCAAATTATATATTTAAGAAATATGTCAGTATCTGTAAATTATGCTTCAATGAAAGCACTTAATTTAAAAATGATTTTTCAAAATAATCTAAAATAAGTAAATACAGACATATTCATTGACATAATTTAGCTATATACTTTCAACAAGATACAGGGGTAAAATGAAGTAGACTGTAATGACTAAAAGGAGAAAGACTGGCACATATAGATAATACAAATGCAATTAAAAATAAGGCAAAGATTTTAATAACAATATGAAAGTAGAGTTCAAGGTAAGCTCTTAAGTAAAGATGCTCTTTGTTAGAAAACATACAATTCACAGTAATCATCCAACTGTGATGATACTTTAAAAAATGATAATCTATTATTTAAATATATAAAATAACTACTTAGACATTGGAGAAACAGAAACAGAGTCACAAAAAAATTTAATATAACCTGTTAGCCTTTGATAGATGAAATAATCAAACAAGAAAAGAAACAATATATGTATATATGCAATTTTATAGCTCAAATGCTTGTATGCTAAAAACACATGTCCCAGTGTACAAAAAGTAGAAACAGTTGTAAAAGTTTAAGCAGTTAATCTAGAAATTAAATACTTTAAACATATGCTAAGAAATATAAAATAGCCAAAAATACAAATTTAATTGAAAAACTTTAACATAGTCTTTGATAGAGCAAGTTATCACAAAAGCTCTGAGTAATACATTAACAGGGTATGTTTTATGTATAACTGCATTTCAAGTCCTAAATCCTGTGTAAGTACTACTGCTCCTTCTTTTCAAGAGCCAATGGAACATTTAAAATGATTGCTCATATATCAAGCCATAAAGAAAACACCAGTAAATCCCTAAAAGTAGATATAAATCCAGCCACATTCACTGCAATTTACTACTCTACAACTACAAACTAATAACAAAACTTATATCTTAACTTGATTTATTTTAAGATATATACCTTCAAAGCAATTTTCAAAATAAAGAACATGCTCTTGCTCCCGTATATTGTAGTTATTGCAGAACACAAAATATGAATTTTGAAAATTGAGCCCTGAGAAACAAAAGGACTCAATTCAAGAAAGGAAAACAGGCATTCACCATTGTGATTAAAATTACCTCTCTTATTTTCTCTTAGTTAACTCTGCCCAAAAGTTTATTCTACCATTAATGCAAACTTGTTTTTTACAGTTAAAAATAAAGGGAAAACTTGGGTAAAATCATTAGACCATCTGACTTTGATGAATCTTCCACTCACTTTTACCTAAAAATATTGTGTTGGCCAAAATGTTCATTTGGGTTTTTCCATAAAATATTAATACTTAATTTTAAAAATTCTAAGGCAGGAGGTCAGTTCATTACCAGGCCCTAAAACTTTAACTTAGACCCAAATTCTAATTCCAAAAATTCAATAGTTCTAGGACAGGGGATAAAATTATAATCATTTATGACTCACCAATTCTATGATGTTCTGGGAATAATAAAAAGATTTTTATACCTTTCTTTACTACCTGCCTCCTTAGTTTAAAAAAAATCTGAACCAACAGGCATAAAGGACTTAGCTATCTCTCTAATACATACACAATGATTTGGAACATTTCCAAACATTCAGTGACTAAGCACCAAAAATAAATAACAGTGCAAGGAGAAGGAAACTAAAAGTATGTTGAATACTGGGAAGTGGAATCTTGGGAGTAAATCCTACAGGAAGAGCTAGAAAGTTCTCCCAATTTAAAACAGAGCCAGAAAAAAAATAAACAAATAAATAAAACAGAGCCAGAATGGGGTAAAGTTACATACCTTAACTCAGTTTAATACAGAAGTATTAGAATGATTATGAACACTGAGCTAAGACAAATCTTTTATTGGCAAATGGCAGACTAGTTTGCCCTCTCATCATTCTTGGATGAGTCAGCAGTTTCATAGGTAACTGTGAACACAAAACACTACAGTCTACAAGAAAAGAAGCGTTATATGAAAACTCATATAAAGGAAAACTCTTATAATGACTAAGCATTAGATGAAACTGGCATTTCCTTTGGATGCAGGTAGGAAAAGACTCAAGAAAAAAATAGAAAATTTTTCAGACAATAGGTTGAGTTGAAATGTAAAACAGTAAGGGAGAGATTTAGGGAAAAGATCTATGCAATAGTAGAACCCTGAATTTAACAGTGTGGAAATAAAATAAAAACCCATCTTGAAAAGAGCCAGTAGTATGCAGAAAGTTAAGACAAAAATATTTTTAAATATACCAATTTAAAATAAAAGAGAAAGATACAAAGTATGTGGTATAGAAAATGACACAATAAATCTAAGAAATATACCTGTTCCCAAAATGATATATAAAAAAATGATATTGGAAAAGAAATATTAAAAATTATATTGTTAAAAAATTCCATGTGTTGGAAGAAAGGCCCTAATCACAGATTAAGATCAATCCATTAACAAAGAGAATCTCTCCTAAGTAAACAGCAAAAAAGTTTTGTTTAGATTATTTTTGGTGATGTTTCTGAATTTTTCACTTTGAAAAAAAAAATTTTAAATCTTGAAAGTCATAAGAATAATTCAATTAATATCCATATATCTTTCAGCAATTGTTGCCTTCCACTGCATTTACCATATGTTTCCCTGTCTCTCTTTCAAAACAAGGTCATTCATATGTAATCAAAGTAAAAAAAAAAAAAAAAAAGGACCACATTGAGAAAATGTGTGCTTCCCTGGTGGCTCAGACAGTAAAGAATCTGCTTTCAATGCAAGAGAACCAGGTTTGATCCCTGGGTCGGGAAGATCCCCTGGAGGAGGAAATGGCAACACACTCTAGTTATTCTTGCCTGGGAAATCCCATGGACAGAGGAGACTGGAGGGCTACCGTCCATGGGGGGTTGCAAAGAGTCGGACTGAATGACTAACACTATTCAGTTCAGTTCAGTTCAGTCGCTCAGTCGTGCCCGACTCTTTGCGACCCCATGAATCGCAGCACGCCAGGCCTCCCTGTCCATCACCAACTCCGGGAGTTCACTCAGACACACGTCCATTGAGTCAGTGATGCCATCCAGCCATCTCATCCTCTGTCGGCCCCTTCTCCTCCTGCCCCCAATCCCTCCCAGCATCAGAGTCTTTCCCAATGAGTCAACTCTTCGCATGAGGTGGCCAAAGTACTGGAGCTTCAGCTTTAGCATCCTTCCTTCCAAAGAAATCCTAGGGCTGATCTCCTTCAGAATGGATTGGTTGGATCTCCTTGCAGTCCAAGGGATTCTCAAGAGTCTTCTCCAACACCACAGTTCAAAAGCATCAATTCTTCGGCGCTCAGCCTTCTTCACAGTCCAACTCTCACATCCATACATGACCACTGGAAAAACCATAGCCTTGACTAGACGGACCTTAGTTGGCAAAGTAATAGTTTCACTAATTGTCCTTAATAGGATTCTCAAGCATTTGTGAACTAATCTAGGGTGGTACCATGGCATTCAGGTGTCATGGATCTATAGTGTTTAATCTGGAATATATATATATATATTTTGTATTTCATGACTTTCACATTTGAAGAGTTCAGGTCAGTTGTTTTATAGAATGGTCCTCAATAATCCCATGGGCAGAGGAGCCTGGTAGGCTGCAGTCCATGGGATCGCTAAGAGTGGGACAGGACTGAGCGACTTCACTTTCACTTTTCACTTTCATGCCTTGGAGAAGGAAATGGCAACCCACTCCAGTATTCTTGCCTGCAGAATCCCAGGGACGGGGGAGCCTGGTGGGCTGCCGTCTGTGGGGTCGCACAGAATCGGACATGACTGAAGCGACTTAGCAGCAGCAGCAATTGGGTTTGTCTCACGTAAGACCATGTAAGCAATGCTGGGTCTTTCTCAATGAATCACCTTGAGAATTGAATGTTATCAGTTTGCCCGATTACTAGTGATGTTTATTTTAATATTCTGGTTAAAGGTATAGTCTGCCAGATTACTTCACTTTAAACTTGCCATTGTCCATTCATAATCCACAAGTAACCTGGGTATGGATAGTTGAGACAGTATGAATATCCTCTTCTTATTTAAATTTCATCCACAGACATTAGCAACTGTGGATAGCTTGCCTACATTAATTATCCCTAAGATTGTTGCAAGATAATGGTTTGAAATTTTATCATCAGTTCAACTTTTCATTCTGCTATTAGAAACATGTTACTACTCCCATGTACTTGATTTACTTATTTTTCAGCAGTTTAACAGATCATTTTTAGTTTAAATGATTATAATCCATTACTTACTAATTGTACTGTTCACATGATCCTCAATTTGGCCATTGGGAGCCCATTAAAGCTCACTTTGCACTGTTTGACTATTTATCTACTTACACTTTATAAATTTTATGCATGTTTTTGTTTCAAAGTTGTGAGATTATTTTAATGAAGAAAAATATTTAGTTTTGAGGAAATGTAACTTTATCATTTTTTGTCTTTTATGGTTTTGATTCTTGTGTCCTAAGAAACTTCTGCTTATAACCAATTCACAAAGATTTTCTCCTGTAATTTTCTCTAAAAGCTGTATAGTTTTACTATTTATATTTAAGTCTATAATAGATCTCAAATTAGTATTTGTGTTTAGCATAGGATAAGGGTATATTGTTTTCTCTAGGGATAGACTAGTTTTTCCAACACCATTTGTTGACTTTTTGTCCCATAGGATTGTTTTCATGTCTTTGTCCAAAAAATAAAAAATAAAAAAATAAAAGACATACAAGTATATATTAACTTCTTAGCTCTCTTTTCTGTTAATTGAATCAATTTATTGATCTCTGTGCCAGTAAAATAATTATTTGATTGCCATATGTTATAGTTAACTTGAAATAATGTGGCATAAATCTTCCAAATTTCTATTTCTCAAGTTTGCTTTGGATATTCTAGGTCCTTATATTTCTCTATGAATTTTAAAGCCAGGTTTGCTGGAATTATGATAGGGAGTACATATAATCTATAGATCAATGTGTGCTAAAATTGATATCAAGGATATTTGGTCTTCTAAAACAATATCATAGTTATGATACTCCATTTCTTTCAGTCTTGTTAATTCCTTTCAGTAAATGACTAAGCACCATGCTTTTTTTTTTTTTTCTTAAATTCACTACTCTAAAAGAAGCATCTAAAATATTAATTAATTCCTTCATCCTTAGCCCAGTTTCTGGCAATGTGGTCCACACAGGCATACTTCAGAGGCCAGGCTAGGGTGTTGATAGCGTTAAAAAAAAATAGACTTGCAGCTCTCCTTTCTGAATATCTCCTTTGTAGGCTACTTTCTGATTTTCAAGGGGGAGTGTCTCTTCAAACTCTAACCCCCAGTGCATCTTGTTGGAAACACTGAGTTTTCTTTTGGAGTTTTCACTGCCTGTATGACACAGACTGTGACTTACCCTCAGACTAAAAACTGTATCCACCAGAAATTTACCTTGTGCTCTTTTCTCTTTTCAAGTATCAGTTCCTGTCTAGAAAATCATCACTTTTGCTCACTCCCCCATGTCTTCGCCTAGTTGTTTGTATTTTGTCTGGAGTTCACGGTTAATGTCTGCAAGATTATTAGTCTTACATGAGCTTACTTGGCCCTGCTGCTTGAATTCATTTTTGAATTATAACCCTATAAAGAAATAGTGGGGGAATGTAAGAGGTTATCTAGCTACAAATGAAAACAAAGTTCAGTGCCCTCAGGCTTCTCTTCTACAAAACAGAAATATCAGAAAGGAATAAACTTTCTAAAAAATTTTCAGAGAATAACACATACACCTACAAATGTGTATCCAATCATGATGTCTTTTCTGGATAGCAGAAACATTAAGTACCTTGGATACATGTAGATTTTGAAATACTTAGGAAAAAAGTCACTAGCATCTTCCTATTAAAGTGTGGGGCAAGGATCAGCAGACACTGCACAACGTTGTTAGAATGTAAAATCTCAGACCCCATCTGATTACTGCTAAGTCACTTCAGTCATGTCCGACTCTGTGCAACCCCATAGACAGCAGCCCACCAGGCTCCCCCGTCCCTGGGATTCTCCAGGCAAGAACACTGGAGTGGGTTGCCATTTCCTTCTCCGATGCATGAAAGTGAAAAGTGAAAGTGAAGTCGCTCAGTCGTCTCCGACCCCATGGAATGCAGCCTACCAGGCTCCTCCGTCTATGGGATTTGCCAGGCAAGAGTACTGGAGTGGGTTGCCATTACTAGTGAATCAGAATTTCGACTTTAAAAATATCTCCAGATACTTCAGGCACACTTTCAATTGGATACGTACTACTCAAACCATATGAGATTCTAAATTCTAGGATGCGAGTATCATTTTTAAAACATTAATCATTTATTTGCCCAATTTTGAAGTCAACTCAAAATAATCTGAAATGAAAAAATTATGCACTAAGATACTCCTTGATAGAATGTTAATCATACAAATTGAGAAAAACAATTCCAGCTTTAGGAGAAGTGATGTACAGTTATCAAAATTTTACTTATGAAAATTATGATGTATGGTCAAACATTGGTTTTGTCACACTGAACTGTAAAGCAGGAAACAGAAGAGTGTAGGCAATAACATATCAATCCCAGAAACAAATAATAATCACAGACAAAATATTGGGTGAAAAATTTGTTGAAATGGGTAGTGATATTTCCCCCTCATTTATTCATATATTTTGTACTTAACAAATATTCATGCATTTTGAAATAAGAGAATATATTTTGCATAATTGAAGCAATATTGGTGGAGATTTACCAAAGATGGATAGTGTGAAGATATTTTATTAAGCCATTTACTTCATGCAGATTGTATCGTTCTGCCTTAGATGCTATTTTCTCCCTTTCTAGCCGAAGGACAGTAGATAAGTGACTCAGTTTTACACAAAATAATCAGTGAGAGCTAGTAACTAAAAGCATTCTATGCATTTTGTAATTGCTTTGTGATAAAGAGTAAATTCCACAACCATTCTGTGTGGCATTTCTAATGTTTAGGTAATAATAAAATTTGATATGTACAGCACAGGCACATGATAAAAAATAATTAGCCAGGGACCCATGAAACTCTTAGAGCTCAAAATGAAAAAGAGCTGTGTGAACTAGTGGCAAAACTGTGACAGAAGTCCTAGTGTTGTAGAAATTTTCCTGTTTAAAATCATTTCTAAATTCTCTCCAAAACAAGGATAAATGTGTGCTGTCCCAGAGAGACATTACTTTGCCAACAAAGTCCGTCTAGGCAAAGCTATGGTTTTTTCAGTAGTCATGTATGGATGTGAGAGTTGGACTATAAAGAAAGCTGAGCACCAAATAATTAAGCTTTTGAACGGTGGTGTTGGAGAAGACTCTTGAGAGCCCCTTGGACTGCAAGGAGATCCAATCAGTCAATCCTAAAGGAAATCAGTCCTGAATATACATTGGAAGGACAGATGCTGAAGCTGAAACTCCAAAACTTTGGCCACCTGATGTGAAGAATGGACTCATTGGAAAAGACTCTGATGCTGGGAAAGATTGAAGGCGGGAGGAGGAGGGCATGACAGAGGATGAGATGATTGGATGGCATCACCGAATCGATGGACATGAGTTTGAGTAAGCTCCGGGATTTGGTGATGGACAGGGAAGCCTAGCGTGCTGCAGTCCATAGGGTCGCAAAGAGTCAAACACGACTGAGCAACTGAACTGAACTGAGAGGGAGCATTCAAGAGCGTGTTCCTTATCCCTGGGAGTTTATAAGCTTAGGTATATATTAAGGATTATACTTAGAATGTTTATACTCAATTTTCTAATCTTATTTTCTAAATTAACCTATTGTTGCTTATTTTTATTATGTTCACAAACACAATCCAAGGCTTTTCCCTCTGTCTTCTACTCTCTTCTCCTTCAAAATCATGGACATCAAGTACAGACCACTCCACTGTCAATTATAATTATTGCTTGCTGTCACACAAGTACAAATGATCTAATTGTTATCAATTTACAGTTCCAATTACCTGGTCATATCTTTGTCTTAAGATACCTCATCTCACAGACTGCTATGAAGTTTGCAGGAAAGAGGGATTTTATAAGATATTTCTTAATATAAAAACTAAGACTGCTATAAGACAATACTATTGCAATTGTCCCAAATGGTCAACAGTTTAAGTCATTAAATTTTTTCATAGTATCACCAAAACCATACAGCTTTTTATGCTGAGAAGCTGGCTAGTCTATTTTATGGACTTTAACTGTGTAGCTGCCAAGCCCATTTCAAAGGTAAGCCATATTACTTTGTGTCTAAGAGAAACAGCTTTGGAATTAAGCAAACCTGAGTTACTTTTGACACCTCCATAAACTTGCTGCAAGAAAACTGAAACTATCTGTGCCTCAGCTTCTTAATTATTCTTATTTTCAAGAAATGCCTATTTCTTTCACTCCCAGAGAATTTCAATAGTTTTCTCCAGGAGCATTCCCTTCTTACTACACAGATCTTAGCTAAAGTGTTCTCATGTTTTTTCCCAAGAACTCCCTCAAATGTAGGTTTTTTCTCATCCCTCTCCACCCTCATCATGTTCTATTTCATTGTCCTCTTTATTTTCTTTAGATATATCTGAATACCTTTACTAAGAATGATGAACCACATCATTATCTCAAAGTATATTATAAATCTATCTGTTGTTTTCTTTTCTGACCCCACCACTCAATTCTCATATCAGTGCTGTGAAAGCACAAAGTTTGAATATATTTACTTTGATATTCATTGCCCATTCCATTGAATGTTGGCAAGGGTATATAGAAGCCCGATAAACATTTTGACAAAGGAATATAAAAGAAAATGAAAATTATGTCTACCTTATAGTGTTGCTGTATTTTATTAATTTTTAAGTTCTTAGTAAAATATCTAGTACTTCTGTAAGTTAGGTACTTGCAGAAATGTCAACAGTATACACACATCAAACAGTTAAGAGAATTTTTTTTTTTTTGGATTTGTAGAATACATACATGTGACTTCTAGATACAAAATAATATAAGACCAGCTTACTTTTGCAGTTCCTGAGAGTTAACTCTTTTTCTACCAGTTCTTGACTAAACAGTCCAGATTCTTGACAGCATTTACAAGTTTTTTTTCACCACTTACTACAAAGTTAAAATGGAGATAAACACTCTATCATTTTTTTCCGGTTACAGACTTGAAGCATGTCTATCTCAAGAAGATGAAAACCTTGGAGATATTCTCCCTGATTGTGTGTGTGTGTGTGTGTGTGTGTGTGTGTGTGTGTGTGTGTGTGTAAGCCACAGACATATTCTTTAAATGCTAAGCCTAATATTTAAAATAAATTAATGTTGCTATTAATGAGTCAGAAATGAGAGGAACTAATCCTGTTCAGTGCACACATTCTCTAATGGTATCCTGTTCTCAAAAATATCTGCAGAGCAAAGACATTTCATAAATCACTGATTTAAATCTAATCATTTCAGTTTGAAGAAGAACTGAAACTCTGAAAAGATTTAGATTTACCAAGGTCAAACATAACTAGGGAATAGATCAGATTATACCTGGAATAGCTGAATACTACAGTAGGACTCTTCTCACTATAACTAGATATGAGCCTTGTGTATGTGTGCGTGTATTATCTGAGCATTCATTCATTCATAACACAATTATTTATAGAACATTCACTATGCACCAGGCACTCTGCTTGGCTTAGGGATAGAATGGTAAATAGGCAACAATAATTTTTGCTCTCAAGGTGCTTTCAATCTTTTGGGGAGTGAGTCATAAAATATAATTACATAAAATAATTTAATTAAAATCATGAGAAGGAAAGTAGCAGGAAATTCAAGGTCAGTGGCACTCTGAAGTTAATTTCTGAATCCATCTTCCTCTTACTACTATTAGACACCATAAATGTGATCATAACCTCCAGTTGTGACCTCTAGGTAACGCCAGTGCAGATGATATTTAGAATTCTATTGTTTGTAGTGCCACAGCAGGCACAAGGTAGTTTAAACTGCCCTCTAAATAAGGGGATGACAGAGGATGATGGTTGGACGGCGGCATCACTGACTCGATGGACATGAGTTTGAGCAAGCTTTAAGAGCTGACGATGGACAAGGAAGCTTGCCATGCTGCAGTCCATGGGGTCGCAAAGAGTCAGACACAACTGAGCGACTGAACTGAACTGAAATTTGTTTTTGTGTTTATCTTTGCTTTGGGGCAAAAGCCCATATACGTCTCTGTGAATTCAGTGATTTCTACATAGTCAGAAGATGCCTGTGGCTACCAATGGCAAAAAATCTCACAGTTCCATTGCTGCGAAGAGATTGTAGGGAAATTAGTTAAGCTTTCTAAGTCCTTCAGAATTTCCATGCTGTTCTTGAGCCCATTGGTACTCATTCTACTGCTCCCATCCAATTCTGGGGACCTGGGAAACTTTGTGAGGGGTGTAGGACCCATTGTCCTAGAGACATACGTAGAATCATCTTTTTTTTTTTTTTGTCTCCTACTCTAATGATATACAGGAAACGAAGGAAATGTGGACTACTTCTGCTACCACAGGATCTGCTTGGGATTCCTTCGCAAACTCCAACTCTATGTGATGTTTCTTTCGTCTCTTATCATCACTGCTTGCACCAATCCCCAACAAGAAGAGAGCTAAGAGAAACTGGGTTACACTGGTTCTTCCCTGGGGACCCATAACTAAATGGTTTCCACTTCATATTTAATTCTGCTCTCATTCTAGCCCCTAGAATATATATAATCTATAGCAGGTGGTGGGAGACATGGAGCAAATAGGAGGTTATTATTGCTAATTTATAATTTCAATTTTTTTCTTCTGCCTTCTTCTCCCTCTGGGTCTAGGGTAAATCTTTGATCTTGATGTCTGTTGTAGCTGTTTGGTCATCCCTTCTCTGGGTCCCTCCTGTTAGCAATAAATGTGAAACCTATTAGCTACCTTGATAGTGAAGAACAAATAGGCTAAAAATTCTTTGAGTTAACATACTGAAAAACTTTTTTCCAACAAACAGTATTTGATAAACACAGAAAAAAGTCAGATTCTGCCAAGAGTTTTTCCCACTGTAAACAAGCACACATGGTAGGAAAAAAAAAAATTTAATAGAGATGGATTAGTTTCAAGAAATCTAGCTAATAATTCTTAAAATAACATCTAATAATTAAAAGAGTATGTCAATAGTGGAGAGAAGTAAAATAGAAAAGAAAGACAGAAAAATAGACCAGATAAATTGAATAGAGAGCCAATAAAAATGTGCTGAACATATGGGGATTTGGGATAACACAAATCTGACATTATTTTTTTTAAAACTTGTGAAAGAATAAATGATGCTGGGACAATTAGCCATTCGTGTGGAAAAAAAGGAAAAAAAAAACTTCATCTCTGTTACTCAATACACAAATATAAATTGTGGACAGATTAATGGTCTAAATGTCAAAATGCTACGGTTCAA
Source organism: Budorcas taxicolor (assembly GCF_023091745.1). NCBI lineage: Eukaryota > Metazoa > Chordata > Mammalia > Artiodactyla > Bovidae > Budorcas > Budorcas taxicolor. The sequence goes on from NC_068910.1 coordinate 36,083,017, forward strand.
AATTATCCATAGAAAATCTAAACAACATTTACAATGAGCAAAAGATGAGAAACAAATAGAGTAAGTATAAATTACAAATTAGAAGAGATATTTATAATGCAAATTTCCAAGAAATAACTTATATTAAGTAAATAAGTGAACAAAACAGTTGAAAAAAGTAAATGACACAATAGAAAAATAAGCAAAATATATTTTATGAAAAAGTAAGTCTAGTCAAGGCTATGGTGTTTCCTGTGGTCATGTATGGATGTGAAAGTTGGACTGTGAAGAAAGCTGAGCACCGAAGAATTGATGATTTTGAACTGTGGTGTTGGAGAAGACTCTTGAGAGTCCCTTGGACTGCAAGGAGATCCAGCCAGCCCATTCTAAAGGAGATCAGCCCTGGGTGTTCTTTGGAAGGAATGATGCTAAAGCTGAAACTCCAGTACTTTGGCCACCTCATGCGAAGAGTTAACTCATTGGAAAAGACTCTGATGCTGGGAGGGATTGGGGGCAGGAGGAGAAGGGGATGACAGAGGATGAGAAGGCTGGATGGCATCAGCAACTTGATGGACGTGAGTCTGAGTGAACTCTGGGAGTTGGTGATGGACAGGGGGGCCTGGCATGCTGCAATTTATGGGGTCGCAAAGAATTGGACACCACTGAATGACTGAACTGAACTGAACTGAAGGCCAAACTACCCATCAACATATCAGAAAAGATAAATATCCACAAAAAATATCAAGGGAAGTCAAACTAAAATTATTTAAAGATACCATTAGCAAAATTTAAATGTTTGTCTAGGCAAGTTTTGGCAAAATTTCAATGTCTGACCTGGCAAGTAGTTAGTAAGCAGGCAGAAACGAGAAAAACTCAAAAACTTTTACAGTGAAAGTGGCAACAGCAAATTTAAAGAATAATTTAATGATGCCAGTGAATTTTAAGATGCACTGGTACTAAAACCGAGGAAAAAAAGGTGTTTATGTCCTTACTCTAGAGAAACCCTTTATGACAGCCTGAGGCAATAGGAACAAAGATTTTCATTTTGGCCTCCTTTGTCATAACAGAATAATTTACACAATCTGGAAGTCTGTCAACAAAAGATGACTGCATAAAATACCATTTAAACATGTTATTGAAAAATATACTTCAGTTAAAATCAGTGAGCAGAATTACATGACTTAAAATGGGGAGATCACAAAAACACAATGAGAAGCGGAAAATAAAGTTATAAAATAATGCATTCTGTATGATGCTGGTTTTGTAAACTTAAAAAATGCAAAAAACAATAGTGTGTGTGTGTGTGTGTGTGTGTGTGTGTGTATGGTCTTTCCTGGTGGTTCAGACCGTAAAGAATCTGCCTGCACTGTAGGAGACCTGGGTTCAATCCCTGGTCAGGAAGATCCCTAGTGTTTTTTTAAGTGGAATGCTTTTTGGGTTTTTTTGGCTTCCCCAGGTCCCAGTTGTATCTAACACATGGGATCCTTAATCTTTGTTGCAGCATGTGGGATCTTTAGCTATGGCATGCAAAGTCTTAGCTGTGGCATATGGAATCTAGTTTCCTTACCGGGGATAGAAGCCAGGCCCAGTACATTGGGAGTGCAGTCTTAGCCATTGGAACCCCAGGGAAGTCCCCAAAACAGCATATACTGATTATGGACATTATGGACATGTCTATATGTATGAAAATTACCAAAATATATATGAGAATGCTGCTCTCCAAGCATCAGATTCTAAAGTTTCTGCCATTTCTTGTTCCTTATGCACAGATCTGTTTGAAACTGTCTAGAGGTAAAGACTTGACAGAAGTGAGGGTGGAGAAAACAGACACAGATGTGTAACAAGCCATGAGCCTCAAGTTTTAGTGAATCTAAACTGAATGTTTTATTTCTCTTTAAGCACAGAGAAATCTGATGCAAATATAGAAGAATGTTAACACATCAGATCTGGACACTGGACAACTTCTTATGTTTGTATTTAAATAAAAGTTTAATAGCCCTTATTATTGGAGAAGGCAATGGCACCCCACTCCAGTACTCTTCCCTGGAAAATCCCATGGACGGAGGAGCCTGGTGGGCTGCAGTCCATGGGGTCGCTAAGAGTCGGACACGACTGACTTCACTTTCACTTTTCACTTTCATGCATTGGAGAAGGAAAATGGCAACCCACTCCAGTGTTCTGGCCTAGAGAATCCCAGAGACAGGGGAGCCTGGTGGGCTGCCGTCTATGGGGTTGCACAGAGTCAGACACGACTGAAGTGACTTAGCAGCAGCAGCAGCAGCAGCAGCAGCAGCCCTTATTATATGCCAAGCACTGATTGGAATACTCAACTTATCTTAACTCAATTCATCATTAATTTTTTGTGTATGTTTGAAGAATTCTATATCTTAACATTTTTATTAATTTTTAGGTCTAGAAGGACAACATGATTTCCAAAACTGGAAGAAATTTGAGGGTAGGAAGAAAAGATTGCATTTATTTTCTATTTCTCTATTCATTTTTTTTTAATTTTTATTTTTACTTTATTTTACTTTACAATACTGTATTGGTTTTGCCATACATTGACATGAATCCACCATGGGTGTACATGCGATCCCAAACATGAACCCCCCTCTCACCTCCCTCCCCATAACATCCCTCTGGGTCATCCCCGTGCACCAGCCCCAAGCATGTTGTATCCTGCATCAGACATAGACTGGTGATTGGTTTCTTACATGATAGTATACATGTTTCAATGCCATTCTCCCAAATCATCCCGCCCTCTCCCTCTCCCTCTGACTCCAAAAGTCCACTATACACATCTCTGTCTTTTTTGCTGTCTTGCATACAGGGTCATCAATGCCATCTTTCTAAATTCCATATATATGTGTTAGTATACTGTATTGGTGTTTTTCTTTCTGGCTTACTTCACTCTGTATAATCGGCTCCAGTTTCATCCATCTCATCAGAACTGATTCAAATGTATTCTTTTTAATGGCTGAGTAATACTCCATTGTGTATATGTACCACAGCTTTCTTATCCATTCATCTGCTGATGGACATCTAGGTTGTTTCCATGTTCTGGCTATTATAAACAGTGCTGCGATGAACATTGGGGTACATGTGTCTCTTTCAGTTCTGGTTTCCTCGGTGTGTATGCCCAGCCGTGGGATTGCTGGGTCATATGGCAGTTCTATTTGCAATTTTTAAAGGAATCTCCACACTGTTTTCCATAGTGGTTGTACTAGTTTGCATTCCCACCAACAGTGTAGGAGGGTTCCCTTTTCTCCACATCCTCTCCAGCATTTATTGCTTGCAGATTTTTGGATCGCAGCCATTTTGACCGGTGTGAAGTGGTACCTTATTGTGGTTTTGATTTGCATTTCTCTAATAATGAGTGATGTTGAGCATCTTTTCATGTGTTTGTTAGCCATCCGTATGTCTTCTTTGGAGAAATGTCTATTTAGTTCTTTGGCCCATTTTTTGATTGGGTCGTTTATTTTTCTGGAATTGAGTTGCATAAGTTGCTTGTATATTTTTGAGATTAGTTGTTTGTCAGTTGCTTCATTTGCTATTATTTTCTCCCATTCAGAAGGCTGTCTTTTCACCTTGCTTATATTTTCCTTTGTTGTGCAGAAGCTTTTAATTTTAATTAGATCCCATTTGTTTATTTTTGCTTTTATTTCCAGAATTCTGGGGGGTGGATCATAGAGGATCCTGCTGTGATTTATGTCTGAGAGTGTTTTGCCTATGTTCTCCTCTAGGAGTTTTATAGTTTCTGGTCTTACATTTATATCTTTAATCCATTTTGAGTTTATTTTCGTGTGCAGTGTTGGAAAGTGATCTCATTTCATTCTTTTACAAGTGGTTGACCAGTTTTCCCAGCATCACTTGTTAAAGAGATTGTCTTTACTCCATTGTATATTCTTGCCTCCTTTGTCGAAGATAAGGTGTCCATAGGTGTGTGGATTTATCTCTGGGCTTTCTATTTTGTTCCATTGATCTATATTTCTGTCTTTGTGCTAGTACCATACTGTCTTGATGACTGTGGCTTTGTAGTAGAGCCTGAAGTCAGGCAAGTTGATTCCTCCAGTTCCATTCTTCTTTCTCAAGATTGCTTTGGCTATTCAAGGTTTTTTGTATTTCCATACAAATCTTGAAATTATTTGTTCTACTTCTGTGAAAAATATCGCTGGTAGCTTGATGGGATTGCATTGAATTTGTAAATTGCTTTGGGTAGTATACTCATGTTCACTATATTGATTCTTCTGATCCATGAACATGGTATATTTCTCCATCTATTAGTGTCCTCTTTGATTACTTTCATCATTGTTTTATAGTTTTCTATATATAGGTCTTTAGTTTCTTTAGGTAGGTATGTTCCTAAGTATTTTATTCTTTTCGTTGTGATGGTGAATGGAATTGTTTCCTTAATTTCTTTTTCTACTTTCTCATTATTCGTGTATAGGAATGCAAGTGATTTCTGAGTGTTGATTTTATATCCTGCAACTTTACTATATTCATTGATTAGCTCTAGCAATTTTCTGGTGGAGTCTTTAGGGTTTTCTATGTAGAGGATCATGTAATCTGCAGTGAGAGTTTTACTTCTTCTTTTCCAATTTGGATTCCGTTTATTTCTTTTTCTGCTCTTATTGCTGTGGCCAAAACTTCCAGAACTATGTTGAATACTAGTGGTGAAAGTGGGCACCCTTGTCTTGTTCCTGACTTTAGGGGAAATGCTTTCAATTTATCACCATTGAGGATAATGTTTGCTGTGGGTTTGTCACAGATAGCTTTTATTATGTTGAGGTATATTCCTTCTATTCCTGCTTTCTGGAGAGTTTTTATCATAAATGGATGTTGAATTTTGTCAAAGGCCTTCTCTGCATCTATTGAGATAATCATATGGCTTTTATTTTTCAATTTGTTAATGTGGTGAATTACATTGATTGATTTGCAGATATTGAAGAATCCTTGCATCCCTGGGATAAAGCCCACTTGGTCATGGTGTATGATCTTTTTAATGTGTTGTTGGATTCTGATGATTGATAGAATTTTATTGAGGATTTTTGCATCTATGTTCATCAGTGATATTGGCCTGTAGTTTTCTTTTTTTGTGGTGTCTTTGTCAGGTTTTGGTATTAGGGTGATGGTGGCCTCATAGAATGAGTTTGGAAGTTTACCTTCCTCTGCAATTTTCTGGAAGAGTTTGAGTAGGATAGGTGTTAGCTCTTCTTGAAATTTTTGGTAGAATTCAGCTGTGAAGCCATCTGGACCTGGGCTTTTGTTTGCTGGAAGATTTCTGATTACAGTCTCAATTTCCGTGCTTGTGATGGGTCTGTTAAGATTTTCTATTTCTTCTTGGTTTAGTTTTGGAATATTGTACTTTTCTAAGAATTTGTCCATTTCTTCCACATTGTCCATTTTATTGGCATATAATTGGTGATAGTAGTCTCTTATGATCCTTTGTATTTCTGTGTTGTCTGTTGTGATCTCTCCATTTTCGTTTCTAATTTTATTGATTTGATTTTTCTCTCTTTGCTTCTTGATGAGTCTGGCTAATGGTCTGTCAATTTTATTTATCCTTTCAAAGAACCAGCTTTTGGCTTTGTTGATTTTTGCTATGGTCTCTTTTGTTTCTTTTGCATTTATTTCTGCCCTAATTTTTAAGATTTCTTTCCTTCTACTAACTCTGGGGTTCTCCAATTCTTCCTTTTCTAGTTGCTTTAGGTATAGAGTTAGGTTATTTATTTGATTTTTTTCTTGTTTCTTGAGGTATGCCTGTAGTGCTATGAACTTTCCTCTTAGCACTGCTTTTATAGGGTCCCACAGGTTTTGGGTTGTTGTGTTTTCATTTTCATTAGTTTCTAAGCATATTTTGATTTCTTTTTTGATTTCTTCTGTGATTTGTTGTTTATTCAGAAGTGTGTTGTTCAACCTCCATATGTTGGAATTTTTAGTAGTTTTTCTCCTGTAATTGAGATCTAATCTTAATGCATTATGGTCAGAAAAGATGGTTGGAATGATTTCGATTTTTTTAAATTTATCAAGATTAGATTTGTGGCCCAGGATGTGATCTATCCTGGAGAAGATTCCATGAGCACTTGAGAAAAAGGTGAAATTCATTGTTTTGGGGTGAAATGTCCTATAGATATCAAGTAGGTCTAACTGGTCTAATGTATCATTTAAAGTGTTTCTTTGTTAATTTTCTGTTTAGTTGATCTGTCCATAGGTGTGAGTGGGGTATTAAAGTCTCCCGCTATTATTGTGTTATTGCTAATTTCCCCTTTCATACTTGTTAGCATTTGTCTTACATATTTTGGAGCTCCTATGTTGGGTGCATATATATTTATAATTGTTATATCTTCTTCTTGGATAGATCCTTTGATCATTATGTAGTGGCCTTCTTTATCTCTTTTCACAGCCTTTGTTATAAAGGCTATTTTATCGGATATGAGTATTGCCACTCCTGCTTTCTTTTGGTCTCTATTTGTGTGGAATATCTTTTTCCAGCCCTTCACTTTCAGTCTGTATGTGTCTGTTGTTTTGAGATGGGTCTTCTGTAGGCAGCATATAGAGGGGTCTTGTTTTTGTATCCATTCAGCCAATCTTTGTCTTTTGGTTGGGGCATTCAACCCATTTATGTTTAAGGTAATTATTGATAAGTATGATCTCTTTACTATTTACTTTATTGTTTTGCATTTGGGTGTATATACCCTTTTTGTGTTTCCTGCCTAGAGAATATCTTTTAGAATTTGTTGGAGAGCTGGTTTGGTGGTGCTGAATTCTCTCAGCTTTTGCTTGTCTGTAAAGCTTTTGATTTCTCCTCCGTATTTGAATGAGATCCTTGCTGGGTACAGTAATCTGGGCTGTAGGTTATTTTCTTTCATTACTTTAAGTATGTCTTGCCATTCCCTCCTGGCCTGAAGAGTTTCTATTGAAAGATCAGCTGTTATCCTTGTGGGAATCCCCTTGTGTGTTATTTGTTGTTTTCCCCTTGCTGCTTTTAATATTTGTTCTTTGTGTTTGATCTTTGTTAATTTGATTAATATGTGTCTTGGGGTGTTTTGCCTTGGGTTTATCCTGTTTGGAACTCTCTGGGTTTCTTGGACTTGGATGATTATTTCCTTCCCCATTTTAGGGGAGTTTTCAACTATTATCTCCTCAAGGATTTTCTCATGGTCTTTCTTTTTGTCTTCTTCTGGAACTCCTATAATTCGAATGTTGGAGTGTTTCATGTTGTCCTGGAGGTCTCTGAGGTTGAACTCATTTCTTTTAATTCATTTTTCTTTTTTCCTCTCTGATTCATTTATTTCTACCATTCTATCTTCTATTTCACTAATCCTATCTTCTGCCTCCGTTATTCTACTATTTGTTGCCTCCAGAGTGTTTCTGATCTCATTTATTGCATTATTCGTTATATATTGACTCTTTTTTATTTCTTCTAGGTCCTTGTTAAACCTTTCTTGCATCTTCTCAGTCCTTGTCTCCAGGCTATTTATCTGTGATTCCATTTTGATTTCAAGATTTTGGATCATTTTCACTATCAATATTTGGAATTCTTTCTCAGGTAGATTCCCTACCTCTTCCTCTTTTGTTTGGTTTGGTGGGCATTTCTCCTGTTCCTTTACCTGCTGGGTATTCCTCTGTCTCTTCATCTTGGTTATATTGCTGTGTTTGGGGTGGCCTTTTAATATTCTGGTAATTGTGGAGTTCTCTTTATTATGGAGCTTCCTCACTGTGGGTGGGGTTGTATCAGTGGCTTGTCAAGGTTTCCTGGTTAGGGAGGCTTGTGTTGGAGTTCTGGTGGGTGGAGCTGGGTTTCTTCTCTCTGGAGTGCAGTGGAGTGACCAGTAATGGGTTATGAGACATCAAAGATTTTGGAGTAACTTTGAGCTGCCTGTATATTGAAGCTCAGGGGTGTGTTCCTGTGTTGCTGGAGAATTTGTGTGGTATGTCTTGCTCTGGAACTTGTTGGCCCTTGGGTGGAGCTTGGTTTCAGTGTAGGTATGGAGGCATTTGATGAGCTCCTATTGCTTAATGTTCCCTGAATTCAGGAGTTCTCTGATGTTCTCAGGTTTTGGACTTAAGCCTCCTGCTTCTGGTTTTCAGTTTTATTTTTACAGTAGCCTGAAGACTTCTCCATCTATACAGTACTGATGATAAAACATCTAGGTTAAAGATGAAAAGTTTCTCCACATTGAGGGACACCCAGAGAGGTTCACTGAGTTACATGGAGAAGAGAAGAGGGAGGGGGTAGTTAGAGGTGACTGGAATGAGATGAGGTGGGATCAAAAGAGGAGAGAGCAAGCTAGCCAGTAGTCACTTCCTTATGTGTGCTCTATAGTCTGGACCACTCAGAGGTATTTCTGGAGTTATACAGGGAAGAGGAGAGGGAGGAAGTAGACAGAGGTGGCCAGGAGGATAAGAGAGAGGAATGAGAAGGAGAGAGACAAATCCTGCCAGTAACCAGTTCCTTAGGTGTTCTCCACCGTCTGGAACACACAGAGATTCACAGAGTTGGATAGAGAAGAGATGGGGGAGGAAAGAGACAGAGGCCACCTGGTGGAGAAAAAGGAGAGTCCAAAGGAGGAGAGAGTGGTCAAGCCAGTAATCTCGCTCTCAGGTTAAATTGTGTAGTGAAGTTTGGGTTTTTAAATGTATAAAACTGACAACAAAAACCAAAAAGCAATGATTAAAAATCTAGAGTAGAGGTTGGATTTTCAAAAACACAATATTAAAGAAAAGAAGCAGCAGGAAAAAAGAAAAAAGAAAAAAAAAAGCCACAAGAATTATTTTAAAACTCCAACAACCACATAAAGTCTATATATGGTGTTTGCCTTAAAAAAATAGAATCTTTTTTTTTTGAAAAGTAATAGTAGGTTATAGAAATAAAAATTAGAGGAGAAATAGAAGACTTAACAATTTAAAAAAAGTTAGGAAAAGAAAAGCAAGAAAAAAAAGAGGGAAAAAAAAAAGGAATGATTGTAAAAATAGTAAAGATATATCTGGCCTTTCTCTGATGTTGTGGGCAGTGTGGGGTCATTTCCAAGGCGGTTCCCTCTGTTTAACTTCTTCTGTTTGCTGGTTTTTTAGGCTCACTAGGTCAGTCGCGCTGTGGGGATGGGGGGATGCTGCAAACAAATAGCACTGTCGTGTGCACACAGTGTCTCAGCCCCGCTGAACCTGTACCTTCTCATGGCACACAAACCGCTCCGGTTCTATGATGCTCAGCCAGGAACCGTCTGAGGCCGGCCCTAGGCTGCGTGCACCTCCCTCGTCTAAGCCGCTCAGGTTCAGTGCTCAGGTAGCCCTCAGAGGCTAAGATTCGGTTGGGACTGCATTTTGTGCCCTTCCCAGGTCCGAGTAGCTCAGCAGTTTGGTGAGCGTGGTCGCTGTGACTTGTCGCCTCTTCTGTCTCTGCTGCTCAGTTTTCTGGGTGTACCGCTGGCGCCCCTTGTGAGGCAGATGGTGACTGTCCAGCACCCCCAGAAGTCTTAGCAAAGAAGCCTGCTTGCAGTTTGGTAGGTAGAGTCTCTCAGGGGCTGCAATTACCCCTTTCCAGCCCTTACGGCTCTGGCTGCCTGTCCCTGGTGGGGGATGGTCTGCAGCTGGCTATTTCCGTTCCATTCTTTGTTCTGCTTGTGGTCCTGGTGGTGTCTTATGTTCGAGCTTTTCGCATGGTAGCTATCCCACAGTCTGGTTTGCTAGCCCAAGTTAGATCGTTCTGGTTACACGTGGGGCGTTCCTGCCTGATTCTTACAAATCTCTGCAGCCCACGCCTCCGATGCTTCCCTGCCCTGCCCCCACTTGCTAGTGGCAGATGCAGGCGTCTGTGCTGTTTTTCCACTGGGGGAGTTACTGTTGGGCTTGTAATCTGTTTTCGAAGACAATGGTCTGCTTTTCTGGTTGCCTGATGTCCTCTGCCAGCATCCAGAAGTTGTTTTGCAGAGTTTGCTCAGTGTTGAAATGTTCTTTTGAGGAATTTGTGAGGGAGAAAGTGGTCTTCCCGTCCTATTCTTCCGCCATCTTAGGACCGCCCCCTATTTCTCTATTCTTTAATTGTTGCAACTAACTTACATTTCTTTGTATCTTGAAAAAGTCAAATATTAATATAATTATAATTATGATGAGTGTTATTGAGTATTTGAGCCTTAAAATAGGGACAGGAAGCACATTTTGTGAGCAAGTCAAAAAGAAGGGCATGGTCAGAGTTTATTTTTCCTAAAGAAAGTATGGAATTGTGAGAGTAGAACAAAAAAGCAGATTGATGATCACATGGCATCAAAAGTGGATGTGAAATATGGATAGGCGCATGTCTCATAAAAGGTTGGCTTGCCAGTTGAGTTGTATTCATGACCAGAAAGAATGAAGAGTCTTAAAGCAGAATGTCTGTGTCTGTTTGACAAGAAATACAGATTAGAAATTTCTAGAGGGTGTGAAGGATAGAAGTAAGTTAATGGAGCAATCTTTTATATTTCACCAAGCAACCCAAAATAGGTCCAGTGGGACTGCAGCATGGGACTCCAGCTGTACTGGAAGCCTAGACTGTCTTGCCCTCTGGAATTCCTCCTACATGATATGTTCATCAAGGAAAAGAGTTGACAAAATCTTCATTCCCAGCCTTGTGGTGATGGTACTTGGACTCCCACTGAGCCAGTGTGAAGAAAAAACTTAGAGAAGGAAATCTGTTAGCATCAAATAAGTGATAAAGCAGCCAGACTTACTGATAATATGTGAGCATGTCTAACACGTTCCATCTTAATGAGATGATCTTCGTTAATGCGTTCATTACTCCTTTTAGGTTTTGTAATGTTAACAAAGTCTCCCATAGAAATGCTTCTTCTTGGTCCATGTAGGGTGTTTTGCGGATAAAATCAAAAGCAATCAAAGCAATCTTCACAGACCATCAAGAGATACACACTATTTAAGTGATTTCAATTCAAGTGATATTTTCCAAGGTCTTTTCACAAGTCTGAATTAGTCACTGAAGATGAACTGTAGGCTTAATTGCAGGTGCTATTGTGTACAATATTGCTAATCTGCATAATATCTATTCTCCCTTCCTCTATGCTAACAGGTATCCATCTCTTACCCATAGGGTCCTGTGCTTCAGTGCAACCGCTAATACCTGCTATAGTCCTTTGCCCTCACTCGGCACCCTCAGCTTCATGTGCAGGCCTGTTTAGTCTGAAAGCATGCTAATGATTAGTCGGTAGGTCCTTAGCCCTGAATCATTCTTCCAGCAGGAAAATAGAAGTCTACAAATGACTTTTCGATAAGAAAAGTTAGATGGGTAATTACCAGTGTAAGCCACTGATGGTAAATAAGGAATAGGAAGAGAAAACCTATGGTCTTTCTGCTTCTGGCAAAGAGAACCTGTAGGTGACAATGGTTCTATTCACAGCAGAGGGAATGGGACAGAGGTCCCCTGGATTGTTCTTACCCAGTGACAGCCAATTCTGTCAGGAGCAGCACTGGGTTACACTGTTCTCCCCTTTTCAGTTCTCCAGGAAAAGAGGCAATAGTGGCTTTTTGCAGTTACCTATCTCTAAGTCACTTCCCTGACCCTATTGCTCACTCTGCCCTTGTAATAGATTCATTACCAGCAGCCTGTGTTTCTTTTTTGTCTTGGGCACTGATTGATTCTAAGAGTAATTCCACCCTCCTGCTGGTGATAGGCTTAAATGTAGCTTGTGCTCAGTCATGTCTGACTCTTTGAGACCCTGTGACTTGCAGCTCACCAGGCTCCCCTGTCCATGGGGTTTCCCAGGCAAGAATATCGGAATGGGTTGCTATTTCCTCCTTCAGGGGATCTTCCCAACCCAGAGATGAAACACAAGTCAGATTCGATCCAGGTTGGACGGGAGTCTCTTTTGTCTCTTGCATTGACAGGCAGATTCTTTGCCATTAGCACCACCTGGAAAGCCAATAGGCTCAAGCATAGACATATAATGTGCAGTCTGTGCCAGTGAGAGTACAGGAAATGCTTGCTGGTGATGTGCAGGATCACTTTTCTTCTGTTTTCTGGGATGGTTTTTTTTTCCAGTAGCTTCTCTTTTTCATGCTTTCTCTAGACACAGTCATGCGCCCACATTCTATAGTCATTTCACTGCCCTCCTAACAATTAAGTCCACACACAGAGGAAAGCAGTTTCCAGAGAACTCCAGAGAAAGAACACCTGATCAAGGTCATCCTGATATGCACTCTACTTCTAGACTCCCAGTGATGGGAAACCATAAATGCCCTTATTTTTCAAGTCATTATGAGATGTGGTTTCTGTTATTTTCTGCTACCTGATACAGGCATAATCTACTAGGATGTTTGCAAAATTTGTGGATCCAGATGAGTCAATAGGTTGACATGTTGATGTGCTCTGCAAGTCTTAAGGTAAAGTCACAAACATTGTGTGCTCCATCTCAGGGTATATAGAGATTATAGTGACATTTGAGGCTTCTTTGAAGTTCACTTGAATTCTAAAAATTTTTCATATAAAAGAGACCTGCAGAAAACCTATTAGACTATATTTAAATGTTAAGGATATCAGATACCAGATAATCTTTCTTTTAGTTAAAGAAGATTGATCTAGAATTTCAGATTAAGTGGCTCAGGAAAAGTTTCAAAGCCCCTAAGAAATTTGGAACACATGGTCTTTTTGTTGCAAATTTAACCTTATTGAGAATTTAAAACCCAAGTTTTTCTGCTTATTACTTTGACATCACATTAATGGTAGACTTTCCTCCCAGGCACCTTTCAAACTCCAAAGTTACTATTCTAGTCTATCCCTCTCTCTGAAGCATCTCCTTGATTGATCAATCATTAATGCTCTTGATTTCACTTTCCAAGTCAGCTTCCATTGTCATCTCCATTCCAGCCATCAGCTTTGGGCTAACAAACTTCATCTCATTGTCCAGCTAACCCTTTTCCTAATTCGTGTTGGGCTTAATGATCTTCTACCAACTTAGCTCAGATCATATGGTCATCCCATTACCCAATGGCTTTGAATCAACTTCAAGTGAAAACAAATTTATAATCAAAAAGCAACTCATTTTTCCAGTATTATCTCTCTTTTTATGACCTCTCCTCCATTTATAATCCTTACACCCTACATTTACCTGAGATATACTCAAGGCTGTATGTTGTCACCCTTCTTATTTAACTTATATCCGGAGTATATCATGAGAAATGCTGGGCTGGATTAAGCACAAGCTGGAATCAAGATAGCTGGGAGAAATATCAATAACCTCAGATATGCAGATGACACCACTCATATGGCAAAAAGTGAAGAAGAACTAAAGAGCCTTTTGATAAAAGTGAAAGAGGAGAGCAAAAAAGTTGGCTTAAAGCTCAACATTCAAAAAACAAAGATCATGGCATCCGGTCCCATCACTTCATGGGAAATAGATGGGGAAACAATGGAAACAGTGGCTGACTTTATATTCTGGGGCTCCAAAATCACTGCAGATGGTGACTGCAGCCATGAAATTAAAAGATGCATACTCCTTGGAAGGAAAGTTATGACTAACCTAGACAGCATATTAAAAAGCAGACACATGACTTTGCCAACAAAGGTCCGTCTAGTCAAGGCTATGGTTTTTCCAGTAGTTATGTATGAATGTGTGAGTTGGACTATAAAGTGAGCTGAGCTTCAAAGAATTGATGCTTTTGAACTGTGGTGTTGGAGAAGACTCTTGAGAGTCCCTTGGACTGGAAGGAGATCCAATCAGTTCATCCTAAAGGAGAGCAATCCTGAGTGTTCATTGGAAGGACTGATCCTGAAGCTGAAACTCCAATCAATATTTTGGCCACCTGATGCAAGGAACTGACTCATTTGAAAAGACCCTGATGCTGGGAAAGATTGAGGGCAGGAGGAGAAGGGGATGACAGAGGATGAGATGGTTGGATGGCATCACCAACTCAATGCACATGAGTTTGGGTAAACACCGTGAGCTGGTGATGGACAGGGAGGCCTGGTGTGCTGTGGGCATGGGGTCACAAAGAGTTGGACACAACTGAGCAACTGAACTTAACTGATACTCATTTTTTTACTTAAATAACACAATTATATTCATATCTCCATGTCAAGTCTAATACTGTCTCTTTTCCTGGTAATCTCACCTTACTATACCTTATGAAATCTTGCTCAAATATTCATTTTAAGATATTGGTACATTTATTGATAGTGGTTGTACCAATTTACATTCCAACCAACCTATATGGAAAAAGAATCTAAAAAAGAGTGGATATATGTGTACATATAACTGATTCACTGTGCTGTACAGCAGAAACTAACACAACATTGTAAATTAACTATTGTTGTTGTTCAGTCACTCAGTTGCGTCCTGCTGTTTGTGACCCCATGGACTGCAGCACGCCAGGCTTCCCTGTCCTTACCATTTCCCAGAGCTTGCTCAAATGCATGCTCATTGAGTTGGTAAAACCATTCAACCATCTTGTCCTCTGTTGTCCCCTTCTCCTCTTAGCTTCAATCTTTCCCAGATCAGGATATTTTCCAATGAGTCAACTATACCCCAATAAAAATCAACTTTAAAATATATTTGTTGAAACCTGTATATGTCCTAAACACAGTTCAAGGCATTAGATAGTCCAAATTGTGGCAATAAACATGTGACTGCATGGGGAATATGTACATGTATACAATTAAATAAAATATGCTAAGTCCTATAACAGAATTATGTTAGAATCACTATGGGAACATGGATGAGACTGCAATTTGCCTTTGAAACAAAATCTAAACACTACCACATCCTTTGAAGTGCATAGTCTAAACCTCAACCAGAATCAATCACTCCTGTTTCTGTGTTCTTAAAGCATTAGCCCACTGTGCTATCATTTTCAAGAGTAAATACTACCTCTAAGCATCAGTTTCTTTATTTGAGAATGAAGATTAGAATAGCATATATCTGGTAGAGGTGCTGTGAGGTTGAAATAAAACAATTCATCAAGTGTTGGAGATGATGTGAAGAAAAGAGAATCCTTATACACTTGATGGGAATGTCAGTTGGTAAAGCTACAATGAAGCATAGTAACGAAGTTCCTTGAAAACTTAAAAACAGAACTACCGTATGATCCAAGTGTTCCACTTCTAGATATTTATCCAAAGAACATGAAAACACTAATTTAAAAAGATGCATGCATTTCTATGCCCATTGCAGCATCTTTAAAGACAGCCAAGACATGAAAACAATCTAAGTGTTTATCAAAGGATGAATGGATAAAGAAAATGCAATATATGTACATATATATACATGTTATATACATGCACATATATACACACAATGGAATACTATACAGTCTTAAAAGAGAAAGTTGTCTTGCCATTTATGACAACAAGGATGGACCTTGAGAGCATTAAGTGAAATAAATCAGACAGAAAAAAAGAGTCAAATACCATATGATTTCACTTGTAGGTAGAACCTAAAAAACACAAAAATTGTGTGTTTAAAAAACACACTTAAAAATTAAGTGTTTAAAAAACTTAAAGAAGTTGTGGAATATATATGGAATGGAATATCACTCAGCCATAAAAAGGAACAAAATTGAGTCAGTTGTAGTGAGATTGATGAATCTAGAGCCTGTTATGCAGAGTGAAGTGAGTCAGAAAGAAAAACAAATATACACAGTAAAGCATATATATGGAATCTAGAAAAATGGTACTGATGAACCTATTTGCAGGGAAAGAACGGAGACACAGATGTAGAGAACAGAGCTGTGGACACAGCAGGGGAAGGAGAGGGTGGGACCAATTGAGAACATAGCATTGACACTTATACCCTACCACGTGTAAGATAGATAACGAGCGGCAAGCTTCTGCATAGCACAGGGAGCCCAGGTGCTCCATGATGACTTAGAGAGGCGAGGTGGAGATGGGAGTGGAAGGGAGGCTCAAGAGGGAGGATTTATATATATATATATATAAATAAATATATATATACACATACATATATATGTATGTATGTATATAGTTATGACTGATTCACAGTGTTATATGGCAGAAACCAACACAATATGGTAAAACAATAATCTTCCAATTAAATTTTTTTAATTTTAATAAAAACAAAGAAAATTAAAAAACAAAGCCATTGATACAGACAACAGATTGGTGATTACCATAGAGGGGGGTTGGGCGTTGAGTGAAATGAGTAAAGAGGTCAGCTGTATAGTGACAATGTTAATAGACTTATTGTGATGATCATTCTGTAGTACATACAAAAATTAGAGTATCATAGTGTACACTTGAAGCTAGCATAACCTTATATACCAGTTTCACCTCAATTAAAATGAAAGTCGCTCAGTCGTGTCCAACTCTTTGCAACCCTGTGGACTGTGGCCTATCATGCTCCTCCATCCACGGGATTTTTCAAGCAAGAGTACTGGAGTGGGTTGCCATTTCCTTCTCCAATTAAAAAAACACCTAAAATACTTCAGCAAATTATTAAATGTTCAATGCATCTTTGATAGTATTGTATCTTAGTCAATATCATCAATTTCTTAGGATAGGGAGTATATCATAATCATTTTGTACTCCCATACTTATTGCAGATCCCATAGGGAATAGTTTGAATAAAACAATAAATAAGTGAACACATGAATTAATGAATGAATGGGTCATTTTTTAAGGTATACAGAGCAAGCCTAAAACTGGTCCAGCTATACTGTTCAGTGTCCAAATTATTGACATTTTATTTTAGTATGAAAATTCTTTTCTGATTAATCAACTTTTATAGTAGAAAATGACCCTGACTTCAGGGACTGCTTACAGTAGAGAATGTTAACAGGCCTTTCAGTAGCAGCAGTTAACCTCGTTGCCCATTGATAGATCAAGAGCTAATTCCCAAACTATTTTCAAGCCAACCTGGTAAGAACATATTATTTACTCAAGGAACACTAAGTTATTTGGTGTGATTTCAACAGGAAAAAGAAAAAGGATACTTTGAGGAAGAACTCGTGGTATAAATAGGGTTTGCTCAAAATTGTATGGGCAATGCTTCTGTTCATCTCCTAGTACAGAGGCTAGGAAATAGTTCTTTAGAACTAGCTCTGTTTAATATTTTGCTTATTTCTGCTGTTCTCATTGCAGATCTGAATGACAGTATAATCAGGCAGGACTAAAGCATAATTCCAGCCAGAAAGGGCAGAGGCGATTATGTTCACAGATAAAGTAAATTAATTCTAGTTCATCCAGGGGAAAAATGTTCAGGTTACAAGACAATGACTGCTTCCCCCCCCCCCCACCCCCCAAGCAAGTGGAAGGTTTATCAGTGACAAATGCTCACTTAGGTTTCTTTTCTGAATCCATTTGTCTACACTTATAAAGGGGAAATGTGGAGAAATGGAATTTTCATATTCTATTTATAATGACTTTCAAAGATGATTCCATCTTTTAAAGCCCATCCCTTTTGTTGGTAGAAAATGCTCCCCTCTCTTAGGCACCTAAGACAGAAGTTTCTTTTGTATGTTGTGGGAACAGAGAAATCATTTTAAATTATAACTTTTTAAATTTAAGATGGACCCTGGGAATTTATTTTAAAACATAGTAAATACCTTAATTTTGTTTGTTGCTGGGTCACATTAGTTTCATTCCACTGGTGCAGGTACCCAGTGAAATGACACTTGTCCTAAATAGCCATTGCATTGAAACCCGAAGAACTGGAGTGGAAACCTGGAAATGAGAGGTAGCATGCTTTGCCCCAAGTCTAAGATATGGAGACAAGAACACGGAGCTTGGGAGCAGGCTGTGGAAGGGATATTGGGAAGGATTATTTTACATGTTTACTCCAGTTACATACTAAGAGTTCAAAATGCTTACAACAAGCCAAGATAAACAGTGATTAACAGCTTGTTTCTCAGACAAGAAACTTCCTTTATTATAGTCATGATTATTTGAGAGATGCCTAGTCATGAACTTGATCTTTCTTTTAAATTTTGCTTGATTTTTGTTCTTATTCTATTTACACATATTTCAAGACGTATTTCTTATTTTTAATTTTTATTGGCATATAGTTGATTTACAGTGTTGTGTTCATTTCTGTTGTACAGCAAAGTGAATCAATTATACATACACATGTATCCACTCTTTTTTAGATTCTATTCCCATATAGGTCACTACAGAGTACTGAGTAGAGTTCCCTGTGCAATACAGTAGGTTCAGAGAAGGACACTTTTAAAACTCAGACATAATAGTATTATCAAGCATAGATGAAATGACAATATGTCTTCAATAGTATTCAAATTTTCACCATTGTCTGGTAATTTTCTAAAAATGTGTTTGAATCAGGATGTAAATAAATTCATATCTGTTGTGATTGATTAACATATCTCTACCACATCTTTTAACCTATAAATTACTTCTCCCACCCTTTGCTTTCTTGTAAAAAATGTTTATTGTTGTTCCTGAACCAAAGCACACTATGTGAACATAGTAATAATTAATAAATGCTTATAGAATAAAGGATAAAGGACTCAGAAAAAACACGGTTCACTAGATATTGCACTGTCCTGGCTTGTGTTTGAAAGATAATTCTTTCTAGCATGAGTGATTTTTTGTTTTTGCCTTTCACTCTCCCATAGTTTCTCATTCAGTTCTTCTTTTAAATTATTATTTATTATTTTTATATGATGAAAATTGAAGATAATACAAAGAAATGGAGATATATCCCATGTCCATGACTTGGAAGAATTAATATTGTTAAAATGCCTATACTATCTAAACCATCTACAGATTTAATGCAACTCCTGTCAAAATTCCTATCACATCTTTCACAGAACTAGAACAAATAATTTTAAATTTTATATGGAACCATAAAAGGCCCCAAATAGCCAAATTAAACTTGAGAAAGAAGAACAGAGTTGCAGGTATCATGCCCCCTGACTTCAGACTCTATTACAAAGCTACATTAATTAAAGCAGTATGGTACTGGTACAAAACAGACGCATAGATCAGTGGAACAGAACAGAGAGCTCATTCAGCTCTTTTATTCAGTTCCACGTGGTGAGAAGGCAAAAGAAGCCCTATCATATGTGCTCACCAACCTGACAAACTCATGTCCCTTCTCTTTGCTCCTTTCAAGTCTCTCAACGTTTTATAATTCACAGATTAAACCACTGGGCCCTTTCCTCCCCAAATGAGGACACTAAGAGAAACTTCAAGGTAGTAACCATTCTTAACTGATCTTTCTATCTCTAGTTGCTAAAACCCTTTCCATCACACAGTATACACTCACTGAACATCTATTATTGTTGATTGGGAGAATGGCATTGTAACATGTATACTATCATGTAAGAATCGAATCGCCAGTCTATGTCTGATGCAGGATACAGCATGCTTGGGGCTGGTGCACGGTGATGACCCAGAGAGATGTCTTGGGGAGGGAGGTGGGAGAGGGGTTCATGTTTGGGAATGCATGTACACCCGTGGTGGATTCATGTCAATGTATGGCAAAACCAATACAGTATTGTAAAGTAAAATAAAGTAAAAATAAAAATTTAATAAATAAATAAATAAAATTTAAAAAAATAAAAATAAAATAAATAAATAAAATCATAACTAATATGAGTCCTTATAAAAATCTAAAGATTAAGGAAGAAAAACCATAGATATAATTGACCAAGGTTAGCATTTTTTCTCACATGTAGTTTCTAGTTTTCATCAAATAAGCAACACCAAATAAGTGTTACCTGTTTGAAACACAGTGTGCTTTCAGTTTAAGAATAGCTGTGATTTTTTTTTTTTTTTGGTACCTATGTGTATGCAAGGCAGCCTTGTGCTTTTTAATTAATTAACTCCAATTTTACATCTTGCACAAAGGATAGTGCTATGAAATGTGGAACAAAACATGTTCCCAGGGACAGTATCAGCACCAGTGTCTCAGAGGAGAGAGCTGAGTACAACGGCAACTCTAAATTAGAGTTTGCTACAAAACTGTGCAGGAGTAAAAATAAATTTACAATCTGAGAAGAAAGACTATGATTCCACTTCTGATCAATAGTGAAGAGCTCTGCCAAAGAATGGATGAGGACTGAAGTTACTGTTTTTAAACATATCCCTACTCTCCAGTCATTGCTCTTAGTGAGAGGCTGCTGCCAGAGACACAGTGGTGCAAAATAGGGCATATTTTAAAGTGACAGGACAATCTTCCACAGACCTCCCTTATGCTAGAAGCAAGCTCTCATCCCAGCTAAAGCCAGATCAATTTAAAAACTCCAAATAGTACTTTAACTTTCTCACCTAAGCCTCTGAGATAGGCACTTATGTCCCAATTAATATTATCATTGCTGTAAACCTAAGGATTCAAAGCACAACTTTCATTTATTGTCAGCTGGCCCAAAGAGTGAAAATAGAGATAGATTAACCTTCCAGATGGTAACAATGGGGTAACGATGCAGACTGTTAGTCGCTCAGTTGTGTGCAACCCTGTGCTACCCCTTGGACTATAGCCTGGGCTGCTCTGTCCACGAAATTGTTCCAGGCAAAAATCCTGGAGTGAGTAGTCATTCCCTTCTCCAGGGGATCTTCCTAACCCAGGGATCAAACCCGGGTCTCCTGCAGATTCTTTACCATCTAAGCTCCCAGCAAAGTCCTAGACTGTAGCAAGTACAGAGTTAAAAATTAGGTGCTCAAGCTCCTCAGAGATGTTCGGTATAAAATGAATTGAGGTTCATTCTAGGAAAGTAAATACTAATGGACTTGAGCAAGAAGGATTAGGGGAAAAAAAAGTATTTAGTGGTAAAAGGGTAATTGAAAAAGGTATGACCTAAAACTCCTTTGATGCTAATGGAGTTATGAATCATTTGTTGATCTTTCTTCTATTTTTCCTTCCAGATATCTGTTCTGCCTCCTGTCCCTGATTTCACATTTAAATTTTAGCCTCTGATGTGGAAATATTCATAGTTGCATTGAATGTACAAGTACTAACTCATCATCTTCTAATTCCTCAAATACCATTTATAATACAAAATAATAGAACTAGATTATTGTTGAACCCATCTAGTTGTAAGAGGCGATAGCTTGGTTAATACATGTACTTCATTTATGCTATATTGGGATGAATAATTTTTCCAGGATTAGAATACTATCAAAAAATTACTCTAGAAACTGTCACATACTACTGGTCACCTAAAAAACATTTAAAATCAATTCTAAAGCATCTGGAATAATGATTGTAGCAGATGCTGTCACAACATCTCCTGTCTCTTTTTCCTATACTAGAGGTTAAGGCCAAGATCCCTACTCCACAGTATGTTTCCCATATCTCTGGGAAATCACCTGGCCCCTCAGGGCAGGACAAAAAAGCCAGAGGCCTAATGTTCCCAGAAGTGATCATCAAACAGTAATAGGTGGAAAGTTGTGAACAAACACACCAACATCCATGCCTTTCAGTGATACAATTGTATGGAGTTTTCTGCACCACTGATCAGAGTGGCCCCAATAGGACAGGACTGAAATTGCCCATGATATTGATGCAATTTGAATGGTTTTCACTACCTCCGTTTCTCTCTTCTCCACTCCCTCACTGCACGCTCTGGAATTACCTTCAATTATATTGCCAGGATCCAGGCGCTTGTCTTGAGGTTTGATTGGAGGAGTACTCAAATTCGAATAAAGCTCTCCACCACTATGATTGAGTGCCACCAGAAATGATAATTCACTACCATTAAAATAGTACTTCTATGGTTTCATTCATTCACTTAAAAACATCATAATTTTGTCTTGTCCATATTAGCGTCTGTAAAACAATTTACTCAATAACCTAAGTCAGTTGAAAACTGATTCATTTTTTTATTTAGTTTTTATTCCTAGGGTAAAATCAGGTATGAAATCACACTGTAATTGATAACAATGCATTTTTCCTAACAGATATTTAAAATTACATATTTTATTAATGTTTGCTCATGTATCATCTAAAATGATGCTATATACCAACCTTCCCAAAACACTGGCTACAGTGTAGATAAATAGGCATGGTATTTCTGTCACCAGGCTATGACACCACAGTTGAGAATTGTTAAGGTAAAATCAGCAGAATTTTGACAAGACACTTCTCTTGGGGTGCTAGAGAATTCCATATTTCTTGTTGGATGATTTTTCCCAGATTAAAAGTGACCATTTTGAGTGAGAAGTGCCTGCCAAGCAGGAACCATATCTAGCATTCTTTCATATTAATATATAGTTCCGTGGCGCCTAAAGAGGGACATAAATGAGGAGGAAATAGCCATCATTGAGACTCATTTTGTGTCCATAGAATTTCCTTCAGGATATATAAGATACAGACAGCAGAGAATGCTGCTATTTGGGGTTAATTGTCAAGGGACAAAAATTTTATTCTATTGTCTAGCAAATGCGGGTTTTTTGTTTTTCTTTTTCATTTATTTCAAGGAAGAGTTTTGTGTTTGAAAAGGTTTTGGTCCTCAGAATGCAACTTCTGACCCAAAGCTCATGAATCACTTTTTAAAAGAAAATTAGTGAGTATCTCATTTTATTCTAAAGAGGCACTCCAGATTTCTTTTAAGTGGCACAATTTGATTCTCAGGGATTTAGCGCTTATTACTAGTTTGTAAAACACACGTTGCTTGCTACTAACAAACACAGCTCATTTTATTCATGAAAGGCTCAATGGCTCTGTTTCTGGAGGTGTTGGGTATGTGTGTGTGTGTGTGCCTATGTATGAGTTAGAGAGAGATAGATCTCACTGAATCAAACAGTATGCACTGAAGTCAATGAGTGTGCAGACCTACAGAGACATGTGCAGACAGGATATAAAACTGTATAGACTATGAACATCTCTGGTTGATGAAATGGAATTGAAATACATTTTCCCTTTCATAATGGAAGAGGATTAACATTAAAAAACTAATCTTTTTTGAGATAAAGTTCATTAACACAATGATTATTCATTTGGTTTTTATAATGATATTGCTGCTTAATCATCAGAACATTGCTTCCTGTGCTCAATGGAAACCAGCAGGAAACATTTGAAGAGCAAGTCTTGCTACTAATGTGAGGGGAGAGGAAATAGTATTCTCATTGCTCTTCATTTCAAAAGTACAGCACATTTCTGCTCAGAAGTCTAAAACTGCTGGTCCGACAGCATGAGCTTTAAACCCCACAATAAAAATAGAATAAAGTTACATAATCCTGAAGCCTAAATCTTTGCCTCAGGTCTGCTGTTTCTCTTTGGATTATACACAGTTTCTCCAGTGGGTGGATTTTTTTTTCTTTTTAATTATAAACCAAGATTTGAGTTGGTTTACCTGTATTGGTAGCGGCAATACTATGGTACCACATTTGTTTTCTCATTTGTCTGTTTAGCTCAGTAAACAAAGACATGAATAAGATGGGACCAAACTATAAGTCTTTAAAACTATATCCTTTGTGGTGCAAGTTCAACCCACAGTGCACCACTAAATCTATAAAGGCTGGGATTTCTGCAGTGGAATCAAAATGAAAATATAATAATAGGATGTCATAAAAAAGAAATCTGCTATAATATTTTTATTCACTAAAGATTCTTTTGAACATAGGGATTCAAAAGCTCCTCTATAGGGAGCTAAATTATCAACATGTGTAGGGAGCTAAATTATCAACAAGGAGTAGAATGCATAATTATCCAGTAATATGTGTTGCACAATGTAGCATTAGTACTCGGAGCTGTAAATTGCAGACATTAGAAACCCAGTCTGGATGATTTAAGCAGACACTGAATATCTTTAAAAGATAGTGGCTAATTCACAAATTGTCCAGCAAATCAACTTCAGAAGCTGGGCAGGAACAAAGAAGGTTGATGATGGTTAGGATCAACACCAACATCACACCTTGGAATCATTTAAATGACAGCCTGCTCTGGTTGTCCAGCTAGAAACCCCCTAGAAATGTGATGCAACTGTAATCAAGACTGCCACTAGCTAGCAAAACTGGTTCTCTACTGTTTCTGCTTCTTCAGTTTACAGGTTGGAGATTCCAATTGTGGAGAAGGTGATTCTGCCTGGCTGAACTACCTAATATACGCTCAGGTTCTTTTGGCAAAGGGATCAAGTGATCTCTGGCCTTGCCAAAACTTTCATGACGGTGAACTTCTCTGATATATAAAATTTGTTCAAATGTTAGTCAGCCAAAATGTGACATTTGCATCATCCACCATCCTATAGGGTCTGATTCAAAGACACATTCCTAAGAAGGAGATGCTTAGAACATTTACTTACATGACTGAGGACCTATCAGTTCAGTTCATTGCTCAGTCGTGTCCAACTCTTCACGACCCATGGATTGCAGCACACCAGGCTTCCCTGTCCTTTACCGACTCCCAGAGCTTACACAAACTCATGTCCATTGAGTCAGTGATGCTATAGGTGAGAATGTATAGCTAATTTAATTAGATTATTCAAAACCTGGTTTACAATTTCTCAAGCAGCACAACTTTTTGTTCAAGGTATATTCTTGATAGAAGCTGAACAAATAATGTTTTTAACTAACCATATAACTCCTTTCAGTCAGTTCAGTTGCTCAGTCGTGTCCGACTCTTTGCAACCCCATGAACTGCAGCACACCAGGCCTACCTGTCCCTCACCAACTCCCAGAGTTCACTCAAACTCATGTCCATCAAGTCAGTGATGCCATCCAACCATCTCATCCTCTGTCGTCCCCTTCTCCCCCTGCCCTCAATCCCTCCCAGCATCAGAGTCGTTTCCAATGAGTCAACTCTTCGCATGAGGTGGCCAAAGTACTGGAGTTTCAGCACTAGCGTCATTCCTTCCAAAGAACACCCAGGGCTGATCTCCTTCAGAATGGACTGGTTGGATCTCTTTGCAGTCCAAGGGACTCTCAAGAGTCTTCTCTAACACCACAGTTCAAAAGCATCAGTTCTTCAGCGCTCAGCCTTCTTCACAGTCCAACTCTCACATCCATACATGACTACTGGAAAAACCATAGCCTTGACTAGACAGACTTTGTTGGTGAACTAATGTCTCTACTTTCCAATATGCTGTCTAGGTTGGTCATAACTTTTCTTCCAAGGAGTAAGCGTCTTTTAATTTCATGGCTGCAATCACCATCTGCAGTGATTCTGGAGCCCAAAAAAATAAAGTCTGACACTGTTTCCCCTGTTTCCCCATCTATTTCCCATGAAGTGATGAGACCAGATGCCATGATCTTTGTTTTCTGAATGTTGAGCTTTAAGCCAACTTTTTCACTCTCCTCTTTCACTTTCATCAAGAGGCTTTTTAGCTTCCTTCAAAGTCAACAGCTCTGAGATAAGCAGAGTTATAAAAAGAAAGAAAATTACAAAAGGAAGAAGCAGATGTAAGTAGCATACAAGATTGTTAAATGACATTTCCAAGGTACATACATTTGGTGTGCCTTTACTATGTTAATTCACATTTTTAAAGAGAGGGACATTTTAGAAAGTGAGCATTTAAAAGGGAGTAGGTGTCTGTGAGTGTACTGATCCCCATTTGATCACATCCAAGGCACTTCTAAGTCTCAATCACTGAACCTAAATGATTTTGGAATTCATAAAGAAGCCTGACACCAGGGAGGTGCACTTTCATTACCGTGTTCTATTTCATTATTTTGCAAAACCCTGGTGAATATATCTGACTCCACAGAGAGCATATCTGAAAAACTCACACAGAGATGAGCGTATATAGGCTGAAAATCAGAGAGAGGTCACTGCTAGAAAGTGAGAAGCTATGTTTTGACATTTGTCAAATGTTAACAAAAACAATCCACACTAATCTCACATCAATGGATAGTAAAAGGTAACAGCAGGAGCCAATGGGGCATGAATAATCCAAAGCATGAGCTAATGTAAAATTAATTTACATGTGATTACTGGAGACATTATGTAATTTCTACAACATTTATTGCTCTTATGTTTTCTTCTGCTTATGTTATAATTGGGTTCAACTCCCAGAGTACATCCTAGTTGGGTGACATGCAATTAAACCTTTTCAGTGAATAATGATTAGAAACGTTTTCATAAGTAGCAGAAATTTTATCCAGGCACAAATATGTCACAATATATCCCCTCTGGAATCACAGAAGATCTCTTGACTAAAAGAATATTTTGAGCAAGGACAAATCCAAAATAAACAGCCAGCAGTATTGGAAAAGCATGCGCTTTAGAAGATTTGGAAACATAGTGTTTGGTGATAAGGAATCACTAGATTTAAAAGGAATTTTGAGGAGAATTTTAGTTAGGAAACAAGATGCCATTTGGCTGGGACACAGCCCCCAAGCCAGTCTGAGACAAACATCTCGTGCAGAAATTGCAGCTCTGGCCCTGGGGCCAGACTGTGAAAGAGGCTGCTGTGGAGAGCATTTACTTCAGCACCACATGTGCATTGGATGCTCAATAACTTTGGAAGATGAGGTTCCATATTGATTTTTCCGTCATATCCAGACCCCCAGATAATAAGAAATGGAGCAATGCCATTGCCTGAATTTAAAGGACAAGTTTGAACTGCCTGCTGCAGGATTTACATGCTATGTCTGTTTTTCCCTTTTACAAGGGATCTCCTTTTGAAATGTTATCCACCGTAACTTTTCTGCCCATGATTTTCAGATGGACTAAATTGCAACACAGCTTCGATATACACTTTGAAATAAGGAACACACACCCACATACTGTTTCTGACTCTCATGGAAAACTTGTGCAACTTCAGGTCAAGTCACTTAACCTTTCCTGGTCTCAATTACTTCATTTGATTAATGAATGGAAGGTGGCAGAAAATGTCATCTGTAATTCCCTTCAGCCATTTAAACTGGAGCAGAAACACTCTGTCATCTCATATAAAAGGAAACTCTCATTACATTAGAGCATGATATTTTGGACTTGAAATATAAGAAGAGTTTTAGATCAGACCAAAGAAAGGGCTTTATTTTTTTTGTCTTCCAGTTCTATTGCGATTGCAATCAACATACAATACTAAGTTTAAGATGTATAGCATAATGATTTTATATATATATATATACACACATACTGAAGTTATATATATATATATGTACACACACACACACACACACACATATATACTGAAGTGATTGTCACAACAAATTTAGTGAATATCCATCATCTTATATAAATACAAAATTAAGGAAATAGAGCAATTTTTTCCTGGTGTTAAGAAATCTTGGGATTCACTGTCTTAATAGCCTTCACATGTACCACACAGCAGTGCTAACCATACTCACCATGCCACATACTATATCCCTAGTATTCACCTATCCAACAACTGGACATTTGTAACTTTTGACTATGTGTGTATTATTTTCTCAGTCAAGTCTGACTCTTTGCAATCCTATGAACTGTAGACCCCAGGCTCCTCTGTCCATGGAATTCTCCAGGCAAGAATACTAGAGTGGGTTGTCATTCCCTTCTCCAGGGAATCTTCCCAACCCAGGGATCCAACCCAGGTCTCCTGCATTGCAGGCAGGTTCTTTACTCTCTGAGCCACCCAAAGAAGTCCAACCTTTAACTACTTTCATCCAATTCCCCTTCTCCACACTCCCTGCCACTAGTAACAAAAAATCTGATCTCTTTTTATGTGAGTTTATCTGTTTGTTGGTTTTTTATGTATAACTGACCCACAAAACTAAATTAGTTGTTACTACATTATAGAAATTTGGTATTTTCATACATTTGAGAATGATCACTTTGATTAAGTCTACTCATGATATGTCACCAGACAAGGATATTATATAGTTATTGACTATATTGCCCACACTATGCATTTCATACTAGTGACTCATTTATAGAACAACTGGAAGTTTGTACTTAATCTCCCTCACCTATTTCTTTCTTCTTGCCAACCTCTTCCTCTCTGGCAACCACCTGCTTCTTCTCTGTAACTACAAACATGTTTCTGTTGTGTTATATTTATTCATTTTTTTTCATTGTACATACGAATGTAATCATAGAGTTTATGTCTCTCTGTATGACTTATTTCACTTTATCATATTACCCTCTAGGTCCATCCTTGTTGCTGCAAATGGCAAGATTTCATTCTTACTTATGATTGATTAATATTCCATTTGGGACTTTCCTGGCGGCTCACTGATAAAAAATCTTCCTGCCAATGCAGGAGACGTGGGTTCAGTCCCTGAGTTAGGAAAATCCCCTGGAGAAGGAAATAGCAACCCACTGCAGTATTCTTGCCTGGGAAATCCCATGGACAGAGGAGCCTGGCAGGCAAGAGTCCATGGGGTCGCAAAAGAGTCACACATGACTTAGTGACTAAACAATATTCCTATACACACACACACACACACACACACACACACACACATATATATACACTACATCTTAGCTTGTTGTAAATAGTGACACAATGAAAATAGGGAAGCATTTATTGTTTTGAATTAGCATTGCTGTTTTCTTCAGATAATATCCAGGAATGGAATCGTTCCATCATACTATCGTTCAGCTTTTAAATTTTTGAGGAATCTCCATACTGCTTTCCATAGTGGCTACACCAATTTACATTCCCATCAACAGTGGGAAGGGCTTTATTTTTAAGAAACATCCATAATTATACAACTAATGCTTTTAGGGCAAATCACACAATCACCATCCCCAAATATTACATGAATATAAATCTCTACCCTAAAAAGCTGGAAACTAGATAAACTTCTGGGATACAAACAAGATCTTGGTATTTCAGTGCTGCTTTTCTTTCTAGAAAGGGAGATGATTATCTGCTCTGAATTCTGCATTTAAAAGTATTGGGGGCTAGTATCTATCACAGCCAAAAAAAAAAAAGTTCTGTAAGTTAAGTTTATTCGGTGTCTCTGTACTGAGAACTATAGTCAGAGAGATAGCCTCTTAGATAGCTCTGAGAAACTGTTCTGAAGAGATAGAGGGGAAGATCAGTATTATAGATGATTTTGGCAAAGGGATGTGTGTAGCCAGGTACATATCTTAGAAGGTTGCTGCTAGTCACGAGGAACAGATAACCTCAGTTAAAGGTTTTAGTTTTTTTCTAAGTGTGGAATACAAGGATCCAGGTTCACAAATAATTTTCCCTTAAATATTTGTAATTATCTATCTATATATCTATAACTATATCTATACCTATGTATATATACACCACATCTTTATCCAACTTTTGCTGGACACTAGCGTTCCATATCTTAGATGTTAGGGAAGCATTTAACTTTCGTGTTTTGCCAATATTTCTGGAGCACAGAGTGCTTCACTCGGATCTTTGCCCTAAATCTTTTTTTAAGGTAATATTATAGGTAAGCACTGTAGTGGTGGGCAACATTCTTTCTTTGTAGATATCCTTCCATTGTTATTATGAAGCATTAGAAGCAAAGGTTTTTTAAAAAATTATACATGGGTAACAATTCAATGAAATCTATTAACCTTATAGAAAGTTTAATAGTAGATATGGACAACCTCATGTATTTAATGGGTAGACTATTCATCGGAGTATCAGAGCCATTCAAACTGCGCATATCACATCATGTTGTCCCTCAACCTTTTTATATAATCATGGTGAAGGAGAATGTGATATGGCTAATCTTGTGTCTTAGGAAAGCGTGTTTTCCTGGCAACAACCCAAAAGTTAAAGTTGCTCCATTCTCAGCTAATAGATAAAAGTCTCCTGCAAACAAACTGTAGGCTGTCATTACGTATATTCTCTAAGATGAATTAGAAAACTCAACTTTCATTCTTTGTATAAACCAAAAACTAATAACATATGTAAACTGTGGAAGATTTGGAAAGTGTGCTTAAATATCATTTGTATTAGGCCATTATTGTGTGGGAAATGTATTCCTCACAGCAGCATTCAATATGAGTAGTTAAAATCTCAGATGAGAGATTACAGATATGCTATGTGCAGAGTACTGTGATAGAAAGGATATTGTATTGGTATCAGAGAAATAGGACTGAAGAAGTTTAGAGTCCAGTGGAAGAGAATGGTAGAAATTCAGGTCAAGACTTGCTGAGATCTTTTCCATCTACCCCTGACACGATTCTGCCTCATTTGGGTTCCTGACAGTGAGGCTGTCACATAGACTTTTGTTGCTGTTTTACCTTCTCTAAGTAATTAAGTCATTTGTAGTGGGAGGATCAGTCTCTTCAAACCTCTGCCTCAGTGATCTGAATAAAGAGGACTTTCCTGACTGTATCATGTAAATTAGCAAAACTCCTTTCTTGTCTAGCCTTGCTTTTTCTCCAACACTTTTATCATCATGATTCAAACTATGAATTTGCCTGCTGATATTCTTTTTTTCTTTTCTATGTCCTCTCTCTAGGATATAAATCCTACAGGTCCAAGAACTTTTCTGGGTTTGTTTTTCACTATTTTCATTGATTAGATTATTGACTGATACCCAGAACTGCATTATAAGTAGTTGCCTAAAGAGTAAATATGCATATATCTTGACTTAAGTAAAAATGCACTGTGTAAAAGTTGTGGATTATATTTTATTCAGGGATCTTTCTTAGCCCAGGAAACTGTCAGTAGCTATGAAGAGGTTTGAGAAGAGCTAGTATATATGGGTTGCAGTCCATGGGGTTGCGAAGAGTCAGGCACAACTGAACGACTAACATATATATATATATATATATATATATATATATATCATTTTTTTTGGCAGGGGTGCTTTGAAATGCATGTAGTCAAGCATACATCTTGGTAAAAGATAACTGTTAATCACACACAAAAAAATACCAGATATCTCAAATTAATGATTTCAGTGTTTTTGTATATATGGGAAGATGCAATAATCTGAGGTCACTGTCATTCTTGCTTAGATATGCTTCATAACTACCAAGGGGTCTTGTGCAAAGCACCTAGTTCTCCATTCTATTTTTCTCCATTTTGAATGCCCCTCAGGGTGTAGTGTTGGGCAATTACACTGAATTACAACTTAACCCTTTGAATAAGGGGGGGCAATGAGCAGCATTTCATTTTTGGTTTACAATAAAGAATGAAGATGAATGAACTTGGGCAAACTCATAGTGAGGGACAGGAAGGCCTGGCATGCTGAAGTCCATTGGGTTACAAAGAGTTGGGCAAGATTTAGTGGCTAACAACAACAACTAAATGAATGAATTAATGAATATAGCTATATTTTGGGGTATGGATGAAATGCACGAAAATATTCAAATAGTACTTTAATATAGGATTCCAAGTTTGTTTTACTTTCTTTTCAATTAAATTTCTTTTCTATTATAGTTTTATAAGTACATTTTATTTCTACAAGCAAAAAAATTTAAGTACTTTCATTAAAAGATAAAGATCACAGCCCTGCCTTGAAATAGAGTGACAAAGACAACCCACAGAGAGACTCACTCATGTCCTATTTCTAATCATTTTCAACAAAAATAATTTCAACTTCACCACCAAAGGAACATATTCCAGCATTCAACATTTCTTGTTACAAAAATTTTGCTTTTAGCTCATGTACATTTTCTCTGTCTTATTTCCCATATAGCCTGTCATTTTGATCTTTGGTAATAAAGACAGTTTCATCCCAAGAAAAGACTCCAGCCATTCATTCAAAAAAAAAAAAAAAAAAATTAACAGAATCTGAGATGTAAGCATTAAAACCATGAAACAGCCTATTTGTGTCCAAAACATCATGCATATGTCAGGTGAAACAATTTCTTTTTAGTTCTGTGAACTTATAAGCAAGAGGTTGTTGTATTTCTCAAAAGTCGAAGAACTTGTCCATATTTCAGTAGGTAAGGTTTTCATACAAGTTATTTAACAAAACATGTGTGTGTGTGTGTTTATAAAATTTAACAGATAATACCTGTATCTTTGCCTCTACCTTCAAGGAAGATAATGGTGATTATTCATGACACTATTTTATTTTAGGCCAAATAGGGTACTTGTTAATTATACAATTACCTTGTTTTCATTACTTATTTTTCTAAAGTAATGACAGCTTTGAGTTGAATTGTTCATATATTTAAATCAAAACAAAACATTGCTCAAAGAAATTGCACCTTTTTTCCTTCTTTAATAATAACAATTTTAATTCGTATATTCCTTATGGAATGCTAAACTGCTGTAATAAGAAGGATTCAGTCAAACAAATAAATAGATAGATAATGTCGGGGGAGTTTGTAATTTCCTCGGTTCTGTCTTGCTGCAGCAAAAATTTGACGTGACGGAGGGACCAGTGTTACAGCTCTGTGTTACAGCTCAGTTTTATTTGGCAAGCAAAGGAATATACATCCCCGAGGCATGAGGGTGAAACTGAAAGTGAAAGTGAAGTTGTTCCATTCCATCCCGTCTGACTCTTTACGACCTCATAGACTGTAGCCTACAATGCTCCTCCAACCATGGAATTTTCCAGGCAAGAGTACTGGAGTGGGTTACCATTTCCTTCTCCACACGATCTTCCCGACTCAGGGATCGAACCCAGGTGTCCCACATTGTAGAAAGACGTTTTACCGTCTGAGCAACAAGGCAGGAGGGTAGGTCCACCCAAAAGACATGAAGAGAAGCCCCCTGCTCAATTTTGGCTCCCCTTTTTATATGCTTTTTTCTCCTCCCCCTGAGCCTGCCCTATGTTAACTGGGCTAGCCAGGAGAGCTGTTTGTTTTACTTGAGGTTCTCACTCTGGTCCTGGACCTTCCTTTGTTCTATTTTCCCAGGCTTTTCCCTTTTTTTTCTTTTAGTCACTGCCATTCTGGACTCCTTTTACCTATTGTAACTACCTAACATACAGATAGATAGATCTATCACCACTTGATTTATTATCTTGGGAAAAGAAATGTCCTGGTGGTCAAGATCAGGACATATATCTTTATTATACATCCATATGTATATATAAATATTCATGTTACCAAACTCAAGTTTGGCTCCTCCCCACTCAAAAGCCAATAATCAAGAAGCGAGTGTTAGTAGAAGCAAAGTCAGAAAAGTCAGCAATCTGGGAGGAAGGTGGACTCATTTCATGGGACCAGCTCCAACAATTTTATTTATCTCTGACAGTTTCTATAGGGAATAAGGGGAAAGAATTTCAGTGAATCATGGAGGCGGGAGGTTGGATTCTGCATCATTTTCCATTGTATGCAGACCGACTGACTCTTTCTTCTGATGTTATCTTATCTAAATGACCTGTCTGCATTATTGGTAAGAGGGCTGTCAGAAGTAGAGAGCTAGTCATTCCTTAACTACTCAACTTTTCATTATTACTTTGTTTCAACTAGGAAAAGAATCAACAGTTTAGGCAAGTCACAGTGTGCATTCAAGAAAACATAAGCCAAGAGTCAGGTTAAACTGACTAGTGATCTCATACCTATAATTTGGTTCTTTTAAGGTTAGAGGGAAACAGAAATAGTTAAACAAACAAACAAAGGCAAAAGAGCTGCTATAAAAATGGGTATCTTCATATGTATACACACATATATATATATACATACAAATATATAAACTCTATATTAGGTTTCTAAGAAGAAAATGAATTTTGACTAATAACAGTAGTGTTGTGTTATCTTCAGTAGCTCAGTCAAATGAAGAAATATATGTTAAGCTCAGTTATTGGAGTAGGCGGTGAATTGATGATGGAAAGAAGATATAGGGAAATTATATGATTATATGTAAACAGTTGATATGGCTAAATCCTAAAATAAAAGATTTCACACTGTGCTATGCCGAGCAGTCTAAGTAAATAATGGAAAATCTATAGCAGAGATTCAAATGCAAATTATCCATAATGTTTTTTATTTTATATTAAAAAATGAGAACTGCATGAGTCCAACTTTTAAATTAGCAAAATTTTTTCTCATCAAGCATTCAGATAAAATAGCCAAGAAATCTCACTATCTTGCAAATTATTTACATATGAAGAAGCTATTCTAATAATCTATTCCTACCAATCAGTGCTTATAATTTTTTCTAATCTTTTTTTTTTTTTTTGCTGATAGGTTTCGAAAATAGGAATTGATTGGATGACAAGGGAATATTTCCTGCTAAATGGCTGGAATTAAGATTTGCTTGTAATTTTTAAAAATAATGACTTTCTATTGTTTTCACTGACCAAAATCACTTTTCACATAGTCCTCTTCCCAATAATAATATTTTCCATCTCTATCACTAAGATTTACACCTGTGAATGTGGATGTTTTGTGAGTAATGATAAAATGCACAGAAGAATATTGAATCATTATTTCAACTAATCGTCACAAGCAGAAATGGGTTTGCATTCTCACTCAGTTCCTATTCATTATCTGT
Source organism: Budorcas taxicolor (assembly GCF_023091745.1). NCBI lineage: Eukaryota > Metazoa > Chordata > Mammalia > Artiodactyla > Bovidae > Budorcas > Budorcas taxicolor. Next base: position 36,117,190 of record NC_068910.1, read on the forward strand.
GTTACCCTTGGCAATTTGTTCTCTATCTAAAACTGAATTTGTAACCTGTGATTGGGGACAGCCAATAAGATCCACTTTAACTGTTGCTGTGAGAATTAAATAAAATAGCATGTGTAAACCATCTAGCATAATGCTTGCACATAGCAGCCATGTAAAATTTTTAATCCTTTTCTCTTTCATGTCTTTTCCAATCAAACTTGTGAGTGGTGTATATCTTGACCAAATTATCAAAATTTTATGAGTCTCAATTTCTTATTGGTAAAATGAGGATCACTTTATATGCCTTTCTATGTAATTTGTTTGCTGGTGTTCAGTCTGTAAATCGTGTCTGCCTCTTTGTGACCCCATGGATTGCAGCACACACTGTCTCCCCAAGTTTGCTCAAATTTATGTCCATTGGATCAGTGATGCTATCGAACCATCTCATCCTCTGCCACCCACTTCTTTTGCCTTCAATCTTTCCCAGCATCAGGGTCTTTTCCAGTGAGTCAGTTCTTCACATCAGATGGCCAAAACATTGGAACTTTAGCTCCAGCATCAGTCGTTCCAGTAAATATTCAGGGTTGATTTCCTTTAGGATTGATTGGTTAGATCTCCTTGCTGTCCAAGGGACTCTCAAGAGTCTTCTCCAGCACCACGGTTGGAAAGCATCAATTCTTTGGCACTCAGCTTTGTTTATGGTCCAACTCTCACTTCCATACATGCCTACTGGAATAGGCATCAGTTCAGTTCAGTCGCTCAGTCGTGTCGACTCTTTGTGACCCCATGAATCGCAGCACGCCAGGCCTCCCTGTCCATCACCAACTCCTGGAGTTCACTCAGAGTCACGTCCATCGAGTCAGTGATGCCATCCAGCCACCTCATCCTCAGACGTCCCCTTCTCCTCCTGCCCCCAATCCCTCCCAGCATCAGAGTCTTTTCCAATGAGTCAGTTCTTCGCATGAGGTGTTCAAAGTACTGGAGCTTCAGCTTTAGCATCATTCCTTCCAAAGAAATCCCAGGGTTGATCTCCTTCAGAATGGACTGGTTGGATCTCCTTGCAGTCCAAGGGACTCTCAAGAGTCTTCTCCAACACCACAGTTCAAAAGCATCAATTCTTCGGCACTCAGCCTTCTTCACAGTCCAACTCTCACATCCATACATGACTACAGGAAAAACCATAGCCTTGACTAGACAGACCTTAGTCGGCGAAGTAATGTCTCTGCTTTTGAATACACTGTCTAGGTTTGTCAGAGCTTTTCTTCCAAGGAGCAAGCGTCCTTTAATTTCATGGCTGCAGTCACTATCCACAGTAATTTTGGAGCCCAAGAAAATAAAATCTATCACTGCTTCCACTTTTTCCCTTCTATTTGCCATGAAGTGATGAGAATGGATGCCATGATCTTCATTTTCTGAATGTTGAGTTTTAAGCCAGCTTTTTCACTCTCCTCGTTCACCTTCATGAAGAGGCTCTTAGAGCCTCTTCACTTTCTGCCGTTAGAGTGGTATCATCTGCATATCTGAGGTTGTTGATATTTTTCCTAACCATCTTGATTCCAGCTTGTAATTAATCCAACCCAGCATTTCACAGGATGTACTCTGCATGGAGGTTAAATAAACACGGTGACAAAAAAAGTTATCGTACAACTTTCCCAATTTTGAGCCAGTCATTTGTTCCATAAAAGGTTCTAACTGCTGCTTCTAACTGTTCTAACTGCTGTTTCTGACCCACATACAGGCTTCTCAGTAGATAGGTAAGGTGACCTGGTATTCCTATCTCTTTAAGAATTTTCCACAGTTTGTTGTGACCACACAAAAGTTTTGCAGTGTCAATGTAGCAGAAGGATGTTTTTCTGGAATTCCCTTGCTTTCTCTATGATCCAACAAATGTTGACAATTTGATCTCTGGTTCCTCTGCCTTTTCTAAACCCTGTTTGTACTCTGGAATTTCTCAGTTCACATACTACTGCAGTGTAGCTCAAGGGGTTTTGAGCATAATCTACTCGCATGAGAAATGAGATTCTTTGGCATTGCTCTTTTTTTGAGATTGGAATGAAACTGACATTTTCCCATCCTGTGGCCACTGTTGAGTTTTCCAGATTTTCTGGCATATTGAGTGCAGCATTTTAATAATATCATAGGATTTGATAGTTTAGCTGAAATTCCATCACCTCCACTAGCTTTGTAGTAATGCTTCCTAAGGTCCTCTTGACCTCACACTCCAGGATGTCTGGTTCTTGGTGAGTGACCACACCATCGTGGTTATATGAGTCATTAAGATCTTTTTTGCATAGTTCTTCTGTATATTCTTTCCACCTCTTAATCGCTTCTTCCTCGGTTAGGTCCTTGCCATTTCTGTCTTTTATTGTGCTCATCTTTGTATGAAATTTTCCCTTGGTATCTATAATCTTCTTGAAGAGATCTCTAGTCTTTCCCACTCTTTGCATTGTTCATTGAATAAGGCCTTCTTATCTCTTCTTGTTATTCTCTGGAGCTCCGCATTCAGTTGGGTTTATCATTCCCTTTCTCCTTTGCTTTTTGCTTCTCTTCTTTCCTCAGTTATTTGTAAATCCTCCTCAGACAACCACTTTGCCTTCTTGCATTTCTTTTTCTTGGGAATGGTTTTGGTCAATGCCTCCTGTACAATATTATGAACTTCTGTCCATAGTTTTTCAGGCACTCAATCAGATCTAATCTCTAGAATCTACTTGCCACCTCTACTGTATAATCATAAGGGATTTGAATTAGGTCATATCTCAGTGGCCTAGTGGTTTTCTATACTTTCTTCAATTTAAGCCTGAATTTTTAATAAGACGCTGATGATCTGAGCCACAGTCAGCTGCAGGTCTTATTTGCTGACTGTATAGAACTTCTCCATCTTCAGCTGCAAAGCAATCTGATGGAGAAGCAATATGGGGAAAGGGGAAAGCATATTCAGAAACCTGAAAACATGCACAAGTCTCAGAGTTAAACACTGAGAAAGGTTGAATAACATAATCAATGTATAAACTAATAAGTGAGGGATGAGTCTTGCTGACACATAGAAGCCACAGTTAAAATTTTAAATATATTCTAACTATAATCACTTATGTATTTGCATGTGAATATCTGTAATATTTTTCCTTGTAATGAAAAAGCTTGCATTAGGTACTATCCAACATAGATCTGTTGTATATCTACCTATGACAATGACTTTGTTATATTGAGATTCCTGCGTAGTGTTGTTGTTTTTCTTTCTAGACTGTGGCATGTGTTTTAAGTGAGCCATCTGGGGAATCTGACAACAGTGTTTTGCATGTAAAGCTGAATGTCCTGCAGCAAAATTTCCCAGCATTCTAAGACACTCTAGTGTGAATGTGATTTAAACCATTTTTTTCAAACCTATAGATCGGCAGTTGTCATTTTCAGCTCCTCAGGGTTCAGGCCATTTGCCAAGATGACAATAGCATTAATCTTACTGCTATTATTGGTATTAATAGCTCTAATAATACCTGCCTGATGACTCCAGTGCTGAATTACCTCAAAGCTAGTGGGAAATAATGGCTAAAATGATCATGAAACTCTTTTCAAATATCCCACGTGTGCGTGCTTAGTCACTCAGTCATGTCTGACTTTGCAAACCCATGGACTGTAGCCCGCCAGCTTCCTGTGTCCAGGGATTATCCCAGGAAGAATACTGGAGTATTGTACTGGAGTGGGTTGCCATTTCCTTCTCCAGGTTTCAAATATTTCCATGTAATGCTAAATGATTACACACAGAAGAGTAGGTGTTGTAGATTCCAGGGAAACACATGGTGTGATCCAGATGAGAAGCAGACATTAGCTTTGAAAGAGTTCCAGGGGCTCAGACTCACCATGAAGTTTATTTTTGTCAATGTTAGTAACTCCACTTTTGAAAATGAAAGGGGAGTCATTTCTCCAAGGATGAGAGAGAAAGATGTTGCCATCCCAAATCTTAACAATGCCTTTCAGGTTTCTCTGGCTGCCCTTACTACTTTTAGCAGTTCTTCTCACCTGCCAAATATCACGGCTCTGGTGGCATCAACAAATGGCTTCAGCTAACACCTCAGCAGCCAGCTAGCTACTAATTGTAAAGCATAATAGTACCTGGATTACAGACGGTAACAAAAAATCTCTTCACCTTCTAGATATGGGAAGGATACCAATAAGGTACCAGATACTGAAGCAATAGAAATATGGAGACTTGGTCTCAGTAAAACCTATTCTTGGCTGTGAGAACACTCTAAAGTTCTCTGTAAGATGAAACTGTTAATACATACTTCATTCAGTTCTTATCTGTGTGTATATGTGTGTGTGTATATATATATATATGTATATGTATGTGTGTGTATGTATACATATATATGTATGTATGTGTGTATCTATGCATATGTATAAAGCAGAGTTTATTTGGATTACTTTTTAGAAGTTTTATTGGCATACAGTTCTTTACAATGCTGTGTTAGTTTCTACCGTACAGCAAAGTGAATCAGCTGTATGTATACATATATCCCCTCTTTTATGCATCTCCTTCTCATTCAGGTCACCACAGAGCTCCATTCAGTTCTGATGCAAATCAATAGGTCTTGTTTATAAAACTGTCTAAGGAAAAATTCATTGCTCTTTACTCTAACTCCAAACACTTCTGACACCAGCTGCATGAGATTTCCCACATCAGGCAATTCTGACACTAACTGCCTGGAGTTAGTGCAGATCCCACAGCTTAATGGTTCAGTCCCACAAAGCTACTCCCCATTCAGAGGCTGATCATAAAAAGTGGGTCATTACTTCTGACCAACTTGATTGACTGACTCAGAAATCCCCATGACCCCTCTTCAGGTTCAATCATTTGCTAGAATAGCTCACAGAACTCAGAAAAACTTTACCTATATTAAACAGTTTATTACACAATAAAGGATATTATCAGGGAGAGGGAAATTTCCTCCTTCACTTCTGTTGCATTCTTGTGGCTAAACTAATAATAAAATTTACACTACATAGCTTAACAGAAGAAAAAGTAATTTTAAACTGCATACACAGAGGTCTCATAGAGATAGGACCTTAAAAAGTGGCTGGAGCAGGCAGCTTTTATACTTTATATACAAAGAAACAATAAATTTTTGAAGAATGGAGATGATAAAGAAACTTAGGCTTTGGGTTTTGATTGGTGAAGAATCCAAAGAGAAGGCGGGCTCGGGCTGGTCAGTGAAAGCACTGAGGTTTCTTTATACAGGCTTCTTGGCCCTGGATTCTCTATCTCTGGCAATAAGGATGCCCTTTTATCTCCAGATGCAGGAATATGTAACTTTCACATGAGAAATTTATTTCCTGCTTTCAAAGAGACAGAAAGGAGCATGAGAATGTTAGTATTGGATTGGCCACTTTTAAGTAACTTTAAGTCAAATAATGGATGTGCCTTTAGGCATATTTTGGGGCCATCTCCCCTGGGCCCCAAAAGTATGATAAAGGATACAGATGAATAGTCAGATGAGGAGATATATCAGGCAAGGTCTGCAGGTGTCCCAAAGGCAAGAGCTTCTGTTCCCGTGAAGGTGGGATGCATCCTTTCAAGGATGAAAAAGGATGTTTTCATCAAGCTGAAAATGTTCCAAAGCTCATATTTAGGGATTTTTATGGAAGCTTCATCATGTAGACATGCTTGATTATTATTTCATCTTCCAGACCTCTCCCCTGGCAGGAGGTGCCACTGAAAGTTGCAAGCTCCTAATCATGACTTGGTCTCTCTGGTGACCAGTCCCATCTAGGAGCCCACAAGGAGTCATCACATTATAACAAAAGATACTCCTCTCAAGCAGGAAATTACAGGAGTTTTAGGACCTTGTGTCAGGAATAAGGGCCAAAGACCAAATATTAGTAGGAATCTAGGACAGATCCATCTATATGGATAGATATATGGATATAGCTGCTGCTGCTGCTGCTGCTGCTGCTAAGACGCTTCAGTCATGTCTGAGTCTGTGTGACCCCATAGATGACAGCCCACTAGCCTCCTCTGTCCCTGGGATTCTCCAGGCAAGAATACTGGAGTGGGTTACCATTCCCTTCTCCATAGATACAGCTATGTAGATGTAATTTCACAAAGTTCTTAAGTAATAAATTTCCAAGTGTTTTAAAATGTGAGCTATTTATGTGGAATATAGCTTTTGACAGTATGGTTTCAGGAGTCTTGCAGTCCCTGGTTTCAATGTCAGCTCTCTTCTGTGTTAGCTCTGAAGCACTGGATAGTTCCTGCAATTCTCAGTTTTCTTGCCTGTAAATGGGGGGGGAAATGGTGATAGTGTTATAAGAGTTCAGTGGAACATATAGCACCCATAATATGTAATGGGAAAAGTCTGACAGCTTCTGTTGCTGCTTTTGTTGTTTTAATTGACAGCCTTAAAAGAGAGAAGCCAAATATGGTATCCACTGTTCACAAAAAGCTGTGTTAATAATATGTGTCAGCTTTCAATGCAATGGAGCTCAAATCTGAGTATGCACTGAAAATGCAGAACTTCCCAGAAATCATGATTCATTTGTCTGGAGAAACCTACACATTTTAACTTTTAGCACACACTACAGGTGATTATGGTGTTTAAGAAATAATATCTTGGAATTAATGCCAAAATTCACTTCCTGTATCCTTCCTGCTGCTGCTGCTGCTGCTACTGCTGCTAAGTCGCTTCAGTCGTGTCTGACTCTGTGTGACCCCATAGACGGCAGCCCACCAGGCTCCCCTATCCCTGGGATTCTCCAGGCAAGAACACTGGAGTGGGTTGCCATTTCCTTCTCCAATGCATAAGGCTTTCAAAACAGACTCCTTATCATTAGAATGTATTTTAGAAAAAGGGCTTGGCAACAAGGTTTGAGTTTGAAACCTCACTATTAACTCATCCTCACTATTAACTCCAGAAAGTTCATCTAGAGTTTGTTTCTGCAGTCTATACACATCTTTAGCTTGTGGCTATCATGACTGAAGTACAAAACCTACCAGTTTTAAAGCTCCTTGAATTCTTCTGAAGACAAGGCCTACGATTCATTAGAGGGTAAAAAGTGATGGCTCTTTAACTAAAGTGAATTGGGAGAGAGATCAAGAGGGAAATATATTTGTGTGGAGTTTTGTTTAAAGAAAAAGAGAAAGAGACCAAAAATAACGAGTTTCAGCCTCATGTGTTCTTCCCCCATACAGCTTAAAATTGTGCTCTGTTTTCTTGGTAACAAGGATGCCTGTGACAGGAAAGAACTGCATATACTAATCTATTTGGCATGAACACAGTAAAGTTTTTACCATAACTTACAGTAATCAAGGTTTCCATTTTACCTTGCATAGACCATAATAAGGGATAGTGAACCCTTGATTTCTTGCCATTTTTCTCTTTCCCACAAAATTGTGGATTAAAGATGAACATTATGCATTTGCAAGGGATTAAAATCTGTTAGTGGCACCTAGTGTTCAGATAGTTTGTTTTTTTTTTTTTAATCTCTTCACAGCTAACATTCATCTGTCACTTAATAATCTTTTTCTGGTACATTTATTTTCTGAATTCCATTAGTGATTTATGTGTTCATGAACCATCACTGAGCACACCTACTACCCAGCAGTCAGCATGGGACTACACCCGTGAAATAAAGATAGGTGCTAAGTCTCAGGCATTTTGAGGATGTTCACTACTGCCAATGCACTGCTGTATCTGCTGTGAGGTGTCCCCAGGTCTGCAGCTCTGCTTCTTAAAGTTAAGGCAACAGGCAGGGTTAGAGCTGGTTTCACTGTTGAACAGAACTGGGTTAGCATCCTAAACCTGCCTCCTGCTGGCTAGAAGACCACAAGCAGGAAATGAATTGCTTTAAGTTTCAGGTTACGTTACTCATCTATGTGTAATGTATATGCATGCTAAGTTGCTTCAGTCATGTCTGATTTTTTGTGACACTATGGACTTATGTCCCACCAGGCTCCTCTATCCATGAGATTCTCCAGGCAAGAGCTCTGGAGTGGGTTACCATGCCCTCCTCCAGGGGATCTTCCCAACCCAGGGATTGAATCCAGGGTTCTTACATCTCCTGCATTGGCAGGTGGGTTCTTTACCATCGGTGCCACCTGGGAAGCCCCGATATACTGTAATAGTACAAAATTCATAGGGTTGTGGTAAGGAATAAATGAGATAATGATAAATACCTTTTTAATATTAGTAGTAATGTCTGTTAGTGCCTATTAGAAGTCCTAATAGATCTAAGCATCTAAAAGTGTTTCCTAAAAATGCCTCTTTTCAAGTCCTGTCTAGACAAAGGGATAAGGACCTCTGTAAGTGATTCCTATGCGTATACTGTAGTTGGAGGTCACAATTTCTATGCACTTCAGACTAGGAAGTCATCCTTTTTATGCACACCACAATTTTAGACCAACTCTGTTTAAATATGTTGTTTCACTGGTACATCACCTCTGCTTAGAAGAGTGCTTCACTTCAGTTCAGTTCAGTCGCTCAGTAGGGTCCAGCTCTTTATAACTCCGTTGTCTGCGGCACGCCAGGCCTCCCTGTCCATCACCAGCTCCCAGAGCTTGCTCAAACTCATGTCCATTGAGTCAGTGATGCCATCCAATCATCTCATCCTCTGTCGTCCCCTTCTCCTCCTGTGTTCAATCTTTCCCAACATCAGGGTCTTTTCAAATGAGTCCATTTTTCTCATCAGGTAGTCAAAGTATTGGAGCTTCAGCATCAACATCAGTCCTTCCAATGAATATTCAGGACTGATTTCCTTTAGGATGGACTGGTTGAATCTCTGCAGTCCAAGGGACTCTCAAGAGTCTTCTCCAACACCACAGTTCAAAAGCATCAATTCTTCAGCACTCAGCTTTCTTTAGAGTCCAACTCTCACATTCATACATGACCACTGGAAAAACCATAGCTTTGACTAGATGGACCTTTGTCAGCAAAGTAATGTCCCTGCTTTTTAACATGCTGTCTAGGTTGGTCATAGCTTTTCTTCCAAGGACCATGCATCTTTTGATTTCATGGCTGAAGTCACCATCTGCAGTTATTTTAAAGCCCAAGTAAATAAAGCCTCTCACTGTTTCCACTGTTTCCTCATCTATTTGCCATGAAGTAATGGGACCAGATGCCATGATCTTAGTTTTTTGAATGTTGAGTTTTAAGCCAGATTTTTCACTCTCCTCTTTCACTTTCATTAAGAGGCTGCTCAGTTCCTCTTTGCTTTCTGCCATAAGGATGGTGTCATCTGCATATCTGAGGTTACTGATATTTCTCCAGGCAAACTTGATTCCAACTTGTGCTTCATCCAGCCTGGCATTTCACATGATATACTCCGCATATAAGTTAAATAATCAGGGTGACATTATACAGCCTTGACGTCAACGCCTTTGGTGGAGTCAATAAAGCAAAAGTAGATGTTTTTCCAGGATTCTTGCCTTTTCTATGATCCAACAATGTTGGCAATTTGATCTCTGATTCCTCTGCCTTTTCTAAATCCAGCTTGAACATCTGGAAGTTCTTGGTTCACGTACTTTTGAAGCCTCACTTTGAAAATTTTGAGCATTACTTGGCTAGCATGTGAGATGAGTGCAATTGTGTGGTAGTTTAAACATTCTTTGGTATTGCCTTTCTTTGGAAATGTAATGAAAACGGCATTTTCCAGTCCTGTGGCTACTGAGTTTTCAGAATTTTCTGGCATATTCACTGCAGCACTTTAACAGCATCATCCTTTAGGACTTGAAATAGCTAAGCTGGAGTTCCATCACCTCCACTAGCTTTCTTCCTAATGATGCTTCCTAAGGCCCATTTGCCTTCAGACTCCAGGGAGTCTGGCTCTAGGTGAGTGATCACACCATCGTGGTTATCTGGGTCATTAAAAATCTTTTTTTATATCATTCTTCCATGTATTTTTGCCACCTTTTCTTAATACCTTCTGCTTCTGTTAGGTCCATACTGTTTCTGTCCTTTATTGTGCCCTCTGCATGAGATGTCCCCTTGGTATCTCTAATTTTCTTGAAGAGATCTCTAGTCTTTCCCATTCTATTGTTTTCCTCTATTTTTTTGCACTGATCACTTAGGAAGTCTCTCTTATCTCTCCTTGATATTCTTTGCCACTGTGCATTCAGATGGATATATATTTCCTTTTCTCTTTTGCCTTTCGCTTCTCTTCTTTTCACAGCTATTTGTCAGGCCTCCTCAGACAACCATTTTGCCTCTTTGCATTTCTTTTTCTTGGGGATGGCTTGATCACTGCCTTCTGTACAATGTCATGAACCTCGTGTGTAGTTCTTCAGGCACTCTGTCTATCAGATCTAATCCCTTGAATCTATTTGTCACTTCCACTGTAAAAGTGTAAGGTATTTGATTTAGGTGATACCTGAATGGTCTAGTGGTTTTCCCTACTCTCTTCAATTTAAGTCTGTATTTTGCAATAAAGAGTTCATGATCTGAGCCACAGTCAGCTCCTGGTCTTATTTTTGCTGACTGCATAGAGCTTCTCCATCTTTGGCTGCAAAGAATATAATCAGTCTGATTTTTGGTATTGACCATCAGGTGATGTCCATGTGTAGAGTTATCTCTTGTATTGTGGGAAGAGGGTATTTGTTATGACTGTGCATCCTCTTGGCAAAACTCTGTTAGCCTTTGCCCTGTTTCATCTTGTAATTCAAGGCCTGTTACTCTTGTTGACTTCCTACTTTTGCAGTCCCCTATGATGAAAAGGACATCTTTTTTGGTGTCATTTCTAGAAGGTCTTGTAGGTCATCATAGAATTGTTCAACTTCAGCTTCTTCAGCATTAGTTGTTGGAGCATAAACTTGATTACTATGATTATTCTGTCATTTTTGAGACAGCTCCCAAGTACTGCATTTCAGACTCTTGTGGGCTACTCCATTTCTTCAAAGGGATTCTTGCCCACAGTAATAGATAGAATGACAAAATGTGGCCCACTGGAGAAGAGAATGGCAAACCACGTCAGTATTCTTGCCTTCAGAATCGCATGAACAGTATGAAAAGGCAAAAGATATGACACTGAAAGATGAACTCCCCAGGTTGACAGGTGTCCCATATGCTATTGGAGATCAGTGGAGAAATAACTCCAGAAAGAATGAAGAGATGGATCCAAAGTGAAAGCAACCCCCAGGTATAGATGTGACTGACGATGGAAGTAAAGTCCAATGGTGTAAAGAATAATATTGCATAAGAACTTGGAATGTTAGGTCCATGAATCAAGGTAAATTGGAAGTGGTTAAACAGGAGACAGCAAGAGTGAACATCGACATTTTAGGAATCAGTGAACTGAAATGGACTGGAATGGGTACATTTAATTCAGATGAACAGTGTTTGGCATATAGTAAGGACTCAACAAATAATGCATAAATAATAAACAAATCTGGTATTTCTTATTCCTTCCTGTTTGTGATTGCTGCTTGCAATTTCCTGGACCACAAGAATTCAACTCTCCCCTGTGTGTTGGGGTGGGAAGGGCACACCTATTATATATATCTTACAACCAGCAGAGGTGAATTTTTCTGTGTTCTTCTTACTCTTTCACTGAAGTTATACTTATGTCATTTACAACCACCCAGAGTTCTAGACATCAGCACTTTCATCATCCCATTTCTCATATGAAGACCCAAGGCTTGGAAATGAATTTTCTTGTCTAGACTTACATGTCATTAAAGTTCACAAGCAGGATTCTAACCCAGTCAGTCTCTCTTCAGGTTCTGTGCCCTGAATGAAACATTATGTTTCTTCATGAGTGCAGCCATGCACTGAGTCCAGATTCTACCTACGATCAAGTTGTTTGCTCATGAGGAAGTACTATTTATCTCGCCATTCCCAGTTCTGCTTAACAGCTATTTATTCAGCCCAGCTAGAAGTATACACACTACACAAGGTTTCTGCCTTCACAAAAAGTTTAAAGTTAAGTAAAACCCCATAACTCATGCCACTATTGCCCCCTAGTTTTAGCATCTATTGGTAATTCCTGCCTGAATTAATTTTATCATGGTAGTTGTCACCCTGTGATTTTCCAATTCTGTCATTTCTTTTACATGTATTAGTTGATGTTTTACTCAAGGGACTTCCACGGTGGCTCAGACAGTAAAGAAATCTGCCTGCAGTGCTGAAGACCTGAGTTCTATCCCTGGGTCAGCAAGATCCCCCGGAGGATAGAAAGGCCACCCACTCCAGTATTCTTGCCAGGAGAATTCCATGGATAGAGGAGCCTGGCAGGCTACAGTCCATGGGATCTCAAAGAGTTCGACATGACTGAGCATCTAACACATTTACTTATTTTTTACAGTTTTCATTCTACTCAAAGGAAGAACTTTCTCTTCATCCCCTTTATTCATTTCTTTTTAAATCTATTTATATAAATTATAACCATTTGCTTAATGATTATAATGCATTGCTATCATTATTTTATTGTTGCAGTTGTTGTTGCTCAAGTTGTCCCAGATTAGGCTAGTGGAAGTACTTTTAATCTGACATCTGTGTCCTTTGACATCTGTGTCCATGATTTCTGGACATACCCTTACTTTCTGACACAACAAAATGCTGCAGGTCATTGTGTTATTTCCCTGTTGCAGTCCTGGAATTAGCCATTTCTCCAAGGATTCTTGGTTCCTTTAGCAGATAATGCGTTCTAAAAACCAAGGTATGGTTGCTAAACTGGCTCATTACCATTGGAATATTGCTCTTCCCAGGTTCTCCAAATGGATACCAACATTTATATATACATATACACATACATTTATAAATCTATATACATAATATGCATATATATATGTGTGTGTATGTGTTTATATCAAACTATATGTATTAAAAATAGAAATTCATCTCACTGTTACTCATTCCAATCTAACAAAAGGTTTTCCCTAGTTTTTTTTTTATTTACAATATTATATCTCCCTTCCCTCCTATTATCTTTCAAAATATGTGTGCATGTGCCCAATCCCCTGTATACAGTCCATCTTCTCACCCCACTGGTCTACCACACAGCTAGGACACCCTCTTCACACAGCTCGCAAACCAGATGGCCTCTGCCCCAACCGGACAGTCACCTCACTTAAGCCTACACCTGACTGCTTTCCAAGAAAAAGAAAAAGAAAAGGAGAAGGGAAGCTTGAAACAATATGCTTATTAAATTAATACTATTATTTTCAGTGATGAAGACAGGCAAAAAAACCTCAGAGGCAAAACTGTTGTGACTGCTACTCTGAGCCACCACAGACATTTCCTACTAAAGATTAGCAGTCAGTCACCTCCCCACCTCCTTTGCCTTGTAGGCCCTGTAAAATTTATGTGGGATGATTAATGTGAAAATAATGCATATTATTGCCCCAAGAATTTCCCAAATTCTTAAAACACAAATGGAGGGGGACGGTAAGTTGCAAATCAAATTCGTTATGATCTTGCATATCATCTGATTTGAGTCTACTAATTATAAGAAAATCTATTTGTTGCAATCACTTTTAATGACACCTTTAAAAGACAGAGGGAAGAGAGAATATGAAGGGTTGCCTTTAGAGGTATAACTGGACAGCTCTAATTAACTACACTCCACATGAAAGGGTCCCTTCATTACAAAATTATGTTTGCAATTATTCCTCCTGCTCTTTAAGTGAGAAGGTACAAATATTTGAAAGCAAGGTGGTAAACATGAAAGTTAGGCTTGGAAAATTAGTTTGGGGTTTACAATGTTTGGGGAGTAGGCAAGTAGGTAGAGAATTTTTTATGAAAACAAGAACCTTAGACTCATCTGGTCAACTAATTGGCACAAATTAAAAGAAAATCTGCTTAAGCTGTGTGTCTGCTTACAAAACACCTTGTTTTCCCTCTCTCTTATTTTTAAATGAAGCAAGTAGTTCACATTTAAAGTGAACCAGACAGCTCCCAGGTGCAATTGTCTCCTGAGAGAAGAGAAATGAGATTCTTCAGGAAAATAAAAATGTTTCATGCCTCTCTTTCATCTTCTGAAAGGTTACTTTTAAAAGTTAACTCCTGAAGAGAAACAGATGTGTCCAGAAATTAAGCATTCAACGCCAGACCAGGAGAGATTCTCTGTGCCTGGTATAGAAATGGAAAAAGTGGCTTTGTTTCCTTCAACAAGTCCAAGAATTACTGTTAAGGGGGAGATAGGAAAGGGAGGAACGGGGCCCTTCCTTGTGGTTTTGTTTTCAGTCGCAGTGACCCTGACACACTGTCAGGTGTACTAGGACAGAACACCTGCCTCCGCCCGTTGGTACTCCCATCGTGGCAGCTCTGACGGGCGTATAGAATGGATGCGTCTTCTTTCTCTTTCTCTCTTGAGCAAATGAGGTTTACTGCAAATATATCTTCATTTTATTCAGGAGATATTTCCTCATCTTTTGCCAATGTCCTCTGGAAATCAGACCACAATTTTCACTGGAAAATTGAGTCGTTTTCAGCTGACATACTTTGAAAGCTAATTTAAAAGTGCACATGTATGACAGAATAATCAGAATAAATACCTGGATCAAGAATCTGAATGATTATGTGTGATGACTTTCTGCATTTTAACAAAAACAGCCATGCTTAATTCCTCATTGTTATAGGAAAAGGAAAACAATAATTCCCCCACTGACATATCGGAAGCTCTTCTTTCACATATGCCTCTTTCATAAACATTCCCAAAGGTCCTCGGTTCTCCATTCTCTGTGTTCTTTCTCCCATTGTGCCTCTCTTGTTCCACACTTCGGCTCACATCTGTTCACTTTCAATTGCACACTGGTTATTTCTGTATTATGGTGACCTTTCGCCCAAGTCCAAACATTCCCAACGTATGCACCTTCCAGAAAAATATATTTTCTCCTGTATTTACTAAGCATGTAAACTTAAAGGTCAGGTTTGACTTTCTTTGCAATTCCTGAAAAATTTTCCAAAACTTCCTTCAGCTTTTCTAGATGGTTTCCACTGATATTGTTCTAGTTATAACCCTAACCATCTCAAAGATACTTAGTCATATCCTCTCTCTCATTTCTACTTACTACCTTACTTACTACTTCCTACTGACGACTAATTCAAACTCTCTATGCCACAATGTTCTCATTACAGTTTGACTCCATAGAGACCCTCTATAATATTTAGACATGCAAAAAACTCTAAGAAAATCATTTACTCAAACAAATGTACTTATTGTTCCCATAGCTCATCTCTCAGTGGGTAAACTCCTCATATTTCCTGCCTGAGGTATGTTTATTTTTCTAAAAAATGAACGTAGTTATTTCATTCAACTGACAAAAGAATCCTAATTTTATAATAAAGTAAGATGATACTTCTTAACTTTCTTAAGAGTGTAAACCAGTACATCTTTCCAAAAATTCTGCAATATAGCAAAAACAATCAACACTTGCTAAGCATTCTCCATCCCTTGCTTGTACAATATATGAGGCAGTTCTTGCCTACCTTTTCTCTATTAACATCTAAAGTTGTATCTTTATTTAAATCTTCCTAATATTAAAATCAAACAGATTTGAATCATATTAAAAAACATATGGTATTAACATATTATAACACATATTATCTCCTACTTGTTGCAAAGATTCTTCAGGAAAGAAATCCTGTGTGATTCACTTAGCTGTTACCTGTGACATTTCACACCCATAGGCATTCAGTAAATACTTACTGAATCACCATTGCTTTAGATTCTACCAAGGTAATGATATGCCTCATTAACTATGACATTATAATGAAACTATCCTGTGTGAATTTTGAAATGAGGATACTTTCAAGTTATTTAGTGTCTTGTGTGCGTGCATGCATGCTGAGTCACTTCAGTCATATCCAACTCTTTGTGACTCTATGGACTGTAGCCTGCCAGGCTCCTCTGTCCATGGTATTCTCCAAGCCAGAATAATGGAGTGGGTTACCAAGCCCTCCTCCAGGGGATCTTCCCGACCCAAGGATCAAACCCGTATTTCTTACGTCTCCTGCATTGGCAGGCAGGTTCTTTACCACTAATGCCACCTGGGAAGCCCATTTAGTTTCTTAAACTCAAATAACCCCACCGATTGGCTGAAGGGCGAATATGGGTTGCACGTGTGTGTGTGTGTGGAGGGTGTGTTTACACATGCACATAAGCGCAGCATTGTTTTTCACCTGAATCTTTGTTCCGGTTATTAGTCAATAAAAGATTTCCATGCAAATAAACTCTAACTGAAGACTTTGTTAAACCCACAGATAGATAGGTTGGATTGGTTAAAGACTGCACAGTGTTTCCATGATTATCATTATATTAGCAGCTAATTTTATTGAGTGCTCTAGGCATGCCGAGCATGCCCTACATGCTTTACATGCATTATGTCATTAAAGTATGCACCATGGTCCAAAAACCAAGTAAGTAAAAACTATCTAAATCTGCATCCCAGTCTCCCTAGAAGAAATGCCAAAGAGAAAATATATTTTCAATGGAAAGCAAAATTTCTTAAAAATCTTATTTCCCACCAACATCACTCTCAGCATTTCGCATAAGCTTTAGAGATGCTCTCCAAACACTTTTCTCACCCAGTATAAGCTCTAAAATCCATCTCTTCACATCAGCCCAGATAGGCCCCCTCATCAATCGCATCTCTACTTTCTATCTGTGTGAACTTGGGCAAGTTATTTAAATTCGCTGTCACGCAATTTCAGCTGTATAGTGAGGATGGCTACCAGTAGTATTTAGTAAAGAACTCAGCTTCGAGAAAAAGTAATCCATTGTTTATACAAGTCTGCTTATCTTTTCTCATACAAGAAGTGTGATAATAGGTGGTGACTGGCCTTGGTTTGGGGAGGGCCTATGCTTCAACAATATTAGGGCCTATGCATCATAATTTTCTGGGCCGTGCTTTCATCCTCACAAGACGGTTGTTGCATCTTTAGCCATCATGTCCATAATCAAGGTAAAGGAAGGGAAGAAGGCAGTTTCACTGCTATTTAATGTAAAAGCTTTTCCCAAAGTCCCCAACTGAGGTCCAATTAAAATTCATTGTCCAGAACTGCTGCAAGGGAAGCTTGTACAATGAGTAATTTTCACTGAAAAATCGCCCCCCGAACAAAGCTGAAGCACTCTTCATGAGAAAGAAGGGGGGATATTTAATATTGTCTCCCACCTTACTTTTAGGCTTCTCATGAGGGTAAATGAACTAATATCTGTGTGGTATTTACAAGAGTGCCAGGAAAATGGTAACTGCTCAATACAGGTCAGCTCTTTTTAACAATACCCACTTTCTTCCTCCTCCTTTCTCTTACCCTCTATTTCTGTCACAAGTTACCTTCTACTGTAACAAATGTAGATCTCACCTCTGATCTGTCTCCCTTGGTCAGCCCTCATTCCTTCCCGGTGTGCACAGTAAGACCGAGATTAGACAAGATATGCTACAAAGACTCCTGCAAGTAATCTTTTACCAGAAAGAGCAAAGGAGTTTTTGAAAACTCTTGTTATTATTATTTTTTTTTGCTCCTGTCACACACTCAAAGGAAAAAAAAAAAAAAAAGTGGCTCAGGAACCAAGCATTTAAAATGCTCATTTATCTAATACCTTTAGCTAGCAGATCAGAGTTAAGATTTGTTCTTCCCCAGTGGCAAGGTGAAGTAAAGATGTGCATAACAAGACATATTAAGGTCACCAATGGTGCTTCTAAACTTTGAAAATAAAAGCTTTCTGAAGTCTATAATTAATAAGCAGTATATTAATTAGGGCACTTCAATCTTAGAGGTTCCCTTTCTTTACTTGAATGAATCTTTGATGCGGAAGATCAGGGGAATTATCCTTGACTCCTTTTTATTGTACGTTCCAGTTCAGCAAAACGGTTGTCTGTCACTACACGATCATCTTATTATTCAAATCCCTCTCTTTTAATAAAATCAGACAGCCTGGTGTCATCCACAAAAAAAAAAAAAAAAAACTCATCTGCTATACATTTATCATTGAGCATTAATGCCATTTGATCCTTACCTGTGGAAACAATGTCATGCCAGGCCTTAGCACCATCTGTGTGCTTACAGGGAATTAAAGAACCTCTGGCTAAACATATGAATGATTCACAGCCAATCATGATATGCTGGTAACTCAGCATGTTCATATACAGACAAATGGGTTTTGGCCTCAGTTCTGAGTCTACACACTGCCCCCTAGCAGAGCTCCAAAAACTAGGTTATTTTTTAAATTTTTCTCCTATTCATGCATCATAGTTCTGTTAACTTGCTTAAAAAAAATATTTGTTTGGATTTTGGCTCTTTTGGTTTGTTGGTTTTTGTTTTGTTTTCTGAGTACTATGTCCAGTCCTTATATCTACCATTTAGCTATAGGATTAGCATTCTTCCATTCAACTCTAGCCCTGCAACCTGCTGGTGAGCATCTCAGAGGCCAAAATCTAGCTTATAGATGCTCTTAGATAACTCAAACTTATCACATCAGTATAAGCAAACATTAAAAGTATCAACATCAATAGAATGATTGTGGTATCAATAGGATGATTTGCAGGTCTTGAGCAGGAAGAAATGAAAGATTATAAATTCATGTTAAGAAAAAAAGAACTCATTATCTGACCAGAACTCTTACTTTCTTATGCCACGATTATTGTCACTATGACAAGGTACCTTGCTGGGTAACCTTCTTTCTCCCCTTTTGGCTTCCTGGTGTAGCAAGTGTACCTGCCTTAATTAGCTCTACTCTGGGTGCTGTGTCCTTCATTATTTATTAAACAACCCCTATCACCTGTACCTGGGTTTATCCTCAAGTCTAGGCTACCTTGAGCAGTCCTTCTTCCCAGCCTTTCTACCGATAAGAATCCTTAAGAGCTGTGTGTTAAATATATACCTTGGCCCTCATATTTCATATTCAGTAGGTCTCAAGCTCAGCCACTATTTTTTTTCCCATTAAGTGCTCCAGGTGATTCTTATCTTTAGCCAAATTTGGAAGCAGTGCCCTAGGTGGTATGATTAATTACTATTATGATTAATTACCATGTCCTGACTTGTCCCACTTCTTCACCTCCCTTTCCGACTAGGTCTACCAGGCATCCTACTTATTTGCAATGCTGAAAGTTTAAAAAAGAGGTCAGAGAAAACATTTAAGATAATTTCAGTTAAGTTAAAATTTGAGAGAAATTGTTCTTTTGAAGAATTGATGTGTTTTTTCACCTTTAATGGAGAAAGAGCCATAATAAGAAGTAGCCCTCTTGGATTATTTTTTTAATGTTAAAAAGAAAATTGATACACAGCCACTTTGTCAGGTAGGAATATTATTAAGCATTTAATGTGTGCCATTTTCTCAATGCTACCACTATTTATAGCTACATCTATGCAATGATAATGGTGTTGTATGTTAGCAGAGTGTCTCCTAATAATTGATACTAATGTTCTCAAGACTTTGCAAGTGTCTGATTTTTCACCACTCCATTCTCATGTAGAAATGAGGATAGAAAAGGAAAAAATGTAGGTAAAAATGAACCATTTGGCAATATGTTTTTAAGGGTACAGATTATTTATTCACTTGACAAACACTTATTGAGTATGTGAAAACATGTTATGTGCAAACCACAGTATGAGGCTGTGGTTTCACAACAGCATATAAGAAAAAAAAAACATAATCACCCTCTTACTAGAATCCTTACTAGAATTTATGTTCTCATATAGAAGAGAACCTCTTAAAAATTTACTAAATTTTTTAAATCACTGTAGTAAACTATATCAAGGAGAAGTTTAAGAAAAAATAGTGTGATATTTAATGGAGGGAAATAAGGAAATTTAGGAGTGAATTAATGTTCCTAACTGATAGTTGGAACATATATCTTATCTCTAGTTTTTATTTTTATTTTTTTCAAATGAATGAGTGGATTCTATTTTGTGCACCAACATGTAGTGACCTGATTCTCTCAGGCACAGGTCAGTGAATGCACAAGGACAACTTCCAGCCTAAAATGCTTTTATGTCACCGTGCTTCTGCTACAACTGTCGCAAAGCCAGATCTTCTCATCCTTCTGTTTTGAAACAAGTGCCCAACAGCAGTTGGCTTCTTGGCAGATAGACAATAGAAATAAATATGAAAACTTTAAAAAAAGAGAATGAGTGTATCTAAGTAGGCGTAGGTGTGACTTTCTTTTTTTCATTTTTATTGACTCGGTTCTAGATACGTGACTCCAAAGAGCATCAGAAATAGCATAGTTGATTGGACAGTATCATTTCCGTTTCTGTGTGAACACAGGGAGATGAGTTGCATTTTCTTACTTCTCCAATTAGTCACAGTACCTCTGTAAAAGCATTTGACTATAAATAATATTCAGGAAGAAACAAAAGGTTGTTAGCATTTTCTCATGTTGCTGACGTCCTTTTATCAGGCTGTTTTGGACTAGGTCATACATCACAATCAAGCTGTATGATTGTTTTTGATAACTATTGAGATTTATCTTTTTAACTACCACCTCCATCAAAAGAAATCTCATTCCAAAGAAAATTCTTTTGGGTAAAGAAGAGATATATACCTTTACTGCTAAATTTAATTTCCGAAGTCACAACTCTAACACTTCTTAGAATGTGGGCATGAACCTGGAAACTTGTGATAGCTCTCCTGACAACCTCATTTCTAACTTACACAGCTGCTACCTATCAAAAGCAGAAGACAGTGACTTGAAAACTCCTTTTCTGTTGCCTAAAACGATAGAGTGATCCCAAGTGCATACATGACTGGGTTGTTATGCTAATGCATGAGTTCAATTAATGAATTTAGTTATTCACGAGATAAAGACTGCTGTGTTCCAGACATTGTGTTAGGAAATGTGACCACAATTGAGAATAAAACAAAGTTAAGCCTCTGCCATGAAAAATATGCATTCAGCCAGTGAGATGTACAACAATACACTACAGGAAAAATACTTATAAGAATTTGGGTGATGTTATAGAGGGGAAAAAAAGCATAGACACTGTTGGGAAGGTTTGGAGGTGCTCCAAAGAAAGAAAGGAAAGGGGGGAAATTCTCTTATAAGTGGTGATATTTAAGTAAATATTTGAAAATTGAGAAAGGAAGTCAGTCATGTAAATAACAGGAGGAAAGTGTCACATTTGCCAACACCATGAGACCGAAAGGGCTTCCCTGATGGCTCAGTTGGTAAAGAATTCGCCTGCAATGCAGGAGACCCCAGTTCAATTCCTGAGTAAGGAAGATCCCCTGGAGAAGGGATAGGCTACCCACTCCAGTATTCTTGGGCTTCCCTTGTGGCTCAGCTGGTAAAGAATCTGCCTGCAATGCAGGAGACCTGGGTTCAATCCCTGGTTTGGGAAGATCCCCTGGAGAAGGAAAAGGCTACCCGCTCTAGTATTCTGCCTGGAGAATTCCATAGACTATAGTCCATGGGGTTGCAAAAAGTCAGATGCGAATGAGTGACTTTCATTTCATTCATTTCACTTCATGAGACGGTGCCATGGGGGAGGTTTGGGATTCACTGAGATCAATGTGTTTGGAATTTAGGCTAGAAGTGGGAGAAGGTAAAAAGTCAAGAGGGACATAGCCAGGAGCCAGGTCTCATATTATGTACTGAAAATACACTTGACTTTATATAATGTACTGAAAATAAATTGCATAAAATCTTCTTAGCTGTTGGGAATATGTAGAAAAGAAAGTGAGAAAAGATTGTAAAAGTGTGGCTTATAATAAATAGCTAAGAAACATGATAGTATGTGTTATCAGTTGGGCTTTAATCAAAGAAGTAGCATCGCTGTGATGCATGCCGTGGAATGGAGTTATTAAAAGATGTGTGTGTGTGTGTGTGTGTGTGTGTGTGTGTGCACACGAATGCACGCAGGTGCTCAGTCACATCCAACTCTTTGTGGACCCATGGACTGTAGCCCTCCAGGCTCCTCTGTCCATTCATTTTCAAGAATACTGAAGTGAGTTGCCATTTCCTTCTCCAGGTGATCTTCCCAAACCAGTGATCGAACCACCTCCCTTGTGTCTCCTGCACTGGCAAGAGGACTCTTTACCACTAAGCCACATGGGAAGCCCACAAGATTACTTCTTGGGAAATTACTGGAAACTGGTTAAGAGGGCTACATTAAATTATTGCCTTTGTCGCTAGTGTTGAGCTAGCCGTGAGGGAGAGGAAGGACAAACTGGAACCTCCCACGGGTTTACCCCTGCCTCCACCTTGGATGATGTGAAGTGTCTGTCAGGTGCATGCACATCTGGCCCAGAGCTCAGAACAAGCAAAGGAGAAGAGGTCGGAGATGGTTAGCGGTGTGTCTGGATGATGCCCTGCACCATCAACATGAACCAGGGTATCGGCCACAGTATCCGTCTGAGGCACGTACCCTACACTGATCTGCATGGTATTCAGCTGGCTGCTGCCCCATTTCCACTGCCTAAATCTCCCGTAACTTTCTCATGTTCCAATCTGGAAACCACACAAGCAAGGGAATTTGGGGAAAGTAGCTGCCCCTTAGCAAAAGTTTGCACAGAACAAAGCCATTGCACTAAGCTAGCCCCCCTCCCCCACAAAAAAGTCCTGATATAGAGAACAATTGTAATTAGATGGATAAACTTTTGCGGTGGTAGCTGTGTATGAGTTCATCTGTTTGGAGGGACTTGTTCTGATAAAAAAAAAAAAATCTGACTCTCGCATACATACTCTTTGTTCTCTCTTCAAATTCCATTGGAAGACAAATTCTCATATTCACATAAACTTTTGTTTTGATAACGTATGGTGCTGTTAATAAGCTAAAAATCGACCTTCATAAAGTCTTCACTTTGAGCTCCAAGAAATGGAAGGTAAAACTTTAAATGTCATGTTTAAGAACACACAAAATGAAATCTGAAAAGCTATCATATTTGGAACAATCCATAGGCCCAGTGGTTTTCAAATACTGTCTGTTCTCATAGATGGGAGGGTCCCTTTGTGTAGAATATAAAAATAAGGAGAGAGAAAAGCCTAATAACTCGATTGATGCGAATGTAGGGGATTGATTGGCACCTGTCCTTTCCCCTTCTGGAGCCCCTGAAAGGACTCTTACAGAATAAGCAGAATACAAATATGAGATCTCTCAAGGTTGCCTCTGTCGCATTCTCTCTCCATTTGAGCCAAGACTTAGTACCTCATCTGTAGCCTCAAGATACAGGCAACTCTTACACAGCATGCAAATGGAAAATGGAAGTTTCTTTGAAGATTCTAAGTGGAGAGAAGGAAAATTGTTAGTCCTGCACACCAATGGCAATGTTGCATTAAAATACTCTTTAAGGGATGGGAGGCAAGAGAAGGGTCAGAGATTGGGAGGTACAAACTACTATGTACAAAATAAATAAGCTACAAGGATATATTTATTGCTAGACACAGGAATACAGCCAATACTTTCTAATAAATTTAAAAGAAGAATAATCTCTAAAAATATTGAATCACTATGCTGTACCTTTGAAACCAATATAATTAACTACACTTAAGTTTAAATGGAGAAGGAAATGGCAACTCACTCCAGTATTCTTGCCTGAAGAATCCCATGGACAGAGGAGCCTGGAGGGTACAGTCCATGGGATCACAGAGTCATATACGACTGAAACAACTTGGCATGCACACATGCACTTCAATTTTTAAAATACCCTTTAAGCAGTTTTCCTCCAGATTATCTCTGCCTTACTTCCCTTTCATCCTTTGCAACATATTTCCTCTCAAAATTCCTTTTATTGTCCTGAATAACAACTGTATTTATTAAGAACTTAGTGCTATAAATACCTACCATTCGTTTTAAGCTATCCTTCTAAATAGTAATGTATGCGTTAGTCACTCAGTTGTGTCCAACTCTTTGTGACCCCACGAACCATAGCCCACCAGGATCCTCTGTCCATGGCATTCTCCAGGCAAGAATACTGGAGTGGGTAGCCATTCCCTTTCCCAGGGGATCTTCCTGACCCAGATATTGAATCTAGGCATTCTGCATTGTAGTTAGATTCCTTATCATTGGGCCACCAAGGAAGCCCTTTAAATAGCAATAGCAATCATTTATCGGATGTGGCTGCCGTCTATGGGGTCGCACAGAGTCAGACACGACTGAAGCGACTTAGCAGCAGCAGCAGTATATTCCAGGCACTGTACTAATGGCTTTACATGAATTTATCCCTTTGTAGTCTCAAAACAGGCCTTCCCTGGTAGCTCAGTTGGTAAAGAATCACTGCATGAAATGCAGGAGACCCCAGTTTGATTCCTGGGCAGGAAGATCCCCTAGAGAGCTGATAGGCTACCCACTCCAGTATTCTTGGGCTTCCCTGGTGGCTCGGATGGCAAAGAATCCACCAGCAATGTGGGAGACCTGGGTTTGATCCCTGGGTTGGGAAGATCTCCTGGAGGAGGGCGTGGAAACCATCTAGCGTTCTTGCCTGGAGAATCCCCATGGACAAAGGAGCCCCGTGGGCTACATTTCAAGGGGTTGCAAAGAGTCAGACACAACTGAGCAACTAAGCACAGCACAGCACAGCCTCGAAACAATTCCATAAAGTAGCTACTATTATTTGCCCCTATGTTATAGACAGGGAAGCTGAGGCAAAAAAAGTTTAAGCAATTTGTAAACGGTCATTCAGGTAATTCAGGTAAGGCCTTACAAATAGCTGTGAAAGAAGAAAAGCGAAAAGCAAAGGACAAAATGAAAGGTATAAGCATCTGAATGCAGAGTTCCAAAGAACAGCATGGAGAGATAAGAAAGCCTTCCTCAGCGATCAATGCAAAGAAATAGAGATTCCTCGGGGTTCCCTGGTGGCTCAGAGGTTAAAGCATCTGCCTGGAATGCGGGAGACCTGGGTTTGATCCCTGGGTCGGAAAGATCCCCTGGAGAAGGAAATGGCAACCCACTACACTACTCTGGCTTGGAGAATCCCATGGAGGGAGGAGTCTGGTGGGCTACAGTCCATGGGGTCGCAAAAGTCAGACACGACTTCACTTTCACTTTCACTTTCACTTTCAAGAAAATTAGAGATACCAAGGGAACATTTCGTGCAAAGATGGGCACAATAAAGGACAGAAATGGTATGGACCTAACAGAAGCAGAAGATATTAAGAAGAGGTAGCAAGAATACACAGAAGAACTGTACAAAAAAGAGCTTCACAACCCAGATAATCATGATGGTGTGATCACTCACCTAGAGCCAGACATCCTGGAATGTGAAGTCAAGTGGGCCTTAGAAAGCATCACTACGAACAAAGCTAGTGGAGGTGATGGAATTTCAGTTGAGCTATTTCAAATCCTGAAAGATGATGCTGTGAAAGTGCTGCACTCAATATGCCAGCAAATTTGGAAAACTCAGCAGTGGCCACAGGACTGGAAAAGGTCAGTTTTCATTCCAATCCCAAAGAAAGGCAATGCCAAAAAATGCTCAAACTACCACACAATTGTACTCATCTCACACGCTACTAAAGTAATGCTCAAAATTCTCCAAGCCAGGCTTCAGTAGTACATGAACCATGAACTTCCAGATGTTCAAGCTGGTTTTAGAAAAGGCAGAGGAACCAGAGATCAAATTGCCATCATCCACTGGATCATGGAAAAAGGAAGAGAGTTCCAGAAAAACACCTATTTCTGCTTTATTGACTATGCCAAAGCCTTTGACTGTGTGGATCAGAATAAACTGTGGAAAATTCTGAGAGAGACGGCCATACCAGACCACCTGACCTGCCTCTTGAGAAACCTGTATGCAGGTCAGGAAGCAACAGTTAGAACTGGACATGGAACAACAGACTGGTTCCAAATAGGAAAGGGAGTATGTCAAGGCTGTATATTGTCACCCTGCTTTTTTAACTTCTATGCAGAGTACATCATGAGAAAGGCTGGGCTGGAAGAAGCACAAGCTGGAATCAAGACTGTCGGGAGAAATATCAATAACCTCAGATATGCAGATGACACCACCCTTATGGCAGAAAATGAAGAGGAACTAAAAAGCCTCTTGATGAAAGTGAAAGAGGAGAGTGAAAAAGTTGGCTTAAAGCTCAATATTCAGAAAAATAAGATCATGGCATCTGGTCCCATCATTTCATGGGAAATAGATGGGGAAACAGTGGAAACAGTGTCAGACTTTATTTTGGGGGCTCCAAAATCACTGCAGATGGTGACTGCAGCCATGAAATTAAAAGACTCTTACTCCTTGGGAGGAAAGTTATGACCAACCTAGATAGCATATTGAAAAGCAGAGACATTACTTTGCCGACTAAGGTCCGTCTAGTTAAGGGTATGGTTTTTCCAGTGGTCATGTATGGCTGTGTGAGTTGGACTGTGAAGAAAGCTGAGCGCTGAAGGATTGATGCTTTGAACTGTGGTGTTGGAGAATACTCTTGAGAGTCCCTTGGACTGCAAGGAGATCGAACCAGTCCATCCTAAAGGAGATCAGCCCTGAGATTTCTTTGGAAGGACTGATGCTAAAGCTGAAACTCCAATACTTTGGCCACCTCATATGAAGAGTTGACTCATTGGAAAATACTTTGATGCTGGGAGGGATTGGGGGCAGGAGGAGAAGGGGACGACTGAGGATGAGATGGCTGATGGCATCACCGACTCGATGGACATGAGTCTGGGTGAACTCCCGGAGTTGGTGATGGACAGGGAGGCCTGGCGTTCTGTGATTCATGAATTGCAAAGAGTCGGACACAGCTGAGCAACTGAACTGAATTCAAGTAATTCAAATAGTTAGACAGCATCACCAACTCAGTGAACATGAGTTTGAGCAAACTCCGGGAGGTAGTGAAGGACAGAAGCCTGGTGTGCTGCAGTCCATGGGGTCGGACATAACTTAGTGACTGAGAAGCAGCAACAACCACATTCAGGCAATAAGTGGGAGATCCAGGACACACATTTCAGGCTAACTTCAGGCTGACTTCTTCCAACGAAAGATAATTACCAAGAGATATATTGTTATTGATCACGGTTTTTGAAAACCTTATGCATCACCAACCAGAAAAGATGATCAAAGTATGCACTGAACAAAACCAGTCACCTCCTAGGAATTGGGGAGAAGGGGATTACAATGTTTATTGAAGAAATGTTTGGGCGGCCAAAAAAAATCCATTCATTTTTTTCTTATGGAAAACTATGAATGAACTTTTGGCCCACCCAATGCAATTATTTCCTATGATGTTACAGCTGTTTGAAAACCACTAATCTTCTGATTTTCATTTGTAAAAATCAAAATGTTTCATCAACAACCATTTATTAAACTGAGTAGCTATATTTTCCAAAGATTTTTGCAACATCTCCCACCCCATAGATGCTATTGCAATGTGACTTTGATGTCCCGCCCATAAAGAAACAAGATATGTTTTATCGTCCTTAATCTAGGCGGGCTTGTGTAACTATGATTACAGTAATATTATGCCTCTTTCATGGACAACTTTGACTTGGTTCTGGGGGCACTTGCTCTTGGAAATCAGCTGGCATTCTGTGAAGAAACCCAGAGTGATTCACCTAGACAGCCCATGTAGAATGGCTATACATGGGCTGGTTAATAGTGATCTGAGAGCCCAATTAACAGCCAGTGTCAACAACCAGACATGTGACTAAATATGCCTCTGGATGGTCTCTGTCTTAAATGTTCAAGTCAGCCCTCATCTTTAAGAATACCCAACTGAGATTTCTGATACAGAGACAAGCAGTACAGGTTATATCCTGTCCAAACTCCTGACCCACATCTGAGCAGGATGCCACGGGTGTTTTATGCCACAGAGTGGTGTTGGCTGAAACCTACAATGAGAAAAGAGGTTCAAAGAAGAAGTAAGACTCATAAGCCTTAGAACCCACACTCAGTATGCTCTCCAAAAGTTAATTGAATTCAACACCAGCATAGCAACAAAAGCCAGTACATCTTGATAGACTACAGTACTTTCTCCAATTAGGCTGAAAAGTAATGAAAAAACAATTTTAAAAAGGAGATTTTTGCTCTAGCAGTTATTAAAATTCATAGTAGCCAGGAGTTTTAAAATATACAAAATATGCTACTAGTTTCTTAAAAATAGTTTTCTCTCATGAATAAGTTAAATATTCTTCCAAAATTTAATTTATACTTTCACAGTATTTTTTTAAATCTTTTTTGAAGTATAGTCACTTTACAATGTTGTCTTAGTGTCTCCTGTACAGCAATCTTGACTTTTTGCTTTCACTCTATGTGCCTTCTATATTGATTTTGTCTCTGTATTCTGTATATTCCATCTTTTCCAGTCAAGAAGTCTTACCTGGCTTTCTTTTCTGGCCTGTGTAGGAAATACGTGTAGCAAAACCAGTTTTTCAAACCTGGCATCTTTCTGGGTAACAGATTCTGCTCTACTCCCCTGTCCCCATTGAGAATCACTGCTTCATGGCACAGCTTCAGAAATCATTTTTATACTTGTAAAAAGATAAGTACTAGCTTACTCCACATCCAAATTATGATGATATTCTAATTAGTTGAATCCAAATTAGCCATCTATTATTCTCTCTCAAATTGCCTGTCATCCTCTACTATTTCTGAACAAACATCAATTGTGCCAATGTCTTGAGCAGTGTCAATCTAAACTGAACTGGTTCCAACTTCTTTAATATCATCACCAACTGTCTTATTAATTAATTAATGATGCTGTGAATAATAAACTACTAGTGTTGTTAAACCAGGCAAAAAGCAGTAGGCATGCAGCAGCAGCAATCACTCTAGCATACCAGAGCATCTATCTACTGGCTAGAAGAAGGTGAACATTCCCACCAGGCATTAGAAAGAGCAAGAACATAAAATTATAATTCATCACAACTGGGGACAACATTGCTGATTAAATTCATTGGAGGTGAGACAGGTTATTAGGGTGGATTCTCTTCAAGTGAAGGCCAATGTTTCCTCCTACCAATAGTGTAATGAGGGATATGACTGACTCTTCTCATGTTTGCTTAGAGCACCTCTCAGAAATTGGGTATAAATGTAGTTCATTGGACAAGCCACACAATAAATAGGTTTTACCGACTGTTCTGTCAGCTTTATGATGCTGAAAGTCAAGGTAGAACAAGAAGAGTGAGTACTGGGGATAAAATAGAGTGAGAAATATGAGAACAACAAAGCCATCCTTGTTGAAAAGAGCTTTTACTCGAGAGTATTGAATGGCAGACTTATTTTTTTTTCCCTCCTCTAGTCCAGGTGAACACAGTCTGAGGAGACAGTCTTTGCTTGAAATGATTGATGTTATTTCTTCGAGTTTGTCACCATTACCACAAGTATGATCTGGATTACTTTGTTTGCTCAGCTGTTCCTGGTCTGCTCCTCTTGCCTCAAACCAAGCAAAATGAGAGGCGCACAGATCATAGGATCCATCGACTGCCTGATGGAGCCCCACGTTCAGGCCTCCCCCTCCTCTCCTCATCAATCTCCATTGTCCTTGCAAGAAGTTTTCCATCTGCAACAGTACATGCCACTCTTAAGCTGTACAATCCGGCAGTGTTTTCTGAGGATGCTGGCTTACTGTGATTGAAGATCTCTTTGTTCATTCAAGGAAAGGGGAGAGGTAGGTTAGGGAAGGTGGTTGGCATTTTTTTAGGATCTGTTCTGCAAAAGGAACAATGCTTCTTTTTCTTTACATATATGATTATTCTATTTGAATCTTGCAAAAATCTGTGAGTAGGTATCTTTTTTTCATTTCATAAATAAAGAAACTGAGGCTCATAAATGATGACTACTTTGTCAAGAGCTAATTAGGTTCTAGTAACAGAACTCTAATCTCCAAGAACACAGACAGAAAGCCATTGTGCACCCAGGGTCTAGTCTGACACCCGGCATACAGTAGGCACTGCAATATGTCAAGTAATTAATGCATGAATAAATAAATGAGCAAATGAAGTGGCAAGGCTAACATTTGTAGCCAGGACTCTGATCCCAAAGCCCATTAGATTCATGTGACTGACAAAAGAAAAGCAACACCACAAACTACAAAATTAATGTTCTTTGTGGGGAAGAAAGAGAAATAGAATTCATTATGAGACAACCTCATTTGATGAACTTTTTGAGTTTTACATCTTTTTGATGTGCAGAACGAATATATGACTCATCATTTCTCATTTTTTATCTTTTGTGTTATTGTTTTTCTGTATATGGGGCTGTGGCTTGTTGTTAGACATCTGGGCAGAAGAGTTGAGCTAATGTTGTAAGTAAAACACTTAAATTAAAACTTCAAATATCTCCTCAACTTATAATTAAATGTACCATATGGTCCTATTTTACTGAAAGTCAGGGCCTAATTTAATGTTTTCCTTTTTCAGCAACAAATTTTATTGGCTTGTTCTCAATCATTTTTATGTTAAGAAAACAATTACAACCCAGGCAATATTTTGTGATTATTAGACAGAAACAATCTCTTACCTGGGGATAAAAATATTGGTTTTGGTGTAGATACATCATTACTTAAGATTATTCAGGAATAAAAATATAGTTGCTAAGCTTAATAAGTGTTATGTCATTGTATGAAAAGTTTGCACATTTCTCCAGGTTTCATCATCCAACTTTCTATTTAATTTGAATACAATCTGAAACAAAATGCTGATTTTTGCACAATTTAACAAATATAGTTAAGCATTACTTAAGGTGTCATAAAATGCCCAGTAAGCAAGTTGCAAATACAAGGACAATTCTTACCATCTGAAAAAGTTTCTATGCTCTTGTCAACTTTCCTAAATGAGGCAAGTGGGGTGTGCTGAGGGTGAATTAATTTTTAAAGATAATAGCCTTTGAAACAGGTAATTCCAATTTTCTGTCCACCTTGTTCTAGACCTTCAGATATGTTCAACTATGGTCGAGTTAATCTAAGCCATCTTGCTTTTAAAAAGCCATAGTTCATAATCTTCCCCACCTAATATATTTTATGTACAACTTTTTCCAAACATTCAGTTCAGTTCAGTTCAGTCGCTTAGTCATGTCCAACTCTTTCTACCCCATGAATTGCAGCACGCCAGGCCTCCCTGTCCATCACCAACTCACCCAAACTCTTGTCCATAGAGTTGGTGATGCCATCCAGCCATCTCATCCTCTGTCATCCCCTTCTCCTCCTGGTCTCAATCTCTCCCAGCATCAGAGTCTTTTCCAATGAGTCAACTGTTTGCATGAGATGGCCCAAGTATTGGAGTTTCAGCTTTAGCATCAGTCCTTCCAAAGAACACCCAGGACTGATCTCCTTTAGAATGGATTGGTTGGATCTCCTTGCAGTCCAAGGGATTCTCAAGAGTCTTCTCCAACACATTAGTCTCTAACTAAATAGGTATCTGTCAATATGCCTTATTGCTTAAACTTCACAACTATTCATTTTAAAATGCTTGTTAGGCTTTTTCTGTTCCAAGGATAGCTTTTCTATCAAAGTGAAACAATCTCTTCCCTTCAGAAACACATAATCTAAGGTTGGGGTCCCAACGTTTTTGGCACCAGGGTCTGGTTTTGTGAAAGACAATTTTTTTCACAGACTTGAGGGTGGGGGTGATCTTGAGATGATTCAATATTGTATTCATTGTGCATTTTATTTTTTATTATTTTTACATTATGTTCACCTCGGATCATCAGGCATTAGATCCCAGAGATTGAAAACACATTTTCAAGGATCTCATAACCCCAGAGAGATAATGAAAATGTGGGGCAAATTGACTATATTGGCAGATGTAAAGGAAAATACTGTGCACAGAGGACTCACTTAGAGACGCTTGAACTTTGAATTGAAAACCAAGATTTAGAGTGAGTAAATAATTTACCCTCTGCCCACATTGAGAGGCTTCCCTGGCGGCTCAGACGGTAAAGTGTCTGCCTGCAATGCGGGAGACCAGGGTTCGATCCCTGGGTGGGGATGATCCCCTGGAGAAGGAAATGGCAACCTACTCCAGTACTCTTGCCTGGAATATTCCATGGACAGTGGAGCCTTGTAGGCTACAGTCCATGGGGTTGCAAAGAGTCGGACACGACTGAGCGACTTCACTTCACTTCGCATTGTAGAATCATATGCACATGTATGAATAAATTCATAAAGTGGATCCAACTCCAGGTACTGACAATAGGAGTCATCAAGACAGTAAGTTGAAAAAGCAGGCTATATTCACCCAACAAATATTTATGTACCATGTACTCCTCTAAATTCTGAATATATCTAGAACCAACAAAGCCCATGCTCTCATGCAGCTTAAATTCAGCTAGAAGACAATTCATGTAAAAAATAATTAAAAACTGTGTATGTGCCTATGAGTAATTCTATTCATATCAGTGAGTAGTAAGAGCCCTAGAGGACACTCATTATACAGCTAAGTGGTGGCCTCTGGACAGCAAAGTAGGAGTGAGGAGGCGGTGATGGCAACTTTGACATTGTTTTTATATTGGTATATTGTTTGAATATTTTGAAATAAAAATGTATTCCTGTCTCACTTGTACTTGAAAATAAAACAATAATGAGAAAAGTAAAGCAAAAGAAATAAGCAGAGAGAATGCATTTTGTACACAGGGGAAATTTTGAGCAAGATTTGAAGATGGAAATAAAAGCTAGCAGCTTGCCAGAGTTTACAAGGTATATGACCTGAGACTTCCCATAATCCCCAAATTGCCAACATGGTCAAGTTCTTCCTGATTCATGGATCCATAGAGAGACATGTGCCATTCACAGTGCATAACATCAAATTCTTAGTTTGCTACCATTTCAGTTTTCATTGTTTTATATCTCACCTGACAGACCTTAAAAAGAAAAGAAAGAAAGATTATCGGAATTCCCTGGCAGTCCAGTGGTTAAGATATTTTGCTTTCATTTCTGGGGTCATGGGTTCAATCCCTAGTCTAGAAACCAAGATCCTACAAGCTGTGTGGTATGGCCAAAATATAGAAATAAAATTAAATGTGTATAACACACACACGCACACATGCACACACACATGTGTTTCCCAGGTGGCTCAGTGGGTAAAGAATCCATCAGCAATGCCAGAGACATAGGTTCCATTACTGGATTGGGAAGATTCTCTGGAGGAGGTCTTGGCAACCCACTCCAGCATTCTTGCCTGGAGAATCCCATGGACAGAGGAGCCTGGTGGCCTATAGTCCATATGGTCTCAAAGAGCTGGGCATGACGAAAGCAACTTAGTGGGCATACACACACACTGCTGAGTAAATGACTGGCTTGGAACACGTGCCTTATAAGGAGCATCAGGAATGATTCAGATTCATAATGGGTACCAGTGATCATTCAGAAATAGTTGAAATGATTCATGTTGAACTTGCTAAGTCACATGCCCACTCTATTTTAAAAAAATGAGAAGAAGGTAGATTGTGTCTGGAAAGAGCATTCATTCTGATTCTATTGGGCTTCTGAAAGATTTGGAAGGCCTGACAGTAGGGTGGAAGCATGCAGGTACATCAATAAATGGCCCGGTGCAAAAGCAAGTTAAAAAATGAAAAACTATGTCAATCAACCAGGCGATATTGCTGGACCACGCCATGTGTGGAAACACCTTTGTGTCAGTGTTGGAAAGGAAAACTCATGGATTTCTGTCTTTATGGTGTTACGTTTTGACCTTTTTGTTCTGGCATTATTGAAGAGTAGCGTAGGACACAAGATTAGATTATGGTGATAAGCTTCCTATGTCTCTGATGAATGCAGAATTCTTTCCAGCAGCCAGTGGTCCATATGTGGAACTTTCTGGCACCATGTCAGGGGTGGAATAGTCTCTCCATAGTAAGGAAGTTCTGTCTCAGGGCTTACTGTAAGTGCTTTGAATATGGGAGCATCAAGAAGCCCTAGTAGGAAGTGCTCTCATTCATGAGACCAACCCAGGACACGGAAGGCTGCGAGCTACTCAGTGAGTTAAGTTCCAGTTCACTTTTTTTTTAACGTTTCTTTATTGTGGTAAAAGTCACACAAAATAAAGCATACTATTTTAACCTTATTTAACTGTATAGTTCAGTGACACGAAGTACAGACTTGGGTGGTGGCTGAGGGATGGAGGCTTTCCAGGCAAAATCCCCAGCAAAGCTGGACTTTTCTAGCTAGGAACTCTTTTACTAGCCAGGAGGAAAGCAGAGTCAGGGAGGCCTGAGGGCTGGGTGGGCCATCCCAGCTGCTCCACCGCCCACCTCAGCGGCTCTCATCTCCTAGGGTGGAGGCAGAAGGCGCCTTCCTCTCCACAAACACATCACCCATCTCCCCAGTTTTTCACTTTTGAACTGAAACTATGTCCCCACTAAACACTAAATCTCCACCCCGACCCCACCCCTGACCCCTGGCATATACCAATGTAAAATTCCAGTTCATTTTTACTCTGTGGGTGCGGAGGACCTTACATAAATATCTAAAATGCAAGTTCCTAGTTTTCTTGTGTCAAAATAAAGATGTTTGAACAGTTCCCGAAAGCTCAAAGTTACCATTTAGCCACCTTGCATATTTTACTTTATAGGAGTCAGGACTTTATGTTTATTTCCTCCCTTCAGTTCAATTCAGTCACTCAATTGTGTCCGACTCTTTGCGACCCCATGAATCAAAGCACACCAGGACTCCCTGTCCATCACCAACTCCCGGAGTTCACTCAGACTCACGTCCATCGAGTCAGTGATGTCATCCAGCCATCTCATCCTCTGTCGTCCCCTTCTCCTCCTGCCCCCAATCCCTCCCAGCATCAGAGTCTTTCCCAATGAGTCAACTCTTCGCATGAGGTGGCCAAAGTACTGGAGTTTCAGCTTCAGCATCATTCCTTCCAAAGAAATCCCAGGGCTGATTTCCTCCCGTAAATCATCATAATAGATGCATTTTAAGGTTTTTAATAATTTTTGAGGAGATGTTTTTGAACTGTGGGACAAGTTTTACAGCCTTTTTAAAATTGACTTCACAACAGTTCCTCACATACAGTATATAGACAATTGGAAAATTGAGAAGACAGCATTTGAAAGGCACTTAGGAATATTGGAAAATCACCAAAAAATGGCACCTTAAATATTTATTCAATGTATTATCAAAACTGATTAGTACTTTATGAGCAATTCACCCAAGTTTAAAACATCCCTTATTTCCTCATTTTGTCCTCTCAGTTCTTATGCCCTATTCCCAGAATGTAAGGTATTTCTTTACCAATAATGTGTTATTTGAATATGCAACTGTCTCCTAATATTTTTTGTTCACCTTATCAACTCCAGCATTTCTATTCCTCACCAGCCACACACAAATGGCTGAGATAAGAGAACTGGAAGATCCATTACGTGCTTTGTTAGTATGTGAAGTTCGGATGTATAGGTCCATAATCAAAATAGACTGGAAAGTCACAGTAGTACACCATTGTGATAGCCTCGGATATGCCATTAAAATACTTCTTGCAGCTCAACTGGCCTATTTGCCTTCTCTTTTCAGATCAGATTTCAGATAATTTATATACAAAAACCCTTCACACAGCACACTTTCTTCTAGACATAGAAACCACTACTCACCTTATACATTTTTTTATAACAATACTTTACCCACAGAAATCTCCACAGTAACTTGAAATGGTTTGAACCTTTTTTGTTTTCATCATCCTGGTAGAGAACAAGTTTTAGAGCATGTGAAAAATAACATTTTGATGAAATTATAAAATACCTTTAAAGTTTGATTATGTAAGTCCTCATGAAAAAATTATCTTTAATAGTATAAGTATATATGTGCAAATATGTAAATATAAACCACCAAGATTATACTACTGGTGAGAAAATGACTGTAAATCTTATTGAATATTTCTTTCTAAGATGTATCAGAATATTAATAGGGCTCTTATTTCATTTGTTTCAAAATCAGAATGTTAAGGAATTTCCTCTTCTTCAAGTGCAAAAAAATTTTTCAATAGCATGAAGATGATACTGCTCTTGCATAAAGTAGAATTTTAAAGCACTTTATCTTCGCATTTATACAAGTAATATGCTTACTAATGAGCGAAATGACACAGAATATGAAAAGTTGATTTGATAGGACTACTGAGAACAGTAATAAATATTTGTTGCAAATCATAAGACAGACAGTCTTTGTTAAAAATTTCCCATGGACTAAAGTGAATTAAGCTAAATATCTGCATTTTGAATCAAGCTGAGAGGTGAGACACTTTCTCAAAACCTGGGGCCCCTTCTAGAATGAAAATTTTCACTTTGTGCATTCACTGATTAAAATTGGCAAAGTGTCTTTCACAACTGCTGTTTCAATTAATCTATGAACGTAGATGTAAGTATAAAAAGTAGAACAAGCATGTCAGGAGCCTTGACAAGTGCCCTGGGTTGAGCTGTTTTCTTTTTCCGTAAGGTCTTCTGATTTAACTTAGTCTCTGGAAAATAACTTTGTTTGTCAAGGGAAGCTTGTGCATAATTACATTTAAGTATCAATAGTTTCCTTTTTTGGAGAAGGCAATGGCACCCCACTCCAGTACTCTTGCCTGGCAAATCCCATGGACGGAGGAGCCTGGTAGGCTGCAGTCCATGGGGTCGCTAGGAGTCGGACATGACTGAGCGACTTCACTTTCACTTTTCACTTTCCTGCATTGGAGAAGGAAATGGCAACCCACTCCAGTGTTCTTGCCTGGAGAATCCCAGGGATGGGGGAGCCTGGTGGGCTGCCATCTATGGGGTCACACAGAGTCAGACACGACTGAAGCGACTTAGCAGCAGCAGCAGCAGTTTCCTTTTTAGAGACACACGAAGATTATTCAATATTTTATTTACATACTTAAAATGTATTAGCATTGTCAAAAGAGCAGGTTTGCTGTACGGTGACTTTTCAGGAGCACTTTTAATGTCATTTTTTCAATTAAATGGGCATATATTATAAGCACTTACTATATGTAACAAACATGCAATAATAATACGAGAAGAAGGAAGAAATAGTCATAAAGATCAAGACCTAACACCAGTCCCAACATAAAGAATGGTTTAAAAATAGGAAAATTTTAAGAAGAACTACCATGATTGCAAACTCAATTCTTCTCATGAATTAGAATTTCACAATGTAAATTCATTTTCCTTTAAGCTGTATGTATGCTTAAAAATTTGTGAAGAACCCTGTTATTTCTGTAGCTTGTTAGCTAACTGTCTCGAAATGAAGACTTTGTGGAAGCATATTTGGGCTTTCTCTTTATTCTCTGTGGTGCTTCCCGTGATATATGGAGTGAAAGTATTCATCCAGAAGTGAGGGTGCTTGCAACACATATTTATTGAGCACCTACTGTGTTCCAGAAATGTGGTGTTCAGTTTTCAATTAAGTCATTTGCAACCTGAAATCTACCACTAATTAATAATTTGAAATTAAAAATAAGTCAGCACACACAGGATATCCTGTCGTCACTACTTTCATTCTCTCTAAATTAATGAATATTTGAATATAGCTAGATATCACTGAAATAATAAATTCCAGTTCTTATGCTATTGCAAATTACATCATTTGATCAAGAATCTTTGGAGGAAATGTGAATTAAAGTAAGCTGGGGAATGCATCTGTTTGCAGTAGGTGGCTCAGGATTATTTGAATACATTACTGATATTGTTTCCGATCAAATAGTTGTGATGATTACACAGGGCAGTTGGAACAATCCCATAGATGTTATCTTATAAACTTCACTGTGTCCAAATTGAGTTACTCTCCAATATTTTCTTTAATAGACTATAATGTATCTTTTCCTCATTTTCAGCAGCTATGTTTTGTCCCAGTGTGAATATGATCTAAGGATCAATTTCATTAATCTAGCCCTTTAACCATTTTAACCACTTAATTAAATCATCATGAAGTGTACTGCTTTCCTCTGAGAATAAGATCCCTTTCCTTAGCCTTTCTCCTCAACATACTAAATCTCTGAAATAGTCACCTTCGTGGTATTTGCTAAATGGTATATTTTCCAAATCTATTTTCTTTTCCTTAAGGAATTCTGTAATGACCAATCCAATACTTCCTCAAGGTCAGGTCAAATTGATAACAATGTCCTAAATTTGATTTATTATCTATTTTGCAAAAAACACAACCAAGACTTCTCCTTTCTTTGTTCCTGCCACCTCAAGCTGCATTGCAAGCTTTGGAAATTTCCCCACTATTGGATTTTATGTGTCCTTTTTTTGTCATATGCTGACTTTCCAGTTAAGTATCTTGCTCTAAGCCTGTTTACATTGTGTTATAAATATGTTTGTCGCTCCTTGGTCCAGTAACCAAGTGACACAAATTTGTAGCTCCCCTGAAGCCACCGTTTCTCATTAAGAAAAAAGAATAACCTAAGTGAAATTAGATGACAGTATAGAAACTTAGTTTCACTTCTGAAAAAATGACTGTTCTTTTTTTAGACTCTCTGTCTTAAGCTTTCTTTTCATAAACTGTATCTCTGAATTCATTTAAAGACAAATAACAAAAATAGCAACAAAAGTCAGTCATTTCAAGAAAAAACCAATAATTACAATATCTGTAAATAGAGTACAATATTTTTGTCCCACACTTATCAACAATAATTTTTATCTATATAGTCTGGAGCAATGATGATAATGTTCTCTGCCTGTCCTAGTCAGTGTGATAACGACTGCCCATATGTGGCTATTGAAGAATTGACATGTGGCTTGTGTACATGAGGAACCAAATTTTTAATTGCACGTGATTTTAAATAATTTAAATGGCCACATGTGGCTAGTGACTAGTATATTGGACAACACAGGTCTAAAATGTGAACATAATGGGCACTTTTGAAATCATTATTCAAATTATAATTTGGCAAGTTATTTTTGTCTTTTAAACAGAAAGGCTAATCATTCTTTAACACAATCACAATAGTGTGTTTACCCTAAACATTCCTACGTGTCTTAAAAGGACAAATGTTTAAAAATTTATAATAATAGATCTTCACTCTATCACCAAATTTTCACAGCAACACTCTTAAGAACTCCTTGAAGCCTATTTTACAGATAAAGAAACTAAAACCTAAATACAGGGTACAGGATGCTTGGGGCTGGTGCACTGGGATAACCCAGAGAGATGATATGGGGAGGGAGGTGGGAGGGGATTTCAAAATTGGGAACTCATGTATACCCGTGGTGGATTCATGTCAAGTATGGAAAAACCAATACAGTTTTGTAAAGTAAAATAAAGTAAAATTTTTTTAAAAAAGAAACTAAAACTTAGAGAAGTCCTTTTCCTAAAGTCACATAATTTTCATATAGCAGAACCTACTTGGAATCCTTATGCTTCCAATTCCAAGTTGTAATATCTTAAACAACTCTAATGTGAATTTTTACTGCCTGCTATTTTTCAGACTTTGCTTTGTAGACAACAGACAGAACTGAAAAGAAAATATTAATTTCCCCTGACACTAAGGAGAGGTAATATGAAAATACTACCCATCTTTTAAAAGATGCCTGCTCCTTGGAAGAAAAGCTATGACCAACCTAGATAGGATATTAAAGAGCAGAGACATTATGTTGCTGAGAAAGGTCCATCTAGTCAAAGCTATGGTTTTTCCAGTAGTTATGCATGGATATGAGAGTTGGACTGTAAGATAAGGAAAGCTGAGCAGCAAATAATTGATGCTTTCGAACTGTGGTGTTGGAGAAGACTCTTGTGAGTCCCTTGGACTGCAAAGAGGTCCAACCAGTCCACCCTAAAGGAGATCAGTCCTGAATATTCATTGGAAGGACTGATGCTGAAGGTGAAGCTCCAAAACTTTGGCCACCTGATGTGAAGAACTGACTTATTGGAAAAGACCCTGATGCTGGGAAAGATTGAGAGCAGGAGGAGAAGGGGACAATAGAGGATGAGATGGCTGGATGGCATCAACGACTCAACTCAGTGGACATGAGTTTGAGCAAGCTCTGGAAGTTGGTGATAGACAGGGAAGCCTGGTGTGCTGCAGTCCATGGGATTGCAAAGAGTTGGACAACTGAGTGACTGAACTGAAGTGAACTGAACATATTTTTTATAGCAAATCCATCCAAAGGTCTAAATCCAAACAAATACATAAATTCAAATTCTGCACACATAGAGCTAGACACAAAGTCTAAAATAATAAGTATTTCTTAGAACTTCATTCCTTAGAAAACCTTCTTAATAGAAAATACCTAAACTTGCTCAATTTTAAGATTTTTAAACATCTTTTTAAGTGCATTGATGAGATGGCAAGAAAGAAAGGAAAAGCTCCTACTGCTCAAAAGACACAAAAGTGCAAATCAGCAGAGACTGACAAGAATGGAGTTAGTGGGGGTGGAGTCTTGGTGGGTGGGGTTGGAGGGTGCAGCTTTGCTAGTAACAAATGCTAATCTCCTGTGGTCCAGAGCTTTGCTACTCAAAATGTGATCCACAGAACAACATCAGCATCCACTGGCAACATGTTAAAAATTAGAAATCTCCGACCTTACTGGAAGGTGTGCTAGTCACTCAGCTGTGTCCAGCTCTTTGCGACCCCATGGGCTGTAACTCACCAGGCTCCTCTGTCCATGGGATTCTCCAGGCAAGAATACTGAAATGGGTTGCCATTCCCTTCTCCAGAGGATCTTTCCAACCCAGGGATCGAACCTGGGTCTTGTACATTACAGGCAGATTGTTTACTGTCTGGGCCAGCAGGGAAGCTCCTGATGTGTCTTGGGGCCAGAATCAACATCACCCTATGAAGTCTGAAAACTTCTGAGATGAAGGTGGTTACAGGTTGTTGGTGACCATCAGGATACGTGCTCAGTGTCTTAGTCGTGTTGCACTCTTCTGCAACCCTGTGGACTGCCAGGGATTTTGCAGGGATTTTCCAAGCAAGAATACTGTAGTGAGTTGCCATTGTCCTACTCCAGGGTATCTTCCTACCCAGGGATCAAATCCGAGTCTTCTGGGTCTCCTGCAATGGCAGGCAGATTGTTTACTGCTGAGACACCTGGGAAGCATAGGTAACTGGCATAAAGGAATAATGCACTTTAATGATATTGAAGCATAATGGACTTACAACAATATATTAGTTTCAGGTATATAACACAGTGACTCAATATTTTTGTATATTACAGAATGTTCACCATGATAAATCTAGTTAGCATCTATCACCATACAGAGTTATTACAATATTATTGACTATATTCCCTGTGCTATAAATTACATACCTGGAATTATTTATTTTGTAACTAGAAGTTTGTTCCTCTTTATTTCTCCCACCTATCTCCTTCCTCTTGCTAACTCCCTCCCCTCTGGCAGCCATCAGGTGGTTCTCTGTATCTACATGGTTGTTGTTCAGTAGCTAAGTCATGTTCGACTCATTGAGACCCCATGAACTGCAGCACATCAGGCTTCCCTGTCCTTACTATCTCCTGGAGTTTGCTCAGACTCAGGTCCATTGAGTCCGTGATACCATCTAACCATCTCATCTTCTGTCGTCCCCTTTGCCTCCTGCCCTCAATCTTTCCCAGCATCACGGGCTTTTCCAATGATTTGGCTCTTGGCATCAGGTGGGCAAAGTATTGAAGCTTCAGCTTCAGCATCAGTCTTTCTAATGAATATTCAGGGTTGATTTCCTTTAGGATTGACTGGCTTGATATCCTTGATGTCCAAGGGAATCTCAAGAGTCTCCTCCAGGGCACAATTCAAAAGCATCAATTCTTTAGCATTCAGCATTTTTTCTAGTCCAACTCTCATATCCATATATGACTACTGGAAAAACCATAGCTTTGACTAGATGGACCTTTGTCAGCAAACAGATGTCTCTGCTTTTTAATACGCTTTCTAGGTTTGCCAGAGCTTTTCTTCCAAGGAGAAGTATATTTTAATTTCATGGCTGCAGTCACCATCTGCAGTGATTTTGGAGCTCAAGAAAATAAAGTCTGTCACTGTTTCCATTTTTCACCCATCTATATGCCATGAAGTGATGGGACTGGATGCCATGATCTTAGTGTTTTGAATGTTGAGTTTTAAGCCAACTGTGTCACTCTCCTCTTTCACCCTCATCAAGAGCTTCTTTGGTTCCTCTTCACTTTCTGCCTTTAGAGTACTTCAGTTCAGTCACTCAGTCATGTCTGACTCTGTGACCCCCATGGACTGCAGCACACCAGGCCTCCCTGTCCATCACCAACTCCCAGAGTTTACCCAAACTCATGTCCATTGAGTTGGTGATGCCATCCAACCATCTTATCCTCTGTCATCCCCTTCTCCTGCCCTCAATCTTTCCCAGCATCAGGGTCTT
The DNA here is from genome assembly GCF_023091745.1 of Budorcas taxicolor. NCBI lineage: Eukaryota > Metazoa > Chordata > Mammalia > Artiodactyla > Bovidae > Budorcas > Budorcas taxicolor. The sequence goes on from NC_068910.1 coordinate 36,159,258, forward strand.
TTCCAATGAGTCAGTTCTTTGCATCAGGTGACCAAAGTATGGGAGTTTCAGCTTCAGCATCAGTCCTTCCAATGAATATTCAGGACTGATTTCCTTTAGGATGGACTGGTTAGATCTCCTTGCAGTCCAAGGGACTCTCAAGAGTCTTCTCCAACACCACAGTTCAAAGCATCAGTTCTTTGGTGCTCAGCTTTTTTATAGTCCAATTCTCGCATCCATACATGGCTACTGGAAAAACCATAGCCTTGACCAGATGGACCTTTGTTGGCAAAGTAATGTCTCTGCTTTTTAATATGCTGTCTAAGTTGGTCATAAGTTTTCTTCCAAGGAGTAAGCGTCTTTTAATTTCATGGCTACAGTCACCATTTGCAATGATTTTGGAGCCCCCAAAATAAAGCCTGTCACTGTTTTCACTGTTTCCCCATCTATTTGCTGTGAAGTGATGGGACCCAATGCCATGATCTTATTTTTCTGAATGTTGAGCTTTCAGCTAACTTTTTCACTCTCCTCTTCAACTTTCATCAAGAGCCTCTTTAGTTCTTCTTTATTTTCTGACCCAAGGGTGGTTTCATCTGCATATCTGAGGTTGTTGATATTTCTCCTGGCAGTCTTGACTCCAGCTTATGAGTCATCCAGCTCAGCATTTCATATGATGGACTCTGCATATAAGTTAAATAAACAGTTTGAGAATATACAGACTCGATGTACTCCTTTCCTAATTTTGAATAAGTCCATTGTCCATGTCTGGTTCCAACTTTTGCTCCTTGTCCTGCATACAGGTTTCTCAGGAGGCAGGTAAGGTGGTCTGGTATTCCCATCTCTTCAAGAATTTTCCACAGTGTGTTATGATCTACACACTAAAAAGCTTTAGCATAGTCAAAAAGCAGATAGATTTTCTTTTTTTTTAATTCCCATGTTTTTTCTGTGATCTTATGGATGTTGTGAATTTGATCTCTGGTTCCTCTGCCTTTTCTAAATTCACCTTGTACATCTGAACGTTCTTCATTCACATACTGTTGATGAGTAACTTGAAGGATTTTGAGTATTACCTTGCTAGCATGTGAAATGAGCTCAATTGTATGGTAATTTGAACATTCTTTGGCATTGCCTTTCATTCCAATTGAAAGGAAAACTGACTTTTTCCAGTCCTGTGGCCACTGCTGAGTTTTCCAGATTTGTTGACACATTGAGTACAGCCCTTTGACAGCATCATGTTTTAGGTCTTTAAATATCTATGAATCTGTGCCTGTTTTATTTGTTTGCATGATTTTGTTTCTAAATTCTACAGTAAAATAGGTTTTACTCTTTATTTTGTTAAACCGGTCAAACCACCTGGACATTTTTAATCTGGAGATTTTTTTTATCACTGTTTAATTTCATTACTAATAATCAGTCAATTTGTATTTTGTGCTTCTTCCTGATTCAAATTTGGGAGACTTTACTTTCATAGAATTTGTTCTTATTTTTCCTTTTTTCTAGGTTGTCCATTTTATGGGTATGTAACTATCTTATGACCTTTTATATTTTGATAGTGTCAGTTGTACCTTTTCCTCTTTTATTTCTGACTTTACTGGAGCCCTCTCTCCTTTCCTTTGCTGAATCTCACTAGAGATCTATTAATTTTCCTTATACCTTCAAAGAATCAGCACTTAGTTTCATTGATCTTTTCTATTGTTTTTTAGTCTCTTTTTATTGTTTTTCCACTCTGATATTTATTATTTCCTTGCTTTTACTTGCTTTGGGCTTGACTTGTTTCTTTTTTTCTAGTTTCTTAGATGTAAGGTTACACAGTTTGAGATTTTTTCTTATTCCCGAAAGTAGGTTGTAACACTTTAAACTTCCCTGTTAGAACAATTGTTGTTGTGTCATACAATTTTTTTTTCTTTTAGTTTTTATTGGAGTCTAGTCAATTTACAATGTTGTTGTGCTAGTTTCAGGCATACAGCAAAGTTTATTTGTTATACACATACATACATGTAAATGTATCATGCTTGCCAGCACCGTATCTCGTGGTAGAATGAGCTACCAAAAATGACTGCTGCTAGTGTTTATATCCCCAGAGCTATTCCCAGTTTTCCATTGCTGCTTCCAGAGGCTCCCTAAGATTATCAAGTGGTGGGTCTGAATCAGGATACTTCCAAATACTGTCCCCTGCACTGAGACTAGGAGCATATGAGATTTTGTGTGCATCGTTTAAGAGTAGAGTCCCTATTTCCTACAGGCCTCCAGGTCTCCTGTATTGAAGCCCTGCTAGCATTCAAAGCCAGATATTCTGCATCTTGTGTTCCTGGTGCAGGAGCCTGGGTTTAGGAAGCCCAATACAGAGCTCGAACCCCTCCCTCCTTGGTGAGAATCTCTGAATTATTATTATCTTCCTGTTTGTTTGTTGGTCATCTGCCTGGGGTGTGGGTCTTAATTATGCCAACTCACTGACCCCCCTATCAACATTTCTGAGATTCCTTCTTATGTCTTTAGTTGTGAAAAATCTTTCTTGAAAGTCTTCAGACCATTCCCATGGATAGTTGCTCTGTAAATAGTTGTAATGTTGTTGGGCACATGGTAGAAAATGAGCTCAGGTGAAGAAAGCACTTTAAATCCAACCATGAAACATTCTTCAAAGTTCCACTGAATGTGAACTCACAATTTCAAAAAAATTTAAAATTAGATTCAATAGCCACACTAGCAATAATCAACAGAAAGAGTAAAACAAAATTATACCTACTTACACTCCAGATATTGAATTATCAAATACATGAAATGAGAAACATATTGAACAAATTCCAAAAAAAGAAAAATGTAATTAAAATAAAAATGTTAATTTCAGTGGCAATAACAATAACAAAATACACCCAGGTTACTATTTTTTTTTAATTCCTAGAAAATGTGAGGAGAAAATCATAAAAAGGTTTCTTAAAGACTTTAAAGAGAACCAGTAAAAATTGTGATATAACATCTTCACTGATCTTAACATTCAATGTGCCTAAATTAAACCATACATCAAGAAAATACCAGTTAAAATGACAATAATTTTTTAATGAAATGGTAAATTCATATAAAATGATAAAGGGACAAAAATAGCCCAGGTAATTTTGAAGAAAAGAGACCTGCCAATCAAACCAAAACATTATAAGCTTATATAATTAAGATACATAGTATTCTTGCAGGAAAACACAGATTGACCACCTGAGAAGATAAAAATTACAGAGTTAAAGCAATGCTATATCAGGAAACTTGACTAAAAGACAGGGATGACATTGCAAATTAAAAGGGAAATTGATACTGAGAGGGGGAAAAAAGATATGTGCAGAAGAAAGAGATTAGATTCCAACCTCAAATGTACAAAAAATCAATTTCAGATAACTTACATAGTTTAGACATAAAAGGCCAACTACAAAATGTTCAGGAAAAAGAGAAAAAAAATATTTATGAGTTTCAGCTAGGAAAATACTTATTGAATGGTACAAAAAGAAAAAATACTCTGTAAAGCAATTATCCTTGATTTAAAAATAAAGTGGCAATGTTTGTGGAAATGTGAATTGATATAGCTACTATGGAAGACGGTATGGAGATTCCTTAAAAAACTAGAAATAAAACTACCATATGACCCAGCAATCTCACTTCAGGCATGTACCCTGAGGAAACCAAAATTGAAAAAAACACATGTATCCCATTGTTCACTGCAGCACTATTTACAATAGCTAAAACATGGAAACAACCTAGATGTCCATCAGATGAATGGATAATGAAGTTGCAGTACATATAAACAATGGAATATCAGTTCAGTTCAGTTTAGTCACTCAGTCCTGTCAGACTGTTTGCAACCCCATGAATCGCAGCACGCCAGGCCTTCCTGTCCATCACCAACTCCCGGAGTTCACTCAGACTCACGGCCATCGAGTCAGTGATGCCATCCAGCCATCTCATCCTCTGTCATCCCCTTCTCCTCCTGCCCCCAATCCCTCCCAGCATCAGAGTCTTTTCCAATGAGTCAGCTCTTCGCATGAGGTGGCCACAGTACTGGAGCTTCAGCTTTAGCATCAGTCCTTCCAAAGAAATCCCAGGGCTGATCTCCTTCAGAAAGGACTGGTTGGATCTCCTTGCAGTCCAAGGGACTCTCGAGAGTCTTCTCCAACACCACAGTTCAAAAGCATCAATTCTTCAGTGCTCAGCCTTCTTCACAGTCCAACTCTCACATCCATACATGACCACAGGAAAAACCATAGCCTTGACTAGACGGACCATAGTCGGCAAAGTAATGTCTCTGCTTTTGAATATGTTATCTAGGTTGGTCATAATTTTTTTCCAAGGACTAAGCATCTTTTAATTTCATGGCTGCAGTCACCATCTGCAGTGATTTTGGAGCCCAAAAATATAAAGTCTGACACTGTTTCCACTGTTTCCCCATCTATTTCCCGTGAAGTGATGGGACCAGATGCCATGATCTTCGTTTTCTGAATGTTGAGCTTTAAGCCAACTTTTTCACTCTCCACTTTCACTTTCATCAAGAGGCTCTTTAGTTCCTCTTCACTTTCTGCCATAAGGGTGGTGTCATCTGCATATCTGAGGTTATTGATATTTCTCCCGGCAATCTTGATTCCAGCCTGTGCTTCTTCCAATCCAGTGTTTCTCATGATGTACTCTGAATATAAGTTAAATAAGCAGAGTGACAATATACAGCCTTGACGTACTCTTTTTCCTTTTTAGAACCAATCTGTTTTTCCATGTCCAGTTCTAACTGTTGCTTCCTGACCTGCATACAGATTTCTCAAGAGGCAGGTCAGGTGGTCTGGTATTCCCATCTCTCTCAGAATTTTCCACAGTTTATTCTGATCCACACAGTCAAAGGCTTTGGCATAGTCAATAAAGCAGAAATAGATGTTTTTTCTGGAACTCTCTTGCTTTTTCCATGATCCAGCAGATGTTGGCAATTTGATCTCTGGTTCCTCTGCCTTTTCTAAAACCAGCTTGAACATCAGGAAGTTCACAGTTCACGTATTGCTGAAGCCTGGCTTGGAGAATTTTGAGCATTACTTTACTAGCATGTGAGATGAGTGCAATTGTGCGGTAGTTTGAGCATTGTTTGGCATTGCCTTTCTTTGGGATTGGAATGGAATATCACTCAGCCATAAAAAAGAATGTATTTGCGTCAGTTCTGCTGAGGTGGATGAACCTAGAACCTATTATACAAAGTGAAATGAGTCAGAAAGAGAAAGATAAATACCATATTTTTAACACACATATACTGAATCTAGAAGAATGGTACTGAAGAACTTATTTACAGGGCAGCAGTGGAGAAACAGACATAGAGAATAGAGTTATGAACATGGGATGAGGGGAGGAGAGGGTGAGATGTATGGAGAGAGTAGCATGGAAATTTACATTACCATATGAAAAATGATAGCCAACAGGAATTTGCTGTATGGCTCAGGAAACTCAAACAAGTGGTCTATGTCAACCTAGAGGGATGGGATGGAGATGTATATGGGATAGAGGTTGAAAAGGGAGTGGATATATATATACCTATGGCTGATCTATACTGAGGTTTGACAGAAAACAACAAATTCTGTAAAGCAATTATCCTTCAATAAAAAATGAATTTAAAAAAGTGACAAAAAAGAAATAAATATTAAAGATAAACTTGAAAACATTTACTTCATTAAAAGAACTCTGTTCATCCAAAAAATGCCATAAATTCAAAACCTGGGGGAAGATATTTACAACACATTTAAGCAAAAAAGGATTGGTATCTAGAATGTGTTAGGAAACAACTCAGGGATGAAAATACAACTCAACAGAAACACAGGCAAAGGCTACTATTAGAAGCTGAAGACACAGAGAGGGATAAACCTGAGTACGGGGTGAACATATGAAAGCAAGTCTAATCTCATTCATATACTCCAGTACTTTGGCCACCTCATGCAAAGAGCTGACTCATTGGAAAAGACCCTGATGCTGGGAGGGATTGGGGGCAGGAAGAGAAGGGGATGACAGAGGATGAGATGGCTGGATGGCATCACGGACTCAATGGCCGTGAGTCTGAGTGAACTCCGGGAGTTGGTGATGGACAGGGAGGCCTGGTGTGCTGCAATTCATGGGGTTGCAAAGAGTCGGACACGACTGAGTGACTGAACTGAACTGAACTGAAATGTAAAACTATTTGTAACTAAAGTATATAGATATCATAAAATTATAAAAAGATTCATGAGAAAAAATGTAGACTAGATTTAGATAGTGGAAAAAAGAGTGATAAAATTCTAACATTTAGGGTACATACACACATGCACATCATACACACGTAGGAAGGAAGGAAGGGAAGGAGGAGGGAAAAAAGAAAGGAGAGGAAAGGGAAGGATGGAAGAAAGAGGGAGGGAAGAGGGAAAGGAAAAGAAAAGAGCATTAACAGAGGAGGAAAAAACAAGTGAAAAGATATAAGGAAATAAAAAACAAGAAAATAAAAGTTCACATGGAGGTGAAGGATATTTTATAGTGATCTGACTCTTAGAAACCACAATAATTTTCATTTATAGTTGTTTCTTAGTATTTAAAACTGATGAACCTTCAGTATGTTTTTGTAAACAATGTAATATAAAAATTAATGAAACAATCTCATCTGGAAGACTGAATGGCTTAAATATTTATCCATCCCCTCTAACATCCCCCTAATTCAACAGTATTGTCTTATTTTTTAGTACAAAGAGTTACTGGCTTTGTCAACTCAGCAACGTGTTCCACTCTTAAAAATAATGAAATACCCAAATTAAATAACTTTGAGAAAGCTTCTCTACTGTCATATGAGTATATGAGAACTTTTCAATATTAGGAGTATCCAGAATCATTGAAAATATTTTGCATGTTTCTAAAAACATAGCATGCAATTTTGTGATTTGAAGTTAACTCCTATAAAATTATAATTAGTATAACTTTCTCCTTTTTTTAATTTTAATGATAATCAAATCAGTTTAAATGTACCAATTAGACATTTTCTGACCTTTGTGTGTTTATTAATGATATTTACCTATCTGGATTCTTACTTCCTGTTTTACTTTCCAAATGTCTCATGTGATTCAAAGTCTGTTTCAAGCCCTGACTTCTCAGATTGAAACTACTTTTTCGTGGTATGAACTCTTATTAATATGCATAATATCTGTTATATTTGCTATTATGCATGTATAGCACAGGACAGGAAAAGGTCAGTTTTCATTCCAATCCCAAAGAAATGCAATGTCAAAGAATACTCAAACCACCACAGAATTGAACTCATCTCACACGCTAGTAAAGTAATGCTCAAAATTCTCCAAACCAAGCTTCAACAGTACATGAACTGTGTACTTCCAGATGTTCAAGTTGGTTTTAGAAAAGGCAGAGGAACCAGAGATCAAATTGCCAACATCTGCTGGATCATCGAAAAAGTAAGAGAGTTCCAGAAAAATATCTATTTCTGCTTTATTGACTATGCCAAAGCCTTTGACTGTGTGGATCAGAATAAACTGTGGAAAACTCTGAAAGAGATGGGAATACCAGAGCAGCTGACCTCCCTCTTGAGAAATCTGTATGCAGGTCAGGAAGCAACAGTTAGAACTGGACATGGAACAACAGACTAGTTCCAAATGGGGAGAGAAGCATGTCAAGGCTGTATATTGTCACCCTGCTTATTTAACTTAAGTGGAGAGTACATCATGAGAAATGCTGGGCTGGAGGAAGCACAAGCTGGAATCAAGATTGCTGGGAGAAATATCAATAACCTCAGATATGCAGATGGCATGACCCTTATGACAGAAAGCGAAGAAGAACTTAAAATCCTCTTGATGAAAGTGAAAGAGGAGAGTGAAAATTTTGGCCTAAAGTTCAACATTCAGAAAAATAAGATCATGGCATCTGGTCCCATCACTTCATGGGAAATAGATGGGGAAACAGTGGAAGCACTGACAGACTTAATTTTGGGGGGCTCCAAAATCACTGCAGATGGTGACTGCAGCCATGGAATTAAAAGGTGCTTGCTCCTTGGAAGAAAATTTATGACCAACATAGACAGCATATTAAAAAGCAGAGACATGACTTTGCCAACAGTGGTTCATCAAGTCAACACTATGGTTTTTCCTGTGGTCATGTATGGATGTGAGAGTTGGACTATAAAGAAAGCTGAGCACCATAGAATTGATACTTTTGAACTGTGGTGTTGGAGAAGACTCTTGAGAGTCCCTTGGACTGCAAGGAGATCCAACCAGTCCATCCTAAAGGGAATCAGTCCTGAATATTCATTGGAAGGACTGATGCTGAAGCTGTAACTCCAATAGTTTGGCCACCTGGTGCAATAACTGACTCACAGGAAAATATCCTATGCTGGGAAAGATTGAAGGTGGGAGGAAAAGGGGGTGACAGAGGATGAGATGATTGGATGGCATCACCGACTCGATGGACATGAGTTTTAGTAAACTCCAGGAGTTGGTGATGGACAGGGAGGCCTGGAGGGCTGCAGTCCATGGGGTTGTACAGAGTTGGACATGAATGAGAAACTGGACTAAACTGATACACTGTATAGAGATATCCTTTCCGTCATCTTTATTATATAGTTCTGGTGGTTTTAGTTTTAGTACTCATATCTTATCTTCCCCAATAGATACTATTTTAAAATGCACATTTCTCTTAATGTGCTCTAAACTGAGGCAAAACCTATAAGTTCTCCCCTCAGTTCTTATAAGTAAACTATGTATAATTCCATGGACTTTCACTTTTGCATAATAGAACTAATGGGCATTTAACATTAACCTAATAAATGTGCTATTAAATTCAATTAGAATTTGGTATTTTTGAACTAAAACTGACATACTGCTAGAGATTATTCCAAATATGATGTGACTAACAGAAATGTAAAGGCTCTAATTCTGTATTTTGATAAGAAGTTTGACTGTCACATAGCTTTCGGCAACATTCTGAACAAAAGTAAAATTCCAGCAATTCAGAAGTATGCTTTGTTTCCATTATTCTATTAATGTTGTAATGAATTTTTTGATATTTTTGTTTTCTGCTATTTGTGACATTTCTTTATATAGCAAGTACATCATTATCAATTTAATTATGAAATTGTAGATTAATTCTACAATGAATCATGTTCCATATTAGCATTAATAAGATTTTAGCAGGTAATTCCCCAATAAGTATACTTTAAGGTATGTAATACATTGCCACTCAAAATAGAAACTATAAAACCCAGTTTCTGGGACAGTTGTACATATATGTCATCCCTCTTTCCAAATTTCAATGGATGGAGACACTTCATTGTATATTCTGCATTGTGTATTCTGTTTCCTGCCGCTAATCCTAGAAATTCAAAAAGGGTTGGATATAGTCCAAAATTTTCATTTATAACAAGCTCCAAAGTGACACTGATGGTGCTGGTAAAAGGACCACAACAAGGTTGTGCAAGGTGTCACAACAAGGACCTGCAAGATGTCATAAATTATTGATATCATTTAAGAAAACATGCTTTGGCATGAGGAACACAATAATTAAATGATTATTAATTAAAAGTAATTGATAGTATCAAAAATATTATTTTTGTGTAATCAAAAGCAAGGGATGACCATTTATGGGTGCATGAAATGATAAGGACAGAAATAGAATAGTTAAGCTCTCATTTTAAAATTTGATGTCATTAAAATGAATTTTTTCTACCCACATGCTCTCAACATATATGATTTAATAACTGTAGTTGCTATTTAGAGGTGGAATGTATATATATCTATATCTATGTCTATATATCTATATATATATAAAGACAGAGAGAGAGAGACCACAATGGTATAAACTAGAAAGAAGTGGAGAGCCAGATAACTTTCGATAGGCCTTAGAAACAGTTTGGTAAACGTGCTACTTTTTAGAATTATCAATCTAATTTCTCAAGGGGAAAAAAAATCTGAGTATTAAACAGTTCTCCCTGGGATCTGTTTCACATATTTTCCTGGAAAAGGGCACCAATAGCAATTTCCCTAATATCACATTCAGTTCGGTCGTTCAGTTATGTCTGACTCTTTGCGACCCCATGGACTGTAGCACACCAGGCTTCCCTGTCCAGCACCACCTCCCAGAGCTTATTCAAACTCGTGTCCATTAAATCAGTGATGCCATCCAACCATCTCATACTCTGTAGTCTCATTCTCCTCCCGCCTTCAATCTTTCCCAGCATCAGGGTCTTTTCAAATGAGTCAGTTCTTTGCATATCACATTAGGGCTTTGTTTTAAGATTTATAGGTAGACGAATAGCCAGTCTAGGCTCAATGCAAGATAAAGGATGCTTGGGGCTGGTGCACTGGGATGACCCAGAGAGATGGTATGGGGAGGGAGTTGGGAGGGGGGTTCAGGATGGGGAACACGTGTATACCCGTGGTGGATTCATGTTGATGTATGGCAAAAACCAATACAGTATTATAAAGTAAAATAAAGTAAATTAAAAAAAAAAAAAAAGATTTATAGGTAGAAGGAAAGAGTGCCACCTACTGAATCAGCCAGAGGCTTCCTCCTGCATAGTGGTCATATCTTGGCTGCCCTGACTTAACCTTAATATCATAAGAAAAAAATGGTGTAAATGAGTCCATATGCCATGAAGATCCAACAGCTCTGAAATAATAATCATTGGGTTTTGAACTCTAAACTAAAGAACTTGAAGTTGTTAATTTGTTTAAATCACTGTGATTTAAACACAGTGTAGTTATGTGTCAGAATTATACAAGGACCTGGAGATGTCCCTCCTGTTGTTGAATCCAAAGCCAGATGATATGAAAATGATGAAAGTATTGTCCTAAATCTGCAGAAGGAGGGAAGAAGAAAGCACCCTAACCAAAATAAATTCCGTTTAAGGGGATGACCGAGGATGAGCTGGCTGGATGGCATCACTGACTCGATGGACGTGAGTCTGAGTGAACTCCAGGAGATGGTGATGGACAGGGGGGCCTGGCGTGCTGCGATTCATGGGGTCGCAAAGAGTCGGACACGACTGAGTGACTGAACTGAACTGGACTGAACTGAACTTCAATGTGAAATTTTAAATTCATCTCATCTCCCCAACTAGGTAAGAGTTTGTAGTATTCTATTTAAATTTAAAGACAATTCAATATCTCAAGTCCTCTGAATTTATTCTTAGTTCCATTAACTAATGGGATTTAGCAAAAACAAGATTTTGCAACTAAAAGTCTGTTTCAATGTATATCAAAAGCAGTATAAAATAGCTTTAAGAGCTTAGATTCTGAAAACATTCCACGGATTCAAACCAAGAGCTACTATGTACTAGCTGTATGGTCTCGCGTGTTTATTTGTACCTTACTTTGCTAATCTGCTGGACTTGCCTGGTGTCTCAGAGGGTAAAGAATCTGCCTGCAGTGCAGGAGAACTGTGTTCAATCCCTGGGTCAGGAAGATCTCTTGAAGAAGGTAATGGCTACCCAGTTCAGTATTCTTTCCTGGAGAGAAAGCCTGGTGGGCTCCAGTCCATGGAATCGCAGAGAGTCAGACACTACTAGTGATGAACACTTTTGCTAATCTATAAAATTCAGACTGTAATCTCAGAGTTATTAGGAGCAAAATCAGATAATAAAATAAGTGCAAGTAACTTGAGTAAGCTCTCAATAAAAATAAATCACTACTAACATTTTTTGGAAATCTCTTTAAAGTTATATAATACTGAGGAAATCCCTGAAGGTATAAGGCTAAATAGCACAGTAACTGAAAGTCAAACTCAGGTATAGTTCAATTTTGCAAATAGAATGAAAATTTTAAAAACTTTTATCCACATTACATACAAAGTCACTAACACACTATCCAATAGTATTTCCATAAAAGCTTTGCAGCTATGTTGTCAATCAAGTTGGAGAAGCTATTAACTACTTAATATGCTTACTTCTAGGGTCAAAAATTAGTGAGTTAAGAAGAAACTTCACTATTTGCCCCCTAAACATTTCTCGCACAGGAAGTTCTTTCAAACAATGAAGTCAAACTTAACCAAAATAATATTTATTTCCTGAGAAAATGTTCATGTTTGCTTAATTTGTAGTTGTGTTTGCTTTGTTTTTAATTAAATTGTACTATATAATATTACACTCTGATCAGAGTTTTGTTGAAAATTCATTAGATAAATTATAGGAATTGCTTTATTATTTTATAAACAATCAGATTCAGAAACAGGGAGATAATTTTCAACTGGAAGTTTTATGCTTTAGCATAAGTAATTGCAGGCTGCCAACAATCCAGGTGCCTTCCAAAAGGCAAGATCAAGAGATAGCTATGACAGCAATTAAGATATTTATTAGATTTCAGGCTTTTTGTCATAGCTGATAATGCAAATTCACACAAATCACCTTGCCTTCTGATTAATTTATTCTTTGTTATGTGAAACTTCCTTTAATATACTTTCAAATAGACAGTGTATGTGTGTGTTTCTGTATCTAGAAAAAGTTACCCTTGCAAGAGATCAAGTCCTCAAATGGTTAGTGTACATTTAGAAGATTCATTTACAAGGTTCTATTTAATCAAATTCACACACCACCTGTAGCTACAGTGACCAATGTACTACATCCAATCATCATGTAATCATCATTAAATGCTAAATTTGGCTTTTCACTGGGTTAAACTGGTAGTGTTCAACAAAAGTGGACTGTTTGGAAATCATGCAGAGATTCTCCCCTCCTTGCATGAACATGGTATAAGTACCTAGAAGGAACACTGTCCTCAGCCTGATGCATAAATACTGCTCAGAACAATTTTGTGACACTTGTCCCACCAGATAATTAAATTAGAAGATTGTTAGGAATATGATGTCAGATGAGGCATGGTTGGAAGACCTAAACGGATACAGAGCTAGAAATTCATTGACCTTATAGGAACGGTAAGCTGGCTATTTTTGTGTCTGTTTGCTATAACCATTTGAACATGTTCCCTCTGAGACTTCCTTTCTGATCTGGGGTGGAGGTTGGAGGGATGAAACCTTTTGAGTTCTCTCCTCTGCCTCTGACAGTTGGAAAACATGGATTTTCACCAATCATAATCTATTGTTTATAGATTGTCATACTTGATTACTTCAGTTAGTAACAGTTTATTGTACACTCCAACAGGCAACTATCTCAGATTTAGCTTCTTGTGGTGATTTCAGTAATCTGAAGTTTTCATAGTAAAACACTAACTTATTAAACAAAAGTCTCAATATAGTAGACAGTTTAGTATTGAAAACCATAAGTGAAATTTGACATTTTAATATCGGGAGAAGAGATGTTTGTTCTTTAAATTGGGTTGATTTAGTTCGCCTAGTCTTTGAGTTTTAATCTATTCCTGATTTTACTTCAGATTTTAAGAGTTTTACTTTCTAGCAGATGAAGTGCTTCAATGTTAGCTTTGCTCATAAGATCTTCATCATCTTTCCAGAGTGTTTTTTCAGATGGTTTTTTCAGCCACTTTGTAGAGTTATTTGGTTGCTAATTTCCTTTTGATGAGAGAGAAGAAGGAGGAAGACAAAGATCACAAGTGGGGAGGGGCCAGAGGACAAAGAGATGAAGCAGAAGAGATTGACAGACATAGATAAACAAGTCTATGTTGAGATGATTATGAAGCATAGGGACTTTTTTGGGGTGCATGCTCAGGAGAGAAAGAAACTGGAATACAAGTAAATATAGAGGAACTATATACCCTGGGTTCATATAGACTTTGTAACCAGTTGAAGGTACAGTCCTGTTCTTTTTTTGCACCTAGAGTGATTTTTTTAATCTGTTTTTATAATTTGCATAGTACTTTTCCTGCATGATCCTTCTTATTTTACATAGTCATGTAATGAAGACTGTCAAAAGATTATTACTGTTTCTAACATCTTTAAGAGAAAACTAAGTTACTATGTGACGTGCCTACATGACCAAATTACCTCTTATATTGGAGTTTCCCCAGGCATCTTGATCCATCATGTGTGAACTGATGTTGAAACATTTTCAGAATCCTTATGCTTTTGTATCAGTTAAGCCAGTCATAATTTCATCTTTATGTGTTCATTAAAGAAATAAATTATCATGCCTTATTTCAGTTCAGGATTCTATTTTGTTTCTGAGAAGACTTGATTTTCTGCTTTAATAACATTACTTCTGAGTAAATTTTGTCTGCATTGTAGCATTAGCAGTTTTGAAATGACACAAAAATTCCAGTAAATCAAATCATTTGTATACACAGTTTTATTTATTCTTTTATCTATAACTTGTCCCAGCAACTGTCATTTGATGAATACATGGTTGTTCAGCTGAATGAAAATGAACACTACTTAGATAAAATACACCACTCATTGGATGCCTTTACATGTCAGATTAAACTTTGTCAAGTATAGTATCATTTATTTTTAATTAACGTGTCTGTTAGTCTACCGGTATATAGCTTTTTTGGCAAGGTCATGAGGAATAACATAATGAAATGTCTAAAGTACTCCTAGTTGTGTTAATTCCATTTATAACCCATAAAAGTTTTCATTATAATTTATCAAAATGTTGTTTTTCTACCATTAAGAAATTGTCATATCTACTATTTCATCGCCAGAGGTTCTATGGTTATGAAGTCTCTTGATTGCACAGAAAAAGGATCCCTGAACTCCACTGTCCCATTGGAACTTCTTTTGTTGTTATTTCAGAATCATCATAGAAACCTGAGTAACTTCTCAGTGTATCTTTTACCAGATTTTCTTACTGCTTTCCAATATGAAACAGCAATGTGTTGTTGTTTTTTTTAATTTTTTAAAGACAGTTAATATTCAGTCTTCTGATAATTTGAAGCATTCCATTGTATACAGAAAATGACTTCATCTTTCAGAGCCCAAGTTTCCTTATTTCCTCCTGTTAGTTGAATCTGAATCTCATTCATCTTTATAATTGGATTTTTTTTTCTCTCTCTTTTTCCTTGGGCAAGCTCATGTGAGGGGGGGGGAAAAAAAAAAAACCAGGAATATACTTGCTAATCAAGGCCATATGAGGGCAGTCTGCCATGTGCCTACACAGGCATCTCAACCCAAATTGAGGATTGCAGACACAGACAGATCCCAGCCTAATGGATGTAGACTGCCTCTGTTGAATTTCTATTCTACCTTCCATCATTTGAGTGATCTTGGACCAGTTATTTTAAGCTCTCTGTGATCCTATTTTCTCATCTGTCACAAAGATATAATCATAGTATTTACTTCATAGAAATATTTCTAGAATGACATTTAAAAAATTCAGTCTCATGAAGTTCTTAGGATAAATATCTGTCATATAGTGTTTAATTAATGTTAGCTAATATGACTACCGTTGCCACTTTTCCACTGTTGAATTCTCTGTGTCTAACAGACTTTATTTTCTAAACCACCAAATATGGCCTATTTTGGCACCATTGGGAGTGCTGCCATCTTCTCAAATAGAAAGCAATTGAGAACAATTCAGAATAAATTAGACCTCTGGGAATATGTCAACACCTTCACTGGAGACTCGTTTTCAAACTGTCTGCTACTTCGAGGGCGCCGTTGCCATGGAAGGAGGCATTCTTTGAAAATCTATTTATTTTCACATTTCTTATTTTCTTTTAAACTGTCTATTCAAATGTGAAGGTTTTTTTTTCTTTTTTTCCAAACAGGTTAGATTCACCTTGATCTAATGGGTAAAGTCCATGAGAAGACAAGAAGTACTTCAGTGCTGGAATAGCATGAGTTCTTCCAGTTGGTGTTTGATAAGGCAGCATGGCACAATGATTGAATTGAGAGCAATGCCTTGGGAATCCTGCTCCCTGAGTTCAAAGCATGGCTTTGCTGCTTTCTAACTGGGCCAGTTTCCTCATCTGAAAAACAGAAATTATAAGGCCAGTTACCT
Source organism: Budorcas taxicolor (assembly GCF_023091745.1). Taxonomy (NCBI): domain Eukaryota; kingdom Metazoa; phylum Chordata; class Mammalia; order Artiodactyla; family Bovidae; genus Budorcas; species Budorcas taxicolor. The sequence continues at coordinate 36,175,108 of NC_068910.1, forward strand.
GTCATCAGGATTGTTGTGAGGTGATGACACAGGAAAAATCACCTAACACTGGCCAGGAACATAGCAACTTGTCACAATTTGGTGACTATGATTATGATTATCATATTGAGTCTCAGTTCAGTTCAGTTCAGTCGCTCAGTCGTGTCCAACTCTGCGACCCCATGAATCGCAGCACGCCAGGACTCCCTGTCCATCACCAACTCCTGGAGTTCACTAAGACTTGCATCCATCGAGTCAGTGATGCCATCCAGCCATCTCATCCTCTGTCATCCCCTTCTCCTCCTGCCCCCAATCCCTCCCAGCATCAGAATCTTTTCAGTGAGTGAACTCTTCACATGATGTGGCCAAAGTACTGGAGTTTCAGCTTAAGCATCATTCCTTCCAGAATGGACTGGTTGGATCTCCTCACAGTCCAAGGGACTCTCAAGAGTCTTCTCCAACACCACAGCTCAAAAGCATCAATTCTTTGGCCCTCAGCTTTCTTCACAGTCCAACTCTCACATCCATACATGACCACAGGAAAAACCATAGCCTTGATTAGATGGACCTTTGTTGGCAAAGTACCGTCTCTGCTTTTGAATATGCTATCTAGGTTGGTCATAACTTTTCTTCCAAGGAGTAAGAGTCTTTTAATTTCATGGCTGCAGTCACCATCTGCAGTGATTTTGGAGCCCCCCAAAATAAAGTCTGACACTGTTTCCACTGTTTCCCCATCTATTTCCCATGAAGTGATGGGACCAGATGCCATGATCTTCGTTTTCTGAATGTTGAGCTGTAAGCCAACTTTTTCAATCTCCACTTTCACTTTCATCAAGAGGCTTTTTAGTTCCTCTTCACTTTCTGCCATAAGGGTGGTGTCATCTGTATATCTGAGGTTATTGATATTTCTCCCAGCAATCTTGATTCCAGCTTGTGCTTCTTCCAGCCCAGTGTTTCTCAGGATATACTCTACATAGAAGTTAAATAAGCAGGGTGACAGTATACAGCCTTGAAGTAATCCTTTTCCTTTTTGGAACCAGTCTGTTGTTCCATGTCCAGTTCTAACTGTTGCTTCCTAACCTGCATACAGGTTTCTCAAGAGGCAGGTCAGCTGCTCTGGTATTCCCATCTCTTTCAGAATTTTCCACAGTTTATTGTGATCCACACAGTCAAAGACTTTGGCATAGTCAATAAAGCAGAAATAGATGTTTTTCTGGAACTCTCTTACTTTTTCAATGATCCAGCAGATGTTGTCAGTCTCAGTGAGGACTAACAATTCACAATTAGTGGAGTGTGCCAACCAGGCCACTGTACTTTACAGATGAGAGTGCCTTTAGACAGTCTATCATCAAACTCATTTACAGATTAGAAGAAGAAAAAAATAAGTCCTAAAAATTGCGATAAGGGGCCCAAAAATGAAAGTAACTTTAGTTTCACTAACTAGTCAAGTTTTTTCACCTGTTTCACTCTACTGTCATCTATATGTGATGCAACCTTATCTGATTATGTCAGGCTGCCTTACACTGCCAAGAAGAGCCTCTATCAACAGTGAACAGTAAATGTTAGAAGAAGAAAAAAAAAACACTTCCGGGCAGAATGAGAGATATTAAGTGAACTTGGCAATGTAGTTGTTTTTCCAATTTCAAAAATTGAAGAACTTGTCCTATATTTTTCTGTACATTATTTTCTATGATGATTTTCCAGTAACTGCACAAATCAAAATGTCACATAGATAGCTAGTGGAAAGTTCCAAAGTACACTTATAAGACTTTAATGAAATGGAAATGTGGATTGTCTAAACTTTGTTTCATTTTTTAAAAAAACATTAGATGAAAGAACTTTTTAGATCTGTGCTGTCCATTATGGTAGCCACTAGCTACATGCAATTTTTTTTTAATTGGAGGGAAATTGCTTTGCCATATTGTATTGGTTTCTGTTGTGAAACAATGTGAATCAATCATAATTTTATATATATCATATGTTATATATATATATATATACACACATATATCCCCTCCCGCATAAATCATGTTTTTCATATACATATATATATATATATATATATACACACACACACACACACACACACACACATATCCCCTCCCTCATAAACCTGCCTCCTCTCCCCTATCCCACCCCTCTCGGTTATTTGCAGGAAAGGAATGGGAGATGCAGATGTGAAGAATGGACTTGTGGACACAGTGGGGAAAGAAGGTGGGATGAATTGAGAAGGTAGGACATGGGCTTATTTATATTTAGTATTAATTCAATTAAAATTTTAAAATTAAAAAGTAAGTTCCCTGGTCGTGCTTGGCACATAACACATGTGGCATTGAACCTAGACTGGTGATTCGTTTCTTATATGATATTATACACGTTTCAATGCCATTCTCCTAAATTATCCCACCCTCTCCCTCTCCCACAGAGTCCAAAAGACTGTTCTATACATCGGTGTCCCTTTTGCTGTCGCAGATTCATGTTGATGTATGGCAAAACCAATACAGTATTGTAAAGTAAAATTTTAAAAATTAAAACACAAAAAAACATAACACATGTGGCTAGTGGCTAGCATTCTAGATAGCTCAGATGAACGTTTCTGCTCTCACAGAAAGGTTTATTGGATGGTGCTTCTTAGAGCAATGGAGAAGTACTTATAATTATCATTGGTAGAGTAGGCTGTACAAGAGTCAGAAGTGTCATAGAGAAGTGTTTTCACAAATATAAAAATGGGTTTGCACAGATGAGAAACAAAACATTAGATTGGCCAAAAATTTTTGTTTGGATTTTTCTGTAAAATCTTACAGAAAAACTCAAACAAAATTTTGACCAACTCAATAAGAACCCAAACCCTTTGGAGAATTTAGTCAAATTCAAGCATTCTCTCGGCAATGAATAGTCTATAATTTGTAGTTTGAGAAAGATCTAGAAAAAAGGACCTGCTGATTCTAATGGGGGGAATGGGCAAGCATTAAATTAATTCTGATAAAGGTTCACCTGATTTTTTAATCATTTATAAGCATCTTTGAAGTGTTTTTAACTTTCAGAGTCACGCTACATTACACTTGAAAAACAGGTCACATTTTCAAATGCTGATATATGTGGAAGATCATGTTGGCTCTTGACTGACTTTTTCCGTGTAAAATGTCCATGTTGATGATATCCTGCCATTCATCATGATGAATTTTAAACAGAACATACATTTTATCTGCTTAGATTTTATTTTGGCAGTAAGATATCTAATGATTATTCAATTTGGTCTGAAGTGTAAAATATCATTAGGAGTTCTGAATAAGTGCTTTGAAATTCAATTTGAACTCTGCCTATTGCCCTTTACTGTAGATTGAACTAGTTAGTAACAGTAGTTTCCAGCCTTGAAGTCAGGAAGAATTGGCACTCTGCCCACACAATTCTGACCTCTCACAATAACAACAATCTTTATATCGGAATTATGCTTTAGAGTTTGCAAAATACTTTCAGACAAAGTATTTTCACATAGTGTAGCCTAAAAAGAGACAGAAGAGTTTTTAGCATTCTTAACTCAGAACCATAGAAACTGACATGTACAGAAGTAAGTCATCTGTCCCAAAGACAAACTCAGGTTTGTTTCTCCTATGCTATGCTGCCACTTAAAGCATCTTTTGATCAGCATCAGATGCCACCACCATATTTTGGCCCAGACCTGGAAGGAGAAAAGAGGAAAGGAAAAGAGAAGAAAAAGAGGAAGTGAATAAACATGAAAGTCAAGAGATAATAATTTATACCCTTAAAAATGATTGGCATTAAAAACTCATGATTATGAAATGTGATGTGATATTCAGGATAGGATTCTGAAACAGAGAAAGGACAGTAGGTTAAAAACCAAAGGAATATGAATAAAGTACAAGCCATTGATAGTGGTTATTCAGCTGTAACAAATAAGCCATAATAATGTAAGATTTTTTTAATTACCTTATTTTAAAAAATATTTTTATTTATTTGGCTGCACAGTCTTAGTTGCAGCTTGACGTGATCTTCTATCTTCACTATGGTATACAGGACCTTTAGTTGAAGCACATCAACTCATAGTTGGGGCATGTGTGATCTAGTTCCCTGACCAGGGATCAAATCCAGGACCCCTGCATTGTAAGTGCAGAGTCTTAGCTACTGAACCACCAGGGAAGCCCCAAGATGTTAATAATAGGGAAGACTGGGAGCAAGTTATAACGGAATTTGCTATATTACTTTTGTAATTTTTATGCCAAGCTAAATGCTTCTAAAATAAAAATTTTATTTCAAAAGGTAACTGGTAGCAGGGCATAACCAGAATTCCTCAAGGATTACAGTGCTCTGTAAGGAGCCCACGTTGTACTTGGCTCACATTTTTGACAAAGGGAATACGTTTTCATCTCAAGTTATGATGTTTGTGTACCTATGACCTGTGAGCCACATCCAGCCCCTTTCCTCGTTTTGTAACTACAGCTTCATTATAACACAGCCATGCTCATAAGTTCATATAGTCTCTCTGGATGCCTTTATACTACCACTGGCAGAGTTGCATAGTTATGAGAGAAACCACATGGAGCATAAAACCTAAACTAGCCATCCAGCTGTTTACACTGACCTTTGCCAAATGTTGGTATAGGACATCAAATTTCCTGCATTTCATCAATATCTGTTTATTAATGGGTGAGGCATTCTATGTGATAGGAACACGGTGGTAATCAAGACAGAGCCTATGTCTTATATAGAACTCACCTTCCAGAATAATGAGATAATAAATATACAGAGAAAAAAACAGCATCAACAATAAAGTGTGCAAGATTGATTCCAATAACTCTAACTCTCACAAAGACACTTCAATGAATATAGTTGCTTTAGAGAGTGATATTTTGGGCAAAACAGTTAATTTACAATGGGTACTCATGTAAAAGCTCTGAGATGGATTCTGAGTAAGAAGAAGGAACCAGCTATGGAAAGATAAAGGGAAGAGCATTCCAAGTGGAAGGACTAGAAGTGTGAAAGTGATGTCAGAAACAAGCTTAAAGTTTAAAGTGACAAAATTATAAGATTGTTCTAAACCTCAACTACTTTCAAACATAAAGAGAATAAAATGGAATGAATCCACATCTTACTTTTTTTTAATGTAAATTTTTGAAAGGATTTCTTAAAAGAAACTTACCAAGATTTTCATATTCCGTACTTTGATAATGAAATTAATGGTTATTTTATGAGCATTCCCCATGAGAAAAGAGCAGCAGTAAGTCTTGTTTATCACAACATTATTTGGCATATTACAATTTTCCACTAAGCTTTAAAAATTTTCCCTTTTTACTCATGCCAAAGAAACAAAAATTCAAAATTTGATTACTATCATACCAACTTGAAATAGGATCTTTTCCCTTTCTTTGTTTCACACAAGTAAGGAACTAGAATGTTTCACAAAGAATGATGATTCATAGGACAGCAGTTCTGAATGATATTATTTGGTGAACATCTAATTAACTGATATTATCAGGTATTTTCTGATACCCGGAAACATTAAACTATCTTGGTTAAAAAAGTTTCTTTTCTGTAAGACCTCTTGGCATCCTTAGTAAGTTAACACACACTGAATCTACAGAGCTGAAGATTTCTGCTTTAAGGGCATAGAAAATATCTACTTGTCAAGGACTCTGGAGAACTCTCTTTGAAAAATGATGCTTTTGAAATAATCACTTACTTCTTTGGAGAATCCAATTAAATCTGGTTTTTTGGTTTTTTTTTTGGATACACACACACACACACACACACACACATCTGGGCTTCCCTGGTTGCTCAGTGGTAAAGAATCAACCTGCAGTGAAGGTGACAAAGTTTGATTCCTGAGTTGGGAAGATTCCCTGAAGAAGGAAATGCCAATCCACTCCAGTATTCTTTCTGGGAAATCCCATGGACAGAGGACCCTGGCGGGCTACTGTCCGTGGGGTCAGAAATGAGCTGGATACTGCTTATCGACTGAACAACAACAAATACACGTGCGTGTGCGTGTGTGTGTGTATACATATATATATTTATATATACACATACATATAATTTGGTCTGAAATACCAGAAACGTATTAGCTGAAAATAAATCTGTCCTTTTAGCATGGAAAAAAATCATAATGAGGGCCTTTTTCTCTAGTTTTACTGAGATATAATTGACATATAACATTGTACAACATGTTGATTTGATATTCATATGTATTTCAAAGTGATTGTCATCATAGCATTAGTAAATGCCTCTATCACATCACGTTTTTCCATTTCTGTTTTATGGTGAGAATATGTAAGACCTCTTTTCTTAGTAACTTGCAAGCATTAATAATACAGTATTATTAACGATAATCACCATGTTATACATTATATCCTCAGAACAGACTCATCTTAAAACTGCGATTTGGTACCCTCTGCCCAATACCTCACCTTTCCCCCACCTCTTCTCCCTGGTAATCAATATTCTACACTCTGTTTCTAGAAATTCTGCTTTTTTTATTTTAAATATGTGATATCATGCAGTATTTGTCTTTCTATGTCTGACATTTAATTGGCATAATATAGTCAAGGTCCATTCATGAGTTCTATCCCTGAGTCAAGAAGATCCCCTGAAGAAGGACATGGCTATCCATTCCAGTATTCTTGCCTGGAGAATCTCATGGACAGAGGAGTCTGTAGTCATGGCTACAGTCCATAGGGTTGCAAGGGGTCAGACACCACTAAAGCGATTTAGCACATTCATGTTCTTGCAGATGGCAGGATTTCCTTCTTTCTCATGATTGAATAATATTCCATTGGATGTGTGTGTGTGTGTGTGTGTATGTATGTGAACATCTTATATCTTCTTTATCCATTTATCCATTGATGGATACTTAGGTGACTTCCATGTCTCGGTTATTGTAAATAATTCTGCAATGACCGTGAAAATGAAGGTATCTCTTTGAGATCCTGTTTTCATTTCTGTTGGATATATAACCAGAAATGGGATGGGCAGATCATGATTGTTCTATTTTTACTTTTTTTTAAGGAACTTCCATAATGAGGTTGTACCAACTTACTTTCCTTCCAACGTGCACAAGAGTTCCATTTTCTCCACATTCTCATTGATATTTGTTGTCTTTTGTCTTTTTGACGATAGCCATTCTAAGAGGTATGTGATGATGTCTCACTGTGATTTTTATTTACATTTCTCTGATGATTAGTAATGCTGAGCACCTTTTCATATACCTGTACCTGCCGGACATTTGTATGTGTTCTTTGAAAAATGTCTATTTAGTTCCTCTGCACATTTTTTGTAATGGGATTGTTTCTTGTTATTTTTTAAGAGCCTTTTTGAAACACTGATTGCTGGACCTCACTACCAGAGTTTCTGATTTAGCAGGTATGAGTGGGGTGTGAAAATGTCTATTTCTAACAAATTCCCATGAGATGCTGCTGCTGGTCTGGGGATGATACTTTGAGAAACACTGACTTAGATAACATTTCAATTTCTAGGGTTGTACTAATATACATAGTTTCAGATACCTGGAATTATTAGGAGTTGTGATGCATTAGCAATTTTAGCATCCCTATTAGTACAAATCTTATTTTTGTCACACAAAAAATTAATTATCAAAATATATGTTACTTGCTGTAAATCAATCATATAAGAGAGAGTGTGAAATTAAAAAAAGAAATTGAGATGGTCTGTAACACTAAGGGGTCAGCACTTTCACTTTAAGTATGCAATCTTGCTCATGTGTTCGTTTTAGACATCCTCATTATTGTCCCCTAAGGCCTTCAGTCTTACCAAGCTGAAAGTGATATCAAGTCCCCCTCAGGCACTGTCATCTCTAGAATGTACTCTGTGCTGTTTGGAGAGGCAAGTAACTAACTGTCCCTCTACTCCAAACTCAGGCAACAGGAACATTTTGCATTCAATCTCCTGCTTTCACTTCTATTATCTCTGCTGAGTACCATCTGTTCCCATCCAAATCATACACATACATGCACATATATATGTCCCTGATGTTAATGAACAACTCATGCTCATCTAAAACACTATTTTAAAAATACAGAAAAGCACGAGCAAAATAAAGTTATACCAAAAAAATCTCCCACAAATGAAAATGATCCATAATCCCAACACTCAAAAAATACCACAGGTAACATTTTGGCATATTTCCTTTTAATTATTTTTCTGTTTCTTCTAGATGTTGACCCTTACTTTGTCCACCTATTTTTCTATTATGGTGTTCTTGTGTGTGTGTGTGTGTGTGTGTTTTGTTTGCTAAATTATAGCTGATTTAGAACATTATATTATACATATAAAACATAGTGATTCAAAAATCTCATAGATTCTACTCCATTTTAAAATTATCATAAAGTATTGGCTATATTTCTTGTACTGTACAATATGTCCTTGTAGTTTGTTTATACTATACATTGTAGTTTGTACCTCTTAATCCCCTTGTATATTTTTTTAATTAATCAAGGATATTCAACTTTTAATTTTCATGTTGCTTACACTTCCTCCAAATTTCTTATAGACTGCCAATTCTTGGCAAAGTTGACCTACAAGAATAGTGATACCTTATGGTTCGACCAATTTAAGGTTTTTTATTTTTTTATGTTTACGATGTTCAGAAATTTTAACATTTTGTGTAGTTAAACATTTTCCTTCGTGCTGTTTTCCTCAGTGTTTTAATAATTAGTCCTAAACATGCAAGGTCATTTAAATATTCACTTTCATTTTGTTTGATCATTTTTAATATTATTTTTATATCTAACCAAATATATCCAACCAGTAAACACTAACTTGACATTTTTATCAAAGATACATTTTTCTTTCATATCATTTATTGAATATTCTATATCTTTCCAGTCAGTTTGTTAGGCTTCTCTTAGGATATCACATTTTGAGTTAAAATTCTTATATAGTTTATTATGATATCATCCATACAAACACTTATTTCAAAGATATTTGTGCTGTTCCATTTCTGTTTTCATATTTGTGCTTGGCTTGATGCTATTTTAATCATGAAGGATTTATCACACTGTAAGTCATCAATTCTAATTTGCATACTTAATCATATGTAAACATTTCTGAAATGAGGATAATTCTTGCAGGGTAACGTAAAATTATTTTTTCTTTTCAGTAGTACATAAAACAATGGTGTTTATTACAATCAGTGATTTTTATATTCATTCTAATACATAATACTTCAATATATAGTAGGACATGTTTTCTCTCATTAGCTTTTATCAAATTATAACTGTGTTTATAGATTTATTGGTTTTTCTGTAGCCATTTATACTATTGTGAAAAGACCCTTTTAATCTCTTTATAAGGCTTTTGCTTTCTACTTTATCTGAAATTGCTTCCCCCTGTTTTATTTTGGTCAGTGTTTGCTGGGTAAATTATTGTCATATTTGTTTTTTAATATTTTAGTGTGATTTAACCTTTATTATTTTTTGTATGTGGCTTATATATTAGATTGCCAGCCAAATCCAGTTTTCTTCACTTTCTAAAGGAAGAGTTTTACGTTTAATACTGATATTCATAAGTAAAACTTATTTTATGCTTTCTGGAACTTGCCTCAGTTTTCTCTTTTTCAATAGGAAAAATGTTTTTCTTATGTTATTCAGAGATTTGAAAGTAATTCTTTCAGTTTTAAATTTTTTAGATGGTTGCTTATGTTTTCATGATAACTTCTATTAATCAATTTTTCTCTATTGTTTCATGAAATTATTCCAACTTATTCATTTATTATCTGTTCACAAAAGATAAAGGAATTTAACAAGCTTGTAGTTCACTGCCTTTTTAAAACTCCTGATCACTTGAGGAAATTTGGCCTTAGACCCAAGTTATTGATATTAATTTATTATTATATATAAAATCTTTTATCAACCATTTTTTACTTGAAAGTGAAAGTGACAGTCAGTCAGTCGTGTACAACTGTTTGTAACCCCTTGGACTGTAGCCCACTAGGCTCCTCCATGCATGGAATTCTCCAGGCAAAAACACGAGAATGGGTAGCCATTCCCTTCTCCAGGGTATCTTCCTGATCCAGGGATCAAAGCCAGGTCTTCTGCATTGCAGGCAGATTCTTTACCATTGAGTCACCTGGGAAGACCTTTGGCTTTACAACACTTGAAATTTAAATGTTTTCAAAATTTCTTAAATTTCTTAGGTTATAATTTTCCTCATTCTTGACTTTTAACCATTTTTTCTCAGTCAACTGGAGTATATACTAACATATATTTTAAATAAAGATACATATTTATAGAGAGAGAAATATATAGATACATATAAATATATATAGCAAATATATTCATGTGCAAATAAAATATACATTTCGTTTTTAAAGCACGTCCATATCTGAGTGTTCTTCCATTGCTTAATATATGGTGGAATGTTTGGTTTACATTTTTAGGTCTCAAATTTACAGCACCAAAATTCTGAGGGCTTTATGAAATAAATATTGTCTTTGTGTAATATTTGTCTGTGAGTGTCCAATTTTTTTGCAACCCAATGTACTGTAGCCCACCAGATTCCTCTGTCTATGGGGTTTTCCAGGCAAGAATACTGGAATAGGTTGCCATTTCCTTCTCCAAGGGATCTTCTCAACTCAGAGATCAACAACCTCTCAATCTGCCTCTTCCTGCATCTTCATTGGTAGGCAGATTCTTTACCACTGAGTCACCATTTGGGCCTTTAGGCAATAAATGTGGCCTTTATGCAGTAACAATTTCGGTGGAGAAGTCTGAGACCAGTTCGAGTTGTTTTTTTATGGGGCAAACTGTCTTGTTGTCTGGATTCTCCTAAGCATATTTATCTTGATTATTCTTATTAGAAGTTCCAGTTTGGCGTGGGTTCTTTACACTTCTCTTTCTTGGAGTATTATCAAGCATTTTTATGGCAGACTCATAGCTTTATCAATTATGGAAATTTTCATCTTTTTTTAATGCTTTAATGATTGCTTCCATTCCAATTGTTCTGGCTTCTTCTTTGAGAGAACATCAAATACTTATTTTAGATTTCCATTCTCTTACTTCTGTATATGTTAGTTTAACAGGTTTTTTTTTAATCCTTTGGTCTTTCTTCTTTGTTTGCAGGAGTGAACCTCAATTGTGTGTTTTTTTATGAACGATTTCATTTGCTGGAATAGTAGTTCTTATCATTACTGCCTCTTATACAAATTTTAGTTATACCTTTGTAGTTTAATTTGCTATACCTTATATTGATCAGCTCCTTAACTTCTCAAGCTTTAGTTTGTGTCTCATCTTGTTTTATTTCCAGCCCATCCCCCTCTTTGTTTCATATATGATTCTGTTCATGTTTGAATACACACAGTTTTTTTCCCTTGTATATTGATATTTAATATATGCTGAAGTATTTTAACACTTTTCTGATTTCTTTGATAATTTTTAAATGACGTTTCATAACAATATTCTATTTTCCTTTTCCCTCTATGGCAATTAGATTTTAATAGGACACATGTTGTTTTGTTTTCTTTCTCGTATGAATGGAGATTTAACCCATTTACAGTATTTACCAATTAGCAGGATGCCCTTGACATCAGCTACAGTCCATTTGGCTATAAATCTAATAATTTTCTCAGATCTTTACATGAAAAGTAAATTGATGTGCACAGTTCTTGGCCCCCCAGTGTCTTTTCTGCTAAAATTAAGAGAGATGTCTTTCATCTCACACCCTACATGAAAGTCTACTGCGTGTATTTCTCCCAGTTTTCCTAGTTTTCCCAGTTTTTCTCCCTCTGTGTCAAACCAAACTGCTTTGTTAGGATGCAATGTATCCCTGCTTAAAAGCTCTCATACTCACATTTCCTAATCCATTGTGTCCTTACTACAGTCAAGGAGACACGAGCACTGAGATTACCTATAAAACAGCAAGTACATAGAAAAAGGGAAAATGGCTGTCTAAAGCCCTAAAAGTTTGTTAGTGAGAGCAGACTGTTTATGAAAGAGAGAAAGCAAAGGAGAAAAGAAAGAGGGGAAGAAACTTAAGTATAACAAAGTATCTTCCTATCTTTTCCAGTAATGTGAAGCTATTCTCTTTCATGAAGCCACCATTTTTTTCCCCTCAATCTAATTCCAATGACTTTCCAGTTAGTGGAAATCTCTTCCATTTTCTAGCAATAGGTTGTCTGTCCGTCTTAATATTTTGCGATGTTGTGAGTTTTCCTGTTTCTTAATAAGTATTTTTGAGAGAAGTTGGAAGAGATAGCCTCAGGGACAGCTAGTCAGATGTCATTTTAAAGGGAAGCCAATGGTTTAGTTATAAGCACAAAGAAGACAATTGCCCACACCAGAAGTTAACACTATTCTTGATTTTGTTTTCTTTTTATTCCATTCTGGATTGATGTGAGCCATAACAGTGTTGTTTGTTTTCAGGATCAAATGCTGAACCAAAGGAACTATTCTAACTCCCTGATTAATGCCTAAAAATGAGGTTTTGTATTGATTTAAGTTTATTTTGCATGTCACACAGCCTAGCATAATAGTGGCTTAAACTTGAGATTTCTGTATGCTTAATTATGATGGTAAATATTCATACTACCACTACAAGATTTTGAATGTTTTCTCATCTCTTTATGATTCTAAAACACTTGATTTCATTCCAACTTTAAATCATCTTCTACATGTTCAAAGATTTGCCCAAGGCAGTGGTTCTATAACCACACTGTACATAGTTTTCACAGAAAAGCCCTAATAGAAAAATTCAGATTCCCAGGCAATGCCTCCTCGGATATAGGCTAGAAAGGACCACAGAGTCTTTGTTTGGAGAGAGCACACTCAAATGATACAAACAATTGGTCCACTCATACTTTGAGGAATGTTGGTGAGGATCAAGGAAATGGTTAAGACAAGACTTTTCTCTTTTTCTATGCTTTGATCTACCGCTGCTGCTGCTGCTGCTGCTGCTGCTGCAAGTCATTTCACTCATGACTGACTCTGTGCGACCCCATAGACAGCAGCCCACCAGGCTCCCCCATCCCTTAGATTCTCCAGGCAAGAACACTGGAGTGGGTTGCCATTTCCTTCTCCAATGCAGGAAAGTGAAAAGTGAAAGTGAAGTCGCTCAGTCATGTCCGACTCCTAGCGACCCCATGGACTGCAGCCAACCAGGCCCCTCCGTCCATGGGATTTGCCAGGCAAGAGTACTGGAGTAGGGTGCCATTTCCTTCTCCAGCTTTGATATACTACAGCTTCAGAAATGCCTACCTATCCATTTTCTATGCCATCCATCCAATGCCAGCCTTCCTTCCATTGAAGACTCTGCCCATAGACTAGATATTTATAAAAACAGTATGATAATCAGTTCAAAAATTTGTGAAAGCATTCACTCATTAGAGAATTCATCACAATTTACTCTTACAGAAAAAAAAATCTTCCCATAATATTACACAAATAAGTTTTATTAACTGCCTATACAGATACTAATAAACCGATAAACAGGCAAAGCATACTTCAGTAGAAATCTTAGTGGAATTAAGAGTCAGAATTAACTAAACAAGATCTATCTATGTGACCTCTAACCCATCCTAAGTCTCAATTTCTTAATCTGGCAAATAAGACTAACCTCACCTGCTTTACTGACAACAGGTTTTACAGAGGTCGAGCTCAGCTGGTTAAGAATCCACCTGCAATGCAGGAGACACCAGTTTGATTCCTGAGTTGGGAAGATTCCCTGAAGAAGAGATAGGCGACCCACTCCAGTATTCTTGGGCTTCCCTGATGGCTCAGATGGTAAATAATCTGCCTGCAATGCAGGAGACCTGGGTTCTATCCCTGGGTTGGGAAGATCCCCTGGAGGAAGGCATGGCAATCACTCTGTTATTCTTGCCTGGAGAATCCCCGTGGACAGAGGAGCCTGCAGGCTACAGTCCATGGGCTTGCAAAGAATTGGACTTGACTGAGCAACTAAACACTCACAATAATGACATGTGAAAATATACAATATTCTGTTATGTGTAAACACAAAACACATGAAAAATTTACTATATTAAATGAAGAGTATTTTGTCATCATATCTACATAACATCAACAGAATTTTAGTAATTCTTTTATTTCACTGATAACCAAATAATCAGCATGGTTTTATTGAAGATTACACCAAGAACAAAATTTATGTACCTAGCACATAATACAGAAATAGCTGGTTTGCTTTTCAATTAAATTTGTTGGCATTTAATAGTCCAAAAGTATATTAGTAGTTTTTTCTAAAACTATTAAAATTGTGTGTTCTTCTTTCTAGATAGGGTAGACTCATTAGTCTAATAGGATCCTACAGGTAATAGTTATCCATTAGTAAAATTTTCCATTCATATACATGCACCATACTTCACTCTTTCAATACCACTTTAATGACTTGTAGACTTTACTCAGGTACTTCCTAATTAAGTGTATTTGCAATAGCTATAGTTTTCATTATCAAATCTTTCTTGATTCAGACTCTAGGCTGATGGTTGTTTCTTAATTGCTCAGATTTTTTTTTTTAATTTAATTAGCTTTAGATGGTGGAACAGATGGTCTCTGAATCCGCTGGTGCTATATCTATGTGATAATATATTTTGGTTCTGTCTAATGTAGTGACTCTTCTTTTCTGAATTTTCTCATTAAACAGCACTCTTAGTTTCTCAATTCCTTTTTTTATTCAGTTTGTATCGAGGAAATGTGAAATAAACATGAATATTTCACATTGTGATCTTGGCCAAACTTAGAGTAAAATATTATGATAGCTTTAGATTTTGTATATTTAGAGTCATATATCTCAGAGAAGGCAATGGCACCCCGCTCCAGCACTCTTGCCTGGAAAGTCCCATGGACGGAGGAGCCTGGTAGGCTGCAATCCATGAGGTCGCTAAGAGTCAGACACGACTGAGCGACTTCCCTTTCACTTTTCACTTTCATGCATTGGAGAAGAAAATGGCAACCCACTCCACTGTTCTTGCCTGGAGAATCCCAGGGACGGGGAAGCCTGGTGGACTGCCGTCTATGGGGTCGCAGAGTCGGACACGACTGAGGCGATTTAGCAGCAGCAGCAACAGCAGAGTCATATATCTAAGTTTAAGCCCAATCACCTAATATTAAATCAACCCAAGTGGAATATTCCCTCAACCAATATAATACAATCAAGCAATTTTCTAACAGATATTAATAAACAACGATTGCTGGACTACAAGGATAAGTCACATTGGGGGGTATGTGAAGGCATTATATTAAACTGTCACATAATTAATTATATTTAATTACAAACTGTAACAAAGGGTCCAAAGAAAAGAAATGTATGCATACATGTGCATGTAATAAAGTCACCTAAGGAATAAGAGACAGTTTCTTCAAGGATGCAGTATCTAAGCTGTGTTCTGGATGGCAGGTAACCAGAAACCTGATCACTGAACAGGGTTGGGACAAATGCTGCAGGCACGGAAGGCATAGATAAAAGAAGGAATATAATGCAATGGTGCATTTAGAGAAATGAAAGAAGGCCAGTGTGGCTAAAGCAGAGAAAGTAAAAGGAAAAATTTTGTGAAATAATGTTTGACAGATTCAAATAGGAAGTAATTTCAGGTTAGAGTAAAAATTTTAGCCCAGATCCTGAGTGTAGTCAGTTTATCAGTGTTTTAAAAGAAAGCTAATTTTACAATAATTTTAGGAAATGTTGACTTGGCTAATTTCAATGGGTAAATTGAGCTCAGTTGATATATCTACCACTACAAACATATAAAAATATTGGGGAAATACACCACAAACTTCTAAAAAATAAAGTATATCTCCAAGAGACTGAAAAGAAGAAAAATGTCTTCATAAAATCACCAGAGGGAGAGTAGCCTAGGAAAGAACTTCACAGAACTGTACTAAGAAATAAGCATGTACCAAGAAAGAGAAGACTGTCCTTAAGACTGTGTGAGTTGAAGAGCTGAAATTTATATATTTGCATAAAGCAGAAACATTGAAAGACCTGCCCCCCACCATGTAAAAGGGCCTAGAAAAATTCTAACACTTTGCTAAAGAAGCTACATAAAAATTAATGTAAAATCATTTATCAGACACTTCCGCAAATACTACACTTGGCTTTCATCATAAAAGATACAATCTCAACTTAAAAGGAACTTAAAATCTTTTTAAAAATAAATAAATAACCTCTAATGAGACACTAATACAAGCAACTGGAAAAAAGAATTTCTGTTATGAAAGAATAACAGAATTATTTGGGGAAAGCAATAAAATGAGACAAATTAAAATTAAAAGTGTATAGAAGGATTAGAAATCACAACAGCATATTTTATCACAGAAAAATAACAGATACACTTGAAAATGAATGGAACATGACTTCTATAAAGGAAAAATGCAAATATTACATTGAAAACAAAAAATTAGACAGCCAATTATCAATTATAAAAGAAAGGGTTTTAAACTGCAAGATGAAAGTGAAGTGAAAGTTGTTTAGTCATATCCGACTGTTTTGTGACCCCATGGACTGTATAGTCCATGGAATTCTCCAGGTCAGAATACTGGAGTAGGTAGCCTTTCCCTCTCCAGGGGATCTTCCCAACCCAGGGATTGAACCCAGGTCTCCCGCATTGGAGGTGGATTCTTTACTAGCTGAGTCACAATGGAAGCCCAAGAATACTGGAGTGGATAGCCTATCCCTTTTCCAAGGGATCTTCCTGACCCAGGAATCGAGATGGGGTCTCCTGCATTGCAGGCAGATTCTTTACCAAATGAGCTATCAGGAAAGCCCAAACTGGGAGACAGATCAGATCTATATGGGTCAAAGAACGAACATAAAATTGAAAGTGTGAAAAAGACAAGGAAAATAGAACAAGTAAAATAAAATAAATAAAACAAAAAAACAAATAAATCAAAAACAAAAAGACAATTAAAAAGAAAATTCATGGTGATACTTGCTGTGAATTTTCTAAAATATTCAAAGAATGAATTCTTACTTTAGTGAGAAACACCAAAGCCAGATTAAAATAAATGAAAACCAATAACACAACCAGAATTTAAGAGTGAACTTGAAGAACACATCAGATAAAACGTGATTCCTTGGTTTTTGGTTTATCCTATGTAATAGACAATGGGACCACCCACTGAGACAGAGAGCAGTGGAAGCAGAGGAGATGGAGGTTGATAAGGTCAGTCTTGGACTTCCTCAATTGTATGTGCTTAGTCACATGGTAAACTCTAGTAGGCAACTGAATATATAGGTATGGATCTGAAAAGAGAGGTCTGGGCTACAGATATTTATTTCTCACGTGAGTACATGTCAAATGAAGTTGTTTCTGTGGGTATAACCGCCTAGGAAAAGAACTGAAATAAAGCTCAGAACTTTCTGGAACTACATATAATGACTGATAGAAGTAGATACGCCTGCAAAAGAAACATGAAAAGATTGCCAGAATGAAGGGAGAAATAAAGAGATATGTTTCCACAAAAGACA
The DNA here is from genome assembly GCF_023091745.1 of Budorcas taxicolor. Taxonomy (NCBI): domain Eukaryota; kingdom Metazoa; phylum Chordata; class Mammalia; order Artiodactyla; family Bovidae; genus Budorcas; species Budorcas taxicolor. Next base: position 36,192,532 of record NC_068910.1, read on the forward strand.
AAACAAAATGCTGAGAAGTTATTATTATTTTTTCTCCTGTATTTGTAATGTTTAAGACCACCTGTGTATATAATAACAATCTACAAGTTTGTCATTCTTCTAGCACTAAATGTTAAAAAGTAACACCTTCATAAATATGTTATCATATGCGGACATCAGGGATCCTTCAGAGATGATAGATATTACATATATTCACTTTATTTCTCCAGACATTTTAGCAATTGTAATCCTCTAAACCAGGAATTTGCAAACCCTTCTTAAAAGGGCCAGATAGTAAATATTTTAGGTGTTAAGATCCACCGATTCCTGTTGCAACTACTCAACTCTGCTATTATAGCGTTAAAGCAGCTATAGACAATACATATATGTCAAGAATAGCTATACTTCAATAAAATCATTTACAAAGACAACATTGATCCAGAGATGCTAAATATATAGGAGCATCAGCATTTACTATAGGACAGACCTGAGTTGCTTTTAATGTTGCTTTGGTCGTGTCTGATTCTTTGAGACCCCATGAACTGCAGCCTGACAGGCTCCTCTGTCCATGGGATTCTCCAAGCAAGAACACTGGAGTGGGTTTCCATGCCCTTCTCCAGGAGATCTTCACAACCCAGGGATTTAAGCCACATCTCTTATATTTCCTGCTTTGGCAGGCAGGTTCTTTACCACTAGCAACACCTGGGAAGCCCAACACATGCACAGCATTTATTGTCTGTATTTCTGTTAGGTCAAAAATGCTTTGATTTTAACCGGAATAAATTAGACAAAATATTATTAGAGGCAAATAGTGTACTAGGGAAACATATATTAATATTTTGTTAGAGAATAACTACAAACTATATAAAGAATAATGAGAAAATATAAATAGCGTTTTTTGATTAAGGAGTAAGCCTTATGTATGCCAGAAGGGAAATGACATAGAAAATCAATCTGACAGGAGAAGAGAAACTGTAAAAGAATTCATGATCTGTGTAATAAAATTGAAGTGTCATTTTGGGGGGAAATATCAAGACACTCACATGAGCACTTGTGAACCATTCAATGGTCAAATAATAATAATAACAAAGGATATATTCCCCCCAAATAAAAATGTATCTAAGTATGAATGTTTTAAACCATTTCATATAGCCCTAACTTCTTTGAGCTTAAGAAGCTAGTAGCTGAAAAAACAACGGCAGACAAGAAACAAAATAAAATCTCTTTAAGTTGAAAAACCAAGAAAGGGGCAGCCTAATGAGAGAGAAATTTTAGACAATAACCGCTCTACTTCAGCCAAACGTTACAGAGAAAACTAAAATTTCGTGTACATGCACCCCAGCAAATTTAGAGCGCATCTCCTATGCTCGTCCCATTGTAACACGACACCGCAACAACTGCCTCCATCACTTCTACCAGGACAAGGCTGAGTAGGGAGTCTTGAATTCCATCCCCATCAGGTGATAAGGAGGTCCACTGATCCCACAACACTCCAGTATCAGGAGAGGGCACATGGGAAGCCTAAACTTGCACCCAAACCCAGAAATAATAAGGTGCCCCACTCACTGGCTTTCGTGATATCAGAAGATGCCTACTGCACAGTCAGCTTCAAAAGACCAGGGAGATCTCTTCAGCGAAGACTACATGGGGAGCATTGACATGGCACTCCTACCCTCCAAGCAAGGGATTTATCAGTGGACACTAGAGGGGAACTGGTATCCTGACCCCCATCCAACAATAAAAATGCTGCCACTCCACCTGGTGTCGACAGGGCCCAAGGAGGAGCTTGAACTTTTACTTCTCTTAGTTGCAAGGAGAATGTGCCTCCCCTTCTTCTGCCACTATGGAGTCAGAGGAAACCAGCTTAAATAGAAGGTTTAAATGAGATCCTGTCTCATAATCTAATGAGAATATGTGACAGCTTCCATTAAAAATAATCAAACACACTAAAAAGATTGTGAATGGAGAAAGACAATCAATAAATGCCACTGCCTGGATGACGGAGTTGTTTGAATTATCTGGAAAAAAATTTACAGAATTGATAATAAAATGTAAAAAATTTATTTATATATATATATATATTTTTTTTTAACTTGTAAGTGTTCCAGTGAGCAATCTGAATCTCACTTAAATGAAGTTCTCAACAAAGAAATGGAAAGTGTCAGTAAAGAAATAAAAGGTATAAAGTACCAAATGAAACTGTTTGAACTGTAAAGTGAAACAACTGAAATAAAAATTCAGTAGATAAATTCAACAGGGGATGGAAAGAACACAGAAAATAACAAGTGAATCAAAAGAGCAATAGATATTGGCCAAAACAGAGAGGATATGGGCTTCCCTGATAGCTCAGTTGGTAAAGAATCTGCCTGCAATGCAGGAGACCCAGGTTCAATGCCTGGGTCAGGAAAATCTGCTGAAGAAGGATAGGCTACCCACTCCAGTATTCTTGGGCTTCCCTTGTGGCTCAGCTGATAAAGAATCCACCTGCAATGCAGGAACCCTGGGTTCCATCCCTGGGTTGGGAAGATTCTCTGGAGAAGGGAACAGCGTCCCACCCCAGTGCTCTGGCCTGGAGAATTTTATGGACTGTATAAGTTCATGGGGTCTCAAAGTGTCAGACACAACCAAGCAACTTTCACTTTTACTTTTAATGGACAGAGAAACAAGCAAACAAAAAGATAAGTAATTATTGCAAAGTTTGAAGAAGTTTGTAGTCAAATATTAAGTTTAGGTATTTGTGTTCCAAGTCTCTAAATTAAATACTTGATCTCTTTTGTTTGTTATTTAACCTTCAAATCCTAGAACAATGCCTGGAACTTTAGGTGCTTAGTAAATAAATACTGAAAGTATGGATGGAAAATCAGTGAACTTTTTTTTTTTTCATCTCATAGTATATCATCAAAATACTCCAAGATAACACTTTCCTAGTCACAAAAGCACAAAGCTGTAAGACTCTTCCATTGCAAAATGGTCCCCAAATTATAGTATCTTAAGAAATTCAGTGAGAAGTATGCTTCCCCCCAATCTCTTTCATAGGTCTGCTAAAAAAAGCCTTCAGGATCTGTTCTTTTGTTAATATGAATTCACAGTAAAACTATTAAGTAAAGACAGTCTGTAGATTAGACTTGAACTCCATGAAAAATGCAGAAATCAACGACAAATAATTAGCAGCCTCACATAGGCTTTGTAGCATCTGCCTTAAATCTCATCTAATTGTATCTAATCCCACATCAGTAGACTTCTCAAGCCTTTGCCTAATGAAAGATTTCTATCTTAAATCCATCAAAAGTGACTGTGAGAGATACTTTTTTCTTCCTCATTCCTTCAAGGCATTTTAATCCTTTCTCTTTTTAAGAAATGACATTTTGCTTCATTTTTCTTTGATATTTGTCAAAACGATGACCATTAAACAAACTAGACAATAGCAGGAGCTAAGAACAAAACTAGTTCAGTTCAGTTCAGTCGCTCAGCCGTGTCCGACTCTTTGCGACCCCATGAATCGCAGCACGCCAGGCCTCCCTGTCCGTCACCATCCCCCGGAGTTCACTCAAACTCACGTCCATCGAGTTGGTGATGCCATCCGGCCATCTCATCCTCTGTCGTCCCCTTTTCCTCCTGCTCTTAATCCCTCCCAGCATCAGAGTCTTTTCCAATGAGTCAACTCTTCACATGAGGTGGCCAAAGTACTGGAGATTCAGCTTTAGCATCATTCCTTCCAAAGAAATCCCAGGGCTGATCTCCTTTAGAATAGACTGGTTGGATCTCCTTGCAGTCCAAGGGACTCTCAAGAGTCTTCTCCAACACCACAGTTCAAAAGCATCAATTCTTCGGCACTCAGCTTTCTTCACAGTCCAACTCTCACATCCATACATGACCACAGGAAAAACCATAGCCTTGACTAGATGGACCTTTGTTGACAAAGTAATGTCTCCAGTTTTCAATATGTATCTAGGTTGGTCATAACTTTCCTTCCAAGGAGTAAACATCTTTTAATTTCATGGCTGCAGTCACCATCTGCAGTGATTTTGGAGCTCCAAAAAATAAAGTCCACTGTTTCCCCATCTATTTCCCATGAAGTGATGGGACCAGATGCCATGTAAATATACCAAATGATATATTGATTATTGCAATCTGACCTAACAACTGCTTTTGTCTTTAAGGTTTTCCAGAAATTAGAAAACCTTTAAAATAATAGTGTCTATGGAGGAAATTATTTAAGTATGACTTACTGATAAAATCCAGTAATGTTGTTATCTTTTAATATTTTAAAAATTTAATAGCTATAATTATATTTTGTATTTTTAATAAATGCATAATGAATTCTAGCATAGGGTAAAATGGCATATTATCATCTGAAATAGGGGAATTTTAATTTAGAAGATAGAATAATTTCGGAAACTGGTTATAATCCAATTTCTGGATACCAAAGCTTTAAGATTTCTTAATCTTATAACTAAGAAATTAAGATTTCCTAATCTTATAATTATTTTTCTTTCAGTTATAATTTAAAGATTTGTTGCTATTGTGGGATACTGAGACAGTAGCAGTAATAATCCAAGTGCTACAGGGAATTCTTTTATTCCATAGTGAATTTTGAAGGTATTGAAACAAGACAAAAAATAATAAACACAAATTGCCATATTTACTTTGTTATGCCAATACATTAGGGTATCAAGAATTGAGCTTTCAAAGGTACTATAATAATATGCCTAAATATCCAAATTTTAAAAATTTTATTATATAAGAGATGGATTCCATTATTTTTTTAAATTGCAGATAAATTTGTTTTGTTTCTCCCAGTAGAGAGTTTTGAGTATTTAATTAAAAGCCTCATTGCCCCATCATTAAATTCAAAGAAGCATATCTAATGTGAACACTTAAATGTAATGTCACTCATTAGTCTTTAATGAAGAGAAACTTATTCTTTCTCTAAAGAACAGCTGTAAAAATAGTATCTGTCACCTACAAAATTACATATTCCCAAGATTATTAATGTGCATTTAATGACTTTAAAATATGTCTTTGCAATAGTTATTATGTGTGTTTCTTTCTTTTTGGCTTCACCTGTAAAAGAGGTTAATTGAAGTCAGATAGACTGGAATTCTCATGCACCCTAGGACACCATGCTAAAGGAGAAGCTGAATTTTCCCAAACACCAGTACTAGATTTGGCACAAAGCTGTTTGGCTTTCTATACCACACGTTCTCTCATTGGTCTTGTACTTTGACAGCAGTTTTCATAATCCATCATAAAGTCTATCACGAGACCATTAAAATTCATCTGGAACTCTTCTTCGTAGGGTCTAGTCAACAAGAATATTGATTTTGATGTCTGTGGCATTGCCTGACTCTGCAAGGTAGAATGCAGAATAAAGCAAGGTGGGTGGCAGTTAAGATTCACTAGTGTCGAATTACTATCATCATCACCATTATCATCATCATCACCATCATCATCACAGCCATCACTAACTGCCATTCCTGGAAAGCGTATCTAGATCTATGACATACTGAATTCCTACATTCTCTGTATTTGACCACTGGGACATGTTAGCACTCTGAATCTCTATTTTTCTTTTAAAATAAAAAGTGCTAACTGGTTCTGCTGATATTTAGCAAAACCTCTGGACAATTTTTTTTATAAAGACAATTATCCTTGCCTAACCAAATATCCTTATTTTTGACTGTGGTAAATTATGCATCTCTATTTGTTATTGAACTTTCTAGAATGTATCTAGGATATTTAGTGTCATGTAAGTACAGCTTTGTTATGTTTTCAAGTATATTACCACCTTGTTAAAACACAGTTTACCATAAGGCAAAATTCAATATTTAGTGTCTCCTTAAAGTGCATCCAACATACTTTAATTACAGAAGCAACCAAAATATTTCATTGTAGACACATTTGCCTACATACTGTTTCCATGGCATAACTCCAAGAATGACAAAATAGCATCATTCTATTCATTTATGCTTTCAACAAATATTTATTCAGTCACTCCTATGGTAGACATACTGCTATGTTCTTAGGCACAGTAATATAGAGTCTTACAGTCGTGTATATAAATGCATAGATTTCAAGAGTATAATCATGTGCTTTTTCCTGTAGTGGAAAACTATTTTTTATGTGCTTCATACCTCATACATTTTTCTTACAAGGATAATCTGAACAACAATAACAAAGCAAATGTGTTACTTCTGGAATGCTACTGACAATCAACAGAAGGTTAGATCCTGAGCATTATATGACTTTCACAATCTACATACTCAACCACATTGCACAGGACTAAACATAGGAGTACTCCAAAATACTATCATTTGCTAAATTGAATTAAAGAAGTAAGACAAAGTCCCTTTGCTTTTTAAGCAATTTGAATATTTGCTTTTATAAAGCCATTTTGAACATTTGTTGTTGTTCAATCGCTCAGTCATGTCCGACTCTTTGCAACCCTATGGACCCCAGGCTTCCCTGTCCTTCACCATCTCCCAGAGCTTGCTCAAACTCATGTCCTTCAAGTCAGTAATGCCATCCAATCATCTCATCCTCTGTCATCCCCTTCTCCTCCCACCTTCAGTCTTTCCCAGCATCAGGATCTTTTCTAATGAGTCGGCTTTTTGCATCAGGTGGCCAAAGTATTGAAACTTCAACTTCAGAATCAGTCTTTCCAATTTTAAATGTAGACTTCATTTAAAAATGTAGAAAATTTTTACAACTAATGTATTTAATTTAACATTAGACATTTTTGAAATGTGTGCTCTATGCAAGGCTGATTATCCTGAAGCCTTCCCAACATCCATAGATACAACCAGCCAAATCAAACCTCCTAATATCTGCAAAATATACACTCATCTTTCAAGGCTGCTAAAAATTTATTTTCCCTACTCAACTGCTGATATTTTACTCCTGCACAATTGACTGCCCACTATGTTTTAATATTTATTTTTTAATGAGGTGTAGTTGACCTATAACATAAGTTTCAGGTGTACAACACAGTGGCTCAAAATTTTTAAAGACTGTGCTCCATCTTTAGTTATTACTCTTGTAGCTTATTTATTTTATATATAGGGAGCTTTCCCCTCCTCACTGAAAATCACGTTTTGTCTCTATATCTGTGAGACTGTTAATTTTTTTCTTATATTAACTAGTTTGTTTTATTTTTGAGATTCCACATATAAGTGATAACATACAGTATATATAGTTTTTCTCTGTGTGACTTATTTCACTAAGAATAATGCCCTCTAAGTTGATCCATGTTGTTGCAAATTGACTGTCAACTATTTTGTTTCCCCACTGTATCTTCTTTTCATTTTATATGAAAACAATGGCATCATTTAATGATGATAAAAATAATGAATGAAATGAAATGAATGAATGAAAAATAATACTTTAAAAAGAATGTGGATAGATAGATCTGAATATCTTTGCTGTACAGCAGAAATTAACACAACATTGTAAATGAAAGATACTTCAATTTAAAAAAATTAAAATACAATGATTTTGTACGGTTTGGAAAGTAGAATTTGTACAGTCAGTTATTAGTAAAGGTTATTTTTTGCAAATGATATAAATTTAATTCAAACTGACTTGGCCATATCACTGTTAAATGTAGAGACATTCTTCAGACATAGCTGAATCCAGATGTTCCAGCAAATTTATCAAGAAATATGTGCTGACTCTATTCTTAACAACACTTTTCCTATAGTAGCCCTGCAACTTGAGGTCTACATTCCACAGACTTAACACTTCCACAGTATTAAACCTCTTTGCAATGTCCAGCAAGAGTTAAAGGATTTAATCTTATTCCCAAACTTAAGGACTAAAGAACTGATTCCCAAACTTAAGACATCAAATTAGGAGGTGGTCCTAAGATGGCAGAGGAATAGGATGGGGAGACCACTTTCTCCCCCACAAATTCATCCAAAGAACATTTAAACACTGAGTAAGTTCCACAAAACAACTTCTGAATGCTGGCAGAGGACATCAGGCACCCAGAAAAGCAGCCCATTGTCTTCAAAAGGAGGTAGGAAAAAATATAAAAGACAAAAAGAGAGACAAAGAGGAGGAACGGAGCTCCATCCCGGGAAGGGAGTCTTAAAAAGAGAGAAGTCTCCAAACACCAGTCTGGCGAGCCTTGGAACCGCAGAGGGCAACATAACTGGCAGGAAAAATAAATAAATAATTAAAACCCACAGATTATGGGCCCAACGGTAACTCCCCCAGCACAGAAGCAGCACAGATGCCTGCACCCGCCACTAGCAACTGGGGGCTGGGCAGGGAGGCGCGGGCTGCATTGCTTAGGGTAAGGACCAGGCCTGAATGCCCCAAGGGCAATCTGAGGAGACTATCTTGGGCTAGCAAACCAGACTGTGGGATAGCTACCACGTGAAAAGCCCTAACCTAAGACACCGCCAGGCCCGCTCACAGAACAAAGGACTGACTAGAGCTACACAAAAAGCCCTAACCTAAGACACTGTCAGGCCTGCTCACAGAACAAAGGACTGAACAGAGCTAGCTGGCTGCAGACCATCCCCCTCTGGTAACAGGCAGCCAGAGCCAGAAGGGGCAGTCTTGGCCCCAGAGAGGCATTATCTACCAAACTGCAAGTAGGCTTCTTTGCTAACTAAGACTTCTTGGGATTCTGGACGGTCAACATCTGCCTGAGAAGGTGTGCCGGTTGTACACCCAGAAAACCGAGTGGCAGGGACAGGGGAGGCGATAAGTTGCAGCGACCTTGCTAACCAAACACCTGATCACCTGAGCTGCTTGGACCTGGGAAGTGCACAAAACGCAGGCCCAACCGAGTCTGCGCCTCTGAGGACAACCCGAGTGCCTGAACCTGAGCGGCTTAGACCTGGGAGGTGCTTGCAGGCCAGGGCTGGCCTCGGACAGTTCCCAGCGGAGCAATCTAGACCCTGAGCAGTGTGGGCAGGGAGGGCACAAGTGCCGTGAGCGGGGGCAGGCCCAGTGTGGCTGAGACACTGCGAGCACACGCCAGTGTTATTTGTTTGCAGCGTCCCTCCCTCCCCACAGGGCGACTGAACAAGTGAGCCTTAAAAAGTGTCCACCACTGCCCCCTTGTGTCAGGGGTGAAATCAGACACTGAAGAGAACAGCAAACAGAAGAAGCTAAAACAGAGGAAACCACCTTGAAAGTGACAGGTGCAATAGATTAAAACCCTGTAGTTAGTACCGAATACATAGGAAGGGTCCTATAGATTTCGAGAAATATAAGCTGGGCCAATGAACTATCCGAATATGAACTGACCCCACACTGTCCACAACACCACCAGAGAAAGTCCTAGATATATTTTTACCATTTTTACTATAATTTTTTATTTTTTAAAATTTTTTTCTTAGTTTTTAAGTGCTCTATTACTCCTTTAATTTTCATTTTTATAACCTACTATTACTTTGCCAAAAAAAAAACAAAACAGAGAAGGACCCTATTTTTTAAAGCAAACTTCATATATATATATATATATATATATATATATATATATATATTAAACCTTTATGACTTTGGTTTTTTTATTTCTTTTCTTTAATATTGTATTTTTGAAAATCCAACCTCTACTCTAGATTTTTAAGGTTTGCTTTTGGTATTTGTTATCAATTTTGTACCTTTAAGAACCCAATCTTCAGGACCCATTTTTACTTGGGAGCGAGATTACTGGCTTAAATGCTCTCTCCCACTTTGGATTCTCCTTTTTCTCCACCAGGTTGCCTCTATCTCCTCCCTCCCCCATCTCTTCTCTACCCAACTCTGTGAATCTCTTCATGTGTTCCAGATGGTGGAGAACACTTAGGGAACTGATTACTGCCTGGATCTGTCTCTCTCCTTTTGACTCCCCCCTTTATCCTCCTGGCCACCTCTGTCTCCTTCCTCCCTCTTCTCTTCTCTGTATAACTCTGTGAACATCTCGGAGTGGTCCAGACTGTGGAGAGCATATAAGGAAGTGATTGCTGGCTAGCTTGCTCTCTCCTTTTTTGGTTCCAACTCATCTCATTTGGGTCACCTCTAACTCCCTTCTACCTCTTCTCTTCTCCATGTAACTCTGTGAACCTCTCTGGGTGTCCCTCTCTGTGGAGAAACTTTTCATCTTTAACCTAGATGTTTTTATCAGCAGTGCTATATAGATGGAAAACTCTTGAGGCTACTTTAAAAATAAGACTCAAAACCAGAATCAGGAGGCTTAAGTCCAAATCCTGAGAACACCAGAGAATTCCTGACTCTGGGGAACAGTAATCGACAGGAGTTCATCAAATGCTTCCTTACCTACACTGAAACAAAGCACCACCCAAGGGCCAACAAGTTCTAGAACAAGACATACCATGCAAATTCTCTAGCAACACAGGAACACAGCCCTGAGCTTCAATATACAGGCTGCCCAAAGTCACTTCAAACCTATTGACATCTCATAACTCATTACTGGACACTTCATTGCACTCCAGAGAGAAGAAATCCAGCTCCACCCACCAGAACACCGACACAAGCTTCCCTAACCAAGAAACCTTGACAAGCCACACCATACAACCCCACCCACAGCGAGGAAACTCCACAATAAAGAGAACTCCACAAACAGCCAGAATACAGAAAGGCCACACCAAATACAGCAATATAAACAAGATGAAGAGACAGAGGAATACTCAGCAGGTAAAGGAACAGGAGAAATACCCACCAAACCAAACAAAAGAGGAAGAGATAGGGAATCTACCTGATAAAGAATTCTGAATAATGATAGTAAAAGTGATCCAAAAATCTTGAAATCAAAATGGAATCACAGATAAATAGCCTGGAGACAAGGATTGAGAAGATGCAAGAAAGGTTTAACAAGGACCTAGAAGAAATAAAAAAGAGTCAATATATAATGAATAATGCAATAAATGAGATCAAAAACATTCTGGAGGGAACAAATAACAGAATAACGGAGGCAGAAGATAGCATTAGTGAAGTAGAAAATAGAATGGCAGAAATAAATGAATCAGAGAGGAAAACAGAAAAACGAATTAAAAGAAATGAGGACAATCTCAGAGACCTCTGGGACAACGTTAAATGCCCCAACATTCGAATCATAGGAGTCCCAGAAGAAGACAAAAGAAAGACCATGAGAAAATACTTGAGGAGATAATAGTTGAAAACTTCCCTTAAATGAGGAAGGAAATAATCACCCAAGTCCAAGAAACCCATAGAGACCGAAACAGGATAAACCCCAGGTGAAACACCCCAAGACACATACTAATCAAATTAACAAAGATCAAACACAAAGAACAAATATTAAAAGCAGCAAGGGAAAAACAACAAATAACACACAAGGGGATTCCCATAAGGATAACAGCTGATCTTTCAATAGAAACTCATCAGGCCAGGAGGAAATGGCAGGACATACTTAAAGTGATGAAAGAAAATAACCTACAGCCTAGATTACTGTACCCAGCAAGGATCTCATTCAAATATGAAGGAGAAATCAAAAGCTTTACAGACAAGCAAAAGCTGAGAGAATTCAGCACCACCAAATCAGCTCTCCTAAATGGTCTCCTCTAGACAGGAAACACAAAAAGTGTGTATAAACTTAAACCCAAAACAATAAAGTAAACGGCAATGGGATCATACTTATCAATAATTGCCTTAAACATAAATGGGTTGAATGCCCCAACCAAAGACAAAGACAGGCTGAATGGATATAAAAACAAGACCCCTATATATGTTGTCCACAAGAGACTGACCTCAAACCAGGGACACATACAGACTGAAAGTGAAGGGCTCGAAGAAGATAGTCCACGCAAATAAAGACCAAAAGAAAGCAAGAGTAGCAATTCTCATATCAACTAAAATAGACTTTAAAACAAAGGCTGTGAAAAGAGACAAAGAAGGATACTACATAATGATCAAAGGATCTATCCAAGAAGAAGATATAACAATCATAAATATATATGCACCCAACAAAGGAGAACTGCAATATGTAAGGCAAATGCTAACAAGTATGAAAGGGGGATATAACCATAACACATTAATAGTGGGAGACTTTAATACCCCACTCACACCTATGGATAGATAACTAAACAGAAAATTAACAAGGTAACACAAAGTTTAAATGATACAATAGACCAGCTAGACCTAACTGATATCTATAGGACATTTCACTCCAAAACAATGAAGTTCACCTTTTTCTCAAGCACACACGGAACCTTCCCCAGGATAAATCATATCCTGGGCCATGAATATAGCCTTGGTAAATTCAAAAAAATTGAAATCATTCCAAGCATCTTTTCTGACCACAATGCAGTAAGATTAGACCTCAATTACAGGAGGAAAAACTATTAAAAATTCCAACATATGGAGGCTTAACAACATGCTTCTGAATAACCAACAAATCACAGAAGGAATCAAAAAAGAAATCAAAATATGCATAGAAATGAGTGAAAATGAAAACACAACAACCCAAAACCTGTGGGACACTGTAAAACCAGTGCTAAGGGGAAGGTTCATACCAATACAGGCATACCTCAAGAAACAAGAAAAAAGTCAAATAAATAACCTAACTCTATACCTAAAGCAACCAGAAAAGGAAGAAATGAAGAACCCCAGGGTTAGTAGAAGGAAAGAAATCTTAAAAATTAGGGCAGAAATAAATGCAAAAGAAACAAAAGAGACCATAGCAAAAATCAACAAAGCCAAAAGCTGGCTCTTCGAGAGGATAAATAAAACTGACAAACCATTAGCCAGACTCATCAAGAAACAAGGGAGAAAAATCAAATCAATAAAATTAGAAATGAAAATGGAGAGATCACAACAGACAACACAGAAATACAAAGGATCATAAGAGACTACTATCACCAATTATATGCCAATAAAATGGACAACGTAGAAGAAATGGGCAAATTCTTAGAAAAGTACAACTTTCCAAAACTGAACCAGGAAGAAATAGAAAATCTTAACAGACCTATCACAAGCATGGAAATTGAAACTGTAATCAGAAATCTTCCAGCAAACAAAAGCCCAGGTCCAGATGGCTTCACAGCTGAATTCTACCAAAAATTTCGAGAAGAGCTAACACCTATCCTACTCAAACTCTTCCAGAAAATCGCAGAGGAAATTAAACTTCCAAACACATTCTATGAGGCCACCATCACCCTAATACCAAAACCTGACAAAGATGCTACAAAAAAAGAAAACTACAGGCCAATATCGCTGATGAACATAGATGCAAAAATCCTTAACAAAATTCTAGCAATCAGAATCCAACAACATTTAAAAGATCATACATCATGACCAAGTGGGCTTTATCCCGGGGATGCAAGGATTCTTCAATATCCACAAATCAATCAATGTAATTCACCACATTAACAAATTGAAAAATAAAAGCCATATGATTATCTCAATAGATGCAGAGAAGGCCTTTGACAAAATTCAACATCGATTTATGATAAATACTCTCCAGAAACCAGGAATAGAAGGAACATACCTCAACATAATAAAAGCTATATCTGACAAACCCACAGCAAACATTATCCTCAATGGTGAAAAATTGAAAGCATTTCCCCTAAAGTCAGGAACAAGACAAGGGTGCCCACTTTCACCACTACTATTCAACATAGTTTTGGAAGTTTTGGCCACAGCAATCAGAGCAGGAAAAGAATAAAAAGGAATCCAAATTGGAAAAGAAGAAGTAAAATTCTCACTGTTTGCAGATTACATGATCCTCTACGTAGAAAACCGTAAAGACTCCACCAGAATATTACCAGAGCTAATCAATGAATATAGTAAAGTTGCAGGATACAAAATCAACACACAGAAATCCCTTGCATTCCTATACACTAATAATGAGAAAATATAAAGAGAAATTAAGGAAACAATTCCATTCACCACTGCAACGAAAAGAATAAAATACTTAGGAATATATCTACCTAAAGAAACTAAAGACCTATATATTGGAAAACTATAAACCACTGGTGAAAGAAATCAAAGAGGATACTAATAGATGGAGAAGTATACCGTGTTTATGGATCAGAAGAATCAATAGAGTGAAAATGAGTATACTACCCAAAGCAATCTATAGATTCAATGCAATCCCTATCAAATTACCAATGGTATTTTGAGCTAGAACAAATAATTTCACAATTTGTATGGAAATACAAAAAACCTCGAATAGCCAAAGCAATCTTGAGAAAGAAGAATGGAACTGGAGGAATCAACTTGTCTGACTTCAGGCTCTACTACAAAGCCACAGTCATCAAGACAGTATGGTACTGGCACAAAGACAGAAATATAGATCAATGGAACAAAATAGAAAGCCCAGAGATAAATCCACACACCTATGGATACCTTATCTTTGACAAAGGAGGCAAGAATATACAATGGAGAAAAGACAATCTCTTTACCAAGTGGTGCTGGGAAAACTAGTCAACCACTTGTAAAAGAATGAAACTAGAACACTTTCTAACACCACAAACAAAAATAAACTCAAAATGGATTAAAGATCTAAACCTAAGACCAGAAACTATAAAACTCCTAGAGGAAAACATAGACAAAACACTCTCTGACATAAATCACATCAGGATCCTCTATGACCCACCTCCCAGAATATTGGAAATAAAAGCAAAAATAAACAAATGGGACCTAATTAAAATTAAAAGCTTCTGCACAACAAAGGAAACTCTAAGCAAGGTGAAAAGACAGCCTTCTGAATGGAAGAAAATAATAGCAAATGAAGCGACTGACAAAGAATTAATCTCAAAAATATACAAGCAAAACCTGCAGCTCAAATCCATAAAAATAAATGACCCACTCAAAAAATGGGCCAAAGAACTAAACAGACATTTCTCCAAAGAAGACATACAGATGGCTAACAAACACATGAAAAGATGCTCAACATCACTCATTATCAGAGAAATGCAAATCAAAACCAAAATGAGGTACCATTTCACGCCAGTCAGAATGGCTGCAATCCAAAAGTCTACAAGCAATAAATGCTGGAGAGGATGTGGAGAAAAGGGAACCCTCTTACACTGTTGGTGGGAATGCAAACTAGTACAGCCACTATGGAGAACAGTGTGGAAATTCTTTAAAAAACTGGAAATAGAACTGCCTTATGACCCAGCAATCCCACTGCTGGGCATACACATTGAGGAAACCAGAATTGAAAGAGACACGTGTACCCCAATGTTAATCGCAGCACTGTTTATAATAGTCAGGACATGGAAGCAACCTAGATGTCCATCAGCAGATGAATGGATAAGAAAGCTGTGGTACATATACACAATGGAGTATTACATTAAAAAGAATACAAAGCAATTAAAAAGAATACATTTGAATCAGTTCTAATGAGGTGGGTGAAACTGGAGCCTATTATACAGAGTGAAGTAAGCCAGAAAGAAAAACACCAATACAGTATGCTGCTGCTGCTGCTAAGTCACTTCAGTCATGTCCGACTCTGTGTGACCCCTTAGACGGCAGCCCACCAGGCTCCGCCGTCCGTGGGATTCTCCAGGCAAGAACACTGGAGTGGGTTGCCATTTCCTTCTCCAATGCATGAAAGTGAAAAGTGAGAGTGAAGTCGCTCAGTCGTGTCCGACTCTTAGTGAACCCATGGACTGCAGCCCACCAGGCTCCTCCATCCATGGGATTTTCCAGGCAAGAGTACTGGAGTGGGGTGCTATCGCCTTCTCCATATACTAACGCGTATATATGGAATTTAGAAAGAACCCTGTATGCGAGACAGCAAAAGAGACACAGATGTATAGAATAGTCTTTTGGACTCTGTGGGAGAGGGAGAGGGTGGGATGATTTGGGAGAATGGCATTGAAACATGTATAATATCATATATGAAATGAATCACCAGTCCAGGTTTGATGCATGATACTGGATGCTTGGGGCTGGTGCACTGGGATGACCCAGAGGGATGGTATGGGGAGGGAAGAGGGAGGAGGGTTCAGGATGGGGAACATGTGTACACCTGTGGCAGATTAATGTTGATGTATGGCAAAACCAATACAATATTTAAAGTAATTAGCCTCCAATTAAAATAAATGAATTTATATAAAAAATTTTAAGAGAAAAAATAAAACATCAAATGAGGACTAGGTCTAGCTAAAACTGAGTTTTATGAATATTCTAGGGATTTGATGAGTGTTATCTGAGAGTAAAGGTGGAAATCTAGGAGCTGTCCCAAAAAATAGGAGACACAGAGGATGATCAGGCAAAATAACCACAGTGCACTACACCTCACATAAAATATACTGTAGATGGACATTCTTTTTTAACAAAGGTTTCCATGTTAAAGTACAAAATGGAGCCCATAAAGTAAAAGGACACATCATCAATCATTTACAGAAACTTTTCACATTTCAGATCTTCAGAAACCCACTTTCCTTTCAGTTACAAATTCATATCAACAGCATGAATTACGTCTTTTGAAGTCTTAGTTTCCCTGCTCTATTGACTAAAAAAGATGAAATAACTCATATGAAATAGACTTTCTCTCTCCATCTTTCTATACTATATATCTCTATATGCATAGAGATCATAAATATGATGCACTTGAGTTCTTGTCAGTGTGCCCATTAAGGACAGTGCGTATATATGGTACCACTTCAAGGAGCTCAGTAAATTTACTGAACTTTTCACTTGGCCTAATTCATTTTCTATTGCTCACTTCCTCAGTGTGTTTCCAAGAGTGGACATGTGTGCAGGTAGAGTCTTTATATGCGTCAGCATTTCCTCTGACAACTCCTTTGTGTGGAAATTGCTTTATAACTATAGGTATTTCCTCCTCCTCTGTTCTCCTTTCGTGTATCTTCAATCTCTCCCTCTACAGGAGCTCTGCACCACATTTTCAAAGATATTCTTAAATCTTGGCCAGAATTTGTAAATGGACTCCAATTCAGCTCTCCTTCTCCATAAACTCACTGTTTTCTTCTTCTCCCAACCATCAAGATTCTTAGAGATAATTTTCTCTCAGGGTCTCTATTATCCACTACCACCATTCATTTTAAAAATATAACTTACAATCTGACTTTTAGGGCCACCTGTTCTACTGCAGCTGACTGCAATTCTATTAATTAACATTGATTACAAGTAACTTATATGCAGAGTACATCATGAGAAACACTGGATTGGAAGAAACACAAGCTGGAATCAAGATTTCCAGGAGAAATATTAATGAGCTCAGATATGCAGATGACACCACCCTTATGGCAGAAAGTGAAGAGGAACTAAAAAGCCTCTTGATGAAAGTGAAAGAGGAGAGTGAAACAGTTGGCTTAAAGCTCAACATTCAGAAAATGAAGATCATGGCATCCGGTCCCATCACTTCATGGGAAATAGATGGGGGAACAGTGGAAACAGTGTCAGACTTTATTTGGGGGGCTCCAGAAACACTGCAGATAGTGATTGCAGCCATGAAATTAAAAGACGCTTACTCCTTGGAAGAAAAGTTATGACCAACCTAGATAGCATATTGAAAAGCAGAGACAGTACCTTGCCGCCTAAGGTCCGTCTAGTCGAGGCTATGGTTTTTCCAGTGGTCATGTATGGATGTGAGAGTTGGACGGTGAAGAAGGCTGAGCACCGAAGAATTGATGCTTTTGAACTGTGGTGTTGGAGAAGACTCTTGAGAGTCCCTTGGACTGCAAGGAGATCCAACCTGTCCATTCTGAAGGAGATCAGCCCTGGGATTTCTTTGGAAGGAATGATGCTAAAGCTGAATCTCCAGTACTTTGGCCACCTCATGCGACGAGGTGACTCATTGGAAAAGACTCCGATGCTGGGAGGGATTGGGGGCAGGAGGAGAAGGGGACGAGATGACGAGAAGAGGATGAGATGGCTGGATAGCATCACTGACTCGATGGACGTGAGTCTGAGTGAACTCCAGGAGTTGGTGATGGACAGGGAGGCCTGGCGTACTGCGATTCACAGGTTCGCAAAGAGTCAGACACAACTGAGTGACTGAACTGAACTGAACAAGTACCCAAGTATAATGCCTTCATCTTTGTCATAATGTAATGTTATAACAATTACAACAAGAGCAACTCTTGTTAAAACACAGATTTTGGGCACCATGCTATATTTTTATAGGAATTATGTAGGTGTCTCTTTTTATTTTCACTATATCTCTTAGAGATGGGCACTATTTTTTAATCTCCGCAGAGAACATACACCCCGGAATTTGAAATAAACTGCCCAAGAGCGCCGTCTTTCTTAATGTCTTTCCAATCACCTCTCTAGTTCTATCCTTCTAAAGAGGTTATAATCTCAGAAATGGTCAATGATGACAATCACCAAGTGTGATGCTTATTCTTTGTCCCAAGCTCCTTACTTTTAAATACTAACAGCAATGTCAGATTGTACCTGTTAGCAGAGACAATCTCGATTACATGGCCTCTTCTCCTAGATTCGTGACATGTGTATTACAGGGGCCATTTCTTACATATTTTGGTATATCCAGCTACAAGCACAACGTCTAACACATAGCAGTCTCTCAAAGAATTTGTAAAGGAAGAAAGTAAATTAAGACTTTGTGTAGCATATCATACAGCAGGATTGGTTCCCAATGTATAAAGCTTTAGATGTCTGGAAAGGTTTTATAGTTTTAGCGCTAATTCTGGTTCTTCTATTCACTTTCTACAGTGGCCATATGGTGATTTATCCAACAGATTCAGGTGTGCAACTAAGTATGGTGATATCTGTTTTATATACACGGTAACTTGTTTTAAAAAAACATAGTGCAAATCTTGTGGTAGTCTTCCACCAGCATTCTGCTAAGGTCAAAGTGGCATTTTGGGAAATCCTATGAAGAAAATTATACAGGATTAAATGATGAGGGGAGATACTCTCCCTGGCAACTGCTGTACTTTAAAAATGACATCTAATTTGCAATCTCTTGGATAACCAAAACACCAGTAAGAGTTGGAATATGCTGTAAGACTTAAAGTAATTGTGTTCATGTCAGGGATGTGGCTTACTACTAAGATCTTCTTACTGTTTTGTTCTCTTACTCCCTGATTTACTGTATCAGTTTATCAGGTACACTTAGGAGCCTGATCTTGCTTTCCACTTAAAACATACAGCAAGTCTTCACACTCAGAGGAAAGAACCTTACAATTTGCACTTTCCGTTAATCCAGTGTTACCTTGATTTGGTTTAGATTCATAAATCAAACAGAAGTCAAGAGCAAAAGGGAAAGGAAAGGAATCAGAAACAGTTTCACACTGAACTTCTAAGATACTTTGTACTTTTTGTGGAGTGTTGAAATCACTGTAACAGTCACATTCCTCTACAGCCTGACAGAGGCCTTACCTAGCTAAGCATTTTTGACAACCACAGGTTTCATTTTCATGGTACTGTGTTGATATGTCTCATTAGGCTTCAGGTACCTGCTCTAGTAAAATTCATATTCGCTTCTGCTTAGAAAGAAAAAGGCATTAAGAAAGGAACTTTCAGTTATGCTATGAAACTATGGCTAAATCTCAAGGATATACTATTATTCATGATTAACTCATGTGTATACAGTTTAATTGAGGTGTATGTCTTTACCCTGAATTTACAAAGTCCATTTTGGGGCCCACCCTCATTACTGAGGTAAAAGCAAGAGAAATCAATACATGTATACACTGCTGAATAAACAAACACCTCTTTGTAAATTATTCCTAAACAGATCCGACTTCCCGTCCTCATGTTCACCTTCTACATTAGAAATATGACTCACATACTAAGCATTGACAAGTGTGTAGCCAATGTGAAGATACACGTAATTCTAATAGGTATTCTCGTCTCTGAAATGTTGTGAATGAAGCAAGGAATTTATATTTTCTTTATTAAGCAGCTACATAGGCACTTGCTTTTTAAGTTTCAACCTTAGCAGTTCTTAAAAAAATAATAGTCTTCTCCATCTAACTACCGTAGACTTTTGTTTCCCATAACTTTCCTGTGATGCTCTGATGTTTTCAGTTGTAGAGGACAGGGACATAAGTTACTGAATTGGCACAAGCTTTATGATGTTTCCTAAGAACACTAGAAGTGTACAACTTCCAATCAATTAGCAGGATACTGAGTACACTGCACTGTGGCAGTTGACCACAGTGTGAAGATTCTTCCACTGTCCAATGGAATTAAAATATTGTTGGAAAGTTGAGCAATATGCATATAAAAAAGAAGCTTAGCAACAAGAGTAGGCAACAAGTTAAGTTCTGAGAAGTGATAGGGAGAGTTAGCCCTGTGTGTCTGAGTTTTATTCAGTCAGCTGTGTCCAACTCTATGCAACTACATGGAGTAGAGCCCACCAGGCTCCTCTTTCCATGGGGTTCTCCAGGCAAGAATACTGGAGTGGGTTGCCATTCCCTCTTCCAGGGGATCTTCCCAACCCAGGTCTCCTGCATTGCAGGCGGACTCTACTGTTTGAGACCCTATGGAAGCATAAAGTAAGTCCATTTTAAGCTAAGAAAAAGAAACAGTGAGCCAGTTTTGAATATATAGTGACTAGAAACAGGGTCCAGAATGCAGTTTGAAGGACGGGTCAGATCGCGATTAAGCAAAAGGAATAGAGCATCATAGGTTCACTGAAGAGTGTGAACAAAGGAAAGAGATGGAGAAAACAACTCCAACAGCTCATTTTATTGAGTGTTGACTCTGTGTCAGGTACAGTATTAAATGTTTTGTATGTAAACTCACTCGTAAAGAAATTAGAGGTGTACTTAGAGAAGCTGTGAGCAGTCAATAAGGTGACCCAGGTTTACTCCTGGTTCTGACACTGTGATCCTCCCCATGCACCTCACTTTCTTCTCTTAGCAAACCAACAGTACCCACTGAGCAGTCTTGAAGTTTCTTCCTGCCCCAAATTTATGTGAAAAGGTCAACATAGGAAAATGATTAATATCAGAATGGAAATGAACTGAAAATGATTGCTAGACTTGGGGGTTTTAGCTCAGAGACACTAGTATCATTTAGTTGTTAAATACTGCGTTCAAGGCATTTTGCCAAGTTATCTCATTTTTTATACATTTGAATTTTGTAAAAACCAAGGTCCTGACCAACACTTTTTTATGATTTTACATAAGGATAACTCATTCATATGCCTATGGGAAATAGGTAGGTAATGCAAATAAATTAATTACATCCCATCTAAACAGGGTAGTGGGTACCTGTCCCTGTAGCTGTTTGTTCTGAGGGAATGACATTATGTCATCCTGGTGGTTCAGACAGTAAATAATCTGCCTGTGATGTGGGAGACTGGGGTTCAATCCCTGAGTAGGGAAGATTCCCCTGGATAAGGGAATGGTAACCCACTCCTGTATTCTTGCCTGGAGAATTTGATGGACAAAGGAGCCTGGTGGGCTATAGCCCATAGGTCGCAGAGTCGGACACTCACTTGCAGTCATTTAGGGAGGATTCAGAAGGATGAAAACCATAATCATGATTAACCTGTTCACATTTTCTATGTTCTCTTTCAGGCACTTATCTTATACCATCATATGACTCATTGCTGGACATATATCTCTTGTTTCCTATTTCAGGTAAGAAAAACTTGAAGCTGAAAGCAGCTAAGTAATTCACCCAATTTTTACCAGCACTAAGAAAGGGAGAAGATGATGACACTTTTCAAACTCAAGATAATCTAACTGTAAAGCCCTTTCCCCCCCCAACTTATCCCCAATATCCAGTGCTGCCTGGTGAGACAACAAAGCATTGAACATACTAGGTGAAATATAACATTTGGCTTTTATTGAATTAAATTTTTGAATTAAATCTGGCAGTCTAGGTTCATGTCAAAGAAATGGAAATAATATAAATAAATGACATTAAAGCTGAGAGGCAGCAATGGGAATAAATAAACCATAATTCTGGGCTCCCTGAGGTGGGAAAACTGTCATTCATGGGCACTGTGCAATTTAAAATCCAATCAGGATCTACCTCATATACTTCCGATAGCTTTTTCTACTTAGATGCAATCATTTATCTGCTCTTACCTTAGTACCGTTCAGCTTGGCTCATGCATTTCTCTATGAAGCATCTGGTTGGTTGAGAATGGTGTTTCAGCCTCAAGGTTACCTTTTCTGCTGTATTTAGTATCAACTTCTCTGCAATATAGTACTTGCATATTTTTTACCCTTTGTTCTATTTACCTGGCTTCCTGGCCCACTGAACGTATTTGTTCCGGTTCACACAAAACTTTCCACCATGCTGGAGGCCCTTCTCCATCTCATCCATGGGCACTCATACAACTTGTACACAATCAGTGAACAGTCCAAAGGGAAGTCCACCTCTAGGCAGCTCCAAAGTGTCTGTAGCATGAACCATTGACTTTGACAAGGAAAACAGTTTTATATTTAAGACATATTGGGAACAATTTCCAGAGGCTTTACAGTATTTAAAACCAGGCCACCTGTTAAACACCTTTGGTAGTCTGCTTTTGGGAGCTGATTTTCAGGACTGTAACAACTTTATAATCTGAACAACTTTAATCAAGACTCTTTCCTTGGCAGATGCCATCTTTTTATACGAGGCATTATTGTATACCTATTTTATACAGATGCCAATTTTATACTAGGATCTTCTGACAGTCTGTTGAGGGTTTTGCCCTTTGTTTGATCCCCAGTGATTTCTCTTTCCTGAGTTGTTGTAGATTAATATATAACAGCTGTTTGTCTATCATGTGGAACTCATATAATTAAGGCTTTAGCCCTCTACACTCTTCATTTTCAAACCTGCACCATGTTAACATGTTCTGCAGTTGGAAGAAAGTTTCTTCACCATTATGTCTCATGCATGCTCTAAAATAAAGATCTACTTAATGGACAAATCTATCCCATGGCCCATAAATATTAATATGAATTCCATTAGTTAGAGCAAAATGTACTCATTTGTGAATGTTTTCAAAGAATATAATTGCTGATTTATTTTTACATTAGAGGATGTATTCTTAGCATTTGGGATAATTCTTGCTTAATTGGTTATCAGCTATTCTCTCATAAATAAATGAATAAATGAAACTCACATTCCTGGCCACTAGTGACACAGGAGAAGCTGACTTCTGGTGCCTTCCTAGACCTTGTCACTGGTTGCTACCCACTCAGCTGTCCAGTTAGTGAGAAGAACCCTGTCATCTGACACAATATGTCTTTGATGTAATAGAAATGTCATAAAAAGAAGCCATGAAGTTCACTTGTTTCAGAAAACATCTCACTACACACAACTAAGTCATATAAAAATGGGACATCAAATTCTATAACTTATTGCCAACCAAATAATTCAACCATTCACAAATAAATCTCAGTGGATAATTTATCAGTTTAATACAGCTAGGGTCATATTGGAATAGCAGCTTCAAATTGGTGTATTCCTCTTACTGAAGGCTCCTAAGGTGAAAGTAAAATAAAAACAAATAAAGAATAATAACTGTATCCTCCTTATAAAATATTGTATGGAAGTAGTATCCAGTTAATTATTTGGTGAACATGAAGTTTAATCTTCATTTAAAATTTTTTGATCATTAATAAAAACATACAGAGAAAGTTTAAAGCATTGAAAAGTGTACATTTTAGCCCAGAATTCAGCATGGCTATTTAGCACAAGTAAGTCAGTTTATATCTTGTGGGCTCCCTGTTTAACACAATAGCTGCTGCTGCTTCTAAGTCACTTCAGTCGTGTCCGACTCTGTGCAACCCCATAGACAGCAGCCCACCAGGCTCCCCCATCCCTGGGATTCTCCAGGCAAGAACACTGGAGTAGGCTGCCATTTCCTTCTCTAATGCATGAAAGCGAAAAGGGAAAGTGAAATTGCTCGGTTGTGTCTGACCCTTGGTGACCCCATGGACTGCAGGCTTCCAGGCTCCTCCGTCCATGGGATTTTCCATGCAAGAGTACTGGAGTAGGGTGCCATTGCCTCCTCCATAACACAATAGCAGACATTATCAAAGATACTACACAAATGCAATTTATTCATTCAATAATAAAATTAAGAACACTCGACTGCCAGGCATGAGTTAACTGCTTTGAAGATATTAAAATATTGTGAGATATAGCCCTAAATTTTCATATTCAGGGAATTAACAAGTCTCTCTGTAGACCATCTCTAATTCTTCATTTATTTCAGTATTTCTAATTCTTCATTTATTTCAGTATTATGCTTACAAATACATAGGGTACAAACCTGTGGATATTCCAACAACAATAATCACTGCTAACTAGTTGTCATAGCTAGTGAACTGATCCTGATCTTAAGGAACTGTAAGGCAACAGAATAATTGAGCATCTTGTCTTTTATTATTTAAAATATCCATGCATTGTTGAGTATGTATTATAAACCGAAGGCTGTACTATGCAGCTCTCTTCCGTTTACTTCCCTTGTTAGCCCAGGAATTGTTCTCTTATTATCATCATTACTTTTGTTTCACAAGTGTGGCAGCTTGGCCTCAGAGGGGTTCTATAGCTTACACATGCTGCAGCTAGCAGGGAGTAGGAACAGGTTTTGAAGCTAAGCAATTGTCCCTAGAGCTTAAGCTCTTAATACTCTTCTATTCAAATGCTGGGTATTAGTATACATAAACAGATTCATTTGAGTCATACTGCTAAAATAAACTAATGGCTGATTGCTCCATCCAAAGTGCAGAAATAAACTCGATATATTCCATGTATCTTTTCTTTTCTTTTTTTGTGAAGAGATCACCAGGAGAAAATAGCTTCCAAGAAATCTTGGGTGATATGCAAAACCGTGCGTGCATGCTCAGTCTCTTCAGTTGAGTCCAATTCTTTGCGACCCTGTGGACTGTAGTTAGCCAAGCTCCTCTATCCATGGGATTCTCCAGGCAAGAATACTGGAGTAGGTTGCCATTTCCTCCTCCAGGGGATCTTTCCAACCCAGGGATCAAACTCACTTCTCCTGTGTCTCCTGCACTGCAGATGAATTCTTTACCACTGAGCCACCTGAGAAGCCCATGCAAAACCACACTCTTTATAATTTTTAAAAAATATTTTAGTATGAAAACCTCAGACTACTACTGGGTACTTTTTGCAGGGTATTTAGTGCTTACCAATTACTCCATGTGCTTCTCTACATTTCCCAGCTTCTCTTGCAATTATTCTGGAGCCATGCGTCTAGTTTAGCCCATGGATGCTGACAGGAAATGACATGTTTGATGTCTGGGCTGAGCTTGTTCATCCATTCCTCTATTTCCCTGAAGTTTTCTTAGAAGCTGTGTGTTTCGGAAAGCATAGCTACTAGGTGTAGAATGGCTGCCCAACATACACTAGGGCAAGGGAAGGGTCTACGATAGCTTCCCTCGTAGCTGTTGGTAAAGAATCTGCCTGCAGTATAGAAGACCTGGGTTCGATCCCTGGGTTGGGAAGATCCCCTGGAGAAGGAAATGGCAACCCACTCCAGTATCCTTGCCTGGAAAATCTCATGGACACAGGAGCCTGGTGGGCTGCAGTCTATGGGGTCACAAAGAGTTGGTCATGACTGAGCTACTAACACTTACTTACTTACGGGTCTATGTGAAACTTACTGAAGTGACTGGGATTTGGAGGTCAACCTAGCATAAGTTAATCTGACTAATACTAGAGTTTAATTGTCCATAGGTTAAAAATGGAGTTGTCTAGTCATCCATGCATGCCTGTTCTGTCACCTCGGAGACACACTGTCTTGGAAGACAGAGTCTATTTTGTGTGTTAGTCATTAGCAGGATGCCCAGTATTGGCCATTATCCATGCCAGCTTACAGCATCAATAGTGCTCTGGGTTTTCACTTCAGAGAAATTGGAAAAGATGATGCATATCTGATTAGGAAATAGGCTCATTGTTACCGCTAGCCTCCAGTATGTGAGTGGACTGAAGTCTTTCTGCTCACCGGTAATGAAAGGGGTGTGTAATATCTCCATAGTGGTCACCATTGTCCCTGTGTGTTGTGATAAGTCATAAAAAGTTGCCCTGACTTTTGGCAGAAGTCCAGGAAAACCAGGGACATTTGCTCAGATTCTTGGCAAGGATGACTTTATGTCAAAATTTTACCATTAAAAAATATCAAATAAAAGTTAATACAAGATAACATTACCATCACTTCCCCTCATTCCTAGGGAAATATGTGGACTTTTAAATATATTGTATTCTAGACATTATCACTTTTAGCAATCTGGAATGAAGCTACTATTTAAGTAAAATTCTATATTATCCGATTCCTCAGATGTACTGCATCAGAATCAAATATTTAGGCAGTTAAAGAAGAAAATTTAAAACATATCTTCTGGGCTTGATACTATAACATGGGGATTTATTTGTAGAATTTGAGAAAGACCCCTCCTGCATTTTTAAAAATCCAAATTTGTCTCACAGTTACACACACCGAACATTTTAAGATTTCAACTCAGATAACTTTGAACATTTCAGATTATTTTTTCTCCCTCACACAAATAGTACAAAAAGGTAAAGGAAATATTAAATACCTGTAGTATCAGACAATCTGAAATCCTCTGTTTTGAGAATTTATCATTGTGCCTTTCAAAAATTGTCTCCAAATCCCACCTGCCTTCAGAGCCTCAGAAGCTGGCTTTCTATTTTGCTATGATTACTCAATAGAAAATAAACAGATGGCCTGAAAAAAATCCAAAAATACAAATAGGGTAGAAATTGCCCTGGGCTTTTGAACAACATTAAAGTAAGGTGCGGTTTTTTTGCTTTTTGGTTTTGGTCCGGGGATTCTATTTGACAAACAAATCTCCTGAAACGCATACCTTGATATGATTTCACTCTCAGCCACCATCAATTGTGTTTTTTGTTTTGTTTCTATTTAAATCCAAAGATAAAGTTAAAGTTTCTTTTTTTTTTTTTAATTCCGATGAGTGAATGATCAATGATTGGTACTTCAGAAGTATATTAAACTGGGGGTTGGAGGGAGGAGGAAATCCAAGCAAGACTTTAGGATGTGTGAATTCCTTTATTTCAGCAGTGAAGAACTTCAGGGCCACTAATCTCATTAATTAAATTGCTTTCAAATAAAGGCCAGGTCCACTGACACCTGACAAAGATAAATTACGCCTGAGATAGAGTTCAGTTTTCCTGCATATGCTTGCCCTTTATGTGTTGACATCCACATATACCACTCTTAGTTAAACATATTTTATGTTTCCAGTAACCCTTATCCTCCTGCTTTTTTGTTTGTACAACTTTATCAGAGAATTTCAATTATAGGACTTTGAAGAGAAAACTGAGGGGCAGAGATATTAAATGTTCCAGCCCTGTCGGGGTACAGGGCACAGCTCCACAGGTTGAATTCTGAACAAGGCACCCAGTCAATGGCATAAATCAGAAATTAAAGTCAACCTCAGCTGTGCCCCCCAAGCCCCAGTCTTGGTGGTTCTGCATCAGTCTGAACCAAGAAGCTTTGAGATCAGTCCCACCCCTGGTGGGATCACCCAAGAGGAAGTCCCTGTCTCTAGTTCATACACAGGCACCATCTGGTCTTTGTAGTGCCCTGGTTGATCTGAATGAAAGGAGTGAAGGCTGCTTTTGTGATTTATACACTTTCAAAATTAACAATCATGGCACCATCCCAGCTAGTTCATAAACACAAGCAGGGAAGTCTGAACAAGTAAAGTTAAATTAGGTGATTTTTAAATTCCTCTGACAGTCTATCAAAAATAGAGGGATGGACACTGGCATGTTGGCAGCTAAGGCAAACTTTAGCATGGCCTGGAAAGGGAATAAAAAGTAGCTGTTAGGGCAGTAGGATTTGGTTTTGACCAAGATGGCTGGATGGCATCGCCGACTCGATGGACGTGAGTTTGAGTGAACTCTGGGAGATGGTGATGGACAGGGATGCCTGGCGAGCTGCGATTCATGGGATCACAAAGAGTTTGACACGACTGAGCTACTGAGCTGAACTGAACCTGTGCTCAGACTTCTCTGATGACTCAGACAGTAAAGAATCTGCATGCAATGAGGGAGACCTGGGTTTGATCCCTGGGTTGGGAAGATCCCCTGGAGAAGGGAATGGCTATGCACTCCAATATGCTTGTCTGGAGACTTCCACGGATACGGAGGCCTGGTGGACTGCAGTCCTTGGGGTTCCAGTGAGCCATGACTGAGTGACTCACACTTTCACTTTCAAAATATGCTCAAATCCTGTTCTTTCCACCTGTTAACTGTATGTATGTGACTATTTACTACATACGCTTTATAACTCCATTTCTTTAAAGATAAAATGAGCAAAAGAGTACCTACTTCAGAAAGCTATTCTGTGAAGATTTATGTCTTAGTATGTTAGGTGACCCATTAGCCAAGGTTATTACACCAGGATCATCAGCACCAGGGTCATCATTGTAGCACTGTATATTAAATCCCATAAGTACATGTGAAAAATGAATATTTTCAGGCCTCATTCTTTATTAACTTAACCAGAATAAATGGACCTGGGATCTGGAAATTGGCATTTTTAACACGGATATCACGTAATTCTAACGGGACCTTGAAAATGAGAACTTCAGAGAGATAGAAGCTCTGCCTCAGAAACAGACCATTTGAATTCACTCCTTATCTTAACAGATGAAGAAAAATACCCATACTGGTTTACCAAGCTTCCAAAGTCTACACAATTAGTTTTCCTTCTCATTATCTCCCAGCATTTTGATGGGCTTCTCTATGTAAAACATCATAGTAGCTTTTTTCTGACCATCATGGAAAGATGAATCAGAAAGTAGGTTTAAGTCTGTTTCAGAGATGAAAAGTCTCATGAATTTTCTTATTAGAATCAAACCATGCTGACCTTGGCATGCTGCTATCCTATTCACTTCTAAACTCCATCTTAATGTTCTATCAAATTTAAACGATAAGCTAGAGACATGATGTAGGTTGACAGAACCTTCCTCAAGGATCTGCTCCTAAATGAGACTCATGTACAATAAGGCAGGATTGGAGGTAACTTTGGAAGTGTGCAGGTAAGACTGGTCAGCTGCCTTAACGAATGATGTTGCTGTTGTTAGTAGCTCAGTCGTATCTGACTCTTTTGTGACCCCATGGACTGTAGCCCACCAGGCTCCTCTATCCGTGGATTTACTGGGCAAGAATACTGGAGTGGGTGGCCATTTCCTCCTTTAGGGGAACTTCCCAACCCAGGGATCGCATCACAGTCTCCCCATCTCCTGTGCTGCGTGCAGATTCTTTACTGCTGAGCCACTGTGGGAGCCCAGTACATGATGTCAGGGTCTCCCGGGTCTAAAGAACAAAGGCACTTTCCCAATGATTGACGAGAAAGCCAGAAGGCACTATGGTGTGAAATTTTGTCAGGCAATGAAATGGTATTGAACTGTTATAGATACGGCCCTGAGGTTTAAGATTTGTTAGTTGACTGACAAACACATCAGAATGAGAATAAACCATACATTATTATACCATTTTTTACCACTGGAAAAACAATAGAGCTTGAAAACTGGAAGCAGCCTTTAGAAATTATCTACTACATTTCTTGATTCTATACAGAAGGAAGCAAAAGCCTTGAAAAGTCAGATAACATATATGGAGTCACATGGCAATACGCTGGCAGATCTGAGACAGTGATGATAATAATGCCAACTTATATTCCATTAACTCATTAAACTTCAGCACTTCATTGGCAATGAGGAAAATGAAGCTCAGAATGGTTAGATAACTTGTGTAAAATCACATATCCAATATATAGAGAAGCTAAGATCTAAACTGTTATATCAGATTCCAAACCATGTTTAGACTCAGTTCTAACTTATTTTGCACCACTCTGCTCTCACTCCCCATATTTCCTGTCTGTTGGGTTAGTGCCTCTTCTTCAACCAAACTCTTGAAAGTGAATTGGCTTTGTATCCCAAATCTGGGTTCATCAAGGCTTGAAGAAACACTTTATCACCAAGTAGTTGGATATCAACAAATGAAAAATTTTAAATGGATTTATAAAGCCAGCTGAAGAGAGTTCTGCAACTCCCAAATGTCACCACTGTCATTTAGATGATTAGCTGACATTCAGAACAATTGGAAGTTTGGAACCAGCTTGGAGCAGTAGTTCTCTAAGGAATAGAAGAGAGAAATAAAATGAGGACATCTCCTAAATTGTTATTTTTATAGCAAAGATTTGATTTGGATAATAAGATAAATGGAGACAAGCAAACACATAGATGGATTATAGGTAGAGATACAGAGATAGATATAGATATAGACCCAGAATAGATACAGATACAGAGGAAGCAGTAGCTAAACGGAAGAGAAGGCTAGAAAACCAGTGTAAGAAGCCAAGAAAGTTGCTGGGAAATGCACATAAATGCTTGCGGTGAAGACTACAAGGGAGACTCATTACCCCCTTGTACACCAAAAGGACAGCTGTGGGGCAGTCTGCTGCTTCTGCAGAGGCAACAGCAGTTAGAGGAGAATAAAATGCAGAGAGCTCTGCTGCAGGTGCCCGTTGAAAAATAGCCACGTTGTGGCTGAAACCTCTGTATAAGAAGAATGACCCCAGCCATAGATGCTAAAGAAAGCTATCAGAGTCCCATGATAATGATGATAGGTGAGATTCCAGTACAGTTCTATTGGTTAGATTTGCTATTGTTGTTGTTGTCACTTATTCTTGTTGTTGCTAATATTTCACCTATTTTTACACGTTAAAAATATCTGGGGCCTGGAGACAGATACAAGATTTTCACAGATTTCATTAACAATTGAACGCAGCATAAATGCAATGGTTGAATGTCAAGCTGTGTATATAAAGATGATACATTCATGCCTCTAGTCATCTGACAGCCTGTGAAAATGACCAGGGAAGGAAGATTTCCCTTTAAAAAAATGGGTGAAATTACAAGCCGAAGGGATGAAATGCAAAGAGTCCTGGAGGCAGGAAAATAAAGGGTGCAAGTAGGAAGGTAGAACAAATTGGCAGTAGAATATAACAAAGGAAAGCAGTGTCAAAGAGATGAGACTATAGATAAGATTGGGGCAATGTTGTAGAGGCTTCAGGGCAAGGAATTCTGTATTCTAGTTTCCTTAAGAGATGGGAGACATTGATAGTTTTGAAGCAATGTTTCAGTAGGCTTGAAACATCAAATTAGTCACCAACTGCTGATCTAAATATTTACAAATGGAAAGATACGAACTTTTAGGAGCACTGAAATCACTTGTGACACAGAAGGCGTTTTCTTTATCATAAGGGGAAATAAAGCTATATACCATAATGGAAAGCTAGGGGAAGATTTCCAGTGTTCTCTTCCTCAAAAATTGGTGACTTTGACCTATTAGAAAACTCCTCATCACCATTTATCTTCCTTTCTCTTCCTAACTATTTAAGGGCTAGCAATCAGAGCCACTTTACTACTGTAGTTCTCATGTCAGTGTCTCTTTTTAAATATCTTTTCAACAAGCAGAAATGCAAAATGTCAGAAGGAGTGCAGGACACCCATCGGTGGTGGGCACCGCTCTCTAGGGCAAGGAGCTGGCAGCAGGAAGGCAGCAAAATGTAAATGACCAGGAAAGAGTGAATCTGGAAAGCTTTTAGTTTTTCTTTCACTCTTCTAACAAAAGAAAAACTCAGCATGTCTTCAAATTAAAAAGGAATAAAATTATGTCCAGATTGTCATGTGGCCAGGTAACATCAGACATACCCTCCTCAAGACAGCACAGTCATATTTGACTGGAGATTCTATAACAACTTTAGAATTTCTCTTTAAAAGGAATATTTTGGCAGCAGTGATGTGGCATGGACATAAAGAATATTGTCCATTTTTAAGTAAAACAGAATGAGAGATTATAAAAATTTACTAATGTATGAATCACTATTTTGGACCCCTGAAACTAATCTAACATTGTAAATCAACTATATTTTAATAAAAATAAACAAAACCCCAAAGCTCCTCATGCAAAGATAAGTACAGAGAGATAAAAGGGGATCTTAAAAAGGACCTGTGCCATGTATAAGGTCTATTTTGCATTTATAATTCAAAGGAAAATTTATTATAAAAGCAGTTTATAGAGGAAAAATATTGAACAAATCATCTCTGTTTCTAAATGAAATTTAAAGTATATTTTTTAAAAAACCTAAGAAACTGTAGATGATATTAAGTCACAAATTAGAAGTATATGTTGATAAGCAGAATTTTTAAAATTGAAGGCTACTATAGGTTCAAAAGCAAGATTGTTGGCATTGTAAGGAGTTGAACTGGCATTGCAGAAAGTGTAATCATTGGAAGATAATGTGATGCTTTCCAAGAAGAGATAAAAAGGATAAAAGAATAAAGAAGACAATAAAAAATGTTTGATAGCCAGGACTTAAAATAGAGATTTAGCTTTCTTTCGATGAGTGTTTTTAACACATACAAATGGAACAGAAATAAGATTCAAAGTTCTAAGCAAAGAATGTTTTCCTTAGCTTCTTCTTGAGCTTTCTAACTAAAAGAATCACAAAATACTGGGCTTTAATTAAACTACCTTGGCTCAGTAGTAGAGAGTTCGATTGAGGGAACAGAGAGAAATCTGAAAAATGCACTCCCCCTCAAAAATAAAAATTGATTATATGATAAAGAATATGTTCCAGCTCAGCAGAGAGAAGCTGGGTTATTGGTACAACTGACAAACAGTTGAAGTTAAAGATTTATATAAACCCATCTATGAAAATATATATCAGACAGATTCAAAATGAAATTCTAAATGTGAAATCATATCCCTGGTGACTCAGATGGTAAAGAATCTGCCTGCAATGTGGGAGACCTGGGTTTGATCCCTGGATTGGGAGGATCGCCTGGACAAGGAAATGGCAATCTATTCCCGTACTCTTGCCTGGGAAATCCCATGGAGAGAGGAGCCTGGTGGGCTCAGTCCATGGGGTCTCAAAGAGTCAGACATGAAAGAGTGACTAATGCTTTCCCATGAATTAGTAGAAAATATACGTGCATACTTGTGTATCAGAGCTGAAGTCATATCTAAACACAAAAGCAACAAAAGAAATTATGAACAAAGATTGATTAGCTTTGAATATCCTGCAGTCAACTTTTCTTTCACTTGGACGTTTGAATATTTGGAAAGATTTGTCTATATCCTCAGACTTTATTGCCTTAATACACTTTCATCAAGGTACCAAAACCTGACTTTCACCCTGGTGAAATCAATATGCCAGCTTTTGCTAAAGTCACCAATAATCTAATAGTAACCAGTGGAAAGTACCACAATCCTTTTCTCATCTAGTCTCGTCAACTGTTTGACACTCATTCATTCTCCCTTGAAACTTTCAGTAGTGTTAGTGACCTTATATTCACCTTGTTTTCCTTCCACTTAAAGCCTCAGCTAGCATGTAGGAAACTGTCTTAGAAATTGCAAAAAAAAAAAAAAAGTGAGAGCCTCATGCTAAGGTGTATAGTGTTTGCTGCTGTTGTTGTTTAGTTGCTGAGTCATGTCCAACTCTTGGTAACCCCATGGACTCCTCTGTCCTGACACCGCCAGGCTCCTCTGTCCACGGGATTTCCCAGGCAAGAATATTGAACTGGAGTTGCTATTTCCTTTGCCAAGGGATCAAGGTACATAGATTAGTACACGGGATCTTAGCTTACTCTCATGCCTCTGACCAGTTGCTTTTATGCAGGACACAACCTGCTCAACTCTATGTGGCTGCCCTCTTCCTACATCATTCAGCTCATTCCCATTTCCCTTTGTAAATTTCTAACCACACTACCCATTCTACAGTGATATAATTGAAAATCATTTTATTAATATTTTAAATGTTGGAATTTTTCTGATTTTTAGAGTTAAGCAATATGCAGAGCATTAAGGACTTAAATTGTAGTCATAACACATAATTTAAGTCACATAAGCCTTGCAAATATGAATGAAAATAGTAAAACTAACAAAAATTAAAAGGTACCTAAAAGGAGTAAGTACAAAATTTATTCACATTTCATAATGAGAAGTCGATATAGAGTTAAATGTTATGACATCTAAAAAAGAAAGCTGTAACTATATTAAATGAAGTTTTAATGATAAGCATTAGGAGAACAAAAGGCAAAACTAAAATTGCAAAGAGCAGTTGCTTCTTAGAAATAAAACTGGGAGGATTTTCGCTTTTTATGCTATTCTGTTCCATTTAATTTTTGTTAACCCTAAACCACTTCTATCAAAGAAGTGCATATACCTAGTTTTAATATTTATTAAAGAATGAAAAGAAAAGAGAAGAAAGAAAAGAAAGGCGGTTGGATCAGTTGACCTTTAAGGTCTCTTATATCTTGAGAGTCTGTAATTCTGTGAACACAGATGCAGTTTAGGAATATTAATCTTGAGCTGTGTGCAAGATGGATTGGAATGGAGAGAGATGGAAGTGGAGAAGCCAATTACTAGGTTATTATAGTACAGAGGGTAAAAGTAATGAGGGTCTGAGCTGAGGTGTAGGTAGCAGGAATAGAGGGAAGGTTAGAAACTCGAAAGGCTTAGCGGAGATAGAATGTACCTAATTTGAAAATTGATTGGATGGAGGTATAGGGTTTGGGAGAAAGAGGCATTAAATTGACTATAAGATTTCAAGTCCGTGTGATTGTAAGACAGGGTGGTATCATTAGCCGCAATAAGAGAATCAGAAAGAGAAGGAATATTCCAATGACCAGCCCAACCTGCTTGAGGGAAGATTGTGATTATGAAAAGCAGCTTAATTATTAGTGAACGGGAGCATGTGTGTGTGTGTTAGTTGCTCAGTCATGTCCGACTCTTTGTGACCCCGCGGACTATAGCCCACCAGGCTTCTCTGTCCATGGAATTCTCCAGGCAAGAATACTGGAGTGGATTGCCGTTCCCTCCTCCACAGGAACTTCCCAACCCAGGAATCGAACCGTGGTCTCCTGCATGGCAGGCAGATTCTTTACCATTTTAGCTACAGGGGAGTATGAATGGGAGCATTGTGGTAGTCCAAAAAAAAAAAAAATTAGGTAGCACCTAAATATATTGAAGGTCGTGTCTCCTAGTCTCCAGCCAGGGAGAACTGGGGATCATTTCTGAGCTAGTAGAGAAGCTTTTTTGTAGCTTGATATGTCCTGAGTTAAGAAAAAAAAAAATTTTTTTAAACCTTCTCTCTACTGAAGGAAACAAAATATCTTGAGTTGAAACAGCCCTTTAGCACTATTCTATAAAATTGCCCTTGCCATGCATAACTTTAAAAATTATTGATAATAATAGTATCTCACTTAAAAAAGTCTCTCAAACACTGCATGTAGGATAAAAGTAATTACTCTTATAGTGTATCTAATAATATCAAAAATATACTCATTAAGCAAACAGATGGTTATCAAAAATATACATGTATATTTGTAACAATTATCTTTAATTTTCTTTACAATACCAAAATTGCAAGAACTGAATTTCCTAATTTCATGGAAGTAAATCAAACAATTTATTTCTTGAGTTTCACTGTCACAGCACTTTATCTGGATCCTTTC
This sequence comes from Budorcas taxicolor, assembly GCF_023091745.1. Classification (NCBI taxonomy): domain Eukaryota; kingdom Metazoa; phylum Chordata; class Mammalia; order Artiodactyla; family Bovidae; genus Budorcas; species Budorcas taxicolor. The sequence continues at coordinate 36,227,913 of NC_068910.1, forward strand.
TTTTATTTACACCTGCCTCTTTCTAGTCTAGAAACAGGCATCCCTAAAATATTAAAATATGTTATCAAAAATTATAGTTAATTCAAAATAAGAAAACAGAGCAAGCTAATTCCAGGTGATGTCGTAAATGAAAACTGAAATTTCGGTAGATTAACAAAAATAGAAGTTTATTTTTCTCTCAAGTAAAGATCATTTGTAGCAGAGGTGGGGATTTACTCCTGATAGTTATTCAAGGATCTAGGCTTAAAAAGCTCTACCATCTTCAGCATATTCCTTGCAAGTTCTCCCAGAAGTAAAATTGCACAAAAAGGTTTTATGGGCCAGATCTAAACATGATACACATCAGCACTACAAACATTCCTGTGGCATAAACTCCGTCATACAGCCACAACGAACTGCAGGAGATACTGGGAAATAAAGTCCAATATATTCCCCAGAGGAAAAGGAAATGGAATGGGTTCCATATATATTTAGCCGGTCTGTACCATCATTCACCCTGCTGATCGTCAATACCTGGATACTCTTCATCCCACACATAAGACATATTCATCTCCTTCCCAATCCTCAGCTAGGATTTTCGAGTAGCTCTATTTCTGAGGTTTCTGAGTGAAGCACAGGCACCTCCATAAGGACCCAGTACAGCTGCGAGTGGATCAGTAGCCTATGATTGAAAGGACAAGATATCAACTGTACCCACCTTAACAAACAAATGCACACACACACATTATTAAATGGAAGAGGCAACGAAAGGATCAACTCAATAAACTCCTTTTGAAAAAGGGAAGAACAAGGCTTCCCTGTGGCTCAGTGGTAAAGAATCCTTCTGCCAATGCAGGAGACACAGGTTCTATACCTGATCCGGGAGGATCTCACAAGCTGCAGATCAACTAAGCCCATGTGGCGCAGCTACCGAGCCTGTGCTCCAGCCCAGGAACTGCAACTACAGAGCTAATGAGCCTCAATTACTGGAGCCCACGTGCCCTAGAGTCCGTACTCCACCACAAAAGAAGATACTGCAGTGAGAAACCTGTGCAGTGAAATAAGAGAGTAGCCCCGACTCACTGCAACTAGAGAAGAGCCCACACAGCAATGAAGACCCAGCACAGCCAATAATAAATAATAACTAAATAGTAATAAATGAAATTATAAAAAAAAAACAGAACATAATATATTAAAAAAGGAAAAAAGGAAGAACAGATGACACATAGCAGTCACCAAGTCTTCATGATTATACAGGTCATATAGAATGACGTTTGTAACACTGGATACAGTGGGAGTCATTTATTCATTAGATCTTAACTTTGCTTTCCTTGGGAGCCAGAAGTGTTGTCATTGTTTTCTATATTCTCTGCCTTGGCCCCTACTTAGTTTTCTCCTCGGTCATTGCTCCCTGGCCATGTCTGAGAGATGCGGACGCTCTTCTCAGAGACGGCCCAACTTCTGCAGTGTGCCTTCTGTCCATCTTAAGGCTTCAAAAAGTGAAACTTACTTTTTTAGTCTAGGTTTGTGGGGTTTTTGAAAATAAATACCATCAAAATTTTACTGGGTATCTGATTTGTTTGCTTCTAGTTAATTCCATGGAGAAAGCAATAGCACCCCACTCCAGCACTCTTGCCTGGAAAATCCCATGGATGGAGGAGCCTGGTGGGCCTCAGTCCATGGGGTCACTAAGAGTCAGACACGACTGAGCGACTTCACTTTCACTTTTCACTTTCCTGCATTGGAGAAGGAAATGGCAACTCACTCCAGTGTTCTTGCCTGGAGAATCCCAGGGACAGGGGAGCCTGATGGGCTGCCATCCATGGGGTCGCAGAGTCGGACACGACTGAAGCGACTTAGCAGCAGCAGCAGCAGCAGTTAATTCCACGTTCTAATAGCTAAACACAGTTGTTGTTGTTGTTTTTTCTGAGATGTAATTTTCAGGTGAAATTGTTTTCTTCTTCACCGACTTACTTCTCTTGCAAATAAATGTTGAGATATGTTTAATATTACTGAGTCCTCCTGATTTAAGTGGGAAGCTCCAACTCAAGTGGATTTTTTTGCTGCAAGTTTGAATCTAAGTGAATATTTGTCATTCACAGCCTTTTCCAATCTTATTTCCTGTTGACTTTTACTTTTTCAATCCATTTTTTCCCCAAATCTTGCAGGGCCTCATATTTCTGGAAACTTTCTCTTCTCTGTCATTGCTCTATGGAAACACCTAATTACTGTTCAACCTGTACTCCTTTTAATACCATGTTTTAGCTCAGCCAGTGGCAACAACTACTCATCAATGATACATTTTTCAACACCTTTTCATATAGCCAAAGGCTTTGTGTATATATATTATTTATATTCAAGTTATCACAGGCAAACAAAAGCTTCGTCACTGAAGAGCTTGCATTTCTATATTTCTTGCTTCTGACACCAGTTTTCATTGCTGTCTACTAATTAACTACTAAACAAAGAGCAACCTTGAAAGGATGAAAATGGCAAGCCTCTATCAAGCTGGCATCCTGCATGTCTATGTAAAACAGAAACCATTCTGCTCTAATTTTTATTACAGAAGCACACAGTGTCTTACCTCCATAAAACTGAAAAAAAATGGAAAAAGGAAAAAATTAAAAGAAATAGCTAGTATCTATAACCAATTTATTTAGTAATTAATATGCTAGTAGCCACTGTAACTGATAAATTCTAACGCCTTGATGGTTTATACATTAGGAGTTTGTTTATTGTCCTTGTAAGATACAACTGTTGCAGAGCAATGGGAGAGTAGGGTTGAAAGATACTCTACTCTCTTCAATATATATTTTTCAAGATGGCCCTAGACATTGTGAATCAACGGGCAATTTGGGGAAGGGAAAGATCATCCGTGGGTGGCCAGGTCTGAACATGACACACATGCCTTTGGCCTACATTGTATTCATTAGAATTAGTTGTCTACCTGCCATGGAGGCTGGAAACTATGATACAGCCTCTACCACAGATACTTGCTTTGTTAGAGCATTCCTAATGGGTCTGAGTGTCTCAGCCTCCAGGATAAAAATGAAGCACATTACAAGGACAAGACATATAGTTTCTTAGGGGAGACAAAAGCTTTCCTAGAAATAAATCCGACAAAAGAACTTTCTTCCTAACATGGAAACTTGCATAGGGACTGTGAAATGATACAGCAGATAATTCTTTTGACAAGAGTCTTAAAATCAATTTAATAGTGCTTTTCATTTATTTCACATGACATTAAGTAGTAATTTGAGAATAGCTTTTCCCTCATTAGTGGGAGCCAAGATTCCCATTTTAAGAAGGATGTACAGTACTTTCTGGTGGATCTGTAAGCACTGGAGAATAGTCTGAACCCTTAATTGTTTCTCTTTAATCTCTTCTGTACAGAGAATGAAATGCTCTAATGCTTTTTACTTGAAAGTGAAAAACAAATGAATTTCCTTGAGCCTCATTTGGGTAGATGTATCATCGCTACCATTCTAAAATCAATAATTTCTAACCCATGCCATTGACAATTCTGTTAGTATAGAAACACTCTTTCCTAACCCTGACTCAAAGCACTGGGTGCAAAGACACAATGACACAATTGCTCAGAAGCTGCACCTGAAGAGGCAAAGTAGGCAGAGGGAGCATTATAGTATTAAAAAAAATAAAACAAAAAAACAAAAAAAAAAACCTGCTTTGGAATAACAGCCTATGGCTCAAAACTGAGCTCTGTCCCAAGCGAGTTGTGAAAACTCAGAACTCCCTTCACCAGGTTTCTCATCTGTAAACAGAATGTCAACAACAGCATTCTCCTAATAAGCTGTAAGGATGCAATGAGTTCATATATGTAAACTGATCAGAACAAAGCCTAGTAAAGGGAAGGGAACTCAATAGAGACTGACTCTCATTTCTATTATTAGTTATTTATTGCCATGTAAAACATGTTAGAGTTGAGAAAACTGAATCAAATATCACGCTTACCAAAGAAATACTGAGTTTGATGCCATTCCTTCCTTCACCAAGCCTTATTTAACTACATGTATCCATTCCATAACATATCTTCATACATTATTAGTATAGTTCCAAGATATACTAAATGGTTTTTGAATTAAAATAGGAATAACAAAAAAAATAGGAAAGTGAATCTTTTTTAATATAAATTTATTTGTTTTAATTGGAGGCTAATTACAATATTGTATTGGTTTTGCCATACATCAACTTGAGAGAAAAAATTGAACTGCCCAAATCCTTCATAATAGAAACAAAGATTGCAGTTCTTGAGTATAGTTCATGGAAGAAGACGGAGGAAGATTGTGCTATTATATAAACTAATATTACCAATGATTACAATAAAAGCACCTTCTAGAATTACTTGATGTATACCTATTTTTTCAGAGTTTAGTGCTACTTTTGGAGCTAATCCATTGAATGTGAAAGAAAGTGAAAGTGACTCAATCGTGTCTGACTCTTTGCGACCCCATGGACCATACAGACCATGGAATTCTCCAGGCCAGAATATTGGAGTGGGTAACTGTTCCCTTCTCCAGGGCTCCATTAGTATTCCTTTAGTAATACTAAGGAATACCAGCATTCGTGGTTTAGTATACAATTTTATTTGCCTGAGACTATCTGCAAAGCTAATCATTCTCAATTTTTTTTTCCCTATCAATCTGTTGAATTAATCTGACTGTTCTTCTAGTTCTTTGCAAAGCCATAAATAAGAGTACAAGTATGACAAACAAACATCTACCATATGCAACACCCAATTATTAAGCCATATGTTGTATTCTAGCAGTATACTACATATTTCAGTTATGGCTATGGATGATTTATCTATTATTCCATTTTATAATTTTAATTACATTAGAATACTTATTGTTGATTTATTTTGTGATTCTAATAACATGAGACTTCATAACCTACTGTCTGATATGCACTTATCAGAAACACAGTGAAGAAAATATTTTAAACTGTTGGAATTCCGATTTTTTAAATGTCCACATAAAATTACCCAACTTAATTTTCTTTATCAATTTTTTTCAATATTTTTAAATATACACCCAAGATAAGCATTTATTTCTTCTACTTGAAATAATTTCTATATGCTTATTCAAAATAGCTGAACTTTATTTTGAAATATTTATTTAAATTATTTATCTCAGATAATTTATCCGTTATGAAAGTGTCTGAGTAATTTGAATATTAATTCCAAAATATTTGAAATAGAACAATAAGTACTTTTCCTTCATGAAGGAAGGAACATGACATGAAGAAAAAGTCTAAGTGAAATAATTCTTTCCTCATATGAGAACATCATTAATTAAGCAAGAATTATAAAAATGTATATTTTGTGGGCCTATTTTAATTCACTAATATGTGATAAGTTATTAAAATATTAATAAAAACCATGGTTAAGACAATGATCCTAAATCAGATAGATTTAGGATGACAACAGATCAGTAAACAGCTATGTGACCTAGGTAATTTACCTAACACCTCTGAGCTTCAGATCCGTCATTTGTAAAACAGGGGAAAATCACATTATCTATGGCAGATATTCTGATAGGTCATATAATATCCATGTACTGCCCTATAATCTCTGTCCCCTGTGGCTTGTCAGGGCCACGTGATAGCCAGTGAGTTCTCCTGGGTCACTTCTAGGCTGAAGCATTTAAGAGCAAATAGCAACTCTCCAGGTCTCTCTTCTCTTTATTTGGGGCATATCACAGAAGGGTGGCAATTCACAGTTAAGGTCACATGAATTTCTGAGTTACAGCATGTCAGAGAGCGTCTCTGAAGTTTCACGTGATTTCACTTCAGAATTTTTTGTTAAGACACTGAGATTTGTAAGTTGATATGTTTATTCAGCATAGAAATAAACTACCTCGTGGAGTGGTTTTAGGATTCAGTGACAGGAAGATATAAAGTGGTGTCACAACTTTTATCACACAGTGTGGATTCAATAATTGATATCAGATAATAGTAGTCATTGTACAGTTGGCCCATAATGACCCTTTGAAATAATCAGAAGTAGAGATTAGTATCATCACACTTTGTAAGAGATGAAACTGAGGCTTCTAAGGGCCTTGTTTAAAAGTAGGTGATAAAGCTGGAGTTCTAAGCCAGTGACCTTGTTTCCTGAGCATCACTCTCCCCACTATCATTCAGTGACAACTGTCACAGTTTTCTGCATTATTATCACAATGCATAAAAAATTAACTCCCAGCATATCTTACTTCTACTGTCCTCCAACAAATAATAATACATACCCATGTTGATGACTTCAACCCAACAGAAAACTCTGAACAAGTAAGATACTTTATGTAGAAAACAGTCCTTTTGCGTTATTTGAGAGAGGCATGTAATTACTAAACTGGTTAATATTCTAAACCATACAAGGTATCGTTTCAGCAGTATTGGACATCAAAAGACTATTAAAAAAGTATTTTTTTGTTGAGTTCCAAAATTGTCCTGGGGCTTAGACAATCTGTTTACTGATTTCCGCCCCCCCCCCCCCCCACTGGCAATTACCTGATAGCTCAGGAAATTTCTTTCTTAGAGTATGTTTCCATAACTAGCATGTCTGGGTCAGGACAATTTCAATGGTTAATTGCAAATGGAGAGAATTTTAGGCGTCTGAATGGGTTTTTGGAAGTAGTGGATGGGGTTCAAATTTGCTGAAACTGCAGCTTGCATTGTTCCAGGCCGTTATTTTTGGTCCACTGAATAACAGCTGCTGCATATGGTAGTTGTTGAGTTTTCTGCTAAAGATCCACTTACTGGCACAAATAGTAAATGTTTGCATGTGCTATTTTGATACATCTCCTGTGAGGCTCCATTTCTACATTTAAATACGGATCACATATGGTGAACTGAAATAACTTTTGTATGTAAAGCATATGTCCAAGGAGTAAACCAAAGAGAGACAGTGTATGGCATTGTCATGTTCCATCTGCCTTCTATATGGGCTCAAATTTAATGAAAATTAATATATCCCAAAACCACATAAGAAAAAGTTCAGTTTCATAGTTACAGCACTAGTGATTAGGACAAGGTGGCGAATAACATGTATAATGTACAATAAATGCTACTGCTCGAAGGAGATGCAGACATAAAGATCAGACTTGGTCACAGTGGGGGAGGAAGAGGGCAGGAAGACTTGAGAGAGTAGTATTGAAACACGTACATTACCATATGTAAAATTGATAGCCAGTTAGAATTTGCTGTAGGATGCAGGGAATCCAAAATTGGTACTCTGTGACAACCTAGAGGGGTGGGAGAGGAAGGAGGGAGGGATGGAGGTTTAAGAGAGAAGGGGTATGTGTATACCTGTAGCTAATTTCATGTTGATGTATGGCAGAAGCCACCACTATATTGTAAAGTAATTATCCTCCAAATAAAAATAAAATAATTTTTGAAATGGTATTACTCAAATTAATTTATTTAATGTAAGGCTATATAAAATTCCAATATGATGAACTTAATCAGTATAAAAATATCATGAAATGCTGCAGTAAATCTCAATTTATTTAAATTCATAACAACTAGAAATTCCAGAAATACAATAGCCATCAAGAATCAACAATTTTTTTATGAAAAAATAGTTGATATATGAACACCAAATAAATAGCTGCTGTAGAACTGGATTCACTATTCAGGTAACTTACAATCAGGTGGGATCAATGTGACTTACAAGCAAATAACTATAATAAGGAAGAAAGGGAACTGTGTCCTACTGGAGAGTGCGATAAAGTACCGTGAGACTGTACTGACCAGGAATCAGGAGCCTTGGGGCTCAGCTGAGCTCTGCCAATGCCATGCTAGTAAGTTTCTTCCCACTCTGGCCTACCTTTTTCCCCTTTATAAAATGAGTGAGTCCAGTGGACTGAATTATGTCCCTCCTAAACTTCATAGTTGAAGGCTTAACCCCCAACATGATAATCGGAAGTAGGGCCTTTGGAAAGTAATTAAGTTTAGATGAGATCATAATGATGGTAATGAGGTTATCATTCTTACAAGAAGAAGAGAGATGAGAGAATGCTCCCTTCACTCCCCTGATGGCCTTGTGAAGACACAGTGAGAAGATAATCATATGCACTCCCAGGAAGACAGTTCTTATCAGAGACCCAAACTGACTTGTGTCTTGGTCTTGGACTTTCTAGTCTCCAGAACTGTGAGAAATAAAGCCCTGTCCTTTAAGCCTATGGCCTATTATAGCAGCCAACTAATGCAGAGATTAATTGAAGGAAGCTAAGTATTTTTGATTCTATATGTACACTTCTCTAGTTGGTTATCTAACAGGTTTTTTTCCCCATGACTCTGAAACTCCATAAGGTTCTAAAAATAAGTAAAAATGAAGATATGTTCTCTTACAGTTTTTGTTCTTACTGTGTTTTATCTTTTAATATTTTTCATATATTTTAAAGTTGAAACAATGTATGGCTTACTTGATAACTCTGAGTAAAATGAGATATTTAATTAAACAGAATCCCTTATTCCCCAAGCATTAGAGGATTTACTTCTAATTTAGTTATATAAAGCCTACTGATATCTCACAGCAATCCTATGAAGAACATCTTAATACTATTCTCTCATATTAAAAATAATGAAGCAATGACTATCTAGGTTTATACCTTCTTTGCTCACAAAGTTTTGAAGCGGAAGCAGCTATTTTAAATAGCTTGAAATACTTGCTAACACAGTTCATACTTGAAGCAGTTTTTCTTTAAACAGAACATTCTGCACACAATGAAAGTTTACTTGTGAATATCTATTCTATGATAATCAACAATTCACCTTATAAGAAATAGAATTCACCTCGTAATAAACACCAAGTGCTTACATTCTCATAACTTGCCAAATCACCTCAATTAAATCTCAGTAAAATTCCTCAAAATGCTAATTCCTGAGCATCTCTTTTGGACAACTAAATGCTATTCCATGTATAATGGATATACCATCGTTGATTTTCACAAATCCCTGTACCTCGCCATTTGGATTTCTTCCAGCTTTCTAACAATAAAATGGAAAGCTATAATTAATATTCTTACACACAAATATTTGCTTACTTGTGTGAGCATATATTTCTCTTCAACAAATTTCTAGATGGAGATTTGTTATATCAAGTCAACATGTGGTGATGTTGAAATTTATAAACAGAACATTGGTCAGGAAAGACATAATTTTATTTTTCAGTAACTGAACTCAAAATAGCTAATGATTTCTCATTTCAGTGAATTACCAAAAATAATTACACTTGTTAATTCAATTCAAAGTGTTTCAATCATCGTTTATTTAAAACTCAGCCAGTTCGGGGTAAGTATACAGGGGAGCGTTAAGATTCTCTCCATTCCCCTCCTCTCGCCCACTCTGCCATGACAGCAGGAGTCCTGTTGGGGAGGCAGGGGCATATTATGTCTCCCTGGCTTTTGCTCCAGGTGCTGTCTTTGCACAGGCATGTGCAGGTCGTTGCCTCTGTGGAGGCATGAGTCCACACCTAGTCTTACAGTGCCAGCCCGTCTTTCTTGCTTCAGCAAAGTCCATATCTACACTGATTCTTGTTTAGGGACTGCTAGCTGCTCTTTCCGGGCTTCCCTGGTGGCTCAGACAGTAAAGAATTCCTCTGCAATGTGGGAGACCTGGGTGCGATCACTGGGTGGGGAAGATCCCCTGGAAGGGGGCATGGCACCCCACTCCAGTATTCTTGCCTGGAGAATCCCCATGGACAGAGGAACCTGGAGGACTACAGTCCTTGGGGTTGCAAAGAGTCAGACACAACTGAGCAGCTAAGCCCAGCACAGCACAGCTGCTTTATCCACACCTGACTGAGACACTTAAACTGCCCTCAGGTCAAGAAATCTCTTACAGACATTGCTATTCTACTATCACTCCAGTGCCCCGTTGCTTTAGAGCCTTCTGGATGCAGCCATTGGTAAGAGGTTGTCTATCTTCCATGATATAAGCTCTTCTGTTCTGGAATGTCCCCCATCCCCAAAAGTTCATGGAAGAGTTTAAATATGAATCCCCTTCTGAGGCACCCATTAGCAACTACACTCTTATCCCACTCTGAATTCTATTTCTTCTAGACAGTAAAAGATCTTACTTATATTACCAGAGAGAAAGTGACCACACCATAGATTTTCCTTGTTTTGCAGGTTATAATTTAAGTACTTTGCTGACTCTTACAGTTTTCACATGAAATTTTAAAGCTTACATTTTGGGATTCTGAAAGGTATCTTTTTACTCTTTTTTTCAAAGCCCAACACTTGTAAATCCAGGGGCCTTTTAAAATCTCCAAGTATGATTCTAATTCAATGTTAATCTGTTAGGAGTCCATTTTCTTTTCTTTTTGTTCCCCTTTCTTTTTTTCTTAGTATCTAAACATCATGATGTGGCAGTCATGAGTATTTTTTTTTATTTTTTTGAAATATAACTGACTTACAATGTTGTGTTAATTTCTGCTGCTGCTGCATACATAGCTATTCAGTTATACACACACACACACACACACACACACATATATACATTCTTTTTCATATTCTTTTCCATTGTGATTTACCACAGGATGCTGAGTATAGTTCTACAGCTCTGTGCTATAAAGTAGGACCCTGTTGTTTATCCATCCTTTAGGTAATAGTTTGCATCTGCTAATCCCAAACTCCAAACCCATTCTTCCCCTCCCCCCTCCTCCTTGACAACCACAAGTCTTTACATCTGTAACTCGGTTTTTGTTCTGTAGATAAGTTCTTTTGTGTCATGTTTTAGATTCCACATATAAGTGACATCATATGGTATTATTCTTTCTAGGAGTCTATCTTAAAATGACATTCACATCATTTTGAGAAAATAAAGATAAATGATTTAGAAAATAAAATAATTAAATAACGGTTTGCTTGTTACTTTGGAAGATGAGAATTGCGATGATAAAATATACATCTATTTCACTTTAAGAGCAATTTTATTAGCCAAATTTTAGATATCATAGATAAATAATTCAGAGTCCATTTATGAAAAGGGATCATTAGTGGAGAAAACCATTGTCAGAGCCTACATTACATTTTTATTCTTAGACTTAGCAGATAGGTTTTTCCTATCACTGGAAAAAGAAATAAAGGGAGGACTTTACACTGATATCATCAAATTAAGGGGAAACAGAGAGTTGTAAGTTTCTCTGGATCTGAGGAATTTTATAAATGCAGTCACTGTATAAAAGGATCACACTGTCTCCTCTAGAAGTTTCCTATTTATAGAATATAGGTTATTTCCAGGTTATTAAAGAGTTTCTGAGTCCTCATTATCAAGTTTTATCTGACCCCAAGCCTGTAGCTACCATGTAAGAAAGAAGTGATCACTGCACAGTATTCACTAATGAATTGACCATTTGTAAAATTAACCTCCACTCAAACATTCTCCTCAACGTATTACTGTGTATCTGTGACTACCATCAGTGTCTTTGTAGGTCATGCAGTATTAACATGCGGTAAGCAATTGCAAATCTTGTACAAGATGCAAGATATCAAGAAGTCATTGAAGATAATTATGGAGAACTAATCAATTCCAGGCAAATCCATTGATGGTATGACAGAGATAGACCAGTTACAATTGAAGGAAAAATCAATGTGGACAGAGAGACAATAGACAATTCAAGTGGAATGCTCTGTGACCCAAAGGATTAAGAGGAGCCCTTGAAGAAATTTCTGAAAATTTGAGATGTCTCCAAACTATTCTTCAGAAACAGACCTTCAGTATGATTTCCCTGGAATAGTTAGCTGAGAAGTAAGGAATAACGTACTGTGTTATCAGTATTGTTGTTGGAAATTTTGTAGGAGAAAAGATTATTATGTAACATTTGATGTATTTTTGCCCTTGCTAAAAGTTAATATATAATTGAAAATAGAACATAGACTTTATTAAGTGAGGCAAACTTATTTTTTCATAAATTTGAGTTTTATTTTTCATTATAACATTTTAATATAAATTTATTTATTTTAATTGGAGGTTAATTACTTTACAATATTGTATTGGTTTTGCCATACATCAACATGAATCCGCCGCAGGTATACATGTGTTCCCCATCCTGAACCCCCCTTCCTCCTCCCTCCTCATACCATCCGTCTGGGTCATCCCAGTGCACCAGTCCCAAGCATCCAGTATCATGCGTCTAACCTGACTGGCTATTTGTTTCATATATGATGTTATACATGTTTCAATGCCATTCTCCCAAATCATCCCACCCTCTCCCTCTCCCACAGAGTCCAAAAGACTGTTCTATACATCTGTGTCTCTTTTGCTGTCTCACAAACATTATAACGTTTTAGCCACACTTTATTTTTTATCCCTAAAACACCAATGAAATTTCAACTTGTATTTTAAATAGACTTCTTTCAATATGCTTTCTGTAGTATCTGTTATGAACTTTTTGTCAGGCAATTGATAGATCTCTATGTTTTGGTGGTCAGTTATTAGAAAATTATTACTTTCCTTTGAATATATCACTTTCTTAATTTTTCATGTTTCTTCTATCTTTGTATCAATATCTGTGCATTTGAAGAGCAGTCACCTTTTTCAGACTTTATGGATGGGCTTTGGTAAGGAAAATCGTCGTCTTCAGGTGGGTGTGATAGCCTGCTGGTTGGGGTGCAGTGTTTTGGCTCTGGGGTTAGAATGGTGCAGCTGTGTAGACTCTGGGTAGCTCCATCACCTGAGGCCAGCATTTGGGGGGAGCAGGACTTAGGGACCCTTGGTGTGGGGCTACAGATGTGCATGGCAACAGCAAAGGCTGCTGGGATCCTGCTCTGTGGCAAAGGCTGTTCCTGCTCTCCTTTGAACCACAGGGGAAAATCAGGACTGAGAGGAAGACTTTTGGTACTGGAAGCCAAGGCATGAGGGTACACATGGCAGAGTTGCTGGTCAGAGGGCAGAGGCATGCGTGGGATAGCAGTATTAAAGAGCATGCCTGCGGCAGCTCCAGGATCCAAGATGTGAGTGCCTATGTAGCCACAACAGCATCAGGGACTGGAATACAGGCTCAGATGGAGCATAGCTGTGCCGGTACGTGCGGGAATGCCTAGGGCAGCGGGGGCACCAGTGTCATCACCAGTGGCTGTGGTAAGGGCCTACACAGAGCTATGGCAGCATCGTGCAGCTGTGTGCACGATGGCACCAGGCCTGAGGCCACTCCAGCCTGGAGGAGGGGGACAGTGATGACTCCTTCTCCAGCTAGATGCAGCAGTGTGAACTTGGGGAAGCTCTGTCAGCTGCAGTTAGTGTTGATGCAGACTGCGAGGCTTCTCGTCAAAAGCTGTGGATGCCTACAGCGCTGGCAAAGGCTGCTCTTGCTTTACCCCCAAGCAGGGAGGCTGCAGCTGGAGAGAGTCCTCTTGGCACTAAGCTGGGACCTTCTGGAGGATGTAGTGATGTAATTTAAATGCTTCTCATCCTTTTCTCATGCCATCCTCCATTTTTTATCCCATTTGGTTACTGCAGTTTCTTTAATGTACTCCAGAGTTCTCCCCATGGAGAAGGCAATGGCACCCCACTCCAGTACTCTTGCGTAGAAAATCCCATGGACGGAGGAGCCTGGTAGGTTGCAGTCCATGGGGTCACTGAGGGTCGGACATGACTGAGCAACTTCACTTTCACTTTTCACTTTCCTGCATTGGAGAAGGAAATGGCAACCCACTCCAGTGTTCTTGCCTGGAGAATTCCAGGGACGGGGGAGTCTGGAGGGCTGCCATCTATGGGTTCGCACAGAGTTGGACACAATGGAAGTGACTTAGCAGTAGCAGTAGAGCTCTCCCCAAGCTATATTTGGTAGCAATTAGTTGTGTAATTATTGTTTTTGTGAGGAAACAAGCACTGAGACCTCTTCGGCCAGCATCTTGCTAATGTTACTCCTCCTTTTTTTTTCTTTATTAGATTATCTAGTAGTTGATTCGTTTACTCTTCTTCCTACCATCATCTTTTAATAGGCATATTAGTTCTATTGTTTTGTTTTCACAGAAATTTATTCTTGAATTTATCTTACTTATAAATTTTTGCCTATCCATTCCTTTCATTTGTTATTTTTTGTATCTGATCCTTAATTTATTTTTCTTCATCTTTTTTTTAATTTTTATCAGTATATGTTTCACAAACAAGTTCTCCCTAAACATTCTCTCCCTTAGGTTCTGTGAAGTATCATGTCTATTTTCACTTTTCTGTAAATATTCTTCAGTTCTCTTTTTTTCCATTTTGAACTGAGAGATGGCCAAAATAAAGTATTTGTATTGCCAAGTGCAAGAATTATTTTTGACCAATTGTATTATTTCTTTATACTATTCTTGCAGCATGATCAGGAAATAATGTCTGTATTAATTCTATACTTTATAAATTTTTCAAAGTTTTCTTTATAGCCCAATACTTAGCTAAATTTTATGAATGCTTCATATGCTATTAAAAAAAATTTTTTTTTTCCCTTTGTAGCAAGCTGAAGCTCATCTGTGCATTGTTACTAAGAGATCAAGCTTGTGTTTCTTAGGTCACCTAAATTTAGGTTTGTCTACTTGGTTTGTCATAATTTACATAAGTTAATCATCTGCTACTAGTGTGTTTCCCTTCTCTTTGTATTTCTATAAGTTTATCTAGGACAACTTTGAGCTCATGAACCTGCAGCCAATTTATATTCATAAGATACATATACAGGTGCATCCATACATTTATATTACATGCAACATTTGTGATAGTGTAAAAATTTATAAGTTAAATGTCAGTATCTTCCAAACACAATGTATATATGAGGGGGCATAGAAACTGAGTACAGCAAAGCCATGTCATTCTCACTGCCCAGTGATTCTTTTTTTAAAAAAATTAATTTATTTATTTTAATTAGAGGCTAATTACTTTGCAATAATGTGATGGTTTTCGCCATACATTGACATGAATCAGCTATGGGTGTACATGTGTCCCCTCATTCCAGACCTCCCTCTTACCTCCCTCCCCATCCCATCCCATGGGTTGTCCCGGTGCACCGGCTTTAAGTGCCCTGTTTCATGCATCGAACTTAGACTGGTGATCTGTTTCACAGATGGTAACATACATGTCTCAGTGCTGTTCTCTCAAATCATGTCTGTGTCTCTTTTGCTGTCTGGCATATAGGGTTGTCATCTGCCTGCTGTGAGGGAGACCTGGGTTCAAGACCTGGGTTCAATCCCTTGGTTGGGAAGATCCCCTGGAGAAGGAAATGGCAAGTCACTCCAGTACTCTTGCCTGGAAAAGTCCATGGATGGAGGAATACATCCATGGTAGGCTACAGTCCACGGGATCACAGAGTCGCACACAACTGAGCAACTTCCATACATATGTGTTAATATACTGTATTGGTGTTTCTCATTCTGACTTACTTCACTCTGCATAATAGGCTCCAGTTTCATCCTCCTCATTAGAACTGGCTCAAATGTGTTCTTTTTAATAGCTGAGTAATATTCCATTGTGTATGTGTACCACAACTTTCTTATCCATTCATCTAGGTT
The DNA here is from genome assembly GCF_023091745.1 of Budorcas taxicolor. Classification (NCBI taxonomy): domain Eukaryota; kingdom Metazoa; phylum Chordata; class Mammalia; order Artiodactyla; family Bovidae; genus Budorcas; species Budorcas taxicolor. The sequence continues at coordinate 36,243,392 of NC_068910.1, forward strand.
GCTTACATGTCCTGGCTATTCTAAACAGTGCTGCAATGAACACTGAGGTACACACATCTCTTTCGATTCTGATTTCCTTGGTGTGTATGCCCAGCAGTGGGATTGCTGGGTTGTATGGCAGTTCTATTCCCAGGTTTTCAAGTGATTTCCGCACTGTTCTCCATAGTGGCTGTACTAGCTTGCATTCCCACCAAAAGTGTAAGAGGGTTCCCTTTTCTCCACACCCTCTCCAGCATTTATTGCTTGTAGACTTTTGGATTGCAGCCATTCTGATGGGCATGAGATGGTACCTCATTGTGGTTTTGATTTGCATTACTCTGATAATGAGTGATGTTGAGCATCTTTTCAAGTGTTTGTTAGCCATTTGTATGTCTTCTTTGGGAAAATATTGTTTAATTCTTTGGCCCACTTTTTGATTGGGTCATTTATTTTTCTGGTATTGAGCTGCATGAGCTGCTTGTATATTTTTCAGGTTAATTTTTTGTCAGTTTCTTCATTTGCTATTATTTTCTCCCATTCTGAAGGCTGTCTTTCCACCTTGCTTATAGTTTCCTTCATTGTGCAAAAGCTTTTAAGTTTAATTAGGTCCCATTTGTTTATTGTTGCTTTTATTTCCATTACTCTGTGTAAGATTCTGTAATGATAGCCATGCTAATCTGGTCTGCTGTATTAGAAAATTCCCTGCCAGGACCTTTAAAATATTTCTGTTGAGCTGAGGGCAATTTCCAGAGGTCTTGAAATTTTTTATAGCATTAATTTTTAGACAGTTGGCTTTCACATGAGTAAATTAATACCAAGAACTGCCATATTTTAATGTTTTCCTAGTGTGTAAAATAAGCTAACACTCCTGACCTGATTTCTATAGAGAAGGACATAGAAACACCAACTCCTTCCTGTCAATGAAAAATGAAGTGGTCATTGGACTGTGGACTCTAATTGTTCTGAAGAGTTCAGTGTATCCTCACTATATTTTGCCTTACCCAGCTCTGAATTTTAAAATTATGTAAAGCAGAGTTGTCTCACTTATTCTTCTCTGCTTGATGTTCTTTCCTAGAATTATACACTCAATCTTTACATTATTTGCTCCTTCTTCAGAGTTTCTAGCCAGTCAAACAGTGTTACTTCCCCTTTTCAAGATTTTCTTTTTCCCTAAGTGAACCTATCCCAGTAAGTTTTTCTTTTAGTGTTTAGATTTTAGCTTTGATATGAAGGGTTTTCAGGAAAAAAATAGCAAAATATTTTATTTTCTGTGAATTTTCCCAGACTGTGTTTCCTTCTTGCATGGTTTTCCCTCATATTTAGACATTCCCTTTTAAATGTTAAGCCCCTTGAAGGAAAGGATCATGTATTTCTACATAATTTTTTTTATTCCAATGTAAGTGAAAAGGGGACAAAATATATTGTTTTTTATCATTAGAATTATATGGACACAGCTAATACTACTACAATCACAGGTTTTTCTCTTTTTAATATAAATTTATGTATTTTAATTGGAGGGTAATTACTTTACAATGGTTCAATGCATGATACTGGATGCTTGGGGCTGGTGCAATCACAGGTTTTTCAAACCAGAAAATAAATATCATTGAGTCAATCTGTTTAAAGTTGACAAAACTAATCTTTAAAGAGGAGATGATTTTCTTAATACCTAAATTCACTGTGTCATTGAGAAAAGAAAAAAAAATCTGTTTATCATTTGTATTACCCTGCAAAAAGGTAACTCTCAGGCTTTGTTTTCCTTTCTTTAGTCATTTGAGCTATAGTTCCAGAGAAGAACCAGTTATATTTTCTGTAAATGGAAAGTGGCTTGGGTATCTTGAGAAGGGTGTTGTGTTTGTATAAATAATGTTTCCTAATGATGTACATGATGCTTAAGAAAATGCTTCAGCTTTCAAACTATGCTTCCTGGAGATCACAGGTGGGATTTTGTGGATTAACTGTTTAAAAATTTATGAATCTATTTGGACATACTTTATTTATTGCAAAAATGTTTATACTATAATTATTTCAAGAATTAAGCTTTCATATGCTATCAGAAACTAAAATCTAATTGTTTTCAATAACACCCTTCTAATGTTAGCTCATACACAAGTGGAGTAGGCTGAAAAGTTTTTTAGTAGATATTTTTGGCCATAAATGTATCAATCTATCAACCAATTCACATTTTAAAAGCATCCTCTATGGGAAAATCATTGTATATATGCACTGGGTATTTCAATATAGATGTATAGTAAAGGTGCTCATCACTTACAAAAGTGCACGGGCTAGTGTACATTAACTCATTCAAGACCCAAAATAACCTTTATCCTATTAACATTCCCATTATATAGATGAGGAAAAGCTCAATGAATTCTATAAACTTAGAGTTAATTTGAATTATGAGTCATCCCCACACAACTTTGGATACATATCAGTGTAAAATTGAGAATCAGTTCAAGTGACATTAATGGGAATTTGAAAAATAAATTATACAGTTCAGTGATTAAAATGCAAAGACATCAATTGTGAGTAAAGTGGTGACCATAGTCAGCCCTGAATAATATTTTATGCATCCACACTTCAAAAAACTCAATTAATTCACAGTAGTACGTAATCAGTCATGTTCAGTAATCATAATGTGAAGTTTTTCACAAAAAATTCCAGATTTCTGGCTTCTCTTGAAAACAAAACAAAACAAAACAAAAATCCCAAGATGATCTAGAAACCCATCCTTCCCATTTTTGTATGACCACAGTCAGCCAACTCTGTACACAGACTGCCCACTTCATATGAGAGTTAGCTCTCCAGCACACCACAGTATCCAATGTGCAGCAAATGCCTCTTAGAGCCAACCTCTAACAAATATCCCTCAGACATTTAACCTCCTTGCTGTTGTTGTCCAATGTGCTAAATGTGCCTTGTCTCGTCATCATTTGCTTGTTGGGTCAATATTGTTTATTGACACTGGGTCATGATAAGATCACCAGATGTTTTTTGTTATCAGACATATGAAGTAGTTATCTTATTATTTTCCATATCCAGAGGCTTAGAGTTGCATTTTGTGAAGAAAAACAAGAAAGCTCAGAGCCAGCTTTCAATCACCATTCTCTCTTTCCTATTCCTTCAAGTATGTTCTATTTTTTTTTTTAATATGAAGCACTCTATTTGATTAGAGTACTATTTTTCCCTTTTGTCTTTTCAAAGTAAGGGGTGGGTACCATCCAGACAATTTTGAAGCAAGGAAGTTTAAAATTTACTTAAAAATAAATTTAAAAAAGTATAGCCTCAATTATGGTTGCTTTCCATAAAAGTAAAATAATCATCCAAAACCTCTCTTTGATAATTTTGTTTTTCTAAAAAAGTTTCTTCTACATAATTCCAGGCATTGAAAATAGTATGGACAAACCTTAAATCCACTAAGATGACATATTTGATGCTCTAAGTGTGCACATAAATCAGAGACCACAGGCAGATACAATCCTTTCTCCACGCAGACCACTAGATAGAAAAGTTTGGGAATTTGAAATTTCAAGCTTCATTGTCTCAGGAAGTGCCTACTGTGTATCTCAGTCATATATACCTGTTGTAATCACTTCTTTTCTCCCATCTATTTAGGAAATTCTCTTTGGGCACTGGTCCTCAAAATTTCTCATTTTGGGCTTTGAATACGGTGGCTTGTTGACTGCTCTTTGCGTTGAATTATAAAGCAAAAGCAAATATAAGAACAAATCTTTTATGAAGGATTTCTGTGGTCTTATGTATTAGCTATCAGGCCTGATTTTCTGTTCCTAACTTTTTTTTTTCCCTTAGCACTTATATTTCACACCATAAAAGGTAGCAAACATGACTTTAAAAGATGCAATTGCAGGTGAAAACTTTTAGGAGGGAAAGGAACATGAGGAAAGGGTGGTATGGCTTATTTTGAAAGTGTGAATCACACACTGGAACCGTTAAGCCACCAAACAAACCATGGAAATACACCTTTGGAGGTGAAAATATGATTTTCAGGAATGTGATAATAGTTTCTATAGAGTACATAGAAACTATCATTGGAAATTTGCTATTCCTTTTATTTCTCACTACAAACATAAAAAAATTGAAAATAAGACCTTGTCATCAAAAATAAAATTGGTATCAATCTTTAATGTTTTTTGGTCAAAATTAAACCTCAGAATCCTCCTGGAAAATAACATTCTACTCCTGTGACCATTTCTTAGTTAAGTTCACATGTAGGGCATTCTTGCAATAAAAAGGAAGTTCTCTGCCTATGTGTGGCACCTGAAGTTCTCAAGCCTGAATGGATTTGAAATTACATGAGAACTTAAGAAATACTGATGTCTAGGTCCCAACCACAGATGTACCAATTGATCTGAGGGACAGGCTGAACGTTAGGATTTTTTTAAGTTTCCAAACTATTTAAGTTTTAATCATGATTGTGAACCACTAATGAGAGAAAATTATTCCAATTGTGAAAAAGAGAGGGAGAGATGATAAAGAAATAACAGAAAGGATGAAATCAGAGTCCCTCTTTCCTTTCCATAATTTATGGATGTATATATGAAAGAGGGAAGTATCTTTGTCCTCCACAAAAGAGATAAACAGTAAAAAAAAAAAAAACTTATGACTTGAAATAACTAAATCCTAGATAGAGAGTAAAGCTGGAAATTTCGTATTGTCAACATACTCAATAGTTGGCCAATAAGTACAGATCAATAATAGGAAATGTATAGCAATGCAAAATAGTATATTATACATCAGCTTTACTAACATGCATAAAATATATTACTGTAATTGTATATCTAAAAGTTTTATAGTGCTTTACAGCTTACTAAATGCTTTCACCTATGGTAGCTTATTTAAATATCCCAATAACTTTATGTAGAAGAGTGGAAAGTTATTCTTATTTTGCTGACAAAGGTACCAAAGGAAAGTTGAGTGATAGGACAAAGCTCACTTGTATTTAAATTTTAACCCAGAGAAAGAGCTGTGTACCCTTGAATATTTAAGCCAACTGTTCCATATTTTTGACACCTGTTGGCCTTTTGGATAAGAACTTGCCCCTGGACTTAGAGGCAGTGTATGTTTCTAGTAACAAATCCCTTGAATGTATTGAAGACATTAGGGCTGAATATGTAGAAAAGATGGCTCTGCCCCTAACAAAACCAGAATAGTACCCCTTTAACACATGATCTTTGGGGTATAGAAAAAGATAGCTTCATTAAAGAACAAAATACAGTGAGAATCATAATAGGATTTATTTGTTCCAGACTCTGTACTTGCTATTTCAAAGACAATTAATATTTAATTTAGCCCCCAAAATCAGTCTTTTTCTATGTAACATGAGGGAAAACTGAGATTCAGATATGTCTAGGTTTACAGTTCATGCTCTTTGTATAATTCTAGAGGCACACCAAAAAAAAAAATAAACTCTTGAGAGCAAGGAGTCCTTAGTTACACACTTGGTTCTATTACCAGATGATTATATGAGCCTTGAAAAATACCTTCCACTTTCAGAGGGACAAAACTCTCAGTTCTTATCTAATTCTAAAATGGAATTAATCATATGGGGTATAGTTTCAAGCACAGTTCACCCCTGCACCCATGTGGTTGGTTGAATCCACACAAGCAGAGGTCCCAGATACAAGGTGCCTGAGGGCTGACTCTTAAGGAACTTGAACATCTGTGGAGCTTAGTATCTGCAGGGGGTCCTATAAGGGGCTTAGAATTTGACTTTACTTATGCAGTGGGGTAGGCGTTTGCTGCCTGCCATTTCTCATCCATTCTCACTTTGCACAGTACCAGGTTCCCCAGTTGCTCTCCCATAATCCGCACTTTTCTCAGAGTCGTGCTAGGTTTTCAGGCAGAATTACCTCCATCTCTTTGGCTTTGTGAGTGCAAATGTGACTTCAGCCTGCCAAATCATAAACTCTTTACCATTGTTATTGTTTCATAGAGGGAGGTAATCCAGTTCTGGTCAAAAGAGAAGCTTGTTTTTATTCCTACTCAACTTGGAAGCAGAATGATGTAGGAGTGGAACTTCAGTGACATGAGCAATAAATTTCCCTTTTTCATTTAACTCCATTTGACTTTATTTTTGTCACTTGACAGTGAAAAAATTCTAATGAATACTTATACCCCAAGGACATCCTTTATTGCCAACCACAGAGACATTTGGGTGATTTATAAGATAAAATATTATATATTAGAAAAGAGACACATAGGTGATTATTATAGATATAGACCAGATATCTATCTGACAAAGGACTCACTTGCTCAAACAGGTTTAAACAAAAAATACAGTTAATGATACAGGTAATTGTAAGAACTAACAGTTCATCAGGATCAAACTAGCCAGCAATATCACAAAAACCGAATTTATTTATATATATTTGCTTCATCCTTTGCAATAGTTGTTTCATCTTAATGCTGTAACAGAATGACCCCCAACAAACACAAATGTCTGTTTTCTTCTTGCAAGTTCAAGAGAGATTTATTTCTTATAGCTCCTATAAAAGTGCAAGGAAGCTTCTTTCTCAAAACCCCTCATTAAATGTCTGCTCATAACTAATTATTGGCCTTCTTGGTCCCCACGCCAAGAAATTTACTTGCGGCCCTGGGAACTGGATGCACTAATCCACTTAAATTACGGTTGGGTTCAGCTTTAATTGAAGCACAAAGGCTAGTCCACCCAAATTTAAGTGGATTAGCATATCCAATTCCCAGGATCACAAGCAAGTTTCAGGACATGGAATCCAAGTTGTTTTCAGAAGTTACCTTGTGGCACTGAGGATTTCAATTTAAACACAAATGGATGCAGTTTAGTCTTCACATTAACCACAAGACACGGGATTTGTTTTCATAAATCATCCAAAATTATATGAGGCTGCACAATAGTTTAGTACTTTCAGTTTCCCTGAGATTTATGTATCCATTCAGCAAGTACTTAGTCATCCTATAAGCCAGGAACTATGTTATTCACTAGGTTATAGCAACAGGTCCAAGGACCAAACTCTTCATTGTGTCCTACACAATTATCTCATTTAATTTTGACTGAAGCTTTTTTGGAGTAGGTATTTGTATTATTCAGTATTCTCACTGCAAAACCAGACTCTAGATAAATCAAGCAGAGAGGAATTAATTAATAAGATGTTATGGAATTAACAGAATTAATAAGACCTACAAATTCCAGGTTAGAAAAGGAAGCAAGATATCTCCAGGGGCACAAGTGTAAGAACCCCTAAAGTCTCCTAGAAGCAATGACTGTTCAATGCCCCATTCAGTTCAGTTCAGCCGCTCAGTCGTGTCTCTTTGTGATCCCATGAACTGCAACACACCAGGCCTCCCTGTCCATCACCAACTCCCAGGGTTTACCCAAACTCGTGTCCGTTGAGTCAGTGATGCCATCCAACCATTTCATCCTCTGCCATCCCCTTCTCATCCTGCTCTCAATCTTTCCCAGCATCAGGGACTTTTCAAAAGAATCAGCTCTTCACATTAGGTGGCCAAAGAACTGGAGTTTCAGCTTCAACATCAGTCCTTCCAAAGAACACCCAGGACTGATCTCTTTTAGGATGGACTGGTTGGATCTCCTTGCAGTCCAAGGGACTCTCAAGAGTCTTCTCTAACACCACAGTTCAAAAGCATCAATGCCCCTGTAGTGCTCCTTAAATGAATGCCTTACAACTTCCCAGATCCTTGGATCAAGTGAAAAAAGTGAAAAGGTATTTGGTTAGCTAAGTCAAAGTCATGTGGTGGGGAAGACAGAAGAATCTGGCATCTTCATATTGTGTCGTGGAATAAGCATAAGTGAAGTGAAGTTGCTCAGTCATGTCCGACTCTGTGACCCCATGGACTGTAGCCTACCAGGCTCCTCTGTCCATGGGATTTTCCAGGCAATAGTACTGGAGTGGATTGCCATTTCCTTCTCCAGGGGATCTTTCCAACCAAGGGATCAAACCCAGGTATCCTGCATTGTAGACAAATACTTCACCGTCTGAGCCACCAGGGAAGTCCTATTTTCTGCCAAAAAAACTCATACAGTCAAGTATTCCTTCAAACTGAGTGGGGATACTAATAGTAAAGAGATTTGTATACAGGCCAGTTCTGCTAATTGTCCATGCCATAATCAGTATCTCTATTTTATAGATAAAGAAACAGAAGTTCAGACAAAATAGTCATCAGTTCAGCTCAGTTCAGTTCAGTCGCTCAGTCGTGTCCGACTCTTTGCAAGCCCATGAATCGCAGCATGCCAGGCCTCCCTGTCCATCACCAACTCCTGGAGTTCACTCAGACTCACGTCCATCGAGTCCGTGATGCCATCCAGCCATCTCACCCTCTGTCGTCCCCTCCTCCTCCTGCCCCCAATCCCTCCCAGCATCAGAGTCTTTTCCAATGAGTCAACTCTTCGCATGAGGTGGCCAAAGTACTGGAGTTTCAGCTTTAGCATCATTCCTTCCAAAGAAATCCCAGGGCTGATCTCCTTCAGAATGGACTGATTGGATCTCCTTGCAGTCCAAGGGACTCTCAAGAGTCTTCTCCAACACCACAGTTCAAATGCATCAATTCTTCGGCGCTCAGCTTTCTTCACAGTCCAACTCTCACATCCATACATGACCACTGGAAAAACTATAGCCTTGACTAGACGGACCTTAGTCGGCAAAGTAATATCTCTGCTTTTGAATATACTGTCTAGGTTGGTCATAACTTTTCTTCCAAGGAGTAACCGTCTTTTAATTTCATGGCTGCAATCACTATCTGCAGTGATTTTGGAGCCCCCAAAATATAAAGTCTGACACTGTTTCCATTGTTTCCCCATCTATTTCCCATGAAGTGATGGGACCAGATGCCATGATCTTCATTTTCTGAATGTGGAGCTTTAAGCCAACTTTTTCACTCTCCTCTTTCACTTTCATCAAGAGGCTTTTTAGCTCCTCTTCACTTTCTGCCATAAGGGTGGTGTCATCTGCATATCTGAGGTTATTGATATTTCTCCCGGCAATCTGGATTCCAGCTTGTGCTTCTTCCAGCCCAGCATTTCTCATGATGTGCTCTGCATAGAAGTTAAATAGGCAGGGTGACAATATACAGCCTTGACGTACTCCTTTTCCTATTTGGAACCAGTCTGCTGTTCCATGTCCAGTTCTAACTGTTGCTTCCTGACCTGCATACAGATGTCTCAAGAGGCAGGTTAGGTGGTCTGGTATTCCCATCTCTTTCAGAATTTTCCACAGTTTACTGTGATCCACACAGTCAAAGGCTTTGGCATAGTCAATAAAGCAGAAATACATGTTTTTCTAGAACTCCCTTGCTTTCCATGATCCAACAGATGTAGGCAATTTGATCTCTGGTTCCTCTGCCTTTTCCAAAACTAGCTTGAACATCAGGAAGTTCACGGTTCACGTATTGCTGAAGCCTGGCTTGGAGAATTTTGAGCATTACTTAGCATGTGAGATGAATGCAATTGTGCAGTAGTTTGAGCACTCTTTGGCATTGCCTTTCTTTGGGATTGGAATGAAAACTGACCTTTTCCTTCTAACTCTAATCAGCCAATTATATCATGTTGTGAGACTGATATATGATGTGTCTGAATTCCTGAGGTAGATTTTATTTGTTTGGTGTCCTATATGTTTTGATTTAGTTTTTAATGTCTATGATTTAAGTCATAATGTAAAAATTTGTTGGATTCATAAAAGATGTCTTTGACAAATTATCATTAATTTCATGTTTCTATGTAACTTTGCTTTATAGGGTTCCTCTAAAGTCTTATAAGTCATTGATAAGCAATAAGATTACCAAATATTTTGCATACTTAAATCTCAGTTGATCCACAACACATGAATTAAAACCACTATGGACACCACCTCTTGTGATAGCTAATTTTCAGAATTAAATCCAAAAATACATGTATACACTTTTTATTTAAGAATTGAGTATATGCAGCATTGTGACTGTGTGATGTTTATCAATACAGTAGCTTATTAGTTAGAGATATAGTTGTACATAAAGAAAATCAACTCGTAATGCTTCTGCTGCTTCGTCCCTATGTAGTGTCCAAGTCTTTTACAATCCCCTGGACTGTCACCCACAAGGATCCTCTGTCCATGGGATTTTCCAGGCAAAGATACTGAAGTGGGTTGTCATTCCCTTCTCCAGGGGATCTTCCCAATCCAGGAATCCCATCCTGTGTCTCCTGTTGGCAGGCAGATTCTTTACCACTGAGCCACCTGGGAAGCCCCTCAACTCATAATAGGTTAAACAAAATAAACAAAAAATGATTAAAAATCGCTTTTTTGAATCATTTAGTCATATTGTGGAAGGAACCGATATGGAGCCGTCTTTAAGATGTCTTGGTGCACAGACTCCAATACTTCATCTTTTTTCTTCCCTTCATTCCCCTTCTGTCCCCTCCCACCTTTTCTTTATACTGTCTCTTTTCCCTAATAATGCATATTGGTCTCATTTCCCCAGGTCATCTGCTCCTAAGAGAATGGTCCCAGAGCATTAGATAATTCTGGGGTTACATCCTAACAATCATGAGGACCAATGGTACCTTCCTCACCAACTTTATTTGACAATTTGACAATGGATTATATGCCACTCTCCAGATCAATTACACAGGTATGAGGACTCTTTCACTGAGCCTGGGTCACAGGTCAAAACTTATGGCCAAAGCTAGTATGATATTCCAAAGAAATGTAGAAGAAATAACCAAAACAGATAAGGTATCTGATCTCATCAGAGTCTGCAGTACTTATGCAAGACAAAATGTTAAGCAAATATCAATTACTATTAGCTAAAATTGAGAGGGGTTCCCCAATGGCTCAGCAGGTAGAAAATCCACCTGCAGTGCTAGAGACACAGGAGACACAAGTTCAAGTCCTGGGTGTAGAAAATCCCCTGGAGAAGGAACTGGTAACCACCAGTATTCTTGCCTGAAAAAACACCATGGACAGAGGAGCCTGGAAGGCTACAGGCCATGAAATTTCAAAGAGTTGGACATGACTGAGCGACTAAGCAGCAAGCAGCAAAACTGAGATAAGTGTTGCTCAAAAGAACTATTAGGGTACAAGAAAAGCTTTATTGACTATGCCAAAGCCTTTGACTGTGTGGATCACAATAAACTGTGGAAAATTCTGAAAGAGATGGGAATACCAGACCACCTGACCTGCCTCTTGAGAAATGTATACGCAGGTCAGGAAGCAACAGTTAGAACTGGACATGGAACAACAGACTGGTTCCAAATAGGAAAAGGAGTATGTCAAGGCTGTATATTGTCACCCTGCTTATTTAACTTCTATGCAGAGCACATCATGAGAAATGCTGGGCTGGAAGAAGCACAAGCTGGAATCCAGATTGCCGGGAGAAATATCAATAACCTCAGATATGCAGATGACACCACCCTTATGGCAGAAAGTGAAGAGGAACTAAAAAGCCTCTTGATGAAAGTGAAAGAGGAGGGTGAAAAAGTTGGTTTAAAGCTCCACATTCAGAAAACGAAGATCATGGCATCTGGTCCCATCACTTCATGGGAAATAGATGGGGAAACAATGGAAACAGTGTCAGACTTTATTTTTTTGGGCTCCAAAATCACTGCAGATGGTGACTGCAGCCATGAAATTAAAAGACACTTACTCCTTGGAAGAAAATTTATGACCAATCAAGATAGCATATTGAAAAGCAGAGACATTACTTTGCCAACAAAGGTCCATCTAGTCAAGGCTATGGTTTTTCCAGTAGTCATGTATGGATGTGAGAGTTGGACTGTGAAGAAAGCTGAGTGCCAAAGAATTGATGCTTTTGAACTGTGGTGTTGGAGAAGACTCTTGAGAGTCCCTTGGACTGCAAGGAGATCCAACTAGTCCATTCTGAAGGAGATCAGCCCTGGGATTTCTTTGGAAGGAATGATGCTAAAGCTGAAACTCCAGTACTTTGGCCACCTCATGCGAAGAGTTGACTCATTGGAAAAGCCTGATGCTGGGAGGGATTGGGGGCAGGAGGAGGAGGGGATGACCGAGGATGAGATGGCTGGATGGCATCACGGACTCGATGGACGTGAGTCTGAGTGAACTCTGGGAGTTGGTGATGGACAGGGAGGCCTGGCATGCTGCGATTCATGGGCTTGCAAAGAGTCGGACACAACTGAGCAACTGAACTGAACTGAAACCATTTGATACACTAAAAAAATATATATATATTGAAGAAAGTGATACATAAGATGACATTCAGGAAATCATAGAAATTAACTAGATGAATTGGTAAGGTGTTCCCAGGCAGAGAGGAAAAAAGTTTAAAGTATACTGATAGCCCTGAAATATGTCCTAGAGAATCCAAATTGAATGGATCCTGCATAAATTTTAATAAGATTATTTTAAACCTCTAAGAGTGTGTGGTAGTTTATATTTTATTTCCTTCAGTCATGTATTTTCTTAATTTAATTAGAGTCATTGAACAAGTGCTAACTTAGAATAAGATCAACTTTTAACACTGCAAATGCTGGGGGCCCATATATAACCAATTTCCCATCGAGGGACTTCCACTTACTCATTGTTACATGAAAAAGGTTGGACTGTACTAAAATTGACACACCTGTCAATGCAGAATATTTAAAAGATGCAGATTCAGTCCCTGGGTGGTGAAGATCTCCTGGAGCAGGGCATGGCAACTTACTCCAGTATTCTTCCAGGGACAGAGGAGCCTGGCAGGCTACAGTCCATAGGGTTACAGAGTCAGACATGACTGAAGCAACTAAACACATATGCATAAATGAGATGGAGGAAAAAAAAATTAACAGTCTTCTCATGAGAAAAAGCTCACTTGAAAAGACTACTTTGGTGAGTTACAAAAGGAAGGGGGTGAAAACTCCAAGGGATGTGCTCACAGGGAAAGAAGTTCCAAGATGTCTTCTAAAGAAAATCCGTCTGCTAAACTGTGGAGTCTAATATTTCTTATTGGGGGCTACTAGTTTGTCACCAAAGATGAACTGTTTGGCAAAATAAAATAGAAACTAAAACTGCAAATAGCCATGGTCTTCCAACTCCATTTGATTTCTAAACATATTCCAGGTTATCTTTTAAATAAATACTGAAGAAATATTTATTGCATTTTGATTTGAAGGGTTGTCAAAGTATTAGGCTGTCTGGAAAACACTTAGGGTTGGTATAGTTATGAGTGCAGAAGGGCGCCTTTAGATTATTGAAGCTCCTGTTCCTGCACTTTACCTAAGGTAGAAGACAAAAGTGGGGCAAATCTTGATTCTCTTCAAATGTTTGCAAAGTGTTACTTTACCATCAGACTCCTAGATATGTACACAAATTTGTGAGTTACCTGGTAAAGTGTAACATCATCTCCCAACCAAGAGAACATTGAGAAAGAATCTGATTCTGACAGCACAGAGAAGAGAAGGATGTGAGTTAGGGGCACTGAAGATCAAGAGCACCACCAACTGTGATCCTCAGAATGAAATCTGACAACTCGATGCAATAATATAGAGTCAGGAAAGCAAGAGGGCTGAAGGTATGATCAAACGTTTCTGAGTCACTGGAAGAGATAGAAGTGAAATGTCAATACTCATCTTTGTTAAAAGAGCAGTAGATTTGGTGAATCTGCCTCTAATCAGAGGCAGTTGTAAATATCAATTTGTTCTATTATATGCATTCTGAAGAGGATCACATACAGACTAATTTGGTTGCTCACTGCAATGAAAAAGAATCATCACAATGCATTTTTAATTCAAATAGATCTCTTGTGAAATTATTCTCCAGAGATATAGGCTAATGACCCAAACTAAAACAGAATCTAGACCTAATTTTGAAATCAGTGAAAAACACTGAAGATTTCAGGCAACTTTATTTAGTGCCCGTTTTCTGTATAAATAGAGAAAAACAAGGTTATCCTTTCATGGTTTTGTTTGCCTGCTTTGTTTTAAAATTTGAAGGAAAGATTGAAATCTATTTGGAAAATATATATATACTTGATCCACAAAAGAACTTTACTTAGAGCTGTTTTCAGAAAATTATCTCTCAATTGTTGAAATATTCCAATCCTTCCCTCCAGAAGAGAATTATCTGCTAGGGAACTTTTTAGACTATTAGCAGACAGAGTGAAACTACTTTTACTTATCTTCAGCATAATTTTACTTTTGTGAAATAGAGATGACACCCTACCAATTTCACTGCAATCATATGGAAAATTGAGATAACAGATTTTCAAGTCATCTCTTAGCCACCAGGTGGCTCAGATGGTAAAAGAGTCTGCCTGCAATGCAGGAGACCCAGGTTCAATCTGTGGGTCGGAACATCCCCTGGAGAAGGAAATGGCAACCCACTCTAGTACTCTTGCCTGAAGAATCCCATGGACAGAGGAGTCTGGCAGGCTATAGTACATGGGGTCGCAAAGAGTTGGACACGATTGAGAGACTAACACTTTCACTTTTCATATATTTATTTGGGGAAAAGGTGTAAATTGTCCTTAAGATCAGTGAATGTATTTTTATATCTATCAATACTTTTGCTGTGCCCTGCATTGTATACATAATAAACCAATTCGTTTTGGGGGGCTGCACTGCCGTTGGCTTATGGAATCTCTTGAACAGAGGTGGAAAGACCCAAATCCTAATCAGTAGACCACCAGGGAAGTCCCCAGAACCCTTGGTGAAGATAATGATCACCAGGAAGATGATACTGGTAATAATCATGATGATTATCAAAATAAATATAAGCTAATGTTTGATAATCATTTTCTAAACTACAAAAAAGATGCAGTTTGTCATCAGTAATCATAGATTGGGCTTCCCTATCTATGATAAAGAATCTGCCTGCAATGCAGGAAACACAAGTTCAATCCCTGGGTCAGGAAGATCCCCTGGAGAAGGCAATGGCAACGCACTCCAGTATTCTTGCCTGAAAAAAATCCCATGGACAGAGGAGCCTGGTGGGCTACAGTCCATGGGGTCACCAAAGAATTGGACAGGACTTAGTGACTAAACAACAACAACAGCCATAGATTATTGTATGAATAATATTAATATTATTCACATGCCTATGCAGCAATGTGAATTTCCTCCCCTCAATTTGCAAATGTTTTAAGATAAACATGTGCCACTGTAAGTTATTTATAGCAAAATATAAATGGAGAGTCATTAGCAATTTATCAATCTTAGTATTATTAAAGTTGTTAAAACAATCCAATGCAGACTTAAAAGCAACTAAATCAGTTATATTCACAAGCCCAAAAATGTTGCCTTTAAAAACTTCATGTAAATGTTGGTTTTATTACCAAAAGTCAAAAGAAAAAACAGATTTTGCCTCTGAACATCATTATTAACAGTTTAGGAAGTAAAATAACTAGAATATGTTACATACAGAAGTCACAGTCATTTGAGTGTGCAATCTGTATTTTAGCATCATTAATGTATTCACAGTGGGTGATGTTTGCCAAGGAATTACCAACTATAATTCCAATTATCAAGGAATTATCAAGGGGTCTCCAAAAGCTACCTGTGTGCTCCCCAGAAAAGAAAAAAGTGAAAAGGAAACAAAAAGTTCAAAATAAAATATTCTACCAAATGGAGTCAGAATGTCTCAAAGCACTATTTGTAACCAGATAATCTGAGTTAAATACTTGAAAATGAATGCAGATGGCAGGACTGTGAATATTGCCAAGGCAGGAAACTTCTAACTGTAATGCTCTCACATTACTATTATTTATATTTAAAAAATTGAAGTACTGTAAAGGCAGGTCTATTAACATACATGATTCCTCCATCCCACAAAGAACGTCTGTTGCTAAAAAAGTTTACCACACAAGCCCTAATAAATGGACATAGATACAGATGAGTGAATGGAAGCCTGTGAACCTCTCAAAAATTCTAGCAAGCACAGGAAATCTAGCAAGCACAGGAAATTGAGCCACTGGCACACTTCTTAGGAACAATGATATGACTATTCAATAGAAATCTCATTGTTTGGTCATTGTTGCCAGGAAGACAAAAGGTTGTTGAATCTGGGGCCTCAGGTAAGAACTATAATGTGTACAAAATTCATCTATAATCATACTGACAGATACTGATAGTGACGCTTGCTGACCAATGGACAGATTAACCAATAATGGGAACTGATACTAAATAAATTTATTATATTGTTAGTCGATTTTCTAATAACTCCACAAAACATTAGCCCTCCAAGCTCAATAATAGTATTGCTGTTGAGCCCAGTAAGTAGTGTGTCTTGTTTTCAACATTCTTCAGACTAGTAAATTTTTGTATTGGTAATAGACTCTACTCAAAACAACCATCACTAAGAAATAAATAAGCCATTGATTTGATCATAGACACCAACACAGTCACAATTACATTCAAATATAAAATATGAATATTATCCCCAGATACTTATAGAGATCCATTCAGGCCCCTCGGATGTCAAGAGCCAGAACATTATCATTTTCTAACACCCTTGGCATGTTAAAAATCAGGAAATGTTGAAAAGGATGACCAAAATTATAAGATGTTTCAAATGTTTACATTTAACTAATGAATGCCTGATAGAAGTCTTTTTTCCTTTCTGTCACTCTTTCTGTAATATTATATTATATATTATCTTTTTTTGAAGATTGCATCAAAAATCTAAATTTGAACCACTGCCTGCTTGTTGCCAGGCTTTTGTTGTGGTATGAGATTTGATTTGCAAATATAAGTATAAGGGAAAGAATAATAGACAAATACTTTATGCAAATACCATTATAGAGGAATGAATAATAGACAAATAGAAAATACTGCTTTAAAGTCAGAAAAAGCCAAAGGTGGAGAAGAGGAATAAATATTTAAAGTATTGAAAGTATAAATATTTGAAAGTGACTTCTAATTTTCAGTGATTCTCTAAAAGAGTACTTTTTTTTTTTTTTTTGGCTGCACTGTGTGTCATGTGGGATCTTAATTCCCTAATCAGGAAATGAACTTGTGCCCCCTACGAGGGAAGTGCAGAGTCTTAACCCCTGGACCATCAGGAAAGTCCCTCTAATGGAATATTTTACATTGTAGTCATTGGAATACATGTCCAGTGCCTAGAAGGCAAGGATAGTGTTGTTAAGCACATAAAACCAGTCAGTACTGGAGTTACAAAGACAAAGCAGACACCTGCCGCTGTCCCAGCAGTGCCAGGTATGCAACAAAATGCTCAAACATATTTTTCTATAAAAGGATAAATGGATAAACAAATGCTAACCTGACTGCAACATTAGGTAACAAGGTGATTTGGGTTTCTGTTATTCTGTAGCCTGGACTTCCCAGGTTGCGCTAGTGATAAAAGAACCTGCCTGCCAATGCAGGAGATATAAGAAATGTGGGTTCAATCGCTGGGTCGGGAGGGTCTCCTGGAGGAGGGCATGGCAACCCACTCCAGTGTTTCCTATGCCTGGGAAATCCCATGGACAGAGGAGCCTGGCAGGCGGCAGTCCATTGGGTAAAAAGAACTGGATGTGACATCACGCATGCACATTCTATAGCCTACCACAGATTTCCCTTTTCCTGGAGAATCTCTCAACCAGACTGAGTCTTTAGTGCTTTATGTCAATAGAATTTGTTTCTGCTAAGGAAACAGTTGCCACTGAGGCAACAGATTTGTTGCCCTGGAGTAAAAGGAAAATTCAACAGTAGTCTGAGACTGCGGCTTTCATGAGATACAGTCTTGTCTCCACTGCATGAATTCTTGCTAAGGATATGTATCGAATGAACCTACTTCTTGGACCCAATGCTTTATGAATACTATTCAACTTTCAAGATACAGGGAGCCAAGACCACATCCTGAGTCCTTCACTGCCTTCATGATGACCCAGTTTTATTCATGGGTAGATCTGATGGCTCCCTGGAGATTTACTTCCCTGGTTCATGACATGTTTAAGATAACTAGCAGCAGATGCACAAAACCCCAGGAAATTTGGTCAAGATGGAAGTCAGTTTTCCTCTGATGTTCCTTTGCCACCATGGCCTGTGGGACAATCGTATTCGAAAAGCAGGCTTAATGTCCAGCAACCATGCATCTAATCTTTTGACAGATTTGAATAGCTAATATCAAACAATAGCTCATAGTTTGACCTTTAATTTTCTTTACTTTATACATTAGCAGATACTAGCAATTTCAGGCCTTTCCACCTTAGAACAAAGGCAACCAGACACCTAATTACTTGAACTTTCATGTTTTAATATACTCATGCTAATAAAATAAGAAGAAACATTAAAGCCTGCTCAATCATACTTGCTGCAAGAAAAGTCCCTGTATTTTGAGAGAAATGGAGTCAGTGGTCTTTGTCACAATAGGATTCTCAATGCAGAAATGGACCTGTATCCTTTCATTTCATCACTTTCTGATCTATAGCAAGCACTAGAAGAGACAGATACTGCAAAATTCTTTATATACCAAGAAGCAGCCTTTCAGCATTCCTTCAAGGCTAATTTCAGTGAACTTGGATACTTGTCTTAGAGCAGCAGTAAAGGAAATTAGTCACATAGGCCACAGTGAAATATGCTTGTTTAGCAAAAAACAGTAAAAAACCAGGGTGGCGATGATTCACCTTGACTATAGGGAATGATTTTGGATAGAATAGAAATGATAAGTAAAGAAGTTTTATTTGAAAGCATTTAAGAAGCAATTATAGACAATGAAAAGTAAAAAAAAAAAGATAAAGTAGTAAGCACTGGAAAGCTTATGAATAACAAATAAGGCTTATTCAGGTAATAATAGGTTTCGGCAAAGTTGCTGGAGTACAGTATTCTGTCAATATTAAGGAGAAGGACAAATACATTCATGCTTAGCTATTTGAAGAACAAATCCATGTGTCTATTTTTATCATTCCTCCCAGGGAATGAAAGGGCACACTTAATAAGCAAGTTAGGGTTTTATGGTCCTCATTGGGGTCAAGTTTTTAGCAATAAGTCAAATGCTAATGTACACAAAGGAGCCCTGCACCACAGTAACATTAGTTAAAAATGTGAAATTCTCCTGAGCTGGTACAATTTCCCAACAAACACATTATGCTTAAATTATATTCAGAGCTTAAATTACTAAGACTAAACAGCAAACACTTCTAGCTAAGGTCCTTTCATGATGTCTTATACATTATAAGATATGCATATCTCAGAAAGGAGGTTTCTAGCAAGCTTGTTTTTGTTTTGCAGTATAGCGTGTACCTTTTCTTACTGATCTAAAAAGCAGCGACATTTTATTCTTCAATAATAACTTCAAAATTAGCTAAGAAAATGCACCACCCTTGACTTGTAGAACTAGAATAGCCTTAAAATAAGAGGCCTTTGGGACACTGAAATGAAAATGCGGATTATACCTTTTCAGATCTCAGTGTCATATGCTATGTGTGGTTACTTCCCTGCTGTTTTAATTATAATAATGCTTTGTATGAAGAGTTCAGTTGTAATTATGTGTCTTTTGGTTTACATCCCATAAATTCTGTAAGGTAAGCTTCCCAGAAGTTTTTGCAAGGTGATGAGAAGGTGTGATCTGATGCAGAAGAATGAGTCCAGAGTTTCAAATGACTTCTCTAAGTACAGCCTAGTTTGTTTGTTTTTTTAAATGTCTAAAGTAGTGCTACTGAAGAACAATTTGAAAATCATTCAAAAATTGTTTTCACTTCCTTACTAAGCTACTTCCTAACTTACATACCTGCTATTATATATTGCCATAAACAATCCTAACCATGAAATAAACTACATGGTAGTTCCTTCTTACTCATTATGCAAAAACTATGCTGTAATCCCTGAAATAGACTAAGCTTATAATAATTGCTATAAGTTTAGAGGGGCTTGAGAGAACACTAAATACTATGGTTTGCAAGTTGTAGTCTTTAACCTGTGTAGAAGGGAGAAAGTTGAAGAAACCCCAGCATTGATTTAAAGATGCCCCTCCATAAAGGCAATATCAAGCATTAAAATGCACCCATGTTACACAGTAAATAAGATTTGTAAATAATTGTATACATTTGTTTTTGAAATTGAGTGGCTTTGAGGAACTCATTTAATTTATTGCCTATGATTTCTCAGGAATCGTAATACACATACAGGAGCTCTTGCAAAAATAAAGTTCTAATCTAGACAACATTCTCTTAAGTGATGAAATTTATGAAATTTTTATGGGTAGTTAACAAAATATGTTTTGCATATATTTAATCAAATGTTTATTAATTTATATTTTTTCTCTTTTTTCTTTTTTGGGACTCGACAAGTTTTTTAATTCTTAAATATTCTTAAGGTGCTAAAAGCTTGTAGGCCCTAGGCCTATGCTGTTTAAAGGATAAAATGACTCTTCTTTCATCCTTACTTTAATTAGAGCAGATCAAATTTGATCTTGCACGTTCAGTGAAAAGTAATATTTAAAGTTGGCAAGCAACTGATTAGGGACTTTTCAGCCTATCAAATTTGGAAACATTATAACATAAGCCCCATTATGAAATGAGTATCCAGGAAACCAATAAAAATGAGATTTTTAAAGAAAGAAATGAGCTTGTTTTGGGGGAAAATTTTAAGCTATTACCTGGACATTTATTTATATTCAGTTCAGTAAACTACCTTTGCTTCAGAATATGTAAATTATCTTTGGTATTTCAATACTGGCTAGCTAAATTACTTAGACTAATTTAAAAATTCAGTTGAAATGTGTTTTGCTACATTTATTCTTGTGAAGTTTCAGTTCCCCAAGTCTCCTGACACCTACAGGTTGAGAAGGTGTAAGTGCTCTAGATGAGCATGAGACACATTTATATCTCCCCATCTCCATTAGAACATGGATTGAAATACTTTACTTTGTAGATAATAAGTGCCATGAAATACATATTTTAATAATTGTAAGAAGACAGAAAACATAGCCAGTGCCAGATATAGTAGCAGTTTAAAATGAACCTATTGATAATCATGTAAGGTCCAAATGCTTTCCCAGTGAATGCTTTCTTCTTCCTCACCTTAAGACCATTATTTAATACAGCTTTTAAATTCAGCATGACAACCTGAAACCTGGCTTTGGAACATCTCACTCACTGATTATTAAGTAACATGCTTGTTTAAATGTTCCTGGAAGAGAATGAATCCTACCTAGAGTAAGATAAGATTATCCACATAGTAAAAATTACCAGGCATTCTAGGAAAGAAAACCAAATGACCAAACACCAAAAGGGAAAAGAAAGCAGGCCATAGAAACAGATCCAGTATTGTTGAAACATTGGGATTGTCAGATAGGGACTTTATGATAACAATAATTGGGAAGGGAGAAATTCTGCATTCATTAAAGACAGAGTATGTTTTATCAGTTTAATTTCCCTTTGATAACAACTCTAAGTGTATGAAAGAAAAGGAACACAATTGGTGAACTCCATATTTGCCTAAACTTTCCCTGAGGGCACATACCAGCTCACAAACAGGGAAGAAATCAAGCATAAAGAGGCAGGGTGGGGAAACAGAAACTGGAGTTCAGAACTGACATAGTGCCTTGAAACTAAGGGGAAATCCCCTAAAGGATTCAAACATAGAAGGATACATACCAAATATATGTACAGATTCATCTCATATCATTGGCTAAGTACTGAACTGTAGGTTCATTGGGTTTTAAAAAAGTCATAAAATAGCATCTGGTTGGCAAAATATTTAATGGAATTTTCAGTCATTGCCTGATGCCAAGGAGACAGAGTTTTGAGCCAAAATCTTGTCAACTTAAAGGTGCTTGATAAACACATTGGGCTTTTCATTTAAACCCCAAAAATTTCATTACTTAAGAGTAAGAAACATATCCAAGAAAAGCAACAATGTCATAGAACTAATGGCCAACTGAACTAAATCTCTTAGCAAGTCTAAAATTGAACCTCCATATGATTAAAATGTACAGCCAATAAATTAACTTTCAGAATATCCACTAAATTCAATATTCACTAAAGGAAAGCAGGAAATTTTAAAAATGTCTGAAATCTACAATTTGCAGCACAGAATAAAAATTTATAGACTTGAAAAGAAGTAGAGAACTATGATCAATAATCAAGAGATAAAGAGACAATAGACATAAGCATAGATGACCCTGATGAAAAAATTAGCAGACAAGTCCTTCAGACAAATTTATAGTAGCTTAAAGAATATCCAGAGGGATAGGGAGGGTGGGGAGGGAGGTGGAAGTGAGGTTCAGGATGCAGGGGACATATGTATACCTGTGGCCAATTCTTGCTGATATGTGGCAGAAACCATCACAATATTATAAAGTAATAATTTTCCAATTAAAATAATTAAGAAAAAATAAAGAATACACTGAGATGGATGCACAAAACAAGGGAAAATATGGAAGATTTAAAGAAAAAATGTGAAGTTTAAAGAATATGCAGAAATCTTAGATTTGAAAAATGCAATTTCAAAAACGCAATAAACAAAATATTGGACACAGAGATAGGATCAGTTAACTCAAAGATAGTCCAATAACCTTTGTTGTAAATATAATTACAGAGGAAAAATACAATTTAAAATCTTTTAAATAGTGGCAATCTTAACATTTCTTGGTCAGAATTTAGAGAGATGTAAGACTTCCAATTAATGTCTTATTTACTTCTTTATGTTAATTAGCATTCAATACATGTGCTGAATCAGAACCTAAACAAAGATAATTTTTTAAGATTTAAAAAAAAAAAACCTTTTCCACCAATGGTACTGGGAAAAGTGTACAATATATCAAAATAAATCTTCAAATTCTAAACACTGATCTTAAACCTTTCACAAATATTAATTCAAAATGAATCACAGAACTATATATAAATGAAAGAAAGCCTATAAAAATTCCAGGAGATACCATAAGAGAAAAATTAGATTACCTTAAATTTGTTGACTCTTTAGATAAAAGACCCAAAAGTACAGCCCATGAAAGCAAAACATGATAAGCTGGAATTAATTAAAATTAAAAATGTCTTCTCTAAAAAAGACTGTGGTAAGAGAATGAAAAGATAAACAGTCTGAACAACAGACAGTTTTGTGTCTGAACAACCATAACACTTTTTCTGAGCCCATGAAAGAATAGAGTTGCATGCAAATTTGGTGAACTGAATTCCTGAAGTGCTACCTTCCTCAGTGGAAAGATTGGACATCATGAACTATTCCACCTTTGACAGAGCAAGGGAGGAAGAAGTGAACACTATTAAGGTTGATTGGAAGAAAATAACTAAAATTTTGGTGAATTCTCAAATGACAGGTGTGATTAGCTTGAGAGTTAATGTTAACTTTGATCCCAAAGCTTAATGGGAGCCTGCTGTCTGCAAGCACTTTTCATTAGAACTCACCTGAGTATTGTACCAGAGACTATGGGTGAAACAAATGGCTAGAAAGGGAACTTTAATGCCACACAAGAAGAAAACCTGACCATATCTCCAGATCCTTTCCTCCTCAACCATTAAAAAAAAAAAAAGCCTTAGAAAAAAACACGATGGCAGAGAAGTAGGTGAATCTGGAGTATATCTCTCCCATGGATACATCAGGAATACACCTTCAAACACAGAAGTGCATGGAGAACACCAGCTGAGAATGGATAGGAGGAGTACCTGGCCAGTGGAAAAGAATATAGAACCATGCAAAACTAGGTAGAACCAAGGAACTAGGGGGAAAAACAAGAGTGTCAGTAGGGCTGTATCTGCCCTCTCAAGATGGGGGAACTGAAGCAGGGGTCCGATCCCCACATCGGAGCAATTGTCTGAGTCAGAGGAGAAACATTAAATGCTGAGAGTGAAACAGCTGATCTGTGACAGCCTAAATACAATGAGAATCAGACAGTCCTTGCTGCAGCCATATATATCCCGGACAGTGTGCAGGTTCCCTGGAAGGTGCAGCATCTGGGAGCTGGAGTTTAGGGATTGTGGGGCAACCCCAGGGTGAGGGCTGCTGTTGACTGTGACCCAAGCAGCTGCACCACTTCCACACCTGGCACTCACAGTGGCAAAAACAAGTCCTCCAGGGCAAATTCAAAAGCAACCCCCAGTGGATGACCCACATGCAGAGGTGGAAATAAAACCACAATTGAGACCCAGGGGCAGTGTGGCTAAGGAAGAAGACGCAAAACCTTCCCATCAGCTGTACAAGCTGCAGATTAAATCCACATGATCAACTAAATAGACTCTGTGTCTATGGAATATATAAAAGGATATTGAGAACCCCCACAAAAAGAAAACACACTAGTTCTGATAGCTGTGGATATTGGAGGCAAGAACACACAGGAGTAGGACCAGATTAGAATCTGAGCTACCCCTCATCATGTCCAGAGATCAGCACAGTGTTGGAGGGCATCTAGGGAGGTGAGGTGGACTGTTATTCCCAGGGAGGGAAAGGACTCTGAAAGCAGTGACTCAAGAAAAACATTCCTTATTCTTATGTTTTGACTTTTTCTGGAGATTCTTTTGGATTTTTTTTTTCTTTTTTCGCCCCTTTTCCTCCCTCTGTTGTAGTTGTCAATGAGAAACGCTGGACTGGAAGAAACACAAGCTGGAATCAAGATTGCCGGGAGAAATATCAATAACCTCAGATATGCAGATGACACCACCCTTATGGCAGAAAGTGAAGAGGAGCTAAAAAGCCTCTTGACGAAAGTGAAAGAGGAGAGTGAACAAGTTGGCTTAAAGCTCAACATTCAGAAAACGAAGATCATGGCATCCGGTCCCATCACTTCATGGGAAATAGATGGGGAAACAATGGAAACAGTGTCAGACTTTATTTTGGGGGGCTCCAAAATCACTGCAGATGGTGACTGCAGCCATGAAATTAAAAGACGCTTACTCCTTGGAAGAAAAGTTATGACCAATCTAGACAGTATATTCAAAAGCAGAGACATTACTTTGCCGACTAAGGTCCGCCTAGTCAAGGCTATGGTTTTTCCTGTGGTCATGTATGGATGTGATAGTTGGACTGTGAAGAAGGCTGAGCGCTGAAGAATTGATGCTTTTGAACTGTGGTGTTGGAGAAGACTCTTGAGAGTCCCTTGGACTGCAAGGAGATCCAACCATCCATTCTGAAGGAGATCAGCCCTGGGATTTCTTTGGAAGGAATGATGCGGAAGCTGAAACTCCAGTACTTTGGCCACCTCATGCAAAGATTTGACTCATTGGAAAAGACTCTGATGCTGGGAGGGATTGGGGGCAGGAGGAGAAGGGGACGACTGAGGATGAGATGGCTGGGTGGCATCACGGATTTGATGGACATGAGTCTGAGTGAACTCCAGGAGATGGTGATGGACAGGGAGGCCTGGCATGCTGCAATTCATGGGGTTGCAAAGAGTTGGACATGACTGAGCCACTGAACTGAACTGAACTGATGAAATCTAATTAAGCTTTTGAGCTTTTTATTTGTTCTAAGTCACATTTTTTATTATAAACCTCTGCCTCTACGTTGGGCTTTTGCAATTCTGTGGTGTTTTCCTTTTTTTTCTTTTTTCTTCTCTCTTTTTAATTTTTAAAATGTATTTTTTTCTATATTTATTCTTTTGTTTGCTTTTCATACTGTTGTTTTCCCCTGGAAGTTAATCTTTAATGTATACAAATCTTATTTATCTACCTCTATTTAACTTTGCATATTCTTTCTTTCCTTTACTGTTAACTTATTAGTTAGT
Source organism: Budorcas taxicolor (assembly GCF_023091745.1). Classification (NCBI taxonomy): domain Eukaryota; kingdom Metazoa; phylum Chordata; class Mammalia; order Artiodactyla; family Bovidae; genus Budorcas; species Budorcas taxicolor. The sequence goes on from NC_068910.1 coordinate 36,268,981, forward strand.
TTTATTTTTATTGTTTTATTTCCCAATTGGCACCTTATTTAGTTTTGTTCTCCAGTTTGTGCTTTAGTTAGTTTTGATCTAGAAGATATAATCTTTGGTTTCTTTTCTTCACCAGTTCAATCTATTGTACTTTGTTTTTATTGGACTGTTTTTGTTTTGCTTATGGATGTATATGTATATGTATATGTGTATATTCAGTCACACTTTTATTATTGTTATAAACCTATGCCTCTGTCTTGGGCTTTTGCAGCTCTGTGGATTTTTCCTTTTTTTTTTTTTTCTTTCTTCTTCTATTTTTCTTTTCCCTTTTTATAATTTTAATTTTTAATTTCTTTAAACCTATTATATTTTTTCTGCATTAATTCCTTTGTTTGCCTTTCCTACTGTTGTTTTCCCCTTGCAGTTAATCTTTAATGTATATAAATCTTCTTCATCTATCTCTATCTAACTTTGCATATCTATTCTGTCTTTCATTTCCTTCTTTCCTTTCCTCTCAACATTTTGTTAGTTTTGTTTAAATTGCTTTATTCCCCACTTTGCACCTTGCTTTAGTTTTGTTTTACAGTTTCTGCTTTAGTTAGTTTTGTTCTTAACTGGTAAATATAATTTTTGATTTCCTGTGTTAACTGGGGCAATCTGCCATACTTTATTTTTGGGGGACCATTTTGACTTTATTCATGGGTGTATATGCATATATGTATATTCCATTATTTTAATTATTATTTGCTTGATTTTGTAACTGCCATTTGTCTGGGGTTCATCTTTGATTTCTGGTTTTGGGGTATCTGTTTTAATCTCACTTAATGACATAACAAACCACTTGTGGAATCTTCATTCTTGACAAGAGATCAAATCCCGAGCCTCTGGACTGAGAGCACTGACTTCAAGACCCTGGGCTACCAGAAAACTAACCCTAGGAACTGTCAAATAGTGAGAACTCACACAAAGGACACCACTTGAATACAAGACCTGGCATCACCCAACCACCAGTAGCACCCCATGCAAAACACCTCATCTAAACAACAAACAGAACAAAAATACAAACCCAATTATCAGCAGACAGTATTGCCACCTCACTCAGCCTTGTCCATCAGAGGAAAAACAAACAAACGAAAACTCGGCACAAATCTCACCCTATTCGAAGCTTGCAGAAACCACTTGACCAACCTTTAGAGGGCAGAAACAAAAAGGAAGAAAGAGTTCAACCTTGAAGCCTGGGAAAAGGAGACCTCAAACACATAAGTTAAAGTAATAATAGTAATAATAATAAGGCAGAGAAATACTACACTAATGAAGGAACAAACTACAAACACAGAAGTCCAAATAAATGAAGAGGAAATAGGCAAACTACCTGAAAAAGAATTCAGAATAATGATAGTAAAATGATCAAAAATCTTGAAAGCAAAATGGAGAAAATGCAAGAATCAATGAAGACCTAGAAGAATTAAAGAATAAACATAGAGAGACAAACAACCCGATTATTGAAATTAGAAATACTCTAGAAGGAATCAATAGCAGAATATCTGAAGCAGAACAAATCAGTGAGCTGGAAGATAAAATGGTGGAAATAACTTCTAAAGAGCAGAATAAAGTAAAAAGAATGAAAAGAACTGAGGGTAGTCTCAGAGACCTCTGGGACAATCAAACGAACCAACATTCAAATTATAGGGGTCCCAAGAGAAGAAGAGAAAAAGAAAAGGTATGAGAAAATTTTTGAAGAGACTATGGTTTAAAATTTCCCCGACATGGGAAAGGAAATAGTCAATCAAATCCAAGAGGCACAAAGAGTCCCATATAGGATAAACCCAAGGGAAAACACACCAAGACACATACTAGTCAAACTAACAAAAACTAAACACAAAGAAAGAATATTAAAAGCAGCAAGGGAGAAGCAACAAGTAACACACAAGGGAAACTCCATACGCTTGACAGATGACCTTTGCAGTAGAAACTGCAGTCTTGAAGGGAATGGCAGGATATATTTAAAGTACTGAAAGTGAAAAATCTACAACCAAGATTACTGTACCCGGAAAGTCTCTCATTCAAAATTGATGGAGAAATAAAAAGCTTTTCAGACAAGCAAAAGTTAAGAGAATTCAGTACCACCAAACCAGCTTTACAACAAATGTTAAAGGTACTCAAATTGTCAAGAAATACAAGAGAAGAAAAAAGATCTACAAAATCAACCCCAAACAATTAATAATTAATAAAATGGCAATAGGAACATATATATCAATAATTACTCTAAATGTAAATAGATTAAATGCTCCAACCAAAAGACAAAGACTGGCTGGACAGATACAAAAACAAGACCCATATATATGCTGTCTACAAGAAACCCACTTCAGATCTGAAGAAACAAATAGACTGCAAGTGAGAGGATGGAAAAATATATTCCATGCAAATAGGAAGCAAAAGAGAGCTGGAATAGCAATCCTCATATCAGATAAAGTAGACCTTAAAATAAAGATCACAAGAGCTAAGGAAGGATACTACATACCAATTGTAAATATCTATGCACCCGACATAAAAGCACCTTAATGCATAAAGCAAACACTAATAGACATAAAAGAAGTTGACAGTAACACAGTAATAGTAGGAGAATTTAACACCCCACTCACACCAATGGACAGATCATCAAAACAGAAAATTAATAAGGAAAAACAAGCCTTAAATGATACATTAGACGAGATGGATCTCAGTGATATCTTCAGAACATTGCATCCAAATGCAGAAGAATATGCCTTCTCTTGAAGTGCACATGGAATATTCTCCAGGATAGACCAATCGTGGGTCATGAATTAAACCTCAGTAAACTATGGCAGAAAGTGAAGAGGAACTAAAAAGCCTCTTGATGAAAGTAAAAGAGGAGAGTGAAAAAGTTGGCTTAAAGCTCAACATTCAGAAAACGAAGATCATGGCATCCGGTCCCATCATTTCATGGGAAATAGATGGGGAAACAGTGGAAACAGTGTCAGACTTTATTTTGGGGGGCTCCAAAATCACTGCAGATGGTGACTGCAGCCATGAAATTAAAAGACGCTTACTCCTTGGAAGAAAAGTGATGACCAACCTAGATAGCATATTCAAAAGCAGAGATATTACTTTGCCAACTGAGGTCTGTCTAGTCAAGGCTATGGTTTTTCCTGTAGTCATGTATGGATGTGAGGGTTGGACTGTGAAGAAGGCTGAGCGCCGAAGAATTGATGCTTTTGAACTGTGGTGTTGGAGAAGACTCTTGAGAGTCCCTTGGACTGCAAGGAGATCCAACCAGTCCATTCTGAAGGAGATCAGCCCTGGGATTTCTTTGGAAGGAATGATGTGGAAGCTGAAACTCCAGTACTTTGGCCACCTCATGCGAAGAGTTGACTCACTGGGGAAGACTTTGATGCTGGGAGGGATTTTGGGCAGGAGGAGAAGGGGACGACTGAGGATGAGATGGCTGGATGGCATCACTGACTCGATGGACGCGACTCTGAGTGAACTCCGGGAGGTGGTGATGGACAGGGAGGCCTGGCGTGCTGCGATTCACGGGGTCGCAAAGAGTTGGACACAACTGAGCACCTCCCTGTCCATCATCAACTCCCGGAGTTCACTCAGACTCACATCCATCGAGTCAGTGATGCCATCCAGCCATCTCATCCTCAGTCGTCCCCTTCTCTTCCTGCCCTCAATCCCTCCCAGCATCAGAGTCTTTTCCAATGAGTCAACTCTTCGCATGAGGTGGCCAAAGTACTGGAGTTTCAGCTTCCGCATCATTCCTTCCAAAGAAATCCCAGGGCTGATCTCCTTCAGAATGGACTGGTTGGATCTCCTTGCAGTCCAAGGGACTCTCAAGAGTCTTCTCCAACACCACAGTTCAAAAGCATCAATTCTTCAGCGCTCAGCCTTCTTCACAGTCCAACTCTCACATCCATACATGACCACAGGAAGAACCATAGCCTTGACTAGACAGACCTTAGTCGGCAAAGTAATATCTCTGCTTTTGAATATGCTATCTAGGTTGGTCATCACTTTTCTTCCAAGGAGTAAGCATCTTTTAATTTCATGGCTTCAGTCACCATCTGCAGTGATTTTGTACCAAAAATATAAAGTCTGACACTGTTTCCACTGTTTCCCCATCTATTTCCCATGAAATGATGGGACCGGATGCCATGATCTTCGTTTTCTGAATGTTGAGCTTTAAGCCAACTTTTTCACTCTCCTCTTTTACTTTCATCAAGAGGCTTTTTAGTTCTTCTTCACTTTCTGCCATAAGGGTGGTGTCATCTGCATATCTGAGGCTATTGATATTTCTCCCGGCAATCTTGATTCCAGCTAGTGTTTCTTGCAGTCCAGCGTTTCTCAAACCTATAGGATGCAGCAAAAGCACTTCTAAGAGGGAAGTTTATAGCAATACAATCTTACCTTAAGAAACAAGAAAAACATCAAATAGACAACCTAACTTTATACTTGAAACAACTGGAAAAAGAAGAAGAACAACAACAAAAAAGAAAAATTAGTAGAAGGAAAGAAATCATAAAGATCCAAACAGAAAAAAATGATAAAGAAATGAAAGAAACAATAGTAAAGATCAATAAAACTAAAAGCTGGTACTTTGAGAAGATAAACAAAATTAACAAGCCCTTAGCCAGACTCATGAAGAAAAAAAGAGAAGAATCACTTCAACAAAATTAGAAATGAAAAGGAGAGGTTACAGCAGACAATGCAGAAATACAAAGGATTATAAGAGACTACTGTGGACAATGATATGGCAATAAAATGGATAACCTGGAGGAAATGGACAGATTCTTAGAAAAGTTCAATCTTCTAAGACTGAATCAGCAAGAAATAGAAATTATGAACAACCCAATTACAAGCACTGATATTGAAGCTGTGATCAAAAATCTCCCAAAAAACAAAAGCCTGGGACCAGATGGCTTCACAGAGAATTCTATCAAGCATTTGGAGAAGAGCTAATGCCTATCCTTCTAAAATTCTTTCAAAAAATTGCAGAGGTAGAAACACTTCCAAACCCTTTCTATGAGGTCAGCATCACCCTGATACCAAAACCAAAACCAGACAAAGACAACACAAAAAAAGAAAACTACAGGGCAATAGCAAAATAAATAGATGCAAAAATCCTCAACAAAATTCTAGCAAACAGAATTCAGCAACACATCAAAAAGCTTATACATCATGATCAAGTTGGGTTTATTCCAGGAATACAAAGATTCTTCAATATATGCAAATCAACCAATGTGATACACCGTATTAACAAACTGAAAGATAAAAACCATATGATCATCTCAATAGATGCAGAAAAAGCCTTTGACAAAATCTAGCACCCATTTATCAATAAAACTCTTCAAAAAATGGGCATAGAAGGAAGCTACTTCAACATAGTAAAGGCCATATATGATAAACCTACAGCAAATATTATTTTCAATGGTGAAAAACTGAAAGCATTTCACCTAAGATCAGGACAAGACAATGGTGTCCACTTTCACCTCTATTATTCAACTTAGTTTTGGAAGTCCTAGCAACAGCAATCAGAGAAGAAAAAGAAATAAAAGGAATGCAGACTGGAAAAGACGAAGTAAAGCTCTCCTTGTTCTCAGATGACATGATATTGTACATAGAAAACCATAAAGATAGTATCAGAAAATTACTAGAGCTAATCAGTGAAATTAGCAAAGTGCAGGATGCAAACTCAATACACAGAAATCACTTGTATTTCTATATACTAACAATGAAAAATCAGAAAGAGAAATTAAGTAATCATTCTCAGTCACTATTGCAACAAAAATAAATAAATATCTAGGAATAAACTTACCTAAGGGGACAAAAGAACGGTACACAGAAAATTATAAGACACTGATGAAAGAAATCAAAGATGACATAAACAGATGGGGAGATATTCCATGTTCCTCAGTGGGAAGAATCAATATTGTGAAAATGACTATATTACCAAATGCAATCAACAGATTCAATGTGATCCCTATCAAATGACCAAAGGCAATTTTCATGGAACTAGAACAAAAAAATTTCACAATTTGTGTGGAAATACAAAAGACCCCAAATAGCCAAAGCAATCTTGAGAACAAAGAATAGAACTGGAGGAATCAACCTTCCTGACTTCAGATTACACTATAAAGCTACAGACATCAAGACAGTATGGTACTGGTACAAAAACAGGAATACAGACCAATGGAACAAGATAGAAAGCCCAGAAATAAACCCATGCACCTATGGGTACCTTATTTTTGACAAAGGATGCAAGAATATACAATGGGGCAAGACAGCCTCTTCAATAAATAGTGCTGGAAAACTGGACTGCTACATGTAAAAGAATGAAATTAGAACATTTCCTAACACCATGCACAAAGATAAACTCAAAATGGATTAAAGACCTAAATGTAAGACCAGAAACTATAAAACTCTTAGAGGAAAACACAGGCAGAACACTCGATGACATAAATCAAAGCAAGATCCTCTAGATCCACCTTCTAGAGTAACGGAAATAAAAACAAAAGTAAACAAATGGGACCTGATTAAAATTAAAAGCTTTTAAACAGCAAAGGAAACTATAAGCAAGGTGAAAGACAACCCTCAAAATAGGAGAAAATAATAGCAAATGGAACAACTGACAAAGGATTAATTTCCAAAATATATAAGGAGCTCATACAACTCAATGCCAGGAAAACAAACAACCCAATAAAAAGTGGGAAAAAAAACCTAAACAGACATTTCTCCAAAGAAAACATACAGATGGCTAACAAACAGATGAAAAGATGCTCAACATCACTCATTATTAGAGAAGCAAATAAAAACTACAATGAGATATCACCTTACACCAGTCAGAATGGCCATCATCGAAAAGTCTACAAACAATAAATGCTGGAAAGGGTGTGGAGAAAAGGGAATGCTCTTGCACTGTTGTTGGGAATGTAAATTGATACAGCCACTATGGAAGACGGTATGGAAAAACTAGGTATAAAACCACCATATGACCCAGCAATCCCACTCCTAGGCATGTACCCTGAGGAAACTAAAATTGAAAAAGATACATTAATCCCATTGTTAATTGAGGCATTATTTACAATAGCTAGAACATGGAAGCAACCTAGATGTCCATCAATAGAAGAATGGATAAAGAAAAAGTGATATATATATATATATATATATATATACACAATGGAATATTACTCAGCCATAAAAAAGAATGCATTTGAGCCAGTTCTGATGAGGTGGATGAACCTTGAACCTATTACCCAGAGTGAAGTGAGTCAGAAAGAGAAAGACAAATATCATATTCTAACACATATATATGGAATCTAGAAGAATGGTACTGAAGAGCTTATTTACAGGACATAGAGAATAGGCTTATGGACCTGGGGAGAAGGGAGGAGAGGGTGAGATGTATGGAAAGAGTAACATGGAAACTTACATTACCATATGTAAAATAGATAGCCAATAGGAATTTGCTGTATAGCTCAGGAAACTCAAACAGGGGCTCTGTATCAACCTAGTTGGGTGGGATGGGGAGGGAGATGGGAGGGAGTTTCAAAAGGGAGGAGATATATGTATACCTATGGCTGATTCATGTTGAGGTTTGACAGAAAACAACACAATTCTGTAAAGCAACTATCCTTCAATAAAAAAAAATTAAAAAAAAAAAAAAGCCTTAATCTGCTGTGGCAAGTGTGATGAAATTCTCTGGTTCCCAGGACACTGGCAAACATACACTGTTTCAGGGGAAAGGGACAGAAGCAAAAGCCAAGTGTTCATGAGGGATGTAGAAAACCCTTTGACACACAGAGTGTTGTACTGAGAGAAAGTGAAGACTTGAAACTGCTGGAGGAGGGTAGGAAACTCTACTCTGCCCCAGAAAATCACATATATAAGGCTGAATTTGACTCCCACTGCAGTACTGAGATGGAACACTGAGAAAGCCCCAGCTTTAGCCCTGGGCTCACACAGTCTGCCTAATAAATGACTATTTAATGCTGATGGGATTTCATGTTCTTTATTCCATGGGAAAAACTTTGTTAGATATTTTCAAGAAAATTTGAAGTGTTAACATAGTCTGAGTTTCACAGATCTTCTGGAAACTGCTTTTTTTTTCTTTTGCTAATCTGAAATTTTTTTCTGTTTATGTAAGACATTTTGAACAAGTTTTAATAAGGCATTTAAACTTCTCTTCCCTTTTCTGAAACACATATTTCTTTACTAATTAGGAAGAAAACATTACTTTTTTTAAACTGAGATTTCAAGCTGGGAGCTAGAGAATCACATTAAACAAATGTATTCTTTCTTAAAGATTTCTAGGTAGATGACCCTTCTTAAAATCTAATCTCAAAGTTTCCTTGCATTCTTTGAGTGAAAAAACTTTATGGACTTCCAATTCAAAGTTTTGCCACACAATTAAAAAGCTTGCAAATATATTTGTGGGTTATACTGAAAAACCTACAAAGTAAAATTTTCCTTTAATAAGAAATATGCTCCAGTCTTTCTTAGAAGCATTTAGAAATCTTGACCATGAAATGCTTAAATAAACTGTGCGTGTATTTTTTGTATTAAAAATGTCAATAAGATATGTATTTTACATGAGAGTTAACATTGGGTGACTTATATCATCACAAAATTCTAGTTTATCTAAATGATTTTCCTAAAGTAATCTCTTCCCTGGTGGCGCAGAGGTTAAAGCGTCTGCCTGTAATGTGGGAGACCTGGGTTCGATCCCTGGGTCGGGAAGATCCCCTGGAGAAGGAAATGGCAACCCACTCCAGTATTCTTGCCTAGAGAATCCCATGGATGGAGGAGCTTGGTGGGCTACAGTCCACGGGTCGCAAAGAGTCGGACACGACTGAACGACTTCACTTTCACTTTCAAAGTAATCTCTGCTGCTGCTGCTGCTAAGTCGCTTCAGTCGTGTCTGACTCTGTGCAACACCATAGATGGAAGCCCACCAGGCTCCCCTGTCCCTGGGACTCTCCAGGCAAGAACACTGGAGTGGGTTGCCATTTCCTTCTCCAATGCATGAAAGTGAAAAGTGAAAGGGAAGTCGCTCAGTAGTGTCCAACTCTTTGCAACCGCATGGACTGCAGCCTACCATGCTCCTCCATCCATGGGATTTTCCAGGCAAGAGTACTGGAGTGGGGTGCCATTGCCTTCTCTGAAAGTAATTTCTAACTTTGCATATACTGAAAAGAGGGCAGCAGCATAGTAAAATGATTTCTTCTTGGTTGGAACTTCCCTGTCCTATTGTCCTCTTGTGAGTCTGTCACTAACCAACTGGGTGACTATGTTTGTCTCAGCTTTTCCTCTGTGTGTTAAGGTATATTATCTCTCTGGTTTCTTTCATACCTAAAATTCATTATGAGTGCAAGAATTATTTTATTTCTGACTATTCAACTGCCCTACATTTAACCCTTCTAGGGAAAGTGGCAGCGCTAAAAGAAGAAACTCTCACATTCAGGTTTGCATGACAATTTGCCTGGGAATAATTATGATTTAAATGATTCCTGGCTCCACTCCCATAACTACAATTGGATAAATATGCAGTAGGTCCCGGGTATATTAATTTTTAGCCATCATATCAGGTCATTCTGATTTAGCACTCACAGATACAAGAGCATTAAGCTGAGAGTGTTTGTTATTAGTAAGCTTTAACTACTTTCTAGACAATAGAAATCTACAGCTCGTGTTATGTCAGTAAACATGGAAATATTTGGGTTGATTTAGAACATACTTTCATGCATTGGAGGGGGAAATGGCAACCCACTCCAGTGTTCTTGCCTGGAGAATCCCAGGGACTGGGGAGCCTAGTGGGCTGCCATCTATGGGGTCACACAGAGTCGGACACAACTGAAGCGACTTAGCAGCAGCAGAACATATTAATGAAGTCTACTGAATCAGGGTTTCTAAATATTTGTTTTAATTAGTTAATTTCTTTTTGGCCATGCTGGGTTTTTTTCGCTGCACACAGAATTTCTCTACTTGTGGTGAGTGGGGGCTACTCTCCATTGTGGTCATGCTTCAGTTGGGGTGGCTTTTCTTGTTGCAGAGCATGGGTTATTTAGGCACACAGGCTTCAGTAGTTGCAGAGTACAGGCTCAGCAGTTGTGGCATGTGGACTTAGTTGCCCTTCGGTAAGTAGGGTCTCCCCAGACCAGGGGTCAAACCCGTGTCCCCTGCTTGGCAGGCAGATTCTCTGCCACTGGACCGCGAGGGAAATTCCTGAATAAAACTTTTAATGTCGTTAAAATATTGAATGAAATAATGAGAGAAGAGAGGAGTCAAGAATAAAGGTTATGTTTTTGTTTTGAGTAGTTCAGTGGACAGTAAAGTCTTTTACTCTAAGGGCAACAAGGGACATGAGTTAGAAGAACAGTCAGGACAACTGATAAGAGTTGGACAATCTTGCCTATGGAACATCCACTTGAATTTCTTCAGAAGACAAATGTACATATACACTCAGTTCTCAGGAGAAATACTTAGATTAAATACAGAGATTTGATATTTGTCTGAATAACAGTGGTAATTCAAGTCCTGAGTAAGAGCAGAAATATTCAAGAAAAATTAATTAAGTTATAAGAGTTCTTTATGAAAGACTTAGAAAACATCAATATACTTACAGTAACAGATATTCATGTTTAAAGTGAATGAAAATCCTTTGGGTGCTTTTGCAGGGTCCAACGTCCTTACAAAAAGAGATTAATATTTTGTTAAACTGGGATGAATCCAGGAGTATGGTTTTAACAAGCACCTCCATGTGATTCTAATACAGAGATTCTTAACCACATTTAGAAAGACACTGATTAGAACCTCAGAGCTTCCCAGGTGGTGCAGTGCTAAAGAATCCACATGCCAGTGCAGGAGGCACAAGAGACGCAAATTCGATCTCTGAGTCAGGAAGATCCCCTGGAGCCGGGCATGGCAACCCACTCCAGCATTCTTGCCTGGAAAATCCCATGACAGAGGAGCCTGATGGGCTACAGTCCATGGGGTCTCAAAGAATAGGACTCAACTGAGCAGGCACGTGTGCACACACACACAAACACAGAGGCTCAAGAGGCAGATATTCTACTTTATACAGGTAGAAAAATAAATAGATAAGTTTGGATATATAAGTATATATTTATAGAAATGTCACTTGATCCAAAACAATTACTCCTAGATACTATATCCTAAGTCCAAGTAATTATTCACTGTTTATAAAGTCTAGTAACTTTTTTCAATCTCTTGACTGATAACAGAAAAAGGATTCTATTTGTGCTGTTTCGTGTGTGAGTCAGTGCTTCCAATTGCTTCATTGGGTGCTTAGCCCGTAATAAATGTTTAATAAATATTAACTGAGCTGAACTGTACAAATAAAGTTATTGGCAGATGTTGCTTTTTCCTTTTCATTTTTTATAAGTACCTGTAATCGCAAAGTAATTGAGCATTACTGAATTGGAAAGCCTAGTCTGTAAACATGTCACTTTCTCTCAATCTTTCATTTATTAGATGTGTGAACATTGTTAAGTCCCTAATCAGTAAAAGGATAATAATAGAAATGACTGGAAAGTCTGTTTTTGGTAAGAGCAGACTAGGTAATTCAGACCACATTTCCCACTGATAACAAATTGAATAAAGTCTTTGAAAATATCTGCTTGCAGGAATCAGAGCGCTAAGACAGTGAAGATCTTTAAGCAGGAAGAAAGCTGCTGAAATAAGCATACTGTAAGAAGCAGTAAAGCTATTGAGGTGAGTTATTGAGGTTAGGGGAGCTACTGATCCTCAAGGGCCATTCTTGACCTGAGCAGCGAATAAAAGACATGGAAAATGACAAACATATTTAACAACCTAAGGGGATGAGTGGTGAAAGGAATGGCAATTCACTCAAGTATTCTAACCTAGAGAGTTCCATTGACAGAGAAGCCTGGTGGGCCATAGTTCATGAAGTTGCAAAGAACCAGATACCACTGGCAACTACACTTTAAGGGGATAAAAGGAGTCTAGTCTCATAAAACAACAACAACAAACAGATGGTTGCTGCTGTTCAGACACTCAGTTGTGTCTGACTCTTTGCAGTCTCATGGACGGCATCATGCCAGGCTTCCCTGTCCATCACCAACTCCCAGAGCTTACTCAAATACATGTCCATGGAGTCAGTGATGCCATCCAACCATCTCATCCTCTGTCGTCTGCTTCTTCTCCTGCCTTCAATCTTTCCCAGCATCAGGGTCTTTTCCAATGAGTCAGTTCTTTGCACTGGGTGGCCAAAGTATTGGAGCTTCAACTTCAGCATCAGTCCTTCCAACGGATATTGAATGTTGATTTCCTTTATGATTAACTGGTTTGATCTCCTTGCAGTCCAAAAGATTCTCAAGACTCTTCTCTAACATCACATTTCAAAAGCATTAATTTTTCAACGCTCAGCCTTCCTTATTGTCCAACTCTCACATCCATACATAACTACTAGAAAAATCATAGCTTTAACTACACAGACCTTTATTGGCAAAGTTATGTCTCTGCTTTTTAATATGCTGTCTAGGTTTGTCATAAGTTTTCTTCCAAGGAATAAGCATCTATTAATTTCATGGCTGCAGTCACCATCTGCAGTGATTTTGGAGCCCAAATAATAGTCTGTCACTGTTTCCCTTGTTTCCCCATCTATTTGCCATGAAGTAATGGGACTGAAACCATGATCATTTTCTGGATGTTGAGTTTTAAGTCAGCTTTTCACTCTTCTTATTCACTTTCATCAAGAGACTCTTTAATTCCTCTTTGCTTTCTGTCATAAGGGTGGTGTCATCTGCACATCTGAGGTTATTGTTATTTCTCCCAGCAATCTTGATTCCAGCTTGCACTTCATCTGGCCTACATGAACCAAACAGGTACCCTGGTAAATCTTTCCTGTACTTTAGTATCATGAAGCCAGATCCTCTAGAAATAGTGATGACCTTCAGTTCAGTTCAGTCGCTCAGTCATGTCCGACTCTTTGCAACCCCATGAATTGCAGCATGCCAGGCCTCCCTGTCCATCACCAACACCCGGAGTTCACTCAGACTCACGTCCATCGAGTCAGTGATGCCATCCAGCCGTCTCATCCTCTGTCGTCCCCTTCTCCTCCTGGCCCCAATCCCTCCCACCATCAGAGTCTTTTCCAATGAGGCAACTCTTCACATAAGGTGGCCAAAGTACTGGAGTTTCAGCTTTAGCATCATTCCTTCCAAAGAACACCCAGGACTGATTTCCTTTACAATGGACTGGTTGGATCTCCTTGCAGTTCAAGGGACTCTCAAGAGTCTTCTACAACACCACAGTTCCAAAGCATCAATTCTTTCGTGCTCAGCTTTCTTCACAGTCCAACTCTCACGTCCATACATGACTACTGGAAAAACCATAGCCTTGTTGGCAAAGTACTGTCTCTGCTTTTGAATATGCTATCTAGGTTGGTCATAACTTTCCTTCCAAGGAGTAAGCGTCTTTTAATTTCATGGCTGCAGTCACCATCTGCAGTGATTTTGTACCAAAAATATAAAGTCTGACACTGTTTCCACTGTTTCCCCATCTATTTCCCATGAAGTGATGGGACCAGATGCCATGATATTCGTTTTCTGAAAGTTGAGCTATAAGCCAACTTTCTCACTCTCATCTTTCACTTTCATCAAGAGGCTTTTTAGTTCTTCTTCACTTTCTGCCATAAGGGTGGTGTCATCTGCATATGTGAGGTTATTGATATTTCTCCCGGCAATCTTGATTCCAGCTTGTGCTTCTTCCAGCTCAGCGTTTCTCATGATGTACTCTGCATATAAGTTAAATAAGCAGGGTGACAATATACAGCCTTGACATACTCCTTTTCCTATTTGGAACCAGTCTGTTGTTCCATGTCCAGTTCTAACTGTTGCCTCCTGACCTGCATACAGGTTTCTCAAGAGGTAGATCAGGTGGTCTGGTATTCCTATCTCTTTCAGATATTTCCACAGTTTATTGTGGTCCACACAGTCAAAGGCTTTGGCACAGTCAATAAAGCAGAAATAGATGTCATTCTGGAACTCTCTTGCTTTGTTGATGATCCACCAGATGTTGGCAATTTGAACTCTGGTTCCTCTACCTTTTCTAATTCAGCTTGAATATCTGGAAGTTCACGGTTCACATATTGCTGAAGCCTGGCTTGGAGAATTTTGAGCATTACTTTACTAGCGTGTGCTGCTGCTGCTAAGTCACTTCAGTCGTGTCCGACTCTGTGCGACCCCAGAGACGGCATCCCATCAGGCTCCCCCGTCCCTGGGATTCTCCAAGCAAGAACACTGGAATGGGTTGCCATTTCCTTCTCCAATGCATGAAAGTGAAAAGTGAAAGTGAAGTCGCTCAGTCATGTCTGACTCTTAGCAACCCCATGGACTTCAGCCTACCAGGCTCCTCCATCCATGGGATTTTCCAGGCAAGAGTACTGGAGTGGGGTGCCATTGTGTGTGAGATGAGTGCAATTGTGCAGTAGTTTGAGCATTCTTTGGCATTGCCTTTCTTTGGGATCGGAATGAAACTGACCTTTGCCAGTCCTGTGGCCGCTGCTGAGTTTTTCAAATTTGCTGGCATATTGAGTGCAGCACTTTCATAGCATCCTCTTTCAGGATTTGAAATGCTCAACTGGAATTCCATCACCTCCACTAGCTTTGTTCATAATGACGCTTTCTAAGGCCCACTTGACTTCACATTCCAGGATATCTGGCTCTAGGTGAGTGATCACACCATCATGATTATCTGGGTCATGAAGCTCTTTTTTGTACAGTTCTTCTGTGTATTCTTGCCACCTCTTCTTAATATCTTCTGCTTCTCTTAGGTCCAGACCATTTCTGTCCTTTATCGAGCCCATCTTTGCATGAAATGTTCCCTTGGTATCTCTAATTTTCTGTAGTGTTTCCCATTCTGTTGTTTTCCTCTATTTCTTTGCATTGATCGCTGAAGAAGGCTTTCTTATCTCTTCTTGCTATTCGTTGGAACTCTGCATTCAGATGCTTATATCTTTCCTTTTCTCCCTTGCTTTTAGCTTCTCTTCTTTTCACAGCTATTTGTAAGGCCTCCCCAGACAGCCATTTTGCTTTTTTGCATTTCTTTTCCATGGGGATGGTGTTAATCCCTGTCTCCTGTACAATGTCATGAACCTCATTCCATAGTTCATGTCATTCTATTTATCAGATCTAGTCCCTTAAATCTATTTCTCACTTCTGCTGTATAATCATAAGGGGTGGTGGCCGGGAGGAGCTACCCCATGCCCAAGATCAGGGGCAGCACCTAAAAGGAGCAACCCCACGTCCAAGGAGCGGTGGCTGCACGGGCACAGGAGGGCCGAGAGGAGCCACTCCACGTTCAAGGTTAGGAGGGACGGCGGTGAGGAGATACCCCTTGTCCAAGGTAAGGAGCAGTGGCTGCGCTTAGCTGGAGTAGCCGTGAAGAGATACCCCACGTCCAAAGTAAGAGAAATCCAGGTAAGATGGTAAGTGTTGCGAGAGGGCATCAGAGGGCAGACACACTGAAACCATAATCACAGAAAACTAGTCAGTCTAATCACACGGACCACAGCCTGGTCTAACTCAATGAAACTAAGCCATGTGGGGCCACCCAAGACGGGCAGGTTGTGGTGGAGAGGTCTAACAGAATGTGGTCCACTGGAGAAGGGAATGGCAAACCACTTCAGAATTCTTGCCTTGAGAACCCCATGAACAGTATGAAAAGGCAAAATTACAGGATACTGAAAAAGGAGCTCACCAGGTTGCTAGGTGCCCAATATGCTACTGGAGATCAGTGGAGAAATAACTCCAGAAAGAATGAAGGGATGGAGCCAAAGCAAAAACAGTACCCAGTTGTGGATGTAACTGGTGATAGAAGCAAGGTCCCACGCTGTAAAGAGCAATATTGCGTAGGAACCTGGAATGTCAGGTCCATGAATCAAGGCAAATTGGAAGTGGTCAAACAGGAGATGGCAAGAGTGAACATCAACATTCTAGGAATCAGCGAACTAAAATGGACTGGAATGGGTGAGATTAACTCAGATGACCATTATACCTACTACTGTGGGCAGGAATCCCTCAGAAGAAATGGAGTAGCAATGATGGTCAACAAAAGAGTCTGAAATGCAGTACTTGTGTGCAGTCTCAAAAACGACAGAATGATCTCTGTTCGTTTCCAAGGCAAACCATTCAGTATCACAGTAATCCAAGTCTATGCCCCAACCAGTAATGCTGAGGAAGCTGAAGTTGAATGGTTCTATGAAGACTTACCAAACCTTTTAGAACTAACACCCAAAAAAGATGTCGTTTTCATTATAGGGGACTGGAATGCAAAAGTAAGAAGTCAAGAAATACCTGGAGTAACAGGTAAATTTGGCCTTGGAATACGGAATGAAGCAGGGCAAAGGCTAATAGAGTTTTGCCAAGAGAACGCACTGGTCATAGCAAACACCCTCTTCCAACAAACAAGAGAAGACTCTACACATGGACATCACCAGATGGTCAACACCAAAATCAGATTGATTATGTTCTATGCAGCCAAAGATGGAGAAGCTCTATACAGTCAGCAAAAACAAGACCAGGAGCTAACTGTGGCTCAGGTCATGAACTCCTTATTGCCAAATTCAGACTTAAATTGAAGAAAGTAGGGAAAACCATTAGACCATTCAGGTATGACCTAAATCAAATTCCTTATGATTATACAGTGATGACCTTAAATTCCTTAAATCCCTTTAGTAAAATTAAGTTAAAATTATATTGCCATTGACTGTAGCCTCCTGCCAGAATTCAGCATAAACACTTCCCAGAATCAAGTATAAACACTCTCTGGGAAAGATCCTGTCATCCTAGGCCTCAAATTATTTTGAAAGCTTTTCCTATAAAATGTCTCATACTTAATAAAAAATAACCAGGAACATAAGGAAATAAGACTATGTGAATGAAAAGCAGTAAAGATGACCATAGAAATAGAAAACAATTCATAAGAATCTGGATAAGGGAGCTATCTAAACCAGACTTTAAAACAACTAAAAATTACTACATTCAAGAAAGATAAGATTGAGAACTTTGTTAGAGTATGAACAGAGTTGAAAACATAATCATTGGAGTTACAAAACTCCTTGTATGAGTATGAAAGACTAGATGTATTTGAAGAGAAAAATAGTAAACTAAAATATTGATCAGAAGGAAATATCCAGTCCGAATAAAAAGAGCAACAATTAGAAAAAAATAAAGAAAAAGAAAAATATAGAATGGAGGGTATCAGTTATTACATTTAAATTAAATGGAAAAATAATCCATTTAAAGGATAATGGTTATCAAACTGGAATTAAAAGGAAACTAAGGTAAAGCTGAGCTATAGACTAATTACAAGGTATATACCTTAAATATTATAATACATAATGTTCATTAGCTGCTAGGAGAATGGCTCTTTAAGGAGGAGGAGGATTGGCCGTTAGAAGGGGGCTATCAGAGCTTTAGGGCTGCTGGCAATGCTCTACTTCCTAATACATTTACTGATTAATAATTACTTTAAATGTAAATAAAATCTCCAACCAAAGTATAGGTGGCTGAATGGATAATAAAAGACCAACTATATGCCTCCTACAAAAGATTCATTTCAGATTAAGGACACACATGGGCTCAAATTGAAGAGATGGAAAAAGATATACTGTGAAAATAAAATCAAAGGCGAACACAAGTAGCTATATTTATATCAAACAACATAGACCTCAGGTCAAAAACTGTAACAAAAGAAAAATTTGGTCATTATATAATGATAAATGTATCATTCATCAGGAAGCTATAACAACTCTAATTATATATGAACCCAACATCAGAGCACCTAAATATGTTAGGCAAATACTAACAGATCTGAATGGAGAAATTACAAAACTTTACATAATAATAGTGGACAAAGGAACAAAATAAACATTTTTCAAAGAAGACATAAAAATAGCTAACAGATGATGCACAAGAAGGTGCTCAACATCAAAAGTCATCGGAGAAAGGCAGATGAAGACCATAATGAGATATCACCTCACACCTGTTACAATGGCCATTATTACAATGTTACAATGGCTATTATTAAAATAACAAGAGCTATAAAATGCCGTGAGGATGTGGAGAAAGGGAATACTTATTATCGTTGAGGAAAATGTAAATTATAATATAAAATGTAAGCAGAATAAGTTTTGGACTCTAATATATATCATAATGACTAAACAATAATATTATATTGTCTATTTGAAAGTTGCTCAAGGAGCGCATCTTAAATGTTCTTACGATAACAACAGTAACAAAAAAGGTAACAATGTAAGATGAAGGATTGGTTAATTAGCTTTATTGTGGTGAATTATTCACAATTTGTACATCAAATCATCACATTGTATGCTTTAAACTTACACAATGTTGTAGGTCATCTTTATCTCAATAAAGCTGAAGAAAAGAAATGTAAGGAAAAAGTAATACATCTAATTTTACAAAAAGGTAAAATATGTATGTATGTCTAAATTTTAAATGCAAACAGAAAAATATTTGCAAAGATAAAATTTTATTATCTTAAATATACTGAAAACTGACAAATTTCTAGGGTAAACATAAACATTCAAGTAAATGAACAAAGAACACAAGCATTTTATTAGATGCATACAGCAAATAAACATATGTAAGGATTGAGCCTCATTGATAACAAAGAGAAGAAAAATGTGAAATATTTTATTTCCACAGATTAGAAAGGATATAAATAAAGATGGTAAAGAATCTGCCTGCAATGAGGGAGACCTGAATTCTATCCTTGGGTTGGGAAGATCCCTTGGAGGAGGGCATGGCAACCCACTCCAGTATTCTTGCCTGGAGAATCCCCAGAGACAGGGAGCCTGGTGGGCTATACAGACCGTGGGGTTGAAAAGAGTCACATACAACTGAGCAACTAAGCATAGTACAGCACATGCAAGAAACTGGGAAAATATCCTACTGATGAAAGAGCAAGTTGACACAAATTTTGGCAACAGGAATAAGCATACTAAAAATGTGCACAGGTTTTAAACAAACTTTTGTCATTGGCGCATAGTTGATTTACAATGCTTTGGTAGTTTCAGGTGCACAGCAAGTGAAAATGTGCACAAATTTTCCGTTGCATTCGTTTATTTAAAAATGTTAGTGATGTGATGTATGGTTGACGGCCCTCTGTGTGAACTGTGTGTGTTACTTTTCCCTACCCTCTTGCTGTGGTTTGTTAATATTTGTATTTCTCTAATCAGGAATGCATTTTCCAGAGGTGAGTAGTTACCATCTGAAAGCCTCTTATCAGAAAACCACAAGGGATCCAATTAACTTTATTTAAGATCAGTGATAAAAGCTTTGTTAATTGACATAATTGAAGGTAGCAATGATTATTCACTGGTGAAATGAGTGGTGCCTAAGATAAGAGTTTTACTAGAAATACTAGTTTTGCTTTTGCAGAATATAGAAATCTAGTGAGCCCAAGAGCCTATATTCTTAGGAATGGTGCCTTGTGCTCAAGATTGTAATAATTTCTGTGTTGATCACTTTCCAGAAGATTTTGCTGCCAAAGTCCAATTAAAATGTTAGCCGAATCCTACCCTTACAATATTCCTGCAATTGCCTCCAGTGACTCTTTCATTCCAATGGCTATTGCACAGCTTGTGGAAAAGAGAGCTGATACTTCGTCGAGCTTACAATTTGAGTGATGCTGTTTTTATGCCTGCCTGCTATGGTTTTACATATGTAGAATTTAACCTTGAATCTTCTTTTCTTATATTCTATTACTTTAAAGGAGTTGAGAATAATACATAGAGATCTCACCTCCTTCACTTCTTGGAGGTAATGGTTGTCTATCCAAAAGAATCTAATAATTAAGAATGAACAAAACCACAACTCTTTATTCTAAAAAAGTATTTGTGTATGTAAAATTTAACTTCAAAATGTTTATTGAAAAGTTTATCATGGGAGAACACACACAATTTAAATGTTCAACATTTTATTGAGAATTTATTAATTTGTAGTATATTCCAAAATGGAGTATTTGTTGTCTATTTATTCAGTCGTGTTCAACTCTTTGTGACCCCATGGACTATAGCCCACCAGGCTCCTCTGTCCATGGAATTTTCCAGGCAAGAATACTAGAGTGGGTTGCCATTTCTAACTCCAGGGGATCTTCCCAATCCAGGGATCTAACCCAAGTCTCCTGCACTGTAGGCAGATTCTTCACAATTGAAGAATCTGGGAGCCCCCCAAAATGGAGCATTAAACACTTTTTAAAAATAAGGCATTGGGAAATATTTAATGATAGGGGAAAAAAATTCAGGGCACATTTTAAGTGAATAAAATGATATTATAACAATATTTACAATGTGAAAATGTTCTAGAAAATCTATAATTATCCTTATGTGAGTATGTAGTGGGCTTCCTAGGTGACACAATGATAAAGAATCTGCCTGCCAATGTAGGAGATGCAAGAGACACACAGTAGTGATTATTTAGAAAAACGAAAGATGTTTAATTGAATGAACTCTCTAATTTTTTAAAATTAATTAATTTATTTAATTTTGGCTTTGCAGGTCTCTATTGCTGCTAACGGGCTTTCTCTAGTTCCTAGAGCAGGGGCTACTCTTTCGTTGCGGTGCCTGGGCTTCTCATTGCGGTGGCATCTTTTGTGACAAAGCAGCAGCTCTAGGGCACACAGGCTTTAATAGTTGTGGTGAGTTGGCTCAGTAGATGCAACATGTGCAGGCTTAGTTGCCCCATGGCATGTGGAATCTTCCCTGACCAAGGATCAGACCCATCTGCCTGTGTTAGCAGGCAGATTCTTAGCTACTGGACCACCAGGGAAGTCCCAATGAACTCTCTAAAATTTTTGTAACTCGTATGTCACCAAATACCAGGGTTTGCAAAAGAGTAACCAGCAATGGGACCACACTCGAGTACTCTTGCCTAGAAAATCCCATGGACGGAAGAGCCTGGTAGGCTACAGACCATCAGGTCGCTAAGAGTTGGACACGACTGAGCGACTTCACTTTCATGCATTGGAGAAGGAAATGGCAACCCACTCCAGTGTTCTTGCCTGGAGAATCCCACGGACGGGGGAGCCTGGTGGGCTGCCATCTATGAGGTCGCACAGAGTTGGACACGACTGAAGTGACTTAGCAGCAGCAGCAGCAGCAGCATCAACCATGAACCACATGCATCAGACTCAATTGATTTACTGTAAAATGCACGTATTAAGTTCCACTCCAAACTCACCAAATCAGAATATCTTGGAGTGTTCAGTCCAGTCTCTCAGTCATGTCTGACTCTTTGTGACCTCATGGACTGCAGCATGCCAGGCCTCCCTGTCCATCACCAACTCCAGGAGCTTGCTCATACTCATGTCTATTGAGTTAGTGGTGCCATCGAACCATCTCATCTTCTGTCGTCCACTTCTCCTCCTGCCTTCAATCTTTCTCAGCATCAGGGTCTTTTCCAATGAGTCAGTTCTTTGCATTGGGTGGCCAAAGTATTGGAGCTTCAACTTCAGCATCAGTCCTTCCAATGAATATTCAATGTTGATTTCCTTTACAATTAACTGGTTTGATCTCAGTGTTGATTTTCTTTACGATTAACTGGTTTAATCTCCTTGCAGTCCAAAAGATTCCCAAGACTCTTCTCCAACACCACAGTTCAAAAGCATCAATTCTTTGGTGCTCAATTTTCTTTATGGTCCAACTCTTACAACCATACATGCATGCATACGTGCGTGCATG
The DNA here is from genome assembly GCF_023091745.1 of Budorcas taxicolor. Classification (NCBI taxonomy): domain Eukaryota; kingdom Metazoa; phylum Chordata; class Mammalia; order Artiodactyla; family Bovidae; genus Budorcas; species Budorcas taxicolor. Next base: position 36,290,723 of record NC_068910.1, read on the forward strand.
CCAAGTCACTTTAGTCGTGTCCGACTCTGTGTGACCCCGTGGAAAAGCAGCCCACCAAGCTCCTCTGTCCACAGGATTCTGCAGGCAAGAATACTGGAGTGGGCTGCCATTTCCTTCTCCAATGCATGCCTGTATGCTAAGTCCCTTCAGTCGTGTCTGACTCTGTGCGACCCCATGGACAGCAGCCCACCAAGGCTCCTCTGTCCATGGGATTCTCTAGGCAAGAATACTGGAGTGGGTTGCCATTTCCTTCTCCCACAACCATACGTGACTACTGGAAAAACCATAGCTTTGACTAGATGGACCTTGTCAGCAAAGTAATGTCTCTGCTTTTTAACATGCTGTCTAGGATTGTCACAGCTTTTCTTCCAAGGAGCAAATGTCTTTTAATTTCATGGCTGCAGTCACCATCTGCTGTGATTTTGGAGTTCAAAAAAATAAAGTCTCTCACTGTTTCCATTGTTTCCCCATCTATTTGCCATGAAGTGATGGGACTGTTTAGTTTCAAGTCAGCTTTTTCACTCTCCTCTTTCACTTTCATCAAGAGGCTCTTCAGTTCATCTTTGCTTTTCTGCTGTAAGGGTGGTGTCATCTGCGTATCTGAGGTTATTGATATTTCTCCTGGCAATCTTGATTTGAGCTTGTGCTTCCTCCAGCTCAGCGTTTCTCATGATGTACTCTGCATATAAATTAAATAAGCAGGATGACAATATACAGCCTTGATGTACTGTATTTGCCGTCTGTTGTTGTGTAACAAATTACATCAAAGCACAGGGGCTTAAGTGTACAAACAACTAATCAATGTTGTCATTGGTCTTGAATCTAGATATCTCTTAATGGGGACACTGCTGGCTGAAGGTTTCCCATGAAATCACAGCCACGTGATTGGCCAGTGGCTTAGTCATTTCATGATTTTACTAGAACTGAAGAATCTGCTTTCAAACTCACTCACACAGCTGTTGGCAAGCCTAAACAGATCTGCTTCTAATGAAAATTGTCATGCCTTGGTTATCTGCCATGAGGGCCTTTCCATAGACTAACTGAGACCTGTTACATCTGGCAATCGGGAAGAGAGGGAAGAAGAGTACTCAAGATAGAAACCACAGTCTTTGTGTAACCTAATCTTGAAAGTGACACCCATCATTTCAGTGAATCAGTAAGTCTAGCCAACAGTTAAAAGGAAAGGAATTAAATAGGGCCATGTTTAGTAGAAAGCATGGATCACTGAGAACCATCTTATAAAATTTCTTACCATGAGCTGAGACTTCAAATATGAACCTGTAGCAATATTATTAAACAATTCACATAAAAACCATTTATTTACCACATTTCTTTCTTTCCAAAAAAGTTTTTGGCCACACAATGCAGCATGTGGGATCTTAGTTCCCTGACAGGGGATGGGACCCACACACCCTTTTGGAAAGTGGAGTAGTAACCACTGGACCAACAAGGAAACCCCCACACACCGAACATCCCTTTCATAGAACAAGAAAATGATCATTAGAATCTGATCTAATCATTTCAGTTCGTGCATTGGTTTCCTCTGCATCCAGCCATCTGCAGAGATAATTGTCAGTTTTAGGTCCATTTAAGATTATGATGTTCTGGGACCAAGAACAGAAGTCCATTTTTCTCAGCCCCTAAAGAAACATATCTTTCACTTCACTAATCTTCTTCTCTCTTTACCCTTAATTTTACTCTTAGCTCTTGAAATTATCCTTCATGAATTGTCACATTGAACAGCAGCAACCAAAACTCCAAACTCCACTTTGTAAATAAACACAGAAATGACTATGGTTCATAATAAACAGAAAATTCCTATGTAATTGTGACATATAATTTATTTGAGGAAGTTGGCAGAAGCCAGTCTTTGATAGTACAAAACATAGTTTTTTCCTCTCAGTAAAGTGTTTCTAAAATGACTGCATATAAATCAAATACCTATACATTGAATCATATACCATATGGACTAATGTGGTTAACAATTTAAAGGGGGTTTTTGGTATAGTCATCTTTAGTATTCATGATTCCATATTTACAAATTTGTCTACTTACTGAAATTTATTTGTAACCTCAAAGTCAATACCTGTGGTACTTTTGCAGTCACTTGTGGACGACACACAGAGCATTGAAAAATTTGAGTTGCCCACTCTCCTCGTTGAAGTCTAAAAAGGTGATGCTCTGCCTTCCTGTTTTATTTCTTTATTGTAAAGCCGTGTCCTTTTCGCAGTCTATTTGGTGTCACATTTCTGTGCCTTTTTATTGGAGATCTTGCCATTTGAAATAGCCCAAAGCATGGAGCTGAAGTGCTATCTTGTGTTGCTAAGGGCAAGAAGTCTGTGGTGTGCCTTCCAGAGAAAATTCATCTGTTCAACAAGCTTTGTTCAAGAATGAGTTGTAATGGTGCTGACTGTGTTTACAATGTTAACGAATCAACAATATGCATTAAGTACAATGCCTTTAGGGAGACGTGCACATAAGGTTTTTTCTACTGATTGCTTAATGAAAATGTCACCAGAGGCTCACAGGAACCTAACTCTTCATTTCTCATAGGAGCAATGGTTTTAGTATTCACTAATTCAGGGTTCCCAGAGACTTTGCTGTTGCTGCTGTTTAGTTGCTCAGTCGTGTCTGACTCAGTAACACCATAGACCGCAGCGTGCCAGGCTTCCCTGTCCTTCACTATCTCCTGGAGTCTGCCCAAGTTCATGGCCATTGATTTGGTGATGGCATCCAACCATCTCATCCTCTGCCGCCCTGTTCTCCTTTTGCCTTCAATCTTTCCCAGAGGCTTCACAGATCATAAAGACTTCCCTGGTGGCTAGGACGGTAAAGTGTCTGCCTACAATGCAGGAGACCCAAGTTCAATCCCTGGGTTGGGAAGATCCCCTGGAGAGGGAAATAGCAACCCACTCCAGTACTCTTACCTGAAAAATCCCATGGACGAAGGAACCTGGTAGGCTACAGTCCATGGGTTCGCAGAGTCAGATACGACTGAGTGGCTTCACTTTCACAAATCATAATTACTGCAGAAAACAAAAACCAAAGTCCTCTGAAACTTTTATTTTTACATTCTGTAAAAAGAATCGAATGAAATCTGGAAAAGTGTGGAGGGGAGCACAGCTGACTGATTCCTAATGCTTAAATACTGTCGGAGTCTCACTGCCATGTTTACAAAGTAGTCTGGGCTGGGGTTTCAGGCTTCCAGCTTACTCTGACTCTGTCAATTTATATCACAACCTTCATGGCAATTAACTGTGCTTTTGTCTGTTAATTATCATTATCCCTCTATGTGGCCATTATTGTTCTGAAGCCCTTAGTTTGAAATTCAAGCATCCATCAGTCACCTAAAACAATTGAAGAGGAGGAACCTTAAGGAGCCTAGTCTGAAGGTCTTTACCTGAGCTTTGTTTCATTACAGTCTATTTCAACAATGAACACAAAACTCCTCTTGACACAATTCCTTAAAAAGCACTGCTTTATCCACTTGATCAAAGTGAATTTGAACTAGTTTTAAAACCCGGGGAAAGGGTACAAGTGTTGCTTCATACTGAAAGATTTATCCAGATACCAAAAACTCTAAAAATAAGCAACAACTAATTATAAAAGGAAGGTATGTGTTATCTAATTGAAACATTCTTGCCACCGGATGGCCTCAGTCAAGTCATTTAGATAAGAGAGGGTGGTGTTTATTTAGTTTTTTTAAATGATCCTGGATGCAAGGTGTAAGAAGAAAATCAAATCACATCAGATGTATCTGGAATGTATATTTCTTTTCCTATGATACTCTTCCTTTTTCCACTTTTATTAAAGCTATTTCCACCATGTCCTCTTGATGTGTGGGGAAGAAGTGACAGGAGTCGATAAATGCCCTTTCTGGAGTTTTCAGAACTGTTGCATGCTGAGCCTAACCTGATGATGTATTCCATACATGTCTCCAAAAAGTCAAAAGCGTTTTCAGTGTTAATTTCCCTTAAGAGTTATCAGACTCTTTTCAAATTGGTTTAATGAGCATTAAGAGGTGACCTTGTGTCCACAAAGATTAAAAGGCTTGGAAGTAAAATTATTTGGGGGTGCTGTATAGGGGGTTACAGAAGGTCTCTGCTTAGATGCTACCTAGGCTAAATGGGCAGGAGAAATTTTCCACTGCCTTACAATGGTGTTTTCTTGCAAATTACATGAGCACTAGTAATTCATTCATGCACTGATACAGAGTGGGGACTCAGTGCAGTGATATTAAACTTGCTGTTGGAAGCACTAATTGATTCGTTTGGAACATTTTTCTCCAGAGAATCCCAATGACAACTTCCCTGAGCAAGAAACTGACACCAAGCCAGTCCCGGATCCGCGGGGACACATGTGTGAGGATGTTGTCATCAAAATAAATCATTCCTGTCTCCTGGCAGGGGCTAGTTCTCCCAGGAACACTCCCCAATCCTGGGAGCTTCAGCAAGAGGCTTCCTTTTTTGGCAGAGGTGGCAAGCAGTGAGCTTCATGTGTTTTCTGTGGAATGGAAAAAAGGGACTGGATTATTCATTGCATTTTAAACTAGTGGCTGTCTTTCTTGGAAAAAAGTTGGTGGAGGTGCTGATCAAGCTTAGCATTTAATGGGTGTGACCCTGGTGGTGAAAAGAAAAAAAAAAATGTCTTTCATCATAGCATGTAACTGACATTCCATCAGCACAACCCAAATCTGTCTCTCCTGATACATAATCTCTGTTTTCCCAACTACATGATGAACGATGGAGCAGATTCTAAGTTTTGATAATTTTCAGTTTCCCAGCACTTACTCGACTTCCCAGGTGGCATTAGGTGTAAAGAACCTGCCTGCCAATGCGGAAAACTCTAAGAGACACGGTTCGATACTTGGGTTAGGAAGATCCCCCGGAGGAGGGCATGGCAATCCCCTCCAGTATTCTTGCCTCGAGAATCCCATGGATGGAGGAGCCTGGTGGTTTACAGTGCATGGGGTTGCAAAGAGTCCGACACGACTGAAGCGACTTAGCGTGCATGCACACAGCACCTACTGGAATACCTAGTGTATCATAGAGGGGTGAAGAGTTGAAGGAAAGGATGAAAACAAAATATCTAAATTCGAAATTCAGAAACACTGTTAAGGGATTTTGTCCAAAATCTTCATAGAACTTTGAAAATTGCTAAAATTTGTAGTCTCCTTGGGAGAATGTGACAGTTTATTCTTTTTTTTTCTTTGATATTTGGTTTTGAGTACAAAATACCTCTTTTCCTCTGAACATGTTAAAAGTATGCATGAATAAATACATAAGAATATTTCCCTGGAGAATTACTGGCCAGGCATTTTTGTCATATATTTTTACTTAAAAACATATATATTTTTATTTTTAATTGACTAGGTGCAGAAAAATAATCAATCTAAAAATAATTACAAGTCATGTTTCTGTCAGGAACACAAAAGCCTTCAACATGAGCAGAAACAATTCATTTTAACTATTTAGTTGCCATGGAATATATCTGCATTATCAACATTTCCATTTTGCAAAAGTACCACTATTAGAGAAACATACCACAGGAGGAGGAGGGAAAAGCTGACAATTTCTTTCTAAGTTTAAGCAATCAAGAAATCTGGGGGAAAAAAGCAACAAAATCTCCTTTCCTTAGCATTGATTGCAGCAGCAAGGAAAGCCACAGAATTTTAAGTGGTGAAAATTTTGAACACAACAATGCCCACTAACATGTCTGAATCTGCCCACTTCCTGAATCAGAATTAAAAACAGAAACAAAACAAACAAACAAAAGTGTGTGAACTAACAAGGCAGCTGCATATATTGGTAGGAGTTGGGTGTTTGCTTACTACAGTAGTTTAAAAATAGTTTTCCAGTTAACATCTTTTCCACATAATGGACATGTCAGGGTAGGTTTACATGATTGTGTAAATGGTCAGAAGTTGTTTATGTAGCTCTGAATTGCTGAGCGATGCTCAGGAAAAGGAGAGTTCAGCAAAGCCCCTGGGGCTTTCTCCCTGGGAGAGGAACCCGGGCTCTCTTGGGATTGCTGGGAATGCAATCCAGATGAGTTCGGGCCGGCTGGCTTTCCTCTGCCTGTCAGACTCTCTTTGCACAGGGTTGTTGAGACGCTGGGCATTGCTGGCAATCTCTACGGTTACCCTGAGGTTTGGAGCTGGGGTGAAGAGAGCCATTTCTGCGAGAAAACAGTAGATGCATACTACAGAATGCCCATGGTAACATCATTGTCTAAGGCACACGTTTTTGAATAACAAAGCTTTCAATGTGCCCACACACACCGCAAATTGATCCTTGTGCCTATTTCATCACAACTGTTTCCTCTCCAATACACACAATCCGGCTCGGAAGCCAGCTTGGATGGGTGAGACTCCAGGTCGGTTACACTGCCCGTCTGGCCAATGTCCTCCTCCTGAGGACAGGTAGGGTAAACCTTCCAAAAGCCCCTTCTTCAGGCTTCATAAGTTTAATACCGGTCCCCCCCACCCCGCCCCAATCCTTCTGAACTCGGCAACTCTCAGACCCCAGAGCAAAAGTGTGTCCCTGGCCAGGGAGCCTTAATGAGACCCTGCGTTTCCCGGAGGCCAGAGGTTTGGGTACCCGGGCAGGTCGCGCCTCCTTGCGCCCCCATACTCGAAAAGAAGGCGGCATCGATGCGGTTTATTTCCCGTCGCTAAGCAGCATATCCTCTTCAGGGCGCGGGCATCGGCTTGATGGTTCATCGGGTGACCGGGATTCAGGCGAGGCACCCTGTCACATCTCTGCTCCCGGGCACCGGGCCCTTCTCCCGCGGGCAGGCCCGGCAGGTGCGGCGCCGGGCGCGCGCCTCCTCCGGCCGCGCACTGAGCATGCTCAGTTCCCCGCGCGCCGTCCCCCGCCCCCGCGTCCTCCTCACGCGTCTCCCCCTCCTCTGGGGCTGGGAGCCGGCAGCCTGAACTCCGCGGCGCCGGGTTTTTTGAGCAGCCGCGAGCGTGAGGAGGGAGGGGAGCGCGGCACCAGGCAGAGCACCGGGTTCAACACCGGGATTGGTCGCAAGTAGGAAGCTTTCGCCACGACTCTGGGACCCTCGGTCTGTGCCGGCGCCGCACCCGAAGCTGAGGCGGGAGCCGCGCTCAGGTGCTCAGGTAAGTGCAGCGCGCGAGCTGCCCGGGTCCCTCTCCAGCCTGGGTGCGTGCTGCCCTGGGCACCTCGAATTCGGAGAAAGAGCACGGGTCTCGGAGGCTGCCCAGTGGAGAGGGGGTTCTTCGGGGGCGTCCCCTCCTGCAGGGCTGGACCGGGGCTGTGGGCCGAACCGCCGTGGGCCCGGTCACCGTGCGCCCTGAACCCGGGAGGAGCCCGGGCACCGACGCCGCCACGCAGTCACCTCACGGCAACCCTTGTTTTTAGTCAGAAAATAAGTTTGTTGCGCCGGAAGGCTGCCGCGAAAGAGGGAACCTAGAGCCGGTAATGCTTCAGGAACCCTTAAAATCAGCTTCTGCAACTGGTTTCAAGCTGTCGTCCCCTTTCCGCGCGCCTTCGCCGCTGGCGCGCGGTTCTCGGCGGCAGAGTTTCCCTCAGATGTTCCCCGGGGCTCCGAGCGCCCAGCTGCAGCCACAGTAGAGGAAGGCGAACTTGGGCTGAGATGTGAAGGGACTTGGGACTGAAAGGGCAAGATCCCCGTAGCCGCGGTGGAGGAAGTCTTGTTAGGAAGGACACTTTTTGTTTTGGTGGGGGGCGGCCACTGTGCGCCAGACTCAGTGTTGAGCACTGGAGGGACAGCGACGAACCACATCCACCAGGTCCCCGCTGTTGTGGCACCTAGCTGATGTACCCAGCCTGCGGGAGCGTGTGGGTGCTGCGTTTATTTACCTGCAACTTCAGGGGGATTCGCAGTTCCTTTTGAAAGGCGAAGACAACCCCCTTTTCTCTTCCCCGGACCCAGACATCAGCGAGATGTGCGTCGGGCACCCTGCAGACACCAGCAGGCTCGCTCTCGTTTTGAAACGGAGAGCTCAAGCCCTGCGTGCATTTCTTCTCCTTGTGCTTCGCGAATATATTTCATTGCTTATGAAAGATGTGGAGGTGAGGTTTAGGAGGACGTGGGCTCCTGAATCTCTCAGAACCAGTCAGGGCGTCTGATACATGAAAACATTTTGCAGCACAGCGGAGCTCCTGCAAGGAGGCTTCTCGCAACGCGAAGCTTAGGAGGTTGATGGTTGGCTGGGGTCTCCAGCTTGGAGCGAAGAGGCTTGCGGGGGTGGTCTTAGGGCGAGTCAGTGTGGCAGCTCACCCTGGGTGGGTGGTCTGCGTTGGAGGTGTGGGTGGATCTTGGGTTGTGTTGAAGGGCTGTTTGCATGGAGGAGCTCCTGGGAGGAATGCTAGGCTCCTGGAACTTTTTCTAGTTTTCCTACTGGAATCGACATAGAGGCAGGGACATGTTTGTCAGAATAACAGCGTCCTTTAATTGCATGGGAAGCTCCTGCAGTTTACTGCGAAGTGGATATTTCATGTAATAATTCCATATTTGTTTGGAATGTACATTTTTTTGTGCTTTGAAGTTTATGGTTTAAGTCCTTTAGGGAGAGGGGCAAGAGCATGAAGATTGTACATTTCCTTGCAGGCAAGTCTGTGGAGTAGCATTGCCAGTCCGGCTGATTAGCAAGTTTTTTTTTTTTTCCTCTGCCTCTTTCCAAGTGAGTGGAAAAGAAGGTTGTGTCATGGGGGTAGACACCTTGAGGTAGTTTTGGTGGCTTGATGAGAAAACTCACGTTTCACCCATAACTTTATTCTTCCTGCCTTGTGTGAATCAACACAAGAGGTGATGAAAGTGTAAGATTGCTGCTAAGGATCAGAAGTAAAGTTCCGTGGGGATATTATTTTTTTTGCCATCGCATAAATTGCTATTGATTTTGTTTATTTATTTAAACTGGCTTCAGCTGCTCTGGCTTGATGAGGTGGGATCATAATGGTAAGCCTCATTATTTATCAGAGTGGACCCTGCAAGTTTGCTGGCTAGCATGAAAAACTGACCTTTTAAAATTAGGGGCTGAGATGGTACGAGGAGGGACCTGTTGTTTAAGGGTGCAGATCAGAGCCACTTGGAAATGACAAAGAAAGCAGGTTTCCTTGTTTGCAGCCTTTTTATAAACACTTTTCACTTTCTTTAACCTGGAACAATTTTCCTCCTCTAGTCGGTTTGTTGCCCCCTTCCCTAGTCATTTCATATTGGTAGGTTATATGATAGGAACAGCAAAATATTTCTTAGATGACTGAATGACACAGTTTCTCAATCAGCAAAGTAGACTGCGTTGTACAGTAAAAGTATGTGCAGTGACATCGGTGCATTCACTAACATAAAAATATAAATAACTGGGATGTCTGTGGCCAAAATAAAGGTGGGTTTAGAAAATACATTATGCTAGTTGATATTTTTCCAGTAAAAATTAAAGATCTTTTTTAAAAAAGAGTTAACAGAGAACAAGCTTTTCAAAAATGTTGACTTAAAAAAAATCATCCACTTATTTTGCTTAGTTTTCTCTCTTTTTTATTCAGAAGTAGGTTTTAGAATTATTTTTCCCCCACTAAACACTTTATCTTTTAACTACAGGTTTTTTTTTTTTTTTTTTTTTCTGAAAGGTACACAGGACATCTGTTACATCAGTTTAGGTCTTATAAAATGAAGGTAACCTGGATAAGTAAACTTCTCAGCAGAAGATTCCCCTTTATAGTTCTGACTTTTCCCCCCAAGTTTGTATGTGCATGATTTTAATGCATTGGGTTCCTCTTTGTTTTCTTTGAAGACATAGATATAATATACATTTGTTTCAGTCTTTTTTAAAATCCAAAAATTTAATCTTCTCTGAAAACATGCTTTTATATGATTTTAATTAATCTGTTTCATAGGGTAAGTGGAAGATGTCTGTATACACAGATGTGGAGAGTCTTATTGTTGTCATTTTCCACAGCCCACCTGGTGAAGGAAACCAGCTTTATTAACTTAGACCTATTGGTCTTCACATTTTTTGATTAGGTACTGGCGAAGGACATTTGACCATAGATCACTAGTTATTTATACATTTCACACATATACTGTTATGTTGACCTGCTACTTATAAAACATACCCAGAAAGAAACCAAAGGATAAATACAGTAAAAAACTATGAAACAGTTGTTCAAATATTCTTTTTCTGTATCCCAGTGGATTGTTTTGCACAGCCCCTAGGGTGTGTGCTTTGGAGATCACTCATGGTCTGGGACCGTTTTACCTTTTCTCCTTGTCTGTATCCCTGTCATTCATCATCTATGATACTGTAGCCAGTTGCAGAACTGATAGGAACATGGAGCTCCTGTAACAGGTGAATTAGGAACCTTGTTTCCCTGCCACGGACTCACATGTGGATGAAATGAAGCGTAAGAGATGAATGTGACCTAGGGGTCATCCTAGATCTCCCAAATTGGATATACAGATAAAAAATATGCAGTCTTAGCTCAAAGACTAAAGTTCTAGTGGTTAGAAAGTGAGGAAACTAAGGAAGAAATGAGTGAAGGAAGGAGGAATCCTTTTTGTGTTGTGGCATTTATTGTGTGGAGGTTGGAAAGCCCATTTACCGTGGAGCAGATTAACCTGGACCTAAATGTGGCCCTACCACTCATTACGGTCATGATATTGGACAAGACAATTGAATAACTTCTGTGAACCTCTGTTTCCTTAGCTATAAAATTGGGATGACATTTATTTTAATGCAGCATGGTAGGTATTATACACAGGAGTATAGGTAAAGAGCTTGGCTTTATTAGATGGGGTAGATTATGAATGATAACAAATGAATCGAAACAAAGTGTACAGCTTTAGATGAAACAAATGTATTTCTCATTCATATAAAGTTTCAAAATGGGTGATCCTGGCAGCATTCCTCCAAGATGTGATAGGAAGATCCAGCCTTAATACATTCTGTGTCCCTGCCATCTTCAGCATGTTCATCTGCGGGAGGGAGAAAGACTTGCAGGATGTTAACTGCCCAGACGTGGAAGTCATACATATCACTTTTGCTTTCATTACGTTGGCCAGAACTCAGTTATATATGTGTGTATCTTACTCTAAGGGAGTCTGGGAAATGTAGTTCAGCTGTGTTTTCAGGAAGACAAAAAAAAGGTTTGGGGGAACAGCCATCATTGTCTGGCCTCCTGTTATTGCATGTGATATTTCCCCATGTTCAATGAATGTTACTTCTTTCTTCCTCTTCTCCTTTCCCCCACCCAACTACTGGTTTTCTGGCAGAAAAACTAGAATAGATATAAGAAAATGATAGAAACAGCTTACACAGATAGTGTGTATTATTTTTGAGGTCCTTTGCTAAGGTGCTCCCCATAGGAATTATTGTTCTGTCTATTGTATAGTTGAGGAAAACTAGGCTTAGAGAAATTAAATCATTTGCCTGGCATAGCCAGCAAGTGGCAGAGCTGGGGTTTGAACCTCATTGACTCTAGAATTGCTTCTCCTGGAAGCTTCGCTATTTTTGTTGTTGCTGTGGTTCTTGCTGAAGTGCTTTTCTTATTGTAGCCATTGGACCAACTTTCCTTTCTGTCTGTATAAAAAAGGTGCAGGAAAATTTTAAAAAATCCTAAAGAAGTTAAAAAACTGCACCTAATTGAAGATATACTGAACCAGAATTATGTATGACATTGGTTTATTTTGAATACCTACCACCATCAGGAGCAGATAGTTAAAGGAAGACCCCCCCCCTCCCCCATTACAGTGCTTTTTCACTTCTGATAAAAAATTCTAGGATCTGTTTATTCTTTCTTTTAAGCTTTCATTTTGGAAATCCTGATCTATCACTTTTATGCTACAGTGTGTGAAGATAAATTCCTGTTCATTTCTTAGCCTAAGCAAATATCCCTTCTGGTAAGTTCACAACTGAAGCATCCTCTCCTAACCTTACCTTTGAGCAAAGGCATTCCTGTTCATTAACATCCCCAACTCCCCTAAAGTCTCCTCCTGTTGATTCAGCTTTCCAAAAGTGTTTCAGTATTTCCTGCATGATTGAAGGGACCTCTGTCTCTTATCCTGGAATCCTCTAAACAAAATGAGTCCTCTTGTCGTTCTCATTCTGTTGTCCCACTTATATTAGAGACTCTGCTTCGTCTCTTCTTTCCTATGCATTTGTCTTTTGTCTTTTACAGAGATATCTAGTACACTTATGGCTTCCAGTGGTCACTGTGGAAATGTGAGGTGGTCATAATGAGAGTGAAATATTTTGCCAGGAGAATTCGTTGTCCACATTATAGACTCATTTTTTATTCTTGTTCAGTGTGTATTTGTGTCATCTTCACAATTAATTAATGAGAAGCCACCCATCCTCCCACCATGCAAGGAGGTGTAAACGTATTAATCTGTAAACTTATTAATCAACTGTTTCTCAAAAGCCTGTGTTCATTTCCTTCTAATGCTCCCTGAACCTCTTGTCCTAAGAAATTTGATTTATTTTGCTTTTTTCCCCTAAATTTTTCTCCCTTCCAATTCTCTTCACATCCATGCCATCTGTGTGTGTGTGTGTGTGTGTGTGTGTGTGTTTGTGTGTGTGTTTCAAGGCCCCTCTTGTGATTTAATGGGGTTAGTGAGATGGAGAGGTTTAAACTTGCTTCTGTGACTGCATGGATTGTAGCCCACCAGGCTCCTCTCTCCATGGGATTTCCCAGGCAAGAATACTGGAGTGGATTGCCATTTTCTTCTCCTAGGGATCTTCCTGACACAGTGATCGAACCAGCATCTCCTGCATTGGTAGGCATATTTTTTGGATTCTTTACCACTGAGCCACCAGGGGAGCCTAGCTTACTATCATGTTTTCAGACTCCCAAAGAGCTGCGTCCCACAGGGACTTGTGAAAAGCTAATTCTAGCTTCTGTGTCAGATAAACTAAATTTTCAGTGACTTGAAAAGTCTTTATACTTCTTTGTCATGTTCAGGACTCACAGCACAGGAGTGGCTTTCCTTGGAGTCATTCAGAGAATCAGGTTCCTCGCCCTTGTGTGGCTTTGTCCTCTCCCGAGTCCTCTTTGTTCAGGAAAGGTATACGGCATGTGAGGAGAAAAATGTCCTGGCAGGTTTCAGACGAGCTTATTTCAGGCCCAGCCTGGGAGCGGTCATCATGGCCCCTGCCCACATTCCATTGGGCAGAGCTCCGTCACTTGGCCATTCCTTGTTACAAGGGAAGCTGAGGAGCAGAGTCACACTGAGTGCCCAGGAGGAAAGGAAAACGTGTTTGGAAACATGTTTAGAAACATGTTTGCCAAATAACTAGGCAGTCTCTGTCACAGCTTTCCAGTGAATGAATGTGGATATGGAGAACCAGCCAGTTCTCATATCCCCCTCTGTAGATGTGCAAAAAGGAGTGTGAATATATTAACCTTGGCCTCTGTTACTGTTCTTCTCTTTGTCTTTGTTAGTTTTAAGACTTTATTTATTATATGTCTTATTTTTTTTTAATGAAATATAATTGCTTTACAAATCAGCTATATATTTACATATATACCCTCCCTCCTCGACCTGCCTCCCACCCTCTCCCCATGCCACCCATCTAGGTCTTCACAGAGCACTGAACTGAGCTTCCTGTGCTTTGTAGAGTCTGTCTTACAGAGTGAAGTAAGTAAGAACAGGAAAGCAGATATCACATATTTAAGTATATATGTGAAATGTAGAAAAATGGTACAGAAGAACCAATATCCGGGGCAGGAATAGAGAACCAACATAGACAATGGTTATGTGTGGACACAGTGGGAGAAGGAGTGGGTGGGATGAATTGGGAGATTAGGATTGACATAAATACACTGCCATGTGTAAAGTAGATCAGTGGGAAGCCGCTATAAAGACTTTATTTTTATTTTTTTGTATTGGTTTTGCCATACATTGACATGAATCTGCCATGGGTGTACACATGTTCCCTATCCTGAACCCCTCCTCCCATCTCCCTCCCCATACCATCCCTCTGGGTCATCCCAGTGCCCCAGCCCTGAGAATCCTGTTTCATGCATCGAACCTGGACTGGCGATTCTTTTCACATATGATATTATACATGTTTCAATGCCATTCTCCCAATCATCCCACCCTTGCCCTCTCCCACAGAGTCCAAAAACTGTTCTATACATCTGTGTCTGTTTTGCTGTCTTGCATACAGTGTTATCATTACCATCTTTCTAAATTCCATATATATGTGTTATTATATTGTATTGGTATTTTTCTTTCTGGCTTACTTCACTCTGTATAATAGGCTCTAGTTTCATCCACCTCATTAGAACTGATTCAAAGACTTTATTTTTTAAAACAGTTTTAGGTTTAAAACAAAGTTGAGAGAGAGATACAGTGATTCCCATATACCCCCTACTGGAGCACATGCATAGCCTCTTCCATTATCAATGCCATTCACCAGAATGGTGCTTTTTTTAAACCAAGGATAAACCTACATTGACACATCATTATCACCCAAAGTTCTTAGTTTACCTTAGGGTCCCCTCTTGGTGTTGTACATTCTGTGGGTTTGGGTAAAAGTATAATGACATATATCCATCATTATACTATCATACACAGTATTTTCACTGCCCTAAGAATTCTCTGTTCTCTGCCTGTTTATTTTTTCCCTTGGATCTTCCACCCCTAGAAAACACTGATCTTTTAAATTGTCTCTGCAGTTTTACCTTCTCTGAAATGTCACATAGTTGGAATCAAACATGTGTAGCCTTTTCTGGTAGATCTCTTTCACTTAACAATATGCATTTAATTTGTGTTCCTCCATGTCTTTTCATGGCCTACGAGCTCATGTCTTGTTGCTGCTGCTAAGTCACTTCAGTCGTGTCCGACTCTGTGTGACCCCCATAGACGGCAGCCCACCAGGCTCCCCCATCCCTGGGATTCTCCAGGCAAAAACACTGGAGTGGGTTGCCATTTCCTTCTCCAATGCATGAAAGTGAAAAGTGAAAGTGAAGTTGCTCAGTCGTGTCTGACTCTTCGTGACCCCATGGGCTGCAGCCTACCAGGCTCCTCCATCCATGGGATTTTCCAGGCAAGAGTACTGGAGTGGGGTGCCATCGCCTTCTCCACATGTCTTGTTAGGATTGGATAATATTTTATTGCCCATTCTTAGTGCAAATGGTCTGGGTGAACTCCATTTCCTACTTAAGGACTGGAACATGCTCTTTTACTTAAGGAAGAGCCCTGGCTCTCTGTGTCCACAGTAATTGCTTCCAGAACAGGCACTGGGCCTGGTGAGAACCAGTGCAGAGGATGGAGATGTTTTCTAGCTTCTTAGTGACTCCAGCTGGGCTCCGTGCATGCCGGGAACCAGTCCATGTGAACAAGGAGACCAGAACCAGGGGCATGACTGTCTGCCACTGCTCCAGCTATCTTGCTCCCAGGGAAGAAAGCCTCGGTCAAATGGCAGTCATCACATGTCACTTGAGAATGAAAACCAGAGGCAAGATGGGGAGAAACTCAGTCCTCTTAAACTGCCTGAGTCGATTCATCCAGCTATGTCTCATGTGAGTTTGGCTTCTGATTTTTTAGCTCTTGGAATTCATAAATTACAGTTTGACTTTAGCTAGTTCGGGTTGAATTCTTATCACTTGCAGTCAATACTAATTTATTGGATCAAGGAGGCAAGGGGCAAAAATCCAGGATAGGAATGTTAGGAAAGTGTGTGTGTGTGTGTGTGTGTGTGTGTGTGTGTGTGTGTGTGTGTTTCTGAGCTCATCAGATGTGTCACTTTAGTTATGAGCCTAACAACAATTGCATTCCCTCATAATAAATCAGACTTCCAGTCAAGAATCACTTGGCAGTATCCTACCAGGCACAGATATTCATCACTAAATCATTAAGCCAAGCTCTCATTTCTTCAAAGTCTGTCTCTTTGTAGAGCTGTGAAGGGAGTTGGAAGAAAAATCATGTCCTCGGGCTTAATTCTCTCTTCTGAGACTTACTGTGGTCCTTCCTACGTGATGTTCTTTTCCCCAATCATATTTCTCCATTGTTTCCCCTTTTAAAGCCCACAGCCTCACCCGTACCAGTCTAGTCATCCAGCCTGGACCTTGTCATGTATTTTTTTATCCTCACCTTTGTTTACATTGCCTCTCAGTCTACCTCTGCTGTCTTTTCTTACCATGTTTATTGTACTTTGCAGAATGCTTAACTCAAATGTGCCTCTCTTAAGCTTGTTTCCATACTACTGAGGAGTAAATAATGACTGTCTTCCCTGTACATACGAACTCCTGTTGTATTTTTTTTTTTCCATTCCACTTCTATAATGGCTGTCATGAAGGTAACCAACCAGTTATCATAAGACTGAGGGGTTCCCAAGATGCTGTATATTATCATTTAAATCAGGAAAGTCTTGGTCAATTGGGACAAGTTCATTGCCATACCTACTACATTGTAAACTTACTTCACGTGTCATTCAGTACCATGTGAGTCTCTTGAGAGGATAAGAGTTTGAAATTTGATTTCTTGGCAGTTCTAAATCCATTTTTGTACTACCTATATTATTTTGTGTGATAGCAAATTACCTACTTTCTAGGTTTCTGCTTCATCAGCTACATGATGGGATAATATGTGTTTTGTAGAGTTCGTCAGATAATTAAATGACATGGTAAATTAAGTCACTCAGTTTATTGATGGACGTATCTAGAAATTTGGGTTGTACCTAAAGGTGCAGGAGTTGGTGAAGATTATGTGGAGTACAGCTTGCAAAGTATTTAATACTTGTAACTAGTGCTTTCAAAAGCCTAGTAAGCTTCTGGTAAACAGTTTTTAGAGCTTCTCATGTGGCTCAGTGGTAAAGAATCCGCCTACCAATGCAGGAGACACAGGAGACGTAGGTTCGATCCCTGGGTCAGGAAATAGGAAATGACAACCCGTTCCAATATTCTTATCTGGAAAATTCCATGGACAGAAGATCCTGGTGGGCTATAGTCTGTGGGGTTACAAAGTGTTGGACATGACAGTGCAAGGGGACACACACATACACACACATGCACACGAGTTTTGTTTAGTTTTTAAATTGACTGATCTTACTTGCATTGGAGTATCTCTTGCATAAAACATGATAGGCAACAAAAGTTCAATTAAACTCAGATAATATGTGTTCATGGAGCATTAGTGATCTTACAGGTGTTTCGGATAAGGGGAGAAATAAGTCAGTGAGAGTGATTAGAAAGTATTTGAGAAAGAACTCCTGGTGTTGGAAACTTGAAAAAGCAAGAGTTGGCTGCAAGGTTCATTTGTTTTCTTTTTCTTGTCAGAGATTTATTTTTCTTTCTTATTTAAAGCCAGGATCAATAGTTTTCATGGTTTGGAAAGTGAAAATATTTTCCATGTTTAGGCAGGGTCAGTTTCAGCTCATAATACTTAAAACCCTTATTTTTTTCCCATTAATTAAATAAAGGTTGAGCATTTCTGGGAAAAACACTTTGGTTCATGAGAAAGTAAGGGTTAGGAGGGCAGCACTCCTGACTCCATAATTAATCTGAGGTTCTAAAAAAATGTATCCAGGACTCCTCTGTTTTTACTACACTAAAATGACCCTTCTACCTTTGGGCTAAACTTTTGTTTGAAAAAACTTTGCACTTTGCAGAGCTGTACTCATATAACCTTGACAATTTATGTTGCCTGTGACTTTTAGGTTTATCATGGAAATGTCCAGTGAGGACAGTTGTCAACCAGTGTGTTTATGCTGACATGAGTCCAATTTGCAGGAGAAGAAAGTCAAACAATAAAAAAACAAATGGCATGATTCAAATCCCCAAGTAAGTTTTATAGGGCTTGATTCTATACACACTGAGATCATTTTGAGTTGCACAAATGTATATTGTCATCTGTACCAAATACAAATATGAATATTTTTGTCTTTAGTGACTCATTTGAGTAGCTATTAGCTAGTTATTGATTCTAGATTTCTTGCAGATTAGCAAATTAATTGGGAGTGTAGACAGTACTTTTACTATATTTAATTAGGTGAATGACATTCTTAAAGAGAGTATTTACTTAAGTCATGTTTCTAATTCCTTGTAAAAATTATAGCAAAAACGTGATTAAGTGGAATTCTTGGAATTAAATCAATGGGGTTCTCTGGTGACTCAAATGGTAAAGGATCTGCATGCAATGCAAGAAACCTGGGCTTGATCCCTGGGTCAGGAAGATCCCCTGGAGAAGGGAATAGCTCCCCACTCCAATATTCTTGCCTGGAGAATCCCATGGACAGAGGAACCTGGCAGGCTGCAGTCCATGGGGTCTCAAAGAGTCTGACATGACCGAGCCACTAACACGTTCACTTTTCACAAATAACAGTTTGCTTTAATCTACCAATAGTGGTTTTTAAAAAATGGAAATCCAGGTCAACTGTATTACTGATCAACTAAATAGGTGGCTAAGTATGGTTTACTTCTTGATGACACGGATCACTGTGATGAGCAGAGTCTAGTAGTTTAGACTAGGGCAGTGATTCACTTTTGAGTCAGACCAACCTGGATTTCTTCTGTCACCGGCTGTGTGATCTTGAGCATCTTCTTAACCCTTCAGTTCAGTTCAGTCGCTCAGTCGTGTCCGACTCTTTGTGACCCCATGAATCGCAGCACACCAGGCCTCCCTGTCCATCACCAACTCCCAGAGTTCACTCAGACTCATGTCCATCGAGTCAGTAATGCCATCCAGCCATCTCATCCTCTGTCATCCCCTTCTTCTCCTGCCTCCAATCCCTCCCATCATCAGAGTCTTTTCCAATGAGTCAACTCTTCACATGAGGTGGCCAAAGTACTGGAGTTTCAGCTTTAGCAACATTCCTTCCAAAGAAATCCCAGGGCTGATCTCCTTCAGAATGGACTGGTTGGATCTCCTTGCAGTCCAAGGGACTCTCAAGAGCCTTCTCCAACACCACAGTTCAAAAGCATCAGTTCTTTGGCGCTCAGCCTTCTTCACAGTCCAACTCTCACATCCATACATGACTACTGGAAAAACCATAGCCTTGACCAGACGTACCTTAGTCGGAAAAGTAATGTCTCTGCTTTTGAATATGCTATCTAGGTTGGTCATAACTTTTCTTCTAAGGAATAAGCGTCTTTTAATTTCATGGCTGCAGTCACCATCTGCAGTGATTTTGGAGCCCCCCAAAAAAAGTCTGACTACAAAATAGTTTTTAAAATCTGCAAAATGAAGTAGATCATGCCTACCTTGTAGAGATGCTGTGAACATTAAATGATGTGAGTTTAATACTTCAGTAGGTGTCCACAATACATTCTAAGCACTAAGCAGACTTGCCCTATTCTATATTATAATCTTGGCAGTTTATACAGAACATAGTACATACAGCTGCTTTCTATTTGTTGAGACAACAAATGTTAGATTGGATTGTGCAACAGGATCCCATCAGGGACTGGTGAAACATCAGACCCTATGCCAAGTGGCCTCTATCTGCTTTCTGATGCTTTTCAGATGCTCATATATTATATGATTCCTTACTTTGGTGAACTACCCATTTCTATGTGCTGTTTCTTCCTGCTTGTCTCCTGCAAAAAACAAAAACAAATTTACAAGCCATTCAGACTATATTTAGTAATTTAAATAGTTCTGAATGAGGCTGTGAGGGGCCTTCCACACCCCTCTTTTTGTGAGAGACTAGGAATGGTAGTAAATGGTCTTAAGTTCTTAACAACAAATGGATTTCTCTAAAGAGACCAAAATGGTGACTCATCAGTCTTTCTTATGCCCCCTAAAAAGGGGCTCTGCTTCAGCAGATATTTGCCGGTTTTTAATTTATCCATGACTTCTCACCCTGCCCTATTCCCGTATACCTCCTAACATCAGCTGTCTTGTTACATCACTTCTCTGGGGTTCAGTGTGCAGTGCAGTGAGCAATTTTTGTGTCAGGAATCCCCTGTCATAACAAATAGATTTAACAAAGTCAACTTACGTAAAGCTACCTGTGTTCTCTTCATATATCTGTAAAAAGATGTCCCTAATTGATTATGTAGTGTAAGAATAGTTGAAGGTAGACCAGAAAGACTATCTGTGAATTAACTATCCTGCCTATGTAGAAGAACAGTGATCACTGAAGAAAACTGATTAGTTGTTACTAGCCAGTTTAACTTATTCAAAGCCTCTGTTATTTTATTGCATACTGAACCTGTGAATTAGTTGGAGAAAGCAATGGCACCCCACTCCAGTACTCTTGCCTGGAAAATCCCATGGATGGAGGAGCCTGGTAGGCTGCAGTCCATGGGGTCACTAAGAGTCAGACATGACTGAGCGACTTCACTTCACTAGGAGCATGGATGTCTCCTATTCATTTTCACTCATCTCAGCGTCCCCTACTTCCTGACCGAGGTAGTGAGAGGTACAGTAGAAATAGAAAATAACCTGCCTTGATAATATTGTCACAGGTATTTGTGATACACTTTGTAGCAGCGGCCTGTTTGTGAAGATTTCTGTGTTACAGTTGTGGAAGGTTGGCTTGCTTACCTGTAGTACTATAAAATTCATTCAAAAGTCTGTACTCTGAGAACATGATCTTCACTCTGTAAAGAAGTTCCTTTTATTTTCTTTAGCACATTTCAAGGTCTCTTTCACCAGTTACTAGAATCTAACTCACTCCAGTACTCTTGCCTGGCAAATCCCATGGACGAAGGAGCCTGGTAGGCTGCAGTCCATGGGGTCGCTAGGAGTCGGACACGACTGAGCGACTTCCCTTTTCCTTTTCACTTGGGCAATGGCAACCCACTCCAATGTTCTTGCCTGGAGAATCCCAGGGACGGGGGAGCCTGGTGGGCTGCCATCTCTGGGGTCGCACAGAGTCGGACACGACTGAAGTGACTTAGCAGCAGCAGCAGCAGCAGAATCTAACTAAAAATTCCTAGTATGTTCCCTTTATTTTCTTTCTTGAACCTGTTGATTAGAATGACAGACATGGCAACAATCCTAGATAACTGTGAATGTGGTGGGAAGATTTGTATATGGGCTGTATAATGTGGGGTTATTGTGAATTCATAGTTCCATTAACTCTACTCAATTCTTTTATTAGTAGCAATTTACCAGTATCTTGTAGTTTATATTATGTGCTGTAACTTAAATTAGTACTTTTGTTTTAAATGTTACTGTTATTCAAAGCAGCACTCTTCTTTTGTTCTGAATTAATGAGCTTGTACAAATTTTAGTAATTTTCTTATAATGTAACTCCTTAAATCAATATATTAAGGTTAATGCTTAAGAAAAGGAGCATAATATATAATATACTCTCTATGATAATGAATTCCATGTTTTAGGTTGTGATTCAGTTTCTGCAGATGGAGAATGTTTTATATGATGAAAAAGAAACGTAGTAGGCAGACTTGGTGATTGAAAAATGATATCATCAAATTCTGGCTACATGACTCTTGTAAGATTAGACCAAATTATTTAACATATCTTGGCTTCATTTTTCTTACCATATAATGAGGTTATTCTTGTAGAATTATGAAAACCAAAATGAGCTAATGATGTGTACACATAACCTGATGCTTTGCATATAACTGTATCATCCCTAAAAAATGTGGAGTTTATCATTATAATCTTATTTTTCTCATACATTTATTCAATATGATACCTATTTGTTGATGAAATAGTGAAAGTTGTAGCTTATAAACTTGAAATGTTATTCCTTTAAATAATTAAGAAAGTGATGCATGTTTTCCCCTGTGACTTTATCCATGAGTGTGTGTGTGTGTGCGTGTGTGTGTGTGTGCACACATGCACACGTGCTCAGTTGTGTCCAACTCTTTGCATCCTCATAGACTCTAGTCTGCCGGGCCTCTCTGTCCATGAAATTTTCTAGGCAAGAATGCAAGAGTAAATTGCCATTTCCTACTGCGGGGGATTTCCCTGACCCTGGGATTGAACCCACATCTCTTGAATAGACAATGTGATCTTCCTTGACTGCACAGAAACAGAAGGAGGCAACCTTTGTATAGTGTGTTGTTTTATGCCTGATTGTTACAGAGAGCTGCCGGATCAGAGCTGAGATGTGATTAGCACTGAGATTTCGTTTTGGAGAAATAGTTTTGGCTATGGTCAAGAGTCTTATTTATTATAAAGAATGAATTACTGAATAGGCTCTCATCTGTATTCATGCTACTTCAGCTCTGGCCCATCTTGCCATGCTACAAAAAGAAATGCTGACATGTGACAGAGTAGAAATATAAAATGTTTCAAGTTGCTCTTAGTCAAATGTGATTGAAATTTTTAAAAAGCTTTACACAATTTTCAAAAATCTCTGATACTAATAGTATTTGGGAATGAATTTCTGTTTATTTGGGAGAATATCAGTTTACATATTCTACACATAGTCTCCTTATAGGTGCTTTGAGTGTCAAAACTTAGCGAGCATAACTGTAATGACTAATACATTATTAATATGCTTGCTATGAAGGATTTTTACATAATTGAAGAGGAACAAGCTAACGTTATTTTCTTTTCCATGTGTTTGTATAGCCTTTAAAAAATGAAACAGTTTTAGTAAGTTTATTTTGAATGTTTCTCTACTTCCTCCTTGTTTGGGGTTTACCGTGTGGGTTTGCAGAATTCAAATAACACTTTGTCATTTAACCTCATTACTTAAATGCTATAATTACTTTTTTATTTTGTTTCTTTATTTCTAACATGTACAATGAGAGCTTAAGTATTGTTTCTCTTTGTGTTGTACATTTCCCCCTACTATCTACTAAGCTAACTCACATCACAATCTTAGTTCATTGATAGACTTCCATCCATTAATTTATATCCTATAGAATCTAAATATTGCCTCTGAATGGAAATTTGCTTGACTTCAGGCTTATATATATATCTGTATATATACACACACACATATGTATGCGTATTGGAGAAGGGAATGGCAACACACTCTAGTATGCTTGCCTGGAGAATCCCACGGGCAGAGGAGCCTGGCAGGCTACAGTCCATGGGGTCACAAAGAATTGGACACTACTGAAGCAACTTAGCACAGCACGTGTGTGTGTGTGTATATATGTGTGTGTGTGTGTATATATATATATATATATATATATGAAGAAACATATATAATGTGCTTTCAAGGAATTATTTGCTTGGTGTGAAAAGAAAACCAAAATTACAGTGTGGTGTGATGTGGGATATTATGGTAGTAATTGCAAAGAAATGATGGGGAAGAATTTATATTAATATTGAGATAAAGTGAAAAGATGGATAGAATTCGCAGTTTGAGTTTGGAAAGAACACTTAAGAAAAAGAATATAGTGTGACAGCAGGATGGGATAATGAGAGAAGTGGTGTGTTTAGGGATTGGCAAAGAGTTAAGAATGAGTGGACCTCACAGATGTAGGAGAGTGATGGCAGAGTCCTTGGACTATACTGCAGAGACCTGAACGTGAATGATGCCCAATGAGTTGGGCAGAGAACAAACAAAGACAGTGTAATTGTGTGCTTAGGATGATTAGTGCATTATAGAATTGCACAAAGTAGCATCTTTAGTGAATAAGAGGAAATTGACTTGTGTCCTTGAGGCCATAGAAAGCCATTACACAATTTTAAAGGACTAGAATGACGTCAGACAGTTAATTTTGAAAAATTCATCCTAATTTAATGTGAAAATCTAAGTGATATGTTGGGGCTGGTGTATGGAGTGGTATTCGTAACCTGTCTAAGCTTTTAGATATGTGCCTGATCTATGAGTAGTTGTTATATCCTATTCTGATTGTGTTAATGATGTAAGAAAACAGCAAACTTGGTAGAAAATGATGTTACATTTTCATATAAAATATTTTTACTTTCTTAATACATTTCATTATTTAAATCCAGTATGCACAGGGGTTAATAAGTAATTTGGGATCTAAATTAGAAAACTAAGAAAATGAGCAAACAACAAATGTTCTAAAGCATATAATGATAAAAAAAAAAGCATTGCACAAGGTAATTAAGTGCCTTTATATCGTAGTATGGGGGGAATTGTTTCATGGCAGTAGATTTACAAATGGACAATTTAAATTGAGTACCACTCCTTTTTTTCCATTTAAAAATGTTTTATTTGAGATACTGGAAGGTTACATTGTAGGGTATCCAGTGATCATCTGCTTTCCCCCATGTTTTCTGGCTTTACTCCATAATGCTTACCTATGTCTGTGGCACTTTCCTTTGCTAATAACACTTGCTGTCCTTAGATGTTCAGTTCAGTTCAGTCGGTCAGTCGTGTCTGACTCTTTGTGACCCCGTGAATCGCAGCACACCAGGCCTCCCTGTCCATCACCAACTCCCGGAGTTCACTCAAACTCATGTCCATCGAGTCGATGATGCCATCCAGCCATATCATCCTCTGTCGTCCCCTTTTCCTCCTGCCCCCAATCCCTCCCAGCATCAGAGTCTTTTCCAATGAGTCTACTCTTCACATGAGGTGGCCAAAGTACTAGAGCTTCAGCTTTAGCATCATTCCCTCCAAAGAACACTCAGGGCTGATCTCCTTTAGAATGGACTGGTTGGATCTCTGTGCAGTCCATGGGACTCTCAGGAGTCTTCTCTAACCCCACAGTTCAAAAGCATCAATTCTTCATTGCTCTGCTTTCTTCACAGTCCAACTCTCACATCCATACATGACGACTGGAAAAACCATAGCCTTGACTAGACAGACCTTTGTTGGCAAAGTAATGTCTCTGCTTTTCAATATGCTATCTAGGTTGGTTGTAATTAGTTAGTGGTAAAGAATATGCCTGCCAATGCAGGAGATGCAGGAGATATCAGGAAGATCCTCTGGAGGAGGAAATGGCAACCTACTCTAGTATTTTTGCCTGGGAAATCCCATGGACAGAGGAACCTGGCAGTCTATCTTCCATGGGGCCACAAAGAATCAGACGTGATTAAGTGACTGAGCACAAAGGGAAACTAATGGTTTTCGGTAACATTTCAAATAGTAGTCATTGATGCTGATTATTTAAAAATTTTAATTCACCGGAATAAGCTTACTTTCCCAACAGTAAAAATCACTTCCAGTGTATATAGTCTTGTGGGTTGATAAATCCAGAGCCCACCCTCACTAAGAAGTGGCCCAGGAATCTTTCTTCAGTTGACCCTTCTGCTGTTGCAATGTAAGAAAGGTGCCAGCATATGACTTTCATCTCTGAATGCCTGAATTATTAGACCCTCTCTACTCATGTGTGGAATCCTCAGATCAGTAACAAAAAGACGAAAAAAGAGTTGGAGGGAGGGGTTACTCTCTGTATTGTGTCAGTGTCCTGGCCAGCCCTGTCCTGGCCTGCCCAGTGGTACCTGCTCCTGGCGGGGGGTGGGGGGGTGGGGTGCATCTGTTGCTGTTTGATTCCTGAGTTTTCTCTTCTATGTTATGATCTCCTTATATCCTTTTTATACAGTACCTCAGTACCTTTCCCCCTCGGTTCTCATTGGTGTTTATTTTTGCTTGCACCCCAAGGACTGTAGAGCTTTTCCTAGTATCGGATGTCTGGAGGTGCTTCGTACCACGTGCCTTATACTGTTACGCCGTCATCTTTCTGTTGAGTCTGAAGCACAGACACAAAGGTTACTTTTTCAGAATGCACCACTCATTAGTTTGAGGCCCCTCCATTAATTTGAAAATTATCCACCCTGGAGAGCCTATGGCATTTCTCTCATTTTACAGTAATTACTCTCATCCCAGTGTTCTGCAGGGTGGGAAAGCTGGCTGGGAATGTGGTGTATAAATCCCTCTACGTTCCTCTGGTTTTCAGGATTTGGTGAGTGACTACTCACAAAGGAGCTCTAAGGTCTCTTACGAGTGCACATGCCATGGTGCTTCCTTACAAGCTTGTTCTTCTCTGAATAATTCACATCATCCAGTACCTTCTGCAGCTTTATAAGATCAGCAGTTGAAAGTTCCCTTCTTGGTCTAGCCAGCGCTTAATGCCTTTTCTGCAAATGTATTTTTGGAGGCTCTGTGATCACAGTAAGGAGCTAAAGCTTAGATTTGGTGGCCCACCTTGCAAACTTGTCATTAACTCTGGGACCCAGGTCTGTTGGTATTTATGCACAGAGGTTTAATCTTTGTACAGAGTGCCTTATAGTAGTCTGAGCATAAAAGTCTCAGAGTGTAACTTGGGCCTGGTGTTCATAATTGAGTTACACCCCAGGCCTGATGATCTTCTAATACTTTTTCATATATAATCATGCACCACTAAACGCTTGTTGATCTTCTGTTAGAAGCAAGGCATTGCAGGAGACCAAGTGCCCTCAACTTGGGAGCAGAAGCAGGGACCATGCATATAGGAGTGAGTATAAGCTCTCTTGGGTAATTGCTACAAAATATGATCCTCAGAGAAAGCTGGCATTTTAGAAGAAGCTAAAGATTCACAGGCCCACTCTAGAGGCACTGAATCAGAGTCCCTGGGGATGAGGTTTAGGAAATTATGTTTTGAATATGCTCCCCATGTGATTCTGATGTTCAGCCAGGTTTGAGAACTAGAGCTTGTTCTGCAGAGCACTAATTCTTCAAGATATAAATAGGATTCCGTTTAAAAAACTTCTCAGCAGGAATGAGCTTAGAAAATTCTGTATTTTAAATAGATTTTCTTACATTAAAAT
Source organism: Budorcas taxicolor (assembly GCF_023091745.1). Classification (NCBI taxonomy): domain Eukaryota; kingdom Metazoa; phylum Chordata; class Mammalia; order Artiodactyla; family Bovidae; genus Budorcas; species Budorcas taxicolor. The sequence goes on from NC_068910.1 coordinate 36,317,306, forward strand.
TTCTCAGACTCTTTATGTGCCTTGTGAAATACATGTCTCTGAAACTTACTTGACTAAGGTCTTTCAGGTTGCTATAACAGAGTACCACAGACTGGGTGACTTACAAGACAACAGAAGTGTATTTCTTATAGTTAGGAAGGCTGAGAAGTCCAAGATTAAAGTGTCGGCATATTCAGTGTCTGCTGAGGCCGCTTTCTGGTTCATAAATAGCCATCTTCTCTCTGTAACCTTACATTAAAGAAGAGGCAAGAGAGCTCTCTGGGGTCTTTTTATAAAGACACTAATCCCATTTGTAATGGTTCTGCCTTCATAACTGACTTACATCCCAGAGGTCCGACTTCCAAATACCATCACATTGGAAATTAGGTTTCAATGTAAGGATTTTGGGGGATATACAATTTGGTCTATAGGAACTAAAAAATAACCTCCCTCCTCAGAGCAGAGATTGTCTCTGAAACATTGAAAGGGGTGGTGCTCAGCCCTGATGCATGTTAGAATAATTTGATTTAGTTGGTCTGGGGTGAAGGTGAATTCTGGGAAATAGAATTTTTATAACACTTCCCAGATGATTTTATTAAATGCAGCAGTGTTGAAGACCATAAATATCATGATATTAATATATTCTTTGGAAGACATGTTGGGAAATTTAGTCCTAGTGTGTGTTCCTATCACCCAGGTTTTTGTTTGTTTGTTTCACATCCATCTGTATGTATTAACATATATGTTAATATACATCTCATATTACATTTTTAAGAGAAGGTTTTTAAATTTTTTTTTCTGCCTGTAACATAAACTTCCTTTGGGAAGAAGTACCCCCAGTCATTGGAGACACTCTATGAGAAAAGACTTCTAAGTAAATATATATGGACTTTCATAATGAATAATATTAATCAAATACAATGTATCAAGCAAGTTGATTTTATTATATTATCTCATTTAAGCCTGTAATGATCCTGTGAGCTAAGTGCTGTAATGAACCCTAGGTCCTAGATGAGATAACTGAAAATCGGAAGATTAGATAACTCAATTCACGCTAGCAGTAAATAGCCACACTGATGTCACATTACTGGTGTGCCTGCCTGTGAAGCTTTTAGCCAGTATGGATTCCTCAGGAAGGTAGAGATTTTTATCCTTAGTGATCAGTATATGGTTAAAAGACCTAAACTTGTACAAACGGCTTTCACAACTACATTTTATTGCAAGGATTGTGCATCTTCATAAATTTTAGGGGTTTGGGAATGCATTCCAAATGTTAATAATCCTTTCAAAATAGGAAGATTTTCAGAAAAACATTGGTATATGAATACAAACAGAATTTTTGTAGTTATAATAGGCTGGTGGTATTTTGTGTATGTAAGCTATATGCTATATTCATTATTCTGAATTTATTTGAATATGCATGATTCAATGTATAAATGTATTTTTTCTTATAGCTAGCCTTCCAATGTTGCTAAACTTCTAAAAAATATTGAGTTTGATAAATTTTCGTTAGTCTGGCCACAAATTTAAATAAAGAGATAGAGTTCTTTTCACTACTGGCAATAAAACTCAGTGGAGGGGATTTATGTATGGGTTCAAATTCATGCTTATTAGATTCTCAGAACATGATGTTTCCTTTTAAAAGTAAACGCCTGTGCAACTTGTTATGACAAGTAGAAAAAGTACTCAATGGCATGTTGTTCATTTTACTAGAGAAGATAAATCGAATAATGTATAAATGACAACACTGAGAGTTTTTAGTGAAATATAGTGATTTATCTTATGTGTCGATTTGTACAGGCCACAGTCCAGATATCTGGTCCAACACATATCGGTGATGCTATAAAGGTATTTCTAAAGATGTGAGTAACATTTAAATCAGGACACTGAATAAAGCAGATCTATAATGTAGGTGGGCCACATCCAGTTAATTGGAGGCCAGAAGAGTGCTTTTGGACTCCAGTTACAACCTCAGCTCTTCCTTAGATCTCCAGCCTATTCTGCAGATTTCAACCAGCATCCACAATTTCATAAGCTGGTTCCTTAAAATAAATCTCTCTGTCTTTTTCTAATACATATATATTGTGTGTACAGACACACACACACACACATGTTCTTTTGATTTGTTTCTCTGGAGAACTCTGATTACTTTACCAAGAAGGTTTTTCCATTTTGTTTTTTCAAATAATTGCCTTGAATGTTCTTGTCCACAGAGTTACTCTCCTAATTTTGCAGGATGATGAGCATTGTGGATGGCAGCAGATTTTACCTTCTCCAACAATGACGCTGGGTCCCCATGATTGACCATTTCATAAATGCCATATAGAGTAAATGGGAGCATAGAAAGTTCAAAAAGGCAGTTCTTGCTCCTTGTGAATTTGTGGTATGACAGGTTTTCAGGTATGGCTTTGGTCTTCTAGTCAAAGTGGGGTCCCTTAGAAAAACATGAATGAAATATCCCACAATTCATTTCATTCATCGATTCAGCTTATAGATATTGACAGCTAACTCTGTGCTGGGGCCAAGTTAGGTCATGTGGGCAGAAAAAAATCAGACATGCATCCTGCTTCATGGAGCTCAGAGTCTGGTAGAGGAGACTGAAAAAGGTTTTAAATAACTAATACTTCTAATACAAACAACTATAAACTGAAATAGGTGCTCTGAAGGTGAGAGGGAGGGTGCTAAGCTGGAGAGGACTGTGGGAGGGATCTTCTTTACATGGCCTACAGAGAGAAAGTTTCTTAGTGAAAATGAATTTTGAGACCCAAACCTTGAGGAGAGGCTAGTCAAATAAATAACTGGAGAAGAAAGTTCCAGGCAAAGAACACAACGTGAAAAGGGACAGGAAACAAGGAAGACCTTGATTGATAGCTGGCTTAATGTGTGAAGGATCGAGGATCACTGGCCAGGAAAGCCTTACCACAGCTGAGTGGAGGACACGGTGGGCGTGAAGGTTGTGAGGAGCACAGGGTAGGAAACTGATTACGCTGGGAAGACGAAGTTACTTCAGCTGGATTAAAGCTTGAGATTCTGGTAGTGGTGGTGGTTTAGTTTCTAAGTCATATCCGACTCTTGCGACCCCCTGAACTGTAGCCGGCCAGGCTCCTCTGTCCATGGGGTTTCCCAGGCAAGAGTACTGGAGTCCGTTGCCATTTGCTTCTCCAGGGGATCTTCCCCACCCAGGGATCAAACACCATCTGCAGGTGGTTTCCTGCATTGCAGGCTGTCTACTGCATTGCAGGTGGATTCTTTACTACTGAGCCACCAGGGAGTCTTTCAGTTCAGTTCAGTTCAGTCACTCAGTCGTGTCCGACTCTTTGCGACCCCATGAATCGCAGCACGCCAGGCCTCCGTGTCCATCACCATCTCCCGGAGTTCACTCAGACTCACATATATTTTAGGGAAAATATTCACTTCACACTTAACCAGTTTTTATATATGCTTAACTTTCATATTGTTTAAACCAAAAATGAGGCATTGAGGTATTAGAGAGAAATATATATTTTTAATATGAATATAACCGTCATGAACAGGCACTGCTGTTTCAGGCTAGCTCATGGATACTTGTCTAGAGATCATAAATCTTAACGTGTCATAATGTTGATTTGGAAGGCTCTCCATACTTTGAGAGACTATCTCAGTATTGCAAGTCACTTGAAACTCTAGGCTTACTGACTTTTGTGAATTTTAGTTGTATAACTATTTCTTTCCTTGTCATCTTTCCCTACCTCTCCTCTCCTTTCCCCTCCTTCCTCTCGCTTCTTTTCATTTTTAATCCAGTCCTTACCTAGGCCTCAGAAATCATATAGCAGTGAACGTGGTGAATATATCATTTCACCTGTAAAAAGTTACATGCTAGGAGATATGTGTCCTCAAATTCTGTAGTACTGCAAAATAGGGTACTCTAGAAATTGTGCTGTAAACGAAGCCCCTCACTGAAGAATTTTAAGCAAATCTCAAACTTCTAATTTGGGAGAGTTTTCATTTCATATTTTTAAGAATTCAGGTGGACACCCTTTGTTACATTGTTAAGAGTTAAGATTATTATCTGTGTTATTTAAAGGGAAAAAATTCTGATGTTAATGAAGAAGTAGGGTCTAGGTCCTTGACTAATTAAGACAGGCTGTTAATATTGAATTTCCCTGGATGATATCTGAACTTTCAATGTCACTTTTCCCTTACATTACTTTGTATTTTTAAGTTATTTTTCCATAAAGGTTATATGTCTGTGAGTGTGCTTTTTAATAGTGTAAAAGGGTATCTAGTCAAAACTAAGCTTCCTTTCTGTCACCTTCAGTTATTAATAGTTCTTTCTCTTAGAGGCAATGTAGTATCATTTATCTTTCCAGAGTTATTTAATGAATATGAGTACATATATATTAAGATACTTACTCAATAAAAAAGATATGTGACTGTCTACTGTAAAAACAATGGCTTGGAATATTATATTTTTACTCAAAGATGAATCTTAGCTATCAGTCTATGCATGGCTGTCTCTTGGTTGCCAATGACTACTCAGAATATTTATTCATTTGTACCAAGATCATAATACCAGACCCTTGGTCATCATCATTTGTGCTCTCTACAGGCCTTTGCTACTATAAACATTATTTGTGTAAACATATGTGAGTGTATCTGCAGTTCAAATTCTTAATAGAAGCATGGGAATTTCTCAGTGAAAAAGTAGTGCATTTGCATTTTTAGCATTTGTTATTCTCAGATTCCCCTCCAAAGAAATGATCACAATCTACATCCTCCAAATAATGTCTTTATATGTTTTGAGTAGAGGCAGTAGCTCCTTGGTGAGTAGCAGAAATTCATTCTATAATCTGCCAACATTAGCGATTTTCACAAACCTTACAGGCCATCACATATCTAGATAGAGCAACTTATATTAGGCATTTTGTGCAAGGTCATGGTTGCTGTTGTTTCTGTCCTTTCTAGCTATAAGAGCACATTAAGGGCTCTCAATTACAGGGTTGAATGTTATGTTATGAGGTGCTAGCTGCAGGTAAGACCATGCCATGACTAGATAGTCAAAATTGGTCTGATTTTGTGCAATGGATAGAAGATGCCAAGAATGTATAGTCTTAGCTTAAGGCAGCATTAGGATTTGGTTTCCAAAGTGATAACCTAATTGATCTTTGGAGAACTTGCAATCAGATAAGAGTAAGTTAACAGTGAATAATAGCCCTCAGTTGTTGAGCATTAACAATATGCCTGAAATCTTTGCATATGTTATTTCTAATCTTTACAACAAGCCTCCAAGGTGGGTGTTATTATCTGCACTTATCAGTTGTGGAAAAATAGATTCAGAGAGGTGGAGTGCCTCTCAGTGTCTGATAACTGGCAGAGCAGGAATTTCAGTAAAAAGGCTGATAACTAATCATTGGCAAGGCAGCTATTTCAGTTTAACTCTCTGTTCTATCTTCCACATGGCCCTGGCATTTGTCATAGCTATACCTACTTTTTTTTTTTTCCTCTTTTGTATTGCATTATTTCAGTTGGTTACAATCACTTTGCTAACCTTTATGCATTAACAAGTTCCTAGTTACCAGTACTCCGGAAATTTTAGACAGTGCCTTGGCTAAAGGATCTCTTTCTTTGGTTGGTGCAACATTTGTACCTCGGCTGCTTAGCATCCCTTTAATCTGCCTGATAGATGGTCTGCAAGTCCTGAATCCCGCAGTCCTATGTCTCCTCACATCACCCACAACCTAATGTTTCTGAACTGACATCTCACAAGATTTATTGAGATGGTTTAGTTTTCTAGTACTGCACTGACTGTAATTAGTGGCTGACATGGGGTGATTTATTATTGGAAATTTCCTTAGAAATTTACTTTGTGTTTTGGAGCTAAGAGATGAGTGTTAGAATTTTAGATTTACAGCTCTTGTCCTGCACCACTTAGCATATCAAAACTACATTTTGGGATTGCCAGGCAGCTTGACATCTTAGGGAAGGTCATCCCAACTCTAAGTGAAATTGAAATGTGTAGCAATTAAGGGCAGTGAAGAAGGTACATAGCCAAATTAATTCTTCTTGATTAGACCCTGATTAGAATCTTTAAATATATAAACAGATGAAAAGAATTTAAGATGTGGGCCAGTCAAAGCCAAGGTTTCAGGAAAACATCTAACAATTTTACAAAGACAAAGAAATCAGAAGACAAAACCCTGAGCTATCAAAGCATGAAGGCGCAAGGAAGAGGAATCCCCCTATGGCCAGGCTTGCACAGAGAATGCAGATCAGGGGAAAATGACTCACAACAGGTTGGCAACCTACCCTGTCTGAGAGCCTGTCAGAAGAAGTCAGGTAAAATTCTGAACCCATTGACAGACGTTGGAGAGATGTAGCCATAGTGGAGAGGGGAAGGCGTTATCCAAGAAGTATGAGTAGGCTAAGTGTGAGAAAGAAGAGATCACCATCAGCTTCCACACAAACTTGTTTTCTCTCTACCATTAGTCATGGCACTGTGGTCAATGTTGTGTTGTGAAAGGGCAGTTTTTGGTCACGCCAGCTTTCTCGATAAATAGAAGATGCTCTTCTCCTCTTTTAAGTAATGCATCTCTCAAAGCCTAATATCTCTCTATTATTTGCATGCTGCTAAGTCGCTTCAGTCATGTCTGACTCTGTGCGACCGCAGAGACGGCAGCCCACCAGGCTCCCCTGTCCCTGGGATTCTCCAGGCAAGAACACTGGAGTGGGTTGCCATTTCCTTCTCCAATGCATGGAAGTGAAAGTGAAGTCGCTCAGTCGTGTCCGACTCCTAGCGACCCCATGGACTGCAGCCCACCAGGCTCCTCCTTCCATGGGATTTGCCAGGCAAGAGTACTGGAGTGGGTTGCCATTGCCCTCTCCAATTATTTGCATATAATTCTTTTAAAAAAAATCTCCCTGCAAGGCATCAAATAGCCTTTTTATTTTGCCATTATTTTCAAAAAATATTTATTTGGCTTCAGTGGGTAGGGGATCTTCGATCTTTGTTGTAACATGCGAGATCTTTTAGTGGCGGCATGCAGACTCTTAGTTGTGGCTTGTGGGATCTAGTTCCCTGACCAGGGAGCAAACCTGGGTCCCCTGCATTGGGAGTGTAAAGCCTTAGCTACTGATCCAGCAGGAAAGTCATCTGCGTAGATTTCTATCAAGAACTTTAGGTCACTCAGGATTTTAGTTTTTTTTTTTTTTGCATGTGTGTATGAATTTCAGAAGTTCTGTCATACTTAGGATTTCCTGTCTGATAGTCATGTTTGGCATTGACTGCAACTCTATGTTGTTATCAGAAGCCCTTCCCATATTGCATCTTATTACAAGCATCTTCTGACTATGGAGTTGTGGATACAACCATTTGAGTGTTTATTGAACAGTTTACTGCCTTTATGGAGTGTCCACCAATGAACACTTTTTAGGCACTTACTGGTGTTAGAATCCACAGACTAAGTTGGTAGGATGGAAAGTGAATGATAACTTAATCTCTGTTATGTGTTGTGATATTTTCTTTTCTTGTCTCCTATTAGAGTGTGAGGTAATTGACCATGTTTCTTACTTGTCTGTGTTCCAAATGCATGGGGCATTCCCCTGTGTCTCACTGTTCTAGTACTAAAGTGCTCCGTAAATAAAAGTCTGAATGAATTCTATTTTTGGTTTCTTTATCTGACACCTTCTCTTGTACTTTCTGGGTAATAAGAAGTAGAGATATGAGTTTCCAGTAGATTTATGCCTTATAATTAAGAAATATTGATTTAATACTTTTTTGTCCTGTGGACATTATTTAATCATTAACTAATAAGATTTATTGAGTACCTTGCAGTTCTGTAGCCCTATACTTGATGGTGTTAGCTGCTAAGCACATAATTGTTTTGAATGGAATAATAATTTAGGTTAATTTGATATCCAAAACTAAGTGCTATATGTTAAAAAAATTCAGCTGAGTAAATTTTAAAGAACTTATTGGCTTTATTCAACAATTCATGAATCTCTTCTAGCAATTAGAAAGGAGCTCTGAGCTGTATTAAAAAAAAGACTTTTATAGTCAGAAGTGAGTGGGAACAAGGAAGTTATACAAAAAGTGAATTATATAGAGTTGTGGCAATGTCACCTTCCTATAGGAGAGAGCAGGGGTCTTATCTGGCAGATTAACTCATTACTGCTGACCAGGTCATTCCAGATTGACTTTTTTAAGATTCCATTCCTGGGAGAGGCTGAATCTATAATTTAGTATCAAGTCTCCAGGGCTTCTCAGGTGGCCCAGTGGTAAAGATCTGCCTGCAGTGCAGGAGACCCAGGTACAGTCCTTGGGTCAGGAAGATCCCCTAGAGAAGGGAAAGGCTACCCACTCCAGTATTCTTGCCTGGAGAACCCATGGACAGAGGAGCCTGGTGGGCTACAGTCCATGGCGTTGCAGAGTCAGACACAGCTGAGCGGCTGACACTTTCGCTTACTTTCACATCAAGTCTCTGATTGGTGACATGGGTCTTAGCCGAAGTGACTCCATTTGGATCCTGTTGTCTTCTTTTGTTAGCACGTGTCTGAGGTTGAGAGAATGAGGGGAGACTGTAACTTCAAACATGGTTGGAAAGTCATCAAGGAGACACTTTCTTCCTTTTATATGGGTTTTGTTCTCCACTGGTTGCAAGCAGTGAAGATTCATTTAATTTTTTGTTAGGTAGTGTGGCTTTATCAGAAGGATAAAAGCAGAAATGAAGAAGAAATATCTTTCACACGGAAAGTTCTGATTGGGATTCTGAAAAAGCTTCACAACTGTGGTATACCTGGACCTTACCTAAGGAGGAAAGTCTAGGAAGTTCAGGACCAGAAGGTTGTATGGGATCTTTTTTGATACTTACCTGATTAGGAGTGTTGGCAATTTATGGATCCCTAGTTGACAATGGCACAGTTATATGATTCACCTACTCTTTCTTTCTCATGATTGTGGTCTGTGGACTTCTTTTCCCCCCTCATTCCCAATGAATTGCTTGCACTTTTTTCATGAGAAGAGACTAAATTGGTTAAGTCACCATCTCCCCAGTTTGAGGGCAGTGCCCTAGCTAGGGGCTGCCTAGTGGACTGCTGGCTGCCCTATGACGAGCTGCCTGTGATCAGCTGTCCTTTACCAGATGTCCAACACAGTCCCAATCCGTGTTGCTAGTGGGATGGCTTCCTGATCTGAGATAAGAAGTACATCAGAGAACTCTGAGATGTACCTTTCTGTGAGTCAGCTTTCAGAACCTCGTGGATTCCTTTCCTTTTCCTCTTAGTCTTTCTTTCTTTTTTAATTTAGAAAAGAACTCAATATTTAATCAAATTAAGTGGAGAGTAGTAACAGGATCTTAAAACAGTGGGATCTGATGCTCCATAGTCCTTTGAGAACAAGCACTATGATTGAAACTAGTCTGTTTTCTCTATTCACTTTTTAAATTGATTGCTAGAAATCAAGAACATTCCTATAATATCTAAGAAATTGCTTAAAAGATAATTTGAGTCTCTTCACTCCTTATACTACTGCCAAGAGCTCTCCTCAACTCCACCAATCATAGAAGGATCAGAATCCATACTAGAAATATATTCCAAGTTCAGTTCAGCTGCTCCATAGGTGCTTGCACCTATAAGATGCTAGAGGTTTGGGCTCAGTGGAGCCCCATTCATCATTACTGTACAACTCTGCCAGTGTTTAAAAGGTGCTACAGGGAACTACAAGTCATGCGCCAATTTAAACGATTGCAAGCTCAACTGGTATAGCCAAAAGCAAGCTCAAAGCTGTGTGGCATCAGACCAGGAGTGGAAAATAACCTGACACTGAGTTATTGCTTCCTCTGAATGACAGTCTTTCAAGCAGAGCAGAAAAGGTGGAAGTCTGTGTTGTTGGAAGATGTTTATATCCACCCCCATTTCTCGTTCAAATTGACGACTTTTGCAAAGTGTGTTTCCCTGAAACCCTTAAAGGAGAGTGACATGTTACTACAAGGGAAGACAAAGGTAGAGTCTGTTCAGTAATGATTACGCAGTCAGGGCTTTATCTGCTTGCAGATAATTTGTGGCTTATTTTTTAATCCTCTGGCAGTTTCTTTCTCCTCTGTTCTATTTACCTGCTATTTACAGCCCTGAGCCAGTCAGTGTTGAGTACTAGGTGAATTTTACTTTTAAAAAATTCACTAAAAGAAAACATGTATTTCCAAAATGGACATATTGATACTAGCAATATTTTAAATGTGATGTTCACGGAAGCTTCATGATGACTAGAACTATTGTTATTCCTGCTTAAAAAAATACACAACATGAGAGATTTGAGTTAAATTTTATCTGGGGCAAAATGAGAACTGCAGCCCAGGAGACAGCATCTCAGATAGCTCTGGGAAACTGCTCCAAAGAGGTGAGTTGTAGGTAGGTCAGTATATATGTAATTTTGGTGAAGGGGTACTACATGGAATCAAGTATGTATTTTCCAGAAGGTTTCTGTTAGTCTTATGAAGCTTTCTGCTAGTCACAGTCACCATGGAGGATTTTAGTGATTTTCGTTATGAGGAGATACAAGAATTGGGCTCATAAAATCGGCTCCTTAAAAATACCTATCTGAAGACCTGTCCTGCCAGTTTTTCCCCAAGCACAGAATGCCTCATTTCTGCTCTCCACCCTGAACTCCTTTCAGGGGGTGTTGAAGGTCAGAAGCTGCAGTAGCACATGATTTAATCCTTGTAGTGGTAGATGGCAAGTGTCAATTGGTAGTTGACACTGTTTAACTGCAATGCAGGAGACCTGGGTTTGATTTCTGGATCTGGAAGATCCCTGGAAGAGGAAATAGCAACCCCCTCCAGTATTCTTGCCTGGAAAATCCCATGGACAGAGAAGCCTGGAGGGTTATAGTCCACGGGGTCACAAAGAGTCAGATAACTCTGACTAAAACACACACACACACACACACACACACACACTGTTTAACTAGTGAGTAGAGTGAGGCTTTAGAAAACATTAGCTAACTTGTTAAGGTCTCTAAGATGGTGTGTGGCAGATCCAGTGCTCAGACCCCGGGAAAAGAGGCTCAGTATTAATCCTGTGCTGATGTTATCCCATTGTGAGCACTGTGATCTCTATGACTTCATGTGTCTCCCAAGCAAGCAGGTATCCTGAGGGTATCAGTTTGGTTAATGAGGACTTCCCAGACCATGAAGAATTTAGGATGTTTAGCTTTTAGTGGTGGAAATTCAGTGCACGGGATTGCAGTAGATGTCTTTATATTTATGAAAGGTTTTCAAGTGGAAGATGATCTATTCTGCATTTGCACAGTAGTAAGAACCAAGACATACTAAAGAAAACAGTAGTGAGGCAACTGAGTGGAAGAACCCCAAAATAAATAGGCTGTCTCAGCATGTAGTGAATCCCCCATCACCAGAAATGTTCAAAAATAGTCTCTTTTGGTCTTATAGGAATCTTAGATCAGTGGGTTGATTATGATGAATTATAGAGAATCAGTACCCAAAATAGTCTGTGGAACAGCAAGAAAAAAACCATACTTTTCTGTGGATGCATATTTGGGGAATTATCTTTTGTCAGTTTATAATAGATATTAGAACATGAAAGGCCCCCAAAATTATTTAGGAAAACAAAGTGAAGCTCCTCAAACTGTTTATTTAACCCTGGATTTCCCAAGATTTTTAATTTATGATTATAAAATACTGCAAAATTCTTCATTTCATGTAATACAATCAAGAACCCATAGGAGATAGTTTGCAAATGTTGATCTTAACCTACAGAAAATGGCATTGTATGCAGAGATTTTGTATGCAGCTATTTGTAATGAGAAACAAAAGAACTCTTACCATCCTTGGTGAATCTGGGAGAAAGCAGGGCTAGTTTGGCATGGTGCAGGGATGGATAAAGAATGTTGTTTTAGATGTGCTATTTTGTATTCTATTCTGAGAAATAATCAAATGTTGATGGTAATAAACTTGCTTTTGCACACATGTAAAGGAATAGCACATGTTTCTAGACTTTGATTTTAATTTCTTATAACGGGTCTTATTTTTCCTGGGTATGCTTCTACTTACTTAAAAACAGATGCTCTCTGAAAAATTCATGAAAACTGAAAATATGCTGGAGACTTTGGAGAGAAGCTCTTCACCCTGTTTATTAAAGTTAGATTTTTTTTTAAACAAATGGTCTTTTGCATCATCTGTTTGGCAGTTAGCTTTATGGCCTTGAGCATACCTTCTGGATTTATGCAACTCAGTCTCTTCATTTACCTACTAAATTGTACAGAAAAATGGACATCCCATATATCGGTATTTAGGTGAAAAGATAGATCCTTTCAAACAAATTTATATTGGTGATTTAAAGAATGAGTCTTGCAGTTTGGACAGGTAAACATGTTTTCTAAAATGAAAGTTTTTCAAATCTGGTATTAAGTGTAAATTTTACATAGTATCATTTGTACCACCCACGCCCCCAAGTTGATAGAGTGCTTCATAGCTTTATTCTTTGTCAGATGTAAAAAGGCTCTCTATATGTCATTTTGGTTTGACTTATAAATTTGTAGTTTTCTTGTGTAGGGATTTGCATACAACCTTCCATTTTAATTTTAAAAACGCAGCCTCAGAATCTTTCTTCTAAAATTAAAAATTTAACCATGGAGAAATGATGATGCTGCAGTGGTTTAGTGTGTTTTTCTGGTGCTCTGAACCTTTGAGAGGCAGATCTGACAGTATAAGCAAATGCAGCAGTCCCAGGGTGGGATTATAATTCAAACCTCTGGTTTATCCAATTCAGTATGAGTAAGATACACTGTGAATGAACAGCAAGCCTGTGAGAAACCTACGAGTGTGGAACCAATGGTATTTAATTCAGGTAATAAAATAAAATTCTCAAACACACACTAAATTAAAAAGCCAGAAGAAGCAGTTCTAATTACATGCCTTAACTAGAAGTACAATATTTGTAGAGTAGCTTATCCAATTATATGCAAATTTGTTCCTTTGGCACAATTTGCCTATATAAGCAGCATTAGTTTAGTATAAAATATTTGTTTGTTATTGAAATTGGCTCTAGTATAATTTCTGAGTTTTGATAAATAGTTCCAGTTTTATAGGATCACCCATGGTTCTCCGTAGCTGCTGTTCTCAACCTGTGTATTTTTCATTGTAAATTTCTTGAATAAATAATGACTTATTGGTCTACAGTCTTTTATCTGAAACCCTTGGGGCTAAAGCTGTTTTAGAATTTTATATTTTAGAAGGGTAATGTGCTCGCTGAGCTATATGCCACATGATGTTCCCATAGGGTCACAGGCAACACCTAAGCCTATTGCCATTTCCACAGCGAGGCATAAGAATAGTTACTTGAGTGGGATAAACATCACAAAGAGTTCCATTTCAGCTCAAGTCAGGTTTTGCTGACTATAGGTTTGGTTTTCAGAGGTTTTTGAATATTAGGATTACATATAAGAGATTATGGACCTGTAATATTAAACATGGCGCTTCAGGTGGCTCAATGGTAAAGAATTTGCCTGCCAATTCAAAAGACGCAGGAGACGTGGGTTTGATCCCTGGGTCAAGAAGATCCGTGGAGAAGGAAATGGCAACCCACTCCAGTATTCCTGTCTCAATAATACCATGGAGGAGCCTGGTGGACTATAGTCCATGGTGTCACAAAGAGTCAGACGCAACTGAGTGACTGAGGATGCAATATTAAACATAATACCTAACCATTATTGACCTTCCTATGAACGATACACTGTGCTTACTTGCACTGTCTCCTTTAAACATTGCAACTGTTTGGAAAGAGTGATGTTATTCATATGGATTTAAAAATGAGAAACAGCTTCAGAGAAGTTAGTAATTTGCCTAAGTATGGATATGTGTGCTCAGTCCCTCAATCCAACTCTTTGTGACCCCGTGGGCCGGAGCCCGCCAGGCCGCGCTGTCCATGGGTTTTTTCAGGCAAGAATACTAGTGTGGATTGCCATTTCTTCTTTCAGGGTATCTTCCCAACCCAGGGATCGTACACACATCTCTTGTACACACACATGTCTGGGATTGGCAGGCAGATTCTTTACCACTGTGCCACCTTGGGAGCCCAAATATGAGTACACCTAGTAAGTGGCAGAATCATATTTAAACTAAACTGGGTTAACTTAGACCCTAAAGCTGGTGCTTACAGCCATTACAATATGCCTTCTATCCCAACCACTACACAGTGTATTTGACCTGCAGGCCATAGATTCTGGCTTACATTAGCACAAAGGGAATTTATGAGAAAGACATCAGGCAACCAGAGCATGAGGCCTAGAAGGTAACTGGGGGAGGGGATGGGTCTTATTTATAACTACTGTTCAACAGTCTCTCTGGGACATTGCTGCTAGAATAAATGAGCTTTAGACAATGTAGGCCTTTTGCCGCTCTGTTCAAGATTCAAATCCCTGAGAGGGTTATAGAGTGCTTGAGTCTCTGCTGCCCTTAACTGGGGAGAGCAGGGTATGCTGTGTCCAGTGTGGATAGAACAGCATTCCTAAAGGAAAATCGATGGCTGTTAGCAAAAGAAGGTATGATCAATGTGGGACAGCAGGCTGCCCTGAAATGCCCACTCTTTGCATGATTAATTAATTGCAGGTGAAATGAACATTTGAATTAAAATCATATCTACATATTTAATCACAGCCCATTTAGACTCTGACACCTTAAAATCAGAAAACTTGGATTCCTATCCCAGTCTGGACGATTTCTAGGTCTTGGGACTCAGAACTGGAGTCAGAGAGTCTGTGTATTATTTGTAAGCTGAGAGAAATAATCCTTTTTCCCGTTTACTTAGATGGCTTTGGAACATCTGAGATGGCCCCACGTGGAAGTCCCTACATGGTGTGGTCATCTCCCACAATGAATGTGGGCTGGCCCTGTGCAATAGAAGATGCAGTGGAGGTGGTGCTGCGTGACTTCGGTATGCTTAGCATGACCAGTGTGCTGTGAGGAAGCCCAAGCTAGCCATGTGGAGAATGGGCCACTCCTGGCCAGCCAGCTGCTCTTCTGTAATTCACAATCGATGTGCCAGATGTGTGAATTACCTTGGACACCCCCAGCTAGCAAGGCCATCAGATAATTTCATTCTTAAGTGCCATCGGATTACAGTTGCTTGAAAGACCCTAAGGGACAGCTGCCCAGCTGAGCTCATTCACAGAAACATGAGAAATAATAATCCATGGTAATAAGTCATGAAGTTCCTGGGTTGTGTGTTACAGACCAGTAGCTATCCAAAAGAGGTTTGTTGCAAAGGAGGGGGATAATGTGTTAAATTTCTCAAATGAAGGTGAGCAGCTGTTTTATAATAATTGTTTTGACAATCTCAAAACCAAGGCCTTTCTCTCTAATATCCTCAGAGGTTTCATTATAATTTGCCATTGTGATGAAAAGAATGATCATTCTGTACTCCCTGGACAAGTATACAAAGTGTGGTTGGCTGGCAGCCAAGGTGGTCATCCTTTTATCCTTATTGCGGGAGTTTAAAAAATTCTGCCTTTTTTTCGCTCATGTTTATTATTTCATAATGAATGGAATTTTCTACAGTAACAGACCTCTATTGTTGTGACAGTAAGCATGCTTAGAACATCTGATGGATCCTCATTCTAGATGACAGCACCCATTTCTCTGGTTTTTTTTTTTTTTATAGACTCTTTGTCTGGCAACTGTAAGAGAAATAAGACGTGGTGAATTCTTTAAAAAGTGGCAGCGAAGTCAAAGAGCATTTGGATGAGCAGCTTCCCAACAGTTGGGAAAGACTGCCAGAATAACTGTCAAAGAGGAATTGGTTCTTTGGTGGTGTTGTGAGAAAGCAGATGAGGCAACAGAGAAAGAAGCGGAAGGGGTGCAGAGAGGAAGAAACGGGGAAGCTGACCTTGGGACACTGGAGCAATCTGTAGTGGGTTGAACCGGAGGGGTTGGAGTAGAGAGAAAGAAACAGTTAAAGGTTGGGTGACTCTTCTGTGTGTTATTAATTGTAGCTTTTCTTGGTTCATTGTCTCTCTAGAGAAGGAAGATGATGACATGGATCATCGTCTTTATATTATGGATTTTTTTTTGTGAAGTCAGTGCTCCCGTGTTATTCTTCAGATTTCTTATGTGTCATCGTCTCCTCAAATTTAGAGTCTCCATACGTTTTGTGATTGGTGCTAGCAGAAGGAACTATAAGAAGTTAATGGTATTTTGCAAAGAGTAATAAAGAACAAATTACATATTCCAGTGTTGATCTTGTCTTGAAAGAGAATTAACGCAGATTCTTCATAGCTTTTTAAAAAGTCTTTGATTTCTATATTTTTTAGCTGTACACTGGTTTTACTTGGAGGGAAATTTTTATGTAGTTTCATTATCCATAATATTTACTGATTTTCTGTAGCGTTAACATGAACACATGAAAGCCCTTGAGGATGAGAAACTTATATTCTAATTTGGCAAAGTAAATATATGTGTACTGCAGCTTGAATTGTTGTTAGAGAATTTTAGGAAATTACTTGTGTGTCTGAGTTCATGAATTATTCAATTTAGGGTTACTTTTCCTTTTCAAATTTATCACTGGCTAGGTCCTTTAAGAGTCTTTTGATTTATTAAAAGTCACTTTCCAGAATTAGATTTAAAGCCTATTGTTTTCTCATGATTTTACTGTGAAAATTGAGTATGTGTCTTATAAAGCCTGTGTTTCTTTTCTGTGATTTTGCTGAGATTCCTCTGCTATGAAAGATAATCCTTTTAAAACTAATGGAATTAATAATATTTGACCTCATCTGAAGAACTTGCCTCTGGAAGTGACGAGATATTGCATGATCTTTCTTCACTTATTGGAAGATTGGAAAAACCACCGCAGTGGGAGAGGCCTGCCCTGACTTACTTTCAGATGCGGGATACTCTTTGTGTCTAGAGGTGTTTGGATTCCTGGACGCCACGTCCCTCTCAATCCCTGCTGATTTTAGGGCAGTTGTGCTTCTGCTGGGGCTGGACACCAGAATCACCTATGGAGCTTCTTTTGATTGAAAGAGAGTCCTTGGCCCCACACCGGGGCTGTTAAATCTAAATCTCAAGAATGAGAACTTCCCTGATGGTCCAGTGCCTAAGACTCAGAGCTCCCAGTGCAGACGGCCTGGGTTTGATCCCTGATCAGGGAGCTGGATCCAACGTACAGCAATGAAAATTGAAGATCTGGCATGTCTCAAGTAAGACCCAGTGCAGCCAAATAAATAATTATGTTAAAAAAAAAAATCTCCAGAGTACAGATGTGCTGAGCAAGGCTTACAAGTGATTTAAATTCATGCCCAGCCTGGACCTGAGAACCACTACTTTATGCACTGGGTAGAAGATTGTACAGAGAACCACTACTTTGTGCACTGGGAAGCAGATTGTACAGGTGACAAGACCTAGCCTGAGGTATAGACAGCTTTAAGAAGAGAACACAGGACATCCCAAATTTGAGAAACAGGGTCATTGTGAATGGTGGTGTGATCACTGGTGAAAATTTGTGTGTTTCTAAGACATTTTTATGATCTCAGTTGTCCTGATGGTGTGTCTCCAGTTAACCTCTAGTGTGGTGATTCTCAACCAGGGGCAGTTTTATCCCCAGGGGATATATATATATATACACATACACACACACAAACACACACACACACATATATATCTCCATATCTTTATATGTGTGAAAGTGAAAATCTAGTCGCTAAGTCATATCCAACTCTTTGTGATCCCATGAACTGTAGCCCATTAGGCTCCTCTGTCCTGGGGATTTCCCAGGCAAGAATACTGGAGTGGGTTGCCATTCCCTTCTCCAGGGGATCTTCCCAACCCAGGGATCGAACACCGGGCTCCAGCATTGCAGGTGGATTCTTTACCATCTGAGCTATCAGGGAAGCAAAGAGGTTTATTATAAGGAAGTGACTGGCATGATCATGCAGGCTGAGAAGCCCCGAGATCTGCAGCTGTCAAATCGGAGTCTTGATGGTATAAGTCCCAATCACGGGGCTTTCCCTTTTGTTGTTGCGTGGTTGCTCAGTCGTGCCCGACTCTCCTGTGGACACATGGCCCCACCAGCCTCCTCTGTCCATGGAATTTTTCAGGCAGAAATGCTGAAGTGGGTTGTCTTCCTTCTCCAGGGGATCTTCCAGATTAAGGGACTGAACCTGCATCTCTTGTGTCTTCTTCATTGGCAGGCAGATTCTTTACCACTGTGCCACCTGGGAAGCTTGCTACTGAGCCTTTTTTTTTTTTTTTTTTTCCTATCAAGACTGAAAACATTGCTCACCGTTCTAGAGACCAAAAGTTCAAGATCAAAGTGCCTGCAAGCTCATGTTCTGGTGAGAGTCCTATTTCAAGTTGTAGACTGGTGATTTCTCAGTGGACCCCTCCCTGTACAGTAGAAGGGGCTAGGGAGCACTGGGCAGGTTCTTTTTTTAAATTTTAATTTTATATTGGAGTATAGCTGATTAACAGTGGTGTGATACTCAGCTTTTTTGTTGCAGTCAAAATCCCTTCAGTTCACTGGATAAAAGCTGCTCATGTTAGGGCCAGAAATCTGCTTTACTCAGTCTTCCAATTTAGGTGTTCTGTTTACTTGCTCAGTTGTGTCCCACTCTTTGGAACCCCATGAATCACAGCACACCAGGCCTCCCTGTCTATCACCAACTCTCGGAGTTTACTCAAACTCATGTCCTTCAAGTTGGTGATGCCATCCAGCCATCTCATCCTCTGTCATTCCCTTCATCTCCTGTCCCCAATTCCTCCCAGCATCAGAGTCTTTTCCAATGAGTCAACTCTTTGCATGAGGTGGCCAAAGTATTGGACTTTCAGCTTTAGCATCAGTCCTTCCAGTGAATACCCAGGACTGGTCTCCTTTAGGATGGACAGGTTGGATCTCCTTGCAGTCCAAGGGACTCTCAAGAGTCTTCTCCAACACCACAGCTCAAAAGCATCAATTCTTCAGCACTCAGCTTTCTTCACAGTCCAACTCTCATATCCATACATGACCACTGGAAAAACCATAGCCTTGACTAGATGGACCTTTGTTGGCAAAGTAATGTCTCTGCTTTTAATATGTTATCTAGGCTGGTCATAACTTTTCTTCCAAGGAGTAAGCGTCTTTTAATTTCGTGGCTGCAGCACCATCTGCAGTGATTCTGGAGCCCAAAAAAATAAAGTCTGACACTGTTTCCACTGTTTCCTTATCTATTTGCCATGAAGTGATGGGACCAGATGCCATGATATTCGTTTTCTGAATGTTGAGCTTTAAGCCAACTTGTTCACTCTCCTCTTTCACTTTTATCAAGAGGCTTTTTAGTTCCTCTTCACTTTCTGCCATAAGGGTGGTGTCATCTGCATATCTGAGGTTATTGATATTTCTGTCAGCAATCTTGATTCCAGCCTGTGCTTCTTCCAGCCCAGCGTTTCTCATGATATACTCTGCATAGAAGTTAAATAAGCAGGGTGACAATATACAGCCTGACGTACTCCTTTTCCTATTTGGAACCAGTCTGTTGTTCCATGTCCAGATCTAACCGTTGCTTCCTGACCTGCATATAGGTTTCTCAAGAGGCAGGTCAGGTGGTCTGGTATTCCCATCTCTTTCAGAATTTTCCACAGTTTATTGTGATCCACACAGTCAAAGGCTTTGGCATAGTCAATAAAGCAGAAATAGATGTTTTTCTGGAACTTTCTTGCTTTTTCCATGATCCAGCGGATGTTGACAATTTGATCTCTGGTTCCTCTGCCTTTTCTAAAACCAGCTTGAACATCAGGAAGTTCACGGTTCACGTATTGCTGAAGCCTGGCTTGGAGAATTTTGAGCGTTACTTTACTAGCATGTGAAGTGAGTGCAATTGTGCGGTAGTTTGAACATTCTTTGGCATTGCCTTTTCGAGGGATTGGAATGAAAGCTGACCTTTTCCAGTCCTGTGGCCACTGCTGAGTTTTCCAAATTTGCTGGCATATTGAGTGCAGTACTTTCACAGCATCGTATTCCAGGATTTGAAATAGCTCCACTCGAATTCCATCACTTCCCCTAGCTTTGTTCATAGTGATGCTTTCTAAGGTCCACTTGACTTCACATTCCAGGATGTCTGGCTCTAGGTGAGTGATCACACCATCATGATTATCTGAGTCTTGAAGATCTTTTTTGTACAGTTCTTCCGTGTATTCTTGCCACCTCTTCTTAATATCTTCTGCTTCTGTTAGGTCCATACCATTTCTGTTCTTTATTGAGCCCATCTTTCCACGAAATGTTCCCTTGGTATCTCTAATTTTCTTGAAGAGCTCTCTAGTCTTTCCCATTCTATTGTTTTCCTCTATTTCTTTGATCACTGAGGAAGGCTTTCTTATCTCTTCTTGCTATTCTTTGGAACTTTGCATTCAGATGCTTATATCTTTCGTTTTCTCCTTTGCTTTTTGCTTCTCTTCTTTTCACAGCTATTTGTAAGGCTTCCTCAGACAGCCATTTTGCTCTTTTGCATTTCTTTTCCATGGGGATGACCTTGATCCTTGTGTCCTGTACCTCCGTCCATAGTTCATCAGGCACTCTATCTATCAGATCTGGTCCCTTAAATCTATTTCTCACTTCCACTGTATAATCATAAGGGATTTGATTTAGGTCATACCTGAATGGTCTAGTGGTTTTCCCTACTTTTTCAATTTGAGTCTGAATTTGGCAATAAGGATTTCATGGTCTGAACCATAGTCAGCTCCCAGTCTTGTTTTTGCTTACTGTATAGAGCTTCTCCATCTTTGGATGCAAAGAATATAATCAATCTGATTTCGGTGTTGACCATCTGGTGATGTTCATATGTAGAGTCTTCTTTTTAGGTGTTAGTCTCATCTAAAACACCCAGACAGACATAATCTGAATAATATTTGACCAAATGTCTGGAAACCCTGTGGCCCAGCCAAGTTAACATATAAAATGAATTTCACATCCCCCCACAATAAAGCATTATCTGACCCCAAATGTTTTGGTGACAAGACTGAGAAACTCTGATCTAGTGAAGTGCAATGAAATACTTCATCCTGAAAAAAAAATATGGGGAACTGGCATAAAAAAGGATATGACAGGTTGGTCCAGAAAGCCCTGGGTGAGTGGCCTCTGTGGACCTCAAGGAAGCCAGATGAGATGAGGAGGAGAGGGAAGGAGTGTAGGATAAAGGCTTGGGACCAGATGAGTAGTGGTTCTAATGAACATCAGGCATGCCTTTTGCAATATTTCTTTCCTGAAGGCATTTTATAACATATAGGTACAATGTACTTTATGGTCTGAAAAAATAGGGCATAAATATTAGAGTTAATATAGTAAATCTCCTCTATTCTGTAAGATCTGAAAGTTGGAAACATAAGACAATGAAACAGAAATTGAGCCTTGAAAACTGAAAACATAAGACAATGAATGAGAAGGAATTAGTTTGTAAATTAGTGTTCTGGGACTGTTGTCACCAGGAGGAAGAATCTGAGAAATAGTAGGGGTTATCAGAGCATATTTTTGCCTCACTAGAGCTAGTAATGGGGTAATAGAGAGGGCAGAGCCTTACGTTTGAGAAGCTAGAGCTGGTCAATGCAGATGAAGTAGTATGAGAACCATGTAATTTAAAAATACAGTGTTTGTTGTTTTCATATATTTTATTGTCTGATCTGTGTCCATTTTTTTTTTTTTGTTTTTTGGAATGAGTAAGTTTTTATAAGTATTGGAAGTGGTTCCTGGCTTATTGAAATTTAACGTCTCAAGAGAGAGGCTCTGTAAGGAGAGAGATGAGGCTAGTGCTGTGAAACAGCAGTAACCCATCCAAGTTCATAGTCCATCCACCCTCTGGTGAAGACTTCTAATTTCTCATGGACATACTCTTCTCTCATGTTTGGTCTCTGAGAAGTGTTGACTTCATCCCTGGCTCTAGGATTGGTTTTCTGACATAGGCATAGGCTCTCAAATACATCTGATCCTGAGTCTCTTTCAGGTATGGACCCATGACTGCAGGTGATCCATTCAGGTGTACGGAGGCTACTTCTATGATTCTTTTCTTCCTTTACTTTCTGTGATTGGAGGCACGAGGATATAATCCCAAGTCCTTGACCATCATCTTGCCATCCTGACAGGAGGCATTGACTAAAAATGTTTTCAATTTAAAGTATAACAGAGCTGAGAGACATGATAGCATCTGTGTTCCGGAATGAAGCTGTATGAAGCCAGTAGAATTCCAGAATTAAGTTATGTAAACCTTTAAATTTTCATTTTGATGATACCAGATTCTGCTGTATTTTCTTCCACTGAAAACTGAAAAAATTACTAAAAGGTATACAGAATTACTAGGAGAAACTGTCAATAAGAGAGGATGTGTTGTACCAGATAATAACTTTGAATGGATTAGTTTTTCATATTCCATTACTTAGACTTTGTGAACATATTCATAATATTCTTCCACTTTTGCATGTGTGTGTTTTGATGAGTTTAACAAAATGCAGATGCTCTCTCTATTAATGCTTTAATAAGGCATTTCTTATACTTTAGAAAGTTATATTGGAGAAATGATACGATAGTAATTTGTGAGAGTATAATTCTTAGAAAGTTAAAGAGTTTAACAATACTTCTGTGGTTAAAGAAAGAAAGAAATCCTAGAGAGCTCCAGATGTGTACACATGGACAATACACTTTATGGTATTTTGTAATTACAGACACCACTCAATGAGCATTGGCTGTTTGCTTTTTTATTAGTGTACTGTAAGAATTAGTTGATTGTAAAGTCTGTTCTTATCCAACAGCATGAAATGAGTGAAGATAGAAATATATGGATTATCAGTTTGGAGGACTAGTTGCCTGTCGTCCTGCTTCATATGATTGTTGAAATGCAAAACAGGAAGTTCTTAAATAGGACATCTGTGACATAACAAATTAGAATCTGGGAGAGAAAAATTATTTTCACAATGTCTAAAGCCATTGAATCAAAATAATCGTATAGATCATACTTGAGTTCAGATATAACCTAGAAAAATTCTCCAGCCATGGCACCCATCTGTCAAAAAATAAAACTGACTCACACTTAAAATGGCTCTTTTAGACTGTCATCTAGCTGTATCTAAAATGGACATGAAATGCCAATTTCATATGTTATAGTGGCACATTTCATATTGCTCTACTTAAGGTTATGTCAGCCTTAGCCATAAGAAGCATGTGATTTAGGTCTTATTGTAAATGAACTAAGTGGAGGTATCAGCAATGGGACTGCCTCGCCACTATAGACAAAGGTATGTGTGGACAGCGGCAGGACCCACCTATCCAATGGCTTAACTTGACAGCTGTGCAGGGTTCCAAATCAAAACGTCTTCTCTGTTTGTTTCCACATTTTCCTTCCCTGTATGTGATAAACTGATGAGAAAATTCTTCGGAAAGATCCTTGACTCAAAATGAGTTTTGTTTCCTGCAAGTGATTCAGTTGCAGAAGTTCTATTTGTGTGTTGTTTCATGTAACTGTCACATTGGGAGGTTTGTGAATTTTCTGGGGAAAGAAGATTGTGTTTGGGGAACTGTGCTCCTTGTGACTTTACTCATATGTGACAAAAAACAACTGCAAATGATAGAAGCAGGAAGATATGAATTTTTTAAAGATACTGTGTCCAGCATGAAGATTGAGAGTCAGTCTTAGATGTTGTTAGGAATCTCAGCTTCATTCCTTTAATGTTTCCAAGTTTGATCATCTACCAGCCTGACTAAAATTCAGTATACAACCTACAAGGTAAAGGGTTATATGGAGCCTCAAATTAGGTATCATTCACCCCTGTTTTAAGCTGGAATACTAGTTGCTGGAAGAGTTAGGGAAAAATTCCTATATGCAGATTACCTTGGTGGCTTAGATGGTAAAGAGACTGCCTGCAATGCAGGAGACCCAGATTCAATCCTTGGGTCAGAAAGAGCTCCTGGAGAAGGAAACTGCAACCCACTCCAATATTCTGGCCAGGAAAATTCCATGGATGGGGGAGCCTGGTAGGCTACAGTCTGTGGGGTCACAAAGAATCGTACACGACTGAGCAACTAACAATTAGCATTTTATTTTTACCAACCTTAACGTTTTAATTGCTTCTTCTTCACTGTAATGGACAACTTTCTACAGAATTATCATGTGGGGTGAGGTGATAGGCAGAACAATGGCTCCCACCAAAGATATTCATGTCCTCCTTCCTGGGAAGAGGGAGCAAGAGAGTCAGAGAAGATATGATAATGGAAGTGGTTGTAAGGTTGCAGTTGTTGGCTCTGAAGACAGAGGAGGGCCATGAGCCAGGGAATGAGGGTCCCCTCTAGAAGCTGCAAAAGGCCAGAAAACAGATTCTTCTCTAGACCCTTGGTAAGGAGTGCAGTATGCCAACACTTGATTTTAGCCCAGTGACATGCATTTCCAACTTCTGACTTCCAGAACCATGAGGTAATCAATATAAGTTGTTCTAGATCACTGCGTTTGTGGTGATCAGTCACATCAGCAATGGGAAACTAATACAAGTGTGAAGATGACAAGCCATAGAAAGCTCACTGAACCTTTTGAAATTAACCTTGAACTCATCCTCTAGAAGAATATGGCTCTCAGACTCTCAGACTGACAACTACACAGCCATCTTCACTGTTCTTAGTTTTACCATAAGCAGAATTATACCAGCATTATGTTCAGGCAGACGGACTCTCACTATCAAATTCTTTTAACGTGGGGTTCTGGTTATTCTCTCCAAAAAGCATAAAGCCTTTGGCAGAGGCATACATTTTACAAATATAGCTTCAATAAAAGTAAAGACTGAAATGCTCTAAATTACCGTTAGAGGCTTAGTCAGGACCTGAGGGTGAGTCTGCAGATCTCAAGCTGCTGGCCACTAGACCTCACTACCATCACTACGTATTTCTTCATCCTGATACATTTCACATTCATTTTTATGACGCTTTAATTGTTTCTGTCATTGACATGTTAACGGTTCACACATAAGGCTCTAGGACACTGTTTTGTTTTCCCATGGCACTCTCTTGACTGGTCATCCAGCCAAGAATGAAAGCAAAGGCTATGCAGTAAGCTATGCATGCATCTTCTCCCAATATTTGTGGAAGCGTCTGTGTCTACATCTGATTATCACGAATAATAGTTTTTGATAAAAATATTTTATGATCTCTCCAAAATATACCAGCCTCTCCTGCTCTGTTTCAAACTAGGGCCTCTGCATTCCTTTCTTTTGGATAGTTTTCATTTCCCACTACAGTTTTCTTAATCTTTCCCTCCCTTACCAGTTCAAATACTGTAGAGCTGGCTTTGCAACAGAGGAGGAAGTGGAGTAGGCAGAGGACAGGGGAGGAGTCTTGGAGGGGGAAGGGCAGAGAAAGGGAAGCAGCAGCACTTCACAAAAATTAGGAGTTGACTTCAGGCATACAATGTGAGCTCCTAGGAGAGCTTTGAGGAGTGAGTTTTCACCTGACTTTCAGGTTTTGTGAATGAGCTGCCTCTATTTTTGCAGTTGTCAGGCAGTGAAAGTGTCCTGTCCTCCTGCTTTCCTCAGAAAGAACAGAATGAATGTTCCATGGCCTTAACCTCTTTTCTCTCTTAACTAGATTCAAATGTATGTGCTACTTTTGCCTTCATTACATAAGCAATCAAGGGCACTCAGAGCAGGAGGCTCACTCCCTGGGGCTGGTTCACTGTACCGCAGTACAGCCACAGACTTTCTGACCATCACATGATTTGTGGGACATCTTCATTTTATAGACTGGAGGCATTTTTGGTTTGTTTCTAAGGTGTCCCATTTTCTTTCCAACTTAGAATGACCCATGGCCAAATTTATTAATAAAATTATTCTGTTTGGATATTTATTATTATTATTTTTTATTTGTGGATTTGGTTCACTGTTACCTTCAGAAGTGTTCTAGTTATTAGTGAGATTTAAAAAAAAGATTGTTGATTCTGATTTTGCATAAACTACATGCCATCACTGTGTAAGGTGTACTAATATTGATTTCTTTGTTTAGTCTTTTTTTTTAACATTTTTTGGATGTGGATCATTTAAAAAATCTTTATTGGATTGGTTATAATATTGATTCTGTTGTTTATATATATATTTTTTTTTTTTTTGCTGCAAGGCATGTGTGATCTTAGTTCCCCAACCAGGGATTGTACCCACACCCTTAACCACTGAACCACCAGTGAAGTCCCTTGTTTAGTCTTTACAACAGCTTTTTGAAATAGGTGGAAATATTCCCACTTTAGAGATAAGGAATCTAAAACTCAGAGAGGGACCATCAGAATGCAGTTTTGAGCCGGGATCATCAAAATGTAAACTTTTACTCCCTCCGTTAAATACCACTCTGCCAATTTTATTAATAACTAGCATTTGTTAAATGCATCCTCTGTACTAGCCATTGCTCCCAGTCTTTTATTAACACTTACTCATTCAATCCACAAACCTATGAGCTATTATTATCTCTGATTTGCATGATGGGAAAGAGAGAATGGTTAAGAGATGACCTGAGGGTCTGTTGTTAGTTCAGTGCAGAATCCTAAGGATGTGCTGTGCCCTCCAGCGTCTGAGTGCTTGCATTTATGATGAGCCATCAAAGGTGAAGATGCCAATTAAAGGCAGCTGTGACTAATTTTAATGGGCAATGCAAGCTGAGTTATACATAGTATTTTGGTTATTGTTTAGGCCTTCTTAGGTTATATACTTGAATTGTAGCAGCAAATAGTATAAGGTAGAAATATGGTTTCTGAAGCCCCTCTTTTTTTAGTTACAGCAGTGGGTGGATCTAAGAAGATAAATTAAAATCAGATGTAAGCAAAGCTTTTTCTCTCTTGATTTCTTTGATGATAGCCCACATACAAGGTCCTGGGATTCTTCTAGACACAGGAAGTTCTAGTCCCCAACGTTAAAATGGTTCTCTGCTGCTAAGTCTATAAAACATGAGTTCCTTTTTACCCAAAAACTTGCATGTAGGCAGTTCCTTAACAATTCACAGAAACCAATGGCATGTCTGTTTGTGGTTACTTCTGGGGTTTTATAAGGGTTCTAGAAGGGAGAAGGCAATGGCACCCCACTCCAGTACTCTTGCCTGGCAAATCCCATGGGTGGAGGAGCCTGGTAGGCTGCAGTCCATGGGGTTGCTAGGAGTCGGACACGACTGAGCGACTTCACTTTCACTTTTCACTTTCATGCATTGGAGAGGGAAATGGCAACCCACTCCAGTGTTCTTGCCTGGAGAATCCCAGGGACGGGGGAGCCTGGTGGGCTGCCGTCTCTGGGGTTGCACAGAGTCGGACACGACTGAAGAGACTTAGCAGCAACAGCAGAAGGGGCAGACACATTTGCCTAAGAATGGTTCACATTGCAGCAAATCATCAGCCTTGGCTGGGTGCAGAGAATGGAGGCCAGGGAGGTAAAAGGTGGTTTTGAGTGGTATGTGTGACACTTGCCTGCCTATAATAGTTGATTCAGTTTGCCCCCAGGAGACAGGGGTTGTTGAAGATCTGAGTTGCATTGGAATCATCTTCCCAATCACAGGTCCTCAAGTGAAAGCTCACTGTTAAACCTGAAATTGAGGACCTGAAGACAAGGGGGTGCCTGGATGGTGTGTTGTCCTCTTTCTAAGAGAAAAAAGACACCCTGTTTATTTCAAATTAATTTTAATTATATAAATAGGACTACATACGCATGGAAGATCAGCTACCACTAAAAGACTTTTGTACCATTTTGTAAAGCCTGCCCCCTCTTCCAGGAAATCTATGTAGGTTAAAACCATTTGTGGGGGAGCAGGATCCTCTCATGAGAGTTGATGTGCAGGTGGACGTTATCTCTGGTGCTCTGGGCTTATTTTTCACAATATTCTCCCTAAAGAGAGTCATTTCAACCTCAAATTTCCTTTTCTTATTTGGAAATACAGTAGCAGAAAGGTGAAGAGATTTTGTGACCCCAAACTAAAATCTGTGTTCTCTTGTCACTTCATCAAATTAGTTCTGGTGGCATTTTATTTCCCTCCAGAAATAAACCACTGTTAAATGATTCTTTATAAAGTAGTCCACACATTTATCACACCACAGCAGTCTAAACCCATTTAGGGGAGAGCCTCTTGATGAAAGAGAAAGAGGAGAGTGAAAAAGTTGGCTTAAAACTCATCAATTAGGAAACTAAGATCATGGCCTCTGGTCCCATCACTTCATGGTAAATAGATGGAGAAACAGTGGAAACAGTGACAGACTTTATTTTGGGGGACTCCAAAATCACTGCAGATGGTGATTGCAGCCATGAAATTAAAAGACACTTGCTCCTTGGAAGAAAAGTTGTGACTGACCTAGACAGCATATTCAAAAGCAGAGACATTACTTTGCTGACTAAGGTCCATCTAATGAAAGGTATGGTTTTCCCAGTAGTCATGTATGGATGTGAGAGTTGGACTGTGAAGAAGGCTGAGCGCTGAAGAATTGATGCTTTTGAATTGTGGTGTTGGAGAAGACTCTTGAGAGTCCCTTGGACTGCAAGGAGATCCAACCAGTCCATTATAAAGGAGATCAGTCCTGGGCGTTCATTGGAAAAACTGATGCTGAAGTTGAAGTTCCAATACTTTGGCCGCCTGATACGAAGAACTGACTCATTTAAAAAGACCCTGATGCTGGGAGGGATTGAGGGCAGGAGGAGAAGGGGACGACAGAGGGTGAGATGGTTGGATGGCATCACCGACTCAATGGATATGAGTTTGAGTGAACTCCGGGAGTTGGTGATGTACAGGGAGGCCTGGTGTGCTGCGTCCATGGGGTTGCAAAGAATTGGACATGACTGAGTGACTGAACTGAAGCAACCTATCTAATAAAGAGAAATAAGTGCTGAGAATTAGGGAAAATGAAGAGATAGAGGAATATGTTTCAAATGCGGGAACAAGACAAAACCTCAGAAAAGGAACCAAGTGAAGATAAGCAGTCTACCTGATGCAGAGCTTGGCATTCTTATTCCCCAAAATAAGTTGAGTAGGATCTATCTGTGTTTCGAGCATCTTGCAATGAATGTAGTAGCTTTTTTATTTTGTTATGACCCTAAATAAATACTGTTCCTTTAAATATACACATACAAATACATATATATGAACTAATATTTCCTGAAATATTAGTTACCCTTATTATAGTAAGTGCTAATATTTTGCATTTTATCCCATTTCAAATTATATGCTGACCCTGACCCACAATAAGGTTGTAATCTGCAGTTTAATCCCATGGACAGAGGAGCCTGGCAGGTTACAGTCTATAGGGTCGCAAATAGTTGAACATGACTGAAGTGGCATAGCACACCATATATTGTATAACAACTGAGATGTTTTTGTGGTCAGAAGACTCTGGTTTGCCCCTACCTAGTATGTGAGTTATCACCCAACC
Organism: Budorcas taxicolor; assembly: GCF_023091745.1. NCBI lineage: Eukaryota > Metazoa > Chordata > Mammalia > Artiodactyla > Bovidae > Budorcas > Budorcas taxicolor. The sequence continues at coordinate 36,346,650 of NC_068910.1, forward strand.
AGTGAAATAGCAAATACTTCCCCAGAAGGTGTGAGGCTGGGTACTTGGTAGGTATTGAGTAAATGTCCATTTCTTTGTCTTTAAAATTCACACTTAAGCCATTTATTGTTATTTCACAGTATGGTAGAAAATATCTAGTTTTTTTGGTATACCTGCATTCTATTGGATTCTTAGACTACTTCGACTATTATGATTTTAGCTATGTCTGTTTTTCATATCTTGGGGTAAAAAAGCACTCAATAAAAACAAATAACAGCAAAAAAAAAAGTCTTATAGTAATTTTAACAGGGCTTTATTGAGTGTTCCAAGAATCAGAACAGAATCTAGGAACTTGTTAACTTTTGTGTGTCACTCGTGGAAATGTCTACTTGTATTTGTTAATTATTTTCTCTGACCACCCCTTGTAATAATAACATCTTCTAAGACATTTTTTCTCCAGCCTCCACTCTTCGACCTTCCTGGCCCATTTTTGTAGCAGTGCCAACAAGATCTTTCTCAGTCAAGGCATGTGTTTCAAGGCATGTCAAATCCTTCTCAAGTTGAAATGTTTTATGGCTTCTGTATAGTTGATTGGTGGTGGGATTTTATCCCTGGAAAAGTAATAGTAACAAAAGAATACAGGTTTACAATTTGAGCTTTAAACATAAACTGTTTCTTGGGCTGTGACAATAGGGTAAAATGATCCAGTGGTAGAAGTCCTATGAGGCTTAATAAATGCACTTAATAATTATAAACTGATGACAAATTAGTTGAGTCAATGAATATTAATGTCTCTCCTTTCATATGACTCGATGCCTTGGGACAGTTTCAATATGTGACGAATACATTGTACTATGATGTATTAATAACATGTGGATGAGAGGGAAGCACAAATCAAGGACAAGTGTAACTTTCTGTCAGATATATATTTAACACTTTTTAACGTTTAGTTTATTACCTTTGGATGCCAGTTGAACTTTACATCCTTCATTGGTTTTTGTGTGTTGTCTATTGACTGAGTCTATTATTTGTCATTGCAGTCTCAAATACTAAAATATTGCAGATTTTCTTTAATTACATTGAGCTGGTTTATTTTATTGATTCTGCTCTAATCTGAGAAATCTGTTTTGTAGTTTAGAGCAAGCCAGGCAGGCTTCACATTATGTTAAGCCTTCAGGTTGACTATTAGATTTTTTATATCTTTCTGAAATGTTCCATCTTCCCTATGGTGGTCCTCAAGTTGGGTCAAGTGATAGTGAAAGTGAAAGTCGCTCGGTCGTGTCTGACTCTTTGTGACACCATGGACTATATAGTCCATAGAGTTCTCCAGGCCATAATACTGGAGTGGGTAGCCTTTCCCTTCTCCAGGGGATCCTCCCAACTCAGGGACTGAACCAGGTCTCCTGCATTGCAGGCAGATTCTTTACCAGCTGAGCCACAAAGGAAGCCCAAGAATATTGGATTGGGTAGCCTATGCTTTCTCCAGCAGATCTCCCAGACCCAGAAATCGAACCGAGGTCTCCTGCCTAACGGAGCTATGAGAAGATTCTTGTGTTGATGGACCAATACAAAGTGTACTGATGTTGTAGAAACCTCAGGACAGTGGACAGTAGTTTTATTTTGTTCTGAGAGGCGTACAGCTTCTATTTGGTTGTTTTTAGGCAGATCATAGAACACCTGTGAGGGTAAGTGAAATGGCCACCTTTAGTCTGTGGAGGTATACAGTGAGACATGTGTCATGGGACCATTAATTACCAATTGGCAATTAATGCCTACTTCAGAGCCCTCACTGGCTCATAGCTATGGCTTTACCCTAAAAGCACATTCAGGTCTATGTGCTTAAAGGTGGTGACCTTCACAGTTAGAAAATAGCATTGCCCAAGAAACTCTATCTGAAATTCTGTATTTAATGTCATTGAAACACCCTGCTACTTAGATGCTAACCAAAGTTATGTGTATTTTCATCTATCCTTATGAAGGTAGTTAAGCTCATGATTTTTAAAAATAATATAGCTGATATTTATGCAAGTTGATGCAATGAGTTTTCCCTAGAGTATAAAATTATTTCAATGCTTAGTAAAATGATAAGGACCAACTGCCTTGTGTGTTTTCATTTTATTATTACTGATAACAGAACCAGGGAGTTGATGGCCCATGCTAAAATGATATCCACAAGGTTGTCAAGCATACCTTTGGGTCTCAGTGCAAACTGAATAGGGAACAGAGTGGTTATAGCTTTCGTTCTTTTTTTTTTTTTTTTTCCATATTGTAAGGTAGGTGGACATGCAGGATTAGAATTAAGAAAATACTGATTAGGTTAGCTCATATACATTTATAAGCCAGTATGTATGAAGTGCTTATTAGCACCATACTCAGCTTATTGTACGGAGAAGGCAATGGCACCCCACTCCAGTACTCTTGCCTGGAGAATCCCACAGATGGAGGAGCCTGGTGAACTGCAGTCCATGGGGTCGCTAAGAGTTGGACGAGCCTGAGCGATTTCACTTTGACTTTTCACTTTTGTGCATTGGAGAAGGAAATGGCAACCCACTCCAGTGTTTTTGCCTGGAGAATCCCAGGGACAGGGGAGTCTGGTGGGCTGCCGTCGATGGGGTCGCACAGAGTCGGACACGACTGAAGCAACTTAGCAGCAGCAGCAGCAGCTTATTGTAAGCACTCCTTAAACTGAGAATACCTTTTAAGACGCTTTTACCACAGGAGTTAATAGTATATACTTTGCAGCAAAATTCTCTGGGTTTAAGCTAAGTAACTTCAGGCAAGTTGCTTATTAAACTACCTGTGTTTTTCTTTCCTCATGTCTAAACTTAATGATAGAAGTATTTACTTCATGAGGTGACTGTGGGAAATAAAGATGTTATGTGCGTTGAAAGCATTGTTAACACTGATTTTAGTAAGAAAGAGAATCATAATAAAAACGCCAGTTAAATATTAGTTATATTAGTTATCATTATTTGTAATGCATTCTAAAATTAACTCCAGCATCGCTGCATATATTAACATTCTTGGAAAAGGAGTATCTTTTCGTTTCCTTGCCTTTTTTTGGAAATGTGAAAGTGCAAGTAGTTCCACCTTGGGTGGGACATATGTTCTTCTATTTTTTTCCTTCTTGTTGGAGAAATCTCTTTCCAAGGGATAGTCTGGTTATTTGTCTACAGATCCTCCCCTGGGGATTATGTGGCAGCTACTTCAAAGCTCTCTCAGCTTGCATTTAATCATTTGTAACATCAAATAACTTGCTTGTTCATTTCATGCATGTTTTCTTATTGAGGAAATTAGTTAACCTAAAAGGAGCATCAGAAGCTGCTTTTTCTTGGTTTTCCTCCTGGAGTAGTTCTCACACATGTTTCTCTTGGAAGTGCCTTGCAGTCTCCTACAGCTTTTTAAGGATGACTGAATTTGGGAACATTCTGTTTAACCACAAAACTCATGTTTCCTCTGTCTAATTTCTTTAGGCTTGCCCTCCCTGCAATGCAGTCACCATTTTTCTTCCACATTATGTGGACAGGATTTGTGTTGCCTCCCCTTTGAGAAAGAACCCTTATTTATTTAGCAGCTGTTTTTAGGTTCTTATTGACTCACTAGGCACGGTTCTAGGTGAGTTGAGGAGACAGGTCTGAGTAAGATGGAACATGTCCTTGTTCTCATAAAGCTTTCACCCTCATAGGAGAAGACAGGCAGTAATAGGCAAATAAGTAGATAAGATGGTTTTCAAAGTGTGAAAGTGTGATGAAGCAAATGAAGCAGGAAAGTGGGACGAAGAGGGAAGAAGGTGAGTACTTTCGATGAGGTGCCCAAAGGCAGCTTCTGTGCAGGAGTGAGGTGTGGGCAGAGACGTGAAGGATGAGAGGCAAAGAAGGTCCCAGACAGAAGAAACAGCACGTGTCAGGGCTCTGACGCAAGGAGCTCAGTCTGGACGAAGTTGGGAGTAAGTGACTGAATGCATTTTGTAGCCTTCAGGGGGTTCAGGTGCCATTTAGTTGCTTGTGATATACACACCAATAAACCAAATAAGCCTTTTTTCCGCTCCTCATGTCAGGCTAGGGGGTCGAAGGGTGTTGGGGGAAAGTGGACAATAAACAGGCATAATAAATAAGTTAATTATGTGGAATGTAAGCTCATCATTGATAGGAAAATAATTTGTGTGGAGGTTAAGAGTGTGGGAGTGTGGGAGCTATAAATTAAAATATTGCAGTCAAGGTAGGTCTCACAGTACAGGTGATATTCAAGCAAAAGGTTGAAGGAGCTGAGGAAGTCAGCCCCATGACTGTCCAGGGGGTGAAGTTGCCAGGCACAGATAAGAGCTAGTGCAGAAGAGATAGGTAGCAGGCATTAAGTATGACTTGTTCAGAAGACCTCAAAGAAGTCTCTTGAGGTCAGAACAGAGGGAGCGAGGAAGAGGTGGGAGACACATTTGGAGAGGTAATAAGTGGTATCATGCAGAGTCTTATAAACCACTGTCAGTTCATTCTGGCTCAGTGAAATGAGTTGCCATCTTGAGGGTGGGAGTGAGTTAAGGGACATGGACTAGGGCAGGGGGGCTTTAAGCAAGGATACCTGCTAGAGTAATGGAGTGAACCAGGAGACACACATAAGGGCACATAGAAGGAGGTGGTTGAGATGATGCGACTTTATCAGCTTCTGAATATATTTTGTAAGCTTCCAGAAGTAGAGTGTGTGAGAAGGAGTCTGAGATGACTCGAAGTATTTGGTCTTGAACAAATAGAAGATTAAGGTGGGAATGACTCGAGCTGGAGCACATTAGGATGGGGTGGGCTTGGAGATGTAAAGTGTTCCTGTGTCCTTGGGCGCAGGGCATCTCCCATTCTGACTTAGTCTGAGGAGTGTGATTCACTTTGGCCTGTGGATCATTAGAGGTGGGATGAAATGGGACTGAAATGTGCTTACAGGGTTGGGTTCCACCACCTCTTGTGAGAAGAGCTTTCTTTTGTCATCATGAGAAGAGCTTTCCCTCGATAGTTATTGTCTTCTGAACTGGTCTTCCAGTGAGTGCACGTGACGCACTTACCCCAGGTGCACTAGACCAGGGCTGCCTACTGAACATACCTTAGATCATCAGACCCTCGCTGAGCTGCAGCTCCGTGAGAATCAATGGCTGGTGTTTATTCTCATTTTTATTGGAGTATCGTTGATTTACAGTGTGTTAGTTTCTGCTGGGGAGCAAAATGAATCAGTTATACATGTGCATATGTTAACTATTTTTCAGATTATTTTCCCATAGAGGTCATTGTATTGAGTAGAGTTCTCTGAGTCACTGAATTTTGAGGCAATCTGTTATATCTGGAAGTTTTACAACAGTAACTTACCAACAGAGCATCTAAGCAGTGAAATGAAATAAGGATTTGGAAGTAACAGTCTGTCATTCAGAAGAAGTCTGGGCTGGAGATAGAGAGTTTGGAGTTATTTGCATATTACTGGTACTTCAAGCCTCAAGATGAAATGAGATCACCGTGGGAGTGAATGCAGTCCACAAAGTAATGAAGGATTGTGTTGCTGAAACATTACAAGGTTCTTGAAGAAGAGGGACAGCCATCAGCAAAACCTGGAAAGGAACAACCAGTGACACAGAGGGAAAACAGATTGTCTAAAAAGTAAGTGGACGAAAACAATCTGGAGGAGGAAGTGATCAACTGTGCCAAAGATGACTAAGTATTGGTTACTGGCTTTGGTAACCTGTGGGGATCATTGCATTTTTTATTGAATTATAGTTGATTTACAATGTTATATTAGTTTCAGATGTATTACATAGTGATTTGATATGTTTATAGATTATACTCCATTTAAAGTTGCTATAAAATATTATATTCCTTGTGCTATACATTATGTCCTTGTATCTTATTTATTTAGCGGGAAAGGGTTCACTGTTGACCTGAGGAAAGAAGTTTCACAGGCCTGGTGGAGGTGCAGACAAGTGTGTTTAAACATGAATGTGGGAGGAGAGAAATTTGATATAACAAATAAAATAAGGTTTTGAGGAAAGGAGATAAAAATGAGATTAAATATGGCCTTTTCACAAAGAGAATGGTAACCTATGGTAAAGGTGTTGGATTTTATTCTGAGTGAGGTGGGAGATAATGGAGGGTTGAAATAGTGATCTGTTTGCCTTTATAAGTATTGTTCTGGCTGGCCTGTAGAGAAGCGTCTGGAGTGAAAAGTGGGGAGAACAGTTAAGAGGCCATTTCAGTTTCCCTGGTGAGAGATTATGTTGGCTTATGCCAGAGTTGTAGCACTGGAGATGTGGAAAGCCACGCATAGATTTTACCAGGAGGTAATGCTATTTAGACCGTGGTGTGGGATTCTAGCTTACAAACTTTTAGCAAGTTTTTGTAATCGAATGAAAATCACCAAGGCACATGAGAATTATTTCTTATAGTTTATCTCCAGCTATACATGAATAATGAGTAATGCCTATTTGAAGCAATGTGATATTTGTTAATTTATAACATTTACATTCTGCTTTTTTACAAAATAGTCATTTCTGTTGTCTGTGGAGAAATGGATATGATCATTTTTCTCCTTTTTAAATTCCATTCCATCTGAACCACTTCAGTGACACTGGCCTATTTTGCTCAAATGACTTTAGAGGCAGTTTCTGGTGTAGTGTCCTTGACTGAGTTTGTGTGCAAAATAACTTTTTTTTTTAAAACGGAAGAAGTTCTATAAATTTTGGGGGGGATGAGAATTAAGCAACAACAAAACACACTTTGACTTCCTCAGATCTTGGATTTATAAATAGTACAGGATTGCTCGTACAGAAATGGCCAATAAAGTATTTTGCCAAATGTGCTTTCAGTAGGGACTCCAATGATTGTCTGTGATCTGTTTTGCTCTTATACCGCGTCCACAGGTTCCCATGGGAACCACCCTCATTTCGTGGGAAGAGTCAAATTTAACAAACAATACAGAAAAGCCATTTAATCATTCTCTGTGTGATCCATGAAAGAGCTAGAATTACAAAGGAAATGAAATCACTAAAATCTCTATCTACACGGGATTGCCCAGAGAAAAAGTCTTGCTTGTGGTAAATAGATTTGATAGATGGCAAAACAGCAAATGTCCTAAATCTGACAATAGCAAAACCTCTCCTATCATCTGTCTCTTTCTTGGTTCAGATATATTTTCAAAATTTGTTAAGTGTTTTGATGTTTTAGACTTTGGCATTCTGCCAATCATTTTCATTTAACTATCTTTCCCCTGAAATATTGTTTCCAGAAAAAGAAGCTTTGATTGTAATACAGTGAGCCTTATACATAATCTTCTCATCATGTTCAGAAAGCTAATTTTAAACCCAAATTCCGCATCTCTCTCTTCCTCTCCAGTGCTTACCTCACTGCGTTAATTAATTCCTCTACCGCAATGGAGATTTGCTTCAAATACCTGACCCACCAACTCCTGAATGTGGAAACTCTGTTATCTTTTATGAAAAGTGGGGCACCCATTGCCACAGGACATGTAAATACAGATTCTTTGTACCTAAGAGGGAGCTCTTCTGAGAACAGAGACATTGGGATCCCCCAGGATCAGATGCTCCAGCGGCTTTGATAAGAACAGAGAGCACCTCCATGTGTTAAAAGATTTGAATCTTTTGTGTTAAAAGATTTCAGTCAAGTCTCTATTCCCTGACTTGACTGAAAACTATTTTCAAGTGAATTTGTTTGTGCTAAGTTGTCAGTGCACACCAAGTCTGAGTAAGAGTGAGAGAGTGATCCGGGAGAGTCTTGGGAACTGCATAGTCCAAGGCTGCACGCAGTTTAGACTTGGCCTTCCTCTGCAGGTTCATCTTCTCATTCCCCACCTTGATCTCCATCATGAACCACATTGGCCTATTTGTTTAATCAAACACAACTAAGGCTTCTCTGCCCAGAGTCCTTGCACATGTGGTTTGTTTTTCCTCAGGCTCTCCCCCCACCCCACAGCAGTTTCTATTCATCTTTAAGGTCTCAGATTATATGCTATTTCCTCAGAATGCACTTCTCGGACCATGCAGTTTATATTCAGTTTCTCCCCTGTATTTTCTTCTCATCTTACCTTTACTTTTTCACCAAAACATTTGCATTTTGTCTGTAAGGTCCTACAGGAGGGGTTTTCCTTGGGTTTACTTTTTCTCTTCTCCAGCAATAGAGATTCTAGAATCTTCCCTTAGAAGTGTAGGTGTGCCTTTCCATCTAACAGCAGATTGGTAGCAGGGCTGCCTTAGAAAGGGTACAGTCAGACCGAAAACAAAACCCCTTGTCATCTTTGAGGGAAAAGAGTTGGCATTTTCAAGAGATGGTAGATGCTAGAGCCATTCCTGCCAGTGCTTCCATGACTGGCAGGGGACTTGGGAGGTGGCTGTTTCTGGAAATTTAAAAAAAAATCTGAATCAGGAAAATACTGGAAGCCTGAGAACCATGCATCCTCGATAAGCTTTGCCTTCAGGAAGTGAAATTCTCCTCCAAGGGCTTTGCTGGGCCCTCTGGAATCCCATTCAGCAGTAGCTCAGCTTCCTCTGCAGACTCCATAAACAGCGCCACTGTGAGGCAGCAATATACAATGGCAGTGATCAAATTGATTGCTAGTATGGGCTTCCCTGGTAGATCAGAAGGTAAAGAATCTGCCTGCAATGCAGGAGACCCCGGTTTGATCCCTGGGTCTGGAGGATCCGGTGGAGAAGGGATAGACTACAGACTCCAGTATTCTTGGGCTTCCTTGGTGACTCAGCTGGTAAAGAATCCTCCTGCAATGCGGGAGACCTGGGTTCAATCCCTGGGTTGGGAAGATCCCCTGAAGGAGGGCGTGGCAGCCCACTCCAGTGTTCTTGCCTAGAGAATCCCCATGGACAGAGGAGCCTGGTGGGCTATAGTCCGTGGGATTGCAAAGAGTCAGACAAGACTAAGCGACTAAGCACAGCACATGGGTGTCCACAGAGGATATCCTGCCCATTAGGCCAGGTGGAAAATGAGCATGCGATTGAAAATGAATCCTGATTTCTGGAAGCCTTTGTCTCCATTGGCTTGTCAGATTCACTATAGATTCTCAGTGAATGTTTGTTTTATGGATTAGAAGATGGAAGCTGAGAGAATTCCAGTAACTTTTCACAAGATCACAGCATTACTCAGTGATAGGGTTAGGATGATGTTGTTCAGTCACTAAGTCTTGTCTGACTCTTTTGGGACCCTGTGGACTGTAGCCTGCCAGGCTTCTCTGTCCATGGGATTTCCTGGGCAAGAATATTGGAGTGAGTTGCCATTTCCTTCTCCAGGGGTTAGGAGAGGACTGTGCCAATCTTTTGGTCCCAGTTTTCGTAGATCTGCGGTTGAATGCAATCACGATGTATATTATCATTGTTTAGTCTCTAAGTTGTGTCTGACCCTTTGGGACCCCATGGACTGCAGCTAACCAGGCTTCCTTGATGTGTATTGAGGTTATGTTTTATTCCCTCCTTAGGTGTGTATACCTGGGTGTTTTAGAATAGGTAAAAGCCCGTGTCTGTGAGATGCTTATTTTATGTCCGTCAGTCATTTTGGGATTATTAAAATTTTTCATCTGTGTGTCTGAACATCTTCCTTCTTGTTTTACTCATAACCTCCCTTCTTTTCTTCTTGCATGTTTCCTTGAGGCCTTTTTCTTTTTTTACTTTCCCAAAGAGGTTTTTAAAGAAAGAGAAGTTTCACTTTCTTATTTGAATTTACACTTAAACTAGTGAAAATGGGAAAGAATATTTAAAAAGTGAAATAAGCAAAGTAAATACATATGAATGTAATACAGTATATCTCATAATCATGGTAGGTAATAAAAGTGAGAATGGGGTGGCTTCTTAGAAGAGGATGTTTTAAGGTATGAGATAGGAACATGTCCAGAGAAGATGTGTATCCCAGGGAGAAGTCAGATGGGTGGGGAAGAACAGGGCACATGTGTTCATTGGGGTTGGCAGAAGAAAGGTGGTGAACCTTGGTAGGATCACTCAAAACCAGCTGAGGAAAGGATGCATTGGAGAAGGCATGCCTGCAGCCAGTGGGTTTTAAGTTGCCAAAGGACTGGTGCGTAAACATCATCAGAGGAGTTTGTAAAACTGCAGACTCTCATGGGGTACAACAAATAGGAGAGGAATCGATATATTTTGCACATATAAATTGGGGATTAGCTCTACAAAGTGAAAATTAAAAATGAACAATCTCTGGTGTAATTTCTAGTTTCAAACCCAACTTTATTGCTTACTACCTGGGTAACTTGGGCTTCCCTCGTAGCTCAGTTGAGCTGTGGTACATATACACAATGGACTATTACTCAGACATTAAAAAGAATACATTTGAATCAGTTCTAATGAGGTGGATGAAACTGGATCCTATTATACAGAGTGAAGCAAGCCAGAAAGAAAAACACCAATACAGTATACTAACGCATATATATGGAATTTAGAAAGATGGTAACGATAACCCTGTATGCGAGACAGCAAAAGAGACACAGATGTATAGAACAGTCTTTTTGGACTCTGTGGGAGAGATAGAGGGTGGGACGATTTGGGAGAATGGCATTGGAACATGTATAATATCATATATGAAACGAATAGCCAGTCCAGGTTTGATGCATGATACTGGATGCTTGGGGCTGGTGCACTGAGATGACCCAGAGGGATGGTACGGGGAGGGAGGAGGGAGGGTGGTTCAGGATGGGGAACACATGTATACCTGTGACGGATTCATGATGATGTATGGCAAAACCAATACAATATTGTAAAGTAATTAACCTCCAATTAAAATAAATAAATTTACATTAAAAAAATAAAATAAAAGATGCTAGGATGTCCCTGGTGAAAAAAAAAAAAGAAGAATCTGCTTGCAGTGCAGGAGACTCGGGTTCGGTCCTTGGGTCGGGGAAGATCCCCTGGAGAGAGAAGTGGCAACCCACTCCAGTATTCTTGCTTGGAAAATCTCATGGACAGAGGAGACTGGTGGGCGGCAGTCCATGGGGTCGCAAAGAGTCGGGCACGACTGAGCGACTAACACTTACTTACTTACCTGGGTGACTTGAGATAAGTTTTTAAAGATTTAAGCCTATTTCCTCATTTATAAGAATTGATTTTTGAGATGATAAAGTGAAATATCCAGTGAGATGTCCTAGGATAATGCTGGCTTATAGGAGGTGTCCAATAAATGTTTATTTTATATATTAAAATATATTCACGCCACATTGTGGTAACTGACTTAGCTATAGTTTTAGATGAATGTTTTCAGTTAATCTTGAAACACAGTTGCTGGCATAATCTTTTCCCTTCAAATTTTCTCAGAAATTAATTGTCTTTCATGAGTAGGTGCAGAATAAATCATTGTTTTCATTCAAGAGACATGGCTGAATAAGCACACATTTGCATAAAATCACTCCCAGGAGTCTATCAAAATGAATGAAAAGAACCCCAAATTAGAGAGGATGATTTCATTTATACTGAAATTAGAGTGGAGCCTCACACTCATACCCTAAATTACAAGGACTAGTGTTTGGATTCAATTTAGTATAAGTTGCCAGGATATAATTCACATGTTCTTTAATCTTGGACATACTGCTTGCCCTACATGGGAAATGGAAATGTGCGAAGGGTTTTCTAACAATCCTGGTAAATAGGACAGAGCAGTAAAGTTACACATCAAATTTTATGTTCCAGAAAATACAGCTTGTAACACAAAGACGGACAAAGGGGGAGATGTCGTTTTCCAAAAGTAGTAATGTAAAAAGTTTAGGTATGCTTCCAAAAGTCTACTGTCCTTCATTATTTATGCATTAATATTTCAGTACATACATACTCAATGTTTTTTAAAATGCATTTCATAAATAATAGAGAATAAAAGCTTTTATTTAACAGTTTCTTACCCTACAAATGTGATTGTGGTCTCAACAACTGTTGAAAGAATTATGAAGGACAGAATGAGCTGTTACACCAAACATAAGTGTCGTAAATGCTGGCTGCTGAGATGAAAGTGGCCGAGCGATTATCCTCATCTTCTTTCCAGTTCTACATTTGAAAAAAGCCTAGACTCTCAGTGAAGTGAATCATCACTGATAGGAAGAAGAGAAAATGTCCTTGCCAGCAGGGACCACAAAGAGCAGGAGAATCAGACCCGCTCTAGAATACGTGAGTGGTTGATCAGCAGAGAAGGCTGGAGCACAGGCGGTGCATGTGGCTAGTTGTGCCATTTGGGAATTTGAACCTATTGTTTCTAGATCTTCACTTTTTCAAGAGAAGCCAGTTATCTACTGATTTTTGATATTTTCTTTCTTTCTTTTTTTCCTTTGTTTTGTTTTTGTTTTCTTTGTTCAGAGGGGTTAAATTCCCAAATTTTAGAATACTGGGAAATAATGCAGCATTCTTTCCATCACCTGAGTCAGTGCAGGGAGCACTGAGTGGGCTGGACAGGACCTACCTTGAGCCACATTTCACCCAGGGACTTTCAGTTCACAACCTTTCCAGCCCAGTGCACGATGTGGGGATCCTGAGAGGCAGAGAGGAAAGTAGTTATGAGCTCAGATCACAATCAGCCCTTTTGGCATCATGCCTATACTTGTTCCTGGAGCCCTGATTGACTGTCTTAGCACAAGACAAGATCTGATCAGGGAGATGGTTGTGTAAGATTGATATTCCAAAGTTGATACTTTTAACCAAGATTTTTCCTCTAAGAATTTCTCAGTATGAACACACTCCTCTTAGGAGTTCAAACATTTTTTAACTTTAAAAGAAAGCAGTTTTTTCAACAGATGCTCAAAGCTTACCGTATCTATACCCCTAATGCTTCCTTAATATTTTAAAAATTAAATCTCAAAATAAATACAAAATTGTTAAGCATCCTATGTCTCCTCTTGTCCTGACCTACGAAACTTTTTTTCATCAAGATTCTTTATTAAACTTTTCATCTGGTGATACAAGCTAGTTTTTCCGGAGCATCAGGAAAAAAATTGCAGGTGCCTCAGAGCAGTGGGAAAGGACACAAAAGACATCAGAAGGTTGGTTTTGAGACTATACTTATCAAAGGTGTTCTACCCTGTGGATTTCTTATTAAATGGATTATCTATCTGCCAGGCGTTTGAGGTGTTCCTCTTCACTGTCTTTCTCTGAGGACTGTTGAAGCCTTCTGTTGTGTGAGGTGAGCCCCTCCCACCTTTTTTTCTTTGGTAGGTGATTTGCAGGAAATGAGATCTGTAATCAGTCATTAACAATACTCTCTTTCATTGTTAATGCAGTGTTCAAATGGATTATGCTTGTCCCACTATGGTCTTTTTTTTTTTTAAATCTGAGCAATAATAAGGTCAGTTTGACACATCCTGACATTTTTTTTTTTTAACATTTAGTTTAATCCTTTGACAAACCTTGCCCACATTTGTCTTTAGTCTTGGACCACCTGCTTTGGCTGGTTATGTGATTTGCAAATTAAAAATGCTTATTTCCTTTTCCCTGTTATTGAACTCCAAAGCTCACTCAAACTTTTTTTTTCTTTGCTTTCCTTTGCCTTCTATTTCCCTAATATCTTCTGCTTGAATTAATAAAATTGCTTAAAAAAGAATAGTCCAGTCAAATGCCAAGTTACCTAATTTATTTATGGAAAAACTAAAGTAGGATGGGGAGGACGTGTTACTAAATTATAATTTTTTTTTATTATTGAATGTCAGTCCATGGTGTTCCTTCTGTGACTATAAATATGTGTTCTATTGATGGTTAGAGGTAAAAGGCAAATATTTGGACATTCCTTTGGTGTAACACCATCATTTTACTGAATAGGTCATGATGAACATAGTAAAAGGGTCATCTTGGCCAATGTCGTACATAGTGGCAAAGTCAGGAGATAATGTTGCATAATAGTTAAAGGCTTAGAATCTGAAGGTGGGCAAACTGAGTTTGTGTCCTAGATGGCTGATCATATATTAATTATCTTGCTGTGACTTCAGGCAAGCCAGATAAATTAGGACTCAAATTAATGAGTCCTAGGTTCCATGATTTTAAAGTGAAAATAATAATAGTACTCACTTAGAAGGATTACGATGAGTAAGAAGTGACAGGATCCAGGCCAACTCCATGACACTGTCCCTAGTACATACCAAGTTCTCAACAAATCATCTGTGTTATTGCCGTCACTGTCGTAATGGTCGTAACCAATGTTTTGATCACCAGTCCAGGCTTATTTTATCACAGAGCTTTAGCAATGCTTCCAAACTGTCTAAAGACTTTCTTGGGGTCTGTTAAAGTTTCCTCAACAGGGGCTGAAAATCTTTTTCATTTGGTTATGTGGTTCCGCAGTGCATGTTAAGTTTACACCCCATTCCTGTTGGTTGCCCATGTTCATATTTGGGTCATAAATTCAGTAAGTCTGTTTTGAGCTCCTTCTGTATACACACTTCTATGCTAGATGTTGAGCACATTTTTGTGAACGGAAGGGAGAATGCCTATTTTCATGGAGCTTATATTTTGGGATGGGAGATAGATGCTAAACAACCAATCATATTTTTGTTTATTTATGTCTATGATAAGTGTTAAAAATGAGTACTAATTGCTATGAGTGAGTGAATCGGAGGACCAATGTATGGATTTCTCTAGGATGAGAAAGTGTTAACTAGAGAAACAGGGCAGAAAGCTTTGCATTTTGAAGCTTTCTTCAAAGGTACCTGCAGAGGGGCAACCGTATTGTATTTGGTAATTGAAGAGATAGATGGAAATCACTGTGGCTGAAGCAAGTGGATGTAGGAGGATGAGGCTGGAGATGAAGGGGGTATATATCATGAATTTTATGATAAAATTTGTGTTAAAATTTCTGGGCTTTATTATGAAGTAATGGGAAGTTATTGGAAGATCTTTTATAAAGATGATTTTAGCACTCTATGAAAAATGGGTGGAAGGAAGAAGTTCTGAAACACAGAGGGCTCTTCAGGAAAGAAGAGGGCTTGAGATACGCTGGAAGTGAATGGAAGGGAAGAGAGCTGAGATACGCAGGGGGTACAGTGAAGGAGCTGGTGTGTGACTTGTGTGTTAACAGATGTGAAAAGAGGTAGAAAGAATGACTCCACTTCTGTCTTAGGCTCCAGATATCATGAATGATGGAGCAAGGTTGATATATCATCAGATTTTTTCCTGATGCAACTGAAACACAAAGACATTCTGGCAAAAGAATATTCACATGGTGGACCATGTGAATATACACCATGCTAATATACACATAGCAGAGAGTGTATAGAAAAAACCCACCTCTCCTGCATGTTTCTTCTTCATACTTATACACTTATGCTACCACCATACTCACAACACGTCTGGCACCATCTGTGTGTGTGTGTTTTAATCCTACAGCAAACAATTCTCTCTGATATCTCTGAATGTCCTGTATTCCAGTGCAGTTCTGACACTAACCAGAGCTAGTGCAGAACCCATAGGTTAAGGGCTAAGTTTCACAGGACTGCCCCTATGTGAGAACCAATTGCAAGTAGTAGGTCACCCAGTTACCCACAGCTTCCATCTGACTTGGCACAATTCAGAGGTTCACATGAACCCCCCATCTTAAATTAGATTATTTGCTAGAACAGTTTAGTAAGTCTCATGGACACACTCATATTTATCAGTTGTGTCCGACTCTTTGCCACCCCATGGACTGTAGCCAGCTAGTCTCCTCTGTCCATGGAATTCTCCAGGCAAGAATACTGGAGTGGATTGCTGTTCCCTTCTCCAGGTCGTCTTCCTGACCCAGGGATTGAGCCCGGGTCTTCTGCATTGCAGGCAGATTCTTTACCATCTGAGCATCAGGCAAACCCTGCATGATAAAGGATACAGATGAATTTCCAGATGAAGTGTACATAGGGGAGGTCTGGAAGTGTCCTGAACACAAAAGCTTCTGTCCCCATAGGGTTAGTGCTTGCTGCCCTCTATTACATGGATATGTTCAGCCGCTTGGAAATCTCTATACTTTTGGAATTTTTCTGAAGCCTTCATCATGTAGGCATACTTAGTTGTTCACGCACGTCTCAAACCCTTCTCCCCTTCTCTGAGGATGTGAGGTGGGGCTGAAAGTTCTAAACTAATCATGGCTTAGTTTTCTGATGATTGGCCCCCATTTTGGAACTATTTGTTAGCACACCAAGTACTACCTCATTAGAAAAAGAAAGATACTTCTGTGACCTAGGAAATTCCAAGACATTTAGGAGCTCTATCTAGTCAGGCACCAGAGTCACACAGTCTAAATATTCGAACAAAAGATGCTCCTAGTCCTCTTATTACTTAAAAAGCCCAAGGGTTATGGGAGGATTATGCCAGCACCATGGATGAAGACCAAGTATATATTTCTTGTTATAAATCACAGTATCTCAGAGAGGCAAGTGAAAAGAGAACTTCTAGGTCATGATTAGGATAGTGTTGTGTATTGCTTTGATACGATTTCAGATCTTACTTGTTTATGACCTAAGTGAAGTTTTTTTAATCCACTTGTTTATGGAAAAATGGAAGTTGTTTTTAGAGGTAAAACTGTCTTGATATGAGAAAGCAGTAAGTTACATCAGTGTCATCATCTCATCTGTTACAATCAGTAAGCAGTAACTCCAGCTGCTAGTCCCTCCACCTGGATGGGGATGCTTATCATTAAAAAAACAGGTGAAGAAGCCACTATGGTGAGGGGACATAGATTATATATACCCAGAGTTTGTGGAGATAATCTGAGAATTGAGGTCTGGGCAAGGTGACTCTTTGCTGATATACCTTGCACTTGAAACACCCTCAGGACATTAGCTCCTACCTTGGAAAAGACAGACCTTTTACCAGCAGTGACAAAAGCTGTTAGGGTACCCAAGAGGATGGTGTTGCTGCCAACACTGGTGCCATTGTCCCTAGCAACATGCTCTAGTAACCAGGGACTTTTATTTTTGTACTTGGTAGCTGGAAGTCAGCTCTAGGTTGGTCAAGCATCTCTCTGAAGTGCTAACTCATAAAGAGGTACACCTCAAACTAAATTTGGTTTTTAATTTTTCATTTCCCCTTATCTGGAACAGTGGTGTTTTTAATCTATCACTGGATTGGAGTGTTATTTCTTGTTAAAGAGACATTACCCTGTATGCTATTGACTTGTGAAATTATTGTCATTCCCACAGTGAACCTGGGTTTAAGTAAAATATTGCCAAAGACAATCTTAGTCTGTGAGCATAATTGGCTTCCTCCCCTAAACACAACATACAGAACACATTCCTAGTTTAAATATATTAAATAATACGATAGTCAGATACCAGGAGTTGGTGTAGTTAAGTTTTGAACTGTGAGGTTTGTGTAAATCAGTATCGAGGAATTCTTGTTTCTTGTATAAGCCCAGTGTTCTTCAATGCCAGTAATCAGATGAACTGCTAAAGTCAACTAAATTCATCACGTATTAGTAGAACTCTAGAAGAGTGTGTGGCTTTCCTTGTTGCTCAGTTGGTAAAGAATCTGCCTGCAGTGCAGAAAACCCAGGTTCGATCCTGGGTTGGGAAGATCCACTGGAGAAGGAAGTGGCAACTCACTCCAATATCCTTGCCTGGAAAATCTTATGGACACAGGAGCCTGGTGGGCTGCAGTCAGTGGGGTCGCAAAGAGTCAAGTCAGGCATAACTGAGTGACTAACACTTACTTATTTACACTTAGAAGAGCGTGTATCAGTTCTTCAGTGTCAAATAACTGATTGAAATATTTGCATGTGAAGTTAAGGTAAAGTCACTGCCTTTTGTACATAACATAATTATCTTATATCTTTTAAAAATGTCTCAAATATTTTATTTTTTGTTTATTACATGCATGGGTGCGTGCTAAGTCACTTCCATTGTATTTGACTCTTAGTGACCTTATGGACTGTAGCCTGCCAGGCTCCTTTGTCCATGGGATTCTGCAGGCAAGAATACTGGAGTGGGTTGTCATGCCCTCCATCAGAGCATCTCTCCAACCCAGGGATCCAACCCGCCTTTCTTAAGTTTCCTCCATTGGCAGAGTGGTTCTTTACCACTAGTGCCACCTGGGATTTTGTTCAGTTTTATTCTTTTTCAGTGAAAGCAGCAGCTTAAGACTAAATATAATGTAGGTATAAATGAGGATAAAATTTTTTAAAAACATATATTTTAGTGTAGTTTTCTCATATGGATTTTATTCATTTGAGCATATTATGAGTTCAACATGATTTGCACTTGAATTACTCATGTTTGTTCATTGCCATGAGGTTCCTCTCTAATTGAGAATTAAGTATCTTTTGTTCAGAATTCTGTTCATTGTATTTAAAATACTCTTTTTTAATGTTGACGTATTGTTATATGTGTGTATATGTTTGGATTTAAAAAAAATAAAGAATCCTTTCACTATGAAAAAAATTTGAGGTAACACCATGATTTGCAGTTTAATTAGGTTTTGTTTTTATTTTATTTTAGATTTTCTGCTTTCCCAACTTCTAACCAGATAGTCATAGGGAAAAATATGTCCCACTACTAGAAAATCCATATGGATCCCCATCCATGTATTTGAAATTGTGTGGGATGTCTGAGGCCACCCTTCATGCAGAGGGAGATGTGGGAGAGCTGTGATGATCTGTTTATTGACTCAGGTATTTGTCAAACTTAGGGAATGGGTGCAGTTGCTCTTAAACTTAGGGAATGGGTGCAGTTGCTCTTAAACTTAGGGAATGGGTGCAGTTGCTCTTAAACTTAGGGAATGGGTGCAGTTGCTCTTAAACTTAGGGAATGGGTGCAGTTGCTCTTAAACTTAGGGAATGGGTGCAGTTGCTCTTAAACTTAGGGAATGGGTGCAGTTGCTCTTAAACTTAGGGAATGGGTGCAGTTGCTCTTGTTCTCTGCTGTCCACATGGCCTGTCAATGCCCATAACCACAGTTGTTTTGGAGAAGGTTAAAGTTGTGTATAGATGAGGACTATAATGATATACCAATTGAAGTTTTCTGTCAATCACAGGAGATATTGTATTTATCAATCAAAGTTAATCATGAAAAAAGGAAAAAAACAAAAATGAAAGCAAAAAAGAATTTTTTCAGGGAAACACACAAAGTATCCAAAGGAGTGGTAAATATGAGAAAGGTTTCTACTGGAAACCAAATTAATTAACTGGAAGGCTGGCAGAATGAACATAACTACAAGCAAAAAGACAGTTTATAAAGGAGAAGATGAGACATGAAGGATAGATCCTGGGGCTCAACTCATAGCTAATAATTGGCATTTTTGAAATAGAGAACAGATGTGAATAAGGAGGAGAAATAATAGATTACCATTCCCCCTGAGCTGAACTAATTCCTAAAGCCTTCACATTAAGTGAACCCACCACAGGCTGGTGAAGATTAATGAAAATAAAAACTTTTAGACACATCATGGTGTAAACTTTGAATTCCAAGGATAAAGAGAAAATTCATATAGAAATTCACAGTTAAAAAATAGGTTGCTTACAAAGAGGCAAGAATTTGTTACCTAAATTCTCATCTGTAACACAAATACTTATGGACAGTTCAGTATGCTCTCCAGAACTCTGAGTGGAAAAACGGTTGCCACCCTGATATTCTTTAACCAGATTCTCTTTCTTATTATATGAAGGGAAAGAGTACATTTTGATACATGAAAGGACTCAAAAGTACCTCCGAATGGGTTGCTTCTTAGAAAAAAAGAAAGGAAGAAAGTGGGGGGTGGGGCAGGGACATAATGAAGCCATGAAGTACTAGAGCTCAACTGAAAATGTGTCAGAGCAGATCGTGCGGGAGGACAACATGGTTTCTCACTCTTGGATGCTGCTCTAACATTAGCCCTGACTGCATTAAGATCACGAGGAGACTTTTAATGCTGATTCTTAAAGTCCAAAATTAGGGATTAAATGTTTAAATCTGAGATAGGACCCAACAGTCTGTATTTTGAATAGGTTCCCTCAGTGATCTAACACCCAGCCTTATTTGGTAACCTATAAATAATGAGTCCAATAAAATATATAGTTAAGTGATCATTGATAATGTCATCATGAATGTTAATGTAATGGTTTAAGATAAAACATAGAGTCTTCAATTAGAAAGAACATAATGTAAATAATTATTTTACTAAAAAAACCTAGCTACTTTAGAAGCTAGGTAATTTGTAAATATTGTGGTGAAAAGGTTGTACAGGGTGAGGGGATCACTGAAGAAACAGAAGCCTGTGATTTCTTAGCCTTTTTCTTAATAGGAAGTTCTTCAGTCAGTCAGTTCAGTCAGTTCAGTGGCAAGTTCTTAAAGAGGATTTAGTTATTGAGGTTGATGGAGAATTATGTTACGTGTGCTTATATAATTTTATTATGCTTCACAGATATTGCATTTTTAAAAAAACAAGTTTAAGGTTTGGGGTAACCCTGTGTTGAGCTAATCTGTTAGCACCATATTTCCAATAGCATTTGCTCACTTCCTGTTTCTGTGTCACATTTCGGAAATTCTCACAAGTATTTCCAACTTTTTCATTATTATGTATATTTTAATAATGTGTGATCAGGGATCTTTGATGTTACTATCATTTTGGGGTGCCACAAACTATCCCCATATTAGATGTAAAACTTCATTGATAAATGCTAAATGTGTTCTGGCTGTTCCACTGACCCGCTGTTCATCCACCTCTTTCCCTCTGCTCAAGCCTCCCTACTCTCTGAGACACAACAGTATTGAAGTTGGACCAATTAATAGCCCTGTAGGGGCCTCAAAGTGAAGGAAAGAGTCTCATGTCTCTCACTTTAGATCAAAAGTGAGAAATGATGACACTTAGGGAAGAAAGCATGTTGAAAGCCAAGACAGGCTAAAACCTAAGACTGTTGTACCAAACAGGTAACCACGTTGTGAATACAGAGGAGAAATTCTTGAAGGAAATTGTAAGTGCTGCTCCAGTGAACACATGAATGATAAGGAAGCAAAACAGCCTTATGCTGATCTGGAGATAGTTTCAATGGGCTAGATAGAAGATCAAACCAGCCACAATGTTTCCATAAGCTGAAACCTAATCCAGAGGAAGGATCCAATGGTTTTCAGTTCTATGAAGCATGAGAGAGGTGAGGAATCTATTGAAGAAAAGTTTGGAGCTAGCAGAGGTTACCTCATGAGATTTAAGGGAAGACACTCCCTTCATATCAGAAAAGTATGAGTGAAGCAGCCAGTGCTAATGTAGAAGCTTCAGCAACTTATCCAGAAGATCTAGCTGAGATAGTGAATGAAGGTAGCTACACTGAACAACACATTTTCAATGTAGACTAACAGCTTGTATCAGGGGAGGATGCCGTCTAGGACTAGGATAGCTGGACAGGGGAAGTCAGTACTTGACTTCCAAGTTGTAAAGGACTGTTAGGGGCTAATGCAGCTGGTGACTTTCAGTTGAAGCCAATGCTCATTAACCATCCCCCAAATCATAGAAACCTTAAGAAATACACTAAATATACTCTGCCTGTGTTCTAAAGTGGAAAAACAAAACTTGAATGACAGAACATCTATTGATAGCATGATTTACTGAATATTTTAAGCCTACTGTTGTGACCTATGGCCTAGAAAATAATTTTCATTTGAAAATATTAGTGCTCATTGATAGTGCATCTGGTCACCCAAGAGCTCTGACAGAGAAGTGTAATAGTGTCTGTTTCATGTCTGGTGATATGATATTCATTCTGTAGCTCATGAATCAAAGAGTAATTTTGACTTCCAAATCTTAGCATTTAAGAAATACATTTTGTAAGGCTACAGCTGCCATAGACAGTGGTTTCTCTGATGAATTTGGGCAAAGTAAATTGAAAACCTTTTAAAAAGGATCTACAACTGTAAGTGCCATTAAGATCATTTAGGATTCATGGGAAGAGGTTGAAAAATATCAACATTAAGAGGAATTTGGAAGAAGTTGCTTCCAACCTTCATGGTTCACTTTGAGGGGCTTAAGGTTTCAGTGGAAGAAGTTAACTGCAGAAGTGGTGGAAATAGCAAGAGAATTCAAATTAGAAATGGACCCTGAAGGTATGACTGAATTGCTACAATCTCAAAATAAAATTGTAAAGCATGAGAGTTTATTCTTAGGGATGAGCAGAGAAAGTGGTCATGAGATGGAATCTTCTTATGATGAAGATGATTGAAATGACAACAAAAGGTTTAGAATATTACATCAACTTAGTTGATAAAGCAGCTGCAGGATTTGGATGAATTAACTCCAATTCTGAAAGGAGATAACTGGGTATAAAATGCTATGAAACAGCACTGCATGATACAGAGAAATCATTCATGAAAGGAAGAGTCAATCAATGTGACAAACTTCATTGTTGTCTTATTTTAAGGAATTGCTCCAGCCACCCCAGCCTTTAACAACCTCAGTGCTGATCATTGAGCGGTCATCACTATAGAGGAAAAGCCCTCGACTACCAAAAGATGAATACTCATCGAAGACTTAAAAATGGTTAGCATTTTTAGCATAAAAGTTTTGTTTTAATTAAAATATGTAAAATATTTTTCTAAATGTAATACTATTGCACACTTAATAGACTACAGTACAGTGCAAACATAACTTTTATATACACTGGGAAACCAAAAATTCTTTACTATGGTATTTATTATTGTAGTTTGGAACCAAACCTGCAATATCTCCTAGTTGTCACTGTGTATTTTAAGATAACTAATGGGCTTCCCTGGTGGCTCAAATGATAACGAATCTGCCTGTAGTGCAGGAGACCCGGGTTTGATCCCTGGGTCAGGAGAATCCCCTGGAGAAGTGAATGGCAACCCACTCCAGTATTCTTGCCTGGAGAATCCCATGGACAGAGGAGCCTGGTGTGACTAACATACACAAGACACGAGACAACGGTGCAAAAGAGATAAAATGGATTTCCATAATGACTACAGATAGGAAAATAATCATGAGAAAAAGAAAACTTTAGTAATAGAGTGAAAATTGTGGGGAGGAAAGCAATAAAAAAATGTAAACAAAAACAAGTGAAATGCTAGAACATATAAAAATTATAATTCAGTAAGTTAAACTTTACTTGTTTTAAAATTAACTGGTTCAAAATTGGGAAAGACTGCATAATGTCACCTTGCTTATTTAACTTCTGTGCAAAGTACATCATGTGAAATGCCTGTCTGGATGAATCTTAAGCTGGAATCAAGACTGTGAAGAGAAATATCAACAACCTCAGATATGCAGATGATATCACTCTAATAGCAGAAAGCAAAGAGGAACTAAAGAGCCTCTTCTCTTGATGAGGGTGAAAGAGGAGTGAAAAATCTGGCTTAAAACTCAACATTCAAAAAACTTAAGATCATAGCATCCAGCCCCATCAATTCATGGCAAGTAGATGGGGAAAAAGTGGAAACAGTGGCAGATCTTATTCTCTTTAGCCATGAAATTAAAAGATGCTTGCTCCTTGGAAGAAAAGCTATAACAAATCTAGACAGCATGTTAAAAAGCAGAGACATCACTTTGTCAACAAAGTGTATAGTCAAAGCTATGGTTTTTCCAGTAATCATGTATGGATGGATGTGAGAGTTGGACTGTAAAGAAGGCTGAGCACTAAAGAACTGATGCTTTAAAATTTTGGTGCTGGAGAAGACTCTTGAGAGTCCCTCGGACAGCAGAGAGATCAAACCAACCA
Source organism: Budorcas taxicolor (assembly GCF_023091745.1). NCBI lineage: Eukaryota > Metazoa > Chordata > Mammalia > Artiodactyla > Bovidae > Budorcas > Budorcas taxicolor. Next base: position 36,370,244 of record NC_068910.1, read on the forward strand.
ATCCTAAAAGAAATCAACCCTAAATACTCATTGGAAGGACTGATGCTAAAGCTGAAGCTCTAACACTTTGGCCACCTGATGAGAAGAGCCAGCTCATTGAAAAAGACCCTGATGCTGAGAAAGATTGAAGGCAAGAGGAGAAGTGGGCAATAGAGGATGAGATAGTTGGATGGCATCATCGACTCAACGGATATGAGTTTTGGCAAACTCTGGGAGATAGTGAAGGATAGGGAAGCCTGGCGTGCTGCAGTCCATGGTACCTCAGAGAGTTGTACATGACTGATAACTGAACAAGAAGAACAAACTGTAATTACACAACAGATGTTCTTACGTTAGATAAAAGTGTAACCCAGTTGCATGCTGTTTAAAATAACAAATAATAAAGTATCACAATGTTACAGGACTGTGTTTATTGATAACACTTCAACCAAGATATAGTAGCATTAAACCTTTATGCACTGAAAAACGCGCATTAAAGTATGATGAATTACAATCTTAAAAATCTAAGAAATAATTAATACAACTGCTACCAGACTAGGAAATTTTAGCACAAAACCTAGAACGGTACTATCATCAAAGAAATCTAAAGCACAATTTTACGTTCATACTACTTCTTTGGTAACAGAAACTTCTACATTTTCCTTTAAAATGTCATTCCAATTTTAAAATAAATCAAAGTGGTGACTAAGAAAAAACTAAAGCTTCACAACAGAATATTTCGTTGTTTACACATCCCTCCTCATCCATTTTTTCTCTTCTTTCATTTTTAAAAGAGTTTTAGGTTTCTCTTATGTGTGCTGATTCTCTATTTTCTTTTCATTTGATAATCACCGATATTGCATATTATAATTCAATTAATATTTATTTCAAAGGTACAGTTTGAAAGATCACACTCTACAAATGTAGCCTCTGCATTATTGTCCATGTGAAATGTTTATGAAAATTGATTATATGATATATCTAAAGGAAATTTGGCATTTAAAATTTAAAAAATCTCACCTGTTCTCAAAGGAGTAATGAAGCTATAAATTAACAAATAGCAAAAGTGGAATTACTTGGAAATTAAAAGAAAAAAGAATATCAGAGTGGTTCTTTGGTTGAAGAGGAAATCCTAACTAATGTTACGCTATCTTAAAAAAACTTACTAAAGATACTTGTTTAATATTTTGATATTTGGTTAATTTCATGCTCAGATTTTTAAATAAACATTATTGCTTCCATTTTTAAAATATAAGAGACTGAAATTAAGTAAACTAAATAATTACTTCAAGTGGCTGAAAAATAAATTACAAATGAAAAGAAATTAGTAAAGAGTAATTAGTAATTGAAAAAGCAGAAATTAGTGAAATGTTTCAAATTCATTACCTTCTGAGCCACCAGGGAAGCCCTGTATTACATACAAAATATTAGAGTTAAAAATACCCATGTTTTGAAGAGTGGTGAAATCAAAAAGGTTTTGTCATGTGTGATTCAGAAAGCATGAGAAGTCCACATATATGTAATGTAAAGTTTAAAGGGTATAGGACCATAGATATGTGATAACTTTTTTTAAAAATCATAAGTAATTTTATTGATGTACATGCAAATAAAATTGGTGATTTGGGGAAAAAATAGCACAAATATTTTTTTTTCAAGAAAATAAAAATTCCCAGTTAAATGAATTTCCTAGGGTAAAATATAACAAAATACTGTCTTAAATGTAATGTCATTGCTACAAAATGCGTAGACTCAAGTGGCTTTAGAGTTAAGTGCCAGAAGCAATTTAAGAACATAATCATTACTAAGTGACTTAAAATATTTCAGAATTTTAAAACTTAAAATTAGAGGGAGCACTTTCTATTTTATTTAAAGTCCACATTTTGAGAGGCTAACATAAAAGTATATTGTCAAATTTGGGAAGAGCTGCACCAAGTAACAACAAAAATTATTGACAATTTTCCTTATGATTGCTGATGTAAGTACTGGTGAATCACAGTCTTTATTATGTTAAAAGTGCTATAAACTTATCCACAGTTTATTCTAAAAATTTAAGAGAAGTTCAATATTCAGAGGTATGTTAATATAATTTTTATAGTATATTAAAAAGATAAATTCTTTGTTATTATATTGATAGTTGTTGACAGCTTTTCAGTAAAATTAAATAGACATTTTCCAATAAATCTCTTAGCAAACTAGGGAAAATAAAAGAAAATTTCTTAGCGTGATTATGATTGAGGGTATCTATGAAAAATTGTAGTAAACCTGAGAGTTCATTGTGAACACTAAAAACATTCCTGTTCAAAATCAGAAATACGACATAAATGTTCCGTATAAATGCTCTCATTCAATGATACTCTGAAAGCTGTAGAACGTAAAATGAAAACAAAATTAAAAATAAATATTGGAAAGGTACACATTATTATTGTTTTCAGATTACTGTTTGGAGTTCTTCAATAGAAGTAGTACAATTACTTAGAAACTTTTAGAATTAATGCTAGTAATATAGCAAGCTATAAGATAAAACCAGTAGTTTATGTATAAGAATCAGAAATGTAAAAGGAAATTAAAATACCCATGACATTTTTCACAGGGTAAGGAACAAATAATCCTAAAATTTATATGGAACCACAGAAGGCCCAGAATTGCCAAAGCAATCCTGTGGAAACAGAACAAAAAGCTGAAAGCAAAACCTTTCCAGACTACAGGAATCAAAACAGCATAGCATAGTAGAGTTCCATGAGCTATACATGGACTTCTTTGATGCTGTTTCAACGGTGCTCTATGTTATTCGGCAGCCTGGATGGGAGGGTAGTTTGGAGGAGAATGGATACATGTATATGTATGCAGAGTCCCTTTGCTATTCACCTGAAACTGTCATGACATTGTTTGTTAATCAGCTCCACCCCAATACAAAATAAAAATGTTTTTAAAAAAACAGCATGAGAGTGGCACAAAAACAGACACATAGGTCAATGAAACAGAATAGAGAATCCAGAATAAACCCATGCACCCTTGTTCACTAATTCTGTGACAAAGGAGGCAAGAAAATACAATGGAGGAAAGATAGTCTCTTCAACAAATGATGATGGGAACGCTAGAGAGCTATGTGTAAATCAATGAAATTAGAACATTCCCTCACACTGTGTAGAAAAAAAAATAAACTCAAAATGGTTTAAATACCTAAATATAAGACATAGCACCATAAAACTCCTAGAAGAGAACAGAAATAAAACATTCTCTGACATAAATTGTAGCAATATTTTCTTAGATCATTCTAAAGCAAAAATAAACAAATGGGACTTAATCAAGCTTAAAAACTTTTGCATAGCAAAGAGAACCATCAAAAATGAAAAGACAACCAATGGGATGGGAGAAAAATATTTGCAAATGATGCAACAAACAAGGGAAACAACCCAGATACCTGTCAACAGATGGTTCGCTTAAGATGATGTGATATATATATATATATATACACACACACACACACACACACACAATTGAATATTAGCCATAAAAAACTGAAATATTGTCACTTGTATCAACATGTGTAGAGTTAGTATTATACTTAGTGAAAGAAGACAAAGACAGATATGATATCACTTATATGTGAAATCTGAAAAATGCTATCAATAAATCTATACACACAACAGAATCAGACTCATAGAAAACAAACTTACGGTTACCAAAGGGGAAAGGTAGTGAGAGAGGGATAAATTAGGAATATGGGATTAACACATACAAACTACTATATATAAAATAAATAAGCAACAATGTTTGCTCTGTAGCACAGGAAATGATATTCAAGAACCTTTCATAACCTATAATGGACCGTAATCTGAACAAAAAGCCTGAATCACTTTGCCGTACACCTGAGACTAACACAATTTTATGAATCAACTATATGTCAATAAACAAACAAAAAAGAGAGAGAAAGAGATATAAAGGAAATATATTTGCAAGAGAAGCAATTACAAAAAAGAAAAAAAAGTAGACTGAACAGGAAATGCTACTGTAGGAAGGCCTAAATGAAGAAATGTATTTCTCTTTATTAAGAAATGTAAAACAAATATTTGATTGAAAAGTCAAGCACGCTTTCCTCCTAATTTGGAAGACCTTTAAGAATATAAGTTGTGCATAAATTAATATACATATTTTTGGAATTCTGAATAAAATCTTAACAGTTCTATTTCTATATGTATGTATGTGTATGTGTGTTCAGTCGTGTCTGACTCTTCACAATGCCATGGACTGTAGCCCACCAGGCTCCCCTATCCAAGGAATTTTTCAGGCAAGAATACTAGAGTGGGTTGCCATTTCCTTCTCCAATATATGTATGTATTCAAAAGCAGAGACATTACTTTGCCGACTAAGGTCCATCTAGTCAAGGCTATGGTTCTTCCTGTGGTCATGTATGGATGTGAGAGTTGGACTGTGAAGAAGGCTGAGCACTGAAGAATTGATGCTTTTGAACTGTGGTGTTGGAGAAGACTCTTGAGAGTCCCTTGGACTGCAAGGAGATCCAACCAGTCCATTCTGAAGGAGATCAGCCCTGGGGTTTCTTTGGAAGGAATGTTGCTAAAGCTGAAACTCCAGTACTTTGGCCACCTCATGCGAAGAGTTGACTCATTGGAAAAGACTCTGATGCTGGGAGGGATTGGGGGCAGGAGGAGAAGGGGACGACAGAGGATGAGATGGCTGGATGGCATCACTGACTCGATGGACATGAGTCTGAGTGAACTCCGGGAGATGGTGATGGACAGGGAGGCCTGGCGTGCTGCAGTTCATGGGGTCGCAAAGAGTCGGACACGACTGAGCGACTGAACTGAACTGAATTGATGTATGTATGTATTTCTGTATTTTGATTTAGGGCAGAATTTAAACAGTGAATCTAAATTTGATCTTAAGGAAAAGTCATCAAAATTTTTTGAAGGATTTAGAAGAAGGACATTGTGTAAAAGGGAATCAGGGACTTTATGAAATATAAACTTGAATTAAAAAGCCAAAATTAAAAAAAAAAGTACTATACAATACAAAATTGTGCAGAAATAGGTAGATCAATAGAAACACAAATGATATTTAGGAATTTAAGTGTATATGAAATGTGTCTTATAGAAGGAACAATACTATAGATTGGTAACTCAACAAATTCTGCAATAAAAAAAACTTGCTTTAATAAATTTCTACTCCAAACAAAAATAATTTATGTTAGCTTAAGATTTAAATATAAAAATAACCACATCATATAATAGGAAAATATAGATTACTTTTAACTTTGAGGGGAGGACCTCCTTAGCATGATTCAAGTCCAGGAACTATAAAAGAGAAAGGTAAATTAAATTTTCTTAAAACTTTAAATTCAATAAAATAGAAGTTCTCCATAAACACAAGGCATATGTAAACAGGAATAGTTTTTATTAACCCCTACCAAAAAAATTAGGCATCTAAATATCTACCAAGAAATGGGTACTTAAATAAAAACCGTACATTCTTACAAAAGAATTTTTAAGGGACTCAATAATGATGAGTTGTGTCTGTAGGTATTGACTTGGTGAATATTCAGTACAATTGTCAGAGGAGAAAACAGTTGCTAAACAGTGTGATTTAAGATCTCACTCTTGTAATCTATGTCTTCATCTTTGTGTCTGTCCTTTGTGTAAAGAAAAAAAAAGTTACAAAAATGAAAACCAAACTTTTATTTATTTTTATTTTTTATTTTATTTTATTTTTTTTAATTTTAAAATCTTTAATTCTTACATGTGTAACTTTTAAAAATACAGGAGCTGAAATGACAGAGTGGAGATTTTTAACTTTATTTCATGTAGGTAACATTCTAAATTATTTGAATTTTTGTACTGGAAAAAGTAGAGCTGTTTTCATTTTAGGTAAGAGATTCAGCAGGAAGTTATAGTCTGTATTCTATCAGTATAAGTAAAATCCCAGGGCAAATGACATTTCTTGAAGGTATTCTGATTGATATATATCAGAGGTCATGTAATCATGCTCACTGTTGGTGTCTGTTCACAGTTGTGAGAAAACTTAGTCTCCAACTATATAACAAAACCCATATAGGACAAGAACAGATAATTTGTATAATGTATTTCCTTGAGATACTATATTGGTCAATCAAGTTCTTGATGTGTTTGGTGTTGATATTGTCTGTGATACTCTAATCTAGAGAAGTGGTTTTCAGAGTGGTCCTTGGACCAGGAGCACCCAAGAACTTATTAAAAAAGGAAATTCTCAAGCTTCACCCCAGACCTACTGAATCAGAAACTGCTGCTTCCTATCCCCAGACTCTGTGTTTTATGAAGCACTCCAGCTGACTTGATGGGTCCTGAAGTTTGGAACCATGGACCTGGTACATGCAGGGTAAAGGTTTTAACTAAGTCAAGTTTTATTATAAGCTAATCTTCCTCTTAGATAGCATCAGGGAATTTATTAGCAATGATTAGAAAGTCAAGTGGAGAAGGAAATGGCAACCCACTGCAGTATTCTTGCCTGGAGAATCCCATGGACAGAGGAGCCTGGAGGGCTACAGTCCATGGGGTTGCAAAGAGTTGGGCATGACTGAAGACTAGCTCTTTCAACTTTTCAACTTCCAGAAAGTCAATTGCTAAAAAGGCCAACCCATGTGAGCCTTTAAATATTTAGCTAAGTGAGTTGGAGTTTTTAAGTAGACGATAGGGAATGTAAATGTTTTCTGAGAATGGGATGGCTAGGAATGGGGATGTCCTCCAGGCGGCAGTTCCTTCCAGTGGTAGTGTGTAACAAGTGGATTGTACAGGACTGACACTGATAATAGAGACAAGTTAGGAGGCTATTAGATAGACAAGCAAGAAATAATAAAAACCTGAACTGTAGTAGAGAAAATAGTATTGGAGAAGAAGAGACAAATGAGAGAGATTGTGAAAGTGAAAATGACTCTTGCTTGATTGCATGTGGGGGCGAAAAGAAAAGTAGAGATGGTTGAAATTTTAAGCTTGTGTGACGGGTACCATTGACACTACAGATCAGAAAGATTATCAGTGATCTGCAAATTGGTAGATTGTGTTTGTGCTGATATCAGGTTAGTTAGTCGCTCAGTCGTGTCTGACTCTTTGCGATCCCATGAATCGCAGCATGTCAGGCATCCCTGTCCATAACCAACTCCCAGAGTTTACCCAAACTCATGTCCATCGAGTCATCAGCCATCAGAAAAATGATTGGTTTGTTTGGATGTCTAAATTGGGGTTTTTCTGTTCCTCAGAAGGGTGGTTAAAATATACAACAATTAGCATTAGAACAAAGGAGAACACAAATACAGTTGAGTACTTTGCCAGACTCATCAAATATGATTTTGATGGCTTAAGAACTCCTAATGAGAACACAGTGATCAACTGAGCAAACAGACCATTTGGCTTGAAGGGATATGTCAACATAGGCATAATCTACTAACTTGCTGATTAGGGATGATATTAGCTGATGGATGTACTTTAGCCAGACATGGAGTAGTGGGAAGCTAGAGCAATAAAACCTCTGGGAATCTGAATGATCAATGATTTTTCATCTTATAACCTAATTTGCCTGCATGAGAGTATATCTGCAGAACTAAACATATCTTCCTCAGAGTTTACACAGTATTTTATTATGTTTTTTATTATGATGGTGGTTTATTAACCTTGAGCAGAGCTTCTTGTAGACTATAGCACTATTAATAGCTATCAAGGAATAAAATGAATATTTTGGGGAAATTATGTGTCTCTGTGTGTATGTTAAGAAGTATAAAGTATATATGTTAAATATATAATGTAATAAGTAATTGGTTCACACACTTGTGGAAACTGGAAAGTCTGATATTGGATAAGCTGGCAAACTGGAAACTCAGAGTTGGTGTTGAAGTCTTCAGGCTGAAATTTGTAGAGGAGACCAGCAGTCTAGAAACTCAGACAGGAGTTGATGTTATTATCTTGAGTCTGAAATCTGTAGGGTGGAGTGGATAACTGGCAATGCAGGCAGAATTTTGCTGTTATGGTCGTTAGGTAGAATTCCTTCTTTGGGAAACCAGATTTTGCTTATAAGACCTTCAACTGATTTGATGAGGCCTGTCCATGTTATATAGTCTCTTAAATTCATGTGATTATAGATACTAATCACATCTATGAAATACTTTCACAGCAATATCAAGACTAATATTTGAACAAACAACTGGGTACCATAACCTAGTCAAGTAAATTGAACCATCACATACACCTTGTGATAGAAATTTTCTCATCCGATTGATGTTGTATTTGCATTCTCTGCCTTACATGTCCATACTCGACATTTCTGAACTTCAGTATCCTTCAGGCTCCAGCTCATTTTCTCCCTCCATTGCAGAATCATTACTGATCACTTCATCCAGGAATGGTACAGCAAGCACCTGCGGAATTCTGTAACAGGATGCACCACTCTTACAGCATGCCTTTCTCATGCTGCTTAGTATTGAAATGTATTTGTGTATGGCTTTTATCCTACAGGAGAGCTTTAAACTCAAGGGCCAGGGTTGTAACACATATGTCTTTGCACTGAGTTATTGTGTAATACATTGCTCCACCCAAAGGTGTTTATAATTTCTGTTTTGTTTTCTGAAGTACAGAGTGTTATTATAAGCCATTATTAACCTTAAAGAGTTACAAATACGTTCTACCATACAGTGGTTGTGTGATACAGCATAGTGTTTCACAAAGTGTGGCAGATATTCCACAGAATACTGAATAACACTCCAGAAAGTAGTGTTTATGTTAACAGGTGTGTGCTTATTTTAGTGTGATTTAGATAAATGTGATTAACATGGAACTAATACATTTTCAGATATTAGTGTTTAGGATGAGATTAAGATATAGACCTATGTTAGGTTTGAGTCAATATGTAAATATGGCAACATCATGAAGTAGTAAGTAATCAAAACCACAATGAGGTACCACTTCACACCAATCAAAATGGCTGCAATCCAAAAATCTGCAAGCAATAAATGCTGGAGAGGGTGTGGAGAAAGGGGAACCCTCCTACACTGTTGGTGGGAATGCAAACTAGTACAGCCACTATGGAGAACAGTGTGGAGATTCCTTAAAAAATTGCAAATAGAACTCCCTTATGACCCAGCAATCCCACTGCTGGGCATACACACCGAGGAAACCAGAATTGAAAGAGACACATGTACCCCAATGTTCATCGCAGCACTGTTTATAATAGCCAGGACATGGAAACAACCTAGATGTCCATCAGCAGATGAATGGATAAGAAAGCTGTGGTACATATACACAATGGAGTATTACTCAGCCGTTAAAAAGAATTCATTTGAATCAGTTCTGATGAGATGGATGAAACTGGAGCCGATTATACAGAGTGAAGTAAGCCAGAAAGAAAAACACCAATACAGTATACTAACACATATATATGGAATTTAGAAAGATGGCAATGACGACCCTGTATGCAAGACAGGAAAAAAGACGCAGCTGTGTATAACGGACTTTTGGACTCAGAGGGAGAGGGAGAGGGTGGGATGATTTGGGAGAATGGCATTCTATCATGTATACTATCATGTAAGAATTGAATCGCCAGTCTATGTCTGACGCAGGATACAGCATGCTTGGGGCTGGTGCATGGGGATGACCCACAGAGATGTTATGGGGAGGGAGGTGGGAGGGGGGTTCATGTTTGGAAACACATGTAAGAATTAAAGATTTTAAAATTAAAAAAATAAAAAACTACTAAAAAAAATAAAATAAATAAAATAAAATAAAATAAAAAAGAACCTGGGGCACAAACTTAAAAAAAAAAAGGAATTAGGTTTGGGAAACATGAGTGTAATATAGCCCTAGACTGGAAGTTGAAAAAAAGTGAACTTGCTTAGTCATGTTGGACTTTGCAACCCCATGGACTGTAGCCTACCAGGCTCCTCCATCCGTGGGATTTTCCAGGCAAGAGTACTGGAGTGGATTGCCATTTCCTTCTCCAGGGGATCTTCCCAACCCAGGGATTGAAACTGAGTCTCCCGCATTGCAGGCAGACACTTTACTGTCTGAGCCACCGTGGCGCTAGACTAGAAGTTAGGAGATCAGAAATCAGTTCTCTCACTCACCATCTGTGTGATCTTCAGACATTTTACCTCTCTCATCATCTGTATCCCTTTTTCATATAGATAGCTCTGTTAATTTATCTTCTAACACTAAAAGTGTGATTTATTACTTAGATGCCTTTAAATACACAACACAGACTACCATGCAGATGGTGCATACGTGAAGAAGATCTTGATTGGTAGACTAACCCAAATAGTCTGTGCATATATTGAGTGAAATAAGGCCAAAAATTCACTACCAGCAGGCACAGAATATCCTTCGGCTTAGAACAGGGACAAGTGGATTTATGATCTCATCTTACTTCCTCTGTGACATTCCTGGTAAATAAATGTCCCTGATCCTCCTGCCAATCTACTCACATTTCTGATGTGCTCATAGGACTCCAAGGTAATCATGATCGTTTGCAGTTATAAATGTCCTGTTATCAATTAATTTGCAGTTCACCGGTAACCATCTGATAATCTCCAACAAAGCTGCACTGGCATGGTAATTACATTGAAAGTAATTATCATGTAATTGCAAATAATTATTTGTACCTTATTAAGTGTTCACATGATTAAAGTATTTCTGGCCAAATAAAAATTATCCATGGGACTAATTTTTTTTTTTTAATAAGAAAGGTTGCTTCTTAGTCTTCTCTTCTGTGGGTAAAGTAGAGCTGTCAGGGTGACATTCCCATAACACTACAAAAACAGTGAATTGGAAAGGAGAAGACAGACTTAGATTTCATTAATAGGATTCCTTGTACATCCAGTGAAGTTGAGATAATAAACTTCAACTTTCAACACGGATGAATGCTTTCCCTCTTGTAGCTGTGACAAAAAAATATTACCCTATTAAGAGTATACACTATGAATGTCATGAGGACAATGTGTTTTTCATGTCCAACACCACTGTTAGTGATTTTGCAATGAATTTTTATTTTTCTCACACTGTTGTTTCTTCAAAATCTTTAATATTCACCTACTCATATACAGTGTGCATTTCAATTTTCAAAGACCGTTTTTTTTAGAGTGAGACAAATTACATGTGTGAATCTGAAAGCAGCTCACAAATTTGTTTATTCAGACATCCGTTTGTTTATTCAGACATCCATTAACCCAGGTGGTTCAGTGGTAAAGAATCTGCGTGCCAGTGAAGGAGACACAAGGGATGTGGATTTGATCCCTGGGTCATGAAAATACCCTGGAGGTGGATATGGCAACCACTAGTATTCTTGCATGAAAAATCCCATGGATAGAGGAGCCAGAAGGCTACAGTCCATGGGGTTGTAAAGAGTCAGACATGACTGAGCACACAGACATACATAATGTGTATATATATATATGTGTGTGTGTGTGTGTGTGTGTGTGTGTGTGTGTAAATGTATATATATCAGCACTGTCCTTCAGAAATATTATATAAGTCACATAAACCAATTTAAATTTTTCTAGTAGTCACATAAAAAGCTACAAGAAGCAGGTGTAATTAGTTTTAGTGGTGAATTTTATTTTCAAAAGTCATTAAATCAGAGATATTCAGTATAAAATTATTAATGAATTATCTTGCACTTTTTATAGTAAGTCTTTGAAATGTGATAAGCATTTTGCTTACAGTGCATCTCCATTAAGATTAGCCACATTTTGGAAATAAATGAGTATGATGTCCAGGTCATTAAAAACATTGCAGTTTTTTCACACCTGTCAGAAATGCCATCATCACAAAGAACACAAATAACAAATATTAGCAAGGTACTAGAGAAAATGGATCCTTGTACATTGTTGGTGGTCCTGTAAATTGGGGCAGCCACTGTGGAAAACAGTGTAGAACTTTCTCAAACAACTGAAAATAGGACGACTGTACAACCCAGAAATTTCCCACTTGAGTATTTATTTGAAAAAGGAAAAACCCAAACAGTAATTCTAAGATTCATGCACCCCAGTGTTCATAGCAGCATTATTTACAATTGCCAAGATATGGAAGCAACCTAAGTGCCTAGCTATAGATGAATGGATTAGGAAGATGTGATATCTATATATAATGGAGTACTACTCAGCCATAAAAAATGAATGAAAAATTTTCCAGTTGCAACAACAAGGATGTTGCAATAACATGGACAATATTAGAGAGTATTGGTGGTGTTTCAGTCTCTAAGTCATGTCTGACTCTTGCAACGCCATGGGCTGTAGCCTGCCAGGCTCCTCTGTCCATGGAATTTTCCAGGCAAGAATACTGGAGTGGGTTGCCATTTTCTTCTTCAGGGGATCTTCCTGACCCAGGGGTCAAACCCGGGTCTTCTGTGCTGTAGGTGGTCTCCTCCATTGCAGGCAGATTTTTTTTTTTAACCAACTGATCCGTCAGGGAAGTCCTTAGAAAGTATCACACTAAGTGAAATAAGTCAGATAGGTGAAGACAAATATTGTATGGTATCACTTATATTTGAAAGCTGAAAAATACAGCAAACTGGTGACCATAACAAAAAATAAAAGATTTATAGATGTAGGGAACAAACCAGTGTTCACCTGTAGGGAGAGGTAAGGGAGCAAGGGCAATATAGGGGTAGGGGATTAAGAAGTACAAGCTATTATGCATATAAAAGCTACATGATATGTTTTATAACACAAGGAATATAGCCAATAGTTTATAATAATATCTATAAATGGAGTATAGCCTTTAAAAATTACACAATACTATACTGTACAACTGTAACATATTGTGTTCTGTAAGAACTGTACTTTAATTTAAAAAAAAAAAAAAGACTTTGCAGTTTTTGCCTTGCCATCTCTTTGTTCACTTGTTCTGGGGGAAACCAGTGGCCTTTGTGGAGCCTTAAGAGTACTCAAGCAGACCTATGTAGATGTCCACATGACAGAGAACTAAGGCGTCTAGCCACAGGCCAGCACTGCCTTGCTGGTCATGTGAATGAGTCATCTTGGAAACAGATCCTCTAGTCTGAATCAAGCTTTGCGATGCATCTCTGGATGACATCTTGACTGAAACTTCCAGAACCACCCAGATAAGCTGTATCCAGATTCCTGATGCACAAAAACTGTGTGAAATAATAATTATTTATGATTGTTGTAAGCCAAAAAAATCAGCCACATTTCAGTTGCCTAATAGCTATGTATGGCTTGTGGCTACTGAATTAGACATCATGCACATATTGATTATATTGATCATATGTGCTTGGTATAAATATGACTCATAATATATAGTTTATGCTCTGATTCATATGTATTTTATCAGCTTATATTTCAGAATTTGGTAAAATGTGCCTCCTACCTAAAATAGCTCCTATATTTTATAGTCAATATTTACTAGAAGATAATGATGGAACTTGACCAACCTAGATAGCATATCGAAAAGCAGAGACATTACTTTGCCAACAAAGGTCCATCTAGTCAAGGCTATGGTTTTTCCAGTGGTCATGTATGGATGTGAGAGTTGGACTGTGAAGAAAGCTGAGCACTGAAGAATTGATGCTTTTGAACTGTGGTGTTGGAGAAGACTCTTGAGAGTCCCTTGGAGATCCAACCAGTCCATTCTGAAGGAGATCAGCCCTGGGATTTCTTTGGAAGGAATGATGCTAAAGCTGAAACTCCAGTACTTTGGTCACCTCATGCAAAGACTTGACTCATTGGAAAAGACTCTGATGCTGGGAGGGATTGGGGGCAGGAGGAGAAGGGGACGACAGAGGATGAGATGGCTGGATGGCATCACTGACTCGATGGATGTGAGTCTGAGTGAACTCTGGGAGTTGGTGATGGACAGGGAGGCCTGGCATGCTGCGATTCATGGGGTCGCAAAGAGTGGACACAACTGAGCGACTGAACTGAACTGAACTGAATGATGGAACTAACATTTATGAACTATTTCCTAGGTTGTATATGTTGCTAAGTATACTTACAAGTATTACCTAATTTAATTCATATAGCCCAGCAAGATAAGTTGTATTTCTTAATTTTACATGTTTGAAAAGTAAGGCTCAGGAAGTTTTTACAAATTTGTATGGCACATAGTAAACTGGGCTCACATTTGTCTCTCTTTGACAACAAACTTTGTCTCATGGTTTCCCAATTAGAAATAATTATTTTTGGTCCACTTACTTCTCGGTCGTCCTAGGAAAAAGATTTTGAATGACCCATATTTCCTTAAATATTGTGTAACAGGCTTCAATTTGAAACCTTTCAAATAGAAACAATTTGGTTGTTTGATTGGTTGATTAATGTGATTCTTAGGGTTACTCTTGACCTTCCTTATCAGTTGAATAAAGTTCTGCAATTCAGTTTCTTGAGTTGGACTCTCCTGACAGCTAGCTCTGGCAAACTTATCTCAAATAGTGTGAATTGTCTTTCAGTGGCATTTTAAATGAAAGTTTGTTGCCTGCCATGCACGCTCCTAGAAAGCATATTGTTGGGGATAACCCAGTGACTGACAGTGATGCTTTAGCAACCATCTGATTGTAGTTATAGAGGAAATTTACCTTGGATTGAAGAATCACATGTCATTGTGATTGACAGAGTCTATAAGACAATCAAGGTCAAATTCAGAGTGAATTGCGTACGTGGCTATGAGCATTGACAGATAAGTCATGTGTCAAATATTGCCTAGCCATCTGGTTACTGCTCATGATTAGGCCAGACTCACTGTGTTTAACATTTTACTGAAGGCAACTATGTGGGGAATTTGTTTGTTTTTAGTTTATCAGTGGAATGTGCTTTATCTGCTAAAACAAACTGATTCTGTTTAAAATAAACATGAAAAACTATTGGCTACTATGACTCCAGCATGACTTTCAAAAAAGCTTCTTTTGGAAGATTGCCGTAACATTTTTTTTAATTTTTTTTTTTTATTGAAGGATAATTGCTTTACAGAATTTTGTTGTTTTCCGTTCAACCTCAACATGAATCAGCCATAGCTATACATATATCCCTTCCCTTTTGAACCTCCCATCTCCCTCCCCATCCCACCCCTCTAGGTTGATACAGAGTCCCTGTTTGAGTTTCTTGAGCCATACAGAAAATTCCTGTTTTGTAAAATATTTTCTCATCATTTTAAAATGACTGATGCATTGCTGAAAAAAAGAAAAATGTGCTGAAAATGGCCTCTAGTTAATTGGTGCATAATTCCTTCAACAGTAAAAAGACAACAAAATTGGCCACCTCCAGGGGTTTTAGAAGGTGCCAAATGTTTAAAAACTGTTAGCCAATCTGCTGTTACTCAGATATATGGGTGGCAAAGGTGATGGGGTGTCACTGATAAGCCATACATAAAGGGATGGGTGACTTGTGTGAAATTCTGAAAATTTACATTCAGCAGAATGTGTCAAGAACCAGGAGTCATTTGAGTGAAATTCCACTAGCAAATTTGGTTTAATTTTTGAGAAAAAGATGAAAACACAGGACAGGAAAATGAAATCAATTATCCTTTGTCATATTATACTGAGAATGAGGCTCCCAGTCTCCTGACTAATAATCCAGTGTTATTTCCTCCTATAAATTTGCTGTCTTTATAAATGATTCTGTTTTAGTACAATGACTGGTTGACTTGTCAATTAATATTAAAAAAAGGCCAAAGCTCCTTTTAACCACTGATGAATTAGTGAGTTTCATTCCATTTTGAACTACCATATTTTCCTTCTAACTAGGCTATTTAAAAAAAAATGTATCCTGTCGATAACAGGTTGAATGGACATGTGGTAGGGGCTGATCAAAGATAAATTCCCAAAGAAAATAGAAATAACACCAGGTTCTGTGGTTTTGGTTACATTTCCATATACAAAATGAAACAGTAGATAAGCAAATACTAGGAACCAATTTTAATTGGTGATCTTTGTATTATTGCTGCTTCCCCTGCAGTAATAGGTATTGAATGCCTCTAAACGTTGACAGTAAGCACAGAAAATCCATTCCCAACAGTGATGGATTCTTGAGAAAACAATAAAACCAGTGGGTTCTAGCGAGGTGTAAATTATCATCAGTTATATGGTATTCCACCATGTTAACACTTATGCTTCAAAGTGTTTTGGATAGTACTGCTGAGGCTGGCATTCTCAGCCAGTACACTAGATGGTGCCTTTTTCAGGATGCAGCCAGTGATAGCTGTTTATAAGTGGAAAATCAGTTATCAACTATACTTTCCTTTTTCTTTTACTCAAGTTAGTCTGTTCATCTGTCTATCCATTTACCCACTTACCTACCTTCCTACTACCTATTTATTGTTGGTAGCTATTCAAAGGCAAGACTATAAATAAATTCACAATATTAACTTCATAGAGATGATGTAAAGTTGTTAATCACTGTTAATGAAGTCTGGAGATACAACATTAGTTATGTCTTGTTTATTCCTTTCTTACTGAGTAGTTTTATTTCCATTAGGCAACCAGTATGTAATATCTACCATCTATTATCACGAAGGGATTCCATGGTGGCTCAGATGGTAAAGAATCTGCCTGCAGTGCAGGAGACCTGGGTTCAATCGCTGGGTTGGGAAGATCCCCTGCAGAAGGAATTGACAATCCAATCCAGTATTCTTGCCTGGAGAAGTCCATGTACAGAGGTACCTGGTGGGCTACAGTCCATGGGGTCGCAGAGAGTGGGACACAACTGAGCAACTAACACTTTCACTTTCATTATTATGAACTATTATTAACATTCTGTTTCCCTTGCGGCTCAGCTGGTAAAGAACCTGACCTCAATGCGGGAGACCTGGGTTCGATCCCTGTGTTGGGAAGATCCCCTGGAGAAGTATTCTCCAGTATTCTAGCCTGGAGAAGTACATGGACTGTATAGTCTATGAGGTCACAAAGAATCAAACATAACTGAGCGACTTTTACTTTCATGAACAGTCTGTACTAGTATTTAAAATTATAGGATGGCCAGCTGAATATGCAGCTCATTGTGTATGTTAAAAATTATCTGAGTTACTATTTAAAATTCACCTTCCCTGGTAGCTCAGACAGTAAAGCATCTGCCTACAATGCGGGAGACCCAGGTTCGATCCCTGAGTCAGGAAGATCCCCTGGAGAAGGAAATGGCAACCCACTCCAGTACTCTTGCCTGGAAAATCCCATGGACTGAGGAGCCTGGTAGGCTACAGACCATGGGGTCGCAAAGAGTCGGACACGACTGAGTGACTTCACTTCACTTCACTATTTAAAATTATGTGTCAATCAACCAAGAAGATGTTGAATATGTAATTCATTATAGCATTAATAAAAGTAAATATACCTTCCTATTACCCAGTTATTGGTTATTTGGAAGCTATTTTCTAAGCAAAATTTCCCCGTAAGTTTGATTTTTGTCTTGGTTGAGAAGAACTGTGGTACTTTCGAGATAAAGACACTAACCCAGCATGTTTTTTTTTTTTCTTTTCTCCTGAATGATTTTGTTTAACTTAAAATGACTGTTCCTAACAGCAGGTGCTCTGTTCTTTGTTTTGAATTCTATCAAGCATGCCTTTGGCATTCACAAATACTGACAAATCAACTCTAAAAATGGTGGGTAAAAAAGAGCTATATACATAGAACAGAATAAAAATTTAGCTCTAATTCACATCTTTAGGGATTTTTCATTAAGTTCAATGACTCACAACATATATTCCATCTTTCAGGGAATCCTTAGATTTACTTATAAAATATAGTTAAGCTTCAAACAATGTGGGTTAGAATCCCCACATAGTTGAAAATCTGGGTGCTGTGTCTTCCTCAAAAACAAAGGAATTGATAAATTACCCAAGAGCAAGAAGCTGAAACAGTTTTCATAGACTCAGGAGTCAAACACTAGTTCTTTTGAATCCACATCTTGTGATCTCTAATCAAACACAATCATGTCCCCACATTTAGTTAAAGAACTACAAAATGAAAATACAGGTATTGTATTTATTGCAGTGGACTGTGCAGGTTTAAACCCATGTTATTCAAGGATCAACTTAGACAGGAAACAGGAAGCGCCTATGCATATGACTAGCTTCCTCATTATGAGTAAAATAAACTCTTTTACACCTGTCAATTTTATCTTTGTGACAATTATTTCAACATTTAAAAAATTAATTACATTTTACAAGTTCTGGAGATCTTCCGCTGATATATCCAATAGGTTCAGCAGACACAGGTAAATTTTGTCACAAGAGAAATATAAGTACTTCATGGGAAAATCAAGCAAACTTATGCTTTTTCTTGACTTCAGGAGAGACAATAGATTTTTCCTGACCTTGTTTTTTTGTCTTAATTTTTTTCTCTGCTAATTTTATGTGTTTTTTTTTTTTTTTTTTTTTGCGATTTTTTTTAACTTGGGCAGAAGGGTGTCTTTTTAGCCAAATAAGTTATTTCTCATTAGCTTCAAGAATGATTGGCTGTTTGGTGTTATGGTCTCACCATTTGGTGAGCTCTGCAAGTAGATTGATGGTTTATAGAGGTCTGTTCTCTGTTGGATAACAGGCAATAGAGAGTCTGGTTTGTTAGTCTTTATCTGTTTGTCAACTTGGAACTCAAATCAATTAAGACTTTTGTGCCCACTTGAAAGGAGAACAGCTCTTTCATAACTGGACGGTATATAATGGGACATAATGGCCATGTAATCAAAGGCTTGCATAGAAGTCATATTTGAGAATGATGCTTACTTAATCAGCCCAAACTGCTGAGAGTATAAACTTCAACTGCACATGCAGCAGAGATAGAAGACACAACTCTCTCATTAGAAGAAACAAATGTGATTGGGCCAAAAAATATTTTGGGATTGAAGAAATAAAGACTATCTTTCAGAAAACAAGCTAGTGAAATATATTTTGTCCACATGGACTAAAAATTTTCATTGACAGTTATTTCCCTTTTGAGATGGAACAGAGGAGGATTTTCAGGCACACTGAAAATGCTTGGCTCAAAGACAGAGCCCAGAGCAGGGCTGAGTGCGATATCTTGAATCCTGGACACTTGCTGGTAGGTCCAGAATGGGGACACAGGCTCCTTGGAAACATAGAAAGAGGGTGCCTCAGACACAGTTGACCTTCTCGGTGTTTCTAGGACATCAATCCGTGATGTCTTGACTGACTGTTCTGAATTGTTTCCTTCTGAACCGACTGTTCTTCCTAAAAAAAAAAAAAAAAGTGACTCTTAGAATCTATATGAAGCGTGTAGATGTGACACTGACCACTTTGCTTTGCTTAAGGAAGAAGGAGGGTCTCCAATCACAGAGTTGTTCAGCCCTGGGCTCTACCTGAGCCTGGAGTTCATCCATGTGTTGGCCATGCTCTCTTCCCTGAAATTTATGCCTCAGACCCAGTCTCCTCTCCGGAACCAGGCCCATGACTGATGTATGTCCTTAGCCTTAAGAGACCACGCTTGCCAAATAACACCTGTGATTTGAGCAGGGCCTGTGCTGTGCTCAGAGGCTGGAACTGAATTGGCACCTAGAGGGCACATTGCTGACTTCCATTTTCCTCTTGGATGAATGCATGGAGATAAATGACTCATACTTTCTCTGAATTTCATTTTTTGAGAAACCTATGCCCTGTAGGGCAGGAATTGGGGTAGCTCGCTCAGCCGGGCCTCTGCTGCCCTTTTATTCTTCATAGGGTGTCTCTTTCCCTCCACGTGCAAGGTCACCAACCTTGTATTCCCTTTAGGATTATCCACTAGTTGGTGGCTGCTGCTGCTAAGTCGCTTCAGACGTGTCCGACTCTGTGCAACCCCAGAGACACCCCCGTCCCTGGGATTCTCCAGGCAAGAACACTGGAGTGGGTTGCCATTTCCTTCTCCAGTGCATGAAAGTGAAAAGTGAAAGTGAAGTTGCTTAGTCGTGTCCAACTCCTAGCGACTCTGTGGACTGCAGCCTACCAGGCTCCTTTGTCCATGGGATTTTCTAGGCAAGAGTACTGGAGTGGGGTGCTGCTAGAATCCTTTTTACTTTAGTTGGGTCTAAATTAGCATCCTAGATCTTTTTCAGGGTCTGAAACAGGAGATCCAGACTCCTATTACCTTAGGGCTTGATCTTTACTCTTTGGTGTTTGTGGCTTTAACTTTAACAATTCAGTAGCTTTGAGAATTTAGCACTTTCCCAGAAATGTTTACTAATTCTCAGCATTTCGGTTCCTTTGTTCTCAGGCTTCCAGATTTAGTTTTTTTCTTTCTTCTTTTATCTTCTATTAACTCAGACATAGACCTCAGCTCTTACTTCCTCCACTTCGAGTTTACCCAGAATGTTCTATTTCCATACAAACACAACACATCAGTAAGCAGCATAGCCTCTGTATTAAAGATGCTACAAGAGAAAAAGAGCTGGAGAAATGTGTGAGTATACCTCATAGCAGAGCATGTAAAACCGTCTCTAAGTCATTGTTTGCCATTTTTCTCCTTCTCAGAGTCATTTGCCCTGATTCCTCCAAATATTCCCCAATACACTGTCTCCCCAGTATTTAAAAAAATAAATAATTAGAGAAAACAGGTATATGTTTGTATGTGTGTTTTCCCTGTGATCCAGGCATATAACAGATTTGAAATACTTATAGCTTTACTGTTAAGATTTGTTGTTGTTAGTGTCTAAATCAGGGCTTCCCCAGTGGCTCAGTGGTAAAGAACCTGCCTACAATGCAGGAGACACAGGAGACGCAGGTTCAATATCCCCAGGAGGAGGGCATGACAACCGAATCCAGTATTCTTGCCTGGAGAATCCCATGATCTGAGGAGCCTGGTGGGCTACAGTCCATAGGATCGCAAAGAGTCGGACACGAATGAAGTGAATGAGCATGCATGCATACAGTTGTGAAGTCGTGTCTGACTCTTTGGGACACCATGCACTGTAGACCGCCAGGCTTTTCTATCCGTGGGATTTCCCAGGCAAAAATACTGGAGTTGGTTGCCATTTCCTTTTCCAGGGGATTACAGACTGCTTAAATCAAGCACCGTATAATATACTTGCTTTGACTACCCTCCATTTCTGTGGCACCAGCTTTGGTGCCACCAGCTTTGGGAGGACACCAAGTGGATGTCCTCGCAAACAACACCAGCTTTGGCTCGCCAGCTTTGGGAGGACACCTAAAGCTTTCCCATTCATAGGATGCATCTTTACTGGAGCTGACTGACTTCCTCTGCCCATATTCTCCTGAAACAAAAGTTTCTCCATAGTTGCTGTTGCCCAGATACTTTGTCTATTCTTCCCTTACTGCAGCATTTCTTTCTGTGTGGAGAATGTCCTCCATATATCCTAGCATCTCTGGTATTGTCAATTATAGAGTGGTCTGGCCCTGATTGTCTCTAAAACCTCAGGACTCCCCTATATAAAAATACACTTGCCTTCTAAATCTGAAGAAATATAAACTCTAGAAAGATAATATTAAGGTGATATAAAGGACTATAAAAATGGCCCATCAACTTTATTTTTCAAAAATATCAATCTCAGAAAAAGAAAAGCTAGAGAACTTTAACAGATAAAAAGATATAAGAGATATGTGATGACTAAATAGATATAGCCTGGATCTTAAAATATAAGAAATGCAATGTTATAAAGCATATTAATAGCTGAATTAACAAGACAGAAATGAAACCAGCAGATTAGGTTACAGTTCTGTATACATACTCATTTTAATGAAATAAGTAACTGAACTTTGTGTGTAGTAGGAAATATCATTTTTTAAATAAATATTGAAATATTTAGGTATAAGTCCATGACACCTGTCTCAAATATTGTAGAAAGAATAATATGAATATGTATGAAGAAAGCCAATAGGACACAATGTTATAAGTAGGTGTTAGCAGTTGAATCGGAGAAGGTGATGGCACCCCACTCCAGTACTCTTGCCTGGAAAATCCCATGGACAGAGGAGCCTGGTAGGCTGCGGTTCATGGGGTGCGAAGAGTCGGACACGACTAAGAGACTTCCCTTTCACTTTTCACTTTCATGCATTGGAGAAGGAAATGGCAACTCACTCCAGTGTTCTTGCCTGGAGAATCCCAGGGACTTGGGAGCCTGGTGGGCTACTGTCTATGGGGTCACACAGAGTCGGACACGACTGAAGTGACTTAACAGCAGCAGCAGCAGTTGAATTGTGCCCCCTAAGAAAAGACACATGGATGTTCTAATCCTTAGTAACTTGGAATATACCTTTATTTGAAAATGTATTATTATGTATATAATTATTTAAGATGTCGTGGTAGGGTACCTTGGGCCCCTGATTTAATATCACTTCTCTTTTTCTGAAACGGGTTTGTTTATTCAATAACAAAGAGTTGAAAAATCTCCGGTCCCTAAAGGAACAGAACCCGACCCAAGACCTATGATGTATCTTTACCCCACAGAGGTGAGGGCTGGGCCAAGTAGGGCTGAAGGCAGCACACATGGGAGTAAGACGAGCTATGGGAGATGACGTTGTGTGAAGACCAAGTTGCAGAGCCGTTCAGGTCTTGTTAAGTGTCCAGAGCAGATCCAGAAGGCTGAGGGGGTTGTCAGTGGGCCAGGCAGCCCACACACTCTGCCCATTATGGGTCTGCAGAAAGTTCATAGGAGGGCAGGTGAAGACACAGAGGCACACAGGGAGAAGGCCATGAAAACAGAGAGACCAAGGTTGGAGTTACGCAGCTGCAAACTAAGGAACACCAAAGATTGTCAGCAACCCCTCAGAAGCTAGAAACAGACAAGTAGGCACCCCCTGGCAGGTTTCAGAAGGAGCCTGGCCCTGCTGACACCGTATTTTCCCTCTTCTGGCCTTCAAATCTGTGAGACAATATATTCCTGTTGTTTGAAACACCTGGCTTGTGGTGCTTTGTGACAGCACCTTAAGAAACTAATACAGGAGGTGAATCTGGGTAAAGGGTTTAGAGGTAAAGAATACCTCTAAATTCTTGAAACTTGCAGTATTTTTGAAATTACTGAAAGTTAAAAAATGTAAACACAGAAATACACGTACACTTGTACGTACAACACACTTTGAAATAGAAAGTCCTTTAGCACCTTCGCTTTCATTACCTTCTGCTGTTGGTTGGTTGGTTGGTTTAGTCACTAAGTCGTGTCCAACTCTTGTGACCCCATGGGCTGTAGCCTGCCAGGCTCCTTTGTCCATGGGATTCTCTGAGTCACTATCATCTCTATAGACCAGTGGTCCCCAACCTTTTTGGCAGCAGGGTCTGATTTCATGGAAGACAGTTTTTCTACCTACTGTGGGGGGATGGTTTCAGGATGATTCAGGAGCATTGCATTTATTTTGCACTTTACTTATATTATTATTACATCAACTTCACCTCAGATCATCAGGCATTAGACCCTAGAGGTTGGGGACCCCTGCTATAGCCTCATCATAGTTCTCCTGCTTCGATGTTTACCCCACGTGCCTAATCACCATTGTCTAGTTTCAGCAAAGTGTGATGTATTTAAATTGTGTGTCAAATCATGGCATTCCTTAGCTGAAAGTTTTGCATTCACCCTCCGTTTCACTCTGAGTGTAAGCTGGAGCCCCCACAATGGCATACGGGGTTTTACAGGGTATAGCTCCTCAATTTTATCTTCTGCTACTTTTCTCTCATTCTGCTTCAGCCACAACGACCTTGAACATACTATGCACAGACCTACTTTTTAACTTTGGTTCTCTCTGAATCTTCTTACTGACTTACTCTTTTATCTCTCTAATTATTTTATGTTTTCACTCAAATTACATTCCCTTACATTCATGTGAACACCTCTATTTAACACTGCATCCTTTCCTTCCCCCAGAATCTCTCTAATAGTCTCACCTCCCCTATTATGCTCTGTAACCTTCTATCATACTGTTCTCCTGCTTATTTACTCTTACAGATTATTGTATGACTGCCTCCACTGTATTAAAAGCTTCTCAAGAATACAGGTCTGTTTTCTTTGTATTTTACTGTATCTCAAATGCCTGGCACATAGTGGGTATGTGGTAAAATCTGTTGAATGAACGGCATTTTAAATGCAGTTGACTTAAATCATACTATTACATTGATCGTTGTTGTCTCTCAGTAATGTCTGACTCTTTGTGACTCTATGGACTGCAGCATGCCAGGATTCCCTGTCCTTTTCCATCTCCTGGAGGTTGCTCAGACTTATGTCCATTGAGTCGGTGATGCCATCCAACCATCTCGTCCTCTGTCGTCCCCTACTCTTCCTGCCTTTAATCTTTCCCAGCATCAAGGTCTTTTCTAATGAGTCAGTTCTTCCATCAGTTGGCCAAGGTACTTGGAGCTTCAGCTTCAGCATCAGTCCTTCCAGTGAATATTCAGTATAGATTTCCTTTAGGATTGACTGGTTTGATCTTTCTTGCAGTCCAAGGGACTCTCAAGAGTCTTCTCCAACATCAGAGTTCAAAAGCATCAATTTTTCGATGCTCAGCCTTTTTATGGTCCAGCTCTCACATCCATACATAACTACTGGAAAAACCATAGCTTTGACTATACAGACATTTGTTGGCAAAGTAATGCCTCTGCTTTTTAATATGCTGTCTAGGTTTGTCATAACTTTGCTTCCAAGGAGCAAGTGTCTTTTAATTTCATGGATGCAGTCACCATCTGCAGTGATTTGGAGCCCAAGAAAAATATTAAAGTAATATAAATTTAGTAATGTCTTCCTCCCCAAGTTACCTGAGAAATAATCTGTCATTTTATTCAAAAATACATAGCTATCCTAACGACTCTGTGGTAATGAATTATTGGTAAGTAGCTCTAATTACTTACCATAGAATTTTTATAAGTGCAGCAAGTATACAATTCTCTCGGTTCTGTAGAAAGCAGTGTGGGTCTTCCATCATTCTCACAATACTATCTTATTATAAAAATAGAATGTCCTTTCAGAGGAGCTATTTCCTTAGCCTATTCACATCTTTTCTCCTGTCTCTCCCCGGCCAGTCATTTCTCTGACATTCCATGATCTGAGAATATTATTAGGAAGCTGTTGGCTGCAGGTGAAAGTAAGTGCTAACTCAGCAGGCCTACAAATGAGTATCTTTATTATTTTACCTAAAAAGAAGCTCTGGGATAGGCAGGTACAGACATACCTCCCAGGTGATAACTCAACTGGTAAAGAGCCCACCTGCCAATGCAAGAGAGACAAGAGACATAGGTTAGATCCCTCGGTTGGGAAGATCCCCTGGAGAAGGTCATGGCAACCCGCTCCGGTATTCTTGCCTGGGAAGTCCCATAGACAGAGGGGCCTGGCAGTCTACAGTCCATGGGGTCACAATGAGTCGGGCATGACTGAACACAGACGCATACAGGCATATCAACAGTGAAAAGAAAAAAGGGATTATTCCTTTGTGTGTGTTTCTCTTGATTAGTAAGGAAGCTCTCTCATAAGTCTTCATTGGCTTTTCTCTTTACCTTACTGGTTAGGACTGTGTCATATACATTGATTCAAACCAGTCACTGGTGAGTGGAAGGAGATGATTAGGATTAGCTTAACCAGTGGGTAGCATACTTTTCTGTAAAGGGCCAGATAATGAATACTTTAGGCTTTGCACGCAAAATAGTCTTTGCTGCAGTCACTCAATTCTGCCAATGCAGTGAACAAACAACCAGAGATATATGTAAAGGAATGGCATGAATTATTCCAATAAAATTTTATTTATACAACAGATGGCCCGCTTTGCTTCCCTAGATTAAACAAATCTGGGTTTATCCATTCTTCACATCCTCAAGTTTGAAAAGAAAGAGATAAATTCTCAAACAAAACCCATGCTCTTCCTCTAAGTAAGAAAAGGATAATGTCTGGTAGATTAGCAACTAATATGCCATGCACAAGGACCTTCATCTTAAATTTGTCTTTTTTCTTGTTATTAAAATAGAGATATGTAAAAAGTCTTTTAAAAAGACATTAAGGAACCTGTGGTTCACTTCTGAGAACTGAGATGCGGTAGTTTCCTACCCTATATAAATTAGAGATGGATAGTCACAGAGGTAGTTATCTAGTTTTACTCCTTTTAATTTTTTTCCAGACTATAGATGTCCCCTTAAAATCAACCCTAAATTTCTCACTAAATCATGAGTCAGAAAAGGGGAGGACGAGTTTCATTGGGGGTGTTGTTTAATGATTCAGAAGACATGTGGCAAAACAGATGGGTACAGATTGCTGAGATAAGACAATATAAAGATTATCACTGAAAACAAAACAGAGACCATGAGGGAGCATATATGTTAAGAAATATTGAGCAGATTCTCTTTATATTTTCTTGAACACAATCTTTTTCATTCATGATGGCATTATAATAAAAATGTTATTTGTCAGGAAATTGACTTTCTTGTAAAAGTTAAAGTTTTTTTCATATATTAGAATTTGAAAATAATTACTGTTTGATGCAATATATAATGTTAATGCCTACAAGAAAAAATGCTGTAGGAAAATTATCATGTGTTTTTGAGTATTAGTTACTTATAAAGAAGAAGAACTGACTCCTTTTATATGCTTGATAGTTCTGAATCCGTAATATCAGGTAAGCTCTCCACTGATCTTGGAATCATGTGGTTGTCCGATTCGTGGAAAGTTGCCTTCGAAAACAAGGGTAGGTAGTTTCCGAATAATTCAAGGTAATACTTAAAGTGACAGTCACCTAGTTTGGCTTGAAACAATCTGTATCTTCTTTAAACCAAATGATTTCTGGAGAAAAATAATCACAGTCTTGAAGACATATCCTTTAATAGTCAGGGAATAAAATAAGTCAACTTTCTCAGTGAACTGTTGGTAAGAATTGTGGCTTTATCTGATATATTATTAAGCTTTTAGTGAGTACTCATATGTGTTTGTTTAATTTCTTCTCGAGTATAAATTTTTTCCAGTTATTAGAGGTGGCATGTGAATAAGTAAGCTTCTGTATGTAGGCCCTGTAATCAGTAGTGTTGGTGTCTGACCCAGCTTTAGAAGACACTGACTTCTGTAGAGCAATATCATCTGTAAGTTATATCCTGCAAAGAAAACAGGCTGGAATTAACACCACTGTGCCACTTTTTAGATGCTTAGCTTTTATCTCTTACTTGGAAAGAGATATTCTGAGGTGTGTGTCTGAAGGGCTGAAGATAGAGAGAACAAAAATGGTGCCACAGTAGTTTCTGAAATGGCCAACTTGATATTCTTGCTTTCCTGCAAAGCCTACCATGAATCCTGATTTTTGTCATGGACTTCAAATTATTTCCCTGGTAGGCGTTATGGAACATGCGTGTTCTTTTACTTGTTGCTTGGTAGACTCAAAGGGACCTTTTTTATTTGTCCATTTCTTTATTGTATCATTTGTTCTTCACTTCATTTGTTCCATGCAAAAATATTTTATTGAGCATCTACTTAAGCACTTGATCTCTGCTTTCTTTCAAACTACTTTTGTTGGTGTCATGCACTCATCATTCAACAAATATTAGTGCATTCTGTGTGCCAGGCACAATGGGATATGGTCAAGTGATACCCTTCTTGTGACGCCCCTGGCTTAGTTGAGTGTGGTATCTTCTCTGTGAATCACTCCTATCTGGTCTGTGTTCTGAGCAGTGATCCACTTGTGATCTGGTGAGAGAGCCACTGGAACTCTTCCACTTGTTAATTGAAGCACAGCCTTTATTGAAGTTATAGCAGCTCATAAGGAATCTTCACAATTTGGCATCGCTTCCCTAGTTCTTCTCACTTCTGAGTGGCTCCCAGGCTTCTCCTGCTTTTTATAGATGTCCATAGATGCTATTTACATGCATTCATCTTGTATATAGTGGAGGGTAACTTCCCATTTAAAAACTCAAAATGCTGTCATTCCCTTTTCATTCCTTCTTGGTTTGCTAGCTTAAATTGATTGATCTTCTTTTATGAAAGAAGAATCAAGAAAAAACACATCTGAGTTAGTCTACATTTAACATTTATTGAGTGAATATCATGTGCCAGGATGCTGCTGCTGCATTTCCCAGTAATCCTCAAAATAATACTTTAGGGCAGGGGTTAAGTTCTTCATTTTATGGATGAGGAGTCTGAGACTCCAACATTTGGTCACTGTCTCCTATTAGTATATATCATCAATGGTCAGATCTGTATTTGACCTCAAGATTTTCTGGCATAAACTTTCCATTCTTTTCATGGGC
The DNA here is from genome assembly GCF_023091745.1 of Budorcas taxicolor. Lineage (NCBI taxonomy): Eukaryota > Metazoa > Chordata > Mammalia > Artiodactyla > Bovidae > Budorcas > Budorcas taxicolor. Next base: position 36,398,339 of record NC_068910.1, read on the forward strand.
TTCCCCAGTGGCTCATGGGTAAAGAATCCATCTGCAGTGAGGGAGACTCAGGAGATGCTGGTTCGATCCCTGGGTTGATCCCCTGGAGGAAGGCCTAACAACCTACTCTAATATTCTTGCCTGGAGAATTCAATGGACAGAGGAGCCTGGCAGGCTACAGTCCATGGGGTCGCAAAGAGTTAGACACGACTGAAGTGACTGAGCATGCACACTATCCTGAGAAAAAAGTATCAGTCTTGTGAAAAAGATGAAAGCTGATAGGTACATACTTTTTAATATAGTGGGCTTTCAATAATAAGTAAATTCTCTTGAGGGAATAATGCAGCAGATATTTTAGTTTCCCACATGGGGTTCTTGACTAGTGACAAATTCCTACAAAACCATAAATCTGTACTCCTGTCATACAAGGAGAAAGATGTATTTGTCCTTATAACAATGGTCTTTTTAGCTTTGGAAAAATTTTGGCTTTTCCTGTTAACTTGGTTGTTCCCAGTTTTATTACAAAGTGATATACATATTTTCTCACATCACAGCAAAAGAAAATAGTGCCTTTGGATGACTCAATTTTAATATTCGAAGAGAGTAACGCATAGAATTCGAGCTGGTGTCAGTTTTCCAGTTGATATGATGCTATTTTTTAGATGCAGAATACCAAACTGTTTACATCATGTAGATTTTACCAACTCTGTAATAATTTAACTTATGGTTGTGAAATCATATAGCGGATATATCCTAGCACAATCAATATATGCTTGTTCTAATTAAAATCCCCCCAAACCTTTATTTCTAAATATCCAGATTTATAAATAACTTTGGACCTCTGAATCAGCATGCAGTTAGTCAAGAAGAAAAAAAAGAAGTACAGTCAGAGAAATAAAACACTCCTCCTCCTCCCTCCACTCCACACAATCATCAGGGACTTGCATAGAATATACTTGAGACTTAATTTGCTTCATTTTGAGTTTCATTTTGGAAGCTATTTCTTTTCCAGGCTTCCCATTACGCTTTATTTGAAAACCAGCTCTTATCATTTTAGTCATTATTGCCACAGATTCCAACTTCTTAAATTATGCTGATCACAAAAGATACCCGTTTTATGTTCTCATCTCATTCAGTGGTTGTTCCAATATCCCGGCCGAGGGCCACACTGGTGATGTTCAGCTCAGATGACAGTTTTTGTTCTGAGAGAGCACACAAAGGCATGGCTGGGGAAGCTGAATCACGTTTTGCTTACATGAGAAAGGAACGTCTCTCTGGGTCATGAAGCCCATGGTCAGGAGATGTCAGAATACCTACAACAAACGTATAAGCAGTGTAATAGCTTCGAGTCTGTAACTGGTGGTATCCCTCACTTGGCATTATTAATCCAGGTATCCTAAAAGCCAAAGTGTTGACAGCCTGCAGTTGTCTGAAATACATACTGACCTATGCTTTATTCAGGATGCAGCTTAAGCTCACCTCTTAAATTCAGACTGCCGTGATCCCACCCACCCTCTACGTCTTTCCCACCATTCCTTGTCCATACCATTGTTTTGGCATTTCACTAATGTGCTTTTTAAAAATGTGTGTGTGTGTGTGTATGTGTGTGTGTGAGAGAGAGAAAGAGAGACAGTCTCCCGTAGACTGTGAGCTTTTCCATTACAGGTCTCCCCCTTTATTCACCTACTTTTCACCATGTCCCTACCTTATTTCTGTCATAAATATTTTTATGAATTGATTGCTTTGAAATGACACTTTTTTAATAGTATAATGGAAAGAGTCATCTGGATTCCTGTTCTGACTCCATGACTTCTTAGTGATTAATTAATACTTTTATTCAACATGCATTAATTGAGTGATGTGTCATATTGTTCCCGGTCCCAGGAGTATAGGTGTGACTACAAGAGTCAAGCTATAGACTGGACATTCCTGCTGTTCTGGGATTTGCACTTTATGGAAAAGACAGCTGATAAATAACACATGAAAATAATCAAGGCAAATATCAAAAGAATGGTATGCAGGGAGTTAAAATAGGAAATATGTAAATTATTATGGCTCAGACAATAAAGAATATGCCTACGATGCAGGAGACCCAGGTTCAGTCCTTAGGTTGGGAAGATTCTTTGAACTAGGGAAGGGCTACCCACTCCAGTATTCTTGCCTGGGAAATTCCATGGACAGAGGAGCCTGGTAGATTACAGTCCATGGGGTCACAAAGAGTAGGACATGACTGAGTTACTAACACACACACACTCACAGTTAATTAAGATATGACAGAATCAACCATGAAGGTCAGAGAAAGGGCATTCTTGACAGAGGGAACAGTTTATGTAGAGACTCCAAGAATACTTGCCATATTCTAAGAAAGTGAAGATCACTGTGACCAGTGGGCTGAGTGAGATGCCAGAGAGATAAGAAAGATGAAGTTTAGGATTTTATGCATTAGAATAGCATCTTAGCTATTTCAAACTGCATAGTGTTGGTAGTCTATTTGTTTTAAAATTATTACTGTGGCAGTATGTGGGGAATGGATTTAAGAATTGGGAGAAATACTTGGGTTCCTAGATTGGACATTCCTGCAACAGCCTAAGCAAAAGATGGTGTCATAAGTCTAGCTGGTGGTAATAGAGTTGAAGATGGGTGGCTAGATTTGAGGATATGTTTGAGGTCAAATTATTAGATTGGTGCAACAGTAACTGTGGTTTTGGAACCTTGAATTTTAAATCATTTTAACTCAGCTCAAACACATCTTCATTCATCAAAATAGAAGCCATTACAATAAAGACACTTTAGCCAATGAAAAATAAGTTTGTTTATTCCTATAGCATAAAAATATGTGCTTTGGAATGCAATGAACTCTTGGAAAGAATTTTCTGCATCCTGCTGGTTGTGGAAGCATTTTCCCTGCAAAAAGTTGTCTAGATGCTTAAAGAAGTGGTAGTCAGTTGGCAAGAGGTCAGGTGAATCTGGAAGATGAAGCAAAACTTGATGGTCCAGTTTGTTCAACTTTTGAAGCATTGGTTGTGAGATGTGGTCAGGCATTGTCATGGAGAAGAATGGGGCCCTTTCTGTTGACCACTGCAGACTTTAGGCACAGGTGTTGAAGTTTTCAGTGCATCTCATCGATTTGCTGAGCATGCTTCTCAGATGTAATGGGTTTGCTAAGATTGAGAAAGCTGTAGTGGATCAGATTGGAAGCAGACCACCAAATAGTGACCATGATCTTTTTTGGTGCAAGTTTGGCTTTGGCAAGTGCTTTGGAGCTTTTTTTTGATCCAACCCTTGAGCTGGTCATCACAGTTGTCATGTACAATCCACTTTTCATTGAATGTCATATTCAATCAAGAAATGATTCATTGTTGTATACAACAAGGAAGATGACACTTCATAATGACAATTTTTTTTTCATTTGCAGTCAGCTCAGGAGGCACCCACTTATTTAGCTTTGTAACCTTTCCAATTTGCTTCAAATGCCAAATGACCGCAGAATGGTTGACATGGAGTTCTTCAAGTTCTCATGAGGTTGTAAGAGGATTGGCTTAGATGATGGTTCTCACTTGGTCATTATCAACTTATGATGGCCAGCCACTATGGGCTTCTCATCTTCAAGACTCTCATCTTCTTTGCAAAACTTCTTGAACCACCAATGCACTGTACATTCATTAGCAGTTCCTGGGCCAAATGGGTTGTTGATGTAGCAAGTTGTCTCTGCTGCTTTATCACCCATTTTGAATTGGAATAAGAAAATTGCTCAAATTTTCTTTTTGTCTAACATCAGTTCCATGGTTTAAAATACATATAAAATAAATAGCAAGTAATAAATCATTAGCAAAACAATAAAGTGAGAACTTACATTAAAGTGATGTATAACATAGTCGCATTTATTTAATGATATTTTCCAATATAAAATGGCAAATTTCAACAATGCAAAACCAAAATTACTGTTGTATCATCTTAATAAAGATTTACTGATAGTTTGTGGAGGTTAAGTGAAGAGAGGAATCAAAGTCTTTGTAAACATGGATAAGTCACTTGAATTTCTAGTGATGGATCCTTCATAAAAATCCAAATTATAGATATGTCACTGGTTCTACAGAGAAGGCAATGGCACCCCACTCCAGTACTCTTGCCTGGAAAATCCCATGGACAGAGGAGCCTGGTAGGCTGCAGTCCATGGGGTCTGATATGACTGAGCAACTTCACTTTCACTTTTCACTTTCATGCACTGGAGAAGGAAATGGCAACCCACTCCAGTGTTCTTGCCTGGAGAATCCCAGGGACGGGGGAGCCTGGTGGGCTGCCGTCTCTGCAGTCACACAGAGTCGGACACAACTGAAGAGACTTAGCAACAGCAGCAGCAGCAGCAGCACTGGTTCTAACTGGGATTGATTTGCTATCATTCCCTCCTCCCCAGATCCTGGAGACATTTGGCACTATCTGGAGACAATTTTAATTGTCACAACTGTGTCTGGAGTTGATGCTCCTAGCATCGAGTTGGTAGAGTCCAGGGGCCAAGCTGTACATCCTACAATGCATAGGACAGCTGCCTCTGCAAAGAAATCCTCTGTCCTCACATGTCAATCATGCCAAGGTTAAGAAACACTGCTAGACATTTACCCACCTCATAGGGTGGTTGTGAGGATTTACTTAAATAATATGTTGTAAAGTCCGATGGAAGCTTTAAATTCTATGAAGTTTTATTGATGCCACAATTTTACAGTATCTGTTGAAGCAGAGACAATAAATTCTTGCAGTCAAGTGATTACAACAATCTCTTCTCTTCTGAATGAATGAATGTGGTGCATTTTGAATATGGTACTTTGTGTAGTAGTCCCCAGCAGCCTTCAGTAGAGTAGCAGAAAAGAAATGAAAAAAAAAATGCTTCCAGGTTTATTCTGACTCCACAATAGCCACCATTTTAAATTGTTTTGCAGAAAGACTGATTATAAAATTCACTGAAAATGAGTTGCAAAGTATACTTTTATTTTTAAAAGAAAATGGTAGGTGGGAGAACATGAAGCTTGAGGGGGCATTGTGAGACCTTTCCCCCTGAGAAATGTCAAGGGAATTAAAGAAGCTGGATAGTGAGACCAAAGGCAGCAGCATGTTCTCCACGCCTTCCTTCTCCAGCAGTGAGCATCCACCCCACGCTTTGCTGTGTACCAAGCTCTTGTTAGAGCTTGTTAGCTCTTGTTGCTGTGTACCAACCTCCCACAGGACAGGGCAGCTCCCTCCCAGAAATTATGCCTTAAAATGAGGGAAACAAGCAGCTATTCCTGTGATTAAGAACACTCCCTACAATGAAAGAAAGGTTAAAAAAAAAAAACCCTGCCTCAATGAGTTCTTAATTGGGTATAAGATAATGTTGGTAGAAGCTTAAAATATTTAACTAGCGATAAATATTCAAGGCAGTCATTTGAAGTAATCAATGGCTAGGTGAATGCATACATTAGCTGGCAGAGCATCACTTAATCAACAATTCAAATAAACAAGAGGATAATTAAAAATGCAAAACTTCAAATATAGAGAATTAATTAGCAAAGTTGCTAATTACCTCCAGGTTCTTTCTTCCTCCACCCATTGACTACTTAAACTTTTGTCAGAGCATTTCTAAAAATAACCAGTTGTCAAGAGATTCATTTCTTTTCAGAAGGCCTGGTTACTCAGAATGATGGCCAGGTCAAGCAGACAGCTTAGAAATACCCAAGATTTAAGTGTTAGGAAGTGATCTCAGAATGTAAAGCCTGAGAATCCTTCAGCTGACATATACTGCTGGCAAGAAAAGGACATTCCATCCCCCCATATTTAGTCTTTATCACTTAAAAGCTCTAGACTTTTATCTCTGCATCCAAATATTGTATGAGAGAATCTATCAGGTAGAGAGAAACATTCGTGATAGCTTACTGATACTGAAAAATTACATGATTTTCTTCATTTGACAAATTCTTAGTTCCTTCCTGTTTCAATCCTCTCAAGTTATTACACACCCTGCTATATATATAAGTTATATTACAGTGGTTTAAATATTACAGAGGAGGCTACTTTCAGTGTCTTCAACTAGAATAACAAAGCTCTTAAGCTCTTCGGCTCATTTGTTAAAATGAGACTTCATCATACAGGCATTTTTCTTTTGCTTTTTGAGGGAGGTATGACTTTTTTTCCCTTCGAAGAGCACCTTTGGTTTCTTCCTCTAGCTTCAGTACCTATTAAGCAGTTCTTTGTTTTGAAGAATATATATCAGTCCCAAGATGTTTTCTGGTTGGAGAAAAACTGCATTTTTTCTAAGGTTGCTTGACGTTGAGGCTCCTAGTTCTTGTATAAAGTTGTGATTTATGTGTTCTTGCACATACTTTTCTTGGAAAAATTTTGGAAATGGGAGTTAGAAGTATGTGTTCTAATTTCATCATCATTACTTCTTACCTCTGTGACCTTGTGCAAGTCATTTACCTTTAGTTTCAACTTACATTCCCGGACGTTAAAGAATAAAGGGTCAATTTGTTAAGTGGATTTGAAACCTAATGGAGGGTAAGAACCCTACCTAAATGAATATGAAACCTGAGGGGGCTGTTAGAACCCACTGAGGTCAGGTTTTTCCAAAATCTAAGGAGATAACATTGTTTTACACCATTCTGCTGGTGTTTACTCATCATTGAAAATTCATTTCCTTCAATTTTCAGGCAATAAAAATGTAAGATTCAAAGAAATGAAATAAATTGCTTAAGGTCACATAGTTGGCTGATGATAGCACTTGGACTTCAAATGTAATCCTCTGACCTGAAAAACTGCTTATTTACCAATTTATTAGTTGCTTATTCAATCTGGGGATGACCATACCTTTTGGGATAACAATCACAATTCAATATAAAAAATACATGCACACACTCATACATTAAATGAACTGGGTAGAGAGGAAATATATATAACATAATAAAGACCATACATGACAAGCTCACAGCTAACATCATACTCAGTGGTGAAAAGCTAAATGCTTTTTTCTGAGATCAGCAACAAGACAAGGAAACCCACACTCACCATTCCTTTGAATATAGTCCTAGGAGCTCTAGCTAGAGCAGTTAGGCAAGAAAAAGAAATAAAAGACATACAAGTCAGAAAGGAAGAAGTAAAACTGTTTCTATTTGCAGAAGACATGATATTATATATAGAAATTTCTAAGACTCCACCAAGAAACTGTTAGAACTAATAAACAATTTCCATAAAATTGCAAGATATGCAGTCAATATCCAGGGAATTCCCTGGCTGTCTAGTGGTTAAGACTCTGTGCTTCCACTGTATGGAGTCAAGGCTCAATCCCTGATCAAGGAACTAAGATCCCTCAAGCTGTGTGATGCAGCCAAAAAATAAAATAAATCAATATACAAAAATAAGGTGCATTTCTAGACACTAATAACAAACTATCAGAAAGAAAATTTTTTTTAAAAAAACCTCATCTACAACTGAATTAAAAAGAGTAAAATACTTAGGAATAAATTTACCCGGGAGATGAAAGATCTGTGCACTGAGAACTGTAGGATATTGATTAAAAAAATTGAAGACACAAATAAATAGAAAGATATCCTGTGTCCATGAGTTGGAATAATTAATATATTGTTAAAATAGCCATACTATGCAAAGTGATCTACAGAGTATATGCAATCCCTATCAAAATTCCAATAACATTTTTTTTCACAGAAATAGGGAAAAAAATTCCTCAACTGTATATGGAATGGCAAAATGACAAATGACAATAGGCAAAGCAATCTTAAGAAGAAAAAAGCAGTAGGTATAGCACTTCCCTATTTCAAGCTATATCTTAAACCTATAGTAATCAAAATAAACAGTATGGTGTTGGCATAAAAGTAGATACATAAATCAGTGGACCAAACTAAGCCCAGAAATGAACTCATGGATATATGGGCAATTAGTTTATTTATACAACAAAAGAGCCAAGAATATACAGTGGAGAAGGGATAATCTCTCCATTTAATGCTGTAGGACAACCACATGTAGAAGAATGAAACTGGACCCCCTATTATGCACAAAACAGTCAACTCAAAATTAATCAGACTTGATCATAAAACTCATGAAAGAAAACATAAGCAGTAAGTTCCTTAAGATTGGTCTTTCCAATGATTCTTCTGATTTGACACCAAAAGCCAAGGCATTGAATAGGAGAGAATATTTGCAAGTCATATATTCAATAAGAGTCAAAAGTATATAAAGACATTAAACTCAGTAGGAAAAAGACAACTCAGTTAACAATGGTCAGGGGAACTAAATAGACATTTTTTAGAGGAAGGCATATGAAGGACCAATGAGCACATAAAAATGTGCTAAATATCACTGATCATCAGGGAAATGCCAATTGAAGATACAATGAGATGTTCCCTGGCATCTCTTAGAATGGCTATTATCAAAAAGACAAGAAATAACAAATATTAGTGAGGATGTAGAGAAAAGGGAACCCTAATACACCGTCGATGGCAATGTAAAGTGGTTCAGTTTCTGTGGAAAATAATATGGAAGTTCTTCAAAAAAGAAAAGAAAAAAATATAGCTATCATGTGAACCAGCAATTTCACTTCTGGGTATATGTCCAAGGGTAATGAAAACAGGATCTTGAATAGATATCTATATTTCCATGTTCATTTCAACATTTTTCTACAATAGCCAAGACATGAATGCATAAAGAAATTGTGCATGAGGGTTTTTACTTCCCCAGCCAGGGATTGAACTCATACTCCCTGCATTGGAAGCACAGAGTCTTAACCAGTGGACCACCAGGGAAGTCCACGCTCAGATTTGTTCTTGTGCATGTATTATCTACCATGCATGGAGGTAGGGGGATTGTGCTGAGTCAGCTCATTATCCCAGACAGTCATATTGAGAGAAAGAAAAGAGAAAAAGTCAGAACATTATAGGTTCCCTAACCTTCCAAGCCCTTTGAAAGCTCTACTCAAAGGAGATGTGACCCAGTTAATGCTCTACAGTTGTCCAGCTCAGGTCAATTATACTCCTTTAAAATACTGGGCAAAACCTCTTTACACAGATAAGAAAACTAACATATATGTTTAAATTACAAACCTAGAGTTGTTTAACCAGTAAGGGCAGAATTAGAAAGTGGACCAGGATATGTAGTTAATATACAAAACAGGCTTTCTTCAAGTTTCTTTTCTTCTCTTGCAAAGGTGTCATAAACTTATGCATATGAACGGTATCTGTAAATTTTAAATCTATATATTCAAAGGTTCAGACTTACAAATGTAATAATTGTAATTTCTAAATTATTAAATTTCATAGAAAATTAAATTTTATAATTTGTATTTTGTATTCATTCATTGTTTTAATCCATGAGGAGTACTTGTGAATACTTAGAAATGCAGACAAGTGGTTAACTTTTAAGATTGTTGATGTACAGAACTTAATGAATAGGTTCAGTAAAATTCATATTTCTTGATATATTCATTACTCAGGAAAAAATGCATACATCTCTTTTAATTATTCACAAAGTTACAGTGCCTTAAAATCTTAACAATGGATTAATGCCTTTGATGTTATTATACACATTAAATAAAGTTATATTTAATACAACTACACAGAAATAATATATGAGTCTTTCTTTTGATCCTAAAAGTAGGAAATAAAACTATTTCTTTGGCAATTATAGAATTTGTTCACAGATTCTTCCTGAAGTTTTGCACTTTTCTGCTTTTCTGCTTGCTGGTTTATTGGGTAAGTGAAGTAAAGTTTCTGGGTGGCTTTTAAAACTATAACACCAATACAGTATACTAACACATATATATGGGATTTAGAAAGATGGTAATGATAACCCTGTATGCAAGACAGCAAAAGAGACATAGATGTATAGAATGGACTTTTGGACTCTGAGGGAGAGGGAGAGGGTGGGATGATTTGGGAGAATGGCACTGAAACATGTATATTATCATGTAAGAAATGAATCACCAGTCTATGTTCAATACAGGATACAGGATGCTTGGGGCTGGTGCACGGGGATGATCCAGAGAGATGATATGGGGTGGGAGGTGGGAGGGGGTTCAGGATTGGGAACTCATGTACACCCGTGGCGGATTCATGTCAATGTATGACAAAACCAATACAGTATTGTAAAGTAAAACAAAGTAAAAATAAAAAATAAAAAAAACCCTATATGCATGTTTCAAAGTTAATAAACCTGGTTTTTAAACAAATAATGTTATATTAAGAAAGAACACTTATTTTTTAAACTTTTTCTCTCCAGTTAGACTAGTTCCTGTTCATCGACTAAGTCATGTCTGACTCTTTGTGACTCTATGGACTGCAGCATGCCAGGCTTCCCTGTCCTTCACTGTTTCCCAGGGTTTGCTCAAAGTCATGTGCATTGAGTTGGTGATGGAACCCTTCTCCTCCTGCCCTTAGTCTTTCCCAGCGTCAAGGTGTTTTCCAGTGAGTGGGCTTTTCCCATCAGGTGGCCAGAATATTGACTGGACCTTCAGTTTCAGCTTCAGTCCTTCCAATGACTATTCAAGGGTTGATTTCCTTTATGATTGACCGATTTGATCTCTCTGCTGTCAAGGGTCTATCAAGAGTCTTACAGCACCACAGTTGGAAAGCATCAAATCTTTGGCACTCAGCCTTCTTTATGGTCCAACTCTCACATCAGTACATAACTACTAGAAAGACCATAACTTTGACTCTGTGGGCTTTTGTAGGCCGAGTGATGTCTATGCTTTTTAATATGCTGTCTAGGTTTGTCATAGCTTGTCTTCTAAGGAGTGAGTGTCTTTTAATTTCGTGACTATAATAATCATCCACAGTGATTTTCAGTTCAGTTCAGTCACCCAGTCGTATTCAACTCTTCACGACCCCATCAACTGCAGCATGCCAGGCTTCACCATCCATCACCAACTCCCGGAGCTTACTCAAACTAATGTCCATCGAGTTGGTGATGCCATCCAACCATTTCATCCTCTGTAATCCTCTTCTCCTCCTGCCTTCAGTCTTTCCCAGTATTAGGGTTTTTTCCAATGAGTCAGGTGGCCAAAGTATGGGAGTTTCAGCTTCAGCATCAGTCCTTCCAATGAACATTCAGGACTGATTTCCTTTAGGATGAACTGATTTGATCTTGCAGTCCATGGGACTCTCAAGAGTCTTCTCCAACACCACAGTTCAAAAGCATCAATTCTTCTGAGCTCACTTTCTTCATAGTCCAACTCTCACACCCATTCATGACCACTGGAAAAACCATAGGTTTGACTAAATGGACATTTGTTGGCAAAGTAATGTTTCTGCTTTTTAATATGCTGTCTAGGTTAGTCACAACTTTTCTTCCAAGGAGCAAGCATCTTTTAAAAACATGGCTGCAATCACCATCTGCAGTGGCTTTGGATCCCAGGAAAATAAAGTCTGTCACTGTTTCCATTGTTTCCCTATCTATTTGCCATGAAGTGATGACACCAGATGCCATGATCTTAGTTTTCTAAATGTTGAGGTTTAAGTGAACTTTTTCACTTTCCTCTTTCACTTTCATGAAGAGGTTCTTCAGTTCTTCAATTTTTGCCAGAAGGGTGGTGCCATCTGCATATCTGAGGTTATTGATATTTCTCCTAGAAATCATGATTCCAGCTTGTGCTTCCTCCAGCCCAGCATTTAGCATGATGTACTCTGTATATAAGTTAAATAAGCAGGATGACAATATACACCCTTCACATACTCCTTTCCCAATTTGGAAACAGTCTGTTGTTCCATGTCCAGTTCTAACTGTTACTTCTTGACCTGCATACAGATTTCTCAGAAGGCAGGAGGAAGGTAGGGTGGTCTGGTAATCCCATCTCTTGAAGAATTTTCCACAGGTTTTTGTGATCCATACATTCAAAGGCTTTGGCATAGTCAATAAAGCAGAAACAGATGTTTTTCTGGAACTCTCTTGCCTTTTCAATAATAAAACGGATGTTGGCTATTTGATCTCTAGTTCCTCTCCTTTTTCTAAATTCAGCTTGAACCTCTGGATATTCACGGTTCATGTATTGTTGAAGCCTGGCTTGGAGAATTTTGAGCATTACTTTGCTAGCGTGTGAAATGAGTGCAATTGTTTGGTAATTTCTACATTCTTTGGCATTGCCTTTCTTTGAAATTGGAATGAAAACTGACCTTTTCCAGTCCTGTGGCCACTGCTGAGTTTTCTAAATTCGCTGGCATATTGAGTGCAACACTTTCACAGCATCCTCTTTTAGAATTTGAAATAGCTCAACTGGAATTCCATCACCATCACTAGCTTTGTTTGTAGTGATGCTTCCTAAGGCCCACTTGACTTTGCATTCCAGGATGTCTGGTTCTAGGTGAGTGATCACACCATTGTGGTTATCTGGGTCATGAAGATCCTTTTGGTATAGTTCTTCTGTGTATTCTTGCTACCTCTTCTTAATATCTTCTGCTTCTGTTAGGTCCATACCATTTCTGTCCTTTATCGAGCCCATCTTTGCATGAAATGTTCCCTTGGCATCTCTAATTTTCTTGAAGAAATCTCTAGTCTTTCCCATTCTATTTTCTTTTATTTCTTTGCATTGATTATTGAGGAAGGCTTTCTTATCTTTCCTTGCTATATTTTTGGAACTCTGCACTCAAATGGATAAATTTTTCCTTTTCTCCTTTGCCTTTGGCTTCTCTTCTTTTCACAGCTATTTGTAAGGCGTCTTCAGACAACATTTTGCTTTTTTTGCATTTCTTTTTCTTGTAGGTGGTCTTGATCACCACCTCCTGTACAGTGTCACAAACCTCCATTCATAGTTCTTCAGGCACTCTGTGTATCATATTGAATCCCTTGAATCTGTTTGTCACTTCCACTGTATAATCCTAAGGGATTTTATGTAGGTCATACGTGAATGGTCTAGTGGTTTTCCCTACTTTCTTCAATTTAAATCTGAATTTTGCAATAAAGAGTTCATGATCTAAGACACAATCAGCTCCCAGTCTTGTTTTTGCTGACTGTATAGAGTTTCTCCATGTTCTGCTGCAAATAATATAATCAATCTGATTTCGGTATTGACCATCTGGTGATGTCCATGTGTAGAGTCTTCTCTTGTGTTGTTGGAAGAAGGTGTTTGCAATGACCAGTGCATTCTCTTGGCAAAACTCTGTTAGTCTTTGCCCTGCTTCATTCTGTACTCCAAGGCCAATTCCTAAAATTGCTGATTCCTAAAATGCTGATGTTCACTCTTGCCATCTCCTGGTTGACCCCTTCCAATTAACCTTGATTCATAGACCTTACATTCCAGGTTCCTATGCGATATTGCTCTTTACAGCATCAGACTTTTTACTTCCATCACCAGTCACATCCACAACTGGGTGTTATTTTTGCTTTGGCTCCAACTCTTCATTCTTTCTCAAGTTATTTCTCCACTGTTCTTCAGTAGCATATTGGGCACCTGCCAACTTGGAGAGTTCATCTTTCAGTTTCCTATCTTTTTGCCTTTTAATACTGTTCATGGGGTTCAGAAGGCAAGAATACTGAAGTGGTTTGCCATTCCCTTCTCCAGTGGACCACGTTTTGTCAGAACTCTCCACCATGACCTGTCTGTCTTGGGTGGCCCTACACGGTATGGCTCATTGTTTCGTTGACTTAGACAAAGCTGTGGTGCATGTGATCAGCTTGCTTGGTTTTCTGTGATAGTGGTTTTCATTTCGTCTGCCCTCTGATGGATAAGGATAAGAGGCTTATGGAAGCTTCCTGATGGGGGAGCCTGACTGAGGGGGAAACTGGGTCTTGTTCAGTGAGTTTTAGAGCCCAAGAAAATAAAATCTGCCACTCTTTCTACTTTTGCCCCATCTGTTTTCCATGAAGTAATGGGACCGGATGCCATGATCTTCATTTTTTTTTTCATGTTGAATTTTAAGCCAACCTCTTCACTATCCTCTTTCACCCTTGTCAAGAGGCTCTTTAGTTCCTGTTCACTTTCTACCATTAGAGTGAATCACCTGCATATCTGAGGTTGTTGATATTTCTCCCAGCAGTCTTGATTCTTGTGATTCTGGTACCTCAGCATAGTGCATGATGTACTCTGCACAGAAGTTAAATAAGCATTGTGATAATATACAGCCTTGACATACTCCTTTTGCAATTTTGAACCAGTCCATTGTTCCATGTCTGGTTCTAACTGTTGCTTCTTGATTTGCATACAAGTTTCTCAGGAGACAGGTAAGGTGATCTGGTATTTCCATCTTTCTAAGAATTTTCCAGTTTGTTTTGATCCACAAAGTCTTAAGTCATGTCTGACTCTTTACAACCCTATGAACTGTAGTTCACAAGGCTCCTCTAAGTGGGTTGCAATTTGTTTCTCCAGGGGATCTCCTGACCCAGGGGTCAAACTCATATTTCCTGCATTGTAGGCAGATCCTTTATCACTTGGGCCATAGGAGAGCTTGTCCATTTAGACTTAGGGCACATTAAAAAAAAGTTCTTGTACTAATCTTGTTTTAGAATCCTTGGAGGAGGTGAGACACCACTTTGAATAAATTTGATGTGGCCAGAGAAATAGCAACCCTGTCAATTCTTAAAGTAACACTTGGGATTTGAAATAGCAATTTGCTGAGTGGATGATTGAGAAAGCTGAGTAAGGACAGCATTTCTGGAGCTGTATTTTTTTAGAAATGTCTGGTCATGTCACGTGGCATGCAGGATCCCAGTTCCAGCAGGGATTGAACACTCACTCTGCACAGTGGGAGCACAGCATCATAACGACTGGATGTCTAGGGAAGTCCAGCACAGCATTTCAGGTCTGAATAACATCGAAATCTCATAACTGTCAATTTAGAATTATATGATATATGTTTACTTTGAAACTCACTAAAGATATTATTCTGTTTAAGTGTTTATTTGTAGCTGATGGATGTAGAATGGGATATAATTAGGATTTCCTTACAACAGTCACTTTTTTCAAGTCATGAGTTATTATTACTAAGAAAAGATGAAGAAAATACACGTAAAAATGAATTATCTTTAACATGAGTTTAGAATTGCCTTTTCCTATGAACTGTTGACTTTCAAAAAACTTTTTAGCCTTATTACTATACTTTTTATTATTTGAATGATTTTCTGTCATATCCAGTGTATTATTTAGTAATATTTAAATAGTAAAATATTTAAAATTACTAAATACCACTGTTTAACTTTTCTTCTGATTATGAAATACTCTGAAAATTAAAAATGTGGTCATTGATTTAAGTGGGATGCACCAACTTAATTTTGCTCTTATTTGAACATTTTAAGAACCACATAGTTTTTCTGCAACTGAAACTTCCACCAGGTACTTGAGATTTGATCTGTAGTAACTTGTATATTCCTGAAGCCAGTTTGGGCCTCAGATACAACTCAGTCAAGTTCTTACTTAATTACAAGTTCTCAAAGAGCAGGGATCATATTTTTTTTATTTTTTAAAGAGCCTAATGCATATCAGGCAAATAGATAGGGAAACAGTGGCTGACTTTATATTTTTGGGCTCCGAAATCACTGCAGATGGTGACTGCAGCCATGAAATTAAAAGACATTTACTCCTTGGAAGGAAAGTTATGACCAACCTAGACAGCATATTAGAAAGTAAAAACATTACTTTGCCCAAAAATGTCTGTCTAGTCAAAGCTCTGGTTTTTCCCATCAGTCATGTATGGATGTGAGAGTTGGACTGTAGAGAAAAATGAGCACTGAAGAACTGATTTTTTTGAACTGTGGTGTTGGAAAAGACTCTTGAGAGTCCCTTGGACTGCAAGGAGATCCAACTAGTCCATCCTAAAGGAGATCAGTCCTGGGTGTTCATTGGAAGGACTGACGTTGAAGCTGAAACTCCAATACTTTGGATACCTGATGTGAAGAACTGACTCATTTGAAAAGACCCTGATGCTGGGAAAGACTGAGGGCAGGAGGAGAAGGGGATGAAAGAGGATGAAATGGTTGGATGGCATCACTGACTCAATGGACCTGAGTTTGGCAAGACTCTGGGAGTTGATGATGGACAGGGAGGCCTGGTGTGCTGTAGTCCATGGAGTCACAAAGAGTCAGACATGACTGAGAGACTGAACTGAACTGAACTGAACTGAATGCATATCAGGCACTTATTAGCTGTCCAGTAATGAATGAAGCAATTAGATGGGGAAACAGTGGAAACAGTGGCTGGCTTTATTTTGGGGGAGCTACCAAATCACTGCAGATGGTGATTGAAGCCATGAAATTAAAAGACACTTACTCCTTGAAAGGAAAGTTATGACCAACCTAGACAGCATATTCAAAAGCAGAGACATTACTTTGTCAACAAAAGTCCATCTAGTCAAGGCTATGTTTTATCCAGTAGTCATGTATGGATGTGAGAGTTGGACTATAAAGAAAGCTGAGCGCCGAAGAATTGATGCTTTTGAACCATGGTGTTGGAGAAGACTTTTGAGAGTCCCTTGGACTGCAAGGAGATCCAACCAGTCCATCCTAAAGGAGATTAGTCCTGGGTGTTCATTGGAAGGATTGATGTTGAAGTTGAAACTCCAATATTTTGGCCACCTGATACGAAGAGCTGACTCATTTGAAAAGACCCTGGTGTTGGGAAAGATTGAGGGCCAGAGGAGAAGGGGAAGACAGAGGATGAGATGGTTTGATGGCATACTTAATGGACATGACTTTGGGTAAACTCCTGGAGTTGGTGATGGACAGGGAGGCCTGGCGTGCTGTGTTTCATGGAGTCGCAAGAAGTCAGACACAACTGAGTGACTGAACTGAATGAATGAAGATTGTGCTTGTGCAATTTTAACAGTTCTTTCCCTCTGAAGGTCAAACAATAAAACTAGAAACACAGAATTCAACGGAAGTAATTTTTGTCTCAGCAAGTGACATGTATACAGTTCTCAGAAAACTGGGTGTTTCTCTGTTTGTAGTTGTGTAAGATTTTTAAATAAACTTCTGTACTGAGTTAATAAGATGGTGTATCCTATGCAGATAACCACAGAAGCACTTAATCAGCTATTGTGAGAGATGAAATTCTCATTTTGAGGAAATGCAAAATAGTTGAATACATTTCAATACTTTGCCCAAGTATTTTAGCTCTTCTGGTCTTTTTTTTTTTTTTGTAGGCAGTTATGTTTACTGACAGGTGAGAATGTTTCACCTGTATTTGTTTGGTAGATGTAAACTCTTACAGTGTGCTTTTTCCTTCCATGGGGCCTCTCCCCTCCTTCTTCTAAAGTAAGTTCTTGAAACAGAATTATATTGAAGTAAAGTGAGGAAGAAGAGAAGTAATCGTTTTCTGCCTGCTCTTTCTAAACCATACGGAAAGATCAAAGTTAGGATCAACGCTAATATTGTCAACCTATAAAAGAGCCCGTTCATCATGTCTAACTTTCCTTGACAGTATCTACAAAGGCTTCTGTACCTAAGGATGATTTTATTGTCAATATGCAATCAGGCAGGTCAATGTTCATTTCATTTGTGAAGAAAACCACATCAAGCAAATTTCATTATAAAACCTAGAAATCAATATACGTTTGTGCCAGTGT
Source organism: Budorcas taxicolor (assembly GCF_023091745.1). Taxonomy (NCBI): domain Eukaryota; kingdom Metazoa; phylum Chordata; class Mammalia; order Artiodactyla; family Bovidae; genus Budorcas; species Budorcas taxicolor. Next base: position 36,415,840 of record NC_068910.1, read on the forward strand.
GCTCTAAATAATGAATGTGAGTTCTCCTTTACCGTGAAATAACATTTTTAAGCATTGAATTTTTACTGAAAGAAGGAAAAAGCTGTACTTGTTTCTTCTTGGACAGTATTTGGATTTGTTAGTCAGTAATATTAAGAATGACTTTTAGAGTCTATTTTGTTTTAAATATGTGTGTTCTTACGGTGTCTGCAATTTGACATTGACTAAAATGAAAAAAATATACAGATGTGTCAACTGATAAATATCAGAAAGGTGATAAAAAGTTATAGTTAGCAGGGGTTTAATATGCATTGTTTCTGAATGCTGTGATAAGAATTTTCAGTTGAATTTTGCATGTAATGTTTTGTTAAGTTAATGTATCATTTGGATGCATTGGGTCTTAGTTGCATCATACAGGACCTTTCACTGACAGTAGTTGTGGTGCAAGGGCTTAGATGCCCCACAGCATGTGGGATCTTAGTTCCCTCGTAGTATTTTCCCTCCCTCCTTGTCCTCTGCATTGAAGGTCAGATTCTTAACCATTGGGCCACCAAAAAATTCCCTGCGTATAATATGTATAACTGCCATAGTACAGGAGCACATAGTTGGGTTACCCCATGCTGTAAGCCACAAGCACCACAGAATAGATGTTTTTATTTCACCTAACCATTTAATATACATGTGTCCTTCCAATTGTGATCTATCCTTTCACAGAGTTTCTGAAACCTTTGCTGGATTCTGTGTTCCATCTGACACAAGAAGGGAGAAATAAGGTGAGGATAGCAAGAATGGTGTTACATAGAAAAGGTATCTGTCCTTTTATCCACGTGCCATTGGTGAGAACTCAGTCACGTGGTTACACCTAATTGCAAGGGAGTCTGGGAAATGTAATCCAGCCATGGGTGCAGTAGGGAAAGGAAATAACCTTGCTAAACAAGGAGCTAGTCTCTCCCAAAAGGGGGTGTTATTCCTCTTTTATAAATAAGCTGCTAAGGGTTACATATGGTGACACCAGGTCTGCCTACCAGTCCATGTTTGTATACACTGCCTGGGCTGAAGATGTGCACCTTACTGGGATTTACCCTGGAGACACTTGCTATCTTGTGATGGAAAGATCAGCCAGAGCAATGCATGGCTAGAATTTTGATGTTTGGAGCTGCTTAGAAAGCCAGATTCCACATTTGCTGTGGTGATTCCTATGAATCTGAAATTATCAGGGGTGGCAGAGATTTTAGGGTGTGTGTCAGTTGGCTGTCAGGAGGCAGAATCTTGTGTGCTCTCATGAATTTGGACAGCAACCATACAGGCTGAGGTGGAACAAAATGGCAAAGGGTCCAATAATGGGGAAAGCAGACAAACTTTGAGGCAGTACATGTAATATGATGAATGCAGTTGATCATAGTTTGGACCCCAGGTCCTGGCTCACTCAGGTATGAACATGTTAGCCCTCTTCTGCTTTCCCCATCCCTATTGACTAAATTTTACTAATCTATTTAGGGCTTCAACTTTGTTTCCTTCTTCTATGTGATGAGACTCCTCATCTTTCTCTTTTAATTGCCCCTTCTTTGGTCTCACTGGTTTATCATTTTTAATTGTCTATTTGAATCTCCCCACTTCCGTCACCATCTCAAAAATTCATTGGAAGCCCAGGGTTTTTATCATTAACTATTTTTTACCCCAAAGCAAATACAGCAGAAAAGCAAATAAAAATGAATTGAATGATAATAACTAATATTTGTTATTAGTCATATTTTAGGCAATAAAACAATTTCCATGTTATTGGGTTTTCAGAGGAGTCTTGAGTTAGTAAATGTTGCTTCTTTTTTTTCTTTTTGTGTGGGCTCTGAGAATATTATGCATTCATATTCATGTGTAATTTTATGTCAATCTACATTCTATGTAGATTTTTATCTTTTTCATTAATGCCATACACATAGTTGTCTATGTGTATATTCTCTCAGATGGATTACAATCAATTCTCATTCTTACTTCCTGTATTAAAAGCATTCCAAAATTTATTTCATAACAATTTTGTCTTGTAACAACTATCATTCATGTGGAGTTTAAAAGAATGGTTTAGTTATTCTTCTTATTGAATTTAAAAATCTTTTTTTCTTGGTTGTTAGTTAAAAATATTGAAGCATATTTGAGATAGTATGATTTATAAGCAAATTATATATTCAGTCATTCAGTTGATCAAATATATATTTCTCACTTCTCATATAATTTTGGTCTTCATCCATAGTTCCTGACTCACAACTCTGCCAAACCCTTGAAATTTCCTAAGTACTGAGCATGACCAGGTGTTTCTTATTAGGTTCATGAGGTTAATTTTGGACCCCAGCTAAGGATGAGAACGGGTTGCCAGTAGAACCAACCAGGTGATTAGAAGGTTGGAGCTCTCAGTCCCACCCCTGGACTTCTGGGGAAGGTGCTGGAGGTTTAGTCTATTGCCATTGGCCCAGTGCTTTAATCAATCATGATTATTTAATGAAGCCTCCATCGAACCCCAGCTTTCTGTTTGGAGGGTTTGGAGAGCTTCTGGGTTATTGAAACCTTGAGGTGTTGGAAAAGTGGTATGCCTGGAGGACATGGAAGCTCCACGTCCTTTCCCCATTCTTTGCTCTATGCATCGTGAGCATCTGATAACTCATGCGTTCTAATCTTGGTATCCAAAATGTTTCTCTGAATTCTAGTAGAATAATTAAACTTGAGCAGGGAGTTGTGGGAAATTCTAGTTTATTCTTCTGACAAATTTTCGTACAGGTAACAACCTAGGTTTGCAATTGGCATCCTGAGTTGGAGGGAGTCTTGAAACCTCACATTTGTAGCCTGTTAGTCAGATGCCCCAGTAACAACCTGGGTTTGTGACTGGCATCTGAGATGGGGAAGGAGGCAGTCTTGTTTGACAGACCTCTTAGCCTTGGTAAGTTAATACTATCTTTGTGTACAGTAGTCTCAAGATTGAATTGAATTGTGGGACACCTAGCTGATAGACTGAGAAATGCTTGTGGGTGTGGAGACTTCCCCCTCCCCATCCCACTGCCATTTCAGTTGGCACCAGACTCATTTACATTTCTGTAACTTTCACATAGTCAGTCCTGAATGAGCCTTTGTACTCATTGAGTCAGTGGAGTACCCACTCTGGGTGGACTTATGGGCGGAAATATCAATAACCTCAGATATGCAGATGACACCACCCTTATGGCAGAAAATGAAGAGAAACTAAAAAGCCTCTTGATGAAAGTGAGAGTGGAGAGTGAAAACGTTGTCTTAAAGCTCAACATTCAGAAAACGAAGATCATGGCATCTGGTCCCATCACTTCATGGGAAATAGATGGGGAAACAGTGTCAGAATATTTTTCTGGGCTCCAAAATCACTGCAGATGGTGATTGCAGCCATGAAATTAAAAGACGCTTACTCCTTGGAAGAAAAGTTATGACCAACCTAGACAGCATGTTCAAAAGCAGAGACATTACTTTGCTGACTAAGGTCCGTCTAGTCAAGGCTATGGTTTTTCCTGTGGTCATGTATGGATGTGAGAGTTGGACTGTGAAGAAGGCTGAGCGCTGAAGAATTGATGCTTTTGAACTGTGGTGTTGGAGAAGACTCTTGAGAGTCCCTTGGACTGCAAGGAGATCCAACCAGTCCATTCTGAAGGAGATCAGCCCTGGGATTTCTTTGGAAGGAATGATGCTGAAGCTGAAACTCCAGTACTTTGGCCACCTCATGGGAAGACTTGACTCGATGGAGAAGACTCTGATGCTGGGAGGGATTGAGGGCAGGAGGAGAAGGGGACGACAGAGGATGAGGTGGCTGGATGGCATCACTGACTCGATGGATGTGAGTCTGAGTGAATTCCGGGAGTTGGTGATGGACAGGGAGGCCTGGTGTGCTGTGATTCATGGGGTCGCAAAGAGTCGGACACGACTGAGTGACTGAACTGAACTGAACTGATGGGTAGAATAAAGCCAGCTTTTTCACCTTCTGTTTAATTATATCTTTAAAAAAACCCACATTCATAATTTCAGTTGCCATTTTTACATCTCATTATAGGCATTTTGATGCTTTAAAAATGTTCCTTTTGTTTTGTTGAACCTCTTTTTGAATACCCATAGAGTGCCACCCTTAATTTCTCATTAATTTTAACTTGGTTTAAATAGGGCTTTCAAGTCTGAACATTGGAATTGGCTGGGGATGTTAAAAAATAACAATAACACTTTCTAATTTATGTGAGGTGGGTGCTAAGAGAGAGATAATGTCAAAAATTTACCCCATGTGTTTCCTGTAAGTAACTCAGGCTGAAAATTTTTGACAGAAGAGTTTCTTAAGATGGGATCTGAACTTTCTCAGTTCAGTTCAGATCAGTCACCCAGTCATGTCCGACTCTTTGTGACCCCATAAACTGCAGCATGCCAGGCCTCCCTGTCCATCACCAACTCCCGGACTTAACCCAAACTCATGTGCATTGAGTTGGTGATGCCATCCAACCATCTCAACCTCTGTTGTCCCCTTCTCCTCCTGCCCTCAATCCCTCCCAGCATCAGGGTCTTTTCAAATGAGTCAGCTCTTTGTATCAGGTGGCCAAAGTATTGGAGTTTTAGCTTCAACATCAGTCCTTCCAATGAACACCCAGGACTGATCTCCTTTAGGATGGACTAGTTGGATCTCCTTGCAGTCCAAGGGACTCTCAAGAGTCTTCTCCAACACCACTATTCAAAAGCATCAATTCTTCGGTACTCAGCTTTCTTCACAATCCAACTCTCACATCCGTACATGACTACTGGAAAAATCATAGCCTTGACTAGACAGACCTTTGTTGACAAAGTAATGTCTCTGCTTTTGAATATTCTGTCTAGGTTGGTCATAACTTTTCTTCCAAGGAGTAAGTGTCTTTTAATTTCATGTTGCAGTCACCATCTGCAGTGATTTTGGAGCTCCCCCAAAATTAAGTCAGCCACCGTTTCCACTGTTTCCCATCTATTTCCCATGAAGTGATGGGACCAGATGCCATGATCTTCGTTTTCTGAATGTTGAGCTTTAAGCCAACTTTTTCACTCCTCTTTCACTTTCATCAAGAGGCTCTTTAGTTCTTCTTCACTTTCTGCCATGAGGGTGGTGTCATCTGCATATCTGAGGTTATTGATATTTCTCCCAGCTAACTTGATTCCAGCTTGTGCTTCCTCCAGCCCAGCGTTTCTCATGATGTACTCTGCATATAAGTTAAATAAGCAGGGTGACAATATACAGCCTTGATGTACTCCTTTTTCTATTGGAACCAGTCTGTTGTTCCATGTCCAGTTCTAACTGTTGCTTCGTGACCTGCATACCGATTTCTCAAGAGGCAGGTTAGGTGATCTGGTATTCCCATCTCTCTCAGAATTTTCCACAGTTTATTGTGGTCCACACAGTCAAAGGCTTTGGCATAGTCATTAAAGCAGATACAGATGTTTTTCTGAAACTCTGTTGCTTTTTTGGTGATCTTAACTTTCTAGGTATACCGGAAGTTTCTAGGCATCTGTCTAATATATGCATCAATTTAATTAATAATGTGGTTTGTCTGGTGTTGAATGGCAAATTGGGAACCTGACCTACTGACTAAATTACTATTTTACAGTGTCTGAAAGTCAGGGGACACCTAGAATGTTGGAGCTGAGAGTTGTCACCGTTTGTCTAATTCCCCATTTTCTGGGTGAAGAGATTCAGGTCCAGAGGGATGAGATATATGGCTCAGCTTCATGAGCTGGCCAGGTTGGGAGCAAGGACTATGAACTTGAAGCTTTTAGCCTATAGTTAGGTGGTCTTTTTGTTTCATTCCTTGCATCTCAGAAGCTATATTGTGAAATAGCACAGAACTAGAGATTTCACTTGTTCTATTTGGGCCAAGTCCTGAAAACTCCTTTTGTTATTTAAACTCCAGTGCTTAAGTCCTAATTACCATTCAATAATTACTTTACAGTGAACAGATGTGTGTTATTTTCTAAGAAAAAAGTTGAAATGATCTACACCTGTACCTTCAGCAGTGTTTCTCCACTGAGAAGTAGCAGTCAGTATTAATGAATATGCTCAAGTTGCCAAGGTCTCAAATTCAGCTGATGCTGATGTATAGTGCAGTGTAAGGGCGTCTGTTGCCAACAGATCAAGTGTTCACCAGGCTCGCATCAGCTTTGCCAACTGCCAATCACCCAATCCGGCTTTCTCCCTGAAAAGCAGGTTTTGTCTTTCTGAAGTTAAGTAGTCCATTGGTGAAATGAGATAGTGTTTTCTCATTGGAAATAATTTCCCTGGCAACATAAAGTAACAAAATAGCAAAGTGAATCAGTTGAAGATGTGTCTTTGCTGTGAGTGACTTAGGTGTACGCATGTAAGATTACTGAAGCTGGGATGAGGTTAGCAACAACTGTATCAGTGGACTTAATTTTTCTTGGTATTGTTGGAATGGACTGATTGCCATTCTGTAATCCTTATTGTGCTCAGAAATGAGGGTGGGAAATGCTAGGAGGTTTATTTCATACTGGGATTCATTACTTTGTGTTATTTGTTGGAATATGATGTTTGTTTCACTCTCACATCATAGTTACAGATTGTGCATGTTTTCTACCTAGGCTTAATTTCAGAGGTTTCCACAATTGGAAGGTAGGACTGATTTTTAAAAAAATGTATATTTGCCCAAGGTTTGCTTCTATACATAAGATGGGTAATGTGGTTTAAACACATTAGCCTCCTGAGTGTGGAAACTCGGTTCAGTGCAGCTTAAGGGGATACGAGTACAAATACTTCATTTGATGTCTGTATATTCCTATATCCTCAAGTAATCCAGTGCTTCAGATCAATTGATGTTATTTTCCCCTTCAATTTGGACAGTTGATGAGTAGATTATAGTGATAAATCTTAAATGGTGTCTTCATGATAGTCAGCAGTGATCAACAACTGATCAGGTTTACATTTGTTTAATAGTGAACTTTTATAAATGTCTGTCACTTTTTCCCTTGAAAGGGATAGTGACACCCCCATCTTTCACTTTTCCTTTCAAAAATTAGTAATGGTGGTAAGACAGTGTCTCAAATGAAAAGAAGAAAATTATACATGACTGAATTTTGACATTATAAGTTGACATTATAGAATGAATCTTCCTAACGTGACATTTGACAACATAAGGTTTGTTCCACCCCCCGCCCCCTGCCCAGAAAGTCAGTAAAAGAGCATGGATTCCATGCAAGCCATCATATAAAGTCAGCCACACTGATTATGTGAAGACTATCAAAGCCTTAGATAAGAGAGCATTTCTACTGGAGCAGGGACTCAGGCTGCATTTCAGTAAGTACATGATAAATAAGTCTCAGTGTGCCTACTCTTCAGTACTGTTAAATGTAATGTAAGATCTTACTTAACGGTAATTTAAAATATTGCTGTTAAGTTGAAAAGAAGTTCTGCAAAAAAAAAAATTATCATTTTGATAGTTATAAATATTCTAAAGATAAATCCTATAGAAGATGATACTAATTCATATCCATGTATTCTTAACCACCTTTGAAAACAATTTAATACTTCGCTGTTTATTTAGAGCCCTTTTTGTTATAGATACAGTCAAACCTTTAAGTTACAGATACAAATGAAGCTCCTCTCACCCAAGTCTCCTTCCTACCTCTTCAGAGGTATTAATTATCCTGGCTTAAGTGTTTTCCCTTCATTTCCAAATATTTATACATTTATACACATCTTTTTATGCTAATATGTTTGTGTATATATATATATATATATACACACACATACACACCTACATATGCACACACTATTTTGTGTTAAAATTTAAAAACATGATACAGTGCATATCCTGTGGCTAATTGCTTGCTGTCTCCCAATATTCAGTATGATCAACACTCATAGTAGTTCATTTTAAATGCAGTATAATAGTCTAGTGTCTGACTGAATCATGATGTTTATCTGTTCTCCTATGGCTAGGCATTTTAGTTTCAAAAATGTCATTTTAACAAACTATGGCAACAAAGCCTCTGATGCATACATGCTTATGATGTAAACATTTCTCTAAGAACATACCCACTGATGTTGAATCATTGAGTTGTATGATATGTGTGTCAATTTTACTAGATACATTAGTGAATTGTTTTCTGAAGTGTTCGTACCAGTTCACATTCACACCAAGTGTTGAAGAGTTCTCTTATTTTGATTATAGTTGATACTGTGCCCTGACTGGTTTTGGTTCACATACTTTCTTACCCCATAGCTACAATGTTTTGAAATCCTTGTAGGCTCAGCCTCATCTACTTTTCTTGAATAGATCTTGCCCTTTTGTAATAGGTTTGAGGGAGCTATAGCCCACTACTCTGTAGCCCATCCACTCTGTGGGTGGATTATATTTGTTGCTAGTCAGGCCTTTACTTTGTGACTTATTTCAAATAAAAAGACTTTTTTTTTTTTTTTCATGGCATGTGTTTGGACCCACATTCTGAGAAGTAGAATACTCTGTCTCAAAACCTATTCCTTTAGGATCTGACATTAAATGTAGGATTCAGACTTTATCTAACTTCTTAAAGTTTCTCTTTCAAGGATTGAAGTTCATCCCCTGACTTTTAGTTTGCTTCTTTGGGACTTTGGTGCTACGGGGCTATTTGTGTGTATGTGTGTGTGTGGTATGGTTCTTCTTGCCCCATGCTTTATCAATGCCTTATCTTCTTCTGGACTTCCTTCCTGTCTATAATATAGGAAGGTTGCTCCTTGTTGTCATGCTTGCATGGTACTTCTCCTGGCACTTTCCTGGCCTGGAGGGCTGATCTGGTTCCCAACAAGTGCTCTCTGCTGTGGACCCTGCCATTGATACCATTTAAGAGAAAGATTGATTGCTGTCATCCCTGAAAGTGATTTCATGCTGTTTGCTCTACTCTTTTATAAAATCTATCGATTGTTTGACACCTGTTTTTCTTCCTTCAGTAAGTTTTGAAGGTCATGATCATTTCTAGAACTATCACATATTTCGATTTCTTCTTTACTAATGTGAACATCATCTCCATAGATGTACTAATACCTGTATTCTGATCATCAAGCAGTAAATGACTGCTTTTGACCTAAATATATGGAGGTTATCGGAAAACCAAAGCCCTAAGAATAGCATTGTAAAGGGAAAGCAACCCTCACAAAAGCAGATTTTTTTTCCTTGATTTTACAAGTCAAATACATGTGTTCATTTGATAAAGTTTGGAAAATAAAACGGTGCGTTAAGAAAAAAAGGTTTTCATGAAGCCATAATTAACTTTCTGTAGCAATCCAGATGTAAAGATACACAATATATATTACTTGAAAAAATATTTGAGTGCCTTCAAATGAGCTGAAGCTCCAATACTTTGGCTACCTGGTGCAAAGAGCTAACTTTTTAAAAAAGACAGTGTAGAGGATCATGTCATCTGCAAACAGTGAGAGTTTTACTTCTTCTTTTCCAATTTGGATTCCTTTTATTTCTTTTTCTGCTCTGATTGCTGTGGCCAAAACTTCCAGAACTATGTTGAATAGTAGCGGTGAAAGTGGACACCCTTGTCTTGTTCCTGACTTTAGGGGAAATGCTTTCAATTTTTCACCATTGAGGATAATGTTTGCTGTGGGTTTGTCATATATAGCTTTTATTATGTTGAGGTATGTTCCTTCTATTCCTGCTTTCTGGAGAGTTTTAATCATAAATGGATGTTGAATTTTGTCAAAGGCCTTCTCTGCATCTATTGAGATAATCATATGGTTTTTATTTTTCAGTTTGTTAATGTGGTGAATTACATTGATTGATTTGCGGATATTGAAGAATCCTTGCATCCCTGGGATAAAGCCCACTTGGTCATGGTGTATGATCTTTTTAATGTGTTGTTGGATTCTGATTGCTAGAATTTTGTTGAGGATTTTTGCATCTATGTTCATCAGTGATATTGGCCTGTAGTTTTCTTTTTTTGTGACATCTTTGTCAGGTTTTGGTATTAGAGTGATGGTGGCCTCATAGAATGAGTTTGGAAGTTTACCTTCCTCTGCCATTTTCTGGAAGAGTTTGAGTAGGATAGGTGTTAGCTCTTCTCGAAATTTTTGGTAGAATTCAGCTGTGAAGCCGTCTGGACCTGGGCTTTTGTTTCCTGGAAGATTTCTGATTACAGTTTCAATTTCCGTGCTTGTGATGGGTCTGTTAAGATTTTCTATTTCTTCCTGGTTCAGTTTTGGAAAATTGTACTTTTCTAAGAATTTGTCCATTTCTTCCATGTTGTCCATTTTATTGGCATACAACTAGTCTATGTCTGACGCAGGATACAGCATGCTTGGGGCTGGTGCATGGGGATGACCCACAGAGATGTTATGGGGAGGGAGGTGGGAGGGGGGTTCATGTTTGGGAACACATGTAAGAATTAAAGATTTTAAAATTAAAAAAAATAATAATAATAATAAAAAAAAAATAAAATAAAAAAAAAAAAAAATAAAAAAGACAGTGATGCTGGGAAATACTGAAGGCAGGCAGAGAAGGGGATGACAGAGGATGAGATGGTGGGATGGTATCACCCACTCAGTGGATCTAAGTTTGAGCAAACTCTGGGAGATGGTGAAGGACATGGAAGCCTGGCGTGCTGCAGTCCATGAGGTTGCAAAGAGTCAGAAATGTCTGAGCGACTGAACAACAACAGCAAAAATTGTTGGGTAATCAAAGAGCAGTAAATAAATTAAATATGGATCTGCCATTTATGGAGCTTAAAGTCTTCAGAAGGAAATGGTGAGAGATAAATAACTAAATATGTAAAAGCAAACAGAGAAGTGGTGTGAAGATCAGAAAGAGGTACAGTGATAGCAATGTTGTGACTGAAGGGAAAGGAAGAGAGGGCTACGTGGACTGCTACATGGATGGAGACTAATTAGTTTTAAAGGGAAAGCCAGTGTTTCTTAGAAGAAAATATTTTAGCTGAGTTTCACAGGATGTGAAAAGCAGGCATGCGAAGATCAAGGAGGACCAGATTACAGGGAGCCAGGGATGCAGGTACAGAGTGTCTGGAGACATGAAAGAGATTGGCATGTGGCTAACGGTAGGAAGAGACACCATCAATTTAATCACAGCTTTCTGTGGAGGAGTTAAGGGGAGATAAAAACACAAGAATGTAAATGTACAACCCAATTTAATGATCTAACCAGTTACAGATAAAGTGAAAGCTTATAGACGTTCATTTTGAGATCAAATTATCATGGTATGTTTCTATTTTTAAAGAAGTTGGAAATGAGTATATATTTTGTAACTTTCTTTTAAAATATTAAGTCTAATAATTGCTATTTCCCCATACATGCCCACGTCTGGAGGTTTAGAAATTGATTTGTAAAGTGGTTTAAATATTTATAAAAATTCCTCATTGCTGGTTCTTTACCTTGTATACTTCTTCTGGAACTTGCGTTTATTGTGTTAAACCAAAGGGATCCTTTCCACTGCTATAAAGGCGAAGTAAAAGGTTACACGTAACTAAGGAGGATTGTTCCTGATTCACCATTCTTCTCCCTACCTTTTTCTCTCAGGAATGAAGTCCTTCCATATCTCATCATGCTAGGAGTGGCTTATCAGATGGTCCTATGACAATTCCAGTTTTGCTTATCAGTTAGGACCAAAATGTGTCATCGTGTTTTCTATATTTAGGAACTGTAGGAAGCTGTGCTGACATGTGGGATGTGAGGAGCATCTGGTAAAGAGAATGCTAGAGTTGAAGGCGTTAAATGTTTAAAGAAGTGATGAGGCTTTGGGCTCAGCTGTCCCCTAGGTTTACTCAGAGCTTGTAGACACTAATTCTCAACACATTCCTAGGAGGCAGATCTGCTCATCTGTGAATGCCTAGATGCATGGAAATGGTGAGCTGTTGCAGTGCTAATTTTCTTTTTTTTTCCTTTTGCTATATTTCATTAGAAAGATAACTCTCTAAAAGTATGTCCCATCAAGTAAACTTTATTTTTTTCTAATATAAATTTATTTATTTTATTTGGAGGCTAATTACTTTACAATATTGTATTGGTTTTGACAAACATCAACTTGAATCCACCACGATGTACACATATTCCCCATCCTGAACCCCCCTCCCAGCTCCCTCCCCATACCATCCCTCTGGGTCATCCCAGTGCACCAGCCCCAAACATCCTGTATCATGCATCGAATCTGGACTGGCAGTTTGTTTCATATGTGATATTATACATCTTTCAATGCCATTCTCCCAAATCATCCCACTTTCTCCCTCTCCCACAGAGTCCAAAAGTCCGTTCTACACATCTGTGTCTCTGTTGCTATCTCGCATACAGGGTTATCATTACCGTCTTTCTAAATTCCATATATATGCATTAGTATACTGTATTGGTGTTTTTCTTTCTGGCTTACTTCACTCTGTATAATCAGCTCCAGTTTCATCCACCTCATTAGAACTGATTCAAATGTATTCTTTTTAATGGCTGGGTAATACTCCATTGTGTATATGTACCACAGCTTTCTTAGCCATTCATCTGCTGATGGACATCTAGGTTGCTTCCATGTCCTGACTATTATAAACAGTGCTGTGATGAACATTGGGGCACACGTGTCTCTTTCAATTCTGGTTTCCTCGGTGTGTATGCCCAGCATTGGAATGCTGGGTCATGAGGCAGTTCTATTTGCAGTTTTTTAAGGAATCTCCACACTGTTCTCCATAGTGGCTGTACTAGTTTGCATTCCCACCAACAGTGTAAGAGGGTTCCCTTTTCTCCACACCCTCTCCAGCATTTATTGCTTGTACACTTTTGGATAGCAGCCCTGACTGGCGTGAAATGGTACCTCATTGTGGTTTTGATTTACATTTCTCTGATAATGAGTGATGTTGAGCATCTTTTCATGTGTTTGTTAGCCATCCATATGTCTTCTTTGGAGAAATGTCTGTTTAGTTTTTTGACCCATTTTTTGATTGGATCGTTTATTTTTCTGGAATTGAGCTGCAGGAGTTGCTTGTATATTTTTGAGATTAGTTGTTTGTCAGTTGCTTCATTTGCTATTATTTTCTCCCATTCTGAAGGTTGTCTTTTCACCTTGCTTATAGTTTCCTTTGTTGTGTAGAAGCTTTTAATTTTAATTAGGTCCCATTTGTTTATTTTTTCTTTTATTTCCAATATTCTGGGAGGTGGGTCATAGAGGATCCTGCTGTGATTTATGTCAGAGAGTGTTTTGCCTATGTTCTCCTCTAGGAGTTTTATAGTTTCTGGTCTTGCAGTGCTAATTTTCATGTGTCTAGTTTGATGTGAACAGTTAACTCTGAAGGAAAAGAGTTGGTGATTTTTATTTCAACCAGTTCCTTAACTTGTGACAATTCTCTGTCTTCGCTTTTCTAGCTCTCCAAAAGTAAACATATCTAAGATAGTTTTGAGTTCTTGTATCTCAGTGACAGAAAACTATTTCTAGAATGTACATGAACCAGAGACTGTCTCGGTAAATTGAACTCTACTTCCCTTATTTAAATTTTGTTTCCTCTTGTATAGTATTATCAATGTTGTTGGAAACAGTTATTTGGCTTGGCTTTGCCAAAGTCTGCTCTTTGGGTGATGTTGGATTTTCTATGTCATTGCATTCTTTTTCTCTTTATTATTTAGATTCCCCCAGTTACCAGTTGAAATGTCTATTAAACTTCCTCTCCTAAAGCGTTAAAGTCATTTCTTTATATCTTTTAAGGTACACTCCTTGGAGTTTTCTTAAATTTTGGCCCATATTAACAATGAAAGGAAATAAAAATATGACTTTGTTTTTGTTTTAATTATGGCAATGCAATTTATAACAGATTTGTTTATTTACTTATAACTCACAATCATTATTCATATTGGAGGCTGATTTAAGCGTTATTTTTTATGGTTGTTTTGAGCTGGATCATAAGCTATCAAATATTCCCCAATAAAAGATGGCATTTTTCAGAATTATAGACCTTAAAGTTAATGGAATTAGCTTTGCCAAATTCATGCCATGATTCTATTTATTTCCTTATGACAACTTTCTTCCTGCATCTAATTTTAGATTCTCTTTCCATTTCCTTTCTGTTTACCAGGAGAATATTGTTTCCACCATGTTCAGAAGACAAGTTTAAATGAGTTCTGTGCTTCACTACTTGATTTTAGACAAATACAATCTCTCACTTGTTTTTCTATGTTTCACTCATAATGTTTCCTGCATCTGGTATGCTATTGTTTTAGAGCAACCTGCCATACAAAACACCATAAACTGAGTTGCTTGAGCAGGTATTTATTTGTCAGAATTACAGAGGCTGAGAAGTCAAAGACTAGAGTGTCAAGAGATGGGGTTTCAGGTGAGAACCCTCTTGCTTGCAGATTGCCACCTTCTTCCTGTGTTCTTTCCATGTTGAAGGCTAGCTTTGGTTTCTGTCTGTTGTTGTAAGGACCCAAATCCCATTGTGGAAGCCCTACCCACATGACTTCATCCAAACTTAATTACCTTCCAAAGGCTCCGCCTCCAAATGCCATGACATTGGGGGTTAGGGCTTCACTGCATGAACTTGGGGGTTTGCAAGCATTCAGTTCATGACATCTACCTTTCTCTCTTGTTAGGTTCTTCTACTCCCACTCAAATACTACTCTGATTAAAGTTATCCTCAAATCATACCTTCTTGGGTTTGATCTTTCCATTTGGAATTACTGTGAAAACTTACCACTGTCTGCCACCTGTTATGTGTAGGTGAGCTGTTTTTGTTTTCCCTCTGTGATAACAACTATTAGAGGACATGTCATTTTTGTAAACTGCAGGCATTTGTAACTGTAAACTCCAGGAGAAGGTATTCTCCTAAATATGTATTTATGAATATTGAATGCAAATAATGAGGAAGTTTCTTAGTCAAGCCATTGATGTCCTGAAAGTAACTGGCCTTCAAATATTTGTATTTGCCAGTAACAAATGTTGATGAAAAAGTGGAAAAATCAGAACTCTCATACACTACTGATAGGATTGTAAAATAGCATAGCTTTTTGGAAAACTGTTCGGCTATAGCTCACTATTAAACATAAAGGTTATCATTTGACCCCAAAATTTAACTCCTAGGAATTTACCTCAAAGAAATGAGAACATAAAGCCACACTGTTCAAAGGGGCATTAGTCATTAAAATATGGACTCATCCTAAATGTTCATCAACTGATAGGCAGATAAACAAGTATGTAATATTCATGTGATAGAATATTATTTGGAAATAAATGAATTACTGATACATGCTATAACATGGAATAACCTTGTAAACATTATGCTACATAAAAGAAACCAGTCACAAAGGGTCATATACTATATAATTCCACTTATATGAAGTTTCCCAAATAGGCAAGTTCATAATGACAAAAAATATGTTGGTGAATGCCAGGGGCTAGGAGGAGGGGGATTGGGAATGACTTTGAATAGCAATACGGGAGTGAACTTACAGTTTCTTTGGTGAGGGGATGAATATTCTAAAACTCAGTGGTAGTAATTTTCTAACCCTTGAAAAATACTACTGTTATTAGTATACAATCAGTAGTTCTTCAAATATGTAAATAAAACCTCATGTCTCCTAGAGTGTTGAAAAGAAACCAAACTGAGTCAGAGTCAGGCTTTCTGCAAAACTTAAAATTTTATTTATTTATTTATTTATATTAGCTTTGTATTTGTATCAACAATTGCTGACCTCAAATAGGCTTTCTGTAAAGAAAGCTGAGCTGAGGTGGATGGAATTTTTAAGACAGATTTTTACCCTTATCATCCTCCTTGCCAAACAAACTGAAGTTTGCATGTCACATTGGTCTGCACTGTTTATTCCTCTTCCCTTGAGGCTCAGACAGTAAAGAAAGCTACTTCAGTTCAGTTCAGTTGCTCACTTGTGTCTGACTCTTTGCAACCCCACGGACTGCAGCACAGAAGTCTTCCCTGTCCATCACCAGCTCCTGGAACTTACTCAGACCCATGTCCATCAAGACAGTGATGCCATCTAACCATCTCATCCTCTGTTATCCCCTTCTCCTCCTGTCTTCAATCTGTCCCAGCATCAGGGTCTTTTTAAATGAATCAGTTCTTCACATCAGGTGGCCAAAGTATTGTAGCTTCAGCAACAGTCCTTCCAATGAATATTCAGCACTTATTTCCTTTAGGATTGACTGGTTGGATCTCCTTGCAGTTCAAGAGACTCTCAAGAGTCTTCTCCAGCACAACAGTTCAAAAGCATCAATTCTTCAGCCCTCAGCTTTGTTTATAGTCCAACTCTCACATCATGACTACTGCAAAAACCATAGCTTTGACTTGATGGAACTTTGTTGGCAAAGTAATGTCTCTGCTTTTTAATATGCTGTCTGTTGGTCATAACTTTTCTTCCAAGGAGCAAGCGTCTTTTAGTTTCATGGCTGCAAGTCACCATCTGCAGTGATTTTGGAGCCCAAAAAGAAAAAAAAGAAAAGAAAGCTACTTAGGACTTCTAATCCATTATGAGGGAATTTGATAGAATCCACCATGATGACTCAGGTATGGAATAAGGATTAGGACTCGGGTATGGCAGATATTAGACCTGCCTGGGGTCTAATACAGGCTGTTAATACTTTCTATGCCCCATCTTTGATTCTCTGGATGCAAATTTTGGCTCCTATCCTTGTTGCAAAACCAGGCTGTGTTCTGCTTCAGGGATTCTTGCTTTCTGCCCGAAGATTTCTCTAATATGCAGTGCAGTGTGGTGCTCAGTCATGTCCAACTCTTTACAACCCCAAGGACTGGGGTCTGCCAGGCTCCTCTGTCCATGAAAGTTTCCAGACAAGGATACTGGAGTGGGTTGTCATTTCCTACTCCAGGGTTGTAATAATGAAGGGTTAATGCCTCCTAAGAACCTTAACCAATAAGGGATGAACAACCAGTAAATAGATACTCCTCCAGTTGGTATTTTGAGTGGAAAACTCAAGTTAATTTCACACTGTATGACACTGAGACTGACTCCTGCTTGACAGTGATGGTATCTGTAATTTAGTTACTTCATCTGCAAGAAATAATAATAATTTCCTCTGTGGAGGAAACAGTTGATATGTTAGACCTAAGACTACTATCCTAAGAGGCATGCATGTTAAATTGACCTTTGGTTAATAATAATACAAAGTTTTGTAACTTGTAAGAGTAGCTCAGTATGTATAAGCTGCCTGTACAAATAATTTGGTGTGTGTTGAATACCTGCTTTCTTGTTGTACGGTATTGAGGTAATTCTAGCAGAGAGTACCTATGTGACCAGCCCTCCTACAAGCGAAACTAATTCTCAGTGTCCACACTGAGTCTGTAATCAGCTTCTCTGGATAGAAACATTGCAGACGTGTTGATGCATTGTCATTGCTGGGAAAGTGTCACTCTCTGTGACCACTTCATTGGGAGACAGCATAAGGAAGTTTGGCATTTGGATTACTCCAGACTCTTACAGTGTTTTTTTTCTTGATTGCCTATCTTTGTTTTCCTACTACAGCATTGTCATAAATCTTACACACAAGTGAAGCTTACATGCTGAAACTAGCAAGCCTTTAATTTTAGGGGGAGTCTTGAGGACCCTGACACAGCTGCTATGGTTATTTTGAAGAATAAATGAGATAATGTGAAAGGTTTTAGTGCAGTGCTTCTAACATCCTAAGTGTACCATATATCTTAAGGTTTACTCAATTGTCCCTGATCACTCAGCATGGGGTACCAATTGGTTTGAGGATCCCAGGTTAATCAGATTGACTGAGTGTGTAGTGTGTAGGTCATATTAATCTCGAGATAAAGAGATAGAAAGGTACTAGTGCTGCTGGAGTTGGAATTTAACTTGATAATGCTCAACACAATTGCTTTAAAATTCTGGTCATTCTCTGCCATCTTTTGCACAGACAATATGAAATGCAGAATAATAGCTGATGACTTTCCTGTTCTTGTCAAAACATATTTTCTTTCCAAACACTCCCTTTAAAGCCAGTAACCTGAACTTTTTCTATACCTTATTGAACTGATGCCATTTTCCATTTGCAGTGACCTTCCCCTCTTCTGTCAGATGCCCTCTTCTGACCACTCATGAACTGGCTCACATGCTCTCTCTGGCTAGTGATTACAGAGTGCTCAAATCCTGTGGGGCTCTCCTTTAAGGAAACGGAGTACTGTAGTTTAAAATCATAAGTGTGAGCATGAAGATCTAGGTTCTGCACTATAGGTTTATGTCTAATTTTAAGACTTTGAGCAAGTTATTAGATTTCCTGAGACTCTGTTTGGTAGTCTGTAATATCAAGATAGTAGTTTTTTGTTTTTGTTTTTTTTAAACTTGCTGATCAACAGTGGATTGGGGCCACAAAACGAATTACTGTACTGGTGAGAACACTATATAGACACTAAAGCACTGCACCTATGCTTGCCTTTTGAGTTCTTACTTCCTTTCTGTATGATTTCATGTTGCCATTATTGTCCATCTTTTTAATGTTTTGTTTGTCTGAATAGATTCTAATCTCCTTTATGGTTTGTGCCTGCCTCTTTTGTGTCTTGACATTCCCTATGGTAGTTAGCAAAGTGATGTGCTGCTAAATGGGGCTCAGTTAAGAATCTTGTCAAATTTATTGATGAGGACCTGCAAGTTTGGAGACAGGTTATAGGGATATTTAGAATAAAAGAAAGCATGGGATTGAGAGCAAACACTTTATGTACAGAGCAGGAGCCAGTGAAGTGGCTGATTTTCAGGATTAATATAGGGGACTCAAGTCTGTACAGCTGTTTAAAGGCTTCTTTATGATTAGGTGCTTTTGAAGTAAGTGCCCTGTTCCCTGTAATTTTGTTTCATCAGTTATGTCAGACATTGGTGGTATTTGAGCCAAGCAACACTTAGATTCCTATTTAAAATGTATCATTGGCAAATGTTTCTCATGGATGGGACTGTTCTTATGTTTTGTTTTTCTTATAGAGGTCTAAGAAAAGCCTTATAGTAATGACCTATTAGAATTCAAGTATTATTAAGAAGTAGTAATATAGAATATTATTCAATGGAAAATATATTTTTAGCCATTGCTTTATTTGGCAAACATTTACATGTTCTTACTTTATGTCAGAAAATGTTATAAAAACTTTATGCATATTTTTCTAATCATTCTAACATTCTGTGGAAAGTGAAGTGAAAATTGTTCAGTCATGCCCAGCTCTTTGCAACCTCATGGACTATATAGTCCATGGAATTCTCTAGGGCCAGAATACTAGAGTGGGTAGTTTTTCCCTTCTCTAGAGGATCTTCCCCAGAGAAGGCAATGGCACCCCACTCAGTACTGACTCCTGCCTGACAATAGCCCATGGGGTCGCTAAGAGTTGGGCACGACTGAGCGACTTCACTTTCACTTTTCACTTTCATGCACTGGAGAAGGAAATGGCAACACTCCAGTGTTCTTGCCTGGAGAATCCCAGGGACGGGGGAGCCTGGTGGGCTGCCGTCTTTGGGGTTGCACAGAGTCGGACACGACTGAAGTGGCTTAGCAGCAGAGAATCTTCCCAACCCAGGGATCAAACCCAGGTCTCCCGCATTGCAGGTGGATTCTTTACCAGCTGAGCCACAAGGGAAGCCCAAGAATACTGGTGTGGGTAGCCTGTCCCTTCTCCAGGGGATCTTCCTGACCCAGGAATCGAACCAGGGTCTCCTGCATTGCAGGCAGATTCTTTACCAACTGAGCTATCTGCTGCTGCTAAGCAGGAAACCCAAAAGCTGTTCTTTTTTTCTTTCCATTTTGCATACAAAGAAGCTCAGGCATAAAATAAGTGAATTATTTAAGATCACACAAATATATAAAGGGCTGAGCTTGCAAAACTGGTCAGTCCAGTTCTATAAGTATGTGCTCTTAATCCCTGCTTTATACTGCCTTCTGTTATTATTTTTGAATTTAACTATGTGTAGGCATGTGCATCCATGTAATGTGGATAATGTGTTCATTGTTTGGGGGCTACTGTGATGCCATGACTCAGAAAACAAAGCAGAAACCTATTTTGATGACTTGTGAACTTTTCTGACTTACAATACTAATCTTTGTATCCCTAAAAATTTTACTTGTCATTATAATTAGGGTCAATAAGGTAAATAAATTGGATTATAAGATAATGATGGATTAGGAATGATTGTTAAATCTCTTTAAACTCTAACAATGTCAGGAGAACAGCTAACACTAAAATCAACTAATACTAAAATGGTGTTGTCTGTTTGCTTGATCATCTAAGAACAACTGCCCTGATATTCACTGTCTTTTGTTCATTTTTAATATAATTCAGCATTGAAAGCACAAGATATAAAGGGATGAAAAGATGATGCCCCACTGTACTTACTCAAGTAAATTATTATGCCTTAACCTTTTGACCAAATCAAATTCATCTTCTCTCTCCCTGCAATTCTGCCCTTTTTAATAAGGCAGCACAGATTTAATGGATTGGGAGTCTGAGTAAGTAATAAGAACACAGAGAAGAGTGGCCAAATGATTAAGATTTTATTTGTGGTGTAATTCCATTATAATTAACATTATGTAACTGGAGAAATATGGTGTTTGCACCTCTTCCTGGCAGATGTTTTTAAGTCAGTGGCAGAAAGGAGATTAAATAGTAAATGAAGACCTACTTATTGAAATTGTTTTTGCATCTTGTATTGTTGGATTCATTTGTTTGTTTCATAAACCACAGTTAATTTAGTAAGGAAAATAAGCAGTATGTTTAACAAGCACTGTAAATAAATTTGTTTGCAATCATTTGAAGTACCATAGTTGAACTTTCTATGTTAGAAAATACTACTAAAAGATCTATAAAGTAGGAAGTGATTAAATAGTGAAAAGTTTCTTTTTTTCTCCAATAAAGTGTTAAACAGAATTTAAAGTTAAGTAAATTAAAATACCATGGTTTTGTATATAGAGAAAAGCTTTTTCAATTTGTTACAAGTGATTTTTTTTACAAAAACATTTTGGCCAGTTAAATACATAATCAATTTACCTAAGTTTGGATCTGAGTCTTCTTACCAAGGGGTTGGCAGTCTATGGCCAGGTGGTCAAATCTGGTTATTCGCTTCTTTATAGGTCTTCCACTTACTAAGCAAGTTTTTTGTTGTTGTTTTAATTTGTAGATGATTGGAAAAATACAAAAGAATAGTAATTCATTATATGAAAATCATGACTTTCAAATGTCAGTGTCCATAAATAAGGTTTAATGGCACACAACCCCACTCATCTGTGTTTCATTTATACTGATTTCATGTTACATCAGCAGAATTGAATAGCTCTGATACAGATTTTATGGTCTGCAAAGCTCAAAATATTTATCCTCTAGATCTTTATGAAAAAGTTAGCAGACCTCTGCACTAGCCAATAGTAGTAATAAGACTATGATTTCTAATAGGACTGCAGTTTAGATACAAATGTCTCCATTTGACAGCTCAAGATACTGAGGCTCTGACTGTTAAGTCATTTTACTTGGTTAGAATTGGGTTTTGAGGGCAGTCCTGAACTGTAAGAACTTGAAATATGTATGAAAACATATATGAATGCTTAGAGTTTAGACCTATTTAAAAACAACATTTTAAGTCTTTTGAAAATGGGGTTATATCTTCTGTTATCAGTTAATAATTATTGGATAGTATTTGGTTGATTTAAAAGCAGTCATTCCAGGGGCCCTGGTGGCTCAGTGGTAAAGAATCAGCCTGCCAGTGGCAGAAGACATGGGTTCCATCCCTGATCCAGAAAGGTCCCACATGACCTGGGGACAACTAAGCCTGTGTGCCACAACTACTGAGCCTGTGCTCTAGAGCCCAGAAACCACAGTTCCTGAAGGATATGGGCTAGAGCATGTGCTCGGCAACTAGAGAAGCCACCGTAAGTGGGAGTAGCTCTCACTTGCTGCATCTGGAGAAAGCCCACACACAGAAACAAAGACCCAGCACAGCCAAAAAGAAAGAAAGACACATTAAAAAGAAATAGTCATCCCAATGTGTGGATCGTTTGAGATGTGATATTGTAGCTATCTACGAAAGGGAGGCTCATAATCTGTTTTCGTAGTAGATGGCAGAATCACTTTTCTGTGTCAGTGTGGACCCTACTCTGTATAAAGATGATTACAAGTTGGTACAGCTTTTGAGAACTCTAATACAGTAGTCTTGGGAAATTGCCCATAGGACCTTTCTCTGGAAATCTTGTTGCTCGCTCGTTTAGTACAGAAAAATGGGAAAGATGATGGCTGTTCATGGCAGGAGTTTACATAGCTAAGTTTATGGAAGGAGGCAAGAATTTACTTGTTTCCCATCATTGATATCTTACCTCCCTTTCTGAACTAGAGGATCATGATAGTGATTATTGCATTAGACTGTGATGATGACCAATTTGTGTGTTATTAAAAAATGTCTTAAGAGGAAATCTATTTAACAAAGTATTTAGGGTAATTTTAAGCATGGTAGAAGAGGGAACCATTGTTTTCTCAAGAGTTTGCTGAATTTCAGTTTTGAAAGAGCAAGTGAAACATGGTGAACTGTATTTTAATGTGCAAAATTCCTTAGGCTTATTGAAAGGACCTTCTGAGGGTTAAGGTTGTCCTTACATGGTGCTAAATCAGGATAATAGCCTGAGACTTACTATTTCATACTATTTAGTTAGTTACCAGGATTCTTAAAAAAGCCATTCTTACAGACTTTCTTAAATATGGCTGATGGATGATAATCTAAATAATGCCTTGAAGGCAGACCCTGTGTCTTATAGTACCTTCAGTGTTGAGAACAGTAAGTACATAATAGTAAGTATTATTTTAGCTAACATTTTACTGAATGTTATGTGCCAGAAAATATGCTAATTTTTTTTACAACTAATATCTAATTTAATTGCCTAAAAATCTTCTGGTCTTAATAGTTTATTCCAACATTACAGAGTTTACAGGGCTGTATAGAACACTTGAGCAGGAACTGGCAACCCACTCCAGTATTCTTGCCTGGAGAATTTCCTGGACAGAGGAGCCTGGTGGACTACAGTCCATGGGGTCGCAGAGTCGGACACAACTGAGGGACTAGCATCCCCCAAACACACATAGAACACTTGAAGTGGCTAAAATTAACATTCAGGTATCTCTGATTCCAAAGTGTGATTGTTTTTATGCTGTGGTAGTAGGGCATGCTTCAAATGTTTGAGTGAATGCATGGGTGTATGAAAGAGTCAGTTGTTAACAGGAATACATAATCATGGAATTTGAGTCTGTTTTTAATCTACAGTTTCTTTACTCATAATTCTAATACTGTGATCCTCATTATAAGCTTTATCAGAGATCCATACCCCATTCACTTGCTTTGAAAAAGAAACATTATGGAAAAGTCCAAGTTATGACTTAGCAATGAACAAATCAGTTGCCCCCTGTTGTAAACAGCAGTGTGACTGGCAGCAGAGATGCAGTATTTCTGCTGTAATTTAGATGGATTGCAAAGGGTTAGTTGTTCAGTATGCCATTTGTTGAGATAAAACTAAATGACTTAAATGACTTTCACAGCAGTCTGGCTGATGGCTAGAAAGGCAGACGTGTTGCGCCTGAGACAGGGACTCAAGAGCATTTTAGTGATTTACCCAGGTAACCTAGCTGGAAACTCAAGCTTTCTAACCGCAGCACTGTATTGGGTAGAACCTTGTTTTGAGGAGGAAAAGCTGGACCCATATGACGGGAGTAACCAGTTTTCCCAAGCCCAGTGAAGATGCAGTTGTACAGATATATGGGTTCTTCCCTTTTAGAGACAGACTTAGCTACTGGAAACATTGAAGCACAAGTGCACAAAAAGGAGCGCGTGACATATATATATGTCATAGATAATGATGTTTTAGTTCTATCCTGTCCAATGGAAATACACTATGAGCCAAAAATATAATTTTAACTGTTCTAGAAGTCACAATAAAAAGTACAATGAAACAGGTGAAATTTTATACATATATTGTTTTCAAAATATATACACATAAAACAATTTTGAGTAAGATACATTACACTCAGTTTTTTTGCACCATCTCTTCATTTCTTACTAGCTACCTTACAAGCCCTCAGTAGTCATATATGGCTAGTAGTACCGTACTGGATAGCACAACTCTAAATATTGGTACCGTACTGGATAGCACAACCCAACTTTCCTGCTTAGGTATGGAAAAGCTCTTGAGAGAAAAGGAAGGGAAAGAGTTTTCCTAATTCATTCTTCTGCATCCCCTTTATTTTTTCATTCGTATGATCTCTTTTATGTTTAAATTTAAATGCCTTTTCATATTTTTAACCTAGCTGGCTCGTCATCTCACTGTTTGATAGTCAATCATCTGATAAAGAGTTCCTATTCTCAAGAGTTGTCTGAGGAAGCAGTATATCTGTGCAACGAAATACATAAACATGACTCCAGTGATTGGAAGAAAATTAGAAGATTCCTGAGGAAAAGTTGCTGCTCTAATTTAACAAATCCACCTCAGCAATAGCTCAGGCTCATAAGAAGCAAATTGGTTATTTTGGATTAATGTCAAATGAATATACTTTTATTCACATTTTTTCTCTTTGTCATTCAGCTAAAATGAATGATTGGTAATGGTTAGAATGTCGTTTAGCTACAGAAAAGAAAAACCCAGAAAATGTTTAAACTACTCTTCAACTCAATTACATTCTAGTAACATAATGATAATTTTGATCCAGATTACAAGGTTTTGTGTTTTTCTCTGATCTTTTAGACATTTATTATTTCAGTGTGAAACATTACTGTGAAATTAACACATATGATTATACAGAAACTATACTTATCTGTAAAGAAATTGAGGCAATTGGCAGGATTTTGTTGTTGTTCAGTTGCTCAGCTGTGTCCGATTCTCTGCGACCTCATGGACTGCAGCATGCCAGGCTTCCCTGTCCTTCACTATTTTCCAGGGCTTGCTCAAACTCATGTCTGTTGAGTCGATGATGCCATCCAACCATCTCATTCTCTGTCACCCCCTTCTCCTCTTTCTCTCGATCTTTCCTAGCATCAGAGTTTTTTTTTTCCAATGAATCAGCTCTTTGCATCAGGTGGCCAAAGTATTGGAGCTTCAGCTTCAACATCAGTCCTTCTAATTAATATTCAGAATTGATTCTCTTTAGGATTGACTGGTTTGATCTCCTTGCTGTCCAAGGGACTCTCTAGAGTCTTTTCCAGCACCTCAATTTGAAAGCATCAAATTCTTGCATTCAAAGGGACTCAGCCTTCTTTACGGTCCAACTGACACATACATACATGACTACTGGAAAAATCATAGCTTTGACTTGACGGACCTTTGTCAGCAAGGTGATGTATCTGCTTTTTAATATGCTGTCTAGGTTTGTCATAGCTTTTCTTCCAAGGAACAAGCATCTTTTAATTTCATGGCTGCAGTGGTCATCTGCAGTGATTTTGGAGCCCAAGAAAATAAAGTCTCTCAGTTTCCTCCATCTGTTTTCCATGAAGTGATGGGATGGGATGGGATGCCATAATCTTCATTTTTTGGAAGTTGAGTTTTAAGCCAGCTTTTCCATTCTCCTCTTTCACCTCCATCAAAAGGTTCTTTAGTTACTCTTCGCTTTCTGCCATTAGGGTGGTGCCATCTGCATATCTGAGGTTATTGCTATTTCTCCCTGCAATCTTGATTCGAGCTTGAGCTTTATTCAGTCCGCATTTCACATGATATACTTTTTATAGAAGTTAAATCAGCCAGGTGACAATATACAGCCTTGATATACTCCTTTCCAATTTTGAACCAGTTTGTTGTTCTATGTCCAGTTCTAACTGTTGCTTCTTAACCTGCATACAGGTTTTTCAAGAGACAGGTAATGTGGTCTGCTATTGCCATCTCTTTAAGAATTTTCCAGTTTGTTGTGATCTACACAAAGTCTGTAGTGTAGTCAGTGAAGGAGAAGTAAATGTTTTACCAGAAAGAATTTAAATACCATGTTCTAGTACAGGTATGTGAGGTACACACATATGCTTATTTTTACCATAATGAATATGAGGCTATGCTCTACTTCTCTGAAATTCTGTAGTATTAAAAAAAAAAAGATTTGTATCATTGTCTAATAATAATTACATGCTAAATTTTATCAGTGCTTACCTCCAACACCAGGACTTCCCAGGTGGTTCGGTGGTAAATAATTTGCTTGCCAGTGCGAGAGCCATAGGAGACATGGGTTTTATCCCTGGGTGGGAAGATCCCCTGGAGGAGGAAATGGCAGCCCACTCCAGGGTTCTTGTCTGGGCAATCCCATGGACAGAAGAGCCTAGCAGGCTGCAGTCCATGAGGTCTCAAAGAGTCAGACATGACTGAGTGACTACAAGCATCTGCAAACCACTAACACCAGTAAAAGGCCAATTTTGTTCTTTAAAACACCCTATTAGGTAGCTATTACAACCAGTAAGAAGTGCTCCAATGACTGTGTTTTCCTAGACTTTTACATTTCTAGAGGAGGCATTCCCAAGTCCCCCCAAAAAAGTCTTTTTGCTTTTAATAGATACTGGTAAATAATCCTCTACAGAGTATGTACCAAGGGATACACCCACTGAAAATGTATGTGAATAACTGTTACAGCACACTTAACAACATAGTGTAAATCTTTTGATCTTTGCCAATTCAATAGATGTAAAACATGAAGTGTGAAAGTATTTGTTCTCATTTGTGTGGTCTGTTATAGTTGAGACCACACCCCTTACACCCTTTGTATATCATCCTCCCCTCCATATCTCAAAACAGCCCTGCCAAGGGATTAACAAGACCTAAATGAGACAACTTTGGGGGTAGAAAGTCATAAAAAATATCGAATTGAGGAAGAGTTTCAGGAGCTTTTTGACCTTGGCAGGTAGATTCTGCTTTTATGAAGTGCCCTAATCGCTTTCCTGAGGTACTTTGAGCTTTTCAAATATAAATCTGTTTGCATGCTAAAAAATTGGTTAATGCAGCACCAGTTAGGAGCATTTAAACCATTGAAGCATGGCTGATAACTCTGGCTACTATCATTATATTTCAAAACTAAATGGGGGTCAGACTGAACTGTTTGGAGATATGACAGTTATTAAACATATACCCACAGAAACCCCAAAGGAATGCTAAGAATTGATGGGCTTTTATTTTCCCATACCAGATTCTTAACTGATCCAGGACTGAAATGCGCTATAGACTCTTCAACTCAATAAAATCATAAGAATATCGAGTGTTTCATTGTCAGTAGACAGCATTCTCCACTAGAAACATACTTCATACCTTCACCTTGTGGCCTCTACATAACCTTTTAAGTGGTCGATTAAAAAGCTTTTGCCTCCTTTTTTTTCTCCTTTCAGTCTTGTGATATATTCTGCATTCTCCCTCATGACTATGTGTACTATCATATAGACAGCCTTTCTGAACGAAGCAGATACAATTCAGTATGTAGTACTTGACTTTGAATAATTCCTCTTTAGCATTATCTGCGCTGATTGAGGACAGGTGTGGATGGTGTGCGAAATGAAATATGTTGAGAATCTTCAGACCATTTTCTGGGTATTTGTTTGAGTGTTCTCTTTAATAAACCTCCTAACAAAGCAGCAGTATGATAGAATCATCCTGGATATGATTGTTATTTTCTCTTGCAGAGACTTGAAGCTCATCTAGCTCACCCTTCTAATTTTGCATATGAAGAAGCTCATTAGAGAAATGACTTTCAAGATATTTAATGGAAAAGTCCATCCAGACTCCTTGGTTTGAGGCCACTGAGTTCTCCTTTCTCAAAAGTATTCATGCTCTTTTTTATGAGAAGTGAAAACACAGCAAAAGATGGAAGAAAAGCAAACAAGAGCAGTTCCTGGAAAATTGATCTGATCTAATTAGCATTGGCAATATTTCCACCCATCGCTGTAATTTCATATGACTTCTTCCTCATTTAGGCATCTAGTAGGGTTTCCTTATTTTCAGATGAGAATTTGCCAGGTAGCTTTAGATTCTGAAATGATAACCTACATTTTGGCAACAGAATCAATAATATTTATTAAGAGGTCTTTATTGCATCTAGCTGAGACTAACAAACTTCATCAGCTTGTGGAGTTTCTGTACTTACCTCATTTATATACAGAACTACTTATAGAGGTAACTTTCTTCCAGATGCTGGACCAAGAAATCTTTGGCAGGAAATTCTGCTGATAATGTCTGATAGGAAAATTCATTAAATGTCTTCTTACAGAGCTAACAATACTGGGTAAAGCTCCTAGAGTAAGGAAGACAGACGGTTTTCTTTAGCTTGAGGCAAATGCATTGTTGATTGCCTTTGCCATAAAGGAATTATATTTTAATCTTCATCAGTTACTCTAAGTGAAGTTTGATCATTTTATCAGTGTGACCTTCACAAAGACCATACTGCTTTTGTCTTTTTTTCCTCTCTTCTATTTTCTTTCTTACTTAGCGTCCCTCTCTCCACCAAAGAAGCATTCCATTGCATTTCATTAGTACCTCCATCACAAGATTCAAGTTTATGCTAAGTGGAAACCAGATACTTGTCATTCTTGTTGCTTGAAACTTTGATAAAGCTTGTTCACTTGCTTTGAGTAGTATAGCTCTGAATTTATTTTTCAATGGGAAAAGGCCATAGGTATTTGGGAAAATTAAGTTCTCATTTATTTTGGCTAATCTGTGGCCTTCATAAGATCTCTTGTTTTAGCGCTCACTCACAATTAACAAAGCGACTTAGCAGCAGCAGCAACACAATTAACAAAAGAACAGAGTGGCGAAGAAGACCCAAAAGTCTATATATTTCAGAAACAAACGATTTCTTTTCCCCTGTCCTACTTCTCTTTTGAATAGAGCTTGAATCGAATGATTATTTTGAATTGCATGTGATTTAATGATATGCTAACATTATCCATTTATATGTTTATCCAGGTGTGAAGAGATGTATGTAGCAGGATAATATGAAAGCTATTTCAATTAAACAGTTTATTAACATGAAAGCTAACATTGATGCGGTCCCAGAGAATCCTAGATACCTATTTAGGAAAGGAATATCTTAGGCTGTGTTTCAACATGCTATAGTAAACACTTTTTAAAAGTTTGTCAAAATCTCTATTTATTTATTTCTGACTGCGCTGGGCCGTCATTGCTTTGCACGGACTGTCTCCCGTTGCAGCGAGTTCATTCTGGTGCGTGGGGACTCACTGCAGTGGCTTCTCTCGTTGCAGAGCACAGGCTCTAGAGCATGCTGACTCAGTAGCTGTGGGGCACGGGCTTAGTTGCGCTGCAGCACGTGGAATCGTCTCAGACCATGGATTGAACTCAAGTTCTCATCCACCGCGTCACCAGGGAAATCCAAAGTTTGTCAAAATTTTGAAGAAATTAAACTCTCCCATATTGTTTTATTTTTCTAACTTAAAAAAGCCATAGCATAGTTTATTTGTATTTTTGTTGCAGGAAGGGGGACCCCTCCCAGGGCCCCAAACTGGGCTCTTGTCTAACACTCGGAAATGAATTGTCTGAGGAGACACATGTGCTGATAAAGCAAGAGATTTTACTGGGAAAGGATGCCCCGGTGGAGAGCAGTAGGGTAAGGGAACCCAGGAGAACAGCTCTGCCACGTGGCTAGCAATCTCAGGTTTTATGGTGATGGAATTAGTTTCCGGGTTGTCTTAAGCCAGTCATTCTGACTCAGAGTCCTTCCTGGTGGTGCGCACCTTGTTCAGCCAAAAAGAAGGATGCCAGAAAGAAGGATTCTGGGAGGTGGCCAGACATGTGGTGTCTCCTTTTGACCTTTCCTGAACTCTTCTGGTTGGTGGTGGCTTAATAGTTCTGTGTTCTTTGTCAGGACCTCCTGTTGTGAAACAGCTCATGCAGATGGTTACTGTGGTGCCTGGCCAGGGTGGGCAGTTACAGTCAGTGTACTTCCCCTAACATATTGAATCTTTGTATAATAAATCTTCCCAGTGAAAATTGCAAAGACCTTTCAACTGTCTCTATATGATAAGCTTGTGATGCATCAATGGTGACTGTGCTGACTGGAGAACTAGTTTTCAGTAAAATGTTCTTGCGTGATTTTAAATTGTAATGATTGAGAAGTCACAGGAGCATCTAGTATTCTACATGTTCTTGGGATAATTCAGTCATTAACTGTTGCATACAACCACTCAGCATCTGGGTTTTAAGTGACCACTCTGGAGGAGGCATTTCAGCCTGTGCTGGAATATAAACGTTGAGTGCTGTTTCTATTTCATCTACTTTAACTAAACTGCATACAGTCAGTAGATGTGTCGGGAACCAATCTAAAAATCCATGCTGTCAACACTAGAAGTAGGCCATTTCATGGAAAAAGAGGTTGGTACAGGGAGTCATGTACTTGTTTTCAGGCAAGTTGAGTTTGAGATTCCTTTAGAGTATCCAAATAAAGATTTCCCATAGTCAGTTGTCTAAGTAGATCTAGAACTCAGAAAAGGAAGCATGAACATACAATTTAGAACTGAAAGAAATTTAAGTTTGTTTCAAGTCTAAACTATTATCAGTACCACCTGGAGTTTAAGTTTAGAAAGGTGTAGTATATGATTTTTGAGGATGAAAATAGTGAGGATTTGTAAGTCTTGGACAGCCTTCATACTATTTTAAATTGTTATAATTGTTGCACAGATTGTCCTACTTAAGTTAGGTTTGAATTTTTATACAATGTATTCTGACCAAAAAATTTGGCAGTGATTTTTAAAGAAAAGGATACGGGGATTGTTTCTTATAATAACATATATTATAAGAAATGAATATAGTTGCTCTTAACCATCTTATAGTTTATTCTTTAATTTCAAATGGGACACTTTTGACTTTAATATGAAAATCAAATGCTTAATTTTACTTATTTAAACATATTGCATTATCAGTATCTTTGCAGTATCAGTGTCTTTGTTTTTTTCATATATTTAGATATTGATCATCCTTTTGGCCTTTTTTTATGGATTCACTGTGACAGTATCCTTGCTCATCAGGATAACTTACTGTACAGTTTAAGGAGTATCTTGGTAAAATCAGGTTCTCTGTAATTGACTGAGAAAGTTTTTCTATCATAACATGCCACTGAGACCTTCTTCGAGCACCAGCGATACTCTGGAATGCAGCTGATTTTTTTTTAAGTCTAGATTTACACTTTATTCTAAAACCTATTTCTTTATTTGTAGGTGATATGCAGTTGAACTTGAGATGAATAACATATTTGGGGGTATGTACCATTTTATTTAAATATATGTTTGTAATATACAAATATATTTTTCTGTGGAGAAATTGTACAATATTTTTGATGTTGATCCTAACTAGGATTCCTTTTCATTATGAGATATGGAATTAACTTATAATTTATGTAAATAGCATATACAGAAAGCAATAGCAATGTATTTGACATTGAACCATAAGATATTTATGGTTATTTTCAATGTAATATTTGGTCCTCAAAATTAATTTGCAAATAGAATTTATTATTAAATCTCATTTATCAGTGCATTTAAAAACTGCACAGTTTTTTAAAGTAGGAAAGTTAACTACTTGAAATTCATTATCTGAATAACTAAATATAGTACGCAGTGCATTTGTTTGTCTTCCTTCACATATTTATTCAGCTGTAAATCTTTGCTTTTTATGACATTTATTTATTTCCTAAGTTAGATTCTATTACCAAACTATGCATTTTGGAACACACTTTTGCCCTACAAGCATTATTTTACGTTTTTTGTATTTAGTGATCAGATGTCTCTGTTCTTAATAGCAGATATCTTAAATCATCTGCTATCTTTTTGATTTTTTTTCAACCTAACCATGTTTATATTGAACAAAGTTCTCTGTCTTTTTTCCTTCTCGTTTAGTGCATACATCGAATACTAGAGAATTATCAGTTTGTTTATTTTAGCAATTTTACTTTGGTAGTTCCATGATAATAACATGATTTGTATTTGGTTACTCGACTGCAGATAATCCTGTGGCATTAGGAAGTTTAATTTATGGGAAAGATCTTAGACTTAAAAAGGATTACTGACCATTTAGAAGTGATTAATTAATCAGTGAAAAATTGAGTCTTAACTGTACTAATGCCTGTCTAAGCTC
The DNA here is from genome assembly GCF_023091745.1 of Budorcas taxicolor. Classification (NCBI taxonomy): domain Eukaryota; kingdom Metazoa; phylum Chordata; class Mammalia; order Artiodactyla; family Bovidae; genus Budorcas; species Budorcas taxicolor. The sequence goes on from NC_068910.1 coordinate 36,447,876, forward strand.
CACACAGATACATGCACGGGCACACGTACCACCCAGTTTCATAGCTAAAATGACCAAATCACAACAAAGAGGATGCTATCCTAACTTGTCAGGTCATCACAAAGCCAGGGGTTCTTGAATCCAGCATTTGGAGACTGTTCTTACTCTCAAAGGCTATGAGGTCTTGAGCATCTCACTCTACCTCAAATGCTTTCCTCATTTGTATGGTTAGTGGGTCAAATCAAGGTTTCTTAGGTTCTTTCTTTCTTGAAATACCTTCATTTCTTACTTCAAAAGGTTAAAGTTTAGAAGTGAGTATCTTCATGTTGGTAAAACTGCTATGAATTAAGAGGTGACAGAGTTGGTAAATTCGTTTAATGGGAAAAGAGTGCAAAAAGGTTCAGTTGGTTGTCGAGTCAGCAATATCCTTGTGTACTTACTGAATTCTGGAGTTTGAGTGGATCTAGAAAGGCAGGCTTCCCTCTGTGCTCTTTTTGTTCTGCCCAACTTGGAGACACAGGAATGACTCATTTTGAAAAATCTCTAATTTTGAAAGAATCCCTTATAACCTTGTTAGCTCAAGGTTATCTTTTATCTGATTTCTCTCTTCCTGCATAGGTTGCAGGCTGAAGAGCATTAAAATATGTTTTCTTAGTGGCTTCCTTTGCTAGATTTGAATAATTCACTTGATTTTTTCAATCTATTTAGATGATAAAAGTGTTATCTAGAGATGCTAATTTTAGTTCCTTTTGTTTGAATTAGAGAAATAAATGCATTGTATATTTAGTCCAAATAGTAAACCAGCATACCCTTATCCGGTCATTTAAAATAATTATAAATAATGTTCAGGCACCTTTACTATTGTGAGGTAAGATATTTGCCTGAGATTTGTTTTTCTTTTTTCCTTTCCTTTATTTCTTTTTTTTTTTTTCTTTTACTTTTATGTATAAGGTGAATGAATAAGGAAAAAGATCCATTTGAGTATTGGGTTTATTCTGTATTGACTGCTTCTTTTTCCTCCCATTCATATATTATTTTAAGCTTCTATCAAACATTTCAACAGCAGATAGAAAATGATTGCAGTTTCATACCGGAGGGGATTTTTTATGAGTCAGGCCAAAGGATCTGCTAGATCTCTTAGACTGTTTTCCTAAGTTTAAGATTCTAAAATTCTATATTTTTAGGTTAAATATAAAAATGACCAATTTGTAGGTGAAAATGGTAAGATGATGTCAATTTTATATGGATTCAGTCTACATATTAGTTATTCATTGTTGAGGAAAAAAATAACTCATCTGTGAATATGGTAATAACAAGCAGCAAAGCTTATTAAAACACTAACTTCATTTAGGAAAACTTAGCATTGTGAGTGCTAGATATTAAAAACTATATTTTAAACATTTGTAAATCAGATGGTAATAAAACCTTCATTGCATGTCTTTCTTTTTGCAGAAATGTTTTTTCTGTGTTTTATGAGACAAATCACAGGCATTACAGTTTGAAATCAATTTCTTTGTTTTCTTTGCAATTGCTACATAGCTGTTGAATATTTGCAGTAAGTTTTAATGACTAATGAAGTGCCTGCTTGATTATATGCCATTAGTAAAGATATCTTTTTATGGCAAAGGGCGGTTTTCAGCATGGCCTTGACAAAGGCAATATATAAACGCGTTATTTCCCTTCAAAGGAATGCAAATCGTAGAAGCAAATTATAAGGGAAATATTTTAAAATATGCAATTAAAATAATGGATATTCTTTGTGTGTTACTTATTAGAATTATATGAACATATGAATGGAGTAGCTAGATATACTTATTTTCAGAGACCAACATAATAATAATTAATTAACAAAGTTGTAAATATCCTAAGTAATCTAGTGAATTCCAGGTTGATTATCTACATTTTATTGCTAACTGTATTATTGGATGGAGAGCTATAATGCTGACATTGAGAATCTTGCATAGTTAACTTTTCAGTTTTTCTAACCATGATTTCATGTTCTTGATGCTCTTGCTATTTGTCACTTGCTGTTTTACCCAGTGTTTGATCCTGGCTCTCTGCCTTTTATATACTTTCCTTTGGCAAGGATACCCCTTTTTTTCCAGTTCCTTACCTGTCAAAGTTCTACTTGTCTTTTTATGTCTCGCTGAACTTCTGCCTCTTCTAGGAGGCCATCCAGATGCCTTCTAGTCAGAACTTGCTGCTCAAGGTCATTGCCATCAACTTGTCCTTTCACTGTTGCTCATCTAAATCTCGCTGCCTTCTGACCAACGCATTCTGTCAGTTGTTCCCCAATTTGACTGTCTACCTCTCCTCCCTTTTTTCCCTGCTTTGGTACAATTCATGTGTTTCTTTGTATCTCAGTTGTGTTTAATAAAATTGTTTTGTAAAATTTAAAACTGTCTACTCGACAAGATAGTAGAATTTCAGACTTGATTTTTTCCCATGTGGTATGTTTGGAGTGGGTGGGCCAATTATATTTGTTTCCTGCTTTTAAAATGATCTTACTTATTCTCTTGTTTCCTGCTTTATTGGATAAATCACCTCACAATATCGTTTCTTTAACACAAACACAGTTAAGTAAAAAATACTAGAGAAAAAAGAATGCATCTGCGTCCATGGTCTTAGGTATTAGGCAAGAGACCGTGAAAAAATGTATATTGGTTCTGGAAAGAACACAGTTATTTAAAAATTTAAATGAGTAATAATTATTTTATCAAAGATCACAGGGAAATCTTCATTAGAAATCACAAGACTATAGATGGTTTCTTTGACCATTCTTGCTCTGTTTCTTAATATGTAATATTAAAAATAGGAGAGTTGCCAACTACAATGGTCACTGCATTTCATAGGTTTATTATATGTATTTATGTACTTCATCTTATTGGATCCTCATGTCACACCATGACATGGGAGGGGCAGAAATTATATATTGATTCAGATACAGCAAAGGTTGTTATGAAAACTCAATATTTGTTCAAAGCTGATTCTAAAATCTTATTATTTTTTATTAACTAGTAGTATGATATTTAATGTCTGTGCTATTGTTGCATAATTCAAAAACAAAGTAACATTGATAGTCCAAAATGCCATGGCATAATTAACAGCTGTATGCTTTTAGCTCTATTTTTTATAACAGATATAGTAGCAATTCTGATCAGAATTCATGGGCAAGTGTCCCAAGTTTAACTATTTCACAGTTGTCTCTTCCTCTGGACAAAGGGATTAGAAAAGAGATAGGCCAAAACTGTAAAAAGAACCATCAAAGTATGGATGTGAGAATGAGGAGCTCTCTATCAAGGAAGGTGACTGATGTCCATAAGGTTAAAGTAACCTCAGGTACCCCGACAAGTGGAAGAATAGGAGACTGGGAAAGATCTGTAGAGCTGAGTCCCCTGAGTTCTGTCTTCTAAGGTCTGGTGTCCTCCCACTCTTTGTCTAGCTCCTTGAAATGTATCCTTGGGTATTTGGGAGCTACAGAAACCCTTTTGTAATTGACCCTTTTGTTTAGGCTAGTTTGAACTGAGTCTTTGTTACTCAATTTAGAATCCTAACTAATACAGATGAAATTATTGATACACGTGAACTCTTCTTTCTGTTCCACTTTCCATTTGTCTTTTCTTTCTGCTTGTCCTTTTATCCATTTCCCTGACTTTCTTCCTCTCATCCACTTGTTCATTCATCCATCTATGCATCCATCTAATACTTTTCAACTCTTTAACATGCATTAAGTGTTACCCTAATTCCTAAGGACAAAATGGTAAGCAACATACAGTCTTTGTTCTCTTCAGTTTCCTCTTTCTACTTTTAAGATGGTGGTGTTCTGAAAAGGGAGGCAGAACTCAGGGCAAGCATAGGGGGAGAGATCATGAAAAGTATATCCTTAAAACATATGCCTAATATTTTAGATTGGTGGAAAGATTAAATATATAAAGGGTTAATTGCAATGGGGTCATGGAAGAGGGAAGCTTGTGTACTTAGTTGCTCAGTCGCGTCCAACTCTTGCGACCTCATAGACTGTAGCCTGCCAGGCTCCTCTGTCCATGGGATTCTCCAGGCAAGCATACTGGAATGGGTTGCCATTTCTTTCTCCAGGGGATCTTCCCAACCGAGGAATTGAACCCAGATCTCCTGCATTGAAGGCAGATTCTTTACCGACTGAGTTACGAGGGAAGCTTAGAGGAAGGTTTTTAATCATGGCAGTTTTTCACCAAGTTCCAGGCAGATGACAATTTCAGAATACATAACCATGTATTGCTTAAATTTGCAGTGGTAAGAAAATTGTAATTTGAATAGTGGATTGCATCTTCTTTTACACTATTGTCAATATTAGATATGGGTAGAGAAGGATTTGGATGTTACCCTTTCTTTCTTTCTCAGTAAGCATTAATTATACAGCACAGAATCACTTACTGCCTTGTGCAGGTCGTCTTAATCTCTCAAGGGACCAGCCCCAGAGCAGTCTAACTTTTCCTTAAAGCACTAAGCATGTGCAGAAATTCAGTCCAAGTCGACTCACATGAATATCCCCAAGTATGGTAGTAATTTGGAGACAAAAGAAGGAAAATTTGATCCCTCTGATCTGTAATATTTGCTATTGGAAAATTCTCAGTGAACTTAGTTTGACAAGCAAGTCATGATCTAGTTTGCCTAATCAATTCAATCTTCTGAACATCTATATTTTTTCCATGTCTCAGCAAATGTAGTTTCTCTCTTTGGATGTGTTATACCCCTCAGTCTACTGTCCTGTTATGCTTGGTAAACTCATTCTTTGAAGGCTTTCCTCTTTGAAGCCATCTCTGACTATCCAAGGCAGATATATCCTTATTTTGTAAGTGGGTGCATCTTTCTCATGTCAGCAACCTCTGTTTTGAGTTATTGTTATTATATTTTCCTCTCCCAAATGAGACAAGGGCTCTGTTAGAGCAGAGACCTATTGTATTCATCTTTATATGACCGATTTCCAGACCCATGAATGGGGTGCATTGAGGGCTTAATGTTTGATGAGTAAATAAACAAAATACTTTGGAGGAGACAAAATGGAATGGAGGAGACACAGTGTATAGTTCAATATGGACAAGTAAAAGGTAACGCCAGATGTATGGCAAAACCAATACAGTATTGTAAAGTAAAATAAAGTAAAATAAAAAAAATAAGGTCAAAATAAAGATTCCAAAATTTGTAGATATATTATTCTTAAAACTTAGAATTTCCATGTGGAAAGTACATTGTTAAAATTCTTATTTTATGAAGTAATCATGTTACAGATGTCCCTTATCTATGTTCAAAAAGACTGTGCAATCAAAAAGACTAATATATGCTGGTTGCCTACAGGAAAATATTTGAAACAAAACTGAAAGCCTTGTAATTTTTTGACATTTCGTGTTCAATGTGTGAAAAGGTATGGGAGTCCAATACAGCACTATAATTAAAAAGTATTCTGACATCATTTAAGCCCAGATGTATTACGTGCATTTTTATCTACCATAGTCCATGGGCTTCCCAGGTGACTCTAGTGGTAACATGAGATGCGGGTTTGGTCCTTGGGTCGGGAAGATCCCCTGGAGTAGGAAATGGCACCCCACTCCAGTATTCTTGCCTGGGAAATCCCATGACAGAGGAACCTGGCGGGCTGCCATCTGTGAGTTCACAAAGATTTGGATGCAAATTTACTTCATTTTGCACTTACCATAATACACGCAACATATATATCCATATTAAACTGAGAAGTTCTAGAGCTGAAAATAGATTACTGCTTCAAAGACAAGTATTCACATATTTTCAGGATAGAACCCACTCCCCTACTCTTTGATAACCAATATTTCATAGAACTGATTTTGGGAGCCACTCATCTAACAGAAGGTAGACCGATAAAGAAGATGGAGAAGAAATGAGGCAGGAGTCCTTAATTTATTTGTGGTTTTTAACTGCCATTTTGAGAATCTGAATACTAGGGGGAAAGATATATTGTTGAAATACTCAACACAGCTTAACAGCTACTTCCTAAGTAGCCTTTTGCACCAGGTACTTTCTGGCCTGTGAAGATGAATAAGATAGGCAAGTTGGGCATGTCACAGTTGATAGATTCTCAGTTGATGGTTCTCATATTTTCAAAAAAATTTAAGAACAGTGCACACTGACTCTGAACATGATTCTCCTGCCATAATTAATTTCTTAAAAGCTCATATTGCATTGAAACTCCGGTAACAGTGCTTCGAAAGTACAGACCTTGAAGCAGGGAAACGAAAATCTTTATGAACACTGAGTTCTAGGAATTTACCCTGTACATGTGTTTGAAAATGCCTACTGTTTTAATCTGAAACAATAAAAAATGAGTGCACATATTCTTTTTTCTTCAGAGAAATGACTGTGTGGGGAAGAATTCTAAATTTGACTTAATATTTCATTTTATTAATTGAGTCTCATTGGTCCTGTGTCATGAAAAATGATGTACCTTTCAGCTAGCTTTAACGAGGTATCCTATCATTAATCACAGACCGTCTAGGTATGCTGAAATTCTCATATTTTTTTAGGAATCAATACATATACTGCCGTAGTAAATAGAGTTGCCTTTTGAGAATTATCCTTTTTTCTCCCTACTCCTTCTTTCAATTCCATCAGCAACAGGCAGGCAAATAGGTGTGTGTGCGTGTGTGTGTGTGTGTGTGTGTGTAATTTCTTTCACCTCTCACATTCTCATACTATTCCATTCTCTAGATGAATATCTTCCTGTATGCTAATTTTTCAGAATGTCATTGATCTTAATTATCTTCCTCAGGTACAGATATGATTCTTAACCTCATACTCTCTATTAAGATGCTGTTTAACAACAGTATTGATCTACCTTTCCTTTTCTCCTAAATTTCAACCTGTACTCCTTGCTTATCTTGGACATGTTCCTCTCGCAACCATCTTCCCTCCCCACAATTCTGATATTCTGTGTCTGAGCTACAGTAATGTGCACATAATCATGCAATCATTTACTTATTCATTCCACAAATTGTCATCAAGGCAGTGTGCTAGCTGTTGTGGAAATTATAATGAAAAAAATTCCTAATGCCTCTTATTCTGAAAGGAAACTTTTAATGGGGAGATTTTTTTGCCATTATTTTTTTTAAAATTCCTTTTGCATAATAGAATGGCTGTTTTTGACATTTGCTGTAAGTAGCTTTCATAGTTACTGCCTTTGATTCTTGCCCTTAGCTATGATGGAAATGATGGAAGGCATGTTTTTCACTGAAGATATTTGTTCAGAAGTGCAGCATAATTGGGATGTGTAGAAATTGTTAATTTACCATGTATCTTTGTAATAGTGTAATAAGGGAAGACTATTCTAATAGGTAAAAAGATAAATTGCTATTATAATTGCCCATAAATATTTTTCATCAACAGGAAAAACAGGATGATAGATGCAAACAAATGACTCTCCGATCAGGTAGAATACAAGATGAGCTCTTAAAAGAGATGCAGCTGAAGTCTGATAGGAAATTCAGAGAAGGCAAAAAACTACTCTCTGGGGTTCCAGGGAGAGTTTTATGGAAGGGGCTGCTGCTGAAATTTGGTCAGTGTCTCTGTTTGGGATATGAATATATAGAGATGTGGTGATGGTCCCTGCGTGCTGAGTAAGTAGTACAAATAAATACATAGAACTATGAAAAGCTCTGGGACATGGATGTGAGCAGTGAGAGCAGGAGTTCAGTTAAATGCAAGTGTTGAATGAGGAAAGAAATGTCTGTCATGTGTGCAGCACATGTTCATTGTGTTGTAATATGTATTAGGCAAACGCCTCTTGCTCTGGAAGGTACGTTTTGGATGGTTTCTTTTTTTAAAGTAATTTTTATTGGAGTATAGTTGTTTTGCAATGTTGTCAGTTTCTGCTGGGCAGCAAAATGAATCAGTTACATGTATACATATATCCCCACTTTTTTGGATTTCCTCCCCTTTTAATTCACCACAGAGCACTGAGTAAAGTTCCTTATGCTATGCAGTAGCTTCTTATTGGTTATCTTATTTAATGATAAACATAGTAGTGTAGCACAGATGGCTTTCTCCCCAGCCATCAGACTCAGTCAGTTCTGTTGATAAATTCTTGCTTAGGTAGTGACTTCAATAATCCTTGAGTAACATAGCCCTCACCAGTCCTGATAGAATGTCAGATGTTCAAAAGAAAAACCCAAGTACCTATTAAATCATCAAATGCCTTTGCATGTTTATGAAATCAGATGAAAGCCAATTTCTACATTAAAGCAAATCTGCTTCTCTGTACTTGGTTGGGGTTGTAAGGAGAGATTACTGTGCTTTCCTAAGAAGGTTAAACTGTCATCTCGTTAAATGTGGACTTAAAATAATGCTGCCAAAGCAGCTGCCTCTTGTGATTGATGATGACGATGATGGATGATGATAGTTTTGAAACCAGTTTTGCAGGGCAAATTGCTGTTTTTTCTTCCTCTTTGGCTGATGTTGAAGTCTGGATTGGGGATTTTTTATCATATTAGGTATCTTTTTGATTAAATGGAATATTGCTAAGAACTGTATTCTCTTTGATAAAATGGCTCTAAAACTGAGCTATGGCATGAAATATAATGAGTTATTCTGTATGTATTAGTTTAGTGAAAACAGTTATTCTGGGCTTTGCAGTATCTTTCATGGTGGGTCATGTTTGGGGGAACAAATAGCAACCCAAGTGTAGACAGAGAAATGGCAGAAAGTGTGGTACTTTTAAGGTATGGTAGTAGCATGCCTGCCTTATTAGGTCTTCAGAGAATGCTGACACACATGAGTATTCAGTGTTCTCCTCATATCCGTTGAAGATTCAAACACTGGTCCCCTCTTCTTGGATTGCTTTCCCCACCCCGCCCCTGCCAGATCTCTGCATGTTTGGGTCCCTTACTTCTTTGAATTTCTGCTCAAATATTTTCCCATCAGAGAGACTTTCCTGGATCATCATCTCTAGAAAACTCTCTATACTTCTTCTGTTTCTTCACTGCTGCATAGCACTGTTCACTACCTGAAATGGTAAGCTTGTTTGTTTATGGTCTTTGTCCAAGCACATAAGCTGCATCAGAGCAGAGACTGAACAGTTTGGTGCTATAAACTGAATGGCTGCACGGTTTTCAGGCCTGTAATAGGCACAGCATTAATAATTGCTAAATGATTAGCTGGATGCATTTTTATCTTTGGTACAGAGGGGGCTAAATAAGGTTCTAAAGACAGTTTAGAAACATAGTTAATATTTAGCTCCAGAGCCAAACTCAGGAATTTTGGCTTATTAACCCAAGTTACTTTAGTTTGTATATACATAAATAATAGAGTCAATAAAGAACCCTGAAAGGGAAGTGGAATATTTCCTTACTTTCACCTAGAACATTTCCATACCTCATCATATTCTTGACAAAAGGAATCAATTTTGTTTATACAAAATCACTGGTAACTACTATTCTATACCATTCCATTGTGCAAGCCCAAGAAGACATTGGTTCAAAAAAGCCATTTTCAAAAAGGAAGAGAAAACAAAACATAACCCCCTCCCCAAATATTTTTTAAAGGCCAATAACATTTATATCTATTGGGTAAACATGATCAATCAAAGCTGTACAAGCTTATGTGGGCTGCTTCCTTAACAAATGTGTTTTTTGCCTTGGTCATTCATCATACCTGGAAGTTTAGATGATAAGCTTGAGCACTCTCTTAGGTTAACATAAAAATAGCCAGTTGGCACATTTGTTGACGGAAAACCTTGCTAAAGTGGCAGGACAACATGTATTCTCCTGACACCACCACATAGCATATCGTAGCCCATTGATATCTGTGTTGGCTGGATGTGGTGAAATCCAGCTTTGAGAAGAGGATTTGTTGTAATGGAGAAATGAGGTTATATATGGAACAAGCGAAGAGGCAGATGGTGAAAGTGTTCCCTTGAGCCCTCCTAATGCGTGGGGAATTTTCTAATGGGACTGAAAATATTAGTTGCTGAAAACAGAATCATCTGCTGTTTTAAATAAAATACCTTAAAAATTTGCAGAGGGCCTTCGATAGCCAAGATACAGGTAGCTGCTGTCACAGTACCATTTGGAGGCATCGATGAACAGTGTTGTGCAGGAGGTAAAGAAGTATTATGAAAAATGAAAAGTTGAACGATGGAAGCTTGTGGTCTTACAACCAGAGAGGACTGCACAGATAGGGCCTCGTGCAGAGTGGTCCAGATCATGACTAGTGTCTCATGACTACAAATGCCATTTGTTTCTCAGATCAGTTAGTGCTACTGAAAGAGGGCAAGTAGATGGCAGGAGAAGACAGACCCATGTATTTATTATTATTATTATTATTTGCGTGTGTGTATGGTTGAATTGGTAGGGCTGGGGCAAAGGATCTAGCTTATAGGATCAAGTTAAGACATTGGTTGAGGTTTATAAGAAGAGTAAGTGTGGAGAGCCCCATAGATTGGGCAAGGAATTGAATGGAGAGGGAAGAGGTACATGAAGAAGTACACAAATGAGATTCAATGAGTCGGAGGGAAATCAGAAAAACAGAATCTTTGACCTCGAGAGTCAGAGTGGGAAAAACTGTCCCATCGTAGTATGACTTTGGATTCCACTCACAGTTCTCTTGTCATAGATGTTTTCTTTTGGAAAAACAATCCCTAAAATCCTACTTTTACCCCTATAATGAGTGTTGTTATTGGACCCCACTTTTCGATATTTTCTTCTTTTAAGATTCCTGTAGAGGGATTTTGTATCATTTTCTCTGTCTACTTTAGCTGGGATGTATGCCAAAGATGGAATTTAAAATAAGCCATATTTTAGTGTCTCCTAATCCCTTTCCAGGGGTATGTACACCTCCCCAAAATGTTTACAGTGTGGGTTTTGAATCTCATAGAGGTAAGGTGGCTTTTGTGACAAAATGAGATATCTAGTCATTGGCCCTTGTAATTTACCTTTCTTATATATAAAACTACATTAATTTCTAGGTGGATAATTTAGAATATAAGCTTTTAATTTCATGGGAGAAACTTAGATTTGAAAGGACTTGAGAGCATGTACTACTCTTTCATTCATACACCAGGAGTAAGGAGAATGAATCCTTGTTTTCCTTTAAATAGCATGGCTAATTTATAGCAAAATGGGATTCAAACCCAGGTTTTGGTACCATCACCTCAGTGCCCTTTGTCACAAGGAGAGAAGAATGCAGGGTTCAAGAGCATAAGCTCTGGAGTTAAATAGAATGAGTTAAAGTTTCAGCTGTCACCTCTGTTATCTGTGTAACCTTGATCAAGATATTTACCCTGTAAACATGCACTTCATCTGTAACAAAGGGTTGATGATAATGTTTGACTTATGAATTTGATTTGAATGGGACAATAAACATAAGATTTAGCACAATGCCTGCAGAGTCTTCAAAAATATTCAATACATGGCAGTCTATCTGCATCAGAATTTTATTGCTGTATAACAAATGATCATGGATTAATTTTTTTTAAATAATCAATATTTATTACCTCATAAGTTCCATGGGCCAGAAGTCCAGCATGGTTTAGCTGAGCTATTTGCTCAGGGTTTCATAATGCTGAAATGGAAGTATCAGCTGGCCAGGTCCTCGTCTGGAGACTGAATTATCAAAATAACTGTTTCCAAACTCCTTCAGATTGGTGGCAGCATCTGTTCTGTTGCAGCTGTAAACTGAGATCTGGGTTCCTTGTCTGAGTAGCTTTCTGTCAGTCAGGACTGTTGTCAGACTCAGAGGCTGCCCTCCAGTCCTTGCCACATGATGCTCTTCATAAATACCTTACAACACAACGGCTTCCTTCTTCATATTAAAGGGGGCAGTCTCTGTTACTTCACATCTCTCCCTTCAGGGAGGAAGCCTGTCACTTTGTTTCTATCTCAGTAGGTCAAGATTCTAAGAGAATCTCCCTTTGGAATAACTCAAAGCCCAGTGATGTGGAACCGTAATCCAGTCATGTTAGTCCTATAAGGTGATGTAATGACAGGAGTGAAGTCTGTCCTACTCATGACTTGATCCATAGGGAGGAGATTACAGAGGTTATGTACACCAAAGGGCAGGAATCTTGGGGACCATCACAGATTGCTGTATTCTTCAGAGAACTATTATCATTAATTTTCACTAATTATTTTTTTTTACATTGTTTTATTTATTTATTTATTTTTAAATTTTACTTTATTTTACTTTACAATACTGTATTGGTTTTCTTTTCATCATTATATACTTCTGAGGTCATGATGCTTGAGAGCTCTGTAATTAAAGGTTACAGTGAGAAATAAAAGTAACAACGGTTTTGGAACTTTTGCCTGAGAAATGATTTGCACTATAGCTCTCTTTTTTCATCTCAACTCAGCTTTGGATTGCATAACCATATGTCCCCAAAGCTATTATAATCTTATTACCTTACAGAGTCCAAAATAAAGACACAAATAGACAATGATTATGGAAACCCAGAACATAATACTTAGTTTTCAGTATAATCCCTAATTATTTAAAATAGAAACTTTCATTGATTTTGGTCTTGTTCTAATTAATAGAAGAAAATAAATTGTATTAAAAGAATAATTAGTAATGGCACCTGTAACTATTACTTCTAAATCTGAGGAGAAATTCTGCTTACAACACTAATATTGCCTTGTCACATATTTATAGAGTGTCATTATCTCAATATCTTTAGAATTCCAAATAGGGGTGTCTTATTACTTGCCATAGAAAAGAAGCTACTGAAAAACAAATCCTCCTGACCAGTTATTAAAATGTATTTTCTGTTCTAGAAGGTCTGTCGTTAATTTCCTGGTACACCTTGAATGTGCCACAAGCAATTTGTAATGGCATCAATTAACATTTGGGAAGTTGAGCATAGCCATCTAGGATATTAAATATTTGCTCCAGGAATGCTAATAAAATATGGTGACTTTCTGTACCTGAAGTATTTCTTAATGGAAACAGCAAAGTTAAGGGGTACCAAATAAATGAAGGAGTATCTCTTTAGATCATTTTGCTCAATTCTGATTTTTGTGTTCCCATTTGATTCTGATCATTCTCACTTACATTTAGAGGTCCAGGTCCCTGGATAGAGAGGGCTCTCAGGGTTCTATCACTATTGGTCTTAGAAAATATGTCCTTGCCCAATTAAGTCATTTAAGGGGACTTTGGTAATAAATGGAAAGAATGAATTTGCCTTTCCTTCTGCTTCCTCGAAGGGCCACTGCCATTTCTGTATTAGGGGATTTTTGAATAGCCAGGAAATGAATTATTTAATTTAGCACATTTTAGTTATAAAATACTATGTAATCTCTTCTCTTAAAGCGACATGTTGGCAAAAACTACTGTAATATTTTAAAGAAATTTAGTTAGTACTACTAATTTTTCTTGATTTGTAATATTGACAAATTATAGAAGCAGGTTTTATATTTTTTTGTATGTTATATACCATGGATTCCATTGAAAACTAAAGTAGGTATAGATTCTTTGAAGTAATGCCCTTGAGCATAGATATTAAAAAGGAGACTATTTGCCCATTATAACTAGTTACCTAGTTGATATATTTTTAAAATTCAATCTTTTATATAGTAAAAACCATTAGGAAAGTGAGCATATCAAACTATTTCATTGATTTGATTTGATTTTGGCCCAACTTAATTCAAATAATCTCAATATAGATGGCATTGTAACCTCTGATGATTTCTATACAAATTATACATTCATATTTATAGGAAGGGGAATACTGCTAGGCATATAGTAGGTATGTGATGCTTTTGAACTGTGGTGTTGGACTGCAAGGAGATCCAACCAGTCCATTCTGAAGGAGATCAGCCCTGGGATTTCTTTGGAAGGAATGATGCTAAAGCTGAAACTCCAGTACTTTGGCTACCTCATGCGAAGAGTTGACTCACTGGAAAAGACTTTGATGCTGGGAGGGATTGGGGGGAGGAGGAGAAGGGGACAACAGAGGATGAGATGGCTGGATGGTATCACTGACTTGATGGACGTGAATCTGAGTGAACTCCGGGAGTTGGTGATGGACAGGGCACACTGATCTAGTGAATGGATTATACTTATTAAAGACAACAGTTGCTAATGAAATTATTGAATTTATTTTTTCCTTCAATGTGGTTGAATGGTAAAGATACTCTGATGAGGTTTTCAATTATAATAATACAGCAAGTCATGTTGAAAATAAAATGGTCTTATTTCCAAATGAATCTTTAGCAAAACATTTAAGTGTTTAAGTTACATTTATTACATTTTTTTATATCTCTTTTGGGACCTTATTATTGCTGTATTATTAATAATTTATAGCAGTTTGGTATTCTGTAAGCATGCTTTTATGCGTTCACAGTATGTATGTGTCAATAATGATAAAAACTACCGTCTACTTTTCCCTTACTTTTTAAATATTTCCATTGATTATGTTCCATACATATGAACAAGAAAAAGGAAAAAAAATGTCAAGGTGTTAATTGGAAGTGAAAAAATATTGCTTTGTAACAATGATCAAATTATAGAACATCACTTTGATTTACTTTGTAGCTTTTATAAAATATGTTCTCTTTTTCTGCATTAAGTTGTAAATTTAACATGGGTGATTAAAGGCATATCTACTAGGAAACTTAACTGACATACTTGAGTAAGGGGATAAAAATGCTGAACCCCTTTAGGTACATATTGGCTTGATAATTTGATGATTCAGGAGTCTTTCAAAGCATTTCTGCTTATTCCTAAAGTCATCAATATTGTTGATGTCTAAAGACTTCAGAAAAAAAAGATTATCTTAATTATTTATTGCTTCTTTCCTTGTCAGGGTATTTGGTTTCCTCATGTAGATTGTAAGCTGTTATGTTAGTTAATTTAATTTTTAATTTTGTGTTTTAGAGGCTGTTATATTCACAAAAACATAGCAGATAATATATTCAAAGCACAAAGGGAAAAAACATATTTAGTAATTACTTTTAGTAAATAAACGGCTGTTAAAAATTATGTAAGATTAGGTGAGCATTCTTAGAGTCTAAAATTACTAGTTTGGTTTTCTTTTAATTAAAGTTGATCAAGGTGACTAGATTCTAAATCTCCTGTGTACTTTGTGCTATGTAATTATTCTAAGTATATTGAAGAATTTGGTTCCTTTGTCAATGTTTTTTTTTAAATTAATTTATTTTTAAATTGAAGGATAATTGCTTTACAGAATTTTGTTGTTTTCTCTCAAACCTCAGCATAAATCAGCCATAGGTATACATATATCCCCTCCCTTTTGAACCCTCCTCCCATCTCCCGCCCCAACCCACCCCTCTAGATTGATACAGAGCCCCTGTTTGATTTTCCTGAGACATTCAGCAAATTCCCATTGGCTATCTATTTTACATATGGTAATATAAGTTTCCATGTTACTCTCTCCATACATCTCACCCTCTCCTCCCCTCCCCATGTCCATAAGTCTATTCTCTATGTCTGTTTCTCTGTCAGTGTTTTTTAAAAGTGTTTAAACTACTTCCATTTCTGCTGCATTATTTTTTTCTGCCTGTAAGACGAGGGAGCCTGGTGGGCTGCCCTCTATGGGGTCACACAGAGTCGGACACGACTGAAGTGACAGCAGCAGCAGCAAGATTGAACAGTAACTTTATTTCAGATAGAAGTGGGCTTATTTCCTTTAAAAATGTATTTCTGAGAGGGTTGATGTTATGGTATTTATAAGAAATGAGATCAGAAATTCAAGTGATACAATATTTTAGTAAAAAAGGAAAACAATCAATATTCTGCCATATGATCTATACCCCAATTCTAGAATTTTTTTTCTCTCTCCTTTGATGAATTCGCTACTAAAGAGCTCTGCTCATGAATTCTTATTTAATTGAATTATTTCCTTGAAGCAGAATACAACTTGCTACTATTAATCTCTTCCTCAGTGGAATCAGTATGACCATAATGTGCCAAGATTTCTTAATAATTTAACATTTCCCATTATATCTGCATAGCTGATAGACATCTTGTTACTTTCTGATATTCTGATTCAAGAAGTTTCATTGAGTATTGCAAAAATGTCATTTCTTCTGTGTCAGTAAGCATTTGAAAAGTTATTTCCTAATAAGTAAGAAGTAGCCCTAGATAGTTGTTAGATGAAATACTTTAGGATGAAATATTGCTTAAGAAAACAATGGGAGTTTTCCTTTTAAATCATCTGCTCGATGCACTTTATTTGCTTATGTTTGTGAACTCACCAACCGTACTATAATTGACTCTGAACTTCCTGCGTCACGAATCCTGTATTTAATAATTCAATTCAGTGTGTTTCTTACATCATTTCTGGAAACTATAATCTTTGTCTTCACAGATATTTTGAATTAGTATCTCATGTCTTAGTCTTATTTCCTGGCCCTTAAAATTTTTTAATTTTGGATTACTTTTTATTCATATATTGATTTGCTCATTTCCCTCATTGAAATGTGGATTTTGACGACAGAGACCTTGTCCATTTCATCCATAGTTGTTTCCCAGATCCTCTGGGTCATGTAGGACATAGGAGGGTTTCTGAAAAATTATATATGTACAGGTATACCACATGATGCCATGATCTTCATTTTCTGAATGTTGAGCTTTAAGCCAACTTTTTCACTCTCATCTTTCACTTTCATCAAGAGGCTTTTTAGTTCCTCTTCACTTTCTGCCATAAGGGTGGTGTCATCTGAATATCTGAGGTTATTGATATTTCTCCCAGCAATCTTGATTCCAGCTTGTGCTTCTTCCAGCCCAGAGTTTCTCATGATGTACTCTGCATATAGGTTAAATAAACAGGGTGACAATATACAGCGTTGACGTACTCCTTTTCCTATTTGGAACCAGTCTGTTGTCCCATGTCCAGTTCTAACTGTTGCTTCCTGACCTGGAGCCATCACTTCATGGGAAATAGATGGGGAAACAGTGGAAACAGTGGAAACAGTGTCACACTTTATTTTTGGGGGCTCGAAAATCACTGCAGATGGTGACTGCAGCCATGAAATTAAAAGACGCTTACTCCTTGGAAGAAAAGTTATGACCAACTTAGATAGCATGTTGAAAAGCAAAGATATTACTGTGCCAACAAAGGTCTGTCTAGTCAAGGCTATGGTTTTTCCAGTGGTCATGTATGATTGTGAGAGTTGGACTGTGAAGAAAGCTGAGCACCGAAGAATTGATGCTTTTGAACTGTAGTGTTGGTGAAGACTCTTGAGAGTCCCTTAGACTGCAAGGAGATCCAACCAGTCCATTCTGAAGGAGATCAGCCCTGGGATTTCTTTGGAAGGAATGATGCTAAAGCTGAAGCTCCAGTACTTTGGCCACCTCATGCAAAGAGTTGCCTCATTGGAAAAGACTCTGATGGTGGGAGAGATTGGGGGCAGGAGGAGAAGGGGACGACAGAGGATGAGATGGCTGGATGCCATCACTGACTGGATGGACATGAGTCTGAGTGAACTCTGGGAGTTGGTGATGGACAGGGAGGCCTGGCGTGCTGCGATTCATGGGGTTGCAAAGAGTCAGACTTGACTCAGCGACTGAACTGAACTGATACCACATGATACAGCTTCCTATGTGGCTCAGTGATAAAGAATCCACCTCCAGTGCAGGAAATGCAGGGACTGGAATTGATCCCTGGGCAGGGAAGATCTCCTGGAGGAGGAAATGCCAACCACTCCAGGATTCTTGCCTGGAGAATTCCATGGACAGAGGAGCTTAGTGGGCTGCTGTGCAAGGGGTTACAATTTAGCAACTAAATTAACAACAACAGTAAACTAAATGATGGTAACTGTTACTATGCATCATGCCCTGTGGTCATTAACATCACAGCAGTTATTTATTGTGTACTCTCATTTTTTTTTAATGTATTTCATTGAGTTTTTAAAACCTTAAGCACAGATACTATTATTCAAATGAAGAAATGATGACTTCCTGCTGCTGCTGCTGCTGCTGCTGCTGCTGCTGCTGCGTTGCTTCAGACCTTTCCGATTCTGTGCAACCCCATAGACAGCAGCCCACCAGGCTCCCCAGTCCCTGGGATTCTCCAGGCAAGAACACTGGAGTGGGTTGTCATTTCCTTCTCCAATGCATGATAGTGAAAAGTGAAAGTGAAGTCACTCAGTCGTGACCGACTCTTTGCAACCCCATGGACTGCAGCCTACCAGGCTCCTCCATCCATGAGAT
The DNA here is from genome assembly GCF_023091745.1 of Budorcas taxicolor. NCBI lineage: Eukaryota > Metazoa > Chordata > Mammalia > Artiodactyla > Bovidae > Budorcas > Budorcas taxicolor. The sequence goes on from NC_068910.1 coordinate 36,466,026, forward strand.
TTTCCAGGCAAGAGTATTGGAGTGGGGTGCCATTGCCTTCTCCGAAATGAAGACTTAGGTTATATAATTCACTCAAAGGTTTACTGTAACAGGTAGCTGATTATTCAGTTATTATTTATTCTCTATACATTTCATACTTTGAATTCAGACCCCTTGATTTTTTGAATTCAGACCCCTTGATTTTAACTACTCCTGCACACATTCCCTTCCTCGCTCCCATAACTTTATGGGATCTAGCTGTGTGTTAGCTCAGCGACCTGAACCTGGTTTTTTAAGTCAGTGTGTGAATACAAGTTAGAACATCACTAACTAGATGATAAGAGGGGGTGGTGAGGAGAGACTGGTGAAAGTTGTCTCTAATGTTGATGATAATAAATAATATTTGGACAGTGATTTATGTTTTATGAAGAGCACTGCATATAAATTCTCTTTGAGTAATCATCCTGTGACAAGTTGGTCAACTAGGCTCTCTGTTGAAAATGTGAAGCCTGCATCTGGTGGGTGAGAGGCAGGCCTGGGATCCAAATCTCGGTGTTTTCTTTCTCTTGTGTTGCACTGTGGTACCTGCAGGTAGTTCCCTTTTCCCACACCTCTTTTTTGTTTATCCCTTAGTTTTGGGAACTTCACTTTATTGTTTTCAAGCTTTTTTGTTTTGGTCACCAAGCTTTCCCACAATTTCTACAGATCACTGGACTTTTGTAATTTTTCTGAAATATACACTGAAGGAAGAGACTTGTCTTTAGTTTTTTTTTGTTGTTGTTTTTAAATAAGTTATAGAGTTAATGGGCCTAAGTTTCTCATCCACAGATAGCAGTTCACTTACTGTACCACACCATGTAGCTGCAGGATTAAATCAAGGTTTCTCAGCCTCAGTTACTGACATTTGGGGCCAGGCAGTTCTTTGTGGGAGTATGCCCTGCACTTTGAAAGGTTTGTGAGTAGCCTCTACTCTGTAGCACCTTCCTAGCTGTGACACCAAAGATGTCTTTGTGTGTGTGTGTGTGCAGTCATGTCTGACCCCATGTGACCCCATGGACTGTAACCCTCCAGGCTCTTCTGTCCATGGGATTTTCTAAGCATGGATACTGCAGTGGGTTGCCATTTTCTACTCCAGGAAAGGTATCTTCACGCAATGCCAAAATTTTTACCTTTCACAAAATTGCCCCCAGTTGAGAATGTATGGATTAAAGTGAGATAAGGAGTGAGAAAATGTTTTGTAAATTTCGAAGCACTCTTTAAGTTCAAGGTGTTACTGGGATGAACTTTAAGAACAGTAAAGGTTCACTGAGGTGGATGAGACAAGCAGGTGAAAGAGAAAGCAGTTCATGCACTTTAAGGACTAAAGTTGACCCCCTGCTGTTAATGCCTTTGGAAGCTCTGCTCACTCAGATGCCTGCTATAAATCCTTGCTTTTGCATTATTCTAAGCAAATATTTAATATAATGTTGCCTCTTACCAGGACTTTCCATTACAGATTTAAGTTTTCATTACTTTATGCAATATTCTACAGCACATCCACCACTATACGATGAATAATTAAAACTAAATTGCACTTGTCAAAATAAATGAGCACCACCATATTTGGAGATAGAAAAATCCTCAATTTTTTCCCACATGGTTTATTGCATATTGTTATTTTTGATTTTGCTGCTATGTGGTGACTCAAAGTTATTATTCAGAGTAAGGGCATTTATGCTATATTTGTTTTGTTGAATTGAGATCATAGAAGATGCCAATTACCTTTAAAGGTATACATGTTCGTTTGTCTACTACTCAGAGTGAAAATCTACTGGTCCTCTGAGAGCGTGTTATTACTCAGGCTGTTACTATCAAGTCTGCTGATATTCACACATGAGATGTTATTAAAATGACCCATTCATGCATTATTTATATTACAGTCTTTAGTGGTAGGGGTTTGAAAAAGCTGTCCAGGTGAAGAATGTGAGCATCTTCTCCATCAAGAATTTGCTACTGTTTTATTTTAATGTAACTTGATACATTTACCATCTGGGATAGAAGCTTGAGCACAAACACCACCTATTCCAGGATGCAGAGAATCAGTTCAAAAATAGTATGAAATAGAGCAAATAGTGTAGACCAAGCCTGCTTCATTGCTCTTGCCTGGCAGTGGAAGTATTGCCCAGGTGTGGAAGTTAGTTGTTCAATTTTCAGATAAAACTGTGTACCTTGAGAAATGGCTGGGCATCTTCCACTTGTAGTTCTTTTTGTTATTGTCAGAACTGATCAACTAAATCTGCCTGAGTGTCTGTGTGTGGGATGCATGTTGAAAGTGATTTTATTTTTGCCCAGTAAGTCCCAAACATACTGTCGTCTTCATTTTATTTTCCCTCTCTCATCTTAAAGTGCCTTTTGCAACTTGCCTCACAAATCACATTGTCTCTACTTATTACCTAGACCTTTCTCCAACTGGTAAAATGCATTTTTCCCCTCAGCAAGATTCAGTTTTCCTCTTACTTATTCCCTATATGTTTCCTTTCAGTTTTAATGTGAAAATTGCAAATATATTTCTAACCCCTTCTGTACAACACTTTCCATTTCTAGAAAACTCAGGCAATATAAAGTAATTTAGAAGGGGCACCTAAAAAGTGTCATCCATTTTTCCACTGTGTAGCTCCAACTGGACCAGTTTTTCCAGATAATTTTTTTTTTTCATTTTTTGCAGTTTCATCATCATATAATTCAGGAAAATAAAAGCTTTTTTTTTTTCAGATTCATTTTGTGCAGCACACTTTCTGACTAATGAAAAACTGCCATAGCCCTCTTAGTCTTTCCTGCAATTTTATGGAAGGGTTTTATGTAAGAGAATGAAAATCCTCATGCTGAACTAAGGCAAGCAACCCATTTAGGCCCTGAGTGAAGAGAGGGTTTTATTAGCTTGGACTTGTCTTATAATCTCTCTGTGCCATGTTCTTCTAATTAAAATGAAAATTGTGTCATCTGTCTTCCTGAGCAGAGGATTTTTGAGTTTCCATATGTGAGATATGCAAAGGTGTGAAATACTTTAGCAGTTCCATGATTATTTTATTTCACAAATGCATTTTCAGAAATTTTTCTGGTAACTATACCATCAGATGCATTAGAACTTTAACATATCTTCTTCATATAGCCTTAGGTAGAGTTAGACTTGGCTGCAAGAGAAAGAAAATCCATAATTGCAGAGACTTAAATGATGTAAAAGTTGATAGTTGTTTTACTTTTCCAGTGAAAGTAGAAAATCCAAAGTGGTCACAGTTTTGCGAGATGTTAGTGATCCAAGCTTTGTCAGACATTGTCCTTACCTTCGTGATTGGGGATGGAGCTTTGGTGTCATAGATATGTTTCAAGCAACAGAACAGTAAAAGGAGACAATATTTTCGCTTAAGGAAAGTTCCCAGTAGTTGCCGTATGACTGCTCTGGTTTGTCCCATGGATTAGCACTTAGTTATATGGTCATGTGTGTGACTTCAAAGAAGACTTGAAGATATAGTTCTTCTTGTCATCCTGTGCCCACCCAGCTAAAATTTCTATCTTATGGAAGAAGAAAAGACAAGCAGTAATTTTCCCACAATGTTAATTTTAATATATCCTTCACTGGAGAATACTGCTAAGTAGATTGTGAACTACATGTGGAGAGGGACTAGTATAATATAATTTTGTGTTACCTGTCTTACTGTAACACCAAAGCAATGAATAGTTGTTGAAAATGTGCATTAAGAGAGTATTTTAATGTGAAATATGACAAAAAAGGAGATTGATTTTTTTGTTTGATACAGTTGTACTCAATCGTCATTCTTTCAGTAAAGAACATCTTAGGTGCTAAGTATTGTAGTCAAATTACTGTAGTTTTTCTCATACTGGCAACTGAGATGCAACCATTTATCAAGGCCTTTTGTGGAAAATTGGTAAATTTTAAATCTCTTCAAGAAAATTAGAGATACCAAGGGAACATTTCATGCAAAGATGGGCTCAATAAAGGACAGATATGGTATAGACATAACAGAAGCAGAAGATTTTAAGAAGAGGTGGCAAGAATACATGGAAGAACTGTACAAAAAAGAGCTTCATGACCCAGATAATCTCAATGGTGTGATCACTCAACTTGAGCCAGACATCCTGGAATGTGAAGTCAAGAGGGCTTTAGAAAGCATCACTATGAACAAAGCTAGTGGAGGTGATGGAATTCCAGTTGAGCTAATTCAAATCCTGAAAGATGATGCTGTGAAAGTGCTGCCCTCAATACGCCAGAAAATTTGGAAAACTCAGCAATGGCCACAGGACTGGAAAAGGTCAGTTTTCATTCCAATCCCAAAGAAATGCAATGTCAAAGAATGCTCAAACTACTGCACAGTTGCACTCATCTCACATGCTAGTAAAGTAATGCTCAAAATTTTCCAAGCCAGGCTTCAGCAATACGTGAACCGTGAACTTTCAGATGTTCAAGCTGGTTTTAGAAAAGGCAGGAGAACCAGAGATCAAATTGCCAACATCCACTGGATCATGGAAAAAGCAAGAGAGTTCCAGAAAAACATGTATTTCTGCTTTATTGACTATGCCAAAGCCTTTGTGTGGATCACAATAAACTGTGGAAAATTCTGAGAGAGATGGGAATACCAGACCACCTGACCTGCCTCTTGAGAAATCTGTATGCAGGTCAGGAAGCAGCAGTTAGAACAGGACATGGGACAACAGATTGGTTCCAAATAGGAAAAGAAGTACATCAAGGTTGTATATTGTCACCCTGCTTATTTAACTTCTATGCAGAGTACATCATGAGAAACGCTGGACTGGAAGAAACACAAGCTGGAATCAAGATTGCCAGGAGAAATATCAACAACCTCAGATATTCAGATGACACCACCCTTATGGCAGAAAGTGAAGAGAAACTAAAAAGCCTCTTGATGAAAGTGAAAGATGAGAGTGAAAAAGTTGGCCTAAAGCTCAACATTCAGAAAACAAAGATCATGGCATCTGGTCCCATCACTTCATGGGAAATAGATGGGGAAACAGTGGAAACAGTGTCATACTTTATATTTTTGGGCTCCAAAATCACTGCAGATGGTGACTGCAGCCATGAAATTAAAAGACTCTTACTCCTTGGAAGAAAAGTTATGACCAACCTAGACAGCATATTCAAAAGCAGAGACATTACTTTGCCAACAAAGGTCTGTCTAGTCAAGGCTATGGTTTTTCCTGTGGTCATGTATGGATGTGAGAGTTGGACTGTGAAGAAAGCTGAGCACCGAAGAATTGATGCTTTTGAATTGTGGTGTTGGAGAAGACTCTTGAGTCCCTTGGACTGCAAGAAGATCCAACCAGTCCATTCTAAAGGAGATCAGTCCTGGGTGTTCATTGGAAAGACTGATGCTAAAGCTTAAACTCCAGTACTTTGGCCACCTCATGCGAAGAGTTGGCTCATTGGAAAAGACTCTGATGCTGGGAGGGACTGGGGGCAGGAGGAGAAGGGGACGACAGAGGATGAGATGGCTGGATGGCATCACCGGCTCGATGGACATGAGTTTGAGTGAACTCCGGGAGTTGGTGATGGACAGGGAGGCCTGGCGTGCTGCGATTCATGGGGTCGCAAGGAGTCGGACACAACTGAGCGGCTGAACTGAACTGAACTGAAAACATATATGAGAGTAATTCTCTTCACTACTTATTTTGTTCTCTTAAAATCTGCTTTTGTCATATTTTGCCCTGACAGTTTTCCCATTTAAAAAAAAAGGTACCATAATTGAATGGATATTCAGTCCCCTTGGAGAATTTCTGAATAAGGACTTTTAAGTGTGTTTGAGGTTCCCATACTTCTGAAACAAGATGCCTTAATATCCTAGGGTCCGATTATTTAAATACTTAAATTATTGATCTTTGTTGCTGAAGGATGTATAATGCCTACTGTACAAACTGATTCACTGGTAAAGAACAGCTTTGCTGTTTTGAGTTTCCTAGAAATGCCATTGTATTGGAGACTTCTCAGAAGATTACTGGAGGGTTCTCAGCAGTGGAAGGTCATTTGTAGTAGCAACAGCTTCCACCACACTCACACAGTATGCTTGGACTGAGGTTTTTAGTTACTAAAAGAACATGGGGTCTCTGGTACTGAGACTGAGGAGAAAATTCCTGCAGTTATTTTTATGCTTCCTCAAATATAATCACACAGTGGAGGGATATACTTATTCTTATAGGATTTTAAAGGGTAGTCAATTAAGAATTAAATGCATTTATTGTCATGGTCTGTCTTGTCTCAAAGAAAGAAAGATGTTGCCAGGGGAATTTCCCTTTCAGGGATGTAAACAGCTTGTGATGAGTGAACTTTACCTGTGTCTCAAAGATACCATTCCATTCACCTTCTTTCCCGGCTCGTGTGCCAAACATGGCTGTCTGGTGTTGAAATGTAGCACAAGAGCCACTGAAAGAACCGTTTCCTGGGGTGACACAGCCTTTTAGGAATAAGGAGGCTTTCTTTGAATGGACCTGCATGTGTTTGTAAAAGAAGCAAAAGTTATCTCTTTTCCTCATAGGACGATGACTGTTTCAAAGAGCCATTTTCATTTCTAACAAAGAAATTCATACGTAAGACAAATCAGCAGTTTCACAGCTGTTTTGTGAAATCCTGAAATGATGTGTACAAATCAAAGCAGGAGAGATTCATTTGGAATGAAAGAAATATTTGGATTGCATCCCATTTTCTAATAGGATATTGTTTTATGGTTCTACACCATTATAAATGTATGTTATACATGGCAATCCTATCTCATCTATGGCTCATGAAGTTTATGAGAAAGTGACAGTGTGAAAGCATAGGGTTTTAGAATTGGCTGGAACTGTTTTCTATTCCAGTTCCTTTCCCTACTTTCTCATTCTTAATTGATCTTGCTGAACTCTCTCTAATACATTCCTCAACAGCTATGTGAAAACACCCATTGCTTCCTAAGGTAACCTATTAGATTTTTGGAGAGTATTAGATTCTCTTATGTACATTGGAAAAATACCACTTTATTGGTTTTGAGTTTGCTAACTGGACTCACATAGGAGCAAAGTTTTCCATGTTACACGTAACAGTTCTTGTGTATTTATATATTGTTATCTTGTCCTCTGGACCCTTTTGACTCTCAGGTTGGAATTGTAGTGGTGTAGGCAGTGGCACCCCACTCCAGTACTCTTGCCTGGAAAATCCCATGCACAGAGGAGCCTGATAGGCCACAGTCCGTGGGGTTGCGAAGAGTCGGACACGACTGAGCGACTTCACTTTCACTTTTTATTTTCATGTATTGGAGAAGGAAATGCCAAACCACTCCAGTGTTCTTGCCTGGAGAATCCCAGGGACAGGGGAGCCTGGTGGGCTGCTGTCTTGGGGTCACGCAGAGTCAGACACGACTGATGTGACTTAGCAGCAGCAGCAGCAGGGGATGATAAGTGATCATATTCAAGGTATGTAGCAGCAGTAGTTTTCTTTCTTTTTTTTAAATTAGAGGATAATTGCTTTACAATGTTGTATTGATTTCTGCTGTACGACAATGTGAATGAGCCATAGGTATACCTATGTCCCCTCGTTCTTGAACCTCCCTCCCACCCCATCCCACCTGTCTAGGTTTTACAGAGCACTGAGCTGAGCTCCCTGTGTTACACTGCAACTTCCACTGGCTGTTTTATATATAGTAATGCATATATTTGAAGCAGAAGTAGTTTGAATTAGAGTCCCTAAGAACTGATGGTGGGACAGATGTGGGCTGTGAGAGAAGAGGCCATAAATGTTTTTAGCTTGAACACATTTTCCTGTGTTCTCAACATACTAGATTTGGTATTGAAGCAAAGTCAGACTTGCATTCAGATCGTTGTTCCATGATATACAGTTAGGGCTGTTCTGTAAGTCTAAGAGAATGTTTGCCAGACCTCTAAGGGCCGAATAGGGCCACAAAAATCATGCTTTGAGTTGAGACAGCAATCCTGTATATTCATTGTGGATCAAGGTTAGGTATTTAGCCCTAAGCTTTATTTTAAGCCAAAAATATATTTTTGAATGTCCAGTATTTACACGAGCATGATTCCACAGGACTTAGAATGAGACAGACCTACATAACGCACCAGGGGGTACATTTTCAGTCTAGAAATATTACTCCACATTTATTGCCACTAAATTTCCAGCTATTTTGAGAGCAGGAGTTTGAGTCTCTTTTATGGTGCCTGTTAAACAATAGGAATACAACACATGCAGTCTGAACTATTGGTAAACCTATAATAAGAGTTTGCAAGTGGATTTGTTATATAAATTAGACTCTAGTGATATATCTAAATCTATATAGCTGTATCTGTAAGGGAGGAAAATAAAGAACTAGTCTTAACAAATTTCAATCTCTTTATAATATTTTATAGTTCCCTTACTCCTTTATCATCCATGGGCAGACAAATACCATTATGCCTTAAATTCAAGTGTGTAGGAGATAGGAGACAGAGATCTTAGGTATATTTCAACATTTAACTTTTGTCTTGGGGGTAAGAGACAATAGGTTCTTTCCTGTTTATGCATGCAGAGAGGAAATCCGCTGACTAACTGCTTTGTGATAAACAGTTTTCTCTACCTGTCCACAAGGTAGTTGAGAAATCTTAGTGCCACTAAGACAAATTAACTAAATAGGCATCTGTCTAAATGTCTGATGCATTAGTTGCCCTGCCCACAATAGAGCTGGGCTGCCTTGAGAAATAAACCCAAACTGAATTCCAAATGTGAATGTGTGTCTCAAACTAGCCACGTTTTCAAAGGTATGCCCTTCAGACAAAAGAAGAAATAAACTGCACATTAAAAGAATTAGCACTCAGAGGGCTTTGTTTAATCAGTGGTTAGTTTGGTGGTGATTGCACAAACTCACTACATTAAATTTAATCAGGGATGTTTTTGGCATGTGGGTGGCAGGCCTACTGATTAATTCATTTATATTCTGGAAATAAGATGTGTTCTATGGGATGCATTTCCACAGTCTGGCAATTCTAGAGTGTGCATCTCAGCATCTCTAAATCACTTACTTTGTTCACAATCTCAGAGCCAAAGTCTTGCTGGATGCTGGTGGCTGATTAGTGCATCAGGCTAAGAATGACAAACAGGAAATGGCACCATTTTAGTTCCAAAGAACGCCTAAGAAACAGTTCAGATGGCTGTAAGTACTTAAGGATTTTGTTGTTACCCACTTGAATTGCGTTAAGAAACCAATTAGGAGTGGAAAGGGAGATCGTGATAAAATGAGAATCTTACACCCCTTCTTAGTGAGTGGGGGTGCTGAAATTGGCTAAAAATATGTATGTCTATCATCTAATGGATTATATTAACACTGTAATTTGAGAGGTAAAAAGAGACTCAATAACTTATAAATTCCCTATTTCAAAAATAATGAAAAGGAGACTTAAAGTTAAGTGACCTTTCTTTAGATGTAAAGATAGTTTTTTGTATCAGAACTTTGAACTGAGGAGTCCTAGTTTACTTATTAATCCTTTTTTTATGGCAAGTTTATTGTGTGTGTGTGGTAGGAGGCTAGTTTCTTAACATATGGGGACAGAAATAAAGGAATATGTGAGATCACCCTGTAAGAAAATGTCATTTAACTTTGAATGTTGGGAATAGAACAGTGGTGCTTGTTATGACCTGTAGGAGCCCACCTAGACCAGGTCAGAGATGTTTCACAGATGGCTCAAGGGGGACTGGAGTAGAAGATCTGTTAATGTGCACTGAGTCCATGCTCATTGACACAGTGACAAGAATATGGTTCATTGTGATCTTTTTCTGGTATTATTCATGTGATTTGCTTGGGGAAGGCTGAAGTGCACTGTGACAGAATGAATCTTAGAATTACCCAGGATAATTAATTCCTTTCGTGGGCCCTGAGAAGGGGCAGAACATGGCTCACTTCCTTCTGTTTTACTCAGTTTTCATAGTCTAGCTGCCTCCTGAAATGTAAATGAGCCATTGTTACGTGTGTGGGCTATCAGAAACTCCTAAGTTTGTGGGCTGAAGTATTTACTGTCTTAAAGAATTATTTCTGAGGTTGAACAACTTTGATATTCTTTCTAGAAAGCTGAATATTAATTCAACCACTTCTTGTAAATGTGGGGATCTATGTGCTTTTGGTGGTATATTATAGCAAAAAAGAAAGTAGATGGTAAAAAGAATGTAGAGACATAGATATAGAGACTGGACGTGTGGAAAGGTGGTGGGGGGTGGGGCGGGAAGGAGAAGATGGGGCGAATAGGGAGAATAGCATTGACATATATGCACTACCATGTATAAAACAGAGAGCTAGTGGGATGCTGCTGTGTGGCACAGGGAGCTCAACGTGATGCTCTGGGAGGGTCTGGAGGGATGGGATGGGGATTGGGAGGGAGGGAGGTTCAAGAGGGAGAAGATATATGTATGCATACAGCTAACTCACACTGCTGTATAGCAGAAACGTATACAACATTGTGAAGCAATTGGATTCGAACTAAAAAAAAAAAGTATAGATGGTAGAAGAAAAATCATAACATTTCTCAAATTGTTTTATTTATATCTGTATGTAGTCAGCCTCTTTATACTGAACTTTCAGTCACTAGAAATAACGTGTTCCTTTCTTCCTCTTCCCCTTGAATCTCATTTACTAGATAGTTTTGTTGCTAAGAGTGGAGTGTGATTGAAAGATCCTGAATTTACCCCTGAATTCTGATCTTGGACCTCCTGATAACTAAGTATATATCCTTGAATGAGCCTCAGATTTTGTGAATTTGTTCATAATTTTGAAGGAAGTAATTACATGGACTCTTTAGCCATAGTACTGAGTTCAGTTTTTGTCTCTGCAGTTACTCATTGTGGTATCTTTATCCCCTTATATAAACTCTTCTGGTATCCATTTCTTCATTTGTTAAATGGGGAGAATAATAATATCTAAGAAGGAAATGGCAACCCACTCCAGTACTCTTGCCTGGAAAATTCCATGGACAGAGGAGCCTTGTAGGCTACAGTCCATGGGGTCACAAAGAGCTGCACACAACAGAGCAACTTCACTGCTTCCTCTGCTTCTTCTAAGATAATAATAACACCTACATTACATGATTATTAAGATGAAATGAGTTAATATTTGTAATGTGCTGTGTAATTATTCACCATTATTATTTTAATAGAAAAATCATTGGTTAGATTATCTTATTAAGGAAAAGAATAGTATGATTCCTAGTAGATACCTGATTGAGACTTTTTTCTTCCTAGACTATCCTGATTATATCAGTGCCTTGGAGCCAGGGCATGAAATGATCTATAAGATAATCATGTGGTGGGATCCCATCTCCAGCAAATGCATTTTTGTAGCCTTTTTTTCTTTTTTTAAATTGAAGTATAGTTGATTTATAATTTTGGGTTAGTTTCAGGGTTTCAGGTGTACAACAAACTGATTCAGCTATACGTATTACATATAAATCTTTTTTTTTTTTTTCTGGGGCTTCCCTGGTGGCTCAGACAGTAAAGAATCCTCCTTGCAATAAGGGAAACCTGGGTTCAATCCCTGAATCAGGAAGATTCCCTGGAGAAGAGAGTGGCTACCCATTCCAGTATCTTTCCCTGGAAAATTCCATGGACAGAGGATATGTTTTTCAGATTGTTTTCCCTTGTAGGTTATTATAAACTATTGAGTATAATTCTCTATACTATATGGTAGGTTCTTGTTGTCTATTTTATATATAGTAGTGTGTATGTGTTAATCCCAAACTTCTAATTTATCCCCTACTCTGCATTTTTCCCTTTGTTAACCATAATTTTGTGTTCTATGTCTGTGGGTTTATTTCTGTTTTGTATATGTATTCTTGCCTGGAGAATCCTGTGGATGGAGGAGCCGGGTGGGCTGCTGTCCATAGGGTCGCACAGAGTTGGACACGACAGAAGCGACTTAGCATGCGTGCATGCATGTATTGGAGAAGGAAATGGGAACCCACTCCAGTGTTCTTGCCTGGAGAATCCCAGGGACGGGGGAGCCTGGTGGGCTGCTGTCTATGGGGTCGCACAGAGTCGGACATAACTGAAGCGACTTAGCAGCAGCAGCATATGTTTATTTGTATCCTTTTTTAGACTACAAATATAGACAATGTCATGTGATATTTGTCTGTCTTTCTGGCTTGCTTCACTCAGTATGATCATCTCTAAGAGCCATCTGTCCTTAACTTGAGACACTTACCTTCTACTGACATCTGAACTCATTCTTCAATAAGCAACTCTGTAATTCAAAATCATGTCATGTAATTACTTTCTATATTAGAAACCTAAAAATTAGGTAAAAACTAATGTATTTTATATAATATGATGAACACTAAAGTCATTAAAAAACATATTTTGAAGAATATGGGAACATATTCACAAAATGTTAAGTAGAAAAAAAAACAGGATAATAGGTTGCAAAACAATATTTCAGTATGATCCTAAATTTGTAATCATCAGAGAATATTATAATCATGAAAAATGTTATTAAAATGTTACAATCCTATGATTAGTTTTAATGAGTACTTTCTTGATTTGGCCTTAAAATTTTTCAAAATGGAAACCACTTTATAGGTTTCTTTTTTTGATTGTAAAAGAAATAAGGCTCATTGTAGATATGTCAAGCAAAATATGAAAATTATAAAATCATTTACAATCTCACCTCCTCAAAGTGACCATCATTAATATTAATAAATCATCCAGATATTGTTTATGGATTTCCATATGCACTAGTTTGTTCATTTTACTTAAATGAAGTTTGAATTATGCACTTTTTTCCTCTCAACAATGTGCCATGCACTTATCCATTGCCAGAATATACTGACTTTCATTATTCTAATGGTCCAGTCCATTGGATAGATGTATGACCATCTTTTCCTGATAGAAATTTTATATATATATATATATATATATATATATATTTCGGGCTTCCTGGATGGTGCTAGTGGTAAAGAACCTGCCTGCCAATGCGGGAGACACAGAGACGCAGACACAGATTGGATCCCTGGGTCAGGAAGATCCCCTGGAGGAGGGCATGATAATCCACTCCAGTCTTCTTGCCCTGGAAATCCCATGGACAGAGGAACCTAGTGGGCCATAATCCATAGGGTTGCAAAGAGTTGGACACGACTGAAGCAGCTTAGCACACACATGCACATATGTGTGTGTGTGCATATGTATATGTGGGGGTGTATTTTGTTCATCTCTCATAATTAATGTACTAAAACCTATACTCTGGCATATTCTCATGCATACCAATTTATATTACCAATAAAGGTATATGCAAATATTTCTCGGCTGTTTTTTTTTAAAAATATCTTTATTGTTTTCATCTACTCTTATTTAAATATTAGGTTGAATATCTTCTCATGGGTATACATTTGAGTCCCTCAAGTGGGATTTAAATTATTCACAGCATAACTGTGATCATTCACTTATTGGAAGGAATGGTTTAAGAATATCAGAAACACTTAGATAGCTTTTATTTCTTTTCATCACACTCCCACCCTGGTGATTCTGGCCTTTCCCACGAGGATGAGGTTGTGAGGATGAGGTAGTGATTGGACTCCCAGTTAACACTTTTGTCATATTGCCTGGTGCTATCACAGAAAACCATTGGGATCGCAGTCACGGTGGGAGCTGAAGTTGTGTCGGGAGACAGATGGAACCCTATCAGGATATCCTCTTAGGTCTTTTTAGACAAGTAGTGTGTGAATAACAGCTTATATCTCTCTGCATCCTCAGGCATGAATGAAAATTACTTTTTGCAGTATCGATATAGGATATAAAGCCCTCTCTTAGGTTAAAATGGGAGGAAAAATAAACATTAATCTCAATTTCCTTAGTGGTCTAATTTTTCTCCCTATCCAGTATTAGAAATCGTACAATGAACAGATTTGGAGACATCATCCAAAAGTTGAGATTTTATTAATGACCTTTTTTCAGAGAAATTATAGTAATAGCAGTAAACCATGATACTGTTAAATTGTCTATGAAGTTTTTCAGTGACCATTTAAAAATTATTTTAACTTTATAATTGATTTTATATAGCCTTATGAAGTCACCTAGTATCTCCTTCAGTCCTGTTCTCTATTTCTTTCTCTTCCTCCTTCTTTCTCTATGTGTGTGTGTATATGTATACACGTATGTGTACACCTGTGTGTATATATATAATTTTTAGATATATATATATTTATGTATTTATCCAGAGAGTGATTAAAAGCCCATTTCAGCTTTCTTTACAATGAAAACAACAGTAAGACCTATCGCTTGGATGTGTCCTCTAAGTTGGTTGTCTTACACTGTTGATGTCTTACATGGAAACTTTTAACTTCACCTCTTCATCTAATTTGTGGTGCTACCATGACTGATGAGCAAGCAGAGTTTAGGATGATGGTAAATAAGTAGAAACAGGGTTTCCTTCGTTGGACATCAGATGCTTGAATCCTCAAATTTGACCTAGAAATTTAATTGACTGAGCCTATCAGATAAAAGGACTCTCCAGCACACTAGTATGAAGGCCAGCGTCTCCCTGTACTGTGTTCTTCTTAATACTGATATGTGTTAGATCAAGACCTGAGCTCTGCTCAGTGTTACGTGACAACCTAAATGGGAAAAGAATGGAGAATAGATAGATGCATATGTATAAATGAATCACTTTGCTATACTCCTGAAACTATCACAACACTGTTAATGAACTATAGTTCAATTTAAATAAAAAGGTTTTTTTCTTTATTAATAACCGAAGTCCTATGCTTACAGCATAATGGAACTGTTTTTAAATTGTAGCTCTGTTTTATTATCTAGGTCGGCTTTCCCCGTTTAAAATAGGATAGTAGTATCTCTCTTCCTACTAATATTCAAGAAAAGAAAAGCTTCTGTCTCCTTTTTCTGCATCTGATGGAGGTTTAGCATTATTTCCTCTTTTACATAAACACAGAAATAAGCATCCCTTAGAGATTTGTGAAAGAAAACATTCCATTTTGCATCTTAGGAAAGTAGATACGCTTTTCCATTCCTTCTCCAACCCACAGAGGTTGTTGCCATACTCAAATCTCCATCTACAAATCATCCTGGAAATTACTTGTTCTTCAAATTTGTAATTATTTCAAGATCTGTATTTTCTTACTTTTCATAAAACCTAGAGAAATGCCATTTTTCCTAATTAAAACATTTTTATGGTGGAGGTGTTATGGTTGCTTACCTTCCTCTTTCATCAATAAATCCTGCCAAACATAATTAGGTGGTACAGTATAGATCAATACAAATGCTTTTAAAGAATCTATGTGCCTTAGGATAGCCCAAGGTATAAATCTTTACCTTTTTTTATGTGTATAAAAAGATTATGATAGAAATAAACAACAGAAGTGAAAAAAGTGTGGTAGTTTTGGTAAAAGACCAAAAAGCAAGAGAAGGAAAGAGCCATATCTTTTTATAATCTATTATTTTACCAGGGGAATTTTAATGACTCTGAGGGTTCATAAAATCATAGTATCCCAAGTCAATTGAGAACATGATATAATACATTACTTTATTGTGTTCTCTTTTCTTGTTGGAGAAAGGTAGTATAAACATTTTCTGGGAGGATTATTAAAAGGTTAATAGTGAGCAAAATGCCTGTTTGTTTTTTTTTTTAATATTAGGGAATGGCTTAAAGTTACTGCAAATGTATACGTTGTTGCTTAGTTTAAAGGACATTCCTTCAGGTCAGTTCAGTTCAGTCGCTCAGTCGTGTCGGACTCTTTGCCACCCCATAAATTGCAGCATGCCAGGCCTCCCTGTCCATCAACATCTCCCGGAGTTCACTCAGACTCACGTCCATCGAGTCCGTGATGCCATCCAGCCATCTCATCCTTTGTCGTCCCCTTCTCCTCCTGCCCCCAATCCCTCCCAGCATCAGAGTCTTTTCCAGTGAGTCAACTCTTTGCATGAGGTGGCCAAAATACTGGAGCTTCAGCTTCAGCATCATTCCTTCCAAAGAAATCCCAGGGCTGATCTCCTTCAGAATGGACTGGTTGGATCTCCTTGCAGTCCAAGGGACTCTCAAGAGTCTTCTCCAACACCACAGTTCAAAAGCATCAATTCTTCAGCGCTCAGCCTTCTTCACAGTCCAACTTTCACATCCATACATGACCACAGGAAAAACCATAGCCTTGACTAGATGGACCTTAGTTGGCAAAGTAATGTCTCTGCTTTTGAATATACTATCTAGGTTGGTCATAACTTTTCTTCCACAGAGTAAGCGTCCTTTAATTTCATGGCTGCAGTCACATTCCTTGAAGCTGAACAAAAGTTCCTACTAAACAGTTTATAGAAAAATAAGGAAAGGAATGCAGTTTTCAGTAGGCTCTGAAATATTTTTATGCTTGTGGTTTTTCTTTTTCTCATCTTCCCTTCTTGCCACCATTCACCAGTGGTTACTGCTGTATACCTTTCAGAAACTCTCTGTTGGATATCCCTCTGTAGAGCACATACAGGCATGATTGCTCATCTTCCCCTCTAGTCTCTATTGTTGGCCTCATTTTCATTAAAGCTAGTATTATTAATATACACTGCTTGCTTTTCTCCTCCTTCTGGTTTGTCCTGTTCTCTCTTGGCGAATATCGATTCTCCTGCATTGTCAGTGGGATGCACCTACATGCCTCATTTGTGCTTACTTCCTTCTTGTTTGGGGACTCAGCACATTCAGCATAATGCTGTTTATTGAATTTATCTGTCAATTTCTCCTTCCTTGCATGGCTGACTAATCAATGGAATCAGTACAATATGGGAGTGCACAGGGCAATGACTTAATTTATTTTTAAAGAAAACTGTAAATCAAAAAGAGACTTTAGATTTGAAGATCAGTCACTTCAGAAGATAACTTTTAAAGTTGGTACAGTACTTTTCAAGGTGAATATGGCAGCACAGTTTGGTTTTCTGATAGGCTAACTCTCAACTTTCCATTAAAAGTTTTAAGAACATGCACAAAGAGACAAATTGGGTGCAAGTTTATAAATAAGCATGAGAAGAGCCTATAACTCAAGCAGAAACTCCTCCAAAAGTAAACACACAAAAAAGATAATCTGTAAAGAAATAAAAATCAAACTAGCTTCACTTTTTCCATATCACTAAATGGTTAAAAAAAATGATAGAGGAAATTTCAGCATTGTAGCTTTTAGAATTTTTTAGGAAATATACATTCTTCTTTTATACATCCTGGAGAACACCAACATGCCATTTGGCCATAGATAAAGTAGGAAAGTAAACTGAACAGTAATAAACTAATCTTTTTTTTTTTTAATGCACCAAAGTTTTTACTAAAGTATGCGATCCTTCCTGAATGGGGTACCAACTATCATCAGAGCTAGAATACTAGTGTCCTCGCTCCTCGTCACAGTCAGCTCATTTATTTCTATATCAGTGTAGAAAGTACAGATCTCAGACGGCAAAGTGCTTGAGATAAAAGGCAGTGTTTGAGAGAGGTAGGCATACAAAGCTATGGAAAGAGAAATAGTGTTCATACTGTATGCATGTGAAGGTTTCCCTGCCCTTCAGAGAATAAAGGTAAAATACACCTACCCTGTATGAATTCCTGTTGGGCTTCCCAGGTGGCTCAATGGGAAAGAATCAGCCTGCCAATGCAGAAGACCCGTGTCAGTCCCTTGGTCTGGAAGATCCCCTGGAGAAGGAAATGGCAACTCACTCTAGTATTCTTGCCTGGGAAGTCCCATGGACAGAGAAGCCAAGCAGTCTACAGTCCATGGGGTTTCAAACAGTTGGAGATGACTTAGCAACCAAGTGCACACAGCATAATTATTAAAAGAAGGGATGTTAAATAGATAGGATGATTTTGAATTCTAGAATAACTGTGTACTGTTGAACACTGGAAAAGTTCTTTGTGCCTTCAGTTCAGTTCAGTTGCTCAGTCGTGTCCGGCTCTTTGCGACCCCATGAATCGCAGCACACCAGGCCTCCCTGTCCATCACCAACTCCTGGAATTCACTCAGATTCACGTCCATCGAGTCCATGATGCCATCCAGCCATCTCATCCTCTGTCGTCCCCTTCTCCTCCTGCCCCCAATCCCTCCCAGCATCAGAGTCTTTTCCAATGAGTCAACTCTTCACATGAGGTGGCCAAAGTACTAGAGCTTCAGCTTTAGCATCATTCCTTCCAAAGAAATCCCAGGGCTGATCTCCTTTGTTTTCCCATTTGTAAAATAGTGATAAAACGCTTCATAATATCATTGTGAGGATGAGTTGGTAAGAATGAAGTCTGGTGTTTGGTGTATATTGGTAAACACTGGGTGGATGGTCACTGCTACTTTTGTTTATCCTTAGCTTAGGCTCAGAAGGGAATGAATGCCTGCTGGCTTTGCAGATCGAGCTGATACATCATGCCCATCAAGTTAAAATTCAAGTTTAGACCTGACAATTGAAATTGCCAACCATGTATTTATCTTCTATGTGAGAAAAAAAGCCTGGCCCAAGTAGAGTTCTCCCTGTTCAAATATAAACAAATACAAAGAAACAAGGCAACAAACTGAAACTAATAAAAACATCCACATGAAACTGATTTGGGTAGGGATCATCAATTTAATAAATTGAATTATGGGGAGCCAGATAATTTTATAATATCAAGGTAGAACTCTACATATAACTTTACAAGGGGAAAACACCTACAATGAGTGAATTAGATTGTTTTCACTGTAATCCAGTAATAAGTCAGATATATGCCTCTTGATATAATGTAAGGTATAACAGACAACATCCATGATGTACTCATGTCAAAGTTTTAATATCAGATCACCAGGAAGAACAGGAAATGCACATACTAGACATCATCATACAGAAGCAGCAAGACAGATAATAAATATGAGACGTTCTGTGCGACAGCAAGCCTGATCTCCTCAGCAAGTTAATGTCTGGAGAAGAGCCTATGCTGTATTAAAGAGGGCCAAAAGCGTTGTGATGCTTGGTCCTGAATTTGGTACTTATTTTGTCAAACCAGATTAAGATGACAGTTTTGTACATAGTGCCTGCCTGTTTTTATAAACCAGGGTATGCATTATTAAAAATAAGCAGCACTTTTATTAAAATATTCCTAGACATAGTGTGATACATGTATTTTTATGACCTGCAATTATTCTCTTCCTTTTACCATGTTTTCTTGATTACCAGATATAATACTGGACCAATCAATAGGTATTTTTAGCCACAGTTATGAATCTAATGCTCTTGACTAAGTAGGGATATTTCAAGTATTGTTTATTGTGATTCTTTGAAAGGTAATTATGAAAGCATGAGAAAGAGTCATCTCCGCCCTCTTCCTCCTTTCTTGACGTTACCCACTGGACTCAAGCTGCACAGTCTTAATTTACCAATGAGGACACAATCTCAGAGTAACACACATTGCTTTGGGTCACCAAGCTAGTGGCACTCAGGATTGAAATGCAGGCAGTGTAATTCCAGAAACTGCGCTTTTAGGCAATATCCTATAAGGTCTTCAACTGTTAACCTCCTAGGAATGTAAGGTCTCAACCCTAGTGCGTGAATGCATGGGTGCCCAGTCACTTCAGTCATGTCCGACTCTTTGTGATCCTACAACACTGTAGTTCAAGCCCGCCAGGCTCCTCTGTTCATGGGATTCTCCAGGCACGTATACTGGAGTGGGTTGCCATGCCCTATTCCAGGGGATCGTTCCAACCCAAGGATCGAGCTTGCGTCTCTTATGTCTCCTGCATTGGCAGGCGGGTTCTTTACCACTAGTGCCACCTGGGAAGCCCCTCACAACTCTAGAGAACACAGTAAAATACCAAACTGAAAAAGGAGCAACTAAACTTTACTGTTTTTCATGGAAAAACCTAGCCTCATTGCCTACTTTCTTTGTCAGTTTAGAAGAACTTCTATATGAAGTATTGTACTTAGAGCCCCAGCTCTTGCAAAATTGTTCTAAAAGCCTCAACTCCACTTAATTTAAGTTCTTGACAAAAGTTGGAAACATTATGAGAATGACACACCTGGTTTTTGTTCCAGTCACCTGGGAAGGCACGCCACACTGGCATCAACCTCCAGCAGAGTCTGGGCATGACAGAAGCAGCCTTTTAGAGGTGGCACCTACTTGCTCTGTTAGTGAAAAGCTGAGATTTGGATGACGTTTTCCATACTCTTGACAGTTCATGACACACTGATGGGATAAAACAGAAGTACTGAATACTAAAAGTTTGCTCTGACCTAACAAGCAAAGTTAGAGAAGTCATTCCTGGTCACAGAAGATATTGCATAGCCTTGTTTTAAAAGCTGTGTCTATAAATAAATCCTCTAAATTCAAACTGATCCACCAAGATTTTTTTTTAATATTCCTTTGAAATATTCTACTTTTCTGCTTCAGGTTAAAAAAAAATGTCATATTGACTAGAAAATTTATTTGAAAATGATAACATATAGGGAAAACACATAAATAAAGTTTCCTGGAAATGTTAACTTTTTAAAATGCCAATGTTATCTCAGAACTTAGCTGTAAAGCTATAGTTTCCATTTATAAAGAGATATAAAAATGTTCAATATTATAGGTTAGTAATAAATATGTAAACTTTAAAGTCTATAGTTTCTTGAGTCCTACTACTATTTATAGCTTTTATATAAGAAGCTAAATTCTCTGTATTTCCTTGCAAAATCAAACTAATTTTGGGGGGTTATAAAAACTCATATTCTTCGAGGTCATAGAATGAGTCACAACAGACAGGAGGCAGAGGTGGAAGCAGTGGAAGACATTTTGCCAACACTGACGACTTGCATTTAAAATCCATAGATCAATGTTATGTTTTCTTTTACGAGCACTTACTCTGTATTTCTCACTGCCATAGTTTGGAATTAAAAGTTTTTCCACACTAAAAAAAATAAAAAATAAAAGCTGTGTCTCACAGTTACTGGGTTTTGTAGTTAGCGGATGTACCTCTACCACCTTTTGGCACCTTCTAGTTCATTAACATGGATAACAGTGTTGAGCTCAGCATCTAAAGTGAGGCGGTAAAGTGATCTTAACCAAATTATTTAGCTTCTTTGAAGTATCAACATATCTGTCAGTTCAGTAAGAATGATGACAGCACATTCCATATACCCTAGCCATAAGGATAAATAAAAAGCCCAGTCCCGGGACTGTCCAGTATATGCATAACATAGCTAATGTGATTGCTACTCTCCGTGACTCATTTGAAGCCTGAAGAATCTTCAGCAGCTGAGCACTGGGACGCGCTGAAAGTGTTTTATAATCTCTCTGTCTGCTGTACACGGTGGTCTTCTACCTCTGGTGGCCAATTTCTTGCTCTCCCTAGAGGAACACAGCAACTGTTTGGCCTCTGAAGCTCTCTGTCACACCTGGCAGTGTCCTCCCATGCCAACTTTTCTCTTCCCTTTTTGTGCTCTTCCTCTAGTGTTGACTATGTCAGTGGCTTCGTTTGTCAAGCACGTTACTTCTCTGTTTGTCTAGTGTCATCTTGTTCTATGGGGATAAAGATAGGTTAGCTTTGAGTGATGTAATTGTAGTTGGGTATTCTTGACTCACTTATTTTTGGCTGGCAACTCAACTGACTTTGACATGAAGATTTTCATGTGTTATAAAGTTCCATAAGCTGACAGCTTTTAACTTCCCACATTTTCCCCAGTACCCACTCATTTTCCCCTTTATTTTCACATATACTCCTGCTCTGTTTTTATAATAACATTTTAAATTTCCTTGTTTTCCTATACAGTACAGTTTATTAGTATGTTGCATATGATAGGTAAACATTATTGTCTGACATATCATGAATATAAACTTTTATTTTATAATCTGCTTGTGAGTGCTTGTTTCACACAGTTTTTGGACGGTTGGCTTGAATTTTTGAGGCCAATTAAATGCAGTAAATGTTTATAAAATTACTGAAAGTGTATCAGTGGTGACATTTAGTGACTTCTGTTTATTGCTGATTGGTTGTAGTTCTGTTTGTCTCCAAGGTATTTCCTTCAACGTGAGGATGTGTCAAAAATACACAGCATGCATTTTTTTCCTGTGTTTTACAGTGAGAGCAGGCACACAGTGTTGGGGTCACTGTCAGCTCATCTATGCTGTAATGCATTCTCCTGAGTTCTGTAGTGTCTGGAGTGTATCTTGTTCATGAGTCTATGGCCTCTGTCTGAGTCTATGGTCTTTCTGTTTTGGTGGATCATTTGGACAAAAATGGCTGACCAAATGTAGGACAAACATGTGTCCTTAACATAAAGAAACAAAGCAACACTATAACACTGGATGTTACAATGTTGGTTTTAGAGTATCTCGAGTTCTTTTCAAGGAGGTCTTATAGCCAAGAACATTGAAAATCTGTTTTTACAGAAAAGCTTGTACACATATGCTCATATTAGCATTGTTCATAATACCCCCTAAGTGTAAATAATTCAAATGTCCATCATCCAATGACTGGATAAGCAAAATGTGATATATCCTTAAATGAAACATTAGTCATCCATTAAAAGGAACAAAATAATCATACATTCTTTAAGATGATGAGCCTTGAAAATATACAGTGTAAAAGAAGTCAGAAAAAGCCATGTCAGGTGCACATCACTTACATGAAATGTTGAGAGCAGACAAATCGGTAAAAACAGAGGCCAGATAGTATTTTCCATAGACTGGTGGTAGAGGGGAGTGGAGAGGGACCACCAAAGAGATATGGGGTTTCCTTTGGAAGTAATGAAAGTGTTCTGGAATTAGATAGTGGTGATAAGTGGATGAATTTGTGAAAATATGAAAAGCCGATAATTATATGCTTCAAAACAGTTAATACTAACGTAACATAAAATTCATCATTTATCTCAGTATAAAGTTAAAAAAAAAAAGCTATAGTGAACAGAGGGAATGCAAATAGGAAGCCACTGGAATTAGTGGAAATGCTTTGACATTAAGAAGAGCATCATATGTCCAGATTTCAGGATAACTGACAAACATGTTCAGTGCAGTTCAGTCGCTCAGTTGTGTCCAACTCTTTGTGACCCCATGGCCTGCAGCACACCAGGCTTCCCTGTCCATCACCTGCTCCCAGAGCTTGCTCCCATCCAACCATCTCGTCTTCTGTTGTCCCCTTCTCCTCCTGCCTTCAATCTTTCCCAGCATCAGGGTCTTTTTCCAATCTTTCCCAGCATCAGGGTCTTTTTCCAATGAGTCAGTTCTTCACATCAGGTGGCCAAAGTATTGGAATTTCAGCTTCAGCATCAGTCCTTCCAGTGAATATTCAGGACTGATTTTCTTTTGGATTAACTGGTTGGATCTCCTTATAGTCCAAGGGACTCTCAAGAGTCTTCTCCAACACCACAGTTTAAATGCATCAGTTCTTCGACGCTCAACTTTCTTTATAGTCCAACTCTCTCACATCCATACGTGACTACTGGAAAAACCATAGCTTTGACTAAATGGACTTTTGGCAAAGTAATGTCTCTGCTTTTGAATATGCTGTCTAGGTTGGTCATAGCTTTTCTTCTAAGGAGCAAGTGTCTTTTAATTTCATGGCTGCTGCCAACATCTGCAGTGATTTTGGAGCCCCTCAAAATAAAGCTTGTCACTCTTTCCCCGTCTATTTGCCATGAAGTGATGGGACTGGATGCCATGATCTTCATTTTCTGAATGTTGAATTTTAAGCCAACGTTTTTCACTTTTCTCTTTCACTTTCATCAAGAGGCTCTATATTCTTCGCTTTCTGCCAAAAAAAAAAAAAAAAAAAGACAAATATGTATGAGCTATTTACTAATAACACTAAATTCAGGAATGCATTTAAATAAGAAACACTTATCACAACACTTTATAGTAATGCTCAGTTGGTGGGTGTTCCAATTGCTCTGAATGGGTTCCCTCTCCCCCACAAAATGTGCTGTGCTTAGTTGCTCAGTCATGTCTGACTCTTTGCAACCCTATGGACTGTAGCCCACCAGGCTCCTCTGTCCATGGGAATTCTCCAGGCAAGAACTCTGGAGTGGGTCACTCTGCCCTCCTCCAGAGGATCTTCCCAACCTAGAGATCAAACCCAGGTCTCCTGCATTGCAGGAAGATTCTTTACTGTCTGAGCCACCAGGAAGCAACACCCCCCCCGCCAAAAAAAATTAAAGGCAGATAGTTATTGAATGGTGGATGGAAGATAGAATAATATATTCATAAATCTGTCACCAAATATGCTCACAGAGTACTAAGTGCTATGTCTTGAGGAGTGGGGTACAGAAGAGAGGATAATTAACACTGCATGGCTGAATCAGATGTAGAGACCTTTGTTAGGGAGGCTCTGTTTCAGCTAGTTCTGGAAGGAGGCATAGGAGTTCCTATGCCACAGTGCAGGTAAGGAGGGAATAATATGATCAGTAAGAGGCTTCATCTCACCTTAACTCCTTTTTCTATCTAGGAAGGGTTAGTTATTTCTTCATTGAGCTCAATGATTCCTACCCTAAATATAATTGAAACAGCTTCCAGTCTTTATTTTTGGCTCAGTTTGTAAGGTTTAATTTTCCTGCAGCTTCCATGTTTCTGCTCAAGGGAGGCCATTAGAACTTTTTTTTTTCAGTCCTGCAAAAGCTAAGAAAGCAGATTTCCCGTTATGAATTTTTCATATGCTCATTTGATGCTTGTATGCTCTCTGCCCCTTTGCCTGGCCTGAAATCTGCTTCTTACTTATCTAGTTCATCTCTTGCTATTTGCCAATGCAAATGTGAAACTAAAAACAGCTAAAATAGTAAGGGCATGATGGCAAAGTGAAAAGGAAAGAGAGACAGAATAAGTACTCAAAGAGGGAAAAGAGCGGGGTAATAGGTTGCTATATGAAGTTTAAGTAGAGGAAAGAAAGAAAAATGAGAAAACTGCTGGACTAATTCTAAATGATAGCTACAGGCAGGAAATCATAAAGGAAGCTACCACAAGAATGATGCAGATGTTAAGAACAGGAACTTAAAAAATTGAGTTGCAAGAATGCAGAACCAATTAAGTTGTTTGCAAGTTATTATTATTTTTTTATATTATTATTTTACATAATTGCTGATTTGGGGAGGCATCTATTTATAAAAATTATCAGCAAAAGTGGTATATCATTAAATATTCTGTTAATTTAAAATTTTAGCTTTATTATATTTAACATATCTTCTTGTATGAATTTGTCACCCATTCCTCTCTCTCTCTATATATATATATGTGTGTGTCTGTGTGTGTGTTAGTCACTCAGCTGTGTGTGTGTGTGTGTTTGTGTTAGTCTCTCAGTCGTGTCCGACTCTGTGACCCCATGGACTGTGGCCTGCAAAGCTTCTCTGTCCATGGAATTCTTCAGGCAAGAATACTGGAGTGGATTGCCATTCCGATCTCCAGAGGAGGGCTTCCTTTGTGGCTCAGCTGTCAAAGAATCTGCCTGCAATGCTGGAAACCTGGGTTTGATCCCTGGGTTGGAGAAATCCCCTGGAGAAGGGAAAGGCTACCCGTTCCAGTAATCTGGCTTAGAGAATTCCATTGACTGTATAGTCCATGGGTTCACAAAGAGTCGGACACGACTGAATGACTTTAACTTTCATTTTCTCCAGAGGAACTTTCCAACCCAGGGATCAAACCCTGGTCTCCTGCATCTCAGGCAGTTTCTTTACCGTTTGAGCTATAGGAAAGTCCTGTCTCTCTCTAGAAAGAGAGACTATCAAATATATATATATATATAGAGAGAGAGAGAGACTATTAACTATCAAATAAAACCATCTCTACAATAACCTTTACAGGTGAATGTCCAGTCTCAGAACAAGTAGGTCCAGAGAAAGAATATGCCATAAACTTTCTCACAGGAATGTCTGTTACATGACAGGTAAGACATTCCTCATCTTTTAACTACAATCCCTTGCTTTATTTTAAAACTATAATCAAAACATTCAATCTGCACTTATAACCCCTCTAGTATTTGTATACAAAAATGCAATTCCCGAAGTTTAACTCGTCTAAACACAACCTTTTCTGGTTTCTTTAAATATTTCTTACAACATTGTAATTAAACCTTTCTCCATATTTTAAGAATTCTCTAGTATGCGTCTTCCAAAATATCTTACCAGATATTTTGTAAACTAAACGTGTTCAATTACGTATCTATTCATCCATACATATGTACACCCGCATATATGCTATACTTTAAAAAAACATTATGAACCTGTATTTTGATGTTATACTTGGTCTATACATTGATGTTCCTATTGATTAGAAAGATGAGTACTTCCTTTTCTTCAAAATTATAGTACAAATAGTGAAACATGAATAGAAAATAGCACAATCGTAACCATTAAGGGTCTATTTAGCTTAAAACCACATGGTTATTAAACAAGACTGTCAAGTGATATAAAAAGAACAGGAAAAAAGAAAATATGTTAAGTGGTGTTCAGATTAGATGAATTTTTTTGTTCAAAATATCTGATTACTGTGTGATTGGGAAGCATTACCACTGACCTGGTTACACATTCATTTATATTTACAGTAGAGCACTTTTTTCATAGAACATAGTAGAAGCTATAAATATCTAAGAATTATCCAAGGACATAATTGAACACATGTTTAGTTTACTCTGGGTGAGATATTTTGAAAGAGGCATAAAGAGCTAGAGAATTCTTAAAATATGGAGAAAAGTTTAATCACAATGTTGTAAGAAATGTTTAAAGAAACCAGAAAAGATTGTGTTTAGATGAGTTAAAATTTGGGAATTGCATTTTTGTATACAAACACTAGAGGGGCTATAAGTGCAGACTGAATGTTTTGATTATAGTTTTCAAATAAAGCGAGGGATGTAGTTAAAAGATGAGGAATGTCATACCTGGTTTCATCATTTAATACTTGAACTAGATTACCTTTAAGGCTATTTCCAGCTTGGTGCTTAAATATGAACCATAAACTTGAGCAACTAAGGGACTTTATGCCATTCTCATCCATTGTAGCTCTAGAATATGATGTGTGAAACAAGATGCTATTTTACAATAGTGCATTAGTAAACCTGAAGTTAGAAACTGGATGTATGATTATAACTTAGTTGTTTGATGTAGCTAATCTAGTAAACTTTATATTTATCTCCTGATATTTGAATTATATTACAAGAATAAAAAGCTAATAAAAATCTGCTAATAAAATTTTAAATGAAAAAGTTGAGAATTAAGATCTCATTTGGTTGTGTTAATTTTATAAAGAAATATGAGGAACAGAGGATTTCAATCACTGACAGTCTTGACAGCAACACTGACATCTCATAATACAGTGAGAAAATTGACAGCAGAATTAGCAAATAAATTAGATGAGATGTTGGTAGAAATAAAGTGGTCCGGATTTGAAAATAAAACAAGGAAGGGAGGAGATTGCTATGAAGGCAGAGTAAAGAAACTGGGAAAGATGGCAGCATGCAGAGATCTTCAAGTAGTTTTTGTTTGGAATGGAATAGAATAAGCTGTAGTAAGTGTAACACAGAAAATATATCACATATGTATTGCTATCAAATAAAGTAGAAGGACAGTAAGAGAAATATGAATCTGAAGACCAGAATTAAAGAAAACTCATGTTTTGTACTTGTTGGAAGAGAACTTGTAAATGTCAGATGACCATGTAAATAATGCAGGGAAGGTGGAAGAAGAGCTAAATTTTCAAGAAATGGAATGAAATGAAAGCAGTATATATAAGTATTAAAGATAGGTAATGAGGTTAAAGGTCCCATGTACCATCTTATAATGTTTATAAGATCTTTCTAGATGAAAGATTTATTTATTCCAGCTCCCTATTCAGTGAGTGGATCTTACTTAGCCCCATGTTCCTGAAAAGTGCTTACTTAATACAGACTCAAAAAATTCATTATTTTGTAACATTCTAGATTTAAATAATATTTGATGACTGGAAAAATCCAGACTACCTTATTTGCAAACCTTGAAGTATAGGTTTCAGAATTTTAGAACTTTCATTGTTGCTGTCTCGAGTGCTTTGACATTTGACCTCTGAGCCAGCCACTTTCTCAGATTTCATAACTTCCTTATATAACATGGTGGAGTAGCAGGGGCTGGCTTTACCTTTCTGCCTAATAAAATAAAAACAAAAAAACAAAA
This sequence comes from Budorcas taxicolor, assembly GCF_023091745.1. Taxonomy (NCBI): domain Eukaryota; kingdom Metazoa; phylum Chordata; class Mammalia; order Artiodactyla; family Bovidae; genus Budorcas; species Budorcas taxicolor. Next base: position 36,494,095 of record NC_068910.1, read on the forward strand.
AACAAAAAAGAAGCAACAGTTTTTACATAGTGGACAAGAACAGGCAGCATAGAACAGTGATTCCAGAAAGAAGGACAGTGAACGAGCTGAGTATAGGTTCATCCTTGCTCATAAACTTGAGAGACCCTTCAGGTCACATCATAGGAAGAGGGAAGCCAGATAGACCCTGAACGTATCCATAGTAATTTAAAGCTGTTCATTTCAGTTTGCTACATTATGACCTAAATATCATCACACTAAATTGTGCTTTTTGCTAATTGATTTGGGGCCCTTTTCATCTTTCCGTCTATACGTGTAGCTTATTTATTGAGTTCCATGGTTGCAGTTAGAGGCAATAATCATTAATGACAATTTTGATACAGGAAGTCCAGAATAGAGATGCGAGACTTCTATGAGATAGAAGTGGACAAATAAAAATGGTATATTGAACAGAATGAAAACTTTCAATATGACTGAAATCAGTTGTTGAATCAGAATTGCAAGAGGTGACTGAAGACAGAGAGCTGAGCCAGGCTACACCTGGTCTTGAGAGCCACGTTAAAGACATATGTACGGCAGGGTGTGAGATCATGGTGCATGTCCAGTGTCTTGGGATGGTAGTCCAGAAGATAGGCAGTAAAATATTTCTGACTTCAAACAGATGAGATTGGAGGAAACAATTCATTTTCCTTTGACTAGAAACTCCAGGTCTAAAGCTTTGTTGAGTTTCTTATTACTGAAATGATTGGATTTTCCAATGAAAAACTCAAGGCACTAATGGAAATTGTTTTTGACTTGTGACCTATTTTTATGAAAGTTTTGCTTTGTAAAATTGAATCACTTCTCATATTGAGCTATATTTATTGGGAAAGAAATAGAACTGTCTATGATGAGAGTGTTCGGTGCATTTTGACCATGCCTGATGCCATAACTGTGTGTTTGGGTAACTGTATCCCTAGCCATTAAGGTCTCTGGACCCCATAATTGCAAATAGGATGCTTTTCATTCTTTTCTCTTCATTTGCTTTGATTTGTGTACATGTTTTACCCTTCCCATATACCTAAGTACATTAGAATTTTCTTGGTGCCAGAGAGTATATTGAATAACATATTCACTTCCCCAGCATTCAATGTATAACCTTGGCATTCAATAAATTATTGTTCAGTGATTCATATGGAGAAACTTCGACTCATGGAGGAGACCTCTCACTATACAAGACTTTACCTTGTAACGTCATTTTAAAATGAGGAATAACTTTTGCCATGCTATTAGACTAGCAGAATCACCCTAGTTACCATGGGTGCCTATTTACTCTTGCTTTAAATATTTGAAGAATGAAAGGGGGTTTAAAAGGCTCAATATGAATTTTTAATTATGATTGTTGAATGGATGATAAAATTTTTTGTTAGTTTATCCCATATTTCACTATAGGATATCAGATGCTATAAAATCATTAAGGGATTAACTGATAACTTTATGATAAAATATATGGAGGTCTCTAGAATCCTTCTGGGATTTTAAGTGATTTTACTTGTGTTGCTTTGTTTTGAAATGTAATGTTTTAATGACTTTTTTAAAAGATAGGAAAATATTAATCTCTCACATCACCAACTTTTAAAACAACATTGCATGCTTATTCCCTGTTTTGCTTATAAAAAGTGGTACTTCTATTGTCACTTCTAAAGCACTTGGTTGACCCATGTTCTTGGCAGCATGTTTTTTTCCTCCTGAATTTCCCCCCACATTTTCTTTCTAACAATGGATGGACTTGTTAATAGCATAGATTTTAGCAAGATTTCCTTCAGTCACTCAGGATTGCTTTGAACCCAGTGCTAAGCACATAGTGGGTACCCCATAAGTATTTCTTAACTTGAGTAACAGTTAAAATGATCAAGTTTTATTTTGTTTTTTTTTTTTTTCAGCTTTAATTTGTGCTCAGTAAAGTGCTCATATCTAAAGTATACAATGTGTTAACTTTTTGATGCCCATTTGCCACCACTCGAATAGAGGTACACAACACCTTTGTCATCCCAGAAAGTTCTCCTGTGTAACCTTTCAGTAGTAATCTGTGCTCTGCTCCAGGCAATTGCACTCTCATATACTTTGGAATGTTCTTACTTGTTCCAGAATTTTTCATAAATGGAAATACGTAGTATATACTGTTTTTTATCTTCTTTCTTTGGCTCAGCACAACATTTTGAAATTCATATGTGCTATTACATGTATAGAGAGTTTGATCTAAAATTCCCGAGAATATTCTGTTGTATGAATACTCCACCATATGCCTTCCTATCTCTTACTGATGGACATCCTGCATGTTACCAATTTGAAACTGCTAGAAATAAAACTATTGTGAATATGTGGTACAAGTCTTTTTGTGGACATAGTCAACCATTTCCTTAAGCGTGAAATTGCCAAAGGATAGTGTGAGTAATGCCCTTATTCATTAGAAACTGCCAAGATGTATTCCAAATTCATTTTAGCATTTTACACTGTCACCAGCAATGCATGGTAGTTCTGTTTGCTCACACATCCTCACTAACTCAATCAATTTTAGATATTATTATAAGGTAAAATAATACTGTGTCACGTTATTATTGTTACCATCATTGTTTAGAGGCACAATGGAATAGTGTTGATCATTTGAACTCAAATCTTTACTTTACCACTTGCAAGCTATGTGACTTTGGATAAATTATTTTTCTCTGCCACAAGTTCCTCATCTGGGAATAATATCACATTTTATATGATGGTTGTGATATTAAGTGAGTGAATAGATTGTTTAGCATATAGTAATCATTATACCATGTACTGGCTGTTAATATTATTAGTAGTAGTTGTCATTCAGTCATATATTGTTATGAATATATTTATTTAAATAATCAGGACTAGCAAATTATTTAAACATTTTCACTTCAACCATCTTTATGAAATAATAATTTTAATCCTGTAATCTGCTTGAACTATTCAATGTATAGGCAGTACTCTTTGACTTGAGTTTATGCCAGTTGTCCCTTGCTGTACTACAACTCCTAGAACTTAGTGGCTTTAAACAACCTTTTATGTGGTTTACAATCCTGGGGACTGGCAGTCTGGGCTGAATCCAGCTGATGTTTCCTCTGGTCTTGGGTGCACTGCGAGTCACCTGGCTCTGTTTCTAGAAGCTGACTTGTAGTTAGTGGTGGAACCTAAGACATAATCTCTCATCATCCAGCCTGTTACTGTAGCTTCTTCAAGTGGTAAATAGTAAAAAAGTGAATGTGAAAGTGTTAGTAGCTTAGTTGTGTTCAACTCTTTGTGACCCCATGGGCTGTAACCCTCCAGGCTCCTCTGTCCATGGAATTCTCCAGGCAAAACTACTAGAGTGGGTTGCTATCCCCTTCTCCAGCAGATCTTCCCTACCAGGGATTAAACCCAGGTCTCCTGCATTCCAGGCAGATTCTTTACCTACTGAGCCTCCAGGGAAGCCCTGTGGTAACTATATAGGACTTCAAATACCAGATACAGGATGCCTTATATCTACTGCTGTGTTGTCCCCACCATGACCTATTGTGCAATGCAAGTGGCAAAGCCAGTCCAGATTCAAGGGCTAGGGAGCTAAACTTCCTCTGTTGTGAGTGGTGATATGAGGAGCTGGAGAGTTATTAATACATGGCAAACAGAAGGTAAAAGAATTCTGTCTCTTTCAGTCTACCATAGCTTCAAAAGTTTTTCTTACTGAAAATATTACTCAAATGCTTGTCAAGAACAGACTGTCTCTAATTCTTTCTATGGAAGCTATTAAAGAGGATTGAAGTTTGTTAGAAAACAAGTTGATACCACTCTGATTTATTATCATTTAGAAGTAATAAATGTCTGAAGACTAAAAGGAGGAGACCAAGCTCACATGGTTCTGCCTGGGAATGATTTGTCTCAGGGAGCTTAGGTATTAATGTTGACAATTTACCATGGCAGAGTTTAGTCATATAGAGGTAGCAACACTAGCTTTGAGATTTTATAGAGCACAGGTTAGGAGAAAAGGAAATGGTCCACAGATACTACAGCTGATAGGATATACAGAAGCGCATTATTTAGTACATGCTATCTATCACCTCTTGACCTATAACCCTATCATTCCAATGAACTAGAAAATTAGGAGGAGCTAAACTTTTAGATTTTCTTGGAAGATTTTTGGGCTTCCCTGGTAGCTCAGCTGGTAAAGAATCTGCCTGCAGTGTGAGAAAGCCTGTTCCAATTCCTGGGTCGGGAAGAACTGGAGAAGAGATAGGCTACAGTATTCTTGGGCTTCCATGGTGGCTCAGCCCATAAAGAATCCATCTGCTATGAGGGAAACCTGGGTTCGAACCCTGGGTTGGGAAGATCTTTGCTTTACTATTGTAAAATATCTGTTGAGTTCCTTGTAAATTATGTCACTCATCATTTTTTTTCCCTTTTCCCTAAACAGATTGGAGTTGAGTAATTTGGTTAGGGCAATGGTGAGATTTTTTTTTTTAACTCATGCCTTTGATTATAGTCATTAATTTCATTTTGAATGTACAGGGGGTTTCAGGGAGCTTTTATGTAATTCTTGCCACCTAAGTATCCTATTGACAAAATGTGGATTTAAATTACAATATAAATTCAGCTTAACTGTGATTTAAATATCAGCTGTAATGTCTTTCAATGTGTTCATTAGTGAGATTTTTTCCAGATTTACTGTGAGGTATCAAATAGCATATTTGTTGCTATTAGAATACATGCTGCTGCTGCTGCTTCTGCTGCTGCTGCTGCTAAGTCGTTTAAGTCGTGTCCGACTCTGTGCGACCCCATAGACGGCAGCCCACCAGGCTCCCCCGTCCGTGGGATTCTCCAGGCAAGAACACTGGAGTGGGTTGCCATTTCCTTCTCCAATGCATGAAAGTGAAAAGTGAAAGTGAAGTCACTCAGTCGTGTCCGACTCTTCGTGACCCCATGGACTGCAGCCTACCATGCTCCTCCATCCATGGGATTTTCCAGGCAAGAGTACTGGAGTGGGGTGCCACTGCCTGGATGCTCTATAATTTACATCTAAAAAGATTATATGACAGACCTGTTTCATTTTTATTTTAAAATTCCAATCAAAGGGAAATCAAATAATTTGTATAAATCATTTTGTAGAGTATTGCCAAATGATCTTAAATATTTCGATACTTTAACAATTACTTTGAAAATTGCAGAATATTTTGAAGATTCTGTTCAGAGTTTATGTTGACAGTTTTAAAAGGAATGCAATAAAGAACAACACAATACTAATCAGTTGCTGCCTTCTAAGTGCTTCCTGCCCTGATCCACATATAAAATTGCAACTCACTTACACCTCTGTCTGATTGAACCCTACCCTTGTAATCCCCAGGGCATATGGATTTATGAAATATTGTACACTTCTCTTGTTTGTCACTTTTATTCCAACCTATCTACACATAAATGTAAGCTTCATGAGGAAAGAGATTTTTGAGTGTTGCATTGAGTGATGTGTACTTAGCAGTTAGAACAGTGCTCGGTCATCCCAGTGCACCAGCCCCAAGCATCCTGTATCATGCATTGAACCCGGAGGGAGGTGCGAAGGGAGTTCAGGATGGAGAACACGTGTATACCGTGGCGGATTCATGTTGATGTATGGCAAAACCAATACAATATTGTAAAGTAATTAACCTCCAATTAAAATAAATTAATTTATATTTTAAAAAAAAGAACAATGTTTGGTACAAAGTGAACACTAAGTAGAGTTTGAATGGAGGAGCAATTAAGTGGATAAATGAAATCATCTAGCCAAAACTTGAAATGATTCTTCAAGAGATGGGAATACCAAACCACCTGACCTGCCCCCTGAGAAATCTGTATGCAGGTCAAGAAGCAACAGTTGGAACTGGACATGGAACTATAGACTGGTTCCAAATTGGGAAAGGAGTAAGTCAAGGCTCTATATTGTCACCCTGTTTATTTAACTTATATGCAGAGTACATCATGTGAAATGCTGGGCTGGATGAAGCACAAATTGGAATCAAGATCACTGGGAGAAATATCAGTAACCTCAGATATGCAGATGACACCACCCTTATGGCAGAAAGCGAAAAACTAAAGAGCCTCTTGATGAAAGTGAAACAGGAGAGTGAAAAAGTTGGCTTAAAACTCAACATTCAGAAAACTAAGATCTTGGCATCTGGTCTCATCACTTCATGGCAAATAGAAGGGGTAACACTGGAAAGAGTGATAGACTTTATTCTCCTGGGCTCTAAAATCACTGCAGATGGTGACTGCAGTCATGAAATTAAGACACTTGCTCTTTGGAAGAAAAGCTATGACCAACCTAGATAGCTTATTAAAAAGCAGAGACATTACTTTGCCAACAAAGGTCCGTATAGTCAAAGCTATGGTTTTTCCAGTAGTCATGTATGGATGTGAGAGTTGGCCTATCAAGAAAACTGAGCACTGAAGAACTGATGCTTTTGAACTGTGGTGTTGGAGAATACTCTTGAGAGTCCCTTGGACTGCAGGAAGATCAAACTGATCAATCATAAAGGAAATCAGTCCTGAATATTCATTGCAGCACTGATGCTGAAGCTGAAATGCCAATACTTGGCCACCTGATGCAAAGAACTGACTCATTGGAAAAGACCCTGATGCTAGCAAAGATTGAAGGCAGGAGAAAGGGATGAAAGAGCATGAGATGGTTGGATGGCATCACCGCCTCGCTGGACATGTGTTTGAGTAAGCTCTGGGAACTGGTGATAGACAGGGAAGCCTGTGTGCTGCAGTCCATGGGGTCGCAAAGATTGGGGCACAACTGAGCGACTGAACTGAATTGAACCAATTCTTGGAAGAGAATTTGTTTAGTAACAAATTATTTTAAAATATATATTCCATTTTATGTTTAAAAATAGTTATAAATACATAATTTTAAGTTGCTCTGATAGGGCTGTCTTCATTTTGTTGAATTAAAATCTAGCCTCAACCTTTTTCTTGGGACTTAACAGCTTATTTTCAAACCTGGCTTTTGTCCCTGTTAGTTATAATTACTCGGTTAGAATAAGTATATTAATTTTTTAAGCATTCAGTACCTCATGTATTGCTCAACTCAACTAATTATCTCATTAACCTTACATTCTGAGAAATTAGTTCCTTAATTACATTCTGTATGTTTCAAAATGCCCTTGAAACAAATTGGAATTTTAAAATTTGTTCTCTTTCCCTCTCCCCTTGTCTTCTTTAACTTGTCCCTTTGTCTCTCTATACTTCTACCTGACCCTTTTTCTTCTAAAACTCAATGGAAAATTAATTTCAAATTCTTTTATAATCAATTTTCAAAAGCAAGTAACCTAGAAATCATGCTTCATAATTATGCAGAGGACTTAGATTCGTACAGAAACCTGAACACAAATGTTTATAGCAACTTTATTCATAATTGCAAATTTTGGAAGCAGCCAAGATGTCCTTTAATAGGTGAATAGATAATTGTGGTACGTCTCAACAATGGAATAATATTATTCACTACTAAAAAGAAATGAGCCATCAAGCCGTGAAAGAGATGAGAAAGCTTAAATTTATATTACTGTGTGAAAGAAGCCATTCTGAGAAGGCTACAGACTGTATTATTTCAACTCTGTGACATTCTGGAAAATGCAAGACTGTGGTGTCAGAAACAAGATCACTGCCTGAAACTGCAGGACAGACTGGCTTGTGTAAGGTTCTCACAAAGGTAGAATTGTTTGGGAAGTATTGCAGTTTTTATCTTAAGCAAAAATTTCTTCCTCAAAGTCAGGGGCCTTAAAAATTGCAGCAACAAGTGAATGCTTATTTTGAGCCCAAATGGTGGAACTAATATTCTCATTTATTACTGTTTGCTGTTTTCATTTACCCTAGAGAGAATCAGAGGATAGTCAGTAAACCCTCTTTTTTTTTTTTTTAATAAAACATTTTATCACAGAAACCTGAAAATACCATGAAGTCTTGCCTGTTTAATGGCTTTCAAATAAGAGCTTGATTCACCTGCAGGAAGTAACAACATAGTGGATAATCATTTTCAAAATATTATTGGTATTATTCCTCATCCGGATTTGGGCTAAGCCATCCTTGATATGTCCTTGACCATTCATTGATTCATTGCAAATTGAAATACGTAAATCCACCAAATGTTCTGACAGTGAATGCTAACTGTACAGTAGTAATGTTGAAATATCAAGTGCATACAGATGTACGTTTTTAGTATCCATTACTATAGAATGAAAAGAAAAGCTTTGTCTTCAAACACTAATTACTTTTCTGATGGGGAGGAAAACAAATATTTGTATCAATTTGGGTTATTATGGCCTGCATTGTATCTGATTATGAATAATCTATTTTAGCCATTTATTAAGTTATAAATACATTTTTATAAATCTGGGTGACATTTAGATATTTTATGAAACACAATAAATGCCAGAGAAAATTGAATTAAGAGAGCTTGTAATATGCTTTAATACTAGTTAAAATATTTTTTGTAGTTATAAATGATTCTGCTCTATATCAAGAACAAATCTGATTCTAGACCAGAGAATAAGGTTTCTTTTATTTTCCTTTTTCATGCTGGAGGCCTTGACCTTTTTGTTGATAGCTGGTTTTCAACAGTTTTAGCTTATGTTTTATTCCTTTTGATTTGTAAGAAATTTGATTATGAACCTTGAGCAGAAATCATAATCACAGCAAAAGGAGGCAACTCATTTAGCAAGTAATATAGAGTTGTTTGAACACAGTGCAAAGCTTGAGTTTGGCTGAGTCAGATGCAATTTTCTAATAGAGCATCCATGTCAGACCTCAGACTGGAATCCACTTTTGGCTTCTATAAGTACTGGTATTGGAACTGTCCCTTAAGCTGTCATACTTGTGATTAAAGCTGGCTTGACCTGTCTTAAAGAAAAAAAAAAATCTCTAAGACATGTGAAAATAACTAAATTGAAAACTTTGTTTCTAGTTTCTACAGATTAGCAATCTACTAGACAAAAATCACTGATAATGTTAAACTGTAATTTGAAAATGATCAGAGATACATGGAGCACTTGTAAATTATGCTGCTGCTGCTAAGTCGCATCAGTCGTGTCCGACTCTGTGCAACCCCATAGACAGCAGCCCACCAGGCTCCCCTTTCCCTGGGATTCTCCAGGCAAGAACACTGGAATGGGTTGCCATTTCCTTCTCCAATGCATGAAAGTGAAAAGTCAAAGTGAAGTCACTCATGGGATTTTCCAGGCAAGAGTACTAGAGTGGGTTGCCATTGCCTTCTCTGAATTATGCTAGTGAATATATGTTTTGTTCTGTCTAAATTGAAGTTGAGCTCATTACTATTTGTTTTTCTTTATAAAGGAATTCTTTTGGGATAAGCATACTGTTTACTTCATAAAACTTCAGGTAATTTGATTATGCAACTTAAAAATAAATTATTCAAAATATGTCATAGGGAGATCTTAGTTTGAGTTAATTGGTGTACCCTAGTTTAAGTCATTACAGTTATTATTTTTGAAATGCAGTCCTACTTTCTAAGATTGATTCTTCTGCCCGGAAATCTGAGAGCCAGATCATAGTTGACTTACTTCCATCTAGACTTTGTCTGACTGCACCCATTTTTATCATGAAAAGTGCATGAAAGACAAAGAACACTGTTTCTTGCCACTATAGAGGCTAAGGAGGTATTAGTTACTTTGTTCTGTAAGAGGGGCATCTAATGAAATATTGGGAGGTCTTACCTATGAGCTTATTATTCCGTCTGGAGTTTTATTTACACCTAACTATGCCAAACAGACAGTATACACTCCATTAATATGTAAGAATAAGCATGTGAATGGAATTTTGAACACTGAGGTGCCCTTTTGTTGACACATCTGATATACACAATGGCAGCCATCATATTTCAGGAGACACCTTAGAAGAAGATGCTTTTGGTAGCCATGGTAACAGGTGATATTTCCTGTATGAGACATTGTCCTAAATGCTTTACATATACAGAAATTATTCACTCTTCAAAACTATAAAGTATAGATACTGTTACCATCCCTACTTTCAGATAATATACTGAAGCTGAGAAAAGTTACGTTACTTTCTTATGGTTCCAGAGCTCTTGAGTAGTAGAGTCATACTATAAACTCATGATTTGTTAAAAAAAAAATAGCAGCTTTATCGAGATATGTTACATACCATGCATCTTACCTATTTAAATTGTGAAGTTTAATGGTACTTAGTACATTTACAATGAATAATAATTATATTAACTTGTTACCAAAATAAGTTTTAGGATGCTTTCTTGTCCCAGGACTTCCCTAGTCAAAAGACTTCACGCTCCCAATGCTCGGGGGCCCAAGTTCAACACTTGGTCAGGGAACTAGATCCCATATGACTCAACAGAAGGAGATTGAAAATCCTGTGTACCACAGCCAAGACCTGACACAGCCAAACAAATAAATATTGAAAGAATTTCTCCTTGTCCCCCTCTGCCCTCCCCCCAAAAAGAAAAACCCTAGTACTCATTAGTAATCATTGCTCTTTTCCCCTAATTTGTTGTCTCCCCCATTCTAGGCAACCACTAATCTAATTTATGTCTCTATAGATTTTATTATTCTAGACATTTCACAGAAGTGGAGTCAGATAATATGTGATGTGGAATTTCATGATTCCCTTCTTTAATGCAGCGTAATATTTTCAATACTTCATTATTTCTTGAAAAAATAGTTCCTTGTATGTATATACATTTTATTTCCTCATTTATTAGTTGATAGATGTTAATCCATGCTATTTAAACCATGAATCTCTGCTTCCACTCTATTACTTAAGGATTGACTCTTAAAACCACAGGTTTTTATATCTAATGTTTAGACAGCTCAGCACCACCATGGAGGACAGCTCTGAGCTTTAAGTTTTAGAGTCTGAAAGGCATCTCTGATTTAGCTTAGGGGCTTTCCACTTGGCTTGAGTGAGTGAGTGAGTGAAGTTGCTCGGTCGTGTCTGACTCTTTGCGACCCCATGGACTGTAGCCTACTAGGCTCCTCCCTCCATGGGATTCTCCAGGCAAGGGTACTGGCGTGGGTTGCCATTTCCTTCTCCAGGGGATCTTCCCGACCCAGGAATTGAACCCGTGTCTCCAGCATTCCAGGCAGATGCTTTGGTAAAGAATCCGCCTGCAATGGAGGAGACATGGGTTCCATCCCTGGGTCACGAAGAACCCCGGAGAAGAAAATGACAACCCATGCCAGTATTCTTGCCTGGGAAATCTCATGGACACAGGAGCCAGGCAGGCTACAATCCATACCCATTCACTTCAGTTGTGTCCGACTCTTTGTGACTTTATGAACTGTAGCCCACCAGGCTCCCCTGTCCCTGGGATTCTCCAGGCAAGAATACTGGAGCATGTTGCCATGTGCTCCTTCAGGACAACTTCCTGACTCAGGAATCAAACCTACATTTCCTGCGACTTCTGAATTGCAGGTGGATTCTTTACCGCTGACCCACCAGGGAAGCCCAGATTGTGACCAACAACAATCCTCAGAGAAGTGAATACAGCAAGTGAGTGTGGACAGGAAGGAGCACAGGAACTTCTGTGTGCTCTCTCAACTCCCTTCAGAGCTAAGGATCCTTAGCTCAAGAGTCACACTACTAGAATTTTCAGACTAGGTTGGATACTTGGCGTTCTGTGTAAAAGTTATATTTTGTTTAATATTAAGTACTACCTTTGGACTTTTCCTCTTCAAAAATAAATTAGATGATGGCACGTTTAGCTGAGTGTTATTCAAATTTTCTGTAAATCTAGATTACATATTAGTAGGTGAGATGCCCAGTGATATTAAATCCATTTATCTTTTGATGAGATGTTAAAGATTGTAGTATCAGGAATGGATCATTTGGTGATATGCTCTGTTCATTTATCTCTATTGAGATGTTGGGAGCTACTATGTAAAGTAGAAAATATATCTTATAAAATATGTTCTTTACTAGTTTAGATTTATAGGCCTGTTCATTTCATTATTCACACCAAATTAGATTCATTAGTTTATGGCTTATGTGATCATTATGTAGCTTAGTTATGATGCTCAATTTTACCTGTTGTTAAAGTGAATTAGTATATTTAAAGAAAAAATAGTTGCATATTATAAATACCTCATTAGAAAATATTAATTTGATTATTAATCTACATTGTTCAGGTGCAGTGAAACATGTTTAGAGCCAGGTTCTGGTAGTAGCTTTTTAATTTTTATGTGTTCCTTGACACTGATTATGATTAAAGATGGACGTAAGGGAAGGAAGGGATGTTATGTCACTTATGAGAAAGATGCTTCGCATCTTCTTGGTTAAATTCACAATATAATTTAGATTAAACATTATTGGCCTTGATAATTAGGAAAATATTGAAAGTAAAATTTGGCCTTATCATATTGTGTTATCAGACCAAACAAATAATGTATCAGATAACACCGTAAATCTCCAGTTTTTAAGAATACTAAATGTTTTGCAACTCAATGTTTTTTTTTTAAAGAATTCTGAGTTTTGCAATCATTACCATCATTCAATTCTAAAATATTTTGAAAATCAAGAAAAATTTACAGTTGTTTAGTATCCAATCCACATTGGCCTCTCAGCCTCTGGAAATCACTAATAAGTACTCTGATTCTGTGAATTGCTTATTCTAGACATTATACATATGTGGTATAAAATACATAGACTTTTGAGTCCCATTTTTCACTTATCACAATGCTTCATTTTCATCTATGTTGTAGCAAGATCTGTGCTTAATTCCTTTTAATGGATAAATAATCCTGCATTATATGGTATACGACAGTTTATTCATCATCTGATGGACATGGAAATTGTTTAAATATTTTACCTTTATAAAAAATGCTCCTATGATGATTTGTATACAGTTTTTGTGTGGACACATTTTTATTTATCTTGGATATTTTGTTAGATCTTATAGATTTTTTAATTAATTTCACCGGATTTTCTGTATAGAAGATCATGTCGTCTGCAAATTGAAACAATTTTACTATCTCCTTTCCAGTTTGGAAGAATTTTGTTTCGTTTTCTTGCCTAACTGTCCTGTCTAGAGTCTCCAATACAGTGTTGAATAGAAGTAGCAAGAGCAGACGTCATTGTCTTGTTTATGACCTTATAAGGGAGGCTTTCAGCCCTTCACTAGTAAGCATGCCATTTCTTGCGCAGTTTTTATAGATGACTCTTAACAGGTTGAGTACATTCCTTTCTTTTCCTTCTTTCTGGAGTGTTTTTATAATGAAAGGTGTTGCATTGTGTCAAATGTGTTTTGTACATCTATAAAATAATCATGTGGCTTTTGTCCCTTAATACACTAATATGAAATATTAAACTGATTCCTTTTTATACTGCACAAACCTTATATTCCTTAAATAAACCCCTAGGTCATAGGTTCTTTTTAAATCTTTCTGGATTTGGTTTGTAACTATTTTGTTGAAGTGTTTTTAAGTCAGTCATCATAAAGGATATTAATCTGTAATTTTCTTGAGATATCCTTGACTAGTTTTGGAATCAGGGTAATACTGGTCTGACAGAATAAGTTGGAAGCACCTCCTCCTTTTTTGTTTCTTTTAGAGAATTACATTAAACATTTGGTAGCATTCACTAGTGTACCCTTCTGTTCGTGGACTTCTATGTGGGAATTTATTACTAATTCAATTGCTTTCATGGTTATATTCAGATTTTTTCTGTTTTTTTTTTTGATGTAGTTTTAGTAGTTTTATGCTTTTACGGTAATTTGTCAATTTTATTAGGTTACCTAATTTGTTGGGATACAAAGATTCGTAGCATTCCCTTAGAGTCACTTAACAATATACGGGAGTTAAGTTGTAGTCACCCCTCTTTTATTCTTAATTTTAGGAATTTGAATCTTCTCCATTTTTTTCTTGATTGGTCTAGATTTTTAATCTTCTCCAGTTTTTTCTTAATCTAGCTGAAGCTCTCTCAACTTTTAGTTTCATTGATTTTTCTCTGTTGTTTTTCTCTTCTCTCTTTTCTCTCCAGTTCTCATTATTTGTTCCATTCTGCTAGCTTTCATGTTTCTTTTTCTCTTCTTCTTCCAGTGTCTTAGGATGGAAGGTTAAGTTATCAATTTTAATATTTCTTCTATTATTATTGTTGAATTGTTATGCTTTTATCTCTCTTTCCCTTATGTACTTTTGGTCTCTTTTTAAGTGTATATGTTTATTAATTATTATATTTTCCTAGTAGATTGGCCATGTTTTCATTATAAAATGTTCCACTTTATTGCTGGTAATGTTTTTGGCTTGAAGTAGTACAACCTGTCATTAGTAATGGCAGTCAAGCTCACTTTTGAATACTGTTTGTAGGGAATATCATTTTCCATCCTTCACTTTCAACCTATTGTGCATTTGAATCCACATTGTTTCCTTTGTGCATAACATGAAGTTGGAACATGGGTTTTCTTTTCAATCTATCCTGTAAATCTCTCCCTTTTCATCTCTTTACGTTTAACGGTATTATGGATAAGGTAGAATTTATATCTTCCTTTTTTTTTTTCTAAATAATCTTTTTATATCTTCTCTGGATATCACATCTCTTTGTGTGTGTGTGAGTGTGTGATTACTTATTTCTCCATTTCCAGTTGTTGGCCCTTCAGTCCAAGCCTTCTCCTGGCAGGAGCTTAACAGAGTACCCTACTTGGTTTAGATAGTTGGTGCCAGTACAGGATGGTGTTCTTGTGGCAGCAGGTATTTTCAGTCTATCAGAAGAAATTGGAATTGTGATTTTTAAAAAAATTTTACTCAACTTTAAAGTTTTGGAAACCAGATATTAAAGTCATTGTTGTGAACCAACCAAACTGTATCTACTGGACAAGTAGAGTGAAATAGAAACCATTTGCCACCTGTGTTTTCCATATCTGGAAGGTCTCAGGACTAGCTCAAGTCTGGCATGATTACTTTTATATTTTGCCTACACATGTTTAAGTAAATCCTGCCTACCTGTAAAATGATATGAAACAATAATAGTAAAAACTAACTTATATTAAACACTTTATACTATGCTATGGATGTTCTTTTCTTAACTCTTTTTATCCTCACTTATTCCATTTGCCAGATGGAGTATGTGAAAAATTTATCATACACTCCAAGAGTTTCTACATGTTTGGGGAGCAAATGCATGAATGGGAAATACATGTTCTCTTGATGGAGACTTCGTGATAAAAGGGTCAAGTGTGAGTGCTGGAACAACAGTCAATTGACTTGGCTTTAGTCTGTCTTCAACTAACTTTCTAGGTGCTTTTCAAGTTTTTTTACTCTTAAAGACTTGAGTTTTCTCTTATATAAAATGAAAAGTTTAGCCTCAATGATTGTAAGAATCCCATTTTTACAAGCTAATGTTACTTGACCGTGAATGACACTATGAAACTATGGCACTTCTACATGAAGAAAGTTCTACATAAGACATTTTTGCCATCAGTGCAGCATGTACTAGGGTGAACAGTGCAGAACGTCTGTCATTCACTATTCATAAAAGTAATGTCCTCTATGACTTATGAAGCCCCTGGAGACATTCATGGCACAAGAGTTAGCATTCCTGCTTTTTCACCCCAGCATATTTTGCATCATCATACAACATCCTTATTTTTAGTTTTATGTCAACAGTTGTAGATAATGTTTCAACCAATATGTATACTGCTACTTGCTCCCTTTAAAAATGGTTTCTTTCATACCCCAATTGCATATTAAGCATCTATGTGTCTGTCATTAGGTGTCCATTGATATTTTAACTACAAATACCTGTGGCTATGAAAGCCTTTTAACCTGGCACCATCTAGAACTTGCTGTCTCTGCTCCCACTTGTTTTCTATTATCCTATAGAAATAAAAGGATTGCCATTGAAATACTATAAAACATTTTTACTGCAAGTGCACAAATCTGGTTAACTCTCAAATGATAGCTATTCAACCTGTCTTTCAAAGCAGTGGATGTGTTTTGAAATTTTCATGTTTGATTTATAAACAAAAAAATCTCCCTTGACTTTATCCTCCTGTATTTCACACTTCTTTTCCCCCTTGTTAGCAAATGAAAAATAACAGCTAAGGAATGTAGTGTAGAATGAAAATATCAGAAACAAGCAGACTGAATCAAAAACACACCTACTATTCCCCCTTGAAATGGAATTAATGTCTTATTGGAGCTGACAAATTTCAATGAATCTTTAATTGAAGGCTGTTTCTCCATTCCTGATTCAAGCTGTCCCACCTAGCAGTGGCAATAGGAATGAGTCATAGTCTCTTCAGAAAGCAAAGAATTGTGGATGGAGTTGGTGATTGATGTTTTTCCCCTTTATTTGAAATATTCTTGCTTCTGTCTTTCTCTCAACCTGAGAATACTATTTGACTTGTAATTTTATATTGATAATTTGCTTCATTATTTTTTTGGATCCATTGAAGAAATATATCAAACAGAAACATATTTGACAAGAAGCAGAAAGAGGCCGGTCACTGACACAAACACTGTTGGGTTTTCTTTCTACTGATGCTTTTAATGACTCTTTGCTAATCTACTTTTTATCATCTGCGGTAAAGGTAGTATATCGAGTGTAACATGTATCAGACTTGACAGAGAGTGCAGCTGTGCACCTGTGAAAACAAATGACTGCTGCTCTTCCTGGACACTCAGCAGGAATAGCATTTCAATAGGTTTTCTTCAGTGGTCTGGCGTGCTCGCAGGAGTGAGGAGTGTGCATTTCATTTGCCATCTGTACAGCATGTTATGTCACAGAAAGGCTGGTGCACATTTGTAAGACTTTGGAAAGCTGTGTGATTAGAGAATTACTGGGGAAATTGCTCATATGGAAAGTATTGAATAGAAAAATGTGTTCCAAGCAATTGCATTTCCTTCTTAAAAAACTTTCTTTTCATTTAAGATAACAGAACTTCTCAGGTAATCCTTAGATATTTTTCAGTGGTACGGAATTTAGAGGACTCTTGATCAGGGATGTGTTTCTTTTAAAATGTAAGTACTTGATAAATATTTATTGATTTAGGTATATGAAAACTGTGAGGGTTTTCATAAAATGAGGGGAAAAAAATTTAAGCTGAAGAATTAATTGTATGCAGTATTCTTGTTCAAAGTCTCTTTCTGGGCAAATGGTAGGATTATACTTCTCCCCAAATGGAGGCCAAATGAGTTGCTGTGACCAATGGAATATGAATACAAAAGATACGAACCACAACTGAATGAAGGATTTAAAAACTAGTCCCTAGTTTGTTTTCCTTCTTGGTGTTGTGGAGAATTTAGAAATGTTTATTGATACTGCTTTTCATCCCCCTAAAGAATTGTTGTGAACAAGCATAGTCAACAGTCATGAGACCAGAAATGAATTGCTTTAAGACATTGATTTTGATCATATTATGCTCTAACATAGCTATTCTGGATGATATGAACCTCTTAGTTATCAGCTGGTTTGTTATAGAGATCCATGGGAAATTCTGCATCTCAGTAAGTCAGGAGGAAATCCATTCTGGTAGATCCTGAAGTCTATGTGATATAATACTCATGGTTCTCCATGTAAAAGGTGGGTGCATGCTAAGTCGCTTCAGTTGTGTCTGACTCTTTGCGACCCCAGACGATAGCCCACCAGGCTCTTCTGTCCATAGGATTCTCCAGGCAAGAATACTGCAGTGGGTTGCTGTTTACTTCTCCTGGGGATCTTCCCAAACCAGGGATTGAACCCACATTTCTTCTGTCTCCTGCATTGGCAGGCAGTTCTTTACCACTAGTGCCACCTGGGAAGCCCTGTGAATCCATAGTTGTCTTTTAAAGGTATATCGTTGCAAACTTTTAAAATAAGTAACTCAAAAAAGGAAAAGAAAAACATGCAAATTTCATTGAGGTTGAGCCGATACATATCTTCCTCAAACCTCTCTTTCAGGACTTCTTTCCTCCTCCTCATGCCTTCATCTCATTCCCCACAAACAGGTACACCATCCTTTTCCTAACTTCCTCTGCTGTTAGTCACTGCATTTAAGCTCTCAGACCTCCAAGTCATTCATCTCTAAAATAGGTGTCATAATACCCATCCTCCCTATTTATTTAGCGTGATTGTGTGGACCACATGGCAAATATTTCTCAAGCACACCATATATTTTCTGTATAAATGTGAGGGGTAGAGCTTCCTCCTAAATCTAGACCTGACAGATTATCATAAAAGGACAAGTGTGCATTTCTAAACTCAGTTAAGAGTGATACTTGTTTGTGAAGCAGTTGCCGTCTCTTTTAGCTTGACCTCATTAATGTATGTAAGGGGCAGATATGTTTACTGTTGTGTATTTTTTAGAAGAAGCTGGCAACTAAAAGATTCATGAAGATGATAACTGAAATACCCAGAAAAATCAGTAGCTACTTTTCCAATCCAGGTATTTATCCTTAGCCAGGTTGATTGTTGGTTATGACTGTCCAGGTTTTCATTCCTGGATGGAGCCTTTCCTACTCATACTCAGATGCTGAGTAGCATTCTCATACCCACTGGGGCTAGTGCATCGGACCACTGAGGCATCCCTTTCCCTCTGTTCTTCAGTCAATGGTTCTGTTCCAATGGGCAGCCATAGTTTCTAGTGACTTTGGAGGCTTTCTTCTAGTTAATCTGTCAATTTTTCTCACACAGCACAGCTGCTGTGAAAGAAATTGGAGCTGTTAGACTCCATGCTTCGATACAGTTGGTAAAATGCAAGGTGGGAGACAGTTAACCAAACTCAGCATGCTGGTAATTTCTTTAAAAGGACTGATATGCTAGCACTCAGAGTCTGTGGCCCACTAAGCTAGCGATTCTTTTATTCTGAAAAGAGTAGTATTGTTTCAAAGTGTTACCGTACTTTTGTATTAACAGTAAAAATGTCTTTCATATGTCCTCTAGCACTCAGTTCAGAACACTTTATCTTTGACTTTGTTTTCCTGTTGTTTTCTGTTTTCTCTTGATGTAGCTTACAGTTATGTTGAATATCAATCTTAGTGTGATCTGATATGTTAAATGTGATAGCTTGAATATGCTAGTATATCATCATGTGAATATACAACCTTTCCTATATTGTATATACTGAAGGATGTAATGTGCTAGAAATAGACATTACTAGAACTCTTCTTATCAGAAAGGAAGCTTATACCAGAAGAGCTTTGTCCTGCCTCCATCAGGAATTGTCAGAATCTCTGGGATATAGCAAAGTGTCTTTTAATGCCAAGCATTCTTCTCTCTTGAATAAGGTGACTATATTATTCTTCATTAAACATTTCTAAGCTAAATCCTGATTTTTGTATATTCCTCTTCTCGAAATGTAAGAGCTCTAAGTTCAGTTCAGTTCAGTCGCTCAGTCGTGTCCGACTCTTTGCGACCCCATGAATCACAGCACACCAGGCCTCCCTGTCCATCACTATCTCCCGGAGTTCACTCAGATTCACGTCCATCGAGTCCGTGATGCCATCCAGCCATCTCATCCTCGGTCGTCCCCTTCTCCTCCTGCCCCCAACCGCTCCCAGCATCAGAGTCTTTTCCAATGAGTCAACTCGTCGCATGAGGTGGCCAAAGTACTGGAGCTTCAGCTTTAGCATCATTCCTTCCAAAGAAATCCCAGGGTTGATCTCCTTCAGAATGAACTGGTTGGATCTCCTTGCAGTCCAAGGGACTCTCAAGAGTCTTCTCCAACACCACAGTTCAAAAGCATCAATTCTTCGGTGCTCAGCCTTCTTCACAGTCCAACTCTCACATCCATACATGACCACTGGAAAAACCATAGCCTTGACTAGATGGACCTTAGTCGGCAAAGTAACGTCTCTGCTTTTGAATATATCTAGGTTGGTCATAACTTTTCTTCCAAGGAGTAAGCGTCTTTTAATTTCATGGCTGCAGTCACCATCTGCAGTGATTTTGGAGCCCCCCAAAATAAAGTCTGACACTGTTTCCACTGTTTCCCCATCTATTTCCCATGAAGTGATGGGACCAGATGCCATGATCTTCGTTTTCTGAATGTTGAGCTTTAAGCCAACTTTTTCGCTCCCCTCTTTCACTTTCATCAAGAGGCTTTTTAGCTCCTCTTCACTTTCTGCCATAAGGGTGGTGTCATCTGCATATCTGAGGTTACTGATATTTCTCCCGGCAATCTTGATTCCAGCTTGCGTTTCTTCCAGTCCAGCGTTTCTCATGATGTACTCTGCATATAAGTTAAATAAAGAGGGTGACAGTATACAGCCTTGATGTACTCCTTTTCCTATTTGGAACCAGTCTGTTGTTCCATGTCCAGTTCTACCTGTTGCTTCCTGACCTGCATACAGATTTCTCAAGACGCAGGTTAGGTGGTCTGATATTCCCATCTCTTTCAGAATTTTCCACATTTTATTGTGGCCCACACAGTCAAAGGCTTTGGCATAGTCAATAAAGCAGAAATAGATGTTTTTCTGAAACTCTCTTGCTTTTTCCATGATCCAGCAGATGTTGGCAATTTGATCTCTGGTTCCTCTGCCTTTTCTAAAACCAGCTTGAACATGCGGGAGTTCACAGTTCACATATTGCTGAAGCCTGGCTTGGAGAATTTTGAGCATTACTTTACTTGCGTGTGAGATGAGGGCAATTGTGCAATAGTTTCAGCATTCTTTTACATTGCCTTTCTTTGGGATTGGAATGAACACGGACCTTTTCCAGTCCTGTGGCCACTGCTGAGTTTTCCAAATTTGCTGGCCTATTGAGTGCAGCACTTTCACAGCATCATCTTTCAGGATTTGAAACAGCTCAACTGGAATTCCATCACCTCCCCTAGCTCTCTTTGTAGTGATGCTTTCTAAGGCCCACTTGACTTCACATTCCAAGATGTCTGGCTCTAGATTAGTAATCACATCATCATGATTATCTGGGTCTTGAACATCTTTTTTGTACAGTTCTTCCGTGTATTCTTGCCACCTCTTCTTAATATCTTCTGCTTCTGTTAGGTCCATCCTATTTCTGTCCTTTATCGAGCCCATCTTTGCATGAAATGTTCCCTTGGTAGCTCTAGTTTCCTTGAAAAGATCTCTAGTCTTTCCCATTCTGTTGTTTTCCTCTATTTCTTTGCATTGATCACTGAAGAAGGCTTTCTTATCTCTTCTTGCTATTCTTTGGAACTCTGCATTCAGATGCTTATATCTTTCCTTTTCTCCCTTGCTTTTTGCCTCTCTTCTTTTCACAGCTATTTGTAAGGTCTCCCCAGACAGCCATTTTGCTTTTTTGCCTTTCTTTTCCATGGGGATGGTCTTGATCCCTGTCTCCTGTACAATGTCATGAACCTCATTCCATAGTTCATCAGGCACTCTATCTATCAGATCTAGGCCCTTAAATCTGTTTCTCACTTCCACTGTGTAATCATAAGGGATTTGATTTAGGTCATACCTGAATGGTCTAGCGGTTTTCCCTACTTTCTTCAATTTGAGTCTGAATTTGGTAATAAGTAGTTCATGATCTGAGCCACAGTCAGCTCCTGGTCTTGTTTTTGTTGATTGTATAGAGCTTCTCCATCTTTGGCTGCAAAGAAAGAGCTCTAAGTACCCTACTTTAATTGAGAATGCTTAGAGTTGTGTGGGCAGATTTACTTTCTGCTGTGTATCATTGTATTATGTTATAGGGAAGCTTACTAAGTAGTTCTCTATTGTAATAAAAGAATTTTGTAAGTCTAAATTTGTGCCCATGTGTTAGTACTATTTAAACCTTTGCAATTTATACATATTCAAAGGAAAGAGGGAAGATTCAAAAGGAAGAGGAAAGAAAATTAATATTTCTTGATAATTATCAAATGTATAGTGGGCTCCAAGCACTGTCCTGTATTTTATATTTATTATTCATTATTCACAGCTACCATGTAAGAGAAGTAGTACTGTTACAACTTTAGACATCTAGACTACCTAGAGATATTCAAGAATGATAGGCAGTAAGTTGAGTGCAGCTTACCTAGAAACCGCAATTTCCTGATCTGAAAGCCTGTATTATTTTTAACTTCTTAAAAGACGGTGAGTGTGTGCGTGCTTAATCACTTCAGTTGTGTTCGACTATCTGTGACCCCATGGACCATGGCCTGCCTGGCTCCTCTGTCCATGGGATTCTTCAGGCAAGAATCCTGGCGTGGGTTACCAAACAGAGAGTAGACATTTCAAAAGAGTTCAACTTTTTCAGTGAGTGAACAGTTACATTTATTATAAATATACATTTGTATGTGCAATAAACCATTGTAGTCATAGCCATTATGAATATAAAAATTATAATTTTTATACTTTTCAAGTAAAATTTCAAGGCCATTGGGTTTGTCCATCATAATGTATCTATTTATTAGGAATTATTACCTCTATTTTACTTATTTTAAGAGTTGGTCTTAGACAATCTATTAGAGTTAGAGAACAAAAGGAGAGAGAGTGCCTTAGCAAAGAAAAAGCTGGAATGGAAATCAAGCACATTGTAGGGAATATAATTCTGGAGTGAGAAATAGGCTGAGGCCCTCTTCCTCTGTCTGTGCTTTAGCATTTCTAGATCTTTGTTTCCTCATGTCGAGAATGAGAAGGTGGAAATTAATTATCTCTGGTGACCTTTCAAACTAAAAAATATTCTGCTCTTTGTTGGTGTCCTTGAGATGTGTTAATGTGTTATAGACAAAAAATACTTTGGTCTTAGCTACTTAATAAAAACCCTTCAACACAATCATAGGAAACAGCATCAGTGATGATATGGGACAGAAGATCCTGAATTAATACAACTTGTGTGTCTAAATTTATGATTTTACTTTAAATCAGGGTTTTAATATTTGGTTTCTATTGCTTTCCCTTTAAACACCTATAATCCACATTCAGTTCAGTTCAGTTCAGTTCAGTCGCTCAGTTGTGTCCGACTCTTTGCGACCCCATGAATCGCAGCACGCCAGGCCTCCCTGTCCATCACCACTCCTGGAGTTCACTCAGACTCACGTCCATTGAGTCAGTGATGCCATCCAGCCATCTCATCCTCGGTCGTCCCCTTCTCCTCCTGCCCCCAATCCCTTCCAGCATCACAGTCTTTTCCAATGAGTCAACTCGTCGCATGAGGTGGCAAAGTACTGGAGTTTCAGGTTTAGCATCATTCCTTCCAAAGAAATCCCAGGGTTGATCTCCTTCAGAATGAACTGGTTGGATCTCCTTGCAATCCAAGGGACTCTCAAGAGCCTTCTCCAACACCACAGTTCAAAAGCATCAGTTCTTCGGTGCTCAACCTTCTTCACAGTCCAACTCTCACATCCATACATGACTACTGGAAAAACCATAGCCTTGACTAGACGGACCTTAGTTGGCAAAGTAATGTCTGTGCTTTTGAATATACACATTAGCATAGTGTTAATGTATTAATACATTAGCTATATATTCCAGGTGGATGAAAGTTCTTATAATTGACCTTCATAATATAACTTTATTTGTATAGTTAAGGTTAGTGGCACATCAATTTTACACAAGACATCAGTCAGTATTCCATTTTAATTTACCATGTTAATAAAGACTACTGTTCTAAGTTGCTTGTGTCACTTTTGGGATGTCATAAATTATTCTGAAGCAAATGTCAGTATTAACTTAAAACCATTTAGACTACTGACTTCTAAAATTATTAATGCCAGTGCATAGGAAAAAGAAACACAGGAGTCTACATTTTGTTGAAAAATCCTCTATAGATTACTATCAGTCTTTTTCTCTAAGCAGATTGCATAAATGCTCCCTGATTTTACTTGCTCCAAAGGGAACAACAGCTATAATTAGGAATAATTATAATAGCAACAGTGAAATTCTCTTTAGACCATTCTAGGTATCATTCACTCATAAAATATTTATATTTCAGTAAAACAGCCAGTGTTGGGCTCTCAGGGGAGAGGTCTGAAGGAAATGTCAAATGAATCCACGTGGAGCCATGTTGGGTTGCTAAATTTTCAGAATGGAGAAAGACCAGATAATTCGGGCTCTGTCCAACACAAGCTAGGCCGACTCCCTCTTTATATCTCTGAGGGGACCCATTTTAATTCACAAGGCACATTAATTCTTATCTCCCTCATAAACACATATTTGTTTGAAGCATTGTCCCAGTTGTGAAATATGGTTTGGGCTGATTCTAGATAACACAGTCATAAAAAGCTTCCTCTCAAGAGTCACATAGATACTGGTTCAAAGTTTGCCTCTACCATTTATTAGCCATGTGCCCCCATGAGAGTTACTTGGACTCTTAGTTTCCTTAGCTTTAAATGAAAATGCTAATAATTTGTTCCCGCAGACGTGCCATGAGAGTTCAGTAAATTAAAATTCCAGAGTGACCAAGACTTAGTAAACATCTTTAAAATGTAGAGTTCTGCCATTGTTTAAATGAGAAGAGCTTCACTCTTAAAATATGGTTTACAAATTTTCACTTTTTGATATGCAGTTGTTATTATAACATTTAGCAATCTGTGTTTTTGGAACGATTATTTTGTTACTAATTTTATTTGTATCAACTTTAAGATCATTTTCCTTCTAATTCTATCCTTTTCACAGCTAGATTTCCTCTGAGGTCATGTTTCTGTACAGCCTAATATTTGAGTTTCCTATTCATGGAACTACATAATTAATACAGGACAAAGTTAAGAAGGGCATGTGTGGTCAGAAACTTCAGAATATTACTTCTTACTCTGCTCTGTCACTTGACTCTTTGTATTATAAGAGGGAGAAGTGGCTTATGAAATAAAGTCGCATAATTTGACCATTTTAACTTAAACAAAGACATAGTGAGCTGCTTTGAAGCAGTATTATTTACTCATGACCTGTTGATAAGGATCAGGTATTTTTGGGTGACCATAGAGAGAAGAAAGAATATTACCAACACATGAACTTATTTATTGTATATGCTTTGAAAAATAACTTCAAAGTCCCAGGTGGCAGTGTTCTTATTTATGAAATATTTTCTCTCCCTATGGAACAAGGAGTCATGTAGGATTATATGACAAAAAAGAACATTAGATTACCTTATTTGATAACAACTTTGCAGCCGTCAGATAATGCTTTTAAGAGAGTTAAAATGAATCAAATTTTAAAAGAAGGCATTCATGTACTTTTGTACCCTTGATGATAGCAGCATTATTGAGAATAGCTAAACAAAATGATACCTATACATATAATAACATATTATTAAGTTGTAAAAGGAGTGTACTTCTGATACATGCTATAACATGAATTAACTTTGAAAACATGCTAGTGAAATCCAGCACACACACAAGGATAAACAGCGATAAAAGTGCCACTTCTCTGAGGCACGAGAAATTGTCAAATTTATAGAAACAGAAAGCAGATTTTACCAGGGCCTAGAGAATGATTGTTGAATGAATATAAGGTTCTGTTAGAGATGATGAGGAAGATCAGAAGATGGATAATGGAGTTGGTTGCACAACATGGTAAATCTACCTAATGCACTGATTTGTACGTTTAAAAGTAGTTAAGCATAGCAAGTTTCCCTTTAAATTTATTTTGCCACAACAAAATATGTTTAAAGGTTTAAAAAACCCAAATTTAGATCCTGATGTACTGAACATCTAAATGCCTGAAACATGCTCTCGGCAGTGTCTTTTAGTTTTATTGAGTGAACCACCTGTGTTTATGTAATGTTGTAAGTGGACCTGGGCTTTAAAATGGAGAAGAGTTTGAAGCTTCAGATTAGTGTATTTCAGATTAATGGAATTCTGCAGGATTACCAGAATTCACTCTCCTGAGCTCCCTAGCTCATCTCTGGCTGCTGTCATATGGGCCCCAAATTGCCATCTCACCGGCACAGAGCCTCAGCTTGATAAGCAGAGGTATTTTTTGTGCACGAGCTGTCTTGCCTCAGAGGAACTGATCTGGAGTGACTGTCAAAAGCAGCAAGTGCATACCTGAAGAATCAATCTCTTCCATTTTAATTTCATAGACACGCACTGCTGGCACTATGATGATTACAGAATGAAGTATCCTGTAGGAATGCTGGCTAGGGTAACAAAATCAAGCCCCATTAGTCTGTCTTTGGAGCACAGACTGTAAATGACAAGGGGAGAGAAAGACAGACAGGAGAGGATTTTGAAATGAATGGGAACTGTGGGATTTGGGAGAACATCTTTGCCTGCCATGGTCTCCTGGAAGTTCATGGAAGCTGGTAAATAAAAGCTTAGATTGTTCCCATGAAGTGTCATTCTGCTGCACATTGCATGAATTCTATATGTATAGACTTTTAAATGTCTCTTTTTCCTCCATTTATCAGATCTCCTCAGTAGAAATTATCACCCATTCTTTTTGTTGTCAGGGTGTGCCTCAAACCAAATGAACATGTTTTGAAGCTCAACAAATAGCCCATCCATTAAATTAAGTTTCTTTGATGATTTCTTTCAGTTTCTACCCCCCTACCCAGAACATTGTGGTCAAAGCAACTATGGCCTGATTTGAATAAGCAAGTACCTATACACTCATTTATCTGTGTATATTTTCATTAGTGCATTGACTCAAATTAAAACACTTTAGTCTGTGAACAATATGGTATGAATACAAACAACTTTGGGAAATAGTAAAGCTTCATACTGGGCTTTGTTATATTGCCTCGATGTGTTTAGAAGTCTAGATAGTGCATTGGCAATTCAGAGAGTACTAGCCTAGGAAAATAGAAAATGATTCTCATGCCAAGGTTATTTCCTTGAGATGAGCTTTTCAGCTTCAGTAGTATTGACATTTTGCTCTGGGGATCTGGCCTGTTCAGTGTAGGATATTTAGCTGCATCCCTGGGTTCTACCCACCGGATGACAGTAAAACCCCCTCCACAAGCTGTGACAGTCAAACATGTCTCATACACTATCCCATGTGCTCTAGTAGGGAAGGGAGATTGCCTCCACTGGTTAAGAAGCTCTGTGTCTAGTGTGAAGTTCCAGCCCCTCAGCCTTGGCCTGGATCAGGAAGCCTTAGTTTTTGGAGCAGAAAGTGAGGGCAGAGGAGAATAACAATGGAGCATATAGTTAGAAGATGTATCTGTATTAATTTTTCCAAGGGATTGTTTGTCTTAAGACACATACACATATTATGTACTGTACCAGATGTCTGTATTCATTGTGGCATGAACTTTCCCATTTCCTAATCCAGAAGCTTATGGACTAGAAAACTTGTCCATACTGTATTATGACTTTATCTGTTTGGGCCAGAAATGTGCTTTCTTCTGGATATTCTTCTGGATTTTTCTTTTAGTTTTAATTTTATCATTGCTATTCCCTAGATTCAATTTAGGCATAGTTGAATCCAGGGGTTCACACTGTGCTCTCATAGGTGTCTCTCTGTGGGTCTCACCTCTGCTTCTCTTGGGCAGTTGCCAGGATAGAGGCAGGTGACTTCTGAGACCCTTGAACCTGCACCCAAAAGCTCATAGATTAAACTCAGGAAAGTGTTTGTATCTGCTTGTACCTTATGTGTTCTCTACATCCAGGTAGTTTTTCAGGAGGGATGAACCAGCCTGGGTCACCCAGTCCCTATCCAGTCCTCCCACCCTACCCCCACTGATTCCACCAGCCAGAAAGCCGAATTACAAAGAGTGACTCCCCTGCAAAGCAGAGATCTTTTATTTACTCTTATGAGGAGAAAATTAAGCTGAAATTGTTTTCTGGACATCTACTCCCTAAATGTTGTTCACACATGTATTTTATTATTTCTTTTTATCTCTCTGTTTAAGTGAGGTATAGCTTCTCTCTTCTTCCAAGACATCCTGTTGCAGTAGTTCTCAAAACTTGATCTAGGGAATCCTGGTTGGGGATAGCCAAGATTTTCAGGTGGTCTGTCAGATCAAAGCTATTTTTGTATTGCTAAGATGGTATTTGCCTCTGTGACTCTCAGTATTTCACAGATGTGCAGTGGGGTTTTTCAAAAGCTGCATGAGATAAGACATAAATAAGGTTGAATGCAGAGATAAAAATACATGACTAGAAGTATTATTTCTTTGTGTGCTTTTCTTAATAGAAGCAGGCTATCAAAAAAAAATGTGAATTTCTCCTAGAGTATTTTAACTTTTTTTTTTTTAGAAAATTATAACATGGTACAAAGTGAAAAGGTCAAATAATTATTTCTAGAATTAAGCAAATCATCAAGGAAGTATACTTCAGCACATACCAACTGTCAAGGAAAGTTGACCCCTAATTTAGATAACCTTCTTAGTCTGAGAAATCATTTAAGTGCCTTGGTCTCTTTCTAAGGACAGAACAAGGGAATAAAGTTTCACTCAGAGTAAGGATAGGAGTGACCATCATGATCTTTGAATTAATATCACATGCCAGGCGCTGACAGTTACTATGGCTTTCATTTTACAAATGCAAAAATTGAAGCTAAGAGAGAATCCTTTGCCTCTGGTCATATAGGAGTAAATGAGATAGCTAGCTTTGAACCAGTGTTTCTCTAATTGAGAAACCTATTCTCTTACCAGTTCACCAAGCTTTTTTGGACCTAGACTACACATAAAGCACTTTCCTACCTATGAAAATGTAGGACACCACGATGATTTTTCAATAGGTTTCAAAAGTAGCAGTGCCTATCCTGGAGTTTTGTTAAGTCATAACTGATTTACAGTGAACTAGGGAAATTTCATGTTGGCATGAAGTGTACAGTCCTCAGAATCAAAGGGTGTATGTCTGTGTGTGTAAAGTTCTAAGTTTATTTTCAAGAATGCTAAAGAAACTTGGTGCTGACTAGGAAAATGTTTGCATTCTTCACGTACTTCTGCATGGATTTCCAAATTGATGGCTGTTTGCTTCAAAAGTAGACGGGAAATCAATCCTGGAAATTATCGTGTGTGTAGCTCAATTCACTAAGTCATAAAATATCATTTCTTTCATCCCCTTTGTGCTGTCTAGTTACTATTTCATTCTTCATGATAATAGCAAAATATCCGCTGATATTGTAAACATTTACCGAGCTTTAAGGTTTGCTTTAGCATCCAGTAGCCCTTTGTTCAGAGGACACTGGTCTTTTTGCTTCAGCAAGTCTCTCCCTCCATGGTCATGCTTTTTATTTTCTTTTGTTTTGGTTGCGCTTTCCTTTCAAGATATGTCATTGTGCAATTAGTGCAAATGTCGTTAAAGAAAACCATTACATAGATCTCTTTCTGGATCATGAATAGCAATAGATATGGAAAGGAATGCAGTTCTCAAATGTGATTTGTGGAAAGTAGTACTCTTGCAGAAAGCCAGAATAAACTGATGCTTCCAGTGAAAAACAGGGGCCATATTTGAAACCCTTTTTATTCTGGGCTCACATATTCATATATAATTTCCCTTTCAAATATCAATATTCCTCAAATTTTGGACAGTTATATACCAGGATAACATATCTTACCATTGTTGTTGTTCAGTCACTCAGTCATGTCCGACCCTTTGCTACCCCATGAACTGCAGCACAACAGGCCTCCTTGTCCTTCTCTATCTCCCTGAGTTTTCTCAAACTCATGTACTTTGAATCCGTGATACCAGCCAACCATCTCATCCTCTGTTGTCCCCTTCTCCTCCTGCCTTCAATCTTTCCCAGCTTCAGGGTCTTTTCCAATCAGGTGGCCAAAGTATTGGAGCTTCAGCTGCACCATCAGTCCTGCCAATGAATATTCAGGATTGATTTCCTATAGAACTGACTGGTTTGGTCTCCTTGCTGTCCAAGGGAATCTCAAGAGTCTTCTCCAGCACATCAATTCGAAAGCATCAGTTCCTTGGCGCTCAGCATTTTTTGTGGTCCAGCTCTCACATCCTTACATGACTACTGGAAAAACCATAGTTTTGACTATATCTTACCATATATCTTATCTTATCTTACTGTATCTTATCTCACCATAGCTGCATACCATCTCTACTCTTGTCTATTTAACATATTCTATAAATTTAATGGATTTTCAAATGAATTCTGGATCTGAAAAATACTTACACCAGTAATATAAATGATGAAAACTTGTCATCAATGGAAAATAAACATTAAAACAAATATGTAAATAATTGCACACACATTAACTAAGTACCATGGTGGTGTGGTAGTAAAAAATACGCCTGCCAATGCAGGAGGAACAGGAGATGCAGGTTCAATCACTGGGTTGGCCCTAGAAATATCAGCTCACTCCAGTAGTCTTGCCTGAAGAATTCCATGGACAGAGGAGCCTGGGGGGCTATAGGCCGTGAGGTCACAAAGAGTTGGACACAACTGAGCACACACACATGCATGCATGCATGCATAGACTTATATTGAACTGTTCTGAAAATAAAAATAACGATATGTGCCCCTCGATGTCTTATGACTATATTTTTGAAAACTGAGATTTCCTATAACCGTTATTTTTCAAGATTGAAATTGGGGTTCAGAGCCCTTACTGTGGTTTCCTTTTATATAAGTCGCTTAAGGCCATGAACAGAAATTCTGCCTGGAGGGACCAGATTTTGAACCTTTCAGGCCTCCAGACTGTTTCCTTCACCCCACCCCCCTGTTGCGTCACCCGCTGCATATAGTGATGTGCCACGTACTTCTTAACATGCTCTGGGAGCTGAGCTCTCATATAGCAGTCACACAGCACTCTGAGGTCCATGCAGCTTTGAAAACAGGGCAGTGCTGAGCAAACTCAAGGAAAGAGTGAATCTGCGAAGAGTTTCTTATACTTGTAGAACTTAGGTTATTTCTCCAGTAAAATGGGATCATATCTTCTGCTTTATAAAGGTGTTTCTTTTTACTATAAACAATCGCTTGATAGCTTCATAGACTTTACTGTGTATCAGGAAGGATTCTAAACAGTTTCTAAACATTTATTTATATAATTGTTATAGCGGCCCTGTGAGGCAAATAGGATTAATACCTTCATTTAATACACGAGGAAGGTAACAAGGTAAGGCACAGAGAAGTACTTTCCTGAAGGTCACTCAGCTAGAAAGTGGAGATCTGAATTCTGAAAGCCATATTCTATACTCTCAACCACTATTCCATACTGTACTTCATCTAAAAGTTTATGAAATTATCCATGTGAAAATATCTGGACTCTGACATCTATAGTTATTAATACTTTCTGCAATTCTGGCTTCATTTCATTTGTCTTCCATTTGTTAGGCAGAAATGCAGGTATTTTATTCCCCCCTGTGTTGGTAAAACTGAAATAGAGAGCAGGCACTTATAGGAAATCTAAAATTCTAAGTGTCTAATATATTTTCATATCATGTCACATAATGTGACATATTAGACTGTGGTGGAATACCAGGCATTGGAGTTATATATGACTTGGGAATGGAGACTGACAGGTTGTCATTACAGCTGTGCCAAATTTCTGTGATAATGGTGAACCCTTGCAAATTTCATTTTCTGGTTTTGCAGATTGCCAACACATTGACTCTTCCCCTATGGTTTCCCTTTGGGAAAGACAGAATTGAATTTAGTCAAACTGATAATTGTTCATAATGGAAATTTAAAGGGCTAAAGAGCCTGCATTTGGATATGGGCTTCAATAATTTGAAGAAAATTATTTTCCATCTCTATACGTAGGATATAGAGGCTGATGAGGTAGTTTATCACAGCACTGAATTGTAGATGAGGGTGCCTAATGATGCAGGTCATTCAAATTATGAGTTAAGTGATAACATTTAGTGTCTATATTTAGAACAGAGAATAGGGTCCTGTGTTTCATGGGAGGTCTGGCAACATTCTTATCATCTACCTACTAGATGCCAGAGCAAACCACCCCCACCTCCATTCCCCAATTATGGTAATCAAAAATATCTCTAGATTTGGATGCAAAGTTGCCTCTGTTTGATAATCACTGATTTAGACCAATAGAATTTTTGATTCTTTGAGAGTAAACTGCTAAGATCAATAACACCTTTGTACATGTTTTAAGACTGTAAATTTTTTGAGGATAGTATCTTTGGGACCAAAATACCAAGCTTATAATTCCAAGCATATTGCAATAAATTAATTGTTATGTATCCTTTACTAATATTATTTTTAATATAAATAAGCTTAAGTTATACCACTGGCAGAGCCTTTGAGAAATTATGTATTCTCACCCCATTTTTAAAGTTTATGTAATGAATCCTTCTAAATAATAATGTATGATAAATATAGGGTGTTTTATTTGTACAGAGCATCTTCATACTCCATATTTTCTTTACTTTTCCCAGTAACTCCAAGGAGAGCTTTTTTAAAACCCATTTTATTGATGAGTAAGTGGAGACTCAAGAAGAGTAACTTTTGCCTATTTTCTGTGAGTTAGGGAGATCAGAAAATAGCACCATTTGGAGTAATTTTAGACGAGCAGAGTTTTCTTGCTCATTAGAACCCTTCAGTAGTGCTCTATCTTGTGTATAAGCTTTTTTTCCATCCTTGAGAACAGTGCCAATGACTCATGCCTGTTTCTTTCTCCTGCTCTCCTAAGTCTAAATCCACTTGTCACCCTTCCCTACTTCGACACTGGTTGTTTGTCCTGGGACCTTGTGGAAACCAAACATCTGTCTCTATACCCTCAGGTGATCTTGTCTAATTATGTTACATCAGGACAATTCTGGAAGCTTAGTATCTCAAGTCTCTAACTTTATAGCTGATAAGCTGCATAAGCCATTCCCATCGCTATTCTCAGTCTCAAATAGATTAGATCTCTAGGCCCTTAAGCATCTTCCAGCCCTGTTCATCTTGTAGTCAAGACCCTAGAAATTAGTCTTCCAGAAAATGGCTCTTGAATCCAGATTCTTCAAGGTGATGGTACCTGTGTAACCTTGATATGAAGCCTCCTACACTGTGTAATATTGTCATCACAAGGATAGCCCTCTTCACTAGCTTAGATTGTGAAATTTATGTTTCAGTATAATGAATGAACATTTTTCCTATGGTAATGACTTTTTTCCCCTCCGTTTGTGAAAACTGCAAGGACCCTCTTTATGGAGAGATAATCGTATTTTAGCAGTGCCACTTACTGTGCTCAGTAAAAGTCCCAAGGATGTGATTATCTCTTAATAACTCTAAAGCCTGTTATGTATCATGTTGTATTGTTATTTACCTTGAGTGTATGTGTGGGAACCCATTAGTGATCTCTGTGGTTGGTATTGTACGTCATGATAATGACAGAAGCATCAAATGACCATTTGTTTGCTTGTAGATAGACAGCGTGATTAGAAATGCATCCCACTTTCCACTGGAAAATGCATTTAAATGTAATCTCTTGCATAGTATTAAGTTTAATAACCAGGATTTTAATACTAAATTATGTCAAGTCAAGCTAATGGAAATTGTGCAAATAAACATGGATTATTTAATATCTGTATGACTTTTACCTCCCATGGAAATTTCAGGTTGGGTTTTAGATACCTGAGAAGGAAGTAAACACTCATAAGAAATACCTGCTGATTCAGTGATGGAAAATGCCATTGATAACTTAAGAGGATAGATGTAAGGAGAAACAATTTAAATATAGTGACTTTTTAGAATATGTAGTCAATGAATGGTGTCTCTTTCACCTCCTGCTATCTTTTTCTGTTCAAATAATGCAGTACTAGTAGACATCATTTATTGAATGCATGCTGTATGCCTGATAGTTTTCATACATTCTTTTATTGTCACAAGAATCTTTCAAGGTGGTTAATATTATTTTTGATTTTCAACTGAGGAAACTGAGATGGTAACGGTTAAAAGATTTGCTTGAGTTGATGTAGCAGAAAAGTGGTGAAGCTTAGAACCTAATCTGACTTCAGAGCCCGTGTGTTTGTTTACCACTGATTATGTAAAGGCATATTGCCCTGGAGGATTCAGTGCCATCATAGACTTCTAGCTGATGGTGATCATATATACATTTATTACTAGATATATACCTGTCTGAGAAATCTGTATGCAGGTCAGGAAGCAGCAGTTAGAACTGGACATGGAACAACAGACTGGTTCCAAATAGGAAAAGGAGTACGTCAAGGCTGTATATTGTCACCCTGCTTATTTAACTACTATGCAGAGTACATCATGAGAAATGCTGGACTGGAAGAAACGCAAGCTGCAATCAAGATTGCTGGGAAAAATATCAATAACCTCAGATATGCAGATGATACCACCCTTATGGCACAAAGTGAAGAGGAGCTAAAAAGCCTCTTGATGAAAGTGAAAGAGGAGAGTGAAAAAGTTGGCTTAAAGCTCAACATTCAGAAAACGAAGATCATGGCATCCGGTCCTATCACTTCATGGGAAATAGATGGGGAAACAGTGTAAACAGTGTCAGACTTTATTTTTTGGGGCTCCAAAATCACTGCAGATGGTGACTGCAGCCATGAAATTAAAAGACACTCACTCCTTGGAAGAAAAGTTATGACCAACCTAGATAGTATGTTCAAAAGCAGAGACATTACTTTGCCGACTAAGGTCCGTCAAGTCAAGGCTATGGTTTTTCCTGTGGTCGTGTATGGATGTGAGAGTTGGACTGTGAAGAAGGCTGAGCACCGAAGAATTGATGCTTTTGAACTGTGGTGTTGGAGAAGACTCTTGAGAGTCCCTTGGACTGCAAGGAGATCCAACCAGTCCATTCTGAAGGAAATCAGCCCTGGGTATTCTTTGGAAGGAATGATGCTGAAGCTGAAACTCCAGTACTTTGGCCACCTCATGTGAAGAGTTGACTCATTGGAAAAGACTGTGATGGTGGGAGGGATTGGGGGCAGGAGGAGAAGGGGACGACCGAGGATGAGATGGCTGGATGGCATCACGGACTCGATGGACGTGAGTCTGAGTGAACTCCAGGAGTTGGTGATGGACAGGGAGGCCTGGTGTGCTGCGATTCATGGGGTCGCAAAGAGTCGGACACGACTGAGCGACTGAACTGAACTGAACTGAACCTGTCTGAGACCAGTGAAGGTGAAAGAAGGTTTGTAACATTGTACAGGAGGTGGAGACCAAAACCATTCCTAAGGGGGAAAAAATGTAAGAAGGCAAAATGGTTGTCTGAGGAGACTTTAAAATAGCTGAGGAAAGAAGAGAAGTGAAAAGCAAGGGAGAAAGGGAAAGATATACCCAACTGAACACAGAGTTCCAGTGAAGGGAAAGGAGAGATAAGAAGGCCTTCTTAAGTGAACAGTGCAAAGAAATAGAGGGAAGCAATAGGATGAGAAAGCCTAGCGATCTCTCAAGAAAATTGAAGATACCGAGGGAACATTTCATGCAAAGATGGGCGCAATAAAGGAGAAAAACAGAAAAGAACTAACAGAAGCAGAAGAGGTTAAGAAGAGGTGGCAAGAATACACTGAAGAACTATGCAAAAGGTCTTACTACCCAAATAACCACAGTGGTGTGATCACTCACCTAGAGCCAGACATCTTGGAGTGTGAAGTCAAGTGGGCCTTAGGAAGCACCACTACGTACAAAGCTAGCGGAGGTGATAGAATTCCAGCTGAGCTCTGTAAAAATCCTAAAAGATGACTGTGTTAAAGTGCTGCACTCAATATGACAGCAAATTTGGATAACAATAGTGGTCACAGGATGGAAATGGTCAGTTTTTATTCCAATCACAAAGAAAGGCAATGCCAAAGAATGCTCAAATTACTGTGAATTGTGCTCATTTCACATCCTAGAAAGGTCATGCTCAAAAGTCTTCAAGTCTGGCTTCAGTAGTATGTGAACCAAGAACTTGCAGATGTACAAGCTGGATTTAGAAAAGGCAGAGGAACCAGAGATCAAATTACCAACATTCATTGGAATATAGAGAAAACAAGGGAATTCCAGAAAAACATCTACTTCTGCTTCATTGACTACACTAAAACCTTTGCCTGTGTGGATTAAAACAAACTGAAAAATTCTTAAAGAGATGAGAATGCCAGACCACCTTACCTGTCTTCTGAGAAACTTGTATATGAATCAAGAAACAACTGTTAGAGCCTTACATGGGACAATGGACTGGTTCAAAATTGGGAACTGAGTAAGACAAAGCTGTATATTGTCACTCTTTTTATTTAAGTTCTATGCAGAGTATATCATGCAAAATGCTGGGCTGGATGACTCACAAGCTGGAATCAAGCTTGCCAGGGGAAATATCAACAACCTCAGATATGCAGATGATGCCACTCTAAAGGGAGAAAGCAAAGAGGCACTAAAGAGCCTCTTGAGGAAGGTGAAAGAGTACAGTAAAAAAGTGACTTAGAGCTCAACATTCAAAAAACTAAATCCACAGCATCTGGGCCCATCATTCCATGGTAAGTAGAAGGGGAAAAAATAGAACCAGTGACAGATTTTATTTTGGGAGCCTCCAGGATCACTGCAGATGGTGACTGCAGCCATGAAATTAAAAGACACTTGCTTCTTGAAAGGAAAGCTATGACAAACCTAGACAGCGTATTAAAAAGCAGAGACAACAGTTTGTTGATAAAGGTCCGCATCGTCAAAGCTGTGGTCTTTCCTGTAGGCATGTAAGGATGTGAGAGTTGGACCATAAAGAAGGCTGAGCACCAAAGAATTGATGCTTTTGAATTGTGGTGCTGGAGAAGACTCTTGAGAGTCCCTTGGACTGCAAGGAAATCAAACCAGTCAATGCTAAAGGAAATCAGCTTTGAATCTGGAAGGACTGATGGTGCAGCTAAAGCTCCAATACTTTGGCCACCTGTTGTGAAGAACTGACTTGAAAAAGATCCCAATTCGGGGAAAGATTGAAGGCAGAAGGAGAAGAGGGCAGCAGAGGATGAGATGCTTAGATAGCATCACTGACCTAGTGGACGTGAGTTTGAGCAAACCCTGGGAGACAGTGAAAGACGGGGAAGGCTGGTGTGCTGCAGTCCATGGGGTCACTAAGAGTTGGCACGGCTTGATTACTAAACAATAACAAACTGTCACTTGGGAAGGATTGTTTTGTCCTGAATAAATTACCAGCATACATTTTAGTTCTAAATAATTGAGCAGGGTGTAGATCAGGACATTTTGTTCTCTAGATTAAAATAATCCTTTCTGACCCAGACTTGCCAGCTGCTGCCTCTTCATAGTTGCTTTTTGCCAAGAAGGTCTACACTTATTCATGGATTTCTGGTTCTTTTGTATAGTGATATAGCCGATGCATTTATGTTTATACCCACTGATTTTGTTCAAAACTCGGATTTGTCCAATCCTTCTAAGCAGAGGTAGATTCATCTATTTATTCATTTGTTCATGTATTAATTTCCTGTCTGTTCTCACATGTGCTTTTTATGGAGTTTCTAATAAAAGCCATCATTAAAATTTAAATATAACTTAAACTTATTACAGCAGCAGGTAAGTGACAAGGATGGTGAAAATGACAGTGTTAGTCGCTCAGTCATGTTTGACTCTTTGTGACCCCATAGACGGTAGCCCGCCAGACTCCTCTGTCCATGAAATTCTCTAGGCAAGAATACTGGAGTAGGTAGCCATTCCCTTCTCCAG
Source organism: Budorcas taxicolor (assembly GCF_023091745.1). Classification (NCBI taxonomy): domain Eukaryota; kingdom Metazoa; phylum Chordata; class Mammalia; order Artiodactyla; family Bovidae; genus Budorcas; species Budorcas taxicolor. The sequence continues at coordinate 36,531,468 of NC_068910.1, forward strand.
GGAGTCTTCCTGACCTATGAATTGAAACCAGTTCTCTTGCATTGCAGGCAGATTCTTTATTGTCTGAGCCAACAAGGACAAGGATATAATATTGGAAAATTTAATAAATTTTCAATAATTTAAAAAATAAAAATACTTTATGCATATGATGTGCTGACACTTTTTTTTCCCCATAGATTATCTCATTCTGCCTTTATAAAAACAGTGTAAGGTGGGAATAAAATTAGTATTATACTCTTTTTATGCACAGGAAATCTGAACTTAAAGGTGAATGGAATGAAAGCCTTTCCATGTGTTCTTGTCCAGAGAGAGGCTGTTATACAATCAGCTACCACGAATGCCTGGTTTCTTTGCTTCAATAAAGCAGCACAAAGGTGGTATTCAGTAATTCCTGTGATTTTAACCCATTTGAAGGAATCTACTTAGGTATCTTCTGCCTGGTTTATCTCTGTATGTTGGCACATCTGATGGGAAGTTTTAGCTAAATGCCTCTATACCTGATAAGAATCTGCTGAGTCAACTTTTATTCCAATTAGAATTAAACAAACATTCTTTAACTTTTAAATAAGGCTTTAACACCTCTTAAATAAGGCTAACACTGGCACCCCACTCCAGTACTCTTTCCTGGAAAATCCTATGGATGGAGAAGCCTGGTAGGCTGCAGTCCATGGGTTTGCTAAGAGTCGGACACGACTGAGTGACTTCACTTTCACTTTTCACTTTTATGCATTGGAGAAGGAAATGGGCACCCACTCCAGTGTTCTTGCCTGGAGAATCCCAGGGACGGGGGTGCCTGGTGGGCTGCCGTCTATGGAGTCGCACAGAGTCGAACACGACTGAGGTGACTTAGCAGCAGCAGCAGCAACACCTCTATATCTAATGAGGTGTTCACAGACCTTTGTGGATAAATCTTAGATATTACTCTTTACTTTCCAACCTTTCCATCCTGCTTTCCAGTCTCTGGCATCATCCTTTGCTTCATGGCATCTAACAAATCTGATGGAAGTATTCATGGTGTTAGCCCATCCAACAGGTAAATTCTTTAGATAAAATTACCCTTAAGGAACAGTTCCTAAAATGGAATGGGTGAGTTTTGAACTAAGTAATGTGGATAAGGAGGGGATTCTTTGAAGTATGTGTAGATTTTACATACTGACTGTGTTTTTTGTGTGTATACACATCCCTCATGAGACTCTTCATAATGGATGGGAAACTCTTAACAATGTTACTATAGAGTCACTAGTTACCATATGCCAAGTAGTGGACTGAGAACTGAATTACATTATGTTACTTACTTTTCATCTGTTCTTTGAGGCTGAATAGCATTATCCTCCCCACTTTGTAGGTGAAGTTGAGGCTTGTACCAATTAACCAATTGCTCATGATCATGTGGCTAGTAAATAATTTAACCAGCGTCCCATCTCAGGCAGCTGCCTCAGAGCTTGTGCTTTTAAACAAGAGGAACATAATTATAATTTAATGAATGAAGTTAGTCTGCTTTCATTTCAGACGGTATCATTCCAGTGGATAATTGTAATCTTTACTTTCATCCTGGAAGAAAAGAAAAAATATATATAAATGTCAAGATCCTAGTAATAATTAAAAATAAAGAATGAAGACTTGCCTGCAGTTTTCCCATTTTTGTTTTTAGGATAACTCTCATTTTAGCTATTTTTTTTTTTTTGATGTGTAATCTGGAGTTGTATATAGTGCCAGTAACTGTAAATAGAGGTTTACCTTCTTATCAGTGGGTATCCTTAGTATAATAAAATTAGGATTTGAGATACACACAAATATATACAGCTGATGACCAATCATATTTAAAAAATCAAATAGTGATGTATTTATGATTCATGGTTAAGTTAATTCTAGGATTTGTTTGTTTGTTTCACAGGAAGCACTGCCTTAGGTTTGTTAGAATCTTTTGTGGCTCTTTATTTTTGGAGAATATTTAAGAACGTAAAGGAAAAAATAAAAATTTAATTTCTAATATATAAATGATATAAAGATGTTTGGTTCTTACCTTCCAGACTTATTGATACTGACTTGAAAATAAAGGTATTAAGAAACTTAATAAACTGACGACTATTATGGTACCCACCAGGCGATAGTGTAAGCTTAAGAAGTGATAAGGTATTTATGGCTAGTCAAGAAAAGATTCTATTTCTATCTCAATCAAATATACTATGTTTAAGTGTAAATTAGACTAGAATTTTATGGTTAAAGATACTTCTGAGTGGCCTATATATATATATGTGTATATATATATACACACACACACACACACAAAATTATATTTTCAATTACAAAAAGACAATTATATTACTCAGAATTAAAGTTGAAGGATATACACGTACATGCAGACATGAAGCTACAAATATATATATACATATATATACACACACAAATATAAATATAAATACATATATATATATATATATATATATATATATGTATATATGTATCTGTGGGCTTCCCTGATGGCTCAGACAGTAAAGAGTCTGCCTGCAATGCAGGAGACCTGGGTTCGATCCCAGTCCCTGAGTCAGGAAGATCCCCCGGAGAAGGAAATGGCAACCCACTCCAGTGTTCTTGCCTGGAGAATTCCATGGACAGAGGAGCTTGGCAGGCTATAGTCCATGACGTTGCAAAAAGTCAGACACAACTGAGCAACTAACACTGTTCATCCATTCTTAGTAATATGTATATATTTTCCTTAGAGAGAAAACTGTTGCTTCAAGGAAAAGTACTTTCAGGTAGAAAAGTATTTCACAGTTAAAGTTTAACTTGGTGGATTTAAGAGAAGATATAATGCCATATTTGGAGAAGGAAATGGCAACCCACTCCAGTATTCTTGCCTAGAGAATCCCATGGACAGAGAAGCCCGGTGGGCTCCCGTCCATAGGATCGCATAGAATCAGACACTACTGAAGCCACTTAGCATGCATACATAATGCCAGATTTATTGGAAGAGTTTTGTTACATTCATTTTACATAATCATAAAATGAACAAAAACAGTGGCATGCCTCCTAGCTGTTTTTCATTATTTAAAATCACTTTGTAACATATTTTCTTAGGAAATGGTCACTCTTACTCAATCTGAATACCTAAGAATATTACAGGCTTCTAAATTTATTATTACTAAGAAACCGTCAAGTGGTGAAACGACCGCTCAGTAGTTACACAGCAAGTCAGGCAGCTAGTTTTATTTGTTTTTTTTCATTTATTTTGTTTTGTTTATTAGTTTTTTTTAATATCCCATATATAAAGCATGAGTGAAGTCATACAGATTTGTCTTCTTCCCTCTAACTTCTTTTACTTAGCTTAATACCCTCAAGGTCCATCCACATTGTTGCAAATGGCAAGATTCACCTTTTTATGGCTGAGTAGTGTTTCATTGTGTATGACTCTTTTTTATCTGTTCATCTGTTCTTGGGCACTTAGGCTGTTTCTGTACCTTGACTATTTAAAATAATGCTGGAACAAATGGTGCATATAGTGGGGCATGTGTCTTTTAAATTTGTTACCAGTTTGGAAGAGGGACATGGGGAGGGCAAAATGGGTAAAAGGTGACAGACAGAAAGTAAATTTGTGGTGATGAGCATAGATTTTTGGTGGGCATACAAAAGTAGAAGTATAGTGTATACATGAAACATAGTGTTAACAATCAAGGTTACCTTGATAAAATTAAAATTTTTTTTAAATACATGTTTTAAAAAAAGTTCACACAGCTAGTGAAATATGAGGCATAGAACCCAAACTCCTGTCTCCTAATTTTGGCCATTCTATCAAGCCTGAAATCCATACCAACTGTATTTAATTTTTATTTCCTTCTAATTTGTTTAGAATGGAAAATTTTAAGCATTAACTACCTATAAGAATATTTATCCTTGAAAAATATATTTATTTGTATGTTATTTTTTTTAATTCTAGGAATCATTGACATATAGTAACTCCACAGCATGTGGCCCCAAGATCTACCCTAAAAGGTAAGCTTCCCAAAAGGGAAAACTTTTTCTTTTTTGTATTTCACCTTGGATTAGCATCCTTAGGTACTATGGAAACATTAGATCCTTTGCTTAGAGTGATACAGTGAGATAATTTTTTTATGTTTTTCTGAAAGTTGAAGTTAACAAAAGTAGCGAAGTCATACAAGTTTGAAGCTTGAAAATAGGAAGTTGTACCCTTTCTGGGTTCTTTCTGGAGAAGATACTTGAGGCAGATATTTGGTGGCTCAAATTAATATGATAATTCAAAAAGTTCAGAATTTGGCATCATGGAAAAAGTATTGGGAATAAAATAAAGGTTGTTGCATTTTTGCCCATGACTTATGGTGAGGACATTTTCAGTCAGATCTTCAAAATACTAAGTTAATGAGATCTGCAAATATGGAGGCATTAAAATTGAAGTCTTTTAGGGGTAAAACATGAGTGTTATAAGTTACTATCATGTGTGCCCCCTCTGTCTACACTTGCCCCCTCTGTCTACACTTGCCCCCTCTGTCTTGAACTTCATATTTTTTTTCCTTTATAAAAGGTACAGATATGTACAAGTAAAACTTACTGTTTTTAGTTTCCTAAGACTGCTGTAACCAAGTACCATGAACTGTGTGACTTAAAACAATGGAAATTTATTTTCTCACTGGGTAGAAAAGAATGGAATCAGAGTGTAGGCTGGGCTGTGCTTTCTCCAAGAGCTGTAAAGGAGAAACTCTCACTTGCATCTCCCATCTTCTGGAAGTTGCTGACAACTTTTGGTGTCCCCTAGCTTGTAATTGCATCACTACAGTCTCTGCCTTCACATGGCTTCTCCCCCATGTGTGTTTGGGTCTATATTCCCCCTTCATCACCCTAGTCCAGTATGACCTCATCTTAACTTGATTACATCTGCAAAGACCCTTTTCCCAAATAAGGTCACATTCATGGGTCTCAGGATTAGGATTTCACTATACCTTTTTGTGGGCTATTGTTCACCCATAGTAGGACCTGGCCCTTGAACGTGGCAAGAGTGATATTGAAGTTAACTATAAGTAACTAGACTTTCATGGGGAAAAGTGCTAACCTGGAGGATGGTGGTAGAGTAAAAACTTATCACATTGCTGTATAGAAAATAAAAAGCTGAGTCACTCTAACAGATGTAATAATTATCAAGAGATCCTGATGGCCAAATTGCCTCCCCAGCAATAGAAAACAAAATATTTTGTGATTCAGTATAGGGATTGATACCATTAGGTAATATTAATGCATACTCTTGAGTCTCAGGGAATTTTATTAACCCCCTCTATTGAAAAAAATATATAGAAAAAATTATTTAATTTGATTTCCCAGATGAGTTTCACAAGCCAAAATTAACTAAGGTATTTTTTTTTTTACCAATTAACTCTTACTCTGTAAAAAGTCACCCCAGAAGTCAGTGGCTTGCAATAGTGACCATTTATTATTTCTCATGAGTCTATAAGGTCAGCTAGGTAGGTCTTCTGTTACAAAACAGACTCCCAAAGTTTGCTGGGTGTGTCTGTGTGTCTGAGGTCAGTTTGTAGGTTGGATAGGGGAAGCTCTGCCCCCTGTGGTCTCTCATCCTCCAGGGGAGCCAGGCTTCTCTGGCCTTGTTCCAAGATATGAGTGTTCTCACACTTGCTGTGAACTACTATTTTTACCTCCTCAGGCAGTAGGAGTGATCTTAAATCACATTCTAAATGTAATCTAACTACTAGAACCACCTATAAATCTGCCACTGTTCCCTGTTTTCCTTGGATCAATTCCAGGTGTTTAACATGGCTTCATGCATTGGAGAAGGAAATGGCAACCCACTCCAGTGTTCTTGCCTGGAGAATCCCAGGGACGGGGGAGCCTGGTGGGCTGCCGTCTATGGGGTCGCACAGAGTCGGACACGACTGAAGCGACTTAGCAGCAGCAGCAGCAACATGGCTTCAGAAGTTTCAACATTATTTGGCTCTTGCTTAGCTGTCTACCTTTCTTTCTCCCACCCCACACTTTCCAATGTAGGTTCTTCCAACCTGAGTTTCTTTAAATTGCTTAAATATCTCATCTTCTATCTTGCTTTTGCTCATTGTAGGCCTTCTTCCAGGAACAGCCCTTTTGTCCATCATCTCCCTTCTCCTTCCTTTGTGTGATCAACTCATTTATCACTAAATGAAAGCTCAGTTCTTCCAGGAAGCCTTCTATGTTTTCCTTCCTGAGTTAAGCTTCTGTTGGCTGCTGACATCAATATGAATGACGTGATAATCACAGTGTCCTGCAATTGCTTGCCTAATTATCTATACTCTCCCATCTTGGACTCTGATGCCAGTGATTACATCTTATTGTACATTATGGTATTCCTAGAATGTAACAGTACATGCACGAAGAATGACTCAGTAATTATTCATGGAAAGAATGAAGGATTCAGTGACATCTTTTCTATTCTAATTCTTCTGTCTTTAAAGGTTTAAGTGGTTGGGCATGTTCAGAATTAATGTTGAAAGGCAGAGGGTCACCTTCCCTCAAATTTTCCTCATTCTCCTTTGTCCCCGTCTTACAGAGGGCCCTGGTACCCTCTGGTGCCTTGGCCTTTTGTTGTCTATAGCCTGTGAAACAGAACAGCTGCAAAATAGTGTGCTTTGGTTCATGCATTTTCTCTCTCTTTTTCTTTTAATTTCAAAAAGAAAAACAAATTTTAATTTGTTGCAAACACTTGAAAATTAGATTTCACATGCAATGATGATTTCCAGATTCTCTTAGAAGAAACCAGATTATTTTCTACCCTGAGCCTGCATTCCCAGGTGGCATGAGGGTTTATTTGGGCAGCAGATGCCTTCCTCTACCTTCAGTTCATCATGCCACATCATTTGCTATCTATATGGCCCTGGCAGGCACTCGAGTTCCCTGGTGGCTCAGTAGTAAAGAATCCACCTGCCGAAGATGGAGGTTTGATCCCTGGATTGGGAAGATCCCCTGGGGAAGGAAATGGCTACCACTCCAGTAAAAAAAACTCAGGGACAGAAGAGCCTGGTGGACTACAGCCTATCAAGTTGCAAAGAGTCAGACAGGACTTAGCGACTAAAACAAAACAAAATAAAAGCCTGACTTCTAAGAGTTTGTCTCTTACAAAGCAAAGATGATAGGTTTGGTCACTGAACCATTTTGTTGTTCCTTTTGTATTTCTACCAACTAAGTGAAAGTAATTTAGGTTTTGTGTTCAAAGCTCTGTGCTTAATTTCCTGCTCAAATACTCAAACAGATAAACTAATCTCTCCAAAACTCTTTTCTCCCCCACCTGTAAAATGGAGAAATGGAGACTACTGTGTATGAACTTGCATAAAGTTCCTTTGTTAAAACCACAACATTCCATCTAAAGTGTACACATAGAGAAAATTGAAGAAAATAGTTTTTCTGGATTGATGCATATAATTTTCATCTTCTTTTGGACGATATTAATTTAAATAGATTAGGAAAATTAAGTATCAACACATGCTACAACATGGATGAACTTTGAAACCATTATACTAAATGAAAAGAGCAAGCACAGCAGGCTCCATATTATATGAATCCATTTATATGAATTTTCCAGAACAGAAAAAATGATAGAGACAGAAAGCATATTAGTGGTTTCCAAGAACTAAGGAAAGAGAATAATGTGAAGTGGCTGCTCGTGAGCCCCCGGTGTCCTTTCTTGGGTGATGAACATTTTCTGGAGTCAGGTAGTGGTGGCGGTGACACAACCCTGTGAATATACTAAGAGATACGGAATTGTGCAGTAAATGGTGAACTTCATGGTACGTGCCTGCTCAGTCACTTCAGTCATTTCCCCCTCTGCAACCCGGTGAATTGTAGCCCACCAGACTCTTCTGTCTGGGTGATTCTCAGGCAAGAATGCTGGAAAGAGTTGCCATCCCCTCTTCCAGGAAATCTTCCCAACCCAGGGATCAAACCAACATCTCACGTCTTATGCATTGGCCCAGATTTTATGGTTGTCATTGTTGTTCAGTCGCTCAGTCATTTCCAACTCTTTTTATGCTACGTGAATATCAGTGAAGGAAAAAAATATTAAATTCATGTTTTAGGGAGACAAAATTTTTCTTTCAAATATGGTGAGTAGGGGGTGTAACAGAATAAGTAGACTCCTTGGGCTGTCACTCAAATCAATAAACACGGTTTTCCTTAAAGTCCTCCTGTGCCCTCCAAAACCAAAGAACAAGTCAGATTTCTAATTGTAAAAATTCATGGTTTATATATGGAATTTAGAAAGATGGTAATGATAACCCTGTATGCAAGACAGCAAAAGAGACACAGATATATAGAGCAGACTTTTGGACTCTGTGGGAGAGGGAGAGGGTGGGATGATTTGGGAGAATGGCATTGAAACATGTATAATATCATGAAAGAAATGAATTGCCAGTCTAGGTTTGATGCAGGATACAGGATGCTTGGGGCTGGTGCACAGGGATGACCCAGAGAGATGGTATGGGGAGGGAGGTGGAAGGGGTTCAGGATTGGGAACTCATGTACACCCGTGGTGGATTCATGTTGATGTATGTCAAACCAATACAGTAGTGTAAAGTAAAATAAAGTAAAATAAATAAATAAATAAAAAACTAAAAACAAAACAAAAAAAATCATGGTTTAATCCATTGGTTATGAGAGATGGGGTCAGAGATGGGTTCATGTTTAAAATTCAACTACATCTTCTGTAGCCACACATTCCTCTAACAATAATATAAAGGTACTAATGGCCATTTTGGTGGCAGTCGTGTCCGACTCTTTGAGACCCCATGGATTGTAGCCTACCAGGCTCTTCCATCCATGGGATTTTCTGGGCAAAGGTACCGGAGTGAGTTGCCATCTCCTTCTCTAATTGTAAGGCATAGGAAGACCAAATGTCAAATTTTTGCCATGGTGCCAGTTACAAAACAGTTCCTCTATTTTATATATATATATATATATATATATATATATATATATATATAAACTCTAATTTATATATATATAAATTGAAGTAAAATAGACTTGTAATATTATATAATTGATGTATTTTAATGAGTGTTACTTGGTTGTAAGTATTAGGCTGAAACACGATTTTTGGCAACTCAGCTTTTCCACAGTTACCCTCCCGCATCCCCAGTGCCCGCTCCACAGACATCTTGTCCAGAAAGAAAAGCACGGCTAGAATTTCTGCTATCACTTAATGAATTTAATCAGTCCTGTAGGGACTTTGATAAAGCAGGGGAGTATTTAACAGAGAAACATGATTTTTATGCTTCCTATGTTCCTCATAGTAGTTGACAGAGCCTTCCCTCGCAGAGGTAACATTACCTGTGCTGAGAGGAGCATTAGCATACCATGAGGGTGATGTTAGAACTAAGAAAGCACATCCCTGTGGCCTTGTATTAAAATGTGTGTGTGTGCTTCTGAATGCAACTCAGTGTTGTTGTCAGTAAGAAAATAAACTACTGCCTGAAAATGTATGATTCAATTGTCTATCATTTTTTTATTTATGATTTTTTTTTTCTGTTTAAACATTGTAGAGATTTTTTACCTTTGGTTTTATCTTTGGAAATTGAAATTAAAATCACAGTGTGGGAATATAGAAGATAATTGAGTTATTCAGTGAAGTATACTATACATTGTAACATTAAGCAGAATTGTTTAATCTTCGTTATGAAAAAAATGACTGTGTGAATTGCTCCATTTGATACAGTGGTTGCTTTCTGCTTTTCCTTGTGTATAATGGAAAGGATTATGCTATGGTCAGTAGCCAGAATAGCTGAGATTGTATCATTTGCCTCCTAGCAAGTATTTTTTGGTAGCTCACTATAAGCCAGCATCTTCAGTAGGACCTAGAGTTATGGTGGCAAATAAAATATATATATATATACCCTCACACTCTGAGTTTGATATCTAGTAGAGGTGGCAGGTGGTACTTCAGCAGTAGAGAATCTGCCTGCAATGCAGGAGATACAAGAGATGCGGGCATCAGACTTCTTTTCACATAATGGATTGACCCTTTGATATTAGGGACCAATACTCTTCCTTTCTCAGTAATACTTTTTGACATATTTATTTAATACCATATTAAGATTAAAATTCCTCCCTTATTTAAATTAACATTTGCCAGGGGTTCCGTTTCTAGTTTGTTTCCAGTCCTTACTAGTCACTTTAGGTGTGTCTTCTTTTAGTAGCATATAGCTATATTTTTTTAATGTATTGTTTTTCTCATGTATCAGAGGAGTTTAAAAGTTCACACTTACTTTGAATCTTAAACAATCTTTCCATTCTTTCTACTGTCTTATTTTGTGTCAGCATATTTTGTGTGAGATTTTTTGTTTCTGCAAATTTCTTTTCTCAATTCTAATGGAGCAACTAATTTTTCTTTTATCCCACTATTCTTTGATTATTTCAGATTTCTTATGTTTCTATTCATATATTGGCAATACAAAATTTAATAATGTTCTTACATAAAACCTAAAATACTTTATTTCTAATTATACCACACAAAGTTTCACATTTTGCTCATATACATAGTAAAATACTATGGAAACATGATTTTTTTTCAGTTAGTGATTCTTATTGTTACATTTAATATAGTTAAGATTTCATTTACATAGAATTCCCTATTCGTTTACCCATTTATCATTTGTCATTTGTTTCTAGTTTCCTAATCTTTATTAATCAAGTTCGTTTTACTTAATACACCCACAAAACATTTTTCCGTGGTTTCTCTTAGTGTTAAGTTCTGTTTGTTTATCAAAAAATGTCATTTTTTAAAACCATTATTTTGGAGTGATGTTGAACTAGGACTGGAATTCTTAGTTGCCAAATTTTTCCTTTCAATACTTTGAAGTTACTGTTCTGTTGTTTTCTACTCCTTATTTACTGTGGATTTAAAAGTCTTCTGTTAGTCACACGGATAATCTTTTATAGGTGATCTTTTTCTTTGTTTCCTTTTAAGATTTTCTCTGTGTTTGGAGTACTGAAGTTTCATTATTATTTGTCCAATTAAGCACTTATTTTTAGTTTTACTCATATGATGCCTTACTTTCAATCTGAGGTCATGTTCCTTTTTTCAGTTTTGGAAAATTGTCGTTCATCATTTATTTGAGTACTGACGCGCAACATCTTCTCCATTGCCCTTCGTTGTATATCTAAACAGACATCTTTGGACCATTTATTTCTCTTGTCTATAATGCCTAGCTACTCTTTTCAGTGTTTGTTTCTTTACATCACCATTTTGCTTTTTGAGAAAATCTGTCATTTCCTCCTCCAGTTTTCAAATTCTTTCTTTATCAAGTGTCTACTTTGTTGTTTAACATTTATATCAGTCAAAATAGCAAATTTATGCTGCACTAGCAAACAGCTCCTAAGTCTTATGGGCAAAAACAACAAATGTTTATTTCTCCCTCATGTTATATACCCAGTGAAAGTTTACGTGGGAGCTTTGCTCATCATATTCCATTCATGCTGATGGAGTCACTGTCAGGAAATGACTCCATAAGTGCTGAGGTCAAATTCAGAGGACCTGTGGGATCATGAACTAAGTCTGAAAACTTTCTCATGAAGGACACGTGTCACTTTTATTTACATTTCATTGCCAAAGTCACAAGGCCATGGATGACTCTGGAGAAGGCAGATAATGCAGTATTAACAGTTGCCTGTAAATAAAGAATATTTGCTAAAAGCACTTAATTGTAATTTAAAATATTTGTTGGCTTTTAAATTTTCTATTACTTTTTTTTCCTGGAACTTCTATTTGGTTTCTTTGATTTCTCTTTCTGTGTATGTTTTATAATGTTCTGCTGTTTTCTTGGGGGTTCAATTCCTTTCTAACATTTTCCAAACTCTTATTTGCTATTCATGTTCATGATCTTTTTTCATTGTGAGTGCTCACATTGCACATCCTTTTTACTAGCAGTGCTAGTAGATTCATTCTTGTCATAGCTTTTGCCCCCTCATATATATAGTCTGTCTTTTTATATTGTGAGCTCACATTAGATTTATTTTTTTCATGTGAGAATGCTTTGGACGTTGTGTTGTGAAATCATGACATAGAAGTGGTTTTGCTTTTGCTTCTGCCAATGTCCTGGGGTGTTAAGTGTCCCAGACCAGTGTTAATTTCCTACAGCTCATGGGTAGTATACCATTAGGTCATATCCTTAAGTTTAGCAAAAGCTTCAAGTTTCATTTTCTTCCATGGGGTGCACTGAACCTGGGGAAGACAGTAGAATTCCATACTGAGTCTTGAGGTGGGTTGAGATCATGTCCCCAAAGAAGGTCCCATTTGGTACCTTCCTCTCAGGCAGATCCTTCAAGATGAGATGTGGATTCCTTCCACCTACCGCCCACATGCTTTTCAATTTTGTGTTGTGCTGTTGTTTGTGTTGAGTGATTCCTCACAAGAGCCTTTTATAAAGCGGATTTTCTGTTCCCTGTAGTTTTATATTTTCTTGAGCATGTGCCCCTTTGGTTTTCAAATCCAGTTTTAAGGGGCTCATCTCCGTTGTGCAGGATCTAGCCATTAGGGTGTTTGTGGAGTTCAAATCCCCTACTCTCCAGGGAAAATAACCACACTTTTGTAATTGCTCCCATCTGTGAATTGATCTGACTGGGGTGTAAATTTTTCTTGATGAGCCTTTATCACTGCTTTTCCTGCTGTGTTCTTGCTGTCCTTTTACCGTTTGCTCTGGAGACTCTTCATCCAGCTTTCAGGTCTCTTTCCAAGGGGATTATTCTATATGTAGCTGGCGATCCCTGTGTCAATGGAAGGAGGTTACTTCAGGATCTTCTTACCTCGTTTCAGACTCTCTAAACTGTAAAGTACTTTGCCTGTAACTAGTTAATGACCAGAGCTGGAGACCCCCTCCCACTCTTTCCCAATAGCTGGAAATGCATTAAACAATAGAAAATGGAAACCCTGTGTCTTGTATTGAATTTTCTCTGATACAGGATTAGCAGTCAAGAAGCCCTCAGTGAAACAAAGTAAAAACCACACAGGCAGCTACTGATGGGAGTTTTAGAAGGCAGTGAGGAAGTGGCTCCCCTGGTGTTAAGTGCTCATATTATACATTAACCAGAGATAAACGTCCTGGCTATAATTTGAGTCAGATCAGAACTGAACATTCAAGGCAATTCGCTGAATAGAAAAGAAATCTTTGGGTTGTCTGCTGAGTATACGGCCCCGATTTCACTTAGAAGTATCCAGCTGCCACAGCCCCGGCCGGAAGGAAGTCCATGTGTCTCCTTGTACCACGGAGTGACTGGAGCAGATTTTTCTCTTTGAGGAATTTCTCATGAGGACACAGAGTCTAGATGAGACCTGAACAAAGGAACCAGTGAACCATGCTAATCTCGAGCTATTTTAACTCACTACGTATTAACACAGAAAGAAGACTCCGAAAAGGATAAAGAAAACATGTCAGGGATGGTGAGAGAGAGAGCTGTGATCACATGGTCCCTGAAATAGAGAAAAGGTAGCACCTTTGCCCCTGACCTGTTCACTGTGATTTTACTGTAGCTGTGCTTCATAGCTGCAGGTTCTCTGAGATTCCTTCTGTTCTTCCAGTGAACTAACTTTTTGCTCAGGCTGCTGTGAGGGTTCCTCTCTTTCTTTACCATCTGAGACACCAGGGAAACCCTATGGGGTTTCTTTTTATTAAAAGTGAGATTTCTCACCCTGAACATTGACCAAATATGTCCCATGACAGCATATTGATACTATATATATATAAAAAAAAAAACGAAACTCCTTGAAATCAACATTGTAGTTTAAGTTCATTTACGGAATAACTGGGTGATATTAGGCAAAATATCTAATTCCTCAAAATTCCATTATGATGCCTGGAATAACGGGTCAGAAGTTAGGACAAATGCTAACATGGCTGGAGAAATGCGCAAACTGTGTATGATTCAAGGATGTTACTAAGCAGATCCTAGCCTGAAGGCATTGAGACGGTGCTGCTGCTGCCGCTGCTGCTGGCACCTTTAAATAGCTCATACAGCTTCTGAGGCTGCCCAGCTACTGACACAGCAGGGTTTATCCACTGGGAGGCTGTGACTCACTTATTCTCCCAATTCCCCTATGTAATCTGACACAACGTATCCCCAAGACACTTCCTGCTGCTAATGCTTCTATTTCTATCTTGGAGCCTTTTAATTTGTATTTTCCCCAAATGGCTTATGTCTGCTTGTCAAGTGGGATTCTCACCTCACTTGGAACTCTGGCTCTTTGATAAGGAAGAGCAGGCTGGCAAGAGGAGCTGGCATGCCACAGAAACCGTGTAAGCAATCAACAGCTTCTTTACAGCCAAGTGTGATTTTACTGTAGCGCCAGCTGAAAGCAGCTCAGCACAACTGTCTCCTGTTCCTATTGGATTCTCATACACAAAGGTTCTGTTAGTACCTTACCACCGTGTGGAAAGCTAGGAGTTTGGGTGCAACTAGCTGCTCTAACATCACTCCAGTGGATGCATTTCATGAATCCTGTGTGTCTGACCTCTTAATGGGCACTTAAAAACATTTAGGTCCTATTCACCTGCACCTAGATGAACAGTGATTATGAATCATGGTCTTGGAATCAAGAAGGATCTGCGTTTGAATCCCAATTTTGTCACAGATTTACTATGAGATACTAGAAAACTTATTTAAACACTCCAGACTTCAAATGATATGTTTAAAAAATGAAGAAAATGTTAGAACCGACTTTTGGGTTAGGTTTTCATATTTTGAAGAAGCAAATATTGTCCATAAGGAGCAGAAAAGTGCCAGGTGCATCATACATGCTCAAAATCTGTTAGCTGTTATCATCATCATCAAGTAAAGACTGCTTATTGTTTAAAGCATGTATCCTGTTTTCTCCCATTTCTCTTAAGCACAACTAAATGTTACTCAGTTCGGGGAAGTAAGATCATCCTCCTTCATTACTTGAGGGAGAAGGAAAACACTTTGAGGAAGGTAAATTCTCACCATTGACATGAGGAACTCTGACCATCATTGTGGACAAAGCACAGCTCTGAACTTCAAGACTTCTATTTGGTGCAAGTGTGTGACTTTGGGCAAGTCATTCATAGTTCTGAGCCTAAGTTTTCTCAGCTGTAAAGGGAAAGCTCTGGCCTGGCTATTACCTGGGACTCTTTTAACTTACTGTGTTCTAGGAGTTTCCTCTTCCCAGTGTGAACATTAAATGATTGCACCTTCATTGTAGGAGTGATACCATATACTTCTCCAACTATGCAAAGAACAGAACTTGAGCTTGAACAGTCAGTATGCTTCAGATAAACTCAGTGTTTTTGTTCAGTTGCTCAGTTATGTCTGACTCTTTGCGACCCCATGGACTGCAGCACACCACGTTTCCCCTTCCTCCACTATTTCCCAGAGTTTGTGCAAACTCATGATCATTGAGTCAGTGATGACATCCAACCATTTCATCCTATGTCCCGCCCCCCCTTCTCCTGCCCTCAATCTTTCCCACTATCAAAGTCTTTTCCAATGAGTTGGCTCTTTGCATCAGGTGGCCAAAGTATTGAAGCTTCAACATCAATGTACTCAATGTAGGGACTTGTAAATAATAAAGAATTATGAAGATTTAGAACCATTGCATTGCACAGAAACAAAGGTCTATATTAGACCATTTTTATTTCATGCTTTGTTGGGAGGGGAGCTGTATTAATCAGGATTAGGTAGGCTTTGCTTTAATAATCAAGAATATTAGTTGCTTAATATAGTAAAGTTTTATATCTCTCTCCCATCACGTCTGGTGCCTGTTGCCTCCTTTGCTTCTCATTTTTCTTTGTTACATTGGCTTTGCTTAAATTTTCATTGGCTAGAGAGACATCTAGATACTTCCTGATTAAATTAAATTTATAAGCATCAATTAAATATTGACTGAGAGCTATTCATTTCTGGCTATTTCCTGAGCAAAAAATTAATGAAGAGACATTAAGAGGGATTTAGGTCCTCAGTGAATAATAGCATTAGATGTGCCTTGAAGAAAGGACCACCCCTAGAATCCTACCCTATTTTATCCTTTATGTAGCCGTACTTATTATGTCTTTATCTTATACTTGTACACAGCTCTCTATAGCAACTGCCTGTCCCTTTTGTTCAAAATTATTAGCATTAGGACAAATTTGTCCTTGTATACTTTTGATGCTCCTTTTATTTCACTGCCATCAACCACTTGGTGGAGGCTTTTATTTTCCTGCTATTTTTCTCCCTGTGGAGTACAGATGAGGTTAAGAGGATTATTCAGCAGCTGTGTCCAACCACCTGCTCTCAAATCCTTGGATTCTTGGTTTTCAAGCTCTTAAGAACACTGCTGGGGATACCTTAGGTCTTGTCATCACCAACACAGTTAATTCTGCATGTCCCTATGATTTGGCATCCACCTAACTTTGAAGGCAGCTGTAATTATGGCTCGCCTTTAAAAGTTTCATTCTTCCAGCAAGGATCCAGTTAGCTTTCATCTCATCTCTACTCTCTTACTTCAAAGGTGGATTAAAAGGTATTATAACTGCAGCCACGTCTGTAGAGCACATTCAGTCATTGACCTTTGAGACAACTGCCTGTCTCACTTCAAAACAGATCTCAATGGGGACAGTAGATTGCCCTGACTCTTCCATGCCCTGCCCTCAACAGACTCACTGGAGATATGTTAACATTCTCCTGTTGTGTGATATTTCATCCTTTTCAGATAAAGTTGGCTGTGTTTCCTTTGAATTTCCCTCCACTGATCTCCAAGTTTAAGCTTCTCAAATTACTCTAGCTTGTTTCTGGTTGTTTGTTTCAGTGTACTCAGTTCAGGATATTGGTCCATCAGCGCTCCATCTGAGATCTTATTCCACTTTGTATCTGAATTTCTCCACTGGGAGAATATTATCCAAGTCCGTGTGCTTGCAAAATCTGAACTAAGCTAATGGTTTGCATGTAGTCCATCAGTCCCCTGAAGTCTGGATTTTTTAATCAGTTCTCTGTACAGTCTTTAGACAGACATATCTTTTTTTCCCTTAAAATCTATGTGCTTAAGCCAGAACTGACAGCAAATCTTTAGCTTTTGGGTAGTGTCTGTAAGTATATCTTTGACTTTGATGTCCAAATCCTGGGAGTGATTTGGACATGACTTTTACACTATGTTTTCTAATTCAAAACAAAACAAATTTAACTCATTTTAGTGTCATTCTAAGGGAAATTACACTATGTTTTGGGTGATCTATGAAGTTTAAATTCTTTTACTACACATGTAATTAGAAGGGTAATTCTGCACTAAATATACTAAATTTAAGGCTTTGTTATGAAATTTTGACAAGCTACCATATGTCTTATTCTAGACGTGACAAGCTAAAAATGTGCCATCATTCCTTTTTTCTATTTGATGAAGTAGTAATGTATGCCACTTTGGAGGGCCTCTTGAAAAAGTATCTTACAGCAATAAACAAATGCTTTATGTTAATGTTACCTCTTGAGACCTTTATGATAGTAAACCTAATTTTATTCAACCCATAGGTTTAAAAAGTCATGATGGTTCTTCACACAATTACTTACAAAATACCACAAACCAAGTGGGCTTAAGATGTGATTTTTTTTTTCAGTAATATAGGTTAAAAATTTCACTGGAAGCAATTGAATAATTAAATGGTAGGGTATTGGGAATGAGGTAGGGGTCTTTTCAAAAAACCTGTCCCTGTTCTAAAATTGCTTATTATAGAGAAAAGAATCCATTTACTTAAGGCATTAAGTCCCAACTTCTTACCTTATAGACTGGGACACTTAAGTCCAATAATACTGAAAGATTTCTCTCACATCACCCTTTCTGACAGATGAGAGGTGAAGCTAGAAAACATGGTAGACCTGGCTACTGTAAACCAGGGCCTACCTACAAATGCAAAGAAATAGTGAATAAAATCAGATGCATGAATCATAAGTAAACCTGACCAACCTAGTACTTTTTGAAGCATCTGCCAGCACTGAAAGTGAAAGTGAATGTCGCTCAGTTGTGTCCGACTCTTTGTGACCCCATGGACTAACCAATCCAGGGAATTCTCCAGGCCAGAATACTGGAGTGGGTAGCCTTTCCCTTCTCCAGGGGATCTTCCCAACCCAGGGGTTGAACCCGGGTCTCCCACATTGCAGGCAGATTCCTACCAGCTGAGCCACAAGGGAAGCCCAAAAATACTGGAGTGGGTAGCCTGTCCCTTCTCCAGGGGATTTTCTCGACTCAGGAATCGAACCAGGGTCTCCTGCATTGCAGGCAGATTCTTGACCAACTGAGCTATCATGGAAGCCCTGCCAGCCCTGATGGTGGCATTTTGGAAAAAAATAAAATTGACAAACCAACAGTAATGAGAATGGACCAAAATAATTAAAATTAGAGAGGAAGGGAGAAGTTCAAACTGTTACTACAGAAATAAGAAAACTGAGAAGAGACTACTCTGAACATTTATACACAAACAAACTGGACAGCTTAGAAGAGATGAATGAACTCCTTGAAATGTGAAGTCTTCCAAGACAGAGTCATGAAGAAATAGAAAATGTGAGTAGACTGATTACTAGCAATGAGACTGAAACAGTAATAAAAGTTGCCCCAAAATAAAATCCTAATACCAGATGACTTTATTAGCAAATTCTACAAAACATTCAAGAAAGATTTAATATCTGTCCTCAAATTCTTCCAAAAAATTAAAGAGGGGAGAACCTTCCAAATGCATTTTATGAAGCCAGAGTTATGCTGATACCAAAACCAGACAAGGACACCATGAATAAAGAGAAAATTACAGGCCAGTATTCTTGGTGAGCATAGAGGCAGAAATCCTCAATGAAGTATTATTATTAGGAGACAAACACATTAAAAGCATGCTACAGCATGATCAAGTGGGATTTATTCCAGGGATGCAAGGATGACCCTCCATGAATCAACAAATGTGATATCACATAAATTAACAAGAAAGGATAAAAATCATATGATCGTCTCAGTAGTTGTAGGAAAAGCATTTGACACAATTCAACAGCCATCTATCATAAAGAGGCACACAAGTGGGTATAGAGACAGTGTTCCTCAATATATAAAAGTTGTATATGAAAAACCTACAGCCAACATCATTCTCAGTGGTGAAAAACTGAAAGTCTGCCTCTGTGATCAGACACAAAACAAGGATGCCCACTCTCAATGCATTTATTCAAAAAAGTATTGGAAATCTTAGCCATAGCAGTTAGGGGAGGATGGAAATGCTGTCCTTTGGCTGAGAGGTGTTTCTTGTGATGTCTAGCTCTTAAAATCAGAAGAGTTAATTTTTACAAGAGTTATTTTAGTCCCTTAAGGACTTTTTGTATTTTTACTAAAAATTCCAGGACTGTCAACACAATTAGATTGATGCAGACTAGATGACATGGTGCCTATTTATGATTACAACTTGATGTCTAGACCAGACTTTTGAATCTTAAATGTGCATCAGATCATTCTGGAGTTTTGTTAAAAATGCAAATTCTTTTCCAGTAAGCCAGGTTAGGGCCTGAACCTTCAATTTCTACCAAAATGCCTGGTTGATCTAGCCATACTCCAAGTAACAAAGACATTAGGATATATACAGTTTACATTCACAGTTGAGGGATTTTTCAGAACATAAGAGAACATTATTTTAGACCTGAACAAAATAAGGACTTCCCTGGTAGCTCAGTTGGTAAAGAATCTGTCTGCAATGCAGGAGACCCCGGTTTGATTCCTGGGTTGGGAAGATCCGCTGGAGAAGGGAACAGCTACCCACTCCAGTATTCTGGTCTGGAGAATTCCATGGACAGGGGAGCCTGGCAGGTTCATGGGGTCGCAAAATAACAAAATAAACCTCAGTGAAGTGACATGACTTGCATAAGAATGCTCTGGTTTGTAGCAGTGCTGTAATTAAAAGCTAAATTCTTTTGGTTCTAACAATTACAGTTTCAGGGATTCTCATTTATTATGTTGATTCCATGCTCTTTTGTTCACTTAGTGAAAGTGCTGCATTCGTAGCCCTAATTCATTGTCACTGTCTGGCTTTCAGCTCAAGCAGGTACTGGAAACATAAACATATACACAAAAAGACAGATTTATCTGTTTATCAGCCAAGCTTTTTCAAAGCAAAGCCCAGGATGCAGAGAGACTGTTGATTGATACTAAAATTTTGACAGCTGGGAGTATATTTTCAGCAACAAGATGCATAACTTGGACTAAAGGGGACCAATGAGAATAAAGCTCAGATTTATTAAGGACCTTTCCAGTGTTGTGTCCTTTCTCAATGCAAAAATAAATAGTCTATAATTCCAATTATATGATCCAGTAGCATATAGTTTGCCTTTGATTCACAGCTGTAAATAGCAATCATCTTCTTAATCCTCCATGTATTTGGTATCATGCTTTAATACCTGTAAATTAAAAATGCTGTGATACTCAATATATTTCTGAAAGAATACACTACAGAATATATCATATTTTACTTAGAGCTTTAAAAATAACTCCAGTGACTGTCTTTTGTGTAATAAAATGCATGATTTCTACACTTCACATTTGATTTATAAACCTACTCTGTAGCAGAATCAGTGGTTGGAAACATCTGTTTACCCCCCTGCAACAGTCTTATTTAGTGGGGATGAGAGGAAGTCTGCTGTGGCAAATCTTTTCTGTGGGTTTCTAACAGTTTCTACTAGCTTTATCTGTGGATAAAAAAGATACACAAAAGGGTACAGTATTTGTGTCTATTCAAAGTGGATATCACAGTCCACTTAGCAGTTTGAGTAATAATGTGTTTTGGTTGATGTGTGACCTTGGGCAAGCTTACCATTTTGAACCTCACGTTTTGCATTTATGACATAAAGATAGTATTAGTAATATTTACCTTACAGGGTAATGTGGATAAAATGGCAGCATGTTTAAAAACACTTACACAGCACTTGGCATATTAAGCTCTCAGGAAACATTCTTTCCTTATTTGCTGAAGCATTTGACATCTGTAGGAACAAGCTGTAGCAAAATGATGATTCTCTTTATTTACCTCTGCCACCTAGAATGTTCTCAGGTAAGTGAAGTAAGTTTTAACTGTAATCATTGCTGGAGAATTAAAGTGTAAACTTGCTGTGGGAAAAGTAAAGGAAGCATGCTTTTTAGAACCAGTTAAAAGTGGTTTTTCATTATCTTTTTTGTATGTCCCTCACCACTCCAGTGTTCTTGCCTGGAGAGTCCCAGGGACGGAGGGGCCTGGTGGGCTGCAGTCCGTGGGGTCACTAGCAATCGGACACGACTGAGTAACTTCACTTTTCCTGCATTGGAGAAGGAAATGGCAGCCCACTCCAGTGTTCTTGCCTGGAGAATCCCAGGGACTGGGGAGCCTGGTAGGCTGCTGTCTATGGGGTCGCACAAAGTTGGACATGACTGAAGCGACTTAGCAGCAGTAGCAGCAGCAACCATTGCTTTTCCTATTAGCATGTATAAATGAGAGTTAATGATAAATAATAGCAGATCAAATCAGCACTAAAGTACATGGTCTTTCCTCATCATGGATCTATAATGATATTATTAGTATCAGTTTCTTGGTTATATATAATACACTGTTGTATTAGATTTTTTTTAATTTTGTAAAAGTTATATTTTTTTATCCCTGTAGCTTTACTTGATCAGTGAGAGTAGAAGTTCTTTTGAAACAAGAACATATGGTGAATGAACAAATATGACCGTTGCAGACATGGGATGTGTTCCAAAAGCATGCATTTTTCTGTTCAACAATTCTATGAGCTTCTAAATTGAGGTATTTCTCCCCACCTTCTTGTTGTTGTTAGATATTACTGGTGTGTTTATTTATGAATATGTCATATTTGCATCAATTCATTTAATTATTCTAGATCTTTTCACCCCATCCAAGTAAAATCATCATTTTCTCTGACTGAATTGTGATAAATATTTATTTCCAGGTGTTATTCAACCGATGACAGCCCTGTGGCATAATGAAACAGTGACTTTATATGATTTGATACTACAGAGATACATCAGTCAGGTCTGCACCATTTAATTAGCTGGATGTGAATTAAGAGAGTAGACTCAGTTTTTTTATAGCTAGACTGATTGTCTGGTTGGAGTGGAGTGAATACAGTGATCTAACTATCATGATGTACGCTGTACATTGTAATGCATTATAATGTATAATGCCCCCATGTTCGCCTCACAGCCCCTCTCTGGGATTGCAGAAATGTCTGTTTTTGTAAGAGCTTAGGTGCTACATTTCCCAAAAGAAGTTACATAGGCATCAAGAGATTTTAATCACTTGGCAAACCCAAGCTATCATGTGCTTAACATAAATCACGTATAGTTCACTGCTCATTGACTCAATTCATTTGCTTGTTACACTGATATTTCGGAGTCCCTCCCAAATTCTTAGTGCTGTGAAGTATAGTGATATATGCATGTCTTCCCTGAAGGGATTTAACAGGGTAGAGTGAAAACCAGGTGAACAGATACGAACTCTAGAGTATGACTAGACTTGTTGTCTTTGGAGCACAGAGTATGTGGAAAACTTCACAGGAGAGTTGCCATTAGAACAAAATAGTGAAGAGCTGTGCAAGATAAGACACAGGACCCTTCAAAGAGAAGGTCGTTTTGAGCAAGAATTCATGATTACTTTGTATTGCAGTTTTTAAAAAGATGTTTTACTCTTCAGGTCACTAATGTTTCTAGAGTATGTAGAAGTTTCTTTGTCTCCTCCTATCTTTCACTGATCTGAAAAGTCTGAAAAAATACAATTTCCAAGGATTTCAGTCTTTTATGCTTTCCCAGTAAATTATGAACACAGTCTTGCATAATGCTGGAATTTGATTTAATTTTTTCCAAATGCTGGACACTTAACTCTCCTAAAAGATCAGTGTGGAGTTAATTTTCCTTCTGGCATAATCATAATCCATCACAGTGCTGATGGTTGTGAATGTTCCCTGGGACTCTGTGGTGGGTATTGTTCAAGGTATTACTGCTTTTATTAAGCAATTCATAATGTTGATTAAGAAATAACATGGCCAAGGCCCGGGAACATTAGTGTGAGACAATACATAATGAAATGCCAAGTTCTCGGAAAACTAGAGATTCTTTTTTAAGCCTAACAGCATTTTGTGTGTGTGTATGTGTGTGTGTCTCGTTTATTCTTATATACCTGTATTGATACCACTAACCTAGCTTTGCAGCTCATCAGAACAATGACTGTGTTTTAATACAGTTGCACTATATCAGTGGTACTCAGCCAGGGATAATTTTGTTCTCAGGGAAATAATTGGCAATATCTAAAGATATTTTTAGTTGTTAACAACTGAGAAGTAGGTGCTATTGGGATCTGGTAGGTAGAGACTGGGAGGACTGCCAAATATCCTGCGTTGTACAAGATAGTCTCCTCAACAAAAAATTATGTGGCCTAAATACCAGGAGCATCACAACAGAGAAACCCTGCTCTACACTGTTGTCTAAGGTGATTCTATGACTTAGATGTTAGCTTCTATGTTTATGCCTCAGTATAAAAGGGAGATTAATTAACCAGTGAAATGAGTGAAGTGAAAGTCACTCAGTCGTGTCCAACTCTTTGTGACCCCATGGACTATACTGTACAGTCCATGGAATTCTCCAGGCCAAAATACTGGAGTGGGTAGCCTTTCCCTTCTCCAGGGGATCTTCCCAACCCAGGTCCCTGACATTGCACATGGATTCTTTACCAGCTGAGCCACCAGGGAAGCAATTAACCAGTGCGTGTCTGCAACTATATTGGAATAAGAGCTGAATAATTAGCCTGGAAATTACATGCTGTGCTATAAAACAGAAATAAATATTTTCTTTTCTATTTTTTATAGAATTTTCACATAAAATAGCTACAGAAATAACTCCTTTGTGAACATTGTGTGACTGCAGCCTTAGTGACTTTGTGAGTGTACATTGAATACCGATTTTAACAGAACAGGCATTGCTCTCATAAGGTCTGTAGTTGCATGGGCTTAAGCGAGATGCTAAACAAATAATTACAGAAATGAATATTGAATTAAAAATTTAGATGTGTTTTATAATGTACAGGGTAATCTGAGGAAGACCTGAGTTAGAAAGGTCTAAAAAAGTTCCCATTCAAGTAGAAAAAAGGAAGAGTGAGGGTTGACCAGGCCAAGGATGAACCCCAGACAGAGGTACCAGTACAGGCAAAGGAAGGTAGGAAAGGAGCTCGGTGCATTCAATGGCCTGTCAGGAGTCAAGTAGGACTAAGTCTGACAGTTAAGGAGAGGGGCTTGAAAATTAGGCAAGATTCAAATCGACCTAGGTACTGTGAGGGCATGTAAAGAATTTTTAACTTTATTCTAAAAATAAGCTTCAACTTTTAAGACTTTCAAGCAAGAGAGTGACTATGATAAGGTTCACATTTAACACCTAATTAAGACACTTAGAGAACATTATTCTAAGTTTCTACAGGAGCTTATCTTACAATACTCTCATGATGGAATGGCCGTGGGTGTCTATATCTGAACCAATCAAACTGGCTGTCTATCTCGTATATAGATGTCCAAGTCTCCCCAGTTCAGTGCCTCTCCCTTAGTGAATCTGGTTTTCAATCACTTGATGGTAAAGCATGACCTATGTGATACCAAAAGAAGGAAGCGAGCATCTTTCAGATGCCCCCTATGGAACAGGGGAGAAAACTAACATTTCCTGGTTATTTACTAAGTGCCAGGACTCAGCTAAGCATGTCACAACTATCCTTCCTCTAAAGCAGGTGCCATTTTATGCATAAAGATCAGAAAATCAGGTCTCAGATGTTAAAGGATCCGACCAGCTTGAGACCCCACAGCCAGTAACTGGCAAAGATGTACTGAAAGTTTCTCCCTCTGATTCCCAAAACTCTTTTTCCCCATACAGACTAGAGGAGTTAGATAATTGATGTCTTCTTTTTGAGTTTCACAATAACCACATGAGGTAGATATGATTTTACCTTTTTTTTTCTTTTTAGATGAGATAACTCTGTCCAGGGTGACTTCATTAATAATTCCTTGGAGATGCAGTTTAGATCAACATTGGTCTGACTCCCAAATCCTGTTTTCTTTTCACTGCACCTTTATGCTGTCACCAAAAATTACCAGAGTCTAACATCTTCCCTCTATCGACTTGTGTGGAGATGGAGAAAACTGGTCAGCATTCTCTTCAGAGTGGCTCTCTGTGTAATTTAAAGTCCTCCTCAAGGTGGTATTGACAGCAAGCTTCATAAAGCATGGAATATAATAATTCTGCCAAAGACTGAAACAGTAAATAGTAAGGGAACACATAATCCATAGCCTTAATGTAGGTGATTTCCTACAAATAGAAAATAAATAATGTGTGGCATACTTCCACTTACACTCCTTAATGATCAGTGAACAATGGAATATTTATAAAAGACTCGGCAACTTTATGTTCCAGCCATCTCGGGACGAGAGCTTTGCTTGGATAGGGTGCTATCCTGTTTCAGGGCTACTGTTTAACCTTGTGTTGTGTGAGCACCATGAAGGACGTCTACTAGACTAAATTAGGAATTCGGATAGTCCTGGTTTGCACTCTGTTACTGAAACTACCTGGCAGTACAGCTTTGAACGTTTTGATCGTCTGAGCTGTCTTCTGTAAGACGGAAGTACTTCTCCCAAAGGAACTGTCAGGATATTTTTAAGGTGCCTAGTACAGGGTTGGATAGGAACCCAATAAACTATCATCATAGTCCTATACTTAGATTGTTTGTATTCTCTTTTGTTGCTCTTCTTTCTGTTTCTGAGGACCACTAAGTCTTGGTGTGTCAGAGGAGGAAGGGGTGTTACTACAATCTTTGAAAGTGATGAAAATAACACGTCCATTTTCCAAACTGTCAGATTTTAGCCTGAGTTATTAATAGAGATAGTTTCAGTCATTCTGGATGTCTTAATCTAATTGAATCCCCAAAGGATAGTTAGTTATATAATACAAGCTTTGCTTAAGAAGCAAATTATGTCAATGGAAAATGTATTGCATTTTGATTTGGAAGTTGCAAGGGAAAATCAGATTCAAAAACTGAGTTTGTGAATCTTGGTTTCCTGGTGATTGAAAGGACCTATTTAATGATTCCAAAAAAAGTTAAAGAAAAAAATCGCTGCTATTTTGAAGACAGACAACTCCATGGTGAATCTAGGCCATTGCCATGACAATACAAACCCCTGCAATTGCTTTCTTCCTTTTTTTTCTTTTTCTTTTTTGCCTGTGTGTGTGTTTATGTGTATGTATGTGTGTGTTATTCTGCTTCAAATATACTATTTCATAGTCCACAAAATACTCTTAATAATGGTGCAATTTAACTTTGTATTGGAGATATTTTTCAAACCATTTATTTATCTACTGGGGATAAAGAGGTTATGGTAGTTTATATATTGTGTGTATTTCACCTGGTGACTTAAGCACATTTCTAAACATCTAATATTGAGAGATTGCATAGTAGTTATTTGGTTTAATAATGTTATGTTATGATGGAAGAAAAGGCTACAAAGGAATTTGGAACAGTTGTAATAAGTCAGGTAATTATTTATCCAGCATTTCTTTTCTCCTCATCAGGGCAGAGTGACCATATTGGGTTTAGTCTGACATCTTCTTTGGTCTATACTTTCTGGTTTATTTCTAAAGATTCATCTTCCTTTGGGTCCTCATGTGGATAAAAATTCTCCCCTTTGTCTGTGCAATAGAGTCTCATCTTGGTGTTCACTGTTCCCCATGCTCTGTCCTAAATATACTGTTCTCATCGTGTTTTCCACCATGTCTCCAGCCTAATCACATTCATCTTAACCATATATAATTACACTTAAACACGAATTAGCCTTTTAAAATTCTACTGGTTAATAATAATGGAACAAGAAAAGGAGGGGATGGAAGGCGAGAAAAAGTGAGAGAGAGAGGTGGAAAAGTGCAGGAATTTCTTCCTTACCTTCCACTAGTGAAGTTTTTTACCAAAGTGAGACTGAGATGAGATGAGATTCGGTTCTTCCCATTCCCAGCCCAGTGTGATTCTGCAGTGTAAATATTAATCATAGTTGGGCAGCATGCCCCCTAAATGTCATTCAGAAATCAACTAGGTGTAGTGCTCTGTGAAGAAACAGTGATCTGTTCCAGTACCAGGGTAAAATAAGCAAAAGAACAAAAATCAGTCCATGTTGGACCTGAGAAAAGGAAAATTATGTCCATCCCCAACAAGGCAATGTAATGAATGAAGATAGTTTTGATCATATGATATTTTCAACTAATTCTTTGAACTTTTAACCCTCAACCCTTGACTGCTTTCTGTACCAAAGTCTCTATCTTTGTGAGGACTCTTTCTTGTATCCTTTCTTGAGAAATGAATCTGTTTCCGCCAGGGAATCTTCCCAACCCTGGGATAGAACCCATGTCTCCTGCATTGCTGGTGGATTCTTTCAGTGCTGAGTCACCAGAAAGCTCCAAGTGAATCTATACATTTTCACACTTTGTAATTAAGTGAACATGCAGGAAATTATATTCATCAAGTTAAATTTGTCAGTTTGCAGCTACATTAAGTTTATTTTTTTTATAAGGGATCCGTAAGAGATTAAACTTCACTACCTAAATTCTGGGCTTCTGACTTAAAATCCATACCTCTTTTCATTCCTGATATACTTCTTGATATTATAATTTCCCTCTGTAAAAAAAATGAAGGGAAAGGGACAAAAATCTACCTTGGTACAATTTATGTACCTTTTTAAACCTTAAGAGCCATATTTCCCAGAGTTTTATTGTCAGCAGCATCTTGTTTACTGTGTTTGCATAATTTCTTTAATGGCTAAAGAATGTAATAAATTGTATCCAACCATGTTAAATTTAAAATACTCATGGTAAGCTGTGGTTTTTCGAAACCCCTAGTAACAAGGATACATGCACTTTGTGTGATAGTCATTCAAATTTAATGTATATGACCTCTTGGAACTGGCTATATATAACTTTCTTTTAAAATAATGTTTAATAAGCATCTTTGTATGTGTGTTTATGTAGGGGTGTCCTAATGGAAAACCAAATAGTGTTTAAGAAAAGAGTAATTTTTGTGGTATTCTCGCCTTCTGAGACTGCCTACACTCTGTCTGTGGAGTGTTTCTCTCTAAATAAGTCCATTTTTTACCTTAAAAAAATGTAATTTCTAGGATAAAAAACAAGAAATAAAAAAAATCATAGAAAATACACAGATTTGTAGAAGGAAAAAATATTGGATTTCTAGATGTCATATAACATTATTCTTGGAGATAACCTGTTGGATGGCACATGTTAAATATACGAGTTGCTTTTCAAGATTTTATCATTAAAATAAGCAAAGGCACATTAAGCTATATTTGAAAGCTTAAACTATCTTTTTGTCATATTTTTAAGATTATTTTCAAGGAGATAAAAACACAAATTATCCTTGAAAATTGTAACAGTTTAATTATAGTTACAATATATAGTGGTTAAGTGGGAGTAGAATATCTTTCCACTGGTGGAAGAATCTCACTTGGTTGGCTGAGTCTTTCCCTTTTTTAACAGTCATAAAATCCATTGAAACTTTTATCTCAAACTCCTAAAATTTGAGCCTTTTACCCTATTGACTGTAATAAGCATTGTTAAATTCACCTCAGGATTCCTAAGTACTATTATTTTTCTATAGAACCTATCTCCAGATTTACTTAAACAAGAATGTAGTCAGTGATTCACTGGGGCTTTATATAATTCATTGCCTTAACAGTATGCTAGTATATATAGTCACATCACCTCTCTTCCCCGTCTCTTATGTTGGCACCCCACTCCAGTACTCTTGCCTGGAAAATCCCACGGACCAAGGAGCCTGGTGGGCTGCAGCCCATGGGGTCGCTAACAGTCAGACATGACTGAGCGACTTCACTTTCACTTTTCACTTTTCACTTTCACGCATTGGAGAAGGAAATGGCAACCCACTCCAGTGTCCTTGCCTGGAGAATCCCAGGGACGGGGGAGCCTGGTGGGCTGCTGTCTATGGGGTCGCACAGGGTCGGACACGACTGAAGCGACTTAGCAGCAGCAGCAGCAGTATGTATAGTCACATCACCTCTCTTCCCTGTCTCTTATGTTGAGACTTCTTTCATCTATGTTTTTAGATGGTCTGTAAACATTTGAGTTCATATCATCTGAACTCAAAGATAGTTCTTCACCTGAACCACCCTTTCTCAACTTAACTTCATCTTCAAGTTCCCCTATCATGTATTTTGACATCCCACAAATTTATAGGAGCCAATGGGCAATTTGTTATTTCTAAGGCATTTTTGCACCTGTATGTTATCAAGCCTGTTCCTTAGCATGTATGAATTCTACTTATTATTGATGGTTATTTTAGATCTAAAATACGAATGGACTGGATTCTTCACATTTTCTTAAAAAGAGATATAACTAATCAAACTAAAGTGCAAGGCTTTACAGTCTTTTAAAGGAAATCACTATTACAGTATTGAAGTATAAGATTATGACTACAAAATAAAGGAACAGATTTTCTCCTCTGGTTAACTCACAGTCATACCTCAAATGTTATAAACATGTGAATAGGGAGATGCTGCTGTAAAAATGGATGGTGAATTAAACTTTCCTCCATGTATTGAGCTAAAACATCAGGTCAAAGTATGGAAGTATGTCAGTAAAAATACTGATGCATGGATTTTAAAACTAGATGATATGCCATTTCTTATGAGTTTTGGAAAGCTAGCATTTTAAACCTCTATTCACAAAGCAGGTAAGAAGAAATTGGCTTGCTCCTCTTATTCTTCTAAGCATACCATTGCTCTTTTTCTTGAGTTAATGAAAAAGAAGAACCAAAGCCATTATTATTTAGTGGTCTGTGTTTTCCCCTCTGAGTATCAAGTGGCAGATTCTGGCATGCAGAACAAGGAGTTCTTCATGGAAGCGTCCTTTGAACAGGGACTAACACAGATTGCAGCAATTAGGAAAGTTACCAGAAATCAGAAAAGTTCTTAATTTTAGAGTATTATAATGACCTGTTTACACATAATGGCTTTATCATCACTCATGCAGCAGAATATCCCTATTAGAAACTGATGTGTCCTTTTCCTTTTTTGGAAATTAGAAATATATTTACATTTTCAGAAAAACACATATTCCTTCTATGAGGCAGAACCCTGTCTAGCATCTAATGGTGGAAACTACAATACTTGTCACAGAATTTTAAAAAAAGATAGAAAAAAGGTACATTGATCTGGAACTCACTTCCTTTCTTTTAACTACCATAATAGAGTAGCGGTTTAATAATTTCTCCTAAGTAAAATGTTTCCCTCTCGAGAACGTCTGGGTCTATTTATACTGTGATCACTCTTGAGGCAGAATGCAGTTGTCCATTTTGGTAGTCTCTTTTCACACTTAAATTTCCCATGGAGATGTGAATTCATTGAGATTGTAGCCACCTAGCACCGATATACAGCCTTACTGGCAAAGTGCCCAGCCCTGTTTATAGATACTACCTTCAGTTCTAGAACCTAGGAATGAGATTTTGGTTTTTTTGTTTGTTTGTTTGTCTGTGGGTTTATTATGCCTTTGCATTCTCTCTACTCTCTGTAATACACATAACTGAATTTACAGCCTGAAGCCAGTAAAGAGGTTAGTTACCCACAGCTAAAGACCTGTATGTTAGAAAATACATTGGTGATATATAATATCTTTAAAAGTACTTAATACAGGACCAATAGTATTTTGTGTTATGCTTAAATCCATTTTTTTTTTAAAGCTCACTGATAATATTATGTTGGTGAGAACTGTTTCATAACTCTGATGCTTTGTCTTACCTGAAATCATAAAATAGTCATGAAAAGGACTTACAGAAAACACTGGGTTAGAGTGACCCAGAGTCAAGTTTAATGACATCCAAAAAATTGAAATGAGAACAGATAGAGGAGGGTGAGGTGACTGAGTGACGAAATGCCCCCTACTGCTTCTGTTCCTGTTTGATCTGACAACATTGGAAGGATAACTGGTTAATGAGACTATTTGATTCAAACCCATTTGCATATTTTTCATCAGAGTAAGTGGTTCTGTAGTTTACGGAATAGTTGTTTTATTCTGAGTATGGTGAGTGAATGGATTATCTGATGTATTGCTCACCAGTCAGTGTGCTTTTATCATAGATTCAAGGAGTTTAGCATTCTGAAGGTTTATCCCAGTGTTTCTTCACTGGGAGGTGGGAGTAGAGCCATTTTCCAAATTACATTCTGGGTGCCACATCCACCTCTTCCTGTTTGGAAGAAGATCAGGCAGACATTTGTGAAGACCCCACATCCCCAGTAGGAGTGATAAGCGTCACTCTCCTGAAAAGTGTGATTTGAAAGCTGCAGACCAAGGTATAGGGAAAGTTACTGCGTTTCTTGGGGATTTCAGGATTTCATGTTTATATTGAGTGAGAATTCAGGTCTAACTTCCCTATTTGTATTTGCAAGAGATGAGAGTGGGAACGTGTGTAGAGTGGTTTCTCATCCCTTCCCTATTCTGGATGCCACGGTTGTAGACAGAAGGACTGACAGCTGAGCGTGTTCCTTAACTCCTTCCCCCTTTCCTTACTCAGCAAATGATCTCACCATTCATTGAATGAGATGAAAACTCGAGCCATCCTTCATAACTCAAATTTTTCCATGTAGTTCACTTCCCACTGCACTTACTGTAACTACCACACACTTTTCATGTCTCACACATCTCTGCCTGTCTTTCCAGCCTCTGTTTTGTAGTATTCTTTCAAGGCACTTATTGTGTTTTAAGCCTCCTTACAGGTCACATCTCAATAAAACTCATCTTTAACATGTTTTCTTTTCATACTTTTCATATTGATCATGGTGATGGAATTCCAGTAGAGCTATATTCAAAGCCTTAAAGATGGTACTATGAAGGTGCTGCTCTCAATATGCCAGCAAATTTGGAAAACTCAGCAGTGGCCACAGGTCTGGAAAAGGTCCGTTTTCATTCCAATTCTTAAAAAAGGGAAAGCCAAAGACAGCTCAAACTACTGCACAATTGCACTCACCTCACACGCTAGTAAAGTAATGCTCAAAAGTCTCCAAGCCAGGCTTTAGCAATGTATGAACTGTGAACTTCCAGATGTTCAAGCTGGATTTAGAAAAGGCAGAGGAACCAGAGACCAAATTGCTAACATCCGTTGGATCATTGAAAAAGCAAGAAGGTTCCAGAAAAAACATCTATTTCTGCTTTATTGACTATGCCAAAGCCTTTGACTGTGTGGATCACAATAAACTGTGGAAAATTCTTCAAGAGATGGGAATACCAGACCACCTGACCTGCCTCTTGAGAAATCTGTACGCACGTTAGGAAGCAACAGTTAGAACTGGACATGGAACAACAGACTGGTTCCAGATAGGAAAAGGAATACGTCAAGGCTGTATATTGTCACCCTGCTTATTTAACTTCTATGCAGAATACAGCATAAGAAACGCTGGGCTGGATGAAGCACAAGCTGGAATCAAGACTGTCAGGAGAAATATCAACAACCTCAGATATGCAGATGACACCACTCTTATCGCAGAAAGTGAAGAGGAACTAAAAGGCCTCTTGATGAAAGTGAAAGAAGAGAGTAAAAAAGTTGGCTTCAAGCTCAACATTCAGAAAACTAAGATCATGGCATCAGGTCCCATCACTTCGTGGCAAATAGATGGGGAAACAGTGGAAACAGTGTCAGACTTCATTTTTGGGAGTTCTAAAATCACTGCAGATGGTGATTGCAGCCATGAAATGAAAAGATGCTTGCTCCTTGGAAGAAATGCTATGACCAACATAGACAGCATATTAAAGGGCAGAGACATTACTTTGCCAACAAAGGTCCATCTAGTCAAGGTTATGGTTTTTCCAGCAGTCATGCATGTATGTGAGAGTTGGGCTGTAAAGAAAGCTGAGCACTGAAAAATTGATGCTTTTGAACTGTGGTGTTGAAGAAGACTCTTGAGAGTCCCTTGGACTGCAAGGAGATCCAACCAGTCAATCCTAAAGGATATCAGTCCTGAATATTCATTGGAAGGACTGATGTTGAAGCTGCAACTCCAATACTTTGCCCAGCTGATGCAAAGAGCTGACTCATTGGAAAAGACCCTGATGCTGGGAAAGATTGAGGGCAGGAGGAGAAGGGGATGACAGAGGATGAGATGGTTGGATGGCATCACTGACTCAATGGACATGAGTTTGAGTAAACTCCGGGAATTGGTGATGGACAGGGAGGTCTCACGTGCTCCAGTCCATGGGGTCACAAAGAGTCGGAGATGACTGAGTAACTAAACTGACTGACTGAACATGCTTTCTAATGTTACAACCCTCGACTCCAGTGGTTTGAATTCTCTTCACCCTTCTCCACTTTGATAGCATCTGTCTCTGCATCCTGGAAGATGCCTACAAAGAGGGCATTGATTTTTGTCTGATCACTGATGTCACCAAAATGTCTAGAATACTACCCTTCACATTGTAGGCTCTTATAAATACTTGTTGAATAAATTAATGACATTTTTTGTTGGTTTTATCATTATATTTTATGTTCCCCCACTAGGCTAAGATGCATGAAAATAGGGAACACATTTATGTAGTTTGATTTTGTGCTAAGGATTGTATTATCAGTATCAGTACTGATTGTACTATCAGTAAGTGTATTATCACTTACTTATGGTAGTAAGGTAATGTGCACTTTTGAATGAATGAATGAATTCACAAAAAAAAGGAAGAATTTTAATGCTCACATCTATTAAATTTTCCTCTAAAGTCCTTATAATGCTCAAAGCTAATGCAATACTGATTTCCATTAAATAATTTCCTTTGACAGGTGATGATTGGGAAACAGACTAAATAATCAAGTGCTTGTAGTTGTAATATTTATAATACAGCAGTTGGCCAAACCCTCTAAGCATACAAATATGTTTTGGTGGTGGAATTAAAACCAGATTAAATGCAGCATCTGATTAGTTTGTGCTGTTTGGTTTAGAGAAGAACAATTTCATCTCACTAAAATAAACAGTCATGTTCTTTGTATAAACAATAATACAGTAATAAAAGTTTGTGTTTCCATCTAGAGTAAGAAAGTTACATAACGTGACCATTCTCATTATAATCTTTTGCTAAACCCTTGGTGGTGTAATGACAAGTACTTGAAGTAGCCTTATCTGTTTACCTTTATTGAGGACATATGCTTCAGAGGCTTAAAACTTACAAGACTGAAGCATAAATGATTTTTAATACCTGCAGAGTGCACAAAAATATGATCATTGTGTGATGAATTTTGAAAATAATGATTTCATGTGATTAATAAGTACAAAGATTGTGCCTGGAAATATGTGATAGGATACAGAATCTAGAATACAGTAACTGTATAGCTAACTTGGATAATCTTGCTTATTTATTAAAAATGTGGCATATGCTATGCTGATGGGTCCATAGAGGAAGTGTATCCATCCTTCAGAAACTCGAAATGAGAGACATAGCTGAAATTGGACATCAGGTTCCAATCATTAGTATCTTCTAAAAAAATGTATTTAGAAAGAAAAAAAAAAGTTTTTAAAGACAGTTCCATTGTCTTTCAGGACTAGCTTGCTGGCATTTAGAATCTGACCAGAAAGTTTTTAGGTATTCATTTCTTGAGAAGCACAAAACAGGCAGAAGATGATAGGAAGAACAGGTGAATGGGAGTCGAAAGATGCGGGGCCCAGTGTCAGGTAGGCTCTAATAAGCTGTTTGACCTTGGAAAATTCACTTTATTTCTAATCCTTCCCAACCCCCAATTTTTTAAGATAGGAAAGCATTGAGGTTAGAGGACTTAATCTCAAAGGTTCATCCAGTAATTACAGACATGGAAGCAATGTTGATCTTTAGTGAACATCAGACAAGCTGTGACTTAGGCCCTATGTGGCTCAGGCAGAGTCTTATACCTTGAGGATATTTGCTGAAGAAATAAAGACTTAGAGATGAACCAAATTTCTCTACGTGAACCTATGTCCTCATCCATTAAATAGAACACTATTTTTGTTCTTCCCAGGAATGCTGTAATTTCCAAGTGGATTAAAGTATTTTATTTTATTAAAGAAGTGTTTTATTAACACTGAAAACCAAAGTGAGAATTAGACAATTGTATATGCCATATCTACTAAACACTTCCAAACAGATATACCGCTTAATATTTGCTTGGTATCTTGAAACAAGTTCTGTTGTTTACTATACCCTTACTCCAAGAGCACAGTTTTTAGCAGTTAGGCTAATTCAAACCTAGTATAAGGAGTACGTCAAGGCTGTATATTGTCACCCTGCTTATTTAACTTATATGCAAAGTACATCATGAGAAACGCTGGACTGGAAGAAACACAAGCTGGAATCAAGATTGCCGGAAGAAATATCAATAACCTCAGATATGCAGATGACACCACCCTTATGGCACAAAGTGAAGAGGAACTCAAAAGCCTCTTGATGAAAGTGAAAGAGGAGAGTGAAAAAGTTGGCTTAAAGCTCAACATTCAAAAAAAGAAGATCATGGCATCCGGTCCCATCACTTCATGGGAAATAGAAGGGGAAACAGTGGAAACAGTGTCAGACTTTATTTTTTGGGGCTCCAGAATCACTGCAGATGGTGACTGCAGCCATGAAATTAAAAGATGCTTACTCCTTGGAAGAAAAGTTATGACCAACCTAGACAGCATATTCAAAAGCAGAGATATTACTTTGCCGACTAAGGTCCGTCTAGTCAAGGCTATGGTTTTTCCAATAGTCATGTATAGATGTGAGAGTTGGACTGTGAAGAAAGCTGAGCACCAAAGAATTGATGCTTTTGAACTGTGGTGTTGAAGATGACTCTTGAGAGTCCCTTGGACTGCAAGGAGATCCAACCAGTCCATTCTGAAGGAGATCAGTCCTCATATTTCTTTGGAAGGAATGATGCTGAAGCTGAAACTCCAATACTTTGGCCACCTGATGCGAAGAGTTGACTCATTGGAAAAGACTCTGATGCTGCGAGGGATTGGGGGCAGGAGGAGAAGGGGACGACTGAGTGATGGATGGCATCACTGACTCGATGGACGTGAATCTGAGTGAACTCCAGGAGTTGGTGATGGACAGGGAGGCCTGGCGTGCTGCGATTCATGGGGTTGCAAAGAGTCGGACACAACTGAGTGACTGAACTGAACTGAACTGAACTAAATGTTTGACAGAGGACAAAATAGTAATTGGCATCTAAAACAAATATTAAGTTGTGATTTTAAAGCTTTTATAATTATATTTGGGCAGATAGCATGAATGTATTATATGCAGAAGTATTTTAAAAGATTTAAGTTCTAGAAAAGCCCTTTAAAGGTCACCCTGATTAAGACAGTGTTTTTGAACCACTATAAAGCAGATACTATTATTGGAAATTCGTTGCAATAGCCCAGAATGGCATTTTACTTACAGTTTAAACTTTTTATGTTTAATTTGGAAAGCAAAAAAATGATTTTGGGGGGTTCCTGATCTCTGACTGAAATGACATTTTAATCAATAATAATGATTTCTTTGCTGTGATTAGGACTTTTGTTCTCTGGGCTGCATGGCACGCATAATTAAGCAGCTCTATTTTAGATCCCTTGAGGGAAAGGGTTCTTGTGTAGGCTAAGTGTCTAATTCAGCAAAGGAAGATGGATTCCTGAGGCCGAAGGTGATACTCAGAGACTGTCATTTACAGTCTTCAGTCTATAGGTCACGAGGTAGATTGGCCTGGGAGGGACATCCAGGATTCCCATTCCTGGCTGCTAGACAGAGGTAGGCTATGCAGAGAATATCACTCGCCTCCCTTAAAATCCTTATACATATAGCAAGGTTGACTTCCATGCTTCTTGAGGCAGTTTAGCTCTAGTATTTAAAAAGGACTTCCCTGGTGACTCAATGATGAAGAATCTGCTCTGCCTGCCAATGCAGGAGATGTGGGTTGAGAAGATCTCCTGGAAAAGGAAATGGCAACACTCCAGTATTCTTGCCCGGGAAATCCCATAGACTGAGGAGCCTTGTGGGATACAGTCCATTGGATTGCAAAGAGTCGAACATGATGGAGCAACTGAACAACAACAATCTAGAAAGAAGAGTTGTTCTTTTCTCTTTGATGTCATGTCAATTACTGATGTTGAAGAGTTTAACTTAAATATGTTGCTGCTGCTGCTGCTGCTGCTGCTGCTGCTGCTGCTGCTGCTGCTGCTGCTGCATCGCTTCAGCTGTGTCAGACTCTGTACGACCCCACAGACGGTAGCCCACCAGGCTCCCCTGTCCCTGGGATTCTCCAGGCAAGAACACTGGAGTGGGTTGCCATTTCCTTCTCCAATGCATGAAAGTGAAAAGTCAAAGTGAAGTCCCTCAGTCGTGTCCAACTCTTCGTGACCCCATGGACTGCAGCCTACCAGGCTCCTCCGTCCATGGGATTTTCCAGGCAAGAGTACTGGAGTGGGGTGCCATTGCCTTCTCCAAAAAATGTTGCTAGTGAATAGTTAATTGCCCAGTATTCTTTACAGAGTAGGTACTGTGGAGCCTGTTGCACTGCCACATAACTAGAAATCTCATGCGCTTGTCTCGTATCTCTGTATAAAGAAGAACATCACATATTCTTGATGGACCATTCTAAAGTCCAAGGTTTCTTTGCAAAAAAAAAAAAAAAAGAAGAAGAAGCCTATGTTCCTAATGAGAGGTAATTACTAGAAGCAATAAAATATTTATGCTTTAGTCATTAAACATGATTGACCATGAGGAAATTAAAAAGTCTGAATGCCAAAACTCTCATAAATACAGAAAATATAAATGAATGTTTCAATTTTTATCTGATGATGAAATAAAAGATCATATTCTTTGTGCTCTGATACTAATCAAGTGTCACCGGTTGAAATATTGATAAAATAAATGAGAAGACAAATAACCTGTCTAAAATACTAGACCTATATATAAACATTTTATGCCTATTGCTTATTTGAGCAAATTCAAAATATAGTGATTATGGCTAAATGAAGTGATACATTTTAAGAAATGAAAATCCATCTGACAGTATACATAGAATGTGTTATCTTAAACAGTCATGGTGCAAGTCTGTTCCAGTTATAAGAGGTTTAATGAGTCTGTATATTGTTTGAAACTAATCAACAAGTTGATGACAGTAGACAGTTTCTAGTATTTCTAAATATATGGCATATCGTTGCCACAGAATAGAAATTGCTACCTAGGGGCATTATTCTTCTTACAGGGAATGCCTGTTAGACAAATGGTTTATAAACAAGCTTAATCTTTGACAAACTGTCATGCTGTTTTTATTTTCCTTGGTGTGTCAAAAAGCCATCCTACCTTCCCTGTCTTCACGTCTTTGTTTTTGCTTTCTTTTTCTTTTTTTACTGTTTTTTTTTCTTTTTTGTCAAAACTGAATTAGATGGGTCATTTTGTAGGTAAAATGTTTATCACAGAGGCCTTCTTTTCTTTAAGGCTTTTCAGTACTCAGTAATATTACTGCTCAGGTTCTCTAGTGAAAAAGGCCACACTAGTACATCAGTTAAGCCACAGATCCTTTTCCACTTTTTCTGGAGATAGAAAAAGCCCATGATTGCTAAAACACAAAGCTCCTGTCCAGGGCTGAAATGCGCTGTGGCTGGAGCAGAATTCAACTCATCTTCCCGGGGGCCTGCTCTGTTTGTAACATGTCCAAACAAAAACGATTCTTCTTTTTTTTTTTTTTTTGCCTTTATCAGTCTTCAATCACTGTTTTTATGTCATGAAGTGTCACCAGGTTTATGTGCCTGTCCACATTTCATGAAGTTGAGAGGACACATGATAAAAATCTCAGAATAGCATCATAAATCCTCCATGCCTGGGAATTGCTTGAAAATGTTAAACGCCTTGGTTTTGGTCCAGATGTTCAACTCGCCCCTTTTATACCAGCCTGACATGCATCAATTGAAAAAGAAAGAAAAAGAACAGCTGGTTTTGCAAAACCTCTGCTGTTCACTTTCAGGTTAATACTGGGTGTATTTTCCTTTTTCTTCTTACTTTGCTGTTTATTGAAGCATATAAGGGTACCCCACTTTCTATAAAAGCTATATTCTACATCTCATGAAAGCTAAGAAAATGTGAGATAACCGCTTATTCTTCTGTTCCAGGGTGACAGGAAGTCTTGGAGTCCCAGGACTGTGTTGAGGGGCTCCACTCTTAAGTGGAAGATATTAGTAATCCATGCATCAGATGGAAATTGATATCCTGTTTCACAGTATTCTTCTAACTGTTCCTATTGAACTATTTAATTCAAATAGAATAATTCTAATTACACATTCTCTAATCCTTATAAGAACAGTTGCCTATTTTGTGTTCCTGGTAATTATCCATTTCACGTTAATGATGGTGATGATGATGATGAGCACTGATGATTTATTTTTTGATGAGAACCTAGAATTATAGGAGCACATGAAAGGTAGATTACCTTTCTCTTTTGGACAGGGAAAGACAGGAGCAAGTCAGGAAAGACTTCAAAGAGGTGGTGATATTTGAAATGGGCTTTTAAGTGTAGGTACTTGTATATCACTAGGCATTCTTTGAGATAAAAATAGGTATTTGGGATGGATGAAGCACAGTCCACAGTCCACACTGTTTTTAGGTCTTTTTACATTGAGAATGGTAAAGAACCCTGGTGGCTCTGTAGTAAAGAATTAGCCTGCAGTGCAGGTGATGTGGGTTCGATCTCTGGGTTGATCAGATTCCCTGCAGAGGGAAATGGGAACCAACTCCAATATTCTTTCTGGGGAAGGCACATGTACAGAGGACCCTGATGGGCTACAGTCCATGGGGTCACAAAGAGTTGGACACAACTTAGCCACTAAACAGTAACAGCAACTCTGAGAATGCTTATCGCTCAGTTTTGTGTTTTCTAAGTTTCTATAAAGTTTTGTGGAAGGAGGTATTTGTATATTAAAAAAAAAAGATATATGGCTAACATTTAATGCACCGTAACATTTCAGCTGCTAGTGTCTGCTTTCTACTTCCACTTTGGTTGTATGCTGACCGTGCATTGACTTATTATCAGTCTGTGAGTCTGAGATAGTGTTAAGACACCTGCTGTATTAACACAGAAAGTGACCAACAGCTCTTCTCATGTCAGTTTCAAAATATAATATCCAATCTTTCTGTATTTTTTTAACAGTAAGGCATTATTAACGTTTCTGATACCTCCACTATCACAGAAGATGCAAATGGCATGCGTAGCACACTGACTTTAATATAAATGCCACCTTGAACTGTGTTTTATTATACAGAGTATTAACAGAATGATGGGTCATACCTGCAAGGCACACTCTTTCTCTCTATCTCCTTCACCCACACACAGGTTGTTAAGTCACCGAGAGATATGTTGTCCCTGTACACTGGTAAAGCTTTCCTCTCTGGGAACGTAATACTTTCACAGGAAAGGTCAGGCAGATTTCATTGTCTTTATCCACTAACACACTAATTTTAGGTTTGAGTTTATCTTTTTGAAGAAAGAGTTCCATTACAGCTAAGAAGACCTTAAAACAGAAGCTCCCTAGAATATTTATAATACATATATCTGCATAAAAATTTAAAAATATTTTTAATAATCAAACAAAATGCCAACACAAGGGTCTTTTTCTAAAGGAAAATGTTAGTAGAAAAATGAGCTCCCACCAGCTATTGTGCTTCCCAGGTACCTCAGCAGTAAAGAATCTGCTTGCTAATGCAAGAGATGCAAGTTCAGTCAGGAAACCTGGAAAAGGAAATGGCAACCCGCTGCAGTTTCTTGCCTCAGAAATCCCATGGACAGGAGAGCCTGGTGGTCTACAGTCCATAGGGTCTCAAAGAGTCAGACTTGACTTGGCAATCAGACAACAGCAACATGGCTTTTTGTGTCATCTGTGCCAAAG
Organism: Budorcas taxicolor; assembly: GCF_023091745.1. NCBI lineage: Eukaryota > Metazoa > Chordata > Mammalia > Artiodactyla > Bovidae > Budorcas > Budorcas taxicolor. Next base: position 36,572,379 of record NC_068910.1, read on the forward strand.
GGAGCAGTTGCAAGCTCTTTTGTTATTGCAAATGTATAGTGTGAAACCTAGATGCCACACTGTGATTTGGGGCTTGAATTCTGTGACTGTACATTGCATTTTCTTCAAACAGAATAAAGAGGTACAGCAAATGGACTCAAAATGCTTTGCTATACTCATTTATTCTCACATTCAGAATGTTTCGGGAGCAACCTGTGTGCTAGGCATTGGGCAAGAGAGTATGCTTATCATTTCATCTGCCCATTGGCCTTCTGCATGGTGCATCAGAGAAAACAGCTAATTTATGTCTTGTATAAGTGAAATGAGGCTAAAAATTCAGATAAGGCAGGTGGAAACTTAAGAGTTTAGGTTCAGCTTCTGTTTTCCTTTTTGGAAGTGAAGAATTACAAATAATTTTGGTGGTGGCATTATTTCTTCCTTTCCTGCCTCTTGTATCTGTCCTGGTAAGAGGAGAATTTGCATTATTTTTATTGGTGTTCTGTAAGAGTGCCACCCTTTATTATTGATAGTAGGGGAATGGAAATGTTACACTACAGTTCCATCAACTTTTCAATATAAGGCACTTTATTCAATGACCATCACTCTCCACACATGAACAGTTTTTCTTTCCATTGTCATTATTAAATGAGGGCAGATGAATTGCTTGAGCTTCTTGTACTTACCCTCCATATGGGGAGACGTGTATTTTCTTATACAACAGAAGTATGATATATGATCATACAAATGGAATCATAATAATAATAGCCCAAGCAACATAAAAGATTCAGGCAGTTTTTTCTAATAATCAGATTATATAGCCCATTTTTTTCTTTTCTCTTTCTTTCTTTCCTTTCCTTCTTTTCTACCCTCCTTCCCTCCCTCCCTTCCTTCCTTCTAACCAAATGGTTTTTATTATGGGTTAAATTCTTCAAGAAACGGGCAGCTCTGCCTACTGTAGGGGGAAACATCGTAAGTTTACAAGTTCTTTGCCACTCTTGCTACTAACTTCTGATAGCACTTTGAATAGTGAATTTTATTAATGTGCTTGACCTCAGTGTCCTTATCTGAGAAAGGGGAGCACTGTAGCCAGAGTGTGAAGGCCTCTTTTAGTTTTGCTGCCTAATTACTGTATTGGTATAAATTATTGGTTAAGGCCATGAGGCAGATGTTTATAAAGTGAAATATTGTGCAGGATGTTGAGGCAGTCCAAGCATAGGTTGGAAAAGAATTTCCAAACACAGCATTTCAGAAGGGAGTGAGTTTACTAAGAAGCAAGAGCAGAGACAGTGTGGACACTGTGAGTGCAGTGAACTGACCTCCTAACAGACACGGGAGAGCTGATGCTTTTCGTGGGTTGGTAGCCAATTTTTAGAGCCTGAAAAGAAAGTGGAATCCTGCTGGAAGGTTGTTTAGGTGATTGGTTAGCATGTTATAGGGTGAGTGCCAGGGTGGGCACTTTAGCCTCATTTGGGGTCAGGAAGCCTGATCAGTGATGATGAAGGGGACTTTTGGGAATGATTGCAAAGGCACTCAGTCATCCTTAGGGGTGACCTTGGTTCTGAGCACTGTTTCTGTAGTCTTGGTCCAAGGCCTTACACCTGTGGCCTTGGGGTAAGTCTCAGCAGAGGGGCATTTATTATTGGTTAAAATCTTACCTTTGAAATTAGACTTCTGGGATTTGAATCTTTTGTCACCACTTGATTTAGCTTTATTGATTATGCCAAAGTCTTTGACTATGTAGATCACAACAAACTGTGGAAAATTCTTCAAGAGATGGGAATACCAGACCACCATATCTGCTTCCTGAGAAATCTGTATGCAGGTCAAGAAGCAATAGTTATAACCGGACTTGGAACAACAGACTGGTTCCAAATTGGGAAAGGAGTAGGTCAAGGCTGTATATTGTCACCCTGCTTATTTAACTTCTATGCAGAGTACATCATGTTAAATGCCAGGCCTGATGAAGTACAAGGTGGAATCAAGATTGCCTGGAGAAATATCCACAACCTCAGATATGCAGATGATACCACCCTTATGGCAGAAAGCAAGGAACTGAAGAGCCTCTTGATGAAAGTGAAAGAGGAGAGTGAAAAAGTTGGCTTAAAACTCAATGTTCAAAAAACTAAGATCTTGGCATCCAGTCCCATCACTTCATGACAAATAGATGGAATGGAATGGAATAGCAATGGAAACAGTGTCAGGCTTTATTTCTTGGGCTACAAAATCACTGCAGATGGTAACTGCAGCCATGAAATTAAAAGACGCTTGCTCCTTGGAAGAAGATTTATGACCAACCTAGACAGCATATTAAAAAGCAAAGACATTACTTTGCCAACAATGGTTCATCTAGTCAAAACTATGGTTTTTCCAGTAGTATGTATGGATGTGAGAGTTGGACTCTAAAGAAAGCTGAGCACTGAAGAATTGATGCTTTTGTACTGTGGTGTTGGAGAAAACTCTTGAGAGTTCCTTGGACTGTAAGGAGATCCAACCAGTCAATCCTAAAAGAAGTCAGTCCTGAATATTCATTGGAAATATTGATGCTGAAGCTGAAACTCCAATACTTTGGCCACTTGATGCTAAGAACTGACTTCTTGGAAAAGACCCTGATGCTGGGAAAGATTGAAGGCAGGAGGAGAAGGGGACAACAGAGGATGATATGGTTGGATGGCATCACTGACTTGATGGATTGAGTTTGAGTAAGCTCCAGGAGTTGGTGATGGACAGGGAAGCCTGGCATGCTGCAGTCCGTGAGGTCGCAAAGAGTCAGACACAACTGAGCAAGTGAACTGAGCAGAACTGATTTAGCTACGTGACCTTGGGAACAGTGTATAACCTCTCTGAGGTATGGTTTTGTCATTGGCTGGTGCATTATAAGAGTATCAGCTTCATGGGGTTTAGTGAGGATTTAATGGCATTATCCGTCTCATAACATCAATTTAAATAAAATTATCATTCCCTTTCTTCAGTCTGTTGTGTTTTTATAGAAGTACTGAGTGAAGTAAGTTGGACAGAGAAAGAGGAATATATCACTTATATGCAGAATGTTAAAAAAAAGGGGGGTACAAATGAACTTGTCTTTAAAACAAAAACAGAGTTATAGATGTATCAATAGAAAACAAAAATTTTGGTTACCAGCAGGTTGGGGGGTGGGTAAATTGGGAGAATGGGGTTGACATATACACATGACATTTTATATATATAAAGTAGATAACTAATAAGGACCTGCTATATGGCTCAGGGAACTCTACTCAATATTCTGTAATAGCCTATATAGGTAAAGATTCTAAAAAAGAGTGCATATATGTTTATGTATAAGTGTTTCACTTGCTGTATGGCAGAAACTAATGCAACATTGTAAATCAGCTATACTCCAACAATGTTTTTGTATTTTTTTAAAGAAAGAGATGAAAGAGACAAAAAAATGTTAGAGAAAATAGAGTCAAATTATTCCAAAGCACCCCTTCATTTTTTTATGTGAAATTTGGATATTGCCTTATCTCAGCCTTGGTGATGACGTTAGGGGTTGCATTGGTGTTTGTCCCCTTCAGGGATCTGTTTTTTCTCCTTTGATTCTTTAAGACATTTAGATAAAATATTAAAGAGCCCTAGGATCAGATGTTGAAGATTGGAGGCAGAAAATAGATGAAGAAAATGAAATGAGTCTATTTTACATTTATATAGCTTTGTGAACAGGAGAGATTTGATATTAATTTGAATAGTAATGATACTTACCACTCTTAGAGCATCTGACATTTCAGAAGTTTGCAAACTTTAATTAGTTTATTTGGGTATCACTTCTGTGAGCTAAGTAAATATTTTCACTTCACACCCATGGACATCTAGTGAAATGGCCAGTCTGAATCATTTGCTAGTAGCATTGACTGTTACCAAATTAAGCATACCCTGATTTCCATACTGATCGTGTGTGCTCTATGGCTTCTTTTTTTTCTTTTTTTTTACTCTTTTTATCTTATTGACATTAGACTAAATAAATTACTCTGTACAGTGTAATAGCCCTATCTGAAAAATGGGAAAACCTGAAAGACAGAAGGCAGACTAGATAGACATTTCTTTGTAGCTTCAAAGAATGTTAGCAATTTTGTTATTCTGGATCGCTGATTTATAATGGACCTGGTTCCATGTCTTTTGTGTGTGTCCCCTCTTTTCTCAATTCAGTGCTGTTGTGTTCTAGTGTCATGGGTACCAATTATTTCAGAATTTTTACACTGAGGTCTTCTTTTTCCTTTTTAGGGAAAGAGGGTCCCCAATATTTGACTTAGTATGTTTCTAGGCTCGACTTGGGAATCAGATCTGGTTGACCCTTTTCATTTAAGTCTCTTATGTAGGTCCGGAAAATTTGGGGAACAACATAAACAATGTAAACATTTTGAAATTGTAAGAACGGATATGATCACAGGTTGTAACTCACAGGATAATGGTTATCTTACCCAATTACCTATCCAGGTTGTGACTCCTTTTTTGTAATACCCTGCTGTGTATTTGTTCAACTCTGATTTAAATATCTAGAGTGATGAGTACCCGCTTAGAATGATGATGATAAAATTGAAGAAAATGATGGCACTAGCTCCATCGTGCTTCCTTGCTGCTTTCTATGCAGTTTCCTATGCTGCTGCTGCTGCTAAGTCGCTAAGAAACTCTTAATTCTTCCATCTCCATTCAAAGGAGATACTACTTATTTTCTCCATTTTGCATTCTGAGGTCTATTGTTGTTGTTTAGTCACTAAGTCATATCTGACCCTTTTGTGACCCCATGGATTGTAGACTTCCAGGCTTCTCTGTCCACGGGATTTTCCCAGGCAAGAATACTGGAGTGGGTTGCCATTTCCTTCTCCAGGAGATCTTCCTGGATCAAGGATCAAACCCATAATTCCTGCATTAGCAGACAGATTCTTAACCATTGAACCATCAGGGAAACCCTGAAGTCAATGGAGATTAGGTAAATTGTCTCAGGTAGCACAGCAGAGATGGAGCTGAATTTGAATTTTGTTCCTGCAAAATCTTGTCACGAGCTTTTTAGTTTATTTTCTCTTTCCCTCCTTCCTCACTTCCTCCTCGCTTCTCTCTCTCTCCTCTACTCCACACACACACACACACACACACACACACACACATACATACACACATATATTATAGACATTTGGTACCTATGATTAACTATAACAGCTTAATAATTAAAAATACATTGAAATCCTCAATTCACTACTTGAAAAAATTGTTTATCTTTCCTGAGGTATGATTTCTTTATCAGTAGAATGAGAATAAGTTTACAGCCTACTTATTGGTTTCCTGAGTAGATCAAATAAGATAATGCATTGAGTTTATAGCATTCAGTTCAGTTCAGTCGCTCAGTCGTGTCCGACTCTGTGACCCCGTGAATCACAGCACGCCAGGCCTCCCTGTCCATCACCAACTCCCAGAGTTCACCCAGATTCACGTCCATGGATCCTGGCATATGATAAGGGCTCAATATTCATTAGCCATTATCATTATTGTTAGCATTATTGTTGAACAAGATGGGTCTGAGGACAGCTGTCAACCTCCATGTACTGACTGACTGTTAAGTTGGTTCAGTTATTCTGACCAAGGGGAGGGTAAGCACTGTGAACCCAGAGTTCAGTTGCTGTAGTCCAGTGGAAGTTTGCTTCCAGCAAAGTTCTTTTCTTGCCTCTTCCAAAGTCACATGCACATAAATCCATCCATCTGTTAGATTGGATAACAGAAAAGGGAATGGCTACTCACTTCAGTATTCTTGCCTGGAGAATCCCATGGACAAAGGAGCCTTTAGGCTACAGTCCACGGGTCGCAGAGTTGGTCTGAGTGAGAGACTAACACTCACTTTTCAAATTATGTAGGGAGAATAAAGCAAGAGGAATTTTCTTACTGTTCAGATTTAATGTGAGAAAACACCGAGGAGAGTTTTATTGCTTATGCCTATTTTAATGTTTTTTTAAAAAAAACACAATAGCTTTGGAGATTGTAAGTTTGTCAAAACCAAACCCTAAGTCAGAGTGAATTGCAAATGCCCAGATGAATCAGGATTTAAGGACGGTCCGTTTGTGAAGTCTGTCTTTCTGCTTTGAGACTCACAAAGGATGCTGACATCTGCCATATCTTAGCCCAGCATTTCAAGCAGCAGATTTGTCTTTGACTCCCACACTGAGAGGGACCACATGTTTATGTATATGTGTGTCTCTGTCATCGCTACATTATTCATTTCTAAATGGAAGGACTAGATTTTACTTAACATTTTATCTATTTTTGAAGATGTTGTTTTTTTATTAACACATTGCCTTAAACAATATTTGAGAAGATAATAAAGAAAATGAGTTCCCCACAACCTCTTCTATATTGTTCTAAGTTTGAAATCAATTTGACTTGAAACTCCTTGTTATGACCACCACTGAGATCCTCATTTTCTGTCTTTCCTGACCTATTCCTATAGCTTCCAAACTGGTCTCTCTCCTCTGTTATTGCCCAGAGCAAATCTGATCTCTGAGATCAGATCATTTCCAATGCTCCCAGCCAACAGCACTCCTTCATAAGTTGTGTTTGCTTTATATTATTCTCATTGCCCATGACAACCTACCAGCATCTTGGTCTTTGTTATTTTCACTACTATTTCCTGAGTGATATACTTTTTTTTCCATTCTTTTAAAAAAATATTGTTTTATCACAGTATATTGAATAGAGCTTCCTGTGCTGTGCATTAGGACCTTGTTGTTTATCCATTCTAAAGGTAGTAATTTGCATCTACCAACCCCGAACTCCCAGTCCATCCCTCTCCTCCCACACCCCCTTGGCAACTGCAAGTCTATTCTCTATGAATCTGTTTCTCTTCTGTAGGTAGGTTCATTTGTGCCCTGTTTTAGGTTCCACATGTAGATGACATCATTTGGTGTTTGCTTTTCTCTTTCTGACTTACTTTTACTTACTACGATAATCTCTAGCTGCATCTCCTGAGTGATATTCTTGTGTTGTCTGTAGTAGGCGCTTGTATTCGTTTCCTAGCGCTGTTATAACAAGCCCCTACACCCTGAGTTGAGTGCTTAAACAGCAGAAATCTACTCTTTCACAGTTTGGAGGCTAGAATTCCAAAGTCAAGATGTCGACAGGACCAGGTCCCTTTTCAAACCTCTGGTAGGTGATCCATCCTCGGCTGTTGTAGTTTCTGGTGGCTCCAGGCATTCAGTGACTTATGAGAGCCGAACTCCAATCAATCTCTGTATTCACTAGACCGTATTCCCTCTGTATGTCTGTCCTAATTTTCCTTTTCTCACAGTGGATTATGACTCACAATAATGACCTCATCTTAACCTGATTGTGTCTGTAAAGATCTTATTTCTAAATAGGTCACATTCATAGATACCAGGAGTTCAGACATTAACATCTCTTTGGGGAACACAAATTAAACCATGAGAGTGCCCCCTGAGTATTTGATAAAAGGATGGATAAATCCCCATGTGCTCAGCCACCACTTCTGAGAAGCTTTCTCTTACATTCAAAAGAGAGGTAATCACCCCACTTCCATAACAGTAATTATGTATTGCTATACCTTGCACATGTTATTTCTTAATTGGCCTGTCACACTACATTTGTTCTTATATTTTTACAATTATATGACCATGAATTATGCAAGGAAGGGCCTATGTACTGTTCATATTCATATCTCATTGCCTAGCATGCTACCTGAAAGGAAAGAACAAATGTTTATATAAATTTTTGCTTACATTCTAAGTGGATTATTTCCCTTAGATCCCCCCAAATTACTATGCTGTCTGCTTAATCTTTGTGTGGTGGCAACAGAGCAGACAGGCTGTAACACTGAGATGCACAAATCAGTCTTTCTGGGTGGCTATTGTTCTGTCACCACTTCAGACAGTAAAGAATGCTTTGACCATCGGGGGCCAGCTCACATACCCAGTAATATCCCAGAACACTATAGAATACTCTGGTTTGTTGAAATTAGATTAAATCATTGTTTGTGAAGTATGTTTATGTTGCATTTTAAATATTTATTGGAAAAGGTGTTTGCATTCTGGGCAATAATTTTTGGAAAACTTTATGTAAGAACATAAACATTTCACATACTCAAAGCTGGAATGTTTCTAAGGAGGTATATGAAAATTGCAAATATAGTTTTATTTTTAACTTTTAGCTAGAAAAAGCCTGATAGCTAAGGGCTTGTTTTCCTCTTTAGAAACAAAATGGGAGCTTATCTTATTATTTGTGGTAGGACAGAACTAAAAACATGAATAGGATAAAGATAAATTGATAATTTAAAAATGACTTTGAGCATAGGTATTCTTGCCTGGAGCATTCCATAGACATAGGAGCCTAGTGGGCTACAGTCCATGGGGTTGTGAAGAGCTGGACATGACTGAGTAACTAACACTTTCACTTTCGCTTTTGAGCATAGGCATCATTACCACAAGAAACTGAGATAAGCCATACCTACAGCTGAGCATTTAACTTAAAGATTACTTATTTACAGGTGATTGGTAAAGGAGAAGGTTAAAATTTATGGAAGTCATATATGTAGCAAATCGATGAATTTGCCTTTTGCTTTTATCTCCATCTCCTGGCTTTGGATCTTTATTTCAGGAAAGCTGTGAACAAGGGAGGGAATAGCATTTAGTTCTGAACTTGCTGACGCTATGTTATGAGGTGACTTACACTGTCAGTTATTACGTTCTGCTAAGGTAACAAATAAATGTTCACTTTACATGTCATCTTGATTTATTCAAAGTTATAAAACCAATCCTTATGTTAAATTAACGTTAAGTGAACTAAATACTTTAAAAATAAGAATTATAATAAAAACTACTTAGTTGTGACCCAGTCCATTCTTTTGTTGTCTATTTAAAATGCTCTTGATAATTCGAGGACTGTGGTTCTACCAGTCGGTGAAACAAATGTCTTCATACACTTTTTGCAAATCATGTTTATAATGTGTTAACCTGATGAGTTATTTCTACTAGGCAAATATTTATTAATAGTAAAAAAAGAACATTTAAAAATAAAGTTAGCCAAGAGTTATAATGCTGCTGTGAACTTATTTTTTATCAAAAGAAATATAATTTTTGTGTTTTATTTTGACTTCAATGTAAAATAAATAAATGAATAAATAAATAATAAAGTTACCCTCTTCCATTTTAAGTAGTTGCTTTATATTGAATAAGAATTTTAATTACATTATTATTTGATTAATAACATGAAAGACTATTTAGAAGAAGAAACTTAAAATTATAAAAATTACAAGAAATTTAATTATCATAAACCTAAATTAGCTACCTGGATGAATTTCACTTTTATTTTTATCTCTAAGCTCTTACCTAAAAAGCCAGTTTGCAGAATTTTTCTTGTTTTGTTGTTTTTCCTGTAAGATATTAAGATACTCCTGTGATATTAATTTTAAGGGCTACTCATTACTTCTTATGTTCCACTCATTATATCTCAACTATGAGTATAATCAGAAGATGGAAAACAAAGAGCTCATCTTTCCAAGGACAGTGTGAACCAAATTTATTTCACGTTCTTTTTAATTTATTTTTTTATTGAAGGACATTTGCTTTACAGAATTGTGTTGTTTTCTGTCAAACCTCAACATGAATCAGCCATGGGTATACATATATCCCCTCCCTTTTGAACCTCCCTCCCATCTCCCGCTCTGTCCTCCCCTCTAGATTGATACAGAGCTCCTGTTTGAGTTTCCTGCGCCATACAGCAAATTCCCGTTGGCTATCTATTTTACATATGGTAATATAAGTTTCCATGTTACTGTTTCCACACACTTCACCCTGTCCTCCCATCTCCCCGTGTCCAAAAGTCTGTTCTCTATGTCTGTTTCTCCACTGCTGCCCTGTAAATAAATTCTTCAGTACCATTTTCCTAGATTCTGTATGTATGCATTAGACTATAAAGCTTATGTTTCTCTTTTTGACTCGCTTCACTATGTATAATAGTTTCTAGGTTCATCTACCTCATCAGAACTGACTCAAATGCATTCCTTTTTATGGCTGAGTAATATTCCATTGTGTATATGTACCACAATTTCTTTATCCATTCATCTGTCGATGGATATCTAGGTTGCTACCATGTTCTAGCTATTGTAAATAGTGCTGCAATGAACAATGGAATACATGTATCTCTTTCCATTTTGGTTTCCTCAGGGTATATGCCTAGGAGTAGGATTGCTGGGTCATATGGTGGTTTTATTCTTAGTTTTTTAAGAAATCTCCATACCGTCTTCCATAGTGGCTGTATCACTTTACATTCCCACCAACAATGCAAAAGTGTTCCCTTTTCTCCACATTCTCTTCAGCATTTATTGTTTGTAGACTTTTTGATGATGGCCATTCTGACCAGTGGCAGATGATATTTCACTGTAGTTTTATTTTCATTTCTCTAATAATGAGTGATGTTGAGCATCTTGTGTTTGTTAGCCATCTGTATGTCTCTTTCAAGAAATGTCTGTTTAGATCTTTTTCCCACTCTTTGATTGGGTTGTTTGTTTTTCTGATATTGAGTTGTATAAGCTGCAAATTAATTCTTTGTCAGTTGTTTCATTTGCTATTATTTTTTCCTATTCTGAGAGTTGTCTTTTCACCTTGCTGATAGTTTCTTTTGCTGTACAAAAGCTTTTAAGTCTAATCAGGTCCCATTGTTTACTTTTGTTTTTATTTCCATTACTCTATGAGGTAGGTCATAGAGGATCTTGCTTTGATTTATGTCATTGAGTGATCTGCCTATGTCATTCTCTAAGAGATTTATAGTTTCTGGTCTTACATTTAGGTCTTTAATCCGTTTTGAATCTATCTTTATGTATGGCATTAGGAAGTGTTCTAATTTCATTCTTTTACATGTAGCTATCCAGTTTTCCCAGTACCATTTATTGAAGAGGCTGTCTTTGCCCCATTGTATATTTTTGCCTCTTTTGTCAAAAATAAGGTACCCATAGGTATCTTTGCTCAGGCAGTTGCTAAACTCAAGCTTTTATTTGAATGCCTTTTAAATAGTACAACCCACTCCAGTGCTCTTGCCTGGAAAATCCCATGGGTGGAGGAGCATGGTAGGCTACAGTCCATGGGGTTGCAAAGAGTCGGACATGACTGAGCAACTTCATTTTTTTTTTTTAATTTTTAAATAGTACAGACTCTGAAAAGGGATTTCATTCTTCCAGTATATAGATTGTTCATTACATTTTTTAGGTTATAAAATAAAAGATGCAAAACAGAATTCATAATGGTTATTATCTGGCTTATAATTCTAATAGCATGTGTTTCATACAGATTCTGAATGGCAGGACTATGACACAGGAAAGGAGCCAGGTTTATTTTGTAATGGCCTTGATATTGACCTTGCCTGCTGCACAATCTGTGGGCATCATGATAACATGACAAAATGGCTAGCATCCAAGGAGTACCTTTGTTGATGGGGTTGGATACCTTCCATATCTTCACATATAATAACCAGCATCCAATCCAAAATTACTGGAGCAGAAAAGTAAAACAGAGTACATAATAAGAGTGTGTTAGAGTCGTTTAGTGTGTTCTTATTTTAAGCTCATTTGACTCCTTGTTTCCTGATTAAATCCATGCTAGCTTCTTTTATGACCATTTTTACAATTGTATTATCTCAGCCCTCCATGGCTGAGAGTCATTATCAAATTCAATAGATGAAGTCATGACAAACTCTTTAAGAAAAGTGGAAAAGCTGTGGTGTTAGCTGAAGGATACAATGAAGTAACTGGACAGTGTGAGAGAATAAGAGGAAAGCAAAAACAAGCTAAACTCAGCTTTCTGTCTTCTGTTCCTTTTCTACACCTCAGAAATTACCAACACAGCCCCTCAAAAAATATGCATTTCAAAGAACATTGAGTCTTATTTTGGATACTATCATGCACAAGTGAAGGCTGGAGCAGAGGACATTTGCATGTGATGCCTTCATATTTTGATAAAGATAACTGGCTACACAACACTGCTAGTATTGGTCATGCAGATGACCTCAGCAAGGACTTTGAGCTTGGAACTGCTTCTCCCATAAACCAATAGTTGGGATCAAATATCCATTCTGACCGTAAGAACTTTACTGGTTGCTTTTTTTTTTTAATTGAGTTTGTGACCCATGAGAGCTTATTGTAAGAACTAGAATGACCCACCAGTTTTGGAAAAGTGGAGTAAAGCCTCTTATGTAGGTGTTCTCAGTCTGCTGGTTCAGTGGATCAAGTAAAGACAACAATATTAAGTAGTTGGTGTGAGGTTTTATTCAGCTTGTGTCAGTCAAGATGTTAGAGTCATTGTGGCTGTTCTAATGGAGCTCAGAACAGAACTGAACCTCCTCCAAACTGCCAGGCTCAGCCAAGAAAAACACTGCTTCATGACCCTAGATCAGAATGCTAAATCGAATTTTACTGGACTGTTTTTCAGCCTTCGTAAATACATTTGGCCACCTTATCAAAGGACAAGTTAGTGTCAAGGAAATAAAAGCAGTTGTCACTTTGTCTTGGTGTGAGGATTTCTCTTTAGGAAATTCATGACCAACTCTATCCTGGTAGAGATTGGTGATTTCATATGGCTTACCTCCTCCTCCTCCTTTTTAATAACCTCCAACAACTCCTTTGGAAACCCTACTCTGCACCTTCATGTCTACCAGGTCCTAATCAGGAAGTATCTCTTGTTGATTTTCTAGTTAATATGCCTATCATCATCAGATGAGAAATAAAATGCAAAGACTCCATGACCTAGGAGACATGAGATTGATTCTCCCATAGGTTTTCATTCTGCAACTTTTAACTTGCCCATTGTACTAGTGGGGCCAGCACTGCTGTAACAAATTGCTGCAAACTGGGTGGCTTAAAACACAGAAATGTATTGTCTCATGTTTCGCAGATCTAGAAAGCTTAGATCACCGTGCCGGCAGGACTGGCTCTTCCTGAGGGCTGTGAGTGAACCTCTTTAGTATCATACTTCCTCCTTCTGGTGATTGGCTGGTAGTCTGTGGAGCTGTTGGGTGCAGATCTCTGCCTTTATTTTCACAATGACTTTTCTTCATGCTTGTCTGTCTCTAAATATCCCCTTTTCACCAATCATATTGGATTAAGGCTCAGCCTAAAGAAATTATCTTAATTCAAGTAATTATGTCTTAAACACCTTTGTATCCAAATAAGGCACATTCTGAGATTCTGGGAGTTAGGACTTCTGCAGATTAATTGACAGAGGGTGGGTTGGTTTTGAGGGCACAATTCAACCCTATAACCTGTGTCATTTTCCCGTAAACTCTTGAGGCTGTCTTTCATCCAGGTGATAGTGTATGAAAAAATATGAATCAGTCATTCATTTTGGCATACTTTTTTTCATAGAATTATATGGATTTTACATCTTTTGTCTATTTCCTTGTGCTTATATATGATAGATAAATATAGTTATCTTTACCCTGTTTGCAAATATGCACCTAATAAAATAACCAGGACTTTTGTATATGGATCTGACTTACTCTGTGAGATTATATCAGGTGCAATAATACTGAACATTTCAAATCACATTACCTTCTTTTTCTATTATCTTTATAAACTGTCAATAATTGTTAAGTGTTATCATCATCATCACTGAAACTTGTGGATAATAAATTATATGCTTGAAGAGATCAAGTGAAATATAGGGAAGAATCGCCATAAATCCACTAACTTACTTGAAAGAATTCAGTGTGAATTGAGATTCCCTGTAGATTGGGGAGTAGGTGTCATAACTGCTATTACTTCCTCAACACTGCTATAATCAAAGAGTCCTGATATGTCATGTACCAATTGTTTATTTTAATCCTTATGATTCCTCTAAGAGGAAGTTATTATTTGCATTTTACAAATAAGAAAGAAAATCAAGATGTGAGTTTTGGTCATAGTTATGTATGTGTGCATGCATGCTCAGGTTTGTCTGACTCTTTACAACTCCATGGACTGTAATCTGCCAGGCTCCTCTGTCCATGGGATTTTTTCTTTTTTTCAGGTAAGAATACTGCAGTGGGTTGCCACTTCCTTCTCCAGGGGATCTTTCCAACACAGGGATCAAACTCACAACTGAGCCACCTGGGGACCCTCATAGTTGCCTGCTGCTGCTGCTAAGTTGCTTCAGTCGTGTCTGACTATGTGCGACCCCATAGACACAGCCCACCAGGCGCCCCTGTCCCTGGGATTCTCCAGGCAAGAACACTGGAGTGGGTTGCCATTTCCTTCTCCAGTGCATGAAAGTGAAAAGTGAAAGTGAAGTTGCTCAGTCGTGTCCAACTCTTAGCGACCCCATGGACTGTAGCCCAACAGGCTCCTCCGTCCATGGGATTTTCCAGGCAAGAGGACTGGAGTGGGGTGCCATTGCCTTCTCCGCATAGTTGCCTATGGATGTTCAAATAATGGTCTTAGTCCAACATCCATCAATGGAAGCTAAACTTAGAGATATGTGAATGGGCAGAAGTTTAAAAAGAGTGTCACTTTATAAACAAAGGAACTTATTTTTAAATATTGAGAATGAAAGAAATGACCAAAAGGCATAGTGTCATCAAATTAGAATAAAAGGAGCAGTGTATAATGAGTATATAGAGTTTAGGGTTTCCATGTTAACAGGAACAGTATCTGCTCACAGGGTCAGGGGCTAGTTCTAGATAAATGGAAAGATGCATTTCATTAGGTGCACTTTTCAGAGACAATTGAGACTTAGGCCTATGTGGAAAATCTCTTGTTGATCTATCACTAACTGAAAAGCCAGTTTGTTAACAATTAGTGAAGATTGAACCTATTGCCAGTAACCACATGAAAAAAAGTGCTCAACATCGTAAACTGTCAGAAAAATGAGACCATATGGCCACTAAATACTCAATTAAATGGCTAGAATGAAGGAAATTGACAGCCACAAATATCAGTGAGGGTGAGGAACAACTAACACTTGGCTACATTGTAGTTGAGAATGTGACACAAGCCAGTTTCTTGGATATTTTTAACAGTGTCATAAAAAGTTAAAAAGAATATACTCTATGACCTAACAATTACATTTATATGCAAAGAAATGTATCCAAGAGAAATGAAAACATGTCTACAAAGAGCCTAATATTAGAATGTTCATAGCAGCTTTATTCATAATCATAAAAATAAACTGAGGACAGCCTAGGTGTCTGTCAATAGAAGAAGTAGTAGTATATTCAGACAGTGGAGTGCTATACAGCAATAACAAGTAGTAATATGAATACATCTGAAAACAGGATGAGTGAAAGATTCCAGATACAACAAAATATTAATATATAGTGTACATTTCCATTTGTGTAGAACATTTCAATAGGGAACATCTCTCGTGAAAGAAGTAAGTTCCTTTTAGGACAGGATATTGACTGGAAAAAATATAAAGGAACTTCTGGAGTGATGAAAATATTCTATATCTTCATAGGACTATGGATTGAACAGTATACTTCCAAATGGTATAGTTTAATCTATGTAAATTATACCTCTCTATATATGTTCTTTTGAATTATTAAGCCTTGCAGATTATGGGCTTCCCTGATAGCTCAGTTGGTAAAGAATCCACCTGCAATTCAGGAGACCCTGGTTTGATTCCTGGGTCAGGAAGATCTGCTGGAGAAGGGATAGGCAACCCATTCCAGCATTCTTGGGCTTCCCTGGTGGCTCAGCCAGTAAAGAATGTGCTTGCAGTGTGGGAGACCTGAGTTCAGTCCCTGGGTCGGGAAAGGCTAGCCACTCCAGTTTTCTGGCCTGAAGAATGCCATGGACTATATGTATAGTCCACTGGATCACAAACAATCAGACACAACTGAGCAACTTTCACTTTCACAGATGTATGGGTAACCTAGCCCAGGGTCAGTTTTCAGATCTGAGGGATAATGAGAAAGAGGGTACATTTGAACCTCAAGTGTCTTCTCAGAAATCCTATTAAATGTTACTTTTAGGAATAACGAGTGAAATCCTCTCCTTTTTGGTCCAAAATGCGTCTCAAATTTAATTTACTACCTGCTCCCTCAACCCCCTGCATCCCTTACTTTCCCCTGGACATCCTCACTAGACAGATGCTCATTTAAAATGATACTGTTATCCCTTTGAATTAATTGACTGTGCTCAGAGAGGTAGAACTCCCATGATGCTACAACAAACTCAGCTTGTGCAAAGACAGGAGTAATTTTAAAAACTCAAGTGTCATGTCTGGGATTTTTTTTTTTTTTTATTAACCTCTCCTAGAACTCTTCTCTGCTGTCATACATAAATCAGAGGATTATGAAAGAACTAGTCAAAGAGGCTGTTTCCTTCTAAGGCTGTAATTTGGCTCCATGAATTATTAATTATTAAACCGGTATGGCATCAGCTCCTCAGAACCTAATATAAATGTAAAAGGCTCACCTTATCAGTTATAATCTAAGGAGCTGCAGTAATGTAATTCTTTCCATTTAGTGCTCTGTGGTATGTTAAAGGGAGTTGGAATATTCAATCCATGAAACTTTCTGAAATAAAATACAAGGAAGCAAGGAAGAGGATTTTTTTTTTCTTTGCGAATAGATTTGAAATTCAGTATAAGGAAGCAGATGTGGATTGCTTCAAGGGTTTTGATTATCATGAAGGATGGAGTTGTTTCATAGATGCTGAAGCAAATAACAGGACATGTGAAAGACTGTGGTTGAAGAAAACTGTCTGAAAGCAAAGCTTTGGAACATCTTGCTTCTCTGCTGCTGCTAAGGAGGAGATAAATAATGCACCAAGGATTGAAGTTGTGCTAAAGATAAGTTCAGTATTGGTTGAAAGCTAGACATCTGATCTAGTAAGTACGTTGTTTTTCATATGTGAATTATAGCTCTTCAAAGAAGCAAGAACTAAGAATGCATGGTCCTTTTTGTTTTTTTCTGGGATACTTAGCTTTAATACTTGATGAAGCCTCCCAGACTCTTTTGGTTATCTCTTTAATATATAATGCTGTTTTATTTTAAAAAACCTCCTGAAGAAAAATATATGAGCTTAACTCTGTTCTTTTTTTTTGTAAACATAAGATTAGTCTCATGTGCAGAGTTGTCTTTTTCTTTTATCAGCAATTTCTGAATATTTCAGAACTGTGCTTTCCAAGTATACACACAACTGATTCTGTCAGATTCAGACAACAGCGGTCTTACCTGATATTACAAATGCCACAACTGTTCAACGCCAAAATTGAAAGAAGGAAATTATACCAGTGCTCTGACCTAGCCAATGATTATAAATTTTGGCTTTATTAATAGTTTAATAAGGTAGAAGTACATGTTATGGCTAGCTATGCTAAAATAAATGTGTTATGTTTCTGTAGCGTAGCCAGTCTAAGATACTGTTTTAGAAATAACTGGTTAAATCTGTGCAGACTTGCATACTATTAATAGGAAATTTAGTAGCTTTAATATTTTGAGTACACTGCAGTGATGCTAGTCCTGTTTGATTTACATTAAAACAGATTACGGTTTTAAAAAATAATTTTATGAGGTTAAATTTGGTACAGGAAAGTGGAGAGTAAATTCTTTCTATAGAAAGAGCTAAATGTGAAGATGACCTATGAGATAAAAGCACCTTGATTGCACTGTTACCTTTTGTTAGTCAGTTTTTAACATAATGACAAGTTAACATTTTGTGTGGACCTATATGACGTTAAAAGTATTAAAAATAGCGATGATTTTTCCTGGTTAGGCCAGTGAGGCCAGGATATGACATGTAGTACTTCAAATATAAATAACAGTTCATCAAAAATTATGAAAATGCCTGTAATTTTAAGTAGCCTTGAACAATAGCATACATTTCCACAGAGTTTTCTGAATGAAAGAAATGCCACATAATTGTAGGATGCATTAAAATAAGAACAAAAAATAACATTCCTCCTTTCAAGTGAAATAATCATTTTATGTTTTAAATAAAATTGTTTTTTGGATGCAAAATTAGGGGCAAATATGCATCCAAATGACAATTACAGGAAATTGTTTCACTGATAATACAGTACTACTAATATTGTACATAGTTTAGACCCATTTCCACTACTAGCCAACAGCTAACATTTTTTTTTAAGGTAATATTTCCCTGACTGTATTTTCTGTGTGAGATGTTGCCCCATTAAATATATATTAGGTATATACCTAATATATGTGTTAGTATACTATATTGGTGTTTTTCTTTCTGGTTTACTTCACTCTGTATAATCGGCTCCAGTTTCATCCACCTCATTAGAACTGCAATTAAAATAAATAAATTTATATTAAAAAATAAATAAAAATAAATTCCCCATTAAAAAAAATTTTTTTTAAAGAAAAAAATATATATATTAGGGGGAAAATAAATAGATGTAGGTTTACTACTGGCAGTTTAGTATGATTCTACTGAGCAGACTATGCTTTGGTTCAATATTAAAACAAGTCTCTTTAGAACCAAAGCATTTCCAAGATCCAGTTTCTGGCCCATCACTTTTGGACAGCATATTTAGAGTTCCCTGAAACTCTTGGAAATGAAATGATAGGCTCGTTCTCCGTTCTGTTTTGCTAACCCAATATGGTTCCCTACTTTTCATTGCCCAGAGATTTGGATTGTGTATTTGAGTTTGAATGAAACCATAGAGTATAAGATTCAGGCTGTTTCAGAGGTTGATTTGTTAGCTTAATGTTAAATTGTAAAAATGCCCAATGAAAGATGGTAAGTTAAAAATCCATAAGGACTTAGGAGTTAGGAAGCATTTGGGAAAAAAAATAAGCAAAGAGCATCCTCAGGTTTAAACAAGTGTTATGCTAAGAAAGCCGTTGAAGGTGGAAAAAAAGGTAAAACTTCTGTTTTTGCTCCATATCTGTGATCACTTTCTGTTTTGAATTGGTTTTGCCCTGGGTTAGTCTCTAGGGTTAGTCCTGACATTTCTCACTGCTGACCATGTTAAGCCAGGATAAATATTTAAGCTTGTAACTCACTTGGTACACTGTCTGGTGTCTTCTTTTAATCTTTTATATACTCAGGTGAGGTTTGAGCCATGGTCACTTCTGTGACCACAGTTTCAAGACTGTGTTCATATAGTGGACTGTTCTCATGATGTCTTAGGATCCAGCTTTGATTTCAGACTGGACTAGACTAGAGTTGATTTTGAAAACAAATGATGCTGCTTTCTAGCCTTTGCACACTGTGTGATCTCTCTGAGGCTCTGTTTTCCCTCTTTGTAAATGAAGATAATAAAATTATCTCTTTCATTAGATGATTGAGAGACTCCAATGAGAGAATGCAGGTAAAATACTTAGTTTTTGTCTTTCTTATATTAAATGTTCAGTAAATCTATTACTACATTCACCTGTTATATCAGGAGGGCTTCTGCTTTTCAAAAAAAAAAAAAAAAAGAATCTCTACAATTAATTCTAGTTTGGGGTGGTAATGGGTCTGATCTGGTATATGGATTCTGAGTAGAGTAGCCATGAATCTTATTTAAATCTATATTTATTTTTAATGAGAGTAAAAAATCAAATGGTTTCTGTCATTACCAACTCACCACATAATCATGTTGTGGTGGGAATCTTGAATCTTGTAAAGACTAACCTCCCCATTTTTCTTCAAATAAAATCAATAGATGTGAGTGATTTTATTAGTTATGAAATATATCAAGGAGAAATGTAACTGCATACATCAGTAATATAATTTAATGTGGGTAGACAAACTGAGACTAATTATGGGGTTACTTTATTTATATAAGTGAGTTCTATATGTTGAAAATCAATCCTGTTATGATTTCCAGGTTTTCTGCCTTCAGTAATATGGAACCTTTTCTCCTTGAAGACCTATCTTCTTCATAGAACTTTCCTGATAAACACCACCATGAAATAATAGTTTTCTCATTTTAAACATTTATACTGTAACAAAACTAGAAACCTCTTCCTGTATTATTTTGAAAGTTTCTCTGCTTTTTCCCCATATCTTTTTTTTCCCTGAAATTTTATTCCAAAGTTTTGGAATCATGTGTGGACATCAAACTTTCCTCTGCCACAAACACTGTGTTTCTGTGGATAAGCTGAGAAGTAAGTAATAGAGCTCAGCTTCTAAATGCTAGTTCAATAAATCAATGAGATGTAAAATGTAGGTTTATTAACAATTAGATATTTCTAAAATATCAGTAAAATATTGTTTCCTACATGACTATCTAAATGATGGTGCAAAAAAATCACACCTATTATCACTTTTAAAATAAAATATTTGGTGATATTTTCCAACCATAAGCAAAGAAAATAACTTTCTGATGGCTTTTATTCCAGGTTTTCCAACAACTGCTTTGCATTAGTTTGGATTATGCTCTTCATAATAGGAGAAACACTACTTGATGCCCCAATTCTCAGGTCCTAACTGAATAGATATACCACCTTCCCTTTTTCCTCTCCTGGTTTAAAATTACCCCCTTGGGGGAGCAAACTTATAGTTCACTTATGGGATTCTTAAAATATAGAGGTTAATGTATAAGGAAACTAATATAGAAGATGTACGTGTGTATGCGTAGTCTCTCAGTCGTGCCTGGCTTTCTGCGACCAACGGACTGTAGCCTGCCAGGCTCCATAGTACATGCTAAATAATCATTTCATTTTAAGTTGTGCCTGCTTTAGAATATATACCAAATATTGAGATAAAGATGATCTTGCTATTCCCACATTGATCGACCTGTTTAGAGTTATTCTCCAAATAGGCTAAAATCACAATCAAAAATTACTTTTTAATAGGTTTTGGGGAGTTAGTTACATTATTTGGATCTCATAATTTTATATTAAAAATGGATCTTGGAGATCATGCAGCTCATTACTCAAATGGGAGCTTAGTTCCCAAAAGGCCTCTCAAGGTCATCGAGCCCGTTAGTAGTGGAGTTATGGAGCCAGATAAAGAAATCGGGTCTCCTGACTTATTGTATAATATCCGCTTTAGTACACCTTATTTCCTCTGAGTCAGATCGATAAACTGTTCCCTAGTGACATTCAGACATCTCTCAGATATTTGTGGATAATGTAACACTGTGGCTATTTTGGAGTATCAATCCAGAAGTTAAGATAATACAAGATAGGTTGCACTTGAATGAATATGCTTTGGTGCGTAAATTATTTCATAACTTGGATATTTTTTTCCTGCAAAATAGTAGCTTTCTGATATATTTTTTGTTTTCTCAAATGGGATGAGGGATAGAGATAATTCATGTAATTCAAGGGAAGGGAAGCAAACAAGAAAAAGAATTATTTCATTCTTATTCAAAAGGAACAGTACACCTATTTGATGTTTTCTTTAGAGATCCCAAATCCATTGTTTCTATAGCTGATAATAGTTTGCTCTTCCGAAAGGCTGCACGCTTTGCAGAGGTTAAAGCTTGCACCACACAAGTGTAGCTGTTTGTTCACCACACTGCAATGCCAGGTGAACTTTAACTAAGAGCTCAAAAACTGAACAGCTTAATCCTACAGAAGCAATTTTGTTAACCGGCAAAAGGGTACCTGGATTTTGAGTATTTCTCAGTGGAGCTTGGCTGGGAATTTAAAATACCTTATAGAGTTCCTCTTGGGACAAAGAACAGCTGCTGGATGGTAATCTAATAAAACAGAATCGAACAAAACTGAGGTCTGTGATGTAAGTGCTGCTGAACTCCTCTCCAACAGCTCAAGCATTTTTGCATTGACGGACTGATCAAGACAATGGACTTGTGGAGGTGGCCTCACCAGGGCAGCTAGAACCTTCCTGCAGCCTTCCACCTCCTACTCCCCTTGCATCCAAGTTTAATGGGATTTTATTGTGTCCTAAACATACAGTCTAAGTGCTGAGCTTCTTGACCATTTTCGTCTGATAGTTTCTTCCATTTGAATTTAGGAGTAGGTATGAGCAATTGAGCCAAATGAAAATTAACTAAATGGCATAGAGAAAGGAGCTCTGGATTCAAAGTTGAAAGTTTCAGATGCAGGTGTTTCCTCCATCATCTCTAATTTTAAGCAAGCTTCTCAAACTATCTTGCATTATATCCACTGGTTTCTTGTAAAAATATAATACTGATTTCCATCTTCTTTATGGTTCAAGATTTGTTTTTTTAAAATAATTAAATGGACTTAAGCTATTTGAAAGTTATTTTTTTTAAGTGGCTCATACCCTTTGTTGGATTATTATAATTGCAGTCATTCCTTTTGTATTTTCTCTTGAATAGAGGACTGCATTCGATTACTCAGGCTTTCATAACGAAATACTACGAACTGGGTAGCTTCAACAGCAGTAATATTTGTTTCCCAGACCTGACAGTTAGAAGTCAGAGATCAAAGTTTCTGCAGGTTGGTTCCCTCTGAGTGTTATGAGGGAGAAGCCCCTCCAGGCCTTTCTCTAATTGCTGGTGATTTGCTACCAGTCTTCACTGTTCCTTGACATACAGAGGCTTCACCCTGATTTTAACTGTAATCTTCACATGGTGTTCTGTTTATGTAGCTGTCTGTGTCCAAAGGTTTCTTTTAAAAAGATATTACTCATAAAGGATTAGGGGTCCAGCTGAGTATGAACTCATCTTAACTAATTACATTTGTAATGCCCATCTTTCCATATAGGTCATAATTTGAAGCACTGGGAGATAGGAGTTCAACCTAAGAATTGGGGGATGGGGCACAATTGAAACCCATAACAAGGAACATGGGCAATTTAAAAACTTTCTTAGTATTCTTTCTGTTGATTGAAAGCTTTAGGATTACCATAATGTCATTTTGCATCCTGCTGTTTGTTCCTCCATTTCTATTCTTTATTAACTATAAACAATAAACCACCTCCTAACATTATAAACTTATAATCTCAAAGTAAAAGAATATTCAGAGAGAAGCATTATAGTAAGTAATTGTGAATCAATCTTAGTAAATTAACAGTCTGGACTAATCTGACCACTAACAATTATTTTAGTCAGTTTCTGAGAATCAGCAAATAATGTACCCAACCCAATGAGAATTTAGGTATTTTCAATTTTCAAAGAATTTTAACTTATGTTATCTAACTTAAGCCAATGTTAACTGGTGCTGAAGCTGAAACTCCAATACTTTGGCCACCTGAGGTGAAGAACTGACTCATTGGGAAAGCCTCTGATGCTGGGAAAGATTGAAGGCAGAAGGATAAGGGGACGACAGAGGGTGAGATGGTTGGATGGCATCACTGACTCAATGGACATGAGTTTGAGTAGGTTCCAGGAGCTGGTGATGGACAGGGAAGCCTGACGTACTGCAGTCCATGGGGTCGCAAAGAGTCAGACACGACTGAGCAACTGAACTGATCTTAAGCCAAGATAGCACAATATATACCCACATTAAAGATGAGAAAATTCAGTTTAAGAGGGGATGAAATGTCAGAAGTTCCTTGACTAATGATTGAGTTAGATACAGCCTGGATTATATTTGATTTCCAGTCCAAATCTTGAATTTTTTCTCCTCTCATTATCGTGTTACTCTTTAGAAAATTGATAAAGGTAGGTTTGTGATGCATATGGATCTCAAACAGAGACTGATTGAATTATACAGTGGACCCAGTAAGTATAGATTGTCCATATAATGCTTTCTCAATTTCCTTAAATCAGATCTTTCTTATTCCTGTTATCAGTCAACAGTAGTTATTATGTATGAGGCTCTATGATTGATATAGATTATGAAAAGAATCATTTTATTTGTCTAAATCATTTTTTATCCTCCTGAAACATGATATGTTTATTTTTATTGTTGTACTAACAATTATCACACATTCAGTGACTTAAAATAATACCCATTCATTAGCTCACAGTTTTTCTGTGTCAGAAGTATAAGCACAGCATGAATCTCTGCTAAGGGTCTTGCAAGGTTGAAAGCGAGGGATCAACATGTTTTTTAATTTTGTTTTTGTTTTTCCTGAACTGTAGGGAAGAATCTTTTTCCAGAATCATTCACACTGTTGGCAGGATTCAATTCCATGTGATTGTAGACTCGCTCCCTGTTTCTTTGCTGTCTATTTGTCCAAGAGTCTTTCTGAGCTCCTAGAATCCGCCTTGGAGAAGGAAATGGCAACCCACTCCAGTACTCTTGCCGGGAGAGTTCCGTGGACAGAGGAGCCTGGTGGGCTGCTGTCCATGAGGTCGCACAGAGTCGGACATGACTGAAGCAACTTAGCATGCGTGCATGCATTGGAGAAGGAAATGGCCACCCACTCCAGTATTCTTGCCTGAAGAATCCCAGGGACAGAAGAGTCTGGTGGGCTGCTGTCTATGGGGTCTCCCAGAGTCAGACACGACTGAAGCGACTTAGCAGCAGCAGCAGCAGAATCCACCTGTTGATACGTACCCTGACTCATGGCCATGTTCAAAGCCAGAGATGGTGGGTCAAGTTCTCACACCTCTCTTGACCCTACCCTTCATCCTCATTTCTCAGCCCTCACTTCCTTATTCAGGTACATCAGATAGATTTTTCTGTCTCCTTCTTCTGCTCTAAAGAGCTAATATTATTACTCTGGACCTAGGATAACCTCCCTATGTTAAAGTCAGCTGTTAGGTAACCATGATTCCATTAGCAAGGTACTTTCAAAGAGGTACCTGGATTTATCTTTGATAGAATAACTAAGAAATGGCAATCTTGGAGGAACATATATAGAATTCTACCTATCATATCCTAGTAATTTTTTGTATTAACCATTTTCATATTGAACAGCAATATGCCCATAAATCATGTGCTTTTGAGTATAAAAAGTACCTTTACATTTATTGTAATAGAATGTATTTTTATAACATCTGTGGAGGATAGAGATAATCATCCTCATTTCATAGATTAAAAAAAACACAAACAGTGAGCTTCATAGATTTTCTCAGATGCAGGAGACCTGTAGTTTACAGTATATTAGAATTCCTCTCAGTAAAGAGTACCTACTAGCCCTTAACTTAACAAAGAGAACCAAGCCTTTATTGCATTCCTTCTGTTTTAATTATCTATTATTTATATAGTTGACACTGTTATTTCCTTTTACCTTTCTGAAATGTGAATCCTACCAAATTAAAAACTAATTTCAAGACAGAGGAGATTATTAGGGAGAGTGACAACTCCTGGATTAAATGCCTGACTCTTTGTCAGTACAATCCATATATTTTCAAGTTTGTTTACTGAGAGAGTTTGGAAGCAGTAACACTCTAGTAGCTATGAGCACACAAGATCTTGGTATTTAAATCCCATTGTCTACAGGCTCCTTGAAGAAGTGGCTGATTGCAGGGCTTGGGAGTATAAGAGAGAGTATAAGTTGAGCTTGGAGTATCATTAGCACCAAAAGCAAGAGAGTCCTCTAAAAGGATGGGGTCATATCAAAAGACACAGTTGTTAACCTGAAAGGACTCCCAATCATCAACGCTGGAGAATTAAAACAACCCAATAAATGACTCTAAGATTGAGTTTTAACCCATCAGTTCAGTTCAGTCGCTCAGTCGTGTCCAACTCTTTGCAACCCCATGAATCACAGCACGCCAGGCCTCCCTGTCCATCACCAACTCCTGGAGTTCACTCAAACTCATATCCATCAAGTCGGTGATGCCATCCAGCCTTCTTGTCCTCTGTCATTCCCTTCTCTTCCTGTCCCCAATCCCTCCCAGCATCAGGGTCTTTTCCAATGAGTCAACTCTTCGCATGAGGTGGCCAAATACTGGAGTTTCAGCTTTAGCATCAGTCTTTCCAATAAACACCTAGGAATGATCTCCTTTAGGATAGACTGGTTGGATCTCCTTGCAGTTCAAGGGACTCTCAAGAGTCTTCTCCAACACCACAGTTCAAAAGCATGAATTATTCGGCACTCAGCTTTCTTCACAGTCCAACTCTCACATCCATACATGACCACAGGAAAAACCATAGGCTTGACTAGACAGACCTTTGTTGGCAAAGTAATCTCTCTGCTCTTTAATATGCCATCTAGGTTGGTCATAACTTTCCTTTCAAGGAGTAAGCGTCTCAATTTCATGGCTGCAATCACCATGTGCAGTGATTTTGGAGCCCAAAAATATAAAGTCTGACACTGTTTCCACTGTTTCCCCATCTATTTCCCATGAAGTGATGGGACCAGAGGCCATGGTCTTAGTTTTCTGAATGTTGAGCTTTAAGCCAACTTTTTCACTCTCCTCTTTCACTTTCATCAAGACGCTTTTGAGTTCCTCTTCACTTTGTGCCATAAGGATGGTGTCATCTGCATATCTGAGGTTACTGATATTTCTCCCAGCAATCTTGATTCCAGCTTGTGCTTCTTCCAGCCCAGCATTTCTCATGATGTACTCTGCATATAAGTTAAATAGGCATGGTGACAATATACAGCCTTGATGTACTATTTGGAACCAGTCTGTTGTTCCATGTCCAGTTCTAACTGTTGCTTCCTGACCTGTGTACAGATTTCTCAAGAGGCAGGTCAGGTGATCTGGTATTCCCATCTCTTTCAGAATTTTCCATCGTTTATTGTGATCCACCAGTCCAAAGCTTTGGCATAGTCAATAAAGCAGAAATAGATGTTTTTCTGGAACTCTCTTGCTTTTTCGATGATCCAGATAAATAAATAATTATAAGCCCATAGTGAAATAGAGGGATAGAAAGAAGGAGAGTTAGAGCAGAGAGCGGAGAAGACACAGCTTCTCCTTAGGGAAGAATTTCAGTTAGTAAATATAGAAGGAATAAAGAAGATGGAACAAAAAAGATGGGACATCATCATTAGAAAACCTCAGTAATAACTGTTTTAGGCAAGAACATCTGATGGATGCTAAAAACAGTGGATAAAAGTTTGAGGAAAAGAAAACTTTTTTTATTTTCTCAAGATTCTTGTGAAAAATACATAACCACTATCTAATCATGAGAAAATATCAGACAAACCTAAGTTGAGGAACACTGTACAAAAAATTTTGACATTACTATTTGCTGCATCATTAGATCATGGAAAAAGAAAAATATATTAGTGATAATGCTAGTAAAATCTGAATAAAGTTAGTAGTTTGTTTCTTGTTTTGATTATGGCACTATGTTTATGTAGGTAAACAATGAGGGGGGTGAATAAAGAGTATATGGGAGTTCTCTGTACTGTTTTGGCCATTGTGTAGTCTAAAATATATATATTTTTAAGTCTAGTTCTTCCATAAAGTAGCTCTGTAATGTTGAATTAACTCACGTAACCTCATTGAGCTTCACTTTACTTTTCTGTGAAATAGACTTACTTAGGAATGTTGTGGCTTTAAAGATGTGTGTGTCCTAAACCATGTGTGAATGCTCAGTCATGTCTCACTCTTTGCAACCACATGGACTGTAGCCTGCCAGGCTTCTCTGTCCATGGAATCTTCCAGGCAAGAATACTAGAGCGTGTTGCTGTTTCCTGCTCCAAGGAATCTCCCCTACCCGGAGACTGAAACTGCATCCCTTTCATTGACAGACAGATTCTTTACCAGTGCACCACCTGGGAAGCCCCTGATGCAAAGAGCCAACTCATTGGAAAAGACCCTGATGCTGGGAAAGATGGAAGGCCAAAGGAGGAGGGAGTGGCAGAGGATACCATGTTGAGATAACATCACCAACTCAATGTGAATTTGAGCAAACCCTGGGAGATAGTGGAGGACAGAGGATCCTGGAGTGCTGGAGTCCATGGACTTAGTGACTGGAGAGTAACAACAACAGAATAGGCTTAACAATTCAGAAGCTGTAACAGATGAAGCATGAGGGATATAATTTAAACAGCATAATAATTAAAAGCAATGGATTTGAAGTCATACAAATGTGGTATAAGTCTGATTCTGGTGAGACTGCACATCTACCTAAGTTCATTAAAACTCGGTTTCCCTGTTGTTAGTAATGATAGGCTTATTGTGGGTCTTAAATAAGATACAGTCACTTATCAGAGACTTTGACATAGTATATATGCAAATTATATTTAAACGTTCAGTGAATTGGATATATTTTAATTATTATATAGCGACTTCAATGAAAGTAGAAAATGTAGTAAAATATATTTAACATAAAATTTGTCATCTTAACCATTCTTGTAGCATCAGTTATGTTCCTAATGTTAGATAGCAGTCTCCAGGATTTATTTTTAAATTTTTCCTTACCTCGCAAGGGAATACCTAAACCCAATAAGCAACAACTTTTCATTCCTTCTCATCCCCAGCTCCTGGTAACCTCTGGTCTGTTTTGTGTCTCTATGAACTACCCAATCTAGGTGTTTTTTGTAAGTAGAATCATATAATATTTGTCCTTTTGCCTGTTGTTTCTGTTCACTGAAGCTTTTTACTTGAATCTCAGCTCATCATCTATTTCTCTACATGCTATTTTCTATACATGTATAAGCTAAATGGTCAGGTAAATAATTTGTTAATGTGTTAATAAAAAAGCAGATGAACGAATATCTGTCAATTTTGCTTAACAACTTAAAGAACCAAAAGCTTTTTACTTGAATCTCAGCTCATCATCTATTTCTTAAACACTATTTTCTGTACATGTATGAGCTGAATGGTCAGGTAAATATTTTGTTAATGTGTTAATGAAAAAGCAGATGAATGAATATCTGTCAATCTTATTTAACAACTTAAAGAACCAAAGTTTCTGCCAAGAAATTATGTGTGAAAATGTTCACCACAGTGTCATTAATTATAGCAAAAGAGTTACCTAAACATCCAATAACAGGTGAACAATTAAATTAAAACTGGTAGAGATTGTAAAAAAAAAAAAAAATGCTCCCTGGTGATTTCTGGATAGTGGAATAACAGATAAATTTTATTTTTTGTTTTATTTTTCATATTCATTGTTTGAAACATTTATTATTTTTATAAGAGAAATTTATATATACTATTTATCACAGTATGCACTATAAATGTTCATACTGCTACCCAGATTTTTACTGGTGACACTTTGTGTCCATAATTTACTTATGAATGAACAAATAAAGCTGTGAATGCTTATGCCAGGAGGTAAACCAAGAATGAGACAAAAGAAACAAGACATAGAGAATAAACTTACGGACATGGGGAGAGGGGAGGAGAGGGTGAGATGTATGGAAAGAGTAACATGGAAACTTACGTTACCGTATGTAAGATAGATAGCCAGCAGGAATTTGCTGTATGGGTCAGGAAACTCAAACAGGAGCTCTGTATTAACCTAGAGGGGTGGAATGGGGCGGGAGATGGGAGGGAGGGTCAATAGGGAGGGGATATATGTATACCTATGGATGATTCATGTTGAGTTTTGACAAAAAACAAAATTCTGTAAAGCAAGTATCCTTCAATAAAAAAAATAAATTAAAAGAAAAGAATGAGGAAAGAAATTGAATCCAGTGCTCTGGATTCCAATATATCACGT
The DNA here is from genome assembly GCF_023091745.1 of Budorcas taxicolor. Lineage (NCBI taxonomy): Eukaryota > Metazoa > Chordata > Mammalia > Artiodactyla > Bovidae > Budorcas > Budorcas taxicolor. The sequence goes on from NC_068910.1 coordinate 36,601,701, forward strand.
TAGATGTTCTGCATAAACAGATATTAACAACTAAGCGTCTAAAATAATTTTTTTAGTTTGTGTTATTGTTTGAAGCTAAGAGTAATAAATAGGTTTGATTTATACAGGAACAGTCACAGTTTAATCTGGAGAGAAGCTCCATAAAAAAGGAAGTTGTTTTTACTTGTAACTTGTTTAGTTTGAAACAAAGAGGAAAACATGAGATGAATCAGTTGTCAAGAAATACAAATATATCTAAAGAATCATGGTGAGATTTGACATACTTTTGGCATTTTCTTTATTATTTCTTTGCAGATCCATTGTATACACCATTTGATCTATAAATCAACCAAGATCTGATAACTTTTGCAACATAACTGCCATGAATCTATCTTGGTATATGGAAGGATTCCTTTAACAAAGAAAAGGCATAAAATAAAATGAATATGAAGAACACTATAGTGGATTTTGGTGGTGCATCTGTATTTCAGGAGCTTCCCAGATGGCTCAGGGGTAAAGAATTGACCTTCTAATACAGTATACGCAGGAGATGTGGGTTTAGTCCCTGGGTTGGGGAGATCTCCTGGAGGAGGAAATGGCAATCCACACCAGTATTCTTGCCTGAAAAATCCCATAGACAGAGGAGCCTGAAGGGCTGCAGTCCATGGTATTGCAGAGTTGGACATGGCTGAGCAACTGGGCACGTGTGCATGCACGCCCGCACACACACACGCACACGGTTTTTCAGTAATCTTAGCTTCATGTGTTATTTGGCCACATTTATTGGACCCACTCCATCTATCATATGGGATGACACTCCCCCTTTGGGTCATGAAAAGGTGAAAATAGGTGATATGCTGAAAATGATAATCGAAATCAGTCAAAACATCAAATTTGAGGTCTGATAAATATGAAGATAACAAATGCAGTCATGAAAAGTTGTCCCCATCTTTACAAAGGAATGTCTTGCTTTAGGAAAACCCTCAGTTCAAAAATTGGTAATTTAAAGGATTAACCTTCATAGAATAACCCATTTGGGACATGTCTAATTTTTTAACATCTAAATTGTAAACTAATGTGTTGACCATACCACTTAAATATGTGTATATGTTATGTATATTATGTACATATATATATATATATATATATATCCCTGCACTTCTACATACACGATAAACATCTGTGACATATTTGTTTAAAATTACTTCATTTATGAGCAGCATGGCAATTAAAGAAAAGGATTAGCTTGGTCATTTTCTTAAAACATGCTTTAGGGAGAAAATATCTGAAATCATGGAGCACTTATTTTTTGCTTTGTCCTCACTTTGATCATAAGCAGCTATCTTACAAACTTTTTATCAGCAAATAAGTATTTTTCGTACAGCCTAAGAGGGAGTTTGGACTAGGGCATTTCCTTATTGATACCCTGAGTTACGTGTCCCTTGAGACCAATTACAAAGGTTCACAAGGTTGTTTATATTTTGCTTTCTCTTGATGCCTTTTTAATGAGGCCTGCAAGTAAACAGCAAGCATGATACTTTCTTGGAGACCTGTCTGCCGCCTACAATCATTTATTACTGATACATCTGGGAAATGATTTATAAATTAAATATTAGGAAAATGTGTTTTAGGGAAAAAAAAGTAAGAGGTATAGTTTATAATTCTCATTTAGGGAGTCAGGCCAGCTATTTGCTAATGGAAGAGCAGTGAGAGCCACTCTTGGAAACATGGTTGTGGTTTATGTATTAATATATAATAAATAGAGAAAGTGGATGAAGAGAGTCTTCAGTGAGTATTTTTGGATATGTGGTTCATTTTAATAAATTGTGAAAAGAGAGGATCCTAGTGCTTCCTTCAGAAGACCACTTGGAAAGTGAGAAATAATAAATAATAAAATTGACATATCATTTGTTTTATAATGCCTCTGTAGGACAAAAATATGCTTATCAATAGTAAGCGAATATAACTTCATCACAGAATAGAGTGTGATAGTCAAGTCTTCATGGAATTAAAGTAGAAAGTATACCAGAGGCTATTTTATTTTTAAACTTTTTAGTTGAAGTATAGTTGATTTACAATGTTGTGTTAGTTTCTGGTGTACAGAAAAGTAATTCAGGTAAATATGTGTATATATATATGTGTGTGTGTGTTTATGTGTGTAGATATATATTAATATATATATACTTTTCAGATTCTTTTCCATTATAGTTTGTTACACAATATTGAATACAGTTCCCTGTTCTATACTGTAAGACTTTATTTTTTATCTATTTTATGTATAGTAGTCTGCATCTGCTAATCCCATACTCCAGACATCCCCTCCTGCCCTTTACCCTTTGGTAACTGTAAGTTTGTTTTCTCTGTAAGTCTGTTTCTGTTTTGTATATAAGTTCATTTGTATCATTTCTGATTCCACACATAAGGAATATTCGTCTTTTGTCTAAATGACTTGCTTCACTTAGTATGATGATCTCTAGGTTCATCCATGTTGCTGCAAGTGACGTTATTTCAGTTTTTTGTGGGTGAGTAATATGCATTCACTCACAAATCTTTCTCCTTTCCTCTGTTGATGAGCATTTAGGTTGCTTTCATGTCTTGGCTGTTGTCAACAGTGCTGCTGTGAACACTGGGTGCATATATCTTTTGGGGTTAGAGTTTTCTCTACATGTATGTCTAGAAGTGGGATTGCTGGATCCTATGATAGTCTATTTTTAACTTTTGTAAGGAATTGTTTTCCATAGTGACTGCACCAATTTACATTCCCACCAACAGAGTAGAAGCCTTTTCTCCACACTGTCTAAAAGAGGCTATTTTAGAACAATCTTCTCGTTGCAGAGGTGGTGAAATTGAAGACATACCTACTGATGACTTACCCAAGGTCACATAACTTTTAAAATATTAAGCTTTGGAGGTTACTTGCAGGGCTTTGCAATTTATTTTTGTACATATACAGTAGATTTTGTGTGGCAGAATTCTGCTCTTCAGCTAATCAGTCAGATTAGGTCTGCATGTCAATAAGAATATCTTTCACATCTGTATCATTAAAGGAAAATGAACCATAGTTGTGTTTATACACCTGGTACTTAAGAGGAACAAAATCACAGGTTTTGGATCATCTTCTAACATGTCATGAATCCTAGGGAATTAAAGCATACTCATCTTAGAGGTTTTATTTAATAGAAACATTTGTACCTTTATGATGTTCTTTTTTGGAGAAGGCAATGGCACCCCACTCCAGTACTCTTGCCTGGAAAATCCCATGGACGGAGGAGCCTGGTAGGCTGCAGTCCATGGGGTCGCTAGGAGTCCGACACGACTGAGTGACTTCCCTTTCACTTTCCACTTGCACGCATTGGAGAAGGAAATGGCAACCCACTCCGGTGTTCTTGCCTGAAGAATCCCAGGGATGGAAGAGCCTGGTGGGCTGCCGTCTATGGGGTCGCACAGAGTCAGACATGACTGACGTGGCTTAGCAATGTTCTTTTCAATAATGAAAATGCCTGCATATAATAATGTCAAATTTCCAAGAATCAATAATAATAGTATAGTCGTTTATTTCCAGATCCCAATTCAATGTGTTTTGTTTCATTTCTATTAAAAAATGATTAGGCCCTATTTACTATGTGTTTTACAGATACAGTCAAGCATGTATGATATCTAGTCTGTATTTGAAAGAGACTTGCACATAGATTATCTGTGTATATATTATTCATTATACATTTATACAGTTGACTCCTGAACAGCATGGGTTGGGGGGCACCAGTACCCTCCCAACTGCTGTTGAAAATCATAGAACTTTTGATCCCCTTAAAACTTAACTACTAACAGAATACTGTTGACTGGAAGCCTTACCAATAACATAAACAGTTGATCAGCACATATATGTATGTTACAGTATATATGTATCTCTACCTGCTCTATGCTTTCTTTCCATACCTTTTCCTTAATCTTATTAGTATTTCTGGGCTGACATGGTTTGTCAGTAATATTTTTCTGAATATTGAAAATCTCCAGAAATGTTTTCGGTATGTTTACTGAAAAATGGCATGTAATTCAACACCTATGTTCAAGGTTCAACTGTATATTTAATAGAATTATATATATTTATGTTTACAGTATGTATTTTAAATTACTGTTTTATATTTTTACTTATTTTTGAAATACTTTAATCTAATTTTAAATATATGTGTATTCATACATTCCTGTAGAGACATTATCTTTTTCTGTTTTGACATATGAAGTGATAGTTTCTGCAGAAAACAACTTACTAGTGTGGCTTTGTTGGTACGTAGCTGTCACCACACCATGAAGGGAATCCACTGGATCATTGATAACGATTTAGGTATTTGGGAAGGTTAACTTTTCATAGTTTTTGGTCATTTTTAGCTCTATTTACTGCCATCCAACCAGTCCATTCTGAAGGAGATCAGCCCTGGGATTTCTTTGGAAGGAATGATGCCAAAGCTGAAACTCCAGTACTTTGGCCACCTCATGAGAAGAGCTGACTCATTGGAAAAGACTCTGATGCTGGGAGGGATTGGGGGCAGGAGGAGAAGGGGACGACAGAGGATGAGATGGGTGGATGGCATCACCGACTCGATGGACGTGACTCTGAGTGAACTCTGGGAGTTGGTGATGGACAGGGAGGCCTGGTGTGCTGCGATTCATGGGGTCGCAAAGAGTCGGACACGACTGAGCGACTGAACTGAACTGAACTGCCATTCCTCTAACCCATATGGGCTTATTAGAACAATGATGTACATTTAAACATTTCTCCTTTTTCTAATTTAAAACAAGTTATTTTTTTAGAAATTGAGATATAGGTACTTCCCTGGCAGTCCAGTTGTAAAGACTCCATGCTTGCAATGCAGGGGGCATGGATTTGTTCCCTGTTCTAGGAAACAAGATCCTGTGTGTCATGATACACAGCCAAAAAAAAAAGAAGAAGAAGATGGAGTATAATTGCCATGCATCGCGTGTATGTGCTGTTGTGTCCGAGTCTTTGCAGCCCCGTGAACTGTAGCCCATCAGGCTCCTCTGTCCGTGGGATTTCCCAGGCAAGAGTCCTGGAGTGGGCTACTGTTTCCTCCCCAACCCAGGGATCTAATCTGCATCTCTTCTGTCTCCTGCATTGGCAGGAGGATTCTTTACCACTGTGTCACCGGAGAAGCCACATAATTGACATATAATGTTTTATTAGTTTCAGGCATACAGCATAATGATCTGGTATTTGTATATACTAAGAAATAATCACAGTCAAGTTCTTTTGAAAAGATCGTATCTTGGTAAGTATAAGAAGACAAAAAAAACCCTCAAATGAACTTTGTGAGGCAGACACTGAAAATCTGTGTTGACTACTTCTCTCTAATTCATCCTTCTGACAACATTTACAGTTAGAAGAGAACAGAGTATTCTCTAAGAGTCATAGTTTTTAGATAAAGATTGTTACAAAGGCATAATCATTCCAAAAGATTTCCATCTTCCAACAATCTCTTGAAATTAATGAATAAAGACAATGGCCTTTTATTCATCCAACTTTACCACATCAGGCAGTGGAAATAGAAAATGATTTAAAAATTAATCCTTTCTCTTGACAGTTGTACAATGGTAATCCTCCATTTTTATCCTCTCAAAAGATATTTGAAGATAATTTTTTTATTCTCCTATTTTAATATTCTGTCTCATCACCTCATATATTATATAGTCAGTTTCATTGCTGGTGGCCAAAATAGAACCGCTGTTGAAAGTCAGGGCTAGGTTACTAGGGTTTTGAAGAATGTATTAACACTGAGAATCAAGACCAGGTGTATTTTTAGTGTTACTGCATTAGAATATGAATCCATAACTGAGATATCAGAAATGAAAGACTAGATTAGCTTTAATGTGAATAAGCTTAGGGACAAATCAGCTCCCTCTGCTTTTGCATTGTGGCTTCCCTGGTGGCTCAGTGCTAAAAAATCTGACTTCCAATGCAGGAGATGTGGTTTTGATCCCTGAGTTGGGAAGTTCCCCTGGAGGAGGAAATGGCAACCCACTCCGGTATTCTCACCTGGAAAATCCCATGTACAGAGGAGCCTGGCAGGCTGTAGTCCATAGGGTTGCAAAAGGGTCTGACAGGATTGAGCACCTGAGCACAATAGCAACAGTCCAGTACAGTCAGCCTGATGATGGTAACTTGGGCAAGCAAAGATAAGATAAATGTTATTTTTACTCATGTGTGATATTAGCAAAGTATAAGAACTATTCCTTAAGCCCTTTGTTAGATTTGCAGTGCTTTGGAATCTCACTTGTTCAGAGTGAGCACCAGCCCATCATAGTGCAACGTCTGTATTTCAACCAGACTTTACATTTAAAATGATGATATTAGTGCAATGAATCTCGTCCTTGTTTATTACTCTGTCATCTTGAAAACTGGCATGCGTGCATGACACATACTTGTTTCCTCAGAAGTATTGAGGTATTTATTCAATAGAACCTGTAAAGGTGTTAAAAATCTGATAAATAGAATTCTAAGTAAATACATTTGTTGAGGAGAAGGTAAAGCATTAACATGAAAAATTTGGAAATTGCGGCCTTAAATGATTGCCCTGTTTGGTTTTATGGAAAGGCTTTTCAAAAGGAAGTTTTATTTTTCAAACTGAAAGTTCATTCACTGAACTATTACTTTCTTTCCTTTATTCTTTATTCTCCTTCCCTGTCTTCCCCCTTCCCATCTGTCTCCTTCCTCTTTATTATCGAAAAATTAGTCCCTGGGAAAAGATACTGAATTCCTGATTCTCTATATGTCATGTAAATTTCATTGTTTTATGCCTGTTTGCCTTTGATTGAATGCTTGTTGCATTTTGAAGCATATTTTCCCCTTTTAAATTTAGATATGCTTCATTTAATATAAGAATCTTAAATTTTAAGTGTATAGATTGATATAGGTACCTGTAACCCACACTTCTATCAAGACAGAGGATATTTTCATTACCTTGGAAGAGTTCTCTCTTACCTCTTTTACCTCTTTACAGTCAATGTCTCCCTAACTTGAAACAATTCGTCTTCTGACTTCTGTCACTATAGACTAGGTTTGCCTGTTCTTGAACTTCATATACAGAGAATCAAACTCTGTAACCTCTGAAAAAGGCAAGTACCTTGGCTTATGTTCATAAACTGTAAGTTTTAAGACACTGTTCTTAGTGAACTGAGATGGGAGAGAGGCAATGTTTCTTTGGCCTTTAACTTGAACTTTGACGTCAGAATAGTTCATCTGTTCAAGTACAGATGACATCTTGAAGTTTTTCTTGTATTCAAGTTTAGAGAGAGCATGCTGCTGCTGCTGCTGCTGCTAAGTCGCTCAGGTCGTGTCCGACTCTTTGAGACCCCGTAGATGGCAGCCCACCGGGCTCCCCCATCCCTGGGATTCTCTAGGCAAGAACACCGGAGTGGGTTGCCATTTCCTTCTCCAATGCATGAAAGTGAAAAGTGAAAGTGAAGTCGCTCAGTCGTGTGTGTCCGACTCTTAGCGACCCCATGGACTTCAGCCTACCAAGCTCCTCTGTCCATGGGATTCTCCAGGCAAGAGTACTGGAGTGGGATGCCATAGCATGAGCATTTACCAAATACTCAATGCAGTTAATCAGAGACCCTTCATAGACAGTCAGTGCATTTATAACATGTGTTCATTTCCATACCTGAAAACAGATATTCTTTTCATTATGTGGACACATTGTTTCAACTTTAGATCTTTCTGTTCTTAGTCTTCTCTTTCACATATTAATTTATGCATTTACCCTTATTTTAAATTTTTTACTATTTGTTTATTATATTTTTACTATTATACATTTTATTCATTTTATTGTAGGTAGGTTACTCATTTTTTTCTCTGTATGTATGTGTATATATATGTGTGTGTGTATACTTATGGCTGGATGGCATCCCTGACTCGATGGATGTGAGTCTGAGTGAACTCCGGGAGTTGGTGATGGACAGGGAGGCCTGGAGTGCTGCGATTCATGGGGTCGCAAGGAGTCGGACACGACTGAGTGACTGAACTGAACTGAACTGATAGTTATGTGTGTGCGTATGTATATATATATATATATATTTGTTTCTTCTTTCTTTAAATGCCAAGAAATGAGACTCCAGTACTCCACTGTCTGAGTCATAGGTTTTTTGTGTTTTAATCAGAACATTGGACTCTCTCATAGTATATAGCAATAGTTGATACAGTTTAACTGAGTTATTAAATAATTGATGATGCTTTTGATAATATGTTTTGTTACATTTATGCATCATATGTATATACTCCTGTAACTTAAAACAAGGCGGAATTGCAGAGCAGTTAAGATAGAAAGCTTTAAATTAAACTACCTGGATTCGAGTCATAGATATATGGCTTGCTATTGTATGACATGAAGCAATTTACTTAAACTCACTGGATCTTACTTTATTCATTTGTAAAAGCAATGGTATTGAAACTTACTTCATAAAGTTGTTATGATGATTGAGCTAGACGATACCTTCAAAGTAGATAATAAGCACTTCACATGTATTAGCTATTATTTCCACTGTTTCAAGTAGGCAGGTTATTTTTATTTAAAAATGTATATAAGATTCCATATGATCTTATATACCTTTACATAGTAAAAGTGCTATATGTGAATTAACCTGTCAGCTATTTTCTATAGCCAAAATTGGCAAAAGCTAAATATTTGTGTTCAGTCTGGCTCTTGTATCTCTACTTTATTTAGGTGAATCAAAGTGAATGATAACAGCCATAGAGAAATTGCTTCTTGACTACAAATAATGAGACACTCCAGTTTAAATTACTTCAACAATGGTCTTGATTGAATCATTCTCTACTGCATACTTTGAGAATCCGGACAGTAGTTCTAAGAATAACAAAAGAAAATTCAAACCTCCCTTTTTGAATCACTAAGCCTTTTGATATTGGGAGAATGTTTTAGGTGTGGGGAAAAAAGATAAACATCAAATTTGTTGAACATAAAAGTGTGTCATCCTAAATTATTTACCTTTGAAAATTAATTTTAATGTTTCTCATTCTATAAAGATTTCTGTGTAAAGCCTTGAGTATATAATATATGTTAAATGTCTTTGAGTACCTACTATTGGCGACTACAGTTGCGGATTTTTTTCATCAAACATGTCACATTTTTGTTGCTGACAACTCGGTGCTTAGCCTAGTCTTGACATTGACATCCAGAATCTATATTGGCGGTTCTGATTGGGCAGCAAAGATGACGGAGACTTAAATCTGCCCCTCACTGTGGACACAGGGGATGGTGCCCCCAGCATATGAATGATAGATGATAGCATAGACGTATATAACTGGAAGATGGTAGATGTAAGACTTTCCTGACCTGTGGGGTTTCAGATTTTTCTAATATTGTAAGATGGCTGGTGGCTTCCAAAGGTCCATGCCTTTGAGGTACCAGAAATGCTTCTTATTTATGTAGGCATTTCATGCCACCAATGTAGGGCTTCCCTGGTAGCTCAAGTGGTAAAGAATCTGCCTGCAACGCAGGAGACGCTGGTTCAATTCCGGAGTCAGAAAGTTCCTCTGGAGAAGGGTTAGACAACCCACTCCAGTATTCTTGGGCTTCTTTGGTGGCTCAGATGATAAAGAATCCACCTATAATTGTGGAGACCTGGGTTCGCTCCCTGGATTGGATAGATCCCCTGGAGGAGGGCATGGCAACCCACTCCAGTATTCTTGCCTGGAGAATCCCCATGGACAGAGGAGGCTGGTGGGCTAGAGTCCATGGGGTTGCAAAGAGTCAGACTGAGTGACTAAGCACAGCACAGCATATGAGGATGTAACATCTTTGGGGAGCATATTTTAGGGGTTAATTTGTTTCATTCTGTATTACTAAGCTTAAGGGCTTGCACTTATCACCCACATAAATATTTCTAGATAAATAAAATAACCTTATAAGATTTTCAAAGGACAGTGAAATACAAAGACTACTTTAAAAGAATATGACAGCAAAAAATGCATATATGTGTAAAAATATATAAAATAATTCTCACTGAAATATTAATGGGCATTTATCTTTAGCTGGAAATTCAAGTAGTTAAAACATTTCTTTGTAATTATTTCATTTTTATACTGATTAAACTTTATTCATATAATCAGAAATAAAATAATATACACATAGTAGATTCTAAAAGAAAACCTGAGCAAACCATTAACTATAGAAGAAATCAGTGACATTTTCAACTACTTCTCAAGAAATTATCCTACCTGTTCCTTCACAGAACATATTTTTTAAATTTAATTTCTGTAAGCATATGGGGTGGTCTGGTATTTCAATCTCTTTTAGAATTTTCCACAGTTTATTGTGATCCACACAGTCAAAGGCTTTGGCATAATCAATAAAGGAGAAATAGGTTGTTTTCTGGAACTCTCTTGCTTCTTCCATGATTGGGTGGATGTTGGCAATTTGAAAGAGATGGGAATACCAGACCACCTGACCTGCCTCCTGAGAAACCTATATGCAGGTCAGGAAGCAACAGTTAGAACCAGACATGGAACAACAGACTGGTTCCAAATAGAAAAAGGAGTACATCAAGGCTGTATATTGTCACCCTGCTTATTTAACATATATGCAGAGTACATCATAAGAAATGCCGGGCTGGAAGAAACACAAGCTGGAATCAAGATTGCTGGGAGAAATGTCAATAACCTCAGATATGCAGATGAGACCACCCTTATGGCAGAAAGTGAAGAATAACTAAAGAGCCTCTTGATGAAAGTGAAAGAGGAGAGTGAAAAAGTTGGCTTAAAGCTCAACATTCAGAAAACGAAGATCATGGCCTCTGGTCCCATCACTTCATGGGAAATAGATGGGGAAACAGTGGAAACAGTGTCAGACTTTATTTTGGGGGGCTCCCAAAACACTGCAGATGGTGATTGCAGCCATGAAATTAAAAGACTCTTACTCCTTGGAAGAAAAGTTATGACCAACCTAGATAGCATATTCAAAAGCAGAGACATGACTTTGCCAACAAAGGTCCGTCTAGTCAAGGCTATGGTTTTTCCTGTGGTCATGTATGGATGTGAAAGATGGCCTGTGAAGAAAGCTGAGCACCAAAGAATTGATGCTTTTGAACTGTGGTGTTGGAGAAGACTCTTGAGAGTCCCTTGGACTGCAAGGAGATCCAACCAGTCCATTCTAAAGATCATTCCTGGGTGTTCATTGGAAGGACTGATGCTGAAGCTGAAACTCCAATACTTTGGCCACCTCGTGTGCAGAGTTGACTCATTGGAAAAGACTCCAATGCTGGGAGGGATTGGGGCCAGGAGGAGAAGGGGATAACAGAGGATGAGATGGCTGTATGTTATCACCGACTTGATGGACATGAGTTTGAGTAAACTCTGGGAGTTGGTGATTGACAGGAAGGCCTGGTGTGCTGCAATTCGTGGGGTTGCAAAGAGTCAGATACTACTGTGTGACTGAACTGAACTCAACTGAACTAAAGCATATGGGGAAAGAAGCTTTTTAAATTATTTTACCAAATTATTACATGAATGCAAACACCTGACAAAATAACAAAAGAACACTTCAGATAAGGTAGACTTAGTAATATGAGTTCAACCATTGTATTCTTTGAAATTTTTGTTGTGGCAATATACATAACATAAAACTAACCATTGTAACCATTTTTGATGGTATAGTTCAATGCCATGAACTCCTTTCACATTGCTGTGTAGACTTTCATTACATCAGTGGTTTTTTTTTTTTTTTTTTTAAGTGCATTAAGATGTCGTAAGGTGCTTACATTCAGAAAACGAATCATGGCATCTGGTCCCATCACTTCATGGCAGATAGATGGGGAAACAGTGGAAACAGTGTCAGACTATTTTGGGGGGCTTCAAAATCACTGCAGATGGTGACTGCAGCCATGAAATTAAAAGACACTTCTTGGAAGAAAAGTTATGACCAACCTAGATAGCATATTCAAAGGCAGAGACATGACTTTGCCAACAAAGGTCCATCTAGTCAAAGCTATGGTTTTTCCAGTGGTCATGTATGGATGTGAGAGTTGGACTGTGAAGAAGGCTGAGTGCCGAAGAATTGATGCTTTTGAACTGTGGTGTTGGAGAAGACTCTTGAGAGTCCCTTGGACTGCAAGGAGATCAGTTCTGGGATTTCTTCAGAAGGAATGATGCTAAAGCTGAATCTCCGGTTCCTTGGCCACCTCATGTGAGGAGTTGACTCACTGGAAAGACTCTGATGCTGGGAGGGATTGGGGGCAGGAGGAAAAGGGGACGACAGAGGATGAGATGGCTGGATGGCATCACTGACTCGATGGACGTGAGTTTGGGTGCACTCTGGGAGTTGGTGGTGGACAGGGAGGCCTTGTGTGCTGTGGTTCTTGGGGTCGCAAAGAGTCGGACATGACTAAGCGACTGAACTGAACTGAACTATCTATTCCCTCCCTGTGGAGCCTCCCTAGTCCCTCCCATCCCACTCATATAGGTCTTCACAGATCACTAGGCTTGGTTCTTGTGCTATGCAGCATCTTCCCACTAGCTATCTATTTTACCCCTGATAGTATATACATAGCAATGCTACTTTCTAACAATTCTGTTTTAAAACCAGCAGTAATTTTTTCATACATTAAGAGAAAAACACATAAAGAGAGGAAGATAATAAATGTTGAGTGAATTTTGTTGAAAAACTCTTTCAGTAACTCAAAATCAGGAAGCAGTTTTCTCTTTATCTAAATCTTTGTGTCTAATATAGTAAATATAATGCAACTGTAGGTTTAACCACTTTCTATGTTAATGATTCTTTTAAAAGCATTTCTATTTTTATCTGGTGGATGAGGTATTCTAACTTCTGTTTTGACTTGAGTGCCACCTGGTCAACACCACAGTGTTAAATGCATTCATCCTAAGAGACTCTACTATCGTGTAGCCCCTATCTTTTCCCTTCTCAGCATGAATGACCATTCCATCAGCAAGTGTATTTTGTAAAGGTATTGATGGTGTTGGCTTGTAAAAGCCTCATATTGTTTTGCCCACATCAAACCTGCACTCTCTGAATGAGAGAACCATAATAGCCCAAGCCTCCTGGTAATCTATATGAATTTTATAGAATTGCAGTTTATGGATCAGCTTTGTAATAGTACAGTGTTTCATTGGGCTTAACCAGGTGTGGGAAATTGTTCAGTGCTTTTATAAAGCCATAACATTTTCAAGGACAGGGATGTGATGGATCATTTCGTAAGAGAGAAGAAATGGATTAAACACATCACATTATTTTTAGTCCAATAGTAAGTGTAAGAAGGGAGGTTCATTTTACTTACTATACTTTTCCATCTAACCAGCATTTTGCTTTGATGGTCCATACACTAAATTCCTTTGTATTTTCCTTTTCCATCATAGTTTTTCTTTTATCCTGTGTTAATAACACAATAAGTTCATAAAATTCCAAAAACTCTGATACTTCATTCATTTGTTGCTGCTGTTGCTGTTAGCCTTGTTTATTTTTACCTCTTCTTTAAATATTTTAAAAACTGATATTTGCTTAGTCTCATTAGACCTCTAGATTTCACCACATTCTCATCCTTCACTCCCAACTCTGGAAGCTTAACAACCCAAGTTATAAGTTATGTTCATAGTACTGTAATTTCCTTAACTACTGAGTGAATTTCAAATACAAGGTGATTTGGAAGTGAGAATTATTTAGTCAATAAACAGCTATTGTATAAGCATTAAGTTACACGTATAGTATCCTGTCCTTACAAAATGAATCTCGTGGAGAGAGAAATTAAAAACGTATTTAGCAGATACTTATTTTATATATAAAAAAAGAGCTTATCTGTAAGTTAGAGTCTGATTCCTTCCTAAGGTTATTCCATATCATGGACCACATGTGTCCTCCAGGAAGAATAAAATCTTTAAGTTTCAGACTTTATAAGTGATGTTGCTTTATATTCTGACTCTGCCATGTACTGACTTTGTGACCTTAGAGAAATTTACTTCATTTAGCTTTGCCCTCAGAGTTTGCATCTTTGAAATGATGATAATAGGAATATATGCTTTATATGTGTTTATGAAATTACCTTTGTGCATAAAAGTACTTAAATGATAGTTGGTAGGTAGTCCAACCATCTTGTGTGCCCATGGTGGGGCTGGACTGCTCTACTCATCCTCTTTACATTGGGGAAGTCTTTCATGCTTCCTTATTTGAGTTTCCATTTACCACTGTTAATTCTGAAAAGTCTGTGTAACTTGTGTTATAAAAGAACCAAGGGTCTGTCTGGTGTTCTAACTTACTCCTGCATCAGATTTGCTTCTTTTATCAGAAGCTTCACTGTTTGATGACCACCCTTCTCAACTGCGGGCTGGCAGACAGGTTATAATGGCTCCAGCTGCCTCCTAGGCACTCTGTTCTGTTACCTCCTTCCCTGGGGTCTTTATCTGCCCTGGAGCAGGCACAGGTCCATTTGGTTTCCACAAAACTTATTCTCTATTTCTCCTCTGAATCTGTGCCATTCGTAGAGATGTGGATGAACTTAGAGTCTGTCATATGTAGTGAAATGAGTCAGAAAGAGAAAAACAAGTATAGTATATTAATGCAAATACTTGGAGTCTAGAAAAATGGTACAGACGAGTCTATTTCCAGGGCAGGAACAGAGACACAGATTTAGAGAATGGACGTGTGGGCTCCACGGGAGGGGATGGTGAGACGAACGGGAGACTGGGGTTGACATATACGCCCTATCATGTAGAAAATAGGTGGCTAGTGGGGGGCTGCTTTAAAGCACAGGGAGCTGAGCTCGGTGCTCTGTGGTGACCTAGAGGGTGGGGTGGGGGGCAGGAGGTGGGGAGTGGGTGGGAGGAACGCTCAAGGGTGAGAGGATATATGTATAGCTGATTCACTTCATTGTACAGCAGAGACTAATCAGCATTGTAAAATAATTGCACTGCAGTTTTTTGTTGTTTTTTTTTTTAAGTGTACCAAATAAGCATGTTGTAAATAAATAAAGCAAAGGTAAGTCTGTGCTTGGGTGAGGATAAGCTTACTGGAAGGAATAGTGAGTATGGGTGATCTTGTCAGAGCTGTTTCAGTCCATGAGTTATTTGGACCCTGGTCAAGTAGATTAGGGACAGGGAGACCTGTTGTGCTTTAGTCCATGGGGGTCGCAAAGAGTCGGACACAACTGGACGACTGAACAACAAGTAGACAGTTGATGGCAACTTCAGAAGCAGAATCCAGTTTCTTTAGTAGAGTTCACTATCTATCGTGAAACAAGCAAGGTCATTGACAATCACATTTTGAGCTGGTTTCAAAAGCAGTAATCTCAGTCCATGATCTGATTCAAGCTTCAAATTCAGAACTACTGAGTCTGCCCTGAACTATTTGATGTTCTACTATGGGATTTTGAGCACGGCTCCTTTCCCATCCCTCATATTAATAACTTGCCAACAGACCCCTTGGGAAGTGATTGTAAAAGAGAAAACTAATAAAATGAGATTAGAGGAACCTCTTGAAAATAATATATAGAGGGCCTTTACAAATGCTAACTAAGACAATCAATTTGCAACACAATACTGGTTATGACCCAGGTATTAAAATTACTGCTAAACCATTAGCTACAATAGTATTACCTCCAGTAGCAAGTGTTTACTTCCTGTCCTGTTACATGCTATTTTACATGATCCAGAGTCAGTATAAAGCTGTAATTTGGCAATTGCATTTGTGTGTTTAATAATGTTGATAAAGGAGAAATACATACTTGGTGAAACAATTCCACTTTTGTAATACATACACATCCAGGGCTTAAGCAAGGTGAAGTCATTCAGCATTTCTGATATACAGAGGGAAGGATGTACTTACTATCTTAAGAAGAAATAACACATAAAATAATGTCTGGGACATTGAATTGAGAAAATTAATCAATGTCATTTTTAATCAGTATTGACTTGGGTTGTGAAAGAAGGGAATGATTTGTAGAGCATGATGTTTGTATCAGAGTTTAGAGGATCTCCCAAAATGAAAGAAGCCTTAGATCCATAGGGTGAAAAAAGGATGAATCTTAATGTAGGACAAGGATACTGAGGTCCAAAAAATAAAGGGCTTTCTTAAGATTTTATTATGAAAGTAAATTTGTTTGCTCTAGGATTCAGGACTAGGATCAACAGGTAGAAGGTAAATTGACACATGGTTCAAGTTTCTAAAAGGATTTATAAAACTGGATCTTCCCAACAATGGGGAAAAAAATAAGCTGCTTTGAATAATAGTGAATAATCTATCATTGCAAGTAATTAATCATATAATAAGTAACCTTCTAACTTGAATTAGGTACCCCAGATCCCCATTGGCTGAAAAGCTTGGTGTAGTTTATCATCTACATTTCAGTGTAATACAACTTTCTATACCTTAAGGTTTTCAATTTTATTAAGATTTTATAAATTTTAGGGTGGTAGTGAAGTATTTATAGTGGCCATCGTGTGTTCAGGGTGTGTCCAACATTTATTTGTTCATATGTAGGAGACACAATGAACTGATCTCCTTAAGTCCATGTCAGTTCAATGATTTAAAAAATGCTGGCATTTTAGTGAAATGTTCTGTGGATTACACAATATAACACAGTAAATAGAAAAGTCTGCAACTAAAAGATAAAGCACTTATGTGTCATATAACATTGTATGAATAAATATAAAATGATTTTGAACCAATTTTTAAAACTTCTACTAACAAGCATAATCAGTTGTCATGCAGAGGATGATGGGGGGCAAAGGGTATGTTAAGGAAGTTTACAGATAACCGAATGCCTTCTTGTATTAAATGCATTTCCCCATCTTTTAGGGAAAGATGTATCCAAATGTGTATCCAAATGTGAGTAGTTTCAGAGATCTGTCTGGTCCTCTGTCCCTCACACATATACACAAATATAAGCATATACATCAGCTCCAATATTTATTTCCCTTATGGTCTCAGAACATTAAATGTTTGTAATCACTGCACTGCATGACTATAATTTTTAGTTACAGATTGAATAGTTCTGAGATGTTGATTTTGCTGAAAATTGTGGTCACTGGGCAACGTGGTTTCTGGAGGACACTCTCGCATGTAGAGTCGTAGGGCATATGGGGGAGTCTGTTCCTGATTGCACTTGTTTGTGGTGGCGTAGTACAAGTAGATATTATTACTTCCTGTATCTGGTGCTGTCAGCACCCTGCCTGTATGCCTCAGACCTTTAATTGTGTTCTTGAAGACCTCCAGTCCCTATTACCTACAGCCCTTTTTTCTAAATTCTCTTTTCCTGAAACTGTGGGAAATTGTACTGCTCGTAAGGTATGACTGAGCTGTAAATGCTGAGAATTACCATCCCTTGGAAGTGGCCGTCCACTGGTGACTCTTAGTGCAGGTGCAATTTAAATACCCTTGCTCCCCTACCCCTTAGGCAGGACCACCCTGCAAGATGTGTTTTATACCACTTGGCTGAGTTTCTCTGGAGGATTGCCCACTCTGTTAGTGGCTTTAATAAAAATATTACTTATTGGATGTTTTTACTGGTGTATAACATTTTCTCACTTTCTTCCTAGCATCACCTGTATTTCCTAAATAAACTCATTTTATCCTAATCCTTGTCTTAGAGACAGCTTTTGGAAAAACACAGACTAAGACACATATTGTCCTCAGTTGACAAGAGTAGGCCATCTTGAAAGGGCTGATAGAACCAGCCTTTATTTCACTATACATTTCATACTCCAGTCTCAGCTCAGCCATCTCCATGTTGACTTAAAAAAAAGAAATCATGACATGAGAGTTGTAGTCATGTTTTATTCGGGGCAAAATGAGGACTGAATCCTGGGAGACATAATCTTAGATTGCTGGAGAAACTACTCCAAAGAGATGGGGGGAAGGTCAGTATATATGTGATTTTGGTGAAGGGAAAGTCACCATCAAGCAAATATATTTTCCAAAAGATTTCTCCTAGTCACGAGGAGCAGCTGTCACCATGAAGGATTTTAGTGCTTTTCTAGATATGAGGATATTCAAGAATTGAACTCATAAAATCACCTCCTAAAAATATCTACCTATCTGAAGACCTGCTCTGCCAGTTTTTCCCAGAGCACAGGGTACCTCTGTTCTTTTCTCAGCCCATAACTCCTTTCAAGGGTTGTTGAAAATTAGCAGCTACAGCAGCACCTGGTTTGATCCTTGTAGATGGCAAGTGCCCATGACAAGTGTCAATTTGTAGTTGACACCCATCACCCTAATAATCAACATCCTGTAATAATCAATGCCTTGTTTTCAAGAGGCAGTAGGGACTGAGCTTTAGGGTGTGCATAAGAGAGTTTCATATGCGTATCCTGATTTCCTTTCTCTGCTGTTTGTAATGGGAAACATTAGACAGTCAGTGCTTGAAGCCCCTCTTCACATACTCATTCAGTATTCTCTTGAATGGTGTGTGTCCTCACTGAAGTTTAACCTTTGTACATCAAAGATGGGGCTGAAGCCAAACTCATTTACAATATAACTTCTTAGTATGGAACTCTTACCTTGATAAGCGAATGCTAAGCACTTTATAATCATTATTGACATTATAGTCATGGCTATCTTTTGAGATAGAACTGTTGTTCCCATTTTACCAATAGAAACCTTAGTTACAGAGAGGGTATTATGTAATTTGCTTAAAACACTAACAAGGAAGTCTTGCTAGTTCCTAGCAAGGGCTAGGAAGGAACTTAAAGAAAGTTCCTAGCAAGGAAGAGACTGGAAGAGCATTTGTATTTTTAGACATTATTTATAATATTGGCATCTGTACACTGGCGTACTTGCCTGATTTTGTGTTTCTATCTAGTCTGACATCTGTAACTAACTGTTGTGGATAACTTTGTTTCTGTTCTCTGACAGTGCAATGAAAAAGCAGTCACTAGGAGAGTCTCACCTGAGATAAAGTTACACAGACTTGGAGAGGGGTATTGCAGAGAAGGAAAGCTTTCCAGTGGAACAAAAAAGAGGGGAATGCAGACCAGATTTTCACGCTACTTTGAATTAGCCCTTGGCCTTGTTGCCCTTGATCCTGAGTGCCTAACCCTGTTCTCTTTAGACACATGTTTTTCCAAACTTCTCCATAGAAGAAAGTGATAACCCGGGGCTCTTGGTTTTAGTTCTGCTCATTCTACAGCTTTTTACATAATGGGAGGGCATCTGGATTTGATAGTTCCCTCTTTCACCAACACAGATGTGGTGTTTTTTAGTGTCCCTCAAAAAGAGACATCTTCTCAACAGCAAAGTCTAAATGTATTGTGATAGTGATCTCTATTTCGATTCCTGAGAGTCAGAAAAATAATCAAAGATTTGCATCAAATCTAAAGCCATTGTTCTGCAAGCTAGTTTCCACTAAAAGGTCTTCCCTATAGATTATTTCTACTTCTGGTCTAAAATGGGGTACAGGAATTTATTTTAGCATTTTAGAAGCATCTGTATAGCCTCAAAATAATTCACAATTTTGGAGGAATGACTTCATCTCATTGTCACAGTGTGGAGAGCTTTTGATGTCAAGGGATATCCATTAACATCCTGTTTTTTTCTAGTGTCTCAAAGTGACATGGCTTCAAAGGGATTCTGTATCATTTGCAGGGATGGAAGGACCATCAGGTCATGAGATAGGAGGTTTCCTACACTTCAGTGAGGGCTGTGTTGTCCAGGAGCTAACTTTGTTTTACCCTTTTCTACTACCTGTCCTGAATATCTAGTTCTGAATCTGAATTTCCATGCCAAACTGGAAAAGTAGCGTTGCCCTCTTTTGCACATCAATTTTGGATTTCAGCGTGGAAGGTGATACCATTATTTTTAGTGAAATGAACTTTGAATGAACTCTAAAAGTTATAAACCAATAACCAATACAACAAATAAGTGATTCACCTTAGAGCAATCTGACTTCTAAAAGTGGTGTTCCTGGGAAGCTTGTGTGTAACTGCCTTCTAGAAAGCCTCAGAAGTTTTTGCCTTTCTTTATTATTTTATTTTTCCAAATGGACGATTTTTGACAAACAGACTCCAAAGGGCAGTCAAGTGTCAAATACAAAGTTATGGCTGGTGCAGCTGCCTTTGGGATCACACGCTCCATTTATTCATTATAGAAAGCTCAGATGCACAATCATGTGGTGCCATTTTGTGTACCTGTCAGTTTAGTTCATTTAATGAACATTGATCATGCTCATTCAGACAAATTTCTCCATGCTGCAGACAAGTCTGTCATTTCTAAAAGGTGTGGTAGGAACTTTGGTTTTTTTGCAGCCTGCCTCTGTGAAATGCTTCTTGCCAAAAATAAACAAACAGATTTAACTAATGTACCTTTAATTTTGCTACAAAAGAGAAAATATAATAATTAAAATTTATTTTGGTTTTGCTGATATAAATCTAGTATTTTCTACTTAAAAATTTAAATTTTAATGGCTTTGTCATTGGATTCCTCTATGGATGTTTCAAGTTTTGCATTTTTATTCGTACCAAATGTCACTTTTTTCTTCTTTTTAAAATATTCTGTTATAAAATTTGCTACTGGGTAGTTTTATCACCCTTCGACTGCATTGAGTACACTGTTCGATTGGTGCCAGATTCATTGTCCTACATTAGCATGGTAAAAATACATTATTTTTCTTACCACTTGATTTTTGCATCCTGTCAAAAAATCTCACAAAATAATAGTTTAGGTTCTTATGATTGGAATGCATCATTTTTATGAATGATGTTTTGTTATTCACTTGTTATTAGAGACAGATTTTTAAACTATGTTCAGTTAGTTTGCCTCAGCTTAGGGTGCACTATATTTAGAAATGATTTACTCATAACTTCTGCGTCAGGAGATGATCCTAATCAGGTTTTGGAAAGGACTAAGTACATTTACATTATTCTACATGTGTTGTTATTTCAACGTGTGTATTTCATTTGGCTGAGCTTTCTTCCATCACCCTGGGGTACAAAACAGCTGAACAAGACAGATGTGCTCAAATTATAATACAGACTCATCTAAACAACTTGTGGGGTTTCCAAGTTACTGATGAAAATTAGAATTGAATCATGATACCAAGCACTTCATATATCCAACTTTTAGATTTTGAAAATCCTGTGAAATAAATGGAGCATTCCATCCAGATGTAGTGTACCTATAGAATAAATTTATTAACCTAACAAATTTATTTTTTTTTGGTCTAAGATCCTCTTGGCTTAGATCATGAACTCCTTATTGCCAAATTCAGAAGAGAGTGGGGAAAACCACTAGACCATTCAGGTATGACTGAAATCATATCCCTTATGGTTATATAGTGGAAGTGAGATATAGATTTAAGGGACTAGACCTGATAGACAGAGTGCCTGATGAACTATGGACAGAGGTTTGTGACATTGTACAGGAGAAGGAATCAATATCATCCCCATGGAAAAGAAATGCAAAAAAGGAAAATGGCTGTCTGGGAAGGCATTACAAATAGCTGTGAAAAGAAGAGAGGCGAAAAGCAAAGGAGAAAAGGAAAGATACAAGCATCTGAATGAAGATTTCCAAAGAATAGCAAGGAGAGATAAGGAAGCCTCCCTCAGTGATCAATGCAAAGAAATAGAGGAAAAGAACAGAATGGGAAAGACTAGCGATCTCTTCAAGAAAATTAGAGATACCAAGGGACCATTTCATGCAAAGATGGGCTCGATAAAGGACAGAAATGGTATGGACCTAACAGAAGTGGAAGATATTAAGAAGAGGTGGCAAGAATACACAGAAGAACTATACAAAAAAGATCTTCACGACCCAGATAATCACGATGGTGTGATCACTCACCTAGAGCCAGACATCCTGGAATGTGAAGTCAAGTGGGCCCTAGAAAGCATCACTACGAACAAAGCTAGTGGAGGTGATGGAATTCCAGTTGAGCTGTTTCAAATCCTGAAAATTGATGCTGTGAAAGTGCTGTACTCAATATGGCAGCAAATTCGAAAAACTCAGCAGTGGCCACAGGACTGGAAAAGGTGTTTTCATTTCAATTCCAAAGAAAGGCAATGCCAAAGAATGCTCAAACTACTGCACAATTGCACTCATCTCACATGCTAGTAAAGTAATGCTCAAAATTCTCCAAGCCAGGCTTCAGCAGTATGTGAACCGTGAGCTTCCAGATGTTCAAGCTGGTTTTAGAAAAGGCAGAGGAACCAGAGATCAAATTGCCAGCATCTGCTAGATCATGGAAAAAGCAAGAGAGTTCCAGAAACACATCTGTTTCTGCTTTATTGACTATGCCAAAGCCTTTGTCTGTGTGCATCACAATAAACTGTGGAAAATTCTGAAAGACATGGGAATACCAGACTACTTGATCTGCCTCTTGAGAAACCTATATGCAGGTCAGGAAGCAACATTTAGAACTGGACACAGAACAACAGACTGGTTCCAAATAGTACATCAAGGCTGTATATTGTCACCATGCCTATTTAACTTGTATGCAGAGCACATCATGAGAAATGCTGGGCTGGAAGAAGCACAAACTGGAATCAAGATTGCCAGGAGAAATATCAATAACTTCAGATATGCAGATGACACCACTCTTATGGCAGAAAGTGAAGAGGAACTAAAAAGCCTCTTGATGAAAGTGAAAGAGGAGAATGAAAAAGTTGGCTTGAAGCTCAACATTCAGAAAACGAAGATCATGGCATCTGGTCCTATCACTTCATGGGAAACAGATGGGGAAACAGTGGAAACAGTGTCAGACTTTATTTTTTTGGGCTCCAAAATCACTGCAGATGGTGATTGCAGCCATGAAATTAAAAGACTCTTACTCCTTGGAAGGAAAGTTATGACCAACCTAGATAGCATATTCAAAAGCAGAGACATGACTTTGCCAACAAAGGTCCGTCTAGTCAAGGCTATGATTTTTCCAGTGGTCATGTATGGATGTGAGAGTTGGCCTGTGAAGAAAGCTGAGTGCCAAAGAACTGATGCTTTTGAACTGTGGTGTTGGAGAAGACTCTTAAGAGTCCCTTGGATTGCAGGGAGATCCAACCAGTCCATTCTAAAGGAGATCAGTCCTGGGTGGTCTCTGAAAGGACTGATGCTGAAGCTGAAACTCCAATACTTTGGCTACCTCATGCAAAGAGTTTACTCGTTGGAGAAGACTCTGATGCTGGGAGGGATTGGGGGCAGGAGGAGAAGGGGATGACAGAGGATGAGATGGCTGGATGGCATCACCAACTCGATGGACATGAGTTTGAGTGAACTCCGGGAGTTGGTGATGAACAGGGCAGCCTGTAGTGCTATGATTCATAAGGTCGCAAAGAGTCGGACACGACTGAACGACTGAACTGAACTGAACTGAAAACTCTATCATCCAAAAATGCTAAACATGTGTATAATGAAATATATTATGGAGCATTGTCATATATGAATGCATTGACAGCTTTGTCATATATTAAAATGTAAATGGTCTAAGTATCTATGAATAGGGGAAGAGTCCTGAAAGTTATGTCCACACCTACAGTGCAACAGTGTAAACCTATAAAAATTATAAGGCAGATCAGTATGGTATGAAGAAAAATACAGGTCTAAGAGAATAGCAACATTCGAATAATATGCACATGAGGATGCTGTTTATTTAACAAGTAAAAAGAAAAGCATGTCCATCTATGTGTATATGTATATAGATGCAAAGAATAAGTTTTGAAAGAGAATTTTCTTCTTCTGTGGAGGAGAACAGGATGTGGAGAGTCAAAAAGCTAATTTTGATACTTACATCTCTACTTTTCATTATTCTATAAAAATCATGCATGAAACCAATATTTCTGTTATTGTCTATAATTTATTTTTTAAAAGAAGAAAATCCATAAACAAGTATGTGGAGTCATAATTATCCAGTTAATCTATTCAACAAATGTTAATGGTAGTCATTCTATGTACAAGTTTCTACGGTTGCCAATAGTAATACAATGGAAAACAATGAGACACACTGGTCCTGAGCTAAGGGATAGAGAAATTGATGAAAGAAATACAATAATATACACATTTATTATTATCTAGGTAAAGTACAGAGAGTTAGAAAAGTGTATGATTATATGCTCAATGAATGTTTCCTGAGGAAGGAATTTTTGTGTCAATATCTGAAGCTTGAATCAGGCCTGACAAAGCAAGGAGGCTATTTATGACATCAAAGCAGTATAAACAATAAAAGTCGGGTGAATAAAAAGGTATAGAGTAAGTTATGTCTTAAGAAATAAGCCAGATAATCCAGTCTATCTGGTTGGCTGTGGTTAATCTGTAATACTTTGCAAATAGCAAACCATCCAGAAAAATCAAGTAAGTCTCACTGCACAAGCAATGAGCCAGGTTTTACTGAAGTTAGTACATCTTCATGTATTCATTTTTTATGTACTCAAGAGTCATCGTCCGATTGATCTTGAGCTCATTTTTTTGACATTATTTGTGTAACTGAATATCTGTCATTGCCCAAGCAATACCCAGATGTCACTTAAACTCTCTTTTCCTCTCTCCATCTATGTGCTCTTGCATTCTTGTATCCAATAAATATATATGGAGCAACCTGTATGTGCTGGATATCAGGGAAAACAAATATGGTCCTTCCTCTATAAATTCCAATTCTATTGGAAGAAACAAACAAATTATTAATAATATGTCACAAATAGAGGCTGATGTTGTGAATGAAATTAGTGGAGTAGAGAATGTCTACTTGATATATTCAGAGAAAGGCTTTCTGAAGAAGTGGCACTAAACTGAGACCTCAGTGTTAAAAGTCAGCTATGGAAGAGTCATGGGAGAGGCGTGTGTAAAAGTCTAAGCTAGGTAAAAATTTAGAGTGTTCCAGGGACTGAAACAAGGTGAAACTGAACAAGGATCTGAGCCCCAGGTGTGTGCATAACCCGGGAAGAAATACTACCCAGAAGTACTAAGAGCCCAGACCTTCCTGAGACAGTGAAAGATAATGGTCTGTTTTGTAATTTCTAAGAATGGCATTCTTTATCTTGCAATCATTGAATCTTATGGTGTGGCAGAAACTCTAAAGGCGACCTAATCAAATCATTTCCTAGCTGAATGCTATTTGTACTGGAGGTCTGAACAGCTGAAGGTCTCCATCAACAGCACAGGTTTATTTTTTTCCCTCTGAGCCAGTTTTGTGATTGACTCAATCCCTATTACTGTTTTCCTCCAGAAAGGCGATCCTGAATTCATTTGCAGGACCATCATTCCTTTCACCTATATACTCCTATATACTTTTAGTTTGTGCCATGGGTCTCCTGATAGAAAGTCCTCTCTACAGCCTCGGAATCTCATCAGTTGGAAACATGAAAGCAATCATTGTTTTATGTGGAGCTCTCTTAAATCCTGAGCCAAAGGAGAATGACCCTCTCTTAAACCATCTCAAGGAAGGAGCTTTCCCAACAGTTAATTTTTCCTGGAAGCTGTTATAGTGATGTCCAAAACACATGATGTGGAGAGTTAAGCCAGTTATCTAAATGATTCAAATCAAAGAACTTTATAGTAAAGTGAATCTATTGAATTATCCTCATGGTTGTGTAGACTTCTAGACACCATTAATTTCATCAAGTAATTACCAATTCAGTGAAGTAAGTTATGAAAAGGTATACACAGATACACATCTACATGCTATCTGTAATAGACTGTCAGACTGCCTTTACTAGGGTTAGGTGCAACCGCAAAACACAGGAAATTATTCAAGTGACTATTTTCTCATTTCTCCCAAGAAGTATTGGTGTTTATAGTACTATTCTAGTTGCATAGGAGGAAAGATACTTCACTACTTACTATAGATCTTTCTCTTTCAAGACCACCTAAGAAAAACTGGTAGGCTATTGAAAAGGTGTATGCATGAATATATGCTTATGTACAGTATATACATAATTTTAAAGGATGCATTTTTTATCTGTTTTCTCTTGTTCTCTTCCCACAAAACTTGGAGTTCTACTATGATGTTCACCCCTTTTGCCATTAATTCCTGGTTGTGAAGCTAAACTGTGCCTTTATTAGGCAAAGGAAAGCATTACGGCAATTGAAGAGATAATGCAGGTCAAAAAACCATTTATATCTCTATTACAGGCAAAGGCTAGACCCTTCCTAAATGCCTGTTGAGTGAAGTTGAATTAAATTAGTTCGAATTGAATTGAATTGACTTGAGAGATCTGGAGCTGGAGCCAATTATTACTTCATCCTTTGGCCAGTGTTTTCAGTTGAATATTTCTACAATTATTCATTTGACCAACATTTTATTGAATGCTACCTATTATGAGGCAGGCTGAAATTCAGTTCAGGGCTGTGGATTCACAGATTTAAAATAAACATAGTCTTTAGTTTGTAATTTCTCACAGTGAACAGAGGAAGATAATGTGAAAAGTGGTACCAGTAGAGAGATCCAGGGAGCTCTCACAGGGACAGGTAAATAAGATGGGAAGATTGGTGGATGGGATTGCAGATGGCAACCTGGAGGAAATGACATCCTGCAAGTGCTTAACTATGATGGCATTTCTCATCAGACGAGACAGCCAGCAGCATTTCTGTGCAGCAGGCAACATGTCAGTTTAGTATTAACTCTTAAGTGTTTTCTGAGCTTTTTATTACCTTATTGAATTTTTCTAGAATCATTTTCTATTGGCCTCTGGTGGTTGAATTTGGGCACACGGTACTGAAGAAGAATCAGATCTCAGAGCTTGGTGGTACTGATAACTGCAGACTACAGTGCCTTCAGTTGTTGTGACTGAGCTGGGTATATAGCTCACACACATATACTCAGTGTTGCTTTTCATATCCACCGTATAGTTTGGTGTATTGTATATATACATTTTATTTTAAACAGCTTTCCATTTGGTTAATAGATATGGCCATAAATTGGCATTTTGTAAATAAACTGTGTTCATTAAAGTGAGAGAGTTCTTTAGAACTATACTTTCTTTCTCACTGGAACTGGCTAAGTGATTTTTAAAATTGATATCTTTGAAGTATAAGATGATGAGTTTACAGGTCTTGATGTTAAATTACGTTTTCATCAAGAAAGAGAATAAAGTGTTGCTCACTTTAATTGTCACCAACTTTAAACCTTAAATGGAGGAAGGTGATTCTATGTGAACCTTCAAATTGGGTTATGTAGAATGTTTGCTTCTTGTGTAGATCTCTTGAGATACATGATGTTAAATATTTCTTCATCTTTAACTTTTTCTCTGATTTCTACCTCTTGTCATATGAATGGAACCTGTTAATTAGCAAAGTCCTCAGACATATTTAAGAGTGTTGCATTCCCCAGTCACAATTCTAGTGAGGAAAAGAGACTCTGATAATTAAATCTGTTTAATTGACAATTTCAAAGTTTTCTTCCTCTTGGAACTCATTTGAGTATAAGAAAAACTGGATACAAATAAATAACTGCTGTACATTTTAGAAGGAAAAAATACTCTATTAATGTTCCTAAAAATAAAATGCTGTAAAATTAAATAATGTCTATTAAAGATCTAATTACTTGAATTCTTTTTTCACAACTTGGTGAATTAATTTTTCACTGTCTTCAGTGTATATTTTATGTAATGCTCTTTGTATTGTAAAATTTAATACATATCATTGCTGACAGTCACACCCCAAATTTCTGATTCCATTTACCCTTTTATTCTAGAGGTCTATCCACTGTAAAGCAATAAAAGAAAAGAAAGAAGGTCCTAGCAGAGGAAGTTCTAAAAACAATGTGTGTATGGATCTCATATTCTGGCTCATTCCCAAACATTCTGATTCTAAAACCTTGCCTTGCAATCTGAAACAGTTTTTGAAAGATGGAAATCCTGAATGATTATGATGCAGGTGGCTTCTAGTACACACTTGGAGGAACTTTGAAGCATGAGTTTAATCACTGCTACCTTTGAAGATTTGTGAAAAATCTATTAGCCATGGAGAAGGTGATGGAGCGAGTTAGAATTTAGTTAGTGTAAATATCTGGTGTTAATGGCATGCTTAATCCACTGGTGGTGCTCTGCATCCTGGAAACAAATCAGCATACAATGAGATCTCTGAAGTCCTTATAGTCTCTAAGTACTCAAAGTCCATTCCCAACATGAAAATTTCATGGGAAAATTCAGTGCAGTGGTTCTTCTTTATTTTTTATTTGACTTACAATGTTTTGTTAATGTCTGCTGTACCGTGAAATGAATCAGCTATGTGTGTGTGTGTGTGTGTGTGTGTGTGTGTGTGGTATACACACTTTCTCTTCTGGATTTCTTTCCCATTTAGGTCACGACAGAGCATAACGTAGAGTTCTCTGTGCTATACACAAAGTTCTCACTAGTTATCTATTTTATACATATTAGTGAATATATGTCAAGTGGGGGTAGGATGAACTGGGAGCTCAATGGTTCTTGAGGTGTGACCCCTGCATACCAGCAACACCCTCTCCGTCTGACAACTTGTGAGAAGTGCAGCTCCCCAGACCCTACCATGGACCTACTGAATGGGACGCTGGGGAAGGGAGCAGTCAGTCTCTTTGTAATCATCTGACTTTCCTTTGTTGAAAGTTTTGGAGTAACTGTATGTGTGTGTGATATTCTAAAATAGAGGAAGATGACAAGTTTGAATTGCAGACCTAAGGAAAAGGAGTGGATGAGATTATGCAAAAGAGAAGAACAGTGAATCGGGGACTCAGGGAAGCATGGTTCCTCTCAGAGGGCTTGGTTCTTTTGCTCTATCACCAGTGCCTCAGGCGCTCAACTCTGACGCAGGCACTGAGACCCTCAAGTTCACCTGCTCTTTAGTACAATAGTCTGACTATTTTAAAAGAAGTTGCTTTTGAAGAAAATTCTTTAGAAGTAAATTTTTCAGCTTTAGCTTTCAGTAGTGTCAAAACTAGCATTAGCAAAAGCCTCTGGCAATAAATAAATGAGATTAATAAACCAAACCTAAGAGGAGTGCACAGAAATTTTCCGAATCAGAAAAGCAATCTTCTTTTCTTACCACAAATGTTATATTTGCAGAGACATAGTTGGCATTGTCATATTTGT
Organism: Budorcas taxicolor; assembly: GCF_023091745.1. Lineage (NCBI taxonomy): Eukaryota > Metazoa > Chordata > Mammalia > Artiodactyla > Bovidae > Budorcas > Budorcas taxicolor. The sequence goes on from NC_068910.1 coordinate 36,630,691, forward strand.
TGATGATATGGCTCATGTTTTAGTTTCCTCTTGGCAAATGTACTTGCTGAAGAATTAAGTCACGCAGACCTCAGATACAGTAACTAATGCAATTGACTTCAGTTCAGTTCAATTCAGTTCAGTAGCTCAGTCGTGTCCGACTCTTTGCGACCCCATGAATCGCAGCACGCCAGGCCTCCCTGTCCATCACCCACTCCCGGAGTTCACTCAGACTCACGTCCATCGAGTCCATGATGCCATCCAGCCATCTTATCCTCAGTCGTCCCCTTCTCCTCCTGCCCCCAATCCCTCCCAGCATCAGAGTCTTTTCCAATGAGTCAACTCTTCACATGAGGTGGCCGAAGTACTGGAGTTTCAGCTTTAGCATCATTCCTTCCAAAGAAATCCCAGGGCTGATCTCCTTCAGAATGGACTGGTTGGATCTCCTTGCAGTCCAAGGGACTCTCAAGAGACTTCTCCAACACCACAGTTCAAAAGCATCAATTGTTTGGCGTTCAGCCTTCTTCACAGTCCAACTCTCACATCCATACATGACTACTGGAAAAACCATAGCCTTAAGTATCTTCAAATTCCAGTGCATGAGATTTTATGGCTTTGTGTACCATTGTTTAATTAAATACAAATTTGATAAATATTGCAGACAGGTCATTTGTGGATCACCCATAGTTCTCAAGAACTGCATTTCCTGAGTTTACTTTTAATATGTCCAAGTCAGAATCAGTTATGCTAAAGGAACCAAGTGATGCATGTATATGATTGTATTTGAATATAGAGTGTATCTTTGAATAATTGGGTATCAGTGTATGACAACGCCAAACATTCTGAAATCTTTTACTTCATTTTTCCAATGAACAGGTACAGCATGTGGTTAAGCAACTAGTTCAAAATCCTGTACTTGATTAAAGATTAATTCAGGATTGGAACCAGTACCTTGTGCTATAATGGGTCTGTTATATATTCAAAGCAGCATTCACTTGTATGGTCTTCAATTCATTTATAAAATGTTATTATTGAAGTCAAAGTAAATTGATATATTTTCAATAACTTAATAAATAATACATTTGAATAAATACAAAGGAGTCCCACAAGAAGCCCATTATTGAGTAGAATATGATATCCACTAATAAGCATGTATGAATATATGTGATTCAGAAGTAACATTTTCAGGAAGGAAACGTATCGCAAATCGGTGTGATCTGATTGGATTAGTGTTGCTTACAATAGGGCCCACGAGAAATGCAGCTATGTTTCTATAGGAGTGTCCATAAAGGCACTCTTATTCCCAGAGAAATATTCTAACAAATTGAAGATAAAATATTATCTTTGGAGGCCTCTTCTTCTACATATCCTATGAGTAGCAGGTAATAAATAAAGTATTAGATTTTGAGTTTAAATTTAATTGAGTCCTGCAGTGGATTCAACTGTGGCATTCAAACATCGCTTTTGGAGGTATAGAGATAGTTATTTAGCAATGCCACATGACTAATTGCTAGTAATTGCCTACAGGAAAGGAGTTGGAGAAGCTTATCTCCAGAGCCTCCCCATCATATTTTGTGCAACAGCCTTTGCAGCCCAGGACAGCAGCAGGGCGCAGGAGAGCCACTGGGAAATTATTAGCAAGCATGCAATATATAAAGCAGGTGGTCTCACTTTTTTAAATAAGCTTTGTGTAAAGTGAACCTTTATACAAATAGAAAACTGTGAAAACATGCTCTTTTAAATAATGCATTATTTTCATTCCTGATTAACCTTTATGTGCAATTGGCTCTTACAAATATAGTACTTTCCCATTTCAACTCTAGCTTCCTGCCACTTTGCAGTGACGAATGTGCTATGAACTAGTATTGAATCTGGCTTCTAAAGAAATAGGTGATTTGACTACATATGAAAAGAAAAATATGTTTACAAGGAAATTACATGTTGGAGTAAGTTTTAAAAGATAGAAATTTGGTATATAGTTAAATCAGATCTTTCTACAGTCTTGTAAAAGCATAGAGTTCATTTGTCATTTTTTTAAAATTTACTTTTTTTATTGAAGGATAATTGTTTTAGAGAATTTTGTTGTTTTCTGTCAAACCTCAACATGAATAAGCCATAGGTGCACATATATCCCCTCCCTTTTGAACCTCCCTCCCATCACCCTTCCCATCTCACCCTTCTAGGTTGATACAGAGCCCGTGTTTGAGTTTCTTGAGCCATACGGCAAATTCCCATTGGCTACCTATTTTACATATGGTAATGTAAGTTTTCATGTTACTCTTTCCATACATCTCACCCTCTCCTCCCCTCTTCCTATGTCCATAAGTCTATTCTCTATGTCTGTTTCTCCACTGCTGCCCAGAAAATAAACTCTTCAGTACCATTTTTCTATATTCTGTATATGTGTGTTAGAATATGATATTTATGTTTCTCTTTCTGACTCACTTCACTCTGTATAATAGGTTCTAGGTTCATCCACCTCATCAGAACTGACTCAAATGCATTCCTTTTTATGGCTGAGTAATATTCCATTATGTTTATGTACCACAACTGCTTTATCGATTCATTTGTTGATGGACATCTAGGTTGCTTTCATGATCTAGCTATTGTAAATAGTGCTGCAATGAACCAAGGAATACATGTGTCTTTTTCAATTTTTGTTTCCTCAGGGTATATGCCTAGGAATGGGATTGCTGGGTCATATGGTGGTTTTATTCCTAGATTTTTAAGGAATCTCCATACCGCCTTCCATAGTGGCTGTATGAATTTACATTCCCACCAGCAGTGCAAGAGCGTTCCCTTTTCTCCACACCCTTTCCAGGATTTATTGTTTGTAGACTTTTTGATGAATGCCATTCTGACTGGTGTGAGGTAATATCTCATTGTGGTTTTGATTTTCATTTCTCTAATAATGAGTGATTTGAGCATCTTTTTATATCTTTGTTAGCCATCTGTATGTAGTCTTTGGAGAAATGTCTCTTTTTCCCACTTTTTGATTGGGTTGTTTGTTTTTCTGGCATTAAGATGTATGAGCTGCTTGTGTATTTTGGAAATTAATCCTTTATCAGTTGTTTCATTTTCTATTATTTTCTTCCATTCTGAGGATTGTCTTTCTACCTTGCTTATAGTTTCCTTTGCTGCGCAAAAGCTTTTAAGTCTAATCAGGTGCCACTTGTTTACTTTTGTTTTTATTTCCATTAATCTAGGAGATGGGTCATAGAGGGTCTTGCTTTGGTTTATGTCATCGACTGTTCTGCCTGTGTTTTCCTCTAAGAGTTTTATAGTTTCTGATCTTACATTTAGGTCTTTAATCCATTTTATCTTTATGTATGGTATTAGGACGTGTTCTAATTTCATTCTTTTACATGCAGCTGTCCAGTTTTCCCAGCACCATTTATTGAGAGGCTGTTTTTGCCCCATTGTATATTCTTGCTTCCTTTGTCAAAAATAAGGTACCCATAGGTGCATGGGTTTTTTCTGGGCTTTCTCTCGTTCCATTGGTCTATATTTCTGTTTTTCTGCCAGTACCATACTGTCTTGATGACTGTAGCTTTGTAGTATAATCTGAAGTCAGGAAGATTGATTCCTTCAACTCCATGCTTCTTTTTTAAGGCTGCTTTGACTATTTGGGCTCTTTTGTGTTTCCATATGAACTGTGAAATTTTCTTTTCCAGTTCTGTGAAAAATGCCATTGGTAATTTGTTAGGGATCACATTGAATCTGTAAATTGCATTTGGAAGTATAGTCATTTTCACAATACTGATTCTTCCTCCCCAAGGACATGGAGTATCTCTCCATTTGTTTATGTTGTCTTTGATTTCTTTCATTAATGTCTTATAATTTTCTGTGTACAGTTCTTTTATCATCTTAGGTAAGTTTATTCCTAGATATTTAATTCTTTTTGTTGAAGTGGTGAATGGGATTGATTCCTTCATTTTCTTTCTGATTTTTCTTCTTAGCATATAGAAATGCAAGTGATTTCTGTGTATAGATTTTGTTTTTTTTTTGTTTGTTTGTTTTTTCTTTTTTTTTCTTTTTTCTTTTTATTTTTTTAATTTTAAAATCTTTAATTCTTACATGTGTTCCCAAACATGAACCCCCCTCCCACCTCCCTCCCCATAACATCTCTGTGGGTCATCCCCATGCACCAGCCCCAAGCATGCTGTATCCTGCGTCAGACATAGACTGACGATTCAATTCTTACATGATAGTATACATGATAGAATGCCATTCTCCCAGATCATCCCACCCTCTCCCTCTCCCTCTGAGTCCAAAAGTCCGTTATACACAGCTGTGTCTTTTTTCCTGTCTTGCATACAGGGTCGTCATTGCCATCTTTCTAAATTCCATATATATGTGTTAGTATACTGTATTGGTGTTTTTCTTTCTGGCTTACTTCACTCTGTATAATCGGCTCCAGTTTCATCCATCTCATCAGAACTGATTCAAATGAATTCTTTTTAACGGCTGAGTAATACTCCATTGTGTATATGTACCACTGCTTTCTTATCCATTCATCTGCTGATGGACATCTAGGTTGTTTCCATGTCCTGGCTATTATAAACAGTGCTGCGATGAACATTGGGGTACATGTGTCTCTTTCAATTCTGGTTTCCTCGGTGTGTATGCCCAGCAGTGGGATTGCTGGGTCATAAGGGAGTTCTATTTGCAATTTTTTAAGGAATCTCCACACTGTTCTCCATAGTGGCTGTACTTCCCACCAACAGTGTAGGAGGGTTCCCTTTTCTCCACACCCTCTCCAGCATTTATTGCTTGCAGATTTTTGGATCACAGCCATTCTGACTGGTGTGAAGTGGTACCTCATTGTGGTTTTGATTTGCATTTCTCTGATAATGAGTGATGTTGAGCATCTTTTCATGTGTTTGTTAGCCATCCGTATGTCTTCTTTGGAGAAATGTCTATTTAGTTCTTTGGCCCATTTTTTGATTGGGTCGTTTATTTTTCTGGAATTGAGCTGCATAAGTTGCTTGTATATTTTTGAGATTAGTTGTTTGTCAGTTGCTTCATTTGCTATTATTTTCTCCCATTCCGAAGGCTGTCTTTTCACCTTGCTTATATTTTCCTTTGTTGTGCAGAAGCTTTTAATTTTAATTAGATCCCATTTGTTTATTTTTGCTTTTATTTCCAGAATTCTGGGAGGTGGATCATAGAGGATCCTGCTGTGATTTATGTCTGAGAGTGTTTTGCCTATGTTCTCCTCTAGGAGTTTTATAGTTTCTGGTCTTACATTTAGATCTTTAATCCATTTTGAGTTTATTTTTGTGTGCGGTGTTAGAAAGTGATCTAGTTTCATTCTTTTACAAGTGGTTGACCAGTTTTCCCAGCACCACTTGTTAAAGAGATTGTCTTTACTCCATTGTATATTCTTGCCTCCTTTGTCAAAGATAAGGTGTCCATATGTGTGTGGATTTATCTCTGGGCTTTCTATTTTGTTCCATTGATCTATATGTCTGTCTTTGTGCCAGTACCATACTGTTTTGATGACTGTGGCTTTGTAGTAGAGCTTGAAGTCAGGCAAGTTGATTCCTCCAGTTCCATTCTTCTTTCTCAAGATTGCTTTGGCAATTTGAGGTTTTTTGTATTTCCATACAAATCTTGAAATTATTTGTTCTAGTTCTGTGAAAAATATGGCTAGTAGCTTGATAGGGACTGCATTGAATTTGTAAATTGCTTTGGGTAGTATACTCATTTTCACTATATTGATTCTTCCGATCCATGAACATGGTATATTTCTCCATCTATTAGTGTCCTCTTTGATTTCTTTCATCAGTGTTTTATAGTTTTCTATATATAGGTCTTTAGTTTCTTTGGGTAGATATATTCCTAAGTATTTTATTCTTTTCGTTGCAATGGTGAATGGAATTGTTTCCTTAATTTCTTTTTCTACTTTCTCATTATTAGTGTATAGGAATGCAAGGGATTTCTGTGTGTTGATTTTATATCCTGCAACTTTACTATATTCATTGATGAGCTCTAGTAATTTTCTGGTGGAGTCTTTAGGGTTTTCCATGTAGAGGATCATGTCATCTGCCAACAGTGAGAGTTTTACTTCTTCTTTTCCAATTTGGATTCCGTTTATTTCTTTTTCTGCTCTGATTGCTGTGGCCAAAACTTCCAGAACTATGTTGAATAGTAGCGGTGAAAGTGGACACCCTTGTCTTGTTCCTGACTTTAGGGGAAATGCTTTCAATTTTTCACCATTGAGGATAATGTTTGCTGTGGGTTTGTCATATATAGCTTTTATTATGTTGAGGTATGTTCCATCTATTCCTGCTTTCTGGAGAGTTTTTATCATAAATGGATGTTGAATTTTGTCAAAGGCCTTCTCTGCATCTATTGAGATAATCATATGGTTTTTATTTTTCAATTTGTTAATGTGGTGAATTCCATTGATTGATTTGCGGATATTGAAGAATCCTTGCATCCCTGGGATAAAGCCCACTTGGTCATGGTGTATGATGTTTTTAATGTGTTGTTGGATTCTGATTGCTAGAATTTTGTTGAGGATTTTTGCATCTATGTTCATCAGTGATATTGGCCTGTAGTTTTCTTTTTTTGTGACATCTTTGTCAGGTTTTGGTATTAGGGTGATGGCGGCCTCATAGAATGAGTTTGGAAGTTTAACTTCCTCTGCAATTTTCTGGAAGAGTTTGAGTAGGATAGGTGTTAGCTCTTCTCGAAATTTTTGGTAGAATTCAGCTGTGAAGCCGTCTGGACCTGGGCTTTTGTTTGCTGGAAGATTTCTGATTACAGTTTCAATTTCCGTGCTTGTGATGGGTCTGTTAAGATTTTCTATTTCTTCCTGGTTCAGTTTTGGAAAATTGTACTTTTCTAGGAATTTGTCCATTTCTTCCACGTTGTCCATTTTATTGGCATACAACTGCTGATAGTAGTCTCTTATGATCCTTTGTATTTCTGTGTTGTCTCTTGTAATCTCTCCATTTTCATTTCTAATTTTATTGATTTGATTTTTCTCTCTTTGCTTCTTGATGAGTCTGGCTAGTGGTTTGTCAATTTTATTTATCCTTTCAAAGAACCAGCTTTTGGCCTTGTTGATTTTTGCTATGGTCTCTTTTGTTTCTTTTGCATTTATTTCTGCCCTAATTTTTAAGATTTCTTTCCTTCTACTAACTCTGGGGTTCTCCAATTCTTACTTTTCTAGTTGCTTTAGTTGTAGAGTTAGATTATTTATTGGACTTTTTTCTTGTTTCTTGAGGTATGCCTGTATTGCTATGAACTTTCCTCTTAGCACTGCTTTTATAGTGTCCCACAGGTTTTGGGTTGTTGTGTTTTCATTTTCATTAGTTTCTATGCATATTTTGATTTATTTTTTGATTTCTTCTGTGATTTGTTGGTTATTCAGAAGTGTGTTGTTCAACCTCCATATGTTGGAATTTTTAATAGTTTTTCTCCTGTAATTGAGATCTAATCTTAATGCATTATGGTCAGAAAAGATGCTTGGAATGATTTCGATTTTTTTGAATTTATCAAGTTTAGATTTATGGCCCAGGATGTGATCTATACTGGAGAAGGTTCCATGAGCACTTGAGAAAAAGGTGAAATTCATTGTTTTGGGGTGAAATGTCCTATAGATATCAATTAGGTCTAATTGATCTAATGTATCATTTAAAGTTTGCGTTTCTTTGTTAATTTTCTGTTTAGTTGATCTGTCCATAGGTGTGAGTGGGGTATTAAAGTCTCCCACTATTGTGTTATTGTTGATTTCCCCTTTCATACTTGTTAGCATTTGTCTTACATATTGCAGTGCTCCTATATTGGGTGCATATATATTTATAATTGTTATATCTTCTTCTTGGATTGATCCTTTGATCATTATGTAGTGGCCTTCTTTGTCTCTTTTCACAGCCTTTGTTTTAAAGTCTATTTTATCAGATATGAGTATTGCCACTCCTGCTTTCTTTTGGTCTCTATCTGCGTGGTATATCTTTTTCCAGCCCTTCACTTTCAGTCTGTATGTGTCCCTTGTTTTGAGGTGGGTCGCTTGTAAGCAGCATATAGAGGGGTCTTGTTTTAGTATCCATTCGGCCAGTCTTTGCCTTTTGGTTGGGGCATTCAACCCATTTACGTTTAAGGTAATTATTGATAAGTATGATCCCGTTACCATTTACTTTATTGTTTTGGGTTCGGGTTTATACACCCTTTTCATGTTTCCTGTCTAGAGAATATCCTTTAGAATTTGTTGGAGAGCTGGTTTGGTGGTGCTGAATTCTCTCAGCTTTTGCTTGTCTGTAAAGCTTTTGATTTCTCCTTCGTATTTGAATGAGATCCTTGCTGGGTACAGTAATCTGGGCTGTAGGTTATTGTCTTTCATCACTTTAAGTATGTCTTGCCATTCCCTCCTGGCCTGAAGAGTTTCTATTGAAAGTTCAGCTGTTATCCTTATGGGAATCCCCTTGTGTGTTATTTGTTGTTTTCCCCTTGCTGCTTTTAATATTTGTTCTTTGTGTTTGATCTTTGTTTATTTAATTAATATGTGTCTTGGGGTGTTTCGCCTTGGGTTTATCCTATTTGGAACGCTCTGTGTTTCTTGGACTTGGGTGATTATTTCCTTCCCCATTTTAGGGAAGTTTTCAACTATTATCTCCTCAAGGATTTTCTCATGATCTTTCTTTCTTACTTCTTCTTCTGGGACTCCTATAATTCGAATGTTGGAGTGTTTCATATTGCCCTGGAGGTCTCTGAGATTGTCCTCATTTCTTTTAATTCGTTTTTCTTGTTTCCTCTCTGTTTCATTTATTTCTGCCATTCTATCTTCTATTTCACTAATCCTATCTTCTGCCTCCATTATTCTACTATTTGTTGCCTCCAGAGTGTTTCTGATCTCATTTATTGCGTTATTCATTATATTTTGACTCTTTTTTATTTCTTCTAGGTCCTTGTTAAACCTTTCTTGCATCTTCTCAATCCTTGTCTCTAGGCTATTTATCTGTGATTCCATTTTGATTTCAAGATTTTGGATCATTTTCACTATCAATATTCGGAATTCCTTCTCAGGTAGATTCCCTACCTCTTCCTCTTTTGTTTGGTTTGGTGGGCAACTCTCCTGTTCCTTTACCTGCTGAGTATTCCTCTGTCTCTTCATCTTGGTTATATTGCTGCGTTTGGGGTGGCCTTTTTATATTCTGGTAGTTTGTGGAGTTCTCTTTATTATGGAGCTTCCTCACTGTGGGTGGGGTTCTATCAGTGGCTTGTCAAGGTTTCCTGGTTAGGGAGGCTTGTGTTGGAGTTCTGGTGGTTGGAGCTGGGTTTCTTCTCTCTGGAGTGCAGTGGAGTGACCAGTAATGGGTTATGAGACATCAAGGGTTTTGGAATAATTTTGAGCTGCCTGTATATTGAAGCTCAGGTGAGTGTTCCTGTGTTGCTGGAGAATTTGAGTGGTATGTCTTGTTTTGGAACTTGTTGGCCCTTGGGTGGAGCTTGGTTTCAGTGTAAGTATGAAGGCATTTGATGAGCTCCTATTGCTTAATGTTCCCTGAATTCAAGAGTTCTCTAATGTTTTCAGGCTTTGGATTTAAGCCTCCTGCTTCTGGTCTTCAGTTTTATTTTTACAGTAGCCTCTAGACTTCTCCATCTATACAGCACCGATGATAAAACTTCTAGGTTAAAGATGAAAAGTTTCTCCACATTGAGGGACACTCAGAGAGGTTCACTGAGTTACAAGGAGAAGAGAAGATGGAGGGGGTAGTTAGAGGTAACTGGAATGAGATGCGGTGAGATCAAAAGAAGAGAGAGCAAGCTAGCCAGTAGTCACTTCCTAGTGTACGCTCTATAGTCTGAACCGCTCAGAGGTATTTACGGAGTTATACGAGGAAGAGGAGAGGGAGGAAGTAGACAGAGGTGACCAGGAGGATAAGAGAGAGGAATGAGAAGGAGAAAGACAAAACCTGCCAGTAACCAGTTCCTTAGGTGTTCTCCACCGTCTGGAACACACAGAGATTCACAGAGTTGGATAGAGAAGAGATGGGGGAGAAAAGAGACAGAGGCCACCTGGTGGAGAAAAAGGAGAGTCCAAAGGAGAAGAGAGTGGTCAAGCCAGGAATCTCGATCTCAGGTAAACTTGGGTAGTGAAGTTTGGGTTTTTAAATGTACAAAATTGACAACAAAAACCTAAGAGCAAAGATTAAAAATCTAGAGTAGAGGTTGGATTTTCAAAAATACAGTATTAAAGAAAAGAAGCAGAAGGAAAAAGGAGGAAAGAAAGAAAGAAAAAAAAACAAGAATTATTAAAAAAAACAAAAAAAGAAAAAACCACCAACAACCATCAAAAGGCTATATACGGTGTTTGCCTTAAAAAAAAAGTCTTTTTTTTTTAAAAATAGTAATAGTAGGTTATAGTAATAAAAATTAGAGGAGAAATAGAAGACTTAACAATTAAAAAAAAAGTTAGAAAAAAAAAGAAAAAAAAAGGAATGATTTTAAAAATAGTAAAAATATATCTGGCCCTTCTCTGATGTTTTGGGCCGTGTGGGATCACTTCCAAGGTGGTTCCCTCTGTTTAACTTCTTCCGTTTGCTGGTTTTTTAGGCTCACTAGTTCAGTCGCGCTGTGGGGAGGGGGGATGCTGCAAACAAATAGCACTGTCGTGTGCACACAGTGTCTGAGCCCCGCTTGACCTGTCCCTTCTCGCGGCGCACAAACCGCTCCAACTCTATGATGCTCAGCCGGGAACCGGGAACCGTCTGGGGCCGGCCCCAGGCTGCGTGCACTTCCCCGGTCCAAGCCGCTCAGGTTCGGCGCTCAGGCAGCCCTCAGAGGCACAGATTCGGCTGGGACTGCGCTTTGTGCCCTTCCCAGGTCCGAGTAGCTCAGGAGTTTGGTGAGCGCGATCGCCGCGGCTTGTCACCTTTTCTGCCGCTGCTGCTCAGCTTTCTGGGTGGACCGCTGGCGTCCCCCGTGAGGCAGATTGTGACTGTCCAGCACCCCCAGAAGTCTTAGCAAAGAAGCCTGCTTGCAGTTAGGTAAGTAAAGTCTCTCCGGGTCTGCAATTGCCCCTTTCCAGTCCTTACGGCTCTGGCTGCCTTTCCCCAGCGGGGGATGGTCTGCAGCCGGCTTTTTCTGTTCCGTCCTTTGTTCTGTGATCGGTCCTGGCGGTGTCTTATGTTCGAGCTTTTCGTGCGGTAGCTAATCCCACAGTCTGGTTTGCTAGCCCAAGTTAGATCGTTCTGGTTGCGCGTGGGGCGTTCCTGCCCGATTCTTACAAAGCACTGCAGCATGCGCCTCCCGCGCGTCCCTGCTCTGCCCCCACTTCCCAATGGCGGATGCAGGCGTCTGTGCTGCTTTTCCGCTGGGGGAGTTACTGTTGGGCTTGTAATCTCTTGGCTTTAATTATTTCTTTATTTTTCCTTCCTGTTATGTTGCCCTCTGTGTTTCCAAGACTCGCCACAGACTCGGCAGGGAGAGTGCTTCCTGGTGTTTGGAAACCTCTCTTCTTAAAATTCCCTTCCCGGGACGGGCTTCCCTTCCCGGGACGGAGCTCCCTCCCCACCTCCTTTGTCTCCTTTTTCGTCTTTTATATTTTTTCCTACCTGTTTTTGAAGACAATGGTCTGCTTTTCTGGTTGCCTGATGTCCTCTGCCAGCCTACAGAAGTTGTTTTGTGGAGTTTGCTCGGAGTTGAAATGTTCTTTTGAGGAATTTGTGAGGGAGAAAGTGGTCTTCCCGTCCTGTTCCTCCGCCATCTTTATGCTCGGTATGTATAGATTTTGTATCCTGCAACTTTGCTAAATTCACTGATTAGCTCTAGTAATGTTCTTATACTGTCTTTATGGTTTTCTATGAACAGTATCATGTCATCTGCAAACAGGGAGAGCTTACTACTTCTTTTCCTTTTCCTTTTCCTTCTTCTGCATTCCTTTTATTTCTTTATTTCTCTGATTGCTATAGCTAGGACTTCCAGAAATATGTTGAATAATAGTGGTGAAAGTGGACACCCTTGTCTTGTTCCTGATCTTGGGGGGAATGCTTTCAGTTTTTCACCATTGAGAATAATGTTTGCTGCAGGCTTATCATATATGGCCATTACTATGTTGAGGTAGGTTCCTTCTACGCCCATTTTTTCAAGAGCTTTAATCATAAAAGGGTGATGTTTTGTCAAAGGCTTTTTCTGCATCTATTGAGAGTATCATATGGTTTTTATCTTTCAATTTGTTAATATGATGTATCACATTGATTGATTTCCATATATTGAAGAATCCTTGCATCCCTGGAATAAACCAAACTTGATCATGGTGTATGAGCTTTTTGATGTATTGCTGAATCCTGTTTGTTAGAATTTTGTTGAGGATTTTTGCATGTATGTTCATCAGTGCTATTGGCCTGTAGATTTCTTTTTTGTGTTATCTTTGGTTTTGGCTTCAGGGTGATGGTGGCCTCATTGGAAGGATTCCTTCCTTTGAAATTTTTGGAAGGATAGGCATTAGCTCTTCTCTAAATGTTTGATAGAATTCTCCTGTGAAGCCATCTGTTCTTGGGCTTTTGTTTTTTGGGAGATTTTTGATCACAGCTTAAATTTCAGTGCTTGTAATTGGGTTGTTCATACTTTGTATTTCTTCCTGGTTCAGTCTTGGAGAATTGAACTTTTCTAAGAATCTGTCCATTTCCTCCAGGTTATCCATTTTATTGCTATACCATTGTTCATAACAATCTCTTATGATCTGTTGAATTTCAGCATTGTCTGTTGTAAACTCACCGTTTTCATTTCTAATTTTGTTGATGTGATTCCTTTCTCTTTTTTTCTTGATGCATCTGGCTAAAGGCTTGTCAATTTGGTTTATCTTCTCAAAGAACCAGCTTTTAGTTTTGTTAATGTTTCCTATTATTTCTTTCGTTTCTTTTTCATTTATTTCTGCTTGGATCTTCATGATTTGTTTGCTTCTACTAATTTGTTTTCTTTTTTTTCCAGTTGTTTTAGGTGTAAAGTTAGGTTATCTATTCTATATTTTTCTTGTTTCTTGAGGTAGGATTGTACTGTTATAAACTTCCCTCTTAGTACTGCTTTTGCTTCATCCCGTAGGTTTTTAGTTGTCTTGTTTTCATTGTCGTTTGTTTCTGGAAAGTTTTTTATTTCCCTTTTGATTTCTTCAGTAACTTGTTGGTTGTTTAGAAATGTGTTGTTTAATCTCCATGTCTCTGTGTTTCTTACAGATTTTTCTCATAATTGATATTTAATCTAATAGCATTGTGGTCAGAGAAGATGCTTGATATAATTTCAATTTTATTAAATTTGTGATGTTTGATTTGTGACCCAAGATGTGGTCTATCCTGGAGAAGTTTCCATGTGCACTTGAGAAGAAAGGTGTATTCTTCTGCATTTGGATGGAATGTCCTGAAGCTATCACTGAGATCCATCTCATCTAATGTATCATTTAAGACTTGTGTTTCCTTATTAGTATTCTGTTTTGATGATCTGCCCATTGGTGTGAGTGGAGTGGTAAAGTCTCCTACTATTATCGTGTTACTAGAAATTTCTCCGTTTATGTCTCTTAGTGTTTGTGTTATGTAATGAGGTGGTCCTATGTTGGGTGCACAGATATTTACAATTGTTATGTCCTCCTCTTGGATTGATCCCTTGATCATTTTGTAGTGTCCTTCCTTATCTCTTGTAATCTGCTTTATTTTAAGGTCTATTTTGTCTGATATGATGATTGCTACTCCAGCTTTCTTTTATTTCCCATTTGCATGGAATATATTTTTCCATCCTTCACTTTGAGTCTGTATGTGTCTTTAGATCTGAAGTGTATTTCTTGTAGATAGTTTATATATGGGTCTTGTTTTTGTATCCATTCAGCCAGTCTGTGTTTTTTGGTTGGAGCATTTAATCCATTTACATTTAAAGTAATTATTGATATATATGTTCCTATTGCCATTTTCTTAATTGTTTTAGGGTTGATTTTGAGATCTTTTTTCTTCTGTTTTATTTCTTGACTATTTAAGTCCACTTAACATTTGTTGTTAAGCTGGTTTGGTGGCACTGAATTCCCTTAACTTTTGCTTGTCTGAAAAGCTTTTTATTTCTCCATCAATTTTGAATGAGCTCCTTGCAGGGACAGTAATCTTGGTTGTAAATTTTTCCTTTTCAGTACTTTAAATATATCCTGCCATTCCCTTCTGGCCTTCAGAGCTTCTGCTGAACGATCAGCTGTTAAGCATATGGGGTTTCTGTTGTATATTACTTGTTGCTTCTCCCTTACTGCTTTTAATATTCTTTCTTTGTGTTTAGACTTTGTTAGTTTGATTAGTATGTGTCTTGGCGTGTTTCTCCTTGGGTTTATCCTGTGTGGGACTCTTTGTGCCTCTTGGACTTGATTGACAATTTCCTTTTCCATGTTGGGGAAATTTTCAACTATAATATCTACAAAAATTTTCTCATATCCTTTCTTTTTCTCTTCTTCTTCTGGGACCCCTATAATTTGAATGTTGGTGTGTTTCATATTGTCCTAGAGGTCTCAGACTATCCTCAGTTCTTTTCACTCTTTTTACTTCATTCTGCTCTTCAGAAGTTATTTTCACCATTTTATTTTCCAGCTCACTGATTCATACTTCTGCTTCAGATATTGTGCTATTGATTCCTTCCGGAGTAGTTTTAATTTCAGTAATTGTCTTGTTTGTCTCTGTGTGTTTATTCTTTCATTCTTCTAGGTCTTTGTTAATTGATTCTTTTACTTTCTCCATTTTGTTTTCAAAGTTTTTGGTCATCTTTACTATCATTATTCTGAATTCTTTTTCAGGTAGTTTGCCTATTTCCTCTTCATTTATTTGGACTTCTTTGTTTCTAGCTTGTTCCTTCATTTGTGCAGTATTTCTTTGCCTTATTTATTCATTTATTTTTTTAACTTACTGTTTTTGAGTTCTTCCCTTCCCAGGCTTGAAGGTTGAATTATTTCTTCCTTTTGGTTTCTGCCCCACTGAGGTTGGTTCAGTGGTTTGTGTAACCTTTGTATAGAGTATGACTTGTGCTGAGTTTTTGTTTGTTTTTCCTCTGATGGGCAAGGCTGAGTGAGGTGGTAATCCTGTCTGCTCATGATTGGGTTTGTATTTTTTCATTTGTCATTTAGATGAGGTGTCCTGCACAGGTTGCTACTAGTGGTTGGGTGATGCCAGGTCTTGTATTCAAGTGGTTTTCTTTGTGTGAGTTCTCACTATTTGATGCTCCCTAGTTACTTCTCTGGTAGTCTAGGATCCTGGCGTCAGTGGTCCCACTCCAAAGGCTCAGGGCTTGATCTCTGGTTAGGAGCGAAGATTCCACAAGTGGTTTGTTATGGCATTAAGTGAGATAAAACAAATATCCCAAAATGAGAGACCAAAGATGAACCCCAGACAAATGGCAGTTACAAAATCAGGCAAATAATAATTAAAATAATAGAATATACACATGTATGTATATACCCATGAGCAAAGTCAAAACAGCCCAACAAATATAAAGTACAGCAGATTTACCCAGCAATCAAAGTAAATCAAAAAATTATATTTACCAGTTAAGAACAAAACTATCTCAAGCACAAGCTGGAAATCAAAAATAAAACAAGGTGTCAAGTGGGGAATAAAGCAATGAAAACAAAACTAACAAATATGTTGAGAGCAAAGGAAAGAAAACAAAGAAAGAAAAGATATGCAAAGTTAAGTACAGGTACATGAAGAAGATTTATATACATTAAAGATTAACTCCAAAGGGAAAAGAGCAGTAGGAAAGGCAAACAAAGGAATAAATGTAGAAAAATATAAGAGGTTTAAAAAAGTTAAAATTATAAAAAAGAGAAAAAAAAATAAAAAAGGAGAAAGAAAAATGGAAAAAAAAGGAAAACTCCTCAGAACTGCAAAAGCCCAATGTACACGCAGAAGTTTATAACAATACCAAAAAGTGTGATTACATATACAGATATACATATACACCTATAAGCAAAATCATAACAGTCCATTAAAAATAAAGTATAATAAATTGACCCAGTGAACAAAGGAAACCAAAAATTATATCTACCAGAACAAAACTAACTAAAGCACAAACTAGGAAACAAAATTAGGAAATGAGCCCAAATTAGGAAAACAAAACTAAGGCAAGGTGCCAATTGGGGATTAAAGCAATTAAAATAAAGGTGTCATATATGTTGAAAGGAAAGGAAAGAAAGAATAGATATGCAAAGTTAAATAGAGGTAGATAAGGAAGATTTACATATATTAAAGATTAATTGCAAGGGGAAAGGGACTGTAGGAAAGACAAACAAAGGAATAAATGTAGAAAAAATAATGATAGGTTTAAGATATTAAAAATTAAAATAAAGAGAATAGGAAAAAAAAAAAGGAAAACTCCCCAGAACTGCAAAAGCCCAACATAGAGGCAGAGGTTTATGACAACAATGAAAAATGTGACTGAGAAAGAAAAGAAAAGCAAAGCTCAAAATCTTAATTAGATTTCATAGTGCCAGTAAAATTGACAACTACAACAGAGGCGACAGAAAGGAAAAAAGAAAGAAAAAAAATTCAAACGAATCTGCAGAACAAGTCAAAACATAAGAATAATAAATGTTTTTCTTGAGTCACTGCTGTCAGAGTCCTTTCCCTCGCTGGGAGTCACAGTCCACCTCATCCCCACCTCGATGCCCTCTAACACTGTGTTGATCTCTGAATCTGCTGTGGGGGCAGTTCACATTCTCATCTGGTCCTACTCCTGTATGTTCTTGCCTCCAGTGTCCACAGCTATCAGAGCTAGTGAGTTTTATTTTGTGGGAGCTCTCAATGACCTTTTATATATTCCATAGACACAGAGTCTGCCTAGTTGATCATGTGGATTTAATTTGCAGCTTGTACAACTGGTGGGAGGATTTTGGGTCTTCTTCCTTAGTCACACTGCCCCTGGGATTCAGCTGTGGTTTTATTTCCACCTCTGCATGTGGATTGTCCACTGGGCTTTGCTCCTGGTGGACTGCCCTGGAGGACTTAGTTTGCCTCTCTGAGGGCCAGGTGTGGGGATGGTGCAGCTGCTTGGGTAGCAGGGATTCTGGCAGCACCAGGTACTCAGGGGAGTTGGTGGCTAGAAGTATAGCGGCTAGCAGGAAATACAGTGCTCTAGAAGGGTAACCAATATTGGCCAATACGCTCCAGTATTCTTGCCTAGAGAACCCTTCTCCCTGACAGAGAAGCCTGACAGATCACAGTCTACAGGGTCGCAAAGTGTTGGACACCACTGAAGTGACCCTGTGCGCATAGACACAAGACTTTTACTGCCTGTGGCAGCTCTGCCCCAGTGAGAGCTGAGCATGAAGATGATGAAGCTGCTCGGCTTGCAGGGACCCTGGCGGTGCCAAGTATGCAAGGACACGGACTGCCTCCACTGCAGGAGTTATGGCCCTATAAGAGTCTTTTTTTGAGCCTCTTGTAGCTGGCAATCAGAAGGCCTCTTTGGTTGGTCTTGCTCTGTAGCGCTGCCCGTTCAGACACTTAGAGGGCTGCCTTCCTGGGATCCTTTTCTGTTGTTTGGTGCATCAGGCAATAGAGAGGGCTCCCCTGGCTGGGGTCCTACACTGTAGATTGGCAAGCCAAGCACTTAAAGAGGCACCCTGGGCGGGGTCCTACTCTGTAGTTCGGTCCATCAGTCACTAAAAGGAGCACCCTAGGTAGGGTCCTACTCTGTAGTACAGTGCATCAGACGCGTTTGATGGGCCAGCCTTCATTGTTCAGCTGCCAATGATGGTGTGTGGAGGGAGAGAGGCTATGTTGATGGCTCCACCCTCAATGCATGACTCGGCACTATCGCCTTGCTTCCATGGCTGCCTGGCTTTCCTCCACAGGAATTTCTGACCACATTCTCCTCCCTCACATCCCCTCAATTTGTCTCTATGCAGGCAACAGCAGCCCTCACCCAGGGATTGCTCCTCAATCCCTGAACTCCAGCTTCCAGCTGCTGCACCATCTGGGGTATGTATGGCTGTGACAAGGACTGTCTGATTTTCATTCCACTTCAGTTCAGTTCAGTCACTCAGTCATGTCCGACTCTTTGCAACCCCATGAATTGCAGCACGCCAGGCCTCCCTGTCCATCACCAACTCCCGGAGTTCACCCAAACTCATGTCCATCGAGTCCATGATGCCATCCAGCCATCTCATCCTCTGCCGTCGCCTTCTCCTCCTGCCCCCAATCCCTCCCAACATCAGAGTCTTTTCCAATGAGTCAACTCTTCACATGAGGTGGCCAAAGTACTGGAGTTTCAGCTTTAGCATCATTCCTTCCAAAGAAATCCCAGGGCTGATCTCCTTCAGAATGGACTGGTTGGATCTCCTTGCAGTCCAAGGGACTCTCAAGAGTCTTCTCCAACACCACAGTTCAAAAGCATCAATTCTTCGGCACTCAGCTTTCTTCACAGTCCAACTCTCACATCCATACATAACTACTGGAAAAACCATAGACTCGACTGAATGGACCTTTGTTGGCAAAGTCATGTCTCTGCTTTTGAATATGCTATCTAGGTTGGTCATAACTTTCCTTCCTAGGAGTAAGCATCTTTTAATTTCATGGCTGCAGTGACCATCTGCAGTGATTTTGGAGCCCCCCAAAATAAAGTCTGACACTGTTTTCACTGTTTCCCCATCTATTTGCCATGAAGTGATGGGACCAGATGCCATGATCTTCGTTTTCTGAATGTTGAGCTTTAAGCCAACTTGTTCACTCTCCACTTTCACTTTCATCACGAGGCTTCTTAGTTCCTCTTCACTTTCTGCCATAAGGGTGGTGTCATCTGCATATCTGAGGTTATTGATATTTCTCCGGCAATCGTGATTCCAGTTTGTGCTTCTTCCAGCCCAGCATTTCTCATGATGTACTCTGCATAGAAATTAAATAAACAGTGTGACAATATACAGCCTTGACGTACTCCTTTTCCTATTTGGAACCAGTCTGTTGCTCCATGTCCAGTTCTAACTGTTTCTTCCTGACCTGCATATAGGTTTCATTCCACTTCAGTTCAGTTCGTTTCAGTTCAGTCGCTCAGTCATGTCCAACTCTTTGTGACCCCATGAATTGCAGCACACCAGGCCTCTCTGTCCATCACCAGCTCCCGGAGTTCACCCAAACTCATGTCCATTGAGTCAGTGATGCCATCCAGCCATCTCATCCTCGGTCGTCCCCTTCTCCTCCTGCCCCCAATCCCTCCCAACATCAGAGTCTTCCAATGAGTCAACTCTTCGCATGAGGTGGCCAAAGTACTGGAGTTTCAGCTTTAGCATCATTCCTTGCAAAGAACACCCAGAGCTGATCTCCTCTAGAATGGACTGGTTGGATCTCCTTGCAGTCCAGCTGTTTCACTCTCAGCCTTAAATGTTTCTCCTCTCACTCAGACAGTTGCCCTGATGTGGAGATTGGACCCCTGCTTCAGTTTCCCCACCCGCCGAGGGCAGTTCCAGTCCTACTAACACTCCTGTTTCCCCCGCTAGTTCTTTCATCCTACCGAGTTTTGCATGGGTCTGTATTTTCTTTTCCTCTGGTCAGGTACTCCTGTCTGCTCTCAGCTGGTGTATGCACTTCTGTGTCTGAAGGTGTATTCCTGATGTTTCCATGGAGAGAGATGTACTCCACTTCCACCTACTCCTCCATCATCTTGTTCTTCCCCCTGTGTCATTTTTTATTATTATAATCGTTGTTTTTGCCTTCTCTGTTATACTTTTGTTAAATCTAACTCAAGATCCACAATGGAATTCATCAAGTTGTTGCCTTTTTACAATCATCTAGAACTGAACCCTAACAACAATAATAACAACAAAAATAGACAGTAGCTAATGGACCATAAAGATTTAAACAAACATAACCGACGAGCTAAAATGGATTGTTTCTGAGTATAAAATGAAGAAAATCCAGGTCTTAGTTAAAATTGAGGATTGCCTTGCTATCTACAAAGTATCCTGCTGAATTTCAAGACATTTTTTGAACAGTAGCAGAATTTTAACCCATATTTTTCTCTATTTCTTTTATCTCCTATCTCTTAAATATTGACATACCATAAACTTGTCATTTAACTCCACTCAACACATTTGGATAGTTTATTTTAGAAGCTTTGTGAATTAGATCCTACAGAAAAGGCAGTTTAATTTTGGACCTTGATAATATCCAGCTTGGTTAGTTTTATTCTATTACATGGACCTTAAACTAGTTGGGTACTTTAAATAGTGCCAGTTAAATAATGATTTTTCCACTACTCCAATTTTCTGATAGGTAAGATTTAGAAGTTTACTTCTAGGTATGTGTGTGTGTTAGGAGAAACAAAGCCTGTAAGAAAATATATATATATATATATATATATATATATATATATATATATATATATATATACACACACACACACACACACACACACTCACACACACGTACATACATACACACATACAAGGAGAGATTGATTTTGAAGGCTGAGAAGTCCCATATTCTGTTCTCTGGAACCTAGGCTTGCAGGAAAGCCAGTGATATTATGCAGTTCAAGTTGGAAAGCCTGAGGACCAGAGGAGCTGATGGTTTAAATGACAGTCCAAGGGCTGGAGGAAATGAGATGAAATGACCTCACTGAAGTGGTGAGACCAGAGGGAACCAAGAGTGGTAACTTCCTCCTTTTTCTCTCTTTTTTGTTCTATCCAGGCCTTTGATAGAATGGATGAAGCTCACCCACAGTGGTGAGGGAGGTCTTCATTACTCAGTCCACCAGTTCAAGTGTTAATGTCTTCCACGAACACCCTCACAGACACACCAAGAAATAATGTTTTACCAGCTACCTGGGCATGCTTTTTTCCAGTCAAATTGGTACCTCGAAACCATCACAGTGTGACTGACAAGATTCTTAAATTATCTTTTTTTGAAATGGTTAGGGAGGGTGCCCTGTTTCTTTTCTTTTTTTTTTCAAGTTTAGTTTCCAATGAGATTTCTGCACTTTGAAGAAATATACCCTAGAGGGGAGGAAACACTTCTGAGTCTTTTTAATAATATACTTAGGAGAAGTAATTTGTACACTAGTAGGAGCTTACCTTTGGAAGATAATTTACTTAGAATTCTCTAAGAGTTGAATGGTTTTAAAGGAAGATATTTCATCAGAGAGATGCTTCTGACAAGTGTCTCTTCAGTAGAATTGATGAGTTGGTTTCTTTCTGGTTCCTGGTGACACATATAACCCCCTCTGCTGAGTAAGAAGTATTGCAGATCACTTGGGTGACTCCCCTTCTAGTAGCATCTCAGCCTTCATTCTTAAAGGTTGGCAACCTCTTTTAAAGCTTGTATTGGCCTTCTATAGCAAAGAGGACAAGTCATCAAAAATCACAATATTTCAGTGAGAGAGTAGTCCCATCATTTTGAGGTCATTCTGGAGGGATCTCGAACATGTATCACTGAGCTCAGTTTTGAATCTGTGTTAAAGTGAAAGTGTTAGTTGCTCATTCATATCCAACTTTTTGTGACCCCATGGACTATAGCCTACCAGATTCCTCTGTCTATGGGATTCTCCAGGCAAGAATACTGGAGTGGGTAGCCATGCCCTTTTCCAGGGATCTTCCTGACCCAGGAGTAGAACTTGGGTCTCCTGAAATCACACGTGGTTTCTTTACCATCTAAGCCACCATCTTTACCAATTCAATTCACTGAAACTGGATCTGTGATTTGCTGTGAGACCTGTGCTCTACTTAGAGACCAACTTTCCAGATTAGTTCTGTAGAAGGGACAAAAAGCAGTGATACTGGGTTGTGGTTTCATGGTGTTTTTTTTTAAAAATTTTCTTTCTTACTTCATTTAGTCAACTAGTCAGTTTTATTTTCACTAACCAGTTTAGTTTATGTATAAGTTGATTCATTTGTAGTTTGTCTTATTTCCTTCTAGGTTTTAGGCAATGAAGGACCAAATCAATTTACATAATTTATCTGACAAACGTGTGATTAAGTTTGAGTATCGTTTCCTCCGGAAACTCTTTTTAATCTCTTCCAGGATATCTCTAATCACCTTATTATATACTCCAGTAGAACCATTTCTCTTTCCTACATGGCGTCATAATTTTATATATATTTGTGTGTTCTTTTTTTAATCCAGTATTTTTCAAATGATTACTTTATAACAGGTACTGTTAAGTAAATATCTCTGTGAATAAAATGGATAAAAATCGTACCTTGTGAAGCTTATGTTCTAGTAAGAAAGTCACAGACTTAATCAACATGTATTATTATGTTCAGTAGTGAAAAATGCTATGAAGGTAACGTAAAGCAGGATAAATATGGAGCATTACCTGGGAGGAGAGGTGATGGCAAGATTGGGTTCTCTGATTAGGAAAGGCCTCTCTGAGCAGATGAGGCCAAGCCAAAGACTGGCCAGCAAGGAGCTGCCCGTCCTGTGGAGGTCCAGGGAGGAGTTCTCCATCAGAAGGGGGAACCCTGAAGGGGCACAGCTGCTTTCCTGGAGGAAGAGAAAGAAGAGCAGTGACGCTGGGTTTGGTGAATGAAGGAAAGTGGTAGAAACGGAGACCATAGAGACTGGCAGGGAACAGATCACTTCAGTCTTGATGGCTGACTGATGCTCGTGTTTTGTTTTTTAAGTTCCGTGAAAAATCACGGTGGAATTTTTTACATCATGTCTCATTTGTTTGCCCATGCGCTGCCATATGAGCGTCAGTCAGTCAGTCACTCAGTAAATATTGGATGGATACAGGCATGCATGGTGAGACAAATGGGTTAGTGGCCCTACAGCCCTGCTGTTTGCTTGTGGGTTTTGCTTAGCTTTTTCTATTATCAGAGTTACAAATGTGGATAGTTGGTGTTGCTTTTGTTTCTTTTGACAGCTAGTTGAGTAGGATTCCCAATGGCTCATGCCTCAACATTTATGCCATTTTCCTCATCCTCTCCTTGGGTTAAGAAAATCTATTGGCTTGACATCTTGAATGTGACTGTCTATGTAGACTTACTTGTATTTCCATCCAATAACTAATTCTGAACGATAGCATTAAGCCAGGTTCCTCAGCTCAAAAGTCAGAGGATCAGACGTGAACTCTCCTAAAACAGTGGGATGGGGCAGACAGAATGATCATAACCTGGTTAATCCCCCTTCAGCAGCGCCCTGGAGCCCAGTAGGTACTTGTGGGCTTGGTGATAGCCTCTTTGCTGGACAGAGGAGACCTGAGCATCCTTGCAGATCCTCTCTAACACAGGGTCCCATCAAATCCAGGTGCTGCTACTTGGAAGTGTAAATGTGACAGCCATTTGTGTTTTTTAATCAGCCTGGAAAAGAGTAAAATGAAGGACATATAAGAGTATAACTGTAAAAATCTTTGCTATGGTTGTCTATACCTGGGAAACTGAGATTTTTTAAAAAGCAAAAATTGTAGCTTCTAAGTTCCCAGAAATGTTGAATTAGTAATATTGAAGTATCTTGAAAATATATGTAATTTAAAGACACTAAATTTAGTTTTAAGAAATATGAGTTATGACCAAATTCTATAATGGGTCCATATATATGCTAATATGCTCAAGCATAAAATAATATGGTTGTAAAACATAGCACATTTTATCTAAATAACCCTTCTTTGAAGATTATTTTTTTGTCAGAAGAAATCAGTGTTTTGATGCCTGAAGTGTTTCCTTTTATTAGCTCAGTAGGAGGTGTATTCTTAAGTTTTAGAACTCCCCTTACTCTTCTTGAATTACCTCTAAAAATCATCATAGAGTTTTCAAATATAAGCTCAAAGAGAGATTGTGGCTAGATTCTTCATGAATAATAGTAGCAGTAATAGTAATAGACTAATTTTTATTTGCATTTATTTTTGAATGATTCAGCACTTAACCTCTGTTCCTTGATCCTTTTCAGCTTAAAGTTAGCACCCTTTTCCTGGTATTTTCTAGGCATGTATTTGAGTAGAGTTCTAAAATCCCATCGCTTCTACCACTTCTTCTCTGTTCACACTCAGGTCATGTTCCAGATAAATTTAACGCTTTGCACGGAACTCAGAGTTATCCACGTTGTTTGCATGTCTCTCCTTTATCTGCTTGTGCAGTTCTTGAAGAAAGTGACTACATCTAGGTCCTTTTACTCTCTCCTTTAGAACCCAGCAGAGACCCTACTAGGACCTCCCAGGTGACTCATTGTTAAAGAATCTTCCTGTCAATGCTTGAGATGTGGGTTCAATCCCTGGGTCGGGAAGATCCCCTGGAATAGGAAATAGGGATGCATTCCAGTAATCTTGGCTGGAAAATTCCATGTACAGAGGAGCCTGGTGAGCTACAGTCCATGGGATCTCAAAGAGTCAGATATGATTGGGTGCACACACACACACACACACACACACACACACTATGTAGAACATACTGAACTAGTTACTCACTGACCAGACTGCCTAGATAGATAAATGAAGGAAAATTCTATTCCCATTTTTATTTTGGTTGAGTTCTTAGATTGTATAATTCTCTAATTTTCCTGGAGATCTGGAGGAGATTCAAATCTCAAAATGCCCTGTCACCTTGAAGAGACCATAGGGAAGGGTACAATAAGCCAGAAAAGAGGGAGATATTTTTTTCAGCAGAGTCTTTTTTCCTGTGCATTTTCATCTCTTGTGGGAAGAATAAGCCCCCTTTTCTGCTGCACACACTCCTGCTTTTATTAGCGTACCAAGTTAGACTGCTGTATATATGCTACAGTGAGCCATGCCACACTGGTGCGAAGATAAACAAATGTGATGTTAATATGACTTGAATGCAGAATCTGTTTTTCTCTCCCATAGCCTCCAGAGCTTTAAAGAATTTTTTTGTCATCATCCCGTTTAACTGGCATCTTTCTTAAAGGGCTGGCTTTATGCATCCCAATTATTTTCTCATTCTCTCCCTGATTCCTTTCACTCAAATTCAGTAAACTCTCATTTTCCAGTACATCATTCTGCAGCTCATTCATACCCGAACCCTCGTTCCTTGAACTGAATTCAGAATCTGATTTGGGGCTTGTTTCTCTGAGTGTAAAATACCTCAGCTATAAATAAACACACTGAGTTTACTTAGGGTTGATACTTAGATGAGTCTCATCAGCATATGTTTTGCTTCATGCTATCAGTATCTTGTAGGCTCAGCTCTCATCATTTTTGCTCTCAAGTTGACAGTGCTAAATATGTCTTGAGGGGCTAAAGCAGGTTGAAGAAACCCTCATTGCAGTGGTTGAGGAGAGCTAAGTATGATGTAGCCCAGTGGTCTAATGGAAGAAGCATCATCTTTCTTTCATTCTAATTTCCTTTACTTTTAAGGGTCGTAGATTAGTAAAGTGTGGCCTCATAAATAAGCAGAGAATAATCAAAGGGAGAACAGCATCACCAACAAAAGTGGTTACATCCTCTTTTAGAGATGTACAATTGAACCTCAGAAAAGTGAATGACTTAACTGTACTCACGAAGCAAACAAGGAATAGAATTGAAATTAGGATTCAGGCTCTCAGTCTCTGAATCTAGAGCGTCAGCCCTATTGAGTCTC
Source organism: Budorcas taxicolor (assembly GCF_023091745.1). Classification (NCBI taxonomy): domain Eukaryota; kingdom Metazoa; phylum Chordata; class Mammalia; order Artiodactyla; family Bovidae; genus Budorcas; species Budorcas taxicolor. Next base: position 36,656,159 of record NC_068910.1, read on the forward strand.
CATCATTTGACTTAAGATGGTCTAAGCTCTCCATTTACTCATAGTTTAGGCATGGATTGGACTCTCCAGGAGTAAATCTGAAGAAAAGCCATTCTTAGCAATTTTGCTAACATTTGCAGATCCTTTCCTGGGGTAGGGGGAGAGCAAATTCATTTGTTGCAAGGTTTTCAAAAGTGATCTATCAACTAAATTTAAAATGTAAGATTTCCTTCTGTTGTTTCAAATCTGTTTCTGTTTTGTAAATAGGTTCTTTTGTATCATATTTTTAAGATTCTACACCTAAGCGATATTGTATATTTTTCTTTCTCTGACTTACTTTACTTAGAATGATAATCTCTAGATCTGTCCCTGTTGCTGCAAATGATATACATCCAATGCACATGGCAGCACTATTGATAATAGCCAAGACATAGAAGCAACCTAGATTTCCATCAGTAGATAAACAGATAAAGACGTGAGAAATATATGTGTCTTCATAGGTACATGCTCTCTCGCTCTCTCTCTCTCTCATGCACACACACACAGTGGAATACTACTCAGATGTATAAAAGAACAAAATACTATATAGTTCTTATTAGAGGAATTTGTCTTTTCTCTTCTAACTGTATGTCTCTGGAAAGGAGAGACTTGGTCATATCAAGATTGTTGTGATAGCTCTTACATCTCTAAGTATTGTTAATGCTGTGTCACCAAGCCTTTGTCAAGTACCCTGGAAAAAAATCTTTCATGAAAGAGACTCACCCAAACCTAGAATCTTGACATTTCTTGCAAATAACAGGTTATCATATTATCTTCAACTTGCCTAAAATCACACAGGAAGCTATAATAGCAGCAGCAGCAGTAGTAATAACAAAGAAAATAGTAACATAATTCTTCAGTGCTTAAATTATAATAAGAATTATTCTAAGATTTTATATATTCTCCTCTCTTAATATATATGTATATTGTATATTTTAACATATTTGTATGCACACTCAACATATAATTATCATATGTATATTATATATACTTATAAACATTTATTTACTTTGATGAAAGAGAAAATTTAACAAGAAATTTTGTTAACTTTCCTAGGATGACTTACTTCAGTAGGAGATGGAACTAGAATTCAAGTTGTCTGGCTCAAGTTACCTAGAATCCTAGTGTATTTTTTTTTTTTTTTTTGCTACAGGAGCACTTACACATAATATGAGCAAGTTACTACTAGTATTTTCATTTGTAAGTACATGCATAAGATGCCAAAATGTATGGCCAGTTAAATGATTGCATGTTTTGATTAATCATGGCCAGCTTCTGCTGTATCCAGAATGTTATTTTACTTGCAAGGACCAGTAACAATAAAAGAACACATGACAGCTTTAGTAAAATACACGGGAATCCAGGAATCTATGAAAGAGTCATAGGGCTTCCCTAATGTGCTCCATTCGTAAAGAATCCGCCTACAATGCAGGAGAGCCTGGTTCAATTCCTGGGTCAGGAAGATCCACTGGAGAAGGGATAGGGTATTCACTCTGGTATTCTTGGGCTTCCCTTGTGGCTCAACTGGTAAAGAATCCACCTGTATTGTGGGAGACCTGGATTTGATCCCTGGATTGGGAAGATCCCCTGGAGAAGGGAAAGGCTGCCCACTCCAGTATTCTGGCCTGGAGAATTCCATGGACTGTATAGTCCCTGGGGCTACAAAGAGTTGGACACAACTGAGCGACTTTCACTTTCATGAATACTCAAACTACTGAAGAAATACCACTGTCTTTCTGTGTGTATTACGTGTCTGTTAGTCAATGAGCAGGAGAAAATAACTACTGCTCTGAGAATCACGTATCTGTCTAAGTCAGGGCAATGATGTTTGAAAAACGGTGATTAGAACCATACTATCTATTCAATATGTAGAAATATTTGTGTGTGTGTGTGTGTGTGTGTGTGTGTGTGTGTATTTTACCTGGGTATGTTTAAATACATGTGTGTGGCTATCCAAATTTATATAAGGACATTAAGTACTTAGATCTCTCAAAATAATTGCTTTATGTTATTTTATATTTCAATTTATTACAGTGATGTATTTTTTAAAAATAAAAGCGCTGTTTATTGTTTACGTAAACCAACAATGTGAAAATCTTTTAAGCTTAAATTTGCAAAAACATTGTCCCTTCATTTTATTTTTCTGTATCACTGCTGTCACTATCCAAGTTTCAGACTCTTGTCATTTATCTCCAGGATTTTTGTTGTCACCTCCTAATTATTCTTCCTGCCTTTAATCTCTTGCTCATAAAGTTTATTTCCCATATCAAATCCTTTTTGTAACGCAGACTGATTTTGTCCATAATTCTTCATTGGTTCGTCATGAAGCCCCAGTTTTTTACTTTTGATGATACAGTACAAAGCAGGTCATAATTTATGTTTAAGTTTAAGAAAATATTGGTGAGGGTTTGTATTCTTGCTGTGATTCTTTCCTTGATGGAAAGATTTCTATGAAAATGACTGTTCTTTTTTTCCCCAGTCATCATATTACGTGCTCCTCTACTTAACATTTATTTCCTTATTTGTTGTTCTTGGGTGTAATTTGCCCTTACAGCCCTTCCTCCCCCATCCAAAGAGCCTGAGCAAATTGCCCTGAATATACTAGATTCTAATCACATGTCTAGTGGGTTGAAATGTTGCTCACCAATCATAAAATGTGTCATATTCTAATCATTTAGTCTCCTTAACAGTTAGTGTTGTAATAAAGATATAATAATTATTTTTCTATCAGTGATTTAGTCCAAATCATTAGAGCGGAAGTAGTAACTCCTCAAATAGCCTAAAAATCAGTGTTCATGATTCACTTCCCATATTTAAATTTGCTGTATTTATATTAGACATCCTTTTGTGTGCTTATTTATCTGTCTGTACTTTTATAATCTCCACAATAACATTTTTGTTCTGTTTATCTGTATCTCAAGACTCAGTAGAATATAAGAGGTGTACTTCACTGTCATGTATACGGTAATTTTATATATATGCATATGTATGTATATAGAGATCTCAAAATATAGATATATAGATACAGATATCTCAAAATATACACATCTATATCTGTATATCGATATCTTGAGATATATATGATCTCTATCTTGAGATATATAATCATACATACATGAATATCACATATACATAGTTTGTATACTCAATAAATACCTTTAAATTATTAAGCTTTATTATGTGTTGGGATTAGTAATATGTACTTAAGATGAAATTTTTTTCAATCCCTCAAAATCCAAATTAAGGGTAGATAGAATTATTATCTTAATTTTAAGAATGCAGAAATATAGGTTTGCTCTAGGTAAGTGGCTTACTGTAGGGTATTTAGCTCATAAAGGATAGAATCAATACCCAGGTCCAGGCCTATTTGAAACAAAAGCAAATGTGCTTCACCCCTGCAATATACTTCCCTTAAAATAATTGCCTGAAATAAAGTTTTGCATGAAAATGCAGGAAAAATTATGGTACATGGGATCATAGGTACTAACAGTAAGATCATTAAGTGGACATATGGTCCTCTAGGAGGATGAGAGTAAAGCCAAGCTCAGAGCAGGCAGCAAAGACTGCTGGTGAGAGAACAGTTCAGGGGCACGCAAGAGGAATTAGTTACAAGTACAGTGCAGGTAATGTGGGGAACAATAGAAACATCACTAATCAAAGTTCAAGTAACCAGAGAATCCTGAACCAGAGCATTGGGTAAATATATTCCTCTCTCAGGAGCAGAGAACAAATGAGTTGACAGGTAGAAGGGAAAATAACTCAGGTCTTTAGGACATCATTCTTTCCCATGGAGTGATGAAGAGATGTGTGCAACAGTAGGACTTTGCAGTTGCAGGTTATAGAAACACAGCTTGAATGCATTTGAGTATTACCGTTTTTTCCCCTCCAGTGTCTAAATTAAAGAACAAAAGACATCTGAAGTTCTGAATGGACATGGAGTACTGGCAACTTTGGGTCATATGCCACATATGATTCCACATTGATAATCTCTCCTCTCCCAGAGTCACTCAGAGATAGAAGAGAGAGCTCTCTGAGTGGATCTCAGGCAAACAACATGCACGACTGTCTGTCTACCATAGTGGTGGCAGCTGTATCACACCCACTTAGCAAATATTTCTGAGCACCAACTCTGACAGGATATAGAATATATTACTTCCTCTGTTAAGTCTGCTCTGGCTGTCCAACAGCCCAGATGTCCTCATCTGCTACGTGACGATGATCAAATCTAATTTGTGTTGGTATGCAGATTAGATATGAGGGCATTATGTGAATGATGAAGTACCATGTAGCTATGAGCTGCTATTTTATCATCACTTGCCTTTGTATTGCAAGATGATTCAAAATTTCAGTCTAACTCAAATTAATGTTTTGCTTTTTCCAATTATCATCTTGTTTTCACTTCCAAACAAAAGATCACAGTTTTGAGAGAGCACGTATCACCTATATAACTCTGATCAAAGGGTAATGCTGAGAGCTAAGGAAAACCTTAAACCCTTGCATGTTTTCCCAAGCTAGGATGATGTTTGGGACATGTTGGGTTCAAAGATGGAAAAAATATGGAGAAAAACATTGTCACTTTCAGGATCATTATTTGAAAACAATTTTATGAACAAGAAGAGGCAAATCAGTCTATAGTGAGCAGCAGTCAGGGAATGAGCCTACAGGAATGGCTTGAGAGACCCCATCAGTAAGCCCAGAGACCAAGCAGATGGAAGAAAAATGTACCCTAAGACCTATGATAAGTGATAAATTTATGATAATGATAAATAATAGTATATCAGACCATGACATGTAGTCAATAAACATGAGAGAAAAAGAAAACACATGATTTCTTAGAGAATGAGTTAGAAAAACACTGATTTGTTTCCAGGCAGTTCCTCTATAATTCATTTCAAATAATATATATTTTCTCTGTATGTTAAAATATCAATCAAGTGTGTGTATGAGGGGTTGAGATAGAATAGATATGTCTGGGGCTTTTAAAGTTATGAAGGCAATGTTGATTCTTGTATGCATTACTGTGCTATTTTTCTGGCAAATGGAATATGGTAATTTCACAGTGAGCTTTCTTGGAGGGATGAAGGGCTTGTTAACCATGTCCTGCCTCCCTTCTCAGTTCTTCCCAGTTGAAAGAGAACCTAAGAGGCCAAGTACCCCTCAAGGTTACATTAATGGAGACTGAATCACTCCCAGTGTGCAGGCTCTTTGCTAAAATGGAACAAATGAATTTAGCCTGGACCAACGTCCTCGCTTTCCCAGCTTTGAATGAAAGATAACCTGTCCCAGAAGAGTCTACCTCGACTCAGCTGAAACAGTTGCAGGCACTGATGTTGAAGCACAGAGAAGACCAAACTGGACTCACGTGTGGGAGACTGTCGTCTCTGCTAATGGAAGGAAGCTGAAACCAAGCTGGGCCCAGCTTGTTCTCAGGTTGTTAGGGAACACAAGACAGAGATGATAGAGCCCTTACTTTCTTGGGAGCAGCAAGTCAGGAAGGGTAGAGAGGACCCAAGGTGGGAATTGTGTCCCCCAAAGTGAGAAGGATGTTCAGTCCCTTGCAAGTGACCTAAGATAAGAATGCGAAGATAGATGAGAAGGGATTCGGTTTTCACATTCATGATTAATCAATTTTATTTATAAGACTAGAGAAGAAATGTCCTGAAATAAGGAAATAAGAATGACCTTGAAACCAAGGATATTATTATTCATGTAGGAATATAGTCTGAATTTAATTTTTATTAATGTAGATAATAGCTTACATGGGCCTTATGGCGACATTACTAGCACTCTAAAATTTAATTAGATTTTTAGAGCTTGTGTTAATGTCTTTTGTAGGATTATACAATCTGGGGCATCACCAGTAAGCTTCATATGCTTTATTTCATTATGATTTGAAGTAAGCAGAAATGAGTTATTTTTTATACTAAAACAGTTTGATTTTAGGGTCTTTATTAAAAATTAAGCCCAGAGGGTTAAAATCAGTATTTTTTAAATACCAGGTTATTTATATTTATTATCAATCATATATATGTATTATATACAAATTCCTGTTGTTCTTGCTTCTACAATGTTAATTTTATCATAATTATTAGTTGACTAAAACCATAATTGTATATATTCTATAATGATTTTAAAGTAAGCTTTTTATGCATATATTCTTTAGTGTACATATTTTCCTGAACATTTTTGTTACAGAACTTTCCATTTCTGGTCCTTTAATTATTGTATTCTGATTTTATATGTAGCATGCCTTCCCAGCTCCAGTAAATCCTTCAAATTAATAGAAAAATCTGTTCAGCATTTTTTACAGTCACCATGGCAGTGTGCCAGATACTTTTGTGATTAATCAGTTTGTCTCCTTCCTTTACAGGCACAAAACAGGAATTCTGGACAAAAACTACAACTTTGTTTTACATTAGACTTGCTTATAAAGGAAGAGACATACTATTGATTCTTAGCTGAGTTAACTTAGTTATCGTGAATCAATTTCTTTATTTTAGGGCCTGCCAATCAGGTGCATTATTGGGAGACTTTCATGAGATTGGGAAAGAAAAACCTATCCAGCATTGACATGGAGCAGCAGGGTTGTGAGAGAGCAAAGAGAATGGGAGCCAGGAGCTTCTATATAGGCTCTGTTGTGTGTTAGCTGTTTGAGCAGAACAAGTCATTTTACTTGCCCTGGCCTGAGTGTTCTTCTGTGTAAAATGAGATGGCTGTGCAGGTGTTCTCGGGGTCCCATTGATCTCTGGCACTGTACAAAGTGAATTGTTGTCGGAGGGTTACTTACCCTGTGTGTGTGTCCTGTGAATTCACCCAGGCTCTGAACATCCGCCTTCTGCTGGAATAGTTTTGTCCATATATGGCTTCTGATGGCTTTCCAGTAGAGATTCTGTTTGGGAAAGGATTTTATTCTGGCATGGTTTTAGCCTAGAAATTACAAAATACCAATTTGCCTTCATCTATAATTGCAGTATGAGCTTGTGATTCATTTTCCTCTAGCTCATAACATTTTTTTTTTAAGGCACAAAGGGGTTTAGACGGAAGTCTTTAAAACTTCAAAGTATCTGTATTTCCATCTTATTTTGTTACAGAATTGGTATTTATCTTTTGTGAATGTCAGGCTTCTGTTCTTTCAGAATCAATCATGTGTGTTTATACACTTAATGGAGTTAGGAGGCGGTAATGGTCCCGCATAGAGGAGTATATAAAAAGCAGTCTCGAATGAGTTTATTTCTTCCTCCTGTGAAGCCCCAGCCTGTAAAAGGGGCATAACCCAGAATAAGTCTGTTTCCCTCTTCTCTAGGAGTTCTAAAACATTACCGTTGTGGTGGTGTTGTTATTCTTATACTGGCCTTGATCATTGAAGATATTCATGATTGTACCATACAATAAATTTTAATTTTTTCCTGATTACATCTTTGCATGATTCACAATGTTCATTTAAGGGATATAAAATGATATACACTGAAGTTAACAGATTGTAAGATTTGATATATTTTGAAAAGAAACGGTAATGATAAATGACAGTGACCTAATTTGTGGAATCTTCTTGCATAAAATAATTTGCTACTTTGTAATTATGTGATTAACTTGCCAAGAGAAGGAAAATGATTCAAGTTAGAAGCATCAAGTTATAGAATAAAAAAAATGTCTGGAGCTTTCCAAATTAATTTGTTAGCTATGGTGAACTGTGGTGTCAACTCTGAATACCTTTCAATTTAGAACTATATTGGGGAGAAGGTGTTAATCTATTTGCCACTAAAATTCAAAAGACTAATCAAGAAAAAATAGCAGAAATTTCAACTGAAGTATTGATAGCTGCTTTTTGTTGGTTTTGGTGATTATAAAGTACTTTCACATGTAAAACCTCATTATAAAAGAAATAAATGAAGTAGTGAGGCAAAATACAATCAATTACATTTTAAAGATGAGGAAATTGAAGTTCATTTCAAAGACCGTTTCATGATCACATAGTTTTTTAGAGGCAGAGATAGGAAAAATTTTGTACATTTCATGTTATTATCATTCTTCTAATAAGAAAATAAGTGGAAAAAATCTAAGACATATGAAAGGATTTTAGGACATTTGGTGGATTATGATTTGAACAAAGAAATAAATTCAGACTCATAATGCCTGAGAGAAATAGATAAGTATGTGTGACTTGAAGGTTAGTATTGTGAAATAGCCAAAACTATAACAAAGGTAAATTGTAGTTTGGTTAATATGCAAAATCATTAGGATGGTTTGACTTGGCAAGAAAATTATATGAAAATACATTTATAAACCTAATTGAAATCTAGAAGTTACTAGGAAAAATCATATTTAATAGGCATGAATATAGAAAATACAGAAAACATTTAAATGATTTATGTGCATGCATTTCTATATCCTATCATGCTGTGAGGAAGTCGATATCATAGCTCTCTATGATAAACCTGAGGTTCAAAGAAGTTAATTTCTCTATTGTCACATGTCAAGTAAATAGCAGGAGCAGAGTTCAAATCTAGGTATTTTTTGTTTGTTTTTGTTTTTTACCACAATTCAAAAAAAAAAAAAACAGCCTTCTCCCCTAAGTAAAAATGAAACTAACTACCCAAAGAGAAATAAGTTGAGAATATTGTAATTGGACAGAAGGATCATGCTCTGATATCTTTGAAGTCACAAGGGAGTTTGGGAGATAATAGAGACACGGCTGAATCCTTCACTATTCACCTGAAACTACCACAACATTGTTAATCAGCTATACACCAATACAAAATAAAAAGTTTTAAAAACAGAAAGGTTTGCCCTCAAAAGAATTGGCTTGTGATTTGACCACAATTTTTTAAGTTGAAATATAATTGCTTTGCAATGTTGTGTTACTTTCTGTTTTACAATGAAGAATCAGCTCTATGTGTGTGTATATATTTAAAAGACATCATATATATAATATATATATATATCCCCTCCCTCCCTCCCCACCCCACATCCCACCCCTCTAGGTCATCACAGAGCACTGAGCTGACCTGCCTATGCTATGCGGCAAGTTCCCACTAGCTAGCTATTTTACACACGGTAGCGTATTTATGTCAAACCTAACCTGCCCGTTTTTCCCCAGCCCCACGTCCATGCATCTCTTCTCTACATCTGCATCTCTATTCCTGTCCTAGAAATAGATTCATCCGTACTATGTTTCTAGGTTCCACATAGGTGTTAATATACGATACTTGTTTTTCTTTTTCTAACATACTTCACTTTATATGACAGACTCTAGGTCCATCCACATCTCTACAAATGACCTAAGTCCATTGCTTTGTATGGCTGAATAATATTCCATTGTATATATGCATCACATCTTCTTTATCCATTCTTCTGTCAGTGGACATTCAGGTTGCTTCTATGACCTGGTTATTGTAAACAATGCTGCAATGAAATAGTATTTTTTTGACATCGTTATTTCTAATTCCAAAGTCATATATTGGTTTTCTACTCCTTTAATGATATTATCTCTAGTCCATGTTAAATTTGATATTAATTTGTTATTCAGTAAACAGTTCATCGTTGAATGTGGGAACATTTTTGAAAAGTTTTTGGATGATCTTTATCCTGCTGCTAAGTCGCTTCAGTCGTGTCCGACCCTGTGCGACCCCAGAGATGGCAGCCCACCAGGCTCCGCCATCCCTGAGATTCTCCAGGCAAGAACACCAGAGTGGGTTGCCATTTCCTTCTCCAATGCATGAAAGTGGAAAGTGAAAAAAGTCGCTCAGTCATGTCCAACTCTTTGCAACCCCATGGACTGCAGCCTACCAGGCTCCTCCATCCATGAGATTTTCCAGGCAAGAGTACTGGAGTGGGGTGCCATTGCCTTCTCCAGATTTTTATCCTAGAGTGAGTTTAAAATACATCTTTCACTCTCGAGAGTGTGAGTGGTAGGCTAGTCATTAAGAGATGTCCTAAACTTTTCAGAAATATAGAGGAGAGTCTTGAGTGTATTTAATGATGAATAACTAGAAGCAATGATTAACTCACTAAATACAAGTGTAATTTATCTTAGAAACAAAAATGAAACCAGTCAGTATGGTGCAGAAGCAACTAATCATAGCTGGATAGCTGAAGAGGATATGCATGAGACCCACATAAAGATCAGATTGGATATGTAAGTTCGAGGAAATGGGTGCAGTTGAATGCAGCAGCAGCTATGCCAGATGACTCTTCAGGAAGTAATAAACAAGTGTAACATCAGTAAGGAAGCTTCATCAACCATTATTCTTCATTTGGGGCTATCGATTGTTCTCTAGGCTAGGACAACATGTGTAATGAACTGTTCCAGCCACTCGGGGTCAATGTCAGCCCTCCAAGATGATCACTGTCCAAAGAGGGCAGTATAGGTAGTTGAAATGCTGAAAGGACGTGCAAAGAAGAGAGGCAGAATAGTGAGCAATGGGACCATGATTCCTTCCTTGGTCTGTTTTTTAAGGAGAGACATTCTTGCTTCCATTCGGTACTTTCCATAACCAGAAATCTCTTCAGTAATATTTAACTGCTCTGATAGTAGGAAACGAGAGGAGGATATTTTTACTGTTAAGGTTTTACTGTTTTGTCAGTGATGGAAGGAGGACACCTCCCAAAAGTATGGAAAATTAAGTTCAGTGATTTAATGAATTGTGTGCCTAGCCAGGTGCATCTGTGTTTCTTGTCTCTTCAAATAGTCACTGTTGAAGGGTGTCCTTTTGGGTGAGTTTTGCATTACTGTGTGCCCAGAGGGAGGACTGGAATCAAGTTTTGGGAGAGGGCCATTGGTGCACTAGGCAGCAGGACTAAATATGAACAGCGAATAGTTAACTAGTGACAACTTAGCCACTAGTGACTTCAGAGCTTCTAAACTTGCCCCTCTTCTTACTCTCCTACAATACACCTCACTCCAAATCAGTGTCAGCTCAAATCTATTAAGTTCAGGCTCCATTTGTCACTGGTGAGCACCTACTACATGCTGGCCATTGTACCAGATACAAGGTAGGTTGCTTGAACGCACACTGTACAATGATTCCTTGGACACTTGCTTTCCTATTTTACAAAAAGGACTAGGTGACTTGTCGACTCTGTACAGCTGCTAGCAGATAGAGTTGAGAAATGAGCTTAAATCCAGTAAGCCCATGGATCTTGGACTACATCAAACCTCCCTGAAATGGCATCGGTTACCTTGTGAGAGAACAAGTTACCCATCCATAGAGGAAGAAGGGGGGGAGGAGAGGGAGAAGAGGTAATACATCAGCAGTTTACCGTGCTATCATTATGAGTGTTATCTAAATATTTACCAAGGCAAAATTCACGTGACTTAGTATTTCCCTTTTTAATTGGACAGTTTGCAGCATTTAATACATTTACAGTGTTGTATAATGATTACCGCTATATCATTCTAAAATATGTTCATCACCTTAAAATCAAGTACCCATTAACCAATTACCCATTCTTTCCTCTTACCCGCCCCCTACCCCTATCAATCTGCTTTCTGTCTCTTTGGATTTGCCTGTTATGCATAAGCTATCTCATATATATGGAATCATATAATATATAATCATTTGTGTCTGACTTCTTTCACTCAATATCATGTTTTTGAGATTCATCCCTATCATAGCTTGTAGTGGCACTTCATTCCTTTTTATGACTGAATAATATTCTATTGATCACAATTTATTCATCCATTCGCCAGGTGATAGACATTTGGGATATTTCTACTTTTTGGCCACTGTGAATAGTGCTGCTCTGACTGTTCGTGTACAAGTGTTTGAGTCACTGCTTTTGATTCTTTGGGAGCTTCATTCTCTGGAGCATTTACTCTGTGCTAGTTGTCAAACTGAGTGTCTTATATATAGGAATTCTCTGAATTCTCAGAACCCTGTGAAGTGATACTATTGTTATACCTGGCTTGTAGTTGAGGAAGCTAAGTTACAGAGAGGTTAGTGTGCCTTGCATTGATTACTACTGCCGAGACTATACACTGTGTTTTTCTCTCTTGTATCTTATCACCTTCAAACTTAACACCTACAACTGCTTCAGGTGTTCCTTCCCCTAATACCACCCTTTCCTGTCTCCCCTGGGCATATTCTGGTTTGCCAAGTTTCTCCTTAAAATGCAGAATCCAATATTGGATAATAATATTGCAGGGGGTAATTTATTTTTACTGTTACCATCATCACTGTTGTTGTCTAGTTGCTAAGTCATGTCCAACTCTTTGCAACCCCATGGACTGTAGCCCACCAAGCTTATCTGTCCATGGGATTTCCCAGGAAAGAATACTGGAGTGGGTTGCCATTTCCTTCTCCAGGGGATCTTCCTGAACTAGGGATCAAATTTGGATCTCCTGCATTGCAGGTAGATTCTTTACCACTGAACCATCTTGGCAACTCATCATCATCACTACCATTATTGATATTTTGGTTGTATTTGAAAGATTACTAGGTGTTAGTCTTTAAACATTATTTTTATTAAGTTGTTCATTAATAATAAAAATTATATATAATAAGTAACATATTAAGAAACACGCCCCAAGCTTCTTAGCGCAGAATCACTCTGTTGCCATTAAGCAATAAAGTCACAGTACATATGCATGTTGAAAATCCAAATAGCAAAGAAATATACAAAATTTTTTATTATGACCTCTGGATAAAGACTGTATAAATTTCCAAATACACATTCCAGGTATGTTCTGACAGTGTCAATTTTCAGAGTCTCATTATTTCCTCAGGGATCTCTTGTAGCTCATTTAGAGATGTATGAGAATGTAGATGTAGAGAAATTACTCCTGAGTTTGGAGTGGACTAAACTCTCAGGCACTTTTCTTAGGATCTGTTGCCAAGTTAGAACTCCCTTCTGCTGTGCTGGTTTATGCAGTTGATTTTCTTAACTTGACTGTAGAACTTTCCATATCTCTGTGTAATTAACTTAGCATATTCTGGCCCAATGCCATTTTCTTAAGATAACTTTACAGTCCACGTTTAATAACCAGCTTGTTCGTACTCACTCTCAGTTTGGAAAATGGAAAAAAAAAAAAAAAAAAAAACCAGCCACTTGCCCATCCTGAGAATTTTTCATTTATTTATTGGGTGTATTTAACACTGTCAACTAGGAGATTTTCACCACCTAAGCTACAGAAGTACATCTGCTTTGCAGTTATTTCTGAAAGATTCCTGCTCGAGCGTCTCCTACTAGCCATAGCGTTATGCAGGGTAACAAGGTTCCAGTTGTAAAACCAGAGCTTCATTTGCAAAGATGCAACATGGAAAGGTGGAAAGACATTTATCAAATTTAATGGTAGCATTTGAAACCAGAGGTCCTATGCAATTCTCAGTTTGAGTATCGAATTGCACAGTCTCTCACTCAGTATAATTTATTATCTGAGAGATGTGCCTACATTAATAGCATTTGACCACATTTGAATCTCACTAAGCTGCTATGAATTAAACCAAATGGTAGAGTTGTAATGGATGGCTTCATTTTTATAACAATATAAGTTAATATTATGAGATAAAAATTAAATATGTTTTTAAAAAACTGAAACGTGTTTTGTCTAACTCTGAGATACATGTCTTTCTTATGTATAACAGACCTACAGTGTAAGTCAAGCTAAGCTTTATCATTTTCAATAAACTGTATTAGAATAGAAATTGAATACCAGACCACCTGACCTGCCTCTTGAGAAACCTATATGCAGGTCAGGAAGCAACAGTTAGGACTAAACATTGAACAACAGACTGGTTCCAAATAGGAAAAGGAGTACGTCAAGGCTGTATATTGTCACCCTGCTTATTTAACTTCTATGGAGAGTATATCATGAGAAATGCTGGGCTGGAAGAAGGACAAGCTGGAATCAAGATTGCCGGGAGAAATGTCAATAACCTCAGATATGCAGATGACACCACCCTTATGGCAGAAAGTGAAGAGGAACTAAGAAGCCTCTTGATGAAAGTGAAAGAGGAGAGTGAAAAAGTTGGCTTAAAGCTCAACATTCAGAAAACGAAGATGATGGCATCCGGTCCCATCACTTCATGGGAAATAGATGGGGAAACAGTAGAATCAGTGTCAGACTTCATTTTGTGAGGCTCCAAAATCACCACAGATGGTGACTGCCGCCATGAAATTAAAAGACGCTTACTCCTTGGAAGAAAAGTTATGACCAACCTAGATAGCATATTCAAAAGCAGAGACATGACTTTGCCAACAAAGGTCTGTCTAGTCAAGGCTATGGTTTTTCCAGTAGTCACGTATGGATTTGAGAGTTGGATTGTGAAGAAAGCTGAGTGCCAAAGAATTGATGCTTTTGAACTGTGGTGTTGGAGAAGACTCTTGAGAGTCCCTTGGACTGCAAGGAGATCCAACCAGTCCATTCTGAAGGAGATCAGCCCTGGGATTTCTTTGGAAGGAATGATGCTAAAGCTGAAACTCCGGTACTTTGGCCACCTCATGCGAAGAGCTGACTCATTGGAAAAGACTCTGATGCTGGGAGGGATTGGGGGCAGGAGGAGAAGGTGACGACAGAGGATGAGATGGCTAGATGGCATCACTGACTCAATGGACATGAGTCTGAGTGAACTCCAGGAGTTGGTGATTTACAGGGAGGCCTGGCGTGCTGCGATTCATGGGTCGCAGAGAGTCGGACAAGACTGAGTTGACTGAACTGAACTGACCGATACTTGAGTTTTGATGTCCTAAGACTAAAAGTACTAATTTAGGCACTATCTATTTATTCCCTCTTAGCTGTTGATAGTAATAATTCTATGGGTGGACATATTTTTAAAACTATTCAATTCACTAATAAGCTTTTAAAGAATGTTTTCTTTTTTTCCCCACTAAATCATAGCCCATACATATCTGTGATTTCTTTCTACAGGGATAAAGGCAAGCCAAGTGAATGGTCTTCTTGTTTTTATTATGATTATTTCATATAGGTAGATACTCTTTTTGACTTCCTTTTTAAACAGACTTTGTGATAGGAAGAAAGTGCAAATGAAGTAAAAGTAATCTTCATAAATTTCTGGCCTCATGACTGTAATGTGGGGTATTGGCCTTGCTATCAGACATTCCTAAGCACGTTTTCATGGTGTTACTGAGTTAGGTATATTATTGGATCTTTCATTCCATTCTTTAGACTGTTTAATTCTTCCTTTCTACTTAGTGTGCCTCACATATAACCTTCCACATGTGTATGTATTTAATATGTGTCTGTATATACATAGCATTCATTCTCAGCTCAAGCTGAGAAGCATCAGCAATCAGATTTCCACTATACATTTCAAATCTGATAAATGGATACCCTGTGGTTATGAAAATTGCATATACTTAATACCAGTATTAATCTTGTAGCCTCAGCAAATGCCTAAATGATGATCTGCCCCTTTGTTGATACCAAAAGCAGTGTTAATGCTTTCCTAGGAGCAGTCAGAGATGAGGACTGTTCCCTTGAACGCACTACTATACTTTTCAACCTTTTCTTCCCCACTAATTTTATGTTATATCCATTTTTTAAAAGAAACATTAATTTAGGATTATCCAGCTCTAGACATATGCCATGAAACCTCTGAAGATTTCAAAAGAACCAAAACCAGGAAAAATGCACAGATGATATGGGAATTGCTCAAAGTTGCCTCTACGCTTTACACTGTGTTTGCCCTCCCTTCAGTATTACATCTGCAATGCATCTCCAAAGTAAGATATATTTTGAGCAATTTTTCAGTGGTATTTCAAATTATACAATAAAATCTGCTAGACGCAGAGCCCCTCTCAAGGTTTGGCCAATCAGGCTTTTCATCCTGGTCTTGCCCTTTAAGATTACTTTGCAGATGCGGTGGCAGGGTAGCATGCAGAGAGAAAAGGAGTTGCCTACCAGAGATGGTACTAAAAACAGCTCAGAGATCTAAAAGCATAAGTCTTTGATTAGACCATTTTGGCTGCTAAAAAAGGCTAGCTGGGTTCGTGTCCTTTCTGGCTGAATAGCCCTAAGTATTAGGTCCAGAGGGCAATAGATGACTGTAAGGAGGCGATCTGATTTGTTTTTTGTTTTTTGTTTTTTTAGCTTGCTTCACTATCTGAGGCAAAAAAAAAAAAAAAGTAATAGTTTGTTATCACCTATCTGCCCTGTATTTCTAGCAGTCATCGCTAATTTGTTATGGTATTCTGTCCTGCTAAACACAGATATGGCTTCATAATATTTCTCAACATCAGTTCATTTCAGTTCAGTCACTCAGTTGCATTGGACTCTTTGCGCCCCGTGAACTGCAGCACACCAGGCCTCCCTGTCCATCACCAACTCCCGAAGTTCACGCAAACTCATGTCCATCAAGTCAGTGATGCCATCCAGCCATCTCATCCTCTGTCATCCCCTTCTCCTCCTGTCCCCAATCCCTCCCAGCATCAGAGTCTTTTCCAATGAGTCAACTCTGCGCATGAGGTGGCTAAAGTGTTGGAGTTTCAGCTTTAGCATCATTCCTTCCAAAGAACACCCAAGACTGATCTCCTTTCAGATGGACTGATTGGATCTCCTTGCAGTCCAAGGGACTCTCAAGAGTCTTCTCCAACACCACACTTCAATTCTTTGGTGCTCAGCTTTCTTCACAGTCCAACTCTCACATCCATACGTGACTACTGGAAAAACCATAGCCTTGACTAGACGGACCTTTGTTGGCAAAGTAATGTCTCTGCTTTTGAATATGCTATCTAGGTTGGTCATAACTTTTCTTCCAAAGAGTAAGCGTCTTTTAATTTCATGGCGGCAGTCACCATCTGCAGTGATTTTGGAGCCCCCCAAAATGAAGTCTGACAGTTTCCACTGTTTCCCCATCTATTTCCCATGGAGTGATGGGACCAGATACCATGATCTTCGTTTTCTGAATGTTGAGCTTTAAGCCAACTTTTTCACTCTCCTCTTTCACTTTCATCAAGAGGCTTTTAGTTCCTCTTCACTTGCTGCCATAAGGGTGGTGTCATCTGCATATCTGAGGTTACTGATATTTCTCCCAGCAATCTTGATTCCAACTTGTGCTTCTTCCAGCCCAGCATTTCTCATGATGTACTCTGCATATAAGTTAAATAAGCAGGGTGACAATATACAGCCTTGACGTACTCCTTTTCCTATTTGGAACCAGTCTGTTGTTCCATGTCCGGTTCTAACTGTTGCTTCCTGACCTGCATACAGCTTTCTCAAGAGGCAGGTCAAGTGGTCTGGTATGGCCGTTTCTCTCAGAATTTTCCACAGTTTATTGTGATCCACACAGTCAAAGGCTTTAGCATAGTCAATAAAGCAGAAATAGGTGTTTTTCTGGAACTCTCTTCCTTTTTCCATGATCCAGTGGATGATGGCAATTTGATCTCTGGTTCCTCTGCCTTTTCTAAAACCATCTTGAACATCTGGAAGTTCACAGTTCACGTATTGTTGAAGCCTGGCTTGGAGAATTTTGAGCATTACTTTACTAGCATGTGAGATGAGTGCAATTGTGCAGTAGTTTGAGCCTTCTTTGGCATTGCCTTTCTTTGGAATTGGAATGAAAACAGACCTTTTCCAGTCCTGTGGCCACTGCTGAGTTTTCCAAATTTGTTGGCATATTGAGTGCCGCACTTTCACAGCGTCATCTTCCAGAATTTGAAATAGCTCAACTGGAATTCCATCACCTCCACTAATTTTGTTCATAGTGATGCTTCTTAAGGCCCACTTGACTTCGCATCCCAGGATGTCTGGCTCTAGGTGAGTGATCACACCATCATGATTATCTGGGTCGTGAAGATCTGTTTGTACAGTTCTTCTGTGTATTCTTGCCACCTCTTCTTAATATCTGCTGCTTCTGTTAGGTCCATACCATTTCTGTCCTTTATCAAGCCCATCTTTGCATGAAATGTTCCCTTGGTATCTCTAATTTTCTTGAAGAGATCTGTAGTGTTTCCCATTCTGTTGTTTTCCTCTATTTCTTCGCATTGATCACTGAGGAAGGCTTTCTTATCTCTCATTGCTATTCTTTGGAACTCTGCATTCAGTAGTCCTCAAGAAAGCCACTGTTATGGCTTCGGAGTTGTCCCATGGGATGTAACTGGTCTGGCCATCCAGATCAGTGCTGAGTATGGCCACGTTTTTCTCTAACAGATTTCTATTATGTCAAGTGTAGAGTCAAAGGTCTCTCACTGTTTCTAGTAGGTCAGTCACCCTGACAATAGAAGTACCCTGGACTGCTTTTTCACTGTAGAGCCTATTGCCACAGTTACTCAGTAAGATCTTTTCCCAGCTCAACATTGGCTCTCTCATTGTTCCTCAAGTTTATCTTCTAAGAGACACTGTTCCAAAAGTCACTTCCTGCACTCTTCTGTCAGTTTCCACTTTGAAAATCTCCCATCACTTCATGAGAGATGAATGCATGTGTTCTGAAACTCCTGGGCAGTGATATCTGTATCACAGATAACTATCAGTAGAGTTAAATCTGGAACTTAGCTATGAATGCAACCCCTTTGTGACTCAAATATTAAGGAGGAAGATCTTTGTTGCATGTGACCAACTGAATTGTCTTCATTTTCTTGATGTTCCTTGGCGTTGTCATTGGTGAAAATGATGGTTTTGCCCATCATAAGTGAAAAAGGATCCATGGTTAGCTCTGGGCTCTGAAGATCAGATAGAGTTAACGAGCCTCTAAAGATTACAGGTAAGGACAGTCCCTCTAAATAGGGCTTATGGGAAACCTTTTCTTATAGATTAGATTGCTCCATATGTTTAGTGTCTCTACCAGAGATTAAGGCAGGGGTGGAACACTGGTTCTGGAATTGTTAATGCAAGTTTGTGTGCCCGACATAGAGTAAGGCCAAACAAACATCGGAGTTTAGAGCAGAGAAAGGTTTTTGGCAAGGCCTTGCAAGGACATGGGTGGCTCATGTCCTAAAACATCTCGAGCTCCCTGAAGTTTGCAAAGCATTTTAAAAAGATGGATGAGGGTCTCAGGGTGTGTGATCACATGGTGCTCATTTCTCTGGTGAGCTGATGATGAGGGAACTGGGTGGTGTCACAGCGTTTAACTTTAATTAGCCCTTAGGCTCTGAGTGGCCTGGGGCTATGTGCTCACGGTCATGAAGTAGTTAAACATCTTCCATCTGGTAGGGGGTTTTCATATCTACAAAACAACTCAGGAAGTTTGCATCAAACACTATTATTTAGGTATTCCAGAGAGGAACAAAAGTGGAGGTATGGAGGAAGACCAGTCCCAGGGAAGGCCCCATAGAGTCCTGTGTGGTTACAGAGTCATCAGTCAGTAAATAATATTACAGTGTGCACAGTCTGTGTCTGACACAGTGCTTGTTACAGTGGTGGGAGAGAGGAAGAGAGACTCTATGTAGGTTCCAGTTGTAAAATAGGCTGATAACTCTGATTCCTGGTTGTTATGGTTAGAAAATCAGTTCAGTTCAATTCAGTTCAGTTGCTCAGTCGTGTCCGATTCTTTGCGACCCCATGAATCGCAGCACGCCAGGCCTCCCTGTCCATCACCAACTCCCGGAGTTCACTCAAACTCATGTCCTTCGAGTCAGTGATGCCATCCAGCCATCTCGTCCTCTGTCGTCCCCTTCTCCTTCTGCCCCCAACCCCTCCCAGCATCAGAGTCTTTTCCAATGAGTCAACTCTTCGCACCTTGTCTAATTTAGTGAGCTGTGCCCTTCTAGGTGATGAGTGGAATTCATCTGTATAGTCTTGTGATTGTCCTAAAACGATAGTAGCCCACCTTAGACATATTCTGAGGACTCTCAAAGTCCCTATTCAAAGGTCATTATCCCTTGCCTTTTGAAGTTTCCAGGTAAAATGGCTTCTGTATTTATCCTAGGGCACTCTAGACACAGTAGGAATCAAAGTTATATAAATCCAGGTGAATTGGTCTCATTTTTCCTTTCTGAATACTCTAGGGAGACCACTCTTCCAAATTACTTTCCCTCACTTTTATAGTTATATGTACTTCAAAAGCCAGAAAAACTAATAAGAATAACAGTTGTTTCCATATATTGAAGGTTTGTAGTATTATTGAATATTCTGCTAAGATTTGTATCTACATCATCTCAGGTAATTCTCACCTGAAGGCTGTGGGGTTGGGGTTTTATTATCCAAGTTTCATGGACTCAGAGCACATTTAGGCATATTCAGTGGTCTTTCCCTGGTCACAGAACTATTAAGTTATGAGTCCAGGATTCCTGTGCAGTGTGATTCTAGATCCTGAACTCTTAGCCACTGTACTGCTCTGTGCAACTGACCACATTTGGTCTACCCTCTAGTTTATTCACAAGAAAATTGAAACCCAGGTTGTTAAGTGACTTGTCAATGGACATACAATTTAGTGTAGATTTAAGACTGACTCTTATGTCTCCATTTAAACATACTAATAATAACAACAACACAGCAACAGCAGCAACTAAATCTATCTTTGCGCTATTACGACATTGTAGGCACTCTCCTAATGCTTTATTTAGGCTCATTTAGGTAATTACCGCAACTGCCTTGAGGAAAGTACTATTATTATCCTCATTTTACTCATCAGGAAACATGCATTCTGCGACTCACTTGATTGCTTAAGGTCACACTGCTGCAAAGGTAAGGAGCTGGGATTCTAACCCAGCTTGTCTGGCTCTGGAGTTTGTGGTGTAACCCAGTGGTTCTCTATGAAGAGAGGGTTTCCCCTCCCTCTCTAGAGATGTGTGCAGTGCCTGCAAGGTTGTCATAACCTGGAGGATGCTACTGGAATCTTGTGGGTAGAGGCCAGGGATGCTGCTGTACATCCTATGGTACAAAAGCCAGTGCCTCCCAACAGAGAATTATTATTTGCTCTAAAATATTGATAGTGTTATAATTGCTGTTCTAGCTTCTAGACTATACTGTCTCTTTGCCACCCACATGGTCTGCAAAGAAGCATACAATATAATGCCCCTGTTTATTCGGCCAGTTGTGTCCAACTCTTTGCAACCCTATGGATTGTAGCCTGCCAGGCTCCTCTGCCAATGGGATTTCCCAGGCAAAAATAAAGGAGGGTTGTCACATTTCCTTCTCCAGGGATCTTCCCGAACCTGTGTCTAAGCTTCATCTCCTGCTTGACAGGTGGATTCTTAACCACTGAGACACTGGGCAAGCCCATACAATATATAGTGAAGTGAAGTCGCTCAATCATGTCCGACTCTTTGCAACTCCATGGACTGTAGCCCACTAGGCTCCTCAGTCCATGGGATTTTCCAGGCAAGAGTACTGGAGTGGGTTGCCATTTCCTTCTCCAGGGGATCTTCCTGACCCAGAGATCGAACCCAGGTCTCCTGCATTGTAGGCAGGTGCTTTACCATCTGAGCTACCAGCTATATTGTATATATATGCAATATATAATACACCCTCCCAAATTAGGAAGACAGGATATAGCTTCCAGTGTGCATGCTTAGTATGATGTGTCTGTTACCATGACCAAAATTATTGCAGTACATTGGGTAACTCATAAGGATACAAAACAGCCTTGTGTTCAGTCCGGTTAACACAATTATTAACTTTTGGGGCAGGTTATCAATTATTACAATGGAAACACAAGTTGGTGTGTTTATTAAAGAATGGCAAGGCACTTGGAAAAGATGGTTAAAAGCACTCTGATGACTAGTGGTGATTTTGGCTTTAGTAAAAATAGTAACCACATTGTTACTCAACGTGTTATTTTGGAAAGGAAAAAATATGATGTTTCAGACATTTTCCTTTCATTAAAACAAACCTATTTTTCAGATTTAGTATGCCTTTATGTGGTACTGCAGCTCAATTACAGTTTAGGCAACAAGTTTGGACAAAAATAAAAAGAGAAATAAAAATATTTTTATACCTACATTGTATATTTCTTAGAAGAGTTTCCAAGTATAATTACCCATGAATTTAATCCAAAATCTTCAACTGTGCAAATCTTATATTTTGTTGCTGGCTAATCAGGATTGGGCATAAGTCCAGTGTATAAGTTGTTTAAAGGGGTTGGGACATGCATTCCAAGCAAAAAGAAATTTCCTTATTATTCCTACTCAGGTTTTATTTTTTATTATCATCCAGGTAATCAAACATAGAACTTCCTGCCTAACTTACCTGCCTCTCCACCCTCCCTCCTACCCCCAACTCCTTTCATGTGTTTTCTTTCAGTAGCTACTTTGGTCTTTTTGCTATCTGCTAGCTTTTGTGGAGCAGAGAAGGCAGTGGCACCCCACTCCAGGACTATTGCCTGGAAAATCCCATGGACAGAGGAGCCTGGTGGGCTGCAGTCCATGGGGTTGCTAAGAGTCGGACACAACTGAGCAACTTCACTTTCACTTTTCACTTGCATGCATTGGAGAAGGAAATGGCAACCCACTCCAGTGTTCTTGCCTGGAGAACCCCAGGGACAGGGGAGCCTGGTGGGCTGCCATCTATGGGGTCACACAGAGTCGGACACAACTGAAGCGACTTAGTAGCAGCAGCAGCTTTTGTGGAGACTGCAAAAGAAATGAGATACAGTCTCTGACTTCATGAAACTGTTAAGTCAGACAGAATCAACATACCTGACACAAATAAAAATCCATGAACCCTTAGCCTGGTGTTACTGATTATAGAAATTTCAGAGAATGGCAGACTTCTGTGAATAAGAGCTGATTCTTTACAGACAAGGTAGATGTGTGCATGTTAAGTTGCTTTAGTTGTGTCTGACTCTTTGCAATCCCATGGACTGTAAGCCACCAGGCTCCTCTGGCCATGGGATTCTCCAGGCAAGAATACTGGCGTGGGTTGCTATGCCCTCCTCCCGACCCAGGGATCGAACTTCCATCTCTGTGTCTCCTACATTGGCAGGTGGGTTCTTTACCACTAGTGCCACCTGGGAAGCCCAAAATTATCTGTTAGGTGGAGAGAACAGTGTGCTAGAACCCAGAGGCATTATGTAGCAACAGCAGAAATAGGCTCTGTTGATTGAGATTTTATTTTATGAGTAAGAGCCCAGGTTCTAGAGTCAGACAGAACTGCATTTGACTCCTGGTTGTACCATATACGGCTGTTACTTAAGGGATATTCTATCATTTCTCAGCTTTCTCGTTTGTAAAATGAGGATAATAGACTTGCTCTGATTATCAAATGGAAAACACTTAGCACATTTACATATCAGCTATTACTGCTGCTGTTGTCTCACAGCTTTGAGGCAATGCAGTATAGTTCTAAATTCACTCATGTGCATCTGTACTTAGCCAGACCTATGTTCTCTTACACGTCTTTATCACTATCTATAGCAGTGCTGGCCAGTAGCATTATAATACCACATATATGACATACCCAATTTTAAATACTATAGTGAACACATTAGAAAACAAAAATAAGCAAGTGAAATTAATTTTAGTAATCTATTTTAACCTATATATCCAAAAAGTATCATTTCAATATGGAATCAGTATAAAAATTATTAATGAGATATTTCACACTTTTCTCCCAAATTTAATATTTGAAATCTGGTTTGCACGTAATTTGGCCACCTGATGCGAAGAGCCAACTCATTGGAAAAGATACTGATGCTGGGAAAGATTGAAGGCAGAAGGTGAAGGGGATGGCAGGGGATGAGATAGTTAGATAACATCACTGACTCAATAGACATGAGTTTGAACAAACTCCGGGAGATAGTGGAGGACAGGGGAGCCTAGTGTGCTGTAGTCCGTGGAGTCACAGTCAGACATGACTTAGTGATTGAACAACATGCATCTTACATTTTATAGAACATCTCAGTTTTTGTTAGCCACATTGCTGTTTCTGAGACTCAGCTGTGTTTGGAAAGCATTTCCTTACTCTCTACTCTTAAGAAATACAGTCGCTAGCCCCACTTGGCCTTGTAATCTTATTTGTAGTCAGAGATAATGACAAATAAAGCATTCTGTCCAAATATAAATGTACACAGGCAGACAAAGATGGAACTGGAGGAATAGAAGGTTATGTCTGTTAAACAGGATGACAGTTTTTTAGTAACACTTGACTTTAAGGCAACTGATAAAACTTTAAAGTGAGACTATGGCTGTGAAATGAAAACACATCATAGAAAATAAAACCAAGCTTCAGCTCTTGTGTGCTTTAGCTGAAATAAAAACTTGTGTAAGGACCTACCAGTTTATATTATTAAAGTTAGAGGAATACATACCATCCTTAGGGTACAGGATAATCTTTTAGCAGGTGGAACAACTTTTCTTTATATAAAATTATACTATTAGATTTATATGAAAGATACTTGTAAAATAGCAATTAACTGCTCTTTGATTAGCCCTGCTTCTGGGTGTCTGACACTAAGATATGAGATGCCATACCCATGGGTAGAAGAGCACAGTTCCTTTACGTGTGAAGCTGACTTTTATAACATAGAACAAGAGAAACACCTGTTAGGCTTCATTTTCCAAGCCTAATAATGGAATGTCTTGAACTGCTCATTCTCCCATCACACGTTCTATAAAACTGTGTTTGCACCCCTAACTGTAGGCAGTTGTTTTGTGTTTCTCAGACCATTACACCAAGTTTGATTTCTGAAGTTAACTGTCTCTAGCTTATACTGCACCACTTTTGACAGTTTCATCAGTGCTTTGCCCTAACCATCCTATGTAGTGTACTCACACTGTGGGTATGTCAGTTTCATACTATCCTTTAGATCATAAACTTGTTGACTACCCCACTATATTGCTGTTTTTAAGAAATGCCCTATTATTTTTTAGAACTCACATTCAGGAACCAACCCACTGCTGTACACTCAGTGTAAATTTCCAAATGGTAAGCTGGACTGAGGACTTGGATAAACCATCTTCTATAACTGGAAAAGATACGTATACACTTTCTTGGCATTTAATAAATAGTGGGTTCAATTGGATAGTCATAAATGAAATGGAAACCATCATTTTTTTCTTGCTTACCCAAAAGGTTAACCATCGAAGAAACGATACATTCAAGTTATAACCTTCTACAGGTGACCACATAAACTACTTTTCTGCTTCTGAAAGGGGAGCTCTTAATTATTCCTGAAATGGCTTCTATAATTAAGTGACTTGTATAATGTGAGAAAGAAAATGAAAGATCTCCAGTGAAGGCCAAAATTAAAAGATGTGTTGTTTTATATGTTTTGTTTAGTTTTACTAACTTCAAACATTGTTATTAAATAAAGGCATTTTGTAATTGGAACTTTTATCTATTAATAAGATGTACATACAGACATATATATATTAATATATTGAAAAAATGAATTCATACAATATTTTTATCCATTCTTCTTCCTCCTATAAAAGGCAATTGTATACTACTAACATTCTTTTGTAATACCTCTCAACTTTAGATGAAGTCAACATAGAAATAAAGCTTTAAAATTCCAAAGAAAAATATATGTCTTTTATTAAAAATAAGAAATAAGGCAATTGAGTAAGCACTGTTTCTCTGGATTTGGGAAAATGAGCAGGTTTAGAATCAAGTGTGGCTGCTAACAGTGATGACTTGCTATTTGTGATTTCACAGTGGTTTCTGCCTTATTTTGTCTTATGGCTGAGTTGGTTAAAGTGAGGTTCAAGTTATGGGACTGAGTACCATTTAACAAGATCTTGTCACAGATCTTAGTGCTTTTCTTTTTTCATCATCAAGTGTGATTTTTTTTTCCCCCAAAGACTGTGAAAGATACATAGCACACAGCCTCTTGATAGCTTATGGTCTAATAAGGAAAATGCAACATGAATTTTAGCAAGATCATAGGCAAAGGAGATTCTGATTGTGCATTAAAACATATATGGGATATTATAATATTCTGGAGGTACATTTCCTAATGAAACCTCTAAGGTTTTCAACCCATAGATTATTGGGACAATATAGCATAGTCATAAAGCTCTATACTTGATAATTTAAAGGTTTACTTGGAGAGATATTCAGGAAGTCAAAAATCTTACTTCTCTGTAAACCTCATTCAGTTGATTAAGTGTGAATTATACTAAACAGAACTCTCCACTGGAGAAAATTGTTAATATACATGTCCTATTCTTTTCTGGTTAGGATTGTCAGCTTGGCAAGGAAGAGAATGCATAGCTACTTCTTTCTTTGACAAATTATTTCTAAATGTTATTGTGGGGGCTTGTGCTGAGGTCTTTTGGGTTTGTATTAAGACTGAAACTTTCTAGTAATTCCCTTTACTTGAACCACCACCTCTCTCAGCAGAAAGGGACCTAAAGGAATGCTTGGGAATAAAGGGAAGACACAAAAATGTATTGTGTGTGCGTGGAGGTAGTTGGAGGGAAGGGCAGAGGGAGAAACAAAGGCTGATTAGAGAGAGAGTTACAGGTAGACAAGCAGAGTGTATCAAACTGTTCTATGGATTGCAGCTCAGAAAGCGAAGATCATGGCATCTGGTCCCATCACTCCATGGGAAATAGATGGGGAAACAGTGGAAATAGTGTCAGACTTTATTTTGGGGGGCTCCAAAATCACTGCAGATGGTGACTGCAGCCATGAAATTAAAAGACGCTTACTCTTTGGAAGAAAAGTTATGACCAACCTAGATAGCATATTCAAAAGCAGGGACATTACTTTGCCAACTAAGGTCCGTCTAGTCAAGGCTATGGTTTTTCCAGTGGTCATGTATGGATGTGAGAGTTGGACTGTGAAGAAGGCTGAGCGCCGAAGAATTGATGCTTTTGAACTGTGGTGTTGGAGAAGACTCTTGAGAGTCCCTTGGACTGCAAGGAGATCCAACCAGTCCATTCTGAAGGAGATCAGTCCTGGGATTTGTTTGGAAGGAATGATGCTGAAGCTGAAACTCCAGTACTTTGGCCACCTCATGTGCAGAGTTGACTCATTGGAAAAGACTCTGATGCTGGGAGGGATTGGGGGCAAGAGGAGAAGGGGACAACAGAGGATGAGATGGCTGGATGGCATCACGGACTCGATGGACGTGAGTCTGAGTGAACTCCGGGAGTTGGTGATGGACAGGGAGGCCTGGCGTGCTGCAATTCATGGGGTTGCAAAGAGTTGGATACGACTGAGCGACTGAACTGAACTGAGGACCAAGGAAACTAACAGTCTCTCAGGATTCTACATGCATACATCACAAGGATGCTTTGAGTCACTGGGTCTCATGTTGAAATTGGGAAACTGCATTTTATCAAGGATCCCCAAACTGTGGTCTGTACTTGAAAAACTCTGCTCTAGAGGAGAAGGAAGTATCCTGTGTTCCATTTGTGATTCCTTCTCAAGGCAGCAGAGAATCCCAAGACAGATGGCTGTTTTGTGGCAACTGCACTTACTCATTCTCTTTCCCTGGCATCTAAACCTCCTAGAAATGACTTCCCCATTGAAGTCCATGATAACCCACTGATAGTCCCCACTGGTAACCATGTAAATCCTGTAATTTAGATTCTGGAGCAGATAAGAATGAAAGAATTTTTTGTTTTTCTTACCTGTGTTCCTTAAAGAAAAAAAAAGTACTATATAATGGGCACAGAGTTTCTGTTTGGGATAATGAAAAATTCCCATAAGTGAATGGTGGTGATGTTTGCACAATGTGTCTTAAATGCCTCTGAATTTTCTGTTTAAGTTGGTTGAAAGGTACGTTTTATGTTACACTTATTTTTACCACTATAACTGTATATTACAACAAAAAGTTCATTTACTTACCAATTTACTGCTACTTTGAGGATTATTTTAGTAATCTGTTGGCATGATTCTTAATGAGAACTTCAGTGCAAAGACATCCACAAAGATTCACTGTTCATTAGTTTAGAAAAAAAATAACTTTTTTACTTCCTTTCATTTTAGTGTGAGCAAAGAAGTGAAAATTTAAATGATGTTTGCTTTCATTTCATAAAAATTAACAGGATAGCAATGCAGGTTTTAAACTTGAAATGTCTTATTTCTTGAAACCTGAAGACTCTCAGTTTCTGGAACGGACCAGCGAATGTCTGGGTTCTTCTCTGATGTAAAGTTCCATAGGTCTATAGTTTACTTACGTAATTTATTTAACATTTTGTTATGAAGTATTTCACCTAAAATACTGAGTATGAGATTCATAACGAGTAAGTTTGTGGAGGAGGACATCATTGCTATTATTTGAAAGTGACTTGGTGCATGCGTTCAGACTGTGTTATGAGCAAGGTCAAAAGTATCAAGTGTGCAAGTACTTTGTAAAAGGCTGTCTGTGGGATATATCAGGGAGTTCAATATATTATGTGTGCTTCAGTGCACTAAACCAACACCATGTGAAGCCATCAGAGCATAGGACAGCCTCACTAATCTCACTGCGGTAATTACTGCAGGTGTATCCTGATCATTTAAAATGAGCATCTATATTAGGACACATCATTCTGTTGAGATATTAAAGCCATTAGAGAAAATTATAAGGGAATTTCACTTTGAATACTTGTAACAAAAGATAAAACACATAGATGCTTGTGAAACACATAGATTCTGAAAATCACAAACACCTAAGGCTGTTTTCTTGGAACAAAATATGTACATGAGAAACCAAGACTACAGGCTCTGTGCTGCTCTCTTGTATTTTTATCTTTTACCAAGATCTGTGCATCTTATGTACCATGAAGAACCCTTCAAGGTATTAAGTAATGAAATTGAGAATTCAAATGAATTATGAAATTTTCGTGGAAGGGAGAGGATGGCAGTACTTTTTAAAGTAAAATTTTCAAATATCTACAGTGATTCCTTCTTTCACCTAGTGATTCTGAGTCGTCCATTGCTGTAGCGGAAAGGCTCTTGTTGCTATGGTCTCTCTCAACACCGGTTTTGACATTGCTGGTCACAACTGTAAGTGATCGTTTTACACAGGCATTGCACGTGCATTTTGCTCATTGTTTCCATGTAAAAACTGTATTGATTTGACATGCACTCTGTCTCAAAATTTATTATTTACTTAATGCAAGACTTTACAAAAAATAAGCATATTATTTGAACAAAATGATGCTTATATATAAATTGTTTTAATGGCAGGCAGGGTTAACTATTTTCATTCCACCTGTTATGTTCATCATGGGAGGAAGCAGAGGTCTATTTGTTCTTTTCCCAAAGCCCTGAATCTTCATTTCTTGCTTAAAAAGTTCTTATTCCCTTTCCAGCTGCCAAAGCTCTCAGTCACTGGTCTAATTTTAATATTCGCATATGGGTATATGCCAGTTTTACCTCATTTAAACAGTCTTAGGATGTTACTAATAGTATTTTCCATTGGATAGCTATTTTTTGAGGAAAAAAAAAATTCATGGTCAGACCCTGACTACCAGAAATACCAAGATTATGAATATTGATAAAATTCTTAAATTGGCACTTTTTAGTGATACATTTACCTCTGAATCCTAACTTTCGCTGCAGACTAACATCTGCATGGGCCCGACCCTTGCTTTAGCTTAGTCTCTCAATGAGGCCTGGGAAACTGTGAATGTTAATTGTGTCTTCCACTGGACAATTACAACTTCACTCTCCAGCCATCTCCAGCATAGTTTTTAGTTAGGTCCTAGTAACTGCTACTGCTACTGCTAAGTCACTTCAGTCGTGTCCGACTCTGTGCGACCCCATAGACGGCAGCCCACCAGGCTCCCCCGTCCCTGGGATTCTCCAGGCAAGAACACTGGAGTGGATTGCCATTTCCTTCTCCAATGCATGAAAGTGAAAAGTGAAAGTGAAGTCGCTCAGTCGTGTCCGACTCTTAGCAACCCCGTGGACTGCAGCCTACCAGGCTCCTCCACCCATGGGATTTTCCAGGCAAGAGTCCTGGAGTGGGGTGCCATTGCCTTCTCTGAAGTGAAATGAAGTGAAGTGAAGTGAAATCGCTCAGTCGTGTCCGACTCTTTGTGATCCCATAGACTGCAGCCTGCCAGGCTCTTCTGTCCATGGGATTTTCCAGGCAGTAGTACTGGAGTGGATTGCCATTTCCTTCTCCAGGGGATCTTCCCAACCCAGGGCTCGAACCCGGGTCTCCCGCATTGTAGACAGAGGCTTTACCGTCTGGTCCTAGTAAAATTGAGTTCTATTTGCAAGATGAATTTTCACATTATATCAAGAGAATGGTTTCCATTGTAGGACCGAGTTGTGTTTGAGACATTGAGACATTGTCTCTTAGCCACTGTTTCCTCACATGTGGGTTGTGATATATGATTGGTAATATAAAATAATATATATAATAATATCTGTAAAGTTCTGGGTAGAATACCTGACAGTGGAGGTATTGCACCCTGAACTATCTTTACTGTGATAACTTTCCACAAATCTTGATAAGTTAACCCAAGTTTTATTTTTTTTAAATCAAATGGAGAAATGCGTTGTCCTTCTTAAAACTCTTCCAGTGTATAAAGTAATAACCATTTACTTAGCCTCTTACATATGGCAATTATTTCCAATATTTCACTTTTAAAGTTTGAGCTAGTCTACTCAAGAAAACAGTGAGTGATTTTATGAAGTATTTATTATTGTTCAGTTTCTCAGTCATGTGTCCAGCTCTTTGTGACCCATGGACTGCAGTATGCCTGTCCTTCACCATCTCCCAGAGCTTGCTCAAACTCATGTCCATCAAGTCGGTGATGCCATCCAACCATCTCATCCTCTGTTGTCCCCTTTTCCTCCTGCCCTTAATCTTTCCCAGCAACCGGGTCTTTTCAAATGAGTTGGCTCTCCACATCAGGTGGTCAAAGTATCAGAGCTTCAACTTCAGCCTCAACCCTTCCAATGAATATTCAGGGTTGATTTCCTTTAAGATTGACTGGTTTGATCTCCTTGCTGTCCAAGGGACTCTCAAGACTCTTCTCCAACACCACAGTTCAAAACCATCTTTGGTGCTCAGGCTTCTTTATGGTCCAACTCTCACACCAATACATAACTACTAGAGAAACCATGGCTTTGACTATAAGGACCTTTGTCAGCAAAGTAATGTCTGCTTTTGCATATGCTGCCTAGGTTTGTCATAGCTTATCTTCCAAGGAACAAGTGTCTTTTAATTTCATGACTGCAGTGATTTTGGAACCCAAGAGAATAAAGTCTGTTACTGTTTCCATTGTTTCCCCATCTATTTGCCATGAAGTGATGGAACTGGATGCCATGATCTTAGTTTTTTGAATGTTAAGTTTCAAGCCAACCTTTTCACTCTCCTCTTTCACCTTTATCAAGAAGTATTGAGTGTTTATTTTTTTATTAACTGACATAGTCAGGGAAAGCCTGCAAGTGATTGTCTGATTTTCTAGCAGGTCCTCATTCTGTACCATCTTAATTCTAATAGTGGTCATAACCAAACATGATTTTAATTCTTATTCTTACTTAATCTACTCCCAATTGTATGGACTATGTATCTTTTACTTGCTGCTTCCCTGGTGCTTCACCAGTTTCCTTGTTGGCTAAGATGGTAATGAATCTGCAATGCATGAGACCTGGGTTTGATCCCTGAGTTGGGAAGATCTCTTGGAGAAGGGAACAGTTACTCATTTCAGTATTCTGGCTTGGAGAATTCCATGGACTGTTTAGTCCATGGGGTTCCAAGGAGTTGGACATGACTGAGCGAGTTTCACTCACTCATGCATTTTTTACAATCTAACATTTTTTGAATAACTTTCCCTGGTGGCTCAGACATTAAAGAATCTCCCTGCAATGCAGAAGACCCAGATTCTATCCCTGGGTTGAGAGGATCCCCTGGAGTAGGAAATGGCAACCCACTCCAGTAGTCTTGCCTGGGAAATTCCATGGACAGAGCAGCCTGACCGGCTACAGTCCATGGGGTCACAGAGTCAGACATGACTAAGCGACTAACCCTTGAACAGGAAAAATACAGCAGATAGTTCAAGTATTTTGCTTTTCTCATGGAGATCTGTCATACAGTTAGAGGAATCTTCTAATAATGAGTCAGGTTGGAACCTCATCTGGGTAGAATTGGGTATTGTAATCAGAACATGCAATCTGTTGTTTGGATGTGATGACCATTTTTCAACCAGTTACTCAGTTGGTTTGTAGAACTTAGATGTTTGTTTTGAGTAAATGCAGAAATAGACGTTTATTCTGATCCATTGTTTCGTATCTGTTGTCTTACCAAACCAGTAGAAAAGTCACATGTTTAAATTCCTGATCCATGGGAAAATCTTCATGTTTATGTCTTAGTGAGAAAATTAAATATGTTTTCAGTGTCTGAGTTTCTCTTCTAAGCATGCTCACCCACCTAGTGGAATGAAATACAAGATGTATTTGTGTTTATATATGACAAGACATTTTTGACTGAAGATTTTGAGAGCAGTATTTCTATATATTTACTAGCATAATTGTATTGCATGGGAGTGGCATTACTTTTTAAAGTACTTTGTAATTCCCTTTATGTTTAGTTATATATTGCTTATGTTTAAGAAATCATGATTATTGGGTAGTTTTTCATTTTCCAACAATGTATTTTGTCCATAAATAAAATTATACAGCTTATTCCTTTTTGCTTCTTACTTCTTCTCTGAACTCTTGTTCATTCTGGAGTGGGTTGTAAATGCTACTCTTAACTTCACATCTACTCTCATTGCTGATCCTGTCTTTATATGATGGCTTCTTCCCAGCACACTTGTTCTGCTACAATGAAAGGCCAACAGACTTTGAAGCCCCATAACTTACTTCTCCCTGTCGTGTTCTTTTGAAGGACTCTACACTAACAACTTTACCCTTTGGGGGGAAAAAAGTGACTTATTGGCCACTTGATATTGGGTTATAAACAGACCTGTTATGGCTCTCTTCTTAAGAGTGTAGCACATTTAGAGTCCTGTCTATTTATTTGTTCAGCCTCCCAAGTAAAACTACAGAAGTTTAGTGATAATCCATAAGCAAATCAATGCACAGGTATGTAGCAAGTATCTGATAAATGTAAGGTTTAGAGTTAGATGCTTTGCAAAAGTTCATGGAAGATAAAATACAGTCTTTGTCCTTAAGGCACTGCCACTTTTGCGAGGGAAAGGATATATATGTTAGTTTCTCAGTCATGTCCAACTCTTTGCAACTCCATGGACGGTAGCCCACCAGGCTCCTCTGTCCATAGAATTCTCCAGGCAGAAATACTAAAGTAGGATGCTATGCCCTCCTCCTGGCTTGGGGATCTTCCCAACCCAGGGATCAAACCTGAGTCTCCTGCATTGCAGGCAGATTCTTTACTGTCTGAGCCACCAGGGGTGCCCAGGGAAAGGACAGCATGTATATTTGAAAGTTAACTTGCCCTGTAGGACTCTCTGTGGAGTATTGGATGAATTTTTTTTGTTGTTGTTTGTTTGTGTTTAATGAATGTGGCACCAGTATCTAGAGTGGTAGGTATTCATAAGAGGTGCAGACCATTGGATGCCAAAGACAAAAAAGACAAGGAAAATTGAGGAGATTATCCAATCCCCTCATTTTATAGATAAATGAGGGAAATCTCCAACTCAGTCCCAGAAAGTGATGATGGTTTCCAAACAGCTAAATTTTTGTTATTGACAGAACCAGGACTTGTTCCTGGAAACTACCAGACTAGATGTATTCAGGAAGAAATGAAAGACAGTCCTAAATTGAGGCAGGGGGGCATGCAGAACATGAATGTGTTAATTAGCCAGATAATATTTGGAGGAAAATGTACATCAATCTATCATGAGAAAGGGAAGATGGCAAGTGGCTAGCTTTATGCTTCCCACTTCTCTCTTTATGTTCCCTAAAAGGATGGCACACTCTAGAGCTATGGTAATTTTTTTTTTTCATGGAAGTGAGTGGCATCTGTGTTCTCTCTTTTTAATGAGGAAAAATTAGCATTTCCCTTCTGAAATAGTTAATTCTGGGAATAATGCTCACTTCATCTTGTGATTGTCCTTCATAAATGTTCAACTTGTAAATCATCAGGCTTTGTTGAATTAGAAGCCATCTGTCTCTCCAGAGGTGTGTTGGTTCACAGTATTCCAGAACGAGGTGATGATGGCATGTGCCAGCATGACAAATTAAGAAATTTCTCATCTGAGTGTTCTAAGTATTAGCAGGACATGGTGTCAAAATTGTCTGCCAGTGAACTTTTCATTAACCTTTTCTGCATCTTGTTGTAGAGGTTTGGATTTTACCTTCTGAGAACATTTATAATGCCTCATTTTAGGCAAAACTGGATGCAATCAATTCATATTTCAAAGTTTACTTTAAAAGCTCAGATGTGGGACAAAATTTTGTTGAGTAATTTTGATATGTTACAGATGTGAAGTATTTCTTTAGGTTTTTAAAATCTGAATAAGGAAAAAGAACCTGAGTTTAAAAGTTTCTCCTCAGCATTCCAGCAGATAAATTAAGGGCAAGTTTTACTTAAATGGTAAACAAAATTATTTTGAAAATGGTAAAATGAAGAAAAGGTGGTTGTGATTAAAACTAAATTACCATTGAGAAAATGTTGAGAAAGAAATGAAGTCAAAGATGATATAGGACTTTGGCAGTGAAAGCAAATGTAGAATTTGAAATGCAGATTAAAACAAATTTCTTCTATTGCAGAAGAAATGTTAAGATTTACCCAGAAATATATTTGACATTAGAATCCCCTAATTCTAATATGGGCTTCCCTGATAGCTCCGTTGGTAAAGAATCTGCCTGCAATGTTGGAGACCCCAGTTTAATTCCTGGGTCAGGATGATCCACTGGAGAAGTGATAGGCTACCCACCCCAGTATTCTTGGGATTCCCTTGTGGATCAGCTGGTAAAGAATTCACCTGCAATGCAGGAGACTTGGGTTTGATCTCTGGATTGGGAAGATCCCCTGGAGAAGGGAAAGGCTACCCACTACAGTTTTCTGGCCTGGAGAATTCCATGGATGGCTGGATGGCATCACGGACTCAATGGACATGAGTCTGAGTGAACTCCGGGAGATGGTGATGAACAGGGAGGCCTGGCGTGCTGCGATTCATGGGGTTGCAAAGAGTTGGACAGGACTAAGCGACTGAACTGAACTGAACTATACAGTCCATGGGGTTACAAAGAGTCGAACATGGCTGAGCGACTTTAAGTTTCAATTCTAATATAAGGAAGATAGTAAGGAAAGAACTAAAGAATTGTTTAGGTGCAGTAAAAGTTTAAAGTTGCCTCTTTTAATCTTTCCATGTTCCTTTCATCTATCTTGCAATTTAGTTATTATGTTGTGCTTGTTAACAGTATTTATATTCTTCATACCAGCCAAAACATTTGTATGTGGGGTGAGGGATGGGCACCACAGTAAGTCCTCAGTAAGTGACTAAACTAAATTGAATTGAAGATTGCTTCACTAAGGTTCTTGAGACAGAAATTTTTGTAATAGCATGACAAATAAAAATAAGTAACTTTTTTTGAAAAATGTATTATATACTATTTAATTCATTCAAAAATGTTTAATGAGAACATCTTTAAGTACCTTGGATTTATCAGTGAACAAAGTAAATGAATATTCCTGACTTCTAGAAACATGCAAAATGACCCAGGCCTCTTGCCAAACCAGAAAACAAGGAAGCCATCAAAGGCAAATGGAATAATAACAGAGGACACAGAGTCAACTTGCAGGGCTCCCCAATGGCCTAAAATGGGATAATTTGCGTATTAATAAGTAATGACTGTGATTGATTGAAAAAATATTAAATATGTAACAAAATTTATTAGTCCATAAATAGCATTGTAGATAGATCCTTAGATAGATAGTGTTCACAACAACAATGTGATATG
Source organism: Budorcas taxicolor (assembly GCF_023091745.1). Classification (NCBI taxonomy): domain Eukaryota; kingdom Metazoa; phylum Chordata; class Mammalia; order Artiodactyla; family Bovidae; genus Budorcas; species Budorcas taxicolor. Next base: position 36,691,830 of record NC_068910.1, read on the forward strand.
ATGGATTCTGCTCATTCCCACTTACAGATAAGAAGGATGAGATTTTAAAAAGGTAGGCAGTTGGTCCAAGAGTGACCATCAATAAATGGTATAGTTGGAAATTCTAGTTCTGGAGGGCTTCATTGAGAGAACTGTGACAGTTCTGTTGTATATCCTTGCGCTGAATCAGTCATCCGGCTTGACATCCTGATGGCGGGGGCAGGGGGAAGGCATGGATTCCTTCATCGTTGCGGTGTCTATTACTGAAGGACTCATACTGAACAACTCCACTGAAGAGTTGCAAGCCTTGGGAGGTCAAGTTAGCAAGTTTCTATAAACAAAAATTATTAACCCGTCCACAGCCATTCTTAACCTATCTAGCTTTAAGAACAGATCAACACCTCCTTGTGCACATCTGTGTGTGTGTGTGTGTGTGTGTGTGTGTTTCCTACTTCCACAATTTCATTCCTGAAACTTGTTCTCGCAAGATAAATGATGAAGGATATGGCTCAGATTGAATCTTAAAGTAGCCATCTTCTGAATACCTGTGACTCACAAGTATCTGTGCAAAGACTGATTTGAGACGATTCTATTTGATTTGAAATATGTTTTAACCAAAGTAGAAACGATTATCACTACTTAAAGAAAAATAAGAAAGAACAAATACAGAATTTGATGAAGACATTATCAGCAAGGGGAGACTTTGACAATAAAGTGTGCTTTGTAATTTCTCATTTCTGACTCTCTTTAAGGTTTATTGTATAACATTATGTTATTTATTGCTGCACATAAAAATGTACTCTAGGACATATGTGTATGTCTGTAGCTTAAGTATATTAATTCAGCATATCAGATTACCAACAAATGGAATACATGGAGCCCCATCCACAGTCAAAATGGAGATCAAGTGAAGAGACATGGCACATAATATTATTTGTTATTGACAGGTATTTTTGAAAACAAGTTGTCTTTGATACAAGTGTTTGATCAAAGAAAAAGTATCTTTAGAAATACAACCCTAAAATCAGGTAGAACAGATCTCATCAGCAGTCTCCTGTGACCATATCGAGGAGTGAACCCTAAGAAGTTAAGTGACTTGATGTGTAAGTCACTCACTTAGGAAGCAGCACAGTCAGGGTGCACTAATGGTAGAATTCTGTCTTAACCTCCTGCACTTCCTAAATGCTACATCTCCACCAGTGGTACCACTATCCACTCTGGTCAAGTTGGAACTCACTATCACTGTTGAGTGTTCCCTGTACCTCATGGCTCACATGCAGTCAATCTCAAGTCTGTCTGTCACATCTCTGGTCAAATTGCTGACTGTAGCTGTCTGGTTCATCCCTTTCACGATGCTTCCTTAGTATCTGTGTTTTATTGGTTCCAGGGCCTGTCACAGGTACCAAATCCACGAATGTCCGAGTCCAGTTGTCAGACCTCAATATCTGCAGAGTCTGCATCAGCACATTCAACCAACAATAGGTTTTAAACACAGTATTGATACATCATCCATGGTTGGTTGAATTTGAGGATGCCAGACCTGCAAATACAGAGGGTTTATAGCATGTTGCTACCTTGTTAAAACTTCAGTATTTCTCTCCTAATTTACTATGATAGCATACTAATTGGTCTCCTTGCCTTTAATCTGGCTTCTTCATTTTCAAAGAAAATGGTTCCGAAGTACAGACTTGCTTATGAAATCCCTGCATTATTCTTGGTCATAGGTTGCCATTACATAACAGAAATGATCCAGGAGACCAGACCTTTCAAAGCAGTGAATTCTTTTTTGGTTTTGGACATTGGTAGAAGAGAAATAAAATATCCCACCTGCGTATAATTCTAGGAAATGTATAAACCCAAAAAATAATCAAACAACAAAACACAAATAAAATGCCATTCTTTTCCTCCCTTCCAGGTCCCACCATGAATCCCCACACTTGTGTGTGTTAAGTAGGTCAGCTTTTCTGGTGTCAGTATGCAGAATTCAGGGTGTTTGTTAATAGGAAGAGGGGAGCTGGGTGTCTCTTCTGTAAGTGTCTTGTCTGGGATCCATGGATGACTACTTACACTCATGTACACAGTTTCCCCTTACAGCATGATTGTGATGGCATACCCCACATAACACGGTGTACACATCCCCACCTACTCTAGACTCCACCTGCCTTGCCTCCTTTTACCTCCCTCCCTCTTTACTATCCTATACTATTTGCCCTGGCCGTAGTGAACATATTTTAGTTATCTGAAAGCTATGCTCTCCAGTAATATAGCTGCTAGCCACCTGTTACTATTCAAGTTAATTAAAACCAAGTGAAGTGAAAATTTCGGTGCCTGAATCGCCCTACCCTTATTTCAGATGCCCATTGGTCACCTGTGGCTGGTAGCTACCATACTGGACAGCACAGATTTTAGAACATTTACATCATTAGAAAAAGTTTAGTTGGATACCAGTGCTACAAAGGTAAGTACCCTTCCTTGCCTTTGGTCTTTCTCACCAACCTGCAGGTTACTGGCTAACTGAACTTTCATTTTCCAAGCCCCACTTAATTACTTAACTCCTCCTCCTGGTTTCATATGCTGAGATTCCTTTCTCTGTGGCTTCAGTGTAGGGTATCTTCTTTCCCTTCCCAACTTGCCAGTATTGATTAGGTTCCTTCTCTGTGCTGTACTTCATACCTAGGGCTTCCCTTAGCGTAATGGTCCATCACAGATATTGTAATTGTATGTGTACTTGTCTCTACCCCTATCAGATTCTAAATCCATGTTTCTGGCTCAGTCTCACGTTCAGGCATGCAGTTGATGCCTGGCACTTTGCAAGAACTCCATCAACTTTTGATTTATAATGGATTCATTTAAATGTTTATTTTATTTGAAACAGGCACACTTATTAGAATAAATATATTCATGATTTTCCATGAATTGAAGCTTTTTAAATTTGACTGTTATAAAAGTAGAAATTAATTTCCTTTTAGATTGGTCTTAAGAAACTTATCCTTAAGAATCTGTTACTTAATGTTAAACCCGTTTAACCCTAAGCTGTACAGTAATGATGCTGCTGATGATGTGGTTTTCATTATCATCATCATCATAGCAGGAAACCTAAGGAAACATAACCATGAGCCTCACATCCAGTGAAGGAGAAACGATCTACATTTAACACAAGTCTGCTTATGCCAGCCCATGTGAGAAGCCCAGTATCTAATATAATTTGAACAACTGTTTTCATTTTTCTGTGTTGCCTTCTAACACTTGACTACATGAATGCATAATTTGACAATTGCTTCCCTAGCTCAGATAGTTTCTATTTTTAGCTTCAACATTAATATTTCATCATAGATATCCACCATGGACAGTATAATTATTTTTAATGGCTGCACTATACTCTATCCAGTAATGACAACATAATTTACTTTGAAATTCACTCATTACTTTCTGGGTATTAGGTTGTTTTCAGTGTTTTCTATTTTACATAGCACTGAATATTTTCATGCAAGCAGATTTTGTTATTCAGAGAGATATTTTACCTTAGGCTAAATTGCGTAAGTATAAAAATCTATAAAGTTAATGGGATTTGAAAGCTTTTCCCAAATATTTTCCTATGAGTTTGGGTATATTGTCATCATGTTTAATTTTTTTTTTTTTTAGTGTAGTAGGACAAAAAAGGATCAAAAAAGATTTTTTTAAATGAATATATGTGTGAAATAATTACTTTTTATTGAAAACTATAGTGTTATTTTCTATCACCACTATTGTGTTGACAAGAAAGAAATTTCAAGAAAAGCGAAAAAGATGCCATTCATTTTATTCTGTTGTTTAAACTAAATCACTATTCTTTTGTACACTGTAGTTAATATCCCCTTTATAAATGTGAGGTATTTCTACTCAAGGGGTTAAATATATGACATTAATGTCCTGTCACTCCATATGCAGTAGGATCTAGTGAGCTCAAGAAAACAAGTGAAGTATGTATTCACAGTTTAGCTTTGATGGAAGCAATTTACTTTTCTTTTCTCTCTTGGGACATTTTTACATTTTGTTTTACTTCAAAACATGACAGAGATATCCCACTGCTGCTGCTGCTAAGTCGCTTCAGTCGTGTCTGACTCTGTGCGACCCCATAGACGGCAGCCCATCAGACTCCCCTGTCCCTGGGATTCTCCAGGCAAGAACACTGAAGTGGGTTGCCATTTCCTTCTCCAAAGCATGAAAGTGAAAGGTGAAAGGGAAGTCGCTCAGTAGTGTCTGACTCTTCGCAACCCCATGGACTGCAGCCTTCCAGGCTCCTCCGTCCATGGGATTTTCCAGGCAATAGTCCTGGAGTGGGGTGCCATTGCCTGCTCTGAAGATATCCCACAGATATGTATTATTACTGTCTTTTGTATATACTCCCTTCCCTCAGTCTCCCATATCAGTTCTTTTTGTATTAATACCTATTTTTGTTTATTTAACTGGCATGGTTATAGCTTTTTTCGGTTTAGGATATACTTTTCTGCTTCATAATAACAATAATAATATGAAATTAGCAAAAGAAAATAGTAAAAAGACCTAAATTTATTGACTATGTGTTATGTGCCGAGTACCACTCTTAAGTGCTTTGCAGGTATTAATGTATTTACTCCTCAAAGCAACACTATGATGTAGGTATTCTTTTTAATCTCCATTGCAAAGATTGGAAGACTGAGTCAAAAGAGAGGTTAAGTAACTTGTCCAAAATTGCACTAACATTTAAATCTACAGTCTGTTTATCTGGGTTTCCTGTCCTTAACTTGCTTGCTATGCAAAATGGAGCAACTCTATTTTTTAAAAAAATATTTCAAGTAGTTCCCTGTGAAATTCTGAAACATTGACTGTAAAATGTATTAAAGGTGCTCTATAAAACTAATTTGAGCTTTTGTCATTTGCAGCAGCATGGACAAACTTGGAGGGCATTATGCTAAGTGAAATGAGGCAGAGGAAGACAAACACTGCATGATATCACTTACCTGTGAAATCTGAGAAACAAAATGAACTGGTGAATGTAACAAAAAGACTCACAGGTATAGAGAACAAACTAGTAGTTACCAGTGGGGAGAGGGATAAGGGGTCAAGATGTACAAACTATCATGTGTAAAATAAATAAACTGTACAGATACAGTGTACAACACAGGGAAGATAGCCAATAGTTTATTAGAACTATAGATGGACTATAACCTTTAAAGATTGTAAGTAACCATGTTGTACACCTGAAACTGGTATAGTATTGCACATTAACTATACCTTAATAAAAAATAAGTAATTTATGATTGAATTTTTAGAATACTACCCACATCCTTTCAAAATCTTTGTTCGGAATGCACAGGTATTAAATGGCTTGAGGATCAGTCTGGATTTATTCCAAGTAAGTCACACAAAATTAATCTCCCTTCTATTCATGACTGGCATGCTAAAGGACAGCTTTTGGTCGGGACGCCTGGCAATCAGCAAGATGTGCAGCAGCAGAGTGAACAGCATCCTTGGGGAAAACGTGGATGATTTTTTTCTAGCTGATACTGTGAGCATGTGCTTTCTCAAATGCTTGATAATTCTCATGAAACTGGAGGCAGAGTAGGTTAAGTATATTGGAGTGGAGCCTGACTGTCTGGCTTCAGAGTTTGGCTTTTCCACAGCACACTTAGTCTTTAAGTAAATTTCTTAGTTTCTCCAAGCCTCAGGTAAGGATGCTGGTGTGTGGCATCCACCTCCTACAACTGCTCTAAGGGTTAAAATGGATTACTGTGTACAGCGTTTGCATAGTAAATCCTTAAGATGGTGTACTATTCAGCGATAAAAAGTTACAGATTACTAATACATCCTACAACATGAACGAACCTCAAAAATATGCTAAGTGAAAGGATTCAAATGTATTTTGATTCAGTTTAAACGGTCTGTGCAATAATGGCCAATATAGGGAGACAGGAATTATACTGTTGGTTACCTGGGATTGAAGATGGACATGGACATAAAGGATCTCTTTGGGGTGATGGAAATTTTCTAGAAATAACTTGTTGGTAATCATACAGTTCTGTAAGTGTGCTAAAAATGGTTGAATTGTACACTTAAAGCAGGTAAATTTTATGTTGTTTAAATTGTACTTCAATACATTGTTTAAAAAACCCTAAAAATAGCATTTAGCATAGTCAATGATCGTTAATGCCTTCTTTATTTTCCATCTTACCTAAAGTGAAAGATTCTGGGAATATTCCGCAGGACCCTGTACTTGCCTGGGCTCCGTCTGTATTTTATCAACTGTTTTGGATGAAGACATGCTTTCACATTTGTGAATGACACAGCTAGGAGGGATAACTAATAGAATAGAAGCCAGAACCAAGATTTGGAATTGTTTTGACAGCCTGAAAAGCTGGGCTAGTACCAGTAAGATGAAATTTAACAAAAATAAATGTAAAGTCTGGCACAAGCTAGCTTCCTCAGGCAATCAAAGGGATATAAGCAGCTGGCTTCTAAAGTAGCTATTAGCCTTATAAAAATGTGTTTGCCTGTTAAGAGTCTCAGAAAGTCTAGAAGATTCAGGCCAAAAGGGAGGCTTCAGATATAAATGGAACATTAGGTTTGTAGTAGAGTCCCATCTGGAGAATCCATGCTTTTTGTTCACATGATGATAATAATGATTATAGTAATGATTATATTTATAATGATATTATACAAAATGATAAAATCCAGTGCTTACAGTGTCAGTAGCTTGTGTAAAGTGCTCTATGTATGTTATCTCATTTAATACTTGTAACAACCCTACAGAGTATTTTTATCCCATCTGTACGTGCAGACCTGAGTCTTTATGAGCCTAAGTTAAATTGTAAGGTATGAAGCAGTCCTAATTCAAGGCCTGTGCTTTCAGCATTAAACTCTGCATGATCTGCCATTAGAATTCCTTATAAACAGAATATAGTTCTTAAACCCTATAAAGTAAAACGGCAGAAGCAAAGAGATCCATAGCTTGTGCCTTTCGGGGAGGAATCACTGATGTTTTGTCCAATAGTAGGACTGGTTTATTTTAGTTCTAATCCTTTGGGAGGGACTTACTTCCATCATTGTGTTCTGAAGAATGCTCCATCTAATGAACTGTGTGAAAGGGCTGAGGTGTCACGGGCTATGGCCATTCCAGCAAGAAGACAGTAAACTCAGTAGGAACAGCGGCTTAATTAAAGGCTATTACTAGGCTAGAAAACAAACAGAAGATGTTGCTGAAACATAGAATCTATTTTTAAATTAGTTTAAAATCATTGCTTGGGTATTGATAGAGAAGAGGATGTTTTAATAGAAAGTACACTAACTGGGAAGTTTGCTTTCAGATATTGCTTCCTGGTTTATATTCAGTAATCTGAAGAGAGGGGGGAAGGAAGTCACTGTGTGTTTATGAAAAATATAAAAGATGAAGTGCTGACTTGAAACCCTTTTATTATAAAGAAGAAGGAAATTGCATTGGCACAAAGTCAGAAAGGTACATACTTGGTGTTTTTTTAATTTCAGAATGTGATACACACAGGTGATCTCAGTCTGAGATGCCATGTAGATCTGGAGATCAGAGGGTTAGAAGTCCACCTTTCAGTTCTGTCACAGATTGTGCACATGCATTGCCAATGACTTTCAAATTGTTTTATTTTTTAAAAACTAATGAATTAAAAATTGAAGTTCACTGATATGCAGATGTCTCTTCTTATTTAGCACTTAATCCCACTTAATCATTCATTTTTACTAAATAAAATCATGATCACAGCTCTTTCCAGTGGCTGTAATTTTTTCCCCTCCATACCACTAACAGAAAGTGGAAAATGAAAGTGAGAGTCTCTCAGTTGTGTCCGACTCTTTGCAATCCCATGGATTAGAGAGTCCATGGAATTCTCCAGGCCAGAATACTGGAGTGAGTAGCTCTTCCCTTCTCCAGGGGATCTTCCCAACCCAGGGATCAAACCCAGGTCTCCTGCATTGCAGACGGATTCCTTACCCGCTGAGCTACCAGGGAAGCCCCATCAACAGAAGGTCATATTAATTATGTAAGTTCTCCTTCAGGTTCCCTCACTTCCCTGCAGGAACAGAGTCCTTGATCATCTTTCCATCTTCCTGTCAGTTTGGCAACAGACTGTGAGAAGAAAGTCCCAGCCATTTCAACATATTTATTTTGTCTCTCCCTTTAAATGTCCAAAAGAACATACATTTCTATTTTCTTCTTGGAAAGGTTAAAGTTAGTATTCAAATACTGTTGCCTATCATTGCCATTTCCTTTGCTTTGAAACAAGTTAATTTTAAGCCTTCCCCACTTAATTCGATAAATTAACACTTTTAAAATTTCACATTGGCTGGTTCCTGTTAACACAGACTAAGTGTGGGTAAAACCCACTGTGTGCTTGCTCACAAGATTTTAGCTTGCAGCACGTGCTTGTAAAAATCCATTAAAGAAAAGTATTTGCAGTTCTTTTTGAGTAACAAGCAACTAGTAACATATCTGCAATAATCTATCTCATAATGGTATGGGATAATTTGGATTTGGGTACGTTTTCTTATTGTGTAATGGACATTAATAGAATGGGGAAATGGAATTTCTAAAAATCTCTCTTTTGTAGTATAACATTTGATGATGGTAGCTGTCCACGTTCAGGTTACTGCCTCTAAATTCTTAACCTATAGAAGAGCATATTTGAAGTGACTGCTATCAAGACACTCATATGAGTATATAACAAAATCCTTTTCCCTTTGACATTTTAATTTCATCTTCCATTACTCTAGCTCTGTTAACCTGCTAACCTGATGTGACAATAAATACAATTCTGTCACTAGATAGAAGTCTTTTGAGTACAAATAAGTTGTAGTTTATAAATTATGTCTGCATCAAGAGGAACTGTAAATGGCCTCTGGTACTAGATTGGCATGTAAATCTTTGTGTTCTCCTAGAGTGAAGTGACTCTTGTTAAAAGTTATCCCTTGTGGGAAGCCTGGGAGCTATTCCCAGGGAATTGTTGAAAGAGATGCTGGCTCCCAGGGCTTACCCTCTAACTCAGTCGGTGAAGAATCTGCCTGCAATGCAGGAGACCTGGGTTTGATTCCTGGGTTGGGAAGATCCCCTGAAGAAGGAAATGGCAACCCACTCCAGTATTCTTACCTGGAGAATCCCATGAACTGTAGCCTAGGATCGCAAGAGTCGGACACGGCTTAGTGACTAAACCGCCACCACCATGCTGGCTCCCAGATGCCCCTAGTGTTAAAGAACCCTCTTGCCAGTGCAGGAGACATAAGAGATGCTGGTGTGATCTCTGGGTTGGGAAGAGGAGGAAATGGCAACCCACTCCAGTATTCTTGCCTGGAGAATCCTGTGGACAGAGGAGCCTTTTGGCCTACAGTCCATAGGGTCACACAGAGTCAGACACAACTGAAGCAACTTAGCACTCACTCATGTGGTGCTTCTAGGTCAGGACTACACATCCCTTTCTCAGTGTGATTCTTGTCTCCTTCAACTTAAAACCATCTCTAGAAGACAGACAGCTCCCAGAAGCAACCATGTGAACCATTCCAAGGATGTTCACAGAAGGAAACTGCTGACAGGCTGTGCTATGTGTAAGATACTGGATGTAGCCTGTGATAGTCTTATGAGTCTTACATTTAGTTGACTCTAAGAGGAACCTCTGGCAGGTATTAAACACCTGATAAGAGCATTATTACCAAGTTAAGGAAATGTTTGGATTTTTGATTGATTTGATGCTATGGTAAAAAGCAGTTGTGCACTTCCCTAATCAGGATCACTAATACATTGAGCCTAGAACCTAATTTAATTCTTGTAGATAAATAAAATATATATTTGGGTCTCCAGTGTTACCCCCAGATCAATGTCAGATACTTAATAAAAAAAATTATAAAGCACCAGAAACTCAACTTTAAAAAATGAAAATTTATATATGTTAAATATTTGCTTTGTCTGAGTGCTAGTTTGGCTGACTGTTTTGTTGATGTTGTCCCAAGTTTTTTTTTGTTTTTAATTTTATATCATTTGGATACAGCTGTAAAGGAATGGATTAACTTTGATTTCTGATCATTGGTGAACTTTTGATCATTTAACCATCTTACCAGAATGGGTAAAATTGAACATTTGAAGGGTGGCTGAACCTAAAGTTAAGGCCCTTGTTTTTTCCAAACTATTCTCCAAGATCATATAAAATAACATTTTTAGATTGTTGTTTTTTCAATCAGGTTATGAGATCATTTCTTCTTATAAATTAGATAAGAATTTGTAGCCTTTTTGAAATGGTAACTACCAAATATCTGCTATCTTCTTCCCACTTTCTTCTTTTTGGAAGTCCATCTGGTGATTTTTTTGTTGGTAAAGTTTCTATTTCTAAAAATAGTTTTAGTTTATATAAGCATATCATTTCTGAACCTAACTCCTTTCTCAGCTTGTTTGGAAGTATGTTTATCTGTACTGCAATGCACTGACTTTTACAAGTACTGCCACTGATTGGTGAGGTTCAGTGTAGGGTATTGTTTAAAGTTAACCTGAAAAAGTAATAAGGCAAGTTACAGCTTTGTAAAGAAACTAACTTCCTTCTTCTCCTCTTTCCATCATCCAACCAACCTACAAGAATCCATCCCTGCATCCATCTACTCTACAACTATTTGTTGCCAGGGAATTTAGAAATGAAGATACAGAATCCTTGTCTTTAAGGAGCTCACAATCAAAATTATTGCCTCAGATGTATCAGCATTTCAGGTACTCTTTAGATGACTCCATTCAAGCTAAAATAAAATGTGTATCTGTGTATAATTATAAAGCAGATACATATAATCACTCAAAAACTTTGTTAGCATTTGAGGAAAGGTTTCCCTCTTTTTTCATACAATGGATTCTGTGACTTCAAGAAAGTTTAAAAGCCTTTGGCTAGATGTTTCATTGATATTGATCTCTTTTCTCCTTTGTCTTTGTAATTTAAGAATATATGAGAAACTGGCTTTTATTCTTTATTTTCAGTTTCTAATATGCTGGGGATTTGCCACATACAGAGAGGTGGGAAGAAACAATATCAGCATTTGGCAGTAAATTAATTTTTGCAAAAGCAAATGTACCAGTAACTTATATTTGTTCATGAACATAAATTTGTAAAGTTAAATTATGACTCAGTACATTTTAAGACTGCACATTGAGAGAAGGTTTAGCATACCTGTGGGTCAGCATAGATAAAAGACACCTATAGTTTCTTTTTCCCTCCTTGTCTGTAGCTTACCAATTAACACCCCAAAGCAATTAAAATATCTATAATTATCCCTAATACAGATTTATTTTCTTGGGCATTAGCCAAACTGCACATTTTATAATCATTTCCCCTCCAAGCACAACCATTGGTAATTATCTAAGATGTTTAGATGCAAAGGCTTAGCAATTAACAATCTAAGTTCATATTTGCTAGGAAAATGTGCAAAACAAGTCTGAACTTTCAGAGCTTGTGTAGACTTCTCCTTGCATTAGTGCATTGCCATTCCCTTTAGTTGAAATGGATGCTTACAAGTGAGAAAAGCAACTAACATAATGTTATTTAAATTGAATGTAGGCTCCATTTTTAATAATAGATAGTCTGGAATCATAGATAAAAAGGAATGATAAATAATACAATAGAATCCAAATCATTCATCTTTGCATAGCTCTGCAGAGACATGCTGATTTCCATCAAATATATTCCTGGCATCCAGCCTTGCTTTGTTTTTGCAGGTTTTTTTTCCAGTGAATTTTTATGTTGAAATATTTTCCACATTAGCATGGATTGACTCATTTTCCTTTTTGGTGAAATACTGAAATATCTCAGTTTAACAGATCAGCTTGGAGCTTTTGCTAATCTTGAGAGGATAAGAAACTTGTTAAAAGTTATTTTGCCCTCTCAAAAAGCATTAGATGTTTTGGCATTCTAGAATTAATATATTGAATCTAATGGAAGTCGTTGTAGTAATTACAGCTGTTCTCAAGCCCCACCAAGATTTGAGTAACAAAACAGTGAAGTTGTATCATTTAGCTAGTTTTCCTCCCTTGAATGTAGCTGAGGAGGAGAGAACATCTGAAGGAAGCAAGCCCCTACTCCCTATTTATTTTCCCGTCCTGGTAAGCTAAACCTTGTTTTGCCTGCTGGATGAAATTTCCCATTTCCCAGATGAGGAAACAATGAAAACAGTGACAGACTTTATTTTCTTTGGCTCCAAAGTCACTGTGAATGGTGACTGCAGCCATGAAATTAAAGGATGCCTGCTCCTTGGAAGAAAAGCCATGACAAACCTAGGCAGTGTGTTAAAAAGCAGAGACTTCACTTTGCTTACAAAGGTCCGTATGGTCAAAGATACGGTTTTTCCAGTAGTGATGTATGGGTGTGAGATTTGGACCATAGAGAAGGCTGAATGCCAAAGAACTGATGCTTCCAAATTGTGGTGGTGGGAGAAGACTCTTGAGAATCCCATGGACAACAAGGGATCAAACTAGTCATTTGGAAAGAAAATCAACCCTATATAGTCATTGGAAGGACTGATGCTGAAACTGAAGCTCCAGTACTTTGGCCACCAGATGCAAAGAGTGGACTCACTGGGAAAGACCTGGATTCTGGGAAAGATTGAGGGTGAGAGGAGAAGGGGACGGCAGAGGATGAGATGATTGGATGGCATCATTGACTCAATGGACATGAATTTGAGCAAACTCTGGAAGATGATGGATAGGGAAGCCTGGTGTGTTGCAGTCTATGGGGCTGCAGTATTGGACACGACTTGAGGCTGACTTCCCTGGTGGCTCAAACGGTAAAGTGTCTGCCTACAATGTGGGAGACCTGGGTTTGATCCCTGGGTTGGGAAGATCCTCTGGAGAAGGAAATGTCAACCCACTCCAGTACTCTTGCCTGGAAAATCCTGTGGACGGAGGAGCCTCATAGTCTACAATTCATGGGATCGCGAAGAGTCAGACACGATTGAGCTACTAAACTTAAGAGATTGAACAACAACAGCTGAAATGGACAAAAACGCAGAAGTTACTTTTTAGTTTCCAAAGTACCCTGTTCTGAGGAGTTTGAAGAGTAATTTCGTATGTCCATTCTGTACGGATTTTAGAACCTCCACACTCTAAAATAATAGTGGTTGTATCAGTTACTCTGAAGAAGGCCTTTTCTACATGTTGCTAAGTTTTAAAGCTATTTATATAGAGTATATTGTTTTTGCCTAGAATAAGCCACATACCCAGCTGTTTAGAAAATGATGAAATTTCATCTTTTTCTCCCTCCCCCTCCTTTTCCTTTCTTCCAGCCTTCTACATTTGTTTTCTTCATTTTCTCTAAGAAATACTGGGAAAAATTCTCTAAGGATCAAGGAATACTCTGAACAGTATTGGTCCCACCCATCTTGCTTATTTGACCTTTGTTAAAAGTAGAACACACGTGTGTGTGTATGTCTGTTAACTGCACAGACTGTCCTGCAGTTTCCTGTCTCTAAACAGGAATAGGGAAAAAGTAAGTAGGGGAACATGGAAGTCATAACTGATCATATAATATTTTCCTAGGCAAAGGTTGCTAAAGTAGCAGAGTTAGAGTTATTATTTCTTCACCAGGAGAGGAAAAAAAAAAAAATCCTTCAGCTAACAGCTGCTGAGACAAGAGCATTCTCTACAGAAAAGAAAAGAAAAGCAGGAGGCGGGGGAGCGTTAATCATCTATACGAAGGACTTTTTCGCTAGAAAGGTACATATGCACCTGAGGATGACTTTGTGCTTGCGGCAGGATGCACTTCCTCCCAGGCTCAACTGGTAGCAGCGCTGCCCACCCTAAGCCTTTTGCTTTCTGCTTTGTCTCAGCACAAGAAACCCGGATGCCCCCTCTTATGGTTTTGTGTATTTTTCCTTATCACCTAGCCAGTCTCTGATCATGCTCAGCTGCTTGCCTAGGTTGTCTAGGGTGGTTTCTGAGGGAGGTGCCATTAATCATCTTTGTTAATGTGTTGCTTATATACTTGCATAGGACTTCAGTGGTCTACATAAAATTCATTTTTCCCATAAGCCTTATTTTTAGTGCGTAATTTTACAAAGAGTGAGGTCTTTCCAAAACACCTCTGTTGTGGGATATGGAAATGCCTGCTTTCTCTTCCTTTACCCTAACTCAGAACTTGTGTACAGTTTTGTATTTGTGTACCAGCAATATTGCTTATTCAAATGTATAGAAAGTAGCTTAAAACCTGGAATATGTTGCAGTTACAAGTCATTGTATCTTACTTTGTGTGTATCTACTTTGTATGTTTAGTTAGTGAAAATGGTATTAAGGAGGAAAAATCTCACATTAAAACATGGGCATGAATTAAGGATAAAATCAACTTTCACCCCACTGATCTAGATACCAAGACATTACCTTCCTTAGTATATACAAACTTCCTATTAAATATTAATGACAAAAATTCAGTGCTTCTGGAAGAGTAGTATTTTACACATGAAAGTGAAAGTATTTGTTTCTCAGTCATGTCTAACTCTTTGCAACCCCATGGACTATAACCCCATGAACCTGCCAGGCTCCTCTGTCCATGGAATTCTCCAGGCAAGAATACTAGAGTGTGTTGCCATACCCCTCCTCCAAGGGATCTTCCTGATCCAGAAGTTGAACCCAGGTCTCCTGCATTGCAGGCAGAGTCTTACACATGAAGCAAGATATAAACTTTTTCAGAGCCTTGACCAATCAGTTGCTAATCAGTCAGTTGTTTCTGGAGAATCAATAAAAGAAGACAGGTAAGGATAGTGATTGTGTCCCGTATATCTCTTCTACCCTCAGTGCCGCCTGGTAAATGGTAGATATTCAGAAAAGATCCACAGGAAACAACTTACTGTGATAGCAACAAATGTATACTACCTGTGTCCATTACCATTACCAATAAAAATAAAGCTGCTGCTGCTGCTGCTGCTACGTCGCTTCAGTCATGTCCGACTCTGCAACCCCACAGACGCCAGCCCACCAGGCTCTGCCATCCCTGGGATTCTCCAGACAAGAACACTGGAGTGGGTTGCCATTTCCTTCTCCAGTGCATAAAAGTGAAAAGTGAAAGTGAAGTCGCTCAGTCCTGTCTGACCCTTCCCGACCCCATGGACTGCAGCCTACCAGGCTTTTCCGTCCATAGGATTTTCCAGGCGAGAGTACTGGAGTGAGGTGCCATTGCCTTCTCCGAAAAATAAAGCTAGCTCTAAAAATTGAAGAACTCAATTAGAAAAGTATCAGATTCCAAAATCTTATTACTAGCAGCTCCTCTACCAGGTGCCCTACTTCCCAATGGGTCACCAAATGAAAGAAAAATATATGTGTATACACACATGTGGGAAAATGTTAACTGTTGTTGGATCTGGATAGTGAGTATATTGGCAATTAGTGTCCTTTTTAAAAATTTGTCAATGTGTAAGCACTTTCGCAATAAAATATTGGGATATGTAGCAAATGACAGACTATTATCTCATATTGTTATGGACTCTCATAGGCTATAACAATTTTTAAACTTTGCATCATTTAGTTTGAAGTATCTCATACAACCTATCTTTTCCTATGTGTTTAAAATCCCTCTAATTACAGTTTTAATGTTTATGGTCTCTGATATGGTATGACGGAAGTCCCTCAAAACACATACGTATTCCCCCGGATCCCAGTCCTTTTGGTAGGACTGGAAATGTACTCTGTTGTAAAGAATGAGGAGGTGAATTTTCCATCATGGAGCAGCCTGCCTGTCGTGGTTTTATTGCACTTCAGTGCTTTACACTGGGATCCTTTCTGTGATTATCTATGAGTCATTCATGCGTTTTTATTTGTCTCACAAATCTATACTGTAAGCTTCTCAGACAAGGAGTGTTTTTAAGTTTGCAGTACCTTATTTCCTACATGTGAATCAGAAAATTGTGGCAGTTTAGGCTCTTAATAGGTTGTTTTGGTTTTTATCAATTTAAACATAAATCTTTAGGCATTCTTATAATTTTGCTCAACAACAAGTTGATTGAAAGCTCCCTGAAGTCAGGGAATGTGGCCTTCTGGTTTTCTAGGATGGTGCCTTGTATATAATAGATGCTTAGTAAATACTGTTTGACATTGATGCAAGGGATGGCCCATATGCTTTGCATATATTTTACACACTTTTGCAATTATAGTACCTCTTTTGTAGCATCTTTGAATCCTTCCTTTTGAAAGCATCCCAAATCTCAGAGATTATAGGCTGAGATAGTGGGCCTCTCATGTGTTCAGAAGCAACCTGAAGACACTGAAGTGAGATGCCACACCCAGTTGAGAACAAGGACTCTTGTTCAGTGCTCCAAGGTGGCAGAAAGTGAGAGAAGCTACTTCTTCTGGGTATACTTGTTTCAAAGATTGTGATGATGGGATTAGCCATTCTCTTCCTTTCTACTTTCCCATATTTTATAGCTACATATGTGACCATATTGCCCTTAACAGATATTTTCTCTCTTTGGTAATATAGTTAAAAGGAAGAATCCTATTCATTTAGCTTATTATTACATTTTCTATTTAGTTTTCTATTTAATTCACTTTTATGACACTCTGGGTCCTTCCATTTAAGAAACTGCAATAAATGAAGAAGAAGAGTTAAGGCAAATAAACTTGGATTAGTTGGCTTCCTTGATAATGCTTAGAAAGAACCTCATGCTGGTACCCTAATTAACAAATCTGAAGCGTGGTGGCAGTTTATAGTTCAAACAGTATTGTCTATACTCTTTTCATATTTTATAGGAAGATTGTACAAAGACTTGACGGTTATATTGTTATACAAGTTTAATTCTATCCACATAAAAAATAATTATCCTAGAGGCATTAAGAACTGTTTTTACTGATTGAATATTTTGCTTGCATAAATGGTAGTTCTTATAAATAGCTGCACATTTTGCTTAGTATATTACAGTTCTTAAATTGTAAGCGTGAATGTTTCATTTTAATTGTGAATTTCCATCCCCCGCCCCAAACATCAGGATCATATATAGGATGTTCTCTTGGTACCAGGATGATAAATTTGCCATTCATGCTCAACCTCAAAGAAAACTTCCCTTGTTCTCTTCTCTTTCTTTTTTCTCCTTCTTTTAAAAAAAAATCTCTGTAAAATAATTGAGTGGGGCTAATAATTCAGTGGGACTATTCTAATAGTCTTATTTTGCTACTTGAATAGAATCTAAGCTGGACTATTCACAGATGTGCAAATGGTTTCCATATCAGAAATTCCCATTCCTTTGGTAGTAAGGTAATGAGGTAACATTTTAGGCCTCCTAAAATCTCAAAACTGGAGGATATCTAAAAGAGATGCTAGTCTCTAGCCTGCCTCATTTTACATATCAGGAGACACAGACCACACAGTGATCTAACTGATGTCTTCTCATCACCAGGAAATTCCATCTTCAGAATCCTCATTCATTGATTTCTGACACTAAAGTTTTATTGTTGGTGCAAGTGTTTGGTGTTGGGGCTTCCCCAGGGTCTCAGTGGTAAAGAATCCACCTACAATGTTGGAGACCCCGGTCCAATCCCTGGGTCAGGAAGATCCTCTGGAATAGGAAATGGCAACCCACTCCAGTATTCTTGCCTGGAAAAATCCCATGGACAGAGGAGCCCGGTGGGCTACAGTCCATGGGTTGCAAAAGAGTTGAACACTGCTTACCATAAAAACAATTATGGAAGAGATTTCTGGTTGCCAGCCAATATCCATTCTTCCTTTGTTTTTTAATAACAGAACAGCAATATTATTTAGAACATTAGTGTGCCCAGATGAAATATTATAATTTTTATTGCATGTACCAAAATGTTGCCCAATTATATACAAGCAGAAATATTTGGGAGGACTTCTGAGAGGTCTCTTCAAGAGGAAAGGTTTTAGCTTGAAATTCAGATTTCTTGTCCTGTATCCCACTTCCTTCATTCTAATGCTTGGAAAGCAAACTTGATGTTTGGAGCTCTCGTAGTTACCATGGACCAACTGGTGATCTTGACTAAAGTAATAAGCAAGAGCAGTGAAGGAAAATTAGAGAAGAAGCCTGTGTCCTCAGTTGATGACTTTGAGTGAGAAATTCCCTTCCATCAGAGCTATTATTATTTTGATTTTTTTCCCACATGTAATTGCACCAGTTTGGCTAGAGTGAAGTTTCAAATGGATGATGCTTAGAGAAGTGGAATTCCACAGAGTAGGGAGGTGTGTTAGTAAATACTGGCATAATCTCAGTAACTCCCAAAGAAATTCATAGTATTGGAAGAGTTGCTTAATTTCTCCATATTTCAGTTTTCTTCTATGAAAAATAGAGCAATGATAATAGTTTTTATTACTTCTTCCTATTGTGGTAATGTAAAAGTTCTCGAGAAAGTGTAAAATGCTATTTATATGCATTCCATTAATAATATTCTCTTGACCTAAAGCAAGATTTCTTAACTGAAAGTCTGTGAATTCCTTGACATTTTTATGGAAAATTGTAATTGTGGATGCATTTTTTTCTAGGGAGAAGGTACTTTAAATTCTCAACAGAGTCTAGATATCAGAGACACCGTTCAAAATGGGAAGATAATATTAATATTTATCTAGAGAAAGAGCAGTTTAAAAAGATCATTTGAAATTCTACCTTCAGCATCATAATCACCACTTAGTAATCATCTCCAAATGGCTAAAACTGACAGGTTCTCCAAGTTTTCATTTCTAACACCACTTCCTCCCCAAAGCATTTTGGAAATAAACTTTCTCTTTTCTAAAATCCCATAGAACTATAATAAACACTCTCTCAAAATACGTTATCTATGGGTTTTATACTTCTTTCAGTTCAGTTCAGTTCAGTTCATTCGCTCAGTCGTGTCTGACTCTTTGCGACCCCATGAATCACAGCACACCAGGCCTCCCTGTCCATCACCAACTCCCAGAGTTCACTTAGACTCACATCCATCGAGTCAGTGATACCATCCAGCCATCTCATCCTCTGTCGTCCCCTTCTCCTCCTGCCCCCAATCCCTCCCAGCATTAAAGTCTTTTCCAATGAGTCACCTCTTTGCATGAGGTGGCCAAAGTACTGGAGTTTCAGCTTCAGCATCATTCCTTCCAAAGAACACCCAGGGCTGATCTCCTTCAGAATGGACTGGTTGGATCTCCTTGCAGTCCAAGGGACTCTCAAGAGTCTTCTCCAACACCGCAGTTCAAAAGCATCAATTCTTTGGTGCTCAGCTTTCTTCACAGTCCAACTCTCACATCCATACATGACCCAGTGGAAAAACCATAGCCTTGACTAGACGGGCCTTTGTTGACAAAGTAATGTCTCTGCTTTTAAATATGCTGTCTACTGGGCTTCAAATTCCTGGAAAGCAACTATTAAGTGCAGTTGTTGTTGATGTTTAGTTTCTGAGTCGTGTCCAACTCTTTGAGACCCCATGGACTATAACCCACCAGGCTCCTCTGTCCGTGGGATTTCCCAGGCAAGAACCCTGGAGTGAGTTGCCATTTCCTTCTCCAAGGGATCTTCCCAACCTAGGGACTGAACCCAGGTCTTCTCCATCTCCTGCATTGGCAGGCGAATTCTTGTCACTTGTCTGCTGTACCTAACCATCCACATGACAATAGGAGTTAGGTTTGTGTTTGTGCTTGCTCAGAAAATTTGTTTAAAAAGGTGTTAATACAAACAACTCTTTCCCTAGGAGATATCCTGTTAATAGAAAATGTATGAAATTTTTATATTCCACAATTTTCTATTGTTACCATGCTATACTTTCTGTGCAGTAGTTAAACAAAGAAAAGTTAAATGTTTCCTTTAGATACTAATAGTTTTTTTCATGTCATTTGAGAACATATTGGCACTGCAAAATTCTACCAGTAAGAAACACATTTATTCTTGATGACATCTGATGTGTTTATAGGAAATTTTGGTTTAAATCTACTCAGTTGCTTTTAATCATCTTACTTGATTTTTCCTGGGGTACTGGACTTTCTTAGACATTCTAGGAAGAAAAGACCTTTTTTTTTTTTGAGGATTTTAGTAGGCTTAACAGTAATTCTCTTCTTCAAATTTTTTTTTTAGTTTGACCACACCATGTGGCATTTGCGATCTTAGTTCCCAGATGATAATGATGGTTTAGTTGCTAAGTCATGTCTGACTCTTTTGCAACCCCTTGGTTGTAGCCTGCAAGGCTCCTCTGTCCATGGGATTTCCCAGGCAACGATACTGGAGTGGGTTGCCATTTCCTTTTCTGGAAATATTTTATTGTGTTCCTCTAATACTGTTTCACATCATCATTTTCTTCCAAATAATTTTCAAAAAACTTTAATAAACACTCACCCCGGATTAAATCATATGTGAAATCCTTAACTTGACACACATAATCCCTGTGAACTGACCTCACAGTATCTGAAGTCTATACCCCATACTTTCCATCACCCTAACGTTTCAACTTCCAAATGACTTAGCTCCGTAGCTTATCTTTGGAAAATCCAGAGTTTGATACATTTCACGTCCACAGTCAGTGATTTTGTCAGTGACACATGCAGTGAACACTATAATGCTCTTTGTCCGTGAGTGCATACATGTAGAAACCTAAGTCATTTTATTAAGAAGAGATTTGGGAGGTAGAGTGTAGTTATTCTCTCAAAACCTGGGTAAAGTTAGGCCAGTATTATGGAATGTAAAAATTTCATACATTTTCTATTAATATTGCTTTTTAGTGATTACTGATCTTTTCAAATCTGATGAATACTGAAGAACCAAAATTTGTTATTCTCTATCTTAGGACTTTTAAAAATTTTTGCAGTGTTGTTAACAGAATCTCTTATTATTTAATTTACTTATTGATTGCTTATGTGCTGTCTGTCTTGCTCTCCAGGACATAAACTCCATAATTGTTGCCATTCATTTGTGTGGCTCAGAGATAACCAGTACACTGCTTGGCACCCAATGGATAGTAAGTTAAGTGAATCATCTCACTTACTTACTTAAGTTACTTGTTCTCTCTCCCTCTCTTTATCCCACCAAAACCACTTATTCTTTGAATTAGAAACAGGCAAAATCATTTTAAATGTCCTGTTGGAATATAATAAGTCAATATTAATAAAATACATATATATGTATTTATATTACGAAATCCTAATATGTAGCCAGTTCACTGAATATTTACATCTTAATGGGTGTGCTCAGTTGCTCGGTCGAGTCTGGCTCTTTGTGGTCCCATGAACTGTAGCCCACAAGACTCCTCTGTCCATGGAGTTTTTCCAGGCAAGAATATTGGAGTAGGTTGCCATTTCCTACTCCAGGTGATCTTCCCAACCCTGGGATCGAACCTTCACATCCTGTGTCATTACACTAGCAGGTGTATTCTTTCCTGCTATGCCACCTGGGATGCCTGATTTCCATGTTATTTCTTTACACACACACACACACACACACACACACACACACACACACACACACACACATATATATATATATATATAAAATCACAAATGCTTGTGAAGACTTATATCCATATCTATATTATCACAAAGGCCTGTGAAGACTTACACATGGAATTCTAAGCTGCTTCAGTAAGCAGTAATTGTATTTTTTTTTGCAGTGAAGTTTCAGTTTTATGCTTCTCCTGTCCCTTTCAGGAATTACAGCTCATTCTCTAGCCCCCAGAGATGCTTTCTTGCACAGTTTCAGGAAGTCCATTCTCTTGATAGCCTAAGTCAAGCACAGCTGCAGATGTGTAGCTGGACTCCCCAGCCAGCCCTTAGGGCTCATAGGCCCTCATTCATCAGCTTAACCATCTACTCTCTCTTGGCATTGTTTTTTCCTCTCAAGTCCAGCTATACTTCTACATGTGCACGCATGCGATTTTGCTACATTTCTTTTATTCTTTTAACTAACATTTTTATGACTTTTAAAGGAAATGTTTTAGCTCACTGTTTTAGAACTTCACTTTAATTTTACATATTTAAAAAAAACAAAAAACAAAAAACTCCCCCAAAGTGAACTGGCTTACTTGAGGATACTTGACTACTAATTTACCAAGTGAAGATAGAACATTAGTGCCTGATTCAAATGTGAAGATTCTTTCATAAAGTTTAATAACCATGGCTTTGGTATTATTAATCCTATCATTTTAGCACTCAAAACTGAATTGTTAAATTATACAAGTACCTGATGAAAGCCATATTGTTGCATGGCTTTGTAGCTACACACATGTTCAAAAGTCATTCATTAATTCTGTAGGCCTTTATTGAGCTACACCACTGAGCTAGATATTAGATAGCAAAATTGAACAGGATATCATAGCTCTTTTGAGGAGCTCCTATTCTAGTAGACAGATAGTTGCATAACCAGATAATTACAAAGCCGTGTGCCTGAGGATCATGTGAACACAAAGACATTGGTGATGCTATCCTGGGGGTATGGGGATGATTGGTGTTGGAGAAGAAAGAATGTGTTTGAAATGCTTCATCTTAAAATAGTCCTTTTTGGATTAATGGAAGTATATTATAGAGGGATAAATAGATGTATACTAATATGATGAAGAAAATTGCTATCATTATCACCATTTTATAGAAAGTGAAGCACAGAGAAGTTAAGTAACTTGTTCAAGCTCACACAGTAAGATGGAGAATCTAGGATACTAGGCTGCCCAACTCCAGAGTATGCTCCTTTGTACTTTGACAGTGAGACCTACCTCTAAAAGGTTGGACATATCTCCTGATGGAATGGTTTTGGGTTAAGAAGCATTATAAAGATAGGATACAGTTGCAATGGAGGGGAGGGGTAGCATGAAGTTTTCAAGGAAGGAAGAGGAAAAAGTCCTGGTTGACGAATGGAATAAAAAGTACAAATCAGTGAGGGAGGGAGGTCCTTGGGGTGGTGACTGGATTTGAATTGGCTTTTAGATTTGATCAGGTAATTGATAGGAACCTTTGAAGGATTATAAGCAGAAGGATAATGTTTAAATTTCTCTTTTGGAAAGGGCATTCTGGCTTCACCGTGGAGAATGGATTTCAACCAGGGCTTTTCATTTCTTATTCATTTCCAGGTGAAAAACGCTACAGCAAAACAGAATGGTTTAGAGATCAATAAATGGCACAATTTAAAATGTCTGAAAGGAACTCTTTGGCTTCTTAATATAGAGTGCCTTCTGCAGAAGCTGAAAGTGACCCTAATCTGATAAGTGTAGCATCGATATTTTTAGCACTTATAGATATGAAGGGGAATGTCTCATTATTCAACTTAAGACATCACTTTGAGGAATTATAGCAGGTTTATCCTGAAAAGTTCCCTCTTCCCCTAAAAAAAAAAAAATGGTTAGTTTTATTTTTTAAAATATTTATTTCTTTATTTGGCTCGGCCTGGTCTTAGTTGCAGCATGCAGGATCTTTCATCTCTGTTGTGGCATGTGGGATCTTTCAGTTGTAGCACGTAGGATCTCGTTCCCTGACCAGGGACCAAACCTGGGCCCCTGCATTGGGAGTGCAGTGTTTTAGACATTGGATCACCAGTGAAGTCCCCCCAAATGGTTAATTTTATATTTTTTTCCCAACCTTTATATGTTCTGGAGCTGCTAACAAATTTTCATGAGGAACTGGGCCTCTGTTTCTGAGAAAACTGCAGAAACTTGGTGCTTCTGAATGGCATTTGTTGCCACCACTCTGACGTATGTGAGAGCGTAGACTGAGTAGGTTGCGATCCTCTAAGAGGAAAAATGGGAAATTATTGAGGTTGGAGAATCCACGTCTTCTGTAACCATCATTACAAAAATTGATTCAGTGAAGATTCATCAAGGTTTGCCAAAATGAGTAGGTGAAAAACTTTTAGAGAAAATGACATAAAGTCTCAAAGTATTTTCCAAATGTTACTTATTAATTACAAAAGTAAAATGATACCTTTACATTTATAATAGAGAAATCTGGTGGTCAAGCTTAATACCACCAGTAACAGGGTAAACTGACAGTACCTCCCTCCAAATGCAGTGCACTGAGAAATCAGTATCACCTAGTTTCCCAGGTGGCTCAGTGACAAAGAGTCTGCCTGCCAATGCAGGAGATGCAGGTTCAATCCCTGGGTTGGGAAGATCTCCTGGAGAAGGAAATGGCAGCCCACTCTGGTATTCTTACCTGGAAAATTCCCATGGACAGAGGAGTCTGGCATGCTACAGTCCAGGGGTCATAGAGTCAGACACGACTTAGCAACCGAACAACAAAAACATGATGTTATATACATTAAATGTTTTACGTTTTTAAAGTCAACGATTACTCAGTAAAACTTCAAAAAAAAATATATGGTGATTTCTTAAATTGGCATAACGGTTAAGTTTTAGGATGTCTGTTACTTTCAAATGACTCAGAGAGAAATGAATATAACAGAGAGAAGGAAGAAGGAAAGAAGAGAGAAGAAAGAGTAAAAGCAAAAAGCGGTCATGAAAATGTTCACCTTAGTTCTAAGTCAAAAATATATGGGTATTCAATGTATCATTCTTTCAACTTTCTTCTAAGTCTGAAATTATTCGAAAAAAGGGGAGGAGGAGGAGGAAGTCCAGATGATCAAGTTGAAATTAATGCTCCATTATCTTATCAAAATTTATTGCAGGTTATATGTTATTTTAGATCAACCCTACCCATCAATTTTAAGATTTAATACATTTCCTTTATCTTGTATCAACTTGTTTTAAAATTTCAAACGTTAGAACCACTGGTTTATTGTAGGCAAACAAACTTAAGAACATTTTCCATTATGAACATGATCAGAAAAGGAAAAGAAATTGTCAACAGTGAAAAATAAATGTTCTGCATAATAAAGTTTAAGAAAAACCCGTATCTGCCATTTGAAAGCTAAGGCTCTTGGACAGCTTACTCATATCTCTGTTTCTCAGTGTCTTCATCTATGAAACAGGAATGGTAAAGACACCTAACTCATAGGGTTGTGATGAAGAGTAAACAATTCATGTAAATTGCATAGCAGTTTCTGACAAACACTCAAAATTATGATGGTCCATGGCAGAAAAATTAAATTGTCTCTGGACAGAAGTCATCCTTTTGCTGTGTTATTCAGTGCTCCAAATAAATCTCCCCTAAAAAAATAAAAACTGTCTTAAATTTGAAGTCTCAAATATACCACTTAGAATAGAACAGGTATATACTTTAGAGTTATATATGATTATGTGACTATGTCACGTAGATTATATAAACCTTAGATTTTAGAATTAAGGGTTGATTTCCCTGCATTTGTCATTTGCTAGTAGTGTTTCTACATCATATGGGTGCAGAGCGTAGGAGGGTATGATTTAGACAGAGGTTTCTCTGAAAAGAGCTTTTAAAATCGCTCCAGAGAATCTTGAACTCTGCCTTAATCTTTGATTTACGTGTATTCTATAATTGTTTGTTCCTCTCTATCTGGAATCAGTCCATTTTGGAAAAACAAAAACTTTAATCCATTTTCTCAACGCAGATAGGAAAGAAACCAGGCATCGTATTCCTCTTTTTTGATCCATAAAATATAAGAAAATTTTAGCCCATTCTAATCAGACACTCACTTCTTTCCTAAAGTAACACTGGTAATCTAACCATGTATAGGCCTTTCTGGATTTTGTTCTGTTTCTCTCAGTTTCCATCCTCTGGGTACCCTTTTCTTGTCTTGTTCCATCTGCATCAGATCTAGGGGGAGACAGTTTCTGTTTAAGAAGCAAAGGTGAGCTGTGACTCCCCTCATGTGAAAGCCTGAACAAGGCTTTTTGCAGTTGATAGAAGGGATGCCAAAGAGTGAAATGAAAAGCTCCTGCCATCTCCCTAGCGCCTACTCTCCCTGGAGCCAACCAAAGAGCTCAGAAGTAGATCTGGAGTCTACAGGGCACTACATTAGTGATAAAGCTGATTATAAATAATAATGACCTTAGTGGATGATAAGTGCAGTAAACTTTTTCTGAGCCAGTTGGGATGATGTAGGATATACACTATAAATACATGGAGTTTGTAAGGAAAGCAGATGCTGAGAGATGCAATTTTTCTCCCCCAATAATTTAAATGGACAGTGGACTTAGTAGGTGCATAATAAAGTGTTGTTGAATGAGTAAACAAAAGAGGTCTAACAGCTGAATTCCTAAGGGAAGTCCATGCATTGAAACATATCTGTATTTAATCCCAAATGAAATAATGTTTATCGCTTAGTCGTGTCCAACTCTTTGCAACCCCCATGGACTGTAGCCTGTGAGGCTTCTCTTTCCATGGGTTTTCCCAAGCAAGAATACTGAAGTGGATTGCATTTCCTCCTCTAGGAGATCTTCCCGACCCAGGGATCGAACCCAGGTCTTCTCACATTGCAGGCAGATTCTTTACTGTCTGAGCCACCAGGGAAGACTTTTAATCCCAACTGTCTATTGAAACTGTATCTATTTCAGGAGTAAGATCACATTCCTGAAATGAGAACATAAGAAAGAATATCCATCTGTTTAGGGAAAATTATAAAGATAAAATTATAAAGAAAAAAATATACATGGGATTGCATGGCCATCCGCTTGCCTTCGACATGTGTTCATTGGTTTCCATGCGGGTGGACTGGGAGAAGGTACAGAGCTGGACTGAAGTTTGTTCTTCTCAGTTCTGTTTGGTTTTGAGAGAAGCAGGAGGAGGGAGCAGAGGGCCAGATTTGGTACTTGTTCTGACTTGACTTTTTTACTTAGTCATTCTGCCACCAGCCATTTGTTCTAAGGCCCACATTTGTTTGCACTAACAGGCTTGGAATTACAGTATTTTCTCAGCTTTTGGACTTACTTGTTGGACTGAATGCTGTAATTTTTGTGAAAGCATACTGTAAAGTCTAAAGTAACTTTCGAGGCAAAGCAGTCCATTTGCTACTGCAGCTATATTTAGACCACCACCAGTTAAACTTCGTCAGTTTTTAATCTTAGCTCTCCATTGCTAACTATGAGGACTTCATCAAGATTCCTTTGGGTCAGCATTTCACAGATGTGGCACTGTTGACAGATGGGGACAGATAATTTTGTAGGAGGGACTGTCCTGTGCATTGCAGCCTGTTGAGCAGTATCCCTGGCCTCTGTCCGTCAGATCCCACTTGCGCCTCACCGCCTCTCCCCCCACCCCCGCCCCGAGGTGTGACAGTCAAAAACTAATCTTTTAAAACTTCCTGTTTTTGTTGGAAGAAAAATCGGAATCTTCTGAGGGAAAGAATTTTTGTTCTCAGATGGTAATAAAATTGATATGTGTTTTTTGGCCAGTGTAATAATGATGAATCAAGTCTGCCCTTAAAAGTAAATGAGAAATACCATTGGCAAAACCATTTAGATAAGAAATACCATTTGCAAAAGCATTTGTCTACAATTTGTCTCTCTTCTTTTCCTTCTCTCTCTCTTCACACACATGGAGACACACAAGCAGATGCATGCACACTTTAAATTAATAGATAATTTCTGTTAATGATAGCTCCAAATTTCTGAGCAGTTAGTGGTAGATAAATATTGAGGCATACTGCTTTATTTATCTAACTTATGGGTGAACTTGATGTCATTGTGACATAGCTTTAAAAACGGGTGATTTTCTCTGCAGATTGTTTGAAGTTTGTGATCCCAGTCTTGGCGTGTCCTTGTTACAACAGTCTGATGACTTTCTGGAAAAATGAATATGGCCACACACTTTCTCGTATGGATCCATACTTGGGGCTTGTTTCTTGATTAATTTCTTACTGGCTCCTTCACTTTCAGTTAGAAAATAAAGTCCAGTCAAGCTGCTTAGATTGTCACTGCAATGGGTGCCCTGGGCAGTGATTTCTGAACCATCCATTCCTTTGAAATTTTGTTCTCAGCTGGAGAAATGTCACAGTTATCTCAACTTTTGGCTCTTACTTTTAAGTGAGAGAGGCAAGGAAAAGGAAGTATGAATACTTTCTAAAAGAAGTGGTGAGTAGCTATATGCACACATCAAGTGACTTACTGCTGAAGATTCCAAAGCATTACAAAATATTGATTAAGCCTCAACTTGTTGGAAAATTACTGCCATAACTTTCATTTTTCCCCTAGATTTGCTGAAGCTCAGAACTGTATTTAACTGGCTGAATCTTATGTTGTGGCCAGAAAGAGACCTCAGGAGCCGCATTCCCTAGGTTCTTATTAGCCTTGCCAAGAGTGTTTTAAAAAATGTAGATTGTTCATGGTTCCAGAGAGATACACTTTTTAAATAATTTCCACATAAATTGTAAAACAATCATTGTATGTTTTTGGCTTCCAAAATATATTCTGGGTTAATATATCAGGTCCTACTGTATTTATGAAGATAGTCTCTTCTGTTTATAGTTACTAAACACTTTGGTCTTTTTCTCCTTCTATTACTATATTTATTTTGACATTAATGTTGGATTTGACCTTAAAAGAAAAAAAAGACATTACCCAAATTTAGGTTTTTACTATAAACCACTTCATATTTTAAATGATACGTCTCAGGGGAAAAAAGTATGAAGAATTGATGGAAGTTAGAAATTTTTAGTTAGTAATCATCACCTACCATTAGAAACAAGTACAAATCACATGATGTCAAAGTGAATCTATTGCATACCATAATCAAAGATGAATCAAAGTAATTACCAGGCAAAGAGGGACTGAATAGAACTTAAAACCAATTAAATTATTTATTTCGACTGTACCACTGAATAAACATGTTTGTATTTTAATTTGCTCCTCTTTTCATTTGCTTCAGCAATATGTTTGTTAATATAACTGAGATGCACAATTGCTATTTAATTAACCTACTTTTGTCAGCACCTCACATGAGCTGCGTGAAGTAGGTGTGCTAAAGTCTCAATAATAATGAGTCAGATAAAAATAACAAACATGAGATTTGTGCCAGTCATTTTACAAGTTATGCCAAATCGCAAAAATACCCAAGGAAATGTTTAAAAAATAGTTACTTTAAAGAAACTGGATTGACAGTAGTCACAAAAGCAAACGTATTGAACCAATATAAAACTACTCAAAAGTTTAGTGAACTTTCTTAAGTTTAATACTGTTTCATCATCCCTCACTGTGTATATTGTTACTGTTAATTACTGGTAGTGTGTCTACTTGAGGCCTTGTATCTACTTTGGAATAAGTGAGTTGGAAATGGATATAGAAATATCTGGTAGATGCATCTTTTGAAAAATCATATATTCTTTGGGTGAATTGCATGCTGAGTGCTCAGTCACTTAGTTGTATACAACTCTCTGCAATCCCATGGACTATAGCCCACCAGGATCCTCTGTCCATGGAATTTTCCGGCAAGAATGCTGGAGTGGGTTGCCATTTCTTCTTCCAGGGAATCTTCCTGACCCAGGGACCAAACCAGCTGCTCCTGTACCTCCTGCATTGGCAGGTGGATTCTTTTACCACTGAGCCACCTAGGAAACTCCTTGGGTGAGTTATTTTTCTAGTTATTCAGTAAAGCATCATAAAAGTATAGATCCCTTTTTCTGTGATTCCCTGATGCCAATATCAAAAACCCTAAGGCAGTTTGAATTGTCTTGACCTTGATGGTACACATTTTTCCACATAGATGACATGACTGATAACATGAAGAGAAGCTCTTTCTTTATTTACTTTGGATAGTAGGAATGTAAAAAAGTAAGATGGAACAATCTCGTTTAAATCGAAGAAGTCTCTTTCCCCACAAATCAAAGTATCTAGTGATGAAAGAACATTTTGACCAGACTTTTGGCTCTTCATCCAGATGTTTTACTCTCAGGCAGCAGAATTTGTATAGAAATAGCCAAAACCATCTTCTGGCCAACCTTTTATTTTTCCTTTTATACATTTATAATTTACTCACATTTACTGATCAATGATGCTGCCTCCAGTTCTTTTAACAGCTGCATATTAGCCATTTTCTCATGGGACCCTCAAAGGTAACAGAAACCTCCCAATTTAGGACAGCTTTTTTAACAAAAAGCATAGCTGGGACTTCCCTGGGCATCTAGTGGTTAAGACTTCACACTCTCAATGAAGGGGGCATGGGGTTCAATTCCTGGTGGCAGAACTAGGATCCCACTGAAGTGCAATGTGACCAAAAAAGAAAAAGGAATCCTACTTAGATTCTCTTCCCATAACTCAAGTCACTGCCATGAAGTGTAAGCACTCTTCTAACAGAGACCTACTTTCTAGCTCTTAGAACAATAGTAGACTCTCTTATCTGTGAGAGTCCTCAGAGATCTGGACCAAGGCCCTATTGTACAGATAAGAAAAATAGGGCTCAGAGATATATAGTAATATTGTAGATAATCTCATTTTTGTAGCACGGTGAGCACTAGAATTCAGATTTTCTTTCTGCCTAATTTCTGCCCCGCCTTTTATCACATAGGCCTATTTGTGTATGTTGGAATCTTAAATTATAACATAGGTGCCTTAATCACAGCCTTTGATGAGTGACACAAGAGCCAAGTCTCCTTTCTCTGAAAGAGAATATTTTACATCCCTAACCCACGCTTGCTTAAGTAAGGTCAAATTTACATAAGCAAATGTCTTCGGGGCCTGGCAGGTAGCGTATACGAGCAAAAGCAGGAGTTGGCACCCTCTTGGTAAAGTGCAGAACACATGTTCTGTTTAAAAATGTTCACATTCAAATTCTAAAATCTCTCTCTTGCCAAACCAAGCATGTCCATAGGCTACTAGTTCGCAACTCTGAACTGTATCACCATGCAGACAGAGTAAAGAAGACTATTATTCCAGATACACAAGCAGAATCAGCATCACCACTTCCTTTTTTATTATTTGAGGTCCCAAGTTCTATGCCAAACCCTCTGCGTTGAATGCCCTGGACTTCCAGGCTTGAGAAGAATCATATATTTGCAGACAGAAAGTGCCCCCAGACTATCTTTAGTCCAGTCAGTCTCCCCAAAGTCTACATCTGCAAAGAATATACACACGCGTGTCCCATAAGATCCAGAGGGGAAATAATGCAGTTTCCTGAGAATTGCAAAAAAAAAAAAAAAAAAACCTGAACAGACAAACCACATCACAGGGCAAACCCACCATATGTACCAAACAACCAGTGTCATTATATTCTATAGTTGAGGAATTACATAAATTGCCTATTGGGAAGGAAGCCTTAATCTCTGCTGCCCCTCCCTTGAAATCTATAAACAGCTGTGTGAGTCTCTGTGTATCTTCGAAAGGTTGAACACATTTGATCAGGGAACCAAGTTGATTTCCTAATCAGGTTCGATGTGAGCAGAGCCAGCTAGAGATGTGCGTGATTCTCCCAGTGTGCGTCTTTGATTCATGCGCTAATTATGTCGATCCTTTGGGGAATACAGCCACGAAGCTGGGTCCTCCTTGATTAATGCTGGCCGAGAGCCATGCAGTGCGCAGCGGAGAGCGGTTCAGCATCTCTAGTCCCAGCTGAAAATATGGTCCCATTATCTCCCAGCTGCCTAAGCAATCCATAAGGCCCTGTTCTGCGTGGATGATCAGTGTAGTGGAAGCAGGGACTTGCTGAGAGCTGAAATCTCTGTTTGATTTGCTGTAACGTGTAAAGCGAAACTGGGACATTTTACTTTGCAGTCTGTGAGTACCAAGGTTTTTTTTTTTTTTTTTTTCCCCCTCTTCCTCCCTATAGCTCCATGTGAATGTGACTTTGCAAGCTGCATTTGATTTTCTGTTCCATCGCTCTTTGTTGAATCAAGCTGGTGAGGCAGAGTGTAATCTGTTTAGAGCTTGCTGGTTCTGTCAGATCTCTTTTGTAATTGATTCATATGAGGAAATAAGAGACCTTTCAGAATGCTGTCATAGAAGTTAAAAGTTATTGGCTTTGTTTGGAATTAGGAAGCATGGGTATATTTTCTGTGGTGCTCAGGATGCTTCAAGCATATATTTATCTTCTTCTGTGTCTCTGGCCATTGCAAGAAAAATGTAAGTAGAAGTCTTGTCTATATGTAAAGAGATCATCTTACTTGGGTGTCTGTGTAAAAGCAGCATGTGTCTGTATTTCCAGAATTTATGTAAGATAGTTTATTTTGTGGCTCTCTGCTGCCACTAAGAAATGCAGAAACAAGAAACTTTCCCTTGTTTTTCAGCTGCATGCTTTTTAGAAACTTTGCCAGAGATGGGAGTGACGAATAGGAATATTTGCAAATATGAGCTATGTATCTCCATTTTTCATTCTGTGGGAAGGTATTTAAAAATAAGTTTGTCTAGCCCATTTTTGCTTTTGAATACACTACTTTTTATGAAGAGACGGGAATTTTAAAAAGCAAAAATACCAGTTCAGCTCCAGGTTCATTTATCCTTCATATGTCTCCAAATGCAGACTATCAGATTAGCACTTGTTATCCATGCGAGATTGAATTGATCATAAAAATGATATTAGCAATTAATATTGTTAATAATGTTTGCACGATGTCTTTCAGATGATCAATGGCTTAGTGAAATTAAAGATTGTTATCACTATGGAAAAGGATATATGGATTTATTGTCTGGATTTCCCCTAACCTAAATATAAACCACATTCTTTCTCCTGGGTTAAAGGTGGAACAATCGAGCTGCTGTAAGAATAGAATTTGAATATAAGAGGCTTTAACCACTTGAACCAATTGCCAGCGCTGAGGTGGACCAAAGTGAACTTCAAATCATTCCTACCTGCAAAGGGGAATCGAAATGCCCTCATTGAGCTTGAGTCCATGCAGCCAGAGGTTCCCGCAGTTTCCGGAGTGCAAACACACTTTTTCTGAATAGGCAGTAAGTCTCAAAGTAGAGAGAAACCACAGGCTGTGAAGTATGAAAGTGTCTCACTGGTGAGGACAGAGGATGTTCTCATTAGATTTGGTTGAGGGGAATGATGCAAGGGGAGAGAAGACTTTTCAAAATAGCTGGTTGTGTACATGAGCGCAGGCATTTTCAGAGCCTGAGGTTTGGAGAGGAAAAGGTAACAAACCAGTAATGAACACTTACCATCTGGCAAGATGAAGCAGGAGGAGAGAAGCTGTAGTGCCTCTGGGTAGCCAGCAGTCCCAGGGTTGTGCTCAAGGAGAAGTCTGTTCTCTGAGAAAAAGTAAGTGTGTTTAAGGGTCTGAAATACAGAAATCTGAAATAATGGCAGGTGAATTTGATGGTTATATTTCTGCTAAGCAAAAGATCAGCCTCATGCCTTCTTCCCAAACTGAACTGATGACTCCTGCAAGTGATAGTTACTGAGGAAGCCTCAGCTATATTTTTAATAATAGTTTATGTTACTCTAACTGGTGCCAAGTACATGATCTCTTGAAGGTATGTACTTCTTTAAAATGATGACAGGCACAGAAATAGAGGTAGTTAAGGTCCAATGATTTTTGTACAGTTGTTTGTTTACCCTAAATAAATTAGTACATGTTTTCCTTTGAATTTTGGTTTTGTGCGTGTGACTCTTGAATTCTTATATGTACATGTGTATGTGTGTGTGTGAGCATGTGGTGTGTGTGTATATATATATATATGCATATTAATATATATGTATGTACATATGTATGGGACTTTTACCCTTTATAGGGAAGTACTTTTATGAAGCAGTGAAGTTTGACTTCTATTTTTCTATTCAAACATTTAGAAACTTTAACTCCTGTGATGTTAATTTCTTTTTGGAGGCTGGTCACCTCAAAGAGCCAAGAGACATTTGCTAGATTTACAGTGTGCTCCTAATACTTTAGAAATATTTTTTACTATTTACTAAAAATTGGGACACCCCCAAGTTGTGCTTAATCTGTAGAAAAGGTGATTGTATGCTTCAGGGGTTAGTTTAGGGTCTGGTCATTTGACAGATGGGAAGACCAGATGGGTGTTACATGTACCTTGTAAGAGGAACTTTTAAAGTCATGGTGATTTGATTGGCCTTCAGTATAAATTTTAAGTGGTATAAAAGAGAAACATCTTGCATTTTGTATGTAAAAAATAGCATCTGTCTCTATGTATTGCAAGCATGCATCCTGATCCACCCAATAAGCCCTGTAGACGGTTTCTGTGCTGCTTGCAGTTCAGTGCTCCCTCAGCCTCCAGAAGCTTCTGGGGTTTAACAAAGTAAAGAGTTCTGGGGGAAGGGGCACAGCATCAGGGAGAGAAGCCCCCTGGCATCTGTGCTTGGGGCCTTTGGCTCACTGTCACGTCTGTCCCGCAGCTGCTGGACCTAAGCACGCAGCATCCTCAGGAGCATTTGTCAGTAGGTCCTCTTCACACACAAACTGCAGCCCAGCCCTGCTTGACAGATTGTGCCGAGAAATGTGAATTGGGGCAGGAAGTTCTATAAACTTTTCCCCTAGACGTTCAAAAGTGAATATGGTTGAATGGAAAAACTATAAATTTAAAAACCTAAAAATTTGGGTTTTAGGATTTGAGGTTTTGGATTTTAAATGTTAACCCTCAACTCTGCGTTATCAGAGTGTCCGCTCTTTAGGGTATCACCTGGGCCAGTGGAAGCTTATGTAAACCCTTTTTAAGTTGCTGTGCGAACTCTAACATGCTGCTTCACCTCTCTGTGACTCAGTATTCCCTGTAAAGTGGTCTGATTTTTTTAGATACTTTCTAGATGAAAAAATCTGTGATCTCATGACATCTCATCCTAGCCTTTTACTGACTCCTGATAGCTGTTCAGATTGCCTGAGGACTGGGCAAAATGCAATATAATTGTCATCCAAAACAAATTGGATTCTTTTTTTCTTCTTCCTTTTCTCCCCTTGTGCTTCCTTTCTTCTTTTGTTCTTCCCTCCCTCCCCTCCTTCTTTCTTCCTCTCCTTCCTTTCTTCTTTTTACTCTCTCTCTTTCTGCCCTATCCCTAGTTCCCTTTTACCCTGCTTCCCTTTTTCCCTGCCTCACTCCATTTTTTCATTAGTGAGTTATTCTAAAGTCAAATAGAAACAGAGTTAGGATTGTCTGTTTTTTTGTATAACCCGTTTGTCTGTCACCTTTTCTTATGAGAGGTCTTTTAGGTATAAATGATACACTGATACAGTTCTCTGTTGTATATTGTGTTTATTTAGTCCTAGGCATATGTGTGGAAAAAGCACAGTGAAAGTTATGGGTATTCATATATGTGTGTGTGTAGAGTATCCTTATTAATTTTTAAAGTGAGAGAATAGTTTATCTTATTTTCTAAATTGAAGGTAACTAAATAGATTCATCCTGATGTATTCAGCTGACAACATTTAATTTAAAAATAAAAACAAAATGTCACAACAGAGAATCAGCTTCAGATTTGGAGGATATTAAAGAACTTGACTTTTAAGAAGGAGAAGAAGTTCACCCAAGGATTTTCTTTTTCCGTAGGAAATGATAGTCTTTTTAAACAGTGCAGGAAATGAAAACCAGAAATGATTTTATTAAGAAATATATAGTTGACAGCATCATCATCCAAGCTACTTTGTGACACCCAAGAGAGTTAAAAGAAAAAAAAACAGCATGGAAAAAATTTTATTCATTCTATGTTTTTTGTAATCTCAGACTGTCCATTACTAGATAAGACTCTAAGTTAAAGCTGACAAATGATGAATTTATTGAACCCACTACTAATGACTCTGGGACTTCTCGATGTACTCAAATCAAATTGTGAATGAATTGTGTTTTAAGTATCTTCACTACATGTCCTGGTAGAAACAAAATTAATTTCAGAATTGATATTTATAATACAAGAATGGTAGTGCTCTTTGTTTCTGTCACTGTTAAGTGAAATAAGAATGCACATTGACTTATTAGCTGGAATGGCACAAAATAGTTGCAGGCTAATATTCTACTTAACAGTTGACAGCATTTATATATATTTTTAACATCCAGTGTGTATACTCTGAGATGGATGATAAGTGTCCATTTGATGACATTAATAGCCTAGATGGGCTTTACTGCTTATGCCTGAGCAGGGTAGTGTTATGACAGCTTTTAAATGCAAGTTGGAATGTTAACTTTTAGGAAATCTATCTATGTGGCTTATTTTGAATATTAATATTATTCCGTATTGAACTTGTAGACTATATTTGATGTGATCCATGCAGAATATAAAATTAATTTTCTAAATCTCATAAAATTGGGTAGATATCCTGACTTTTTAGGCAGCAGGCCCCATAGTCATTAGAATCAGTAATGTGGAATAATTCCTCAGTTTTATAGTTGCATCCTTCCATGACCAAAATGATTTTGTACTTCAGTACTATTTCTATGCAGAAACTATTATGGTGACAAATATGTCTGATAATTTGTGGCTCTCAAACTCCTGATTATAAAGTTACCAGGCAGCTTTGGGGGCACCACTTTGGATTTTAAACCAGTGTATCTGATGACTTGAGATGTTCAATTCAATATCGCTTAGTAATAGCTCTAGTAGTTTATCAGACTGTTTTACATAGTGTAGTTAAAAAGGTAAAGCTGTAAATCAGTCTCAGACGAGGCAGAATGTTTTTTTCATGGTTTCTCATATTCGTCTGTAGTCCAGTATAGAAATGAGAGTCCTTCTGCATATTAGCATGAAATTTCTCAGTTGTTTCAAGGAAGGACCAGGATGATTTAATACTGAAAGGAGCTTATGAGAAGGAGCTGCACGGGAATAAAGTATTTCTATGGTTGGATATAAAATGCAGAGCTATAGATTCTGAGGTTATGACAGATTTTAGAGAAGAGGACTGTGCCAGGCATTTGGCAAAAGGGACTCGAGGAGGCAGATTTAAGGTTCACCAGAAGGAAACCCTATATCAAAGGATAGAAATTTGAGTACCCTGAAAAAAAAAAATGTAAACAAGTAAGTAGAGGAACAAAGGTATTGTGGTTGAAAGTGGTGCAGCTTCATGCTACAAAAGGGAAACTGTATGAGTGAATGAAAAATACCGAGTGTCCAGGCACTGAAACTAAATCTAATAATTGTCATAGGTATTGCTTAGGGACTGTGAAAACAATGAAGAAATTTAAATTAAGGAGGAGATACAGATAAAAAAGAATACCTTTGGCTCTTCACTGCTCAAACAAATTATAAAAATGTAATTTTCTTAAATGAAGTGTGTATCTTCACATCAATGGTGGATTGTCTTATTTAGTGAGGACTTCTGGAATAGGGTATATGTGTATCGTGTTTCCTGTGGTAGGTTTTGGTAGACAAGTATTCATAAAAATTGTGTCACAGTCCATAAAGGCTACTAGTGGATTGTCTTCATACTTCTATTAATTTTTGAGTTTCTGATCCCCCAACACACATCCGCACACCATTTATCTGTATTACTCCAGAGAGTCCCAGGAGAGGCAACTAGGAGGGTCTCGGGATTTTGATTTTATTAAATCACTTCCACTGCTGAGAAGTAAACTTAAAGTTCCTATTGTGGGGTAAGATGCACAAAGACTGAAGGCAGGAGGAGAAGGGGACGACAGAGGATGAGATGGTTGGATGGCATCACCGACTCCATGACATGAGTTTTAGTAAACTCCGGGAGTTGGTGATAGACAGGGAGGCCTGGCGTGCTGCAGTCCATGGGGTCCTGAGGAGTTGGACATGACTGAGCGACTGAACTGCACTGATGCAAGGACTTCTAGAAATCATTTCGCTTCACATTTTCTCTATGAAGCATCGTATCCAGAGCAGTATGGTTAGGTCTCTGGAATAGTCAGATGAATGCCCTTGTCTATAGGACAGGAGCCTTTAAATGAGTTACATCAGTAATTATACATGGTCACTTGCAAGAACTTTGCCTCCAAGCTGCTTAGAATTCAGTGCATTTGTGCACCTTTCAGACTGGTAGAGCTGCTTATACACAGTCATGATGCTCGACCCCAGGGTGGGGAACAAGCACCATCTCCCTGAAGAGAATAAATCATGTGTTCACACATGGTCTCTGACATCTTTATGATGTGTGTGTTAACTGTGAATCAGGTAATTTAAGGTGTATTACTCTTCTCCCCATCCAGCTGTCTGGCTGTGTGCTGAGGGCAAATAAAAAACAGCACATTTAGACTGACATAAACTTCCCTGGTGTTCCCCCTCAGCTTTACCTTCAGGAATCCACCAGGGTATTCAGTTGATTGCTGTTGTTAACCTCCCTTGTAGTATTATATTTCTTATTGAAAGTACCTTTTTTGTGACATGCAAGTACATCTAAGAGATGTGAGAGCTTTAAAGATGACTTTTAACATTCTTACCTAAATTACTAGGAGAAAAACAGTTTCTCACAAAAGTGATGTGTGTGCATATGCCTGTGTGTATATATATATATATATACATTGAAGCTAAAATATTTGCAAATCTTTTATGTTTAGCAATGCTCGTGACTGAATGATACATTGGTTACAGTGGCATTTTTATGAAATTGTTTTCATAACATGTGAATAATATTCAAGATATTCATGTAAAGTGGTGGACTAAAATATTTCCCTTGGAAAACATTCTTGAGTTTGTATTTGATGTTTTTCGATATCAACATTATATGAAAGGCAGAGTTATTAACCTGTTTGAAAGTCTGGATAAAGCTCTGGTAATTCCTTTAAAATACCTATTTTAGAAAATTTTTGCTCCACAAGGGAATTTTTCCTAGAGTGTGAAGCAAGTACCACTAATGGAATGTCTGATAACTTTAGGGTACAGATAGACACCTCTGATGATTTGTTAAAGGACAGAAAAAAAAAGCTAGTAAGTAAAATACATTATTTTACAGACGTAACTGCTTAGGACAAAACTACAGTGGTAAACAGCTTTTCTAAAAAATATTTTTGATTAACAGTTATAGCAGAATTTGTCATGGTGACATGTGGGTGACCATGTAATAGGTTATTTCCTGTGATTTCAAGGATGGCCACCCTAGTAAATGGACAAACAGTCACACGAAATAAGGGAATATTAAGTTTGGAAATGATCTATATATTGTCTTACCTGACTTTCCTGCACTAAAACTGGGGGCTTATTGAAAATGGTAAGTAGTGTGATTTGAATTAAGAATGGAATTTCAAAAACCTCGTGGTGCTCTATCTCTGGTGAGAGGGTCACTCTTGAATTGCTCTCTAGATTCTATGCTCATGCACGATACTAGAATGCTACTGAGAGCCTGAAAACTCAACAAAAGGGTCTGTAGATACCAGCCTGAAAATGTAAATGAGTGAGGTATACCAGATGTCCCAAAATAGAGAATCCACAGAGTTGATTGTAGGCACAGTGTTGCCACCTGTCACAAATATTAAATCATTATTTCCTTGCTGTTTCAAAACTGGAGATGGATGTCAAATACATCAGTTCAGTTCAATGGCTCAGTCTTGTCCTACTCTTTGCAACTGCATGGACTGCAGCATGCCAGGCTTCACCACCATCGCCAACTCCCAGAGCTTTCTCAAACTCATGTCCATTGAGTCAGTGATGCCATCAAACTATCTCATCCTCTGTCATCCCCTTCTCCTGCTTTTAATCTTTCCCAGCATTAGAATCTTTTCCAATGAGTCAGTTCTTCCAATCAGGTGGCCAAAATATTGGAGTTCAGCTTCAGCATCAGTCCTTCCAATGAATATTCAGGGTTGATTTCCTTTAGGATGGACTGGTTGGATCTTGTTGCAGTCCAAGGGACTCTCAAGAGCCTTCTCCAACACCACAGTTCAAAAGCATCAATTCTTTGGCGTTCAGCTTTCTTTATAGTCCAGCTCTCACATCCATACATGACTGCTGGATAAACGAAAGCTTTGACTAGACGGACCTTTGTTGGCAAAGTAATGTCTCTGCTTTTTAATATGCTGTCTAGGTTGGTCATAACTTTCCTTTCAGGGAGCAAGCATCTTTTGCAGTCACCATCTGCAGTGATTTTAGAACCCCAAAAAATAAAGTCAGCCACAGTTTCCATTGTTTCCCCATCTATTTGCGATGAAGTGATGCGACCAGATGCTATGATCTTAGTTTTCTGAATGTTCAGTTTTGAGCCAACTTTTCACTCTCCTCTTGTACTTTCATCAAGAGGCCCCTTAGTTCTTCTTCGCTTTCTGCAAAAAGGGGGTGGTGTCATCTGCATATCTGAGGTTATTGATATTTCTCCTGGCAATATTGATTCCATCCTGTGCTTTATCCAGTCCAGCATTTCTCATGATGTACTCTTCATATACGTTAAATAAGCAGGGTGACAATACACAGCCTTGACTTACTCCTTTCCCGATTTGGATCTAGTCTGTTGTTCCATGTCCAGTTCTAACTGTTGTTTCTTGACATGCATACAGATTTCTCAAGAGACAGATCAGGTCATCTGATACTCCTATATCTTGAAGAACTTTTCACAGTTTGTTGTGATCCACACAGTCAAAGGCTTTGGCATAGTCAATAAAGCAGAAGTATATATTTTTCTGGAGCTCTCTCACTTTTTTGATGACCCAGTGGATGTTGGCAATTTGATCTCTGGTTCCTCTGCCTTTTCTAAAACCAACTTGAACATCTGGAATTTCATGGTTCATGTACTGTTGAAGCCTGGCTTGGAGAGTTTTGAGCATTACTTTGCTAGCGTGTGAGATGGGTGCAATCGTGCCGTAGTTTGAGCATTCTTTGCCATTGCCTTTCTTTGGCATTGTCTTGAAAATTGACCTTTTCCAGTCCTGTGGCCACTGCTGAGCTTTCCAAATTTGCTGGTATATTGAGTGCAGCACTTTCACAGCATCTGTGAGGATTTGAAACAGCTCCACTGGAATTCCATCACTTCCTCCATCTGTGAGGATTTGAAACAGCTCCACTGGAATTCCATCACTTCCACTAGCTTTGTTCATAGTGATGCTTCCTAAGGCCCACTTGACTTCACATTCCAGGATGTCTGGCTCTAGGTGAGTGATCACACCATCATGGTTATCTGGGTCATGAAGGTCTTTTTTGTATAGTTCTTCTGTATATTCTTGCCACCTCTTAATATCTTCTGCTTCTGTTAGTCTGTACCATTTCTGTCCTTTATTGTGCCCATCTTTGCATGAAATGTTCCCTTGGTATCTCTAATTTCCTTGAAGGTATCTCTAGTCTTTCCCATTCTGTTGTTTTCCTCTATTTCTTTGTATTGATCACTGTGGAAGGCTTTCTTATCTCTCCTTGTTATTCTTTGGAATTCTGCATTCAAATTGATATATCTTTCCTTTTCCCCATTGCTGTTAGTTTCTCTTCTTTTCTCAGCTGTTTGTGAGACCTCCTCAGACAACCATTTTGCCTTTTTGCATTTCTTTTTCTTGAGGATGATCTTAATCATTGCCTCCTGTACAATGTCATGAACCTCCATCCAATCTTCTTCAGGCATTCTGTCTATCAGATCTAACCTCTTGAATCTATTTGTCACTTCCACTGTATAATCATAAGGGATCTGATTAGGTCATACCTGAATGGTCTAGTGGTTTTCTCTACTTTCTTCAGTTTAAGTCTGAATTTGGCAATAAGGAGTTCATGATCTGAGAACCCCATGAACAGTATGAAAAGGTCAAATCCATGCTCATATAGTGTACATCCTCTGCTGTTGTTCCTACTTATTTACTCAGTCATGTCCGACTCTTTGTGACCTCATGGACGATAGAGCCCACCAGGGTCCTCTGTCCGTGGGATTTCCCGGCAAGAATACTGCAGTCTGGTTGACATTCCCTTCTCAATGGGATCTTCCTGACCCAGGGACTGAACCCTTTACATCCTCAAGTATGTTATTTGAAGGACCTCTCACAGCTAGGAGAGAAAACATGGGTTTTCCACGATGAATTGGCATATTTGTACCTAAAGATGAAACGTGCACAAACAATCTACACTGGTAGACAGAAACTTAAGGGGCGACTAGAACAAACGACATTTAGATTCCTACAAAGCTTGTTGAGATCCTAGTATGTCTCCAAATTGTTGTTTTTTAGGGGTTATATTTAAGAACTCTTTGTTTTACAGATGCAACTTTGCCGTTATTAGTCACACAGAATTCAATAAATAAATGTCAGCTAGGGCTTCCCAGGTAGCTCAGATGACAAAGAATCTACCTGCAGTTCAGAAGTCCCGGGTTCAATCCCAGGGTCAGGAAGATCCCCTGGAGAGGGGCATGGCATCCCACTCCAGTGTTCTTGCTTCAAGAATCCCATGGTCAGAGGAGACTGGTGGGCTATGGTACATGGGGTCACAAAGAGTTGGATTCAGTTGAGTAACCGACACACACACATAGCTGTTCTTTTTATGGACTAAAATTATACTTACTGGTTTTACTAACATGTAATTTTTGCATTTAAACTTGGCAGTAAATTTGCTAAGTATGATTTATACAGCTATTGAAAGGGATACGTTGATTATTTCCTTGTTTAAAAATTTGGCTTTCCTGAGACAGTCACAGAGGAGGTATCTAGTCAGGCAGGTAGAGAACACCTGCAGATGCTTCTTTCACATCTGTGTTACGTGAGATTAGACATGTCTATCACATCAAAAAAGATGGCCCAATTTCCAGTTGTTTTTAACCTCAAGGACATAGCCTATATGCTATTTAGTCTTACAGCAGACGTTTTACAAGTTGTATCTGATAAAGGAACACGGTGCTTTGATGTTTCAGCATTCACATTTTTCTTCCATGCCGTGCAGCTGACAGAATCAGCAGGTGGGCTCATCTTCCAGGATTGCCAGCCTGTGTTCATTTATTCATTTTAAAATTATTTATTAAACATCTACTATTTACCTCATGCTGTTGTAGGGTGTAGGGGTATGATGATGAATAAAACATGCAGAAAATCTCTGCTCTTACCAAATAATGCCCATTTTTATTGGGCAATGTCTGTGAAGAAGGGGGAATCATAGATTCCATAGGCTATGGCTGGAGACCTTGGTGGCTTTTCTAGAATCTTCACTGCCTCCTTTTGCTCTGTTGGCTCATTTCTCC
Source organism: Budorcas taxicolor (assembly GCF_023091745.1). Taxonomy (NCBI): domain Eukaryota; kingdom Metazoa; phylum Chordata; class Mammalia; order Artiodactyla; family Bovidae; genus Budorcas; species Budorcas taxicolor. The sequence continues at coordinate 36,734,574 of NC_068910.1, forward strand.
AGCTAAGAATACTTCTGCGGTATTTAAATTGTTCCTATACATGCCATACGAAATAAAGGAACAGTAATTTCCCAGATGTTTTTGTGAACTCGAAATTATGTTGGCCTAGAATAGCTGAATCATTGAAGCGGACTTCTTGTTTGAGAGTAGCTTCTTGTAATTAGGCCACCTAATTACCAAAGGCAGGCCTCCACCTCTTTTCACTTCTGTGAATAGAGCTAGACTTCTGTCAGCCCAACAAGTCACTCATTTCTTAGGTGTTTTCCTTTCCACCTGCCTTGAACAATTGAGTTGATCATATCGACTAGTTTTGAAACCTATTTTAATCGTATTTATACCCTTGGTACAGCCATCCCTCCCTGACATATGGTCTTCAGCAGAGTTGAATCGATATGTAGGAAAACATTTTGAGCTTTTAGGATCAAGATGTTTTTATAACTGTGAAGTGTTGTTAGTATTAAAGATAACAATTTGGAAGTAAATATTATACCAGCTAAGTGAACAGGGGCTCTTAGTGGACTATTTCATTTCAGTGTGTAAAATGAAAAGAAGTACTAGAATGTATAGTGCCTGACTGTCTTATCAATTCTTTCCCCAAAGCTACTGACTTTTCTCCCCCTTATAACTTCCCTTTGGTGATCTGAGAGCTTACCTAAGTTTTGAAGTAGCCAGTTAGAGGGGTTTACTGAGTAGGTCACAGCTTTGTCTTTAATTCTGAGGACTGAGTACTCTGAAGTGATTAATTGTATTGGCATCCAATGTCGCTTTTTTTTTTCAGAGGCACAGAAGTACTGGTGCTTCAGTCACCTAGAAAGTTGGTTTTCAGCTTTGATAGAGTGGTCCTGACCTGTGTGATCCTAGGAAGTGATAAGAAGGGTGCCTGATAGTGTTTGGAGCCTACAGGCTCAATGGTCTTCCAACTCTGCTTCCTTAATTAAACACGGAGCACTCAAGGGTGTATTTCACCATTACCAGACAGGTAAATCCTCTGCTGCCATAATAGAATTGGGTATGCATGTGGCCTGCTTAAGCAGTTATTGTAAACATGAAATCCATCACTGGCCAGTTCAAATTACATTACCTGCCCTTCCTTTTCCTCATCTAGAAATACCACCTTCTAAGGCAAAGATATTTGCATATGGATCAGCCTCAATTTGCCTCAGCATCAAACTGATGTCATAAAGTTCTGTACTCAGTTTTAACAAGGTTGTTTCATTTTCACAGAGACTAACAAATGATTTAGTCTTAACTATCAGTTCCTTTGAATACCTCTTAACCTTCCATCAATATTGAGGCTTTAGCATGGTGATCACATGACAAATCTGATGTTCTGAATTAACTTAACAATATGATATGTATTGTGTTACATTGTATTTCTTTTCTCACATCAATATTACTTAATAGCTGGTACTAACAAGAGACAAATTATTTCAGTGGCCTGAGAGTCCAAACATTGGATAGTGACTCTAGTGGAAAAGTGGTATGGACAATGCTTATCAAACAGTAATGTGTGAAAATGCAGTCTGATTTAGCAGGACTGGAGTGAGACTTGAAATTCTGAATTTATAGACTGTTCCTGGCTAATGTCTTTGTTCTTATGGGAGGGAGGTCTGCATTGCATTTGAGTAATAACAGTGAAGGCCAGTTTGAACTCCTCCTGCTGTCCACACTGAATTTTATATATAAGGTATTCTTTCTTGGGCATATTTTTCTCACTGTATTATTACTTGAAATCAGAAAAGAAAGTGTGTTAGATCAACAAGTCTATCAGCCTGTTGAATTAACAGCTTTTGCCTCGTTTTATGTTATGCTGCTTTACACCCTATATCTTTTCCTTCTATCTAGATTGATCTGGTACATCTTTCCCTGACACCCGAGTCTTGTGGTTCGTTATTTAAACACATGTGAAGTGAAATATTTTGAACGTTTCAGCTAGGATAGATGCTCTCTCCAGAATCATAGGAGTTGAGATATATACTGGAGACAGTACAGATAGACTCCGTATGAAATATTCTGAAATATTATAAATGGTACTATTGTTTGTTTCTCTTTAATCCTACAATTTAAGAAAGTAGAATGTGGGCTTTTCCAAATAGGCATTCTCTAGATTCTTATACAGTGTTTATTTCCCCTTGGAAACATTGTATATTATGTGGCTGCTAGTGGTGACAACTGTTGGGAAAGTGAGAGGCCTTTCTTTTTAAAACTGTTCTCCATTTGTGACGTGGTGACAGCTGTCATGGGAATGGGGAAAGATAGAGCAATTTCTCAGAGTCCGTCAAATGAAGGGATGTTCATTGCTGCAACATAATGAAAGTTGCTTCCCTGTGACATGTGTCAGAGTCTTTGTGATGCAAGTGTGGAAGGATCTTTTCTGAAAGATTTATGCCTCAGGACTGGATTTGAGCTGAAGGGACATGACCTTGGCTTTGAACTTACAAAAGGTTACCCCTGTAATAAAATCTAGAGTCGTATGAAGAGGCTTTCAGATCAGGAAGGCAACAGAGTAAACAACAGCATGAGATTGTTTCCAAGAGGTACAAATGTCATGGCCAGTGTAGGTCTTCTAAGCCTTGTTTTACCCAGAATTTTCACGTAGTAGGTGGATATTTAGGTAGTCATCTGAGTGCGTAGATATCAATATGAATAACTGCCTTTTTCAATTTTCATCAACACTATTCTTATTTTATAAATTTAAAAACCCACTGTGTATGGCTTTGTTGAAAAGATTGCAAAACTTAAGATAAATTCTCAGCCAGATATTTATTAAAGAGCTTTATTAAGTTATTAGATCATGACCCATATAATTAACACATCTTAGAAATATAATTCAGTGTTTCCTATATATTCAAAGAGTTGTTCAGTGATCACCAGAATCTGTGTTGGAATACAATTGGCCCATGAACAATGTGAGGGTTGGGCCGCTAACCATCCTGCAGGTCAAAATTTGCCTATAACTTGTAGTTCGTTCTTTGCATCCAAGAATGCATATCCATGGGTTCAACCAGCAACATATGGTACAGTGTTGTAGTATTACTGTTGAAAAAAATCCAAGTGTAAGTGGACCCACAGAGTTCAAACCCATCTTGCTTAAGGGTCAACTGTATATTCCTCATTCCATAAAGAAACCCCATACCTACTAGCAGTCATGCCTCATTTCTCCAGAACCCTCTCCAAGCCCTTGGAAAATACTTTATCTACTTTCTGTCTTTATGGATTTGCTTATCCTAGATATTTCATATGTAAAGAATTACACAGTATGTCAATTTTTGATCACCAACTTCTTTTACTTCTTTCACTTTGCATCATGATTTAAAGATTTATCCATATTTTACCAAATGTCAGGACTTCATTCTTTTTATTATCTAATAATATTCCCTGTATGGATATACCATGTCTTATTTATCCATCAAAGTGTCATTTTGGGGTTCAAACAGAAGATTTTTAACTAATGTGTTTAAGCTTCATCAAATCTGAAATACAGTGAATTTTTTAAGGTAATATGTTAAAAGCTACATAGTAAAAATGTTTCTTAATGAATCGTTTTACTCATTAAAGTACATCTTCATTTTTTTACTCTCCAGAAGATAAGTATCTCCTAAACCTTCAGTCTTTCTCCACACTGAATAATGGTGCAGCATACAATGATGAGGGATTTGAATATAGGACAAGAAGTTAAATTGTCTATAAAAAGCAAAAGAAAGAGTGTGTCCTTTCCACTTATTAAGAGCAAAACACATACAATTGGGTATGAGATATTTACAAACAAGTTTATAGTTAGTATATCAGGGGACAAAAATCTTACTGAATCCCAGATAAGCCTTTTGGAGACTTAAGATATTTGCATAGCAATGAAGAAAACTGTGGGTGGGTTTTGTCAACCAGTCTGTAAAATCCCAAAGCTGTAGATGCAAATGGGATGTCAAGCTTGTACTTTCTCATCCCAAGAAGCTCCAGTCAAGACTGTAAAGCATGCCTATGTGAAATAGATCTCTACTGTCTGTCACTGAATATGACGAGCAGTATCAGAACACCTTTTTGAAAGGAGGCTGAGTGAATGCACTGGGGAGAGTGATGTTATTCATTCAGTGTGCACCTTGGAAGACTGGATTGCATTTGATTACTACTCCTGTGTATTTGATGTTTTGCAAGTATTCTACTGGGACTGCTTTTGCTTTTTCCAATTGAAAATAGGTTAGAGGAAGGATATAAACATGTTAGCATTCTGAAAGGAAAAAAAGAAGGATAAGATACTTCTACTGCCACAAAAAATATCTTTCTTGACCTGAATCATGAAAGATGGCACCAAAAAAAAAAATAAATAAATAAACACTGACTAAATAGTATTTAGTAACTTAAACATTGTCAGTAAATGTTTAATCAAAGACATTTTGAAATTTATGTATGTCTGTAAAAGACATGGATGTGTGTCTTCATTCAATGTGGTCCAAAATCAAATGTGAGTATTTTACTTAAAATACAAGTTATCTGACATATCTTTATTGTACATTATTTATTTAATGTTGTTTAACACCAGGCACAAGTATACATTGATTTGTATTTTGCCGCTCTTGTCAATGATGTGTTATTTGCTTTTCATTCTGAGGAGGCCAGAGTTTTCCATTTAGTAAGTATCATTACTAAGATGGACAGGGAGTCCTAGCGTGCTGCAGTCTTTAGGGTTGCAAAGAGTCAGACATGACTGAGCAATTGAACTGAACTGAACTGAACTGAATCTTGGAACAGTATCAGCTTAAAGTATCTACTTTTTATAAAGATTGAAAAATATGTATTTATGGTGAGTATTATAGATATACTGAGTAAAGGAAATGATTTAGTGATATCATCCAGTTCTATTTTTAGCAGTGATAGAATATATATAAATATCATGTGGAAATACAAATTAACATTATATCCCACCCAACACCAGATATTATTGTTTTCTACTCCAAGTAGTGGTCTTAAAACAGGTTTCTTATAATGTAACTTGCAAGTAAATTAAGTACATCAGTTAAGAATCAGAGCCAGCACAAGACAAAACTGTGCAGTATACATTGTTTATTTTAGTGAATTTTTCATTTATACTCTCACCCACGCCTTTGACAATGTGGTTCTCTCTATTACTCGGCACTCACACCCTTTCCCCCTCCCAACACTCTCCTTTCTCTCCAACTTCTTCGTTCTCTATCAAAACACACTCTTAGACTGAGAATACTCTGTTCCAATAGTTCTTATCATTCTTATAGTTTGGAGGAGTAAAAGAAGCTGGTATTTCTATAATATGTCAAATAGTTTCTCCTGGGTCTTTTGGCAAGTTTAAAGGACAAATCCTTTATATGGCTAAAATTTTCATACTTGGAAACATTATATCAAAGTCAGAGCCATTCCTAGTATCTTTATTCCTTTAAATTCAAAGCTGTCCCAAGTAGAAATTGACTATGAGAGGAAATATAATTTTATAAAAGCAACTTATTTTAAAACTTCATGTCCTATTCATAGGTAACTGGGAGAAAAGAAATTCAAGCATAAGTGTGTTTCTTTCTTTAATAACTTTGATTTTCCAAAACCCAAGTGGAAGTCAGCATAATTTTTTATTACAAAACAAGATGCGTTCACTTTACTAATAGAATAACAACAGTGTTCATATTCTTTTGTATTATCCTTATCAATTATACCTTTCTATTTTGACAGAGATAATTCATATCCTCCTGAAGTTTTTCTTCATAACTATTTACACAAACATGCATGTATCCATAAGCAGGGAGGAGGACAATAGATAGAAAAGGTGACCATGTTGCTCTGATAAAAAGATGAGAGTTAGGATGTTAGGAGGGTGCTGAAGATACTAACAGGGCAGAATCTCTAAAGTCAGTACAGTACCAAAGATCAATTGGTATAATTAATAATCAGTTTGTATAATCACTGTAACAGACCTTTTTCCACTGTTGACTTCCCTTGTGACTCAGGTCATGTGACATTAACTCTTCTGGACCTTGGTTTATTTCTCAGAAAACAGAGAAGTTTGAAAGACTTAAGAGCTGTGGCATTCCTTTGGAATGAGGTTGCTTGCAGCTGCAGCATGGGTATACTAGGGTATGGTGCTTTTTCTAAGAAACTGTTGAACAGAGATCTTGGCATTGCTGCTGTGAATTCTGGTTTCTTGTGGTCATTATAAGTCCCCTGGCACTGTTGTATAGCTGAGGGCCTTGACCTGAGATCCTCAGCCTCATTTCAACATTTTTTTCTAAATAGTCTCTGAAGTTTTAATTGGTTACAGTGGCCTCCTTTTTGCTCCTTGTCCTGTTACCTTAGAAATGTTTGTAAAGAGCTGCAGTTTGGATCTTTGGATCTGATACTAAGTAAGGAAAAATTCTGTTTTCTTTTTTTTTTTTTTTGGTCTCCTTTTATAGAAACTCATTTAAAGTTAATGGGAGTTGGATTAGATCGTCATGTAGACAAGTATATAAATAAAGTTTCAGGTATCTGAAATGAAAATCAGTGTTGAGGACATAGGGATTCATACTTGACCTTATTCTAGCTTTGCAAGTAATGTGAACTCCCTTTGCCCTATCTGTAAAATACCTTGTCTATATAAATAAAAAAGATTTGGGTTTTTCTTCTATCCTCTATGGCTCTTTCTGGTACTTTTTTTTTTCCAAATAGGAATAACTGTCAAGTTTACAAACATAGATTTTGTTGATGTATCTTCCTAAGAACTGGTTGCCGAAAAGATGCTTTTACTTCTTGAAATTTAACACAAAAGAAGAGCTTTGTTAGAATTCCTGATGGCGTATCTTCCCTTACAGTTGTACACTGTGTCTTCCCCTTTGTATTCTGCCCCCAATTCCTTCTACAGCTCCTTCTGATGCAAGAAACCTTGTTTTCCCTCTTCTTTGAAATGTTTCTCTTCCTGGTGTTTCCCCAGCTCCAAGTTTTCAGTTTTAACTTCTATTTGAATACAGACTTTTTTGTGCTCTTTCTAATCAGTATATGCACTTTCAAGCTTTTGTTTTCTGTTTTCACTTATCATCTGTCAGGGCCACCTGCAAAAACCAGCTTGCCATCCACATTACGCTACATTGGTGGCTGCTTGCTCTGTCTGTGAGTTGCTCAGTCGTGTTCTACTCTTTGCCACCCCGTACACTGTGGCCCACCAGCTCCTCTGTCCATGGCTTTTCCAGGCAGAATACTGGAATACTTGCTGTTTCCTCCTCCAGGAGATCTTTCCAACCCAGGGATCGAACTCACGTCTCTTCCTCTTCTTTACCACTGTACTTCCTGGCAAGTCCCCACTTACTCCATCAACCTATAAAACAAACTTAATGTACATTAGAGATCAAATCACTCCCATTAAAACAAACATATGGACAGCATTGATATTAATATAGCAAGGCTATGACGTGAGTATAATTCAACCTCAGGAACCAAAACTGATTTGTGTGAAACTGTCATACCTTACTAACTTATTTCAAACATAATTTTCCCAAAACACTTCTATGAGGACAGTAGTCTGGTGGATTATTGAAAAATCTAAGTGGTGGTGAAGTGACTGTGATACTTGGGTAAATATTGTCACCTCTCTGGTAGAGTTAAATATTGAATATTTAATATTGCAGTATTAACCTTTAAGAAAATCCCTGAATCTATAGTTAACCTATAATAAGTTATTCCTACCTTGAGTATAATAAGTTATTTATTGATTTGATATTTACATAGAGCAGAAAATACATAATATAACTAGATTTTGTACTATAATAGATAGAGTGCCTACTACATACAGCCAACAAGTACTGTAAAATGACATAACCTTTCTTGCAAGTAATTAAAATGACAGGAGGTATTTTAAACATTGAGTGGCTTGGATAGAGCGTGATTAGAACAAGGCGTATCAGCTCCATTTTCTGGTTTTCAAAACTTTGACTTGTAATAAAAAAAAATTGATATGTTATTTTAATTTTCAATAGCAAATAAATGTGTGTCTTGAAGATCTTATTAAAATTAAGATTTATTAAAACAAAACAAAACAAAAAAACACTTCCCAGGGTACACAGTGATAAAACATCGCAGGTGTATTAAGTACATAGAAAGACGAGGAGAAAAGTCCCAGGGGCTGCACTCATGGGCCCTCTGTGCTGCAGGTTGCCAATCCCTCCCTTGAAGCTATTGTTTTCTCAGGTATTCACCTCTCCCAGGCTATAAAAGGCCTTACAGGGATCTGCCTTCTTGCATAGGGTATGTTGATCATTGCACGAGCCAAATTGGTTTACCCTATTGAGCTGGATCAATTGTTTTGACTCTTGTTAGAGTAACTTGGTAATGGCGACCATCCCACGAATGTCATGCCATGGGTCACCATGATGGATCATGGGCAAAATGCCACACCAAAATATCTTGATAGCCTAGTGTTTTGACAGCTCCTATTTTTATTTCAGTTAGGATGCTTCTTTCTTGGCCATATTACCGTGGAAGACCGGAAGACCAATTTACAGTTGATAGATTTTCATCTGTGAACAGTGAAAAGTGGAGATGCTGTGCTTTAGATTTCCCTCATGTCCTTGTCTGGCTGTGTCATGACGCTTCTTCCCTGCCAATGGAATCATTACCTTCTGCTACTAGCAGGGTAGATTTTCAGAAAGCTTGTATTAAATCCACTGATAGAAGAGCAGCAGGGGTCTTTTAATCCACGTTTGTTGCTGCTTCACCAACATTTTCATCACAATATACATTGGCTTAGAGTTCATCCAAAATAAGTAAATAAAATCCTATTCCATCACGGCCTGCCAAATGTAATCCATTGTCAATGTACTTTGTCATTTCATTGACATATTCAGTTTCCGTTTTAAAACTACACTGATTGGGACTGGGCTTCATTCTCATGATTTAGTTCTTATATATTGGCATTATCATGTAGGTGTGACTTACATTTTTCTTTTGTTATTTAGAGATGATTATTTACACAGACTTTTTCCCTTGAGAAAATATTCTTAAAATATTATATCCTGTGATCTGAGAAATGTGGTCTGGGCAAGGAGTTACTCCATACTTTACCTTCTGAAATAATTTGGGAATAATCCTCTATAAAATTTGGGAATAAAAGGAAATAAGCCATCCTGATGTTTTTAGTTGTTTAGACCGTGTGTTAGAGATTCCCTTTTTTTTAAGCAATGTTTTAGGTTATTTTACTATGGCAATTTACAAAACTGTATAATCCCCATGGATGACTCATATGGTAAAGGATTATCTTTACTAACAGAAGTGATCGGAGACATATAATCTAGGAAAATGAATTTTCCAAGGAGTGAAGATATGGTTAATAATATTAAACTGAAGGCTTTCATCTTTTAGTATTGTCACTTGTCAGCTGGGGACACCAGCAGGCTTGAGAATCTACCCGTTCCTTTGTTGAAGTAAAGGGGGAAAATTGTTGGCCCCAGTGTGTTCTCCTGTCGCCTTGGGGCTTCTGCACGACCAGAGTCAGAAAGCTAGAGAAAGAACTCAAGTGAAGAAGGGGGCATGAGCAAGAGGCATGATTTGCTAAGTTTTGCCTAGGAATAGTCAGGAATTCATTAGCAGCAACTTAGTCCAGAGGAAGGGTGGAGGAACAAATGGGGTGCATTCTCCATCTCCACTGAATCTCCATCCCTCCAATGTGGGAGGCAGTAAGTCCTTAGGTATCCAAGCTGTTACCCATAGTTTCTTTTCAGTTAACTACCACAATACCTAAATTATGTGATATCCTTTCTCTGTTTGCAGTCCAAAATGTGAGGGTAGAATAATGACTCACTGTTGAATGTGAGTTTTCATTTATCCTTTCAGCCCTTAATGCACTTATTCGATTAAAAAGAAAATGTTGACTCTTCCCTGACTCTTCCAAGATTTCTGACCTTGTTTGATCTCTTTTGTATTATCTCTAGAAGTAAGAATTCAATCTGATGAGTAGAATGATCTCCCCCATTATTAGTGGTCAGGAATGTCCTTGCAAGGATAGTACATGCAATTTTACAAATTCAGACTCAAGTAAAAATCTGTCTTGATATTCCTAATGAGATTCATGTGTCTTCCCTGACATCTACCAGAAATAACCCATGGCAGTGTTTGCTCTCACACTTGATCTTGTAAGAGACAATCTCAGCTTTATGCGAGCTGAAGAATTAAAACTGAGCTAGCATTGTCGTGCTAGGGAATGAGATTTTTTAGTGCCCTGTTTCTGTATGTGCCAGAAGCCATGTTTTGAGAGTAATTGACTTGTTAACTCCCAGTGGACTTCTTTACATCTTCAGTTTCAACACCCTATGTTCTTGGTGCCAGTTTGATTACCCATACTGTGAATCTCCCTACTGTTGGAAGATTAGATATTTATCATTAAGAGAAGTAAAAGAGGCTACTGTCTCTCCATTTTGTCAGATAGTTTCACCTAGGTATTCTGTCAAGGTAAAGGAACAGATTCTTTCATTTGTCCAAAATGTTCCTACCAAGTAAAAATATAAGGTAGGAGACATTTTAGCCTCTGTATTTTTACAATCAAAGCCATCCATTAGAAGTTGACTTATGGGGACTTCATTCGTGGTACAGTGGTTGAGATTCCATCTTCTGGTGCAGAGGATGCAGGTTCGATCCCTGGTCAGGGAACTGAGATCCTATATGCTGCAGGGTATGGCCAGAAACTTAAAAGAGAATCTTGACTGATGAAGGAAATGCAGTTTTATAAAAGCAACTACAGTTGACCATTAAACAACACATACAAGGGTTTGGACACTGACGCTACACAGTTGAAAAGGCATAACTATAACTTCGAGTCAGCCCTTCATAGAGTTGGTTTCTCTATATTCACAGATCTCTGCATTGTATCTGTAGATTCAAACAACCATGGACTATATAATGCTGTCGTATTTACTTTTGAGAAAAAAATCCATATATAAGGAGACCTGCCAAGTTCACACCAGTGTAATTCAAGGGTCAGCTGTAATTTTAAAACTTCTTGCTTTGTACTTAGGTAACTGGGAGAAAAGGAATCCAAGCATAAATATGGTTCACTTACATTATTTGATTTACCTTAATGTAAGTATAAATCAGAGACATTATTCTTTGTAAAATTGTGTGTTTACTTCTTTGAAAGAGTGGCTATGGTGGTCTTCATATTCTGCTATTTTGCTATTTCTTTCTGTTTTGATAGAAAATGTTTTATGTCACCATGAAGTTTGTTTTCTTTAATACTTGCATAAATATACATATTCACATCATCAGTTTGGGAGGACTATGGGAAAGGAGATGATATTGTTCTGAAAAGAAAGATGGATCTCAGTGGTGCTGAAGGTACTAACTGGGCAGTATTTGTGAAATCAGTCCTGTAGTTGTACCAGTGATCACTTGGTTTGTATAATCACCGTGACAGACCTGTGGGTTTTGAAACCTGTTTTCATTGTTGACTGGCTTTGTGACCTGAGCCATATGACAGTAACTCTTTTGGACAGGGCTTTGTTCTCAGAAAATAAAGAATTTAGGATGACTGAAGATTGTCTGAGCTCTAGCATTCCTTTAGAATGAGATTGTTTCCAGCTGCAGGGTGGGTATACTAGACATTGGTGCTTTTTCTAAGAAGCTGTTGGACAGAGATCTTGGCTGTGCATTGTTGGTGTGAACTCTGAATTCCTTGTGGTCATCACAGGTTGCTTCGTACTGTTCTACAGCTGAGGGCCATGACCTGAGAGCCTCAGTCTCATTTCATATTTTTATCTAAATTTACTCTGAAGTTTAATTGGTTACACAGTGGCCTCCTTTTTTGCTTCATGTCCTGTCACCTTGGAAATGTTTGTTTATAGCTTCAGTTTGACTCTTTGGGACTGATAGCAAATGAGGAAGAACTTCCGTTTTGTTTTCATTTGTGTTGTTGTCTCCTTTGAGGAATAGATTTAGAATTGATGAGTGTAGGACTGGGTCATGGTGTAGATATGTGCAAGGATAAGGATTTAGGTATCTGAAATGAAAATCAGTGTTGGGGGCTTGGGAATCCATGCTTGAACCTGTTCTATCTTTGCAAGTAATGCAAACTCGCCAGCCTTGCCTTGTCTGTAAAAATACCTTGTCTATATAGTGGTAAGAATTGGATCTGAGTATTTCTTATGTCCCTTCCCACTCTCTTCTTGAGGACTGCTTTAAATAAAAATATCTGCCCAGTTTTTTCTGTGCCTTTCTAAGAGCCAGTTGATGCCTTTTCATTTGAACTTCAATTTAAAAAAAGAACGTTATTGGTTTTCCTGATGGCATGTCTTCCCTTACAGTTGAATACTTTGTCTTCCCCTTTTGTATCTGTCTCCAGTGTTTTCCCAAACTATTAATATCTCTTTTTTATGGAAGGATTCCTGCTTTTCCTCTCTTTCCAAATAGGTGTGTCTTTCTGTTATCTCCTCTTATTTTTAGGTTTCACGTTTGAACAATCTTTTATTTGATCTTGGGCTTTTTCTCTGCTCTTTCTAAAACCAGCTGTACACTTTCAAGTTTTCATTCTTCTCACCCATTGCTAAGAACACTTTCATGTAAAGTCAGGAACATCCCCTTGTCTCTCCAGATAGTTGCTTGTTCACAGTACTTAGTAATTAATCACATTTCAGTTCAGATGTTGATTAGACTGCCCCCTTTCACTCCAGGGACTACTATGTCCTCATCCGCCACTCAGTGCTATTATTAAGAGGAGTCCTAATTCTTTATTTTAGAATTCAGAAAGAAGCCTTTAAGGTTTGATTATTTTATATTTTGATGTCATTTCTTCTTTTATGTTTCCAAACATTTAAATGAGATATGAAAATGTGGGTATGTCCATGTGTGGTTAATAGACTCTCAAAATAGGTTGAATTAAAAATATGCCCTTTATTAACATATTTCAGCATTTACAATACTGATCTGAGAAAGGGCTAATCTCACCACTGCTGGACAGCCCAGTGACACAGAAAAAAATCTTCCACTTTCTTGAAGCTGTATTTTTGAAGACTCTTCTTCAGAGAGCAAACTCACTATTCTGCTCTTAGTGGCAAACAAGAACAATGAATAGACTTTCTGTGTCACAAGGGAAAGCAGGGGACGAAAGATGTGAGTGCCAGCAACTTGCACTTGAAACTTCATTTCCTTGAGAGAACTGTCTGGAGGACTCTCACATAGACAGGGATTTAAGGGTGAAGCAGATCAGACCTGCATCTACCACCGTATCACTCAAAGGTGACATTTATATATATCAGGGAATCTTTCAGAAACCATCTAGATCTATGGGTAAATTTCAAATCTACAAAAGTATGAGTGGTTGAAAGTTTACTCAACTGTACTCCGTCATGCCTGCTTTTAAGCCTAATCCTATTGCTTTTAGGCTGACTCAGATTCATAGAGCTAAAATCATTACTGTTCTTCCCCAACGACTGGTCATGATATTTGATTTCATAAGCTGAGACCAATTTTTATTTAATTCACTGTTTTTAAAGAGCTTGACCTGAAAATCGATGTCCCTTGCTGAAAATATTAAATTAGCATTCTCAAATACATATCATAAAAGCAGTTGACCTCATAGAGACAAGGCCATATCAAAGTAATACACTGAGTTTGATCATAGAAAAATTTTAAATGAATGCATTTTTAAGATATCAAAGCCAGCGATTTTTCTAGGACAGTGGAAATAGTTCTTTTCTTTCTCTATATCAGAAGTGAAACATTTGATATCATGTAAGTAGATATTATAGAATATCATGTTAAAGAGCAAGGATTCTAGAATCCTACTACAATCTTCAGATCTTGGCTCCAGTGTGTGGCCAATGTGACTGTGAGAAACTTACTTAATCTGTCTCCCTTTTGTGCATGCATACATGCTAAGTCACTTTAGTCACGTCTGACACTTTGTGACCCTCTGAGCCCTAGCTCACCAGGCTCCTCTTTCCATGGCATTCTCCAGGGAAGAATATTGGAGTGGGTTGCCATGTCCTCCTCCAGGGATCTTCCTGACCCAGGGATCAAACCCGTGTCTCTTGCATCTACCTGCATTGACAGGTGGGTTCCTTACCACCAGCACCACCTGGGAAGCCCATCTCCCGCTCAGCTGTCTCCTGTATAGAAAGAAGTAAAAAACAATATTTACCATGTGGGAATTTTGTGTATATTAAGTAGAACAAAATGAAATCCCATCAGCCAAATGGATTCTGTAGTGCATGCTACTGTCATATATGTAAAAATGCCATGGATTTTTCAATTTGAAGGGAGAACTGTGTTTTACACACATGTGTTCTTGTAGGGGAAATTTAGGAAATGGTTCACTGTGTATTTCCATGTAGTATGTTGGTAGTGATATCGAGGCTGTATAGGCAACAAGAATACTGTCAAAAAGACATATAATTGCTTGAGCCAGAGAGGTTTTGTGAGTCCATTAGGATAGGAGATAATGACTAGAGTTGCTAGATCTGAGACACTAGGTAGGGATTTTAGAGAGTAATATCAGGATATAGAATTCAGAGTCCTTACACAATTAGACACTGATTGACCTATGTCTATAATTTCCCCATTAATGACCAGCATGCACATTTTTTTTTACTGCTTTTTAAATGGTAATTATTCAAATCTGCTTGTTCACCTCCATCTTGCCTGATATTTCTGTCTGAATATAAATGTTAGATCTGATGAAAAGTGTTTCTGTCCAAATTATTCAACAAGGATGTTGGTTTGAAGCAGACTAAGACACATTTCTAGGGGACTATGGTTTCTCATGACCCAAAATATTAGATTCGTCACTAACATTCAGTTCAATTCAGTCGCTCAGTCATGTCCACTCTTTGAGACTCCATGAATCACAGCACACCAGGCCTCCCTGTCCATCACCAACTCCCAGACTTTACCCAAACTCATGTGCATCAGGTCGGTGATGCCATCCAGCCATCTCATCCTCTGTCGTCCCCTTCTCCTCCTGTCCCCAATCCCTTCCAGCATCAGGGTCTTTTCCAATGAGTCAACTCTTCACATGAGGTGGCCAAAGTATTGGAGTTTCACCATCAGCATCAGTCCTTCCAATGAACACCCAGAACTGATCTCCTTTAGGATGGACTGGCTGGATCTCCTTGCAGTCCAAGGGACTCTCAAGAGTCTTCTCCAACACCACAGTTCAAAAGCATCAATTCTTTGGTGCTCAGCTTTCTTCACAGTCCAACTCTTACATCCATACATGACCACTGGAAAAACCATAGGCTTGACTAGATGGACCTTTGTTGGCAAAGTAATGTCTCTAATTTTTAATATGCTATCTAGGTTGGTCATAACTTTCCTTCCAAAGACTAAGCGTCTTTTAATTTCATGGCTGCAATCACTATCTGCAGTGATTTTGGAGCCCCCCAAAATAAAGTCAGCCACTGTTTCCACTGTTTCCCCATCTATTTCCCATGAAGTGATGGGACCAGATGCCATGATCTTCGTTTTCTGAATGTTGAGCTTTAAGCCAACTTGTTCACTCTCCTCTTTCACTTTCATCAAGAGGCTTTTTAGTTCCTCTTTACTTTCTGCCATAAGGGTGGTGTCATCTGCATATATGAGGTTATTGATATTTCTCCCGACAATCTTGATTCCAGCTTGTGCTTCTTCCAGCCCAGCATTTCTCATGATGTACTAATATACGCCCTACATGTACTCCTTTTCCTATTTGGAACCAGTCTGTTGTTCCATGTCCAGTTCTAACTGTTGCTTCCTGACCTGCATACAGCTTTCTCAAGAGGCAGGTCAAGTGGTCTGCTATTCCCGTCTCTTTCAGAATTTTCCAGTTTGTGGTGATCCACACAGTCAAAGGCTTTGGCATAGTCAATAAAGCAGAAATAGGTGTTTTTCAGGAACTCTCGTGCTTTTGCCATGATCAGCGGATGTTGACAATTTAATCTCTGGTTCCTCTGCCTTTTCTAAAACCAGCTTGCACATCAGGAAGTTCACGGTTCACGTATTGCTGAAGCCTGGCTTGGAGAATTTTAGCATTACTTTACTAGCATGTGAGATGAGTGCAATTGTGCGGTAGTTTGAGCATTCTTTGACATGCCTTTCCTTGGGATAGAAATGAAAACTGACCTTTTCCAGTCCTGTGGCCAGTGCTGAATTTTCCAAATTTGCTGGCATATTGAATGCAGCACTTTCACAGCATCATCTGTAAGGATTTGAAATAGCTCCACTGGAGTTCCGTTACCTCCAGTAGCTTTGTTCATAGTGATGCTTTCTAAGGCCCACTTGACTTCACATTCCAGGATGTATGACTCTAGGTGAGTGTCGACATTCCCTCTTGCTATCTCCTGTTTGACCACTTCCAATTTGCCTTGATTCATGGACCTAATATTCCAGGTTCCTATGCAATATTGGTCTTTACAGCATTGGACCTTACATCTATAACCAGTCACATCCACAACGGGGTATTGTTTTTGCTTTGGCTCCATCCCTTCATTCTTTCTGGAGTTATTTCTCCACTGATCTCCAGTAGCATATTGGGCACCTACCGACCTGGGGAGTTCCTCTTTCAGTATCCTATCATTTTGCCTTTTCATACTGTTCATGGGGTTCTCAAGGCAGGAATACTGAAGTGGTTTGCCATTCCCTTCTCCAGTGGACCACATTCTGTCAGACCTCTCCACCATGACCCGTCTGTCTTGGGTGGCCCCACATGGCATGGCTTATTTTCATTGAGTTAGACAAGTCTGTGGTCCATGTGATCAGATTAGCTCGTTTTCTGCGATTGTGTTTTCATTGAGTCTGCTCTATGATGCCCTCTCACAACACCTACCGTCTTTGGATTTCTCCTACCTTGGACGTGGGGTATCTCTTCATGGCTGCTGCAGCAAAGCTCAGCTGCTACTCCTTACCTTGGATGAGGTCACCCCTCCTGACCTTGAACATGGAGTAGCTCCTCTTGGCCCTCCTGCACCCGCGTAGCCGCTGGTTCTTGGACGTAGGGGTTGCTCCTCTCGGCCGCAGCCCCTGACCTCAGACGTGGGGTAGCTAGTCTTGGGCACCACCCCTGACCTTGGATGTGGGGTAGCTCCTCTCAGCCGCCACCCCTGACCTCGTACATGGGGTCCTTAACGTTAGCCGCCCCCTAAAAGTCCCTAGGTGTCAAGAACTAAGATCTTGAGAATGTTTAGAAAGATGAATTGAAATTACCATCCGTCCATCCACCTATTTATTTTTTAATCCATATATCCAACCATCATAAATACTATTGCATATAAATCACTTACAGTACTGTGTGGCACACATTAAGTATTCAGTAGCTATTAGTTCTAATTACTGCCTATGGTGCATATATATGTATGGTACATACATATGTATGGTACACACATATGTGTACCTATGGTACATGTATATCTTGCTTTCTAATTTAAAATTGTACAAGTAATAAAAATAAAAATATATAATCACAGGGATTGCTACCGCCCATATTAAACATAGTTAATACTTTGGCATTTATTTTACCACTTGGGATTTTTTTGCCTATTTGTTTCCATTCATTCCTTCATTTATTCATGTCATATTTTTACCTCTGAAGGAAAAACCCAAAGGACTTGAAAATAGGCAAGTTGACAGAAGGAGTTTAAAAGTGTGAGCTTAATGTTCTGTTCCTGAGTTCACTCTTTAGCTAAGGTACATCTCTTCCTACAGATGTGAAAAAGCAGAGCAAAAAGAAGCTGCCTGTGCATCTCCAAAAGCTCTTCCCATGGCAGCAGGATGGAAGTCCCTTTCTCCCCTTCCTTCTCAAAGTGAAAGTTGCTCAGTCCGGTCTGACTCTCCATGAAGTATACAGTCCGTGGAATTCTCCAGGCCAGAATACTGGAGTAGGTAGACTTTCTCCAGGGGATCTTCCCAACCCAGGGATCGAACCCAGGTCTCTCCCACATCGCAGGCAGATTCTTTACCAGCCGAGCTAGAAGCTCCCTTCCTTCTCACTCCGGTAGTAAATGCTCCGGCTGATTTATGTCCTGTCAAAATACACATGTAGAAATTCTAACCCTGGATACATCAGGACGTGACTTTGTTTTGAAAATATGACTGTTGAGTCTGTAATTATATAAGCTGATATCACACTGGAGTAGACTGGGCCTGTATTCAAAGGGGAAATTTGGATGCAACTAGGCACACAGGAAGAATGCCATGTGAAATGGGGAGGGAACCTGCCACAGCCAAGGAAGTACTAGAAGCTCCAGGGGAGCCCTGAGCAGACCGTCCCTAGCGCCTTCAGAAGGCATGTGGCCCTTTGAGCTCAGACTTCTGTCATCCAGAACCATGAGCCCACACTTTTTCTTTTTTTTCTTTTTTTTAAACCAACTCAGTGTGATACATTTTTAAGGCAGTCCTAGCAAACTATTACAGTAATGAATGAAATTAATCTCTCTCTCCAACACTGCATGTTTCTATTCTGCATCTACATGGCAATACATTTTAGGTGTTTTTCTGTGTCTGTTATTTCTGATAGTTATAGAATATTAATACATATATTATTATATGTATTATATAATATATATTATATAATGCTGTATATACTATATTGCAGTACAATGTTAAATATAAAATATTTTTAAAATACTAATCCACAAAAATATATTTAGTGTAATAAGTTGTCCCTAGCTTATGTCAAAGTTTGAATTTTGCAGACTGACTTTATAAGCTGGTTTAGAGGCGAGGCTGTTACTGGTGTTAATTTCATAACACCAGCTTATGTTATACTTAAATTCTCAACTAAGCTAGCTTTTAAAAACATGACTGAATAATTTAACAAAAATTTAAATATAACTCCTAATGGCAGTTCTTTTCTGTGTGTTCACACCTAGTTTTTACCTACATGCCTATTTATTTTATATATTTCTAATTTGGGCATACATATACAGAGTTCTATAATTTGTTATTTAATGTATTAAAGTATATCCTATTTTCATATTACCTTTATGAAATATTTGAACTACCATATTAATATATAAAATAAAATTTGTATATTCTAAGTATTATTGATGAACAATTCTCCATTATTGAACATTTATTTATAGCTTTAGGCTTTTGGAAGTAATGTTGCAGTACCCTTGACTATTCTGAATAAAGAAAAATATGTATTTGAAGAATAGATTAAAGGTTATGACATTTTGTTGATTTCCAGTAATTATTTCCTTTAAGACTATTTATAAGCAAAATAGCAGTGAGATTGACTAATTTCATATGGCAATTTAGTCTTAAAATTAGCATAAACCAGTAGGATAGAAAACAGTAATATAAGGATAAGATTCAATTCTAATGCTAAATTTTAATCATAAGAATTCTGATTTTCTGAATATATTGTGTACTTCATCATTTGAATGCTTTAGCTATTCATATGAACCTCAGGTTGCCTTGTGTTATTTGTCTGAATCCTTGTCAGTTGGCACTAACTTCTTTTCAGATATATGTCTTGAACAAAAAGTACAATTTTTCCTAGTTCAACAGCTTCATTATTTTTACCTTAATCTCCACCTGAGATAATAATCTTGAGAACAAAAATATTTGGAAATTCCCTAGGTATAAATCCCAAAAGAAATTCAAAATAAGAAGCCCATGTTATTTACAGTTAAAAAACAAACTTTGGCTTTAGTCCTTTACCACATAAACCTAATGCAAAAATCAATAAAATGCCCTAGTTTCACAAATGTGATTTCTTTTTATCTTTGCAATAAAGAAAAACATGTTGAAATTTATGTTATAAGTAAACAGATTCCCAAGCTTTTCTCTCTGATGTTGAGCATTTACATCAAAGATGATGTAGAATCTTTGAGATAAAATAGTGTGGATTTTTTTTCCTTCTGATAGCTGATAAGAGTGAATGGAAGCAGTTTGCATCAAGAAACGCTGCTTTTGCATACTATAAATTGCCATCAATCACTCATCGCTTGCAGCTTAAAGCTAGGAGGGAACTTGGAATTATTCTAAAATTTTTCCTTGTAGATCCAATAACTTTATTAAGGAAATGTTGTTAAACAAACAGATCATCTATTACAATTAAAGTGGTAGAGGAAGAGATAATATGCCATAATCTACATCATCAGTGTGTGTATCAGTGAATAAGTTTTGAGCTAACTAAGAGATGATTAGAAAAATTGAGAGCTGTAAGAGACATGCAAAGAAGCCAACATAAATTATGAACCATCCAGTTTGTTGCCTCCTTTTGGAAATTTATTTTATGACTAGCAATAAACTAAGTGTAAAGGCAGGTATTTTTATTAAAAAAAAATTGACATATAGTTGCTTTAGGATGTTATACAGCAAAATGAATCAGCTTTATGTATACATATACCCCCTCTTTTTTTGTATTTCTTTCCCATTTAGGTCACCACCGAGCACTGAGTAGAGTTCCCTGTGTTATACACAGGTTCTCATTAGTTATCTATTTTATACATAGTATTAGTAGTGTGTGTGTATGTCAGTCCCAATCTTCCAATTCATCCTGTCCCCCTCTTTTCCCCTTAAGATATCCATAGCTTTGTTCTCTGCTTCTGTGTCTCTATTTCTGCTTTGTAAATAAGTTATATTTTAAAATGTACCATATGGAAGGCTGATTACCTGGAGTTGCATCATCTTGTTTGGTACCACTCTTTTGGGTTACCAGTTAGCTTAGGACCACGTGTCTCATGGGTACTGAGTCTCAATTCCTCTTGTAACAAAATAGAAAGCAGCCACCTGAGAGAGCAGAGGTGTGTGGTTGCAGAGCAGAGAGGAGGAAAGAATGGAGGGGTAAAACTGTATTTGTTGGGCTTCTGCTCTAGGTACTGGATGTCACAGGATCCTGCTTACTGCTGTAAGTGGTTTCACTGGTCTTGTTAAAACATGGAAAATGTTTCAGTATGATATGCCCACCATCTGTAGAAATTCTAAATGGGAATATTTTTCAGAAAAAAATATAATAATATATTTAATACAATAGCCAATTCCATGAACATTATTGTCCAATAAGTAATAGCAGGTCAAAAAATAGTCAAGGCCAAGTATAAGAAAAAAAAAGAAAAAATAGAATTTTTAAACAGTGTAGTTTATTGTCCTTAATCCAAGCTTTGTGTAAGTAATACAGACTCTGTGCTTGCTGTTGTTCAGTCACCCAGTCGTGTGCAACTCTTTGCAACCCCATGGACTGCAGTACGCCAGACCTACCTGTCCCTCACCATCTCAGAAATTTTGCCCAAGTTCATGTCCATTGCATCACTGATGCCATCCAGTCATCTCACACTCTGATGCCCTATATCCTTCTGCCCTCAATCTTTCCCAGCATCAGGGACTTTTCCAATGAGTCCCCTATTTGAATCAGGTGACCAAAATACTGGAGCTTCAGCTTCAGCATCAGTCCTTCCAATGGATATTCATCGTTTACGTCCCTTAAGATTGACTGGTTTGATCCCCTTTCTGTCCAGGGGACTCTCAGCAGTCTTCTCCAACACCACAGTTCAAAGGCATCAATTCTTTGGCATTCTGCCTTCTTTACAGTCCAACTCTCACAACCATATTTGACCACTGGGAAGACCATAGCCTTGACTATATGGACCACTGTCAGCTGTGTCTCTGCTTTTTAACCAACTACTTAGGTTTGTCATAGCTTTCCTTCCACTGTTGTTCCTTAACTTTATTTCCCCATTCAGTTCAGTACAGTTCAGTCGCTCAGTTGTGTCCGACTCTTTGCAACCCCATGAACCACAGCACAACAGGCCTCGCTGTACATCACCAACTCATGGAGTCCACCCAAACTCATATCCATTGAGTTGGTGGTGCCAGCCTACCATCTCATCCTCTGTCATACCCTTCTCCTACTGCCCTCAATCTTTCCCAGCATGAGGGTCTTTTCAAATGTGTCAGCTCTTCATATCAGGTGGCCAAAGTATTGGAGTTTCAGCTTCAACATCAGTCCTTCCAATAAACACCCAGGACTGATCTCCTTTAGGATGCATTAAGTGGATCTACTTGCAGACCAAGGGACTCTCAAGAGTTTTCTCCAACACCACAGTTCAAAAGCATCAATTCTTCGCTGCTCAGCTTTCTTCACAGTCCAACTCTCGCATCCATGCATGACCACTGGAAAAACCATAGCCTTTACTAGATGGACCTTTGTTGGCAAAGTAATGTCTCTGCTTTTTAATGCACTGTCTAGGTTGGTCATAACTTTCCTTCCAAAGAGTAAGAGTCTTTTAATTTCATGGCTGAATCACCATCTGCAGTGATTTTGGAGCCCCCCAAAATAAAGTCAGCCACTGTTTCCACTGTTTCCCATCTATTTCCCATGAAGTGATGGGACCAGATGCCATGATCTTCATTTTCTGAATGTTGAGCTTTAAGCCAACTTGTTCACTCTCCTCTTTCACTTTCATCAAGAGGCTTTTTAGTTCCTCTTCACTTTCTGCCATAAGGGTGGTGTCATCTGCATATCTGAGGTGATTGATATTTCTCCCGGCAATCTTGATTCCAGCTTGTGCTTCTTCCAGTCCAGGGTTTCTCATGATGTACTCTGCATAGAAGTTAAATAAGCAGGGTGACAATATACAGCCTTGACGTACTCCTTTTCCTATTTGGAACCAGTCTGTTGTTCCATATCCAGTTCTAACTGTTGCTTCCTGACCTGCATATAGGTTTCTCAAGTAGCAGGTCAAGTGGTCTGGTATTCCCATCTCTTTCAGAATTTTCCACAGTTTATTGTAATCCACAGTCAAAGGCTTTGGCATAGTCAATAAAGCAGGAGTAGATGTTTTTCTGGAACTCTCTTGCTTTTTCCATGATCCAGCAGATGTTGGCAATTTGATCTCTGGTTCTTCTGCCTTTTCTAAAACCAGCTTGAACATCTGGAAGTTCACGGTTCACGTATTGCTAAAGCCTGGCTTGGAGAATTTTGAGCATTCCTTTACTAGCATGTGAGATGAGTGCAATTGTGCAGTAGTTTGAGCATTCTTTGGCATTGCCTTTCTTTGGGATTGGAATGAAAGCTGACCTTTTCCAGTCCTGTGGCCACTGCTGAGTTTTCCAAATTTGCTGGCATATTGAATGCAGCACTTTCACAGCATCATCTTCCAGGATTTGAAATAGCTCAACTAGAATTCCATCACCTCCACTAGCTTTGTTCATAGCGATGCTTTCTAAGCCCACTTGACTTCACATTCCAGGATGTCTGGCTCTAGGTGAGTGATCATACCATCATGATTATCTGGGTCGTGAAGATCTTTTTTCTACCGTTCTTCTGTGTATTCTTTCCACCTCTTCTTAATATCTTCTGCTTCTGTTAGGTCCATACCGTTTCTATCCTTTATCGAGCCCATCTTTGCATGAAATGTTCCCTTGGTATCTCTAATTTTCTTCAAGAGATCTCTAGTCTTTCCCATTCTGTTGTTCTCCTCTATTTCTTTGCATTGATGCTGAGGAAGGCTTTTTATCTCTTCTTGCTATTCTTTGGAATTCTGCATTCAGATGCTTATATCTTTCCTTTTCTCCTTTGCTTTTCACTTCTCTTCTGTTCACAGCTATTTGTGAGGCCTCCCCAGACGGCCATTTTGCTTTTTTGCCTTTCTTTTCCAGGGGGATGGTGTTAATCCCTGTCTCCTGTACAATGTCACACACCTCATTCCATAGTTCATCAGGCACTCTATCTATCAGATCTAGGCCTTTAAATCTATTTCTCACTTCCACTGTATAATCATAAAGGATTTGATTCAGGTCATATCTGAATGGTCTAGTGGTTTTCCGTACTTTCTTCAATTTAAGTCTGAATTTGGGAATAAGGAGCTCATGATCTGAACCACAGTCAGCTCCCGGTCTTGTTTTTGCTGACTCTATAGAGCTTCTCCATCTTTGGCTGCAAAGAATATAATCAATCTGATTTCGGTGTTTACCATCTGGTGATGTCCATGTGTAGAGTCTTCTCTTGTGTTGTTGGAAGAGGGTGTTTGCTATGACCAGTGTGTTCTCTTGGCAAAATTCTATTAGCCTTTGCCCTGCTTCATTCCGTATTCCAAGGCCAAATTTGCCTGTTACTCCAGGTGTTTCTTGACTTCCTACTTTTGCATTACAGTCCCCTATAATGAAAAGGACATCTTTTTTGGGTGTTAGTTCTAAAAGGTCTTATAGGTCTTCATAGAACCATTCAACTTTAGCTTCTTCAGCATTACTGGTTGGGCATAGACTTGGATTACTGTGATATTAAATGGTTTGCCTTGGAAATGAACAGTTCATTCTGTGATTTTTGAGATTGCATCCAAGTACTGCATTTCGGACTCTTTTGTTGACCGTGATGGCTACACCATTTCTTCTAAGGGATTCCTGCCCACAGTAGTAGATATAATGGTAATCTGAGTTAAATTCACCCATTCCAGTCCATTTTAGTTCACTGATTCCTATCATGTCGACATTCACTCTTGCCATCTCCCGTTTGACCACTTCCAATTTGCCTTGATTCACGGACCTAACATTCCAGGTTCCTGTGCAATATTGCTCTTTACAGCATCGGACCTTACTTATCACCAGTCACATCCACAGCTGGGTATTGTTTTTGCTTTGGCTTCATCCCTTCATTCTTTCTGGAGTTATTTCTCCACTGATCTCCAGTAGCATATTGGGTAGAATTTAGGGTATATATTATTAAAACCACCCTGTCACTTATATATGAATCACTTTTCTATGGCAACAAAACTTCTCAATGTAATATCATTAGCCTCTTTTTGCAAACAAGTGAAAAAAAAATGCTCTTTCTATAAGAAGTGATTGGACAAGTTAAGCAGAGTTGATATAGAATCCCCAGTGCACTTAGCATCACTTTCCTCTCCCTGAAACAAGTACAATAGAAGGTAAACTTTGGAAGGTTAAGACTAGTCAGTGTTCATGACACTATTTATCCTACATTTGTCACATGTAATTTTCTCAGGATACCTGATATTACCTCTCCCAGCCTTTTGGTTTAAAATTAATTGGCAGTCAATGACAGAGGGTAGACTCACTTAAACTTGCTGAAGCAAGCACACTGCATCTACCAGAGTACATGTCAGGTTGTTCTCAGAATGCCAAGGGCAAAAATCTGTGCTGAGGGAGGCCATGCAAGTGCCACTGCAGCGCTGGCTTCCTTCAACCCTTAATTAGCCTGCAGTGAGCGGAGACATGCTCTTGACTGGCTATCCACGATGCCATTAGGCAGGGTCACTGACCTTGGCAACTCTAATATTTATCTCTGTAGAATTGAGTTGTGACACAAAAGAGCACTGCACAGGTGTTTCCAAGTTTTTTCTTTAAAAAAACAGAAATGTGGAGACCATAGGTATGCCATTAAAACTAACTATCAGTGTATATGGTGACCAGGGCAGGACACATTCCTTGTAGGAAGTAGCCTACTTCGGGGTCAGTTGCACCATGCTCCCTGCCATCTACTACCATTTGAGCAATATCATTTATTATTTTTAGCCTGCACATACCAGCAGGTTAAATGATGTGAGGAGTAGTTCTTTTTGACAAGATCAGCAAGGATGCTAGAAGTAGACTGGGGAGAAATAGCAGCAGAGAACTGGCCTCTTGACCACCAGCCTTATCTCCTGGATGAATAAGAAGCCTGCAATTCCATTTAGAATCTCTAACAGTCAGATAAGCAAAACAGGCCTTTGCAGTCCCAGGTTAAAGATTTGGTTGTGTGATAGGATTTAATGCTAAATGAAGAGAGATAGCAAGGGAGACTAGTTCATGAAGGGAGAGGAAAATCTCTGTAATGAACGAGCAACAGAAAGTCTTCTGCAAAGGGAGGGCGTAAACAAGAAATAATCTTCCAAGCACAGGACTTAAGCTTCTGCGTTTTCTTTTTATTCCTAGCAGCGTGCACAGTGACAGCTGATATAGCGCAAATTTCACTGTACGTCAGACTGAGAGCTCCAGAAGGTTTATTTCTGCAGGAGATTAAGGTACAAATATTTCCAGATTAGTTTCAGGGTGGCAAGATCAACTCCCAGCATGAGGTCTCTGCCATCATAGTGATGCTTCATGGCACTTTTTCTTCTCTCATAAATGAAGTGGCAAAATTGCTTCTTGAGGCAAATAGGAGAAGTCAAAAAGTAGTCTTGTTAGATGTCCTGGGGAGTGAGTGACACGTTTTCTGAGCTGGATGGTCAGAATGCAAGAAGGATTCAGTGTTGTCTGTGAAACTGGACAATCAGAAAACAGCTGACCACACCCATGTTCTACCAATGAAGACCTCAGAAAGAAACATTCCCACCCATTCGGTTATCACTGCAGCGAGTGTGCATTAGGAGAGCTGGAATGGAGATCATTGTTATCAACACAGGTTGATTTTATGAAAGGTCACAGCCAGATTGTACATGTGAACATACTGTTGGACATGCCATGGTAAACCCATACAATTCATTTTATTCTCAATTGCTCTGGGAAACCTATTTTTTACCAGTTACAGAAAATATATGGTTCACTGACTACCATTAGTTTGAAAAATAAGGGAGGATGTATTTTGACCTGAAAGAGGTAGAAGTTCGATCCTGTTGAAACTGTAAAGAGCTAAATACCTAATCTGTTGTTGGGAAAAAAGGCATGGTGTGAAGACAGCGAGCACTGTTCTCATAAAGTACACATATTCAGAAGCAACCTTTTAAAATAAAACCCAGTAGAGAACTATTTAATAAGCAAATAATAATGGAAGCAATCTGTATGCAATCAAGTGTTTTTTTCCTAGTATTGGATTCCATTTAGAGGCACTGGCGACACACTCCAGTACTCTTGCCTGGAAAATCCCATGGACGGAGGAGCCTGGTACGCTGCAGTCCATGGGGTCGTGAAGAGTCAGACACGACTGAGCAACTTCCCTTGCACTTTTCACTTTCATGCATTGGAGAAGGAAATGGCAACCCACTCCAGTATTCTTGCCTGGAGAATCCCAGGGACATCAGAGCCTGGTGGGCTGCTGTCTATGGGGTCACACAGAGTCAGACATGACTGAAGCGACTTAGCAGCAGCAGCAGCAGCAGCAGCAGCAGCAGCAGCAGGGGCCCTAGGTCACCTAGGATTTGGGTTCTGAGCAGGGATAACAATAAATAAGGGCTTAGCTTTGCACTTTACTATGTGGAGATATTAGGGGCCACTTGGCACTGATTGACTTAAGAGTTTTTATCGATTTGGCTATGGAAGGGATACTAGGAAGGCCACATGATACAGTTCCATTGGTTAAACTGCATCTGTCTCTGTGAATTTAGGCATATAGAAAGCTAATGGGGCAGACTATGAGAAATCCTTTGCTGTGTTCACTCATGGTTTAGGTTGCTTTAAGAAACAGAATGGTGCTCTGTCCATTAATTAAAACATCCTTTTTCTATAGAGAGGAACCTTTATGCAGGGTGTTTTTTTAAATTAATACATGTTGCTTTACCTATGACATTAAGGAAGAAACATCTTATTGGTATCTACACTGTGGATTTGTGTTTTTCTATTTTGATGAAAAGCCAGCTCGATATGGAGATGGGAAAGGGACAAGCCTCTCTCTGCTAAGCATCCGACCTTGCATATTTCTGATGTATGTGTCCTGTTTTTCGTCTGAGGACACATAATAGAACTCTTATGGCTAATGTATAAATGCAGAATATTTTCTTCATACAGCAGTTATATTTTTTAACAAATCAGATTCATTAATCATAAGCATAATATTATAATCCTAATATTAATGAATTAAATTAAATGCAATTCTGAAACTATGCATGCCTGGGTTCATGAGTGCCCCGTGGTCCCCTTTTTTAGAAGTATTAATAGAATAGACATGGGCTTCTCAGGTGACACAGTGGTACAGGATGTGCCTGCCAATTCAGGAGACACAAGAGATGTGTTTTCGAACCCTGGGTTGGAGAGATATCGTGGAGTAGGAAATGGCAACCCACTCTAGTTTCTTGCCTGGTGGACTATAGTCTGTGGGGTCGAAAGAGTTGGACATAACTGAGCACACACACGTAAAGTGGACTTAAGTATATTTGGTAAATGGTGGGAACATATTATATTTTTCAATGCCTTACTCTTCGTTGGAGAAGTTGGAAAAAAGATTATTCTCATGCAGTTGTAAGTGGACTGTGACCACCCAAGCATCTTTTTATACAAGGTCGATCCCACCAAAAAAACAGTTGAACAGGATTATGATTACCAGTCATCAAAGAATCAACAAAAGATTTTAAACATCTTTAAAAATATATGTTGCTAAGACCAGTGGTCATGTATGGATGTGAGAGTTGGACTGTGAAGAAGGCTGAGCGCCAAAGAATTGATGCGTTTGAACTGTGGTGTTGGAGAAGACTCCTGAGAGTCCCTTGGACTGCAAGGAGATCCAACCAGTCCATTCTGAAGGAGATCAGCCCTGGGATTTCTTTGGAAGGAATGATGCTGAAGCTGAAACTCCAGTACTTTGGACACCTGATGCGAAGAGTTCACCCATTGGAAAAGACTCTGATGCTGGTATTGGGGGCAGGAGGAGAAGGGGATGACCGAGGATGAGATGGCTGGATGGCATCACGGACTCGATGAACGTGAGTCTGAGTGAACTCCGGGAGATGGTGATGAACAGGGAGGCCTGGCGTGCTGCGATTCATGGGGTCGCAAAGAGTCGGACATGACTGAGCGACTGAACTGACTGAACTGAACTATGAACTATTGTTAGGACTTAAACATTTAGTCCAAAGCACAAAAGTTATTATAAAGTGCATGAATGTGAAAGCAGGATAATTTTAATGATAATAGAAGTCAGCTTTTTATTGAATACTTAACAGCTTCCATATGATATTGATTAATCTTCAGTTCAGTTCAGTTCAGTTGCTCAGTCGTGTCTGACTCTTCGCAACCCCATGAATCGCAGCACGCCAGGCCTCCCTGTCCATCATCATCTCCCGGAGTTCACTCAGACTCACGTCCGTCGAGTCCATGATGCCATCCAGCCATCTCATCCTCAGTCATCCCCTTCTTCTCCTACCCCCAATCTCTCCCAGCATCAGAGTCTTTTCCAATGAGTCAACTCTTCACATGAGGTGTCCAAAGTACTGCAGCTTCAGCTTTAGCATCATTCCTTCCAAAGAAATCCCACGGCTGATCTCCTTCAGAATGGACTGGTTGGATCTCCTTGCAGTCCAAGGGACTCTCAGGAGTCTTCTCCAACACCACAGTTCAAACGCATCAATTCTTTGGCGCTCAGCCTTCTTCACAGTCCAGCTCTCACATCCATGCACGACCACAGAAAAAACCATAGCCTTGACTAGATGGACCTTAGTCGGCAAAGTAATGTCTCTGCTTTTGAATATACTATCTAGGTTGGTCATAACTTTTCTTCCAAGGAGTAAGCGTCTTTTAATTTCATGGCTGCAATCACCATCTGCAGTGATTTTGGAGCCCCAAAAAATAAAGTCTGACACTGTTTCCACTGTTTCCCCATCTATTTCCCATGAAGTGATGGGACCAGATGCCATGATCTTCATTTTCTGAATGTTGAGCTTTAAGCCAACTTTTTCACTCTCCTCTTTCACTTTCATCAAGAGGCTTTTTAGTTCCTCTTTACTTTCTGCCATAAGGGCGGTGTCATCTGCGTATCTGAGGTTATTGATATTTCTCCTGGCAATCTTGATTCCAGCTTGTGTTTCTTCCAGTCCAGCGTGTCTCATGATATACTCTGCATAGAAGTTAAACATAAAAGATAAATTTAAGCGATGCAAATCGAAGGATTTAGTCACTGATTAGATGTAGGTAATAGAGGTATAAGGAATGTGGAAGATAAACATTGGGAGAAATCACAAAGAATGTATCGCTTGAACTGAAATTGGTGTTTCTTGAAAGAGCTGGTTCATGGGAAAGAAAACACAAGTTGTTTATGAGGTGATTTTTAGTGAATTGAAATAAGATATTCCAAGGAGGATAACCCTCTAAGCAGTTAGAATTCCAGGGAGACTGAATTAAAGAAACAGAATTAAGTGTTGTCTGCCCAGGTGAGTAGCAAGTCAGCAGAGTGGATGTGGAAGCCTAGGGCTGTGGACTTTCCTTAGAGATGTTTTACATCTGGAGGGCAGTGAAACAAAGTGGGGTTTCATTCTTATCAGGTAAAGATAACTTATTAGAAAACAAGTTTCTCATGACACTGCTCGAAGGTCCACGGATCCACCTGGTAGAAATTAATTTTCAACAGGCACATGCGGATTAAGGACCCACAAAGAAGTGAGTGTAAAAAGAGAGTGCTAGGTGTAGAGCAAGCAAAATTGGGAGCTTCGTTTTTATTCCAGTGGATAATAGAGCATGTTACCAGGTTTTGTGTTGATTCCTTACAAAGCAGGGAAAGGCATCAATGGAGAGCTGTTAATCAAGTAATGAGGTTTTTGACCTCTGATATTGTATTTTTATTAGAGAAGGACTTCACCTGGAGAATACAGAATGTCTGTGGATGCCAAGAGAATGAAAGTATTTGACTCTGTGTGTGTGTATGTGCTATGTGCTTGAGTGTGAAGCCTCATACACACACAAACACACCATGAAGTCTTCTCCCTTATTATCACACCAACATGGTGATGGAAAAGGAAAGCTTGTAATGGCCAAAAATATAGAAACCAATACATAACTTATGTTAGAACAGAAGTGGGAAAAAAGTATCTGCATCACCAATATTACTTTGAGATCATCACGGTAACATTTAAAATGGAAAAGAACTAGCCATACTCTTCATTAGTAACATCAGGATGCATTCCATAGAACATGAACATGAGGAATGTGAGGGTTTCAAATAATACAGGAAAGGAAATAAACTTCTTTCCTAGTAGAGATGTACAGATATACATATTGATCATCAACTCTTCTGTAAACCTTTAGCTCTCAGTTTCTCTTAGAGGGTTTTGTACAAGTATTGTGAGTAACCAAGTTTAGCTGGAATCACTGGCACTTTAAATTTATTTTCTTTAATTATTAATAGAACACCATGTTTGCATCCTAAATATTGCCTTTGTTTTATTTAGAGAAACAGTAAAGCATCAAAGAGGAAATGAAAATGGGATAAAATGGATCATCAGAATTTTTTTTTGCTGCTTGATTCAGTACTTAAAATAAGATACCCTTCCTTTCTGACTGAGAAAACAAAACTGGCTTTGCTGCCCACACAGTGGATCAAGCCCCACTTAAGTGAATTCATGTAGCTAAACCCAGTGGATTAAAACTCATGGAACTGTTACAAAAATAAAACAGAAAGCAAGCACTTTGAAGTGTTTTTGTGGAAAGCACTTAGAATAGTATTTTAGGAATGCTGACTTTCAGGGAGAATTCCAGAGTGCTGATAGAACAATTCCAGTTGTTCTGACTTTTAAGAATAGTTTAAGAATAAATTCTAGAAAATAAAGATGTCAGGTTTTGTTATTTTTGTTTTGTTTTGTTTTATTAATTTGCTCGTGATGAGACAGGTTTATCTGCTCTTGTAAATTATCGGGCCTAAGTTCAGTACCTCTGGTATGTAACACAGGGTTCTGAGCCTGTAAAATCTTACCAAATTCTGGACTATAATCTCAATGGACTTTCCATCCTAATAAAGGAATTAACATGCAGTTATACCAGTTTGGATTTAAGCAGCACAGAAAAGGTGCTTCAGTATTCAAAACAAAAATGATAACTTTGACCTGTGGGAATTTGGATGACTTACCTGGTTGGAAGGTGATAGTTGAAGGAATTTTACTTTACAATGTGGAGGAATGAAGAAAACAGTCAAAGTACACAACCTGTATAATATGCAACAGACTCATGCATGGAAAACCCAATTTGACTAAAGCGCAGTTGTATGCCAGGGAGGTTAAGGCATATGGTTGAAAAAGCCAGTTCGATTTTGACTGGATGTGCCTTCTAAACAAGGGAGAGCGCTGTGATGCATCAGAGGAGCAGGGAGTGGGGGTCTGGAGGCTAGCATTCCAGTCTTATCTCTGCGACCCTCTTACCCAGTGTTCTTATAAACCGTTTGACCTCCCAGGGATGGTGCTTCAGCCTGGACAGTTATGGCACCTGGTTGGAAAGTAGTGTGTCATCTCACAGTATTTCCATACTGAGTGTTTTTACTCTAGTTTTGGGGTAGATGACCAAGTTAATGGTTGAATGCCAGATGAAACAGTTGGCTTATAATCATGAACCATATTTTATAAAGCTTTTGGATCTATAAATGGAAGAATTGTACTCACCCTGATGGAATGCTCACACTATGAGAAATAATTGTAAACTGAAAACTCCCATGAGAATAGTGAATTGCATTGTATATCCCAGCTAGCACTCATGCTGGGACATGTGCTGTTTATAATATTGTATCTCTGTACGTATGTTGTGTGGGTTTGCTTTTCTTCTTTTTCATGACACAGTTAGTTGAATTTATTTGTTATATATGATCAGCATGGGCTGCTATCCCAAGAAGAATAGAAATATGGAAGCCAAAGTTCTTTATTTTGAAAATCTAGCCAAAGGGCTGCCTTGAAATAACTATCAAAACCTGTATGTGTTCTTGCCACAAGTGGAAAAAAAAATGGCAACTTTGGCTTCTAAAATAAGCCTAAAGACATTTAACAGTTTCTCCAGGGGAATCAGTTTCCAAATGTGATGATTTTCAACACTCAGGGAGAAAGAGAGCAGAGCCAAAACCCAATGCGGTATCTGTCAGATGTTTTGGTGGAGATAGAGGATGAGAGATAAGGAGAAAAGCAAATGAAAAATACAGTTTCAGACTAATTCTGCTCAATTGTAGAAACAGAGGAAACTTGTATTTCTGCAAATGTCTTTTAAACTAATGACCAAACAGGTTGATTCTAACAACTTATAAAATAATGTTGAATGTGTTCTGAACCAGCTCAATATTTGACTTTAATCGTATGGGCTAACAATGGAAGAAAAAAGAATCCTCATTACTTTTAGGAATTAAAGCTATGCATTTTGTTTAACTGCTAAATTGGAATTAAAAAATCAAATCATCTGAATATTCCATGTATTGTATATGAATTGATATTTCATTTAGATAAACTCTAGGTCACAAATGTCGTTCAACTCTAGTCTTAGGTGACCAAAATAAATCACTGTAATGTATTTTAGGATGTGAGTGTGATTTCTTCAAATTATCAAATAAAAGTTAATTGTCATTGGTAAAACTTCCAGTTTGTCAGTGTTTTAATAAATTATGTACCCATAAGATATTTTAGTGTATTTGTTTTAAACTTCTTTATGACAAATGTGTCTACATTTGTAAACTTTAATATGGTAGTTTAAGAATATGTATTGACTAGTTTCTAATTAAAATTTAAAGCAGAAAAACCAAAGATATTTTGCTTAGTTCACCTTTCAATTTAGAAAATACTGCTGGTCAGTTCAGTGATTAGGGAAGACGTGATGCTCTCCAGTTTTGTGAATCATTTCATCCTGCATTTGTGCAACAGTTTTGTGTAACACATCAGCTGTGGGTCTAGCTGATTGTAGTAAACGCCAATTACACCCAGAGGATACTTTTATAGTGAAGCTTAAGAAAGAACAAAATATTACTATAAATTGGGAATTAGCAAGCATTTTCTATAAATAACTAGGTATCAAGTACTTTTATTTTTTAAATTTCCAGGTCAAATGATTGCTGTCACTACTATACAGCCCTGGCATTACATCACAAGAACAGCCATATACAATACAGTGATGAGCAAGTCTGGCTTTGTTCATAAAAAAATATGTTTATAGAAACAAGAATTGGACTGGTAGCAGCCTTAGATTGCCAGTCATACTATAGATGACAGGCATTTCCCAAAGTGAGTTCTGAGGAACTTTTGTCCCATGAGATGGTCATAGGTGAAAAGGAACTTCTGGTCAAGTAACTCTGGGCAGTGCCATTTGGAATGCCTCTTCCTTCTTTTATATACATTCTGTCATCTTATTGAAGATTATCAGACGTCTTTCAATAAAATGAGCTGTCCACTTTGATTAACTCACTTCTCTTAAACGGAGCCTTGGAATTACTTTTATCATATTAACTCTTAAACATATTTTAGAATCGATTATTTAGAAGCAAGTTTACAAGCCTATAATTTAACTAATTATACAGGTTATCATACACATATCTTTATTCAAATTTTTTTTAGATTCCCAGTCAACTCATAAGCTCCTCCACAAAAGTATCCAGGCTAAAGTCCCAACCTTCTTAACTAGTTCTGAGTACTTTTCTGATTATTCTATTTTTAGGCATATTACTTCCTGCTGGCAAGTTGAGCTATTAGAATCCCAGGGACAGGGGAGCCTGATGGGCTGCCGTCTATGGGGTCGCACAGAGTCGGACACGACTGAAGCGACTTAGCAGCAGCAGCAGCAGCAGCAGCAGACTTATTCTGCCTTTTCCTACATAGTCAAATGCATTACAGTTTAAGTGGATTCAAGATATATTTCCTTTGTGCTCACTTTCTTAATAAGTGGATGAATGAGACAAACTTGATGAGAGTTATAATACTAAATGATAACAGCTTTAGTAAGAGAAATTCTGAATGTTGTTAAAGCACGGATGAGAAGTCAGTTCAGTTCAGTTCAGTCACTCAGTCATGTCCAACTCTTTGCAACCCCTGACTGCAGCAGCCAGACTTCACTGTCCATCACCAACTCCCAGAGCTTACTCAAACTCATGTCCATCAAGTTGGTGATGCCATCCAACCATTGGATCCTCTGTTGTCCACTTCTCCTCCTGCTTCCAATCTTTCCCAGCATCAGGATCTTTTCAAATTGGTCAGCTCTTCACATCAGGTGGCCAAAGTATTGGAATTTCAGCTTCAAAATCAGTCCCTCCAAGGAAACTTCAGGGCTGATTTCCTTTAGGATTGACTGACTTGGTATTGCAGTCAAGGAACTCTCAAGAGTCTTCTCCAACACCACAGTTCAAAAGAATCAATTTTTCGGTGCTCAGCTTTCTTTATAGTCCAACTCTCACATCCATATATGACTACAGGAAAAATCATAGCTTTGACTAGATGGACCTTTGTTGGCAAAGTAGTCACTGCTTTTTAATACAGTGTCTAGGTTGGTAATGGCTTTTCTTCCAAGAAGCAAGTGTCTTTTAATTTCATGGTTGCAGTCACCATCTGCAGTGATTTTGGAGGCCCCCCAAATAAAGTCTGTCACTGTTTCCATTGTTTGCCATCTATTTGCCATGAAGTGATGGGGCCAGATGCCATGATCTTAGTTTTCTGAATGTTGAGTTTTAGC
Source organism: Budorcas taxicolor (assembly GCF_023091745.1). Lineage (NCBI taxonomy): Eukaryota > Metazoa > Chordata > Mammalia > Artiodactyla > Bovidae > Budorcas > Budorcas taxicolor. The sequence goes on from NC_068910.1 coordinate 36,769,785, forward strand.
CAGGTTTTTTTGCTGTCCACTTTCACTTTCATCAAGAGGCTCTTTAGTTCTTCTTCACTTTCTGCCATAATGGTGGTGTCATCTGCATATCTGAGGTTGTTGATATTTCTCCCGGCAGTCTTGGTTCCAGCCTGTGCTTCATCCAGCCCAGCATTTCTCCTGATGTACTCTGCATATAAGTTAAATAAGCAGGGTGACAATACAAAACCTTGACTTAGTCCTTTCTCGATTTGGGATCAGTCTGTTGTTCCATGTCCGGTTCTAACCTCCACTAGCTTTGTTCGTAGTGATGCTTCCTAAGGTCCACTTGACTTCACATGCCAGGATGTCTGGCTCTAGGTGAGTGATCACACCATTGTGATCATCTTGGTCATGAAGATCTTTTTTGTACAGTTCTTCTGTGTATTCTTGCCACCTCTTCCTAATATCTTCTGCTTCTGTTAGGTTCATACCATTTCTGTCCTTTATTGAACCCAGCTTTGCATGAAATGTTCTGTTGGTATCTCTAATTTTCCTGGCGCGATCTCTAGTCTTTCCCATCCTGTTGTTTTCCTCTATTTCTTTTCATTGATCCCTGAGGAAGGCTTTCTTATCTCTCCTAGTTATTCTTTGGAACTCTGCATTCAAATGGGTATAGCTTTCCTTTTGTCCTTTGCCTTTAGCTTCTCTTCTTTTCTCAGCTATTTGTAAGGCCTCCTCAGACAGCCATTTCGCATATGAAAAGTACTAAATCATAATTAAGAGGTCAGAAAAGACTTTCAAAGGAAGCCTGTCTATGTATAATTTTCAAGCTAGCTCCAGAGAAGTGGAGAAGAAGCAGGAACGGAGATAAGGAAGCAAGATTGCCAGACCTATTGAGCTGACATCAGTTTTAGATATCTGCCTCAGAGATACGTGGGGATTTAAATTAAGCAGGTCTTTCCTGATTCTCTAAAGTTAGTGAAGATAAGTGGAAAGTTGGAGAGAGAGGCTTGATCATGTTAGTACTCTAGTCATTTAGCTGTAGCCGAAATGAGGAGGATGGATCAGAGGGTGCTACGCTGCTTAGTAATGGGACTTTTCTTCAGTTGCTCTGTAGTTTTCCCAGGGCATCTACCACTGATGACCCATTACTCAGATTGTTCCTCAGACAAGCAATATGCTACCCAGCTTCCTATGTTCTGTTGAGAAACCAGGAGTCAGGTAATATTTTTTTTTTCCCTAAAGCCATCTGCTTTAACATTAAACTATCTCTATTTGGAGATACTGAAAAATTCAAAAGAATGAAAAATAAATATTTTTAGAAAATTCAAAGGAGACTTTACTACATATTTGCCTTTAGACGAAAGTTGACACCCTGAGGCCAGCCTGACTGCTGCACCTGAAGGAAATCATGGACTGTTAAGGCAAACCTGGGCCGTTTCCTCAGCAACAGCAATTAACCTGGAAGAGCCTTCCCTTAGATCTGTTTTAAGACAGCAGAACTGGTGGGCATATAAATATACCCAGGTGTAATTACAGACCCTTTGTGTCCTTGTTCACCTGCACTGTTCATCTGCAAATGCATGAATTATTTCTGGAATTTATCCTTAACTAGAATGTAGCATAATGTTGTATTTGCTGAATAACAGTGTATGAAATATGTTTACTTAGCACAGTGAAACACAAAGATGTGAAGAGTTTTTTTAAAATTCTTTTCTTGTATAGTACAAATTACTCTCTGTCGGCAGCTGGGCCCTGGAATATCACGTGTGTGTGTGTGTCTGTGTGTGTGTGAATATACACACACACATATGTGTATATATGTTTGTGTGTAGACATATATGTATATATGTTTGTGTATAGACATAAATGTATATATCACAATCATATATTCACAAAAACATATATACACATTTATATGCATATATGTGATGGTTGGTGGTGGTTTAGTCGCTAAGTCATGTCCGACTGTAGCCCTCCAGGCACTTCTGTCCGTGGGCTTTCCCAGGCAAGAATACTGGAGCGGGTTGCCATTTCCTCCTCCAGGGGATCTTCCCAACCCAGGGTCAAACCTGGGTCTCTTGCAGTCAGATTCTTTAATGGACTGAGCTACCAGGGAAGGCATGTGTATATGTAATGTACATGATTTTATATACTGTTTCTGTAGTTTATTCTGACTAGTTAACATGCTGAGACATGTAACTTCGAATGTCAAAACTGAAGAGTATGTGGACTTCTGTGGTTGTGATAGAGGATCAGGGGCTAAAAGGCAGTGGAACAAAGCCATGGATTAAGCTTTTGGGGAATTGGATCAAAGAGGAGCTTTCTTGGAGCCCCTGTTAATATCAACAAAGCAGAAGCAATACATTTCTTCTCTGAGCATTTTCCTGGTTTCTCTGAGCATGCTCATCATGGCTACCAGACTCATTCCTCAGTTGTGTGAATTCAGGAGAAAGTAGCATCTCATGGAGGAATTGGTGCCAGAGCTTTGAAGTAGCACAAGGCTGTCACTAGAGTCTGAAGCATTTCCACTACTATTGTGACTGCCCCACTTGAAGGCTTATTATGAGCTAGAAATACAGTTAAAGATCATTAAAAAAAAATTATTCCTGATGATGAAAAATCTGCCTTCATGCATTCAGCTAGGAGTGAGGAAGACTATTTGGAATGATATTTCACTGTATTTATGCAGGCAATTTTACTTTTGAAAAGTATGCAATTTTACTTTTAAAAAGTAAAATTAAATTTACTTTTTTTCTTCCCATAACACATATCATTTATTCCATATTTACTAGGTAGAAGTGTACCGTAACAAAGAGCTTCTTCATTTCCCCATTTATGTATGTATATATATATATATATATATATTTGTAGTTATGCATATACATATATGAATATGTAAACTTGTAGATTCTTTTTAAAATTAGTATATTATAATATATATGCAAGTAAGTACAATTACTTTACAATGTTGTGTTAGTGTCTGCTGCACAAAAGTGAATCAGTTGTATGTATACATGTATCCCTTACCTGTACGCAGGTTATTCCTTCTCATCCATCAAGATTAGTGGTTCCCAAGTAGCTTTGGTTTTCCTCTAGTAGAGCTTCCATAAGCTAACTTGAGATACAGTCTGAGCCTGCACTGTGATGCCAGCAAGAATCAGATGAGTGCTTATGTATATTCACAGTTATACAAACATAGACAGCAGGGGGACATATTTCATCATTTTTTTTCTACACGTGAAAGTATTTTCCTGAAACTTGCAGCCAAGGTGTAGTAAGTGAGGGCTGTGAGGCAATTAAACAAAAACTTAAACTGTGAGTAGAAATATACTTTAACAGAAGTCATGGAATTAAATCTTCTTGAAATAACTACAACTATTTAGATCTTTGGTTGGTTGCCGCATCTCTGAAATAGCTTCAAAGTTTGTTGTCACTTATTAGAATTCTTTTATCAAAAATATTTCTGTAGGTAATTCAACTGTTTCTTAGTTTCCTTAGATAGCTAGGCTTTCTACACTTTATTTTACCAACAGCAGGCCCAGACTGATAATTTATGGAGGAAATTTGATGTCATGAGAAAATATGATTATCTAGTACTACATCTATTCCCACTTTCATATTTTTCTGCTGTCTTACGTAGGTCTCACATTTTTTTTTTTTTTTTTTTTTTTTTTTGCAAAGAGCTCATGGTGATAATAAATAAGAAATTTAGGGAAAACCTGGGTGCTATTTTTTTAGCATACAAGAAATACAGAATTCTGGCTTTTTTTTCTTCATTAAGAAAAGCAGGATAAACTTATTTTTTTTCCCCCATACCTTAATTTGTCTATTCAGCAATCTAATTTTAGTTAAATTGGAGCCAAATAACAGCATTGTCAATGTGGATTGCAGTCTGGGCATCCAGGCTGCAATCCCTTTTTTTTTTTTCTGCATAATTTTTCCTCTGACCAGTGTGTCTCCTCAGAGCATGCTCTCATGATCACTGAACTTTCCTGGAAACACTGTGGCATGCCATAAATATACATCCGCACTGGCAGTACGTGTGCACATATCTTTCAAGGAGGATAGGTCCACTGTGGTTACAACCAGAACAGGATTGTTTTTCAGTCTTACTCTCAGAATAGGAAGTAACTGATGCAGTATCAGCTTTATTTTGAAATAATTAAAGACTTACAGGAAGGTTACCAAAAAGGGTACAGAGTTCCCCTTCATGCCAGTTCTCCTAATGCTAACATCTGGTTGTTGTTGTTGCTTAGTCACTAAGTTGTATCTGACTCTTTGCTACCCTATGAACTGTAGCCCACCAGGCTCCTCTGTCCATGGGATTTCCCAGGCAAAAGAACTTGAGTGAGTTGCCATTTCTTACTCCAGGGGATCTTCACTACCCAGGGATCGAACTCACGTCTCCTGCATTGGCAGGTGGCTTCTTTACCTCTGAGCCACCAGGGAAGCTATAGTGCATAGCCATAATATAGTGATCAAAAGCAGGAAAGTGATATTGGTGCCATTCAGTTAACTAAACAACAGGCCTGGCTTAAAGTTCACCAGTATTCTGTTTTGTTTTGTTTTAAACAAATGTCCTCTTTCTCTTGTAAGATCTAATCCAGAAATCTCACCTTGTTTGTAATATTCATTTGTCCACACTATTCTTTAATTCATGACAGTTCCTTAGTCTTTCCTTGCCACTGATGATCTTAACATTTTTGAAGACTCCTGGTCAGTTGTATTGCAGCATCTTACTCAACTTTTTCTCATGATCACCCTGAGCTTCCACATCACTGTCAAGTTGTCAGTTAGGCCACACGTGAATACTGTGTCCCCCTCAGCGCTGTGCGGCTGAGGAGGCTCCAGGCCAACATGACCTGGTTCTGATGACGTCAGCCTTGACCACTTGGATAAGAGGGGGTCGGCTAATTTTCCTCATGTAAAATTACTGCCTTCTCTACAGTCTTAGCTTTAGACAAAGATGCATATATTTCTTTTACATTTACTAAATTTTGTATATTCACTATACTCTTTTATGCCTCAGTTTTTCTGCCTGAGAATTATAGTACTGGAAGCTTACCCTCATCCCAGTGTAAAGTTAATAACACTGGCCTTTGGAGGTTCTCAGATAAAGGCCACTTTATAGCTGGAAATGATCACTCTATTGCATTTTAAATAACAGCATAAATAGAATGGTTAAAAGTAGATTGGCAGCATGTGCTCACTTCACACTCAGAACTAGAGGGACATCTGTTATATATGTGACAGGCCAGGCCTGAAATCTGGTTCTCCGAGAACCAAGTAGTGTTTGTTCAATTTGGCCTAAGTCAGCCTAATGAAACAAAGAGCACGTCGATCACATTCTATCTATTTTGGCCATAGAACTAACCCATGAATAGCCACCCTTTGATCAGGGCAGTAAAATACTTTTTTAAAACTGTCACATTAGAAATTTCTGCTGTTCTTGTAAGGGAAGAAACTGTACCTTGGCATGCCAATGATTCTGAATCCTTATGCAATAAATCAGTTTCATCAGTTTGTATCTGATGATGAAGAATGCCCACCAATGCAGAGAAAGGCAACCTTTGCACAGGGGTTTATCAGCTGTCTCCTCTATTTTCCTTTTGGACTGTCGCTACTGTTGGGCCTGACACAATATGCTGAGGGGAAATTGGGCACTTAATGTCTAGCAGAAAGCAGTGGAAGAAATACCAAAGAAGTATCTGACTTACTTGCCTCCCCAAGCTTCACTTTCTTATTTGACAAATGAGAATAATCATATACTTCTGTTCTTAAGTTATTGTGAGGATTAGACAGTTCATGCAACACCTTTGGATAGTAACAGACATAGTAAGTACTCAGGAAAAAAGAACAACAGCAACAAGGAAACCTCGTTTTCTTTGTCTACCTTTCTCTACCATCTTGCATGCTGATAGTACTCTGCTTAGTCGCTCAGTCGTGTCTGACTCTTTGTGACCCTATGAACTATAGCCTGCCCAGGCTGTCTCTGTCCATGGGGATTTTCCAGGCAAGAATACTGGAATGGGTTGCCATGCCCTTCTCCAGGAGATCTTCCCAACCCAGGGATAGAACCCAGGTCTCCCACATTGCAGGCTGATTCTTATACCATCTGAGCCATCAGGGAAGCCCAAGATGCAGATAGATCTGAGTGCAAAAAAAAAAAAAAAAAAGTTAAGGAGGTGAGCACTTGCTTAAATAGTTTTATATAATATGCAGTGCATTTCTGGAAAAAGGTGCTATCCCAAAGAAGAATTCAAAAGAGTTTGTCAAATCATCTGGAAATCTCCTATCATCTGCTTGCAGACCTGGTCTAAAAGACAATGATACTGAGGTATGTTTACAGGAATTTAGCTATTTCTTTAAGAAAATGGTCTCCATGGGCAAATAAACTGGAATGTGGACTAGAAGGCAAGCTCCATGATGGCAGGATCCACTTCACTGTGACAGCCAGTGCCTAGCACAGTACCTGACATATTGCATTTGTTCAACAAAGATTATTTAGATGAATGTTGCTATATATTTCTATAAATTAATAGCACAGGATCTGGAATGTACAGTTTGTTTACCATTATATGAGATGGCAAGCAATGGATAGAAATCCTGTTTTACCATTTCACTGAAAGGTAGTTTCATGTCCCCATACTCCACGATAAGAGAGATGACTTCTAAGTTTCCCCTAAGTGAGGCAAAGTCCATGCTAAGATTTTATGGTGCTAACCATTTTATGTGCATTCGTTCACATACTTCCGTATGGACTTCTAATATAGGCGACAGTGTCTCTGTTATATAGAGGAAAAACTTGGAACATCCAAATAGTTTTAACAAAACTTTTTGTGCGTTTGATACAGAAAACCAGTATTTGAACCTAGTTTGTTTTCAAAGGTCATATACAGTCTTGGGTCACACTGGCACACTTTGCTGGCTATCCACTGTTCCAAAACTCTAGAGCCCTTTACACAGCCAGTAGAATGAAACAAGCTCCATGAGGGCAGACTATACCTGTCTCATTCATTTCTGTATTATGTGGCATGTCAATTAGTAGAAATTTACTTAATGACTTGGGAGTGAAGGACAGAGTGTAAATGATTTTAGCCTGTTTGTTTGTGTAGCCTGTCATAATGTGTGCGTGTATGTTTGCCCTCTTATTTCTGCTTCTGATTAAGTAGATACAGACTCTCTTTTAGGCTCCCAGTTATCTGATTTGGCTGTCCAAGCAATTGGCAAGCTGTGCATAATGATGAATATACTGGTAGCTTTACTTCCCCACTAAGTGCATCCAAGTAAAAGCACTGAAAGTCGTACGATTCTTGCCACTTAAAATCTGACACCTAATATATTAGGTATTAGAGTGTTTTGTGCTTACCTTTAGCTCTTCTTTGGTTTAGGTGATTAAAAAATGCCTGTTGCTGTCTGTATGTGCAACATGCTTCATTAACAGTGATTTATTTGGGAGTTTAAGCAGAATTGGCACTCTGCAGCACTCCAGTGGGCAGAAGGAAAACAAACGTGAGATGGTTGCTAAAAACCCGTCTTTCCTGCTCTGTTGGTAGGAGCCTTAAGAAAGTTTGCAAAGTTTACTACCCAAGACCCAGAAAGCAAAACTAAAGCTGTAGTCTCAGGGCAGTATCAGCTCCCCCAAGCCACCCAAGTTCCCCCATGCATTCTCCTCTGATGCTCGGGAGGGAATCTTATGGGTTATGAGTTGTTCCTCTTTGGCACAGTGAGTTTCCTGCATCCACGTCTCTCCTAAAGCCACATTCTTCCACTGCTTGTCCGTCTTCGTTTCCCAAAAAGTTTGCCTCCTCAAAGTTATGCTCAACTTTTTTAGTAGAATCCAGCTAAAGAGATTTTCTCTTACATTCCTTTCAACAACCCTGAATCATCACTGTCACTTTGCCGAAGAGAAAGTGTTTCAGTTGTTCAGTCATGCCTGACTCTTTGTGACCCTATGGACTGTGGCTCTCCAGGCTTCTCTGTCCATGGGATTTCCCAGGCAAGAATACTAGAGTGAGTAGTCATCCCCTTTTCCAGGGGATCTTTCCAAACCAGGGATCGAACCCCCATCTCCTGCATTGGCAGGAGGATTCTTCACTACTGAGTCACAAGGGAAGCCCACCGAAGAGAAAAGTAAGGCTGCTACTGCTGCTAAGTCACTTCAGTCGTGTCCGACTCTGTGGGACCCCATAGACGGCAGCCCACCAGGCTCCCCTGTCCCTGGGATTCTCCAGGCAAGAACACTGGAGTGGGTTGCCATTTCCTTCTCCAATGCATGAAAGTGAAAAGTGAAAGTGAAGTTGCTCAGTCGTGCTCGACTCTTAGCGACCCCATGGGCTGCAGCCTACCAGGCTCCTCCATCCTCCTCCATGGGATTTTCCAGGCAAGAGTACTGGAGTGAGTTGCCATTGCCTTCTCCGAAACTGAGGTTAAATGACTTGCCCAAGGTCAACAGCTAAATGGTAGATTTGGGATTTAAAACCTGGTTTGTGTAATTCTAAAGCTGATATTTTCAACCAAAATAGGGAAAGCAAAGACATTTTTATATAATTTGCAAACCATGTTGATTTTGTCATGTCTATTTGAAATGCTATCTGGAAAAGATTCTGGGACTGCCCCTGGGCTAAGCTCTGAGAAAGTACCATGCTCTGTTAGCATTGTCTTGCCCAGGCCTGGGAAGTGAATCATGGAGGTGTCGAGTCTTTTTGTGTCTTCTGGTATGATCTACTTCTGTTGTCGTTTTTTTGTACTGTACATTCTAAAGCAGAAATGAAGTAACTGAGAAGCAGACTAAGTAAGAGGGAAGTGCAGTGTATCTTTTACATTACAATTGCCTGTTTTTCTAATAAGCCTGTGTTATAACTTCAGTATTTAAGAGAATGTCAGTAGTGTGGATAAACATCTATACTATGAAGTTCAGTTTTCAGGGTTGCTTTCTACTATGATGGAAATATTCTATATCTTGTTGGTGGTAGGGCTGATATGACTGCATAATTTTTAATTTTTTTTTTAATTTTTGTTTATTTATTTGTCTGCACTGGGTCTTGATTGTGGCATGCAGAGTCTTTCATTGCAGCATGTGGAGGCTTAGTTTCCCGACCAGGGACTAAACCTGGGCCCCTGCATTAGGAGGATGGAGTCTTAACTGCTGACTACCAGGGAAGTTCCCATGACTGCATAAATTTTGGAAATCTCAATAACGTTTATACTAAGAAGAATACATACTAGTGTATGTGAAATATACTTCAGTAAACTTGTGGGAAAAATACTCAGAGTTTATGTCCTGTCTCCATTACATATCAGCTCTAACTAAAAACAATGTACTTACCCCTTAAATATAATATTGTTGTCACCCTTAAAGGGTTGTTTTAAAGATTACATGAGTTAATACTTAGGAAGCAACTACTATATAATATGTGCTTTGTTATTTCCTTAGTTATTTCATATTACATTCTACCATGGCATTGCCTCCAGCGTTATTTAATAGCTCAATCACACATTCTTTTATGTTGCTTATTAATTACATATATTGAGCTGGAAAGTTTCACAAATAGATCTTTCATATATGGATAATTGCATAGTATACATAATATATATAATTGCATCTTTGAACACAAGGCTTTTCTATTTTCATCTAAATGATGCTAGAACACTGCGAAGTATGTCTGTTCATTTTTCAGTTGAATTTTAAAAATGTTCAGTATCTACGTGTTCCTAAATAAATATTTATTCACACCGAGGGATTGCAGTATGTATTTGAACATAATGCAAACATTAGACATGGTAAGATGTTTAGGGTGAATTTGTGATATACACTTAGAAGACTAAACAAACAAATAAAAAATTCTTAAATCTTTAAAAATCTAACTATTACAAAAAGGAAAATAATACTCTGGCCCTTAGTTGAAAAATTATTAACCAAATGAAGTTATGTAACTAAATTTGGACGAAAGTGGAACCAGGTATTTGTGTGTATGTTTATGTATGTGCATCTCTCATTGGGAGTGATTATAAAAGGAAATTGAATTGTCATCATTTAGAAAAAAAACTAATATATATAATATCCCCAAATCGAGAAATGGTAGTATAAGCATTTACTTGTTTTCCTTGGGAAGAAGTTCTGTCAGGGAGTAGAAGTAGTTAAGCTATGTTTATGAATTACTTTAATAAAGATAAAAAGTGAATACAACTTTGGAAAGTTGTACAGTAAGTGATTACCTGGTGGAGACTATGAATAGTAGATATGTATTTATGGCTGGGTATTACATTGCAGTAATGGAACCATACACAGAACTTAAAAGCAATGTATCAGTATCTCAAACAACTTTGATGTGTGAGAAGATGGTGTCATCTGAGAAACTGTGAGATGTCTAATTGGTTATAGCAAGGACATGCTGACCACTGTTCATCTGACAGATTAAATCCTTTGAATGCACACCCTTTCTCTGATATATGATGCATCAGGGCTTCAGTGATTCTTAGAAGCAACCTGATCTAGGTCTTTCTTTTATTGGTAAAGAAACTTGCCAAATAAGTAAATAACAGGACTGACCTAGGAACCAAGTTTGTTCTGAATCTCTATCCTGTGATATTTTGAAATGGCACTGTGATTATTGGAATTACTTTTTTTTTTAAAGATGATCTCCTGAGTAGCAAAGTGAAAAGGTCTAACATCAATGTAGAGTAAGGTTTTATAAGGAGAAAGTGTGTTGAAAAAACAATAGTGCGTATATACTCTAAGAAACTTTAATAAGAGATTTTTCAAAATTAGTGTGTAGAAATCTTTTGGCTCTCAAAATGTATAAAAGATGTTCTTCAGTGACTGAATTGATAAGATATTGACTCTCTGCTTTTATGCCAGAGTGAATATTAATATAATCATTATATTTCTGGTTAGAATTGCCACAAGTGGCAGACACCACATGGTCTAGAAAGCCTTTAAAAATAGAGGTAATTGTTTACCTTAGCTGACCCTTTGTAGTTCCTCAAAGTCCTCTGTAATATGATCTTATGATGGAAATAGAGTCCCAATCAGCTAGTGAGTAGGTGAGCACCATCTATAGAAGATGGTGCATCTCATGTGTGCCTACCTGTTGGTTAATTGATGCAGTTTTCCAAATGTATTATTCAAGCATTTTATATCTTCTTTACACTCTTCTCTTCATATTTTAAGATGCTTGGGACAAGCTATTCAAAGAGAAACCAAGCAAGACACATTTTCTCACCTTCCTGGCAGACTGCTTATTGCACTGTCCACTGAAGCAGGGACGATCTCAGAAATAGTTGTGGAAATATGTTTCTTGTAGAATATAGAGAAAATATCTGGTGCAAGGAGACAATGTATTAAGCTAATTTGATTGATATTAATTTTCATTTTCCAAGAAGAACCTGTAGACCAGATACCATAGGATACAAAGTATAGATTATCTGTACCACTAAATGGTATATAAACTAAGTTATATAATCAGTAATCTTTTCTACCCAGCTGAGTCGTCATGCCCTTGTGGACACAGACCTTGACCTTGACTCTGCATTCTGCATATAGCCATGTGAATAATGAGCACTCAAATATATGTTGACTGATTGAATATTAAGATTTGACTATACACCATCTTCCCTTGAAATGACTGACAGTTGGCTTTCCGAGGAAGCTGAATTTCTCTCTTGCTTTCAGTTCTGCTCACTGCTTTCTTGCCATTATGATTGACTGCATCCCTTGTTAGTTAATTTTAGAATTAAAAAATGCTCAGGTATACACTGGGAACTGTGGATGATCGTTTTTAACATTCTTGCCTTAAGAATGGCTGCATTTAATAATTAGCCAGAAAATAATCATTCCTGTTGTTTTTATACTTAAAGGGAGAAAAACTTCACAGTTGTGTTCTTGACAAGAAGAATTCTGAATTGACACTCGTGAAATACGGTCTTCTAACAGTCTCAGCTCTAAAACCCATGCTCCACTTTATATTATGAATATTACACAGACTGTGTACCTCTGATCAGTGGTGCTAGCTTCTGTTTCTGCAAGACAGCATGAAAAGCAGAGTTAGGAAAGAGGCAGTGTCAGAACTTTATGTCATTATATGAAAGACACATCACTTTTCTTACATTTCTGTCGATGTGTTAGAAAAGAGGAGTATGAAGTAGGAAGACATGGATTTGAACACTGCCTGTGTTGATTTAGAGATGTTTAACCTTGAACAAGTTCCGTAGACTCTCATAGTCTAATTTCCAATATTATAGTTTTATGGAGGATAGTGACATCTGACCCTCCACTGTTGCTATGAAGGTTAAATGAAAAGGGAATAGCAAAGCACGTGGTAGACACATGAAAGATGTCAGCTAAATTTATGCTTTCACTGACTCTGTTTATTGATTGCCTGCTCTGTGCCATGTACTATCCCATGAGCCTCTTAAATACCAATGATTAAGACAAATTTCCTACCTTTATGAAGTTTACCATCTGAGAGGAGATTTGAACTTAATCTAAATAATAATAATAATAATGGAGATTTACTTTTAAAACATAGATTGGTTAAAGTTTACAACATGTGTGTGCAAAAGACAGGGTTCATGGTTTGAGTCCCAAACTGTAGACAAGCAAGTATATTTACAAAGAGTAAGTGACTTTCCCAAAATTGAAAACTAGTGGCAAAACCTGGAAGAAAGAACTTAATTCCAATCTAGTGTTTTTACACATGGGATTCTGAAAAATATCATACTTAGCATTTAGAGATGCCGGTCCCCTGTTGACCAGAGGAGATAGGCAAAGGGCAGAACTAGATATTCTGTGCTTCTGGGGGTTGCATGTAAAGCAGATCGCCATACAGGGAAACCAAATATATTCAGAACTTCCCCTTGTTTAAAATCATCCCCATCCTCCTCCTAATCTTCAGATTCAACTCTTTTTTTTTTTTGGCCAGGGAGAGAACTGCAGGGAGAACTGCATAGGGTCTTAACTGTGGCACATGAGATCTGCATGCAGGCTGCTCCTTGTCTGCCCAGGCTTCTCCGTAATTGTGGCCTTGGGGCTCCAGAGCTCATGGGCTCAGTAGTTGTGGCACATGGGCTTGGTTGCCCCACTGCATGTGGGAATTTAGTTCCCCCACTAGGGATCAGACCTGCCTCGCCTGCATTGAAAGGCAGATTCTTAACCAATGGACCACTAGGGAATTCTCCAAACTCTTTAATGTATAGTCAAGGTCCTTCGGGGATCAGGCCCATGGCTTAGACAGTGGTGTGCTATCTTTACCAAGGGTGATTGCTAAGTATCAAGGTCCTGTCCTTGGTGCCTTCCATACTTTCTCTTAAACCACACAATAAGCCTGCATTATGGATATTTCAGACGTGAACTTAAGCAAACTCCAGGAGATAGTGGAGGACAGAGAGGCCTGGTGTGCTGGAATCCATGGGGTCCCAAAGAGTCGGACACCATTTAGCAACTGAACAGCAACATGGGTGTTACTGTCATTACAGGTGAGCCACACTGCTAGAGAATGTAGATTCAAGCGTAGCATCAGATGTGAGTCTGTCCACTTTCCTCCTTCCATTATCCTGCTTTGTAGTAACTTGAACACCCTCTAAATTTTCATTTTCCTTGTCCATGTCACTTGACTTGGCATTTCCTTCCTCCCTCTTATTTATCCTTTAAGACTCAGTTCACACTGTTAGCCCCTTTGGAGAACATTTTGGTTTTTTTGGTATTTGTTGTTTATTTGGCTGTGTCGGTTCTTAGTTGTGTCATGCAGGAGCTTTCGTTGCAGTGCAGGGACTCTAGCTGTGGCTCTGAAGCATGTGGGTTTAGTTGCCCCAGGGTATGTAGGATCTTAGTTCCCCAATCAGGAATCGAACCCACGTCCCCTGCACTGCAAGGTGAATTTTTAACACTAGTCCACCAGGGAAGTCCCTGGAGAACATTCTTGAAGCCCCTGCCCTACCCCACCCCCTGGCTCAGTTAGATGATGTTCCTTTGCATCCTTAGCACCTTGTCCTTCATAGATCTATTATGTGAATCGCACTGAAATACAATGACTGGTTTAAAAGCCTTTCTTGCCAAGTTAACAGTGAGCTCCTTGAGGGCAGGGCTCTTACCTCTCTGCACATCCAACCCCTAGCCCTGCCTCTGTCCCCCAGTTAGCGCATCTGCTTATTCACTGAGTTGAAATAGAACTATTTGGATACCGGCAGATTTTTAATTTAGTAGAGTGCTAAAACTAGTCTTTATGTGATTAAATCCTATATGTAGAATCAGGACACGTAAGGAAGAACTGAATCATGATTTGTCTTAAACATTATATACTGAGTTCTTCAGCATGGCTGTTGGAATAAGAATTGTTTTGAAGAGTTGGAAGCTAGAGGAGTTTTGCTCTGTGGAGCTCTGTGTACAGATACACTGTGGAATTCTCAATTATTCATCTCCTTCTGGCTCTGCCAGCAAAAGCTCTCCAGTCCTGTTTCATTGTGTGGCCTCCTCCCCAGGATTTACGAGTCTAATTCTTGGTCAAGGTCCCACCGTTAGTGCTGAGTACACTACCTTTTGCTACAACCACCTTAGGATAAACCAGAGAGAGCTCTCAGCTGCAGGGGAGATCTATGACTGCCATAACTCTCGCCTCATCCCACAGCTTGCTTTCTGGTTCTGGCAGAAAACCGAAATTATAAAACTTTGTATCCTGCGCCACAGCCCCACATGAGATTCATGAATCTTCACCTCCCTTCAGAAAATCCAGTTCTTTAGTTAAGACTGCCCATCAGACAAATTACTGTCAACTGCCCCATTATTTCTGATTAGTGAAGGTGAGCCTTACCTACTGAGAGGTAAATAAATGCCGATCAGGTTCTTGAAATCCTTCATCCTTAAAAATCTACAGTTCTTAACAGAACGTGCACTGTAAACAGCATCCTATCATGAATCAAATCTTTATGGTGTAATTGGATACATTTTCTAAATTAATTTTAATTGCTTCAAGAAAATGCTTACATTGTAGATCAATCCCCAGGTCTGAGATGACATTTCCCTCACAATATTAATTATTAATACCCTGATCATTTGCTAAAAACATTAATAGTTTTCATTGATCAGCACATCCTGTTTATCTAAAATGGCCTAATCACCATGCATGTCAGAAGAGTATTTCAACATATCCAATTAGAGACACAACCTGCTTTTCAGCCACATCAGCAGATCAGAAGTTAAGAGTCTCTTTTGTCTTCACAACATATCTAGTCTGGTTTTATCAGAAACTGAGCTATTTAAGGGCACAAAGGACAGGAGAGTTCTCTAATGATGGTTCTTCACTTTCTATAAGCTTCCTGGTAAACATAAAGGCTTCTAAGTGATCACATGGTATCAGTTAATGCTAAGAGCCCTTGATTAGCGAGCTTGTGTTGATCCGTGTTCTCATGTAAACCTGTGTTCCCTCGGTGTTTTTCCTGAGAAGTGGCAGTGAGATGAGAAGCCTCAGGTTATCATCAGCTTAAAAAAAAAAAATCTCAGGGCTATAATAGTAATTATATCTAGCATTTGTATGGTCCTGTGTGGTTTTCAACGAGGTTTCATTTCCTTAACTAAGAAGAGTCTTTTGAAACAAGCTTCGGAGGGAAGCTGAGTGGGATATATACTGAGGACCCTGTGTCTTGTTATAACCCAAGCTGTAAAGAGAATGTGTCTTATGGTTCCTTAAATTTCTCGTTTATTCGATTAAATGATGAATAGGAAGAAGGATTCTGCTCATCTTTCAAATCCCAGTGGAAGCTCATCTCCTTTATGAAGTCCAGAAATGTCCCTTCTCCTTCACAATGGCATGTTGTGTTGCAGTTTTATGAAACTGCAGGCAGCTTGTACCCCATTGGAGTAGGAGATCCCTAGAGCTAGAGCTAGAGCTGGGATCTCTGTTTTGGCAGGTCCCATGCCTCACTAGTGTCTGGCAAGCAAAAGGCACTCCACAGATGCATAAATCCATGACTGGCTCACAGGATGGACGGGAGAAGGGATGAGTGAATAAAAGAACAAGCCAAGCGCAGTGTGAGTTCTGTTTTTTTGAGGTCATGTTGCAAAACTTTGGCCCCTAAAGGCAGCTCTCCTTTGTTTGATTCCCTCGAGATTTTAAAAAATACTGTGAACTGATTTCCCACCTTTAAAACTTGGGAGAATTTCAAAATAAATACTAGTATTTTCAACTGTTCTTTGATAAGTTGTAAATGCCCCTGGAACCCTGGGTCTGTACCCCTCATGTTAGCCATCAGCACGAGTTGAGGGGTACCTGCCCCTTCAAACAGAACAAGCCTGTGCCCTTCTGAGGGCCCATAAGTGCCTCCTGCTCCGCCCATCCACTTTCCCGCTATGTAGATTGTACACAGAACAAGTAGCCTCTCTTCACCATGGAGTTTTCCTGTTCTAAGATTCCTGGCTAACAAAAGAATCACTGTTCTCACTCATGCCCTGGATTTGTCCAAAAGAACCTAGTAGGTAGCTACTCATAGTTGGTAGGATTTTTGTCTGTAGGCACTGGAGCTGCACATTTCTGCTGCATTTTAGGGATGAAACATAGAGCATTGGGGGGAAAAATACTTGAAATCATGGGGCAGTTATTATTTTTCACACATTTAACTCCATTCTAAGACTTCAGAATTTCTCCTTAAGGTCCATCAGGTCCTATTTTGTTCAGTGACATTTCTTCTGTATTCACTATATTGGGTGTATTATTAATTGGAAAATAAAAAGAACAGCACCTGGAGATTAAGGTCCTGGGAAGAAACTTATAAGCGTAATTCAGTCCCCTGCCTTCGGGTTGGTTCAAATCTAATCAGAAGCTGTTCTTACCTTCACTCAGTAGCCACAGGGATCTATCAGCTCCAGTCTCTACCCCAGTATCATTGGGAAGAAGGAAAAGAGGCTCATTTGCTTCATATTCAAAATTTAACATGCTTTCTCTTTTTCAACAGTAGTTTTCCAAAAGTCACTTTTATTCATATTCAGTAAATTTGCAGAGACCACAAGGAGAAGTATTCCCAGATCTCATTGTCATGTCTCTTCTCCTCCACAGATTAAAGGTTGAACACAACTTTAAAGAAGCAGCTATTCTATTCACTTGTTATTGGACTTGAAACTCCTTTGACCTCGGAAACTGAAGATGAGGTTGCCATGGGAACTGCTGGTACTGCAATCCTTCATGTTGTGCCTTGCAGGTAGAGTGTCATTTGAAAACTTTTTGATTTAAAAATGCCACTGTATTTCACACTAATTCAAAAGTGGGCCTTCACTTTAGATGACAATGATAAAATAGTAAGAGCACCCACTACTATGACATAGCATTTGCTGGCACCACTGATAGTCTCCTGATGGCCTTTTAGCACCTCTTTCCATGGTGTTGTATCCAGAGCTAGACACTGATGTTTCGCCTGTCTGTCTGGTCCTTTTAGAGTTGTATGAGCTATTATTTGGTTTGAAAGTTGTTATTTTTGCTCATTCCAGAACTCAATTGTGCAGAGATATTGGGCAATAAACCTGATTAGTCTCGAGTATTGCCTACTTTGATGTCAGTGGATGGAACTTTATCTGGATGACGCTTTCAATGTCTTTGTTGATATCACACCATCCTTTGATACCTTTGTTTTCATTTGAATATACCTGTAGTTTAGCAGGAGCCATAAGCATGGACATGAGGCTTTTACCATACTTTCATGGTCAGCTGCTAGACAAGGGCTTTGAAAAGTTCAAACATGCTGTTTATTACCTTCTTGGCTTTCTGGAAGATACGAGCCTACCAGCTATGCGGCCTGCATCCAGTATGCACTGAGAGTTGTTTTCCAGGTTGGGATGGTGGGAGTCTTTCCATGTCTTTTTGAAATAAAACTAGTTGATCTGTTTTGTTATTCAGAGTGTCAAGTCCAAGACAGATACCTGGAATATATTTATGTTTTTATACCATAAAACAAAAGTAACTTTTTTAGTCATCACTTAACTTGATTCATGCATTCATTCAAATAATGTTACCTTATAGTAACATAATAACAATAATGTAAGTACCTTACAGAGAAACAGAACTGTGTTAACATCTGTGGATATGCTCCTATGCAAGAAAGACACAGAAGTCTATTAGCTGAGTTCTAGAGCTGTACTGACTTACAGCTAGGACAGTAAATTACTGTGATTACTGTGTAATTAAAGGTAGTAATGGTAGTACTCCTGTATATGGATCCCTTATGCATGCCAGACACTGCACTAAGCACTCAGTGTACTTTATTTCATTATCTCATGATCACTAAGAAGTATTTACTCTTTTTTTTATCACTGTTATTATTAATATTATTACTAAAGCATTAAGAATTTAAGAAACTCACCCAAGGTCCCCAAGCTAGGAGATGGTAGAGCTAATAAGGTTCAGACTCAGAGCTGACTAACTCCAGATTTCATAATTTTGACCAACATATTATACAGTCTTGTAGCTTTCTCATTGATTTTTTCAGTGTATGATTGTAAATTACTCTTTAAATTTTGGCTTTCATTCTTCCTGCTGCTGCTGCTGCTGCTGCTGCTGCTGCTAAGTCACATCAGTCGTGTCCGACTCTGTGTGACCCCATAGACGGCATCCCACCAGGCTCTCCCGTCCCTGGGATTCTCCAGGCAAGAACACTGGAGTGGGTTGCCATTTCCTTCCCCAATGCACGAAAGTGAAAAGTGAAAGTGAAGTCTCTCAGTTGGGTCCGACTCTGTGTGACCCCATAGACAGCAGCCCACTAGGCTCCCCCGTCCCTGGGATTCTCCAGGCAAGAACAGTGGAGTGGGTTGCCATTTCCTTCTCCAGTGCATGAAAGTGAAAAGTGAAAGTGAAGGCGCTCAGTCATGTCTGACTCTTCGCGACCCCATGGACTGCAGCCTACCAGGCTCCTCCATCCATGGGAGTCTCCAGGCAAGAGTACTGGAGTGGGTTGCCGGTGCCTTCTCTGGCTGTGGCATATAATTTTAGGCTTATCATTCTTCCTAGGTTTTTCTAAACGTGAACTGCCACCCACTTAGAAACTTTAGGAAGCCCTGGCTTCAAAGCCTGCACTTCTTGCCTTAGTTGGGTTTGCAGCATCCTCACCATTCCCTGCCTATGGTCCTGTTGGCAACTAGCTGTCTCTTTTAGAAATATTACTTCTTACCCTCATCTGGGCAGGGGCTAAATGTCCACCACCCAGCAGATGCCTCAGGTTCTGTGCCTCACTTCCTTTCACCAGTCTTTTCATGGGCCTTGACTCTCCTAAAAGTCCTCAACTGGGACAGTCTGTCTCTAACTTCTCCTGACTCCAAGCTAAACATCTACTTTAAAGTACAAGATCATGAATCAATGTCTCAGTGTTTGATCATAGCATATTAACCCACTATGCACAGTAGATAACAAGGAATCAAAGGGTTAAAAATCAGTGAAGCCATTAATCTCCTCAGTGGTGTTTTAGAAAAACTCGAAATTCTCACCCAAGATGTGTACCTGTATCTTTTTTATGCACTTAACCTTTTGCAGGAAATCATTATATTGATTTTTTGAGGTGAGTCTTTTGTGAACTGGTTTACATGGCATTAATATTCCCTTACCATATGCCTTGTTCAGTGTAGGTAAAGTCAAGCGTTAATTAATGTTTTTGTTTTCTTGCTGTTTGTCGTGATTTCATGAATTTACGTAGTACTCAACACTGAATTCTGAACAGATTTCTTTAACTGCTCTTTCTTTTCCTTTTCTATACTTTCTTAGTTGCGTATTTCTTGATTAGTTTTTGGCAAGGAAAACAGTTTGTCAATTATGTTTATTATAATTAGTGAATTGCAAATATGCTTTTTTTGTGTCATCTTTTTTCCTAAACAAGGTAGAAGATCCAAATAAATACACAGGTTTCTCCTAGACAAGATATACCTTAAAAGGTCTGCTAATTATTTAAGGAATTGGTTAGTAATTTATGGTACAAGAACAGTGTTCTCTCTTACAAAGCTAGACTCAGTCTCTCACAACAACTTAAAACTGTGACTATTTAAAATGTGACTATTGATGCTTAGTTGTCTGAAAATTCAGTCTCTACAAAATTGAGTTTTATATTTCTCCCTCTTAATTTAAACAGGGAGCTCATAACCCTACTACTTAGAACAAGGAAGCTAGTAAATGAATGAAGCATTCTTAAGGTCACACTGACTCCTTCTGACAACAGGCAGTATAGGTGACTATGGGAAACGACAAAACATGTCCTATTAATGTGCCAACTGGTGCCCCACTCTGCTCCTATATACCAGGTCTCCCAGTTTTTAGTTTTTATGAATAAATCTCCTAATTATTGTTGCCAATCAACTCAAATTAATTTGACCTTCCTGGTGGTTCAGTGGTTAAGACATCATCTTCCAATGAAGGGGGGTACAGGTTCCATCCCTGGTTGGGAAGCTAAGATCCCACATGCCTTGTGGCCAAATACCAAGAAACATAAAACAGAAGCAAGACTGTAATAAATTCCATAAAGACTTTTAAGAAATTATCCACATTAAAAAAAAAGAAATCTTTAAATAAATAAATAAAGGGCTGTATGAAGCAAATCAAAATGGCCTTCCGGCAAGATGTTCCTAGTTCACCAGGTTGCAAAGTCTGTTTCAAGCACTTAGTTTCTATTTGTTATGAGACACAGTACCAAATAAGTAGACATTAAGGTCTCTGTACTAATTCTTCCTTTACCTAATAGTGCTCTTTCCTTTAATGTCCCTATCTGTTGCCCTCTGGCCTTCTTTGAATCTGCTCAAATGCCACCTAATCAATAAGACTTTTCTTGACCACAGCCGATAAATAAAATTAAATTAAAATAGCAGTAATTCCTTTCACCAATATTTTATACCCCTCTTCTTTAGTTTTCTTCAGAGGTCTTATCAGTATGTGGATAGCTATGTGTTTTATTTGTCTTTATGCTGAATACCTTTCCCTACCAGATTGAAGCTTTGTTAAGGCAGGCATTTTGCATCTTTTTAGGTCACAGCTATATGCCCAGCATCTCCAAACTGCATGGTACATAGTACCAGTCACTGAATAAATAAGCATATGTCAAATGAACAAATGCTGCGTACTGACCAGACATGAGCAAGAGAAAGCCAATCTCCAATTCCCAGCTGTGCACTGAATCCAAGGCGTGCCATCTCCATGTTAAGGCAGTGAACCAGCCACCTCTAAGGCTGATTCATATAAATGTGTTTTTAAAATTTGATTTAACATATGCAGTGTTAAAATTTGTTGGTGTGCCTTGAACTCTATCTCTTGGTGTAGCACCCCCTTGTCAATTTCTGCTTTTAACCATAGCTGGGTGGACTGTTCCCACTCTGTATTTTTTCTGCATTGAGTCTTCCTCTAAAGTCACAAGCAAGAGGAGCTTCGAGAAAGTAACTCCCTTCTTCAGTGTAGTCCACAAACCATGGGGCGTGAGACTCAGCAGATAAAAGCCTCAGGGCCTGTCATTCAGAAAGAGAAGCCTAGGCATGTTCCTCACAGTTCCTTTGAGGTCCCCAGCAAGACTGACGCCCTGTTGCCCATAATATACTCCCTGTCTTCTCCTTCTCACTGGACTTCCTGGAATCATCTTCCAAATAAACTGTTTTCAGGTCTTTCTTTCAGGCTCTGCTTCTGGGGGAATCCAGACCAAAAACACGCACACGCCAATTAGTAGCAGAGGAGAAGCCCATTATTGGTCACATCAGTAATTAGGACAAAACCAGACAGAAAACATGATTTTGGCAGAGGTTATTGAAGTGTTGACTGTGATGTGGGTCTGTTTGCACGCATCACCAACTCAATGTGCATAAATTTGAGCAAACTCTGGGAGATAGTGGAGGACAGGGGAGCCTAGTGTGCTGCAGTCCATGGGGTCGCCAAGTTGGACTCGACTTAGGGACTGAGCGACAACAATAGCCTGCACGCATGCCTCTACATAGATATGCCTGGAAGTATTATCCAGGTCCTGCAAATAGATAGTTTTAATTTTTTACTTGTTTTACTATTTACTAGTTTTATTATTAGCCAACTAATGGACAAGTCATTTTTGCCTCTCTGTGATTCAGTTTACACCTCTGTATAATGAGGATATTGAACAGATGCTCCCCTAGAGTCCTTTCTAACTCTAAGAATATTGTCTGCTGCCTGCTAAGTTGCTTCAGTCATGTCTGACTCTTTGTGATGTCATGGACTATGGCCTACCAGGCTCCTCTGTCCATGGGATTTTCCAGGCAAGAATACTGAAGTGGGTTGCCATGCCCTCCTCCAGGAGATCTTCCTGATCCAGGGATCAAACCTTCATCTCTTATGTCTCCTGCATTGGCAGGCAGGGGTTTTTTTTTTTTTTTTTTTTTGGTACCACTAGCACCATAGTTCTAACTAAACACATGATTTGAAAGGCAGATATATATGCTGAAAGGTCAGAGCTAAGCTTGAAACTTTATTCATCTAATATGAAATTTCACATATGTGTTTTCTGTGTGTTTTTGCTGTGTGTTACTGATTCTGTTCATACTGGCAGATTTGAGAAAAAGAATAAAATGACTTGTTCATATGTTCATATGGAGGAAGAGGTGTGAAAACATTTAAAAGTCCTCTGTAAATGGGTGAAAAAAATGTGTTTGATGTATTCTTAGTTGGCCTTGAGGCTAAATATATTCCCACCTCTACAATGCAGTTGACCAACTTCAGCAATGATTTCTTTTTGAGAAAGTGCATCCTCTGCAAATGCAAGTATTTTGTTGTCTGTTCACAAGCTGTCTGCTGCTATTACCACTGCATCTGGGACAGGCAGTGGAGAAAGGGTCCTGTTTATTTCAAGAGGCATATTCTGGGATTAGCAAGCATTCTCGTAATTGGAGCAAGGAGGAGGCCCTGGTTGAATACTTAATCACAGGGCTGTAGCTTGAATCTATGACAGTAAGAAATACAAGAGTAGAGTCTCTCAGTCATGTCTGACTCTGCAACCCCATAGACTGTAGCCTGCTAGGCTCCTCTATCCATGAAATTTTCCAAGCTTGAATACTGGAGTGGGTTGCCATTTCCTTCTCCAGGGGATCTTCCCAACCCAGGAATCGAACCCAGATTGCAGGCAGACTCTTTACCTCTGAGCCACCAGGGAAACCCAAGAAACAAAAACCAAGGTGCAATCAGAGTATGTGGAGACAATGTCCAGTAGTCCTCAGAAGGCATTTTAGTCTCAAGATGTGTCTTATATGTTAAACTGAAGTATACTATGGGTGGGTGGGTGTGTGTTTGTGTGTGTGTGTGTGTGTTAGTCACTAAGTCGTGTCCTGCTCTTTGTGACCCATGGACTGTAGCCCTCCAGGCTCCTCTATCCATGGGATTTTCCAGGAAAGAATACTGGAGTGGGTAGCCATTCCCTTCTCCAGGGGATTCTGAACCAGGGATTAAACTTGGGTCTCCTGCATTGCAGGCAGATTCTTTACCATCTAAGCCACCAGGGAAGCTCCTAGACTATGGATGCTTTTCTATTCTTCTAGGGTCTAAGACGGAGAAGCCAATAGCACCCCACTCCAGTACTCTTACCCGGAAAATCCCATGGACAGAGGAGCCTGGTAGGCTGCAGTCCATGGGGTCACGAAGAGTCGGACACGACTGAGCGACTTCACTTTCACGTTTCACTTTCATGCATTGGGGAAGGAAATGGCAACCCACTCCAGTGTTCTTGCCTGGAGAATCCCAGGGACAGGGGAGCCTGATGGGCTGCCATCCATGGGGTCGCAGAGTCGGACACGACTGAAGCGACTTAGCAGCAGCAGCAGCAGCAGGATCTGAGAATATATTTGCACCGTAGGAACCCCCAGTATTTGTTGATGTTGGTAGTAGAACTCGATAAGCACAATCTTATCAAGTTTTCCCTTAATCACACATTGCTGCAAAGCTCAGGTCTGCCCTAAAGATGCCGGCACCCCATCACTATCTTGCCTACATAGCCCCACTGGGATGCAGAGCGTACAGAGGTGAGTTTCAAAGTTGGCCTCACAGCATAGCCAGCGGCAGTATTTCAGCCCTCAAACTCTTGTATTTTCCCCAGAGTAAACAGAACAGACAACTTTCAAATAATTCCCGATTCTAGACAGATATTAAACCCAGTACTGCCTCTGATTTTGCAAAAGTAACAGGCATTCAATTAAGATCAAAATAGAGTTGAGTAAATGTCAGGTTTCACCCAGCTACTGCAAAGCCTAGTTTTGCACTGAACTCTTATTTTATTGTTTCTCTTTCTAAGAAATTGTCTGGCCAGTGTAGCCAGCCATGCTGACTGCGGCCAAAGAATGGATTTCCTATTTCCTCTGTGCTGTTTCAGAACTGTGGCCATGAAATGAAGCCAAGGTGGTAGGAACATTTAGTAAGAAGAAAGTTAATAGCTAGATTAAAAAGCAGTGGCTCCAGTGAAGAAAATTTAGGAAAAGAATAGGGAGAAGTATACCCAGAAAATAATAAACAGCAAACAGAAAACTCCTTTTGAATATCAATTTAAGTCCTTAAAAACATTTCTCAGTCAAAAAATAGTAATCAGTAATGAAGATGTTGAGGTAAATAGATAAACTGGCAGCAATTTTATGTCCCCACCAGCATGGACAGATAGTAGCAGTGATACAAACCAAAAGTTATTAGAAATATTTTAAGATCTCTCCTGAAGCAAAATCATTAATGGCTTCATTAGTTATGCTCAGCTAGCCTGGATGCCTTGGAAGCCTTAACTATAAATAAAACTCTCCTACTGATAGAGTCTAGGACATCTTGTATCTTAAAAAAAAATGATCTGATGAATGAAACACATTAGGAAGAAAGGAGAAAAACAGATGGGTGAAAAACCCAAATGTTGTATGCATTTAATATCAGCTTCTATGATGATGCCTGGTTAAATATAGGATTCCTCAGAACTTGAGGACGGGTGAAGGAACAGCTGTGGCGTCTCCTACCATGCCAGGAACACCACCCAAAAGCATGGGCTTTGAAATGAAAGAGATAAACCTGTCACTTCTCAGCTGTGTGGTCAGTCTATAATCCCCCCAACACTTGGGTTGCTTTTTATTTTTTGTAAAATAAAATAGACAGCATACATGTTTATTGGGTTGTCTGTGAGAGTTGAGGTCATGTATATGTTCTTTGTACTTAGTGCAGTGTCTGATACGAGCAAGCACCAGTGACTGGGGTTTGTCGTTCACTGAATCATTAGCCTGTATTTGAGGACCCACCAGTGCTAGGATTGTGGTGCTCTCTAAGAATGTAGTTTAGCTCTAAGTGAAAGATCGGTCCTGTCCTCTTTGCCCTGATGCTGCTGCTGATGCCACCAGTATCAGCTTCTTAGCACACAAGTATCCTGCCCTTCTTTAGTGATTGAAGTTTGGATAGCAGAGTTTATAGCACATTTGTTGCCTTTCTCCCACTTTTTGCAGTTTGACCTCATCCATAAAGTAGAAATATGATAAGCTTCTCTGAAAAATAAATACCTAGTTGATTAAACTCATATGTGTAGAAGACTTAGGAAGAAATTTTTGCTTAGTAACATGTGTTAGTTGCTGTTAATATCATTGTCATTATCATTGCCAGCAGCAACAAGCCAGTGGGCATCCATATACACATTTGGCAGCCACAGCTTTGAGGGTCTGCCTCCTGGCAGCAAGGCCCCTGACAGCTGGAGCCATCTCTCTGGGGGTCTGGCACTGTAAATACACTGTGGAGAGATCTATGATGGAACTCCTAGCAAGTTGCAGATGAAGGATTCTAAAATAAGAAGGAACTGATGGTTCAAAATGACAGAAAAAAAAAATTTTTTTTATGAGTTTTAAAAACTAAGATGAATAAAAGAGCACATAGAAGTCCCTAATGCATGTGGTGGAATGGGCTGGAATGGACTCCCTAGTAGACCACACCCTTCCATTCTTCTCTCCTCTGAAAAACACCCATTGGTGATGTCAACCAAGTATTTCACCTGTACAAAGAACAGAGTTGGTTAACGATGTAGCCCCATACCACCATAATAATCCCCTTAATTTGTTTAGCGCTTGTTAGTCTATAAAATACTTGCTGAACGATCTGTTTCACAAACTCATTGGAGGCCAGAGACCACTACAGTAATAATGTCGAGAGTAAACGTTTATTGAGCATTTCTGTGCCAGATGTAACATGGCATTCTTGAGTACAGGATACCATAGAACCTCAGAACAACCCGTTCCTAGATGAGGGGCTGTGTGCCCTGCCCAAGGAATCAGACCCCATACGGGTCCAAGGCAGTGTTTGAATTTGGGTCCATCAAGTTCAAAAGCCAGGACCTCTAACTGTTTTGCTGTAATATCCATTGACGCATAGTACCTGTTATTGTGGGGCTTGCCATCTTGTAAAGTATTATAAGCCAGTGGGCCTCAAAAATGTAGTCTGTGGATGAGCAGTATCGGCAATTCCTGATAACTTATCAGAAATGGAGGTTCCTGGGCCCCAGGCCAGACCTATAGAATCATAACCTCTGGAGGTGAGTTCATGTTCCTCCTCCAGGCAACTGTGATCCTCACAAAAGCCTGAGAGTCATGGTAAATGCTCTTGAGAGGCAAGTAGAGCAGAAATTGTCATTATCCCATTTTTACATATGAGAATCTGAGTGGTCAGGGACCCGCTCAAGGTTATATGCCTGACATCAATGGCACAGCTGAAATCTAGACTTTCTGATTCATAATCTAGTGGTTTATTTTCCCCCCCTAGTGTATATGCTGTCTTTTTACTCAGGTCAGCCTAGCTTTCAGGGCAACGTACTGAATACTTGATGATACAAAGGAAGTGCTTTTCATGTTGAAGAGGTGTCCTGAGTATTGAAATCATTTAATTTTTCTGCTGGGCGTTTTTTCCTGGCCAGTGAACCACTAACAGTGTGGTATTGGTCTGCACTCTTTCTCCATTTTTTGATGTAATAAATGCAAAAAAAAAAAAAGATATTATTCCGTAATTTTAAAGAAAGATAGAACTATGTTACACAATCTTTGGAGGGTAGAAAACAAAGAAGAATGTCTCTGGAGCCTACAGCTAGAGTACGATTACTGATCACTTTAGAAAACAATAAGGTACATGTTGTTAGGTGTGAGTTCTGTGCTTGGAGAGATAAAAGAAAAATAGCTTTCATATTTTGCAAAACCCCTAGTGGATTGCTGGGATGTTTTGTCTTCTCAGAGTAATCAAGGATGCTTTCCCTTAAGAAAAGTAACAGATTATTTTGTTAAGGAAAGAAATGATTCTAAGGCAGAGGGCCCACCCCCTCAGTTCTCAATTAAGACCTATCTCAAAGGTTCTCATTTCTAAAGCAAAGTTTTGGAAAATGACCATGGAGGACTTTTCCTCTAAAGGCCTTAAAATTACGTTCAAATTAGCCACATGTGGCTGTTGCACACTTGAAATGTGGCCAGTCCAAACTGAATTACCAGAATCTGTAATACTTTCCTAGGGCTGTTGTAACAGATTACTGCAAGCTCAAGTGGGTTAAAACAACAGAAATGTATTCTCTCACAATTCTTGGGCTAAAAGTCAGAAATCAAGATGTTGGCAGGGTTGTTCTCCCATAGAAGGCTCTAAGGAAGAATCATTCCTTGCTCCGTTCTACCTTGAGGCTGTGGCAGCAATCCTTGGTGACAATTGGCTTGTAGATATATCAGTCTCATCTCCGTGTCCATCTTCACATCATCTTTTCTGCATCTGCAGGGCAGCCCCTGGATGTGGGAAAATCTCCTGCAAAAAAGGAATATAGGGAATTCTCTGACACTCCAGCGATTCATACTTGGCACTTTCACTGCCAGAGCCCAGGTTCAATCCCCAGTCTGGGAACTAACATCTTTGCAAGCTGTGTGACACAGTAAAAATGAAAAGAATGAGTGTAAAATACCTCATTGGTTATTCTTATGTCAATTATGTTGAAATGAGTAGTTGGGTTAAATAAAACATATTCATTTTACTAGTTTGTTTTTATTTTCTCTTAATGTGGGTACTGGGCTTCCCAGGTGGTGCTAATGGTAAAGAATCTACCTGCCAGTGCAGGAGACACAAGAGATGTGTGTTCGATCCCTGGGTCAGGAAGATTCCCTGAAGAAGGAATTGGCAACCTGCTCCAGTATTCTTGCCTGGGAAGTCTCATGGATAGAGGTGACTGGTGGCTATGGTGCAAGGGGTCACAAAAGAGTCAGACATGACTGAGCGTGTGTGTGCATGTGCACACACACACACACACACAATGTAGGTACTAGAAAAATTTAATTACATATGTGCCTTTCTATTAGAAAGCAGTGTCATAATAGATAAAGCAACTCACCTACTAATGCTTAACCTATAAATGTAGCTGACAATAATCACCTCCTTTTCTTTTCTTTGTAGGAGTAGAAACTCTGGTTGGTAGACCTGAAGGGAAGTTAGTTCAGGAAAAGTGTACAAAATGTAAAGCGAAAGGTACAAAATGTAAATTTGCAAAGTCCCTAACTCAACGAATAGGGTGAATGAGTCCCCTTGAAGATTTTAAACTTTGTAAAGTTAGGGATATTTGTTTTATTCACTGGTTTTAAGAGGCACATGGGATAGTACATGACAGACAGCAGGCAGTCAATAAATACTATGTAAGTGAAAAAATAAATATAACATCTTTTGTGGCTCTATTATGTGCTTCTGCATTCCCTTCTTTTTTAACCTTCTTAACAACCCTAGAGATCAGGCATCACTTATCCTCTATGAAATTATAGTCTTGGAAATTAGACTATAATAGGCTATGGAATTCATTCAGAGTGAAACATCTAGTGATCGACAGAACTAATATTGACATCTGCATCTTCATACTCCAAGTACTGTGCTCTTTTCTATCACAGGCCCTCTAAGATGCCTTCATAGAGGAAACAGTTCATAATCTTATATCCAACAAAGACAGTGAAACAGGGAAGACCAGAGGATTTTTTTTTTCAAGTATTTCTGGAGAACTTTCAAATTGTATCATCCAAAAAAGAAGTAATTTATACACAAATATTCGTAGCCTCAGGCTTCCTCGGTGGCTCAGTGGTTAAGAATCCACCTGACAATGTAGGAGACACAGGTAGGGATATTTGTTTTGATCCCTGATCCAGGAAGATCGACTGGAGAAGGAGATGGCAACCCACTCCAATAGTCTTGCCTGGAAAACTCCCATGGACAGAGGAACCTGGCATGCTACAGTCCTGGAGTTGCAAACAGTCAAACATGACTTAGTGACTGAACAGCAACAATATTTATAGCATTATTAGTCACAATAGCCAGAAATTGGAACAACCCAGATTTCCATTAATTGATGAATAAATAAACTAAATGCCTTATGTGCATGCAGTGGAATACTGTTCAGCCATAGAAAGGAATACTGATATCCTAACATGAATAAACCTTGAAAATGTTATATGAAGCTACTCACAAAAAGCCACATACTAGATGAATCTGTTTACATGAGATGTTCAAAATAGGTAAATCCATAGAGATAGAAAGTTATTAGTGAACCATAACAGCACTTAGGAGGGTACAGGATGTGATTGCTATTGGATATATGGTTTCTCTTAAGAATGATATTCTATAATTAATCTAATGATGGTTGAACAACCTTATGGATATATAATACTAAAACCCACTTATCTTAGTTTGTTCAGGCTGCTATAACAAAATATCACAGACTGGATGGCTTATAAACAATAGAAATTTATTATTTACAGTTCTGGAGGCTGGAAGTTCAAGATCAAGATACCATGTCAGTGAGGTTCTGATCAGAGACCTCTCCCAAATGACAGACTGCCCACTTCTCTCTGTGTCCTTATATGGAGGAAGAGGCAAGGGTCTCTGCAGTCTGTTCTATGAAGGTGCTAATCCCATTCACGTGGGCTCTGCCCTCAGGACCAAATCACCTCCCAAAGACCCCACCTCCTAATAGCAGTGCATCTTATCACACAGCGCATGCATTGTCAACACAGGAATTTAGAGGGACATGGTCATTCAGACCAGTGACTGCGTGCATATGCAGGCTCTTCACGACCTCATGGACTGCAGCCTGCCAGTCTCCTATGTCCATGGAATTCTCCATTCAGACCAGAGCAACACTTCCTGTTAAGAGGATGAGTTACATGCTGTATGAATTACATCTCAGCAAAAAATAAACCTTCTGAGATGCAAAACTAACTCAAGCATTACTCCCTCCAGAAAGAGTCTGTCTTGCTGTCAGGAAGCCACGGTTACTAGAGCCAACTGCCCTCAGAAGTGATTCAGGGGATTGTAATCCTATTTGGTTGCTTTTATCTTACAGGCAAGTTGACTGGGTTGACCAGGGACACTCAGAAAAATTGGTGGCATAATCTGAGTACAAGTGTCTCACTGCACTCCGTGCACTCACTGCAGTCCCAGTCTCTCTTCCACTTCCAAAGGGCGGCTACTGTAATAAGTGGAAAAGAATAAGAGACAAACCTTTCTGGGAGCATGAACTCTCTGAGTTTCTCACCCAAGGTGTCATATTGGATCCCCTGGGAAGTGAAAGAGGTGGCAGGAGAGCTCTGTGCTGTGGGAGTGGTCCTGAGGAGTCAGGAAGTGCATTGACTTCACCAGTTTTCAATTCTGTCTCAGGCGGATATCTGTAGGGAACAGACATCTTTTCATTATCTGTTTGTCTATACCAAACCCCTTGGTGGCCAAAACTAAGAACACACGCTGGGACTTCCCTGGTAGTCCAGTGGCTACAGATCCACTTTGCCATGCAGGGAACATGGGTTCGATCCCTATTTGGGGAACTAAGATTCCCACATGCTGTAGAGTAACTGAGCCTGTGCTGCAGAATCCATGTGCCACAACAAAAGTTCCCAGATAACAGCAAAGATCCTGTATGCTGTGACTAAGACCCAATGTAGTCAAAATGAATACATAAATATTTTTAAAATACTAATTGAATCTGTGATTAAACCTCCCCCCACCCCACCCCCCACATCAGAGGGTTATATACCAGGTCAAAGTCTTAAAAATACTTTTGATGCAAAGAGAAGATGATGTCCTGGATAAAGAGTGCCTGAGGGAAGTGTGATGCCACGTATATTATTGAAAAGATATGAAAGCAGCAATGCATATGTTGCTTGAACTACTTAAGTAAAAGGAAGCAAAAATCAATATAAACTCTCTCATTCCAGCTATAGTGCTTCCGCATAGGTGACATCTACACCAGAAAGGAAGTAACACCGTTTGAGACACATTCTGCTTGTTGACGTGGAAACAAGCTTCCAGACAAGCAACTCCAGAATGGAAAGAAAGTGTTACTCTCTTCTAAGGAACCTTGAAGTGGTTAACCTATCAGTTCCTTGCAGGAAATAGTTACTTCCACAGTCAGAGATTTCACAGCTGTCAAAGTTGTACTCTCATCCAGTCTCTCTTTGGGCAGATTTGAAAACCAGTGATGGGTTTGTATGCCCAAGCTCACATGGCTCGAGGCTTTCAGGGGAAAGATTAAATTGGAAAGGTTTGCTTTCCTTTTCTCTCGATAATAACCCTTCCTGATTTGGACTTCATAGTAGTTTTCTTATTACATCATAGCATGTCTTAACTCTACTTTGTTAAGTTCAGTTCAGTTCAGTCGCTCAGTCGTGTCCAACTCTTTGCCACCCCATGAATCACAGCATGCCAGGCCTCCCTGTCCATCACCATCTCCCGGAGTTCACTCAGACTCACGTCCATCGAGTCGGTGATGCCATCCAGCCATCTCATCCTCAGTCGTCCCCTTCTCCTCCTGCCCCCAATCCCTCCCAGCATCAAAGTCTTTCCCAATGAGTCAACTCTTCTCATGAGGTGGCCAAAGTACTGCAGCTTCAGCTTTACCGTCATTCCTTCCAAAGAAATCCCACGGCTGATCTCCTTCAGAATGGACTGGTTGGATCTCCTTGCAGTCCAAGGGACCCTCAAGAGTCTTCTCAACACCACAGTTCAAACGCATCAATTCTTCAGCGCTCAGCCTTCTTCACAGTCCAACTCTCACATCCATACACGACCACAGGAAAAACCATAGCCTTGACTAGACGGACGTTAGTCAGCAAAGTAATGTCTCTGCTTTTGAATATGCTATCTAGGTTGGTCATAACTTTTCTTCCAAGGAGTAAGAGTCTTTTAATTTCATGACTGCAGTCACCATCTGCAGTGATTTTGGAGCCCCCCAAAATAAAGTCTGACACTGTTTCTACTGTTTCCCCATCTATTTTCCTACTTATGTAAATGGATATTGAATTTTATTATTACGAGTGTTGAAGACAAAAGTTTTTGATTGCCTTTGTTATCTGTTTTCCAACTGGAGATGAATTTTAGTAGGTTCTGGGAATTGGTGATGGACAGGGAGGCTTGGCGTGCTGCGATCCATGGGGCTGCAAAGAGTCGGACACGACTGAGCGACTGAACTGAACTGAATAATTACCTATAGACTTTTTTTACAGTAGCAAAGCAATTAGGAGAAGAGATTACTTTCTTAAAGTTAGAACTTTTTTATTTCTTTGAAAATACTTACACACTTTTTATTGATTTATTCACTTATTTGGTTATTTACTAAGCATCTATTACATTCTACATAGTGATAGATGTTGGGTATACATAATTACTTGTGGTTTAGTCCAGGGATTTAAGGAATTTATAATCTTGGTTTTAGATCTTAAACTTAAATCCAGATTTAAGTGAGAAATATAGGCAAAATACAGTATTCTTCTCAATGAACCATAATGTTAAAATATTGGAACCTGTTTCCTTGGTACAACCTACAATGGAGAAGACCATGATCCTGAGGTGAGATAAATCTGGGTTGAAAACCTTTCTTTCAGTGTACCTTTCGGTGTACCTACTAAGTGTATCAATTTGAAGAAATAGCCTAATTCTCTGAGAAATTAGATATGAAATACTTAGCACAGTGACTAGCCTATAATTAGGGTTTAATAACAATGTCTATTGCATTTATTTATCGATAATAAAGATCATAACCATCTCCCCATTTACCAGTGAGTCCCAATGCAAGCAATATGCTTCCATATACTTCATAGATGTCAGTGACTTCTGAAGGACATAGTATGAATAAAGAGGGAAGAGAACAGTGAGAGTGAGAGAGGATAACATGCCAAAATCTGGTCTGTCGTGAACACTTCTGTGTAGGAAAGGTAAAAAATGAGGATGTTTGAGTTCATTGTGAAGTTAACTAGGAAGGGGGCGGGTCTTAACCTCCTTCATAGGTAGGAAAGGAAAAGAAGGCAAGATTGATGACTGTTTGTCCTATGTAATTATATTATTCTGAGGATAAATTGTATCTTATATATAGCTCAGTTGGTAAAGAATCCACCAGCAATGCAGGAGATCCCAGTTCAGTTCCTGGGTCCGGAAGATCTACTGGAGAAGGGATGGGCTACCCACTCCAATATTCTTGGGCTTCTCTAGTGGCTTAGCTGGTAAAAAATCCACCTGCAATGCAGGGAGACCTGAATTTGATCCCTGGGTTGAGAAGATCCCCTGGAGAAGGGAACAGCCACCTACTTTAGTATTCTGGCCTGGAGAATTTCTTCATGGACTCTATAGTCATACGTGATCGCAAAGAGTCAGACATGACTGAGCGGCTTTCACTTTCACTCTATAGCTGTATAGATACAAATGTTTATAAGCATTTTATTACTGTATATTTACCCTGTATCTGGAGCCATATGCTAATATTTGAATTAGAGAATATTCAAAATAGAAACATTTTATCATCCATCTAATATTTTACTGTTAATTATTATTTTAGCTGATTTTTCACTTTTCTTACTATTGAAACATTACGGTCTTGGGCAAAGTATTCATTATTCATAATGATGATGGTAATAACAATACTAATAATAACAGCATTAATTACTGTCTACCTCCATCTCACTTAAATGCTTAAATACATTATATAAATTACATCAGGTTCCGATCAGCCCTAAGATGGCTAATATCATCACATCTGCATCATAGGGGAGGGCAACTACATCATAGTGGGTGAAAATCATGCAGGAATGGCTTCACCAACACCAGGTTCATTCTGCCTCTCTCACCTGGTCCACACCAGCCTCAGACCTTACCAGGTACCTTCCTGAGCAGCACTCTTATTTTTGTACATCATCTCCTGAGCAGGAACTCAACCTTTCTGTCCTTCCACAGTGCCTGTCAGCTTTACCCTTCATCACCTTCTTCCTTAGTTACTGGTCAACCCATTACTCTGGAGAAAATCAAATTAAACTGTGTAGATGTTATGTCCCAAAATAGCTTAATTTTTTTGTATGTAATCACAGTGTAATGATCCTGCTTTCTCTCCAAGGGGGTATCTTTCACCAACTCCCAACATTTTATATCCCTTTGAATGTCACTGTTTTCTTTCCACCCCCTGGGGTAGTAGTCATTATCTCTTCCTCTGGCTTACTCCTGGTATGTTTTCTCCCTCCCTCCTATCTTCCTTTGCTTTCTCGGTCTAATTATATCTTAGCTTAGAATACAGATGTAAAGCTAGTGAAATTGTCTTTAAACACTCCTTCAAACTCCAGCTGTTCACCTCCCTCTGAGTTGAAATGAGTTAAGTTTTAATTTATTTATTTAAAACTTCCTAGGCTAATGTATTCATATATTCAAATACAGTATACACTTTGAGTGGGCTTCCCAGGTGGCACAGTGGTAAAGAATCCACCTGCCAACACAGGAGACAGAGAGGCACAGTTCCATCCCTGGGTTAGGAAGATCCCCTGGAAGAGGGCATGGCAACACACTGCACTGTTCTTGCCAGAAAAATCCCACGGACAGAGGAGCCTGGCTGGCCGGCCAGTGACAGTTCATAGGGTTGCAAAGAGCTGGACGCGATTTAGCAACTAAAACAACAACAACACACTTTGTACAAGGAATATTCTATGCTTCCTTTAAAGGAAAGGGTGAAACTCTCTAACAAAGTCTTGTCCATAGACTAAACTACTGCCTCCACTGTAGGAATTTTGATAATTCAAGGAACAAAGCAAAACCCCAATAAATTCTCATCTTTGAGCAAAAGAATAAATAATAAAAGTGCAGCAGCATTTGTCTGGGTCAACATATTTTGCCAGAACTTGATATGATACTCTCTGTAGAATTTCTCTGAAAAGTTATGAACTTCTGATAAGACTGGAAAGTAGGGGTTGCCCACAAGTGATCTTTGTCAACTAAAAATTGTCAAGTGAAAATGAATTTTCCCCTCTCCTATTTTTTCTCTGAGGCAGAGTTCTTGGATGCCCTCTTTGGGAATGTTTGTCTCCCCAGTGGTGTGATATTTGCACAAAAACTTGGTTTTAATACAATATTTATCTGACTGGAAATAGAGTCAAGTTTGAAGTTGCTCTGGATTCCTTGTGTGTCCCTTATGATTTCTTAGACTTGTTCTGTTCAGCTGCATTCAAGATGAGAAAAGGGAAAAAGAGATTTTCAATCATTACATGTCATGATTGTTTATGATTTCATATTATCTAAACAAATTCTCAATTTAGTAAATAAATAAATGAATAAATGTTTTGTTCAGTGATTTGGAATCACTTTTGAAAAACAATGCAACTATGGGTAGTAATGAATGAAAGTAATTACCACTTATTATGATAGTCATTTCATGATATATACTTATATTAAATCATTATGTTAGATACCTTAAACTATGAATAATACATGTTGTAGGTCAACTATATTGCAGTAGACTGAGGGAAAAACAAGCACTATTACTAACATCAAAAACTTAAAAAAAAATAGAGACACTCACAGAAGAAATTACTCTTGAATTTTGTTCTTTACCTTTTAATTATGTTAATGTAATAGAAACTCGAGGAGTCTTGAACAATATTTGCTACTTCATAGTTTTATAACTTTAAGTCAATCACTCGACCACTTAAGACCTGAGATACTGCATAAGTGGATAATGGAATGGAACCAAAATGAGCTTTCTAGACCAGTGTTACCCACAATTCAGTGCTCATCTACTTCTGTTCAATCTGTATACTCATTGTATACAGAAGTATTATTATTTACTCCAAAATTTTTTAGCTGGCATTCTTTTAATTTATTTATTAACTTATTTATTTAAATTGAAGTATAGTTCATTGGCAATGTTGTGTTAGTCTCAGATGTACAGGAAAGTGATGTGTATATATGTATATGTATATATGTATGTATGTGTGTGTGTGTGTATATATATGTTTATATATATATATGCTTTCAGGTTCTTTTCTATTATAGATCATTATAAAATATTTATTTCAGTTTTTATTAACTATTTTTAGCAAAAGAACTTCATCATAGGTGTATCATTTTTTACAAGTAAGAGAAAAATAGCCATAAAAGTAAATATTACAGAAATAAATTATGAAATCCTGGCTTTTCTTACATTACTCCGATTCTGACTCCTGTTATTTCTCCACAAAACTAAAACTGTCAAGTGTTAGGTTTTTATGACATAGCTCAAACTTTCTTCTTAATCAGAACTCAAAGAAAATTAATTGAGGAAGGTATGAATTTATTCTTGAGTGAATAATATTATTTAGTGCTGTGTCTCTGTACAGTCTAAAAGCTATCTGTCATACTAGTGCTTGCACAGCCCACAGTTTGGGAAATGCTAATATAGAAAGTTGATATTTTCTGGTCCCCAAATAGATGTAATACCCAAACATGATGTATTGGATACACTCTGGCAGAACTGATTCAGGTCAATATATTTCTGTGTGAGATCATGTTCTCATTATGAATTATTTTTCATATGTGGAAGTAATTGTAGTTTTGACCCCCATATACTATGCAAAAGTTCATATAAACCAATTATGATTATGATAAGTAACGGTACTGTTGTACTGGCTTTATAATTCTATTTCATGATGTTCAAGGGCTTTGTAAGTAAGAATAGAGCCCATCTTCTTACTTACCTCTGCCTATGCAGAATATCAAACAACGAGTGACATAAAGTGAAGGTCAGAGTCTCTCAGTCCTGTCCGACTCTTTGTGACCCCGTGGACTATACAGCGCATGGAATTCTCCAGGCCAGAATACTGGAGTGGGTAGCCTTTCCCTTCTCCAGTGGATCTTCCCAACCCAGGAATCGAACTGGGGTCTCCGGCAACGCATGCGGATTCTTCACCAGCTGAGCAATCAGGGAAGCCCGAGTGACATAAAGGGGCCAGACTAACCTCTGAATGGAGCCCTCAAACAGGCTACCTGGCACATGATAGTGTTATGACTAGAGGCCCTTTAAGCACATGATGTTTTGACAGAGTGCTGAGTAGTTGTGGCATTAGTTGTGCAAGATTTAACACAAAAAAAATTCTTAAAAGTTTTAGGGAGTCTAGTTGCTTCTTAAAAGCAGGACTTGTGAGTTTCTTTGGTTTCAGTGCCTTATTTTTAACATTCTTTGAAGGGCCTTTCAGTTCAATGATCTGTGAAAGTGCAATCTTGTTTCCATTTTTAGCCATCCACTGCTGTTATCATAATAAGCCCAATGTTTTAAACTTGTGTCTTCTGATATAATTTCTCCCTAGGCAGGACTATCTAAGCCATTTATTCCCCCTGCCCCATTCCCTCAAAGATAATATCTGGATAATGGATGCATTAGAAGAATGCTAGGATCATTCTCAACTTACCTCTCTCACTTTTAAAAGTTGTGATGAATAGTTATTATCTCAAGCAAGTTTTCTTTCAATTTTGTTTTTTGTCAGGAGTTGGGGAACAGCTTAGCTGGGGGCTTCTGACTCAGGGTCCCTCAGGAAGTGGCAGTCAGATGTCACCTGGGGCTTAAGTTTCTGGATGCTTCACTGGGACTCGAGTTTCCACTTCCAGGTTCGCTCAGTCACACGGAGGCCTGGCAAGTTCATGCTGGCAGGTGGCAGGAGGCCTCTGTCCCTCCACTCAGCTCCTCCATGGCTGCTGTGCAGCCTCATGGCATAGCCCCTGGTATCCTCCAAGAGCAAATGGCGTAGAGAGAAAACAATAGGAAGCCACAGTGCCTTGCATAGGACGTTGTGGTAGAAGGCCATTTCCTCCATATTCTGTATGTTCAAGTGAGTCGCTGTGTTCTGCCCAGACTAGAGGAGAAGGCACTAGGCTCTGTCTTTCAGAAGGAAGAATGTCAAAGGATTTAAAACCACCACAATCTACTTTTCTTCATCTCTGAGCCCCATAACAGGCCAGACTGTTATCACTTCTTACTGCAGTGACACAGACAGTCCCAACTGGTCTTCTTATGCTCACTCTTTTTCATCATTTCTCCATTTCTGTTCCGTTATCCATGTAGCAGCCAAGGTGATCATTTAAAAATATAAATCTATCATTGCACAGTTCTGAACTTTGAGTGGCTTATTATTGCACTTGCAATAAAATACAGAGCCCTTTTCATACTCTGTGATGAGCACTGGTCATAGCAAACACCCTCTTCATAAGAGAAGACTCTACACAGGGACATCACCAGGTGGTCAATACCAGAATCAGATTGATTATATTCTTTGCAGCCAAAAATGGAGAAGCTCTATACAGTCAACAGAAACAAGACCGGGAGCAGACTGTGGCTCAGATCCTGAACTCATTATTGTCAAATTCAGACTGAAATTGAAGAAAGTAGGGAAAACCACTAGACCGTTCAGATATGACCTAAATCAAATCCCTTATGATTACATAGTAGAAGTGAGAAATAGATTCAAGGGATTTAGATCTGATAGACAGAGTGCCTGAAGAAGTATGGATGGAGGTTCATGACATTGTACAGGAGGCAGTGATCAAGACCATACCCAAGAAAAAGAAATGCAAAAAGTCATAATAGTTATCTGAGGAGGCCTTAGAAATAGCTGAGAAAAGAAAAGGCATGAAAGGCAAAGGAGAAAAGGAAAGATATACCCATTTGAATACAGAGTTCCAAAGAATAGCAAGGAGGGATAACAAAGCCTTCCTCAGCTATCAATGCAAAGAAATAGAGGAAAACAACAGAATGGGAAAGACTAGAGATCTCTTCAAGAAAATTAGAGATACCAAGGAAATATTTCATGCAAAGATGGGCACAATAAAGGAGAGAAATGGTGTGGACCTATGGAAGTAGAAGATATTAAGAAGAGGTGGCAAGGATACACAGAAGAACTATACAAAAAGATCTTCATGACCCAGATAACCACAATGGTGTGATCACTCACCTAGAGCCAGACATACTGGAATGTGAAGTCAAGTGGACCTTAGGAAACATCACTATGAACAAAGCTAGTGGAGGTGATGGAATTCCAGTTGAGCTATTTCAAATCCTAAAGGAAGATGCTGTGAAAGTGCTGCACTCAATATGCCAGCAAATTTGGAAAGCTCAGCAGTGGCCACAGGAAAAGGTCAGTTTTCACTCCAGTCCCAAAGAAAGGCAATGCCAAAAAATGCTCAAACTACTGCACAATTGGACTCATCTCACATGCTAGCAACAGAATGCTCAAAATTCTCCAAGCCACACTTCAACAGTACGTGAACCATGAACTTCCAGATGTTCAAGCTGGATTTAAAAGGCAGAGGAACCAGAGATCAAATTGCCAACATCTGTTGGGTCATGGAAAAAGCAAGAGAGTTCCAGAAAAACATCTATTTCTGCTTTATTGACTATGCCAAAGCCTTGGACTGTGTGGATCACAATAAACAGTGGAAAATTCTGAAAGAGAAGGGAATACCAGACCACCTGACCTGCCCCCTGAGAAATCTGTATGCAGGTCAAGAAGCAACATTTAGAACTGGGCATGGAACAGCAACTGGTTCCAAATTGGGAAAGGAGTATGTCAAAGCTGTATATTGTCACCCTGCTTTTTTAACTTATATGAAGAGTACATCATGAGAAGTGCTGGGCTGGATGAAGCACAAGCTGGAATCAAGATTGCCAGGAGAAATATCAATAACTTCAGATATGCAAATGACACCACCCTTATGGCAGAAAGCAAAGAAGACCTAAAGAGCCTCTTGAAAGTGAAAGAGGAGAGTGAAAAAGTTGGCTTAAAACTCAACTTTCAGAAAACGAAGATCATGGCATCTGGTCCCATCACTTCATGGGAAATAGATATGGAAACAATGGAAACAGTTTCTGACTTTATTTTTTGGAGCTCCAAAATCACTGCAGCTGGTGACTGCAGCCATGAAATTAAAAGATGCTTGTTCCTTGGAAGGAAAGTTATGACCAACCTAGACAGCATATTAAAAAGCAGAGACAATACTTTGCCAACAAAGGTCTGTCTAGTCAAAGCTATGGTTTTTCCAGTAGTCATGTATGGATGTGAGAGTTGGATTATAAAGAAAGCCGAGTGCCAAAGAATTGATGCTTTTGAACTGTGGTGTTGGAGAAGACTCTTGAGAGTCCCTTGGACTGCAAGGAGATCCAACCAGTCCATCCTAAAGGAAATCAGTCCTGAATATTCATTGGAAGAACTGGTGCTGAAGTTGAAACTCCAATACTTTGGCCACCTAATGCAGAGCTGACTCTTTTGAAAAGACCCTGATGCTGAGAAAGATTGAAGGCAGGAAGAGAAAGGGACAACAAATGATGAGATTGTTGGATGGCATCACAGACTCAATGGACTTGAGTTTGAGTAAGCTCCAGGAGTTGGTGAATGACAGGAAAGCCTGGCGTGCTGCAGTCCATGTGGTCGCAAAGGGTTGGACACAACTGAGCCATTGAACTAAACTGATGTCCTACATATCACCTCTTTTCATGCAGCTCTTCCCTGGGCTAATGAGGAATTCTAACCTCCCCATGACTCAAACAAGTCAGTCTCTCCCTGATTCATGGCCTTCACATTGGCAGCTCACTCTGTCTTGGTCTTACCCCTTATTTTCTGTGACTAGCTTTAGTCTTTGACTTTCCGCTTAAATCCTTCTCCATTTGAGAAAGTTTCCCGTTTGAAACTAAAGAGCTTTCCAGAATGAAATTAGAGTACCACCTTTCTGCTGTTCTGTCTTTTCTTTAAAAAGAAAAACTTTATTGAAGTATATTTGACATTTTACAAACTCACCATTTCAAAAATGCACAACTTCATACATTTTTACATATGAACACAGCCGTGAAAGTATGATCACAAGTAAACAATCAATATGTCACCCCCAGATTTTCTTCATGACTTGTCATAAAGAGCATTTTTCACTGGGTCTTGAGTTAAAATGCTGGTTAATCATTCCAGTATGTATTGCAGTTTACAATCAGTTTTGCCTCTATTTCAGTCTGTAGTAACTTTGTCTCAACAATTACAAATCTTGAAAAAACTCAAATCTACAAAAAAAGTGTAAGTTTCACATAAAGAGAAAATATATATGTAGAGTTCAGTGCTGTATCTCAATGATCACATCACCTTATATGTTGTAGATGTTGCATTTTTTTCTTTTTTAAAAATTTATTTATTTTTTAATTGAAATATAATTGCTTTATAGAATTTTGTTTTCTGTCGAACCTCAACATGAATCAGCCTTAGGTATACATATATCCCTTTCCTTTTAGATAATTTTTTGAATAAATATTTGATTGTGCATGCTATTAACTGCCTTTAAAGAGACAGAGTTAAGTGTTCTGGTGCTAAGTCAGGCAGCTGGTAGTGTCAAGGAGATTATGATTCACTTAGGAATGTAGGGGTTGATGCTGTTATAGCTGCTCTTTGCATATGAGTAGGTTTATGAATTTTAACAAATTAGGTGAAAGCCTTCTAAATATGAAAAAGAGAATGAGATGCTATATACGCATTACAAATAAACAAAGAAAAACAAGACCCTATTGGGCTGGCATGTAAGGTAAGTTAAGAAAAGTGAGCATTGAGTGTCATCTGTAGTAGCCTGTTGTTATTTCAGAACAGAAAGAGAAGGAGTCATTGAAGTTGTTTAGCCTGACCCCAACTTTTCATCATCTTGGCTTTATTTAAATGTAATTAATATGCACCAGTAGATGAGAAAACACATTTATCTGTCTATACATGTTTTCCATCATTCTTAAGGAAGCAAAGTTAGGAAAATACAAATATCACTCAAAATATGTTTGAATTTCTCTTAAAGGGAAGATTAGTTTAACCATTTTCTGGAGTGGCCCATTATTTTTAAGATTTTTTAAGACTTAGAAATCTTTACACAGATGTGAGGAAATACATTTATACATGACAAAATAGATGCTTTGTTCACATTTATTTTGGTATTCATATATTATAGTGAGTTGTAATGAGGCCACTGTATATTGGGGAGAGAAGCAATGTCAGAATTACAGGGTCTGAATTTGAATTTGGATATATTTAAGCAGGTTTCTTTCCTCTACAATTCCTAATTTAAGCATATATGGCAGTCATTCAACATTTTCTGAACTCACACATTCCTATACAATTTTAATATGCACAGTAAGAAGAACAACAAATCTATGGGTTGTATTCTTTTTAAATACATTAAAGCACCCATTTGATAAACCAAGCACAACAGAATCTACAACTCTCTTTGATTTAATTTTATGTTTTTGTGGTTGTTGACTAATAGCATAGAAAATTACAGCCAATAAATATGACACTGCAATGCTATGCATGTTCAAATAGTTCTTGACTATGTAACTTTCATTAGTCCGTACTGTGGATTCGTTCAGCACATACAGTATGACAAAACCTCAGCTGAATGTATCTATCTGCATTGATCTTCACAGTTGACCTGGTAGGTAGATATTCTGAGATCAACCCTACTTAACAAATAAGAAAACTGTGGCTTAGGTAGAACTTGCCCATAATACCATAGCTTGTAAGTTGTAGAACTGAATTGAAACTTGAGTTTGTAGCCTCTGAAATCATCAGGCAGTGATTATTGATTTTTAAGTCTGTATGATGACACATTTTTATTTCACCCTAGAATCTAGATTGGTTATTTTTGATAGCAAAAAAAAAAAGGTTATATTTTAGAAGGACAGATAGAGATTCCATATGAATGTTCTGCCTTGGCTAAGCTCTAGATGTGTTGAAGGTATCAAGACAACCTGCATGTGGGTTGATAGATTCCTTTTTTCTGCTTCTAAACTGAATGATTAAAGCCAGTTTTGCCTTGTAGCTAATGGTATATGATAAGAATTGAACCAGTTGACATCAGGAAGACAAAACAGCAGCAGCAGCAGCAGCAGCAGCACCCTCCAAGGTAGTCACATATATTGATTATCTGTGATGTCCCAGTCAGTTCTGAACAGTTATGCTTGAATTTAAATAAAATAGTATATTTCAATATATCCTGCAGTCTGGCAAGAATCACATTATTTTTACACAAATGGGTGTTTTCAGGCAATCTCATTATTTTTGTATTTCAAGAGTATTGTGCCTCAAAGACCTTGACTTATTTAGAAATGACATGCAAATTGGGCTGCCTGAAAATCTTTTGGCACATATTCAAGATAAATTTTCAAAAGTGGGAGATGACTTTGGGAACATAATGCATCACTTTGCTTACCTAGTTTAATGGCTTTCAGTCAGGTATTTTATTGGAGAGCTACATTTTGTTGGAGTAATGTTGAATAGGACTCCTGAGAATCTGTTGTCTTTTGAAAATCTGAAACATTACTAATCAAGATCTCTTAGGCCCATTCTGTGCGCAAGATATTTACTTATCCATTGATTCCATGAAATATGCAAATTCTTTGCTCTTCTTAAGTAGATAATCTAGTAAAGGATGACTTCCCTGGTTGATCCTGTAATATAATAGAGTGGAGCTTGGTGAGTTTGCTATTATTAATATCAGATCAAAAGAAAAGTGTGTGCATAAGGCTCTATGTGTCTTTCTGTATAACTGTGTATGTGTATTACATGTGTAGTTTTTTTTTTTTTACTCTTTTTCAAAGATAAATGTAATGAATTTTGCATATTTCTTGCCTCTGATCTCAGCTTATTAGTGGGAACACCTCAAGATCTGATTATATTTGGAAAAATT
Source organism: Budorcas taxicolor (assembly GCF_023091745.1). NCBI lineage: Eukaryota > Metazoa > Chordata > Mammalia > Artiodactyla > Bovidae > Budorcas > Budorcas taxicolor. The sequence goes on from NC_068910.1 coordinate 36,813,680, forward strand.
GTAAACTTCTTGAAGAAGTAATATTTATCATACTAGACACAGTTTCATATCACATTGAGTATGTGACCAATTTTTAACCAAGTAAACTACAGACTCTGACATGTGATTTAAGTTCTACTTTAGAGAGAATAGTGCATCCTTTGATGGTGACTATACTTTGTTTGTCTTAGAATTTCATGGCATATTTTTGTTAACTCCTTCAAAACACTGGCCAATATCACATAATTTATTAAGTATTTCTGTGATGCATTCTTTCTACTATTATCAAATGGCAATAAGTTTTATAGTAAAAAGGTTTGTGTAGGGCATTTTGAAGATGATATTGTTCATGCTTGCTGCGGCAGGTCCCACTTGAGTCTACATCTCTCCCATAGATTATCGGACATATTCCACAATGTCACACATCATGCACGAGAGAGCGGGATTTATTGGGGAACTCACATAGGTCAGGAGTTAGCACAGAGAAAAGCCAGAAATCCCCTAATCCTCGATAGCCAGCCAAAAGATAAGTCAGAACCTGGCTTCCTTGAGCCTGCAGTGTGGGTCTGTGTTCCTGTCAAGAGCCTCCTTGCTCCAGTCGTCTACCTTGTCAGTAAAGGATCAGGCTGCTTGGGCCCCAGGCAGATGATTTGTAGGAGTTCTACCTGGGTCTGAGTTCTCAGAGACCTTCAAACCCTGTGGATGGTGTAGTTTTCCCTTGTATGGAGCATGAGCTGGGTGCAGCCTCTTCTGCTGGGAGAGAGCAGGGCATCCCCATCCTATTTGTCATGTTGCCCATGAACACCAAGTGAGCTTCTGTGCTTATTTTCAGATATTCCTGCTCTTTCAAGCCATATCAGTAGATTTACATGATCTTCAAGCACACAGGTATAATATTTTGTCAAGGCAGGTCACCTCCTAGAGTCATTCTTTAGTGGAATTTTCACTATAATAGCCATGAGAATTATTTATCATCCTCTGTCCTACGTGAGTGGAATTGCACTAATACTGGCTAAAACAAATGAAGTTCTAATGGTTTTTCTCTTTTATGAGTTTATAAAATGACATCATTCTTAGAGTCCAAACTTTTAAAATAAAAATAGCACTAAAGTCTGTGCCTTCACATGGAATTTAATTAAAAACAATAAATGAACACCTATATAGATATGTTAAACTTATTGATTATGTTTTAAAGGTCCTGTGGTTTGAGTGTAAATAGTATTAAATGTTTAAAATAGATTTCATAACCACCCTGATTTACATAGTTCTTTAGGGAGCAGCAGGTGAGAAGCATATTGAATTATGCACAATCCCTACACTGATTTACATGCAAATTAATTTACTAAACTAAGTATAGTCTATCCATTGATTATATTTATTTCATTTTAAGAGACTAATAAAATGGACATTTCTTATCTTCCAAAGTCTTCCTGTATTTTAATTTGGATAAAAATGGTAATGTTGACAATGATAATCCTAATTTGATCCATAGTAAGAGCAATAAACTGTGGGATGTTTACTCTGGCGGTAATGAACTAAGCCAAATATGTATTTACACACACGTGTATATATATTTAATCTATGCACCATCCCTGGGAGGTAGATTCTTTTATTAGGTCTATTTTTCAGATAGGGAAACATAATTAGAAAATCCCATCATTTGCCTTTGATCTCTCTGCAAGCAGAAGCAGGATTTGAATTGAGATGGTTTGACTTTAAGACCCCATGCTTGTTACCACTATTCAACACTGCCTCCTGTCCACAAGTTGTAAGACTATCCTATATATATAATTTTAATTCATGAATGTTATCTGCTGAGGTTTATTTTTTTCTTTTAAGATTGGATATTGAATTTATTGAATTGGACAGTGAATTGGTTTCATATCTCATTACCAATCATACCATTTTTGGTACTGTGTACAGGACATAGTTAAACATTAAAGGAAACATTCCTGATAATATCTTCTTTGAGGTTATCTGACTTCCACACGTATTAATAGTAAATATGAACTCAGAAACTGATTATTTGGGGAGATCACCGAACAAAATGGCTTGGACTTTGAAGTAGGAAAGGGATAGAGACCAGGTCACCAAAAAGCATAGTTTGCAAATGCCTTGGCAACCACATTTGGCAGACAATATTATTTCCAAGGCATTTACAAAGCAACCTATATTCTTTTGCAGCTACTACTACTCTCCTCATCCTTTTTTCAGAGAGTATCATGAAAATTATAGCAAGGTCAGTCCTTTGTTGTAAATTTAATAAAGACCACAACATTGGGCTGCAAAGGAAGGGACGATGTGTGTGTGTTAGTCACTCCATTGTATCCGACCCTGTGACCCCATGGACTGTAGATCACCAGGCTCCTCTGTCCATGGAATTGTCCAGGCAAGAACACTGGACTGGGTTGCCATTTCCTTTCTCCAGGGCATCTTCCTGACCCAGGGATTGAACTCAGGTCTCTCACATTGCAGGCAGATTCTTTACTGTCCAAGCCACCAGGGAAGCCCCACAGGTACAGTGCCTCTTCTGAATTTATGTCTCGTCCATCTTCAGCATCAACATGTTAAATGAAGTTTTAAGAGCTTTCAAAGGTCTTTGGCAGGGAATACCTTATACTTGAACGAGAGAACCTGCACAGAAGTTCATGAAAATGCCAAGGCATGTCTGTCCTGACTTAGGGCCTGTGAATCATAATTCTGAGCAACTTCAGCACAGAGCTATAGCCACATGGTACATCTGGTGACTGACAGCATCCCAGCTGTTCCCCAGAAACGTGCAAAAGAAATAACCGGCAGCCTGAAGCCATGAAAGGCAGCATCTGAGAAGCACTGCTGTGTGTCTGTGACACCCCCAATGCAGAGGAGCACAGGCTCAATGCAAACTGCTCCCCCACCACCGCCCCCACTCCGCCACAGTGTAAAGATGTTCATGCATCAAGAGTCCACAGATGGGGAAATCAGACTTCATCAAGTCTGAGTTGTCAGAGATGACATAATAGTGTTCACCAGTCCATTAAAACAGTGTTTACCACCCCTCCCCCCCCAACTAATCCTGTGACTTGAAAGTACAAGAAAAGTACTGTGGAAGTACTTTTGAACTTTTCAACATTTGAACAACCTACCTGTAGGAAGAGTAATTACACTTTGTGTAATTCCTGTAGGAAGAGGAATTACACTTTGTCAGTTTTCTTCTTCCTCCCCCTCCCTATTGAACTATTTTGCATCCATCTATTCTAACCAGGCAGCTGCTCAAATTTTTGTTCATGCTTTGGTTGCCTCAGGAATTGATTTTTGTAATTCTCTTTTATGACCTTCCCTTACCGGGCTATTTTGAGGTTGCAACATACTCTGAATTCAGCAGGTGCTTCAAGCCTGGCAGCATCTTATTGCCTCTCTTCTGGCTCCCTTTAGTGACTCCCAGTATCAAACGTGATTGCTCCTTTGATTTTAATTTTTCCTTGCTGTGTCACTGAACAACCTTGTTAGTCCTATCACTGAGCCCAGTTGGCAGTGTGAGGAGGTCTGAGTGGTTCCACACTCTGTAAACTGCAGTGGTATTAGCAAGTACAACTGCACTTTCCCAACCACCCAAACCGTATTGTACAGGAAATCTTCATGCTTATTTTGTGGGAAAAAATGCTTTAGAGAGAAAAGAGAAAAAAAAAATCAAACTAAACTCTGTCTGCCTCTCAACATTCTAGTCACCGATGCTTGGAATTTGCAGGAACCAATTTCCATTTTATTCTAGTTAACATTGAATTTAAGGTGTGTGTGCATGTGTGTGTATGTAGTTGATACATATATACACACACCTAAGTATTTTATTATGGTTTTGAGCTGCAGTGAAACCAGCACTCTTTCCTTGATTTTGTATGTGTATCCCTTTAACTCTATAATTCAAAAATATCAAGAAATGTATGTAGCTTTAATAGACATTCAGTGAAGTTAGACACTAAAGGAAAATAAATATAAATAGCTCCCAGCAGCTAAGGCCCTACAAATCAATTCAATTAGTTGATGTATTTATTTGTACATGTACAGCCATGACATTTGTAGAAATGTTGTCCCAACATATATACATAAATGGAGAGATAAAGATACAGGCCCTTGGCTTTGTAGCTGAACAAATTTCCTCAAGCTGTTACTAATGGTAATGACTTTTCGCATTTAAAGGGCATCTTCAAATGGTACAGCAAGGTTATTTTTTATCTCCTTGGCTTTCAAAGTAATTTTTAATCTAAAAATAATATACTTAGAAATATACAACAGAATACATTATTGACAATAACAGCTGGTCTTTATTGAACATTTGCTCTGTGTCCAGCATTATGTTAAGGGTTTCGCGTACAGTGTCCCATTTTCATTTTCAGTGGATTAGTCAGTGGCAATTGCAGATGTTCCCTTTGCTAAAGCATCAGTGATGGTAATCTAGATTTGTAGTAGACTGAATTGTAGACTTATTTTGAGGATAAGTATCCATTTTAAGCACTTTATTTTACTTGGTGTATATATTTTGAATCAATATGAATTAACTTAAAAGTACCTTTAGTCACACTGTACATAAGACTCTGAAAATGTCTATCATTTGTTTCAGAGATTAAGAGATATCCACGTGTAGGGGTTATGGTTGTAGAGTTTCAGCTGAAGCCCTTCTGCACCACTCCTTGGCTACTAATTGTTGTTGCTGTTGTTTAGTTGTTAAGTCCTATCCAACTGTTTGCCACCCCATGGACAGTAGCCCACCAGGCTCCTCTGTCCATGGGATTTGCCAGGCAAGAATACTGGAGTATTCAAGAATACTAAAGTAGGTTGTCATTTCCTTCTTCAGGTTATCTTCCTGAACCAGGGATCAAACCATGTCTCCTGCTTCGGCAAGGGGGTTCTTTACCACTGAGCCATCAGGGAAGCCCCTGATACTGATTGTAGGTTCCACTTTATCCCAGTTTTACAGCTGATGAAGCCAAGACAGAAAGAATGTAAATGCTTTTTCAGGATCATAGTGCTGATAAGTGGTGGAAAACTAACACAAAACTAGTCTTTCTGAACCCAGGATCTCTGAGCAGTTAACCACCATGCACTCTTGCCACTTTTAGTCCTCTGGTAATCTGCTTTCCTTAGGTCCCAAATTTGCAGACTTTTATTCTGATGCTATTTTCTCCACCCTTTTGGTTACTTTAAAATAAACTCTGTTTGTAACTATGAAGATTATGGTGAGTCACTAGACCAATAGGGTCAGAAGACACTCAGAAACTCCATCTAATGACTCAACAGCTTTGTTTGCAGCACTTGCTGTATTATAGCCATCTTTTGTAGCATGGTTCATAGCATTCATCAAACTTCTTTTGGTGAACAGTTTGTATCACCAGAGAATCCTTGACTCATCAGTCACAGAAAAATAATTCCTTGGAGGGAGTTACATCAGCATTATACATTATTGCATTAGAAAGTGTGCCTTTCTCACTTCTCTAGCAGAGACCCAATTCCTGAACGATTAAATGGAGAAAGAGGCACCAGGTATGAGTTGGATGAGGTTCTCATCGCCTGAGGCCCAAGTCGTTAACAAGAGTCTAAAATATCTTCTTCAGTGAAATTTGGAGCACTTGTTTCTCAATTGCTGAAGAAATTCAGAGCCTTGATTTGGGGACTCTACCCATCCCTGTTTTAGTTATAGAATTCTTCATAATAGATAGCATGTCACCCACAGATTACAAGTGTTATGTTGTAGGAATATAACAGACAAGAGAGAAGACTACTGTACTGGTTACTTTCTTGGTGAAGCACAAATTTGCCCTCTGAATGTGCTGTCCCACATTGTGGCTTTGGGGGGAAAGAAAGCTAAGTAAATGGGGTTTCAGTGAGCACACGTGGGAGTATGTCCTGTCGTATTAAGGCAACCTACTAAACTGAACGTTTAAATCCTAGAGTGGTTAGGTGACTGAGTGAATATGAGTGAATATGAGTATGAGGAAAAATTGTTTCTTCACTTACCTGACCCTAATTTTCTGTTTAAAATGCCTTCTGGAATTCTTGAGTCCCTTTCCATGGTTCTATACCTCTCACTTCTCTACCCAGTTATAATTGCCAGGAATTGTGTTTTTCATTCACGATGGAACAAACTTTTCACTCCACATGACTAAGGAATAATATTTAGGGTTAATTAAATATTAATTTACCTTTCCCTATATACCAAACATTGAAGACTAATAAAATTATAAGCCCAGTGTCTTTTTTATGTGGAAAATATACGACATAAACTTCTTTGATTGAGAAGGTACTTTGTGATTTCCTAAGATGGAAACATCTTTAGAAATTATCGGTTTCTTGTAATGTTATGCGTGTGCCAGTTCATAGAGATTTTTCTGTGGTGTGAGAAGCAGATAATCAAATCTCTAAAGAGACAAAATCCTATGGAAAATAATTCTGGTATTCTGCTGATTTAAGTGTCTGAATAAAATGGATTTAGATAAACAGAAAAAATAAACATGTAAATAGTAGAGATAGTAGTTTCTAAACATTGAATTCAGAAACTTTTGATTAATGACTTATATTTCACGTCATATAGATAAAGACTTTTTTCTTTACTTCCTGTGCTTGAAAGAAAAATAAGTTGTATATGAGAGCTCCAGTCAAATAAAAATAGCCCTTTATGGGCACATGTATTATTCCTTCTTTAACAAAGCTCTGTCTCTTATCACAGAGCAGTTTAGGAAGATAGTGATGAGATATGGATATGTATCCTACCTCTTTCATTTAGGAGTTGGGTGCATCATTTGAGATCAGTGACACAGTCTAGCTTGTGCCACAATAAAAAAGATTTCAGTGACACAACACTGCAAATATGTGTATTTTCCTCACACTTTGTCATCCAAGGTGTTCGTCACCAAGGGGCCTCTACTATTAGTTTATTCAAGGACCTCGGCTGTTGGAGGATTCCTCTTAACACCTGTTTTAAACACCATTGACAGGAGGAAGGGAAATGTAAATAATTGAGATTATTCATATTTCTACCTGGAAGTGACAGATAACTCTGTCACATTTCATCTGCTAGTGCACATCACGTGGTCAAGGGCAAAGAAAATAGAATCCTACCATGTGCCCAGCAAGATGTTACTCATGGCAACTATGCCATGTGATTTTGTATAAATCTTGGTACATCTGAGCTCCATTGGTCTGTTTTAAAAAATGTAGAGGATTCGCCTGATTTGACTGCTATTTCTGCAACCATCCTCTGACCTTATATAACCTGGAAATCAGAATAAATCTTTTTTCCCCATTCGTTTAGCTTTTCTTTTTTAAATTCCTATCTGTCAGATGCTGGCTAAACTTTGGAGAAATCACAGAAGGCAGAAACAGACAAAATATTTGATCTCAGGGATCTTATATCACAAGTAACGGTGTGGTACTTCAAGAGGTAGAAAGTTCTAGTAAGAAGAAAAAAACAGGGTTGATTTTTTTCAAGGTAAACTTATCTAGTAGGAATAAACATGCAGACTCCAGAAAGAGTCTCTGATTATCAGTAGGAGAAGCCTTCTGAAAAATCGAAGGGTGAATACAGAGCCCTAAGGCTGGATACTCCTGGGGAAATAAGAGGACCAGACAGATCCTAGAGCATCCGGAGTGCAGTAAGGACCCTGAGAGGAAGTGGGAGACTAAATCAGAGACACAGCAGGGTGTCAGGTCTTGAAGAGCCCTGTATTCATAGTAAGAAATTTGAGCTTTATTCTGAGAGAAGATGAGGGATTTGAGCAGAGGGGTGTCATGGCATGACATGAGTTTCTCTGGCTTCTCTGTAGAGAAAATGCCATAGGGCAGCAATAAGGAAGCAAGGAGCATCACTGGCTACCCGCTGTAGTCATCCCTGTTAGATGATGTTGGCTTAGACCAGAATGGGAGTGATAGCATTGTTTCACCAACGGATTCTGGATGCGTTTGAATATGGAGCCTTCAGATTTATTAATGGATTGTGTGGGGGGATGTGAGATGACTATGGTAGTTATTACTATGGAGATGCTGCAGATGTAGCTATGAAACTAATAGACAACCTGTGCAGGCTAGTACAGTTCCAAGATATGGGATTGCAGACGTTTAATTTTCATAGGGATTAATTGTAATCGAGGGAGACAAACAGTGAAGAAATTTGGAAGATTATTAGTGAGAAAATAGACAATAGTTAGTAGTAGAAAGAAAATCTGAAGATGGAACTTGAGTGACTTAAATAACTATATCAGACACATGTCAGGCAAGCCTGGGAGAACTGAAGCCTAAGCAAAGAGAAGGCAGACATCACAAGATTGGAGAAATGGGAGGGAAGCCCTCAAGCAGACATGTGGTGCAAGGATCCATAGGCTTAGCCAGTGATGGCAAGGTTATGATCTCTGTAGTTTAAAGTTAAGGATGGGAAGAGGAAATGAAAGGAGACAAGAAAACTGGACCAATGAAACTCTTTTGATTAGTAGGATTTTTTCTTTTTAATTTTAAGAATAAAGAATGTTTTACACTTTAAAAAAACACAAAGCTCAAGTGTGTGATCTCGAGTGGCCTCAGACTGCAATAGTTTGAAGAAGAGTTTTGGTTCCCAGCTAGAGACTGAGGTCCTGCCGTGGTGGTGACAGTGCCAGATCCTAGTCACTAGACCGGTGGCCAGTGACAGGGCCCTGCCCTTCGGCTTTGCAAAAAAGTATTCCCTGTGCTGTGCTTAGTCATGTCCAATTTTCTGCAGTTCCATGGACTGTAGCCTGCCAGGCTCCTCTGTCCATGGGGATTCTCCAGGCAAGAATACTGGAGTGGGTTGCCATGCCTTCCTCCAGGGATCTTCCCAACCTAGGGATTGGATCCAGGTCTCCCACATTGCAGGCAGATTCTTTATCACCTGAGCCACCAGGGAAGCCCATGAGAACTGGAGTGGGTAGCCTGTCCCTTTTCCAAGGGATCTTCCCAACCCAGGAATCAAACCAGGATCTCATGCATTACAGTTGGATTCTTTACCATCTGAGCTATGGGGGAAGCCCTCTATCCACATATACTGTACTCTTTTCCTCCTAATAAACATTTCACTTATTTTACTACTTTCCATCTTTGTGGGCTGGTAAAAAATCTGCCTGCAATGCAGGAGCTGGTTCGATTCCTGGGTTGGGAAGATCCCCTGCAAAAGGGATAGGTGGAACAGACAAATGGGCTCTGAGAGTTGCACCTTTGTGGCAGTTTAAATCACTTACATGGGGCACTTCTCGGTTTCCTTTGGCCAGTCATTTTGATTTTCCTGGTTCTGAGTCTGTATTTGGTCTATCTCAGGATCCTCCCATGGCTGTGTATGCGTCTCTCAGCCAAGGTGGATTCTAGCAAAGAGGACTATGGGTAGCCTTGGCATCACTCCTCATTTCACCTCCAAGGAGTTTTCTAGTCAGGAAGATTTCCTTAATTCTGAGAAATATGAGGTCTCTTATCTTTTATCTGAGAAGGTCCCAGCCTCCTCTCTCAGTTGTCCTGCCTTTTCATCTTGGAATATCAGTATTCATAGGCAGGGAACAAACTCCAAGTATTTCCCCGGGGAGTGTGGAGGGCCATCTATCTCCTGCCTCCAGTGAAGGGAGAGGGTGTTTCAGCATTGATAGGAAGCCCACAAAGGCCAGGTCACACCGGGCTCTTATGCTAGGGTAAGAAGTCAGTTGGGTTTTCTCGATGGCTCAATGGTAAAGAATCTGCCTGCAGTGCAGGAGACGCAAGAGACATGGGTTAGAATCCTGGGTTGGGAAAATCTCCTGGAGGAGGAAATGGCAAACCAATCCAGTTTTCTTGCCTGGGAAATCCCATGGACAGAGCCTGGCAAGCGATATAGTCCATGGGTCACGAAGAGTCAGACGTGACTGACCACATGAGCATTTCACGTCAAGGAATTTAGATTATCATGATTCTGTAGCCATAAAAAGTCATTTTAAGCTTTCAAACTGAGTTTATGGCCCAATTTACCCTTTAAGTAAAAATTTACCCTATTTGCTAAAGAATGGACTTTAGCCTTGAGACCATTTGGGAGCCTATTGTTCTATAAGGAATTTCACATTCTTTTCTTATCTTTGCATGACCAATTGCTGTACATTTTGTTTTTAAAGTGAAATAAATATTTGCCCCTCTAAGCCCACACCATTCAGCATTCTTAACAAATGAAATGATCCTCAGAAATAGACTTCCAAATAGCTATGTGTTGCCCTTTCTCTTTAAGCTCTGCATCTTTAACAAATTGTGTTCCATTTAAATGAACGTTTTCCTGAATATTTAACACGTACTTACCGTCTTAAATGGAGGAGAGCAATACTCCACATCTTTTCCTCTGCCTCACCTGTGTTAATAGATTGATGAAAAGTGATGACCTCAGAGACTCTTCAGATCTCCAGACCAGGGAGTTTTACAGCTGTGTCCTCTGCTTTGTTCAGGGCTGCTGGATGTTACTTATCGTGCTTTAGTTTTTTCAGCCTCTGCAAGCTCCCTTAGCAAGCTTTTATCAGTGATTTTAAGCTCCTCTCTGACTGCATGCTGCCTCCCTTGCCAAGTAAAGTATATGGACTTTGTTGAGTAAATTATATATCCTTCTAAGGACTGGCATTCATTTAAGGACTTCGTATCTGGCTCAACCTATTGCTTTTTTGCTAAAAACTGCCATGTGCCTAAGGAATAGAGTGCAAGTTGTTACATATCTCTTGCAGAGGAATGTCCACTGAAGTGGATTATGGACCTGTGTACAATACAGCAATGATGATTCTAGGTTTCTGCTTGAGAGGAATGTGAGCATGTACGTAAGAACACATGTACCCAGTGTCCATCATAGTGCTGTTTTAATAGTAAAGAGACAGAAGCAACCTAACTGTCCATCAGAAAGGGAATGAATAAATAATTTCTTAATTCACATAATGGAATACTGCATAATAAATAACGAAATTAGAACTGCTTATATTAATGGGAATACCTGCAAAAATGTAATATTGGGTGAAAATAGAAAATTTCAAAATAATATAGAAATGCTGTGCTGTTTATAAACATTTAGAAATATAAAATTATATTGTCATCGTTCAGTCACTCGATTGCATCCAACTCTTTGAGACCCATGGACTGCAGCACGCCAGGCTTCTCTGTCCTTCACCATCTTCTGGAGCTTGCTCAAACTCATGTCTGTTGAGTCAGTGATGCCATTCAACCATCTTGTCCTCTGTTGTCCCCTTTTCCCCTGCCTTCAATCTTTCCCAGCAATAGGGTCTTTTCCAGTGAGTCAGCTCTTCTCATCAGGTGGCTGAACCACTGGAGCTTCAGCTTTAGCATCAGTCCTTCCAACGAATATTCAGGGTTGGTTTTCTTTAGGATTGACTGGTTTGACCTCCTTGTAGTCCAAGGGACTCTCAAGAGTCTTCTCCAACACCACAGTTCAAAAGTATGAATTTATATGTGTGTAAGTACATAATTTTATATCTGTGTATATACATAAATTTATACACATATCAATACATGACTAATAGAAGTATAAAAACATACATGGTAATGATTCATACACATCTCAGAAAACTTCTGGGAATAAAAGCAGGTAGGGGAGATAGTGAAGGCCTTGGCTGAACCTGTCATTTTTAAATGCCATGTTAAAGAAGAGGTGGATATATTTTAAACTAATCTGTAAATGTCAGTTCAGTTCAGTCACTCAGTCATGTCCAACTCATTGCAACCCCATGAATCACAGCATGCCAGGCCTCCCTGTCCATCACCAACTCCCAGAGTCTACCCAAACCCATGTCCATCAAGTCGGTGATGCCATCCAATCATTTCATCCTCTGTCATCCCCTTCTCCTCCTGCCCTCAATCTTTCCCAGCTTCAGGGTCTTTTCAAATGAGTCAGCTCTTCGCATCAGGTGGCAAAGTAAATGTTATTGTGTTAAATCTAACTTTTGAGTTCATTGGTGTCATAATAATTTATGGCCATTACTATGAAATAGAAATATTTAAAAATTGAACATATTAAATCATTAAAAATTTGTTTTTTTAAAGTTACTTTTCTCACAAGCCATATCTTGATCACTTCGATATTTTTTTCCTGTACTTTATCCCATTCAAACACATAATATGATCTTTTTTGTGTGTGAGTGACTAAATCATTTTTAGATCTGATGCTCTAGTTTTAATGTTTAGGTTGACTCTTCAATACAATCACAGAATTTATTGTAAGATCTAACCAGTTCAGTTCAGTCACTAAGTCATGTCTGACTCTTTGCAACCCCAAGGACCACAACACGCCAGGCTTCCCTGTCCATCACCAGCTCCTGGAGTTTACCAAAACTCATGCCCATTGAGTCTGTGATGCCATCCAACCATCTCATCCTCTGTTGTCCCCTTCTCCTCCTGCCCTCAATCGTTCCCAGCATCAAGGTCTTTTCCAATGAGTCAGCTCTTTTCATGAGGTGGCCAAAGTATTGGAGTTTCAGCCTCAACATCAGTCTTTCCAATGAACACCCATACTGATCTCCTTTAGGATGGACTGGTTGGATCTCCTTGCAGTCCAGGGGACTCTCAAGAGTCTTCTCCATCACCATAGTTCAAAAACATCAATTCTTTGGCACTCAGCTTTCTTTATAAATAAAGCCAGCCACTGTTTCCACTGTTTCCCCTTCTAACCAAGGGTTTGAAATAACTTGACTGTTGCAAAATGTTAGGTGTTGTTTCAACTATTTAATAGCCACATGAGATGATAATGCAGTTTTGATGTCAACATCAGGTGAGCATTTGTGCTGTGAGCTGGAGGAACTTCAGGCACAGAAAAGGAGTTGAAGCATTTGCCCTAGCCTACCACATAAACCATCTTATTTGAGCCTTATTAGCAATAGACTTTTTGAAAGACTTACTTGGAACTCTCTGATTCCCTGTGGTTCCACCTTTGGGAAAATCTCTCTAGACATGGGAGTACCTGGGGATGCTGACATCCTATAAACAGTCTGGTCTTCCTTCCCTTTCATCATCTTCTGAGGTAAAATAATCAACAAGACAGGTTTAAGAAACCCTCTAGTATTTTAGCCAGGTCATATTGAGCCATTCTATGGAAATCCTGATCCTCCTACTAGGCTTTCTTGGAAAATAAATATGTATGCTTCATGCGCTGACAGGTTAATATAGAATTTAGAACAATGAAACAGCTATTTGTATTTATAAAGTAGAAATAGTTCTCAAGAGCAATGAGTTCAGTCAGATAACTCTCTAACTTAACTCTAAATAAGTTAATTAAAAATTAAGGATTACCGGACTTGTGGTTGCCAAGGGGTTTAGGGGGAAGAGATGGACTGGGAATTTGGAGTGGGTAGATGCAAACTATTTCTTTTAGAATGGATAAACAACAAGATCCTACCTTACAGCACAGGGAGCTATATCTAATCTCCTGCGATAAAACATAATGGAAAAGAATTATAAAAAAGAATGTATATGTGTGTATGACTGAGTCACCTTGCTGTATGCACAGACTGGCACAACATTATAAATCAACTTTACTTCAATAAAAGAAAGAGGATGTGGGAAAAAATTAAAGATTACAAATGAGTTTCCTTACAGTGTACTTTCTAAAGAAAGTAAATCTTTGGGGCTTGAAAAATTAAATGCTGAACATATTTCTTATATGCATATTCCTATATTATATACACATATGCATAAGTGCCAAGTAGCATCAGTTGTGTCCAACTCTTTGTGACCCTATGGACTTAGTCATCCAGGCTCCCCTGTCCATGGGATTCTCCACGCAAGAATACTGGAGCGGGTTGTCATTTCCTCCTCCAGGGGATCTTCTTGACCCAGGGATCAAACCTGCATCTTCAGCATTGGCACACAGATTCTTTACTACTGCACCACTTGGGAAGCCCCATATTATATAGTAGATTTATATTGAAATAATATATTTTCCCTTTTAAAACCTCTTCTATTTTTTCAATTTTTAAATGCATTCTCTCCCTTACTAGAAATAAAATGATATTTTTAGATTTGCATAGCCTTACATTTAGCATCGTTTTGTTTCATTTAACAAATGTCAGCACTGGTTTCATATACCCCAAATTTATTTTCTTCACCTTAATTTTGAACATGTTCACCCAAACAAAAATATGTGCTTATCTTTATCCTTTTTTATTTATAATTGATTTCTCTATCCCTAGACCTACCCAGTGCCTGGCACATGTTAGATGCTGAAGTGTCTAACTGAGTGGGTAAAGCTACATACACAGTGTTAATATAAGTGAATATAGACCGTGTCTTACAAGTTACACTTGCTATATTGTGTGCCACTCCTGTCCCACGTTTTCTCTATAGTCCTTACTAATATGTCTATGCCTTTCCTTGTGGGCTTTTGTCTGTCTCTCTCCATATAAACACTCTATGTACACACTGCGAGAAGATGGCGATTTTATTGTCCCGACTGCTGTACTCTTTATGTGTGTCACATAACAAATGTATTACAAGTTGTTTATCAAGGAATAAATACTGGTTTGCAATAACTCTAAAGTAGACTGTTAAAGGAAATGCAAAGAATAGGAGTCCTCCTGTAATTTTCTTCTTCCAGGATTTTAATATGGAATTAAGCTTTTTGAGCATTTCCTATAAGATAATTATGGATTCATTTCATCTCTTCTTGTCAAGGATGCCATTTCCAAATGTAGAAGTACATCATTTTGCTTCTACCAGACCTTTAGGAAATTGACTGCCTTTTGCATAATAACCTAGGGTCTAGCCCAGTTTTCTCCCGTCTACTGTTGCGGTTGTAATCTTCTGTTACTAAAGAAAAACACCTACAATGTTAAAGAGCATCTCTGATACCTTAGCCCTTATTTGCATAATGAGATAATTTTATTTCTTGGGTTGCCATCCTAAAGGCACTTTTTTCTAAGTCTTCAGAAACCTGTGAGTATTTTTAAATTACTGTTGCTATACATGATAAAGTTTAAGGCTGTGGCCTTCAGAGATGATTCAGTTAATCCATTCTAACATCTCTTCAGCAGCTCAGCTTTTTATGTGTGTGTGTTTGCTCTCCACCTTTTTTTGCAACTGTTTCCACTGAGTCATGTTTCAGCACTTGCAGAAACTCATGACAACTTGTCATCTAGTAAAACCTTCTACTTTGTGCATTTTGTTATTATGGGGGTGGATCAGTGTGCTGTAAGTGTACAAAATCTTGATGTAATGGAAACCTTAAGTGGAAAAGAAAACACGAAAGATATTTTTATTAGTTTGTTTTTCTAAGAAATTTAATGGTGTAAGACTAATATCGGAGCATTTAAAAATCATAAACATGCAGCCAAGTGGAAGAACAACTGCTATGAACATTGTAGAGTGTTTTATCTGAGAATGCACTTGTGTTTTCCATTGCCAAAAAGAAATTGACATTGTGTTCCGTTAATAACTTGGGGAAAATACATTTTCAAGTATATGATGCAGGAAGTCATTTGACCTGGAATGGGTGGTTAAATTTGTTTTGGTTGTGTAAACAACTGAATAATTTTTTTCTCCAAATAGAGTTGTTCTCACCAAAATTGTTTCTCTCTAACATTCTTTATATGCATTATCTCATTTATTCCATGTGATAATCTTTTTAGATACTGTTGTTATCCCTTTTTTACAGGTCTTTTCAGCAAACGTTAGAAATGTGTAGATGGGTCATATTGATGGAATGTGATATGCTTAACCTCTTCTTACAAAACTCATTAAACAATCATATTCCACATGCTCTATGTGCAGCTTTGCAGCTCATGCAGGAGAGGTTTAGAAGCAAAAGTCCTCCCAGCACCTAAGAGAAAGAATGGAACTTGTTAAAAATACGTCTATTATAGATAAGACCCTTTCAAGAAAGGCGATAGCTGTGAGACAGAGGTGAGTACAGGTAAAAGAGAGCAGCAGCCCATGAGCTTGGCAGCATCTCCCCAGCTTCATCTCCAAGAGCTCAGGGAAGAGCCAGGTATCTGGGTTGTTGGCTTTTGCAGGAAAACGGTGCTCCTCTGAGAGGCATGGATGGACCTGACCCTGCCCAGGTCCAGTAGTGAGAAGACCCTACAAGCACAATAGGAGACCCAAGTTTGGAGAGAACCATGGTACATTCTGTTTTTTTCTGTGCCCCTTCAATCATCACTATCCCTGATTCAGTATGTATTGGTGTGAATGTAATGTTATGAATGGAAACATAACTAGCTAGGTAACTAGTTGTGAGGCCTAGGGGACTGTTCAGAGTCTGATTTTCCCATGTGCAGGTGGTGTTCTCCAGGTGGGACAGCTGTTGATGAATCCACTCAGTGGTCCAAATAGGAAGAAGACTTAGACACTTGCAGAATGTCTCAGTCTCATCTTTTCTGGGCCACCTGCTGCCCACCTGGCTTGGGCTTCATTTTTAACACCCAATGAATGGATGAAATATAGAACAAAAAGGATCCTAGAAACGTTAAATTGACTTATATTTTAAATAGAAAGAGGGTTCTCATGAAAGAAAGAATCTAGAGGCAGAAAGGAAGGGCGAATGGGGACAGGACAGAGGATGGAGCTGGGAGAACACATTTTTAAGAGGCATCTTAAACACTTAGGAAATACATTTGGGAGGGAGACTGGCTATGATGCTTGGCTCTGTAGTATAACAGACTGCCCCTGTGGCATCAGTTATACAGATGACTCTAAAATTTTTAATAATATTTCTGAAGTCAGGTGAGCTTTGCTTTTCAGTGCACCAAACCTATAGTGATGTGTACTACTAGGTGGTCTGGCTTTATTCTGGAGGCATAGGGACTGGAATATTCTACAGCTGTGTCCACAAAGATTCTATTACGTACGTCTAGATAATAACATATTAATGGCTGGAAACACTGTAATGTTTTCCACTGGAAGTCCACTGTTAAACTTAATGTAAACAAAGCATATGTATGCTTTTGAAATTGGAGCGCAAGCAGGTGCTTTTGCAGCGGTTTTGAAGTCAAGGTATGACATATATTAATGCTAGTTTCACATAGTAGAGAACGTTATTAATGCTAAGGGAATATAGTTAGAAAGATGCGGCTTTCAGCCAGGGAGAGTGATGTAGATAAAAGATATTTTCTGGGTTATTTTAACTGAGGAATTCATCTGACAAATTGCATTTCTTCTCTTAACTCTTTAAAGAAATCAACATGTACTTTATGATATCTGTATCACAGATGGAAACAGAGTAATATCTCAAGATACAGGCATTTAATTTAGTCACATTCAGCTATGCAAACTTAAAATGAAAGGAAATATGGAAGAAATAACAATTTAAATAGTACGAGCAGTTTCTCACACTGTTTGACCCAAAGGGTACTAGCCTGCGTGATCTTGAGATAGGAGAAGTGAATCTGCTTGTGACTCTGTAGATCCTATTTCATTTCATGAGTGACAACAGGAAGCATCTTAGGGTGCTGTCCATGAGCATATATTTACAAATACAGAAAGATTGAGAGCATGAGGAGAAGGGGGGCAACAGAGGACGAGATGGTTGGACAGCATCATTGACTCAATGGACATGAGTTTGAGCAAACTCTGGGAAAACAGTGAAGGATCGGGAAGCTTGGTATGCTACAGTGCATGGGGTCACAGAGTTTGACGAGACTTAGTGACTGAACAGCAACAGAAGTGTATTTTGCATGTTGGAAGCCGGAACCTGCAAATTGCTAGGGCAATGGCATAATGTTTTGTTTTTCTCCCCTGTTAACTTGCTCTATCATTCTGAAAACCACCACTTAGTTGCTCTTAAGATTGCTGCCCTAGTTTGAAACTCTGATGGAGATGCCAAGTCCAGTGGAAACAGTTCTGTTCTTCTCATATATTTTGTCAGTGATGATTCATTTCCCCAGACACTGTCCCAGCCTGTTTCTCTTCATTTCTTGGCCAAAATTGAATCACACACCCAAACCTGGCAAGAAAAACGGTACCATGATGATTCATTAAATCAGCCATAATTCAACCACAGGCCTAGGAATGTGCCTTATTCACTGATGCCTAGGGCCAGGCCAATCATAAGAAAGTATTAGATTCTATTAGATAGAGGAAAGGGAGGAAACAGCAGTCAGGTAGGCAGATAGGTTATACAATGTATTTAATCAGTAATGTGTTGTAAAACACTGGTTCTAGTTTGCATTTTTACATTCACAGTACTTTATAAGTGATATACCCAAGAACCCACTCCAGTATTCTTGCCTGGGAAATCCCATGGACAGAGGAGTCAGGCAGGCTACAGTCTATGGGTCACAAAAGAGTTGGACACAACTAAACAGCAACAAAATTACCTAAGAACATGAATAGCATGCTTCCGGGCAATAAAGAGGCATTTTGTGGGGTAATTGTGACTCAGACTTTTGCCTTAAGGTTGATGTTAATCTCGTACAGAAGGTGAGATTCAGTTTTAATATCAAAATCTGCTTAAGCTTCCTATTTATCCTTCCTGAGTATGTCATAAGTGTTCTCTTTAAAGATAAATATAGAACCAAGTTTGCTGTTAAAAATAAAAAATGTTTGGCCATCAGCTTAGGTGTTTGTTTTTCTTTTTGGAAAGAAAACCAGTGTAGAGTCACTCTGTACTGAATAAACCTCATCAAATCTATCCAGACATCTCGGTGATCAACAATAAGAAGGGAAAAATACTATGCCAACTATATGCTTGCCACTATTCTAAGTATTGTGGGTAGAACATAGAATGAGACAGTTATGTTTCCTGTTCTTATAGAGTTTATGTTCAATTGAGGAAATAAAAAACAAGCCATGTTAACTAGAAAAAAGAAAAACAGTAAAAAGTAAAATACTGAAAAGTACTCTGAAAACAAATAAATAGGTGGCTATTTTAGAGTGTCAGGGAAGTCCTCTCTGAGGAAGTAACACCTAAGCTGAAATCTTATTGAAAAGAAAATGAATGTAAGGAGCCTGTGTGTATAACTCTGAGGACCTGCTGGCTAAATATTAGGTTATAGCTCGTGCCGAGACCTTGAGGTGAGAATGCAGGGAGCAAAGGAAGAGAGAGAGATGAGGTCAGAGAGGTCCACAGGGACTAGATCATGGGGGATTGTGTAATCAAATGTAAAAGGAGAGATATTTTTATTCCAGGCACATTGGGAAGCCATCGCAAAGGTCCATGTTGAGAAGTGACAAGATCGCATACTGGATGGTATGGCATAGTATCATAGGGGGGCAAAGTACAGTTAGAGGATTAAGAGGTACAGGCTATTATATATAAAATAAGCTAAAGGATATATTGTACAACACAGGTAATATAGCCAATATTTTATAATAACTGTAAATGGAATAGAGCCTTAAATTGTGAATCACTATAGTGTTCACCTGTTACTTATATAATACTGTATATCAACTATACTTGAACTTTTTTGTAATGTTCAGTTGTTGCCCAGGTGATAGATGACAGATGACAGTGGATAAGACCAAGGTAGCAGTCGTGAGATGTGCAAGATATGTATGGGTTTCAGGTGTCACGGGAAGTAGGGAAATGAGAGAAAAGATAATTCTCTAGATGTTTGGCTTAAGCTACAGAGTAGAGAGAGGAATTGTTTTCTACTGAGATGCATAGAAAGTGGAATCCTGGAAAGATGGTGGTCAGAATCCAGCATTCTCTTTTGGGCCTATTAAGTCAGAGGTGCCTGTGGAAATTCCCGGTAGAGATACCAAGGAAGTAGTTGGTACAATAGCCTGGAGTTCCAGGAAGAAACTCGGTCTGGAGATAGAGATTTGAGAGTCATCTGCATATAGAAAAGCAGAGAAGTGCCCACACAGTTATTTTAATTAATTCCACAGTGCATTCCAAACTATAATTTGGATGACTAAAAATTGATGGGTACTTATTTATTGAAAATAAATAATTATTGAAAATAAATAAGTACTTGTCTTGAAAATTTGTTGACAACACGATTTCTGAGAAATTAATTGATTGCTCATGACAAGCAGTGATGGCTTTTTCATCAAACTTTCCCAAAAAGACAAAGGAAGTTTTATTGTATCAGCTTTCACTTGCTTTGAAAATATTTTTTTGTTCATCACTGGAGTTAGCAATAAAATTCTCTGCTTTTGCTTCATAAATCAAACAAGGACACAATTGTTAAATAGTCTATATCGTATTAATTAAGCTCTGAAACAAGGCAAGCATTACAGCCATTTATAACAGGATGTTGCGTAAGTTGCTAATCAATGAGAAAAGCAACTAATTAACAAGCCACTAGTCAGCGTTTTGAGCAGAAATTGGTGACTTTCAGCTTAATTAAACTTTGCAGGTGTCAGTGATGATATGAAAGAATCTGTAATCTCTTTGTGTCTAAATTCCAACAGATCATTTTCACATCTGTACATCTTTAAGTCCTCTATCTAAAGAGGTAAAGGGATTTATGTCTTCAGTCACTTTGCATTTTTAAAAGCCCCTTTTAAAACTAAATTGTTAAGGTTTCTCTTGGATTAAGACAGCAGAATGAAGTTCCTGAACGATTTCACCCCAAACATATTATACTTAGAATTTGACTAAATTCCACTTACAAAAAATATTTTTTAAAAATCTGCTGAAAAAAATAAGTGAATCTGTAAAGTACCCTTTTTGAAACGTGATTTGCATACCATTAAATGCCCTTTTTATGGAGAAGGCAATGGCACCCCACTCCAGTACTCTTGCCTGGAAAATCCCATGGATGGAGGAGCCTGGAAGGCTGCAGTCCATGGGGTTGCTGAGCGTCAGACACGACTGAGTGACTTCCCTTTCACTTTTCACTTTCATGCATTGGAGAAGGAAATGGCAACCCACTCCAGTGTTCTTGCCTGGAGAATCTCAGGGACGGGGGAGCCTGGTGGGCTGCCATCTCTGGGGTCGCACAGAGTCAGACACGACTGAAGCAACTTAGCAGCAGCAGCACCAAATGCCCTTTTTTAAGTGTAAATTTTATTTGTTAGTAAATGTACAGAATGTACAGAGTGGTGCAATCATCACCAAAACACATTTAGAATAAATGAAATTTTAAACTTTGGACAAATGTATCCATAGTGTGTTGCGTTTAGCTTGCAGGGGAAGCTGGGACACACCTAATCTTTAGGACTGACTTATAAAAGGATTAGAATACCTTTTTTTCTAGTCTTAAAATATTTCCATAAGTTGGCTAAAACAAACATTGTAGACATAATGCATCAAGGATTGAGGTTAATTTTTCCTTACATAGTATTTAAGTAACACAGATCTTCTGTGATTAGATTTTTTAACAAAAATTTAAAATCTTAGTTTTTCATGATGCCCCTATTTCTTTTTAGGCATCATTCTCTCATAGTTAATCCCAGTAATGCAAGTGTTCTTTCATAATGATAATGTTCTACTTTCTTCTCAGTTATAATCTCTTTGCTTAGATGATGTAATTTTTAAAGAGCTGCTTAGGAAATGTACAAACATCTATAATAGGAATTTAGATAAGTGTGCATATCTAAAATATGTCATATAAGACATTTACATGAAATTATTTGAAATTTTCAAGATATAGGTTGTGGTTTGCCAAATAATAGTAGCAAATAAAAATCATGTTCCCAGCCATCACTTTCTGTGTTTCAGAAACTTTTTTAAGCTATAGATAGGTTTTTCTTCATCTAATATTTACAACAGGCTATGGAATAGGCACTCATATTGGCCCCATTCCACAAACTAGGAAACTAAGGCACAGAGAAATTAAATCGTTTGCTCATTTCCTACTGGAAATTTCTATTATCACCATTGCTCACATAATATGCTTTCAATGGTTTGACATCAGTAAGACCTAACAAGGTTTCATCTGATAGTTCCAATCTGACAATAATTATCAGAGTTTGCTCTGAAACAGTTCCTTTAAAATTGGGAGATATTTTCAGACACTTTGGCCACCTAGTGTTGTATAAAGAATAGTAAACTTGAAATCTGTAGATGTGAGTTAGAAATGATAATTCCTCTAACATAACTGTGTGAACTTGGGAAATTACTTAGGTTCTTTGAACTTGTTGTCAGTAATATAGAGAGGGTATTCCCTGGCTGTCCTGGTGCCTCTCTTTTAGGGCTTCATGATAGCAAGATGGTAGCCTCATCACATTGCCTGGGAGTGTCTGTCCAATTCACTGTCTTTCTGTAATAATAGCGACCTTAATGATAGGGACCACATCTTTTTATCTTCGTATCATCAGTAGCACTGAGGATATTTTCTGTCACCTCAGAAGTGCATATTCAATATGTGTAAAGTATAAAGAAAGAAATAATATTATATTTCCCCCCAAAGAGCTGTCATCAAGATCAAATGTAGTAATCTAAGTGACATGCTATTCTTGGGCTCTTGCTCCCAGCTGTAGTTGACTAAAAAATACCAAAATGGGGCTTCCCCTAGTAGCAATATAGATTGATTCATAGGCACAGATGCAACATAGGAACCACATGGGGTGCAAATATTTTTCAAACTAATAGCTTGAGGAATAGAGAGAGAACGTTCCACTTTGCACCTAGGGGAAAACATGTGCAGCATCTATGTCTACCTTAATTTTCTGTTTTTGCTCTCTCCTAAAGTCTTTCAAATTGTTTATCAGACACCATGTGTGGTCATTGGGTCACAGTTGTAAAGTGACTGACATTGCAAGAACCATTTGGTTTAGTAATGAGAAAGGGCAAGTCCCACTGAATCTAGTTCTAAGGATCACACAGCTCATTTCATGACTGTTTTTATATCCTTACAGAGAAGGCTTTTTATGTGCTGATGAAGAATATGAGGGAACAAGCACTTTTTCCTTGAAATGTTTTTTGTATTGATCAAACATGTTAATTACATAACATAGACAGCTTACCAGGGCTGTGACTGCTTACAGCTTTTCTGGCCACAAGACAGTACAGAGCATTTGTTATGCTTTCATTTTCTCAGAAGTACTCAGAGCTGATGGCTTTAACCCTTTCAATTTTATAATCTCTTGTTCTTTGATAGAAAATAAGCCCCTGTTTCTGTACTTGGTGTTTTTTTTTTTCTTCTAGTATAAATGAGTATCTCTTCCCACCCGCTCCCCCCAGCTTAAGAGCATCAGTTCCACTCCAAATGTGTACTCAGGCAGTGACCTGGTTTTTTATTGTAGTAAAAGTCATATAATATAAAGCATATGCACCAAGTACATTTACATTGCTATGCAAGTCCCACCATCATCTGTCTCTCATATTTTTCACCTCTCTAAATCAAAACACTGTCCCCATTAAATACTAACTCCCATTGCCCCTCCCTTCGCCCCACAGCCCCTAGCATCCACCAGTGTATTTTTGACTTTATGAATTTGACTATTCTAGATACATCATATAAGTGGAGTCAAACAGTATTTGTCTATGCCTAATGTATTTGGAGAAGACTCTTGAGAATCCCTTGGACTGCAAGGAGATCCAACCAGTCCATTCTGAAGGAGATCAGCCCTGGGATTTCTTTGGAGGGAATGATGCTGAAGCTGAAACTCCAGTACTTTGGCTACCTCATGCGAAGAGTTGACTCATTGGAAAAGACTCTGATGCTGGGAGGGATTGGGGGCAGGAGGAGAAGGGGATGACCGAGGATGAGATGGCTGGATGGCATCACGGACTCGATGGACATGAGTCTGAGTGAACTCCAGGAGTTGGTGATGGACAGGGAGGCCTGGTGTACTGTGATTCATGGTGTCGCAAAGAGTCGGACACGACTGAGCGACTGAATTGAACTGAACGGAATGTATTTGGGATGCATTTTTAAGGTTAACTTGTTCTATGTCCTGAAAATGTATCTGCCTCTCCCCCCAACTCCTTGGGCTATACAGTGGGTTCCCATTGGTTGTCTGTTTTATGCATAGTAGAACTCAGTCAGTGCTTCCCAAATGATGCAGTGGTGAAGAACACTCCTGCAGTGCAGGAGACACAGATGATGCAGGTTTGATCCCTGGATCAAGAAGATTCTCTAGAGTAGGATATGGCTTCCCACCCTTGCCTTAAAAACTCTATGGACAGAAGAGCCTGGTGGGCTGCAGTCCATGGAGTGATGAAGAGTAGGACACGACTGAGCACACCTGCCCCCCACCAAAAAAGTACAGAACCTGATCAAAAACTGGTCAGAAGACCTAAGTAAACATTTTTCCAAAGAAGACATACAGATGGCCAGTAAGGACATGAAAAGATGCTCAACATCACTAATCACTAGAGAAATGCAAATCAAATCTGCAATGAGGTGCTACCTCATACTGGTCAGAATGGCCATCATCAAAAAATCTACAAACAATAAATGCTGAAGAGGATGTGGAGAAAAGGGAAAACTCTTACACTATTGGTAGGAATGGAAACTGATTCAGCCACTGTGAAGAACAGTATGGAGGTTCCTTGAAAAACTAAAAATAGAACTACCATATGACCCAGAAATCCCACTCCTGGGCATAAACTTGGAGAAAAGCATAATTTAAAAATATATATATATATATACGTATATGTATATGTATATGCACCTCAGTGTTCACTGCAATACTATTTACAGTAGCCAGGACATGGAAGCAATGATTTATCATCCCCAGTCCCTGGAGAGCTTTGAGAATTGTCAGTTAGCTGGCCATTCATTTGGTTATACTAAGACTGAGTAATTGAAAGCAGTGCAAGACTGTACTATATAAAATCATATTTATTTTCTGCTTAATGCAGCTCTGTCTGAGCTAATCTAGTGATGCAGGAAGTGGTTTTGAATTTAAGACATGTATTAATTTATGAAGAGTACATGAAAATCTAAGTTGTAGGACTTGCAGGATAAAATAATGACCCTATACTTTTATTTTCATAAAAGACTCAGTGAATGTCGCTACAAGTTGGATTTAATACTTTTAATTGCTTGGATATAAGTGGAAAATCTGTTTACAGAAGAATGTCCTTGTGCATAGGATTAATAGGATTTTAGGAAATTTGAAACCCTCACTTATGGACAAAATAGACATAACACTAGACTCTATAATAACATCCCTCCTTTGAATCATGACACTCAAACTCCAAAACACCTCTGTTAAGAATTGCTTGATTGAGCATGCTTTTATCTTTTAGACCTCTTTCCTGGATGTTTAGCAAAATAAATCCGTATGTTTTATGAGAAATGAACCTAAACATAAAATAAGAAAGACTTGATATCTGGCTTTAAAAGTATATATTTGAACTTTGGTCAGTAGTAGACCTCTCTGAATCATAATTTCCATCTTTACAAATGAAATAATAAAAATTGTGTCTGCCATGAAAGGAAGATAAGGGGGTGACAGAGGCTGAGATGGGTAGATGGTATCACCGACTCAATGGACATGAGTTTGAGCAAACTGGAAGATAATGAAGAGCAGAGGATACTTGTATGCTACAGTCAATGGGGTCACAAAGAGTCAGACACGACTTAGCAACTGACCAACAGCAACATATAAGGTTGTTGGAAAGATTACATGAGAAAACCCCTGTAAAAATCTTGGCATCTTGTTGGACACATAGAACATTGTCAGTAAATGTCAGCAGTGCCTATCTCTTCTACTGCTCATCATCTTCAATGTATATACAAGTACAACTTGAGGAATAGGGACTGGAGTGAGTCAGTCTAAGAACATTCTGGAAGGGAATATTATGTGCTGAATTTTGACCAGAATTTTGGTTGTAATTCTCAGATGTCTGTTAAGTTACCCTATTTCAGTAATGATCTGTGAAAGAATCTGGATTCTTCTTAACTTGTATTTTATTATAACACAAAAAAATTAAGTGGAAAAAGACTTAGTAAATCTCAGGGAATGAAAGCCAAATACAGTTTGCATATGTTTAGCTTGTATAGTTATAAGGAATTTTTTTCACTGCATTATGATCCATTTTCTTTCACAAAAATATCAGTGACGACCTTAAGCGGATAAGGTCACAAAAATGAGCCCTATTCAGCTTCATTATAGACTTCTCCAGAAGGGCAGTGTCCTCTCTGGCTCCCTTTCCATGCCTGGCACAGGACTTGTCCAGACCATTGCGTGCTGTCACGTCACATCTGAATTTCCAGGCTCCTGTGGTGCTCTGTGAAAATCACAGCCTCCACTTGCCTGTTTAAGTGCATGGAATTAACATTAAGGGATCCTTTGTCACAGAGACTGCTGAGGCACTTTGTTTCATTTCTATCCTAAATGTTAGAAAATAGCCCCTTTCTCTAAGTCTGATCTTGCTCTGCATAGCTGCGTTTTGCTTTGCTGTTTCAACTTGCTGCTTTTTACCCTATTTTCGCTTCTCACTGTGACAAGAGGAAGGGATCTGGTATTTATAACCTTTTGATTAAAAAAGAGTAACTTCTAGATAGGAACCTGAGCTGCTAATGTAGCCCTCATTAGACAGAAGATAAGGACTTCACTTTGCCAGGGTGATACCAGGAGATGCTTAGCTGCAGTTAATGTGACGTTACCCTGTTAAAAATATCACACAAGTTACCAGACTAGCAGCAGGTAAAGTATTAATAGTTGCTCAATAAAGATTTGTTGAGGTGAATTCCCAAAACTAAGAATCTTTGTACAGATGTTGAGTGACCGGTCATGGGTATCACAGAGGGGTAATACTTTCAAAGATTTATCTTTCTTTTGAAAAATGTTCAGTTAGTATAATTTATTAAATTGGGAGAGTCATCAATTCTGATTCTGAAGTATAGATGTAAGATAAGTATGTTTTACAGTAGAGGAGACTGCTGAAAAACCTGGAACATATGAGCAATTATAATGGATAATGATACTTAATATAATTATTATTTTTTACTGAATATGTGGCAGAGCTTCTGAGAAATCTCTTATATACATTATCTTAAGATAGGCTATTTCACAGTAACCATAAAACAGAGAGTGTTAATATATCCATTTATAGATGAAGTAACAGAAGCTCAGAGAGGTTGATATCTCAGCCTAGATCACACAGCTGGAATGGAAAAGCTAGGATTTGAGCCCAGTATACTTTAACTCCAAAACTAGTCCTCTTAAGGAATGGATCTCCTAGATTGAAAAGTAGGTGAGAGGAGGACAGTGGAGACACACATCTGTTTTGTTTTTGTTTTTTTCCTTACACAAAATTGATTCTGTATTTATATGTAGTAAAGCAAATTGTCTATAGCTATTAAAGCGTTACCTGCACAGGAGTGGGTGAAATTAAAGATCTATGCTGTGTTTTGGTGGAGAAGGAAATGGCAACCCACTCCAGTGTTCTTGCCTGGAGAATCCCAGGGACAGGGGAGCCTGGTGGGCTGCCATCGAAGGAGTCACACAGAGTTGGACACCAGTGAAGCAACTTAGCAGCAGCAGCAGCTGTGTTTTGGAGGGCAGATTTTCTTCTTGCCTTAAAAAATGATGCAAAGGCTGTAGAAAGCTATTTTTCAACTCACCCAAATATGACAGAAATCCCTCATTCAAGGATGATATTGTCATGATTCTGTACATATTGAACATCAGCTTCTTGAAGAATCCTTTTTTTGAGATTAATTCTCTTTTATTTTCATTTTTATTCTCATGTTTTCTTTCTTGATTTTCTACTCCGGTATTTTGCCCATTCATGGTCCATGTATTTTTGTCATTCTAACTCCTTATTTTGAAGCTCCACAGTCATTTCTGAGTTTTATGGATCACCGCCCAGATATTCGGCTGGAGTGTGCTATTAATCCTCTTCCACCATGTGACCATTTTACCAGGGCTTCGGGATGATACTTAGCTGTTACTGTGGAGCTTCCTACTGGAAACCAGAAAGAAGAGGGGCGGGGAGGTCAGGGGGGAGGTAAACATAAATCAGGTTTGTACAAACAAGTATGATGAATGCTGGTGCCCAAAGTGCTCTGCCTTTTGTCAAACTCCTATATCAGGAGAGAAGGCTGTGTGGCGGGAATGATGAATCATAGAACTGCTCCCTGGTGAAAGAGCAAGCATAGGAACTACAGCAATAGCACAGTAGCTTGGATTCATCACAGGGCTTGGTGATACAGAGTGAGAAACAATGGTATCTGTGTCAGCCTGAATGAAACAGTATAAAGAGGAGCGCACTGTCCCTAACTGGGAAAACCAGATCAGTCAAACCAGATCATGCTAAGAGCTACATCTTAGCTTAGAGAAGCAAGCTAAGATCTAGTATGCTGGGAGTTATTGAGCAGCAGCCACAGATGGAAAAAACAAAACCAAGCAAATGGAATTCTGTGTTCGTTCACCTGTCACTGAAATACGGCATTTTACTTGAAGTTATAAATGTGGGTAATAATCAACTAATTACCTTAGTTATTGTACCTTAACCACCATTAGAAATCACTGGTTTATTTATATTATGTTAATGGTTATTACAAATACCTCAAAATATCTTTATGAGGAACATTTCATGCAAAGATGGGCTCGATAAAGGACAGAAATGGTATGGACCTAACAGAATCAGAAGATATTAAAAAGAGGTGGCAAGAATACACAGAAGAACTGTACAAAAAAGAGCTTCATGACCAAGGTAATCACGATGGTGTGATCACTCATCTAGAGCCAGAAATCCTGGAACATGAAGTTAAGTGGGCCTTAGGAAGCATCACGCCGAACAAAGCTAGTGGAGGTGATGGAATTCCAGTGGAGCTATTTCAGATCCTGAAAGATGATGCTGTGGAAGTGCTGCGCTCAATATGCCAGCAAATTTGGAAAACTCAGCAGTGGCCACAGGACTGGAAATGGTCAGTTTTCATTCCAGTCCCAAAGAAAGGCAATGCCAAAGAATGCTCATGCTGCCGCCCAATTGCACTCATCTCACATACTAGTAAAGTAATGCTCAAAATTCTCCAAGCGAGGCTTTAGCAACATGAACCATGAACTTCCAGATATGCAAGCTGGTTTTAGGAAAGGCAGAAGAACCAGAGATCAAATTCCCAACATCCGCTGGATCATGGAAAAAGGAAGAGAGTTCCAGAAAAACACCTATTTCTGATTTATTGACTAGGCCAAAGCCTTTGACTGTGTGGATCACAATAAACTGTGGAAAATTCTGAAAGACATGGGAATACCAGACCACCTGACCTGCCTCTTGAGAAACCTATATGCAGGTCAGGAAGCAAGAGTTAGAACTGGACATGGAACAACAGACTGGTTCCAAATAGGAAAAGGAGTACGTCAAGGCTGTATATTGTCACCCTGCTTATTTAACTTCTATGCGGAGTACATCATGAGAAACACTGGACTGGAAGAAACACAAGCTGGAATCAAGATTGCCAGGAGAAATATCAATAACCTCAGATATGCAGATGATACCACCCTCATGGCAGAAAGTGAAGAGAAACTAAAAAGCCTCTTGATGAAAGTGAAAGAGGAGAGTGAACAAGTTGGCTTAAAGCTCAACATTCAGAAAACGAAGATCATGGCATCTGGTCCCATCACTTCATGGCAAATAGATGGAGAAACAGTGGAAACAGTTTCTGACTTTATTTTGGGGGGCTCCAAAATCACTGCAGGTGGTGATTGCAGCCATGAAATTAAAAGACGCTTACCCCTTGGAAGGAAAGTTATGACCAACCTAGATAGCATATTCAAAAGCAGAGATATTACTTTGCCAACAAAGGTCCGTCTAGTCAAAGCTATGCTTTTTCCAGTGGTTATATATGGATGTGAGAATTGGACTATGAAGAAAGCTGAGCACTGAAGAATTGATGCTTTTGAACTGTGGTGTTGGAGAAGACTCTTGAGAGTCCCTTGGACTGCAAGGAGATCCAACCAGCCCATTCTGAAGGAGATCGGCTCTGGGATTTCTTTGGAAGGAATGATGCTGAAGCTGAAGCTCCAGTACTTTGGCCACCTCATGCAAAGAGCTGACTCATTGGAAAAGTCTCTGATGCTGGGAGGGATTGGGGACAGGAGGAGAAGGGGACGACAGAGGATGAGATGGCTGTATGGCATCACCAACTCGATGGACATGACTTTGGGTGAACTCCGGGAGTTGATGGACAGGGAGGCCTGGCATGCTGTGATTCATGGGGTCACAAAGAGTCAGACAGAACTGAGCAACTGAACTGAACTGAACTCATTCACTACTTTGAAATTTTATGAATTTTATTTTACCCACCTCATATGATATCTTACTATATAATCAGCCAATATTCTATTTTTAAAGACAGTTTCAATATATATTGGGGCATTTACAGGAATACTTATTAAATATATTTAAGGTATAAAGAGAAAGGCTTCTCTGTTGGCTCAGATAGTACAGAATCTGCCTTCGATGCAGGAGATCCGGGCTTGATCCTCAGGTTGGCAAGACCCCTTGGGGAAGGGAATGGCCACCCAGTCCAGTATTCTTGCCTGGAGAATCCTATGGACAGAGGCACCCGACAAGCTACAGTCCATGGGGTTGCAAAGAGTTGGATTACTGAGTGACTAACACACAGATCATAAAGAATAACAATATAATAGAGTATTATAATACTAGAGTTATTATATTCACCTTAGAAATGTATTATCTTATCACACAAACTTAAAACATTTTAAGCATCATTTTATTATAAGCAGTTGCCTCTGTAATTGTATATATATTTTTATGTCCAAAAAACATTATTTCAGGAAAGAATCCGTAGTTTTAATCTAAGTATCAAAAGGGTCCATAGCATATAAAAAAGCTATGAACTCTCACAGTGAATATTGTTTTTAATTTTAGTTGAGGTGACTTCTTAAGGATTTAATGTTTTTAAACATTTAATGAAGTGGAAGTTGTACTTTGGTATATTCAGTGTGATATGTGTTGCCACGTCAGCATCTACTGTGAATAAAAAATAATTTGGAGTACTCCAAATTATCAAACCTTGCTACCTGGATGCTAACTCAGGAACATAGCATGATTTTCAGACTAATCAATAGCAATCCATCCCTGTATTAACCTTTATATCATTAAATAAGTGCAGTTTGGGTTGTGATTACTGTCCTAGTTCTGGAATTGGAATTCCTAGATCTCAATTTTAGCTATAATACTTTTTTAGATGTGTAGTGTTGATTAGATATTATTTTACTTTACTAAGCCTCGGTTTTCTCATCTGTAAAACTTGGAATAGTAACAGTACCTAAATTATAGGGTTGTGGTGAGGGATAAATGAAATGATATACTTAGAACACTTCAGACAGCTATAAATACATAGATAATGCTTAATATATAATCACCAGTATTGGTTTTAATAGGTTAATTATGTGCCTAATAAGAATTGCCACCCACCACTATCTTCATCCTCAAAACATTTAGTAGATCCTCCCTTAGAATCCATGCCCCTCAACTCCAGGATGCCAGAGTAGACTTGGTGATTTGGAGAATTCCAGTACCTACCTCATATGATAACTTATCATATAATAAGCCTATATTCTATCTTAAAAATTAGTTTCAGTAAATATTAGGGCATTATACCAGAATCTTTATAAAGTATGTATAATGTATAAAGAATACAAAATATAACAAAAACTAAAGATAATTTAAAGAAAACAGCATTCCCATTATCTTTGAAATTCTAAGAATGATTCATTATGACCCCAGTCTCTTTCCTCCTGACAGTTGTAACCAGTAGCCTGAAATATGTTTAATAGTCCATTGCTTGCTTTTATCATTTTATCACATATATCTCCAAATAAATACAAACATGATGTGAAAGGAGTCATACTGAAATTTGTGACTTCATTTTTTCACTCAATTTGAGTTCTGAGATTCATCCATACTGTTACAATTAGCTATAATTCTTACTTTCTTATCACGTTTCTTTTATTTTCCTCTGAATAGATGTACCACAACTTTTTATCTATCTACTACTGATAGCCTGTTTTCTTTCTTTTTTTTTTTTCTATTAGCAGTAAGTGCTGCTATGAATTTTGTCATATATGTCTTCTGCTATTCCTGATTCTAAGAATTATTGAATCCTGAGTATCTTTACCTTCACAGTAAAGATAATTTGCAATTCAGATAATTTTAAATTGTTTTTCAAAGGACTGTTCTATTTTAATTTGTACCAGCAGTGTCTAATTGTATTAGTTCCTTCAAATTCTTGCCAACACTTGGTACCATCAGACTTCTGAACTTTTAACAATCTTTTGAGCTTGAAATGGTATCACAATGTGATTTTAATTTACAGTTTTTATTACTTTATTGACTATTTCTGTCTTTTCTATGAATTGCCATTTTAAGTCATTGGACAGTTTTCTTCAGGATTAGTTGTGTTCATAATTTGAAGAAGTTCCGGACACTACCCTTTGCCAGATATACGTATTTAAATAATATGTCTTAATCCAATTTGTTGCTTGGGACTGGCCTTTCCTTACTTATTTGCAGCCTTTGAAGAACAGAAATATATTTTAGTAGGGTTGAGCCAGTTAAGCTCTTTCCTTACAATTGTGTCTTTTGTACTGTACAAAAAAAATTCACAATCTACTTTTCCTAATAGTAAAGTGAATCAACTAAAACTATTTGTATCATTAAAAGGATAATAATAATTCAAGGCAAGAGAACAGAATCATTTTATCTTAGAGTTGGCTCTCTTTACATTTTTTAATTTAATTTTTAAAAATTTAACTGTAATAGATTAATAGCTTTTTACATTTTTCATCTGTGGCTACATAGTACCTGAAAACCAGAAACTTGCTTGAGATTATCCAGATTATTTAGACAGACTCTTTGGTTAATAAAGAGTCTGTTTAGGGTTTCTGTGATGTTTGCCTCTAATTTAACTTACAGAGTCTAGATTACCCTTTTTTTGTTCAAAATTACTAGATGCTAGAGATGCAAAAGTTGCCTCAGGGAGGAAGCAGTATGTCTGGGCTTCTACATCGCGACAGCACTCCTCACATTTACCATGTCTTTGGGATGTGATTCAAGGATGATACATAGAATTACATCTGTGCTTCCTTTATAATCTTAGTATTTGATGTCTATATCCAGTTTAGACTTGGTCCTCACTCCCCACTCTGCTCGTCAGCTTAGTATAATTTGGTTTGTGCCTTCACTTCCTGCTAGTCTAAACTTAGACTTGTCGAGGTGGGATCTGACCATCCTACTTTGCAGGGTGTGAGGTGTTTCTTGGGATTCAGAACTCTCAGTACTAAACTCAAGCTCCCAGCAGCTGGGATGAGTTTCTCACCCTCCTTTGAGGACAAGAACTGTATATATTGCATCTTTTGATGTTGTACAACTCTCTTCACAGTGTTTCTACATAGTCAGTAGTTTAGAAAAATGTGTTTTGTATTAAACTAGGAAGGCACTCAGTTCTGATTTGATGCTACTCATTCTTTATTACAAGTCATGTTTATGTTCTAGCCTATAAGTTTATTAAGCTGGCATTTTTCTATGTATGTTTAATCTTTTTTCTTTAGTCTGGTGAACTTAGAGTGATTGTGAACTGTCCTTATTAGCAGGGTCTGCCTCAGTATGAATGATGTATCTATTAGCCAGCATGTATTATTTTTTTTTCATTTTCACAAATACATCACAGGTTACTAATTATAATGATTTACAATGAATTATAATATTAATTAACAGTTTCATTAACATCTTCCAGACTTTAATTGAAGGCACTGATTTAGTTTTTGTTGTAACATTAAGCATCTCTCTTTAGAGTCATAAAAGTCACGGTCGTCAAGTTTTTGCCACTGTTGAATTATCCTGATGGCAGACTTTTTGTGTACAGATTGATGAGAGATTTGCTTCATAGTGTAAGTTAGAGGTGGTTGAAGTGGCTTCTGTAGCTAGCAGTATGTCTAACATTGGCCTTGTGTGCACCTTAAACTCCACCAGTTTTTACCCACACGTTCATTAACTCTGGTTCCCTCCAGCACTCCCTGTTTAAGCACCAATGCCATGAGGAAGCTCAGCATATTAAGGCAGTTGGATTAGGATCCCTCTTGGCAGAAATTAGTTTATCAGCTGCTTTCCAAAGTAGCAGCATAGGGGAGAGAAAATCTGGACGAGACAGGAATTGTGAGGCAGCAGGTCAGAAGTAGTTGTCAAGAGCAGAGTAGCAGGCATGGAAGGCTGTGGCTGCGTGTTTGGGAGTTGGAGTAGGGCACCTTAAGGAAAGTGGCTCCCTAGACCCACTTTGCTATTCCTCAATGCTCTGTTCTTAGCACAAAAAGTGAAGTCTTTAAAAGGTTTGATTCATGAGAATATTTTCCACTCCAGATAGAATGCAATGGATATCTTATGTAGTTTTGTGCCAATCTAAGTGACTGTTGAGGGAAGATTTCCAAATTTCTCTGATTGCCATCAGTAGGCAATGATGAAGTGGGACTTTTTCCCTAGTTGCCTTTATCAGAGTCGGTGAAATGAGAATAGGGCTGTCTATTCTCTCAAATTGGAAAGAAATCAGATCTGAGTCTTGAAAAATCAGTCGAACATCCTTGAACCTGTCCATGTCTGATTTGTACAGAGCAGTAACTGCTTTATTAAAAGCCATCTAGTCATGTTCCTGGTGATAATTCAGAACTGGACATACCAAAAAGTGTGATTAAATGCTCACAAAATAATTTTTCTAAATGTGATAGTTTAAATCTGAACAAAGCCAACAAGTTTATTTTTAACTCACAATATAATTTTTTTCTGGGAAAAAAAAAAACTTGCCCAATTATGTGGCAAATAGAGTAAGATAATTGGTAGAGTAATAATCCAACTACTGCTACTGTAGACTTTAGAATACTTTAACTTTGGTCAATGATCATTGGTTACAGGGACATTATATCTTCAGAAAATGTATCCAAAATGGGAATCTCATACATTGGAATATCTTTCCCATAATGAAGCCCTAAATGCTAGTGTAAGTGTATTTGGAGACAGGATCTTTATAGAAGTGTGCTTAGTTGCTCGGTCATGTCCGACTCTTCGTGACGCCATGGACTGTAGCCCACCAGACTCCTTTGTCCATAGGGAATCTCCAGGCAAGAATACTGGAGTGGGTAGCCATGTCCTCTGCCACTTTATAGAGGTGATTAAGGTTAAATGAAGTCATAAAGGTGGAGCCCTAATGCGATAGGACAGGCATCCTTACAAGGAGAGGAAGAGATGCCAGGGAGGCATGCCCAGAGGAATGACCATGAGTGGATACAGAGAGGATGGTCATCTACAAGCTGAGGAGAAACCAGCCCTGTCCACACCTTGATCTTGAACTTCCAGCCTCCTGAACTGCAGAAAAATACACTTCTATTGTTTAAGTCATATAGTCTATGACGTTTTGTTATGGCAGCCCCAGTAGACTAAAACAGCATCTAATTTTAAAGCAGAAATTTTAAAAATACCTCATTTTCCCAGGGCAAATGATCACTGTTTGACTTATGAATGAGATAATCTCTCTTCTAATAAAGACCTTTGACCTTAGTCTTTTCCATTCCAGGTTCATAGACTAACTTCTGGTACTCATTGTGGGTGCTCCAGTCCTTTGGGCTGTTGACCAGATTTTGTAAGTTTAATAGGAAGCAGAGGGCCCAGGCTATAATGACCCCCTCCTTGGTGATCTGACAGGGTGTGCAGTCCCTCCTGTGGGACTCCAGGATTCCTGACACATGCTTCCAGGTTTGTTATCCCTGAAATTGTTAGACTTTGTAACGATTGAACTGCTTCAATTCAAATGATGCCTGATGCTTGTTTTGTTTTGTTTTAATTTTTCCTAAAGGGAGAGCTTGTGGGTTGTTACAGAGTCCATGATACTCTGGGATGAAATTACACTACAGACTCCTATTCATCCACTGTCATTTCTCTACTTTCCCCGAAACTCAACTTGAAAACCTTCTGTATGTTTCTCTTTAATATAATTTTTATCCTCTGCTAAGTAATTGTTTTTCTATATCAGGGGCTGGGCAAAATAGAGCTTTGGGCCAATTCTGGCCCTACAGGTATTTTTGTCAATAAAGTTTTATTGAGACAAAGCCACATTCATTGGCTTATGTGTTATCTAGGGCTGCTATCATGGTACAATAGCAGAATTGAGATGTTACAAAAAAGCAAAAGAAACCACAGGAACCTGAAATATTTGCTACCTTTACATCTCTGTACTACTAAAACATTCACTGTCTATATATTTTTTTCAAGTTAAGGAAAAAATTTACAAATCCCTGACTGTATACTGACATCTTTGCTTGACAGCCCCAATATATTCCTGTCTCTAATTAGGATTCCCTGGTGACTCAGTGGTAAAGAATCCACCTGAAGTGCAGGAGACATGAAATTGATCCCTGGGTTGGGAGATCCCTTGGAGAAGGACATGGCAACTTGTCCAGTATTCTTGCATGGAAAATTCCATGGACAGAGGGGCTTGGTGGCTACAATCCATGGGGTCCCAAGAGTCAGACATGACCAAGTGACTAAAACACCAACTACCACTTATTAGTATGTAAAGCATAAATAATGCTGAGAAATCTTTTCTTTCAAATTATAGAAAAATTTG
Source organism: Budorcas taxicolor (assembly GCF_023091745.1). Classification (NCBI taxonomy): domain Eukaryota; kingdom Metazoa; phylum Chordata; class Mammalia; order Artiodactyla; family Bovidae; genus Budorcas; species Budorcas taxicolor. The sequence goes on from NC_068910.1 coordinate 36,850,057, forward strand.
AGAGAAATTGTATGAAATATCTCTAGGATAATGTTTATATATGTAATTATATATGCTATCTGTTTAATAAAATCTTAACTCTAGAATTTATTGAATAACTTCCATTTTTAAAACAATGGATCAAACTTAAAACCAAATAAATACTCTCAGTACACAGTCTTATTAGCACAAAGATGTGCCTAGGTAAAGACAAAATCATTCTCTGCATGTGATCAAGTTCTGAAGTTCATTAAGAGATGGTATTGCTTTAATCCTATCATTTATTACCAGTTGACCAAGTTACAAAAGGTTTTTCTGTGTATTCCCATCAAATCTCACCCATATTGGCTGATGTGAGAGTAGTATTATCAGGCTAAGTTCTCCATCTCTTCTCCAGAAACTAATTAAGTCTTAATGGTGTTTCCTAAGAGTTATGGCTTCAAGGCAGTGTGTTATGGTTTATTTCTATATTCATCATTACTGACTGGTGGGAAACCTAGGTTACTAGGTCAGGAATCTAGCTTTAGGGGATGAACAAATGGCAAACAGTCACTCTAAGCTTAAAATCCATCCTGCATGATGGGTTATTGCAATGATTACTATGTTTTGAGAGACTTCATTTATTATGTAGCAGCAGAATGTAGTTAGCAGAATGCTTCTGTCAGTGAACCTTACAAAATTTTTTAGTAACCCCCAGAGATTAGCTGGATGTTCATATGTACTGTATGAAAGGAAGCAAATGTGACACTAAAAACTACATAATTCAGTGAAAAGAAAATAGCCCTAGAAGTTAGTATGTACTATAGAAAACCCATTGGTTGTCCAGAGCCTGATGTTGGTCAGTCATCTCCACCAACTGGTTCTTGTGTCTTAATCATAGTTCTCACAATGTATCAGATCCTATGTTAAGGGATTAATTTATAAATAATTGGATTTTATTTTGTTTTATCTGAGAAGATTGAAATCAGGTTAACTAAGATGCATTAGGGTAAAATAAGATGGAAAGCCAGTGTAGAAGAATCTGAAATTTGTGCTGTATTTAAAAATCATTTCTTTCTTGTTGAACTGCATTGTATTTACCATCTCTTCTAATCTATAATCCCACAAAAGACAGAGACTGTGTTTTATTAATTGTTTGATTCCCCTAGTACTTATCAGGTGCATTTCCCACACAGTACAATCATATCTCACCCAGAGCTTCATTTTTAGAAACAGTGCAGAGACAAAAATCACTTTTCAGAACCTTTTAGGAAAGGGCTGCATTGAAGATCACTACGTTACTTCTCAGTAAATCCATCACTTCGGAATTTACCCTTAACAGTTGAACAAATTCCTGTTAACCATTAGATGAAGTACTTTTTTATCCTCAGGGGCCATGTTGTATGTAAAATATGCTTCTTCATACACTAGAATCATGCTCAATATGCTGTGAGTGGCATGAAGAGATCAAGACTTCTTCAAAGAGTTTCAGGATTATTCCTCTCTTCTCATGCTCACTGTAGGACACAGTCATGAAGAACATTCTAAGCAGGATCCCCCATGAGCTCCTTATCTCTCTCCTGGAAGTACTTTAGCTGTGTCCAATTCTTTGCAACCCCATGGACTGTAGCCCACCAGGCTCCTCTGTCCATGGGATTTTCCAGGCAAGAATTTTGGAGTTGCCATTTCCTCCTCCAGAGGATCTTCCCAACCCAGGGATTGAACCCATGTCTCCTATGTCTCCTGCATTGGTGGGTAGGTTCTTTACCACTAGCACCACCTGGAAAGCACATAAGGTGTGACTGAATTCATGTAAAATAAATTTACCTATGATTCCAAAGCTATTGTACACAAGTTTCTTTAACACTTTTCTATGGACCAACCACATTGTATGCCCTTTGCAGCAATAATTCTCACAACACCAAAAAAGGTATATTTTATCATTTTTGTTTTAGGGGTGTTGAAGCTGAGGGATAGAAAAGTTGAGTCAATTGCCAGAGTTCAGTCTGCCAATGAGTGCCAAAACTAACATTTAAACACTGCAAATGCTCTTAACCAACTAAGATTCATTGCCTGAAATACTCAATTAGTATGTGTTGATATTGATGGAAAAACTGCAAGTAATAAAACGTATATTGAATTTAACACTGTACAGTAGCTACCTTTTGTTTCAAGTTGCTTTTTAAAATTATTCTTCTGTATATTTATTGTTTCCATACTCCAAAGAGCAATGTAAAGTAGTAAAATCATTAGCCATCTATACGTAGGAATCTAGTCATGTGAGCCTTAGCCGTGGTCCACCTACCATATTGCACATGGTCTTTTTGTGAACCTCACTCCGACTTCACTGCAGAGTTGTGCAGAGTAATCAGTGCCCTGGCCCACTCATTAGTCACTGGATTCATCAAAAGAGTCTGCCTTGAAATAGAGGTACAGAGGTAGAGAACAAACCTACAGATACCAAAGAGGAAAAGGAAGGGGACTGTGTGGTGAGCTGGGAGATTGGGATTGACATATATACATTATTGATACTATGTATCAAATAGATAGCCAATGAGAACCTACTGCATAGAATAGGGAACTTTACTCAGTGCTGTGACCTAAATGGAAAGGAAATCCAAAGAAGAGGAGATATAGGTAAACCTATAGCTGATTCACTTCACTGTACAGTAGAAACTAACACAACATTGTAAAGCAACTGTACTACAATAAAAATTAATTTTAGAAAAAGTTTATCACACAAAACATGTCTTTCTCCCACTTAACTAGTTACATTCAATGTTGTGTCTCCAAATTCTGGTCCAGCACATATTTAATACACAGAGATTTCAACAAATATGACATATTTATTTTGTCCAACTTTAAGGGTGAAAATTGCAGCTTAGTAGGCTTAGTGCTATAAAGACATCATTGGTTTCTCATGTTTGTAGAGAAAGCCAAAATTGATTTTAGACTTTAATCCTTTGTGAAAATTCAGTGTAGCTTTTTAATTGGGTGGGGGATTTGCTGAAGACATCTTTTATCTCTGTCTTTCTGTTAATGATAATGTAATCATATAAACAGCTAAATAAAAAGTGTCGTGCAAGCAGTCACAGTAGTCTGCAGCCTGTAAAGGTCTTTTTGAAAGCAGAAGCACTATATATATAACACTGCTGGCATGAGATTAATACAGAAAGGTGCTTGGTTTTTAGCTCTTGACCTCAAAATCTACAATCCTGTAAGGAAGAAGAGGGATAAAAATATCTATTCTATCACTTGTCAGGAAATGAAAAGAAGAAATGTGATACTCGGTCAATATAGTGAAAATACAAATTTTCTACACTAAGTGCCATTACCTTCAGACGTTGTTGATATTGTAGATAAGGAAATGCTTGCCTACTCTGTACAAATGATATCTACCCCTTACAATCATTGCTTTTCATGAGCTGGGGAACATAGTGGTTGGAAAATGATTTAAATTGTTCCTCAGTTCTTTGGAGGATCTCATGTAAATTCATTAGTAACTCTGAAATCATCTACTATGCATTTAAGTAATGAAAAATGTATTAGTTTCACTACAAAAATGTATTAGCTTCCACTCTGTAGTTAAATGAAAAATGTATTAGCCTCTATGTATAAATATATTAACATTCACTCTGTGGCATTTTCTGCTCGAAGTTACTCCACTTGAACTAGTCTGTAAGGCAAACACTGCTTAAAGTTTCAATGCTGAAGAATTGTACTTGAAAAAAAAAAACAAACTCTCTTAAGTAGCAAGGAGTATTTGTGTATAGAGTGATATTTGTTTATTATAGAAAATAAGCATTCCTTCCTAAGAAAATGTTGTTTCAGAAAATATTCACTGCTGGGTTTGTGTAGAGAAGATATGATTTTTTAAAATCTGTAAATGATTACATATATTAATCATTCAGAATTTTTTTATAATTCTAGAATTAGGAGATGAAGATACTCTTTTTGGTGGAAAAACATGGCATGAGTCATTCCATTATTGAATGGATTCACTTTATTTTGTAACTAAATACTTATCAGTAAGATATATTCCTCTGCACTAGAATTTTTTAATTATCATGTGATAATTTTTTTTTTTCTGTTGCACAAAGTTTAAACTGAAAACTATTCATTCCTTACCGCCCTATTTAATGCCACCACTCTGGATAACCATTAAAAATTGCTTCCTCTCTATATGTCTTTGAAAACAATAGCCTTATGTTATGTTTGACGGGTCAGTCTGACAACCTCCAAAGAAAAAAGTCAAGTTAGAAAAAGGGAATGTGTGAGATATCAAAATGTAATTTGCAATCAATATATCCTCTCTTAATTTTTCTAGTTCCCATATACTTTTTTCTTTATCAACATTTTAGTCATGCCTCATCTCCCATTAAACTAGAGTTTGAAAATAAGAACAAAACAAAGGTGTTCTGTTTATATATATTTACATATACATTGATGCCTCTCTACATACATAATCTCACTTCTCCTGGCTCCTTCTCCAGGAATAACTGGATCTCAATTCTCTGCCTTTTGTCCTCCAGTAGTTTGGGAAGGTCACACCAGGGATCCCCTGAAAGTGCCCATAAAAGGATATGAAGCTGAAGGTCACCCAACATTGCCTTCTTCTTTTCCTGCTTCAACTTCTTCTGATCACATTCAGAGGTTATAATATTCTGTAATCTTGATGGAAGTGCCTTCCACCCATCAGCAGAAAGAAGAGCTAATCCCAGATGCTCTCAGTACTTACTGTCACCAGGATGGACTCCGACCCCTCTCCTCCTTGTCTCCTCTCTTCCTGCTGAAAAATATTAAATGTGCTTATTTAAATTAGAGAAGATAGAATGTTGATAGCCTTTAGGGGTTGCATAATATTTTCCCAGAGTCTTACAGCTTACAACCTGATAAGGAGCTACAGCCTCATAGAGTTATGTTCACCTCAAAGAGAAGAAAATCCAGGAATTGATTATCTTACCTCCTCAAGTTCTCTGACTTAACCTGTGATTGAAGTGGTTTATAAAATAAGTATTTCTTAATGTATTTTGTTATAGGGCAGTCTCCAAAGTCCCCAACCTAAAAAATTCATACCTGTTCATTATTTGGCTGCCCCCATCATATCAACAGTGAAATCCAAGCATGTTTATACAGTCCTCTCAGAATCTCAAGCATGAGGTTTTTAAAAGCATCAAAAGTTTTGAAGACTATTTTCTGCTTCATTCAGATACATTTTCTGCTGAACAATAAAACAGTATTAACTATCTCAAGGGCATTTACTTTAGAATTAACAATACTCCCACATAGACATCTCTCTGTCAGTTTTTAATTATTTGTAAATGCAGTGCATAATTTCCATTTTCTTACATACACAGGGTTTTTTAAAAAGTTAATAAGTTGATGTCCTCCTTTGCCCTACTTCTAAGACAGGCAGAATACAACACATTTTGGTTATTATTGAATTTGAAATTCATACTTAGAACCAAAAGTCTTTGTGTTTTTCAACTGTATGACCTTGAGTAAAGTTGCTTATCTGTAGTCCCAAAGAGTCAGACACAACTGAGCAAGCAAATTCTATCTCTGCAATTGAGGTGATAAATGCTGTCTGTAATGAGTTATATATATAAACTGTCAAGCACAATGCAACACATGTTGTAGAAACCCAGCAAATGGTAGGCATTGTTTTCCTCAAGCACGGCTTTAACTTCTAACTCTTTAGATCAACTCCTGCATTTGTTTCTGCCTTAGTTCTCACTTGCATTTGACTTCAGATTCATGGCTTCATGTAGATGCTGTTAACTGAAGTGAAAGCAAACAAAGGGAGAGTTGTGAGTTTCAGTTTTATTTAGGACCTTACTGAGGACTGTAGCTTGGGATACAGCCTCTCAGATAGCTCCAAGGAACTGCTCACAAGGGGAAGGCTGGGATGTCAGTATGTACTGTATTTTGAGAAAGGGAGTGTGTGCAACCAAGCACACATCTCCATAGAAGCTTGCTGCTAGTCACGAGGAACAGATAACCTAGTCAATGGTTTTAGTGTTTTCTAAGTATGTTGCCGCTGCTACTGCTGCTAAGTCACTTCAGTCTTGTCCGACTCTGTGTGATCCCATAGACGGCAGCCCACCAGGCTCCCCCGTCCCTGGGATTCTCCTGGCAAGAACACTGGAGTGGGTTGCCATTTCCTTCTCCAGTGCATGAAAGTGAAAAGTGAAAGTGAAGTCACTCAGTCATGTCCAACTCCTAGCGACCCCATGGACTGCCGTCTTCCAGGCTCCTCCGTCCATGGGATTCTCCAAGCAGGAGCACTGGAGTGGGGTGTCATTGCCTTCTCCTCCAAGTATGTTAAGATGCAAGAATTCAGGTTCATAAAATTTTCTCATGGAAATATTAATATCTAACTATGTGAAGGCCTGTCCTGCCAGTTTTCTCAGAGTACAGAGTGCCTCAGATCTCTACCCTGAACTCCTTTCAGGGTATATTAAAGGTTGCTGCTACTGCTACTAAGTCGCTTCGGTCGTGTCCGACTCTGGGCAACCCCATAGACGGCAGCCCTCCAGGCTCCTCCGTCCCTGGGATTCTCCAGGCAAGAACACTGGAGTGGGTTGCCATTTCCTTCTCCAGTATTAAAGGTTAGCACTGGCTAATGATTAAATCCTTTTAGAGTCTGATGGCTAGTGACATGCTTCAACTGGCAGTGCTTAAAATCTCTCTATTATCTTAGAATAAGAAATCCATATGTATGATTTTCATCCTTATTTTTGGCAGAAAACTCCAAAAACCTTGGGAATTTTCTAAGTGGTAATGGTGAAGTTGTCTTAACATTTACAACATATCACCTTGAACCACACCTGTGGTCCTATCTACCTCCTACCACCCTCATGGGTCTGTTCATCTTGTTACACATACATTTTGAAATATATTTTGTGTGTTACCATATATTTTATCTTTTATATTTGCTTGTTGTATTTCTCTCTTGCTAGAATGTAAGCTCTTCAAAGGCAGACTTCTTTGTTTTATCCACCGATGTATCACAAACATCCAGAACAGTGCCTAGCACAGAGCAGGCACTCAGTACATTCTTACTGAATGAATACATGAATGAATGAGTGAGATTATCTGAAGTAAATTGATTTGGAAAAGTTTAATACATTAATGTTTTGTGGGGAGAGAAGCGAGGTTTGTTACTACTGCTATTTCTATGCATGGTTGGAATACAGAAGGGAAAAGAAAATCATATCAGTTATCTGCCTTTGTGCAGATAAAGCCAAATGACTGAATGGTAGACCAGAGTTGACTGCTTGTTTGGACACTGTTAAAAATAATAAAGTAAGGAAAAAGTAAGCTATTTGACTTCTACCCACTCTCCCCTTGCTAGAGCTAAAATTGTCAAAAAAGCACATAATACACACTTGTCTTTTTTTTTTTAAGAACTTAGTTAATTGAATTCAATGAACCAAAAATACTCACAGTGAAAACCATCAACATTTATATGTAAAACAAAATCTGTTTTTGTCTGACTTAAAGGGGGTGTAGCTGGGGGCTAAAGGATTATAAGCAAGTAAAGAGAATGATCTGACATTGCTTTTCTTGCCATGCGAAAGCTTTCTGAACTCTGAAATGACAGTATTTGGAAAATTCATTACATGACAGTAATGTGTGACAGGTTGAAGAGTTTAAATTGAGTAACAGAAGCAAACCCTAACATATCATACATGAGATTACTGTGGAAACAGCAGAGTAAAAGCTGAGTTCTGTAACAGAGCTATACTTTTTAGGAAACAACATTTTCTTTCCTCAGAGATTTGGAAGGCTGTTTATAGATTGATTAGCATGGAAAGAATAAGTTTTTCACCAAAAGGTGATATGCAGTTTTTGTACAGAAATATGTCTGACTGAGAATATATAATCAAGAAATGGTAGGTTTGAGAAAGAATAGGATGTGAAGGAAGAAAAAATATATATATATAGTAAAGAACCAGTGGTTACCTGATAAAGTTCTGAAGGAACGTTGGCTGGTGTTCAGTATTGCTTGAGCCTTCCCTGGTGGCTCAGCAGTAGTCTGCCTGCAGTGCGGTAGACCCTGGTTTGATTCCTGGGTCAGGAAGATCCTCTGGTGGAAGGCTTGTCAACCCAGTCCAATATTCTTGCCTAGAGAATCCAGTGGACAGAGGAACCTGGTGGGCTGCAGTCTGTAGAGTTGCATAGAGTCAGACACAACTGAAGCAACTAAGCAGCAATATTACTTGGGAACAACCGCAAAACTGAACAATGGTTGACCTATTAATAGCATCAGGAGCAGCTCTTTGATGTCCAGGGGTAGCTGATATGTGAGTGTGTGTACGCATGTATATGAAAAACACGCATACATACATATAACAAACGCAGTGTACGTGTATACAAAGAATACAGAGAAGATTCTTGATCAAAAATACTAACATTGCTATTCAGCTCTTGGTACCAAATTTTCCATTAGTAATGGCTGATTCCTTTTTTGCTGGATGACTTTGGAAGCAGAGGGTCCTTTCTAATAATGGGGCTATTCCTGGGATTGTATGTCCTCCTAAAACACCCAATTACATATTGTAAGACCGCTTTTTAAATATGTCACCTTTGTCAACTGATTTCCTTCTGTGACTGCTGCTGCTGCTGCTGCTGCTGCTAAGTCGCTTCAGTCATGTCCGACTCTGTGCGACCCCAGAGATGGCAACCCACCAGGCTCCCCCATCCTTGGGATTCTCCAGGCAAGAACACTGGAGTAGGGTGCCATTGCCTTCTCCAATGCATGAAAGTGAAAAGTGAAAGTGAAGTTGCTCAGTTGTGTCCGACTCCTAGCGACCTCATGGACTGCAGCCCACCAGGCTCCTCCATCCATGGGATTTTCCAGGCAAGAGTACTGGAGTGGGTTGCCATTGCCCTGTGACTGCAGGCAGCATTAAATTGCTGGGCAGGGTGTAAGAAAGGAAGAGAATAGGGTGATTAAGGGGAAAAGGGAAAAATTGAGGGGTGGTCAGGCATACTTCTGTTGGTTTCTCAATTTTGCCTTTTCACAAATCAAAAAAGATTCTGCCGAATTGTTCACTACAACTTAGTGTATTCATTATATATTTCTGATACATAAATCCAAGTATGTGTTTCAAAAGATGCATTTGTGTGCAACAAATGCATCACATTTTAATGACTGAGGAAATTAAATATTGTCAAATACTTGGTTGTTCCCAAATTATTCCATCAATTATGATAGGTATTTCTGCTGTGGCATGTGAGTGAGAAAACCTATTGAATTTGTCTATAAATAGATTTGAAATGATCTGTGTATGTTCTGTTGGTAATTCCCAGGGAGAACGAAGTATTCATGTATTTCAGAGATGTGAAAGGAAAAAACACTTTAATTGTCCAGAAATCATCCTTTGCATTAAAATATCTAGGTTGATGCTAAAGCTGAAACTCCAGTACTTTGGCCACCTCATTGACTCATTGGAAAAAACTCTGATGCTGGGAGGGATTGGGGGCAAGAGGAGAAGGGGACGACAGAGGATGAGATGGTTGGATGGCATCACCGACTCGATGGACATGAGTTTGAGTGAACTCCGGGAGTTGGTGATGGACAGGGAGGCCTGGCGTGCTGCGATTCATGGGGTTGCAAAGAGTCGGACATGACTGAGCGACTGATCTGATCTGATTTTATTCCTCATGACTGCAGGAAATATCTGATGAAAACTTTGTTAACATAGGTCAGATAAATAAATGGAAATAAATTCTGTTATGGAGAATGTTAAAGTCATCAACTTTAGTCCCACACAGTTCTCAAGCTTACTGGGGTTTTGGTTTGTTTTAGTGGCTTATATTCTTTTTTTATTTTTTATTGAAGGATAATTGCTTTAAAATGTTGTGTTGGTTTTTGTCATACAACAATGGGAATCAGCCAGAGGTATACATATTATCTCCTCCCTCTTGACCATCCCTCCTACCTCCCGCCTCATTCCACCTCTCTAGGTCCTTGCAGTGTCCTGGGCTGAGCTCCCTGTTTTATGCAGCGGCTTCTCACTGGCCACCTATTTTACACTTGGTAGTGTATGCATGTCAGTGCTACTCTCTCGATTAGTCCCACCCTAGACTGGTCCCCATTCTATTTTCAACTGATATTTTTCTACTTCACCCTCAGGATGGCCCTAGTCTACATTTCTGTTACTCTAAATAGTCCTCCAGATTGTGGCAAGATTTGTAACACTGAATTACAATGCAATTTGGTATCCGGTAGGTAAATTTTTAAAACTGTGTTCTTTGCTGGCTTGCCAGAGTTTATTTGATGCCAGCAAGGAAAATTGCTTAGAAGCTAGGATTACATTATAGCCGGTATCGACAGATGGAACTTTAAAAGCCAGTCAGATTGCAAACCATATTTGTATTATGTTGAATAATATATTTAATTATATCAGTGCTTTTTCACACCTTAAATTTGGTGGATCCCAAAATATTTCATGAAAATGAGGAGAAAGAAGATACTCACTTTCCTCATATAAACCACATAAATTGTATAGAATGTGTTGGTTCTCTTCAGTACCAGTACCTTCAGCATATAGGTGTGTATACTTAGAAACAGGTATGTTTCATGCATCTTCTACGTAATATTTATGTCATGGCCAAATCTAATATGTTTAGCCTTTCTGTCTCTCACTCATCCTCTCCCCAGCTTCTTTCCTCCTGTTCAATGAGCACACATATGTGTACTTTGGCAGTTAAAAGATAAAAACCTTATCTATTTTTGTTCTTCTGTCTTTATCCCTGCTAGTCCTTTACTCGTCTCTGTTTTTTAAAACTCTGCCTGTACTTCAAGACCCAAGAGACATAATACATTCTGACTGCTTGGATCCCAGTGCAAAATCCACCAACACATGGGCTTTGTGATTTGGGGCAAGTTACCTAACTGCTCTAAACTTGTGTCTGCTTCTGGAAAAGGTTGATGGTAATAGTACATACCTCCCTGGGCAGATGTGATTGTATTAAAATAATCCCTTTAAAGCCCTGTGCACAATACCTGTCATGTAAGAAGTGCTTAAACAATGCAAGCTGAGCTATATCATCTCGATGGAGCTGTTTTTATCCCTGTGTATTAATCTGTTCCCTTCAAGTGACCTCATAGGGCTTGACCACTGAAGAGCTCTTATCAAACTGTTCTCTCGTCCGCTGACTTGTACGCATGCCCATCTTTTGCGTTCTGAGCATTGTAGAGCTCCTACAATGCAGATGCTAGGTTAGATGCTGAGAAGGTGGGGAGTGAAAACATAGGCCAGGAACCCCTGCTTCCCTTCCACCTGGAGAAGACAGTTAATAAAGAGATTAATAATATAAATGGCATAAGTGAGATGGTGAGAAGAGTCAGGAAAGGAATAAAGGAGGTGATGTAACTGTCACTATTTTGGTTTATATGCTCAGAGCTCTAGAGTGAGACCAAGCCACTGCTTTGGAGTCTCTTTCAAAGGGCCCCTGACTGCCCGCATCTGAGGTCATAGGCATCTTATAAAATTGGCTGCAGCTCTAGATTGTAGCAGAGAGAACCTCTCTTAGAGCTGCTTCCTACTTTTCATTCAAATTCATTAGCTCTTATCAGATTTAAACCCCTTTTCCTCTTGTACCTGATCACTCTGTTGTGTGTTTCATTCCACTTTAAGGCCACAGTCAGCCTGGCGTTGATTTCAGGTTCATCCCTTGAGACTATCGTTAACTTGGACCTCTCTTTATGATTCCATTTGCTATAGCCTATGAGCAGGCACACAGAGCCAGGACATCTGTTTCTGTGCCCTGCTCCCCAACTGGTGTTTCTCCTTGCAAGGGACGGAAGAGTAGATAAGGAGTCCCCTAAGGGTAAGTTCTAATTATCTCCCCAAAGAAAAGAACCTGGGCAGAGATACGCTCAACAGCAGTAGAAGCTGTCATTGCTGATTTCTGTCATAGGGATTGAAGAGGGTTCAGCGACACTTGTCCTCATAATACAATAGGAAAAAAGTCTCCTTTGGACAAATCACTCCACAGCCCTCTTTACCACCAGCTGCAGAGATTTTGGTTTCTAATATGTTTACCATCTTCTGAGCTCCTTTTTGAACCTCTCTTGATTCTTAGAGTTAAAGATGAATGCTGATAGCAAAGGAAAATTACACCCATCTTGCCATGCTCATTCTGTCTATCTGTCTCTTGTCCAGCTGTCCATTCATTCTAACTACCACTCAATTCAAGAACACAACTATATTTGTTCACTGTTCTGCAAAACACCTGTCTCTAAACCTGAGAAGACAAGGCGAAGGTGAAATTGGATTTCCCAGGTGAACCCATGAATTTAACTCACCATGGCCTCTGTGATTTGTCTGTAAGAGAGTCTCAGAAACGAAGACCTTTGAGCTCTTTGATCAGCGTCATTGAAAATGGACCCAGCCTCAGTGGGGCAAACCCTTAAGAAAACTGGCTTGGTATTTCTGTTTGGGCTATATGTCAATGCTATGTGAAGGGACAGACACAGTGCCTCTTTCTAAAGGACAGAAAAACAGCCAATCCCTCATTTTGTATTTTGCAAACATCTGTATGACTCTGCTTGTTCCCAAGACACAGGCTTCATGAATTAATGCCTCCTTTCCCAGTTAAGTATTCAAAAAGCATTTGCTTAAACTAAGTAGCAAAGAAACTACTTTTAAAGATAGGTGGTAGAGGTGTTCTATTGTATTGAAAGCATTTGATTAAATAGATTTGAGAGCCACCACTAAATTAACAAAAACTGGCACACTTCACCCAATTTCCTTTCTTATTTTTTGACATGAAAATTGCTCAGACTTCAAGTCTAGTCTGTGTGAAAGCATTAAGTGTTTCAGAAATCAACGTGTCTTGTCAATCTATTGTGCTCTGGGGGAAAAGTAAAGCCAACCTGTGACATTATTTCCTGTGTTCTAGAAACCTGATAATACCTTATTGTACATCAGGAGTATAAGCAGGCGTCGTTGTAAAGAGATTCTTGTGACAAGATCTATGAAGAATATTATGTTATTAACTTGGACATCTGCATTTACAATATAGCTTTTCCAAGACAATTTTTGTTGGGCTACAGGTGGTTATTTAAGACAATCAATTTACATAGAACAATTTATTCTTTTTTCATGCTGTTAAAGCAAATTGGTATGTAATTAGATTTATATACTGAATAATCTCATTTGCATATCCAATTAATTCTTCCTGTTTTAATTTGCCAGGGTTGAATTCACATTAGTAGTAAAAATAGCACTTAAATTATCAAGGACTGAAATTTTCCTTTGCTATGATTTGTTCAAGATGTTCCATTTAAAAACTGGTCCCCAGCATTCTTTTCATTGTCTACTGGGGATATGTGAAAGACTTTAGTTACAAATACCCTTAGCCAAAAAATCACAAAGTTGAGGTTTTCCTCTTGTTCATATTGCACAGAGAAATGGATGGTATAAAACCAGTTCCTGCCTTAATATACAATATTATTCAAAACCAGGAACAGTCAGATCAGGAACAAAACAAACAGGATGTTTTCATCCTCTAACCTCTTTTCACATTCAGAGTGTGTTTAAACACAGAGACATATATGTGCAAAAACGACATCTCTTCCAAAAACGATTTATACTTACTCTTCAGTTGTATCATTTCAACTCCTGTGGTGCATCTCTGTAGTAGAAAATGTATGACTCAGGGATTCAGACAAACCAGGGCCTAATATTTCCTTTCTGTTTTTGTTGACTTTGGTATTAAGCAACTGACTTTATCTGAGAAGCAGTGTCCTCATCTGTAAAAACTGAGAGTATGATATGTAATGTAGCTTCTAGAACTACTGAGATTTCATATGGCGTAGCATATGAAGGTATCTGCTCGGATGGAACTGTCAATAGATGATACTTTGTATGGACTTCCCTGGTGGCCCAGTAGTTAAGAATTTGCTTTCCAGTGCAGAGGATGAAGGTTTAACCCCAGTCTGTAAGATAAGGTGCCATATGCCAAGGGTCAACTAAGCCCATGTGCTACAACTAAAACCCTATGCAGCAAAATAAATAATTTTTTTAAGATGCTTGTAAACAGTTATGTTTGGTCTGTAAAAAGATCATTTAAGTTCAGTTCAGTTCAGTCACTCAGTCGTGTCCAACTCTTTGCGACCCCATGAATTGCAGCACGCCAGGCCTCCCTGTCCATCACCAGCTCCCGGAGTTCACTTAGACTCACGTCCATAAAGTCAGTGATGCCATCCAGCCATCTCATCATCTGTCGTCCCCTTCTCCTCCTGCCCCCAATCCCTCCCAGCATCAGAGTCTTTTCCAATGAGTCAACTCTTCGCATGAGGTGGCCAAAGTACTGGAGTTTCCGCTTGAGCATCAGTCCTTCCAATGAACACCCAGGACTGATCTCCTTTAGAATGGACTGGTTGGATCTCCTTGCAGTCCAAGAGAGTCTCAAGAGTCTTCTCCACCACCACAGTTCAAAAGCATCAATTCTTCAGCACTCAGCTTTCTTCACAGTCCAACTCTCACATACATACATGACCACAGGAAAAACCACAGCCTTGACTAGACAGACCTTTGTTGGCAAAGTAATATCTCTGCTTTTCAATATGCTATATAGGTTGGCCATAACTTTCCTTCCAAGGAGAAAGTGTCTTCTAATTTCATGGCTGCAATCACCATCTGCAGTGATTTTGGAGCCCCCCAAAATAAAGTCTGACACTGTTTCTACTGTTTCCCCATCTATTTGCCATGAAGTGGTGGGACCAGATGCCATGATCTTCGTTTTCTGAATGTTGAGCTTTAAGCCAACTTGTTCACTCTCCTCTTTCACTTTCATCAAGAGGCTTTTTAGTTCCTCTTCACTTTCTGCCATCAGGGTGGTGTCATCTGCATATCTGAGGTTATTGATATTTCTCCTGGCAATCTTGATTCCAGCTTGTGCTTCTTCCAGCCCAGTGTTTCTCATGATGTACCCTGCATAGAAGTTAAATAAGCAGGGTGACAGTATACAGTCTTGACATACTCCTTTTCCTATTTGGAACCAGTCTGTTGTTCCATGTCCAGTTCTAACTCTTGCTTCCTGACCTGCATATAGGTTTCTCAAGAGGCAGGTCAGGTGGTCTGGTATGCCCATGTCTTTCAGAATTTTCCACAGTTTATTGTGATCCACACAGTCAAAGGCTTTGGCCTAGTCAATAAAGCAGAAATAGATGTTTTTCTTGCCTTTTTCTTGTTTCTCTTGGTTTTTGATCCATCAGATGTTGATCTCTTGATCTGATCCATCAGATGTTGGCAATTTGATCTCTGGTTCCTCTGCCTTTTCTAAAACCAGCTTGAACATCTGGAAGTTCACGGTTCATGTATTGCTGAAGCCTGACTTGGAGAATTTTAAGCATTACTTTACTGGCATGTGAGATGAGTGCAATTGTGGGGTAGTTTGAGCATTCTTTAGCATTACATATCCCTTGGGATATCCTCTAGCTAAACGTAAGCACTCAGTAAAAGTTAACCATTGTTATCATCGTTACCCTCTTGAAAGAACATGTACACATATCAAAGTTTCTTCATCCTTTTCTCTTATCATGTGTATTCATTTCCAGTGGCTGCTCTACCAAAGTACTACATACTGGCTTGTGTAAAAAACAGAAATTTGTTGTCCCACGTTTTTGGAGACTGAAAGTTCAAGATCAAGGTTAGGCTCATTTGGTTTCTCCTGAAGCCTCTCTCCTTGACTTTCAAAAAGCTGCCTTCTCGCTATATTTCCTCTGTGTATGAACAAAGGTACTCTCATTTTAAGGATATCAGACAATTGGATTAAGGCCTCATTTTAATATAATCACCTCTTTAAAGGCCCTGTCACCAAGTCAGTAACAATCTGTGGTTATGGAGGTTATAGCTTCAATCTTGAGCTTCCCTGGTGGCTCAGATGGTAAGGAATCTGCAGTGCTGTAGACCTGGGTTTATCCCTAAGTTTATCCCTAAGTTGCAAAGATCCCCTGGTGAAGGGAGTGGCTACCCACTCCATTATTCTTGCCTGGAGAATTAGCATCACTGACTCACTGGACATGAATTAGAGCAAGCTCTAGGAGATGATGAAGGATGGGGAAGCTGGTGTGCCTTATAGTCCATTTGGTTGAAAAGAGTCAGACATGACTTAGTCACTGAATAACAAAAGCTTCAATCCTATGAATTTGGGAGAAACATAAGTCAGCCCATAACACTAAGATTGAACTTAACATACATATTGCAGTTATCCTGATGCCCTGTCTTCAGAACTCATACCAGGAAAGGAGCATACCTTTTATCATAATGTGTTTAAAAGCATGTGTAATTTATACCTTATCTCAAAATCTCTGTCCAGTTTCTGTGGCTACAGTTATTCGTTCAGAGACACATGTTTGTTGTTGTTTTTTTTCCCCCCATTGATAATTAGTATGGGTGTCTGACTCATGCAATAGAAAGATGATAACATTTATGGTCCAGAGACCTGGTTTCACAGCTTAGATTTTCATTATATGAATAAACTTATACAAATGTGGTGGTGATTTAGTCACTAAGTTGTATCTAACCCTTGTGACCCCATGGACTGTAGCCTGCCAGGCTCCTTTGTCCATGGGGTTTCCCAGGTAAGGATACTGGAGTAGGTTGCCATTTCCTTCTCCAGGGGATCTTCCTGACCCAGGAATCAAACCTGCATCTCCTGCATTACAGTCAGATTCTTTATTGCTGAGCCACCAGGGAAGCACTTAAACCCTCGCAAGTCATTTCACCTCTATGAGACCTGCTTTTACTTATCTGTGAAAGGGAACACATATCCTCACAAAAAGATGTAAACTAAGCCAGGATAGGGAAAAGAACTTTCTAATTTCTAAATTGCTATACAGGTACCAACTTTCTGCTTACTGAAAAAGTGATATTAATTCCATTTCCTGTTTTACAATCTTTGTTACTTGACAGTTATTAATATTAAATGTCTTTAATGGTCCCTTTAGGAAAGTCACCTCATTGCCAAAGCAATAAGTTTACAATTAGATGCATGTTTCTTTCTAGATTTTAAGAAAACTGTAATTTGCAGTTGACATTTAAGCAAATTACTGTGTTCTGCCGTATACCCATTTTAAAATACAAACCCTTCCCAGTCATCATTGAGTATATATATAACAACTGCAAAACAAATGCGTTACAGATTATTTTTTTCTGCAAAATACCACTTTGCCTTTGCAACCACCATCTATATGCAATTTTAATGTCATTTATTTTATTTTAATGCCTGAATCCTAAAGTGTACTTTCAAATAGCCTACAGCAGTTTAAGAAACTTTACCAGCTTCTTCATCATTTCAGTTTGGAAGATAAGCTATCTCTTACAAATTAGAATATAAAGGCTTGGTCTTTTGTAGGCTGGAGGAATCTTATAGAACAACTAACTCATCTGCAACCCTGTTGCTGGACCATTCCAGTCTTTTCCTTTGTCTTGTCTTCTAACCTGGCAGGATGAGGATTCAAGGCTAAGTCCCGGAGAAGGCAATGGCACCCCACTCCAGTACTCTTGCCTGGAAAATCCCATGGATGGAGAAGCCTGGTAGGCTGCAGTCCATGGGGTCGCTGAGGGTCGGACACCACTGAGCGACTTCACTTTCACTTTTCACTTTCATGCACTGGAGAAGGAAATGGCAACCCACCCCAGTGTTCTTGCCTGGAGAGTCCCAGGGACGGGGGAGCCTGGTGGGCTGCCGTCTAGGGAGTCGCACAGAGTCGGACATGACTGAAGTGACTTAGCAGCAGTCTATTTACCGGCCTCATCCTTTAACCACTCTCCCCTCTTTTTTCTCACCTCTTAGAGCCTCCTCTCTTACAATGAGGGTATAGTGGGGAAAATTTTGCTTTTAACACTCTCATTCTTTTGTTCTCTCTGTGACCACTTTGTAGCTTTAATCCGTGCATCTTTTTAATACCTTTACTCCCTCCTTTTCTCTAAAATATGATTTCCTCTCCAGAGCCACTTATGAAGGTTGCTATTCAGTACTATTAGATTTGGATAGAAAAACCCTTTTCACTCTGCTAAGAATGATGTCCTCTTAGCATAACTCTGGATATTAGGTTGAATGAAAACCTGTCTCTTCGTCTTGATTGAATAGTGTTGTCAAAATCTCCAAAGGGAAAAATCTTCACCATATCACACATTCACTCACAAAACACATACTGAATAAGCACCCATACTCCTGTCAACTGAAAAAATGCACAACCTAAAAGGTGAGAATTGTTTTATTCGGCAGATAGACTGAGGACTTCAGTCCAGGAGGCAGGGTCTCAGATAGCTCCGAGGGACTGTTCCAAAGAGACAAGGGAAAAGCCAGGATATATAGCCATTTTCCCAAGTGGCACAAGTGGTAAAGAACCCACTTGCCAATGCAGGAAATGTAAGAGACAGGGGTTTAATCCCTGGGTCAGGAAGATCCCCTGGAGGAGGGCATGGCAACCCACTCCAGTGTTCTTGCCTGGAGAATCCCATGGACAGAGGAGCCTGGCGGGCCACAGTCCATAGAGTTGCAAAGAGTCAGACAAGATTGAAGCAACTTAGCACACACAGACAGGCAACAAAAATCAGGTAGTCAGACATCGAAGATTACTGTTAAAGAAAAATCAGATATCTCAAATTAATTAATTTATCTCTTTTCTGTGTATGGGAAGAAGCAAGAGTCTGAGCTTGACTTAAGGTCATTCCTTTGATATGCAACCTCAGCTATTTAGAGCTGAATCCTGTTTTTCTCCACTCTGAGTCCCCTCAGGGCACACAGTTGGATGATCAGCTGTTGTGGCTGATAGCTAGGTGGCTGCAACATCTTTTGTTTACTGATATAGCAGGCGACTTGCTTCATCCACACCAGTTACTGGCAATGTGTTCTAAAAAACCACACATTTCCCTCATGAATCTGCTAATCTGAACACACGCACTCCCCCTGAAATACAGTAAGTGTTGGACAGAAAGTGAACACTGACTATAAGGTAGCTACAGTGAAGCGCTGCATCCAGCCCAAATCCAACCCAGCCTGCAGTTACTGGTGGGATGTGAGATGGAGTAAAGAGATTTCCCACATGGTATTCTATTATTTCTAGACCCAAGGGACTTAGCAAAGGGGCTCAAGGATTAGAGAGACTAGATCAACCATGGAAGGGAAGAAGTAAGAATACAGGTGCCAGTAGAATCCATGCCTTAGTAAGGAAAGTCATCGTTAATAGGGAAGACTCGATCTCTCCTGTGTGAATGTGTTCTCCATCCAAAGAAGTGAAGTGAAGTGCAAGTCGCTCAGTCGTGTCTGGCGCTTTGCGACCCCATTGACTATACAGTCCATGGAATTCTCCAGGCCAGAATACTGGATCCCTTCTTCAAGGGATTTCCCAACCCACGGATCAAACCCCAGTCTCTTGAATTGCAGATGGATTCTTTACTAGCTGAGCCACAGGGGAAGCTCAAAGAATACTGGAGTGAGTAGCCTATCTCTGCTCCAGCAGATCTTCTCAACCCAGGAATCGAACTGGGGTCTCCTGCATTGGAGGCAGATTCTTTACCAGCTGAGCTATAAGGGAAGCCCCATGCTTCCCAAATGATACACTTTATTATCACACTTCTGATATTACTTAAAACACTTATTATGAATTTTCTGTTTTTAAAATTTCTTTCTGGCGTGTTTTATTTCTTTGAATATTTAAAACTGCTGGTAAATCCTTGTCCTTTGAAATCAGATTTCACTTTGGCAACAGCTACCTCTCTATTTTTAGAAATACATCAGAGCAAAGTCAGGGTAAACGTTAGTGTTCATGCTGGGTGATACCGTTTTTGGTCAAAAAATGAATTGTGACTGTAAATTAATGAAGTTCATTTTCTTCTGCAGCTTATACATCAGTTTTTCATGCAGTTTCAAAGAGAAAGTTTAAAATTCACATGAGAAAAATATATGTGAACACTTTTAAAAGAAAATTGTGATTTATTCTACAAAAGGTCATATTTTTTATTTGTATTATTAAATTGTAATTGAACTCACTTTTTTAATACTCAATGCGTATGTTTTAAAATGCCTTTTTTTTACTGCTAAATTAGCTTCTTTAAAAATTGCTCCTTTGGCAGTATCAACTAAGTCAACCTGTAGATTGAGCTGTTTTCCATGTTTATATCTTGAACTCATAGGAACATCTTAGGAGAATTGTCCAATGAGGCAATTGAGGCTCAGAAAAGAGAAATAAGTGTCTTATCTGTTATCAAAAGGATAGTCGCTGATAAACCAGAGAATATAATGCAAATTTCCTGACTTTAAGTCCACTGAATTTTACTCCTTCTATTTTTGTAGGTCAAGTGATTAAACCTAAAGTATTCTTCTTTCGGTTTTCTCTCCAAAACCGCTGGCTCCAACCTCCATTAATCTAAACCAAACTTCTTGCATAACTTTCAGCTATTTTAGGTTTTGAATAACAAGAATAGTCTTCTTGCCTGTTAATTTCCTTGTTTCCCATCAGTTACTAGTTTAAATTGATGCACATGCATGTAATGGGCACTAGATAAATGAACTTTTGTTTGTAATTTTCTCTGCCTTAAAGACCAAGGGACCAGTTCCTCTGTGCCAGACCCAGGATTTGGTTTTGATTGAGTTATGAGTGGCTATCAAGGGGCAACTAGCAGTTGCAAAACAGTAAGGTTAAGAATGTAGATAATCAGAGAAAAGCAGAGATTGTTTCGCTTTCGTCTCTGCCGTTCTATTGTTGTTCCTTTATTTGCTTTTGTTTTATTGTCCTTGGTAGTTAAAACTAACCTGATAAGCAGAAGTAGGTTTGTTAATTTCCCTAAGGCCTTGCATTCCTTCCTGAATGCAATTAATTGCTGAGTTTCTGTTCAGGGGATGAACTTTATCTACTCCCTCTGCACCAAAGCTGAGCTACTAGAATTCAAGAGAGATCTGGAAAGACCATCGAAAAACTGAATTCATCATCTTAAAAAAAAACAACAGCTCATCATTTTGACCATCATCTTGTTGCCATAGCCAACCACTTTGTTGGTTGTTGAGAACATAGCCTAAGAAGCCCCCCTTAAAGTTGGAGGTCTCTTCAAAGTATACAGAGAACATAAAAGGAGTCTTAAGACTTTAAATTATTGTGCTACTTTCAAAGTTACATTGTTTGTAACCATAATGTTCAGTTCAGTTCAGTTCAGTTCAGTTCAATTCAGTCGCTCATACGTGTTGGACTTTTTGCGACCCCATGAATTGCAGCACGCCAGGCCTCCCTGTCCATCAACAACTTCCGGAGTTCACCCAAACTCATGTCTGTCTAGTCGGTGATGCCATCCAGCCATCTTATCCTCTGTCGTCCCCTTCTCCTCCTGCCCCCAATCCCTCCCAGCATTAGAGTCTTTTCCAATGAGTCAACTCTTCGCATGAGGTGGCCAAAGTACTGGAGTTTCAGCTTTAGCATCATTCCTTCCAATGAACACCCAGGGCTGATCTCCTATAGAATAGACTGATTGGATCTCCCTGCAGTCCAAGGGACTCTCAAGAGTCTTCTCCAACACCACAGTTCAAAAGCATCAATTCGTTTTTTTTCGAGGGTGGCGGCGGTCGTGGGTAGAGCGCCATGAAGGCCTCAGGGACGCTTCAAGAGTATAAGGTGGTGGGGCGCTGCCTGCCGACCCCCAAATGCCGCATGCCGCCCAATAAAAAATAAAAAATAAAAAAAAGCATCAATTCATCGGTGCTCAGCTTTCTTCACAGTCCAACTCTCACATCCATACATAACCACTGGAAAAACCAAAGCCTTGACTTGATGGACCTCTGTTAGCAAAGTAATGTCTCTGCTTTTCAATATGCTACCTAAGTTGGTCATAACTTTCCTTCCAAGGAGTAGACATCTTTTAATTTCATGGCTGCAGTCACCATCTGCAGTGATTTTGGAGCCAAGAATAATAAAGTCAGCCACTGTTTCCACTGTTTCCCCATCTATTTCCCATGAAGTGATGGGACCAGATGCCATGATCTCAGTTTTCTGAATGTTAAGCTTTAAGCCAACTTGTTCACTCTCCTCTTTCACTTTCATCAAGAGGCTTTTTAGTTTCTCTTCACTTTCTGCCATGAGGGTGGTGTCATCTGCATATCTGAGGTGATTGATATTTCTCCTGGCAATCTTGATTCCAGCCTGTGCTTCTTCCAGCCCAACGTTTCTCATGATGTACTCTGCATATAAGTTAAATAAGCAGGGTGACAATATACAGCCTTGACGTACTCCTTTTCCTATTTGGAACCAGTCTGTTTTCCATGTCCAGTTCTAACTCTTGCTTCCTGACCTGCATATAGATTTCTCAAGAGGTAGGTCAGGTGGTCTGATTTTCCCATCTCTTTCAGAATTTTCCACAGTTTATCGTGATCCACACAGTCAAAGGCTTTGGCATAGTCAATAAAGCAGGAGTAGATGTTTTCCTGGAACTCTTGCTTTTCCGATGATCCAGCAGATGTTGGCAATTTGATCTCTGGTTCCTCTGCCTTTTCTAAAATCAGCTTGAACATCAGGGAGTTCACAGTTCACGTATTGCTGAAGCCTGGCTTGGAGAATTTTGAGCATTACTTTACTAGCGTGTGAGATGAGTGCCATTGTGCGGTAGTTTGAGCAATCTTTGGCATTGCCTTTCTTTGGGATTGGAATGAAAACTGACCTTTTCCAGTCCTGTGGCCACTGCTGAGTTTTCCCAAGTTTGCTGGCATATTGAGTGCAGCACTTTCACAGCATCATCTTTCAGGATTTGAAACAGCTCAATTGGAATTCCATCACCTCCACTAGCTTTGTTCATAGTGATGCTTTCTAAGGCCCAGTTGACTTCACATTCCAGGATGTCTTGCTCTAGGTGAGTGATTACACCATCGTGATTATCTTGGTCGTGAAGATTTAGAATAACGTAAAATTTGAGATATAAGTGTGTGCTTTATGGCACATGTATTAATGCTCAATGGAAAGTATCGTGAAGCACAGTACTTATTTTAAGAGGACATGAGTTGGAGGGAGATGGCCATTTTCACACTGTTGTCATGTCCTGCAAATGTCTTTTTCCATCAGTATATTTTAAATCCCAAAGTTGAATTTGTTGATGAAAAGCGTAAAATGTTCTGTTTGTAGGAATAGAAAAGAGTGTATCCAAGGGCAGAATGTGTTTTGCTTGTGAGTTCTTAGGCTCCTATTTTGATCGCCCAGCGTAGATAAGGCTCTACTAGTCTCGTATTGTATTTACAATCAGTTATCATGGATTAATATGTCTGTGGTGCATAGGGAACTGGACTTATTACTTCTGTTTAGAATTATGGAAACTTAAATTCTAATTTCAGAAATAGCTTGAATATAGTTCTTTTCTTGTACCTAATCTTACAATAATTGCCATAAGTTTTTATAAAATGTATATAAATGGATTGCTAGGGACCCTTCCATTTGTGTCTTATTTGGTGCTTGCATAAAGTTTGAAATTTTGAATTTAAAAGAAGTATATGCTTTAGAATTAGTAAATCATTATTCTTTTTTCAACCCCACCTTTATCCTTTTTTTTTTAATGACTTATATCTCCTTTTTCCGAAAGAATCCATGAGACCAGCCTGAGGACATTAATTCTGAGAATGGGCAAAAATGGTGTTATTCTTTCTCAGAGCTTAGTCATTACAAGCATTCAGCCTTTTCTTGCAGTATGTATTTGAAGAATGGGTTTGGGGGGAAGAAAAGGAATATTTGGAAAGAATTTGGTGGTTTTCTTACAGGCTGCCTCATTTGTCACCTCCTCATCTCCCCCATCCTCCCTAACCCCAGTAAGTGCAGGTGGAAGACCTGGATTTAGGTTTGTAAAAATAAATAAGAATCCAACAGTCCTTTCTGGAAGGTCTGGTCATAACTTCTTTGCTTCTTCTTATTGTTGACTCCATGGTGCTGGATATCGTACCCCAGTTAATGCCAGGGACGAATTTAACCTGTTGGATTTTACATGCAGCCTACATTTTAGAAATGAGAGGATTTTTGTGACTCAGGTTCCTAGTATCTCACCCTAAAATGCAGATGGCTTGTTAAAAATTTCCCTAGAGAATTAGTTTTGATGAAATTTATAGTCTACCCAAAGCACAAAGCCACACAAGGTGGCTCGCTCTCTCTCTCAAAACAGCCACAGCCCTTAAACGATACAAATCCTGAGGTTTGAAGGAACTGAGAAAACCTTTGTTTTAGTTTTCCGCCCTCCAGTGTGAGACAGAATCTTAATGAGATGCTTCCATTGCCTTTTGAACCATTAACTCTGAAGAGAGTTCAGGGATGTTAGACTCGAGAAGTTCATAGCTGTAACTGCAGAGAGAAATCCTGCCTGTTAAAGAATGTGTGCACACTGTTGCATCACCCGGTTTGTGCACCAGGCTTTCTATTTTTAACATTTTTAATGACAATCTGTCTCTTTGGTTCTATATGCCCTTCACCTTTCTCAGAATGAGATTGATAGTGAAAGTTTCTCTACTGTTCTCATATAAGTTGAATTAAGGGTCTTGATTTTGGTTTAATGCACTGCAGCTTTATCTCATATTCACACAGTGGTCTCCCTTCTGGTTCTGATTCCTGCTCCCCTGTATTCTGATATGCAGGGCAGTTCACCTTGAAAAATACAGCACCGTATTAAGATACCTAGCTTCTCTGTAAAGGAGTCTAAAGAGCTGAAACAAAGGGTTACACATTACCAGAGCAATTTGAAATGATGGAACTTGAATTTTTGGACATGTACAGTAGCCTCGTACCTCTTTGCTGCTGCTGCTGCTAAGTCGCTTCTGTCATGTCTGACTCTGTGTGATCTCTTAGACGGCAGGCCACCAGGCTCCTCTGTCCCCGGGATTCTCCAGGCAAGAACAATGGAGTAGGTTGCCGTTTCCTTCTCCAGTGCATGAAAGTGAAAAGTGAAAGTGAAGTCGCTCAGTCATGTCCAACTCTTGGCGACCCCATGGACTGTAGGTAGGCTCCTCAGTCCATGGGATTTTCCAGGCAAGTGTACCGGAGTGGGGTGCCATTTCCTTCTCCACCTCTTTGCTAAAGGATGCTAATGAAATGAATTTGCAAATCTCTGCAATGTTACCAAGTTTCTTTTGACTCTGCCTTTGGGATAATCCTTCCTGGGTTATAAACTTTCAAAATTTGAAGAACCATGATACAGAAGAGGAGGCTAGCTTATTTGCAGTAGTCCCAGAACTTGGACAAATGCTGAAAACTGAAGACATGTTCTACCTCAGATTAGGATTTACTTTCTCATGATTTGTCATGCATGAAAAGTAGAATGGACTACGGGCTTTCTGGAATGGAGAAGAAGAAAGTGTTGTTTTGTTTTGTTTTGTTTGTCATGGAGATGTCAGGATTACGGCAAAAGTTATCCGAATTATCAGGCAAGAATGTTGAAGAGTAGAACCAAGGATCCTATGGAATTTTAAAAGCGATTATAATAGATTATTTATAATTTGTTATAAGAAAGGGAAGATACAGTCTTATTTACCTGGATAATAGTAGTTAAGAATATCCATCAGATCTCAAGACAGAAAAATGTACTCAAAGTCCAGAAAATTGAAGAGAAATTCAATTAGATAAAAAGTAAAACTGAGGATAGTCCTACTTCTGCCCATGGAAAAAGAAATTTGATCTCTTCCCAGGTTAAGTTGCCCGGAAGCATCATCAGATCCCTGTGTGGTTCTGCCCTCATAGCATGTTTCATAGTTATAATGGAGGGCTTGCTATTATGACTGATTAATGTCTAGCTTCTCTGATGTGCTGTAAATTGCATGAAGAGAGCAGCTTTCTCTGGTTGTTCTCCATTTGAATCCCAAACACTAGGTCTGTGCCTGGAATATAATGTGGGCTATGTTAGTATTTTCTGGATGAACTGGTGAATGAATACATTTTGACAATTTTAATGGGACAATAAATTGAACAAGTCTCAAAGGGTTGGTCTAACTAATGAGTGCTTAGATTTGTATGCATTGATAGCTTAGGATAGGAAAATCTTTTTTCAGTGTGAATAGATAGTAGTAACCGGGACTCTCTGTGAATGTTTAGATGGAAATGTGGATAGGAATTCAAGTATTCTACTCATATCTTCCCATCTATCTTCCTTTTTCTGGGACAGAAAGACTGCCAGTTTCATATAAGTGGCTGGCGTCACCATTCAGGAGAATGGCTCATGAAGAGCTCATCAGATACTTGAAAATTCAAATGAAGAAGCTCTTTGAAAAATCTAGTATACATATGACAAAATAAGATTATAGTGGTGCTCTGGACCTGTTCACTTACTCTTCGTTGGCAAAGAAAATAAATTATATAATGGGACAACCAATGGTTATAGTTTGGAAAATGATTCAAGGCTGAAAATAAATATATAGGTTAATGGCATGAGTTACTTGACCGGACAAGCGTATTTTTCCAATTCTGGGGGCAGAAAGTGTCTGTAAACATTCCTGCATGTCAGAAAACAAAGTGAAAATGACCTCCAGCTTTGAGGCACTTATTGAAAACCTATTTTAAATTGAATAGACAAGCCAAGATAATATAGGTTGTTTGATAAGAAACATTAGAGAAATCTATAACATGAGGCTTTTTATTATAGGTTTATTATATCAATCTCTGCAGTGGGTAATGGAACTTGTAAATATACTGTTATGTAGGAGTCCCCTCGCGGGCTTTTTATTCATGCTGAAGTAAGCACAGCAAACTTATTTGCTGTCAGGGTACATTGAATTTAAGATTGGTATTTATTTTGGTTCTAAGGAGGTTTTGCTTTTGTGAATTGAAAGTTGGATCAGCTGCATGAAAACAAGATGGGACTACAGGGAGCACAGGAAGTAAATTAGTTTTCTGTACATATGCATTCTGTAAACCTGCATCTTTAGTTAGCAGAGGGCGTATATGGTGTTGGTTTCTCAGATGGGTGAGTCATGCATCAGATGTGTATGTTTATGGCTCTTTGATTTGGATAGAGAGATTCAAAATGGCATAGTTTTCCAATGCAAAGAGTTAGAAGGCCAAAAGAAAAAAATTTTAGAAGGGAAATTTTTTAACCTCGTTGGAACTTGAGACTCTTTATTTCATGGGAAAATATGAATAAATATAAATAAAACCCTAAAAATTCATCAAGCTGCTCTATGACATTGGCAAATAGCATTAACAAATTGTTCCAGATTGATTGACACTTGAATAGAGTTCTTCAGATATAACTGAATCCATGAGAATGACTTGCCATGGAAATGATTGTAGGAGTAATCCTAGTAAGTAGTGAGATCATCTTAATCATATACTAGGAGCCAGCAACTGTGGTGAGTGATCTGCAGTATCTCATTTGATATTGTGGTTAAATCAGGTGGTTATGAAAGGAGGTACCATTGATACTCCTATTTTACAGAGGAGAAGTAAAGCTCTGAGAATAGGACAATTTACTGAAGTGCACACAAATAAAGTCTGTTCCATCTAGCTATCTTGTACTGTTACTTTGTTACCTCGGTTCATATTTGACCAGTATCATCCTTTGCATTCCCTTAAGTACCCAGAATAAAAAGCATTTCTACACTGCTTTTCTTCTTATAGACATTTTCATCCAATTATCAGTTCATTTAATCTGAGGTGTGAATGGCATTATATTTATTTATCTAAGGGAACTGACAGTAAGAAAGGTGCAATGTCTTGCCCAGGGTGGTAACTTACTCTACATGTCAAGCCATTTACATAAAAAAACAAAAACAAAAAAGCATCGATTCTCCAGCAGAGCATGTTCTAAGATTTTGAACTCAGAAGAGGAGCATCTGAAAATCCCACATTCGTGATTTTAAAGAGCTGCTTGGTAATTTTATTTTTTTATTAAGTTTTGTTAACATGCACACAGATATGTACATGCAGTCAATGTAAACTGAATTTGGTTTTAAATGTACTGGTAATAGAGAGAATGTCTTTATTAGAACAACACATACGTTGTGTCATTAGACACAAAGTTGGTTCTCTTGTTCAGTTCAGTCACTCAGTTGTGTCCAATTCTTTGCGACCCCATGGACTACAGCATGCCAGGCGTCCCTGTCTATCACCAACTCCTGGAGCTTAATCATACTCATATCCATCAAGTCAGGATGCCATCCAATCATCTCATTCTCAGTTGTCCCCTTCTCCTCCTGCCTTCAATCTGTTGGAGCATCAGGGTCTTTTCCGGTGAGTATTTCTTCGCATCAGGTGGCCAAAATATTGGAGTTTCAGCTTCAGCATCAGTCCTTCCAATGAATATTCAGGACTTACTTCCTTTAGGATAGACTGGTTAGATCTCCTTGCTGTCCAAGGGACTCTCAAGTGTCTTCTCCAACACCACAGTTCAAAAGCATCAATTCTTTGGTGCTCAGCTTTCTTTATAGTCCAACTCTCACATGGCTACTGGAAAAACCATAGCTTTGACTAGACGGACGTTTGTTGGCAAAGTAATGTCTTTGCTTTTTAATATGCTGTCCAGGTTGGTCATAAACTTTCCTTCCAAGGAGCAAGTGTCTTTTGCTTTCATGGCTGCAGTCACCATCTGCAGTGATTTTGGAGTCCAAAAATATAAAGTCTGTCACTGTTTCCATTATATCCCCATCTAGTTGCCATGAAGTGATGGGACCAGATGCCATGATCTTAGTTTTCTGAATGTTGAGTTTTAAGCCAACTTTTTCACTTTCCTCTTTCACTTTCATCAACAGGCTATTTAGGTCTTCTCTTTCTGCCATAAGGGTGGTATTATCGGCATATCTGAGGTTACTGATATTTCTCCCGGCAATCTGGATTCCAGCTTGTGCCTCATTCAGCCCTGCATTTCACATGATGTACCCGGGATATAACTTAATAAGCAGGGTGACAATATACAGCCTTGACCTCCTCCTTTCCCACTTTGGAGCCAGTCTGTTGTTGCATGTCCTGCTCTATCTGTTGCTTCTTGACCTACATACAGATTTCTCAAGAGGCAGCTAAGGTGGTCTGGTATTCCCATCTCTTTAAGAATTTTCTATAGTTTGTTGTGATCCATACAGTCAAAGGTTTGGCGTAGTCAGTGAAGCAGTAGTAGATGTTTTTCTGGAACTCTCTTTTTTGATGATCCGATGGATGTTGGCAATTTGATCTCTAGTTCCTCTGCCTTTTCTAAATCCAGCTTGAGCATCTGGAAGTTCACGGTTCATGTACTGTTGAAGCCTACCTCAGAGAATTTTGAGCATTAGTTTGGTAGTGTGTGAGATGAGTGCAATTGTGCGGTAGTTTGAGCATTCTTTAGCATTGCCTTTCTTGAGGAATGGAATGAAAACTGACCTTTCCCAGTCCTGTGGCCACTGCTGAGTTTCCAAATTTGCTGGCATATTGAGTGCAGTGCTTTCACAGCATCATCTTTTAGGATTTGAAATAGCTCAGCTGGAATTCCATCACCTCCACTAGCTTTATTCGTAATGATGTTTCCTAAGGCACATTTCACTTCACACTCCAGGATGTCTGGCTCTAGGTGAGTTATCACCCTATTGTGGTTATCTGGGTCATGAAGATTTTTTTGTACAGTTCTTCTGTGTATTCTTGCCACCTCTTCTTAATATCTTCTGCTTCTGTTAGGTCCATACCATTTCTGTCCTTTATTGTGCCCATCTTTGCATGAAATTTTCCCTTGGTATCTCTAATTTTCTTTAAGAGATCTCTAGTCTCTCCCATTCTGTTGTTTTCCTCTATGTCTTTGCATTGATCACCAAGGAAGGCTTTCTTATCTCTCCTTGCTATTCTTTGGAACTCTGCCTTCCACAGCTATTTGTAAGGCCTCCTCAGATAACCATTTTGCCTTTTTGCATTTCTTTTCCATGGGGATGTTCCTGATCCCTGTCTCCTGTACAGTGTCGCGAACCTCTGTCCATAGTTCTTCAGGCACTGTCTATCAAATCTAATCTCTTGAATCTGTTTGTCACTTCCACTGTATAATCATCAGGGATTTGATTTAGGTCATACTGAATGGTCTAATGGTTTTCCCTCACGTTTTCAATTTAAGTCTGAATTTGGCAATAAGGAGTTCATGATCTGAGCCATAGTCAGCTCCCGGTCTTGTTTTTGCTGACTCTATACAGCCTCTCCATCTTTGGCTACAAAGAATATAATCAATCTGATTTCAGTATTGACTTTCTGGTGATGTCCATGTATAGAGTCTTCTCTTGTGTGGTTGGAAGGGGGTGTTTGCTATGACCAGTGCTTTCTTGCCGGGAGCCAGCGTGAGGAATCCCGCCCATGACAAGGTCATGAGGAAGGAAGCCTGACAAAACGCGCAAGGACGTGATCAGACTTCAGGGGTTCCCCCTGGAATTTCCTGAGCATCCACCCCCCCCCCCCAAAAAAAATAAGAATCTGCCTGCTTTTCCACTCTTCTGATATTCTCTGGAAAAAGTCAAATCAGGGCTTTAGTCTTCTGCATTTGAAAGAGATGTTTCAGTTAAACCCCTCTGATAGCTCTCTAGCTTGCCTAACAGGTTCCCCGGACCTCTTACAGCTTGTGAATTGCTTACAGCCCCCCAACCGCGAGAGGCACAAAGCTTAAAAGCATCTTAAAGATACAGAGCCTTTTCTAAAGAGCTAAAAATCATATTGGTGATGGGTTTTCACTGTTGACTCAATGATTGCTGCCAGGCCTCCATATTCTTTATCTTTTAGGCACCTGGGAGGATGTTAATCAATGTAAATGGGATATGGAAAAAGATATATAATAGTTTTGATGTTAGCAACACTAGACTTCTGAGTTAATTACTTTTCTCTTTGTTATATATCACTGCACTCCTCTTGTGTCCTTGCTATGTAAGAATGTAACTTTATTTAGTGCTTTCTGAGAGTGGCACCAGACTTTGGGAAGATCAACACAAATAAGTCTTCTGGTTGACAAACCCTTTTCAGAAAAAGGCTGTAAAATGTTAATTGGCCCCTTTGGCTGGAAGATGATGTAAATCACCTAAGACTTGTGCATACAACTAGGTATGCAGAGAGAAAAGCCTGGTTTTGATAAGAGTCTGGGCTGCTAACGCTGCATAATTTTGTATTACCCATTGATATCTATGTACAATCAAAAAGGTATAAAAGGCCTTTCTAGACAATAGAGGCCGGGGCCAGTCGCTGGACTGGTTTCCCCCGTGTCTCCTCTCTAATTTCTGGCTGAATTCCCATCTGGGGCGTGGAGGCTCACCACGTCCACTTACTTGTCCCGGCTTTTAAGATCCACGTGACGGGGAACCCAAGGCGGAGCACCCCCCAATATTCAAGAGGATGCCGGTGGCCTAAGGTAGATGGTGCAAGCTCCTTGTCTGGAACTTTATTGACTTCCCACATAAACCAAGTTATTCAGCCTTCTTTCTCCACTTAATTTTCCTACTACACTGTTTCTTCATAATCTAATCTTATATTAATAAATAAATAAGTTTTTTCCTCGCTTACTCCGTCTCTCCTTCGAATCACCCTGGTTCCACCGGGGCTGGACCCCGTCACTTTCTCTTGGCAAACCTCTGTTAGCCTTTGACCTGATTTATTTTGTACTCCAAGGCCAAATTTGCCTGTTAGTCCAGCTATCTCTTGACTTTCTACTTTTGCGTTCCAGTCCCCTATAATGAAAGAGATATCTTTTTTGGGGTGTTAGTTCTATAAGATCTTATAGGTCTTCTAAGAACCATTCAGCTTTAGCTTCTTCAGCATTACTGATTGGGGCATAGACTTGGATTACTGTGATATTGAATGGTTTGCCTTGAAAATGAACAGAGTTCATTCTGTGATTTTTGAGATTGCATCCAAGTACTGCATTTTGGACTCTCTTGTTGACTATGATGGCTACTCCATTTATTCTAAGGGATTCCTGCCCACAGTAGTAGATATAATGGTCATCCGAGCTAAATTCACCCATTCCAGTCCATTTTAGTTTGCTGATTCCTAAAATGTCGACATTCAGTCTTGCCATCTCCTTTTTGATTACTTCCAATTTGCCTTGATTCATGGACCTAACCTTCCAGGTTCCTGTGCAATATTGTTCTTTACAGCATCAGACTTTACTACCATCACGAGTCACATCCACAGCTGGGTGTTGTTTTTGCTTTGGCTCTGTCTCTTCATTCTTTCTGGAGTTATTTCTCCAATGATCTCCAGTAGCATATTTAGGCATCTACCGACCAGGGGAGTTCATCTTTCAGTGTCCTATCTTTTTGCCTTTTCATACTGTTCACATTTCCTCAAGGCAAGAATACTGAAATGGTTTGCCATTCCCTTCTCCAGTGGACCACATTTTGTCAGAACTCTCCACCATGACCCTTCCATATTGGGTGGCCCTACACAGCATGGCTCGTAGTTTCATCAAGTTATACAATGCTGTGGTCCATGTGATCAGTTTGATTATTTTTCTGTGATTGTGGTTTTCATTCTGTGGCCCTCTGATGGATAAGGATAAGAAGCTTATTGAAGCTTCCTGATGGGAGAGACTGACTGAGGAGAAAACTGGGTTTTGCTCTGATGGGCAGGGCCATGCTCAGCAAATCTTTAATCCAATTCTCTGTTGATGGATGGGGCTATGTTCCCTCCCTGTTGTTTGATCTGAGGCCAAACTGTGGTGGCAGTAATGAAGATAATGGGACCTCCTTCAGAGGTCCCACAGGTGCACTGCTGCATTGAGTGACCCCAACCCTGCAGCAGGCCATTGCTGACCCACGTCTCTGCCAGAGACTCCTGGACACTCATGGGCAAGTCTGAGTCAGTCTCTTTTGGGCTCACTGCTCCTTTCTCCTGCCTCCTGGTGCACACAAGGTTTTGTTTGTGCCCCTGAACAATCTGTTTCCCCAGTTCTGTGTTAATTCTGGTGGGTGTATGGTGCGGTTAATGGTGGCCTCCTCTAAGAGGGTTTATGCCATACCCAGGTCTGCTGTACCCAGAGCCCCTGCCCCTGTGGCCCACCACTGCTGACCCATACCTCTGCCAGAAACACTGAGACACAGTTCTGGCTCAGTCTCCGTGGGGTCTCTGGGTCCTGGTGTGCACAAGGTTTGTTTGAACTGTCCGAGTGTCTCTGGTGGCTTTTGATTTTTTATTCTAAACGTGATTTTGCCCCTCCTGCCATCTTGCTGGGGCTCCTCCTTTGCCCTTAGATGTGGGCTATCTTTTTTTGGTGGGATCCAACATTCTCCTGTCAATGGTTGTTCAACAGTGAGTTGTAATTTCACATTTCTCGCAGGAGAAGATGAGCACATGTCCTTCTACTCCACCATCTTGACTGCACAATAAAAATAAATAATAAATAAAATTTCCATAAGAAACTCCTTAGAAATAGGAACAGAGGGTAAACTTGCAGTATCTTTATAATACCTTGCAGTCATCACTGTAACCTGACATGAGGTTTCTCTTATCCCTCCTAATTATTAGTGAATTGTAACACCTTTTGATTTAATTTTCAAGCTGTTCCTTAGTTGTTATTGTTTACCTTTACAGTCATTTGTCTTGGCTTCCTAAGATGGTCAATCTGGTACCTGGTGTATATTTGACATGCCCAAGTATTTATTTTATTCTTTTACTTTGACAGGGTGATGCTTTGAAGTCATCGTCAATGTATATAATCTTTTTGAAACTTTGTGTTAAACCTGGCAAATTGTGAATTTCTTATAATGTTGCTTTTGTTCAGATATATGGAACTAGGAACCTCCTCAAGGATTATTTGAACAGCTTCATTTTCTCAGCTATACTTTGTATGTAAAATCCTATTTGTGTTTGCTTTTATTGACTTTTAAAATAGCATGACAATTTGATGCAAAGTCACTGGCTGTTGGCAAATGTCTATTTCCTCCCGACTAGGGACATTTACATTTCTTCCCAAGCTACTCTGACGATCTATCTGAGGAGTGACCTCAGTTCAGCTGAAAGCGTCCTACATCCTGAAAACTGTAAAGCTACAGCACTTACTGATTTTCCAAGTGCTAAGAGATGGTGTATAAATGACAACAAAACTATACTAGAGTACTTGAAACATTTTTTTTAGGGAAAGAAAACTCTAAGTCTACAAGGGCTTGCTTAAGAAAGATGTACTAATGTCGGAGGTGTTGGATTCAGCCACACTGTTATATCAAACAAGTATTTCATGTGTGCGGAGATAAAGGCGCAAACTATATAAAATAAACAGCATGTGTTCAGCTTAGATAGCTAGGACGTTTTCCCTTGAATACATTTGCTTCTTGCAAACTAGCACACTGCTTCTAAGGCTCCAAGACTGTGTTGTCTATGAGGCGGTTTCTGTATTTGGTCTGCTTCAGATTGTCTCAGGGCTTCCCTGGTGGCTTAGACAGTAAAGAATCTTCCTGCAATGCAGGAGACATGGGTTCAGTCCCAGGGTTGATAAGATCCCCTGGAGTAGGTCATAGCAACCCACTCCACTATTCTTGCCTAGAGAATCCCTATAGACAGAGGAGCCTGGCGGGCTACAGTCCCTGGGTTTGCAAAGAGTCAAACATGACTGACTAAGCACAGACTGTCTTAACCCTGTCATCAGTTGGTGTATGCCCAGACAATTAAAATTACGCTATCTAGCAAATTAGGAAGGTGAATTTAAATCCCCAAAGTCATTGGAAATTCCAAGGTCAAATTAAAATGACTGAATCTTCTTCTTTAGGGGATTGCCCCTGACTCTGTCTGTGCCAGTGATAATAATCTAGACTTGATTGCTTTCTCTTAGCATCTTCAAAAGGGGAAAATACAAGAACATGATTTTCCCAAGGGCAGAGTGACAGAAAACAGACTGAAGTTAAGCAGTACTGAAGCCCAGCATGTCAAAGCAAGACTAGGAGTCTGGGGCAAATTTCATCCCACTCTTGGCTCCTGAAAGATACTCAGAAGCCCAGAGTGGCAAGTGGACTTGTCTAAGGTCACCATAAGGAGGCTCCCACCAGAGATTTTTCCTATTAGTAACTACAGTAGAGAACATTTATGGGCCAAGCATGCTTCTACATGTTTTGATTGTTATAGTTGAGGGCACGGAGGTATGGGCCAGCAAAATAAGTTTCCACTGGATCATACTGACTCCCAAAGAATTTTTCTATGAGTGAATCAATAGCTACAGTACTTCCAGACCATTCTTAGCTAGAGTCAGACAACAATGGAAATGTAATTGGCAGGATTTAACTTATTCTGACATCTTAGTTATTGCTTCTCATGTGCACTCAAGGCACAAAAATATCCCCAAGTTAGGCAAACCCAAGTGAAGAGAGCCTCTGGTGCGAATACTCCAGAAACTCTTCAACCCTTGAATATTCAAATTGACTGTGCAATTTATGCATCCAAGACTGAAATAAAATGTTTCAGAGTTTCTATGCAAGATTTTGAAGTATTTATATTATTAGTCAAGGTCAGCTTTTTTTTTTCCAAAATGTGCTCTGTGGCTCTCTCGCCTCTCAAGATGTTTCATAAGGAGACAAAAAGCCTGTGATCAAATAATTTTGGGAACAAACGGCATCATTTTCATGATGATCTTTAGTATACAGAAGTTTTGAAAAGGCCTGTGAGAAAGAAGTATGTTTTATTTTGTTTCATAGCGTTTCCCAAAGTTAGAGAAACTCTGAAATCTTCCCCTCCACTCCTTTCACTTTTTGTTAGAAATTCTTTTTAACATTTCTGTAGAATAGACACAGGAAAAGATGTGTAAGAGGAATTGTAACTCATTCTACAAATTCTTATACCCACACACACACAGATGTTATGGACAATGCTGGAAACGCCAGTCCACAACTGGTGGAGTGCACAAGCTGTGTGGGGAAGGAGAAAAACCTGTAGATTACAGTTATTTACAGTTTGGCGACTAATGGGCTTCCCAGGTGACTCAGTGGGTGAAGAATCTGCCTGCAGTGCAGGAGATTCGGGCTTGACCCCTGGACGATTTCCTAGAGGAGGGTGTGGCAGTCCACTCCAGTATTCGTGTCTGGAGAATCTCATGAAGAGAGGAGCCTGGTGGGCTATATAGTCAATGGGGTCACAGAGAGTTGGACACGACTGAAATGACTGGGCGTGTGTACACAAGTAGTGTGGTGCACAGAAGGAGGCCTGTGGAGATAGAAATTTGCAAAGCCTTTTTGAATATCTGTTCAAGAGTTGGATTATCCCTGCAGTCTGAGGCTTTTCATATGGAAGTTAAGTTCTTGTGATATTCAGTGGAGCAGAGTAACAGGAATAGCTGTGGCGCATGTAGTCATTCAGAGACCCAGGCTCGTCTTCAACATTGGACTTCCACAGTGTCGTTGGACATTAACATCCAGTCACTTGACAGAGGAGAGAAAAAGAGAAAGAGGAACATTGTACATGATGCTTTTATGATCTAGGTCTGAAAGAACCCTTGTGCCAACAGTGAAATTCATTCACATGGTCATGCCTGACTGCTGGGCTGTTATGGTCTAGCTCCGGGGGCAAGAAGAGAAAAATGTTTGCAAAGCAGCTAAACAGTCTCTGTCTCACCCAACAATAGGAAATTAGCAACACAAGAAGAGGAAAGGACATTCTAAGCAGAAAGAATAAACTGTCTAGTGGCATAAAGGGAAGGCAGTCTGGTGTGACTGAAGTAGAGAACATCTGTGAAGAGTCCTGTGAGGTGAGTTAGAGGAATAGAGACAAGACCAGACAGGATTTTGTGCTCCGCTGAGGAAGTTGGAATTTATTTATTTATTTATTTTTATTGAACTGAGTTATTAAAGGATCTAAAAGGTGTTAACAAAAGAATCTGAAAAACTGGAGTTAGGAGCTTCAGTTGAGTTCAGTTCAGTCGCTCAGTCATGTCCGACTCTTTGCGACCCCATGAATCGCAGCACGCGAGGCCTCCCTGTCCATCACCATCTCCCGGAGTTCACTCAGACTCACGTCCATCGAGTCCGTGATGCCATCCAGCCATCTCATCCTTGGTCGCCCCCTTCTCCTCCTGCCCCCAATCCCTCCCAGCATCACAGTCTTTTCCAATGAATCAACTCTTCGCATGAGGTGGCCAAACTACTGGAGCTTCAGCTTTAGCATCATTCCTTCCAAAGAAATCCCAGGGTTGATCTCCTTTAGAATGGACTGGTTGGATCTCCTTGCAGTCCAAGGGACTCTCAAGAGTCTTCTCCAACACCACAGTTCAAAAGCATCAATTCTTCAGCGCTCAGCCTTCTTCACAGTCCAACTCTCGGGCTGTAGAATTAGGGATACATGATGAACTAACAAGTAGTTAAAGACGTGGAATAGGGATGGATTCAAGAAATAAGAGCAGGTAAAATGTGTATGATGTGGAGATCCACTGAGTGTGAAAAGAAGATAGTCTAGAAAATCTCCTGGATGGTGTCTGGCTACATTAGTTAGATATTGGGAAAATTAATAAGTAGGAGGGAAAGATAATAAATGGGGAAGAATCTATATGGTTCTGAAGTACAGGAAAGAAGTCTTTAGAGCTTGTGATTTGAGGCTTGTCAACATGTAGGTTTCCTTGAAGCATGTAGAGTCAATTCAGTTGCAAAGAGAAAGAAAATAATAAAAACCCAAATGAAAGTTTTGGCTCATCCCATAGAACCGTGAACTTCCAGATGTTCAAGCTGGTTTTAGAAAAGGCAGAGGAACGAGAGATCAAATTCCCAACATCCGCTGGATCATGGAAAAAGCAAGAGAGTTCCAGAAAAACATATATTTCTGCTTTATTGACTAGGCCAAAGCCTTTGACTGTGTGGATCACAATAAACTGTGGAAAATTCTGAAAGACATGGGAATACCAGACGACCTGACCTGCCTCTTGAGAAACCTATATGCAGGTCAGGAAGCAAGAGTTAGAACTGGACATGGAACAACAGACTGGTTCCAAATAGGAAAAGGAGTACGTCAAGGCTGTATATTGTCACCCTGCTTATTTAACTTATATGCAGAGTACATCATGAGAAACGCTGGGCTGGAAGAAGCACAAGCTGGAATCAAGATTGCTGGGAGAAATATCAATAACCTCAGATATGCGGATGACACCACCATTATGGCAGAAAGTGAAGAGGAACTAAAAAGCCTCTTGATGAAAGTGAAAGAGGAGAGTGAACAAGTTGGCTTAAAGCTCAACATTCAGAAAACGAAGATCATGGCATCTGGTCCCATCACTTCATGGCAAATAGATGGGGAAACTGTGGAAACAGTGTCAGACTTTATTATTCTTGGCTCCAAAATCACTGCAGATGGTGACTGCAGCCATGAAATTGAAAGACGCTTACTCCTTAAGGAAAGTTATGACCACCCTAGATAGTATATTCAAAAGCAGAGATATTACTTTGCCAACAAAGGTCCATCTAGTCAAGGCTATGGTTTTTCCAGTGGTCATATATGGATGTGAGAATTGGACTGTGAAGAAAGCTGAGCACTGAAGAATTGATGCTTTTGAACTGTGGTGTTGGAGAAGACTCTTGAGAGTCCCTTGGACTGCAAGGAGATCCAACCAGTCCATTCTAAAGGAGATCAATCCTGGGTGTCCTTTGGAAAGACTGATGCTAAAGCTGAAACTCCAGTAGTTTGGCCACCTCATGTGAAAAGTTGACTCATTGGAAAAGACTGTGATGCTGGGAGGGATTGGGGGCAGGAGGAGAAGGGGATGACAGAGGATGAGATAGCTGGATGGCATCACCGACTCAATAGACATGAGCTTGAGTGAACTCTGGGAGTTGGTGATGGACAGGGAGGCCTGGTGTGCTGCAATTCATGGGGTCGCAAAAAGTCAGACACGACTGAGCGACTGAACTGAACTGAACTGATACCAAAAAAAAAAAGAATTTTAGATTTAAAACAGGTGAATTACCTGATATGTTGATTATATCTCAATAAAAATTTCATTCCAAAAAAGGAAGGGATCAATCTTTCTTTGGGTACGATAAATATCATCATGTGTTCTAAGCAAACTTCTGAAAGTACAGTTCTGTGATCTCTAAACCAGTCATGTTTTGTTTGCTTGTTTTTATCTAGAAATGAATTTAAATTTCTGTGTAGAAACACTTCTGTTGTATTTGTAATTGGGCATATTCTCAAGACCCTGAGGTCATCACCCATGCTTTTTATTTCTTAAATAAGTCTAGGTCGTCTGTAAATTAGCACTGAGATTTATGATAAGTAGGTTGGGAAGTTTTGTTTTCAATAAACGACTTTTATTATAAAGATTAATATCAAATTTATCCTAGAAAATGCAGCAGTTACCTGTGAACATGTAGCTTCCTCTTCTCCAGGGTTAGATAGGAGGTTAGAACAATACCCTCGGCAGTATCTGAGATCCAGACTGAACCCAGCCAAACAGAGCAGAGAAAACATTTGTCATTTTGCATTTAAATTCTACTCCAAGATATTCTCCAGGTTTTCCTGGAAGAGCACAAATAACACAGTTATACATTATTTAAGAATCAGCTTGCTCTGCAAAGGTCAAGTCCATGTTATCCAAAACATGGTGCTTAGTAGGCAACAACCCAAACAAATTTGTTGTTTTAAAGTAATAGAACGTGATGAGTGTAATCAAGTTTGTCTGGAAGAAAGATGTTTCTTTTCCTCAGCATTTGATTTGTAAGTGGGTTTGGCTTCATTAATATTTAACGTCTTTTTAATTTGTATGTCAGTTTTTATTGCAGCCTGCTTCTGGGCAGGTTTTCCTTTGAAATACCAATAACACTCAGTCTTCATTCTAATATCAAAACAAGAGCTCTCTCAGGGGAAAAACCCGTTGTATTTCATCTCTCGGGATATAATTATTTTGTGTTTTTCCATAATTCCTCAAGAGACTGATGATGTAGGACACCCTTTTGCAGGCCTTTAGATTTCAAAAGAAGAATCTGATTTGTTAGTGTTGCAAATATTAATTCAGATGGTCTTGCATCATTCTTATGAATTGCCTGTTCTTAACCCAGCTTTGTGCAAGTTCTACTTTCTTATTAGTGTGGTACTCAGTTCTTTGAAGCTGTGTTAGTTGGTTTTTTTCAAGTTGTTTTCTTGCATTTTAGTAGTTTAGGGAGCAGAGTATCTTTTCTATTGATGTGTTTGAAAGACTTAAATTCATTTTCAGACTCAGACTAAATCTTCAGAAAAGGGAATAGAATTATACATAACTGTCTTTGAATTTTCAACATGATCATATCTAGTAATAAAGCTACAAACAGAAATTCAGAGTCAATATCTCCAGAGACTGGCATTGAGAAATGGAGCTTGGCATATTTGCAGCAAGCTTGAACCTCTCTTACGCAAGTTTGCAGTTTTTGTTTCCTGGTCACTTGGGATAATCTGGGTGAAAAAATTGAAAGTCTTAGTTCTTATTTCTTATAGAGGAAATCCTGATGATCAAAGCCTCAGCCTAATTTGGTGACCTCTTCTGGATTTCTCAGGAGAGAATAGGAGGGTAGATATGGTGGTAGAGACTGAAGCTGCCAGTGGGGCAGAAGGGAATAATGTCCTACTTTCTTCTCTACCTAGATACTTGGCATGTGAGGGTTAATGATGGGTATGAAGGACGTGTTTCTGTCCACAGCCTATCATTGTAATATTGTCCTGGGCTCATACAGATGGCATGTGGCCTCTAGTAGGATGGATGTTGTCATTGGCCTTTTCAGAAAGGTCGCTTGTGACATTGCTTTGATTCTTCAAAGATTTCATCTCCCTCGTAAAGGATATTACTCATTTAGATAGGTATACCTGAAAGTTAAAATATAACCTGTAAAAATGAGCAAGTGATGATAACTGGCCCTCATAAAGGTCAGACCACTCTACCCTGCACTGGTAACACACCATAGCTAACAATGGAGCAGATTCCTGGGGCTTATCTCATGGTTTTTCCTAGAAGAGGAGCGATGGTTCATCTTGTTATTCAGACCAGTTAATATTCTTCCTTTTTGCATTTCTCAATTCTTCCTTTTTGCATTTCTCAATTCCGCTTACTAGCTGTTTTTGGTATTAGCATAACTGTTCCACGTCCTTGGGGTTTTAATTTCTGTTAGAGTCTTGTTTTTGTAGAGTAGCTGAAGTCTTCAGAGCCATTGTTTATTATTCTGCAAATAGGTCATTATAAGTAAGACTGATTTTTGAACTAGTGTTATAAAAATGTACATTTAAAACGATAAAACCCTAAGTTTCAGAGAGCAACCATTTTTTTTCTAGATCATAGTGCAGTAAGTGGCTCCTTTATGATCATTACTGATTTTTCCCAAAGTAAGTCATTTATGATTTATTTTATCTGTTACCATTTCTTCTCTAAAAATATTCCTTGAGGTGATTTTTTTCCCTAGGAACAACAATCTTTAAATCTGTAATTTTCTACTGCTCAAGACAGAAAATACCCTTAATTAGCTTTGTAACATTTAAATTCAGTAGCAAAGTTAGTAATAATTCTCAGTCCACCATGAACCATCCAGCTACTGTTTCAGGCCCTAAAGTGATGAAGATGTGGTCTTTACTTGTCTCAGAGAAGCTTTAATTCAGTGACCTCAAGAACATACAAATAGTAAGCTACAAAGCACTTTGATAACTGCAGTAATAGGTTGGCAAATTACAATGGGAAATACAGACTCACTGCCTTCCATAGACCTTTTGTACTTCTGTTATGGTAAATATCATATTATCTTTCAGAGATATTTGTAGCCATTTTTTAAAACTGAGGCATAGTTAACTTACAATGTTAGGTTAGTTTCAGGTGTAGCAAAGTTGATTAATATTATATATAATAATAATAAAGTTATTAATTAAATTTATTAATATATAAAATATATTTAATATATTTTTACATAATATATATATGTTATATTTCAGATTATTTTCCATTATAGATTATAAGATGTTGAATATAGGTCCCTGTACTATACAGTAAGTCCTTGTGCTTATCTATTTTATATATAGTAGTTTATATCTATTAGTCACAAACTTCTAATTTGTCTCTTGCCCGTGCCTCTGCTATCCCCTTTGGAAGCCATAAGTTTGTCTTCTATGTCTGTGAGTCTGTTTCTGTTTTATAAATAAGTTAATTTGTGTCAGTTTTTTTGAATTCCACATATAAGAAACATCACATGATATTTGTCTTTCTTTGACTTACTTCATTAAATATGATAATCTGTACTTCCATCCATGTTGCTGCGAATAGTCTTAGTTCATTCTTTTTCATGACTAGGTATTATTCCACTGTATGTGTATACCTCATCTTCTTTATTTATTAATCTGTCAAAGGATGTTTAGGTTACTTCCATGCCTTGGCTATTGTAAATAGTGCTGCTATAAACATTGGGTTTCATGTATCTTTTCAAATTAGAGTTTTCTCTGGATATATGCCCAGGAATGGGGTTGCAGAATTATATGGTAACTCTACTTTCAGTTTTTTAAGGAAGTGTTCTCCATAGTGGCTTTATCAATTTGCATTCCCACCAACAATGCAAGAGGGTTCTCTTTTCTCCACACCCTCTCTAGAATTTATTATTTGTAGACTTTTTAATGAAGTCCATTTTGACTATTGTGAAGTGTTACCTTATTGTAGTTTTGATTTGCATTTCTCTAATAATTAGTGATATTGAGCATCTTTTGATGTGTCTGTTGGTCATTGGTGTGTCCTCTTTTCAAATATCATTTTTTTCTCTCCTATCAATATATTACAGTGGGAAGCTGTGGAATATTTTAATTGAGAATTCACACTCCCTGGTCAGACTACCTGAGCTTAAATACCTGGCTTCAATAACTCTGTAACATTGGGAGGTCATTTAACCTGTTCAAGCTTCATTCCAGAGACAGTAAACCAGGCATAGAGTAGAGCCCCATCAGGTGCTCATGTATACTATTTCTATGTTTGCTGAAACATCACACACAGGTCAAAGCTACTGTTATTCCTTACCTGAACCCAATAGACTGCTAATGCTGAGATAAATTGCAACCTATGCTCATGAATTCTTATCATCCAGATGGACTCACTCCTTTGCAATGTGACTTTTCTGCTTATCCCTTCAAGAGGTGGACATTCATCTGGATTGGACCTGATTAGTCTCTGACCTACTTTGGCCAGCAGAACCCAGCAGAAGTGACACTTTTGAGGTTGGATTCTAAGAGGCCTTGCAGCTTCTACTTTCACCCTCTTGGAATATACTTTTGTGACCATCATGAGAAGAAGGTCACTGTAGCCTGCTGGAAAATGAGTGGCCATATAGAAGAGAACTGACGTGACCCAGCCAACTGCCAGCACCAGCTCCCAGACATTGAGTGAAGCCACCTCAGACCTTCCAGCCTAGCTGGTACTCCAACAAAGTATAGCCGCAGATGAGAATCCTGAGAAATACATCATTATTGTTTTAACCTCTCAGTTTTGGAGCAGTTTGTTATTGTACATGGCAGTAGTTAACTTAAGTATTTATCACATATACCTCATAATAGAAAAAGTACCCTTTTAAACAAAAACTGGTGTTGCAAGTCCAAATTCCTTAGCCCATGTTTTAAAAAGGGTCCCATGTATTCCGGCCCTGCCCACCTTTCTTCCCCTTATCTCCTTATCTTCTCTCTGACTCTGTATCCTAACCACATTCCCAGAACATGCCAAGGCTTTTCAGACTTCCTTATCTTGGTTGTTCTTTAAAAATGTATGTATTTTTAATTGGAAGATTATTGCTTTACAATATGGTGTTGATTTCTGCCATACATCAACAGGAATCACTCATAGGTGTATACATGTTCCCTCCCTATTGGTGCTCCCTCCCACCTCCCACACCATCCCATCCCTCTACATTGTCAATTAGCACTGGATTTGAGCACCCTGCATCATACATACAACAAATTCCCACTGGCTATATATTTTACATGCGGTAGTGTATACATTTCCATGACACTCTTTCCATTCATCCCACCCTCTCCTTCCCCCACTGTGTCCACAAGTCTGTTCTTCATGTCTGTGTCTCCACTGCTGCCCTGCAAATAGGTCATCAGTACCATCTTGCTAGATTCCATATATATGCCATTAACATACAATATTTGTTTTTCCCTTTCTGACTTACTTCACACTGCAAAATACGCTCTAGTTGCATCCACCTCATTAGAACTGACTCAAATGTGTTCCTTTTTATGGCTGAGTAATATTCCGTTGTGTACATCTACCATACTTTCTTTATCCATTCATCTGTCGGTGGACATCTAGATTGCTTCTGTGTCCTAGCTATTGTAAACTGTACTGCAATGAACATTGGGATACATGTGTGTTTTTCAATTATGGTTTTCTCAGGATATATGCCCA
The DNA here is from genome assembly GCF_023091745.1 of Budorcas taxicolor. Lineage (NCBI taxonomy): Eukaryota > Metazoa > Chordata > Mammalia > Artiodactyla > Bovidae > Budorcas > Budorcas taxicolor. Next base: position 36,894,267 of record NC_068910.1, read on the forward strand.
ATAGTGGGATTGTTGGGTCATATGGTGGTTTCATTCCTAGTTTTTAAGGAATCTCCATGCTGTTCTCCATAGTAACTGCATCAGTTTGCCTTTCCACATCTTGCTTTTTCCCTTGAATTCTGTTTCCCAGACTTTCACATGCCTGACTCCTCCTCACATATCACTTCTCACCTAAATGTCACTATCTCAGAAAGCCCTCCTCTGACTCCCTAAAATAGCCCCATTCCCATAACTGGCCAAAAAGTACTTAATCCCCCTATTTTGTTTCCATTAGAGTGCTTAATACTATCTCTCGTTACCTTGTCTTTTTATGTCTACCTTATGGTCTATATCCCCACCTTCCCAAGAAGGAAATCTCTAAGAAGTCAGGGAATAACTATGGATCCTAAGGTGTCCAGATCGTAGAACAATGTCTGGTGCATAGTCCCTGGTGAGTAAATACACAGTGAATGAATAGGTGAAGTAGTCATTCTCAAGAATTATTCAGTTACAGATATGAAACCACCTAGAAGAGGACCTGGGTCATGAGAATAACTAAAATACTCACTCCCACTATTCTTCCTGCTTGTTAATATGTCTTGAATGCTTTCTTTGAATGAGGTACTCTCTCCTAAGCATATTCATTATCTCATTCTGTAGTTATCTTCTTTATTACCAAAAAAAAAAAAAAATCCTGAATTTAAGAGAGATTAAAAAGCTTGGTAAGTAGCTGCATTGTTACTGAGATAAGATACACAGGGTTTAAATTCAGAAGTTTTAACCCCAGAGACTCATTCTTACATAATACATTGATCTATGATTTCCTATGAATAAATTATTGCTATGTTATTATCCTATCTTTATTCTTCCCTCCAAAGTGATGATAGTCTCTTACTCATGTTTGGAAACTGAGCAACAGACACTCAAGGAAGAAAAATCAAAGATGTAATTTATAAAGTTTGCGAGAAGGTGGTGATTTCATGGAGAAATCTCATTTGAGGTACACTTTGAGGCATGGATGAGCAAGATTTGGCCAGACAGAAAGCTTGGATTTCAGGGAAAGGAAACTGAATGTACAAAGAGGATTTGATAAGATGTTTTCAAAATTTACAGTGTACAGAAGAAAATATTTTAGTGAGGACACCTTCCTTGATGATCTATACACAATTTTCAACCTCTCTGGAATCTTGATAAATGTATTTAAAAAAACAATTAAAAATAGTGCGGAGAAAATGATTAGAGAGCAGATCTTTCAGAGAAGACCTTAATTGGACAACATCCAATTAAGTGGTATGTGGTGTTTGTCCTTAATTGGAAGATGTTCTTGTGGACCAGGGGTATCAAATTGACTTTTCAGTCACAGGCACATAAACTTCTCAGTCTGTCATACTCTGATTTTTAGACTAAGTGTGTATCTGAGGCATAGCCTTCACATTGAACAACTTAAATCCAGTAACAAGTGATCACGTTTCAGAAATTAACACATTGGATTCAACTGAGAGTTTTAAATACTTTCTGGATTGAGCAGACATTGTCTGTGAAAGTAAATTATCAAATCTCACACATTTAGCATCAATTTCATGAAAATAATAATATATATAATTATGTATAATTATACATAGTAAACTCATACACATATAAACATACACACACATACGTGTATGTACATGGGCTTCTCAGGTGCCGCTAGTGGTAAGCAACCCACCTGCCAATGCAGTCAGACACAACTGAGTGACTGAGCACACACGTATGACTGGTTTAACCTTAAAAATAGCTCTTTAGGAGAACTGGGAAGTAATAGTCTTTATAAAGATGGGCCGAACATCATCCAACAGCATGGTTCATTGTGAGATTTTTGTCTTAAGCATTTTAAGCTGCTGCTGCTAAGTCACTTCAGTCGTGTCCGACTCTGTGCGACCCCATAGACGGCAGCCCACCAGGTTCCCCCGTCCCTGGGATTCTCCAGGCAAGAACACTGGAGTGGGTTGCCATTTCCTTCTCCAATGCATGAAAGTGAAAAGTGAAAGAGAAGTCGTTCAGTCGTGTCCAACCCTTAGCATGGACTGCAGCCTACCAAGCTCCTCCATCCATGGGATTTTCCAGGCAAGAGTCCTGGAGTGGGGTGCCATTGCACTTTAAGCAGTTGGCTTCAAATTCCCAGCAAATGGTGGGTGGCAGGAGGCAGTCACTCTAGTCAATGAGAAATCAAAGTGAACTTTTAAAATAGCTGATTTGTAAACTTGGAACAAAAAGGAGTGAGTGTTATAAGAAAAGTAATAGATTTTCTACAATGCATCTTATTATGTGCAGATCAAAAAATTGAGAAACTGTAGAATTTGCAATAAGCACAACAATGTGTATGTGTATTTTACATTATGGAAGTGTAAAGCAGTTAATGAGTCTGTTAGCAGAGAACTTGAATATTAGCTGTCACCAAATTTCTTTCATTTGTAATAACCTAGGAAATGCAGAGCAATGTGTTTTTCTCCAACAAAGCTTAATACAAGTGTCTTCTAAAAGACTGAGTTTTCTATTAATGATTTAAAATGGAATAAAAATAAGGGTACTTTTCTCTACAGTACCATTCTACAGCACAATTGCAATGGTCTTACTATACTTGCTGTTCTTATTACTATACTTGCTAGTCTTATTAATTTATTCTAGTACAATTGGAGGAAAAGAAATGGTTGTTTATAGTTGATCTTTTAAATTACTCTTTAAGATTTTTGAGCATTTCAAAGTCTAGAATTCTATAAATTTGTGAAGAAATTATTATTCAACCCTGGGTTAATACATTAGTGTGTGTGTCATTCTTATCTATCATTGGTCACATTTATGCTTACTTTGACCTTAAGAATATTGATCATAACTTCTCTCTGCAGTGGAAATTTTACATGTTGTTCAACTTTATCTTACTCAATAGATGCTTAAAAAAAACCAAACCAAGATGATTTATGCCACTTCGTTTCTCTTTAACTTTTCTCTTTTTGTTTGTCTTTTTGTTTTGTCTGTTTGATCTCTGTTCTATGGTAGAGGAAACAGTGGATGTCAGAGGGGTGAGGGCTGGGGATTATATTTGAAGTAATCATAAGAAATATTCCTAGCACAGACAGGCCATATTTGCAGATAACCTTTCTGGTTTTTTTACTCTGTGGTATCTTCTATTATCCAAGATTCCCCAGGCCATTTTTTGCATGGTTGGTTTATCAGCATTAAATGGAATAGTTCAATATACAACTCAGCCTTTCCAAATGTCAGACACATGAGTTGGCTAAGAAACTTCATCCAATGCCAGTAATAGAAAAAGAACTACATGTCTATAATGCAAGCCTGCATTAAATCTTTAGACTATATGGCTTTTCTCATGCCTTAGAAAGTCAACAAATGTGATAATTCCCCAACCAACTGGTTCCCTTGCCTTAGTTGAGTGATCAAGGGGGTAAAAGTGCAAATTATCATTTTAGCTGCAAAGGTACAATTTTACATTAAGCAGAAAAAGGGCGCCTGTGTTTTATTAAAATGTCCTCCATATCTGTTTCAAATTTCAGTTCATTGAAATGCCCTGAAAATTAAATAAACGCACAACAGGGCTTGCTAACATCTTCAATGAGGTGCTTAATTCCCCATCTTAATCAGCCATTTTCCATCCCTTTCCTCCTTCCTGCCCATCTATCAAACATTCCTTAATTAAGAATTATTCTTAATTACAAAGTTTATGTGTCATTTTATTTTAGAGGTAATTAATTAAATTTAACACTAATCGTTGAGGATATTGCCTTTTCTGCACACACATTGTTGCTTAATTATTGGAATACCTTGTATCCCTGGCTGGGAGTGGAGCGTATCGATTTGTTTTGTGTCTGGGATGTGGCCACTCATACTGAATAGGACAGAGACTCGGCCTGTTAAACAGACAAAGAAGTAGGCAGCATTTTTTTCCCCTCAGTTGATAAAGGACAGTGAACAAATGCACGTTGTCACTCGGTGCCTTGTGTATAGTCTCTGAAGGGCAGAGAAGTTTGATGATTATAGGTGACTGTAGGTGTAATTCGATCCTAAAAACTATAATAGTCATAGTGAAGCTATTCTGTAAGGGTCCTTGGGTACTTGTTAGAATGAGTTTGCCAGTTTTTGTGTGTGGAAGATTATACTGAGGTCACGCTGGGCAGGCCACCAGGTTACAGGAGGGAAAGAACCAGTGAACAGATTAAGAAAGGCCTGCCTTAGACTATGGGTCCTTCTTGCCATCATTTCCCCTCCCATGCTCTCAGATTTTATCTCTCATATCATTTTCTCAGAGAAGCCTTCCACCACTAAATTATATACCTTTCCTTGACACCACTCATCCTTATTATAATTTTAATTGATCTGGTTGATTATTTGATTATCTGTCTCATCCAAAAAATAAAATATCTTCAACGGCAGAGATAATTTCTAATATTGCTTATCATTTATTTATCATTTGTTTCATATAATTGATACAGAATAGACACTAAATAATTTTTAATGAATAGTCTATTAAATATACTTCCAAGATACTGGGCAAGATACTGGGCAAGATATCTGACATATTTTGAAAGTGTTAAGCGTCCATTATGTTTGGTGTTACTGTATTTTTGGGGGGAACCAAGCCACACAGCTTTCTGGATCTTAGTTCCCTGAGGGGATTGAACCCTGAGCCCAGGCAGTGACAACACTGAGTCTTAACCATTGGGCCAGCGGGGAATTTCCAATGCTACTGTATTATTTGGTTCTAGGAGCAAGGAATAGATGTGTAAACGTTAATCCTTGCCTTCAAAGATTTGTAATATGATAGAGGAAAAACTCATAAAATCAAATATCATATAAGTCAAATTATAATACATGCTATAAAAGAGGTATAAACACATCTCTAGGAGAACACAAAGAAAGCAAGTCTGCCAAGATGAACAAGGTTTTAAAAATGCAGACTATCTGAAATCTGCCTTGAAAGTAGTTTTAGATAAATGAGGAACGGAAGGAAAGGGCATGTTGAAAAGAGGTCAGAAGTTGGGCAAAGATCAGATGCAAATGTGAACGTGATGTTATCACATTGTCAGAGATTGGGAAACATGGTGGTGCTAGCTCCTAGCAAGGATGCAGTAAGACAGGCATTCTCTGTGCTCTTGGCAGGACTACAAGATGGGGACACTTTCTAGAAAGCCATTTGGCAATGTGCATCAGAAGCCTCAATATTTCCTCTTCTAGGAATCTGTTTAACGATCAGACATGAGCAATTCTTTATGTTGAGAATTTTTTATCATGGTATAATTAACAAATACGAACAGCCTAAACAAATAATTGAAGTCCATGATTAAATGATGGAATTTCTGTAGTGAAGACCTATGCATCCATTAAAAAAATAATGTTTTTAAGAAATATTTAGTTACATGGAAAGGTAATTGGAATGCAGTATGTATATAGTATAATGAAAATTTGAGTGGAAGGTTGGACAACAGTTTTGTAAAGGTGAAAATAGACCTCTGGGGGAAAAGGGAATAATAGCAGTATGCTAATTTGCTATCATAATTACCTTTGGGTGATGGGGTTATAAAGACCTTCCATTTTGTTCTGCATATCCTATTCGTTTTCAGAGTTTCTACAGTGGACATATTGCTTTTGTAACAAGGAAAACAGAGATATTTGAAATTATATATTATAAAGGAAATTGGATATGATATGTTACAGCTGAACTATGAAATGTACAGAGAAGAATTTTAGAAAATACTACCACAGTTTTAAAGGTTATTTAGACCGTAATGTGGCTTAGAGCCTTGAATTAAGTATTCAAGGTGATAGGGGAAAGTGCATGATATGGCTCTCCACTCAAATTTTATAATCTGGCTTAGGGAAGAAAGACATATGTGCGTGTATGCCTAGTCGTCTCTGACTCTTTGCAACCCTTTGGATGGTAGGCCACCAAGCTCCTCTGTCCCTGGGATTTCCCAAGCAAGATTACTGGAGTGGGTAGCCATTTCCTCCTCCAGGGAATCTTCTCGTCCCAGAGATTGAACCAGCATCTCTGTGTCTCCTGCATTGCAGGCAGATTCTTTACCTACTGAGCCATCAGGGAAGCAAGACATAAAGGAGTAAATTAATAGCAATGCCAGGTAATAGTTCTATCCATACCATGGATCCAGGATACTATAAATTTGCCAAAGTGTTATATATAAGTTATGACCTAGAAGTTCAGATCAGAGATTAGCCTACTGAGTAATTACATAGAATTCGTAAGTGCTTTTGCTTTACCCATCCATGTCCTTTGAGGTACATGTGGTCCCACCACCTGTGCAAGGACATGTGGGCTCTGTAGTTACCTGCCGTGGCAGTAGACTCAAAGAACGATGGATAAATGTGTGTGCACTGACTGAAAAATTGTGGAGGTTGAGGAGAAAGAGATCCCAGACTTCTCCTAACTAGGAGTCCAGAAATAAGTAGATATTCCTCCTCAGCCTTCTTTCTTCAAAATGTGTTTCTCCAAAGGATCCCATTCTAAATATCTCACTAAGTAAGCTGTACCGTCTCCCATTTATGATGAACATTAATTACACATACATACACACCTATGTGTGTGTACGTGTGTGTGTATTTTCTGTATATGCATATGTGTGCATTGTGTATAAATGTTTTTCTTCCCATGAATCACTTAAAATCTATGGCAAGTGATTGTATAAACTCATTTAAATGAATTTACTATTTTCATTCCTGTTGCCACCAGTTTTTTTTTTTTAATCTCTAATTATTTTTTAAATTATTGGAATGAATATGTATGGTATTGTTATTGAAAAATGCCTTATATTTTGGAAAAGAACAAGAAAAAAAATTTCTGGATTCCTAAAAGAACAAATAAATTCCCTTTTGAAGGTATCATGACAAAGTTGAAATATTAGGCAAATGGTGTATTTCTTAGATGTTTACTTAATATTTTTGTATTTGTTCTTTTGATATGAATTTTCATCCATTCACACATACTTATAAATCCTCCACTACGTATAAAGCTATTGAGAAGTACTGCAGAAATAAAAAGTACAAGTTAAGGAACATGAATCCCTACTGTCCACAGATGCTGAGATTCTAGAATACATAAATCACATTCCTTATACATGAAACATTTATGGTCTCTTAGAGGATTCAGGCTTCCCTGGTAGCTCAGATGGTAAAGCGTCTGCCTGCAAGGCAGAAGACCTGGGTTCAATCCCTGGGTCAGGAAGATCCCCTGGAGAAGGAAATGGCAACCCACTCCAGTACTCTTGCCTGGAAAATCCCATGGGCAGAGGAGCCGGGTAGGCTACAGTCCATGGGGTCACAAAGAGTTGGACATGACTGAGCGACTTCACTTTTTCAGAGGATTCAGGCCAATAAAGGTGCTGGTTTTGGACTCAAGAAAATCTTAACCATTAGCCTTGACCTATGGGCTAAAGAAATCAAGGACATCTTTATGGAAAAGGTGGCCCATGATCTAGGCTCCTGGTTGCAGTCTCTTAACTTTTTTGGCAAGGATGTCAGAGATCTTTTTCATCATCTGAGGAATTTGTTTCTCACCTTCAAAACTCACAAGTACATTGTAATTTAATTTAACAAATTGACAAATTCTCTTAAAACCAGTTTATGTGTATTTAGCTTAGAATTAGTTGCTCAGTTGTGTCCTACTCTATGTAACCTCATGGACTGTAACCCACCAGCCTCCTCTATCCATGGAGTTGTCCAGGCAAGAATACTGGAGTGGGTAGCCGTTCCCCTCCCAAGGATCAAGGAGGTAGCATTCCCTTCTCTGAGTCTCCCACTTTGCAGGCCAATTCTTTACCATCTGAGCCACCAGAGAAGCTGATGCTTTCAAACCCCTGCTCTAACGAGTAGTTAGAATCTGGTCTTGCACCAGGCTGGAAGCAGGCAAAGTCAATTGTATGGAAGTAAATAAAACACCGAGGTGAAAATGCATGGAGTGTATATAGAACATGAAGAGTAACTCTGAATACCTGGAGTTGGGTAGTAGAAGATCTACATTGAAAGGTATGGGAGGGATGTCAAATCTCTAACTACCGAAAATTGCACCCTGGTGCCATATTACACCATGAGTCTATTTTCAAGGACCTGCCTTTTGGCCATTGTTTAACTCTATGTAATTCAACAAAAGTACCCAGCCTTCCTAATTTCATTCTAGGGCTTCAGCAACAGTGCATTTTGCTCTTATCCTTCATAAGATGGTTTTCCTTCTGCTCCCAGTGTCCAGGTGTGTGTTTGGCATTCAGTGAAACCAAAGAAGAGATTGGACAGACTGTACCAATCACTGACCACATCTTTTGGAGTGATTGAGGTCTGTCTTCTCACTTTCCTGTGTGGGGATATTTTTTTCTCCTTAGGTTCCCTGTAAGTCAAAATAATCCACCATTATTGTGATAGCATGTCCATCTCTGAGAATGTCACAAGCTCTTTACAAGAAATGGAAAAGAAAGATGATGCTTTGCAGACTCGGGTATGGTTATTTTCAAACAAAAAGGGAAAATGACAAGAAGAGACTGAGTGAAGTAAAAGTAAAGATAAGGCTGCTAACTTGAAAAAACAGTAAAGACAAGATTGATAGACCCTGAACAAATGCACATATCTCTCTCATGCCTGTGCATACACACACACACACACACACACACAGTCCTAGGCAGCAAGTTCTATTAAGAGTTTTGTTGATGATGTGATTTTCCTGGTATTAACTTTTCATCATAGGAGTATAGTTATCTGCTTATGCTTGAACAGAGTTCAGTTAGTCCCTCTAAACATATGTTGAAGATTAAATGACTTAATACACGTAACACTGAGACCAGAGCCCAGCACCTATGAATACACTTCAAGTGTTTTTCCATTATTATTGATGTTAATAGTGACATTGATGATGATGATGGTCAACAATGGTATAATTCTAACTTGTTTATTCCTTAGAAGAACCCAGTAAAATAATGATTCCTTTGACCCCTTTAGCTATTTGAGCAAAGGTAACTGAGAGCTGCAACTAAGTGGCCTCCTACGTGGTGCCTTCTCAATCACTGACTACGAATGTTTCAATAGCCCTTCCGGTGGCAGGTATTCTATAGTATACTCTCAGGACCACCTGAGATAAAATCTCTTGTATTGTTTGTTTAAATGGAGATTCTTGGGATCTCCCTTAAACCTATTAAAATAGAATCTCTGGGCATGGGTCTCTGAGCCTGCCTTAAAACTCGGCAACCATTGTTCTAGCCAAACTCTGAAAACAACTCACATTTATATATCATTTATAAGATCTGTCTTAAAGGTGGGCTTTAATTTGATGAGGACTAGTGGAGAATGCTGGTGCTAAAATGTCTTTACTTTTTCTGCAATTCACACTATTAAATATTTATCCTTTTGGTTTCTAGCTTACCTATAGGAGTTTCCATTTAAAATTTAAATACTTGGGAAAGCCATTAACATCCATTAGCACTCTGTGTGATTTAGGAATTTGAAAGTCAGTCATTCAGCAAGGCTTCTAGGGGAGAGGAAGATGAATGAATCCCATTGAGAACAAAGGAAAGAGAAGGCAGGGAGCAGAATAGATCAGCAGAACCAAAGCATTGCAGCTGAGAATCCTGGACAGTTAGGGAATACAAAAATGATGGATTCTGTAGCCAAAGGCAAAACAGAGAAATTGTCAAAAGTTCTGTAACTGGCTTTAAAATATGTTGGTGGTAGATGTGGATCCCAGGTACCATTTTTCCCTATTTCCTTCTCAGCATGGTCTAGAGTCTGATGTCTGACCCATGTATTTAAAATATAATGCAGAGTTCAGACATCGCAATACAGACCATGGGACAAAGCATGGACCCTGAACATGTCAGATACAATTAAATCTAGGTGTATCCAAACAATGGTAATCACCTAATTTTGTTCCGGGAATAATAGTTTTCAATTTTGAGTACTATTTCCCCTAACCTTTTTTTTTTTAATTACTTGCGAACTTTCAACTTTTTTTCTTTTTAGTGGTCACAAAATAATTTAACAAAAAGTCATATCCTCTGACTTTCTTACTATTAATATCTGTATGAACATATTGTTGTGCAGATTAGAATCATAAAGCAGGGATCAGAAATACTGAGACAAGATGAACTGGGAGGAGCAAAGGAGAGAATACATGTAGGAGTGTTATTGGCCTTGTTCAGCGATCAGCATGACAGTTGGTACTTGCCAGAACTTGTGGACTAGAAGGATTAGCCATACGTTCCTGTGAAATGGAAACTACATTTATTTAGCGATTAGCTCTTTCTTTACATAGCAGTTAGCTTTGGTTATTTTAATTTACAGAAACGTCAGTGATGATAATCTGCCATTTCTCTCTTGTATGTACATTATGTACCATCTGGTCTTTAACCTGAAAATGTCTACACTATGAATCATCTTTGTTAGGTCAAGTAGTGGGGATAAAAATGCACAGTAACTTACTGCAGAACCAAAGAAAGGCGTTCAAAGAGAGGTACCATCAACATCATACTTTGAGAAGTAGTGAGAGTGCAAATACTTTTGGTGACCTAATCCACATTCCATCCCCTTTAACTTATACCAAAAATGTTAAGAATAATTTTTAAACAAGAATGCATATAAACCTCTGAAAAAAACAGAAGAAAGAAATAGTTCAATTCTTCCCCTATAGTATGTTTTCATGTAGTTTTATTTCACATTTGGAGGTGATATTATTCCATTAAACTTAGTAGCATTTGGTCTTATACTAAGACAAGATATAAAAGTAGAAGGGTCCTTCCAAAAATGTCACTGATTTGACAATTTTAGAAGTAGTTTTAAGGTTTAGAATCTAAGAAGTAAGCTTCATAGATCAACATTATGATTTAAAGACGAAAACCTAACTACTTTCTGTGGGCTTGCTTATTTTGTTAAAGTATGAGACTTATCTATGTTTTCTTTGCTAGATTAAAGCCTTGTTTTCCATTTGTTTGAGCCTCTTGTTATTTAAATTGCATTTTAGAAGAAAGAGTAGATGGTGGTGGTTTTGCTTTACACCAGCTGATGCTTCACAGTTGTGTTTCTATTCCAGTTTCTAACCTCAGTTGGTAATATTATACTCTGTGATTCTGGACTCAAGAAAACCCAAACCACAGAGTAACCTGATTTTTGTTTGAAGAAAATGCACCAGCCAGTTCCTGACTACCCAAACTCTATTTTAATCCCAAAGTGCATGGAATTAAAATAATTTCAAGTGGGAGTACATATAAAGAGAATTACATCCTATACAGTGAAGTCAAGTGGGCCTTAAGAAGCACTGCCACCTATAAAGCTAGTGGAGATGATGGAATTCCAGCTGAGCTGTTTAAAAACCTAAAAGTTGATACTGTTAAAGTGCTGCACTCAATATGTCAGCAAATTTGGAAAACTCAGCAGTGGGCACAGGACTAGAAAAGATCAGTTTTCATTCCATTCCCAAAGAAGAATAATGCCAGACTGTTCAAACTACCACCCAACTGCACTCATTTCATATGCTAGCAAGTTAATGCTCAAAATCCTTTAAGCTAGGCATCAGCAGTATACAAACCCAGAACTTCCAGATGTACAAGGTGGATTTAGAAAAGGCAGAGGAACCAGAGATCAAATTGCCAACACACACTGGATTATAGAGAAAGCAAGAGAATTCCAGAAAAACATCTACTTCTGCTTCACTGACTACGCTAAAGCCTTTGACTGTGTAGAGCACAACAAATTGTGGAAAATCCTTAGAGAGATGGGAATACTAGTGTATCTTAGCTGCCTCCCGAGAAACCTGTATGCAGGTCAAGAAGGAACAGTTAGTACTGGGCATAGAACAGCAGACTGGTTCAAAATTGGAAAAGGAATCTGTCAAGGCTGTATATTATCGCCCTGCTTATCTAACTTCTGTCCAGAGTACATCATGCGAAATGCTCGGCTGGAGAAAGCAAAAGTTGGAGTCAAGATTGCTGAGAGAAATATCAATAACCTCAGATATGCAGATGATACCACCCTAAAGGCAGAAAGTGAAGAACTAAAGACCTCCTGAGGAAGGTAAAAAAACTGGATTAAAATGCAGCATTCAAAAAACTGAGATCATGGCATCCAGTCCCATCACCATGGCAAATAGATGGGGAAAAAGTGAAAACTGACAGATTTTATTTTCTTGGGCTCCAAAATCACTGTGGACAGTAACTGCAGCCATGAAATGAAAAGATGCTTGCTCCTTGGAAAGAAAGCTATGACAAACCTAGACAGCATATTTAAAAGCAAAGGTACCACTTTGCCGACAAAGGTCCAAATAGTCCAGGCTATGATTTCTCTAGTAGTTGTATATGGATATGAGAGTTGGACCATAAAGAAGGCTGAGCATCAGAGAATTCATGCTTTCAAATTGTGGTGCTGGAGAAGACTCTTGAGAGTACCTTGGACAGCAAGGAAATCAAACCAGTCAATCCTAAAGGAAATCAGTCCTGAATATTCACTGGAAGGACTGTCACTGAAGCTGAAGCTCCAATACTTTGGCCACCTGATGTGAAGAGCTTATTCATTGGAAAAGACCTTGATGCTGGGAAAGATTGAAGGCAGGAGGAGAAGGAGTTGACAGAGGATGAGATGGTTGGATGACATCAGCTACTCAATGGACTCGACTGTTTGCAAACTCTTGGAGATAGTAAAAGACAGGGAGCTTGGTGTGCTGCAGTCCATGGGGTCGCAAAGAGTTGGACATGACTTAGGGACTGAACAAAAACAGTAAACTAATTTCCCAGCTATTGGTACATGGACAAAGACTCTTCTTCTAGAGAGTTCTGTGATTCCTATTATTGAACAAGGTCCTTAACATTTATTAAAACAGCAGATGAGTGCTTTTGGGAAAGTAGCAATATTCTTAATGTCTGTAGCCTGAGAATGAGACCACTTTCTGGCAGGGTTTAACCCATACATCAATCCAAATCTACTTTTTGACCCAGGTTAGTTGTGCCTTACATGCTGTGGGAGAAAACTAACTGTATGCAAATTGGTGCCACTAACACTTCATGGCACCCAAGTGGAGATGCCTTGGAGGTTTTAAATATATGACCTGAGGTTTGAGAATGAGAGCCAAAGTAGAGATTTTAGGTTTGGTAGTCCTTAGCCTAGAGTTTAAGGCTAATTGAAGCCAAGGTTGGTGTGATCTTATCTGGGAAGAAGATTTTTTTTTTTAATAAGGAACTATGATTTTTCTTTAGCCTACCAGAGATCATCCACAGAAAGTTTCAGTCATTTAAATATCCGATGATCTAACAGAAAAGTCTGGATTTTTGACTTCTCTTGATAACATGACAACTTTCATTCCTGCACAGCAGCCGTAGACTGGAGCCGACAAGTTGCCTTCTGTAGACAGGTATAGCATGTGCTCCTTGATTCCTCAAGGTTCCCACTTCTCGCTCCTGGTCGGCTTCACCCATTTATATGCAAGCCTACCAGCTGTAGACATTTGAATTTGTAATTTCTGATAGACAATTGTAAACACACATCTCTTCTTTTGATTTCATTCTCTCATTCCCTGAATGAACAATTTTTTTACAGTTGAATGGGAGCTAAAAGTGGCTTTTTGGTAGGGTTGTTTGCATCATTAGAGAGAGGCAACTATTAAATGTTACAATAAGAGGAAATCTTAGCCGTTGCTTAGGTGGCCATTCATTGTGCAGATGGAGAATATAAGATCCAGAGAGGCAGGGGCAAAGGCTAGCTTAGAGCCGACAGTAAGTTCACATCATGAGAAGGATGGGAAACATGGTCACATGGTTCCTAGAACTTGGAATCTTTCATTATTAACATATCCTGACATATTTGTTCTCAAATGAGCAGAAAAGTCTGTATCTATATCTGGATGGGAATTAGGAGACGCCAAGAATGAAGTTAAAAACTGTAACTAATTTGGTATCTTATTAAAATATGAAAATACAGTATACAGAATTTGAAGGGATTATAAATTTACTTATTGCAGTTGTGCTTTGCACAGTGCCTTTAAAGAAATAATCTGTTTATTTCTACCTATTGAGAGAAAAATAGCTATTTCCTCAGTATTTTCCTTTGGATCACGTTGTGTTTTTTCCCAACACAGTTTGCAATGCAGCCAGATTAAAAGGCCCACAGCCACCACCCTCCACCCAAGATTCAAAGGAATCATTTGGTGTGAAAGGTATGAGTCATGCCGGTCTCAACACCAGCCAATTACTGATTACCCATGCTATATTTTATCATCCCAAATACATGGAATTAAAATAATTGCAAATGTGTGTACACACACAAAGAGAAGTACATCAAACGCACATAGCTCTCTGCTGTTGGTGGGAGGACAGGGTTATTTGCTCTGAGTGGTGTGTGATTTCTGTTTTGAGCAATATGCTTAACTTGAACCTGCATTTATTAAATGGCAGATGAGTGTGGGCAGTTTGATAATGAGGAGCCATCTAGCAACGTTAACCCTTCAGCTTAGAGGCATGAATAGTCCCATCCAGCTACCAGCTGCAATACACATTTACCTAGTAAAATGTTCATACAACCTTATTCTCTCTGTAGGTCTCTGTAACCCTCACTGCGCATGGAGCCATTATTTGAGCACAGGCCAGTGAGCTGAGACCAGGTGGGGAAGATCCCCTGGAGAAGGGAATGGCTACCCACTCCAGTATTCTTGACTGGAGAATTACATAGACAGAGGAGTCTGGTAGGCTACAGTCCATGGGTTCACAAAGAGTCAGACTTGACTGAGTGACTAACACTTGACTTTCACTTTCTATGAGCTAAGCATGACTATGGCCCAGCCACTAGTCAGAGTTAAGCATTGACAACATTGGAAAAGTTGACAGTCAAGGAACCGTTAAACCAAGAAGCAGAGTCTAGATGAGGAGATGCAACACTTACTGAGTTTCATTATAGCACCTGTAGGAGCAGAAACACTTTTTTCTCTATAGTTTTTTCTAACTAATCCAATAATCAGTTTAGCAGAGGACAGGTTAACAGAAGAAAAACAACTGTAATTATATATGTACAGGTTCCATAAGAATATCGGACAGGAGAGCAAGCTGGGCATTTGAGATTATATGCCACTCTGAGTTGAGGATCAGGATAGGAACCTGGGGATTCAAAGAGTGAAGTTGCTCAGTCATGTCCAACTCTTTGTGACCCTATGCACTGTAACCTATCAGGCTCCTCCGTCCATGGGATTTTCCAGGCAAGGGTGCTGGAGTGGATTGTCATTTCCTTCTCCAAAGAGGAGGAGGTTAATTCTCAGGACAGTAAGTGGAGCAGATGTTTGGTAATTAGATATTTATACTACCCTACAGATAGGTCATTCACATAAAAAGTTATGTCTGGTTTTAGCTCTCTTTCTGGAGCAGGCCCCTTATCTAAAGCCCTTTAATTAATCAAGAGAGAGATAAAAGTCTTCCTTGGGTCTACTGGTTCTTGATTACCTTAAGTTCAAAATAGTTCACATGCCAAAGTGGCACATTTTGAGGTGGCTCATCTGAACCCCTTTACCATAGAAGACTCTGTACTAAATCGTCCACAGTTAAAAGTGAAAGTTTAACACAACATAGATTCCTGAAACTTGCAGACAAAAGCATGTAACAGTAAAGTGCAAGACTTCATTTCTTTATTTGCTTTAAAGCAACTTATTTCTAGCTATGAAGCTCCATCCAGTCTTTGCCAGCTTGGTGAGAAAATTACATTTCCATTCTTACTGGACCCCATCTAGCCCCTGAAGTTGTACAAAGGAAATGGGGAAGGTCTGCTAAAATTGCCACTGGCACTCTCTTCCTCAAAACCCAAGTGATTCCTTGAAATGTGCCAGCTCTCAACAATTTGGCCTCTAGAATAAAGAATCTCAACCAGAGTTATAACATCAGTACCTTGGATAGCAGCTTCATAGGCATATCTCAGATAACCTGATGGTAGAGGCAGGGCTGATTTACCACAAATGTCCCACTCCCATAGAACTGCATCCCCTCCCCAGTCCAAATGGATCTCATCTTTCTTCTTCTTTATGACTCTTGCCCCAGTCCATTTGTCTGTATCTTGCTAGAGACTGCTTTTTACAAACTCTTTACTACTCCTTTTAGGGAAATGGAGAGAGATGGTGAGTAGGAGAAGAGGTGTCTCTTTCCCTTTCTTCAAGAGATATTTGTCTATATCTGCTGGTCAGCATCGTCCAATGTACAGAACAGTAGCCATACAACAGAGAGTTCAGTTCACTTCAGTTCAGTTCAGTCGCTCAGTCGCGTCTGACTCTTTGCAACCCCATGAATCGCAGCATGCCAGGCCTCCCTGTCCATCACCAAATCCCAGAGTTCACTCAAACTCACATCCATTGAGTCGGTGATGCCATCCAGCCATCTCATCCTCTGTCATCCCTTCTCCTCCTGCCCCAAAACCCTCCCAGCATCAGAGTCTTTTCCAATGAGTCAACTCTTCGCATGATGTGGCCAAAGTACTGGAGTTTCAGCTTTAGCATCATTCCCTCCAAAGAAATCCCAGGGCTGATCTCCTTTAGAATGGACTGGTTGGATCTCCTTACAGTCCAAGGGACTCTCAAGAGTCTTCTCCAACACCACAGTTCAAAAGCATCAATTCTTCGGCACTCAGCTTTCTTCACAGTCCAACTCTCACAACCATACACGACCACTGGAAAAACCATAGCCTTGACTAGATGGACCTTAGTCGGCAAAGTAATGTCTCTGCTTTTGAATATGCTATCTAGGCTGGTCATAACTTTTCTTCCAAGGAGTAAGCATCTTCTAATTTCATGACTGCAGTCACAATCTGCAGTGATTTTGGAGCCCAAAAAAATAAAGTCTGACACTGTTTCAAATGTTAAGAGATGGGAATACCAGACCACCTGACCTGCCTCTTGAGAAACCTATATGCAGGTCAGGAAGCAATAGTTAGAACTGGACATGGAACAACAGACTGGTTCCAAATAGGAAAAAGAGTATGTCAAGGCTGTATATTGTCACCCTGCTTATTTAACTTATATGCAGAGTATACCATGAGAAACGCTGGGCTGGAAGAAGAACAAGCTGAAATCAAGATTGCCAGGAGAAATATCAATAACCTCAGATATACAGATGACACCACCCTTATGGCAGAAAGTGAAAAGGAACTAAAAAGCCTCTTGATGAAAGTGAAAGAGGAGAGTGAAAACAAAGAGTTATCCAACCCTACATGTCAGGATTGCTGAGGCTGAGAAATTCTGCTCTATGCCTTATTTAATGGGATCAGGTTAGAGATATTTGGAGCCATTTCTGGGATGAAAACATGAGGCAGGGGGATGGGCACTACTAGAGAGGATTAAATCTGTGGGAGGTTGGTGATTCAATAGGTCAGGATGGAGTGAACTCTCTGAAATCCACTCTGGGGTTAGTGGTTGAGAGGCTGATGTAAGAAGTCTGTGTTTTTAATGCAATGCCCTGGCTCCAGTTTCCTTCTCCTCCTCTCTTGTATACTCTGCTATGAAAATTCTTCAGTTTCTGTAGAGACACTGAGCAATCTATACCCCCTTCCCTTCTTCCAGCACATACAGAAAACTTCGTATCAGTTCACTCTCTCATGTGTATTCTTTATGAAACATCATGCATTCCCCAGGAGGGGTGTGTGGGGGAGGTGGGGGGTGGGTGTATATGTGTTTTGCCATTGAACTGACATTATATGTCTTCTTACTACTTTCTGGTTCTGTTGCTCCTGGAAAAACTAAACAATGAAACTTGGAAATGTAGTCATAATAGCCGGTGGCGTTCAGACTAGCTAATAATTTCCCTTTTTTTCTTTACAACCTCCAATTTCTTTGGTGAGCTATTAGAACTATAGATTTTCCAAAATAAAGTTTCTATTCTGTCAGCAGGTAGTGTGTGTCCTATAGCTTGTGAATATTTTGCTACAACTACCATTTCACTTAAATTACATTCTCTGGGACAGGTAATGAGAAACAGAATTGCTCTACTTCTGGTTACACGTGTCCTCCAGTGACTGTGCTCACCAAGAGACAAAGTAGTCTGGGGAAAGTGCCAAATGTGTTCAGTTCATTATTTCTCACAGAAGCCAATTAGCATAGTGGAATACCAGTTGGGAGGTCTTGGGTAGGTTTTTAACTTTCCAAGCTCTATTTTCTAATCTACAAGTGGGGTAATACTGCCAACATCACAATTTAGTTGAATAGTCAGTTTTCAGTCCATGAGAGGTGCTTATGTTTTTAACCATCCTTAACAATATTTTCTTCATTTACTTAAGAAAAGATGTTAGCCATCATTAAGTGATCCATTCCTGAGTTCCTCACCCCTAGGGCAAGGGTCTGCAGATTATGGCCAATGGGGTAAATCCTGATAGTTGCTTATGTTTGTACAAGTCACAGGCTAAGGATAGTTTCACAATTTTGTAAATGACTGAAAGAAAAAAGAAAGAAAAATAATACTAATATCTCATTATACATGAACATTGTGTAAAATTCAAATTTCAATGCCCCTCAATAAAATTTTATTAGAACACAGCTACACTCATTCCTGCACATATTGCATGTGAATGTTTTCACACTCTAGCTACAAAGTGGTAACAAAGACTCTTGTCCTCAAAACTTAAATATTTACAATCTGGTCCTTTACAGAAAATGTTTGTCAACCTCTGCCCTGGAGAATACCATATAGGGGAGGCTACATGAGAATTAGTTCCATCACAAATAATCACCTTTACTCTTGCTATCTTTGATGTGGGTCTTGCATTCAAAATCTCTATTTCTTTATGGTATTCATATGCATGACTTGTCTCTCTTTATTGGCGATTATTCTGACGGTTTCATCTCAATTTTGGCTCTTTTGGAGAAAGTATGACCATTTCTTTGAGGCATTTCTCAATAACTTCTCACAGTTGATTCCTTCTGTGCCTCACGGACCTTGACATTAAATCGTATCACCCACACCGTGTCCTCAGAGTTTGTCAAAAACCACCCAACCCTTTTCACAATGGTCTAGAAACAAAGAGGCAGAAACATAGTTATATTTATCATCTATGGTGTTTGTGGTGGTGATAATGATGGAGGTAGTGGTGGTTGTGGTGGAGGAGGAGAGAGAAGAAGAGAAGAAGAAAAATAATATGATTCCATTTTTCTCCCAGTGTGGAATGATAGCCCAAGGACTTTTATGTCAACAGCTGGATTGGGGATCACATGATCTCGTTTCCAAGCTGGGTGAAATCAAGGTAGGCATTCTCTCGTCTGAGGTACTGAGAATGAGGAAGTCACTGGAAAGTAATAGGAGCTATTAATTGCAGTGTCTAGTTCTTCCAAGATCTTATTTCATCATGCTATTTACCTGAAGCCACTGCCTCTGGGGAAATATATTAATTAGCATAGCTATCAACAACAGTAGCACATATGCATAAGTTAAAACATGTATTTTGACTACCAAATTGTCTCACTAACCAAAGAGGGTTAAATGTACTTTCTTGGTACTGTGAAAATGTGCAAGTTAAAATAAACAATTATTAGACCTTTTTTTTTCTTCTTCTTCTTTGTTTCTGAGTGACCTAGCACTCAAGCTGTTTGCCATCACAGACATATTTGTGACCTTCCTGAGCACACTGTTGTGTGTCAACAAAATATATAAGTGGATACCTACCAGTTATAGAGGATGGTGTTTGTTCCTCCTGCTTTGCAGAGTATCCAGGGGTGATGAGTGCCAGCATTCTGCACCCATGTTATTGTTGAACAGCAGAATGGGATCCAGTTCATTTTCATGTAGTGTGTGGCATAAATTACATCTCAGATGCTTAAAGTTAAGTGGCACACTTGGACCCAAGAGAAGTATTAAGTTTTTCACTAGGCAACTAGCAATTCTATCTGCTTATTCACAAATATTTGAAGATGCAATCGCTTGATTAAATATTTCTGCAAATAGCAGGAGAAGTTGGCAAGAAGCAGCTTTGCTTCTAAGAGAATTTGATATTCCCCTTTTGGAAAAGCAATGAAAACCAGCAATGCCCAGTTCTTTCCCTCCACCACCTCTTTTCTCCCAGAAACAGTCCCAGTAATTTCCCTTTTCCTGCCAATCTGCTTTCTCCTTGATGTAGCTCTTTTTTTTTTTTTTTTATGTGAATAGCAGAGCCTAGAGGATTGTGGCAGGAGGGAGAGAACGTTAATTCCATTAGCGTTTTGAGCACTTGGATACCTTCTGTTTTTTCTTTTGCTTCTTTCTAAATATGACAGAAAATTTGAGGTTAAGCTTATCTCTCTGAGGTCTGTTGCTGTTTATTTCTTTGACAAAACATCCGCCACCATATATCCTGAGAAGGTTTTTTCCTTAATACTGTCATAGTTATTTTTGTTATAGACACACTGACACATACAAACACACTTTTATTTAATGATGTAATGACTGTCAAGATAGGGAACTTTTTTATAGAAAAATTCTCAGTTAAAATGTGTAAGAATCAGTCAAAAAGCATTTCATTTGCATTTCTTGACCATAAGTTAGAATACTTTTAAAAAAAATATGGTAGTCTGAAAAGACAAACATGGTACTTCTATAAATGTCCATTTCTGATTTTAATTTTTATTGAAAATCTTTTCATCATCTTCTTATGAAAATTCTCAAACATGCATTAAATTGAAATTATATCACAGTGAATACCAGTATCCCCAGCAACGGAATTCTGTCTTTAACATTTTACCCTCTTCATCTTTCTGTCTATGCATCTCCCTTTCATTCATTAGTTCTTTTTCCAATACATTTCTAAGTAAACTACACACATCTGTACACTTCTTCCTAACTACTTAGCCAAAATGTATATACAATGAAGTATGCAGATCTTAAGTAGACGCTTATTGGGATTTAACAAGAGCACACACCTGTGTAAAACAAACCCCAATCATGATACAGACCAATATCTCAGAAAACTCATTCCTGTCCCTTCTGAGTTGAGTTTTAAATAAAATATCAAAAGGTTGATTTTGTAAGATTTTCTTTAAAACTCTTTAGAACCAGGAGAAAACATCAGTGAATTTCACAGATTCATCTAAGATAGACTTGCTGACAACCTGAGTTTATGAATGTTCTTGCCTTGGTTTTCTCTTTTGAATATTTTAGTGACATTAGGCAGAGCCTGCTTAACTGTGATAGGAATTATTATCTTTAGTTAGGGTCATGCCAGTAGATTATTATCTTTGTTCTCATGGTCATCAAATGGATATATCCTAGTCATGTCACATTTTTGCAGTTTTTCTGACTCTTCTCTATCCATGAGTCTTTTAATGCTAACTGATCCTTAAATCTTAAGTAGTGGATCATCTGGAGCTAATAACACGCGTCTGCAACTACAGTTACCCTGTGGAAGAGATCCCTGATCCTATTCTTGGAATTTCCATATGAAGAACCAAAAATCCCAGACATGCACATGACTTTTCCCAAGATTGCATAATTCAGCAGTATCACAGCTAAACTTTGAGAACACACGTGTCTGGTTCTTTTTAAATGAATAAATGTTTCTTGTAGATTTATTGTCAGTTCCACAAACCCTTCTCTCAATTTATTTTGAACAGGGTTCGTGAAAGGCATTTGATGGGGAATGTTGTGGGAAGTGAGAGGATGTCGTAAGGAAAATAAACCCTGCTGTCTGAAACTATATTTGCAGCATCAGGGGGACAACATTTTGTCAGATTATTTCAATGTGATATTGCAGGTCATTTTAGCAATAAGCAAGGAGTACTGTGGGAGTACTCAGGAGAGTAATTTAATCCAATCTTGGTTTTAAGAAAGTGTTTTTACAGGAATGTCATTAGTGGTGAGTCTGAAATTATGACCAGGTTTTACCTGGGAGGTGAAATGTAGGAAGTGAATTAACAGAAGTTATTGGAGCTTAAGAAATGAGTACAGCAGGGGCGTTGTGCAGGACACTGCTGTTATTTTGAGGGATGAATTACGATAAAAAAGAGGTATGTGTGTGTGTGAAGATATATTTTGGTTTTTTAATTGTCAAGATTTGCTACGTTCTCTTGTTGGAAATTAGAATTCCTTCACTATGGCCAAGGACTATGACCAGTGTATTAGCTTTACACTTCAGTTCAGTTCAGTTCAGTCGCTCAGTCATGTCCGACTCTTTGTGACCCCATGAACTGCAGCACACCAGGCCTCCCTGTCCATCACCAACTCCCAGAGTCCACCTAAACCCATATCCATTGTGTCAGTGATGGCATCCAACCATCTCATCCTCTGTTGTCCCCTTCACCTCCTGCCCTCAATCTTTCCCAGCATCAGGGTCTTTTCAAATGACTCAGCTCTTTGCATCAGGTGGCCAAAGTACTGGAGTTTCAGCTTCAGTATTAGTCCTTCCAATGAACACCCAGGACTGATCTCCCTTAGGATGGACTGGTTGGATCTCCTTGCAGTCCAAGGGACTCTCAAGAGTTTTCTCCAAAACCGCAGTTCAAAAGCATCAATTCTTTGGCGCTCAGCCTTCTTTATAGTCCAACTCTCACATCCATACATGACCACTAGAAGAACCACAGTCTTGACTAGACGGACCTTTGTTGGCAAAGAAATGTCTGTGCTTTTTAATATGCTATCTAGGTTGGTCATAACTTTTCTTCCAGGAGTAAGCATCTTTTAATTTCATTGCTGAAGTGAGAAATAGATTTAAGGGCCTGGATCTGATAGACAGAGTGCCTGATGAACTATGGAGTGAGGTTCGTGACATTGTACAGGAGACAGGGATCAAGACCATCCCCATGGAAAAGAAATGCAAAAAAGCAAAATGACTGTCTGGGGAGGCCCTACAAATAGCTGTGAAAAGAAGAGAGGCCAAAAGCAAAGGAGAAAAGGAAAGATATAAGCATCTGAATGCAGAGTTCCAAAGAATAGCAAGAAGAGATAAGAAAGCCTTCTTCAGCGATCGATGCAAAGAAATAGAGGAAAAGCACAGAATGGGAAAGACTAGCGATCTCTTCAAGAAAATTAGAGATACCAAGGGAACATTTCATGCAAAGATGGGCTCGATAAAGGACAGAAATGGTATGGACCTAACAGAAGCAGAAGATATTAAGAAAAGGTGGCAAGAATACACAGAAGAACTGTACAAAAAAGATCTTCACAACCCAGATAATCATGATGGTGTGATCACTAGTCTAGAGCGAGACATCTTGGAAAGTGAAGTCAGGTGGGCCTTGGAAAGCATCACTACGAACAAAGCCAGTGGAGATGATGGAATTCCAGCTGAGCTATTTCAAATCCTGAAAGATGATGCTGTGAAAGTGCTGCACTCAATATGCCAGCAAATTTGGAAAACTCAGCAGTGGCCACAGGACTGGAAAAGGTCAGTTTTCATTCCAATCCCAAAGAAAGGCAATGCCACAGAATGCTCAAACTACCGCACAATTGTACTCATCTCACACGCTAGTAAAGTAATGCTCAAAATTCTCCAAGCCAGGCTTCAGCAATACGTGAACCGTGAACTCCCTGATGTTCAAGCTGGTTTTAGAAAAGGCAGAGGAACCAGAGATCAAATTGCCAACATCTGCTGGATCATGGAAAAAGCAAAAGAGTTCCAGAAAAACATCTATTTCTGCTTTATTGACTATGCCAAAGCCTTTGACTGTGTGGATCACAATAAACTGTGGAAAATTCTGAAAGAGATGGGAATACCAGACCACCTGACCTGCCTCTAGAGAAATCTGTATGCGGGTCAGGAAGCAACAGTTGGAACTGGACATGGAACAACAGAATGGTTCCAAATAGGAAAAGGAGTATGTCAAGGCTGTATATTGTCACCCTGCTTATTTAACTTCTATGCAGAGTACATCATGAGAAACGCTAGACTGGAAGAAACACAAGCTGGAATCAAGATTGCCGGGAGAAATATCAATAACCTCAGATATGCAGATGACACCACCCTTATGGCAGAAAGTGAAGAGGAACTAAAAAGCCTCCTGATGAAAGTGAAAGAGGAGAGTGAAAAAGTTAGCTTAAAGCTCAACATTCAGAAAACGAAGATCATGGCATCCGGTCCCATCACTTCATGGGAAATTGATGGGGAAACAGTGTCAGACTTTATTTTGGGGGGCTCCAAAATCACTGCAGATGGTGACTGCAGCCATGAAATTAAAAGACGCTCACTCCTTGGAAGAAAAGTTATGACCAACATAGATAGCATATTCAAAAGCAGAGATATTACTTTGCCGACTAAGGTCTGTCTAGTCAAGGCTATGGTTTTTCCTGTGGTCATGTATGGATGTGAGAGTTGGACTGTGAAGAAGGCTGAGCACTGAAGAATTGATGCTTTTGAACTGCGGTGTTGGAGAAGACTCTTGAGAGTCCCTTGGACTGCAAGGAGATCCAACCAGTCCATTCTGAAGGAGGTCAGCCCTGGGATTTCTTTGGAAGGAATGATGCTGAAGCTGAAACTCCAGTACTTTGGCCACCTCATGAGAAGAGTTGACTTATTGGAAAAGACTCTGATGGTGGGAGGGATTGGGGGCAGGAGGAGAAGGGGACCGAGGATGAGAAGGCTGCATGGCATCACAGACTCAATGGATGTGAGTCTGAGTGAACTCCGGGAGATGGTGATGAACAGGGAGGCCTGGCGTGCTGCGATTCATGGGGTCGCAAAGAGTCAGATAAGACTGAGCGACTGAACTTAATTGAATCACCATCTGCAGTGATTTTGGAGCCCAGAGAAATAGTCTGACACTGTTTCCACTGTTTCCCCATCCATTTGCCATGAAGTGATGGGACCAGACGCCATGATCTTAGTTTTCTGAATGTTGAGCTTTAAGCCAACTTTTTCACTCTCCTCTTTCACTTTCATTACGAGGCTCTTTAGCTCTTCACTTTCTGCCATAAGGATGGTGTCATCTGCATAGCTGAGGTAAGGGGTCATAAGGAATCAGCACTAGTGGTCATAATGACCTGATCATAATGACCAGAAATATTGTAACAAATAGTTTCTGTGAAGCATAATTTTATGTAGTGTGTGTTGTGAAAAGGTATAGTTATGAATCAATAGTAAGTTGCTTCAAGGGCTTTAGTGAAGAGGTTTGCCATTTGGGATTGATGCTTCTTTTACCTAAATAAAGTAGCAGATTTGACTCTTGTGTGTTATTGATATTTAAGAGGAAAGTTTTCATCTATTTTGGATGAGTTGTGTCCCTTGGATTTTTGCATTCCAGCAACCAAACTTTATTTAATGCTTTCCAACTTAAGATAGCCGTTAAGGTAACTTAATTGCTATGAGTGGATTAGGTCATGTCATACAATATTTGTGAATATTTAGGAACAGAGGTTTGTGAATTTTTAATAAAATGCTCTTTACTTGATCTTATGTAACACTCATCACTGTGCACAGTCTATGAATGGCATTTGAGTTTATGCAAGAAGGTTGTGTCAAGAACAAGGGTGGAACATTTAGAATTCAGAGTACTAGTGACCAGAGGAAATATAACTGTTAAGAAGTGGTCTTTTCCATAATGTTATCATTTACTTAAGGAGATAAATCAGGTGTCCATGTAAAGATAGCCTGCAATATTAAGTGCTGGCTAAGTGCTCTGGACTGTGTATAGCGTATTGGTAATATGCCTCCCCACTATCCACTTCCTCTGCTGTCTTGATAGCACTTTCATTTTCCTTTGGGTAATTAAACATCACCTATTTTTAGTCCATAAGGGTTCCTCTGACCATTCCTCTATACCCCAAACATTTAAGAGGCCCAGGTTTGACTGATTTAAGACTTCCTGATTCGTCAAACTCTTCCTGAGTCTTTGTGGAAGGAGAAGTGCCTACACATCATAATATGTGAGGTGGTAAAATGTAAGCCTCAGTGGCCAGTGACCATCTTTATCACCGCAAAGGGGAACCCACCTACAAATACAGACAGAAATAGATAGTAAAGCTTAGACTTGTTAGGATTCTCCAGAAGAGACCAATGGAATATATGCACATAAATTCAAAGAGAAAAATATTTACAGGCATCTCCCACTTTTAGAAAGTTCAGTCTATGCCACTTCACTTTTACAAAAGACTCACTTAGTACCTATTTTCACTAACTGTAAGAAATCCAGAGAGGATATTTACTTTGGGGGGTGGGGAGGGGGGGTGACCGGGGGGAAGGTGAGAAGTGAAAATAGTGTTCAGTATTTCTTTTGCAGTGACCCTATAGATGCACTTGGTACCCAGAGTAGCCAGAGGGGCACCACCAAGCCCCTTCCTCATCAGCTCCACTGGGCATCTCACTCTAGGCTACCATGACTTTGAACTGTGTCTGTGAGCATCTCTGCTTTCTTTTGATTTATTCTGTGCATCCATTAGCACGATGTCCCCTTAGGTAACTGCTTCTTTGTTGTACACCATTTCAGCTTAAGGAATTCTCTACTCTTTGATAACCAGGAATCCCACATTTTGAGAAACAGGCTTATGCAGTTACAAGGACAAGCAAGTCTGGATTCTTCGGTCTGGGAGACTCAGCGAAGAGTTGATGTTGCCATCTTGAGTCTGAGGTAGTCTGGAGGGAGAATTCTTAGCCTCTTTTTCTTAGTGCCCCTTTCCATGACGGGGTGAGACCCATGCACATTTTGAATAGTAATATATTTTACTCAGAGCTCGCTGATTTAAATGTCAATCCTTATAAAAATACTGATGATAATTTATTTTTCACAAAAGTAGAACAAACACTGTAAACATTTATGGTGGTTTAGTCACTACATCATATCCAACTCTTGCCACCCCATGGACTGTAGCCCACCAGGCTCCTCTGTCCATGGAATTCTCCAGGCAAGAATACTGGAGTGGGTTGCCATTTCCTTCTCCAGGGGATCTTCCCAACCCAGAAATCAAACCTGTGTCTCCAGCATTGCAGGCAGGTTCTCTGCCAACTGAGCTATGAGAGAAGCTCATAAATTTTATTTGTAAATTTTAATTCATAAATAAAGTGTTATTTTAAAATTTTATATGGAAATGTATAAGATCCAGAATAGAGAAAACAATCTTCAGAAAGAAACACAGAGCTGGAGGAATCATACTCCCTGACTTCAGTCTATACTCCAAAGTTGCAGTCATCCAAACAGTATTGTACTGGCACAAAAACAGACACGCAAATCAATGGAATGGAATTGAGAGCTCAGAAATAAAGTCATGCCTTTTTTAAAAATACTGAGCAACATGTATATGAGTATATGAGAGGGAACTCTCATATACTGTTGGTGAGAATATAAATTGGTGCAGCCACTGTGGAAAACAGTGTGGAAGTTCCTCAGAAATAGTCAATGAACCTATGACAAAAGGGGCAAGAACATAAAATAGAGAAAGGATAGTCTCTTCAGTAAGTAAGGAATGCTGGGAAAAGTCGACAGCCACATGCAACATAATGAAATTAGAACATTGTCTAATACCACATACAAAAATAAACTCAAAATAGTTTAAAGACTTAAATATAACACTCAATAGTATAAAACTCATAGAGGAAAACTATGAGTTTTCCTCATAGTTTCCATAGGTAGAACACTTTTACATATATTGCAGCAAGTTTTTTTTTTTTATTCATCTCCTAAAGTAAAGGAAATAAAAGCAAAATTAAATAAATTGGGCCTAATTAAACTTAAAAGCTTTTCCCTAGCAAAGGAAACATAGATAAAACAGAAAGTTAACCTACTCAATGGGAAAGATATTTACAAATGACATTTACATGTGTTGGTTATTATCCAACATATGTAAATAGCTCATACAATGCAACATCAGAAAAAAAAAAAAAGGCCAGACCTGAATAGATTTTTTCCAAAAAGAAAATGCAGATTACCAACAGGCACATGAAAAGATACTCAACATAGCATACCTATCAAGAAGGACAAAAAACAAACAAACAAACAAACAAATGTCAGTGGGTATGTAAAGAAAAGGGAACTCTCATATACTATTGTTGAGAATATAAATTGGTACCATCACTGTATACAACACTGTGGAAGTATCTCAAAAAACTGAAAATACAGCTACCATATGACTCAGCAAGTAGACTGTGAGTGTGAAGAAAAACACTAATTAAGAAAGATATATATATATATATATATATATAAAATATATAATATTTATTTCAGAAAGACACATGCACCCCAATGTTCATTTAGCACTATTCACAACAGCCAGGATATTGACACAACATAAGTGTCCATCAGTAGACGAATGGATAGAGAAGATGTGATGTATATACAGTGGAATACAACCCAAACATAAAGAAGAACAACATTTTGCCATTTGTTGCAGCATGGTTGAACTTAGGGGGCATTATGCTAAGTGAAATAAGGAAGATGAATACTGTGTGATATCAGTTATTTGTGGAACTAGAAAATACAACAAACTAGTGACTATAGCAAAAGAGAAGGAGACTCACAGATAGAGAAGAAACTAGGTCACCAGCAGGGAGGGGAAGGGGTAAGAACACAATAAGGGTAGGGGAGAAGAGGAACAAACTATTAGGTATAAAATAAGCCACAAGGACATATTGTACAATGCAGGGAATATAGCCAATATTTTATTATAACTATAAATGAAGTATGACCTTAAAAAATTATGAATCACTATATTATACACCTGTAACTTATATAACATTGTACAGCAACTGTACGTCAATAAAAATAAAAAATTTAAATAATGTTAATGACATCTAAAAACTACCTCATAGCAACATCCATGTAGACTGATGTTTGAGTGAACAATTGGGCACCGTGGTTTTGCCAAGTCAACATATAAAATTAACCATCACACTTCTAAATGAAAAGACCATGACTTATTTAGACAGTAACTGGTATAGATGCTCACATGTGGTACAAGCCATCATGATAGAGACAGTTAGGAGAGGCTGCTAAGGGGTTATACTGCTGCTGCTAAGTTGCTTCGGTCGTGTCTGACTCTGTGCGACCCCAGAGACGGCAGCCCACCAGGCTCTCCCGTCCCTGGGATTCTCCAGGCAAGAACACTGGAGTGGGTTACCATTTCCTTCTCCAACACATGGAAGTGAAAATAAAAAGTGAAGTCACTCAGTCGTGTCCGACTCTTAGCGACCCCATGGACTGCAGCCTACCAGGCTCCTCCGTCCATGGGATTTTCCAGGCAAGAGTACTGGAGTGGGGTGCCATTGCCTTCTCCAAGGGGTTATACTACTTCATGGTAAATTAGAAAATTTGCACATTACTCTCTGTGTTTCTAAGGTGGGAATATATTTCATGACTGGGGACTTGAATAAGCTAACATATAAGGTCAGCACATTGGAGATACTTAATGTTCAATTTTTGCTCTCTTCTCCAAATTCCCCCTTTCTATATTTGGGGCTCTGAGTAAGCCTCTTGCTTAGCCTAAATATGGAAATTTGCAAACTACTTGATGTTGAGGGTTTCTGTTTTCGAGATTAGCTGGTTTCCAGGCAGCATTCCAAGAGTCTAGAGTTAGAAGTGACCACAGAGAGAGTATTTAACACTTTGTATTTTACAGATAGGAAGCTGTTCTCTGTGATGATGACTTTTTTAACAAATGAAGTTTGACTGTCATGTGCTTTTCCAATCAGATGTCTACATACATCTCCAAGTCAGCACAGCTTGAACACATGTTTGAAATCATGTCGACAGAGTTGAAGTTAGTCATTCATGGTCTCATATCTATGGATCATGGCATTGGAGCATTCCATTAAGATATTAAAGTAAGACATGTTGCAGTAGTCATTTATACATAATTTTAGGAGCCTGGAATCATTAGCATATTCTGGGGGAATGCTTAATGCTTGGGAGAATCTGCTGATAATCCTTTTAAAATGTCACTGAATCTAATCACCTAGGCCTAAACTATACCCTCTGTCTTATACCTTTAGTTACTAAGGTCTCAGACTTTTGAGGAAGGGTTTGGAGTGGTGATTTATTTAAGTCACTGTAAATTTGCAAGAAGATATCTCTGGTGTGCTTCTGCAGTGCTTTCACACTGGCACTCTGTCTCCTCTGTACTTAACTGTCCCTCACTCAGCTCCTCGCTGAATGTTGCACTTGGATTGTCAAATACCACTTCAGACCAGATCTGTGCTCCTGAAAGTCATGTAAAATTTCATAAAGGAATTCTACCTGACATTTTCACAGACGGCTCACTTGGACTCATAAAATTCAGGTGTAAATTAAGAATGGATTTCCACCTAAGCGTTTTTGCTTGATTTTTGGTATTTATATGGAGCTGACATTTGGAGAATAACTTCATTGCCCTAAGAATCGGTCTCCTCTTCACTCCAAAGTGGAGGATGGAGGTGCCGTGTCCACTTGGCTAGTCCAGTATGTTTCAGGTGAATGTCACACACTATTATTTACTGGGTTCAGGCCAGCTTGGAACGGAAATTAGTAATGTGCAAATATAGTAATTTCACCGATGTGGTTTCTTGGGTGGTTGCTGGACTCGGAATGAATCACATTTTTTGCCTAACGATGCTGATGACTGTATGACTTGGCCTCGCAGGCCCGATTCTTCAACAGAAACATGTTGATTATTGGCATCTTAGACATTGTTGGGGTGATACAGCTGAATCTCTGAACAAATCTAGAGCATCCGCACAGGCTGCTACCACTGGGTGAGGTGATGAAGCAGATGATGCCTCCTCTCATTATGTTGCACCAGACAGAGTGGCAAGCTGTCTATGCCTCTGAGTGTCTCTGAGCTGTCCTTCCGCCTGCCCCAGCCATCCCTCCTCCATCCAGTGTGCTGCTGGGCCACAGGGAGGTGACACAGTAAGACATGGATGGTGCCTTGAGCCAGTGCCACTCTTGAACTTGACATGTAGTGCCCATGTGAAATCCATCACATTGCAAACCCCTGGTGAGATAAAATTAGAGATTTACAAAATACACAGACAAAGTTAGAGATTAAAGAATTATAAAATCATTATATCCAGTTCTCTCTTCCTTGTTGTTCAGTCGCAAAGTCGTGTCCAGCTCTTTGCCACCCCACGAACTGCAGCATGCCAGGCTTCCCTGTCCTTCACTATATCCTGGAGTTTGTTCAAACTCATATCCATTGAGTCAGTGATGCTATCCAACCATCTCATCCTCTGTTTTCCCTCTCTTCTGCCTTCAGTCTTTCCCAGCATCAGAGTCTTTTTCCAAAGAATCCGCTTTTGCATCAAGTGGCCAAAGTATTAGAGCTTCAGTGTCAGCCCTTCCAAATTATTTAGGACTGATTTCCTTTAGGATTGACTGATTTGATCTCCTTGTAGTCCAAGGGATTCTCAAGAGTCTTCTCCCACACTACAGTTCAAAAGCATCAATTCTTCCTCACCCCTAGAGATGATAAAACTGAGATCCAGAAGGGTTAAGGCCCTTCCTTAAAGTGACATAGGCAGAGATGGGGCAAGAATTCTGTCCTTTGAAGTCACAGTGTTATTGTTATAATAAAGAAGGGCCGATGAATGCAAGATTTGGACTGCAACCAAATGTTAAATCCAGCAGTGAAAACAAGTTGACTCTTAGAGGCTCTTTGACCTCTTCCTGGGTTTATTTTACTTCTCTTTTCACATTCTCAGAAAGAAGGACTCTTCATAGATTTCTGCCTTGTAGAAATATTCATTTGTAGCTTGATTTGAGACTATCCTGTCATCTGATTCACTGAGATAGAGTTCAAGCAAATTCTGTCAGCAAAAGAAAAAAAAAAATGAGAAACGATTTTATCATTTGTATGGATAAATTCTAACAGTTCAGTTCATTTTAGTTATTAGTTTTCCCTATAGTATGAGATATCCAATTAAATTCTCCCTCAAATTGGCCATAAATTTTGGTGAAAATGACAGAAGCTTCATTTAGCAAACAATTTCTGTCAAAGAATCTAAGAATGGAATAATTAGATGATTTTCTATAAGGATGATTTTCACCTGTGTACCTGAATGAAAATACCTGGTTTCTGTTCTGATTTGTTTTGTTGTTTTGATTTTTGTTTTTGTCCCAATATGGTACAGCATGTCCAAAGTGGCTGGAATGTCAGATCAAATGCAGTTGTTTACAGACACAAAGGTGAATTTTGTAATACTCTTTTCCCCACTGATTTGGTGGGTTTTGACAGTTGTATAATATGCTCTACCCACATCCTCCTCTTAAATAGAGTCATGTTTGATACTCATCCCTCCATTCTCACTGGAGCATTAGAAAACTGATCAGGGCATTTCCTTGGGGTATTCCTTTTAGCACATACACTCACTCAGTATCCATGGCACAGCCATAGTTAGTAATAACTCATTCTGAAAAACTCCTGTGATATTTATTGAGTAAGGACTGATGATTGGCGCTAATCTAGATCTTAGGAACGAGAAAGAAATCAGAGAGGGATGGTACCTCAATGTGATTTATGCTCCAGTGCAGCAGAAATAAGGGAAGACATAAGTCAGGAAACATGACACAAAGTCATTAGCATTGCTGAAGGAAATGCAGTGATGTTTACCTTCAGTCTGGAATATCATGGATAAAATGGCATTTGAGCTGTAATTCAAATATTCTGGAAATCCATTTTATCTGAGTTTTGTCACAAGCGACTGTTGTGAATCATCTGCCCCTCAAGCCATGTGGGGAGATGGGGAATGAAGAGAAAGCATTTGTAGTGGCCTGACAAATGGTCCATGTGGCAACAATGTGTGAGAACATCCTAGGCCCATCCACTTTTTACAGATGAGGAAAGTGGGGTTTAGCAAGCCTACAACTTACCAGTAAATTATATACTCTTGGATTTCAACCCTAATTTTGTGATTCCTCTTTCACAGTTGTGCCCTTGTAGAAATGAAACATCATTTTTTTCAAAATTTCTTGATTAGTTAAAATACTGAGGGTACAAGTAAGAGAAGATGATTCTAGATATTGAAGCAGAAAAGGGGTTTATTGAAAAGTTAGAAGATGTTCCCAGAAATGATGGAGAAGACCAGAGCCAGAGTAGAGTGAAAGGTGTAGGTAACATCACAATCAGGTTTTCTCAAGGAAGATATGGCCAGTGGAATCTAAACTTTGCTACATTTTTCTTCTCTCTGACTTATTGCTTAGCATCCAAAAACCTTAGAACAGTATCTGATTGACTTAAAGATGTGAGAGCGCTCACCCCTTTGTCGAGGGCGGGCTGGCCATCTTGTTTATATGCCACTGTGACAACACTGTAAGTTGTTATCCTAATTCTGAAGGTGAAGAAACTGAGGCAGAGAGAATATTTAATAAATTGCTTAAGATCATCTCTTTTGTAATTCTCTCCATACTCTTGACACGGCTATTTTTTCACTAAACACTCCTTGAGGGCAGGATTAGTCTCTTATGCATATTTATGTCATCTATACCTGCTATGGGGCTTCCCAGGTGGCTCAGTGGTAAATAATCTGCCTGTCACTGCAGGAGACACAGTAGATGCGGGTTCGATCCCTGGGTCAGGAAGATCCCCTGGAGTAGGAAATGACAACCCACTCTAGTATTCTTGCTGGGAAAATCTCATGGACAGGGGAGCCTGGTGGGCTACAGTGCATGGGGTCACAAAGTGTTTGACATGACTGCGTGACTGAGCAGGCAGCAGCAGACATATCTGAAATAGTAACGTGGTACATAGCTAAGACTGAATAAATGGTTGAATAATTTAAAATATATGGTACAATATAAGAGTATATATTGCAATGTTTGTACAAATTAAGATATAATAGCTTTCATGAAATGGACAAAAATTCAGCATTTCCTAATTTGCTTACAGTTTTCATATCCATCAGCTCATTTGATTTTTTTTAAGAAATGCCTTCAGTTAAAGGGTATTATTATTTTATAGTGGTTTAGTTGTAAATAAAATCTCAAGGGTATAATTTTCCCATATTGATACAACTGTAACAAATAGTTCTTAATTATAAATAGTATACTATGCAACAAAGAAATCTTTAGTAAACTCTGTTATCTAAAAAACCTAGAAGTTGTACATTATCTTGACACAGAATCACAAAACTAGGAGTTGCAAATAAAAGAAAAACAAGCCACCAAGTTATTATTAAACTTCAATATTAAATTAAAGGAGAAAAATTCCAATTACAGTTATAAACAAGTGATAATGGCAACACAATATATATAAATTAACAGAAAATGCATTTACATGTGTTTATTAGACAAAAAAAAGTATGAAAAAGTTATATATTTTACTACAATTTTTAAAAAAAATATATGGTAAGAAATGTAAAGAAAACAGAAAGAAGGAAACTTGAACTTGAAAAATATTCATGCATTTATTGGGGAAGAGGAGGCGAGATGGAAAAGAATGAACTAGCTATTTTCTCCAGGCTGAAGTTAACTGTAGCACACTCCTTCTTACCTACTACTACTTTAAGACACCCTTTAAAGTAAATGTGAATAGGAAAGATAAAATAATGGGCTAGAAAGTAGGATAAAACTCCGAAACTAAGAGCAATTTGAAAAAATAGAGCCA
Source organism: Budorcas taxicolor (assembly GCF_023091745.1). NCBI lineage: Eukaryota > Metazoa > Chordata > Mammalia > Artiodactyla > Bovidae > Budorcas > Budorcas taxicolor. Next base: position 36,928,694 of record NC_068910.1, read on the forward strand.
AAGTGATCTCTAACAGCTTAATAAATGACCGGGAGTATCGCAAAAGTGAATAGAATCGGTTTACCAGTGCAGTGGCAAGACCAGTGCCCTTTGCTGGAAGAACTTCATACCATACAGGCTAGAGTAATGGTTCTCTTTAGTAAGCCTCGGAACCACCTGCAAGACTTGGTTAAAATACAGCTTACTGTCCTCGTCCCCACAGCTTCTGTTCAGAGCTTCTGAGGTGGGTCCTAAATTTGTATTTCTAAGTTCCCAGCATGCTGCTACTGGTCTGAAAACCATCCTCAGAGCCACTGTGCTGGAATATTGGAGACCCTGTCTTTAGAGTTCACCCCTGAGAAGACGGCTGGACCTCTCACTGTTCAAGTGATGTCTCAGATTTGTTCTTTATTCTAGAGACGGGCATTACATACATCTAAGAAAAGCCATGAATAGCTAGCTTCCTGTTTGGATCTTAGATTGTGTCTGTGTGTATGTCCAAATTGCTGAAGTATGGATCTGTATACAATCAGAATGATGTTAAAATGCATTTTGATAAGGCAGGAACATGTCGAGAAAACAAAATGAGAGATATTGAATGAAAGACTTTAATATGTACTATATTTTATTAAACTTGGCTGTAGATAAAGATAGCTTCCCTGGTGCCTCAGACAATAAAGAAAGTAAAAGTGAAAGCCTCTCAGTCGTGTCTGACGCTTTGCGACCCCATGGATTAGTCCATGGAATTCTCTAGGCCAGAATACTGGAGTAGGTAGCCTTTCCTTTCTCCAGGGGATCTTCCCAAGCCAGGGATCGAACCCTGGTCTCCCACACTGCAGGCAGATTCTTTACCATCTGATACACAAGGGAAGCCCAAGAATACTAGAGTGGGTATCCTATCCCTTCTCCAGGGGATATTCCCGACCCAGGACTCGAATCAGGGTCTCCTTCATCACAGAGGGATTCTTTACCAACTGAGTTATCATCAGGAAAGCCTAGATGGTAAAGAATCTGCCTGCAATTCAGGAGATCTTGGTTTGATCCTTGGGTCAGGAAGGCAGATTATGATAGCTAAACTTTAACTCTTAAGAAGACTATGTAGCTTTTCATTTCCTTAAACCATTTCAAGTCATATCCTAAAGACTATATGAGTGATGATAGGATCAGAGATCACTGGAGCACTGGATTAGGCATATATTAAATCTAAGTTGTAAAGAAAATCTCCAACTTCAGCAATATATAGGCTGTATAAATCATTAAGTGTAAACTTTTCATCTACTTTGGTGGAGGTGTGCTCATTTGCTAGCTTCTGTCTGACCCTTGTAAGACCCTTCTGTGACCCCAAGGACTGTAGCCCACCAGGCTCCTCTGTCCATGGGATTGCCCAGACAAGAACACTGGTATGAGTTGCCATTTTCTTCTCCATTGGTGGAGATGAGATGTTTATTAATCTAGTGAAATAGCCAAATGACTATGGAAGTCCATTTTAAAAATATGCCTTATATAATAGGGAAACCCAACGGGTATCATTTTTTGCTAAATAACTCTCTGGTATTATGATCAGTGAAGTCTTGATATCTGTCACTGAAACAATACTCCATAGTCATTGCTGAAAAAATAACAATGTGATTTCCTAGGAGAAATGATATCTGTAGATGTTTATTTAATTGATATGATTCTGTGAAATATAAGTCAGCCTGGTGAAGTGATTGTGTTGCTGTATAGTGTTTTTGTTGTTTGACTCTGAAGTCAACATTTGCAGTTCATTTTGCAAAGAAGATGATCAGGCCTCATGTCTTTACAAAAGACTTTGTGCCTCACCCACTTCCTGTAGTATTGGGGAGGTAGGTGGGAAGATTTCATTGTACATGAAATTGCACTAGTTTACACTCAAGTGATCTACCTGTTGTTATTCAATTTCACTTGCCATCGCAAAAGAGGACTCGTATACTCTAAGTGTGGCGAAGGCAATGGCACCCCACTCCAGTACTCTTGCCTGGAAAGACCCACGGACGGAGGGGCCTGGTAGGCTGCTGTCCATGGGGTCACACAGAGTCGGACACGACTGAAGTGACTTAGCAGCAGCAGCAGCAGCATACTCTAAATGAGTATAGCCTATCCATAGGTAGATGGGTGTCCATGTACAATCTTTCAACTTCTCCGCATGTTTGAAATTTTTCATAAAATGTTGAGAGATGAAATGAAAGACCATATTGTCTCCAGAACCAAACTTCAGTTCAGTTTAGTTCAGTCGCTCAGTCGTGTCCAACTCTGTGACCCCATGAATCGCAGCACTCCAGGCCTCCCTGTCCATCACCAAATCCCGGAGTTCATTCAGATTCATGTCCATCGAGGCAGTGATGCCATCCAGCCATCTCATCCTCTGTCATCCCCTTCTCCTCCTGCCCCCAATCCCTCCCAGCATCAGAGTCTTTTCCAGTGAGTCAACTCTTCGCATGAGGTGGCCAAAATACTGGAGTTTCAGCTTCAGCATCATTCCTTCCAAACAAATCCCAGGGTTGATCTTCAGAATGGACTGGTTGGATCTCCTTGCAGTCCAAGGGACTCTCAAGAGTCTTCTCCAACACCACAGTTCAAAACCATCAATTCTTCAGTGCTCAGCCTTCTTCGCAGTCCAAGTCTCACATCCATACATGACTACTGGAAAAACCATAGCCTTGACTAGACGGACCTTAGTCGACAAAGTAATGTCTCTGCTTTTGAATATGCTATCTATGTTGGTCATAACTTTTCTTCCAAGGAGTGAGCGTCTTTTAATTTCATGGCTGCAGTCACCATCTGCAGTGATTTTGGAGCCCCAAAATATAAAGTCTGACACTGTTTCCACTGTTTCCCCATCTATTTCCCATGGAGTGATGGGACCAGATGCCATGATCTTCGTTTTCTGAATGTTGAGCTTGAAGCCAACTTTTTCACTCTCCACTTTCACTTTCATCAAGAGGCTTTTTAGTTTCTCTTCACTTTCTGCCATAAAGGTGGTGTCATCTGCATATCTGAAGTTATTGATATTTCTCCCAGCAATCTTGATTCCAGCTTGTGTTTCCTCCAGTCCAGCGTTTCTCATGATGTACTCTGCATAGAAGTTAAATAAGCAGGGTGACAATATACAGCTTTGACACACTCCTTTTCCTATTTGGAACCAGTCTGTTGTTCCATGTCCAGTTCTAACTGTTGCTTCCTGACCTGCATATAGGTTTCTCAAGAGGCAGGTCAGGTGGTCTGGTATTACCCTCTCTCTCAGAATTTTCCACAGTTTATTGTGATCCACACAGTCAAAGGCTTTGGGATAGTCAATGAAGCAGAAATAGATGTTTTTCTGGAACTCTCTTGCTTTTTCCACGATCCAGCAGATGTTGGGAATTTGATCTCTGGTTCCTCTGCCTTTTCTAAAACCAGCTTGAACATCAGGAAGTTCACAGTTCACATATTGCTGAAGCTTGGCTTGGAGAATTTTGAGCATTACTTTACTAGCGTGTGAGATGAGTGCAATTGTGCGGTAGTTTGAGCATTCTTTGGCATTGCCTTTCTTTGGGATTGGAATGAAAACTGACCTTTTCCAGTCCTGTGGCCACTGCTGAGTTTTCCCAAGTTTGCTGGCATATTGAGTGCAGCACTTCCACAGCATCATCTTTCAGGATTTGAAATAGCTCAGCTGGAATTCCATCACCTTCACTAGCTTTGTTCGTAGTCATGCTTTCTAAGGCCCGCTTGACTTCACATTCCAGGATGTCTGGCTCTAGATGAGTGATCACACCATCATGATTATCTGGGTCATGAAGATCTTTTTTGTACAGTTCTCTGTGTATTCTTGCCACATCTTCTTAATATCTCCTGCTTCTGTTAGGTCCATACCATTTCTGTCCTTTATCGAGCCCATCTTTGCATGAAATGTTCCCTTGGTATCTCTAATTTTCTTCAAGAGATCTCTAGTCTTTCCCATTCTGTTGTTTTCCTCGATTTCTTTGCATTGATCGCTGAAGAAGGCTTTCTTATCCCTTCTTGCTATTCTTTGGATCTCTGCATTCAGATGCTTATATCTTTCCTTTTCTCCTTTGCTTTTCACTTCTCTTCTTTTCACAGATATTTGTAATGCCTCCCCAGACAGCCATTTTGCTTTTTTGCATTTCTTTTCCATGGGGATGGTCTTGATCCCTGTCTCCTATACAGTGTCACGAACCTCAGTCCATAGTTTATCAGGCATTCTATCTATCAGATCTAGGCCCTTAAATCTATTTCTCACTTCCACTGTATAATCATAAGGGATTTGATTTAGGTCATACCTGAATGGTTTAGCGGTTTTCCCTACTTTCTTCAATTTGAGTCTGAATTTCGTAATAAGGAGTTCATGATCTGAGCCACAGTCAGCTCCTGGTCTTGTTTTTGTTGACTGTATAGAGTTTCTCCATCTTTGGCTGCAAAGAACATAATCAGTCTGATTTCGTTGTTGACCATCTGGTGATGTCCATGGGTAGAGTCTTCTCTTGTGTTGTTGGAAGAGGGTGTTTGCTATGACCAGTGCATTTTCTTGGCAAAACTCTATTTGTCTTTGCCCTGCTTCGTTCCGCGTTCCAAGATCAAATTTGCCTGTTACTCCAGGTGTTTCTTGACTTCCTACTTTTGCATTCCAGTCCCCTATAATGAAAAGGACATCTTTTTTGGGTGTTAGTTCTAAAAGGTCTTGTAGGTCTTCATAAAACCGTTCAACTTCAGCTTCTTCAGCGTTACTGTTTGGGGCATAGACTTGGATTACCATGATATTGAATGGTTTGCTTTGGAGACGTACAGACATCATTCTGTCGTTTTTGAGATTGCATCCAAGTACTGCATTTCGGACTCTTTTGTTGACCATGATGGCTACTCCATTTCTTCTGAGGGATTCCTGCCCGCAGTAGTAGATTAATGGTCATCTGAGTTAAATTCACCCATTCCAGTCCATTTTAGTTCACTGATTCCTAGAATGTCAATGTTCGCTCTTGCCATCTCTTGTTTGACCACTTCCAATTTGCCTTGATTTATGGACCTGACATTCCAGGTTCCTATGCAGTTTGCTCTTTATAGCATTGGACCTTGCTTCTATCACCAGTCACATCCACAGCTGGGTATTGTTTTTGCTTTGGCTCCATCCCTTCATTCTTTCTGGAGAGTTCCTCTTTCAGTATCCAATCATTTTGCCTTTTCATACTATTCATGGGGTTCTCAAGGCAAGAATACTGAAGTGGCTTGCCATTCCCTTTTCCAGTGGACCACATTCTGTCAGAACCTAGATTCAAATCCCACCTCTCTTGATATTATCTTAGATAAATCCCTTAACCTTTTGTGCCTCAGTTTCCTCAACTGTGAAAGATAACTTACTAGGTTATAATAAAATTAAAATGAGTATTTCCAAAGTGCCTGGAAGAATCATTGACATAGGGAAGGACTAGATTGTATATAATGTGAATGTGTGAATGTAACTAGTTATAAAATAAGCTAAAACTTCGCCTACCATTTGATAAATGTTGTTTTCTTTTTCCTTAAAATCACAGAAAATTAAGCTCAAAAACTCTTCAGGGATAGTGTAGTTCAACCCTCTTAATTCCAAAGACACAACACCAATAGACATGTACGAATTCTCAACTAGTCAATAGCAGAACCAGGTTTGCCAGGACAGAACTGAAAATCAAGTTTCCCAGTTGAAAGACCCTGTGCCATCACACCAGAAGCTTCTTCTTTGACAGTGGTGGAGAAGAAAGTTTATAGATTTTTGTTACCATATCCTTTTACAATTTAATATTGTTTGATGCTTTTAGGTAAGTTACAATATAGTATGTTTAAATTTTCATAAATCTGACTGGATTTCATGTGCTCAAATTAAAATTAATTACCATAGACATAATTTAAGCAAATAAGCATGGAAATAATTCAATAAATTTAATATTTTTATTTTACTTACTACATAGTCATTTTGAAATATAACAGAAAAAGAAGGCAGTTTGTTTTATATAATGCCAGCCTATTCTCCTCTTGGTTCTTCTAGAAACTGAGGAAGCAAAATGAGAACTTAACAAATTGGCCTCAGGCTAGAGTGCTGAACAATGGCTACATTATCCTTAAGATTGTCTTGTATTGTTTTATATTTCATAGTTGCAATGGGTTGGTCTCATAGTTACTTATAAATGAAAGCTAGTGACATGAAGTTGAAATATACAGTCATTCTGGTCTTCACTACATGCTTTAAAAATTGAAATAATGATGACAAAATATCTTTATTTGTTGATAATATGATGGACCTTTCAAGAAGGAAAGGAGTTTCCAACAGAAGGTAATCATTTATAACCAAATACGACTTACAAAGTAATCCATATTATTGATTTGGTCAAAAAGTGTATTCAGATGTTATGGAAAAATTCAAATAAACTTTTTAGCCAACCCAATTAAAGGCAAAATGAGAAAGGGGCAGCAGAAGATGAGATGGTTAAATAGCATCACTGACTCAATGGGCATGAATTTGAGCAAACTCCTGGAGATAGTATAGGGCAGGGATGCCAGATGTCGTGCAGTCTATGGGGCTGGAAAAAAGTCAAAGATGACTTAGCTACTGAACAACAACGGTATTTACCAGAAATGGTTATAACTGTTGGAAGGGAGACATTAAAAGGTTCCTTAGGACTCTAATTATTCTCGGAGACAGCAGACTCTCCAGATTTTTGACAGTTACACTGTCTTCTGCTCCTGTGCTGAAGCACTAGCATGTAAGCAAGCACCATCAGTGACAGAAGTGGAAAATTTTAATAAAGGGACTACAGAGATGAGTCCCAGATGCTAGTACAATGGCCTGAGTCCCATCCTGTGAATATGCACAAGCGGAGATCAGGAGACCTTTATGTACCTCCTGGAAGAGTAGTCTATTCCTGCATTCCCAGTCAGTACACACATGTATTCATGAGGACCGCACATAAACATACACACAGCTGTGCACTCCAGCAGAAAACCATAGGACTTTTTCCTAGTGTTAAAATCTTACCATTTTATAATAGGCAAACAAGTTGAAAAATAAATATATTTGTTGGTGAGATATATATATATACTTATATATATATAAAACCTCTCCATTCCCTCATGTAAAATGTTCTAATAAGACTTTAAATGTAAATCCAGTTGTGTATGGATGGCGTCATGCTCAGTATTGCATTGCAGAAGTGTGTATACATATTCTTTCTTTTGTTTTTTTTAAACTTTTTATTCTGTATTGGAGTGTAGCCAATTAACAATATGGTGATAGTTTCACGTGGACAGCAAAGGGACTAAGCCATTCGTATACATGTATCCATTCTCCCCCAAACTCCCATTCCATCCAGGCTGCCACATAACATTGAGCAGAGTTCCAGGTGCTATACAGTGAGTCCTTGCTGGTTATCCATTTTCAATGTAGCAGTGCATAAATGTCCATCCCAGACTCCATAACCATCCAATTGCTGTTATTACTGGCATCTTCAAAATAAAAGTTGGCATATCTTTTTCAGTTGTCCCAGAGACCCCACCCCTCTACCCTGAGAATTTTGCTTCGCTTAGACCACAGGATCTGTGTTTTATGCCAAATCATCTCAAATATAGCCTTGACATTGGATGACAATCCAACAAAAATGCATATTGCATTTAAAGCAGACAAGCCTAATTTTATTGACACAGATAACCATCCTTTCAGAATACAAAATGTATCCATAGAGTTTCTGTTTATTTGTTTAATCTTAAAAGGGACCTGAATTTCTAATAATTGTGGTGTGATTTTGCAACCTTGGCTACACACTGGCTTTAAAAAATAAATGCTGATGGTTGAGTCCTATCCCCATATAATGATTTGATTGGTTAAGTGCATCCTGTGAAGCAGGAATTTGTGAAGCCCTCCTGTAATGTGCTGATATGGATGGAACTGCTGAGGCTCAACCTAGGGAATTACAGCAAATGTATGTAGTTAGGCCAAAGACTTCCACTAGATTTCCAGACTAGCTCACTTTCCAGTTCTACTAGATGAACAATTTCACATATTAAAACTATTTTTAAATAATTGTTTAAATTCTACAATGCATGTTTCCCTAGTTATTGCTAACCCCCCTTTGTTAATATATTTAATCATCACTCTGTAGACATTGTTGGAGCTTCCCAGGTGCGCAGTGCTAAAAGAATTTGCCTGCCAATGCAGGAAACACAAGAGGTGCAGGTCTGATCCCTGGATTTGGGAAGGAAACGGTAACTCACTCCGGTATTCTTGCCTGGGAAATCCCATGGACAGAGGAGCCTGGTGGGCTACAGTCTATGGGTTTGCAAAGCATCAAACACTGAGCACAGCACATCAACATCACCAACAGCAGATATTGTTACCTTTCTTCTGGAAAAGTCATTGATAAAAATTTGTAGCTCCAGGTATAATATTTGACCCATGTTATAGTTAGAACCAAATTAGTAAATTGTGTTACTAAAGCACAGTTAGTAAGTTACACTATTATAAAAAAAAAAAAGCCTTGTATTTCAGTGAATCATAATCACATATTTTACATAGAAGGGATTTGGGTTTCTGGTTCCTATATTGAGTGATTTTGATTTGGGTACTTTGAGTACTCATTCTGCAGATCTCAGAGAAGTCCAGCTAATACAGTATCTTTATAGCATGCATCTTGTATGGGGTGTGTGTAAAGTAGTTTCCAGATTGCTTCTCTTGGCCAGACACAAGTAGTAATTGGAAAGGCAAAAAAAAAAAAAAGAAAAATCAGTCAGGAATAATTTTAATTGTGCATTGTTGTGGCAGTTTTATTCTGGCTTTTGTTGTATTTTAATAGTGACAGCTGCACCTTGAATTTCTTGTTTCCGTGACTAGTGCAATATCCTTTTCCTGAAAGCTCTGTGTAGTTGTAACCTGGTCTTTTGTTTTCCTGCTCTGACTAAGGAAATTAATTTTTTTGGTTACAAGATGGATAAAGGACAAATGTTAAAAAGTGTCAATTGTATTCATTTTTTAATATCGAGAAAGCATCCAATCCTGTGGTCTGTCTTCAACTAATTTTAAATATGATTTTTTTCTGGCCACCTGTGGGTTTGGCACAAATTAATTAAATGCTCCATTTCTTTTATCTAATTGAGGCCATTTCCACCTCTGATGAATAATTTCATAAAGTTTGTTACAAAGGAAAATGCTTTGTGAGTGACTGTTTATGCAAAGTAAACACATAGAACAGCTCTATTTTACCCTTTGCTTGTGGCAAAGGCCTTCTAGACATTCTGTTGAGAGGCATTCTCTCTCAAAGAAGGTCAGCCTCTTCACTTTTTTACTTAAGAGTATGAAAATGTACTTGACCCTAAGCTTCAAAGCAGAGAAGTAAGCTTTACCAAGCAGGTACAGTGTGCATTTAATCAATGAAATGGCAGAATACGAAACCAATGGGACTGAGATTGAATTCAAGGAAGGTCAGGCAGCCTGAAGTGATCTGATATTTTCTAAATGAACTGTTCGAAGCTCTGGCCTTCAAAGTCATTGTCAGTTTTTGATGATTTCTTCAGCTAAAGTAGTATTACACATAACACAGGGTCACAAATCCAGATGCCTGTGTAGGCCACATAAAGGAATAAATGTGAGACTCACCAGGTAGGTGATAATGGGTGGTCATATAAGCTGTGGCCCAGACTTGGGAGAATACATGGCTAACCAAAGCAATCAACATCTGTTTTGTTCCAGCCAGTTTCTGCCTAAAAGGAATGCTGGTCTAATGTGATAAGAGATCCCAAATTTTTCAGAGGAGCTCTAAGTCTGAACTTTTATTTTAATTGTTGGAAACTAATTTGAAAGGAATCAAAATGCCACACAAGCACTGCAGTTGATATGTTTGGCCCAGCTTCAGCAAGGGACATGAGGCTTCATATAGTCGAGAGTCCCCAGCTTCTCTATAAGAGGAGGGAGGAAGAGTCTCTAGAACTGGAGGGAGTTGAGGATGATGACGAGGTTCCTGATTTTGCAGGAAGCAAAATCAGCACCACTGTCCAGATTAGAGATGCTGACCACAGAGAGAATTAATATGACAGAAAGAAAACTGCTCACTTGGTATTACCTTTTCATCTGCCTGCCCTACCTCTTTACCAGGGGGCTTCCCTTGTGGCTCAGACAGTGAAGAATCTGCAATGTGGGAGACCTGGGTTTGATTGCTGGGTCAGGCAGGTAACCTAGGAAATGGTAACCCACTGCAGCATTCTTGCCTGGAGAATTCCATGGACAGAGGAGCCTGGCGGGCTACAGTCCATGGGGTCGCAAAGAATAGAACATGACTGAGCAACTAACACACACACTTTTACCTTCCAGGATACTGGTCCAGTCATGCAACTGCTGAGTGTTAGAGTTGAGACCATAATAAATGTAACATAACAAAATTATAAAACTGATTAGAACCTTTGAAAGAATATAAATTCTGGCTCATTCTATAGTAAGGGTCCCAAGACTACTAAAGATAATAAAGAACTTGCCCAAATTCTATCACTAGTTAGGGCCAGTGAGAGCGTAAGTGCATTGGGTACAAATATTTTCAAGCGTCTAAGTACTAAACCAGTTTTTTTTTTTCTACTCTGCCTTCATTATATTAAGAACTTTAAAATATGTTATTCATAGCATAGTTCATTGGAGGGCTTCATGATTGATCTGCTCTGGCTATTAATGACAGATGAATAATCACTCAGCATTTACTGAATTACACAACCATTTAGAATGCAGTTTATGGAGGCTCTGAAGAATGATGGAAAGTACTCATCATCAGAACAAAAGCTTGATAGAAAATTCCACATACATTGTGATTATAGCTATTATCATAGTTGAATTACAAAATAACTGGAGGGAAGCTTACCAAAAGTAGCTATTTGAGGTGGATTTGTATGTCATTTAAAAACCTTTATTTTTTTTTTTTGAATGGTTATGTCTATATGCTTCTTTAAATTTTTGTTTTATTGGTGTATAGTTGATTTACAATGTGTTAGCTTTTAGCTAACTACAATGTGTTAGTTTTTAGTTAGTTTTTTAGTTAGTTTTTAACTAACTACAATATGTTAGTTAGCAAAGTGAAGTTATACACACGTACATATACACATATATACACTCATATACACATTCCTTTTATTCCTCTCCATTATGGTTCGCCACAGAATATCGAATATAGTTCCCTGTGCTATACAGTAGGACCTTGTTGTTTATCCATTCTGTATATAAAAGTGTGCATCTTCTTTTATATGCATCTAATCTTTTATCCTTTTGTTTGTTTTATAGTTTTGTTTGTTTATACCTTGTTGTTTATCCATTCTGTATATAAAAGTGTGCATACTTTTATATGCATCTAGTCCCACCCTCCCACGCCATCCCTCCCCCACCTCCCTATCCTTTGTCAACCACAAATCCATTCTCTACGTCTGTGAGTCTGTTTCTGTTTCATAGATAACTTCGTTTGTGTCATATTTTAGTCTACATATCAGTGATACTGTATGGTATCTGTCATTCTGTTTCTGACTTAAATTCACTTAGCATGATAATCTCTAGGCCCATTCTTGTTGCTACAAATGGCATTTTTTTCATTGTTTTTATGGCTGAATAGTATTCCATTGTATATATGTATCACATCTTCTTTCTCCATTCACATGTCAATGGAAATTCAGGTTGTTTCCATGTACGTCTGTAACTTTTAATACAAAATAAATGTATAGCAACCAGAATCAATTATTTTTTGTATATCTACTGAGAGTCTGGCAATGCTCTAGTCTGCCATAGTGAGATAAAATTCTGTTAGACAGTCATACCGCTGCATATGAGGTAGAGTGCTCAGACTCTTCCTTGATTGTTTTCTAAATTTCATGACAGTTTTTTTAAAAATATGCATCATTGATAATTTGGTTGCCATGTCATGCATGGGTTCTACTTCCAACACTATGGAGGGTTGACTGTAAGAATACCCACAGATTTTGTTATTTGCCAGGACAGGCTGCTGTGGGGTGGAGAGTGGTCCTGGAACAACCCACTAAGGACACCAAGGGATAAGTGTACTATTATTGAAAACATTATTGTATGTTACTATATATAATTTCATGTTATTATATAATGTAGTATTATAATAATACTATTATACAGAAAGTGAGGCAATTAGAGGAACTGAAATTTAAGTCTAGACATTTACCATCCTAAAACTGAGTTCTTTCCACTGCTCTACAAACAAATCTATGTAGCGTTAGGAAATGGCTAGGCTCTATATAGTGAATGGCCAAGTAGGGAAGAGTCAAGACTAGAGACATTTCATCACTAGTTCAACTGCCAGGAAATTAGATGCTATGCCACAAAAGAACTGAAAGCTTGAGAGGAACATAACATCTTTTAAGCGGTAGCCATGGAGTAAGGCCATGTTGCCAAAGGCATGGTACCTGTAATTCAAAGACAAAGTCAAGTCAAACAAGTATCCAGCCCCAAGACAAAGCTATCATAGAGCTCAGTCTTCATGGAGAGGGCAGACCAGAGTAATTACAAAGAGGGCAGTGAGAGCTTTCTCAGTGTCTCATTCAGTCCCAATGTTGAGGCCGGATGTTTGATAGAGGTGATGAGGTGAAATAGTATAAATACATAGAAGGAAAACAGACAATACTCAGATTATTGGGAAAAAAACATGTCCTTTTATGAAATGTACTTCTTAAATGAAAAGATTAGAATGTATTATTAAGGTTGAGGAGAACTTTGACACATGGAAATCTCTAGATTCACAAATACCAGGTAGCAAGACTTTATTCGGAGTGGCATTTTTTTCTACGAAGAAATAAAGTTGAGTCTCAGCATTCATTGTATTTATTCTGTGCATGACGAGATGCTAGAGTGGCCGCCTGGCAATACTGAGTAAGTGTTGAATGTGCTTCCTGATCTCTCAAAGGTCTCAGTTTAAAATGGTGCCTCAGCAAAATCACACGATGTGAGGTGGAACTTTGGGATCACTCACAAAAATCCAAATCTCAAACGTTCATCCTTTAACACAAAGATTCTGTTGTAATTATAGTGCTCATCAACTTCAGAGAGAAATCCTCATAGATTTCATAAAGGCTTCTCCTACATATAGACAAAGCTTATATGTTCAAATCAATAAAATATCATTAGAAAATGATCCCAGGTCAGTATTCACCTAAGCTTCATCATACTGTATATGCATGTTATTTCTTCCATTCTCTTGAGTTTTACCACCTTCTTGTAGCTACATCCCTGTGACAGATTTAGCTTGTGTGTAGAAGAAAGTAGAGATAAAAATGCAGAAACAACATTGCAAATCTACCTGTTAATTTTCTTTTCTTTGACAATTGTAAATTGTTTAGTCATGAAGAAAATTGCTCATAGTTCTGAGCAATTTTGATTTGTTCAATTTGTGACTGGTCAATTAGATGAAATTAGTACCACATAATAAAACACCCTAAACGACGTAATTATAAGTCCCCTGACAGAGGAGATATGGCTCTTAAATTACACAATTGTGACCTCAGAGTAAAAGGAACAATTACAATAAAAATCAAATTCAGCTAAAAATTTCTCAGGCCCTTCAAAGCATTGGATTTCATGGAAGTTTGGCATGGAGAGCCATGATTTTGCTTATACAGAATTCAGTTTAAGATAATCAGTGCTTTAGACCCCTGTTTGTTGCTAAAAGCTGACATTCATCGGACCTATATCCTGGATTTTCTGGAGTACTTTAAACATGCCATGTATAATACTGAAACATTCTGAATACAATACAATTTCAAATAAGGAAGGTCAAAGTTCCCTTTTGCCCAAGGGCATATATGGTATGAATTTATTTTTAAGTTACTTCAAAGGTAACCTTGAAATTAAGGAAAGTAGAATATATACTCTCCTCATCTGCAAATGTATTTTATTACACTAGAATTTAGTAGAATATGAAAAGTGAGATTGATATATGGGGAGAGGAAGGAGAGAGAGAAGGAGGAAGAAAGACAGAGAGAGCTATTTTTGTTGAATTATGTTGGGTGTGTGTGTATATATATATATATATATATTTCTCAATATATATAATAATAATTTGGAAACTTCATTTTATTAGCTTTGTTGTTGTTTAGTCGCTAAGACCTGTCCGACTTCCTGTACAGTAGCCCACCAGGCTCCTCTGTCCATGGGATTTCCCAGACAAGAATGCTAGCGTAAGCTTTCGTTTCCTTCTCCAGGGGATCATCCCGACCCAGAGATTGAAAGCACATCTCCTTTATTAGCTTGTGAACTTATAAATAGCACTGCACACTGTAAATGTCTGTGGAATTTGTGAATCCATCTGTGTCTGATTCTTTGGTAGCTCTTGGACAGCTTCTGTCTACTCAGCTAACAGATCTAATGAGATTTTCTGTTTCTTCTAGAGTTAATTTCGGACACAAATATTTCCCTCTAGATCTTCCATTTGTGTAGTATTGAGACAAATAATCTCTTTGGATTCTTTTCACTTTCTCTGCTTTATGTTTGTGACTTTTCATTTTTTATTTTTCTACTTGTATTCCTTTCTTATGTAAGAAGGTTTAACCATTTAAGTCTTTAACAATTTCTTTGAATTAGATGCATTAAGCCATTCATTCTCTGATTTTTACTTTTCTCTTCCCTTCATTTTTAGTTGTTTGGCTTTTACTTTGGCTTTTACTTATTACATACTATTTACTTTTGCCCTTCCATTCATGTTTTGTTTTAATTTATTCAATATATTCTGGGCTGTTTTCTTTTTTTATATATATATTACACATCTTTGAATAGGGTGAGTTCTTTATAGTCTACTCAATATTGTGAAAAGCTAGTACCACTTTACAAACAAGGAAGCATTCTCCTTTTGACTCAGGTTTTATCTTTAAGTCATATTTTTTTTAGGTTTTTATATTGCTATAGCCAACAGAGAGCAATACCTATGGTGCTACTCAAAATGCACAATCATTCCTGCTGCCAAAACATGACTGTTGGCATATATATGTTTTAGCATATATGTGTTTTCTGTGTGATTTTATTTCATTCTCACTTTCCCTGTTTTTTGAGATTTTCTATACTACCAGTTCCAGGGTATGCTTAGTTTTGGTCCACAAAACCATCTTTGTATTCCAAACAAGTTACTGTTGACTGGGCAGCTTGCATTGGAGAGCTGTTCTCTATTGCTTTGTCTGAGATCATCAGGTTCTTTCAGGACCTTTGTGAATTCCTAGGTGACTCCAGTAGGTTCAACAGCCCTCTGCTGCATTGAGGAACTCAGGTTTGCCCTATGCAGGTCCATTATATTCAGATGTTTTTTAGCAGTAAATGTTATAGTGCTACGAAGTCTGGATTTTTTGTTATTTTCTTATTTATTTTATTTTTAATTGGAGGATGATTGCTTTACCATGTTGTGTTGGCTTCTGCCATACAACGACATGAATCAGCCACAAGGACACATGTATCCCCTCCCTCCTAAACCTCCCCTCACCCCCAGCCCCGTGTCACCCCTCCAGGTCATCCCAGAGTACCAGGCTGAGTTCCTCGTGCTCTACATCAACTTCCCACTGGGCATCTGTACACATGGTAATACATCTATTTTAGTGATAGTGCCACCGTCTCCTCGCCACAACCCCACGTTGTGTCCGCAACACGGTCTGTTATTTGTTGAATCCACAGATGTGGAGGAGTCAGGTATGGAGGGCCACCTACAAGTTATACATGGATTAACTCCTGGCTTGTTCAAGGGTCCGCTGAATCATTTTCCACATGTATTTCCTCTTTTTGCATGTGATAGGGCTTGTTCTTCCTTTTCACATCACCCTTGTTGCTTTGTGGTGATTTCCAATAAAAGAATGAAGCCCTGCCTTTTAGATACCCAACTTGGAATTAGATGTTTCTGAAGGAAACGGTTACTGAAAAGCAACACAATAAAGGAAAATAAAAGGTGAAAAGACATACATAAAGGGGTAAATTATATATACAAAGGGGATTTTAAAACATGAGTCTGTTTTATATTATGTGTTCTTAGAATTTGAAAATCTCTTCACAGTATCATTATAGTTTGAGGGAGTGTAGAGTATGATGGAATATGGATTTTTTATATCAGATTAACCTTTGTTTAAATCCTACCTTGTTACTTTAGCAAATTAATTTTCTAAAGACTTTACGTAAAAAGGAAAGATCAACAGAATTTCTCACACCAGTTTGTTTTAAAGATTAAGTGACATACTTTACATAAGGCACATTGCATGGTCCCTGTCTTGGTTTAAATAACACAGATTTATTTTCCCATAATTCTGAATTCTGGGAATTTCATGGTCAACGTACTGGCTGATTCAGTTTCTGGTGATGGCTTTCTTCCTAGCTTGCAGACAGCTGCCTTCTTGCTGTGTCTTCTCCGGGCAAAGAGAAAAAACAAACTCTGCTGTCGCCTCTCAAAAGGGCACCAGTTCTATCAGCTCTGTCTTGTGACCTATTAACCTTGATAGCTTCCTTACTCCAAATACAGCCACACTGGGAGTTATGGCTTCATATGAATTGTGGGGGACACAGTTCAATTCATAGCAGTCCTCTTTACATTTTTAACACACCAATCAATTTTAATATACCAATAAGATAATTGTTTAAATTTAACTCCAAGATCTTCTCTTAACATCTCTAAGTTGTTGTTTTTTTTTTAATATGAGGTAGAATGCACCATTTTAATAATCTTAAAGTGTAAAATTTACACAACTGTCAATACAATTCTCTTGGGTATTGCACAGAAAAGAGGTAACGGGCCTGACTATTGTGTTGGGAAGGATGGCTTAAAAGTTTAAACATTGACTGGCATCTGGGAGCTTGATTTTTTATAGTTTTTGCCCTAACCTAACAGAATAATGGCTCACTGCTCCTCAACTGCTTATACAAGCAGTAGGTTTTGTGCTGAAAATCCACTGTTTCTAGGAATCTGACAATTAGATGTGTGCCAAGAAGAGGCTGCTTTAAATGGGGTTTCCCCAATGGTTCAGTGGGTAAAGAATCAGCCTGCAATGCAGTAAACACAGGAGACATGGGTTTGATTGCTGGGTCAGGAAGATCCCTTGGAAAAGGAAATGGCAACCCACTCCAATACTCTTGCCGGGGAAATCCCATGGACAGAGGAGCCTGGTGGGTTACAGGACATGACTGAGCAACTAAGAACACACGCACCCACACAGAGAATGCTTACATCACCGGTGCCTTATAAAAACTCTGGGGACTGAATCTGAAATGAATTTTCCTGACAGATAACATTTCACAGATACATTCCAAATGAATTGCTCTTATGTGAGTCAACTCGGAGGAAGAAATTGGAAGCTTGCCCCTGGTTTCCCATTGTCTTTACTCTGTATGCCTTTTCTCTTCGCCGATTTTGCAAGTTTTCCTCCATCCCTTTTTACACTGTGATGTAAAAAATCATGGCTGTGATTTCTACTGTGTGCGGAGTCCTGTTAGTCTTCCTGGTAAATGGTTGAACGTGAGGTGGCTTTGGGAGACTTCTGATATAGATACATACCTAGAGGTGAAATTTCTGGGTCACTTAATTTTTGAGCAACTGCAAATTGTTTTACAGAGCAGCCACACCATTTTACATTCCCACCATCATTATTTGAAGTTTCTGATATCTCTATATTTTTAAATTAATTTTTAATGGCATATAGTTGCTTTTCAATGTTTTAGTTTCTGCTGCTGCTGCTGCTAAGTTGCTTCAGTCGTGTCCGACTCTGTGTGACCCCATAGATGGCAGCCCACCAGGCTCCCCCATTCCTGGGATTCTCCAGGCAGGAACACCAGAGTGGGTTGCCATTTCCTTCTCCAGTGCATGAAAGTGAAAAGTGAAACTGAAGTCACTCAGTCGTGTCCGACTCTTCGCGACCCCATGGACTGAAGCCTACCAGGCTCCTCTGTCCATGGGATTTTCCAGGCAAGAGGACTGGAGTGGGGTGCCATTGCCTTCTCCCTGCTTTAGTTTCTACTTTACAGCAAAATGAATAAGCCACATATATACATATATCCCCTTCCTTTTCAACTTCCTTCCCATTCGGGTCACCTCTATATTTTTGTCAACACTTTTTAAAAAAATTATGTATATACCCACTGAGTGTAAAGTGGTGCCTCATTTGGTATTTATTTCCCTAGTGTCGAGTGATGTTGAACATCTTTTTGTGTGCTTATCTGCCATTTGTATATCTTTTTTTCTTTTTCTGAGAAGTGTCTATTCAGATCCTTTGTCAGTTTTTTAAAAATTGGTTTCTCTTATCATTGTTAAGTTACAAGAATTTTTATATGTATTCTGAATACCAGCCTCTTACCAGATGTATGATTTGCAAATATTTTCTGCTGTTCTGTGGTCCATGATATTTTAAGTGCTTCATAAAGGTTAGCTATAATTATTATGTTTTAATCATCATATCTTCAAATCATCACTAGCCTTTTTTCAGTTTACCAAAATAGTCTCATTTATATTTTCTCTAAATGTATATATTTTCATGGTTATATTTTATGACCCTGTAGCTTTTGCTATATTGATAGCACACTGAATTCCCTATGTGTGTTGGCCAAGTATTTCACACATTTCAGTAATTATCTGTGGAAGGCTTATAAATAACCTCAGTTACATGCTGGAAATTTTGCCTAGAGTAGAAGCATTTCAACTGTCAACCACCAACTCCTAAATTGCCTTTGAGGAAATGTTAACAATTGCTCAAATCCTACTTCAGGATGCCTTTTGGGTCAAGATCCCAAAAGTTTGGTGAAGAATAGTTCCTTCTCACTTGACAGCAGTTATTACTCAGGCAAAATAGTTTTATTTCACTCAATCTTTTTCAGACCATTAGCTTCAAGCACTTTAACCAATAGTTCTCGGTTGATTTCTCAAGAGTACAAAAGACTCAGAGGATAGTTGTAGTGTTTGAAATACATGTTCGTCTTAACTTTATTACTAAAAGAGAACAAATTCTCCCTAATTATTGTTTCCCTTATCACTTAAAACATTTTATTTTCACTTTTGCTATTTTAAATCCTCTGAAATACTCTAGAGACTTAGCCATAGTGAATATTTAGTTTTGAGGTTTTAATATGAGCTGAACATTTTTCTTTGGATGGACTGATGCTAAAGCTGAAACTCCAATACTTTGGCTACCTCATGCGAAGAGTTGACTCATTGGAAAAGACTCTGATGCTGGGAGGGATTGGGGGCAGGAGGAGAAAGGGATGACAGAGGATGAGATGGCTGGATGGCATCACCTACTCGATGGACATGGGTTTGAGTGAACTCCGGGAGTTGGTGGTGGACAGGGAGGCCTGGCGTGCTACGGTTCATGGGATTGCAAAGAGTCGGACATGACTGAGTAACTGAAATGAACTGAACTGAGCTGAAACATTTTTACTTTGTGTCTTTAAATGTGGACACTCACAGAGGTATGAAATGATAGACCCAGAATGAGTCAGGGATTTTAAATCCTGAATTCATGGATTGTCTTCAGGGAAGAGTGTCCAATAACCCTAGAAATTTTGTGTAAAAGTTTGTGTAGATGTCAATTCCATCTTTCCATCTTCTTTTCAATGTGTTCTGTGACTCAGAGAATGATAAGAACTGCTTACTGGACTAGATGGTGACTTGGACCTGTCCACATCAGATTTTTTGTTTTTGTTTGGTCAGTCTATTTTTAAAATTAAATTACAAGCATAAGCTTGTCAGTGAATAGATTTTTAATGAATTTAAGGGAGAAACTGCATTTGTCCTTGTTCATTATTGTATCTTCAGCATGTGGAACAGAGTACATGCTCAAAAAACACTCGTTGTATGAATGAGTAGATGAATGAATGAGTGGGAATGAATTCTTCTAAAGAGTGCCCTAACATTAGTAAAAGGCTTTATAAAGACACCATTTTAAAATCAAATGAAAAGTCAATTTTCACAGAAAATTTAAAAGTTGACTTTCTTAATGGATTAAGCCTTATCTGTTTCTCTCAAATGATCTTCAAGAAGCAGCAGGTTCTGTTGTAAATAGTACTTGACCACCCATCAGGATATTTTGTATTCCACACTGGTTCCCCTACATACCACTTAATAACGATTGCCATATTGTTTCCTTCCTTCACTAACTCATTCATCAGAGATGGATTAGGTATCTACCCTGTACCAGAAAGAAGGAAAAAGTCTGGGAAACAAAGACCACATCAACTCAAATTCCTGTCTTTGAAGAGCCTACATGCAATAGACAGAGGTGATAAAATATCATCGTATTCTGGGAGTATTGTAGTATCCAAGAGGTTTGGGGAACAGGAGAATAGGCTGTTTCCATGGAGGACATGTTTTATTGCCTGCCAAAAATAGAGGTATCTCCTATTTTTGTTCCACATCATAGTACTTTTTTATGTCATTGAAATAGAAATGCCATGACATCAAAAGACAGAAACCAAAGGAATTCACATTTCTTTAATTCCTCTTAAAAAGAGACATTGCTTATATTCTTTTTAGCCCTTTCTGAAGATGACCTTCTTTGATTTAAAAGTATCCTAAGCATGAATGTTGACATCATTCATTCAGAAACCTAGGGAAAGATTAAAGATGGGTTGTGTGCAGCTTACACTTGAGTGCTTATTGGATCATTCAGGCTACTAATTTTGGGAGGTGGAGGTGGGGGAATAAGAGGAGAAATATGTGCTGATCTACTTTATTATTTTTCTTGGGGCAAAAAAATGTGTATCCTTGGCAATATATATTCAAAAAATTGCTATTGCATCTGGACTGCTAAGGAAAAAGTACGTCTTCCTATCTACAAGAACATTAAAAAGTAACTAGAGTTGATTCTCTCCTTTGTATCTCCAACACCCTCCACCCCAAATCAGAGACTGTAAGTAGGAAATGTGTAAACATGTTGTATTTCCTTCCTTGTATAGGACTCATTAAGTGTCAGGCATTGTTCTTAGCATTTCAAAAATATTAAGGCATTCTGTACTCACAGATAACCCGATAACATATGCACTGCTGCTACTGCTGCTGCTGCTAAGTCACTTCAGTCGTGTCTGACTCTGTGTGACCCCATAGACGGCAGCCCACCAGGCTCCTCCATCCCTGGGATTCTCCAGGCAAGAACACTGGAGTGAGTTGCCATTACTTTCTCCAATGCATGAAAGTGAAAAGTGAAAGGGAAGTTGCTCAGTCATGTCTGACTCTTCACGACCCCATGGACTGCAGTCCACCAGCCTCCTCCGTCCATGGGATTCTCCAGGCAGGAGTACTGGAGTGGGGTGCCATCGCCTTTTCCGAACATATGCACTAGTATCTCACAAATGAGAAAGCAGAGACCCAGAATCCAAGCAATTTGTTCAAGGTCATCCACAGGCAGAGCTCAAATTTGAACCCAGGTACTGTTGTCTGTGGGCTTCCCTGGTGGCTCAGATGGCAAAGAATCTCCCCGCAATGCAGTGGACTGGAATTCTATCCCTGGGTCGGGAAGAACCCCTGGAGGAGGTCATGGCAACTCACTCCATTATTCTTGCCTGGAGAATCCCAAAAACAAAGGAGCCTGGTGGCCTACAGTCCATGGGATCGCAAAGAGTCAATCACAACTGAAGCGACTTAGCCTGCCCACACTGTTATCTGAAGCCCATGCTTTTAATTCCTGTGCTATAAGTATTGTACAGGTTTTGGCATGGTCTACATGTAAAGATTGGTCAAGAATTGCAGTTTCCTAATCCCATGTGCATGTTTTGAGAGAGAAAAAGAAAAACGCCTCATGGTAGTGCCAGGATGCCCCAGGCTCCCATGTGGACTTTTTCTGTGTGTGTTTCACTTTGTTAGTCTGTAAAATGAGGATATAATCTCACTTTGTTAGTCCATAAAAT
This sequence comes from Budorcas taxicolor, assembly GCF_023091745.1. Lineage (NCBI taxonomy): Eukaryota > Metazoa > Chordata > Mammalia > Artiodactyla > Bovidae > Budorcas > Budorcas taxicolor. Next base: position 36,950,550 of record NC_068910.1, read on the forward strand.
GAGCAATGATACCAACTTTCACTTACACAGTGCTGGTTGGAGAATTGCCAGAAATATGGGAGAGGGAAGCTCTGAGACGGGTATAGCTGCTGCCGTCCCTGCTTGTCTCCTGTTACCGCTCCCTCCACCCCGGGGCTCCAGGTACTCTGGGTGTGTGTGTGAGGGGTGTGGGAGCAGAGAGTGGGGAGAGAGAAAGTGGGAAAGCATTTATTACACTAGGCACCTTCCTACTGCCTTAGGAGTTGTGCAGGCACTCCTGCCTCTGCTTGCAATGTTTATCTCCCAAACACCCTTCTGGTTTGTTTCCTCGCTTCCTCTGCGTCTTGCGTCACACCGTCTTCCATAAGGGGCCTCACTGGCCTGTTTAAAATCTCAGTGCCCTGCCAGGACTCTGCGTCCTTCTCGTCTACTTCCCAACACTACTCACCTCTCAACACGCTGTGTGAGTTGCCTCCCCAGCCTGGAGCGGGAGCTCTTTTAGGACAGTGTGTTGATTTACTTCTGTCTGTCTTCAACATGTTGATCGTCTGCCTCCTAGCTGGGACTCAGCAAATACTTGTTGAGTGAATGAAAGATGTTCATCTGGTACCTCTCTCTGTCAGTTGCTTCTGCTTAGTTGCTGTATTGCTTAAGCAAACAAGTATTTTTTGTTATAAACATAGAGAAGGTCAGGGTCACCCACCTCTCTGGTTACAGGTCTATGGGAAGGAATTTGGGCATCAGTTGTCAGTGAAATGAAGCAGAGAGGTGGATGACTTATTCAGAGGGTCCAACAACTTAATGGACAAGCTTTTTACCTTGTCTTTGGAAAGCCAAAGAATTGTTTTCCCCCTTCTTTTGATAAGCCTGTGAATTCAATTCAGTGGCATTTTTTACTTCCATTTATCCCTTTACAGAAAGAATTTTTGCTTTTGTGTTTGCCCAAATCAGCGTGCATGCCACTTTACCTTATGACAGAATGACACAGAAAAGGCAGAATGGCCAATAATTAGATGTAAATTTTATGCTTGTCATTTTGAAAGGTTATGAATCCCCCCTTTTATTAAGTTTTCTATAGAGAATACTTTAGGACAAAATACCCTTTCTCTACATCAAAATGTTGGTAATTCCCCCAAAGAACTACTTTATAATTTGAAAGAATTAGTAACAAGTACAGCATATGATGAATACACTTACCCTTTCTGTTCTCTACTAAAAGGAAATAGGCTTTCACTTATTTTCTCCTGAACCAAAGTTTCAAGACTTAAATATTGACAAAATAGATTCCTTCCTTCCCTAAGGGATGACTCTGTCATTTTTCTCTGCTTTATTTCTAGGTAAAAACAGACTAACCCCGCTGTTATCTGAACAATAAACTGGAGGGAGCCTATGGTACTATGAAAAAATTCCACTGATAATCAACAAATCAAGATTCTGGTTAGAACTCCATCACTGAGTATCTGTGTGACCATTGAACCTCTGAAAACCTTTGTTTCCTCACCTCAAAAATAGAGTTGGATTAAAAATATGAAACCACTCACATTTAATGACACCATCCTTATTTGACATATCAACATCTCCTTTGTTACTTGTTGGGGGTTAATACGTAGAGGGCAGTTCTACTTTATATCATGGTGCTACTGAGTACTGGCTTCTAAGAGGAAGAAACCAATGAATCCTTGTTTTGCAACCTCTGATAAAGGTGGTTATCTCCAGGGATCTCTCTCTCCATCCCCGAGTGAGGAGGAGTGTCAGACCTGTCAATAGGGTTGTTGTAGGGTAAGTGAGACAAGGCCTGCTAAGTATTTTTACTTTGCAACAGAGCCTGGCCTAATGATGTACTCAGTGACGGAGACTCATTTTCATTATTCTGTGTGTCTCTAAATAGGAGGCAGAGATATTACCTTTTGAGAGAGGGAAGGTAGACGTTGACTTATGATTTCATAAGCATCTTTTTTTTGCCAAAACTCAGCTCATCTCTACCTAAGTTGATTGTGGTTATATTTATCCTTCTCTAGCAGGACTTCTGGATTCAGTCAGTTGAGGGAGGTACAACATAAATCTGATTTGGGTTTTCTTACCAACTTTCTATTAAAAAACCAATGTCCCATTGAGAAGACTCATGCCTGGAACCCACTGCCTGCCATAAGCTTAATCTTGATTTTTTTCTTCTTCTCAGCTTCATCGGGAACACCATGATAGCCTTGTTTCCTAAGCAACAATATGAAAAATAGCTAAAGTACCTACACACCAGAAAGAGAAGCATACGAAATTCAAATTTAGTAGATCTTTCCTGTTAGGAATATGTTGTTCCAGTTTTGCTTGAACAGTTCTCAGATTACTCACTTTCACGCTCCCTGGTATATATCTCTATATAATGACACATTCACTATGTGCCAAATTAAAAACCTGAACCATTTAAGGAAAGACAGACATGGGGTACTTCAGCTGCCAAAGAGACAGGTGCAAAGGTTCATGAATATTCCTTGAAAAGCTGCAGTGCATGTAACATGAAAGTGCTGCCTGCAGGCGTTCCGTGTTTCCGTGTTCAAGCAATTTAATGTCAGGGAAGGTGGTGGGAAACTTGGGGTGTCATTGAGGGGATAATAATACCAGCAGTTTACCCCAGAAGGGCATAAGCAGATGGTCTCTAAGAAAGTGTGAAATTATGACTGAGTGCAGCAAAGACAACCTCAACTTTTTGGCCATACATTTTTTGTTTTTCGTTTTTGTTTATTTAGTTGAAAATGAGAATGTGTTAGCTGTGGGAGGCTCAGAACTGGGAAAAGTGCATTGTTTCTCCCAGACACACAGAGGCTTGGACAGACCTGGATGACAGTATTCTTGAGACATGATGAGGAAAGCATCAGGTGCCAAAACAGGTCTGATATAATCATTGACACCTCCCATTGCACACAAGGATTTATTCCCATTTGCTTTTTGGATGGGAGATACTCTACTCACCCAGGACGTACAAGAGAGGTAGTTCCAGCATTTGACCTGAGAATCATACACCTTATCAATTGTAGCAGCCACCTGGGGATTGAAGCGGCCTACCATCATTGCTGATGTTCCCTCAGTTTTCTTTTTCAAATGGTGACTCATGACTGTAGATCTCTTGCATGTGAATAATATGCATATATATGTGCCCCACCTCCAAATCTCTTCAGTCAGAATTTGGGGAGAAGAATGTAGTTCTGTATTCATTTTTAACTGGCCTAGGAGTATCTTTCTACATACAAAGAATACATAAACGCACATTAGGAGTATTACCACTGTTTTAGGTTAATTATCTTTTCAAAAGTTCACCGTGAAAGTATATGAATTCTAGCTGGAAGCTTAGAGCTTAGGAAATGATTACCATACAGTTTCTTATTGGTTTCCAGTAAGAAATAGTGTCCTGTGAAGGGGAAAGACATGGGAAAAACAAGTTTTGATACCATTTGTTGTTGTTGTTCGGTTGCCCAGTCACGTCTGACTCTTTGTGACCCCATGGATTGCAGGACACCAGGCCTCTGTGCCCCTCACAGTCTCCCAACGTTTGCCCAAGTTCATGTCCATTGCATCGGTGATGCTATCCATCCATCTCATCCTCTGACTCCCTCTGCTCCTTCTGCTCTCTATCTTTTCCTGCATCAGGGTCTTTTCCTCTGGTTTGGTTGTTCACATTAGGTGACCAAACTACTAGAGCTTCAGCTTCGGTATCAGTCCTTCCAGTGAGTATTCAGGGTTGATTTCCTTTAAGACTGACTGATCTCCTTGCAGTGCAAGGGACTCTCAGGAGTCTCCTCCAGAACTAATTTGAACGCATCAGTGTTTTGGCGCTCTACCTTCTTTACGGTCCAGCTCTCACAACCATATGTGATCACTAGGAAGACCATAGCCTTGACCATATGAACCTTTGTTGGCAGAATGATGTCTCTACTTTTCAGTACACTGTGTAGGTTGGTCATAGTTTTCCTGCCAAGCTATCGTATGTATCCAGAAACCAGAAAAGGCACAGCTCAAAGGAGGAGACCTCTAGGGAGCAGTTGATCATAGGAGTGACAAGGTGAAGGTTGAGGCATAAAAATAAACATTAGGTCTACAGAGAGAAGATTTCGTCTACCACATTGTTGAAGGGCCTGTTTGTGTGCATTTTTACATACACGTGCATGTAGAGAATTGTCAAAAGGAAATAGAAGAGAAAGGAGACCAATAACATGGATTAAACCACTGAATAAATTGACATGTACTGTCTATGAATACAGTTTCAATTAGGAGTCATTTAGCTGCAGATGATAAAATTCAGCTCAGATTGGCTGAAATAAAGGCAGTAATTTGCTCATATACCTGAGCAAATCAGAGATAAGCCTTGCTTTGGACAGAAGTGACTTCAAAGCTCAAAGAATATCACTGAAGCTCTATCCTTTGGCTTTGTTTTAGCATCATTGATTTCTTTACGCTTTCTATGTGGGGGCCTTTGGAAGTTCCAGGCTTCTTCCCACCAAGCATTTCAAGGCTGTAGAGGTATTTTTGCCCTAGGGATATCTGAGATATTTAGAGCTATTTAGTGGAGAAGGAAATGGTAACCCACTCCAGTGTTCTTGCCTGAAGAATCCGGGGACGGGGGAGCCTGGTGGGCTGCCGTCTCTGGGGCTGCACAGAGTCGGACACAACTGAAGCAACTTAGCAGTAGCAGCCAAAATCTATCAGTTATATTCATATGTGTTTCTAGTCTCTTCTTTGTTCTCTTAAGTAAATAGTGATGTATCTGAACATTAAGAGTTAGCTATAATGGAGCACAGAGGTTTTTAGGACAAAAACTATCTGTGATAATGTAATAGGGGAGACATCTTATATTTTCCAAAATCCAAAGAATTTTACAACACAGAGTGGGCCCTATTGCACCATGAATTTTAGTTAATAGTGCTGTATCCATTGGCTTATTTGTTATAACACATGTGCCACATACAGCAAGATGTTAATAGTAGAAACTGTGAGCAAGGCAGAAAGGATATATGAAAACTTCATGTACTTGCCTTTTTTTTTTTTTTTGGACTTTAATTGGTTACCAATATTGTGTTGGTTTCTGCTATATAACGAAATGAATCAGATGTGAGCTCAGTCACTCAGTTGTGGCTGACTCTTTGTGACCCCATGGACTGTAGCCTGCTAGACTCCTCTGTCCATGGAATTTTCCAGGCAAGAATACTGGAGTGGGTTGCCATTCCCTTCTCCAGAATCAGCTACATATATACATATATCCCCTTCTTCATGAGCCTCCCTTCTACCCACCCCTCCCCATCCCACACATCTAGATCATCACAAAGCACCAAGCTGAGTGCCAGCTCAATTTTTCTGTAATGCTAAACTTATTTTAGAAACTAGTCTATTAATTATGGAGAAAGGAATGGCAACCCACTCCAGTATTCTTGCCTGGAAAATTCCATGGACGGAGGAGCCTGGTAGGCTACAGTCCATGGGGTTTCAAAGAGTTGAACAAGACCGAGCGACTTCACTTTCAGACTCCATGAGAGATGGTCAGTTCTCTTATTTGGAATAGGTCAGTGCATCTCTATCCTGTTTAGACATGAGTAGTTAATTAATAGGGGGCTTCCCCCCATGGCTCAGAGGTAAATAATCTGCCTGCAGTGCAGGAGATGCAGGAGCCAAGGGTTCAATCCCTAGGTTGGGAAGATCCCCTGGAGGAGAGCATAGCATCCCACTCCAGTATTCTTGCCTGGAGCATCCCATGGACAGAGGAGCCTGGCGGGCTACAGTGCACAGGGTCTCAAAGAGTCCAACACGACTGAAGCGACTAAGCACAGCACAGCATAACATAGTGCAGTAAATTATTAAGAGAGATTATTTTCTGAAGACAAAGGGAGAGAAACGTCTCCTTTCCCTTCATCATAAAAGATAACTTGAACCTCTGTAGACCTGTCCATGTCCACTCCCACCCCGACCCCAACTTTTAAAACTTGGGGCTTTGGTGAAAGCCTAGAAGCAAGGTCCAATGATCACAGTTCTTAGAAATGTGACTGGACGAGTCACTGCTTAAACGTCACTTTTCTCAGCTGATAGTGGAGACAGGTCTGCAATCACCTAGTATTCCCTTGGAGACCCCTGATCCAGCGACCTGATCAATGATGACCCGAGGCCTCTATTTAAAATTTTTTCTTAATCTGTTTTCTTTTCAGTCACTGACAGTGTATTGTATTTCTGTGCTGATTCATTAAAAGTAGAAATTAAACCCTGGAGACACCACATTCCCATCTCTGGAATAAGGCCTAAATTTGACAAGAGCCAGTTAAATGGATGAATTATTATTAGTCAACTGATAGCCATATTTAGAGGAATGAAAGAGGCTGGGATAAATTCAGGGAATGGCAATATGTATGGCTGGAAATTTTCTTAGGCTCCAAAATCACTGAGGATGGTGCCTGCAACCGTGAAATTAAAATACGCTTGCTCTTTAGAAGAAAAGCTATGACAAACCTAGACAGCATATTAAAAAGCAGAGACATCATGTTGCTGGCAAATGTCCGTATAGTCAACGCTATGGTTTTTCCAACATGGTTTTTCAACTCTCAGGATTTGAGAGTTGAACTACAAAGAAGGCTGAGCACCAAAGAACTGATGCTTTCAAATTGTGGTGTTGGAGAGGACTCTTGAGAGTTCCCTAGACTGCAAGGAGATCACACCAGTCAATCCTAAAGGAAATCAACCCTGAATATGCATTGGAAGGACTGATGCTGAAGCTGAAGCTCCAATACTTTGGCCACCTGATGTGAAGAGCCTGACTCATTGGAAAAGACCCTGATGCTGGGAAAGACTGAGGACAAGAGAAGGGGGCAACAGAGGATGAGATGGTTGGATGGCATCGCCAACTCAATGAGCATGAGTTTGAGCAAACTCTGGCAGACAGTGAAGGGCAAGGAAGCCTGGTATGCTGCAGTTCATGAGGTTGCAAAGAGTTGGACAGGACTTAGTGACCAAACAACAGCAGTGATCAGAAGAAGAATAAATCTTGGAATGGGCAAGTGCAAGTTTGGCTAGAGAGTTGGGAGGTGTTCCTGGCTTCAGTCCATAACTGCCTGTGACCTCTCATTATTGCCTGACTCATTTTCGCCCTGGTGGGGAGGCCCCAACCCAGGAGAGCTTTTGCTCCTGGTGAACTGATATCTGAAGCTGGGCATCCTGGCTACCCCTTTCCAGGCTCAAAAGCCCAAGAAACCTTCATCCTGATTGGGTGGAGGCCATCCACTTGCAAAGAAGCAGCAACAAGGAGCTCACAATACTAAATGACTGTAAAGTCAGTACCTACTGGCCTCAGCCTAGCTATAAAGTCCCCTGCTGACTATTTTTGTAGGAACAGAGTGAGTCCAGAAAGCAACCAAATGCTCGTCTTTGTGCTGTGTTTATCTTACATCAAGGATGACATGGGCCATTTGTGGGGTCGGGATTCGAACACTTGGGAGATGCTGGGTCAGTGAAGGTGGGCAAAGCTTAGAACTGCATGGGTCCTCAGTGGAAGGGGGAGGGGGTGCCAAGGACCCAAAGGAAGGTGGAGAAGTAAGATGATGCTGTCCTGAAATGCAGCCAAGAGAAACTGTGTAGGTGGGAAAAGCAGGCCAACAATGGTACATTTCCATCAAATGTGATGATGTCAAAAAATAGTCTATTGATTAGAAAAACAAAGTTAACTTTACTTATCTGGGTATTGTCTGTCTGTCTCTCCTTCTAGAGCAAACCCTCCTGAGGGCAGGATGGCGTCGTCTTTGTGCACTGTACGTCCTCTACATGAAACCTTGAAAGTGATGTATAGTACAGGCCCACAAATGCTAATCAGCAACTGTTTGGGTCAAAAATGTTTAATTAAGAATCCTTCTGATTTTAGAAAAGAAATGTGGTCCACATAACATGCCCAGTATTATATAACATCTCCAGCTGAACCTGGGTCAGCATTCCATAATTGAACACATTTGAACTCTGTAGCAAAAAATATGAATATTCATGCTAAGTTTTATATAGCCTCTCATAAGTTCAGGTCAGTTTTGCCTCCAGTTGAGTTACAGAATATTTGCATTTGTTGAAAATTTATTTTTCTTTTTGTACCTGGGGCTTGACATCACAGTCACCCAATTACTTTTTTTTAAATTCAAGTATAGTTGGTTTGCAGTGCTGTGCCAACCTCTGCTGTACATGTACAGAAAAGTGACTCAGTTTTACACACATATGCATTCTTTTTTTTAATATTCTTCTCTGTTGTGGTTTATCCCAGGAGATTGGATATGCTTCCCTGTGCTATACAGTAGCACCTTGTTGCTTATCCATTCTAAGCATCTAGCAACCCCAAATGCCCAGTGTTTGTTTTTTTTGCTTGTTTGTTTTTTAAGGAGTAATGAATCCATTGTTCCTGTAATGGGTTAGAATGTGAGGTTAGGGTCAGAGTAGAATGTGTTGACTCCTACAAATCCTTCCCTCCAGCAACATGGAATTTTTCTAATTAGAGACCATTTGTATCTCTTCACGCTTGCCCACCTCCCCATCATTGCTAAGCTCTGGCATGATGTACGATTAGGTCTTTGTTATGTCTGACATGATGCGTGGTAGCAGCAGCATTATTTTGTTAACCAGAGAACAAAGAAAAAGTAGAGTTTACGTCTTGTTCAGATTTTCTTTTGCTTTCTGCTTTCACACATATATCTTCTGTCAATAGACTTCTCTGCTTCTTGCTGTTTAAAAGCGCCGATTTGAGGGGGTTAAAATAAGGAAGATGAAAGCAAGGAAAAATGAAAGAAGCGTCTTATACTTTAAGCAGGAATTTCTGTCTCCTCTGATATCTGTTTTGCCTCTCCTCCATTCAACTGAACCACTAAATAGAACCAAATGGAATAACTAGTCAATAAAAATGCTGTGTGGCAGCTGATTTCACACACAGGCCCTTGTGTGGGACCTTTGAACGTCCCTCACTATTTATTTAATAAAAATGAACAACACTACATTGTATTTGTAATGATAGTTTGACAGCTGTCCCATCATCATTTCTACAATCAGTGATTCAATTTTAAAGGAATTCTCACACTCAGGAAAATCACTGTTACAATATTTCATTTGTTTCTGAATTTCCTTAGGTTACAGCCCATACGTTTTGTGAGTAATCTGGACCCACAGAGATGCTGCTGAACTTAGGGCTTTTAGCCATACTGATTTTCTGTGATCATCAGAAAGGCTGGATGGAGGAGATGGCACACAGCCAACCAGACCTAGTGGGCCCTGTGTGTTTCCATGTGGAATAATTGGTTCTCCTCACTGGGCTTCCACCTTGAAAAAGAGAAATGGGACCGTGATTCTAGAGCATGCCCAACAAACCAGCTTACCAGGACTACCTGTTCCTTGTCCCCAGTGGCATGGCTTTGCTTTGCTGTGCAATCCAATAAGACAGTGTGTTCCCCTTGATTACTTACACACACACACAGGCACACACAGACACACACACAGCGTTTACTCCCTGGATTGGTCAAGGGCTCTGCAGAAAGCAGAGTAAAAGACATAACACAGCAAAGCCACTGTGGTTTGCATCAGGATGCTTCTGAGCATGCATAATGCAGCCGACTACCTGTCCTCCAGATGTGACCCAGATAAAACTCACTGCTAAGCCCATGGGCTTGTGTTCTGAGCTCATACTTAAGCCCTTGTGTTCTACATTAGATTTCCTAGAGTTTGCTTTCCCAGTTGAGATTGCCAGTGAAGTGTGTCTGCCCAAGACCAGGTGTTTAATCAGACAGCCAGTTTGGTGTCAGAGGAAGACTGACTGTATAGTATAGGCCTGGACTCTTGGCTGCTGTGAGGGTACTTTCTACCTGCCATGAGGATGAAGAGCCTAAACAGCCCTCAGGTGCAACACCTGAGAATGCCACAGCAATTACAAGTAGAAATGAACCCGATATGTTTAGTTTTGAGGATGAAATCATAGTACTGCTTGTGTGTCCTTTCAGCAGAGTTGTGTCACTGAGTTTGCAAAAGATGAAAAATATTTCCAGCGAAAGAGAAGCACATTGACCAAAGGGCTACGCTTGCAAAACACGACCTTTCACCCACCCTACATGGTTGCTACAGAGTGATCTAGCACATGGAACAAAACTCTGCAGGGTTGTTTTTCTTCATTGGTGTCCGTAATTGGTCTAGGGCTGAAAGTCATCTGTGCTCAATTCATAATTGAAGGTACTAGTTTTCCAGCTGCAGAATGCACAGTAATGAACAGAGGGTGCTGAGCTCTGATAATAAAAATCCAGTAGGTCTGACAGGGGTTCAAAAGTCTGTCTTTTATTAAGCATCCCCAGGTAAGATGATACTGATACATGAGGTTACTAGGCCATGCTTTGAGGAATCATTATTTCAAAGCTAGCTTGACTTTTTTTTTAATAAGTCATCTTCTATGAAATATTTACCCTGAATTCCTCCCTGCTGTCTGGTATGGCTCAGCCCCTTAATGACTTTCCTCCCAATCTCAGTTACCTGTTCACAGGTGCCCTATAAAAATATCTATATTTAGCATGAGTGGATTTTTCTAAGCTCCCCTTGCTTGCTCCTTTATGCATGTTATCTTGTGCTGACCTTTCACTTGGAATTGAATTTGCTCTACTCTTTCTCCTTGGGACCTGATACTCAGACCTCTGTCTTGCTTCCTGGCATCTACCATCATTCTTGTCAGTCTCAGAAACCTTCAGACTTTTCCCATCTGTTCCCAGGAGCCCAGTCTGGCTCCTGGTAGCCTAAAAGAGTAACATCCTTTTTCAAAGAGAGAATTTTAGGGACATCTGGGGACTTTGGTTTTTCCAGTGGTCATGTATGAATGTGAGAGTTGGACAGTGAAGAAAGCTGAGTGCCGAAGAATTGATGCTTTTGAACTGTGATGTTGGAGAATACTCTTGAGAATCCCTTGGACTACAAGGAGGTCCAACCAGTCTATCCTAAAAGAGACCAGTCCTGGGTGTTCATTGGAGGGACTGATGCTAAAGCTGAAACTCCAATACTTTGGCCACCTGATGCGAAGAGTTGACTCATTGTAAAAGACCCTAATGCTGGGAAGGATTGAGGGCAGGAGGAGAAGGGGACAACAGGGGATGAGATGTCTGGATGGCATCACCAACTCGATGGACATGGGTTTGGGTAACTCTGGGAGTTGGTGATGGACAGGGAGGCCTGGCGTGCTGCAATTCATGGGGTCGCAAAAAGTTGGGCACGACTGAGCGACTGAACTGAACTGAACTGGGGACTTTGGGGACAGGAATGGGTCAAATTAATTCAAAGAATAAATAGAATAGAGAGTGAAATCATTTATGTCCCCAAACTGCATCTAAAATAAGTGACATCTAGCTATTACTTAATCTACAGCTTTGAGATATCAGTAATTTTACTCACATCTAATGGTAGAGTGTTGTTTTATTACTGTTTTTTTATGTATGTATGTGGAAGTCGCTCAGTCGTGTCCAACTCTTTGCAACCCCATGGTCTGTAGCCTGCTAGGCTCCTCTATCCACAGGATTTCCCAGGCAAGAATACTAGAGTGGGTTGCCATTCCCTTCTCCAGGGGATCTTCTGGACCCAAGGATCAAACCCAGGTCTCCTGTACTGCAGGCAGATTCTTTACCATTTGAGCTACTCTTAGAATATCATTTTATTTTTAGATGAAAATCAGTTTTGTTTCCATTACAGATGTAGTGCAGTTTTAGTCTGTGATCTGGAAAAATACATTTAATATTAAATAATCTCTTCTAATTTAAATTCTATGACTCTGCGTCTCTTTCAGTAGTCTAAAACTTTGAAGAGTAACCCTAGCACTACATTTTATTTCTGGAATGCTTGCAAGGAGGTTACAGGAAGAAGCTGACTTACATACATTGGTTTTGTCTCCCCGCAAAAAAATGGATTCTAAAAAGAAAAGAATCAAATGCAAAAGGAGTTTGAGAATCACTGGCAGTGTTTTTTAGTAACTTTTAAATCTTTGATGAGCAAAAAGAGAGAAAGATGAGGAGTAGCCTGATCTTGAAGCTAAATAAGTTTCTGGTCATGATATCTCTGGTAGTTCAGATGGTGAAGAATCTGCCTTCAAGGCAGGAGACCCAGGTTCTATCCCTGTATTGGGGAGATCCCCTGGAGGAGGAAATGGCAACCCACTCCAGTATTCTTACCTGGGGAATCCCCATGGACAGAGAAACTTTGCAGGCTACAGTCCATGGGGTCACAGAGTCGGACATGACTGAGCAACTAACCCTTTCAACTTTCTTGAAATCTGTACTCTTTACTGAAAATCCAGACATTCTCCTCTCTTTGTTGAAACATGAAAGGAGGGTTTCTTTAACATAGATCATCTCTCTTTTGTGTAAAAATATCCCTTTTATTCTGAAACAGGTCCAGGACAATTTCTGTGGAACAGACTTTGGGATCATGGGTGGTATACTAGAAGTAACCTAGTGACCAGTTGGCAATTAGTTGCCAAGGAGAGGAGAACCCAGAAAATCAGAATGTACAGGTATCAGCATTTGCACTAAAATCCCCAAGCTGGGACTGAGATTAGGGATCTGGAATCTTTGAAGTTATATCTGAGCTTCTGGCCACCAGTCTGCTTCCCCTGTCCTTTTTAACCTTGATTTTGTAGAATTCCTGGAAGCGTGAAAGATCATTACCTTCTGCTCCTCTTAGAGATCCCTAAAAACAGTGTCAGCTCATTTCTCTAACTTCTCCAAGGCAGCAGAGCACCAGTGTGACTTCACTTATTTGTAATCCCAAAATGAAAACATCATTCCCAATAGGCTGTCATTTAAATAAGATGAGATTCATTACATATAAAGCCATGAAATGAAAAGACACTTGCTGCTTGGAAGGAAAGCTATGACAAAACGAGGCAGCATATTCAAAAGCAGAGACATCACTTTGCCGACAAAGTTCCATATAGTCAAAGCTATGATTTATCCAGTAGTCATGTACAAATGTGAGAGTTGGACCATAAAAGAAGGCTGAGAACTGAAGAATCGATGGTTTCAAATTGTGGTGCTGAAGAATGCTCTTAAGAGTCCTTTGGACAGCAAGGATATCAAACCAGTCAATCCTAAAGGGAATCAATCCTAAATGTTCACTAGAAGGACTGATGCTGAAGCTGAAGCTCCAGTACTTTGGGCCACCTGATGTGAAGAGCTGACTCACTGAAAACAACACTGATGCTGGGAAATATTGAGGGCAGGAGGAGAAGAGGATGACAGATTATGAGATGGTTGGATGTCATCACCAACTCAGTGGACTTGAATTTGAGCGAACAGTGAAGGACAGGGAAGCCTGGTGTGCTGCAGTCCATGGGGTCACAAAGAGTCAGACACAACTTAGTGACTGAACAACAACAACAGTGGCAAGAATGTTGTGTGTATTTTTTGTGGATAAAGTTTTACTACAGGGTGGTAGATTAATGGGGCTCCCTGAGGACGCCTCTTCTTTGTCAATGTGGTGCAGCCCTGGGTGTTCTCACAGTTAGCTTCTTGAATTCAACAATGAGTGTTCTCAGGAGGGGTTCTTTTATACAGCTTTAGTCCCTGACTTTGAGAGATCCATCATTTTCTTTGTGTGGATCCATTTTATAGTTTTCTGTTCTTGGCTGCTTACCTCACAACCGTTAGTCATGTGCTAAAATTCCCTCTCTAAATATTTTCACGCAAGATTTGGTTAGTTAGATTTTGCTCAAAAGAGAAAGTCTAGAGGTGAGTGCAATGCCAATGTTGGTTGATGCTCTGCTCTTAGGAAATGGAGATCTAGGATCAGAAGGGTCTGTGTTAGTAGTTCTCAGATTTTAGTGGACAAAAAATCCCTTGGAGAACTAAGTTAAAAGATTCATAGATGCTGCATTTTTCAGGTGTAGTCAGTCTGGACTGGGGTTTTAAAAAATAAGCATGCCATGATTATAATACAGGTGGTCCAAAGTCTAACGTTGAGGTGTCTCTTTTCCTCTTGTTTTCTGAGTTGCTCCTTTCCCTCGATAGGCTGATGATCATGGCCATTCGACTGCTTATATAGAACAACTTACTATGATAAATGAAAAGGTGAACTTGTCAGGTTTGAATGGTGAATGCAAAGTCTTTTGGCGAATGCAGAGTCTTGTATATAATCCTTCAAGCCACTAAAAAGGCACTTTGTGACTACAACACACAGAACAAGCTTAGGTGATGCCTTGCTCCGTCTTTCATCTGAGAATGTCACTCTCAGGGTGGTTTAACCCAGGCACCTCAATGTTTGGGGAAAGTAAAACAACTCTTTAACTTATTTTTTTTCTCAAAGACTAGTAACCCTGATTTTAAAGCTATTAAAGTTAGGATATCTGTTTTCTATACCTGGATTGCAACTTTCTAAAATCTCCCCCTCTATCTTTGTGAAACCCAATAGTTCATGCTTGAGGCAGTGAATTTCTTTAGATGAAAACTGAAATGCCAGTCCCTTTATGCTAATGTTAATTTCTAGGCAGTGAGCTTGGTTAACCAAGAGAAAATAAAAACTTTAGATGAAATGTGTTATTTATAGTGAATGCAAAGCATCATTATTATCAATTCTTATTACAAAATACACATAAAAAATATCCTTTTTGTTATTTAAATATGGCATGGATACATTGAGAAATAGTACAGATGTTAATCCACAGCCTCTCAGCTGCATCCTGGATAATCATTATTATGTTTTATTCTTATTTGGAATTACTAGTAATAGACTGTATTTCTCTATGAAATTCAAATCAGGGAACACCAATGAATTGAGATGATTGATATTATATATATATATATATATATATATATATACACATAATTTTGGAATTGGAGTGATAGAAATATATCTCTCTTAGAAAATAATCTACCCAGCTTGATGCTGTGTTAGTGATCTTCATGAGTAATGTTTGTCACTTAACAAGATACGGTAAAAATTCATATAATTCTTTGAGATTGAATTGCACCGACCCTTGACCAGTATCTAAATTTGTTTTGAAAATAACTATGTCATTGTTGAAAATCTGAAATGTAAATATGTAGAATTTGAAATATCTGACTTTAAACCATGAGTATTTAGAAAGATACATGTTTGTTTACTTTTATTCCATGCTTTTATTATGTGTTCTTTGAAAAATTCTGTTTTTGTTGTTTGAATCTCTCATTAGCATGAGATTTTATACATGGACTACGGAGAGACGATGGTGGTGGTAATAAATTCATGACATCTTTGAATGAGGATGTCATGTGCATCTGTATTTATGGGAAGATATTCATGACTTCCGGAGAAGGCAGTGGCACCCCACTCCAGTACTCTTGCCTAGAAAATCCCATGGATGGAGGAGCCTGGTGGGCTGCAGTCCATGGGGTCGCTAAGAGTCGGACACGACTGAGCGACTTCACTTTCACTTGCCACTTTCATGCATTGGAGAAGGAAATGGCAACCCACTCCAGTGTTCTTGCCTGGAGGATCCCAGGGACGGGGGAGCCTGGCGGGCTGCCGTCTATGGGGTCGCAGAGTCGGACACGACTGAAGTGACTTAGCAGCAGCAGCAGCATTCATGACTTCTTCCTCATCCTAGCTAGTGTAGAAGCACTGACTGACTCCAGTGGTATTATTTTATAGATGAGAAGATTGAAGCATAGAGGGACTAGGTGATCCTCCGTAGTTCATAGAGTTAGCTGACCAAAGGCATTGAATCTTGGTTCCTAGTCTTTCTGAATCCATATTCTGCTTGTTCTCTCAACAAGGTCAGAGGCTGTCCCTAATCCTCTAAAATAAAATACCATTCAGTTTGATTTTCTTGAGTCCTTAATTTTTCTTCTATCCTAACCTCAACATGCGAAGTTTTAAAGTCTGGATTTAAAGCATTAAAAGAAGTCACCTTATCATGTTTCACCTAGATGCCCAACTCTGCTTTCTACTTTTTCCTCAGTCCTAGTTCACCTGAATGAATTCAGTCTCATCCTATCACCTATCAACAGGAGGCTGGTTATTAAGGTCTTCCAGGATCACAGTTGTAATTCACATCCATCCAAATAATCACATATAAGGGGAAAACGGATTGCCAGCTATAGGGTGCTATTCAGTATCACTTACATCATAGCCACTGGCTCTTCTGTCTCAAAATTTGTTAGGCAGTGCTAAAGTCAGCTGGCTAAACATTGAAAAGTGAAAAATACCTCAAATAGAGCAATCCTTATGGACCATGTTTGATGTTTAAGCTAGTGTAGTTGATACCACGAAACAAGCAGAAATGGATAAGATACAGCCATGCTGTCCAGGAGCTTACAGCTCAAAGAAGGGGAAAGAAAGATCCAAATGCATGTAATAGACAAAGATGTGTCCACAGAGAGATATAATTTATAAATCATGTGGTTAAAGGAAGACCTCAGGGTCTAAAAAAAACCTTCTAGGAAAAAAGAAATGAGATTGTAAAGAATGAAAGCCACTTTCCTGGTATGGGCAGTGTTGCTGAAACTCTGTTTATCAGTGCAGAATAGGAACATAGAGACTAAGTACACTGCTGCTTCTCATTATTAATATATCTACGATATGATTGTTTGCTTTCAAGTATGATATCCCCTTAACAGAGCAGAGATGTTTTAACTTTGTGACATTAGACAGGCTTCTAGGGTGACAGAAGCACGAAAGGCAGGTAGGAGGCACAAAATGTGAGTTTTAATGTTTTGCCAGGCCAAAGCAGCCCCAACAGGCTAATGCCTTCAAAGTTGTGTGACCCTTCTTGCCCACCGGAGGGGTAGTGAGGAGTCTCATGGTGTTCAAGCAACAGGGTGTGATCAACTCCTGGACGATCCTGGGACTGGTTGGCATCAAGGTGAAGTTTCAAGCATCATCAACTTTCTGATGTGATGCAGTCTAGGGTCTTTGTTTTTTAGTTTTCATCTAGTAGGGGTCTGCTTCCTGTAAAAACAACTTGGAGTGAGTGTCAGGTCTTTATCTGCATCTTTAAGGAAACTGGAGGTTCAGTGACTCTGTTGTGCAGCAGCTGTGTAGTCTGGATTATTACCAGTTCCCCAGACCAACAGCTATTCTCTTTCTAAATCTTCACGTTTCTCAATCATTAACTGTTGAGTCATGTGTGTGCATGCATGCCAAGTCACTTCAGTTGTGTCTGATTCTTTACTACCCTATGAATTACAAATGGCCAGGCTCCTCTGTCCACGGGATTTCCTAGGCGGGAATGCTGGAGTGGGTTGCCATGCCCCACTTCAGGGGATCTTCCTGACCCAGGAATCAAACCCATGTCTGTTGCATCTCCTGCACTGGCAGGCAAAGATGGAACTGGTGAATAAACAACTCGCCTTTCCAAGCAGAAAATGCAAGAGGTGTGGGTTTGGTCCCTGGATTGGGAAGATCCCCTGGAAAAGGGAATGGCAACCCACTCCAATGTTCTTGCCTGGGAAATCCCATGGACAGAGGAGCCTGGTGTGCTACAGCCCATGGGCATGACTTAACATGAATGCACACAGGCTCTTACTTCAAAAGACAAGGACACAGGGCCTTGTGCAAGGTTTCAGTGATGAGGTGTGTTTTGACCAATATTTATTAGGTGTTTGCTCTAGAAGTATATGCACACTACATGGTTACTTCAAATCTTGTTTGTTGATTATTCCATTCTTTGAACTTTGCAGCTCCATGACAATAAATTTTGTGCATCTTGCATCTGTTATTGAGAATTTAGAAATTCATACCTCATTTGTATTAATATACTCAAGCCTCTTTGAAGTTGAAATAGACTAGTCTGGCTGTAACTGAACTTGTATACTGAGTCAGTCCCAGCTGTGAGATATGTACACAAGTGCCGCCATGTATTAGTTCATAACAGGTTAAAAAAAAATCACTATTCATTTACCAAGCATAGTTTGAGCATCATGACTCTAGCTTATTCTTTATTTACCTACATATGCAATTTCTAAAAGTTTTATACATATTTTAGCAGTGATGCTTCTCATTATTAATGTACTTACAAAATCATTATTGCTTACTTCTAACTATGTTATCCCATTACAAAGGAGAAACATTTTAACTTTGTGACATTAGACAGCCTTCCAGGATGACAGCCGCACAAAAGGCATGTAGGAGGCACAAAATGTGAACAAAATCAGAGGCTGGACTAAAGTCGGATAGAACAGTAAGAAGTGGAGAAGAGAAAAGGGAATGCCAAGCCATTTTGATTCTGGAATTTATTGGTAAAATAAGTCATCAGTATGAAATATGAGAGTCCATGTTACTGCTTCATAATTCACAATGATTACTCTTCATTAGGAAATGTCATCCAGAGGCTGGACTGAATCTGTTGTGTATTACTATTTTTTGTTTGTTTACCTCTTTTATTTTTATTTTGTTGTTATTTCCTGTAATTCTCCCTATCAGGAATATGTTCATTTTGGGACATTTTCTTTTCTCATTTCAGATGACTACACACTGCATGGTCCAATTTTCATTCAAGAACCAAGTCATGTAATGTTCCCTTTGGACTCTGAGGAGAAAAAAGTGAAGCTCAGTTGTGAAGTTAAAGGGAATCCAAAACCTCACATCAGGTTTGTTGACTTAAAAGCATGTGTTTTCATGCATACACTTTCTATTAGTAAAACCAACAAATACTTACGGAGCGCTATTTACATAAAGAGCCTTTAGATAGACATCAGTGGATATCCTGAGATGCTAAAGAGACGCTCATATTCATGAACAGTTTAGTACCCAACTTTGTTTCTGACAATACTAGAAATTAAATATCCTGATTGACCATTTCACCGAAAGCCTTAATATTATTTAACATATTTTTTTAAAACATTTTTTAAAATGCATCAATAAACTGGCAGGAAAGTAGGGAATGCTTAGTAAATGATCTGGAACCCAAAGAAGCAAACTGAACACTAAAATCATGTTTGACCTTGATGAACTATGTGAATTGTAGCTTTGGATTTTGTAGTTTCACAGGGGACTAGGGTCACAACACAAGGCCTAGCCTCAACCAACTGGAGAATCTAACATGAGAAAACCTTCCAGAATATACTTGGAATTCAAGGGATATAATCATATGGTGAATATAAAATAAGCAGCCTTGCCTCCCAAAGGACTGAAAAGCAAAAGTAATCACTTATTTGAAACCTTGGCCCTACATGATTTTAGTAACAGATGAAGCACAGATGAAAAGAGCATTAGTACAGTGCAAGGTATATCTGAAGAAATTGTCTAAAAGCAGCAGATAAAGAGGAGCAAAATGTGATAGAGAAGAGATTAAGCGAAAATATTCACATATCTAATCAGAATTCCACAAGGAATGAAAAAAAAAAATGAGGCAGAAGCATTATTTAAAAAGAAAACTAAGAATTTCCCAAAGCTAATTAAACATTCGAATCTACAGATTTAGTAAACCTAATTTATTGACTATGCCAAAGCCTTTGACTGTGTAGATCACAATAAACTGTGGAAAATTCTGAAAGAGATGGGAATACCACACCTCCTGACCTGCCTCTTGAGAAATCTGTATGCAGGTCAGGAAGCAACAGTTAGAACTGGACATGGAACAACAGACTGGTTCCAAATAGGAAAAGGAGTACGTCAAGGCTGTATATTGTCACCCTGCTTATTTAACTTCTATGCAGAGTACATCATGAGAAACGCTGGACTGGAAGAAACACAAGCTGGAATCAAGATTGCCGGGAGAAATATCAATAACCTCAGATATGCAGATGACACCACCCTTATGGCAGAAAGGGAAGAGAAACTAAAAAGCCTCTTGATGAAAGTGAAGGAGGAGAGTGAAAAAGTTGGTTTAAAGTTCAACATTCAGAAAACGAAAATCATGGCATCCGGTCCCATCACTTCATGGGAAATAGATGGGGAAACAGTGGATACAGTGTCAGACCTTATTTTGGGGGGCTCCAAAATCACTGCAGATGGTGACTGCAGCCATGAAATTAAAAGACACTTACTTCTTGGAAGAAAAGTTATGACCAACCTAGACAGCATATTCAAAAGCAGAGACATTGCTATGGTTTTTCCTGTGGTCGTGTATGGATGTGAGAGTTGGACTGTGAAGAAGGCTGAGCGCTGAAGAATTGATGCGTTTGAACTGTGGTGTTGGAGAAGACTCTTGAGAGTCCCTTGGACTGCAAGGAGATCCAACCAGTCCATTCTGAAGGAGATCAGCCCTGGGATTTCTTTGGAAGGAATGATGCTAAAGCTGAAACTCTAGTACTCTGGCCACCTCATGCGAAGAGTTGACTCATTGGAAAAGACTCTGATGCTGGGAGGGACTGAGGGCAGGAGGAGAAGGGGACGACGGAGGATGAGATGGCTGGATGGCATCACTGACTCGATGGACGTGAGTCTGAGTGAACTCCGGGAGTTGGTGATGGACAGGGAAGCCTGGTGTGCTGCGATTCATGGGGTCACAAAGAGTCGGACACGACTGAGCAACTGAACTAAACTGAATGGATTTCAAGCAGTGCAAACAAAAATAAAGCCCTATATGCAGTTATCATGGTGAAACAGAAAATACTTAACTTGAAGATATGATTGAAAGCATGGGCCACAGTTGTAATACAGCTAACTTTCAAAGAGATGACAATTAAACCAGCAGCTGACTTCTCAATAGCAACAAAAAAAGCAAAACAGAAGACAGAGTCTTCAATATGCTGAGAGAAATTAACTATAAAATTTTTGTATAGCAGAAATACTTTTTATAAAGAAGAACAAAGTAAATGAGTTTTTAGGTAGACAGAAACTGAAGTTTGACTCCAGCAGACCCTGCCTAAAGAAAATTCTGAAAGATATACTTTAAACAGAATAAAAATAATCCCAGGTAGACTGCCTTTAGATATTAGTGAATGATAAGTAAAGCAAATGTTAAAGGTTAGTATTTCCACATAAAAACCAATTGCACTAAACAACAAAAATAGTAAATGCATACTATCTTGTGAAGATTAAAAGAGAAAATTTAGAAGTCATGACAATATTAGAAATAAATTGAAAAGATATATCCTGCACAGTGGAATCTGTATGGTTAAAAAAATGAACTAAAGTTCGATCCCTACCTCACAGCATATACAAAGATCAATTCCAAGTGAATAGAAGATCAACGTGAAATTTGGCAAAATGTTTCAAAGGAAATAGGGATGCATATTTAAGACTTTAGAGGGAAGAAAAAAAATTCAATTATAACCAAAAAGAACAAATCATAGAAGAAAATATTTAACTTCACTAATGTTAATGCTCTTGAACTGTGGTGTTGGAGAAGACTCTTGAGAGTCCCTTGGACTGCAAGGAGATCCAACCAGTCCATTCTGAAGGAGATCAGCCCTGGGATTTCTTTGGAAGGAATGATGCTAAAGCTGAAACTCTAGTACTCTGGCCACCTCATGCGAAGAGTTGACTCATTGGAAAAGACTCTGATGCTGGGAGGGACTGAGGGCAGGAGGAGAAGGGGACAACCGAGGATGAGATGGCTGGATGGCATCACTGACTCGATGGACGTGAATCTGAGTGAACTCCGGGCGTTGATAACGGACAGGGAGGCCTGGTGTGCTGCGATTCATGGGGTCGCAAAGAGTCGGACACGACTAAGCAACTAAACTGAACTGAACTGATCTGAATGTTAAAAATTGCTGTTCAGCAGAATATACTGGGATGAGTAAAATTATAAGCTTCCAACTGGGATAAGATATTTGTGATACATATTATTTACAAAGTCTGAACTATTTAAAAGAAGGCAATGGCACCCCCCTCCAGTACTCTTGCCTGGAAAATCCCATGGACAGAGGAGCCTGGTAGGCTGCAGTCCATGGGGTCACTAAGAGTCGGACACAACTGAGCGACTTCACTTTCACTTTTCACTTTCATGCATTGGAGAAGGAAATGGCAACCCGCTCCAGTACTCTTACCTAGCGAATCCCAGGGATGGGGGAGCGTGGTGGGCTGCTGTCTATGGGGTTGCACAGAGTCCGACACGACTGAAGCAACTTAGCAGCAGCAGAACTATTTAAAGAATTCCTACAAATCAAAAGGTAACAGACATGTAACCTAATTAAAACGTTACCAAAAGACTTCTTAGAAAAGACTATTAAATATCCATTAAACATACAATAAGATTACCACTAGTAAATGTGCCCTGTGTGTGCTTAGTCAGTCCTGTCCGACTCTTTGCAACCCCATGGACTGTAACTTGCCAGGCTCTTTGTCCATGGGAATTCTCCAAGCAAGAATACTGGAGTGTGTTGCCATGCCCTCCTCCTCTAGGGGATCATCCCAAACCAAGGCTTGAACCCAGGTCTCCTGCACTGCAGGTGAATTCTTTACCCTTTACTGTCTGAGCCACCAGGGAATAAATAGCCCCCATTAATAAATAGAAATGTACAAATTAAAACTAAAATGACAGACTCTTTCAAACTCATCAGATTGACAGAAATTTGCAAGAACAAATTTAGCATAAGTAGTATACTGAATATAACCTGGCATATTCATACAAGGGAACCCAATGAAGTAGTGAAAATGAATGAACTAGAGCCACAACAACACGATCACAGGAACATAACTTTGAGTAAACAAAGCAAATCACAAAAAAATACAAAGAGTACAATCCTGTATTTATTAAGTTCCAAAGCAGGTAAGATAGAGTAGTTGTTTAAGGATACTGCTGCTGCTGCTGCTAAGTCACTTCAGTCGTGTCCGACTCTATGCGACCCCAGAGACGGCAGCCCACCAGGCTCCCCCATCCCTGGGATTCTCCAGGAAGGAACACTGGAGTGGGTTGCCATTTCCTTCTCCAATGCAGGAAAGTGAAAAGTGAAAGTGAAGTCACTCAGTCATGTCCGATTCTTCGCGACCCCATGGACTGCAGCCTACCAGGCTCCTCCATCCATGGCATTTTCCAGGCAAGAGTACTGGAGTGGGGTGCCATTGCCTTCTCCGGTTAAGGATACTAGCATACATGATAAAATCATAAAGAAAATCAGAAGAATGAAATAGCAAAAATTTGGAGTTATCACGCACCATTCAGAGGGAAATGATTGGAGTGAAAATGGAAATAGGAGACTTCAAAAGTTATAATATTCTGTTTCTTAGAGATCTTTACTGTCCTGTGATTCTTTGTAACTTACATGTATCTTATAAATATAATTTTGTCTCTATTCACATTTAATGATATAAACCTTAAGCTAATAATCACTATGTGGTAGTATGTGAAAACCAAAAGAATATATGGCATATGTATCACAGTTTAGGGGAAGAAGAGATTGGAATCATCCAAGAGTTACAGAGGAAGAATTTGAGCTGAGGGAGATACTTTTCAAATTGGAAGGATGGTGGCATTAACATAGTAGAAATTATTTTACAATTTAGTTTGTGTGCCAGTTCATTTATTCATCAAACATAGCATTATTCATTGGACCATTTCACTGATTTTTCAGGCTGAAATCTAGTCCATGGAGTTGACTCAGGAATGACCCTGGCTGAATTATGTAGGGTTTCCACACAAGATTCCTTCATGGTAGTTCTGCTTTGAACTAGGGTGTATATTAGGATTCTAAAAAATACATCCTTTAGGAAAGGTGTTTAGACCACCATATTAAGCAGCTGCAATGTTCCAGTACCATGCTAGGTTTGAAGAATTCAAATCTGAATAAACTACATGTTCAAGTAGTATGCTTTGGTGGTGAGTGCCTAGAGAAGGAAGTACAAGGTTAAGTGTGAGAAAAAGATGTCCAGGTTCTAGGGTATCGTGAGGAAAGAAGGTCTGCTTCAGGAAAGAGAGGGAGCATGTCAATGAAAGTTTCCCAGAAAAGGATATACTTAACTGAATTTAGGGCTAATGATCTTTTGTCATAGGGATGGAAAAAGGAAATATATTGTAGAAAGAAAAAAATATCCTCTCCAATAGACCATATAATTAGGATGAACATGTATTTATCATCCAAACCAGGACACTTATGAGAGCGAAAGGCCACTGTTAATCATTTTCTAGGACAATAAGTTTATACCCAAAACTGCCCTGGACACATCTGAATATATAGTTATTCTCCCTATATTAAGTTGAATTCAAAGCTATATCAAATATTTTTTTAATGCTTAATGTAGTAAAAATACATAAATAAATAAATGGAAGAGGAAAATGTTCCTACACACATAAATGATGATATAATGGCCCCCAGTTTTTAGTACATCACCAAGTGTAAGTTCAAATGTGAGCAATAAATGAAAAGAAAATTTGCAGCAGAATTTGGCAAGTTACTGCTTTGTTTCTCCCCAAAGTGTGACCTTTAATTAACTCTGCCTTTGTAGCATTGTGTTTCTAGATATAGGGGCTTGCTTTGTTATTTAAAACAAGCAGAGGAACAGAAACCTATTATGTTTTTAAAGATTGCTGGGAAACACTGAGAAGAAAACTTTTAATCACATGCCCTAGGAATTGGTTACAGTGTACTTTCTTTTCCTTTATTATACTTTCAGCAGTTTCTCATGGAATAATAGCTCATTGGTACCTAGGAGCTAAAAAAACTCCCTTTTGTTGAAGGAAAGCGCAAGAGAAAGAATGGAGAGATCAAATATTTTCAACATCTTTCTTGCTGAACTTTATCTGGGCTCAGGCTGACTTTGAGGGGGAGAAATTCAAGGTGATTTCTCCATGGAGGTCTTCGCCATTAGGCTTTTCCCTCAAGCACCCTGATTGGCCTCTCTTCTTTGTGTTTATTCCCTGAACAGAGCCTTATCTTTCCAGTTTCCTGCCCTTCAATTTTGAAAGGATTGACTCAGACCCAGAAAAACTTAGGAAGTTTTGACTTGTGCACACTTGCCTTGTATTAAAGTTCCCTGAGGAAATGTGACATTACCTATGGCTCTCAGCCTTCCTTTCCTGTCAGAAAGGATGGTCAAGTACACGATGGAAGTACTTTGACTGTGAAGTTAGTATTCAGCTTGGTTTGCAGACTACAGATTCCAGGTCAGAAAGGTCCTTCCCCTTCTTAGCTGCCAGTTTGAAATAGTGAACAAAGAAAAGGGGATGTTTTGCTACAATACATCCCATAGATAGCTTCCCACTAAGATCTGAAAATGGTACCTTCCAGAGCTTCACAGTGTTTGGTTGTGCACAGACCCTCCTCTGAAGAGGGTGGTGTTGTGTTGCCCCAAGTGATGCAGAAATCAGCTTATGAGACTCACCCATTTGTCTTGGCCCTTGGGAAAATCTCTGTGTGCCAAATAAGCATACCTCTCTATGACCAGTTCTTAAAAGACTCCTCAAACACTGAAAATAAATTGTGAATTTTTCAAGACTTTCAGTATGGAATAAGATAAGGAATTCAGTGCAGTCCCCGTTCAACTGGAATGAATAGTGACTGCATTGCAATAAAACTTGGTATAGGGCTTTGTAAAGGAGACTCAGCTGCATTTCACAGCAAGTGCTTTATTTTCTAAATAATGCGTTGTACGTAAAAGCGGGTAATAAAGGAGATTAATGGACTTTCTACAGAACATTTAAGTTGAGATGACATGTGTAGACAGACCCGCAGAGGTGTTCTCATTCTCCCTACAAAGACTTTTCTAAAAAGACTCACGTGGTCTCATTCCCAAGTTCCATACTCTGCTTGTGGCTCACATTATATTGCAATTTCCTCTTTGAGCTTTTAGATTTGTCATGTTAAATTGCTCCACTATCATTTGAAGTGAGAGTTATGATAGAGATGTGACCAGCTGACTCAAAAAATATCTAGGGCAGGCAGTCAGCTCTGGAGATTCATGAGCATATAGACCTGCTAGGATATAACCTGGCTGTTCTCTTTTTATTGCTTATTACTTTCTTGTCTGTGTCAGAACACAGAATTACTGTCAAGCTTAAGAACAGTTTCAATTTCTAATACCCATCTTCTTATAAACAAACACACAAAGAGTTATGTTCCATTTCTCGATCAGGTCCACCTTCCCCAGCCCGTTTCTATATTTTCACTTTTCAAAGACACAGACATGAACAAACATACACCTGGGAAGGATTGGGGGCAGGAGGAGAAGGGGACGACAGAGGATGAGATGGCTGGATGGCATCACTGACTCGATGGACGTGAGTCTGAGTGAACTCCGGGAGTTGGTGATGGACAGGGAGGCCTGGTGTGCTGCGATTCATGGGGTCGCAGAGAGTCGGACACAACTGAGCGACTGAACTGAACTGATGCTGTGGTAGGCTAGGATGCTTCGTAAGTTGTGTACGCACACAGCTAAAATATCCAGCCAAGAAGTAAAATATTTAGTGAAATGCCACAGCATTGATTGAGAACTTTGAGTGTCAAGTTCTAAGTGACTGACAGGACTTGATACAGACAAACTATCTAAAGTGAAGGCAGAATGCCCACCTAAACAAGTAAGGAGAATTCCGTAGGAGGCTGGGGGGAGCTGTGATTTATCTTGACCAAGGATACTGAGGAAGACTTCATTAGAAAACGTGTGGTTTAAGATTGCAGTGTGAGAGACATCTTGGTGGAAAAAAAGCACTCACCCTAACGTGTTTTTGTTGATAACCAGTATCCAAAATCTGAAAGTAACTGACCTTTCATTTTTTCATTTAAATCCTTTTACACAATGCACACCAGCCCGAGTGCCCCAGAATGTTATAAGACGGTGCACAGTGAGTATATATGTATATAGTGAAAGTGAGAAGTGAAGTCGCTCAGTCATGTCTGACTCTTTGTGACCCCACAGACTGTAGCCTACCAGGCTCCTCCCTCCATGGGATTCTCCAGGCAAGAGTACTTGATACGTAAGAGTATGTATATGCGTGCATTTAAATATTGTGTTTTTTATTTGTTGGTTTGAAGGAAATAAAATGACTGATTCTCACTCTTTAATCCTGTTGTTGCTTCTGATCAATTTTCTTTGTGCTCTAGTCTTGCTTTATTTTTAGTCCCCTAGGGTGAATGCTCCTAGGAAACTGTTGATGATAATTCAGTTACTCTGACTATGCTGTTTTCGTTACCTGATTTGGGTTTAACCGAAAAGTTCATTTGGGCTCTTCTGTAAGATGTTATGAGAAAACCCAGATGAACTTTTTGGTCAAGCCAATATTTTATGTAGGATAGTGGGGAAGGAAGAGGGAAAAAACAAGACAGTCATTGTATTATATTAGTTTGAAAGTTTGTACATATTAAAACAACTTACTGAAAGGCCCTTTGGTTAAAATAAGCTCTCTGGAATGTTATTGGCTGTTTAGTAAAGAAGAAAGGAAACAATAAGTAGATTTAGTTACTGAAGTTTTGCTGTTTAAATGTGTGAGTCCTACTAAAACTAATTTATTGGGCCAGACTGTGTACTCAGATTTAGATGATCTGAGTAAACAAACAAGAAAACCCTCTTTGTGTCTGTTACCTAATGGCCTGATCTACAGTTTATTGGGCTGGTTGATTGATGTTTGAGTGCCAGTAGCTAAGGAGATCTTCAAAGTGATACACGGTTAAGGCTAGTTTGGTTCCTAAGACAGCTCTAAATCAATAGAATTCCTCTGCTTTGTAGTCAGCCATTTCAGTCATATTAAGGACCAAGTCAAAGCAAATCTGCTGCAATTTCATCAAATACTCAGCCAACTACCCGAAAGTGGGGTATTCTGTTATCTCTATAGACCTATTAAAGAATGACTGCAAACCAGAAAAAGAACTTTTACTGAGGAGTGCTATTTGAAGATGCTTATACAAGATGCTACGGAAAATTTCCAAAAAAGAAAAAAAGGAGTGGAGTGTCTTTAGCACTGTAAATAGTCATAAAAACAGGTGTTAAAATTTTAATATCAGTTTACCTAAAAAGGATGTGCTCATGTCATAAACGTTTGTGTTGACACCATTTCTATGTAGAGCTTTTCTAATTTTTTTTTACCATGCTTAAAAAAAAAAGTCACAGATGATATTTCATGCTATTTGTAGCTTTTTTATATATATTTTAGACAATTCAGAAATATTGTTTAATATTACCAAACTTTATCTACTGGCATTTTTATACTATAGGTGGAAGTTAAACGGAACAGATGTTGACATTGGTATGGATTTCCGCTACAGTGTTGTTGAAGGCAGCTTGTTGATCAATAACCCCAATAAAACCCAAGATGCTGGAATGTACCAGTGCATAGCAACAAACTCGTTTGGGACAATTGTTAGCAGAGAAGCAAAGCTTCAGTTTGCTTGTAAGTAGCAATTATATCATATTGCAAATGTGACTTTGAATTTTTGTGCCATTGTACCAATCAACCTTTAAAGCAGTTTATCTTAAAGATCAAAGAGATTTCAATTTATCATATTGGTCTTCTTTACCTTTTGTAATATTTGCAAAATATCTTTTTTGTGGGATAAATGGTAAATCTGAATGGGAAGATGTATTCTTCTGAACTTAAAAGGGTTGAGATAGTTTGACTATATGATAACTTGGTTATATCATGCTCTATACACATAAATTCACATGCACTCAAATTTATACACATAAAGTTTACATATACACAGGTTATACACACACACATTTTAAGGAGAGTGTGTATAAGCAAGCAATGGAACTGCCAGTAACTTAATAATCAATGTACGAAATGATTTAGCCACAAAGTTCACAGCTGGAAAAGAAAACCTTGGTAGTGTATTAATCCTGTAATTCTCTAGTTCTTTTTCTTCTTTGAAAGAAAAGAGACATTTTGAAAGCCATTACATAAACAAAAAGTAGAGACAATCAAAGCTTTACCTTTTCCATTTCTGGTTTAGAACATTCAAAAACGAATTTGCCATCTCTTAAGACTACTGCCTAATAAAAGTTTGTGAGCATATGGAAAAATAGTGGAATTTAGAAATAGCAAGTTGAAAGTAAAATCCACGGGCAGGAGCAGTTAGTACACATTTAAAATAGATGCCTTAGAGGATGGCTGTTCAGCTGTATTTTAAAGCATTTATGTATTTGCTTATGATTATATGTTTCCTTGTGTAAAATCCCAACTCATATAGCGGTGCATTAATGTCAAAGGTTTCCTAATTACAAAATCTGTTGGCAGTAACACTGTAAAATAGTCTCATTAATAAAATCTTCTTGGGAAACTCAACACCAAATATACCTAATACCCAGTGCTTAATCTATTATTGCCATTTGGTGGCATTTTTATTAATTGAGAAATAGTTTTCTAAGTATTAGGTATATATGGAACTCCAGGATTATTTTATTTTTTAATTTCTTCTGAGGTAGTCTTCCAAACAATCTAAGGTGAGCAGAAAAAAAAAGGAGGGTATATCTGATTGAGTGGTATAGAACCAAGGTGTTTATTTCTCTTGGTTTAACACAAATCTAATATTTATATTTAACAAGGAGATTTTCTTGTATTCATTTTAAAAAATGATCATAAACTCCTAGAGTAGGGAAACCTCCGTATTAAATTTCTTTTATTTTTGGATTTCACAGTGTAGGAAATTTTAAAAAATAGTAACAATAATAGCATCAGAAAAGAGATTAACATACCAGGAGCAACTTTTCGTTTTTCTAATTTATGACAATTAAAACATAAATTACTAACTCTTAAGACTCTCCTTTTGTAAAAGTCCATACATTTCTACTACCAAAAATATTGGAAAGACAGAATCTCATATTCAGCTACAGTCATTTAAACAGGGGCTTCCCAGGTGGCACAGTAGTAAAGAATCCACCTGCCAATGCAGGACACACAAGAGCTGTGGATTCCATCCCTGGATGGAAAAGATCCCCTGGAAGAGAAAATAGCAACCCATTTCAGTATCCTTGCCTAAAAAATTCCATGGACAGAGGAGCCTAGTGGGCTACAGTCCATGGGGCCATAAAGAGTCGGATGCACGTTTAAATAGGACAGTTCAGCCAAAGTAAAAGCTCTCTCACTCATTTTGCATTTGAGTGGCCTGAGTTTGGCATCTACTCTGCTTTCCCCACTCTTCATGCCTAATATTCTACAACCCTCAGAATCCTTGGTTGATAATCATTCAGTTTGAAAACTTCTGAAGACAGAGAACTTCTCTGTTCATTACAAAGCATCCTGAACTGTAGTTGCTCTAGTTGTGCAAAAACACAAAAACAAGTTCAAATATCTCTTCCTTGAAATTGAAGTAGGTATTTAAATCTCTCATCTTAATTTCTGGTACTTTATCATTTTGGTTAGGATTCAAATCTGAAAATATGGTCATACTCCCTGTCCCATATTTATTTTCTTCTCTAGGTACTTAATCCACAACCAATTTCTTCACAACACAATTACACTCAATTATTTATCAAGCAGTGACCCTTTAGAAATGTACTTAATTCTATGCATGTATCTTGACCTTTGCAGAGGACAGTGGGAACAGTAGTATCCTATGAAATTAGCCTCTCTTTTGGCGAATGGGACTGACAATGATACTCACTGGTTTTGTTTTTGTTTTTAAAGTTCCAATCTCATATTTCAACTTTATTTCAGAGGATTGATTTTTCATGAATGGCTATTAATCTAGAGCTCCCCAATCATGTTATTTTATTACCTAAATTCAGAATATTATATTTACTTCTATTATATTCACCTTCTGAGTAGTGACCCTTTGTTCCATCACAGTTGAAATAGTTTAAAATCTTTTTAAAAAAAATCTGGCGTATTGATTATCTTTCTCGTTCAGTGTAGCAGAAAATGTGATAAGTGTGTGTCCATTCAAATAATTGATAAAAAATGTTGACCTGGACAGGGCAGCCTGCCAGTAGAGAATGTCCACTAAAATGAGATTAAATTTATAAATCAATATCCTTCACATACTCTTGTTCAGTTAGCTACAAATTTACCTGAACATGCTACACTTGTACCCGTTTCTCCTACTTGTTCTTAGAGTGATGAGGACCTTTGCCTGGTGGAAATCAAGATGTACTGTTTCTACACATCCGCTTATACCTGCTCTCTGTGCATCTTCTCTAGCTTTTCCCTAACCATTTATCATAAAACAGCTGGAGTAATCTTTTAAACATGTAAATGAGATCATTCCACTTTCCTGCATTACACCTTGTACTGCACTTAGAATAAATCTCAAATTCATTACCATAGTCTCATTTTCATTTCTTGAAGATGACAAATGGTCTTTTGCACCAGGGCCTTGATATTTTCACTCTCCCTGCCTTATTTGCTTTTCTCCGGATCCTTCACATGCTCACTTCCTATGATTTTCTGTTCTCAAATGAGATATGACCTCCCAAGAGAAATTTTCCATAGCACCATGTCTCACCTGGGCCTCCCAGGTGACGCTGGTAGTAAAGAACCTGCCTGCTGGTGCAGAAAATGCAGATTTGACCCCTGGGTTGAGAAGATCCCCTGGAGGAGGGCATGGCAACCTACTCCAGTATTCTTGCCTGGACAATCCCATGGACAGAGGATCATAGCGAACTACAGTCCATGGGGCTGCAAGAGAGTTGGACAGGACTGAAGCAATTTAGCACGCACGCGTGTCTAATCTACTCCAGTACTCTTGCATGGAAAATCCCATGGACAGAGGAGCCTGGTAGGCTGCACTCCATGGGGTCGCTAAGAGTTGGACATGACTAAGCAACTTCACTTTCACTTTTCACTTTCATGCATTGGCAAAGGAAATAGCAACCCACTCCAGTACTCTTGCCTGGAAAATCCCATGCACGGAGGAGCCTGGTAGGCTGCAGTCCATGGGGTCGCTAAGAGTCAGACACGACTGAGCGACTTCACTTTCACTTTTCATTTTCATGCATTGGAGAAGGAAATGGCAACCCACTTCAGTGTACTTTCCTGGAGAATCCCAGGGACGGGGGACCCTGGTGGGCTGCCATCTATGGGGTCGCACAGAGTCAGACACGACTGAAGCGACTCAGAAGCAGCAGTAGCAGCATGTTTAACCTAGACACGGTCTCTGAAAAAGCAGTTCCTAGCATTTCTTCCAGGAAAGGCAATGGCATCCCACTCCAGCACTCTTGCCCGGAAAATCCCATGGATGGAGGAGCCTGGTGGGCTGCAGTCCATGGGGTCGCACAGAGTTGGACATGACTGAGCAACTTCACTTTCAATTTTCACTTGCACGCATTGGAGAAGGAAATGGCAACCCACTCCAGTGTTCTTGCCTGGAGAATCCCAGGGACGGAGGAGCTTGGTGGGCTGCCCTCTCTCGGGTCGCACAGAGTCGGACACAACTGAAGCGACTTAGCAGTAGCAGCAGCAGCAGCATTTCTTCTCCTGTCCTCTGTCTGTCTTCTTGTAGCCCTCTACTTTTCTACATAACAGCATCTTTTTCAATCATTAGGACTTACCATGACATGAAACAATTTTGTGTATTTCTTTTTTCTCTCCATTCGACTCCCTTTAATATAATCTAAGTTCTGCTGCTGCTGCTGCTAAGTCACTTCAGTCATGTCTGACTCTGCGTGACCCCATAGACAGCAGCCCACCAGGCTCCCCTGTCCCTGGGATTCTCCATGACCCCTCTGTATCTCCAGAGTCTAGAATGATTTATATATAGGAATAAAGGAATTCCTTTATCAATTACCTATTCAGTGATACCACAAAGAAAATATATGTATAAATTTATTTGGGGGATGATACATATTTTTTGTAAACTTGCACCCTTTCTCTTGTAGTCACTTTCTAGAGTCTGTCACCTTGATTATTAATGTAGTTTGTAGATCTTTCTTTTCTATCCTTTTTAAATTAAAAAAAAAATTAAAAGACATTGACTCTCTTCAAAAATTCTTTTTAATTGTTTAGAATAAAATATCTATTTTTAAGTGACATGAGGTAAAGTATGACAATCACATCTTTTGAATGTTACTGAATGTTTGCTTTCTCCCCAAGCATTTTCATAATCATTGAGGGAAAAAAAATATTTTCTTTTGATCATACTTACTGCACAGTAATACACAAGTGAGACTATTTCTTCAGTTTTAATTAAATGATTTTATGGCTGAAATGGACCTTAATGTTTTCCTGACTTGTATCTTTTTAAAAAAAATTAAATATTGAAATAACTGCATTACTGTTATTTACATAATTAATAAGTATAAGCCAAAGAACAGCAGGTTTAGTTCCTAATCTGGGGCACCTTGTCCTGTGTCTGCTTTAGATTCACTTTGATTTATAAGGGAAAAAAACTCACCATCTTTATCTAGTATGTTCTACCTTCAAATCTCATTTATATACCTTCTATAATTTTATCTGTATGACACTCTTATAAGGTTGATATCATTATGGTTTATTTTTAAAATATTATCATGCTGCTTTCATAGACAGAATTTGGTAATCTCTTGTATTCAGCATTTAAAAAATGAATTAATTCACATAAGCAAAAACTATAGTTAATGGAGGTGATGCCTCTAAGGACCTCCACTTTTCTTAGTTCAATATCTTCAGGACAGAAATCTTTCCTTGATTAAACAGGCACAGCACAATTGATGAGGTGTGGACATTTTCATGAACGTAGAGTGTTGTAATGTAACTTGGAGGACATTTTGTTTTCCATCCTCTGCAATATTAAGCCAGGGGCAACCACTTCTCTATCTGTCACTGATTGGATGTTAAAGTCATCAGGCCATGTGTGGGACATGAGTTGAACCACTCTGTTCAAGGACTTTCTGATGCTCCTTTGGTAGTGCTTTGGAGATGGATGCAAATATTTCTACCTTGAGCTTGTGGAGAAGACAGTTAGTATCCTAATTCCAGATAAGGGTATTTGGGGTCAGGAGGCCTTAGCCTAATAAAAAAGTTCATGCACTGAGCACATCAAAAACGCCACTGAAGTTGATTTGTATCCTCAAAACCTGGCCTGAGATTATGCATAGTTTCAGTAAAGTGTTTAGCAACTTCCT
The DNA here is from genome assembly GCF_023091745.1 of Budorcas taxicolor. NCBI lineage: Eukaryota > Metazoa > Chordata > Mammalia > Artiodactyla > Bovidae > Budorcas > Budorcas taxicolor. The sequence continues at coordinate 36,984,366 of NC_068910.1, forward strand.
TTCAGCTCTCCACCTTGCAAGGGGAAAAGCAAGTTGGTTGTTCTTCAGTTCTTAGGTAGGCAACTGAATCAGAAGATCAGACCAGGACTGGAAGGAATTTCAGTTTATTATTTTTCACTGCTTCATGGTGGGGATTTTTTCAGGGGCTGTATCTATATAGAATGAAGTGCTCCAGCTCCACCATCCTCACCACCCACTTCGCAACCAAGTGGGCATATGTGTTCAGTTGCATGAGTAATGCCCAACTGTTTGCAACCCTATGGGCTGTAGCCCACCAGGCTCCTCCGTCCATGGGGATTCTTCAGGCAAGAGTACTGGAGTGGGTTGCCACAATCACTTCCAGTGGATCTTCCCAGCCCAGAGATCAAACCCACATCTCTTATGTCTCCTGCATTGCCAGGTGGGTTCTTTACCACTAGCACCACCATACCAGCCCAAATCTGCTTGAGAATCACCTTGCACAGTTAGTCAACAGGGCAGTTTTGTTCTCTGACATATAGATATGGATTTTAAAAGTAATACACACTTACAGGCTTACAAAATATCCAAGTCACTATTTTAAAACTTGTGGATGTCGGCTTGAGAAACTGAGATACTCTTTTGCCTAAGTTTAAATAGAGTGCAGTGTTGTCCATTGCCCCCTTCCACTTTGTGTGTTTTATACTGCTGCTAGAACTGAGACTTCTCATCCAATACTTCTTTTTTAGGATTGTTATGAAGATTAAATTTTAAGGCATGAGAATAATTCCTAGTAAAAGCACAGAATGATTCCTAACATGAAAAAATGATGAAATAGCTGCCTCTATGTTTTTCATCTGTCTTTTCTTCTCTTTCCCCTATTTTCCACTTCTTTTCTGTCTTTTAAAAATAAGAATAACAACTAACCTTTATTAAGAGGTTAGGTATATGAGATAAGAACACAAGTCCTGAGGTCAGAGTACCTCGGTTGAAATTGTTTATTCTATAACCCTGTGACCTGGGACAGCGTCCTTCTCTCTGCCTCAGTTTCTTTATCCGTAAAATGGAGTAAGATCATGGCATTCAGCCCCATTACTTCATGGCAGATAGAAGGGGAAAAGGTGGACGTAGTGACAGATTTCCTCTTCTTGAGCTCTAAAAATCACTGCAGACATGAATTCAGAAGACGATTGCTTCTTGGCAGGAAAGTTATGACAAACCTAGACAGTGTGTTGAAAAGCAGAGAGATTACTTTGCTGACAAAGGTCTGTATAGTCAAGACTATGGTCTTCCCAGTGGTCATGTAAGATTGTGAAAGCTGGACCGTATAGAAGGCAGAGCGCTAAAGAATTGATGCCTTCAAACTGTGGTCCTGGAAAAAACTCTTGAGAGTCCCTTGGACTGCAAGATCAAACCAGTCAGTCTTAAGGGAAATCAGCCCTGAATACTCTTTGGAAGGACTGATGCTGAAGCTTAAGCTCCAGTATTTTGGTCATCTGATGCAAACAGCCAACTCATTGGAGAAGTCCCTGATGCTGGGAAAGATTGAGGGCAGAAAGAGAAGAGAGCGTCAGAGGATGAAATGGCTGGAAGCAATAGCTTGAACTTGGGCAAATTTCAGGAGATGGTGAGAAACAGGAAAGCCTAGTGTCCTGCAGTTCATGGGGTTGCAAAGAGTCGGACATGACTAGGCGACGGGAATAACAACAAAATACTCCTAGATTATTGTCTAGCACACATTAATAAATGTTAGCTGTTATTATTTTTTATTACGATTTAATTACTCCACGTCAGAGATTATGCTAAGCACTTTGGAAGCATCCATTTAGTTTTCAACATAACCTGAAGAAGTATAGGCATTAATTTTATCTCATAGATTAAGAATCTGCAGATTAGTGAAATGAGCTAACTTTAACCAAGGGTGCAGTGAAAGGGAGAGGACCCAGCATCGGAATCTGGCCACCTTACTTTTGGGCAGATAACAGGTGTAGTTCCCCTATGACAGCTAAAACTACTGTTTCTCATGGAATTCATGTTGAAACTATAGATGTGCGTGGTTAGTAAAATGTTTCTTTTGTAGACACAAACTTGATTTCTACATATGTTTACAACCTTTCATAGACTTCATTATTATTTTGTTTGTTTTTAGTTTTTTAATTATAGGCTTCCTTGATGTTGTCATAATGTTGATTTACCATTAATATCTAAAACCATAATGTGTATACCACAATTATGAATATATTTGTGACTCTAATTTTAATATGATTGGTTTCAGGTTCCATAATGAGAATAATTAATAACAATATTTCTTCTTTAAAAGTTAATATGCAAATTTCCAATTTATTGCTAGGTTGTAAAACATTCTGAATATTGATGTTTTATGATAAATAAGTGTGGGTTGGCAAACTTTACATCCCCAAGCAGTAAATGACATATTATCATAAATTTTTTTCTTTTACTCCCATATTATTCCTCCCCGACATGAGAAAGAGATGTACTTTAAATGTAGATTATTATGAAGAGCTTCCAAGAGACTAATCCAATAACTCCAGATTTTAGCCTGTCAGACTGATTGCTTCATAAACATTGTTTGGGGCCTTGTTCCTGGAAGAAGTTCAGCTATTTTACAACAGTTTGGATCTTCAGAACAAAAGACTTATGCTACTCATCATCTCCTGCTGGGGATGACTATAATTCATACATAAGTACCTCCAAATTGCTGATGGTAAAATTAAGTCACTCAGCAAAAGTCAGTCCCCTGCCTGCTGTCTTGGCCATGGCAAGGTGGTGTTCTTTTGAAGGAAGCGATGGATATACTGAACTCTGTTGGTACCTTACATGAAGTAGGAAAAGACACTAGGTTGGTACACTATTCAAACCCTGCCTATCTACCTCCTGAGCTTGTATTATGGGGAAGGAAATAAAAGAAGGAAGGAAAGAAAAAAGGAAGGATGAAGATAATATATGAAAGAGAGTCTTAGGGTGCAAAAAACACCCCATGTTCTACTTCTATGACCTCTCTCTATATATGTATAAGATACATCAATGAAGCAATCCATTCTGAGATTAATTTCAGTTAACTTATCAGTTATGTGGCAGTCAATGCTTTTTATGGTGAAAAGATCACATTGATGAGCAGTAGATGATCAGAAAGCATCACTGAAAAAGACTCTTCTTGTGGGGACTATAGTGAGCCTTGTCTGAGTTTTCCTTGAGTACCATCTGACAATTGTGGCAATGATAGTAATAAAGATTAATGTGTTAAAATTAGAGTGTTGTACTGTACTTGACTGAGGCTTTTGGCAACATGGTTTTTGAGCCTTGATCATTGTGTATTCACAGTAAATTTCAAATGTTCATTGCTTTTAATATCCAATAATTAGTTTATCTTTCATAGCCAAAGAATGAAATATGCAATCAGAACAATAACTGGGGTTTTGATAGATGGCCAAACCCAGGACTGACTTGACTGATTTTTAATTAGAAAGGATGCTTAAATAGGCAAACTTTTGTTCTGAGCAATAAAATGTTGATGGATGACTGGATAAATAATTTGTAAATATTTAGGTCAATTAAATCTTAACTAAGAAATATTTGGATGGCAAAGCTGCTAACATATATCAATGAAGGGCTTTTATGCTCCATTAAAAAAAATGACATTTTCTCATTTGAGTAGTTAGAAGAATTCAAACCAAAATTTGCTGAGTTTCTGAAATACTGTTTTTAGTAGGTGCTTTCTGCCACTTAATTGTTCAGTCACTGAGTCATGTCCAACTCTCTGCAACCCCATGGGTTGAGGCACACCAGGCTTCCCTGTCCTTCACCAACTCCCAGAGTTTGTTCAAACTCATGCCATTAAGTCAGTGATGCCATCCAACCGTTTCATCCTCTGTCGCACCCGTCTCCTCCTGCCCTCAAACTTTCCCAGCATCATGGTCTTTACCAATGGGTCAGCTCTTCAGATTAGGTGGCCAAAGTACTGGAACGTCAGCATCAGTCCTTCCACTGAATATTCGGAGTTGGTTTCCTTTAAGATTGTTTGCCACCTACTATAATACTAAAGAGACATTACTGGTGACAGTGCGTGTCTATTGAAAATTTCATAAAATAAACTTTATAACTAGTCAGTACATGGGTGTGCTGTTGATTCTTAGTGATGTAGGCAGTTATGAATTTTGATATAAAAAATAATTGAAATTCACAAGTATACAGCATTACTCTCATTTGCTTTCTCCCTCTTCCATGATACTCAGTAATGTATGCAAGTCAAGTGAAAGTGAAAGTCACTTAGTCGTGTGCAACTCTTTGAGACCCCTTGGACTATAGAGTCCATGGAATTCTCCAGGCCAGAATACTGGAGTAGATAGCCTTTCTCTTCTCCAGGAGATCTTCCTGACCCAGAAATAGAACTGGGGTCTCCTGCATTGCAGGCAGATTCTTCCCTGAGCTATCAGGGAAGCTCTTCAGTAACGTAGAGATACTAGCTAACTAAATTTGTTTATTATATACACAATAACTCAGTCCAATTTGGTATCTGGGTGACAAAGAGTACTACATGCTGTTGCTGCTGCTAAGTCACTTCAGTCGTGTCCGACTCTGTGCGACCCCATAGATGGCAGCCCACCAGGCTCCGCCGCCCCAGGGATTCTCCAGGAAAGAACACTGGAGTGGGTTTCCATTTCCTTCTCCAATGCATGAAAGTGAAAAGTGAAAGTGAAGTTGCTCAGTCGTGTCCAACTGTTAGCGACCCCATGGACTGAAGCCTACCAGGCTCCTCTGTCCATGGGATTTTCCAGGCAAGAGTACTGGAGTGGGTTGTCATTGCCTTCTCTGAGTAGTACATGAGTGAATCAATGAATACAGAGTTCTTTTTTTTTTTTTTTTAATTCAGAAGCATTCTAAGAATATTTGGTCAATCATCAATTAGGTGTTGCCAGATAATTGAAAGTAGAAACAGAATTGAATGGGAGGAGGTGTCAACATAGAGAATAGTATCCCATTCTTTTCCAAGAGTTTGTATGTGACAGATTAAGATTCAAATTCAAAATCCAATTGACCACTTGTAGTGGTTTAAAATGGTAATTTACCAAAAGATGAGGCAGTCCTAAGATGGCAGAGGAATAGGATGGGGAGACCCCTTTCTCCCTCACAAATTCATCAAAAGAACATTTCAACGCTGAGCAAACTCCACAAAACAACTTCTGAATGCTGGCAGAGGACATCAGGCACCCAGAAAATCAGATCATTGTCTTCAAAAACAGGTAGGAAAAAATATAAAAGACGAAAAAAGAGACAAAGGAGGTGGGGAGAGAGCTCCGTCCTGGGAAGGGAATCCCATCCTGGGAAGGGAATCTAAAGAAGAGAGATTTCCAAACACCAGGAAACAGTCTCCCTGCCGAGTCTGTGGCGAGCCTTGGAAGCACAGATGGCAACATAACAGGAAGGAAAAATAAATAAATAATTAAAACCAACAGATTACAAGCCCCCAGTGGAAAAGCAGCGCAGAAGCCTGCATCCACCACTAGCAAGTGGGGGCAGGGCAGGGAGGAGCGGGAGGCGCGGGCTGCAGTGCTTCTTAAGAATCGGGCAGGAACGCCCTACATGTAACCAAAACGAACTAACTTGGGCTAGCAACCCAGACTGTGGGATAGCTACCATGCGAAAAGCTCGAACATAAGACACCGCCAGGACCGCGCACAGAACAAAGGACGGAACGGAAATAGCCAGCTGCAGACCATCCCCTGCCAGGGACAGGCAGCCAGAGCCGTAAGGGCTGGAAGGGGGCAATCGCAGCCCCAGAGAGACTTTACCTAACAAACTGCAAACAGGCTTCTCTGCTAAGACTTCTGGGGGTGCTGGACAGTCACCATCTGCCTCACAAGGGGCGCCAGTGGTACACCCAGAAAACTGAGCAGCAGAGACAGGAAAGGCGATAAGTCACAGCGACCACGCTCGCCACACACCTGTGCTACTGGGACCTGGGAAGGGCACAAAAAGCAGTCCCAACCAAATCTGCGCCTCTGAGGGCTACCTGAGTGCCGAACCTGAGCGGCTTAGACCTGGGAGGTGCACGCAGCCTAGGGCCAGCCTCAGACAGTTCCTGGCGGAGCAACATAGAGCCTGAGCGGTTTGTGCACCGCGAGCAGGGGCAGGCCCAGCGGGGCTGAGACACTGCGTGCACACGACAGTGTTATTTGTTTGCAGCATCCCTCCCTCCCCAAAGCACGACTGAACAAGTGAGCCTAAAAAAAAAAAAAAAAAGTGTCCACCACCACCCCCCCTGTGTCAGGATGGAAATCAGACACTGAAGAGACCAGCAAACAGAAGAAGTTAAACAGAGGGAACCACCTTGGAAGTGACCCCACACTGCCCACAACACCAGAGAAAGTCACAGAAATACCTTTACTAGTTTTACGATCGTTCTTTTTTTTCTTTTTCTTTTGTTTTTGTTTCTTTTTGTTGTTGTTGTTGTTGTTTGTTGATGTTGTTGAGTGGTTGTTTTTTCTTTTTTTCTAACTTTTTAAAATTGTGAAGTCCTCTATTTCTCCTTTAATTTTTGTTTCTATAACCTACGATTACTTTTCAAAAAAGAAGACCCTATTTTTTAAAGCAAATGCCATATATAGTCTATGTGTGGTTGTTGTTGTTGTTGTTGTTTAATTCTTGTGGCTTTTTTTTTTCTTTTTCTTCTTCTTTTCTTTAATATTGTATTTTTGAAAATCCAACCTCTACTCTAGATTTTTAATCTTTGCTTTTTGGTTTTTGTTGTCAATTTTGTACATTTAAAAACCCAAGCTTCACTACCCAATTTTACCTGAGAGTGAGATTACTGGCTTGACCACTCTCTCCTCCTTTGGACTCGCCTTTTTCTCCACCAGGTGGCCTCTGTCTCTTCCCTCCCCCTTCTCTTCTCTACCCAACTCTGAATCTCTGTGTGTTCCAGACGGTGGAGAACACCTAAGGAACTGGTTACTGGCTGGATCTGTCTCTCTCCTTTTCATTTCCCTCTTTTATCCTCCTGGCCACCTCTGTCTACTTCCTCCCTCTCCTCTTCCCTGTATAACTCCGTGAATACCTCTGAGTGGTCCAGACTGTGGAGCACACATAAGGAAGTGATTACTGACTAGCTTGCTCTCTCCTCTTTTGATCCCACCTCATCTCATTCCAGTCACCTCTAACTACCCCCTCCCTCTTCTCTTCTCCGTGTAACTCAGTGAACCTCTCTGGGTGTCCCTCAACGTGGAGAAACTCTTCATCTTTAACCTAGATGTTTTATCATTGGTGCTGTATAGATGGAGAAGTCTTGAGGCTACTGTAAAAATAAAACTGAAAGCCAGAAGCAGGAGGCTTAAGTCCAGATCCTGAGAACATCAGAGAACTCCTGAATCCAGGGAACATTAACCAATAGGAGCTCATCAAATGCCTCCATACCTACACTGAAACCAAGCACCACCCATGGCCTAACAAGTTCCAGAACAAGACATACCACGCAAATTCTCCAGCAACACAGGAACACACCCCTGAACTTCAATATACAGGCAGCTCAAAGTTACTCCAAACCATTGATGTCTCATAACCCATTACTGGTCACTCCATTGCACTCCAGAGAGAAGAAATCCAGCTCCACCCACCAGAACGCCAACATAAGCCTCCCTAACCAAGAAACCTTGACAAGACACTGATACAACCCCACCCACAGTGAGGAAGCTCTATAATAAAGAGAACTTCACAAATTCCCAGAATATAGAAAGGCCACCCCAAACACAGCAATATAACCAAGATTAAGAGACAGAGGAATACTCAGCAGGTAAAGGAACAGGAGCAATGCCCACCCAACCAAACCAAAGAGGAGGAGATAGGGAATCTACCTGAGAAAGAATTCCGAATATTGATAGTGAAAATGATCCAAAATCTTGAAATCAAAATGGAATCACAGATAAATAGCCTGGAGACAAGGATTGAGAAGATGCAAGAAAGGTTTAACAAGGACCTAGAAGAAATAAAAAAGAGTCAATATATAATGAATAATGCAATAAATGAGATCAGAAACACTCTGGAGGCAACAAATAGTAGAATAACGGAGGCAGAAGATAGGATTAGTGAAATAGAAGATAGAATGGTAGAAATAAATGAATCAGAGAGGAAACAAGAAAAACGAATTAAAAGAAATGAGGACAATCTCAGAGACCTCCAGAACAATATGAAACGCTCCAACATTCGAATTATAGGAGTCCCAGAAGAAGAAGACAAAAAGAAAGACCATGAGAAAATCCTTGAGGAGATAATAGTTGAAAATTTCCCTAAAATGGGGGAAGGAAATAGTCACCAAGTCCAAGAAACCCAGAGAGTTACAAATAGGATAAACACAAGGCAAAACACCCCAAGACACATATTAATCAAATTAATAAAGATCAAGCACAAAGAACAAATATTAAAAGCAGCAAGGGAAAAACAACAAATAACACACAAGGGGATTCCCATAAGGATAACAGCTGATCTTTCAATAGAAACTCTTCAGGCCAGGAGGGAATGGCAAGACATACTTAAAGTGATGAAAGAAAATAACCTACAGCCCAGATTACTGTACCCAGCAAGGATCTCATTCAAATATGAAGGAGAAATCAAAAGCTTTACAGACAAGCAAAAGCTGAGAGAATTCAGCACCACCAAGCCAGCTCTCCAACAAATGCTAAAGGATCTTCTCTAGACAGGAAACACGAAAAGGGTGTATAAACCCGAACCCAAAACAATAAAGTAAATGGCAATGGGATCATACTTATCAATAATTACCTTAAACATAAATGGGTTGAATGCCCCAACTAAAAGGCAAAGACTGGCTGAATGGATACAAAAATAAGACCCCTATATATGCTGCCTACAAGAGACCCACCTCAAAACAAGGGACACATACAGACTGAAAGTGAAGGGCTGGAAAAAGATATATCACACAAATAGAGACCAAAAGAAAGCAGGAGTGGCAATACTCATTTCCGATAAAATAGACTTTAAAACAAAGGCTGTGGAAAGAGACAAAGAAGGCCACTACATAATGATCAAAGGATCAATCCAAGAAGAAGATATAACAATTATAAATATATATGCACACAACATAGGAGCACCACAATATGTAAGACAAATGCTAACAAGTATGAAAGGGGAAATTAACAATAACACAATAATAGCGGGAGACTTTAATACCCCACTCACACCTATGGACAGATCAACTAAACAGAAAATTAACAAAGAAATGCAAACTTTAAATAATACAATAGACCAATTAGACCTAATTGATGTCTATAGGATATTTCACCCCGAAACAATGAATTTCACCTTTTTCTCAAGTGCTCATGGAACCTTCTCCAGTATAGATCACATCCTGGGCCATAAATCTAACCTTGATAAATACAAAAAAAAAAAAATCGAAATCATTCCAAGCACCTTTTCTGACCATAATGCATTAAGATTAGATCTCAATTACAGAAGAAAAACTATTAAAAATTCCAACATATGGAGGCAGAATAACACACTTCTGAATAACCAACAAATCACAGAAGAAATCAAAAAAGAAATCAAAATATGCATAGAAACTAATGAAAATGAAAACACAACAACCCAAAACCTGTGGGACACTATAAAAGCAGTGCTAAGAGGAAAGTTCATAGCAATACAGGCATACCTCAAGAAACAAGAAAAAAGTCAAATAAATAACCTAAATCTACACCTAAAGCAACTAGAAAAGGAAGAAATGGAGAACCCCAGATTTAGTAGAAGGAAAGAAATCTTAAAAATTAGGGCAGAAATAAATGCAAAAGAAACAAAAGAGACCATAGCAAAAATCAACAAAGCCAAAAGCTGGTTCTTTGAAAGGATAAATAAAATTGACAAACCATTAGCCAGACTCATCAAGAAGCAAAGAGAGAAAAATCAAATCAATAAAATTAGAAATGAAAATGGAGAGATCACAACAGACAACACAGAAATACAAAGGATCATAAGAGACTACTGTCAGCAATTATATGCCAATAAAATGGACAACGTGGAAGAAATGAACAAATTCTTAGAAAAGTACCACTTTCCAAAACTGAACCAGGAAGAAATAGAAAATCTTAACAGACCCATCAGAAGCACGGAAATTGAAACTGTCATCAGAAATCTTCCAGCAAACAAAAGCCCAGGTCCAGACGGCTTCACAGCGGAATTCTACCAAAAATTTCGAAAAGAGCTAACACCTATCCTTCTCAAACTCTTCCAGAAAATTGCAGAGGAAGGTAAACTTCCAAACTCATTCTATGAGGCCACCATCACCCTAATACCAAAACCTGACAAAGATGCTACAAAAAAAGAAAACTACAGGCCAATATCACTGATGAACCTAGATGCAAAAATCCTCAACAACATTCTAGCAATCAGAATCCAACAACACATTAAAAATATCATACACTATGACCAAGTGGGCTTTATCCCAGGGATGCAAGGATTCTTCAATATCTGCAAATCAATCAATGGAATTCACCACATTAACAAATTGGAAAATAAAGCCATATGATTATCTCAATAGATGCAGAGAAGGCCTTTGACAAAATTCAACATCCATTTATGATAAAAACTCTCCAGAAAGCAGGAATAGAAGGAACATATCTCAACATAATAAAAGCTATCTATGACAAACCCACAGCAAACATTATCCTCAATGGTGAAAAATTGAAAGCATTTCCCCTAAAGTCAGAAACAAGACAAGGGTGCCCGCTTTCACCACTACTATTCAACATAGTTCTGGAAGTTTTGGCCACAGCAATCAGAGCAGAAAAAGAAATAAAAGGAATCCAAATTGGAAAAGAAGAAGTAAAACTCTCACTGTTTGCAGATGACATGATCCTCTACATAGAAAACCCTAAAGACTCCACCAGAAAATTACTAGAGCTAATCAATGAATATAGTAAAGTTGCAGGATATAAAATCAACACAGAGAAATCCCTTGCATTCCTATACACTAATAATGAGAAAGTAGAAAAAGAAATTAAGGAAACAATTCCATTCACCATTGCAACGAAAAGAATAAAATACTTAGGAATATATCTACCTAAAGAAACTAAAACCTATATATAGAAAACTATAAAACACTGATGAAAGACATCAAAGAGGACACTAATAGATGGAGAAATATACCATGTTCATGGATCAGAAGAATCAATATAGTGAAAATGAGTATACTACCCAAAGCAATCTACAGATTCAAAGCAATCCCTATCAAGCTACCAGCGGTATTTTTCACAGAACTAGAACAAATAATTTCACGATTTGTATGGAAATACAAAAAAACTTCAAATAGCCAAAGCAATCTTGAGAAAGAAGAATGGAACTGGAGGAATCAACCTGCCTGACTTCAGGCTCTACTACAAAGCCACAGTCATCAAGATAGTATGGTACTGGCACAAAGACAGAAATATAGATCAATGGAACAAAATTGAAAGCCCAGAGATAAATCCACACACCTATGGACACCTTATCTTCGACAAAGGAGGCAAGAATATACAATGGGCAAGAATATACAATGGATTAAAGACAATCTCTTTAACAAGTGGTGCTGGGAAAACTGGGCAACCACTTGTAAAAGAATGAAACTAGATCACTTTCTAACACCATACACAAAAATAAACTCAAAATGGATTAAAGATCTAAACGTAAGACCAGAAACTATAAAACTCCTAGAGGAGAACATAGGCAAAACACTCTCCAACATATATCACAGCAGGATCCTCTATGATCCACCACCCAGAATACTGGAAATAAAAGCAAAAATAAACAAATGGGATCTAATTAAAATTAAAAGCTTCTGCACAACAAAGGAAACTATAAGCAAGGTGGAAAGATAGCCTTCTAAATAGGAGAAAATAATAGGAAATGAAGCAACTGACAAACAACTAATCTCAAAAATGTACAAGCAACTTATGCAGCTCAATTCCAGAAAAATAAACGACCCAATCAAAAAATGGGCCAAAGAACTAAATAGACATTTCTCCAAAGAAGACATACGGATGGCTAGCAAACACATGAAAAGATGCTCAGCATCACTCATTATCAGAGAAATGCAAATCAAGACCACAATGATGTACCACTTCACACCAGTCAGAATGGCTGCGATCCAAAAGTCTACAAGCAATAAATGCTGGAGAGGGTGTGGAGAAAAGGGAACCCTCTTGCACTGTTGGTGGGAATGCAAGCTAGTACAGCCACTGTGGAGAACAGTGTGGAGATTCCTTAAAAAATTGCAAATAGAACTGCCTTATGACCCAGCAATCCCACTGCTGGGCATACACACCAAGGAAACCAGAATTGCAAGAGACACGTGGACCCCAATGTTCATCGCAGCACTGTTTATAATAGCCAGGACATGGAAACAACCTAGATGTCCATCAGCAGATGAATGGATAGGAAAGCTGTGGTACATATACACAATGGAGTATTACTCAGCCATTAAAAAGAATACATTTGAATCAGTTCTAATGAGATGGATGAAACTGGAGCCGATTATACAGAGTGAAGTAAGCCAGAAAGTAAAACACCAATACAGTATACTGACACATATATATGGAATTTAGAAAGATGGTAATGATGACCCTGTATGCGAGATAGCAAAAGAGACACAGATGTGTAGAGCAGACTTTTGGACTCAGAGGGAGAGGGAGAGGGTGGGATGATTTGGGAGAATGGCATTGAAACATGTATAATATCATGTGAGAAACAAATTGCCAGTCTATGTTTGATGCAGGATACCGGATGCTTGGGGCTGGTGCTCGGGAATGATCCAGAGAGATGATATGGGGTGGGAGGTGGGAGGGGGGTTCATGTTTTGGAACCCATGTACACCTGTGGTGGATTCATGTCAATGTATGGCAAAACCAATACAGTATTTTAAAGTAAAATAAAGTAAAAATAAAAATTATGGACTGTAGCCTGCCAGGCTCCTCTGTCCATGAGGATTCTCCAGGCAAGAATACTGGAGTGAGTTGCCATGCCCTCCTCCAGAGGATCTTCCCAACCCTGGGAGCGAATCCAGGTCTCCCACATTGTTAGGCAGGTTCTTTACTGTCTGAGCCACCCAGGAAGCCCAAGAATACTGGAGTGGGTAGCCTATTCCCTTCTTCAGGGGATCTTCCTAACCCAGGAATCAAACCGGGGTCTCCTGCATTGCAGGAGGTTTCTTTTACCAGCTGAGCTACCATGGAAGCTCACATCTTGGTTTCAGGCTAAAACACTTCAGAATGAGAGAGAATAAGCTTCTGTTATTGTAAGCCACCAAATTTTTGGTAACTTGATTATGTCCATACTAGGAAATTAGTGACCAGTGTATGCCAGGATCTTTACCTTTTCTTTCCTGACCACATTTATCAAGGAAAAATTAAAACCATGTAGGAGTGACACTGAAGTCAGGTGCTTTTGTAACTCAGCTGTATCAGGAAGCAAAGTATTGAGAGGGATAACCTTGATTAAATGTGGGATAATCAGGGCCAGTTTTGTGTCATGCTTTGTGTTCTCCTCTGGGGAGTATAAAAGGGGATTTTAATCTGTATGTAGTATGATCTGATGAAATACTGAAAAAATGTAGCTGCAGAAGCTCAGAGCAGCCATTTCTTTTCACCAGCATATTTCTGCCTCTCTCCAGGAATAGCCTTATATAGGCCTTTTCTGAAATAGGCAGGAATGGCTCATTCTCCATAGAGTAAGGATTTGAAGATTCTGAGTAGTTTTTTTTCTTTTGGCCCCTAGATCCTCTCTCTGGACTTCTTTTTTTCTAGGTCATTTTCCCCGAGTTTGACCTTTCTCAGGCATGCTAAAGTCCTCGAAACCGGCTGTTACCACGTTGAAAGTATCTGACTGACCTGTGTCTGTAACAGTTTCACTATGGTCCCTCACGTATTGTTATGATTCGTGTTATGACATTTCTGATTGCAGAAGCCCCTGTGCGGTCAAGGGCTGATGCCACTGTCTTCCCGCTCCGCACCTTTCACTGAGTGAGCTCTAAATCGGAACAAGCCCCTTGGCTCCTAGCTGACGTGTATTTTATGCGCCATCCTGGCTATTTTTTACTTTATAGCTATAATATGTGATCCCTGGACAGAACAACTGCCTTAAAGTTCAGAGGTTAAATCACAAATTCAAAGACATGATGAAAGATGTGTGTGTGTCTCTCCACGTATGTATGTCTGTGTTTTTCCAAGAATTAAATTATTCTGTTAGATATTTTACCAGAGATTAAACTCTGTGCTAACTGGGTCTGTAATTTATTCCTGATATATGTATTAGGGTGTACACTAATTACAAGTACAGCGTTAATCTGCTGCCAAATATTTGCATTGTTCTATATCATTAGCATTTCATATTTTTTGTTTTCCATAGCATTTCCTTCTCCCTCATCCCAAATTCAATGTTATAATATGAGCAATCTATTAGCTTGACTTTGTAAAATTTAATTATATCTTATAGACTATCTTTTAAGTAGCCAAATTTATGAGGGCGAGTTAGTATGAGAGAGTCAACAAATGGATTTTCTTACTTTTAATTCAACAGTTACTTTCTCCTACTGTATTCAAATGTTATCACCTAGAGAATAGGCATTTATGAATAAATAGGTGCTGAATAAGTCCTTGTGGAATAAATTAAACTGAATGAATATATGAATCAGCCAGTGTAAGAATAAGAGAAACAGAAATGTCTTGGCCTTTGCCAGCCTATGAGGTACAATTTTGTTCTAAAATAGTCTGTTTCCCTGAATCGAGTACTTTTTTATTTGTCTCTAAACAATATTCACTAAAGTGTTGCCTTTGACTTTTATTACCACTTTTCTTTAGTAACAGTTTTATTAACTTATGTCACATACCATATAATTCAACAGTTTAAGATATACGATTTACTTAATTTTTAGCATATTCAACAAACTTTGTATAACTTTTACCACCATCTAGTTTCAAAGCCGTTTCATTGTCTTAAAAAGAATCCCTGTTCTCATTAATAGTCATTCCTCATTCCACCCGCCCCTGACAACCACTGATTTACTTTCTATGAATGTGCCCATCCTGGACATTTCATGTGAGTGGAATTTTGTAAAATGTGGCCTTTGTGACTTTTTTCATTTAGCATGATGTTAGCAAGGTTCATCTATGTTGTAGCATGTACTTCATTTCTTTTTATGGACAAGTAATAGGCCACTGTATGGAAATAATACCATTTTGTGCATTCATCAGTTGTTGGACATTTGGGTTTTCACTTTTGGGCTGTTCTGAGTAATGTAATATAAATATTCATTTTAAGGTTTTTCAAGGTGGACATACATATGTTTTTATTTCTTTTGAGTATATTCCTGGGAGTGGAATTAGTTAGGTCAAATGGTAATGCTATGTTAACATTTAAGCAACTGGCAAACTGTTGTATAAATTGTCTCAATCATTTTATAATCTACTAAGAGTACATGAGGGTTCTAATCTCCACACATCCTTATCAACACTTCTTATTGTCTTTTTTTATTGTAGCTGTCATAGTGAGTGTGAAGTAGTATCTTGCTATGGTTTTAATTTTCATTTCCCTGATGGCTGTTGATGTTGAACAACTTATTATGCATTACAACTTATTATGCGTTATAACGTTGCTTTTGGAGATGTGCTTGCCTGCTAAGTCACTTCAGTCATGTCTGACACTTTGCAATGGACACCTATGGACTGTAGCTTGCCAGGCTCCTCTGTCTGTGGGATTCTCCAGGCAAGAATACTGGAGTGGAGTGGGTTGCCATGCTTTCCTTGAGAGGATCTTCCAGATCCAGGGATCAAACCCAAGTCTCCTGTGGCTCCTGCACTGCAGGTGAATTATTTACTGCTGATCCACTAGGGAAGCCTGGTTTTTGGAGATCTATATTTCAGTTTAGTTCAGTTGCTCAGTTGTGTCCTACTCTTTGCAACCCCATGGACTTCACCATGCCAGGCTTCCCTGTCTATCACCAACTCCCGGAGCTTGCTCCAACCCATGTCCATCGAGTTGGTGATGCCATCCAACCATCTCGTCCTCTGTCGTCCATCCCCTTCTCTTCCTGCCTTCAATCTTTCCCAGCATCAGGGGCTTTCCAATGAGTCAGTTCTTCACATCAGGTGGCCAAAGTATTGGAGCTTCAGCTTCAGCATCAGTCCTTCCAGTGAATATTCGGGACTGATTTCCTTTAGGATGGACTGGTTGGATCTCCTTGCAGTCCAAGGGACTCTCAAGAATCTTCTCCAACACTACAGTTCAAAAGCATCAATTCTGTGGCATTCAGCTTTCTTTATGGTCGAGCTCTCACATCCATACACGACTACTGGAAAAACCATAGCTTTGACTAGATGGGCCTTTGTCAGCAAAGTAATGCCTTTGCTTTTTACTATGTTGTCTAGGTTGGTCATAGCTTTTCTTCCAAGGACCAAGTGTCTTTTAATTTCATGGGTGCAGTCACCATCTGCAGTGATTTGGCGCCCAAGAAAATAAAGTCTCTCACTGTTTCCATTGTTTCCCCATCTATTTCCCATAAAGTGATGGGACTGGATGCCATGATCATAGTTGTTTGAATGTTGAGTTTTAAGCCAGGTTTTTACTTTCCTCTTTCACCTTCAAGAGGCTCTTTAGTTCTTCACTTTCTGCCATAGGGTGGTGTCATCTGCATATCTGAGGTTATTGATATTTCTCACAGCAATCTTGATTCCAGCTTGCGTATCATCCAGCCCAGCATTTCCCAAGATGTACTCTGCATATAAGTTAAATAAGCACGGTGACAATATACAGCCTTGACGACTCCTCTCCCAATTTAGAACCTGTCTGTTTTTCCACATCCGGTTCTAACTGTTGCTTCTTGACCTGCATACAGATTTCTCAGGAGGCAGGTAAGGTGGTCTGATATTTCCATCTCTTTAAGAATTTTCCACAGTTTGTTGTGATCCACACAGTTTCAAATCTTATGCTCATTTTTAATTGTATTGTGTGGTGTTCCATTGTTGTATTATAATATTACTTAATTCTGGATACAAATTTCTTATCAGATATATGATTTGCTGTCTTTCACTTTCTTGATAATGTCATATGAACCACCGAAGTTTTCATTTTGATGAGGTCAGTTTATCTATTTTTGTTTTGTTCTTGGTGTCATGCTCTTGGTATCATATCTAAGAATCCAGACTCACAAAAAATTAATCTTATGTTTGCTAATAAAAATTTTATAGTTTTCGCTCTTAAGTTTTGGACTATGATCCATTTTTTTGGTTTGTTTTCAATTGTAGGATAATTGCTTTACAGTGCTTTTTTTGTTTTTTTTTTGTTTTTGTTTTTGGTTTCTGCCCTACAGGAGCCTGAATCATCTATATAATCTATTTTGAGTTAAGTTTTGGATGTCTTGAAGTTGGGAGTCCAACTTCATTCTTTTTAAATGTTTTAAATGTATTCTTCTGCATGTGTATATTCATTTGTCCGAAAACTGTTAATGAAAAGATGATTCTGTTCTGTCATGAGATCAAAGAAACATGATGCGTATATTGCATTAACTATAGACTCCATCCTGCTTTCCCTATAAGCAAAGCATATTGCCTTTGGGAATGTCATGTGAAATTTAATATCGATAAATTCTAGGATATCTAATCTTAAATAACATCACATTGGAGCCTTGACAACCTAATTTACTGGTTCTCTAAATTTAAGGAAGAACTCATTTTTTTTTTACTCCTCAGAGTCTCAGTTCTGTTTTCCTCAAACAACCTCTCATACAAGAATGCCTGCAATTTCTTAAGAGCAATCAGTGTTTTACAGGCCAGGCACACTCCAAATCCATAGAGAAATAATCTTCTCTAAGGCATTGAAGTCCTAGGATAACTATTAAATAAGCAACCAGACCGTTTAACATTGGCTAGCACATCTCCACTTCTAACCCTTCCAAAAACTGTGAAGAGGTAATTGGTGTGTATTTGCATATGTTAAAGTGTCCTTTGTGGTTTTTCTCAGAACAAAGAAGACTCTTGACCCAAGGTTTATTTTGAAATGTCAGTTTTCCTATCACCACTAGAGTACTTGTAAGTAATTTCTCATAAATTTTCTTAGACCTTTCAATCCCCTCATTGCCTTTATAATATTCTCTGTATTTACCACCAACAGGCTGTGTGACCTTGAAAAGTTTCCACATTTCTTCAACCCCAGTGTCCTCATCTATAGAAGGTGCATAATGATAATATTTTAGAGTTATGAAAATTAAATATGCCAGGGAAATGTACTTTATATGTTTATCAACATGCCTTCACCTGTTCATGTACATAATGTACATAAGCACACAAATGCTATGCTTTCTTTTTAAAAAAACTTTTCATGCCTTTTTTAGTAGTTATTTATTTGGCTGTATTGAGTCTTAGTTGTGGCATGTGAGATCTACCGTTGTGGTTCACAGGCTGTCTAGTTGTGGTTTATGAGCTCCAGAGTGCATGGGCTTACTGGTTGTAGTGTGTGGGCTTAGTTGCCCCTTGACATGTGGGATCTTAGTTCCCAGACCAGTGATCGAACCCATGCCCCCTGCATTGCAAGACAAATTCTTAACCACTGGACCACCAGGGAAGCCCGTCTCTGCTGTGTCTCCTAGTACTCCAGTACTCTGTAAGTGCCCTGGTACTAGCGTGGTTTTGTCTGGGTCTCTCACTGGTTATTGTACACTCTCAAAATCAGACTGCATTAATGATTTTACATTTTGCTCAGCATTAAACATGGTGGTAGTTTTTCCAAGGTTTTGACAACAGTTATCAATTGGTCTAAGATATTAAGCTTCATTGTACTTGAACCAACCATTGATCAACTTTCGTATAATTCAACCTTAGTAATCACAATCTGACATTTCTACTAAGTAATTATCTATACTGGTAGGAAATTGTTAATCCTCCTGCATATTTGAAAAATTAAGTACCTTTGGGAAATACTACCACATCCTCCAAGTACATGTGTTGTGAAAAATTGAGTTATCAATACTCAGTGTGGAGATTTCCTTTGTGTGTTTGTTTTTCTTCCTTCCCTTAAATATTTAATGAATACCAACTAGGTAGTAAGTGCTGTGTTAGATGAGGAGGAACACGTCAATGAACTTGACAAATATGAAGCTTACATCCTCCAGGGAAGACAAACATTGGGCAACTAACCACGGTGGGATGTTAGGAAAGTCAAAGATCTTGATTTCTAAGGAACAAAAGACAGAATAAGCAGTAAAGGAAAGAGAATGGAGAGATGGCCTGAAAGTAGTGTTTGAAAACTAATCAAAACAAGCATTTAGTGCCTATTTCTTAACAACACTGTACCCATACAGAGAGAAACTAACATTACTGGGGGACAAACCACCAGCTGTAGAAAGAGAAAACATTTCATGAATTTAGGAATTTGGACAATGGGAAAGTAAGAGCCTCCCAGAATTTTATCTCCTGTCTGTAGTTTTTCCAAATGAATCCTACTCCCTCACTCCCTCTCCTAACCCTCTATTCCCAGAAAAGCTCGTCTTATCAGCACTTCTTCCAAATCAAAGTCAAAAGTTACAATAAGGATTTGGGGGGTTTGGTGCAAAATTCTAATAATAACTGCCTCTGCCACACAGGCTAAAGTGGTCTTCCTCAGTACTGTCTTTTCAGTCCTTTGTTGATTTCCTTTATGTGTCCCTTAATAAGAGTCTATATCTATCAGTCTGTCTGTTGCTCATCACTCCCAGCAGAAGCTTTACTGATGCGTTGCTTTGTTCAGTACTTTTTTGTTGGATAAGCAGCCAAGTAAGTCATTCTAAATGGAAGCAAGGATTCCAGAGAAACGCTTCTAGGAGTGGCAACCTTGACAGTTTAACTTGTACAGCTCAACATGCAAATAAATTCAGAGACAAAGATAAATGTGCTTCCCTTTGAGAAGAGATGTTGCTCTGGAGGAGGAGAAAGGAGAGCTCCCAAAGACTTTGTTTACTCTGTTATCATGTGGCTGCTGTACACATAACTTTTTGATCAGAAGGATGTTTTGACCACGTTTGATGATCAGTGGTCATGTGCTTGGTTTTGAAAATATACCTATCGTTAGTGTAGTCAAAAAATGTAAATTTATAGAAGTACTGTTTATCACCTTTTGTAGTTGTTTAAATATGCAGCTGGTTGTTCGAGTATTCTTTTAGTGATCCTGTTGGCAGATAATAGAGATAATAATTAGCCTGTGGAATACTTCAAGGTAGAAAATGCAAGGCCCACTGGGAAAATGCTTCTGCCTGAGAGTTCCAGTCTAGAAACCCCCAGATGCTGGATTCTGATCCCCTGTCTTTCTCTGATTTGTTCTATGACCAACATCTTAATGGGTTTCTCTAGTGGCTCAGCTGGTAAAGAATCCGCCTGCCATGTGGGAGACCTGTGTTTGATCCCTGGGTTGTGAAGATTCCCCTGGAGAAGGGAAAGGCTACCCACTCCAGCATCCTTCCCTGGAAAATCCCTATGGACAGAGGAGCCTGGTGGGCTATAGTTCATGAGGTGGCAGAGAGTTGGACTTGACTGAGTGACTAAGCATGCAGCACGGCTCTTTGACTTCCTTGTCCTGATGGCCCAGCATGTAGTACCATGCTCCATAGGCAGCAGGCATTCAATAAAAGCTCTTAAATTAAATAGCTTACACTTAGTAGTTTTGCATTTTTTTTCTCTAATTGGTTAGAGGCAAGAAGAACTTAAAATATTACATACAGCAGTACATGTGTGATGTCATTTACTGTTTGCCAACCAAATGTTGAAGCTAGAAAACATTTGTGTATAAATATTACATGAGTTGAGGTTTTAAAATTGATGAAATGTAAGTAATTTGGGCAAAGAGTGGCACTTAGAGATGAACGAATGTATTACATCTGCAGAGCCTTCATGTTTATTACTTTGAGTGTCATTGCCATTTCCTGCTGGAAGTTAAGCATCACACATGTATCCTTCATTTGACCAAGTGGCCTTGATGCCTCTAAAATGAACTGTAAATCCGGGAATATAAATTACAATCACATCATAAGAATCTTCCTCTTAACCTTGGCAGTGATGTGAAATAGTGCATTTTAAGCTGGTTTGGAAGGTTAAGAAGGAAATCTTATTTTAGTTGATTAATATTTCATCAATGTTGCTACAGTTAGCAAGTAGGTGATTTGACTACTTGGCTCAATATTCAGTCTGTTAACTACAAGTTGTCTTTTATTTGAAAGTGTGTTTATTAAAAAAAAAAAGAAAAGAAAACTGTTGAAGTATTTACTGGTTTGCTGGCACAGTCTTGTTTAGGCAGCTGTAGAGAGTTAAGGAAATAAATATGGAGGAGCTTATCCTCAAATTGCCTCCAAAACAATCCTAATGATATCCCCTGTTTCTTCTGAGGACTATAAAGCCAAGGAAACTGTCACTCTGTCCACAGAATATGTTTTGGTTCTTCCTGTCAGTGGCTTGCTCTACTTTCTCCCTGATAATCTAAGATACAACTGTGATGCCTTGGAAAAATAACTAATAGCTAAAATGTCTATACTGTTTAGAAAGCACTTTCAAATCTGTCATTAAATTTGGTCATTACAAAGGCCCCGTAAGGTATGATTTATCATCATTATCATCCCACCCTATAACTGTGGCATGGGTACCTCAACATGAGAAGCTGCTTCCTCAGATTCCCACCACTAATGAGTGCCAGGTCTAGGGATCAAATTTCAGACTTCTGACTTCAAGTCCTAATTTCTTTCCACTATACCACGTTGTTATTTTTAGTTAAAATGGGCTCCTTTCTTAAGTCAAATCAAGGGATCTTTACTCATGAGGTGTCTGATGTCTGTCATTATTTTGTGAAGATGATATTTGGGGGTGTACCTTCAAATGCATGTTCCCAGACCTAGTATCTATTGAAATTGTACCATATATTTTTTAAAAGGCAGAATTTATACAATTTAAAGACATTTTTTTCTCTTGACTTGATTTCCTTCTTCTAATGTTTAATATTAAGGAATTTTTTTCTTTTATAAATTGATGATAGTAGAAGATGGTGGTGAGAGTGGTGGTTGTTTTAAACACCAATACTTAGAAACATCTGTGTTGGTTTAATGCACCTCCCTTTTTACAAATAAGTCTATTGCCCCATTAAATGCAAGAGAGTATAAACTAGTGTTTTTAAAAACAGCATGAGCTGATAAAATAAGTGGCAGGTAAACTGCTTCTTACTGGCAGTATCAGCCCTTAGAAAACGTAAGCAGAGTCAACATCCACAGCAAGCAGACTTGAAAGTACCAGCACGCTTTCTGTAGGCATCAATGCCAGCCTCTGTGGTGCTCCCTGGAGGACATCTCTTGGGCCTCATCACCTGTATTATGTCTTATTTTCAGGGTTGTTTTAATTATATCCTGTTGCTGAAGAAGAAAGGGCTTCCCAGGTGACGCTACTGGTAAAGAACCCACCTGCCAATGTAGGAGACGTAAGATGTGTGGATTCAATCCCTGGGTTGCAAAGACTCCTGGAGGGAAGGGTATGGAAACCCACTCCAGTATTCTTACCTGGTACAGAAGAGCCTGGCAGGCTACAGTCCATAGGGTCACAAAGAGTGAAACACGACTGAAATGACTTAGCGAGCACTGAAAAAGAAAAGAGTACCTTCTCTTTATCTCTTCCCATTTAGCTTTGGAGGCAGCTATTGGAGCTTTACAACCATTTAGAATGAGGCAGTGTCTTGCCTTTTGCACCCAGGCGCATGCCCATCCTTTAACCCAGGCAGCCGTTTTCCTTCTTCCCAAGAGAGGAAGTGTGCTATAGAACCCTTCACCAGTTAGGCTCCATAAAAGCCAAGGAATCTTGCAAGCTGCCAATGTTCGAAAATCATTATCTCCTTTTTATCCCACTTCTTTGTGCACAGCTATTACGCACATGTCACTACACTGGCCTGAAGGAACGTGGGAAATAAATGAATAGAAACAGTCCAGAGATAATCATTAGACTGGACTTAGTGAAGGGATGTAAAATTCAAGTGTCATGTGGTTAAGAACTGCTATTTAAAACGTTGATCTGGTGGGAATAGCAAGAGTTTAAAAGCAACACTCAGTGGATGGCAAAGCATTCAGAGGGATTCTGTTACCATCTGAGGCACGGCTCAGGGACCCTGCTACTAGAAACAACAGATTACTTCAGGAGACACGGGCCGTGCATATGCAGCTGGTATAGACCACATGTTTTATTCTGTTTTCCTTTTTTTTTTTTGGTCTGCTTTTCTATTAAAAACCCAGGGTGGGAAGCCCATGTGATTGAAAAGTACTGCTTCTCCTGCACCAGTAGTGTCTAGAAGTAGGCATGTTCTGGAATAGAGCATGAATGAGTCACACGGCTTCCAGGGATTTGTTTTCCAAGTCAGCACTGAAAGCAAAATATAAATGCAGTATTCCAAATGACCCTCAAAATTCCCTGAAGTTGTGCGTCTAGATGCCCGCATTGGAAACAGGCATTCTGTTCTTCCTTTCACCAGGATGAGAACATACAAGTAACTGTTTCCTTGGCTTAGAATCAGACGAAGAAGTCAGTTTAGGATTAAGTGAACCTGTTGAATGAAAGATAGATATATTTAAATATAGAAAAGGTACTCCCTTTGTGTGAAGTTGCTGAAAATGGAAGCTAAGTAGATGTTTGTGCCCCATCTCTTTTTTGAAAATTTATTTGGCTGTGCTGGCTCTTCGTGGTAGCAGGCAGGGTTTTCTTTTTTTCTTTTCTAGTAGTGGCATGCATACTCTTTAGTTGCAACATGTGGGGATCTAGTTTCCTGACCAGGGATTGAACCCAGGTCCCCTGAATTGGGAGTGTGGAGTCTTAGCCACTGGGCCACCGAGGAAATCCTATGGGTTTCCATAAAGATGGCTCCATCTTCAATGCAATACAGGATATTGTCCAGTTGAGTTCATGGCAGGCAGAACTGCCCACACTGTTTATACAGCTGTCTCTTCTGTCTAACATATACCACCCCACAGTGCAGCCCCTGACGAGTCCTTCTGTGCCCGTTTCCTTCTCTTTAATGGGGATGATGTTAGTATCAATGACTGTGTTAAAAGATTCACTGAAACAAAGTATACGGGCATAGTTTCTTCCAATTTTAGAAGTATGCCTTGTTAGAAAAAAAAAAACAATTAAAAAAGATCTAAGAAACAATATCTGAAAAGAGTAAACATAACTGAGAGGAATCTTGCACTCTAATAGAAGAGAAAAGTATAAGGTATTAATAAAGTATTAATTTCAGGAAGTTATGTTGTTCAGTCACTAAGTTTTGTCTGACTCTTTGTGACCCCATGGACTGCATTACACCAAGCTCCTCTGTCCTCTGCTATCTCCTAGAGTTTGGTCAAATTAATTTCCATTGAGTTGATGAAGCTGTCTAACTATCTCATCCTCTGCCCACTTCTTTTCCCTTCAATCTTTCCCAGCATCAGGATCTTTTCCAATGAGTTGGTTCTGTGCATCAGGTGGCTGAAGTATTTGAGCTTCAGCATCAGTCCTTCCAGTAAATATTCAGAGTTGATTTCCTTTGGGATTGAATGGTTTGATCTCCTTGCTGTTCAAGGGACTCTCAAGAGTCTTCTCCAGCACCTTAATTTGAAAGATCAATTCTTTGGTGCTCAGCCTTCTTTATGGTCCAACTCACATCTATATGTGACTACTGAATAAACCATAGCTTTGACTATATGGACCTTTGTCAGCAAAGGGATGTCTCTGCTTTTTGATGCCCTGTCTAGGTTTGTCATAGCTTCCCTTCCAAGGAGCCAGGAGGTTATACCATGCATGAAAAGACTGCCGTGTGCATAGTATGTTGTGGAAGTGTGGAGGGGCAACATACAAACTATTCTGGGGGTCCCCAGAGTGCCCCCAAGAGGGACAGTGACTGAGCCTCATATTGACAGATGGTTGACAGTTAAAGAGGCCCAGAACTGGCAGGATGTTTTATACAGCACAAGCTATAAAGGCAAGCAAGCCTGACTCTTCAGTGATGGGCGGGGCAATGGAAACACTCCATATATCAAGGTTGTCAAGTATGAGTTGAGGGTGGGAGGCCAGGAGAAAGGTGAGATGGAGAGGTAAGGGCCAGGTATGGGGGGCCACACTTGATATAATGAACTTGGGTTAGTCTTTTGGTGAGGGATGATTTTGAAGGTAATTTTAAGCAGCAGAATGATATAATCAGGTTTCTGTGTCTCAGAAATTTACTACGTGGCTTCATTTTGGAGTGTACATTTAAGGGGTTGAAATGCCAGAGCCTAGAGAAACACTTAGGATGACTTTTTGATATTCCAGGCAGGAAATGTTGAGAGTCTATCCTAAAGACACAAGCAGAAGATAATGAATGAGGTATCTTGTACAAAAATATTTATGGGGTAAAATCATTAGGGTTTGGTGGATGGTCTGAGTGTGTGTGAGCAGGGGGAGTGGAAGAGATAAAGTGACTTGAGAGCTTTGTCTTGCATGATGGGGTGTCATTGAGTTTGGAAGCAGGTTAGGGTTGTAGATTAAGGTAAGGCAAATTTACTTTCAGACATACAAAGTCATGATTTATTATCTGAACTTGGGCACTTATGAATGTGAAAAATGCCGTTATTAATAATTTTGCCAGGACAATACATGTAAACTACAACTATCAAGGGAAACCTAGAAAGAAAAGTCACCTTATCCATAGGACATTCAAGTATGTATGAATGTCTATGCTAATCAGACTATTGAATATATGAGGATAATACATCAACAGGATTGAAGATTTACACTAAGGACACATGCTCTTAAAGGTTAGAATTGAAATCATGAGAGTGAATAGGTTGCCTAAAAAAAGAAAAAAGAACAGTGAGCCAAGGGCATCATAGGGAACATTAGTATTTAAAGGGAAGGGAAGTTTGAAAGAATCCACAAAGGAGATGAAGAAAGAAGCAGCAGAGACGTTGGGAGATGGATGTCGGCAGAGAGCAGACAATTTCAGAAAGAGATTGAAAATATCCAGTGCAGCAAAGGCAATGAAATCAGATAGGAAAATAACTAAAACATGCCTCCTAGGTTTGGCAAGAAATAGTTTATTTTGCCAGTGACTTCAGGTGGAGCTGAGGACCGTATCCTGATACAGTGGGGTGAAGAGTGAGTGGAAAGTAAAGAAGTTGAGGAAGCACAGGTGCACCAAGAGAAGGAAACAGAAAAAGAGAGAAATAGCCAAAAGGAATATAGAGTCAAAGGAAATTTTGCTTTATAGATTTGTCCAAGTTGGCATACATTTACATATTTAATAGGCCATAAAGCAAGTTGGAAGATAGTTTTTACCAGTGTATTAGTACTGACTTAGTTCAAGTTTAAAGTTTGTACTGTTTTCATTCAATGGCAGTACTAGCCCATTTATGTTTTACTTTGTACTTTGCCTTATAACTACGGCTAAATAGAGATGGGAATGAAATATGTTTATTGGGTATTTTCCGTGCTATCCTGCAGCAGAATTATTGGGTTGGCCAAAAAGTTTGTTCTGGTTTCTCTGTTATATTTTATGAAAAACCTGAACCATGATTTTCAGTTCAGTTCAGTTCAGTTTCTCAGTCATGTCCGACTCTGTGACCCATGAACTGCAGCACACCAGGCCTCCCTGTCCATCACCAACTCCCAGAGTCCACCCAAACCCATGTCCATTGAGTCGGTGATGCCATCCAACCATCTCATCCTCTGTCGTCCCCTTCTCCTCCTGCCCCCAATCTTTCCCAGCATCAGGGTCTTTTTCAATAAGTCAGCTCTTGGCATCAAGTGGCCAAAGTGTTGGAGTTTCAGCTTCAACATCAGTCCTTCCAATGAACACCCAGGACTGATCTCCTTTAGGATGGACTGGTTGGATCTCCTTGCAGTCCAAGGGACTCTCAAGAGTCTTCTCTAACACCACAGTTCAAAAGCATCAATTCTTCGGTGCTCAGCCTTCTTTATAGTCCAACTCTCACATCCATACATGACCACTGGAAAAACCACAGCCTTGACTAGACGGACCTTTGTTGGCAAAGTAATGTCTCTGCTTTTTAATGTCTAGGTTGGTCATAACTTTCCTTCCAAGGAGTAAGCATCTTTTAATTTCATGGCTGCACTCACCATCTGCAGTGATTTTGGAGCCCAGAAAAATAGTCTGACACTGTTTCCACTGTTTCCCCATCTTTTTGCCATGAAGTGATGGGACCAGATGCCATGATCTTCGTTTTCTGAATGTTGAGCTTTAAGCCAACTTTTTCACTCTTCTCTTTCACTTTCATCAAGAGGCTCTTTAGTTCTTCTTCACTTTCTGCCATAAGGGTGGTGTCATCTGCATATCTGAGGTTATTGATATTTCTCCCAGCAATCTTGATTCTAGCTTGTGCTTCTTCCAGCCCAGCATTTCTCATGATGTACTCTGAATGTAAGTTAATTAAGCAGGGTGACAATATACATCCTTGACGTACTCCTTTTCCTATTTGGAACCAGTTTGTTTTCCATGTCCGGTTCTAACTGTTGCTTCCTGACCTGCATACAGGTTTCTCAAGAGGCAGGTCAGGTGATCTGGTATTCCCATCTGTTTCAGAATTTTCCACAGTTTTTTTGTGATCCACACAGTCAAAGGCTTTGGCATAGTCAATAAAGCAGAAATAGATGTTTTTCTGGAACTCTCTTGCTTTTTCAGTGATCCATCGGATGTTGGCAATTTGATCTCTTGTTCCTCTGCCTTTTCTAAAACCAGCTTGATTTTGGCCATCCCAATATTTGCAAATACCTGGAACCTGGAGGAAGACCTCAGAAGGGTGATGCATGTATGACTCTGGGTGAAGATGAGACTACTGAAGGGTTTTCTTAAAGCTCGAAGGTAGATGCTATTGGGGAAATAAATGTTGCATTAAGATAAAGTCATAGCAGTGGGTTAAGTTATTGAATGAGAAATGCATATTTTAAGAACTTGTTGTAGTAAGTCTCCACCACTGATTTCCTTTTCTGTGGATGAAAAATGTGTCCTCCCTTCTGAGAAATCTGTAGATGGTGAGGTTTAGGTGTTACCAAACTCTGTTAATGATGAAATGTTTACTTCAGCTCAGGCTTTAAAAAAAAAAAATCATAGGAATATAGTTGCTTTATAGTGCTGTGTTCTTTTCTGCTGCCCAGCAAAATGAGTCAGCCGTATGTATACATATAGCTCCTCTTTTTTGATTGACTTCCCATTTGGGTCACCACAGAGCATTAAGTAGGTTCTGCTAGGCTCTATAGTAGGTTCCCATTAGCTGTCTATTCAATATGTAGTAGTGTATTTACGTCAATCCCAGTCTCCCAATCCATCCCACCCCCACCTCCCCACCGTGGTGTCAGTACATTATTTCTCTACATCTGTGTCTCTGTTTCTGCTTTGCAAATAGGTTTGTCTAAACCATTTTTCTAGATTGCACATATATGTGTTAATAGTAGACTTTTAAGCAAAACATATGCTAGCTCAGGACAGATATGTCCTGTCAATACCACCTTCCAGTCTCCATTTTCACTGCCAAGCTTGTTGTTTTCTAAGCAACATAGCATTCCCACAGCAATTCCTTGTTTCTCTTCCACATGACTCTTAAATTACTGTATCTTCTTTCCACAACCTTCAAAGTTAACGGGTCACTCATTGTTTCCCTGTGCTCAAGTGAAGGAGGAACTCCTTTTCACTACACACTGACTAAAATATAATGGTTACCGTTCACTCTGTTAGCTCTTGAGAACATTTAGACAGAAACTGATATTTTCTCTTTTTCAAGTTTTAAAAAGCCTTCAAGAAATGCTGACCTTTGTTCTTGTGTGCTAGATATAAAAGGTGTGGAGGTAGGGCAGCAAAAAAAAGAACATATGTGTTCCTTCAGGCTAGCAAGTATCCCTTTGCTTTCATTTGTGAAGACTCTAACAGAGATGACTGTTAGAGGACTTTAGGAATCAAGGTGTGACCATAGACTGTAAGGCAGTGTCGTTTGGTTCAAGATGTTTATTGAATATAATTTCTCATTTCCACTAACCATCTAGAATATGAAACAGATTCTTTGTGGGGGCAGTTTACAAAACAGCCTGTGGTTGTTGCAAGATTCCCAAGACGCTTATGTCAGTTTGCGTTGAACCATAAACTGAACAGTCCTTATCCTTTGGAAGTAGAGATGGTTGTTTCAGCTTTGCAGAAGACGGGTTATGCTTGTAAAGTTCACCCAGCATCCTGCTAGTGCTCTTTATTCATCATGTGCTCTGTGGGACAGTAATGACTTTCCAGCAGGCATAAGTGATGGTTTGCTTTTGCATCTTAAAAGCATTAATCATGTATGATATGATCCATATGCTTTGTACAGTTACTATAACAATTAAACGTTCACATGGACTCCTTGAGGGCACTACTTTAACTTGTCTCAGAATTCAAATACTGCTTTGTGTTTTCATTCCCAGCTAGTTCATACTTACAGTTCTATTTTCAAGCCTCATTTCTTCAGTTCCTCTTTGACTCCTTCTTCCCTATACAAAACTCTTTTATATGACAAGCTCCTGAAGAGGCACACTGTCTCTGAAGACCCTCTACAAAGCCATTTCCTACCATTTAACTTCTATGCATGCTCAGTCACTAAGTGAAGTCTGACTCTTTGTGACCCCATGACTGTTATAGTCTGCCAGGCTCCTCAGTCCATGGGATTTCCCAGGCAAGAATCTTGGAGTGGGGTTGCCATTTCTTTCTTCAGGGGATCTTCCCAACCCTAGGATTGATTTACTGTCTATAACATTTAAAAATTTTTCACCATGGCAGTTACAATCGCACTCTGGGATCATCACCTTTTTATTATTTTCGATACTAAATTATTGTCTGTTTCCTTCACTACAATATAAGCTCCATGAGAGCAAAAATCTTTTCTTTTGTATTCACTGCTGTGATATCAACACCTGGCATTGGACTTTAACCATGCAGGCAGTTGGCTTCCCAGCTAGTGCAGTGGTAAATAATCCGTCTGCCAATGCAGGAGATGTGGGTTTGATCTCTGGGTCGGGAAGATCCTCTGGAGAAGGAAAGGCAACCCACTCCAATATTCTTGCCTAGGAAATCCCATGGACAGAGAAATCGGGCAGGCTACAGTTCATGGTGTTGCAAAGAGTCAGACATAACTGAACATGCACACACATAAACTAACAGGCAGTTAGCAGATATTTGCTGATTTGACGTGTAGTTCTCTTTAGGTAGAACTAGCCATTTTACTTTGTGCCTTGCATTTTGTACATTCTTATTTCATAGCATATCTGTGGGACATGCCCTCTCCCTTTAGTACACTTGATAGACTGAACTCTTTGCCAGAAGGGACTGTCTTCCTCATCTTTGATTCCCTAACACTCAAGCTTTGTACTGGAGAGTCAGTGCTCAATAAATATATGATGAATTGCCCATCAGGATCCACTGCATTAAGTTTTATTTAATAAGATTTTGCTGAGCCCGTAGGTTTCTAAGACTTCGGTTATACATGTTTGCTAATTGGAAATAGATGTAGCCCTTTCATTTGATTTCTTAGGAAAATGATGTAGAGACCAAATTTAGTCATGAGAGGACTAAATACAGTGACTTATGGTTACCATTGGAAACATCTTCAACTGATATTTCTAATGCTGTGTTTGGAGGTTTTGCCAGGGAGTGTAGCTGCTTATCAGTCTTTACCTGAGTAAATGTGTGCTTTAACTAATGAACCTGGAATAGATTACCCATCTGAAACCAGGCCAGGTGCTCCTGACCCACTTTGGCAGCAGCAAAGGTCAGGAAGAGCAATTGATAGCTAAGTTCAGGTTATCGAAGTTACTCTCAGCTTTCCCAGTTCCTATAAACTGATTCACCTCACAGGTAACCAAGAGTGTGGGCTCTACTGTTCCCCAGTGCAGGCCTTCTGACATACAGGTTATCACTGGGACAAATGGGAGTCATGAACTCTTGGTTTATTTGGGAGATATTTCACCCAAGAAATCTTCAGGCCAGCAGATCTAATATATGTCCTTTTACACAACATAAACTCTTTGCGATATTACTAACACATTTTTAAACATGCCTAGCTGTATAATTGTATCTTTTCTGTATGAAAGCCCTTAAAATAAATATTTCTCATTCAGTGACTTAACCCAGGGATCCCCAATCTCTGGGACCTAATGCCTGATGACCAGAGGTGGACCTGATGTAGTAATAGTAGAAATAAAATACACAATAAATGTAATGTGCTTGAATCATCCCAAAACCATCCTTCCCTCAGTCTGTGGAAAAATTGTCCTCCATGAAACCAGTGTCTGGTGCCAAAAAGGTTGGGGACCACTGACCTATTACTCTGACTTTGTATCTTAACTCAGTAGTATTTTTTTCCTTCTGATAAATAGTACCTATCTTCTAGTTTTAAGAAAAATCTATCCCAGAAATACTTCCTATTATCTACATTCTGTGGATGTATAAGAGAAAACTATGATATAATTGTGCTAAATATTTTAAATCTGATGAATTGTTTAGGATTTCTCTAAGCCAAATACATTAAATTATATTCTGAAAATGTGAGCCCCCAATTGATCTTTGAGAAGCCAATTTGTCATTGATAGATGCATGGATAAGAAAGACATAGTGTGTATATGTGTGTGTGTGTGTGTGTGTGTGTGTGTATGTACACACAATGGAATGTTACTCAGCTATTCAAGAATGAATTATTGTCATTTGCAGCAACATGGATAGATCTGGAAGGTGTTATTGCAAAGTAAAATAAGTCAGATCGAGAAAGACATATACCATATGATCTCGCTTACATGTGGAATCTAAACACACACACACACACACACACACACACACAACAAGCAAAACAACAAAAACACTCATGAGTACAGAGAACAAATGAATAGGTGCCAGAGGAGAGTGGGGTAGGGAGTGGAGGAAACAGGTGAAGGGAATTAAGCTGTACCCACCTTGAGTTATAAAATAAATAAGCCACAAGGGTGTAATATTCAGCGTAAGGACTATGGTCAATGATATTATAATTCCTTTTATGGGTACAGGAGATAGTTCCTAGACATATAATGGTAGTCATTTCATAATGTATGCAAATGTCAAATCACTGTGTATTGAGTACACCTGAAAATAATATTTTAGGTCAATATTTCAATTAAAAAAAAATTAAGCAAAGTCTGCCTGAAAATCTCCTGAGCTCTCAGACTTAGACCACTCAGATTTCACTATTGTTTTTCCCTGTTTATAGCATATAGAATCCTTTAAAATCTCTATTGCTCTCACTCATATCCATTATGAGAATTTTAATTTACTCTAACCATAACTACATTTAATAAATGCTATTTCAGACAGGAATGGAACTATTATAGTGATGAACTCCTTTCCCCTAGTTCTTAAAGGAATCTCTTTTTATCATGCTGATTCTTTTCAACTTATTATAATGCATGGAATAACCAATAAAGTTGGGTTCAGTATAATGTGAGAGAGAGGGGAAGAAAACATCATACACAATAGTAGCTGACTTTTAATGAGAATTCTTGAGGGCTTTGACCAAGCAGATCCAAAATAATTTATCTATGATAGTAGCAAAAGCAAATTACTCACAGATTATACTGTTAAGGACTGTTGCAATATTCCCAAGACTGTAATTCTATCTCTTATAGATGTGCTAGAATCAACTTTATAACTTTTGTTATTAGTTGCTAAGAAACAAATTATAACTGCAACTCAGGTTCTCTACTGTGTTAGCCTCTTAATGCTCCATAGTGTCATTTATTTACTTCAGATGATTAAATGATCAACAAAGTAATTGTTTTAAATATAAGTGACAACAAAACAATTTTCAGAAAGCAAGCCAGCCATGTTTATATGATTTTTATTTGGGGGGTATTGCTAGGGGTCAGGGAGTTAGAGTAACGATTTTATTGACATCAACAAGTTGAAACAACTTGAAACTTTGACAGACATTTAATGGCTTTCTTTTCTGATGATTGGTTATTAATTAGAAACCAATATTACTATTTTTTTTTAAATAAGTATGTTGGAATAAAAGAGACATTCGTAAGAGTAGAAACTTTGCGATGAGACTGATCAGAGTTCATGTGGTAGATTGCACTTAGCAGCTGTGTCTGACTTTGCATAAATTATTCAATTTTCTCAAAACCTCTGTTCTGTTCAGAAGGAAGAGTTTAATAATACATACCTTGCAATGGGGAATAAAGAGGATTATGTATTTTTCCAGTTTTATTGAGAAATAACATATATCACTGTATATGTATAAGGAATACAGCATAGCGGTTTGATATACATAATATTTTGGAATGATCACCAGAATAGTTACAGTTAACATCCACCTTCGGGTAGAGACATTGTATAAAAAAAAGAAATTTTTTGATGTGAGGATCATTTGCTTAACAACTTTTCTGTTTTGCATACAACACCTGACATCCCTAGTACTTGTTTATCTTAAAATTGAAAGTTGGCATCATCTGACTACATTCCTAGTTCACCCTAGTTTTCTTCTTGTTTCTGATTTGTAGTTTCATGCCATTTTGTTTAAAGATACCCGGTATGATTTCAGCGTTCTTAAATTTGCTAAGACTTGTTCTGTGGCCTAACATATGGTCTATTCTATAAAATATTTCATGTATACTTGAGAAGGATGTGTGTTCAGCTGTTGTTGGATAGAATGTTCTATATATGTCTTTTAGGTCCAGGATTATGTGTTTGAAGAATCTAGAAGCCACACAACACGTTATAGTAGTTATTTGTGTTCTTATTAACTCCTCAGATTAGGAGAGAAAATTCTTAAAATGTTTATAAAAGCCTTCAGAAGAATTAATGGCTAATAAGGTGGTTTAGCAATGTATTACTTCAAGTTAGTGAGATATGTACTCTTAATAGGCCATATAAAAATTAGTGATATGAGAAACTCATCAATTTATTCATTGATTTGAAGAGTTAGCTGAATATTATTATAAGATTAAACACCACTGATACCATGGTTAAGAAATAGGGGCAGTCTTAGTCCCACCAACTGTAGTGGGCACCACGTGACAGAAGCAAAAATAGTGTGTATGTCTGACTCATAGTCTGAGTATTATATATGAGATTATTGTACATGAGATCAAGAGAAAACTGTCAAAAAAATATACATTGTCAGGGCTGAATGTTGATACAGAATGATTCTAAATAGTTTCATTCAGGCACCTTGCCCTTGCCATTAACATCTTTTCTTGTATTAGACATCTAGTGCCTGACTACATGGACGTTTCCAGGGTAAGAGATCATTTATGCCTGTTAGCTTCTGTGAAATTGATTTCTCACACCTACTTTATTCCTCCAGTAAACACATCTATAATATCCAAAGGGCCCTGGACCCTCCAAGCCTCTGTATGTTCAATATGAGCATGTTTTCTTTAATATGTTTTATATTTGGTGTTCTACCCCAATTGTAAAAGACTCTGGTATGTGTGTGTGTGTTCAGTTTTTTCTCCAGAAAGTAATCAGGATTTTAAGCTTCTCTTCCAGACATAGAATTTATAACAACCGTGGCTGCCATTGAGTTCCTCTTGATGAGACATGTTATTCCATCATCTTGATCTTCTATGTAATATGAAGTTAAACACAGCCTGTCTCACTCATTTGATGTTTATTTTTACTCCTATAGACAGGTGTGTTTGTAGCCTTTGTTCTGCTTTATATATAGTCTTGCTTTTAAAATCTTATTCTCACATTTAAAAAAAAGTTTCACTTTCATATATGTTATAATACATTTTCATTTCCTGGGAAAGTGAATTATGGTGCTATTTATCATATAAAATTAAATAACCTTCTTGGGAGTTCCTGCATCATGAATTTTAGTCAATGTGAATTCCTTGCTGATTTTAATTTTCTCTCAAAATTCCAAGCCCAGGTTATGTTAAAAAAATCCTGATCTATACTTAAATACCAACTAAGCACATGACACTGTACTAGGAGCTCTGGAAAACAAGAGGCACATTAAATATGATCCTGCCAAAATCTCAAATGAGTAGAAAAGTGAGAAATGAAAAGAAATGTACATGGAGTGCTTAGCTTCAAATGAAAAGAAAAGAAACTAATATGCCATAAGGTCGACTGAAATAGAATATCTGCCAGAAACCTAAACAAGAAATAAAGTGCTTTTAATCTTAATTCCAGTGAGTTCAAACTTGCTGAATTCCGAAAATACTATTTGTATTCTTTATTCTTCTATAACCTTTATTTGAAATCTCCTTTTGAAACTAGGGGAGAAAATACTCTTCTAAGTTTATCACCATTAACAAATCAAATATAAAACACTTTAAAAACTTTTTTTTAATGGAAAAGAATAAGCCAATAATACTGTTCTCTGAATCAGATCCAAACTGTATCCTACAGATATATATGTGAAGTGGGCAAGATAGTGGGAACACTGTGTTAACCCTTTTATTCTGCCTACCATGGAGCACTTTCTACTAAATGATTTCTAGTAGCAGTAAATAGTTGAAAATGGATACCCATAACTGATCCCTACCTTATTTTTCTTTATTGTTAAACTGAATTTATTCATTTATTTTTGGCTGTGCTGGGTCTTCTTTGCTGTGTGTAGGCTTTCTCTAGTTTCAGAGAATGGGGACTTCTCTTCACTGCGGTATGTGGGTCTCATTGCAATGGCTTCTCTGTTGCAGAGCACGGGCTTCAGTAGTTGCAACATGCCGGCTCGATAGTTGTGAGT
Organism: Budorcas taxicolor; assembly: GCF_023091745.1. Lineage (NCBI taxonomy): Eukaryota > Metazoa > Chordata > Mammalia > Artiodactyla > Bovidae > Budorcas > Budorcas taxicolor. The sequence goes on from NC_068910.1 coordinate 37,020,070, forward strand.
TGCTGACTCGAGGGCTCAAGGACTTCATCGGTTGTGGCACAGGGGCTCATTAGTTGTGGCTCACGGGCCCTAGAGCATGCAGGCTTCCGTAGCTGTGGTGTGTGGGCTCTAGGGCACGGACTCAGTGATTGTCACATGGGCTTAGTTGCTCCACAGCATGTGGAATCTTACCAGACCAGGAATCAAGCCTACGCTTCCTGCATTGATAGGCGGATTCTTAACCACTGAACCACCAGGAAAGTCCTGATTCCTACCTTCTTATTGAATGATTTTTTTCATGGGGAGGAGTAGACAGTTCATAAAGGGTTCTGCCTCCCTTACTAACAAAGAATTAGCTTAAGTCCCTGAAAGTTCTGGTCGTTTTTCTAAGAAGTCATGATACACCGCTGGGCAGACAGGAGACCAGAAGCCATGATTCAGTTTGGGAATCGTAAGCCAAGAACACTTTACTTTGAACGTCTTTTTTGGTGTTCATTCCCTGTGGCTTCCAGCATAAACTATTGCTTTACTTTATCTCTCTGTTCTTTAATGCATAATAAAAAAGAAGAAAAGCAAGGCATATATGCTAGAGCCCTGTGGTGAAGAAAAGCAACTTGATATGTGTGAAATGCATTCAAAGGAGATCATAATCTTAGGGCTAAAAGGTGACCTGAAATCAGTTTTGTATTTCTGTTGAGTGTTCTGACCTGATCCATGTATTTACTTAGCTATGACAGGAATCCCCTTTCAAGAACAAATTGGGTCAAGAGCACTGACACAATTTCCTAACTGTAAAAGTTGAAATGGTGGCCCCTTAGAAATGCATCTTGAAGAAAGCTTTCTGGTCACCCTTTGCCCATCATGCCTGCGGTTTGCACATTGGTGTCCCCTCTTTGTCTCTAGAGGTAAAACATTTAGATTTTCATGGAAAGCTAAGGATCAGAAGGAGAAGTAGAAACCAAATGAAGTAGCTAGAAGATAATTGTGATTTTTCCCTGCAGTATTTAGATTTTTAAACTTTTTTTTAGATGACTTGCAAATATCAATATTTCAGTGCTAAAGTATTTGCGGTACTTGGAAAACCTGAAACCAATCTCACGTGTCCCATGTTATAAGACTGCCTTTGAACTCAAGACTAGAAAAGAGTTGTCATTTAATTTTTTTTTCACTCCTGATATTTTGAATATCATTTAATCTCTGCTGGTTAACTACTACAGTTCCTAATCCACCAGGTTAACATTTAATGAGTTTTCACAATGAATCTATTCTCTAGTTGATTGAACCCTGCAGTTTTCTTGCTTGTTTTTCATTTTACAGTGTTTGTTATAAAGGTGCCATGCATAATTTCTCTGGAAAGGTCAATATACTCTTTTATAAATCATAACCCTTCCTGGGTCTGTGGGTGTATATTTGTTGGAGAATAGACTATATTGTGCCATGATTTCAAATTTTAGATTATACAGATTATTTGTATTCATCTCGTCACCTACTGAAATATTTACTCGTAAAAATTTAGAAAATTGAGACAGCCGGCACTCTTTGTCTGTCCCAGGAGTTAGAAACTCAGAGTCATGGACAATCCAGTGTACATGAGTGGGTAGAGGAGGGGGGTGGGTATCAAAAGAGAGAGGTGAAAATTGTGCCAGACCAGAGTACATGTGTGTGCTTTTTAAAAAAAATAGTATTCAGTATTTCCATATAATCTTAATCATCAGATTCAGCAGGCCCAACACACCTCAATCTAATTCTCCCACCTTGCTATAACTTATACATTTGATCTTCAAACATTATGATGTAATTAGCCCCATTTTTCAGTTGAGGAAACTGAATTTCAGTGCATTTAAGGTCTTTGCCTATATGAAGCTGCATGAAGTCATACAGCTAATGAGTGGTAGAAATGATACTCAGACTCAACACAAACCATACTCTGATGCCTGAAAAACAGAAAATGTGTCAAAAGGGTAAAAGATAATGTGATGAATGCAGTCCGTTTGTGCTAAAAAGGACATCAAGCTATTAACTAAATGATTTACATTAAGGCCAAACTTTGCCCTTAACAAAGTGACTTTACACTGATACTGAAATATTTTGGTTTTCTTTCTGATATGTTTATGGTTTTGTGTCCGCTGAATTCTAGAAGCCATTTCTCAGATATCTTCTATCAGATGTATACTGTTATATCCACCCAGGCAGGAAAGATGGTTTGCAACTTGAGCAATCTGTTTAACCTCTCAGCCAAGAAAGAAACACAGAAAGTGCTGTCTTCTCTGATCTTTTTGTATAGATGAGAGTATAACCTTGGGAAGTGCACTTACCAGCTGGTATTTCATTCTCTCTGATCTGCAAAATCAGAGTTCAATGGCAACATCATTTCTAAGATTCCTTCTAGGTGTGATATACCATTAGTATGTGTGACATGATTAAAATATCTCACTGAAAGCTGAATCATACTGATAGATGAGTCAGAATTGAGATGATAGCATGTTCAGGAAATATGACCTGAACTCAGAGGAAACCCAGCAGTATTTTCACCAAAAGAATAGCTTTTAGGCAGAAGGAAGTAGCCTAGAAGCACTGTCATGGCCTAAAAGGAGCAGGCTTCAAATCCTGGCTCTGCTTGTGACTCCACAGCTGTCTCATTTTGAGCCTTATTATGTAACCTCTCTGGGCTTCATCTCTGTACGAAAGGATTATGACTCACCTTGCCAGGTGCTCTTACGAATTAAATGCCATGGCTCTCAGAAAGCATTCAATAAGGACGATGTGCCTTTTCCTATAGACTTGAAAGGACCAATGATATAAATCTAGAGATTTTTACAAAGAGTCCCTTGTTTGAGTAACTGGATGATTAAACTTCAGTAGCTCCTGCTTGAATCAACCCTCATATTTTAATGTACTTGGCCCTAGACCCTCAAACCCCTAGATTCTTTTTTTTCTTTAATTTATTTATTTTAATTGGAGGCTAACTACTGTAGAATATTGTAGTGGTTTTGCCATACATTGACATGAATCAGCCATGCGTGTACATGTGTCCCCCATCCTGAACCCACCTCCCTCTTCCTTCCCCATCCCATCCCTCAGGGTTGTCCCAGTGCATCAGCCCTGAGCACCCTGTCTCATGCATCAAACCTGGACTGGTGATCTATTTCACATATGGTAACATACATGTTTCAATACTATTCTATCACATCATCCCACCCTCACCCTCTCCCACAGAGTCCAAAAGTCTGTTCTTTACATCTGTGTCTCTTTTGCTGTCTCGCATATATGGTCATCATTACCATCGTTCTAAATTCCATATGTATGTGTTATTATACTGTATTGGTGTTCTTCTTTCTAACTTACTTCACTCTGTATAATAGGCTCCAGTTTCATCCACCTCATTAGAACTGATTCAAATGCATTCTTTTTTAATGGCTGAGTAATATTCCATTGCATACATGTACCACAGCTTTCTTATCCATTCATCTGCCGATGGATATCTAGGCCCTAGATTCTTAATTGTTCCTCCATCTAATTATAGAAATGGAAACATCCATCTGATCTATAACAGTTTATTGAAATCAGCTGTGTTCTCACAATTGTGCAGCAGTGGATAAGGCACCTAAGTTCTCTGCTGTCTTGGAGCTTATTTCCTAGAATGAAACCAAATGAAAAATGAGAGAATGCACAAATAAACAAGATCATTTAATATGGCAGTTATGCTGTGATGAAAAAAACAACTGGTTTCTGATAGATGGGAACTAGAGGGAAACTTGGGAGTAGATGGTCAGGAAAACCTCTCAGATGGCAGGGTTGTCTTTCATAATCTATGCTACCCTAAGTGTTGGCTCTACTGAGATGGCTGTTTGAGTTTAGACCTAAAAGACAAGAAGCGATTCCTACCCATCATCACCACCTCCTATTTGCCTGAAATAATGAATAATCTTGGCAACTATAAAAATTTTTTTCATCTCTTTTTCAAAAGTTATAGTCATGTTCAGAAAAGAAAAATAGGTCCTAGGGAACTTTGAGTGTCTTGGCCTCAAGAAAAAGCACCCTTTTGCATATGGTTTCCTGTATTTAAAAAGTATTACCTCCATTTCTGTGAAGTGCATTTGAATTGTACGGTGAATACCATCCCAGATCAGCAAGGGCAGATTTCCAGGAGAACAAATTCTGGTGTCAATCTTGAGGCCAGAAATAAAGTATTAACCTTAAATGCAGTGAGTGGCCTTAGTAATCCACTCAAATGATTCTATTTTTTATTTGAACTTTTTTCTGACACTCATACATGCAGAAACTGTATCAGAAATGGATGTAACAGTAGACACATGGTATAATACGAATGTGCAGTTTGACAGTTACAAGGATTACGAAAACCTTGGCAGCATTTCAAGAAAAAAAATCAATTTTTAATGTTAATAAGAATTATGAGAAGGGTAATTTAAAAGAGCATATGACCAGGATTATTATATCTTTTGAGGAGTACACTGAGGAGACATATAGTAGTCATTATATATATAATAATTATTGATATGAAAGCCATGGTGTTTATTGGATAAATGTCTGTACCCATCACAAGAGAACATAGAAAAGAAAAAAATCCTGTTATTTTGGAGTTGCAACTTCTGAATATCCCAAAATTCAAATGCAATTTCTGAACTGAACTGAATTGAACTGATTCATTATTATAACAATTTTTTATTGTTGTTATAAAGACAACTTCAGTTTTTGTATTTAAAATTTAAATTAGAGCCAGTAAAGTATTCCCTGGCTGTTTAGTTCAGTCGCTCAGTCATGTCTGCCTCTTTGCGACCCCATGGACTGTAGCACGCCAGGCTTCCCTGTCCATCACCAACTCCCGGAGCTTGCTCAAACTCATGACCATTGAGTGGATGATGCCATCCAACCATCTCAACCTCTGTCATCCCCTTCTCCTCCTGTCTTCAATCTTTCCCAGCATTAGGATCTTGTCTAATGAGTCATTTCTTCACATCAGGTGGCCATAGTATTGGAGCTTCAGCTTCAGCATCAGGCCTTCCATGAATATTCAGGGTTAATTTCCCTTAGGATGGACTGGTTTGATCTCCTTGCAGTCCAAGGGATTCTCAAGAGTCTTCTCCAACACCACAGTTCAGAAACATCAATTCTTCGGCACTCAGCTTTCTTTATGGTCCAACTCTCACATCCGTAGAAGACTACTGGAAAAACCATAGCTTTGACCAGACAGAGCTTTGTTGGCAAAGTAATGTCTCTGCTTTTTAATATGCTGTCCAGGTTGGTCATAGGTTTTCTTCCAAGGAGCCAGAGTCTTTTAATTTTATGGCTGTAGTCACCATCTGTGGTGATTTTGGAGCCCAAGAAAATAAAATATGTTACTGTTTCTATTGTTTCCCCATCTATTTGCCATGAAGTGATGGGACCAGGTGCCATGATCTTAGTTTTTTGAATGTTGAGTTTTAAGCCAACTTTTTCCACTCTCATCTTTCACTTTCATCAAGAGGCTCTTTATTTCCTCTTTGCTTTCTGCCATAAGGGTGGTGTCATCTGCATAGCTGAGGTTATTGATAATTCTCTCAGCAGTCTTGATTCCAGCTTGTGCTTCATCCAGCCCAGCATTTTGCATGATGTACTCTGCATATAAGTTAAATAAACAGGGTGACAATATGTAACCTTCACATACTCCTTTCCTGATTTAGAACCAGTTTGTTGTTCCATGTCCAGTTCTAACTGTTGCTTCTTGACCTGCATACAGATTTCCTAGGAGATAGGTCAGGTAATCTGGTATTCTCATCTCTTGAAGAATTTTCCATAGTTTGTTGTGATCCACACAGTCAAAGGCTTTGGCATAGTCAGTAAAGCAGAAGTAGATGTTTGTTTGTTTGTTTTTCTGGAACTCTCTTGCTTTTTCTATGATCCAATGGATTTTGACTATTTGATCAATTCCCTGGCTGTATCATTTGCTAAATACTGATTAGTATATGCAGGGGTATGCACAAAAATTTCATCTTATTATTTTACCTGAAAGATTTTCTCCAATGATGGCACAAGGAAGATCCTGCCAGAACATAGAGTCCTCTATTTATTCAACAACTTCTTTCAGGTTCTTCCTATGCTTGGCACTGTCCTATGTGCCTCTCCAATTGTTCTAGACCTGAAGTATGAGCTCTGATGTGTCTTCCTGGGAGTCTCTTTCCATTAGGTTTGTGAATCAGCACTTCTGTGTTCCCAGAAATCAGAAGTGGGGAGAAGGAATCTAGGCTCTCAATGAAATACATGGGACTGTTCTTTCAGCTGTTGAAGCAGCACTCACTGCAGAAATCAATTATAATTCCTCCTGTTCTTGCTCTGTGCTCCCTATTCCAGAGGCTTGCTTCCTTCCATCTCCATGATTAAGTGAATGTCTAAAATGAAAGGCTCTTTTTTACCTGTTCTGTTTCTAATTCTAAACGGTCTTAGCATTTGAAATGTCTCCCACCTTGGGGAAAAATGAGGTGAGATTCTTCCTTCCTTAGGAGAGTAGCCAACATCTCTAATGAATTTCACATCACTGGCAAGGGAACTAATTGGTGAAAGAGTAGCTAATGTGTCTCTCTTCTCAGGGAAAGAGGTGCAGCGGGCCAAACTGCAAAAGTGCCAGCAGGCACCTACTAGTGGAAAAATCATGGGTGGCTCAAGAGACCAATTTCTGAATTGCAAATTGTCTTGTGTCTCTGGCCTCCCTTATTCCAGGCACCCATTCATCTCAGTGTATGATACAATTTGAGATTATGAAACCCAATGGAATATAAACTGATGGATTATTCACTACCTCATAATATAAAGATAAAATGGAATGTCACAACATAAATAATTGATTTCTCAAATGATACAGATACCTATTTGCAACATTATTATTAAGTTAAGATGTTCAAAATACATATATACAGAAGAAGAATCAGTGACAGGATAATTTTTTAAACACCGTTATTTGGGTAATGATTCTCCTCCATCTTTTAGAGAATGTGCTATATCTTTCTAAATTCTTTTGCAATTAAACTGTAATCTTATACAAAGCTTCTATTCCAAAGGTCAAATTAGAAAGCATTCACCCTCAAAGGCTTTAAGAAAGAAGTCATTAGAATGTCAACCCTTAAATGGAAAAACCATTAAAGCTCAGTATCCAGAGGGCTTTTTGTTAGAATCTAGGATCCCTCTAGCCTGCACGGAAGCCTTGCCCAAATTCCCAGGGCCAGGAGGAGAACAGAACCACTGTAGTCATTTAAGAAATTACAAGAAACTCTTCCCTTTAAAAAGAAAAAAAAAAGAACTCTTAGAGACAATGGTGTCTGCAAAGTTCAGCATATCAGTTTTCTGAGAGATGTGTTAAGAAAGGAAGGGGAGGCGGGGAAATGTTCTGATCCTGTCTGTCAACCACATGTATGTAGCTATTTATGCCTTTAAGATTTCCCCTGATGTATAATCACTGTGTGTGGTGTTGTCTCCATCTTGTCTTAATTATACTGACATAAGATCCCTAGGAATTTGCCTGATCATTTGAAGGAAGCTCTCCAACAGATTGCATAGGATCCAATTTTGATTGGATCCTCTTTGTATCTGTATGCTTCTGGGCAGGTCCCTTACTCTGAATCTGTTTTCTCATCTCTGAAATAGTAATATTGATGATAATCACAGCAACTAACCCATGGGACAGTTGCAAGAATAAAGATATGGCATGTGTGAAGTGTCTTATCTTCACAAGTTATTATTATATCACTATCATTCTTAAAGCCACATCTGAGAAGTCTTAGCATTGACCTGGTTACCCAGGTGGGTACAACTCAGAAGTTTCCTTCTGATATAAAACAGAGGGATCCAAAAGAATAGTGCAGGGACGTAAAAGGGGAATGAAACAAACTCAGAGAGACTCAGAAAGGTATATATCTGGTTGCAAGATGAACAGTGGATTTTCCATTTTGAACCTGACCTGTGATTCTGGCTATATCAGACTAGGAAAGTGTGTATGGTTTCCAGCCATTTGGTAGAATTTACAGTTGAAGAGGGCTTCCCTGGTGGCTCAGTAGCAAAGAATCCACCTGCTTATGCAAGGGATGTGGGTTTGATCCCTGGGCCAGAAAGATCCCCTGGAGAAGGGCATGGCAACCTACTCCAGTACTCTTGCCTGGGAAATCCCCTGGACAGAGGAGCCTGGCGGACTACAGTCCATGGGGTCACAAAAGAGTCAGAAATGACCTAAAGACTAAACACCAACAATACATGTGAGGAAGCTCTTTCTTTGTGAAGGCAGAATAACAGCAATGATGAATATAATTGCCCTTGGGCACTTTACATTCACCAGATGCCAGGTTCCACAATTTACCAGCATAATCTCACTTTTTATTTAGGGGGGAAATTCATTATCTCTTTTAAAAACAAGAAAGCCAAGGGCAGAGTTAGAATTGGAACCTGAGTTTATCAGATTCTTGTCTTCTAAATGTCACCGCTTTGCTGGGTCACTCTTTGGAGTCCCAGACCATCTAAGGGATTTGTTGTGGCTGAGTGGACCAAACAGGGAGCCATCGAGCCATGCTAGATCTCAAGGGATCAGCTGGGCCAGCTCAGTGCCTCCATCAGGTATATGACCCGCCATCTAGGACAGATGCTTGCTATTTTTTTTCCCTAAAAAGATCTTCAGGGATAGTCACTTTACCACCTCCCCAGAAGGCAGAGGAGCAGGGCTGGTCAAGCGTGGCAGAGCGAGGGCCTACGTGGGCAGATGTGCTCCGTGCTACTCGGGCTCCCAGCTGACAAGCTTGCTGTGAGGTGTTCTGCTTGAGAACTTTCTGTTTAAATGCTGGGCAAAGCAGCCTCCAAGTCTTAACTGCAGGAAAATCACTTTGCTTTCTGTAAGTGTTGCACGGGTTTGTCCAGTGCCTTCAGTTGTAGCAGAGCGAGTTTGGTGTTTATCACAGACCTGTCTACCTCCCAGAAAAGTGGTTCAGAGGATGACCAATGAGCTGTCTTTCCCTGCCAGCCATCACATCTACATTTTCTTGACTGCCTGTCTTTCCAAAGAAAGTGATCTTCTCTTTGATGCAAATTCTATACATGAAATAGATAAATACTTGAGGACAATCAGCATCTGTCAGCACCAATTTGAAGTCATGGCATGCGTGCTCAGTTGCTGCAGTTGTGTCTGACTCTTTGCGACCCAAATGCCGTGGACTGTAGCCCACCAGGCTCTTCTGTCCATGGGATTTCCCAGACAACAATACTGGAGTGTGTTTGCCATTCCCTTCTCCAGGGGATCTTCCTGACCCAGGGACTGAACCTGAGTCTTCTGCATTACAGGCAGATTCTTTACCCACCGAGCCGCTTGGGAACTCTCCTTTAATTATAAAATTGAAATAAGATTGGATTTAGTTGCTTATTTAATATTTGTCTTCCCTGCTAGACTCTGAGTTCCATGTCACCAGAATAATCACAATCCCAGTGTCCTAAAATATTATATATTTTTTTAAACTTTTATTTCATAATGAAGTGCAGCTGATTAACAATGTTGTGATAGTTTCAGGCGGACAGCAAAAGGACCATACATATGCATGTATCCATTCTCGCCCAAACTCCCCTCCCATCCAGGCTGGCACATAACGTTGAGTAGAGTTCCCTGTACTATATAGTAGGAACTTGTTGGTTACCCATTTTAAATACAGCAGTGTGTGTACATGTCCATCCTAAATTTCCTAACCATCTCTTAGCTGCATTCTTGCCCCCTGGTAACCATAAGTTCCTTCTCTGTGAGTCTTTGTTTTTAAATAAGTTCATTTGTGTTATTTCTTTTTAGATTCTGCATATAAAGGATGCCATATGTTATTTTTCCTTCTCTGTCTAACCTATTTCACTCAGTATGACAATCTCTAGGTCCATCCATGTTGCTAAAAATGGCATTATTGCATCCTATTAAAACACATTATATATTGAATAACAAAGGGGGGAAAAGGAAGGTCAAGTGTTGAGTTTCTGCAGGCTCTCTGTTTCCACAAGGATGAGTCATTTGACTGCTCTGAGATTAGTGTTAAAATTAATTTTATAATACAACAGGTAAGATAACTATAAGGATCTAGGCACATGGTAATGATGAGGTTGTTATTTTTTATTATTATAATTTTCATCAGTTAGTTCAGAAACAACTTTTTAAAGAGAAGGTAACTGAAACCTGTACAAATCTAGTAACTCTGCCCCCAAGTTGACAAAGCAGAAGGATACACACCTGATGTGTTCATTTCCTGGAGGCGCCATAACACAGTATCTCCATGGAAGTTTGCTCTCCCGCAGTTCTGGAGCCTGAAAGTCCAAAACTTGGTAGGAGTGTACTCCCTCTGGTGGCTCTAAGGGAGAATCTGTCCCTTGCTTCTTCCAGCCCTGGTGACGGCCCTGGCCTCCCTGTGCTTGTGGCCACATCATCCCTTCTTCTTCACCTCACCTTCTCTGTGTGTCTTTCTCCTCTTCTCCCTCGCTGTTATTAAAGACACTCATCGTTTGATTTAAGTCCTACCCAGGTAACCCAGGATAATCCTCTCATCTGGAGATCCTTAACTACATTTGCCAACACTTTCCCCAAATAGTCCATTCACGGATTTGGGGCTTCGGGATGTGAACATATCCTTTTCTTGGGGCCCTCATTCAGCTGGCTCTACCTGATCTCCATAAATGTAGATGGCCTCTTGCTCTTTCAGTAGGAGTCCCAGCTGAACACTGTTTTGCAGTAAGAAATGCTGAACCACGGTAGTCAAACAATAGAAATTTATACTAACAGCTACTGTGGTGATCATGGCTGTTTTTTATATATATTTCACAGACAGGTTCATCTAAAGACTCACAGTCCTCCTGGCTGAAAAAAATTAATATTAATTTCTTAGAATATTAATACTGCTCTTAGTTTTGATTGAGATGATTTTAAAGTATCTAAACCCAACTTATACATTCAATTTTTGGTTTATAGCTGAAGATATACTAATTCTGGCTGTGAGCTTCCTAAGCAAAAATGCTAGAGAGCCAGCGGAAGTAAACACACTCAGATTTGGATAGCATTATTCAGCTAAATGTGGAAGTCCTTCACGAAGAATCAGCTACAGAAACTGTCTTGTTAAGAGACACCTGTCACAAGCAATTTCATTCACTTAGCACTCGCTTCTAATATTAAAGGGTGTTTTGTTTTAACTCAGTATCTTCCATCCCCAGAGAGAGAGGGGGAGAGTGAGAGGACTTCAGTTTAGGTTCTTAGTTTTTAAATGAATCCAATAACAATAAACCCCACAAAATTAATACAGGGCTATATTTAGGGGTGTGTATACTGTGCAGTTTTATAACATAGATTCTGAAATACTGTGTTCATGGGAACATTTCCCTGGTGAATAAAGATTTGCAAGGCAGAGCATAGCTTTCATAAAGGATGAGGCCATCTTTGTCACACCAGTGATGACTGGAGACTTGGAACCTCCTTGGGGAAGTATTCTTGTTTTCATTATGGTTACCAAGGAGCAGTAAATGCAGTTGCCGAATTATTTCCACATTACAGGCAATGGAATGAAGAAAGCTAACCTTGTATAAAATGCTGTAAACAGGATGTTGGAATTCAAATGAAAAAAAAACTTCACAATTAGTTTCATCCTAAATGGAAATAGGTTTGCTTCCTGAGAACAGAGGTCATGCGTTTTACTTTCAATTCCTATCACACTTCTGCTTGTTTCTTCATAGCTTTAGGAAGGCTGGTTAATCATCTTATCTCTTCAGCAAGCCCATTAAGGTCTCTTATTAACTTATGAAATCTTGTCAGATGAGGTCCAAGAGCCAGCTTTGTCCTTGTCCTATGGTTAGTGTTGTGGCAAAGTCTTTCTAGCTTGTTTCCGTAACCATCTGGCTTATTTCCATATGTAATGGACAAAGGGATTTGGGGTTTTACTTTATTATTGGTAATTGCCTTCATGAAAAATGGCAGGATGTGGTTTAACCAAGTAGCGTTGCAGATACTGAAAACCTAAGTGATTTTTCTTTCCGATTCTTGATCACTGCTATTTCACGGACTTTTAAAAAGTATTTTTTTCTAATTTACAGTTCCCAAGAATGATTTATTTGTTTCAGCTGTCAGATTTCCAGACCTTTGTGGTAACCTTGTTTGTGGCTACCAGTATGGCATTACCTCATTCCATGCAGCATGGGAAAAATAACAGGGGAAAATGGTAACCACTTCTTCCTTTGATTGTGGTTTCTGAATATACAATAAGAAGAGAACAGCAAAGTCATGAACTACAGGTTCTGGGAAGTTGAAAGGACTCATGTGACATTCAGGTAACCCACTACTATGTATGAGACTTTAAGAATGACTGACTCATATTCATATCTGAGAAAACTTACCAGCTGCTGTCTCCCACTTTTCTGGTAGGTTATTACTAGTTGAGAATTGTTGTTGTTGTTTAGTCACTAAATTGTGTCTGATTCCTTGAAACGCTATGAACTGCAGTATGCTAGGCTTCCCTGTCCTTTACTATCTCCCTGAGTTTGCTCAAACTCATGTCCACTGACTCAGTGATGCCATCCAACTATCTCATCCTTTGTTGCCCCCTTCTCCTCTTGCCCTCAGTCTTTCCCAGCATCAAGGTCTTTTCCAATGTGTCAACTCATTGTATCAGGTGGGCAATTATTGGAGCTTCACCTACAGCATCAGTCCTTCCAATGAATATCTGGGGTTGATTTACTTTAGGATTGACTGGTTTGATACCCTTGCAGTCCAAGGGACTCTTGAGAGTCTTCTCCAACACCACAGTTCAAAAGCATCAATTCTTCAGTGCTCAGCCTTCTTTAAGGTCTCTCACATCCATACATGACTACTGGAAAAACCATAGCTTGGACTTTGGGGACTTTTGTCAGCTAATTGATGTCTCTGCTTTTGAATACACTGTCTAGGTTTGTCATAGCTTTTTTCAAAGGAGAAGATGTCTTTTAATTCTGTGGTGGCAGCCACTGTCTACAGTGATTTTGAAGCCCAAGAAAATAAAATCTGTCACTGTTTCCACTTTCTCTCCATCTGTTTGCCATGAAATAATGGGACCGGATGCCATGATCTTAGTTTTTGGAATGTTGAGTTTTAAGCCAGCTTTTTCACTCTCCTCTTTCACCCTCATCAAGAGGTTCTTTATTTCCTCTTTACTTTCTGCCATAAGAGTGGTGTCATCTGCATATCTGAGGTTATTAATATTTCTCCTGGCAGTCTTGATTCCAGCTTGAGCTTCATCCAGCCCAGCATTTTGCATGATATACTCTGCATACAAGTAAGCCGGGTGACAATATACAGCCTTGACGTATTCCTTTCCCAATTTGGAGCCAGTCCATTGCTCCATGTCCGGCTCTGTTGCTAGTTGGGAATACCAAATAAAACTATGCAGTGCCACACATCTTGTTGTTGTTCTCAATTAATGACACAAAGTTTACATCATTGGAAAATGTAACATGTTGCAAATCCACCACCTTTTCAAATATATCTTCCTGTCCATTCACCTCTTTCTGTAGTTTGGGACAAATAATGAAAACATGTGCTGTATTTTTCAGATTCTCATCCTCTAAGTTGATTATGTCATCAAAAAATATTTCAACCTCTGCAAATAATGTCTGGAACCCTATCCATCAGTGAAAAATGACCATGATGCTCCACTGTAGCTGTTTTCAGTGTATGCTGAGGAGGACACTGATTCAAGAGAGATGAGCAATGAGCCAGTTCATAGCTTTCTTTTCTTCAGGACTTCTGAGAGCCTTTGATGCTGCAGTGTGCATTATATATCCCAGGTAGGAGATTTGGGAAATAGTAAATCCCATACTCATTTGATGATAAAGCCCCTTTTTCTAACAGGAAAATCATTGCTCTCAGAAACAAACATTAATAATAATGCAAGAAACATTAGCATTGTACAACATCATGGAATGGAAAAGCAGGAAAAATGTCAACGTGGGTTTTAATCCCAGCTCTGTGATAAACAGGGCACTTGAAGCAAATCACATGACAGCTCTCAGCTTTTGCTTCCTTTAGGAGTGGCAATAAATGATCTCTTGAGTCCTTTGAAAACTTGCAATGCTGTCATTCTCTGCCCAAGGTTAAGTAGAGTCCCATGTGATACCCAGATTTCCATTTTGCAAGTTTGATGATGTTCTGCTGGTTTCAGGAAGAATTATTAAATCTAATCCACTGGATATTTAAGTGATTAACCTGAGAAGGTTAATATATTGAAAGTATCATCATCATGGACAAATAATCCAGATTCAGCAGGTTAAATATCAGAGTTGGAACTAGCAGGTGGACATTTTAACCTTACACCCAGATAAAGAGCTGGCATAGGTTTGGGCATAGTCCAAGGTTTAGGGGATAGTGAGTGGGTGAAGGACCCAGGCATCCATCCTCCTCCCCTCTCTCCAGGTTCTGGTACAAAGGGTGCATATGTGTTCTTTGCTTTTCTGTTTTCAAGAATGGAGAAGAACTTGTATGATTGGAATTTGGTGGAGTCGCTTTACCTTTTTTCATTATAACTTATGTGGTACTCCCACAAGGAATGGGACCCTCTATAATACATTATATTAAATAGATTTTAAACATAATTTTACTCATAACAGACTTATTTTCTACAGGAAAGATACCTTTTGATTCAGATTTGTTTTTAATACAAAAAAAGTATGTGTGATCACTTCCCTGGTGGCTCAGACCGTAAAGCGTCTGCCTACAATGCGGGAGACCCGGGTTCAATCCCTGGGTCAGGAGGATCTCCTGGAGAAGGAAATGGCAACCCACTCCAGTATTCTTGCCTGGAAAATCCCATGGATGGAGGAGCCTGGTGGGCTACAGTCCAAGGAGTCACAAAGAGTCGGACACGACTGAGCGACTTCACTTTCTTTTTTCAATCAGATTTATGTAAAATTTGATTGTGTACAAAATAATCTTCTCATTGCACCTAATTCTTATGTGTTCATTACTGCAGAAAATTTAGACAACTCTCTCTCAGAATTCTGAAAATTACTTTTCTTATCCTTTCATTAATCACAGAAACAGCTGGAGGAAAGAACAGGATGTTTTGTTCTCACTATAGAATTGTTATTTAGTGCTTTCTTGACACTTAGATGTAGGAGTTAAATTTGTGTTTGTTTTTTCTTCTAAATTAAATCCAAGTGCATTTCAATTTCATTATGTACTTGGTTTTGGTTTAAAAAAAAAAATAGGGACTTAAACAAGCTACACCATAACTTGAACAAACTGACCTTGGTAGCTGTTAACCTTTCTTCTTCCTTGTCATTCTTACTAAAATGGAATTATTTTGAGATGTCCCTTTTAGAATTATATCTGAAAGTTTTCAAGAAACCAAAATGTGGAAAGTTGAAGAACTCATCAGTATGGCTGACATGAACTTGAATTTTCTTAAAGCCAATCAAGCAGAATCTTTTGGCATTCCCTCATCTAAAAATATACTTGATTAAATTCACTTTTCAGTATCCTTTTTTAATTCCATAACATGGTTTTTAATGTGCCCTTACTTCTCTGAGGGAAAAAATGGAAATGAAAAGCTGGAATCTAAAAATAAAATCCATACTTAATACACAAGCTAAATATACCCCCAAGTTTTCTCATTGCTACATTAATTCAATGAAATCTAATTTAGGCTAGTACCAGTGTTCTGAATAAAGATGAATAAGTATTACCAGTTTCCATTGTGTTTCAGCTTCTTTCTCTAAGACTTATCAGAAGAAATGTTAATTGCTTAAGTTCTCATATAAGATTGTGTTCTTTAAAGTTCTCTGGAAGAGATTAAATGAAGGATGGCAAATACCTTTGCATTTATTTTTAGCTTCATCCTATTCTGTTGCAATACCCCCTAAGTATTCATCCTTAAGAGTTCAAACCATTCCTGGAGTTAACTTTTCAAAATCCTGATAACTATCAAGTTGTCCACAACAACCCCTGCACCACACACTCAAATTCCTACTCTATCCCTTATTGTTTGTGGGGCTGTTTCCCAAAATGCTGAACTCCTATACTATCAGATGCTAATAAAGACACCTCCAAAGTGTACAGGACTCAAATAAATTTAGGAAATAATGGATTGAGTAAAAATTTTTTTTAAATCCCTTTACTTTGGATTTTTTTCGGCACTGTGAACAGTAAATCTCTAAGAAATCAATATACATTTTTACCTTTTGCAACTAACCACAAACCATTTTTAAAGTGTCTCTGTTTTATCAGATTACTCTGTGGGAAACAAAATACAATTCCAGGGTGATAACAGTGTCTGTACTCTGACCTTTACCTACCTTTCTAGCATCTTGCCTCTTATTTTTGTGCTGATGCCTCACTGCCATCAGTGACCACACTGAATGCTTTAATGCCTCTTGATCTTTGTGCAAGCTGTCCTTTACCCCAGCATTCTCTTTCTTCCTTTTTCTCCTTTTGAAATCTTAATTTTTCCTCCTCGTGAAATCTTAGCTTTTTTTCCGGCTCAAGACTGAATGTTATATACTGTGTTATTATATTTTTTCCTGCAGGAACAGTAATTTGCCTTCTCCTCTGTAATCCCGCGGCACTTGGTTCACACATCTGCTAAAGCTCTTGTCATCGTCCGTTTTGAATCAGGTGATGGTCCACATTTCCCTACAAGATGAGGGACTCTTCAAGGGCAGCAGTGTCATCTTAATTTATCTTTACGTCTTTCATTTCTTAGCACTCCAGCAGGGGTATAATAGGCAGTCATCCTGGTTGAATAGAATCGAGTTGAATAACCACAAAACCATAAGTCAAACCAGGTCAGTCTTCTCAGACACCTGCTGTGGCTTCCAGTTTCACTCAGAATAGGACCCAAGGAGCTTACAGGCATCTACACGACCCCACAAGGTCATCCACCCTCAGTATAGTCCTGACTCCATCTCCTGACTGCTCCTTCCCTCACTTATTTCACTCCAGCCAGGCTGGCTCCCTAAAGTCCGTAAAACATGCTCAGTATCCTTCCTTTGAGAGCCTTTTCTTTTAGCTGGAATGATTTCCCCTAAATACCACCTGATTAAATACCTCACTGTTAATTATCAAAATTGAAACTCTTTGTTCCAATATCATCATTGTCTTGTTCAAGTCACCCTGGGCCCATTAAACATTCCAGCCTTCCTCCATCATCCCAGCTCTACCAGTCCCTCTTACCGTGTTGTATTTGTTTTGTTTTGTTTTCTTTCTCCCACTACATCATTACTTTCTAACCTACTCTATAATTTTTTTTTATTTTTTAATTTTTACTTTATTTTGCTTTACAATACTATATTGGTTTTGCCATACACTGACATGAATCAGCCACGGGTATACATGAGTTCCCAATCCTGAACCCCGCTCCCACCTCCCACTCCATATCATCTCTTTGGATCATCCCCGTGCACCAGCCCCAAGCATCCTGTATCCTGTATAGAACATAGACTGGCAATTCGTTTTTTACATGATAGTATCCATGTTTCAATGCCACACTACTCTATAATTTATTTATTTATTTATTTTTACTCTATAATTTAAAATGTATTATGTTTATTATCATCCAGCTTCACCTCGTTTAGATGTAAATTCTACAGGCACAGGAATATTTGTCTAATTTCTTCATTTCTGTGTCCCAAGGACTGTATTAAGCAATGTAGTGTGTGTGTACTAAGTCACTTCAGTCGTGTCCAACTCTTTGTGACCCTATACGTTGTAGCCTGCCAGGCTCCTCTGTGCATGGGATTCTCTGGGCAAGAATGCTGGAGTGGGTTGCCATGCCCTCCTCTATTAACATATGTTAAAAGAATAAAGCAAATGAACATGATTTTCATCCTGTTTTCTAGTACAGCAAGTGTGTGCTATTTGTCACAATATGTTCATGTAGAACTGAGTAAGATCAGGGTAGTTTTTGTTAGTTTTCATTATTAAAAAATGGTTCTCTTCACTTCAGCTCACTCAGGCTGTGAAAGCGGTAAAACATTGCACCAATTAAAATATTCCAATTAACACTAATCAGGAGGAGCAATATTAATAACACAGTTGAACCGGATTGTTGACTCTTCATAGCCTAATATATCACTCTAGACACAGTATGTCACTTTCTTCAGATAGTTTTTTCTTCCTTCTAATGAATTTTGGTAAAATAATGAAGACTTTCTTCAGGGGAGGAAAACAGAGCATTGAAAACAGTGGGTCCCTATTTTAAAATACCAAGGTTCTATCCTTTAATCCAATGCAACACTGCTGTCATCATCACCGTAGTTAAGTACAGTATTTCATTGCATGTCTACACCATCAGAACACAGATAAATTTTTGGAACCTAACATTCGAGACATTATCATTACCCTCAGGGATCTTGCTGAGTCTCCCCTCAAAGTGTTTTGGATTCTAGTTTCAGATAATTTACTGATTTTTTTTCCAGCTTTATTGAGATGTAACTGATATATAACATCGTGTAAGTTTAAAGTGTACCACAGGTTGATGTGATTCACTTATATGTTGCAAAATGATTGCTACCATATGGTTCACTAATATTTCTATCACATCAGTCATATCACATAATTACATTTATTTCTATAGTGACAACATTTAAGATCTCAAAAACTTTCAAGAATATAATATAGTACTGTTAATTATAGTCACCATAGTCCAGTATGCCACGTACAAGACACCATGCTGTACACTAGATCCTCAGAACTAAGCCATCTTATAACTGGAAGTTTGTATACTTTTTTTACTTCTTTGAATTTTTTTATTTTTTCATAGTTTATAGAATTCCATCCAGTGAATGAAAGTGTTTATTTATATAACTCACTATGTAGAACTTATGGTTTGTTTACAACTTGCTATTGTTGTAATGGTATGAAGAATATCCTTGAACATAAGTCTTTAGGTATGAATTAGATTTTTCCTTAAGACAATTTTTAGAACTGGAATCAATTGGTTAACATTTTTAAAGCTTTTGATACATAGTGTGAATATTTCTCCAGAAGTATTTTGATGCATGTATCCAAATATTGACCAGCATGTCCCTATTTCCCCCACCTCCCAGCCCCTGGTCAACTCTATTCTACTCTTTCTATGAATTTGGCTTTTTTAGATCCCACAAATAAGTGATGCTATACCAGTATTTGTCTTTCTCTGTTTGACTTACTCCACTTAGCATGATGCTCCAAGGTCCATCCATTTTGTCACAAATATCAGGGTTTCCTTTTTTTCTCATGTTGTTCATTCACCAAGTCACGTCCGATTCTTTGCAACCCCATAGACTGCAGCATGCCAGGCTTTCCTGCCCTTCACTGTCTCCTGGAGTTTTCTCAAACTCATGTCCATTGAGTCAATGATGGCATCTAACCAGCTCATCCTCTGTCATCCCCCTCTGCTGCCTTCTGTCCTTCCCAGCATCGGGATCTTTTCAGTGAATCTGCTCTTCACATCAGGTGGTCAAAGTGTTGGAGCTTCAGCTTCAGCATCAGTCCTTCCATTGTCTATTTTATATAAGTATAATATACATTTATGTATATGTTTCATATCTTCTTTATCCTTGAAGCTGTTGAAAGATACTTAAATGAACAAAGGATCTCAAAGAGATGTCTATACTCCCATATTCATTGCAGCATTGGTCACAGTAGCCAAGATATGGAAACAACTGTGTCGTTTACTTATTAGAGGCTTAACTTTGAGCAAGAATTTCAAATGTCTTCTATACAGTGCAGTTAATAATGCCATCTTTTGACTACATCAGAGAGATGCTTTAATGATCAAATAGTTTTTGTGAATAAAAGTCTTTTTTTACTTACTTGTTAAAAATAAATACTACACAGATTTATAGAGACGAAAAGTAGAATGTTAGTTGCCATAGTCTAGGTGGAGGATGAAGCAGGCAGTTATTGTTTAATGGGTATAAAACTTAAGCGTAACAAGGTGAAAAGAGCTCTGTAGATAGATGGTGATAGTGGTTGTACAACACTGTGAATGTATTTAATATCACTGAGCTATATACTAAAAATCTTTAAGAAGGGAAGTTTTATGTTACATATATTGTACCACAGTTTTTAAAAAAATGGACAAGAAAAATATGCACATCCCAGGAAGTCCATTGTGAAGGACTATATTCCTCTGGATATATGATTTCAGATGCCTTTCATAATTAAGGTGGTCCCAAATTCAGGAAAGCTCAACAAAAATAAAATAATTTTTTCAGAGTGCTATAAAAGTGTGAGGAAGCATCATCATTGGTTTAGTTGCTGCTACTTTTATTATTGCTTCCCAGGTAGTATTGTAATATCTCATAGTTTTAATGTTATCTTTGTCATCATTGCTTAATTTTTGCTATCATTATTATTATTATTATCATCACCAGCGCCATCTTTATCATCATTATTTATTTTATCTGAAACATAGCCTAAGAGAATAAAATTTCTTATATTGCCCATATCTAAACTCTGTGTAAGATATTAAGTATTTAACTATTATATTCATCGAATACCTAAGAGGTATCCTTGGTGGTTCAGATGGTAAAGAATCTGCCTGCAATGTGCAAGACCTGGGTTTGATCCCTGGGTCGGGAAGATACCCTGGAGAAGGGAATGGCTACCTACTCCAGTATTCTTGCCTGTAGAATCCCATGGACAGAGGAGCCTGGTGGGCAACAGTCCATGGAATTGTGAAGAGTTGGACAGGACTCAATGACTAACACTTTCACTTACAACTATCCAGCCCTGAACTAGATGTCACTATCCATATTGATGATCTGCAAAATTTATCTGTAACCCCAAAAATCAATACTCCCAGCACTCTCCTTGTCATTTATGCACATGTACAGACCAGAAAATACTTGCGTCATCCTACAAACACTTTTTCCTGTTGAGGTTTAACGAGGTGTGATTTTTTGCCTTCTTGGTTCAACTCTCATACTATAAACAGGGTTCTTTTGGCAGTCTGTTTAGTGTTGTGCTTTTTAGCATTTTTGTGCTCTTCATTGGTAATTTTGCTATTTGAAATAGCCCGTGATATAGCACTTCAGTGCTGTCTAGTGTTCCTAAGCACGAGAAGGCTGAGCTGTGTCTTACAGAGAAGCTGAGCTGTGTCTTACAGAGAAAATACCTGTGTTGGGTAAGCTTTATTCCCGCATGAGTTATAGAGCTGTTGGTGTTAATAAATAAACGTTCTGTATTTTAAAAGGTGCATTTGAATATAAACACACATAAATAAGGTTATGTATTGAATAGTTGTTGAAACTGTTGAGACCAAAGACTCTCAGAAACCTAACCCTGTATTTCCCCTTAGAACAATGGTTCAATACTCACTAAATCAATGTTTGCAGCAGTGGTATAGAACATAATTCCATCAGTGCTGAGAACTGCTTATTGATAGTGTTGAGCATAACACCTGATAGTGTTGTGCTATGATTGAGTGCAAGAACTTAAATGAAAATAACAAAACTTTAACCATTTTAAAAACCAAAACAACAGAGACTAAAGTCATAGTCTTTATGACTTTCAGATAAAGTACAGTTTCTTATGGCAAGTAGATGGGGAAAATGAGGGAAATGTAAAATTTCATTTTCCTGGACTCTAAAATCAATGTGGATAGTGACTACAGCCACACAGTTAAAAGATGCTTACTCCTTGGAAGGACAGCTATGGCAAAACGAGTGTATTAAAAAACAGAAACATGACTTTGCCAACAAAGGCCCGTCTAGTCAAAGCTATGGTATTTTCAATAATCATGTATGGATGTGAGAGCTGGACCATAAAGAAGGCCGAGTGCCAAAGAATTGATGCTTTCCAATTGTGGTGCTGGAGAAGACTCTTGAGAGTCCCTTGGACAGCAAGGAGATCAAACCAGTCAGTCGTAAAGGAAATGAACCTTAAATATTCATTGGAAGGACTGATGCTGAAGCTTCAGTATTTTGGCCATCTGATGCAAAGAGCTAACTCATTGGTAAAGACCCTGATGCTGGGAAAGATTGAGAGCAAGAAGTGAAGGGGGCGACAGAGGATGAGATAATTAGATGGCATCACTGAGTCAATGGACATGAATTTGAGCAAACTCAGGAAGATAGTGAAGGACAGGAAAGACTGGTATGCTGCAGTTCATGGGGTCTCACAGATTTGGACATGATTTAGCAACTGAACAATAACGATAGTTTCTTAGGTAAGAAACTAAGAATGTTCACAATAAAGAAAAGATTGATACATTCAGAAGACTCCCATTCATCAAAAAGCACTAGAAACAGAGTCAAGGAAGGAAGTCATAGAGCAGAGAGATAATTGTAAAAATATAACTGACAAACACAAGGTTCCCAATATGTAAAGAACTGCAATGAATCGGTCAGAATAAGGTACAAATCCACTAGATGACTAAGTGGATGACAGTAATTGGCATTTTTAAGAATGATGAAATGTGAGTGGGCCTGTAAACATGAAAAAACAGCTTTATTAGTAACTGAAGAAAGTGTGAATTAGAAATAATGAATTGCCATTTAGGTACAGATTGACAAAAGTTAAAATAGTAGGTGTTAGTGAGAAACAGCAGGGAGTCTCATTCAGGCTGACAAGATATTAAAACTTGCCCCAACCACTTTAGAAAACAGATTATATAAACCTCTTATGAACTAGTAAATCTAAACTTTTCTTTTACTATACTCCTGGATAAATATTCTCTAGATCAGAGAAGTTCTTGAAAATATTCCCAGGAAACATGTGTTCATAGCAATTTAGTTTATAATAGTAAATTAGTAGAAAAAAGAACTATCTGTAGACAGTGAAAAGGATATATATACTGTGGTAAATTCATACAAGAAAGTATTAAATGAGATGAAGGAACTGTAGCTATGTCATTGAGATTGCCTCTCAGAGGAATAATGTTAAACAAAAATACTAAGTCTCAGAGGCATTCCTAGTATTAATACAATTCCATTTTTTATAAAATGCATGTTATATTCAAGGCTAAACAATAGATTGTTTAGGAATATGTGTGTGTGTATATATATATATATATGACAAAAGCATAAGAATATTTCAGAATGATGAAATCAGTAGTGGAGCAATAATCACAGACGAAGACACAGGGGACTTCAAAGTTCCTGGCAGTGTTTCATCTGTAAATCTTGGTGTTAGGTTCACAGGTGTTCAGTTTATTATTCTTTAGGCTCTGCATAATTCACTGTACATGAACTTTTATGAGCTTTACATGTCATGCAAAAAAAAAAAAAATTTAAATAAAGAAAAACATCAGGGTCTGGAACCAGGCAAACCTAGGTTAGAGTTCTGGCCTTATTATTTACTACCAGTGGGAACATGAATGAATGATTTCATTTTCTGTACCTCAATTTCCTCATAGATAAAAAGGACTACAGTAGTACCTTTTTCATGGGTCTTGTTGAAAGGATTATATGAGTTCATACCTGAAAAGTACTTAAAATAGTGCCTGGTACATAGAGAGCACACAGTAAACCTTAGCTGTCATTACTGTGATTATTACTGCAATCCAGAGACATCTCTAAATTAGTACCACACTTCCAACTGAGAAAGAAGGATGTGAGCACTGCGTCAAGACTGAAGTCCCAGGTTGCCTCAGCAGCAATCTGTAATACCTTCACTAGCTCACTCAACTACACACACGCACACATGCTTCCGGGACGTTTAAAAATGGGTTTATCACGTGTTAGGCTGTGCAGCACCCGATGGCATCACGAGCTCAATGAACATGAATTTGAGCAAGCTCCAGGAGCTAGTGATGGACAGGGAAGCCTGGTGTACTGCAGTCCATGGGGTCGCAAAGAGTTGACAGAGCTGAATGCTGCGCAGCATCCTTATAACTACAGCTTCATCTACAGTCTTTAAAGAAGTCTGTGGAAATCCAAGTGCCACGTGAGACTGAGGCTGTAGAACAGTGGTAGGATTTCTTGCAAATAACAATGTGAATGATGCTGAAATCTTCTGAAAACTTGCCTTAAAGTTGTGAGGCAGAGACACACCCAGAGGCATTCAACTAGAAAATGACCTCAGGAGTGACACTCTTAAGATGGAAAGATGGCAGACTATGACTCTGAAGATAAGGCCCGAGCTGCATAATGAGCTTGTCTCTTGTGAAAAGCAGAGCACTAGTAGTGTCAGTGGTTGACAGAGTCTAGGTTTGATGGGTTTGAGTAACCAGCCTGAACACACTTAATATTACAGTTCTTACAAGAATCCAGTTGCACATTGCAGTAGAGTGAGGCAGTGCTGTGTGCTGTCTGTGAGCTTTGACCTGTAGAGAGAAAGTGGGGAGAATCAGTAGGGCTGAGACAGAGATGGAAAGCGCAGGTCATAGGCATTGAGCTAAATTAAAACCCAGACCCAAGATCCATACACCTGGGTCCATCACCCTTGCAAATGCAGTGGTGACTGGATGAATCACCCCAGTAAAATACTTCTTACCAACTCCCATAATGCTTTATTTCTATCAGTCTACAGCATTGACTTTTCCCTTTGTACCTTGTAATAGTGTGCTTTATATTCCTATCTACTCTAATCTTCTTGAGGTCAGGAATGACTGATTCACCATAGTATTCTCCACAACACCCACCAGACAAGACAAGAAGAAAAGAAGGGAGGGGCAAGGAGGGAGTTCAGATTTAAGAAAGAAAGGTGCTATGGGCTGAATATTTCATATCTCCTCCCCAAATCCATATGTTGAAATTTTAACCCACCAAGTGATATTATAAGGAGGTGGAGCCTTTGGGAGGTAGTTAGGTCATGAGGGTGGTGTTCTCATAAATGGATCAGTGCCCTTATAAGAAGAGATGTGGAGAGCTTTCTCTCTCTCTCTGCTTTCTACCACGTGAAGACACAGTGAGTGGATGGGCATCTGCAAACCTGGAAGCAGTTTCTCACTAGACCCCAGATCTGCCTACACATCTCAGTGTTAAGAACTGTGAGAAATAACTGTTGTTTAGGGCACCTCATCTGTGGCATATTTGTTATAGCAACTCGAACAGACTAAGACAAACATGAAGATCTCCCCACCTCTGAAATTCTCTGACTTTGTAGGATTTCTGAGGCAGAAAAGAGTAACTACATCTAAAGCAGAGCATAAATTATCACAATACTTGTTGGATAATTGTCTTCCCTTAGGAAATCAGTGTATATTTAGCATGCCTGCTCAGGTGTTTCTCCCACTTCTTTAGTTATCTAGAAGTTTGTTTTTGTTTTTGCCAAGCACTCTTTGAAACTTTTAGATGGAAGATGAAAATACTTATTTACTAGTTTCCTCAGGTGTTACCTGAACTAGGGCAGCTTCAACTTCAGTTAGAAATAAGAAAGTACAAAACTAAATCAGGACAGCTTGGCACTTCATTGAGCAGTTCTCTGCAGCCTCAGTGGGGGCCAAAAGCTGAGTCGGCAGAGGGGCAGTGATTTATTTCTCCACATTTAGAAGCAGGATGGGAAGTAGCAAGATCCTGCTTTTCTATTATCTTCCTCTTTTATAGTTTTCATTGCCACTTCCTGATCCTGTTTCCCTAACTTATTTTTACAGCACTTATCACCTTCAAGGATGCTCTGCATGATTTATTCTTTTTTTGTTTATGGTCCTTTCACCTACTTTATCCCCTTTAAGAAAAGAAAAAAAAACCACATTTATTATTTGGCTGTGTTGGTTTCTAGTTGTGGCACGCATGATCTTTTCATTATGGCGCACAGGCTTAGCTGCCCTGCAGAGTGTGGGATCTTAGTTCCCCAGCCAGGGATTGAACCTATGTCTCCAGCAGTGCAAGGCACATACTTAACCACTGGACCACCAGGAAAGTCCCACACTTTACCTGCTCTGAGGAGACAGATTTGTTTTGTTTTTCAATGGTGTAACCCCAGTGCCCAAAACCATGGCTGACGTGTAATAGACACTCGTCAGAGGCCTAGTGTAGGTGTTGAATGAATCTGTTATCAGTTCCCAGGGTGTATTTAAAAGCAAAGGGACTTGAGTGATGACATTTCCAAAAACTGGCAGGTTTATCACAGTGAAGCTTTATCTCTAATTACTCTCTGTGAAGAGAATGGTGAAACAGCCCCATAGCATAGTCTAAATAGATGATGAATAAACACATGGCTTGCATGTGTATTTGATGATGGTTTTATTTTCAAAACTGTAATTAAATGAGATAAAAATATATGGTTGGAGTTGCTGAAGCAACTTAAATTCAACATAAATAACAGCTGCTCTTCATCTGGGAATTTCATCTATATACAGCATTTTTTATGCCCTTAAACATTTTTAAGCAGTATTCAGCATCCAGTATCCCAAGAAATGTTTTATACTCAGAGAAGGGGAAGGAAAATAGAAAAGAAATGGCCCTGTAAGAACCAGTGATTAAACAAAGCTGTTACTTACAAAAACTTTGATTTTTCCCCAAATAATTGTATAGCTGAGCACCAAAGAATTGATGCTTTTGAACTGTGGTGTTGAAGAAGACTCTTGAGAGTCCCTTGGACTGCAAGGAGATCCAACCAGTCCATCCTAAAGGAGATCAGTCCTGGGTGTTCATTGGAAGGACTGATGTTGAAGCTGAAACTCCAATACTTTGGCCACCTGATGCGAAGAGCTGACTCATTTGAAAAGACCCTGATGCTGGGAGGGATTGAGGGCAGGAGAAGAAGGGGATGACAGAGGATGAGATGGTTAGATGGCATCACCAACTCGATGGAACTGGGTTTGGGTGGACTCCGGGAGTTGAACTCAGGGAGGCCTGGCATGCTGCAGTTCATGGGGTCGCAGAGTTGGACGCGACTGAGCAACTAAACTGAACTGAACAAAGCATGTCCAGTTTCTTAGGAACAGTGAATTTAAGCATGACTGGCATTTTCTTTATGAGTCACCAATCCCTATTTAATTAGTTCAGAAGTCCAAAACGGAGTGTATAGTGAGGAGTCTTCTATTTGTTTTGAAAGCAAAACTTTCTGCAGAGCACGGGTATCAGGAAGTACTGATAAAGTTTACCTCGCCCTTTAAAGTTAATAAAGTAAGTTCCTCCCAGGCTGCTTGGGGAAAATGTCTATTTTTTGGATAGGATTAAGAAAATCCCATGGGCAGAGGAGCCTGATAGGCTGCAGTCTATGGGGTCGCGAAGAGTTGGACACAACTGAGTGACTTCACTTTCAGTTTTCACTTTCATGCATTGGAGAAGGCAATGGCAACCCACTCCAGTGTTCTTGCCTGGAGAATCCCAGGGACAAGAGAGCCTGGTGAGCTGCCATCTCTGGGGTCGCACAGAGTCGGACACAACTGAAGCGACTTAGCAGCAGCAGCAGCAACATACAATTTGGACTTCCCGGATGGCTCAGTGATAAAGAATCTGCCTGCTGATGCAGGGGACACCAGAGATGCAGGCTCGATCTCTAGATCAGGAAGATCCCCTGCAAAAGGAAATGGCAACCCATTCTAATATTCTTGCCTAGGAAGTCCCATGGACAGAGGAGCCTGCCAGGCTAAGCCCATGGGATCACAAGAGTTGGACATGACTGAGCAAGTGAGCATACATTCAAGAGACAGTTTAATGATATGAGCGTCTTCCTAGTTTTGTTTATGACCCAGCCGGGAGAAACTACCTCTCTTCCTTCAGAGATTATTATCCACTGCCATAAAGTGCTAGGCAAATTTGGTAGCCAGCTCATTGCTCAGGCTTGTACCTCTGAAAACTTAGTAAAAGAAAATAAATGGAATGAAGAAATCAGAGATGAAGCCATTTCTCTTCACTTTAAAGTGAGGTTCTTCATGATGGATAGTGTGGCTGGTAGAACTGTGGTCTCTGGATTTTTATCATGACCAGTGGCCTGTATATCTTCATCTAGTTCACCCCCAAGGTTTTTTCTGTAGATTAGTGACTTTATGATGGCCTCTTGATACAGTGCCTTTTCCGCATTTCTGCTGAGAATATTTATTCTGTTACTTGGGCATATCTGACTTGCCCTCTAGGGTTGCTCGTTTATTAGGAAGACTGGGACAGTGAATTACAACTTGCTAATTTTAATTTTCAGAGGGGAGAGTAAAAGCCCATAAAGTATAAGTTCAAAATGGAGGTTCTCATGTTTCTTTATGCCAAAACTGTAACGATAAAAAAAAAAGAAACTGTAATGATAAGTCTGTCAAGTGAAAGCACTATCACACTAGATGAAGAACAGATAATTGTAGGATATATCCCCAACTGGCTAATAATAGTCCTGATTACAAAGACCAACAGGCCCATGCGATTTGTATAATGTCCTTTCATATTTTCCTCATCTCAAGTATTCCTTGGGGCAGGTGTCAGTGGGTGAGAGGATGTTTCTTATTTTTGGTCAAGCAGTGCATTTGTTTCATATGCTGATTGTATTCCTATCTTAGGGTGTCTCTAGGCTTTCATTTTAAGGCAGAGTAGGTGGCCTGGTGCCATTGATTAAAGACCTTTTCTCAAAGTTACCTTTAGAACATCCCTGGTCATTAAGCACACAAAGGTCCTTCCATAGCCAGGATGCTGAAAGATAGTGTGTCATGTGGACAAATACGAGAAGATTCACCCTACTCCAGCACATCTCCTGCATACCACCTCAGTGTGTGAAACATGATAGAGAATGGTGCTCGACAAATACTAAGTACCCCATATGTGTCAGAGATACTTTAGGCACTGTGCATATAGCATGTAGCCTGATAAAGACGGTAAAGACTCCTGCCACTATTGAGCCTTATTATTTTTTGTGGGGGGGGGGGCAGGAGAGGAGGGGTAGGCGGGACTGTAAACCAAATAGTATATTAATGAACAAAGTAATTGCAGATGCTGGTGATGATTACTATGAAAGACAGAATAAATAGGTGATGTGATAGAGAGTGGAACTGGGTTGGAGGGCTATGTCATAAAACAGTCAGGGAAGGCTCCTCTGAGGAGGTGACGTTTGAGTTGAGTCCTGGAGAATGAGCATGATAAGCCAAAAGATGGGTAGAGAGCATCCAAGACAGTAGCACCAAGTTCAAAGGTCCTGAAACAGGATTAGCCTTAAGATGTTTGAAGAACAGAAAGCAAAACATGGTTGTTACCATATAAATAAGTAAGGGGGAGCATAGCAGAGCCTGAAACTGGGGGTCTGGATAGGGACCAGATCCCTAAGGGTCATTGTAGAGCTCAGTAAAGAGTCTGTGTTTTGTTCTGAAATTTACTAGGCCAGATGCTGTTCTGGAAATTTTTGTTTCTCTTTGTGTTGTGTAAGTATGAAACCAAAGATAGAGAATCCAGCTGCCTAACCATTAACACTCCTGAGTCAGGATGATACGCGAAAAAGAGATGAGCTCCTGTAGAGAAAAATGCTATAATAATAGCTTGTGTTTTAGGGCACCTGTCTCTGAAGGAGAACAACAGTACTTACGATGCCAGGTTGTACTCACCACAGCAACCTCACGCGGTAGGTAGGTGCGTACTTGTATGGAAGACGCAGGGAAACTCAAGCAGCTTAAATTGGGTTGTTCTTAGGCTTCTTAAATAGCATGGGAATCTTGATAAAATAGAACGTGTCAAAGAAATGAGGAAAGAAAAACTCCAAAGTAAGAAATAAAAATAGCTATCAGGATAGCCACATACTTACAGAAAAAGGGGCAGCAAAACAACCTTTATTTTCTTGTAAAGTCAAGAAAATAATAGCAGAGGGGTGAAAAAGTTAAGTCTCAAATAGTCAGTTGTAATATCAGGAAATGTTGGTTTCATTCCTGATGTTTAATTCAATATGGAATAGAGAACTTGTGGGTCAAAGAAAACCTGGGTTCTAATCCATACTCTTCCTTATACTAGAACTGTAATCTTCCATGTGGGTTTTATTTATTAGTATAAAGTGGATGAGTAATAATATTTCCCTCATAGAAATGTTGTCAGGTTTTAATGAATGACTAAACAGCAAATGAGAAATTGTGCTCTTTACATAAGCTAGTTGAAATTGGACTTACATTTCTTCCTAAAGAGTTAATATTTACAAGTTGTATCAATTTCCAGATCAGCCCACAGAAACCTCCTTAACACATAACATTGATTATGCTATTTTAAGGTCTTGCCTAGGTTTAGTTACTGGAAGGTAAAATGTGCTGTGATGATGTGTTGCAAGAAGAGAAAGAGGAGAATAACCTCCTGCTAAATGCAGAATTGCTGATCCCAGACAAATTTGTCTTTCCCAAACGGCACAAATCTTTCCTATCCTGTATTTGTTCCCATTTTCCTTTCCAGCTCTTCTACAAAAAATAAAATAGATAATATTGAGTGAGAAACTAGTATTGTTTATAGACAGTTTTGTTGCTACGTAACTATTTCAGTAAAAAGCACCTATGAAGAAAATCAAATTTAAGAGTATTTTTGTCTTTAATCCTTCTTTGAGGTTTCTCAGCCCTCCTTTGCCTTCTCCAGTATTTCTTAGATTACATTTTCTTTGTTTCTTTTATGGTCAATCAAAACTCATATTCAAAGAATCTGTACTGCTCTTATTTATTTAAGAGGAAGCAATCTTAATGAATTAATTAATTCTTCACTGTAAGTGACTAATAGCAAGGTAATACATTTGCAGTCATTTCTGGTTCTAAGATGGCATTTCTATAATCCCAAAGTAATCCCTAAATTATAGACTTTCATCTGCTATGGCTAATGAGAGTGAGAATAAAATTCATATATTTGGAGGGAGTACATTGTGAGGGTTGGAATCAGCCCCTGAGAGAGCACCCTCTAGTTTTCATTTTTAACTTTGAAACAAGTGCTCTAAGGATTTTCATAGTGATGTCCATAGCAGTAGCCTTAGGCTATGAAAGGACCGTCGTGAGCTATTTCTATGGCTGAGACATTTGTAAAATGAGTGTAAATTAACTTAGGAATATTAATAAGGTTCTTTGTTATCTATACAAAAGTCTCTCAGAAAGAGATTTGCTTTTCTTCTCAATGTCAAACCACTACCCAGAATCAGATCTTGGTCCATTACTTTAAGCTGCCAACAAATTAGGTTATTTAATATCAAATCTTCAGCATATATTATACATATTTTTTACTGTTTTATTTAGTTGTTGGAGAGAGAAAATGGCTGACACCAATACTTGGAGCAAAAGAGGAACTCAAAAAATATTTGCTGAAGATTGGCTGAACAAATAGAAAAATTACTGACATCAGGAAAAACAAGATACTGACAAGCATATCTATCTGTCTGTCTATCTATCTATATTCAAGTTCCATTTTCATCCATCCTCTTTTCAACTGGTGTGCAATGTAAACTCCTAAAATTTTAAGCTCAATGAGTAAATTTATATGGCCAGCAAATAGCATAATGTGTCATCTTGTATTTCTGTTTTAAAATAACAATATTTTGTACCTTTAAAAAGGTACACAGACATTAGTTTTTAGTGTTTGGAAAATAGTATTTCCAAACTTACTTAGCATGAAAAGATAACACTAGCTGTCTCAGAACGTATCATCATAAGAAGTTCTTTAAGGAAAATTATCTGAATTCAGTGTATGTGAGTATATCTTCATTGTAAGTCACATGAAGAATATAATCCATGTACTTGAAAAGATAAGGTGTCTGGCTCACTTCAGCCCCAGTCTAGAGTTGAAAACAGACCAGCCAAAGAAGAGGTATTTTAAATCTTAGCTTATTTTGCGCAGTGCGATTGACCTACTACTCCACTGCTACTTTATCTGGTGAAAGGTGGGGTCACTCGGTTACCCCTGTGTCCCTTTCTGTGGACTTTCCTGTGATGCTGAGAAATGAGAGTGCTGGTGCAAACATCCATAGACCACTGACTGTTGGCCAATTATTGTGTTAAGTGCTTTACATTCATAACCTTAGTCTCTAAAGAGTGCTATGAGATAGGAATGATTGTCCTGATATTCAAAACGAAGAAACTGAAGTTAATTCACCCGCATCATATAGCTGAAGAGTTGAAAGAGCTGCGTCTATGCTCCTGACTCCAGAGTCAGTGTGTTAAACCATGCAGTAACTCTTCCTCTTGCTAAATACACTCTCACAGGTAGACCAGGTCAACCATGCCAGTCTCACTAATGGTTTCTTCCTTCTTTTTGTGTGGAAAGGATGTCAAAAATGGGACTTTGCAATTCATAAGGTTTCTGTAAAGTTTGACTTATTATCAGTCTTAGTTCCTGTCATCCAGGAGCCATGCAGATGTGCATCCACGCATGTAAAACATTCAAGGAGCAAATGACAGAGTCAAGACACAATTTTAAATATGCTACATGACAACTGGTTTTTAAAGTTATACCCCCCAAATACTTCATTTTGAAATAAATGGCACAGTCATCATTATGGGAATTATATTCAAAACAAATGTATCCCTTGACCATTTTCCCAAGCTGACATTGATTCTTTTTATTGATTGCTTCTTTGAAACTTGGAAGAAGCAATAATTATAATAATAATATAATTATTATTAATAATAATAGTACGAAAACAACTGGTACTGACAATTTCTTGTTCTGAGGCCACTTAGTGAGATTTAATAGAATCCAGGTCTACCCAAGTCAGGAAAAAAAGTGCACTGGTATATATTTTTTTAACTTGTAAATGATATATGCATTAAAATTATGTACATTACTTGCATGATTCACTGTACCATTTTTCCACTTTACTTTTCTTCTGCTCCTCTGTGGATTCTTGACAAACCATGATGTATGTTACTATCTCATTAACCTTTCCTGGTCATTTTAAAACTAAACTTACGCTCTTCTGTGGGTGGTCCTACCCTGTGGATGGCTTTAAGTTTTTCTGTTCATATCTGTGATAGGCAGCCCCTTAATGATGTCTTTTAAAAGTTACTCTTCCTTATTTGTTGTTACTATTTCTCAAAAAATACCTTGGATCCTTGATTTTGCTTTCTTTAGTCCCGTCCAGTGTTTTTTGTTTTTGTCGTTTGGTTTTGTTTTATACATACTACTTCATGTCCTGCTCTAAACGTTAAATAACTCTCCAGACAGTAAGTATCTGGAGATACTTCCCCCTCACTCTCTGATTTACTTTGCAGCCTGAATTCTAAATGTTTTCAAATATTAAGGCTTTTATTATTTATCTCATGTTGCAGCTACAAGACCTTTGTACATGTTTACTCCTCAAGGAATTTAGCTGTTAAAGCACTTCCTCTATGCTATCAATGAGCTACACATTTCAAGTACTATAATGGCATATTTTTTAAAACCTCATGTAAAAATAAAGTGCTAATATTATATTCTACAGGAGAATAAAAGACAACTGTTTTCACAGAAAAAAAATATAATAGGAAAACACAGATGCCGTGAAATTATGCATATTTAGCCTTGATTTCTAGAAAAAATTTATATAAAATAGTGATGAGTGAAATCAACATCTAAATGTATGGCCACTCTTTTTTTTTTTTTTTAAGGTCTATAATTCACTTGTCAAAGAACCATATTCAAAGCTGGAAAAAATTCTGATTTTCAGAAACCATGGTACATGAATATTAATTCTTTGTCACATGTATACATCATTTAGTCAACCATATCTTTAGTAACTAGTGGCACAGAGCTAAAAGGTCTATTACCCAAGTGTCATTGTTCAGCTACCTCCTTTACTGTGTAGCAATCCTACCTTTTAATACAGTGGTTTCTGATTGTTTTCTCCTGTTCCACTTCATCCTCTGCACCTGATGTTTAAAATCCCCTCATCAAGTGCTCATCCACAAGGAAAAGCAAAGGAATAGAAATTGGAAATCAAATGTACCAACTCATTGTGTCGTGCATTGAAATATGGATTTTTTTACATACTCCCTGAGGAGCAAAAATTCATACATTCCATCGAATTTTTTTTTGTCCCTAGGATACCAGGTAACTAGTTTGAATGCTCATTCTCACTGGCTTCACTAAGTCAGGGAGGAAGTTGGGAAGTGATCGAGTCTGGTACTTGGTAGCAATGGCTTTGGAGAGAGGAAGATGAGTTTGTATTCTTCTGGACACTTTCTCAGTGTGTAAAGAAGGTTCTAAACTTCTCTGAACTACAGTTATAGCACCTGCTAATTGGGAATTAAATCTATAGTGGAATTAAATGAGATCTGGGGGAAAAGTTCTTAGCAGACCTCAATACATTTTTGCAAGTAGATGCAATCATTGCTATTAGTGTTACAGTCATGGTGATAGAACATTATAAAGTATTCTAACTAACTTAGAATGCTTGTTGCTGTGAACATTATCTAGTACCAAGTCTTTGTAGATAAAATGACGCTCAGATAAAATATATGAGAATATTTCTGGGAAAGGCCTGCCCGTGTCCAAGTTTCAAAAAACTGCATATTCACATAGTTCTTTAATTTGGAAAATTATCATGCTGCTAGCAATTAGGATCTAAATGGATAGTTATAAGTGAACAGAGCAATAATGAACAAGCAGCATTTTCTTAAACATGTGCATAAATATGGTGGACTTTGAGTAGCCTCTTCAACTCTCACTGGAGTGCATTTGTTATTCAAAACCCTGTTTTAGACAAGTATGTATTTACTTTTTGCTGTACTGGGTCTTCATTGCTGTGCCCTGGCTTTCTCTAGCTGCGGTGAGCAGGGGCTCATTGCATTTCATCAGCCTCTCATTACAGTGGTTTCTTGTGGAATATGGACTCTAGAGCACAGGCTCAGTAGTTGTGGTGTTCAGGATTTGTTGCTCCATGGCATGAGGAATCTTCCTGGACCAAGAATCAAACCCATGCCCCCTACATTGGCAGGCAGATTCTTAACCACTGGTCTACCAGGATTGTTCCAAAACCCTTTCTTAATGGAATAATTGAGATATGATTCACCACTGGATTACAGTATTCTGAAGTGGACAGAGCAAATAAATAGTAAGCCCCAGACTTGGAGCATGAAAGGCTTTGTGCTTTTCAAGTATGATTAATACTCATTTAATCTTGCCCCATCATTCTTATTCTAAAATAAATCACATTTACTCTCATGTTATTTATGAGAAAATTAAACCTTGCATACTACATGGCAGACGTGATTTTCAAACTCAGATCTGACCAAATGCAATCTTTCCATTCATTGTATTTACCATCTGGAATCTATTTCAGTTAACTACTAAGAATCTTATCTAAATATTTTCTCAAATACCAGATTAACATGATTTTTCTAACTGTCCAAATCCTGTGGAACTTCATGGATTCATAAACTATAAACAAAGAAATACGAATCCAGTTTTAGCTACAAGGGAATTCCTTTTAAGCTCAATAAGAACAGTTTAAGAGCTTCCCTTGTGGCTCAGCTGGTAAAGAATCTCCCTCAGTGTGGGAGATCTGGGTTCCATCCTCAGGGTGGGAAGATCCCCTGGAGAAGGGAAAGGCTACCCACTCCAGTATTCTGGCCAAGAGAATTCCATGGACTGTATAGAGTCCATGTAAAGAGTCAGACTTGACTGAGCTACTTTCACTTCACAAAAACAGTTTTTAAAAAATCGCCACATATATTTTTTATTTTCTTTCCCTCCCATTTCTTAATGTTCTTCCTCTAGTTAGAATCAAGGTGGATTTTGCCTGGATAAGATTTGTTCTTTGTTACCCATCAGCTCTTAATTTTTCATGCAACTCTGGAGATTGGACAAGACGTCTGTGCAAAAACATAGATGACTTATTTTAAGAACCTGTATGCAGAAGCAATAATTTAGATGATTCAGTGCCACTTTTAGGGATAATGGTTTACAGTATGAATGCCATAATGAAGTTTTTTTTTCTTTTAATCTGGAGTTTGATTTTGAAGGCTTCTCAAACCATTCTTTTAATGAAAAGAAAACAAAATCATGTTCTAGCCTCACCTAATAAAAATAATTTTATTACATGAGAAATGTAGCATAAATTTGGGCTTCCTTAGTGGGTCAGATGGTAGAGAAATGTAACTTAAATTGTGGTCATGTTTTGTTTTGCGCTAAGTACATGTCTGTTCTCCAGGTGGCCCTCTGCACACCTCAAGTTCAGCAGTCTTGGGTTCCCACAGTTAGATGTCATCTGTTAGGCCTGCCCACTAAACTCTGGAGTCCTTACAGGACAGAAGCGATCTTCTCATATCATCTGTGTCCTGAGCTGGCAACCAGATTTTTATACACTTAACTGATAAAAAAAAAAAAAGTATGAGCATAAAATTTGCCTAATACCAGAAGAAGCTGGTAATTAAGACATGTATGTGCATAAATTACTTTAACATTGTGCTGCTGCTGCTAAGTCACTTCAGTCGTGTCCGACTCTGTGTGACCCCATAGACGGCAGCCCACCAGGCTCCCGTCCGTGGGAGTCTCCAGGCAAGAACACTGGAGTGGGTTGCCATTGCCTTCTCCAATGCATGAAAGTGAAAAGTGAAAGTGAAGTCGCTCAGTCGTGTCTGAGCCTTCACGACCCCATGGACTGCAGCCTACCAGGCTCCTCCTTCCATGGGATTTTAATCTCTAAAACCAAGCCTGAGTACGGAAACATCCCACTTTTAACTCCAGGAAGGCTATCCAGATTTATTTCCTAGCTCCATTACTTCCTGATGTTATACCTACCCTTTAAAAAATGTTAGTGCCTCTCTTTTCTAGTCTGTAAAATGGAAACATTAATCGTACTTAACTCATGTTCTTATTGTTAGGATCACTTGAGGTAATCACCATAAAATACTTGCCAAAATAGCCTGCATGGAGGAAACAGTCAATACATATGACTGAAGTTTGATCTGCATGGATACAGGGCTTATAGCCCTACAGAATAGACTTAGCTTAGAATAATCCTCAAATCCAGAAACAGGTTACTACATGAAATATTTTAGACCAAAAAAAGAAAAGTAAAGAAATAGCACTTAAAACAATTGTTGTTGAGAGGATTTATGTTTGAAAAGATGAAAGAAAAAAATATTTGCTGCAGGCAAACATGTACTGGTGAAACTTTCAGCAGTGATGTACACATTCTGTCTGTCTACTGTCCAGTGTGGAAACACTGACTGTGTGTAGCCCCTGAGCACTTAAGATGCAGCTAGTGTTACTAAGGAACTGAATTTATAAATTTATTTGATGTTAACTGTTTTTATCTAAAAAAGGACATATGCCAAGTGGCTACCTTACAGTCTAGCTATAAAATCTATAAAATCTAGGTGGATGAGACAATAACACAGAAAAAGTTTAAGTTGAATTCCCCTGATCTGGGTGCTGTAAAGACTCTTACCTTCTTTTTGAAGTAATGTTACCTTCTCATAATGCGTTAAATTTTAAACCTCTTTTGCTTTATTTCTTCCAACAGATCTTGAAAACTTTAAGCCAAGAACAAGAAGCACTGTGTCAGTCCGCCAAGGTCAGGGGATGGTGCTGCTGTGTGGCCCACCAGCCCATTCTGGAGGTAACTAAGTGCACCCAAATGTGCATGCTTCACTGGCTGCTATTTTGCTTGCTGATTGTTCTCCCGTGAGCATCAGCTTGGGGGACAGTGTCATTTGTAGAGATTCCCAAAGTCCCTCTGTGTGGAGGAAGCATCGTTGGCAGTACCTCCCACAATTAGAATAAGAAAATATCAGATTGTGCAAATGATCCATCCTGCTGCTGTCTACCTGGCACAAGGGGAAAGACACCTGAGTCAATCAAAATCAGAATCCTGTTGCTTGATAAAACCATGTAGGTAAATCGCCAGCACTGCTGCCAACTTGGTTGTATTAAAGGACAGCCTTGCTTCATTTCATCTCACTGTGTGTCTGTGAAGGGATCAGACCCAGAACCAAAGTTCCTTAACCACAGAACCAGGGTGATGTTGTGAGCACACATAATGACTAGATCAGTTAGGAATGCATTTGATTGCAGGTCTCTGAAAACAAAGCTAACACTGGCTTCCGTGGACTTACATTTGTGCTATCCTCACACACACAAGACTTCCAAAGTTATATAGTGTAAAGTTGGCACTACTTAGGCGTATCTACCAGGACTCAAGCCCTTTCTCTGATTCTTCTCTGAAGTTTCTAATGCGTGGGTGGCGGGGGCTGGGGGGCGGGGAACGGGGCGGGGCATGGCTAAGGCACCAAGTTTGCAATGCTCCAAGGTAGAAATGAGAAGAGGCCAGGACAAATGTCAGATGTCTCTCCATTGTAAATTGCCTTTGTATTATGGAAAGTTTGCTTTGCCCAAGGACTTGTATGTATATTTCATTGATCACCCCAGTGGCAAAAGAGAAAACTCAAGTATTTTATACAGATGCGGGATGGCCCTAAAAAAATCATAATTTTGAATAAGGGAGAATATGGAGAAATGCTGTGTAGGCAACTTGCAGTGTCTACTGAAAGGACTAATGATGACTGAAAGGGGAATCTAACTGCACATAGAGTTCAGTAGTCTGGAAGCTTAATAGTGATATTTATTAGGATTCCACGACAGTTTGTGTTGACAAGACTGATAAACTCCATTTGTGGTCTTTCTGGGTAAAGTTTGATATCTGCCCTCCTTGTTATTACCTTAATTTTCCATTGCGGATTACTCATGACTGAAAAAGAAAATATTTTAAACTGAGAATTTGAAAACATTATTTTATTTTTTTCCTTTCTT
This sequence comes from Budorcas taxicolor, assembly GCF_023091745.1. Lineage (NCBI taxonomy): Eukaryota > Metazoa > Chordata > Mammalia > Artiodactyla > Bovidae > Budorcas > Budorcas taxicolor. The sequence goes on from NC_068910.1 coordinate 37,058,584, forward strand.
AAAAAGTTTTAACATTCCTTCATGCCTAATGCCCTAACTAACACTTTTAGCAGCAAATAACAATTATTTAACAGCAAAACAGCTGCAAGGCTTGCATTTCAGGCCTGAAGAATACAAAAGCAGGTGGAAGAGGCAGGCATCTCTCCAAGTCTCAATGAAGGGTATAGAATTGTCAGGGTTTCTGGTTTTCAGAAACCAGCAGAGAATCCAGATTAGATTTCAGGAGTTTGTGTTCTGAAGAAATGGGTTTATTCTTTAAGACTTCCTTTTCTCTCCAAGTTAGTATCAGAACCATTAAATGTGGAGTCCAGGCCATGAGTTCTGGTCCTGGCTCTGTTTCAGATCATTATTAGATATTGGACTACTATGTTCAAATTATCTGTGCAACATTCACTAATCTCTAAATGAAGAGATTAAAAGAAATCTCTCAGATCCTTTTTAGTTCTATCACTACATAAAAATAGCTAAATAAAGACTAAATATGTCTATAAACTATATTTGCATTGCTGGAATCCTGTCCTTTATATGAGGAAAACAGTTAACTGGACATATATTTAAAGTGATGTTCATTCACACTAACAGCTCTCTTAGTACAAAATCTGATCAAAATAAGAATGGAAGATTTTGCTAATTTCTTCTGCAAGCTACCTTCACAGTGTTAAGCTTTCACAACATGGCAGCAACTCTGAAAATTAATCGTGTAGCATATTGAGAAAAAAAAATACCTCACTACCTCCTGGTATACTGATATCTTTAGGAAAGGCAAAACACACAAAGTGCTGCTGTGCTTCTCCACAATGAGGCACCTGAATACTTTCCCCTTCCCACTGAGAAATATATTAAAAATTTCTGTAGACATTCATTGAAATTTGCTTGTCTCTGCTGGCAGCAGTCAGCAGCTCTGAAATCCAGTTTCTGAAGCTGTGCTGACATTCCTGACAGTCTTGATGGCAAAAGACAAGGAAATAAATATTCTCATTATGGGCTGTATTAGAAACTGTGAGCTCAGTAATACTGTGGGCAAAGCGGGCAAGGCAAGGGAATTTGCGAGACAACCAAGTGGGTCTTGAAGGTTATATGAGACTATCACAGACATCCATCAGTTTGGGGCAGTGGAGTCAATGATTATCTGATGAAATCTCCCCAATTACTCAAAACCCCCCAATGCAAACTGTCCAGCAGTGATTCTCTCATTGCTTCTCTAGGCTATAATTACCTTAAAGCTGGCAGCATCACCAAGAGCCACTGGCCATACTGAGCGTTTTAAACCCAGCATATGGTATCCCAGTTTCTATCGTAACAGATCATGCAGAGGAAAGGAAATGAGTCAGGCTTTTATTATATCAGTGGGATACTGGGTAATGGCATGAAATCCATTGTAAAGGATGCTGTATGTCCTATTTCAAAAGCTGTGCAGTGTCAGACCTTCTTAGGATACCACAGAAATGAACAGCAATTAATCTACTTTGAAAAGCTTTTCAGTCAGCAGTGTTTCCAGTGCTCTACCAATCACCATGCATAGTGTCTTTGTCATCTCTTGGTTAATAGGTACAAATCCAGATGTGATGTCATTGCATATACAGTACTATTAAAGCTTAACCCAAACACCAAAAAAAATAGAAATTGCTGTGGATGATGAAGTTGTCTGTGATGCTTCTTCACATTAGGAATAGAGTTCTAGGAGATTCAAAATTTTCACCTTGCTTTCCATCAACTCCCAGATCATTTGACAGCAGGAATTCATGATCTTTAACAACTGCTCATTAAATAGGAACAGAAGTGAGGTGCTTTGAGGTTCTTCCTCCTAGCATACTAGAATTACCAGATTATTCATGGGTGAAATCCCCATGAACTGTTCACCAAGGGAGGTTTTTGTTTCCACCTTCCTTTTATATGTCACCAAGATCCTCACTCCTCAAAATGTGGTCCATGGGCCAAAAGTATCTTCCTTACCTGAAAGTTTGTTAAAAAGGCAGTGTTGGGACCCACACAGGGCCTGTTGTCTCCAAAGTCACATTTTAACAAAATCTCCAGGTGATTTGCATGCATATTAAAGTCTGAGAATCCCTGAGCTATATCTGTGATTCCCCTACACGCCTCACTTATGTCCAGGGATGTGCAGGAAGTGGAAGCATCACCAGGGCAGCATGTGAGAGCCACAGGTGACCAGCCTTTTCCCATGGATATTCTGATTCCATAAGCCTGGGGCAGGGTCCCTCAGAACCATTGTTCCAGTGGACTCTGAGGCAGCACCAGATTGAAGATCCACCCACTTTGATCCCTTTTCTGCAAAACCAGCCAAGATTCACCCTGCTGAGGTGGAGTACTTTGATTTTCACATCAAACCCAAGCAGAAGGGCAGAACATCTCTTCTATCAAGTTCATATTTAAAAGAATTTAGAATAAAATATAATCACCTCAGGCTTTCCTCCAGTTTTGTCCTTGTTGTTAAGAGAAATGAACAACTAAGAAAGGACTGGCTTAATATAATTGTCATCTTTGGATGCTTTTATACAGAATGCATCCCCATTGAACTTAGATCTCATTCACACAGCATGAGACTCAAGGACCTTATAACAGTGTCTGTAGAGTTCCTTAGGGGGTTTATAATCTTTAGTTTACATTGCATTATCTTTGGATCCACATGGTAATCCTATAAGGAGTAAAGACATGTGTTTTATAGAAAATAAAGTTGAAGCAAAGAGATTAAGTGAGGTCACACGTTAATCAATGGCAGGTTCAGGAGTTACCTTTCCCTAGAATGTGCAACCCCTTTTTTTATTTTTTATTTTTTTTTTACAGTCAGGAGACAACTGTACAAATAGTTATTGGATGCTGCATGCATTAATTCTTTGAGTTCCATCCTAGATCAATGCAGTCTGAATTTTTTGAGAGGGATTCCTCTGGCATCATTAATAGTTTGTTTTTTTTTTTTTTTTTTTGCCTGCACTGGGTCCTAGTTGTGGCACATGGGATCTTTGATCTTTCATTTTTGTTGCAGCTTGAGGGTTCTTTTAGTTGGAGCATATGGAATCTTTAGTTGCAGCTTGCAAACTTAATTGTGGCATGTGGGATGTTTAATTGTAGCATGTGGGATCCAGTTCCCTGACCAGGGATCGAACCTGAGCCCCCTGCATTGGGAATGCAGAGTCTTAGCCACTGCACCACCAGGAAAGTCCCACATTCATAGTTTTAATAGCATTCCAGATGACTCTAATGTGCAGCCTGAGTGGAAAATGTGTGTCTCTGCCCTAAAAAATCAAATAGATCTTGTCCCAGCAAGACCTTTCTATTTGCAAATATCTCCAGGGTCTCAGAAATTTGCTTGAATCTAGATATATCTTGAATATGATAGCCTGAAAAAAATCAGTGCCTTTCTACTGCAAGGTTATTTCAGCGGAATATTTTGTCTTTGCTGTAGGACAAAGGTGAAAGCATGAAACTAGGACACCCACATTCTAATCCTAGCACTGCGGTTAACTTACTTGAGCCAATTATGTAACTGCTCTGAACCCTCTTGTTTTTCTGTCTCCCCACACATACTTGAGTTCCAGCATCAAGATGTCACCTTCAGAATCCAGCTCACCCAGTTTCTTAATTAGTCCAAACTATGCTGACAGGTCACTGGGCCAGGACTAATCTTGCTCTGCTGAAATGAGCCTCCTTTATGCCCAGAATAATCTTTAAGACATTTACATTCTAGTCAAGAATGTATAATGGATAAGGCAGGCATTGCCTAATTCCCCTGTCCATGTCTTACTCCCCACTCCTGCCCCAGCCTGGCTCCCATGCTTACCAATTTTATGTAACTTCAGATTTTCTGGTGCATCTGTATTAGCTCCATTGCAATCCAGACAGTTTAGCTCTTGCTTTAATGTGTCAGCCAACGGTACACGGAGATTCCATTTTTACCCAGCTGCAAACCTCAAACTGTAACACACTATTTTTGATACTGTGACTTCCCGGTAGTATAATTACCAACCCCATGCATCATATCAGACCTTCTTGGATACTGACATGTTATTGGCTAGGTTCTAATTTTCTCTCTGTGTTGTTTGGACAACTAGCCACCTTCCTTAGGAAGCAGTCCCTCCACTACCAGCTTATTCCTCTACTTTCTCTTACTGAGATTTCAGATTCTCTCCTATACCACATCTTGATTCCCAGTGAAACTCACAAATCCTTACACAATATTATGCCAACCAAATGGAATGTATCTTTGCCCTTTCGGTTCAGTTCAGTCTCTCAGTTGTGTCTGATTCTTTGCGACCCCATGGACTGCAGCACTCCAGGCTTCCCTGTCCATCACCAGCTCCAGTTTGAGCCTGCTCAAACTCATGTCCTTCAAGTTGGTGATGCCATCCAACCATCTCATCTTCTGCCGTCCCCTTCTCCTCCTGCCATCAATGTTTCCTAGCATCAGGGTCTTTTCTGATGAGTCAGTTCTTCACATCAGGTGACCAATTAAACCTCTTTGCCCTTTAAACCTCTCCAATGTGTTTTAAGGATAAAAAGATATAATAGATGTGGTACCAGTTTTCACAATTCAAACATGCAGACATTCTTGATTTTATTAATTAGGCTTGGTTTGATTTTTTTCATTTGCATAAGCTTGAAATTAAGGTTAACTCAGAAATGTTGCTTGTCTTTGAAAACATGATTCTTGATTTATATTCATTTGCAACTTTTAAGTAGGCAAATATTTTTCAGATATCTCTTCCAAGAGATTCATCTGGAATATGCATCTATTATTAACATAAGCTCATCATGATCTGGCATTGTGGCTTTATTAAAATGCTGATTTAGCCATTCTCCTAACATCTGAAAATTGCTCTTAAAAATGCAACATGACACTTGAGGTAAAGTCTACCAATCATCTCTTCTTAGGCCAAGCTCTCTATAATTGTTTACATTGTACATTAGTATGTATAGTATGTGCCTGGAGTTCATTCATTTCCTTAGAAGAAGCAAAGCATTAAGTGGTCCTCTGAGGAGCTAAGGTTTTTAAAAGATTTCTGAGAATTTTTAAAATAAACTAGGAAACATAGTCTTCAGCTTATTTTACATGGCAATTTGAAAAAAGTAAAGTTTGAAATTTTTAAATGGCTGTGAGATTAACAGTCACTCAATTGTCATGAAAAACCATAAAAAGAATCTCATTCTATGCATTGTAACCATCTCCTTTTCTGGTTTTAGTGGGGACATGGATGGCTGAACATATCAGGACAAAGGGTCGGCATTGCATTTCAGGTGTCTTGGGGTGTGTGTGTGGATTGAGAGAAGGTGCCCAAAAATAGGCTCAGTTTTTAAGATATTTAAGTAACAAATGATAAATTATATTCTTAGGACCTTGAGTCTTTATTGTTTGTTCACCACTGAGGTAGCTGCCCTTTGATGTCCATTTCATGTCACCTGAAAAGTGACTTACCTGAGAGGTGCCTTATCTCCTGTAAGTAAATTTTAGAACCACAGGTGCTCAGCAAGTTAAGACTGACCTTGCTGGAGACCAGTGATTCTGAAGAGGTTTCGTCATGAAGGCAATATGTAGCTTTCTGATATCTGGACATGGAACCCTGGGAAATAATGTTTAAAATGCTGATTGGGACAGCACCGAAATAATACTGCTATTCCAGCCTTCAAGAATATTGTGCATCAAACTCAGTGAAACCAACTTTTATTATTTTATTTCTATGGAATATGCATTCCAAGTTCTACTTCTAAGCCCAAAGCATTATATATTCATTTGAGTAGATATCTATTGAAATTCACTGAGAAAAGGTTAATATTTAGTTAGTGATAGGTTAATCAGCACCATAGTACTAGGTTGTTTTTTTTTTTATCTTGTATTAAATATTCTTAAGGCAGTCTTGTTAGATGCTCCTTGACTCTACCATGTTTCTTTGAAAAATACAAACCTGGATTTTTTAATCTAAAACTTAATGAGCTGATTCCTCCCTTTTTTTTCTCTTCCCACTTTGTCAATCAGAGGAGGTTACGGCACCCGGCTGATTTAATCAGCATAGAGAAATGTGAAACAGTTTCGAAGGTGAGGTTTTTCTCCTTTCATTAAACCTCCTTTTTTTCACCAGTTGAGAAGAAAAAAGCCTCCTGGATTAGGGACTACTTGTTATAAACTTGTCTGACCTAAACAGCCTGGTGATGTATTTCATGTTTGGAAGCAGAGGCCACTAGGATTATCTGTCCTTACCACAACAGACCCAGGCTCTGTTTCTCTCAGCCATGAGATAATGTAGCTCAACTGTTTGATTCCACTTATATGAGATACATAGTCTAGTCAAATTCCTAGAATCAGAAAGTATAGTGATGGATGCCAGGGGCCCAGGGTTTGGGGTGGTGAGGAAGGGAAATGAGGATTTAGTGCTTAAGCGGGGCACAGTTTCAGTTTAGGAAGGTGAAAAATTGGGGAGATGGATGATGGTAGTGTTGCACAACAATGTGATTGCACTTACTATACAGATAAATATGGTTAAAATAATATATGTGACTTTTACCCTAATGTTTTTAAATGTTAAAAAAAAAAAAGGAATCAATAAGGAAAGCAAAAGGGAGAAATTAAGCCCCACATTTTTAGAGGAATGGTAAGCTTCTCCATCACTAGATGTGACAAGAAGAGTTGAGATGAACATTTCTGATATTGATTATTTCCAAAATCAGTTAAGCATATTCTCTGATGCTACTGATGTACTTTTTGCCTTTGAACTTTCCTATCCATTCTTTAAAACAACTTGAATGTTTCATGACTATACTTTTGAATGCTGAATATCAATAACTGCATACTTTTTGAGTACAGAAAATGAGTTGTATCAATAGAAGCATTCCCTGATCTTAAAATAATTCAGAGAAAATCACCCCGGGCATGGTAGTTGTACACTTTGTACCTTCATTCTCCTTTCAATTCTAGTAAGAGGCATATTTAAACTGTCTTTGCACCTATAGCAAGTTCCAGGCATAACACTTAGAAACAGACTCAGCTGCTTAATAGCAGCCCAGTATTTCTGCCTGGAGACTCCCATGGCCTGAGGAGCCTGGCGGGATGCAGTCCATAAGATCACAAACGGCTGGACATGGGTGAGCAACTGAGGACACACATACTTAATAGCAATTAGTTGAATTTCTTTGGTCGCCTAGAGAAGATCATTTAGTTCTTTAAAAAAAAAAAAGGCAAAACTAAATCTCACGATTTTTTTCTTCCTTTTCTTCTTTGCTTTTATACACACATTTCCATGTTCTTTATTTAGCCAAAATCAAAGATTTTATAGTTCATTGCTGATGACCCTAATTACCCAGCTTCTCTCCTGATATAATAGTTACTCTATACTTAATTTCATGATAGGCTGTATAGTTGTAGGTAGATTTAACTTCAAGTTGAGAATGTCTCTATTTTCTTTTCAGACATTTAAAAAAAAATCAAAGTGATTATCTCCAGGTTTGATCCTTAGAACTGGAGAACAATTCATCTGTCAGAGTGAGGGTCAAACACATTAGCACCAAAAGAAAACGGCATTTGGAAAGTGAGATTTGATCCATAAAAGCTGACTGTGATCATTCAGCAAAGCTCACCTGCATGCAGAGTTCCCTTTCAGAGGTATCCTGTCCCAAAAAGCAGTGAAGGATGATACTGTGTGTAAACCTAGGTGCTAGGTGGGCTGTGAAGAGTCTGCAGATGTGAAAAGCACATTATATGCCCAGTAGAGTGCTACCAGCCAGAGCAGAACAAATGATCAATGCTGATCCTCCAACAACATGAACCTGCCTGAGCATTTCATAAATAATCCAGTGGACAATCACTGAAGGATATATGGCAAGCATTCTTGTTTTAATGCCTGTTAGAAATAGGATTCTTGTCTTTTCAGCTGAAGAAAGAAACGAGCAGCTCTTTCAATACATTTTCAGAAATGAATCAGTGTTTTGCCAGGTCAGTGCATCACGATTTTACATTGAATTAAGCAGGATAATGGTGCAGTACATAGAATGAGGAAATGCTGGCTGAGTCCTGGAAATTTGGAAATAGAGTCTGGTTGGGAGATCAGAAATGGAACTCTCAAGCAGAATATTTTCCACTGCCAAGGATCCTGATCCTATGAATATGTTAGTACAATCCTGAAGTTGGCCATTTTTCTGATATACATTTTTATCTCATTTGGTTTAGTTTTTAGACATTTAGAAAAGAAATACCTGGAGTTGGTCAAATCAAAGACCAGGCAACACTATGCATGTACACAAGTGAAGCTCACTTTTACTGACAAAAGAGTAGATGGTAGCGTTTTGTCTAAAGGTAGGATTATAGCTTCTGATTTAGAAGAAAATGACTTAATGAAGTGGCTATTTATTGATCAAGGTCAAACTGTAAAGACCAAAAGCTTCTTTAACCCATCATGCTTATGTGAGTTAGCTATAGTCATTAATAATTTTGGTATTTGAAACATAGAGAATAAATACAAAATTTTGAATGAAATAGTAATCCTTTTATAGAAGGACCAACCCTGCCTACATTGTAAACTAAAAGAACTGTCACAAATTTAATGCAGAAGCAGGTTGGGAGACTGTTGATGATATTTTAGGTGGATGCTGGCTGCTGATGAAGCAGTGGGCAGCCACGTTGTATGGAGCAAGAATGCTCATTCCCATTTCTTACTGCAATACACCCTATTTTTCTCACATCAGCTGGTCATAGGCTAACACATTATCACCATCCTTACCATCAAAATTAACCCCTGGAAAGGGGTTCTGTTATAACAACACTCTGCAGGAATTCATAAATCCATATGGCAGCACAGCTGGAAAGATAGCTGCAGTTGATAATGTAGTGACTCAAAAATATCCAAAGCATCTCTACTTTGCAAAGTCATTTAGAATTTGTACACTTTCTCCTTCCCTCAGACTGACACACACACTAGGGAACACCTGGGAAATGCCAGAATGCTTCAGTTTTATAGGTGCTTGAAGCCCCAATTCTTATCATTTCATGCAAATCCAGATTTGCCTTTCAAAAGAATAAATAGGATTTTCAAAATATATAGTAGCCAATTTAAGTACCCTATATTTCTTCCATTTATGGTTCCTGATTACTGCAAAATAGGGCCAGATTGAGACATCTCTGAAATAAAAACCTAAGTATAACAAAACATCACTACACCTTGTCTGTAGTTTTTGCTACCTTCTCAGTTTGTTCACTGTATTGCAAGCTAGCATTCCTTATCAGTGTACAATTCCTACTTCAGTGAAGTTATTGTGATCAACAAAATTTATGATTGGGTTCCATTGCAGTACATAAATTAGGATATTGAGGTTGAAGAGAACCGATTTTTATTTTTTTAAGTGAAAGCATCAAACTTTGGCAGAACTTCTCAGATGCCAGCAGTTATGGCAGATACAGAAATGAGCAAAAACAGAGTGGTTCCTCTTATCATGGAATCTACAGTTCTGCTGGGGCATGAGTGGGTAATCAGATAATTACACTGGGACGTGAACTCTCGGTTATGAGGTAGGAGAAGAACAGAGCTCAGTGATCTGATCCTATAGAATAGAAGGACATGTTGTAGTCTGGGAGAAGGCTTCCCTGGAGACATAGCTCCAGACATAAGACGTAGATTAGATTTTTAAGGATGAGAGAGGACAAGGAAAGAAGGACTCACAGATTAGACAGGACAATAGCGCATAGGTCTTGGGTGGGGAGATTGCCTGGCCATGAGAGAGAAGTGTGGTGGGACCTCCAGAGCAGCAGGAAGAGTGGGACCAGTCTCAGGCTGGGATGCCGGCAGACGCTAGAGTCAGATGTGGTAGTAAAGATTTTGGTGTTTTTCCAAAGAGAAGTTAGAAATTGCTAAAGATTTTTTTTTAAGTAGTATTGTGAAATAGGTTATAAGTTAGGGTGGAAAGCATTTTAAAATGGTTTTTTGGCAGGTAAGGCTGATTTATTATTACCCAGTTTTCTATGAAAAAAGAAAGAAACAAGGGACCGTATAGTCAAAGCTATGGTTTTTTGCACTAGTCACGTATGGATGTGAGAGCTGGACCATAAAGAAGGCTGACCATTGAAGAGTTTATGCTTTTGAACTGTGTTGTGGAGGAAAATTCTTGAGAGTCACCTGGACAGCAAGGAGATCAAGCCAGTCAATCTTAAAGGAAATTGACTCTAAATATTCATTGGAAGGACTGATGCTGAAGGCTGAAGCTTCAATACTTTGGCCACCTGATGCAAAGAGCCATCTCATTGGAAAAGACTCTAATGCTGGGAAAGATTAAGGGCAGGAGGAGAAGGGGATGACAGAGGATGAGATGGTTGGATGGCATCACTGACTCAATGGACATCAGTTCCATTGCTCAGTCATATCCGACTCTGCGACCCCATGGACTGCAGCATGCCAGGCCTCCCTGTCCATCACCAACTCCCAGAGTTAAGCCTGGCATGCTGCAGTCCATAGCGTCTCAAAGAGTTGAACATGGCTGAGCAACTGAACAACAAAAATCAAACTAAAATCAGAGGATTACCATCAAAAGTTTACTTGAAAAATTACTTATACACGTAGCACAGGTAAATCAAATAGAGAAATGACCATTCAATACTGTCTTAATCCATCCAGGCTACTATAAAATACTACAGACTAGGTAGCTTATAAACAGCAGACATTTATACCCACAGTTCAGAAGACTGGAAGTCTGAGATCAGGGTGCCAGCAAGGTGAGGTCAGGACTCTCATTTTGGTTGATTGTGCTAAGTCGCTTCACTTGTGTCAGACTTTGTGTAACCCTATGGACCATAGCCTGCTAGACTTCTCTGTCCATGGGATTGTCCAGTCAAGAGTATTGGAGTGGGTTGCCATTTCCTTCTCTAGGGGATCTTCCTGATCCAGAGATGGAACCCACCTCTCTTTTGTCTCCTGCATTGGCAGACAAGTTCTTTACCCCTAGCACCACTTGGGAAGCCCCTTGGTTGATTGCCAGCACATTTTCACTGTATAGAAGGAACATGACAGTTCTGTGGGATCTCTTTTATAGAAGCAATAATCTCATTTTTGAGGGCACAAACCGTATGACCTAATTACCCCTCAAAGACACCACCTACTAATACCATTGCCTTTATGATTTAGGATTTCAAAATATGAATTCTGAGGGAACACAGACAGTTACACTAGAGCAGATACTAACAACTAAAGAACTGAAGCGTAACAAGGAGGACAGAAAAAACATCTTTAAAGTCCTCAAGCAATAGCCACTTTGTATTTATCTATCAAATGCACATTAAATCTGGACACCTACTTTAAATATTGGCTTCCCTGGTGGCTAAGACAGTAAAGAATCTGCCTACAATACAGAAGACCCAGGTTCGATCCCTGGATCAGGAAGATCCCCTGGAGAAGGGAATGACAACCCACTCCAATATTGTTGACTGGAGAATTCCATGGACAGACCATTGAGTCGCAAATAGTTGGAAAGACTGAGCAACTAACACTTTCTTTCAATTTAAGTATATGACGCCTGCTTCATTGTTATAAAACATTTTTCTAAGGGAATCAGAAGTAATGTTTTATCATACTTACCAGTATACATACACACCAACACACATATACACAAATGACCTCCCCCACCCCAAGAATTATTAGAAAATTAGCAGTTCTAGCTAATTATAGGGAAAGAGGCTAACATGGCATATTGGGTGTAGACATAAGAAAAGGGTGATCCCAGTTTACCCAGAAGGTGAAAACTAAAGCAATAAAAAGTTCTATCTCAGTTCCTCAAAATCTTATTTAATCAGTGATAGCCAGATACCACTGTTGGAATGGAAAAATAGTTTTCAAATTGCCTAAAATTTAACTTCTGAGATAGGAATTATGGAACCACCTCACCCCACCCTTGGTCAGTTTGAAAGAATAAAGTAATACACACGTTTTTGGTTAGTGAACCTCAGACATGGATAGAATTACAACCAATGTTAATAAATAAAGTTTAAAAAAATAAAAAAAACTCCAGCACAGTGACTTAAAAAAAATATTCAGTGATAAAAGAGGGGAGGGGTTGAAGGGGAGGAGTCAACTATTGCCTGAGGATGCAAAACAAAACAAACACTAAAAATACAGGTGAAAGAGATGCCTTAAGGAAATACAATAAAATTAAGAGATGCTTCTCTTGTGCTTTCAGTCAAGTACAAGAAAACAAAGATTCTCTGAAACAATGGTCATGTAAAAAGAATAAAGGAAAGTATAATGATCAGGAAGCTTTGTAAACAACAAGGAATAAAGGTCTAATTTTATATAATCAATATAATTGATAAAGATGTTTGATCATTATATATATATATATATATAAACTATTTTATTTTATGTCACAGCACACTTAGCATTTCATATTGTACTCTTTCTACTTTGACAGGGAGCCAGAAGTTATTATGGTGTTCTTTATTTTAATAATTAAAAGAAATAGAGATCTCAGTAGGTATAAAAACAAAATGTATACCTTTCAAACTGCTAGAGCAAGTTTCGTCAAAGAAACTATTCAGTTAAAATGAAGCCCAAAAAGGAAAAATGAGAAAAACAGCATAAATAAAAAATACACAAAAAGATGACAAATAAGAGTAACAGAAACTTGTAACAGTAATAGTAACTTGTAACAGAAAATATAGAGGTATAATTTCTGTATTTAATGAGAACATACAATTGAATTAAAAATCTGTTTGATCTAGTCAAAATATAATGGCATCATTTCAAATAAGATATCTATTCTCCTCATAAAGTAAGCTTTATTTAAAAAAAAAAAGAAGAAGGTAGAATTATCAGTTTAGGACCAAAGTATTATTTACATGCTGCTGCTGCTGCTGCTACGTCGCTTCAGTCGTGTCCAACTCTGTGCGACCCCATGGACAGCAGCCCACCAGGCTCCTCTGTCCCTGGGATTCTCCAGGCAAGAATACTAGAGTGGGTTGCCATTGCTTTCTCCAATGCATGAAAGTGAAAAGTGAAAGTGAAGTCGTCCTGTCATGTCCGACTCTGGGGGACCCCATGGACTGTAGCCTACCAGGCTCCTCTGTCCATTGGATTCTCCAGGCAACAGTACTAGAATGGGTTACCATTTCCTTCTCCATATTTACATGCAAAAACATTTAATTGGCAAAGGATACTTTTTTATTATTGAATACTCAAATCTCAGTGAAGATATTCCAATTATATTAAATATCGTAAAACATAAGGTCAGAATTTATAATATTAAACAATTGAAAATACAAGGAGAAATTACTGAAGCACATTTGTTATATAACTTGACAGTCTAAGTAAATAGAAATAATAATATAACAACTTTGAATAATGTAATAATAAAATGTATATGTTCACATTATTTTCTAGTGCCCATGTAATACTTATTTTAATTTATTATATATTAATCCAAGAAAAGAAAACCTTCAACATGTTAAAATTGTACAGATCAGGCCTTATTTTCTGCTGTAATGTGGTTAAACCAGAGATTAGCTATAGATTAGTTTCATATTAATACAATAACAGTTGTATTTAGTGATCTCTGAGGTTGCTTCCAGCTCAAATTTTAGATGATGCTCCATTGTTAACTGATTCTTTCTCTGTGTAACTATTTTTGTTCCACCCTTTGGGGGAAGAAGATGTTGACACTGTTTCGAGGTATTTCTACAATATGTGGCTATATGGGTCTCTTGTTGTTGTTTAATTGCTAATTCATGTCTGACTCTTTGTGACCCCCTGGTCTGTAGCCTGCCAGGCTCCTCTGTCCATGGAATTTCCCAGGCAAGAATACTGGAGTGGATTGCCATTCCCTTTTCCAGGGGATCTTCCCATCCCAGGGGTCGAACTTGCATACCCTGCATTGGCAGATGGATTCTTTACTGCTGAGCCACTTGGGAAGCCTTCCTGCAACCCATATAACTACTTTATTGCTGATTTTCCTTTCGAAAATCACTCTGGTTCTTCAAGTTAAAATAACTGTCCTTGCTACTCTGCCTTGAGAGATGGTTATCACTAAAAATGCCTGGGTTGGCAGTAATCTGCTTTGTTTCTGCCTGGAGCTGTTTTGAGTCTCCAGCGGCAGACCTTCAGTGTGTTACTGGGGCAAGTGTGCAATGGTGTGCATTAGATCTGCACTGAGCAATGCTCAGATGATTTGACTTTCTGCAGGGAATGAAAAAAAATATACATATAAACACCCCTATTCCCAAGTGGCACTGTAACCTAGTTAAGAGAATTGCTTGCGGGGGAGTGCATTATGCTAAGAAGACTAGTTCATTTTCAGGTTAGAAAACTTTAAATTCAAGTTGACATAGCTTCTCTTTTCATTTTCATACTCATCTCAGCTGGGGAAATGCAGCATTCATCACTAAAAATCAACCAGTGAAATACTGCAGAGGTGGGGGTATGGGGGGAGTGTAGGGGAGTCAGTGGTCCAAAGCCTGAGAGTGGCTGTGATCTGAAATATGTTGCGTTTTATTTTGTAGCAGACACCATACCAAATATTCATTCCACTGGTAGACCTTTTATTTTCAACAAAATCCCGTGCACCTGGCAGCAATCTTTGACTGCAGTGCAATCAACACAAATTATCTGGTGATGTACCAACATTCCAGACAGCTCATAAGCAATTAGGGATCAAGTCTGAATTAAATCCAGAGGTTCAGGGCTAAGTATATTAGGGTAATGCAGAGAATGCTATTCTGCCAGTTTTCTGACCATGAGTGGCTTCATTCAGCAAACCTCACATTAGGCTCTCCCCTCTTTAAGTACCACATGTGGCTTTTCCTGTTTTAATGTCAGGGTAGATCCGTAAAGATTAGTGTGTAGCTCTTGTAGGGGAGGAAAACCTTTTCTCTCTTCCCTCTAGGTTCTTTGGCTGGCCTAATAATTAAATTGGCCTAAGATCAACAGGAAAAAAACAAATTTGATTCTGTACATACAGGGGCCCATACAAATACGAGATTCAAAGTTTAAGTGACCAAAGCAGGTTGCTTTTATACTTTTTAGACAAAAAAGCAATAAGCTTTTGAAGGATTGTCAAGACAAAGAAGTTTGGACTCTGGGTAGTAAATGAGTAAAGAAGTAGCAAAGTTGGTCAGAACATCCTTGTGCTTAGTCGCTAAGTTGTGTCCGACTATTTGCAACCTTTTGGACTGTAGACTTCCAGGTCCTCTCTTCATGGGATTGTTCAGGCAGGAAATACTGAAGTGGGTTGTTGTGTCCTTCTTGGCCCTAAATTCCCTATCTCTAGTGATAAGGGATAATCTCTCCTTTTGTACAAAGAGAGCATCTTTCACATGGGAGATTTATTCCTGCTTTCAGGAGGACAAAGGAGGGTCAGTGTCTTACTTGCACTATTTAAGTAACTTTAATTCAAAATAATCAATATGCTAACATGGCACACTTTGGGGTGACACATTCTTTTCTTTCATTATACTGAAATTTTCAGATTGCGAATGAATGGCCTCATTAAAGGACAGATTGGCTAAGACTGAAAGTAATCCTAGCTTTAACAACTCTCATCTTTGCCATGTGCAAGTATGTTTAAAATGAGTTACATGGACGTGCTTTTCTAGACACCTTTCACCTACAGTTTCACCATATTCCCCTTCTAACAGAAACCTAGAAACAATTCAGGATTAATTAATGGAAGAGTCCATTGTCTTTTATATAGATAGAATGAGAAATATGCAAGTTGTAAGGGTTTCTGTTGACACACTAGTAGGACATATTTGCCATTCAGACCCTACGCCTTGTAAGAAAAAATTAAGAAGAATTTGGGGTGTTGACCCTGGGATGTGTAATCATGCATGGCTCTTGTAAGCTGTTACCTCTTAATCACTCAGGAGCTGAGGCTCTTGAAGCAGACTAATGATCCCCTGCTGACTGCCGCGCTGCTTGCACTTCTGCCTTCAACACATCTGTCTGCACTGCTTCCCAAGGGGACTCTCTTAAAGTTGGAAAGTCTGACATCCGCACATTAGCTACCCTGTGACTTTCTCCATTAATAATGGACTGGCCCACTGTAAGCTCTGTGTTTCCTCCCCAACACCGACTGCTTTCCCTTTTATGTGCCACTATGCCAGTCATCAGAGAGACGGCCAGAGAAAAGACAGCTGGCATCTGTAACTCATAGGGGGCTCATAAAAACTAAAACAGGTAGATTGTTCTCTCAAATGAAGTTCTTGGAAGTACTGAATGATGAATGCCGTGCTTGTGTTCTCCTTCCTCTAGCTTGGTGACAGCTAGTAACCAGTTTAAAAAAAAAAAAAAAAAAGGAAAAGCAGCTCTACACCCTCAGTGACACACACACATATTCTAAATTTTCTTTAAAAGATATACTTCTAATTGTTAGTTTCAATCCTTGGAGATGCAGCCCAATTATTTTGAAACATTATTTCTTTCCATATCTGCTAAGGAATTGTCCTAGGATATGACAGCTAAATATGTTGTCAAGACCTATTTTCAAATTAATTAAAAACGGATTATCTGAAGTAAGTCAGAATGCCTTTAAGATTTTGGCTGGCATATTTATTAATTTATCTTACATGCAGGTAGAAACTAGGGACTGGAAAGAGAAAATTTGGAACCTGCTGGGCCAGAATGGCAGGTTTTTATGTTTCTCGAGCAAGCAAAAGAAAAGACAAACAAGAGATCAAAACAGAATTATGTTAGATCCCTTTAGGTGAATGGTTTTTATTTCTCTAAAGCTCATAAATACTGAGAGGTTCAGTGCTTCCCTTGACAGATTACTTGTCATGTGACCGTAGGAAGAAATTACCCCACCCAGAATCTAGGGCTGTAAAACTTTCAGGGATCACACTGAAGCTGAACTAGAGTGAACCAGATGTAAGATAATAGGGAATGGTGAAGACTCTGATGCGCTAGAGAACACACATTTCATTCAAGGAGGGACACCTGGTTATACCTGCAATTCACCCAAAGGCATGTTCATACGCTCGACTAGACTATCAAAATGACACGATCACCGTGGGTCACACTCAGCAACTAACTCACTTAAGGACAGGACCCAGAGCTGCCCCAGACCTTCTCTCCACAGGGAGTCCTGCTGCTGCTGCTGCTGCGGCTGAGTCGCCTCAGTCGTGTCCGACTCTGTGCGACCCCAGAGACGGCAGCCCACCAGGCTCCCCCGTCCCTGAGATTCTCCAGGCAAGAACACTGGAGTGGGTTGCCAGTCCTGGAAGAGTCCAAATACATATCCACAGGGAGTTGTTGTTGTTGTTGTTTTAATTTTTTTTCTTTTTTTTCCAAGTGATATTTTAAGAGCCAAGAATGAAGATTCACTTAGTTAAGTGTGGAACCTCCTGACTTAGGTCCATATCTTAAAAAGATCTCTTGTAACATTTCTGTTGGCAGATCTTCTAGAGTTCCCCAGAGGACCAAGCCCAGTGGTGAAAGTCATCACATTCAGGGAAGCCCAACACCAGACGTGTATGAGTAGTTCATTTACGTTCCTCCCAGCCCGATGCACAGGCCAGTCCTGGGTCATTTTTATCATAACACCATCGCCTCGTCACACAACTGACGTTTCACCTTCATCAGGTTTCTGGGGGTAACAAGCCAGAAAGTTAATCCAAGATAAGTTTGTCCATAAAAAGAAGACCGTACCCACTGCTAGCCTATGGGAATGTGAGTTCAGATCTTTCCTTTTCCTTTTCTCTTCTTCCTCTTCTGCCCCGTCCTCTTCAGTCTCCTTCCTTTTCATCTTCTTTTAAAAATTCTAGACTTCTAGGCTTTTTAAATGTTAAATATCCCAGCTTTCAAGTGAGAATACTATAATAAGAGCTCTGGACTAGAAAATAGAAGAGCTGTGTTCTATTTGCTGTGTGAGCTACATCTGTAAAGTAAAAGTCTTGCCTAGAGGTCAAATGAAAAGCTATTTCTAATGATCCTGTTGCTGTTTTCTAATTGATAAAGAAATGATACTTCCTGCTCATATGCTCAATGCTAGGGAGCCTGTTTCTCTTCCCTCAATTTTTCTATTCTGCTTTATCATGTGAAATCCGAGAGTGAGTATAAAATAAAGGTCTTTTGAAACCATAAACGGTTGATGCCAGTCTCATTGCTGGACAAGATTTTCAAACAAACACCAACCGATTTTCTTTTGTTTGGATCGCCCAAAGAAACTAGGTCCAGAGTATTACATCTGGGTGGATTTTGACCTTTAGTCCAGTTTTTCCAAGTACTGATATGTTAATACACACTGCAGAGATTACCAGTGTAAGTTGCTCAGTCATGTCCAACTCTCTGCCACCCCATGGACTGTAGCTTGCCAGGCTCCTCTGTCCCTGGAATTCTCCAGGCAAGAATACTGGAGGGGGTTGCCATTCCCTTCTCCAGGAGATCTTTCTGACCCAGGGATTGAACCCAGGTCTCCTGCATTGCAGGCAGGATTCTTTACCGTCTGAGCCACCAGGAAAGCCCCAAAACCTTAAATGACCCAAAAATGCAAGTGTGACTCCCAAGAAACACTTGTGGATGCAGCTGACCGGAAGTAGCTCTGCAAACAAGCTTGAGACCCTGGGCCACAAACTTTGGGAACAGACATCTCATTTTAAAAGCGAGGAAGCTGCTGGGTGGACCCTTGTACCAAGCAGCTATAGCCCTAGTTGAAACAGCTTTATATTATGATACTGGCATAGCCAGTAGTCACACAAATATCTTTATTTTGGCAAATCTACCATCATCACCAAGGAAAGGTCGTGTGTTATAGAATTTATTTCCAAATGGAAGAAATTAGGACTACTTTTATGTTTATATTCCTGCTACACTTTCATCAGCAGGCTTACAGAGACCAGATCAAGGGTTCCATTTTCTAGCCAGAAGTGAAGAAAGGAATTTATTGACTCCCAACCCGTCAGATCTCGATTTGTCCAGTAGCCTAGGAATTTGGTATTTGCTCAATCCTTTTTGAAGAAATCTTTTCATTTTTTGTGGGTCAGAAGTTCTTTGTTGCATGGGAAAAGCCAATCCATGAGGAACAGAAGGGACTAGATTGAAAGTGGCAATGCCTCACAGTTATTAGAAGTGCTCTCACTCATGATAACACAGGCATTTGTAGGAATTTTATTTTCATCCATTGGCCACAATATTAAATATTTCACCAAGGAAATGTTCCATGGGAGATTGCATCTTAGGGACAGGATCTAATCTTTCATATCACAGTAGGAAGCCGATCAAAGTTGTTGAAAGCTAGCCATTAAAGGATTAAACTAGGTCACATTGAAATATATGATGTGAAAACAGAGGGACCTTTTTTTTATTCAGTTGAAACATACAAAAAATTTACAGGACTAACTCCCCCCATTTTTTCAAGACCACTTTCATTTAAGAAAAGCTATTGAGCTTTCATGCAACATTGAAAATATTTTTACTAAGGTTTGTTGAAGCCATATAAAGAATTTTGTTGTATAATGTAAGTGCAATGAAAAGTCATTGGGTTTTAGGTAATTAAAGTTTGAAAATATGAGAATATAACTCTCTTTATAAGAATATAACTGTTTTGCAGAATTCAGGAAATGGCTTGCAGCAGAGTGGGACTGTTGCCAGAGAAAAGAAAATGGTAGTTGCATAATAGTCCAGTACAATGTGTTAGTTCTTTGTCCTACATAATGGCTGTAGCAATGGGTACCTTCTGCTCCCTCCTCAAACTCAAACACAAAATCTCTCCAGGTTCCTATTTAGGGCCACCCTTGTGCATTGGATTCTGTCCCTTCTTATTCACTCAAGGACTTTGCTCTCGCCTGTGTTTCCTCCTCCTTCCTGCATCACCTTCTTTCCTGGTACATCACCCCATCTGTATTTAGAAACTCCTCTGACCCCACTACCCCGTTTCTATGCTGTCCTTTGCACCAAAACCGCACTGAAGCGTTATCTCTATTTTTTCTGTATCACTGCCATTTGCACCCACTCCTACAGAACTTTTCCCAGAGTTGCACAAAAATAGTCTCTCTCTCTCTCTTTTGTTTTTTGAATCTTCAGATTATGTATTTTATTTCTTCTTGAGTCAATTGATCAGTTGTGGTACAAGAAATATGTCTACTTCATTGAAGTTGACAAATGCGGTGGCATAAATGTATTTACGCTCTATAGTGTTACCCCTCTTTCTTTACAGTATTAGCAATTTTTGTCATCTGTATTTTTGTCGAATAATTTACATAGAAATTGATCATATTTATTTATCTTTTTGGAAAAAAAATGGTCTTTTATTTCATGAGTTTTATTCCCTATTCTTTGTCCAATTTATAGTCCATTTATGTCTGATATCTTTATTATGTTTCATTTTTATTTTGTGTTTAATTTGTTTTTCTTTTCTAACTTGTTAAAGAGAAGTCTTTAGGCGTTGTTCATATACATGAATCTCATTTATTGAGTGCATACAAATTTAGGATTCTGAAATCACCTCAGAGAATTCATCATCCTAACATTATGTCTTTCTTATTCTGAGTTCTATCTGGTATTCATCTAGCTATGCGCAAAAAATAGTCTTGTCAGTGATGTCCAGTGTAGTAATGGCAGTGGCAAATTCTCAGTTGTCATCTATTCAACCAGTCAGCAGCACTCAGTGTAGCTGATCACTTTACACTTCTTGAAATACTTCCTTCCCTAAACTTTTGGACTGTAGCTCTCTTATGTGAAGTCGCTTAGTTTTGTCTGGTTCTTTGCAACCCCATGGACTGTAGCCTACCAGGGTCCTCTGTTCATGGGATTTTCCAGGCAAGAATACTGAATTGGGTTGCCATTTCCTTCTCCAGGGGATCTTCCCAACCCAGGGATCGAAGCCGGGTCTCCTCACTGCAAGCAGACGCTTTACCATCTGAGCCACCAGGGAAGCCCACGTAGCTCCCTTGGTACCCGCTTTATTTCACTGACTTATCATTTTGCTTTCCCTTCCTGGTTTCATCTCATTTTCCTGTCATCTTCTCATCTTCCTAATGTAAAGTATAAGCATCCCCAGGCTCAGGACCCACTATATGTGCATACTTCCTAGTCATGTCATTCAGCTCATGGCTTCAAGTGCCATAAATGCTCACATTTTCCAGCTACCTGCAACACCTCTTCATCCTACCTCCTTGACTCAAATATCTATTGTCTGATCATCATCACAATTCGTTGCCTAATAGTCATTTCAAAAATGATATGACCAAACTGGAGCATTGATCATCTTTCTAAATCTAATCCTTCTAGAGTTTTCCCATTCATAAGAAAGGAAAACCCCATTCAAACTGTGACTCCCAACTGAAGCTTTGGGACATGGTTTGTAATTTCATTTTCCCCTGTACTTCCATCCAATCTGTTAACAAATCCTGTCCATGTACCTTTGAAATTTACTCTGCATCTAACCACTCTCCCCACCTCCACCAATACCACCCTCTTCCAGGCTCCCATCACACCCGTCTTGGATGTTCATGACTGCCTCCTAGCTAGTCCTCCAACTCCTAATCCTGTCCCTCTCTAGTTGTGTCTTAGCATAGGAGACAGAATGATGCCTTTGAGATGTAACCTGTCTCGTGTTTCTTCCTTGCTTAGAACTCTTCAAAGGCTTTTTTTTAAATATAAATTTATTTATTTTAATTGGAGGCTAATTACTTTACAATATTGTATTGGTTTTGCCATACATCAACATGAATCTGTCACAGGTATACATGTGTTCCCCATCCTGAACCCCCCTCCTCCCTCCCCGTACCATCCCTCTAAAAAAAAAAAAGACAAAAAAAAAAATCTACACTTTAATTGTGACATAAAGGAAAAGCCTTAGAAATAGGTGGGGATTCCCTCATAGCTCAGTCAATAAAGAATCTGCCTGCAATGCAGGAGACCCGGGTTCAATTCCTGGGTGAGAAAGACCCTCTGGAGAAGGAAATGGCAACCCACTCCAGTATTCTTGCCTGGAGAATCCGATGGACAGAGGAGCCTGGCGAGCTACAAGTCCACGGGGTCCTAAGAGTTGGGCATGACTTAGCAACTAAACAACAGCAACAAATTGGAAATAAGTACAGCGAGTTTGATCTCTACATGACCAATATTTTTGGAAGTAATAGCCAAAACTGACACAATACATGAAGCAGCAGGAGCTCTTCTTAGAGCGATTATGCTAAGTCCCTTAATTCTCCCCTAAACCAACAGGCAGGGAGATTAAGCTTCCCAAGTTACAGCTAGCGACAGTGGAGCAAGAACATAAACCCACATAGCTTGAACTAACTAGAAAATGTCACTTGAGAAACACTGGTTCTTCAAAGGCTTTTACATCTCACTCAGGCAAGAAAAAAAAAAAGTAGAAAACCTTTATCTTGGCTAGTAGCCCCCATAAACTGGTCCCTGGATGCAACTCAATCACTATCCCCCATCTCACTGGATTCTAGCCATCGACCATTATGGTTCTCAAAAATGCTGAATGTGCCCCTGCTTGTGGTGGGGCCTCTGTGATTATTGTTTCCTTGCCTCACAGTTTTGTCCCCCATATACCTGCTTGGCTGGCAGCCCTCTCTCATTTCAGAGCCCTGCTTGTTTTCACTCCTTCCCTGGTATGTCTAAAACAGTACCATGTCTTTCATTTTTTTTCCTAATAGTGTTTAGCACCATGTGACATACTACTCATTCCTGAGAATTATATTTACTAACAGACTTGAGGAATTTCATGGTTGTATTTTAAAACATTTTAAGTTCAGCCCAGCATTGACATAGTTTGCCATGGCATTCTGAGATAGAATGTAATGTAAGAACCCTAGACTTGCAGGGAAGCTGCTTCAGGATTTGCCTCTTGGCACCTCACAAGGATGTGTTCATCTTCTCCTCACAGAGGGATACATCAGTGGCAGAGTTTGAAATTCTCTGTTTTGTATGGACTGGGCATTCATCAATATTATGCAACTGAGGGACACCTGCAATTTCCTTCTCCATTTCATCTGTCATTATCCTGCCATCACTCCTGTCAAGTCCCACCTTATTCTCCCCTACTGGTACCAACTACAATTAAAAGTCAACCTCCAGTGCCTCTCTAGAAAGCCGATGCAGAGACTTGGAGATAAAACTGCATGGTCTAGTGAGCAAGAGTCTGTTAAAGGGGCAATAGGGTAGAATATGTCTCATTTTGAAGCACCATCCCTTGACTATCTGGATAAGCAGATTCTCTGCACGTCTTCTGTCATGCGCAGAGACTGTTCCCTGTGGCAAGCTGAAGGTCTGTGTCTGCAAGGCTACTCTCAAGTAAGCCTGTCTTCCTCGGCTCCTACCTGTTGAGCGCATACTGGACGAGAATCAGTTGTTCTTAGACCAAGTTTGTATATGCCTGTTGTACTTATAGCTATGTACATTAAAGATTACATAAGTTAATGAAATATCATGAAAAGAAAAGAATCGCTATTTCCATAAAAACTGTATGAAATCTTTTGGGGGAAACCTCAGGAAGGTCAGTTAATAAAAAATGAAGATGCTATGCTGCTGCTGCTGCGGCTAAGTCACTTCAGTCGTGTCCAACTCTGTGCGACCCCATAAACGGCAGCCCACCAGGCTCCCCCATTCCTGGGATTCTCCAGGCAAGAACACTGGCGTGGGTTGCCATTGCCTTCTCCAATGCATGAAAGTGAAAAGTGAAAGTGAAGTTGCTCAGTCATGTCCGACTCTTAGTGACTGCATGGACTGCAGCCCACCAGGCTCCTCTGTCCATGGGATTTTCCAGGCAAGAGTACTGGAGTGGGGTGCCATGAAGATGCTATAGACATGAAAATTATGAGTTTAGGGGGAATCATTAAACTCTGATAGTATTCTTTACTTATATAGTTTTACAAGTCTCTTTTTTAAGGAAATCAAGACTGTAAGTGACAACTGGTGATACATGATGAATACAATTTATATGAAAACAATAACAACATGCTCAGTCAATAGCCAGATTTAAAAAGAAAAGTCAAAAAATGAAAGGACAAACGGATATATAGGTCCTATGACAAAAGATTGACAAATAATCAGTTTAATTTCCACAAAATGAGCAATTTTATTGATGAAAAATAATCATATATAACCTATATAAATGGATGAATAATGTGTAAATGTAATAGCATAAAATGTTTAAGATATAAATATGAAATTTTTTATGGTTTCTCACTTATACCAATGTTTTTAATTAACCAACCAACTCTAAATTTCAGCAGTGTAGGATAAAAGAGCTTTTACATTATTTGAAAACAACTTTTAAAAGTAGGGATTACCATCCCATTACAGACATATCAAGAATAACAAGGGAGGTAAAAAAAAACTCAGAAAAATTCTCTGAGAAAAGTAAATTGTTATTCCCATTTTCTGCATGAGACTTTCAGTTCAGTTCAGTTCATTGGCTCAGTCATGGCTGATTATTTGTGACCCCATGGACTGCAGCATGCCAGGCTTCGTGTCCATCACCAACTCCCAGAGCTTACTCACAATCATGTCCATCGAGTCAGTGATGCCATCCAACCATCTCATCCTCT
The DNA here is from genome assembly GCF_023091745.1 of Budorcas taxicolor. Classification (NCBI taxonomy): domain Eukaryota; kingdom Metazoa; phylum Chordata; class Mammalia; order Artiodactyla; family Bovidae; genus Budorcas; species Budorcas taxicolor. Next base: position 37,083,056 of record NC_068910.1, read on the forward strand.
GTCATCCCCTTCTCCTCCCACCTTCAGTCTTTCCCAGCATCAGGGTCTTTTCTGAGGAGTCAGTTCTTCTCATCAGGCGGCCAAAGTATTGGAGTTTCAGCTTCAGCGTCAGTCCTTCCAATGAAGAGTCAGGACTGATTTCCTTTAGGATTAACTAATTTTATCTCCTTGCAGTTTAAGGGGCTCTCAAGAGTCTTCTCCAACTATACAGTTCAAAAGCATCAATATTCAATGCTCGGCTTTCATTACAGTCCAACTCTCACATCCAACCATGACTACTGGAAAAACCATAGCTTTGACTAGACAGGACTTTGTTGGCAAAGTAATGTCTCTGCTTTTAATATGCTGTCTATGTTTGTCATAGCTTTTCTTCCAAGGAGCGAGCATTTTTTAATTTCAAGGCTGCAGACGCCATCTGCAGTGATTTTGGAGCCCAGAAAAATAAAGTCTCTCACTGTTTCCATTGTTTCCCCATCTATTTGCCATGAAGTGATGGGGCTGGATGACATGATCTTAGTTTTCTGAATGTTGAATTTTAAGCCAACTATTACACTCTGCTCTTTTACTTTCATCAAGAGACTCTAGCTCTTCTTCACTTTCTGCCATAAGGGTGGTATCATCTGCATGTCTGAAGTGTTGATATTTCTCCCAGCAATCTTGATTCTAGCTTGTGCTTCATCCAGCCCAGTGTTCCTCATGGTGTACTCTGCATATAAATTAAATGAACAGGGTGACAATATACAGCCTTGATGCACTTCTTTTCCTATTTGGAACCAGTCTGTTATCCCATATCCAGTTCTAACTGTTGCTTCCTCACCTGCATATAGATTTTTCAGGAGGCAGGTCAGGTGGTCTGGTATTCCCTTCTCTTTAAGAATTTTCCAGTTTCTTGTGATCCACACAGTAAAAGGCTTTGGCATAGTTAATAAAGCAGAAGTAGACGTTTCTCTGGAACTCTCTTACTTTTTCGATGATCCACCATATGTTGGCATTTTGATCTCTGGTTCCTCTTCCTTTTCTAAAACCAGCTTGAACATCTGGATGTTCACAGTTCGCATACTATTGAAGCCTGGCTTGGAGAATTTTGAGCATTGCTTTGCTAGTGTGTGAGATGAGTGCAATTCTGCAGTAGTTTGATCATTCTTTGGCATTGCCTTTCATTGGGCAATGAAAACTGACCTTTTCCTATCCTGTGACCACTGCTGAATTTTCCAAATTTGCCAATATTGAGTGCAGCACTTTCACAGCATCATCTTTTAGGGTTTGAAACAGCTCAACTGGAATTCCATTGCCTCCACTAGCTTTGTTTGTAGTGATGCTTCCTAAGGCCCACTTGACTTCACATTCTGGGATGTCTGGCTCTAGATGAGTGATCACACCATCATTGTTATCTGAGTCCTGAAGATCTTTTTTGTACAGTTCTTCTGTGTATTCTTGCCACCTCTTCTTAATATCTTCTGCTTCTGTTAGGTCCATACAATTTCTATCCTTTATTGTGCCCATCTTTGCATGAGCACAATACCATAAGTTCACTTGTTATCTCTAATTTTCTTGACGAGATCTCTAATATTTCCCATTTTATTGTTTTCCTCTATTTCTTTGCAATGATCACTGAGGAAGGCTTCCTTATCTCCTTGCTATTCTTTGGAACTCTGCATTCAGATGCTTATATCTTTCCTTTTCTCATTTGCCTTTTGCTTCTCTTCTTTTCTCAACTATTTTTAAGGCCTCCTCAGACAACCATTTTGACTTTTTGCATTTCTTTTTCTTGGTTATGGTCTTGATCACTGCCTCCTGAACAATGTCATGAACCTCCATCCATAGTTCTTCAGGCACTCTCTCATATCTAATCTCTTGAATCTGTTTGTCACTTCCACTTTATAATTGTAAGGGATTTTATTTAGGTCATACCTGAATGGTCTAGTGGTTTTCCCTACTTTTTTCAATTTAAGTCTGAATTTGGCAATAAGGAGTTCATGATCTGAGCCACAGTCAACTCCTGGTCTTGTTTTTGCTAACTGTATAGAGCTTTTCTATCTTTGGCTGCAAAGAGTATAATCAGTCTGATTTCAGTATTGATGATCTGGTGATGTCCATGTGTAGAGTCTTCTCTTGTGTTGTTAGAAGAGGGTGGCTTCCAACCCTAAAAGCATGACGCTTCCAATCCTAAAGTATGAGGCTTTAGCAGGATGAATAACTTGGAGCTGACCTTTGAGAACTAAGATCTACCTCACTCAAGGATCGATCATGCTCTACATTCTTAGACTTACTGCCTCTTCAAACCTCTCCTCCCACACTTTCGTTTCAGTTCAGTTCAGCTCAGTTCAGTCACTCAGTCATGTCCGACTCTTTGCAACCCCATGAATCACAGCACGCCAGGCCTCCCTGTCCATCACCAACTCCCGGAGCTCACTCAGACTCACGTCCATTGAGTTGGTGATGCCATCCAGCCATCTCATCCTCTGTCGTCCCCTTTTCCTCCTGCCCCCAATCCCTCCCAGCATCAGAATCTCTTCCAATGAGTCAACTCTTCGCATGAGGTGGCCAAAGTATTGGAGTTTCAGCTTTAGCATCATTCCCTCCAAAGAACACCCAGGGCTGATCTCCTTTAGAATGGACTGGTTGGATCTCCTTGCAGTCCAATTTAGATCTTTTATAAATGGCTTTTTCAAAATAGATGTCAGCTAAATCCTGCTGACCTAACTGTATATTTAATTAACAGCTTCTGAATCATTATTTATGTTATGACAATAGGAATACCATTTTTCCTCTCTACTGGTTTCCTTTAGAACCAACTCTTGTAACTTAAGAGGGTATAGGAATGTTCCCTGACTTACTAAACACTGTATTTCAAATCTTTTGGGGCTTTTACAATCCCAAGATTTGGGGAAGTCCTGTAATAAATAAATGGTATTTCCCAAACCTATTTGCCCACATGGTTTTATGCCTCTTTCACTTCAATCAAACCAACACACTTTAAAAATGTTGAAAATTTTAACATTTTAAAGCATCTATATGCTTTTTAGTACATATACTCACGCTTTATCTTCTGTGTAGTCCTACTCTTGCGTACTGTCAGCCTATTGACCATAGTTCTCTGATCTGAATCTTTTTATTGCACCCTTGTTTTTCCCAGCTCTTTATCATAATCACTAGAGAAAAGGCAGATGTCTCCAAATATAGACTTGGCCATTTCTTCTGATAGCTGAACTGTGACCTTGACTACTATCCCTGTAGAGGTCAATGAGGGCTTTATGAAACTGTCCACAAGCAGAGATGGAGCTAGACTGAAATCACCTCTTGCTTTAAAGATCCCACCCTCAGAGAGTTATTGCAGGATGGATGAAGTGAATACCATGAACCACAAGATCTGCTTTCCTGGAAATATGATCAGAATTCAGAAAATCTGCTCCCATAGAACTGTATCTTTGCTGTGTATGTCCTACAGTACCTGTGGTGCTTAGAAGAATGCCTGAACATAATAAGCACATGTTTAATATTTGTTGAAGATGGCTAAGACGGTGAAGAATCCACCTGCAATACAGAAGACCTGAGTTTGATCCCTGGATCATGAAGATCCCCCGGAGAAGGGAAGGGCTCCCCACTCTAGTATTCTTGCTTGGGAAATCCCATGGACAGAGGAGACTGATGGGCTACAGTCTATGGGGTCATAAAGAGTTAGATATGACTGGGTGACTAAGCCAAGGGTATAGAGTTTTAGTTTGGGGTGATAAAGTTCTGGAGATAAATAATAGTGATGGGTGTACAACAGTTTTGAACATACTTAATAGCCTGGAACTGTATGCATAAAAGACTTTTAAATGGGGGCTTCCCTGGTGGTCCAGTATTTTTTACAGAGCTAGAACAAATAATTTCACAATTTGTATGGAAATACAAAAAACCTTGAATAGCCAAAGCAATCTTGAGAAAGAAGAATGGAACTGGAGGAATCAACCTGCCTGACTTCAGGCTCTACTACAAAGCCACAGTCATCAAGACAGTATGGTACTGGCACAAAGACAGAAATATAGATCAATGGAACAAAACAGAAAGCCCAGAGATAAATCCACACACCTACGGACACCTTATCTTCGACAAAGGAGGCAAGAATATACAATGGATTAAAGACAATCTCTTTAACAAGTGGTGCTGGGAAAACTGGTCAACCACTTGTAAAAGAATGAAACTAGATGACTTTCTAACACCACACACAAAAATAAACTCAAAATGGATTAAATATCTAAACCTAAGACCAGAAACTGTAAAACTCCTAGAGGAGAACATAGGCAAAACACTCTCTGACATAAATCACAGCAGGATCCTCTATGATCCACCTCCCAGAATATTGGAAATAAAAGCAAAAATAAGCAAATGGGATCTAATTAAAATTAAAAGCTTCTGCACAACAAAGGAAAATATAAGCAAGGTGAAAAGACAGCCTTCTGAATGGGAGAAAATAATAGCAAATGAAGCAACTGACAAACAACTAATCTCAAAAATATACAAGCAACGTATGCAACTCAATTCCAGAAAAATAAACGACCCAATCAGAAAATGGGCAGATTCATGTCAATGTATGGCAAAACCAATACAGTATTGTAAAGTAAAATTTAAAAAAATTTATTTTAAATACTAAATTTTTTTTAAAAATGGGCCAAAGAACTAAATAGACATTTCTCCAAAGAAGACATATGGATGGCTAACAAACACATGAAAAGATGCTCAACATCACTCATTATCAGAGAAATGCAAATCAAAACCACGAGGTACCATTTCACACCAGTCAGAATGGCAGTGATCCAAAAGTCTACAAGCAATAAATGCTGGAGAGGGTGTGGCGAAAAGGGAACCCTCTTACACTGTTGGTGGGAATGCAAACTAGTACAGCCACTATGGAGTGTGGAGATTCCTTAAAAAATTGCAAATAGAACTGCCTTATGACCCAGCAATCCCACTGCTGGGCATACACACCGAGGAAACCAGAATTGAAAGAGACACGTGTATCCCAATGTTCATCACAGCACTGTTTATAATAGCCAGGACATGGAAACAACCTAGATGTCCATCAGCAGATGAGTGGATAAGAAAGCTGTGGTACATATACACAATGGAGTATTACTCAGCCATTAAAAAGAATACATTTGAATCAGTTCTAATGAGGTGGATGAAACTGGAACCTATTATACAGAGTGAAGTAAGCCAGAAAGAAAAACACCAATACAGTATACTAACACATATATATGGAATTTAGAAAGATGGTAATGATAACCCTGTATGTGAAACAGCAAAAGAGACACAGATGTTTAAAATGGACTTTTGGACTCAGAGGGAGAGGGAGAGGGTGGGATGATTTGGGAGAATGGCATTGAAACATGTATACTATCATGTAAGAAACGAATCGCCAGTCTATGTTCAATACAGGATACAGGATGCTTGGGGCTGGTGCATGGGGATGATCCAGAGAGATGATATGGGGTGGGAGGTGGGAGGGGGGTTCAGGATTGGGAACTCATGTACACCCGTGGCTGATTCATGTCAATGTATGGCAAAACCAATACAGTATTGTAAAGCAAAATAAAGTAAAAATAAAAATAAAAAAAAAAAAATCCACCTTGAAATGTAAGGGATGCTGGTTTGATTCCTAGTCCTGGAAGATCCCACATGCCTTGGAGCAGCTAGCCTGCAAGCCTCAGCTAATGAGCCCATGCTCTGGAGCCCATGAGCCACAACTATTAAAAGCCACGTACCTAGAACCTGTACTCCACAAGAGGAGAAGCCACTGCAATGAGAAGCCCTCACACTGCAACTAGAGAGTAGTCCCTGCTCACCGCAACTAGAGAAAGCCCAAAAGCAGCAATGAAAACCCAGCACTGCCAGGAAAAAAAAAGTTGTTTAAATGGTACCTTTCATGTATATTTTACTACAATAGTTTTTTGTTTTGTTTTTTTAAGGGGAAAAAACCCCAAAACAACAAACAGACTTAGGTATTAAGAAAGGCAAGATTTTCATGGGTTCTTCCACTGAAGCTTGCCCTAATCACTTGATAGATATCCAGAGTCATTTGACTTCCCTGGCGACCCAGACGGTAAAGCGTCTGCCTATAGTGTGGGAGACTCGGGTTCAATCCCTGGGTCGGGAAGATCTCCTGGAGAAGGAAATGTCAACCCATTCCAGTACTCTTGCCTGGAAAACCCCATGGATGGAGGAGCCTGGTAGGCTACAGTCCATGGGGTTGCAAAGAGTCAGACACGACTGATCGACTAAACTTCACTTCTTCAGAGTCATTTAGTCACAAGTGGGAGCAGAAGCAGTTATATAGTGCTGGCCCACCACAGTTGGGCACAGATAATAGCTGCCCGCTTCACACATGAAGACCAAGGAAAACAAAGTGGGTAGGACCGATAGAAGTCAGGAAGGTTTGTTTTGTGATTGAATGTAATGTGTAAAAGCCACTCAGCTAAGCTTTTGGAAGCTCTGTCTTCAAGCCCCAGGCAGTAAAAATATCAATGAACAAGATAATATAGATCTGGCTGCGATTCACGTGCCCCATTCAAACAGGCCAGCAACTACTCATCTCAAGCTAATTATCTCCTTGAAGAAATACAGGTTCAGTATTGCCTGGCCTCAGGGTTTTTCATGAGAAACCATAGTGTGGAATTCTGTGAGGAATACTTCAATTTTTATCTGCTGGTGATCAATTTATGCTTCCCTGGTAGCTCAGCTTGTAAAGAATCCGACTGTGATGCAGGAGACTCTGGTTCAATTCCTGGGTTGGGAAGATCCCCTGGAGCAGGGATAGGCCACCCACTCCAGGATTCTTGGGTTTTCCTGGTGGCTCAGATAGTAAAGAATCCACCTGCAACAGGGAAGACCTGGATTCAATCCCTGGGTTGGGAAGATCTCCTGGATGAGAGCATGGCAACCCACTCCAGTATTCTTGCCTGGAAGATCCCCATGGACAGAGGAGCCTGGCGGGCTATAGGACATGGGGTTGCAAAGAATCAGACATGACTGAGAGACTAAGCACAGCACGCATGCCATAAACATGAAAAATATAACCCAACTATTGTATAGATCTGGCCTCTTATCCAACAGCTGAAAATCAGTGGTGTCACTGCTACTGTCTTTATATTTATTTTCTTTATATTTATCCTTTGGAGGAAACTGTTATCACTTTCTCACAGATGATAGTAATAATCTCATGTATTTTATACATTTTACAGTCTAGGCTGATGTGTGGTTAGAACAGATACCATCATCCACGTTTATTCTTGAAACCACTGAGACTTTAAGTGAAAAGACCTTACACTGGTACCTGGCTTCTTGTGAAATAATGCTATATATCACATGACCTCCAATGGTTGTTTCCAAAGCTCTCCCTTCAGTCCTCTAATTTATCATTTATCTAAATGAGTTCTTTCTCCTTCATGTTGTAGGAAACTGAGTTTCTTGGTGGTGTTTTAGTTGCTAAGTCGTGTCCAAGTCTTGCGACACTATGGACTATAGCCTGCCAGGCTCCTCTGTCCTCTGAGTTTCTTAGTTCCCCACAATTCCTTCTGTGAGTCAGATGGGAGAAAATAAAAATCATTACCTATGTGAACTATAGAAATAGGTTTGTATATTTAGCCCTAATAAATGCTATAACTAGGTAATTTAAATCATATAATATTTACCATCTTTCCCAAGATGGATAGTTGTTTTTTTTCCCCCTGAGGGAAGCTTTAACTTAGGGATGTGTTTAAATCCCCTGTCATGTTCGACTAATCATTAATGTTTACAGTTGCTATAGCAACTAGAAATGCTGGCAATTGAGTAGGAAAGGAGCCTGAGAGAGGAAGATAAGCTGTGTCAATTATTGAACATCTGTCAAACATTTGACCAATTTAAAGTGACAGGCAAAAAGCTAGAAATTGAAAGTGGGCAAAATGTATTTTTACTAACATTCACTTACGAACATCAGGTTTGTATTGTTTTGCCACTCTTATGGAGGGGTAATTAACTTTTATTTTCATCCACATAAAGGAGGTATTTTCTATGGGTAAGATATAGCTGCATGTGTAATTTTTTATGCTGTAATAGTATTAATCCATCTCTACTGGATGTTTCTTGAGCTCATTTGCATACATTATTTAATTGCATTTTCACAATAACACTGAATTTGGCAATTTCCTTTGTATAAAATTTTACATTTTATTGGAACAGAGAGGTTAAGACAACTATGCCCTAGAACATATGCCTCTTTGGGAATGCCCTGCCAATCCAGTGGTGGGGACTTGACACTTTCACTGCCAAGGGACCAGGTTCAATCCTTGGTCGAGGAAGCAAGGTCCTGCAAGTCTCTTGGTGTGGCCAAAAAAATTTAAGAGAAAAACTCCTACACCTCTTTACTAAAAGCTTTCCTCTTCCCGTCCTAGCCACTAGCCATCTATGCAGGGGCAGTACCCTAAATATTGTTGCATGCATCCCCATTCCCTCTCTTACACTATGGCAGCATCCCAGATTTTTTATGACCCTCTTTTCCTCTGGGTACCAGGGCATCCTCAGAACCCTAACACAGCATTCAGGTTGGCCAATAGCAATCAAACAGGGTTCCACAGACAAGTTGAAATCTATTCACTGTAACTGTGTGGTAATGATTTCTCACCTTGGCTTTCTGTGTTCTTCTTTACAAATCCTTTTCATATGAATGGTCTTATTTGGTCATCTAGCCTGTAAGGTAAGGGTTATCCCTTCTTTACATGTTAGAAAATTGAGGCTTAGAGAGATTAAGTGATTTTGGCCAATATCACAGAGTTAGATGGAGGATACCTCCTCCCCTCCCAACTCTCAACTACACTGTCAGTTCAGTTCAGTTCAGTTGGTCAGTCGTGTCCGACTCTTTGTGACTCCATGAACTCCAGCATGCCAGCCTTCCCTGTCCATCACCAACTCCTGAGGTTTACTCAAACTCATGTCCATTGAGTCGGTGATGCCAAACAACCATCTCATCCTCTGTCATCACCTTCTCCTCCCGCCTTCAGTCTTTCCCAGCATCGGGGTCTTTTCCAGTGAGTCAGTTCTTCACATCAGGTGGCCAAAGTATTGGAGTTTCAGCTTCAGCATCAGTCCTTCCACTGAATATTAAGGACTGATTTCCTTTAGGATGGACTGGCTGTATCTCCTTGCAGTCTAAAGGATTCTCAAGAGTCTTCTGCAACACCACAGTTCAAAAGCATCAGTTCTTTGGTGCTCAGCTTTCTTTATGGTCCAATTCTCACATCCATACATAAGTACTGGAAAAAGCATAGTTTCGACTAGATGGACCTTTGTTGGCAAAGTAATATCTCTGCTTTTTAATATGCCGTCTAGGTTGGCCATAACTTTTCTTCCAAGGAGCAAGCATCTTTTAATTTCATGGCTGCAGTCACCATCCGCAGTGATTTTGGAGCCCAGAAAAATAAAGTCTGTCACTGTTTCCATTGTTTCCCCATCTATTTGCCATGAAGGGATGGCACCCGATGCCACAATCTTAGTTTTCTGAATGTTGAGTTTTAAGCCAACTTTTTCACTCTCCTCTTTCACTTTCATCAAGAGGCTCTTTAGTTCTTCTTCACTTTCTGCCATAAGGGTGGTGTCTTCTGCATATCTGAGGTTATTGATATTTCTCCCAGCAATCTTAATTCCAGCTTGTGCTTTATCCAGTCCAACATTTCTAATTATGTACTCTGCATATAAGTTAAATAAGCAGAGTGACAATATACAGCCTTGACGTACTTCATTCCCGATTTGGGACCAGTCTGTTGTTCCATGTCCAGTTCTAACTGTTGCTTCTTGACCTGCATACAGATTTCTCAGGAGGCAAGTCAGGTGGTCTGGTATCCCCATCTCTTTAATAACTTTCCATAGTTTTGTGATCCACACAGCCAAAGGCTTTGGCATAGTCAATAAAGCAGAAGTAAGAGAAGAAAATTGGTATAAAGACCTGTGTCATGGAAACCAAGTCCTGCCCTAATCACTTACTAACTACAGACAAGACAAAACAAACAAACAGAAAGCATGAAAGATATCTGGTGCCTCTCTAGGTGCCTCTCCGTGCTTCTGAAAAGGAAAATGTTAGGCAGATTTTCTCTAGAGTGCTTCCAGCTAAAATCTGTAATATATGAGCTCTGATTTTAACTTGATTGCCAAGTTTTCCAAATACACTATTTATCACCCACACAGTTCTGTTTGTCATTGCTTCCCCAGCTTCTCTCAGCTCTCAGTTTCTAGGAAGTGAAAGAACATACTAATTTTGAATTATGATTTTTCTGTTTCCACTTATTAGCATCAATATACAGTCACTGTGAGGAGAGAATGGCAACCCATTCCAGTACTCTTGCCTGGAGAATCCCATGGACAGAGAAGCCTGGCAGGCTACAGTCCATGGGTTTGCAAAGAGTCAGACACAACTGAAGCAACTGAGTACGCATGCACTTTCCTGTACAAATGGTCAGAAGATTTAATTTTCTGCCTTAGCTTTCTTTAATGCTAAGATTTAATAATTCATTTTTCTCTCTGTTCCTCACTTTCCTTTCCTGGAATGCAGATAATACTTCCTAGATATGAATCAAATGAATAACAGAAGTGAAAATAATTTCAGGAAAAGAGAGAACTATACTGAGATATCAATGCAGCTTTATTAACCATAAATCCTAATTTGATCTGTGACAATAAGTGGATGATTTAGAATGGATATTTAGAGTGAATTATACTGAATATATATGGGCTTCCCTGGTGGCACAGATGGTAAAGCGTCTGCCTGCAATGTGGGAAACCCGGGTTCGATTCCTGGGTCGGGAAGATCCCCTGGAGAAGGAAATGGCAACCCACTGCAGCACTCTTGCCTGGAAAATCCCATGGACGGAGGAGCCTGACAGGCTACAGTCTACGGGGTCGCAAAGAGTCGGACACGACTGAGCGACTTCACATACTGAATATATAATTTATCAGACCTACTAACTATCTTTGTTGTTGTTGTTTAGTCACTGAGTCATACTGGACTCCTTTGTGACCCTATGCACTGTAGCCTGCCAGGCTCCTCAAGAATACTGGAATGGGTTGCCATTTCTTCCTCCAGAGGACCTTCCTGACCCAGGGATTGAACCTGAGTTTCCTGCATTCGTAGGTGAATTCTTTACCACTGAGCCACCAGAGAAGCCCATTTGCCATCTTTGCCTTATCCTTAAAACAACTAACATTAGCTAACATTCATTGAGTTCTTGTATCTACTGGACATTGTGCTAATTAAAATTAAGCACATTCCTCACCATGTTACCCTTGATCCTCTTAAATACTTATAAAGTGTAAGTATCATTATACTCATGGTCTGATAGAAATGGCAAAGTGAAGTTTCAGGACCAGGTATGTCTAACTCCAAATACTAGCATATATGCTTGACCAGTTGTAAAAAATACTCCAAAACACCTGAGGTGAGAATATTCATTTAGAAAGATAAGAAAACACAGACTTGTTTAGATATCAGATAAAGGGTTATGATCATCATGTGTTATTTTTCTCCTGAAGGTTTTTCTTGAAGCTGCCTTCTTTTCTTGTAGGTCTTTGTTCCATTGCCTTAAAAGAGATACATGAGTCATTGGTAAGAATCCACAGTTCCTAAGAGTCACTTATTTAAAGAACAATTTTAAGTGGCAGTGGGTGTACGGTAGATTAGTAAACAAGTATTTTTCAAAGGACATTCTGAGGGAAGTTATGAAGGATAGTAAATCTCTAAGAAGGGAAAGAAAGGACAAAAGTTAATATTAGCCAAGATATTTCTGATTGCAGGGGACAGAACCTCAGTACTCACTGGGGAATTTTTTTTTTAATGAACAATTTATTGATTTTTAAGAATTAACAGATTACATGAAGGGCAAGTATGTTTCCTCCAAATTCCTTTTTCTCAAAGACCTCAAACATGATGTGCTCTGACTTGCTCAACCTTGCAGCTCTGAGTCTTCTTTTCATTCTTTTACACCAGCTCGTCACAAGTACCTTAGACAGCAGCATGGGGCATTCTGCTCACAACCTCTGAGTCTTGGACCTTGAAAGAAAAGCCCTTTGTGCTCAACTTGAATTGTGTTAAATTCTTATTGGCTGGGTTGTGTCATGTGACCTATACTGAGCCAATCCCTGTGCCTTGGGAGATACAGTAATAGGATTGGTCTACCTCATGACTCACCCTTCTTCCTACAACCAGCCATTGAGGAATAGTGATTAGATACCATGAGAACCAAGTGAAGAAGTATTGCTGAGAAGAAGAAAAGTACCTTTCATGGGAAACCAGACGATGAACTCTTAACTCCTGGATGATAAATCTTTCATCCAATCTGTCCATCACACCTCAAGGCAAAACTTCACTACTGCAGTTTGTACAAAGCTTTTTTGTCTTTTTTTCTGAAGGTCCAAGTTAAAACAGAAAATACTTCTCTTTGGGGAAAGGTGGATTTATTTATAATAGGTCACCAAGCCACATGCTTTGTTAGGGGTCTCACTTCAGCACTGACAAGATAAAGGGACGAGACAAGAAAGATCATCTTGGATTACAATGAAGGCTAGTAATTTCTTGGTAAATTTAATTGATTTAAAGTTACTGGCTGGCTACAGTCTATGGGGTCATAAAGAGTCAGACATGACTGAGTGGGTAACAACACTTTCACTTTATGGGCTTCCCTTGTAGCGCAGTCAGTAAAGAATCCACCTGCAATGCAGGAGACCCAGGTTAGATTCCTGGGTCAGGAAGATCTCCTGGAGAAGTAAATGGAAACCCACTCCAGTATTCTTGCCTGGGAAATCCCATAGATAGAGAAGCCTGGTGTGTAGAGAGGCCTGGTGATAGAGAAGGCAGTTCAAGTCAGACATGACTTAGCTACTAAACCACCACAAAAGTTAATTTATGCTCAGAATTTAAATGTCAGGTTTTTTTTTACTTTTACATCACATCTTTAATTGATGAAGGTGTAGAACTGTTTAATAATCTGTTGAAAAGGGTGTGTATTTGGTGAACTTGTTGATATTGTTTGTTAGCGTGTTCAGTTAAGCTTATTACTCCTTCAATCTTTTTAAAATGTAAATAATTATAGTCTAATTAACTTTTTTTTTTACCAATTACTTAAAATTTTTCATCATTCTTCTGAATGCATTTCAGTTCCCACACTGAATATTTATTTCTCTTTTTTCTCTTTCTCCCCAGAAATAGCTTAACTTAAAGTAATAAGATAGATTTTGATTATGCCTTGATAGCACTAATTCTATTAATAATGATTTGTGCAAACTTTTCTTAGAACATGTCTTTAAATGCTGATAATACACTTGACATGTACATTCTGGTGTTTCAGGATTTAACTGGTCAGCTAGTACCCTGGAATTCTGAGCATCTCCTGGTTCCAGCTATAGGATTAGGTAATATGGAATACAGAAGCAGACACGATTGTCATGATCCTTGCCATAATCCCCACTTCAGCTCTGTCAGCAAAGGGCCAGGGACATCAGTCACGATAACCTGTGGGCCACCACGTTACTGGCTCAGTTAATCTGAAAGTTGCAATTGTGATGGTTTGTAGCATAGCAAAAGAAATCTCTGCTATGGTCTTAAGAGATGTCTGTTTTAATCACAAGTCTAATTCCACTAGTTCTCTCTGTGGTCTTGAAATATATCCCTTGACTTTCCTGTGTCTTACTGTCCCTCTCTCTCCAAAAGAACTGAATTTTATCCTATATATGTTCAAACATTGTCAGAACTAACAAATGAGATTGTGGATAATGAATTGTTTGGGAAATGTAAAGAATTAAGCAAGTTGCAGTTCTGCTATTGTATAGGTGTACTTCATTTTATTTCACTTCGTTTCACTTCACAGATGTTTCTTTTTATATTGGAGTGTAGTTGCTTTGCATTGCTCTGTCAGTTCCTGCTGTACAGCAGAGCAAATGAGTTATATGTACACATATATCTCCTCTTTTTTTGGTTTTCATTCCCTTTTAGGGCATTACAGAGCACAAAGTAGAGTTCTCTGTGCCATACAGTAGGTTCTCAGTAGTTATCTGTTTTATACATAGTAAAAAAACATTTTAAAAATGCATAGTATATATTTATATATTTATATTTCAATCCCAGTCTCCCAACTCATCCCACACCTCCCTTCCCCCTTTGGTATCCATCCGTTTGTTTTCTATGACAGACTTCTCATTTTTACAAATTGAAGGTTTGTGGCAACCCTAAGGTGAACAAGTTCTGTAGGTGTGGTTTTTCCAAAATCATTGGCTCTTTTATGTCTCTGTGTTGTATTTTTGTAATCCTCACAATATTTCAAACTTTTTCATTGCTATAATATTGTTAGGGTGACCTGTGTTCATTGATGTTTGATAGCACTTTGCAAAAAGATTACAACTCACTGAAGGCTCAGATGATGGTAAGCATTTTTTAGCAGTAAAGTACTTTTTTAGTTTTAAGGTATGTACATTTTTTTTTTCAATATAATGCTATTGCAAATTTAATGGACTGCAGTATGATCTAAACATAACTTATACACTAGAAGACCAAAACATTCATTTGCATTGCTTTATTGTGGCTGTCGGGAACCAAACTCACAATACTCTGAATTATGCCTACACTTATAAGATGTATCCTTACTTAAAGTTAGATGCGAAAATGTGACTCACTGGACCCATGGTTACCTTTCTTGTGCATGTAAATACCTAGTACAGGGATTACTGCCAACTTTGAGTTTCTGAAATCTGGCCAGGTCATACCAGTATCATCTGATAAATCAAGTAGTTTCTTCAGCATAGGTCATTTGCCTGTTAAGTTGTGTATGCCAACTTAATGCTTACATGCTTACCTCTCTATTTTTACTTAGTCTTTCTCATTCTTGGATATTCAAAAGACTGCAAATCAGTCATCTTTTCTTTATGCATTTTGTAGACTTAGTAAAACTGCATCAAAAAGTCAGAAAAAAAAAAACTGTTTCAGGAAAAGGCTTAAGCGTTCTGATTGAAAACATATGGATTCTGATATTACAGATTTTAATTTGACATCAGTGATCTGATGAATGTCTTGTAGCCTCTTATTTTCAGTTAACGTCTTTGTCACTAGCACTTTGGGCCTCGAGTTCAGTCATGAAATTGTGGCTCCAGGAAACTTCTGACATTTCGAATTTCAGTTCGGTTTAACTAATATTTACATGAGTTCCTTCCAGAAAGTGAGGGACCTAAGTGAAGCCTACTATACCTGTATTCTTGGCACAGCAGCACTCAAGTTCAGTAGTCAGAGAAGAGAAAAGCAATTGAACCATTCTCATATGGGAAAAACTACATTTTAATATGTGAAAGAATGTGTAGTTGCTATGAGGCAGAAAAGAAACACATGCTTCTTTGGTTGTTGAAGAGAGACCACTTATATTTCCCAGTCAGGAAAATGGCGTTTTTGCAGAAGGCAGTCGTTGAGATAAGCAGAGGTGAGAAGGGAATGCTGGGCAGACAGTGCGCTGGCCTCACCTGGGGGACTCTCAGGGGAGCAGTGACTGTTCTCCCACGTCATTGTAAACACACCTACTTAGCAGTATGAACCTGTTTTTAATTTTTTTATTGTGATAAAAGTCACATAATATATAACATACTATTTTTTTTAAGATTTTTTCTTAATGTGGAAAAAGAGCACATTAAAAAAAAATCTTTATTAAATTTGTTACAGTATTGTTTCTGTGGCATGCTTTGGTTTCTTGGCCACAAGGCATATGGGATGGCAAAGGCAAAAACCTGACCAGGGATCAAACTGGCACCTCCTGCTTTGAAAGGCGAAGTCCCAATTGTAAGAAACGCCGAGGGAAGAAGGAACCACCCCTATGGACCGTTGAACAGGGCCTTTTATTGGGCGGTCGCTCTCAGGCAGAACTCCCGGGGGCGGGTAAGCAGGGGAGCGAGGTGGGGTCTGCGAAGCAAAGGGAGTCAGCGGGGTAGGGAATCTGTGGAGTCTGCGAGGTGTGAGGGGTGGGGAAGGGGTTTTATAGCCCGGGCCTGGGGCTCCCATATAAGGAAGAAAACGCGGGCTCAGCGGTGATTGGTATTCAAGGGCTCCGTGTTGGTTCCTGATTGGACAGCGAGGGCTTCATGTCGGCTCCTGATTGGTCGGCTTGGTTGCCGGCCCGTCTCCGGGGTGTGTCTGCAGCGCCCTCTGCCGGGGCATGTCCCGACATGCCTGGGCATGCCTCAGCACGCCTGACCTTTTCCTGATCTTTTGTCCTGGCCTTGCCCTGACCTTTCATCCCGGCATTGCCCTGACCTTTCACCAATCACTGAGGCGCCAGAGAAGTCCCAAAACATACTATTTTCACCATAGTTAACTGTACAGATCAATGGCATTATGTACATTTACATTTTTGTACAACGCTCACCATCATCCTCCAGAATTTTTCGCTTTCCTAAACTGAAAATCTGTCCCCATTAAACACTAAGTCCTCACTTCCTGTCCCCACCCTCCCCACCTCTTCAGCCCCTTGCAGAAACTACCACTGTACTTTCTGACTCTATGAATTACACTATTCTAGGTAGCCGGTATAAGTGGAATCAAACGGTATTTGTCTGCACCGAATGTATACTGGGATGTATACCTAATGTATAATATATATTAAGGTTAACTTAATACATGTCCTATAAACAAAAAATACAGGTTCATTAAGAGATACAAATAACACAATGAATTTGACACAGGCTTTCTACTGAAAGCCCCATAGGGTGGGCAGAGTCTTCCCTTGTGCCTCATCTTTGTATCACATGCTGATTCTTGAGGGAATCAGGATGTATTGTATGAGTAAGTTAATCATGGCTGCCCCTTCTTAGCCTCCCTGGAATTTTGCAGAGTTCAACTTAAGGAATCCTCTCTGGAAATATAGATCTACGTGGAAAGAAGAATAGAAAGCTAAGAATAGCTAACATGGAGTAACTACTGCTTTGGAAGGAGTGGAATACTAGCTTGATACATTGTACTTAACTCTGAGATCTACCTGGAAAGAAGAATAGAAAGCTAAGAATAGCTAACATGGAGTAACTACTGCTTTGGAAGGAGTGGAATACTAGCTTGATACATTGTACTTAACTCTGAGAGACATGGTGGCTCACCAAGGGCTTGTGTAGAAAGGAGGAGCCTGATTGAGAGATTCCATGAAAGGATTAATCTAGCAGTTGTGTGTGGATTGCTGTGGGGTAGTGGTCAACCTGAACTTGGCAAAATGAATGTTCATATGTGTGTGTGTGTGTGTGTGTGTGTGTGTATTTGGCTGCATCAGGTTTAGTTGTGATTCTCAAGATCTTCATTATGGCGTGTGGGCTTCAGGGCAAGTGGGCTCAGTAGTTGCAGTGCATGCGTTTAGTTGCCCCAAGGCATGTGGGATCTTAGTTTCCCAACCAGGGAAACAGTTTCCCAACTGCATTCTCTGCATTAGAAGGGAGATTCTTAACCACTCACTGGACCTCCAGGGAAATCCCCAAATGAATGTTCTTTAGCAAATAGAACACCCAAAAAAGATGTCCTCTTCATTATAGGGGACTGGAATGCAAAAGTAGGAAGTCAAGAAACACCTAGAGTAACAGGCAAATTTGGCCTTGGACTACGGAATGAAGCAGGGCAAAGACTAATAGAGTTTTGCCAAGAAAATGCACTGGTCAGAGCAAACACCCTCTTCCAACAACACAAGAGAAGACTACATGTGGACATCACCAGATGGTCAACACTGAAATCAGACTGATTATGTTCTTTGCAGCCAAAGATGGAGATACTCTATACAGTCAACAAAAACAAGACCAGGAGCTGACTGTGGCTCAGATCATGAACTCCTTATTGCCAAATTCAGACTTAAATTGAAGAAAGTAGGGAAAACCACTAGACCACTCAAGTATGACCTAAATCAAATCCCTTATGATTATACAGTGGAAGTGAGAAATAGATTTAAGGGACTAGATCTGATAGATAGAGTGCCTGATGAACTATGGACTGAGGTTTGGGACATTGTACAGGAGACAGGGATCAAGACCATCCCCATGGAAAAGAAATGCAAAAAAAGCAAAATAGCTGTCTGAGAAGGCCTTACAAATAGCTGTGAAAAGAAGAGAAGCAAAAAGCAAAGGAGAAAAGGAAAGATATAAGCATCTGAATGCAGAGTTCCAAAGAATAGCAAGGAGAGATAAGAAAGCCTTCTTCAGCTATCAATGCAAAGAAATAGAGGCAAACAACAGCATGGGAAAGACTAGAGGTCTCTTCCAGAAAATTAGAGATACCAAGGGAACATTTCACGCAAAGATGGGCTCAATAAAGGACAGAAATGGCACGGACCTAACAGAAGCAGAAGATATTAAGAAGAGGTGGCAAGAATAGAGAAGAACTGTACAAAAAAGATCTTCAAGACCAAGATAAGCACTATGGTGTGATCACTCACTGAGAGCCAGACATCCGGGAATGTGAAGTCAAGTGGGCAATAGGAAGCCTCACTACAAACAAAGCTAGTGGGGGTGATGGAATTCCAGTTGAGCCATTTCAAATCCTTACAGATGATGCTGTGAAAGTGCTGCATTCAATATCCCAGCAAGTTTAGAAAACTCAGCAGTGGCCATAGGACTGGAAAAGGTCAGTTTTCATTCCAATCCCAAAGAAAGGCAATGCCAAAGAATGCTCAAACTACTGCACAATTGCACTCATCTCACACACTAGTAAAGTAATGCTCAAAATTCTCCAAGCCAGGCTTCAGCAATAAGTGAACCGTAAACTTCCAGATGTTCAAGCTGGTTTTAGAAAAGGCAGAGGAACCAGAGATCAAATTGCCAACATCCAATGGATCATTGAAAGAGCAAGAGAGTTCCGGAAAAACATCTATTTCTGCTTTATTGACTATACCAAAGCCTTTGACTGTGTGGATCACAATAAACTGGAAAATTCTGAAAGAGATGGGAATACCAGACCACCTGACCTGCCTCTTGAGAAACCTATATGCAGGTCAGGAAGCAAGAGTTAGAACTGGACATGGAACAACAGACTGGTTCCAAATAGGAAAAGGAGTACGTCAAGGCTGTATATTGTCACCCTGCTTATTTAAGTTCTATGCAGAGTACATCATGAGAAACACTGGACTGGAAGAAACACAAGCTGGAATCAAGGTTGCCGGGAGAAATATCAATAACCTCAGATATGCAGATGACACCACCCTTATGGTAGAAAGTGAAGAGGAACTAAAAAGCCTCTTGATGAAAGTGAAAGTGGAGAGTGAAGAAGTTGGCTTAAAGCTCAACATTCAGAAAACGAAGATCATGGCATCTGGTCCCATCACTTCATAGGAAATAGATGGGGAAACAGTGGAAACAGTGTGAGACTTTATTTTGGGGGGCTCCAAAAATCACTGCAGATGGTGATTGCAGCCATGAAATTAAAAGACACTTACTCCTTGGAAGGAAAGTTTTGACCAACCTAGTGTGTTAGTCGCTCAGTCATGCCCAACTCTTTGCAATCAAATGTTCTGTAGCCCGCCAAGCTCCTCTGTCCGTGGTATTTTCCAGGCAAGAATAGTGGAGTGGATTACCATTTCCTTCTCCAGGGGATCTTCCCAACCCAGAAATTGAACCTAGGTCTCCTGCATTGCAGGCAGATTCTTTACTCTCTGAGCCACCAAGGAAGCCCCATGACCAACCTAGACAGCATATTGAAAAGCAGAGATATGACTTTGCCAACAAAGGTCTGTCTACTCAAGGCTATGGTTTTTCCTGTAGTCATGTATGGATGTGAAAGCTGGACCATAAAGAATGCTGAGTGCTGAAGAATTGATGCTCTTGAACTGTGGTGTTAGAGAAGACTCTTGAGAGTCCCTTGGACTGCAAGGAGATCCACCCACTCCATCCTAAGGGAGATCAATCCTGAGTGTTCATTGGAAGGACTGATGCTAAATCTGAAACTCCAATACTTTGGCCACCTGATGCAAAGAGCTGACTCATCTGAAAAGACCCTGATGCTGGGAAAGATTGAAGGCAGGAGGGGAAGGGGACAACAGAGGATGAGATGGTTGGATGGCATCATCGACTCAATGGAGATGAGTTTGGGTAAACTCCAGGAGTTGGTGATGGACAGGGAGGCCTGGCGTGCTGCTGTCCATAGGGTTGCAAAGAGTCAGACACGGCTGAGCAACTGAACTGAACTGAACTGAAAGCAGATGAAGCCATAAAGGACACACACACTTGTGTCAGCTAAATGCACCTCATCTGGCACCACTTTCCTGCCTATACTCAAAAGTCTGAACATGCTAACAAAAAGAATGCTTGTCTTCTAAAAATCACAGGGCCTCTTCCCTTGAAGTATGCAAATTTGCTGACTCCAGGCCTAGGCATTATTTCTCACACTTTTTTACTGATCCATTACTGAGAACACAGGAGAGTTAGCGATCTGCCTCTGGGTATGTGGGCACATACCCTAGTAATCCACTGCAAAATACAAGATTTTGTCCAAACCTTTCCATTTACCTTTAAATGTGTATGATTTATACAAATACTCTTATAGTCATACACTCATTTCAGGCTTTTTTTTTTTTTTTTTTGTCGAAACAATGTGTTAAATTGCCTTCGAGTTACATGCCTAAATTTTCACCTGTGAATACTTAAAGAAAATGTATAATCAGGAAAATGTCCAATATCCTAATAAAATAGAAGTAAACAACAAGAAGTCACCCATAAGATGGATGATATTGTAAGCCATACACAAGAGCAATATCAAGAGCTGTACACATAACTGTAAAATACTCTTTTTTCCATCTTCCTTCCCACACCTCCACTGCTACGTCTGAGCTAGTGAAGAGCATATTTTAAAAATATCATTGAATGCAGCAAGTGGTCAGAAGGCTTAGTCAGGAGGCTTATTTATAGAAATGCTTGGCACAGGTTTGAACGCGTTTTAACACTGGGTCTTATCTAATTCTTGCCTCACGTGGTCACCATTTCATTTCCCCTATATCTCCTTTGCAAAGGTGGTAAAAAGGTTTGACTTCATGTGCCAACATGAATTGATTGGAGGCAACAGCCTGAGGCCTGTGTGAACCTGTCTGGCATGGTCAATTCTCAGTGTCTGCCATGGGAGGAGGTGTGGCAGGTGCTGGTCCAAATGATAGGTACATGCCATCCCTACTCCTCTCAGCCTAATGAATAATGGAAATAGTGTCTGAACCTGGGAGGTCCTGCTTGATGATGAGCACCTTAACCAAGTTCTCTGGGCCCCAGAGCATCGATCATGAGGGTCCTTTTAGCCAGAGCAATGTAGCACCCTATGTTGTCAAGGGCTGTGGCCAATATAGGTGTTCAGTTCAGTTCAGCAACTCAGTCGTGTTTGACCCTTTGCAATCCCATGGACTGCAACACACCGGGCCTCCCTGTCCATCAGCAACTCCTGGAGTTTACCCAAACTCATCTCCATTGACTCGGTGATGCCATCCAACCATCTCATCCTCTGTCATCCCCTTCTCCTCCCACCTTCAATCTTTCCCAGCATCAGGGTCTTTTCAGATGAGTCACCTCTTCACATTAGGTGGCCAAAGTATTGAAGTTTCAGCTTCAGCATCAGTCCTTCCAATGAACACCCAGGACTGATCTTCTTTAGGTTGGACTGGTTGGATCTCCTTGCAGTCCAAGGGACTCTCAAGAGTCTTCTCCAACACCACAGTTCAAAAGCATCAATTCTTTGTCACTCAGGTTTCTTTATAGTCCACTCTGACATCCATACATGACTACTGGGAAAACCACAGCCTTGACTAGATGGACCATTGTTGACAAAGGAATGTCTCTGCTTTTTAATGTGCTATCTAGATTTGTCATAACTTTCCATCCAAGGAGTAAGAGTCTTTTAATTTCGTGTCTGCAGTCACCATCTGCAGTGATTTTGGAACCCAAAAATATAAAGTCAGCCACTGTTTCCACTGTTTCCCCATCTATTTGCCGTGAAGTAATGGGACTGGATGCCATGACCTTAGTTTTCTGAATGTAGAGCTTTAAGCCAACTTTTTCACTCTCCTCTTCCACTTTCATTAAGAGGCTTTTTAGTTCCTCTTCACTTTCTGCCATAAGGGTGGTGTCATCTGCATATCTGAGGTTATTGACATTTCTCCTGGCAATCTTGATTCCAGCTTGTGTTTCTTCCAGTCCAGCGTTTCTCATGATGTACTCTGCATAGAACTTAAATAAGCAGGGTGACAATATACAGCCTTGACGTACTCCTTTTCCTATTTGGAACCAGCCTGTTGTTCCATGTCCAGTTCTAACTGTTGCTTCCTGACCTGCATATAGGTTTCTCAAGAGGCAGGTCAGGTGGTCTGGTATTCCCATCTCTTTCAGAATTTTCCACAGTTTATTGTGATCCACACAGTCAAAGGCTTTGGTATAGTCAATAAAGCAGAAATAGATGTTTTTCTGGAACTCTCTTGCTTTTTCCATGATCCAGCGGATGTTGGCAATTTGATCTCTGGTTCCTCTGCCTTTTCTAAAACCAGCCTGAACATCTGGAAGTTTACGGTTCACTTATTGCTGAAACCTGGCTTGGAGAATTTTGAGCATTACTTTACTATCGTGTGAGATGAGTGCAATTGTGCGGTAGTTTGAGCATTCTTTGGCATTGCTTTTGTTTGGGATTGGAACGAAATCTGACCTTTTCCAGTCCTATGTCCACTGCTGAGTTTTCCAAACTTGCTGGCATATTGAGTGCAGCACTTTCACAGCATCATCTGTAAGGATTTGAAATGGCTCAACTGGAATTCCATCACCTCCACTAGTTTTGTTCGTAGTGATGCTTTCTAAGGCCCACTTGACTTTACATTCCAGGATGTCTGGCTCTAGGTGAGTGATCACACTGTTGTGATTATCTGGGTCATGAAGATCTTTTTTGTATATAGTTCTTCTATGTATTCTTGCCACCTCTTCTTAATATCTTCTGCTTCTGTTAGGTCCATACCATATCTGTCCTTTATTGTGCCCATCTTTGCGTGAAATGTTCCCTTGGTATCTCTAATTTTCTTCACGAGATCTCTAGTCTTTCCCTTTCTATTGTTTTCCCTCTATTTCTTTGCACTGATCACTGAGGAAGGCTTTCTTATCTCTCCTGGCTATTCTTCGGAACTCTGCATTCAAATGGATATATCTTTCATTTTCTCCTTTGCTTTTTGCTTCTCTTCTTTTCACAGCTATTTGTAAGGCCTCCTCAGACAGTCTTACAAATAGCTTTTTTGCATTTCTTTGCTTTTTTGAATTTCTTTTTCTTGGGGATGGTCTTGATCTCTGTCTCCTGTACAGTGTCACGAACTTCCTTCCATAGTTCATCAGGCACTCTGTCTGTCATATCTAGTCCCTTAAATCTATTTCTTATTCCCACTGTATAATCATAAGGGATTTGATTTAGGTCATACCTAAATGGTCTAGTGGTTTTCCCCACTTTATTCAATTTAAGTCTGAATTTGGCAAATAGGAGTTAATGATCTGAGCCACAGTCAGCTCCCAGTCTTGTTTTTGCTGACTGTATAGAGCTTCTCCATCGCTGGCTGCAAAGAATATAATCGATCTGATGTCAGTGTTGACCATCTAATGATGTCCATTTGTAGTATCTTCTCTTGTGTTGTTGGAAGTGGGTGTTTGCTATGACCAGTGCATTTTATTGGCAAAACTCTGTTAGCCTTGGCCCTGCTTCATTCTGTACTCCAAGGCCAAATTTGTCTGTTACTTCAGGGGTTTCTTGACTTCCTACTTTTTCATTCCAGTCCTGTATAATAAAAAGGCCATCTTTTTTGGGTGTTATTTCTAAAAGTTCTTGTAGGTCTTCATAGAACCATTCAACTTCTAACACCCATAAGTCCATGTTCTAATTAATAGAATTACCATATCTGTCCTATCCCAGCCATGTGATTTCAACTTCTCTTAGACATCTCCCCTCTGCTCCTGTTTGCCAAGTTCAGTTCGGTTCAGTCGCTCAGTCGTGTCCGACTCTTTGCGACCCCATGAATCGCAGCACGCCAGGCTTCCCTGTCCATCACCAACTCCCGGAGTTCACTCAGACTCATGTCCATCGAGTCAGTGATGCCATCCAGCCATCTCATCCTGGGTCGTCCCCTTCTCCTCCTGCCCCCAATCCCTCCCAGCATCAGAGTCTTTTCCAAGGAGTCAACTCTTCACACGAGGTGGCCAAAGTACTGGAGTTTCAGCTTCAGCATCATTCCTTCCAAAGAAATCCCAGGGCTGATCTCCTTCAGAATGGACTGGTTGGATCTCCTTGCAGTCCAAGGGACTCTCAAGAGTCTTCTCTAACACCACAGTTCAAAAGCATCAATTCTTCGGCGCTCAGCCTTCTTCACAGTCCAACTCTCACATCCATACATGACTAAGTGCCATTCAAATATACTTCTATTGATTGTTTAGTGTCTTAGTGTTAGAGTAATCATTCAGAGGCTTCAGCTTTCCGAATTCAGAATCCTGTCCACCCCTTGGGATCTTGCTTCGATATTACAAAAACTCATTCTTCTTCTAGACTCTTTCACTGCTTGTCTATGGCGCATAATCGTGCTGCTTTGTGTTTAAGGTTCCTTATTCAGTTCTTATTTTTTTTTCTGGAATGAATTAGATCACTGACAATTTGTAATGTCTCCCTTCTCCTTAGGTCAAAGGAAGACAAATGACTTAGCAACCAGTTTATAAGCAAAAATAAACAGAACAAAACACCCCAGCAATATCTGTTTTTTAAAATTGACTTAACATAGATGATGTCTACCTAGCAGGCAGGTGTTCTTTTTATATCCCTATTTTTCAGATAGGAAAACTGAGTTGTAGAAATGACTTTCTAGCTGATGAGCACTGAAGCTAAGACATGGTCTCTTTGTTTCTTGACACCAAATCCAGGGATCTTTCCATGGGTGATGCTCTCTGTCCCTTTACCCATACAGACTACTCTCAGATTTCAATCCCTGTCTTTCTAGCTGCTCTCCATTCTAGGGGTGAACTTCATGCTTTTGTAAATGGTTAATGATGGGTGAATGTTTGGCCAACCAATAAACCAATAACTGCATTCCTCAAACATATTTCAATTGTATAATCATTTAAAATAATATATTTTTTCATATCTACTTGCCTAGAATCATATCTCAATTTAAATTCCACCTCACAAGACTGCAAAAAGTAGGATAGATGTGTGTGTTAAAAAAGAAGAAGAAAGTGATAGCGTTAGTTGCTCAGTCGTGTCCAACTCTTTGCAACCCCATGGACTGCCAGGCTCCTCTCTCCCTGGGATTCTACAGGCAAGAATACTGGAATGGGTAGCCATTTTCTTCTCTAGGGGATCTTCCTAACTCAGGAATTGAACACAGGTCTCCCACAATGCAGGCAGATTCTTTATCATCTCAGCCACCAGGGAAGCCTATAGGTGTATATAAAACTATCTGAAGATCAGGAAGATGGGACTTCCTTGACCCTCCAGTGGTTAAGACTCTGCCTTCCAAGATAGGAGGTACCTGCCCAATCCCTGGCTCTAGTTGGGGAATTAAGATCCTACATGTTGCACAATGCTGCTGGGGAAAAAAAAAAAATAGAAAAAAAAGATCAGGAGGCTCTCATGCTGCTGAAAAATTGATCAAAGCCCAAATTGGCTGTGATGCAAGGACTAGAATCCAGGTCTCCTGACTGTCAATTCTGTTATCTTTCTACACAATACCACTTAACTCAAATATAAGTGTGTATCCATGTGTGTGTGTATGTGTATAAAAGTTCTGTCAATAGACTACCTGTTTGAATCTTAGCAAGTTCCTGGATCTCTTTGGATCCTGCTTTCTTCATTTGTTGACATAAGATGTTGTATTTGATGCCATACTTTTAGAATTATGGGATTTTAATGCTGGAAGAAACTTAGAGGTCATCTAGTTATACTATTTAAATGGCAGATAAGGAAAACTGATCTCTTCTAGCTCCAAACTAAATTCTGAGAGTAACATATAGCTGTCTAACGAACCAGATCTTCTGAATATGGTCTTCTGAATATGAACCAGCTTATCATCCCCTTTCATCCCACTTATCAAATGTGTGACTGTGATCCAGGCATGTAATTTCTCTAGACTTCAGCTTCCTGATCTGTAAAATTGCAGGGGTTGGTCTTAGGTCCCTTTCAGATTTAAAACTTTGAGGACTAAGAAAGGGATCTTTGAAAACTGACATTTTTGCTATCCCTTGGGACATGACTCAGAATGTCATGAAGTATAATACAACTCTAGAAATAAATTAGACAGCATCAAGAACAAAAGCATTCATCCTGAGGCCTCTAATCAGAGGCTTAATTTGCTCAATGAGTACCTGAATTTGGAAATTGATTGATGTCTTCTCTTAAAAATAATAGCCAAATACCCTTTGCTGTTGGCCCAAAGATAGGGAAAAGGAACCAATTAAGAGAGTGTTATTTCATAGTTAATTCACCAAAGATTTAGATGCTACAAGTTAGAA
The DNA here is from genome assembly GCF_023091745.1 of Budorcas taxicolor. Taxonomy (NCBI): domain Eukaryota; kingdom Metazoa; phylum Chordata; class Mammalia; order Artiodactyla; family Bovidae; genus Budorcas; species Budorcas taxicolor. The sequence goes on from NC_068910.1 coordinate 37,109,549, forward strand.
AACCATCACTAGGTCCTTCTGCCTTAATAGCTATCACATTCTGACCAGTCTCATTATTTTTCAGTTGAGCATCAGAAACTTCCCAATCTATTAAATATTATATTCCAAGTATCTGTTTACCCAGTTGATACAAATTGCCAATGGGACAGGAACTGTCTGTCACTTACAGAGCAATTAGTGTATGAAAACTTATCAAAAGAAATCTGTCAAGTTTGAATAAGGATAAATATTGCATGTAAGTCCCTAAGGAAATCACACTGAATAGGATATATTTTTGCAGCATATAAGAGTTTATTTTGTTTTATTAACTTGGCTTTATTTTTTCAGAATGTGAATAGCATTTCATGCAACCCAATGAATTAATGTTTTGCTCTGATAAAAATAGACTTTAGTTCTTAGGGGAAAATGGCATCATTTGGTGAGTCATATAACACTTACTCTTTACTTTCAAATTTCAAAAGTTACTGCTTCCAGGAGGGAGCAGTGGAAGGGGGAGCTTCCTTGGTGGCTCAGATTATAAAGAAGCCACCTGCCAATGCAGGAGACTGGGGTTCAGTCCCCGGGTCAGGAAGATGCCGTGGAGAAGGAAATGGCAACCCACTCCAGTATTTCTTGCCTGGAGAATTCCATGGACAGAGGAGCCTGGCGGGCTACAGTCCATGCAATCACAGAGAGTTGGACTCGATGAGTGACTAAGCGAATGGAAGGGGAATGTAGCTAGAAGGCCTAAGATACAGTGTGCTTTGCTAGTTTCTGACTCTCCAATCTCACCTTCTCTAGGCCTTAGAATTGTCATATGTGTTGTTTGGTTGTTGGGTTTCTTAATTTATTAATTAATTTAATTTTTATTGGAGTATATTGTTGGTTTACAATGTTGTGTTATTTTCTGCTGTACAGCAAACTGAATCAGCTATACATATACAGACATCCCCTCTTTTTTGGATTTCCTTCCCATTTAGGTCCCCACAGAGCACTGAGTTCCCTGTGCTGTGCAGTTGGCTCTTATTAGTTATCTCTTTTACACGTAGTAGTGTATATATGTCAACCCCAATCTCCCACTTCATCCTACTCCCCCTTTCCCTCTTGGTATCCGAATGTTTGTTCTCTATGTCTGTCTTTCTTTCTTCTTTATAAATAAGATCACTTATATCAATTTTTTTCAGGTTTTTTTTTTTCAGATTCCAGGTATATGTATTAATATGCAATATTTCTAATTTTTCTTTCTGACTTACTTAAAGTCTGTAAGATGTCCATCAGCTGAGGAACAGATAAAGAAGTAATGGTATATATACACAATGGCATAGTACTCAGCCATAAAAAGGAATGAAATTAAGTCATTTGTAGAGACATGGATGGTTGTTGGGTTGTTTTTTTTTTTAACAACATTTATGCTGTGGTTAAAATCATGAAAACCTACAGGCATATAGATTAGAATTGAAAATATATTCTAAATGATAGCTATCTTTCTGTTGAGGTATTAGAATTTCTAGGGAGTTTTAAGATTTTACAAATTTATTTTTTACCTTTTTAATGCCCATTTATCCCAGTCTATCAGCCCCCGCTGACAACTGCCGATCTGTTCTTCATACCCAAAACTTGGTTTGTTGGTCTAATTTTTAGAGTCCACATATAAGTGAGATCATATGAGATTTGTATTTCTTTGTCTTACTTGTTTCACTCAGCATAATGCCCTCAAGGTCTTTGCACATTTTTCCAAATGGCAAGATTCAATTATTTGTAATGGCTGAATAATATTCCATTCTCTCTGTGTGTATGTGTATGTATGTATATGTATTGTTATATTTACATATGATTTGTTTATCCTTTCATCCACCAATGGACGCTTAGGTTGTTTCTGTATCTTGGCTATTTTAAATGATCCTGCAGTGAACATGAGAATGAGATATTTCTTCAAGTTACTGTTTTAGGTTTTTTCAGGCAAATACCCTGAAGTGGAATTGCTGGATGATATGGAAATTCCATTTTAATCTTTTGAAGAATTTCCATACTGTTTCCCTTAGTGGCTGTACTGATTTACACTCCCAGCAACAGTGCACAAGCTTTCCCTTTTCTGTGTCCTCACCATTGCTTGTTATTTGCTGTCTTTTTGATAATAACCAGTCTGACAGGTGTGAGATAATATCTCATTGTGGTTTTGATTTGCATCCTCCTGATACTTAGTTATATTGATATATGTCTTCTTTGGAAAAATGTCCATTCAGATCTTCTGCCCACATTTTTTAATCAGCTTTTTTCTTTTTTTTTTTTTTAATGCTGATAAGCTGTAGGAGTTCTTCATATTTTGACTATTAACACTATATCTTATATATGATTTGCAAATATTCTCTTCTGTTCAATAGGTTGCCTTTTCATTTTATTGATGGTTTCATTCACTGTGCAATTTTTCTGTTTATTTGGTTTTTTTTTAGTTTGATGTAGTCCCACCTGCTTACTTTAGTTTTTGGTGTCAGATTCAAAAAATCATCTCCAAGACCCATGTCAGGGACCTTACTGCCCTTTTTTTTTTTCTTGTAGGAGTTTATGGTTTCAGATATTAATGCAAATCTTTCATCTATTTTGAGTTAACATTTGTGTATAGTACCAGGTAGCCATCCAGTTTCATTCTTTTGCATGTGGCTGCTGCAGTATGTTCTTGGCACCTTTGCAGTAAGTTAACTGATGGTACTTGTATAGGTTTATAGCTGGGTTCTTTATTCTGTTTCACTGATATATGTGCCTGTTTCTATGCTAATGTCAAACTGTTTTAATTACTGCAGCTTTGTAGTGTAGTTTGAAATTTTTGAGTGTGATACCTTCGGCTTTGTTCTTCTTTCATATCTTTAAAATGAAGAAAGAAGTGATCTGTTGGGTAATTTTTATCCTTACTACACATTTTTTCCTACTTCGATGTCTGCATTATCATTACATTATTCATGTCCCTTCCTAATATTTATGGACAAATAAAATGACAATATTCCAGGTAATGCTATTTGCTGTGAAGAAAAATAGATAAATAAAAATTAATTAATATCATGTTTAGAAATTTTCCCCTTTCAAGGGTCTCAGCATTTAGCTCAACATGGTCTCAACAGTGAACCAGCCGAGATTCTTCGGTTGACCTTCACACTTTAGGACTAACAGTATTTTATGAATGTTGTATGTTGAACTGATGTTAATTAGGATCCTTAGTACAATCCGTTTGATACTTGTGTTTGGAACTATGGTTTGTTCCTTTATCTACAGCATTGAAAATGGTTACAGTATTATATTACTATTACAGTTTGGGAAACTTATTACAACTTTAATTCAACATTTTGTTGTTTTCTGTTGTTTAACGTAACTTAATGGCTTTCCTGAGAACAGAAGTAATAGAGCTAATAATTTTTATATTATACTTACTGTTTCTTGAGTTGAAATTGCATTAGTTCAGCATTTCCCTACCTCTATTTTGTGATGTATCATAGATGTTTTAGAAAAGAGTGTGTGGATGAAGGAGTTGGGAGGCACTTCTACATGAAGTAAGTTTGCATGACTTAAGGAGTCTCTAAGAAATTTGAGGCACATTGGCATGTTAAAAGTCTCTTGCAGGTTCTGAAAGGAGAAATTTTAAAATCTATTCAACCTTATTTAATCCCATTCTTCTCAAAGTCTTCTGGTCACATAAACTTCTTAAATTTGAGATAGGTAGGGGGTAGAGAACTTCTATTCTATTCTATTCTATTCCTGCAGAATATGTTTATGGTTGCCTGCATTTCCTGCTAAAGTAGTATAGTAACTCACACAAGCAGTGAAACCAAAATTCTTATAATCAAACAACATGATAATTGTTGTTTGATATTTTTACTTTAAAAAATGATTTTACTTTAAAAATTATTAACTTTCAGTAATTCAGATGTCCTTATGACTCAGAGGACTTTCACGTAACTTGAACCTCACTACATGCCTGTATCACGTTTATGATTATCCCCATTTGCTGGATTAAGTTGAAACTAAGTAAGAGTGTTTAATGGCTTTCTTTATGGAATACAGTTTTGAATTTTGGTCTTCTGGTCTTTTTTTTTTTAATTCCAATAAAAATAACAAAGTGAATGTCTTTTATCCTGGTATCCATGGTTCCTGCAACTTCCTAGTTACCGAACTATGCATCTTCTATAAAATTCAGAAAGTTTTGTGGCACTAGCCAGCAGCAGTAGTTTTAAAAAATGTCTCCAGAAAAAAGTATATATATATATTTAGTTTATATATGTTATTATAACTCTCCTTGGAGAGATATGGGTTGATTAATATTTTGCTGGTAAATTACTTTCTAACTTATACCTTGTGACTTTGGATATTTTAATTTATTCCTAAAACTCTCTTATAATTAATTACGGGATAGGAAATGTTCTCTTCACTGTTCATGTGAGAATATTTTTGAGAGGCTTGGTGATTACTTGCTCTGCCTGAAACTGACATGCCAAATTGAGAGAGGAGTACATTGCACTGTGCTATTTGTTGAATCTCCTGTTTTTGTGGCAAAATTACTACATTACACTGTATTTCTTCACAACCTATTAGAGGGGCCTTTCCTTCCTCCAAATTGGAGTTTCTTGAGAAAGTAACTAGCTTGCTGGGAAGAGCTTGCTTATTTACAGTGAGTATCCTCTTGACATCAGCATGGGGTTACTTATAATTACATTCATATGCGTAAATAAAATGATTAGCTATTCTCATATAAACATAATTGTATCTCTCTAAAATAATGCATGCAGAAATGTTATAATCCAGTGATAAAAGGAAAGCAATCTACATGACCCCCTCCTTTGTATGTAAACAGTGGATCATTAAGATGGAATATGTTCCCTGTCATACATTCAGTTATTGAGGTTAATTACAACTGAGGACTCATTGAAGTATTAAACAACAAAGTGACTTTTCCAATAATTAGCATTCTGTGTACAAAGCTGAAGTGACCTTTCTGCCATTTTCCAAGGACAATCCATGCATTTAGAATTTAGCCAAGGATCATACTGAAGAGCAGCACACAAGAACTCAGTCAACTAGTTCGGAAACCACAGGCTCCATTTGCATCTAGTTGCTCTCCCTCCTGCCCAAAATAACTTGAGAAAACAAAACAGGGCATGTTGGCTAATCAGTGCCCATGGCTGCTATATCACTTCTCCAGCTTTGAACAAATCTGAAGATCACACTTTAAAGAGAGGAATCATGAAATGCCTGGAGCTAAAGAAGTTTGATTTCCTCAGAGCACAGTAGTTCACTGCAGCAAATCATTTAAACTCGCTGTCACTTAGGTTTCTTTACTGAAATTGAAAGCATGGGTTAATGTGCTCATTCACAAAACATTCGCCTAATTCTCCAGAAAAATGAGAATTTTCAAAGGAACATTTTCAAGTATGACTGCCTATTACATTCCTCCCATTGGCATTCTGGGATGGATAAGTATTTGTGAAAAGGTTGCTCTTTGATGGCTACTTTATACGGATATAATAATTTTTTCAGCTAATTTTTTTAACACATTATTGATCAGGGGATTGTTTCAGACTAATGCCTATGGCTGTAATACATTTCTAGTCAATAATGTGTTAAAAATGCAGATTTGCATTTATGGGACCAGCCAACTAATCATTGTATTATATTTAATGAGTATTTGCTACAATATTAAATCACCGTCTCACTAAAATAATGGGGAAAGAGTTCAGCATCACAAGTGAAAAAGGAGTAAGAATATGCATCAGTAGTAAGAGGCACTGGGAAAAGACTGGGTTGAGAATCAGGAATTATTCTGTCTCTGGCTGTGGCTGAGTTTGGATTAGACAGTCTGATCCTCTGTGTCTGAATTTCTCAGTTAATGGAAAAATATAAACTATACTGGAAACCATGAAATGCTGTGTAAGTATGTTGCACCATGTTATACTATTATGATTATTGCATGTAAGATGAAAGGAGTGATATAAGTAGTTCCCAGGGTATATCAAGATCATGGACTCTGTGTGTCTGTGGTTTGAGCTTTAGCTCTGTAACTATTATATGGTGCTTAGCCATGCTTAGTGAGCTATAATGCTTATTCCCTGATTTAAAGAGACTGGACTTCTCCATCAGTGATCAGTGTACCTTCTAGTTCTATAGAAATAACATCTTATTGATAAAATGCTTTAGGGGACTGTTGTTACTTCCTGTTGATATTTAGCAGGCTGAAAAAGGATCATTGGGCAACAGTATGAATTTTTAACTTGACCAGTTCTTTCATGAATACAGTAAAGTTCTTATAAAAGACATGTTTATAATGATGATTCCTTTTGCTTTCAGAGCTCAGCTATGCCTGGATTTTCAATGAATACCCCTCCTATCAGGATAATCGCCGCTTCGTTTCTCAAGAGACTGGGAATCTATATATTGCCAAAGTAGAAAAATCAGATGTTGGAAATTATACTTGTGTGGTTACAAATACAGTGACAAACCAAAAAGTCCTGGGACCACCCACACCACTGATATTGAGAAACGATGGTGAGTTTTCTAAGGGATTTCAGAATTCTGTTTTTTGTGCTCATAGGTTGAGTTTGGAAAGTTATGTTATTGGCACACAAAGCTTGACTATCTTGATTACATCTAAGAAAAATTTAATGCTTTTACATTCACTACCTATATTTTCTACACTTGTGTAAGAAATAAACCCATGAATCCATTTTGCAAGACTTACTAGAAATATAATTTCTAATTTCATCCTCAATGCAATGTGAGTCTGTTTCTTCACACTTAAATTGTGTACACAGACAAAATGAAGTAGAAGGTTGATCAATTAGCTTATCAGTCAGCTCTATGTAATTTAGTTTTCAGTGTCCAGAAGGAAGTTTTAAGTTATCCAAGTAATTTCTGGATGTGTGGTATTGAAGACATAATTCCAACCACACTGAAATGCAGAAATGTCAAGTCTTACTGGAGATAGTTTTATGTTCCCACATTTTTGTGAGAATATGTCAAGAAAGTAGATGAATTTCGCCTTACTTACTCAGACGGATGACATGACAGTGTATGGTGATTCATCATGTGCTTTTTGAAGACAGTCTTACCAATTTGTATGCCAGACTTTAATAACATCATGCCTTTCCCCAGTGTGAGTCTTTTTATGTATTCTGTTCCCTCTCCTTGAAATACTCTTCATTCTCTTGGTCCTTTGACTAACTTACGCTGATCCTTCCAGCTTCTTCAAATATATTGCTTTCTTCAGGAGACCATCTCTGTCTCACCGGCTCCACCCAACTGTGCTCTGTTGGGTGCCTTCTCAAATCAACTCTGCAGAGAAAGTATGAGCATCCTTAAAGCACAGACCAAATTGTGGAATGTGGGGGCAAATAATACGGATTTCAGTCATTCAGTTACTTTTTCATGCATTTAATATACGTTTATTTAGCACTTGCTACGTGACAGCCTATTCTGGGAGCCAGTGAACAAAAACCAAAAACCCCTCTTCATGGCATTTAAGTACTGCAAAGGATTTAGGTAAACACAAACAAATAAACCTAAACAAAATGCCAAATGCAGTTATTTTAGATAGTAATAAATAAAGGAATATGCTGACACAGAGACTCTGTGGGGGTGGAATGAGTAATTTAGATAGGGTTGTCATGCAAAACCTATCTGAGGGGGTGACATGAACTGATGCCCAAATGATAAGAAGTCGGTCCTGTGAAAGTCAGAGGGAGGAGCATACCAGACTGAGTTAGCATCATGTGCAAAGGCCCTGAGGCCTAGAAATAAAATTACTGGCATGTTCAGAAAGCAAAGAGAATATGAGCCTCATGGAGCATAATGACCAGTGAAGAGGGTGGTTTGAGTTGGTGTTGGAGACTGGATTTTATTTCAAGTGCAGTGAGAAGCCAGTAGAGGATTTTATATAACAGAGTTATGTATTAAAAAAAAAAAAAGATTGCTTAGCTACTGTGTGGCAAGTGGACATTTAAGAAAGCAAGAATCAAAACTGGAAGTCCACTTAAAGACTCTTGCTGTAATTCAGTCAGTCACCGATGGCAGCTTGAATTAGTGGGTGGGCATGGAGAGAAGAGAAGGTTGTGGATACAGGACATCATTTGCAGGTAGAGCTGCCAGGACTTGCTAACACCTGGGCTGTGGGAGGTGGTGGAAGAGAAAATCAAGGATGACACATGGGTTTCTAGCATGGCAGCTGAGTGGATGGAAATGCCATTTACTGAAATGGTTTTACTGAATGGGTTTCCAAGGGTGCAATTCAGAATTACTTTAGTTTTTATTATGAAGCATGACTTCTCCCCTGGCAAAAGAAAGAATTGATTGTTTGGTGCTTCTTAGTCTCTCTGTCATAATATTCCATCTGTCTATCATAATATGCATTTGGTCTATTCATATTACTTGTCACCCAATGCCATGTGATCAAACTCACACCACAGCTTTCATCTGGTTTGGTATAAGAGCCCAGAACAGTGCTTGCCACATGGCAAATGTTAAATGGATATGTTGCATTAAGCTGAGTTACATTAAATAAAGCTGAAAAATCTCATCATTTTAGCAAGAAACATAGGCAAAGGATCTATTCTTTCAGAAGCTATCAGTGCTGTCTCTGGACCTAAGGATAAAAATTCTGTCTCAACATATATGTTTCAGGGACATTTTGTACAAAATTATTTAAAAATACAGCCCCTCTGGCCTTTGCCCATAATACACTTATGCCAAAATGTCTGTTCAGTCTATTCAGTTCAGTTGGTATGTCAAGGAGACAATATAATCGAATATTGACTCTGATGCACTAAGACACAGCCCAGGAGAAACATCACCCAGAGCAGCTGCTTCAGAAAGAAGGAACAGACCTTCAGGAACACAGGAAGTCCTCAGCCTGGCCAAACACTGCCTTCTACTTATCTTTTGGATTTATCTCGACTTGCCTAGTATATCTTCATAGAGATGACAAATGTTTTTTATGAGAATATTTTATCACAAAATTAACAAGCTAAGGATCTCATTCTTCAGCAATTAATGCCCATTCATTCCTAATTTCTGTGAGAGTTGCTGATGAAAATTTATAATATATCTTTCCCATTTAGGCAGCAGTACATAAAATGGATACTCAAACTGCATTACTAGGCTCAAAATAGATTATTTCATTACCTCTTTTGTGGAGGTAAGAAAAAAAGAGAAATACAAATCAAGAAAAGATTTCAAAATAAAGATGACATTCTTGTGAAAATGTATGTTGTGAGAGTAAAATCAATGAAATTATCATTCTACGCAATCTGGTAGGTAGTGAGTGTATTTTAGACTGGTAAGCACAAGGTGAGTATGGAGTTTGCACAAGCATCTTGGTAATTGAAGCTCACTCAGAATTTCATATCCTCCTTCTGTCTCTGAAATATGAATAAAGCAAGGCAAGGGAGCTTGTTGCCTGCACTGCACTAATTGACATGGCTGACCATTTCCCTGATGAAGTGCAGATGTAGACAAATGTAGCTTAAAGAACTAGATATCCTCAATACTCAGGTTTTTTGTTTGTTTGTTTGTTTTTCCTAGAGTTTTAGCTGAGCAATCTAGACTGGGATTGTTTCCAGCCCTAAAGGTTACAGTGAGTCAGAAAAAAGTGGACAACTCCTGTCGACCCACGTTCCAGTTAGAAATCAAGGGCAATGTGTCCCATGTTGATCCCACTAACCCTCTTTAGGTCCTAACCCCTAATACACTGAGGTTCTGCAAGGGTTTTGTACTTGCTGTTCCTTTTTCCTCAACTCTTCACATGTCTCAAGCCTTCCTACATCTCAGATCAATGACTGAAATGTAGAGCAGGGTAGTGTGGAGGTGAGCCGGGTTCCCTGAGTGGAATCCAGCCCCATCATCTATCAGGGATGTGACCTTGAACATCAGTTGAACAACCTCACTGTGCTGTGTCGTCATCAGTCAAATGAGGATAGCAGTACCTACCTCAGAGCTCACTCTGTGTGTGAAATTATGTGTAAAGTGCTTTGAACGGTGACAAAACAGCAGTATGGTGTCAAGAACTTCCCTAAGATATGCTCCACAAATTATACTTTTAAAAAACAGATTATACAGAGTAAGTGGATAGTATTATCCTTGTTTTAAAAATGTTTGTGGATAATGATAGAGAAAACGGAAATCTAACTCTCCATAATGCTAACAGTCATAAACTTTAAACCAGTCAACTTTTAGTAGTAAAATGTTCAGTTCTTAATTTTTTTCTTTCTGCTTCTCTGTGCTTTCTCATTTTTCTGCAATGATTAGAAACTTTTCAAAAGTTTTTTTTGTTTGTTTGTTTTTAATGTTTGGTAAAAGGGATAACTGCAGTTCATTGGACCTAAAAGGCACTTCGAGATCCCCTAACTTATTCTTATTATTCCAGAAAGAAGGAAACTAAGGATGAGAGAAATAAGTCAAAACAGCAGTGGGATAAAATTCTTGGCCCCCAGTCACCATACTATTTAATTGAGGTTCAGAAAAGCTTTTGGGGTCTCTAGATTCACCTATTTATGTTATGATTTTGGAAATTTTTATTTTGGGAATTCTAAATAATTGTATGTTATGTGTAGTGTTCATCTCCAGAAAGTAGTATAAAACTGAGAGCTAGACAAATGTGAGAGAATTTTATACCAGCGTTTTTATTTATCTAGGTATTTTAAAATTTGCTTGTAACAACAATATAACCTATCATACGGGAGAGGGCATTGCTTCCCTGATGGCTCAGACGGTAAAGCGTCTGCCTGCAATGCGGGAGACGCGGGTTCGATCCCTGGGTCGGGAAGATCCTCTGGAGAAGGAAATGGCAATCCACTCCAGCACTCTTGCCTGCAAAATCCCATGGATGGAGGAGCCTGATAGGCTACAGTCCATGGGGTCGCAAAGAGTCAGACACGACTGAGCGACTTCACTTCTTCATGGGAGAGGGCACCTGTTGCTTGGGTACCGTGAAAGAAAAATATTTCATTGAGAAAAATAGATCATAATTATTTTTACCAGAGATACTAAACTAGTCCATGGATCAATATTAGCCTAATTGCTAGTTATTAATGACCATGAATTTGCTCTATCATGTGCTTCCTACACAGATTTCAAAGAATTGTACCTCTTATTTCCATAAACAAAGGTAATGGGCTACCCATACCAAAGCAGCATAACTATGAAAGAAATCATAGATTTATATCATAATCACCATAGCTACTTTTTTCTGTCTTTAGTCATTACCCCTAACTTGCTCTAAAATGGCTAAAGATGGAAAAAGAAAACAACACAACAACAACCTAGCAGAGATTAGGACAGTCTTGGGAAAGTTAGATCATGTCTGTGAGGTTGTTTATGTACTTTATATGCACAGGTACATAACTGAGCATGAAAAATTACTGTATGTTCCTTGCCTTTTTTCTGTGTTCCCCTTGAGACTAGCTAGGGACTGGTTTGGCAGTTCCTTAGTTTGCCTATTAGAACCAAGGCAAATGTTGAACAGTTTACACCCAGTGTGTATCTGATGGATCCTTGCTTTGCACATTGATTGTTGAATGTTTTTGAATATTATCCCTAATTAGAACTCTCAATAGAAGAGCTGCTAGGGAATAGGAAACACTGGATTTTTCCTATCTTAGAATTTCAAGTTCACTCTCTGTGTCTCTTTCTTTCCCTTCTCCTTTTCCATATTTATATACATTGATAAACTTATACATGTAGGATATGTGTGTATAAATATACATGTGTCTATATACACAAAATATATTGTCTTTTGAAGTTAAAATTTAAACCACTTTTTGAATGTTATTATACTTCACTGTAAATTTAAATTATTAAAAATTGGTGTTTTCAATATAAACAAAATAGCTGACCATTTTTTCCCAAGCCCTGACCCATTTCCCCAAGCTTTATTTTAATTAGCCATGAAAACTTTGCATTCAAAGCAAAGTTTTGAATGCTTCAGCACAGAAGCATTTATTGTTTTCAGTGTACATAAAAGTTTAACCTACTGGACAGGAGATTGGCTGATAACCCCAGCAGCCTAGAGTTTCAGAGCAGCCTAAGGTAGGACAGAAATAGATGTCCTGAACATAGGATTAAGAGTGTCCATGATCGATGCCAACCAGCTTTGTCTTGTTTGTTGTGGTGTCACCTAGGATGTAGGAACAGAAGAGTAGCACTAAAAATCAAGAAGGGAAAAAGCCATAGGATTCTGGGGTGTGGTCCCAGATCTGCCACTAACATTAGACAAAACCTGTCACTTCATTTGTCCTCAATATTCTTAGCTATAAAAATGAGTGATTTGTAATAAGTTATGTCTAAGGGTTCTTCTGCGTTTTCTTCTGAGATTCCAGTCACAACTTTCTACCTTACTTTATTCCAGTCTCAGCATTTGCATGGGCCACATGGTATCAAACACAGCTCAACACACAGATGCTGTTCATTGGATTAGATTTCTTCCCAGCACTAACAATGAATCCTAGTGCAAAACTAGAGCATTACGGACCATTTTGTGAACCTTCACCTCAATGACCATTAGATCTCCTGGTGACTCAGAAGACTACATTTGCTTCAAATTGCCAAGTTTAAGATCAATGACTGAAAAGTGTGAAAGAGAAAACTAGAATATTCCAGAGTATTCCGGGTTATCTGTGTAGTGTAATGTATTCTTCACTATGATACTACCATCTGTTCATAGTAAACTTTCCTAATATTGCCCCAAATTGGGTTAGATCCTCAAGTGGAACCTTAACAGACATGATGTTGTCTTCTTGAATAGATCTTCTTCAATTATAGGCCACTTAATTAGCCTAGCTGTCAGATTTTAAAAACTACTCATTAAGACGATCATTTTTTGATTGTAAACTTTATCTACAACACTTTCTGATGACTTAAACTTTAGACTGAGAAGGACAAAACTTCTGCCTGGGGAACAAGCAGAGATGTGTCCTTGACTTGCACAAGATTTTTATATTACCTAAGATCTAAAGTTTATCCTCAAACACATTTCTTTATTTAACTCTCATTTCTAATTACATCTTTTCTGTGGTTTTGTCATAGCAATCATGTCTTGCATTAATACCACATTTGAGGATCTTTGGGTGTAAAACATGTTTTGTGAGAAAAACATCTAAATGACTAAAGGATGTGAAATATTTTGCTAAACTGCCACTGCTAATCTGATTTAATAGTGTCTTAATATTTTGAAGCCTTGACAAACTTAGGAACCTGGAGTCAGCTCTAGACCTCAGGCATAGTCAGATTCATTACAGGTCCACGGGGCCAAAGCTTGTGGATGGTCACTTCACTAGTCAGTTAGAAAGCAATCTGTTAAATACCCATTGTGTGTTTCACACTATAAAATAAAAAGATGTGGTCAGAGCCCCTGGGAGTCTATAGTCTTAGACAATTACAAATTAATGAAAGGTCTAAAGTTTCATTCTTTTTGGAATTATTGAACTGAGTTCCAGGAAACACACTTAAAGATAGAGATTTCAAATGAAAGAGGACAGGAGAGATGTCCAGCTTAGAATAGAGATGACCTGGGCATTCATTTGATGATGCCTCTGGCCAAGAAACATTGATATTTTAGGAATCAGTGAAATAAAATGGACTGCAATGGGTGAATTTAACTCAGATGACCATTATATCTACTACTGAGGGCAAGATCCCTTACAAGAAATAGAGTAACCTTCGTAGTCAACAAAAGAATCTGAAATGCAGTACTTGGGTGCAATCTCGAAAGTGACAGAATGATCTCTGTTCATTTCCAAGGCAAACCATTCAATATCACAGTAATCCAAGTCTATACCCCAACCACTAATGCTGAAAGAGCTGAAGTTGAATGGTTCTATGAAGACCTACAAGACCTTCTAGAACTAACACCCAAAAAACATGTCCTTTCATGATAGGGGACTGGAATGCAAAAGTGAAAAATCAAGAGATACCTGGAGTAACAGGTAAGTTTGGCCTTAGAGTACAAAATGAAGCAGGGCAAAGGCTAACAGAGTTTTGCCATGAGAACGCTCTGGTCATAGCAAACACCCTCTTCCAACAACACAAGAGATGACTCTACACATGGACATCACCAGATGGTCAATACCAAAATCAGACTGATTATATTCTTTGCAGCCAAAGATTGAGAAGCTCTAAACAATCAGCAAAAACAAGACCAGAAGCTGACTGGCTCAGATCATGAACTCCTTATTGAAAAAATCAGACTTACATTGAAGAAAGTGGGGGAAAACCACTAGACCATTCAGGTATGACCGAAATCAAATCCCTTATGATTATACAGTGGAAGTGACAAACAGATTCAAGACATTAGATCTGATAGACAGAGTGCCTGAAGAACTATGGATGGAAGTTCATGACATTGTACAGGAGGCAGTGATCAAGACCATCTCCAAGAAAAAGAAATGCAAAAAGGTCAAATGGTTGTCTGAGGAGGCCTGACAAGTAGCTGAGAAGAGAAGCTAAAGGCAAAGGAGAAAAGGAAAGATATGCCAATTTGAATGCAGAGTTCCAAAGAATAGCAAGGAGAGATAAAGCCTTCCTCAGTGATCAGTGCAAAGAAATAGAGGAAAACAAGAGAATGGAAAAGACTAGAGATCTTGTCAAGAAAATTAGAGATACCAAGGGAACATTTCATACAAAGATGGTCTCAATAAAGGACAGAAATGGTATGGACCTAACAGAAGCAGAAGATATTAAGAAGAGGTGGCAAAAATGCACAGAAGAATTATATTTAAAAGATTTTCATGACCCAGGTAACCACGATGGTGTGATCACTCACCTAGAGCCAGACTTCCTGGAATGCGAAGTCAAGTGGGGCTTGGGAAGCATCACTACAAACAAAGCTAATGGAGGTGATAGAATTCCAGTTGAGCTACTTAAAACCCTAAAAAATGATGCTGTAAAAGTGCTGCACTCAATATGCCAGCAAATTTGGAAAACTCAGCAGTGGCCAAAGGACTGGAAAAGATCAGTTTTCATTCCAATCCCAAAGAAAGGCAGTGCCAAAGAATGTTCAAATTACCTCACAATTGTACTTGTCTCACACACTTAGCAGAGTAATGCTCAAAATTCTCCAAGCCAGACTTCAACAGTACATGAACCATGAACTTCCAGATGTTCAAGCTGGTTTTAGAAAAGGCAGAGGAACCAGATATCAAATTGCCAACATCTGTTGGATCTTCAAAAAAGCAAGAGAGTTCCAGAAAAACATCTACTTCTGCTTTATTGACTATGCCAAAGCCTTTGACTGTGTGGATCACAATAAACTGTGGAAAATTATGAAGGAGATGGGAATACCAGACTACCTGACCTGCCTCCTGAGAAATCTGTATGCAGGTCAAGAAGCCACATTTCGAACTGAACATGGAACAACAGACTGGTTCCAAATTGGGAATGGAGTACGTCAAGGCTGTATATTGTCACTCTGCTTATTTAACTCATATGCAGAGTGCATCATGTGAAATGCCAGGCTGGATGAAGCACAAGCTGGAATTAAGATTGCTGGGAGAAATATCAATAACCTCAGATATGCAGATGACACCACCCCTTTATGGCTGAAAGCAAAGAAGAACTAAAAAGCCTGCTGATGAGAGTGAAAGTGGAGAGT
The DNA here is from genome assembly GCF_023091745.1 of Budorcas taxicolor. NCBI lineage: Eukaryota > Metazoa > Chordata > Mammalia > Artiodactyla > Bovidae > Budorcas > Budorcas taxicolor. Next base: position 37,125,144 of record NC_068910.1, read on the forward strand.
TAAAAATTTAGCCTAAAACTCAACATTCAGAAAAGTAAGATCATGGCATCTGGTTTCATCACTACATGGCAAATAGATAGGGAAACAATGGAAACAATGACAGACTATTTTGGGGGGCTCAAAAATCACTGCAGATGGTATTGCAGCCATGAAAGTAAAAGACGCTGCTCCTTGCAAAAAATCTATGACCAACCTAGACAGCATATTAAAAAGCAGAGACATTACTTTGCTGACAAAGGTCCATCTAGTCAAAGGTATGGTTTTTCCAGTAGTCATGTATCAGTGTGAGAGTTGGACTATAAACAAAGCTAAGCGCCAAAGAGTTGACGCTTTTGAACTGTGGTGTTGGAGAAGACTCTTGAGAGTCCCTTGGACTGCAAAGAGATCCAACCAGTCCATCCTAAAGGAAATCAGTCCTGAATATTCATTGGAAGGACTGATGCTGAAGCTGAAACTCCAATACTTTGGCCACCTGATATGAAGAACTGACTCATTGGAAAAGACCCTGGTGCTGGGAAAGATTGAAGGCAGGAGCAGAAGGTGATGACAGAGGATGAGATGGTTGGATGGCAGCACTGACTCGATGAACATGTGTTTGAGTAAGCTCTGGGAGTTGATGATGGACAGGGAAACCTGGTGTGCTACAGTCCATGGGGTTGCAAAGAGTCGGACACGACTGCGCGACTGAAGTGAACCGAACTTAACCAAGAAATGTTCATTGAGTGCCAGTTGTATTCTTGTCACTAGAGATGCAAAAGTCTTTCTATGTCCTCTTAGATGGTGGCCTGGCTTAGGAGCCTAATTACAGACTGAGGCAGGAATGGGGCCAGTTTAGGGTGGATGGAGAATTAAAGCAGGATTATTTAAGCTTCAGCTCTGATCAGAGCTGTCCAGGACCAATGAAGGTACCATGAGATTATGCATATAATCAAGATATGCATGTAAGGAAGCCTGGCCTGGTCTTGGAAATCAGCTGAAGCTTCCATCTAACAGGGAGGATAAGAATTCCAGGAAGTGGACACAGTATTTGCTTAAACCATGAGTTGGCAAACTTCCTCCTGTAGGCAGATCTTGTCCATGGCCTGCTTTTGTAAATAAAGTTTAACATTTTTCTCCACAGAAATGTTAGGTATTTTTACTTAACTCCTAGATTACCTGTAATTTGTGTTACTATTGTTAGGGATATCTTATTTTTAATCACATTCTCTATTTTACTTGTAAGTGATTGAGCATGGCAAACTTGGTGAAATCTTGTTAGTTCTATAATTTGTTAATTCTGTCAACTCTCTCAAACTTTGCTATCTTCCTCATTTCTTCTAAGCCCAGTGCCTAGCCAACCCTTAGTTCATGAGCCACACACAACCCACCACCATTTTCATAAATAAAATCTTACTGGAACATAGCCATGCCTATTTGTTTACATATTGTCTATGAATACTTTCTAGCTATATGGCAGAGTTGAATCAGAGATTGAGTGTCTGACAAAACCTAAATAAAATCCTTGCTGTCTCTTTGTACAAAATACTATTAACCTTGCTAATCTCTGACCACACAATAATATCTTTAAATACTCAAAGACTGTCCATCAAGGCTTGTTCTTTGTGGCTCCAAAGACTTGAACTAGGACCAGAGTATACAAATTAGAGGGAGAGTTTAGTTCAAGTAGAGAGAACTTTTAGTAGTAAGAATATAAATGTACTTCGTCACAAAAAGACCAAAGTTGGCTTTCTTTCACCTAAAAGGTGGTGGATTTATAATTACTTGCCCAAATGGGAAACTCTTAGCAAATTACTTCAGAACTTATTGCAAATCAGGACTGTCCCAGGCAAGCACAGATAAATAGCTACTCTACTTTCAGAGGATCCAGCTTTCTGGAACCCAAGGATCGAACCCAGGTCTCCTGCATTGCAGGCATATTCTTTGCCATTTGAGCCAGCAGGGAAGCCCCCCTGCTGGAATAGCTCAGATTATCTCTGCATTGTAACTGTTGAGAAGTAAGGAAAGAGATGTAGGTTTGAATTAGGTCAAACAGTGGGGTTTGTTTTCACCTCCCACAGGTTTCTCTTTTAAAAATATATATATGTATTTGTTTGTTTATTTATTTATGGCTGTGCCTTGTCTTAGTTGCAGCTTGCAGGATCTTTAGTTGTAGCATGTGGGATCTAGTTTCCTGACCAGGTAGGGCCCCTGTATTGGGAGCATGAAGTCTGAGCCACTGGACCATGAGGGAAGTCCTTCTCACAGGTTTTTGAAGTCACATTAAAACCCCACATGTAACAAGTGATAGACAACCTTCCGGTGTCTTATTCTTCTTTTCCAGCACTGGGGAAGTTCTTGTTTGCACAATTGTTGGCTCTAACTCAGGGGAATTCAGGGATCAGGGAATGAGTAGTGATAGAGAATCCTTGGACAGTCCCCTCGATCCTACAGTGTCTCCTTCAACCCAGGGCTTTCCTGAAAGAATAAAGTTCTGAACTCAGCCAAAGAAATCAGTATGCCTAATCAGATATTTCCAAATATTTTTAGAGAAATGGGTTTTATATCATATGACTTATTCCTCAAGAACAGCCATGTGGGAGCTCTATAGAAGACAGTCTTTTGCAGTTTTTCTTCAGTAGTAAGTCCCACTCTGTGGAAGCTGGTAAAAGTCCCTTCTGTGGTTTAATTTATAAGCACAGATTCCAGCTAAGGCAGGTGTTGGCAAAATCTTATGGCACAAAATTCTGCAAACTGGCCTCCTTCTGCCAAGACAGCGCTCTGCAAATTGTAGTTAAACAAGCGTGGTGTGTGGCTGATTTCTCTTTTATAGTCTGCAATTTGGTGGTTATTTTGTCACATTCTGGTTCTCACAGACATCAGCGTCAGCATTAATAGTTTTTCCAGTTTTGAAAGGAGGACAGTCATTGCCACAAGGGTTGTGAGCAGAACCCAGGCTCAAGATTGGCTTTGTCACGGTGGGATGCGCTTACTTGTCATCTTCCAGTGACTAGTCCATGATGTCTGTTACCGCTTGGTCCAAAGCTTAACCCCTTATGGTTGCTACAGAAGTTCCCTGGAAGGCAGCATCAGCATCAGCCAGGAACTTATGAGAAATGAACGTTCTCAGGCCCCGTGTCAGCTTACTAATTCAGACACTCACGTCCTCCAGGTGATATAAAGTTTGAGAACACTGGTTTTGGAAAAAACACCTAGAAATCTCTAGCATGCCTTCCTTAGAAAATAAACATGGTTATTCCATAAACTATGGAAGGAGATCAAACCAGTCAATCCTAAAGGAAATTCTAAAGGAAATCCTAAACATTCATTGTAAGGACTGATGCTGAAGCTGAAGCTCCAATACTTTGGCCACCTGATGTGAAGAACTGACTCATTAAAAGAGACCCTGATGCTGGGAAAGGCAGGAGGAGAAGGGGACGACAGAGGTTGAGATGGTTGATTGGCATCACTGACTCGATGGACATGAGTTTGAGCAAGCTCCTGGAGTTGGTGATGGACAGGAAAGCCTGGCATGCTGCAATCTATAGGGTTGCAAAGAGTTGGGAACGTCTAAGCGACTGAAGTGACTGAACTGATTCCATAAACTGTTTGAGCCAGGTGACACTAGTGGTAAAGAACCCAGCTGTCAATGCAGGAGACATAAGAGCTGTCTCCTGGGTTCCACCCCTGAGTTGGGAATATCCCCTAGAGGAGAACGTGGCAACCGACTCCAATATTCTTGCCTAGAGAATTCCACGGACAGTGGAGCCTGGCAGGCTATACAATCCATTGGGTCACACAGAATCAGACACAACTGAAGTGACTTAGCATATACACACACACACATTCCATAAACAATTAATTGTTGCCTGCATTTGCCACATTACTATGCAAGGCTTTGGAAAAGGGTAACTACAAATGTCATGAAGATAATGATCAGGTCTGTGATATGCACATTGTGCCCCCATGGTTATGGTTGCTGTTAAATGAATGTTTATTGAATTCATTAGAATGTAAATACAGCTAAGCCCCTACCTCCTAAAGACTTTCATGTATCAAATTTCAAGGGACATAGCTTTCACTGTTGTGATGGTGGCATAGTTCTTACTCCCACAAATAGAAAACATTGACAATGCAGCTTAATAAATTAAAACTCTTTTCACCTTATGTTTAAGATTGTAGATATAGATGCCTCTATTTAGAATTGAAAGCAAGAGTTTTCTCCAATGGATTAGATTGGCCAAAACATTTTTGGGTTTTTCTATAAGATATTATGGGAAAAATCTGAACAATTTTTTTGACAAACCGGTATATATTTTCAGTCAGGAGGAAAGAAACATTGCTGAGATTATACGACCTGGTTGATCCTGACAACATCCTGACAGCACTTTAGCTTCAGCTTTACCTTGGTTATATAGACGCACCTAGACCTTTCTATCTTCCCACCTTTCCAGACAGTTTGAAGATAGAAAAAGGATTCTGAAGCAGTTCCATCAATGGCATCACTTTTTGCCTAATTATTCTATAAATCAGCAGAGCAGCTGTAGGCCAATTAAGTTCAAAAATGTGCAGGTGGTCAGGGGAATGACTAGAAAAAAATGCACTCCTGTTTTAAGAGACCCTGTGTTTCTTAAAAGTTATAAAAGGCAACAGCTTTTTACATTGAGAGTAGCAAAGGGCCAAAATAGTTAAAATGAAAGAAATAGTCAAATAAAAATGTAACGTGTGCCAGATGTAAGCAAATTCAATGGAACACTACACAGCTATTCCAAAAAATGTTCATAATGTAGTTGAAGGGAATGGCTTCTTTCATTTTGTCATGACTTAAATACTAGGACAATCTTTATATGTAACTAAAAATTTTTAAAGAGCAGTGAATCCGTGCCACTCCATCTCTGATCCCAACTCTGTGTCCAGCAACTACTGCCATAAATGAAGTACAGTCTTCATCATCACCGAGCACACTGTTACTCAGTTCCTGTAGCCATAAACAGAGATCACTGTGCCTTCACCCTGAAATCACTCCATGTGACCACACAAACAACCTGCACAGATTATGTTTTCCCACATTTTAGAAAAACATAGTCTGAAGTGAGTGAACTTGACCAATAGCCATGGTAATGCTTAAGAACAACTTCCATGCCGGAGAAGACTTGAATGTTTGGCTTAATGACTATTATATGTCCCAGTATAAAGGGCCACATTGCCCCATCTTACTCCCTTTCACGAATCCCTACCTATTACAGTTCATTTTTTCCCCCATATGCCTTGAACTGAGCTGAGATTTGCGAGGAACAGAAAAAATCACAAGTACTTCCATTCCTCAAAGAAGTGAAAGTACAACAGAAGAAATGGCAAGTATATAAATAGCTATAAACATGATAGAAAGCAGCAGTGCTATTTGAGAGAGCCCAGAAGTTTATTTGTAAAATGTTTTATGTTGGTTTTCTTACTGAGCACTTGTTAAGTGTGGAGACAAAGATAAAAGCTAGCATGAAAAAGACAGACATATTACTTGATATCATGGGGTTTACGATCTGTATGGAAGACAGAAGTAAACATGAGAAATACAGATGACAATTCAGTTCAGTTCAGTTCAGTGGCTCAGTCGTGTCCAACTCTTTGCGACATGAATCGCAGCATGCCAGGCCTCCCTGTCCATCACCATCTCCCGGAGTTCACTCAGACTCATGTCCATCGAGTCCGTGATGCCATCCAGACATCTCATCCTGGGTCGTCCCCTTCTCCTCCTGCCCCCAATCTCTCCCAGCATCAGAGTCTTTTCCAGTGAGTCAATTTTTCGCATGAGGTGTCCAAAGTACTGGAGCTTCAGCTTTAGCATCATTCCTTCCAAAGAAATCCCAGGGCTGATCTCCTTCAGAATGGACTGGTTGGATCTCCTTGCAGTCCAAGGGACCCTCAAGAGTCTTCTCCAACACCACAGTTCAAAAGCATCAATTCTTCGGTTCTCAGCCTTCTTCACAGTCCAACTCTCACATCCATACGTGACCACAAGAAAAACCATAGCCTTGACTAGACAGACCTTAGTCGGTAAAGTAATTTCTCTGCTTTTGAATATACTATCTAGGTTGGTTATAACTTTTCTTCCAAGGAGTGAGCGTCTTTTAATTTCATGGCTGCAGTCACCATCTGCAATGATTTTGGAGCCCCCAAAAATAAAGTCTGACACTGTTTCTACTGTTTCCCCATCTATTTCCCATGGAGTGATGGGACCAGATGCCATGATCTTTGTTTTCTGAATGTTGAGCTTTAAGCCAACTTTTTCACTCTCCTCTTTCACTTTCATCAAGAGGCTCTTTAGTTCCTCTTCACTTTTTGCCATAAGGGTGGTGTCATCTGCATATATGAGGTCATTGATATTTCTCCCGGCAATCTTGATTCCAGCTTGTGTTTCTTCCAGTCCAGCATTTCTCATGATGTACTCTGCATATAAGTCAAATAAGCAGGGTGACAATATACAGCCTTGATGTACTCCTTTTCCTATTGGAGCCAGTCTGTTGTTCCATGTCCAGTTCTAACTATTGCTTCCTGACCTGCATACAGATTCCTCAAGAGGCAGGTCAGGTGGTCTGGTATTCCCATCTCTTTCAGAATTTTCCACAGTTTATTGTGATCCACACAGTCAAAGGCTTTGGCCTAGAAAATAAGGCAGAAATAGATGTTTTTCTGGAATTCTCTTGCTTTTTCCATGATCCAGCAGATGTTGGCAATTTGATCTCTGGTTCCTCTGCCTTTTCTAAAACCAGCTTGAACATCAGGGAGTTCACGGTTCACATATTGCTGAAGCCTGGCTTGGAGAATTTTGAGCATTACTTTACTAGCGTGTGAGATGAGTGCAATTGTGCGGTAGCTTGAGCATTCTTTGGCATTGCCTTTCTTAGGGATTGGAATGAAAACTGACCTTTTCCAGTCCTGTGGCCACTGCTGAGTTTTCCAAACTTGCTGGCATATTGAGTGTGGCACTTTCACAGCATCGTCTTTCAGGATTTGAAACAGCTCAACTGGAATTCCATCACCTCCACTAGCTTTGTTCGTAGTGATGCTTTCTAAGGCGCACTTGACTTCACTTTCCAAGATGTCTGGCTCTAGATTAGTGATCACATCATCATGATTATCTGGGTCGTGAAGATCTTTTTTGTACAGTTTTTCCATGTATTCTTGACACCTCTTCTTAATATCTTCTGCTTCTGTTAGGTCCCGACCATTTCTGTCCTTTATCGAGCCCATCTTTGCATGAAATGTTCCCTGGTATCTCTAATTTTCTTGAAAAGATCTCTAGTCTTTCCCATTCTGTTGTTTTCCTCTATTTCTTTGCATTGATCACTGAAGAAGGTTTTCTTATCTCTTCTTGCTATTCTTTGGAACTCTGCATTCAGACGCTTATATCTTTCCTTTTCTCCTTTGCTTTTCGCCTCTCTTCTTTTCACAGCCATTTGTAAGGCCTCCCCAGACAGCCATTTTGCTTTTTTGCATTTCTTTTCCATGGGGATGGTGTTGATCCCTGTCTCCTGTACAATGTCACAAACCTCATTCCATGGTTCATCAGGCACTCTATCTATCAGATAGGCCCTTAAATCTATTTCTCACTTCCACTATGTAATCATAAGGGATTTGATTTAGGTCATACCTAAATGGTCTAGTGGTTTTCCCTACTTTCTTCAGTTTAAGTCTGAATTTGGCAATAAGGAGTTCATGATATGAGCCACAGTCAGCTCCCGGTCTTATTTTTGTGGGATGTATAGAGCTTCTCCATCCTTGGCTTCAAAGAACATAATCAGTCTGATTTTGGTGTTGACCATCTGGTGATGTCCATGTGTAGAGTCTTCTCTTGTGTTGTTGGAAGAGGGTGTTTGCTATGACCAGTGCATTTTCTTGGCAAAACTCTATTAGTCTATGCCCCGTTTCATTCCACATTCCAAGGCCAAATGTGCCTGTTACTCCAGGTGTTTCTTGACTTCCTACTTTTGCATTCCAGTCCCCTATAATGAAAAGGACATCTTTTTTGGGTGTTAGTTCTAAAAGATCTTGTAGGTCTTCATAAAACCGTTCACCTTCAGCTTCTTCAGCGTTACTGGTTGGGGCATAGACTTGGATAACTGTGATATTGAATGGTTTGCATTGGAGACGAACAGAGATCATTCTGTCTTTTTTGAGATTGCATCCAAGTACTGCATTCCAGACTCTTTTGTTGACCATGATGGCTACTCCATTTCTTCTGAGGAATTCCTGCCCGCAGTAGTAGATGTAATGGGCATCTGAGTTAAATTCACCCATTCCAGTCCATTTTAGTTCACTGATTCCTAGAATGTCGACGTTCACCCTTGCCATCTCTTGTTTGACCACTTCCAATTTGCCTTGATTCATGGACCTGACATTCCAGGTTTCTATGCAATATTGCTCTTTACAGCATCGGATCTTGCTTCTATCACCAGTCACATCCACAACTGGGTATTGTTTTTGCTTTGGCTCTATCCCTTCATTCTGTCTGGAGTTATTTCTCCACTGATCTCCAGTAGCATATTGGGCACCTAATGACCAGGGGAGTTCCTTTTTTGGTATCCTATCATTTTGCCTTTTCCTACTGTTCATGGGGTTCTCAAGGCAAGAATACTGAAGTGGCTTGCCATTCCCTTCTCCAGTGGATCACATTTTGTCAGGCCTCTCCACCATGACCCGCCCATCTTGGGTTGCCCCACAGGCGTGTCTTGGTTTCATTGTTAGACAAGGCTGTGGTCCTAGTGTGATTAGATTGACGTTTTCTGTGAGTATGGTTTAAGTGTGTCTGCCCTCTGATACCCTCTTGCAACACTTACCATCTTACTTGGGTTTCTCTTACCTTGGGCGTGGGGTACCTCTTCACGCTGCTCCGGCAAAGCACAGCCGCTGTTCCTTACCTTGGAGGAGGGGTATCTCCTTACCGCTGCTGTTCCTGACCTTCAACGTGGGATAGCTCCTCTAGGCCCTCCTGTGCCTGCACAGCCACCACTCCTCGGGTTGCTCCTCCTGGCTGCCAGCCCTGGCCTTGGGCGTGGGTGGCTCCTCCCAGCTGCTGCCCCTGGCCTCGGGCTCCAGGTGGCTCCTCAAGGTCACCGCCCCTGGCCTCGGGTGCGAGGTGGCTTCTCCTGGCCGCCCCTGATCTCGGACTTGGGGTGTCTCCTCCCGGCCACCACTGGCCTCGGACGCCAGGTAGCTCCTCTCGGCCGCCGCCGCTGACCTTGGACACAGGGTGTCTCCTCCCAGCCGCCACTGACCTCGGACGCAGGGCAGCCCCCCTCGGCCGTTCCTGCGCCGGCTCAGCCTGGCACTCTAGGCCGCTGCCCCTGACCTCGGACGTGGGGTAGCTCCTCTTGGCCGCACTTAGTGAGCCGGCCCGCAGCCGCCTGCGCCTGTTAATTGTTAATATGACAATTAACATAAAGGAAAAAATATATTCACAGAGATTGACAGCAGGCACCTATTTTAGATAATGTGATCAAAAACACTTTTCAAAGGGGGAGTCTTTTGAGCTGAGACTTGAAGCGAAAGTCATCCATGTAAAATTAAAGTCATGGGGAACAAAAGAAAAATGAAAACATATTAAAATGTCCATAGAAACACTTGCATGTGATCGTTCATGGTAACATTATTCATTAAACAGCAGTGAAAGCCATGCCATTCCCAAACCATGCCATAGCCAAAGAAGAAGCAACCTAAATGACCATCAACTGGTAACTTAGGTTGAATTATGTGCCCCCAAAAGATATTATATGTTGAAATCCTAACCTCTAGTACCTAAGAATACAACCTTATTAGAAAATAAATTAGTTAGATGAGATCATATTGGAATTGGGTAAATCTTTAACCCAATATGACTGATGTCTTTATAAGAAAACAGTGGGAAGACCCATGGAGAGAATATCATACAAATCAGAGGTTGGACTGACAGAGCTGCAAGCCATGGAACACCCTGAATATTGCTGACCACCACCGCAAGCCAGGACGAGGCAAGGAAGGATACTCTCCATGGTCTCAGAGACAGCACAGCCCTGTCGGCCTCTAATCTTCAGAATTGTGAGAGAGTAAATGTATTTTGCCTGAAGTCACTTAGTCTGTATCTCTTTCCAAGGACAGTCTTAGGAAACTAATACAGCTGGTGAACAGATGATTAAAATATTTTTCTTCTGTTAAGTGGAATACTATACGGGCGTAAAAAGGAAGGAATCACCAATACAAGCCACACCATGGATGAACTTTGTTAACATTAGGCCAAGTAAAAAGCCAAATGCAAAAGACCAAATGTTGTATGATTTCATTTAAATGTAATGTCCAGAAAAGGCAAATCTATAGACAAAGCAGATTAGTGGTTGCCTGGGGCTGGGACTGCTCCTGGGAATTAACTGTAAACAGGCATGAGGGATATTATTTGGGGGATGGAAATGTTGTAAATTGAGTTATGATGATGATTGCCCAACTCAGTCAATTTACTAAAAATCATTACATTATATGTTTTTAAAAAGAAGTCATAGGAGACCGTAAGAGCTAAGGCAAAAAGATTTGATACTTTTTGGTCATTTAAAGACGGCTGTGGGCTAGAGTATAGAGAGTGCTGAGGAAAGGGTGCAGGACGCTGAAGGAGAGGACTTTGAGTCTAAGCCATAATGGGTGAGATTTTAGGATAAGCAATCAGTAGTTCAGGGGGCCTCAGACACTAAGTAGTGATGTTTCAATTGCTTAGGAGAAAGGTGTGTGAGACAGTTTTTATCCTTGGTGTATCTTTCATAGCTGGATTATAGAAACCAGGTTTGTATGTAGTGTTTATAGAACGAGGGGACTGGGAAACCCTGATCATGGCTGACACAGCCTTGACTCCCATATTTTCACTTTATCATCTCACCTCCCTTCCATGCATGAGGCACTGCAGTGGAAGTTGTCTTGATATCCTGGCAGGACAAAAGACCTTTTCTCTCGGAATTCCCTTGCGGCACTCTAGATCGGAATCTGCCTGCCAGTGCAGGAGATAGTTTTGATCCTTGGTCCAGAGAGATTCCACCTCTCACGGAGCAACTAAGCCTATGCACCACAACTACTGAACCCAAGCGCTAGAGCCCACGGACCAAAGCAACTGAGCCCATGTGCTGCAACTACTGAGCCCATGCGCCTAGAGTCCGTGTTCCACAAGAGAGGATGCCTCAGTAAGAATCACACACACCACAGCAGAGAGTACCCCCGCTCAAACAACTAGAAAAAGCCTGTGCAACCAAAAAATAGAGAGAGAGAGATTAAAAAAAAAATAAAAGAACCTCTTCCTCTCAAGGCAGTTGATTTTTAATTAACACTGCTCTTAGAGAACACAGCCACACACGCAGCACTAGGTGTTAGCTTGTTCCTGCACTCAGAGTCATACTACTGCTATTTATGGGATGATGAGTCACTTGTATGGGCTGTTTGTTAGCAAGTTCAGCAGAAGTGTGTGAATGCAGGTGTTAGTAAGCACTATCTCTTTATGGTCCAGCTGTGTGGCATATGCTCTAGGAAAGGCAATAGGACTCAGAGACTGGCCACAACTGAGTGTGTCACACATGGATTTAGTATATTTGAATTGAGTTTGGGAGTGTTACTCCTGCAGTGGTGAGAGGCCATAGGAAAAGATTTAGACCAGAAGTCAGGGACCGGGGTTGCAAACTTGAATGCTGGTCTGTTGTGAAGCTAAAGACAAACCGTTTAACACTTTGGGGATTACAGGCTTGCTTGTAAAAGACAGAGACAGACTAGAACTGTGATTTCCATTTTGGTGGAGGGTTTAAGGTTCTTTTTAGAACAGGTTGTTGCTAGGTATAGGTCCTTTCTTCAGAATGCCAATATTAAGAATGCTGAACTGGGACTTCACTGGTGGTCCAGTGGTTAAGACTCCATGCTTCCATTGCAGGGGTTATAGTTTCTATCCCTGGTCAGGGAACTAAAAATCCCACATGTTATGTGGCAGGGCCAAAAACAATGCTGAACCAAATGATCTCAGAGATGCCTTCCATAGCCAATCCTCTCTGTCAGTCTATGAAAAGAAAATAACAAAATGACTATGTTCAGCTTTGCACAAAGTGAAGTCGCTCAGTTGTGTCCAACTCTTTGTGACCCCATGGCCTACCAGGCTTCTCCGTCCATGGGATTCTCCAGGCAAGAATACTGGAGTGGGTTGCCTTTTCCTTCTCCAGGTCTGATGACATACATCCCAACAAATCTAGCAAGACTATTAGATCATCTGACACTAGGGGTTGACTTTTTCTTTTTTGCACGTTGAAGAAATTCCCTTGCTGCTTCTCAGGCTATGAAGCTGCAGATAAAGAGGGTCACCTCTACAAAACGCATAGAATTGTTTCTCTGAGCCATTGTTCCTGTCCTCATCCATACCTTACTTTTAACCTTTTCATCTGAATCCTTCGATCTCTTTTTTTCTTTAACTGTAGGAAACCTAAAGAAGAGATGAAATGGAGGATCCTATCATGTTTTAGTGAGCTAGATAATTTTAAACTTTATATTGCCACAGTTGAATCAGAGGCCATAGAAAATGACCAGAAATTGAACAAAAATGAATGTATCAAAACAACTAGAGTAGTGGTAGACAGCATTAAGAATGGTTGATGAGAAATAATTCCTAAGCATTTAGTTATAAAACATTAAGTTATAAAACATTTAGTTATAAAACATTAATTTGTTAGGGTTTGCCACCTTGGCTATGATTGCACAGTAATTTTTTGAGATATCGGAAAGTAAGAAAATAGGACCTTCAGGGTAAAACTACCGTTGGCAAGGTGGGTATCACTTACAGGCTATTTCTGATATTTACTTCCTATTATTATTTTATCATTGTTTCAGAATAAAAATACATGAATTTTGTGTTACCTTGCACATACCAACTTATGACTCATTCAGATTGGCCTTCAAAAGTGAAAGATAATTTGTGGTTATAAACTGATTACTCAGAAATGTTCTTTACAGAGACACAACTAAAGCATGCACATATTTTTTAACATATTTTAAATTTTCTGCAGCATCTTCCCAAAAAAATAAATAATAATGTGGTATTAATGGTGACTAGGACTTAACCTCCCTCTGCTTTTTTCTTCCATGACTACATTTTTAACAAAGTGTTTTTGAGAAGCAGAGTTGTCCACATGGAGAATTTAATCCTAGGCAGATGGTGTGGTGCTGGAATACACATTTCCTCCAGCAATAACTGGGAAAGAAGCCACGATTCACGGCTGTTGGAGATAGGAGCCTCTTTAAATGAAGGGATTAATTGCACACACAATGATGTATAGGAACATTAACACAAAAACACTTGTGTATGTCTTAAAAGAATCTCCAAGGCTTAGCTCCTTTGTTTATTCACAGGGGTGATGGGCGAATATGAACCAAAAATAGAAGTTCAGTTTCCAGAAATGGTCCCGACTGCAAAGGGAACAACGGTGAAGCTGGAATGCTTTGCACTAGGAAAGTAAGTCCTGGTTTCTCTCCTCCACTGTCCTCCCTCCAGCTCGGGCAAGTAAAGAAATTTCTTTGCACTGTTCACAGTAATGGTGGATGAGGTGACTGAAAAGCAAGCCAAGCCTCTCTCACTGTGATTCTGTGCATGCATCTTTGATTCTGTCCTTTCACCATGGAGAAGGGATGTGGCATGACATAAGAGGAGTTAGCTGCCACTCTGGACACAGCCACGAAGGAGAGGAGAATGGGCAGTTCTGAAAGTGTTTCATTCTATTACGATAACCTGTAATGTACATGTTGTCTGACCCAGAATGACAGGAAAACAATGGCCTTCATCTGAGGTACAGTGAAGTTGACTGTTTGGAAAAAGGTAGAATTTCATTTGGGTCCCAGCTTACAGAGTGTGCATCAACTTTTTCTTGTATTTCTTTTTAAATTGAAAGTCTCTTCTTTCTAGTGTTTTGTTAAAATTTTTTAAAAATTTTTAAAATTTTTTTAAAATTTTTAAAATTTGTTAAAATTTTTTTATTGAAGTATAGTTGATTTACAATGTTGTGTTAATTTTCGCCCTATAGCAGAGTGATTCATTGAGACATATATACATTCTTTTTCATGTTATCTTCCATTATGGTTTATCACTGGATATTGAACACAGTTCACTGTGATATACAGTAGTACCTTGTTGTTTATTCATTCTCTATATAATCATTTGCATCTGCTAATCCCAAACTTTAAATCCACCCCTCCCCCAACTCCCTCCCCCTTGTCAACCATACAACTGTTCTCTATGTTTGTGAGTCTGTTTCTGTTTCATTAGTTCAGTTCAGTCACTCAGTCAATTCTGACTCTTTGCACCCCCATGGACTGCAGCACGCCAGGCTTCCCTGTCCATCACCAGCTCCCGGAGCTTGCTCAAACTCATAGCCGTCGAGTCGGTGATGCTGTCCAACCCTCTCATCCTCTGTTGTCCCCTTCTCGTCCTGCCTTCAATCTTTCCCAGCATCAGGGTCTTTTCCAATGAGTCAGTTTTTGCTTCAGGTGGCCAAAGTATTGGAGCTTCAGCTTCAGCATCAGTCCTTTCAATAATTATTCAGGACTGATCTCCTTTACAATTGACTGGTTTGATCTGCTTGCAGTCCAAGGGACTCTCAGATAATTTCATGTGTGTCATATTTCAGATTCCATATATAAACAATAGCATCTTCTTTCTACTTTGGCTAGAGGTTGGCAAGACCTGATATTCTCTAAGGAGTGTCTGTTTTACAGAGTCATCTGAAAATTATTCACAACTTTATTATTCAATCTGTGGGGTTTTCTCAGTTAAGCCTACTTGGGAACCAGTTAATTTTCCCTAGGGTGTCTGTCAGAGGGCATAAAATGAAAAATAGATCAGTTAAGATTTTGCCAGTAACCCTGCAGAAAAGGTTTGGCATCAGTGATAAAAACTTTCACCTGAAATAAAAATTTTTAGTCATCGGTGCACTTCAATGATGCATGTGAATCTCTGTAGACAACCTCACTTATCCAGCCAACCCACTGCCAACTCCACACCCTTTTTCTGGGCCCAGATGTTGGCTAAGGCAGGGACACTAACTTTTGCTCAGCTTCTGTTTTATCAAGTTATCTATATTCATATCATTTTGTATTATGCAACTAACTATGCAAGAAAGTTGTTCCATTTTTTTTTTCAATTTTAGTTTTAGTTCTAAAGAAAGGATTCTTTTGGTTTTCCTGTTTTCAAGTCAGGGCAGTATACCCTACAGTAGTATCTTTACTTGGGGGCCGAAAAATACAGCGCTCATTCTTTATGTTCTGAAAACTTACTCCATTAAATACATTCTGACATAGCTGTAGGATTGAACACTGTACTGACATTAAAAGTCAAGTTGTAAAACAACTAAGACCTGGAAAATGCCCATTATTTATCACTAAGAGACTAAAAGTAGATTGCTAAACAGTGGAAGATGGTCCCATTTTTTATTTTATATATGCTCAGATGCTTCAATCATGTCTGACTCTTCGTGACCCCATGGACTATAGCCCGCCAGACTTCTCCGTCCATGGGATTCTCCAGGCAAGAATACAGGAGTGGGTTGCCATGCCCTCCTCCAGGAGATCTTCCAGACCCAGGGATCAAACCCACATCTCCTGTATCTTCTACATTGCAAGGCAGATTCTTTACCACTCAGCCACTGGGGGAGCCCATTTATATATATATATATATATATATATATATATATATACATATTTTAGGAAACTCAATGCAAAGAAAAGATGAAAGAACAAAACTAGATGGTATAGGAATGTTTTTGGTGAGTTCTGCAAGGTGACACCTTGAAAAATCTATAGAGAAAGACAGCAAAATTTATGTTGTTCCCACTTTCAAAGGGAGTGGGAATTAAACTCCATTCACACTACTTGAATGGCACTAGAATGAAAACAAAGGACCCAAATTGGGCTCCTCCAGTCTACACAGAAGTGTTTGGGTACACACATGCAGCTGTGGAAACCCATCATCACGGCCCACTCAAGAGCAGAAAGACTGTGTCTAAGAACAGTTATTTGTACTGGCACATTTTAACTGTCTATCTCATCACATGTAAAGATACCCATAATGTACTTTTGATAGAGCCCTTTCCATATTTTGAGTTAGTTTCTGCCTAATGAACTTAAATTCCTCTAAAACAAGTATAGTCGAGTTGATGGCTCTAATTTTTTAAATACCATCTCAGGTTTCCTAGAGAAGATTAGCAAGTCTTTAGTCTATTTTCTTGTCTGTGTGTGTCTTTGTGAAAAATAAATAGGTAAATAATTGTATCCCCTGTTAGAAAGCCACAACTCAGAAGCTGTGGTTAGCTCACTAAACCATTGATCTGCAGATTCAGTGATGCCCTTGCAATTTAAGATGCATTCTAACAGTTTTGGCTGCAGGATGATAGATGCCTTGAGAGTACTTAAAGTCCCCACAGGTTGCCTCTTTCCTTATCTCGCTATTTTATGATAACTTTCCCCAAACCACCCTCCTAATGGACTGCTAGAAGTTGGTAAGGGCCCACAGAGGGTGTTCCAAGAGGCAAAAAGTGAAGCTGCCAGTTTCTTATCCACTGAGCCTTGAAAGTGACACCACATCACTTCTGTCTTATTTTAAGTCCTAGTAGCCACCTAGTTCAAGCAGAAGGGGTTCTGGACCACATCTTAGTGGAAGGCATTTTTAATTCTCCACATTTGTGCATGGACTTTTAAAATTTTTTTATATTTATGATCTTAAACAGATGCATTGGAAAAAATGTAACAAGCATATAAAAATCTGTTTTTATTTCATCGGTAATATTGTATATTACATGGAATACCTTCTTTAAGGTTAAGAAAGGTTATTTGATTTTAAGGGCTTCCCTGGTGGCTCAGCTGGTAAAGAATCTGCCTGCAATGTGGGAGACCTGGGTTCAATCCCTAAAGAAAACACGGAGTACATAATAGTGCTAGAGATCATAATAGTACTGAGTATCGCTGAAATTAGAATAGTGATACATGAATAAGTGACTTTGGGGGAACACTGTCTGGTGCCAGCTATATAACGTTTGGAACCAAGAAGGAAGGGATTGTAACTAGCATAGATTCAAATAAAAGAAAGTTTATGTAACATGATTCACTCCCTTTTTTTCTCGCCACCAGTCCAGTACCAACTATTATCTGGAGAAGAGCTGATGGAAAGCCGATAGCAACCAAAGCCAGAAGACACAAGTCAAATGGGATTCTTGAAATCCCCAATTTTCAGCAGGAGGATGCTGGCTTGTATGAATGCGTGGCTGAGAATTCAAGAGGGAAAAACGTAGCAAAAGGACAGTTGACTTTCTATGGTAAGGTAGTGATTCCAGTTTATCATTTGTTGACCTTCTTGGTATTAAAACCCATAAGCTAGGAGATTTGCATTCAAGGATTTTCAGAAGGATTGTTCAAAATACCATTGTGTAAAACCCTGTTTGCTGCCTAATTATCATCCCCTGGGTTGTTCTGGTGGGGATGGGGAGGGTGGGGGCAGTGGTGTGGAGGCAGCAGAGAGGAAGATACAGGCTGATGTATTGAGAGATGGATATTAGTATGAACACATTCACAAAGGACCTATTTTTCCTGCTGCCGTCAAGCTGTAAACCTGACAAAGGAAATGTTTTGTTATCCCTCCTCCTGATTTATTTATTTATTTCTAAAGCTCTCTGCTTTTCTTCATTCAAATTTTGACTTGGAGCTCGTGTTAATCCTTGGTAATTGCTCCTATCTGGTAGCGATTTAATGTGGTACCATGAACATTTCAAAATGCATGCTATCCAAATTTAGTTTTTATCAGAGTGGAGCGTGACAAATCTATCTCACCCAATAGACTGTTTCTGTGCAGCTGCTCCTATTCCAATCAAATCGTCGGCATTGATCCAAACAGAACACAAATGTAAAGCTTCTAGCACATGGTCATCCATTGAGCCTGTATTGGAAACCCAGTTAGGGTATCAATTTGGAATCCAGAAAGGCATTTCATTGGATAAGCATTTTGAAATCAAATTGAGTTCTCCCAAGTTGGAACATGCCTGAATCCCATGGGGTATTGAAAATAAATATTATAGATTAATAATTATTTTAAAATGGCTTAGGTGAACAACAATGTATATTAAAAGGATAAGACCAGTTCTTTAGAGGCAAGTTGTAGCAAAGACTTTAAACCTTCTGATGTCTTACAACAACTGTTACCGCAAAAGTCTATTTCATCAGGTCTTCTTCCAGAGCATTTTGGATTTCAGATATGGGGAAAAGATTTTGTTCAGTAGTCATGTAAGATTTTTTAGAAGCATGATTAGAAACTGGATGGACCTTTTGAGAATCAGCTAGCCTTCAGCAACCTTCCCGTCTGGCATTTTGGACTCATACCTGTGACGTTGCCCAAGGGATAAAAGAATACACATGATGTTAGCCAGTCCTTCACATGATGACTTGAGCACCAATTCACCCATCTTCCTTCAACAATACTAAAAGACCAACTCTGTTCATGCCAAATGACAGACCTGATGCTTGATCTTTGCTCTTTCATAAACTATGATGGTTGACACCTTATTTGATTGGTTGAAAAGCAGAAGACATCACAGTTCATTGCTAGAAAAACTTAAGACTGAAGGCTACCGATTTGTTCAGTGAGATGCAATCACTGTCTTTTAAAAGTGTTTAGGGTACATTTTTCTCTTCAGTGTAATAATCATTTCTCCTACATCAAGTAGGAACAGCCTGAAAATGTTCAGGTAAATGGCCAGTGTTTTCCTTTTTCAATTAGTTAGATTGATTTTTCCATTCAGTAGTTGTGATCCCTAAATGTCAGTTGTGTTGCTCAGTTAATTGATTTAAGTAATTTTTCACTTTCATGGTTTTCTTTGAAGTGAAATATCTGTTTTTCAGTATATTAAAAACTTAGGAAATATTCTGTCACCAGGAGTTGGCATGGTGCTTTCTAGTAGGTCAGAAGTTTCCTACACTGGAAACAGACAATTCCAGAGTTAGTCTTCTGGAGAATCAACCTCATCAATAACCTTCTGGAGAAACAAAGGTTTTCTGGGACCCAGCCTTGGAGATGAAAATCTGATGCTAACAGTGTTTCCCTTCTAAATGAAGATGTCTGCATTCATCCACGGGGAAAAAAGCCAAAAGAAATGTGCCTGCTTTCTGAAGATAACTCAGCTTTTTCTCCGTTGTCAACCACCCTAGGTGTTAGAAGCTTGTCAGATCAGTTGACTTCATGATGCGGGGCTGCTGCCTCTCTTTTATCCTTTTGTTTTCCCTCAACTAGCAGCATATCAGTGACACGGAAATTATCGAGTTGTTTTCATTGTCACAGGAGAGCTTAATTATGCAAAAGTGCTTGGCTGTCATTTTTTTTTTCTTTGTGATCTCTGTTGGGTTTTCTCAATACAGTGTTCCCAATATCCAGCTGCCTAGATCTCCAATTTAAATGAGTTGTTATATTTAAAATCACCATATATATTTTACAAAAGGGGAGGAAGTAGCCCCAGTTACTTATCCATGAACATGCTCTCTTTGTTGACAAGAGAATGTCTGACAACGTTAAGATGTGCTGTGTCTGGGGACAATATACCTTGGGTTTCAGCTTAGAGACCTGCTTGTCCTTTTTGGTTCCAAGTTGCATCCCATTCATCCACTCTTCACTTGAGAAACCAGACAGGTGTGCTCACTTCTGTTCTGACCTGACAAAATGGCAATTTTTCTGATCCCACACTGAAACCATTTAACCTTCCTGCAAAGGCCTGCTGAGCGTGGTTTCGTTGCTCCTACATTTCCTGTATAAGGGTCATAGGAGCCTGTATTCCTGGCTGGTGTGTTTCCACTGTGACTGTGTCTTTAGCTTAGCATGTGCTACTCATGTTTGGAAAGAATTGAAGCTAGTTCAAACATGAGCATTTTTACCCATCTCCATCTTCCTGAGTTATTTGTGCCATGACCTGTACTTGTCTGTGTGGTTTAATCTTCTCTTTCAGGTATTTTTCAGCATTAAAAACTTACTGAAATAGATGTTATATTTTCAAGGGTACATTACTACAAATCTTTGTTGCTTAAAGGTTGACATGTTCCAGAATGACTTTAATATATTATTAATTTGTTCAAATAATTTTTTTTATTGCCAACCAGGTGGCAGAGCATTAAATGCATAGGACTATAAGACAAATCCCTGTCTTCAAGGAGCTTTTCTTTTACTAGGAATAGACAGGCAATTCACTATTATGCAAATAAATGAACTAGAAAATTTCATAAGGTGATAAGAGTCACGAAGAAGGTGGTTAGGATGATATGATAGCAGGTAACTAGGAGCAGAACTTCCCTGATAGCTCAGTTGGTAAAGAATCTACCTGCAATGCAGGAGACCCCAGTTTGATTCCTGGGTCAGGAAGACCCACTGGAGAAGGGATAGGCTACCTACTCCAGTATTCTTGGGTTTCCCTTGTGGCTCAGCTGGTTAAGAATCCGCCTGCAATGTGGGAGACCTGGGTTTGATCCCTGGATTTGGAAGATCCCCTGAAGAAGGGAAAAGCTAACCATTCCAGTATTCTGGCCTGGAGAATTTCATGGACAGTCCATGGGGTCGCAAAGAGTTTGACACAACTGAACGACTTTCACTTTCACTTTCCAGGAACATAAGAAAGACTTCATTAAGAAAAGGCAGTCAGGGAAGACTTGTCTGAGATTTGACTTTTGAACTGAAACCTAAAGGGTGAAAAAGAGCCATGCTTTCAAGGGGTAGTGCTTTCCAGGCAGAAGGTAAGGAAGTGCAGAGGCCCTGAGGCAGAAGACTACTTACCATGTGTGAGATGCATCAAGGAAGCCAGCATGGCCAAGTCCTAGTGAGAAAGGGTAAAGGGTTTAGAAATAGGAGGATGGCAGATTAGGCAGTATTCTGTAAGCCAGGCACTGAGTTTGGGTTTTATTCTGATAACGGGAAACCACTGTGAGATTTTAAATGGGGAATGACTCAATTGTATTCATGCTTTTAAAAGATCACTCTGGTTGTTCTGTCGTGATTAGATTATAGGGAACCAAGAGTAAAAGCAGGATAAGCAGTCACAAAGCCAATCAGGTGAGAAATGATGGTGGCTAGGACACAAAGAATGAAAATAAATGGAGACTTGACATATGTTTTGGACTTAGAACCAGTAAGACACTTTTTTGTCATTCCTAGATTTTGCCATTTTCTAGATAAGGAAACTGCTTCCCAAAGAGATACTCATGTTACTGATTGAAGCTACATAGTAAGCAGAGTGAGTGATAGTCGCTCAGTCGTGTCTGACTCTGTGACCCCATGGACTGTAGCCTGCCAGGCTCCTCTGTCCATGGAATTCTCCAGGCAAGAGTGCTAGAGTGGGTTGCTGTCTCCTTCTCCAGGGGATCTTACCGACTCAGGGATCGAACTCCAGTCTCCTTCATTGCAGGAAGATTCTTTACCATCTGAGGCACCAGGGAAGCCCGTAGTAAGCAGAGCTAGGTTCCAGTTCTTTCATGCTGGAAGTTCTCAAGCTTCAGAGTGCAGTTAGAATAATCTGAAAATTTTATTAAAATACAGAATACTGGGTTCTACTCCCCAGAAGTTCTGATTTTGTTGGGCTAGCGTGGGACCCAAGAATTTGCATTTCTATTAAGTTTCCTGGTTGTGCTGATGCTCCTTGATTGAGTCCACAGTGCAAAAGCCATTGCTCTTGTGCTAGGTTGTTTCCCGGTGATAGAGTGAACCCTAAGAATAAATTACTGCAAATAAAGGTGTTCCTGCTTCCCATGAAAGCTCGCAGACTTCTGTCACATCAAGCATTATGACCAGTCTACATAGACACAGTGGAAGGAGGATGCTACAGTAATTATCTTTGAAAAAAGGAGAGGAAGGTATAAAATGGATTTAATTCACTTGATAATTATTCATCTTTCCACCTCATTATGTCTGTAGAATTCCTTTTTGCACAAATAGACCAGTGGAATAACAGTCATCATTCAGAAGAATGAAACATGAGCTAAATTTCCTGATATTTAATACCCTTGTACAGTTTCTCCTAGATGTAACAGGTGTTAAGAGAGTAAAGTCATTTTCATCACGAGGAAATAGGGAATATAATATTCAAGCAGTGAATAAGACTGTTTTTCAATGAATCTGTAATGTTTGAGCTGGAAGGATCTGTTGGAGCCAACTCTTTGATTTTTACAAGTTAAAAATAAAGACCCAGAGACATAAAATAACTTACCCAAGATGATAGAATGAGTGAGAATCAGAGATCTTTTAGACCTGTTCTGTGTTCTTTGTCTTGCCAATAAGACATTTTCATTAAATAGGTAAAGGGGAAAAAATTCATCCATCATTCAGATACTTTATCTGCTTGTTTTCCACAACCAAAGTCATAAATGAAAACATCCAGGTGAACAGCTGACTTTTTCACTGCCTATTTTCTAAGGAAGTGACTTATAATCGCCTGATTATTGAGCCAAAAAGAGCTCTTTTTATTTTCCTTCCAATTTACGTCTATATGGGGCTGTATGTTGAGACCTTATGGGCTATGGTCCTTTGGCTCTAAAGGCAAAACTGTGGGCTTCATGACCCTGCAAATAGTATGGGAGGATATCTAGGGTCAGAATATAGAAGCATCAAGTAGTATGGTGTACTAATTTCCCCACAGATGTGCTATGTATTTGTGATCACTAGTTAATTTGAGTCTCACAAAGTGGCTTAAAGAATAGAATGACCAAAAGAATGAACACAGCAGATGAGATAATTTTGCACTCAAGCAAGAGTCTGCCTAATTGTCCCAAACAGTACTGATACCAAAACCCTTAATATCCTTGAGTACAGCTTAAGATAGATTCATCTTCTCTAAGACTGTATAAGCAACCAGAAATAATTTTGAATGGCAACAGGTAATCATTCTAATAGCAATTTAAATTATTTTCCCTCGTTTTATCTTTTCTTTTTTTTAAGAGCTAAGTCTCTTGATGGCTTTTCTTTTACTAGAAATTTCTGGTTTTGGACAGTCATAGAGCCAGATACCTCTGAGAACTGTTTGATCACTAAGGTCAAATTATATCTGTCTGCAATATAAATTGTTATTGGACATGATACTTGCATGATTCCGGTGGCTGGATTATGCATTGACTTAGGTCGTTTCTGGCAGTTGTTGAACAAAAGATTGGAATGAAGAGCTTGTTCATTTATACAAGAGATTAACAGTGTCATAGAGTCAAGTAAAACACAATCATTTAACCTTGTATTTGAATTTGTATCTTGAGAACAAGACTAAAGATTCGGTTTTAGAGGAGAGATTCTTCTATTCAAACCTTGAAAGAATATGAATGGCCAAAACAGATGGTTCTGTTTTAATATGTGAATATGATTAATTCTGCTTAGTATTTGGGATCTACATATATATAATGCCCAAAAAGCATTTAGACATAAACTTCTTTTTGAAATAATAGGGCTGAATCAACCTGTTCAAGCCTTCCATGGAGCTATTTTTTTAGACATAGTGTTGCAAAAGAACCTAGATATTAAGTGATAAATACCACGGACCCACATACATTATCCAAAAAGAAGTTAAAGGAAACAGTATTTTCTCTTATGCACTAACGTGGACCATTTGTTATCCAAGGACTTTGAACTCAGTGACCCAAAGAGATATATAGACATATATATGAATAATTTCCATCAGGCACAGAACTGTTCTATTACCAAAAAAAACTCACTCACTTAGATATGATTCATCCAATCTAAGTTGAATGGCAGGAGAAACCTTCACTGTGTGGGTTTTTGCCCTGTAGATCTGCAATTGGCATGTTAAAAGAAAGATTATCTCATCCTTTGCCGTATATATAATACAGTATTCCATTCTCAATCCCCATGGGCCCCTGTCCAGATACTGACTTCAAGAGGAATGTGTTTATATCATTTCAAATTTGGCTCTTATGAATTCATTTTACTTCAGGAGGAGTAGATTTTTGTCCTTCAAATCTGGTTTCTGAGAATTAATTTTACTTTAAAAAAGAAAACAAAAGGAAAGTATCTGATGATGTCTCACAAAGACTGAATTTGCTGTTGATTTCACCTTGACCAGCACAAACCACTACTATTGAGCATTCTTCTTGAGCACCTTAACCTCTGTAACCCTGTTGGAAGAGAGAATGAGCCCTCAGAAGGGTTTAATTAGTTAGAACTTTGCAAGGTCTTTTCAAAATCCTCTCAAGGCCCTCCCTTCCCTTCGCCTCTCCCTATCCTTTTTGAGATGGCAAGGTTGTGTTTCCAGCTCTTTCTGTGTTTTTGAAAGAAAGCCATGAATAAGCCCAAGAGTTACAGGAAATCTATGACATTGAAATCTCTGTCTCTGCATGTGGTTTTGATGTTTCCTTTTTGAACTTCAACTTGACATTGCTTCATAAGTTACATTTGCCCTTCTGTTTTATTTTTCTTCCTCACTCTTTTTGAAAAGTTTGGCTTCGTTATTAATATTCCACACAGATTTCTATAGTTTTTCTTGTTTGCTTTGTTTTCATAGACCCTGTCAGGGGTAAATATTCAGCAGGTTGAATGTGAAATCAGGCACACAACTGCCATTAGCCTCATCAGTGTTGCACATCAAATTCTCCAGACTGAGAACTGAAAAGGTAGTATCTACCATATGAGATCCCTTTGCAAAGCAGCAGGAAGATAAAGAACAATGGCAGACTTGCAGCTCCTTCAAGGATAAAGGTTACAACCCTGCATTCAAGTTAATACTTCTTGATGTTATAACTTGTATTGAAAGCTGACCCTTTCAAGCCTCCCCTCATTTGAAACAATACATCATCTCCATCAGTAGAAGATCTGTAAAATTGTGTTTTGCTCTTTGAAAAACATGAGATTTGCTTATAGATGGATAAAAGGAGAAAGTAGCATTTATTCAGGGACCTAGGGACCTCTGCTGGTTAAGTGAGTTGTTTTTCCAGGTGTTTTTTTTTTTTTTCCATTTTGAGAAGATAAGCTTGAGCTCAACACTAGTCATTTCCTTTTGAATAAAATTATGAATGATTAGTAACCTCATTGAATAAAGATACTGAGGTCAAGTCAGCTAAGAGATATGATAAGAATATTGAGTAACATCTTCTAATTAAATATGAATACCAGTTCTAACTATTGGGTTCAAGTTGGTAGACATCATTCTATGCAGGTGCACAATGCGAAGATGCATTCCAGAATGACTACTCTTTGCTTCTGCACTTTGAGCTGGGGGTTTTCTGCCTAATTACGTGTGCCATTATAGTTTACCAATAGCGTGAATTGTGCTTTAGGGAAGGCTTGATATTATGAAGACTTTTTAGGGAATGTGGGTTAGCATTGTCTTTATTTCCCTTAAGAACAAGGAGAGAAAATCGGACTTTATTTGAAGCATGAGAAATGAGGCACAGTTTTGGTGGTAGGAGGGAGTGGTACAGCAGTCCCCAGCCTCTTTGGCAACAGGGACAAGTTTCACGGAAGACAATTTTTTCACAGTCCAGGGGTGGGAGGATGGTTTCAGGATGCTTTGAGTGCATAACACTTATCATGCACTTTATTTCTATTATTATATCATCTCCCCCTCAAATCATCAGGCATTAGATCCTGGAGAGTTGGGGACCCCTGGAGTACCGCATTGGGAAGTGTGGGAATTGAGTGGTCTTGAATTCCTGTGTTAGGCAGGGCAGGACCCAGTTCCTTAAGAAGGTTTTTGTGAAAACCAGGGCTCATTCAGAGACTTGGAATTGTGAGGCCATATGCTAATAGAAAATATTCTATCAACATGAAAAAAAGGTAATAATAGAAAATGATGACAGTCTTGAAGGAGAAAGGAATCACAAAAATTATTTATATGATGTGTGTGAGAGACACATAGAAATATAATGGCTTAAAGAAGAAGTTTCTTTCCTTCATACATATCTCTCCAAAAATAGGCATGTGGGTCTGGGGTTGCTTTATTCCAGAAGATCATTCAAGGTCAGCATCTTCATCCTACATAGCTTCATCTGTGAGCCCCAGGCTATTTCACTTGTCACTTTCTAATCAGTGGGAAAGAAAAATGAGAATCCAGGGCTGTTATCTTTAAGTCAGTAACCTGGAGGTTGCCCTCATCACTTCCACACACATACCACGTATCATTGATGTGAACCTCATCCTATAATTACCTCTAGATACAAATAAAGGGAAATACAGTGTGTAGCTAGGAAAACATGAGCCCAGCTTTAACTAACAGAGTGGTAGTGGGAGATTTCTTTTATTAAAAGGAAAGAATGAAGAACAGATATTTGGGAGGAGGAGCAGTTAATTTTACTTCTATGGCTCGTGATAGTTTTGCTCATTTTGCCTTTAGTGATGGAAAAAACAGCCACATAGGCTGCAAAAACAGGACATTCAGAGTTGGACATGAGATGGGGTATTTTATTCTAAAAATACCCACTGAACTTCTACCCAGCTTTGTAATTGACATAACCTCTGGAAAATTAATTTTATCTTAAACCCTTTTTTGTCCCTTGATTGCATATGATAAACATGAGTTGAACGTGCACTGAATGTACATCTTTGCTTTATGAACTGCTGTAGCTCAACCGAATTGGAGTCAAAAAATAAATGACATCCACGTGGCCATTGAAGAAAACGTCTTCTGGGAATGTAAAGCCAGTGGAAGGCCCAAGCCTACATACAGGTGGCTGAAAAATGGCGAACCACTGTTAACTCGGGTAAGCAAATGAATGAAAAGTGTGTCTTAATATTGACTTTAATGGGGCATGTGGTCTTGTTGCTATGGAAAGAGAAAAATGACCAGTTGTTTCCAAAATTATATGCAACCAAATGCCATTAACAGTGGAACAAGTAAATGTGGTTGATAGATAGAAACTGTACATAAATCCAATTTTCCAGCCTTACTCAGCCTTGTTAAACATCCATATCGGATCTTTGGTCTCCAGAGATTAACGTCACTGGCTTTACAACTGGAGAGTTATGCTGAAGGTCTGGATCATGTAATTGTGCTAAGATACAAGTTTGCATGTACAAGTGAGGGTGTAAGACTCTCCAGTTCTCCCCTTCAGTGCGGTTTTATATTGTCTTCTGTCTGGGAAGACTAGTGAACAACACAGTCCAGTACACGGACCAGCAAAATGCTCACTGTGCCTCAGACATGTAGCAGTGGCTTGTGCAAACTCGAGACTGACATCTCTTAATGGAACAGAAGGAGAAGAACAACTAAGAGCAATGAGCAAAGTGGGAGGCACCAGTCTGCAGGCCCTGAAGCAGGCAGTAGTAGCTGAAAGCCCAGATACTAAAAACCCTCTTTGGAGACCAGGCTGCAGTATCCCTGTAGCTAATGCTTAGGTGAAAAAGCGGCAAAACTGTTGCCTGGCTTAACAGGACTCTGTGATGTGACAGAGGTAGAAGGTACCAGGCTGCGTCTTCTCCTGGCTCTGGGCAGGAACTGCAGTAGCCTCAGTATTCTTGCAGATCCCAGGACCTGAGAGAAGCCATGAGTCTAGTAATTTCTGGACCAGCAGCCCAGGAAAGGGCTTCCCTGGTAACTCAGCTGGTAAAGAATCCACCTGTATTGCAGAAGACCCCAGTTCAATTCCTGGATCAGGAAGATTCCCCTGAAGAAGGGATATTCTGCAGTATTCATGGGCTTCCCTGGTAGCTCAGCTGGTAAAGAATCTGCCTGGAATGCAGGAGACCTGGGTTTAATCCCTGGGTTTGGAAGATTCCCCTGGAGGAGGCCATGGCAACCCACTCCAGTATTCTTGCCTGGAAAATCCCATGGACAGAGGAGCCTGGTGGACTGTAGTCCATGGGGTCACAAAGAGTCAGACATGATTGAATAGATAAGCACACAGCCCAGGAGATGAGGTGGAAGTAGCCACCCAATCTGCTAAATGGGTGGAAAGACAGACAAAAATAACTCCTTTTCAAAATACGCCTGCATGCCAATATTCCAAATCATATGCAAAAAAAAAAAAAATTTTTTTAAGAAAGGTAACCAACCTGTAAAGCAGTCTAACAAAGAAATCTGAATAACCTTGTTGAGAAGGCTGAAAGAGATAGGAATCATGCCTATAAAAATAAATGAGGTGGAGGGACCTTAAAATGAGGAACAATTGTGTCCAGTTTAATTTTCCCACTGAATTCAAATTTTTGCTGAAATATGACATTTTCCCCAGGCCCCAATTTGACAGCCAGTTTCTTGTGCTCTGGTTTCCTCCCCCATCAGCCCCCAGGCAAGAACAACCAGTCTGAGTTCTGGCCAGGATATCAGCCCTTGCAGCCACAGAAACAGGCAGGTACAACAAGCCTAGTCCACACTGTGCCACCCACACCTCCTCCTGTCACTTCAGGGCTCCTGCTGGTCCCATGATTCTCTCAATTCTAAAAGCCAGCCTCAAACCACTTGAGTGTAGGTGCCCAAGTAACTGGCATTTTCCTTCCTCTATTTAAGGTGAGGGATCATGGATGCCAGGCAGCTAAATCACAACCCTAGGGCAAACAAAAAATATTTTACTTTTTAAATGGCAGGTCTCCTGGAGAAAAGGAGGTCCTTTAGGGTATTTATAAAAATTGATGCCTCAAGTTATGTAGCCTCAGGCTGATGAATGAATATGGTCTATTGTTTGATACCTCACTCTGCTGTCTTCAGACTGGCTACCAATTGATGGTCCTAAGCTTAGTTCTTGCCACCAACAGCAGTCAAGTAAAAGAACATTAAATTATCAATACTTATTCTTTATTCTTAGTAAACTTCAACAACATTAAATATGTGTTTCTGCTTCATCCAAGAAGAGTAGTCCTTTTAACCCTCAAAGTGTTGCCTGCTCATAATTTGAGTGTTTTAGCTACTCTAAACAGTAAATTTGCTTGTATTTCCCACTCCTCACCCCCAGTTAGCACAAAGCCTTGGAATGAAAAAAAAAATCATTTTAAATTTAAAGTTCATCTGTTTAGAGGGGATATTAATCTGAGTGGTTTCACTATTAAATCAATGATAACTCAAGAGAGTCCTACAATTTAAATTCCATTTACCAACTGATGTACAGGTTGTTTCATTTAGCATCTGACCCGCCACAAGTTTAGTTGACAGATAAATAGCTCATGTTATGTAAATTGTTTATATGATAGCAATTTTCCTCCCATTAAGCCCCTTTGATATATAACATGTAGCAAAGATGCCTTAAGGTCTCAGTTGTAGAAGGTCATTGTTTAGTGTTCCTCTTTTCTTTCACAGGATAGAATTCATATCGAGCAAGGAACACTCAACATAACAATAGTGAACCTCTCTGATGCTGGCATGTATCAATGTGTGGCAGAGAATAAACATGGAGTTATCTTTTCCAGCGCAGAGCTTAGTGTGATAGGTGAGTCTTTATACTGGAAAGAACAAAAAAGTAAAAGCTTTTGAAATCACTAAACTAACATGTACTTTCCCAAGCATAAATATTCCATCCAAGAAAAAAGGTTGATGAAATCTTTAGACTGAAGACATCTCTCGAGAAGGAAGGAATGCATTCTACAACCAGGAAGAGGAGACTACTTTCTAGATCAGCTTCTTCTGATGCTTGCAATGGGTGATGCAGTTCCCCCTGGCACTCATTTTTATTCCTCTATCAACCCCTCTTCTAAACTGTGCAAAGTTTCTGAAGTGTGTTGGTGTCTGTTGCTCTCTCTCTGACTGGGTGTAAACTTGAGCTTGGAGAGAGGAAGAGCTGCCTTAGGTGGACAGGTTTGTTTGCATATCAGGCTGAGTGCATTTTGTTCTTTCACATATAAATTTTCCAGACTATACACTATACACTATGCCCCTTCAGCTCCATCTTCCAACATGTGCCCCTTTCCTTCTGTTCTTCAGCAGTACTGAGCTTTCTGAGCTGCTTGTTCACCACCTTCTCTTCCTCCACAGTTCACTGGTCCACACTGCCCCTCTGCCTCAAATGCTTTTCTGTCCCCTCTTCATTTCATTTACTTCTTCCCAACTCAGAATTGATTATATGCTTTGCGGACAAAGATGGAGAAGCTCTATAGAGTCAGCAAAAACAAGACCGGGAGCTGACTGTGGCTCAAATAATGAACTCCTTATTGCAGAATTCAGAATTAAATTGAGGAACGTAGGGAAAACCACTAGGCCATTCAGATATGACCTAAACCAAATCCTTTACAGTGGAAGTGACAAATAGATTCAAGGGATTAAATCTGATAGAGTACCTGAAGAACTATGAACAGAGATCTGTGACATTCTACAGGAGACAGTGATCAAGACCATCCCCAAGAAAAAGAAATACAAAGAGGCAAAATGGTTGTCTGAGGAGGCCTTCCAAATAGCTGAGAAAATAAGAGAAGTTAAAGGCAAAAGAGAAAAGGAAAGATATACCCATATGGATGCAGAGTTCCAAAGAATATCAAGGAGAAATAAGAAAGCCTTCCTCAGTAATCAGTGCAAAGCAATACAGGAAAACAATAGAATTGGAAAGACTAAAGATCTCATCAAGAAAATTAGAGATACCAAGGGAACGTTTCATGCAAAGGTGGGCACAATGAAGGACAGAAATGGTATGGACCTAACAAAAGCAGAAGATATTAAGAAGAGGTGGCAAGAATCCACAGAACTGTACAAAACAAGATCTTCATGACCCAGATAACCACAATAGTGTGATCACTCACCTAGAGCCAGACATCCTAGAATGTGAAGTCAAGTGGCCCATAGGAAGCATCACTATGAGCAAAACTAGTGGAGGTGAAAGAATTCCAGTTGAGCTATTTCAAATCCTAAAATATGATGCTGTGAAAGTGCTACACTCAATATGCCAGCAGATTTGGAAAACTTAGCAGTGGCCACAAGGCTGGAAAAGGTTTCATTCCAATCCCAAAGAAAGGCAATGCCAAAGAATTTTCAAACTACTGTACAATTGCACTCATCTCACATGCTAGTAAAATAATACTTAAAATTCTCCAAACCAGGATTCAACAGTATGTGAACTGTTAACCTCCAGATGTTCCAGCCAGATTTAGAAAAGGCAGAGGAACCAGAGATCAAACTGCCAACATCTGTTGGATCATCAAAACAGCAACAGAGTTCCAGAAAAACATCTACTTCTGCTTTATTGACTATGCCAAAGCCTTTGACTGTGTGAATCACAACAAACTGTGGAAAATTCTTTAAGAGATAGGAATACCAGACCACCTGACCTGCCTCTTGAGAAATCTGTATGCGGGTCAGGAAGCAACAGTTAGAACTAGACATGGAACAACAGACTGGTTCCAAATCAGGAAAGGAGTACATCAAGGCTGTATATTGTCACCCTGCTTATTTAACTTATATGCAGAGTACATCATGAGAAACGCTGGTCTGGAAGAAGCACAAGCTGGAATCAAGATTGCTGGGAGAAATATCAATAACCTCAGATATGCAGATGATACCAACCCCTTATGGCAGAAAGTGAAGAAGAACTAAAGAGTCTCTTGATGAAAGTGAAAGAAGAGAGTGAAAAAGTTGGCTTAAAACTCAGCATTCAGAAAACGAAGATCATGGCATCCAGTCCCATCACATCATGGAAAATAGATGGGGAAACAGTGGAAACAGTGACAGACTTTATTTTGGGGGGCTCCAAAATCACTGCAGATGGTGACTGTAGTCATGAAATTAAAAGATGCTTGCTCCTTGGAAGAAAAGTTATGACCAACCTACACAGCATATTAAAAAGCAGAGACATGACTTTGCCAACAAAGGTCCATCTAGTCAGTTCAGTTCAGTTCAGTCGCTCAGTCGCTCCGACTCTTTGCGACCCTATGAATTGCAGCACACCAGGCCTCCCTGTCCATCACTATGGTTTTTCCAATAGTCATATATGGATATGAGAGCTGGACTATAAAGAAAGCTGAGTGCCAAAGAACTGATGCTTTTGAACTGGAGAAGGCTTTTGAGAGTCCCTGGATTGCAGGAGATCCAAACAGTCCATCCTAAAGGAAATCAGTCCTGAATATTCATTGGAAGGACTGATGCTAAAGCTGAAACTCTAATACTTTGGCCACTTGATGGGATGAACTGACTCACTGGAAAAGACCCTGCTGCTGGGACAGGTTTAGAGGCAGGAAGAGAACGGAATGACAGAGGATAAGATGGTTGGATGGCATCACTGACTCGGTGGACATGAGTTTGAGCAAGCTTCGGGGTTGGTGATGGACAGGGTAGCCTGGCGTGCTGCAGTCCATGGGGTCACAGAGAGTCAGACAGCTGAGTGACTGAACTGAGCTGAACTGGACTGAGGCTGCCTCTCCCAACTCCATACTGGCTTCCTCAGGAAGTCATACCTGGCTCTATGCCCAGGTCAGCTCCTGCTGTTACAATTTTCATCCTGCCTTTTAATGTCCTTGATTTCATGCTGCATTTACATTTGCTAATGTGATTTCTCTGTCTTTTTCTCTCACTGCACTTTAACTTCCCTGTGATGTCAATGACCATACTTGGTTTCACTCATTTAATTATCAGGACTTAATGCAATATTGAAGCACATAGTATGTATTCATTAAATATTGAATGAATGTAAGAATGAATGACTGCACTAAGTGATGAAGGAGTTGAGAGCCTGTTTTTAAAAATGAATTAATGAGTGAAGTAAATCTTTGAAAATAGTGGTTAAGTGAATTAAGAAAGCTTTAGGCATTAAAAAATAAAAAATAAAAACTCCAGACCATCAACCTGCATTTGTCTTATAGAAAAATCTTTACTTTGACTTCAGAATTTATCTTTAATGTCTAAGTAGCAGTTCTTCTTGGAGCATAATAGAAAGGTTATAAATAAGAGAAAAGCAACACACAGAGAGAGCTGATTCCATAAGTCCTGATAATTTGCCCAGATTCAGAGTGCTGACTTGCCCTTCTGCAGAGCACTTCTTGGTGCCTGGCATGTGGATCTGACATGGATTAAGTGGATGCTCCTGAGTTGAATGTTAGTCCACCCATGCAAGGTAAAAAAGAAAGGAGCTGCTTCCATAATTGTTATCCTCACCAGCTTCTTTACCTGAACCAACACCCAGTCAAAGATAAGAATTTTTGAGGATTCATGAAGTTGCAGTCTTTTTTGAAAGAGGGCGGGGAGGATTCTGTGCTCTTGGAGTCAACATCAGTGTGGCTACTGTAAGGATGTCCCCCACACACATACCTTCCCCACTATAAATGTTAAGAATGATAATTCCAGCTTTCCAGGACAAGTACAATGGTCCCATCCTGGCCAAGTGGGCTCTGATTGTTGGTAGTTGGAGTTGACTGTTGTGGAGCGCAGTTCACAAAGGTAGATCACGGTAGAATGTTCTGCAGAAAGAAGTGTATTCTTTGTTAAACATAGTGTCAACTGGTTAGAAAACAGCTACAGTGGAGGGTGTGTGGCCTCAGGAATGAATCACATTGTCTTTAGACCCTCCAGGCGAAAGCTGTCCAGTTTAAAAGTCTGGCGATGCCATTATAATTATAAAAGATTTTGTAGGTCCTTCTGTTAAAATAAGAAAATTTGATGGTAACAAATGACTGGACATCACAGGATGTAATCATGGAGTAAAGATAGAGGATGACTACAGTCCCAAAAGCAGAGCCTGAAGTGAGAAAGGCTATTAATTGATTTTTTTCTAGAGCACTTACCCAGAGAGGAGCATAACAGCATGGCTGCAAAGAGTTGGACACAACTGAGCAGCTGAACGACAACAGTGAGGTGTGTGTGTGTGTGTGCACACCCATCTCTAGATATCCATAGCTATATCCGACAACAGTGAGGTGTGTGTGTGTGTGCACACCCATCTCTAGATATCCATAGCTATATCCGACAACAGTGAGGTGTGTGTGTGTGTGCACACCCATCTCTAGATATCCATAGCTATATCCATGTGCACACTAAGTCACTTCAGTTGTGTCCAGCTCTTTGCGATCGTGTGGACTGAACCTTGCCAGGTTCCCCTGTCCATGGGATTCTCCAGGCAAGAATACTGGAATGGGTTGCCATGCCTTCCTCCAGGAGGTCTTCCTGACCCAGGGATCAAATCTGTGTCTCTTATGTCTCTTGCATTGGCAGGCAGGTTCTTTATCACTAGCACCACCTGGGAAGGCCAACTTATATCTGTGTCTATATATCTACCTGCTATGCATATCCTAGGATCCTCACCAGATCCTTTCTCTTCCCTCAACCAAGGGTTCGAGGCCTATGAGGTAATAATCACTGATTCAACTCTTATATTCAGAGGTTTATTTCAAGTCATTTCCAGTTAGAACTAATTCCATTTGAATTCTTGGTCTGAGTCCTTTCTTAATTCCCTTGAGATAAGCAAGCAAGATCAGTAAAGATGAAATGCCTGAGAAGTTAACCCCTCTCCCTGATCTCAGCTTTATTGAGTGTAAGAACTGTAAGACATGTCAGTAAATTATTCAATTCCAAACAAGTGATGCAAATAGTAAGTCTTCCAGAAATTCAGCAAAGAGAGTTTGACCAGTGGACTGAGCTAGTCAGGTGAACCTTGAAAAATAATTTCTATTTATACAGGCAGAAGGAAAAAAAGAACCAGGAACAGTGCAGAGTGAAAAGGCCTGAACAAAAGTTATAAAACATCTAGATAGTTTCTTGCCCATAGAAAATCCTAAATGTTTCTCAGAAATTTTAATTCAAATATATAAAGTGTATTGGCAAACTTTAAACTTGAAAGAGGAAGATGGAAAAATGAATTAAGGGCCAATTTTGGAAGATATTGAACAAGCTTAGAAGTTCTTTATTTAATGTCCCATTTTTCCTGCCCCAGAAAATCACACTAGTATATTCCAAGTGAATTAAAGGGCAGTTAAGTATTGAATGAGTAAATCCCTAGAGTTCTTATTAAATGAATGAAGGAGAAGACATTTGATTATTTAAAAATACACATAGGTGAATATTGGTTGAGCAAGCTTTAATACAATCGTGTTTCACAAGTCACTTTGTTTCTTGCTGAGTGGTAATAGTTCGACTCTTATGGATTTAATAACGGATTAGTAGTTACCTGTATTAGAATCTTAGGGAGGTTGAATTGAACCAAGAAACAAAGTGAAAATAAGATACTTCAGTATAAGGAAGAAAAGAAGTATGCTGGTTGCAGCTATTGATCCATTATCAGCATCCTCCAGTGCTAGAGAGGAGATTCCCTTTCGTGCTGGGAAACAGCCTTAAGGTCATGAATAAAAGATGGTTAGGAAGCATATGTTTAATAGGCTTTTCCCTTAGTCTTGTTTTATGTATTCTGTCTGGGTATTTAATGTATATGTAATGTATCTATATTTAATGGATTGAAACTGCTAAATAATTAACCTAGGTGCTGGGTGATTTACTCACTGGGTGTGCAAATGCCGTAGACTTTTAGCTTGAGGTCAGTATATTAGAGTAGCCTGGTGATGAGTACTTTAAAATAGAAATAGTACATCCTTATTTGTGACTGACCTATCACAGTTGATAGTTTATTACTCCTCAAGGCAACTGTTTCCAGACTTTTTCTCCTATGTTAGCTTCTGTCATGGATGAGATTCACTTGTGTGATGTACACTCATGAGCATCCACAAAATTCCCTGGGTCATAGAAAAGTGTGCTGGAATTGGAACAGCGAACCAAGTCTTATAATCTTAGGGAGATTTGAATCTTCTACAAAAAAAATACAATTTAAAAAGCCAAATTAAGTATTTTATTAAGATAACTTTTTTAATGAAATATTTCTATTCATGTCTAATGTTTGTGTCCACTCAGGTAGATGATCATGTTGGTACCAGGGGATGCTGATTGAACTACCAAACTTGAAATTTTCTGTGCTGTTCCATACAGAATACCAGTGTCATCCTGTATATATATGGTGGCTCTGTGGTAAAGAATCCACCTGCATTGCAAGAGATGTGGGTTCAATCCCTGGGCTGGGAAGATCCCTGGAGAAGGAAATGGCAACCCACCCCAAGATTCTTGCCTGGGAAATCCCATGGGCAGAGGAGCCTGGTGGGCTACAGTCCATGGAGTCACAAAAGAGTCCGACACAACTAAGTGATTCAACAAGAACAGTAAGGATAGAGTATGCCTAAGACCTCCAAAGCTGAGGCAGGGGTTAGGTACCTGTGAGTCACTGGGGGAGTGTCCTCTGAGCAAAATGTAAAAGAGAGAGCAGGCTAGGGAGGGGGATGGAGGGCAGGGAGCAGGGACATGGTCTCAGGTAAAGTGTAGCCTATATCACATTCTAGAGGGTGATGTTTGGAGCATAAGTGCATCTCAGAGCTACTCCCACCTCAGGCAAGGAGGCTGACCTTTTTTAAAATCTCTTCATCGGTCATTCATTGATCTGCCCCTCAAGTGGTGCTGGTAATGGCAGGGTATATGGAGCAAAACCTCCCAGTCAACTTCCCGGAGAAGGGGGCAGCTGGAGTTCGTAAGCAACCAATTCCCACAGCATCTGGGGCCAGAAAAAAGAATCCGTGTGAGGTACCAGCAGCATCCTCTACAGAAGAGAAGTGATTGTGCTCGAGCAAGATGCTTGGGTACTGTGTCCAGCTGACCTGGATCATAACCACCAGTGTCACTAGACTATCTTTTTATTGGGTAGGAATATGGCAGATATTTTTTCCTTTTTTTCTGCTTTCCTTTGTTGTCAAATGATCTACAGTGAATCAAATTATTATCATAATTATTACTATATCTTTTTCATAGGAGTATACTTGCTTTACAATGTTCTGTTAGTCTCTGCTGTACAATGAAGTGAATCAGCCATATGTATGCATATATCCTCTCGCTCTTGGATCCCCCTCCCATCCATCCCCCATCCCACCTCTCTAGTTTATCACAGAGCATCAACCTGAGCTCTCTGTGCTAAACATAAGATTCCTACTAGCTGTCTATTTTATACACACTAGAGTATCTTTGATTTTGAAATAGGATGCACTGTCCTTAAGAGCAACTGAGTGTCTTCCCAGTGGTCTTGAATATGACCTGACTTTGCAGGACTGTATAAGGGATAGAAGTCGCCTTGGTCCAAGGAGTTCCTGTCTGATGGTTCAGGACCGTGGGCATTCTCCTGGCCTCTGTGGTGGAAGACATCAGACCCTGGCAGGACACTCTGATGCCATTAAGGAACTGATGGTCGATTAAAGTGAGGTGCAGGCTTGAGCAGTTATATGGTTAATTTGCCATGTGTCCAATGATTGGACTACAAATTAGAAAAACACTAAAGCTAAACTCAAAGTTATTTCACAGGGATTTTCACAAGTGCTCATCTGCAACTAAGTCTGATTTCTCAATTGCCTCATTGAGCCAGATTACAATCAAATGTGCTGAGTGTGAACAGCATCCAGTGAGAGGAGGGATGCCTTTCTTACCCAAATATTGTCTGATAGGAGCTTTACTTAACTCATCAGGAAGAGGGAAAGCAATGCATGTGGATCTCAAACACAAATTTGATATCTTTAGCAAGTTACTAAGCCTTCACCAATCAATAAAATGAGGGTGTTACTGTCAAAACTAAAAGAGATCACATGTGAAAACTTCCTGCAAATCTGAAGTGACTGTAGCAATACGAAGTTTGTTTTGTTTGTTTGTTTTCTGTTTTAAACTAGTATCCATACCAAAAGCTTATAATACAGACAGCTGCACAATTACCAGTAAACCCTATTTCAGTGACTATCAAATTTTGCTGCTTGTGAGTCACCATGGGAGCTCTTTAATAGCCCAGTACCATACAATCATCCCTCACATGAATCCCAGCCTTGTCTAGTTCAAGGAAACTATGAGCCATGCTGTGTAGGACCACCCACGTGGACGGGTCATAGTGGAGAGTTCTGACAAAACATGGTCCACTGGAGAAGGGAATGGCAAACCACTTCAGTATTCTTGCCTTGAGAACCCCATGAACAGTATGAAAAGGCAAAAAGATAGGACACTGAAAGATGAACTCCCCAGGTCAGTAGGTGCCTAATATGCTACTGGAGAAGAGTGGAGAAATAACTCCAGAAAGAATGAAGGGATGGAGCCAAAGTGAAAACAGCACCCAGTTGTGGACATGACTGGTGATGGAAGTACAGTCCAATGCTGTAAAAAGCAATATTGCATTGGAACCTGGAATGTTAGGTCCATAAATCAAGGTAAATTGGAAGTGGTCAAACAGGAGACAGCAAAAGTAAACATCTACATTTTAAGAATCAGTGAACTAAAATAGACTGGAATGGGTGAATTTAATTCAGATGACCACTATATCTACTACTGTGGGCAATAATCCTTTCGAAGAATGGAGTAGCCATTATAGTTATACAACAAAAGAGTCTGAAATGCAGTACTTGGATACAGTCTCAAAAACAGCACAATGATCCCTATTCGTTTCCAAGGCAAACCATTCAGTATCACAGTAATCCAAGTCTGTGCCCCAACCACTAATGCCGAAGAAGCTAAAATTGAACAGTTCTATGAAGACCTACAAGACCTTCTAGAACTACCACCAAAGAAGGATGTCCCTTTCATCATAGGGGACTGGAATGCAAAAGTAGAAAGTCAAGAGATACCTGGAGTAACAGGCAAGTTTGGGCTTGGAGTGCAAAATGAAGCAGAGCAAAGGCTAACAGAGATTTGCCAAGAGAATGCACTGGTCATAGCAAACACCCTCTACCAAAACACAAGAGACAACTCTCTAAATGGACATCACCAGATGGTCAATACCAAAATCAATTGATTATATTCTCTGCAGCCAAAGATGGAGAAGCTCTATACATTCTGAAAAAAACAAGACGAGGAGCTGACTGTGGCTGGGATCATGAGCTCCTTATTGCCAAATTCAGACTTAAATTGAAGAAAGTAGGGAAAACCAGTAGACCATTCAGGTATGACCTAAATCAAATCTCTTGTGGAAATGAGAAATAGATTCAAGGAATTAGAGCTGATAGAATGCCTGAAGAACTATGGACAGAGCTTTGTGACATTGTACAGGAGGTGGTGATCAAGACCATCCCCAAGAAAAAGGAAAGCAAAGAGGCAAAATGGTTGTCTGAGAAGAAGAGAAAAGAAGAGAAGCTAAAGGCAAAGAAGAAAAGGAAAGACATACACATTTGAATGCAGTGTTCCAAAGAATAGCAAGGAGAGCTAGGAAAGCCTTCCTCAGTGATCAATGCAAAGAAATAGAGGAAAATAATAGAATGGGAAAGACTAGAGATCTCGTCAAGAAAATTAGAGATACCCAGCGAAAATTATGGTATTGTGCTCATGGAAAGATGGGCACAATAAAGGACAAGTGGTCTGGACCTAACAGAAGCAGAAGATATTAAGAAGAGGTGGCAAGAATACATAGAAGAATTGTACAAAAAACATCTTCATGACACAGATAACCCTGATCATTCACCTAGAGCCAGACATCCTAGAATGTGAAGTTAAGTGGGCCTCACGAACAAAGCTAATGGAGGTGATGGAATTCCAGTTGAGCTATTTCAAATGCTAAATGATGATACTGTAAAAGTGCTACACTCAATATGCCAACAAATTTGGAAAACTCAGCAGTGGCCACAGGACTGGAAAAGGTCAGTTTTCATTCCAATTCCAAAGAAAGGCAATGCCAAAGAATGTTCAAACTACTGCACAATTGCACTCATCTCAAATGCTAGCAAAGTAATGCTTAAGATTCTCCAAGGGAGACTTCAACAGTGTGTGAACTGAGAACTTCCAGATGTTCAAGCTGGATTTAGAAAGAACAGAGGAACCAGAGATCAAATTGCCAACATCCACTGGATCACAGATAAAGCAAGAGAGTTCCAGAACAACATCTATTTCTGCTTTATTGACTATGCCAAAGCCTTTGACTTTGTGGATCACAGCAAATTGTGTAAAATTCCTCAAGAGATGGAAATACCAGACCACCTGACATGCCTCCTGAGAAATCTGTATGCAGGTTAAGAAGTAACAGTTAGAATCAGACATGGAACAACAGCCTGGTTCCAAATTGGGAAAGCAGTACAT
Organism: Budorcas taxicolor; assembly: GCF_023091745.1. Taxonomy (NCBI): domain Eukaryota; kingdom Metazoa; phylum Chordata; class Mammalia; order Artiodactyla; family Bovidae; genus Budorcas; species Budorcas taxicolor. The sequence goes on from NC_068910.1 coordinate 37,165,124, forward strand.
CAAGGCTGTTTATTGTCACCCAGCTTATTTAGCTTAGATACAGAGTACATCATGTGAAATGCTGGGCTGGATGAAGCACAAACTGGAATCAAGATTGCTAGAAGAAATATCAATAACTTCAAATACACAGATGACACCATCCCCTAATGGAAGAAGGTGAAGAACTAAAGAGTCTCTTGATGAAAGTGAAAGAGGAGAGTGAGAAAGCTGGCTTAAAATTCAAAATTCAAAAAACGAAGATCATGGCATCCAGTCCCATCACTTCATGGCACATCGGTGGGGAAACAATGGAAACAGTGACAGAATTTATTTTCTTGGGCTCCAAAATTACTGCAGATAGTGACTGCAGCCATAAAATTAAAAGGCACTTGCTCCTTGGAAGAAAAGCTATGACCATCCTAGACAGCATATTAAAAAGCAGAGTGATAACTTTGCCAGTGAAGTTCTGTCTAGTAAAGTCTATGGGTTTTCCAGTAGTCATATATGAATGTGAGAGCTGGACTATAAAGAAAGCTGAGCACCAAAGAATTGGTGCTTTTGATCTGTGGTGTTGGAGAAGACTCTTGAGTCAAGGAGATCCAAGCAGTCAACCCTAAAGGAAATCAGTCCTGCATATTCATTGGAAGGACTAATGCTGAAGCTTCAATTCTTTGGCCACATGATGCGAAGAAGTGACTCAATGGAGAAGTCCCTGTTGCTGAGAAAGACTGAAGGCAGGAGGAGAAGGGACAACAGAGGATGAGATGGTTGGATGACATCACTGACTCGAAGGACATGTTTGAGCAAACTCCAGGAGTTGGTGAAGGACAGGGAAGCCTGGTGTGCTGCAGTCCATGGGGTCTGAAAGAGTCAGACACAACTGCGTGACTGAACTGAACTGACCTGATACCATCCTCCCTACCAACTAGTCCTTGGTAGAGACTCCAGGACTCTTTATTCCTTAGTCACTCGGGAATGATTCCAATGGGTAGAAGTTCTATTGCTCTAATTGATCAGATCAGAAGGTAATTAGGTTTTTCTATGGTATTGATTCTCAGATTCTCCCATGCATCAGAACTGTTTGGAAGACTCATTAAAACACACAAAGCTGAGCCCTACCTCTAGAATTTCTGACACAGTAGTTCTCGAGTGGGGCCTGAGGGTTTGCACTTCAAACAAGTTGCCAGGTAATGCTGCTTCTGGTTCAACCCTACACTTGGAAAATCAGGAATTGGCAAGCTCAAAACTCAAGTTCTTTGGTGTTTTGTTTTGCTTGGAGAGTCAGTTGTTAACCATCTACCATCACACCAGTTCACATGGTGAAAGAGTACGGCCAGCACTCTACACCTGCTAGTTATGGAGGGCTGGCTGTACTCATTGTAGCCTGCTATTTAAATGAGGGACTTAAGCATCCATGGATTTTGGTACCTGGAACCAGTCTCTCCATGGAAATTGGATTTTGAGGGACAAGTGTACAGATAGCCTGAATTGTTTATTGGATAATCCTGCTTCATTTGACTGAGGTCCAACTCCACAGAGGACAGAGTATCCTGTACACAGGCCATGAAGTTCAAGAAGTCATTGATATCCAGGTGAAGCATCATGAGAAGGGCATTTCCTGTCTTGAACTGAATTCCTGAGTTCTCTCCTACAATATACATTAATTCAGCATATATCAATTGAACATCTACTTTGTGCAAGGACTGCGCTAGGTCCAAGATCCCTGATTCATAGTCTTTGCCTTCCAGGAACTGATGACCTAATAATTACTACTAGTGGGTGCTACCATTTTGTAACCACTGGAATTCCAGAATTCTTACAGTTTAATGACTCTCTTCTGTCAATTAAACAACTATTTTGATCTCATAACAAAGTTACTCAATCAAATATAACATTGTACCAACACACACTACTTTCACAAATTTGTATGAGTGTTCAAGACATTATGCCAAATAAAATGAAATATCTCTAACTTGGACTAATGTAGGAAGTTCAAAGTGCTTACAGTTACAGATATTTAAAAATGCTTGCTGTCTTATTATCTTCATACAGATAGAGCTGCTCAAGGAAGGTTAACAAGGGTTTAGCAGTTGAAGCTTTTAAAACATAGAAGAATGATTTTCAATCAACGTGTTAGTTGTTGTATAGAAAATGATGTTCTAAAATGGCTTTAAAATATTTTTCCTTGAATAAGAAAATGTCTACCCTTGTTTACCGAATAAGAGCTTGGCTTTCAAACCTTCATAAAAAGGAAAAAGGGCTTTTAAAATTTTATACTGGAGTATAGGTGATTAACAATATTGTGTTAGTTTCAAGTATACAGCAAAGTGGTTCAGTTATACAGGAATCTATTCTTTTTCAAATTCTTCTCGTATTTAGGTTATTATATAACATTGAAGAGAGTTTCTGTACTATACTGTAAGTCCTTGTATATTGTCCATTGTTAATATAGCAGTGTGTACATGTCAATCCCCCACACTAAAAAAAAGAAAAAAAGGCTAATCCTACTTGTTGGCAGTGATACTGTTGAAAGATCTTGAAATGGTTTCTGTGCTTAAAAAGTATTCATCAGTTATCATAGTGCCTGAAATGTCAACAGTAGAGATGAATTTGTCTTGCACACCCACATGGTTGAGATATAACTACTCAGCAATAGAAAGGAATCACTGTTAATCAGCAACCTGGGTGGCTCTTAAGAGCGTTATGCCAACTGAAAAAAAGAAATCTCTGAAAAAAATCATAATGCATGATTTTATGGATACAAAATGTATGATTTTTTTTTTTATATTCTCAAAATGACAAAATTGTAGAGTTGGAATACAGATTGGTGGATTCTAGGCATAGGGAATACAGAAGGGGGTTGAATGCACCTCTAAAATAGTAGCATAAGAGAGATCTTTGTAGTGATGGAAGAGTTCTGTATCTTTATTTCAGTGGTAGTTGCAAGTCAAAGTACTTGACAAAATAAGACAGAACTCTACACACCTTATCCATGACTAGGTTCCTTTCAATGTTGTACTGGGGTCACAAATATTGTACATTAATGCATACATATGGAATCTAGAAAAATGGTACTGAGGAACCTATTTGCTGGGCAAGAATAGAGTCATAGACATAGAGAACATTGTGGACACAGTGGGGGAAGGAGTGGGACAGACTGAGAGAGTAGCAGTGAAACATACACATTACCCCATGTAAAATACATAGCTACTGGGAAGTTGCTGTATAGCACAGGGATCTCAGCTCAGTGCTCTGTGATGACCTAGAGAGATGGGATGGGACTGGGGGGAGGTTCAAAAAGGAGTGGACGTACGTATACTTATGGCTGATTCACGCTGTATGGCAGAAACCAGCACAACATTGTAAAGCAATTATCCTCCAATTACTTAAAAAAAACGATGTAACCATTGGGGAAACTGAATGAAGGATACACTGGACCTTCCTGAATTATCTTTGCAACTTCTTGTGAATCTGTAATTATTTCAAAATAAAAAGAATTTTTTGTTTTCAAACAAAACTGTATTTCTTTTCAGCTTAAAATTCTCTAAAATGTCCAGGTAGCTCCTTTGAATCTGCCTGTAACGTGGGAGACCCAGGTTTGATCCCTTGGTCGGGAAGATCCCCTGGAGAAGTCTATGGCAACCCACTCCAGTATTGTTGCCTGGAGAACCCCATGGACAGAGGAGCCTGGTCCATGGGTCACAGGGAGTTGGGCACAACTGAGCAACTAACGCACACACAAAAGGTGGAAATAGTGGAAATAGCAGAGGAGAGGAATAGGTAGAAAGAATTTACTCTGGAAAAATATTGAAGCATTTTTTGTACAATACAGGTACTTTATTTAATCTTAAACCTGTGACTGTAAATATTATTAGTTTGGTTTGATAATAACTTTCTCCAAAGAGCAGAAGCCCATAAACAAGAGCAACCACGATAGGAGGAGCCTGGGGGGAACAGGGCATTCAGCAAATTAGACCAAAGCCAGCAGGGGTGACTATTAGAGTCTTAGAAGGAGCACATCATGGTAATCCTACAACAGAAAATTCTGATTTCAGAGATTGTTGAGTGTCTCCTTTTGAATGTCATCCCCAATCAGAGAGACTGATTTTGCATCAGCCATTCTGAAATGATGGACCTAGAAAGAAGACTATCTCCATTATAGCCAGTCTTCTAGGTACCTACCCAGCAAGGCAGGTGAAGTTTGGGGTTTTAATATCTGATACCAGCATTATCTTCTCAGGGGTGGCCATACTTGAATGAATGCATTTACTCGAGCTTTATTTTCTATGGGCTGATGAGGTAATAGTTAAAGACAATAGAAAAAGGTTAAAATAATATGAAATTCTGAACTTCTGAAAGGGTCAACCTTAATAGTCCCTGTCAACTGGCAGTGATCCCAGTGGTGTTTCTGCAGATTTATAGACCAGGCACACGTAATTATCCTTTCCTTTAATAACAGAGTAAAACATCACACCCATCTATTTCCCAGGTGGGACTGCTACTGCACACTCCGTTAAACAGTTATCATTCTCACCAAGTCCCTTGAGAAATGATCCTAGGGCACAACTTGTTTTCAAGGGTTCTGTTGGCCACTTAAAATACCCTTGACATGTGACCAAGAGTCATTTAATTTAGTGAAAGCAAACAGTGGAGAATTGCATAGAAGGTTTCTCTCAGCCGGATGCTTCTCCTAGGTAATGTAATATTAATATGTTAAAGATCATTGATAAATAATAAAAAGTCACATTGCCCATAGGGACGAGGTCCTGTAGTGTGACTTATTCCAACACTGGGAGTGCAGTGCCCCCTAGTAGTTCCTGTAAGAAACGTTGCCCTCAAAGTGCATTAGATTTAGCAAATGAGGAGCTCCCAGAATTGGCACTACTCTCAGGCTCAAGTGGGTAATTTGACAATTGGTTTTATCTTTTCTGAACCATTAGGAACCTACTGAAGTTTCACCTTGAATGTGCACTAATTTTTTCCAGTGCCAACAAAGGTTGGATTCTAACAATGCCCTAATGGGACCTTATCAATAACTCTTAAAAATCTGATTCTCTGTGAATATTAAATTAAACAGCCTCCTTTTGCTTTGCCTTCAAGCCTCTCCTGAGCTGAAGGTTGGGAATTAGAATAAATATAGGGGACAGACACAGAAGGTGTCATCTCACAAGCTTGAGGGCATCTCAGGTGTGAAAGATGGCCACAAAACGGCAGAGTATTAAGAAATCTGTCGATGGGTCAAGTATTCAAAAACAGACGAAGGTCTGACAATTTTGCCTGCAAAAACACTGCAGCTTATAGTGGCAACTGATAGATTTGTAGAGTTAGATAAAACTAGAAGTACATTTAAGCAAGTTGAACAAACAAGGGGAACAGATATAAATTTATATTTTCTTTTTTTTGTTAGTGAAAGACATTCAAAGGCAGTCTTATCTCTTGGATATCCCAAAGATAATAGGCACATACATAGTACAGCACAAATGCTTTTGAAAGTGGAATGTGCATTTTCTGCCTTCTGTGTGGCCAATATCATGCTATTTCAAAGCCCGTAAAAGCAATATATAGTTTTTTGACAAATACACCCATGTGTGGTGCATGGTTTGATTTATGTGAACTCATTTCAAATGCAGTTGCAGAATTCCTCCTATACAGATGAAAAATGTCTGCCTAAAGTGATAAAAATATATGTGTGTAGAAAGATATAGTTTTAAGAAGGAATTTTTATATGTTAACAGATTTGTAACTCTATTTCACACAATACCCTTAAAAAAAAAATGCTTCTAGAGACTTGTTTTTTTTTTTTTTTTTCCACATTACTGTGTCAGTTAAGGTGTTTCCATAAGATGAGAGTGAGTCTATTCTGATATAAGAACCTTTGTGTGTTGAAAATTAGCGTGTGTGGGAGTAGTGAATGGAGAAATGAGATCAATATAACAGACGCTTGCTTTGCCCATGCATTTCACTGGTTCCAGCAACCAAGAAAAAAGCCCACTAACTCAGGTCAACACAAGACTAGTCAAGGCAGATAGCATACTGACTGTGTCTCATTTAGCCCATATTCTTCCTCTTGACTCAGTTTTGGCCATGTTTCAACATGACTGTGTTTAAGAGTGTGGCTCTCCTGAGCTTTTCTGCACTTTGTACTTGTTTCGTAGTTTACCATTCTCAGCTCTTCGCTTTCCTGCCTTCCTTGTTTCACCAAGCTGTCTTCATATATATACACACACACCTGTTTTGTTTTGTCTGTTTGTTTTTTGGGTTTTGTAGTATTTATCTATTAGGAATTTAAGCTGTCTTTTTAATCATGCTGACATATTTAGTAGAATGATTATTGTTTTTGTTAGTATTCCTGTTACATAAATATTGACTAGGTCTGTCCTGACCTTATATTTCTCAGAACCCTATAATTTTCATTTTATAATTTTGCAGATCATACAGGGAATGCATTTATCTCATTATAAGCACAAGCATTTGTACTTGCAATCTCTTTATTAGTTGCATTTATCATTATGGAATTAGTCTTTGAATTATAGACTTCCCTCATGAATCCAAGCCACAAGGATTGAAGTATCAGTTGCCTACTAGATTCATTTATATAATTTAACCTTCACTGAGTAAAGCCAGCCTCATGTGTACATTACAACACCCCATTAAAAAGTAACCTTCCCATCTTTCTTTCTTTCTGTACACTGAAAATATTTTCATAACAGAAGCACTTAATGAAGGTTTAACTTGCTTCTGCTGAAACCTTTTATTTTTCAATCACTAACATATGGTTTGTGTACATTTAAAAATGTTGATCCCCATCCTCGCCACCCGCATACATACATACTCATTCCCTGCACTCTTCTAAGTAATATGTGGCTAGTGTTTGTATTTAAGGTTCACATTCAACATGGTCTGAAATTATAAATTCCAGCAAGTCAAGCTACAGAGAGTCAGGGATTTTTAATATGATAACAGCTCACAACAGATCCTAAAACATTAGTGCAATTAATGCAGAAGGAAATGGGAAATTTTCAGAAAGGTTTCTTTTATATTTCTTTAAGGATATAGAGGAATATCTTTTGTTTTAAGAAGGAAATTATTTAATGTTCTTTCCATGTAACTACATATTTGATGTCAACATGAATGATTTTTTTAGAATATCGGTTGCTAGCACAGAATAGAGTTTTCTAAGAGCAAGTCACAATTTATCCTGCAAGAACCAGGCATTGCATTAGGCAGTGATAGTGGAAAGCTGATCTAAGTCATTATTTTTAAGGAGGAGCTCACAGAGGGTGATGCTGTAGACATTTCAGCACATCCTCTTACGGAGACCTGCTCAGAGTGCTATCAGAGAGAACAAAGGCAGTAACTGTCAAGGAAGGGGTGCTTTCACCTACACAATCAGAAGAGTGCCTTATGGGCTTTTGTTTCATCTTTCCCTTTTGCTTCTGTAAAACTTAAAAAATTTTCTTCATCTGAACATAGAGTAGTTTTCATAAAGAATCCCTCACTATGTTTAGTTTTGGAATAGCAGAAGATCTTCATGCTGGAGTTTACCAAATTCATCAAGCTGTACACTTTCAATGGGTACATTTTACTGTATACAAACTATAGCTCAACTTTTCATAAATCCTTCAGAACTTCCAGTGCTACTCCTGTACTTCAGAAAAAAAAAAGCAACTTCCTCCCTTTGATGTAATAAGTGCATTACAGAAAGAAAAACTTTAAAGAATGATCTAGTGGATTTTTTCTTCTATAATAATTATTTCATTTTCTGTATTCTCTTCCAGCTGTAGGTCCAGATTTTTCAAGAACCCTCTTGAAAAGGGTAACTCTTGTCAAAGTGGGAGGTGAAGTTGTCATTGAGTGTAAGCCAAAGGCTTCTCCGAAACCGGTCTACACCTGGAAGAAAGGAAGGGACGTATTAAAAGAAAATGAAAGGTATTATCTTGAAATATTTTAAGTATGTGGTTAACCCATTATAATTTATAGGTCTGTTGTTAATAGTCCTAGAGGAAAGAATTTATGATCTGCTCTTCATGAACTAAATGTTTATCAAAGAGCTGAAGCTTTGGGAAAGAGTTGTAAATTAGCAGGTCTTCATATCAAGATTCTAGAAACCCTTTCTTGCACAAGTAGACCACATGATCCACATGTTGAAGGCTGTTGGAGTTGCCCAAAGATGTGCAACTGGAAATACCTTTTTTAATTTTAGCTTAAAATTTATTTGTAAGATTGCCCATCTTTCTCCATTCTATTAATACCTCCTTTTTCCCCCCATAAACAAGTAATTCCAGTTCTTCTTTGCTATGGCAACCCCTCAAATATTTGGCAGTGTCTAGTATGTCTCTTGTTAATCTCTCCCTTTTTTTGAAACTGTCTTTAATTCCAGAACTCATTTTCAAATAACATGGCTTTTATTATTTTAATCATGTCTTTTTAAGAACTCTGTTTCAAACTTATTTTTGAAAAGTTTTTTTTTCTTTCCGATAGTGAAACTCTTCAAATGTGTTTTTCCTATTATACATGAATTATGTTTATAATGCATGTTCTTTTATGCAGTGTAATTATATGGGTTGTTTGGGGGTTTAGGTCATATTGTGACAAATGGCAGGTATCTCTTAAAACCTTTTCTTGGCTGTTACTTCTATAAAATATCTCCCACGCCTTTCTGTAATCTACTCAGATCTGTTGGAAAATGGTAATTGTGCATGAGTCCATCATGCATAAGATAACATTTACCAGCTGTATACATAATGATTTTAATTGATGCTAAAGGTCAAGTACTCAAAGATGTCATGGGGAAGCCTGTAAAAATGTGTGCGTATCAACTTTAACACCTGTACACCTTTGGATTTACATATGCAAAGTAGATCATCACACTGATGATGTTGTCCTTATTGATTTTTGCAAGCTCAATATGGTTTATAGAGGGTGTATTCATACATAGTAAATGCATAATATATGTCTCTTTCTGATTTCTGTTATATCAAGAAAGTGGTATAGTTTACTGATTACTGACCTGACATTCAAATCTGGAGCCAAAGTTGGAACTTGAGAGCACAGTTTCTTATTTTATGTACCACACACATTGTTAGATTAAGGCTACATTTTAAAAGTTTTAATATAACATTGATATGAAGAAAAATATTTTAAAATAATATGAAAAAAAGATATATGAATGAGTGAGGTTTGAATAACATGGAAGATCAATCCAGGAGAGGCTAATAAAATTTGCTGCTGTCACAAGCACCCTACAGTGTCTTAAAAGGAAATTTCTTATCCACACTGCATGCCCACCAGAGGTCTGCTGGGGGCTTTGCTGCTCTCTAAAGCCTAGGCTGGTAGAATAGCACTCTCTGGAACATTTAAATTGCAGACAGAAAAAAAGAAAGAAAGTGAAGTCGCTCAGTTGTGTCTAACTCTTTGCAACCCCGTGGACTGTAGCCTGCCAGGCTCCTCTGTCCATGGGATTCTCCAGGCAAGAATACTGGAGTGGGTTGCCATTTCCTTCTCCAGGGGATCTTCCCAACCCAGGGATTGAACCCAGGTCTCCTACATTACAGGCAGATGCTTTATCCTCTGAGCCAACAGGGAAGACAGAAAAGAGGGTGGTAAACATGTGAAGTGAAGCACTTCTTTTTTGCTCATGTTTTGGTGGCCAAAAGAAGTCACTTGGCTCTTCCCAAATTCATCCCAACAGGGAAATTCAGTCTATCTGTGTGCCTAGAAGAAAAAGGACAGCCTAACTTTTTGAACAGTATTAATGATTGCTCAACATGACTATAATTTAATCATTGCTATAGGTTGTTTAAATTAACTTTGGGAAAATGATATACCAAGAATTACTTTTAATAAGTGAATTTGACTTCTTCTATCATTTGACTTACCACAAAGCTTATCTCTCTCCAACTTTTTAAATTTTTTCTTCTGACTTGATTGATAGGGTTCAGATATAGACTCAACATTGCTATGGCACTGAAGGTATCTTTAAAGCAAGGAAACTCCCCATCATTACTCAGGTCCTGGTTTTTAACACCTCCACCTCCGCCATCACCAGGCACGACCCAAACTGTCCGTGTTAGCACTTTTTATCCCCATAGATGCTGTGTCCTCACTGTCCTCTTTCTCAATTCTACCTCTCTCACAGTGTATTAAACAGATAGATTGATTTTCATCATGAAAATGAATTTGCAAGTTTACCAGGCGTAATTCATTTTTTATTTTTTCAATAAATTTATATTAAAAAAATTTAATATTAGAACAGTATGGGCCACACATCCATGGACCAAGTTTACTCCATGGGCTGCTGAAGTACGAGAAAGATAAACTCAACTGAATTTCCTGTAATTTCTGAGAAGGGTAAAAAATAAGAAAGATATTACTGATATTTCCTTGTTGACAGAGAAGAAATTCTGCCATTTTCCTCTGTCTTTTTGATAAAAGAGAAACATAAGTAAGTGGATAAATAAAGAAAAGCAATCATATATAGGATTCATAAGTGAAAAGTTTAGAATTCCCATTTTAGAAAAGGACTGACATTGCTAGAACAACACAAAAGGACAAATTTGTTGACTATGTACAGTGTTGAGTAATAGCTTCCAATATACCGACTAGTAATTCTCTTTTGAGATGTGGAATCCTAAGAATCAAAAGGCAAGCCATTAACATTTGAATGGTTTTTTAAAAATTTTATTGAGGTGGTTTACAATATAACATAACATGCTTAGTCACTCAGTCATATCCAACTCTTTGTGACCCCATGGACTGTAGCCCGCCAAGCTCCTCTGTGTATGGGATTGTCCAGGCAAGAATGTTGAAGTAAGTAGCCTTTCCCTTGTCTTACAGTGTTGCATTTATTTCTTCTGTATAGCAAAGTGATTTAGTTATACATACTCTTTTTCATATTCTCTTCCGTTATGGCTTATCACAGGATATTATGGTTTATCACAGACTATAATTCCCTGTGCTATGCAGTAGGACCTTGTGTTTTATACATCCTATATATAATAGTTTATCTCTGCTAATCCCAAACCCCCATTCCTTCCCTTGCTTGCCCACTCTCCCTCTTAGCAAATATAGGTGTGTTCTCTGTGGGTGTGTTTTTATTTCACAGATAGTCGATGTATCAGACTTTAGATTCTATGTATAGGTGCTACCATGTTGTATTTGTCTTTCTCTTTCTGACTTACTTCACTTAGTATGAGAATCTCTAGGTTCATCCATGCTGCTGCAAATGGCATTGTTTCATTCTTTTTGATGGTTGAGTAATATTCCATCGTGTGTATGTGTGTACCACATCTTTTTTTAAAAAAACAGTATTTTATTTATTTATTTGGCTGAGCTGGGTCTTAGTTGTGGCAGGTGAGATCTTCAGTCTTCTTGTGGTGTGCACATGCTTTTTAGTTGTGGCATGCTAACTCTTAGTTGCAGCATATGTGATCTAGTTAGCTGGCCAGGGATTGAATCCGGGCTCCCTGCACTGGGAATGTAAAGTCTTCGCCACTGGACCACCAGGGAAGTTCCTGTAGCATGTCTTCTTCTTCCATTCTTCTGTCAATGAACACAGGTTGTTTCCCTTTCCTGGCTGCTGGAAGTAGCGCTACTAGCGAGCATAGGGGTGCATGTCTCTTTCTGAATTACAGTTTTGTCTGGGTATATGCCCACGGGTTGAACTGCTGGAACATACAATAAGTCTATTTTTAGTTTTTAGTTTTTTTTTTTTTTTTTTTGAGGACCCTCCATACCATTTTCTGTAGTGGCTGCCCCAATTTACATTCCCACCAACAGTGTAGGAGGGCTGCCTTTTCTCCACACCCTCTCCAACATTTGTTATTTGTAGACTTTTGAATGATGGCCTTTAACATTTGAATGAGAGATGATTAATCTAAATTATGGAATATTGCTATAAACCAAGTTTCAGTGGAACAAAATGTATGATCAAGCACCACTTTTTATTACCATTCTCCCTAGAGCTTATGGTTTGACTTAGCCAAACATAACTTAAGTGATTTTTAATTTTAAATTTAGCTAATCAGCTGCCTGCAAATGAGTTTACAACAAAAGCATAAGAAGCAACATTTTTTAAAATGTTTACATTTTGATCTTATTCAAATTGTGGTGTTATAGTTACCTCAACGGGTATGGATGCAGAAATATTAGTTCAATGTTAGCATGTGAACAATTTTAAAAATACTTGTGTATGTGCTTACTTTGGTTTTTAAAGGCTTTAGAGATTTAAATCATATTTACACTGGCCTCATGTATATTAAACCAATCATCTAAATGAAAGATTCAATCTTTAATTTTTATAACTTCATTATTGTGTAGGCAGTGTATCCATAAGCATAAATATTTTTTTTGTTTTCTTGTATATTTATCCAGCTATCAGAGTAAAGGCAATATCAGGCATTTGATATCAAAGCAACACAGAGATGGTTTGTCACAAAGACCCAAGTACTTTAGTTTTCAGGAGAGGCCTCTACTCACCACCAAAGCAGTGGAATTATTTGGATTCGTTGAGCAATTAAGCCATGTAACTGAAAAAGGTTGATGATTTTGTTTACTGTTTCTGGACAGAAGGCATTTGAGGCAGATAAGATTGATCTATTACAAACAAAAACATCAGAATTTCGAAATGACAGAATCAGTAATAAAAACCTAGGCTCCTAGAATCATAAGGAGACATGAAACCAACTCACATGGGCTCTTTTGGTTGCAAGTGACAGAAACCCAACTCAGAACTGGCTTCAGTACGAAGCGAGTTCATTGGCTCCACACTTGAGAAGACCAGGGCCAGGCTGTGACTCGAGGTGTGCCTGGGTTCAGGCGCTCACACAGTGACAGCGGTACTGGCTGGCTGGCTTCCTCTCTCGCTGGTGTCTTCCTCTACTTTGGCTCCATTTTCGGATGGGCTCTCCTCTCCTGTTGGTAGGATGGCTGCTGGTAGCACCATGCTTTCCCTCTTTTCTAACTTCTCACAGCTTATGGCATGGGATAAACCTGCCTTGGTCAGTGATCTTCCCTGAACCAGTGACATTCAAGGGGATGTGATGCACTGATCAGAAGGACATGATCATATGCCATCCTAAGAGGCACTTGGGGAAGCTCCACCTAAGACCCTGAGGACTGAGAATGGGACAGGGGTTTCCCCAAAGAAACATAGGGTCCTACAAACAGAAGAAGAGTAAGTGGACAGGCAACAGCAGTGTCCAATTCCTAGTCTAGTCTTGGAGCTCAGCTTCCATTCACAGACAGGGAACCCCACAATGGGTGGACCCTAACCATCCCTGGTTATGTCTAACATGAAGGTGAAGGTGAAGTCGCTCAGTCGTGTCCGACTCTTTTCAACCCATGGACTGTAGCCCACCAAGCTCCTCTGTCCATGGGGTTCTCCAGGCAAGAATACTGGAGTGAGTTGCTATTTCCTTCTCCAGGGGATCTTCCTGACCCAGGGATCGAACCCAGGTCTCCCACATTGCAGGCAGACGCTTTAACCTCTCCACCACCAGGGAAGCCCCATGTCTAAAAAAAAAAAAAAAAAAATTAGTCAGGTCCTCATGTGAGGACCTGACTAATTTTTAGAGTATTTCTTCATAACCAATATCCTTGTAATTTCCACTCATTGTTTCTTGCTTTGCTTTCTGAAGTTATATTAAGAAAAAATCTAATTCTCTTCCATCATGCCTCTTCCCTTTATATACTGACATGCTATTCTCAAGCCATCTTTCAGTTATTTTCCAAGTCCAAATCTTGATGTTCTTCATATCATGTTATTTGACATCCTCTTACTGTCCTAAACATTTCTTTCAATGTCTTTCTGAAAGCCAGAATTAAATCTGCCATTCAGAATTAAAACAGTATTAATAAGGGAATAAGTATCTTGAACTCTGTAGCAAAGATTGATGATTATTATTACACTGTGTCCCTAAAGAGGAAAAAACATCTTCAGTTAGCTTAGATTAGTAAGGCAAACAAGTATACATCATAGAAAAACCACTCCCTCCCAATGATTATTTTAAACAATTAACTTAGTGCTTAAAGGGGTAAATCTAGTAGTCTGGAAAATTCACTTAGAGAAAATATTTTATTTCTCATTGAAGCTGAAGAAATTAGTGAAATGTTACTTTAGTTAACCATGTGTAAATAAAGCCTTCTTATTCTTATTCATGTTTAAAAATGTCTCTCTTTCCTTTTAAATGTTAGGCTAATACATTATGTCAAGCTAATGAATAATAATTAAGTATAGATATGCCACTGAATGTTTCCAGAAAGAATCTGAAACTTACAGCCTGCATCTCACAGGCATGGTTTCTGAACAGCAGAAGGACTATTCTGCCAAACTAGCTGACATAGATTTTGATCAATGAACAAAGCATTCATTCAGTGCTTGCCATATGTTGAGCCCTTTGCCTGGCACTGAGGAGAGAGAGAAGGAGGAGACATAAACCCAGCCCTCAAGATGCTCTTAGATTAGTGCACAGGCCCAGTAGCAAAATAACAATATGTTTTTCAATCATAGATGATATATTTAGAAGGATCATTGGATTTGTAGGCCAACAATAGATTGTGGAAGACTTGAATTCGATGTCTGTAGAGTTTAGACTTGAACTCCCAGAGAAAATTGAAGGATTTTATGCGAGAGAGTACACCGTCATATACGTGCTGCAGAAGGGTTGCTCTGCTTGCAACATGGAGAAAGAATCAGAGTAGAACAAGATTAGGAATGCAGGGAGACCAGTTTCAGGCAGTATGCTAAAATGAAAACCAAAAGGGCTTCAGTGTCAGTCTCCTGATGGTATAGGAGGGAAGACAGATGGATTTATTTTTAAATTAAATGACTTATTGAGCAGAGATATTTTTAAAAGAAGGAAGGGAAAAAGAAAGTGACTCCTATGATTCTAAGGAGTTTCCTAAGTTTGGAAAACTCAACAGTGGCCACAGGACTGGAAAAGGTCAGTTTTCATTCCAATCCCAAAGAAAGGCAATGCCAAAGAATGCTCAAACTACCCCACAATTGCACTCATCTCACACGCTAGTAAAGTAATGCTCAAAATTCTCCAAGCCAGGCTTCAGCAATACGTGAACCGTGAACTTCCAGATGTTCAAGCTGGTTTTAGAAAAGGCAGAGGAACCAGAGATCAAATTGCCAACATCCGCTGGATCATCGAAAAAGCAAGAGTTCCAGAAAAATATCTATTTCTGCTTTATTGACTATGCCAAAGCCTTTGACTGTGTGGATCACAATCAACTGTGGAAAATTCTGAAAGAGATGGGAATACCAGACCACCTGACCTGCCTCTTGAGAAACCTATATGCAGGTCAGGAAGCAAGAGTTAGAACTGGACATGGAACAACAGACTGGTTCCAAGTAGGAAAAGGAATACATCAAGGCTGTATATTGTCACCCTGCTTATTTAACTTATATGCAGAGTTCATCATGAGAAATGCTGGGCTGGAAGAAGCACAAGCTGGAATCAAGATTGCTGGGAGAAATATCAATAACCTCAGATATGCAATTGACACCACCCTTATGGCAGAAAGTGAAGGGGAACTAAAAAGCCTCTTGATGAAAGTGAAAGAGGAGAGTGAACAAGTTGGCTTAAAGCTCAACATTCAGAAAACGAAGATCATGGCATCTGGTCCCATCATTTCATGGGAAATAGAGGGGGAAACAGTGGAAACAGTGTCAGACTTTATTTTGGGGGGCTCCAAAATCACTGCAGATGGTGATTGCAGCCATGAAATTAAAAGATGCTTACTCCTTGGAGGAAAAGTTATGACCAACATAGATAGCATATTTAAAAGCAGAGACATTACTTTACCAGCAAAGGTTCCTTCTAGTCAAGGCTATGGTTTTTCTAGTAGTCACATATGGATGTGAGAGTTGGACTGTGAAGAAAGCTGAGTGCCGAAGAATTGATGCTTTTGAACTGTGGTGTTGGAGAAGACTCTTGAGAGTCCCTTGGACTGCAAGGAGATCCAACCAGTCCATTCTGAAGGAGATCAGCCCTGGAATTTCTTTGGAGGGAATGATGCTGAAGCTGAAACTCCAGTACTTTGGCCACTTCATGCGCAGAGTTGACTCATTGGCAAAGACTCTGATGCTGGGAGGGATTGGGGGCAGGAGGAAAAGGGGACGACAGAGGATGAGATGGCTGGATGGCATCACAGACTCGATGGACGTGAGTCTGAGTGAACTCCAGGAGTTGGTGATGGACAGGGAGGCCTGGTGTGCTGCGATTCATGGGGTCACAAAGACTCGGACATGACTGAGAGACTGAACTGAACTGAACTGAACTGAAGGTTCTAACTTGAGCAGCTGATAGATGGCAGAGCTATTGACCACAGTACTGGGAAGAGAAAACTAAGTTTGAGAGGGGAAGATAAAGAAATGAGTATTAACATGTGAAATCTGAGGTGCCTTCAAGTGGTGATGTCACATTCAGATTGAAATTCCCATTCAATGTCACTTTCTCAGCAAAGATTTTTCCCTCAAACCTATTTCAAATTGTAAAGTCCACCACCATCCTCTTCTCATGCTTTATAATTCTCATAGTTCTTACTACCTTCTAACATGCTGCATGTTTGCCTTTTTTCCATTCTCTGTCTTCCTCCCTCTCCATTTAATCGTAATGTAAATTCTGTGAAGACAGAGACTGGTAAGTGTGTGTGTGTGTGTGTGTGTGTGTGTGTGTCTTAAACAATAAAAATGTAGTATCTTATAGCCCTGGAGGTCATAAGTCAGAAATGATTCCCCTTGCATTAAAATAACACATTTCTTTCAATGTATTTCTAAAAGCCAAAATTAAATCTGCCATTTAGAATCAAAATAGTGTTGATAAAGAAATAAATACTCTTATTATATCCTTAAGTAATGCATTCCTTCTGGAGGTTCTAGGGGTGAATCAGTGTCTGACTTTCTAGAAATCACCTGCATTCCTTGGCTCATAGCCCCCTCCTCCATCATTGGAGCTAGCAAAGCAAGTCCAGTCCAGTAGAGTCCTCACATCAGATCACTTCACCCTCCTCTTCTACTTTGAGGTTACTTCATGGTAACCAGGGGCCCTTTGTGTTTTGTCCTTTTCTGTAATGCTAGCACCTAGGATGGTGCCTGGCACAGATTAAGTGTTCAGTGAATGAATGTCCAACAGGAAATGTGGGTCTGAGTTCAGGAGAGTAAAGACAGAGACCCAGATGTCACCAGTCGATGAGAAGCTGTGGAGTGGATAAGCACACCCGGAGAGTTGTGTAGAATGAGAACACCTGTGAATCAAAGAAAGCAACCTTAAGGAATGGCCACATGCAAAAAGTGGGTGGAAGCAGAGCCCACTGGGAGGGGGATTAAGAGATGTGGGAGAACCTAGGAAACAGAAACCAAGGGAGCAGAAAGGTTCAAGAAGCAGCAAGTGCTTGCTGCTTCCAAGAGATGACAAAATAATGGCTCAAAGAAGACCACTGCTTTGAGGAACCTTAACATCACCTCAGGCGAGCACTTTGAGGCCACTGTGGACATGTTTCAAAGACACAGTGAAATGGTATAATTGTCCATATTCTTAGGCATTTCTTCCCAGACTGAAATACATGTTTAGGCCCACAGTATAATCAGATCAAGTCTAACATTCTGTGAGACTGTTCATACCATGTGAAGTGAAGTCGCTCAGTCGTGTCCGACTCTTTGCGACCCCATGGGCTGTAGCCTACCAGGCCCCTCTGTCCATGGGATTTTCCAGGCAATAGTCCTGGAGTGGATTGTCATTTCCTTCTCCAGGTTCATACCAAAGAGGAATAAAACTCCTGTGTCTTGACTAAAGACCCCACAGTCTTCTGCCACAGGGGAATAAGATCATGGCCCTACTAATTTGCCTCTGTTCCCAGAAGTCTTTGGAAGAGTTGAAATTCATGTAATATGTGGAAGAAACTAAGCACAGGGCAGCAAAATTCTGTTGTATATAAGGTATGAAAACCTGGTCTAAAGATACTGGCAATCTGGGAGGCAGAGCACATGCGATGGCAGGTATTTGCCCAGAAGGTTGATCGAATCCTTGCGTAGAAAAGAAAGTTTATTGCTTCAGGCATTCTGTTTCTCTTCTGGAGGCAGAGTGTCTATATATGTGCTCTTAATGAGAAACTCGCCCTCAGGATATCTCTTACAGTTGCTGCAGAGCCATATAGCTCTGTTATTAGGAATTCTGCCCTGGGGAACAATTATGTTATTGCAAGAATTAGAGGCAGTTCATCTCCATAATAATGGAAATCCTGCCTTGGAGGCAAAACAACATCAAAGCAATGCGAGCATCATTGCTCTAGATAGAATCTGTTGCCCCGCTTATTGGTACTACTATTTCATTTTAATTTTGCATGTGTAGTCATGGAAATAGACTGAGCTTATCTTACTCTCCAATTCAGACCTGGAACTTTTCTCCCTTTCCTTCCATTTGTCTCTCCTAGAGCCATGCATAAAATAGTTACGACTTTGAGCTCCCCTGAAGAGTCGTTGCAGAAGAGTTTAGAGACATTTGTTTTTTATATGTGTGTTAATGGTACACAGACCCTGTCCTGTGGAGACTCCGTAAATTTAGCTCTCAGTCACCGGTCTTCTCTCCCTCAGTATAGTTATATCTTGTTGTGTTATGATCAGGAATTAAAGTGATGCCCAAATTCAGGCAGGAGCTACCTACCACCTGGTCTGTTCATGTGCTCATGGTTATTGGTTATGCCTAAGGATATGCTGGCAAGAGAACTGAATTTTTATATGGAAGTATTTAAAATTAGGTTCCCAATCTAAAGACAGCACCTGATGATAAAATCCTTCCAGGTTTCTTCAGCATTCATTGTCAGTCAGTCCCCTGCCCCTGTCCTACTCTCTGCCCTTGCTGTCTTGTGTATGGACTTTGCGGCTGTTCAGCTAACCTCTTAATGGGTTTGTTTGGAACCAGCCTGTATTCAAATCTTTCACAAGATGAAACTTCCCGTATCACAACCCCCATTAATTAAATTCAATAAACATTTGTCACACACTTCCTTTGTACAGATTCATTTGAGCTTATGAACAACCTATATATGTATAAAACAACATATGTATATATACTTCCCAGGTGGCGCTAGTGGTAAAGAATCTGCCTGTAATGCAGGAGACCCTGGTTCAGTCTCAGAGTCTGGAAGATCCCCTGAAGGAGGAAATGAAAACCCACTCCACTGTTCTTGCCTGTAGAATCCCATGGAGAGAGGAGCCTAGTGGGCTACAGTCCATGGGGGTCACAAAGAGTAGGACACATCTGAGCATCTGAGCCACATGAACAACCTAATTTAAATCTGAGTTCTACAGGTGCCATTTAAAAAGGGAGAGAATTTCTACAGTGGTTTAAAGGAAAGAGACTATTCATCTTTTAAAGGTATGATTTTTTAACAGTATATAAAATATCATTCTGTAGTCTCAACACACATATGCATATCCATATTTTGATAGACATGCAAAGAATAAGCCTGGGAGAATCTCCACTAAAGTGTTAACAGTGATTTCCCTACAAGTTGGGACTGTGGATTTCTTTCTCCTTCCTGTTTTCCTTCCTTCCTTCCCTCCCTCCCTTCTTCCTTCCCTATTTCCTTCCCTTCTTTCCTCCCTCCCTTCCTTACAAATTTTGTGTTTGTGAGTTTGATTATTTTATTAATTTTTATTTCCCATAATAGTCTGAAATGCCCATGAGTAAAGATGCCATGTGTGTTTGAGCACATGAGTGCCCCCGACTCCTGGTAGACCCCAAATTCGGTATGCAGATTGCTGCTGAGCTGACTGCATTAGGACCAACAGAACTACATTTAAAAATCCCACTCTATGCCCAAAGATTCTTTCTAAGGAATTCTGAGAGGAGACCCAGAAGTCTGAATTTGTTCTGAACTCTTGCACGTGATTTTAATGCAAAGCCAGGTGTGACACTGTATTAGTGGTTTCCCATTAGCCTCAGAGCAGACAGTCCATCACATAATCAGCAAGACCCTATACTGGTCAGGCTCCTGCCGTCCTGTCCCCACTGTTCTTTCTTACTCTTTCCTCAACCTGACTTCTTGAGCTGTGTGGCCCTCCTGTCAGTTCTTCAAATGCCCTTATTCTTCCTGCTACAAACTTTTCAACACGCTATTCTTTCTCCCCCAAACTCTCTTACCCAGGGCTTGACAACCTACAGCCCCTCAGCCACATCCAGCCAGCCCTCCATATGTGTTTGCACAACCTGCAAGCTTGAGAATGGTTTTACATTTTCAAATGGTAAGACAAAAATAAAAAAGGAAACACATTTTACAACATATCAAAATTAGATGAAATTCAAATTTCAGCATCTACAAATAAAGTTTTATTGGACACAGCCCCATACTATGCTTGAACAAATTGTCTAGGCTGCTTTTGTGCCCCAGTGGGACAGGGTTGAGTAGATGCAACAGAAAACACCTGGCCTGCAAAGCCTTGAATATTTACAATCTGACTCTTGACAGGAAAAAAAAAATCTGTCCCTCCATCCATCTCACAGCATGTTTTTGGCTCCTCTGTCCATGGAATTCTCCAGGCAAGAATACTGGAGTGGGTTGCCATTCCCTTCTCCAGGGGATCTTCCAGACCCAGGCGTTGAACTCTGCATTGCAGGTGGACTCTTTACCATCTAAGTCACCAGGGAAAATGGCCAATTCTACGGAGTCCATGAAATGCAAATTGAAGAGGAAATAAATTAGGTTGGAAGTCTGAATGCTGTCTCTTCTGTTTCAGTGGCTCCCAAATTTCACTCAAGGAAACTTCTTTTCAGGCTCCCAAAGCCTTGCACTCCCTGGAAAAATCAGCCAGGGGAGCTTTTAAGGTGAAGACACAAAAGGTGAGGGGCAATGAGAGTGGAGAGTATATATCTGATCCTCTTCCCCAAATTTCTAGAAAACAAGTAAAAGAATGAAGCAATGGGAGCTCTTCATCCCAGGTTGAGGATCTGTGGTTTTATACTGACTGTAGTTTTGCAGAAGGCTTTTTATTTCAATTTGGTGATTATAAAAATGATTTTTACAATGATAAATGGCCTTGTGCAATTGAAAGAGGAGAGAGAAGATAGAAATCCCAAGACTCACTTCCTAAGTTTTATAAAATTCAGCTATTATGACAGTGTATACACACATGAAACAACTTGGAAACCACCAGTGAAGTTCAAATTAACATAATATCTTCCAAACAGAGCTAGGTGACAGTGCTTAGGGAATACACAGAGAAGAAACTCTTGAGTCAGACAGGGTCTGCCAGAATTGGCTTCCAACAGGAAGTGAGTTTAAGCAGTTGTAAAAGAAAGTGGTCCACACAGGGCTGCAGAGGGGGAAGCAGGAGGTCTCCATATGGGGGCTCACGTCTGTGCAAGATGAAGGGGCAGACATGAGCAAGTCAAGAGGGATCCAGCCAAGTGGGAAACTGGTGTCAGTTGAGTTTAGATGGAAGAAATGGAAGAATAATTGGTAGGGAAATGCTTCAGACTTTTCAACAAGAGATGATTAACCCTTTGAAATAATGTTGACAGATATAAACTAATAGTGACAGAAGCGCTGTGAGTCAGCTTGGCTCTGAAGAAGCTCCGAAATCTCTAGTTATTAAGTTGAAATGAGACTTTGATCTCCTTTTATGTCACCAGCACCTCCATGAATAAACCATGGGCTTTGGGAATTGCTGGGGATTCAGGATACTGGTTACCTTGGCTGTTTTCCTGTATTTCCTCGTTCTCTTGTGGCCATCACTTCTCTCCCGTTTTTGAGTAATAATACCACCTAGCTATTTTTCAGTCTTGACCATGCCCTCTGCTAAACACTTTATATACGTTTTCTTTCAGTCTTCATAAAAACATTACGAGATCAGCCCTATTATGAACCCCATTCTTAGATGAGGAAATGTGAGCTCAGAGAAGGTATTCACCCTACCTGAGGTTGCAGAGTTTGGTAATATTAGGGCTGGTGTTCAAATCCATGTCTCACTTATTCCAGAAACTCTGTCTGTACCAGCTTTGTCTGAGGAGGGAATAGGCATTAGGTGCTTCTCTCTAGTTTAAGAGAGCATGGAGTCTCATGGTAAGTCAGTAAGTGAAAGTGTTAGTCGCTCAGTCATGTCCAACTCTTTGCAACCCCATGGACTCCTCTATCCATGGGATTTTTCCAGGCAAGAATACTGGAGTCGGTTGCCATTTCCTTCTCCGTGGGATCTTCTCAATCCAGGGATCGAACCCAGGTCTCCCACATTGCAGGCAGATTCTTTACCATCTGAGCCACCAGGGAAGTTCAAGTCAATCGATTATTAGTAAAAATAAAACTCTGCTTTCATTACCTCCCTTTTCAAACTGGAGTATTGCTGACATCTTTAATATGGATAAGTTGGCCAGAAATAACCTTTACTGTTAACTCATTTCATATTTTCAGTAATAAATTGGCAGCCTTCAGATCCATGGTTTCCTAGTTTCCTGGGGAAAGGAGGCATAATTGTCTGACTTCAGGGCTGGGTTAAAACCGTGTAATCCCCTTGGAGAAGAGGTAAATTAAGTCATTGAACTACCTCAGCAGTGCCTTTGTTCAGGGAAAATAGCTCTGCATCATCAAATGGATTTAAGTGATCATGAAAACATTCAAACCAAAGTGGCACGTAATTAAGAGCAATTAGAACTGAAGTGATGTGACTGGATATTAAAACCAGAAAGGCAGTGTTTGTTCCTTCTCAGTAGAGACAAGGCAGATAAATGTGGGTTCCTCCTAACTTTGTCATCTCTAGAAATAGAATCTGCTAGACTGTGCAGATGCTATGTAAATATTGAAGGTCTAGTATTATGTACTATGTTTGACCCTCTATTTCTGTAGTGGAGTTTTATCCTCATATTTCAGTCACAGATATGCCAGAGTTAATTAGATCTATACTAGTAAATATCCATCATGGTGTTTCTAAATCCCTTTTGCCAAATGATCTAATTAGAGCAACACTTGGCTCTCTGTATAATTACAACATATGGCACCTAGAGGGTACATATAGTAGAATTATAGGTTGCCTGATGAGAAATCCAGGTGGTGGATAAAAGACTCTATTAAACAAAGTTGCTGTGGGTGTGCATGTGTGTCTGTGTTGTAATGTATACAATTCCTCCACCTCTCCCCAGAATAATAAATATGTTGTAATTCAACTGTCCTACCCACATGAGACATAATTATATCCTAGAATAGGCGTTTTAAATTTTTAAGTAAAACAAATCATTGACAGTATTATTGTAAATTATTTAACCCTCCATACCTCTAAAAATTACCATGTGTATTAGTCAGCAATGCTAGAAGCAGCTCTATGTAGGAGGAGTTATTCGATGGGATGTGTTCTTCCATCCAGGCAAGATAACCTGCTCAAATGGCTGCAAAATATATAGCAAAAATAGTACTGAATCTTTTGACCAATGATAAAAAGGGATTTTTAATATCTGCTTATTATCTCTGAAAGTAGACTAACCACTTGGGTAGATGATGAGTTCAGTGTTATTGTGTTGAATTTGGAAGGCTTCACATGCAGAGGTACCCTGGACCCCACTTGGATGGGCTTCTAAGAGTCAGTGGGACACATCTTTTCCTAGACCACATTCACTGATGTCATGTTGATGACACTGACATGGTGGGAGTATTAACACCATGGGAAGTGGTACACATGGGGACATTCTTTCCATAGAGGGCCAGTTGTTAAACACTTACCAACATGTCATTACTTGCTGGGACATAACACAGTTCAGAGTTGGCGATGCTAGTTTGGGGTTCATGGGAGAGATTAAGACTAGATAAATTATCTTCTTTGAAGTGATAAGCGTGAGTAAGTTTCATTGAGAAAAAAAATGGGAAAACAAAAGAGATCTGTTCTGGATAGATTCTTCTGAACTGTGACAACTGTGTGAAAGAGAAAAAAAAATCATAAGAAAGCTAAGAGGAGAATCAGGAAACTGGGGTGTTGGTAAGAAAGTATGGGTGTCGTAAATGACAGCACTTGACATTGTCAGTTATCATTGAGAGGTTTTAAAGCATGAGGACCTTCCTAACATAGTGCGCAGGGAACTCTGCTCAATGTTATGTTGGAGCCTGGATGGGAAGGGAGTTTGGGGGAGAATGGACACATGTATATGTCTGGCCAAGCTCCTTTGCTGTCTATGTTGAGGCTGTCACAACATTGTTAATGGGTTATACTCCGATATAAAATAAAAAGTTAAAAAAAAAAAAGAAGACCTCAAACTATATTTTGAGAGGAGATAATGAAGTCAAAAGTAACCTTGAAACAAACACTTTCAATAAAAGTTCTACTGGCTGGATCTAAAGTTGGATGTAGTAACTGACTTTTGCAGGTGTCAAATAGTGAAAAGAGGAATATCAGATATACTGGAGAGAGGAGTGACTTGTTTGTGGCAAGAATCTTATTAGGATGGAGGACACTGGGACATCTTTATAGCCTGAGGGGCTCACACAAAGTTAAAGAAGGAGTTAACAGTGTAAGAGAGGGAGATATTCTCAAGGAAACAGGAGGGTATTGGACCTGAAATCAATTATTATGGGAAAGAAGGATGTGCCTGTCTTCTCTGACTTTGGGGAGAAAGAGAGGGTGGGTGAGGGCACAGAGAAGGAAGTATAAAGAGGGAGTTGAGGAATTCCATATAAAATGGCCTTGACCATGATCTTGATAAAATGAGAGTCAGAGTCATCTATGAAAGCGTGAGCATGGTGGGAGGTGGGGATTGTATGCTTGAGAAAAAAGAGATGCCTGAACTGTCACCTATGGTCAATGTGACAGAAATTAGATAAGATTTGGATTGTGCTTTTGATATTTTTCAGTTGCTTCTGCACACATTGACTTTCCCATGTATTGATTTGCTCTAAAGGGTTTTATTCCAAAAGAGGTAGTTTGTTCCAAAGGATGCATAAAATTGTTTCAGAAAAAATGAAACTGCCTGCTCTTAACACCAAGAAAAATGTTTTTTTAGGTGAATTCAATATGTTCTGACTCAGAAGAAAAAACAACGCACTTTAAAATAATTATTCCCCCTTGTCATTTTCTCAAGGACTCACACACCTTCAGTCACCCCTGCTCTTTCCCTCATCATCAAACTCTCCCTCCTCTTTCACTTTCTGTTGGGTCTTTCTGGTCAGTGCATCTTCATCTTTCTCATCCACTTTGTACTCCCCTGCTTCCACCCTGTCCCAGGATAATCCCACCTCCTACCATGGCTTTAAACTCACCATCTGTACTAAGAACTCCCAAATGTACATCTTCAGTGCAGGACTGAATGATTTGAGCTCATCATGCCTCAGACAGAACTCATTCCAGCCACTAACATGTACCCTAAAACCTGTTCTTCTACTTGCACCATCAGTCAGAAATCTAGAAATCGTCTTTGATTTCCCTCTTCCAACATCACGTGTATCCAGTGCATTAGTATATTTTGGTGATTCTACTTCCAAAGGATATAGAGACTCTGCCTCCTTTCCATCTGCCTTTCCTGTGCCCTCACTCAACCACCATCATCTCTTGTGGGACTATTCCAGTTGTTGTTTAGTTGCTGAGTCGTGTCTGAATCTTTACGACCTTATGGACTGTAGCCCACCAGGCTCCTCTGTCCGTGGGATTTCTCAGGCAAGAATACTGGAGTGGGTTGTCATTTCCTTCTCCAGAGGATCTTCTCAACCCAGGGATGGAACCCACTTTTCCTGCATTGACAGATGGGTTCTTTACCACTGAGCCATCAACCCTTAACTATTCCTGTCTACATGTCAAAGATGGAAAAAGCTTGATAAAAGCTACAGATACTCTCAAGTTTTTCCTGACATATTTTTCCACAAGGGTGTTAGTCATTACAACTGAATAACTAAATCAAAAGCAGACCAGCTATTTTTTATATGAAATAAAGGCATGAATGACTCAGGCCTACAATTAACCAAGGAAGAACAGTACTTTATTCCTGGTTCCTCTGATGTGAAGAAACTGAAAGTTCAAGCACAGTTCAAGAATACACAGCAGTTTCTTAGAGGCTTCATCATCTTCTTTGTTAACTTGACATCCAGCAGTGTATGTTGAGTAGTAAATACTTGGTTATAAAGCATAGATATTATTCAGATCATTATATTATACAGTTTTAGAATGCTAGGTATTTATATTGGCCACAAGTAGCTCCCTACCAATTGGCTTAAAAGTGTTTGCTTTGCCCCGAAGGAATATACACTCTGCCTACAGATGTATGCATCTGTATGTGTGACTATATAGCAGTGGAACTGTGGTTCCATTGTTGTATGAAAATCCATTGGTGAGTTATTCCTCAAAAGTTCTTAGTATTTAATTCCTGATCACTTCTATCTTTATCATTCAAATATCCATAGTCACAAGGCAAGAACACGGCCTAAAGAAAAGTGGATTTTGTTTGCTTTGTTTTAGTTTTGCCCCTACCTTCAAACACTCACAGGAACATCACATCTGCTTTGTTAAATTTTCTATTAACATCAGCATTTTGAGATAACTAGAAATTGTACTTTTCCATTTTATTATTGGGACCACTAGAGCACAGATTAAAAAATAAAATTGAATCTTAGTAGAATTTTATAGCTAAGAGTAATATGCAGTTGAGAACTCTTTAAACTAGCCCCTCTTCCATTATACTACATACATTTGCTTTCTAACAGTTACTCAAAGCCAAGACCCATGATGCTGGTGATGGAGCATTTATCATTTCTGCCATTTAATATTTAGTCCATACCCTTCAGGACTTTGTCACCTCTGAATTCACTTTCTGTGTCTCCCACAGAAAAGAAAAGTGAGAGGGAGGGTAGAAAGAAGGAAGAAAGAAAGAAAGAAAGCAGAGAGGGAAGCAAATCTTAAAAGACCAGCCACCTTCCCACTGGACCAGTAAGACCATCTTTTGGTCCAGTGCCTGTGATTTTTCTATGCAAACAATGAAGACTCCTTTAGTTAGCCGAACATGGCACATGCCCCTTGCCCAGAAGGTAAATATATGGCAAGCCTAAAATAGAAAGTTAAAGGGAAAAAAGCAACTTATTAATATTAACTAAAGAAGCTGAAAGACAAAGTTTCATATCACAAATATGTCAATTTCAGGTTTTTTTTCTTGTTTTGTTTTCTTATCTAAATGTCTCTTCTTGCTTTAAATCATTTTCTTGTTAAAAAGCTTACATTTGAATTCTTTTTTCTTTTATTTTTGTGAGTGAGTGAAAGTCGCTCAGTCGTGTCTGATTCTTTGCGACCCCATGGACCATACAGTCTATGGAATTCTCCAGGCCAGAATACTGGAGTGGGTAGCCTTTCCCTTCTCCAGGGGATCTTCCCAACCCAAGGATCGAATCCAGGTCTCCCGCATTGCAAACGGATTCTTGCAGCTGAACCACAAGGGAAGCCCCTTTGTTTTAGTAGTGCTGGAAAATGAAGTCATGATTGGAAAAATTAAAAAAAGGATTCAATCACTCTTTTATTTTGACCAAAGTATAACAAATCTTTAGTAAATTGTAAAAAAAAAAAAAATTGTTATGTGTACCCATAGTGTTTTACCTTTTTTACTTAAAAAATTTTTATTTTAAATATCTAAAAAAAAAGCAACTTACTATAAAAACATCATTTTCATGCTTTGAAAATTGGAATTTTCAAAAGTGAGGTAAAAGATTTGAATGCTGGAACTCTTCTCTCCTATTTACATGTGCAAGTAAGAATAAGAACATTATGTGGGGGGGTCCAGAGATTTTCTTTAAAGGACGCATGTCTTTTCATGTAACTAGTGTCATCTCTGATTATGAGACTTTTAGAGTTAGATAAGCTTTAGCGATCAATAGGTCAGTGGTTTTTCAATTTGTTTTGTTTCAGCCCCCAGCATACCTGTGGACTGCAACATATTCCTGTTGCTTGAAATGATTAATCACACCATTTATAGGAGAAAGAAGGGATGGAAAGCAGTGGAGGGAGGGAGCCCAGGAGTGTATGATAAGAATCTCAGGGCATGCTTTGAAAACATTCCCTCCAGAACATGCTGTCCAGCATCGCTGCCCAGCCTGCGGGGATCACTGGTTCCCCAACACCAGCACTTTTGTTCTATGTTTATGAGAAAACAGGGATTAGGTGACTCACAGTAGGTCTCACAACTAACTATTGGCGAGTTCATGGTCATGTAACTGTGTGTCCAAACTAAAGAAACCCCTTCCCATTCTTGGTTTGGGAATAAACCTTTATAACAAGAGTAGAGTTTAGAATCCCAGAAGGATACCATGAGAAGGTCTCCAAAATCATCTAGCCAAGGTTCACTGAACCTTGCTTGCAGGAAGGTTTTCTTTGGCAAACCCATTATCCAACATTATGCTTATATTTTTTAATTAGATTCCAACCATTAAAATTAAAATTGGGAATATGTCATGTAAATAAGATTACTGATTTATTTTAAAAGATATCTAGATGATCTACAACAGCCAGCCTGCGTTTTTATAAACTCAGCTTTCCAGAGGTGAGAAACAGTTACCCATTTAGCAAGGGCGTGAAACCTCCAGTTATCTTCACAACCCTTGCACCCCATGTTAAGATGTACTGTCAGTCAGCCATTTATCACTGCTCTTGAATTATTGTTTTTCTTACAGTAGAGTTTAAGTAAAAGTAACATACTCATGGTATCTATTTCTTTATAAAAAATGAAAATAAAACTTGGCCCAAAAGCCCACACATTTCCAAAAAATATATATAGTAAAATAGTGTTTTCTTATGCTTGTAATTAATGTTCTTCCTTTCAAATATAAGCAGAGTGTATTGTGAAAACTTATTCTCATATACTTGGTTTGTGCAGATGACCCACCAGATGATAAGCCCTGTAGGCAACAGCGTCTGTAAATCTAGGTCTAGCTCTGTCCCTTTGTGTCAGTGAAAGTTTGGAAGAACAAGGTAGGGATTCTTGAGACTAGCTATGGAAGCCTGGACAGGAATCTATTTCCTGATATCTAGCACAGAGTTGCTTTTCTTCTCCCACGAATGGTTAAATAATAGAATCTCTGAATTGTGTCTTCCCTGGTGGTTCTGCTAATCCCCTGACATTTCATCCCCCTCTTTTTGTTTCTGTTTCCTCTGTCATACTGACATGGATGACAGGTTGTAAATTATCCCTCTTTCCATACTGTATTAAAATTTGAACATGAAAGCCACGGTCAGACCTCTCTTCTGTTATAAATAACACACATCTAACAACACCCCAAGTGAGGGTCTAACAACACCCCAAGTGAAGGTTTTCTCAGCTGTTTTTCCTGAGCAGCTGATTGTTAGCCTGACTTAGCGCCTGATAGATAAAATTGAGGATTAAACTTGCCTTTTAAACTAAGAAATTATTCTATTCTAACACTATTGTTCATATTAAACTCCTGTGCCATTAAAACTGTCTCTTTTAAATGGATGGGCACTGGGTGCATTGTTTATTCAATTTAATTGCAGGAAGGGAAAAAAAAGCCCTCATACAAAGGAAATGGTTGTTTGAACTGGTTTTTACCAGTCACAAGTCGTGTGAATGAGTGTCCAATTAAATAGTGGCTCACTAGGACTCATCTAATAGTAACATCTGTTATCTTAATTAAACAAGTTACTATATAAAGGCGCTTTCATGGCTCACTTTGTTAGAGTGGGTTCTGACCCAGAAACTCGGGGAAGGCTTGTTCTCTTTGGGGGATTTTATTGTCGGGAGTGCTCCCAGTTGGCCCCATTATGTTGTAGACCTGACAGGCTCTGTGATCTGCAAACCTCCACATTTGTTCAAGCCCACAGACCCTGGCAAAGTGGAACCAATAAAAAAGGAAGAATCCTGGGCAGGAGAGCTTTGTGTTCACTCTGCTTTACTTGGGTATCATGACTTGGAGGGAGGTTGCCAGGGGGGCAGGGGAGGGGTGTAAGTGATGGAGAAGGAAAAGTCATCAAATGTGTATTGACTATCCATTGGTGCCAGGACCAAGGAACACCCCTGCCTTCAGGAAGGGACCCACCATCCTATATTTGTATCTTTGAAATCCAAAATTCTCTGAAAACAGGAGGGATATTTTTCTTTTCTTTTTCTTCATACTAATTTCTTTGTTTATTTTTGGCAATTTTGTAGCTGACTCATCTAATGGCAAAACCAAACTGAGGCTCCAGACTTTGTCGTTTTATTTTTTTATCTCATGTTTAATTGCAGAAATAATCATGCATTGATTGGATGGTTGTGCATGTGTGCTAAGTCACTTCCGTCGAGTCTGATCCTTTGCGACCCTGTGGACCATAGCCTGCCAGACACCTCTGTCTGTGGGATTCTCTAGGCAAGAATACTGGATTGAGTTGCCATTCCTTTCTCCAGGAGATCTTCCCAACTCAGGGATTGAACCCTCATCTCTTATGTCTCCTGCATTGGCAGGCAGGTTCTTTACCACTAGCGCCACCTGAGAGGATGGTTACGTGCCAATATTTGGGGGAATATTATCTAAAATAAACTATATGCCATAGTATGTTTCTTAATATTAGAAATTCTAAATTCTAAATCACAATTTTGCCCTAGGATTTTTGATGAGAGATTATAATATTAGATCATAATATTTTATCCTCTGTAAAGAGGATAAAATAAACTGAGGCTCAGTGATATTAAGCATCTTGCTCAAGGTACAGATGTACCTTGTTTTATTGCACTTGCCAGATACTGTGTTTTTTATGAATGGAAGGTTTGTGGCAACCCTTCGTCAAGCAGATCTGCTGGTGCTGTTTTCCAACAGCAGTTCTCACTGCGCGTCTCTATGTCACATTTATATTTCAAACTTTTCCATTATATTTATGATGATAATCTGTGATCAGTGATCTTTGATGTTGCTGCTTGCTGAAGGCCCTGGTGTCGGTTCACATTTTCAGCAACAAATTGTCTTTGTATTTTGAGGGCTGTACCTTTGCTAACTCTTTCAGTTAGTTCTAATCACACTGTATTTGTCGTTAATGAAAGACATTCAGCTCTTCTCTGCCTCAGGGCCTTTGCCCTTGCCTTTTTCGTTGGATCAAAAAACACCTTGAACAGTCTTCAGTGTCTGGCTTCCTCTTGTCCTAGATTGTAGCCGACATGTTACTTCTCCTGGATTCATAGATAAGATAATATCAGAAAGAATTTTGGATAGTATGGGGAAAAGTTTAATATCTTTTCAAAAAGTGCCTTGTTACATTTGTGCCATCTCCCTAAGCTTGTTGATCCTGGCACTCTGCCCTCTCTGTGGATGGAGATGTTGATGGACACAGCTGAACCAGCCAAGCCCTCTCCTTCTTCAGGAACTAGAACTTCCCTGTAGGGAGAATAGGGTTAGAGCAGAGTCCTTTGATGGCAGCTCCCTGGGGAGACCACCTCTTAGATTCTGTTCCCTACATCCCCAGAGATATTTATTGTTTTTTTTTTTCCCCCTGAGCTGTTCGGTAGGTGCTCATCAGTTATCTATTTTATAAACTTAATAGTATATATACATCAGTCCCAGTCTCTCAATTTTTTCCCAACCCCTCTTACCCTCTTGGTGTCCATACATTTGTTCTCAGCATCTGTGTCTCTATTTCTGCTTTGCAAATAGGTTTATCTGTTCTATTTTTCTAGATTCTACACATATGTGTTGATACACAATATTCACTCTCTTTCTGACTTACTTCACTCTGTGTGACACTCACTCAGTCCATCCACTTCTCTGCAAATAGCACAATTTTCTTCTTTTTTATGGCTGAGTAGTATTCCATTGTATATATATATCTAACATCTTCTTTATCCATTCCTCTGTTGATAGACATGTAGGTTGCAGAGCTACTCTATGATTAATTGCTATGCTTTCCAGGCCATTTTTGTTCAGGATCTTATCTAGTTTGAGAGCTACTTAATATCCTTCCAAAAAGTTGCATAAGTTAACCAAGGTCTGTTTCAGTTACTTACAACCTCATAACTCTAACTGATTTAAGCAAACAGATGGATCATCTATAAGCAGCTTTTTTTTTTTTCATTCAGTTCAGTTCAGTTCAGTCATTCAGTTGTGTCTGACTTTTTGCAACCCAATGGACTACAGCATGCCAGGTCTTCCTGTCCATCACCAACTCCTGGAGTTTACTCAAACTAATATCCATTGAGTCAGTGATGCCATACAACTATCTCATCCTCTGTCATCCCCTTCTCTTCCTGCCTTCAATATTTCCCAGCATCAGGGTCTTTTCAAATGAATCAGTTCTTCCCGTCAGGTGGCCAAAGTATTGGAGTTTCAGATTCAGCATCAGTCCTTCCAGTGAATATTGGGACTGATTTCCTTTAGGATGGACTGGTTGGCTCTCCTTGTAGTCCAAGGGACTCTCAAGAGTGTTCTCCAACACCACAGTTCAAAAGCATCAATTTTTCAGCATGCAGCTTTCTTTTTGGTCCACTTCTCACACCCATACATGACTACTGGAAAAACCATAGCTTTGACTAGACAGACCTCTGTTAGCAAAGTAATGGGTCTGCTTTTTATATGCAGTCTATGTTGGTCATAACTTTTCTTCCAAGGAGCAAGCATCTTTTAATTTCATGGCTGCAATCACCATCTGCAGTGATTTTGGAGCCCCCCAAAATAAAGTCTGTCACTGTTTCCATTGCTTCCCCATCTATTTGCCATGAAGTGATGGGACCAGATGCCATGATCTTAGTTTTCTGAATGTTGAGCTTTAAGCCAACTTGTTCACTCTCCTCTTTCACTTTCATCAAGAGGCTCTTTAGTTCTTCTTTGCTTTCTGCCCTAAGGGTGTTGTCATCTGCATATTAAGGTTACTGATATTTCTCCCATCAATCTTGATTCCAGTTTATGCTACATCCAGCCCAGCGTTTCTCATGATGTACTCTGCATATAAGTTAAATAAGCAGGGTGACAATATACAGCCTTGACATATTCCTTTTCCTATTTGGAACCAGTCTGTTGTTCCATGTCCAGTTCTAACTGTTACTTCTGACCTGCATACAGGTTTCTCAAGAGGCAGGTCAGGTGATCTGGTATTCCCATCTCCTTCAGAATTTTCCACAGTTTATTGTGATCCACACAGTCAAAGGCTTTGGCATAGTCAAGAAAGCAGAAATAGACGTTTCTCTGGAACTCTCTTGCTTTTTCCATGATCCAGCGGATGTTGGCAATTTGATTTCTGGTTCCTCTGCCTTTCCTAAATCCGACTTGACTATCTGGAAGTTCACAGTTCACATACTGTTGAAGTCTGGCTTAGAGAATTTTGAGCATTACTTTACTAGCGTGTGAGATGAGTGCATCTGTGCGGCAGTTTGAGCATTCTTTGTCATTGCCTTTCTTTGGGATTAGAATGAAAACTGACCTTTTCCAGTCCTGTGGCCACTGTTGTGTTTTCCAAATTTGCTGGCATATTGAGTGCAGCACTTTCACAGCATCTACTTTTAGAATTTGAAATAGCTCCACTGGAATTCCATCACCTCCACTAGCTTAGTTCATAGTGATGCTTCCTAAGGCCTACTTGACTTCGCATTCCAGGATGTCTGGCTCTAGGTGAGTGATCACACCATCATGATTATCTGTTTCATGAAGATCTTTTTTGTACAGTTCTTCTGTGTATTCTTGCCACCTCTTCTTAATATCTTCTGCTTCTGTTAGGTCCATACCATTTCTGTCCTTTATGGTACCCATCTTCGCATGAAATGTTCCCTCAGTATCTCTAATTTTCTTGAAGAGATCCCCAGGTTTTTTTTTTTTTTTCATTAAATATGCCTTAGAAAACTTGGGAAAAAAGTGAAAGTGTTAGTTGTTCAGTCATGTCCAACTCTTTGCCACCTGTAACCCATCACTGGGCTCCTCTGTCCATGGAATTCTCCAGGCAGGAATATGGAGTGGGTAGCCATTCCTTTCTCCAGGGGAGCTTCCCGACCCAGGGATTGAACTCGGGCCTCCTGCATTGCAGGTGGATTTTTTACCGTCTGACAATTAGAAGTAATCCTTTAATGACATTTGGGTATTGATCTTAGTTCTTAAACATAATTACATCTTATCCCATTTGAACTAGACAACTTACTATCTGGAGTATCTAAAACCTTTAAGGGCCACTTTGAAACATTTTGTTTCACAAAAGCATTTGCATTCAACTTATCAGGTTACCCACCTGATTAGGTACGGCAGCTAGGACTAATGGCATTGTTGAGTATATAGAGTGGTAGGATTCCCTGAAACTAAAACAAATGCATGCCCTCCAGAGAATTCTTTTCTCTAGAAGGAGAGCATGCCCTGGAGTCTTATGCTGCCACCCCCGCCAGTGAGTGCTCAGCATTCAGGTTCTGATGCTGGTGTCTGTGAAGTTCTTTGGGAGAAAACTTTTGGCTGCCTTTGTGCAGACTCAGGTTGTGGCATCTGTATCCTCCCAGACTGAGTCATTATACTTCCCTGCTTCATTGATTCTCACTGAAAGAGATTTGGAAAATGGGGTTGAACATGCCAGAAGAGTTTGGGAAGCCCCTAACGCATCAGTAGCTTGTTATATAAGCATCTTGTGCTCAGCAGTAAGACCTGCTTCTGTCTATGATGATGAGCAGGTTCTCATCCTAGTGACATCCAGACAGGTTACTTTGCCCACGTCTGTGTGTGACACTTGGGCCCAGAGAGGCTGAAATAGACCCTCTTTCAGCAAAACAAATGTCCTTTCCCCTGACAGCAGTGATGGAACTGGGGCAGAATATTGAAGGCAGCATGGGACCTCTGACCTAGGCTGTCATTGAAACTCCCCTGGCAGTGTCTAGTGGGTGTGGAAAAAGAATAGATACTCTAGTATTCTTGGGTGAATTGATTTCAACTCTGCATGGAGACCTTCTTGAATCCCAAGATGGCCTAATCTCTTTTCTCAGAGCTCATGCACTTTTCATTTGAAGCCACAATTTTTCGTTTAGAGTCCGACTCCTACACTAGACTACTGAGCCTCATGAGGACAAACTTGCCTGCCTTGCTCGTTGTGGTATCTTGACCTTTTTAACATAGTATTTGCCATGTAATAGATACTAAATGTGGGCTTCCCTGATGGCTTAGCAGTAAAGAATCTGCCTGCAACGCAGGAGCCACAGGAGACATGGGTTCAATCCCTGGGTCAGGAAGATCCCCTGGAGGAGGGCACGGCAACCCACTCCATTATTATCACCTGGAGAATCTCCATGAGCAGAGAAGCCTGGTGGGTTACAGTCCGTAGGATCACGAAGAGTTGGGCATCACTGAAGCGACTTAGCATGCATTCATGCACAGATACTAAATCAGTACTTATAACTTCCCACAATGAAAGTTTTATTCCTTCATGTGTATATACCAGAACAGCAAATATGGCTCATCTCTGTATGACAGTTCCATTTTTCTTTCTTTCATTGCAAATCCTTATTTGCAAGAGTCAAAATCGTAGTATGTGTGAATATATGCCTCTAGTGACTTCACCTTCTAAATACTATTTTCGAAAGCAGTTTGTTTTGGAATGCCAGAATTTTAACCCCTAAACAAGTCACATGTGTCACAGTTCCTTGTGCTGGGAGCACTTTGATGACTGAACGAACTAAAAGAAACTTGACAGATTTAACATCAGCTAAAGTAACACCTGGGGGATTCCCAACGTTTAACAGATGCCTGGGGAGTTCTGGAAGTCACCCAACCCAGAAAGGCCAGGCTTGTAACCTTGGCCTGAAGCTCCAAATCCTGGAGAGAAATCCTGCTGCCTCTGTAATAAGGAGCTTCTTAAAGCAGAGGCGAAAACCCTCACAAACAGAGAAGAAAGATAAAGAACATAAGAACTAGTTTTTCCCAGAACAGCCTTACCTAAAAGGCTTACATGATTTTGCAGATGTAGATGGACTCTCTCCCCTCTCTGTGCTCATATCTTCTCGTGAGTTTGGAACTCTTAGTCCCAGACACTCTCAGAACTTGAGGCTACTGCAGTGACCTGATTTGATATGAAAAGAGCTTGATTTGGGGAACAGAATCCGTGGCCTGTTTTTGCCATCTCCATGAGCAAATCACTTAAATTCTTGTCTTTAAAATGCACTCGATAATAAATACCTCCAGTGTTCTGGTGAAACTTCATCAGATGGCAAAGTGCTTTAGAAATGGTAAAGCCCTATAGAGATTTTATTCTAAAGATTTTAAATGTATACACATTTTTTTTAAAAAATGGCACTCTCATACCTGTTTTATAGCTTGACTTTTTTATTTAAAATTATATAGTAGATATCATTTCATAATGGAAGCCTAGAGCCTATTTTCATTTGTAGTCATTTTCATTTGTAACAGCTTGATCGTATGTCATTATATGAGTTTGTCAGTTCCCTGAAGTATTTCAAATTTTAAACAACTCAGTATCTTCTTGAAAAAATGCTATTTAACTCACTGCCATTCACATTACCTACTTAAAATCTCTGGGATTATGATGAGAATTATAATAATAACTTTGGGAATTTCTGAGCAGCCATATTTAGGGCATCTCTACCAACATAATTACAATAACAGCTAGCATGTGTCAAATGCTTAATACGTGCTAGGTGTATACTTTATGTGAATCTCTCCAGAACTTTCCAGCCCATTATTATTATGCTCTCTTACACTTGAAGGAACTGAAGCTGCTCAGCATTTACTAACTTACCCATAGCCTTTCAGATGAGTAAGTGGCAAAACCATAGTTCATTTGTAGTTACCTGATTTCAAAATTACATACACACCATCGTATGAATATTCCACGTGATTGCAAGCTCACCACATCTAGATCTGACCTCACCATCTCATTCTTCCCTTAAAGGTGTCTTCCCAATATACACCATCTCTGTGAAGGGTACCATCACCTACCAGATGGCCCTCACCATAAGCCTTCCCCTACACTGCCCTGAAACCACTCTTGTTAAGGTTAATGACCCTTCACAAGAGTGTTAATGTCAAATCTAATGACTAGTATTCATTCTTCAACTTGGTCTCTCTCTGCAGCATTGGACATGGGTATAGGTCACTCCTCCTAGGGTGAATCCTTTATTTTTCCCTATATCCAGCACCCTGGCTTACTTTCTATACAGCAGTTACTCCTTCTTAGTTAAGTATGTTGTCTTCTCATATCTACAATATCCAAACTGACCCAGGACCCAATGTTTAGGCCTCCTATCTATCTGTTCCCTCTCCCTAGGTGTCTTGTCTTCATCTAGTTCACAGCCTTCTAAGCTTTCTAAATGCTTAGGTAGTCCAAGTTTTATTTCCAGTCAAGACTTCTATAAACTTAAGAGTAGTATATTCAGTGGCATATTCAACATCTACCTGATCTTTGCTATACATTCCAGCCTTGCAGTTTTGACTGTAATACATGAACCGTCTTTTCCCTCAGTTAAAGGTAAGGGAAGTTGTCAAGCTTGGTTGGGTCTACTGATTTAAATGACAGATCTCCAGACCACCTGGAGGAAATTAATTGGTTGACAGAGCCATTAATTCATCAGTCCATTCATTTAAATATTATTTAGCAACAATATCAACTCACTCCAGTATTCTTGCCTGGAAAATCCCCATGGAGAGAGGAGCCTAGTGGGCTGCAGTCCACGGGGTCACAAAGAGTTGGACACAACTGAGTGACTAAGCACAGCACAGCAGCAATATTGTGTGCCAGGTACTATGCTAAGACTCTAGATAAAAATGTTCGAGCCACTTATCTAAGCAATAAGTGATCTCAGATCAAACTGATACCTATAGAACCAGCTTTTAGTTTCCATAATACGTAGTGAATGGAAGATTTCTGAATGTGAGAATCATTCATTCTCACTTTTCCTTTTCTAAAATATGATTTAATTCTTTCCAAAGTAAGGAAGTGGAGATTTATTTGTGTGTCATACAAGATAATTGCAGACTTAGAAACCTGACCTGAGGGAGATTGAGTTTCCATTCAGAAATCTTACCTTGATTGGCTACACATCACCCAACCTCCTCTGGTCCCTCTGCTCGATGTCATCATGTCAGCTTGTCTCCTAGAGAGAAAGAGGAAACTTCACTGAAATGCACAAGGTCTTTCACCTTCTCCCTTTGGGTTACATGAAGAAGCTATTTATGAGCATTGTCCCCCTGTGCCCAGTGGGAACTTGCAGAAGATCAGTTACTACAGATGGACAGTATGTCTGGTCTTTTTCCACATATTAAATTGTCACTGTGTCAAATGTCTTGTCGTCACATATGGTGCTGCAAGGAAATTGCAATTATATTTATCAGGTTTTTTTTTTTTGCTCTGACCTTTGGATTTCATTCAGTCTACAGAGAATCCCTCTAGGTGGTTCAGAGAACATGTGTCATCCAAATCAATAGGGCCAACAATGCCTGACTTCTTCCTCCTCTTTTCACTGAGGGGGAGGGCTGATCATGTATTGGAGTTAGAACTGTTCATGCCTAGGATGGACAGTGAAGACCTACAGCCTCAGTGCATTTAATGTTGCTATGTAATAACTTCATAGGCATGCAATCTAGGTCTAGTCAGTAATTACAACAATACCATATGGAGTTTTCTAGCATTTTTATCCTCTCTGCTTGGTACTAATTTTAAGCTTCTGTCTCTGGACAATTTTGTTTAGGTTTTTAAATCTTGGCTTTTGTTCTCTAATCTTTCTTCTCTCACCATAAGAAGTTCTATCGTAAGAATTAAGTAGGTTATAAAACTTATGTTTAACTATAGTCTCTCTCCCTCTTCCTATCACCTGGAATATTTTGAAGGAACACGTGGCAGACAAGAGTGGGCTGATTCTCTAGCACTTCAACCTTATTTTAATATTGACTAAAGCAAAACTAGTCATGAAGGTGAATCTGCCATGAAAAGTCTTATAAAACATTCCATAGTTTTAACAATCTTTAAAAAATAGTAGGCAAAGGAGACAGCCAGGTGCTCACTAAAATCTAAGAACTGAAAATTAAGCATCACACATAATGAGTGACATTAGGTGTAAAATCAGATTTAAAGATAAAATATTCCCTAGGACTCAAGTCTAATATAAATCTTATGTGTTAGCATGACTCTGCCAACATCATAGTAAATGGTATTTGCATGTGTCAATCAGATGGAGTGTCTTAGGTGTTTTTTCTCTTTGCAAGTCACAAAATAAACACAAGCTCAGCTATTCTCTGATGACTCTTTTCCTCCTCTGGGCAAACAAAAAAAAAAGTTGTAGCAACTCCAGACCCCAAGTCTGCAGATACTTAATTCCAGAAGGAAAGAGTGAGAATCATTGTTCAGAAAATCCCAGAATAAGTCTCACTGCAGATTGTTGAGCTAGTTGGATCATGTGATCATCCCTGACCAATCACTGTGTCCAGAAGAAGTTAAATTCTCTGATCAGTATAAGCCTGGCTTCCATGTTTCACTGCAACGTTTAGTGGTAAAAACCTGACAATATTATATTGCTGAGACTGGAAGAGGGGTGGCTTTTCAAATGCTCTTTGCTAGATACAGAACTAGTGGATGCCGGGCATAGCTATCTATACAAGAAGAAAGTGTCAAAATGGAAGATACTGTGTATGGAAAATAGTATGGAGGTTTGTTATAAAACTAGGAATAAAACCACCATATGACCCAGCAATCCCACTCCTAAGCATATACCCTGAGGAAACCAAAATTTGAAAATGACATATGTATCCCATTGTTCATTGCAGCAGTATTTACAATAGCTGGAACATGGAAGCAACCTAGATGTCCGTTGATATTTGGATGGATAAGGAAATTGTGGTACATATACACAATGGAATATTACTGAGCCATAAAAAGGAATGCATTTAAGTCAGTTCTAATGAAGTGAATGAACCTAGAACCTATTATACAGAGTGAAGTAAGTCAAAAAGAGAAATAAAAATATTGTATTCTAATAAATATATATGAAATCTAGAAAAATAGTACAGAAGAATTTATTTACAGGGCAGCAATGGAGAAACAGACATAGAGAATAGACTTACTGACATGAGGAGATGAGAGGAGAGAGTGAGATGTATGGAAAGGGTAACATGGAAGTTTACATTACCATATATAAAATAGATAGCCAACAGGAATTTGCTGTATGGCTCAGGAAACTCAAACAGGGGCTGTGTATCAACTTAGAGGAGTGGGAGGGGAATAGAGATGAGAGGGAGGTTCAAAAGGAAGAGGATATATGTATACCTATGACTGATAAAACAATAAAATTCTGTAAAGCAATTATCCTTCAATTAAAAAATAAATAAATTTTTTAAAAAACTAAGAAAAAAAAAGAAGATAGTGTGGGAAAGTGGAACCCTCATGCACTGTTGGTGGGAATATAAATTGATGCAACCACTATGGGAAAGAATATGGAGATTTCTCAAGAGATTAAACATAAAATTACTATGTGATACTTATAGGTATATCCTTAAAAGAATTGAAAATATGAACTTACAGATTAACCAAGAAAAGAGAGAGAATGAGAATGAAATATTTGGAAAATGCTAGTGAAAGATACTAATATGAGAATGAAAGAGGAGTATCACTACAGATCCCATGGACAGGAAAAGAGTAATTAATACCGTGCTGGACTCAGCACCTACAAATTTGATAAACTAAATGAAGTGAGCCTGTTGCTTGAATACGCAGTCTTCAAAAATTCACACAAGAAGAAATCAACAATCTGAATAGGTATATCTGTTAAAGATATTGGATCGATAATTATATAACCTTCCAAAACAGAAAGCACATTGCCTAGATGCATTTACTGTTCACTTCCACCAAAACATTTCAGGAAGAAATTATACCAATAAACTTATAGTCTCTTTCAGAAGACAGAAATGGAGGGAATACTTGTTAATTCATTCTCTGAGGCCAGCATTCCCCTAATACTGAAACCACACAAAGACATGTGAAAAGAAAGCACACTCAACACTTAAACAACTTGGAATAGAACCGTGAGAGTCTACTTATGTGAATATTTTTTTCAATAAATACTACAGTATTACATGGTCAATGTTCCATCTGAGTGCACAGATTTAGAATCATGGATGTGAAGGAACGATAATGGGACCTGAGCATTTGTAGATTTTGTCATCTATGGACAGGCCTGGAACCAGTCTCCCATGGATGCCATGAGATGACTGTACAGATCAGTATCTCGTGAATATAGATGCAAAACTCCTCTCCCCACTGGTGCATTATAGGGATAAAGGATTAAGAGGTACAAACTATTATGTATAAAATAAGCTACAAGAATATGTTATATAACATAGTGAATATAGCCAATATTTCATTGTGAATAAAAAAATAAACTGTCAAGGAAAAATGAGAAATACGTATTACTAAGTGAAAGAAGCCAATCTGAAAAAGTAGAAATTGTATGATTCCAATTATATGACTTTCTAGAAAAGGCAAAACTATGTAGGCAGTACAAGGATCAATGGCTGCTAAGATAATGAAACATGGAAATTCTTCAGCGAAACTCAGACTGATGAATTCCCATGGCAGCCAGCCTTGAATCTTCCCTGCTACCTTTGCAATGTGGTCCTTTTAAACATTATCATAAGCAATCTTCATTTTTTGAATTATCTCTGTCATCACTCCCCCCAGTACAACTGTGGTGATAAAGTGTACCTCAGGAAGCATTATGATATAATATAGAAAGCAAGAAGTCCCTTAAGAAGCAGAAAAAGTGAGCGATGCAAGAATGCAAGGGAGGCAGAAAGAAACTCAGGATAGGGGAATCAGAGAAGTCTTCATAAACAACAACACCTAAGAGGTACCTTGGGCTTCGCAGGTGGCTCAATAGTAAAGAATCCTCCCGCTAGTTCAGGAGACATGACCTTGATCCCTGGGTTGAGAAGATCCCCTGGAGAAGGAAATGGTAACCCACTCCCATATTCTTGCCTGGGAAATCCCGTGGACAGAGGAGCCTGGTGGGCTACAGTCCATGGGGTCACCAAAGAATCAGACACAACTTATCAACACAACAACACCCGTGGCGGATTCATGTTGATGTATGGCAAAACCAATACAATATTGTAAAGTAAAAAAATAAAATAAAGTCTGAAAAAAAAAGAGGTACCTCACATGAAAAGGAACCAATGCATTTGCAGAGAGGGTAAGAGAAGGCATTCCTTACATTCCATGAGTCAAGTGATAAAACTAAAACTAGACTTCAGGAATTTAGATTTTATGAATTTCTAAATTCCTACATAACTCCAGAGCAACAGGCATAAGAATAAAAAAGCCCTTGCATTGCCTAGTTCTGTTGCCCAATTCGTTTGACAAAGTTGTGCCCCTAGGAGACAGAACAGTCAGCAGTCTTTTGGGTATCCACATACCTACAGACAAAGACATACTCATAATTAGAACTACTGAGGCATTAATTGAAATCAAAGATCTCAACATGTGTGCCAGAGCCTTCCTCTGGATCATACTGAGTAAAATATATAAGCAGTTAATGATAGCTATAAACTATTTCTTCCTTCACAGGAATAAATATCATTAAAGGAAACTATGGCGATATTTTGACATCAAGAAAAGAATATTACCCTTTGAAGTCCTTTTAGGTCAATGCAATTAGCTTCTAGGGGGAAATGTATTAAAAAATGAGGAGTTGTGTGATGTTTTCAGAGCAAGCTTTCAGAAGGCAATATATTTTTTATCCATAATATGTATAGAGTTTCTTTGAAAAGCTCTTTAAAATTATAAATACCTAGTAATATTTCAGTGTGATGAAATCAGAAAGTTCTCAAGTCTACGTGAGGTGTTTATGAATTCTTTAGATTGATTGTGACTTTCATAGCCCTTTTCACATTGATACCTCTCAACCTGTTGTGTGAAAACCGTTGAGGAGCATCCCTGGTTTTAGAATTGGTGTAGACAGTCTAACTATTATTTTAATATAAATCACTTTCTTACCATTAAATTAAATACATACCTAGACCAGTCTTCATTTAATTGGGAGAACTCAATGCAAAGAGTCAGACACAACTGAGCATGCATGCACTGTACACCCTTTATTTTCAGATTCATATTGATTTGTGACTGATTGATCTCAAAGAAATCTCCAGCTCATCGAAAATGACTTGGAATCTGTCAGAATCCTCTGGTGTCTTCTAGGGGTAAATTTCCCCAAAGGCTTTTAACACCTATTAATTCTTTATCTCACCAACTTTGAGAGTTTGCTGTCAGTTCAGAGGAAATATATAAGAAAATGTTAAAACCAGCTTAAATAACTTTCTAGTTCTATTTAATGTTGGTACAACTTCAATGAAAATATTTCAAGTCAGCATTTCAAATTCACTACCAAGGCTCAGGTAATATTTCCCGGACTCAATCATATGGGCAAGAAACCACTGCTGCGACATCTTCAAAGTCCTTTGAAAACCAGTCTCATGATATCGTTAGAAGAAATATTCTAAAATGAAATGAAGAACTTCATTTTCAGATGATTTTCTTTACATCTGTCACCTTCTTGGGTGTGAGTTCGGAATTTTAAAACACTTCTCTTTTTGAACCTGTAGAGATTGTCAGAGGCTGCATCCCTAGTGGAAACTGGTTTGAGGTAATTCCCAGAAAAACTTTTGTTGAGACGCAGCGCTGTCACTTTGGTTCATAGTAGAACTAGGAGAATGTAATATGTAATGATGACTAAAGCCCCTTTAAAAAATAAAGCTTTTCTCTCTTCTCTTGTCCACAGACATTTTAATATCTATAGACACTGAATGGGTAATGACCGTATCTTCACTTTTTGTCTATATACAATCTCTCTGAAACAAACAAACAAAAAAATTCCTGAGGTAACTTACAAGTTATATACAATAAGACTTTTGGAATAGCAGAGTTAGAGTTTTTACAAGAAGGGAGAAGTATATATTATTAGTGATTTGGTAAAATAAATATGAATATTTCGAGCTTCCTAGTAACCTAGGAAGAGAAATCAATGAGCTACAAATGTTCATTATCTGAAAAATATTATTGACAATAGTTTTCTCCCAATAGCCATTTATAAATAAATGTATTACTTTAAGCCAGTAGCAGATTGATTGCAGCAATTGTCCCCAATTGTTTCATACTTGCCTATATTCATGCCCGTTGACAATTCCTTCCCGTTTTGACTC
The DNA here is from genome assembly GCF_023091745.1 of Budorcas taxicolor. NCBI lineage: Eukaryota > Metazoa > Chordata > Mammalia > Artiodactyla > Bovidae > Budorcas > Budorcas taxicolor. The sequence continues at coordinate 37,209,191 of NC_068910.1, forward strand.
TGTCCTTGGCTATGCTTCGGCCAGTAGAATGTTAGTAAAATTGATGCAAGCAAATGCTTTAAAAGTGGTTGCACATTAGAGCTTTTTCCTTGGTGCTTGTCACTACCCTGCAAATAAAATAAGCACAGTCTTCTGGATGAGGAAAAGAAACATAGCCCAGTCACCCCACCTCTCCAGCTATCACTTAGCTGATCCACAGACCCATGAGAAATTGTTTTTTAAGCAACTTGGTGTTTTAAGCAACTGAATTTGGGTTCTATTTGTTATTCAGTGATAACTAACTGATACAGAGCCTCATATGAAAGGTATTTAATAAGACAATGAATAGTTCAGCAACTATAGAAAACTCTTCATTATAAAAAATGACAACCCTTGAGAGCATCAATCAATTGAATTCAGTCACTCAGTCGTGTCCGACTCTTTGCGACCCCAAGAACCACAGCACGCCAGGCCTCCCTGTCCACACCAACTCCCGGAGTCCACCCAAACCCCTGTCCATTGAGTCAATGATGCCATCCAACCATCTCATCCTCTGTCGTCCTCTTCTCCTCCTAACCTCAATCTTTCCCAGCATCAGGGTCTTTTCCAATGAGTCAGCTCTTCGCATCAGGTGGCCAAAGGATTGGAGTTTCAGTTTCAACATCAGTCCTTCCAATGAACAGCCAGGACTGATCTCCTTTAGGATGGACTCATTGGCTCTCCTTTCAGTCCAAGGGACTCTCAAGAGTCTTCTCCAACACCATAGTTCAAAAGCATTGATTTTTCCGCGCTCAGCTTTCTTTATAGTCCAACACTCACATCCATATATGACTACTGGAAAAACCATAGCCTTGACTAGACGGACCTTTGTTGGCAAAGTAATGTCTCTGCTTTTGAATATGCTATCTAGGTTGGTCATAACTTTTCTTCCAAGGAGTAAGCATCTTTTAATTTCATGGCTGCAATCACCATCTGCAGTGATTTTAGAGCCCAGAAAAATAAAGTCAGCTTCTGTTTCCACTGTTCCCTCATCTATTTGCCATGAAGTGATGGGACCAGATGCCATGATCTTCGTTTTCTGAATGTTGAGCTTTAAGCCAACTTTTTCACTCTCCTCTTTCACTTTCATCAAGAGGCTCTTTAGTTCTTCTTCACTTTCTGCCATAAGGTTGGCATACCTTGAAAGCATACCTTACATAAAAATAAAAATATAGATATTTTTTTTGTCTCAGTGCCTACTACCTAAAATATTGTTGAGTTCCTGCTGAAGGTAGCATGGCCACCTCTGAACCAAACTACATCATTAGAAACCAGCCATCCTTTCAGTCCTGCAAAGCTACCCTGCATAATAGCTGGGAAAGCAAAGGCTATTATTACTTTCTCAAATACCTGAAATGTGGATTGCAGACAATGAAATTACCAGGCTGTGGTTTAGCTTTGGTGTCATGTTTCAGAGGTGAAAATAAAACCAGGTGCACAGGATAACCTTTGAGAGATATTTTATACAGGGAAGTTGGTCTAGAAAGCGTGCCCTAACTTTTTCAGTCCATTAGACACTTGAAAGTTTTGTGTTTTTGTTTTCAGTTGTACTTCCTATAAAAATCCACTGCCTTTTTCTTCTCCATTAACGTCTATTTAAGCTTGGGAGCAATATGCTGACAAAAAATATAACAAAAAATTGCAGTGAAAAATATAAGTTGTATGACATATCTTTGAACCCTGAAAATTAGTGAATCTGTGGACCTTAAAAATCATTTCAACCATTCTTTCTCATTCTTAAATTCCCTGTAAGAAAAACCTAACTTGTTTAGCTGTCTTCTGTTGAAAATACCTTAACTAGTAGAAACTGGTGACCTTTCATGAAGAATTGTATCCCTTAGGGGAATTTCATTTATTAAAATGTTTATTCATAAATAGAGTTGTTATCATTGAGTTTTAAAACAGCTCCCTGGAATGGTGCAGAGGAAATCTGAGCTTCCTTTCCTTTAACAGTCCTCCGAAAGTCTGAAGACAGCAGCTTTCCTGTCCCCAGCTTCACCCAAGTGGTTTGTTCACCACGGCTAAATGTGTCAGTGTTCTCTGGTTGCAATTAGCAAAAATAACAGCTAAGTCAAGCAAGCAAGAATTTTTACTGGGAGTATATCAAGGACTTAGAAAATCCATGGAAGAAGAAGATTAGCCCACGTTGGCTGTCTGGGGTTCAGTTCAGTTCAGTCGCTCAGTCGTGTCTGACTCTTTGCGACCCCATGAATCGCAGCGCGCCAGGCCTCCCTGTCCATCACCATCTCCCGGAGTTCACTGAGACTCATATCCATCGAGTCCGTGATGCCATCCAGCCATCTCATCCTGGATCGTCCCCTTCTCCTCCTGCCCCCAATCCCTCCCAACATCAGAGTCTTTTCCAATGAGTCAATTCTTCGCGTGAGGTAGACAAAGTACTGGAGTTTCAGCTTTAGCATCATTCCTTCCAAAGAAATCCCAGGGCTGATCTCCTTCAGAATGGACTGGTTGGATCTCCTTGCAGTCTAGGGGACTCTCAAGAGTCTTATCTAACAAGACAGTTCAAAAATGTCAATTCTTTGGTGCTCAGCCTTCTTCACAGTCCAACTCTCACATCGATACATGACCACAGGAAAAACCATAGCCTTGACTAGACGGACCTTAGTCGGCAAAGTAGTGTCTCTGCTTTTAAATATGCTGTCTAGGTTGGTCATAACTTTTCTTCCAAGGAGTAAGCATCTTTTAATTTCATGACTGCACTCACCATCTGCAGTGATTTTGGAGCCCAAAAAACCAAAGTCTGCCACTGTTTCCACTGTTTCCCCATCTATTTCCCATGAAGTGATGGGACCGGATGCCATGATCTTCGTTTTCTGAATGTTGAGCTTTAAGCCAACTTTTTCACTCTCCTCTTTCACTTTCATCAAGAGGCTTTTTAGTTCCTCTTCACTTTCTGCCATAAGGGTGGTGTCATCTGCATATCTGAGGTTATTGATATTTCTCCCGGCAATCTTGATTCCAGCTTGCGTTTCTCCCAGTCCAGCGTTTCTCATGATGTACTCTGCATAGAAGTTAAATAAGCAGGGTGACAATATACAGCCTTGACGTACTCCTTTTCCTATTTGGAACCAGTCTGTTGTTCCATGTCCAGTTCTAACTGTTGCTTCCTGACCTGCATACAGATTTCTCAAGAGGCAGGTCAGGTGGTTTGGTATTCCCATCTCTTTCAGAATTTTCCACAGTTTATTGTGATCCACACAGTCAAAGGCTTTGGCATAGTCAACAAAGCAGAAATAGATGTTTTTCTGGAACTCTCTTGCTTTTTCCGTGATCCAGCGGATGTTGGCAATTTGATCTCTGGTTCCTCTGCCTTTTCTAAAACCAGCTTGAACATTAGGAATTTCACAGTTCATGTATTGCTGAAGCCTGTCTGGGATTAGGGAACAAGAAATACAGAAGTTGTTTCTTTATGGGGGTCATTTGATCAGGTTGCCACTGCTGAATTTAATAAGCCCCCACCATGTTCAGGTTCTTTGCTCTGCTATTCTAGGGGAATGTAGTTGTGTGTGACCATTGTAGCATCCGTCCAAACCACAGGGGACGAGAAAACCCCTGACCACAACCCCACCAGGTCAAATCCAGTGGGAAAGTGTGTGTGCTCAGTCACGTGTGACTCTTTGTGGCCCCATGGACTGGAGCTCGTTACGCTCCTCTGTCGATGGGAGTTTTCCGAGCAAGAATACTGGAATCGGTTGCCATTTCCTTCTCCAGAGTATCTTCATGACCTAGGAACTGAACCTGCATCTCTTGCATCTCCCTCACTGGCGGTGGATTCTTCACCACTGTACCACTTCCTCCAAAGAAAATGGAGGTGATGTTATAAGGCGAGACCACATGTTAGGTAGTCAAGAAGTAACAACAAAGAAATGGCGAACACCATTCTTTCATTTTCCTCTGAAGAGGTTTAGAGTCCCATCTCTCTTCTCCCCATCTATCACTGAATGTCCTAAACACAGTTTCATTTTGTAAGGGCTGTTGAATGGTGGTAACTTAGCACCAACTGCAGTCTGATCAGAACAAAATAGAGTGGGTCCACCCACTTCCGCATTCTGGATGTTGTGTATCTATCCATGCAACCCAAAATTATGTTCACAGTTTTGGCAGCTTCATTATTCTGTTGTATCAGACTGAGTTTAGGTCACCTGAAATTTCGTAATTAATTTTCTCAGTTTCTCTAATCTATGCCATGATCATTTCTCTCCCCTCTAGGTTGAATACACTCTTCCTGCTTTCTGTTTTTGCCTAACTGACTCTTGCTTCAGATCTCTGTGGCATCATTACTTGCTTAGACTCAATCCCTCTTATCATTAACGCTTAAAAAACTATGTGCTTCTCAATTATAGCACCTGCTGCTACTGCTGCTGCTAAGTTGCGTCAGTCATGTCCGACTCTGTGCGACCCCATAGACAGAAGCCCACCAGGCTCCTCTGTCCCTGGGATTCTCCAGGCAAGAACACTGGAGTGGATTGCCATTTCCTTCTCCTATTATGATATAATTTTTACATTTATGAATATGCTTATTTACCTTCAAATTGGTTTAGAAATAAAGTCTAAATTTCTTACTACATGGCCTGGCTCAAGCCTTAGCCACCAAATTCATGTCTTACCCCCTTCCTCCTTCCCACTAGCCTTTCTGTTCCTGGAACACACAAATCTATCAGATTAATGTCTGTATTTTATTCTTGCCACTTATTACTCAATGAAATTATAGCATTCATATATCTGCTTTATTATTTCTTATCTCCCTCCTTTCACTAAAATATCAGCTCTTGGAGAGCAGTGACATCATTTGTCTTATTTACTGCTGTATATTCAGTACCCAGAGAAGAACAGGGCTCACAGTGGATGCTCAAGCAGTGTTTGTTAAATTAGTAAATGTAAGAATAGTTGTCCATAGGATAAATAGTCTTCTCCAAAAGAATTTAAGTTCCATGAGGGCAGAGAACTCATCAGCTTGGCTCACCATTGCTTTCCCAGTACATTGCATGACACACAGTGTGTTCTTTTTGCCTATATATTTAATGAATAAAAGAACATCATAATTGCATTTTTAATATTTTTGAACCTTCATAGTTCAGTTCAGTTCAGTCACTTAGTCATGTCTCTTTGTGACCCCATGGACTGCAGCACGCCAGTCTTCCCTGTCCATCACCAACTACAGAGCTTGCTCAAACTCATGTCCATCAGGTCAGTAATGCCATCCAACTCTCTCATCTTTGGTCCTCCCCTTCTCCTCCTGTGGTTGTGATCCACACAGTCAAAGGCTTTGGCATAGTCAATAAAGCAGAAGTAGATGTTTTTCTGGAACTCATGCTTTTTAATGATCCAACAGATGTTGAAATTTGATCTGTGGTCCTCTGCCTTTTCTAAATCCAGCTTCAACGTCTGGAAGTTCTCAGTTCACTATGAAACCTTCACAGAGACATTTATAATTGTCTCTATTAAACGCCATTTATTATTGTTTTCAGCCTAGCATTCCAGATGGTGGAGATCATTTAGGAGTTTAATTCTGCTATGCACAGTGTGGTTGCTGCCTTCTGATTGCACCCTGACTGATAAACAATATGGGAGCTCTCCTCCTTACCTTTGTGTCATCTGGAGAAGCAGTTAGTACATCTCCCCTGTCTTCATCCAAGTAATTAACAATCTCACTGGAGAAGTCTGGCCAAGATGGCATCTACCTAAGAAATTTGGACTGTTCAAATTAGATTCATTTCCCACCAAATTGGCTTACCAAGTGTGTTGACTGTTCATTCACCATCTTATAAGAATCGGGAGACTTGAACTGAAATTGCCAAGTCTGCTGATAAGTAGTTCATTGTTTCTCTGACTTTAACAAGCATGCAAAATGTCTAGGAGTTTTATTAACATAAAGATTGTGATATAGAACATCTAGGCTGCAGACTTGAGATTCTGCATTACTTAGAAGCATTCAGATATAACAGTGTTGTTATGGTTGATCCACAACCAAACTTTGCATAAGGAGCTAGATAAGCCTGGATAATGATAATAAACAACAATCTTCTGCAAGTGAAGGACTTCATAGTTTTCAAAGCAATATTTTGTAAATTATTTTTTTAATACTTGCAGTGACCCAATGCTTCATTTATAGAAGAGGAAACCATGATTTAGAAAACTTATAATTTATCTATGATTCAACATCTAATTTATAACAACGACTGAGAATTTAACCATGTTCCTCACTTCAGGAACTGTGATTATTCTACCTTAGACACTACTTCATGTCATGTCTGGGCCTCCTTAATCCATCCATTCACAGTGACTTTATTTATGCTTCTCAACACATCAGGCAGGATAGGGACTGAGGAGATCACAGTGAATGAGACAGCAGTCTCCCTGTGTTTTCTGGTCTATAAACTGAATGGTGCCTCCCAATTCCAATGTTCATTGATTCTGTTAAAGTACATCATATTTATAAAATGTAACTGTAGAATTAAGGCTTTATCTTAAGCATCATCTTCTACCTGCATGGTCATAATTAATAAGCCAAATGCAGCAGGTCATCAATGCCATACTAGACGTCTTCCTGTACCCTTTGTCTCACCGCGATCAATAGTGTCTGCATCTTTATCCACGCCCCTTCTCACGTGTGTGTGCTCAATTGCTCAGTTGTGTCCAACTCTTTTGTGACCCCATGGACTCTAGCTCCCCAGGTTCCTCTGTCTGTGGGATTTCTCAGGCAAGAATACTAGAATGGAGAGCCATTTTCTCCCTCAAGAGATCTCCCCAGCCCCGGGATTGAACCCGCATCTCCCGTCACTCCTGCATTGGTAGGTGGTTTCTTTACCATCTGGGAATCCCTGCTTCAACTCATATTCACCTCATATTCACTTCATATTATTCATTTAATTCTCCTAGGAAATATTCCCCCCCATGCTGTTTTTGGTCATCCTGGCCACAGCTGCCTAGTTTAGAGCCTCTTCATCTCTGGTCTGGTTCAACACTGCCCAATAGCATTTTCTGTAATGATGGAGTTTTTCTGTATCTGCACTATTCCAATATGTCAGCTACTCACCACATGTGTCTACCGACCACTCTCAAGGTGGGTAAGGCAAACGAGGAGCTGGAATTTAAATTTAATTAATTTAAATGTAAATAACCACATAAGCTTAGAGGCTGTCTCTTGGGCAGCATACACCTGGACTCTTGCAGGAGCTTTCGGCCTGGTTTCACTGGCTTCCATCTTGTACTCAGCTTCATTCTTCTTACTCACTCACTCACATGATCTTTGAAAAATGCAGATATAATGGTATCCCTCTCATGCTTCAAGTCCTTTTCCCCCGGATAAATTCTTTGTTGCAAGGCTACATACAGGCTTTGTGACCTGGTCCCTTGCTGAGTCATCCAGCTCTCTTTATGCCTCAGAGTTAATGCCTGACTATCAGGTTCTGTCGTCACATCCATGCTTTGAATGTATGTATTTAATTTCTACAAGCCCTTTAAAAATCAGTTTATCACCATGGAAGAACTTTCTCAATTAATTCCCTCTTAGGACTTCTGTCAAATGTTCTCAGTATAGCCTTCATATACATATATCCCCTTCAAGAAAGAAACCACACTGTCTAATCCATTATTTATGGATGGTGATGGTGATGAAATTTTTATTTTTCACCAGCCTGTGAGTTTCTTGAAGGCAGGGACTATTTCCTATTCACATTTATTGCCCAAGAACCTATTGGGATTAGTAATCACACATAGACAATGAATGAATGTTAAGATAGAAAAGAGAGAGGAAAAAAGGAAAGAAGAAGTAACCCAGATAATATAAACATTTTTTTTAATTGGCTGTTCATTATTTGGAAAGTGCAATTTTCCAGTTAACTTTATTTTCTTATCATTAACAGCTGATGTAAATCCAAGTTGGATATGGTGTTTGGAAGGCTTTCCTGTAAACAAGTGATGTTTTGAATTTAGTTTAAACCATGTAAAATAAAAGATTTTATGTCCTCTGCATAGGCAGATTGTTTGAATGAGCCAAATCTCTTTTCACTGAAGTGTCTGAATCTTCTACAATATTGACTGGTGACACAATTATGAACTTTCCAAGCCAGGAAACACTAAATCCAACCCCAGTGTTTTTCAGAAAAGGAAACTGTACAAATCAAATGCCCATGATTAGGCAATAAGTGAGTGGTGACTTCAGTCAAACTTTGTATGTATGTCCTTGTTGTTATTCAGTCACGAAGTTGTGTCTAAATCTGACTCATGGACTGTAGCATGCCAGGATTTCTTGTCTTTCACCATCTCTTGGAATTTGCTCAAATGCATGTCCATTGAGTCAGTGATGCTATCCAACTATCTCATCCTCTGGCACCCCCTCCTCCTCTTGCCTTCAGTCTTTCCCAGCATCAGGGTCTTTTCCAGTGAGTTGGCTCTTCCCATCAGGTGGCCAAATTATTGGAGTTTCAGCTTCAACATCAGCCTTTCCAATGAATATTCAGGGTTGATTTCCTTTAGAATTGACTGGTTTGATCTCCTTGCAGTCCAAGGGACTCTCTAGAGCCTTCTCCAGCACCACAATTCAAGAGCATCAGTTCTTTGGCACTAAGCCTTCTTTATGTATGTACATGGACACATTCTAAAAGTCTTAAGTCTGAAAGGAAAGACATTTTGTTTCTACTTACCTGCTGCAGAGGAGTGTATGAAAAACCATGACAACAATTTTGATGAGATTTAACTTCAAATAAAAGTTGCAGAGTTGTGCCTCCTTTTAAGAGTGGGGTGGATCTTATGTCTTTAAACCATGCCCATTTTCAGTTGGGGAAGTCTGCCTTATCTTAAAAACCCATGCCTTTGGGCTTCTGCTTAGATGGTATCAGCTGGAACAAATAAGTTGAGATCGCATTTGCTGTTTTTCTGCACAGATCTCAAGAACAGTTCAAAAATGGTTTGTCAGCAGCTGAACTGAGTACAGAATCTGTGGGCATGTACATATTTTTTTCTCACAAGAAAATCATTTTTTAAACTTCTTGGAAGTTGATTACAGTATGTTTTCTTTCTCCTCCTTCCTCAAAAGTAAGATAAATATCTGAATCTATCATTTGATACTTTGGAATGTATTCCTAAACAGCTAAAGAACTGCTGAGAAAAATTGTGGAAGGTTCAACCTAAATGTATTGGGTATGTAATCTCTCCAAAGAACCGTGTCCCCAGGAAGACAACATAAGGTGAAAATTCTAACACTTATTCAGGGAATTTGTCCAATTGGGAGGATGAACTTGACAGGACCACACTTCTTTGTCTCAAATAATTTTTATCTGAATTTTCTGGAAAACAAACATAGCACTAACTACAAACTTTGATTTTTAAATAATTTTATTGTTTTTAATTTTGGCTGTGCTGGGTCTTCATTGCTATGCAGATTTTTCTCTAGTTGTGGAGAGTGCGGGCTACTGTCTAGCTGCAGTGTGCAGGCTTCTCATTGCGGTAGCTCCTCTTGTTACATATAGCCCCCAGGCTCTAGGGCACAGACTGGTAGCTGTGGCACACAGGCTTAGTTGCCTCATGACATGTGGGATTTTTCTCGGACCAGAGACTGAACTTGAGTCTCCTGCATTGGCAGGCAGATTCTGTACCTCTGAGCCATGAGAGAAGCCCTGATTTTGTTTTAAGTCAGAAAAACATTTGATCACATACTAAAAGGTCCAAATACTTCCTCTTATGTCTCATACAGTCAGGGTCATTTTGAATTCACAGTCTTTCCACAAGCAACTTCTCACAAGAAGAGCTCCCCAACAGCTCCACCACCACCACCACCACAGAATGAACATGCTTATGTCATCTTTGAGTCATCCCTGCTCTAGGTTTTGAACACAGAGAGAAAAAGGACTCTATTTCATGAGCGTAGAGCCTGGTGAAGAGGTAAATAAGGAAGTGGACAGTTATAATCAGCATTAGCATCCATACTGACCCCTTCTGGTGTTTCTCCATTTGATGCATCATCTCTCACCATACACATACTATTTCTTCTCTGTCCACCCTCTCGCCAGTAAGACTGTATCCGTCATGACTCCTGGGATTGCAGATAACAGAAACCCAACTCAACCTGGCATATAATGGATTTTTAAGCAATTTTATAGAGGTATACTTAACAAAGCATAAAATTCATCCATCTTAAGTGTCAAATTCAATGAGTTTTAATAAATATAGTAAGTTTCACAACTATCACCATAGTCCTGCCTTAGAAAATTTTCACCACCCTTCAAAGGGAATTTACTGGTTCATGTATCTGAAAATTCCAGAGTTTGGTCTGTGTGCTAGTGAAATATCATCAATACTTGATTTCTCTCAGCTTTTTTCTCAGGCAAGCTATTCCCTGATAGGAAAAACAGGTGACCCTTGCCAGATCATCTTCCATTTTATAACTCCAGTAGAAAATGCTTCCCTCTTTTCCAGTTGTTTTAGTAAGTATCTTAGAATGACACTTATTTACCCTGATTGGCCTAGAGTAGGTCACATGCCAACCCCTAAGCCAATGACCTTAACCAAGAGCATAGGATACTCTCATTGGCCATGCCTGAGTCACACAAACAACCTGGTGGTCAGCAGTTGGTATTATAACCACCAAACTCTGTGCTCTGAGAATAAGGAGACATGGCTTCCCAAAGGAAAACAGGGATTATTATTAATACTAGGCAAACAGGAGTGGATTCTAGGCAGGCAGGTGGGTGTCTGCTCCACATGAGAGTTTGATCATCACAGCAATGCTGCTGCTTTTCTTCCGAATAACCTGTAGTGGTTATCACAGTGCCTTTTAACGTAGCAGTTGCTCAGGAAGTGTCTGTGACCTGATTATATGTAGACTAAAACATAGAGCAGACCAAGAATGAAGGACTATGTGTTTCTTTATTTTATTGTTCAGTTCAGTTCAGTTCAGGCTTCCCTGGTGGCTCAGAGGTTAAAGCATCTGCCTGGAATGTGGGAGACCTGGGTTCAGTTCAGTTCAGTCTCTCAGTCGCGTCTGACTCTTTGTGACTCCATGAACTGCAGCGCGCCAGGCCTCCCTGTCCATCACCAACTCCCCGAGTTCACTCAAACTCATGTCCATCGAGTCGGTGATGCCATTCAGTCATTTCATCCTCTGTCATCCCCTTCTCCTCCTGCCCTCAATCCCTCCCAGCATCAGGACCCATCTTTTCCAATGAGTCAACTCTTCACATCAGGTGGCCAAAGTATTGGAGATTCAGCTTCAGCATCAGTCCTTCCAATGAACACCCAGGACTCCTTTAGGATGGACTGGTTGGATCTCCTTGCAGTCCAAGGGACTCTCAAGAGTCTTCTCCAACACCACAGTTCAAAAGCATCAATTCTTTGGTGCTCAGCTTTCTTCACAGTCCAACTCTCACATCCATACATGACCACAGGAAAAACCATAGCCTTGACTAGACGGACCTTTGTTGGCAAAGTAATGTCTCTGCTTTTGAATATGCTATATAGGTTGGTCATAACTTTCCTTCCAAGGAGTAAGCATCTTTAAATTTCATGGCTGCAGTCACCATCTGCAGTGATTTTGGAGCCCCCAAAAATAAAGTCTCACACTGTTTCTACTGTTTCCCCATCTATTTCCCATGAAGTGATGGGACCAGATGCCATGATCTTCGTTTTCTGAATGTTGAGCTTTAAGCCAACTTTTTCACTCTCCTCTTCCACTTTCATCAAGAGGCTTTTTAGTTCCTCTTCACTTTCTGCCATAAGGGTGGTGTCATCTGCATATCTGAGGTTATTGATATTTCTCCTGGCAATTTTGATTCCAGCTTGTGCTTCTTCCAGCCCAGCGTTTCTCATGATGTACTCTGCATATAAGTTACATAAGCAGGGTGACAATATACAGCCTTGACATACTCCTTTTCCTATTTGGAACCAGTCTGTTGTTCCATGTCCAGTTCTAACTATTGCTTCCTGACCTGCATACAGTTTTCTCAAGAGGCAGGTCAGGTGGTCAGGCTACAAAAATTAGGAAGATGACTAAAATACTTAAAAGCTGATAATTTGGAATTTATTCTGAGAGGCTACATGGGCAAATGACAGAATAGCTGGGTGTATATAGGAACCCGAAAGCAGGTTCCAACCAGACTCTTCCCCTTTATAAGGAGTCCACTGTATTTTACATGCCATCGTATGTCTGAGTTGGATTTCTGTATATATATACACACACACACATATATCGGAGAAGGCAATGGCACCCCATTCCAGTACTTTTGCCTGGAAGATCCCATGGACACAGGAGCCTGGTAGTCTGCAGTCCATGGGGTCGCTAAGAGTTGGACACGACTGAGCGACTTCACTTTCACTTTTCACTTTCATGCATTGGAGAAGGAAATGGCAACCCACTCCAGTGTTCTTGCCTGGAGAATCCCAGGGACAGAGGAGCCTGGTGGGCTGCAGTCTATGGGGTTGCACAGAGTTGGACACGACTGAAGTGACTTAGCAGCAGCAGCACCAGCATACACATATGTATATACACACACAGTTGGCCTTTCTTAATGCCTTTTTCTCAGAAAAATGACCCTAGTGAATGACCTGGAATCATTTCAGTGGTGTAACATAACATATTCACTGTAGATGGTGACTGCAGCCATGAAATTAAAGGATGCTTGCTCCTTGAGAGAAAAGCTATGACCTAGACAGCATATTAAAAAGCAGAGACATTACATTGCCAACAAAGGTCTGTCTAGTTAAAGCTATGGTTCTTCCAGTAGTCATGTATGGATATGAGAGTTGCACTATAAAGAAAGCTGACTGCCGAAGAATTGATGCTTTTGAACTGTGGTGTTGGAGAAAACCCTTGAGAGTCCCTTAGACTGCAAGGAGATCAAACAAGTCCATTCTAAAGGAAATCAGTTCTGAATATTCATTGGAAGGACTGATGCTGAAGCTGAAACTCCAATACTTTGGCCATCTGATGCAAAGAACTGACTCCTTAGAAAAGACTCTGAAGCTGGGAAAGATTCAAGACAGGAGGAGAAGGGGATGGCAGAGGATGAAATGGTTGATGGCATCAGCTACTCGATGGACATGAGTCTGAGCAAGCTTCGGGAGTTGGTGATAGACAGGGAAGCCTGGCGTGCTGCAGTCCATGGGATCACAAAGAGTTAGACACGACCAAGCGACTGAACTGAACATAACATAAGCTGGCAAGGAACCCAGCACATTGTAATTTGTATTCAGCAAACATTTTTCTTCCAAGCTATACAAATCTTTACCTGTAACATAAAAACAACGCAAAATCCCAGAATGTTTGGAATAAATAATTTAGCACAATGAATACCTTGGAGTATATCATCTGTAGAAAGAAATGAAGTTGAGAATTGCAAAGACCCAACTTATACTTTGAAAGTAAAATTAATACTTAATTTATAAAAGGAAAATGCTTCCTAACTAATTTTAGCATCCATAGAAACTTTATTTTCCAGCGACTTTTAAAGTTTTATTTCTTGACAGGATCTTCAAAAATGGCAATCTTATTTCTTTCTTAACTGCAGTATGACTATTAAGATGCTGTAAAAACTTGCAAATTAGGTTGTAAACAGCAGCAATGGAAGCATTAACTCTTTTAACCAAATTTCCTAAAGTGCACTTTACATTATCCTAGAGATAGATTTTAAACATTAAGCCTGAGTGCTTATATAAGAAGTCCGGTTTTCTATTTCCCAAGCACAGTGGTATAACTGTAGCTCTAATTTATGGCATACTTTGTAGGATCACTGATTAATTATACAGACCTCCTGATGTTTCGTACTCTTTTCAACTTTGTTTCCCTCTGCTATTTGACCACTACAAAGCGAATATCCCTAAATCACTTATTATTCAGATTAACTCATTTTAAAAAATGAATTTACTATTCATATCCATTTTTTCATCTATCATTCTAACTCATAAATGTTATTAATAATTCTTCTGCTTATTCTTGGACTGAGCTCATACATATACACGTACACACAAACATACTCTGCATTATTCGCTCCTAGGCACACAATCAAGAAAAAGCTTCTAGTAAATTCTTTATCTGAATTTTACCATCTCCCCAAGGCAAACGTGTCTAACAATTCTGCCTGAGATCTTGGACACACAGATAACACAAAAAGCATTCTTTGTTGGGGTTAGCGTTAGCCAGTCTAATTTTTTTAAATGATTAGAGATATCAATTTGAATAATTTGCTACTGTGAGTGCTTTGAAAATAATTATAATACCTTTGGCTTGTTGCTTGAGATTAGCAGTATTTTCAGGACTTCTATATTCCTTTCATCATTAAAGTTTAACATTTATGCAAAAGCGTCCTTTACCAAATTTTCCAAGAATTATTGTGTGCTTATCATTAGAGGAAGATTTGTCAGAAAACTCTTTTGTACATATTCAGTTCAAGTATGTTCAAATATTATCGTGTCCTTCACTTTAAGTAGGTCAGATTCACAATGATCTGTTCTCCTCAGAACCCACCCCTGCAATATCCTTATCAAACTCCCCTTAACACTGGCATATCTAAATTATATCTTCTGTCAGTCCCCAAGACACCTTTAATTGTAGGGGCTTCCTCCTCCTTTCTTAAGCTCTTCACTTTGTCTGTCATCAGCTTCCCCTTGGAATCAGGAAAAGGTCCTTGCAGATTTGGGCTATTAAGTAGAAGCAGACCCATATATCAATTCCTTAAATGTTCTGTCGTCATGAGAATTATTTATTGGAACCCATTACCTGTGTGACTTTTCAGTTCTTTTTAGGTGGTTTGTCTGAAAAGAATAAAGACTCTTCCTTGAAAAGAAATAGCTTTCTTGTCCAGCCAGGGAGGAAAAAAATAGTACAACCTACCAGGTTCCTGTGTATATTTTTCACATGGCACTTGGTTGAGTATTTGTTGAGAGAAAAGAAGATTTAGGCAAAGACTCAGGTTGCTCATGGAAGTTTCTCCATTCTAGAACTGAAAATGCAGAGCACATACAAATAATTCCCCTGGAAAAGAGGATGCCAAAATATTAACTTTAGCACATAGAGTCCTTTTATGGGGCTTTATAGAAAATGGTAATATAGCTCACATACTTTGATGACCAAAACTTTTATGGCATCTCTTTGTACTCCAGGACACTGATATCTCTGGTTTCATCACATGGAGGCCTGTGAACTTTAAAAAAAATAAGTGTATATACTTGTGTTTGTGGTGGAGAGGGGCATGGGGAGAGAATGTTATATTTTGTTTCCAGTTCTTAAAGAGACTTCTACCCACCAGAAAAAGGTTAGAAATCAAGGTTTTAATCCAAGAGATTGTCCCTATTGTCTAAAATTCTCAAGACTAAATGAATTTTAATCCAATTATCATGCGTTCTGTGTATTTCTTTGTACATAAAAGAGTGCATGAAATAATAAGCAGACAGAAAAAAGTGTAAGACTTTGGGCCCCGCTTTCTAGAAATTCTTTGGATAGATGGTGTGATGGGTTATTGAGGCAGGACATGACAAATGCCGCATTTGTATCAAAAAGTCATGCATATGCAGTGTTGGGACCTTCCCCACACAGGTTGATGGCCTATTTGGTCAAAATACTGTAAAAGGAACTTGATCCTGGGAACCTGGTTAAAACAGATGTATGTTTCGCCAAGTGTAAGACTCACCCCTCTCCAAGGACTCTGCCTTAGCTGTTACGCAGTATGTGGACACTGAATGCCAGTGAATCACATGCTTCTCTTTCACTCCTGAGTCCATCAAGGAGAAAGTCAGTCTGGTCCTGCTGTGTCTGAACACTTGAAATCCTGGTTAATACCTCTCTTCCCAAAGAAGAAGCAGGCCATCAGCTCAGTGTCCTGGCGGATAAGCAAACCCAGCTGGAACATGATAACTTAGCTATGTTTTTATCACGTTTATTTTTATGGCTAACATCTATTGATGACTTCTATTTATAGTAGTGATATAAAGTTTGCCTTATTTAATTACTTTCATTTTAAACTTTGAGCCATTTAAAGGAAATATTGTGACTATTAATTATAATAATGATACAGAAAATAATAATAGTAAAAGTGATCATTGCAGCTAACATTTATTAGGTGTTTACAATGCAACACCACAGTTATAAATGTTCCATGGTTATTTTTACATTTAGCCTTCTCACAAATTATATAAAATGGAGATACAGTAATTGTTTTATTTTAATTTTTTTTTATAATTTATTTGGCTACCCCAGGTCTTAGTTGCAGCACATGGGAATCTTTTCTTGCAACTTGCACACTCTTACTTGCAGCATGCAGAATCTAGTTCCCTGACCAGGGATCAAACCCGGGCCCCTGCATTGGGAGCGTGGAATCTTAGCCACTGGACCACCAGGAAAGTCCATGTTTATTATTATTTTAGAGATGGCAGACTGGAGCCCAGAGAAGCTACGAGACTGTCCCAAGTCACGTGTCTAATATATATCGGGGCAAGGATTCAAGCCATCTGCTGATACATATGAAACTGGGAGCATGCCAGGGAGTTTGGGAAAGTGTGGATTATATGATCATGATGGTGATCCAGTTAGGAGCTGATGTCCTTCTGCAGGAGGCGGAAATAGATGCTGCTGGTGTGCCGGTGGTGGTGTGGGAATTTTAGCTGGGCCCTGACAGTGGTGTTCTATTGTGATTTTTGCAGGAACTAGGAAACTCCACTTTGATTTCTTCTCTTAGCAATATTACAGGGACCTGGGGTGGGGGTTTGAAACACATAAACCATGATCCTGCAATTCCCAAAGAGTTGAAAATTGGGTACATATCAAATTAAAACATTTTTTTTCCAGCATAGCCAGTATAGCTCTTTGTGTTGTAAAAGCCTCCTCTCCTTACCAAATTTCATAATCT
This sequence comes from Budorcas taxicolor, assembly GCF_023091745.1. NCBI lineage: Eukaryota > Metazoa > Chordata > Mammalia > Artiodactyla > Bovidae > Budorcas > Budorcas taxicolor. Next base: position 37,226,065 of record NC_068910.1, read on the forward strand.
ATACAGTGAGCCTCCCTTTCTAATTAATAATTAACATTGTCTTCCAGGCATTTTAGTCACTTCAAGGTAAAGGAATCTTCTGTGATTACAACTTCATTACGTTTGTAAGTTTTCTTCTCTTTTGTCTCTGCTTTAAGAGAATAATGTGAACACAAATTTCTCAATATTAGAAAAAGGAATTTCAGCAAGTAAAATCCAAAAAAAAAGTATTTAACTATAATAAAAGATCTAATGGCAAGTTTAAGGAAAACCCCTCACATGGGGTAATGATGTTTTTCGTTTCTTATTTTGTTTCTTTCCTGAGCTCTCCAGCACCACAGAATGGCTTGGTAGAGAGTGCAGACTTTGTAATGAGATCTGAGTTAGAAAACCTACTCCTTCCTTTACTAATTACATTAACCTTGGACATTTAATTTACTTTTCTGGATTTCGTTTTTTCTCAACTGAAAACTTAGAATAATAATGCTTCTTGGGATTGTCATGCAGATTAAATGTGATGTATTAATACAAGCATCCAGCAGCACCCAATAGTATGTTGTAGGTGCTTTCTTCTCCTTGTCCTGCCCAACACTCAACTCAGTATGTATTTAAAGACATTCCTCTGGGTCTTTTGGTCTGTTTCTATACATATCTTCTCTTTTATTTCCAATTATTTCTAAAGACAGCTAGTAGTCACTTAGTTCAGTTCAGTCGCTCAGTCGTGTCCGACTCTTTGCGACCCCATGAATCACAGCATGCCAGGCCTCCCTGTCCATCACCATCTCCCGGAGTTCACTCAAACTCATGTCCATCGAGTCAGTAATGCCATCCAGCCATCTCATTCTCTGTCGTCCCCTTCTCCTCCTGCCCCCAATCCCTCCCAGCATCAGAGTCTTTTCCAATGAGTCAATTCTTCGCATGAGGTGGCCAAAGTATTGGAGTTTCAGCTTCAGCATCATTCCTTCCAAAGAACACCCAGGGCTGATCTTTAGGTTGGACTGGTTGGATCTCCTTGCAGTCCAAGGGACTCTCAAGAGTCTTCTCCAACACCACAGTTCAAAAGCATCAATTCTTTGGTGCTCAGCCTTCTTCACAGTCCAACTCTCACATCCATCCATGACCACAGGAAAAACCATAGCCTTGACTAGACGGACCTTTGTTGGCAAAGTAATGTCCTTGCTTTTGAATATGCTATCTAGGTTAGTCATAACTTTCCTTCCAAGGAGTAAGAGTCTTTTAATTTCATGATTGCAGTCACCATCTGCAGTGATTTTGGAGCCCCCAAAAATAAAGTCTGACACTATTTCCACTATTTCCCCATCTATTTGCCATGAAGTGATGGGACCAGATGCCATGATCTTAGTTTTCTGAATGTTGAGCTTAAAACTTGGTTATTAAACTACTCTAATGTCCTAAGAGTTTGTTATATAAAACTTCCTGAGTCCCTTGTAGTTTAATAATACATTTTTCTCATTATAAAATTAACATTACTTATTATGATGCTTTGATTAAAATATATAGAAGTATAGAAAATAAAATATTATATTACCTTCCTGTCCCCACCTCATTTATCTTCCTAGTGCCTTATAGGTTTATTTGAAAGTATCTCAGGTCATAGGAAAGTGGAAGAAAGGAATTCTAAGTATTATATTAATAGAGACACAGAGAAGTCCTGCCTCAAGGAAAGATAGCAATTTAAGAAACAAATTTTCAATAAAACATGTCCTTTAATTTCTTTCTTTCTTTGCAAGACATGGTATTTTTAGTGTTATTTGTAATGTATAAAATTGCAAAGTTTTACCTGTTCAAGAAATATATTTCCCACGTTCATTCAAGCACCATGTCACAAAGAATAATCAAAATGAACTTTACGATATTAAATACTCATCTTGCCCTGGGCAGTACTTCCTTCCAGGTTATTTTATGAAGCTTTGAAAACTGTTGTTCAGAGAAAGTTAGACCCAGATCAAACCAGGTTAAACAAACATGATCTTATTTTCTCTTCCAAGTGCTGCTGCAGGCAAGGGCAACAGGCTCTGAACTGCTGGTTGTTCTGCAGGCAGAAATACACAGGTTGTTCAGGGGTTTATTAAACTCGAATCTGATGACAGAAAGCAAATTATCTCTAAGGGAACTTTATCACCAGGGTGTCTGTGCAGTACCACAATGCCAATGCTGCCTTGGACACTACACGGAAAGACTAGTGACAGGTTGGCCTGAAATCACCCTTGGACTAAGTCTCTTCGCACTGACCTTCACTTACATTTGTCATCCAAAACATACTTCTTTCTTAAGATGGGAAGCAAAGCCATCTTCTACAGCTATCCACTGACTCTTTAGAAGCTGTACGTTACTATGAAACAGTATTTATATAAATCAGGAGAATTCACTCTTTCCCAGTCAGGCTGAGAATCTCTATGTATTTCTTGAAATTTATAATATCAAGCAAACTTCAGTTAAAGTTGTATTAGAGTTCTCCAGGAAAACAGAACTGAGAGGGTATATAATAGAAGATTTATTATAGGAATTGGCTCACATGTTTATGGAGGCAGGAGATCCCATGATCTGCTATTTGCAACCTGGAGAACCAGGAGAGCTAGTGGTGATGTGCAGAGTGAGTTCCAAGGCCTGGAGATGAGGGGAGTCAATGGTATAAATCACAGTCTGAGTCTTAAAGTCCAAAAAGCAGGAGCACTAATGTCTAAGGTCAGGAGAACAGGGTTGTTCCACTTCACATAAAGAATCGATTCTGCCTTCCTGTGCCTTTTTGTTTCCTCAGCCCTCAGGGGATTGGATGATGGCCATCCATACGGGTGAAGGCAACCTTCATTCTGTCTGCTGACTCAGATTCTAATGTTTCCCAGAAACACCCTTCCAGACACACTCAGAAATAATGTTTTACCAGCCGTCTTAATATCCCTTAACCCAGTCAAACTGACACATAAAATTAACCATCACAAAAGTTAAAATATCTTTTGACTTTTATTAGATAGCCAGGTTCAAACTCACCAAGTCCTAATTTTTTTTTTCCCTTCAAAACAAAGTTTTGGTGTTTTTAGCTGATGTCTGCGGCACACCGATGCCAGTTAACTTGCCAGGCTTTTCCTGTTTCTAACCTGGCACAAATTCAGGGACAGCTCTGAGCCCATATGTCTTCAGCTCTGTTGGTCACAGGCTGATTCTGCTGTTGATAGGTTGAATATACAAATCTTTGTCTCTTCCTGGCCACCTCTCCACTCCCTCAAAGTTTTAACTACTTCATGAGTGTTGTATTTTAAAACTCTTTTGTATTGCTATTGCCTCAAAGGCAAGTAAAGATAAGGCCTTTCTACAGAAATTCTAGTTCTATGCAGAACTACTTAGAAAGCCTCAGGGCACCATTTTGGTAGAGATCTCCTCTACCTAATTTTGACCATAATTTTAATATCAAAATTAATATTAATTAATTGTCTAGACAACAAAGAAAGGATAGACTGGAAGAGCTTCTTGATTCCAACAAGTAAACCTGGTTAACTAAAGAAGAAATTGAAATCGCTGTTCAGACTTAATTTCCTGTTGGACTTTTCCATATTATTCATTACCACATCAAACTGTCCTTTAGACTTCACTTTTGATTATTAGTTTACTACCTTTGCTGCTGTGTTCATTTGCTAAGGAGTGTCCGACTCTTTTCGACCCCAAGGAGTTTACCTTGTGGGTATTTAGGGACGAGAGCTACAGACAGAGTCAGCAATCCATGCAAGAGTTTAATGTATGACGTGCTGAGTATTTCTAGAAACAGGAAAGTTAGCCTGGTTGGATACGGAAGAGTCATGAGACAGTAGTAGGTGAGAGCCAAGAAGTAATGTGGAGATGAATGTAGCAGAAAATGAAGGCCTTGTGTATTGCTGAGAATATTTACTTCTCTTGCTTTGAATGCCCTCAGGGGAGCCATAGTATGGTTTGATCAGAAAAGTGATATAATTTGCCTTTTTTTTTTTAAGAAGCTGTCTGGATGTTGTGTTGTGGATTGATTGTAAAGGTGCAGGTGAGCAGAGGCCCCAGTAAGAAGTTAATGCCCTAATCAGGGAAGGGATGTCCTTGGCTGACTCCAGGGTGGTAGCAGAGGTTGTTGATGTTCAGTTGCTAAGTCATGTCTGACTCTTTGTGACCCCCTGGACTGCTGCATGACAGGCTTCCCTGTTCTTCACTATCTCCCAGAGTGTGCTCAAACTCATGTCCATTGAGTCAGTGATACCATCCCACCATCAAATAAAGAGCAATAATTTCAAGTCTCTGTAACTACTATTGGGAAGAAGGGCCAGGCCATGGAGAAGGGAAGTGGATGCACTGGGGACTACGTGTGATGGTTCTGTGCCCAGAGGAGCAAGTCCACTCCCCCACATCACCCCTTCTTCCCATCCTCTGATGGCTACAGAGTAGGCCCTGAAGCCGCTTGCCCTACCCAGACCAACAACTCTGGTGGGTTTCTGCTCTTGACACTGTCGGTTGAAGGATATCCCTTAAATTCATGTCTACCTGAAGTTAAAATGAAGTCATACAGGTTTAGGATGGACCCTAATCCAGTGACTCATGTCCTTGTAAGAAGAAGAAAATGTGGGTACAGACACATGTGCAGAGAAAAGGTGCTGTGAGGAGACACACAGGAAGAGCCACCCGTGACAGTGGAGTCAGAGACTCAGCGTGATGCATCTGTCAGCCGAGCAGCACGAGGGACTACTGGCCGTCACCAGAAATGAGAGGCAGGAAGGCGTCTCCTTCAAAGCCTCCAGAAACAACCAGCTCTCCCAGCACCTTGATTTTAGACCTCTGCGCTCAGAACCGTGGGACAGTCAATCCTCTGGTTTTAAGTCACCTGATTCTTGATACTTTGCTATGGCAGTTCTAGAAAATGAACATAAAGCCCAATTTCTCCTCGTCCTCCCATTGTTCTGTGTGGCATGTCTGGGGTGGGGGAAGTCCAAGAGGTAGAGAAGTGTGATCTTAAGCCTCAAGGCCGCCCCAAGCCCTGTCCCATTGGCTCAGAACAGGGACACAGCTTAAAGTATTGTCCAAAGGCCACAGGAATGAGGAAGTGGCATGAATTAACTGTTCAAGCCAGGCATGGCAAGAGCAAGAAAGCCCACCAACTACTTAAGCAGTTTCTTCTCCTTCCCAGTGGCCCGTTGGTGCCCTGAGATGTGTTGCAGGACTCCCCCCATCTTCCCATTTGCCATAATGAGCCAGGAATGGGGTTTTGTATGAAATCACCCAATTATTTGGTTTAAAAGAAAATTCTGTAAGTCTTATTTGTTTTTCTGCCTCAGGGACTGTCCTACAGAATGAAGTAAGTCAGAAAGAGAAAAGCAAATATCATATATTAATGCATATATGTGAAATCTAGAAAATGGTACAGATGGGCATATTTGCAAAGCAGAAATAGACACAGAGATCCAGAAAATAAACGTGTGGACACCGGAGGGAGGAAGGGAGGGTAGGATGAATTGGAAAATTGGGATTGACATATACACGCTGCAATATATAAAACGGATAACTGATGAGAGCCTACTATATAGCGCTGGGAACTGTGCTTAATGTTATGTACGGACCTAAATGGGAAGGGGATTCAAAAAAGAGGGGGTGCATGTATACGTGTAGCTCATTGAATTTGCTGTCCAGTAGAAACTAACACAACACTACAAAACAATAATGCTCCAATAGAAACTAAAAAAAGAAAGAGAAAATTCTGTGCTGACTGAAGCAAACAGGCTTGTGGCTAGGCAGTTCTTTCTCATTTTAGGGCATCACTTGTGGTTCCTGGGACCAGGGGTCCTGTGATAGCTCCACCATCCTGTCAGTTTGCTTGAGCTAAGATGTACAATACTTCTGTTAAAGTTTTATAATATATTTCAGCCCCCCAGGAGTGTTCACTCCCCTTGTAATGTGTAAGCCTATTCTTTTGTGCTCGGGCTTTCAACTTCCAAACATGTTTTCTGGAACTCCTCACATATAAAAGAAAGAAGAAGCCTCCTATACTCTCTGAATTTTTTTTTAACTATGTGTGATTTCTAAGTGAGTTATGTTTTCCCTGGTCTAACAATATGAAAGATAATATTTAATTTAACTGAACAGTTTGATACTTCCTTTGTTGAAAGGAAGTTATTAATTCATAATTCCTCCCTTTGCAGAAGGGGAGAATTTGTACTTTCATGGGATTGACTTTTAAGGGAAGTGTCTCCTTATGACTCAGGGGCAGGTGAGGACATGCTGCCTGTGTCCCCAGCAGTCGGGCTTCCGTGGAGAACAACCCAGAAAATCATAGGTGGCCATTTTGGAATAACCCTCCTCTGTAGGGTGATAGAATATTGTGGAGTTGGCAGCTTTTGTCATCTGTTACCAGAGCCCCAAAAGAGAAAAGATCAGCATTTTTAAAGGTCCAGTGTCCCCAGACTGGTTTTGATTTATAGGACTGACAAGGTCAGCTCTTCAGTGACTGTAACCCAGAGCCTCATATTGAGAAAGAGAGATTCAATTTGTCTCATAATTCCAGATTCGCTCCCATACCCTATGGATCTGCAGTCTCCAGATGACACTGGGGCAACAACTGCTTCTCTATGCGATAGGTAATTTACTGTGTTGTGAATTAGATGACCTCGTCTCATACAGAGAAAATTAAGTCCTGTGTCATACCTTTATTTTTTACTACTTGCTGCTTTATCATCTTCGACTTTTCTCTGATACTATCAATGTTTTAAAAAGAGCCTAAAGGTCGGTCAAGGCTAAACCTTCTGTTCTAAGCCAGAAGCAGATTTACATTTTCAATTTTTTTTTTAATCTAACTCCATCACTATGCATGAGTATTAGGAGGAGCTCAAAGTTCAATCTCAAGCTAATAGCTGCAGGTTAGTCCGTAGTCTGAAATGGGGGAATTAAAATGAAGTGGAAACTTTGAAACCTGTTTGAGAAACAAATGTGAAAATAAAACTATTTTTAGACTAGAATGAGGCACTTTATTAATGGAACAAACATGAATGTAGAAATATTCACTGAAAAATAGGTTGGTATAGGATCCACGTGGAAGGGAAGCAAGTATCTAAACATTAGTTGTTCATTTTGCTAAGTTGTGTCTGATTCTTTGTGACCCCATGGACTACTGTAGCACACCAGGCTTCCTTGTCCTTCACTATCTCCCAGAGTTGGCTCAAACTCATGTCGATTGAGTCAGTGACATCATCCAGCCATCTCATCCTCTGCTGCCCCCTTATCCTCCTGCCCTCAGTCTTTGCCAGTATCAGGATCTTTTCCAGTGAGGCAGCTCTTTGCATCAGGTGGCCACAGTATTGGAGCTTCATCTTCAACATCAGTCCTTCCAGTGAATAGTCAGGCTTGATTTCCTTTAGGATTGACTTGTTTGATGTCCTTGCAGTCCAGGGAGATCAAAGCAGTCAATTTCTAGCTGCTGCTGCTGCTGCTGCTAAGTCACTTCAGTCATGTCTGACTCTTAGCCATCCCATGGACTGCAGCCTACCAGGCTCCTCCATCCATGGGATTTTCCAGGCAAGAGTACTGGAGTGGGGCGCCATTGCCTTCTCCCAATTTCTAGCTATGTAACCACTATTTCTAGCTATATAGTCATCTAAAGTCCTCCTGATTGCACTTCCCTGGTGGTCCAGTGGTTAAGACTCGATACTTTCATTATAGGGGACACAGATTCGACCCCTGCTTGGGGGACTGAGATCCCACGTGACACATGGTGTGGGATGTGAGGACTTTAAATATAAAGTCCTCCTGATCTGTAGAGGTTTCTGTACGCAGGAGGTTTACAATAGATATTTATGAGTCCGGTTTTTCATCCCCTTCCAGGACTGTTTGTTGTCACCTGTATCCTTCATTAAGCATACTGCTGTGTTGCTGGGCTTCCGAGGGGTGAAGAATGACTACTCAAGAATGACTTGAGAGTAGTCTTAGCCTTAACAGAGTCCTGTATTAATGTTTGAAACAAGGGATCTGTAGGAGGGGACAGAGCTTTAGCTAATAGCACATTTGGCAAATGCGTGCACTTATGTGGTGCATTTTATGTGCCATGTACTGTTCTGAGCATTGCATATCTTTACAGCAAACCATGAATATAGTTACTTTTATTATTCCATTATCTCAAATAAAAAATTTAGGTTCAGAAGAACTAACTTACCCAAAGTCACACAGCTCATAACTGGTACAAGCCTGATTTGAGTCTAGACAACTTAGTTCCAGAACATATGTTTTTATTCACTACACTGCATTGCTCACATAAGGAAGTGGTTGAATTTCCCAAAAGAGCAGTTCTTCCAATTTCATATTGAACCTGCAATTGGATTATCCCTAGGAAGAATGAGCAGTCCCAGAAGTATGATGAGATTTAATGACAGGCACTAAAAATTACGAATTCTACAAATTCCCCCTCCCTGGCCTTCTCCATTGTCTGGAACTCTAGCATCAGAGGCTTAGGTCTCTACTCAACACTGTGGAAAACAATGGAAAGATTAAAATTAAACTGGTGTCAGGAGATGAACTCTTAAAGATGGACAGACCTGTTCTTTGAAAAATTACTTTTTCATTTCATAAGGCTCCTAGAAAATTGGACAGGGATGTTTTGAGAATAAAGGGAAAGCAGAGCCTTGGGAGAGAAATGAAGAATCAGCTGGGTCCTGCAGCTGAGTAGCAACTGTATGTTAAATACCTTTTGTGCATGAAAATATCAAAATTAGGAATGTCAGGATGCAAGTGATGCTCAGAAAAACATTTGTACAGCTCTTTAAAGTTAAAAGAAACTCTCACATATCTGATCTATTGTAGCAGATAGCCATCATAATATCCTATGTAATTAAAAAAATAAAGACTGATGGAGACCAGTGGCTCTTCGCTGGGGGTGGATGTGTCCAGAGATTATTTGGGAGATATTTTTGATTGTCATGATTTGGGAGGACAGGCATAGCCAATGAAGTACAGTGGGTAAGGGACAAGGATGCCCTTAAATATCCTCCCTGTGACAAAGACGTCTCTGGTCCAGAACATCAGTAGTGCTGAGGTCGAGAAACCTTGTCTTGGAGCGTAAGTATTTTGGTCAGGTCATATACCTCGCAAGTATCAGGGTCAAAGCTAGAACCCAAGTCATCTGATGGCAAATCCTTTATTTGTTTCCTTATTTATATCCTTGGGCATTATACAGTATGCAGTGCGATGCAAGCCTTTTAGATCTGGAGAATTTTAAAAGTATAAATTATGAGTAGCCCTTTAGTGCTTCAGAAGAGTCAGATCACCCCTCAGAGTGTTTAATACATCCTAGGCCTATGGAGGAGAAGGGAGCGACAGATGATGAGATGATTGGAAGGCATCACCAACTCAATGGACATGAGTTTGCACAAACTCTAGGAGATGGTGAAGAATAGGGAAGCCTGGTGTGCTGCAGTCCATGGGATCGCAAAGAGCTAAACACAGCTTAGTAGCTGAACAACAACAGAGGCCTGTATTACTTCATGGAAGATGATTCCACATCCAAAACACAAATGTCACCTTCTTTATTGAGTTCTAGTATGCCAGCATTTCACAATTTCCAGCCAATTATTTTGTAAATGGGAACATGATTAATTCCTTTAATGCTATTTTTGTGATTATCGAGGTAATTAGGATTTAATCACTACTCTATTTTTGTGAGTATTTACATCTGCTCTTTGGCTAATAGGATATCATATGTTTTTTATCGACCAAACAGTTATGTGTGTGTCTATGGTGTAAATGAATAAAGGGCCTTCTTGTCTGTATCCTGTGCATTGATTTGGGATGACCCAGGTCATTTGTACATTGACTTCAGATTGTCTGATGTGACAGTGGATTGCACGAACCAGGCTGATTTAATTACTATTTTAAGTATATTAAGATAACTGTGTTCCATTTTCCCCATCTGTACCAATGATTAAATAACAGAACAATTCTAAAGATAAAAGAGAATTACTTTTTTATTATCCCTAATAAATACCAAGGATCTCTCTGACCCTCTTACATAATTTTTGCTGCCATCCTATAAGATTGTTATTATGAGCTCTATTTTATAGATGAGGATGCTAAAACTTAACAAGTTAAGCAAATTGCCTCGGGTCACACAGCCAGAACTGACAGATCTGGAATTTGATTAGCCATCCTCTGATACCAGCATCCTTGGTAGAGTTCTCAAACCTTCACACCATGTCCTCAGCCTTAATCTTAGAACCTGGAATGGGTCATCAAGAAGGTGGTCACCTCTCCATTCCTAAGCACCTTCATGAAAAATGTACCACATTTGCAACGCAGTGTAACTAAATATCGTGATTTTAAAATGTTTAGCCAAGAGTTCTATTAAATAAAGCTGTGTTCATCCTAGTTCTTTTCTGAAGGACTCTGTTAAGGCCGGTACTGGTGCCAAGTGCTTTAGCCATTCTGAATTCCAATAGCAGTATTGATTTTTTTCTTTTTTTTGCATTTTTTACACAAATGTTTGTTTCTCTGTTAAATATTCCCTTTAAATACAAGGAATGAATTCTAAATCATCATAAAGATAAATTAAAAATGAAAGCCCTCCAGTATAGTGTGCATAATCACTGTGTACTTGGTTACTACTGTTGTTTACTGTTTAGCATCAAAAACAAATACATCTTATTTGAAAATCATGCTATAGGATTTTTAGCTCTTCCTCTGGGACCAGTTTGCTCGATCACTTAAGAGATGCTCACAGGGCATCTATTATGTCCTAGATCCAGGAGATTAAGTTCTAAAACAGAGTCCCTGCATTCAGGGAAGCTAATGTTCCATCTGATAGGAGGGTTAACAGGTAAGGAAAACTTCTGGATTGAGTTGAATGGGAAGAAATTAAGTGGCTGCAGAAACGAGATTAACAGGAAAAGGGAAATCCATTTAGAAATGTAAGCCAGGGAAAGTCTATAAGGAACAACTATCCACAAGTTGAGGTCTCGGGAGAGTGTGAAGGTGATAGCTGTGTCCTGATGTCAAGGCAGACAGAGAGCAAATATTACAGAAAAGTCCCGAGGCAGGAAGGGAGTCAGATGCTTTAGGAACCTGCAGAAGACCTGTGTGTCTAGACCTCACTGAAGGATAGAAAGATTAAGATGAAATGAGAAGGGCAAAGTCAGGAGAAGGGCAAAGGCCAGATTCCTCAGGCCATTATAGGTTCTGGGAAAGAATTTGTTCTGAGTGCAAAGTGGAGCTGAAGAAGGATCTGTAAGCCTGAGGGGTGACGTAATTTGTACTTTAAAAGACCGCCTGGCCGCTGACTGAAGGATGCGCTTGAGAGGCAGGAGTAGAAATAGCCAGATCATTTAAGAGGCTGTTGTGGTAGGTTGGGTGAGAAAGGGGGAGCCAAGGAGATAGACAGGAGTGGGTAGATTTGAAAGATGCAGTAAATATTCAACAGACATCTACCTTGAATAAGCCATCTGTGTACATTTCTTATTTCTCCAGCTATCCTCTAAGGCAAGCTGTACGCCTTGTTTATCTGCATACCCTTCCCTTCTGCTATAGTCATGCTGCAAACAGGCTTCCCTCCAGTCCCCCTGTTCCAGTTTTGTGTCTGTCCGTGGAAGTGCTTCCTTCCCACCTGGTGGTAGATATTTGTCCCTAATTGCCGGCCCTGAGATGCGCCATCCACATTTGCCATTCTGCCAAAGTCATACCATGTTGTGGAATATTTTAATTTTTTGAGTTCAGCTCTTGCATCTCATTAAAAGTGTATTGTCTGACATATTTCAGGAAGAAGTAAGCTTAATAATAACTCATTTAATTTAAGCCTCTCAAGAAGGAAGAAAACATTTTCAATGAAAATGCATAACATGGCCCATCAAGGATTTTTCTTTCTTATTCTTCAGCAGTTTAATGATGAGCGGTAATCTACAATAAGCTTTCCTTTTGGATAATGTGGTTATAGCTGCCAAAGAGAGAATGGTTACATCCTGTCTCATATTTCTAGCAGTTATCCCAACAGAACATTGAAACCATATTAGCAATTAAAGTAATATAATTACTAAATAAAGCACACATCCGAATTATATTTATCTGTATGTAGGTAAATATCATAAATAAAGATGAGGCTGTCAAGTGATGTAACCATGATTTAATAGTTTGAAAGTGACAGGATGATAGAAATATTTTCCAGTTGGTCATATGAAGTAAACTTACCATTTGGGGTTTATCTGCTTTAATTTCAGAATTACCATTTCTGAAGATGGAAGCCTCAGAATCATCAATGTGACTAAATCAGATGCTGGAAGTTACACCTGCATAGCCACTAACCATTTTGGAACTGCGAGCAGTACTGGAAACCTTGTAGTAAAAGGTAATGACTAACCCAGAGAACCAGAGAAGGCAGTGGCACCCCACTCCAGTTCTCTTGCCTGGAAGATCCCATGGGTGGAGAAGCCTGGTGGGCTGCAGTCCATGGGGTCGCTAAGAGTCGGACACGACTGAGTGACTACACTTTCCCTTTTCACTTTCATGCATTGGAGCAGGAAATGGCAACCTACTCCAGTGTTCTTGCCTGGAGAATCCCAGGGACAGGGGAGCCCGGTGGGCTTCTGTCTATGGGGTCGCACAGAGTCAGACACAACTGAAGTGACTTAGCAGCAGCAACCCAGAGAACACGTAGATTGATACATGTGTTGCCATTTCAAGTAATGTAACCTATTGAAGTGGCACCCTTCATATTAATATGTACAGATATCACTGTGTTGCTAAATTAATCCATCAAGGCAAACACGGTATGATTAACAGTTCTTAGAGAACTGTCAGTCGTGAATATGACAGAAAGGCTATCTTATTTCAGAATCATCCAATACAATTTTGAGAATCACTGCCATTGTATCTATTATAGTATTCTAACTAATGTTATCTTCAATCCTTTAATTAAATTTCTTCAAGTCTCTATAGATTTGAAATTCATGTCTAGGAACACCGTGCTAACAAATTAAAAACCCATGGCTCAAATACTGTTTTTAGCTAACATTGTTTAAACAATGACATTGGAGATTTTTTAAAGAGCTGCCTTGGTTATTCAGAGGCGTGGATATGGATTGTTGTACTCATAAAGGGCTTTGGCCACCTCTGCGCTTTGCTTCAGTCACCCAGCCAACCCTGCCGGTTTTAAGGAAATAACATTTTCCACATTCCTTCACCTGGGTGGTTTATAGTAGATGACAGAACACCAGTTTGATGGGATGTGCTGAAAGTACCAAGTAAGAATTGTGAAGATGAGGTTTTAATTTACATTTCATTTGCATTTCTGTCACTTTATATCTGGCTGCCAAATCAAAGAATTTTTGAATTGAAGGGACCTTGGCCATGATCTGACTGAGGAAGATAAAGCTCAGGTTGGCGAGTTTCTCAAGGTCACCAATAGCAGATGTGAACCCTGGAATCCTGCTTTTGCATTCTTGCTGGTTCTTTCTACTGTGCCAGGAAATCTTACTCATTTTTCCTGTTTCTCCATAATAGATATAGATGTGTTACAGTGTATTTATCATTTCTCCCTTGCGCATTCGTAACTCCCTCTGTGAAATAAGATAACCTAAGGGAAAGAAAAATATCCCAGAAAGAATATTTGCCTCTGTTTTCACAAAGAAAGCTAAAAACTATCTAATTACATATTTTGGAATCATTAGAAATTTGAAAAGTACTGCCATTTAGGGAAGCCTTTTTATCATAGACATACTTGTCTATGTAGATAGAAAACTGTAAGTCCAAGAGTCAGACATAAATCTATGCTTATATTGACTCAACTATTTCAATCTATTAATTATTCATTTGGAGCAATAGCATAGGTATGTGACTGACTGTGTGTTCACTCTGTTTTATAGGGCAAAGAAAAAAAGTTTAGATAATACTGGCATAGCAAAATTTCAGCTAGTGTCTTCACTAATGTATAGCTTTCTCAATTACAAAGGAAAATTAGTGATGACCTAGAACCAGGAGGAACCCCAAGGTTTCAGAGATGATTAATAGCATAGCTAAGACCTGATTAGCTATGAAGTAAGATAGTCTAAGGCAAATAAAAATATCCCAGAAAGAATGTTTGACTCTATTTTAATTTAATGAAGAAAGCTAAAAATTAACTACTTACATATTTTGGAATCATTATAAGTTTGAAAAATACTGCCATTTAGGGAAGGCTTTTTATCATAAACATACTTGTCTGTGCAGATAGAAAACTGTAAGTCCAAGAATCAGACATAAGTCTATGTTTACCTAAGCACAGGCGCCATATATATGCTCTATATATTGTTAAAACTGGTTTTTTTTTCACATGTAGAAATAAATTATGCCCTGTGTTTGGTTGGCATCCATCCTATAAGCCTTGACTTCTTCAGCTCTCAAAATAGTTGGCAAAAGTTCCTCTCTTTCCCATTAGAGTTCCTCTTCCAGCAGTACCACCAGTCCCAAGGTAAAACCATTCACAGGCCTGCAGAGACTGCCCTGCTGCTCTGCTTATACTGAATTATGGTGCAAAGCTTAGCGATACACCAATGATATCCCAAGATATGCCATGATCGCCTCCTTATTTGGGTGGATATAAATGTTGTTGAGTAGTAACTTCTACCTATGTTAAGAAACTTAACACTTCATTTCTTGCCTTCCAGTTAACATGTTAAACAATGATTTCCCCATGTATGGTATAAGAGATCATTTTAGACAATTCAGAGTTAATATTTTTTGTTTATTTTTACTAACTATATATATATATATCTTTCCACGTGTATTAGAAAAATGTTACTTTTTCATTAATGGCAGTGATTTTTTAAAAACTCCTTTTAAAATATATTTATATTTCTAAAGAAATATTGTTTGTATTATTATAAAAGGATGTACAAAAGGTTATGAAGGTGGTACACAAAGACTGGAAGCTGTGATTAGTGCCAGTTTTCCATTTCCATACTAAAACATAAGAGAGTTTTAATGGACTTTAAGGGAAAGGATGGAGAGGGACATGTAACAGGGGCAGTACACACCTGCCTGTGTGGAGACATGTTATGCTGAGGCAAATGAGCCCTGAGATTGTGTAATAGATGGAGAAGGAGGAAGGGCAGGTCCAAAAGAGCCCGGTGGCCTGTGGAAAGAGGAAAGCGGAGATCTGGAGGCAGAAACCGTGCTGTCAAAGTAGCATGTCCCCCACCTGATCGTGGGTGAATTCCTTTGTTTCAAAGCAGAGTTCTTTCCAGGCTTGGCTGTGGGTGTTCAACTGTAGTCACTTTTCCCAGAGAGGCCGTCTAATTTTCTGTTTTGTTTTGTGTAGGTATTTATCTATCTATTTTTGGCTGTACCGGATCTCCGTTGCAGTGCAGGCTTTCTCTAGCTGCAGTGAGTGGGGGGTGTGCTTGTTTGCAGCACTCTAGCTCCTCATTGCGGTGGTTTCTCTTGCTGAGGAGCACGGGCTCTAGGCTCATTAGCTCAGTAGTTGCAGCTGACGGGCTCAGTAGTTGTGCCTCATGGGCTTAGTTGCTCCTAGGCATGTGGAACCTTTCTGGACCAGGGATCTAACCCATGTCCCCCACATTGGCAGGAGGCTCCTCAACCACTGTACCACCAGGGAAGTCCCCTCTGATTCTTAATATTTTCTCCCAAGTGAGATGGGGAAAAAAAGAAAATGAGCTTTATTTGGTTAACACGCTCACAGGCGTTAACCCTGTGACTTGGGTAAGAGATGTTTCAGAGTATATTTGTTTCCTGTTGCTTGATTCTGAGTCCCATTTGCATTAATGGGAAGTATGCGTGTGTGTGTGTGTGTGTGTGTGTGTGTGTGTGTGTGTGTGTGCGCGCGCGCGCGCGCGCACACGTGCAGAGGGGCATCCAGACTGCCAGGCCGCTGAGAAGGACATTAACATAAACGGAGAAATACAGTTTAGAAATCTGCCTCATAAAGCATGATAAAGGCAGACAAAACTGTTCTGAACTCCACATGAACTGTGCCAGGTCTTGAATCACACATCAAAATGCTTGAGCCTTACACCTTTAATGTAAATGTAGCAAAATAGCCTGAAATGTGATGGAGCGCTGTATCTTAATTCAATTTAGAGATCCACAAAGGGACTGGTTTATCAGAGAAGTTATGCTCTAACCTTAAAATGTGCTTATATTCGTTTTGATCTCCTCCAGTATCTGGGATTAAAACACCATGAAGGTCAGGCATCAGACAACATCTTCTCTAACCTTTTTGCAATAATTCTGTCATTAGCAATGCTTTTAAGATCCAATTCTCTTCCATCCCCCTACACCAGTTTTTTTGGAGAGAAGCTGAAGATACTGTCAAGCATAGGGACAGTAAGTAAAGCCGGCAGGGGAAAAGGGGAGAAGGGAACAGATCCACTGCAGCAGGTACAGCAGGTTTAAAATAAATCTCTAGCAGACGACCACAGAATGGATAAATATTCAGATTATGCACCAGCGGGCTTCCAAACCGCAGGATTCTGACAGGTGCCCAGGGGGCTCTTGATTATCATCCCATCATCTGAATTTCTAAATTTGACTGATTTTTTTTTTTTTTAGCTAGTTAGCGTCTATTTGGAATTTTGAGTCACTGTTTTAAGCAAGAACGGTTCTCAAGTCAGACCTCTGAATCCTAACAGAAAGCATCATATTTGACCTTTCATGGAAGATGTGCTTTAGTGATTGTGAACATCATTAAGAACTAGATGGAAGGCAGGCTACATTTCCATGCAGTACTGTACTTACTAATTCAATTTTATCTCTAGAGCAGAGTTAAAGGCATGCCATTTAACTCACATGCATGAGGCAGTGTCTTTATTGTACAGGCTTCCTATCACAGGTATTTTTAAGTAGCAGTCCTCAAGAAGAGTGACTTCTGTTTGTCTTGGATATAATTCAGCAAGATAACTATGGTAATAGCTACCCTAGATCTTATTGATCACCTCCCAGGCTCAAAATGAAATGCAGGGCTGTAAGCTGTGCTGTTATCTAGCTGAACTACATCCAAAGTGACCTTGAGTAACTAACTCTCTGGCTGGTGGTTCCAGACCATACTTTGAGGACCCCTGAAAGTGAAAGAAAGTGAAAGTGTTAGTCACTTAGTCATGTCCAACTCTTTGTGACCCCATAGACTGTAGCCCGCCAGGCTCCTCTGTCTATGGAGTTCTCCAGGCAAGCTACTGGAGTGGGTTGCCATTCCCTTCACCAGGGGATATTCCCAACCCAGGGATTGAAACCGGTTCTCCTGCATTGCAGGCAGATTCTTTACCATCTGAAGCTCTATCCTACATCAAAGAACTTTGAACATGCTACCAACTAAGTGAAAATTCAGTGGAATGCTTAATAGAAATGCATATCCCTACTGCCTCACCCTTAACGTAACAAATCTAAATCTTTGAGGATGAGATGTGAAAACCATACATTTTTAATAAACACCCCACTTGGTCCTCATACACACCAGAGTCTAAAAAGACTGAATTTTCAGTCACTGGCAAACTATGGCCTATGGGCCAAATTCAGCTAGCCATCTATTTTTGTATAATGCAGTAGCTAAGAATGGCTTCCCTGTGTTTTGCTGGTTGAAAAGAAATCAAAAGAATAAGAATACTTTCAGATATGTAGAAATTTTTATGAAGTTCTTATTTCAGTGTGCGTAAATCAGATTTTAGTGAGATACAGCCATGTCGCTTGTTTACATTATTGATGATGGTTGGGTCTGTACAACAGCAGAGTCGAATAGTCAAGACAGAGACCATGTAATAGCCCACCAGACTCCTCTGTCCGTGGGATTCTCCAGGCAAGAATACTGGAGTGAGTTACCCTTCCCTTCTCCAGGGGATCTTCCTGATCCAGGGATAGAACCCGCCTCTATTGCGTTGCAGGCAGATTCTTTACCATCTGAGCCACGAGGGGAGACCATGTAATGTATAGCTATCCTCAGTTTTGCCTCTTGACCAGCAAAACCTGAAGTATTTGCTACTCAGTTTTTTACAGAAAAAAAATAAACTTTCTAATCCCTTCTCTTTTTTAACTTTTTATTTTATGTTAGAGTATAGCTGAGTAACAATGTTGTGATGGTTTCAGGTGGACAGCAAAGGGACTCAGCAACGCACAAGCATATGTCTAGTCTCCACCAAGCTCCTCTCCCATCCAGGCTGCTATATAACATTGAATAGAATTCCCTGTATTATATGGTAGGACCTTATTAAATTATCCATTTTACATATACCAGTGTACACATACTGAGCCCAAACTCCTTAACTGTCCCTTCCCCATCCTTCCACCCTGCTGCTGCTGCTAAGTCACTTCAGTCGTGTCCGACTCTGCAACCCCATAGACGGCAGCCCACCAGGCTCCCCCATCCCTGGGATTCTCCAGGCAAGAACACTAGAATAGGTGCCATTTCCTTCTCCAATGCATGAAAGTGAAAAGTGAAAGTGAAGTCGCTCAGTCCTACCACCCTGGCGACCATAAATTCGTTAAGTCTGTGAGTCTGTTTTGTAAATAAGTTTATTTCTGTCATTTATTTTTAGATTCTGCATATAAGGGATGCCATATGATATTTCTCCTTCTGTGTCTGACTTACTTCACTCAGTATGACAGTCTCTAGGTCCATCCATGTTGCTGCAAGTTGCATTGTTTCGTTCTTTTTAATGGCTGAGTAATATCCCATTATATATATTTATCACATCTCCTTTATCCAGTCCTCTGTCAGTGGATTGACAGAGGTTGATTCCATGCCTTGACTATTGCAAACTGTGCTGCAATCAACATTGGGGTGCATGTATCTTTTGAGACCATGTTTTTCTCCAGATATATGCCCAGGAGAAGGGTTGCAGGGTCATATGGTAGCTCTATTTTTAGTTTTGGTTGCTCTCTATACAAATTTTATACTGATTTCACATGGGTTTTTAAATGTTTCTTAGCAAATAAATTTCATTTAAGTTTTTAAAAAATTTAATATGTAAATATATTTATTTTATTTCAATTTTTATTCAGTGCACAGAATTACTTGTATTTTAAGAAAAAGTAAATTTGTACTTTATCTTTGTTAGGAAAAGGGGTTCTTTTTTCTTAAATTTATTTATTTTTAATTGGAGGATAATTCATTTACAATATTGTATTGATTTCTCCCGTTTATAAACATGAATCGGCCACAGGTATACATATGTCCCCTCCTTCTTGAACTTCGCTCCAACCTCCTACCCTACCCCACCCCTCTTGGTGCCATTTCCTTCTCCAGGGGAGCTTCCCCACCCAGGGATCAAACCCAGGTCTTCCGCATTGAAGGCAGTCACTTAACCCTCTGAGCCACCAGGGATGTCCTCCTTGGTTGTCAGTGAAACATAAACATTCAGTTCAGTTCAGTTCAGTTCAGTTCAGTCACTCAGTCGTGTCCGACTCTTTGCAACCCCATGAATCGCAGCACGCCAGGCCTCCCTGTCCATCACCAACTCCCGGAGTTCACTCAGACTCACGTCCATCGAGTCAGTGATACTATCCAGCCATCTCATCCTCTGTTGTCCCCTTCCCCTCCTGCCCCCAACCCCTCCCAGCATCAGAGTCTTTTCCAATGAGTCAACTCTTCGCATGAGGTGGCCAAAGTACTGGAGCTTCAGCTTTAGCATCATTCCTTCCAAAGAAATCCCAGGGCTGATCTCCTTCAGAATGGACTGGTTGGATCTCCTTGCAGTCCAAGGAACTCTCAAGAGTCTTCTCCAACACCACAGTTCAAACGCATCAATTCTTCAGTGCTCAGCTTTCTTCACAGTCCAACTCTCACATCCATCCATGACCACTGGAAAAACCATAGCCTTGACTAGAAGGAACTTTTGCTGGCAAAGTAGTGTCTCTGCTTTTGAATATGCTATCTAGGTTGGTCATAACTTTTCTTCCAAGGAGTAAACGTCTTTTAATTTCATGGCTGCAGTCACCATCTGCAGTGATTTTGGAGCCCCCAAAAAATAAAGTCTGCCACTGTTTCCACTGTTTCCCCATCTATTTCCCATGAAATGATGGGACCAGATGCCATGATCTTCTGAATGTTGAGCTTTAGGCCAACTTTTTCACTCTCCTCTTTCACTTTCATCAAGAGGCTTTTTAGTTCCTCTTTACTTTCTGCCATAAGGGTGGTGTCATCTGCATATCTGAGGTTATTGATATTTCTCCCGGCAATCTTGATTCCAACTTGTACTTCTTCCAGCCCAGCATTTCTCATGATGTACTCTTCATAGAAGTTAAATAAGCAGGGTGACAATATACAGCCTTGACGTACTCCTCTTCCTATTTGGAACCAGTCTGTTGTTCCATGTCCAGTTCAAACTGTTGCTTCCTGACCTGCATATAGGTTTCTCAAGAGGCAGGTCAGGTGGTCTGGTATTCCCATCTCTTTCAGAATTTTCCACAGTTGATTGTGATCCACACAGTCAAAGGCTTTGGCATAGTCAATAAAGCAGAAATAGATGTTTTTCTGGAACTCTCTTGCTTTTTTGATGATCCATTGGATGTTGGCAATTTGATCTCTGGTTCCTCTGCCTTTTCTAAAACCAGCTTGAACATCAGGAAGTTCACGGTTCACGTATTGCTGAAGCCTGGCTTGGAGAATTTTGAGCATTACTTTACTAGCCTGTGTCATGTGTAAAATTAGATATCCCTGGAAATTTGCTATATGTAGCAGGGAGCTCAGATCAGGTACACTCTGGAAAAGGGTTCTTAGTAGTATTTAACTAAGACCACATATGCTCCTAATACAGAATTAGTTTGTGTCCTCATTCTCTAACCCTGCAAAGTGAAAGTGTTCTTTGGCTTCCTGAACATTTAATTATTTGTCCCCTTGCCAGAATTAGTGCTCATTGTCTATTCCATCAAATGTTTGTTTATATTTAGAAGACAAGATGCTATCCAATAATACAGATTGCAGAAAAAAGGAATTTTCTTACCAATAGAAGGAGTTTCTACAACATTATTACAGTGCATTATTTAAAATTGTTCCTCTGTTTTAACTATAGGAAATTGAAAAATATCAGCCTCTCCATGCATGGCATGACTGACACGATAATGCAGTCTTTTCAATTGGAATTTTTTTGAAAATAAGTTTGAAGCAGCCCACATCTTCTATGTAAAATTATTCAAGGCTTTTTCCATATTTGACTGGGGATCAATCAGAAATCAGTAATCAGCAATGACATTTTGCTACTAACACGTAACAAAAGCTCTTAATGTTGGGCCCTTATAACAGAATACATTTCTACCTAATTAGATGTCTTCCACTGGAACCAATTATTTAGAGGCAATAATTAAGGGTCTTTCTAATAGGATTAGCACAAATTCTGACCCAAGGCATTTAGAGTAGGAAGGAAAAGTTTGTTGTTAGAAGTGCAGAATGCTAATTACGTTAGATCCCCTGGTAGAACAGTGGTCAGAACATTTCAGTACTAGATCCTATTAGATCTGAGAAGACCTACCACTCTAGAGTTTGCAGCAGCTAACTCAAATAGTGGGACTTCCCTGATAGCTCAGTTCTAAGGAGTCTGCCTGTAGTGCAGGAGACCCCAGTTCAGTTCCTGGGTCAGGAAGATCCACTGGAGAAGGGATAAGCTACCCACTCCAGTACTCCTGGGTTTCCCTTGTACCTCAGCTGGTAAAAAATCTGCCTGCAATGCAGGAAACCTGGGTTCAATTCCTGGGTTGGGAAAATCCCCTGGAAAAGGCTACTGACTCCAGTATTCTGACCTGGAGAATTCCATAGACTATATCCATGGGGTTGCAAATAGTCGGACACAACTGAAGGACTTTCACTTTCACTTCACAACTCAACTAGCAAAAGCCTAAAGAAAGGGTGGGTGATTGGGCTCTTACGCTTCCTCTGTTCACTGACCATGACGTAACCTAGAACTCTTTTTCTGCCAAATAATGAAGCCCAGATTTTTATGAAACAGAGCATAATTACTTCCCCTGAGATTCTTATGAGCCCTAATGAAGGCCACATAGATTTAGCAAATAAAGTGCCTTTAGCAATATCAATCATGGATATAATCATTCTTTGCCTGATCCTCTCTGTAAAAGAGCTTTTCTCCTTTTATAATGCTGAGATTTAAATGTATTAAGACTGTGTGCCAGGGCAGTCTACCCTGAATCCATCCTGCCCATCATTTTTCCACTTTTGGTCTAGAGGAAAGTCATAATTCCTTAACTATTGTGTTTCTCTATGCCAACCCTGCCCTTCCCTAAGAAGGCCTCATGCTGAAGGCAGCTTTCATGTTCTTGCCTTTAATATAAAATGCATAGTGTGGACTAACAAGATTTTGAAAAATTGTCAGCCTCATTAATAATCAGGGCTTCCCCGATGGCTCAGCAGATAAAGAATCTGCCTGTAATTCAGGAGACACAGGTTCAATCCCTGGGCTGGGAAGATTCCCTGGAAAAGGGAAGGCACTCCAGTACTCTTGCCTAGAAAATTTCATGTACGGAGGAGCTGGCAGGCTGCAGTCCAATGGGTCACAAAGAGTCAGACACGACTGAGTGACTAAGCACATTAGTAATTAGGGAAATGCAAATTAAAGCACCAGTGTGATACGGCTTTACATATAAGATTGCCAAAAGCTAGACATCTAACCAAATAATTCGTTAGTAAGAATGGAAGGAAAATAGTACTCACATAGTTTAAGTAGGAATGTGACCTGGGATAGACACTGATATGAACAAGAAAAGTTGGCCCAGCAATTCTATTTGAGATATTTACTCTAGAGGAAATTATACGTATTCTGAGATGGACTTGCAAAAATGTTCATTACGTTGTTTGTACATTATGTTGACAAAAAACTTGCAGGCAAATTAAAGAATAATACATATGGTAGTATTTCATATAATGTATTTTATATAATGTATATAGCATGATTTAATAGAGAATTAGTAATAAAAATAATACCATGAAATGTTGAAACATAAAAATACAATGCTCAGCGTAAGTGCTAACTTGTGATTTTAATTTGTGAGGAAGGAGATATGGAGTAAGGTTATATTAAAGGACTTTAGCTGTATTGATAATATTTTACTTGGGGGTAAATGCTTAATGTATATTTAGAGGGGAAAAAGGGCTAGAGGTGTATGGGGAAAATGTTAAAGACTGTTAATTCTATAAATGGAAATATGAGTATTGGTAATCATTTTTTTATAGTTTTACATGAGTGATCTCTGTAAGGAAATTAAAAAAAGAAAGCCCTCAGGTCAGAATTCCTGTACATGGTCAGGTATTAGAGTCAAAATCACCCAGAGAATACATCTTATTTTCTCCTTCTCTTCTAGACATTGTAGAATAGAGAAAACCTTGTTACTAGTGATATTTAACCCGCTTGATCCAAGTATTTTCTTTTAAGGGAAAAAAAAACCACTACTGTAGAATGAAATGAATGGTTTATTTCCTAGTGAGTGCTTACCAGTCAAAATAAACAAAACAAAGAATGCAAACAGAATATGACTCTTTGGCTTCATTAAATGTGAAGCACATAATTAATTTCTTTTCCAGCAATTCAAAGAGACTTGTGTTGTACTGATTCAGTTTAATTGAACTTATTACCACAAGCAGATAATAAGAAGTATATTGAAGATATCCATCTGGTTTGCACCGAAAACTTCACATGTTTCATTCTTCACGGCTGTCACAGTCCATACTAATTGCCTTATTTCGGCTGTTTTACAATCAGTATGACTTAGCTATTAATGAGATAAAACCCTTACTTGAGAGGAGGTGGATATTAAAAAGCATGGATCTCTGACCTACCTCTGCCACCACTTCTGAACACATGCCCAGCATTATTAAAGTTGTATATTTTTCAAATACATAAATAAAAATCCCTCTCTTTCTCATGTACATCTTTTAAAGTTACATCTGTCCTCTTCCATCTTGCCACAGAGCTAGTCCCCTACTGAAGGAAAGAAATGGTTTATGTTGAGATTTTTTTAGTCATAAAATGTTGCAGAGTCAATGTGGTTTGTTTTCACCTATACTGAGTTTACTTTTTTATAATGTCCAATGCTGAAATGGATTTAATGCTAAATGGATTAAGCGACTAATTGTGTTATAAATAAGAAGGAAAGTAAAATTAAGCACTTTTATTTTCTGTTCCTAAATATCAGAGCTTCCTGTGGGGTTTGAGAATGATGTTTTGTCATGCAGACTGGCTTTATTATGGACATGATTCCCTCATAAGCAGAGGGGGTGTGTGTGTGTGTGTGTGTGTGTGTGTGTGTGTGTGTGTGTTTCAATTCATCCTTCTTGTATTTTAAAGGCAGCCCCATGGGGGAATCCAAGAGTTGGTTCCCAACTTTGAAAAGGAAAATTCTGTCTATTACAAACCTTGAACCAGAAAAGAGATATATCAGAATAATTCATAAGTGACTCTCACTTACCTTCCTTTCTTGGCATCTGTTTTCTGCGCCAGAAGCAGGAGGAATAGTGCCCTCCCAAACTTGTCACCTCACCAAACCATGATTGAATTTCTCTGGCTGTCATTCGCAATCAAATCTAAGAAAGCCCTCGGAAAGACTGTGTGGGCCTTCAGGTTAAATACAGAACCTGACCAAGATGAAAGCAAGTTAATTAACATTTCCATCAACTCTCTCTGATTTACTCTAGCGAGATCCATTTCTAAAAGGTTAAAATGGTTGTCTCTTTTATGCAGCCATTTGAAGAGCTGAAAGTAGGTTACTGGTTATGGGAGAAGAAATGTAAGCAGAACATTTAGAGCAATGGGGGCTTCTTACCTGGCCTTATAGCAGTTCTATAATCAGTGTGCAAGACATGTTGTTAAGTGAAGATTAGCAACATCTGCTTTGAAAATTTCCTGAACTGGAAAACATGTCACCTATTATCATATTAACTCCCCCTCACCTTTCTCTCTTTTCAGCAGTAGAACTGCTTTGCAATATAAGTAAAGTTTGGCTACCTGAAACAGTAGGATCCTAAGGGTGCAATCAGAAGTGCCGTCTCTTCCGCATATACTCTTATAAGCCTAGCCCACATCTCCTCTCATATAATATGTATCTGCCTCTACTGCCTTTGCCCACAGCATAAGTAAAACATCTGGTCACATGGTCACAATGCTATTTGTACTAATACGTTTTGATGCTTAAGACAAAAGAAACAATTATAAAAACCAATATAGACGATATAGGAACACTGATGCAGTCTGGATGTGAGAGTTGGACTGTGAAGAAAGCTGAGCACTGAAGAATTGATGCTTTTGAACTGTGGTGTTGGAGAAGACTCTTGAGAGGCCCTTGGACTGCAAGGAGATCCAACCAGTCCATTCTAAAGGAGATCAGTCCTGGGTGTTCTTTGGAAGGAATGATGCTAAAGCTGAAACTCCGTACTTTGGCCACCTCACGTGAAGAGGTGACTCATTGGAACAGACTCTGATGTTGGGAGGAATTGGGGGCAGGAGGAGAAGGGGACGACAGAGGATGAGATGGCTGGATGGCATCACTGACTCGATGGATGTGAGTCTGAGTGAACTCTGGGAGTTGGTGATGGACAGGGAGGCCTGGCGTGCTGCAGTTCATGGGGTGGCAAAGAGTCGGACACGACTGGGCGACTGAATTGAACTGAACTGAACTGAACTGAACTGAACTGATGCAGTCCGGATATGAGGAAATAGTCAAAAGGTGTAAAAGATGTAGCCATCTCTCCCCCTGTAAGACGCTGTGGGCCTTGGACCACAAGCAATAGAATTGCCTAGAGTTTTGTTTTTAATAAATGCACATTCCTGGACCCCTGTCCTGATGAACAAAACCCTCCAGGGGTGCAACCCAGAAATTTTCATTTTTAGTAAGTTCCGCAAAGAATGCCTACATACATCAAAGGTCAAAAACCTAGGAGCTCACAGTCTAAGGGTGGATACTATTAACAAGAGCCAAGAAATAGACTGTGTTCAGACTGTGGAAGGAATAAAAAAGTGGAGTGAGTGACTAACTAGGGTAAAGGTGATCACTGAACTGGGAATTAAAAAATGAATCAGAGTTCAGCAGGTTAAAAAATGTAAAGGTAATTACAGGCAGAAAACACTTATCTAATGTATGAGAGGAATGGAAATCCTCAGCACATTCAGGAAAAATACATGTGAAAGAGAAGATGAGAGCACTTCTTAAGAAGCAATCCCTGAAACACTTTTGATCCCATTTCAGCAACTGTGGACCGTAGAGAGAAAAATATTTTGATTTTTCTTTTTTAAAGCAAAGAAAACAGGTTCTATCAATTGTACCTAAATGATCTTGACACCAACTTCAGGGGAAATTTTGCATCTTCCAAGAAAATTTAGAAAGAAAAGCTATTATCACCAACATAGGATTTTTTTTAATTACCTTTAAAGTAGGTGATAATCCATATTATTTACAGAAATATTAGGAAAAAGACAATCTCATTATTCAGAGAGAGCTGCATAAGTTTTTATGTTGTCTTCCAGAATTACATCCAGGCATACCTATATATATGTAATAGATGTATGTGTATGTATGCATGTATATGTATGTCTCTGTGTGTATATTTATTTATTATTTATTTACTTGGCTGTGCTGGCTCTTAGTTGCAGCAAGTGGAATCTTTACATGTGGCCTGTGGGATCTAGTTCACTGACGAGGACTGAACCCGGGCCCACTGCACTGGGAGCAGAGAGACTTAGCCACTGTGCCACCAGGGAAGTCCCTATGTGTGTATCTGTCTTCAGACCTGTAAATAAACATTCTTGTTACCGAAAGATTATACTATACACGTCGTCCCGTAACTTCTTTTGTCATTAATAACTTGCTGCCAGCATAGATTTTCAAATGAGAAATAAATACTAACCTTTTTTTTTTCTCTTATAAATATATTCCTTTCTCCTGCTAGTCAAAATAGCATCAGGAAGACACCTTTAAAAAAACTCCCTTGTGTTACATATGCAGGCAAGATGTAGAGAGGAGACAGGACGATGATTTGGAGGACTGGTTGAAATGTCTCACCCAAAAATTTTGATTAGGGCATTCACGTCAGCCTGGAAGGGAGGTCCTGAACTATCCCTCTGCCCTCTTTCCTCAACCTTTCCCTATTGAAATTTCTTATCAGTGACACATGACGTTACTCATAATATGCTGAATATATTTTCTGATCACATGGACCATAAGGGAATAGATGAAATGACAGAACCAGTATTTAAAAGATAACATGGGAACCAAATGTAACAAGATTAATTTCAATACTGGCAACTGTAAAGGTTTGTACTTGGCTCCAAAAGTAAAGTTGAAAGAGTAAAAGTTTAGGGTCAAGCTATGTGTTAAAGGTCTTGCTGACTGTAAGATTACTGGTGAGTTAACAATATTCTGTGCTTTAAAAAAAAAGCAAATTATATCTATAACTTAATGGAGAACCCAAAACAAGAGAGGAAACCAAAATTCTTAAACTCTCCAGTAGCCCCAGTGAAAATAAAACTTGAGGACAACTGTGGGTTTTTTCAGACTGACATTAAAATTTAAAATCAGCCTAGAGAAAGACAACTGAGCAAATGGTAGGAGACATAGCTGAAGGATGTTAAGCCAAAGAAGAGGAGTTAGGGAGGGTGGAAAGGAACATTTCAAGAGCTGTCAAACTCTATGTGGTATCAAAGGGCAGTCCCTAAATAGGTAATAAATGTAACAGAGGATATTATTTGTGTTCAATAGAAAGAATTCATGCAACAGATAGGAGTTGTGTGGTCTCAGTGGCCTGCAAAAGGCATTTCCCAGTTATTTTAACATTTTTGTGACCTGCTTCAGTGACTTTGTAAACATTGATCCGTATGAACCTCCCAATTCTGAAATGTTATCAGTCTATGATTTTATAGTTTGAAAAATTTATTTCTGCCCTATGCTTCCCACCCCTGAGCAAAAATATTGCCGCTAGGTTGAATTCTGTCATGGTGACATTATTTTCTTATGGCAAAGTCTTTCTGTTTTTGTTTTTCCTCCCAGCATGAATTTATCCATAATCACGAATGCAGTATGGGTTGAAAAGGTTATTCTGCTAATTATGAATAGTTTATTCTTAAAAGAGTCCTATAAAAATTGATTTTCTCTTACCTACGTGTTGAATTTGAGGCTGTTGCATAAACAATACCTGTGTTCATTGCTTGAGTTTTGAACCCTTCAAGAGGTAAGCCAAGGCAGTCAGGCAGATGGCAATCAGATGTCAGCTTTGTAATTCATACAACTGGTAGGTAAGAAAGCGACTGGGTACATAGCACTGGTGGGCTTCCTAAGGCGGAACTGCAAACTGGGTAGACTGGTACCATGGCACAGCCTCAGGTCAGTCATTATGAACCTTATAATGTGGAGGATCAGACCCCTGTATGTGGTTGCAGGAGAAGGTAATGCAGACCCAGAAATTCTTCATTGATTTTTCCCAGGTTCACCACTGGATTAGAAAGAGTGAGGTTAGGGGAGGAGAGAAGAGAGGACTCTTAAGAAACATTAAGAGTCTTTAAACGTCAGCTATAGACCAGAGTTTGCAAACTGGTAGCTCTCATGGCTCGGAGAAGGCAATGGCAGCCCACTCCAGTACTCTTGCCTGGAGAATCCCACGGACGGAAGAGCCTGGTGGGCTGCAGTCCATGGGGTCGCTAAGAGTCGGACACAGCTGAGTGACTTCACTTTCACTTTTCACTTTCATGAATTGGGAGAAGAAAATGGCAACCCACTCCAGTGTTCCTGCCTGGAGAATCCCAGGGATGGGGGAGCCTGGTGGGCTGCCGTCTATGGGGTCGCACAGAGTTGGACACGGCTGAAGCGGCTTAGCAGCAGCAGCAGCAGCAGCAGCTCGCGTGGCTAATTTTACTTGAATCCGCATGCTCAGTTTTCTTTGGTTGTGAGAGTATTTAAAACTTTTGAATTGGAATGCTTTTAGAGGGGAGGCATGTATTCTGTAAATTGCTCCCAGACCTCATTATCCCTCATTGTCTCATATCTCTAAATCACACAGTGGTGATATCATCAGGACCTCTGTGAACATTTGACATGCAATACTAAGTGGGTCCATGACTCTGAGAGAAAGATCAGCCTTTTGATTATTTTCATCTGTTACATTAGTAAGTGGATACAAACTGACCATGATAGGGCTAAGAGAAAAAGATAGTTGGAGGAGGGAATGTTTCAAATCATTCTGTTTATAATTCTGTACATTATTCTACTCCACATCTGCATTTCACTCCCATATCTCTACCAGGAGGTTATCAGTGGAAATAGAAACTTGGTTGTCTGAATGGACAGGGTCTTCTCAGGAGTGGCCAGTAGTTAATTGTGACAAGAAAACAGAAGTCATTATCTTTGAGAAATCTGAAGCAAATTGAGGCAGGTTATCACCTCTCACTGGGAAACAAATTACTCCTGTCTTTAAAAAGACTCTGCTTTCGCTAGCTGCTGACTGGGGGTTCCTGTCAATTGTCATAGAGATGGGGAGAATGTGGATTAATGGTAATAAAGTAGTGGTCATGAAATACCTACAAGCTCATTTCCATGAATGTTTCTAATTGATTTGACTACTGTGTTTGAATGACAGAATTTGTGCTAAGCTTTAACTCTAGAAAATTGGGGTGCTATCTTCCAGCCAAAATCTTTAATGTGCTGATCTGTTTGGGAAAGCTCTCTGTGTAAAGGAAAAGCCATAAATTATAGACAAAATAGCTCTTTCCCTTGGCTAACGTGTCTTTGTGGAACCCCTGTCTGTCTGGGGATTGGGGGGAGTGGAATTAGCGTTCAGCTTTACCGCCAAAAAAAAAAAAAGAGAAACAGGAGGAAAAAAGGAAACAGTAGACAGTGTGGGGGCTTATAAAGATTGTGAGTAGTTAAAAAAAAAAAAAAAACTCGAGACGGTATAACCAACTTTGTCTAAATCTTGTGAATATGGGAATGATTGCCTTACAGTGGAAAGAACAGTGAGTGAGGTCCCGCCTACTTGGGTTCTGGGTCCAGCTTAGTTACCAGCCCCTTGTGTGACACCATGTGGATCATACTGCCTCAGACTCTTGTTTTCTCACCTGTAAAATGAAGAGCCCTGAATAGAGAGAGTTAAGGCCAATTTCTTTTTCACTCAACAACAAAAGAAAAATCTATCCAGAGGTACTGTCCCTCAGGCTTTCAGTGAAGAGATGAAATCTTCCATGAACAGGAGATTTGCATTGTATAAACATTTATTCTGTATTAATTCAGGTTATAATGCCTGAAAGAAAAATTAGAAATTAAGTGGTGTAGGCAGTTTTATCAACCACTCCATCCACGAGTGGCTATGAGCCTGGGATCTGAAAGAACCCTAGCTTCACAGTGCCTTAGTCTACATATACTTCTGAAAATATGATCATCTGGCCACCAAACACAAGCCAGCCACATCAGCAGGCTCAGAGCCAAAGACAGAGCTGCCTAGCAAAGTGGCTCATGTGCATAACGTATTGATTCCAAGCCTAGTGCCTTCCTGTGGGACTCTTCAGGGCACTTTTCAGCATATAAAAGTTTTGTTATATATACTGACTTTGAGACTGAGCCCTGTTTAACTGTATCAGAAAGCAGTGCAAACTAGTATATGAATGTTCATAGCAGCATTATTTGCCATGACCAAAAGTGGAAACAATCCACATGCCAATCATGTGTGATCTATCCAGTCAGTGGTCTATGTAGACAATGGATAATTACTCACTAGGTGATGAAATTAGAGTTGTTATTTCAAATCCTAAAAGATGACGTTATGAAAGTGCTGCACTCAATATGCCAGCAAATTTGGAAAAAGCAGTGGCCACAGGACTGGAAAAG
Organism: Budorcas taxicolor; assembly: GCF_023091745.1. Classification (NCBI taxonomy): domain Eukaryota; kingdom Metazoa; phylum Chordata; class Mammalia; order Artiodactyla; family Bovidae; genus Budorcas; species Budorcas taxicolor. Next base: position 37,256,827 of record NC_068910.1, read on the forward strand.
GTCAGTTTTCATTCCAATCCCAAAGAAAGACAATGCCAAAGAATGCTCAAACTACCACACAGTTGCACTCATCTCACACACTAGTAAAGTAATGCTCAAAATTCTCCAAGCCAGGCTTGAACAGTACATGAACTGTGAACTTCCAGATATTCAAGCTGGATTTAGAAAAAGCAGAGGAACCAGAGATCAAATTGCCAGCATCCATCAGATCATTGAAAAAGCAAGAGAGTTCCAGAAAAATATCTCTTTCTGCTTTATTGACTATGCCAAAGCCTTTGACTGTGTGGACCACAATAACCAGTGGAAAATTCTTCAAGAGATGCAAGTACCAGACCACCTGACCTGCCTCTTGAGAAATCTGTATGCAGGTCAGAAAGCAACAGTTAGAACTGGACATGGAACAACAGACTGGTTCCAAATAGGAAAAGGAGCACGTCAAGGCTGTATATTGTCACCCTTCTTATTTAACTTATATGCAGAGTACATCATGAGAAACTCTGGACTCAGTGAAGCACAAGCTGAAATCAAAATTGCCGGGAGAAATATCAATAACCTCAGATATTCAGATGACACCACCCTTATGGCAGAAAGTGAATAAGAACTAAAGAGCCTCTTGATGAAAGTGAAAGAGGACAGTGAAAAAGTTGGCTTAAAGCTCAACATTCAGAAAACGAAGATCATGGCATCTGGTCCCATCACTTCATGGAAAATAGATGGGGAAACAGTGGAAACAGTGGCAGAATTCATTTTGGGGGGCTCCAAAATCACTGCAGATGGTGACTGCAGCCATGAAATTAAAAGACGTATATCCTTGGAAGGAAAATTATGACCAACCTAGAGAGCATATTAAAAAGCAGAGACATTACTTTACCAACCAAGGTCCATCTAGTCAAAGCTATGGTTTTTCCAGTAGTCATGTATGGATGTGAGAGTTGGACTATAAAGAAAGCTGAGCATCAAAGAATTGATGCTTTTGAACTGCGGTGTTAGAGAAGACTCTTGAGATCCCTTGGACTGGAAGGAGATCCAACCAGTCCATTCTAAAGGAGACCAGTCCTGGGTGTTCATTGGAAGGACTGAATTTGAAGCTGAAACTCCAGTGCTTTGGCCACCTGATGCGAAGAGCTGACTCATTTGAAAAGACCCGATGCTGGGAAAGATTGAAGGCACGAAGAGAAGGGGACAACAGAAGATGAGATGGTTGGATGGCATCACTGACTAGATGGACATGAGTTTGAGTAAACTCCAGGAGTTGGTGATTGACAAGGAGTCCTGGCGTGCTGCGGTTCATGGGGTCTCTAAGAGTCAGAGACTGAGCGACTGAACTGAACTGAATATACATTAATTATTCATCTGTAAAAAAAGAGATGAAATACTGATACATGGGTTGGTCTTGAAAATATGATGCTAAGTTAAAGAAGTGACAAAAAATGGTTATATATTGTATGATGCCATTTCTATGAAACGTCAAGAACAAGCACATTCTTGGAAACCAAATGTAGATTAGCTTTTGCCAGGAGATGGACAGATGGGAGAATTGAGACGGACTCTTAATAGGTTCAGTTTTTTGTTTTGCCAGTTGAGGTCATAGAACTTTATGGAATTAGAAAGTAGTGATGATTACACAAAAAGTAAATATCCAAAAACCACTGAATTGTATACTTTAAAAGAAGGATTTTATGTGTGTGAATTATATCTTTATTTTAAAAGGAAAAAATTAAGTTTTGATCTCTTTTGCACTCTGACAAAGAAAGAAAGAAAAAGAAAAGGGAATGATAAGTTTACCAGCTCTGATATCTGGGAATCATGTAATTCCTGGAGCTTGACACATTCTTAGGTATCACCAGCTTTATGATTTTCAGCTACTTAGGTGCTTCTCCTGATCCAGTTTCTACTGTGATCACAGTCCTCAACTCTGCTCCTAGAAACATGGTTGGAGAAGTACTCTCACCACATCTTCCATGCACTGTAGCTCTGGAGACTCTTGGCCAGTTCCTCTCCATTCCTATGATGCCATGCTAAGTATTAAAAGCAGCATAACTGGGTAGAGAAGTTCTCTGGAATATCCAATATGGTCCATCTCTTTCCTTATCTGCTAATATATTATAGGGTGATGAATACAGGCTTTGCAGAAGGACAGATCAGGTTCAAATGCTAACATTATCACTTCCAAGCTGTTCAGGGTGACCTTGTGAAATGGGTATAACTGAGCCTACTACACAGGATTGTTGGGAAGACTAAATCAGATATCATGTTTACACTCATTAGCACACATCAGTGTTCCGAAATTTACTGCCTTCTCTATGACTGCTGTTCGCAGGCCACCAGTTGAGAGCTCCCGCACCTGGCCGATGCGCCCTGCGCTGCGAACATCTCATGCGCCTCTGCATAGCTGGCTTCACAGATAAAGCATTTCTGCCATGCCAGCTCACTGTCTCCTCTCCCTGAGCTCTAGCACCCCCTCCTGAGTGCGCTGGTTCATCTGGTCACAGCCCCACCCATGGAGAGTTTCCCTTATTACTGCCTTGATCTCCTCCCACATTTCTCTGTGAGCATCTGTCTTGTTTCACCTATCACATTTTTGCAGCAGTCTGTTTACGACTCCCACTTGATTACTGTTCATTTCTGAAGCGCTAATGCCAAGCATACTATTCAGTAAATTTTGATAAATCAACGAGATGAGGATAGTTCATTTTTCAGTGAAAAAATAACTCCAGCTAATTGACAGCCGGTGATGATGGGCCCTTATTTCCCCTTGGATGTTTCTCATTCTTCTTTAATTTTTTCTTATTATTGAATTAAAATAACTAATATATGTAGGCCCATGATCAACTTAAGAGCTAGATGATTACCGGAAACTCAAATCTACTTATGTGCCCCTATCCTGATCCACCCCTCTGCCTTCCTGCCCAACAATTCTCCTTTTTTTGAAGTTAAGAGTTACTTTTTCTTTATTTTTAATTGGAGGATAATTTCTTTGCAGTGGTGTCTGGTTCTACTGTACATGAGTGCAAATCAGCTGTGAGGATACATGTATCTTCTCCCTCTTGAGCCTCCCTCCCCCTTCTCACCCCTCTAGGCGTTCACAGAGCACCGAGCGGAGCTCCCTGTGCTCACAGCAGCTTCCCACTAGCTCGCTGTTGCACACATGGTAGTGTGTATGTCAGTGCTACTCTCCTGATTCATCTCACCCTCTGCTTACCCAGCTGTGTCCACACCTCCATAGCCTGTCATACAGAGTAAAGTAAGTCAGAAAGAGAAAAACAAGTCTAGTATATTAATGCATCTATATGAAATCTAGAAAGATGGAACTGATGAACCTATCTGAAGGACAGGAATAGAGACACAGATATAGAGAGTTATGTTTCATTGGGCGGACATTCTTAGGACTTTAAGCAAGGGAAAGAGCATCTCAAATAACTCTGAAACAACTGCTCTGAGGAGGGAAGGGGCCAACCATTATCCTTCATTAGCCCTTTAGTTAACTTCATATCTCTTAGATCCATGCCCATTGAGTCCTGCAGACAAACTGCATTTATAGGCTTACTCAGTTTAGTTTGGGCTGTTTTCTATCTCAATCATTAATATTTTACTCAAATAAACAGAGATGACTCAATATCTACAGGAAATAATACTGGTCACTTCACTTAACATACACCACTTCACAGAACTTACACCATCTTTATTGAGTGAGGCAAATGGAAACTAGTTTTATTTTCCCATTTTATGAGGAAACCAAGGTTCAGAAAGGTAGTGTGGCATGTTTCAGATACCCAACAACTAACTAGCAATCTCAGTCAGAATCCAGTCTTAAAACAAAATGTCCACTGTAGTTTCCTTTACGCTGTACTGTCGCTGAGACTGAGTGAGATAAGCATACAATGAAAATAAAAATGGTGCCTACCTCATAAAGATATTAAGGAAAGTAAATGACAGTTCTTTCAAGTGCTCAATACAGTACCTGTCCATGTGGTAGACACAGAATAAAAACTGAAAATGAAAGTGTTAGTTGCTCAGTTGTGTCCAACTCGTCACGACCCCTTGGATGGTAGCCCACCAGGCGTCTCTGTCCATGGAATTTTCCAGGCAAGAATACTGGAGTGGGTTACCATTCCCTTCTCTGGGGATCTTCCTGACCCAGGGATTGAACCTGGGTCTCCTGCTTTGCAGGCTGATTCTTTACCATCTGAGCCACCAGGGAAGCCCCATAATAAATATTAGATGTCATTATTATTGTCACTATGGTATAGATCAGCAACGTAAAGTTTCAAGCCTCTAGAGAAATCTCCTGTGAAACCCTCTAACCCAGCCTGGAGCCAGAGCTAGCATTTCTGGCTGCATCACTGGGTTGAATTGATGCCCTGAGGCCACCTTGCTGTGACACAGGAGAAGAACTTGTGTGTTGAGCTCTGGACAATATAAATCCCACCAGTTATGATGACCAAGGCAAGCTTTAGTGCCATGGTGCATATCTGCTCCCAGTGGGCTTAATTAAATAGCCTTAACTTTAGTCCATTTAGTTTCTCAGCCTAGGTGAGAAATTCATCGTCTCTCTGAGCTTCAGTTTCCTCATCTAAAAAATGAGGTGCATCCGTCTTATTTACTTATGTATTTACGCATGTTCTATTGCTTTTCTTTTTGTTTGGCAGTGGGCTTTGATGGTTGTCTTTGCCTTCCATGTAACCACTATAATAATATGAGATATTTGGATAATTTTTCTCTTTACCATAAAATTCTCCTCCTTCCCACTACTTCCTTACTCCATTTTGTGACTGATTCCTTGTCATCCCTTAGGTCTCAGACCTCCTTCAAGGATCTCTTCTAACCATCTTATCAGAAGACGTTTCTTCCTGTTACTCTCTATCGTAGTACCATGTTCATTTCTCTCACAACATTTTCAGCATCTAAACATGCTTTTCACTTTTGCTTATATATCCATTATCCATCACCCTAACTAGAATGCAAGCTTCGTGAGGATCAGGACTACTGACCTTTACCCATAGTCTTTAGCACTCACCTGCACATAGTTGATGTTCTGAAACTATGAATGAATGAATAAGTGAGTGAATGGACAAATGAAGGCGCAGACCGCATTCATTAAGGGTCTTTTTATAGCTTATTAGAATCATCATTGTTTTACAGTCTATTCATGAATTGGCCCATTTGGAAGAACCCTTTGAGGGCTTTGGAAGAGATGAGATCATCTCTTCTAGCCCCTTCTTTTTGCAGAGGAACCTAGAAAGGGGAAATTACACATCCAATCTGACACCCAGTAGTCTCTTCTTCCCTCTACTCCATCATGCTGCCTCCCAAAGGAGCTCAGCAAATTCTTGTTATTAAAACAATGGCTAAGGAAATTAATAAGCAACAGACTAAAGGAAAAAATAGAGGTTGTCGGTGGAGCATAGCAAAAGGAATTAGGGCTTTGGTATCTGACAGCCTGGTTTCATATACCAACTCCAACCTTTCTGAACAGGTCTCTGACCTAGAAAAAAATGAATCTTAAGGAGTGTTAGTCTCTTTTGTATAAAATGGAAAGCCCCTCTGTTGTAAGGAATCAAATTCTCTCTGTAAAGCGTGGACCAGACCCTGCATTTAGTAGGGACTCACCTTTAAATGGGGCTTCCCTTGTAGCTCAGTCGGTAAAGAATCTGCCTGCAGTGCAGGAGACCCGGTTTTGATCCCTGGGTTGGGAAGATCCCCTGAAGAAGGAAATGGCAACCCACTCCAGTATCCTTGCCTGGAAAATCTCATGGACAGAGGAGCCTGGGGGACTGCAGTCCATAGGATCACAAAGAGTCGGGCACGACTGAGCGACTAACGCTTGCTTGCTTACACCTTTAAGTGTCAGTAACATTGTGCTTGTATTCCTTTCGCTGCCTGCCCCCCGTCACCTTCACTACAGTGACTCGAGTAGTGTCTCAAGATGCTTAACTAAGGTTCCCTAAGACTGTGCCAAGAATCCAGCAGTGTTTTTGTAGCAGTGCTGAGGTCTGAGAGATTAGTCACTCTCTTCTCAGAAAAAGTAACTCAGTACTTTATATCTACTTCTTATATTTATGTTGTTTACCATAGTGCTTGTATTAATATTATAGAACCCACAAATCAGTGCTCTCAGCAGGGAAAACTTCAAACATGCAGAATGTCTCCCTTTGTACTAGGTCTCGAACAAAACAGTATCCATCTGCCTTGAATTCTGTTTTTTCAGGGACAGTGTGGGTAGCTGGGGTCTGTGATTGATCTCTGAGTGATTTGTACTTTATCAGGGAGCAGGTATGATTTCTCATGTATCTGATTAACCTTCTCTGTTAGATTGCCATCATTTCTGTAAAGCCAGAGGATTATTCTGTGCTTGGAAAGATGGATATCAGCTCCTTTTAATCAATACCTTCCACAGGTGTCACCTGGATCTGCCCCTGCAAATCTAGAAGGGCTAACGAAACCTTTGCTGTCATTTGTCTTATAACCTGGTTTAATTTAAAGCACCTCAGAACTAAAGTCAGCTTTATTTTATTTTTGAAGCAGTATGTAGAACAATACATTAGGTTAGGAAAATTCATGCTTGTGTTTTGGCTGATACCTGCTGGAAAGCGAGAATACTGAAATACTGCCTTATCCATCTCCATTACAAAGGATTGGCTTGGTAACATATATGTTGGCATGGGAGCAAGAAAAGAGTAGGGGATGCAATTGACTCAGTGCCAGCATACTGAAAGGAGAGTAACAATGAATTATCAGTAGGTTATTATGTAGTTTTTCCTCCAAAGTAGGAAGAACAAGGTGCTGTCAGTAGACTGGGACAACAGATAAGCTAGAACTGATCCTTGTAATGTTGGGTAACTGGAATGTTACCAGCTGGGGTTGACAACGTGTCTGTGGTATACTCCTCCTGTGGATTCTTGGAGGAAAGTCCCTGAGCCATAGATTAACCATCACTTACTGTTCAGCCATGGAGAGAATGTGTGTCTCTCCATATTTGAGATAATGACTCCTACTAGGAGCCGAGAGCTGTGAATTCTTGAGAACGGTGATCTTACATCAAGTTTGGACAGTTTCCTGTCTGCATTAAGATCCTTTTCTGTTGTCAATATAGGGAAAATGCAGATGCATCACAACAAAATCTGTGTTTGGAGACATAGCGAGTCAAGCAGAAAACTGCCATTCTCCTCAAAGAACGTTCTGTGGCAGAATGAGAAATCTGTCAGGTAACGTTTTACATGGCATGGGTCCTCCAAAGAAAACAAACACATGAATTGAATTTTTGAGACTCAATAACAGCAGGCCAAAAGGCAGAGCTTACATTGAGAAAATTTTAGGAATCCTATATAAAGATCGACAGTGTCCCCAAAGTATTCAATGTGATGAATAGGGTTAAAATACGTGTGCTATGGGCTTCCTATCATGGGCTTTGAAACCTGACTTCAAATCCTGATCTTACTGCTTTCTCTTGAAGCTTCCAATTCTGCCTTTGCAAAATAAGAGTAATGTCTACCACTCCAAGGTATTGTGAGCCTAAGTGAGGTACACTATACAGAGCACTTGGCCTACAGCCTGACACATAAAAGACTGTCTGCAGAATGATGGGTCTCTTCCCTCCTGGAAGCGGCTAGGTATACAGCCCTAGTTAAGAACACCCACAGACCCAGGTTAAAGTTTCCCCTTTGCTACTTACAAATTGTGTGTCTTTCTGAGCCTCAGTTTCCTCACCTTTGAAATAGGTGTAACAGTGTCCACCTGACAAAATTTTGTTTTCTGTTTTAATTTTTTTCTCCAGGGATATATATGGAGCAGTAGTATGAAGAAGAACGGCATGATTTTGATAGCACGGTTTGTTTCTTTGCACAATCTACATACTAAAGGTCAAGCCTTGTGGTTCCTAGTGTGTTAGCTGGTGCAGGACACCACCTCAGTGTTCACAGCTGGGGAAGAACACTGAATTACTGGGGACTAGAGACCACGTGTTGAGTTGACTGTGATTAATTGCCTGAAACACTGGGCCATGGCTAGTGTCCATGGAGCCGGGCAGAAAGCTTCCTCTTTTCCCGGAGGCCAGCCTGTAGGACATGTCTTTAACCAGTTACCCTTTACCACTCAATTACCATGACTTAAATTCTAGCAGCCCTCTTTTAGTCTCTGAATGTTCCTCATTTGTGATGTTGGGTAGGGGATATGTCTGTGCATAAGTTCAGTATCTCTTGTTTCTCTAAAAATGTTAATGACAGATTTTCTTTACTTGTCTTCAGCTTGATCTTTTATGTTAGAAACTGTCCTCAGATGTCTAGTGATTCTCAGTTGTTGAGTCACATGGAAGACTGAGGCACTAAAACATGAGGGTCCAGGAAATTTAGAAGGAAATGCCTAAAACAGACATCTCTCTACCAGTCTTTGGGGAGCCATGTTGAGGAAGGGAGCTGAGAACCTCAACATTCATGAGAGATATTCACAAAAATCCTTGCTACCCTCATTTGAATCTGGTATCCTCTGGCTCAGAAACTTTCCTCTGTTATCTTCTTAGAAAATAAAAATCTCAGCATCCTTCTGGGTAAGGAAGCTAGTCACCTGGATGCGTGGAATAAGGGAAAGTATCTGGGGACTTAACTCATTCTAAGTAACAGCAATCCAGTGTTCCATCACCTGTACTTCCAGTGGCAGCTGAGGTCACCACTTCCTGGATCTTTGGGGGGATATTCTAAAGAATAAGTCAGGGGACTTCCCTGGAGGCCTCGTGGTTAAGACTCCATGCTTCCAAATCTGGCGGCATTGGTTTGATGCCTGGGCAGGGAACTAAGATCCTGCATGCTGCATGGTAAAGCCTAAAAAATAATAATAATTTAAAAAACAACGTAAAATAAAAACCCATAAAACTGAAAAAGTCAGTCTAGTCTTTCTACTTCCCCAGAGGCAGCTAAGAATCAGGCTTCATGTCTGTTCACCATTCAGTGGTTTCCCAACATCCCCATTTTCAATAGTTAAAACTCCCAACCTTTCTCTCTGTCCTTATAGTTTATACCTTAAAGAACTGTACTGTTGTTGAAAGAGATTTTAGCTAGGTCCCAGAATCCTAATAGAGCTACGATGAAGAGGAGAAGAGGTCATTTAGGGACAGAGGCTAGCACAGTAACTGACACGTAATCAGAGTGATTATTTTTTGTTGCTTTTTCATTATTATATTTTTATAAAATCATCCCAGTATATAAATTATTTTTGACCAGCTCTCTATAGTGAGATAGCATGGAAAAGGAAAGCCCTGTGAAATCAAGACCTATGTAATGTACCTAATTTATTTAAGAACAGTATACAGACCAGAGGCCAAGCCTTGTGGTTCCTAGCATGTAAGCTAGTGCAGGACACTACCTCAATGTTGACAGTAGGGGACAAACACTGAATTATTAGGGAACAGAGACCAAATGTTACTACTGTTCTTAGGTTGTCTATATAACCATGATCATTTAGCCTGCGCTTTACAAAAGAAATAGGGATTGAGTGTATGTTACAGTCAGCTACTAACATGATGACGATTCTAAATCTAAGTTTAGCATCATGTAAGTCTATCTGGCTTTCCTGGTGGTTCAGATGGTAAAGAATCTGCCTCCATGTCTTTGAACCCAGGGTCAGAAAGATCCCCTGGAGAAGGGAATGGCTACCCACTCCAATATTTTTGTCTGGAGAATTCCATCAACAGAGTAGCCTTGTGGACTATAGTCCTTGGAGTCACAGAGTTGGACACGAATGAGTAACTAACACTTCTCAGGTCTATCGCCAGGTTGGAATCCAGCTCTCTTAATTACTAGGCCACTCTATGACCCCTGTTGAAGAGTCAAATTCCCTCAGAAGTTCAGCACCCTGTCTTCTCGTGTGTATCACTTGTACAAAGTCAAGCTGTATACCTTGGGTGTCCCTGTGAGGCGAGCAGCCTCACAGTTTCCTTGGGAGTTTGTGCTGATGCTTTCAAAAGCAACCCTTAGTCCTTGTGTGATTTCTGACCTCTGGAAAAGTATTAAATAGAGGACAAGAGAGGAAAACAAAGGTTTGTAAAGGTTCTGTATTTAAAAGCTAAAGATACCACTCACCTAAGCTTTGCTCAGACCTTTCATGTCCCTCAGTAAAGTATATTTTTTTGCTGTGGTCCATAAATTACTCAAATAATCCATTAAGATAGCTGTAGAAATCAGCATAGCAAGCTATCAGTGAGCTAGTTTAGTTTATTCACCGGTTATTAATCTTCTCAGCTCAGGGTCATATTGTCCTGTCTTCAGCATTTTTCACAGTGTCTGATGATGTCCGGAGAGTTAATGGAGGTCCTGAAATGTGAATACAGCAAGCATGAGAATCTCTTGACTTAATGTCATTCCAGGGAACATCTTCAAACTTGGTGCGTTGCCCTGGCAAGTGAACAAGACAGCACCTGTGCTATTTATCTGGATGTTTGTACACTGTTCTGGCAAAGAAATGTCTATGTACAACGATAATTTCCTTATGATACTTTCACTGGCAGCAAATTGTTTTGAGCATCTGTTATCATTTTTAGTTGCTGTCAATTTGTTTCCTCTTTTGCTTCCGTGTAAAGTAGGAGCAGTTTTGTCAGGACTTAGAGACCCACAGCATTGCTTTGGAGATTTATGACATCTTTCTCTCATTAAAGTTTTCTCTACCCCACCTCAATCTCTGCAGGTTAGAGAAGCTGATTTTCTTGTGAAAGTTCTTACAGTTACAATACATGGAAACCAGGCACAAATAAGCTCAGTGATGAAGATGTTGATGATGATAGATAGACAGTTTGTATCACACATTTGGCTTGATTTAGTCATACCACATGCAGCCATAGGGCTAGTGAAGTTAGGACATTAACTGACTTACAAGTCAAGTGACCTACCCATAATCAGTCACCTATAACTGGTAGAGCTAAAATTTGCATCTAGATATTTCTTATTCCACAGCTTAGCTTCTTTTTTTCTCTCTCTCTTTTTTCATGTTCTATACACTAGGTCCTTGGTGATTGTGTTATGCTTAGTTGCTCAGTCATGTCCAGCTCTTTGCAACCCCATGGACTGTAGTCTGCCAGGCTGCTCAGTCCTTGGGGATTCTCCAGGCAAGACTACTAGAGTGGGTCGCTGTGCCCTCCTAGGGGATCTTCCCAATCCAGGGATTGAACCCAGATCTCCCTCACTGCAGTGTGTACATGTCAATTGGTTCTTCAGATTTCTGTCTTAAATTAAAGTATCAGTTGAGGTGAGATAGGGCATTGTTGGCCATTGCAAGGATTTCAGCATTTCAGAATGAAATATGGAGGCATCATTGTTTCTGCTAGATTCTTAGTAATAGTGAACAGTTATTATGTGGTAAGCTCAGTTTTCAAAACTTTATATTAATTTGCTCACTTAATCCTCAAAGTATGAGGTATCTTCTTATTCCTATTAAATCTGAAGCAACTGAAGCTCTGAGGAATGAAATAATTTTCCTAGGATCAACACAGTAAGTAATTGAATTAGAATTAAAACTCAGGAAGTCTGGCTCCACTGACTGTCCACATTTTTAGTCTGTAAACAGAATTGCCTTTTATTCAAGAGGTCCAATTTTTTTCAATATATGATAGGTGGAAATGATTTTTGTTAACTTAGAAATGTTTTATAGCCACATATTTTTCCTTCTCTTGAGCTTAAGCCTTCATTTATGGAGCCAGTTTCCATAAATAACCCAGACGACTACCTTTCGGAGCATTTGACAATAAAATATAATGATTCCTTTCTGGCTTTCCCAGTAGCTGATGCTTCTCATTCTTCTCTTGAATCCTTTTCTCATCTCATCACACTGGGCTCTGTTGGATTCTCTTTTCTTCTTCCTCCTCCTTGTGACTTGACTCCTGCAGCTATCTGTAGTTCCAACACATCATGTCACATTCTATCAAGACAAAAAGAGAATTAGGCAAAGCTCATTTATACCTAAACATTGGCAGCCACCCAAACACCTCTTTCAAAATAAATTAAAGGAAGCAGGAAGCTGCAGTCATGTTGGAATGGAAATATAGCATATAGGGCTTTCCAGTCACCTAAACTCAGGGTTGGAATACCTGTTTTCTCCCTCTGACTATATCTGTGTCCTTGGAAATATATGTAACCTTTTTAAACCTCAGGTTCATTGTCTATTAAATGGTGATAATAATGATACTTATCATGAGAGCAGTGAGGTTTAACTGCTAGTGATTCATTCATTCTTGAGATATTTATCAAGCATGTATTTTGTCATTAACTTGCCTGGAAAATCCCATGGACGGAGGAGCCTGGTGGGCTGCAGTCCATGGGGTTGCTAGGAGTATCGGACACGACTGAGCGACTGCACTTTCACTTTTCACTTTCATGCATTGGAGAAGGAAATGGCAACCCACCCCAGTGTTCTTGCCTGGAGAATCCCAGGGACGGGGGAGCCTGGTGGGCTGCCGTCCATGGGTCGCACAGAGTCGAACACGACTGAAGTGACTTAGCAGCAGCAGCAGCAGCATGCTACGTTTGGGGTTTCCCAGGCGACTCAGTGGTAAAGACCTGCCTGTAGTACAGGAGATGCAGGTTCCATCCCTGGGTCGGAAAGATCCCCTGGAGAAGGGAATGACAACCCACTTCAGTATTCTTGCTTGGGAAATCCCATGGACCTAGAAGCCTGGCGGCCTACAGTCCATGTGGTCCCAAAAGAGCAGAACATGACTCTGCGATTAAACAACAACAAATGCTATGTATAAAGCATCTATGCTGAACGAAAAAGACATGTTCCCTGTCTTCACAATGCTTAAATTTTAATGAAGTCATAAATGCAGGTGTTCAGCACAGGTCCTGGCACATGGTAAATATAACCTTTGAAATTATGTAAACACCTCCCACAATATATGTAAGCTGAAATGATGATGATGATAATGATGTTTAAGAATGGTGATATGGCCATCGTAGTATCAGCACCTTTTCACCAAGAACCCGAAGTGATAATTCCAGTCAACAAGAACTACGCGTCAGAGTAAGTCTACTTCTTTTTTTTCTCCTCATATAAATTATCTAGCAGATTTTTTTTTAAAAAAGGAAAATGTCTAATAAGCACATTACTTACCACCTGGATAAATGCAGTACAACCTTAACTTTTGGTTAGAGAATACAGGTAAATATTTAAACATTCTCTTTTAAACCACCAACTTTAAATCTTCCATTGACAGATTTCCAAAAATCATAAATGAGTGTAACATCTTCCAGTATCAAGGAGGGTAGCCATCTGCATAAATAGTAAAGGTATCTCTCTTATCTCCCAAACTCTAGATCCTGCTTTTTCTCTATTCATATTTTACTTCCTCTTCTAACCAGTAGTTTAGTGATTCTTGTGGAATTTGCCATCTTCCACATCAGTTTCACAGTCTCTCCTCCTCCTGGGTAATTTTCCAGTGATATTCTATGCTTTGGGGATGTACCTTTCTGCATTGCTCTGACTTGAGAGGCCAGGATATTGTTGGTGCATGAAGTGTCTTTGGTATCTTCGGATTTAGCTGCTAGCTTGAAGCATCTGGCAGTTGAACATAAATGCCTGTACTTGAGCATTCATGCTTGAACCAGAAATTACTTTGTCATCTTCACTGGATTTTATTAAGCAGCCAACAGCTGTCTTGGAACTATGACTTAGAACAGTGAGCTATTTACTTTAGAATGTTATTCTCTTTTTATCCTCAATATAGCTCTCTCCTTTTCCTTTTATCCCCAAGCAAATCTTCCATGTCAATAAGTGAAAGTGAAGGTCACTCAGTCATGTCGGACTCTTTGCGACCCCATGGACTGTATAGTCCATGGAATTTTCCAGGCCAGAATACTGGAGTGGGTAACCTTTCCCTTCTCCAGGGGATCTTCCCGACCCAGGAATCAAACCCAGGTCTTCCACATTGCAGGCGGATTCTTTACAGCTGAGCCACAAGGGAAGCCCGAGAATACTGGATTGGATAGCCTATCCCTTCTCCAGCGGATTTTCCCGACCCAGGAATCGAACCAGGGTCTCCTGCATTGCAGGCGGATTCTTTATCAACTGAGCTATGAGGGAAACCCTTGGTGTCAATAGGAATGGTAATAATAGTATCTCACACTTGGGTAGCACTTTATGGTTTATAAAGCATGTGAAAATCCCATTAACCCAGTTTGAATTTCATAGTCATCCTGGGATGCCAAGTGCCATCACTTCCAAATTGTAGATGAGAAAACTATAGCTCAGATGTCAAATGACTTCTTGATGGTTACATCCCCAATGTGCGTCATATGGCCAAACCTAGAAACCAGGTTTTTAAAACAGTAAATAGAGACTTTTATATATTTCACCATGCTGACATTTTTAGCAAAATCTATGTCAGCACTGTGACCCCCTGGGCTGTATAGTCCTGCAGGCTCCTCTGTCCATGGAATTTTCCAGGCAAGATTACTGGAGTGTGTTGCCATTCCCTTCTCCAGGCAGTCTGCTTGACACAGAGATCAAACCCACATCTCCTGCACTGGCAGGCGGGTTCTTCACCACTGAGCCACCGTGGAAGCCACTGTCAACATCAAAGAATCACCCAAGAATGGTATTTATTCTGTGAGAAATAATCCCCAGCTGCCACTTCTGAGGCAAGCTCTGGGATTGGGCATATCTCCAGTGAACTGAGCATCCAGCTTGATTCTGGTCCTCCTGCTTTGTATGGGGGCTTCCAGTCTGGGAGGAAATGGCAGGGTATTCTATTGGCTGCCATGTTGCACCAGGTAACACTGTTCATGGTGGAAATAGTGCTGTCTAGAATTAAGGAAAGCAATGGGTCCTGGTATAGTGGCCAAATGCAAGATGATCTCTCTGAGCTTGTTTGCTTTTCTACCTAATCCAGAAATAACTCCCCATGGAGTCTAAATTAAAGCTCGAGAGAGCTATGGAAATGGGTGAGAAACTGTTTGTCAACTGCAGGAATGATCTACAAATGCAAAGGGCATGTACCTTGTATATCTTGCTTGCTTGGATGAATGAATGAATTGATTTTTCATATTTATCTCACTGAGAGTTTTGGTCTATTTGATGCTGCAGCAATGTGCAAAACTCTGCTCACTCTTTTGCACAGCAGCCCAGAAAGACACCCTTGGAACTTGGCATGAGTCATACAAATAGTGTGTTTGTATTTGTTATAACCTGTGCTCTGGTCTTGTCATACTATCTTCCCTACCAATAAGGAGCTGTTAGATTCTAATGGATATTCTAGGAAATGAGGACATTTCTTGTAAAGTTTTAAAAAGATTTAAGGAATGGACATTTGAACACATGCATGCATACATGTGCACACACACACACATGCACATACCTCTAGGGAGTTTTTTTGTTGGTTTTAGTTCAAGTAGATAACATGTTTCTGGAATGAGGAAGTAGTTAATTTTTTTACTTTTTTTTTTTTTTACCAAAACCTAGCCAGAAAGCAAGTTCTATTTTTACCCTTAATAGATCCCTTTCTAAAATATCTCACTAATTTTTAATGCTGATCAAAGCACAATATATTTACATGGTATTAAAACTACAGTGCTTCATGTAATGATCATGACAATACCCAGTTGTCATTGTAGAGGATATTCAGTGAAGATGTAGAAAATTTGGGACTTTGGTTCAGACTTGAACTCTGACTTAAATTCCAGGCACCTTTAGGTGGAAGTAGCAAGATGCAACTTTAGGGGAGGAAAACATTTGCCTCTGTGCTTTCACATTCTTCCATCTGGTCTAAGAATTAAATTGATATGAGACAGATTAACAGGAGAAAAATCAAACAAAAGTTTAACAACAAATATACACAGGAGCATGCATGCTCAGTCACTCAGTCATGTCTGACTTTTTGTGACCCCATGGAGCCTGCCAGGCTCCTCTTGTCCGTGGAATTTTCCAGGCAAGAATGCTGGAGTGGGTTGCCATTTCCTCCTCCAATACGTATGCATAGGACAGACCCAGGAAAACTGAATAATTCCCCCCAAATGGTTAAGACCATCTTTAGGTAAGAACTAGAGAGAATGTTGGTGGTACTAGTTTGTGACTTGAAGAAGGCAGTGGACCCAGAAATTGAAAAACAAATGTCTGGTACCCAGATGTTTGCTGGGCTAGGCAGAGACTCTGGTACACAGAGTGGACTCTGAGGTCTAGGCTGGACCAAGTTTCCCCCACCACAGCTAACTCACATTCTTGGCACCGATCTCTAATTATGGCTCAATTCTGGAAAGAGGCCCTCTATCTAAATGCTTTAGGAAGCTCAGGGAGAGATAAAAAAGAAAGACTTTCTGAAACTTCCCTGGTGGTCCAGTGGTTAAGAATCCCCACTTTCATTGCAGGGTGCATGGGTTAGATCCCTTTTTGGGGAACTAAGATCCTGCATGCTGTAGCCAATAAAAAAAAAAAAAAAGTTTAAGTAACCATATTTAAAAAAAAAAAGAAAGACTTTCTGAATCTTCCATTTCTTAGAAAGAATCAGCCTAAATTAATCTTCATGTCAAAGAGACACATTTGAAGTGGGAGATTTTGCTGCCTTGACAAGTGAAAGTGAAAGTGAAAGAAGTCACTCAGTCGTGTCGGACTCTTTGCAACCCCATGGACTGTAGCCTATCAGGCTCCTCTGTCCATGGGATTTTCCAGGCAAGAGTGCTGGAGTGGATTGCCATCCCTTCCACAACTTCTCTGTAAATGACTATATTTACAAAGATGCAGCTTGCCCAACAGAGGTTTTCTATGCTGATAGCCTAAAAACCACATCACGGGATGTTTGTTGCTCCCCAAAAGACTGTTTTTTCACTTCTCGAAAATGTCTTTGCCTCTGCCTGCCTTCCTCTTGGTGTCTGTCTTTTTTCTTCAACACAGGGCATTGTTGGTGTTTGTGGAGCAGGCAACTCCACCATTCTCTGCCTGTCTCTCTCTTGCTCTCTTTTTCTGTATTTTGATCTTGTATCCATTTCCTTGCCTTCCCGTTCTTTTTCAACTCCCCTATCTTTTATAGATATTGGATATAAATTTTAAATTATTTGATGTACCTTTGGAATTTTATAAACATTTGCTGACGTGGTAGCAAACAACCCACCTGCCACTGCAGGAGAGACCCACATTAGAGATGTGGGTTCAATCTCTCGATCAGGAATATCCCCTGGAGAAATGAATGGCAACCCACTCCAGTATTCTTGCTTGGAGAATTCCATGGACAGAGGAGTCTGGCAGGCTACAGTCCTTGGAGTCTGAAAGAATCGGACATGTCTGAGTACACAGGCACATTAGACTTTTATGTCCCCTGTACCTAATAGAAAAGACATGAAAAGGTGTAACATCTCTCTGAAAATAAGCTAAATTAAGTTGCTTTCTACTTCTCTGACCCTCAATTGATTTTCTTTTCCTCTTTGGGTCAGCAGCTCTCAATAGAAAGGAAAGTTTCCCTGTCTCTGGTGTGGAGGATTGAACTAAATGTGCAGTGATCCTCAAAATCTGCCCTGGAAATGAATTCTTCCCAGCAGGTCTATGTTTGCCAGCTAGTTGCCTGTTTCTCCTCCAATGAAGAGCAGTAATAAAAATCTTCATCGAGGACTCCTCTTTTTCCCTCTTCTTTCTTTAAATTGCATTGAATATGTATACAGATCACACTTCAAAGCAGCCAATGCAACAGGGAAAGGAATCTGTTACCTCAGTTCAGGGTGTCTTACCTGCCAAGCACACAGGTCTCAGCAGTTGCAGAGACCTGGGACCTATTGATACTTGTCCATCCTAAAGGGTTTCAGAAAAAAAGTTCACTTAGAATTATAGATAAACCTCCAAACAAGCTAGTGACTACTGGGTCAGTAGTGACCCAGATGATAGCATGGGTAGACTGATTTGATTGTGTTTTGCAGAAAGCTTTATACAGTACACCCGTCCTTCCTGTACCACGTAGAGGCCAGGGCTTAACCATGTCCCTAAGATAATCGTACTCTCCTTTTTAAGCATCACATGCTCGTCAAGGCTTCCTAAGTGGCAATGTGGTAAGGAACCCACCTGCCAGTGCAGGAGACATAAGAGATACAGGTTCTGTCCCTGAATGGGGAAGATCCCCTGGAGAAGGGCATGGCATCCCACCCCAGTAGTGTTGCCTGGAGCTACAGTCCATGGACAGAGGAGCCTGGTGAGCTACAGTCCATGGAGTTGCAAAGAGTCAGACACAACTGAAGTAATTTGACATGCATGCACACATGCTCTTCAGTGACCTTCTCTCATATCTGTAAGCAAAAAAGAAATACCACTTTAAACTATGAGAATCATTGCCTCTTTTCCAAGATGCAGTCTTTAAACAGAGGAATTTGGAAACATATAGAAAATTGCTGACAGGAGCAGGAGACAGAAAGCCAGGACTCTTTTTCCTTTTGCTGTGGTTTCAGCACCACCTACTGACCAGATGGTAATCCTTCCCTGTGTAGCAAACTTCAGTACTGGGGCACTCACTCATCATTTTGCATATAATGACAATGGAGGGCATTGTCTGTGGAATTCATTGCCCTTGCCTCAAGGTGTACATTTCATTTCTTTTGTAGTTCAGGTAAATATTCTCTTAACTTGTGTCAGTAGATACAGCCAGATGCCCATCAAGTGCAATAAAATATTCCTTTAATCAGCAAAGACCTCATTACGCCCTTCTTATGCATGGCATGCGACCGGATTGACTTTATTTCACTGACACCAGTGGGATTTCTTTGGAACTTTTTGCTAGTGACTCATAAGTGAGAGTTACTCATGTGTAGTAGCTGCAAAACAGCAAGACTATAATCCCTTCATCTCAAAAAGAAAAATTCAAGTTATTACATGATAAAATATTCTCCAAGGTTAAAAGATACCTGTCATTTACCTGCCATTTATCATTCTTTTTCGTCTTAAATCAAAGTCCCCAAAATGCCATAGAATAATTTTAATTATATTGAAGATACAATTAATTTGTCAGTGAGAACACTTTCTTCCAGCAGTATGTTTAGATTATTTATTTTTGGCTGTACTTAGTTGCCCCATGGCATGTAGGATCTTAGTTCCCTGACTAGGGATCGAATCTGTGACCCCTGCATTGGAAGGTGGATTCTTAACCACTGGAGCACCAGGGAAGTCTCTAGATACTTTCTATTAAATCTTACAGAAAGCTTCACAAAGAAAATATTAGAGGGTAAGTTTAGCATCTCCAGCTCTACCTCTGTACTGGCTTCTACTTTACTTGTGAAGTAATATTCACAGTGGACCCTCGCATCTGCAGAAAATTCCATCTGGAACGACACCTCAGCTGATAATCCCTGCTTCTAAAACATGGCACAAATCCAAACCATAGGTTTGCTTGCCCTGATAGCAGGTTAAAATAAGCGAACAACCATGAATGTTTTTAAGACAAATTAAACCTTGCTTATTTAAAACAAAACAAAAACTCATTAGTAATAGTTATAACTGACTGGGAAACCTGAATGGCAACCAGGAACATCCCAATGTTATTAGAGCAGCCTGCATAATTAAGTAGGTGCTTTATGCTACACATTTTTACCAGGCAAATCTAATAACTTTGATTATCATTTAGCTGATTGTTTCCCAAGGACCTGACTGGCCACCCTCAATTGACTTGCACGTCGCAGTTTCCATTGGTGGCAGTCAAGCTGATTAAACACTCTGCTTTGTGTTTTCCTCTAGTCCTTGAAAATAGATCGGTAATCGTTCTGCTCAGGGATGATTCGTAAATTGCTTTACAGGAGGCTGCAGTTTGTGCTCAGTCCGACTGAAGCGCCAGAATTTGCCTTATGTTTTCTTCTGATGTCATTTGTCAAGGTGCACAAGTTGTTCGAGAACCAGGTCATGATACTGCATGGCAGTGCTGCTTGGCATGAATCGCTTAAAAACCTTGACTTGTTAGAAGTGCCCTGGGCTGTCGCTGTGGTTTTCCTACCACCAAAAAAGGGAAGATTTTTTTGTCTTCAGCCAAGATAAAATCGTTGTTTGTTTGTTTGTTTTTCCAACTGGTGCCCTTCACTTCTTCACAATGAAATCAGATTTTAATTGTGTTAACAAAAAGAGAGGTAAGATAAACGAGGAGAAAATAGAATCCATTTGTTTCAAAAGTTTCTAAACTCTCAATTCACAGACCTAGCTGCTCAGTACCAAATAAATCTTAGTGAAGAAAAATGTCTAAAATAAATCACATGTCAAAAAAATTTCCAAAAGAGTAGTAATTTATAACCAAAATGGAGACTTGGAAACGAATATCAAATGCATCAGTTCAGTTCAGTTCAGTCGCTCAGTCGTGTCCTACTCTTTGCAACCCCATGAGGAGGCACGCCAGGCCTCCCTGTCCATCACCAACTCCCGGAGTTCATTCAGACACACGTCCATCGAGTCAGTGATGCCATCCAGCCATCTCATCCTCGGTTGTCCCCTTCTCCTCCTGCCCCCAATCTCTCCCAGCATCAGAGTCTTTTCCAATGAGTCAACTCTTCGCATGAGGTGGCCAATGTACTGGAGTTTCAGCTTTAGCATCATTCCTTCCAAAGAAATCCCAGGGCTGATCTCCTTCAGAATGGACTGGTTGGATCTCCTTGCAGTCCAAGGGACTCTCAAGAGTCTTCTCCAACACCACAGTTCAAAAGCATCAATTCTTCGGCGCTCAGCCTTCTTCACAGTCCAACTCTCACATCCATACATGATCGCAGGAAAAACCATAGCCTTGACTAGACGGACCTTTGCTGGCAAAGTAATGTCTCTGCTTTTGAATATGCTATCTAGGTTGGTCATAACTTTTCTTCCAAGGAGTAAGCGTCTTTTAATTTCGTGGCTGCAGCACCATCTGCAGTGATTTTGGAGCCCCAAAAAAAAAGTCTGCCACTGTTTCCACTGTTTCCCCATCTATTTCCCATGAAGTGATGGGACCAGATGCCATGATCTTTGTTTTCTCAATGTTGAGCTTTAAGCCAACTTTTTCACTCTCCTCTTTCTCTTTCATCAAGAGGCTTTTTAGTTCCTCTTCACTTTCTGCCATAAGGGTGGTGTCATCTGCATATCTGAGGTTATTGATATTTCTCCCAGCAGTCTTGATTCCAGCTTGTGTTTCTTCCAGCCCAGCATTTCTCATGATATACTCTACATATAAGTTAAATAAGCAGGGTGACAATATACAGTCTTGATGTACTCCTTTTCCTATTTGGAACCAGTCTGTTGTTCCATGTCCAGTTTGAACTGTTGCTTCCTGACCCGCATACAGGTTTCTCAAGAGGCAGGTCAGGTGGTCTGGTATTCCCATCTCTTTCAGAATTTTCCACAGTTGATTGTGATCCACACAGTCAAAGGCTTTGGCATAGTCAATAAAGCAGAAATAGATGTTTTTCTGGAACTTCCTTGCTTTTTGCATGATCCAGCGGATGTTGGGAATTTGATCTCTGGTTCCTCTGCCTGTTCTAAAACCAGCTTGAACATCAGGGAGTTCACAGTTCACGTATTGCTGAAGCCTGGCTTGGAGAATTTTGAGCATTACTTTACTAGCATGTGAGATAAGTGCAATTGTGCGGTAGTTTGAGCATTCTTTGGCATTTCCTTTCTTTGAAATTGGAATGAAAACTGACCTTTTCCAGTCCTGTGGCCACTGCTGAGTTTTCCAAATTTGCTGGCATATTGAGTGCAGCAGTTTCACAGCATCATCTTTCAGGATTTGAAACAGCTCAACTGGAATTCCATCACCTCCACTAGCTTTGTTCGTTGTGATGCTTTCTAAGGCCCACTTGACTTCACTTTCCAAGATGTCTGGCTCTAAATTAGTGATCACATCATCATGATTATCTGGGTCGTGAAGATCTTTTTTGTACAGTTCTTCTGTGTATTCTTGCCACCTCTTCTTAACATCTTCTGCTTCTGTTAGGTCCATACCATTTCTGTCCTTTATCGAGCCCATCCTTGCATGAAATGTTCCCTTGGTATCTCTAATTTTCTTGAAGAGATCTCTAGTCTTTCCCATTCTGTTGTTTTCCTCTATTTCTTTGCATTGATCGCTGAAGAAAGCTTTCTTATCTCTCCTTGCTATTCTTTGGAACTCTGCATTCAGACGCTTATATCTTTCCTTTTCTCCTTTGCTTTTCACTTCTCTTCTTTTCACAGATATTTGTGAGGCCTCCCCAACAGCCATTTTGCTTTTTTGCCTTTCTTTTCCATGGGGATGGTCTTGATCCCTGTCTCCTGTACAACGTCACGAACCTCCACCCATAGTTCATCAGGCACTCTATCTATCAGATCTAGGCCTTTAAATCTATTTCTCACTTCCACTTTATAATCATAAGGGATTTGATTTAGGTCATACCTGAATGGTCTAGCGGTTTTCCCTACTTTCTTCAATTTGAGTCTGAATTTGGTAATAAGGAGTTCATGATCTGAGCCACAGTCAGTTCCTGGTCATGTTTTTGTTGACTGTATAGAGCTTTTCCATCTTTGGCTGCAAAGAATATAATCAATCTGATTTTGGTGTTGACCATCTGGTGATGTCCATGTGTAGAGTCTTCTCTTGTGTTGTTGGAAGAGGGTGTTTGCTATGACCAGTGCATTTTCTTGGCAAAACTCTATTAGTCTTTGCCCTGCTTCATTCCACATTCCAAGGCCAAATTTGCCTTTTACTCCAGGTGTTTCTTGACTTCCTACCTTTGCACTCCAGTCCCCTATAATGAAAAGGATATCTTTTTTGGGTGTCAGTTCTAAAAGGTCTTGTAGGTCTTCATAAAACTGTTTAACTTGTTTAGGGCTTTGCAACCACACATAGGGAGGAATGTTCATGAGGAGGGGAAAAAAAAAGTCTTTATAAGATGAACTTCCAAATCAAAATTAGAAAAACAGTGAGGAAATCTAGTAACTTCGGACTTATAAAAAGAAAATATTCACAACCTCCAAGTTGAAAGTTGAGTTTTAGTCAGTGAAAATTTTTAGGACTTAAGCCTGGAAGGCCGCATCTCAAGCAACCCTGAGAGAAATCCTCTGAGGAGGCAGTGGGGGTGGGTTAGCTTATATCTAAGCTTTGCAACAAGGGGCAGGTTATAGGCACATGAAAATATTATTGTTAATTAAGGAAAACCTGACATCTCAAGTTAAGTAATTAAGTGCTTTTCTAAGTATGGAAAGATGCAAGAGTCTGGGCTCACTGAAATCATTCTTTTGATATGCCCCTCAGCTATCTGGGGCCAATGTGTTTTCACATCCTGAGGTTCCTTGGGGCTCACCATAGGGAGTGGCTGCAATCTGATGGCTGCTTGATGGCAGATACTCTTTTCCTTCATGGGTTTCCTCAGGCTGACCAGCTCGTCATATGTGGTGCTGATGACTGTGACATCATTGTTTACTGATAATGGCAGGAAATATTTCATTTCTCACAACAAAGAGAATGCATACCCTTAAAAGTAGCATTATGGAGCAATCTGAAAATAACTTTTAGCTAAGTAGTGTAGATTTCTCAAAGATATCTTTACCCACTCCATCCTTCCTTTCTTCCCTACCTGACTCCCTAACAGATAGATTTCTAAAAAGTAAGTCAGGAAAAACAAACAAAGAAACTGGAAGCTATGCTGCTGTTTGTTTTGACAGCTGCTTTCAAATGTAGACCCAAAACTACCTAACAGAGAAAAAAAAAAATAGAATACTAATCAGTTTTTTCTATTTAATAATAAATTAGTTTTTAAAAGCTTAATTAATCTTAAGTAATGCCTTGTTTTGGTGATAGAAATTTTATAAATGAATTGACTCAAATTTTCACCATGGTGTGAAGAGCAGAACTCAGAGTGTTTCAGTTTTAGTAAAATGATAAACAATTTCTGTATTCATTTTTCTTCTAAAAAGTAGCATAAAACTTTAATATTTAAATAGCATGTGCTCTAGAATTAGAGTTAGCCATCTTTTGAATTTATTTCTCTGTGGCATATTCTCTTAAAATTTTTACATTTTGAGTAGTACAGTGATCTAAGTCCTGTCTTCCCTTCCATTGCTTTCCTCTCTCTTCCCATTATCCCTTCTCTTCCCAACACAAGAGGAGTCAGTACAGGCTGAGAATGTAGGGTGGTGATGAGGGTTGGAGAGGGATGTGGAGGCATGTTTCTATATGTCCAGAATCCCTGCATGTGGAATAGTTGAGGGTAGATGCAGAAGTGATGGGCAGAGGAGACAGTTGACAAAGTTTGGGGATTGATTACACTGACCAAAAAAGTTGATTAAGCAAATACATGTTTTGAGGATAAAATATAGAACAGTTACAGATGTATATGTGCATGAATTATACACATGTGTGTGTGTGCATGCTTAGCTCTTTGAATGAGAGGGGCCAGAATCAATGAGCACAATAGTATCTACATCTTGGATTCTCAAAACCGTCCTCCACTGAAAAGAACCAATCCTTCATGGAGAAATTGCCAATTTAATTCTAGAGCTATAGCACCATAAAAGATGAGCCTGGAACTTCTTACTGGGCCAAAAAGTAAGAAAACAAATGATAACAAAATGTCCCAAGGGCATAGGAAGCCAGCCTAAAAGGACTGGCCAAATGGGGACAATTTGAGCATCAAAAGAGATAACAATAGTAATGTATTACAAGTCATTGAATACAATAGGAAGCCAAAAATAAGTGAATGAATGAGAGAAAAAAAAAAGCTCTTTTTTAAAGTTGAATGTCATCTAATATATGTCGAAGTAGTGATGGAGATACAGACTTTTCACTTGGCAACATCAGAGAGGTGGTTGCTTCTGGCAGGAGTCTTCAATGGATCCTAAGGCTGGTGGATCGAGGTTTGATGAATATCAAATATTGGTATAATTTTGGAATGAAAATGAAAGTGTTAGTTGCTCAGTCATGTCTGACTCTTTGCAACCACCATGGACTGACTGTAGCCTGCCAGGCTCCTCTATTCATGGAATTCTCCAAGCTAGAATACTGGAGTGGGTTGCCATTTCCTTCTCCAGGGGATCTTCCCAACCCAGGGACTAAACCTGGGTCTCCCACATTGCAGGCAGATTCTTTAGTATCTGAGCCACCACGGAAGTGCCAATTTTGGAATAATCTCCCCAGAAAATTCTGATCAGTTGCAAGTTGCTAAATACAAGGTAGTGAAGCCAGTCAGGCACCAGCTTGACCTAGTGATTAGAATTAACATGGTCATTGGTCAGTGTTGAGATGAGTGCATATCACATCACATAGCTCCTGGTTTGACTCACTTTGAAGGTACTGCATAGCATATCAATGTTGTTCCTGCTGAAAATGTAGACCTGAGATAGATCGTAAGGAAACATCAGATGACCCTCGCTTGAGAGTCATCCTATAAAATGTAAGGTCTGTCCTCTTTAAAAATGTCAGGGATTTGAAACAGAAGGAAGAACAGAAGAAATGTCCTTACTTGACAGAGGCTAAGGAAGCTTGACAATGAAATGAAACATTCACTCCTGAATAAGATCCTGGATCAAAAAATAAAGAGACATTACTGAGAAAGTTAGCAAATTTTGAATGAGATCTGAATCGCATAGTGGTGATGTGCCAGGATTGATTACTTGGAAGCTGTGCTGGTTATCAGCAAAGTATTCTTGTTTGGGGAAATACATACTGAAATGTTTTAGGGTGATGAGTTATGATGTCTGTGACTGCTCTCAAAAGATTCAGAAAAAGACTAATGATAATAGGTAAATATAAATTATGAATATATATATATCTATTACATATCTATTATATATGACAGAAAGAACAGGAAATAAGCAAATGCAATAAAATATTAACAGTGTAGGTGTCTGTGTGAAGGTAAAGGAGCTCTTTGTACTTTTCTGAAAACTTTTCTATAACTTTGAAATTATTTCTAAATAAATTATTTTAAAATAAATTACTTTCCAAAAGAGAGAAAAAGTCCTAAACATGGCATTAAAGGCAAATGTCTGCCATGAGCACAGACACGGGGTCAGAGTTTGCACAATGAGTGAACAATTAGGTGGCTGATGTTTTCTGCTCTGTAGTCAACTTGTGCTGTGCTGTGCTTAGTCGCTCAGTTGTGTCTGACTCTTTGTAGACCTGTGGACTGTAACCCACCAGGCTCCTCTCTCCATGGGGATTCTCCAGACAAGAATACTAGAGTGAGTAGCCTATCCCTTCTCCAGGGGATCTTCCTGACCCAGGAATCAGACCTGGGTCTCTTGCATTGCACATAGATTCTTTACCAGCTGAGCTACCAGGGAAGCCCATAGTCAGTTTAAGTCAGTATAAAAAATAAGAAATACAGCACAATAGCTTCCCAGGATACATCAGATCATGGCTTGGGTCCTTACTTTTGTTAATAACCAACACTGCCTTTTGTGAATCATTACTCAATTAATCACTCACTAACTCTCTTGAGTAGAGACAGAGCTGATCACCAAGGGTTTATGAAAGTGTAAGATGTAGTCCCCAACCCCTAGGAATCTGATTTGTTTTTGTCGTTCAGTCACTCAGCCGTGTCCAACTCTTTGCATCCCCATGGACTGCAGCACGCAAAGCTTTCCTGTCCTTCACCATCTGCCAGAGCTTGCTGAAACTCTTGTCCATTGAGTCAGTGATGACATCCAACCATCTCATCTTCTGTCGTCCCCTTCTCTTCCCACCTTCAATCTTTCCCAGCACCAGGGTCTTTTCCAATAAGTTGGTTCTTCACCAGATGGCCAAAGAAATGGAGCTTAGGCTTCAGCATCAGTCCTTCCAACAAATATTCAGGGCTGATTTCCTTTAGGTTTGACTGGTTTGATCTCCTTGCTGTCCAACAGACTCTCAAGAGTTTTCTCCAACACCACAGTTCAATTCTTCAGCACTTAGCCTTCTTAATGGTCCAACTCTCATATCCATACATGACTACTGGAAAAACCATATCCTTGACTATATGGACCTTTGTCAGCAAAGTAATGTCTCTGCTTTTTAATATGCTCCCTAGGTTGGTTATAGCTATTCTTCAAAGGAGCAAGCATCTTTTAATTTCATGGCTGCAGTCACCATCTGCAGTGATTTTGGAGCCCAAGAAAATAAAGTCTGTCACTGTTTCCCCTTCTATTTGCCATGAAGTGATGGGATCTGATAACATGATCCTTATTTTTTGAATGTTGAGTTTTAAGGCAACTTTTTCACTCTCCTCTTTCACCTTCATCAAGAGGCTTTTTAGTTCCTCTTCACTTTCTGCCATGAGGGTGGTGTCATCTGCATATCTGAGGTTATTGATATTTCTCCCATCAATCTTGATTCCAGCTTGTGCTTCATCCAGCCCAGCATTTCGCATGATGTACTCTGCGTGTAAGTTAAATAAGCAAGGTGACAATATACAGCCTTGACATACTCCTTTCCCAATTTGGAACCAGTCTGTTGTTCCATGTCCAGTTCTTCTTGACCTGCATACAGGTTTCTCGGGAGGCAGGTCAGGTGGTCTGGTATTCCCATCTCTTTAAGAATTTTCCGCAGTATATTTTGATCTACACAGTCAGAGGCTTTAGCATAGTCAATGTCGCAGAATTAGAATCTGATGACAGGGAAGAAATGGGATAGTGATATTCCACAACAATGCTCAAGTGTAACGCTAAAGAAGTAGAACAGACAGTTAATGCTGACAAGCTTTGAACAAGAAAAGGGTCAGTCATGAGTAGAGTGGTCATGAAGGCACTGGAGAGGCTACCCTGGCTGGCTTCTGTGTAACCTGACAGAGCTGGATAGAGCCCACCTCTGTTTAAATACTTCTAGAAATGGTGATGTATATTCTCCGGAGGCAGCCCATTTTGCTGTTCATAAAATCAGATTATTTAGAAAGCTCTCCTTTTTACAGAGCCAAACTATGCCTATTTGTAGCTCCCCTTTGCTTTTAACTGTGAGGCAACACAAAGTAAGCTCAATTCATCTGCTGCTCATAAACCCTTCACATACTTGCTGACGAGTCTCATGTCCCCTCTCATTTCTTCTTTTCCTGTCAAACATTTTCATTTATTTTAACTGTTACAAGTTTATTAGTGCCTTCACTAACCTAGGTGCAATAATGCGTCAGTGAATCCAAATGATGTTCCTAGTAAACTGTGGTCTCATTAATGCAAAGTATAATGGGATTTTTACCTCTCTAAGATAAGTATCACATGCTATTTAGTACAGCCTAAGATTGCATTAGCTTCTTTCACAGCTGCATAGACCGTTTTGAGACTGAAACACTCAAGTTTTTTCCATGTGAACTGCCAACCCACTTTTCCCCCAGCTTGAACCTATATAGCTTATTTTTAGAAGGAAAGCTTTTTTGCTTTGCCCCTGTGCATGTGCTTTGTGCTCAGTCCTATCCAACTCTTTGTGACCCATAGACCGTATCCCACCAACCTCCTCTGCCCATGGAATTTTCCAGACATGAATACTGGAATGAGTTGCCATTTCCTTCTCTACAGGATCTTTCCAACCCAGAGAGAGAACCCACGTCTCCTGCTTTGGCAGGATTCTTTACCACTGCACCACTTGGGTTTGCCTCTTTAGTTCATCCTGAAATAAAAAATTGGTCCAGTTTGAAACTGCTGGAAATTCTGAGTCTCATCTCATGTTTAGGGATCCCTTTTTGTTGTGTGTTTTATGCAAAATTAATGAAAAATAGTTCATCCAGCACTGGTTTCATTTTTGTTGGAAAAAAATGGGACCAACTAGAGAGACCTTAAATTTATCCCTAGAGATTCTTCCTCCAGGTTGACTGTGATCATTAATCAATTGTCTTTGCTGTGGCCTTTAATGACTACCAAAAATAGTTCTCTGTCTAATCCCCCTTAGTGTCATTTGAGGTAAGTTATCTGTCAGCTCTTTGGCTCTTATTTTTTAAAGAATCCCATTTTTAAAAAATAATTTATTTTTAATTGATTAATAATTGCTTTACAGTATTGGTTTGATTTCTGTGATACATCAGCATAAATTAACCATAGGTGTATATTTGCCCTCTCCCTCTTGAATCTCCTTCCTACTTCCCACCCAAAAAAACCACCATATGAGAAATCCCATTTTTAAAAGTTTCCCTACAAAATTTAATATTAAAAATAAGATACAATCTGACTTTAGGCATCATCAAAACCATTACAGTCACAAACAATAAGTGCTGGAGAGGGTATGGAGGAAAGGGGACCCTCTTACACTGTTGGTGGGAATGCAAATTGCTATAGCCACTATGGAGAACAGCATGGTGACTGCTTAAAAAACTAGGAATAAAACTACCATATGATCCAGCAATCCCACAACTGGGCATGATTGAAGCCATAATTGAAA
Organism: Budorcas taxicolor; assembly: GCF_023091745.1. Taxonomy (NCBI): domain Eukaryota; kingdom Metazoa; phylum Chordata; class Mammalia; order Artiodactyla; family Bovidae; genus Budorcas; species Budorcas taxicolor. The sequence goes on from NC_068910.1 coordinate 37,286,090, forward strand.
AAGACACATGTACCCAATGTTCATTGCAACACTATTAACAATAACCAGGACATGGAAACAACCTGGATGTCTATCGACAGATGAATGGAAAAGAAAGTTGTGGTGCATGTATACAATAGAATATTACTCAGCTATCAGAAGGAGGCTTCCCTTGTGGTTCAGATGGTGAAGAATCTGCCTGCAATGTGGGAGATAAATAAACAGGAACAGGTTTGAGTCAGTTCTAATGAGATGGATATACCTAGAGCCCATTATACAGGTGAAGTAAGTCAGAAAGAGAAAGACAAATACCACTAGAAGGCAATGGCACCCCACTCCAGTACTCTTGCCTGGAAAACCCCATGGACGGAGGAGCCTGGTAGGCTGCAGTCCATGGGGTCGCTAAGAGTTGGACACGACTGAGTGACTTCACTTTCACTTTTCACTTTCATACATTGGAGAAGGAAATGGCAACCCACTCCAGTGTTCTTGCCTGGAGAATCCCAGGGACGGAGGGAGCTTGGTGGCCTGCCGTCCATGGGATCGCACAGAGTCTGACACGACTGAAGTGACTTAGCAGTAGCAGTAGCAGTAGCAATGCATATGTATGGAATCTAGGAAGATAGTACTGACGATCTTATATGCAGGGCAGCAAAGAAACACAGACACAGTGTTTCGAACACAGTGGGGGAAGGAGAGGAAACAGACTTTTGGACACAGTAGGGGAAGGACAGGGTGGGGTGGTTTGAAATAGCATTGAAACATACATATTGCCATATGTAAAATAGATAGCCAGTGGGAGTTTTCTGCACGATGCAGGGAACCTGAAGCCAGTGCTCTGTGACAACCTAGAGGGTGGAAGGAGGAAGGAAGTGAGGGGGGGTACAGAAGGCAGGGGACATATGTAAACCTATGACTAATTCATGTTGATGTATAGCAAAAGAAGAAAAAGAAGCATCACAATATTGCAAAGTAATTCTATAATTAAAAATAAAATAAATTTAAACATTATGATCAAGAAAGTCACTAAAACAGAAAGATGTATTCTTGGCACTGGGAGGGAAATGTAAAGAAATTATATACTGATATAAACAGGTTGCTATAGTATAAGACAAACAACATCAAAATGGAATTCTTATTCTACAAACCACAGACACTTGTTTTATAGGTAATAAAATCCCTGATGAGAAACCTTTTCTTCTAGTAAAGTCAGAACAAAATATGACTGGGTTCAGTTCAGTTCAGTAATTCAGTCATGTCCAACTCTTTGTGACCCCATGGACTGCAGCACGTCAGGCCTCTCTGTCCATCACCAACTCCTGTAGTTTACACAAGCTCATGCCAATTGAGTAAGTGATGCCATCCAACCAACTCATTCTCTGTGGTCCCCATCTCCACCAACCTTCAATCTTTCCCAGCATCAGGCTCTTTTCAAATGAATCAGCTCTTCGCATCAGGTGGCCAAAGTATTGGGGTTTCAGTTTCAACATCAGTCCTTCCAATGAACATTCAGGACTGATTTCCTTTAGGATGGACTTGTTGGATCTCTTTTCAGCCCAAGGGACTCTCAAGAGTCTTCTCCAACACCACAGTTCAAAAGCATCAATTCTTCAGTGTTCATCTTTCTTTCTGGTCTAACTCTCACATCCATACATGACTGCTGGATAAACAATAGCTTTGACTAGATGGACCTTTGTTGGCAAAGTAGTGTCTCTGCTTTTTCATATGCTGTCTAGTTTGGTCATAACTTTTCTTTCAGGGAGTAAGCGTCTTATAATTTCATGGCTGCACTCACCATCTGCAGTGATTTTGGAGCCCAAAGAAATAAAATCTGCCACTGTTTCCACTCTTTGCCCATGTATTTGCCATGAAGTAGTGGGACCAGATGCCATGATCTTCGTTTTCTGAATGTTGAGCTTTAAACCAACTTTTTCACTGTCCTTTTTCACTTTCATCAAGAGGCTTTTTAGTTCTTCTTCACTCTCTGCCATAAGGGTGGTGTCATCTGCATATCTGAAGTTATTGATATTTCTTCAGGCAATCTTGATTTAAACTTGTGCTTCATCCAGCCCAGCATTTGTCTTGATGTACTCTGCATATAAGTTAAATAAGCAGGGTGACAATATTCAGCCTTGACATACTCCTTTTCCCATTTGAAACCAGCCTGTTGTTCCATGTCCAGTTCGAACTGTAGCTTCCTGACCTGCATACAGATTACTCAAGAGGCAGGTCAGGTGGCTTGGTATTCCCATGATTTTCAGAATTCCCCACAGTTTATTGTGATACTCACAGTTGAAGAAACAGAAATGTGAAAAAGCAAACTGGCTGTCTGAGGAGACCTTACAAATAGCTGTGAAAAGAAGAGAAGCAAAAAGCAAAGGAGAAAAGGAGGGATAATTCCATTTGAATGCAGAGTTCCAAAGAATAGCAAGAAGAGATAAGAAAGCCTTCCTCAGTGATCAGTGCAAAGAAATACAGGAAAACAATAGAAAGACTAGAGATCTCTTCAAGAAAATTAGAGATACAAGGGGAACATTTCATGCAAAGATGGGCTCGATAAAGGTCAGAAATGGTATGGACCTAACAGAAGCAGAAGATATTAAGAAGAGGTGGCAAGAATACACAGAAGAACTGTACAAAAAAAAGATCTTCACAACCCAGATAATCATGATGGTGTGATCACTCACCTAGAGCCAGATAACCTGGAATGTGAAGTCAAGTGGGCCTTAGGAAACATCACTACAAACAAAGCTAGTGGACGCAATGGAACTCCAGTTGAGCTATTTCAAATCCTAAAGATGCTGCTGTGACAGTGCTGCACTCAATATGCCAGCAAGTTTGGAAAACTCAGTAGTGGTCACAGGACTGGAAAAGGTCAGTTTTCATTCCAGTCCCAAAGAAAGGCAATGCCAAAGAATGCTCAAACTACTGCACAATTGCACTCATCTCACATGCTAGTAAAGTAATGCTCAAAATTCTCCAAGCCAGGCTTCAGCAGAATATGAACCTTGAACTTCTAGCTGTTTAAGCTGGATTTAGAAAAGGCAGAGGCATCAAAGATCAAATTGCCAACTGGATCATCAAAAAACCCAAGAGAGTTCCAGAAAAACAGCTATTTCTACTTTATTGACTATGCCAAAGCCTTTGATTGTGTGGATCACAATAAACTGTGGAAAATTTTGAAAGAGATGGGAATACCAGACCACCTGACTTGCCTCTTGAGACCTGTATGCAGGTCAGGAAGCAACAGTTCGAACTGGACATGGAACAACAGACTGGTTCCAAATAGGAAAAGGAGTATGTCAGGCTGTATATTGTCACCCTGCTTATTTAACTTATATGCAGAGTACATCATGAGAAACGCTGGGCTGGATGAAGCACAAGTTGAAATCAAGATTGCCTGGAGAAATAACAATAACCTCAGATATGCAGATGACGCTACCCTTATAGCAGAAAGTGAAGAAGAACTAAAAAGCCTCTTGATGAAAGAGAAAGAGGAGAGTGAAAAAATTGGCTTAAAGCTCAACATTCAGAAAACGAAGATCATGGCATCCAGTCCTATCACTTCATGGGAAATAGATGGGGAAACAGTGGAAACAGTGACAGACTTTATTTTTCTGGGCTCCAAAATCACTGCAGATGGTGAGTGCAGCCATGAAATTAAAAGATGCTTACTCCTTGGAAAGAATGTTATGACCAACCTAGGCAGCATATTAAACAGCAGACATTAGTTTGATAACAAAGGTCCATCTAGTCAAGGCTATTGTTTTTCCAGTGGTCATGTATGGATGTGAAAGTTGCACTAGAAAGAAAGCTGAGCACCAAAGGATTGATGCTTTTGAACTGTGGTGTTGGAGAGGACTCTTGAGAGTTCCTTGAACTGCCAGGATATCCAACCAGTCCATCCTAAAGGAGATCAGTCCTGCGTGTTCTTTGAAAGGACTGATGTTGAAGCTGAAACTCCAATCTTTTGGCCACCTGATGTGAAGACCTGACTCATTGAAAAAGACCCTGATGCTGGGAAAGATTGAGGGCAGGAGGAGAAGGGGACGACAGAGGATGAGATGGTTGCATGGCATCACCAACTCCATGGACATGAGTTTGGGTAAACTCCGGGATTGGTGATAGACAGAGAAGCCTGGCATGCTGCAGTTCATGGGATCACAAAGAGTCGGACATGACTGAGTGAATGAACTGAACTGACACAGTCAAAAGCTTTGGCATAGTCAATAAAGCAGAAATAGATGTTTGTCTGGAAATCTCTCGCTTTTTTGATGATCCAGCAGATGTTGGCAATTTGATCTCTGGTTTCTCTGCCTTTTCTAAATCCATCTTGAACAGCTGGAAGTTCACGGTTCACATACTGTTGAAGCCTGGCTTGGAGAATTTTGAGCATTGCTTTACTAGCGTGTGAGATGAGTACAATTGTGCAGTAGTTTGAGCATTCTTTGGCATAGCCTTTCTTTGGAATTGGAATGAAAACTGACCTTTTCCAGTCCTGTGACAACTGCTGAGTTTTCCAAATTTGCTGGTATATTGAGTGTGGCACTTTCACAGCATCATCTTTAGGATCTGAAATAGCTCAACTGGAATTTCATCGCTTCCACTAGCTTTGTTCGTAGTGATGCTTCCTAAGGCCCACTTGATGTCACATTCCAGGTTTCTGTCTCTTGGTAAGTGATCACACCATCATGATTATTTGGGTTGTGAAGATCTTCTTTGTACAGTTCTTCTGTGTATTCTTGCCACCTCTTCTTAATATCTTCTGCTTCTGTTAGGTCCATACCATTTCTGTCCTTTATTGAGCCCATCTTTGCATGAAATGTTCCCCTAGTATCTCTAATTTTCTTAAAGAGATCTCTAGTTTTTCCCACTCTATTGTTTTCCTGTATTTCTTTGCACTGATCACTGAGGAAGGCTTTCTTATCTCTCCTTGCTATTCTTTGGAACTCTGCATCAGATGGGTATATCTTTCCTTTTCTCCTTTGCTTTTTGCTTCTCTTCTTCTTACAGCTATTTGTAAGGCCTGCTCAGACAGCCTTTTTTGTTTTTTGCATTTCTTTTTCTTGGGGATGGTCTTGCTCCCTATCTCCTGTACAATGTCACAAACCTCCGTCCATAGTTCATCAGGCACTCTGTCTATCAGATCTAGTCCCTTAAATCTATTTCTCGCTTCCTCTGTATAATCGTTAGGAATTTGATTTAGGTCATACCTGAATGGTCTAGTGGTTTTCCCTGCTTTCTTTGATTTGAGTCTGAATTTGGCAATAAGGATTCCATGATCTGAGCCACAGTCAGCTCCCAGTCTTATTTTTGCTGACTGTATAGAGGTTCTCCATCTTTGACTGCAAAGAATATAATCAATCTGATTTTTGCATTGACCATCTGGTGAAGTCCATGTGTAGAGTCTTCTCTTGTGTTGTTGGAAGAGGATGTTTCCTATGACCAGTGCATTCTCTTGGCAAAACTCTATTATCCTTTGCTCTGCTTCATTCTGTGCTCCAAGGCCAAATTTGCCTGTTACTCCAGGTGTTTCTTGACTTCCTACTTTTGCATTCCAGTCCCTTATCATGAATAGGACATCTTTTGGGGGTGTTAGTTCTAGAAGGTCTTGTAGGCTTCATAGAACCGTTCAGATTCTTCAGTATTACTGGTCGGAGCATAGACTTGGTTAATGTGTTATAATTTATGCATCTAATTGTGTTTTTCATACTCCTCAGAACTGACCAATGTTAACATTTGGAATATGTGCAGTCAAAATTTTTTTAGAAAAATAATTGTTTCTGTAAAATAATACATGTTCTCATTAAGCAATTTGAGCAAAGCAATAAATAAAATGAGATTTAAACATTAAATTTAAATAAAATTAATAGGAAAAGAAAGTACAGTGAGGGCAAAGTGTTCTTCAACATGAAACAGTTATTGCTCAGTTGCATCTGACTGCAACCCCATGGACTATACAGTCCATGGAATTCTCCAGGCCAGAATACTGGAGTGGGTAGCCTTTCTCTTCTCCAGGGGATCTTCCCAACCTACGGATCAAACCCAGGTCTCCCACATTGTAGGTGGATTCTTTACCAGCTGAGCCACGAGGGAAGTCTAAGAATACTGGAGTGGGTAGCCTACCCCTTCTCCAGCAGATCTTCCTGACCTAAGAATTGAACCGGGGTCTTCTGCATTGCAGGTGGATTCTTTACCAACTGAGCTATCAGGGAAGCCCTATAAAAGAGATAATTTCCTTTAAATTAAATACTCTAAGAGATTACCAAAAACATTAAGTAGTTACAGTTTCCATTTTCATTGTATGCTTTAAGTAAATGGTTTTTTTTTTTACATTTTTGTTGACATATAGTGGATTTACAATATTGTGTCAATCTGCTGTACAGCGAAGTGAATCAGTTATGTATATACATTCTTTTCCATTATGATTTATCCCAGGAGACTGAATATAGTTCTCTGTGCTATAAAGTAAGAGTTCATTGTTTATCCATTGTAAATATAATAGTTTACATCCACCAAACCCAAGTTCCCAGTTCATTTCTCTTGCTCCCTTCCTCCACTTGGAAACCACAAGTCTGTTTTCTGTGTCTATGAGTATAATGTTGTTTTGTAGATAGGTTCAAGTGTTCCATTTTTTAGACTCTCTATATAAATTATGCTGTATGGTATTTTCTTTTTCTGACTTACTTCACTTAGTATGATAATCCCTAGTTATAAACATGTTGCTGCAAGTAACATTATTTCATTCTTTTTCATGGCTGAGCAATATTCCGTTGTATATATATATACACACACACACAGAGACATACAACACATCTTCTTTAACCATTTATGTCAGTGGACATTTAGGCTGTTTTCATGTGTTGCCTTTTGTAAATAGTGTTGCTGTAAACATAAAGGTATGTGTATCTTTTTGAATTACAGTTTTGTCTGGGCATATGTCCCAGAGTAGGATTGCTGCATCGTATGGTAGTTCTTTTTTTAGTTTTCTGGAGCACCTCCATCTCTTATATCAATATATACATATAGATACTAATATCTATATATACATATAATACTAACATCTATATATGGATACAAGCACCTAATATATATATATGTATACACACACACACAGATTGCAATCTTATAAAATAGACAGAATAAGTCATACAGCTAGTAACATTAACAAGATCATACTGTAACAGAGATAGAAAGCATAAAAAATTTCAAAACAAAGAAAACAAATCAAAACAATGATTAGCATAACTAGTTGATATCTGGTCACAATAAACCATCAAGTGCACAGGGGAGCCAGCTGGAGAAAAGCCAGATTTTTGAAGGACCAATAGAAAGGAAAAGGCAAATATTTCATCTTTGTTTACAAAGTTATGCTTTATCAATTTGTTGATACGTACTTCCTGATACCTACTTAAGTATATATCAACCCATACTTACTCATAGGCATTCATATCGCCTCTTTCGACTCAAATCACTTCAAACATAACTCTCCAATTTGTTGCAGCTCTATCTAGTCTTTTCTCCCAGTTTCATAACAAAAAGACAGAAGCTTAATGCATTTATATAGACCAGTAAAAGATGCTAGGAAGTCTCAATCTAATTTTCTTTTAGGGACCTTAGAAATCTTTTAAAATCTCAACCATTCTTCCTGCTCCATCATATTCTGATTCCTTTTAGATGCAAAAAGCTTTGGAAGGAGTGTGCACTGATTTACATCCACAACAGTGTAAGAGACTTCCCTTTTCTTCACGCCCTCTCCAGCATTTGTGATTTGCAGGCTTTTTAATGATGGCCATTCAAGCTGGTGTGAAGTGGTACTCACTGTAGTTTTGATTTGCATTTCTTTGGTAATTAGTGATGTTGAGCATCTTTTCATGTGCCTACTGGCCACCACCTGTATGTCTTCTTTGGAGGAATATCTATTAAGATCTTCTGAGCACTTTTCAGTTAGGTTGTTTGTTTTTTGTTATTGAGCTGTATAAGCAATTTAGCATCATTGCATCAAATGTTTTCTTCCCTTCTGTAGGTTGTCTTTTCTGTGTTTTTGTTTGTTTGTTTTTATGGTTTCCTTTGCTGTGCAAAAGCTTAAAAGTTTTATTAGGTTCCATTTGTTTTGTTTTTAGTTCTGTTGCCATGGGAGACTGATCTAAGAAAACATTGGTATGATTTATGTCAAAGAATGTTTTGCCCATGCTGTCTTCTAGAAGTTTTATGGTGTCATGTCTTATGTTTAAGTCCTTAAGCCATTTTGAGTTTATTTTTATGCATGTTATGAAAGTATGTTTTAACTTCATTGATTTACATTCAGCTGTTCAACTTTCCCATCACCACTTGCTGATGACTGTCTTTTTTCCCATTTTATAGTTTGGCTTCCTTTGTCAAAGATTGATTGATCATAGATATGTGGTTTTATTTCTGAGCTCTCTATTGTGCTCCATTGATCTGCATGTCTGTTTTTGTACCAATACCACACTGTTTTGACTTCTGTGGCTTTGTCTTATTGTCTGAAGTCTGAGAGAGCCTTTTGGTTTTTTTTCCTCAGAATTGCTTTGGCAATTCTTGGCCTTCTATGGTTCCATATTAATTTTTCTATTATTTATTCTAATTCTGTGTGAAATGTCATGGGTAATTTCACAGGGATCACATTAAATCTGTAGATTGGGTAGCATTGCCACTTTAACAAAATTAATTCATCTGATTGAAGAACACGAGATATCTTTCCACTTAACTGAATCCTCTTCAGTTTCCTTTATAATGTTTTATAGTTCTCACCATATATAGTTCTTTCATCTCCTTGGTCAGGTTTATTCCTCTTAGGCATTTTATTTGTTTTTTGATGTGATTTTAAAAGTACTGTTTTTTACTTTACCTTTCTGATATTTCATTGTTAGTGTGAAAGGAATTAGGCATCTAATCACTGACTTAATCATTAACACAGTGATTAATAATTAAATCTCTCTCTCCTGGTTGTTTTGATCTTTGGAATAAAGCACTTAGTTTACTTCTGTCTTCTCTATGTTATAGAAAACACTATAAAGCATAAAGGATTTTTTTTTACTCTCTGATGGTTAATCACTTGATAAATATATCTATATATTTTCAGCATCAATCCTCTGGAGTTCTGAATTTCTCATTTTCCATGTAGTGAACCAACCACAAGCTGGAAAGTTTTGGGGTATTGTTAGCCCTATTTTGTTGTTGCTATTTAATTACATCCAAATCAAGACATCAGTTCACATCTTGAGTTCTAATTGCCTTTGAGAGTTCTATGCACAGAACAATAGACGGAGTGAGTCTTCAGAACACAAATCGTAAATATAGGTTCTTCCTGATCTTGATGAATTAAAACCAAAGGAGGGGAGACAGTTTTGTTTTGAAGACACCATCTGCTTATTTGTGTACAGTGTTTGTATTCAAATTTAAATAAATTAATCACGTAAAGAGCATCTGAATTCACAACACGGAAAACAGGAGTACTGAACAAGTATACAATTTGGGAAAACCAGGAAACTAATGAGGTTTCGAACCTCTTTAGTTTAATCTTCTGCAGTCCCAGGGAGACCTCTCTGGTGTGTGTACGGTGCTTGACTTCCTTTGCATTGATTCTTGTTGCTTCAGGGCTCAAATGTGAATCAGTGACAAGTGCTACAGTAATGAATTAGCATCTGTCATCACAGTAGCTATACCAGCATAATCCTTGATTTAGAGAACTTTGTTCCTTGGTTAACAGGCAGCTGAGTTCAGCAATAATAATAAAATCTGTCCCAGATCACTGAATGTGCATAAAAGGATAAACATTTCTTTAGGTGAAAAAACAATGTCAATTAAAAATGTAACCAGAATTGCAAGTGATTCTAGGCTTTCAGGTAGGTGCCAACTCCAAGACATTTTTGAGGACTTTAGCCTTCACATCTGACTCTGCACTCATCAGTGTGATGTGTAAGCTTATAGGTAGACCCAGCATTTCGGGTATAAACTCATCACTGCTTTTTACCTAAGACAGTAACCATCTTCACCCCATGGCCTTCTCTGAATTCCTTCTGTGTTTACATGTCTTCAGCTGACTACACATAATCAAAAGTACAGATTGCTGTATTATGCCTTCAGCCTTGTTCCCTGGATCGTTTGTGAATGGATATATCATTTTTTAGCTAAATGAAGGGAGACAGCTTAGCACAACAGATAGTTCCTTAACCATTCTTAGGCATCAGTTTCCCTCATCTGTTAAATAGGAATAATAGTATGTATTTGTTAAAAATAAATGAAACAATCCACGTCAAGCATATAACATGGTATCTAGAATGTGAACAGTTAGTTTTTTAGCTAGTTAGGCTCTGTTAGTTTAGTTTTTTAGTTAGAAGTTAGGCTCCGTTTTTGGTTTTTTGTTTTTGTCTGTATCTCTTTGGGCTTCCCAGGTAGTGCTAGTGGTAAAGAATCCACCTGTCAATGCGGGAGACACAAGAGAGGAGGGTTCAATCCCTGGGTTGAGGAGATCCTCTTGGAGGAGGAGATGGCAACCTGCTCCAGTATTTTTGCCTGAAAACTTTGGGCGGAGGAGCCAGGTCTCAAAGAGTCAGACAAGAAAGAGTTACCAAGCACGAGCATTTATTTATTTGGCTGCTTCTGGTCTCAGTTGTGGCACTTAGGATCTTTTATAATGGCACATGGACTCTAGTAGTTGTGTGTGGGCTTTAGAGCACACAGGCTTGTGGTTGCCACAGCAGTTGCCTTGTGGCATGTGGGATCTTAGTTTTTAAACCACAGGTCAAACCTGCATGCCCTGCATTTTAAGGCCAATCCTTAACCACTGGACGGCCAGGGAAGTCCCTCAGTTAGTTTTTATGAAAAAGTTTTGTCGGGTCTCTCTTGGTAGTAGGACACTGTTATCCATTTAACACATAACGATTGCTTGGTAGATAGATCCACAAATGAATGAAAGTACATTAAAATGAAAATCTAAATTGCAAAATCAGTGGACAGCCATTTAAAATAGAATAAAGTGACATCATGCCAAACACAAACCGGAGATGCAGATAATTTTGTCCAGGAATTATGTGTTCCAATCTTCATTTTATAGATGAATTTTTAAATTAAAAAGTGATAAATGACACATTAAGTGAAATGGAGTTATTTCTTGATTTTCTGCTTAGCATTATTCAAAGGTGATTTGTTTTTAACTTCTTCCATCATTTAAAAAAAAATCTCTATCTGTACCTTTTCCTATGGGTCAGTTAATCAATAGTTGATTTTGATTATATGACTTGCAAAAGCCTCAGGTTTTGAAATAAACAGTTGTCTTTCCCATTATCTCTTAGCTAGTGTGTGTGTGTGTTAGTCTCTCAGTCTTGTCCAATCCCTTGGACTGTAACCCACCAGGCTCCTCTATCCATGGAATTCTCCAGGCAAAAAACTCTTAGCTAGAAGTACCTGTTTTTCACTTCTGATTTCATGCACACCGTGAAATCACCAAGAGCACACCAATCCACTTGTCCTGAGCTCTACCTATTTTCAGAAAAGAACAAAAGTATATTCCTCCACTAGATTAGAATCTATTTATGGATGCTGGGAAAGATTGAAGGCAGGAGAAGGGGACAGCAGAGGATGAGATGGTTGGATGGCATCACTGACTCAATGGACTTGAGTTTGGGCAAGCTCCAGGAGTTGGTGATGGACAGGGAAGCCTGGCGTGCTGCAGTCCATGGGGTCACAAAGAGTTGGACACAACTAAAGGACTAAACTGAACGGACTCACTTCAGATGTACACAGACTCCTTCTTTAACGACCTGAGATGTTTGCTTCCCAAAGTTGGATAAAAGGGTAGAAAATACTGTTTGGATACTCTTTAAAGAGGAAATTTTAGTGAGTGGGTTGTTGGAAAGAGACTCCATTACAAAATTCCCAGCTGAGATTGTAATCTAGGAGATATATTCAGTAAGGGTTTATGTGCTGCACAGCCTGTGAAACGCAATCCTATGAATGTGGAAGGGGATTAGCTGTCACTCTTTTACTGTCTCTCTTTGCTTTTGATTTGTCTTCTTCATTGTGGTGTGTTTGGTTGGTTTTGTTTGACTTTAGAGTTCAGTATAGAGAAATTTCAGGAATATGGCTGAATTCATAATTTCACTCTGTAAGCACTTCTATGACCTTTCAATTTAATTCACATTGCTTGTCACCATTTTACTCTCTGACATCAGTTATGAAATCCTATGTCAGTGAGAAAGTAGAGGCTATCTATGTGTGAATGTAGTTTTAAGGTTCATAAACTATCTTGGATGAGCAAGTCCATTTCATTCCCAATTAAAACTATAATGTAAAGGGTGAATTTAAAGACTAATTAGTAGTTATCATTTTTTAAAAGTGATATATGAGTGAAGTAAAGTTACACAGAGAAAAATATCACTTATGCTTGGAATCTAAAAAAATGACACAAATGAACTTATTTACAAAACAGACCAGATGGTCAACACCAAAATCAGATTGATTATATTCTTTGCAACCAAAAGTGGAGAAGCTCTATACAGTAAGCAAAAACAAGACTGGGAGCTGACTGTGGCTCAGATCATGAACTCCTTATTGCCAAATTCAGACTTAACTTGAAGAAAGTAGGGAAAACCATTAGACCATTCAGGTATAACCTAAATCAAATCCCTTATGACTATACAGTGGAAGTGATAAATAGATAGAAGGCACTAGATCCGATAGACAGAGTGCCTGATGAACTATGGATGGAAGTTCGAGACACTGTACAGGAGACAGGGAGCAAGACCATCCCCAAGAAAAAGAAATGCAAAAAACCAAATGGCTGTCTGAGGAGGCCTTACAAATAGCTGTGAAAAGAAGAGAAGCAAAAAGCAAAGGAGAAAAGGAAAGATATACTCATTTGAATGCAGAGTTCCAAAGAATAGCAAGGAGAGATAAGAAAGCCTTCCTCAGTGATCAGTGCAAAGAAATACAGGAAGGCAATAGACTGGGAAAGACTAGAGATCTCTTTAAGAAAATTAGAGATACCAAGGGACCATTTCATGCAGAGATGGGCATAATAAAAGACAGAAATGGTATGGACCTAACAGAAGCAGAAGATATTAAGAAGAGGTGGCAAGAATACACAGAGAAACTGTACAAAAAAGATCTTCACGACCCAGATAATTACAATGGTGTGATCACTCACACTCACCTAGAGCCAGACAACCTGGAATGTGACATCAAGTGGGCCTTAGGAAGCATCACTATGAACAAAGCTAGTGGAGACAATGGAATTCCAGTTGAGCTATTTCAAATCCTAAAAGATGCTGCTCTGAAAGTGCTGCACTCAATATGCCAGCAAGTTTGGAAAACTCAGCAGTGATCATGGGACTGGAAAAGGTCAGTTTTCATTCCAATTCCAAAGAAAGGCAATACCAAAGAATGCTCAAACTACTGCACAATTGCACTCATCTCACATGCTAGTAAAGTAATGCTTAAAATTCTCCAAGCCAGGCTTCAGTAGAATGTGAACCGTGAACTTCCAGATGTTCAAGTTGGTTTTGGAAAAGGCAGAGAAACCAGAGATCAAATTGCCAACATCTGCTGGATCATGGAAAAAGCAAGAGAGTTCCAGAAAAAACATCTATTTCTGCTTTATTGACTATGCCAAAGCCTTTGATTGTGTAGATCACAATAAACTGTAGAAAATTCTGAAAGAGATGGGAATACCAGACCACCTGACCTGCCTCTTGAGACCTGTATGCAGGTCAGGAAGCAACAGTTCGAACTGGACATGGAACAACAGACTGGTTCCAAGTAGGAAAAGGAGTACATCAAGGCTGTATATTGTCACCCTGCTTGTTTAACATATATGCAGAGTAAGTACATCATGAGAAATGCTGGGCTGGATGAAGCACAAGTTGAAATCAAGATTGCCAGGAGAATATCAATAACCTCAGATATGCAGATGACACCACCCTTATGGCAGAAAGTGAAGAGGAACTAAAAAGCCTCTGGATGAAAGTTAAAGTGGAGAGTGAAAAAGTTGGCTTAAAGCTCAACATTCAGAAAACAAAGATCATGGCATCTGGTCCCATCACTTCATGGGAAATAGATGGGGAAACAGTGGAAACAGTGACAGACTTTATTTTTCTGGGCTCACAAATCACTGCAGATGGTGATTGCAGCCTTGAAATTAAAAGACTCTTACTCCTTGAAGGAAAGTTATGACCAATCTATACAGCATATTAAAAAGCAGAGACATTACTTTGTCGACAAATGTCCATCTAGTCAAGGCTATGGTTTTTCCACTAGTCATGTATGGTTATGAGAGTTGGACTCTAAAGAAAGCTGAGTGCTGAAGAATTGACGCTTTTGAACTGTGGTGTTGGAGAAGACTCTTGAGAGTCCCTTGGACTGCAAGGAGATCTAACCAGTTCATCCTAAATGAGATCAGTCCTGGGTGTTCATTGGAAGGACTGATCCTGAAGCTGAAACCCCAATACTTTGGCCACCTGATGTGAAGACCTGACTCATTGGAAAAAACCCTGATGCTGGGAAAGATTGAGGGCAGGAGGAGAAGGGGAAAACAGAGGATGAGATGATTGGATGGCATCACCAACTTAATGGACATGGGTTTGGGTAGTCTCCGGGAGTTGGTGTGGACAGGGAGGCCTGGCATGCTGTGGTTCATGGTGTTGCAAAGAGTCGGACATAACTGAGCAACTGAACTGAACTGAACAATGCAGAAAGACCTACAAACATAGAAAACAATCTTATCATTATCAAAGGGTGGGGAGGGATAACTTGGGAGTCTGGAAGGAATATATATACACTACTATATATAAAATAAACAACAGGGACTTACTGTATAGCACAAGGAACTATAATCTCTATCTTGTAATAGTCTATAATGGAAAGGAACCTGAGGAAGAATATATGTGTATAGCTGAATCACTTTGCTATTTATTTGAAACTAACACAACATTGTAAATCAACTATTCTTAAATAAGAAATAAGCTCTCTCTCTCTCTCTCTCTCTCTCTCTCTATATATATATATATATATATATATATATATATATATATATATGCACCATTTTGTCAGAGATATTCATTATAGCATTATTTATAATTATAATAAATTTGCTAAAATATTTACTAGTTTCATAATGGTTGAAACAATTAATAGCCTATCATGCAGGTTATAATAATGTGTGGATAAAATATAAGGCTGTATTACATTTAAGTAGAGAATAAAGAGAAGTATCATGTATGTAGCATGTTTGCTATACTGCAAAACAAAACAACTGAAAAGCTAAGAATCCAAAACATGGAGTAATTATACTAAAATGAAAATAGGAATTTTATCCAAACACTAAGAAACTATACATAATTGTTTTCCTTTGGTTCCTTCTTTCAGCTTCCCTGAATTTTCTGACTTTCCTATACTAAACATGTATCACTTTTATAGTAGAAAAAAGAAAGCTTCCAATTAGCATGGATTTTCCTGCTTGCACTCAGCTTTCTAGTGAAACCAGGGAGAACCGAAAACCTTTCTCAAGTGGCAATTTCAGAGCAGGCTGCAGAAGTAGGCCCCTCCGTAAGTGTCTTAAGAGATGTAACCTCAGTACTCCCCAGCTGAGTTCAGTTGCTCTGTGAAGATTCACATTATGAGTGTTTTCATCTTTTCATATTAAAAATGACCTCCTGCCCCGAATCTGAGCTTCCCAGATGACTAAGGCTTGCCGGGCATAGCCTAAGAAAAAATAAAGCCAAACTCCTTAGTATTTCATCCTGCCCTTGAATTCTACATTTTATTTCTGCTTATGCTCATAGGCTTTGTTGTTCTGTTTTGTTTGCACTCTCTAGATCCAACAAAGGTAATGGTGCCTCCTTCCAGTATGGATGTCACTGTTGGGGAAAGTATTGTTCTGCCATGCCAGGTAACACACGATCACTCGCTCAACATTGTGTTCACTTGGTCATTTAATGGACGCCTGATAGACTTTGACAGAGATGGGGACCACTTTGAAAGAGTTGGAGGGGTAAGTATAAATATCAGATTATCCACAGTAAATGCAATGTGCAACTAAAGTGAGTCAAACAGCTTGTTTAGACTAACTTGAAATACAAAGTTCCGAGAAGGCACTGGCAACCCACTCCAGTACTTTTGCCTGGAAAATCCCATGGAGGAGCCTGGTAGGCTGCAGTCCATGGGGTCGTGAAAAGTTCAGACACGACTGAGCGACTTCACTTTCCCTTTTCACTTTCGTGCATTGGAGGAGGCACTGGCAACCCACTCTGGTGTTCTAGCCTGGAGAATCCCAAGGACGGCGGAGCCTGGTGGGCTGCCGTCTATGCAGTCGCACAGAGTCGGACACGACTGAAGTGACTTAGCAGAAATACAAAGTTATTCTTTGATGATTTTGTTCAAACACTTTAAAAAAAGTCTTGGTTAACATCTGCTCTTTTTTGCATAAGTGTGGCCCTGAGTCACACTTATTGAGTCACTTGTTTGCCAGTCCTTTTCTTAACCCTCATAATCCTTAATCCTACAGGTTAGCTGTTCATTTCTGTAAACTCAGGGTCATGGGAGATACATGGCTTGCCTTGGCCTCATTGCTACTAAACTGCAGGTTTCAGCTTTAAACTTCAAATCCCAAATTCTTTGCCGCATGGTGAACCATATGCCAGGGAACTGAATTAATAAAACAGCTCGAGGACAGTTTACTCGTATTCTTTTAGACTGCTGACTAAACTCCCTTTGGTTTTTGTAGAATACTCATCATTATGAGGTTAGGGCTTTCTTTCTTGAATCTGAGAGTCTGATCAGATAGTTTATTATCTCCAAATAATTTGAATTCTAATGATCGAATTTTCCAAAGGCCTTAATTATTTCCCATAAAAAAAAAAATAGTACCATTGAACTCACACCAAGAAAACATTAAATTTGGAAACAATTTGAAATATGACAATCATTTTCAAGAATAGTTTTTCTACTGTAACATAACCCTACTTTCCTATTAGTAAGGAAGATTCCAGGGGTAAGGAATACATTGGGAGATTGGGATTGACATATACACACTACTATATATAAAATATAACTACATATATAAAACACTACTATGTATAAAATAGATAATGAATAAGGACCTATTATATAGAACAGGGAACCTACTCACTACTCTCTGATGGCTTATATAGGAAAAAAAATCTAAAAAAGAGTAGACATACGCGTGCATAGCTGATTCACTTTGCTGCAAATAAACACAACCTTGTAAATCGACTCTACGCCAATCAAAATTTAAAGAAAGATTCATTCCAGCTGCCATTATCATGGAGGGGACTAATCAAAGACAGCAGAATATAAGCATGAGGCTGTATGGAAAACATTCCCTTCCTCCATGCTCCCAAAGGAATCTGATTTGCCCATCTCGTCTTATCCCCATCTCTTATATTGAGAATAAATGGACTAAAACTTATAAATTATACCTATGATATGTTGACCTTCAACATATTCTTCTCAAATATGGTAGTATTCCTATTATTTACATTCTTTCTGCCTTTCCCAAATAATACGTCTCCACTGAATTACCAAACACCCCAAATAATTTCTGTAACTATTTGCTCAAGTCTCCCAAGGATTGTATATGACTGGTACCATTTTAAATGCATGAGAGAGAAGTTATTTCATTAGCTCAATGGATGACTTGAGTCTACTGATTGTCCCTTGGAACTCTGGGTGAGAAAAGCTAGTTAAAATTGCCATTGTTAACCATTCGGGACCACTTTGATATAGTTCAGCCTAGTAACCTTGAACAAATAAAGAATGATATTAGCTATTTTACAACATCATTGAGGATACTAAATACCTTCAGGTTTAGAAGCCTAAATACCACAGTGCCTACCACCCAAAAATAGTATGTGAGAAATTTTAATGATTGTATTCACTGAAGGAAGAGTAATATTAGTTCTAATAACATGAGAGTATACATTGAGAAAACTTCCACAGATTAAACAGAATGTTTATTTTCATAGTAAAACCAATGTTTTTGGCAGGAGAGAGAATAAAAATATTCTCTCAGGATGGCACAGTCAACAACCAATCAAAACAGCTGTTTGGGCTATCAAAATATAAATTCTGCCAGTAAGATAGATGTGAACCTTATGCTGAACCACAGAAAGGTGGAGTCAGGCTCTGATGACCACCTTTTGTAACGACCTCTGTCCATGGAATCACTCTCAACAGCCTTTTGTATGGCAAGTATTTGTCTCTTTTGTGATACCAGTACTAAGTGCCAATCAATCATTGCCAAAGAATTAAGTGCAAGATTTGGGACATCACTGCAAATTGTGAGAGCTAAGTGTGTTAGCCACCAGGATCATTAATGTCTGTGGAGTTAGTGCTGGACAACAGAAGAGGTAAGGAAGCAGTTCTGAAGTTAAACCCATTTTGCAGTTTCTACTTCCCAGGTCAGTACTGTGCAGATGACGTTTGGTAGAGCTAACCTACTGCAGTTTTTAAGAGAGTTATTATTTCATTGTCCTCTGGTGACCTCCAATGGTTCTGCCAGGAGCAGAGCAGACCACAGCATCGTTTAGTTCTCTGTGGTAGGAATGTGAATGTAGATCTTAGTAAATAGTGTAGTCTGAATGACTTCGAAGGGAAAGAGAAACTTATTGTGGTCTCCTTCTGTGAGCCTCTTACCTCAATCCCGACTTTATGTTTCTTTTCTTTGTTTCACATTTACTTTAAAAACACACATAGGGAAAGTATACTCCAAACAACACAGTCACAAAATTCTGTTAATCAATACCTGTGCTCGGAAATCTCCAGGCTACCTTTAGCTTCTTTGAGCTTCCAGCCCTTGGTGAATAAAACAAATTATTGAGATAGTGTAGCTATTTATTTTAAACCGCTATGACTTTGTACCTTCACAACACACACTCCCTTATGAGGCATATTTTTTAAGTCTATGCTCAAAATCCTAGTATGTGAAATGTCTTAGGTAAAGAAGTATTAATAGTCATGGTGATGATGATACCTTATACTTGCAAAATGTCTGATCATTTATCAAGCATTTTCATATGTATCAGCTCTTTAATCCTCAGAATCTCTCTGAAATATGGTAGCGGGTATCCTATTTTACTAGCAATTATAAGACTTTATGAGTAAATAGTAGAATCTAAATGAGAATCCAAGTGTTATAAATTAAAAAAAAAAAAGATTTCAGGTTTAAAAAGAAAAGCACAACTCTTCTTGAATTAGATTTAATATTTTCGACATAATTTTTCCATGAAGAATACTGACCACGGCCACCCCTAATACTAGTTTAAATTTTCCTGCGCTTTACAGTTTTCAGGATTTCACATACACATACAATCTCATTTGCTTCTCACAAGCTAGTGTCACAGGCAATGAATCCTTTCATAGGTTAATAGACTAAGGCCCAGAGACACACAGCAAGGATCAGCCCCAAACAGCTAAGTTTCAAAGCTTCAGCTCTCTCTTGACAACATGCTTCTGTGCTTCTCCTAACCCTATTTGTAACTATTGGCAGGTCTCTATCTTTCATTGCCCTGACTAAATATATAATATGTTGTACTGAAATCAAAGATGAAACCAAGTACACATTAATTTAGAATGAGATCTTTCCAGATGACAGCATAGCATTCTAGTAAAGGATAGGGATTGCAGCCTGACCATGTGAGCTCACAGCCTGGCTCTGCCACTGACCAGCTAAGTAACTCCAGGCAAGACTTCTAGCCTTTCTGTGCTTGAGTTTCCTCATCTGTATAGTAGGGATAACAAAAGTACCTACCTCACAGGACACGTCAGTACTCAATATAATACATGCCTGCCAGATATTAAATACAACCAAGTATTATCCAATGTTATTGTCATCTGAAAGAATAACAATAGGGCCAAAGTAACCTATGTTACCTTGCCATTCTTCAAGATTTAGAAATAAGCATAACTTCCTGACTCAAGCCTAGGGTGTTCTCCTGCTCAAGCAGCCATTCTCCAAACTTTTGATTAACAGAGCTATGGAACTCTAAGGTATAGCTGTGTTTTTCAGTTTAATTGCCAGCTTTGTGATGGCCTGTAGCGGCATCTTCTCACATTTACTAAAAGTACTGTGCTGGTAAATGGTGTATAAATATTTCTAGGGCACCTCGATATCCATGCCAGGCTGTAATGAGTCCTATTCATCTGCTGATCAAACACACATTTGGCATGGGAAAGCAAATTAGCCCCGTTCTACACTAGGGGATGCAAGATTTCCTTGGAGAGTCTGCTCCTCATAATTCTTTAATTCAAACTGAGGAGCAATCAGAATGCTGGCTGTAAGACAGTGTTGTGCAGTAAAATACAGGTGCCTCTGAGCATGGATCTAACTCCCCTTTCCATACAAAGAGTTCCCGAGTACTGCAGTGCCATCAAAAGCTGTAGGTTGAGGGCATATCTGAAGAAACCCACGGGGCTAAATCAGCAGCCACTTTATGTACATTTCAGAGCTTCCAAGGGAGCTCTCCTCAATGTTGTGTGGCAGCCTGGATGGGAGGGGAGTTTGGGGGCGAATGCATGCTAAATCGCTTCAGTCATGTCTGACTCTTTGTGGGCCTATGGACTGTAGCCCGTCAGGCTCCTCTGTCCACGAGGTTCTCCAGGCCAGAATACTGGAGTGGGTTGTCATCCCTCCTCCAGGGGAACTTCCCGACCCGGGGATTAAACCCAAGTCTCTTGGGTCTCCTGCATTACCAGGCGGGTTCTTTACCACTAGCGCCACCTGGGGGAGAATGGATATATGTATGTGCATGACACTCTTCGCTGTTCTGAAACTATCACAGCATTGTTAATTGGCTATACTCTAATATAAAATATAAACATTTCAAAATAAATAAATGCATTTGAAAAAATAATCAGTTTAAGTGCTTCCAACATGGGTGACAAACTGTTCCAGAGTTGCAGAGGCCAGACACCTGAGGTCTTACCCGAGGTGTGTCCTGAGGACGTTGCTCTTATTACCTAACAGGCAGGCTCACGCATTTTTAATAGGCCATGGCTTGCATCGCTAATGTTTTCATCAGCCAGTGTAAAATAAATCTATTAGTCACAGTGTCCTTCGTGTGATAATGATATTTAGAGCTCATTAAAAAGTAATTGTAGCCACTTTCCCCTACTTTATCAGCAGGATTCAGCTGGTGATTTGATGATCCGAAACATCCAGCTGAAGCATGCTGGGAAATACGTCTGCATGGTCCAAACAAGTGTCGACAGGCTGTCTGCCGCTGCCGACCTGATCGTGAGAGGTATGGGAATTGGGGGTTTCATTCTTAAAATACTTTTGTGATATCTACTCCTGTGCAGAGTTCTAAAAGCCTCAGTGGTTTAGAATTACCAGGAAAGAGTCAACAGAAGGAAAACATTGTTAAGGTGTTAAGAGTCTACAAAAGTTTTGTGTACATCTGTTTCTCTCATAGGGGATCAGAAAGTGCAGAGTAAATCCACTTACTCTCTACTGAAAAGAAGTCCTCTGAAGGCCCCAAAGTGCCATGATTTACAGTGTTGGAGTTGATAGGACCTTCAGGAAAAACTGTAGATTAAGAAAAGCAAATGGCTTAAAAAAGGATCACGCTGTGCCTTTTGCTGTTAGTCTAGGCTGAACCAAATCGGTATCTTAGATCACTGATCGAAGAGCAGCTTAAGTAAAATTGTCACCAGCTTTCCCCAGGTTTTCCCCCTGAAGTGATTAGTTCTGTCCAGTTTCTACAATTTGGCTTTAGAAGGAAATACTTCCTGACTGCCTAGGTTGTAGTAAATCAGCAGGGAGTTGATGTCAGAACTGACATTCGTGAGATTCTCTTGCATATGACAGACAAGACCTAACTTCAGCCTCATGGCTATGAGTGACTTGGCTGACTAAGTCCTACCAAACCAATGTGTAAAGGAACAGTAAGCGAACTTTAAGAAATATTTTTTTATTAAAATTTGGTATTTGTGAACCAGTGTATCTATCTATCTATCTATCTATCTATATATCAGAATCAAACTGATGCTTGCTCAAGGGTTTGATGAAGTTAAATCCAAAGCCAAATCAGAATATCAAAATAATTTCTTAGCCAGTGTCTCCTTCACAAGTACAGTAAGTCCCCTATATACAAATGAGTATAGTTCTGAGAGCATGTTTAAGTCCAATTTGTTCATAAGTCCAACCAAGTTAACTTAGATACCCAACTAACACAGTCGGCTATCTAGTACTGTACAGCAACAGGTTTATAATACTTTTCACATAAAACACAAACACAATAAAGAAAACATTTTAAATCTTACAGTACATACCTTGAAAAGTACAGTAGTACAGTACAAAAGTTGGCATGTAGGGGCTGCAACGAGTGAAGAGGCAAGAGGAGTTATTGATTGGAGGAGGGAGAAGAGGCGGGAGATGGTGGAGCTGAAGGATCGTCAGCAGTAGGAGGGGAAGGGCATAACGTCATTCACGCCTGACATTGATGGAACATATATCTGCATCTTTGAAAGTTGGCAACGTGAAGGTTCGTATGTAGGGAACTTAAAATACAATAAGTGATTTGATGATCCGAAACATCCAGCTGAATACAAGTGTTTAGGAATCTGGCCAGCAGAATTTTAAGTGTAAGAAAACAAAAATCCAGGTGATACCAGATTTGGAGGCAGGGTAAATCTGAGTGCACAGAGAACAAGATGTTATTTGAAGCGATAAAAAGTGTGGCTGCATCCTCTGCATGTAGCATGGGCGGGGGTGGGAGGGGTGTGGGAGTCAGCAATTCAAACTGATATCAAGAGAAGTTAAAGAAAGATATCTTTTCCATCGGGTCTACTTTGATTCTCCTTTAAATTGCCTTAAAAACCTTTCTGTAATAGTACAGATAAGGGCCAGATAAGAGAAAAAGCTTCCAACCTCGGTAGAGCTACCCAGAGAATAACTGAGGGGACCGTGTTTATTTCCATTTTAAAATACACCAGAGCTGGTCTGCTGTTCCCTTGGGGGAGAAGGAATTCTGTGGCTGAAAATGTATCGTCTGTTTAATTAGGGTAATGTTCAGATCAGCAGTTTAAGCACCAATAAATTAGAATCATAAAAATGTAAATCAGTAAGTTGAATTTCTTAAGTGATATTGTATACTTCATTTCACAGAAAATAACATTAAACACCAAGAGGAATCTGCAAATGCTGTCTAAAAGAAAATCTAGCATAATCAGTGAATAAGGCCAATAAATTAATATGCCATTTTAAACCATAATCTTCGGTTTTATCTCCTCCTGCCTCTGCCCTTGGCAGCTTTTCTGCACTTTGCAGAGGAGAGGCAGATATGCACTTCGTTGACCTGTCAGGGGTTTTTGTATTTGAAACTAAAAGCTTTGAAGTCTTGCATTTGGCTTCCTTGTTTCTCTGTTATCTACTTTATTTAATCTAAAGCACACGGACAGCAGCTAGAAAGGCGAGTCTTCCCTGAGAAAGATGCAGGAATGCCAGGCATAACACCTGCATCGCCTCTGCTATTACCTGTGACACAAACTCATGTGAGCCCCAGCCCATGTTAACACTCTGCTTAGAGGATAAACATTTGCTCATGTTGTGATTTTGAAAGAGAGACCCAACTTCCCCAAAACAAATGGGTGAAAACTTTGTGTAAGGTATGAACGTATCTACCCTTGGGTGGGGCGGGTAGCAGGAACATAACAAGCAGCAAACCCCACTATGAAAGTACATCTTATCTCCAGCAGCCAAGTTCAGGCCACCTCCTTCCTGTGCTCCTTCTGGTTGCCAGCAGTGGGCTCAGCTCTTCCCCGTCCATTGAATTCACTGAGGGATTTGGAGAGGAATGCTTTTCTCCTTTGTGGTACTTTGATTCTAAAGGCCATGGAAGGAACATCTGTTTTTAAAAAGGATGGGAACGCTGGGATAAGAAAGCTGTGAGGAAAAAGAAAATTATATTATTATCTTCTGGACTTGCTGTGGTTAATAAGAGTCCTGAAGACCAGAGGTTATGCCAGCTCTATCTAGGTGGCATTAGACTGACTTGCCGAAATGTCACTGTGGAAAATTAATCAGTGCCAGCGTGCAGACTTGCAGACCTTTCATTCAGGAGTAGGAGGGAGAAGATAAATTTAGTCTCACCTGTGGGTCTATAAAAAAGGCTTTTTAAAAAAGGAAAGAGAAATTTAGGGCATCACTGAAAGGATGCAGAAGTGAATCCCAGAACAAAGTGTTACTTGCAGAAACTGCCATTAACTTTTCAGCACTCGGTGAAAGGTCGCTTTCTTTCCTGCCCCTGTGTTGTGGCCCCGGAGTATTTGGGCAGAACATCTGATCGCTCTCCTGGGCCTCGGCACATCCCTCTGCCCTCTAGGAAGATCTTCTTACTCCTATCTAACACACAGGAACTTTGCCGCTCTGTCTCCCTCCCTGGCATTCAACTTCTCTGCCTAGGTGGTCACTCATTAGAAATGCCTTTAACTGCCTGCTAAGAGCTTTTCATATTGGAATCTAGGACAGCTTTGGGTCTTTGCTCTGGCTCTGTGTTATTTTGTGTTTGCCTGCCAACCACTTTCCAACTCTCTGTTTCTTTATGTTTTTCAAGCCTTCATTTAAAACTGATTTCCTCTCATTTCAGTGGTCTAAGCACAGTGCTCTGTGCACTTCCAGAGCAGAAGTAGAAAAATACAGGTGTGACTTACAAAAACTGCAGGTGTGGATCCTCAGGCTCCAACCTGATTTTGAAATTTCTCTGAAGAAGCCACAGACTTCGGTTTCTTGAACATGAGCCACTTTTCACAGCAGTTCCCTCGCACATGACTGTGTTTTGGCATTTGGTGTGGACATACCAATGCAGCTGGACTGTGCAGAAGAACTCTGTGACCTCAAAGTTCTAAAGTCATTTTTGCTCACACCATCAGGGGTAGAAATGACCACTTCCAGAAGACTCAAATCTTCATTTATCACCACTGTAGCCCCAGATAATAGCATCCAATTCATAGTAGGAACCTGTAAATATATGATGGGTGGATTAATGAACTTGGTCCCTGGTAGTACCCCAATATTCTCCTTTGGCATCTGGAAAATAAATATTCTATTATAATTGTTGAGTACATATTAGTTTTTCCTATTTTGTAGTGAACCCCTGGAGGGAGGAGGCCACACCATGTTTCACTCATCTATGTAGTTTCAGAACCTAGAAGGAAGACAGGCGCCTCACGGGTATTCAAAACAGATTGTCAAGTGTTAAACTTGGGGGTGGATGAATCAACAGCTGAATAGAGTGTTGACCATTCAGCCGAGTGGTCACTTCCTTGGACATCTGAACACACTGCTCCACTTCTAAGGCTCTTGCTCTTTCTTAGGTCCTCCAGGCCCCCCAGAGACTGTGACTATAGATGAAATCACAGATACCACGGCTCAGCTCTCCTGGAGGCCCGGGCCTGACAACCACAGCCCCGTCACCATGTACGTCATTCAAGCCAGGACTCCATTCTCCGTGGGCTGGCAAGCGGTCAACACAGGTGCTGTATTGAACTTCTGATTCTGGTGTCTCACGGGGCTTCAGGAACTCGGCAGAATGGACACAGCTGTGTAGCAGAAGCTGAGGGGCCTCCTGTTTCTTGTTCAGACACATCGCTACAGATGAGACTTTTGGGCAGTGTTTCCTAGACCTCAGCCCACTATACTATCATTTATTTAATATTTTTCTTTCTATTGATTCACATTTGCTTGTTCTTTAATTTGTTCTAAGCCACAGTGTCTAAAATGATATTAGGTCTTGGCGGTGGTGGTGGTTTGGTTGGTAAGTCATGTCCGACTTTTACAATCTCATGGACTGTAGCCTGCCAAGCTCCTCTGTCCATGGGATTCTCCAGGTGAGAATACTGGAGTGGGTTGCTGCTGCTGCTGCTAAGTCGCTTCAGTCATGTCTGACTCTGTGCGACCCCATAGACGGCAGCCCATTTCCTTCTCCAGAGGATCTTCCTGACCCGGGAATTGATCCCTGGTCTCCTGAATTACAAGCAGATTCTTTACCAACTGAGCTATGAGGGAAGCCAACAAGGTCTTGTGTTGGTTTTATTTTTTAAACGTATTTTAAAATACATTTGTTATAAAAATGAAATGCATCATCTATCTGTGCATTACCTGAAATCGTCTGTGTGCCTCTAGTGGTGCACTTTGAAAAGCCGTGGATTGTGTTACTCCATAGTCACAGTCTTTGTAAGGTTTGTACCCAGCTTTCAAGAAACCTGTATCTAAGGACTGCATGGAGACTCCTGAGTTGCTGTCATTTTTTTAGATGGATACATTTGAGTATGAAGAGGCATGAGGTTTTGTTAAAGCATACGTGAGTAGGCCTACCATTTCTGTTCCTGTCTACACCTCCCAATAGACTCATTTTGTTATTTTATTTAGGTTTTGTTTGAGGAAAAAAACAAACAAACAAGTAGTTATTGTAAGCATGTTGCACAATCCATGGTTGCGACCATGGTTGTGGTTTTTCCATTTGAGCATATCTGACCTCAGAAATGGGTCTCTGTGTTTCCAGCTGAATCACTGACTTTCTCCTGGGTCACGGGAGTGTTTCAGGGAGAAAGGAAAGGAAAATCTGGAAATTAAGGATATATGACTTCTAATCCTGACTCTGCTAAGCAGCAGATTTCTGTACATCTTTATTTTCCTCTTCTGTTAAATGGGCAGATTAAGAACTATCATGACCCTATACAGAAGTGATTGTGAAACTTAAAAAAAATGTAAATCACTGCATAAATATGATGATGGAAAGGAGGGGGATGAAGATATTGATATTCACAACAATGATAAGGATAGTATACAAAAGAAAATAGCTACAGCTAGAATCGGTTGAGCCCTTATCTAAGTGCTCCTCTTGGGTGTTCTCAACTGCACTGTGAATAGATGTTATTAGTTTTATTTCACGGTGAGAAAACCAAGGCATGGAAAGGTTAAGCAACTTTCCTAAAGTTCTTTGGCTGCTAAGAGTGGATTCAGGGTTAGAATCCAGGTTGTCTGACTCCAGAGCCCACACTTTTCAACTTTGGAGGGAAGGATTGTATACATGTGGTCCCAAGGAGGCTGGAAGTCACTGTAGTCTGTTCACTGGGGCCTCAGCTTTGTCACAGGGACATCCCCTGGGCCCATTGGGAAATCTTTATGGTAATCAGTTCAAAACCCAAAAGGTTGCAAAGAAAGTGTAGAAGCCAAGTCCAGGGCTCTGTGGCTTGTGGCTTCAGGCAGTGAGCCCCGTCCTCTGTGAAGGAGGCCTTCCGCAAATCCTGCTGAATGAACACTGTCAAATGCTGCCTCTCTGATCCCGCTTTTTGTGTTCTTCATGGACCCTCCGTTCTACATGTGCAGCTTCTTTCTTTCGATATGCTAATACGATTCACTGACAGTAGTTGTATTGATCTATAACATTATTGCTCCATTATTATTATAATGGAGCTTGGGCCATGTGGTCAAAGATGCAAATCCGCTAGGACCTTGGATGAGTCATTTGACTTTTATGTGGTACCTTTTCTTCATCTATAAAAATGAAGACAGTAATTTTACCTTATTTACAACTACCTAGGGTGATGGACAGGGAGGCCTGGCATGCTGCGATTCATGGGGTCGCAAAGAGTTGGACACGACTGAGCGACTGAACTGAACTGAACTGAGGGTAGTTGTAAGAATTAAACAATGTGCCCAGTCCTATTCAGTAGATACCGTGAAACATGTGAGGTTAGAGAGAACAAGAGTGATTACAATCAGGTAGCCTTGGGCCTTGGAGACTGTCTTTTGTGGTGTCTTCGGCTGGTGTGAGATCTGAGTTGATTGGTCTGGCGCGGAGTGGTCTGGGATGACCCTCGTGCAAAGGCTGTTTGTGCAGCTGCCCTCAGACCTGCGGTGGTGCCCTGGATGCAGTGACGGTGATGATGGTGATGCACTAAGTTCCAATCTTCCTAACGCAGAATTCTATGAAACATCCTCACCTTTTTTTCAACCTTGTAGTAACTAAAGTTTATGGCATATAATTTTGAATTCCTTTTAATCAATATTTTATTACATATAATTTTGAATCACAATCAACAATACTTTTTCTTAAATTGGGACAAGTAGTAAAATCAACTATTTCACTTTCTTTCGATGTCTTTCAGTCCCAGAACTCATAGATGGGAAGACATTCACAGCCACTGTGGTGGGTCTGAACCCCTGGGTCGAGTATGAATTCCGCACAGTTGCAGCCAACGTGATTGGGATTGGGGAGCCCAGCCGGCCCTCTGAGAAGCGGAGGACAGAAGAGGCCCGTGAGTAGCACCCCGAATATAGCAACTCCTGCTCCTTAGGGAGAAGCTTTTAATCATCCTGTTCTTCAGCCCTAATGAGCTTCTATGTTAAACATCCTTCCCTACAATGACTGCAGTCATCAGAAATGAGGCCAGTAGATGCTCAGCTTATTAACCAGCAAGGAGTATCTTTTCTATTGTTGTTTTTTTTATTTATTTTTGTAGAAGTATATTTGATGTACAATATTATACAAGTTAGAGGTGTACAGTTTGGTGAGTCACAGATTTTAAAGGTTATACTCCATTTATACTTAATATAAACTATTGGCTATATTCCCTATGTTTTATGATGTATCCTTGTACCTTATTTTGTACCTAATGATTTGTACCCCATATTTCCCTACCCTTACAACATCCCTCCCTGACTCCTATCCCCACTGGTAACCACTGGTTTGTTCTTTCTCTCTTTCTGTGAGTCCTAGCACTCAGTTTCAATCCAGAGTTATAGTCTCACTCTTCACTGGGTTCACTGGTCCAGGGAGAGATACTTGTCTTAGTTCCCTCAAATACCATGTGTTTCTTCATTGGTTCCTTTGTCACCAAGACTTTCCTACCAGGATTATTATTTTTTTTTAAAGGCACAACCACAGTTCAAATACTGTCAACTCACAGGAATCTCAAGTGACAAAGATTAAGTTCTTCAGAAATGTCCAGTCAGATATCTTAGGGCATAAACCCTTCCCAAAAGCTAAGGTTGGGAAATGAAAGTGTTAGTCACTCAGTCGTGCCCGACTCTTTGCAACCCTGTGGACTGCAGCCCACCAGGTTCCTCTGGCCATGAGATTTTCCAGGCAAGGATACTGGAGTGGGTTGCCATTTCCCTCCTGCTAATTCATGCAAGCCCGATCAACAGTTTAGTAGGAACTTCTGTGTACACAGCTTGGGTGAACACAGGGAGAGAAGAGTATAAATTCATCAGCATTCCTTGTCTTTGTCTCACATGGTGTGGAAGGCCTAGGTGTGGGTCTCTGTGAAGGTCCCACCTGTGATGAGACCAGTGTTTGTCACTGTTGTTGTTCAGCCACTCAGTCATGTCTGACTCTTTGTGACCCCGTGAACTGCCACACACCAGTCTTCCCTGTCCTTCACCATCTCTCAGAGGTTGCTCAAAGTAATGTCCCTTGAGTCAGTGATGCTATCTAACCATCTCATCCTCAGTGTTTGTTGAAGAAAGAGCAAAGCCCCAGAGCAAATGGGGCCTCTGACCCTATTCTTAGACACAAATCCATCTAGCTCTGTTTCATTGTCTTTATCCAAGGGGACATACCCAGGCGCCACATCTCTACCCCAGCCAGACATTTTCAGATTCTGTCTGGAGTTGTTCACTTACATGATAAGCCAATAATCCCCATACTTCCTCCCCCACTGTGACATCATAATTTAATTAATTCCTCTCAGCAGTCCCGAGGAGAAAGCTAGCCAAATTTCCCCTCTTTTACAGAGAAAACTGGGGATCAAAGAGCTTAAGCACAGTGAGCCAGAGGTCAGCCTCTGTCCACCACTTCCTTCAACACCCAGCTCACAACTCACGTTGCCCCGAGAAGCCATTAGCCCAGCCCTGCTCTGAGCAGCCGCGCTGCCGAAGGCCACCGCGCCTCCATCCGGTCTGTGCTGCTCTGTGCTGGCTGTCGACATCGCTCTGTAATCATCCTGCATGTGCTCCTGCCCCCCGACTAGACTGTAAACTCGGCCTGGGCGGAGTGTGTGTCGCCTCTCCTTCGTGCATTGCCGCGTGGTTACTAAATGCCTACCCAAGCATTAGAACCAGAACCTCAGTCCCTTTTCTCATCCCTCTGATCCTCAGCCTCTAAGGGTGGAGCTGAACCATTGTTCAGTCTTGTCAGATAATAGATGTGCCTCGTTGAATGGGAAATAGGTCACTATGCAATAGCAGTTTCCTTGGTATATTTCATTTCTGTGAACTGACGCTTTAGACCCCTTGATCATACCATTTCTGACCTCAGAAAACAAACCATGGGCCACCTCAGCCCCGCCACTGTCTTGGCCCTCCGGGTCTTTGTCATCTGATATGACTTGTTTTTGTCTCAACAGTCCCCGAAGTCACCCCAGCTAACGTCAGTGGTGGTGGAGGCAGCAAATCTGAGCTGGTTATAACCTGGGAGGTAAACGAGTCATGCAACAACAGCAGCACACATCAGTCCAGGCCATCTTTCCCTGTTATTCTGTGTTAAACATATCTAGGAAGTTTCCTCCTCTGTTTTTAACAACTAAAATCCATTTGAGTGCAGACACTCCCTTTCACA
Source organism: Budorcas taxicolor (assembly GCF_023091745.1). Classification (NCBI taxonomy): domain Eukaryota; kingdom Metazoa; phylum Chordata; class Mammalia; order Artiodactyla; family Bovidae; genus Budorcas; species Budorcas taxicolor. The sequence goes on from NC_068910.1 coordinate 37,316,668, forward strand.
ATGCTAATGGTCAGCAGGAAGAGATGATGTTTGCCCGTCGATTATGGAGTTAAGTTTTAATTCAGTTCATCACAGAAAAAAAACAATCATGAAAGGGAAGACAACACAAGAAAAAAAATGTATGTAATATTATACATTAAAGAAGTCTGGCTTAGAGAAAAACAGTTTTCTTCTTTTTTTCCTGAATTAGTTCAAGGCCAGTTGTGCACATTAGACTCCATGCGCTAACACAATTTCCTAGGGTTGACTTTGCTGCTGGAGCCCTCTTGCGTAAGGTTATTTTTTTTAAAAAAACAGAGGTTTATTAGTCACTCATTTATTGAAAATTGATTTTGAGAGAGGAAGTCAGAGTCTCAGCAAGAGTTCTAAATGTTTCTGAAGGATTCTAGACAACAAGCCCAGAAGTTCAAATCTGTCATTTAACCGAAGCCCCAGCAGTGAGATAAATCACTCACCCTTTCCCGGTCAGCACTTCTGACCTGAGAGGGAAGATTTGGGCTGAGCAAGATGATCCTCACTTCTTTGGTGAGAGCTGCTTCATTGAGTATCTGTGTGACGCTGGAGGAAGAATCATGTTGGATGGTACATGTTGGAAATGTTGGTTTTTAGATCAACTGTCCAGTGTCTCCCACCGTCATTTCCAACAATTTCGGAGTTGGGCCAGGCTCTCCACTGCAGGTTTATGGTGACGTTTTTAAACTCCTGCTGCAGTCCCCTCCGAATACCAAAGCTAGACTGATGGCAAGTCCCAAACTGAAGACTCTACAAAACCCACGATGAGACAGGATGGAGGCAAGATGGGGTGTGGGTGGTGGTGCATTTGAATCAAGCTACTGCAGTCTCTGAAGACCACCTCCCTACTTCCACAGACGGTCCCTGAGGAGTTACAGAATGGCAGAGGCTTTGGTTATGTGGTGGCCTTCCGACCCTACGGCAAAATGATCTGGATGCTGACGGTGCTAGCCTCCGCTGATGCCTCCAGATATGTGTTCAGGAATGAGAGCGTGCGTCCCTTCTCTCCTTTTGAGGTTAAAGTGGGTGTCTTCAACAATAAAGGAGAGGGCCCTTTCAGTCCCACCACGGTGGTATATTCTGCAGAAGAAGGTATGATGCTTCTTCAATTCTAAGATGCTGATTTCATTCATTTGTGTATTTATTTATGGCTGCTCTGGGTCTCCGACGCTACGTGCGGTCTTTCTAGGTTCCGAGAACACGGGCTGCTCTCTAGCTGCGGTGCGCGGACTTCTCATTACCGGTGTGTGGGCTTCTCCTCTTGCTGAACATGGGCTCTAGAGTGCAAGGGCTTCAGTACGTGCTGCTCCTAGGCTTAGTAATTGTGGCTGGTGGGCTCCAGAGCACAAACTCAGTAGTTGTGGTGCCCTGGCTAAGTTGCCCACCTCCCACTCTACATGTAGGATCTTCCTGGACCAGGGATCAAACCAGTGTCCCCTGTATCGTAAGGTGGATTCCTAACCACTGGACCACAAGGGAAGCCCTAGATGTTGATTTCAGGATGTGCCATCAATTTAGCATGCTACCCATAAATTGAAGTCATATCCTGACTTGAGAAAAGTGTAGTATGAAAAATACATTTCATTGTCTTCCACCAATCTCTTAGAAAGACAGCAACTCCATTATATATAAAAACAAATGGATATCCATTATTAATTCCATTGCTAAGAACCAAAATCACAAGCACTATAGAAGATCTTCCATTTATATATAATATTACTTTCAACAGAATTATATTTTGTACCTTTAGGTGAACGCCAAAATATAATTTGCATTTCCTCTTACCACTTTTCATGTGTCATAGTATACTCAAAAATTATTGTTATTAAGTAGAGAGAGTCATGAAGCAATGTGATTGTTCTCACTGTCACCCATGGTGTTATCATGCGGAGGAGTTCTCTCTATTTGTACTGCCTCTGTGCCAGCATTGCTCTTAGAATGCCTTGCATAATGGTCTTCATTTCCACTGGCATTCACCTTCATTCTTTCAAAGCTGATGTTCGGAATGAGACCATATTAAAACAGTTGCAAGTTGAGTCATTGATTTGGAGTAAGTGAAGATGCAGTCCGTTCTGTACAGAGAAGTCAGCCCCTTAGACTCAGCAGTTTTCCATGATCTCACCCTTACCTCTCTTTTCTGCCTCACTTCCCTGCCTGATCAATGCTCCAACCATAGCCAGAGGATTTGCAGTTATCCAAAGAAGCTTGAGCCCCTAGCATATGCTTCAACTTCTCTTAATGTTCTCTGCCTTGCCCACTTTGTGATTTCACAGTTATCTTTCAAAATTCAGCTCGAACAACTAAGGCCTGGAGAATCCCAGGGACGGGGGAGCCTGGTGGGCTACCGTCTATGGGGTCGCACAGAGTCGGACACAACTGAAGCGACTTAGCAGCAGCAGCAGCAGCAACTAAGGCCTTCTCTCATTTCCCTAGGCCAGCTGACTGAGTTGCTTCTCTTTGTCCTTGTACCCTAACATTCCTCTGTTATAATTCTCATCTCAGCGTATCATAAATTTTGAGTTATAGTTTTATATTCTCACTAAGGTGTATTTCCTGAGGGCCAGATATTTATTTTTTCACCTTCGTGTCACCAGTGTCTGAACATGTATGCCACACAGACCCCTAATAAATACTGAGTGAATTAACACACAGATAAAATAATACATTATTATAAATAGACACAACCTTAGTGGCCTCCACCTCCAGCATGTTCTGGAACATAATGTGGATTTCAGAGGGAGCACACAAGTTACTGTTAATGGTTCTAGGTGAACCTTTAAAAATATCTGATAGTTATATATTGGTTTGAATTGCATCCGAAAATTTATAGCCATCAAATCAAAACCAGAATTTCATGAAGTTACAGCGCACAGTATGCCTAAGCTTTTCCTTAAGAAAGACCACTGACAGGAAAACCTTCACATAAAAATGGTACATAGCTCTGGCAGAAATCTGGCAAAAAGAACTGAAATGTGGGGGATAGACTTGGTCTAGACTCTCCTTTGCAACTAAGGATGCTAAGGCCCAGAAAGCATAAATGACTTGTCCAAGACATGCAACTGGCTGTGCAGAACTGAACTGTCACCCAGCCCTCCTATAACTTAGTCAAGTCAGTTGATTCTCCTGTTTTCTGTCTCTCTCATTTTCATAATAGCGAGTAGAACTCTCACCTATGATAAATGCTAATTAAGAAGGATGTATATTAAATAAATTGCTGGCTAGGAGAACTTGGCTCTTAAACTTCAGTTTCCTGGTTTATTTCCCTTCCAGTTCAGTTCAGTTCAGTCGCTCAGTCATGTCCAACTCTTTGCGACCCCATGAATTGCAGCACGCCAGGCCTCCCTGTCCATTGCCAACTTCCGGAGTTCACTCAAACTCATGACCATCAAGTCGGTGATGCCATCCAGCCATCTCATCCACTGTCGTCCCCTTCTCCTCCTGCCCCCAATCCCTCCCAGCATCAGAGTCTTTTCCACTTAACTCTAAATTTAGAAGCCAAAGACTTTGAACAGCTCTCATCAGCACCGTCTCCATCACCACCCCCTCCCAGCCGTTAATCCTGGGTCCTCTGTGAAGTGAATGTTTGGGTCATGATCAGTAAAGATTAGTCTATAATAATGGATTCGTTGCATCTATGATGCCAGTATCCAGAACCCTATTTTAATATAGCTAATAGAGTCATAAATTTTTCCACACTCATCTGCAGAACCCACCAAACCACCAGCCAGCATCTTTGCCAGAAGTCTTTCTGCAACAGACATTGAAGTTTTCTGGGCCTCCCCCATGGAGAAGAATAGAGGTCGGATACAAGGGTATGAGGTAAGCAAGAGATGGGTGCCTTGGTTCTGGGTAAGGGTCTCTACCCCTCAGTGAGAACTTTCCACACACACACTGATGGAAAAAAGACCTCGAGTTCCATGTAGAGACGTTTGTTTTAGAGAACAATGGCTTCTAGAGGGGCACGAATGAAAGCACTGAGCATTCTGCTGTGAGCTTACTCCTTTCTGCATTAGAGATCTCTGTCCAAACACATGCAGGTCTGAGCATATATAAGATGGTTGGCAAGTTGAGCTTTGATTTCTGATACACCCAGCATCACTTGGCCTCAAAACGAGGTGGGAGTCAGGGGGGGAGAAATAGCAACAATGGTTGTGCCAATTTACCGTCTGACTCTGAAGCTCAGAACAAAGAGGGGGCCTTTTTTTCTTGCCAGTTATGTCTCAGTGCACACAAAGGTCTTGGTTCTGAAGGTTCTGCTTATGACTTGCTATACAGAAAATTAACACTGTCATAAGAATCTTGTATGAAAAAAAAATCACATTGGAGATATCCCCAATAGGTATGACATCCAAGGTCTTCCTTTGTGTTTTCTCAGGTTAAATATTGGAGACATGATGACAAAGAAGAAAATGCTCGAAAAATACGAACAATAGGAAATCAGACGTCAACAAAAATCACCAACTTAAAAGGCAGTGCCCTGTATCATTTAGCTGTCAAGGCATATAATTCGGCTGGGACAGGCCCCTCCAGCGCAACAGTCAACGTGACAACCAGAAAGCCACGTAAGAATATTCTTGCTCAGAAATATTTCAGGGATTCATCAAACATATTCCAAGTTCATTGCCCATCCCTACCTCCCAGCGATCATTTGCATACTAATTGATATCATTATGGAGATTCAGATTTACCTTAGCATTTTAGCTGAACCTTCCCGAATACCATGCAAAATTCATTGCTCTGGAGGACAGAAAGATAAATGTTTTCTCCTCACTGGGAAGGGCTACTTCTTTTAGCTATGAATGTTAGGCGACCAACTGAATCTTTTTCCATTTGCAGCGCTGTATCTCGTCAGATTTTAGTGACCTTGAAGACACATATTAGTGCAATAGCCCGTTAAATTGCCTCCACTCTCGAATTCTAGGAAGGAGATATTCCTCAGAATCCATTGAGACTTAATAATCTGTGACTTCGTATATCTTAATTTTTTTTATAGCGCCAAGTCAACCCCCCGGAAACATCATATGGAATTCATCGGACTCCAAAATTATCCTCAACTGGGATCAAGTGAAGGCCCTGGATAATGAGTCAGAAGTAAAAGGATACAAAGTGGGTAATTTCTTTTATTGCTAAGGCACCTATACTCCTACTGTTAATGGGGGCACACTGTTCTCATGAATCTGTCCTCACTTTCCCAGATGATGCTCACAGACTCATTTCTCCATCTCTGCCCCAAAGTGGTCTGGTCTGAGTTTTAGAAATGGTCCCTGACAACTGACCAGGATTGAGAGAATCGCCTAAACTTCAGTCTCAGACAGAGTCAATCGGAAGTGGTTAAACACCCTGTGTTTGGGTCTATAAAAAAATCATGAAGATCCATATTTTTAATATCTCCAAAGTCAATTTTGTTTTGTTCTTGTCTTGATCACATTTTTAATCAACAGTAGTAACTTCGTGTTACTTATGGTTAATTATTTTTGTTCATGTCCCTTTGGTTATGGAGATACTCTTGCTGTTGTTTAGTCACCAAGTCATGTCCAACTCTTTGCGACCCTCTGGACTGTCGCTCCCCAGGCTCCTCTGTCCGTGGGATTTCCCAGGCAAGAATACTGGAGGGGGTTGCCATTTCCTTCTCCAGGGGATCTTCCTGACCCGGGGATTGAACCCGCATTTCCTGCTTGGCAGGTGGATTTTTACCACTGGGCCACCAGGGAAGCCCATATACATGCGTGTGGATCTGGCTATGGATATACACATATGCACAAGAATTTTTTAGGAAATTCATTTACCTGAGCCTATAAATGTTAGCCTGACTTTAATAAACTAGAAAAGGACATTGATTGCAGCTGTGGTGCCACAGTCATTAAAATTAAAAGGCATTTTAAGTATCCTATTTTGTTTCACTTTTAAAGAACATCTGAGGCAATACAGGCCAAACAGAACTAGTTGGCAGGATGCATCAAGCCTGCATGCTGCTATTTTGTGACATTTTCGTAGGGAGCTGTGACGAGCAGCACACTGTCAGGCGCTAACAGTTTGCAAAGCCAGGGCTGGGAGTTGACACAGTTAGCCTTGAGTGGTGTGATTCGAGGATTCGGAAACCTTCCCTTCTATGGACCGTTCTTTGTCCATGCAGCACAGTGATTTATATTCTGCAGCAGGGAAATATTCCTTAAGAACTGATCTACAGACCTTCCACTGGATCCCTTTTTAAAAGTAAACTTTCTAGAAGGGTCTGACAGACTAGAGCAAAAACAACCGTGTCTTGATCCTCTAGTCACTATGTGACTTCAGGTAAATCACGTAACCTCTCTGAGACTGCATTTCTCTTCTGCTAAAGGAGAAATCTGCCAGTGTCTTCATTTCCCCCAAGCCTTTACGGCTCTATTCCTTCTCATCAGGACTGCCCCCTTTTACATCTGCGTCCTTAATCGGGTCTGAGATGAGAAGCCTTCCCTGATGGCCAGAGCTCTCACTATTTGTTGGATTTTTAAAAGTACTTTCCGTCCTCTTGGGTAATTGTAATTGGCTGATGACTTACAGTGAATCCTCAGACTGTGGGCCTCATGAGCACATAGCCTGAATGGTCCCCGTAATTTCTCCAGCCAAGGATGCATTCTCTACAGTGGTGTGAGAAGGGAGCCCTCATTTCCTGAACTCCTAAATCATTAGTCTCTTAGTGTGAAATAATTGGAAAGAGTTCATCTAACTAGCTTTATCCAACTTGAGAGAGGCACAGGGTTTGGGAGGCTGGAAGATGAAAGAGAAAGGACTGAAACGAAGCAAAGAAAGAAGGTAAGAGTGAAGACAGTTCTCACAGGTCTCTGACCCACGCTGACACTGCCGGGACTTTGAACACGGCACGAAAGAGATGCAGATGTGATTGGCCTGAATTAATTTAACCAAACCAAGGGAGAGAAGGGAAAAAATACAGGAGACAGAAAGTCTTCCTCCCGGCTTCCAGTGTCACCTAGTAGAACAGGAGAGAGAAAACACAATAAAAATCCCAAAGCTTTAGCACTCCCTGAGGAAGGGCATGAGGAGGGGCTTCTCTCCATGAGAGAAGCTTTTACTAGGCTTTAAACTGCATGTTGAAACCGATGCTGAAATAAAATTGAACGGCAGGGAGCTGCCTAAAGAATTTCAGGGAACCAAGCAAAATGTTAGCTGGGCAGGAAATCCGGAGATCATGCAGCCAAAGCCCTTCATTTTACAAATGCAAAAACCGAAGGCGTTGAGTAAAGGGACTTGGAGTGCCATCAGCTTCCACAGGGCAGGGATGTATACACAAGCTGAAGTCTGCTTCAGTGAACTGGGTCTAAAAGATTATAGGCATTTTTAGAAGAATTGAAAAATGAGTATCATTTAGTTGCTACTTCTTTGTCTTCCCGCCCTCTCTCCGAAACTCGTATGAACTTGGCTTATTAGCACTTTTCCAAGGAGGCCCTTTATATATATATATATATATATATATATATATATTTTTTTTTTTTTTTTTTAATTCAACAGACACTTTTACAGACATCTAGAAGAGTCCCCATGCAGCACAGAATCAGGCAGGTGTGTGGGAATCAAGCAGCACAAGGCTGACAAGGAAGTGTTCACCTCCCAGAAAAGAACTGGGGCTTCCCACAGTATTTGGGGAACTTTTTACTCCCGTAGAACTAGAATAAAACATTGGAACAAATTACAGTCAGATAGCATGGAACCTTTGCAGATGTGAGCAGCAGATCAGATGATATAAACTTTTTTTTTTTTGGTAGAACGAACCAGTATGTATTTATTTCATATATTCATCACAAGGGTTCAACCACAGACTTAATTTAAAATAAAAAAAGAAACAAAAAAGACATTACAATTTAAGATACAGAGACCTATCCTGAAATCAGGGAAAGGACAATCTCAGGAAATAATAAAAGGACAGCACAAGGAAAACCATGTATTTAGGCCTCCCCTCCCCCCCCCCCCCCCACCGCCAACCCCAAATAAGGTTTTTTCACGTTGATTCTTTGTGCCTTGTAGAGCTAAATTATATCTCTGAAATATCTAGTGGCACCTCCAGGGTGGGAATTTCCTGCCTTAGGGAGCATCACTAATAGGTGATTATGAAGTTTGAAATGCTCCATGTGCTGACAGTGGACGAGTAACAAGGTGGGAAAGGGCCTTTCTGACTTCTTCTTGACTTCCCATTCAATTCAGTTCCTTCCCTTCGCTTTAGAGCTGGGACTGGAGGAACCAGACTCCCACGCATCCTCATTTAGATCCCAAGGGATCTCAGCATACCTGGTTATAGATATTGAAATGCTACGTGCACAGTGTCAATGTTCAGGATATATAGTTCTGTAAAAATTAAACATTGGTGCATATCTGTGTGTTTTTTTGTTTTTCTACCTAAATTGTCTAGATCGGTGGGTTTTCGGCTTGGGTAAACAGTCCACAAAAGAAGTCGACTTTAGGAAGTTTAAGGCCCCAAATACTCTTTCAGCACAAATTGTTGAGCTACTTTATCACACTTAAACTAAAAAGAGAGTGTATCTGGTTTTAGTATCACAAAGTAAACAGAGCCAGGCAGGTTATCTAAATGGATTAAGGTGGCTTAATTCTTTCAATAAAATATCGTCAATAAATGTGCCAAGCACTGGTCTAATTCTTTCTAAGTTTATAATAACCCATGAAGCAGGTGCAGTTATTAGCCTCAGTTTTATAGATAAATAACTCATGGCACAGAGTTTAGTAACTTACCTTCTTCCTATAGCTTGTATTTTTTTTACTAATTTATTGAGACATGATTGACATATAATATTGTGTAAGTTTAAGATATACACGTTGATTTGATACATTTATATATTGTGATATGATCACCACCATAGCATTTGCTAAGCCCTCCATCCCATCACTTAATTACCATTTCTTGTTTGTGGTGAGAACATTGAGATCTACTCTCTTAGCAACACCCAAGTACATGACACAGTGTTATTAACACAGCTAGTATATTGAAGACCTGAACTTGGAATACAGGCAGCATGAATCCAAAGTCTCACCTTTTAGCCTCTCAGTTATTTGCCTGCCAGAAGTAAACAAATAGATCAATAAAGTACTACCAAGAGAAATAACTCAGAGTGAGGGGAGTAGACAGTGGATAGATAGGAAAGATGTTATTTAAAATAAAGCCCAGGGAAAGCCTTTATCAAGAGGTGACATTTCAATTGGTCCATGAAAAAAGGAGAGAGTGAGATAAGCAGCTGTCTGAGAGTGTTCCAAGAATAGTGACCAGGATGTGCAAAGGTCCTGAGGTAGACTCATAGCATCATGACATAACAGGGCGTGTTGGAGACCATGGTACCTATAGACTTTGTGATGGCCCAGAAAAGGTAGTAACTTCTAAGGTCCAACCAGTTGTTTCCAGACAGGAATTTGACCAATGTGGCCATATCTTCCAGTTTTTAGTAGAACTCCAAATTTTATTATGTGTAGTTTCTTGGTTTTTAAATGGTGACGTCTAACTTGAAAAAAAAAAGTAAACCCACCGAGGGCCAAATAGTTAAAATGTGCAAGCCAAACATGACCTATGGGCCATGAGTTTCTACTCTCTAGCCCCCTTTGTTTTGTGTTCATGAAAACAGGCCCCAGAAAATGAAAGCCGTTTGTCCACAGTGGTGGCCAAGCTGGTCTTAGTTAAGAATATCGGCTGTGAACCCACCCTGCCTGAGTTTGAATGCTGTGTCCCCCATTTACTGGCTGTAAGACCTTGGGCACATTGCTGAACATCTCTAGGCCTCAGACTCCTCATCTTTAAAATCAGAATAGGGACTTCCGTGATGATCCAGGAGTTAAGACTCCACGCTTCCAATGCAGGGGAGCAGGTTCAATACCTGGTCAGGTAACTAAGATCCTACATGCAGAGTGGCCAAAAAAGAAAATCAGAATACTAATAGTGCCTATCTCAAGGTATATGGTGTTGAAACTTATGATTAGCATTCAATAGTGTTTGATTCTATTTTCATTATTCCCATGAACTTACTCTTCTTTCTCGTTATCTTCCACCGTGGATTATAAGAAATGTAAGCACTGCCTTTAAGTCAATCAGCTTAACTAAGCTTGGGCTATGGTCAATCAACAGAACTAAAGCTGAAATAAGCTTCATTGTGGCGTAAAGGTTATACAGGCCTTCATTTAGCTTCCACTGCAGCCCCCCAGGGCTTCCCCAGCAGCTCAGTGAAAGGATCGGCCTGCAATGCCACAGGAGACACAGGTTTGATCCCTGGGTTGGGAAGATCCCCTGGAGGAAGGCAACCCACTCCAGTATTCTTGCCTGGTGAATCCCCATGGACAAAAGAGCCTGGTAGGCTACCGTTCATGGGGTTGCAAAGAGTTGGACATGACTGAAGCAACTTAGCACAGATGCACGCAGCTCAGCCCCCAACATTACACGGCTAGTAAGCAGTGCTGATAAAAGAGCTGTTTTTTCCTGTAAGTGTTTCTTTTGGATTTATATTTGAAACTAGTTGAATCCTCTGTGCTCTGGCAAGGACCAGAGGTAAATCAAAGAAGCAATTTATTCCTCAAAGCCAGATGTGCCCTTGCATCCCATCAGCCAGCCCATGTTCCTGAGGGGCTGTGATGAGATGCTCTGACAGTCCTGGATGCGCCTCAGGATTTATTTGAGCCTGATCATTAGTGAGTGGATGCTGAGTTTGATACAACTGATACTCCTGAGAAGGAAGGGGGACGCTTATGAATCTTTCCACCCTAAGGAAATTGTGTTTTCCACCTTGTATTAGAGAGACATAAATAAAGGTGATGAAATGCCAGGAAACAAATGGGATCTGAACCATTTTAAGGGAATTTGATGCATTTCTTTTGTGTTTGGGTTTTCTTGCAGTAGTAGAGTGACCCTATATCTCTGACCTCAGCAAATCAGAATTCATAGTGGGTCTTAGGGGGCTTTCCAGGTGGCTCAGATGTAAAGAATCCACCTGTCAAGCAGGTGACCCGGGTTTGATCCCTGGGTTGGGAAGATCCCATGGAAAAGGAAATGGCAGCCCACTTCAGTATTCTTGCTTGGTAAAACCCATGGACAGAGAGGCCTGGCGGGCTACAGTCCATAGGTTCGCAAGAGTTGGACAGGACTTAGCGACTAAACAGTGGCAGCAGTGGGTCTTAGGGGAAAATGAGCTAGTGTTATTGTTCTCTAAGTGTGGCCCCTGGACCAGAGGCAATGGTATTACCTGAGGACTTGTTAGAAATGCAGATTTTTCAAGTCCCAACTAAGACCTATGAAATCAGAAACTCAAGTGGGGCCCGGTGATAGATGCTTTAAGAGGCGCTCTAGTCAACTCTGATGCAAGCTTAGGTTTGAGAACCCTGATGTTATTCATGATTCCCTGAATGAACATCTGAAGATCTTTTTAAAAGCATACCATGGTGTGGACCCGTCTTCTCTGGAGTCTGACATGGGAGGTCTAGGGTGTGGCTGGAGGTGGATTCCTCAGCCTCCTCGCAGATGCCGCTTCAAGCTGGATGATTCTCTGTTGTGGGAACTGCCCTCTGTATTATAGGAGGACCCAGGCACTCACAACACTAGCAACAGCCATTGTGACAACCAAAACTGTCTGCAGACATTTGCCAAACGCCCTCCCAGGGCACAAAGTTGCTCCTCCACTCCCCCCACCCAAGTTGAGAACCAGGGGCCTATGGCAGGGTTCCCCCACCTCATTTTCTAATGCCTGATGATCTGAAGTGGAGCTGATGTGCTAATAATAGAAATAAAGTGCACAGTAAATATAATACACTTGAATCATCCTGAAACTATCCCCCCTCCACCCCTAATTTGTGGAAAAACTGTCTTCCATGAAACCAGTCCTGGTGCCAAAAATATTAGAGATCACTGGACTAGAGCATTGGTATTTTTCCAGGTTCCCTAAGTGCTTCTAACATAGAACCAGGACCTGGAACCATTCATGTCACCCAGCCCTATTTTTTTTTGAATATCAAGAGGAATGATGAGTTATAGTGGTTGAAGAGCATGGGCTTAGAAACCCTTATCTTGTCACTCACCAGCTCTGCACTATCTCTCGGCCTCAGTGTCCTCATCTGTGGACACGGATAATAGAGCCTGTCTTGTCAGATGCTGTCACCATTAAGCATAGCTGTGCCAGTAGAGTGTCTGGCTCAGAGTAAACAGAAAACATTTGTGGGACAGTTCTCATCACAACTGTTATATCCAGAAAGGCAGGTACACCTCTCTGGGCCTTTATCTTCAGTTGCTAATAGGGATTGTTGATGACCAAGGTAGGCAATGCCAGGTGGTAAGTATTTTCCAGGGCGCTAGTTAGCCATCTCATCCTGTAAACTACCAGCCTAGACTCTGGCCCAGCAGAAGCCAAAGTGGTAAACAAAGATGTGTGAGTGACACTGTAGGAGCTACAGACACTTCGAGAGTGACAGTAATTGTCCTATAATATCCTCCCTTTTCTATGTAGCTTTAAGAAGGTTCCCGGTGGGAGGGAAAAAAAGGGGGTTTCTGCCCTTGCCTTTCAGAGACGCTCTTCCTGTACTGAAATGTCCTCTTTCCAAAGGATTAATAATGATAATTTATCATGCCTGATTTTTGCTTCTAACCTTTGCCAAGTTATCTTTGTATCTCTTGTTTCCTTTAAGACTTCATAGATACCAGTCTTACATGCTTTCTTTGAGTCCTTTATTTTATTGAATCCTGTGCAATCTTGAAGACTTCCCAGGAAAGTTGGTATTATTGCCCTCATTTTACAGATGAGGGCATTGAGGCTCAGAGTGGGAAAGTAAGTGGACCAAGGTCACACAGCAGCCAAATCTATTCTGATGCCAAAGACCCTTATATGTAACTGAGCTCTGTGCAGCCACCTTTTCAGGTGTTTTAACTGAGTCTCCAGAGGTTATGTCAGATCACACAGCACATTGTTAGGCTCATGCTAGCCCCGCTACCATGCCACATGAGCCTGTCAACTCTTTCCTCGTGATGAAATAAATGGTGGCTGCAGACATGCCCCTTGCTATAAATGAGCCTTCCAAATGCATGTGGGCAGCCTGACAACTTCAGCATCCCCACATTTCACTGGTGCCCAGAGGTGGAAGCAAATGAAGGCTGCATCCTGGGGGGAGCCTTTGTGAGGACAGCAGGTGACACCTGTTCCTTCCATATTGGCAGGTCCTGTACAGATGGAGCCGGCAAAGTAGCACGTCTGTCATTGAAACAAACAAAACATCGGTGGAGCTTTCTTTGCCTTTTGATGAAGATTATATAATAGAAATTAAGCCATTCAGTGATGGAGGAGATGGCAGCAGCAGTGAACAGATTCGAATTCCAAAGATATCAAGTAAGAATGCCTCTCTCTCTTTTTTTTTTCCCCCTCCCTTCTCCCTGTCTGCCTTATTGCCTAAGCCTCCCAGGGAGCCAGAGCTCAGATGAAATTAAACACGAAAAAAAAGAAGACGTGATAAAAATGGACAATACCATCCTCCTTCCTTAGACAACTGATATTTGCTGATCACAGACAGTTTCGTGCAAAAGACAGTCTGACTTGTCTTGGCTGATGTAATAAGGATTTAATCACTCGACAATCAATAATCAGATTAAAGCAGCCACAGATCAGTCACCCAGCATCTTCCATATGACCCAGGTGGTTTACAGCTACAGCTACAGTAACCCCCACATTATAGCTTAGAAAGTTAAAAGTGTGACTTAGGAAGAACAAGAAAAAAAGAGTTCTTTAAATTGCTCTAGAAGCCTGTCTCTAGTGATACAATATAATTTAATGTCTTTGGCTGAAAATATTTTGAGCTTGAAACTGTTTATTTTGAACTTGTGTATGTAACATATGTACATAAGCACACATGACTACATATAGTCAAGAATATCTTTGTTTTCAAAGACTGTTGAAGCGTGTGTTCTTTTTTCAGACAAATACATTCAATCTATTTTTCAAATACTGTGTTTGCAACTATCTCAACAGCAGATTATTTTTTGTTGTATGATTTTATTCGAAAAATTTTTTTAAAAAGGCAAAATAGGAAAATCCATAGAGGCAGATTGGTGACTGAAAGTGACTGGCCACTGGTGTTCATTGTGGTTTAATGGGTACTGGGTTTCCATTCCAGCTGCTGAAAAAGTTCTGGAACTAGATGTGGTCCTGGCTGCACACCATTGGAGTGAACTTAAGGCCACTGGGTTGTACACTTTAAAATAGTTAAAGTGGTAACCTTTACATTAAGTGTATCTTTCCACAATAATAAAACAAATAAGATTGCTATTAGGTATCTAAGCGTCGATTTTCACTGGCTTTTGGACTTACTAGTCAAGAGGCAAGGGGTTCAGTGAAGGCTGGAGATAGGAACTTTCAGGGCATTGATGGAGATATGATATTTTAAATCACAGACAATCCTTGCTACAGAGTCCTGAGCATCAGTCCCTTTGTTCAGTGTCCATTTTATTATTTGTTGGGTGAGGAATGGGTCTAGTGTCCTTGCTGTATCAAGTTACAGTAAAGTATCCACTCACCCAGTTTTAACTGCATTGATCTAATTTGGATGCCTCAAATCAGGAAAGAAAGTGTTCACTGGTTACTTCACCCTTCTTCTGAATAAGCACTTGTTACTGTTAGTGAATAGAACAGGACTTCTGGTGGGAAATGCAGGCTGCACCAGGAACACACTCCAGATTCAGGAGTAATTTGTCATCTTCCAGATGAGGTTTATATTTACTACACCTCTTTTGCGTGCAAACAGTAACACATTTTTTTCTTTGGAAATACTGGGGAGAATTGGTTTCTACATCTCAGTAGAGGCTCTAACTTCTGTTGAAAGGAACCAGATTTATGGTGAGATGTGGAAGTAATCTCCAGGCCACAAAAAACACAAGATTGGAGTTTGTTTTGGGGTTAATTTATCTCACTTTCTTAAAATCTGACTTCATACTTGCTTATCATTTCCAGAACTGTTTTTTTAAGATTGATAATTCTTGATTTAATTCATTACAAAAACATATTTGAAGCAATTTTATTGTTATAATGATTAGATGATAAGGCTGTAGCCATGAATAAAACATGGTCTCTTTCTCAAGAGATTTTCCATTTTGATGGTTAGAGATCTTACAATCTTGATAAAACTCAAATGACAGTTGATAACTTCTTACTGTGAAAATAATATAAGACATATAAGGAAAAGTGTTAAAAAGATTGAGTTTATTTTGTTGGGAAAAAATAGGTATATTTAGATATATATGTGTTGGAATCCCAATTCAGGTCTTTACTAAGTGGGTAAAGACTTATCTTATCTTAGACTTATCTTCCTTCTCTGGGCCCCAGTTTCCTTATCTGTTAAATTGTGTAATAACCATACCAGAGGTTCTCAGGGTTTTTGTAGGAATTGTCATATGGCTCTGTATCCAGCACAACCTTGAATTCGAAAGAGAACATCAATGTTTATTTTGCGGCATCATTGATATCCTAGTATTTATCTGTAGTGTTTGCAGTTATTTTGAAGTTTCTTCTCATGCTAGATGTGGACACCCTCCCTTAACAAATGCTTAAATAGAGGTCCAGAGATGGCCACCACCTGCTCCCAAGTTCATAGCTAGGACGTCATAGAACAGAGACTAAAACAGTCAATAAGAGTTGGTCTTGATACAAGTGAACTTACTTACAAAACAGAAAGAGACTCACAGACTTAGAGAGCACATTCATGGTTGCCTGTATACACTGCTGTATTTAAAATGGATAACCAGCAAGGTCCACTGTGTAGCACAGGGATCAGTGTCATGCGGCAGCCTGGATGGGAGGGGAGTTTGGGGGAGGATGGACACATCTGTATGTATGGCTGAGTCCCTTCATTGTTCACCTGAAACTATCACAGTGTTGTTAATTGGCTTGTGCTTAGTTGCTTCAGTTGTGTCCAACTCTGTAAGTCCATAGACTGTAGCCCGCCAGGCTCCTCTATCCGTGGGATTCTCCAGGCAAGAAGACTGGAGTGGGTTCCATGCCCTCCTCCAGGGGATCTTCCCAACCCAGGGATTGAACCCATGTCTCTTACATCTCCTACATTGGCAGGCGACTTCTCTGCCACTAGTGCCACCTGGGAAGCCCATAACTGGCTATACCCCAATATTAAAGAAAAAGTGTAAAATTGGCTATACTCCAAAAAGAAAAAGGTTAAAAATTTTAAAAAGAGAGAGAGAGAGAGAGACGGTCATTTCCAATAGACTTGAGACAGTTCTTCCATTTCCAAGAGCCCTGTGTTCTGCCTCCGTTTGTTGCCAGGGTGAGTGGATGCTGAGTGAATGTCTTCTCTCTGCAGATGCCTATGCAAGAGGAGCCGGGCCGTCCACTTCAAATGCATGCACGCTGTCGGCCATCAGTACCATCATGATCTCCCTCACAGCAAGGTCCAGTTTATGACGACAGTTCTCCGAAGGACTTTCTCTTTATAATATAAGCAACATTTAGCTAGTTGTTTTGAAGACACCCAGTACTAAGTAATATTGTTGTTCAAGTACATCTTATTACTGGAAAAAAAATGTTTTTTGCTTCTTTAGGAATGGCATTCTACAGTACTTCCTCAAAGCAAATCTAGCTTTGTCTGAAGTTTCTTTGGAAACTCTGCAATGCACTGAAGACATCTGTAATATGATGTTACCAAAGCAGTTTACATATGTCCTTATATGCATATTTTTTATTATATATTTAGTGTTTTATAGGATTTTTTAAAGTTAACATGAAATGTAGATATTAATTTTTTTCCTCTGCTGTAAAATGGTATGGGCAACATAGTCATATGATTATTGTTTGAAAATATTTCCTTTAAAGACAGAGTTGGAAACTCACCTTGGTCAATACATTGCAGATCCCTTGTATGGTTCTACAGGAGTCTAGAGGCAGCACAGCTGAAGGGTTAGTCTGTAACTCAAGGCTGCTGTGTAGGAATGACTCATGGGATGTCTGATGCACTGAATCAAGTCATTTAGGCATTGTACAATATGTTTTCCAGCCCTGTTGTGAATTTTGTTGTTCCACACAACTTGAGATGATTTCAGGAATGGCCACAATCTCAAAACCTAAACTAACTGCCCGAGAGGTACCTTGAGCAGTGCTCCCACCCCTGAATTTAGCATCGTACGGTAAGACTTTCTTTTCCCTCGACTAAGTTAGCCTTGTCTTTGTAGTAGCATTATCTTAGCCATGACACTGGAAGTTACATATCCTGTAGTAACATAGGCCAAAAGTTACTATAGTCAGCCATGTCTTTCAAAGGATAAAGAATAATTTCACTATCTTTAAATGTATCTGTTTTGAATATACATTTAACAAAGAAAAGAGTAATTCTCTGTCGATGGATTCATAACTTCTTTACAAAATCTCTTATAGATAATATATGTATCTCTGTAATGATAGAGCCCTTCTTTTAAATCAGAATTATGTAAGGAGTCTGGCAGATTTCTCCTATTTCAGCAAATAGTTGCCACAAAGAATTTTTTTCATGACTCTATAAGAGATCTTTAGTACAACTGTATGGTATCTCAATGATTCTCCTGTTTTGCAGTAGGTAGCCTTGTTGCTTTATAAGCTTTATCTTCTACATCTTAAAATCACACATTGGAAAATGACAATATCAACAAAACCGTATTCTTATGAAAAGAACTATTTGTTATAACGGGGGAGGTTTTGTAAGTTGACACTAGTGGAACAGTGCAAATAAAATGCAATGAAATTTTCTATAAAAATTTTCACTTGTAAACACACTGCACCTTTTCTTCTTTCTCAGAGAGCTCAGATTTGCCTGTAATTTGTCGATTTTGCTTACAAAGAGTATAAGTTAACTTTTCAACCTTCTAGCTATATTTATCCAATAAAGTCATAATCAGGATTCCACTTGTGTAAAAACTAGGGTGGTAACTGGGAAAAAATATATTGTCAGTATTTCAAGCTGTGTTCCTTTCTTAGTTTGATATGGTTACTTCTATGTTGAAATAAGACAAAATTTAAAATCACACACACAAAAAAATCAACAAAATAATAAAATGAATGAAAAAAAATAACACCCCAGCTAGTTCCCAACCCCAGTGTTAATGATATTTACCAGTGATCTAGCATATGTAATCTTTTTTTAAAGGTATTGTTAATAAATATTCTGTCATTTGTAAAGATACTTGTCTTTTGGGAGCATTTTTCCTGCCTGCCTGTCAGGGAATCTGTTCACTCACCCTTGTGCTAGTTATAATTTAAGATCCTAGAGGGACTCAAAAGTCTCTGGCCTCGATCCCTACCTAGAAGACCCAGAGAAAACACCATTGCAGGTCCTCTTTGGAAGTAGAGAGGGTCAAAAATCCACAAATAAATCTCCTGAAGATCAAACGTGAGTAGATCCTCTGGATTAACTCAGTCTTTTCTACACTTAATCTAAGGATATCTGTTGTTTTAAGGTTTCTCCCAACCCCATTGCTACAAGGATAAAATCTAAACCTGAGGCCCTTGTTAATCTAATAACAACTTAAGTCCATACCCAGCCACACAGCCCTCACTGGCCCCTGAACACCACTTGCTTTTGGTCTCACCTCTGTGCCTTTTGGGCATCTGGCTGCCCCTTCTTGAAATACCCCCACTCTTCTTTAATCCCTGATCTTGACTGTTCTAGGGTAGCTCCAGCCCCGGGTTGTCTGTGAAGCCTTCCAACCCTCGCTGACCTCCTTCCTCTGAATGAGCTGCAAGCCCTGTCAATACCCCTCACTTAGTAATTTAATCAAGTACTACTTTTGGAAGTCTCTTGTACTGTTATCTTGCATTTTATCTCAACTCCTGTATTGTTACTTAATTTTCCTTGTATGTATGCCTTGTCTTCCCAACTAGATTGTAAGCTCCTTGAGGGCAGGGACTTCGGTCTTATCTTCCATGTACTCTCCAGAGTGCCTAGCACAGTGCCTTGCAATAAATAATCATTGATTAATTGATTGAAGGGGTCTTTGAAGTAGCATTTTGCATCAGTTGCCCGCCTGTGTGCCCCAGCAAACCAATCAGAGGAGACTGTCACTGTTTTGCAAGGTGGCGGAAAGTGTCAGAAGGCCTGGCTTCTGATTTGAAACCTTGGAAAAAGTCCTTGAATCTCTCAGCTTAATGATCTGATAAATAAGGCCCTGGATTAGCTGAGTCTAACCAAGCTCATGGTATTTTTTTTAAAGTGCCCCATAAGCACCTTCACCCAAACGTGTCTTATTTGTTGGTTTTCATGGTTGTTGCAGGTTAGGCTCACTGCTTGTAAGCAACAGAAACAACTCTGGCTTACCTGAGCAGACATAAAGGAATGACCCAGGTCAGATCACGTGAGCCATGGAGACACTGAATGCCCAAGCCTTGGTGAGACTAAGGAGCAGGCCACCCTGGGGGTAAACCTGCAGGAACTTTGCAGTCTTTGGGGGGAGCTGTTTTGGGTTGAATTAGCTCTGTTTCTGATTTCAAAGCCACTCTGTTCAATATCCAAATTCCTAGATGAGTCTGATCAATTTATGTTACCCACAAGAGCACCTCAATCATGTACTCATAGGGGAGAGACAGTTTGTTAAAGGAGAATTGAAATGATGTTTCTAGAAGATGGGAAAATAAATGCTGGGAATGTCTAAATAGCGCACTATCTATGCTTAGCCATCCATGCGAGATTCCCCAGGCCCTAGTCCTAATTAATACGTGCAGGGAAATGCATTGCTGCTTGGGGCTATTGCACAATGGCTATAAAGGAGAAGCACTAGAAGGAGGAATATTTGCTTTGGTTATTTCATCTTTTCTAGCACTTATTCTGATGCTCATTTTGTGTATGGGTGGTTCACCTGTGATTTAACTGTACAAAAGAAGATTCTATTTTGCCAGATAGTTGGATTCTCTCAGCATTCCAGAGTTTTTATCAAGCTCACAAAACCTGAGTATGAAACAGCATCTTTCCATGGGGGTGGAAAGCGTGGATGATAAATTTCATCCTCAGGTGAGCTTGCATCTCTTCCAACCTGTGAGGTGGGAGCTGCCTTAAGCCTTTATCTTAAGATAGAATGATTGAATTATTCCTCCCATCAAATGTTTGGTTATTTACATCTGGGAAACGACAGTCAATCCTGATGAATCTTTCCCGTCTCTCCCACCACCCATATCCTACAGCAAATACGCTCCAAAAAAATGTTGAATTCTAAAAAGTCCATAAATAGTAATAATTAGCTTTTAAAATGTCATGTAATTTTTAAAGCAATGTAATGTAATCAACCACCAGGTGATTTTTGCAAACTATATTGGATTATCAATGCTGCTGTTCACCTGCATTAACATAGATAATCAGAAATTGGATATATTTCCTCTTTTAATTTTCAATTTATATTGGAGTATAGTTGATTAACAATGTGTTAGCTACAGGTGTATAGCAAAGTGGTTCAGTTATATCCATCCAATTATCTGTTCTTTTTCAAAATTTTTGTCCATTTAGGTTATTACAGAATATTGAGCTGAGTTCCCTGTGCTAAACAGTATGTCCTTGTCAGTTATCCATTTTAAATATAGCAGTATATGCATGTCAATCCCAAACTCAATCTATCCCTCCCCCTACCCCAACACTTTCCCCCTGGTAACGATAAGCTGGTTCTCTAAGCTTGTGTTTCTGTTTTGTAAATAAGTTCATTTGTATCATTTTTCCAGATTCAGCATATAAGCAATATCATAAGATATTTGACTTTCTCTGACTTAGTTCCCTTAGTATAATAATCTCCAGGTACATCCATGTTGTTGCAAATGGCATTTATCATTCTTTTTAATGGATGAATAATATTCCGTTGTGTATATATATACCACACCTTCCTTATCCAGTCCTCTGATAATGGACATTAAGTTGTCTCCATGTCTTGGCTGTTGTAAACAGGGCTGTGATGAACACTGGAGTGTATGTATCCTTTCCAACAATGGTTTTCTCCAGATATATGCCCAGGAGTGGGATTGCTGGATCATATGGTAGCTCTATTTTTAGTTTTTTATATAGAAATTATTTTTATTAAACATTTCATTTGTATGAACATTTCCAAAACAAGCTTAATAATTATTTCTGTCATAAATAATATGGTTTTTTCCATGCCATTTTCTCACATACAGATTCTATTTCAGGGATATTTTCAGTTTTTTTTTTTCTTTTATTTATTTATTATTGTTATTACTTTTACTTTACAATATTGTATTGGTTTTGCCACACAGCAACATGAATCCGCCACAGGGGTATGTTTTTTAAGGAACCTCCATGCTGTTCTCCATAGTAGCTGTACCAGTTTACATTCCCACCAACAGTGTAGGGGGGTTCCCTTTTCTCCACACCCTCTCCAGCATTTATTGTTTATAGACTTTTTGATGATGGTCATTTTGACTGGTGTGAGGTGGTATCTCATTGTATTTTAAGAGTTGGCTATATTTTCCTTTATGACAATTAGAAGAATTCTCTGGCCAGCCATAATGATTTCGGGAAAAAGCCTTTTAAAATAAAATACTTATATTCAATCTCTGGATCTACCCCCAAAGTGTTCTACGACAAAATGACAGACACTGCTGCCCTACCTAGGCAGCCTAGTACAGTGTCTAAGAATATGAATTCTGGAGTCTGATCACCAGGGATGCATTCAGACAATTGCCACTTATTTGACAGGATAACATTTCTGAAGTTCTAGAATCACAGCTCTCCAAATACTGGCAAATTGTTCTGTAAATAAGTAAGTCATTGTTCTTTTTCCCCAAGTCACTTGAGATGGTCATCAAAAAACAGACAAAGAATGTGGGTGCATTCCCTAACCAATGCATTCCCTGGTGCAATTCCTAACCAGAATGAGTGTTGAACTCACCTGAGATATCCATTATCACTTTTTTCTTAAGTATTTTCAATTATTAGTATAAATTTTAACATTTAATACTTTCAATAATACAATTAATAAAATAAAACTGTGTAATTATGTTAATAAAATAAGTCAGGTAGTAGGGTTCTCAGTCAGATACCAAATCCTCCCTCAATTTCCCTCTCTGGCACCGACCTCTCCTTTCTCTGATTCCAGCACATCATGAGTACTCACACATATGTATCAGTTCATTACATGGTTCATTTCATGGTTCATTACATCAGTTCATTCATTCATTACACTTTTTCTAGAACCATTTTCAGCTTTTAGTTTTATTGTCAGCAGATCATACATACGAAAGTGACTTCAGAAACCCCCAAACATATTATTAATCAAAATAGGACCTTGTGAGACTGCATGCAATGCCTATAGGTTTGTATTCTAAGTATCTTTTTAAAAATTAATTTTTATTGGAGTATAGTTGCTTTACAGTGTTATGTTAGCTTGTACTGTACAGCAAAGTGAATCAGCCATATCTATACATATATTCCCAATTTTAGGGAACTTCTTCCCATTTAGGTAACTACAGAGCGTTGAGTAGAGTTCCCTGTGCTATACAGTACATACGATGTGGTATTTAAATAATCAGAGCATAGCTCAGGCTTAAAGTTTGGCCGCGATTTTTTACTGCTGTCCCAAAGTGCCAGGCCTTTATCCCCACCTGCCCACTCCCATCTCTGACCCTGACGAAGCTGGAGGGTGGAGAGCCTAGGGCGGCATTTGGAGTGACTTCGCCAGGCTCTGCCCTCCTGATCACCATCTGTAGTCAGGCTGCTCATTCTAAAAGGAGCCCCCTTTCCCTTCATGCTGAATGGGCCATACAGACTAAATGTTCCAATTCCACAACCCAAGTGTAAACCACGACACTGAACAGAGCTCACAATTTAGACAAAATCAGCTACTATCCTTTTATTACCCAATCTCTGAAAATTGGACTTTTTCTATATATTCTTACCAATTGTTAGGAATCACACAGACCATTCCAGGAAATGTATATACCTTAGGATTTTAACTAACAAAGTGTAATGACTTGCATTTGAATTTTTAAAAATAATTTTCAAAGTGCTCTTCACACTAAGAAGCAGGATATGCAGGTTTTATCCCTTTGCACCTATGTAATGGAGGGAAAGAGGTGATATGATAAGTCCATGGTAACACTGACAATTAGGAAGTTGGGACAAGAATTTAGTGCTCTCAGGACTTCTGTGGTGGTCCAGTGGTTAAGATTTTGTGCTTTCAGTGCAGGGGGCACTGGTTCAATTCCTCGTCGGAGAACTAAGAGCCCACATGCCATGCGGGATGGCCAAAAAGTAATAATAAAAACCAAAAGAATTTAGAACTTTTAATTCAGTGCATTTCAAAACCTAGAAATAACTATTTACTCAGAGGAAAGACAAGAGAGGGTAAGAAGCTGGTCTGTTATATTCAACCAAAAGGCAGTCAGGACACTGAGTTGGTGAGAAGACAGTGGCGAGGTGGGAGAGGAGATGTCTGAGGTTGAGGTTGAGAGGTGGAGGGGTTCTTTATCTGACCAGGCCCAGGACAGCCATTCAGAGGAACCTCTGCCCTCAGTGTACCAGGCCCTGTTCTAGGCACAGAGGAGCAGCAGGGAGTCAGGAAGAGAGACCCCACAGGGCCACAGCATGAAGGAGATAGAGACAGTCTGAGGCTGGTGTGAAATCTCCTCATTTGGAGTTAGACTGGGTGGGGAAGCCAGGGGACCAGTCACAGTGTTTTGTCACAATGCCACAGAGAAATGCATTGGTAATTCTAGTAGCCGACAACAATAATACTTTAAGCATGTGCCAGTCTCTGCAAACCTGTAGTTACCATGTGTTATTCCTATTTGGTGCAGGAAGGACCAAGGCTGAGAGGTTCATAGGTTTGTTCCAGATCACACAGCTGACTGGGGAGGCCAGGAATTCAGATGCTGGTCACTTATGACTCCAAGCCTTATTCTAAACCATTAGATATTTATACCAATAGGTTGACAGGTAAATAGCCAGATAGCTAGATAGATACAGATACTGCTTCCCAACAAGAAGGGTAGTGAGCTTCCTAGGAAGTTGTACATAGGTTGTTGAAAGGTGACCTGGGCACGAGCAGGGTTCAATTTGGTTTGTTTGGTCTGAGATGAATATAGTTTTCTGTTATGCTTAAGAAACTGCCTTTCCTTTTCATTGTCTAAGTTCAATCAGTTCCTACCCTGCTGTTAAGAACACAGTGATAAACAGGGCCGTGTTCTTAACCTCAGAGTTTTAACTTTAAATGAGACAGGAAAATTTAAATAATATAATAAGTGATTAAAGTAGCGTCCAGCAGAAAGTAACTGGGGAACATAGACTTCCTGGAGGCAAGAGCCAAGGCTTAGAAAATAAATTGTCAACAAGATGGGGGAAAAATTGAAAAGGCTTTTCCGTTGGAGAAAGCTTCAGCAGCAGCACAGGGTTTCTGCAGGGAGAGCTCATGCAGCTCAGGTATGGTGAGTTTTCTGCTCCACGGTGGTCTTCCTCTACTTCTTGGATTTCTTCAACTACAAATGGTCTCTTTGCTTGTTTGTTTTACTTGGCTTCCAGTGTCTCCGAGTTGTTTTGGCAATATTTATTGGAAATTCAAAGTTAACTGGGCCTCTTCTTTTTTCTTGCTTTATCTGGCAAGCTTATGCAGGAAAGTCACCTGCTTATTGAGGTAATTCATTCCTAGTGCGAAATTCCAGGGTCTTGCTGAGTGTGATCAATGCTTTGAAGGGTGATGTTAACTGAGGGTGGAAGCACAAGCTTTTCTATTTAAAGTTCTGTTGGTTTGTTGAAGTCCCTGACCCCTTAACCGAGGATAGTATGTGTGTATCCAAGGAACTAGAGCTGTTGGCTCTCACAGCTGATAAGGTTTAAGGATCCAGCTTTTTAAGAGGAATCTGGCCGACCTCTGAACTGTGACATCAGTGACTTAAGTGTTGATTTATTTCCCACAATTTTCCCCAGGCTGATGCATTTTCATTCATTTTTATCACGTGGCAGGGGCAAATCTTGGGGTTTTATTTTAATAAATGAAACAAAACTGATAACCCACCTTTATGGGGAAAAGAGGCTACTGGAATATTAAAATAAGGCACGTGTGTCACGTGAGCAGAAGGGGTGGTCCCAGCTCCCGGAAGCTGGATTCTCAGCAGAGGCTCAGGCTGCCCAGTTGAAGGCTGGCCCACAAGGTTGGGGCAGGCATTCCTGAGGGGAGAGTGACCCCAACTGTGAGTTCCTATTACTTCTTATTTTCCGTTCCTTAGATTGTTTTTATTGTTGGCTTCGCTGGGTCTTTGCTGCTGGCGCTTTCTGCAGTTGCGACGAGCGGGCCTCTCGTTGCAGTGGTGTTTCTGGTTGTGGGGCTCGGACCCTGGTGCCCCGGCTCAGTAGTCGCTCCAAGGCATGTGGAATATTCCCGAAGCAGGAATGGAGCCTGTGTTGCTTGCATTGGCTGGTGGACTGTTAACCACTGGACCGCTAGGGAGGTGGTTTCTTCTTTATTAAAATCTAGAGATGATTTAATTTCTCCCGTCCCCACGCAGCTTTAATAAAGTGAGTCTGCTGCTTCGAGTTTGGTTCGTTTGGTCTGAGGTGAATATAGTTTTCTCTTCCGGCTTACGATTAAGAAACTACCTTTCTTTTTTCATTGTCTAAGTTCTCCCAGTTCCTACCCTGCTGTTAAGCACACGGTGATAAACAGGGCCATGTTCTCAACCTCGGCATGTTTCGACTTTACATGAGACAGAAGTTTAAATAATACAAGCGATAAAAGTAGCATCCAACAGAAGGTACCTGGGGAACAGAGACTTCCTGGGGGCAAAGAGCCGAAACATAGAAAATAAACTGTCAACAAGATGGGGAAAAAGTGGAAAAGGCTTTTCTGTCGGAGAAAGCTTTGGCGGACGCTCGGAGGTATTTGAGGGACATGGTGCTTGTGATTAGAGGGGTGCTCCCTGGTGATGTGGGTGAAGAGATGATGGATGAGCCAAGTCAGAGGGGGCTTTGTTTTAAAAGGAGCTTGAACTTGAAGGTGCTGGAGTTATTTAAGCGTTTTGGACAGGGGCTGAGCTCTGCAGATGTCCTTTTGCTTAGATGCTTCAAAGAAAGGCAATACTGGAGGCCAAGATATTGAGAGGCTGCTGGGTTGGTCCTAGCTCAGAGATGATGCAGACAAGAGTGAGAACACAGAATGCCAAGATTTGGGGGTGGAAATGAGATGTGCTCATATTCAATTTGCAGACGGACGATTCACTAACAATTAAGTTAAAGGTTTCCCGTTCTGAACCGCATTTACATTCACTTCCGTTGCTTTAAAAAGAGGGATACTGATGGGAGAAACAAGGGTCACTCTTTAAAAGGGAATGGTTTGCGATAAGTTTGAACTCTGGAACTTGGTTTGTTGTCAGTAAAAGCAGGAATACCTACACAGGTGGAGACCCTTGGGCTGACACGGAGTCCTATTCTAATCAGATTTTCCACCTTCACTTGTGCCATCAAAGACTGTTTTCAGTTCTCTGTTCTCACTTCCACATATCTACTTTTTCCTTAACAAATTAGCACCTTAGGTTTATTAATTCCACCAACAGATGGTCCTGACACATACAGGCCTCCCTGTGAAAACGTTTGGATTTTTAATCAGGATGTGTTCTGCCCACACAGAGTTCCTCCCCAAGCTGCATCAATAGCATCAGGCCTTGAGGCATTTCAATAAGGCCCAGGTTGCCGAGCTGCTGGCAAACTGCCCTTCCCCCTCCAGTCTCCCCAGTGCATCCCAAATACTGAAGAGATGGGCTGAAATCCTTATTGGAAAGCTGTCGTGCAGAACCACTATTTGTTCTGAGCCTGTGACTGTAAAGGCTTTTGGGAGGAAGGTAGCTGTCCACCCTCCCGGCAATTGACGGAAAGAGATGAGTGCCCACGGCTAATCTACTTGCTGATGAGGGTGTTTACTGTGAAGTGCTCACACTGATTTGCTGTGACATGGTAGTGAAAACAGAACATACCAATCAAAACCCAAGTCCTTTCTATGGCAACTTACACATTACAACATAGCCACATCGTCAGCAGAGAGAGACCCAAGCAACATCAGCCAGGTGGCCAGGCACACACGGGTCTCCTGGTTATTTCCAATCAGGTTCATATTAGACACCTGTCTCTTCTCCATGCTTTTATTTTAGGCCTTGATGATCTCTGCCAAATAGTATTTTGTTCCAGCTATCTGCAAGGATCTGTGCCAGGGTGGCAAGAGGGCTTAAGAGGATCCAGTAAACACTTACCCTTCTAAGAGTCAGGGACTGTCCCAGATGCTGCAGATAAAAAATACATTTCATATGAGCCCCATCATCCTGGATGGTATATCCTAGAGCAGGGGTTTGCAGCCTCTGGGATCTAATGCCTAATGATCTAGGGTGGCGCAGATGTAATAATAATAAAAATAAAGTGCACAATAAATGTTATGTGCTTGAATCATCCTAAAACCATCCCTCCCCATCCCCAGCCCCAATCTGTGGAAAAATTGTTTTTCCACAAAACCAGTCTCTGGTGCCAAAAAGCTTAGGGACCACTGTCAATCACTCTAAAAGAGGGGCTAAGACCCAGAATGCAGCCCCGGACACAGGATCAACCCAAATCTGCCTTTGAAGGCTTGGCGGAGGGAAGAGAGGTACAGGTCCCCAAAGCCTGAGTGTGAGTTCCACGAGCTGGAGGAGGAAGGGTCTAACCCACTAGGGTCTAACTCACTGCAGAGACACATGGTCTACTCTCTGCTACCCCAGACACTCATACCCCGATATCAGACGGTGATACAGGCTCAGTACCCGGATAGTGCTATTGCTGAGGTCAAGGGAGACAGGTCTGAGGCCAGCATCTCTCCAAACAGAGGACTAGCCACACTTGAGGTGGCTTTCTTCTCATCTAGCCTCTTAGGCAGAGACAGTTTTCACAGTCCTAGGTTTCCAGCATGCATGCACACACACACACACACACTCCTCCTTGAAAGAGATTAGACATCAAGAAATCAGTTGAAAAAGGGGTAGTTTTGGTTCCCCCACACCCTGCCTGTTGGTTTTCATTTCACTGACTCGATGGACATGAGTCTGAGTGAACTCCGGGAGTTGGTGATGGACAGGGAGGCCTGGCGTGTTGCGATTCATGGGGTTGCAAAGGGTCAGACACGACTGAGCGACTGAACTGAACATAAGAATAGTACAGGTTCCTAACACCATTCACAGAGATTCTAGATCAATCAGAATGATCAAATATTTTGCCCATCTTTGCAGCTTCTCCAAGGGTAATGCCCTCTTGGTCCCATCCAGGCTTCAGCTTGTTTCCCTGACCATCCCCTCTACCTTATTGGGTTCACCTGGGCTTGTGTTCAACCTTCAGTTCAGTTCAGTCGCTCAGTCATGTCTGACTCTTTGCAACCCCATGGACTGCAGCATGCCAGGGTTCCCTGTCCATCACGAATTCCTGGAGCCTACTCAAACTCACGTCCATCGGGTCAGTGATGCCATCCAGCCATCTCATCCTCCTTCGTCCCCTTCTCCTCCTGCTGTCAATCTTTCCTAGTAGCAGGGTTTTTTTCAAATGAGTCAGTTCTTCACATCAGGTGGCCAAAGTATTGGAGTTTCAGCTTCAACATCAGTCCTTCCAATGAACATTCAGGACTGATTTCCTTTAGGATGGACTGGTTGAATCTCCTTGCTCTCCAAGGGACTCTCAAGAGTCTTCTCCAACAACACAGTTCAAAAGCATCAATTCTTTGGTGCTCAGCTTTCTTTACAGTTCAACTCTCACATCCATACATGAATACTAGAAAAACCATAGCTTTGACTAGATGGACCTTTATTGGAAAAGTAATGTCTTTGCTTTTTAGTATGCTGTCTAGTTTCGTCATAGCTTTTCTTCCAAGAAACAAGCATCTTTTAATTTCATGACTGCAGTCACCATCTGCAGTGATTTTGGAGCCCAGAAAAATAAAGTCTCTCACTGTTTCCATTGTTTCCCCATCTGTTGGCCCTGAAGTGATAGGACCAGATGCCATGATCTTAGTTTCCTGAATGTTGAGTTTCAAGCCTGCTTTTTCACTCTCCACTTTCACTTTCATCAAGATGCTGTTTATTTCTTCTTCACTTTCCGCCATAAGTGTGGTGTCATCTGTGTATCTGAGATTATTGATATTTCTCCTGGCAGTCTTGATTCCAGCTTGTGCTTCATCCAGCCTGGAATTTCCCATGATGTACTCTGCATATAAGTTAAATAAGCTGGGTGACAATATACAGCTTTGACGTACTCCTTTCCTGATTTGGAACCAGTCTGTTGTTCCATGTCCAGTTCTAACTGTTGCTTCTTGACCTGCATACATATTTCTCGGGAGGCAGGTAAGGTGGTGTGTTATTCCTGTCTCTTTAAGAATTTTCCACAGTTTGTTGTGATCCACACAATCAAAGGCTTCGGCGTAGTCACTAAATCAGAAGTGGATGTTTTCTGCAACTATTGCTATTTCAATGATACAATGAATGTTGGCAATTTGCTCTCTGGTCCTCTGCCTTTTCTAAATCCACCTTGAACATCTGGAAGTTCACAATTCACATACTGTTGAAGCTTGGCTTGGAGAATTTTGAGTATTATGTGCTAGCATGTGAGATGAGTGCAATTGTGAGGTAGTTTGAACATTCCTTGGCATTGCCTTTCTTTAGAATTGGAATGAAAACTGACCTTTTCCAATCCTGTGGCCACTGCTGAGTTTTCCAAATTTGCTGGCATATTGAGTGCAGCACTTTCACAGTATCATCATTTAGGATTTGAAATAGCTCAATGGGAATTCCATCACCTCCACTAGCTTTGTTCGTAGTGATGCTTCCTAAGGCCCAGTTGACTTCACATTCCAGGATGTCTGGCTCTAGGTGAGTGATCACACCATCATTGTTATCTGGGTCATGAAGATCTTTTTTGTACAGTTCTTCTGTATATTCCCGCCACCTCTTCCTATTATCTTCTGCTTCTGTTAGGTCCATACCATTTCTGTCCTTTATTGTGCCCATCTGTGCCCTTATTCTATCCTTTATTGTGCCCATCTTTGCATGAAATATTCCCTTGGTATCTCTAATTTTCTTGAAGAGATCGCTAGACCTTCCCATTTTATTGTTTTCCTCTATTTCTTTGCACTGATCACTGAGGAAGGCTTTCTTATCTCTCCTTGCTATTCTTTGGAACTCTGCATTCAAATGGGTGTATCTTTCCTTTTCTCCTTTGCCTTTAGTTCCTCTTCCTTTCCCAGCTATTTGTTAGGCCTCCTCAGACAGCCATTTTGGTGTTTTGCATTTCTTTTTCTTGAGGATGGTCTTGATCACTGCCTGCTATACATTGTCATGGAACTCCGTCCATAGTTCTTCAGGTGCTCTATCAAATCTGCTATTTCCTATCTAACATGCTCTCTGAGCCTCAGTGGTTGCATCTGTAAAACGGAAGCAATAATACTGACCACATGGGCTTCTCAGGGTTAGAGAGATGTGTGCATAGCATCTGGTGCAGCTCCTAAACCCTGTCTGCCTTAACAAAGCATACAGTCTAGGGGGCTTATAAACAACAGAAATTTATTTATCACAGTTTCGGAGACTGGAAGTCCCAGATCATTGTGTCAGCGTTCTGGGGTTCTGGTGAGAGTCTTCTTCCTGGCTGCAGAATGCCAACTTCTCATATCATCACATGGGGGAGAAATTCTTTGGGGTCCCCTTGTGGAGCACTAATCCCATTCCTGAGCGTTCCAGCCTCATCTTCCCCCAAAGACCCACCTCCAAATGCCATTACAGTAGGGTGTAGAGTTTTGACATATGAATGGGGAGTGGGGCACATTTGTTCCCTAACACTTGGAAGTAGGCAGTAACTGACAGCTGCCAGATCCCTGTGCCTGTTGTCCTGGACCCAGTTCCTGCTAGATGCAGTGGATGTTCATCAGGAAAACAGCCCTTGGAAGGATCTGGTAGCCAACCTTACCCATTCTTGGATCGAACTGACTGGCTAAATCAAGTATGACAAGCATGTAAAGAGTGGGCCCTGGCAGAGGCTGTTCTGAGCACTGTGACCTTTCCCAGTCCTAAGCTTCCTGTTCCAGGGCCCTGTACAGTCAGCACTGTTTGGGTCCCTTCAATTTCCAGCTGCCCAGGATCTAGTTGCAAACAATACAGGAAGATATCAAGCTTCCCTGGTGTCTTACCAGTAAAGAATCTGCCTGCAATGCAGGAAACCTGGGAAGATCCCCTGGAGAAGGAAATGACAACCCACTCCAGTATTCTTGCCTGGAAAATCCCATGGACAGAGGAGCCTGGCAGTCTACAGTCCATAGGATAGCAAGGAGTCGGACACAGCTGAGTGACTAAACCATCAGCAGCACATGAGGGTGTCAGAGGGATTCCTGTCTAGATTGGGATGTTTGATGAGTACTGTGTAGGACCCATTCCAAACCTCTGACGCTGGGGTTGATCCAGCCCTTCCTGAACAGATGCCCAGCAAGTTGCCCTGAAGTCTTTGCAAGTGGACATCTCTTCAGAAAAGTCATTCTTGATAGAGCGATCCTCTTCCAACACAATTCTACCCAGTGCCTCTCTCAGTGTATTCCTGAAATATCAAGGCTGCCTTCGAGAAGATAATCTTCAAACAAAATCCTTTCCCCTCATTGGGTATAGACTGATTCACTAGCTCCTTATGGTTTGAAATTAGTTTGTCTGCAGTGATGCTAACTTGATTGTACCTCTCTCCCTCCCTCCTCTCTCCCCTCTCTCCATCTCCCTCCACCACACACCCCCACACCCACACATTACTTGAAAAAGTATTCCTGAACTCAGAATAAAAGCACTGTGGCTCCCACTTGCCGTAGGAAAGACAGTCTTGAATGCAAGGTCACTGTTCATTCCAGAATGGTACAAAATGCTTCCTTCCTGAGATTTTAGTTGATTATTACTATTGGTGGCTAACTACCAGAGTAAAAACCACTGACCTTAGCCTCAACAACGGTCTCTCTGGCACAAAAATGTGTGAGGTGAGTAATGCAGATCAGGTGACCGGAAGGTGAGGAGTAGCTGCCCGTGCAGAGATGAGACCTGGCAGGATGGATGAGTCAGTCACCCAGTGTGTGTTAGAAGATTGTGGCGAGGCGTCCACGCTTGTCAGGGATTTGTCTGGCTGCATCACCTTAGAGCTAAATTGAGTGTCCTGTAAACTCCAGACTGCTCACAGCCAGGAAACAGCCTTTCCCATTGTCATCACTGAGGCTGGTGAGCATGAGCCGATTTTGAGAATGTTCCAGGGACAGTCAAAACACAGAGTCTTCCAGGGTCTCAAATCCAGCCTCCTCCACATAACTTATGACTTCAGTTTCAGTGGAACCAGTTTTCTGCAAAACAAAGAATCCTTCCTTAGATGTTTTCTAGAGAACTTTTCCATTCTTTGAATTTCTTTACAGTTGGTTTCAAGTCATTTTGCTCTTAAAAATGGTAAATGTTCACTGAAGAAAATATGGAAATGAAGTAGGAAGAAGACCAAAAAACACCCATAAACTTACCTCCCAAGCACAGCCCACTGTCTCTCCAGCCCTTTTCTCTAGCTGTTGAGTTATCGTTACAGTTACTTGGAGAGCTTTATAAGTTGACTGCTTTTTGTGCAGCATCATTTCATATTTTAAGTTACTTACGGCCAGCCCTCTGTACCCACGGGTTTGACTCTTTTCTGTAAGGGGTTCTAGCACCTGCAGACACTGGTTACCCTCAGGATCTCCTGGAGCCGTTCCCCCTGCAGATGCTGAAGCATGATTGTATGTTTTTGGGCTGTGTCATTTTGAATAGCTTCATTGTACACTATCCAAAGTTCACTATAGTCTTCCCCTAAATTGGGGTGTTGTGTCCTATTTTGGCTATTATAAATAATGCTAATATTACTTATAAAATTTGTGACCAAAAATAAACTTCCTGTAAGAGATCATATTCCTCCACCTTCTTTACTCATTCAGTGTATTTTTTTCATATTTTTAATTGAAGTATATTTGATTTACAGTGTAGTGCTAATTTCTGCTTCACAGCAAAGTAATTCAGTTATAAAATATATATGTTGTTTTTTATATTGTTTTCCATTATGCTTATCACAGGATATTGAATACAGTACCCTGTGCTATATGTCAGGGCCTTGTTTATCCATTCTAAATGTAACCGTTTGTATCTACCAACACCAGTCTCCCAGCCCATCCACCTCCCTCATCTCCTCCCTCTCCCTAAAGTCTTTTCTCTATGTATATGGGACTGTTTCTGTCTTGTAAATAGGTTTATATGTGCCATAGTCTAGATTCCATGGGTAAGCAACATCATATGAGACCTCTCTGTTTCTTACTTCACGTAGTATGTTAATCCCTGTTCATCCATGTTGCTGCAGATGGCATTATTTCATTCTGCCTTATGGCTGGATGGTATTCCATTGTATGTATGCGCCACATCTTCTTTATCCAATCATCTGTCGACGGGCATTTAGGTTGCCCCCAAGTCTTGGCTATTGTAAATCATGCTGCTATGAACATAGGGGTGCATGCCTCATTTTGGATTAAGAATTTTGTCTGGATATATGCCCAGGAGTGAGATTGCTAGATCATGTGGTAATTCTACGTTTAGTTTTCTAAGGAACCTCCATACTTCTTTTGACAGTGTCTGTACCAACCTACAAGTGCCACCAACAATGTAGAAGTCATTCAGCATGTTTTTAATACCTACTCTGCACTGGCACAGGAGCCTGGTGGGCTGTGGTCCATAGGGTCGCAAAGAGTTGAGCGCAACTGAAACGACTTGGCACGACTCTGCGCTGGACACCATGTGACGCGCTGAGTATGCAGTGATGCACCAAGCAGCCATGCGCTCTGCCTTATGTGCTGTGAGTGGTTTGTGATCTACTTAATCTTGGAAGGAACGCTCTCCAGTTGCCAGTGTTGAGACAGAGAATGGCTGGGAACAAGTCTTTAACAAGTGAAATGCTTAGAATAAGAGTGGTTTTTTTTTTTTTTTAGTGAGCCTTTTTTATTGTTCAGCCAGCTCATCCCCTTCCTTGCTCCCTCCCTCTCCTTCCCTGAGTCTCTTGAGTGTAAAAAAACTAATTTCTGACTCAGGTCTGGACAAGCAAAAATGTGTGTAATGGCCTCT
This sequence comes from Budorcas taxicolor, assembly GCF_023091745.1. Taxonomy (NCBI): domain Eukaryota; kingdom Metazoa; phylum Chordata; class Mammalia; order Artiodactyla; family Bovidae; genus Budorcas; species Budorcas taxicolor. The sequence goes on from NC_068910.1 coordinate 37,350,795, forward strand.
CTGGGATGGTAGCCACCCTCTGAATCCCAGGACTCTGGGTACCAGCATCAAGTTCAGAGGAGCCAGCAGTGATGAAAAGCAGAGGGTTTCCTTTCCCATCAGCAGAAGTCTTCCTGGTGGTTTGTCAATAGCTCTAAAGGGCCCCCTCCTCGTCATTGCAGCAGAGGCCCCCAAAGTGGACTGGGCAGGCTGTGCTTTGGGAGGGCGAGGCTGGGACGCTGCTGCCCAGCCCTGGTCCGCTCTGTCCTGAGTCACCTGTGCCCCAGGGGGAGGGTGTGGGCGGTCGAACTGACAGCAGAAGGCAGGCTTCATTCTCCCAGCTCTCCCTGCTTCTCCCCAACCCCTCAGGCTGCCCCCCCCCCACGCCCACTCACAGATCTGCTTTTCATCTGGCCCACTGCAGTGTGGAGGAGGGAACGGCCACCCACTCCAGTATTCTTGCCTGGAAAATGGACAGAGGAGCCCGGTGGGCTGCAGTCCGTGGGGTCACGAAGAGTCGGATACGACTTAGTGACATGTGCATACACACACACACACACTCACTCACTCGCTCACACTCACCACCACCCCAAATGTGAGAGGAGAGCATATTGTCCAGAGGAGCAGCCTGTCAGTGATGGGCTCTGCCATGAATCCTCTGCTTCTTCTGAAATCCACCTGTCTACCTGGAATTGTTCCTTTTGCTACATGACTTGATTTTAATTAACAACAAGCTGCAAACTTTCACAGTAAACTGTTAAGCCTGTTTCTTTTACCAGCCTCAGAATATGCAAGGAAATTTTGGGGGTCCTGAAGGGAAACGAGATACCAGCAGTAATATGTGCCATTAAGAGCCCAGGACAAATGAGTTGAGTCTGCTGCTTAAACCACAGGTGCTTTCCAGGCATGAGTGTGCCAGTCAGAAGGGATCCACAGGACAAATTCACATGAAGCAAAACAACTTTCCCAGGGGGCCACACTCACCTTCCAGAAAAGCTGTGGGTTATCAAGAGCAAGCCAGAGGGTGCCCTGGTAAAGGAGACCACAGGGGTGGAGCTGAGCGCAGGCGTGGGTCTTGAGCCCGCCTTGATCCTCTGCTTCGCTGGGTCAGTTACTACCATAGGCTCAGTCACCGCAGACACCCAGACTGCTAACTCTAAAGATCACTGCTCCCTGCAGTGAGCCATTTTGGTGAGTGTCTGATCAACTCATCCCCTACAACTAGTCACCAGTTGACTTATCCAACCATGAGTCACTTTATCAAAGAGAAAACTAAATGTGTTAAGAAAACTCCCTGATGAGGGTCTGCAGCCCATGGACTGAGTCTGGCTCATTGCCTGCTTTTGTAAATAAAGTTTTATTGTCCAGAGCTATTTGTATATTGTCTGTGGTTGCTTTCACAGTACGATGACTGCGTGATAAACATTTGGCCCTTAAATATATACTATCTTGCTCTTTATAGAAAGTCCCCTGGCCCCTAATGTAAATATCCATTCAGTTTAAGGACAGATTTGACAAGCAACTGAACATCAATACACTTAGCAGCGCAAGACCTTGGTGACAGAAGTTAAAATCTAAATAAATAAGGTGAGATGTTGTGTTTACAGATTGAAAGACTCATTACTGGTAAGATGTTCCTTCTCTCTAAAATCACCTGATCAGGATCCCAGCAGCCTTTTTTGCTGAAATTGATAAACTGTCTCTGAAGCTTGTGCTAAGTCACTTCATTTATATCTGACTCTGTGTGACCCCATGGATTGTAGCCTGCCAGGCTCCTTTGTCCATTGGATTCTCCAGGCAAGAATACTGGCGTGTGTTGCCATGCCATATGAAAATAAAAAGGACTTGGAATAACCAAAACAACTTTGAACAGTCATGTTTGGAAGTTTTAAACTACCTGGCCTCCAGATTTACAATAAAGCTTCAGTTTCAAGACAGTGTTGTATTGGCATACAGATAGACAGTAATCAAGAAATAGACACACATATGCATGGGCAGCTTATTGTCAGCAAAGACACCAAGGCAATTCACTTTTCCCACTTGATGCTAGAACAACTGAACACATGTTGATAAGTGAGTGAGTGGTTACACCTAAGTGCTCTGAGTGCATAAATGGCACCTACAAAAACATATTTGGGGAAGTCATTTGCCTGCTCTATGGTTCTTTATATTTAGAAGCTAGGGAAAATTCCTCTGAAAAACTTAGGGGTACTCAGGGGCAGAAACATGAATTCTTAAAATGTCAGAGTTAAACAGGTCATTGGACGCATCTATGCCTGTTACTGTACAGAAAAGGAAGTCAAATCTCATGGGGTTGAAGGAATTGCCCAAGGTCAGTTAAAAGATGGCTGATAGAAAATAAAAATTCATGTTTTCTGACTGGTGAGGACCCTCATAATTGAGTAGGACCTTTGCAATATTCAGAGATTGTAATGAACATGTATTGAAACAATCAGCCGAAGAGCAGAGTGACTAAAGCAGTATGAAGACATCTGGCCTCCTGGGTAAAAGCCCTTTCTTGTAACATGGAAAACGAGTGGCTCAGTGACAGGACCCATTGGTCCCTGGGCAGATATGACATTAGAGAGCCTTCAGTATTACCTCATTGTTGATGATTACAAAGAAATCGTTAATATTACTTTTTGGCACTGGAACAGGTGGAAACAACTTGGTCCATAAGTGGCATCTGAAAACAGAGTAAAGGAGGGAGACAGATGAGCAAAAGCCGCCTTTCTTGTGCTTTAGTAGCTGCTCTAAACAGTGACCTGGTTAATCCCCAAATCTGCCAGTTTGTAAATTCAAAATCTTCATCGACGAAGACCTCCAAGTACCTACTTTGTAATAATAGTTGAAGAATGTAGGGGTACTGCAAGGCTTTGATGTGACTTATGATCCAAGAATGAGAAAATGACAACTGCTTCATGTTGGTATGTGTTGTCAGCCCTGATTTCTGACAGTGAGGGGCATCACATGTGTGGGCTTCCAGGTCACCTGTGATGCTGATGCACCCTTCCTCCTATGTATTGGCTCTCGGTCTACTTTTTTTCTCCTTTCTGAACTGCCGCCACCACCACCACCCCCCGGTATAGATGCCATCTTATATAACATTTAAAATAGTGAAGCTGTTTAAGATAAGTCATTTTCTTTATTAAGGTTTGTTTGTTTTGATGTGGACCAATTTTTAAAGTCTTTAACTTGTTACAATATTGCTTCTTTAAAAAAAATATGTTTTAGTTTTCTGACTATGAGGCATGTGGGATCTTAGCTCACTCATCAGGAATCAGACCCACACCCCCTGCACTGGAAGGCAAAGTCTTAACCACTGGACCTCCAGGGAAGTCCCCTAAAAGTCATTTTCTAAACTATGAAAAAGCTGAGATAGAATATGTTCTGCAGCCTCCTAAGTGGCACTTGACCTTCCTGGACGCCAGAGGGTTGAGAAGTTCCTGTGGGGGCTTTGGCAGGCTCTAGGATTGGTTGCCACATCTGCAAGATCTCTAGAATCTGGGAACGATCGGCAGCTCTGGGGCCAGATAACGGAAGGGCCAGGCTAGGACTCGATACCTCATGATTGGGGGTCATAACACAGGAGGCACTGTGGTGACTTCAGCATCCAGTGGGCTGCCTTCCTTTCCCTGAGATGTAACAGACGTGCCCTGGGGGCTCAACAGAAGCACCCAAGGACTGAGTGGAAGACAGTCAAGGAAGCAAAAGAACACAAATGTGAAACCTTCACAGAAATTAGCAGACTGTCGGCAAATTCAAGAAGGGGACATCCAGCGACTGAGGCTATACTGAGCTCTGTCCATTTTCTGTAAATCACCTGTTTCCCAGTTTTTTCCTTAGTCCACACTCATCTTGGAAAGGCTGTCCAGGAAGACACAGAAGTACTGTAGACTCCACCTGATAACAAGAGCCCTCCATCCAGTGGATGCCTGGCGAGAATGTAATTCAGTATTCAGATCCCAGTGAAAGCACCCTAAATAAAAAGAATACCTACATTCTGCAGATGAGTGAGAAGATTAACAAGATGAAGCAGATGGTCATCATAACTGCAATAAGGAACCACTCTGTCCAGGGCTTCTGATCATCCTTCCCTAATGAAAAAAGAAAAATCAGAACTAGAATTAGCGGTAGGTAAGAGGAATGACTACAGTAGGGCGTCAAGAGGCTTGGCTCTGAGTTGCAGGTGCTGCGTGGTGCTTAACTTTCCCGAGTCTTAGGTTTCTTATCTGTAAAAGGTAGCAGGCATCTCACAGAGCTGATGTGAGAGTGAAATGAAACAATGGCAGCGAGACCAGTTTTAATCTTAAAACATTATTTAATCACTGAACAGGTATTTATGGGGTATATTCTAGGTACTATTCCACCCAGATCTTGGCGTTTAGTGCTTTGGGTGAGTCATAAGGATTTTAGATGAAAAAACTGTAAAAATGTAAGCCTAATCAGTAACCTAATTGCGTTGCAATCAAAGTATCTTACAAAGTTGGACTTTTAGAGGAAGTACAGTATGGAATAATACTTGTAGGTAACAACAAAGGTATCAAACTCTGTTGAACGTACTTTACAATCTTGTTGTTTAGTTGCCAAGTTGTGTCCGACTATCTGTGATCCCATGGACTGCATCACACCAGACTTCCCTGACCTCCACTATCTCCCAGAGTTTGCTCATATTCATGTCCATTGAGTCAGTGATGTTATCTAACCATCTTATCCCCTGCCACCCTCTAGTCCTCAATCTTTCCCAGCATTTATAGTCTTACAATTTACAATCTAAATTGTCCTCAAAGCAGGTGTTGGAATCATGTCCATTTCACAGATAGGGACGTAGATGCTAACTGCCCTGATTCAGTACAGAAAGTGTAAATGCCATCCGACTCAAGTTAAATTTCCTTCTAATCTACATTCAGGGGGTAGATCTTTCTATGGGCTTTAATGATAGCTTTGGGGTGTGTGTGTGTGTGTGTGTGTGTGTTTTCATTTAAGGTACTGGAAATGCATTCAAGAAAAACCAAATGGTGTTTAGGGAATAATCTGCTTACTAAACTTCCTGATTCATTTTTAGAGAAGATGAAAATATCGAGTTATCTCTCGAATATACTGGCCTTTCTGTGTTTGTTTATTCCTTTTTGCACCCATCTAGTCAGTATTTATTGAGCTCCTATTGTGTATTGGACTCTATACACCTTGCCGGGAGACAGGGTTAAAAGAACCCATTTGAGACTTCTCTTCCTGCAATTGAGGGAAGAACTCGCTAAGTAAATAAAGACACAGGTAATTAAGTGACAGCAGCTCTAAATACAGGGGTGAGACAGACACACCTCACCAGGGGTCCTAATCCTCAGTTTGCCATTAACAGTTGCTTTTATAAAATCAGGAGTAAATGTAAGTGCAATTTTCAAGTCCTTGTAAATATCTTAAGACTTGGGAAAAAACCCCAAATACATAAAACTCAAATCTTTCAAGGTGTCAGGATGGAGAGATGTCTTGAGGATTTAATGCTTGTGATTCCAGTGTTCCCTGATCTCTTGCATTATTTTTTTTTTTTTTTTTTTGCCTCCTGAGAGCTCTTACTTGGGGTTGATCCTCTATCTCCCAAAAGCTTTAATCTCTCCTGCTTCATCTTTCCCCTTCTGCTTTCAAATATTCATAGAACCCTTTATCTTGAATAAGCCATTACTTTGCTTTGCCATCTCTCAGTGATCATCAAATACCATCTTACTTTATTTCCTAGACTCATTTGTTGAATAAGAAATTGAGGCAGCTTCATTTTCCCATCTCAGAAACCACTTTTTAAAATCCTGGATGACTTCCTCCTGGTTGAAGCCAAAGGATGGTTGGTTTCTTTTTACAACTTTATCTTCCCTGACCTTCCTCTGAATTTCAGACTTGATGGTTATGCCCACCTGGAAACCAAGCCACTGAATCCTCCACCCAAATCTTCCTCTCCTTCAATATAATTTCCTTCCCTCCTTAATTTCAGCTGGCCCTCTCAGCTCAACCTTGATCTCTTGGTGTTTTTCCACTGTGATCTATTCTTTGAACTTTGAAAAGTTTGTTGAGCACAGCTTCGTCTTTTAATTCCGTGGCTGCTTCTCCTGCATCTTTATTCCTGCCCATCTCTTGGTCTGGATCTGAGATTGCCCATAGATGGAACCCACTGGCATGTGCCTCAAAGCTGACAACATTCAAAACTAAACTCACACCCTTCTTCGCATCAAAGCAGCTTCCCTCATGACCCCTCCGTTTTGGTCTTCACTCTTCCAAGTTCCCAAACTGGAGTCTTTGGAAGTTACTTTGATTCTCCTCAATCACCCTAGACCCCCACCTCCTTTCCTCACTGGTTCTGTTTACATCAGTGCCTGACACCCAGCCATAAGTGCGAGAGGCATGCTTTTGTCTGTGGCTCAGCTTACACCAGTGCATCACATGCGACCAGAATTATGAGAGGCATGCTTTTGTCTATGCCTTTGCCTAGTCTTGTTGTGAAGGTGGCCATTCCGGATCTCAGCTTCCTCATTTGTAAAAACAAGGGTGTTGAAGTAGGACCCTTAAATATGCTCTCAATCCAGCACATTTTCTGGTACCCTGAGTCAGTCCAGGGCACCATCATTTTGTGTATCCTGATCTCTCACATAATTAATTTTAGTATATTTTCATTGGTGAAAGTAGTAGAAGAGAACAAAAGAGAGAAGTCAGCAGTAACTGGCAGTCACCAACAGGTTATTTTCTATACACATTTTTACATTCACTTTTTAGGTACCGGACACTCTGCAAAGGGCTTCCTGTGTAATCTCAGCTGATTTCTCAAAGCAGTGCTTCAGGGTGGGCACTGCTGTCCACATCTTGATGGTTGGAGGAGCTGCAGCAGAGACGGGCAGAGTCGGGGAGCCAGTGGAGGAGGCAGGACTTGCTGAGCGGCTGCACTCTTACCCAGAGTGCAGGGACCCCGTCCCCCAGACTCGGAATACACTGCACGGGCAGGTGCCTCGCAGAGCACATCCTAAACAGCTCCCCGCTGTGCAGCACTGTCAGCGATACCACTTCCCTGCAGGGCAGCCCTGCTGCGCTGCTGCTCAGTTCCCAGGCGGCTGCGTTTTCAGGCTGTGTCTCCAGGAGGAGGAGGCTGCCTTGCATGCCACTACTCCTGCGGTTCCCCAGGCTTTAGTCGGGACCGAATCACTTTAAGTGATTCACTCTGACCGTGGCATGTAAAAAGAAGTTTCATGTGATTACAGCTACTTTACACACCGGCAGTAGCCATGGTTTGTAAAATGATGAAAAACAGAGGCTCAGAAAGACAAACCTTTTGTTTTCCCAAGTACCACAGAGACTCAGTTATTCTAGGATTAGTATTCAGTTCTCTGGGTTGTCACCAAGTGTCCTGTTAAACCTAGTTTTTACTGCACATGGCTACTATAAAGAGCAACTGGGATGAACTAGAATACCATCGAATCAAATAGTGTCACTTTATTTCCCACTCTGATTTCATGAATAAGGGACCCTGCCTGCCTCACTGCCCCATTTCTGAAGCTCACCGTTCCACACAGTGAGCCGTTACCCAAGTCCCCTGACAAGCACATTCAGAAATTCCACACTAATCCACATGGGATCTAAATTTAGCAAGGGTTATGTCAGGAACAGACTTCTTCCTGTTTTCAATGGGTTAGACAGGTGAAACTTGAGTCCTGCAGGAAGAATGAGCAGTGTTGTAAATATTATCAGCGTGGCACACTGGGTCCCATTGGTGTCTCAATTGTGCAACTCATTGCAAGCAGTGTGTCAGGTCCTGATAAGAGTGCCGTTTACTTGTGAATGTGGTTACACAAATCTTTTCAGTTAAACTACTGTCTTGCTGTTCACTTCAGTACTTGCATTAGTAAGTGAAGATGCTCTATGAATTAGCAAAATTTAGAGAGACAACTGATTTTATTTCTTTTGATATAAAAGTTGGTGATGCCTGCAGGGTGAGAAGCAGTCATGGTTCCTGCCTGGAAGAGGTGGCACTTGAGTCATTTCTCCCCTCCTGGCTTCTGCGGTGTCCCAGCTTTGTTTTAGAACCAATCTTTTACCATCACCTGAGGACAGAACTAACCCAGACACCAGAGCTGAGGTCAGCTTTTCTTCAAAGAAAACCTAAACTGGCAGATAAATTTAGTGCAGGAAAAAGTGTTCACATATTCACTACCAAATGAAAACTACCTGGGGATTATCTAATGTTACATTATTTTTTCATGCAAAAATGAGTTGAGAATCAGTTATGTGACTAAATGAATTAAAGACAGCACCTACTCTGACTTCGCTGAAAGTTGAGTAGGGGAAGAGTCCCCGCTCACAGTATATATCCTTTGGGTCAAAATGAAGAATTTTACTTCTGTAAAAGTTCAGAGGCTCCTCAGTACATCATTCATTTGAATTTGGGGTCTCTGACATTGGAAATTCTCTGAGGAACAAGTATTTCCAGGTAACTTGAATCTTTTCTCTGACTCAAGAATGACTTTTGTGCCATTGAAGCGGAAGCCGCAGATGTTTCTTTTCAAGATATTGGTGAGCACTGTTTGGTTATGCAGAGGTGAGCTTTACAAAGAGGAAGTCGCAAAGCCTGTCCTGCTCAGGAGGAGAAGCAGTTTAGGCTCTGCGCCTTATTCCAGGATGTGCTCCCAGTATCGGCAACTTGGAGTGTTTGGGAGCTCAGGCTGCCTGGTTTCTGGTGACCGTGGCATCTGTAGTTTCTGACATCTCACCCATTCAGCCTTGAGAATTAGGGAGCTAAGGAAATCTCTGCACGTGTTGTCTGATCTGGGAGTGAATGGTGGGACAGGGAGAGGGGGGAATAGGTAGGATGGTGGTTGAAGAGACCCAGACCCTAGACCCCCAAGTCCCAGCTCTGCCTCTGGCTGCTCTCAGAGCTTTGTCAAATCTTCCCCCTGCTGGCGCTGTAGCCCCACTTGTTCTTAAATTCTATGATCTTTATGGTTCAGACTGATAACTCTTAGACAGTCAGTTTAATTTGGAGGCCTTGTTCCACCCTTAAGCTCTTCGTACGAGCATGACTTTCAGGGAGCCCATACTGATCTTGAATCTGATTTCAGTCTCAACCATAGGTTCCAAGGGAAAAGACTAATTAGTAGATTGATGGGGCTCTTCCAGTGAAGCAGCCATATTCGTTGTCTGTTAAGCCAAAAGGCACTGGGAGGAGTTCTCAGGACATGGACAGGGCTGGATAACCGAGAGGATGCAGATTTGTTAGTGTACGAAGCCTCCTTTGCTTGCCCCTCATTGGAGGGGCAGACTGGCATCATTTGTGAAGGGGCCCCCAAGAGGGGTCACAGACTCACAATGCAAGCAGAAGTCATAAGCATGCCTTTCAGGTGGATGAGCTTTCCGAGACAGCTGTCAAGTGGATTTTGAGCTTCAGCTGGTTTAGGGAGACAAAAAGAGGGGACCAACCTAGCCTTGGTGGACAGAATGTAGATAGTGCAGGACCCAGAGAAAAATGCAGAAAACTTGTACTATGTTCATCTAGGGAAATGGGGCTCAGTGACCCAAAATATGGAAAGGACATGCTTTTGGGGGGGGGGGTGTGCAAATGCGCGCCCGCGCGCGCATGTGTGTGTGTGTGTGTGTGTGTATACTTGTATGCACTCAGGATCCCCTAGAGGGATTGCTGCCAGACTGTTGGTCTCCAGCAGGACTTGGTGAAGCTGAGTGGAAAACTCTTCTTTGCCATCTTCTTCTTCTTTGCAGACTTTTCCACACAGCACCAAGGGCTGTGTGTCTTATAGGGCCCCAGGCAACCCGGAACTTTCTTCCCTGTAAGGGGTTTTCTGGGCTTGCCCTGTCCACCTGCTAAAGCAACTGAGAGTTGTCCTCACAGAGACTTAAGAAACGTAAGTGAAGCACTTTCATCTGGGTTTTCCCACTTGTGACGAGAGGTGTCCCTGAGCAGGGAGCCCTCGGGAGGATCCATCACCTGCTTTGCTCAATAGGGATAAGAACTGACTGAGTTGATTCCTGTAAAGTGATCATCACAGGGCTAGTTCACAGAAGGTGTTCAATAAATCTTAGTTCTTATAACTGTGATCATGAGTGAATACAGCATGTTCAGCAGTAAGGCACCAAGATAATTTCCCTAAATCGTCAAAGCCAGACTAAAAATCAAGTCCTGTCAGAATCCTCAAAAGATTGAATCATAAGCTCAGGCCTGAAGGGAAAGAAAATGCTGAATATTCAGGATACTGGAGAGTAGGAGAGGGCGTCAGGCATGATGGCTCTCACCCTCCGGAAGGTCTGTGTGAAAACGAACACCGTGGACAGCTCACAGGAGGTATTTAGACTAGAGGAGCCTGGAGAGGTCAGTGAAAATGTCCCCATTGCTTGGTCTGCATGGAGGCTGACCAGCTCACGAGCTGACAGGGTGACCCTTTTACTGCTGCTAGCCCCCGTGCCACCCCCCGCCCGCCTTCTGTGCTTGCCCTGTGACCAGCATCACAAAAAAAAACAGGGCACGGACCCAGTCCTGAGGCTGCATTCCAGGTCCTAGCCCATCACTTCCTGGCTCTCACTTGGGCCAATTCCTTAACCCCTCTGCCTCTCTTTTCTCACCTCTAAATCAGGAAAATCCCGTGTTTGTGAAGCTACATAAGATAAAATAAGTGAACGTGCCAGGCACAGTGCCTGCCCCAAGAGCAGGGCCCCACCTTTCTTCTAACAGCTGACGGGCACATCATGAGACAGAGGTCATGCACAGAAAGCTCGGGGGGCAAGTCCAGCTGGTGGGGGCTGGACTTGAAAGCTAAGGGGGAACTCCCTGCTCCTGACATCTGCGGACAATGAGAAAGCTCCCTGCTGGCCCTCCTTGAGGCCACAGGGCTGAACTGTCCTGTTCCCCCACTGGGAACAAGTAAGCAGTGGGGCTGTCAGCCTGAAAACCACAGGAGCCTGGGTGAAAGGAAGCAGTGGCCCAAATCAGCCACCACATTTACCAACCCCAAATCCCGCATTTGTAAAGAAAACCTGAAATTGCCACAAGTTATATCCCCTTCAGGGAATACTGAGGGTGGGTTTTTCGTGTTATTGGGTCAGCTTTGTATTCTATCAGTTTTTGTCACTGTTGACCCAGAAGCCCACCATTTCTTCAGAAAGCTTTGGAATTTGCAGAATTCATTTCCGGTGGAGAGTGAACCTGAGCCCTCTACAAGTGTCTCCTCTTCACCTTTCTCCTGTCTGGTTCGCTCCCTGTTCCAGCACAGTGTGAGGATTTAAAGAAAGACTCCGATAAATAGACTCGGCCAGAATTTTTTTCTTTTCTGAGTGCTGAGGGTGGAGCCAGCAAAGTGTAAAGTGAAGGAGGTGGATTGGAGGGCCTGGAAGGGGATTTCCTGTGCCCCGGGGCTGCTGTGCCGGTTTCCTCACTCATGCACAGCCCATGAATGTCAGGTCCAAGGAAAAAGGCACTACAGTTTCCCTGTAAGAGCCTTGCTTCCATTCCCCGCCCCTGCCCCCACCAAATCTTACTTCCCTCCCTGATTTTCTGCTTCCAGCTATTTTCATGAAGTCCTTACAGTCCTGTGAGTAATAGGTCTTGTTGTAGAAGGTGCTCCGAAAGACAGCTGCCATCCGTGTTTACCTTGACCTCACAGCTGAGCCATCTAAGAAGTGCAGCGAACTTTCCCCTACTCCACTGGGTCTAAGTGCTACGCATCTCAGGGCTAAAGCAATGTTTTTATTTTTAACTACATTTTAATTGGTACTTGGTACCTTCGTCTGATAGATCCTGGCTTTTAGATACTGATTTCATCAAGGGCCCAGTTGTTCGTTTGAGAGGCAACGCCTGTGACTGTGGGAAAGACCAATCACTGGTGTGCAAGACTCAGATCCACTGAGCCTGACCAGTGACATGGCTGGGTGGATGCCCGTGACACTTTTCCACGGTGAAGGCATTACTGTAGGAGACTGTTTTCATTACCGCTTGTTTCATGCATGACATCTGAGCTTCTGGGAAGGGAGGGAGAAGATGATGGACTTTAGAAAAGGAAAAGGCTCACTCAGACCACGAACCCCTCAGGAGACACAGGGTTTTGTTAAACAGAAGATGGCAGAGATAATAAAGGAACAGAACAATCCGGAAGTTAAGAAAGTTACAAAAGGAGAAAGAAGTGTGAAAAGTGGGAAGTTAGCTCTTCAGATAAGGCAGAGAAGCCAGTTGAGGAAGGGCAGCTGATAACAAGGGCAGATAAAATGAAACTACTTCTTCCATCTGAGGAATAAATAAAAAGTGTTCCATACCCTGGAAATCCCAGCGTGGGAGGACAGAGTTTCAAGGCAGACCGAGAGTGCCCAGAGACTGGCGGACCCCTGACCGTTGTGCCCTGTGCCTCCTGACTGTGCGGTGACCTTGCCAGCTGAGCTGGACAGCAGCCCTGACTCCTCCATCCTCCTTTTTCCTCAATCAAAATGTATTCATCTGGTGTCCCTCTCTTGATCAAGATCCTTGGGCTCTCGTGGGTTAACTAGTCAATCGAATTTATTGCAATTTACCAATTGACTCATATCACCTATTTGAGAAAATTATCCATTAATAGCCACTTCTTGGCTGTTTGATAACTACTGAATTATTAAATATCTCTGGGTCTCCATTTCCCTCAAATAAGGGAGGTGGACTTAATAATATCTAACAGAGAGGTGGTATTTGAGTTGGGTCTTGGCGTGAAAATGGAAGGGGAGGGCTCCAGAGTGCCATTTGTGAGACAAGGCAGGAGAGGAGGAAGAATGTTGGAGGAAATGAGTGGAGCGGGGACACTGCCTGGTGGGCTGCAAGCAGAGCATAACTATTGCTGCATCCTCACGGGGTAAGGAAGAGCCGTGTGAAATGTCCCAGAGAAGCCTGGGCTTCCTGTTAGTTTATTAATCATCTTGATGGCGATGGAGAGCCTGCATTGATTAAATTCACTAATGATCCTAAACTGAGCAGGGGAGTAAATTCCAGAAAGGATGGATTTATAAGGTTAGTGGTAATATTAATCAGTGCATCTTCATGACCAGGGTGGCAGTAAATGAATAAGATTTGCCGTGATGATGCCGGGGAGGCATACCTGAGGGCAAAGGATAATGAACCCAGTTCCAAACTGGGAAGCTGTTGTTTAGAAAATAATAATGGGGTGCCAGCTCTAAAGTGCAGAGTGAATAATAAATTAAAAACAAGCTTGAAATAAACTCTCATTCTAGGTCAGGATCTCTCTCAGCACTTTGGTAGGGGGCTGTCACGGCAGGGGGTAGGGGAACAGAAAGTGAAAGGCAGATTGGAAAGAACTTACAAAGAAGGAAATTCACCTGTTACAGGGAGGAAGCTGAGACCTGGGGAGGTTAGGGGATGACTGCCTAGGTTAGGGGCAGCCACTCTGTCCCCTGCAGGGGTGACAACAGATGGCCCTGCCTTCGGAGGACTAAAGTAGCCTGTCTCTCCTTACAGTCTCTGCTGACTTGGCTCATGAAATGTTATCTCTGCATCCCTGACTTCAGTCAGAGAGCTAGACGCTGCTACGGCCACGATGAAAACCTAGATCTCCTGATTCTTCTCTCGCTTTCTTCCTCTCTAAATTCTCTTCACAGTCAACACTGATGAGAATTCAGAACACAAATACTAAAACTTTAGAACTAGCTCCACAGCCAAGGTACCCACCATGGTCTCCAAGTTAGTTTGAGGTCCTCCAACAGCACTGAGAAAAAATAAAAATTTCTAAAACTGTGTGCAGTAATGCTGGGAAGACACCTGGAAATATCAGTACTTTGGGGCCAGTGATTTTTGTACCTTTGAGGAATAACAAAACATTAAGACAAAATTCCACCAAATGCAGGTAATCAAAATTAAGCTTCCGCTATGGGCATTTGATGAAATTCATAACCTTGTTGAAAATTCCCTGCGATGGGTTTGTGTTTCTTCTGTTGGGTCCCCTCTTGGGGAGGAGACAATACCACCTCTGTGTTAGATATTATTAAGTCCACCTCCCTTATGTGAGGGAAATGGAGACCCAGAGATATTTAAGGGAAATGGAGACCCAGAGATACTTAAGGAAGAGGTTGGGGGTCCCAGCCTGGGAAGGAGGGTGTTGGGGGAGGGGGAAAGACTGGCCTTGGCCGAACCATGAAGTAGGAGTGTCTGGCCTGTTTTCTCAGTTCCTCTTTTCCTTTCGCTTCCCTCTCCCAGGAAGGCTCTTGCTGCTCCTCTGAGTCCCAGTAGGGTCATATGGGGGCAGAGCTACAAGGCTGTGCTGATCCTGTGGTGCAACTTCAGGGGCGCCTTTCCCCTTGGGAAACTCAGCAGCTCACCAAGGCCTTGCAGACTCAAAACCATGTTCCATCCCTCGGGCCTTTGCTTGTCTTCCACAGCCTTCCTTGGAAATCTCCCTGCTGTGTCTTTGATCTGGCCTAACATCCACATGGGCCAGTGGGCACTGCCCAGGAATGTCCTCCAGAGATACTCGGTAGCCTAAGTGTCTTATTTCTAAATGGGAAATCATAGCATGTGCTGAAAGAAAGAAATCTCTCCTTTGGTACCTGTCATTAGCTACCTCATAGGATGAGGTACATGACATGCACATGCTTGACAAGCCACAACCACACAGTTAGCTACCAGGATCTCTTGACCAGCTGTAACCACAAAGTTGCTACCAGGATCTCTTAAATGAGTCTTTAATTTGTTCAGGGTTTTAGCTTGTAGCACCCCAGCCATGGTGCTATAGGGCTGAGAGCTCAGGTGTTGGAGTCAGTCAGCCTGGGTTTGAATTCTGTCTCTGCCACTTACTGGCCATGCAGAATTAACCAAACTGTCTAAATGTTCAAAACTTTTTTTTCTCATGTACAAAACAGTTTTGTGGATAGGATTGATGAAAGGGTGCATGTAAAGCCTTTGGCTCAGTGCTTAGGGGGGAGCAGATAGTCAACAATAAATCTTATCTACTGACATTGTTGTTTCTGTTTCACAATAACCTGTGAGGCAGGAGAAGTGGATATTGTCTCCTTAGTTCTGGGAGCCTGAGGATGGGCAGAGAGAAGTGACCTCTTCGAGGCTGAACAAGTAGTTAGCATGTGCCAAGGCTACTATGAAACCTGCACTTGCTATGGAAGACTCTAGAGTTTTGAGAAACAGTAGTTGTTTTTATTAACTGTCCTCTTCTCTCATACAATGTCCCCCTACATGGCCAAGACACACAGGTGACAGCAAACACAGGGAATGCGTGCTCTAGCTTCATGGTGCAAGACCACCTCTCCAACTTACAGGATTACCATCTGACATAGAGGACGAATGGAAATCTGCCCCTTCATTCAGAGCCACCATCATCACCCTTCTCCGATCCCACAGACAGATACAATGATCACCTTATTTGCCTAGTAAGCTAGTCAGTGTAATCATAAACAAAAACATCTGCAGAACCAATATAGGAGCCCAGGCGGTGCCCAATCCTAGACATGGAACAACAGACTGGTTCCAAATCAGGAAAGGAATACATCAAGGCTGTATATTATCACCTGCTATTTATTTATATGCAGAATACATCATGCAAAATGCCGGGCTGGATGAAGCACAAGCTGGAATCAAGATTGCCGGGAGAAACGCCAATAACCTCAGATACGCATGACACTGCACTTACGGCAGAAAGTGAAGAAGAACTAAAGAGCCTCTTGATGAAAGTGAAACAGGAGAGTGAAAAACTTGGCTTAAAACTCAACGTTGAGAAAACTAAGATCATGGCATCTTGTCCCATCAGTTCATAACAAATAGATGGGGAAACAGTGTCAGACTTTATTTTTGGGGGCTCCAAAATCACTGCAGATGGTGACTGCAGCCGTGAAATTAAAAGACACTTGCTCCTTGGAAGGAAAGTTATGACCAACCTAGACAGCATATGCAAAAGCAGAGACATTACTTTGCCAACAAAGGTCTGTCTAGTCAAGGCTAAGGTTTTTCCAATAGTCAGGTATGGATGTGAAAGTTGGACTATAAAGAAAGCTGAGCATCAAAGAATTGATGCTTTTGAACTGTGGTGTTTGAGAAGACTCTTGAGAGTCCCTTGGACTGCAAGGAGATCCAACCAGTCCATCCTAAAGGAAATCAGTCCTGCATATTCATTAGAAGGACTGATACTGAAGCTGAAACTCCAATAGTTTGGCCACCTGATGTGAAGAACTGACTCATTGGAAAAGACCCTGATGCTGGGAAAGATTGAAGGCAGGAGGAGAAGTGGATGACAGAGGATGAGATGGTTGGATGGCATCACCAACTCAATGGACATGAGTTTGAGTAAGCTCCGGGAGTTGTTGTTCCGACTGAGCAACTGAACTGAACTGAGGTCTGTTTTTGCTGAAGGGCTGGGTCTGAATCCAGATTTTGTAGACCCTGACCTTATTCAGTTTTGAAATCTTCTTTATGAAATGAAACAAAAATAAGAATTCCAAATTAGGCATGGAAACATTACAGAAACGGAGACCAGATTAGTAGTTGACGGGTTGGGAATGAAGGAGGAGAGAGAGATGCATGTGCATATAAGAGGGCACAAGGAGGAACCCTTGTGGTAATACATACATGGACCTATGCGTGGAATAAAACTGCATAGAGCTAAATACACACACACATGAGTACATATAGAATCAGTTAGATCTGAGGAAGATGGATGGGTTGATTGCTTGCCACTTTTTTGGGGTAGCATATTGCAGTGCAGGTTTTTAAGAGGTTCCTCCTGAAAGAAACCAAATGAAGTCTACATGAGTTCTTTCTGCATGTTTCTTTGCAGCTGCATATGAATTTATATCAAAATTAAAACAACATATTTTGGAAAAATTGGATAGAAGTGGAATTAGGTAATTCTGAAAAAAATAAATAGGCACCAGACTTTGGAAGAGCTTGTGCTCTTGAGAAGCTTGAATGTTTAAACTTCACCGTTCTTATGGTAAATCCACCTCTGGTCAGAAAGGCAGCAAGCCAACTGACAGGATAAGGCATAGTAGAGACAAAGAAAGCATTTCAAGACTCAGAAATGAACATGTCCACTTTCCAGGAGGATCTGTTACAACCACGAGTAAGGCCACTTGCTTTAAAATAAACAAGAGGTACTCACCCACGTAAATAGGTTGACTCCACTCACTCCAGAGCCCCGTCGCTCTGCACACAGAGCTCACCGCTGCTCTCACTTGAATGTAATACTTAGAAACATCATCAATGATGGTGATGAGCGTATTGGTTGTCATTTTTTCTGTCTAAATGGAAAAAAATAACATGATAAGACTCTTCAGAACATGCTATTTAAATGATGCCAGTGACCAGACTGGAAGGTCATATGCAAGTGACTCAGTGTTCAGCAACCCGTTTAAAATCAATAAGACACACGTCAGTTAGTGTCTTCTAGATCACTTCAGTATGGATGTACTGGCGGTCATCCTTCGATGGAAAGCTAGTAGCAACCAAAATAAATAAAATAGGCAGTTGTAAGATCTCAGTGATCCATCTGGGTCCAACTGATATTTCCAGAGTGAAAGACTAGAGTGGCCAGTAGCAGGATGAGTAACTCCCATCATCTTGTCCCAAGATATTCTGTAATCGCCTAACAACAGGCCGTGGCTTCCATCATACTCAACAGGTGCCAGCAAAGTGCAGTCTATGACATATCTGGCCTGCTGCCTGTTTTTATGGAAACTGCAAACTAAGAGACTTATATATTTCTCAACAATTGAAAAATACAAAAAGTATTTTGTGACACATGAAAATTACATGAAATTGAAATTTCAGTATCCACAAACAGTTTTACTGGAATGGAGTTAATGCCTATTTGCTTGTTATCTGTGGCAGGGCTGAGTAATTTTGGCAAAAACAGAACAGTCTACAAAGCCTAAAATATCTCCTCTGTGACATTTCACTGTAAAAGCTTGCTGATCCCTGTTTCAATGTGTCACTCCTGGCCGGGGCTAGGGAGAAGTGAGGGGTGGAGGGTGCATAAGGAGGTAGGAAAAAGCAGGGCCCTTGTATCTAGGAAAAGGGGGCTTGAATCCTAGCTCTAACCTCTAACTAAATGCAGGGCTAGTTGCTTGACCTCTCTGAGCCTCAGTTTTCTCATTTGTAAAATAGGAATAATACCATCAAACCAATGAATTATCAAATAAAGAAGCCCTAGATGGTGACTGCAGCCATGAAATTAAAAGACGCTTACTCCTTGGAAGAAAAGTTATGACCAACCTAGATAGCATATTGAAAAGCAGAGACATTACTTTGCCAACAAAGGTCCGTCTAGTCAAGGCTATGGTTTTTCCAGTGGTCATGTATGGATGTGAGAGTTGGACTGTGAAGAAAGCTGAGTGCCAAAGAATTGATGCTTTTGAACTGTGGTGTTGGAGAAGACTCTTGAGAGTCCCTTGGACTGCAAGGAGATCCAACCAGTCCATTCTAAAGGAGATCAGCCCTGGGTGTTCTTTGGAAGGAATGATGCTAAAGCTGAAACTCAAGTACTTTGGCCACCTCATGTGACGAGTTGACTCATTGGAAAAGACCCTGATGCTGGGAGGGATTGGGGGCAGGAGATAAAGGGGACGAAAGAGGATGAGATGGCTGGATGGCATCACCGACTTGATGGACGTGAGTTTGAGTGAACTCCGGGAGTTGGTGATGGACAGGGAGGCCTGGCGTGCTGCGATTCATGGGGTCTCAAAGAGTCGGACATGACTAAGTGACTGAACTGAACTGAACTTTGTAAAAGCCAAGCTTAAATATATTTTGGGTTGAATCACATTAAAACTGCTAATATTCAGCAATCCATTCTTGATCTGCAAAAACAACCATTTAGGGTATTTCAACTTAATAATATACACTCAGTAAATTCCAGTTTGTCATAGGTAACACAGACTAACATTCTATAGTGTTGAATTGAGGCTGTTTCTCACAAAGCCTTCTATATTCTCTCTCCTGGTCAATGTCTTCACCATGCAGCTAATTCCCTCTGCCCCAAACCAAGTTTATGTCCCTGGGGCCTCCATGTTACATACTCCTGAATATATTTCTCCCTTCCTTGTCTCTACTCCAAAAACACTGCCATTTTTCTCATCAGTTTTTGCTTGGACCATTGCAGTAGCCATGAGACTGCTGTTTCTATCTCCACATGTTCCTCTATCCATACCCAGCTTTTATGCTGCTACCAAAATAATTCTCCATTTCTCTAGATGTGTTCACATTTCTCTATGGAGTAAAACACTCCAGTGTCTTACATTGCTAATGGCCATGGTTTTAAAAAGAGAAACTACTTTTTCCAAGCAAAATCTTGGAGGCATTCTGGGAGAAGTCCTAATGAGAGAGCTAGAATTATGATTCCAGTGTTGGTCTTATGTCCAGCTGACTGAATTACTGCAGCTTGGCTGAAGGAACCATGTTCTCTCAAGCCTTGGTTACTCCTTCTGCCTAGGGCCCTGGCCACTCCAAGTGTATTGGAGGACTGGCGTGAGTGAGGGCTGTTTATTGTGGTCCTCAAGGAGGAAATATACAAATGGAGACAATTTGGGAGCTTTCGTAGCAAGTTGACATTGCCATGGCATCCAAGCTCAGGATCACTGGGTTTGTCTTTGGCTATACTTGATTTTTCTAGCAAATCATACCAGTATATGGTGGATTAGACATTTTAAAAAGAAAGCCAGCTTTTTGCCATATTTACTTGGGCATGCTGGCTAAAAAAGGTCCTTCTCTGCTTCTCCCACTAGGCAGGTTTCTATTCATCCTTCAAGATTCTGTTCAATGCCTCTCCCTTGGGTGGAGGCCCTGGCAGCTTGCTTTGTTGACTCCCTGCTTTGTATCCACCCGGCCTCTTGGTCAGGCAGCTCTGAGACTGGGTGAGTGCATCGTGCAGACCAGGCCCCTTGAGAGCAGAAATGGCGCCTATTTGTCCATCTCTCACTAAGAAGACAGCTTGTAAACATCTTTGTTAAACCAAACTGAGTTTGCAAGGCAGGAGTTTGAATCCTGACTTCTCCAATTTTTTACTTTGCTTTGTGACGTTGGGCAACTTACTTAATCTCTCTGTGCCTCACTTTCCTGTAAGATGGGAATGACCATTGTATAATTATATAATAGAGAAACTGTAAGTATAACAAGGGCCTACCCTGGCTCAGTTGATAAAGAATCTGCCTGCAATGCAGGAGACCTGATTTTCCATCCCTGGGTCAGGAAGATCCCCTGGAGAAGGAAATAGCCACCCACTCCAGTATTCTTGCCTGGAAAATTCCATGGACAGAGGAGCCTGGTGGGCTACAGTCCATGGGGTCACAAAAGTCAGATATGACTGAGCAATTAAACCAGGTATTAACAAAGCTTAACTTATAGTTGATGCTTAATAAATATTGACTTTAATTTAGCTCCTTTCCCCTTGACTTTTTTGTCCATTAGGACTAATGAAGTGGCATTTTTTTTTAAGTTGTGGTAAAACACACATAACAAAAAGTTACCGTCTTAACCATTTTTGAGTGTGTGGTTCAGTAGGAAAAGTACATTCACACTGTGCACTCCATCTCCTGCTTTTATCTGTTGTGAATGATGCTGCTGTGAACATGTTTGTTCAAAGGTCTTTGAGACCCTGCTTTCAATTCTTTTGGATATGTACCCAGAAGTAGAATTGGTGGGTCATATGATAATTCTATTTTTAATTTTTGAGAAATCCCCGTACTGTTTTCCATAGCAGCTGCACCATTTCCCCAACAGTGCTAATGAACTTTTATCTGATCCTTCACATTATTTTCAACCCAAAATAGGTCCTTTCAAGACAAAAAACCAGTAAGGTTTGATTTATTTTTACAAACTGGGATAGTTGGACTTTTTTAGTTCCAGGCTATAACCAGAGCTGTCAAATGGACAAGAATTATTTTTTTATTTTAAGAAATCTGTCATCAAATAATGGAATGATTGGAATTATTACCTGAAAATATCCTTTTTTTGCATTGTAAATTTTCACCTCATAATCAAAGCAGTGGCTTGGAAAAGCAGAAACTGGTTTTTCCCAGTGGATAGAGAGACAGGTTCCTTTGAGCTCTGCCGTGACGTTCGCTGGAGGATTTACTCGATCTGTGTTAGAGAACAAGGGCTTGGTGATCATGGTTGATAAGTGCAGTCCACCCACATTTCTCAAGTTATTTCTAAGCTACATGGTCTCAAGTATTTTCCTCCAACATTTAACCAACAAATCTGCAAGCCGCAGAACTCCGGCAGCTCGCATCTGACTCCCATCTTACAGCTACAGGAGAGATCTCTTCTGTAAACCTCAAAAATTCCTACTTAAACAGTCTCGAATGGTTGAATGCCCTTTCCTTCAGCTTGTTAAGGCCCACCCCACCATCCATTTTTACTTGCCAAGTTGGGCCAACCTGAAGGTAAACCCGTTCCTGGAGAGACGGTGTCCTGGAAACCCAGCTAAGCCCTGTACTATGGAACAGGTGTGGCTGGGCTGATCACTTCCTCTTTCTGGGCCTCAGTTTTTATTTCATTTTGGTTTGTGTATCTTGTTTTCGTTTGTTGTGTGGATTTGTTTTTTTCTTACAGAAAAAGAACGGGTTGGGCTAAATCTGTCTTTGCTTATAACTCCATAATTCTTTACACTGAAATCTCACTTGATTAATCATTTTATGGGCACTTGATATGGGTGGAAATTATTTCTAATTGAGTGAACTTGTCTAAAGTTATGTGACTTGGATCTCACAATTTCTGAATCATAGGGACAAGCTAAAAATGGGGCCCACTGGCTCCAGAGCCTGCCATCCCCTAAGCCAAAACGTTTTTCACCAAGAGAACATTTTATTTCTTGTAGTAATATGAGGAATTGGTCTCAATAAAATGAAAATCCTACAAGAAAATAAATGCCTATAGTCTGTCCCAGGCTGTGTCCATTTTCATATTAACATCATTGTTTTATAGGTCTCTCTAAGTATTTTTTATTACCTGTTTTCATGAAAGTGACATTTTTCAGTCATTTAATATGACCTAAAATATGCTATTGAAGAGAATTGTATAACCTCTTTAGCAAGTACTCTGATTGTTTAAACAAAGTTATACTCCACTCGATACACATATGGATGATAGAAAAGTAGAAACAGATACATATGTCACAAACCGCATCCTTTAAATGATAACATTTTGCATATTTATTGCATACTTAGGCCCGGCACCATTCTAAGCACTTTATTAATGTACTTAATTGTCACACAGACCTTGTAGGAAGAACTGATTTCCCCCCATATTTTAGGTGAAAAGCCTGAGGCACAGAGAAATGGCCAGCCTGTCTAAGGTCACTCAGCGAGTGAGTGGGGGAGCCAGGGTCCGTGGCCAGGCAGCCTGGTCCCACAGTCCACACTACTAACCACGCCATCATGGAAACCTTGAACATGAAGCACCAGAAATGCTATGTGAAGGGCTCCCGATGAGTTTCATTAATACATGTATTTAGAATGAGGGAGAAGGTCTTCAGTTTTGCAAACTGAACAAGCGAAAGCTTAGCTCATACACTTCAGTCAGAGAATCACATGGTGAGGGAGACCTGCTAACTCAAGAACGCCCAGAGGGGAGAGTCCAGAGGGCAGAGGACTGTGAGAGGAATGCACGAGAAGCTGGGGACAGAGAGAGCTCAGGATGAGACACCTGGCTGCCTTTGGGTAGCAGAGGGACCTTCTGGTGGGGAAGGAATCGGACTTGTTTGGGGGTGATGCCAGCCCGTCACAGGATCTGTGGGCAGACATTTCACAAGCCCAGCCAGAGCTGCTGAGTGGTGGTCTGGGCTTCTTTCAGCAGGGAGCTCACTTTCCCTGGGTTCTCAACCAGGGGAGATTTTATCCCCTAGGGGACATTTAGAAATGTCTGGGGAATTACTAGGACCAACAAGGACCTACTGTATAGCACACAGAACTCTGCTCAGTGTTATGTGGCTGCCTGCGTGGGGAGGAGTTTGGGGAACAGATATAGGTATATGAATGGCTGAGTCACTGCCATGCCCTGAAATTATCACAGCATTGTTAATTGGCTATATTCCAATATAAAATCAAAAGTTAAAAAAAAAGAGGACTAACTTTTAGAGATCTGCTGTTCAACATTGTCCCTATAGTCACCAATACTGTATTGTGCACCAAAGATTGGTGGATAAATCTCATGTTACCTCTTACCTCTCTTACCTCAATAAAACTAAAAAAAAGTAAAGATCATTAGATATTGAGGTTAAAAAAAAGTCTGGGGACATTTTTATTGTCACACCTTGAGAATGGGGTGGAGTGCTATTGGCGTCTAGCAGTTGGAGACCAGGGCTGCTCCTGAACACCTTGTAAAGCACAGGACAGCCCCAGAGACTTGTTTGGCCAGATAATATGAGTAGTGCCGAGGCTGAGAAACCTTGACCCTGTGGTTTTTAAGCAGGAGCCATGTGGTCATTCAGTATTAGATAAGTAGCCAAACTAGGTGATATTTATAAACCCTCCCAGTGCTGAGATTCTGCAATTCAATTGTTCTGGTTTTGTGTCAAGCCTGTCTTACCAATGGCATGAAGGGCAAAGAGCTGATCGAAAGGCTTGATCGCAGCTTCCTTGCTCGAGCCGTTAACATACACTGCAAGGGAGTCTCGCCCTTTGCTGTTGATGAAAGTCCTGGGAAACCAACAGGCAACATTTCTCTGCAGGACATCTTTGCTGTATTCCTGACATTCTTCAATCCGAGAGCGATACCTATATTGGAACACTCATAAGTTTTTAAGGCTGGAGGAAACAACCCATCCGCATAAGT
Source organism: Budorcas taxicolor (assembly GCF_023091745.1). Lineage (NCBI taxonomy): Eukaryota > Metazoa > Chordata > Mammalia > Artiodactyla > Bovidae > Budorcas > Budorcas taxicolor. The sequence goes on from NC_068910.1 coordinate 37,374,556, forward strand.
GAAAATCGGTACTAACCTATAGTAGAGGAAATACTGTGTATCATCAGGGGCATCCTTGCCAACAAGCCAGGTGCAGTGAAGAGAAATGTGGTATGGTTGGAAGTGTGTGTAATTATCTGCCTTCGTGTTTGTGGTGCAAGTTAAATTCACAATCTCAGTTCCAGGAGACCCTAGGTGGTCAAAAAGTTAGAAAAAAAAATAGCAGATATACATGAATTGTTTCACATTTTGCTGTACAGTGGAAAGTAACACAACATTGTAAGTTAATTCTATTCCAACAAAAATAAAAAATTCTGCTTTAGGAACAAAGCATTGCCACAACAGTTTTTGATAGTTTCTTTTAAACCCATAGGGATTGGGGACATCAAAAAGTAATTGTCACCACACAGTTATAGAAAGCTGTTTGCAAAAGGTCAGCTTTCTGGAGGATGAACTAAAATGACTAAGCCCTACTTTCTGACTTCAAAAGTTTTGCAGCTTCTTTGCAGGAGGGTTTATATGTGATAGATATCAGAGTTCAAGAGCAGTGTGATAGATTGTCATTCAGAGCTTGGTATACAGCAGCCTCAGGGTTCTGATGCTCCATTGTCAATAACTAGTTATGACTGAGAGAGCTAATTCAGGAAGGTCTCCAACGCCACTTTGCATCAGAGAATGAAGGGATTCAATAGGTAGTATCCAAATGCTTCATGAGTAACAGAGATTGCCGCCCAAAAGGAAAGTAGTTTTGGCAACATCGCAAGAGAACACTGCCTCTTTAGAGACTCAGTACACAGACTAGAGTATTAAAGTCTACTGTAGGTCACCGTAGAGCACTGAGTAGAGTTCCCTGGGTTATAGACTCTGCTCTCATTAGTTGTCTATTTTATACGAAGTGGCGAACATATGTCAATCCCAGCCTCCCGATTCACCCTACTCCCTCTTCCCCTTCGGTATGTTTGTTCTCAGTATCTGTGTCTCTGTTCTGCTTTGCAGGTAAGCTCATCTGTACCATCTTTGTAGATTCCACACGTGCGGTGCTTAGTTGCTCAGTTGTGTCCAACTCTTTGCAACCCCATGGACTTTAGCCCTCCACGATCCTTTGTCCATGGAATTCTCCAGGCAAGAATACTGAAGTGAATTGCCATTTCCTTCTTAATATGTGATACTTGTTTTTCTCTTCTGACTTATTTCACTCTCTTTGACAGTAGGTCCATCCACATCACTGCAGATGGCACAGTTGGTCTCCTTTTATGGCTGAGTAATATTCCATTATATATATGTATCACAACTTCTTTATCCGTTTCTCTATTGATGGACATTTAGGTGGCATCCATGCCCTGGCTATTGTAAATCATGTTGCAGTGAACATCGGGTTTCATGTATCTTTTTGAAATACGTTTTTTTCCAAGTTTATGTTCAGGGATAGAATTGCTGGATCATATGGTAACTCTACTTTTATTGTTTTTGAGGAACCTCCGTACTGTTCTCCATAGTGGTTGTATTAATTTATATTCCCACCAGTAGAGTAGGAGGGTTCCCATTTTTCCATATTCTCTCCAGCATTTATGTATATATTTTTTGATGATGACTGTTATGGCCAGTGTGAGATGATACCTCGTTGTAGTTTTGATTTGCATTTCTCTTAATAAATTAGTGATGTTGAGCATCTTTTCATATGTTTGTTGGCCATCTGTAGGTCTTTGGAGAAATTTCTATTTATGTCTTCTGCTCATTTTTGGATTGGGTTGTTTGTCTTTTTGAAATTGAGCCTCATGAGCTGTTTGTATATTTTGGAGATTAATCCCTGTCATTTGCTGTGTGGGCAGATATTCTCCCCACTCTGAGGATTGTCTTTTCGACTTGTTTACAGTTTCCTTTGCTGTGCAAAAGCTTTGAAGTTTCATTGGATCCCATTTGTTTACTTTTGTTTTTATTTTCATTACTCTAGGAGATGGGTCAAAAAAGACCTTGCTGCAGTTTATGTCAAAGAGTGTTCTGCCTGTGTTCTGGTCTAAGAACTTTTTAGTGTCTGACTTCACATTTAGGACTTTAACCCACTTTGAATTTATTTTGGGGCTATATGTATATGTGTGGCTGATTCACTTTGCTGTACAATAGTGTGTTTCTGCTATACAGCAGTGTATATGTATGCAAGTATATATGTGTGTGTGTGTATGTGAATATGTGTATATATATGTGATATGTGTGTATATACACATGCACACGTGTGTGTGCATGCTTGGTTGCTCAATCATGTCTGACTCTTTGTGACCCCCATGGACTGTAGCCTGCCAGACTCCTCTGTCCATGGAATTTGTCAGGCAAGATACTGGAGTGGATTGCCATGCCTTCCCCGAGGGAATCTTCCAGACCCAGTGATCGAACCCGAGTCTCCTGTGGCTCCTGCATTGGCAGGCAGATTCTTCACCACTGATCCCCTGGGAAGCCTTTATATATGTATACATATGCACACACACACACACACGTATGCACACATTTTCATATATATACACACATATATATGTATGTGTATGTGTGTGTGTGTGTGTGTATATGTACTCCGGCACTAAATGACCAGATAATCTGTGCCAAGTTAGTTTAGCGTTTCTGAGGTCTGCTTCTCTCCCAGTTTCCTTCCAAGGAATGATGTGGTGTGAATTCAGTCTGATTCCAGCAGAAATAATGACTTTTTCATTATTGTCACCCCACATCAGGGTGCTCAGAGCAGTCGAGGTTGCAGAAGTGTCATTCTGAAAGGCTTGTTATAGGCACACTCCAGTTACTCACTGCAGGGAGGTGGACACGTGCTTTCGTGTACAGCAGACGACTTGTGTTTGTGGTCTTCTGTCTACCTTAGATTCTGTCTCTGCCTGTGACATCAAGCCTACTGTGAACTGGCCGCTGCATGGTCCAGACATCACGTTCTGCCGAGTGAATGGGAAGGTCATGATGCTGCTCTCGGTCACACACGTGATGCGGGAGGCGCGGCCTTTTCATCAGTGATGTGGTGAGAGGCTAGTCTGGCTGTTAGCCACAGCCAGACTGGCCCAGGCCATGGTTGTTCTGCGCACACACACACGTCTCAAGACTTGGTGGCCTGTTCTCCTTTTTTCTTTCTCTGTTCTGTGTGTGTGTGTCTGTTTGTTTTCAAGGTTTGAATCATAAGTGTCACTGGTTCTAAGTATTAGAAACCCCAGCTTTCCACAGAAGGACCATCTAGACATAGTAGGTGTTAATCTCTTTGCTTGTGGCACTCAGGCTATCCAGTCTCATGGCTTCTGTGGACTGTCAGCACAGTTTTCTTCAGTTTCGTTTGAGAGGTCATAGAATTGTAAGCATCCACTAGTGTAACAGGGAACACTGTGTCTGAAGCCTGAAGCACGTGCTGCTTGTATGCTGGTGCAGGGAAGCGGGAGACTCCACCCTGCGCCCGGGGCGATACAGCCCAGGAGGGCAGGGTTAGCATCTATTTACTGTGAAAGATAAAGGAGGAAGCAGTGTGTTGTGCCAGGTGAGTAGCAAAGCATCCCTGAGTGAGTTCTGAAAGGAACAGCAACGCTCTGTGCATCAGATGGAAAAAAGGAGGCTTCCCAGAGCAGGTACGATTTGGGCTTTGAAGGATAGGAAGAATTCAGAAAAGCAGGCCGAAGAGGTGATCTCAGGGCAGTGAGGGTTCAGAGGAAGGACTGGGCTGGTGTGGAGGGGTCATGGTTGGAAGTCATCTGAGAAGAGCAGAGGGTTCATGTGGGGAGCGAGTGGAAAGATGTCCTAGAACCCAATTATGAGAAAGCTCAGCTTTTGTTTACGACTCCCTGTCTTCTGAGCCGGGGAGAGAGAAGAATTCTCAGTGTTTGCAGGGAGCTGCTGGATGGGATTGACTGGGTTACGCACACTAACCAGTGATCTCGGTCTCGGAGAGGACCTGGATGAGGTAAAAGAATACTGTAGGGACGAGTGACCAACTTCAAGATATAAGTGAGGCGTGTTCCTCTCCTGACTTCCCCGTGTTTACAAAAGTCTGGAATTTAAAACCAGGCTCTCAGAGACCTGCCTTACCTGGTGGGGCCTTAAGTTCTGCAGAAACCCAGCTGCTGGCTTGTAGGGAGTGGTCGCTCCACGGCACTGTCTGCACACTTGCTGAAAAGCCTTTGTGAAGGATGGTTACGAGGCTTCTCTCAGTGTTCCTGGTTTCGTACTAAAAATAAAACCCACAAGTCATGATATGTAAAGGGGAAATGACCTTCAGAGAACTATTTAATCAAATAGGAGTTTGCTTCCACTTTTTAAATGGCATGTAAACACAACGCAATGCAATCATTCTGCTAGAAAAAAATCAAACCCAGCGTTTCAAGGTTATGTTCTTATCCCTAAACTCATCAATCAAGTTGTACACATTAAATAGGTGCAGCTTTTTACCAAAAGTAAAGTGGTTTTAAAAATGAATAAACAAATTGCCTAGTTCTAGATTGGTACATGTTTTAAAAATACATAATGAAATATAGAAAATAACTATTCAAGGATACCGGAATAACTGCTTCTTATAAAAGCAAACAGTGCTACAGTTCAGACTCCAGTTTCCTGTGGCCACCATCTCTGGCTCCAATCTCCTCCCCAGAGGTAAATTTTTGATGGAGAATTCTCTAGAATTCCATATTGACTGACATAGTATTGCTTCTCCCTTCGTTTGATTTATTGCACATCAGCTCGGTACCTGGTGCTTTAATCTATCCCTGCAGTGAACTTAGGGCTCTGGGATCTTAAGTGACTGATGGAAGGTAGTAAAGCCAGGAAGTGGCTGAACTGGGATTCGAATTTGACCTTTTCCGTTAGGTACAATGGCCCCTCTCCTCTTTTGCTTCGTTATTCTCTTTTGTTCTTTTGAATATTTTAGAGGCAACATAAAATCAATATCTAAACCACTGTAACTCAGAAGTTACTAAACTTTATTGTTAAGTGGAAGAATTGGTCCCACAGTTAAAGATGTTCCGAGCCACTGTTTTAGTGCAGGTGTGGCACTAGTTCTCAGCCATTTCAGTGGAGGCATTGCCCTCCTAGGAATATAACAGAAAGCTCTGTAGTGGTTCTCTCTCTTTTTAGTTAAAATTTCCTTTAATAAGGAAAATTCAGTCTAGGTAAGCATTGCTGTCAGAATAAACACTTACCTCTTCTTCTTGTGGAGCATTTATTTTCACATGATATCCTAGCTGGACATTGCTTTGTTCTTGATCAGGATTTGGTTCCCAACGTAAAAGAACTTGAGCTAAATTGACAGCTTTAATGGTGAAATTGACTGGTGGTAGAAGTAAAACTGTTGATCAAAAGAAAAAAGCCACGCAATGTTTAATTATATGGAACATTTTTAAACCATTAAATGTTTTATTGTGTAGTATAGTATTTTATTATGCTATCAGAATGTATAACACTGAAATAATCTTAGGGAAAGGTTCTTTAGAACTGTTTTGAGCTCATTATCTTTTTTTACTTTGCTCAGGTATTTACCTATAACACCTACAGGTGTTTTATTGAAATATGAATATTTTACTACATTAGTATTCAGTGTAATAATTTTCAAAGGGTTATTATCTATTAATGGACTAAAATAATATGTTACTTTGTGGGTAGCAATGTGTTTAATGACATCTAATAAAATTGAATAGAAAATACCAGGTGCATCAAACATAAGTCCTATTTCATGAACAACTTATTTCTGTTCCATAAGTATAGTCACATATTTGTATACTGGTTCAGGATGTAAAGATTTGTTTCTTACTATGATTCAAGGTCAAAAAACTTGTAAGCAAAATTACTCACTCAGCATTTATAAAAAGAAAATGTTTTTTCCACCCTCATGAACCACTCTCTAACAGTGTCTTCAAAATCAAAGCTTTCGTTTAAATTACAAAATCAATGCCTGTTCTTAGAAATCTTGGGAAGCACAGATGATAAAAAAAAAAAAAGAAAAAAATACAGCTACAGTTTTATCACTGAGTGGCATTAACATGTAATACATTTATTGTCTTTTTTTCTTGAGCATACATTTATACAGCTTTTAAAATTTTTGCTAAGGTTGGGCTTCCCTGGTGGCTCAGATGGTAAAGAGTCTGCCTGCAGTTCAGCAGCTGCTACTGCTGCTAAGTTGCTTCAGTCGTGTCTGACTCTGTGCGACCCCATAGACGGCAGCCCACCAGGCTCCCCCGTCCCTGGGATTCTCCAGGCAAGAACACTGGAGTGGGTTGCCATTGCCTTCTCCAGCAGTGCAGAAGACCCAGGTTCAATCCCTGGATCTGGAAGATCCCCTGGAGAAGGCAATGGCAACCCGCTCCTGTATTCTTGTGTGGAAAATCCCATGGACAGAGGAACCTGGTCAGCTGCAGTCCATGGGGTATCAAAAAGTCGGACATGACTGAGTGAGTTTACCCCTTTCGCTTATAGTATTGTGCAGTCATGAAACCTTTGATGAATTTACTTGTCAGCACATTTCCACTGACATTTCAGATTGAATAGCTTTCCACGTCTCTGCCTCCACACCTGCTACATACAGACTTCTGGGGCTCTGTCTGTACTTCACCGACCATTACGGTGGCCACTCGCCACATGTGGCTATTTAAATAAAATCAGAGATCACTGTCTTAGTTACGTGAGCCATATAGCCAGTGCTCGATAGTCAAGTATCAGTGGACAGTGCAGACACGAGAACATAGTCATTATTGCAGCAGGTTCTCTTAGTGCTAGTGGGGGCTCATGTGATGGGTTGTTTTTTTTTCCTTAAACCCACTGATAACAAGTTTCTGAACCAAACATAGTGGAAGCTTCTTATTCTTTGGTTCTGAGAACTTTGAGAGGACTTTGAACTATATGCTTGTCTGGGAAGGTGTCCAGATACGTCCACCAGCTGCAGCTTTATCCTGAGTGCCCGTTTACCCACCCTTGGAATAGGATTTCCCGCTGCAACATAAAATATCTGCTTCAGCCAACTTTGCTTTCTTAAAATATAGTATGTTTCAAGAGCCGATATTCTGATAAGAATAAATGTTCCATCCCTTTTTTAAAAAATCATGATTTCCTAATTGAGTCTTATTTAGGAGAAAGTAATACTATCCTTTTTTGTAATGTACTTATTTTCTTTTAATTATTGAATTTAATAGGAGGTACTTACATTTTTTATCAGGAAGTAAGTCTGCTTGCAGTATTACTGCCGCCCCCAAAAGAATCAGTAATTCAGGTGCCATGATGATCACATCCTACGGAAAACAGAAAGACAAAAATCCAAATGGCCACCTGTTGCCATTTCTAAGAAAAGCTGGTAGCTCCTTTCTAAAGAAAAGTATAGTCATTCAGCCATTTAACAGACATTTATGAACTTTATGTGTTAGAAATACAAATATGAACAAATCTTGGATTTTGCCTTGCCAACATGGATCCATAATCTGAGAGACAAAATAAAGTGTAAATCAATCATTGCAACTACAGCTTCAAGGCTGCTCTAGTAAAGATGTGAGTAAGGAGCAAAGAGACTTCTGAATGGAGTCCTAAAGGATATACTAGAGTTCTTACACACACGCAAGTGAGGAGAGGCGTCCACGGTGGCACATGGAGCCAAGCGAAGCCAGAAGAGAGGAAAGAAAGTAGAAGAAGGTTGATACTCCGTGAGAGATCACAGCAGACGGTTGCACAGTAGAAGACAGAGTTAATCAAATTGAATATAAATATCATTACCAGTTTAACTAATAAGAATTTACATATGAGCATGACATGTCCAGCATGACAAGGACCTTAAATCTAAAATAACGTTTACGTGGGAAAAAGACGCTTTGTATCACAAACCTGGAATAAGTGTTTAGTACTTCAAATTTCAGGGAGGCAGAATTTTTTGATGAACCCAGAAAGAAATAGGCCATTAAAGGTAATGAAAACATAGTTATAGGCCTGAAGAAAATAAAACTGATATTTCTGTTTATTTTAAGTAAAAAAAATAAACACAGTGAATCTAGAGTAGAAATATTAGCATAACTCAAGTGTGGCTGTCTGAGAAAAGTGGTTAGATTGTTTCAGGAATATTTTTTTTAACATGTGAAAGAAAAGATCTCTTGTTGAGAATTGTAGATTAGAAATCTTGAATGTTTCCTTTGAAAATTTCGGAAGACATTTTTCACATGAACTTAACAAAAATAACATTCCGCCTGCTAAGTTTTGTCCTCCCCCGCACCAGATGATGAGGGTGTGTAGTTATCCAATTTACAATGGTGAAAAGATGGCTAAAAAACATAGACCCAGTCTCAGATCTTCCTCCAACTGTAAAACGCACATTCTACACTTACTTAAGTGACACAATTTTTAATTTAAAATTTTATTTAAGTGATGTGATATTTTTCAAACATAATTCTGGTAGAACCACAGAGGATAGGCGTTGGCTACATGGATGCATTCAGGAAGAACCAAAAACCACACTTTCTTCACTTTTACTACTTACTAATGAAATTAGTAAAATGTCACAGCAGGAAGACATAAACAGCATACAAATCAATTAATTTCTTTTTCAGATAAACTCAAGTATTGCTAATCAGAGTTATGCCACTTTTAAAAAATGTTTTATTTTGTATTGAGATATAGCTGATTAACAGTGTTGTGATAGTTTCCGGTGAACAGTGAAGGGACTCAGACATACGTATACATGTGCCCATTCTCTCCCAAACTCCCCTCCCGTCCAAGCTACCACATAACATTGAGCAGAGTTCTCTCTGCAGGTCCTTGTTGGTTTTCCATTTTGGATATAGCAGTGTGTACATGTCCATCCCGAACTCCCCGTCTCTTTCCCCCACCGTTCCCACCATCCTCCCATAACCATAAGTTGGTTCTGTTAAGTCTGTGAGTCGCTTTTTATTTTGTAAGTTCATTTGTATCATTTCTTTTTAGTTCCACATATAAGAGATGTCATACAACATTCCTCTTTGCGTCCAGAGTTACGCCCCTTTTGATAAGAATCATCCTGTTTCTTTCTCTGATTTTACACCATGTAGAAACAGAATTTTTAAACCAACAGGAACGATAAAAGCAGCTGTTCTACAGTTTTTAAAGGTTTCAGTAAGTGAGAATGTTAAGGATTTAAAGGCATGCCTTGGTAATTTACTAAGCCTAAGAAGCAAAGATAAGAACTCCTTAGAGACGTCCCTTGTGGTACAATGGTTAAGACGCCGTGCTTCCACTGCAGGGGCGGGCATCGGTTTGATCCCTGGCTGGGACTTAAGATCTCATGTGCTATGCAGTATGGCCAAAAAAAAGAAAAAAGTGAAAAAAAATCCTTAACAGACAACAGCAAAAATAGCTTCCTCTTCAAGTTTAGAAGGTAATGTCTTTGAAATTTCAGTATTTCCGGAAATTATATCACACGTGTTCTAAGTTTTCACTTATCATTATTACTAGGAGGAATTCTCAGTCAGAAAAAAATGCAAAATTGATTTTCCCCAAGTGAGTTTTACTGACTGGCAAAGTAAGTAGTATGTTATAACAGTACTTGTAAAAATAATAAATTGCAATTAAATTGTTGAAGTAATAAACTATCACATGCCTCAATGTGGAGATAATTGAATATTTCACATAACCAAGCAGTCTGCCCTAGAATTTTTTATGTGTTCTGATTTTATAGGTGATGAAAACAGAATTGTTTTCCAAATTTGACCAAAAATTTGTGATGATCAATTTATCGGCCATAAAACCACCATGCACTTTTTTTTTTCACATTTTACTGTGATATTCTGTGTTTAAAAGGATGATAACTTTGGATAAAAGAAGTTGTCCTATAGACAACACAAAATACTCAACTAGGAGTCCAAATATTACCAAGAATAACCATTTTTTTGTGAGCCAGATAAATTCAATAAAAGCCTGGGTATTACTGAAGGTTCAGCAGGTGACCCTGTATTTTTCTATAATTCTGTTTGCTCTGCTCATTCCCTGAAAGCACCTTCAGCCTTTGCTCATGTCTTCTTAATATTTCTGGTCCATGGCAGAGCAGTCACTCCTACTGGAAAACGAACTTGAATCTTTTGGGGTCATCTCTTTAATTCAGTGATATACTGTTACATAGATGTCAGCTGGGTAATATTCTGTTGTACAGTAGGCTGTTTTACTGCATTAAAATTTATAGAAATAACTTGTTCAGAATAACTTGTTATCCATTCTTCTCATGGATACTAATTAAAATCCAGCAGAAAACCATTAAATTTTTAAAGTAGATTCAAATTCAGAATGAAGCAAACATGGGTTGCCTACCTATTAATACCATTATCAGAAATCCGTGCCTAGTCTCTTAGAAAGACCACGGGCTACCTGTTCCTATCATATTTCATTGGGTTGATCTAAAATTCCTCGAGTGCTGTCTGAGAATCTGGCGTCTGGTAGGTGTTACGTTCTTTGAAATTTGGGAGTAAACAGGAGCACCATCACTCACAGTACAGATGTTTCTAGAAAGCAGGGTAAAGTCCTGACAATTGTAGATGAATTTCCCCAGTGTTCCTGAGAATTGGTCAAATTCTACTGAAGTTCAGACTTACGTTTTCCCCACTCTCTTTCCAGATTATTTTGCTGCCCAGGATGTTTGTTTTATAACCAAAGTTGTATTTACCCTTTTAAAAGAAACTTTTTGAGTCAGCTGTGGTGACAACTAATTAAAACTCAAGTTCAGTGCACAGAAATTGAAAAGCAACTGAGAGGATTCATGGTCCGTTAAACCCTTAAAAGTAGAGTTTACTTTTTACTTCCTTTTTTTTTCCTGTACAGTGTAATCAGCAATAAAACGTATCTCTTGGGAGATGAAGAATAAATAAATAAACCAAGGTGTAAAATGCAAATGACATGTTTAGTTAGGTATGTTACATTACCCTGGAGTGAAAAATTGTGCATAGTCCTAAAAGTATGAGTCATTAGGAGCATATATAAGGCATGCAAACTTTCTTCTGCTTTACTACAGGACTTCTGATTAATTTTCTGAAATAGTCCTTAAATACAACTCAGCGATTCAAACTGTGGCCACAGTCATAAAGCCTTGGTAACCAAGGTGGAAATGGTGCTGCCACCCTGAGTATTTGGGAAATGCTGGCAGAAAGAGTTTGCTGCCCAAATCTCCTAATGGTTCAGTGTCTTTCAGCTAATTGCACTTGGCGCCATGCCATCGCACGTCCACACTTCCCCATCCCAGGCATACCTGTCTCCTTTGGCCACTCTCGTTTCTGATGACCATCCACGCTCAGTAGTCAACAGCCAGGGCCGCCTCCATGCTGTCAGTGCCCGTGGCTGCAGCCGCACACCTAGCTCAGCTTCAGGCCCGGGCAGATGCTGCATATGCCTGGCTCCACACAAAATAAAGGCAAATTAATGCACAGCACTTAGCAAGTCGAGCTCTGCAGGGAAAAACCTAGAGAGGGACAAGTTAGACTAGAGCACGGCAGGCAGGGAGCACGTAGCAAACCTGGGCTGTCTAGGGGAGATGTGATACTCTTGGTACCTTGCCTAAAAATTTCCCCAAGCAGCATTTCAAGTAATGGAAACAAATGAGGTGATTTGATATCCCAAACTTTATTATGTTTGAAATGCAAACAGTTCACAAATAGCTACATACATTAACATGTTTTTCAGGAACTGTGAAAGAAGGCATACCCTTTCACAAGAAATATTAGAAATTGTACCGGGTAATTCAATTTTCGACCTGATGATTCATTAAATTGGGTATCAAATACATTAATCAATATGGCTATAAAAAGTCACTTTTCATGTGTTAATGAGTTGTAGGCTCATAGAGTATTAAGAGAACCTGATTTTTCTTTCCATGTCTTCCTTTCTCTCTTTTTTTTTCATTCCATCCATTTCTTCTGTATACATGGAAACATGTTTACACTGATTGGGGTGAATATTTAATAAAATAATGAACCTGAAACCGGGTGAGATATTTCAGCAAGTTTTTGGAGATTTTATATACAATCAAACAATTTTTTTTTTTCAAAATCCCAGAACCCTCAAAAGAAACAGAAAGCAGAATGCCTTCAGTTAAAGCCAGGGCAGCCGTCTCCTCTTTTTGTTTCTGCATTTGTAACTTTGTTATTAATTCAGACTTCCTCATCAAGTTATTTTATCCTGTACCCTATTTTTTAAACTCATATTTCCCCAGAAAACTTAGCAGAGCCTGTGTTCTCATTTTAATCTCGGGAGTATCTGCAACAGCGGGTAACAAGCGTCTTAAACAAGAATCAGCAAAAAACGTAGCTTTTATTCCAGTGTGACTCACCTTCACACGGACTACACACCTCAGTTACTTAGCCCAACACAAAGGAATAGAATATTACACCCAGAGTGGACGTGACTGGCCTGATAACATGTCTATAGTAACGTTATTAGTTCCATTCCTGCTAATAATAGAATTCTAAGGGGTTTTGTTTTCCCCATTTCTTCATGTAAAAGTTTGCCATATATTTACAAGTCATTCTCTCACTTTTTCTATTCCCCAGCTGCCCCCACCCCTGCCATGTAATGAAATTATTAGGAGGTGGAGCCCAGGGTGGTATTAGAGAGAAAAAAGAGGCATCTGCTCACTCAGAGATGAATCAGTTCTGGATCCCCACTTACAGAGAAGTGCAGTGGCCTGGCCATCAGAAGCTGCTTGCAGGGCACTGAAAATGAACCTTATCTCTGAACACTTTTGACTTAGAGGCAGATCTTCACTGTTTCATCATCGCAGCTGTAATGGTTACAAACTCACAGCCAGTTCCCTTGACGATGGGAGGGCAGCAGGGCTCCTCTAAGCGACTACCAAGGAGCACTTGTGAGCAGGTAGTTCTGGACGAGCCTTAACCCTGTAACGAAACTCCTGAGGACTAGGCTGCTGCTGAGTGAAGGCCCTCTCTGTTCCTGATAGCCACTATCTGATAACTGTCTCATCTGCATTTTCACTATCTTTCTAGATGCTTTGCTCTGTTCAGGAGTTTCAGTGAACACTGGCTCCTGGGTAGCAAGGTAATAAATTTTTCCTGGGCACTTTCCAGAATTTCTGTTTTCTTCATGTGCTTCGTTCAGCTGGAGGATTTTTTGTGCCATTGTCACACAGTACCAGACACATGATTTAACAGAAAAATGGGGAATCTACCGCTCCCTACAAGCTGAGCAGCAGTTTTCAGTTTTCAGAGGTTCCTTAACCCTTCTCTGCTGTGTTAGCAGGGCCTGTGCCCTCAGATAGATGGGTATGTGCTGGGGGCGGGGCAGAGGAGGGAGATGCAGTTTCTGGTGTCACGAGTTGCTGGCCTTGCCAAGTCTGGACCTCCCTGCACATGGGGACAGTGGCCGTGTTTTTCTGTGCACACCCAAGACCTGCTGTCTCTGATCTCCCGGTTCCCGGTACAGTACCTAGCTGGTCTCTCCTCAGTACCTTCAATTTAAGTAAACCTAGTTGGGTTCTCCTGTCCTTTGTTCCATTTCTGTCTAGGGAATTTCCAGGCGAGTGACTTGCAAAACCGACTGTTAAAAATATGTTTCCCAGGGTTTGAATAGATGAAAATGCCACTTAACGTTATTAAGTGCCTGAGGCAAGTGGAGGTCTTTCCCTTTGAAAGGATATCTCCAGGCTTAGCCCATGGTGGTGAGTGACAAGCAGCCCCTGAGAAGTGGGAACAGAGGGGCCCGGGTCCCCACATAACTGATGTGAGAGAGGCAATGGCCAGGTGAGATGAGGGGTTCAGTTTACAAGATGAAAAATGACAGGCACCCCAGTGAGACTTCCTGCAAGTCAGTGAATGTCTTCTGCAAGGACAGCCACTGGGGCTCCCAAAGTAATCATTTTAGCAGTTGCCAAAAAAGAACCAGATCAGTTGTTATTAGATGATCTGAAAAAACATGATTTTCCCTGGGGAAAGGAAAAGTTGAACTGGGAACTGAGAGAGATCCATTTATTTGCTAAGATGGACCCAGAGAAGTTTAGCTACAGTATCAGCCGTCTGACCTACTTTTCAGAGTCCTGCATCTAATTTTAGTTGCAGCATATTTGTCATCCTCGAAACCTTAAAACTAGTTACTAACCATTGTGAGGGCAATAATTTCTGGCCAGAAAGGCTGTTTTAACATTTTCTATGTTTCTTACATGCATTTATTCAAGAAATATTTGTTAAATTCATCTATGCAACATGCCAAAAGCTGTTACAGATACAGAGAACATCAGACCTGGCTCTTACCCTGGATACCATCTTTCTAGGTATATGACACTTTATCAGCCATGCCAATATTAAAAACCCAAAGAAATAAGCTTGCATTTTGTTCCCATGCTCTATTTCCAAATAAACCCAAGGAAAATAAGAGGCACAGCTTTGCACAGTTTATTTTTTGTGGCAAGAACAGTCTTCTTTAGAATAAACTCTGAATGTCCAAAGATAGTATAATGGAACACGTTGGAAGAATTCACATAAATGGTTTTTCAAAAAGTGAAACAAAAATTGGCCTGTGTTTACTTATTTATTTGTTGCTGTTTAGTTTTAATTGGAGGATAATTGCTTTACAGTGTTGTGTTGGTTTCTGCCATACAACAACATGAATCAGCCATAGATGTGCCTATATCCCTTCCTTCTTGACCTGCATTTCTTAAGAAGCAAAATAATCCAGGTTTAGCCAGAGTATAGTTGAAAATGTGAATAGTAATGCCATGGAAATTAGGATTATGTGGTTCTTCCTTGAACCCTTCTTAAAGGCACTTGCTAAAGATTTCACCTGTAGGAATCCGTTCTGTGGAAAATGTGAAATACAGACCAAGATTCATATGAGAGAGGGGAGGTAAACACAGTGCATTATACTTTGACTTAAAATAGTAAAAATAGTGTGGAAGTGGTTAAGAGAAATATATAATTTTTTCAAGGTTGAAATAGGTTGATAATAAAAGGAGTGTTTATCAAGAACTGTTAAACACAGGGTACTATGGAAAAATGCTAAATAAAAACAAGAGGAGTGCAAATACATACATACATACACACACATATGTGTGTATGTATGTATACATACTTTTTTTTTTCATAATCTCATATTCCATAAAAGGCCAAAATGATAGGCATGGTTATCTCTAAGTGGTAGGTGTTTTAGTTAGCTATTGCTGTAGAGCAGCCAACCACAAACACCATAGTGGGAAACAGTGATAAGCATTTATTTCTTGCCCAAGCTTCGGAGTTTTGTCCAGGGTCTGGCTAAACTTGGCTGGATTCCAGATCACGGAGTGGGTTCAGGTTTATTCCAAGCATCTGTTGTTCACTTGAAACCAGTGGATACACAGGGTGTATTCTTTTCATGTGATCCCAAAAGTGCAAGAAAGTAAGATGAACTGGACACGAGCATCTGAAGTGTCCGCCTGTGTCACGTTCACTGACATCCCAAGAGTCAGGCCAAATTGCGTGGCCAGACCCTGAGTCAAACGGCCCACACCCAGAGAACACTCCCCCACCTTGATAAGACAAGGATGTGCACGTTTATAACCACAAGAGAGGAGTGAAAATTGGAACCAGTAGCTTGTTCTACCGAAGTGGGATTGATCTTTCCTTTGCATTTCTTTTTCTAAAATATTTGTTGTCGGTTTAATTTATTTGGCTGTGCTGGATCTTTGCTGTGCAACTTGGAATCTTCAGTCTTTAGTTGTGGCATGCAGAATCTTTTAGTTGAAACCAGTGGGATCTTTATTTGGGGTATACAGGTTCTTAGTTTTGACATGTAGGATCTAGTTCCTTGACCAGGGATCGAACACAGGCCTTCTGCATTGGGAGCTTGGAGTCTTAGCCACTGGACCACCAAGAAGGTCCTTTAATTTCTTCTTATGTTTCTATTTATGCAAATGTTTACACAAATGGAGGAATAGTTTTTTTTTTTTTTTTTTAGAGAAATAGAGATCAATGGAATAGAATTGAGAGTCCAGAAATAAGCCCTCACATTTATGGTCAACTGATTTTTTGACACAGGAGGCAAGATAATTCAGTGGAGAAAAAAAAAATTCACTGTTCAATAAATAATGCAGAAACATACACAAAAGAATTGTATTCAACCCTTATACCTCACAGCATATACAAAAATTAACTCCACATGGATGGATGTAGAGATTATCGTACTAAATGACATACTATGTCAGACAGAGAAAGACAATGTCATATGATATCACTTGTGTATGAAATCTAAAAAAAAAATACAAATGATCGTAATTACAAAACAGAAATAAACGTAAAGACATAGAAAACAAACTTATGGCTACCAAAGAGGAAGGGAAGGAGGGGTAAATTAAGAGTTTGGGATAAATAGATAAACAGGAAGGTCCTACTATGTAGCACGGGGAACTATATTCAGTATCTTGTAATAACCTATAATGGAAAAGAATCTGCTTACTTTGCTGTATAGCAGAAACTAACATACACACACACATATATATATGTAATATATATATTTACCTACACACACACACATATGTACATACACATACCCAAATCAAAGCAGATACCAAAAGCCAATATGCACGTGAATGACTGCTTGACATCATTATCGCAAATGAAAACCACAGTGAAATACCTCTTCACACCCGCTGGGATGGCTAAAATGAAAAAGAAAGGCAGTAGTATTGGTGAGGATGTGGAGAAGTTGGAACCCTCAGAGACTGTCGGTGGGAATGTAAAATGGTGCAGTCTGAAAAAGAGTCTGGTGGTTTCTCAAAAATGTTAAACGCAGAGTTCCTGTATGACCCAGCAATTCCAGTCTTTGGCAAATACCCAAGAGAACTGAAAACAGACAGCCGCACAGAAGTGTCTACATGACTGTTCATAGCAGTATTATTCATAACAGCCAAAAAGTGAAACAACAGAAGATATCCATCAGCTGATGAATGGATTGAGAATCTCTAGAATGGAATGTTGCTGCTGCTGCTGGTGCTGCTGCTAAGTCGCTTCAGTCGTGTCCGACTTTGTGCGACCCCATAGACGGCAGCCCACCAGGCTCCCCCGTCCCTGGGATTCTCCAGGCAAGAACACTGGAGTGGGGTGCCATTGCCTTCTCCGAATGGAATGTTATGAAACCTTAAAAAGGAATGACGTCCTTAGCCATGGTACAACATGGATGAGTTGTGACAACATAAAGCTAAGTGAAAAAAACCAGTCCACAAAACTGACTTTGTATAGTTCCACTTATATTAAACATTTAGAATAGGCAAATCTATGGGAATAGAAAGTGGGTTAGTGGCTTCCTATGGCTGGATGGTGAGAATTTGGGCAAAATCGTAAGCGATTGCTAATGGATGTGAGTTTTCTGTTTTATTTAACATTAATTTTGATTGGAGTAGAGTTGTATTACACTGCTGTGTTAGTTTCTACCATGCAGCAAAATGAATCAGTCATATGTATATACATATCCTCTCCCTTTTGGATTGCCTTTCCATTCATGCATGTCACCATAGATAATTTCGTAGGGTCCCCTGAGCTATGCAATATGTTCTCATTAATTGTCTATTTTCTACATAGTTTCAGCAGTGTATATATGTCAATCCCATTCTCTCAATTCCTCCCACCTGCTTCCACTTTCCCCTGTTAACTGTTCTCTACTTCTGTTTGAGGGTTCTTTTGAGGTAATGAACGTGATGAAATGTTCTAATATTGATTATATTGATGATTGCCAATTCAGTGACTATACTAAAAGCGGTAGGTATATTTTATGACATGTGAATTATGTCTCAGTTAAGCTGCTATTTAAAAAAAAATAAATGAACCAACAGAATTTAAATAGTATCCCAGGTATTAATTGAATAATCCCAGTATAAGATCAGTCAGTTTACAGTCTATGCCGCTGTGCTTAGTTGCTCAGTTGTGTCCGACTCTTCACGATCCCACGAACTGCACCTCTGCCAAGCACCTCTGTCCATGAGGATTCTCCAGGCAAAAATACTAGAGTGGGTTGCCACTTAGGATCTTCCCAACCCAGGGTTTGAACCCAGGTTTCCTGTATTGCAGGCAAATTCTTTACCAGCTGAGCCAGCAGGGAAGCCCCTTACTGTCTATAGCTAAAATTAAAAGCATGTGTTTATTCAGCAAGGAGTCTGAGTAACTTAAGCTTTTTCATTTCTTTACTCAGTGATCAGTTTTATTTTACTAATTTATTGTTTCCAGTTTTACTGAGATATAATTGACATATAACAGTGTATAAGTTGAAAGTAAACAACGCAATCATTAAGTGTTAAGTATATAGTGCAAAAAGATTTTGCAGGGACCAGTTCTTTGCTCTCAAAGCCAGATACAGGAAATAAACTAGAGTGTAAAAAAACTAACTAAAAGTTAAACTTACTTTGTTAATGTAAATCAGCGTTCCATTTTAGCCTAGACGGAACCTCCTTTGTGCTTGAAACTGTCAATTGCTTTATATACACTGTCATACAATAACCCATAAACTTATTTTATATGTGAATAAACTGAGGCTTAAAGACCTTACTTAGCAGAGCTTCTTTATAATGTTTTCCAAAGCCATTTTTCCCAGGATGGCATAACTTTATAATTGATAGTTATCTTAAAAGAAACAGTAAAATACGTACTTAACTGGGGGTAAATATTTTATTGAATGTTGGCAGGCGGGGAAGGTCTGAAGGGAAGATTCCCCTTGAGAAACTTTTAATTATTTGAGGTTGTCTGAACTCCTATGGGAAAACCTGTCTCTGACTCTCCTCTCTCCTAAGTATGTGTTTAGGTGCTGCATTTACGTGCCAATTTTATTTTTGTAGAGTATTACATCTTTGTTTCTACAACTAGATGCGAGGACAGGTCTTTATTTTATCTGGCTTGGTTTTATCAGAATCCATTAGGGTAAGCAGTGTTAAGGGAAGAAGAAGAGGGGGTTGGTGTTATTACAGCAGGGAATTACAGATGAATTCCTATGAAGATAAGAATTACAGTGTAGAATATCAGAAGGAACCTGGTTTAGATACCTCTTGGTTCTCATCTGAGGCTACTGATAAGTCAGAATTTTGAAGGTGATTATTCTCAGTCTTTAGGGCTTCCCTGATAGCTTAGTTCTTTGGAAGGAATGACGCTAAAGCTGAAACTCCAGTACTTTGGCCACCTCATGCGAAGAGTTGACTCATTGGAAAAGACTCTCATGCTGGGAGGGATTGGGGGCAGGAGGAGAAGGGGACGACAGAGGATGAGATGGCTGGATGGCATCACCAACTCGATGGACATGAGTTTGAGTGAACTCCGGGAGTTGGTGATGGACAGGGAGGCCTGGCGTGCTGCAATTCATGGGGTTGCAAAGAGTTGGACACGACTGAGCAACTGAACTGAACTGAACTGATAGCTCAGTTGGTAAAGAATCCACCTGCAATGCGGGAGACCTGGGTTTGATCCCTGGGTTGGGAACATCCCCTGGAGAAGGGAAAGGCTACCCACTCCAGTATTCTGGCCTAGAGAATTCCATGGACTATCCATGGGGTGGCAAAGAGTCAGACATGACTGACTTTCACTTCACATTCTCAGTCTTTACCCTTGGGCCTCTGTTCTTTTAACTATTACCAAAGTCCCATCTTTTAAAATGAATGACCCAGTATGAAATTTCAGAACAGCTAAACTTGATTTGTCTATTTACTCACCTCTTTTAAATGTAAAATAAAATTGTGTTTGTGTGTAAAATCCCCCAGCACCAATGAAAATCGCAATTCTACATTTGCTGAGAAATATCTTTATTTGTCCTCTGGGAGATCTTAAACTTTAGCTGGCTTCTATTAAACTTTTATGAGAACAAAATGAGTGAATGACTTTTTCTTCAAACAGGTACTTTTTGTTGTTTCAAAGAAAGAACACATACTTGAAACAGAAAGTGTTCTTTTAAACAAATTACTCAAAAACAAAAAAGTAAAAATATGAGGGAGAGGTTTGGGTAAGATAATCACTACCACCCCAAAGTAGCAGAATATTAAAATTTTGTCATCATTATCTGACTTTGTCTAAATATTGCTTCAGATATCTCCCCAAGGAGGTCTAGTCTGCTATCATTATAAATTCATATTTTTATGTGAATTCTTAGTCTCCCTTCTCTGTTCTAATATAAAATGCAAATGCTCCTGGGAGCTGTGATCTGTTTAGGAAGGCTTTTGCTAAAAGGTCCTGGCAGGGGAAATAACAGAACTGTGATCTGAAGGGCGTCATGGTGCCATTTAATAGTTCTGCCTCCGTTCAACCTTGTGTTTTTACTTGAAATCAAACCACCTGCCTAAAATCCAGAAAAGGAGAAAAAAAGGGGGGTGGGGAATATATTCAACATTGAGGTCCATGTAACGAATGTCACATGTTGACCAGTCAGTTGTTTCCTAACATAATAATCCTTGGGTTTCCTGTGTCTTCCTATCCCCCAGTCACTAAAGCACACATGTGGGCTTGCAGTAGGCTGATACATGGTCCCCTACATGTCCGAAGCCTACTTCCCAGAGCCCATCAGTGCACCACCTTACATGGCAGATAAGAATAGGGTGAGGGTATTTTGATAGGAAAATGATCCTGGGCTATCCAGGGAGCCCATTGTCATCACAGGGCTTTTGTACAGTGGCAGGAGGCTGGGAGAGGAATGACTATATTATGCTGGTGTGCTGTAAAGATGGAGGGAGGGCACCGCTAGCAGTTGGAATTATTATTATTCCAGGTGTCTCCAGAAGGAATTTAGCCCTGTGCACCCATTTTATACTTCCGACCTCTAGAACCATGAGATAATAAATTTATGCATCAGGCCCTTCCTGCCGTTCTCCATGTTGCTGCAAGACCCACCACATGGAAACACAAATGGGGCTATAAAAAGCCCTATGGAGAAAACCCTTAATTTCTTTGTATTGCCTTTAAAAAGAAACCCAAACGTCCTGTGAAGTGCCCAGCCTTGTGCTGGACCTGGTCCCTGTCTGTTTCTCCAGGGTTATCAGAAGACAGTGGCAGTTTCCAAGTCAGATGTCTGGGTTTGCCTTCCGCTTGTGCCACTTATACCACCTGTGTGACCTTGGCCAAATTAACCTCTCTGTGCTTCAGTGTCCTCACTGGCTGTTTGTTAAGGTTGATTTATTAATACAATGCCTGACACTGTCTAAGCACAATATAAATCGTTAGATGAACTTATTATTGTGAGTATTCACAAATGTCATTGGCTCATAGAAGACACTAAACAAACATTGGGTTGGATGGATGGACGAATGAAGGAAAGAAAATAGTATCACATTCACAACTTTGTTTGTTGTTGTTCACTCGCTCAGTTGTGTCCAACTCTGCCACCCCATGGACTGCAGCACGTCAGGCTTCCCTGTCCTTCACCATCTCCTGGAGCTTGCCCAAACTCATGTCCATTGAGTTGGTGATGCCATCCAACCATCTGTTCCTCTGTCATCCTCTTCTCTTCCTGCCTCAGCCTTTCCCAGCATCAGGATCTTCTCCAGTGAGTCAGCTTTTGGCATCAGGTGGCCGAACTGTTGGAGCTTCAACTTCAGTATCAGTCCTTCCAATGAATATTCAGGACTGGTTTCCTTTAAGGTGGATTGGTTGGATCTCCTTGCTGTCCAAGGGACTCTCAAGAGTCTTCTCCAACACTGCAGTTCAAAAGCATCAATTCTTCGGTACTCAGCTTTCTTTATAGTCCAACTCTCACATCCATACATGACTACTGGAAAAACCATAGCTTTGACTATATGGACCTTTGTCAGCAAAGTAATGTCTCTGCTTTTTAATACACTGTCTAGGTTCGTCATAGCTTTTCTTCCAAGGAGCAGGTGTCTTTTAATTTCATTGCTGCAGTCACCATCTGCAGTGATTTTGGAGCCCAAGAAAGTAAAGTCTGGCACTGTTGCCATTGTTTCCCCATCTATTTGCCGTGAAGTGATGGTACCAGATGCCATGATCTTTGTTTTTTGACTGTTGAGTTTTAAGCCAGCTTTTTCACTCTCCTCTTTTACCTTCATCAAGAAACTCTTTAGTTCCTCTTCACTTTCTGCCATACGGGTGGTGTCATCTGCATATCTGAGGTTATTGATATTTCTCCCTGCAATCTTGATTGCAGCTTGAGCTTCATCCAGCCCAGCATTTCTCATGATGTACTCTGCATATAAGTTAAATAGCAGGGTGACAAAATACAGCCTTGACATACTCCTTTCCCAACAAATTCTCTTGCTTTTTCTATGATCCAGCGGATGTTGGCAATTTGATCTCTAGTTCCTCTGACTTTTCTAAAACCATCTTGAACATCTGGAATTTCACGGTTCATGTATTGGGGAAGCCTGGCTTGGAGAATTTTGAGCATTACTTTACTAGCATGTGAGATTTACTAGCGGAATGCAAACTAGTGTGTGCAATTATGCGGTAGTTTGAGCATTCTTTGGCATTGCCTTTCTTTGGGATTGGAATGAATACTGACCTTTTCCAGTCCTGTGGCCACTGCTGAGTTTTCCAAATTTGCTGGCATATTGAGTGCAGCATTTTAACAACATCTTTCAGGATTTGAAATAGCTCAGTTGGAATTCCATCACCTGCTATACATATGCAATTGCTTCTTTCTCTAGTTTGCAGAAATGAATCTCTAGTTTCAGAAGAGAACACAATCATAACTTAGATGAGTGAAGAGACAGCTACACACTTGGGAGCCAAATTTTGGCACTGAAATATATAAACTGGATCAAAGATGTGATTTCTTGTGAAGAAAGATAGAAGCTGTCCACTTTTGAGGGAATCTTTAAGCAACACTAAAACTTATATTCTAACCAGCATTAGTGAGTTTTCAGATGAGAATTGATAACTGTTAAGACCTAATGTTGATACATATGATAATTACTGATACTTATTCATTCTTATCTCATATTCTTAACATTTCTTTTTAATATGTTGCCTACTCATGAATGTGGTGCTTTTAGAAATATGATAGAAACCTGCCCTCCTCTAACAATAGTCTCTGTTCATAATATTTGATTTCGGTTATATTGCAGCCTCTCTGGTGGCTCAGTGGTAAAGAATCTGCCTGCAGTGCAGGCAATATGGGAGATGTGAATTTGATCCCTGGGTCGGGAGGATCCCTTGGAGAAGGAAATGGCAACCCACTCCAGTATTCTGGCCGTGAAATCTCATGCAGAGAGGAGCCCGGCAGGCTGCAGTCCATAGGGTTGCAAAGAGTAGGACACGACTGAGCGCACACACTGCGCGATATACTATGCAAAGAGAAAATTTCCCACAGGATTGCAGTATGATAAATGTCAGTTCCTCGGCAGGTGGACTTCGACGTCCCTTAGGACCAGCTTATATTAAGAGATAATAGTAAACATACTGTGTGGAAGAGGAGGGAATTCTGTAGGGCGGTGGTCATCTTCACTATACCGAGGAGGGGCGTTTTATGTATAAAGTTCTTCCCCTTCTAGTTTAATAGCCTCAAAGTTCTTTCTTCTACCTTTACATGTAAATGCTTTAATAATTGAATAAGCATTCCTTGAGAGTTTTCTAAAATATATACTTAAAAAACTTCACGGTCTAGCTGTTTTTTTGCTAATTTGTAGGAAGAGAATATTTTGGTTGAGTTTATTAAGGTATAACGTACATGCAGCAAAGTTTACCCTTCTTAGTGTGCTGTGCTGACTTTTGAGGGAGACACAGTCAGGCGATTGCCATCGTCATCAAGAAACAGAACCGTCCTGTAACCTGCCTCCTAAATTCTCTCATGCTCCTTTGTAGTAAGCCCTTCCCTCCACCCCCAGTCAACAGCTGACCTGTTTTCAGTAGTTTTCTCTCCTGTTTTAGTTTTCCTGTTTATTTTTTAAAATTGGAGTATAGTTGAGTTACAGTGTTCTTTTCATTTTTACTGTACAGTGAAATGAATCAGTTATATATATATATATATATATATATATATATCTCCTCTCTTTTAAAGATTCTGCTCCTAATAGATTATTAGAGTATTGAGTAGAGTTCCCTATGCTATAAAGTAGGCTCCGATTAGTTATCTGTTCTAAATACAATAGTGTATATATGTTCATCCCAGTTTCCCGGTTTATCCCAGCCCCTTTTTCCCTTGGTAACCTTAAGTTTGTTATCTACATCAGTGACTCAATTTCTGCTTCGTAAATAGGTTCATTTGTACCATTGTTTTTTTACATCTCTCATATAAGTGATATCGTATGATGTTTGTCTCTCTGTGTCTGACTTACTTTACTCAGTATGACACTCTCTAGGCCCATCTGTGTGCTGCGTCTGGCATTATTTCACTCCTTTTATGGATGAGTAGTATTCCATTGTCCATACGTACCACATCTTCATTATCCATCCCTCCATCCGTGGACGTTTAGATTGCTTCCATGTCTTGGCTGTTGCAAATAGTGCTGCAGTGAATATTGGGGTGCACGTATCCTTCTGAACTGTGGTTTTCTCTGGATTTATACCCAGGAGTGGGATTGCTGGATCAAACGGTAATTCTGTTTTTTGTGTTTTAAGGAACCTCTATACTATTCACCATAGTGGCTGTACCAACTTATTAATACATTCCCGCCAACAGTGTAGGAGGGCTCCCTTTTCTCTGCATCCTCTCCAGCATTTATTGTTTGTAGGTGATTTTGATGGTGGCCGTTCTAACCAGTGTGAGGTGGCATCTCATTGTACTTTTCATTTGCATTTCTCTAGTAATTAGTGATACCGAGCTCCCTTTCTTGTGCCTCTTGGCTGTCTCTCTGTATGTCTTTTTTGGAGAAAGATCTCTTAAGGTCTTCCACCCGCTTGATTGTATCTTTTTTTTGTTGTTGTTCTTTGATCTTGAGCTGTGTGAATTGTTTGTATATCTTGGAGACTAGTCCCTTGTCTGTTTCATTTGCAAATATTTTCTCTCATTCTGTGGGTTTTCTTTTTGTTTTATGTGGGTTTTTTTTTTTCCCCTGATGGTTTACTTTGCTGTGCAAAAGCTTTTAAGTTTAATTAGGTCTCATTTGTTTACTTTTGTTTTTATTTTCATTACTCTAGGAGGTGGATCAAAAAAGATATTGCTGCTGTTTATGTCAAGGAGTATTTTTCCTGTTTTCCTCTAAGTTTTATAGTATCTGGTCTTATGTTTAGGTCTTTAATCTATGTAGAGTTCATTTTTGAGTAGTGGTATTAGGGAGTGTTCTAATCTCATTAATTTACCTGTAGCTGTTCAGTGTTCCCAGCACCAGTTATTAAATAGATTATCTTTTCTCCATTGTATATCCTTCCCTTCTTTGTCATAGATTAGGTCACCGTACATATGTGGATTTATCTCTTGACTTTATATCCCTTTTCCATTGATCTGTATTTCTGCGTTTGTGCCAGTACCATACTGTTCTGTAGTATAGTCTGAAGTCATGGAGCCTGATTGCTCCAGTTCCGTTTTTATTTTTCAACATGGTCTTGGCTATTTGGAGTCTTCTGTGTCTGTCACTATACTTCTGCTTCCTCCAGGGAGTCCCATAAGTAGAATCAGTCTGTACATAGCCTCCTGAGTCTGGCTTTCTTGACTGGGGTTTTGGATGTATTGTTTGGGTCAGCAGTTAATTCTTTTATATTGCTGAGTAATATTTCTTTGTATGGACAGACCACCATTTACGAATCCATTTATTTTTGAAGTAAAGTTGACTTATTTCCAGACTTGAAGGATTATCAGTAAAGCTACTATAACAATTCAATACATTTTTTTTAAAGTATGAACGTAAGTTTTTACTTCTCTCAAGTAAATATCTAGGAATGGGATTTCCTTGTATGGTGGGTATATACAGAACTCAGAAACCATCAGGTTGTTTCCCAGAGTGGCTGCATCAGTTTGTATTTTCACCAGCAGTGTATGAGAGTTCCAGCTGGTCTGCATCCTCACCTGCACTTGATATTACTGTTTTTTCTTTTTTAATTAAAATGTTCCCTGAGTATGTAATGACATCTCATTGTGGTTTTGCTTTGCATTTTCCTAATGTCTGTTGATGTTCAATTCGTTTACATAGGCTTGGTTGCCAGCCATGTAGCTTCTATCATTCCATTTATTTCTGCATTGTATTGTGTGTGTTTGCATATACTTTAGCTACTATTATATTTGAATTTAT
The DNA here is from genome assembly GCF_023091745.1 of Budorcas taxicolor. Lineage (NCBI taxonomy): Eukaryota > Metazoa > Chordata > Mammalia > Artiodactyla > Bovidae > Budorcas > Budorcas taxicolor. The sequence continues at coordinate 37,400,612 of NC_068910.1, forward strand.
TGTTTATTATATAAATTCAAAGCTATAAGTATGTGCTTCTGTATAAAAATGCAAATAATTGTTATATATTAACCTAGAATCCTAAGACCTTGTCAGATTCACTTACTGGTTCTAATAGTTTTGTCAGCTCCTGAGATATCTGTGTGAACTACTATGTGATCTGAAAACAGTTTTGCTTCCTTCTCAAATACAACTTTTTAATGTCTTAAATTAATTTGTATTGGAGTATAGTTGCTTGATAATGTTGTGTTAGTTTCTGCTATATAACAAAGTGAATCAGTTGTATGTATACATATATCCCCTTTTTTTTTAAATTTCCGTTCCATTTAAGTCAGCACAGAGCATTGAGTAAAGTTCCCTGAGCTAAACAGAAGGTTCTTATTAGTTACCTATTTTATACATAGTATCAGTACTGTATATTTGTCAATCCCAGTCTTCCCATTATTCCCAGTACCCTCCTGCCTTGGTGTCCATACGTTTGTTCTCGATGTCCTTGTCTCTCTCCCTCTGCTTTGCAAATAAGATTATCTATGCTGTTATCTTAGATTCCACACATTTTCATCACTATATGATATTTGTCATCTTCTTTCTGACTTATTTCACTCTGTATGACAGCCCCCCGGTTCAATCACGTCTCTACAAATGACCCAGTTTTATTCCTTTTTATGGCTGAGGAATATTCCATAGTGGTCTTTGCTGGTGGCTCAGTGGTAAAGAATCTGCCTGCCAGTGCAGGAGGCATAGGTTTGATCCCTGGCTCAGGAAGATCCTCTGAAGAAGGAAATGTCAACCTACTCCAGTGTTCTTGCCTGGGAAATCCCACGGACAGAGGAGCCTGGTGGGCTACATTCCATGGGATCTGAAAAGAATCAGACACAACTTAGCGACTGAACAACAATAATATTCCATTGGACATATGTACCGCATCTTTTTGAGCAAACTCTAGGAGACAGTGAGGGGTTGGGAAGCCTGGTGTGCTGCAGTTCATGGCACTGCAGGAACTGTTGACAGCAAGAGTCAGACAACTTAGTGACTGAACACCAGCAACCACTGCATCTTTATTTATTCCTCTGGCTATTCATGGGGCATTGAGGTTGCTTCCATGTCCTGGCTGTTGTTAATAGTGCTGCATGCACATTGGGTTTCATGTGTCTTTTGGAATTATGGTTTTCTCTCAGAGTATGTCCAGTAGTGAAATTACTAGGTCATGTCATACTTCTATTTTTAGTGTTTCAAGAGACTTTTATACTGTTCTCCATCAGTTCAGTTCAGGCGCTCAGTCATGTCTGACTCTGCAACCCCATGGACTGCAGCACGCCCGGCCTCCCTGTCCATCACCAACTCCCGGAGTTTACTCAGACTCATGTCCATTGAGTTGGTGATGCCTTCCAACCATCTCGTCCTCTGTTATCCCCTTCTCCTCCTGCCTTCAATCTTTCCCAGCATCAGGGTCTTTTCAAATGAGTCAGTTCTTCGCATCAGGTGGCCAAAACATTGGAGTTTCAGCTTCAGCATCAGTCCTTCCAGTGAATATTCAGGACTGATTTCCTTTAGGATAGACTGGTTGGATTTCCTTGCGGTCCAAGGGACTCTCAAGAATCTTCTCTGTTTGCCATAGTCGTTATATCAATTTGCATTTCCACTGTCAGTGCAAGAGGGTTCCCTTTTCCTTCACACCTTCTCCAGTATTTATTGTTTGTAGATTTCTAAATAATGACAATTCTGATTTGTGTAAGGTGGTACCTCACTGCAGTTTAGATTTGCATTTCTTTAGTAATTAGTAATGTAGAACATCTTTTCTTATGTTTTTTGGCCATCTGCATGTCTTCATTGGAGAAATGTCTATTTATGTCTTCCACCTAGTTTTTGATTGAGTTGTCTACATAGAGCTGTATTTGCTGTTTGTATATTTTAGAGATTAATCCTTTGTCAGTTGCCTCATTTGCACATATTTCTCTCATTCTGAGGGTTGCTGTTTCATCTTTTTTATGATTTCCTTTGCTGTGCAAAAGCTTTTAAGTTTCATTAGGTCCTGTATGTTTATTTTTGTTTTTATTTTCATTACTGTAGAAGGTGGCTCAAAAAAGAATCTTGCTGTGATTTAGAGAATGTTGTGTCTGTGATTTCTTCTTAAGAGTTTATGATTCCCTCTTAAGAGTTTCATGATGTCTGGCCTTGCATTCAAGTCTTTAATCCACTTTGAGTTTACTTTTGTGTACAGTGTGAGGGAGTATTCTAATTTCATTTGTTTACCATAGCTGTCCATTTTTCCCAGTACCCCTTATTAAAGAGACTGTCTTTTCTCCATTGTATATTCTTGCCTCCTTTGTCATAGATTAGGTGACTATATGTGCGTGGGTGTATCTCTGGGCTTTCTATCGTATCTTTTACTTCTTTTCCTTGCCTTATGTTAACAATTTGAACTGTGGTAAAATTTTGAAAAGAAACACTGAGAATAGGTATTCTTTTTGCTGATGTTAGCAGCAAAGTGGCCAGTATTTTATCATTAAATGTGATATTACCTGTATGTTTTTCATAGATGCTCTTTGCCAAGATTGTAGAAGTTGTCCTACTAATTTTCAGAGTTTTTAATCATGAATATATGTTGAATTTCTAGTGCTTTTGATTGTGAAAATCCAGCCTCTGTGCTCCAGTGCTGAATTAGATGTTGAAGACAAGAGTTTTGGGTGAAGTAGAAAAGAATAGCTTAATTGCTTTGCCAGGCAAAGGGGCACACAGCAGTTTCATGCCTTCAAAACCCAGTGTCTCAACCCAGAAGGATTTTGTGAGGAGCTTTATGTAGCAAAGGTGAAGATGCTGATAGGATCAGGGTGTGTGCAGGACCTGTACTCCTTCAATCTGGGCCTCGGGTGATCTTTTTTTTAATTTTAATATAATTGCTTTCAGTATTGTGTTAGTTTCTGCTCTTCAATGAAGTGAATCAGTCATATGCATATATATGCCCTTTGTCAGGCTTCCTTGGTAGCTCAGCTGATAAAGAATCCACCTACAATGCAGGAGACCCCAGTTCGATTCTTGGGTTGGGAAGATCCCCTGGAGAAGGGATAGGCTACCTACTCCAGAATTCTTGGACTTCGCTGGTGGCTCAGATGGTAAAGAATCCACCTGCAATGTGGGAGGACCTGGGTTTCATCCCTGGATTGGGAAGATCCCCTAGAGGAGGGCATGGCAACCCACTCCAGTATTCTTTCTTGGAGAATCCCCATGGACAGAGGAGCCTGGCGGGCTTTAGTACATGGGGACGCAAAGAGTTGGATACAACTGAGTGACTAAACACAGCACAGCATCCCCTCTCTCCTGGAGCTCCCACCCACTACCATCTCACCTCGAGGTCTTCACAGAGCGTGAAACTGAAGTCCCTACAGCTTCCCACTAGCTAGCTAGTTTACACATGTAGTGTATAAGGCCAGGGGCGGCAGCCAGGAGGAGCCACACCACGTCCAAGGAGCAGTGGCTGCGCAGGCACAGGAGGGCCTAGAGGAGCCATCCCACGTTGAAGGTCAGGAAGGGTGGCGGTGAGGAGATACCCCTCATCCAAGGTAAGGAGCAGTGGCTGTGGTTTGCTGGAGCAGCCGTGAAGAGATACCCCACCCCCAAGGTAAGAGAAACCCAAGTAAGATGGTAGGTGTTGCAGGAGGGCATCAGAGGGCAGACACACTGAAACCATACTCACAGAAAACTAGTCAATCTAATCACACTAGGACCACAGCCTTGTCTAACTCAATGAAACTAAGCCATGCCCGCGGGGCAACCCAAGATGGGCGGGTCATGGTGGAGAGGTCTGACAGAATGTGGTCCACTGGAGAAGGGAGTGGCAAACCACTTCAGTAGTCTTGCCTTGAGAACCCCATGAACAGTATGAAAAGGCAAAATGATAGGATACTGAAAGAGGAACTCCCCAGGTCATTAGGTGCCCAGTATGCTACTGGAGATCAGTGGAGAAATAACTCCAGAAAGAATCAAGGGATGGAACCAAAGCAAAAAAAAAAAAAACCCCCACTGTGGATGTGACTGGTGATAAAAGCAAGTTCCAATGCTGTAAAGAGCAATATTGCATAGGAACCTGGAATGTCAGGTCCATGAATCAAGGCAAATTGGAAGTGGTCAGACAAGAGATGGCAACAGCGAATGTCAACATTGTAGGAATCAGCGAACTAAAATGGACTGGAATGGGTGAATTTAACTCAGATGACCATTATATCTACTACTGCAGGCAGGAATCCCTCAGAAGAAATGGAGTAGCCATCATGGTTAACAAAAGAGTCCAAAATGCAGTACTTGGATGCAATCTCAAAAACGACAGAATGATCTCTGTTCGTCTCCAAGGCAAACCATTGAATATCATGGTAATCCAAGTCTATGCCCCAACCAGTAACGCTGAAGAAGCTGAAGTTAAACGGTTCTATGAAGACCTACAAGACCTTTTAGAACTATCACCCAAAAAAGATGTCCTTTGCATTATAGGGGACTGGAATGCAAAAGTAGGAAGTCAAGAAACACCTGGAGTAAAAGGCAAATTTGGCCTTGGAATACGGAATGAAGCAGGGCAAAGACTAACAGAGTTTTGCCAAGAAAATGCACTGGTCATAGCAAACACCCTCTTCCAACAACACAAGAGAAGACTCTACACATGGACATCACCAGATGGTCAACACCGAAATCAGATTGATTATATGCTTTGCAGCCAAAGATGGAGAAGCTCTATACAGTCAACAAAAACAAGACCAGGAGCTGACTGTGGCTCTGATCATTAACTCCTTATTACCAAATTCAGACTCAAAAAGTAGGGGAAACCGCTAGACCATTCAGGTATGACCTAAATCAAATCCCTTATGCTTATACAGTGGAAGTGAGAAATAGATTTAAGGGCCTAGATCTGATAGATAGAGTGCCTGATGAACTATGGAATGAGGTTCGTGACATTGTACAGGAGACAGGGATGAAGACCATCCCCATGGAAAAGAAATGCAAAAAAGCAAAATGGCTGTCTGGGGGGGACTTACAAATAGCTGTGAAAAGGAGAGAGGTGAAAAGCAAAGGAGAAAAGGAAAGATATAAGCATCTGAATGCAGGGTTCCAAAGAATAGCAAGAAGAGATAAGAAAGCCTTCTTCAGCGATCAACGAAAAGAAATCCAGGAAAACAACAGAATGGGAAAGACTGAGATCTCTTCCAGAAAATTAGAGATACCAAGGGAACATTTCATGCAAGGATGGGCTTGATAAAGGACAGAAATGGTCTGGACCTAACAGAAGCAGAAGATATTAAGAAGAAGTGGCAAGAATACACGGAAGAACTGTACAAAAAAGATCTTCACGACCCAGATAATCATGATGATGTGATCACTCATCTAGAGCCAGACATCCTGGAATGCGAAGTCAAGTGGGCCTTAGAAAGCATCTCTACGAACAAAGCTAGTGGAGGTGATGGAATTCCAGTTGAGCTGTTTCAAATCCTGAATGATGATGCTGTGAAAGTGCTGCACTTAATATGCCAGCAAATTTGAAAAACTCAGCAGTGGCCACAGGACTGGAAAAGGTCAGTTTTCATTCCAGTCCCAAAGAAAGGCAAGGGCAAAGAATGCTCAAACTACAACACAGTTGCACTCATCTCACATGCTAGTAAAGTAATGCTCAAAATTCTCCAAGCCAGTCTTCAGCAATACATGAACCATGAACTTCCTGATGTTCAAGCTGGTTTTAGAAAAGGCAGAGGAACCAGAGATCAAATTGCCAACATCCACTGGATCATGGAAAAAGCAAGAGAGTTCCAGGAAAACCTATTTCTGCTTTATTGACTATGTCAAAGCCTTTGACTGTGTGGATCACAATAAGCTGTGGAAAATTCTGAAAGAAATGGGAATACCAGACCACCTGACCTGCCTCTTGAGAAAGCTGTATGCAGGTCAGGAAGCAACAGTTAGAACTGGACATGGAACAACAGACTGGTTCCAAATAGGAAAAGGAGTACGTCAAGGCTGTATATTGTCACCCTGCTTATTTAACTTCTATGCAGAGTATATCATGAGAAATGCTGGACTGGAAGAAACACAAGCTGGAATCAAGATTGCTGGGAGAAATATCAATAACCTCAGATACGCAAATGGAACCACCCTTATGGCAGAAAGTGAAGAGGAACTAAAAAGCCTCTTGATGAAAGTGAAAGAGGAGAGTGAAAAAGTTGGCTTACAGCTCAACATTCAGAAAATGAAGATCATGGCATCCGGTCCCATCACTTCATGGGAAATAGATGGGGAAACAGTGGAAACAGTGGCAGACTTTATTTTTGGGGGCTCCAAAATCACTGCAGATGGTGACTGCAGTCATGAAATTAAAAGATGCTTACTCCTTGGAAGAAAAGTTATGACCAACCTAGATAGCATATTCAAAAGCAGAGACATTACTTTGCCGACTAAGGTCCGTCTAGTCAAGGCTATGGTTTTTCCTGTGGTCATGTATGGATGTGAGAGTTGGACTGTGAAGAAGGCTGAGCGCCGAAGAATTGATGCTTTTGAATTGTGGTATTGGAGAAGACTCTTGAGAGTCCCTCGGACTGCAAGGAGATCCGACCAGTCCATTCTGAAGATCAGCCCTGGGATTTCTTTGGAAGGAATGATGCTAAAGCTGAAACTCCAGTACTTTGGCCATCTCATGCGAAGAGTTGACTCGTTGGAAAAAACTCTGATGCTGGGAGGGATTGGGGGCAGGAGGAGAAGGGGACGACCGAGGATGAGATGGCTGGATGGCATGACTGACTCGATGGATGTGAGTGTGAGTGAACTCCAGGAGTTGGTGATGGACAGGGAGGCCTGGCCTGCTGTAATTCATGGGGTCACAAAGAGTCGGACACGACTGAGCAACTGAACCGAACTGAATGACGTTGAGCATCTTTTCATGTGCCTTTTGGCCATCTGTACATCTTCTTTGGAAAGGTGTCTACTTAGGTGTCCCAACCATTTTTTGATTGGGTGGTTTGTTTTTTTAATACTGAGATGCATGAGCTGTTTATATACTTTGGAGATTATTCCATTGACTGTTGCTTTGTTTGCAAATATTTTTTCCCATTCTGAGGGTTGTCGTCTTATTTATGCTTTCCTTTGCTTCAACTTTTAGGTTTAATTAGGTCCCATTTTTATTTTCAGTGCTCTAGTTGGTGGATCAAAAAAGATGCTGTGATTTAGATCAAAGTGTGTTTTCTCTAAGTTTTATAGTGTTTTACATTTATGTCTTTAATCCATTTTGAATTTATTTTTGTGAGTTTTGCCACCAGAACACACGGTCATAGCAAACACCCTCTTCCAACAACACAAGAGACAACTCTGCACATGGACATCACCAGATAGTCAATACCAAAATCAGACTGATTACATTCTTTGCAGCCAAAGTTGGAGGAGCTCTATACAGTCAGCAAAAACAAGACCTGGAGGTGACTGTGGCTCAGATCATGATCTCCTTATGAAAAGATTCAGGCTTAAATTGAAGAAAGTTGGGAAAACCACTAGAGCATTCAGGTCTGATCTACATAAAATCCCTTATGATTATACATCAGAAGTAAAGTCCAGTGCTGTAAAGAACAATATTGCATAGGAACCTGAAATGTTAGGTCCATGAATCAAGGTAAATTGGATGTTGTCAAACAGGAGATGGCAAGAGTGAACGTCGACATTGTAGGAGTCAGTGAACTATAATGCACCAGAACTGGTAAATTTAATTCAGATGACCACTATATACTACTGTGGGCAAGAATCCCTTAGAAGAAATGGAGTAGCCCTCATAGTCAACAGAAGAGTTAAAAATGCAGTACTTGGGTACAATCTCAAAAACAACAGACTGATCTCTGTTCGTTTCCAAGGCAAACCATCCAGTATCACAGTAATCCAAGTCTATGACCCAACCACTAATGCTGAAGAAGCTGAAGTTAAATGGTTCTATGAAGACCTACAAGACCTTCGAGAATTAACACCAAAAGAGATGGCCTTTTCATCATAGGGGACTGGAATGCAAAAGTAGGAAGTCAAGAGATACCTGGAGTACCTGCCAAGTTTGGGCTTGGAGTACAAGATGAAGCAGGGCAAAGGCTAACAGAGTTTTGCCAAGAGACTGCACTGGTCATAGGGAACACACTCTTTGAACAACACAAGAGATGACTCTACAGATGGACATCACCAGATGGTCAATAAAAAAATCAGATTGATTATATTCTTTGCAGCCAGAGATAGAGAAGCTCTATACAGTCAGCAAAATAAGACTGGGAGCTGACTGTGGCTCAGATCATGAACTCCTTATTGCAAAATTGAGACTTAAATTCAAGAAGGTAGGGAAAACCACTAGATAATTCAGGTATGACCTAAATCAAATCCCTTATGATTATACAGTGGAAGTGACAAATAAATTCAGGGGATTCGATATGATAGACAGAGTGCCTGAAGAACTATGGACAGAGGTTCCTGACATTGTACAGGATGCGGTGATCAAAATCATTCCAAAAAGAAATGCAAAAAGGCAAAATGGTTGAGGAGGCCTTACAGACAGCTGAGAAAAGAAGAGAAGCAAAAGGCAAAGGAGAAAAGGAAAGATCATTCCATCTGAATGCAGAGTTCCACAGAATAGCAAGGAGAGATAAACCTTTTCTAAGTGATCAATACAAAGAAATAGAGGAAAACAAGAGAATGAGAAAGACTAGAGATCAAGATCTCTGGGAGAAATATCAAGCTCAGATATGCAAATGATAACACACTATTGGCAGAAAGCAAAGAGGAACTAAAGAGTCTCTTGATGAGAGTGAAAAAGCTGGCTTAAAACTCAGCCTTCAAAAAACAAAGATTGCAGGATCCAGTCCCATCACTTCATGGGAAATAAATGGGGGGAAAGTGGAAACAGAGACATTTTATTTTCTTGGGCTCCAGAATCACTGCAGACAGTGACTGCAGCCATGAAATTTAAAGACACTTACTCCTTGGAAGGAAAGCTATGACCTAGACAACATATTAAAAAGCAGAGACATCACTTTGCCAACAAAGGTCCCCATAGTCAAAGCTATGGTTTTTCCAGTAGTCATGTACAAATGTGAGAGTTGGACCATAAAGAAGGCTGAGGGTCAAAGAATTGATGATTTTGAATTGTGTGCAGGGGAAGACTCTTGAGAATCCCTTGAATATCAGGCATATCAAACCAGTCAATCCTAAAGGAAATCAACCCTGAATATGCATTGGAAGGACTGGTATTGAAGCTGAAGCCCCAATATTTTGGCCACTTGTTGTGAAGAGCCGACTCATTGGAAAAGGCCCTAATACTGGAAAAGATTGAAGGCAGGAGAAGGGAGCAACAGAATTAGATGGTTCGATTGTATCAGCAACTCAATGGACATGAGTTTGAGCAAACTCTGGGAGATAGTGAAGGACAGGGAAACCTGGTGTGCTGCAGTTTATGGGGTCATGAAGAGTTGGATACAACTAAGCGACTGAACAACAGCATAGTGTTAGATACTGTTCTTATTTCATTCTTTTATATGGCACTGTCCAGCTTTTCCAGCATCTCTTATTGAAGTCTTTCTTGTCTCTATTGCATATCCTTGCCTCCTTTGTCATATGTGAATTGCCCACAGATTGGTGGGTTTATCTATGGGCTTTCTATCCTGTACCGTTGGTCTATATTTCTTGTTTTATGGTAGCACCATACTTTCTTGATTACTGTGGCTTTGTAGTATATTTGGAAGTTGGGAGCCTGATTCCTTCAGCTCTGTTTTTCTTTCTCAAGATTGCACTGGCTATTTAGGATTCATATGTTCTCCTGAAGAGCTTCTCTGGTCCTTTAGTCTACAATAAAGAATGTTAACATCTTTAATTTGTTGGGGGTTTTATTTCTATAAAAGAGCTCAAAGATACTGTTATTTGTATCCCTTGAGTTGGAACCAGGACCCTGTCTGAAGGCTATATTACTGCGTCTTGCCTGCTCCTCACTTGCCTCTGCATCCCCTCCCTTACCTGACTGACAACTGTTTGAAAGGTTTCTGTGCCCAGGAGCCCCTCAGGGTCCAGCTCTGTTTCACTTATTCTGCAACTAGAGAGATGATACAGTTTTTCTTTATCAGCCTGTAATATGATAAGTAACACTGATTGTTTTTTAAATATTGAATCCACCTTGCATTCCTGAATAAACCCAACATTATCCAACTTTATGGATTCAATTTGCTAATACTACATTAGAGATATTTGTTTTCATGTTCATATGGATATTAATCTGTAAATTCTATTTTGGTAGTATCTATTTGAAGTTTGTTATCAGTGTATGCTGGCCTCAAATGAAAGGAAGACCATTCCCTCTATTTGCTGTGCAAAAACTGTGCAAATTTGGTGTCCTTTCTTCCTTAAGTGGTTGATAAATTTGACCACTGAAACCATCTGTGTCTGGAATTATCTTTGTTAGAAGTTTGTTGAACTAAACTCCATTTCTTTAATAGCAAATGTATGGATGCGAGAGTTGGACTGTGAAGAAAGCTGAGCGCCGAAGAATTGATGCTTTTGAACTGTGGTGTTGGAGAAGACTCTTGAGAGTCCTTTGGACTGCAAGGAGATCCAACCAGTCCATTCTAAAGGAGATCAGCCCTGGGTGTTCTTTGGAAGGAATGATGCTAAAGCTGAAACTCCAGTACTTTGGCCACCTCATGTGAAGAGTTGACTGATTGGAAAAGACTGATGCTGGGAGGGATTGGGGGCAGGAGGAAAAGGGGACGACAGAGGATGAGATGGCTGGATGGCATCACCGACTCGATGGACGTGAGTTTGAGTGAACGCCGGGAGATGGTGGACAGGGAGGCCTGGCGTGCTGCAATTCATAGGGTCGCAAGGAGTCGGACACGACTGAGCAACTGAACTGAACTGATTCAGATGTTAAAGTGTCATCCAAGGTTAATTTTAGTACGTTGTATTTTTTCAAAGGATTTGTCTATTTCAGCTACAATATCAAATTGTTTGCCACACCAATTAGTGTATAGAATAGTAACGTGAGTCAAGTGCCAACCAGAGAGCAGGCAAGAATAACAAACAGTTACTGAGCCCTTCCCCTTTACTAGAGCATAACATGACATTTAAGCCTGGCAATTCCCTGAGATAGGTTCTGTTGATAGTCTCATTTTACAAAAGAAGTTGGTGTCACTTGTCCAGAGTCACACAGGTATGCAGTACAGATGGGTGTCTAACAGCCCCAGGGCCAGAGAAAGGTGCGGTGAGGTATAATTAAAATAAATGTACAGCCCCTGGTTCCTCGGGTCCCCCCAGGAGCAAAGCCTGGCTGTGCAGGACTGGGAAGAACTGGGTCGCTGCCGGTGGGAGAGACAGGGAGAGCCTGGTAAAGTACCGCCCACTCCCTTCTGCGACTTCCCATTTGCGGTCAACCGGCGCGCATTGGTGACGTCACGGCGCCTGCCGCCCGGAAGTGTACGCGAGGGCGACGGAGCCGTGGGGACGGTGAGAAGGCGTGCGGGGACGTGCGGGTGCGCGCTGCTGGGGGTCGAGCAGCCGCGATGGCAGGACCCTGGGGCTGTCCCACGGGCTTGGTCTTGGGGAAGGCGGGTGCGGGGGCGGTGAGAGGCCTCTTCCGCCCTCGGGAATAGAGCCCACTGTCTAGGTCGTGGGACCGCTTTCTGCTACATCTGACTGCGGGCTGATTCATCGGGCTTCCCCTGGGCGCTTTCCCTTCCTTGCGGCCGGGCCTCTGGCCTCCCTTGTAGGTCCAGCACCTGTTGGGAGGGGACAGGACACGCCGTTTCAGGGCCTGGGTTCCCGCCTGGTGTTCTGTGTAGAAGTGTGGAAGGAAGTGTGGTGTTTTTCCTCCCCAGTCCTTTGGATAAGGAGAACTCGCCCCCTGGTGGGAAACGCCGCTCTGTGAAACCGCTTTGGGATTTCTGTTGGTTTCTGTTTGCGATCTGTTGCTGCCTCCCAGAGGCCCACCCTACATGGAAAACGGAGCGTGATGATGATGGACGACAGATGGCAGGGTGTGAATGGGTGGGATTCAGGAGACTTGATGGGATAGGCGGATGGTGAATGAGGAAGAAGCGGGCAGCAAGAACAGATGATAGGAAAACATCTTGTTTTACAGTGCATAGGACATATCCTGGGGTCATGAGTCTCAGGTGTGTGTGAGCAAGTATGCTGATGTACACACGACTGTGAATTGTTCTCGAGAAGAGCAAGTGTCCCTGCAAGTGTTTGAGTTACATTTTCTGGAACCACTGTTCTTGGCAGCCTTGTACCCCTCAGGCTTTAACTGAGACCGGTCTCCCAGGAGAGCGTCCGACAGTAGAATGCGGTGTTAACATAGTAGCAAGTGCTTCAGGAGGGCAAAACCGGGTAACTGCAGGGGTAGACCCAGATGTAATTCTCCCTCACGTTGTCAGTGTTTTCCGTTTTTCACGGGATCAGGAAACGACTGTCTCTCTGTTGATAAAATCACTGCGCATCCCCTCATTGTCCTGCGCTTGTAAATTTCATCGTGGTGTGTGCATGCTTGTCTTGTAGATGCGAAGTGGTGACTTTCTCCCCAGATGCTGAGGTGCCTGGATCCCTGGCGCAGGCAGTTACTGAGCTGCAGCTGGAGTAGGCTGTGTCTTCTGAAGCACTCTGTGTTTACAATGAAGTTGCAGTCTCCAGAATTCCAGTCACTTTTCACAGAAGGATTGAAGAGTCTGACAGGTGAGAAGTCGGATGCCTCTTCTTGCTTTGGAAGCTTGTATAAATAAGAGAGGCAGAGAGGTAATGTTTTCAAGCCAACATTCAGTTTTTTTGTGAATGTAGAGCTAATGAAAGCAGGGTTTATTATGAATAATCCAAAACTATAGCCAAGTCATGAGAAGAGGCAAATAATGATTGCAGTAAAAAGCATGGCTTTTTTGTGTTACCCACATGTCCTTTATATGCATCACAGAATTGGGCTTACTGACTGAAGGATTAGATACTTTTCCTCTTGTTGTATTGTTGAGGAAGCAGAGGCTTAGGAATGTGAAATTCCTTGGCACCATTTTTATAACTAATAACTGAAGAGCTTGGATTTGAACTTTTGCAGTCTGATTTGAGAACCCAGCTTGTCACCACTAAGCTATATTTCTGGCCCAGGTATTAGTGCTTTCCAAGAGAACCAGAGGCAGAAGTAAGTGGGAGTCATCTCCATTTGTGCATATATAAACCTTATCTGGAAGGGACACAGGAAATGGCTTTAGCTAAGTGCTCGGTCACAGGAGCTTCATGTTGCTTGCCGCAGTTCTCAACTTGGTATCAGCTGTCGCTGTTACAGTGCACACAGCTGCATTGCAGACTTCATGATCTCTTAGTCATGTCTTTATAAATGCAGTGTTATTGTTCAGTGGCTCAGTCGTGTCCAGCTCTCTGGGACCCTCTGAACTGCAGTATGCCAGACTTCCCTGTCTTTCACTATCTCCTGGAGTCTGCCCAAACTCGTGTGCGTTGAGTCAATGATGCCATCCAACCATCTCATCCTCTGTCATCCCCTTCTTCTGCCCACAGTCTTTCCAAGCATCAGGGTCTTTTCCAGTGAGTCGACTCTTCACATCAGGTGGCCAGACTATTGGAGCTTCGGTTTCAGCATCAGTCCTTCCAGTGAATATTCAGGGTTGATTTCCTTTAGCGTTGACTGGTTTCATCTCCTTGTTGTCCCAGGGACTCTCAAGAGTCTTCTCCAGCACCACAGTTCAGAAGCATCAATTCTTGGGTACTCTGCCTTCTTTATGGTCCAACTCTCACATCCGTACATGACTACTGGAAAAACCATAGCTTTAACTAGATGGACCTCTGTCATCAAAGCGATGTCTCTGCTTTTTAATACACTGTTTAGGTTTGTCATAGCTTTTCTTCCAGGAAGCAGGCATCTTAATTTCATGGCTAGAGTCACCGTCCTCAGTAATTTGGGAAGTATATTGAGGTGTATATATGTAGAAACATGACCTTACATGTTGGTCTGTCCTTTAGATTCACCTGGGGAGCTTTTATAGCTTAAAAATGCTAGGGTCCCACTCCTGCCCTACTGACTGGAATCTCTGAGGAGTATGGGCATTTAGAAATTTCTGTGAAAACTACTCCCTTAATTCTGATGCCCAGAAGGTGAAGGGACCGTTGCTTTAAAGTGACTGTCCTTTTAGTAGCTGACTTTTGTTTTAATACTTGTCTGGCTGCACCAGTCTCAGCTGTGGCGTGTGGGATCTTCATTGCAGCACACAGACTCCCGAGTTTCGGCGCACGGGCTCAGTAGTTCTGGGACACGGGCTTAGTTTCTCTGACATGTGGGATCTTAGTTTTTCACCCGGGGATTGTACCCTTGTCTGCTGCATTGCAAGGTAGATTCTTAATCACTTGACCACAGGGGATGTCCCTGTATTAGCTTATTGACAAAGCTACTTTCCTGTTCTTGAAATAAGGTGATTTTTAGGTATTTGTTAGAAATAAATGGTCCAGAACTACTTGAGTTTTTTATAGACCATAGTTTCATATGGTCTTGAAGTGGGGGGCCTAAAGTAGATACTTCGCTCTGAATTAGAGTGAAAAAGAGAAATGGGTGAAATTAATTTTAATAACTTTTTAGTACATCTCATTTAATTCAGCACATCTAAGATACCGTCATTTTAAAGTCCTATTTGTGTACAAATTATGAGTGACATATTTCCCACTCTTGCTTATAATCTTTGATATCTGGTGTTTAGTATAGACCATCTTAACTCAGACTCACCACATTTCAAGTGCTCAGGAACCACATGTGGCTACTGTGTGTACAGCTCATATCTGTAGGTTCTGACTTACAACTGAATGAGAGTTTGTTCTTTCTTTATATGTCTCTCCCAGCTCCCACTCTTACCATCTTCACTGTAAGAGGTTTCTTGGAAGATAGCCAAATGACTGGGTGTAGCAAATTTATTTATTTTGGCTGTGCTGGGTCTTCACTGCTGTGCCCTTTTTTTTCCGCCTAGTTGCGGCAAGTGGGGGCTTCTCATTGCAGGCGCTTCTCTTGTTGCAGGGCATGGGCTGTGTGGCACGAAGCCTTCAGTCCTTGTGGTGTGTGAGCTCAGCAGCTAATGGCTCCTGGGCTCCGGAGCACAGGCTCTCTAGTTGTGGCACATGGCCGTAGTCGCTCCATAGCACGTGGGATCTTCCCGGACCAGGGACTGCACCCACGCCTCCTGCATTGGCAGGTGGAATCTTTACTACTGAGCTATCAAGGAAGCCCCTTCTGTGTTTTTCTTTTGGAAACAAGACCGAGGATATTGATTACTGTAGGTCCTTGAACAGTTTTTTACCAGTTGCATTTGGCTTCCTAACCCTGACTTCCGGAGCCGAATGTGCTTTACCTTGAGGTGATGTCCCAGGAAGTGAGAAACGGAAGAGTGCGGTAGAGAGAGGCAGGATTTGGCCCATGGCCTTGGCCTTGAAACACCAACCCAGGTTTTCTCGGTTATAGCGGAAGTGGCAAGGATGTAATCTTTTAGTGCAACGCCCGACAGTTAGAAAATCAAATAGTTACTTCTATATGATCTCTGCTAGTTTCTACAGACTTGAATGTCTTGCTAAAATACAGTGTTCTGTGTGAAAACCATGCGCAAAAGCAACAAAGGAAAAAAAAGGCGGCTGTTGCACGGTGCTGCTGCGCAGCTCAATACTGTACCAGTTAAATCATGATGGCTGTTTTGCCAAATGTAAAATTAGTTTCCAGTGTGCAAGAATTTGGGAGGTTTAGGATCGTGTATGATGCTCATATAGAATTTTATGTCAGTTTATTTCATGTAATTTGTTTTCCTTTTGCTTAAGGATAGCCATATAATACTGTTTTGTTTAGTTGCTAGGTCATGTCTGACTCTTTGTGACCCCATGGACTGTATAGCCCATCAGGCTTCTCTGTCCATGGGATTTTCCAGCCAAAAAGGCTAAAGTGGGTTGCCATTTCCTCCTCCCAGGGATCTTCCTGACCCCGGGATCGAACGCACGTCTCCTGCTTTGGCAGGCCAATTCTTTACCACTGAGCCCCTTAGGAAGCCCCTCCTTCATTCTATACATGAGGCTAAGTTCCAAATGTAATAATTTTTGTGTAAGTTAAGTTTTGTGTAAGTTAAAATATGGACCCCATAGTTTGTGTAAATTTTGTGTACGTTGTTGTTGTGTAGTCGCTCAGTCCTGTCTGATTCTTTGCGAGCCCGTGGACCATGCTTCCCTGTCCTTTACCATCTCCCGGGGTTTGCTCTAGTTAATGTTCATCAAGTCAGTGATGCCATCCAACCATTTCATCCTCTGTTGCCTCTTTCTCCTTCTGCCCTCAATCCTTCCCAGGTTCGGGGTCTTCAGTGAGTTGGATCTTTGCATCAGGTGGCCAAAGTATTGGAGCTTCAGCTTCAGCATCTGTCCTTCCAATGAATGTCTCCTTGCTATCCAAGCAGCTCTCAGGAGTTTTCTCCAGCATCAGAGTTCGTGTGACCTGTTCATGGGCCATAAAATCAATTTAGTGGTCATGACCAATGTTAAAAAATAGAGGAAATGAGATAAACAATAGAACAGGTTAGATTGCATGGTGTATATATAGTAAGGGTGAGTGCTGCTGTTTCATGAAACTCTTGTTTACCCTCCCTGTCTGAGTCTCATGAAAACTGCACTAACAGATGATTTTAGTGTTTTAAGGAACTGTGGACCCCATATTAAGGAATCACCGGGACTTGACTGGAAACGTGGGGCTGGAGGAGTATGAGCGCTCCCTCTGGGAGGGGCTCCCAGGAGTGGTTTCCATGTGAAGAGCTTTTAGTCAAGCGGGGAGGTAGAGGGAGCAACCTTGGTGGTTTTTCAGCAGATGATTCTGGGGAGTCTGCAGAGATGTGGAGCTGGGAGGAAGGTGGCGGAGCACAGAGGTTGGCACGGGGCTGGAGGGTGACGTCTTGAGTTGTGTTGCGGTGCTAGAGCTCTGATGCACCCTCCTGCCAAGGACCAGTAGGAACACCCCTCGGCGAGTTCAGGCAGAGTGGGGCTTGCTGACCAAGGAGAACCTCGAGGCCTCTGAGAAAAACCATTGTAGAAACGACTTTTTGTAGGATTTGGCTCGTATCACATGATTTGGGGGCTTTGCTGTGGATTAGGGTGTCAGGAAGCAGGGGTTAGTCTGATGGTCTTAAGAATCCTTACCTGGAAGCTTGAGGATAAAACTGGCACCTAAGGCACAGTTGTGTGTCTTAACTGTGAGAGGGTGCTGTCCAGACAGTGTGCGTGTCTCATCTTTATTCACACGTGCACGCTGGTCTCAGAGAGGCCTTGTCTCTTGTGGACGTTCTCTGACGTGGTGATGTTCACAGGAGAGTACCCAGGCCTCGCATGCCAGTCCAGCACGTAGCCGCAGCTCGGCTTCGGTGGGGACTCAGGCCAGGCCCTGGTTCATCCTCACTGGATCCCGTGTGGGTCCCTCAGTCACGTGGGTGGTTATGGTGGACTCAGCCTTGTCCTCCGCCTGCAGAGGAGTCAGCTCTTGGTCTCCTGGACTCAGTCCTCATGGTGGTTGGCGTGTGTGGCTTCTCTGGAGCAGAGCTATGAGCTGGTTTTATATGTGGCTTATTTCTGGAAGGATTCTTTGCAATGTTGACAATACGTGGTGTGATAGATAACATTTGATGGCTTCCTGCATCAGCATGCTGTTGCTTCAACAGAAAACACACCGAGGTTGTGCAGGAACACTTCACCTTTATAGAGTATTCCCTGTACTTTTTGGTAGTGATTCAGATTTACATTGATGACCTTGAGCTATTTAGATATTCTGAATTAACCTAAGGAAAATTCTGCCAGTTCCCTGCTTCTCACGATTGTTGAAGGCATTCTGCTGTAGACAGGTCCCTTCATTGCTGTGGGCTTTCTTCTCACAGGTTTGTTTTTTTTTTTAATTTACTAATTTTTAATTGGAGGGTAATTGCTTTACAATGTTGTATTGATTTCTGCCATACCACAATGTGAATCAGCCAAGAGTATGCCACGGCTCCTCCCTCCCACCCCAACCCACCCCTGCTCTCCCAGTTTTATATAAAAAGACAGTTCAGTTCTCTCTGCTGTGCCAAACAGATGGAAGAACTTGTGCTTCTGTGATTCTTGAAAGAAACCCACTGAAATAAAAAACATCCCTTTTTGTCTCAGAATTATTTGCCAAGGAAAATCATGAGTTGCGAATCGCGGGAGGAGCTGTGAGGGACCTGCTGAGTGGGGTGAAGCCACAGGATGTGGACTTTGCCACCACGGCCACCCCCGCTCAGATGAAGGAGCTGTTCCAATCGGTCGGCATCCGCATGATCAACAACAAAGGAGAGAAGCATGGGACCATAACCGCCAGGGTGAGTGAGGAGTCTGACAGGAGCGGCCTTGTCTTTTTTGAAAACTTAAAAAATTTTTATAGATGATTTCTAGTGTTTAAAAACCTAATAGCAAAGAAGCCTCATTAAAAAAAAAAAGTCTCTGCCTTCTGTGAAATCCTGCACCCTCCTTTGTTGCAGCCCCTTTCAGCTAATTTTTATAGCTGGTACCTTTTCCCTCCACGTTTCTAAAACAGACCTTTCTAATGCTTCAGTGTTTCATTTCTGTTTTAAGTTTCCAGTCTTCAGATGTTGTTTATTGACTTCCTCCAAGGCAGATGGCTTAGCCTCCTCAGTGCATTTCTGCCGTGATTTCTGGCCGGATGCGCCCCTCCCTGTTGTTTGCAGCTAGAAGACGTGGTGCGCTAGACGGCGGCGTGGTGCGCTAGACGGCGGCGTGGTGCGCTAGACGGCGGCGTGGTGCGCTAGACGGCGGCGTGGTGCGCTAGACGGCGGCGTGGTGCGCTAGACGGCGGCGTGGTGCGCTAGACGGCGGCGTGGTGCGCTAGACGGCGGCGTGGTGCGCTAGACGGCGGCGTGGTGCGCTAGACGGCGGCGTGGTGCGCTAGACGGCGGCGTGGTGCGCTAGACGGCGGCGTGGTGCGCTAGACGGCGGCGTGGTGCGCTAGACGGCGGCGTGGTGCGCTAGACGGCGGCGTGGTGCGCTAGACGGCGGCGTGGTGCGCTAGACGGCGGCGTGGTGCGCTAGACGGCGGCGTGGTGCGCTAGACGGCGGCGTGGTGCGCTAGACGGCGGCGTGGTGCGCTAGACGGCGGCGTGGTGCGCTAGACGGCGGCGTGGTGCGCTAGACGGCGGCGTGGTGCGCTAGACGGCGGCGTGGTGCGCTAGACGGCGGCGTGGTGCGCTTTGGCTCCGTTCGTTGTGCGTCATGCTTGGGGTTTCCCTGCAGTTGGTGGTGTGTCTCCGACACGGCTCTGGGGCGCCGCTCGCTCCCGCTGTGCCTGCCTGTGCGCATCTTCTGGGGGCCTCACCACGGCGGGGTTCAGTCCCTTCTGGAGCCAGCTCACCTGCTGCTGTCTGCCTCCTCCCACCCATGCTCACCCTGGGGGGGCCCGTGCGTCAGACCCAGGAGTGTCCTTGCCCCTTTCCTTATTAGTCCCCTGGTTCCTGATCCCAGGGCCTGTTCTGTCTTGGTTTATGCCCTCATATTAGTAGCCTGAGTGAGCTTGGCATGAGTGAAAACGCTGTTATTTTGCCTCCATTCATGCTGATCGGATAGTTTGGTTGGCTGTGAAATTCAAGGCTGGGAATTGCTCTCAGGCAGAAGTGTAAAGGCTTTGTTCTTTACCTCCCAGAGTTGCCACTGAGAAGCCTGAGCTTGTTCAGATTTCTCCCGTGTTCGAGAACTGATTCCTCCCTCCCCGTTTTGGAAGCCTTTCTGATCACTTTATATCTGGTGTTTTTAATTTGAAGAGGACATGCCTTGGCTTGGATTGGGCACTGCCTTGTCGTAGCGCGCTGAGCGGGCCTTCTTGTGTTCATTCTCCTGACCCCATCCCCTTTGGCAAATGTCTTCTCCTGTGGAAGCCTCTGTGAATGCTGGATGTTGGGCCACAGGGAGTGATCCTCTAGTTTTATCTTTTACCTCTTATATTTCCATTTAATTTCTGTGAAACTGCCTTAACTTGATCATCCAGTTTTTCTGTTGGCAACTTTTGCTGTCTTTTTTATATTTTCTTAGGTCTTCTTTAGACTGTTTTTGAAAGCTTCCTGTTCTTGTTTCAGATGCAGTGTCACCTGACATTTCCCTGAGAGATCAGTTCTCGGTACTCTATTGTTTCAGTCGCTGTGTTGTGTGGGCCTCTCTGCGACTCCATGAACTGCAGCACGCCAGACCTCCCTGTCCTTCACCATCTCCTGGAGTTTGCCCAAGTTCAGGTCCATTGCATCAATGATGCCATGCAGCAGTCTCATTTTCTATTGCCCTCTTTTCCTTCTGCCTTCTATCTTTCCCAGCTTCAGAGTCTTTTTAGTGAGTCAGCTGTTCGCATTAGGTGGCCAAAGTATTACAGCTTCAGCATCAGTCCTTCTGATGAGTATTCAGGGTTGATTTCCTTTAGGGTTGACTGGTTTGATTTCCTTGCAGTCCAAGGAACTCTCAACAGTCTTCTCCAGCACCACAGTTCAAAAGCATCAATTCTTAAGCACTTTGCCTTCTTTATGGTCTAGCTTTCACAACTGCACATGACTACTGGAAAGACCATAGCCTTGACTATACGGACCTTTGTCACCAAAGTAACATGTTTGCTTTTTAACACACTGTCTAGGTTTGTCACAGCTTTCTTGCCAAGAAACAGTCGTCTTCTGATTTCATGGCTGCAGTCACCATCCTCAGTGATCTTAGAGCCCAAGAAGGAATCTGTCACTCTTTAACCTTGTCCCCTCTGTTTGCCATGAGGTAATGGGGCCAGATGCTATGATTTTAGTTTTTTAAATATTTGGTTTTAACATGCTTTTTCACTCTCCTTCTTCACTCTTATCAAGAGGTTGTTTAGTTCATCTTTGCTTTTGCCATTAGAGTGGTATAATTCACATATCTGAGGTTGTTGATATTTCTCTTGGCAGTCTTGATTCCAGATTGTACTTCATCCAGCCCAGCATTTCTCATGATGTGCTCTGTGTATAAGTTAAATCAACAAGGGTACAGTAAGCAGCCTTGTCATATTCCTTTCTCAATCCTGAACCAGTTGGTTGTTGCATACAAGGTTCTGTTACTTCTTGACCTGCATACAGATTTCTGAGGAGGCAGGTAAGGCGGTCTGGTAATCCCATCTCTTTAAGAGTTTTCTGCAGTTTGTTACAATCCACACAGTCAGAGGCTTTAGCATAGTCAATGAAAGAGAGGTAGATGTTTTTCTGAAATTCCCTTGCTTGCTTTATGATCCAACAAATGTTGACAGTTTGATCTCTGGTTCCTCTGCCTTTTCTAAACCCAGCTTGAACATCTCGAAGTTCTTGGTTCATGTACTGCTGTAGCCTAACTTGGAGGATTTTGAGCATAACAGCACTAGCATGGGAGACGAGTGCAATTGTCCAGTGGTTTGAACACACTTTAATACTGTCCTTGGGAACTGGGATGCTGCTGCTGCTGCTAAGTCACTTCAGTTGTGTCTGCGACCCCATAGACGGCAGCCCACCAGGCTCCCCCATCCCTGGGATTCTCCAGGCAAGAACACTGGAGTGGGGTGCCATCGCCTTCTCCAGTGCGTGAAAGTGAAGTCTCTCAGTCATGTCCGACTCTTGGTGACCCCATGGACTGCAGCCTTCCAGGCTCCTCCATCCATGGAAGTTTCCAGGCAAGAGTACTGGAGTGGGGTGCCATCGCCTTCTCCAGGGAATTGAGATGAGGATTGACCTTTTCCAGTTCTGTGACCACTGCTGGGTTTTCCAAATTTGCTGACATATAGAGTGAAGTACTTTGATAGCATCATCTTTTAGGATTTTAAATAGCTCTGTTGGAATTCCATCACCTCCACTAGCTTTATTGACAGTAGTGCTTCCTAAGGCCCACTTGATTTCACACTCCAGAATGTCTGGCTCTGGGTGACCACACCATCACAGTAATCCAGTTCATTAAGATCTTTTTTGTACAGTTCTGTGTATTCTTTCCATCTCTTCGTGATCTCTTCTTCGGTTAGCTTCTGTCCTTTTTAAAGCCACCTTTGGATGAAGTGTGCCTTTGACATTTCCAGTTTTCCTGATGAGGTCTCTAGTCTCACCCTTTCTGTTGCTTTCCTGTGCTTCTTTTCAGTGTTCATGGGAGAAGCCCTCGTCTCTCCGTGCTGTTCTCTGGAGCTCTGCGTTTCATTGGCTGCACCTTGCCCTTTCTCCCTTGCTTTTCACTCCTCTTCTCTCTCGAGCTGTTTGTAGAGCCTCCTCAGATGCCCACTCTGCCTTCTTGCTTTTCTTTTAATCTGGGAAGGTTTTGTTTTCTGCCTCCTGTACCGTATTATGGGCCTCTGTCCATAGTCCTTCAAGCATTCTGTTTACTAGATCTAATCCCTTCAAACTATTCGTCACCTCATGTGCATATTCGTAGGGGATTTGATTTAAGTTGTACCTGGCTGGCCTCGTGGTTTTCCCTGCTTTCTTTACTTTAAGCCTGAGTTTTGCTATGAGAAGCTGATGATCTGAGCCAGAGTCCACTCCAGGTCTTGTTTTTGCTGACTGTATGTAGTGTCTCCATCTTCACCTACAAAGAATGTAATCAATCTGATTTTGGTACTGACCATGTGGTAATATCCATGTGTAAAGTTGTCTCTAGTGTTGTTGAAAAAGGGTGTTTACTATGACCAGTGCATTCTCTTGGCAGAATTCAGTTAGCTTTTGCCCTGCTTCATTTTGTACTCCAAGGCCAGACTTGCCTGTTACTCCAGGTTTCTCTTTACTTCCTACTTTTGCATTCCAATCCCCAGTGATGACTAGGACATCTTTTTCTGGTGTTAGTTCTAGGAGGTCTTGTAGGTCTTCATAGAGTTGATCAGCTTCAGAACTTCCTCAGCATTACTGGTTGGGACATAGACTTGGATTACTATGATGCTGAATGGTTTGCCTTGGAAACCAACCGAGATCATTCTGTCCTTTTTGAGGTTGTACCCAAGTACTGCATTTCAGACTCTTGTTGACTATGAGGGCTACTCCATTTTTTCTGTTGGATTCTTGCCCACAGTAGTAGATATAATGGTCATCTGAATTAAATTCATGCATTCCAGTCCAGTCCATTTTAGTTCACTGATTTCTAAAATGTCGATGTTCACTCTTGCCATCTCCTGCTTGACCACATCCAATTTACCTTGATTCATGGACCTGACATTCCAGGTTCCTATGCAGTACTGTTCTTTATAGCATGGGATTTTACTTTCATCACCAGACACAGCCACAGCTGAGCGTTCTTCCCGCTTTGGCCCAGCCGCTTCATTCTTTCTGGAGCTGTTAATAGTTGTCCTCTGCTCTTCCCCAGTGGCATGTTGGAAACCTTCTGACCTGGGGGATTCATCTCTCGTTACCTTTCATCCAGTTCATGGGGTCCTCACGGCAAGTATGCTGGAATGGTTTGCCGTTCCCTCCTCCGGTGGATCACGTTTTGCCAGAACTCTCCACTGTGACCCATCTGTCTTGGGTAGCTCTGCACAGTATGGTTCATAGGTTCATTGAGTTATCCAAGCCCCTTCGCCACAACAAGGCTGTGATCCATGAAGGGGCTAGGTGCTTTGATGATGTCTGTATTCCGTTTGAACTGATTCTGTCTTTGCTGTTGGCATTCCTTCGGTGTAGAAACTTTTCAGTGTCTCTGTTGGAGTAATGGAGTGCATGCAGAATGCCCTGGGCAACTTACTGTAGCTTGTGTGGAAAGCATCAGCCTTGGTAGTGACGGGACCCTGCTGTCAGTATCAGGAGGGCTTTTCATTCGGGGACACCAGAGAAATCCTCTCGCATTACCCAGGTTGGAATAAGGCTGCTGATTAACATTTTGAAAACTGACTGCAGAAAGGGATAGAGGTCATGTTGAATTTTCTTCACAAGCTTATTTTCTTTTCCCATGATTTTGTATATGATGCCTCAAGTTATGATTATCTGGGGTCATCCTTTCTAGTTAATCTCTGGTTCTCTGCTTGGGCGAGGGAGGCACTCTGGGGGTCTCATTGTTTTCTGTAGATTTCAACTCTTAATATTTACACTGTTTTCCTTGAGTTAACTTGTGCCTCAAATTCCTAATTCTGGAATTTCCCAGTGAGAACCGGTTTGTAGAAAACAATACATGAGATTGAGAGGAATTCCGGAACAGCCTCTGCATATTAGTCGCTCAGTTGTGTCCGACCCTTTGCAACCCATGGACTGTAGCCTTCCAGGCTCCTCTGTTCATGGGATTTCCCAGGCAAGATTACCGGAGTGGGGTGCCAGTTGCTCCTCCAGGGGATCTTCCTGACCCAGGGATTGAACCCACGCCTCCTGTGTCTCCACATTGCAGGCAGATTCTTTACCCGCTGAGCCAGCAGGGAAGCCAGAACCGACTTTACTGATCATTAATGGCTTTCCGTTCCTAAAGAGAAGATCCTGAACTCCTGCTTGGCGTGTGAAACCTTTTGCTGTCTGCCCCTAAATGTGGATGCCCTGTTTATGCTGTGGACTTGCTCTTGCGTGTACCCCTCTGCCGCTCCACTGTGCCTTTGCTCATCTTCAACTGTTGTTCTTCCCTCATCTGCACATCCAGATCTCACTCACTTTTTCAGGTTAAGCTCACATGTCACTGTAACAGACCTGCTCTGCTTCTCCCAGCAGGGGGGAACCTCTCTTCCCAGGATGTACAGGCTACTTTATTTTAACGTAATTGAAGATTAACCAGCAAAGGAGCTGCCGGATGTGTTGCCTGTATTTCTTCCTCTGTCAGTCCTGTGCTCAGTGGCTTATATTCTATAAATTGGTATTCAGCTCTTTGAAAATTGGAGCTATTAAAAAAATATTTCAAAGAGTAGCCTGGTTTTGTATTGAAGAACCAGAATATTTTAAAGGATCTTACTTTCTATCACATAATTTGTCACGCTTGCCATTTTTTCTATGCAAACTTATCTTTTTAAATTAAGATAGGTTTATTATTTCTTAAAAATGTTGTTTGGATGTATCTTTGAATAGTGTGGGTGTCATTGTATTTCAAGGCATATGTGTACTAGTTGACTTAAAAAGGAAAGATATACTTGTCAGGACTTATATTTTCTTTTTCAATCCGTCCAGTGATACTGAAAACTAATTTTTGAAAAACATTTACTTCCAGCTTCATGAAGAAAACTTTGAAATTACTACACTGAGGATTGATGTAGCCACTGATGGAAGACACGCTGAGGTGGAATTCACAACTGACTGGCAGAAGGATGCTGAGCGCAGAGATCTCACCATAAATTCCATGTTTTTAGGTGATGCCTGGGGGTCGTGTTCTACTTCATCCCGTCCAGATGCTTTCTTCTCACGTGGCGCGTGTCTTCTGGCAGTGTTCTCCCGCTGGAGGGCTTGTGTTAGTCTCTGTGCAGAGACAGGCTGTTGGTTAAAGCCGACTGTGGAGCCGAGATCTCTGGGTTCCGCTGCCTCGGTCGCTCTTGCTGTAACGCGAGGCCGCTGAGAGCAGCCTCCTTTGCAGGGCTGCCCTGAGGATTAGCAGAGTCGGTCGTGGCGAGTCCCTGGTGTGTGTGCACGTTCAGTCAGTGGGTCCTTATGAGTCGCATCGAAAGATGGTAGGCTCCTGGCGAGGACCGTGCACACGCGTGCGTGCTGCCCCTTTCTCCTGTCTTGCACGCACACACGCCCACCTTCCCTCTGCTGGTGCCTGTGGCAGACACGTCAGTGATGCCACCTCCTCTGTTGCTCCACGTGCCCAGCTCTGCCTCACAGTCCTCCGTGGCACTGCGGCTTACGGACCGTCTCGTCTCAGCCCTGGCATGTGGGAGGAAACCTGTTGACCATCTCAGCGTAACATTTTGCTCATGAAAGAAAGCAGTGAGGATCATAATGGGAGTCAGTGTGAATTAGGTTAGCGTTTTGATGTGCAACTGAAGCATTGTTTTTTGTCCCTTAAATTTTAGGCAAGTTCTTTGGGGTTAAGTCTTTGGATTAGGAAAGAGATGGGCATCCGTTGGAAAGGAGGAAACAGTGGTACCCACTTTGTGGGATGGAGAAGGGGCTATAGACCCAAGTGGGCTCACTTTGCTAATTAGAGTAATGCCCAGTAACATTCTAGGGGCTTGAGGTGCATCCATGCTCACTTGATGTACTTCAGCTCATTGAATGCTCAGGAAAACTCCATAAAGTAGGTATTAAACTCATTCAACAGATGTGGAAACAGACTCAGAGACGTTAAGTACTTGAGCCCAAGTCATGGAGAGCTTTGATTGGCTTCCAGAGCCTGGGTGATTTATGGCCACAGGGAGCCTAGTTGGAGGCATGTTTTCTCTCCATTATGGGGTTGAACTCCAGGTGTTAATTTCTTCTTAAATCATTTTTACTTAGCATTAAACTGCTCCAACTAGTTCAGTGTGTGAAAACTTTTTAGCTAATGTCTCATAACCAGACATAACTAAAAGAGAAACTAATATTCTTTTTCAAGATACTGTTTTATAAAAATAAAAGCTATTCTTACCGGTGCTACTGTTTGCTGACATTTGCTGAGCCCTTATAAAATGTGACAGTCTGTCACAGAAATTTAATCTTCCCACCAACCCTGTGAGGCAGATCTTGGTGTGTAAATAAGGAAAATTTCCTCAGAGTCCTGCAGCCAGTAAACTGCTGAATTCGGATTCCAACTTAACAGTTTATTGACCAGAGACATATTAATACATCTTTCATTACCTGAATGTTATTGACTAGAGTGTTTATATTCAATATATATAGCTAGCTTCTGCAAAGTTTCCTGGTCAATAGTGTGTTAAGCAGCCTGGCTCCAGAGGTTAGGTCCTTATAATGAGGTGCATTATACCCAGCACCTCAACTTTATTTCTGACTTCTACTCATCATTTTTTAAAAGCATATTCAGAGCAAAACAAAATACAGATGACACAGAGCACTCTTTACCTTTAGCCCATTTTCCCATCCAGACTTTTTTCAAGCCTTATCAGAAAAGCGTTCCTAGTTCTGGGGGTGATGGTCACGCTGTTTCTCAAACTCTTGTTTTCCCTTTTGTAACACTGTGTTTTTTTCCTTTTGAAAAGATCAAATTTTTATCTTCCCTTTACTAAAAAAGATCTGGTTTCCACAGTCCCCAGGGAGCTGCATCTGTTCAGTAAGAGAAGTAACAGGAGACGGGTATCCTGCATGTATGTTGTGATCATATTGTCTAATTATTTTGGTTTGTTGTCATTTCCTGTTGTATCTTTCTGAATCTGGAGCCTTATAAATTGGCTCTAAGTGTCAAAATGCCAAGAAGAGTTTGGCAGGAGTTAAGCCTGAGCTTAGTGTGTGGCTGCATTTGCCGTAATCATGACAAGTGGTTACTTTCTTGGTTTCCCGCCTTCCTGTGATGCCACATGCTGAGGTCTCTCAGGCTCACGGAGCTCCCCATTTGGGTGGTTGAATGGCACCTGTGTCTTTGCTCCATCTTAGTTTCCAGAGTGACCACCTGTCTCAGTTTGCCTGGACTAAGGTATCCCCGGGACAGGAGATTTTCAGTTTTTAAATCAGGGAAGTCCTGGGATAGCTGGGAGAACTTGGTCACTTCGCACATACCTGAGGTTTTATGTGCCTTATATTAAAATTGTTAAGTTTTTTGTTTTGTTTTGTTCAACATAAGAGGATATTGTGCTAGAAATATGTTTATAACATTGAACAGATGTTAAGTTCACATGGTTCAGAATTCACAAGTTCAGAAGGCTGCGCAGGGAAGTGTCCCGGGCAGATTTTACCGTCCCCTGGCCAACATGTAATTGGACTTCGGTCCTTGCTGAGCTGATGTAGGTCTGAAAAATGATTATCTCATAAATGTGCACTTCTTACAACTAAAGTTGAAAATCTTCATTTTTAAAGCTTTTTATATTTCATATATATTTTTTAGGTCTTTTTTTCCCTCTTTAAAAAATTTTTATTATAGTTGACTTACAGTGTTGTTTCTACTGTACAGCAGTGAATCAGCTGTACCTTTTTTGAATTTCATTCCCGTTTAGGTCACCACAGAGCACTGAGTGCCATTCCCCAAGCTGTGTACAGTATGTCATTAGTTACCTATTTTTCACACAGTATCCAATAGTGTGTATATTTGAATCTCAGTCACCTGGTGCATCCCACCCCCTCCTCCCCGCCTTGGTGTCCATGTGTTTTGTTCTCTACCTCTGCCTTGCAGATAAGATCATCTCTATCATTTTTCTAGATTCCACATACATGTTAATATCAAGGCTGTTTTTCTTACTTCACTGTATGACAGTCTCCAGGTCCGTCCGCATCTCTGTCAATGGCCCAGTCTTACTGTCGCGGCCGAGTAACGTTCCATCGTATGCGTGTCCCACATCATCTGTGTCCGTTCCTCTGTCGGTGGGCATTTAGGTGGCTTCCGTGTCCTGCCTGTTAGGAACGGCGCCACAACACGGGTGCGTGTGTCCTTTTGCATTATGGCTTTTCCCAGGTATATGCCCAGGAGTGGGAGTGCTGGTCACAGCTGGGGAGTTCTGTATTCAGTTTTTAAGGAACCTCCATACTGTTCTCCACAGTGGCTGCACCAGTTTAACATTTCCCCTAACTCAACTTTTCTATAAAAGTTTCTAGGATTTTGTAGATTATAGAAAGCCATTTGTCTCTGTGATACTAACTCTAAATGTTTTCCCCAGTATATTACCTTATGTAATTTCGTATCATGGCATTTTCTTGCTATCCAAGAATGAATACCTAATGTTTCATGTAGTTGGAGTCGCTAATAGTCTCTTTGAAGTCTCTGGTAGTGTGTTCTGGTTTCTTTTGGTAACCATATTTTGAAAGGTCTTCCCTATGTTAGGATTATAAATTTTTTCCCTATGGTTTATTACAGCTTTTACTACATTTTTCCAGATAGTTTTGACTATTATTTCTTCTTTCCAGGTTATTTTGGCTGTTCTTGTTGATTTTCCATTATTAACTTGAAAATCAGCTTGTTTTATTGTTTCTGCCCATTTCATACTGGCATACATCTTATTTACTCTGTTGTCTTTTTATTGCTATTGTAAATACAGCCTTTTATTCCATTATATGTTCCATTTGCTACTGGATACAGATGAACATTATTCATATCAGTGCTTCACTGTGTAGCTCTTTCCCTAATTTTTTACTGTTTGTGATAGTTTTTAGTAGATTTTCTTAAGTTTTCCAGTTTTTTCTGTTTAATTCCTTTAATTGAGGTAATGAAATACAGCCTTACATTATTCAGTATACAGTGTTTGATATTTGTATATATCAAGAAATGATCACCACAGTAAGTCTAGTTAATGTCTGATACCATATGTACTTACAGAATTTTATTCCCCTTGTGATGAGAACTTTAAAGATCTACTGTCTTACACCTTCCGAGTGTGTTCTACAGTATTGTTAACTATCGTGGGCCAGTCTCGGGGCTGTAGAGTCGGACATAACAGCACACACAGGTTGTGCACTAGTTGCCATAGTATATGCCGCCTCCTCGGGACTTGTTCTATAGCTAGGAGTTTGCACCTTTGACTGTGTTCACTCATTGTACCCACCCCAGCTTCTGACAACCACCAATCTGTTCTCTATCAGCTTTTTTTTTTTTTAAGATTCTGTATAAGAATGAGATCATATTATATTTATCTTCCTCTGTCTGGCTTCTTTTACTTAGCATAATGTCCTCAAGATCCATCCATGTTGTTGCAAGTGGCAAGATTTCATTCTTTTTTTTATGGCTGAATGATTATTATGTATGCACCAGTGTTTTCCAGTTCTTATTTGCTAATAGTGATTTTTCTTCCTCTTTTAATGACTAGGTTTTGATGGTACTTTATTTGACTACTTTAATGGTTATGAGGATTTAAAAAATAAGAAAGTTAGATTTGTTGGACAAGCTAAACAGAGGATACAAGAAGATTACCTTCGAATTTTAAGGTATTTCAGGTAAGGCTTTTTATAAATTACAATAATCCAGTTTTGAATTATTATGACCAAAGTGCAGTTCTTTCTTGTCATGTGAAACGCACAGCAGCTTAGTGCACAGGGCTACCGTCTCACATCTGTCTCTAAGAGACAGGACAGTGGCTTTGAGACACCTCATCTTTGCATCCTCCAAATCGTTCATCCTTTCTGTGGTGATCTTTTATATAATGCAGTTGTAAGTCTTCTATTTTCTGCACCAGTTGTTCATCACACGGGTATTTGAGTGCTTATCACTGTCCTGGGTGCTTTGAACCTGGAGTAATGAGTGGCGGTGTGCCTTCATGTGGCTTACAGTGCTAGATAGTCATGGGAAATGTGTTAGATGAATCTGGAAGGTATGTAATGCACCCGGATGGTTTTGTGGGTAGCAGTCTTCAATGCTGAACCATAACACTGAAACTATTGTAACTGGCTAATTTGTATCTATTAATAGTTAATTTTTTACAGCTTGGGATCATGCTTAGAATATTCTTTGACAGATTTTACATTTTGTCAATAAGTGCTATTCCTGTAGACTTCAGTGGTTGCAAACAGTCTCTCTCTACAAATAACAGGACACAGACTAAGGTACAGACAGGCGTTTAATTAGATCACTATAGAAATGCATTGTGAAGAAATAAGCGGTAAAAGCAGGTATACGTTAATGCTTCCAATAGAGTCCATGAAATACACTCCCATATCTGCAGTGAGATGTGTTTCACGTGACAGTCTTAATTGAAAGCATTAATGTGTACAGACAGGCAGCCTTTGAGGAAGCAAGACTACTCCGTGACGGTATCTTGGACCTGATTTAGTGCCTGCCTAAGACTGCTCTGGTTTATGCGTCCACTGTCAGTACCAGTCAACAGAGCTTTATTGAAGGCCACTCAAATTCACACTTTTTGGAGCTCAGGTTTTCTGAGCTGAGAGAAAAGACACAGTAGATGGGCAGATGATCTCTAAGGTCCTTCCTAGACCTCACTAGCAGCATCAGGAAGATGAAGAGCGCAGCTTTCTAGTGAAAGGCCAGCACAAAGGCAGTGCTTTTGGACACGTTTGCTTTGTAGGTTTTACGGGAAAATTGTTGACATGCCTGGTGACCACGATCCTGAGACTTTGGAAGCAATTGCAGAAAATGCAAAAGGCTTGGCAGGAATATCAGGAGAGAGGATCTGGGTGGAACTGAAAAAGATACTTACCGGTAACCACGTGAACCATCTGATTCATCTCATCTATGAACTTGATGTGGCTCCTTACATAGGTGAGTCCAACTTGTAAAATGTTTGCATTTTTGGCAATGAAACGTATCTCATTTAAAATTTCATTAAGGAAAAAAAGTTAATTCCAAAAGGAAAAATGGACTTCTTTAAAATATGGTAGCCTCTGAGCCGGAAGTGGCCAGGAGTTTTCCCAGGCAGGGGACAGCGCAAGGGCAGCATGTAAGGGTGGACAAGGGGCCTCCAGAGTTGGTCCATCGGGCTTTGAGCAGCTTCACCACGTTATCAGCTTTGTAACTTGGGTTATTTCCTGACTGCAAATCTAAAAAGGGATATGAAAATAAAAGCAGCTGTTTAATGGAAGAGCTGAGCGCTTCAGGGAGTTAACACATGTAGAGAGCATGGAGAAGGTGGGCCTTACACAGACAGTCCAGTAGGGTTAGACTTACTGTTCAGAGCGACAGTGGTGGTTTGAGATGTGGGAGGGGAGAGCAACAGTGGGCAGTGGTTTACCTGTAAGACGGACAGCAGACGGGACCAGCAGTGGATCCTAGTACCAGGACATTTCTGTGTATGAGAACACGGCGTGCTTAAGATAGGAGCTTTGAAAATGCTTCTGTCCCTACAGGCTTGCCTGCTAATGCAAGTTTAGAAGAATTTAACAAAGTCAGTAAAAATGTGGAAGGTTTTTCACCAAAGCCAATGACTCTCTTGACTTCGCTGTTCAAAGTACAGGATGATGTCACGAAATTGGATCTGAGGTTGAAGATTTCGAAAGAAGAGAAGAATCTTGGTTTATTTATTGTTAAAAATAGGAAAGATTTAATTAAGGCAGTAGATAGTTCAGAACCACTGAAACCCTATCAAGACTTCATCATAGATGTAAGTATTTTCACAGCTTGGTCAGAGTATAGATATCTCCACTAACTGCAACCAATGCATTAATACTAGGACCCACAGTGTATTATGTGAATTTCCTTTATTTTAAATGAAAATTTGCACATTGCATTTATTTAAATGTCAGCATAAGCTCACTGCAAGTGTGGTGATGTTTGGTTTTGGCCCTCAGTCTAGAGAGGCGGATGCGACGGCGCGTGTGTGTGAGCTTCTCAAGTACCAAGGCGAGCACGGTCTTCTGAAGCAGCTGCAGCAGTGGTCCATTCCCCCGTTTCCTGTAAGTGGCCATGACATCAGGAAAGTGGGCGTTTCTTCCGGAAAAGAAATTGGGGTGCTCTTACAGCAGTTGCGAGAACAGTGGAAGAAAAGTGGTTACCAGCTGGAAAAAGATGAACTACTGAGTTACATAAAGAAGACCTACAGTTGATGGGAGTGGACTACGAAAAGCAGAAGGTTTTGGTGAGACTCGTTTCCTTTCCCCTCCCTCTGAGTGAGATCTAAGAGACTCGAATATATAGCAGAAGGAAAGCCAGCTTAGGGGATCTCTTCAGAAGAATAAAGGTCTTATTTTATGGAGACTACATTTCAGGCACCAAGGTCAAGTCTACTTCCTCTTAATCTGATCT
This sequence comes from Budorcas taxicolor, assembly GCF_023091745.1. Taxonomy (NCBI): domain Eukaryota; kingdom Metazoa; phylum Chordata; class Mammalia; order Artiodactyla; family Bovidae; genus Budorcas; species Budorcas taxicolor. The sequence goes on from NC_068910.1 coordinate 37,433,348, forward strand.
GTTATCACTGAAGCTTGTAATTCTCTTGGAATAGTTCCTACTGAGAAAAGTAGTTGGTGCCTCTTAATCTGTCTAGGCTTTTTTAAAGTGGATTTTTGGTTGGTTTTGTTGCATATGACAGAGCTGAGATTGTTCCTAAGAAGTGCTAAGTGTCTTGAAAAACAGAAGTTTCTTTGTATTTGCAGTTGAAATAACTGGGTTAATTTAGTACAACGATGGTCTATGGTGTCAGTTTTTTTCTGAATTCTAGAATAAACTTGTGTTTGAATACAGCTGACAAACTTGCATAAAATATAACATATACAGCGTGAAGACTAGATGTGTCCCACGTGGCTGCCGTTGCTATTCCCAGGACGGGTTTGCAGGGAGCTGTAGTTTAGGATATAGCTGATAGTTTTCTCTGTCAGAATGAAATTTCCCTAACTTCCTGGAAAGCTGAGAAAGCTTAGCTTAACATTCTTGCACCCACTATCTTGATAAACATTTCCTTTGATATTGGAAGATTAATGTGGCACTGACGTTATATATCAGGCGCCATGTATACTTAGTGACAGCACTCCTGTTGCTTTAAAGTAAAGAAAGGTTATGGCCCACATATTTGCTCTTTAAAGATTTGAGCCTCTGTGCTTTCAGTAGGTTAAGAGGTGAACAGCATGAAGTATTGTTTATTTCAGCTGCTGTATTGACATTTTATAACTAACTCTCCTTTCTGTGTAGCCAGTCAGAGCATTTTTGTGCGCTTCGGGCAAATAGCACTTTTGGACTTGATAACACAAAAAAGCGCATTTCTGTTAAAACCCAGATAAGAGGAAGTGTGACAAACACTCAGTGTAACGGGGGCTTATGCTGCAAGAAAGGGAGCCTCAGAAACACCTGCACACAGGTCAGTAACTGAATGCTTATGAAGTAACACTTAAGATATTTAAGAACTAGTAAGATATGTACTGGACGCAACATTTTACAATTCCTACTATTCTATTTGGGACGTACGCAGATTGAGCTATTAGAGGTCTGTTTTTGTCAGGTTAGAAGACCTCCGATTAGTATTATATGCATATTTTATATACCAGAATATTTTATTTGCAAGAGTCAGTAAACAAACAGTACAGAACATTCTGAGCTTACACTCTTCCAGGGGCAACTGTAAAAGCAGTGTTTCCTTACTACAGCTGGGTTGTATGTAGAGATGTGCCATGCTACCGAAAAAAACACTCTGTGGATCCCTTTAGAGGAAGTTTTGGTTCAGTGTAAGACTTCATGAACAAATAGTAAAGTCATAAAAACCCAAGGTTGTTAGTTGTGAAAAGGTAAAGAAAAGTTAGGCATATTGTAAAGACTCAACAGCATTCTTAAGTTGGTTTTCATTTACTCTCTTTACATAAATATGCAACATGATACTCAATTTAGGTTTCTAGTCTAGGCAGTCAAAAGCATTGCATTTTTGGAAAAATAAAATATTGGTAAATTAAAATGTAAGAAACTTTAACAGTCCATTTTTGGCCACATACATTGTCCCTGATTAGCTGAACTTTTCCCAGTGATTTATGTAAAGCAGTGGAGGAGTATCAAAATGACACCAATGTGAAAGGATCCAATAAACCCCTTGAAAGTGTAAGCAAAGAGGTAGGTGGCAAGTCTGTCTGTCTAGAACTTTACCTTAAAAATTATTTCTTACACCTAAAGTATCCGCATCCGAGTAGATATTTTTTTACATTATTTAAACAAACAAGTTTAGCTTTGCTTTTATAGTTTACTTACAGAGTTTCTCACTTTACATTGACCAAAACAGCCTATGAAATACATCATTGCCTCTAGCCTGTAGGAAGGAGAACGTGTTTTAGCATCTGTGCTCCACAGTAGTCTAAGTTCAGATTCAACTTTGAAACAAAATAACCAAACACTGAGCAAATACACGAGATATTGCTATTCACTAACAAACATGTTAAGAAGAAAGACTTTTATTTTGGGGCTCAAACTGCATATTATAACTCTTTATTTTCAAAATTTACAAATCAGTATCTCAGAAACTAAGGAAAAGGAACCAAAGCCCTTTTACCATGTACACATTTCCTTGCCTCTTTCAAAAAGGAACAGTACTAGAGCTTGGCACCCTACCTTCTGGAACGTCTGCCCTTTGGAGCACTGATGCAAACACGCCATTCTGTTCTGTGTATCAGGATCAAATAAATGATGGACTGCGTTAATTACAGCGACTGATTGATAGGAATTTCAGATTTGTTTTGTGCAGAAAACATGCTCACCAGTTTCACAGATGTCTTCATGTCCCCTCAGTGATAACACTACCAGGCATAGCAAGAGTCCACAGGATAACAGCACCAAGCTCCTAAAGTAGGTATTCCTGCAAACCAAGTATTCTAGACTGCTTCTCATCCTCTTCAATAGAACATCTTAGTTTAAATCTTGAAATCCTGTTGTTCGACTAAGAAACTGCAACCTTCCATATAATGTTGCTTTTACTTAGGTATGCATCAAAAGCAGTAATTTCCAAAGCAGGTCTTGTGTTAGAATACCAATGTGTTAAGTAACCTTATCCCTACTGTATTTGTTTATAAGCAGAGTATTACTTTGTCAGGGCTTATGTCATCTTCCATATCTGGGATGGTGGGCAACAGAGCAGACCGAGTCAAACCCCAGAATTTTTGAGGTGACATGTCTTTTTTGGTGGCTGTGAATTTCCATCCAATATGGCTGGCACAGATCCTGCACTGAGCAATAGTCCAGGCATACCTACGAGATTAAGGAAAGGTAAATCAGCTCAGGAAATGCATCTCTGTATCCCACCCTATCAGAAACCTGTTAGAACTTGGCTACTAAAAGATCTTTCTAAGGATGGGGAAGAGAAAACTCAAAGCTTTGATTTATACAGTTCCCTGAAACAGACCTCACAAAAAAGATTTTCTAATTTGTATCAAGTCATCATGGCAATGCATCAGTCTTTATAAAGCTACTTGACTGTGCTCTTAAGCCATGCTTAAATTTTTTCTCCAGTGCCAAGGAAGAAGGACAAAGAATGTCTAATTAATACAGATTTCTTTATACAAATTGCTGGCTGCCAGGAACACACTGTAAGTTGTAGCAGCATTTTCTTAGTTGTTTTACATTGCAGTCAAGTTAGGAAATAGCAATAAGATTTAAGGACTCCTTTTCTAAAAGAATGGTTTTGTGACATAATTTAACCAAAAATATAAGCCCTGGCATTAAAGGAAAAAATCCCAAACAAATCAGAATTCACCCAAACCATGTAATGAAACTTTTTCTCCAGGGATCCATATTTAGTATTTTCAGTAACCAGTTAATTCTACTTTTAGTCCTTCAGAATGCTACCACATAAGATTGGCCAGTCCAAGTGGTATGGTTCTAGGTCCAGAATAACAAATCTAGTCACTAAGCTCTGCTCAGCTTGCCTCTTTCAAAAATAAAAGGCTGAGCCAGCATTATTGGCTGAAGGGATCCCACAAGTTCTCAGGTAGTGGCGTAGGTCCCACAGTCATACTTTGAAGGTCAGTAGGTTAAGCCAAAAAAAGCAAAGCCTGCAAACTAGAAGAAAAGCTGGATTCTGCATGTTTTATGTGTATCACTGCTTGGGTAACAGTCGCTAATTTTACAAATTATAAAATACAGTGGACCCTTGAATCCACCTATGATTTATAGTTGGTCCTTGTATCTGCAATTCACTCTGCATCTAACAATTCAGCCAACAGAGAAGCACCAGTATTATAGTATTTTACTACTGAAGCACACCTGCATCTAAGTGGAAAGTGGAAGTCAGCAGTTCAACAGCATGCTGTTCAAGGGTCAACTCTAGTTTCACTGGATTATGAAACAGTTGATATTTCATTTTCCTGTCAGCTCATTCTGAAGGGGTGTGGATCAGCCATATAGCTGATTTAAGGACTGCAGCTCACCTGACCGTACATTCAATGAGACTGTGTATGAGTACCTTTTTCTAGCCAGTCATGAAATGAACGTTTAAATAGCTATTTATTTCATTGCCTATTTCTGATGATAAATTCTAGCAACTCTCCTTAATACTCTTTTGAGCTTTCCTGCTCAATTAACGCACGCACACAAACCCAAAAGGGGACGCCGCTACATTACCCAGGAAACCAGCTGTGGTCTGTAGAAGGCCGGCCAATCAGGTTCAAGTTGCAAGCCTTATACACGGTAAGCGTCTCATGCACGTACCCGTGAGGGTTCACATAAGCTGCCATTGGCCCACATAAAGATAAACTAGAACAGAATCAGAAGAGTCAATATGGGGGGAAAGATCCAACAAAGTTCACCAAGAAACGAGGTTAAAGAACTATAGTGCAGTTAAAACTAACAAGAGGCTGGCAGTCAGCCCAGTTTTATTTGGTTTATGTTCTCCCTTGTGGCTTCCCCTGTGGCTCAGCTGGTAAAGAACCCACCTGCAGTGCGGAAGACCTGGGTTCTATCCCTGGGTCGGGAAGATCCCCTGGAGAAGGGAAAGGCTACCCACTCCAGTATTCTGGCCCGGAGAATCCCATGGACTGTATAGTCCATGGGGTCGCAAAGAGTCGGATATGTCTCAGTGACTTTCACTGGTTTTCATGATGACAAAAAGGAAAGTAGTACTAGTTTTTAGAATCTTCAAGATACACATTGTAATACACAGGGAGCTCAACTTGCCCAAAAAGGGCAAGTCCAATAAAAGGTTCCATGTGGTCATTCTTGGGCAGCTGAGTACTGTGCAAAAAGTAGTACTATGTGTCACACAGCATCAGTACATGTCCAGAAGCATGTCCTGCAAAACTCTGACCCTATGTGGCGAAACTGATATTTGAGTGAAGCAGTGCATAAAGCCGAGGCATTCCTGCTAGGTCCGTAAGTACTGAGAAAGATACAGTTGATAGGTTTTTAACAAGATTGGGGTGGTGGGGAGGTTTTCCTTCACCAGGCTCACTCATTGCTGTGAATAATCCCGTCCACACCCACTGCTGTTCTGGTACCCAGTCAGGAGGAGTGTCTTACCTACCACTGAGGTGACCTCCCGGATTTCATTTGCTGAGCATTTGTAATTTAATGGAGGGAAATACAGTCTTGCCTGTTGTTCTGTTAGGGCAGTTGGGAAAATGTACTCAGACGTGTACTAAAAATGTAATAAAGAGCTCACCTGAATATTTCATTTTTGGTGGTTATTTCTGTTTCTTGACATTGTTTACAGCAAAGTGATGTACACTAAAATATTTAAGAGAAAATTAGTGGGGGAAATGCTCCAAAGTGTTGATTCCTCTAACTGTAGTTTTAAAGACGGAACAAGGAAGACACCAGCTGATATATTCACTAAATTAATGACCCTCTAGGACACTCTGTCTTAGTCTCAAATGAAGTGTTTAAATAACCCTTTCAAATATTTTTAATGCAATTAAAATTAGTTCTCTTTCCATGACTACATGACTAGACACCCTACAGACAGCCTTGGTGGTCCCAACAGTGCAACACCCCCCACCCCAGACTGACTGAACGTGAGCCTCCAGACATTCGTTACTCACTTTATTCATAATGTCTAGTTCACAGCGAAGTCGCTGGATCGCACTACCGATTTTAAGGAGCTGAATTCGTAATACATCATCAATAGGAAGACAAGCAGCTACTCTGTAAGAAAAATCTGAGAGACAGGATAGGTTTTTCAAACTTTTAAACTTATGAAGCAGATACATATGACTTATGAATGCAGTAACATCCTTTTCGAATAAACCCGTCCCAGAGGCCACACTAAACAGTTATAGACAAGACTAAAATGCATCAGCTCTCAAGTGTATATATATGTATCTTAAGGACGTAACTTATTTTCCCATACTTGTTTTTGTAAATGTCTTGAACATGAAATCAAATCCATGTTATCAGAAGTCACTTATTTACTAAAAGACTAGAAAAATAGTTAAATTGTACCTAATTAAGTCTTGGAACTAAGGTGACCTTTAAAGGCACCCTGAAGACCAAGGAAGGGAGTCTTTATAACCCAGACAGTGTTTCTGGATGCCAGCCGTTTACTGCAACCCGAGCCTTTTATGTCTAAAATAGGAATGCTCAGAATTTAAGACCCTTGTTATAGTTAACTAAAAAAAAAATTTTTTTTCTGTAATTCATGAAAACAAATGCTTTTTCAGAATAATAATAAAAACATTTTGGTTTCATTAAACAGAAAACAAAACAATTTTAGTAAAACATCACAGGAAGAAAGCTGATTTTTCATACCTATTGGATTTGAAGGAAGAGAATCTTCTTTGAGATTTTCATCCCATTCGCGTAGCTGTTTCTTGATTCTATCCATTAAGGTTTCCTTGTTTGAAACGAGCCACAGTAAGGTTCACACACTTTACACTTCACTGTCAGCTTTTCAACTCAGTAAATCTAACATATTAGTAGCAATGTAAGTGGTTACTGCCTAGTAAAGTTCCAGTATATACGTGTCTGTTTTCTTACACAGAAATGCTTGCAGCCCCTGCTTAGCCCAGCATGAGGCTGGCTTTCTGGCCTCTCTCCGTCCCCTCTCTAGGAAAAAGCTGCACTAGCAGCTGCTACCTACACACCTTACCTGCTGCCTGTTTACCACATCAGAGTGCTCACTATCTTTTTGCAGTGGATATAAAAAATACTCTGGTCTATTACGTACTTGTAATGCCTCTTAAGCTGCTGAAGAGCAGAGTGAACCATCGTTTCCTTCGGTGCTGCCCATGTGCTAAGTGCCCACAACCTACCAGTTCAGTAAGCCCAGAGCTCCAGCTCTGCGGGCAGGCTGATTCCCAAGGGAAGCCTAAGACCCTTTGCTGCCTCCCAGGACAGTAACAGCACCTCTACCCCCATGTTATACTCAGGTTCTGCCCCAAACCACAGGAAAGTTAACAGAAATCAGGCTTTGAACATAGCCTGTGTCTGTGACCTACATTCTGTGAACTATCCCAACAGTCTCTTACTGAATTTTTCAAGCTGTCATGATGCCTAATATAAAAAATTTGAACTGGAAAAGCACTGTTGTATACATCAATTAGTACACTAAAAGCAGGACACAGAAGTGGACATACTTGTTTACAAGAGAACTAAAACCCTGTTAAGGGTTCTGCATTTTTCTAAATGTAACTCTAACCTGACAACAGAAGTTTAAATGCTTAACACACCCAAAGATGCCACAGCATCTTGTCCTGAAGTTACAAGCCACTATCCACTGACAGAAAACTAAAGATCTATACGGTCGAAGTCAGGTCTGTCTGGCAGTATGATTCCTGCCTTTTCCCCTTAAATGAATGGCACTAGTTCCAAAAATAACATGGCACTTGTTTCATCTAATGACCCTTATGACATGGCTTCTTCTAGAAGCAAAACTTTCAATGTAAGTTACTTACAGCATCATATAAGGAATACAGCCAGCGAGGCCATGAAGTCAAATTTGCACAATGAAACTTTCTCTGAAAAGAAAACAAAAGTCACTTAAACACCATAGAATCAAGATCGTAGGGTAGAAGGAACCACATTTAAAAACTGATCTTGGCCCACAAAGACCTTCTAATTTCAAAAAAGATGAAAAAGTCTGCAGAGAATCCCATAAGAGATGACTATACTTGACAAAGATGTTTTCACTTAATTCCTATAAAATTTCAGTAACTGATGGGAAGACTCAATAAGTAAGATACTAGTCCTCAGAGTATATATTCAATGTGACACCAATGAATTGGAATTCAGAAGCAATTTAAAGTTCATCTGAACAGATGCGTAAAAGCAACCAAGAAAATCTGGAAAGAGAAGTGTTACACAGAACATGGACGCTGCCAGGACGCACTGCAGCGGTGCTATCAGAGCAACAGGTTGGAAACAGCCTAGCCAGCTATCCACAGCAGTTCAGTATGATACGCTTACACCAGAGAGGGTGCTACACCTGACCCAAAAAAGCACAATACAAAGAATGAGCACATCTTCTCTACATACAAAACAAAGCCTGCACATCTACGACCTGTTAATTTTGTACAGAAGCCGTTCACTGACAGGGTGACACGTGACACTGGGCGGGGAAGGGCACTGTGCCTGCAAGACCAGATGGCGGGTTAGAGTGACCGCAGGAGTCACTTGCTGTGTCAGGTCCTCGCGCAGTCAGCAACGTAAACTATGAAAATAACATCCAAGTGATCGAAACGCTACAGTTTTTGTTTCCTTCATTTATCAAATCCTACTTGCTTGTAAGAACTGGAATGGAATGGTGAGCTTTTTCTAGATCCCGAGGCTTGCAAGCTCATAATGCAAGACACACAACTACAAGCTTACAGTGTATGCTGGGAAACCGTTCCTCCACTGGAGGAAGCCTCTGCCTACACTACACATGGCCTACCACTGCAAGACGTCTCTTTCATCCGTAAATACTACTGCTCTGACCGCTACTCTTACTACTACTCTGGAACAAGACAAAAGCATTCCTGTGGATAAGGTAATAAGCAATAGTAACCACACAAATCTTGAAAAGAGGAAAGCACTGATGGGGTTAGTGGCCATTACAAAATTACAAACTGTCAACAGTTACGTTATGTATCCTGATGGGGCATAAACAGACAGACTGATTACAGAACAGAAGAAAAATAAAAAACAGGAATCTGGTCTATAAGGCAGCACAGGTGTGCTGAGTGAACACAGCTACCCAGACAGGTGCTGGAGTCACACCAAGAGAACCACACACGGCTCAAAGCTCACATTCTGATGTCATTAAGAAGTGAAGTCAAAAGGAAAAAATGGCACGTTTCTTTGATGAATGAAGATTCCTTCACACAGGGAGGTATTGCTAGCTATGATTCAGAATACAGAAGTATTTAAAAAAAAATTCAACTATATGACCACCAAAATACAGTTAAAAGACAAATATGACAAATGAAAGAAAATGTTTGAAACTAACTGCAGGTAAAGCGATAAGCTTCCTTTACACACAGATAAGTGTGTAAAGAACTAGCAATAAATAGTAGGGGGAAGACAATTCCAATTAAAGGAAATAAGACATGCTCTTACACACAAAATGTCACACATCATTCACATTCAGAGAAATTCAAGGTAAACCCTCAACAAGCTCCTGTATTTCACTTAACCAGATCAGCAAAAAGTAAGCTGGATACTGTGCAGCCTTACTGAAACACTGAGTACAGAGATGAACAATCTCAAGCAAGAAACTTTGAAAATACATGTCAACATTACAAATGCAGTTGCCCTGACATCCGGTAATCTCACTTCTCAAATACTGACCTATGTGAAAGGTCATCTGTGTACATAACTGAGTCTAGGTCCGTCATTAATACAGAGAATACTGTGCGGCTTTCAAAATAAGAACGCTTTGAAAACCAGAGAGCGAAGAATCTCCTGCACTCTTAAAACAAGGTGCAGGACAGCATGGATCCTCCTACGTAAGAAAAAGGAAAGAAGTGAGAATATCTATCTGTGTTTTCATAAAGAAACTCTGGAAGAAGACTGAGAAGCTAACCTGTGAGCTCCTGTTTGTGGGTCCTGCCCTTGAGTTACGCTCAGTTCTTCCCTGCTCCGTATGAGAAGCAGGAGCTTATAAATTTAGCAGAGACCAGAAAGATGAGCTTCAGGCACTTTCTTATCTCGTTTCCACATTACATTTTTGCACTTCATACTCTTCTCATTAACATGGAAGGGCTTTATAAATGAGCAAACAGTGTGGGCAAGAAGGGAGTATCCTTAGAAACATATACACTGTATTCTAAGTAGGTTTAAACAACATTTTCCTCATTTTGAGAGAGTTTCGCTATAGTAAACAGTGAAGAGAAAAAGACACCGTGAGAAGAGGGAATAAAGAACTAGTTTTAAAGATCGAATCACTGAATGAGAAAGGTTTCCAGATAGAAGTGGGTCTGGAAGAGCACTGCCTGCTTATACTGACCTAACTTCTCAATCCTCAGGGACAGTGTTCCCTTGTCAGAATGGAAGATAATCGAAGCGTAAATACTTTTGTCATTTCGATTGTTTTGTTTTCAATGGCAAATGTTGAGAGGTTATGTACAGTTTCAAGGTCAACTGAATATACTTCTGGAAGACTCCACTCCACTCCTAGATCCTTTAAGTATCATTTTCTGGTGGAAAAGTGGGTGGCAACCCGATTAGAGTGAGTTATTTAAGAATCAACTAAGCTTCTCCCAGTTCTGGCCTCGTGAGCCGCTTCTCAGACACAAAGACGCACGAGGCGCTGCTGGGGCCGTGGCAGGTACAGCAGTCAGACTGAGTAAACACCACAGAGGGCTGGCCCGAGCCCCAGGTCGGCCTGAAGACAAGCACTGTGACAAGTCAGCGTCCACTGCAGGTGCAGCAGGCCGGCCCCTGAGACGGGTCCAGGCCCCTGGAATCCCCCCCCAGCGCCTCCGCCAGCCCTTCCCTGCACTCCCCGCCCCATGCCAGCAGAACGGCTCCCAGTGGGCGCTCTAAAGTGAGGCAGAGTCTGCAGGACGCCTGGAGTCCAAAATAGAGCGGCTGGTGTTTTTTCTCGGCCTAGTGATCTAGATCCAAATTTCAGAACCTAAGAAACTCTACCCGAAGCGTAAGCAACGGAATGATCAGAAAAAACACACAGAGGAAGGCATTCGTAGCTCTGAACACCTTTTATATCTCGCTCGTTCCTCAGCACCTTCTGTTTAATCCTCGGCAGTTCTGAACATGAAGAAAACCGACGGCCAATGTTTGAGAATCCAGAATTACTGGAGAAATAAGACAACGGGCAGGTCAGAGGATCTGGCTCCTAACGCCTGACGGCCCGCCTGCAGAGGCCTACGCCTGAATTCAACACGAACAAGCTGAGGTGCTTTAGCCACAGAACAGGAAGGAGTTAATCAGTAATTCACACAAAAGATTTTTACAAGTTCTGTTTGTCTAATCCAAGTTCAGGTTTAAGATGTCAAGATCCTACAGAGAAAACACAGAACTAGCTGTCCAGAGCACTTAAGCCAGGAATTAACTCCACAGACTCTCACTCTCTCCTCAGAAATGTGCTAAGAGGTAGCTTAGAATTTTTAAATGCTTAAGAATTTTTAACAAAAAATCTTGGTGTGGAAGAACTATTATATAAATAAAGTACTTAATACCTCCTGGAAAAAATATCCAATGAGTGAAACCCACAGCTATCTAAGTCCTGAGAGACTATGTATCCTGACACAGTGACCTCGCCACAGAGCATCTCAGCACCACCCAGGGCCGACACACTGCTGGGACTAAATGACTCCAGAGCAAAATCTCCCACTGTGCTACTGGTCAAATAAACAAGATTTACAGTATATGTAAAGCATCTGTATTGGGGACATCCCTGGTGGTGCAGAGTACAACTGTACTCCCAATGCAGGGGGCCCGGGTTCGAGCCATTGTCGGGAAATTAGATCCCTCTCGCTGCAACTAAAGGTCCTGCACATGGCAATGAAAGATCCTGCATGCCACGATTAAGACCCAGTACAGCTAAAGAAATAAAAAATTAGACTAAAAAAAAAGTATCTGTATCAAGTCCGAAAACAAAAGTACCGCACAGCTATACCAAGTTACTGTGAACTTCAGCTCTTTGCTATTTAGTCGCTACGTCACGTCAGACTCTGTGACCCTCCCAGACCATAGCCCGCCAGGCTCCTCTGTCCATGGGATTCTCCAGGCAAGAACACTGGAGTGGGTTGCCATTTCCCCCCTCTAGGGGATCTCTCCAACCCAGGGTTGAATCCTCATCCCCTGCATCTACTTCTGCTTTACTGACTACGCCAAAGTCTTTGACAGTGTGGATCACAACAAACTGTGGAAAATTCTTCAGGGATGGGATACCTTACTTGCCTCCTGAGAAATCTGTAGGCAGGTCAAGAAGCAACAGTTAAAACTGGACATGGAACAACAGACTGGTTCCACATTGGGAAAGGAGTACGTCAAGGCTGTGTATTGGCACTCTGCTTATTTAACTTACATGCAGAGTACATCATGAGAAATGCTGGGCTGGATGAAGCACAAGCTGGAATCAAGATTGCCAGAAGTATCAATAACCTCAGATATGCAGATGACACCACCCTTACAGCAGAAAGCAAAGAGGAACTGAAGATCTTCTCGATGAAAGTCAAAGAGGAGAGTAAAAAAGCTGGCTTGAAACTCAACATTTAAAAAACAAAGATCTTGGCATCCAGTCCCATCACTTCATGGCAAATAGATCGGGAAACAATGGAAACAGTGACAGACTTTATTTCATTGGACTCCAGAATCACTGCAGATGGTGACTGCAGTCATGAAATTAAAAGACACTTACTCCATGGAAGAAAAGCCATGACCAACCTAGACAGCATATTCAAAAGCAGAGACATTACTTTGCCAACAAAGGTCCGTCTAGTCAAGGCTATGGTTTTTCCAATAGTCATGAATGGATGTGAGAGTTGGACTATAAAGAAAGCTGAGCACCGGAGAATTGATGCTTTTGAGCTGTGGTGTTGGAGAAGACTCTTGAGAGTCCCTTGGACTCCAAGGAGATCCAACCAGTCAGTCCTAAAAGAAATCAGTCCTGAATATTCACTGGAAGGACTGATGCTGAAGCTGAAACTCCAATACTTTGGCCATCTGACGCGAAAAACTGACTCATCTGAAAAGACCCTGATGCTGGAAAAGATTGAAGGCAGGAGGGGAAGGAGACGACAGAGGATGAGATGGTTGGATGGCATCACCGATTCAATGGACACGAGTTTGAGCAAGCGCCTCAGACTGGTGATGGACAGGGAAGCCTGATGTGCTGCAGTCCATGTGGCGGCAAAGAGTCAGACACGACTGAGCGATTAACTGAACTCCTGCACTGGCAGGCAGATTCTTTACCGCTGAGCTATTCCCTCAGATTAGGGCCCTAGGATAATCTACATCAAAATTAAAACCTTCGATGATTAGTACAGGATTCTTCAGGTTACTACAGAAATTGTCTTTCCGTATTTTTAAAAGACATATCTCAAAAAGTAATTTTAAATTTAGACACTAGAAATTTTTTTCCTTTAGGGAGAAATCATAAATATTACGTATTTTATACTCAAAACTGATACATCTCACAGATAAGTACAAACAAGTTTCACTGGTATTTGTCCTACAAGAATGATCTAGTCAAAAGGATATACATAGGAATTAATGCCCTACAGGCAATACTTTTAAAGAGCGCCTATTCTCAAGCCAGCTTTGGTGATGTCCTTACTGTTGCACAAAAACAGCTTCCTTTCAGAAGCCCACAAGGAGGAAGCAACTGCCACTGCACCCTCTCCCACACTCTCCCCTGAGTCTAGGTGTTTATGACTCAAGAGCCAAGTGCCTCCTGTGACCAGTCTAATAAGCGTTTCCTGCAGCATTTAGAACCACAGCAAAGTAATTCATAACTTAAAGGCATAGTAGCTGGAATACCTCACAGTATTGTAACATTTTACTTGATTTTGCAAACTGCTCTTACATCAACAGCTGCCTATGAAATTTTAGAAACTCCAGCTATGAACAAATGCAACTATAGTATTGCTCAGAAGATGTCTGGGGAAGGAATCATGAGAGTTGTTGGTGTTTCTTTCTTTAAACAGGAAAAAAGCAACCTGTCTTTGCTTTCTGAACATGCATAAAAAAATCAGTTTCTCACCTTCTGGTATTTCTGCCACCATTTATATGAACACTGGTCTTCCCATGAGACAGGTTTTGAAGGAAATATCTGGCACTTATTGAGGGACTCTAGTTGAACTGCAGACATGGTCGAAGGCAACACACACTCAGGAAGAATCTGCACTTTAGCCTGCTGGATTCTAGAAGAGAGCCAGGCACGGTGTTCATTTTTAGGATAAACTAATTCTAATCACTAAGTTTCTAACCATTATGGATAGCTTCAAGTACTAAGACTTGCAAGGTTTTCTTTTTTAAACATATTAATCAAATCCTGATATTAAGATACAAGAAATTTTCAAAAAATACTGCATTTCATAAATCATACCAAAGTTAAAATCAAAGGTAACCAAAGGTTTTTCTATCTCACTATGGAATGGAAAATGCTATTTTTACATTTCAGACAAAGCCTGTAAATGAAATAAAAGTTAAAAAATTAATATACCACCAACCCCTGATGTGTTGAAACTTCTATAAAAATTTCTCATTCTTGGACACCCCACCCCACCCCTTATCCCACTTCTTTATGTTGCCTGACTCTTAAATCTATCTCTTCTCACGAATCACCTATACTAAGTAAGTAGGTAAAGGAAGAGAAACTCAAGAACCCTTTTACATGGATAAGACTAGAGAATTATACGTAGCCTTATTTCTATGTGTGTTCCTTTTCTCATTCTTAAACATTTACCCTGAATATGCAAAGAATCAAAATCCATATTATCTTTAAAAATTATTTCTACTCATATAGTAAGGTCATCCTTCAACAATGCTACTTGAGAATATCATAATTTTAAGTATCTTCTCATGAATTAATGCCAAAAGGCTGTACCTCCAAGCCATTGTCTTAGGAGGCACTGAAAGAATTATCTCCTATTATAACTTTTCAAATGCAGAAAGTATCAACACATCCAAATGCTGGAACGAAAAACACTGTTAGTCGGAAGAAGTCAAATATGTTACAAGTCTCTGCTTCACTATTATTCATGCTCAGGAAGTCTAAAGTGGCCTTTCATTGTGACCACTGTCTCAATCCACAAAAACTTATGACACTTTAATACTTCTGATTTATTAAATGAAAATAGCTAAACGTGTCTGAAAATATGTATGTTTACTGTCATGATGATATTAGACACACTCCACGCACTTCATTTCTCTCCTGCAAGCTCAAATTTAAGTCTACATGACTTTGGAAAATGGTAACATAAATCTGACTATGTTCAAGTGTTCTTATGTTATTAGAGCTCATTAAAAACAAAAATAACTAAATAATCATGTTTTCCTCAACTAATTCTTAAGATTTTATTATGATACAAACATCAATGCTACAGAAACATCAGCTTAGAGATTGTTTTGATAATTAGTGTACACAGGCTGTGTCCATCGCCTCAAGGGTGGACACTGCTCTCTGTTCCTGTGACGCACCCCAGCGTCTGCTGCACACACGGCTGGTTCTTCTCCCAGCAGCTGAGTTTTGCTTTTAACATAAACTAGTTTTATTTCTTCCCAACCTGTTGGTGGCAGTTGTTGTGCAATTATAGCTATATAATTTATACAAATATTTTTTGAAGTGGAAGGAGCTTATAAAACATTTTATTCAAGTATAGTTGATTTACAGTGTTGTGTTCATTTCTGTTATACAGCAAAGTGATTCTGTGGTATATGTATATACGTTCTTTTTCATATTCTTTTCCATTATGGTTTATGACAGGTTATTGAATATAGTTCCCTGGGCTATATAGTAGAGCCCTGTTGTTCTGCAATTTATGTAAATACTGTGGCAACCAGGAAAATAAGTACAAAATTAAAACTGCTTTAATGAAACACTAGCTTGAGTCCAAAAAATGCTTTCAAATCAGGTTCAGACAATTCTAATAGGGAGAAAAGTGCATGACTCTGGAAGGTTTCTGTGCTCAAAGCCCTTGTGAGTATCTTCGGAATCTCTAAAGAGAAACTACAGGTATGCACTGCAGACAGATGATGTAATGAAAGCAACTGATGCAAGAAAGACTAATGTCAGCTCTACCTGCAGACCCGACATAAAGACAGTCCCTGCCTCACCAGCAAATGTAAAACGAATAAAGGGGCATTTACATATTTTAAGTTAAAATAAAATGTTTAGGATATCTATGTATGTATTTTTATGAGTTCTAGTTTTAATCACCTTTTTTAAAAATTACTCACTTCAATTATGATAAGTACAAGGGCTTCTTTTGTAATTACAAATAGAGTATTAATCTCCCCTTCCTCTCTACATGTAAGAAATACTCAGGAATTTCTAAAGCAGTCCTACAGAGATGCAATGATACATTTCAACTTTTTTATTAATTAAAAAAAAAATTCCATCTGTTCAGAAGATGTCAAAGAAATACAGACACAACTTGGACAGGGCAGAAGGCAGCAGTATGCCTTGTGTATGTGAAGAGTCTTAATAAGGCACATCACTATCGCCTGGTCCTACATTACAGAGACAAGCAAACTGGCCTGAGTTGCAGATGTGCAAGGGGAGAATTGTGGTTTGGTGGGAAGAGCACTGGTTTGGAAGTCGGGGGCCTAGAACTCACCAGCGGTGCCCACGAGCTGTACAGCTTTGGGCAAACTTCTTATCTCCATTGCACTCAGGTTCCTTTTCTAAAAAAAGAGGGGCCTGCACCACACCCTCTCTAGTCTCTGCCATCTCACCACTCCCACTGAAGGCAGAGGGCCAGAAGGGCAGGGGACCCAGGGAATTCTCACTCCACGGAGGTCTTTTAAGACAGACATTTTTGTGAAAGCCGTGGTGGTGGGTCTAAGGAATACTAGGCCCTTTCCCAGTCCCGTCCCCCCTCATCAGTTTGACGCTAATCTCTACTTGAGTCCAGTGCACATCCGTTTACTTGCTTTCAGAGTCAAGGCTCTGTTGCCATCTTGTGTTCAAACTAATTTTCCACAATCACAAGTCACTGATGTCAACACCCTCAGAAATATACTTCTCCCCAAGTCAATTTGCTACTTTCGTTTCTGGAATATAGTACTCACAAATATTCAAAATTTTATAAGCACACAGGTAGGAAGTCCTTTTAAAATGAAACTGTCAGTAAAATCCACGGCACAAACAGCTTGCTGTCTCAGCACAGGGCCCTCAGAGGGATGCTCACTCATCCATGGAACACTCATGGTCCTAAGTGCAGAACACACGGGAGTCGCATCGACTGGCCTGAGCAGCCTGCATCTTGAGGGACAGACAGACAACACGACACTGACGACCTGTGTTCAGCGCGGTGAGAGTTCCCGGAGTGAGCTCTAGGGAGCACCAGGCGGGGAGCACCGAACCCCCACAGGCTCCGGCACTCCACCCTCCCTGCTCCTATGCTCGCTCAAGCCCCGAAGGGGGGCTGAGTACACTCATATTTATGAATGCCCACTATGTGGAAACTGCCCTCATGCAGTTCATATTCTTAAATCTTAAAAAAGAAACAAACCACCACCCTCTGAACGTCCTTGATTTCAGAAGACATTACCTGTCCAACACAGAGGACTGACAAGATTTTCAACTGCGACTACAGATAAGAGACCAATTCCCTAAGGCTGGGAGGACCCAGGAATTTGTATCTTTCTAAGACTTCACTAGTGATTCACTGAAACACACAGTGATGAGGACAAATGCTCTGTGGTTTTTTTGGAGGTCTGCAAGTGAACTGCATTTTTTAAAATGAGGTGTTCCTTAAGGAATACCTTAAGGAGTGAGGTATTCGTTCCTCACTAAGGAGTGAGGTATTCGTTCCTCACTAAGGAGTGAGGTATTCGTTCCTCACTAAGGAGTGAGGTATTCGTTCCTCACTAAGGAGTGAGGTATTCGTTCCTCACTAAGGAGTGAGGTATTCGTTCCTCACTAAGGAGTGAGGTATTCGTTCCTCACTAAGGAGTGAGGTATTCGTTCCTCACTAAGGAGTGAGGTATTCGTTCCTCACTAAGGAGTGAGGTGTTCCTGTAAAGTGCTCAATAGAACACTCAGAGCATTTCTAAACTGTATAGGGCACAGGGGTGACAAGCACTTCCTGACCACTTAGTAAACGTACGATCCACTGCAGTGAGAGAGCATTTGTGGCGGAGATGGGCACGCAGGGTATGTGGTCTCCCACACCCAGACGGAGCGGGTGGCAAGCGTGACCAGCACAGCTCTTGTGGCACCCGATGATGCACACAGCTCACCAGCCCTGACTTCCCACCCTTCCCAATTTGAAGAGATGTCTTCAATCCCAAAGAAGCCCTGTCCCAAATGACACTGCCTGTGGGGGTTACATCACTGCTCCAAAACCTAGAGGGGCATCAGAGTCACCTGGACATCATCAGAAAAGATGCTGCGGCCTCCTCCCCGACTGGTCACTCTCTAGGGATGGGAGGAAGGGCAGGAAGGCAAGTGTCTGTGGTTTTACTGCCCAGGTCACTGTGATGCCCAGCAAAGTTAGAAACCCCAGACTGTACTTTCAAAGGGAAAAGAACAACTAGGTACAAGCTATAAAACGTGAACGTCAGCAAAGCAGACAAAATATAAGAAAAGTACTTCATTTTACGATGTTTGAGGAGTTTTAAGATAGACAGACAATGTTTCTTACCCGTCTGACTGTGTCCTGATCTCAAGGACTTTGAATCTCTGTCTTCCAATTGCTTTCACTTTCACAACCTCGATTCCAAAATCTTGTTCTTCTCGGTAGGCATATATCTCTGCTGTTGTTCCAAATTGTGCTTCCCTTTCCTGTACATTACTTCCAAGGTAAATTTTAAAAAGGAAACAGTTTTAAACATTTAATTTTCAAATATGCAAAGTTGACAAAAGCAATATACATGGGAAAACAATTTACAGCAATCATTCTCATTGCAAAGCTATTTTATTTTTTTTAGAATCACATGGGGAACTGAGATATATAAAGAGGGCTTCAGGAAGTACAATTAGAGCCCACTAGCGGAAGAACAGATTTCTAGTCATTGAAAATAACCCACAGCTGACAGGGGTTAAACTGTCATTTCCCAAACTAAACATTCTTTTATTCAGCAGATCATCCTTTCTGCCGCTTATCAGCAGCTCTGTACTGGGTTGAGGGGGGAGGGGAGTGGGGACTTCCTGTATCAATTTCCTGCCCGCAGCACTGATTTCCTCTAGTTCTCATGGGACACTTGACATTTAGCTTCAACTTACCACTTGTCTACAAGAGGACAACTTGGGAATTTTGAGAGACAGAAAATAACTAGTCACTCCTTCGTAAAAACCATCCTTTACAAACAGTGTAAAAGCCGTCTTTTTCTTGAAGACAGCTCTTGAAAATAAGGTTCTAGAACTGTTCTTCATTATGTATTAATGATTTTAAAACTTTCACATACCAGAAAGTTAACTGTGTGTGAAAGTTAAAGCTTGACTTAGACGGTAATGATCACAGCAAAATACTCCAACTTCCACTTCCAAGCTTTTTATGGAAGTGTTTCACTTCACAGCCTTGTCCCAACTTCTACGCAGGCAAAATAGTAGTCAGTTTTGCCTTTAAAACAACCTCTCCTGTGAGTGCACAACAGAGTATTAAAGTCAGTTCACTCTGAGATTTTACCTGTACGCAAGCACTGCAAAGGTTCTGTCCTTCTGAATTAAATTCCGCACCATACTGACTTCTTGAGGACTGAAGAGCTGGAGAGGCAAGGTCTGCCCGGGGATCAGGGTCATCACCACCTGCGGCAGCACCGGGATCACTGGGCAGCTGTCGTCGTCGTGCAGAGTCCTGCCGTGGAACTCCTCCATGTCGGAGCCCAGGTACTGCAGAGGGCACACACAGGCTCAGTCGTTACAGACAGGCCACGGGACACAAGCTCAACAGACTAATGTGCAAACTGACAAGCACATGTGGACGGCACACCTATCCAAATAATACACCTGCCGTATCAGCGTCCCACAGGACAATCTGACTCCTGGAAGGAGAATTCTCAATTCCTTGTGAATAATCTCTCATATTCAAATTAAAGAGCATTTTTTAAACTCAAAATATTTGATTTTGACTAAGCTCGACACCTCTATGTCTGAAAAGCATAAATGACAAGTATAAAATGCTAGTTTGTTAAATAACACCCTGGAACCCTGCGGTACAGAGAATAAGCAGTACTTTAATAGCTCTATCACTGGCCAAGATATGAGGAGGGTGCCAAGTGTGCAAAGAATTACTTGTAATAGACAAAGTACCAAACTGCTTAAAAGTTATAGCTTAACACTATTTATCAGTTGGCAAGAAGCCCACATCCTCATCCACGATTTCAAGCTTGAGGTAATATCAGGTAATGCTAAAAGCAGTCATTCATTTTCAAGAACTTTTATCTACAGTTAAATGTACGCATCTCTCATACTGGATCTAATACAAAGTTACATACTGTATGTGATGTCGGCAAACTAGTGTCAAAATTTATGATGTTTGGTTTCTTGGGTTCTTTGATGTCCTGGTCTTCAACTTCCATTTCAATTTCATCTTCTTCCTCTTCCTCTGCTGCAAAAGTACAGTATTATAAGCAAAAAAAAACAAACAGAGGGAAGGAGACGTAAAAGCTATGTTCCCGTTCAAATACATAGTTCCTTCTTAGGGATTCCAGGCCCGTGGGAAGAGGAGCTCTTATGAACACCATCCACACTTGGGAATCTCGACAGGACTGTGAAGAGGCAGCCAGAGGGGGGTCTAGGCTGGGTCTGCCTCTAACTACTTCTCTTAAATCAATGTTTAAGTTTAGAATAGTTTAAGACTTACAGAAAATTTGCAAAGATGGTAGAGAGTTCCTTATACCTCACACCTGTTTCTCAATAGGTAACATCTTAATTACTGTGGCACACTTGCCATAACCAAGGAATCAGTGTTGGCATAGCACCATTAACTAAACACATTTCATTTGGGTTTCCTGAGTTGTTATCTACGATGCTACTTCTGTTCCAGGACCCTGCCCACGACACCACGTTACATCTAGTCGTCAGGTCTCCTTAGCCTCCTCTGGGCTGGGAGGGTCTCTCAGACGTTCCTTGTTTTTGATGGCCTTGACAGTTTTGCGGACTACTGGTCAGGTGCTTTGTAGAATGTCCCTCAAGTCGGAATATTCTTGGGGAGGAAGCCCAGGGAGGTGAAGAGCCATTTTCATCACGTCTCATCAAGGGGACACACTGCTGACGTGACTTAGAACTGCTGAAGCTGACCTGGATCACTGGTCAGGCTTCTCCGCTGGAAAGCTCCTTTCCCCCTCTTTTCCACACTGTACTCTTGGGAAGCAAACCACAAGGCACAACCCACATCTAAGGGGTAGGCAGGGATTGTGTCCCTTCCTTGAAGGGTAACTACCTGCATAAATTATTTGAAGTTCTTCTGCACAGGAGATGTATCTCTTCTCCCTCACTAGGAACCAGTTCTGACACAGCAGACAATTCACCCCACATGACGAAATCTTAGTTTACTCATTTGAAAAATGACAATGAACAAGACAGTCTCTATAAAGTTTTTTCAAGCATTTAGAGTTTCTAGAGAAGACAGAAAGGAAGGAAAGAGGAAAGGGCTAAAAAGCAAGCAAGCGCCTAAATAAACTTCCAAATAGATAAAATGGCTTTGCAAAACAGTTACTTTCTGCTGTGCATATCATTATTTAAATCTAACCACCTCCAGCTAGGTTCCTGACAAGAAAATATAAATGTTTTTCAATATGGCAACTGCTTTGGACTTTCTATTAATTCTTACAAAGTCCTTAGATACAAGGCTTTGCCAAAGAGAACAACCTAATTATTTCAACTTAAATTCAAATGTCCAGTGACTTAACACTGCATACAAAATTTTCCTAAGAACAAAAAAATTCAATGAGACCAAGAGATAACAAAGAAAAATCTAAACCGATGACAGAAATATACTGCGTCTACCTCCCTGCATTCACAATTCTGACAGCATGGCTTTCATTACGCACTTTTGACACTTCACTGCCCCATTATGCACTCTATTATGCAAGGTTTTAAAGGTCAACTTTTAGCTCAAAAGCTAGAACTCTTTAATTTTTAAATTTACATTTTAACTATTCTGACTTAATCTCAAAATGATTTCCTTCATATAAACTAGCCTTTCTTCCATATATGGCTGAAACCCACTTCCCCCTACTTGGCTATTTATGTATTATTTCATTTTATGTTTTTTTTTTTTTTTTTTGGCAGGGACAGATTCTTCAAATCTTAAATATTAAGCAACTACTTAAGCACTTAAAGGGAATTACTCTTCCAAACAACTCATACTCCATGGAAGTATGGACAAATGAATGTTTCTAAAAATAAGTCATATCTGATTTGCAGGAGCATGACTATGATATTGACAATCTCTCTGAGTCCCTTGCGCTCTCCATTTTTTTCAACAAAACACACCGTTCAGAGCTACCAGGGTGAAGCGTGATGACTCATCTCATGCAGGAGCACCATGTGGATACCAACAGAACATCAGCATCTTCCCTAACACACTGGATTTGGCACGGACAGAGTTGGGCTGATGTCTCTGAAAAAACAGCTCAGCTCTTTGACCAAATTCAGTTCAGCTAGGTTGCTTCCAGATGGACCACTGACTCTGATTCTAATATATTTTCATGGAAAAGGTCCTTTCCATACAGCTGGGGCACGCCTTCAGTCTCCTCCTCCTCTGGCCCACACCCCTCCCAGTGGGCAAAGTCATCTTCCAAGCACAGCTTCCCTTAGGTCTCAAGTCCATAACTGCTTCTCTCCAATCCATGGAACAAACTCACGATCCCACTGGCGAGAGATGCAAGCTTTCCAACACTCCAACCCAACCTACCTTCCAGGCCTTATCTTCTGCAAGCCAATCCTAGGTCATAATGCTTTTGGATGTCTGTAGTACAACACAGGGCTTTTCCCCAGTCCTTCTCAGCCATAATCAATCCCTCCCTCTGACAATTTACTTATCTGGCCTACATCAATGGCCTTCTGCTAGTTATATTTTCAGGAACCATATATACATGATAAACTTCTCCAAGTATCAGACTGTGCATTATACCTCTTTTTACCTTCAGGATACATAACACACTTCCTGCACACAGTGAAGTGACTCCGCTAATAGTCTCAGTTTGGCTGAGAAACCTCTTGCAAGGCAACTCTTGTCTACAGCATTCCATGACAAAACTGTACAATTATTCCGGACTTCTTTTCTGCCCACTATTCCAACATGAGGCCAAGGTCTAAATTTTCGCTAAACATAAAGGAAAGAGAATCCTGATTTTAATATCCCAGTTCTAAGTATCTAAAATTAGGTGTATTTTAACAGGTACTTGTACCACGTCCTTACAAGCCTAAGAACAGACCAAACACCGGCGCAGCACTGGGTGGTTAAGAGACACCAGCTATGCAGACAGACAGATCTGACTAGGACTCCTGGCCCTGCAACTGTGTGACCTTAGACAAGTCCCACACTAACCTGCCAATTCATTTCTCACCCACCAAGTCAGGACTACACAGTGACATGGGGAGGATAAAATGGAAAAATGCACGCAAAACGCCTGGGGCAGGGCCAGTGACACGGGAACACTTAATAAATTAGCTGTCACTCTTATGGTGGGGGGGATGAACTCCCAGAAAAGTCTGGGATGCTGGGCGGCCCCAGTCTCCCTCTTTCCCCACCCAGTTTCACGCCATTTCCTTGGAGCCAAGTTCTGGGCACACAGAGGATGGAGAGCACGGAGTCCCTGCCTTTGGGGACAGCCTCCTCCCTCCCCAAACCCTCGTCCGCATACTAGGGGAAGCCGAGATGCAGCAAGAACCACCACGGTCCCGGGCCCGCGGCCCCGAACAGGTTCTGCACCACCCGCCCGCCTCCCCGGCCCCGCCGCGCCACTTGCGCCTCTGGCCTCGCCTCCTCTCGCTGCCAGGAACAGGCCCCAGACGATTACCGGGAAGGAGCGGCAGGTGATTGCCCATGTTGTGCGCAGCGTCCTCCGGGTCTCCCTCGCCGGCCATGTCTGTTTACCCGCAAAGGAGCCTGGGACAGGGCGGCGCCCAGGCCGCCGGGGGAGAGCCGGTGCAGTGCCGCTGTCGCTGCGCCCCGGGCCACAGCTCCCCCTTGCGGCGCCCGCGGGGAGGACAGCGCAGTGGCCGGCCGGGACCGGCACCGCGGGCAGGAGGGCCGGCACCGCGGGACTAAGCGCTGTGTCAGCCGCCCTTCGCGCTCGCTGCGCTTGGTACAGAGCCCTCGCCTGTCCCCCGTCCCTGGTAGGACATTTCACACACGGGGAAACAGGCTCAGATTCTTCAGTCTCCACCTTGCTCTTGACAAGGGAGACGGGAAGCAAATAGGAACCCGTTTATACAGCCTTAGCTCCAATTCTTCAAATAAAAACTGTATACATGAAGACTGGGAAAATGCATCAGTTATTCCGAAGACGGCTGGGTTATACCTTAGTTTCTTTACAACAATCAAAAGTAGTTTTCATATATCTTTTCCAAAATTAATAAGCATTGGTCTGAAACAAATACTAGAAGTGATAAGAGAACAGAGAAAGGCCTATGATTGGCAAGTGAGATTGTCAATATAAAATAGCTTACTCGTGATTCAACTAAAATGAGTCATTGTGCTACAAGAGAAATGAAAAAGGGGGTTTTCCTAATAACCAAGGGAAGAGTGAATGGCAAAACAGGCCTGTAAGAGTTAAGCTGCCCTAGTTCTACTTTACCTTTTACTATTCACAGTACATGTACCTAGACTTGCCCTTCACAAAAGAATTCCACAGTCACTCTCTGAGTCTGTGTGAATCATATACTCCACCGAATCACCTGGCGTTCATTTTTTTTTTAATTGGCGTATAGCTGCTTTACAATGTTGTGTTAGTTTCTGCCGTACAAGGAAGTAAATTAGCTATATTCGCTCACACTCCCCTGCAGCATTCTTCATTTCAGAAAGGTCATAAACCAAGAGCCCACCAGACCGTTACCTAGCTGTCTGATGCCACTTGTGGCCATTTTAAATTCTGCAGAAGAAAGAAGGCTTGCAACAGCTTCACCGCGTTGATCCTGCTCGCTTACCCCAGACCGTGAGCCCTGCCTGTAAGACTTCCCCCTGTTCCCCAGGGAGGCGCGCACAGGTTCAGAGGAACTCGCCTCTGGTGTTCCATCTCTGCCTGGCAACGAAATAAAGCTACTTTTCCTTGTTCCTCCAAAACTCTGTCAGCACTGGTGCACAGAGGGCTATCTGGATGACGGACAAAAGCTTTATTAGTGTCTTTTCACTCTTTTCAGTGAATGAAATAGAATACCTAAGCATGGTGGGGAGAAGGGTGAGAGGAAGAAACAGCATTGCTCGGAAGAAAATAATGAATTGAACAGTTCAAAATACATTTGTTCCCAAAGTTTGCTTGCTGAAAAGTTAAAAGCCGAAAATCTCCTTGGGAGAGAGGCTGATGGATCCTTTCAGTGCCATTCTGCCTTCTGTCCCCAAACCACCACTCTGTGACCTTGATCAATTCTTTTTGGCTTCTAGCCATAAAACATGATCAGTTTATCCATTTGCCAAACAAGAGTAGGCCAAGCAGTGTCTCAAATTTGTTCTAGCTAATAATGGCTGCGGTATTCATGATAGCATTGCCTTTTATGATTATATATAACCATTACAGGTTATAGATTAATAACAGTTACATAAGATATACTATCATGATGGGTTATTGAAAGTAAGATGGTCACTCTAGACAGGTGAAGGATGAGAGAAAGCAAAGTGCAAGAATGATAGAACTATGAGAGAGAGGTGTGTGTGTGTGTGTGTGTGTTTGGGTGTGGGTGTGCGTGGAGGGGGGGAAGGAGCGAGGGCGAAGGGTGATTACAAGTACACAGTATATACATTATCAGTCTCAGTTTATAGAATTATATCGTTCTATGATCTACAGAATTTCAAAGAACTGTGCTTACCTCCAACAGAAGTTTCTTTACACAGGAAACATCTGGCCCCTAAACAAGGAAGCTCTGACCTGCCTGGGTCCTGCCCAGAGGTGGCACCAGCACTGTGCACCCTGGGTCAACCAAGAATCCTGTGGGGAAGAGAGGACAGCTGTGAGCCTGGCGGGGTCAGCAGATGTGGCTGGAAAAGCACTCGCGCCTCTTTCTTCTTTTGTGCTCGGCCCCCGGGTCACCGATGCTGCCATCTGTGCCCCTCTCACCCCCCATTTGCCTCCTTTCCCTCGCCTTCATTCACAGTCACCATCTGCTCCTGCATTCATTTCATCCCTCCCTACCCCCACCGCCCCAAGTCTACCCAGTCATCCATAGCTATGTCTTTCAATAGGGGTAACAACAAATGGCTACTGAACAAAAACATCTCAGCAAGCAGGTTTCTTGGATTAAGCCCTGGTTATTAAAACCAAAAAGGAAAACATGATCATTCACCATTTATTTTTAATTGGGTAACTTTATCCTGAAGCGAGCCATCACACAGAGTAGCTCACATTTCTTCTTGCTTCTGTGAAGTGTGTTCATTGATAAGAAGCTCAGCAAACCAGTGGGAAAGGAAACTTATAGCTTTGTCTTATAAGACAAACTTATAAGAGCTTTGTCTTATAGTTCAAGAATTACCTTTAATAGGATAAAATTGAGGCTGATATTAGATGAGAGAAAATACAAATCAAAAAGGCCCCACTGTACTTTTAATTCTGGTGTCTATACACTGTTAGTAGAAAGGGATACACAGACTTGGAAGACAGTTTTTTTGGCTCCTTTCTGCTTTTTTATCATTTGCATATGCTGTATATTTTTAATGTGTTAAAGAAAGCTACTGCCTTGGTCTAAGTAGTCAAGCTACTACAGTAGCTTGAATAATGGTTTTTCGACCTCCACTATTGGTGTCCACAGATCATCCTCAGCAAAGCAGCTGGAGTGAGCCCCTTAAAGCACAGGTCAGACCATGTGACACCCTGCTCAGAACCACGCCTCCATTCCCCATCTCACTGTAAGCCACTTCCGCCCAGTGGCCTCCATGTCCTGACCTCCCGTGACCCTCCAGGCTCTCCCTCCGCTCTGGCCTCTGTGTTAAACCAAGCAGGGGGCCACTCCCATCACAGGGCCTTTGCACTAGCCCCTCCCTTTTCCTGGAATGCTCTTTCCTCATGTAGATCCATGACTTGCTCCCTTACATCTTCCAGGTCTTTGATGAAATCTCCCTCTTTAGGGAGTCTTTCCCAGATTATCCCACATCTAACTGCAACCCCACCCCTAGTCTCATCACCCTCTATCCTCCTCCTCTGTTTTATCTATTTTTTTCCCCTCTCAGAGGATGGATCAACTTCTAAAATACTGTGAAGCTTACTTTTTAAAAATATCCTCATCACTGGGCTTCCCTGGTGGCTCAGTGGTAAAGATTCCACCTGCCAATGCAGGCCCTGTGGGTCACATCGCTAACTGAGAAGACCCCACGTGCCTCGGAGCAACCAGGGCTGGGCACCACAGCTACTAAACCTGCGCCCTAGAGCCCAGGAGCTGCGACTACTGACGCCCATGTGCCCCGGAGCCCGTGCTCTGCAACAAGAGAAGTCATCTCAGTGAGTAGCCACAACTAGAGAGAGCTCACACAGCAGCGAAGACCCAGCACAGCCAAAAATAAATGAACATGTAAAATTATTTTTTAAAATCCTCCTCACTGCAAGAGTGTAAACTCAGTGGGAGAGGTCAGAGATCTGTGCCTCTTTCGTTTACTCCTGTGTCCCAAGAGCTAGTAAGTGCTCAAAAAATGTTTACGGAGTGAATGAATGAATGGCACCCTTAATGGGAGACACTGTTGATTGATCCAGCACCAATTCCTCTCCTCTCCCTGACTAAGAACCCTCCTTTGGTTTGGGGCGATGGTGTGCCCAGCCCCGTGGGCTCACGTCCGCTCTCAGTCCGTCGTGCCCCAGTCCCCTCCCCCGTGATCTTTTGCAGCTTATGGGAGCCATGAGACACAACTCTGGCTGATGTAATGCAGAGAAAGTCGTCCTGGCAGCCAGGGAGAATGGTGGCAAGGGAAAGATGTTCCTATATGATTAAAGAAAACAATTTCTTTCCTATACACTCCTGCAGGGATGAAGATTAAGGTCCATATTGGTTTGCCCAATAAAATGAGCCAAGCGAGTACAAACACCTAAGAGATTTTACAAAGAATCATGAACTTCAGAAAAAGCACAGCTAGATTTACTTGTAGGCATATTCTGTTGTCATTTTTAATGGAAGGGATGAGGACTTCCCTGGTGGCCCAGTGGATAGGCATCTGCCTGCCAATGCAGGAGGCACAGTCCGATTCCTGGTGCAGGAAGATCCCAAGTGCCACGGGGCAATTAAGCCTATTCAGCACAATGAGTAGTCCCCGCTCCCCGCAGCTAAAGAAACCCTGTGGTCAGCAGCAGAGACCTGGTGTAACCAAACATTTCAAAAAACAAATCATTTAAAAAATTAAATGCATCAATAAATACACAAAAAATGTAGGGAGGAATCCATTACTTTTGGAACTGCGTAAATCTTCCAATTCTTTACCTTTTATGCAAAAGCACATGTAAGGTAACAGGTTTACGTCACCCCCCGGAGGCCTTTTACGTGTTCCGGTATGACAGTTCCCCTACCATTCTTAAGACAGAGGTCAAAAACTGGTGAACCCCAAGTGAGAATTCTGCGGATGTGTTTGGTCTTTGTGGTATTTTGAGTTTTTGAATGAATTGGCACATGCAGTTATCGATTTCCTTTTAAGAATGGGAAGATCTGGCAACTGCAGGTTAGACTCATGCATGGGACAACTGTCTTAAACCAAAACTGGCAGCTGCCCTTTTACATGGGGCGGCCCATCTAAATGCAGGGAACACAGGTTTGATCCCTGGTCCAAGGAGATACCACATGCTGCAGGGCAACTAAGAGACCCACAGACCCACCGGAGACCCCAGCCTGCCAGTGCAGTACCTGCCGGAACCCGTCGACACTGTTTGCAACCTGACGTATGAGCGTGTACAGGGAGCGTGGCGCCACGCCCTGACCAGCCCAGGACAGCCGTGGTGTATGTCCAGTGAACCAGGGCACCCACCGCCCCACTCCACTCCCCAAAGTGTGCCAGTCTGTACAACAAATCATATGGCCCAGAGGAGCTTGGAGCATCGTGCTGGGTCTACACAGTCTTCAACAACCCATGTGAGGATTCATATTCATGTTTAGCTGCCTTTGACAAGAAAGGGTTGAGATTAGGGATCTTGAATCCTCTGTAGCTCTGAGATCCAGGCTTCAAGGGCATTGTTTTCATGAGTTGTTTTTGTTTTTTTTTTAACTAGTCTAGTTGTACTGTGAGTAATTTAAGAAAAAAAAATCTTTGGAATTAAAACTGTGGTGATTGTCATGTTCCTAATTTCCATTAACCACAAAGAGTTTGCAAAACTTGTCCAAGCAGAGAGATCTTTTTTTCACTTGAAGAGGACTCTTGAGCATCGGGGAAAGAAATACTGTCCTGCTATGCAGCTCTTCCTTCCTTCTCTTTCGAGTGCTGGGTCTAGCAACCATTGTCTCAGGATGTGCAGTTGGGCATCTATTATCCTGTAAATCCCAGAGTTACCAGGGAATGAAAGATGGATCCTGTCTGCTTTATGCAGACCTAGAGGGGAGAAAGCAGGCATAAAACCAGATGGAGTAAGGATATTTCAAGGCTCCGTCAAAATGTTGACAATTTTATTAACTACTCACTTTCATTTTTCAGTAATATGGTGAATAATTTGGGATTCGAAGAAATACCTTTACATACATCTTTCACTGCTGTGGTGGTATTTCCAGGGACACCAGAGCCTATTCAAGTCCCAGGCATGTTGGATTATTCGCAAAAATGATTATGGGTGATGCTACTCAGAGCTGCAATTCACTAAGACTTCCTTCCATCCCATCCATCTCTGACTTGACAGGTAAAGGAGGGGCGATTTTGCAGGACAGTAAAATGTGGGGCAATTTATGGTTTTAAACTTGTTCACTGTGTTCAGACTCACCCAGGAGCTTTCCCCCACTACAGTGTGCTGTTCCTACCGCAGGTAAAGCGCCTGGAGCGTCGGGGAGGATGAACGCAAAGCAAGGAGCATCGAGTCCTGGGTTCTGGTCAGCACCTCGTTTCCAGCGGCCATCTAGACTGGGTCATTTCAACATCTTCTCCTTGGCCTTCTATTCTTGGCCTTGCCTGTTGTAAGGGTAACAGCCAGGATGTGTGAAGTTTGGCCGTTCAAAGAAAATCTCAGTGGCTTCACACAAGTGTGCTTCTGGCCCCAGTCAGGTCTGTCTGGGTTTGGTGCTTCTCCGAGATGTCCCCAGTCTAGTCTGCTTCAATCTTGCGGGGCCTCTTTATCTTACACAGGTTGATACTCACTGACTGCTGTGGCAGAGAAAAAGCTTGATGAATTGAGCACTGCCTCTCAAACGCTCCTGCCCGCCAGCAACATCTGCCCCCGCCACACACATTTCACTGGCAAAGTGAATCCAAGGGTGACTTCAAAACACTCTATCCTTTGGCTGCGCGAGGAAAATCAGCCACACGATGGAACCAAATCGGAGTTTTCCACGGATGTCTGAGGACGTGTGTATGCACGTGTTTATGTGCTTCATCGCTGAGTCTCGTCCTACTCCGACCCATGAACTACTGTAGCCCACCAGGCTCTTCTGTTCAAAGGATTCTCTAGACAAGAACACTGGAGCGGATTGCCATTTCCTTTTCCAGGGGATCTTCCCAACCCAGGGATCGAACCTGAGTCTCTTGTGTCTCCTCCACTGGCAGGTGGATTCTTTCCCACTGTTGTCACCGGGGAAGCCCGTGTGCGCATATATAAATGTACGTACGTATACAAACGCACAAACATATATACACATATTTAGAAATATACACATATATATGTTGCAGAATACTTTGCCCAGATGCATAAATAAATAAATATAACAAATGAAAGGGGGACAGTTGAGGCTTCTGCTTTTAGCTCTCGTCATTCTTCTACACTTAAGGGGGACTGTGGTTTGACAATCCCTGGACAGTTCTAAAACACCGTGATGTGACCCAAGGCCAGGAATCAAGTAACTCCATAAGCTACGAGCTCGAAAATAAGAGATCAGAACAATGACCAAAGCAGATATAATGACAATAAGGTATCTCATAGCATCTGTAATATGTGAGAAAGTCAAGCAATTCATGAGGGACATGAAAAGACAGGAAAAACCGATCAAATGAGGGTCTGAATAAATATGATTTCAATAGTGTGAAGATGATACAGGTCCCCAAATTCTAGTATATAAATTCTTAGCTGCCACTGAACTCAGTTTATCATTCACATCAAAAAGCAGCGAAAAATCTGGGTGTTAATTGGGAAAGATATGTCATATAAAGTTATTAGTGGGTGCACAAGAAATGTGAACTTCAAGATAAATAGAATGGTGGATAAAAGAATCTCATAATATATTCAGTAGAGAAACTATTAATAACTGGAAAGCCAAGTAGATAGAAAAAGTCTAAGATGATTTGCAAGCCAGGGCCAGAGCTGAGAACAGAAGTCGAAAATGTTCAGAGACTAGAAGCATTCTAACACTCCAGACTCTGAATCACTTGTCTTTCTTCAAACTCAGATTAACAGGCTTGTTCGCTGCTTGTCTGCCGTGTGCAAGGTACAGGAACCGGGGAAACTGCCAGTACAAGAAAACACACAGGAGTGCCTGTCCTCGGGGAGCTTAATCCTACTAGGAGCAGAAGGATAATGAGCCACTTAGAGACAGAACGATCACTGCAATGTAACATCTGCTCTTGGCTGTGCTCTAGTTTGAAGGCAGAGGTGGGAGAACCAAGGACATAAGCAACGTGACAAAGTGTCCAGTGCAGCGGTCATGGTCCACATTCTTTTTCATGTAAACAATGACGGTTGCTGGAAGGAAGGGACACATTTCAGCAAGCACTGAAGCGATGTATCACTCACTCACCGCCCTTCACAAAAATCACTTACAGGGGCGTCCCTGGGGGTACAGTGACTATGAATCCGCCTGCCAATGCGGGAGCCATGGGTTCAGTTCCTGTTGGGGGAAGATCCCACATAACTCGGAGCAACTAAGCCCAGGATCCTCAACTACTGAGGCCTTGGTCTACAATGACTGAAGCCTACGTGCCCTAGAGCCTGCTCTCTGAACAGGAGAAGCCGCTACAGTGAGAAGCTCGCGCGCTGCGAGAGTAGCCCGGCTCACTGCAGCTTGAGCCAGCCCGAGCACAGCGATGAAGACCCAGCACAGCCAAAACTAATAAATAGATACACTTTTGAAAATTACTTACGGACTTAACATTAGCTAACCGAAAGCTTAATCAAAACTAAGGACCCAAGAAGAGGACAGAGTCATACACTGGGCTTGAGAATCACTGCTACCCAAACAGAGACACATACAGTCCCTTTGAGTGGACCAGAGCTTGGGTCCAGGACTGCACTCTTGAGACGGCTGATGCTTTGTTACGAGTTTCCCGTGTGCCTGGGCTTCCCGGCAGCCAGACAGAACACTTCCTCTAAGTCAGAGGACCTAGTTCTCGTTCTGTCACTGACCAGAAAGCACATATTAAATGCTTTCTCTGAGCCCAGTTGACACACATGTTTTGCACATATCCTCTCACGGAATTTACAGCAATCTTGAGACGTAGGTGCTATCATCTCTATTTTTTTTGATCACAAGTCACTTTCTGTGAAGACGGAGGGTCAAGACTGAGTGATTTCCTGGGTCTTAATGAGCTCTCATTTTCTATCACTCTGTGAATTCAGATCTTAGTTCACAGGATGTACCTTAACCTTCGCCCTATCCTCTGGGACCCTGTCCCTCCACTGCCCGCATATACCTCCAGGTTCCTCCTTTTCATACAGTTTAGAGCACTGTTCTTGATTCTTTAGACACTGCCCAGCTTCCGTGCAGGCAGATTCTTTACTGTCTGAGCCACCAGGGAAGCCCAGGACAGAGGACCTGGAGAAGCACATCTATGGGGTGGGGAGGCGAGGCGACGCATGGATACTGGTTTCTCGGGAGCAGTGTTTCTTAGGGTGTGGCCTTGAGTCCACTATACGTGGCAGGGGTTTCCCTGGATGGATTATACATGTATCGCAGGGTCAAAGTCTTTTCTTTGGAGGCAGCAGACACAAACCCATAGATTTTCATTTTGCTACACAACTAGGACTATTTATAAATACAGTTTAAAAATAAGGGTAACTAAAACTTGATTTACATAAGCTAAAATACCAGGCCGTTATTAGACTTTGTTCAAGGCTTTAACTTTATATTCCATCAAGAAGTCTGGCAACCACCCAGTGCCTTGGCAGCATTGCAAAGCCTCTGCTGAGAATGTGCGCGCAGGAGATGCAGGGTCCCCAGAGCTTTCCTGGGATGAGTCCATGTTACATGACTGCATCTGCGCTCTTTGCTCGTCTTAGTCCTAGACTGTTGTTCCTACTGATGCATGAGTTAATGTAGCTGAGGAACTATGCTGGGATTTGCCTTTACTGATCATTATGTTGGCTGGCTGAAGCACTTTCAGAGATCTTATTGTTACTGTGTTCACCCTAAGGTTTAGCCATCTTGAGGTTCTTTTGTTCTAGAAAGGCTGAACACACAGGATTGACAGAGGCAGGACTTTTACACTGCTGTAAGGAATCAAGATCTAAAAAGTCAGAAGGGCACTGATCTACAATCCAGCCTGACATCGTTTGTGCTTTATCACAGGACTGTTGTCCTGCTGGCAGGAGTCTCCTTGGGTTGGCTAAGATGCTTGGGCAGCAAAGTGATGGAGCTCCTTCAAATTTATGTCAGGTCTGTCTCTGGAAAAGCAGAGCATGTTGGGATTAGCCAGGCCCCCAGCAAAAGCTCTCGCTGTGCCAGGCTTGGGCTTAGAAGAACAGAGTGGTGAAGCTCTTATTATTCCAAAACACTCAAGCATAAATTCTGCTGATGATGGTTTGGCCCAATGCCTTGGGCGGTGATGTAATCGATGAAAACAAAAAGGCAAAACCCTTTTCCTGCAACAGTATTTCCTACCTCACTCAGTTCAAGCGTCCCTAAATCCAACAGTCTGTCCTGATCTCGCCAAGCAACCATGGAGTTTGCCACTTTACTTGGAAATGTTGCGTTTGTGTCCCTTGGTCTGTGGCGTGTCTGCTGAGGACAGGGACCAAGCCTCACTCACCTCTGTGTGCCCCGTGCTGGGATGGGGCTGATCAACAACTGCTGGGCTGGATTCAACTTGAAAAAGAACGTGACGGACAGAAAAGTCCAGCCCCTGCCTATCTAGTCATAGTCTACCCTGTGAAAGGCACGGCTCCAGAGAGAACCCAATGCCATTTGCAGCAACATGGATGGACCCAGAGGTTACTATACTAAGTCCAGTAAGCCAGACAGAGAAATACCATGTGATTATCACTTATAGGTAGAATCTAAAAAGGTAAGAATCAAATGAGTTTATTTACAAAACAAAAAGACTCAAACTTATAGTTACATCAAAGAGGAAGGGGGAGAGGGATAAACCAGAGTTCAGGATTAACATAAATACACTAGGTATATAAAAATAGAAAACCAATAAGAACCTCTTGTACAGCACAAGGGACTCCACTCAATACTCTGAATGACATAGAAGGGCAAGGAATCTGAAAAAACTGGAGATATATAGATGTAGATTATATGTATAGATAGATAGATAGATAGATGGATAGATAGATACACACACATATACACACATATATGAAAGTGTTCCTGGTTTAGTTGTATCCAACTCTCTGCAACCCCATAGACTGTAGCCCGCCAGGCTCCTCTGTCCATGGAATTTTCCAGGCAAGAATACTGGAGTGGGTAGCCATTCCCTTCTCCAGCGGATCTTCCCGACCCAGGGATCAAACCTGGGTCTCCTGCAGTGTAGGCAGATTCTTTACTGTCTGAGCCAGCAGGGAAGATATGTGTGTGTGTCTGTGTGTGTGTCTGTGTGTGCATGTATGCATGTATATGTGTGTGTGTATATATACATATTCCCTAGAGGAGGAAATGGCAACCCACTCCAGTATTCCTGCTTGGAAAACTCCATGGACAGAGGAGCCTGGCAAGCTACAATACATGGGGCTTCAGAGAGTCAGATATGACTCAGCAACTAAACCACCACTATATATATCTGAATTACTTTCCTATACACCTGAAATTAATACAAAAACTATATTTCAATATTTTAAAAAGTAGTATAAGCCTCCAGACCCCAAGTCAGGACAAAGGAAAGGGGTAAACTCAAGTGTGGTTACAAAGCCTACACAGTACGGAAGTAGCAGAGCTGGAAATTCAAACCCAGGCCAGTTTGTTTCCAAAAAGAACTCGGTCACTACAGCTGAAGGCAGGGCGGGTCATTATCTGCCCAAAGCTGAGGCATGCCGTGTGGGAGAGCAGGCAGAGTGGAAGGGAGGCCAGTGTGGTGAAAGCCTTGGCAAACACAACGGGCATTTAGTCCTGAGAAATAGGAGGAAAGCAGAGAGACTGGGGTGGGGATTGGGGCATAGGCTGGTACCACAGCGGTCCTCCAAAGATGTCCACACCCAGTCTGTGGAACTTATGAGTATGTTACATTATGTGGCAACAGAGACTTTGCAGATGTGTTAAACTAAGAATCTTGAGATGGAGAATCACGTGAGCCTCTTTGGGGGACTCAATATGATCACTAAGGGTCCTCATAAGAGGGATGCAGGAGGGTCAGAGTCAGAGGAGAAGTGATGCACCAGCCAGTGAACTCAGGGCTTCTAGAAGCTGCAAAACGAAAGGAAGCAGAGCCTCCCCTGGGCCTCCAGAGGAACACAGCCTTTCCACCACCTTGCTTTCAGCTCACTGGGACTGATTCTGAATGTCTGACCTTCAGAAGAGTAAGGCGATAAATCTGTACCCTTGAAGGCGCCGGGTTTGTGGCGGTTCACTGCAGTGGGGAGAGGAGAGCAATGCAGGGCGGACTGCTGGCGAGTCAGAGACCTGGGGGCAGGCTGCACGGAGAGCGCACCTTGAGGAGCCGGCTGAGCGGCCCTCCTTCCCCAGAGCCAGGTGTCCTGGCAGCAGGTCTGCCCTTGCTCCCAGCATCTGGCTGCCAGGGGGAGGGCCAGCTGGCGGGGGAGGGCGGGGCCAGGAGACACTGCTGAGGTGGCTGGGAGTGACTGCACAGCACCTGAGAGTCAGAGGCTGTCCAGGGAGTCCTAGCTACGCCCCCTAGTTCCACAAGACTGCTGCACAGGTTCATCTTTTAAAAGAAGTCAGATTTTTAGCACACCTTACTCTTCATCTCAGAATAAACAAACAAGTTCTCATAGTTTTTCCAAACCCAGAGCTGATCAGCATGGAGAGGCAGAGTTCAAGGTAGAGAAAGCGCCTTCGCTTGGGCTACAGGTACTTCAACTGCATTCAAACAATCCCGTGCAGCCAAGGAACAAACCAGGGAGTTTTCCTATTGGTCATAGCTTCGGGAGCAGCTTGGATCTAGGTTTCAAATCTAGGAAAGACAAAGAAGGACTGTTCTCACCCAATTACCATCTGCGAAAGCACAGAAATCAAAGCACCAGTCAGTGAAAGTAATTTCAAACACATCAATAGAATGTGTGGTTTTTCACCACAGTGGCAAGGATGCCTGAAAATACCAGCTAAAAAAAGATAAAGACTTTTTTTTAAAAAGTAAAGAAGGAAAGATATTGATGCCATCTGCCATATTTTTATGAGCTAATATGACCAGAAAATATTGATGCCTGTAAAAGTTCTCTGAAGTCAGGACACCTGCTATTAATTTTCATGTCTCATTTACCATAATTCTGTATAGTTTTACAGTAAATTCCCTTTATTTTGGGATTTGAATATGAAGATAAAAATAAGTTAGATGAATCTGAATTACATAGTTATTCTACTTGCATCTCCTGGCTGTATGACCTTGGGCAGATGATGTCAACTCTCTTGGCTTTATGGTCTCACCTTTTCAGTGGGAGCAGTGAGAGCTCTCATCCTAAGGGGCTGTTGTGAGATGAGGTGTGAGGATCAGAACTGTCCTCTCCGTAATTAAATATCAGGCTGAAGGAGAACACTAAGGTCTCATGGAGTAGCAGCTGTGATGTAGCATAGGTGATGCCTTACGCAAGTGGGCATGCGGTAAGTACACTCCTAGGTTAGCTCCTTGAACTCCTAAAGGTTAGCTGCTCTGAACTATGACACATCTCAAGCCCAGATCCAAGCCCCTCGTTGGTTGTCCCTTCCACACTCTTTGCTTTCAGGTTCTCTTGACAAGTACTAAGCTCCTTTAGGACTTCCCTGGTCACTCAGACGGTGAAGAATCTGCCTGCAATGTGGGAGACCTGGGTTCGATCCTGGGTTGGGAAGATTCCCCAAAGAAGTGCACGGCTACCCACTCCAGTATTCTTGCCTGGAGAATCCTCATGGACAGAAGAGCCTGGGGGACTGCAGTTTATGGGGTCGCAAAGAGTCATACACGACTGAGCAACCTTCACCTTCTTAGCTCTGACCTCACTCTTCCCCCATTTGGGATGATGGCGCCAGACAGGAAAACCCAACTCTGCTTGACAGACGCCAATAGGGGGCGCTAGCGGGATCCTGCGAGGCTGGAAGAGGAGACGTTAAGCCTTCAGGACGGCTTCCTGTCCCTAAGACACCAAGCACTTCATTGCAACAGGATGAGTTTGTTCTCATACCAGCAATCAGATCCAGTATGGAGTTTTCCCAGCACTTATGAGAGTAGCCTTATCGCCTCTTCTCAGAGACCAAACACCAGCTGGCTGCGTCTCCTCCTCAGAGACCCAAATTCCTGCTCAGCAGGCTGGGCGAAGGCCCCTTCTCTGGGCTTCTGAGTTTAATAGCGTCAACATTTCCCTTCTTCCCTCCAGTCCCTGGAGGCAGGGTAACTGTTTCCTGCAGCTGCTACTCCAGGTGACCTTAGTCTTTTCTTTCGGACTGATATTTAGTTACAGAGACGACAGTTGTCTATCTAGCTAATAGTTCTTTGTGTTAAACTCTCTCCTTCCAGGTAACTTGGGGGTTTTCTATGTTTCCTGACCAGACCCCAAGGGAAGCACTCTGGTGGGGTCTTTTGTAAGAAACTGTTACTTTGAATATAATCCAACTTATCAAGGAAGTTGCAAAAATTAAAAAAAAAAGTTCAAAAGAAAAATAAGCAAAACATTTGAACACATACTTCACCAAAGCAAGCCCACCAAATTTGAGAATGTCAACTTTCTTAGTAATTTAGGAAAATGCAAATTAGAACTCTAAGATACCTACCAGACTGATTAAGTTGGACAGAGAAGCCTGGTGGGCTACAGTCCATGGGGTCACAAAGAGTTGGACACGACTGAGCGACTTAACTTTCATACTGAAAATAGCAAATCTTGATGACAATATGGAACATGGGGACTCTCTAACACTACTAGTAGGGATTTAAATTGGTTCCAGTCACTTTTGTAAACTGTTGGAAGGGCTTCCATAATGCTCACACAGGTGACCCAGCTGTTATATCAGAGGGATAGCCCCGGTAGAGATGCATGCGTAAGATTAAAGACCTAAATGTAGGACTGGACACTATCAAACTCTTAGAGGAAAACACAGGGGAAACACTCTTTGACATAAATCACAGCAAGAACTTTTTTTATCCATCTCCTACAGTAATGAAAATAAAAACAAAAACAAATGAGACCTAATTAAACTTAAAAGCAAAGGAAATCATAAACAAGATGAAAAGATAACCTTCAGAGTAGGAGAAAGTATTTGCAAATGAAGCAATGGATAAAGGATTAATCTCCAAAATACACAGACAGCTCACGAAGCTTAGTTAAACACACACACACACACACACACACACACACACACAACTCAATCACAAAATGGGGAGAAGACCCAGATATTTTTCCAAAGAAGCCATACAAATGGCCAATAGGCACATGAAAAAGATGCTCAACATCACTAATTATTAGAGAAATGCAAATCAAAAGTACAATGAGGTACAACCTCACACCAGTCAGAATAGCCATCATCAAACAATTTACAAACCATAAATGCAGGAAAGGGTATGGAGAAAAGGGAACACTCTTGCATTGTTGGTGGGAATGTAAATGGTACAGCCACTGTGAAAAACAATATGGAGATTACTTAAAAATCTAAACAGAGAACTACATATGACCCAGCAATCCCACTACTGGACATATACCCTCGTTCAGTTCAGTTGCTCAGTTGTGTCCAATTCTTTGCAACCCCATTGACAGCAGCACGCCAGGCCTCCCTGTCCATCACCAACTCCCGGAGTCTACCCAAACCCATGTCCATTGAGTCAGTGATGCCATCCAACCATCTCATCCTCTGTCGTTCCCCTCTCCTCACACCCTCAATCTTTCCCAGCATCAGGGTCTTTTCAAATGAGGCAGCTCTTCGCATCAGGTGGCCAAAGTATTGGAGTTTCAGCTTCAGCATCAGTCCTTCCAATGAACACCAAGGACTGGTCTCCTTTAGCGTGGACTGGTTGGATCTCTTTGCAGTCCCAGGGACTCTCAAGAGTCTTCTCCAACACCACAGTTCAAAAGCATCAATTCTTTGGCGCTCAGCTTTCTTTAGAGTCCAACTCTCACATCCATACATGACCAGTGGAAAAACCATAGCCTTGACTAGACGGACCTTTGTTGACAAAGTAACATCTCTGGTTTTTAAGAAAACCATAATTCAAAAAGATACACGCACCCCAATGTTCCCTGCAGCACTACTTATAATAGCCTGGACATGGAAGCAACCTAAGAGCCCATCAACAGATGAGCGGATAAAGAAGATGTAATGCATAGATCAATGGACTGTAACTCGGCTCTAAAAAGGACTGAAACTGGGTTATTTGTAGAGATGTGGGTAGACCTAGAGTCTGTCATACAGAGTGAAGTAAGTCAGAAAGAGGAAACCAAATATCGCATATTAATGCATGTATGTAGAATCAAGAAAAATGGTACAAATGAGCCTAATTCCAGGGCAGGAACAGAGATGCAAACATAGAGAACAGACACATGGGCATAGCAGGGGAAGGGGAGAGTGGGATGAACTGGGGGATTAGGTTTGACATAAATACACTGCCATGTGTAAAACAGTTATTTTAGATAGCATATTGCACAGAGCTCAGCTTGATGCACGTTGATGACCCAGAGGGATGGGATGGTGGGGGGTATGAAGGAGGTCCAACAGGCAGGGAATATGTGTATACATATTGCTGATTCACTTCACTGTACAGCAAAAACTAACAATACGGCAAAGCAATTACACTCCAATAAAAAAGGAATGTTCACAGAAATATTTTTGGTGATAATTCCCATCTGAAATTAACAGAAATATCCTCCAACCATAAAATGGATAAAGACACTGAGGTCTACTTATATAGGGTGATATCTTATAGTAACAGAAATGATTAACCGTAGCTACAATACATAGAACATGAATAAATCCAATCCACTTCAATAAAAGATTAAAATATTTACAGCCTGAAGTTTCCCATTTATACTGGATACTTACTTTGAAAAATCACCAGCTTATCCCTTACTACACTCTACCTTGCTTTAGAGCCTCATCTCTAGATTGGGTTTCTTGGAATCCTCTGAAAACCTAGAAGGCAAAACATAGCTGTTATGACCATTGGTTATGGTACCAGATATTGCCTATGATGAGAAAAATGATTTCAAGGCAGAGTTTTACTTGATTTTTCAATCTCCAGGACTAAGTACACTGTCTGACTCAAGCAAGTGCTCAGGAAATCTCTCCTGAATGGATCCTGAGGGATTTTTGCCTAGAGTGTCTCATCACTGTTCTCGCTACTCCAATATAGTCCCTTGCATTGGCAAGGCATCCAAACATATTTCCTGAGTGTCTAAACTGAATTTTAAAATACAATTATATTTGTTAAAACCACATGATGCCTCACTGGAAAATTATTTTCAAATTCTTTTGAACTATTTGACGAATTGTCATCAATTTCCTAATTCATCACCATCCAAATACCTTTTCTGCTTTGTTGTGCTTTTTCATTCCTGAAGTTTTTAGATACCCAAGAAACTATTACTTGATTTTTTATTTCCTAGAAGTTGTGAGTTGATATTACAGAGGTGGTATGCTATGATAAAAATATTAGTGGCCCGTCCAGTTCAACCACAGACCAGGTGGTTGATTCTGGCCAGTCCTACGAACTCCGCTTGTCCTTATGCTGAAAGTGAAAGTATTAGTAGCTCAGTCATATTCGACTCTTTGCAA
Organism: Budorcas taxicolor; assembly: GCF_023091745.1. Lineage (NCBI taxonomy): Eukaryota > Metazoa > Chordata > Mammalia > Artiodactyla > Bovidae > Budorcas > Budorcas taxicolor. The sequence goes on from NC_068910.1 coordinate 37,474,269, forward strand.
CCCCATGGACTGCAGCCCGCCAGGCTCCTTTGTCCCTGGAGATTCTCCAGGCAAGAATACTGGAATACGTAGCCATTCCCTTCTCCAGGGGATCTTCCTGACCCAGGGATTGAACCCAGGTCTCCTACATTGCAGGCAGATTCTTTATCATCTGAACCAAAAATGAAGAGGCTGGAATTCTTAAGGACAGGAAATATGTGCGCTGCCAGTGACTTTTCTTTCTTCCCACCCACGGCAGACATTGCTAATCGATCACATTACACTCATCTATTGAGTCTGAGTAACGGAAAACTCCTTCTCAGCATGGCACACCAGAGGCATACCCACTGACTGTGGTTGGCAACTATACAAAACTTAGTTATTAACCCTCTACTGAATGACATAAAGTTCCATTGACTCCCAAACTTCTATAGTTCCATGATCTATAAAAAGTTATATTCTCTGCAGTGACTCCAAGGCACTGCATAATTTTAAAGTGCATTCGGAACTATCAAAGAAAGATTACATTTTATTACTCACAGTTTCCAAGTTAAGAGTATTTTACTGTGTTATCAATCTTTGCAAATGAAGAATCCAGGTCCAGGGCTCACTGAACATGACTCTTCTCACGTATGCATTGTATTTCTAGGATGAGATCTCAACCTAGCACAGGGACACCTATTGAGTATCAAAATAGAAAGCAGATACCCCAAATCTGAAACCCCCTGGTCCCTTAAGCATCAACAGTACAGCGAATTCTCCTAAAATGGTAGCACTTGACAGGTAAGCAATTTGTGTGCCTCTTTATTAGAGCATGAATTTAGAGAAATCAGGAATAATGATCTCAGCAATCTGAGCAGAGGCCTGAGGTCTGAAGTATTAGAATATTACCTTCCGATTAGGTTTCACATCAAATCCCAGGTTACCTAATGGCTCTGGATGGACATCTTTATCTACTGCTAAGTATATTAAGCTGAGTGTCTGGGTAACTGCTGGATAACAGTCCTGTCCACATGGTGCTACATGGATGAGAGGAGTATGAGGAGTCTGTGGTTTTCCCAAACACTGCTGATTAGAACAAGAGAGGCCAATAACGAGTGCTTTCTGTTCCAATCTCCCTCAAGAAGCTGTGTCTTCAGCTTCTCGGACATTCTAGAAGTGGAATGTCTTATATTAATTCAATTGCTGGGAGAAATATCAATAACCTCAGATATGCAGATGACACCACCCTTATGGCAAAAGGTGAAGAGGAACTAAAAAGCCTCTTGATGGAAGTGAAAGAGGAGAGTGAAAAAGTTGGCTTAAAGCTCAACATTCAGAAAATGAAGATCATGGCATCCGGTCCCATCACTTCATGGGAAATAGATGGGGACACAGTGGAAACAGTGTCAGACTTTATTTTCTTGGGGCTCCAAAGTCACTGCAGATGGTAATTGCAGCCATGAAATTAAAGGACGCTTACTCCTTGGAAGGAAAATTATGACCAACCTAGATAGCATATTCAAAAGCAGAGACATTACTTTGCCAACAAAGATCTGTCTAGTCAAGGCTATGGTTTTTCCTGTGGTCATGTATGGATGTGAAAGTTGGACTGTGAAGAAAGCTGAGCGCCAAAGAATTGATGCTTTTGAACTGTGGTGTTGGAGAAGACTCTTGGGAGTGCCTTGGACTGCAGGGAGATCCAACCAGTCCATTCTGAAGGAGATCAGCCCTGGGTGTTCTTTGGAAGGACTGATGCTGAAGCTGAAACTTCAGTACTTTGGCCACTTCATGCAAAGAGTTGACTCATTGGAAAAGACTCTGATTCTGGAAGGGATTGGGGGCAGGAGGAGAAGGGGACAACAGAGGATGAGATGGCTGGATGGCATCACCGACTTGATGGACATGAGTTTGAGTGAACTCCGGGAGTTGGTGATGGACAGGGAGGCCTGGAGTGCTGCGATTCATGGGGTCGCAAAGAGTCAGACACGACTGAGCGACTGAACTGACTGAGGGGTAAACTACCTCTAACATTCTCAATGGTGACCATCATGTTAAGGGATCAAACAAACTAGTGACGATATCCACATTTTCCAGATAATTTAGGACAAAGTGTACTGTAGACCACGTTAAAGCAGAGATTCTATTTTTTATTTGGAGATGTGTCGGCCTGAGCTGACTGCTTGTGTGTCAGTTCATTTATGCCAGCTACCTCCCCTTCCCTTGGTGCCTCCTCAAATTGGGATCAGTTTCCCGGTTTCGGAAGCCAGACCTCAGAAGGTGGTGCACCGCTGATTTGCAAGTTACTTTACAGTTCTGTAAGTGAGAAGTCCCGCTCGGTCTGAGTGGGCTGAAATCGAGGCCAGAGGAACATTGGCCAGGCCGCAGCCCTCCCAGGCAATGCGGATTCTAAGATACCATGATGGAAGTTTACTTTTCAACCCTGCTTTCTTCTCAATGATGGAAACTTCTTTTTTCTTCTCAATGATGAGAACTTTCCCCTGTAGCAGAAAGGACTTCAGGTTTTGTTTCGGGACAGTTCCTGTTCCTTTGAGTCTCAGTTTAGTTACCTGCGGAATGAAGGAGGCAGCCTGGGAGACGGACAGTCCCCTTCTGCTCTGTGATTTCACACCTCTCGGGATGCTGCTTTTGATTCCAGGTTTCTCACACCAGATCAATTACCTTTATGCTCCAGAGTTACACGGCAGATGCTACTTGCCTCTGACGGTTCTTTTACTATTGACGCTGGGTGCATGCCCGTGCAACTGGCTGAGCCTGAGCGGCATTTGTTATGAACTATGCAGTGTGTTTTTAGACCATCCAATAGTTTTCCTAGAGTTGCTGAAAAATTATTCTGGCTGAATATATGTGTGTATTTATATACATAAATAGAGCAGCTTAAATGGTACAAATGTATTACTTTATAGTTCTGTAAGTCCTGGTCAGTCTGACTGGGCTGAAATCAAGGCCAGAGGAACATTGGCCCTCCCTGGAAGCTTTAGAGAAGACCTTCAGTCACCTTTCCCAGCTTGTGAAGGCAGCACATGCTCCCTGGATCCTGGTCTCCTTCCTCCATCTTTAAACCACCAATGACCTCTCTGGCCCTCTTTCCATCATCACATCTCTCTCTGATCACAGTCAGGAAGTGTTCTCTGATTTTGAGGACCAATGAGTAGGCCAAGCCCACCTGCATGATCCCTGCTAACCTCCCCACGTCAAAGTCCTTAATCTAATAACATTTGCAAAATCCTTTTTTTTTTTTTTCCACATAAGGTAGCACATTCACAGGTTAGGGATCAAACACAAACATCTTTGGTGGGGGGCATTGTTCTGCCTCCCTCAATATATTCAAGGAAAGTCTTTTTCTTTCTTTTTTTGCTGCCAAGGATGAGGCATTGGCGGGGCGGGGAGGTGGTAAATCTAAAGCCTCAAAGTGATTCTAAAAAACACACAGCTTACAGGAGCTCATTCGGCTAAATATCTCACTTTGCTGACAAAGAAACATCGTCCAGACAGGGGTGTGACTTGCTCAAGGTAACAGGATTATAGAGGAGTGGCTGCCGGTGGGCTCCAGCCCTCCTGGCTCACAGCCAACTCTCTTTGCAGCCTCCACGTGGACCTTCTGGATTCATATTGCAAAGAAGCATTTTAAAATAAAAATAAAACCACTGATGGGAAGCTTTGTTCTACTTGGAAGAAGTGTTTTGAACGAGAAGAGGAACTTGTTAAAAAGTTTGTAATGAAATGTCAAGATGGTTTGCCATTTTACAAAAATATCATTTTTAATCCCAAGTGACAAAACTACTCTGTTGCCAAAGAGAGATGATATTTAAATAAAGGTCAAATAAAATCAGGGGGCGAATACAACACATGATGTATCAGAATATTTAGGATAAATTCAGAGAATCTGTGGGGACCTTGACAATTTTACCAATCTCTTTTCTACTCTTGTTCACCCTGTCTTTAAATTCCTGAATCTACGTAATCTTTCAGCATTCCATCCAGCATTCCCCCCACCCACCCACCCATCATTCCCACCTACAAGCTGTCCATTGCATACCAACCATGGGAGCAAAAAGAGCCAACCAGAGCACATCCCCTCCCCTAAGTACAACCAAGACTTCACTACTACGGTGGGTAATCCCTCTGCACCCCATTTTCCTTTGCGAGGTTCTTGATCTCTCAGTAAAGTGAACAATCCCCCTAGAAGAATCTCTGGGAACCCACAAGACTGCTCTCTAAATTGAATGAACTCAATTGCAAATAAAACCTGCAGAGTGTCCAACTCAAATCCACGTGCAGTTCAGTTACCTGGCCACCATTTCTTCTGCTGTTTGAGTAGGTTCTGCATGATCAGAATATGCGTCAGGGAACGCTTGGCATTTGTCAGAAGTCAAAGTACAAACGTGGCACTGTGATTGAAATGGAATCCTTGTTGTTAAGTGACTAAGTTCATGTCCAAGAAAGCAGAGGTGAGCACTTTGCTTCCAGTGTACTGACATCGACAAGCTTGGCGACTTATGAAGCTCCCAGTGGTGTCGGTCCAGTCAGTCAGTTCAGTCGCTCAGTCGTGTCCTACTCTTTGCGACCCCATGAATCGCGGCACGCCAGGCCTCCAAGTCCATCACCAACTCCCAGAGTTCACTCAAACTCATGTCCATCGAGTCAGTGATGCCATCCAGCCATCTCATCCTCTGTCGTCCCCTTCTCCTCCTGCCCCCAATCCCTCTCAGCATCAGAGTCTTTTCCAATGAGTCAACCCTTCACATCAGGTGGCCAAAGTACTGGAGTTTCAGCTTCAGCATCAGTGCTTTCAAAGAATACCCAGGACTGATCTCCTTTAGGATGGACTGGTTGGATCTCCTTGCAGTCCAAGGGACTCTCAAGAGTCTTCTCCAACACTGCAGTTCAAAAGCATCAATTCTTCGGCGCTCAGCTTTCTTCACAGTCCAACTCTCACATCCATACATGACCACTGGAAAAACCACAGCCTTGACTAGACGGACCTTTGTTGGCAAAGTAATGTCTCTGCTTTTGAATATGCTATCTAGGTTGGTCATAACTTTCCTTCCAAGGAGTAAGCGTCTTTTAATTTCATGTCTGCAGTTACCATCTGCAGTAATTTTGGAGCCCCCAAAAATAAAGTCTGACACTGTTTCCACTGTTTCCCCATCTATTTCCCAGTGGGGGGGCCTACTTAAATCAGTAATATAAACATCAATTCATAACCCAGAGGAGTCTGGCAAACGTCAAAATGTGAATTTCTAAGTTGTTCTTTGAGTTGATCGGTGATTCTGAAAGGCACCTGTTTAGTCCCAAAGACCCCAGCCTAAATAAGGTGGCTTTTGAAAACTAATGTCACCCCACTGAAAAATGAATGCATGCTAGTGGTTATACTGTCAGAAGCATGGTCTCAAAAACTGCAGTTTCTAAAACTACCAGAGATATATCCAAACCAGTTTGACTGAATATCTTGAAAAAATGTTAGTCCACACCACTCAGAGAGATTACTCTAATTTTATTGTTCATATAACTGCTTTTAAATTTTTTTCACATATTATAAAGTATTTTAAATTCAATTAAATTCATTGGACAAATATTTATATTGAGTGTCTACTATACACATGGGGGATACCACGGGGAAAAACACAAAAGCAATCTCTACTGTTGTGAAAGTTACGTCATTTTAAAAGCAATGCTGGAGCAAAGAAGCAAATAAAATAACAAAAGGTTATTTTAAAAATTTGAAAAAAATAATAAGGGGCTGAAGTAGAGAAGGATAAGGATTTCAGGGAACCCCCTTGAGTATGGGTATAAAATGAAACCCTTTACAACTGCCATCACAGACTTGGAAATTTCTCAAGCTTTGTTTATGAATAAGAATCTGGTAAGAGTTTTGTATCTATTAAGTTTTAACTGCCCTTCATTTTGTAACAAATATTCCACAACAGGCATCTAGTTAATTTTTACTTTGAATCCTAGTTGATGTTCATTCCATCAGAACCGGTGTTTAATTTAATGACTGAAGATAATGAGAAATCATGATACTGTGCTATGCTTAGTCGCTCAGTTGTGTCTGATTGTGAGACCCCATGGACTGTAGCCCACCAGGCTCCTCTGTCCATGGGGATTCTCCAGGCAAGAATACTGGAGTGGGTTGCCATGCCCTCCTCCAGGGGATCCTCCCAACCCAGGGATCAAACCCAGGTCTCTTGCACTGCAGGCGGATTCTTTACCGTCTGAGCCACCAAGGAAGTCCAGGTATTTTTCGAATTTGATTTTCAAAGCGAAGTGCACATATATCCAATCACCACCAGATGGTGTAGTTGACATTTACAGAGAGTGCATGGAGGGAAATTGGATCTCTCTCTCTCTCTCTCTCTCACACACACACACACACACACACACACACACACACACACATACACACACACAGCCTCTCTCTAATAATGAATAAAGAAACAAAAGCAGATGGGAAAAGAAAGGCATTAAAAATGCTCAACTAATTTTTTAAAATAAAAAAATGTCCCCTATCTTTGTGAAACTTAATAAGTGGGTCGGTAGCCCCTCTTGGGAGGAGGTCTGACTCTACGTACTGATGCCAATAATTTGAATTCATCAGTTTCCAAAACGTATTTACCACTAGAATAACCTTATTCCCTCTCACAAGAGGAAAAAAAAAAGAAAAGAGAAAATAAAAACCAAAAAAAACATTCTTGTGGTTAATTTTAAAGCCCCACATTTTAATGTGTTAGACCATGGTGACAAATTTCTACATTTTTCTCCTGCTTCTTCGCTGGATCTCCATTCCGTTCCTTGTCCTGCCCCACCTACATCTCTATACACATTCCTGTTTAAATCATCATCATTTTCATCTTTGGGTTTAAGGAAAGGAAATATTGCCCTTCATTCTTCAGCAAGCTCTTGTATATTTTCATTCTTGAAAATAAATTTCAAGAACTCCTGGGTTGGCTCTATATTTTAGCATCTGGATTTTCACGTTATTCTCATTATAACCCCTCCCCTTTGTTCTGGCAGTTCCTCAGTCCCCTCCACTTCCTCCAGCAACTGGCTTCATAAACCTCAGGTCCCCCATTGATTTTCTAATATTCTTATCTCTGCCTTCAAAGTATTTTTATTTCTACAGGACTATAATGATTTCTTATATCTACTCTTGCTCTGGACACACCTCAGATAAATTTCAATTTCATTCTGCTCCGGCATTAGTGCCAATAACTCAATCCTCATGTTTTGCTAACTGATTCTCCTCACAGTGTGGAGCCCTAATGAAAATGAGAGCTGGTCAGATTCACCTTGTTTTAGTCAAGTTTCTTTGTTTTGGGTGAGAGCAGCTCATACTTTTAATGTGTCTCAGAGATGCTACCTGACTAGCATAAAATCAGGGATCTAGGCTGCTAGTCCTGACTTCCACACATTAATCATGTGACCTTGTGTGTGACCTCTTTCAGCCTCAGAGTCCCCTGTAAAATGAGAGCCTTGGAAACATGCTCTGCAGACCTCTTCTGATTCTATCATTTTCTAATTCTGTAAATCAGTGGCTTGATACTTTAGCAACCTCCTCCAACAAGGTGTTCGCTGACTTGTAACTAATACCTGCAAGCCTGCTCTGCTGGAGTGGGGATGGAGTGGTAAAAAGGGAAAGGGAATAAGGGGGAGAGGAGCAATGCCCTCCACTGCCCTTTCCTCCAATTCCTGTCTCCTTTGTACAAATATCCCAGTGATAACAAAACTGGACTAAAACCTCACCTATTTAAAAGGGGACTTAACTGGATTTCATAAGCCATCTTAAAACCCATGCAGTGCAGAGAATAACTATGACAAATACATGATGACATTAAATCTTATAGAAATTTAACCTTTAAAAAACTTAAAGGCATCTCTCCTTGACAAAGAGTGAAGACGGGCTTCCCTGGTGGCTCAGTGGCAAAGAATCCGCCTGTCTATGCAGGAGACACGGGTTCGATCCCTAATCCGGGAAGATCCCACATGCCACAGAGCAACTAAGCCTGTGCACCCAAACTACTGAGCCTGTGCAGTCGAGCCTGGGAACTGCAGCTACTGAAGCCTGTGCACCGTACAGCCCGTTCTCTGAAACAAGAGAAGCCACCACAAGGAGAAGCCTGCACACCGCACCTAGAGAGCAGCCCTTGCTCGTTGCAACGAGAGAAAAGCCCGTGCAGCAACGAAGAGCCAGCATAATGGAAAATAAAAATAGTGAAATTAAAGAAAAAACAGACTGAAGGAAAGACAGTTGCTCCCAAGAGCATGAACAGAGTATAAGTCCGTTCCCTACATCATTCCCTAGGCTGCTGCTGCTGCTAAGTCGCTCCAGTCGTGTCCGACTCCGTGCGACCCCATAGACGGCAGCCCACCAGGCTCCCCCGTCCCTGGGATTCTCCAGGCAAGAACACTGGAGTGGGTTGCCATTTCCTTCTCCAATGCATGAAAGTGAGAAGTGAAAGTGAAGTCGCTCAGTCGTGTCCGACCCTCAGCGACCCCATGGACTGCAGCCTTCCAGGCTCCTCCACTCATGGGATTTTCCAGGCAAGAGTACTGGAGTGGGCTGCCATTGCCTTCTCCGATTCCCTAGGGAGTGGTTCTCCAACTCCAGCAGTGCTCAGTATCATCCTAAGGGCCTGTTAAAATACTGACTGCTGAGCTCCACCTCCCCAGAGTGTCTGATTCTGCAAGTTTGCGGTGGGCGTAAGACTGTACTTTTCTAAGAAGTTCCTGGGTGCTGCTGATGCTCCAAGTCCAGGAAACACTCAGGGAACCACTGGTCCAAGCAGAGCAGACAGCTGCTGCACACTCACTGTTCAGGTTGCTTGCTACCTATTTAGGACTCTGGGATGGAATAATGGCCCCCAAACATGTCTACAGGCTGATCCGCATAGCCTATCAATATATTATCTTACATGGCAAAAAGAGACTTTGCAGATGTAATTGGTTTAGGATCTCAAGATGACAGGTTATCCGAGATTATCTGGGTGGTCTTTATCTAATCACAAGCATATTTCTAAGTGGAAGGCAAGAGGGTCAAAGGGAGAAAAAAAAAGAGATAACGACAACAGAAGCAGAGGTTAAACCAATGTGCTTTAAAAATGGAGGAAAAGGCCACAGGCCAAGGAAAGCAAGGGGAATGGAGGAGGAGGAAAAGGTAGGGAAACATTCTTCCACCTGGCTGTTCCCCTCTACTCTTTGTTACAGTGACTTCTGTTTTTCTGAGTTACCTGAGCCATTCTCTCGCAAATTATCAAACCAAGGGTTGCAGGAACCTGGATTTACAGCTGGTTGGTCAGAGCACAGGCGGCAACCTGAGACTTGCAGTCGAGTCGGAAGTGGGGCAGCTTTGTAGGTCCGCACGTTTAACCTGGGGGCTCTGTCCTAAAGCCAGGCTATCGGTGTCACAACCTAACTGCAGTGCAGGACACCCTGCTGGTGTCAGAGAACTGGCTGGTGTGAGAAAAAGCTGACACAGGAGGTCACAGAAGTGTTCTGTGGGAATAGTAGAGGAGAAACAGAGTTTTTCTATCTGACTATCTCATTTTAATAAATTTGGGAAATTCCACCGCCTTTGCAGAAATAGGGAAAAGGCCAGGTCTGGCATGAGAATGAACTTGCAGTCTGTCCTGCCTGTGGCCATACCAGGCATCTCTGAATATCTGTTTTCAAAAAGACATGCCAAACATCTGCTCAGGGTGTTAATTTGCAAGACTACCTGCCTTAAATACCATCCAGCGGTGACTGATTTACAGAATCAGAAGCACTTACTATATCTTTTCTAAATCATTCACTATTATATCCCTATCAGTAATGCACTTAGGAGGAAAAACATTTGTATTTAGTGTCTCTTAAATCTTATGCCTGTTTTAAGGACCAATGAGTGGGAAATTTCTAATAAATCCCTGATTCTTCAGAGTTCAAGAAACACACATAATTATATTCTGTCAGAACAGAAAGCTTAAGGATTTCCCCTACTCCATTTTCAGGGCAAAGTAATCATCAGGCATTTACAATTTAAGCTGGACTCTCTTCCTGATGCATCACAGTCATTCAAGTTCCAGGGTTAAATATTAAAACAAACTAAAATGAACTATCTGCAGTCAAACACATACTCCCACCAAGCAGCAAGTATATCTCCCTTATCAGACTGCATTTCTAGTCTGCATTTCTTTCTTCCTTCCTGCAGAACCCTGTGCTTACAGAGCTAGAATTTTTCACTTTCCAATATGTATTGGAAACTGTATTTCACTAGTAGCCACTAGTCAAGTACAGCTATTTAAATGTTATTTAAAATTAAATAAAAGTAAACATTCAACTCCTCAGTAGCACTAACTGTACTGAAAATGCTCAGCAGCCACATGTGGCCAGTGGTTCCCAAACTGGGCAGTGCGGACATAGCTTGTTTCCATCACCATGGTAACTGCAACTGGACAGAGTTACTCTGTGCTACCAGGTGCAGACCACTCATGGAAAATGGGGAGGATTCCTTCTTTCATATGATCTGATTCCAAGAACTTTAGGGCGAGAAGAAACACTGGAGTTGACCTAGTTCCTTAATGGTCATGTTGGCAATAGTTTACAGTTTTATGGCATCTGGGACTGAGGTTGGTCAATAAATGTTTGCTGAGGGACCGAATGAAGGATTTAGAGTTTACGGTGTGTTCATTTACAGAGCATCTTGCTTGATCTTTACCAAAACTTTGGGATGCACTAGGCTTCTGATTCCAGTTTCAAGATGAAGACATTAAAGACTATACAATTTGGCTGGTATCAAACCAGCAAAAAGAAAAGATCAACAGAAAACCATGTTCCTTAATCAAAATGCAGGGAGGGACATGAGATGCACAACAGACTGGTTCTGTTACATTTTTAAGAACACACAGCAGTTGATAACAGGTCTAGGACTGAACTCTGGGTCTCCTGAAAGTGAGTCCAGGGTTTCTCTACTTTACCACATCATCACGTGTAACTTGAAAACATATTTCTTATTTCTCTATGCCAGAATTCTCCATAACTAGTTCCCAGTCTCTTTGACACTGAATTTGTGTGTTTGGTAATAATCTTCTAGACATTGCCTTCAAATTATTAGTACATTGCATTAACAATAGCAATGTTTATTATTGTATTTTACCATATGACAACCTCTAAACACTTTACATTAATAATTTCATTGAATCACTTTCAGAGCCCTATGAGGTAGATTCTGTTATTGTCCTGTTTCAAGGGTGGATTAACTGAGACATGGGGGCCTGGGTAATTTATTAGTGATGTCAACTCCTGTGAACTGATTCCAGAGCCTAAGGAAGGGAATCTTACTGGATGAAGAGAAAGATCCCTGCAGGGCAGCTGGAGGGTCCTAGAGCAGAATCACTGAGAAACATACAAAAAAACCCAACTAGGGAAAAAAATGTGCCAAAGAGAAAGAGATTTAAACATCCTCCAAGTGCAGAGGGTCCTGATGCCAACTCATGGCAGCATCAGTCCCATGAGGTTGAGCCCTTTTCACCTGCTTGCCACCCCCTGGTCTCAGCCTGGAGTATAAGCCAGCTGATGAGGACCAGGAGACCAAGAAGGAAAGCAGTGGGCTCCCACCATCTCCTCCAGCTTCAGCAAAACTAAAAGGCCAAGGCAGTACTGAGCAAGATGTACTATTAGATAACAGTTTAGACTTTTAGATTCTTACACTGGAAAGAAGATTTTAATTCCTTGATTTGAGATTGTTTTTGAGAATTAAAAGTCATTGGGAGATTTTATAATTAGCTGAGCATGACCCTTGAATGTTCTAAGATTCCACCAAGATTTCATCCAAGTGGTGAATCTGAACATATAATGGGAGACAATGAAGTTGTCTTCTGCCTGCATGATATTGAGCCCAGCTATGGAAGAAAATGATTACAGAAGTTAAAAGACTAAGTGTGCTACCATCCAGGCTTTAGGGCTTCCTAATTTTATCCATATCTCTACTCAGCTCAATTTACTACCTCTCAGACTAAAGGCTGGGCTATTTTAAAAGCCTGAGGGAAAAATCTTTAACAATCTATGCTGCCCAACTTCCTCCGGGAATAGCAGTGAGGAAATGGATTTCTTCCAATGAAAATGTAGGGAGAGGATGTCGCTGGCGGTCCAGAGATTAAGAATCCACCGCCAATGCAGGGCACAAGGGCTCAGTTCCTGGTCTGAGGAGATCCCACACGCCAAGGAGCAACCTAGCCCACATGCCACAACTACTGGAACCTTCGCGCCATGGAGTCCACACTCCGCAGCAAGAGAAGCCACCACAGAGAGAAGCCGATGCACCACAGTGAGAGAGTGGCCACTACCCACCGCAAGCAGAGAAAGTCTGGGCGCAGCAACGAAGACCCAGCACAGCCACAAAAAAATAAATAAAATTCAAAAAGCAAGAGAACGCGGGGAGAGCTTGTGAGGGCCTGGCGCCTTAGCTGGACCCTGGCGACAAGCCGCTTTGCCAGGTGGCGTCCACCTTTCACAACGTGCCAAACCCACGAGGCCCAGAAGAAGGGTTCTCCTCCTTCAGCTGTTCTGAGGCCTGGCTCCTGAAGCAGCAGTGTCATGTACCAAGTCACCCGGTGAGTGCATATCCATCCGTAGGCTGAGAACAATACATTACATCAGGTATTAAAAGAAAGACAAGAGTGGCGGAGCAACAGGAACTCCATTCACTGATGGTGGAAGTGCAAAATGGTACAGTTTGGTGATTTCTTACAAAACTGAACATAACTACAATCCAGCAGTCTCATTCCTTTTATTTAGTCAAAGCAGCTGAAAATCCATCTCCACACAAAAACCTGTACCAGATGTGTATAATAACATCTTTCTTCATAATTGCCAAACCTGGAAGGAACCAAGATGTCCTTTGGTAGGCAAATAGTTTACCCTGGATTACCCAGGCCATGGAATGTTATTCAGCACTGAAAAATAAGCAGTCAAGGCATGAGGAGACACAGAGGAAAGTTCACTCGTTATTGCTAAGCTAGAGAAGCCAACCCGAGAAGGCAGCACACTGTCTGATTCCAGCCATTGGAGAAGGTAAAAGTATGGAGAAGGTAAAAAGATCAGTGGTTGCAGGGGCGGGGGGCGGGAGTGATGAAGGGCAAGGCACCGAGTGAGAAGGTCACGCAAGTGTCTAAACCCATCGAACGAACACACCTACACCCAGACTGACTAACGTACACCATGGACTAACGATGAGCCAGTGTAGGTGAACTGACTGAAACAAATGCGCTGTTTCATTCACAGTGTTGATGGTGCGGAAGGCTGTGTGCAGACCGGGTGCAGGGGAGCTCTGCACTTTCCGCTCAATTTCACTGCGAACCAAAAACTGCTCTAAAAAATAAACTTGACAAAAATACATTTAAAAAGCCAAAAGAAGACAAAGAGATAAAAGAGTGGCCCAGGATTTAACCTGCTGTCTCCTCTCTTCCTCTGGCCGTCTGGCCGTCTCTCTGGGGCTTTTGTGTCACTTGCTCATTATGGAGGACAGAAGCTGGTAACAGCTCCAACCTGGTCAGTGTCTGCGGGTGTTCCCCACCAACCCCCAGAGTCTCTCTCCCTCCATTCTGCTCCCACAGGGAGAGAATTCTCTCCCCTCAAGGGAGACAACTGGACTAATGAAAAAATGTAAAGCAGAGATGGAAAACTGGCAGCCTAAAAATAGGCCACATTCTACCTGAGGATGTACTGTGTTGGCCAACATTTTCTTTTCGTTTTTTCGAGCCACTTGCTACAATTATATTAATTTCACATTAATGAATTTCACATAAGAAAGGTCCATGTTTGGCTTTTTCCTTAAAAAAAGAAAAAAAAAAAAGCAAAACTAGCAACAGAGTGCTCAGATTTTCACAAAGCAGTAGTCAGCTAAGCTGAGCTGCTGGCCATGCATCCATCCTTGCCCTGGCCTTGGAGGCAGTGAGGTCTGAGACCCCTGCTATAAAGGGATGCATCTATTTAAACAATTACCTAGGGGCAGATATGCATGTTTTAAACTATAAAATTATTTAGGATATGAAAAGCATCAGTTCATTTCAGTCACTCAGTCATGTCCAGCTCTTTGTGACCCCATGAACCACAGCACGCCAGGCCTCCCTGTCCATCACCAACTTCTGGAGTTTACCCAAACTCATATCCATTGAGTCGGTGATACCATCCAGCTATCTCATCCTCTGTCATCCCCTTCTCCTCCTGCCCCCAATCCCTCTCAGCATCAGAGTCTTTTCAAATGAGTCAACTCTTCACATCAGGTGGCCAAAGTACTGGAGTTTCAGCCTCAGCATCTGTCCTTCCAATGAACACCCAGGGCTGATCTCCTTTAGAATGGACTGGTTGGATCTCCTTGCAGTCCAAGGGACTCTCAAGAGTCTTCTCCAACACCACAGTTCAAAAGCATCAATTCTTCGGTGCTCAGCTTTCTTTATAGTCCAACTCTCACATCCATACATGACCACTGGAAAAACCATAGCTTTGGCTAGACGGACCTTTGTTGGCAAAGTAATGTCTCTGCTTTTGAATATGCTATCTAGGTTGGTCATAACTTTCCTTCCAAGGAGTAAGCGTAAACTAGGACATTACTGATCTACTGCTACCTATAGAAAAATTCTAGAATCTTATAAAAAGTAAGCATTTATAAATGTGTCAATATCAGATGACCTTCTGCCAAACAAGCAGACAGTGAACAAATAAGAGGGAGTGGAGAGCTGTTCTGAGAATCTGGGAATCTGAGATTTTATTTCTAGTTTGGCCTTCGGTCAACTGGACTACAATTCTAGTTTAACAACGGGTACTGGGGTAGCCAAAGTTCCCCAAAGAGTACTTCTTGGCACTCTGATCTCTTGAGTCTCTGTGAAAACAGGGTTCCGTTTCCACATAGATTGAAAATGCTTTTATCTGGGTTTGGACAATAACTTTTCAATATTACCACATCAGAGTGTTTCTATAGGAATAAAACCTGGATAACTTTGTTTAATCTAGCACATTTTGCAGACTGACTTGACAAAAGACAGTGGTTATTAACTGCCCAGAACTTTCCTCCAGTGGCTTGCACGTTGATGAATCAGCTGTATTGGGATCAACCCAGCCTGTGTGTCTGATGGTCCCAGGAAGCTTTTAAAGAATATGTTTAGAATTTGAGGGGTGTGCACTTCAGGGTGTTTCTAACTCATCTGCATTTTATCCATTTTTTTCTTCTGGAGAGAACATTATTTTTCACCCTTGCTAAGATAACTGTAAAACAAATTAGCAATGGAAAGTATATTCTTCGCATTATCTGAATTTGATTTTCCAAGGTCTTCCTTACCCAGATATAATGGGTGTTCATCCCTTCCAAAGTGACCATTACGCTGCCACAATATTGAAGTCTGGCAGAAGCAGGGCTGTTGTGGAAACATTAAGAAAACATAATTATCGCACAATGGCACCACCTAATTTGCATATTGTTGAAATGCATCTTGATGGGAAAAGGAAACAATTTTCAGAAAATGTTTTCTGTGTCATGGTTACTATCCTCTTTGTTTCTCTTATCCACATGGGGTCGATCAAAATACTTTACTACCTAAATCTGAAATAAATCAGGATTTTAAAAAATCTACTTCCCATGAATGAGGCAAGCTTAATCTTTTATGGTACCTCAGGGGTGAGTTTGGGAGCCCCTGAAAAATACAGCTCCTTCTGGAGCACTAAATTCCCTGAAAGAGCTCATGGAAACATCATTTCCTTCCAGACGATGTGATGCTCACACGCAGGCATGGGGGAGTGAGCCCGAGAGCTGGTGTGCCAGATATTAAGCAAACCATTCAGCGTTTTATGGATGAGATTAGATTTATGTCTTTAAAACAGTCTGAATGGGAATGTTCAAAGTCTTCATACAGAGCTCTATTTATTTTTCCCATGAAGGCAGAGACTGCTGCAGGTATTCTTTTCAGTGTTGAACCTTAACTCTTGTTGCCTTTTCTAGACCACTCCATGGCGAGGGGTTTGGGAATGACAGTGCCTAACTTCTTATAGTGCGTAAGGTCACCTTTGGTAGACTAGAGAATTACTCTCTGCTTAGAAAGAAACCTGGAGCCGGCATCTAAAAGAGAATTTTGAAGCTAAGAAACCACAAATCAAGGGCTTCCCTGGTGGCTCAGCAGTAAAGAATCTACCTGCCAGTGCAGGAGACGTGGGTTCGATCCCTGGTCCAGGAAGATCCCACACGCCACAGGGCACCTAAGCGCGTGAGCCACATGTACCCGGGAACTGCAACTACTGAGCCCACCATGCCACCACTGCTGAAGCTCACATGCCCCAGAGCCTGTGCTTCACAACAGGAGAGGCCGCTGCAGTAAGAAGCCTGTGCACCACAGCTAGAGAACGGCCCCTGCTCACCACAGCTAGAGCCAAATCCATGCAGCAACAAAGAACCGGCACAGCTGGAAATAAGCAAATGACGGTGAAAGGAAAAAGGAAAGAAAAGAAACCACAGGTCAAGAATCCGAACCGTTCAGATAAATCTGATGGGAATGCACACATATATATATCAGTTCAGTTGCTCAGTCGTGTCCGACTCTTTGCGACCCCATGAATCGCAGCACGCCAGGCCTCCCTGTCCATCACCAACTCTCGGAGTTCACTCAGACTCACATCCATCGAGGAGTCAGTGATGCCATCCAGCCATCTCATCCTCTGTCATCCCCTTCTCCTCCTGCTCCCAATCCCTTCCAGAATCAGAGTCTTTTCTAGTGAGTCAACTCTTGGCATGAGGTGGCCAAAGTATTGGAGTTTCAGCTTTAGGATCAGTCCTTCCAATGAACACCCAGGACTGGTCTCCTTTAGGATGGACTGGTTGGATCTCCTTGCAGTCCAAGGGACTCTCAAGAGTCTTCTCCAATACCACAGTTCAAAAGCATCAATTCTTTGGCACTCAGCTTTCTTCACAGTCCAACTCTCACATATAAATAGCTTTTTACTACAGTTCAAAGAAGCAGGGTGCACAAATGCATGACAGATCTCTGGACCAGAGACCTCCAGTTAACAATGTGCTCATCATGAGCTGGCAGGTTCTTAGGTTTCATTAACAAATGTAGGCTATTTAACACACATACAAGGTTACTATCCCACTCTCTTCCAAACTGCTCGGTCCAGATAAACACAACTGGTTTTGATCCCCAATGCCATGTTTCGTAGAATAATGATAAGCCATAGAGTAGAGCTGTAAAGAACCTGCCTGTCAGGGCAAGAGACATAAGAGACGTGGGTTCAATCTCTGGGTTAGGAAGATCCCCTGGGGAAGGGCATGGCAAGCCACTTCAGTATTCTTGCCTGGACAATGTCATGGACAGAGAAGCCTGATGGGCTACAAGTTCACAGGATCACAAAGAGTCGGACACAACTGAAGTGACATAGCAGGCAGGCACAGAGTGTGCAGAAGAGACTCTTGGAAAGGCAGGGAGGGAGGGTTTGGAAACCCTGACAATTTGGAGAATGTGAACTTTCTAAGGCAGAGGTTGGGTCCCCAGGTAGCTGGTTGCTTGGAACAACTGAGTACACAACGACCTACATGAAGAAAAGTTTTAATGCAGAGGTGACAGCTGTAATGTGGAAGAAGCAGCTGGCTTTCTCTAGAAGAAAAAAAGACAGGGCTGGTGGATGCAGATTATCGCTATGTAATAGTGGAAAAAATTATGTTCCCTCCAGCCTATCGTCTGCCGAAGACCTGTGATGTTTCTCAAGGCAAAAGGACCATAAGTGGATTTTCATGAATTGATGTACATTCACAGAATGGCTTCTGTGATGTGTTTTCCCTTCCAGTTGCTTCAACTAAATGCTTTAGAGTATCTCTGCTATTTTCTATAGTATTTCTCTCCTTCTCTCCCTGACAACTCCAATAATAAACAAAATTTGGACTGTCAAATCAAAAGGAGTTGAGTTCACCTGATATTATTAATCGAAGAAAATCCAACAATGAGAAAAGGCCCCTAATCAGAATCTCTGCCCACATCCTTTTTGCTATTTAGGATGCTGTGGTAATTGAGGAAAACTACTGCAAATACAGCATTTCAGCTTAAAAATATTTGTGAAAGTTTTTCCTCCTCAACTGCACCTGAATTTGAATGCAGCATGACTCCTATTACACTGGAATTCCAAGATCCTTCTAAATAGTCCACTACATTATTTTTAGGAAATCTTAAGACCTGAAGGGTTCAGAACCATAAGAAAAATGGCAGTGGGCAGGCTGCTGTGTACATGGACATAAGAGCCCATAGTGTGACACAAAAACCATAGAACAGAAAGCTAAAAGTTCTAGAACTTGGAAACAAATACAGAATCAGCCAATAATGTCAGGGTGAAGGTGAAGGTGAAGTCGCTCAGTCGTGTCCGACTCTTTGTGACCCCGTGGACTGTAGCCTACCAGGCTCCTCCGTCCACTGATCTCTTAATACTGGAAATCTTCAAGCAAGGAGTCTGAAGGTCTAGCAAGAGCGGTGAGGAATTTTATAATGTAAGAAGCACTGCACTAATGGACTGTTTCTGAGTTTCCTATTATTCCAAATCGCTAGAAAGCGATAATCAACAAAGCCACAGAAAGGGTAGATATCCTTCTAGCTGTTAGCCACACAGCAAGTCAGTTTTCCAGTCCATTCCCAACGGCTGGCTCCATTCTCTGTCTAAGCCGGAGAAGAGTATCTATGCCAGTCTGACCCAGAAAGTCCTAGGTCTGCTTTATCAGAGAGGCTCTCCACCCTCTAGGGAGCAGAGTTTCTGGGAATAGAGAGCAAAAATGTTGGGTGGGGGCAGGGTGAAATTCAGCATTTATTGAGCTTCTACTTCGGACAAAGGACTATGCTGGATACTTGAGATTCTGATGTGAATCCTTTTCCTCCAGGGCTTCATAGTCTAGCTGGGGAGACAGACAGACAGACAGACAGACAGACAGACAGACACACACACACACACAGAGGAAGTGCCATCTCTAATTTTTCATTCTCTCCTCATCCCGTTATGAAGGTAACTGCTAAAATCATAGAGCTGGCCCTCAGGGGTTATGTTTTCCTCCTCTTTACCCGCTCCTCCTACATCTTGACTAGTTTAGACTCACACCTCTGGACTGACACCTGTCTACTAAGCATCCTTCAAACCTCCAAACTTTCCACTTCCAGTGCTTTAACGCTCTGCCACCATTAGCCGAATGGGGTTATTTTCACTTGGAAAACCTCCTGACTCCCTGCATCCTCCTCAAAACCCTAAGCTTGGCATTCAAGCCTTGCAGTTTTCTGCTCCAAATTATTTTCTGTCACCACCTATGGCTGACTGTATACACACATAAGCACAGCCACCTCTAGGCCTTTTTCTGATCATATTCTCTAGCTGGAATGTCAGACTGCCAACCTCTAAATATTTAAATCTCACCATCCTTAGCAATCAACTCAAACTCCACCTCCTCCATGACATCAATCTCAATAATGTCACCTGGAAGTAACCACTCCTTTGTCTTAAATGACCAGTACCATTTGATTGTCCTTATCTTTGTTTCCACACACTAGCTTGAAATATATTTACATGTAAAAAGTAAAAAAAATTTTAAGTTATTTTAACTAAAAAAAAGGTATTAAGCCAATATAAGAGAGTGATAAATGATGTGTTTTAAATTTACATACAGTAGAGTATTTTCCATGTCATTCCATTTAATGATAATATGTCCTGGAAGGAACCCAAGATAGGAGATAAGAATAAACATTGGGTCCCAGTCCCTGTGGATTTGCTTTTAGTGTGTGCAGTAATACAAACATGTATTTCCTTAACTTTCTAGTTTACTTTGGGGTATAGCTGATTAACAATGTTGTGACAATTTCAGGTGAACAAAGGGACTCAGTCATACATACACATGTATCCATTCTCCCCCAAACCCCCCATTCATCCAGGCTGCCACGTAACACTGAGCAGAGTTCCATGCGCTATGCAGGAGGTCCTTGTTGCTTATCCCTTTTAAATATAACGGTGTGTGCACGTCCGCCCCAAACTCTCTGACTATCCTTTCCCTTCATCCTTCCCCTCTGGCAAACGTAAGTTTGACTAGTATGTATTTTTGAACACTAGTCCCATCCAGTTTACTAAGAGGTTCATATCGGAAACCTTGACTGCAGAGGCGGGCTCATGGCCTGGGCTAGACCAGAAGTAGTTCCCAAGGCAGAGACAGCACTGGGGATCACCGAATTTGATTCAATTTTCCGCTTTCTGGGAAACAAACTCCTCACTTTATTCAAAGAACTGATGATCTGTCCTACCTACTAGAAACACTGGCTCTGTTGGGCTTATTGAGCAAGACACCTTGGTCCTCAACACGGCCCACACCATTCCATGGGCCTCATGCAGAATGCTGACTGTGGGCCTCTTGTGTGGGCTTTAGAAACTCCTTGTTAACTCGATGACTCTGGTATGTGTCTTACCTCCCCAACTCGAATAGGACTCTGGAGCTTGGAGAGAGGATCTTTGTCATTGCAGAACAATGCTCAGTGGACCTGTCTTCTGAATGAGGGGATGAACAAACTCTCATTTGTGAAGATGTCACACTTAGGAATGGCCCTTTAAACGTTTTCCTTGTTTTTTTTTTTAATTCTAGGAGTTTATCTTCAAATTGCCCCATCCAGTCTCTGTCACAAACTCCACCTTGGACATTTACAAAATGGTTATTCTAAGGCAAGGACCTTAGCTATGGCCACAGAATAGAAGGAGACTAGCTGTCTCCCTTTCCCCAACACTCCAATCCTGTGGGGGTACAACAGGGTATGTCTATTTCTTAAGAATACAATTTTAATGAAAGGGACAGAGACCCATATTTTTTATAGACAAGTGGCTCACAAGTGCCAAGATACCCAGAGAATCAGTGGTGTACTCAAGATGGCCTCGCATCTCTGCCTTCCAGAGAGGCTCTTTGCTCTGCTCTGAGATATATGGCACACCACGTAAAGCTGATTCATGCTCACAGTCGTGAAGAGGGCATGGCTGATGGCTGCTTCCTTATTTACCAACCTGTAGATCAGCCACTCGTCATTCAGATGCACAAAGTGGGCTGTGTTGCAAATGAGATGATACCGCTGAAACCATATTTCAGTTCAGGATAAGAGACTGTCAACTCATTGAAAATGTGTGAAAATAAATCTATCTGATATATATATTTTTTGATCAGTTCCAGCAGGACATGATAAAACTGTCTGTGGGTTAACTTTTATTGCAGATGGAAAGAAGAGAGCGACAGCCGCCGCGCAGGACTGCTGAGCACATCGCCCTAGGTGAGGTCTCCTCTCCACTGCCCAGCAGCTCGCCTGTTCTTCCTTCGTCTTTTCCCCTCAGATCTGTCCAATTGCATCATAAACTGTCAAAGTTGGAAGGGGCCTGATAGATCATTTTCGAGGACTGTGGCCTAAAGCATATAAGCTTTGAAGGATGTTGAACCCATTAAATCTTTCTTGCATCTGGGCAATTGCAGTGTCCTTGACTTTTATCAAACTTTCGAAGAAGCTCCCAAATAATCGTATTTAAAGTTAATTTTGATGTCTTATATATATATAAAACGAGAGTAGACTCATGGATAGAGGGTCCACTGTTACTCTTTGTAAGTTGAAGGTACAGCACCACAGCGGGTCCCTGGTTCCTGAGCCACTGCACAATGTTATCTCACAGAGTGGACAGTGGTTACCACTGTTCAGGATTTCTCACTTTTCCTCTTCTCCTTTGGTAATAAAGACCACAGAGGTGGGGCATGCCTTAGGATGGGCAAACACAGTTCTATGACAGAGACTGTGCCACAAGATAACTCAATTCAATTCTGTTTCCTTCTTTGTGGGCACGTGGGAAAACTGTAACTTCCAGCCCACTTTGCAATTAGTGTCTGCCTCCAATGCGGGAGACCGGGGTTTGATTCCTGGGTCGGGAAGATCCCCTGGAGAAGGAAATGGCAACCCACTCCAGTATTCTTGCCTGGAGAATCCCATGGAGGGAGGAGCCTGGTGGGCTACAGTCCACAGGGTCGCAAAGAGTCAGACACGACTGAGCGACTTCACTTCACTTGCAATCAGGTGGGCTCCTGCTGTTTGGTGGGATATGCATGAAAATCGTGTTGACATTTCCAATGATGGCCCTTAAAGACATTCTTTATAAACGTTCAGCTTTCTTCCCATGGCTCAAGACCTTGGAGGCCAGATATATAGATCAAGGGTTACAAGAAGAAGGGAGTCTGGACCGCTGAGTTATCTGACGGAGGACCGCCCTATGGATGCACACTGGCATTTGTATGATAGAAGTGAAGTCTGATCTGCAGACTCACGAAGCTGTGGGGAGTCACCACGGTGCCCCCTGGGCACCTTTAGTGACACGGTGCCCCACTCCCCTAGCACGTGAATTGGTTCAAGGGAGGGCCGGTGACATAAACGTGACCAAAGGGAGGCTCCGTGGCACCCCCTGCAGCTGTGCTTTGATAACAAACATCCTCAATAGCTTGGTGCCTCAGAGCAGCAAACATCTTTTCATTCACATTACACCTCAGAAGATTAATGTTGGGTTTGGGGCTCTTCGTATCTTTTCATTCTTGGACCCAGGCCAATGGATGAGTCCCTGAGGGGGTACGCCTGGTGTAATGACAGAGAAGAAAAGCAAGAGGGCTGGCAGAAACCCCGGGTGCCTCCTGAAGTGACGAAGCTTATGTCAGTATCTGACACACACAGTTTACTTCCATCTCAGTGACCAAAGCACGTCAGACGACCAGAAGCAAAGCCGACGGGGTGGGTGCACGCCTGTCCCGGGGGAGGGCTGGCAAGCCACATGGCAGCGCCCAGGGAGGCGCGATCCTCTTAGAGGGATGGGGGAATAATTGTTTTGACTAATAATATAAATGTTACCCCTTGGATTGGTATATAAATGTTGGGGAAAAGAAGTTGCTTTCTGCCTGTAATCTACAGCTGTAACTGCTAACATGCATGTCTGACACTCTGTGGAAGAGGCCTGTCAAAGGTTCAGTTCAGTTGCGCAGTCATGGGAGACACTGGGTTCAACCCCCAAAAGAAGGAAGCAGGAAGGGGAGGCCAGGCGCACTGAGTCACCCTGACTCAGACCCCTCAGTTGAGGTCCTGAGACCCCGGGCTCCACAGCGCATTCTTTGGTTCTACGAGTCACCTACCCAGTAGCCATCCCACCACACCAATCGGCAGAGCCGACTACCCTCTGCTTTACTTTGTATTTTCGCCTCCGCTTCTCTAGAATTCCTGCCACTTGTAACTAAGAGAATCCCGGGGTATGTAACTTATTATATAATACATGTTATCACAGGATACATATTTTGTAATGTATATCTGCCTTGTGGAATTCAAGTTGAAAGAATCAAATAAGGTTAGGGTCAAATCCACTCTGTACTTTTCTAGTTATATGATCTTGGGCAACTTCACGCCTCAGTTTCTCCATCTGTAAAATGGGGCAACAACCTCTACCTCAGAAATGGAGGCTAACCTGTCCCTCTCTCAGCCTTTCCCATTTCAGCTCCACCGGTCCAGCGACTCGGGTTTGAAAGCTCTGGAGAGTTTATTGGCTTTTCTTTCTTTCTTGTTATACATGTTCCACATTCGGTGCATTGACAACCATACTGAGAACTCAACCTCTTCTCGCCACTCTGACCACCACAGTCCAAGCCATCGCCTCTTCAGACCCTTGCCTCCTGCACTTTCTCTCCTGTGTTTGTGGCGCAACAAGAGGACTGAGTCTCCTGAAACACAGCTCACCTCGTGGCACGCTCCCGCTCGGTGCCCCTCACCTCACCCAGGGAAACGCAAACCTCTAACGGGGACACATCACACGTGGCCGGGCTGTCCCCCCACTGCCTGCTGCACCCCTGCTGCTTCCTCGCCTCACGCCACTCTCAGCTCACCTCCCCCCATGCTGATCCCCGAACGGTCAACACGCTTCTGCCTCAGGGGCTGTGCACTTCCCGCCCCTGGGCTTGTATCACTCTTTCCGGCATGTTTACTCCTTCCTTCCTTCCAATCTCTGCTCAAGAATGCCCTCATCCTGCAGGCCTTCCCGGATACCTTTACTTAAAACAACAGTCTTCCCCTCTCCCCGTCTGGGCTTTGTTCATCTTCATCAGAGCACAGGTAACCACCCGATATATATTGATGAGCTTATTTCAGTAAGCTCTAGGAGAGCAGAGACTGTTTCGTTAAGTGTTTTATCTCCGCATTTTGAAACATCGTATGTGCTTTGTGAATGTCATGAATATACAAATGAATACAACTGATCTAGAGATTAACTTAAAGCACGTAATACCTGTAAAGTGCAGTGTGAGGATGAGCACACAGTAGGACATCCAACCTTTGCTATGATCTCGAGGTATTCGTATGCTATGTTCACGGTCCTTGAAATAACAGGCTGACATGGGAGAACTTGGGAGCAAGGCCCCTTTCGAAGCCCTTGACACCACACGTCATGAACACGTCTCTGAAGCCCTGAGCTCCGAATATATTGCTGGCCTTCAGGGAGAACCCTGGAGTGCCGCCCTCCTGTCCCCAGTGACACCCGGCCTCCACCTTCCCTAGCAAGACCTCTCTGGCCACAAGCCTGGAGAAATCTCAGGCAGACACACACCAGGAAAAGGATTATTAAATTCTAACTGGATGGCATAAAATAGACAGAAACCCCCCAAGTCTACCTGGTTGAGACAACAGGCAGAGCAGCTGCAGACCTAGGCGAGGGTAGACCCGGATTTGTGAGCAGGCATCATGGTGAGAATTACCACCAGGGATGCTGAGGCTGGCTGCACCCAGGGGTGATGGTGAAGTCATCACTGTAGAGCCCACAGGCGTCGGAAAGACTAACTCTCTCCCCCATCCTCCATCCAGAACAACTGTGTAACTCCAGTGGCCCTGGTTTGCACACATTCTGAGGTTCCATCAGAGCTGTGCACAGAAAGAGCAAGGGGTCTAAGAGGCAGCTTCATCAGAGAATCTATTATATGTCCCCGCACACAGAGCGCCTATTGCACATTCTCTGACGACCGCACAGGGATCCTGTTAACACAGAGCAGCTTTATGCTAGCAGCGACCCCATGGAAGAGCTGGAGGAGCCATTTACTGGCTGGCAGCAGCCACCACAGAGGGAAAACCGTGGTCACGTGCCTCTGATCCGCTCTTCCCTCTCCCCAGCGCACCCTCGGGGTGGGGCGGGGCGTCTTCCGTCTGTATCTGTGTCCTCAGGTCGCCTCCTCTCTCTGACTCCCACCCTTCTCCCCTCCCGTCACCATTCCCTTTCTCCCTGCCTCGCTCATCAGCGGTGTCTCTAACACTCACTGGGCCCTGCATGGGCACTGGCATGAAGATGAAGATGGTGATGAAGATGGCCAGGACCCGCCCCTGAGCTCCGGAGCCTGCGGCCCACTGCTGAGTATGCGCCTCCCAGGGAACAGAGCAGGGAGCAGGAGCGCTAAAGGGGAGTCGGGAAGCTTTCTGCAAAGGCGCGTGAACGAAGGAAGGATTCGAAGGAGAGATGGGGTGAGAAGAGCCTTTGAGCTGGAAGGGAGGTCACCGCCAGCAGCCAGAGAGGATTTAGATTTATCTGTGTCTAATAGCTAACGTTTCTGGTATGCCTACCTTATGTCAAACACGACGTTAAGTCCACGACATAGACTATTTCATTTAATCTTCATTTAAGCCTAAGAGGAATGAGCCCCTTCACAGAGAGAGACTGAGGCTGAGGGAAAAGGAGTAATCTCATTCAAAGCCCCATGGAGACAAATTCTAATTTCTAGAATTAGAAATTAAACCCAGACCCATACCCCTGGGTCTTACTGCCTTCTGAGTGGAGTAGAAGGATATCTGTTTAAAACACAGACGCAAAAGCCAGATGGTGAAGGACCTTGGATGCCAGAAGGAGTTTCAGATTTCCTTGGACAATAATGGTTAGGAGTGGGGAAGGGTCTGAAAACAGTTGAACAAAGCATTAATAAGCTCTCTCATTTAACCTTTGTCTTACAGCCTTGTAACTAGGCAAACAACACAAATTCTTCTCCCTCATCCCAGCTAACCATCTCCTGTACCTTCCTTAATTCTACAGATCACTCAAGATAAAGGTAGTTTTTATCACAGCTGTTTCATCTCCATTTCTCCCTCCTTCCAAGTGTCTTTATACTGTTTGATATTGTTGCATGGTATTTTAATACAGCTAGTTGCAACAGGACCCTAGAAATATGCATTAAATCAGTGTTGGTCACAGCAGACCTTTTGGTAGTGGCTTTTTTCCTAGTGCATTACTTAGTAATAACAAAACTTTCTGGCCCAGAAATCGTGATCTAATTATCATGTACATAGTTAAATGGTAAGCACATTCCCAAATTGGGATTTCAGACTTTTTCAGAAGAGTCCCCAGGAATTTTATTTTAAAGAGATCTGCTTATTCATTAAGCAGATTTTTCTTGAAGTAGATAATATAATCTCTTGAGTATAAGTTTTATTACTTTTCCTCAAGGTTAACAGATGAGGTCAGATATAAACATGCCAAAGAGCTTTTACCTCTCTGTACGGCCATTACCTGGATGGTTACTGAGTGCATTTTAAAATATTCCACTACAGCTTTGATTAGGGTCTTGACTTTTAAGTTCCTCACAGTACCTCCCAAAGCAGAATGTTAAATAAATGTCCAGACTGTCTCTTGGGAATTGGGACCTGTTATCAACAGTTTCACACATTTTAGAAATTTCTTAAGAAGAGAAAAAAATAACAGCTGAGAAAGAAGAGAAGATAAAGGCAAAGGAGAAAAGGAAAGATATACCCATTTGAACACAGAGTTCCAAAGAATAGCAAGGAGAGATAAGTAAGCCGGCCTCAGTGATCAATGCAAAGAAATAGAGGAAAACAATAGAATGGGAAAGACTAGAGATCTCTTCAAGAAATCAGTCCTGAATATTCATTGGAAGGACTGATGCTGAAGCTGAAACTCCAATACTTTGGCCACCTGATATGAAAAACTGACTCACTGAAAAGACCCTGATGCTGGGAAAGACTGAAGGCAGGAGGAGAAGGGGACGACAGAGGATGAGATGGTTGGATGGCATCACCGACTCAATGGACATGAGTTTGAGCAAGCTCTGGGAGTTGGTGATGGACAGGGAAGCCTGGGGTGCTGCAGTCCATGGGGTTCCAAAGAGTCAGACACAATTGAGCGACTGAACTTAACTCTTTGAACTGAAGAAGAGAAAAGAGGCATCAGCCTACTCTTAGCAAGGCAGACAGGCAAGAATATATGTGGGGAAAAGACAGTTTATTCAACAGGTGGTACTGAGAAAACGGAACAGCCACGTGCATAAGAATGAAAGTGAGCCCCTATCTTACACTGTGCTAACAACTAAAGCAAAATGGGTTAAACATGTGAGTGTAAAACCTGAAACTGTGAAACTTCTGGAACAAAAAAATGGACAGAAAGCTCTCTGACCAGTCTTAGATCAGAATCCAAAGGCAATGGCAGGACTTTGCTGGTGGCACAGTGGATAAAAATCTGCCAGCCAATGCAGGGGACCTGAGTTCAATCCCCGATCCAGGAAGATCTCACATGCCGTGTAGCAGCTAAGCTTGCGCGCCGAGACTTGAGACTTCTGAAGTCTGCAAGCCTAGAGCCCACGCTCTGCAACAAGCGAAGCCACTTCAGTGAGAAGCCCTCACACTGCAACAAGGAGAAGCCCGCACTTGTCTCAACTACAGAAAGCCCACCTGCAGCAAGGAAGCCCCCGTCCAGTCAAAAATAAAGAAAATTTTTCTAAAAAGGGCAATGACAACAAAAGCTAAAATAAACACCCAAACCACATGAAACTACAGAGCATTTGCACAACAAAGAAAACCATCAACAAATGGAAAGTCCACCTACTGCACTGGAGAGGATGTCTGTTAAGTTTAAATCCAATAAGAAGATAATCTCTGATATATAAATAACTTAGCAACTCAGTTAACAAAATGGAAAAAAAAAAAAAAAGAGTCTGACTTTAAAATGGGCAGAGGATCTGAATACACATTTCTCCAAGGAAGAAAAGCATCTGATCAACAGGTATATGCAAAGATGCTCAATACCAGTAACCCCTGGTGATGGTTTAGTCACTATACTATGTCATGTCCAGCTCTTGTGAGCCGATGGACTGTAGGCCACCAGGCCTCTCTGTTCACAGGATTCTACAGGCAAGGATACTGGAGTGGGCTGCCATTTCCTTCTCCAGGGATCTTCCTGACCCAGGGATGGAACCCGGATCTTCTGCACCGCAGGCAGATTTTTTACCAACTGAGCCGCCAGGGAAGCCCAAAACACTTGCGTGTTAACAAACTAATTTCAACCTAAGTTTATAACCACTGGCAAAGGTCAGTTTTCATTCTAATCCCAAAGAAAAGGGAAAGAAAGTGAAAGTGAAGTCCCTCAGTCGTATCCGACTCCTTGCAACCCCATGGACTGCAGTCTACCACACTCCTCCGTCCATGGGATTTTCCAGGCAAGGGTACAATCCCAAAGAAAGGCAATGTCAAAGAATGTTCAAACTACCGCACAATTGCACTCATCTCACACGCTAGCAAAGTAATGCTCAAAATTCTCCAAGCCAGGCTTTAACAGTACATGAACCATGAACTTCCTGATGTTCAAGCTGGATATAGAAAAGGCAGAGGAACCAGAGATCAAATTGCCAACATCCGTTGGATCACCAAAAAAGCAAGAGAGTTCCAGAAAAACATCTACTTCTGCTTTACTGACTGTGTCAAAGCCTTTGACTGTGTGGATCACAACAAACTGTGGAAAATTCTTCAAGAGATGGGAATACCAGACCACCTGACCTGCCTCCTGAGAAATCTGTATGCAGGTCAAGAAACAATAGTTAGAATCGGACATGGAACAACAGACTGGTTCCAAACTGGGAAAGGAGTACGTCAAGGCTGTATATTGTCACCCTGCTTATTTAACTTATATGCAGAGTACATCATGAGAAACGCTGGACTGGATAAAGCACAAGCTGGAATCAAGATTGCCGGGAGAAATATCAATAACCTCAGATATGCAGATAACACCACCCTTATGGCAGAAAGTGAAGAGGACCTAAAGAGCCTCTTGATGAAAGTGAAAAAGGAGAGTGAAAAAGTTGACTTAAAACTCAACATTCAGAAAACTAAGATCATGGCATCCGGTCCCATCACTTCATGGCAAACAGATGGGGAAACAGTGGAAAGAGAGACAGACTTTATTTTTGGGGGCTCCAAAATCACTGCAGATGGTGCTGCAGCCATGAAATTAAAAGGCAGTTGCTCCTTGGGAGAAAAACTATGACCAACCTAGACAGCATATTAAAAAGCAGAGACATTACTTTGCCAACAAAGGTCCATCTACTCAAAGCTACGGTTTTTCCTGTAGTCACATATAGATGTGAGAGTTGAGCTATAAAGAAAGCTGAGCACCAAAGAATTGATGCTTTTGAACTGTGGTGTTGGAGAAGACTCTTGAGAGTCCCTGGGACTGCAAGGAGATCCAACCAGTCCATCCTAAAGGAGATTAGTCCTGGGTGTTCACTGGAAGGACTGATGCTGAAGCTGAAACTCCAGTACTTTGGCCACCTGATGCGAAGAACTGACTCACTGAAAAGACCCTGATGCTGGGAAAGATTGAGGGCAGGAGGAGAAGGGGACGACAGAGGATGAGATGGTTGGATGGCATCACGACTCAATGGTAACATGGGTTTGGGTGGACTCTGGGTGTTGGTGATGGACAGCGAGGCCTGGCGTGCTGCAGTCCATGGGGTCGCAAAGAGTCAGACACGACTGAGTAACTGAACTGAGCTGAACAGCCTGCACTTTGTATAGTATGGGTGTAACAAAAATGCCAAAGACAGGGTTTCTGCCTAAAAGGTGTTCAGAACCTCACTGGGAAATGCAAAGCAAAATGGCAATAAGATAGGCCTCACACCTCACAGACTCACTATCACGGCTATTAAAAGACAAGCGATAACTAGGGTTAGCCAGGAAGCAAAGAAACAAAAAAAACAATATTTTTGCACGGCTGGTGGGACTTCAAATTGGTGCAGCCAATATGGAAAACAGTAATGATGTTCAAAAAAAAATTAAAAACAAAAACACCGTACAATCTAAAGATCCCAGTTCTGGGCACTTATCTGAAGAAAAGGGAAACACTAATTAAAACAGAAAAACGCACAGCAACGCTCATCACAGCAGTATTTACTCCAGTCCCGACACGGAAGCAGCAAAATGTCCGTTACTGGATAGATAAATGAAATTTATGTACGACTCAGTCACGAAAAAGAATGAAACAAAGCCATTTCCAGCAACATGGAAGGACCCGGCAATGAGCATACTAAGCGCATGGAGTCACACAAAGACACATCACCCTATTACTTATGGGCAGCATGTAGGAGTCAAGTAAGTATAAATGAGCTCATTTACGAAACAGAAGCAGATGCACAGACTTACAAAAAACACACAAGCTTGTTTCAACCAACAGGGAAGCCTGGGGTGGTGAGAGGAATAATTTAGGAGGTTTGGCTTAGCATATTCACAGCACGTACACAAGAGATAATTAATGAGGACCTGCAGAATAGCACGGGGGTCTCGATGCTCTGAAATAACCTGTCAGGGCAAAGAATCGGAAGAAGTATGTATGTGTGTGTATGTATATATAAACACATGGATATGTGTGTGTGTGTGTGTGTGTGTGTATCAAAATAACTGAATCAGGTGGCCATACACCCAAAAATGAGGACAGTGAAAATCAATGCTATTTCACTATAAAATAAGAATTAAATTAAAAGAAAGAACAGAACTGCCAGTGGTTTCCCCTCAGGCCTGGGTGACCTGGCTGCTGTCACCTTCCTGGAGCCTGTCTGGCCTGGGTCCGAAGGCTGGAGGACTACAGAGCTAGGCAAAACGTGAGGGTGCGCCAGGAAACGACTGCCCCCTTGAAACTGGAGTACCTGGTCCGCTATGGATGGGAGCCCAGTCTCCATGTCCAGGTGGTGCCTCAGAAATGTCAACCAATCCTAGGACACTCAAGAGACAATGGAGCCACTGGGCTAAAATGTTCTGAAAAGTCACCAGGCCTCAACTTCTTCCAGAGGTGGGGTCCACACTGGACCCCTCGTTGTTCCCCACCTAAGCACAAGAGGATCATCCGCAACCCACTTTGGCCAGGGTTTGGGTTTTGTCTGCCGGATGCAGTGTAAGGGGGAAGAAGTAACGAGCCTGGCTCTGGCATATTCCATCTATCCTACAACCCAGCAACAGGAGTTGACTCTAGGGCTCAGGATACTGAAGGAACTGGAGTGGGGCATAAAGCAGTGCCGCCACCTTGTGGACATTCCCTGTAACTACAACTTGTAAAACCACCTAGTGAAAGTCACTCAGTTGTGCCCAACTCTTTGCGACCCCATGGACTATACAGTCCGTGGAATTCTCCAGGCCAGAATGCTGGGGTGGGTAGCCTTTCCCTTTTCCAGGGGAGCTTCCCAACTCGCCGATAGAACCCAGGTCTCCTGCATTGCAGGTGGGAGTCTTTACCAGCAGAGCTGCAAGGGAGGTCCCCACCTAAGGGCACTTCAAATTCACAAGACCTGAGACCTGAGGGGTTGTAAAGGACATCTGCCCTTCAACAATAAGAATCCCATGGAAAGAGGAGCCTGGCAGGCTACAGTCCCTGGCATCATAAAGAGTCGGACACCACTGAAGATACTTAGCATGCACGCGTGCACGATAAGCAAAAGCAAGGAGGTTCCTTAAAAAACCAGAAATGGAACTACCACATGATCCAGTCATCTCATCTTAAACCTGGATGCAGAGAGAAACCACAGTTTGAAAGACATATGGATCCCAGCGTTCACTGCATCACAGTTTACATGAGCCAAGACACGGAAGCAACCAGAATGTACATCATCAGACAGATGGCTAAAGAAGATGTGGTGTACCTATACACACAATGGATCATGACTCAGCCATAAAGTGAATGAAATAATGCCTTTTGCAGCAACATGAATGCACCTGGCAAGGATAAGAGCATAAGGTCAGACAGACAAAGACATATAACCTATGATATCACTTACGGGTAGAATTTATAAATCAAATTTGTATAAATGAATTTCTTTACAAAACAGAAACAGACCCCCAGAAATAGAAAAAAAAAAACTCGCTTTTACAAAAGGACAAGGTGAGAGAGTGGGAGGAACAGTTTATGAAACTTGGATTAACAAACACAGTATATATACACAATACAGAGTCAACGAGGACCAACAGCAGAGCATTTGGAGCTCTGTACTCAATAGACTAAAAAGCAATCCAGAAAAATAATCAAAAGAATGCTAGATAAATGTATAACAGAATCAGGTGGCTGTATCCCCCAGACAAACAGGGCAGTGAAAATCAATGCTATCACAGAATTCAACAAAACTTAATTTTAAAAAGGGAGGAACGAAATTTCAATAGGATTCCACATGTGTAGATAACCTGGGCTGCGGTCACATTGCTGGTGCATGGGAAGCCGGGGTCCCCAGGCTGGAGTGGGGTGGAGCTAGGGAGCTGGTGAGGGTGTGCCAGCAAAGGACGGGCCCCTGGAGCTGGAGGGACCGGGCGACTGCGGATGGGCCCCGATCTCTAGATCCAAGTGGCACCTCATAGATGACAAGCACTCCTTGGGCACCGCAAACGTGGAGCCTCTGGGATAAAAGCTCCGAGAAGTCGCCTGGTCTCGTCTCCCAGGGCTGAGGCTCCCACCTGCTGTCTCCTTCCTCCTTGTCACTCCAAGTACAAGAGCACCGTCAAAACCTCGGTTTGGCTAGGACTTGGAATCTGTCTGCCGACTTTAGAGTAATGGGTATAAAATAAGGAGGCTCTTCTGGCATATTCCATCTAGTCCACAACCCAGGATCAGGACTTAAGCTCGGCTCCGGTAGCCAAAGGAACCAGAGCAGGGCATGAAGCAGTGCTGCCGCCTTGTGGAGTTTCCCTGTAACTACAAGTTGAAATCCACGGCCTACTGCCGGGGCTGCCAAGCTGCTCCAGTCGTGTCCGACTCCGTGCGACCCCATAGACGGCAGCCCACCAGGCTCCCCCGTCCCTGGGACTCTCCATGCAAGAACACTGGAGTGGGCTGCCATTTCCTTCTCCAGGAGGTCTTCCACACTCAGGGACTGAACTCTCATCTTTTACATCTCCTCCGCGGCCTAAGGGCACTTCAAATCGCCAAGACCTGAGGGGTTGTAAAGGACATCTGCCCTCCATCGATATCCTGGAGTAGGCAATGGAAAAGTGAAAGTGAAGTCGCTTAGTCGTGTCCGACTCTCTGCGGCCCCATGGCCTGTAGCCTACCGAGCTGATTGGTCCATGGGATTTTCCAGGCAAGAATACTGGAGTGGGTTGCCGTTTCCTTCTCCAGGGGATCTTTCCGACCCAGAGATCGAACCCAGGTCTCCCCCATTGTAGGCAGACGCTTTACCGTCTGAGCCACCAGGAAAGCCCTGGTAAGGCACTGGAAAAGCAGTTTAAACCAGGGTGGATCTTGGAAAAAAAGCAATCTCAAAGTAGTTCGAAACGCACTGTTTCTAAGTGTCTCTCCGATTCTCATTCTTTTTTTGGAAAGAACATGAAGAGATACTCCACGTCATTAATTATTCAAGAATTGCAAATTCAAACTAACACTACAACCAGGATTCACCTTACACCAGTCAGAATAGTGAAAGTGAAGTCTTCAGTCGTGTCCCACTCTTTGCGACCCCACGAATAGTAGCCTGCACCAGGCTCCTCCGTCCATGGGATTTTCTAAGCAAGAGTACTGGAGTGGGTTGCCATTTCCTTCTCCAGGGAATCTTCCCAACCCAGGGATCGAACCCAGGTCTCTCGCACGGTAGACTGACGCTTTACCGTCTGAGCCACCAGGGAAGTCCTCAAAAGCCTATATGGCCTAAGTGCAGGAGAGGGCATGGGGAAGAGGGAGCCCTCCTGCACTGCTTAGGACTTCCCTGGCGGCTCAGGTGGTAAAGCGTCTGCCTACAGTGCGGGAGACCCGGGTAATGAAATTGCTCCCAGCCATGATGGAGCACAGCATGGGTGGCCCCTTAAAACACGGAAACTAGAGCTACCACGTGATCTCGTCATCTCACTCATAAACCTCACTGCAGAGAGAATCCGTAATTTGAAAAGACACATGCACCCAATGTTCTCTGCACCATGGCTTATGCTAGCCAAGACACAGAAGCAACCCGAGTGTGCACCATCAGGCTGTCCGATAAAGAAGAGGTGATTATCTACATACACAACGCAGTATGACTCAGCCCCCGAAAGTGATGAATAATGCCTTTTCCAGCAGGATGGATGCACCTGGTGGGGACCACAGTAAGTGCATGGAGTCAGATAGGCCAAGACATTAGACTCATGGTGCCATATGGGTAGAATCTAGAAATCAAATCGGTATAAATGAACTCACTGACAAAAGAAAAACAGACTCATAGACTGAGAAAACAAAGCTTTTTTTTTTTCTTCTTAGAGAAAGGACAATGTGGGATGATGGGAGGAATAGTTTAGAAGGTTCGGATTAACATATACACAGTATATACACACAATATGTAATCAAAGAGGACAGAATGTACAGCACAGAGAAACCTACTCAACAACCTGTAATAAGCCATCTGGAAAAAGAATCATAAAAAGGAACTGATAAATGTATATGCATAACTGAATCAGGTAGCTATAGACCCAGAACAAAGAGGATAGTGAAAATCAATGCTATTCCAGTATATAATAAAAATTAAATTTAAAAAGAAAGGAAAAGGAAAGAAATTCCAATGGTTCCCCAAACGCGCAGGTGACCTGGGCTGCCGTCACATTGCTGGGCATGTGAAGACGTGGGTCCCAAGGCTGGAGTGTGTGGAGCTGGGAGCTGGTGAGGGTGTGCAGCAAAGGACGGGTCCCTGGACCCGGAGGACCCAGGCCACTGTGGATGGGCCCCGATCTCTAGGCGCAGGTGGTGCTTCATAGATGACAACTGATCCTCGGGCATTCAAAAGAAGGTGGAGCCTCTGGGATAAAAGCTCTGAAAAGTCGCCTGGCGGTCCACTCCCCCAGCGCCGAGGCTCCTACCCATAGGCTCCTTCCTCCTTGTCGCCCAGCTAAGCACTACAGTACTGTCAGCACCCCAGTTTGACCAGGGCTTTGGATTTGTCTTCGGGGTGGAGAGTAAGGGGGAAGAAGCAACTAGATAGCAGCGCTGGCACATTACACTTTATGCTACGAGTCAGGAGCAGGACTTACTCTGGGGCTCCGGTTACCTGAGGAACCTGAGTGGGACATAAAGTAGTGCTGCCGCCTTGTGGACATTTTCTGTAACAACACCTTGAAAACC
Organism: Budorcas taxicolor; assembly: GCF_023091745.1. Taxonomy (NCBI): domain Eukaryota; kingdom Metazoa; phylum Chordata; class Mammalia; order Artiodactyla; family Bovidae; genus Budorcas; species Budorcas taxicolor. Next base: position 37,509,639 of record NC_068910.1, read on the forward strand.
TCTGCAGAAGGGGCATTTCAAATTCACAGGGAACCGGGCTTCTAGAGACACCTGCCCTCAAGCAATCTCTTAGGTTGGGTAATCAAAAAGCAATTTAACCTGGGTGAATCTTCAAGAGTACAGTCTCAACAGGTGGGCTCTTAGTCTCTGTTTCCCTCTCAATCTCTTTTTTTGGAAGGCATTTGAAAAGATGCTCCTTATTTGTATTTATTCAAGAATCTCAAATTAAAACTACAATGAGGTATCCCTAGGCCATTCATAAGGGGCATCCTCAGAAACCCTACAAGCTGTAAATATGGGAGAGGGTTTGGAGAAAAGGGGACCCTCCTTTTCTGTTTCTGGGAATGTCAGCTGGTAACGCTAAAAGCATAGTACACTCGATCCACCCATCTCACTCCTGAGTCTGGCTGTAGAGAGAAACCACAGATCAAAACTACACATGCACCCGTGTCCACTGTGGCCCCATTTACCCTCCCAAGACATGGAAATAACCATAGGGTTCATCATCGGATGGATGGATAGATTGGTAATTGCTATCATGAGACTCTCTCTTGACTTCACTCATTAAAACTAAGCATTGACTTTAAATAAGGTCAAAAGTTGAACTGCCCATACTTACCAAGCACTTCTTTTAACTGAGGCATCTAGATAAGAACACTTACAATTATTCCTTTTTATTTTCCCTTCTGTTCTTCCTGTTTCTTTCTTCCTGAAAATATTTAGCATCTACTACGTGCAAGCATTACACCAGATGCTTGGGAAGCAATAATCAATAAGAAATGCCCCCTCCTTTCAAGTCATGGTCTACACTGGAAGCCAAACAAGAGGTCATTCGTTTACACATTCTCCAAACCATTACCTACTAAGAGCCTGCTTGCAAGCCCTGCACAGCAATGGCCCCGAAACACTCAGTTACCCAAGGATGCAGGTGAATGCTGAGGTGACCTGGGTCAAAAATATAAGGATAGTGAATGGCCATTCTCAATTTCCTCTACCTGCATATTACACGTAAATAATGATAATAAGCTTTTGTAGACAAACAAACAGAAAATGTGGTATATTTATGTACACATACACACACACACATATACAATGGAGAGTGACTCAGCCATATAGAAGAATGAAATAAGGCCTTTTCCAGCAACACAGATGGCATGGTGATAATCACAGTGAGTGAGTGAAGTCAGACAGAGAAGGACAAATAGCCTATGATATCACTTATGGGTTGAATCTAAAAATCAAATTGATATAAATGAACTCATTTACAAAACAGAAGCAGATTCACAGACATAGAAAATTAACTTCTGTTTATCAAATGGGAATGGTGGAGTGGGGTAGGAGGAGGGAGGGAGAAATTAGACCGTTGGGGAGTTAGACCATAAAGAAGGCTGGGGTCCGAAGAATTGATGCTTTCAAACTGTGGTGCTGGAGAAGACTCTTGAGAGTCCCTTGGACAGCAAGGAGATCAAGCCAGTCAGTCCTAAAGGAAATCAACCCTGGATATTCATTGGAAGGACTGATACTGAAACTGAAGTTCCAATACTTTGGCCACCTGATGCAAAGAGCTGGCTCATTGGAAAAGACCCTGAAGCTGGGAAAGACTGAGGGCAAGAGAACAAGGGGGCAACAGAGGATGAGATGGTGGGATGGCATCATCAGCTCAATGGACACGAGTTTGCGCAAACTCCAGGAGATAGTGAAGGACCGGGAAGCTTGGCATGCTGCAGTCTATGGGGTCGCAAAGAGTTGGACATGACTTAGCAACTGAGTAACATTAACATACATGGTAATACACACGCAACAGATAATCAACAAGGACCTGCTACACAGCACAGGTAACCCTACTCAGCACTCTGTGATAACCTATGAGGGGACAGACTCCAAAGAAAAAGAGCAACGTGTACGTGTACAATGGAATCAGAAAGAAATAGGATATTGGCAGTCAACCGTATTCCATCACATACGTAATGGACTATTACTCAGCCATAACAAAGAGTTTGAAAATATGTGCTGAGTAGAAGAATGAGAGGAGAGTGAGTGTAAGCATGAGTGAATGTAGGAGTCAGTACAAGAGCGCACCTTTTTCTGCTGAGTATTTTGCTAAGTGAAATGCAGTATGTCAGAGAAAGACAAAAATTGTACGGTATCACTTTTATACAGACTCTAAAAAACAAAACAAATGAACAAACAGAACAAAAGTCATAGATGTGGAGAACAGAGTGGTGGTTGCCGGACGGGAGGAGGGTTGGGGGGTGGGCGAGATGGGTAAAGGGGGTGAAAGGTACAAACTCCCAGTCATGTAAGAAGTAAGTAACGGGGATGTGATTACAGAGAGCATGGCGACTGCACTCAGTAATACTGTATTCTAAATTCGAAAGTAAAAAGTTTCTAACTTCATATGGTGATTGACTGGTAACCAGACTTACTGTGGTAACACTTTTACCAAGTATACAGAAGTCCAATGATTCTATTGTATATCTAAATCTAATACAACATTGTACGTCAATTATAGCTCAGTTAATAAAAAAGGCAAGCAAGCAAATGTTTCCATTTAAGTTGAAATCAGTTTAAGATAGCATAAGTCCTCTTTACGATCATCTTATAAAAAGGGGAGGGAAGGAAGTAAAAAGAAAAAAAAGTGTAAAGGAAGTAAAAAAAAAAAGAAAGAAATCCAGGATGATCTGAAAAATCCAGAGATACTTAGGCCTTCTTGTCCTCTTTTGATGTAAATTTCCGGTAGAAATCAAGCTTGCCTGGAAAAGGAATGGGACTGGGCATAAAAAATCTAATAGTCATATATCCAGTAGCAAAAAAAACTTTTGGTTTTAAGATCTGTAGTATACATTTTCAGACACTGGCTGAGTATCTCCAGGGACAAGCCTCCCTGGTCCGTAAAGCACACATCTACTTTTCCTCTGCGTTGATTTCATGTGTTGATTCATAACTTTTCATGCCCACAACATGAACACTGTGATGTTTAATTTTATTTGTCTACTTGACTGGGCCACAGGATGCCCAGATAGTTGGCTAAACACAATTTCTGTGCGTGTCTGTGAGGGCGTTCCCGGTGAGATTAGCATTTGAATTGGTGTCTTGAGTAAACCATATGGCTCGCCCCACTGTGGGGGGCAGGGGCAGGGGGCAATCTGTTAAGGGACTGAATAGAACAAAAAGGCAGAAGTTTGAATTAGCTCTGCCTGACTGCTTGAGCTGTAACATTAATCTTCTCCTGCTCTTCATGCTCCCAATTCTCAAGTCTTCAGAGCTGGACTGGAAAATACACCACTGGTCCCCATCTCTCGGTCAACACCAGGTTTTCCTGGCTCTCCACCTTACAGATGGCAGCCTCCATAATCACAGGAACTGCCTTATAATAAATCATATACATACATATAGACATATGCATATATGTATACACAGGTATGTGGTACTACTGGTAAAGAACTCGCCTGCCAATGCGTGAGACTTAAGATAGGCGGGTTCGATCCCAGGGATGGGAGCATCCCCTGGAGAAGGGTATGGCAACCCACTCCAGTATTCTTGCCTAGAGAATCCCACAGACAGGGGAGCCTGAAGGGCTGCAGTCCACGGGGTCACAGAGTCCGACACGACTGACGCGACTTAGCACGCATGCATATGTATGTGTGTGTGTGTGTGTGTGTGTGTGTGTGTGTGTATACATACATATATATAGTAAAGAGACTGCTTCTCTTGAGAACCATAATTCAAACTTTAAAAAATGTGGAACAATAGGTTACATCACAGAGCGCCAACTCAAGTGTCGACAGGAGTCCTGGGGGAAACAACTGAGGGTAAGAAGGCTCCCTCCCATTTTCGCTGAGACATCCAGCTCTCTCTGCCTTTTGCATTCTCCTGCATTCTCCAGGGATGCAGATATATGAAGCAGTTCATCTCAGCTCCAATGGAAGAAAATACAAACCCAAAATACAAATAGACTACAAATACAAAATAGAAATACAAATTTCTATTTCGTGCAAGTACAAAATAGAAACAGACACTCTGACTTGACAGAAGCTGTAGGACTTGACGGTACTGCAGCACTCTGCAAACCGGGTGTTCTGTAAACAGAGGCCAGGTGTTACCAAGCCTTGGCTGACTGGTGCAGATGGCAAAGCGATACTTCAAGATTTGCCCTTTCTAAAAAGAGGAACAAGACATTTGGATTTATGCAAACAATCCAGTTTTTAAAGCTGGCCACTGATAACAAATTTTTTTTTAAATGATATACATTTAGGGATAAACACGTTTGGACCATCTCCGGCTCACAGATCACTAGCTGTAGATGCCTAGGCTAAATGGAATGCGGGTGGAAGTGGGGAGAAAAACAACCCTGTAAGAACATGGTAACTTCATCATCCTCAGAGGCTGAGAAAAGCAGATGCATTCATATGACTTCTTATGAGAAGACATGAGAACTTGTCAAATCAGGACCATATTCAATTCAAGGTAGTTGAAAAGATTATCGTAATGATGTGGTGGTAATATGAATTAATTGCATAGTGATCCATCACAGATTACACTAAGTGAAGGAGAAAATAAAAATAAACACTGAGCTGGAATAGATTTTCAGGAGGAGCAGAGAAAGACTAACCCAGAGAAAGTGGTAGATAAGAAATAATTTCCATTCTCTTATCCATTTACTGAAAACATAAAGGGATTGAAAAAAATGGGAAAAATAGTTAATATTCTCACATGAACAAACAATTTCAAATTCAGAAGCACCATCAAAGGGTCTTCAAAAGAGTGATCCTTTTGTCTGGAATTAATGCATTGGCCTATGGTAATTTTTCTGCTTTGTTAAAATGTTCTGTATAATTTGTAACCTTGGGACAGGTGACATTATCATTCAGTCTTATTTTCTTTATTTGAAAAAGGGTGTTGAACTTGATAGCTTCTGAAAGTTCTTTCAACTTTACTATTTTAGGAGATTCTATTACAAAAGGTAATAGTTGTCCAAGGATAATTGGTACTGTCAAAAGCTCGTTCAAAATGAACGCAATTAAAATGTGAACCAAAAATCCACAGCAAATAGTGAAATATTTGATTGAAATGATATGAAAAATGAAATCAAAATTACAAAAATTTTTGCAATGTTAACAACTTTTAAATTATAAATGCAGCTATGTATAAAATGTCAGAATGAATACAACTGGAACCAAACATTGATTATTTGGGGGTGAGAATAATTTTTTTTCTCACCAATTTGAACAGTAGAGTGAAACAATACCCTTTATTTCGTGTTTGACTTTCACAGTGTGATAATCAAGAGAGTCACTTCTGTAAAAGTGTTTGAAGGTTTCATCAGTTTTCCCAGGGGTCTCTCTTTATCTTTGATATTTAAATCTTTCTGTTCTGAAGCATTTACCTTGTAATCATTCTTGTCGATTTTCTCTTAATTGCTAGCTGTCTAACGCTCCTAGACCCTTATGTGTCAATGGCTTTGTGTTCAATTAGAAGAGATTTCCTTCTCTTTCATAGGCTTTCTGAAATCCCACATTTTGGAGACAAGATTTGTCGAACTTTATTTTGTAATTGCTTTGCATTGCTGAAACAAAGAACTGACAAATATTCAGTCAATAAGGAACCACCCAACATGGACAAATAGTCTGTGTTTGGGGAAGGGACTAACTTTACAAAGGGTTAATTATCAGAAAAATATTTTTGTACTTACAAGATTCCTCACCCTCAAGTAATTTAGGATAAAAAGTGAGCAATTAAATATTCTTTCATTCTTTTCAAAAAATGAATTTATAGCCTTTTACATGATTCTCTTCCATTTTAGTGAATGAAACTAGTATTTTTTCACTGAACACAGGATAATGTCATTATAGAAAAATTCTGATTTTTTTCTTTATCTCCTCAGTGATAGAAATCATAAATGAACCAACTGCTATTCTCCGAAGCTTATATTGAGGAGAAATAGACAAGAAAATGAGCTCATGTAATGAGTCTAAAAATCCAATTTCTGGGTATGGACCAAGGTTGGTACAGTTTCAGACCAGGCTCCTATGCATTCTTCAATAACAGAAACTGAGGTTTAGAATGCTAACATGACACCTGTTTAATTGCATGCTGTGAATTATATGTCATTATAGATTTTAAAAAGTAAAATACAGATTACAATTAAAAGGGTAAAAATAAGCTAAAAGACAAAAATTGTCAGAAAATCTGCAAAGAAATGGTCCAAACAGCTGAAATAAAAACTATCACACCCCTTTGATCAGAACCACCCACGTGAGGTTTCCTTTTGAAGTTGAAACAATTAAAAAATACTTAGCAGTGTTCTAACTAGCATGTCTAAGTATAACATGGCCAGGGGCAAGCTGCAGCTCACTGCTGGGCCACCCTCTGAACTAGGTTAAAATCAAGACACTTTATAATTAAATAATACGTTCAGAACAAGGAGAAAATTGCAGCCAAAGGTCAAATCACCCAACAAGAATGGTCAACCATAAGGTGATACGCCAACTTTATCAAACAGAACTTGACTTCAGATCAGGTAGGTGGCAGCAGCTGAATCACTTCCGGCACTTGCAGGCACCACGGAGCAGGGCTGAGCACTCCGTGCGCTGCAGGACGGCGAGCAACATCCCTGCTCCCTACACTCTGATGCCAGGAGCACAACACCCACCTCCCTCCTCCAGACTGCAGCAACCAAGTGTGTCCACACACGGCCAACGGTGCCCAGGGGCCACAACTGCTCTTGATGGAAAACCGCTGGAGCTGTGGCTCTTATCTGATGGTAGGACTCACCGTTTTTACAGCGACTTCTCTTTTAAAAAAAAAGTGAAAGTGAAAGTTGCTCAGTCCTGTCTGACTCTTTGCGACCCCATGGACTGTACAGTCCATGGAATTCTCCAGGCCAGAATATTGGAATGGGTTTCCTTCTCCAGGGGATCTTCCCGACCCAGGGATCAAACCCAGTTTCTCTGGCATTGCAGGCAGATTCTTTACTGTCTGAGCCAGCACAGGACAGATTCTCTACTCCCTGAGCCAACAGCAAAGCCCAGATTCCTGTCTGGTGTCTCTACTGTACCTCACTGGATAACGTTTCAACTTTTGGTCCAGAATATGCCACATTTAGGTTTCTGAGCATTATTGTTGAGACCATTTTTGATCATTTTTAAGCCACCTGTACTATTACTCAGTAATATTTCTTAAAGCTATTTTTTTCCTTGCACATAGAAAGAACCATTCTAGATGCTTCGGAGGGTAGTGAATTCATTTACTACATACAGTAGACACCACTGTACATCAGAGCTTTTGATGCTTCCAGGACTCTCAGCTGAGAAAAGTTGAACCTAATCTGAAACCTGGCAGTCACCCCAGTCAGCTCCATCTCCCTCACTCCTCCAATCAGCTGTCCTCTTAACTCTGTTTCTCACCCTGACTTCACATGGGCAGAGCCTCACACAAACAGAGCTGAAGAACGCTCTACTTCTCATTTTCCTGGTAGGAATCCCCTTCCTCCTTCTTCTATTTATTTATTTATAACTGGCATATGGCATATTACTTTTAGGTGTACACTTTAAAGCTATTTTTAATGGCAATGCATTTATAATAAATGGAATAAATTTATTTAAAAAGGAAACATGTATCCCATTCCCATAAACAGAAGTACTGCAATAACTAGAAATTAATTAAAAATACATACTGAAAGCCAGAACAGCTATTAATTTCTAGCAAGATGGCACTGACAACAGGAATCTCATCAGCCTGAGGTCCGCCCTCTGGGGGACTAACAAGTGTTAGAGGAGCTGAGATGTGAACACCAGGCTGAGAGATTCCTTCCTCCTGCGGTACAATAAAAGGGAAGTGAGTAATTTTCTTACTATGTTAATCAATGCTACCTGATATCATGAGCAACTTAAAATTATCATCAAACAACCATCCCACACTCTGAGGAACATGTTCTTTGTCTATCTGTGGACTTATCTGAAGGAGGTGTTCCTGAGGACGGGGGGTAACACAAGGTCACTGCCATGGACTTCAAACCTGGATGACCTGCCTGGTGACCTAGAAACAGTGATAATTGTACCTCCTCATAAAGTTGTCATTTGAGAGTTCCATGAGCTAATCGACATAGAGTAGCCAGCATGCTTGGAATGTTGTTGGCACACAACGCTTTTGACAAGTGCCAGTTCTCAAAAAGAAAGCCTGTCTCTGAGGTTGAGCCTCCAGGGCCAGTCAGTATCTTTTGGAAGTGAAAACTCTTTCCCTCCCACCCTGAGCCTTCTCTCCCTCAAATTATCTCTCTCTGAATTATCACAGTGTAGAACAGTCACAGGAGAGCTCTGCCCTCAACATTTCTAATTTCTTCTTAGACTCAGGAGCTTTGTGAGGTTCAGTCAGGGGCTTGCCTGCTAGATAGGCAAATAGTCCCTCTGGTAAGGTTCGACGTCTCCTATCACCATTGACAAGCATCTCCTACGTCTCCTGCATTGCAGATAGATTCATTATCTCTTGAGCCATTTGGTAGTCACGTGTCGAATCCTGCACCGACGACATTCACCTTCATAGAGGGATGCAGCCAACCCTCATGCTGGGAGGCAGTGAGTGAATAAAACTGACAACTGAAGCACTGTGCCAGACCCTCCTTGCTTAATCTTCTTAACTGTGAAGTTCCTCTCATTCCCCCCAAAATATGATGAACAGAAAGCTCAGGGAACTTGCCCAAGTTATGATGTTTAGCAACTTGTAGATTTGAATCCACATCTGATCCTAACAGGCATGTTATACCTCATCGGTAGCAAGCAGGCCTCTGTGGAATAGGAACAAATCGACTGAAAATGTTAACAGTCTGCATTTGCGCAGTATTTTAGACCTTTCAAAAGATTTTCACAGCTAGTATTTCATTTGTATTTACAAACCCCCATTTCACAGAAAAGCAACTCATTGATTCCAGAGGTAATTCTCTGATTACAGAGATCCACAGATATTAAGCTCATCCAGTTAACTTACTTTGGCAATAGGGAGTCATTCCAATGTAAATGTGTGTACTTTGGTCATTCCAAACTTGAAGCTGCAGTGCCAAGGCTGGGAGAGGTTTTTATTTGTATCACTGTGTTTCATTTATTACTGATTTAATTCTCAAACTGAGACAAGCTCATACTTTTCTAGTCTCAAAATTCCATGAAAGCCGAATTTTAAAAAAAATGTAGATGTCTCCTAAGTACACACGTTTCATCGAACATAATCTGTGATTTCCACCTGGTACTTTTCTCTTGGGCTGTGAACTAGTAAATATTTTCATGGCTATTTTAATACTATAGAAAATAATAGGTTCTAATATTCTGATTCAAATTATTCAGACACGCTGAAAAGATTACACAAGGCTTTACAATCCACACCCTACCCTGATGATCTACATGAGCGTCTGGATTCTTTCTTTCCTCATTCACTGTTTTACTTTACCAAAACATTTGGTAACTTGGAGGCAACTTTGCTTTTAAGTTTTATTTTCCTACTGCCCAAACCTAGAGATAAAGCAGTCTGATACTCCAAATCCTACCTAAAACGAATCGTAAGTATGGAAGGAAAGAGGTTGCCTCTAAAAGTAGCAGGGAAGTTTTGTGATGAGAAGAGAGAGGTGCTAGGAATCGTGCCTAGAGGAGTCAGTCTTCCTAAGAGCTCCCTAGACTGAATATGTCCTTTGAGGCCAATTCGCAGATTTCTAGTTTCTTTCTGCTTTTGATATCTGCTATTTGGCTACAGAAAAGCAAAATGGAAAGGTTTTCCTTCACTTAAAAAGTATTCCTTTTGGTCCTTCCCTGGCAGGCCAAAGGATTCTGTGCTTTCACTGCAAGGAGGATGGGTTCGATCACTGATCAGGGAACTAAGATCCCAAAAGCTGTGTGTCCAGGACAAAAAATAGTGTTTTTATTTTTTTGAAAGTGTAAGTTTGAGAGAACTGCATCAGAGAGAGCTGTCTCAGAGGGAACAGTTCTATGCACAGTCAGTGTAACTGAGTTTACTGGTTCTGGGATTCCACAGTCATTGTGAGGTCTTCCAGGAGACAGTCTGGCTCGGCCTCCAAGGCTCTCTGTCTAAGCCTAGTCAGGCTAAGTCACTGATGGTCAGACGCTCAGGCCTTCCCTACTCTTCTCTATGGGTCTTTGGCAGACTATAAAGTGGGAGCTTATCTTAGCTGTGTCTCGATTCCTTTTCAGTGTTTATTACCCTCTTGGACCCTCCTCTGTCCTCATTTCTAAACTGGATTATTACAATAGCTGGAGAATGTGACAGATGCTGGTATAAACGGATGAAACTCTTTTTTTTTTTTTCTTTTTCCTCTTGGGCATCAGCCAATATTTCCTTCCTTTGAGTTTGCTAAGGAAGGCAGGCATGTGAGTATGATCTGGTCACTGGAAGGCGGGCAAAGACAGGTCCTAATCCCAGGTCTTTTCCAGATACAGGATGATTGGGGGTTTAGTTACTAAGTCATGTCTGACTCTTTTGTGACCCCCATTGACTGTAGCCCACCAGGCTCCTGTGTCCATGGGATTCTCCAGGTAAGAATACTGGAGTGGGTTGCCATTTCTTTCTCCAGGGGATCTTCCCAACCCAGGGATTGAACCCAGTCTCCAATACTGCAGGCAGATGCTTTACTGATTGAGTTACTAGGGAAGCCTTGTTTCCCTGATTGACTGTTTCTAATTGGCAATGGGCTACTAGGAACTCAAGCCCCAAGTTGATTAGAACAGCACCAAAATTTAGAGAAAGAAGGCTCTGAGTTAGAACTCTCCAATGAATGGAGTCTCTGAACTTTTAACATATGCCTATTATGGTATATGAAGTGAAGTGAAGTCACTCAGTCGTGTCCGACTCTTTGCGACCCCATAGACTATAGCCTGTCAGGCTCCTCCATCCATGGGATTTTCCAGGCAAGAGTGATGGAGTGGATTGCCATTTCCTTCTCCAGGGGATCTTCCCAACCCAGGAATTGAACCCGGGCCTCCCACATTGCAGGCAGACGCTTTACCATCTGAGCCACCAGGGAAGCCCATTATGGTATATACTGGAAATTAACTTTGGGAGGCTGAAAATACCCCCTCCCACCAAAGATGTCCATATCCTAAACCTTCGAACTTATGAGCTACCTTACACAGAAACTTTGCAAATATGATTAAGAATCTTGAGATTATCCTAGATTATCTGGGTGGGCCCAATGTAATCATAAGAGGGAGGCAGAAAGATACTTGACCACAAAGAGGAGTGTCAGTGTGAAACTTGACCAGGCATTATTGGTCAAGGAATGGAAGAAAGATCAGCCTAGAAGGTGGAAGGGACAAGGGATCAGATTCTCTCCTAGAGCCTCCAGAAGGAATGCAGGCCTGCTGGCACCTTGATCTGAACTCAGTGAGACTGATTTTAGGTTTCAGATCTCCAGAACTATAAGTTAATTTATGCAGTTTTCTGTGTTTAGATCTGTGGTAATTTGTTACAGCAACAGTAGGGAAGAAATACACAGGCCTTTTGATTTTTTCCCTCTGGTTCTCTTTTATATTGTTTGCATTGTTACCTAGGCCACTTTGGGTAGATGAGACTGTCCTGTGAATGATAACAATAATAGGTAGCAAGTGCTGTGCCTTAACCATGGGCAAGTGATTATCCCTATCATTTTCCAGTTCTTGTATCATTTAATCTTCAAAACAAGTCCAGGAGACAGATCAGATGATCAATTTCCTATCTCTGGAAATGAAGACAATTTTTAGAGAGAAGTAGTTTACCTACAGTCACAGAGTTTACTGCTGATATATGCAAGTCGTACAATACCACAATTTACACTTTTAGCTGCGTAGAGCGTAGGTATGTAAGTATCTCCATATGTGGGGTCCACACGCTCTAGAAGCTCTGGGAAAACTTGATTTAAAAAACTGTTAGCATAAATAATATGATAGTAAAAACACCACTCTAAAACACTCCATTTAGAATATGTATTCACATTTTCCCAGGTAAAAAGGGCACATTTTATATTCATCTGTGAAGTGAAAGTGAAGTTGCTCAGTCATGTCCGACTCTTAGTGACCCCATGGACTGTAGCCTACCAGGCTCCTCCCTCCATGGGATTCTCCAGGCAAGAGTACTGGAGTGGGTTGCCATTTCCTTCTCCAGGGGATATTCCCGACCCAGGGATCAAACCCAGGTCTCCTGCATTCCAGGCAGACGCTTTAACCTCTGAGCCACCAGGGAAGCCCTGTAGCTATGGCTTAAAGATTGACCAATAACTCGGGTCAGGTTGCAGCAGTTTTACCCAAGTGGCTCATTTCCTGTCATCAGATTGCACTATGTAAAATAAGTGCAATAAAAATTAATTTAAGTTTCCCTCATTGTATCATAATAGGTTATAGTGAACTGAAACTATATACTTAATTTTTTGCATAGAATATGTCAGGTCATATTCAATAATCTAACTTTATTCAATGAACTCTTTGGAGTTACTCAGCTCTAGAAAATCATTTAGATGGTGGAGAGATGCTAAGGGACCATGGCAATTCTTATCTTTCTAAAATAGAGGTGCCTGCTGTGACTGTTCAGATTTTATTGGGCACTTCACCCCACCCAGTCTGAGTGTCCTCATCCATTAAATGAGACACCTTCCTGTCTTATCTGTCCAGTGGGGTTGTTGTGAGGCTGAACTAGATCACATGTGTGAAAGCACTTGGAAAACAGAAGCCCTACTGAAATAAAACAAGATCCTCATTAAACTTTAATTCTAACAGAAAGTCCAAAACACACTTAGCTATTGAAATCTCAGTCTTTCAAAAGACGTTTTTAGGGCAAGAGAAACAGATACTGAAAACTCCTTAATTTCATGAAGTTTCAGTTTAAGAAGATGGAGTTTCTCTTGGTGCTGCGGGAAGCCTGAGAAGGAGAAGCAGCATAAAGCTGCCTAAGCTCTCCCTGCATCTTGACTTGCATTTTCCAGCTGATACTTGTCACCTGCTAGATTTCCAGGCCACACCCAGGCTTTGAGATAAGGAAAGGCCTGGATGATTATAAATACTTTAACCCCCTAGCTATCTTCTCCCAAGAGCAGTAGATACTCAAAGCATCTCACTGACCCCTTCAGGTCTGAACTCAGTCACAGGACAGGCTTCTTAGCTCCTCTGAGCCAGCTTCTGGCATCTGCTGGTGGAGGGGGTGGAGAGATGATGGAATGACATGTGGAGGAAGCTACTAGTACTGACGTGAAACACAGGGTTCTCACTGTGGCCCCAGCACCTGACACGAGACAAGACCGGGTAAGTGTTTATCAACTGTCAAAGGAAGGCAGAGCCACGATCAAGGCAGGTGTAAAAAGCCAAACAGCGTGCAAGGCAATCACTGCAGGAGGAGGAAGAGAAAGAAAAGGAGAAAGGAGAAATGACTACTGTCTCACCCTTAGTATTTCTCATTCTCATGTCATGAATCAGCCAGTGTAAAAAAAATAATCCAGCAGAAGTACGCAATACCAAAGGTCATTCAAAGATCCATAACACAACAAAGATGGAGATTCACCAGAAAGATGACCTCTTCATCCAAACTTGACAGATTAAATCAGACTTTCTGAGTCCAAATCCTGACTCTATTACTTACAAACCATGTGATTTTCGTCAAATTCCTTATTTTCTTTGATTCAGTTTCTTTATTTGTAAGGTGAGATAATCAATTCTACCTCAGTAGTTGTTGTAAATATAGATTTAATATATATAAAAGCTTAGAACAGTGCCTAGAATTTATTCTTGACTGTGGTAGCTTAGAACAGTGCCTAGAATTTATTATTGACTGTGGTAGGCTTATAATGGCTCCCAAAGGTATATCCACATCTGAATCCCTGTGTGAAATTAGCAGTTAATTTTATGTGTCAACTTGGCTGGAACATGGTGCCCAATATCTGGTTAAACATTATTCCAGATTTTTCTAGGAAGTGTTTTTGGATGCGTTAACATTTAAATAAGCAGACTTTGAATAAAGCAGATTACCTTCCATAATGTGGGTGAGTCTTATCCAGGCAAATTAAAGGTCTTAATTAACAAAGACTACTGATCTTCTCCAAGCAAGAAGGAATTCTGCCTGCAGACTACTTTTGGACTTAACTACAACTTCTTCTTAAGTCTATAGCCTGTTGGCCCACCCTGAAGATTTTGGACTCACCAAGCATCCCACAGTATAGCATCAGTCAATCGCTTAAAATAAATCTCTCAGTCAATCTCTCTCTCTCTCTCTCTCTCTATATATATATATATATACACACACACACACACATATGCATATATCTATACATAGACATACCATAACTCATTTTATTGCATTTTGCTTTACTGAGCTTCGCAAATACTGCATTTTCCCCCCAAAATTGAAGGTTGGCAGCAACTGTACATCAAGCAAGTCTATTGGCACTATTTTTCCAGCAGCATTTGCTTATTTTATGTCTCTGTGTCATGTTTTGGTAACCCTAACAATATTTCTAACATTTTCAATATTATTAAATTTGTCATGGCAATCTGTTATCAGTGATCTCTGATGTTACTACTACAGTTTACTGAAGGCTTCTCTTCTATGTGTCTTTCTCCTTTGTGTGTGCGCATATGCATCTCTGTGTAAACACACACACACACACCCACACACACACACCCACACACCCACCCCTGTTGACTGTGTTTCTCACAAGTCAAGGAACACTGAGGAATGCCAAAAACTACCCAGAAAACTAGAGAAGGCAAGACATGGGTTCTCCCCAGAGGAAATACAGTTCCAATGACACACTGATTTTGAACTTGCAGAACTGTGAGAGATTCTGTTCCTATTATTTTTTACTTACTTAGCCGTGCCTGCCGCTTAGCTGTGGCATAGTCGGTATCCTCAGTTGTGGCATGTGGGATCTAGTTCCCTGACTCGAGGTCAAACCCAGGCCTCTTCCTCTGGGTGTGCAGTGTCTTAGCCTCTGGACCACTAGAGAAGTCTCTGTTCATACTATTCTAAGCCACCAACTCTGTGGCCATGTGTTACAGCAGCACTTGGAAACTAATACACTTAAGACACAGGTATTGTCTATTAGTACTCAGGATCTCCTCACTCACTAGACATAAAACATCAAGAAGTTTTAACAAAGTCCAAAACCAAGAAGAAAAGAAGTAAACTTTCTGAGTGTCTGTATTGATGTTTATCCTTGAATATTTTCACACATCACTCCGCAGATCCTCAGTCAGAAGATCACGCTAAATGTTGACACCGAGTATCAACACTGTTGTTGTTGTTCAGTTGCTAAGCTCTTCCACCTCTTTGCAACCCCATGGACTACATCATACCAGGCTTCCCTGTCCTCCACTATCCCCCCGAGTTTGCTCAAGTTCACGTCCATTGATACCAAATGATACCATTGCAAAAAAATTTCCCTCCTCTGGATCCACAGAAGACAGTCCTCCCAAACTGCCTTGATTCCCCACTGGAGTGGGTGGGGGAACTCATCTTTGCATCCCTCAGTGAGTTCCTCCCCCACCAGGTTCTGCAGCAGCAGTCCACGGAGCCATCCCTAGAATGAGGGGCCCCAAGGCACTACGATATTGGGAGAAGCGTCCTCAAGCCTTTCATGTTTGTGGGGCCCAGGGAGAAGCTTGAACTTGGGTCCCAAGTTGGCAAACACAACTGGAACTCATCTTTATCCTGCATTCTAGTGCTGGCTCATGAAGTGGGATGTACCGAGTGTTTTAGACAAAGGAAAGTTTGCCTCAACCTAGAATCACGTCAATCTCTAGGGCAGTATATAAGACCAAGAGCCCAACTGCACAAAAGGCTCCTTGTGAAACCATTCAGGCCAGTTGTGTCTCACCATGCTCTTTAAATCCTTTACTGTGAGTGTTCTTGACCTCTAGTCATGAGTGTGCTCAGTTACTCGGTCCTGTGTGACTCTTTGTGAGCCCATGGACTGTAGCCCACCAGGCTCCTCTGTCCATGGGATTCCCCAGGCCAGAATACTGGAGTGGGTTGCCATTTCCTTCTCCAGGAGTCATTTACATAGCCCTTCAGTATTTTTCAATATCTCTGTACCTCTTGAGGGGGCTTCCCCAGTGGCTCGTTGGTAAAGAATCTGCCTGCAATGCAGGAGACGGAGGTTTGATCCCTGGGTCAGGAAGAGCCTCTAGAGAAGGAAGTGGCAACCCACTCCAGTATTCTTGCCTGGAGAATCCCATGGACAGATGGAGCCTGGTGGGCGATTTACTCCATGGGGTCGCAGAGAGTCAGAAGCGACTCAATGACTGAGCAGGCGCACACACATAACTCCTGTACTTTCACTCTTCAAATAAACTCATCACTTCCACCACAGCCTCATCCTACACAACCCATAAATTCGTGAGTTTGATGCAATATGATAGTTATGTGACTCAAACAGTCATCACATATATATTTATCCCACTGAAAACTATCCTGGGTATCCTCAGTTGGCGGTTTATCAAAGCGTATCACATGCATACTCTGTAGCAAATGCTGCCATTATGTGTACGTGGCCTGGGGCTCACTGGAGCTGCTGCTGGGGCCGAGGTGTCAGAAAGGGATCAGAAACTCCTTTTCTCCTTAGTGCTAACAATCTCAGCAAATGGTCAAGATAAAACACCAATCCCCGCCCATCTGCCTTAAACCATTCTCATTCCAACCTCTCCAGGGAAGAAAGAGGCTCTCTTGTGACCCCCAGAGCAGGGGAGGACTGAGCTGTTTCCCTGACAGGGTGGAGGTGGCGCAACAAGGTGGCCTTGAGATGGTGACAACTAGACGTGCGCTAGCCGGAGGGTATCTGTAGAGACTTGAGTCAGGGGCCAAGGCATGACGCCTTGTCAGTTCAGTCAGGTGGGAATAGCAGTGGGTACAACATTCACACCTGCGGATTGAGGGTTTAGGGCTTGATTAGAGGCGACAGATGGGTCTGCCCCCATACAGTGGTGGGAAAGGAGCATCTGGGACTTCTGACAGCCCTGAGCAATGACGAGGGGTTTCCTGGTAGATGACTCTGGAAAATAAACTCACCATTCATGGAAACTCAGCAGCTGGCTTATTCCAGTTTAGGCCACAGCTCTTCTTTCTCCTCAGTTTCTCCAGCTGGCTCCACATTCACGACCTAATCACATTTCAGGTTTTTAAGCTGTTTTTTCCACCTCCTATTACATGGCAAAACCCAAGGAACATTCCTCTCCAGATGCTGATTGCATCTGCATTCTGTGCTGGGTCTTCTAGGCTGACAGTAGCAGAAAGCAGCAGAAAGGGGAAGCCCTCTGAAAGGGGGACACTGCCTTGTCACACCAGGACTCAGCAGCATCTTCCAGGATGAGGCAGCTGAGTTCTAGTCACCCCGGATCTGGCAATGTGAACCCGCTGGATGACACCACGTCTGTCCTCTCTGCTCAACCTTGTGCCTCAGTGCCTCTCGATTTGCTCAGGAACCTCCTCCTAGGAAACTAACACCCCGCACTACTCTCTCTAGACATATTCTATTGCCTTGAACACCATCGGTCATGGAGAGATCTTTTAAAATGTTAATAACTTGGTTCATTTATATAGGAAGGTTAATATTTGAAAATGCCGTCCCCCCGTGTCTCATCTACACCTTAACATAATGTTCTATATTTGCAGTGTGCTCCCTGTGACACCGATGCAGGGAATAAATGAAAATAGATTGAAATAATTAAGGGAAAAAGGCAAAAATTATTCTGAAACTGATGCCAACTTTTGTCTTTCAGTCTATTTTTTGTTTGTTTAATCAGGCATCTGAAGCTAGCAATTAAAAAATAATGATATGATAATGTCAGTTTCTTTCTAGTGAATCAATAGTGGCTATAAATCTAAATTTAATTTTATATTTAATAAACCCCTCCACATTCCCTGCATTAGAGTCAGGAAGCTGATTTGCTTCATCCCAATTGCTTTTCCTGCACATTAAGCTGAATATCATATCTAATCATCCGCTTTGGTGCCTTCCAAACATATCCAACTTAAAACCTGCCTCAAAATTGGTTTGGGTGATAAAACTTGTTATCCTTTTTATATGATTTATGTTGATTCTACCTTTTTGAACATTATTCTTAATTATCTTTGCTGCCTTGCAATTTATAACTTTAGGCCACCTAAAATGTACAAGTTATTATTTGATTTAGCTTTGCTCTCACATCTTTGACAGAGTATACTTTAGCTTCTGAGAACCTCCACAGTTTGATTTCTATGCCTTGCCTCTGTATTTAACAGTCCTTTGAAGTAAAAACAAGATACTCTTAAAGCTTCTTTTGGTAAGTGTGAAAGAGAGAGCTGGGATAGGACCTGGAGTGGTGTGGAGGTAAGGGAGGGGGTGGAGGGTGGCAGCGGAGGCTGGAGCAGAGCTTTTAAATGAGTTTCTACCAATCATTCTGAAATAAGGTTAACATATGTACACAGTTCAGATCATGCAACCATGACTGTTCACATCACCCAAACTTGGAAGACTAGATACTCACTCAGACCAGATATACTCTTGATTAGTAGTTATGAGCTACTGAAGACATCATTTCATACAGACTGTATAAACTATAAACTTCTGTATTAGAGTGTGTTTTGATGAACTATAGGTTGACCTTCCTATAAATCGAAGTAGCTCAGTGGTGGCAGTTTCAAACGGTTCAACCTAAAAGTGGGGAAACCTAAACCCTCTCTGTCCTCTAAGCAAAGATGGCAGTGTTCTCAAAATCCCAACGAGGGAGTTGCTAACTGAATTAGGTAAATCAAAGCTGCTGTTAGTGGAGCAGGGGCTGGGCCTCCGGGTCTACTCCTAACGGTGGTGTGCTTGGCACAGAAGTGGGGAAAGGGGTGGAGATTTAATCCAGCTCCAGATTAGCCCCTATTTTTTGGATCATATGAAAATTTGACAGGTTACTTCCAAATCTTGTCTGTCAATCTGTAGCTACTCTGTGTTTGCAGAAGGCTTAACTAAAGCCTAAGTAGCTCACTTTTTCCGTGATGTGATTATTCCTAGGGCTACTGGTCTAATCCTTTTCGTCGTATATCCTTTCCTCCCATATGAATATGGGAACATATTTTTTATTTTAAATAGTGTATTTTTTATGAACTATTTAAACAACTCAGATGTAAAATTTCCTTCCTTATCCTCAGTCATGAGTCCTTCCAGATTTTTTATGCGTACATATAAACATATACATCTTAAATGAAAATAGGTCACACTATATTTCCTATTCTATATTATGCTTTGATCACATCACAGCACATTGGAGACATCTTCCAGTGTCACTACAGAAGGATCTGCCTTAATGATTAAAATCATTGAATAGGATTCCACTCTATCATCACATCATCATTTAAAAAGTCAATCCCCCCCCCCCAAATTGGACAGCCAAATGCAGAAAGATGAAACTAGACAACTACCTCACACCATACACACGTAGTAACTCAAAATGGTTTAAAACCTTGAATATAAGGCCCGAAACCATAAAACTTCCAGAAGAAGACATATATAATATGTTCTTCGGCACTGGTCTTGACAGTATCTTTCTAGATGTCTCTCTTCAGGCAAGGGAAACAAAAGTAAATAAACAATTGGGATTACATCAAACTAAAAAACGTCTGCACAGCAAGGAAACCATCAATAAAGTGAAAAGATAACCTACTGAATGGCCGAGGATGTATCAGATAAGGAGTTAATATCCAAAATAGATAAAGGGCTCATACAATTCAACAGCAAAAGAATCAAACTAACCCAATGGGGGGGAATTAACAGATGAACTATTTTTTTTCAACAAATACCCACAGATAGCCAAGAAGTACATGAAAAGAGGTTCAACATCACTGATGATGAGGGAAATGCAAATCAAAATCACAATGAAATGTCACTTCATACCTAAGAGAAAGGTTATTTAAAAAAACAAAAATGAAATAATGAATTTTGAAACGGATGTAGAGAAAAGGGAACCTTCATGCGCTGCAGGTGGGAACGTAAACCGGCGCAGCCACTATGGAAGACAATACGGAGATTCCTCAGAAGTAAGAATAGAACTATCAGCTGACCCAACTGTCCCACTGCTGGGTCTTTACTCAAATCATATGAAAACACTAATCTGAAAAGGTATCTACAAAAGCCAAAATTTTGAAACAACCTAAGTGCCCATCGACGTATGTGTGGATAAAGATGTGAGAAATACACATACATGCTTACACACAGTGGAGTAGTACTCAGCTATAAAAAGACAAAAGCCCGCCATCCGTGACAACGGGATGGACCCTAAAGGTATTAGGCTAAGTGAAAGAAGTCCCATGGAGAAAGACAGATACTGTATTATCTCACTCGATTGTGGAAGTAAAGAGCTAATAAAGAAAACAAAATATTGGAGAGTGTTTTGCCTATGTTCTCCTCTAGGAGTTTTATAGTTTCTGGTCTTACATTTAGATCTTTAATCCATTTTGAGTTTATTTTTGTGTATGGTGTTAGAAAGTGTTCTAGTTTCATTCTTTTACAAGTGGTTGACCAGTTTTCCCAGCACCACTTATTAAAGAGATTGTCTTTAATCCATTGTATATTCTTGCCTAGCCGTGGCAGATTCATGTTGATGTATGGCAAAACCAATACAGTATTGTAAAGTAAAATAAAGTAAAATAAAAAAAAAAATATATATATAAAAGCAAACAAAAGAATAAACTGGAACACTGTTCATGTGTCCCTGATATTAAAAAAAGAAAGAAAGAAAACAAAATAAACAACTGATAAAAAAACAAACCAAACCAAGCAAAAACAAAAAACAAGCAGATACAGAGGACAGAGTAGAGGTTCCCAAAGGCAAAGAGGCTTGGGGGAGTGAGGAACCACTGTATGGTGGCTGACAGAGAAAAAAATTTTTGTGGTGAGCATATTCTAGGGTACACAGCAGTAAAACTATAATGGTGTATACATAAAACATATGTTACAAATCAAATGTTACCTCAAAAAAGAAAAGCAAAACCCAAAGAAGGACATTTGGACTTATTCCAATTTTTGGTTATTAGGAGCAATTCTGCAATAAATATTCCTGTACATATACAACTTTGTAAGCTTATACAGTTACTTTCTCAGAATCCATTACTAGAGGAGGAATTGCTAGATTAAAAGGAGGGTACTTTTCGCACACACTGATTACATATGTTCAGATGGCTTTTCAAGTTAGACCCCCACCATGACTTTATGAGAGCTCACCTCCTGTACCCTAACGAGTCCCAAGTATCATTGTACCTTTTGGTCTTCTTTTCTTTGATAGAGAACTAATGATATTAACTGTTTCACTTCACTTTTTAAATTTTTAGCATAATAAAGAACTTCACATACATACAATGACATTTGAATTTCTTCTTTAGTCATTTCTATTTTTCAGGACTCTCAATGACAAGTTATCCATCTCAAATTCATCTAAAACATGTCAATCAACAAGAAAGGGATGTACTGACTCACCAGCTGGGAGAGACGTGGGAGTGCCTCAGAAAACTGGAGGAAGAACTGTAGGAACCTGAGCTTTACGGGCTGGATTAGGAAATTCGTGCTGCTAAGACTCCACGTCTTTTTTTCCCAGGTCTCTGCTTGGGTCCAGACTGAAGGCAGGCTCTCTGTAAGGCAAGGAAAATAAATGGCTATTATTATTCTAGATTCACTTCCTTCCAGTTTAGAAACCTCACTGATAAGACAAGGTCTCTTTTCAATTTCTGTGTATCAGTCCCAGAGAAGTCCTCTAGCTGGTTCTGCTTGAGTCAACAGTTGTGTCCAGGACAACCAAGCACTGCAACTGACGATTCCGGAGTCCAGCACCTACCCTCGTGTCAAGAGTTAGATTCTGTTACTCCAGTAAGTTTGATGGAGGATAAATGTATCAGGTAACCTAAAATAACTGTCAAGTGTCCTTGCCCATTTGCCTATTTATTGAGGTTTTTTTTTTAATTTATTGGGCTAAGTTGATTAACAATGTTGTGTGAGTTTCAAGTGTATAGCGAAGTGAATCAGTTATGTTGCTGCCATCACTGTTCAGTCGCTGAGTCGTGTCCAGCTCTTTGCCGCTCCATGGACTGCAGCAGACCAGGCTTCCCTGTCCTTCACCGGCTCCTGGAGTTTGCTCAAACTCTTGCCCATTGATTCAGTGATGCTATCTAACCATCTTCTTTCTCTGCCGCCCCCTTCTCCTTTCGCCTTCAATCCTTCCTAGCATCAGGGTCTTTTTCAGTGAGTCAGCTCTTGACATCGGGTAGTCAAAGCACTGGAGCTTCAGCTTCAGCATCAGTCTTTCCAGTGAATATTTAGGGCTGATTTTCTTTAGGATTGACTGATTTGACTCTTCTCCAGCACACAATTCACAAGCATCAAATCTTCAATGCTCAGCCTTCTTTATGGTCCAACTCTCACATCTGTACATGACTACTGGAAAAACCACAGCTTTGACTATTTATCTCTGCTTTTTCAAACAATGTCTAGATTTTCCAAAGTTTTCCTTCTAAGGAGCAAGCACCTTTTGATTTCATGTTATACATATATAAATATGTATAACATATAAATAACATATCCACTCTTTCTTTTTTTTATTTCCCATATTGGCCATTATAGAGTATTGAGTAGAGTTCTCTCTGCTAAACAGTAGGTACTTAATAATTATCCTTTTTTTTTTTATATAATAGGGTATACGGGTTAATCCTAAAATTCTGATTTATTCCTCTAATCCCTTACCCATCCAGTAACCGTAAATTTATTTTTCTACATCTGTAATTGTTTCAGAGAGAAATTCATTTGTAACATTTTTTTAGATTCCACTATAAACAATATCATAGATTTGTTTTTCTCTAACTTACTTCCCACAGTATGACAAACTCTGCTGCTGCTGCTAAGTCACTTCAGTCATGTCCAACTCTGTGTGACCCCATAGATGGCAGCCCCCCAGGCTCCCCCATCCCTGGGATTCTCCAGGCAAGAACACTGGAGTGGGTTGCCATTTCCTTCTCCAATGCACCAAAGTGAAAAGTGAAAGTGAAGCTGCTCAGTTGTGTCCGACTCTTTGCGACCCCATGGACTGCAGCCCACCAGGCTCCTCTGTCCATGGGATTTTCCAGGCAAGAGTACTGGAGTGGGGGGCCATCACCTTCTCCTAGGTTGCTGCAAATGGCATCATTTCATCGTTTTTGACAGCTGAGTAACACTCCACCACATACACATACTACATCTTCTTCCATCCCTCTGCTGACAGGACATTTTAGATGCCACATCGTGGCTACCATAAATAGTGCTGCAATGAACACTGAGGTATATGTATCCTTTCCAACTATGGTTTTCTCTAGATATATGCCCACAAATGGGATTGCTGGATCATATGATAACTCTCTTTTTTTGCTTGCTTTTAAAGCAACCTCAATACTGTTCTCCATAGGCTTCCATGATAGCTGAGTGGTAAAGAATTTCCTTGCCAGCGCAGAGATGTGTGTTTAATCCCTGGGTCAGGAAGATCCTCTGGAGAAGGAAATAGCAACTCACTCAGTATTCTTGCCTGGGAAATCTCATGGAGCCTGGCAGACTACTCCATGGGGTTACAAAGAATCTCACAAGACAGCAGCTAAAAATCAGTAACAATAAATACTGTTCTCCACACTGTTTGCATTCCCACCAATAGTGTAGGAGGCTTCCCTCCCTTGAATTTTTATGACAGGTATAAATTATACCACACAAACCACAGTCGCTCCCACCAAACACTGCTTGTATTAATATATGTTTATCCTTCTCACCTGGTCCTTGTGGTTGTCTAGATTCCTAGAGCCCTGGCCCAGAGTTCTGGCTGCATGTATCTAATGCCACCATCCTCTCTTCCTTTGTGGGACTGGGAAGAAGGAGAGGTCAAATTCAGACAGTATAGTTCTTAGATGTTTAATTCAAGCCCCTTTTCCCTGGGGCCTTAATGCCAGTCCTTCTGAGTTGCTATCTTCTTTTGTGTCCTTCCCAGAATTCAGCAAAGACATAACCTTCTCCTAGACCCCCAAATCTATACCACATGGTTATTTTCTTTGTGTTCTACTAAACTCCCTACCAGTCATCTCTCTCAAAGTGCCAGGACTCCAAATGATCTGTATTCCTGTTGTTTGCTTCCATTACACTGCAATCTGCTCAAGGGCTTGGAGATTGCGTACCCTCAGCACTGTGCATCTGATAACAGATTCTCAGTAAACATGTGTGGAATAAAGAATTAGTTTACAAAATAAGGCAGTTAGACTGGATGGTTTCAGAGTTTGCTGATGCTAGTATTATTTGGATATTAATAATTTTTTAATGTCTTAGCCAAGTCAAATAAACATATGAGAAATGACTAAGGAGTAAGACAAGTTCAGGTTTGGGTGGCAAAGTTGATATTCTTGGTCAGCTTAGTTTGATTTTGCTATTCTGCCTTCACATCTACTTCTGAAGATAATGTAATCCACAGAAGAAAGCATTTTTAGAATCAGAGAGTCCTGTGTTTAATTCTCTGATGGCTCAGCAGGTAAAGAATCCTCCTGCACTGAAGGAGACACAGGAAAGGCGGGTTCAATCCCTGGGTCTGGAAGATCCCCCGAAGGAGGAAATGGCAAGCCACTCCAGTATTCTTGCCTGAAAAATCCCATGGACAGAGGAGCTTATTAGCAGGCTACAGTTCTACGGGGTCTCAAAGAGTTGGATACAAGTGAGTGACTAAGGACATGCTTAATTCTGATTTCACTCCTTAATAAACATGTGAGTTTGAGCAATATACTTGATCTCTTCAGCATCTTTAAAATCATAATACAGTCAAAATGAAAAGATAAAACAACAAAACCCAGAATAACAATGATTGCATCTAGGAATGTTACACAGGACTCAGTGAGATAATGGATGGAAAACATTAAGCCTGGTTCTGGCACATAGTAGGTGCTCAATAAAATACTGAATGACTGAAGCAAGTACATCTACACTATACATCACTGACAAAAGATGTGCTGACGGGATATTCTGGACTAGATCCAGAAGGTCAGTGGAACCTTGGAATTCAGACTCATATAATTCACTGAGCCCATACTGCACCCACCTTCTGTTGAAAGGTGCTTAAAGCCACCGATCCTTATTTTTGCCCTGTGTAATGAAACAATGTAGAAACCCATTTGTTCTTCTGTAATGTGAGAATATGCACAGTGAAATTGACATTCTTCTTTTTTTTTTAAGCACTTTACTATATTGAGCTCTTAATTGGTCTGTGTTTCTTTATCAACTGCTGTAGTATTTTCCTGGGATTTACTTGGAGGAAGATCAGCTGGGTCTTTGTTCCTAGCTGGGTCTGCTGTGCAGTCCTCAGTGGAAATCATGTGCATGAGGGGTTCCAGTGCACTGCAGGCTTCACGGGGACAGAAAGAGGCTTTGAACAGAAGGGAGAATGCAAGCAAGTGCTGCTTCTGAAATGCAAATTCAATTCAGTTCTCCATTATAAAATCTAATATAGGTTACTGGGCTTGTAAAACATGTAGTTAACACCATCCCAAAGAAAGAGAAGAATGGAGGATTGTAAAGCCCAGATTTTAGACTCAGGTGGGTCTTTATTTATCTTTCTCTGACTCATCTCTTTGGGAGCAATGTTTCTCCTTTGAATGTGCTTTTATTTATTTTTTAAATGGAAAAACATGGCATCAAGAGGGGAAATCCAACTTGATAAATTTTCTATTGGACTGGTCTTGCATGGGTTAAAAGGATAGATATTTGTATTAAAAATGGTGCCTCTGTTGTGAACTGGGGAAGGAATACTTGACCAGGTGTGAGGAGAGTGACTTGCGATGGTCACTAACCAGCTGTGTGACCTAGAGCAAGTCACTTGACCTCTCTGGGCTGCAAATTCCTTCTTATATAATCATATCATTGGACCAGATCTGTAGTGTTCAAGTTATACTGTTATTGTGAAACCACCACCAAGATCCAGACCCCCTACTTCCACTACATACACACAAACATATTAAGCAACCAGAGCAGCACCACATGTAGTTGTTTTTTAAGGCTTTCATTTTAAAAAATGACTGTGCAATGTAATGGTTACAAGAGTGTCCTCTAGAATCCAAATGACAGAGCTTGAATGTCCACTCTACCACTGGCAGCTGTGTGAAGTTAAATAACCTCTTCCACTTGCACATCTCTATAATTAACATTTTTTATTATTAAAAAATACTCTTTTTATAGGAATGTCTTATGGGTTAAAAGAAGTAAAGCACTAGCTATAGTGTTATGGCGTACAGTATCTACTTAATAATACTATTTGGGGAAAAAATTCTGAAACAAAAAGGAATCTGAATAATGATCTTTAAAATTCTCTCTATTTCTAAAATTCCTTTTTCTAAAAAGTAACTCTCATGAGACAACAGAAATGGGACTCAATATACAGGGTTTATTAATAGGGAAACACAAGCTTTCAATAATATACTGGACCAGCTGGACCTAACTGATGCCTATCTATAGGATATTTCATCCCAAAACAATAGATTTCACTTTTTTCTCAAGTGCATGTGGAACATTCCCCAGGACAGATCACATTTTGGGCCTTGGTAAATTAAAAAACAATAAAGAAATCAATTCAAACATCTTTTCTGACCACAACACTGTAAGATTAGATGTCAACTATAGGAAAAACAAAACAACTATAAAGAACACATACAAAAAACAGACAGAGTTTCTTAGATTCCTTGACTTCAGAGGCAGCTTGTTTATACATATACTTAAGCTTACTGAGGTAAAATCTACAAGCAGTGAAGCTTTCTCTTTCTTGGTACACAACTCTATGAATTTTGACAAACATATAACCATGGACTCACCGCCACAATCACATACAGTTCCGTCACCCCCTTTCCCATCACTCTCCTCACCCTTGCAGTCCCTGGAAACCAGTCTGTTTCCTGTCCCAGCAGTTCTGTCTTTTCTAGAAAGTCATATAAACATAGTCACAGAGTACACATTGACTTGAGTCTGCTTTCTTTCACTCTGTTACATTTGAGAGTCATCCTTGCTATCGTCTGTATCCCTTTTTATTAGTGAGTTCACCCCTTTTGATTGCTAGGCATTCCACTGTAAATTGTTTATCTACTAACCAGTGATGACTTATGAAAAAAAAAAAAACAGCAATAAACATTTGAGTTTATAAATGTTTAAGTACCCAGCAATGAGACTGCTGGGTCACATGGAAGATGTATTTTTAACTTTATTAGATACTGCCATATTTTGTTTCCAATCAAAACAATTTTTGTACTTATTTTGCAATCATCAGACATTTAGGAGAGTTTTGATTAGTTTACATATTAGTTTTCTATGGCTCTTATAACAAATTGCCACAAACTTGGTGGCTTTAACCTGCATGCATTTATAACTTTGTAGTTCTGGGGGTGAGATACACAAAACATCTCACTGGGCTAAAGCTCATGTGTGTGGCCAGCTGAGCTTCTTTCTGGAGGCTCTAGGTAGGGTGAGGAAGTTCCCTGGCCTTCCCCAGCTCCTCTTGGCTGTCCAGTTCTTTGGCCTGCAGCCCCTCCCATCTTCAGTACAATCGCTGCTGGAGTTTTTCTCACTGTGCTTTAGTCTGACACATGCTTCACCTTCATCTTCCACATTTAAAGGATTCTTGTGACTACACTATGCAGTGTAGTCCAGGATAATAATCTCAGCTAGTCCAGGATAATATTCTCTTTACTTTAGAGTCAGGTGATTAACAAACTTATTTCTATTTGCAATTCAAATTGCCTGTCACCATGTGACACTGCATATTCACAAGCATGGGGAATTTGGACATGCACTTCTTTGGTTGTGGGGGTGAGGTATTATTCTGCCAATCATGGCCTGCAACTTCACAGGCATATACTATTGTCAATTCAAAAGTTAAGTCATTCTAAGGGCTGTACAGTCATAGCACATTATAGTTTTAAATCATATTTCCCTAATGACAATAATGTTGAACATCTTTCCATGGGTTTTTTTTGGCCATCATATGCCTTCTTTCATGAGATGTCTGTTTGAAATTTTCCCTATTTAAAAAATTGAGCTGTTTGTTTTCTTCTTACTGAGTTTGAGAATTCTTTATATATTCTTGATAGTAGTCTTTAATCAGATATACATTTAGCAAGCACTTTCCTTCAGTATATGGCTATTATTTTCACTTTCTTTAGCAGTATTTTTGAAAACAAGATTTCAATTGTAATGATATCTAATTCATCACTGTTTTTCTTTCATGAAACAAGTTTTTTGTGCCCTAATAAATCTTTGCTTAACTCAAGGCAACAAATATTTTCCCCTACGTCTTCTTCTACAAATTCTGTAGGTTTGCGTGTTACATTTGGATCTAGAATCCATTCTGTGCTAAGTTTGTATTTAACAAATCTGGGTTCAGGCTTATTTTTTTGAACATAGATAGCCAATTTTTCTAGAACCATTTCTTGAAAAGAAGAAACGCAATTTTTATCCTCATATATTTTATTACTTAAAAGACCTTGAAGGAAAACTCTAGTTATTTTGATTTTTTTTAATCACTTCAGAACTTTTCAACTGGTTTTGATTTTGCATTACCTATGTGCTAATGAAAACATACTCCTGAAACTGAAACAGTTATTCATTACAGACCAGATTAGACACATACCAAGATGGTCAATACGCAGCACCAGATTTATGATGAATAATTGATTTCTCACTGTCATGAGTTGAGCCTATGTAATTTGATTATGTATTTAACTAGTAATGGAAACTCATTAGCAGAATTCTATTTCATGCTTGTTTGCACCTGCAAACAATTTCTTCTTGTTTAAAGGATTGTTCCATTTGGTCTGCCTGATATAATTTTGCTCAGTAATATTGCATTGATGATCACTACTGAAGCTCACCTAGAAAGTATGAAAACATCTCACTAATCCCTTCCCACCTGTCTTGATTACTACTTCATAACACCCTGGTGACTTCTTGGCACAGAAACCTTTGAGTTGCATGTTTGGTTTTGAGAGCTGATTCTCAGTGACTTAGGGGAAGTTAGTTAAGCCAAGAATAAAGTATGGGAAACCTATAGAACAGTTTCTTAAAATCACATCTATGTGTTTGTAATACAATTCTGACATTTGTTTTTTAAGATCTCTCAAGTTCTGTGTGGAGTGGGTTACAGGGAAGATTTCTAATGCCTACTAATTTGGAATCACTGGCTCCTTATGGTAAAGTACAATTTTCAATGATGATGCCTCAAACCCAAATATCACTGGCTGATACAGACCACAGATTTTTCTTCTGTTTTGAACATGAGTTCACAAAGCCTTTGAATTAGGTTGAAGTTGCGTTTTTAGGAATGGCTGTGAACATTGACTTAGCCCACGTATTTGCAATTGGCTCTTCTTTCTTTCCTGTATTATTTACAGATGTCACTTATCCACAGTCCTTCAGAGCAAACTGTAGCGAGGATGCAACAACCCAGTGTTAGTGCTTCGAGATACTCCATCAACTATACGGAAGTGCTGTTTTTCAGTCACTCGGTACTGTTCGACTCTTTGTGACTCCACTGACTGCAGCACGTCAGGCTTCCCTGTCTTTCACCATCTCCTTGAGTTTGCTCAAACTCATGTCCATTGAGCTGATGATGCCATCATCATACAGAAGTAGCTCAGAGCCATAGATCGTGGATTCCTGATGTATTGAGTTGGCCAAAAAGTTTCTTTGGGTTTTCCGTAATATTTTACGGAAAAACCCAAACAAATTTTTTAACCAACCCAACAAAAAGCAGCAAGGAAGTGGCCTACGAAAACATGAAAAGTGGTGGGTAAGCTAGGCCTACTATCCATCCACCTTTAGGAGGCACTTTATACATGTCAATAACCCTAAGGAAGACCTTCACTGAAGAATTCTGTTTTATTTTGATAGCTGCCCAAACACGTTTGGCCATGGAACACTTGTGTCTGTAGGACACCACTTTGGATAATGTTGACCCGGACTGCTGAGAGCAGTAAGGTGCTCAGAGGTTATCCCGTCTATGACCTCCTTTTTCTTATTCTGAGTGTCTTAGCTTTTTCTTCCATTCCTCTAATATCAATAAATTTCAGTTTTCTTCCATCCTGTTATAACTTTAATGTTTTCCATTAATATTGGCTTGATGAGGTTTTTTTTTTTTTTCCCCAGTATCCATAAAGGAATGAAGTGAAAAGTATGCCAGCACTCTCATAAAAAAAGAAGATAATAATATTGACTAGTCTTATTACTGAGAAACTCAAATAAATTATTGCCCGTGGAAATCCTTAGTAAAATGTATAATAAGAGGATGACATTTAGCTATTATGAATACTACATATATAGATATAGATATATGTGTGTGTGTGTGTGTGTGTGTGTGTGTGTGTGTGTGTGTATGGTCTCTAAGCTCAACTGGGGCCTAGGGCAAAAATCCTTAAAAGCTGAAGAGTTTCTTTGGGTAAACATTGCCTCTAATTTCTGTGCCACTCAAGACTGGAGCAGAGCAGGACACTGTGGGGCTTCTGGGTGTAAAATTCCTTCTGTGTCTCCCATTTCCTGATGACAGGAAATAGGCTTCATTCAGCCTCCTAGACCTTCCCTGAGTTCCAACAGGCAGGTACAAAGAGTGGCTAATCCAGGAAGAGAGGGGATGACAAGGGAGAAGGCAGCCTTGGGGCAGGCTCCCGGTTCCCCCTCAAGGGATATGCATAACAAAGAGCTGTTCTGCAGATAGTGAAACCCCCACCAGGTGGGAGATGGTAACTGCAAGCTGCTCATAAGCAACGCAGACCCCAGATAGGTTGAAATCAGAAAGTTGATGATGCTGACTCCTGATTACCTCACCATGAGCCAATCATAAAAATTGTTCACAATCTGACCACACCTTCCCGGTTGAACCATTACTATGAAGCTCCTCACTACTCTCTCCAGGTTGGAATACACAGTTTTGAGGACATCAGCCCACTGTGGCCACCTTTCCCTAGCAAAGCAATAAAGCATTCTTTTCCACAATATTTCACCCAAGAGATTCAACTCGGTACTGAGATACAAAAGCCAAATTTTGGGTACAGGACCTCCCCTTTTCTGTTCTGTTGTCATGAAGTCCTTTGTCCTTTGACACAAGCCTGCTCTCAGGAAGGAATAAGAACTTATTTACATTTCAAAATGAATGTAGGAAGTTGCATTTCCAGTCCAAGGTGAAGCATGGGGACAGTATATTTAGATGGGGCTCTGTCCTCTCTGCTTGTCACCAGCATTTAATGATGCTAAGAATCATTAGAATCCTCTCTAGAAATTCTCTGTGTCTCTGACAGGTGACGTGGGTCATCAGAGAGTACAATACTCTTATCTGGGACAATCAGTGGCATAGTCAGTGATTCTATGATTTGAGGTGCATGCTAAGTTGCTTCAGTCGTGTCTGACTCTTTGCGACCCCATGGTCTGTAGCCCACCAGGCTCCTGGTGGGATTTTCCAGGCAAGAATACTGGAGTGGGTTGCCGTGCTCTCCTCTAGGATCTTCCAGACCCAATGATTGAACCCGCATCTCTCATGTCTCCCGCACTGGCAGGCAGGTTCTTTACCACCAGTGCCACCTGGAAGCCCCAGATGATTTGGGGAGGGGGGACTAGATTACAAGATCTAGGCTTCACCATTACTCAGAAACCATCTCCTCCTAATCCCCAAAGTTCTGACAACCATCTAGTTCTTGGTTCAATCCAACCCTGAGTGAAGACACAGAATTCAGGCCTAGCTTTCAGGTATACAAATTTCCAGGTGGGGGAGAATCTTCAGTGTTTCGAGACGGACATCGGGTCTTGGTCTTCTCGGGCTGAGATGGAATAGCGGAGGAGTACAGTCTTCACAAAGATGGGTAAAGAAAGGAGAAGACTAGAGACCTGCAACTCCTGTTCTTTGAGTGTCAAATTTGCAAAAGAAAAATAATCTCCGAGGAGCTCCACTTTGAACTGGATGATTTCAAGCATGACCTGAGAATTAGGCACATGAGCAATTAGCAATGAGTCACAGTCCAGAATGAATTCCCCCTGGTAAGGGGGCGACTTTTCTCTTCTCCAGAGCACTTGACACCTCGAACAAAGCTGCCTGCTGCCTCCTCCTCCTGGTGTGATAGGCTGAATGCTTATAAACAACATTAAAAAAAAAAATGCAGCACCTCACTATGAGAATAATGCAATCACATGAGTCCTACTTGTTCAAGAAAATGTGACTAAAACAGACCATTTGCAGCACTTTTGATAGTCTCTTCCTCTGGAGGGCAAACTTACTATCTTCCAGAGTTTTATCAGAGCATTCAAAAGGAGTCAGATAAAACCTGTAGGCCAGGTTTTGTGGTCTTGTTTTTAATCCTTCCCCCCCCCCCCCCCCCCCCCCGCTTTACATAAACAAAAATTATCTTTATGGCTCTCCACAGAGTGACCGACCTGTAGATAAGCTCTTTGGCTCAGTTTTCTTTTATAGCCTCAAGAAATGTTCTGAGAAATATTTTGACAGAACACCCCTCAAGTCATAGAATTTTCAGCCACAGGGAACGGCAGCTGGGTTTTCATACTGACACAGTGGTGGTGGTAATTTAAGAGGTGCTGCAGGAAGCTCCTAGACTGAACCAGAGCTCAAATTCTCCAGTTCTCCAAAGCGTATGGCTGGTTGGATGTCTGAGTCTTTAAGGCTGTGTTCTTGGGGCTGGAGTTGGTGAGTTGCAGTGCTGCATCTAATGCAAAGTCGCCCTGTTTGGATCTCTACAGGAGGCATTAGCTTGAGGCCGATGTGGCAGCTGCCCAATTCCCTGTGCCTGGCAGAAGTTTCATGTGGAAAATCTACCTCTGCATGATGCAGGCAACCCCAGGTATGCTGTTATCACTCCTCCAAAACATCCTCTTTTGCCTCTTCTTCTCTTGTTTCCCCATGGTGTGCAATGAGATGAGACCAAGGGATATGTAGGGGTCAGAGTCTTATTGCTCTGGCTCACCGTACTCAGAAAGTGCTAGAATAAGCATGCAAAAGGACAAACATTGCTCCTGAGATGTGCAATGTTATTTCATTAAATTCTTTCAGAATTTCATGCTTAGAAAAACCCAGTACTCCCTTGGACAGCTGTAAGATTATGAGAGCACAGGAGCATTTTGTATTTTCCTTTTTGCACGGGTTGCCAGGAAGCTCAGAAGTTGCTATGAGCTCTGTATTAGTTAGTTCCATTAACCTCCATTTTCTGCACTGTTTTTCTCTCCCCAGACATTTTTATTTCATTGATTTTTCTTTTTCTTTGATTTTAGTCATTCTATTTGTGTCTTTCATTATAAGCAGTGAGAAATAAGTACATAGAAAACATTCATTTTAATGCCAGATGGATATTTCACCTTGTATATTTTTGTTCCTGGTGCTCTTCAAAGTAATGGTTTTCATATGGGGGAATATTCTTTTTCAGAGTCTATTCTTAGGTACATTACCAGGGATAGTAATAAAGGGAATTCTTGGTATGTATGCTTCAATAGAAGTTCCTTGAATTTTACATCAAGCTCCTCCAGCCAGTTATTGTTTAGTCATGTCCCACTCTTTTGTGACCCCATGGACTGCAGCCTCCCAGGCTCCTCTGTCTATGAAATTTTCCAAGCAAGATTATTGGAGTGGTTTGCCATTTTCTTCTCCAGGGGATCTTCTGGACCCAAGGCTTGAACCCACAGCTCCTGCACTGGCAGGCAAATTTTTTACCACTGAGCCACCAGGGAATCCCAGGTTAAGAGCTACTGGAGAAGAACAGTATTTTAAAATTTCACTGTGATATGTTCTGATTGAATAGCTCTATCATAGAACCCAGACATATGCAATTAAAATTTGTCTTAAAGGAAGGTTCATACAGGAGATTTAAAACACTGTTAGGAAGACTGTGAGAAGCAGTGATTAATCATAGTTTAAAAAATGCGGGGTAAGGTGGAGATGAACTTCATTCTATAGGTCAAGGTCAAATGCCAACTTCATTCCCATAGAATATTATCTACCTCAATGAAATTGAAAGACAGGTGACCTGACATCTAGTCCCTGCTCTGCCTGGCATCTTGGTGACCTTGAGGAGTCCATTTAAAGCCCATAGCTCTCCATCACATCATCTGTATAATAAATCTGTAAGCCTGTGATCAAAAGAACTCTTCCACCCACAAAATGCAATGATTCTTCGCCACCATCCAGGGAGATGGTGAATTAGAAACAGGTGGAATTTTCATGCAACCAGATAAGCAATGTGCTGTAAGAATGATGGGAAAAACCTTTTCTGTAAAAAGTCAAGATGGCTTGGTTTTCTGCCAGAGAAGTGCACAGCCACTTTTGTTCTCAACATCACAAAGGAGAAAAGCGAATTCACAAGTTCTGCAAAATCTCTGTTTCATCGACAGGAGTTGGAAGCCAAACACAACTGTTAAATATTCACAATCAATAAAACAAATTTGCAAACTTCATTTCTCTTGGAATAAGGAAACTTGGCTGAAAGAGAGCCCTGGAAGGCAATGAGCAGCTGGTAGGGTGAAAAGATGGACAAGCTCTGTCTCTTTCCCTCTATACTCGTCTCATCCAGGATAGCTATTTCCCCAACTCTGAAGATGAACATTCTTTTGTAGCAATGACCACTTGAAATTAATGAGCTGATAATCCTGTGTCTCTCTTGGAAGCAGTTATGTCCACGACTAATTACCTTAGGTGTAAAAAATACCTCTATTATTATTTTTTTTAGTAACTTAAACTCCTTTCCCATTGCTGTACCTCAAAGTACAGCACATTTTAAACAGAGGAGATGTAATTAAATTAGAAGTCATGGTGGAAAGCTGTGGCAGCTGATAATAATTGCTTTTCAGAACCCACTATAATTGGTGCTCCAAGGATTTTATTTCAAAGCATCAGAGTTAATTTAGAAGGCTTGCTTTATCTGGACTGGAGCCGCTTTGATGAAGACACTATGTCTTCATGTCTCTAGGTTTTCTTAAATTTAACTAAACTGTTTTTTAATGATTATGTTAATAATTACAGTGCCACGATGCTATTTTATGGACACTGGAAGATAAAATTCAAATTCCCCTTCTGCCTATTAGTTAAAGTTGTAACCACGAAATGTACACAATTCTTGCTCGTTAACTGATAAGCCCTTGAAATTCAACAACCAATAAAAATATCTCTTTCATTTGGTACCTCCCATGTAGGATTTAATACATTAAATCAAGGCATAAGAGGGAGTTCATTAACAAACACCCTGATATACCACTGTATATCTG
Organism: Budorcas taxicolor; assembly: GCF_023091745.1. Taxonomy (NCBI): domain Eukaryota; kingdom Metazoa; phylum Chordata; class Mammalia; order Artiodactyla; family Bovidae; genus Budorcas; species Budorcas taxicolor. The sequence goes on from NC_068910.1 coordinate 37,544,887, forward strand.
CTTTTTTAAACTAATTCCTTTATTTTGTTGTGCTGGGTCTTAGCTGCTGTGCACAAGCTTTCTCTAGTTGCAGGGCATCGGTTTCTCATTGCAGCGGCTTCTCTCGTTGCAGAGTATGGGTTCCAGAGCACAGGTTCAGTAGTTGTGGCACACAGGCTTAGCTGCTTCGTGGCATGTGGGATCTTCCTGGACTAGGAATCAAACGCACGTTTCCTGCATTGGCAGCTGGATTCTTTACCAGTGAGCTACTAGGGGAGCACTAGGCCACTTGTTTTTGCTCACTGGATTTTCTCTGCCTAGAATGTCTCCCTCCCTTTTTTTTATGATTCAATGAGTAAAATTCTACTTTATCTTTCAAGTTCCAGATTAAATGCCATCTGTTATGGAATGAATGTTTGTGTCTCCCCGAAATTCATATGCTGAAACTCTAACACCCAATATGATGGTATGAGTAGGAAGACCTAATTAGTAGGTAGGTGGGAGGTAATCAGGTCGTGAGGGTGGAGCCCTCATGAATGGGATTAGTGCCCTTAATAAGAAAAGATGAGAGCTTGCCTCCTCTCTCTCTGTTCTCTACTATGTGAGGATAGAATGAGAAGACAGGCATCTGTAAACCAGGAAGAGGGCCTTCACCAAGAATTTAGCCACGCTGGCACCCAGAACTTGAGCTTTCAGCCTCCAGCACTGTGAGACTTGCACCACCCAGTCTATGGTATTCTGTGTTAGCAGTCAAAACTCACTACCACACCACCTCTTCCACAAAGTCTTCCTTGACTGCATGAGAGGAGTGCATTATTCCAAATCTGAGATCCAGGAGCTTAAGTTTCCCTATCTATACTACAGTGATCACAGGGATGTACTGGCCATAACTGACGCTTCCAGCTTAAAGCCATGGGACAGAACACAAGTTAGTTAAGTACTAGACTCATCAGGGCACAGTTTTCATCTCTAAGCAGTGCGTGCTAATTAATTATCTGCAGAATGGTATTTTGTATCTGAAAGAAGGCAGTGGAATCTGAGGCAAACACATTTTCTTGCTGTGTGACCTTGAGAAAGTCACTTTACTGTTCTGGTTGTCAATTTTCTTTTGCACACAGTGAGTTTATCAAAGTAAAATTTCATTAAGAATACTTTTGCCTCTAGTGCTCTATGAGTATAATTACAGGTGGTGCAATCCTTAAAACTGTGTCCAAGATATTTATAGCAATAAAACTAATTAAATCTACCTAATCATGCCAACAGAGATCAAATTTCTATGCAATTACCATTTTTGGCTTCATAAAGACAAAGCAATGCAAAAATTCATTATCTTACCACACCATGCAAAGTTGATCAGCTCTGTGAACTATGCCAGGTAATTAACAACAGGAGGTGAGATACTCCATCTCATTGTTGTGGCATCATCTTGACAAAACTGCACAGTCCCTCCCCTTGTGCAGAGAATATTTTGCAATGTTCACAGGCTCTACAGAGAGTAGAAAAAAGTAAACTCAATTATAGATCAAATAATGACTAGCATTATTATTTACAATAATAGCAGTAGCAGTAAAATGTTCTTGTTTGTCGGACAAATACTCTGTTCTGGGCACTATGCCATGTTCCATGTCAATTATATCATATATACAATGCTGTGAGGTAAGTATTCTCATTTTCTGTTTCTACTGCGGAAACAGAGGCTCAGAATGGACAAGTAACTTGCCCTGGATTACACAGCTGGTGTGTAGTAGAAATGGGATTCAAATGCAGTTTGAGCTGACTCCAGAATCCTGGCCCTCAGCTAGAAGGTTAAAGTGACTCATATGCAGTATAACCAGTCAGGATTAGCATCCAGTTTGTAGAGGACTGGCCCTGTTAGGTGTCAACAGAGAGCCTGACATTTAGCTGCTATATACATGAATGGCTAAAAATTACATCACCCTATTCTTATTTGTCTGTGTATGTTTCTCAATTCTTGGACACCAGCTGGGTGGCCCGTAATTCAATTCAATTTGGACACAATCTACCTGGGACAGCATCAGATTCCAAAGATTAGGGGCTCAGTCCTGCAAGACTGCCCCTCCACACTTCAGATGCCAGTCACAAGTTCAGATTGCTACCTGGGCTTCTGACCAATTGGGTAGTACACTTGATGTTCCCATGCCTTCCCCCTTGGATTTAATTAATTTGCTAGAGTGACTCAGAACTCTGAAAAATATTTTGCTTGCTGGATTAGTAGCTTATTATATACTAAAGGATATACATACTCAGATATAACTCAGAAAGGATAAAGGATATAACTCAGAAACAGCCAACTGGAAAACATAAACAGGGCAAGTAGGGGGAAAGGGCATGGAGCTGTCATGCCCTTGGAGTGCACTGCTCTCCTAGAATCTCCAACCTGGAAGCCCTCGGAACCCATCCTATGGGTTTTTAATGGAGGCTTCATTACGTAATTCACTATTGGTGACTGATTCAATCGCCAGTCCCTTTCCCCTGCCCAGGAAGAAGAGGTTGGGTGCGGGTGGGACTGAAACCTTAAACCCTCTAATCACAAGGTTGGGTCCCCTGCTGACCAGCCCCTCAATCTCAGGTGCTTTTCCAAACTCAACTCATAATAATGAGAAAGAGACGCCTCTGTCACTCTCAAACTTCTGAAATTTGAAAGGTTTTAGGAACTGTGTGTCAGAAATGGAGATGAAAACCAAATATATATTTCTCATTATGAATCAGAATATCACCATGGCTCTACCAACATTTAAACTACAGAGACCATCCCACACGTGGGAAACGGTCACTGCCAAGTCCCCTGTGTGCCTGTCTCTTGGCCTTGGCTTCCAGAGCTCCTCCCTTGGGCCCCCCTTTCACTCTCTACTTTGTGGTATAGCCACAGATCTAGAAGCAACGGGTTGTAAATACTCATCATGGCGGGCAGGCCTGGACCCTCCCCCAGGGTTAAGGATAGCATAGAATTTGATTTGTTGCTATCCTTGCCACAATGATTGTGAATTTAAAAAAACACATTACTCTTGGTCAACAGGATTATGTGTCAATGTATTATACATGTTGAAGGCTGAGAGTCTGTGTCTTTATTTTATAGGTGGATGGGATAGGGGACTGTATTAGTCTGTTTGGGCTGCTATAATGAAAATACCACGGATTGAGTGGTTTAAACAACATTCATTTCTCAAAGTTCTGGAGTCTGGGAACTCCAAAGTCATGGTGCTGGCATTTGGTTTTAGGTGAAGGCCCTATTCCTGATTCATAGCTTTCTTATGTGTTCTCTCCTGGCAGAAGGGATGAGGGAGTACTTTATAAAAGTACTAAGCTTATTCAAGAGGCCCCACCCTCATGAGTTAAGCACCTCCCAAAGACCCCACCTACTAATAACATCACAGTGGCATTAAGATTTCAATCTGTGAATTTTGAGGAAGACACAAACATTCAGAATGCAGTACCATCCAAAGACCCCACCTCCTGTGACCATCACACTGGGGGGTTAGGATTTCAACATATGAATTTGGAGGGGCACTTTCAGTCTGTAACAGAGGCTTTCTGAAGCACTGACCTGAAATCAATGTTAAAAGCAATGAGTTGGTGACACTTCGATAACACCATTTTAAATACCATTCTCCAACAGAAGCAACTAAGCGCTCTTTGGTGAACTGACTGATTCTAGTGCAAGGGCAGTGAAAACAAATGAACCTGGAGCATTGTGGAGTGCAAGAAAGTTGAGGTAGGACCCCCAAAACAAAACAAGACCAGAGGATGTGGGCATATTACAAGGGCACATACTGAAAGAGTTCTGAATGGCTGAAGGTGGAACAATGTGAGCATCAGTAAGTGACAGGTTATAAGCCAAAGAAGAAAATAAATACCCAGGAGCTCACAGTGATATAAATGAATGAACAAAAAAGTGAGGGAGAATCAATGACTCTTCTTTAAGGAGAATTTCAATTAATAAATGTAAACAGAGTGAAATAGAAAATCATCTTAAGCACACCACAGTAACAGATGCCACTGGGATGATACACTGATGGATACTAACATGGATGGATGAAATTTTAGGTAGAAAGAGAGTATTAGGATAGTTTCAAAGGTTCTCCTTCAAATATTTAGTAATAACACACAGGGGAAAAAGTAACTTTATAGTCAAGAAATCTGGAAAACCATCTTAGATAAGTAACCAAGTTAACATCACCCCTGATACTTAGCAATGATCATGTACCCCCTGATTTAACACACAGAGAAAAGTACATCGCCTGTGTGGTATCCTTTTCTTTTGTGCATCCCCACTTGAACAGTAAAGAAACAGACAAACACAAAGGGAGGGACTGTCTTTAAAACAAGGCCCAGTACTCTTCAAAAGTGACCAAGTCATGAAGACAAAGATAAAGAAGTTGTCACAGATAAGAGGAGACTAAAGAAATGTAAAAATTAAATGCAATTTTGGATCCTAATTGGATCCTGGAATAGAAAAAAATAATCCATTGTAGAAAACTATTGAGATCTGAAAAAATTCCATAGTTTAATTAATAGTAGTGTAGAAGGTTACTTTCTTAGATTTGATCTTTATTTTATGATATGTAAGGGGTTAGTCCAAGGGGAAGCTGGGAATGTGGGAACTCTGCATGGTTTTTGTTACTTTTTTCTAAGTCTAAAATTATCTCAAAATAACAGTTTTAAAAAGTGAACTTAGGAATCAAAGCCCAGTAGAGTTTTCTACATTATGGCATGTAAAAAAAACATTCTCCCCTTTTCATGAAACTTAATGGAATTGAATATGGAATTTATCAAAATAAACACAAAAATTTAAAGAAAAATTAAACCACCAACATGTGTTAACTTAAAAACATTTATTCAACAAATCTTTATCAATCTCCTACTATGAGCTAGGTAATACACTATCACAAATATATATTTTTTCTTTTATAAGTATAACCTTCACTTTAAAACCTCTCTGTGGTATTAAGTAGAATTTTCCAGACATAAGCCAATCTATTTTTTCTGGAAAAACTGTTTCTGGTCAACTTGTGCCACCAAAAGATGCCCTAGGTGGCTGCTGGTGGTTCTATTTCCAAGTGTTATCCTGATGACACCAGTTATGTAAGAGTTCAGGAAATTTTTGCTGTATTCTACTCTGGAACAATAAATTTTAGTGCTTGCGTGTTCCCTCAGTAAATAAATGAGAACACGTTATCCCAACGCTCAGCTTGGGAAAGGTTAAGCTTAGCTGGTCTCTGACATCACAGGAGAGAAGAACCAGGAGCAGAATCTTGACAAAGTGCCATCAAGGTGTCTCTCCTACTTCCCACCATGAATTAGGTCACTTCAATGTGATGTGACTTGATTTATGGATGCCAGACTATAGCTTAAGTTATGTACATAAGATGGGATGGGAAAATCAATCTAACCTGATAATTGTGCTCAGGGATAATATCCCAAATGCACGATTTGATGAGAGGATTACACAGCATCTTGCAGTGAGTAACAGGAACACAATTATGGGATCTTACACTGGCTGCAGCTCACTCAGTTGACATGAAATAGTTTCAACCTTTCTCTATCAAGTTTCTTTTCAGTGCTTCAGCTCAAGTGTTTACTTGCCTTGAACTTTGGACTGCTGATTGGAAAAATTAAGGCCCACTTGACAGATTTGATAGCAGTGAGCTATGAAATAAAACAACCAAACAAAAACCCCAAGAGCCAAGCAAACAGGAAGAATGTAAGATCTTACAAGAATTAGAAATAACTGTGGATGCAACAATTATGATAATAATAAGGATTTCTTTTAAAAAGCAGCTACATCTGTGAATCTACTTCTAATTTTTTAAAATATTCACCAGTTAGTTGTATATTTAGAGGACAAACTAGTGGTTACCACTGTTGGGAGGAGGCAGAGTAGGGGCTGGGAATGGGACGCAGAAACTACTGGATAATGACAGGCTCAGGGGTGTATGATACAACACAGGGAATACAGACAATATTTTGTAGTAACTGTATATGGAAAGTAACCCTTAAAATTGTATACAACTAGAAAATTTTTACAATGACAACCTAAAAAGAAAAAGGCAGCTAGAAGGTGTGTATATATATGTGTATGTGTATATATATCCATACACACACACGCACTGAAGGTGAACAGGTTATATAGGGGAGAAAAAGAACAGAAATAAAAGATATTCCTGAGGAATGAATATGGATAAGACGATAATGAGGAGTCTAAATATATTTGCAGGCCTCACATGGTCTGGTAGCTATGCAAAGGTGCACCCTGAGAAGCACAGTCTTGGCACTGTAGGGTATTTAATGAAAGCCCACTCCTTACTCGTGCCTCCTGAAAACAGTAAAGGAACCCCATGCACGCTGATCAGCAACACTTCTCCAAACCTCCTTCCTATGTTGTATCAAGTCACCAAACACTCTTAAGCCTAAGCTCAAGGGGTTTTCTTCCTCTGTTCTTATTCCTTTCCCCCCAGTTCTTTATCATGTAGGCCCATTCTACTAGCTGTCTTTTTGCCTCTGATCTGCTTCTTGGGATTTTCATGTTTCCCTGGGAGAAGATGAGCTCAGGGTCTTCACACTCTATCATTTTGACCCTTCTGCTCACCCCTACCCTGATCTTGCTTGTGATTCTGTCTCATAAAAGATCAGGAAACTGGAGTCATTAAAACTCTTTAAGTGGGTATAGATGATGACAGAGGAAGCCGTTTGTGTGTACGTTTGGGGAAGGGGCACAGGAACAGTCCCATCTTCCAAACACAGAGAAGGTTGTGGCTTGTTCCAGAATCAACCTGGAAGTGAAAGAATCCCTTTTTTCCATGAAGAGGTTTCTCCTTTCTCACCACACAGCAGCTTCGTTGCCATGCCCTCCATTACAGAAAGAGGTTTTCTCAGACTTAAAATTTGAGAAATGCAAGCAAGGAGCCAATTTGTAATTGTTACCCATGGGTAATTCAGACACAGGGGGCCCATAGGTAATACCATTCTAGCTCTTGCTAAGCAGCTGCCTCCGCATCCAGCCCTCTTCCCCTCGAAAGTTTCATAAAAGCTTTTTATTACATAATTATACTTCTGTGTTCTGTAGTTGTGTGAGGTAACTTGCAATTAGCATACTTAATTAGGAAATTAGGTGTTATAATCACAATATGGAACAAAAATTTGTCATGAAGTTTTAACTCATAAACAAATGGATTTTTTTTCTTTAAGGAGGAAAAAACCCCACAAAAATCAATGTTAACTTTCTGTTTTGGCAGATAGTGAGATTTAATTTATGTGTAGCTAAAAGGGAGCCGTCCATCTGTTTTCCAGATGGATCCCGCCTTCCCCTGTAGTCGGGGATGAGTCACTATGGTGTGTAACTGTCCCTTCAGTCGCTACTTGGGCTCTGCTTGGTGTTCGCCCTAGGGCAGACCTTAGGCTGATTTTCCATGAGACATGCGTTATAGAGGGTTGGTGCTCAACTGATCCAGTTCACTCTATTCAAGATATGGTTAGTGTGCCCTACTGTGTGCTAGGGCCCTGAGGTGATAAAGATGGAGTGAATCAACTCTGATGGGAGGCCAACTTCTAAATACATTGGGCACTGATACAGGGATACAGGAAATTAACAGGAACACTGAAGAGAGAATGCCTAATCATGAGAGCAAGACAGCCACCTTATATGGCATTTCCCAGGAATAAAAATCTATGTTTGAGCTGGATGCAAATAACCTGTTCAAATATACTATGTATCCCACACCATAGTTCTTTACATGGAGTCCAGGGACCCCCTTCAGATTTCATGAGTGGGCTTGATTTTCTGCTGGGCCTGCCTGCATTCTATCTGAGAACAGGTGATGAGTTTACCTATCTTGTGACATGGGAGACACAAAATTATAGGTAAAATGTCATGAATCTGCGTATTTTTTTTTTCCTAGAGAAAATGTGAATGACTAATTTTTCTTTTGAACTTTTAAAATTCTGTATTGGGGTACAGCTGTTTAACAATGTTTTGATAGTTTCAGGGGAACATGTACATGATTATATGATATATAAACAATGGTGTCTGTGACCCACAAAATACTAATATTTATATTATAAATATATACATGACATTAATTTCACAAATATTGCCTAGGTGACAGTGAAGGGACACAGCTCCAACTTTCAAGCTGTCAAAGAAAACAAAGAACCAAAGAATGATATCGATGGTCAGTTAACCAAAGACACATGCTCCTTTTCCAAAGAGCAGCGCTGCTGCTAGGGAGCAGCTGTCCTGTCTGCGATGTTTCACAATCCCTCTTGCTTCCAAGTGCAGCCTCATGATGAGTTTTTGCCAATAAATGGACATGATGTGATGTGTATCATTTTTAGGCTAAGTCAAGAAGTAGGTCCAAAAAAAAAAAAAAAAAAGAAATAGGTGTTTGTTCTCTTTGGCAATAACTGTGGAAGATGGCAAAGCTACAAGACAGAAGGAACCTGGGTTCCTGAATCCCCAGGAAAGGCTGTTTTGTTGAAACCTGCACTGTTAAGATTCAACAGAATGTGGCTTCAGTAAAAAATAAACATGTATCCTAATGGCCACTGACATTTTTGTGTTTGTATATCACAGAAGGTAAGACTGACTTGTGATACAAAAGCCAAGGTCAACAGAGAAGTGATAAATGGAATGAGATACTAGAAGAGGGGTAAGGAAGATTCAGGAAGCATCTCAATTGTGACAAAGCATCCAGCAACACCTTAGTGATGAGTGGATACCAAGGTGAAGGGCCCATGGAAGGTGAAAGGGGCTGGCAGAAAGTGGGTGATGGAAGGTAAGCATTTCAAGCAGAGGGGAAAAAGAAAAAAAACATGCAAAGCCCTGGAAGAGAGAGTGAGGAGGGACTGGCTGACCGGAGGAGAGAATGAAATGCAGGTGGAAGTAAGAGAAAACTGCAAGGTCTAGATCCTGAAGGATTTTAAACTTGATTCAAAGGGCAAGATAATGGTAATCATCTGATTTGGATTTTGCAAAGATAATTCTGGTTGCTGTGTAAAGGATGAAGGCAGCAAGATGAAAACAGGGTGGTTAATGCATAGGCAATAGTCTAATGCTGATATGCAGGGACAGTCGTCCAAACTGATGAAGAAGCAATGGGAAGAGAGGGAAGTGACAGGATGATGGGGACTAGATAAGAAGAGAATACACAGAGCTAGAGTCAGAGATGGATGCTGATATGATAGTGGAAGGGGCAGAGGACTTTGAACACACGATAATGTTGCCAACCCTGGTTTTGCTGTTAGGTTGGTGTGTGGTTTTTATCTATGCAGGTTTAGTTTTACATGTAAACTGGATGGTAAAACTCAGATTGACATATATACACTACCATGTGTAAAATAGATGGCTACTGGAACCTGCTGTAAAACACAGGGAGCTCAGCTCTATGCTCTGTGACGACCAAGAGCGGCGGGTGGGAGAGAGGGAGGTCCAAGAGGGACAGGATGTATGTGTACGCATACCTGATTTACTTCATTGTACAGCACAGACCAACACAACATTGCAAAGCAATTATACTCTAAAAATGTTAAACAATGAAATAAAATCTGTTATCTATACAACAAAACAATGAGACCCTGCCTGTGGAAGTGTTTTATAACTCTGCAGAGCTTTATAACGGAAAGGTGTTCCCCTAGAGATAGAAGCTACACAACCACAGTCCAATTTTCTTTGCCTCAGCAATCTAAGGATTGGAGTACTGTTAGGACCATTTACAGATGGAATTTCAGAGGGTCCACATGGAGAAGGATCACTTTCTACTCTGGTGGATCAACCTCACAAGGAATGTGCAGTGGTGCCTCCCTCTATGAACCCACCATTTCCCTCAAGGTTAGTTATAAATGTTTCAGGTTGCCTCATCTTTCCTTCACTAAATGGCATTTGGAAACATTGCATGCCTTGATGTCTTTGAAGTTATCCTGTCTTCCAGCATAGCCCCTGGCTCCATGCGTCTGTAGCTTCCTTGAACTACTCTTCCATCTCAATCTTCTCGTTACTGATAGCAATAAGATGGTCTCCATGATGGAGATTCATGGAGATCAGTGTTCTGAAGTCTCGTTATTTCCACCAAAGGCACCGAGGCCTCTGTAGAGTTGGACAATAGAGAATGGCCTTTCCTTCCCTGAATTAATTTCTACAAGACCTCTATGTGACCACAGGGTAGAAATACACTTGGAACATAATAAACATTTGCTCTGTGGCTCCTACTATCATATAACATGTGAATAATGCAGTTCTTTTCCTTTATTCCTGATACCAGCTGGGCTCACTGTGCTATATTTGACAGCTAATGATCAAGACATCGATTTCATTAAAAACAAAAGCCAAAACAGAACCACCTCTACATTTAACTAATACAACTTAGATATTTAAATCTGACTTGCAGAAATACTTGCCATTTTCCTACACATCTTGGAAATAATTAAAAACAAAGAAAAACAACCCTCTCTTCAACCAGATTGACAAAGAAGTTTGGGGACCAAAAGAAACCCGATTTAAGCAATTATTCTTACATGTACTTTCTAAGCCATGGCCAATCTTGGTGGGTGGCAAGTCATCATTCATAGTACAATGAATCTTTGATTGAAGTACCTTTAGGTCAAAGATAAAAAGGAGCAGTTCATACAACACAGCAGCTGGTATGACAAACTCTTTGCATAAAACAACAATTTGCAGCGAGTATAGATGTATCATTAGTGCTTTTGGAACCATAAACCTCTCATCTGATTGTGCCATTTAAAATGTTTGATAGAGTGTATTGTGATACCTAATTTAGTTGTACTCAGGCGGCAGCATAGATGATGCTCCTCATTTGTGCTGCAGTTCATCACATGTCTGCCATGCCCCTGTGATGAGAGAGGATTTCCAAAGGGAAAGGGAGGGTACAGGGTGAAATGCAGTGGAGACAGGAGCTGCCACTTTGAATGTGCCACCTGGGGCAGGTAGGTGATCCTGGAGGCCAGGCTGGGCAGCCCTCTCAGATGGGGTTTCTGCCTCACTGTGCTCCACAACTTAGCAGTAAAGCCTTCTACATGTGATGGGCACTGCAGTGGATGGTGGTTTCTATCTGCTCAGCATGTATTCCCATCTCCCTTCTGGTAACAGAACCCCTTTTTCCTTTGAGAAACTCCTCCATCAACACAGGTGGTCATTTTGAGCCTATCAAGCATCAAGCCCTACTCCTCAACACTGTGGACTGGACTGGGCACAAAGACCAAGCTAGGCCAGGCAGTACACTTCCCCTCTGGAAATGGTGACGGGCTCAGGAACAGGCCTGTGATCAAAGTCAGATCAATTAGAGTTCATGTTCAAACTTGATCAAATTAGACAGACAGACAGCATGCTCTCAGTTTTAGCTCATAAGCTGTGAACACACAGGCTGGGGCTTTCAGAGACACATGTGTGACGTGCCACGGGCCGTGCCAGCGAACATTCACACTGCACGTTCCTGAGGCCAGGAGCTAAATGCACACTTGGACTCCCCAGGTGCATGTGCTAACATATTTCATTCCCTCCATTCCTTCAGGCAGCTGGTTTGGGTTAGGTTTCTGTTGCATTACAGAATTCTAATACAGTTAAACAAATGCAATTTCAATGAAGGGGTCAATTAAACATCTCCATGTCTCACTGTACTGTGACCCATACTTAGGCACGACTCATGCTAGATTTCTGATTCCAGAGTATATAAAAAGATTACTCCTAGCACATTTCCTTTTTTTTTTCTTTCTGCAAGAGAGATAAAAATTACATTAGGTTGAAGTTAGCCAAGAGGCCATTTTTTCCCCCATGTGTGGAAGGAGATTGTTTTTCAGTGTTAGAGCTAGGATGTCACCATCGATCACTGCCATAACAGACTCTGTGTGTACACCAATTTCCTCTTGGACAAAGGCAGAAAGAGGTGTCTTTAGAGGTGATGAGATGTCATGGAGAAAAATAATCCTTTTCTGCATTTGTATCCCGCCCTCCATTTCAAGTCTCCGTTTCCTTTCACTTTTTTTTTTTTTAAGTAATGGCTTTATTAAGATATGTATTCATATACTGTATAACTCATACAGTTTAAGTGCATAATCCAACGGTTTTTAGCATATTTACAGAGTTGTGCAACCTTCACTACAATCAATTTTAGACTATTTTAATCACCCCCAAAAGACCCTTTAGCAGGTATCTTCCAATTCTCCCCTCTCCTCAGCCCTAGGCTCCCATTCATTTGCTTCCTGTCTATATGGATTTGCCTATTCTGAAATTTCATTTAAATGGAACCTACATTACATGATCTTTCGTGACTGACTTCTTTCACTTAGCATCCTGTTTTGAAGGTTCATCCACTCAGGAATTCATTCTTTTCTATGGTAGAATAATAGTCTATTGTACAGATACACCATGTTCGTTTACTTATTCATTTGCTGATGGGCATCTGGGTTGTTTCCACCTTGGCACTACTATGAATAAACTGCTACAAACATCCACGTACAGTGTGTGTGTGGACATATGTTCTCATTTGTCTAAGGTAAGTTCCAAGGAAAAGAAATGCTGGATCATATAGTAATTCTATTTTTAATTTTTTGAGGAGCTGTTGTACTATTTCCAAAGTGACTGCACCATTCTGCATTCCCATCAGCAGGGTGTGAAGCTTCCAATTTCCCCATATCCCTGCCAATATTTAGGTCTCTTTTTGATTATTGCCATCCTAGTGGATGTGAAGTGGTATCTCCTTGTGATGTTGATTTGCATTTCCCTGATGGCTAATTAAGTTGAGTACCCTTTCATGTGTTTGGTGACCATATTTTTCTCTTCTTTGGAGAAATGTCTGTTCATATCATTAGCCCATTTTTAAACTGAGTGGTATCACTTCAATAGCAGTGCCAAGAGCCCTTTGGTGAATAGAATGTGGCCTCCGGTTTTGGAGTGACTACCTACTGCTGGGAAATGCACTCTGCATGATAAACGGTATCAGGAAGATAAATGGAAGGGGAGAGGGCGAGGAGAAATCAAGCATTTCATCCTCATCCTGGAGCACGGGGTGAGCTGGGTGGAGAGGGCAGGATTCAGTCTGCATATCACCTCCTTGGGGATGTCTTCCTTGATAGCTTTTAGAGAGAGATGTTGTGAACTATGTTTCATATTAGACCTCTTTTTGTTTTCCTCATAACACTCTTAGGGCATAATTATTTCACTACTCTGCTTTTACTTATTTACTTTTTTATTTGCAACTGCTTCTCAGCTCTTCGAGGACAACGTTCACATCTGTCTTATCACTGCTGTACTCTTAGCACCTACTTTGTTGCCTGACATAGTGCTTTTGCTCAAATATGTCTTTAAAGGGAAACAGCTCATATTAAAAGAGAGTTAGGTTAGTTTACCTTCCTCAAACATTGGGGAAAACGTCACAAAAGAGTCTTTACTAAATGACTTTCAGATAAGCTCACTCCTATCTCTCTGTTGTAACACTTAGAAGAATCAACATGCATAGAGTGTTTCCAATGTTCAACTCGGAAATCATGAAGAATACTGCACAGTCTGCTCATGTTCTCCACCCAGAGAAAAGTTCAGGTGAAGACAGGCTTCTCCTGCCCATGATTTATGGACCAAAAGGATTTTATTGATAAGGCCATGATATCTATGTTATAATCCTACCATACAGAGCCCACCAGTGACGGAATTTAGGCACCCAAAGCCTCCGCCCTTTGCTTTGATTCCATATTAAGCAAAAATTGCTTTTGGAATGAGACTAACACATCTCATCTTACAAAGGCACAAGTTCTGAATTGCCCTTTGCCACTGAAGCATCATTTTCAAGTCACTGCTTACATTAGTCATGTTTGTGTAGAATAAATGTTTGAAAAATAGTCAGAAAAAGCACATGACATTCCACACTGCATTATGAGGAATTTTCAAAATTATGAGTGATTTTTAGTGCCTGTTCATCTATTTATCATGTTGCAGAACTCCAGATAAATGGAAGGGCCTTTCTCTCCCTTCTCTACAACCCTCCATCCTGAGCATTCAAATCAAGTTCCCTGCTGGTGGCTGACTGGATACTGAGGAAGAGGGAGTATCTAGGTTCATTTTCAGGTGACCAGATGGGCATCACTGCTATCTTCAGAGACAGGGAGAAGAAGTATGCAAGGTGGCACTGACAGCCAGTCTTTCTGGGTTTGAATTCTGACACTGACACTACTCGCTATATATTTTTGGGCAAGTTACTCCCCATGTCTTTGCCTCCATTTCTTTATTTGTAAAATGAGGACAGTAAGAGCACATTTCTCATAGAAATAATGTAAGGACTAAATGATTTAACATACACAAAGCACTCAGAACTGCACTGGAAGAGAGTGTTTATAATTATTTGCTTTCTTCTTCTTCCCACTTTCTCCTTCATCTTTGTTAATAACACCATCACCATATTTGAGAATGTGGCAAGAGCAAGAACTCAGGGCAAGTTAAGTCAACTGGAGACAAGTTCCACTTGGGCTATCTCCTCTGGGGCACCTGCGGGTCATCTAGTTAGGCATAAACGGAGAAACTGGCCAGGAGCTGCTGACGTTGTTCTGGGACCCCGTGTATGCAGGTGACAGCTGAAGGTGCAGCACTGGAGAAGAGTACACAGGTAGAGCAGGTGGAGGGAGAAGAGAAAGGGAACGGTAGGCAATGTCTTAAAAGGGAACACAAAAGAAGAGGAACCAGCAAGCACGGGCTAGGTGGTCATAAATCAGGAAGACACTAAAGGTAGTGCTGTGCTGCAAATGAATGGAGAAGGAAACGGTTTAGTAAAGGGAGCAGCCCAGAATACTAAGTGACCTAGAGAGTTCAAATAATATAAGCGATTAAGGAGTCCATTGATTGAGTCATCAGGAGGTCACCGGTAACATTTACTAGAACCCAGAACAAAGAAATGGCTGAATTAAAGTTGGAGGCCATGACTTGGTACATAAATTATGTAATATCCTCTGATTAAAAAGAAGAAAGTAAACAGTTGATGCTAAGGACTTGGGAAACTGAGTCCTTGCCTTGGTATCTCTTTTCCACCAGGGTTGTTCAGGCAAGAAGCTTACAACCAAGGAAGAATAATTCACACAATGGGGAATGAAGTGTAACTTTAGCAGTCACTTGGCAAACACAGAATCCCAAGGGGTGGCCTCTTTGATAAACACAAACTGGAGCATGCATCTGAACATCTGGCCTGGTCCTTGGACTTAAGCTTCTCATCTCTATTGTACAGAAGCAGACATTTAACTATCACAATATTGTAAAGTAATAATCTTCCAATTTAAATAAATTAATTAAAAAAAACAAAATAACTAGGAAAAAAAAAAAAAAGGTGATGGGCATACTGTCCTCACACAACTGGGACAGGAATTCCGGAGGAAAGCGGAGAGTGGTTGCATTTCTGGCAAGGCACAGATATCTGCTGCTGTGGACTGAATGTGTTCTCAGAAATTCATCTGTTGAAGCCCTAACTCCTTCAGTTCTATTCAGTCGCTCAGCCCTAACTCCTTAGTGTGGTAGTTTTTGGAAATGGGCCTATGGGAAATAATTTCAGTTAGATGAGGGTGGGGCCCTTATCACTGGATTAATATCCTTATAAGAAAAGAGTAGACAGAATGTTTTATGTCAGATATATTCAATAAAAAAAGAGTGGTTTCTTATTCACAGGGGAAAAAAAAGAAAAGAAGAGTACAGAGCCTATTCTCTCTTTTGCAGTCTGTCGTGTGAGGGCACAGCAAGACAGACGTCTGCCAGCTGGAAGAGAGCTCTTCCTGGGAGCTGTATCAGCCAGCACCTTGATCTTGGACCTCCCAGCCTCCAGAACTGGGGGAACATCAATCAATGCCTGCTGTTTAGTTCAGTTGCTCAGTCATGTCCAATTCTTTGTGACCCCATGAACCACAGCACGCCAGGCCTCCTTGTCCATCACCAACCCCCAGAGTCCACCCAAACCCATGTCCATCGTGTCAGTGATGCCATCCAACCATCTCATCCTCTGTCGTCCCCTTCTCCTCCAGCCCTCAATCTTTCCCAGCATCAGGGTCTTTTCCAATGAGTCAGCTCTCCGTATCAGGTGGCCAAAGTATTGGAGTTTCAGCTTCAACATCAGTCCCTCCAATGAACACCCAGGACTGATCTCCTCTAGAATGGACTGGTTGGATCTCCTTGTAGTCCAAGGGACTCTCAAGAGTCTTCCCCAATGCTACAAGCCTATGGTATTTTGTTACAGCAACCCAAGCAGGCTAAGACAGCTGCTACTAATAAAAAACGGCTGCATGAACACCCCACATAAACGTTCCTCCCTTGCTGGCTTCCTCCTCTTAGCACTCCCTCATCATTTTGCCCTATGGATAACCTGGAAATGTACGACGAGGGGCCCAGCTGTAGTGCTCCCTCTTCTGGCTATTTCACTGAGCTGAGATTCAGGATTACCAGGCCATATATGTCCAAGGATGTGATTTCCATATCTGGCATATGACCTTAAAAAATAATACTTTCTTGATCTTTTAAAAAGCACTCATAATGACTGAACACTTGGAGCTTATTATGTTTTTCATAGAACACCATGAAATATTGATATATTTAATTCCAGGAACAACTTCACACAGAAAATATGACTGTATTGTATGTTACAATATAAAATCATAACCATAAACACACATCCATAAAAAAAAATGCTGTTGAATTAAGAGTGATTGGCTGTTTGCATTAATGTTTGCTTTCTACTTATTCATTTGATTTGATACCAGCTAGAACTCACCAGCAGATGAGCAGTAGCAGGTGCAGAAAGGCTGAAGAAATTTACCAAAGAAAAGCTTAAAATTGAGAAAATTTTATCCAGTAAGTTATATTTTCTGAAGATTGCAAAAACCCAGCAATTATTCTAATTTAGTGATGGAACATATCCGTTCTGCAGAGACTGAAAATCCCTAAGTGTGAAAGTGAAAGTTGCTTGGTCATGTCCAACTCTTTGTGACCGCATGAACTGCAGACTGCCAGGTTCTTCTGTCCATGAACTTCTCCAGGCCAGAATACTGGAGTGGGTAGCCATTCCCTTCTCCACGGGGGTCGTCCCAACCCAAGGATTGAACCCAGGTCTCCTGCATTGCAGGTCGATTCTTTACCATCTGAGCCACCAGGGAAGCCCCCAAATCCCTTCACTAGTTTTTAAAATTTCATACTAAATTTGTCTGATACTATAAAGGGCATGACTTGTTTGTTAACAGACTTTTTCCTGTTTGTGGAGGTATGGTAGGTGGGTAAAGGCTAACCTTGCCCTTAGTTACATACAACCATATGTGAAATAGATCACTGTCCCATTCATACAACCCTTGCTCCCATACATACAACCCTGGACTTGAATAGACCTAATTGGCAAGAAGATTATCCACTTGGTCACCACCACTGATGTTGTTTGTCTCCAGCTTGGAGCTAGAGAGAAAGGGCAAAGATTAACCATGAAGATGAGCCTGTGAACTGAACTTTGGATGAGAGCTGGTCTCAGAAGGCAGCCTGACATACGTCATCTGAATTGAAGGACACCTGTCACAGCATCCCCAATTTACACCCAGAGGTTTCCAAATACCTAGCATGAAAGATGATCTGATCGCTTCCAGAGGTTTGTGTTGAAATCAGTATTTACTGAGCATGTTTTTATTTCATCTATAGATTTTGAGCTCCCCCAAGTATACTTTCTCAGAGTCTGCATCTTGTACCACTTTCAGCTATAATCTACTGTTTTTATACTGAGGCCCTGTTGGTGTGGTACTACATTAGGGAGAAGGGAGTATTATTTTTTAATTAATTAATTTATTTTAATTGGAAGCTAATTACTTTACAATATTGTTGTGGTTTTTGCCATGCATTGTCATGAATCAGCCATGGGTATACATGTATCCCCCCATCCCAAACTTCCTTCCCACCTCCCTCCCCATCCCATCTCTCAGGGTAATCCCAGTGCACCAGCTTTGAGTTCATGTTTCATGCATTGAACTTAGATGGTGATCTATTTCACATATGGTAATATATATGTTTCAATGCTATTCTCTCAAATCATCCCACCTTCACCTTCTCCCACAGAGTCCAAAAGTCTGTTCTTTAAATCTGTGTCTCTTTTGCTGTCTGGCATATAGGGTCATTGTTACCATCTTTCTAAATTCCATATATATGCCTTAATATACTGTATTGGTGTTTTTCTTTCTGACTTACTTCACTGTGTATAATAGGCTCCAGGTTCATCCACCTTATTAGAACTGATTCAAATGTATTCCTTTTAACAGCTGAGTAATATTCCATGGTGTATATTTACAACTTTCTCATCCATTCATCTGCCAGTGGACATCTAGGTAGCTTCCATGTCCTAGCTATTGTAAACAGTGCTGTTATGAACATTGGGGGACACATGTCTCTTTCAATTCTGGTTTCCTCAGTATGTATGCCCAGCAGTGGGATTGCTGGGTCATATGGCAGTTCTATTTTCAGTTTTTTAAGGAATCTCCACACCATTCTCCATAGTGGCTGTACTAGTTTGCATTCCCACCAACAGTGTAGGAGGGTTCCCTTTTCTCCACACCCTCTCCAGCATTTATTGTTTGTAGACATTTTGATAGCAGCCATTCTGACCAGCATGAGATGGTACCTCATTGTGGCTTTGATTTGCATTTCTCTGATAATGTGTGATGTTGAGCATTTTTTCATGTGTCTGTTAGCCAACTGTATGTCTTCTTTGGAGAAATGTCTGTTTAGATCTTTGGCCCATTTTTTTGATAGGGTCATTAATTTTTCTAGTATTGAGCTTCATGAGCTGCTTGTGTATTTTTGAGATTAATTCTTTGTCAGTTGCTTCATTTGCTATTATTTCTCCCCATTCTCAAGGCTATCTTTTCACCTTGCTTAGTTTCCTTCATTGTGCAAAAACTTTTAAGTTTAATTAGGTCTCATTTATTTTTGTTTTCATTTCCATTACTCTGGGAGGTGGGTCATAGAAGACCTTGCTGTGATTTACATCAGAGAGTGTTTTGCCTATGTTTTCTTCTAGAAGTTTTATAGTTTCTGGTCTTCAATTTAGAGCTCTAATCCATTTTGAGTTTATGTTTGTGTGTGGTGTTGGAAAGTGTCATTCTTTTACAGGTGGTTGACCAGTTCTCCCAGCCCCACTTGTTAAAGAGATTGTCTTTTCTCCACTATATATTTTTGTCTCCTTTGTCAAAGATAAGGTGTCCATAGGTACACAGATTTATCTCTGGACTTCCTATTTTATTTCATTGATCTATACTTTTTGCCAGTACCATACTGTTTTGATGACCATAGCTTTGTAGTATGGTCTGAAGTCAGGCAGGTTGATTTCTCCAGTTTCATTCTTCTTTCTCAAGACTGCTTTGGCTATTAAAGATTGTCTGTATTTCCATACAAATTGTGAAATTATTTAGTTTTGTGAAAAATATTGTTGGTAGCATTGAATCTATAGATTGCTTTGGGTAGTATACTCTTTGTCACTATATTGATTCTTCTGACCCATGAACATGGTATATTTCTCCATCTATTTGTGCCATCTTTGATTTCTTTCATCAGTGTTTTATAGTTTTCTATATATAGGTCTTTTGTTTCTTTAGGTAGATATCCCTAAGTATTTTATTCTTTTTCTTGCAATGGTGAATGGGATTGTTTCCTTAATTTCCCTTTCTGTGTTCTCATTGTCATTGTATAGGAACAACAAGGGATTTCTGTGTATTAATTTTATATCCTGCAACTTTACTATATTCATTGATTAGCTCTAGTAATTTTCTGGTGGTGTCTTTAGGGTTTTCTATATAGAGGATCAAGTCATCCGCAAACAGTGAGAGTTTTGTTTTACTCCTTCTTTTCCAATCTGGATTCCTTTTATTTCTTTTTTTTCTCTGATTGCTGTGGCTAGGACTTCCAAAACTATGTTTAATAGTAGTGGTGAAGAGTGGGCACCCTGTCTTGTTCCTGACTTTAAGGGAAATGCTTTCAATTTTTCACCATTGAGGATAATGTTTGCTGTGGGTTTATCATATACAGCTTTTATTATGTTGAGGTATGTTCCTTCTATGCCTGCTTTCTGGAGAGTTTTTATAATAAATGGATGCTGAATTTTGTCAAAGGCTTTCTCTGCGTCTGTTGAGATAATCATATGGTTTTATCTTTCAATCTGTTAATGTGGTGTATCACATTGATTGATTTATGAATACTGAACAATCCTTGCATCCCTGGGATAAAGCCCACTTGGTCATGATGTATGATCTTTTTAATATGTTGTTGGATTCTGTTTGCTAGAATTTTGTTGAGGATTTTTGCATCTATGTTCATCAGTGATCTTGGCCTGTAGTTTTCTTTTTTTGTGGCATCTTTGTCTGGTTTTGGTGTTAGGGTGATCGTGGCCTCATAGAATGAGTTTGGGAGTTTACCTTCCTCTGAAATTTTCTGGAAGAGTTTGAGTAGGATACGTGTTAGCTCTTCTCTAAATTTTTGGTAGAATTCATCTGTGAAGCCATCTGGTCCTGGGCTTTTGTTTGCTGGAAGATTTTTGACCACTGTTTCTATTTCCATGCTTGTGATGGGTCTGTTTAGATTTTCTACTTCTTCCTGGTTTAGTTTTAGAAAGTTATACTTTTCTAAGAATTCATCCCTTTCTTCCAAGTTGTCCATTTTATTGGCATATTTGCTGATAGTAGTCTCTTATGATCCTTTGTATTTCTGTGTTGTCAGTTGTGATTTCTCCATTTTCATTTCTAATTTAGTTGATTTGATTCTTCTCCCTTTTTTTTCCTTGATGAGTCTGGCTAATGGTTTGTCTATTTTATTTATCTTCTCAAAGAATCATCTTTTAGTTTTGTTAAGCTTTGCTATCATCTCCTTTGTTTCTTTTTATTTTTGCCCTAATTTTTATGATTTCTTTCCTTCCACTAACCCTAGGGTTCTTCATTTCTTCCTTTTCTAGTTGCTTTAGGTGTAAAGTTAGGTTATTCATTTGACTTTTGTCTTGTTTCTTGAGGTAAGCTTGTATTGCTATGAATCTTCCCCTTAGCACTGCTTTTAATGAATCCCATAGTTTTTGGATGGTTGTGTTTTCATTTTCATTTGTTTCTATACATGTTTTTATTTCCTTTTTGACTTCTTCTATGATTTGTTGGTTATTCAGAAGCGTGTTGTTTAGCCTCCATTTTTATATAGTTTGCATTTTTAATAGTTTCTTTTTTTTTTTCCTGCAGTTGACATCTACTCTTACCACACTGTGGTCAGAAAAGATGCTTGAAATCATTTCAATTTTTTTGAATTTACCAAGGCTAGATTTATGACCCAGGATGTGATCTATCCTGGAGAATGTTCCGTGTGCACTTGGTAAAAAGGTGAAATTAATTGTTTTGGGGTGAAATGTCCTATAGATAGCAATTAGGTCTAACTGGTCCATTATATCATTTAATGTTTGTGCTTCCTTGCTAATTTTATGTTTAGTTGATCTATCCATAGGCATGAGTGCACTATTAAAGTCTCCCACTATTATTATGCTACTATTAATTTCCTCTTTCATACTTGTTAGCACTTGCCTTACATATTGAGGTGCTCCTATGTTAGGTGCTTATATATTTATAATTGTTATATTTTCTTCTTGGATTGATCCTTTGATCATTATGCAGTGTCCTTCTTTGTCTCCTTTCACGGCCTTTATTTCAGAGTCTATTTTATCTGATACGAGTATTACTACTCTCCTGCTTTCTTTTGGTCTCTAATTTGCATGAAATATCTTTTTCCAGCCCTTTACTTTCAGTCTGTATGTGTCCCTTGGTTTGAGGTGGGTCTCTTGTAGACAGCATATATAGGGGTCTTGTTTTTGTATCCATTCATCCAGTCTTTGTCTTTTGGTTGGGATATTCAACCCATTTACATTTAAGGTAATTACTGAAAAGTATGATCCCACTGCCATTTACTTTGTTGTTTTGGGTTAGAGTTTATAAACGTTTTCTGTGTTTCCTGTCTAGAGATGATCCTTTAGCATTTGTTGAAGAGCTGGTTTTGTGGTGCTGAATTCTCTCAGCTTTTGTTTGTCTGCAAAACTTTTGATTTCTCCTTCATATTTGAATGAGATCCTTGCTGGTTACAGTAATTTGGGTTGTAGGTTTTTCTCTTTCATCACTTACATATATCCTGCCATTCCCTTCTGGCCTGAAAGAGTTTCTATTGAAAAATGAGCTGTTAGAGAGGGGAGTATTATACTCTGATTAAACTGCAGTGTTTTAGAAGCCTGAAACTCAGACTTGTCACCTTCACTAGTTTCTCCAGGGGTATAAAATTTTCTACCTGCTTTTTACTCCCTTCCTTGCCTACAGCATTTGCTATCAATTTCCTTGAAATCTTGACCCCTGTTCAATGTGCCCCTTCCTCCAGCCCCCACACTTCCCCTGAGGAGAGACAGGAAGGCTTGAGGGTCTGGAGATAGAGGAATGTTCTTCCTCTACTGGGATAAGGCTCTGGCAAAATCTTTTTTCCTGGAGAGGAGATCTTTGTTACATACAAGTACAGGGTGAATTTTACTGTGATTAATTTCCCCCTGCCTGCCTCTTCCAGAGCCATGAGAGAATCCAGTGGGGTTCCTGGGAGTTATGCTCATGAAAGAGTGCATTCTCCAAAGCCTGTTGGTTCTTGGCAATAAAAGCCAAAGAAAATTAATTGATTTTCATTTTGTTGAGTTGTTTTTCTTATTTTAAGGATGAGAAGGTGTCTCCCAGCTCTTTACATGTCAGAACTGAGACCCAAAGTCTCTGTCTCAAAAAATGAAGACATATTTATTTACTTACATAACAAATTCATGGGCAGGGTAGAGATAAAGCTTCCCTCAGGAGTAAACAGGACTGAGGCCTTGAGTGTTTCCAAGACTAACTTGTTGCTATTGCTGATTGCTGATCTGTTTTCTCCATGGCTACAGGCATCTATGGACTCACACCCTAATAGATGTTACCACACAAGCAAAGAATCTTCCTCTTCAGCTTCAATTAAAAAGAAAAACCTGCCAAGGGAGTGTGATTGGCTAACATTGTTTCACATGCCCATGCCTTGAATTGTGGCTATGGAGGGGGAGGACTGGAATTACTCCAGCCTGGACTATGTATACACACTTGGGGCCACATAAATGGGACCATTAGTAGAAAAGACAACAGAAATTCTTTAAAAGTATAAACATAAGCATTTCAGAAGGGAGAATGTAGAATAAAGAGGAAAAATAATCCACACCTAAGAAGGGGAAGTAGGAAATAGCTCACTGAAAGCAAACTTTGCCACTTCACAATCTCATGTACTTAGGAACCCCACCCCACTTAGAAACTCTTTTCAGGAAACTCTCTTATACTGTTGTTGGCCACTATGGAAAACAACATGGAGTTTCCTTAAAAAACTAAACAAAGAACTACCATACGAGTCAGCAATCCCACAGCTGAGGATATACCCGAGAAAACCATAATTCAAAAAGACATATGCACCCCAATGTTCACAGTATCACTATACAATAGCTAGGACACGGAAGCAACCTAAATATCCACAAACAGAGGAATGGATAAAGAAGATTTGGTACATATATACGATGAAATATTACATGGTCATAAAAAGGAATGAAATTGGGTCACCTGTAGACTTATGGATGGACCTAGAGAAAATCATAAGAATGAAGTAAGTTGGAAAGAGAAAAATAAATATTATATATTAACACATATACATGTGGACTCTAGAAAAATGGTACAGATGACCTTATTTGTGAAGCAGAAATGTAGACACAGACATAGAGAACAAACATGGATATCAAAGAGGAAAGGAGTGGGGTGAGAGGAATTGGGAGACTGGCATTGACATATATACACTACTATGTATAAAACAGGTAACTAGTGAGAAAATACTGCATACCTCGGGAACACTACTTAATGCTCCGTGGTGACCTAACTCGGAGGGAAACCTGAAAGGGAGAGGATATATGTACATGTATGACTCATTCATGATACTATGCAGTAGAAGCTAAAACAATATTGTAAAGCAACTACAGTGTGATAAAAATTAATAAAAGAAAGCAATACTTTTTAATCCCTTTCCATGTTAATGAGAAGGGATAATGTCAAGCCTTGCTTTTTATCGTCCTTCAGTAAAGTGGGTAACTAAGTCTATTAATCTGACAATACATTTAAACTGAGTTATACTGACAAGGGACTTCCACTATCTATTTTATCTAGTTGCAAACTGTCAGAATGTATCTCATGGGTGGGGGGATGGGGAGATCACAGCTGCTTTGTTTTATTAGCCAGTTTTATATTCCATGAATTCTTAGATTTGAAAAGGTTTAATACACAACTCAGGGCAGAGCTACAAGGCAGTGATCTCCACTATAAGCTGCTATACCCCCAAACCCTATAAAAGTAAAACTACCCTAGCTGGAATCAAGATTGCTAGGAGAAATATCAATAACCTCAGATATGCAGATGACACCACCCTTATGGCAGAAAGTGAAGAGGAACTAATGATGAGAGTGAAAGAGGAGAGTGAAGAAGTTGGCTTAAAGCTCAGGATTCAGAAAACTAAGATCACGGCATCTGGTCCCATCACTTGATGGCAAATAGATGGGGAAACAGTGTCAGACGTTATTTTTTTGGGCTCCAAAATCACTGTGATTGCAGCCATGAAATTAAAAGACACTTACTCCTTGGAAGGAAAGTTATGACCAACCTAGATAGCATATTCAAAAGCAGAGACATTACTTTGTCAACAAAGGTCTGTCTAGTCAAGGCTATGGTTTTTCCAGTGGTCATGTATGGATGTGAGAGTTGGACTGTGAAGAAAGCTGAGCGCTGAAGAATTGATGCTTTTGAACTGTGGTGGTGGAGAAGACTCTTAAGAGTCCCTTGGACTGCAAAGAGATCCAACCAGTCCATTCTAAAGGGGATCAGTCCTGGGTGTTCTTTGGAAGGAATGATGCTAAAGCTGAAACTCCAGTACTTTGGCCACCTCATGCGAAGAGTTGACTCATCGGAAAAGACTCTGATGCTGGGAGGGATTGGGGGCAGGAGAAGGGGATGACAGAGGATGAGATGGCTGGATGGCATCACTGACTCGATGGATGTGAGTTTGAGTGAACTCCAGGAGTTGATGATTGACAGTGAGGCCTGGCGTGCTGCAGTTCATGGGGTCGCAAAGAGTCGGACACAACTGAGCGACCAAATTGAACTGAACCCTAAAATGACTTCTTCATAGTTCAATCTGAATAAGATTGTCATATTTTGATTAATTCATGTTTGTTCATTCAAGTTTGACCTGAAATGGCCTTGTAAGTGCATGCATGCTCAGTGGCTCAATTGTGTATCACTCTTTGGAACTCCATTGACTGTAGCCCACAAGGCTCCTCTGTCCATGGAATTTTCGAGGCAAGAATACTGGAGTGGGCTTCCATCTCCTCCCACATGGGATCTTCCTGACCCAGGGATCAAATGTGTGTCTCTTATGTCTCCTTCATTGGCAGGCGGGTTCATTATCATCACACCACCTAGGAAGCCAGAAATGACCTTGAATCTACAAGAAAACTTCAAAGAAGGAACCAAAGTTTCAAAAAAACTTCCTGAAAAAAATAATTTTAAGGAGTGTAAGGTCTCTTTCTGTTAAACTCAACTTGAACTCATTTAAACCAAAAGGAAATGCATAGCCTCACATTAAAGACAAAAACTCCATGGATAGGAGGAAGGGCATAATCTAGGGGTCTAAACATCGTCATCAGGACCTGCTCTTGCTCCATTTGTTGGCTCTGCTCTTTGCAATGGGCTCCAATCTAATATTTTTCCGTATGAGTTGATTTCCAGTGGAACAGAAAGCATGCTTCTCTCTCACAACCCCACCAAACCTCAAGTTTACAGCTTGGGACTTCCCTGGTGGTGCAATGGATAAGAATTTTCCTGCCAGTGCAGAGGACACAGGTTCGATCCCTGATCCAGGAAGATCCCACATGCCTTGGAGCAACAAAGCCCATTCATCATAACTACTGAGACCGCATGCTGTAACCACTGAAGTCCCCACACTTAGAGCCTGTGCTCTGCAATGAGAGAAGCCATAACAACGAGAAGCCTGAGCATTCACAATGGAGACTAGCCCCCACCTGCCACAACTAGAGAAAGTTTGCAGGTAGCAATGAAGACCCAGCACAACCAAAAATAAATCAATAAATAACAGTCGCCCCACCTCAAAAATATAAAGCTTTTAACCACCTGGTTAGACTGAGTCACTTACTCAAACCTCACTGCATCACTGTGCCAGGTAATGACAACTCTTAACTGGAGAGGCAGGACTAAGAAGGGTGGAGCCAGCATTTGTAGACTATAAACTCAAGAACAGGAAGGGGTGAGTTCTTAGAAGACAATCAGGGTTTGCACTAAAATAGTATTAATAGTTATAGGTGTTACACAAGGATGATAGCAACAGTAGACATTTACAGGGTGCTTAATATGTGCTCAGAACTCTTCTAGGCATTTTAAGTGTCTTAACTAATGTAATTCTCAGTATCACCTCATGAGAAGATAGGCTGAGTAACTTGCCCAAAGTTATACAGTTATATACTAACTGCTAGGGTCTAACTAAAGTTATAAACTATTAGTAGAACAAGGATTTGAATGTAGGCAATCTGGCTCCAGGGTTAGTGCTATTAACCACTGCTCCAAACTGCTGCTTCAGAGACATGGGGCAATAAAACCCCAAGGGCCACCTAGAAGGCAGGGTAGAAGAGTAGACGCTGGTCAGCACCTCTTCTTAGAAGACAGTTCTTCATATGATCTTCAGCTGGCTGTACACTGCAGCCTGACCCCAGACTGCCTAGCCCATTTAGAAAACAAACCCACCTGGGATCAAAGGCTAAACATCTTGACTTGCAATTATATACACTATTTCAGTCCTATATGTCTACTCTCAGCTTTAATATATGGATTTCTATAAAAAAGCTTTCCCTTTGAAGAGAACCTTTGTTTATATATGAGTGCCTAAATCTGTTTCATTCTGTTTCTCCCCTGAAGGAAAACATCTCCAGTTCACAAATACTGTAGAACTCAGAGTGCTCCTCCATTCCTTTTCTCTGCAGACCCCATGGGAAGTCCACTGAGTTGGACGTTTGGAAACTGATTTCACCCTCCATGGCTATGCAAACCACCTGCGGTGCCCTTTGATGGCAGATGAGTTTTAAGAGAATCCCAAAGAGAATTTTCACTGGCAAGGCAAAACATCTTGTTTCTATCTGATAGAGAAGCTTGTGGAGCTTACAGGAAAAATCTTCTTAAGAAGATTTAAAGTCAGAAAAGGGAGTGGAAGTAGAGAAAGAAAACATTTAGAAATTAGGAGTTAGGAATTCTGAATAACTTACTTGAAAAAAAAATCTCGAATTCAGTGAAAAATATTGTATAAACATACTTGAGGAGTGTTATTTGGATTTAATTAGCTATTTTTCTCACTAAAATGATTTATGCCGTGTAACAAACCATCTAAAACCTAAAGACATAAGACACCAGTCACATCTGCTTTCTCATCAGTTTCCAGGCTGACTAGGGTGGTCCTTTTAAGATGGCTGGGTCGGGGCTGGCTGTGCTGTCCATAATTATCATCTTCCTTCTGGAATCAGCAGGTCAACTGGGTCATGACTTTCTCATGTCAACCGCAGAGATGGCAGAGGGAATGAGCCCAACTGTGCAAGAACTTTTCAAGCCTCTGTTTGTACTGTCAGTCCAGTTCCAAAGAAGACACAGAGCTGGCCACTAGGCATATGAAAAGATGCTCACCACCACTAATTATTGGAGAAATGCAAATCAAAACTACAATGAGGTACCACCTCACACAGGTCAGAATGGCATCATTAAAAAGTCTACAAATAACAAATGCTGGAGAGGGTGCAGAGAAAAGAGAACCCTCTTGTACTGCTGGAGGGAATGTAAATTGACACAGCTACTATGGAGAACAGTATACAGATTCCTCAGAAAACTAAAAATAGATTTATCATATGAGTCAACAATCCTACTCCTGGGAATATACCTGGACAAAAGTATAATTTAAAAAGATATGTGCACCCCTATGTCCATAGCAGCACTCTTCACAGTAGCCAAAACAGAAATAACCTAAACATCTGCCAACAGATGAATGGATAAAGATGTGGTACATATACACAATAAAATACCACTTAACCATAAAAAAAGAATGAAACAACGCCATTTGAGAATATCATATTACACATTATCATACCAAGTCAAGTAAGTCAAAAGAAGAAAGACAAATATCATATGGTTTCACTTATATGTGAAATCTAAAATATGGCAAGGATCTCTGAAACAGAAACAGATTCACAGACAGAGAACAGACTCATGGTTGCTGAGTGGGAGAGGGAAATGGATGGACTGA
Source organism: Budorcas taxicolor (assembly GCF_023091745.1). Taxonomy (NCBI): domain Eukaryota; kingdom Metazoa; phylum Chordata; class Mammalia; order Artiodactyla; family Bovidae; genus Budorcas; species Budorcas taxicolor. The sequence continues at coordinate 37,573,280 of NC_068910.1, forward strand.
GAATTTGGGTTTAGTAAATGAAAACTATTACATTTAGAATGGGTAGACAACAAGGTCCTAATGTATAGCACTGAGACTATATTCAGTAACTGTGATAAACCATAATGGGAAAGGGTATAAAAAAAAGAATGTATATGTGTGGATAAGAAAGTCACTTTGCAGTGGCAGAGATTGGCACAACACTGTCAATCAAGTATACTTCAATTAAAAAATATGAGACATAAAAAATAAAATAGAAAATACAGTGGAGAAAAAAAGAACTCTGCCCTCATGTATAAGGGACAAAGACATCTTGAATACATGCTGAGTGTTTTCTTTATAAAATATGACTTAGCTCCTGAGGTGGTTTCAAACTCTGAATGCCTGCCAACCCATAAGATTCTTCCTCAACCCACTCACAGATATTTCCTGCCCTTTTCAATCCATACCCATTTTTTATTACACAATAAATAAGATTTTAAAAATAATCTGTAAAAGGTGTGGGATCCTTTTCTGAGAGCAGGTTTTGACCTGAGGGGCTAGGGAGGACACAGCTGAACTCTTCCATTCTTTGAGGTTGTAAGATTCTACAATAAAGACAGGTGTGCACACTGAGTGCATTCTGAAAGCAGAACTCAGCTCTCTCACTACAGTATTGTGTTTGTGTTGATTTGGTCCTAATCTTTGCAACCCTTTGGACTATAGCCCACTAGGCTCCTCTGTCCATGGGATTTCCCAGGCAAGAATACTGGAGTGGGTTGCCATTTTTTCCTCCAGGGTATCTTCCTGACCCAGAGATCGAAACCTTGTCTCCTACATTGCAGGCAGATTCTGTACCATTGAGCCATCGGAGAAGTCAATACTGACAGCAAATACAGAGAAGTTCCCTAACTTTAGTTTCTGGAAGTGTATTGACAATTTTCAATTTGCTGGACCAATGAGCCGGTGGAGCAAACCTGGATGATCGAAATCTAACCAACTCTCAACAACTCTTCTACATGAAAGTCTTTTTAAAAGTGCTTCTGGAGCATCTGTGGTTTCTTCCTTCCCACTTGGTGCCAATAAACAGAAAAACAGGAAATGAAGGAAGGAAGGAGCTCTTTAGAAGGCCCCAAATGTAATCAGCTTCAGAGCAATTAAGAATTGACTGTATTTTTATTATCATCTAAATCCCCACTGAGGTCGATGCTAAAAGCTAATTCGTTCTGGCTGTATCTTTAATGTATGCAATTTATTTTTTAAAAGTTATTTGCAGAAGAAAAGCAAAAGAAGACAAAGCTTCTATTTTGATTGACTATGATTTCTTCATTGCTTGACTGGGTCAAATTAAACAGTTAAGTTATTAAGCCAGCCAAAAATGTCAAGAACTTTTTCATTGATGTAGACACAGAATACACAATAGAGAATGAATGCAAGTAAATTTGACTCTCCCCCAGATTTTCACTTCTGTTCTACTTTCTGCAGAAACACCTCACAATTCAACCTTCCAGTCTCCAAAGGATTTATTTAACCTGAAGTCTGCTTTTCTACTTTTCTTTGACTAGATAAACCTTGAATAAAATATTCAGTATAATATCTGTTAAAACACATCATTTATCTTGGAAAAAATATGATACAATAGAATACAAGTGCCCTTCTTGCTTTTAAAAATGGGTCACTCTAGAAGACAATGATGCTAACCACTGTACCACATCAGTCACTCTGCTTTATGTGATATTTGTAATTAGCAGATCTGGTTTAATGAAAACAGGATCTCATTGATACAGGAAGATTAGTAAGAGAAAATAACAAGTGCAGATCTTAGAATCCTTCTCTGTTGGGGATACAGCACTTATACTGACTAACTGCATTTTTGAGTGTTAAAAAAATCTTATTTCATGATTTCCCCCAAAGCTGTCACGTGGTCTCAGTGGGTGGTCAGGAAGTGAAGAACAAAACATCAGTGAGTTGCTTCTCAGGGAGTCTTCCCTTTGATCAAGCTTGGAGCCCAGACAGGAAACAATATGCTCATTGCTTTATTGCCACTGCAGATCGTTCATTAGTTGTAATTATTTTCTAAGATCTAGAGGGAGCCATCAAAAAAAATTAATCACGAATGGAAGGCAAGGCAGCCTTCTGTGATCATAAAAACACAAAGTGTTTTGGATATTATGGACTTTTTATGATTTACACTCAAACTTGAACGCAAGGGGGCATATGGCACATCAGCGTTTATTAACAAAGCATGGGGATTTATGATAAATCCTAAGTTTTGTTGTAAAATAAGTTGCCTTTTTATTGTGTTCTTAAAGTTGATTTTGTGAGTATGTGTGGAGGAGTCCTTTCTTGATTTTGACCTTGCTAGAAATATAAACTGGAAAAAACAGCATCCCATCGTTGAAGGGAGTTTAAAGATGAAGCCAGTCATGCAATGTTTGAGCTTCTCTAAGCAGTCTCACCAAATGCAGGGCATTCTTTCCTCTGGAGAAGCTTGTTTCATTCTGGAAAGTTCAGGTATTTGGAACTCATCCACTCTCTGACTTTACATACATGCTGACAATGCAGTTTCATAAAATAAGCCCAGTCTTTCTCCCATTGTATCCCTTCAAATAATGAAGAAGCTATTGGAATCCTTGCAATTTTCTGAAAGGTTCAAGACTGCAGGCTCTGGAATTCAACTGCTCAGGTTCCAGTCAGGCTTCTACCACTTACCAGAACCATCCTTGGGCAATTATTTAGACACTCTAAGCTTCAGTTGGGGTTCCCAGGTGACACAGTGGTAAAGAATCCAACTGTCAATGCATTAGAAGCAGGAGACGTGGGTTCAATCCCTGGTTGGGAAGATCCCCTGAAGAAGGAAATGGCAACTCACACCAGTATTCTTGCCTGGGAAATCCCATGGACAGAGGAGCCTGGTGGGCTGCAATTCATGGGATCATCAAGAGTTGGGCACAGCTGAGCACACAGTACACAAGCAAGCCTCACTTTCCTCCTTATGAACAAGGTTGTGAAGATTAAAGTGAGAACACTCACCTAAGTGCTTAACAGAGAGCTTGCCAAAAGGACAAGTGCTCGGTAACTGCTAGTTATTATTACTGACGTTATGACTATGATTCTGATGAAAAAATTTGCAATATGTCTTCATGTGACATGGTTTTGAGTCCCGTTATTATTGGGGTGACCAACTTATCCTGGCTTTAAAAGTGAAAGTCCACATCCCGGGAAGGTCTCTCAATGTCAGACAACCTGAGGTGACTAGCCACTCTACTCCTCTATTGGTTTCTCACTTCAGGACTTCCCCTCCCCCAGTTAAAGCACCTTTAAGGTGGCCCTGGAAAGATCTGCCACGTGAGAGAGTCCAGGTAAAAGCTGCCCGGATATACATGGGTATAACAGAGTCACTTTGCTGCACAGCAGTAATTGACACAACATTGTAATTCAGCTATACTTCAACAAAAATAAATTTTAAAAAGACAAATTTAAAAGTTGTCTGAGGCACCAAGAAATGTGTTTGGGTCTATTTATTGACCAATTGTTTGATCAAACCTTGCTTCTTTTTTGCCAATTCTTGTACATGTGATGCTGTACCCTTGGTCTTTAGACTCAGGCTCCCTGTGAACTAGCTTGGAATACCTCACGATGTATCTTATTTGATTCCTCACTGGTAAAACTATGTATGCAAGATGCTGCCTCACATTTCACAGAACCAAACTAATGCTCATTTTTGCTTACTTGGTGTTGAGTTGGCATGTCTCCTATGACACTGGATAAATCATCTTGTACAAACTCACAAGCACAGGCTTGGAATGAGGGAAAGTCCATTCACCTGCACTCAAACGTACTGGCTTTTCAACAACTTCATGAAGCTCTCAATGTGTTCTGTTCTCTAATGCAAGCTTTTTGTCTCTCTATATATTTGCATTTTGATTTTGTGAGTATGTGTGGAGAAGGCAAAGGATAAAAGGAAATACATACCCATTTGAATGTCGAGTTCCAAAGAATAGCAAGGAGAGGTAAAAAATCCTTCCTCAGTGATCAATACAAAAAATAGAGGAAAACAATAAACTGGGAAAGACTAGAGATCTCTTCAAGAAAATCAGAGATACCAAGGGAACATTTGATGCAAAGATGGGCACAATAAAGGACAGAAATGGTACGGACCTAAGAGAAGCAGAAGATACTAAGAAGAGGTGGCAAGAATATATAGAAGAACTGTACAAAAAGATCTTCATGACCCAGATAACCATGATGTATGGTGTGATCATTCACCTAGAGCCAGACATTCTGGAATGTGAAGTCAAATGGGCCTTAGGAAGCATCACTACAAGCAAAGCTAGTGCAGGTGATGGAATTCCAGTTGAGCTATTTCAGATCCTAAGAGATGATGCTGTGAAAGTGCTACACTCAATATGCCAGCACATTTGGAAAACTCAGCAGTGGCTGCGGGACTGGAAAAGGTCAGTTTTCATTCCAGTCCCAAAGAAAGGCAATGCCAAAGAATGCTCAAACTACCGCACAGATGCACTCATCTCACACGCTAGCAAAGTAATGCTCAAAATTCTCCAAGCCAGGCTTCAATAGTACATGAACTGTGAGCTTCTAGATGTTCAAGCTGGATTTAGAAAAAGCAGACGAGCCAGGGATCAAATTGCCAACATCCGCTGAATTATCAAAAAAGCAAGAGAGTTCCAGAAAAACATCTATTTTTGCTTTATTGACTACACCAAAGCCTTTGACTGTGTGGATCACAATAAACTGTGGAACATTCTTAAAGAGATGGGAATACCAGACCACCTGACCTGCCTCCTGAGAAATCTGTATGCAGGTCAGGAAGCAACAGTTAGAAATGGACATGAAACAACAGACTGGTTCCAAGTAGGAAAAGGAAGTACATAAAGGCTGTATATTGTCACTCTGCTTATTTAACTTATATGCAGCATACATCATGAGAAATGCCAGGCTAGATGAAGCACAAGCTGGAATCAGGATTGCCAGGAGAAATATCAATACCCTCAGACATGCAGATGACACCACCCTTATGGAAGAAAGTGAAGAAGAACTAAAGAGCCTCTTGATGAAAGTGAAAAAGGAGAGTGAAAAAGTTGGCTTAAAATTCAACAATCAGAAAACTAAGTTCATGGCATCTGGTCCCATACTTCATGGCAAATAGGTGGGGAAACAATGGAAACAGTGACAGACTTTATTTTGGGGGGCTCCAAAATCACTGCAGATGGTGACTGCAGCCATGAAATTAAAAGACGTTTGCTTCTTGGAAGAAAAGCTATGACCAACCTAGACAGCATATTAAAAAGCAGACATTACTTTGCCAACAAAGGTTCATCTAGTCAAGGCTATGGTTTATCCAATATCATGTATGGATGTGAGAGTTTGACTATAATGAAAGCTGAGCGCAAAAGAATTGATGCTTTTAAACTGTAGTGTTGGAGAAGACTCTTGAGAATCTTGGACTGCAAAGAGATCCAACCAGTAAAGGAAATCAGTCCTGAATGTTCATTGGAAGGACTGATGTTGAAGCTGAAACTCCAATACTTTGGCTAGCTGATGTGAAGAACTGACTTACCGGAAAAGACCCTGATGCTGGGAAGATTGAAGGTGGGAGGAAAAGGGGACAATAGAGGATGAGATTGATTTGATGGCATCACTGATGTGATGTACCTGAGTTTGAGTAGGCTCCAGGAGTTGGTGATGGACAGGTGATGGACAGTTAGTCACATGATGAAATAACTAGTCAATGCTTTTCTAGAACTTCAATACAGTGCTTCCTCTGCATTTATTTATCTTCTGCTCTGGCAGCCCTTTAACAAGGGAAAATGAGTTTGGTCAGGCCTAGTGCTTGGTTGCTGCAATAACTCCTTCCATTTACAACAGCTCCAAAGCCATCTATGTGCTTGCTGCAATGGACATGATTTCATGGAGAGACAGCAACAGACAGAGCAAAAAGCTGCAAGGTTTCTTCCATCGCAAAGGATAACGACATTTATATATCTATTTTAAGGCGATGTTCAAAGTAGGAAGTAATGAGCATGCTCTTGGCCTGCCAGGGGTCCCTGGATTCTCTACAGAAACTCCAGCTGCTACGTGATTCATGCAGTGTTGCATCCTTCACAAGCAAGAAGCCTGCACAATCTCATTTCTTAAAGGTTGTTATATCCTCCTTGCCTTCCAACTGCCTTTAAGATTTTGGCCATAAGCCACCTACTCACCAGGTGCAATTAATAATAGAAAACAGTCCCAGCACAGTTCAGAGTGTTCACTGCCAGATTTGGGTATTCTCAAGCATGGACTCCTTCTGCAGAGCAGGGTTTCAGACCTGCCTTAGCTTTCTTTTGATATTATGGTCTAGAAAACTGCCTGAGATTATAATTAACACAATGGTCCGGGGTGCACAGAAGGCACTTTTCTACTTCTCTTTCAAAATTCACAGCTAGATCTGCTCATCTTTAGGTTTTGAAAGAGGTTCCACATTGTTTATTCTCTTTTAAGACTTGTGATGTTTCAGATTCTCTTTCTCAAATGGAAGTTAGGGTATGGACTCCAACTAGGACTTCTGGTGTGCTGGTAACACATTACAAATTCTAAGCAAGTTTTAAGGAGGACAGGGTGGCCTTTGGAAGTCTTTATCTTTCTGAATTGTGTAGAATGTGATTATGTTCTTTCTGTTATTCCATATACATTTAATCTTTTATTAGATTGTAAGCTCTCCAAGAATAGCAGATTTTTTAATGTATTTTTGTGTTCTACCAATATCTGGAGCTACCTGGGTGGCTCAGTCAGTAAAGAATCCACCTGAAGTGCAAGAGACCTGGGTTCGATCCATGGGTCGAGAAGATCCCCTGGAGAAGGAAATGGCAACTGACTGCAGTATTCTTGCCTGGGAAATTCCATGGGCAGAGAAGCCTGGCAGGCTATAGTCCATGGGGTCTAGAAAGTTGGACATGACTTAACAACTAAACCACCACCACCACCGAACATTTAGCATGGGGTCTTATGTGCGTGTGTTTCTATGTGTGGAAGAACATCTTCTAAATACAGAAATTAATCACACATACCCCTCAAAGTAAAGACATTTTGCTAGAATTACAAGCTATCTATAAATTGGAATTCATCATGATGACTGACAGATATCATTAAAGGGGGTTGTGTAGTAGAGTTTCACAAAACAGTGTGTGGCTCCATGGTCCTGCCTTATCACCTGCACCTTCCAGGATGAACAACGCTAATGGCAACAATTTCTATGTACAGGGTGGTTAATTGATCACAAAGTCCATGCTTACTCTAGTGTTCAGCTTTTGAAGCAGGTTATCAATAACCCTATTTCACAGTCGAGAAAACGAAGACTCAGTGGAAGTGACTTAACTGTGGAAACAGAAGTACTAAGTGCAGAGCCAGGATGTAACTGAGCTATGTGGCTCCTGTCACCCTTCCCAGTGTGGACATCCATGTCCCTGTTGTTTTGCCTATACTTCCATGGTATGTGGGAAACAAAGGTAATGTCCAGCAGTAACTCAAACCATAAACTCAGGAATTCATCTCTCTTTCTCTCATCTCTCTCCCTCCAATCCATTAGCTGCTGCTGCTGCTAAGTCGCTTCAGTTGTGTCCGACTCTGGGTGACCCCATAGACGGCAGCCCACCAGGCTCCCCCATCCCTGGGATTCTCCAGGCAAGAGTGCTGGAGGGGGTTGCCATTGCCTTCTCCAATGCATGAAAGCGAAAAGTGAAAGTGAAGTCGCTCAGTCGTGTCCAACTCTTAGCGACCCCATGGACCGTAGCCAGGCTATGGTACCATACCCCAGGCTCCTCCACCCATGGTACCTTCCAGGCAAGAGTACTCGAGTGGGGTGCCATTGCCCTCTCCAGTCTATTAGCAGGTCCTCTTAATGTCTCCTATCAAATTTGCATTGGATTTGTCTTTCTTGATCTACACAGTTCACACCCAGGTCTAAGATAAACTACATTGTCCCTGCCTGGATGGCTGCAATCCTTCCCAAGGAGTCTTCCTCCTGTGGCTCTCACCTAAACACCAGGGTTCTCAACCTGATTGTGCGTCAGTGTCCTCTGAGGCCTTATTAGAGCACAGACTTCAGGGTCCACCCCGGAGTTTTTGGAACAGGTCTGGGAATTTCTCTCTGTAACAAGTGCCCAGGTATGCTGCTGCTGCTGGTCTAGGGATCATACTTTGAGAACCACTGCTATACATGATCTGGTTTTCCCGTAACAGCTGGAATGGTCTTTTCTGTACTCAAATCAGACCAAGAAGCACCTTTGCAAATAAGCTTCCTTCTCATTTACACTCATTACAAAAACCTGATCCCTCACACTGGAGTATGATGTCTTTTGGGCATGGCTTCAGATGCGCTGACTGATTTCCTCCTGGTTCACAGAGCCTTCTTTCCATTGCTCATCACTCAGCCTTCTTCCCACCTCAGAGTCTTTGACCAGGAATGTTCCTTCCCCAAATCTTTGAGCCTGTGGCTCCTCCTTGTCATTCAAATGTCGGCTCAAGACTGGTCTCCCCAGAGTTCTTCCCTGACTTTCCTCTTAAGAGCCACCCTCTCAGGGACTTTCATATTCCCTCAGTCTGATTTTCCTATTTGTTTTATTTAATAATATTCTCCTCCTTCCACTAAAATGCAAGCTCAATGAGAACCAGGCTGTAGTCTGCCTTATTTCCTTCTCTGAATTTGATGCCCAAAACCATGCCTGGTGCCTAGTGTACTCAGAAATATTTGATAAATAAATGAAGGAGTCTCCAAGACTCTCTTAAGAACAACAGTACCCTTTAGGCTTTAATAATCCAGCTAGAAAAAAAATAATAGTCCAGCTGGGATTCCCGGTCTCAGGCTTTCTGATTCATTAATTCCATGAATCCTATATCCTCCTTTCCCTTTGCAGAAACAACTACACAAGACCAAGGGTATCTTGCAGCTGTCCAGTTGGAAACAAATTATACGTAAAGAATACCTCAACCAAGAGCCACAGAACAGATTTTCCTCACTATTTGACTATAGGAGGAAAACAGACCCTATGGAGCTAAAGAATCTTGAGAGAGATGGGAAATTGACTCTAAGCACCACCCATAAATACCCTAGACTCTGCTACTGAATCCATGGATTGGATTAAGCTACAATCAAGAACAAGTGCAGTAGCGATAGGAGTGTGTAAGTAAATGAATAAACAGACAAAACATTTGTGGTTTGTATACTGTCCCATCTTTTAGGGAAAGGCCCAATCTTTTCTTCTTTGCATGCGTGGCCCTTGGCAGTGATTTCATATCTCCAGGGCTAGGACCCAAGTCTAGCCAATCAGATTACTCCATTCATCTTTTTTGTGATTGACCAAGAGATATGAAATTGCACCATGCTAAGTCATTGAGAGACTCCTCTATGAATTCTCCTGGTGGTACCACTAAATAGCCTCCCTCAGCATTTATGAGGGCCTCTCTGGTGGCTTGGTGGTAAAGAATCCACCTGCCAATGCAGGAGAGTCAGGTTTGATCCCTGGATTGGGAAGATACCCTGGAGAAGGAAATGGCAACCCACTCCAGTGTTCTTGCCTGGGAAATCCCATGGACAGGGGAGCCTGGGTAGCTACAGTCCATGGGGTTGCAAAGAGTCAGACACTATTTAGCAATTAAATAACAAATGCAGTCATGAGAAGGATGTGAGCTTGGGGGCTTTGGTGACCACCTGGTCACTGCATGGAGAGAACCCATCTGAGAAGTAAAGTCTAGATATAGAGACACACGGTCTGGATGAAGTGGGTTTAGCACCCGGATCCAAGTATGCTGAATCTGACATTTGGATTTCTTACTTAAGTGTCTTTGAAACATACACTGTCACAACAGAAAGGGTGCTGAGGGATCCAGAGTGTCCCACATTCCTTATGAGACTACTCCCTGAGTCTTCCTGCTGTGTTGTGTTATCTTTCTGTCAGCACCTAGCTCAGGGGCAGAAAGAACCACCCACAACACTGCACTGAAGCTACTGTGAATCTTGAGCCCACACACCACTGCAAGCATAGTACAGAAAATGTTATTAATAACAAGGCCTCCATTTCTATGGAGTTTTCTTTTAAAGATGCCGAAGAATCTAGCATATGTTTCTGTTCTCTTCACCCTGCTCCTGTAAGGACGAAGGAAAACAGATACTCCTCCCAAGCTGTGCGAACCCTAGGAAGTCATCCCACATCTCAGAGAAACCATTTCAAAAGTGTTAAAACAGAGGGAGAAACGTGAGGCAGAAGTTTCAGATCTGACATTCATGAGACTGGGAGGCATAATGTGAAATCATGAGTGTCTTGACTGCACGGTTTTCCAAAATAAAATGTTGATGTTGAATACCACTGTCTACAAATAGCATGGGAGAAAATTCATTCTACTTCATATGAGAATCTTTCAGTGTCACGAAAAGCACAGAAAAATCACTTCATGCTTCTTAACAGATCCTTTATCAAAAAGGAGCAGAAGATGAGTTGAAACAGCGCTAAGAGATCCACATACTCATTTTACTGCCAACTTCCCTAGGGAAATGACACTGTAATTTTACCATAAACGGTGGAGCATAAGTCAGTATAATGTGTCCAGGAGTCAAGCTCTGAACTGTAGACATCTTTCTGGTTTCTAAAAGCAAATCTGACTCTGTGAAATATAAGTTTACATGAAAAAAATTCACCTCAATCCTTTCTTCTTAAAGGGTTCCAATTTGACTGATAATCTACATTCTGCCACTTTATTCAAAGCCTTTAGGCCAATGTAACTTAAATGTGAACAAATTAGGAGGCACTGAACTGATGGGAATTTGTGTCATCATAAGCATGTGCCCTATTCATCAGCCCTTTGAACATTCAGTGTTTGTGCAATTGGGAAATATTCAAATTTATATTTATAGGACAGTTCTTGCTTCAAGTTGTAAAACAAAACATTGGAAGTCCAAGGGAAATACAAGAAAACTTTTCAAGAAAACATTGAACTGTCTGTTAATTGATAAAACAAATAGAATAAAAATTGCACAGAGAGGATGAGCTAGATGGAATTAAGAAGAAAAAGCTTATTCAAAGAACTGAGCTTTACCATGAGATTTTCTAGGGAGGCCTGGCGTGCTGCGATTCATGGGGTCACAAAGAGTTGGACACGACTGAGCGACTGAACTGAACTGAACTGAGGGACTATGTCTGTATTTGGCAGTATTTGAAGAATTGCATGTTTTTTTAGTAAGGATGGAAGGAGGCTGTTTATAAATGAGGGCCAGAAAAAAGTATTATGAGGCATGATTGAAGAACATATCATTTTACACCATCCAAAGTACCAGTTAAGTGACGAGAACACTCTCTTAAGGATTGGTGCCTTACAAACAGCAGCAGTAGTAGCTGTTTTTTTTTTTAGTGAAAGTACACTCAAATATTGCATGGAACAAACTTACACTAAAAGATTATAATTTAGGGCACTGAAATTAAAATTCACCAGAGCATGCTGCATTTTCATTGATTGAATCTGGAAACTCTATTTAGAAGATTCTTAGTGGAAGCTTATCTTCAAAAAAAAACGAGAGAGATTACAGATATTCCTGTCAACATCACATAGCGCTTACGAGGCTCAATTTTAGACAAAGGACACCATTTGATCTAATCCTTACAAAACTTGAGGAAAGCTTTATTACTTTATCCTCTTTTTCTCAGAGGGAGAAATTAAGGCACAGAGAAGTTAAGTCATTGGCCCATGATGACAAGCCAGTAAGAGGCAGAACCAGGAATTGAACCAATACAGTCTGGTTACAGAATCCACGCTCTACATGACCGTGAATTGTGCCAGGTGAGGACTGTGGCCACATAGTGGCTAAGAAAAACACCTCATCATGGCTTTTTCAACATAGTGAATCCTAGTGCTTAACTGCTGGCTCAGCCCTTAAAACCAATGCACAGTTTCTGGGAAAGAGCACTTCTGATCTTGAAGAGAACCTCTGATCCCTGTCCCTGGAGTTGGATGCCGCCTGGTGGTGCAGTCAATGGTCTCCTCACCTCCTCGCCCACCCCTGACTCCCCAAGCGCTACCACTGCCTCTCCCTGACTAGCTCCTGACAGTCATGCTGCAGTGGAATCACACGATGAGCAAGGCAGCGTTCCAGCTCCCCACTGCTCTCCTGGCACACAGTAGATGGGAGGACCCCAAGGAAGCCGAGGAAGGGGGTACGCCATCCACAGGCCTAATTTATTGCCATGGATTCAAATACTCACTAGGCTAAAAGCCCATTCCTTTGCACTACTTTGTATCTGCCAAGGTTTGTCCCCAAGATCAGCAGGGAACTCTTGACATATTTTCAAATAGGAGCAAATACCACAGAAATCCAACAAACACAGTACAAGAATTCCAGTGAGAAGAATTATATCTAATACTTAGGGTGCTTTCCAATGAACTGATGCTCTAATTTGTACACCGTAAATTAAAGCAAATCATAAATATGCATTGTTAGTATATTTAAAAATGATTAGGTCTTCGTATTGACTTATTTGGGATTTTCATAATGTTCTATCAATTTGGGGAGTGTTCAAGCATTTTACTTCTGGTGAGACATTTATTTCAATAAAGTGATATAAAACCCTTCACCCATTCCTATTTAGAGCTGAGGAATAAACCTATTTGTAATGACTCTTACATAAGACTTGCATTGAATACTTCCTTATTGTAATCTGACATTACATGTAATTAGAAATAATATGGGAGTGGAATCAATCATCCATGGCGGAGGGATTGAGATAAAAATGACTCATTTGACTGGGTTGATTTGAAAAATTAATAACAGCAGAGGTAATTACTAACCTGGGAGAGCCAGACTCTTGATCATCCTTGAACACTTTTAAACATGAAGTACACAGAGACTCATTACTGTAGGCACAGGCAGTGTGCTGGAGCCAACAATCAACTGGCTCAAGTGGCTCAAAACTCACATCCTCCAGATCAGTGCTTCTCAACCCAAGGTGACTCTGTCCCCAAGGGGACATCTGACAATGGCAGGGCACATTCTTGGTTGTCCCAACTTGGGGCATGGATGCTACTGGCACCCAGCAGGTAGAAACCAGAGAAGCTGCCACATATTTATTCTATAACACATAAGTGAGCCACTAGGGCACAGAGGTGGAGACGGCAATGGCACCCCACTCCAGTACTCTTGCCTGGAAAATCCCATGGACGGAGGAGCCTGGTAGGCTACAGTCCATGGGGTTGCGAAGAGTCAGACACGACTGAGTGACTTCACTTTCACTTTTCACTTTCATGCGTTGGAGAAGGAAACGGCAACCCATTCCAGTGTTCTTGCCTGGAGAATCCGAGGGATGGTGAAGCCTGGTGGGCTGCCATCTATGGGGTCACACAGAGTCAGACACAACTGAAGCGATTTAGCAGCAGCAGCAGCAGCAGCAGCAAGGCACAGAGGAAATGGCAACCCACTCCAGTGTTCTTGCCTGGAGAATCCCATGGACAAAGGAGTCTGGCAGGCTACAGTCCATGGGGTCGCAAAGAATCGGGCACGACTATGCGACTACCACTTCACTTTACTTCAGGACACAGAATTGCCCAGTGACAATACCGCCAAGGTTGAGAAACCTGGGCCCTAGGCGCTACCCAGAGACACTGACTGCCCTGACTCAGAGCTCACATGGAGGGTCATTAAACAGACGTGCTAAAATTCATTGCATCACATGCCCAAATATGGCTTGTTTATGCCTCAAGAAATCTGATGTACACTTTGTTTCATATTGTACAAAGTGGACAATGACCGCTTTGCTGGTAACCAAGACAGTATAGCAAGCAAACTACCTACCAAACCCCTCATCAGGTTCCCAAGGTCTTGAAGCAATATGATCTTCCCTGCCACCTTAGTCTATCAGACAATGGCAGGTTTTGTTGGGAAGGATTTAGCACGCCTCAGATCATGACATTTGCATGGCTTACTTACCTACTTCATTCTTTCAAAAATCAAACAACTATTGCTACTCCTTTATCTCATATGATACAGACACTATACTGTACTGTCCAAAGGAGTTAGCTATTTTCCGACATTCTTCCAGAGATCATATTTAATCTCAGACTGGATTTCCCAATATGCACCTTTCCCAGCTTCTCAAATGTTACACACTCATTTTATTAGAACTAAGGGGTTTTCAGAAATAACCAATACTATCCTTCCATTTTAGGATTCCCTGGTGGCTCAGCTGGTAAAGAATCTGCCTGCACTACAGAAGACCTGGGTTCGATCCTTGAGTTGGGAAGATTCCTACCAACTTCAGTATTCTGGCCTGGAGAATTCCATGGGCTGTATAGTTCATGGGGTTGCAAAAAGTTGGACATGACTGAGCTACTTTCGCTTTCATCCTCCCATTTTCAAATGAGGAAGCTGAAGTCTAACACCTTCCATAGTTACTTTTAGACTGTTACTCTTCAAGATACTTTTGCTGCAGCCTTCTGTAGAACAGTTTTATTTCTTCACTCCTCTGCTATAGTATTTCACCGTGTTACTTGCTTTGGGAATGAAACATGAGTAGAAATGGTGTGTGCCACTTTCCAGTAGAAATTTGAAGAGCTGGCAGGTGGTTCTATCATGTTCTATGCCTCTTTCTATGAAGCAAATAGCATCCTGAACAGGAACTGTTTATTCAGTTTAGGCTCCAGATTCAGGATGAAGCAAGGCAGAGCCACACCCAATTTGGAACAATGCAAACAAGAACTAAAGAGCCTCTTGATGAAAGTGAAAGAGGAGAGTAAAAAAGTTGGCTTAAAACTCAACATTCAGAAAACTAAGTTCATGGCATCTCGTCCCATCACTTCATGGCAAATAGATATGGAAGCAGTGGAAACAGTGAGAGACTTTATTTTTGGGGGCTCCAAAATCACTACAGATGGTGACTGCAGCCATGAAATTAAAAGATGCTTGCTCCTTGGAAGAAGAGTTATGACCATCCTGGACAGCATATTAAAAAGCAGAGACATTACCTTTCCAACAAAAGTCTGTCTAGTCAAAGCTATGGTTTTTCCAATAGTCATGTATGGATGTGAGAGTTGGACTAGAAAGAAAGCTGAGTGCTGAAGAACTGATGCTTTTGAACTGCAGTGTTGGAGAAGACTCTTGAGAGTCCCTTGGACTGCAAGGAGATCCAACCAGTCTATCCTAAAGGAAATCAGTCCTGAATATTCATTGGAAGGACTGATGTTGAAGCTGAAACTCCAATATTTTTGGACACCTGATGTGAAAAACTGACTCACTGGAAAAGACCCTGATGCTGGGAAAGATTGAAGGCGGGAGGAGAAGGGGACGACAGAGGATGAGCTGGTTGGACGGCATCACCGACTCAATGGACATGAGTTTGAGTAAATTCCAGGAGTTGGTGATGGACAGGGAGGCCTGGAGTGCTGCAGTCCATGGGGTCACAAATAGTCAGACATGACTGAGCGACTAAACTGAACTGAAACAAGAAATAAACCTTTTCTTCTGTAAGCTGACATGTGAGATCCTTCATTAATGCAGCATCATCAGCCTATACTGACTGATACAGTAACCCAGAAATTTTAAAAAGAGCTGATTTAAGCCCTAGTCCTTATTCAGAGAACAGTTTTTCGGTACAAAATGAACAAAATATAAGTCAGCTACACAAAGAATAACATACAACATTTGGGCATAGAGGCCTTGGTTTAAATATTTTGTGTTAGGTTCTATCCCAAAACTAATTGGAAAGGCTTTGCAGATTAACCCCACAACAGATCAGTTGCAATTGTGGGAATACTAAAAGGCAAAGTTCCTCAGCAAAGCCTAGACCCAAAGTTTAGACTTTTCATAAACCTCTCTTTCAGATTATACAGGAGGTAAATCATCTTACACAGTACCAAACATCACATGGTTTCAAAATCAAAGATAAGAGCAAAACACAACAAAACTCCTGAAATTCAGAGAGCAAACAAAATATAACAGAGAATGACAGAAAGAAAGGAAAAAGAAAGAAATTTCAGACGTGGCAGAGAACTATAAACATCATTTACGTGTACAAATTTACTGCATTATTTTCTAGTTAACGAGTTTTCAAATAAGCTGAGAACATTCTTTACTTAACACTGTAATTTCACAAACTGTCAAGAATAAAGAACTCCACTGGGGTAAATGAAGATATGCTTGAATTTTCCTAGTTGCCACCTTGCTAAGGCTTGGAGCTCATGTTCGGCTGTGTGACAAATGATTCGAAGCACTGTCAGGCAGTCGCAGGGGAGCCCGGGTTGCTTGCTATACTGTGTGCTGGGCTCATTACTGCGCTGCTGACAGCCCCGGCTGAGAAAGGAAACAACACTTGTTTCAGGAGTGGAGATGCTGGGGCCAGTGTGGCAGGGACTGACAAAGCAGAGGAGTTTTTGCTGTTATCACTGGAATGTTAACTCTCCCCAGCTATCCTCCCCAGGAGAAGGACAGGCATGCAGGGAAAGACTTAATGCCTTACAATGAGTCTCTGTATCAGCCCCTAACACAGGACCCGGCAAATGGCGTGTTCTCAGTAAATGTTTGTTGGATGAATGAATCAATGAACATCTCTCCTATCCAAACTTATCTGCTTTGTCCTTTTTTTCTCTCCTCTTGCCAGAAGAAAGACTGAATAAACTTAATGATATGGTGATAACAGAGTGTTCCAGTTTTCCACTTTGAGGTTTCAACCCACACTAATTATCTCCCCATCCACCTTCCTTCTCTCTATTGTACCCATTGCTCTAGTCCCACCAGTTCCGAACTCCTCTGAGAGATGAGCCTGCAGCTGACTCAACTCTGAATTCTTCCCCATGTTCAGCAAAGCATACTGCTCTTGGCAGGGGTCCTGTGTTTTAATTTTTAAAATGATGTTTTATATTCCTAATATGTTGTGTCTTCAAAATGGTTGCTACTTAGAAAACAGACAGGATGAGAATAGAAAATGATGAACACAAAAGAATGAATTGATGAAGGAAGGATTTCAGATGGAAAGGTGGGGAAATAGTTCTGGGACTCTTAACCTCCTATGAGACTGGATTTGAATCCTGGTTTAAAAACTGGCTTTAGTGTATGGTATCCATTCTCAGTGGGAGTGATATTGTCCCCAAGACAGTGAAAACTAGTTCTTGGGAGGCTGAAGATATTCTAAGATGTTACAACAGTTGGTGACTCTCCCAAAGGCCACAGTACATAAGTATATAGTACATACGTTACATTAAAATTTCACGAGACTGTGTGACTAGGAAAATACATTTAAAAAGACTCTATGAGGGAATGGGAAAGAATGAAAAATAGATTGAGAAATATTGGTTTATAAGGATGTTTTTCCCAGCCCAAAACAAAGTGGGTTGTGTATATTACTGTATATGTATGTATACATGTCGATAGCATAGGGGAGACAGATAATGCATGCAATTTTGCTAATAGCACTTTTGGGGAAATACCTAGACTTTGAGATATTTCCTTTCTTTGCAAAGTAAACATTAAATAACTCTGTTGATATCTACATTATAAAAATGCCTCTGGTTATTCTATCTTATACAAAAACCTGTGAGTCACTGTTTTGAACAATGGACAACTCAATCCAAGTGTAAAATGAGTCTTGTCAAATATTTAACAAAGAAAGTAGCTTTAAAGTCTGTGAAGATAATTACTTAGAGTCTGAAAGAGATCATGTTTCCTAAGACCCCGAAAAGGGGTTAAGTTAGTTATAGTCTTCAACTCATAGTAAATGATTGTCTGGGCTGTTTGCTTAAATCATTAATTCATTCAATGCACCCATGCTTCCCTCCCTCAACATTTCAATGTTTAACGTGCATTCTATTTGATACATTATTACAAAATGTGTTTTGTTGTACTATGTGCACGGATTTTCAATTTCTGTACATGGTAATGTTATGTATCCTGTAATTTCTTCCTCTGTTTTTACTGTTTTAAAGATCTCTCCATGTTGTTCTGTTGCTTCCTCT
This sequence comes from Budorcas taxicolor, assembly GCF_023091745.1. Lineage (NCBI taxonomy): Eukaryota > Metazoa > Chordata > Mammalia > Artiodactyla > Bovidae > Budorcas > Budorcas taxicolor. The sequence continues at coordinate 37,591,223 of NC_068910.1, forward strand.
GCTGCAAAATCCTCCTGGATGTGTGTCCACAATGACTAACCCACCACTGTTCTACAAACGCACACCCAGACTGTCTCCAAATCCTCAGTAACCCAAACACCCTGGCAATGCAGACCAGGGTTACCTGGGAAGAATCCAAGGTGGAGACTTTCCAGATTCATCCTGAAGATGCATAAACCATTTTAAAAAACTTGGGGACATCACTTGCCATAATCATATGAGTCTCCCACTGTTCAGCAGTATTTTATATTTCTGAGATATATTCCAGTTTACTATGATAAATATTTGTACACTGTTGAATTCAGTTAGTGTATTTTATACAAATTTTCATAAATAGAATGAGCCTATAATTACTATAATTTTTTTCCTGTTCTTCTCTTTATATTTGGAATTAAGGCTACTCTAGCTCCACAAAATGATCTGCATAGCTTTTGCTCTTTTTTTTTTTTTCTTGAACAACTTACATAACAAAGAATCAACGTTTTCTTAAAAGTTGGGTAGAACTACCAGTGGAAACATCTGGATGTGCAATTGGTTCAGACTTTGATTATCATTTAAAAATAACTGAACTCAAGCCATCCATTTCTTCTAATTTTCTAGGAATTGATCCATTTCCATTAAACACACAGAACGAATACAATATAGCTGTTGATAAGCCTATCAGTCTTTATAAATGTCTATTGTATCTATGGTTATTTCTTTTTATATCCTGTGTTTGTTAATAGCTTTAAAGGTAAAGTCGCTCAGTCGTGACCGACTCTTTGCGACGCCATGGGCTGTAGCCTCCCAGGCTCCTCTGTCTGTGGGATTTTCCAGGCAATAGTACTGGAGTGGATTGCCATTTCCTTCTCCAGGGGATCTTCCCGAACCAGGGATCGAACCCAGGTCTCCCACATTGTAGGCAGACGCTTTACCGTCTGAGCCACCACTGAGGTAAAATTTAAATAGCATAAAATTCAGTTGCTTAAATACACTAAAGTGTTATCTAAGGATTTTGAGTAACTTTAGAGTTGTGAAATGATCACCACAATCCAGTATTAGAACGTTACCATTGCCCCCAAATGGTCCCACTGTGAGGGTGGAGAGCCATGTAACCACATGGCTTTGGGCAGCTACTAGTCCACATGCTATCTCTATAGATTAGCCTTTTCTGGTCTGAAATTTGTATTTGTTTTTGTTTATTTACATGAAACTTTTCAAAGAATCAACTTTTAATTGTGTTGATCTTCTCTACTTTTTTCCTTTACTCCACTGATTTTGAAAGAGTTCTTCTCAGCCTGTCCCTCAGTGACAGTCAGTAGCTACTGGAGCAGGACTAACGACACAGGCCCATTCTTTGCTTTGATAATCGTTTAAGCTGTGCCTGGGCACAGTGTCTGCTGAGCCTTTTCTCTTTGTAGCCTGTGTGATTTTCACATTTCCTGGGCAGGTTGCCCAAATCCTGGTTACCCTCAGACATCAGATGGCCAGGTCCTGTGAAGGAGACCCTAAAACCACTGGAGGAGAGAAGGATGCTGAGCTTCCCAGTTTAGCCATCCAAGCCCCCAAACCTGTCTAGGATCCCTAAATTTTAATTTATACCATTCGGAGTCACTGTATGCTTAGTAAAAATAAAAGGCAAAATATGAAGTGGCTAGTGAAGCCCTTTATGGACAAAGGGCTTCTACGCTTGAGTTACAAAACCAACAGTTTCTGGTTGTTAAGGAACCAGAAGACTCCCAACAGTGCCCCTGAAATTAAAAACCAGAGTTGCATTTAAGGGACTAGAAAAAATTTTGATGTCCTGTGTCTCTTGTCTTGCTTTGCAAACACGTGCCTCCATCTACCCCCTTTCCTTCCACTCCACACACTAACTATAGGTTGGATCCCATGGAAACTTTTAAAATCTTCTTTATGGATCTGTACCCTTACCAATCATCGGGAAAGAACAGGGAGCAATATTGAGCACCTAGAGTTGGCAAGGCACTTCAAAGAATTTTCTTTTTGAAAAATTATAGTCGTCCTTAACGTTTGGCACCATTATCATTCCAATATTAGAAATGAGGCAACTGGGGGAGATCAGAGGGCCTGTCCAGACCCATGCCACCCCAGTCATTTAGTGACTTCCTAGGGTTACACAGATGGAGTAAGAGCCAGAATGAAAGCTAAGACCCATCTCACTGCAAGTTTCAAGGTCCTTCTGACAGGGATAGAGTAGGTTAATTAAATAGTGAATTTAAAAATTCAACTAGGGATTAAAAAGAGAATTTTGAGCGAGTTTGAGAGACCATTATAAGCTAATGACCACTCAAGAGAAGAAACCAGTAACCTAGCAACAATCCATAATCCTTGAAGGAAGACCAGGTACATTCAAGCACCAGGCATGCTCAGCTACCATTTTGAGAGTTGAAACACAAGACAGAAGATACGGGGTATGAATCTTGTGACATGAAGTCAGGGAGTCAATGGTCCTTGAAGAGTAGCATTTCTGCATGTAGCCAAGACAGGAATGTAAGTGCAAGGGGAAAAAAATTGGTGAAATAGGACATTGTACCAAGTGAAAGTGAAAGTCGCTCAGTCATGTACGACTCTTTGCAACCCCATGGACTACAGAATCAATGGAATTCTTTAGACCAGAATACTGGAGTAGGTAGCCTTCCCCTTCTCCAAGGGATCTTCCCAACCCAGGGATTGAACCCAGGTCCCCCACATTGCAGGTGGATTCTTTACCAGCTGAGCCACAGGGAAGCCCAAGAATACTGGAGTGTGTAGCCTATCTTTTCTCCAGCAAATCTTCCCAATCCAGGAATGGAACCGGGGTCTCCTGCATTGCAGGAGCTATCAGGGAAGCCTACATTATACCAAAACCACAGGCAAAGGAGCACATTCCTGAGAGCAAAGAGGGCTACATTTTTATAACCACAGAAAAGTGAGGAGGGAAGAAAACCACCATCTTCCTCATTTTGGGGCAGAAATCATGGCTCCTCCTCTGACTCTAGATGACCTAACCAGGACTGTCATGGCACTGCTTAAATCATACGTATATAAGCAGAAGGGTGGTGACATATAATAAAACATCTATGTTTTAACGATGTAAGCCAATGATGTCTGCCCAAACATGAGGAAGAAAGTGGTTTTCTTCCCTCCTCGTCTGCTCCACGTGTGTCATTCTGGGGCCTAGAAAAAAAGGGACAGAGGCTGCCTGTGGTTTGAAACTGGCACTGGACACTTCTGCTCACATTCCACGGGCCAAAGCAAGCCACACAACCAATCCCAGCACTGCTGGGGTGGGAAAAGAACTCTCCAGGCAGCAGAGAGGGAGGAAAGAGTGAGTATCTGCTGATCGAGAATCTAACTTACCACATGCAGAAAAGCAGTAGTCAGTATGATGAAAACCAAGCAGTCTAAACTTTCAGTTAGCCACCACTGCCTGCAGAAGCAGGGTTTCTTGATAAAATGCAGGATGCTCAGTTACAGTTTGAATTTCAGACAAACTTTTAGCAGAAGTACAAATAATTTAGCAGAAGTGCACCCAAATACCACATGGGATACAGGACAATACTTATCCTAAACAAGAATTCTTTTGTTTATCTGAGATTATTTGTATATTCACTTGCTAAACTGTCCATTCTATGCAGATAGATTTTAGTTTAAGGCTACTTTTTTTTTTCCTTATAAAAAGGGAGAGATTAGCAAATCTTACAGATATTTCAGCATTAACCTGAAACCTTCCCCTCAATATAAGAATGACAAAAAGAGAACTGAATGACTGTTGCAGGTGGAGAGAGGAGTCCAGGGACCTGGGAGAGGCTCCCTCAGCTGCAGAGCCAGTGGCCGAGATCCTTCTCACCTTGCGACGCTTGGTGAAACTCTGGATTCTAATCTTTGCAAAGATAGGCAGAGTTGGATGCCTTCTTCTCCTCAGGATATTTGTTTCTACTTTCCAGAATGTCTAAAGGTCAGGATGTTTATTCTGATTTCAGGTTTAAGGTGTGTGTAATAAGATACGAGGTTTTCAGTAACTTCTGGCAGTCATAATTAACTTCTACAATAGCCATGCTCATCCCTAACCTTAATAGGTACACCAGAGCTAAGGGGAGACGGAGACTTCTCAACTTCCCCAAGATTCCTGAGTTAAGTGACTAGATGCAGAGCAGTTATTAATTATAAGTCAAGAACAGTGGGCATTTTCCTCATGGTTTGAAAACTGCAAATCACCTGCTCTGGCTACTGTGGTCCTTATGTGGGCCTGTGGGATTGTGCTGCTCTTGTATTTTACGAGAAAACGACAAGACTGGGTTTAATTTAGGCTGCCTCTAACCCAGCTCAGAAACAACGAAGCACAAATTCAGTGCAAACCAGAGAGCACTCTTAAGTAACGCTGTCTCAAATCCTGTAAAACCCTATGTGATGGGATCGTGTGCTTGAGGTGAGAGCTTCCAAATAGCTAAAATAGCCTGATTTCTTGGAGTCTGTTCTGGTAGCTCTGATGATCTGAGAACCCCAACTACTTGTTCAAATTTTTCAAAGTCTGGAATAATGCTTGCTTCACATTCCCCCCTCTCCTTTTCCTCTTCTTCTTTCTCATCCTCTATGGAACCTTCCCAGATCTCTATAGCCTCCAGGATTGAACTCTGAACTCACAGCCTTTGATCCTTGTCCCACTTATTTGGTAATGAACTGAGCCTTGGCAATATGAGGTCACCAACACTGTTTGTGTTTGGGAGAAGGGGGTGGCTGTACAGTTGGGGTGTTGGAACACTGCTATATCCTGAATGGCCTTATCTTTACCTCTGCTTATGTTTGGGGTTGGCAAATTCTTTTCTCTACAGACATACACACATGCACACACACACTTATTTTCATCTCTGGAGTTTTGTTATATCTAGGTCAATTTCCATCATGAATTGCCAGCTCCAACTTTAGCCTCAGAAAAACATCCCTGATCCTTGAATCAGAGTTACAATACCCTCCATGATACTCTCATGGCCCCTCCACTACCTATACCAGGAGTTAAGTAAGATTTTCCATAAACGCCCTATAGTAAATATTTCCAGCTGTGCAACACATATAAAGCCTCTGTCACAACTACTCAACTCTGCCACTGTAGTGCAAAAGTAGCCTTGGATGTGGATGCATTCCAATGAAACTTTACTGATAGTGAAATCTGAATATCATTTCATCTTCATGTATCATTTGTTTTCGAACCATTACAAATATAAAAATACTCCTAGCTGTAAACTAACGAAATGGTAGGCTGGATTCGGTCCTTGGGCTGAATTTGCTGGCCTCTGACCTAAACTCTCGTTTGTTTACTTGACTTTTTAAATCCTATTGCACTAAAATTTCCCCTCAGGAACTTCCCATCTTGAAATATCTAGGTCCAAGCAGGGCACCTGGTTTGTGTGGAAGAATTTAAGCTTTAGCATCTCAGATTTCATAGCTAACCACCTGCTCTGTTCCACTATGGTCCTCACATGAGCCAGTGGCATAGACCACTATGATCTCTAATTAGAAGATGGATGTTTTAGTTGTATTTCAGTAACATGAAGCTCTCTTTTTCCCCCTACAACACAAAGACAGGAAAAAAGCACAATATCAGTACAAACCTGAGAACATTAAAAGGACTTTCAATCCTTTAAAGTCTTTTACAATAGAATTGTATGTTTGGGAGAAGGTCCTAGCCACTGTTCTATAGGTAAAATTATTCTATTTATTTTTTTCTCACCTACCATGTCTTTGTTCAATAGGTCCTGCTCACCTAGAAAACCCTCTGTGCTTTTTAAATATCTTTCAAGGCATGGACAATTCACTTTTCTTATCGTCCATGAAGTCTCCTCAGACCCATGAGTTTACATAAACTGTTCCCATTGTCTGGGATTTTCTTCTCCGTGGTTAACTCTTTCTTATTTTTAAGACCTCAGCTTTAAAAGCACATTGCTAGAGAGGCTTCATCTGACCACCTGTCAACACAGACACCCATCCCCATTCTGCATCACAATACTGGTCTTTTCCTCTCCCAACACTATCATGATTTTTAACTCCTTCCCCAATACCATGTTTGCTTTTTATGTCAACAGTCTAGCACAGATCCTGACACATAGGAGGTTCTCAATAAATATTGATTGAATGAATACACAAGAACTTCACCGCCTGAGTGACAATCAGTTCAGTTCAGTTCAGTTGCTCAGTCGTGTCTGACTCTTTGAGACCCCATGAATTGCAGCACGCCAGGCCTCCCTGTCCATCACCAACTCCCAGAGTTCACTCAAACTCATGTCCATCGAGTCGGTGATGCCATCCAGCCATCTCATCCTCTGTCGTCCCCTTCTCCTCCTGCCCCCAATCCCTCCCAGCATGAGTCTTTTACAATGAGTCAACTCTTTGCATGAGTTAGCCAAAGTACTGGAGTTTCAGCTTTAGCATCATTCCTTCCAAAGAAATCCCAGGGCTGATCTCCTTCAGAATGGACTGGTTGGATCTCCTTGCAGTCCAAGGAACTCTCAAGAGTCTTCTCCAACGCCACAGTTCAAAAGCATCAATTCTTCGGCATTCAGCCTTCTTCACAGTCCAACTCTCACATCCATACATGACCACTGGAAAAACCATAGCCTTGACTAGATGGACTTTTGTTGGCAAAGTAATGTCTCTGCTTTTGAATATGCTATCTAGGTTGGTCATAACTTTCCTTCCAAGGAGTAAGGGTCTTTTAATTGCATGGCTGCAGTCACCATCTGCAGTGATTTTGGAGCCCCCAAAAATAAAGCCTGATACTATTTCCACTGTTTCCCCATCTATTTGCCATGAAGTGATGGGACCAGATGCCATGATCTTCGTTTTCTGAATGTTGAGCTTTAAGCCAACTTTTTCACTCCTCTCTTTCACTTTCATCAAGATGCTTTTTAGTTCCTCTTCACTTTCTGCCATGAGGGTGGTGTCATCTGCATATCTGAGGTTATTGATATTTCTCCCGGCAATCTTGATTCCAGCTTGTGCTTCTTCCAGTCCAGCGTTTCTCATGATGTACTCTGTATATACGTTACATAAGCAGGGTGACAATATACAGCCTTGACGTACTCCTTTTTCCTATTTGGAACCAGTCTGTTGTTCCATGTCCAGTTCTAACTGGTGCTTCCTGACCTGCATATAGGTTACTCAAGAGGCAGGTTAGGTGGTCTGGTATTCCCATCTCTCTCAGAATTTTCCACAGTTTATTGTGATCCACACAGTCAAAGGCTTTGGGATAGTCAATAAAGCAGAAATAGATGTTTTTCTAGAACTCTCTTGCGGAGAGTTCCAGATCCATGATCCAGCAGATGTTGGCAATTTGATCTCTGGTTCCTTTGTCTTTCTAAAACCAGCTTGAACATCAGGAAGTTCACAGTTCACATATTGCTGAAGCCTGGCTTGGAGAATTTTGAGCGTTACTTTACTAGCGTGTGAGATGAGTGCAACTGTGCGGTAGTTTGAGCATTCTTTGGCATTGCCTTTCTTTGGGACTGGAATGAAAACTGACCTTTTCCAGTCCTGTGGCCACTGCTGAGTTTTCCAAATGTGCTGGCATATTGAGTGCAGCAGTTTCACAGCATCATCTTTTAGGATTTGAAATAGCTCAACTGGAATTCCATCACCTGTATTTAAATCCCAGAACCTCACTTTCTAACCTTTCTCAGGCAATTTACATGGTAAGCTGTGTTTTTCTGTTTAATCTATAAAATGAAAATAACCTGTTTCATAATATTGTTATAACTATAAAATGAGAATTGCACATGTAAATGGTTGGCACAGTGCAGGGCACACAGGAAGAAGATAAGTAGCAATACCTATCTCTCTATCATCCATCAATTACTATCATTATATAGCTCTTGAATATATGAATTCATATCAGAGAAAATCCAACTAATGTTTTTAAATCTGTTCTTCGTCTTTGGATGTGTCATGCTCAAAACCTCTAATTTGCTTTATTCTATGAAAAACCAGAACAAACAACCCAAACTGTCAGAGATTTCTCACATTTTCAGTGTCTCATCCTGTAATTGCCCTTGGATTCTATACATGGACAGTGCATCCAGCCCTGGGTGGGTCTTTCACTAGTAAGACTAAATTCTGAGCCACTACCTTTGCCAAACATACTTTAAAAAACATAAGGAATATTATCAGTTAGTCAATATGGTGGATGCTGGTTAGTCACATTTTATTATTATTTTTAAAAAATATCTGCCTCAGTTTTTAGCATTGGGATGTCTCCATCTAGCTTAAGTTTTATGCTAATGAAAGTAAGACTGTCTTCTTCAAGACTCCAGAAAGGTACAAGGAGTTAAGTGTTACAATTATCCAATGAGTAGACTTGGACAGTGAATCTCCAAAAGGATGAATTGTTAATTACAGCTGGATGACGATTACATTACACTCTCCATGCTTTCAGGATGAACTGGAGTTTAGCAGACCTTAAATAATTATAGGCATCAAACTAAAAGGCAGAGGGGGGTGATATCAGAGTTTGATGAACATGCATATGAGCATAACTCAGATCATGTTTGAAAATTCTTTTTTACTTCCCTGCTTTCCAGGATACATATGATAGTGTACATTTTATTAGACCATAACATTTCCCTGTTCTAAATCATTGGTCAAGAAGAAAATATTGATGCCTTTTGAAAACCGAAGATATGAACAACAGATACTATGAACAGAATTTTAATATTAATGCCACACAGTACTATGCTTAAGTGGCTGTTTTGAATTGACATGGTCCTTTTTTCTTTGAAAGGTTCGCTATGGTTTTCCAAACTTTCCATAGGTGGCAGCAATTGTGGTGCCAGATTAAACAATACTTTAAAGAAAAAAAAATCCTCGTACCTTTTGGTGACTGAATTTGTTCTTTTGTCCCACTTAGACTTTACTATGCACATACTGATATGCATCCTGAGTGTAGGTGCTTTATTGTGACATGCCTATGGTCTTCACTGCCCCTAAAACAATGTCTAGTACAAATGTCAATGAATTAATAATATGTGAATAACAAATGTGTGACCAAATGAATATCATGCAACAATGTAGTTTTAACAGTTTTCTACTCAATATAAGAATTATTATCCGATAATATGAATCTGTTAGGAGTGCTCTCTCTCGAGTGCAGCAGAAATAGGCCTTCTCCTCCTTGAAATTTTCTGTTCAACAGTCTTCACCTGAGAACTTAAGTGTGTTTGGAACGTGCAACTCCCTGGCTTCCTGTCAGTAATGAAACAGGGTTCTAGGTCTGACGTGAATCTACCTGTACCTACGATTTTTGCTATCATTACCGAAGACCTATTCAGGGGTTTGCATTTTGCAAGAGGAATATTGTGCTAGGCCATATAATGGTCCCCAAAGGTATGCAGTCCTAATCCCTTCAACCTATGAATCATACCTTTTACGGAAAAGGGATTTCTGCAGATGTGATTACATGAAGGATCTCTAAGTGGGGAAATTGTCCTGGATAATCAAGGTAGATCCCAAATGCAATCATTAACATCCTTATAAAAACGAGGCAGGGGGAGATTTCAGACAAACTGAAGAGACTGACTGGAGTGACACACCCAAGAGCCATGAAATGCTAGTAGCCACCAGAAGCTGGAAGAGGCAAGAACAGATCTTTCTCTAGAGCCTCTGGAGGGAGCATGGCTTCATTTATGACAAACCCATGCCAATACAGTACTCAGTGGTGAAAAGCTAAAAGCCTTCATGCTACAATCTGGACTAAGACAAGGATGCCCACTCTCACCTTTCCATTCAACACAGTATTGGGAGTCCTAACCATAGCAATCAGACAAAAAAAAGAAACAAAAAGTACCCACATTAGAAGGAAAAAGGTAAAATTATCATTATATACAGATGACATGATTCTATCTGTAGAAAACCCTAAAGACTCCACACAAAAGCTACTAACTGATAAACAAATCCAGCATGTTAGCTGGTTACAGATGAACAAACATAAATTGATTGCATTTCTTTACACAAACAATGAACTATCAGAAAAGGAATGCCAAGAAGCAACACTTTTCAAAATTGTACACTCTGAAATAAAATACATAGAAATAAACCTGAAAAAGGAGGTCAAAGATTTATATTCTAAGGAGTATAAAACATTAATAAAGGAAATTAAATATTATTCAAAGTAATGGAAAGATATCTCATGCTCTTTGATTAGCAGAATATTGTTAAGATGGTCATACTACCCAAGGCAATCTACAGACTGAATGTGATTCCTATTAAATTACCCATGACATTTCTCACAGAGTTACAATAAGTACTCCTAAAACTTATATGGAGCCATTAAAGTCTTCAAATTGCCAAAGGAATCCTGAAGAAAAAGAACAAAGTAGGAACCATAACCATCCCAGATGTCTGACAACACTACAAAGATATAGTAATCAAAACAGCATGGTACTAGCACAAAAACAGACATATATGGATCCACGGAACAGAATAGAGAGCCCAGCAATAAACCCACACACCTATGGTTAATTAATCTTTCACAGAGGCGGCAAGAATTTACATTGGTAAAAATTCTTTTTAGCAAGCAGCATTAGGAAAGCTGGACAGCTACATATAAATCAAGAACACAACCTCTCACCATACATAAAAATAAACTCAAAGTGGCTTAAATGCTTAAATATAAGACATGATAGCATAAACTCCTGGAAGAGATCATAGGCTGAACATTCTGACATAAATCATACCAATGTTTTCTCAGGTCAGTCTCTCAAGGCAATATAAATGCAAAAATAAACAAATGGGACCTTATTAAGCTTGCAACTATTTGCACAGCAAAGGAAATCATCAAAAAATAGAAACAAAAAATGAAAAGACAAACTAATGGATGAAAAAACTTGAGCTGGCCAAAAAGTTCGTTTGCTTTTTCCTTAACATTTTATAGGACGTTAAGGTAACATATGATGCAACTGACAACAGCTTAATTTACAGTCTGCAAACATCTCATACAACAACAACAAAAAACAAACAACCCAAACACACCTAAAGGACAGCAGACCTAACAGACATTTCTTCAAAGAAGAAATACAGCCAGTAAGCACATGAAAAGTTACTCAACATTGCTAATTATCAGATAAATGCAAATCAAAACTACAATGAGGTACCAGCTTCCACAGGTCAGAATGGCTATCTTTAAAAACTCTGTAAGTAACAAATGCTAAAGAGGATGTGAAGAAAAGGGAATCCTCTTACACTGTTGATGGGACTGTAAGTTGGCACAGCCACTATGGAAAACACTATGGGAAGTTACACAAAAAACTAAAATTAGAACTACCATATGATCCAGCAATCCCACTCCTGAGCATATATTGAGACAAAATTCTAATCCATAAAGACACATGCACCCCTATATTCAAAGCAGCACTGTTCACAATAGCCAAGACATGGCAACAACTTAAAAACCCATCAATAGATGAATGGATAAAGAAGATGTTATACGTATCCACAATGAAATATTACTCAGCTATAAAAAGGAACAAAATAATGTCATTTGAAACAACATGGATGTAAGTAGAGATTACCATATAAGTGAAGTAAGTCAGAAAGAGAAATTACCATATGATATCACTTACAGGTGGAATCTAAAATAGGACACAAATGAACTTATCTGTGAAACAGAAACAGACTCTCAGACACAGAGAACAGACTGTGTTTGAGAAACGGGAGGGGGCTGCAGGAGTGGTAGGGTGGGAAGTCGGGGGTAGTAAATGGAAGCTATTATATATGGAATACATGGACAACAAGGACCTTCTGTATAACACAGAGAACTATATTCAGTATCCTATGATAAACTATAATGTACAAGAATATAAAAAGAATGTATATATATAAAACTAAGTCACTGCTGTACAACAGAAATTAATACAACATTGTAAATCAACTATACTGCAATTAAAAAAAAGAAAGGAAGAATCTCAGGTTCTATCTCCAGAAAAAGAATCTGCAATTTACCAATATCAGAGGTAACTCATTAATACTTTCAATTTAAGAGAATCACTGCTCTTAATGATCTAAAAGGCTTTAGCCTTTTGACGAGAGGCTGCTTCTCACTTGTCAGAAGGTGTGAGGTTCACTATTTGGTGGAGGACAAGTGTTCCATAACAGGCTGGCATATGTGTGCATGCTCAATCATGTCCAGCTCTTTGTGACCCCATGGACTGTAGCCCACCAGACTTCTCTGTCTATGGAATTCTCCAGGCAAGAAAACTGGAGTGGGTTGCCCTTTCTTATGCCAGGGGATCTTCCTGACCCAGGAATTGAACCCACGTCTCTTGTGTTTCCAGCATTGGCAGGTGGATTCTTTACTACTGCACCACCTGAGAAGCCCAACAGGCTGGTGAGAGCCCCATGAATGCCTGAGGGTGGAGCCATACTGCAGGTAAAAATCTCTCAAACTAGAATCCCAACACATGTTAGAGAGGTGCAATGTATAAACGGCAACTATCTTGCAGCTGTCAGGAGAACTTCAAGATTCTTCAAGATGGTGCTCAAATACCTAAAAATGAATTGACATTGACATGACCAGATCAAAACATACTTCCTTTATTCTAACGATTAACAGAAAGAAATTTCTGAAAAGCAGAACCACCCCTAGACAAGTGAGTTTCTTACAGCATCACAGGTGACACACTAACAAAGATGTAGCAAGGATACAAGCTTCAAGACAAGAATGACCAGGTAACCTTTAGAATCCCTTTCAATGGAAAGCTTGTATTTCTGTGATTCCTGAACATCACCAAAAGTCACATTTACACTTTAGCAACAGTTTTTAACAAAGCAAGAGGGTTGAATTACAGCATCTACAGCCAAGGAAGGACTCATTAAATGGTTTGGATGGATTCCAAAAGCTGTGCAGTACTGTTTCCTGACCTACAGAAGAATCCAGCAGAGGAAATTTACCTGTCAACTCCTGCTTTAATAGGCAACAGCAAACTGCTGGAGTCAACAACACAATCTATAAATGTGGATGGCAGCTAATTTTTAATTGGCACTTTCTCTTGCACCTGCCATAGGAGTTTCACGCATTTATCAACAAATTGAAAATGCTTACTTGGTATTTGCAATCCTATTTCTTTCATATGCAATCAACACTACTCAAATTAGTGTCCCTCTGAATACTCACAGGTATTTGGAGTGAAGAAACGATCATTTTACACTTGGCTAGTTGGAAAGGATTTCAGGGTCATAATTCTAACTCTTTTATTCTACAAACGAAAAGGGAAAATTTTTTTTGAATCTAGAATATTGATGGCAATGCTTCCTATTTCAACTCTCAGTAGTACTGGAAGTTTCTAGAATAACATGGAGTTTCTAGTAGATATATGAGATATGACTGGAAATGTGGTGGGGGAGATGAAGAAGTTACCGCAAGAATATATGGATTGAAGAGTGTCCCTCCAGATTTCATGTCTACCTACAGCCCCAGAATGTGACTTATTTCCTTATTTCAAGGTAGGACTTTCAATTACTTAAGATGATATCATACTGGATTAGGGTTGACCCTCCATTCATTAAGTGCTGTCCTTATAAGAAAGCCACATGGAGATACACACAGGAGAATACCATGTGAATTCAGTTCAGTTCAGTTGCTCAGTCGTGTCTGACTCTTTGCAACCCCATGAATCGCAGCACGCCAGGCCTCCCTGTCCATCACCAACTCCCGGAGTTCACTCAAACTCACGTCCATCGAGTCGGTGATGCTATCCAGCCATCTCATCCTCTGTTGTCCCCTTCTCCTCCTGCCTCCAATCCATCCCAGCATCAGAGTCTTTTCCATGGAGTCAACTCTTCGCATGAGGTGGCTAAAGTATTGGAGTTTCAGCTTTAGCATCAGTCCTTCCAATGAACACAGGACTGATCTCCTTTAGAATGGACTGGTTGGATCTCCTTGAAGTCCAAGGGACTCTCAAGAGTCTTCTCCAACACCACAGTACAAAAGCATCAGTTCTTCGGTGCTCAGCTTTCTTCACAGTCCAATTCTTACATCCATACATGACTACTGGAAAAACCATACCCTTGACTAGACGGACCTTTGTTGGCAAAGTTATGTCTCTGATTTTGAATATGCTATCTAGGTTGGTCATACCTTTCCTTCCAAGGAGTAAGGGTCTTTTAATTGCATGGCTGTAATCACCATCTGCAGTGATTTTGGAGCCCCCCAAAATAAAGTTTTGACACTGTTTCCAATGTTTCCCCATCTACTTCCCATGAAGTGATGGGACTAGATGCTATGATCTTTGTTTTCTGAATGTTGAGCTTTAAGTCAACTTGTTCACTCTCCTCTTTCACTTTCATCAAGAGGCTTTTGAGTTCCTCTTCACTTTCTGCCATGAGGGTGGTGTCATCTGTATATCTGAGGTTATTGGTATTTCTCCCAGCTTGTGTTTCTTCCAGTCCAGGGTTTCTCATGATGTACTCAGCATAGAAGTTAAATAAGCAGGATGACAATATACAGCCTTGACGTACTCCTTTTCCTATTTGGAACCAGTCTGTTGTTCCATGTCCAGTTCTAACTGTTGCTTCCTGACCTGCACACATATTTCTCAAGGGGCAGGTCAGGTGGTCTGGTATTCCCATCTCTCTCAGAATTTTCCACAGTTTATTGTGATCCACACAGTCAAAGGCTTTGGCATAGTCAATAAAGCAGAAATAGATGTTTTTTCTGGAACTCTCTTGCTTTTTTCCATGATCCAGCAGATGTTGGCAATTTGATCTCTGGTTGCTCTGCCTTTCCTAAAACCAGCTTGAACATCTGGAAGTTCACGGTTCACGTATTGCTGAAGCCTGGCTTGGAGAATTTTGAGCATTACTTTACTAGCGTGTGCTGCTCCTGCTAAGTCACTTCAGTCGTGTCCGACTGTGTGTGACCCCATAGACAGCAGTCCACCAGGTTCCCCCATCCCTGGGATTCTCCAGGCAAGAACACTGGAGTGTGTTGCCATTTCCTTCTCCAATGCATGAAAGTGAAAAGTGAAAGGGAAGTCGCTCAGTCGTGCCCGACTCTTAGCGTGTGAGATGAGTGCAATTGTGTGGTAGTTGGAGCATTCTTTGGCATTGCCTTTCTTAGGGACTGGAATGAAAACTGACCTTTTCCAGTCCTGTGGCCACTGCTGAGTGTTCCAAATTTGCTGTCATGTTGAGTGCAGCACTTTCACAGCATCATAGCACATGTGTACTCAGTCTTGTCTGTCTCTTTTGCAATCCTTTGGACTGTAGCCTGCCAGGTTCCTCTGTCCATGGGATTTTTTAGGGAAGAATACTGGATCCAGTTGCCATTTCATCCTCCAGGGGATCTTCCTGACCCAGGGATTGAACCCATGTCTCCTTTGTCTCCTGCACTGCAGGTGGATTTTTTATCTGCTGAGCCATCAGGGAAGCCCAGTGTTTTTAATAACTGTATAGAGCTCCATTTTTGGCTGCGAAGAATATAATCAGTCTGATTTTGGTGTTGATCATCTGGTGATGTCCGTGTGTAGAGTCATCTCTTGGGTTGTTGGAAAAGGGTGTTTGCTATGACCAGAGTGTTCTCTTGATAAAACTCTGTTAGCCTTTGCCCTGCTTCATTTTGTACTCCAAGACCAAACATTTCTGTTATTCTGGGTATCTCCTGATTTCCTACTTTTGCATTCCAATCCCCTAGAAAGAAAAAGACACCTTTTTTTTGGTATTAGTTCTAGATGCTATTGTACATTTTCATAGAACCATTGAACTTCAGCTTCTTTCACATCAGTGGTTGGGGCATAGACTTGGATTACTGTGAAGTTGAACAGTTTGCCTTGGAAATGAATTAAGACCATTCATTTGTTTTTGAGATTGCACCCAAGTATAGCATTTGGACTCTGTGGTTGACTGTGAGGGCTACTCCATTTCTTCCAAGGGATTCTTAGCCACAGTAATAGATATAATGGTCATCTGAGTTAAGTTCTCCCATGTCCTTTTTAGTTCACTGATTTCTAAGATGTCAATGTTCAATCTTGCCAACTCATTGACCACATCCTTTCACTCTGATTCATGGACCTAACATTGCAGGTTCTTATGCAGAATTGTTCCTTATAGCATGGGACTTTACTTTCACCACCAGACACATCCAAAACTGAGTGTTGTTTCCACTTTGGCCCAGCCACTTCATTCTTTCTGGAGCTATTATTTACTGCCCTCTGCTCTTCCCCAGCAGCACTGGACACCTTCTGACCTGGGGGCCCTATCTTCCAGTGTCCTCTCAGCACACACAAAGATGAAATTTTTCAGCCCCTGTGCATCTGGGTGGAGCCACATGCCTAGTTCTGGACCATAGAATGTAAGTGGGAGAGATGTAGGTGTGTTTCTTCCAGGCTTGGCTCCTGAGAAATCTCATGCTTTCAGATGCTCTCTCTTTCTATTTCCTGTGGGGTCAGAAGTTTTTTTTTTTTTTTCACTTTACAATATTGTATTGGTTTTGCCACACATCAACATGAATCCACCATGGGTGTACATGTGTTCCCAATCCTGAATCCCCCCCGCCTCCTCCCTACCCATACCATCTCTCTGGGTCATCCCAGTGCACCAGCCCCAAGCATCCTGTATCCCGCATCAAACCTAGACTGGAGATCCGTTTCTTATATGATATCATACATGTTTCAATGCCATTCTCCCAAATCATCCCACCCTCTCCCTCTCCCACAGAGTCCAAAAGACTGTTCTGTACATCTGTGTCTCTTTTGCTGTCTCGCATACAGGGTTCTCATTACCATCTTTCTAAATTCCATATTTATGCGTTGGTATACTATATTGGTGTTTTTCTTTCTGGCTTACTTCACTGTGTATAATTGGCTCCAGTTTCATCCATCTCATTAGAACTGATTCAAATGTATTCTTTTTAATGGCTGAGTAATACTCCATTGTGTGTATGTACCCCAGCTTTCTTATCCATTCATCTGCTGATGGACAGCAGAGACATGATGGAAGCAGCAATGGACCCTAAAGGCACTGTTTAGAGGGGAGCTACCCAAATAATGAGATGACTGGAACAATAAACTTCTGTTATGCTAGGCTACTGTGAGCTGGGGGATGTTTATTACTGCCTGGAGAATCCCAGGGATGGGGGAGCCTGGTGGGCTGCTGTCTATGGGGTCGCACAGAGTTGGACATGACTGAAGTGACTTAGCAGCAGCAGAGAGCTTCACCCTGACAAATACAGGAAGGTAATGCAATAAGTTAGGCAAGAGATTATAATGATTTGGATCTGGAATTGCGCAGTGGAAGTTGTCAAAAGTAGCTGAAACCTGGATATATTTTGAAGGTAGTTCACACCAGATTTTCTGACAGACTTGAAAAGGCCTGTGAGAAAAAGAGCAGGATTAACACCCAGGATTTTGTCCTGAACAACTGGAAGGATAGAGCTGTTCATCGAGAGAGAGGACCACAGGCAAACAAGGTATGTAGGCAAGGAGGCCGTGAGACAGAAGGAGATCAGGAGGTCAGCTTTGGCCATGTGAGGTTTGAGATAATTATCGGATATGTAAATAGAAATGCTGAGTAGTAAGTTAAACAACTCAACACAGTGGTGCTAGAGCCAACAAGCTATGAAATCCAATTATAGAAACTCCAAGAGTTTTATAAACCAATTACTAAACTATTGGTAGCTTGAAATCAGCTGTGGTAGGAATATTCACAGTACATAAATTGGCAAATGCCCAAGTCAAGCCTTTTGTTTTTTTCCCCCAAAGAGCTGGTTGTTAAATATTCACTAGCACCCCACAGGTTTCAAAGTTGAGAGAAGAGGCCAAGTTTACAGATGGAATTATATATTTAAGATTTTTCCCCCACTAGTCATCTTAGAATCTACCTCAAGTGTCAGAAACATCTTTCATTTAGTGTTATTTTTGGCCATGTACTATTAACCAATTTTTTTTTAAGACAACTAGTCATACAAATAGACAACATACACAATTCACTTACATGGTTCACTCTTACGTTGACAGCTATTACAGACTGAAAGTAAGTTTTTTAATTCTATTGCTAGTGTATTTAAGCAACAAATAAACAATTAAATAATTTCAGTTTTAAATCCCAGAATGCACTTACATATCTTATCCGAAATTTCCCATATTCATAATACCTCACATACTCCCATTTGAAAAAAGGAGTCCAACTGCGGCCCCCACACTGCAATGAACACAATAATCTCTTCTAACCTCAGATTAACCATCTGTGAAATAAGGATTGTATTTTCCCTGCCTGCATCACCGGATAATTGTGAAGATCAAATGAGAGAATGTACATAAAAGTGCTTTGTCGACTGTAAACAAACAGAACAAATGTTTATAGATCTAAAATAAAATGAGTCTCTACACTGATTGTGACCTTTGAAAGATTTATTAATGCATTCTGTGGATCGCTAGGTACAATCCAGAGCCAATCAAGTTGAAATGGTCCTACTCTTCTAGAACTTCAAAACACATTGACACATAATGGAAATTGATCTGGAAGGACTCCATGCCAATTTATACTGAACATATGCAAGAGAAATGCAAGAAAACACTTTCTTATTTCTGTACTTTATTCCCTTCCTCATCCTGGACACATCATTCCTGGAAAGGAATCTGACTTTCTATCATGGAAAAGATGATAGTAAGACTGAATCTCATTTTGTGATATCAATATTGTTTTCACTTTTAAACAACATTTATTGCAGAAGATGTTTTTCTCTATATTTTAATTCAAACAGTCAAGCTAAGAGGGGAAAAAAGTGGCATAAAGTAATTATATAGGTTTATGAGATACAGTGAAAACAAGTATTTCTTTATCATTGATTCTATTATAGATTGACTAGCAGTTCAGTTCAGTCGCTCAGTCGTGTCCGACTCTTTGCGACCCCATGAATCGCAGCATGCCAGGCCTCCCTGTCCATCACCAACTCCCGGAATTCACTCAGATTCATGTCCATTGAGTCAGTGATGTCATCCAGCCATTTCATCCTCTGTCGTCCCCTTCTCCTCCTGCCCCCAATCCCTCCCAGCATCAGAGTCTTTTCCATGGAGTCAACTCTTCGCATGAGGTGGCCAAAGTATTGGAGTTTCAGCTTTAGCATCATTCCTTCCAAAGAAATCCCATGGTTGATCTCCTTCAGAATGGACTGGTTGGATCTCCCTGCAGTCCAAGGGACTCTCAAGAGTCTTCTCCAACACCACAGTTCAAAAGCATCAATTCTTCGGTGCTCAGCCTTCTTCACCGTCCAACTCTCACATCCATACATGACCACAGGAAAAACCATAGCCTTGCCTAGATGGACCTTAGTTGGCAAAGTAATGTCTCTGCTTTTGAATATGCTATCTAGGTTGCTCATAACTTTTCTTCCAAGGAGTAAGCGTCTTTTAATTTTATGGCTGCAGTCACCATCTGCAGTGATTTTGGAGCCCAAAAAAATAAAGTTTGTCACTGTTTCCACTGTTTTCCCATCTATTTCCCATGAAGTGATGGGACTGGATGCCATGATCTTCGTTTTCTGAATGTTGAGCTTCAAGCCAACTATTTCACTCTCCTCTTTCACTTTCATCAACAGGCTTTTTAGTTCCTCTTCACTTTCTGCCATAAAGGTGGTGTCATCTGTATATCTGAGGTTATTGATATTTCTCCCGGCAATCTTGATTCCAGCTTGCGTTTCTCCCAGTCCAGGGTTTCTCATGATATACTCAGCATAGAAGTTAAATAAGCAGGGTCACAATATACAGCCTTGACGTACTCCTTTTCCTATTTGGAACCAGTCTGTTGTTCCATGTCCAGTTCTAACTGTTGCTTCCTGACCTGCACACAGATTTCTTAAGAGGCAGGTCAGGTGGTCTGGTATCCTATCTCTCTCAGAATTTTCCACAGTTTATTGTGATCCACACAGTCAAAGGCTTTGGGGTAGTCAATAAAGCAGAAATAGATGTTTCTCTGGAACTCTCTTGTGGAGAGTTCCAGATCCATGATCCAGCAGATGTTGGCAATTTGATCTCTGGTTCCCTTCCCTTTCCTAAAACCAGCTTGAACATCAGGAAGTTCACAGTTCATGTATTGCTGAAGCCTGGCTTGGAGAATTTTGAGCATTACTTTACTAGCATGTGAGATAAGTGCAATTGTGCGGTAGTTTAAGCACTCTTTGGCATTGCCTTTCTTTGGGATTGACTATATAGTTCCAACAAATGGGATCTCCAATAATATTTTAGGCTTTTAACTTTTTATAGTTCCAACAAATGGGATCTCCAATAATATTTTAGGCTTTTAACTGTTTATATAAGAATGGCAAATTAGAACATTAATGAAGAAGAACCCTTATTTGAATACATCGATATAAATTAATTGGAATTGTCTATAAATGTAAAATATCATGTGAGATTTTTAAATGTCTCTCAATGCATTTAGCGTTGTATGCACCTTGGTGTTTTTGTTTCTGCTACTGAAGCTTTAAGAAAGAGGTTAGATAAAACATAAAGGATCTGTAGCATATAAAGTGGGAATTACTGTCTACTCAGTTTGCTGCTGTATTTGCAGGAAACGTCTCTAGGCAACTTCAACTTCATAGAATTGAAAGGCACAATAGACAAACCAACTTTTAAGAGAATATCTAAATACTCTTGTAGCTTTCTGGCTGTTTCCTCCTAATAAAGCTGGTGCTGTATGTGTGTGGACTGTAACAGAGGACAAGAATGACTGCTGGCAACCTAGACAGGACTGACTTCAAGGAAGGGAGGGATTACCACTGAAACATGATGCACAACAATGAGGTAGGATAGCTGATGGCGACTACTCATTCTTTTTTTTTTTTTCAGTATCTTTAAGACCCAGATGGAATACCAATTGATTTAATTATGCCTGACAATGAGTATGTTAGCCACAACAACTACACTGAATGATAGACTCAATAAGACATTATGAAGTTGGAAAGAGGGACCAATGAGTAAGAGGATATGTAACAGTTACACACACACATCCTGCTGTAGGTTAAAAACATCAACTACATGAGTATAAGACAACCTGTGGTACACCTTGCTAAATTCCTGGTTTTCTTGACCTGACTGCTCTCCAGGTCTTCGTTACTTTTTCTGGCTTCCTGCTACTCAGGTGACCATCTTTAGGTGGACACAAACTAATTTCACCTTCCCTCTTCCCTGCCTCATTTTTCTCATGCCTCCTTCTGAGAATCAGACATCTGAGAATCTGCCTAGTGTGCATGCAAGTAAAATTTGATCTTACTCACTGAAAACAGAAACTGACATGAGTAGAGCAACATACCGCCTTTTGTTACGGTCCTAAGAAATAGGTGCTTACGTATTATAGCTTCTCACTGAACTGCAAAATCTATGTAACAGTCACGCTTGATCCTCTGCAGAGGCTAATAGGACAATGTGTTACTTTTTTGGCTCTTTTTCCTCTTGCCCTCCTGCCTTTTCCATAGTACTGCTCCCCTCATGGGATTTCACACTAAGATTACTCCTTATCTCTACCACTCTCACTTCACCTTCCCATCCCCTGAAATAAACACCAACTGTGTAAGTACATGGAGAAGGAAATGGCAACCCACTCCAGTGTTCTTGCCGAGAGAATCCTGTGGACAGAGGAGCCTGGTGGGCTGCTGTCCATAGCATCACACAGAGTCGTACAAGACTGAAGTGACTTAGCATGCGTGCCTCCATTGGAGAAGGAAATGGCAACCCACTCCAGTGTTCTTGCCTGGAAAATCCCAAGGACAGTGAGCCTGATGGCCTGCCGTCTATGGGGTCGCACAGAGTCGGACACGACTGAAGTGACTTAGCAGCAGCAGTGTAAGTACATCATATAGGGGGCTTCCCTGATGCTGAAGTTAAAGAATCCACCTGCCAATGCAGGAGACACAGATTTTTTCTTGTCCAGGAAGATCCCACATGCCCTAGAGCAACTAAGTCCTCATACCACAACTACTGAGATGGTGCTCTAGAGCCTGGGGGCCACAACTACTGAGCTCGTGTGCTCTAGAGTCCATGCTCTGCAACAAGAGAAGCCACCTTAAAGAGAAGCTTGTGAATGACGACTAGAGAGCAGCTTCTGCTTGCCACAACTACAGAAGAGCCTGCACAGAAACGAGGTCCCAGCACAGCCAAAAAAACCCCGAAAGTTGTTTAAAGTAAATAATATAACAAAGATCTGGGGTTTTGAATATAAGTTGTATATGAGAAACACTGCAGTGTAACTGCCCCTCAAATCACAGTTCAATATCAGACTACCTTTATCAAAGGAGAGGGCATCTGATTTAAGTCCTACAGTCAAGAAGAAGAGGAGATTATATTTGAACCCATCTTGTCTAAGTCTACACCATATGATCTGATTCTCTCATGCCCTGTGCTTTAGGGATTCAAATCCATTTTGCAAAATGAATGGTAAAAATATGAAGGATATTCTGGAAAAATTCCTTTGGTGGGATATGAAAGTTGTCTTTAAACAAGGGAAGTGTTGTTATTTCTAAAATTTGAGCTTCCTATGTAAAATTCCAGTGAGAAATATTAAGATGAAGAAGCAGAAGAGCAGTCACACAACTACAACAAGAAAACGTTAAGAGCGTGTGTGCGCCAGTCATTGCACTGCTTTATCTTTTATAAAAATTCTCAGTTATGTTGCCAGCATCCCTACACAATGCTACTGCCCCCCTCCTAGAGACTAGAAAAGTCAGATTTGGATAGATTGAGCAATTTGGTAAACAGTCCATCAAGGAAGTGGTGAAGCTAAGATCAGAACCCCAGTGTTTAATCACTTGGCCACTTAATCACATCTTGCCATTTTGAAGGCACAGCATTCAGATCACTGTTGCTGCTGCTGCTGCTAAGTCACTTCAGTCGTGTTCGACTCTGTGCGACCCCATAGACGGCAGCCCACCAGGATCCCCCGTCCCTGGGATTCTCCAGGCAAGAACACTGGAGTGGGTTGCCATTTTCTTCTCCAATGCATGAAAGTGAAAGGTGAAAGTGAAGTCGCTCAGTCGTGTCTGACCCTCAGCGACCCCATGGACTGCAGCCTACCAGGCTCCTCCGTCCATGGGATTTTCCAGGCAAGAGTACTGGAGTGGGGTGCCATTGCCTTCTCCACAGATCACAATAGGAAGAACATTGAACAATCAGAACTTTGGAAGGCTGCCATCATGGTGGTGAATTCCTTGACAGTGAAGATTTGCCAGCTGACCTGCTAGGAGGCTGGTTCTAAGATGAGACAGAGCCAACACAGCATCCTAGTTCTATTATTTCCTCCACATAGGTGGGGCTGGAGGGCAGGACACAGAGCAGGCTCCAGAGGAACCAAAGCAGGAATGTACAGTATCCAGGACTCATTCCACAGAAATGATCAAGGTTTATGCTGGGGTTGGGGTTGAAGTGAACTCAGAGTTTGGCAAGATGGAGCTCGTCAATGCAAACACTCAAGTAGGGATCCAAAGGTCTGATGGTTGAATTGTAAGAGCCACTATGCTTTATCAACAAGGATCTTCTCAGACCATAGGCATTTATCCCTTAATAAGGCTTCAGACAAAGGTCCATCTAGTCAAAGCTATGGTTTTTCCTGAGTCATGTATGGATGTTGACAGTTGAGCATAAAAAAAGCTGAGTGCCGAAGAATTGATGCTTTTGAACTGTGGTGTTGGAGAAAACTCTTGAGTCCCTTAGACTGCAAGGAGATCAAACCAGCCAATCCTAAAGGAAATCAGTTCTGAATATTCATGGGAAGGACTGATGCTGAAGCTGAAGTTCCAAATCTATGGCCACCTGATGCAAAGAACTGACTCACTGGAAAAGATCCTGATTCTGGGAAAGATTGAAAGCAGGAGGAGAAGGGGATGACAGAGAATGAGAAGGCTGGATGGCATTACCAACTCGATGGACATGAACTTGAGCAAGCTCAGGGAGTTGGTGATGGCCAGGGAAGCCTGGCAGGCTGCAGTCCATGCAGTTGCAAAGAGTCAAACACGACTGAGCAATTGAACTGAACTGAAGGCCTCAGATAAAGTTGGCCAAACCAGGTTTCCAGAATGGCCCAGATGTTTACTTACAGAGCTATTAGACAGTGAAACATGCTTAGCCAAGAGCTGGGCTTCATGACCTTCAAAAGTCCTACAAATTCAGTAAATCCAACTAATTTAGGAAGCCTAGTAAGGACTGGACCACTGGGGGAGGCTCCTTTAAGACAGAATAGTTTTGATGGACACCCAGGAAGTTGACAATACCCAGCTGGTTTAGTTAGTAGTTGATTATCAATGAAATACTTCCTAATACATTGCTAGTACACTTTGGGAATAAAAGAGAAAAGTGGTTCCTGTTTGAATCATACAAGACTTTTGAATTCTTTCAAATCATAATGGAAGCACTTAGGATAATCCCTTTAATTCATCCCTCAGCACTTCTCCAATCAGTGAACATATGGAACTGCCATTAACTATCCTGAAGTATCGTTTATACAGAGACAGGGAATCAGCCTGGAAGCACCGACAATGGTTTGCACAAATGGGTATAAGACCACGTGACTCATGAATAGCAGGCACATTTGGAAGGCAGAGAATCACAACACCAGCAGTCGTACAGTCACCAAGAACTCATCATTTCTTAAGGCAAGCTTCTCTTGTCTTTTCTCAATTATGCTTCATGCGCACTTATCTCAAAATTGAATTGAGCTGGTTCCTTCACAGATGGGCATAACAAATATTTTAGTTTCCAAGCACCGGAGATGGAAGAATGACTGGTACTGGTTCTTAAATTAGAAGCCATTAGGAAGGGGAAGGTTTTAGTGGGTTTGAAGACTTAACCATATTTGAGGCAAAGTGGTATGTTTCCTGAATATCGGGAGAATTTAGTCCTCGGTTGGGGGAAGAGGAAGGGAGACTGAAGCTAGACTGTGGATCAGGTTGCTCCTCCGTCAGGCCGGGCCTCGCCCCCACTTGTGAGCACTGCACGCGTGATGGAAGGAAGGAGGGCTCTTAGAGGGAGAAGCTCTGGAGGAAAAGAGGAGGCTTCAGGGAGGACTAGCAACTGGGAAGAGGTGGTAAAGCCAGCTTGTTTCCTTCTGTACCGTAACCCCCTGGACACACAGTGAATTGTGTTTAAATTAATACTCACTGCAATGCTAACCCAAACCCAGTCCCAACTCAAACACTAACTTAACGGAAGATCAATTATCTAGGTGAGTAAATCCTGAAAGCCCTTAAATAACTGTCCTGAAAAGATTTTTAAATCCGTATCAGCCTATGCAATTATGCTACTGTAATAACTGAGAAATGCTTTACACTGGGCTAAATAATCTCTGGTGCTTACTTTACGCAGTTTTCATATGAGGTATTAAAATTATCCCCAATTTATGAATGAGGAGTCTGAGGCTTAGAGGGGTTACATGACGTACCCAAAGTCATACAGTTAGCTTCTGCAGGTGGACTGGGACTGAAATCTGACACTCCAATTCCAGAGCAGTGGGTGAGATTGACAGACAGCCAGAAATGGGCCTTCAGTAATGGAGACTGGATGCCGAGACCTTACCAGTATCCCAGGTGCTATGTTAAGAGTTCCACTGTCTCAGCTGATGACCACTCTTATTTCACAGTCCTACTTGCTGCACTGCAGGTAATCAACAAGAATTTTAAAACCAATTGAGTCCAATGAGTCAAACCACAGAAACAGAGACTCTGATTTGACATGAAGGTAAACAGAAAACTGAACTGAACAGAAAACTGAACCTGTGGCCTGGGGAAGCAACTCTTCAAAAATAAGAATAACTGTATCATCAGACATAGGAGTCTGGTGAATGAAATCACTGGTTGTCAACTCTGACTTTCTGTAAGGTTTGTTGTTTAGTTGTTAAGTTGTGTCTGACTCTTTCGAGATCCTATGGACTGTAGCCCACAGGTTCCTCTGGTCCATGGGATTTTCCAGGCAAGAATACTGTAGTGGGTTGCCATTTCTTCTCCAAGGGGTCTTCCTGA
Organism: Budorcas taxicolor; assembly: GCF_023091745.1. NCBI lineage: Eukaryota > Metazoa > Chordata > Mammalia > Artiodactyla > Bovidae > Budorcas > Budorcas taxicolor. The sequence continues at coordinate 37,617,180 of NC_068910.1, forward strand.
GCCAAGGATCGAACCCGTGTCTCCATGCTTGGCAGGCAAGTTCTTTACCACTGAGCCATTTGGGAAGCCCTTTGTTAGGCTAGGGACACTTAAAAATATACTGATGTATTGGGCTTCATTCAAGGTCAATTAAATCACAATCTCTGGGGATGAGGCCTAGATATTATTTTTTAAAATATCTTGTGGTGTCTCTAGTGTGCAGCCAGAATTAATAACTGCTGATCTTCCCAACAGAGGCCCCTTTCAACCCTGTGGTGCCTTCAGCACTCTTTGAAAAGCCTTAAGTGTTTTCTTATAATAGATGTGTCTTCCTTGGTGGCTCAGATGTTAAAGCATCTGCCTGGAATGCTGGAGACCTCAGTTCGATCCCTGGGTTGGGAAGATCCTCTGGAGAAGGAAATAGCAACCCACTCCAGTATTCTTCCCTGGACAATCCCATGGAGGGAGGAGCCTCGTAGGCTACAGTCCATGGGGTCGCAAAGAGTTGGACACGACTGAGCGACTTCACTTTCACTTTCCTAAAACCCAACATGAAGACTATGTAAGCCATATGTCCTCCTCCCTCCAACAAAGACACTGAAGAATGAAGCTGACATATAACTTTCTCAAACTCTGGCATATGTCAGACTTACCTGGAGGACTTCTGAAAAGACCAGTGTCTGGGCCCCACACCCAGAATTTTAGATTTAGCAGGTAAAGGCGGGGCCTGAGAATCTGCATTTCTAACAAGTGCCCATATGACGCTGATACTACTTGTCTGAGGATCACACTTGAGAATCATTTTCAAGCAGAGTTTAAAGGAAAGTGATGAAAAAAAAATACACTTATTTTCTGTCATCCTTATCAGTCTAACATATTCAAAGAAAACTTTATAACTGGTGGTGGAATTGCTGTATCAAATGGGATCATTGAAGGCTCTCTTCTCATGTGATTGCCATTTACTACCATTTCTAACTCCTTTTTTTCAGAAGTTCAGTCAATCTGTTGCTGAACTAAAAAGATCTTGTCTGATTTGTCACTTAGACAAGTTTATTTTGGCACCCTGGAGAAATTTAAAAGTAGCCAAAATCAATCAGATTCTTTACTTTTCCAAACTCACTTGGTAAAGCCCTCATGCTTGGGTCTGGCCAGTATCTCAAACCCACTGTGATATGGCCAAAGTGAATTGTGTTTATGACCAGGAAACTGAATAACAGGGTGAGGAGGAGGAAAAGCCAACTCTGACCTGAGCTGCTATCCAGGAAGTCCACAGAAACCATCATGATTGATTTCAAGGGCAATCACAGCAGAGCATCAGGTCATTCAAAGCCAAGAAAACTTTAGGGATGGTGACAGCATCTGTTGCTTACCTTAAGTGATTCCATCTGATCTGCACACCTATCTCACCCTACTCTCCTAAATAACTGCATTTCCCTTTAAAGGGTCCACCTTGGTTTCTGATCAGCTTTCCTCAGGTATAATCTTCTGGTCAGACTGGGAATTAAAAGACTGGGCTCTTTTATTAGTAGAAGGAGTAAATGTAAGTATTTAATTCCCAACTCACCAGCACCCAGATTAAGAAAAACATTATTACTCAAACCCTAGAAGCCCACTTTCTATCTTCTTCCAGAGATTAAGCCTATCCACAAATAAGCATATTCTAACTTCTAACACGGCGAATCAGTTTTATGTTTGAATTTTCTTTAAAACACTGGAATTATGCAGCATGTACTCATTTGTGACTGTCTTCTTTCACTCAATATTATGTTTGTGAAATTAATTCATAAAAACATCAGGAGTTTGTTTTCAATGTTGTATAGTACTTCTATCTATAACTCATTTTACCTAATCAGCCGCTGATAGGTGGGCAATTTCTGAAAGTGAAAATCACTCGGTTGTGTCTGACTCTTTGCGATCCCATGAACTATACAGTCCATGGAATTCTTCAGGCCAGAATACTGGAATGGGTAGTGTTTCCCTTCTCCAGGGGATCTTCCCAACCCAGGGGTCAAACCCAGGTCTTTTTCATTGCAGGTGGATACTTTACCAGCTGAGCCACAAGGGCAGCCCAAGAATACTGGAGTGGGTAGCCCATCCCTTCTCCAGTGGATCTTCCCAACTCAGGAATCGAACCAGGGTCTCCTACATTGCAGGCGGATTCTTTACCAACTGAGCTATCAGGGAAGCCCTGGGCAATTTCTAGTTGAGGGCTATTAATAAATAACATGGCTATAACATTTGTTTTAAAGCTGGTTCAGTGGTGCCGAATTCTCTATGACTCTTGTGCAAGTCCTCTGGTGACCATCACAGGCAATTCTGTTCAGTAAATATACAGGATTTTGCGGTCATGGAACGTGCTTCTTTTTGGCTTTATGGATACTGGCAGTTGGTTTTAAAACAATGTATCAAGTTTTACTCCCAGTAACAGTGCCTAAGTGTTGCAGTTGTTTCACATTCAGGCTAATTCCTGGTGTTGACTTTCATTTAAACCATGGGGGTGTGTCTGTAATAGTATATACCACTAGGGCTTTAAATTGTATTTCCATAATGACTAATGATGGTGTTACCTATTTATAGCCATTTGTCAATCTCTCTTTGATACACAGTTCAAGTCTTCTCCCCATTTTACAAATGGGTTTTCTGACTTTTCTTGTTGATTTTTAAGAACTGTTTATACTGAATATGAACTCTTTGTCAGATTATTCATCTATCTAATCTATCTGCCTAATATCTTCTAGACTGTGGCTTACTTTCTCTCTCTTTTAATGGTGTTTTTCACTAAATGGTATTATATTTCTAAAGGTATTTTTCTTCTATAATTCTGGCAAACATGGAAGGAAACACTTCATAGAAAATAACAACTTGAATGGTATGACTTCTGATAGTCTTAGAGGTGAAATTAATACTCCTTAATTCACTGATTAGAAATCATGGCCACATTACTCTTCATTAATTTATACATTTGGACTTTTAGGTACTCATTTCACATATGGAGCCTGTCCATTACAACTTCTGCACAGTGGCCAACTGTCAGTCGACTATGGTAACATTCCATCGAATGCAAAAATATCTCTAGTTATTATTCAATCATGTCCATCTCACCAGTTCACACAGGGGACAAAGGGATAAGGAATAGGAGAAGGAGAATATTCAAATATAAACAAAGAGACTTAAAAAGATAACTGGGGAAGCAGAGAAAAAAAGCAGGCAAGGTTTTATTCAGCTGTAAATGAGGCTCTGAATGAAGTCTTTTGAGGAATTGGTTTAAGTGTCTTCAGAGGCCAGTTTCTTTTGCACTCTTCCACAGAAGACAATTTACATATGTAGAAGCCCCATATCTGAAGTAACCATAGTAACCTTGCCCTTCCATCCTATTCAGGGTGTGCATTTTTCTCCATTTAGTGAAACCTCTCTGTGCATTAGATATGTGAAACTTTCCATGTTGATGCAACATTAAATAAATGGATCAGAGTTGGAGGAAATGTTGCAGGAACTGTCAAGAGGATTGGAGGGAAGAGGGTACAAGGAGACTGCCAGCTGAGAAACCAGATCCATAGGGGATTTAGTGGAAATCACATCTGCCTGGGAAGATACAGACCTAGTCTGTGACTGCCAAGATGTATGATTTTTATTGCCTGGAATTACGTAAACTCAGAGGAGAAAATGTTAGAAAGGGAAGGGGCTCCCTTTAGCTGTGTTATAGTTAGTCTCTTAAAAACTCCATTATCAGAGAAATGCAAATCAAAACCACAATGAGGTACCATTTCACGCCAGTCAGAATGGCTGCGATCCAAAAGTCTACAAGCAATAAATGCTGGAGAGGATGTGGAGAAAAGGGAACCCTCCTACACTGTTGGTGGGAACGCAAACTAGTACAGCCACTATGGAGAACAGTGTGGAGATTGCTTAAAAAACTGGAAATAGAACTGCCATATGACCCAGCAATCCCACTGCTGGGCATACACACCGAGGAAACCAGAATTGAAAGAGACACGTGTACCCCAATGTTCATCGCAGCACTGTTTATAATAGCCAGGACATGGAAGCAACCTAGATGTCCACCAGCAGACGAAGGGATAAGAAAGCTGTGGTACATATACACAATGGAATATTACTCAGCCATTAAAAACAATACATTTGAATCAGTTCTAATGAGGTGGATGAAACTGGAGCCTATCATATAGAGTGAAGTAAGCCAGAAAGAGCAACTTCACTTTGACTTTTTCACTTTCACGCACTGGAAAAGGAAATGGCAACCCACTCCAGTGTTCTTGCCTGGAGAATCCCAGGGATGGGGGAGCCTGGTGGGCTGCCGTCTATGGGGTCACACAAGGTTGGACACGACTGAAGCAACTTAGCAGCAGCAGCAGCAACAGCAAGCCAGGAAGAAAAACACCAATACAGTATACTAACACATATATATGGAATTTAGAAAGATGGTAATGATAACCCTGTATGTGAGACAGCAAAAGAGACACAGATGTATAGAACAGTCTTTTGGACTCTGCGGGAGAGGGCGACGGTGGGATGGTTTGGAAGAATGGCATAGAAACATGTATTTTATCATATGTGAAACAAATCGCCAGTCCAGGTTGGATGCATGATACAGGGTTCTCAGGGCTGGTGCACTGGGATGACCCAGAGGGATGGTATGGGGAGGGAGTTGGGAGGGGGGTTCAGGATGGGGAACACATGTACACCTGTGGCGGATTCATGTCAATGTATGGCAAAACCAATACAATATTGTATAGCAATTACCCTCCAATTAAAATAAATAAATTTATATTTTTAAAAATCCAGTAAATTGCATCCCAGCTCCAGCTTCTAGGAGATGCTCTCTCTGGGCAATGAGAAGACCTACTAATCATGGAGCTGAGCAGATGTGAGGCTGGCTTACCTAGCGCTTGTGGACTGAGACAGTGATTCACAGAGCTAACGTGCCCTCTGTGCCCAATGCAAATCTCTACACTGCAACCCTCCTATCAGACCATCTGCAGATTTTTCTGGGTTCCATGAGTTATAAACTTAAAACTGAAGTACATACTGATGGCCTGTTCTGTGTTGAAAAATTGATGATCTCATTCAAATGATCAACACTGATATCAACAATGTTATTCATTGTTTTCCTACTCTGGTGCCCCCTCTGAAGTGATTTTTCGTGTGACAGTGTGGTGAGGTGAGAATCTGTCCCAATGAATCTCTGAGAGGAAGGAAAACCAAAGACCACTCTAATACAGCTGACCTGGTCAACGCTTTGATTGGAAGTGTGCTGAAATCTCAAAGAGGGGAGAACACAATATTATCATAGTTCAATTTGAAAGCCCATCAGGAATGCATTTATGACCTTGTGGAGAAAATACTTGGATGTTTTCATCAATAAATGAAGCCATGGAGCTTTTTTTTTTTTTCACTTCAGAGATGCGATTTCTGGGATTAATCAGCTCGTGACTTGAGACCAACTGGAGGATGCTAAGGAACAGCCTTCTGACATAAGAGAACACTCATTTTTATACAAATACTGCCTAAAGTGCTCACTCATTCCAATATGGAGTAAGTATGGATTTTTTAGTATAAAGCAGTGTCTCAGCAAGAGACACTGTAAATAACAATTTTCAAGAAAGAGGAAACAAGGCATAGTAAATACAATTCTCCAGAGTCACCACGATCATTTAATATATATTTAACGTCTGCTTATATTGAGGTTTACATATTCCTTTTCACAAACACAATCTCTCCCTATGCACCAAACTGCTTAGAGCGTTGTACCTTCTGTAAACATTCCCTGCAGGCAAAAGCATATACTAAATCTGCATTCATGAACAAAATATGGCTTGTGGCAACTTTGAGGCTTTGCTTATTAGAAATGCTGGTTGCTTTTCCTGTTATTTTATAAGGAAATTTGGCTCCTAGCTAACATTTCTCCCTAATAGATGCCTACAGTAAAGTTTCAATTGTGAACACTTTCATTACAATTTTTTATGTATAATTCTGCAGTAAATTTTATTTGTGGGAAATAGACCTATTTCTTTCAGAGAAAATCTACTGATTATACACATTCTCTCCACCTTCCTTTCCTATAAAAAGGGAGGATAAACGTAAATGAGTTACCTTAAATGTGATAGGTGCTATATACATATGTATTTTTAAAATTATGTTTGTATTACTCTAGCTATTTCATAAATATTTCAAAGGAATCAGAATTTGACTTTAACCCATAAAAATTACTTTATAAGTAGTAGTATCTAATTCAATCCCAGAAACATTATAGTGATTCTGATGAATACATATAAAATACAAAGCAAAACCAGTTCAGTTCAGTTCAGTCGCTCAGTCATGTCCGACTCTTTGTGACCCCAGGAATTGCAGCACGCCAAGCCTCCCTGTCCATCACCAACGCCCGGAGTTCACTCAGACTTGCATTCATAGTGTCAGTTATGCCATCCTGCCATCTCATCCTCTGTCGTCCCCTTCTCCTCCTGCCCCCAATCCCTCCCAGCATCAAAGTCTTTTCCAATGAGTCAACTCTTCGCATGAGGTGGCCAAAGTACTGGACTTTCAGCTTTAGCATCATTCCTTCCAAAGAAATCCCAGGGCTGATCTCCTTCAGAATGGACTGATTGGATCTCCTTGCAGTCCAAGGGATTCTCAAGAGTCCTCTCCAACACCACAGTTCAAAAGCATTAATTCTTCGCTGCTCAGCCTTCTTCATGGTCCAACTCTCAAATTCATACATGACTACTGGAAAAACCATAGCCTTTACTAGATGGACCTTAGTCGGCAAAGTAATGTCTCTGCTTTTGAATATGCTATCTAGGTTGGTCATAACTTTTCTTCCAAGGAGTGAGCGTCTTTTAATTTTATGGCTGCAATCACCATCTGCAGTGATTTTGGAGCCCCCCAAAATAAAGTCTGACACTGTTTCCACTGTTTCTCCATCTATTTCCCATGGTAGAGATCTCTTCAAGAAAATGAGAGATACCAAGGGAACATTTCATGCAAAGATGGGCACAATAAAGGACAGAAATGGTATGGACCTAACAGAAGCATAAGATATTAAGAAGAGATGGCATGAATACACAGAAGAACTGTACAAAAAGGATCTTCACGACCCGGATAATCACGATGGTGTGATCACTCATCTAGAGCCAGACATCTAGGAATGTGAAGTCAAGTGGGCCTTAGAAAGCATCACTACGAACAAAGCTAGTGGAGGGGATGGAATTCCAGTTGAGCTATTTCAAATCCTAAAAGATGATGCTGTGAAAGTGCTACACTCAATATGCCAGCACATTTGGAAAACTCAGCAGTGGCCACAGGACTGGAAAAGGTCAGTTTTCATTCCAATCCCAAAGAAAGGCAATGCCAAAGAATGCTCAAACTACTGCACAATTGCACTCATCTCACACGCTAGTAAAGTAATGCTCAAAATTCTCCAAACCAGGCTTCAGCAATACGTGAACCGTAAACTTCCTGATGTTCAAGCTGGTTTTAGAAAAGGCAGAGGAACCAGAGATCAAATTGCCAACATCCGCTGGATCATGGAAAAAGCAAGAGAGTTCCAGAAAAACAGCTATTTCTGCTTTATTGACTATCCCAAATCCTTTGACTGTGTGGATCACAATAAACCGTGGCAAATTCTGAAAGAGATGGGAATACCAGACCACCTAACGTGCCTCTTGAGAAATCTGTATGCAGGCCAGGAAGCAACAGTTAGAACTGGACATGGAACAACAGACTGGTTCTGGTTCCAAATAGGAAAAGGAGTACGTCAAGGCTGTATATTGTCACTCTGCTTATTTAACTTATATGCAGAGTACATCATGAGAAATGCTGGACTGGAAGAAACACAAGCTGAAATCAAGATTGCTGGAAGAAATACCAATAATCTCAGATATGCAGATGACACAACCTTTATGGCAGAAAGTGAAGAAGAACTAAAAAGCCTCCTGATGAAAGTTAAAGAGGAGAGTGAAAAAGTTGGCTTAAAGCTCAACATTCAGAAAACAAAGATCATGGCATCTGGTCCCATCACTCCATGGGAAATAGATGGAGAAACAGTGGAAACAGTGTCAGACAACACCAAATATGGTTTTAACTTGCTATTGAATGGGATATCAGACTATTAATAATCACTCATTTTAAGATCAGCAGTTCATGGTTTGCTCATGTCACATTGCTGTGAACATAGCAGGTGTTCAATAAACACCTTTTAGCAGACTGATGATTATGTGAGGTTTAGGAGTTTAAAAGTGAGGTGGGCTGTATTATTCACAACAGCTAAAACATGGGAGCAACTCAAGTATCCTTCAACAGATAAATGGATTAGCAAAATGTGGAGTATCATTCAGCCTTAGAAAGAAAAGACGTTCTGACTTACACTACAACACAAATGAAACTTGAAGGAATGAAGCTAAAGGAACCAGTTGCAAATGGTTCATTTATATGAGGTATTTAGAGTGGTTAACGGAGAAGGCAATGGCACTCCACTCCAGTACTCTTGCCTGGAAAATCCCATGGGTGGAGGAACCTGGTAGGCTGCAGTCCATGGGGTCGCTAAGAGTCGGACACAACTGAGCGACTTCACTTTCATTTCTCACTTTCATGCATTGGAGAAGGAAATGGCAGCCCACTCCAGTGTTCTTGCCTGGAGAATCCCAGGGATCGGGGAGCCTGGTGGGCTGCCGTCTATGGGGTTGCACAGAGTCAGACACGACTGAAGCGACTTAGCAGCAGCAGCAGCAGAATGGTTAAAATCATGGAGACAAAAAGTAGAATGGTGACTGCTAGGGGCTGGTGGGGAGGGAAGGTCACGGAGTTAGTGTTTAACATACACAGTTTCAGTTTTGTGAGATGAAAAGTGTTTCAGAAATGAATGGAGGTGGTGGTTACACAACAATATAAACGTTTTAACGTCACTGAACTATAAGCTTAAAAATGGTTAAGACAGTAAATTTTGTCTTACATGCATTTCACCACATTTTTTTAAAATGGGGAATAAGTACTAATGGCTATAATGCAAAATGATATATTTTATTAAAGAATTTTCTCAGATATTCTTATAAAAGTTGGTTTAAGATGGTGAGTTTTCTGTTATGTGTATTTTACCATAATTTTAAAAATCAGGGAAAAAATGAGATGGGCTGAAAAATCTTGATTTACGTAGCTTCCCAACAAAGAACAGAACCATTTGCCTTCTAGAACTTTCTGTATCCCTTCACTCCAGGACTTTAAGTCCTCTTTATACCCTGATGACCTGCAAGGTTTATCTCTCGGCCTGACTTCTGTTAGGAGCTCCTGGACGAGTGCATCCTCTCACTTGCTGGAGGTGCCCACCTGTGGGTCTCACAGGTTTCTCAGAGTTAACAGGACCTAAATCACACCCTTCTACACCCCTCCTCCTCCTATTTCGCCCTCGATCATTGCTGTCTCAGCAAATGACTGTATAATCAAGCCAACCTCTCAAGAGGGAAACCAAGTGTCACCTCCTCTCTTGTGTCCTGTATCCAGAGCACCAGCGGGCCCTGTTGGTTCAACCTCTAACCTGTACCCCGAATATGCTCCTCTCCCACCCCCCCTACCCAGCCCATGGCCCTCCCACTTCCTCTCTACAACCCACTCTCCATCCAGACACCAGAGAAGTCTATTAATAAATAAGACCGTGTCATACTGTGTGCAAAACGTGTTCTTGTTTCTCTTTGCACTCCGAAGAAAATCTAAACTGTTTACTATGGCCTAGAGGACATGACCTTTGCAAACCCCTTTGGCCCTATCTTTTGCCCCCACTCCCCATCCTGCTCCAGCCTCACAGCCTGCATCCAGTGAGGTCAACATGCTCCCCTCTTTCCTCCTTGAAGCCTTCGTTTGTGCCATTCCTCCGGTCCAGAGCATTTCCTCCCTGTTCTTTGGAAGGTTGCCTCCTTTACAAGCTTCAGGTTTCAGTTACATGTTAGCCCCTCAGACCCTCCTGGACAGCCCTATCTAAAATATTTCAACTCGCTGTTTTCACTCATTTCACTCTTCCTTGTGATTTTTACAATTCTAATTATATGCAAGTAAATAAAATTACATAAACAACTATGCATGTAATTATACACAATTGCATAAAATATATAATTTCTAGATATATATCAGTAAGTATATATTTGATATGTATATTTAATATCTTTGTCTTATTAGACTGTACACTCCATAAAAACAAGGCTTAAATTATGTTCACTTTTGTTTCCCAATCTCTTAGCACACTGGACCAGACAGAGTGGAAACCAATGACCCATTTGTGGAATAAGAAAGTGAATTAATGTGTTGCATCTATATGTTATTCAAGAAAAAAAACGTACACCTTTTCAACATTAAGAGTTGACTGCATTTGGCAAAGGATGTGAAAAAACTCTTTGTAAGGTACCGAGGAAAGGGGAGGCATATGTACACCTTTTCAACATTAAGAGTTGACTGCATTTGGCAAAGGATGTGAAAAAACTCTTTGTAAGGTACCGAGGAAAGGGGAGGCATGATGATTTTCATTTCTTACTGAAGAAAATGGCTGATTTAGAAGCGTAAGTGTATAATTTTATAGCTAAAAGCATCCTTTAAAGATAATTTTGTTCAAAGAACAAATTTTAGAACTGAAGAAACAGCCCAACTCATGGCTTCAGATGTCTTACTCCCATTGCTCATGTGACCTACACCGCCTACATCCTTCTTACCTTGCTTGCCAATCTCTACCTCAGGTTCTGAGTGTTGCTGGAATATTCTACAATTGTATAAAACTCACGTATGAGGACAATTAGCTGTTGGTCATACTTAGCTTTTAAATACAAAGTTTTGTGCTACCGAGCATTGCCCTTTCATCTCAGGAATAAAGACTCGAAAAAGAGCATTAAGAGATCACCTTCTCATGTCCCCTCTTCCTAAATAATGGATCAACAGTAAGCATCAAAACCACAGAAATCCCTCCTTCTCTGCGTCTCAGTAGTACTTTGGATTACCAGATGGGGTGGGGAGAACTTAAAAACAAAGGAACATTTTCATCTCCTTTTCTTTTATCCCAGAACTATTGATCTGTTAATTCAGGAATATGATTATGTTTTCAACTTAATGGAAAATGAGAGATTTGTAATGGTTACAGGCTGTGTCTTCTTAAACATCAAAACATGTTGCAAATATCTTGGTCCTATGAGGTACTTTCATTTGTGCCTGAAATTTTTTAGAAATCTTTTACAAATGGTAACATCAAGGTAAGCAGGCTACTCTGTTATCCACATAACTTCTGCAGCAGTTGTTGTGGGTATGCGGCACAGACATAAGTACTCTGTTAAAAAGTACAGGCATGTGCTGCAATTTCACAGATCCTGTACAAAGACCAACCTATGTGGTAGCTTCCTGAAGTGGCTTCTGTTTTATTCTTCCATTCTCCAGACTGCCTACTCTGTACATCAACTCAAGTACTAAGACAAAACACACATCAAATGCCATGGTTATGGTTCTAAAGCAGCGATATTTTGGTGGAGACGGCTAAGTTAATCAGTGCCTGAAGGGTGCTATGGGAGTCCAGACAAAAAGCATAATTCAGTCTCCGGGGTCAGGGAAGGTCTCCTGGAAGTTAGATTATGGGATGAGAAAGGCATTTCAACCAAAGGCAAGTGCACAGAGTCAAGAGACGGTGGCAGGAAGAAAAGAGTAAACAATTCAGCTCACACTATGAAGTGGAGTTTAAAAGGAAATAGACAGCCCTTCTTGACAGTTTACGTTGGTAAATCCGGTCGCTTGGAAGCATTGTTAAACTTAACCTGGTAATACTGGTCGTAAGGAAGGGGCACCGTAGGCTGCCTTCACTTGTCTGGAAAACTAATTATATGAGTACTCCTGGGGAATAGGTCAGGAGACAGATCTGCACAAAACTCAAGTGTTCCCTGAGGAGAGGCCTATTTGCTAGGATTTTCCCTTTTAAGTCGTTGTTTTCCTTTTCCTAAATCTTTCACACTCCAGAACAAAGTCCTGTGTATGCTTTCATTTTGAGCAGTTTATTAAACTGTTCAAACAGATTCCAAGAGGAGCAGCTTTGGAATCTGACCTTTTTAATGAATTATTATTCTTAATGTTTGCAGCTCTCTATCCACCAGGAAAAGGGCAATGACTTCTGCGAACCAGATGGGGTCTTGGTAACAAATCTTGGTATCCTCCTGTTTTCCTCTACCCCATGGGTTTGAAGTGACTCTCAGCAACATTTGACAGATAGAAATTATACTGTGTTTTGGCATGCAAGCACAAATAAAATGCCAGTAAAAAGAGGGGTAACTGCAAGGCTCATATATGCATTTATCTTTGCATGAAGCCTAGTAACTCTGTACTATGTCACAAAGATAATAAAAAAAGCAGATAGACTGAATTATGAGCATCTGTTTGTCTATTGAAAATAACTCAGCTATTGACAACAACACTGTTCATGATACTCACAGGGTGTGTGTTGTCTGTGGGGGCAAACAGCAGGATTTAAACCAGAAAGCATGTTATGTTAGTAGGTGGACAGTTCCTTAAATTTTTATAGAGTTTATTTGATCACTTGCTTTAAAGGTGTGTGATATGAGGATGGGTCCACAGACCACAGGTGCTTTTTTTTGTTTTTTGTTTTCCCTGTAAGAAAAGTCGTAATATTAAACTCTGGATTTCAGAAAAAATCTATCAAAAGCATCTCTGCCTTCCCCTGAAACATTCTTCCTTTTTTATGTATGACTTCCTCATTATTATAGAGCTATGTGATGATAGCCATAGGCATGCTTGAGTTCACATTAAAAAAAAAGAAAGAAAAAGCTAGGAGTAATGTCTCACTTTCCACCCACAAAACAACACTCTGGCCCTGCAGGAAAATACTCTCTGTTGTGACCTGGGGAGAGGGGGAAGGGAACTTTCCTGCCTAAAAGTGCTATTTTATTTCCATTAGACACTTCCTATGATTAGTCACTATAAGGTAACCCTGACCTTTCTCTGTATACTGTTAAATTAACCTCATCTACACAAGTCTGTATTAAAACATCTCAACTTTAACATTTGACCATAAGAAGATAGTTTTTACCGTGGAACATATGAAGGAAAAAAGGTGGGGATAGCTGATTTTTTTCTTTCTCCTACATCATTTAAGTGTTATCAGTTACCCAAAGTTACAGTTTTTAATTAAATGTTCCTTTCTAATTGTGACTGCTAGTTGTGACTTGGAATATCACTGACAAATACGGACTTCGCAAGGTATACACTAAATTCTGCTCAAGTGATTTTAGGCCTTAGGTCTGGGATTTCTTTAGGTGCTTCTAGGAGGTACATTTGCCAATGAAAGTTTTTTTTCCTGTAGCTAGAATAGTTCTAAGCACTGATATTCTGGAAAGGTTTTCCCCTTTCCCTATAATAATTCTTAAAATACCATTAAGCCTCATTGACATTAAAATACCACTTAAACCATGTTTTAATTAAGAACAACTATTTAAGTACAACTGAGTACTTTATAACCAAGGTAAATGGTTAAAAATGAAATTCTATATTCAAGATTTCTGGTGGTGTAAAGACTTGGCATTTGGCCGCACACACCAGATCTACTATCTCCATTTACTCAACAGGGTGGCCTTTAGAGACCAGCACAGTGGTGCTGTTAGGGATTTAAAGCCAGATGTGCAGACAGAAATGGCTGTGGGAGCCAGACAGGCAAAGCAGAGAAGCAACCCCCACACCACCTCCCCCCTGGCTCAGCCAGGTTACTCCATATGGGAATCTCACTCAATGTCACCAGATCTTCAGACTGGTTTTTAGAAGAAGGGTAAAAAATGTAGGTTTTTATGTGAAATCTGTATGTTTTAGCCATTGGCATGTCATTTAAAACATTCACCTCTACACAGTGTGAGTGAACACAGTGCTGACCAAAAGCCGACAGCAGGATGAATTACAATCCATGGGCGCCTATTTGGGAAATTTCTTTTAAAAAGACTCACTGTTCTTTATGTTTGTTATCTAGAATAGAACCTACCCGTTTTTGTCTCCTTAAGTTTCTTCTACTTTACATTCAGTCTCCCCTCTGACTTAAGTCAGGTCTGCTGCTGCTAAGTCACTTCAGTCGTGTCCAACTCTGTGTGACCCCATAAACGGCAGCCCACCAGGCTCCTCTGTCCACGGGATTTCCCAGGCAAGAATACTTGAGTGGGTTGCCATTTCCTTCTCCAAAGTCAGGTCTATTGAAGTATAATTTACACACATCAAAAATCATCCTTTTTAAATGTATGGTTTGATGGGTTTTGGGGAAAATGTATAGTCATGTAACCACCACTACAATTAAAATATAGAACATTTCCTTCACCTCAAGAAGTTCTGTGGTGCCCCTCTACATACCCTCAGCTTCCAGAACACCTGATCATCTTTTTATCACCACAGTTTTGCCTTTCCCAGAATGTTGAAGGTTTTAATTTTTCCCTTTTTATTCCGTTATAATATTATGTTGCACACATGCACCACAATTTATTAAACCATCTACTTGCTGATGGGCACTTATATTTTTTCCTAATTTTTGGCAATAATGAAAAAGCTGCTGTAAACACTAGTGTACAGGTTATTTGGTGGACATATACTTTCATTCCTCTTTGGCAAATACCAGGAGGAAAACTGTTGGGTCATCAGTTCAGCTCAGTTGCTCAGTCGTGTCCGACTCTTTGCAACCCCATGAATCGGAGCATGCCACACCTCCCTGTCCATCACCAACTCCCAGAGTTCACTCAGACTCACGTTCATCGAGTCCGTGATGCCATCCAGCCATCTCATCCTCTGTTGTCCCCTTCTCCTCCTGCCCCCAATCCCTCCCAGCATCAGAGTCTTTTCCATGGAGTCAACTCTTCGCATAAGGTGGTCAAATTACTGCAGTTTCAGCTTCAGCATCATTCCTTCCAAAGAACAACCAGGACTGATCTCCTTTAGAATGGACTGGTTGGATCTCCTTGCAGTCCAAGGGACTCTCAAGAGTCTTCTCCAACACCACAGTTCAAAAGCATCAATTCTTTGGCACTCAACTTTCTTCACAGTCCAACTTTCACATCCATACATGACCACTGGAAAAATCGTAGCCTTGACTAGACGGACCTTTGTTGGAAAAGTAATGTCTCTGCTTTTGAATATGCTGTCTAGGTTGGTCATAACTTTCCTTCCAAGGAGTAAGCGTCTTTTAATTTCATGGCTGCAATCACCATCTGCAGTGATTTTGGAGCCCAAAAATATAAAGTATGACACTGTTTCCCCATCTATTTGCCATGGAGTGATGGGACCAGATGCCATGATCTTCATTTTCTGAATGTTGAGCTTTAAGCCAACTTTTTCACTCTCCACTTTCACTTTCATCAAGAGGCTTTTTAGTTCCTCTTCACTTTCTGCCATAAGGGTGGTGTCATCTGCATATCTGAGGTTATTGATATCTCTCCCGGCAATCTTGATTCCAGCCTATGCTTCTTCCAGTCCAGCGTTTCTCATGATGTACTCTGCATAGAAGTTAAACAAACAGGGTGACAATATACAGCCTTGACTCCTTTTCCTATTTGGAACCAGTCTGTTGTTCCATGTCCAGTTCTAACTGTTGCCTCCTGACCTGCATATAGGTTTCTCAAAAGGCAGGCCAGGTGGTCTGGTATTCCCATCTCTTCCAGAATTTTCCAGTTTATTGTGATCCACACAGTCAAAGGCTTTGGCATAGTCAATAAAGCAGAAATAGATGTTTTTCTGGAGCTCTGTTGGTTATAGATAAAAGGGTTGGGAGGGGCACAATAGCTGAGTGGGATTAAGAGATACAAACTGCTAGATATAAAATAAGTAAGTTACAAGGAAATAATAGTCAACCACAAATTGGCACTTCCCATCTCTCTTTACAGGACTAAATCATGTGCTGCGGCAGCTGCTGATCTTCCACATCCCCCTGAAGGAGCTCAGGGTGCAGAGCAGAAATGAAGCACTCTGTGCTCCAGGAGAACTAGCTAGACAGATCTTCAGATAGATATTCTCAGGAGCTGACTTTATGAGACCAATTCTTTTACCTCCTCATACCTAGAAAAGCACTAAAATCCTTCATGGTGATGACTGTTTCTCATGACTAGCAGAAGTTTCACAAGACCAGCTGAAACTTTCCAAAAAATAAACATGTTTATTGCATGGTACTCCCCGCCCTTCACCAAAATCACATATATACTGACCTTCCCCCACTGCATCTTCAGAGCAGTTTCTCAAAGAGAACTATCTGAGGTACTGCCTCCAGGGTTGCAGTCCTCATATTGCCCCCAATAAAACTTAACTCACAACTCTCACACTGCATTTTTTTTAAGTCAACATAATGTAAAGCACAGGAATATAGCTAATATATTATAATAACTTTATATGAAGAATAATCTACAAAAATACCAAATCACTGTACACTGGAAAGTAATACAATATTGTAAGTCAACTATATGTCAATAAAAAATTTTAGTATAGTTGATTTTTTTGTACAGTTGATTTTTCTATTTCTTAGCTTTGCAAAATTTCTTGGTACACTGTAAAGCATTTAATGTAAATATTAAAGGTAGCAATGTTATTGAAAGAGCTTTGCTCTGAGTTTTTCTTCTGAGCATTTTAAATGTACTGTGAATGTGACAGAACTCAGCCCAACAGATCACAGCACACACTGGAATTCAGATGCTGGGAGCCCGCCACATGGTCCACGACTCAGGCTCCTGGCATCAAAGCTCTTCCCTGCCTGCTTACATCTCAGCAGTCAATAATTCAGCTACTTCAGCAAGAGTGTCCTTCCCTACTCCTTCCCAGTTAATCTCAGAGAAGCTGTTGTGTCTTTCTAACTCCCCTGTCTTTGGAATATCCTCTTCCCTCCCTCAGCCCAGCTTTAACAAGCAAGACAATGGCAATAACAGCTACAAAGCAGGAAGATGTCATTAGGAGTGCAAAGACCTCAGAAATACACTTCTGCTGTTTTTCTCAGTCAGGATAAAACTTCCCACTTGTGAAGTTACAAGAGGACGAATCACTCTCTTTGCCTTACAACTTGGCTTTTCCATCTAAGGTACAGCTTGATTTTTGTCACAATGTGCTTCTTAACAACCCCCTAGCAACACTTAGCAATCTTCCACTCTCAGAATCTTACAACTTATTTTGGTGGAAAGGTGGGTACATAAGCTTCAGTAAAATGGGCGCCAGAGAGAATAAGAAGCCAGGAAGCAAAGATAATGTTATAAAGAAGTTTTGCTGGCAGAGGAAAAGAAAGATAGGATGGTGTAAATAAGGAAGGAATAATGTAAACAATGATGGACGATATTGCTTATAAAGAATAAAAGACTTCACTCCATTCAGTTGATTAGAAAACTCTTAATATGAATAGTGTTAGTGAGCAAGGTGGTAAACAGACTGCCACAAAATCCATAAAACACCTTCTGTCCAAGATACCATTGGCTTGCACACACCAAAGCCAATGGTCCATTCTCAGCACCTGCTTACCCCACCTATGAGTGCATTAGAATGGCAGGGCATTCCTTCTTTCTTGAAAGGTTTTCTTTATTTGGCTTCTTGGACTCCACCCCATGTCCTTATTTTTACTCCTTCCTCTCTGCCTTCTTCTACTCAGTCTTCTTTGCTGGTCCCACCTTATCTCCCCAATCTCAGGCATCAAACTGCTTTTCTTTCTTATCCATACTCGTGCTAGGGGATCTCATTCAGTATCAACTTAGATACCAATGTCATAGACAGAATAATACACCAATCCCCAAGGACGTCCTCATTCAAATTCTTGGAGCTTACTCCTTGGAAGAGAAGTTATGATCAACCTAGATAGCATATTCAAAAGCAGAGACATTACTTTGCCAACAAAGGTCCGTCTAGTCAAGGCTACGATTTTTCCAGTGGTCATGTATGGATGTGAGAGTTGGACTGTGAAGGAAGCTTAGCACCGAAGAATTGATGCTTTTGAGCTGTGGTGTTGGAGAAGACTCTTGAGAGTCCCTTGGACTGCAAGGAGAGCCAACCATATATCTGTAAACCATATATCACATAAGGGGTTTATTTCTAAAATACATAAGGAATTATAACTCAAAAGCCAAAAACTCCCATATAACTCAGTTTAAAAATGGACAAATGACTTGAATAGACATTCCTCCAAAGAAGACATAAAAATGGCCAAAAGGTATATGAAAGGTGCTCAACACCACTAATCACCAGGGAAATGCAAATCAAAACCATAATGAAATATTATCACACACTAGTTAGGATGACTATTAGTACAGAAAAAAGAAAATAGACATCAGGTATTGGTGAGTCTATATGGGAGCTGGAAACTTTCTACACTATTTGGTAGAATGTAAAACGGTGCAGCCACTCCAGAAAACAGTATGATGGTTCCTCAAAAAATTAAAAACAGAATTATCATATGATCCAGCAAACTCACTTCTGTATATACATCCAAAATAAATCAGTAGCTTGGAGAGATATTTGCCATTTCATGTTCACTGCAACATTGTTCACAGTAGCCAAAATATAGGAAAAAACCTAAGTGTCCATCAGTGGATGAATAAGTAAAGAAAATGTGATGCACACACACACAGGAATATTATTCAGCCTTAAAAAAGAAGTAAACTCTACCATATGCCGCAACATGGATGGGCCTCAAAGTCCATTATAGTAAGTGAAATAAGCCAGTCACAGAAGGACAAATACTGTATAATTCAACTGACATGAGGTATATAAAATGGTCATAATTATAAAAACAGAAGCTAAAGTGCTGATTGCTACCAGATAAGAGGGGTAGAGAAATAAGAAGCTTTTCAATGGATATAAAATTATAGTTATGCAAGATGAATAAGTTCTAGAGATCTGCCATACAACTGTAGAGATGTACAGTTATAATAATGTATTGTACACTTGAAATTTGTTAGGAGGGTAGATGTTACATTAAGTATTCTTATCTATCTTCATGTGCACACACAAAATAAAGGGATACAAGAAAAGTTTTGGCAGTGACGGACATTTCTTACCTTGATGGTGATTAATGGTATCGTTAGAATAATATTCTTTAGTGCAAAAAGTGTTAGCTGCTCAGTCGTGTCTGACTCTGCAACCCCACGGACTGTACCCTACCAGGCTCCTCTGTCCATGGAATTCTCCAGGCAAGAATACTGGAGTGGGTTGCCATGCCCTCCTCCAGGGGATCTTCCAGACTCGGGGATCGCATCCTGGTCTCCTGCATTGCAGAAAGATCCTTTACCAGCTCACAATACTTAATAACACAGAACGAGCAAAAATTAGTTAACTTTCGCACTCAACATTGAGTTAACTTCTGGATCAACAGCTTCCTCAAATTTCCTTTTGCTATAGGCTACCAACGAAACCTGATCCTCTTAAAATGTATTGTTCTCTACCCTAGTTGGGTATCAGCATCACCTTTGTCCTTTTAGAAATTGGACCCTCTCTAGCCTCATGGAGTTAGCAAGCTCACGGGGATGAGGCTGCTGCATTTCTGCTGAAAACAAACCCATCAATCAATCTCCTTGCAGTTATTTTGATACACAGCCATGTTGGGGACCAATGGCTTAGACATCTGAGCAATATTAAAACGTGACTATGCCTGTTATAAACTAGGTAAGTCCCACACACAGCCTGGATGGGAGGGAGATTTGGGAAGAGAATGGATACATGTATATGCATGACTGAGTCCCTTCATTGTTCACCGGAAACTACCACAACATCGTGAATCGGCTATAACCCAGTACAAAATAAAGTTTTTGTTTTTGAAGGTAAGTCCCACCAAAGATTGTGCTAGTAATAATGGCTATCTCAGTATGAAACAGCCCGGAGAGCAGGTTTTGATTGAGGGAAGTTTAGAAATAATTTGAAGGCTTTCAGAATGTCAATGGAAAGAGGGGAGGTTGCTGGGAATCTGACAGGGAAATGTATAGGCTTTGTTTTGAGAAGGAACCGAGTTTGAATCCTGTCTGTGTCGCTGCAACATAACCTTGGCCAAGTTACTTAACCTCTGGTAGTCTCACTTTTTTCCTTCCTTATCTGTGGAATTGAGAGATAGGAAATAGTGCCTACCTCTTAACAATTCTATGGGGATTAAGTTCAATGAAATCAAGTGGGAAGTATATAATTTTGCCTTAACAATGTTGCTGGAAATTTACAAGAAATATAATAGTATCTTTTAGGACAAGCATAAAATACAACTCAAACATACATACAAATAGTTATCTCACCAAGAAACAGCAGCTGGGCTTGCTAGTTTCGTAATGACACAACCATGAAATATTAAAATTGTCTATGATTGGAAATTGCCAGGAGGGACACAAAGAGAAAGCATCCTGATAGGGAATAAAAATGGAGTTTGAGGCAGCTACATTTGCTCTAGCAGCATTAAGTAACAAATAATTCCTGCATTTTAAATACCAAAAAATTATGCTGTGGCCGTAAGTGTCCCTGGAATAGGTGAAGAAAGAGTGACAAAGCAGTAGCTTTCAATCTGAAAATCACAATGACACATGGATTTTTTTTTTTAAGATGTCTCCTCTGACTTTTTGCAGGATGTCAGAGTTTTTAGTTATTAATGTTTACTACTTCAGAAGTTATATTCTTGTCCATTAAGCATCCATTATTATTATTTTATTTATTTATTTTCTGGCTGAAGGTTTTAGCTGCAAAGCCAGTCTCTCTATAGATATACTGCCACTGCCTTAACTCCTGAATGGGGAAGCCAGAGACGCCTCACCACGGATAATACAATAGGACAGCGAGGTCCTTCCTCCTTCCTCCCTTTCTTTCTTTCTGGCTGGACTTGGATGCTGCAGAGTTGGCTTGCAAAGTCAGAATGCATCGCCAGACATGGCAGGCTGGAGGCGATTAAGTGGAGAGAGCTCATTTCTGGTTTTGATGTGGTCATATCATCTGTAAATTATAGCACTCAGCTGTTTTTCCATTTAGTCATTATTCTGCCATTTGTTTAGCTGCCAGTCCTATCCCTCCTCAACCATGTGCTGTTATAAATTCCAGAAGCAGCTGTTTCAGGAGTGAGCCAGTTCAGGGAAAAGAAATATACATAAAAGCAAATGGTATAAAAGCAGATAACCTTTTATTTAAAATTGTTTACATTATCTTTTCATCACCAGTTCCTAACTGGACCCTTTAAATAAGTCCTGTCCTTATGTTGGTTTAGATTTGAATATGACTTGAATCTTTATTGTTAAACGTATCAGAACTGGCCAAATACCCATCATAATTACAATTTTAGGCTTGTTCACCAGCTGGAACTACCTTAACCTTAGTCCTGGTACTTTCAGATTCATGATTCTGGAAGCTTTAGTGAGTTGTAAGAAAGAAGTCATTTTACATAAGCAAGATGCCTTCTAGCTATGCATTTTGCCATCTGAAAGCATTTCAACACTTTTTCTAAAAGAGTAAGTTAGATAACCTGCTGAGAGGATGACTCTGAGCTACCAGCCTCCTAAATGAGGCTGATTTGTGTTATCACAAATCTGAGAGATGGCATTATCTGTGTCTAAATGGTTGTAGTAGCTTTCTGTTATCTTTGTCAACATTCATTACCCACACTGATAACAACCACAACAGAAAAACACTATTCTACTTTGGGGAAACAACCCTCTCCCCTTCTTAGTCCATTTGACTTGAGTAGGGCTAGTTCCATCCCATGAGAATGAATTTGGGTTCATGACCTAAGCCAGGCCAATCATAGCACTCCACCTCCAGTACATTATTCGTTGAGGCATGGGCATGTGAACCAAGGCAGACCAATAAAATTCAGTTCTGGGACTTCTTCCTGGAACCACTGGGGTAAAATGCTATTTCCACTGGCTGACTTAGCTTAGAGTTGCTGGTGGCTATACATTTGTTGGGGAATAAAGATAATGAATAAGAAAACAAAGCCAAAATATGGACAAATCAAGAAACACGAGAAAGGGCAGGGAGGGAACGATGGGAGGGGAAGAGAAAGGAATGAATGAGACATCATTTGAGCTCCTGGATACAGCTTTACCTAAAGATACAGGTCTCTGTGATTTCTCAGTTACATGGGTCAAGAAATCCTCATTTTTGCATAAACCAATCTGAGTTGTGTTTTCAGTTCCTTTCACCTAAAAGATCCCTGACTTCAAATCCCAAGATTAGGACACAGAAGATCCTGGAATTTTTCTTTGCTTTTTCTCCTTTTATCTTATATGTGCAACTTTAAATGAATCCCTGAATGTCTTAGCCTTAGCTTTTATTTTTGTAGAACATGAAATAATGGATGAAAAATACTCAGCCCTATTTTTAGCACATACTGTGTTCAATAAATGACAGCTACTATCATTATTTTAATTTATAACAATAGCAGTCATAATAGTAATAGGTACTTTCTTTTCCCTATTGGCAACTTTGACAAAAACATCTTAAGTTTGACAACATGGCTTGCATACTATCAGTTGCCTTCAAAAAAATCTGCAAAATATGATTATTTTCACCAATTGTATGGGGAAATAGGCATCCTAATTTTCTGGAAATGACAAAGAATGGTTCAGTTCACATGAATACACACACACATACACAAGCACTGGCATCTTCTTTCCTAATTTTGACAGGGGAAGTCATCACGGTTGCTACAATTTAGCTGTCTATTTCCTAAAGCATTACAGAGTACATAACTTATATGAATTTTCAAAATGCCACTTCTTCAGGATCATTCCTTGGAAATGAAATTAACATGCTTAAAAACTGCAGTGCCAAAGCACTAGGGGAGTGCCTTATTTCACATCCTGAGTGGATGCGAAAGGGTGAAATAGAGTCTTACCTATGGGCTAAAATCTAAGGTTCTGGTTATCAGTAAGTATAGTAATTCAGTAATAAATTGTAAAATGCTCCTTACAGTGTTTGAGACATAAAATATGCTCATTCCCTCTTCTCTCATCCATTCCTTCATTCATCCACCCATCCTTTCATCCATCCACCATGAAATTCAGACCCTAAATGTGTTAATACAAACAAAGATGATTCAAACATAAGTATCTTTAGACCTTCAGTGAAAAAATAACTTAGCTAAATGCTGCCATTTCCCCAGCTGTATGCAAGAGAAACACTGTATGTTGTACTTAATAGCATACCATACTAATATATATTAGTATTAATATATATTAGTATTAATTATGAAATATTTATATATCATGCTGCTGCTGCTGCTGCTAAGTTGCTTTAGTCATGTGCGACTCTGTGTGACCCCATAGAAGGCAGCCCACGAGGCTCCCCCATCCCTGGGATTCTCCAGGCAAGAACACTGGAGTGGGTTGCCATTTCCTTCTCCAATGCATGAAAGTGAAAAATAAAAGTAATGCTAAGTTACACTGCCATGTGACAACCAAGACAAAATTTGACAGATGAGGAAACAATGAAACAACAGTTACTGACGCACAGGCAAGCCTTGTTTTCTAGCAAGAAGCCTTCATTACCTAGTCTTGACAGATTAATTGAATGGGAATCCAAATAGGCTCCCTTCTGTTCAAGGAAGACCTATTTTATTTAGAATATTATGAGAATTCAAAAATCAGCTTGTGCGTGGTTCAGGAAGTTGAAGCTAAAGACCTAAAAAGATCTGTGATCGGCACCTGCTTCTACTAAAGCAGGGGGAAAAAAAGATATCCTCTATTTGAAGCAGAACTGAAGGGGCTCTTGATGTACAAAAGTCGCTTCAAATGTACTGAACAAAATAATTGATTTTCCCTTGAAAGAATAGGAAATAGTACTTCTGATGCAACTGTTCTGTCACAACAAAGTTTTGTAACTTTTCTTCTTTTTTCCTTATCTTTTAAAACAAACCTTCTGAAAATAACTCACGGTTTAAGAGAAAAACTCTTACTTTGACTATGTCCTTTCAAGAAGGGGCAAAGTGTTTCTATGTAGAGATAATTTATGATGAAATTGAGAAGGTGATGGATGGTCCGCCTAGGCTTCCTCTCATTCCCAGAGGGTGGTGGAGGGGGCATGGGTTCTAGACACAAAGACTTGAGTTGAAATCCTGGTTTTGCTCTTAAATGTCTACAAACTTGGGCAAGGGCACATTACTTAAACTGTTTGAACCTCCATTTCTATACTTACAACAAGAGAATTATTTAATCTACTTCAAAGGGCTGTAAGAATTATAGAAAAAAGTGTAAGCAAAGAGTCCTGTGTTCTCATGTGGTTATTTCTTAATATGCCTTTTCACCATGCCAAAGGAAAGAGCCTGTGCTATAGATGAAATGTCCCTCTGTCTTTTCTCAATCAAAATTTACTTATGATGTAGTTCATTTTAAACTCAAGTGGGATTAAGTGTGCTCAGGGTGAAGGGTTGCCTGTCCTCTTCACAATTCCAACCCCTCCACCCCAGCCCTGGTCCACAACCTCCCTCCACCCTGGTAGAGCTCAGCTCAACCCCTTTGTGATAAATGGCAGGTCTTTTCTTGCCTCTGATGATGGACTCCAATAATCAACAGTTGACATGGCACAAAACAAACAAACAAACAGAAAACACTGAAAATAGGAGGAAGAAGGGAGGGAAAAAATGAAAACAAGAGGAAGAAGACACTCAAAGAGATGCAGGAGGGTATTCTAAAAGGAGCAGAAGAGCTACTTCCTTTGTCCCCCTGAGCTCCATAACTGCTATATCTTGAAAGAGCCACCTGACTCCTCACACTCAGCTGGAGTCTCATTTACAAAATGGTAATAATTTTACCTCTCTCATAAGGCTTCTGTCATTCTGCAGGAAAACACTATAATAAATACTGAGTCACACCAATGTGGGAAATTGTCGCCAACTAGTAGTTACTTTTAAGTAGACCAGTATCTTGGCCTGCTAAAAATACTCGAGCAAGCCCAATGAACGTTAAGTAGGTTTGTGGAGTGAAAGAATCTAGTTCTTGAAGTCAGACTGACATAGAACCTCCCAATTCCATCTAATTTCCCCAACTGTGGCTGTGGACATATTTCTTTCTTTCCAATCTTCAATTTTCTCCCTTAAAAAGCAAGCATTCCAACTCATCTTGCAGACTTTGTGAAGACTGAATGTAAAACACATGTAACACAACTAACAGAGTGTCTGGTACAACTTTACTCAATAAAAACCGCCATTATAAAGTACAGATTTCAGACAAGATGTGTAATAGGTTTGGCAGCAGGGTTTTGGAGTAATTCTTCTAACATAGGTTCCTGCTGCTTTTCCCATTCACATGGAAGTTCAGCTTTTTCTTAAAATGTCAGAGTTGTCACGGAAGCCCATATACAATTGAGTTCCTTTGGACGATTGTTGAGATGACCTGGTAGAAGACAAGACAGTCCTTTACATAATCAGTTGAAAATAGGGTGACCCAAAGATCCCTTATAAGTCCTGATTTGGGGAAAGAGACCATAAAGTGGATTCCTTTTGCAGTTGCAACTAGAAAGAACTAACATAAAAGGAATGAGATTACCTAAATCTAGATGTGTGCAGACAATCTGAGGAGCCTTCACTGTCTCTGGAATCTAATCAAGATGCCAAAGGCAGATTATCAGGTTGTGCTGATTGGTTTTGAAGTGCTGCATAGAAATCTGTGCTATAGTCAGTTGCTGTAATGACTGACAGAGTTAAAATGCTTCAGATATTACTAAGCTCTGTCTGGAGGTAAAAGATAAGAGGATCATAGTAACTACAGAGGTTTTACATGCCCCACTGAAATATTCCTTCAGATCATTAACAAACACAAACTTTTTTTGCTTTTTCCTCTGAAGGTTTTTGAAAAATAACTTACTTTTCCTAATTAAGTTCATAAAGATAAGGGTATGCCATAGAGAGGAGAATATGATATTTTATTCATTGGGTATCTACTGTAAATTAGAATGCTAACATTACAGTTCACAAATCAATCTTTGGTTTTCTGGTTAGCAACAATGCCTTCACTAAAACTTAGAGACTTTTAAGTAAATTGTTAAAAGGATAAGTGTAAGGTTGGACCCCGGGGGCCATGATGGGCCGCCCCTCCTTTCCCTCCCGCCAGCGAAAAAGTCCCTAACAGAGGATCCTCCTGGATCCCGGGAACCAATGACAGCACACTCCGCCTCAGCTGCATAAGCCGCCCCGCCCCAGCCGCATAGAGAAACCTATCAGCTGGCGACGTGGGGAACCAGCAACCTATCCAAACCCCCTTCCGCTAGCCCAGCCATCCCTCCAAGTATGTGTATATAAACAAACTTCCAACACGGCCTGGTGCTCGGATTTCCTCGACCTGCCCCGTTCGTGTCCAGGAACCCCGCCCAGGAGTGCTTCGCCATTAAAGCCCGTTAGACATTTTTTGGTGTACCTGGTCGTCTTTTACCTAACAATAAGAAATGGGCAAAAAAAGGAGAAGGGGGGAGCAGCCAAAAGAGAGCAAGGCTGTGAATAATCTACTATTTCTGAATTTATTTGAACTTATTCAAGACATATCTGAAATTATTAAAGTTTTACATTGGGTATTTACAACAGAATCCTTAGAAGAAAGGATTACAGAGGAGACAAAGTGTGGTTTTTAGGATGAAATTTGGAAAAATGATGCAGCTTCTACTGTATAGCACACAGAATTCTGCTCAGGATTATATGGCAGCCTGAATGCGAGGAGCGACTGGGGAGAATGGATACATATATATGCATGGCTGAATCCCTTTGCTGTCCACCTGAAACTGTCATGACATTGTTAATTGGCTATACTCCAATAGAAAATAAAAAGTTAAAAAAAAATGATGCAGCCTCAAAATAAGAAATATGTAACATAAGTATGTGTTGAGTGAGCCCTCCCCAAATTCTGAAAATAGTCCCAGTTTATAAACACTTTAAAAGCCTAAGTATATAGTATGTGGCTACTGCTACCGCTGCTAAGTCACTTCAATCGTGTCCGACTCTGTGCGACCCCATAGATGGCAGCCCATCAGGGTCCCCCATCCCTGGGATTCTCCATGCAAGAACACTGGAGTGGGTTGCCATTATATATTTATTGTTAATAAGAATGTTTAGAACAATTATGTAGAATTAATGACAACTTAAGTGGAGGGATGTTCCTGGTATGTGTATAAAGTATAAGCAAGAGGCTCTTACAATCATTTTCTCCCCTGTGAAAAGTCAACAAAGTACAGTGACTAAGACCCTGGGCCCTGGAGCCAAGTGGGCCTTGGAGCCCGGGTTTGTATTAATATTTGGCTTGCCACTTCCTACAATTATGGTTTTAGACAAGTTAATTTACCTCTCTGAGCTTCTGGTTTCCATTTCTGTAAAAGATCATGTATTAGTTATTTGTTGGTGGTGTTTAGTTGCAAAGTCATGTCCCATTCTTTGTGACCTCATGGACTATAGCCCACCAGGCTCCTCTGTCCATGGGATTTCCTAGGCAAGAATACTGGAGCATGTTGCCGTTTCCTAACTCCAGGGGATCTTCCCAACCCAAGGATTGAACTCACGTCTCCTGCATTGGAAAATGGATTATTTACCACTGAGTCACGGGGAAATTCATTTGCTACTGAGTGCTACATAAAAATGATCACAAACCCTGGAGACTTAAAATAACAAATATGTATATTATCTTAGGCAGGTTCAGAGTCAGGAATTCTGGAACAGCTTAGCTGTGTTGTTCTGGCTCATGGTCTCTAATGAGGCTATAGTCGAAAGTGTAGACTGGGGTTGTATTTGATAAGGGCTGAGGATCCATTTCCACAATGGATGTCTCACAAGGCTGTTGGCTAGAGGCTTTGTTGTAGCCATGTGTTCTGGGAAACAAACTCACTCAGAAGGACAATGCAGATAGTTGAGTGCAGTTTATTACACTGGCAGGCCCAAGGCAGAGTCTCCTCTTAGCCAAGGACCCCAGTCAGTTTTTGTGAAAACCTTATATACCCTAAGTGCACATGCTCAAACCCACCTCCCCAAATTCTCTGAAACTAGTCTGAACAAAGGAAAAGAAAGACACAATCTAAGTTAACCCATGATTCGTATACCTTAAACCCGGGATTTGTATGCCTTAAGCCTAGGTAGTTGACAGTGGACAATTATCAACAGGCCTGTGGTCATATCCCAATAAGCATAATAGAATTTATGATTCTATTTGCTTACACAGATAACTAGGGTATTCTTTTAGGCCATGCAGAGTCTAGGTACAAGCCCTGGGGCTCTTCCATGTTGGGGGTCTGGTTTTCCATAGATACTGGGCATATTCAAAGTCCACAGTCCAGCCCAAGATGGAGTCCTGCTTTCACGATGGAGCCTGTTCTGTCTGTTTCCTCTTTCAGCTTCAATCCTTCACCATGAGAACCTCTCCAGTGGGCTGCTTGAGCATCCTCATGACATGGCGGCTGGCTTTCCCCAGACTAAGTGATCCCAGAAAGAACACGATGAAAGCCATAATGTCTTTCATGGTCTAGCTTGCTTTGGAAGTCATATACCATCATTTCTTTCACTTTCTATTGGTCACACAACCAATGCTAATACACTGTGAGAAGGGACTATACAAGGATATAAATACCTAAAGGTAGATATCTTTGTGAAATCTTGGAGGCTAAAGTAACAATTTATATTGCTGTTGTAATAAGATATTGCACACAAACAGCTTAGCTTAGACCCTGATACATGAAAGGATTTTTTAGTTAGTGGCTAAATGAGATCTTTTTTTTTTTTTCATTATGAGAGCTTCAGTTCAGTTCAGTTCAGTTCAGTCGCGTCCGACTCTTTGCGACCCCATGAATCACAGCACGCCAGGCCTCCCTGTCCATCACCATCTCCCGGAGTTCACTCAGACTCACGTCCATCAAGTCCGTGATGCCATCCAGCCATCTCATCCTCGGTCGTCCCCTTCTCCTCCTGCCCCCAATCCCTCCCAGCATCAGAGTCTTTTCCAATGAGTCAACTCTTCGCATGAGGTGGCCAAAGTACTGGAGCTTCAGCTTTAGCATCATTCCTTCCAAAGAAATCCCAGGGCTGATCCTTCAGAATGGACTAGTTGGATCTCCTTTCAGTCCAAGGGACTCTCAAGAGTCTTCTCCAACACTGCAGTTCAAAAGCATCAATTCTTCAGCGCTCAGCCTTCTTCACAGTCCAACTCTCACATCCATACATGACCACAGGAAAAACCATAGCCTTGACTAGATGGACCTTAGTCGGCAAAGTAATGTCTCTGCTTTTGAATATACTATCTAGGTTGGTCATAACTTTCCTTCCAAGGAGTAAGCGTCTTTTAATTTCATGGCTGCAGTCACCATCTGCAGTGATTTTGGAGCCCCAAAAAATAAAGTCTGACACTGTTTCTACTGTTTCCCCATCTATTTCCCATGAAGTGATGGGACCGGATGCCATGATCTTACGTGCCTAGTTATAATTACTGCCAATATTATTACTGCACGCTAAGTCGATTCAGTCATGTCCGACTCCTTGTGATCCTATGGACTATAGCCCACCAGGCTCCTCTATCCATGGGATTCTCCAGGCAAGAATACTGGAGTGGATTGTCATGCCCTCCTCCAGGGGATATTCCCAACCCAGGGATCAAACATGCATCTCTTGTCTCCTGCATAGGCAGGTGGGTTCTTTACCACTAGCGCCACCTGGGAAGCCCAATATTATTACTCTCATTAATTTTACTAAAGACTTTAGTGCTGTAGTAACTGAACTAATAGCAAACAATACATCCTTATAGGAGATTAATCCCTATCTCCAAACATAAATACTACAAAAGACTCCTCTCTAAATCCTGCCCATTCTCTAAAGCCCTTCTTTAATTGAATCCAGGAAGTAATATATTTCTCTTTCTCTCTGCCAATGTATTCCGAATCGTTAACATGAGAGAGATAGCAAGAGAAATAATGAATTCCATCCTACTCTTCTATTATTGCTCTGAGGCAGATAGTATTATTTTTATGTTCTTTCGTATAGAAGGAAACGAAATGGTCTGTCCAAGTTTACCCAGCAAATTAGATGGACAGCCACAGATGAACCCAGGTCTTTTGCACACAATGTTCACTGAGTTTTTCTCTTTCTCATCTTTTACCTGGAAGCTAACTAGAGCCTGGTTTAACGGGGGTGCTTCGCTAGAGTGTGCTTTGGTTTTCATTTTTTCCTAACTACTACACTTTGAAGTCCCAGGGGTCCAGGTGAGCTTCTGCAGTAAGTGCTGAGTTGTGGGGCAATGTATGGTCTTGCTTTATTTCTGCAAACACAGCCCCTGAAACCACAAAATAAACCTTGTAGAATTTCTCACCCTTGTCTGTAAATGAGGTTGAACAATTCCTAAGCCTGCAAACATTTTCTGCAAGCCAAATACATCGCTGTCATCACCAAATAATTTCTTCCCTTTCAGGTGGTGGAATGTGAAGGGGACACCTTATTTTATTGCAAAATGAACAGTAAGTAAACAGAGAAATGTGATTAAAATTCACTTGAGGGCAGGCAGGAATTAAGCCATCCCATACCCATCAGTTTGTTGTCTGCCCTAAAGAGAGAAAAAGAAAAAATGTCACTGCAGCTCAGCTGGAAACTTGTTGGCACATCTTGTTAAATGAGTCTCTTGTTATCCTCAACTCTCTCTCTGCATCCTCTATGCTCTTGAAAGCACCACGTGCAACACAACGTACTGTGATGCTCTGGGTGGAGCTAGGGGCTATAGTTGAGGTTTGCTTGTTAACATGATTCCCTGGGGGCCTTTTTATACAATTACTGAGCTCAAAAGCTTAAAATGACTACATCCTTACCTTCTGAGCCTTTCAGAGCCATGCATTAAAGATGATTCAATACTCTTTAAACAAAAGACAACAAAAACCCTAAAATCTTCACGCTATAGTTTCCATAGCAATTCTAAATCCTGAGCAGGACTGTGTTTTTAAAAATGTGGCTCAGTTGCAACAGGCCCTAATATCTCAACAGATATTAAGGTATTTCTCCTGAAAGGACCAGTAAATTATGTTTCATAGACTCAACATACTCAAGGGAGGCAATTGATAACTGGTTCAGGCCAAGGGCTGCACAGTCAGCAGATCTGGTTTTTAATTTAGTCTAGATCATTTCCCAGCTAGACAGCTAACCTAGGACGACTTATTTGAATTCTCTAAGCTTCAGTTTCCTCACTTGTAACATGGGTTTAAAAACCAGAATGGTGAAAGTATGGCTATGATGACTACACGAGACGATACACCTAAAGTCTTAGTATGGGACCTGGCACATAGTAGACGCTCAAAAAAGTGCAAGTTGCAGAAAACAGAACAAAAAAGGATTTCTGCAGACATATATGCCTGAAAAGGTGAAGTAACTTATCCAAGATTACACAGCTAACTCAGTTCAGTTCAGTTCAGTCGCTCAGTCACGTCCGACTCTTTGTGACCCCATGAATCACAGCACGCCAGGCCTCCCTGTCCATCACCAACTCCCGGAGTTCACTCAGACTCATGTCCATCGAGTCCGTGATGCCATCCAGCCATCTCATCCTCTGTCATCCCCTTCTCCTCCTGCCCTCAGTCCCTCCCAGCATCAGAGTCTTTTCCAACTCTTCTCATGAGGTGGCCGAAGTACTGGAGTTTCAGCTTCAGCATCATTCCCTCCAAAGAAATCCCAGGGCTGATCTCCTTCAGAATGGACTGGTTGGATCTCCTTGCAGTCCAAGGGACTGTCAAGAGTCTTCTCCAACACCACAGTTCAAAAGTATAAATTCTTTGGTGCTCAGCCTTCTTCACAGTCCAACTCTCACATCCATACATGACCACTGGAAAAACCATAGCCTTGACTAGATGGACCTTAGTCTAGTTGGGAGTATTTGTACTAGAAATCAGATCTGTTAATTCCTAGAGTATGGCTACTTCATTGTTCTGAAAGATGGAGGCTGGACATTACATGATGATCCTCAAAAAATCTGTAAGCTTCTAAGAGTATGAGAAAGTGCACTGTTCTACCTGGTGCACAGACTATTGAGTTGGAAGAGAAGGCCAGTCAAAAGAACACTAGAGATAGGCTCAAACCAATGAACAAAGTGACCAGCTTGGGTGAGCTTCACTTCATTGTAAAAAGAATTATCAGGTAGGTTATTACTATACTTCACTCCAGACCATGGGCTATACATCCACACATGCTTCTGACTTACAGAGTCACTGATAGACAACAGTGCTTTGTGTTTCCCATCTAAGTTGCCCGTAGAACTCGGTCAGGAGGCTAAGGTAAAATTACTCATCATCATATTACCTCAAATAATTTCCAAAAGGCGTGGGATCAAATTACAGCATCCTTAGAGGGCAGGCTTATTTCAACACTTAGAAGAGTTCAAGTAAAGTATAGATCTGCTTACAAGACCCAAAGTATTAATAGTTTTGAGTTAAGTCTGTGCATTTGGCATTTTATATAATTTGGGATTTTATGTAATTGTTATGTTTAAGAGAGTTCGTCCTATTAAGTTAGCTTTAAAATTCCACTGTAAAATATTCAGTCCAGAAGCTGACGTAGAATTGGGATTTCAAGTTCAAATCATATACATTTTTATATAGCACTGGGAACACTTCAGTTTAGTTCCGTCACTCAGTTTTGTCCGACTCTTTGCAATGCCATGGACTGCAGCACGCCAGGCCTCCTTGTCCATCACCAACTCCCAGAGCTTACTCAAACTCATGTCCACTGAGTCGGTGATGCCATCCAACCATCTCATCCTCTGTCGTGCCCTTCTCCTCCCGCCTTCAATCTTTCCCAGCATCAGGGAACACTTAAGATAACTTTAAGTTCACCACATTTGTACACTGACTTTGCTAGATACATAAGGATAGTTTTAGTGCATAAGAAACAGATGACTGAGGAACCTCAAGGGCTCTGCCCATACTGGTCTGGAAGAGGCCACAGCAGAGTAAACCTTACCAGACTCCCTGTTAGGAGAAGGGCTATGATACTCAGCTTTCCCAGCTACACTAAGTCCACACCAAGGGGCCCCAGAAGTAGACAGGAATCTGGCTGAGGCACTTGTGGGGGAATTCTCTGTAATGGAATCAAGGAGACCCTGCATTCAATAGTCCTTGCAAAACAGCTGGCCAGGTTGCTCCTGTGCCAAGCTGGAGTCATGGCCAGATCACTGCAGTGGGGATGAGGGAGACATTTCACTGTCAAGGGGTTACGGGACCCTGACCAAGCAGCGAGTGTGTGCCAGTCTTCCAGTGCCAACAGCCTGGGCAGCTGAGGGGACATGACCATAGAGAGCTGTAAGGGTAGAGAACTGTTTTTCATAAATCCTCAAGGTCAAGTAAACCTCATTATCAGATACCATTTTAGAGAGAAGCAAAGAAGAGAGGACTCAGAGATTATAAAGGACTTTCTAATGTATTACACTGGACTACTTCTTAGACTGGGATAAAACATTAAGTGAACATGTGAGAAAGACAAATCAGTCATAGACAAAAATGAGGAAATCTTTTCTTTGCCCATTGTTCTCGTAGTGTGAGCAAACATGCCCTCTTTCAAATCTGGCTAGCTTTTACCTCATAGACTCAAAGAAGGGAGAGTTGGAAGTCAATTCAGAAATCATCTATACCAACAACCTCATTTTGCACATGAGGAAGGTAAGGTAAGAAAATGTTAAGTGCCCTGGAGAGAGAGAATAACAATGATCAGGAGCTAGACCTGGAATCAGAGAGACCGCCACCCAAACTCTGCTGCTGCCATTTCCTGGGCTGCACAACCCATGGCAAAGTTACTTAACCTCTCTGGGCCTTAGGGTCCTTATTTCTAAACTGGGAACACCGTAAGAGCTACTTCAAAGGATTTTTGTGAGAATCAAAGAGCTAAGATATTTCAAACACAGCATAGCACCTGGCAAAGAGTAACTGCTCAGTCAACAGTAGTGATGAGTGAATGCTGTCCCCATTCAGCATTCACCATCTCTCAGTGATGGGGGAGATAGGACAGGAACTGAGGGCCGGATGCAGAGATCCTCCTGTGTTTGTCTCCACACATCTCCTCTCACGGCTTTTGTGACGCTGCATTCTTTCAGTTTTCAGGGTGCCCCACTGGATGCTTCTTGCTATTCTCCTTAGTGTTGCTTCTCCTCTCTAAGATCCCTAAGTGGGGAAGT
Source organism: Budorcas taxicolor (assembly GCF_023091745.1). Taxonomy (NCBI): domain Eukaryota; kingdom Metazoa; phylum Chordata; class Mammalia; order Artiodactyla; family Bovidae; genus Budorcas; species Budorcas taxicolor. Next base: position 37,651,247 of record NC_068910.1, read on the forward strand.
TCCTCATGGTCTGCTCAGATTCCTCTGTCTTCTCTCTACATTTTCAGTGTGATTCAATTCTTCCCCATGGCTTTAAATATGTCTACATTATGGCCATTCCACACTTACATCCCGAATCCCAGACCTCCTTCCTGAGCTTCAGATACTTGTCTCCAACTGCTTAGATAGTGTCTTTTCTGGGTGGTTTCCTGGCATTTTGTAGTAAGTCAGTCTCAAATGGAACTCTTAACTTGCAGCTTCACCTGTTCTCACTCTCTCGCCTCATTTGTTTCAAGCATTTCGATAAATGCCATGATCGTCATTATCCACTCAGCTGCTCATACTAGAAACCTATAGCAAGTCTACCTAGCACGGCCTCCAAAGTGGAACCCAACTCCATCTCCACGGCTTCCCCTCCAGCCCAACTTAAAGCACTTAAAGCTTAAAGTGCTTAAAGCACTGATGATGATGATTCCTTAGATAAACTTTTTTTGAGGGACAGTTTCTTCTGAAACATTCAAATTACACCTATGCTGCAGACATACGCATTCAATATGCGGTCTGTAGACCAGCAGCATGAGCGCAGCCTGGGAGCTTTTTCGAGATGCAGACTCATAGGCTTCACTCAGACCTACTGAATTTGGACTTCTCAATCTTTGAAGAAGGGCTTAGGAATCTGTTTAATCGGGGTCTCCAGGTGCTGCTTATTCATGCTACCACAGGAGCACGATGGGGGCTACAATGCAGCCCATGCTCAGAGCATCACTGATGAGAAGTATAAGCTCTCTGCCCAGGAGCCCTGGAACAACTGACAGCATGGAAAGTGACTGTCTCATGGGATCTTACCCTGTAACCAGGCAATATTTCTATACACCTGCAGAAGGCAGATTAACAAACTAGAACACTGGACTGGGAACCAGAAAAAAACAAAGTTTTAGAATGGGTATTACACTTTAATGAAGACACAATGTACACAATGGTTAAAATGAAATTCAAACTGCACACAATCCCTACAAGAATTTTCCACTTATTCCAAGTGTTCTTTCCTCGAGCAAACAAATGTTTTCTATTTCTCAGTTATTTCCTCCAGAAATCTTATTTACATGTTTACATGTTTATTTTCTCCTGCTGTAACAGAAAATAAATCATATTATTCTCCTGTAGCACTTTTTCCCTGAAAACTGTTGCTACTGACAGAGATTCCTTGTTCTTTCTAATGGTTAATTCCACTGAGTTTTTGTGTCTTAGTTTCTTTCCTATTGGTCATATAGACTGTTCCTGAGCTGTTGCTCTTACAAGCAATGCTATAAAAATATGCTTATTGTTGTATATGTGTGTGACTATACCTGTGGGACAGATGTCTGCAAGCATATCTACCTCCACATTTGTCTTGGTTTGCTCATCAGATTATTTCTGGGGACCACTGTAACTCTGTTAATGTTAGCTCTCTTCATAGATTATCCTGTTCCAGAAACATTAAAATATGTAAACCTTTTTTTACTGAGAAAAGATCTCAGTTAAAATATGCCAGCTTCTGCAGTGTGTTATAACACAAAACACTGATCAGGAAAGAGAAGGGTTTAAGAAGTTAGGGGAGGTAAGTTGATTAGCATAAAATATCCCCAGCCAAGAACGATCAATGTTTAAATAATTCTTTCAACACTCTGCATCTGCTGCCTACTTTTTTATTAAGACTACAAGGGTTGGGGAGGAAGCATTAATTTTCTTCTCCCCTGTGTTGCTGAACTCAAGGTATTTCTGAGAGTTCTGCATTTCCTCACATTTGCTTATAACATACATAAAGTATAACTTGGTGGTTTCTGTTTGCAGGAGTCTATTTTAATGTTAGTGTGTGTGTTTTTTCAACCTAGAAGGGAACTCACAGCATTCGCAGGATATGTATATACATAGACACATGCGCTGTTATACTCACTCACTGCCAGTAAGATTATGTGAGAAAATTCCACCACAAGAGGGATATGGACAAGATTTTCTTTGCTTCTTGGAAGATGGAAGACTCCCTGACAAGGATTTTATTTTCATTGTAGTGGGCTGTCAGCATAGCCATTTATCATAGCCTGAATTAATAAGGCAAGAACAGAAGAAAGACGGCTTGCTGCCAAACAGCTTGGGGACACTCGGGGCTGCACAGATCAATCAGCTGGACACCCGGGCTATTGTCTGCTCGTCAATTCATTTTCATTGAGTTTCAGAACAGATAACACCAGGCCTTTTTCTGAGGCATGAGCCTAAACTGACCACCTATGCTTGTTTCCCATTCCACCCTTTTAATCCCACAGGACACTCATCAAGGTGGCATTTTGTGTTTAGATTAAGCTCTTTCTCTCAAAATCAGCTCATGGCAGGCCACTGCTCCTTTCCATTGCCCAAGTGCACAAGAGCCTTAAGAATTTTTCAAAATAGGCAAAAGAGATCTGCATCAAGCGCATCTAAGATGCAAAGTCAGACCTCTGTGCATTGTGACAGCATAATAAATTAAACAATAAAATGCTTTCTAAGGTAATGGGAGACCTGTAGGCCACAAAGGAAAACAACAACATTGATTTCCAGTGGGCTACTCTAATGGACATTTTGTTGTTCTCTTTTATCTAGAATGTTCTAGAAAAATAGTTTCCTAGCACATCTACGAAAAATAGCTTTCCTTTTTTTTTTTTCCCCCAGCAAAGCATACCCTCTGCCACTTTCAGATCTTGTGTTTCTGGCTGAACTCCACAGTTAGAGCACTTGACTAAGGTGAGACACATCACAACATCCCATTTTCCAGGTCACAGCGATCAGTTCCTGAAGGGACCCATGACACAACAGGGCCTGTGAGACATAATTAGATTTCCAGGATACTTATTTATATTTTGCTGGCCGCAAGAGGGTAAGAATGTAAATGGAGCGTCACCAAGGGCCACTACAGAGGAGATAAGAGCCTCTGCCTGTACGGCAGAAAAGAGAAATGAGAGAGACGGAAACCAGAACTGATGGTGTTTTTTGAGCTACTGGAGAAACCTTTCTAAGGCATTATCCCTTTGAATTAAAGAAACTAATAGAATCCTCACAATAATAATTTTAAAAACCCAGTGAGAAATGAGTTTCTGCTGTAGTAAAAAAAGAATCTTAACTAATACAGTTGAAAAAATCTATTAATTGGGCTATTGACTTTAGTCCTAAAACTTTGAAATAGTTCCAAAAGCTTCCCTTTTCAGAGTCAAATAAATAGCCTTTCTAATTTGGAAATCAGAAAACATGAATATACCATGTGTTAGCTAAATAGCTGAAATATTTAAAATCTCTCTATGAACTTAGAGACATTTCCATTAGAGACATCTCCACTTCTATGAGACATCACTAGATGGTGAACACCAAAATCAGATTAATTATATTCTTTGTAGCCAAAGATGGAGAAGCTCTATACAGTCAGCAAAAATAAAGCCCGAGAGCTAACTGTGGCTCAGACCATGAACTCCTTTCTGCAAAATTCAGACTTAAATTGAAGATAGTAGGGAAAACCACTAGGCCATTCAGGTATGACCTAAATCAAATCCCTTACAATGATACAGTGGAAGTGACAAATAAATTCAAGAGATTAGATCTCACAGAATGTCTGAAGAACTATGGACGAAGGTTCATAACACTGTACAGGAGACAGGGATCAAAACATTCCACAAGAAAAAGAAATGCAAAAAAGGCAAAATGGTTGTCTGAGGATGCTTTAGAAATAGCTGAGAAAAGAAGAGAAGCTAAGGCAAAGACAAAAGGAAATATACTCATCTGAATGCAGAGTTCCAAAGAATATCAAGGAGAGATAAGAAAGCCTACCTAAGTGATCAGTGCAAAGAAACAGAGGAAAACAATAAAATGGGAAACTTTAGAAATCTCAAGAAAATAAGAGATACCAAGGGAACATTTCATGCAAAGATGGGCACAATAAAGGACAGAAACATTATGGACCTAAGAAGCAGAAGATATTAAGAAGAGGTAGCAAGAATACACAGAAGAACTATACATAAAAGATCTTCATGATCCAGATAACCACAATGGTGTGAGCACTCCCCTAGAGCCAGACATCCTGGAGTGCAAAGTCAAGTGGGCCTTAGGAAGCATTACTATGAACAAAGCTAGTGGAGGTGATGGAATTCCAGTTGAGCTATTTCAAATCCTAAAAGATGCTGCTGTGAAAGTGCTACACTCAATATGTCAGCCAATTTGGAAAACTCAGGAGCGGCCACAGGACTGGAAAAGGTCAGTTTTCATTCCAATCCCAAAGAAAGGCAATGCCAAAGAATGTTCAAACTACTGTGCAATTGAACTCATCTCACACGCTAGTAAAGTAATGCTCAAAATTCTTCAAGCTAGGCTTCAGCAGTATCTGAACCGAGAACTTCCTGATGTTCAAGCTGGTTTTAGAAAAGGCAGAGGAACAAGAGATCAAATTGCCAACATCTGCTGGATCATTGAAAAAGCAAGACAGTTTCAGAAAAACATCTACTCCTGCTCCATTGACTACGCTAGAGCCTTTGACTGTGTGGATCACAACAAACTGTGGAACATTCTTCAAGAGACAGGAATACCACCTTGCATGCCTCCTGAGAAACCTGTATGCAGGTTAAGACACAATAGTTAGAACTGGACGTGGAGCAACGGACTGGTTCCAAATTGGGAAAGGAGTACATCAAGGCTGTATATTGTCACTCTGCTTATTTAACTTATATGCAGAGTACATCATATGAAATGCTGGGCTGGATGAAGCACAAGCAGGAATCAAGACTTCTGGAAGAAATATCAATAATCTGAGATATGCAGATGACACCACCCTGATGGCAGAACTCGAAGCAGAACTAAAGAGCCTCTTGATGAAAGTGAAAGAGGAGAGTGAAAAAGGTGACTTAAAACTCAGCATTCAGAAAATGAAGACCATGGCATCTGGTCGCATCACTTCATGGCAAATAGATGGGAAAACAATGGAAACAGTGAGAGACTTTATTTTGGGGGCTCCAAAATGACTGCAGATGGTGACTGCAGCCATGAAATTAAAAGACGCTTGCTCCTTGGAAGAAAAGTTATGACCAACCTAGACAGCATATTAAAAAGCAGAGACATTACTTTGTCAACAAAGGTTCATCTAGTCAAAACTATGGTTTTTTAGGTATCATGTATGGATATGAAATTTGGACCATAAAGAAACCTGAGCACCAAAGAATTCATGCTTCTGTACTGTGGTGTGGGAAAAGGCTCTTAAAAGTCCCTTGGACTGCAAGGAGATCCAACCAGTCCATCCTAAAGGAAATCAGTCCTAAATATTCATTGGAAGGACTGATGCTAAAGCTGAAGCTCCAATACTTCGGCCACCTAATGCAAAGAGCTGACTCATTAGAAAAGACCCTGATTCTGGAAACATTGAAGGCAGGAGGAGAAGGGGCCAACAGAGGATGAGACGGTTGGATGGCATCACCAACTCAACTGACATGAGTTTGAGCAGGCTCAAGGAGATGGTGTAGGACAGGGAAGCATGGTGTGCTGCAGTCCCTGGGGTCGCTAAGAGTCAGCTAGGAATGAGCAAGTAAACAACAACAAATTCTATGAGATGTGAAGAATAGAGCTTTCCACTTTTGGTCATTGTTGACAGGGTAATATGAACGCATAAGAAGTGATGCTTTTGAACTGTGGTGTTGGAGAAGACTCTTGAGAGTCCCTTGGACTGCAAGGAGATCCAACCAGTCCTTCCTAAAGGAAATCAGTCCAAATATTCATTGGAAGGACTGATACTGAAGCTGAAACTTCAATACTTTGGCCACCTGATGTGAAGAACTGACTCTTGAAATAAGACCCTGAAGCTTGGAAAGATTGAAGGCGGGAGGAGAAGGGGACGGCAGAGCATGACATGGTTGGATGGCATCACCGACTCAATGGACATGAATTTGAGTGAATTCAGGGAGTTGGTGATGGACAGGGAGGCCTGGCGTGCCGTGGTTCATGGGGTCGCAAAGAGTCAGACACGACTGAGCGACTGAACTGAACTTAATATGGACAAAATCTTTGCTAAGGATAACCCTTAAATCTGGAAAAAAACAGAAAAACAAAACAAAGATATTGCAATGCTAATAAAATAGGGAAGAATTATTGGGCCAAAATAGACAGGAGAAGCCAGTACATGAGAGATGTGTTCAGAATGTGCTCTTCTAGAGGATGAAGCTGAGTCTGAGCCAAATATATGAAAGTTTATGGGGAGGGATAGAGTTTCAGGGCTTTCTACAGAGGTGGGTCATTATAAATGCAATCTGTGATGTGACCCTGAATATCCGTTATCATAGGAGAAAGGGTAAATTGCAATTAAAACGTTTCTCACATAAACTGATATAAGCCAGGATATTTATGGGTAATCTAGAAAATTAACCACCTTAGAACTGAGTTAAAGTAATCTCAGATTAACTAGAGCCTCAAATACTCACAGCAGAAACAAAATATTTTATAGAGAAAGATAACATCACTATAGATCATGCATTATTTTTATAATTCTTAGTAATAATCCTGGCATACAATCAAAGATAAGAAGATATACAAGTTAATAAGATAATATGGGGAAAAGCAGAAAAGAAAACAGACAGCAATTCACAGTGTCTTCAGAACCTGGAGTGAGACTTTAAAACAACTATGCTTATTATTTCAAGGACCTAAAAAATGGACTATATAAACAGCCAATAGAATACTACATAAATCACAGAGATGAACAAGAGAATCAAATAGAAATTCTAGACTTAAAAAAAAAACCCTAAAATTAATAATTTATTCGAAACATTTAACAGATTATACTCAGTTGAAAAGAGAATTCCAGTATTCCAGAATTCCAATACCCACTCCAGTTCTCTTGCCTGAAAAATCCCATGAATGGAGGAGACTTGTAGGCTCCATGGGGTCACAAAGAGTCAGACATAACTGAGCGACTTCTCTCTCTTTCTAAAAAGAGAATTACTGTATTTTTAGGAATAGAATTTGTAATTTTAATGTAGTACAATCTTTCAACATTTTTCTTGTTGATTAGCAATGGCACCCAACTCCAGTACTCTTGCCTGGAAAATCCCATGGACAAAGGAGCCTCGTAGGCTCCATGGGGTCACTAGGAGTCAGACACGACTGAGCTACTTCACTTTCAGTTTTCACTTTCATGCATTGGAGAAGGAAATGGTAACCCACTCCAGAGTTCTTGCCTGGAGAATCCCAGGGATTGGGGAGCCTGGTGGGCTGCCATCTATGGGGTCGCACAGAGTCGGACACGACTGAAGTGACTTAACAGCAGCAGCACTTTTTATCTCCTTATTGAAGAATAGTTCCCTTCTCCAAGTCATAAAGATGGTCACCAACATTATCTTTTAAAATCTTTACTGTTTTATCTTTCATATTTATATCAGCAATTCACTATAGTTATTTTTTGTTTATGGCATGGGGCAGAGGTCAGGGATATTTCCCCCTACACTATATCCATTTATCCTACCTCTACTACTGAAAAGAACACCTTACCTCATTACTCTGCAGAGAAATTAGAAGACAATTCAAACAAATTTCTTCATGACCTTGGAGAAGGAAACTATCACAGAGTGGTAGAAGATATTTATTAAGTATACAACAGAAAAGGACTCATGTATCGATTATATAAATACTCCCAATCATAAAATGATAGGCAACCAAATAAATATGTAAGACACTTGAACAGGCAAGTGGCAAAACAGGATACCTAAATGACCCTGAACATATGAAATGATATGCAGCTCCACTAATAGTAAAATAAGTGTCAATTAAAACCACAATGAGCTACTACCTCACAGTTCACCAGAAAAAATAAAGAATATGAATTGATAGAAACTCATACAGAACTTTGAATTGGTATGAAATGGTTTGGTGATATCAATCAAAGTTAAATATATACATATCAAGGACCCACCAATTCCACTTCTAAGCACATATTCAACAGAAATTCATATACATGTGTAGTAAGAGATACAAGAATACTCATGGCAGCACATTTTTGTAACACTCCTTAACTATCAACAACTAATTAACAGAATAGTTAATATAGGTGATATGTTTCTATAATGAATATACAGCAAAGAATATGAACAAGCTAGTTATAAGACAGATGACTGTCATGGATATGATCAAAAGAAATCAGAAAAAATATTACACACTATATGACCATTTATACAAAGTTCAAAAACAGGTAGACACAATCTATAGTGTTTAGTGGATGTGAACTGCTTTATTGACTATGTCAAAGCCTTTGACTGTGTGGACCACAATAAACAATGGAAAATTCTGAAAGAGGTAGGAATACCAGACCACCTGACTTGCCCCTCAAGAAACCTGTATGCAGGTCAGGAAGCAACAGTTAGAACTGGACTTGGAACAACAGACTGGTTCCAAATAGGAAAAGGAGTACATCAAGGCTGTATATCGTTACCCTGCTTATTTAACTTATATGCAGAGTACATCATGAGAAACGCTGGGCTGGAAGAAGCACAAGCTGGAAATCAATATTGCCAGGAGAAATATCAATACCCTCAGATATGCAGATGACACCACCCTCATGGCAGAAAGTGAAGAGGAACTAAAGAGTCTCTTGATGAAAGTGAAAGAGGAGAGTGAAAAAGTTGGCTTCAAGCTCAACATTCAGAAAACTAAGATCATGGCTTCTGGCCCCATCAATTCATGGGAAATAGATGGGGAAATGGTGGAAACAAGTGGCTGACTTCATTTTTCTGGGCTCCAAAATCACTGAAGATGGTGATTGCAGCCATGAAATTAAAAGACGCTTACTCCTTCAGAGGAAAGTATGATCAACCTAGATAGCATATTCAAAAGCAGAGACATTACTTTGTCAGCAAAGGTCCATCTAGTTAAGGCTACGGTTTTTCCAGTGGTCATGTATGGATGTGAGAGTTGGACTATAAAGAAAGCTGAGCGCTGAAGAATTGATGCTTTTGAACTGTGGTGTTGGAGAAGACTCTTGAGAGTCCCTTGGACTGCAAGGACATCCAACCAGTCCATCCTAGAGGAGATTGGTCCTGGGCGTTCACTGGAGGGACTGATGTTGAAGCTGAAACTCCAATACTTTGGCCACCTGATGCGAAGAGCTGACTGATTTGAAAAGACCCTGATGCTGGGAAAGATTGAGGGCAGGAGGAGAAGGGGACGGCAGAGAATGAGATGGTTGGATGGTATGACCGACTCAATGGACATGGGTTTGGGTGGACTCCAGGAGTTGGTAATGTACAGAGAGGCCTGGCATGCTGTGGTTCATGGGGCTGCAAAGAGTCAGACACGACTGAGCGACTGAACTGAACTGAAACATCCATGGTAAAAACATTAAGAAAATTACTCCAAAAGTCAGGGCAGTGATTATCTTTGCAGGCGAGCAAAAACGGAAACAAATAGCTTTGGGGCTGGTGAGAATGTTTCATTTCTTGATATGGGTAGTAGGTACATGAGTTTTCCCTTTATTATAACTCATTAAGGTCTGTATTTTAATGTATTTTTGGTCTGTATTTCACAATAAAAATGTTTTAAAATGTTAGTATTACTTAACTGATCTATACCACTTAATGCCATTGGTGCAAACCCAATAGCAACTCAAGGAGAATTCTCTGGAGTCAGATGCCTGAGTTTAAATTCCAGCTCTCTCCTAAGAAATGTGTGGCTGTTTTGAGTAATTTAACCTGTGTCTCTATTTCTTTGTGTGTCAGGTGAGTATTATGAAGCTGAGAGGATGAAATGAAATAAAGTATGTTAGTCACTTAGCGACTGCCTGGCACATCAGATGAGTGCAATTTTGCTTTAGTTATCCATCTACAAAAATGTTCCCAATGTGAGTCAATGTCATACCTGGGCAGAACTGGCTTCATTTTACACCATTCTCATGCCGATCCTTGCCTTTGAGTGTTCCTGTCTAAAGTGGTTAATGTTAGAAATGGAGACCACCAAAATATATCATCTCAGATTGAGGTGTTTCACAAATTTTACAAAGAGCTTTCCTTTGTATTTTCTAATCGAATTTTTCAGAACAGCATGTGAAGTCAGGTGTATTTTTCCCACAGACAGAGGTGGAGAAAAGGAGAAGTTTAGCTGCTTTGAGTGATATGCCAGAAGTTCCAGTAGCTAGTGAGTGGCAGAGTCAAGGTCTGAAAAACCCAGGTCTCTGTTCTGGACCCAGGACTCTGTGTCACGATGTACTTCATGAAACTATGAATGACTAGATGCTTGGTGGTGCCAATGGGGACCATAAAGTCTCCACTGTTCAGTCTGTGATGCTGATGTTCAACCAAGAAGCTGAGGCAATGCCTCTTTCTTTTACTCAGTGGAAGAGACAATCTACAACCATCTGTTCAGTACTTGGGAACGAAACTTTTAAATTTCATTTCCTTTACTCCATGGTAATAAGAAACTCATTTCCTTCTGCTCTCTGATCTTTTTTTTTTTTTTTAATCATTTTTTTCCATATGCTCTTTTGTTCTCTTCCTTAAAACTCCACCTCAACATTTGCCATTATGCTACAGTTATGGCCCTGGATGACGGTGAGAAATCTGGGACACAGAAGCACAATCTATGCTGATTTTCTGTCAAATACTTTGAGTTTGTTGCTCAATTCAGTTTTTAAAAAATTTTTCAATTGGGGTATAGATGATTTGCAATATATGACAGTTTGATGTATATAACAAAGTAATTCAGTTATATATTATTTTTCAGTCTCTTTTTCCAGTATAGATTATTACAAAATGCTGAATATACTTCTCTGTGCTATACATCATCAGTTCAGTGTTAATAAGCAATTCAGACTTTGGAATATTTACTCCCAAAGCTGATGCTGATGCAGGTCTGAGTTCATTGTATTGAATGCCTTCCTTGAACTCCAAGTGTTAAGAAATACTCAGTCTTACAACATCATCCTTTTTCATGCCCACATTGGCAAATATACTTTTAGTCCTAACTACTGTGTCATTGATGTGGGAAGACACTAAAAGAAAAACTGGAAACAAACTCAGCTTAAAAAGCTGTTACAGTTTTGTTTACTTTTATTAAGAAAAGATTTCAGGTCAAGTCTTTAGAAAACTGAAACTGATTTTTATTTGTTTCACAATTGGCTTCTTTCTGCCAGCTTACTCTGGTAAGAATTAGTATGCTGTTTTGGAAATGAAAGTTAGAATCTGAATTCTAAATATTAATAAATTTAAGAAAATTTTATTGGGCTCCCACTGTTGTCCAAACATTGTGCTAGAGACTGAAGATAAAGTGATAAACAAAATAAATGAAGTCCTGGCCTTCATAGAACTTACAGGCTACTCAATTGTAAGCACAGGCTAGTTACTTTATCACTAGTTACTCATCATTTTTCTTATTTCTCAAATGGGGATGATAATTCCTGTTCTATTTATCAGGGCTATACTGATAAATATGAGATATACTTATGAGGAGTAGGATGAGGCTATGGTGGAAATTTAAGTCCATTAAAAATGTCAGGTGAATTTCAGTCCAAGATGGCAACATAAAAGTTTTCTAAATCTACCTCCTCCCATGGACACAATGAAACTATAGTTATACATGGAGCAACTCCGCCTCAAAGAAATCCTGAAAACTAGCTAATCAATTCCCACCCATCAGGCAAAGAAGAAAATACCTTTATCACACACAATGAAGCAGGTTAAAAAGCAGAGACGTTACTTTGCCAACAAAGGTCCGTCCAGTCAAGGCTATGGTTTTTCCAGTGGTCATGTATGGATGTGAGCGTTGGACTATAAAGAAAGCTGAGCGCCAAAGAATTGATGTTTTTGAACTGTGGTGTTGGAGAAGACTCTTGAGAGTCCCTTGGACTGCAAGGACATCCAACCAGTCCATCCTAGAGGAGATTAGTCCTGGGTGTTCATTGGAGGGACTTATGTTGAAGCTGAAACTCCAATACTTTGGCCACTTGATGCGAAGAGCTGACTCATTTAAAAGACCCTGATGCTGGGAAGGACTAGGGGCAGGAGGAGAAGGGGATGACAGAGGATAAGATCGCTGGATGGCATCACCGACACAATGGACATGGGTTTGGGCGGACTCCAGGAGTTGGTGATGTACAGGGAGGCCTGGCATGCTGTGGTTCATGGGGTTGCAGAGTCGGACACGACTGAGCGACTGAACTGAAGTGAAGCAGGTAGGAAAGGCACAGTTACATTCTTTCCATAAACCCCACCCTTGACACAGTGCCATGTAATCAGGATGGAACTCCCAATTCCAAGCTTCTCTCTGAGAAATGAAGGGTATGGAGACCAGATCCAGCATCCCTAATTTTAAGACACCCATCTGAGGGATGGGCTCCCCAAATACCTAGCTCTGAAAGAAAACAGGACAAAAATGCATATCTTGCAATCTTTTCCTGAAAGATGCCTATTTGCACACTTTAAAAGTTACTGCCAGAGGGTCTGGCTTCCTATTCAGCAGGTGTCCAGGGGCTGACCATAATCCTTCCCAGAGACACAGAGAGCCAGCAGACACCACTTCTACGTTCTCACTTGAGCCTGCTGCCAATGTCTCCCTGGAAAGAGCTCATACATGCCTGAACCTCAACTTGTCAGCTGCTGCCCAAGGGATGGGTCCCTAGATCACCTAACGTGATAGCCAATGGGGCTTGAATTCAGTAGTCTCACAGGACTACAGCAATCAGAGAAGTTATTAATATATACAGGCGCACCCTTGCAGTTATACACCCAAGTCCAATGCAGAGGGGCGAGAACAAAAGTTCATCTCCTTGGAAGTGCTGTAACTGGCACTGTATACTTTCCCAGCTGCGGCGTGAAGATCCAACCTCCCACCAGCCTACATTCAGGCATTAACTGAAAAATCTATTAATCTGATGGGAGTTCCCGTGCATGTAACAAATTGCTTTTCCCTTGCTCCTTTTAATAATCTTTGTCTTTAATGGTTGATATTCTGATTAAAACGTGTCTTGGCAGAGGTGTCTCTTAAGGTTCATCTTATTTGGAATTCTGTAAACTTCCTGGATCTGGATGTCCTTACTCAGGTTACAGAAGTATTCAACCACTGTTTCTTCAAGTGAGATTTCTGCCCTTTCCTTTCTCTTTTCCTACTGCGAGTTAATAGAATGAAGGAAATATAAAGTTTAGAGTAGAAATAAGTAAAATAGAACCCAAAAAGAAAAAAGGAAAAAAAAAGTAAAACCAAGAGTTGATGTTTTTGAAAAATTAACAATAAAATCTTTTGTTTGACTTAGCAAGGGAGGACTCAAACTAAGAAATAAGAGGATACATTAGAGCTGATAAAGAAATTTAAAGGATCATACTTCTGCTGCTGCTGCTGCTAAGACACTCAGTGTCCAACTTTGTGCGACCCCATAGATGGCAGCCCACCAGGCTCCCCCATCCCTGGGATTCTCCAGGCAAGAACACTGGAGTGGGTTGCATTTCCTTCTCCAATGCATGAAAGTGAAAAGTGAAAGTGAAGTCAGAGGCTACGATTAAAAACAACAAATCAGACAACCTGAAAAAACAGATAAATTCCTAGAGGCATACAACCTCAGAAGGCTGAATCATGAATAAAAAGAAAATCTGAACAAGTCAATTACCAGTAAGGAGATGGTATCAGTAATCAAATATCTTCTAACAAATAAATGTCCCAGACCAGACAGTTTTACTGATTAATTCTACCACACATTCAAGAATTAATACCAATTCTTCTCAATTGCTTCTAAAACACAGAAGTACAGGAAACACTTCCAAACTCCTTGTCTAAGGCCAGTTATTACCCTGATACCAAAACCAAACAAGGACACCATGAGAAAAGAAAAACATAGATACTAAATCCTCAACAAAATATTAGCAAAGAAAATTCAACTGTACGTTAAAAGGATTACACAGCATGATCAAATGGAATTTATCCCAAGGATAGAAGGATGGGTCAATAAACACAAATTGTTCAATATGGTACACTACATTAACACAATGAAGGATAAAAAGTACATGATAATATCAATAGATGTAGAAAAATGTGACAAAATTCAACATTCATAATTTAACTATTGACAAAGTGGGTACAGACGGAACATACCTCAACATAACAAAGGTTATGTATGACAAACCCAAAGGTAATAGCATCATAACCAGCATAAAAATCTGAAGGCTTTTTCCCTAAGATCAGGAAGACTACATTGCCCACTACCAACACGCTTATTCACCTCCTACTGGTAGTCCTAATCAGAGCTGTTAAGCAAGAAAAAGCCATAATGGTCATCCTAATTAGAAAATAAGTAAAACTGCTGCCATTGCAGATGACACAAAACTGTATGTAGGAAACCCCCAAAACTATCAAAAATTGCTGCTGCTGCTGCTAAGTTGCTTCAGCCGTGTCTGACGCTGTGCGACCCCACAGATGGCAGCTCATCAGGCTCCCCTGTCCCTGGGATTCTCCAGGCAAGCTAGAGCCTTACAAATAAGCAAATTCACTTAAATTGTGGGATACAAAACCAATATATAAAAATTAGCTGCTTTTCTATAACTAATAATGATTATCAGAAAAGGAAATAAAGAAATAAGCTGCTAAAATCTGTATCCAAAAGGATAAAATACTTAGGAATAAATTTAACCAAGGATGTAAAAGTTTTGCATATGAAAACAGTAAAACACTAATGAAAGGATGTGAAGACATAAATAAATGGAAAGATTTTTCACACTCATGGATTTGAACAATCAAAACTGTTAAAATGTCCATAGAAATCAAAGCAATCTGCAGACTCAATGCAATGCCTATCAAAATTTCATTGGGATATTTTGAAAAAATAGAGAAAGAATTCTAAAATTTGTTTGAAACCACAAAGACCTCAAATAGCCAAAGAAATTTTGAGCAAGAACAAAGCTATAGGAATCAAGCATCCTGATTTAAAATTAATCACAAAACTATAGTAGTTAAAACAATATGATATTTGTACAAAAATAGACACACAAATCATTGGAGCAGAATAGAGAGCCCAGAAATAAACCCATGCATATACAGATAATTAATTTACAACAAAGCAGCCAAGAATATATTACAGGAAATATATTACAGGAAAATGACAGTTTCATCAATAAATAGTGCTGGCAATACTGGACAGCACATACAAAAGATGAAACTATGTATCTTACACCATATAGAAAAATAAACTCAAAATGGATTAGAAACAAATTTCAGACCTGAAATTACAAAACTCTATAAGGAAACACAGATGGTAAGCTTCCTGACACAGCTGTTGACAATGACCTTCCGGATTTGACACCAAACGTGAAGGCAACAAAAGGAAAAATAAATAAGTGGAACTATTTTTGAAAGTTTCTGCATAGCAAAGAAAGCTATCAGTGCAATGGAGGTAATCTACAGAATGGGTGAAAACATTTGCAAAATATAGATCTATTTTTTGGGTAAATTATAGCCACGATAAGAAGCCAATATCCAGAATACATATAGAACTCAATAGCAAAAAGCAAAACCAAAAAATTACAGAAAAGCAACAACAACAAAAAAATCCAGTTAAAAAATGGGAAGAAGATCTGAATAGACATTTTTCCAAAGGAGAGATACAGATGCTAAGAGGTACATGAAAAGTTGCTTGACATCACTAGTCATCAGGGAAATGTAAATGAAAATCACAATGAGATATCACCTCACACCTGTCACAAAGAGTACCATCAAAAAGACAAGAAATAATAACTATTGGCAAGCATATGTAGAACAGGGAAACCTTGTGTACACATGGGAATACAAATTCCTGTACCCGGTATGGAAAACAGTATGGAGATTCCTCAAAAATTCAAACTAGAACTACCATAGGATCCAGCAATTTCACTTCTGGGTATAATACATCCGACAAAAAGGAAAACAGGATTTTAAGGAGAAAGCTGCACTCCCATGTTCATTGCATTATCACTCGTAAGGGGCAAGACATGGAAACAACCTAAGTCCGTCAATGGATGAGCAGACAAGGAATTAGGCATATAGGTGCACAAATACATGTGATACTTAGATATGTATGTGACATCTATGTCTATTTACACACAATATTATGTGTAATAATATTCTCATGGTATAATATTTAGCCATGAGAAGTAGGAAATCCTGCCATTCATGACAACAAGGATGACCTTGAGGGTACTATGCTAAGTGCAATAAACTGGACAGAGGACAAACAGAGCATGGCCATGATTTATAACTGGAATCTAAGAAAAAAAAAAAAAAAGCTAAACTCAGAGAGTGGAAAAGTAGTTGGTAGGGGCTAGTAGGTGGGAATACAGAGGTTGGTAAAAGGTTACCAATTTCCACCTAAAATATGAATACAATCTGAGGATCTAATGTACAACACGATGACTATAGTTGATAACATTATTACACAACTGACATTTGTTAAAAGATGATGACCTGTATGTTCTCACCCAAAAAACAAGAGAGAGATAAATACATGAGGTCACATATATACTATTCAACTAGATCAGAGGACTCCTTTCACAATGCATACCTATATCAAATCATCACAATATACACTTCAAATCTTACAATTCTATTAGTCACTTATACCTCAATAAAGGTAAACATTTAAAAGTTATTAGGTAATACTACACTATTCTTCATGAGATAGTCATATTTACACTCCTATGGTTAAAATGTGCTTCCAGATTATGGGGACTGAGCCTCCTTGGAACATTTTTAAAAGCAATGAAGTTTCTTAACTATCATGATGTGAATTACTTAGATTTATGAGAAGCCAAGACACTTATCCCGAACCCAGAGAATAGTATTTATCTCTTGAACTGGACTAAGCATACTCCTTAGGGTACAGGCATATTTCAGAGATACTGCAGGTTTGTTTCTAAACCACCACAATAAAGTGAGTATCTCAATAAGGTGAGTCATGAAAATTTTGGTTTCTACATGCATATAAAAATTATATTTATCTGTTGTGTAGTTGCTAAGTCATGTACAACTCTTTTGTGACTCCATGGAATGTAGCCCACCAGGCTCCTCTGTCCATGGGATTTCCCAAGAAAGAATACTGGAGTGGGTTGCTGTTTTCTTCTCCAGGGGATCTTCACAACCTAGGAATGTAACCCACATCTCCTGCACTGGCAGACAGGTTCTTTACCACTGAGCCTTCTACACTGTAGTCTATTAAGTGTCCACTGCATTTTATCTAAAAAAACAATGTACAAACCTTAATTAAAAAGTACTTTATTGCTAAAAAATGCTAACTGTCACTTGACAATGCAGGGTTGTCACAAACCTTCAATTTGTTAAAAAAAAAAAAAACACACACAGTATTTGAGAAGCAGTGTAAAGTAAAGCTCAATAAATCAAGGTGTTCCTGTATGTGGGAATGTGCCTGTAAGTAAACAGAGATACCACCTTATATCATGGAAATTTGCCAAAGCTTGAAAACTAAAACAGACACACACTGTAGGTTGAATATAAAGCTCAGATTATTTTTTTAGAAATTAAAAAAAAAAGATGTTTCAAACTTGTTACAGGCTACTGTAAGCTAAGTCCCTAGAACTGTGAGGGGGTAGTCAATCAATTGAACTTCTCTGTTCTTACAGTTTGTTTGGTGAAAAAGTTTGAGGTAGATCAAATAAATGATCAAAAGCAGCAATTCTACATGGTACAGATTAAATCAGAAACCCAGGAAGGTTTTCCTCCATGAACTCAATACTGTGGTTCTCCTGTTGAGTTGACTGTTTGCTTTCTGGTGTTTCAATATAGGAAACAGTGGTGCCCTGATGGGGGACTGTTCCCAGACAGCTGTTCTGGCTGTGTGAGACAATACCCATGGGACAAAGCAATAGCTTCTCAGTAATGAGATGGCAAGATGGCTAATGCTCCCCTGGATTCAGGTTAACGTCTGGATGATGGTTTATCTGTTACCATTCCATGCTGCCATTTACAGAGCACAATCGTGATGAGCTTAATGTTTGAAGAATGGAAATCTTGCCTTTCAAACTTGATGAGGAGCTCCTTGATAGTCCAGATGTCTTCAGTCCTCCATATGGCCTAGAAAGTGTTGGGTAGAAATAAAGTTTACCTCTCTAACCAAGCAGCTAGACCCATCTTATTTCCCAAAGTACTTGAGGTGGCTCCAGGCAGTGTAGACACTCCATAAATAAGACCAATTTTAACCTGACTCTGCTCTCAAATAATAAGGTATTACCTAGGTCTTTTATTACTAAAATTTTGGCCACGGCCTGAAAACCAAGGTCAATCAGAAACAAGCACACATTCTTGGTGGTGCCCTGTGAGATATTAACAAAAGAGAACAAAACAAGTCTGATGACGGCCATCACAAGTTGGAAAAAAGAAGGCAAGAGATTGAAGGCAGAGGTTCTTTGAAATAAATTTATGTGAGCAGGAAAGAGGGGATGGAAGTATTTGTTATCTTTTCTGTAGTATTTGGAGTACTTGTGAGAAGGGCAGCTTATTCACTGCCTGGCGCAGCCCATCAGAATCTCGCTAGCATGTGAAATGAGAGCAACTGTATGGTAGTTTGGACATTCTTTGGTATTGCCTTTCTTGGGACTGGAATGAAAACTGACCTTCTCCAGTCCTGTGGTCACTACTGAGTTTTCCAAATATGCTGACATATCGAGTACAGCACTTCGACAGCATCATCCCTTAAGATTTTAAATAGCTCAGCTGGAATTTGATCACCTCCACTAACTTTTTTCATAATAATGCTTCCTAAGGCCCACTTGACTTGTCTGGCCCTGGTGAGTGATCACACCACTGCAGCCCATTATATCAGGCAGAAGAAAGGGGCCAGCAAGCTTATTTCCATGGTTTAGAGGGGCAAAAATGTATGACTTCTTGAGAACCAAGTGAATTCCACCTTGCTGCCCACCAAAATGAGGGGACTTCATAGAATTAAAACTGTGAGTGTATCACAGGAGGGGATGTTTCAAAAGGTCAGCTGTAGAACACAGCACCTGGATCAGAAGTCATTGGAATCTCTAAAGAACACAGTTATACACCCACAAGAATATCCAGGATTTACCAAGACAGAATTTGACAAGCAAGAGAGAACTATAAACACAATTGACTAAAAACTCTTATTTTTTTCTCCCTTCCATCATTTGTTCACTCTTTGTCTCTTCCTTTCTCTTTCCCAAATACTCCAATAAACCAACCACTGAAGATTCAGGGCCAGAGAGAGAGTGAGCTGAAGGGCAAAGAAACATGAAAGAACAGAGTGTCCTTCTCCTTCCAATTCTCTCTGAGCAAAGGAGTTAAGCTGTGTTGGCAGAGGAGAGAGGCTTTAACTGATGGAGAGATTGAAGTTTTGATTTAAACTGGCCCAGGTTTTTTTCAACATCTGTGTGTGGAAAAAAAGGTGGGGAGGGATCTAAGAGTGGAGGGAAAGACCTCACTCCTGAAGGCAGCAATGGAGAAGTCAAAGGTGTCCCTGATTATATCCTACTAAACTGAACTGACTTGACACACGAGCAGTAGTTAATTGCTGCAAAATGTTACAGTTATGGGACGATTTTCCAATTAAATGACCAGAGAAATACTTAATTCCTCCCAGAACCCAACATCAGAGGACTGGACCTTCTTCTAACCAGGGAGCAAAAGCTCAGTATACATTATAGAGGGCAAAGAGCAGCACTCAGAATGATGAGAGGCTTTCATGTGTCAAAAAAAAAAAAAATGATTTTTTTTCTTCTCTGTTGTCAGAAAATACACAGGAATAAAATTCCTATGTATTTCCCTGACTTCAGAGAAAGGCTAAAAGAGGAGTTTTCACTATTTGTAATCACCCAAAGGCCCACAAAGGGAATGGGTCTACAAACTGTGGTACAGACCCACTATGGAATGGAAACATACCACTTATCCTAACCCTGTGTGCAACAACATGGATGAATGTCACAGGTACAATATTTAGTGAAGGATGTCAGACACAAGAGTGCATACCATGTGATTCAATTTATGTAAAGTTCAAAAGCAGGAGAAACTAAGTGTGACTGGTAGGCGTCAGGAAAGGGTTAACCCTCGGTGGGGAGCAGAGCTTGCTAAGGGTGTGAAAGGGTCTCTGAGAGGAAACATTTTATTTCTTGACTTGGATTTGAAGGAACATTCAGTTTCTGAAAATGTGAATTATGTCCTCATTTTCATACTTTATGTAACTATTTAACCATTCAATAAAATGTTCAAAAATGTTTTCCTACTCCTGTCCCCCCAAAAAGTAGATTACCTATTAGAAGTTCAGACAGGGGTTAATCTTACAGCTGGGGACAGTGACTAGAAGGTGAGCTGAGAGATTTCCTGACTTTCTGTGGGTATGTTCCCTTTGTGAACAGTCATTGAGCTGTACACATATGTGTGTGTGTGTATAAAACTGTATAGACACATACATGTAGTTCAATAAATTTTACACTAAAATATAGGAATACTTAATTTTGAAATTTTAAACTTTATGTCCTGAATAATACCCTACAAAAATGCAACCTATCAGATCTTTTACCGTTTTAAATTTTATTATACAATAAAATATTCCCCAGTTAGTCCCCTTCTGCTATGCTAAAACATTATCAGTGATAATCAATTACAGATCAGAGATCTTTTTTAGACCTATGAAACTCTTTTTTGGTTCTCCTATTGTGTTTTTCTATCAGCCTGCTAGGATATTAAAATGACTATTTAGCTTGGGTTGGCAAATACATGGCAAACATATCCCATCTTGCATGCATTTAAAACACCTGTAGTCTGAACGTGTGACATATCTACATGGCTCACTATCCCTCTGCAAGTCTAACAAATACATCAAATTGGAGTCTCAAGCACGGCATCTCCGGGAAGACTCTCGCTTATGCAGGTGGATTGTGATAGCTCACTTCACAGCTCTGAAAAACTAGGCAAGCACCTGGAACAACAGATGCTCCATCAATATGACAATCAGGGCAGATTTAATTTTCTGAGATTAAAGAGTCCAGGCCTTAATCTGCTAACTACATAGAAACAAGGAGAGCAGTTAGAGTTATTTTACCAGATAATAAGATTTAGTAAATAGAATCATTTTATCAACTAAGTACATGTAAGATTTCAGCTGGCAACAGATTTATCTGTTGTGATTGGGTAGTTATCATTTTAATTATACTATATTTTTAATGAAGAAGGTTGGGAAATTATGCCATTCAGAATACAGACAGGCTTTAGCAAACATTCAAAGAGCAGATAAATACTGCATGTACCTTATTAACTTTTCTACCAGCAAAGTTAAATCTATTTAATGTGTCCCATCTGAAATCAGAAACCACCACATGCACGTGAAAAACGCTGAATCACAGGCCCTACTTCATTCACAATTACATTAGAACAATTAGAGAAAGGCAAAATAGTACACTGTAAAACAGAAATGGTGCTCTTCATCACTGAGCAATAAGTAAGGAATCATGGAAGGAATAAGGAAAGAGTAGGAAAATTATTTTGGTGTCTGCCTTAAGCCAAAACATGCTTGGCAGCTAGAGAAGATGTTTGATGCCAACCATGTGTACCAAAATGATCTCAGTAAAACTGAGGCAAAGAAGCAAATAGGAATGTTACTCCCACCACAGTGATATTGAATCTTTTTAAACAAAATTGTTATAGTTGGTCGTATCTCATAAAAAAGACAATCCTTAGAAGTTTGCTTTTAAGTTTTGATGGGTAGAAAATTAACTGACTCTCAAAAGCGTGATTAGAGGAAGCATTTTATTATGCTGGGTAAATAAATAAATAAAATGATAAGAGAAAACATGTCTTGTTGAGTTTTTGGAGCTTTGCAGTTCCGAGGCAGCGAAAGCTCAAGTAGTTACCATGTCTATTACCAGGGAAGTCAGTGAGACATGAAACAAGGATGAACCCCATTTGCCTGGGCAAAGAGCCCAGGGAGGAAGTAATTGCTAGTTGGGGCACAGCTGCAGATAGAGGTTGATCAAATTCAAAAATCAAATGCTTATTTCATTCTGATAAAAATCATTAAATTATGAATCAACTTACTCCAGGCTCCTGTATAACCAGGAAATGGCTATGTATACCATCTGCACATAACTGTCCCTTAATACACTGAAATGGTGACAGCAGCTTTCATCATGAAATCCCTAAATATAAACAATGTATCAAAGTGCAAGCAGTCATCATTCACATCTTATTTGGCCACCAGAATGAGACTCCACGTATGAACTTGGTATAGGAAATAAAAACAAAAAAACAAAAAACCTCTAAATTTGGGAAAAGAAAAACTCCAGAAGGAGAATTTTGCTAACTATTTTAGTATGGTATTTCTCATTTGGCTGATCCTTATTCACATTTTCTGACTATATAGAGAAAATCTGAGAGGTTATTACAAATTATATAATATAAATAGAATGGTAAAGTTTCTTACTATGTCCAAACTTGTACTGTTGCCACACAAAAGGAAAATAAATTGAGAGATGAGTTGTTGGGACAAGGAATATGGACTTTATTTGGAAAGCAAGCTGACTGAGGAGATGGTGGACTAGGGGCCTTAAGAACCATCTTATCTGAGTTAGAATTCAGGTTTCTTTTATACCAAAAGGGAAGGGGGTGTGGTTTGTTGCTCCTATAAACCTCTAGCAAGACAAAACTTCTCCATAACCCTTCTTCACAGCTCTAACTTTACATTTATTGTGCCATTATTTGACTTGTATTTGACTTTACATTGGCAACCCACTTCAGTATTCTTGCCTGGAGAATTCCATGGAGAGAGGAGCCTGGCAGGTTACAGCCCACAGGGTCACAAAGAGTCAGACACAACTGAGCAACTAACATTTTGACTTTACTATTAAGTAGACATGATCTCTTCAACATACACATACAATAAATATTTGCTGAATACATGAGAATAAATGAATTTTGCGATCTTTAAGTCTGTGGTAAATAGCAAGCTGAAGCTGATATCTGCATTTGGTCTGCAGCTGCCATGAAAATGTGCCCCTTCACTATGGTCCTGTGCTAAATAAGTCGCTTCAATCATGTCTGACTCTTTGCAGAACCAATGGACTATAGCTCACCAGGCTCCTCTGTCCATGGGATTCTTCAGGCAAGAATACTGGAGTGGGTTGCCAGGCCCTCCTGCAGAGGATCTTCCCAACTCAGGGATAAAACCATCATCTCTTATATCTCCTGCATTGGCAGGCAGGTTCTTTACCACTAGTGCCACCTGGGAAGCCCTTGACTATGGGCATATTTGATGGAAAGCCCTAACTTCTGGGCTCTGAAACCCTTCACTGTGTTTGCATCAAGGTCATGCCTCTTCCAGGGGTTCTGAGCCAATGGATGATTATGACAGGGATACTAAGGCAGCTCTTTCCAGGAGATTCAGATAACTTCTGACAGGAGCAGTGACTGGAGGACTCCCCACGGTTCTTGTCAAACTCTACCACCTTCCTTCCTTCTGTCCTTCACAAGGGCCAGACCTAAATCATCATCTTCTGTCTCTCCTTGTATATTTCTCCCTTTTCCCTCTCAGATGTTTCCCTAGTAAATATCTTGCATATCTAATTGTATTATGGTATATATTTCTCACACAACCGAGATTAACACAGTTTGACAAAGACTGTGGGCTTGATGGGTGCAAATGTGCTAACATAATATTGAAAATGAAATGCTGAGGCATTGTGCCTTTGTTCTAGTTTATATTTCTGAAAATGACTTGTATCTTTTCAATATTTTATACATTTTTGCTGTGTGATATTGAATCAACCATCACTTTTGTACCTCAAGCAGAACATGCACAGTACTGTGCAATTAAATGAGATACTTAACATGAAAATCTTTGCAAAGTACCCAACACATAATAAAAGCACAATAAAGGTGAATATCACCACAATTACCATCATCACTGTCACTCTTCTCCTCTCCAACAGGTTCTACCCTCCCTCAAAGGGTAGAGTTGGGTGTGTAAATGGGCTTCACCTATTTAATCATCTAGTATCCAGAAACTAGTCTATGACTGTTTCTGAACACAGCTTTACTAAATACCAATCAATGTTAAGTAATCTGTTCATTTTGGGGGGAACAGTCTTGCTTCATTCTACAGTTGATCAAATACAAGTTCAACCAAGCCAATTTTCTTCCTACTTTTTGCCAACCTTAGCTGATCAAAATTTATAGCTCTATTAAGCAGATAAAAGCAGTTTGGATATAGGAGATGAAGTCTTGCTACTTCAGTACAGAACAGTTTTCCTGTGATTTGACCCTGACTTCTGAAAATCACATGCTGCTTTTGGAACCCATGGTCACTGTGGAATATTTTCAAAAGTATCTTTCTGGCTGTGCAGAAACATTGTTCAACAGGCTTAGGCTTAGTTACTAAAACTTGCTTCTCATTTTGTAATCTATTTTTGTAATGTCAAAAGAGATTTCAGAGCTTGGATAAAAATGTCAAAATGACCATTATTTCAAGTGAAAAAAACACAGTGAAAATATTTCAGTCCTTTAATATTTTCCTGATATGCTTCTCTGTCCTCCAACCTCTTCTTTCCAAAGGCCCGGTGAAGTTGACACAGGCCATGGGGCTGTGGATCAAAAAGTAGAGACTTGCTTTTTTACCATTGCCTATCCCTGGTGGCTCAGACAGTAAAGAATCCTCCTGCAATGTGGGAGGCCTGGGTTTGATCCCTGGGTTGGGAGGATCCCCTGGAGGAGAGCATGGTAACCCACTCCACTATTCTTGCCTGGAGAATCCCCATGGGCAGAGGAGCCTGGCAGGCTACAGTCCACGGGACCGCAAAGAGTCAGACACGACTGAGTAACTAAGCACAGAACAGCATACAATATGAAGGTACTAGTTTATTCTTGTCTTCTTAAAGTCCCGGGAAAAACATTTATAGTAATTTATTTTTCTAGTTGAAAAGATGGTCACTGTAAGCATTCAGCAGGAAAAAGATAACTGGATTTAAAAACACAAAGAGAAAATGACTTTTGAAGATTTTCCTCTTCATTAGGAATATTATGCATATTATATTAATTAAATCTTTAAAATGTTAAAATTACTATCTCTGGGTAGTAGAAAAATGGAAATTTTTTTTCTTCCAATTTTCTGTGTTTTAACATACTAGTGTGGGAGTTAGCAGTCTAGGATGAAGTGAGGAAAATTGGTAATATGTCTAGAAATTAGAGATTAATAGGATTCAGAGGGTCAAATTAATTTACTATTCTTTTGAGAGCTCTGAAAGGATAAAGTTGATGTCAAGGCAAACTTTCTGAAGCAACTGTCCAAAGCTCTGCTAAATACAATCTGTGAACTTGCCCTGTGGCCAACGATATGTGGTTTGTTTTGTTTTGTTTTGTTTTTCTTCCTTCTCTCTCAAATGCCTTGGAATTATAAACTGTATTATCATTAAAATGTAAAACTGAGATTCTGAAGAGGAACAGCTAACTGATATGCATGAGTTTTAACTCAGGATATGTTGCTCAGCTGGTGAAACTCTGTTCACGTCAAGCATTTTGCTAGCAATTAAACAATCAAGGAACTCATCCCAGATCTTCCACTGGATTTGAACAAACTGAATAAAATTATGGTTAAGAATGATTTATCATTATGGCTAAACAAATATAGGGTTTTAAAGTATATAAAAAGTTTGTTTCCTTGATATAAATATTCCCTTCTATAAACATATTTTCTTATACTAGTTTTCTTATGGTAGGATTTTTTCATCAGAAGTATAAATCACATTCTGTATATCTATTATCTAAAATTCTAAACTTTGGGGACCCTATATATGTAGTTTTACTATGCAGATAAATGAGATATGTGACTAGAACATTCTCTACAACAATGTGCTTGCCATATGTCCCTATCCTAATCTCGGCAGTGAGCTTGGCTTCTATGTCCGTATAAGATTAATCAAGAGATGAATAAAAAATGACTGCCTGTTACAATCCACTGTTTAGTCGCACCCTCAGGGTCTCATTTTAAGCTGGCCTCAATCCGTATGTCCAAACTGGACCTGTTACTTGGCTTTCTAGAATTATTTACAAAATGTCCTGCAAACTAAATAATACTGCTAAACTTCTGTGTGTGTGTTTTTTAAGGATCAATATACAAAAAGCTACTGAAGAGATTGGATTATTTCATTCAAATTGGTAGTTTTATAATAAAGATTACAAGGTGCAAAAGCCTGAAGTGATATGTCCAAGGTCACTAAGTTAGACCTAGTGCGAATCGGGTGTCCCGATTCCTAGTCCAGTGGTCTTCCTCCTATAGCATGCTACCCTCTTCCATCCATGTAGAATCAGGTGGTGTATCTATTTATCATGATCCAGTTCCCTTTTCTCTGTAATCTTCTCAGGGGCATTTCTTACACATTGCACCTTTTCTGTGGATGTGGAATTCTCTTCCAATTTTTTAATTACTCTATACAAAATTAATTACTGTCTCATTTTCCTTTCCTATATTTGTGCAAAATCTGAATGCATAGTTACAGGTGTAGATCAAAAAGCTCACTGACAAGAGTACAAATCATTTTCCCTAATGCCTTCACACTTGTGGGCAGATTTGTAATGCTCAGAGTTCATTAGTAAACTAGTTCTGTGATCTAGAAAATCCTAGATAAATATCTTCATAAATAGGAAAATGCCAAGTTATGAAGGTGGAGGATCCCCAAAGTTGAAATGTTCCTCTTCTTATTGCTGAATAGACAATTAGCAAAACCAACTATTTATTGACTTGATGTTTTAACTATGTAGGACATATTTCATAATATAGATATTTTACTATATGCATATTTAATAATATACATTAAAAATAATGAAAAAACAATGAGTTCCCAAAGAAATTCTAAAGTTGACATTCTTTCCCACACTTTGATTCCTATCTGTCACAGTTAAGTTTTGAATGTAAATATGAGAAGCAGTTTTAGAGAATCATTTTCTGTTTAAAATTCTGTTTAAGTATTTTCAGAATCAGAATCAATAAAGTAGAAAGTGGAGGGTTATTCCTAAAAACTGAAATAAGTAATAAGTTTGTTCCACCAATGCAGTATTTTTTTCTATGTCCAATTCTGTATTTTTTATTTCGGTATGATTATGACAAGCCTGGAAAACCCCATGGACCGAGGAGCCTGGTAGGCTGCAGTCCATGGGGTCGCTAGGAGTTGGACATGACTGAGCGACTTCACTTTCACTTTTCACTTTCATGCATTGGAGAAAGACATGGCAACCCACTCCAGTGTTCTTGCCTGGAGAATCCCAGGGACGGGGGAGCCTGGTGGACTGCCCTCTGGGGTCGCACAGAGTCAGACACGACTGAAGCGACTTAGCAGGATCAGTAGCAGTATGACAAGCCTAAATATCTTGGGAGGAAAAGAAAAAAGGAAACAAATGCAACTATGTATGAGTTGTTAAACTAAATATTTCAATGCTATTACAAGAACCTAGATTGTTTTCGGCACACTTAAGTAGTTTGGTAGATTTATATAAATACTCAACTCTCTAGAGATGCAAAGTTAAATACAGCAAATTACTTACTAATAAGGGCGTAACACTGAAGATATTAGGTAGTGTTAACACGCTCAATCCCCCATCTTGTTTCCTCCTGTCATTCAAGAAAATTAGCACCAGTTCAGAGAATTAGAGATTTTTAAAAGAAGCAATACCTTTAAAATTTTAAACTTTATTTTTCCCCTAAAGTCAGAAGGGAAGGGGATGAATGAGCCCACGTGTGTAATTCATATCTCATCACCAACGGCATCTGGTGTCTCTTTATCTGACGTACACATTCTTTCTCCTGAGTTTCCCTCTCATCTACAATGATTGGCAGAGAGCAAATAGTGAGGTTTGGGATTGAAAGGTACCAGGTACAAAGAACTAATGAATGATTATAACACATAATTCACATGACTGTGAATAACCAACATGACTATAAAGCATTAGAAAAAAATATAGAACTTCCTGCATGCAAAAGCTAATGTATCTCAACATCTCATATACTTGGAAGACTATTTTAACGTTAACTCATATTCATGAATGCCTTCTCCCCAGAAATACACACAGCACTGCTTTTGCATAATGAATGACTCAAAGCCTGTTTTCTGCTCTCTCAATGGCCCAAGAAAGCAGCTGGGGTGAAATGGAAAGAAGTAAGATTTTTTTCTGCTCTAGATATTCCAAGGTATAGCAGGGGATGCAAGCTGTGAGAGAAAACTATCTATTCCCAGAACATTATAGAGAGTTCCCTTCTCCATTAGACACGAGATTATTCCTTAGCCAGTAGTTATTGGATGGTGTGTGCCTCATTTCCAGAGGCTAAGGTTGGGATGATGTCTTTGCTCTCTAGCCGCTTCTATTATGTGTTAAGGAGAAGAGAAAGAAATAATTGTAGAGGAGTGCACATTACAGGCTGTGGTATACAAAAGCATCACTGACATATCTTATTAAAATGTAGATTCCCAGGCCTGCCATCGAGTGTAATGGCAACTATGGCTACATAAACTCTCACAAAATTTAGTGGCTTAAAACAATCATTTTTATTTTGCTTACTGTTTTGTGCATCAGGAATTTAGGAAGGGCTCAGACAGGACGTTCTCATTTGGAGTATTTCATGTGGTTAGAATCAAGTGTTGACTGAAACTACACTCACCTGAAGGCTCAACTGGACAAGACTTTTCAATATGACTCACACACATAGATATCAAGTAATGCTGACTGTTGGAAGGAACTTAGTCTTTGCCAGCATAATGGTATCATAGTCGTCAGACTTATATGACAACTAGCTTCTCCCACAGTGAGTGTCCCGATAGAACCAAGTGGGAGCAAGAAAGCCTTTTTTGGCTTAGTTGTGTCATCTCTACTATAATGTTGGCTCATGTAGTACAAATCTGCCCAGACTCGAAAGGAGGAGACAAAGAGCCTACTACTCAATAGAATTATCAAAGAATCTAAGGCTATTGAAAAAAAATCTTCCCTCTGAGATTAACAATTATATACATCCTCTCACTTGCAAAATATACTTGTCTCTTCACTTAGACTCCCAAAGTTTCCTCTTATTATGACATCAACTTAAATTCTAGGATATTGTCATCTAAGTCAGGTCTACTGTGGGTAAGGGTCCTTAGGTATGATTCCTTGAGTATGGGTTGTCTTGATCAAAAAACCTACCAATTAAAGAAATAGGTTATTTGCCCCCCAACTCTTATTACATATACTTGTAGGCATGCATAGAATAACTGCTATATATAATCCTGTTTTAAAAAGGGGGAAAAGAGCAGATGAAAACAATCTCTGGCCCATAGCAATTTTGAAATCCAATCAGGTACATATTTCTAGTTCCTTGAATTAGACTCAGCTAATTTTCATAGAGCTCCAAAATCACTGTAGATGGTGATTGCAGCCATGAAATTAAAAGACGCTTACTCCTTGGAAGAAAAGTTATGACCAAACTAGATAGCATATTCAAAAGCAGAGACATTACTTTGCCAACAAAGGTCCATCTAGTCAAGGCTGTTTTTCCAGTGGTCATGTACAGATGTGAGAGTTGGACTGTGAAGAAAGCGGAGCGCCAAAGAATTGATGCTTTTGAACTGTGGTGTTGGAGAAGACTCTTGAGAGTCCCTTGGACTGCAAGGAGATCC
Source organism: Budorcas taxicolor (assembly GCF_023091745.1). NCBI lineage: Eukaryota > Metazoa > Chordata > Mammalia > Artiodactyla > Bovidae > Budorcas > Budorcas taxicolor. The sequence goes on from NC_068910.1 coordinate 37,680,862, forward strand.
AACCAGTCCATCCTAAAGGAGATCAGTCCTGGGTGTTCATTGGAAGGACTGATGTTGATGCTGAAACTCTAATACTTTGGGCACCTGATGTGAAGAGTTGACTTATTGGAAAAGACCCTGATGCTGGGAGGGATTGTGGCCAGGAGGAAAAGGGGACTACAGAGGATGAGATGGCTGGATGGCATCACTGACTCGATGCACGTGAGTCTGGCTGAACTCTGGGGAGTTGGTGATGGACAGGGAGGCCTAGCGTGCTGCGATTCATGGGGTCGCAAAGAGTCAGACACAACTGAGCGACTGAACCAAACTGAACTGATTTTTCATAGATCTTTACTCTGCTCATGGATTTTTTTATTCATGTTCCTAGCAATCCTTCTCTTTTTATTATAAGTGGCCTGTGTTTACACAAGCCATTATAATAACTTTAAAAGTATGATGGCCTTCCTGCCCATGCATGTATAAACCATTCCATTTAATAAAAGCCACAGTCACAAATCTCTTTGAAGTAAGTGTTTCTCTCTACTGGTTCCCTTTGGGACTGCCATGGTAAAACAGAATTAATATTTTTAGGAGCCCTATTGTCTGCAGAAAGGGTTTTTCCTTAAAATCCATAGGAAGTTGCATTTAAAAGAATCTATGAAATAACAATTTAAACCTTTCAATTTTCTTGAGAAGTTGTTTTAATCACACATTTTATTTTTACTGAAACATTTACTGAAAGTTCTCTGGCTTTGATATTTGCCTCACAGCTCTTTTTTTCTTTTTCTTTCTGGAAGATTTTAACTATCACCCAAACCACTGTCAACTTATTAAAAAAAATGTACAGTGTGAAAGTTGCAAGTTAAATTTTATCTGGGGCAATATGAGGACTGTAGCCAGGGAGACAGTACCTCAGATAGCTCTGAGAAACTGCTCCAAAGAGGTAGCTGGGGGAAGGACAGTATATATGTGATTTTGGTAAAGGGGAAATATATGCCATCAAGCACATACTTTTTTTTTTTTTTTTGTAGACAGTTTCTGCTTGTCTCATGAAGCTTCTGCTAGTCACGAGAAATGATCATCACCATGAAGGATTTTAGCACTCAATGGATATGAGTTTGAGCAAACTCCAGGAGACAGTGAAGGACAGGGAAGCCTGGCGTGCTGCAGTCCACTCCATGCTGGCTGCAAGGAGCCAGAAACAACTTAGTGACTGAACAACAACAGATATGATGAGACAAAAGAACTGGGCTCATAAAATCAGCTCCTAATAATATCTAACTATCTGAAGATCTGTCCTGTCAGTTTTTCTGGAGCACAGAGTGCTTCATTTCTGCTCTCCATCCTGAGCTCCTTCAGAGAGTGTTGGAGTTCAGCAGCTGCAGCAGCACATGATTTAATCCCTGTAGAGGCAGATGACAAGCACCCATGGCAAGTGCCAATTTGTGGCTGCCAGCCTCAAATAACTTAATCTCTTTCCATATACGCTGTTCAACATTTATTCAAAAACAGGGGTAAAGACTTGCTTATGAACAGTGAGAACTATAAAGTAGAGCCAAATAAAAGTCCCACAACTAAAAATACAAAAATTAAGAACTCAAAGTATGGGTTTACAAGCAGGTTAGATGCAGAAGAATCAGAATTAATTAAGATAGGTAAGGAGAAAATGCCTAGGATGAAGCACAGTGGGAATAAAGGATAGAAAATGTAGTAAAAGCATAATATGTGTGTATGTGATATATGTGTGTGTGTGTGTGTGTGTGTGTGTATAATATAGCACACCAGGCTTCCCTGTCCATCACCAACTTCTGGAGCTTGCTCAAACTCATGTCTATCGAGTCAGTCATGCCATCCAACCATCTCATCCTCTGTGTGTGTGTATATATATATAAATGGAACACAATAAGAAGATCTAATATGCATCTTTATAGTTCTAATAGAAAATAAGAGGGGCTTTGCTGGTGGCTCAGACAGTAAAGAATTTTTCTGTAATATGGGAGACCCAGGTTTGATCCCTGGGTCAGGAAGATTCCCTCAAGAAGAGAATGGCTACCCACTCCAGTATTCTTACCTGGAGAATTCCAAGGACAGAGGAGTCTGGCAGGCTACAGTCCATGGGGTCACAGAGTTCAACATGACTGAGTGACACTTTCATGAAATAAGATGCAAATAATATTAAAAAAGGATAATGACTGACAATTTTTTGTTTGTTTTTTTAATTTTTATTTTTACTTTATTTTACTTTACAATACTTTATTGGTTTTGTCATACATTGACATGAATCCACCATGGGTGTACACTGAAATAGAAAAAAATACACTATTAGTAGAACTATCTAGTCATAGTACAGTGAAACTGCTAAAAACCAAAGAGCAAGACAGAACCTTAACAGTGAAAGAAAAACAAAACACAATCTGAAAAGGGATAATAAGACAGACTGATAATTGACTTCTCAACAGAAACAAGAGAAGCTAGATGACTATGGACTGATATTTTCAAAATGCTAAAATAAAAGAACTCTCAACATAAAACCCTATACCCAAAAATCAAAGTGAAAAAGAGAGACATTTTTAGACAAACAATACTTGAAAGTATTTGTCACTATCATGCCTTCAATGAAAGAAATACTAAGGGGAGTTCTTCAAAACAGAAGGAAAATTATCTCAGACTGAAGTTCAAAGATACAGGAGGGAATGAGGAGAAACAGGAAGGATATATACACAGGTAGGTGGACTGTATAACAAAAGATAAGCACAGTTTCTATGGGATTTAGAATACTTCTAGAAATCAGTCCATGAAAACAATAGTATAAATGTTTAAGAGGGTAAAAGGCCCTTGTCTGTATATGGCAAAATTTCCAATCTATATTTGACTCTAAGAAGTCAATATAAATACAGTAGTATGGTAATATTTTTGGTACAGTCTCTAAAAGGAGAATAATATGATGTATGACTAAAAAGCCAATAGAGGGGAATATGGAATAGTAATTAATATAAGAGGCAAGGAAGGAGAGAAAAGATAGCACAATATGCCACACTGAAAACAAACAGTAAGATGGTACATTTAAACTCAAGTGGGAGAGGGAGAGGGTGGGATGATTTGGGAGAATGGCATTGAAACATGTATACTATCAAGTAAGAAACGAATCGCCAGTCTATGTTCGATACAGGATACAGGATGCTTGGGGCTGGTGCACGGGGATGATCCAGAGAGATGATATGGGATGGGAGGTGGGAGGGGGGTTCAGGATTGGGAACTCATGTACACCCGTGGTGGATTCATGTCAATGTATGGCAAAATCAATACAGAATTGTAAAGTAAAATAAAGTAAAAAAAAAAAAAATTAAAAAAAAAAATAAACTCAAGTGTATCAGTAGTTACATTAAAGGTAAATTTTTTTAAAAAGCACTATTTTAGAGACAAGATTGTCAAATGGAGTTTTTACAAGTACAATTCTATGTAGCTTACAAAAGCATGCCTTTATAGCAAGATATAAAAAGAGTGAAAGTAAAAGAATGGCAAAAAAGCTATCATGCAGTTTAGAAACAGCTATACCTAACCATTTTTTCCAAACAGGAAAAGGAGTACGTCACGGCTGTATACTGTCACCCTGCTTATTTAACTTATATGCAGAGTACCTCATGAGAAATGCTGGACTGGAAGAAACACAACCTGGAATCAAAATTGCCGGGAGAAATATTAATAACCTCAGATATGCAGATGACACCACCCTTATGGCAGAAAGTGAAGAGGAACTAAAAAGCCTCTTGATGAAAGTGAAAGAGGAGAGTGAAAAAGTTGGCTTAAAGCTCAACATTCAGAAAACGAAGATGATGGCATTCGGTCCCATCACTTCATGGGAAATAGATGGGGAAACAGTGGAAAGTGTCAGACTTCATTTTTGGGGGCTCCAAAATCACTGCAGATGGTGACTGCAGCCATGAAATTAAAAGACGCTTACTCCTTGGAAGAAAAGTTATGACCAACCTAGATAGCATATTCAAAAGCAGAGACATTACTTTGCCAACAGAGGTCTGTCTAGTCAAGGCTATGGTTTTTCCTGTGGTCATGTATGGATGTGAGAGTTGGACTGTGAAGGCTGAGCACCGAAGAATTGATGCTTTTGAACTGTGGTGTTGGAGAAGACTCTTGAGAGTCCCTTGGACTGCAAGGAGATCCAACTAGTCCATTCTGAAGGAGATCAGCCCTGGGATTTCCTTGGAGGGAATGATGCTGAAGCTGAAACTCCTGTACTTTGGCCTCCTCATGCGAAGAGTTGACTCATTGGAAAAGACTCTGATGCTGGGAGGGATTGGGGGCAGGAGGAGAAGGGGACGACTGAGGATGAGATGGCTGGATGGCATCACTGACTAGATGGACGTGAGTCTGAGTGAACTCCGGGAGATGGTGACGGACAGGGAGGCCTTGCGTGCTGCGATTCATGGGGTCACAAAGAGTGGGACACGACTGAGCGACTGAACTGAACTGATAACTAACCATAAGCATAACAGTGCTGCTGATTACAAAATAGTCTTTAAGGGAAGAAGCACTAGTGGAAATTAAAAGGGGCATTTCATAATCATAAGAGAATCTATCAACTAGGAAATTACAGGAATTCTAATTTTTTAGGTAACTAATGAAACAGCCTCAAAGTAAAGAAAACTGACAGAAAAGAGGAATTTAAAAAATCCACAGTCATGGTGAGAGACTAACACATCTCCATCAGTATATAATAGGACAAACCCCAAATAGTAAAGTATAAAATATTTAAGTAATGCAACTACAGATAGATCTGTCATGTAGAGAATGTTTCTCCAAAAACTGCAGAATCTGCATTATTTTAAAGCATGTGCAAAACATACCAAAATGAACATATGATGAGCTATAAAGCAAGAATCAACACATTTCAAAGGACTGAAATCTACAGCATGTTTTCCCTGACTGAAGCAGAATTAAACTAGAAGTCAATAAAAAAGATAATGAGGAATTCCCCAAATATTTGGAAAGCAAGCTTTAAACTGTACCAATGAGTAAAACAAGGAACCACATAAATTAAGAACTATTTTGATTTGAATAAAATATAAAAATTGTGAGATGCAGTTAAAATCATGAGTACAGGAAATGTATATCCTGAACTATTTATAATAGAAGAAAAGGCAAATCATAAGAAAAGGAACAGCTATCAATAGCCTTCAAAAATAAGGGAAGGAAGGAAATTATAAAGCATAAAAATGTATTAATATACTTAATTTGTTAGATTCAAACACAAAAGGTGGTTCTTTGAAAAGACTTAATAAAATTGACAGTCCTAGTAAACTGATGAAGATCAAATAGTCAAAGGACTGATATCGATAAAATATAAGAAACTAACAAATATTTAAGAAAAAGATAGATAATCCAATTTAAAATACACAAAATACTTGATGACCAATAAGTAAATAACAGAGTGCTCAATTTCAATAGTCAGTGAAAAATGCAAATAAAATCACAATGACTTCTCTCTCTAGATCCACTAGCATAACCTTCAAAAAGAAAACAAGTGACCAAGAATGCCACCTGACTACATCAAATGTTGACAAGGATATGGAGCAACTGTCTATTTTAGGTGGGAATAAATATTGGGACAACTATTTGGGAAACCACTTGTTGAACACTGAACATGTGCAAAATCTCTGATCTATTTCACTTCAAAGTATATACACAAAAGAGATGTGTGCTTATGTGCACTGAAAGAAGTGTACTGAAATATCCATTGTAATATCATTTAAAACAGCCCCAAGGTGGAAACATCACAAATGGTCCTCAACAGTAGAAATGATTTTGCTAAATGTGGCATATTTGTGCAACAGGGTTCGAACCAACGGCTAAAAACAATGAATTACTATCAAACAAAACAACACGGATGAGTCTCACAAATACTGAAACAGAGAAAGACAACAGTAGTATGTCCTTAGTGATTCCATTTATATAAAGTTCAAAAACAGACTACACTCAGAAATGCAAGATCTAAAATTTTACCCTCCTTGCTAGCTGGAAAACTAGCCTGCCGTGGTTCATGGACGCTGGCAGACATGAGAACTCTGGATCAGAGACAAAGCAACTTTAACACTGCTGACAGTCAGCAACTCAGCTGGTTTTGCATCAGCTCCCCTTGCCCTTGCCCCCAAGATGCACAGGGGTAACACAGGGCAGCCTAGGTAGATGCTGTTCACAGAGGGGATTTGCATCCCAGCTGAAGATCCTCATGTTTAGGAAACCCCAATCTTTTATGATCAAACAAGCAAACCTGTTTGATCTCTGCATAGGAAGGACATTTATTATTATACAGTCTAATAAACAGTAACTGAATCTGCCTTCTGCTCCAGAGGGAAATATTATCTCTACTTTCCAGGGTTGTCCAAACATTCTTGATAAGACAGTCTAGAAGAAAGCTGTCAGTGTCTTTGTTTGCAAGGCCTCAAGAAAGAGAGACCCATGGAGAACTGTCTCTCAGTAAAACAACAAAACAGACTATACTCATCTATGATGGCAGAAATCAGGACAGGGTTCATCACTGGGGAAGGGCCACAAGGCAAACTTCCGGGACACAGGTAATGTTCTACTTTTTGATTTAGGTGGGCTTAGGGTTACACTCATAGATATGTACACAAATATAAACATTTACTGTAAAAACATAAAATACAGGTACTCCTCACTTTGTGCTATGTGCAGGGATGTAAAAGTGAACACTGCAAACAAATTATTTGCTCAGTCTCACAAAAAGAACAAACTTTTTAAAAGGGATTTCTAATTATTTATTTTCCTTTAATTTTATATATACTAAAATAGTGATAAGATTCAAAATATCAGTATTTGCTAACAGATATTTTATTAAGTATCAACTGTGGGTCTGGCATTTTGCTGGGTAATTAAGAATCCGAAATCAAGGAGACAATCATTTGTGTCTTTCCTCAGGAAGCTTACATATTTGGGGGTGGGAATAGGTGTGTTACCTTGGGCTACAGAATGAAGGCTGCTGACCTTTGCCTCTCTTCATTATAAATATTCATGTCACCCATGTTGTGCCCTCTTAAGAAAATAAGCCATAATTTCAGTCCCTGCTGAGCTACTCTCCAATGGCAGGAAGCACGAGGTAGTTCTCAAGATTCACAGCCACATCTGCAGAATGCCCACGTGTTATTCATTCATACCCTTGATCCTACAGCGCTCCTCACTCACAGTTTCCATGGTGTCATGTGCACCTAATCAAGTGAAATACAGAATCTTATTCTATAGAGCTCACCCTGATGCTCCAGTCCAGATCAAGAATTCCCTTAGATGTTCTTATAGTATCACACACCTCTCCTTCTAGCACTTCAAAATTCACAATTATATATTATTTGTGAGAAGACCTGATTAATGTCTCTCTCCCCTAAACAAAGCTCAGCTCGATAAATCCACAGTACCTGGCACACAGAGTAGGCACTCAACAAATACAGCTGAATAAGGGAACTTGGCTGTGGGTAAGCCAGGTTTCAGCCATAAGAATGTGATAAAAGAGAAACTGTTCTTTGACTTTCAAATTTCCTTTCTGATCATTGCCATTTAGCCAGAGTAGAACTGGTGTCTGAAGAGGTTTTCTCATTACATCATCCCTGGCTTTCATCCCATGACCTTATTTCTTCCCCTCTGCTCAGGAGAACATATTGTAGAAGGTCAGTAAGATGGATCTGGAGCCCCAGCACAATGTCTTCTATTGCCAAAAAGACTGCTTCTGCTCTGGGGCACACACCTGCTTCTTCTTTCTCTGCCAGCGTGGTGAGGTGAGGTGAAATGGAAATGCTCTTCTTTTGGGGGCTGATGGGAAGAAAGCCTCCGGCTCACTCTCTGCTCTCCATCAAACAGCAAGTATTCAATAGGCACTTCTAGTAAATTAAGTATTCTGCACAGCACAGGACCTAACAACAATCGATGCAGGTACACAACAATGAGCCTGGCACCTACTTTGACCCTCCCATGCCCAGTCAGCAAATCCTGTTGAATGAAGTCCCCAAATGTCTTTCCCATCAACACACTTCTTTCTGTCTTCATCACGACCACCCAGTATCAGGTTACCATCTTCCTCTACCTTTGTCTCCTAAATGGTATCTCCACCCTTACTCTGGCCCTCTCTAGCTGTTCTCTCCACTGGAGCAGAAGTGCTAAGTAGTAAATCAGATCCTTTTGCCTCTCTGTACTGACCCCTGCCCCTGTATTTGTTCAAAGTCCGACCATGTTAAATCTTCTGCAATCATTCTTGGGATAAAAAACATCCAGCATGTCCTGGCCCTTACCTACTCTTTTAGTTTTACTTTATGCCACTTTCATACCTACTCTCTGCACTCCCATGAGTGTGACCTTCTTTAGGTTTCCTGAAGGAGCTCTGCTTCCACTCGCCTCAGGGCCTTTGCACATCTTGATCCTTTCATTATTGATGTCTCCCCAGCTCTGTTCAGTCAATTCCTCCCTCACTTTCAGTTACCAGCTCAACTATTACTAGTAAATACAATAGCTGGGTTTTCAATCCAGGTCTGTTTAGCTCTAAAAGATGGTACTTCTCCCACCACATGTTGTTTCCTCCCAGGAAAGAAACAGAACTGTTGGGCGAAATAGACAGGCCACGTGCTAGTTCAAAGGCTATGACTGAACAGGCATTTTTTCCAAGGAAGACAAACATAATGACCACAGATATATGAGAAGTTGCTCAACATCATTAATCAGGGGAAAGCTAATCAAAACTATTATGAGATACCGCATCTGTTAGGATGGCTTTTACCAAAAAAAAAAAAAAACAAAAAACCAAGAGATAACAGCATTGGCAAGGATGCGAAGAAAAGGGAAACTTATACACTGCTGGTAGGAATGTAAAGTGGTACAGCTGTTACTGACTCCTGTTTGTGAGATTCTCTGTTTGCTCCCACATCATCTTTTTTATCCAAGCTTTTAAAATTTTGAAGGGTTTTTTTCCTATCAGAAACCAGGGATATAAGAATAAACAATACATATAAAACAAAAGGTGTATTTGAATAAATTTGAGGCAAAAAAATTCTCTTTTCTTCATTAAACTCTTAGCATAATGGTAGGGAGTCTGTGTGTTCTGTATGTTTGTATCTCCAAGACCTAGTACAGTGAATGCCATATAATGTTATGTATCAGGGGCTAACTTGTTTCTTCTCTGATAGATGGTGAAATTGAATGGAAGCAGGTCTGACTTTAGACACATTCATTCATTTACACTGCCATGTTTTCCTTCTGAGAAGGAGTACCATGTACATAAGCTTCTTCTCTTGTTTTGGCTACTGGGGCTCCTCAATACCTCTGCTCAGGAGCATGTTCATCTCCCTCACCCTAGCTTCCCCTACAAAAGCTCAAGTGACATTATACTCATTTTAGAAAATCTCCTACCAATTTCAGTGTGCCCCAATTTTCCCCCAGGAAAAAAAAAATTGTTCGGTTAACTCTTTATACACAGTCCATGTTCTTAAGGAACTCATACTTCAGTTAGAAGGCAAGATATGAGTCAGTACCACACATGGTGAGTTATTGCCAGACATGGTTCAAAGTCCTTACACAGCTGGAGGCCAGATGATACAAGTGAGAAAGAGAAGCTGCATGGGACAAACAGAGCCTGGAGGCTCATGCCTCTGCTGAGTTGGTACGGGCTGGGGAGCCACCAGTCTACCCATACTGGGTGGGATCCCGAGCCAGTGTTGCAGATCTGCCTTTTCACAGTGGGGAGAAGCAGGACCTTGGTATTTAAATGAGAAATCCTTCAAAGGGGATCCGCTGAATAATTTTAAAACAAACTGTAGGAAAATAAACACATTCCTTAAGTAAATCTGGTCCATGGATAAGAAAGGACCTGTGGAATAAATGACACCATTGAACCACCATGCAGTGCTTAACGCAGACTTCATGTATTGGAAAAGTTGAGAAGAATAATGACTGATTTTGTCAGAGAATGTTTGAGAGAAGAGGTAAGTACTTAAGATGCTCTTGAGACATGAGTATCTTTAGATAAGAGAAGGAAATGGGGTCTTTGTGGTGAAAGGAAAGATGAGTGGGACAAAGCTCTGACTAGTAGGAATGAGCAGGACATCTTACAAGTGATGAAAGAGAGGTGAGTGGATGGATCAAGTTGGGAAAAATAAAGGACAACAGTATCGCTGCAGCCTGTAGAAAGTCATCTTTGGAACTTACAGTCTGTTAAACACCACATGTGGGCTAAATGGGATGCCGGGTGAGGCACGGCTGAAGCAGATGGAGATGCTAAATGGAGAGAAGATGGGGTTGTGCCAGAGCAGGGGAGCAGGAAGTAGGTTCTGCTGGAAGGAAAGCCTCCTCCACTCCAGATGCTCAGCCAATATTTGTCAAACAGAATTTAACCCCTGGGCAGTGGGGCACAGAAGACAGATTGTCCCCTGGAATCACTTAATAATCTACTTCAAGTGTGTCAGTCAAGTGTTTCAGTAGCATGAACAATGGGAAAGGAGATCAGGACCTCTGAGAGTAAAGATGGAAAGTAAGACTGATGTGGGTTGGACCACAGGGAAGAGGGAGGAACAAGGGACTGTAGAAATGAAGAAAACAGGAAAAGAGTGGAGCAAGTTAAGGTAGAACTTTCGGTGATAAGCACTAAGAACTCGAGGTGGGATAGAAAGGGGCAATTTGACTTTTTAATACTTGCACTCAAAGACATGGGTTAAATCTAATGATTGCCGTGTGTGTGTGTGTGTGTGAGAGAGAGAGAGAGAGAGAGAGAGAGAGAGAGAGAGAGAGAGAGAGAAAGACAATAGAGGGAGAGAGGAGGGGGAGCACAGTGAAGACAAAGAAGGACAAGAAAGAGGAGGAAGAGAGAGAAGAGAAGACGGTGAGATGGAGCCAGGAAAAGGGGAGGAGAGAGCGGGGAGAGAGAGGTCAAGTCAGGTAATCCAGTGGCCTTTCCACGGCATGAGCAAGCGTCCCAGGTGAGCATGAGCGTGAAGCGTCCACAGGCTGGTCCTGCAGCTGAGTTTCATTTCCTCTTCCTTCTTTTGCAGTGTGAGTTTCTTACTATCCTAGGTGCGATTTTACATGATGGCTACTAAGTGAAAAAAATTAATTAATTCCTCTTGTGTTCAAATGAGGAAATAGCAATCTGTTTCAACCCAGGAGGAAAATACGGTTGTGTTGGACCTATTGAGAGTGCTGCGTGGTCTCCAATGTGAGATTTTCAGAGTTCGGTTTGACTCTAAGTGGTACTTGTTCTTTATGTGAGGACTGAGAACACAATTCCTTTATAGAATGGAGCTCCGCTGAGGAACAGAATGTGCATCTTGGTAGCACCAGCTACGGACACATGCTGTGCTGTGAGCAGCCACATGCTGGCAGCAGCTGGCCCAAAGTGGCACTGGCACTTTCTGAAGAAACTGAGTCTGCAGGGAAATAAGGAAGGCTAAGGAGAAATGAAGAAAGGAGAGAATACGGCTGAGACCAGGCCAGCAGAGGCAAGGGCTCTAACTCTAGCGAAGCTGAGAGGAGCCAGTGATGGGTTTCTGAGAACCCCACATGCCAGAAGAGATTTGCCAGCCTGTCAAGGACTGCTGGCGAGGGGCCAAGAAGGGATGCTAGGGGTTGAGTTCATCCATCACTTAGGGCAATAACTAACTGTCCAGGCTGAGACCTAGGAGAGGAAGAAGAGTCATTTCCAGGGGGAGCAAAGTGTGCTCTTTGAAGAAGGGAAAACATGAAGAGGAGATTTTGCTTTTTAAAGTGAGTAATGCATGTTGGTTAAAAATACCGCCTGATGGCTTGTGCTGTTTGTTATGCAGCCCGCTGTCATTTTAAGCAGAATTCATCACTCACTGCTCCGTCAAGCAGGAAGGCAGCCAGAGACTTCCCCAAAGTTGATAGGATGGAACTTCTTCCATCTGCCAATTATGGTGACCTTCGAAATTCAATAGACCCTGTCGGGCACACACAAGCAACTTAATCCTGAGGAAAGCAAGAACATATCTGCACTAGCAGAAGATCCGCTGTGTCTGAGCATCTTATGTCATTTTAAACAACCAGGGGAGAAAATGTAAGTGCAGACAGACCTCAGCAGAGGACCGATGCCAAGCCCATGAATGGCAGAGATGGAAGATATTAAATTTTGTTACTTCACAGGCTACTGCATCAAATCTTAAGAAAAACCTCATTAAAGACACTTAAAATGTGGCCCAGACTGGCTACACTGCCAGACTAAAAACATTCTCTGATGACCATCATGTCTCTGAATAAGCCACTCAGGGGACACTGGAAGAGCTGGGCCTAGATCTCCCCTCACCATAAGTCTCGAGACTGCTTTACTGATGGACAGGAAGGAAACCCAAGGGATAACTCCTAACATGATATGCTGACCACTGGCCTGGGTGCAGATGGCCCAGCCCACCTCATGTCCAGGCTTGGAGAAGCTGGGGAGTAAGGGACACATGTTTCTTGGGCTCAATCTGTTACTTAAGAACCTGCAGGTTGGACCATGGACTTTGAGTCCGAACAAATGGAGGCATCACCCTGTAGCCTGGTCACACACTGCCCTACAGAATAATGACAAACTAGGGCCCTTATTTACACAAACATGAAAGGATCCCTGACTCAGACACTGGTGTCTGGACTGTAGGGACAGCTGCCATGAAGCTTCTCACCCAGTGAGAAGCTCTGACTTGGCAAATGCTATAGATGGTGCCCATGAACACTTTCGGCTACAAGAAGGGCTGCCAAATTTGATGGGGGAGGCACATTTAATCAACAAAACTGAGTCATAGAGATCGAGAAGAAAGAAAAAAAAAAACCTTCATGATTATACCTAACAGTTTAAGAAAAGCCAGGAATGAATGAGTAGAACACTGAAGAAGAAAAAACATTGACTTCTCTGCTTATTATACACCAATCTATCTTTCAAATTCCAGCTAAAATGCCATCCACTTAGCCAAATTTTATTCAATCATCTTCAAAGTTATTTGCTTCATTTGTATTTGCTCTTATGCTTCTACATCATGGCACATATATCTCTACTAAGCAATTTCTATTTTACACCTGTATTATTTATCTTATCAATTTCCTCTGCTATTAATTATCCCTTGTGATAAAGTCTGAGTAATCAAAGAAAATAATGTGTTCATCCTTTAACATGGAAAGCAGTGCTTCATGTCTGTTTTTCAAAGATGCTAGGATAAATGCATGTTTTAAAATCAAGAAGGTGGCAGATCCAAACCAAAGCTTTGTTACTTGCCTGCTACTGCAGGTAATGATTTCTTATGATCAGCCACTCAAAAATTTATAAAAAATATTTAAGTTTTTTTTGTTTACCTTTTAATATTTTTGCTTTTTAATCTGCTCACTGGGCTAACTAAAATAACAGGCCTTTTATTTAACCTCCAGATAAGAAAACAGTTTTAAATAGAGAAGGAGGCTAATGGAAGTACATATTCAGAATGGGTATTAGTTTTTTAACGTCTTTGCTCACCAGAGCTTCCTAATTTGGCGCTCTCACTTATGATGTTTCTTGTTTTGGTTCTCAAAGAAAAACAAACAACCTAAAAGAGACACAGAACAAAGCCATCTAGATTCTGATGCCAGTTTCCTCCAGGGAATGATGCTCAGATGGATGTAACTATGGAAAAACAATTGTAAATCCTTCCTGTGAGAAATGGATGTTCCTATGTTCAAGGGCCACAGAGACTAAAAATGAGCTCTTTTAGGTAGATTCACATTTTTTTTAAACGTGTAAACAAAATGAACGCAGAACTCTTTTACCAATTCCTGTGCTCAATCAGAAATCTTCAGCACATGTGCAGGTCTTTTCATCTTTAAAAAAAACTTGCTGCTAGATTTTAGGAATATCTCTATTTTTAAAGAGAAATCTTAAGGAATGTTTTCCTAACATAGTCACACACTCTCAAAAAAAAAAAAATTCTCCAGCTCATAAAAGTTTTATTTAGCTATTTCACCAAATAATTGTTCTTTTGTTATAACTGTCCTCATTATTTTTGGTGTTATTACTAATCTTTCCATGACCATCCACACTTCTTAAGAACAAATATGCATTTTTGGAGTAGGAAATGTATCCCATCCGGTCTGAGTGAGGCTAAATCCTTTCTACCAAGTGACATGCAAGATAGACTCCATCTCCAATGTGACCTAAGCCCAGCCCACCAGAACCTCCATCCCACTGGGTGCTGGGATGGGCACTTGATTCACCCTGTCAATGATAAGCTTCCTAGAGATTTGCAATATGGACACTTGGAGAAAGAATCTATCCCAAGTCATATAGGCTTGGGGTTATCAGGTTATCACCCTACAGATGGAAAAAACCTGCCAGAAAATGAAGTCACCAGACAGAAGTGGGCAGAGTTGAGAAAGAGAGGAAGAGTCAAGCTTCTGAAGCCGTCATATAGGTCTCTGTGTACAGTGGGACTTGCAGATTCAGTTAATGTGAACTTTATAGGCACGTGACCCAATAATGAGCTTATGATTTTTAGTGAATTTGACTGGATCCTGGGACACACAACACTAAGCGGTCTAATCAATAATCCATGCTTTGCCCGTTTTATGAAAACTGCGGTAGTAGTGAGGCTCTGAATGCTCTAAGTGGACCCTCACATCTGCATCTTTGGTCAAGCTGCCCTCCTTTTGCTCTCACAAAATCCTTTTCTGCCCATAAAAAAATGTTCCAACCTAAATCCTATTTCTTCTATGAGCTTCTTTCCTCCATTTTGGGGAACCTCTTACACAGGAAATACTAAACAATAAGAATTCTCAAAATGGAACTTAAGGATCCTTATGATCCTCAAATTATCCAGGAAGGTTTAAATCTTGTCATTAAGTACTAATGATTTGAGCCAGACTTGATAAGTCCTAAGAATAGAGAAATGAACAAAATATTCAAGGATTTTGATGTAGCTCAGATTCTACTGAAGGATGAGTAATAAGCAATCGATAACAATTTGGTGATGGAAACAAACAGGCAAGCAAATGTCAGATAGCGACAAATGTCCCCAAGGAGATACAACAGGATGATGTGCTGCAGTGGCTGTGGGAGGACAGAGCTGCTTCAGACAGGTGGGCTTGTCTAAACACACACTTGAACATATTTAAGTAGAAAGCACAATAAAAATAATTAAAGACAACAGTGGAAACAATACTTTTCCTTTAAAAGTGGTCCCCGATATAATAAAGAGTTACCCTTTGACCCAACAATTCTACTCCTCAGTATATGTTATTGTTGTCCAGTTGCTCAGTAGTGTCTGAGTCTTTGTGATCCCATGGACTGCAGCATGCCAGGTTTCCCTGTCCTTCACCACCTCCCAGAGTCTACTCAAACTCATGTCCATTAAGGTGGTGATGCCATCCAACACCATCTCATCCTCTGTTGTTCCCTTCTCCTCCTGCCTTCAATATTTCGCAGTATAAGGGTATTTTCCAATGAGTCAGCTCTTTGCATCAGGTGGCCAAAGTATTGGAGCTTCAGTATCAGTCTTTCCAATGAATATTCAGGACTGATTTCCTTTAGGATGGACTGGTTGGATCTCCCTGCTGTCCAAAGGACTCTCAAGAGTCTTCTCCAACACCACAGTTCAAAAGCATCAATTCTTCAGCACTCAGCTTTCTTTTTTTCTCACATCCATACATGACTACTGGAAAAACCATAGCTTTGACTGGACGGACCTTTGTCAGCAAAGCACTGCTTTTTGATATGCTGCCTAGGTTGGTCATAGCTTTTCTCCCAAGGAGCAAGTATCTTTTAATTCCATGGCTGTAGTCACAATCTGCAGTGATTTTGCAGCCCAAGAAAATAAAATTTGTCACTGTTTCCACTGTTTCCCCATCTATTGGCCATGAAGTGATGACTGGATGCTATGATCTTTGTTTTTTGAATGTTGAGTTTTAAGCCAGCTTTTTCACTCTCCTCTTTCACCTTCATCAAGAGATTCTTTAGTTCCTCTTCACTTTATGCCATAAGGGTGGTGTTATCTGCATATCTGAGGTTCTTGATACTTCTCCCAACCATCCTGATTCAGGAGAATCTTCAGTATATACCCAAGAGAAATAAAAACACATGTCCATACAAAAATGTGTACATGAAAGTTCATAGCAGCAAAATTCATAATAGCCAAAAAACAGAAGTAACTGTCATAAACTGAGGAATGAATACATGTAGACATACAATGGAATATTACTTGACTATTAAAAGCAATGGACTTCCCTGGTAGCTCAGTGGTAAAGAATCTGTCTGCCATGTAGGAGACACAGGTTCAACCCCTGGGTCAGGAAAAATCCCCTGGGGAAAAGAATGGAAACCCACTCCAGTATTCTCGTTTGGGAAATCCTAGGGACAGAGGAGCCTGGTGGGCTACAGTGTATGAGGTTGCAAAGAGTTGGACACGACTTAGCAACAAAGCAACAATAAAAGGAAATGAAGTCAACAGATAGAGTGGGGCAACATGTACCTTGAAAATATTACTCTAATTGAAAAAAAAAAAGCCTGTCACAAAAGATCATATGTTAAATGATTCCATTCATGTGAAATGTTCAAAATAGGCAATTCCATAGAAAGCTGGTTAATGGATGGCTGCTGGAGAAGTGAGCCTTGAGAAGTGACTGCTAATGGGTAAATATGGGGATCTCTTTAGGGGTGCTAAAAACATTCTAAATTTACATAGTGGTGATGGTTCCACAACTCTGCACAACTACAAACCACTGAAGCCTTTAAATGGGTGAATTTTATGGTGGTGGTGGGTTAGTCACTAAGTTGTGTCCAACTCTTGTGACCCCCACGGACTGTAGCCTGCCAGACTCCTCTGTCCCTGAGATTCTCTAGGCAAGAATATTGGAGTGGGTTTCCATTTCCTTCTCCAGGGGATCTTCCTGACACAGGAACTGAACCTGGGTTTCCTGCATTGCAGGCACATTCTTTACTGCTCAAGCTACAAGGGAAGCGAATTTTACGGTATATGAATTATATATCAATAAGGCTATTTTAAACAACCAGCAAAACAAGTCTATATCATTTGGGCTTGAGGGACACAGTGTACAGCTAAACTTCACTAATGAATCAAATACTGTTTGCATATTAATTGCATTATGTTTTCACTTTGCATTTCCTAGCACTTTTGACACAAACTAGAGCACCTAGTTCGGGATGGTAGGGATTGTGCCTTTTGTTTCTTTAGTATTTCTCCTACCCCAAGGGTATGTGTACAGTAGGGTTTCATTAAATATATGCTTACAGGTGGGTCATTTTATGAAAGGCAGCAAGGAACATGCAGTTTGCGTTGGTTTGCTAGGGCTTCTGTAACAAGTACCAAAAACTGAATGGCTTAAATAACAAATTTACTGTTTTATAATTCAGGAAGCTTGACGTCTGAAATTGAAGTATTGGAAGGGTTGGTTCCTTTTGAGGGCTGGGCAGGAAGAATTTGTTTCAGGCCTCTCTCCTTCGTGTTCACATAGCATTTTCCCTCTATGTGTACATGTGCCTCTATGTTCAAATTTCCCCTTTTTATAAGGACCTCAGTCTACTAAGCTAGGACCCACCTGAATGATCTCATTTAACTCGACTACGTGTCAGTGAGGTCACATTCTGAGGTACTGGGGATTAGGACTCCAACATATCTTTTTTTCAGGGGTAGGGGCTCAATTCAACTCCTAAAAGAATCCATTTTCAATTTCTATTAAAAATCTTAACCATGAAGTGCTTGATTTTTTGTGAACTCCCTGATGGCTCCCAGGCCAGAGTATTCAGCCATGCCACAGGTAGTGACTATCACAAAGCTATTATTAAATCTCCAAAGTTGAACAGAAAGTGTCTCACTCCAGTGACCAGGCTGTAATTCAGCCCTTTTGCTGAGACTTTCTTATTTTGCAGTCCACTACTTTGCCCTATCACCAGATGAATTCATTTGGCTTAGCCTTATTCTTATGTCCACGGATTTCTTAATGTCAAATAAAAGGGCAAGCCAAGTGAGGTGTTGAATTTTTCTGAAAGGTACAAAGCATTACTATTTCCCAAGTCACTGGGAGGTAGGCCAGCCAGTATGAGAAAAAAAAAAAATGGAAAAATAAATGTACACAAAGGTTGAACTGGATTCAATCCCTGTGGGTATGTTTATTCACTCAGTATATATCCACCTGGGACTGGGTTAAATAAAATAGTTGATGAAATGGATGCTTCTTTAACAAATAGAGCAATATACTTTTTAAATGCTCTTCTAATTATTTTATTTAAATAATGTTTCTAAAAGTCTTGAAAAGTGAACTTTTCTGTTTGCTGTTGCTTTCTCACAATCAGGGAAATGTTTACCTTTAAGTCTTCTTGGACTCTTCATTGGCTGAGTCAACAGTGTTTGCACAGGAGAAGGCAGTGCTCAACTGTGGTAGTGTAATAGGGAAAGACAAATCTGACTCTATACAGGATCTGTTTCTTTTACTTTGACCTTTGTATTCTATTGCTTTTGCTACAAGAGTGTTGCCTACAGCCTAAAATGTGCAGGACAGCCCATTCTCAAGGTTCTGAGCTTTACAGGTGTGACACTTTCCCGTTCATATAGATATATAAAGTTACAGAACAAAGTATAACATTTGTCTTGTTGGCAGTTTCCAGAAACATCATGAACTGACCTATGTGCACAGCTGTAAGAACTAAGGATTCTGACTCCAAGAAGTTTGTAACTATCAATCACACTCCCTCCCCATTATAGTATATACTAAAAAAAAAAAGCCTGAATGCTAATTTGGGCAAGATGCTTCTTTGGGACATTATTCCCCCATCTTCTTGGTCAGTTGGCTTTCAGTAGCAAATTAGGCCTGGAAGTCAGAACTTCCCAGACCTGTTTCTGGCTCTCTCCCAAATCAGGTATAACAAAGATATCACTGTTAACCCTCCAGAGCCTTATTTTGTTTATCTTTAAAAAGAACACAGTATTACCAAGGTAGGTCACCAGACTGTTAAGGTGAACTAGTTGATTATACCCTGAAGATACTGCAATTTTGTACAATTTGTGTTAAACTGTTCAGTGTTTGTATCCCCAATAAGGAAAAAAGTGCCTAGCACTGAGTAAGTGCTGTATAAATACTGGTTAAATGGATGCAAAGCCATTAATACATCCTTAGAAAAGTATAGTTTTAAATAATCTCAATGAAATGTTAAATTTCAAAACCAAATTTTTTACATAAAATTCTATTTTTAAAACTATTTTTGAAATTTCCTATGAGTTTGCAATTACTTGAAAATAAAAAGGTCAAACTAACAATAACAAAACAAAGTCATAGCAAAACAGGTTTTCCCACATCTCTAAACAGACTGATAGCTGTCCTTTGTAGTAAGTCTTGAAAAACATTACGATCTGTGGTTTAGGACAAGTGTGACTACCTAAAGAGAACAGATGCAAAGGGTGTAAAGGAAAAGAAAGACAAAAGCAAAATAATTCAATGTATACACATCCACACACATGCAAAATGAAATAATTTGTAGGAAAAAAAAACTTCCAAAAAAGTTTTGTGGCTTCAGATTTCTCAAGTTGCCAGATACAATTATAGTTGGTACACTGGATTACCTTTTAGTATTTAAAAAAAAAATGTAACTAGTTCTTTCACATGATCAGTAATTTGGGCTATGATATAATCCAAATTAGAAGGTAAAAGTTATAGCTAAAGCTCATTTTATATTCTGAGCATTTAGGGAGTTTTGCTTACTCGGTTACACGATACAGAACTTAAGATATAAACTGTACAGAAAAAATTATTGCATTTTTTCCTGGGTTAACTTTCTCAGATGGTTTTAATTTCAAGAGGATTGCAAAAGTTGAAAGTTACAATGTGTTATTACAAATGCCTTTGTCAAGAATACATTTAAATGGCATCTAATTCTTTTCTTTTTCAGAATAAATACCAAAGTGTGGGAAGCATTACATATGTGGTTAACTTTTACCCCACTTCCACTTAGAGCTTTTCTCTTCTTATATAAAAATGTTTAACACCAGAGCAAAAGTGGAGAAAGCTCCTCGAGCAGCCCTAGATTACAGATGAACTCAGCCAAGGATCTCCTGTTCACTGGTGCTAATTTTATGAACTGCCAATGTCTTCAGCGATGTCGTTAAACACATGAATTTATGTTAGACTAAGCGGCTATAAAAAGGGGCAAGCTAGTGTTCATGCTTTCAGTGTTGGACCATCTGAATTAACTGAATAAATATTTATTGGTATTGATCATCTACCCACTAAATTATGTAAAGCAGAGTTGTGGTGAATACCTAACAGAAAGGTATATGGCACCTCAAGGGAACGTAATTAGAAGGAGTGATGTAATACATAGAGTCAGAGATTGCCCTAAGAAGAGACTTCAGCCCAGGAATGATGAGTGAATGAGTTAACCGGATAACATCCAAGAGAATTTAAAACACATCTGCATAAAACTTGCACATACATGTTAATAGCAGCATTACTCCTAATAGCCCAAAGAGGAAAACCTAAATGTCCATCAACTGCTGCTGCTAAGTCACGTCAGTCGTGTCCAACTCTGTGCGACCCCACAGACGGCAGCCCACCAGGCTCCTCTGTCCCTGGGATTCTCCAGGCAAGAACATTGGAGTGGGTTGCCATTTCCTTCTCCAAAGCACGAAAGTGAAAAGTGAAAGTGGAGTCGCTCCGTCGTGTCCAACTCTTAGCAGCCTCATGGACTGTAGCCTACCAGGCTCCTCCATCCATAGGATTTCCCAGGCAAGAGTACTGGAGTGGGGTGCCATTGCCTTCTTCGTCCATCAACTGAGAAATAAATAAATCAAGTGTGGCTTATCTATGCAATGGAATATTATTCAGTCATAACAGGAAATGAAGTACTGGCTTATGTTACAATATAGATGAATCCTGAAAACATGAAATGAAAGACGGTCACTTATCATTTGATTGCATTCTATGAAAAATTTATCATAAGTAAATTCACAGAGACAGAAAGTAGGTGACTGGTTGCCAGGGGCTGGAGGAGTATGAGCGACTGCTAAGGGGGGTCTAGTGCTTCTTTGGGGGTGATAAATACTCTGAAATCAGTGGCTATGGTTGTGTAACTTTGTAAGTATACTAAATATCATTCATTTGTATACTTGAAGAGGATGGATTTTATGATATGTGGGCTATATCACAATAATAAAAGAACTAGACCAAAAAAATATATATATAATGGGAACAGTCTGACAAGTAAGAGGAAATGAAGGAAGTCTGGCGGTGTCTGAATAGAAAGGCAAGGGGTTGTGGGCAATGAAGCTGGAAAGAAGCAAGGATTCAGACCAGATGGTGCCTTATAAGGCACTCCATAACTGGGTTGATCTCAGTATCTTTTCACTTGTATTCTAACTCAATTCTACTTGACCAACCGTTCTGGCCAAAGAACGCACTCTCCCTTCATCAATTCTACCTCCTGGTTTTTAGGACATAATAGATTCTTTGTGCTGCTGTATTTTCCACAAGGAATTTCCTGAAAATATCTGCACGCTAAGGGAGAGGCAGCACACGCCCCAGGGGTAGGTAGCTCTCCTGCTCAGCACGGCAGCTGGGGGGCCATTCCAGACAAGTGAGACAAGGTTCCTAAACGCAATGCAATGTCAATTTGTTAACAAAAAAAAAAAAAGGAGCTGAGTTTTTCTGAAGTCACAAGGATTTGGTGTTTGAAGGTTTTATTTTGAAGGCTCTGATAAAAGGGGGAATGGAAAAGACTATCAAGAGAGGACAGATCTTGAGACAAGGAGTAAGATGAAGAATGAACACCTGCAAGGTAATAGAAATAAAAGCAAAAATAAACAAAGGGGACCTAATCAAACTCACAAGGCTTTGTACAGCAAAGGAATCACAAATAAAATGAGCAGACAATGTATTGAATGGGAGAGAATATTTGCAAATGATGCAACCAGAAAGGGCTTAATTTCCAAAATATACAAAAAAGCTCATGCAACTCAACAAAAACACTAACAATAAAAACAACCCCAAACAACCCAATTGAAAAATAGACATAAAGACCTAAGGAGATACTTTTCCAAAGAAGAAATCCAGATGGCCAAAAGGCACGTGAAAAGATGCCGAACACCACTAATTATCAGAGGAATGCAAATCAAAACTACAGTGAGGTACTACCTCACACTGGTCAAAACGGCCATCATTAAAAAGGCTACAAATAACAAAGACTGGAGAGTGTGTGGAGAAAAGATAATCCTACTGTTGGTGGGAATATAAATTGGTGCAGCCACTGTGGAAAACAGGATAAAGGATCCTTAGAAATCTAAAAATACAATTACTAAATAATACAGCAATTTCACTGTTGGGCACATATCCAATCAAAACTATAATACAAAAAAATACATGAACCTCTATGCCCCTAGCAGCACTATTCACAATAACCAAGACATGGAAACAACCTAAATGTCCATCAACAGAGGAACAGATAAAGAAGAAGTGGACCATATATACAATGGAATACTACTCAGCCATAAAAAGAACAAACTAATGCCATCTGCAGCAACATGAGTGCAACTAGAGATTATCACGTTAGTGAATTGAGTCTGAAAGAGAAAGAAAATACCATAGAGCATCACTTACATGTGGAATCTAAAATGTGACTCTAACCTATCTACAGAACAGAAACATGGGCATAAAGAATAGACTGCTGGTTGCCATGGGCTGGGCAGGGGGAGAGGGACAGACTGGGAGTCTGGGGTGAGCAGATGCAAACTGGTTTACACAGCATGGATTAAACAAGGTCCTACTGTACAGCACAGGGAGCTATATTCAATATCCTCTGATAAACCATATGGAAAAAGATATGGAAAAGAGTGTGTATACACGTATAACTGAATCACTCTGCTGCACAGCAGTAATTAACACTACACTGTAAATCAGCTCTACTTCAAGAAAATAGAAATGAGAGTCTGATTACGGACGGACCCCTTGGGAAAGCTCAGGCTTTGGTGTTGGCCTTCAGATTTGCGGAACTGTACATCCTGATTCAAAGTCCTTTTTCCCCTCTCCACTGTATTGACCATAGTTAATAGTTATACCTAATTTTGAGTAAAAGTCACAGGTATGACTTAGTGACTGTTGGCTAGTTTCTGGTTTCTTTCTTTCTGAGTGCCCTGAACTTATTATCAGTACTCTTAAGGTCATTCCAAATTCAGAATAAAAGCTATCTGGCTGATAGAACATAAAAACCAGAGTACAACTCTTCACATGAAATGTGTTTACAAGTTCCTTCTGTGTACCAAACCCATGTCTAGGTGCTGGTGATTCTGGAGTATATAATAGCTATTCCCTGACCTCATGGAGCTTCCATTCCATACCCTTCTCAAATATTTATTGAACATCTTCTGTTTGCCAGGCACTGTGCCACACACTGAAACAGAACAGAAGAAACTCAAAATGGCCTTTGATAATCTTGCTTAACGGCACTGCCCGTTGCTTTGTGAAAAACTAGAGCAAGCCAGAATGAACATAATCTATTGACTGGGGCTAAATTACCTATAGTTCCTAAAATAACAGTTACATTTGTCAATTCTAGGTCTTCTAGCAAAGATACACGAAAAACTATTCTTAATTAAAGGAGAATAACTACCTCCTGTCTAGTATCCCATTCCCAGTGCTTGGTGGGGAGGAAATATCATCAGAATCTATTCTGATGTTCAGTTTTTCAAGAAACAAAGATGAGCATAATGATGGGGCTAAGGGACTTTGAAGAGCTTACATCTACAACTGAGCTCAGTTTTCCAGTGAGAAATATGAGGTAACAGATGAGCTTCATAGTTTATCATAGGTAAAGAGTGGGTTTTTAGAAAATACTTTTTAAAAAATTTTGAAATAATTTAAATCCCAAGAAGTTTCTGTATATACTCCACTCAGCTTCCCTACAGAAATTATCCTGCAGCACCATGATTAGTGGTCACAAGCAGGAAAATGAAATAGGTTACAATACTACTAACTTATATATAAACCTTATTCAGATTCCCTGGTGGCTCAGAGGTTAAGGCGTCTGCCTGCAATGCGGGAGACCTGGGTTCAATTGGAGAAGGAAATGGCAACCCACTCCAGTATTCTTGCCTGGGAAATCCCATGGACAGAGGAGCCTGGTGGGCTACAGTCCACAGGGTCGCAAAGAGTCGGACACAACTGAGCGACTTCACTTTCACTATTCAGATTTCACCAGATTTGTGTACACTTTTCCCCTCATGATGTATAGCTCTAGGAAATTTTTATCTTATACATAAATTTTATTCACCGTATAGAACTGATTTATCACCACAAAGAATTTCTTTCATATTATCCCTTAACAGTTAGTCATAGTCCCCTCCTTAACCCTAACCGCTGCAACCACTTCATTATCGTAATTCTGTCCCTTTGAGAAGAATAATAGATTCTTTAAAACTATAAATTCAGTGACTTGTTTAACTTGTTTAAGCTTGTTTAACAAGAAGTTTAATTGTATTTTGGGTTTCTTAAGAGTGTGGCTTATAATTAATTCTATTTCTTGCCCATACAAACTAGCTCCTCCCTTACTGCTGTTCCCCATTTCCCATTTTTCATTTAAAGAATCCCTCAGAAGAAGCTCAGCCCTGAGCTAAGCTATCTCATGGATTTCAGATTTCTTTATTACTTTACTGTCCACAACCTATCACTGGCCCCAGCATAGTAAGAAGGAAAAGATTAATGTATGTTTCTATCAGGCCCCAGAGCTCAGCATGTTCATGCTAGTATGGGGGAAAAAAAAGAAGAAAAGCAATCTAGAGAGTTCTGCTTCATGTCCTCTCTGGTCACAGAACAGAGATTCATTTTGGGATTTGGGGAGGATCCTGAAAGTTAAGGCCACTGACAACACTTTAGGGCACTTAGGGTGTGCGGCCCATTTGACATACTATCCCTAGTTCAATGTGGTATATGACTCCTTAAAATGTCATTTTTAAAAAAGTGGACTGAAAACCAAAACAAAACCAAGCTACGACTGTGACACCTCAGTGGGAGTTAGTGACTGTGATTCCACAGAAACCCCATGGGAATGAACAGTCACAATGTTCCACAGTTACCAGATGTGATCTAAAGCAAGACGGTGAAGAAAGATTTTCACAGAATGCAATGTCATGTCACAACTCTTCTCAACATGGAGAAGCTGCCTGAAAAGAAATTAACACTCAGGAATCTTGCCAGAAGTGTGCAGACCTAATTCATTTCCCTCTATTATTATTAAAGTGCTTTGGAAGGCTCTCTCTGAAGGCAACAGTCTAAATACACAGTTTTAATCCTGTTCTTTTATATAAATATAGAAATGCTTCTAGAAAGTGCATAGTATGTAAGCACCAAGAAGTAATTTTTTTAAATATAAGTGCATTTTAATCAACTTTTTCAGTCAACAAATATGTTAAGTATTGTTTCGATTAAGCTTAACAATTATGTGGGAAATGCCTCCTTTCATGTGCCAGGCATACTACTTAGACAATGTTCCTCTATGGAAGAAGGAAGAAAACGACACACCCCTGCAGATCAGAGGTTAAAGCATCTGCCTGCAATGCAGGAGACCTGGGTTCAATCCCTGGGTCAGGAAGATTCCCTGGAGAAGGAAATGGCAACCCACTCCAGTATTCTTGCCTGGAGAATCTCACGGACGGAGGAGCCTGGTGGGCTACAGTCCATGGGGTTACAAAGAGTCGGACACCACTGAGCGACTTTACAAATACAGAAGGAAGGAAGAGAGTTGCCATCACTGGTCCAGCTTGTACAGAAGCTTAGGCTCCAAACCTATTGTTCAAGAGCACTTTTTACCTCATTCCCCACCACTCTCCAAAGAAAGCAAAGATTCCCTCTGGATGCTCTGTCCTCATAAAGGTTCTCTGAACACTTGCTGCCTCTCCTGCCTCTGCCTTTTTCTTTTTCAGTTCCTTCCCCATCCTTGATGCCAGTATCTTCCATCCTCTTCTAGAACTATTTAATCACCCTAAAGGTAAAGGGTCAGTTCAAATCCCAGTGGCTACAGGAGAATTCTTACCTTTCAGTTGGCTCTCAAGCCCCTCTGAAACCTCATGGGAAGGAGCTGACATCAACCAAATACTCATTAAGGGTCAAGTGTTCAGTGTGTATTGCCTCATTCTCATCATGAGTGAAGCAGGCACTATTCTCTTTAAAATGAAGATAAAAAGAGTGCTCAGAAAAGACAATGCCCTTGTTCTACTACAGCTGGAAGTGGTTTAGGTACTTCCACCTAATTCTAAAGTCCATGATCTTTCACAATTTATCTTTGTCTGGTTCTCTCATTTACAATGATCTTTCACAATCTATCTTTGTCTGATTGTCTCATTTACAATTTCTTATCCTTAGGTGGTATTTTTACTTACTGTTTGATAAGTCTCTGATTTGTCTTGCTATTCTGACTATCAACCTCTCTGGAGCAAAGAACTCATCTTTCCAAACGTTTTTCACTCACAACTCCTAGACTGTTTCTTAAATAGAAACTACGCAGTCATGATTGATTGCTTGAGGGTCTTTTTCCCCCTTTGTCCCCTTTTCAGCTACTTCAGGTTTGCCTGACTGATTCATTTTTAAACAGCTTAAGAGACTCCTGTTGATACCATGCTGGGCCCTGTGGGGCTCCTGGGCACGAGGTCTTTGTCTCTCCTATTTCTTTGACTATAGGAAACAGCCTTCATTCAGCCTCCATGAACTTCCCTCACTTCCAGTTGGCAGATTCAAGCAGTTGGAGGGAAGGAATGGAGGACCAAGGAAACAATAGCCAAGGGCAGCCTTGGAGCAAGGTCCTGTTTCCCCAACATAAGACACATACAATAGTATCTTTGAGCTATTCTGCAGATACTGAAACCCTCTCCAGATGGAAGAAGTTAATGATTAACAATGGTATGCTGCCTACCTTTGTAGACCTCATACCAGTTGGAGCCGAAGGGTGGACTCCTACTTACCTCATCAGCAATCCATCAGAAGAAAGTCCACAAGCTGATCATGCCCTTTTTGAGCAATTATTATAAAACTTGTCACTATCTTCCCCAAGTTGGGACACTTGGTTCTGGGGGGCATTAGCTTGCTGTGTCCCCCTGTGCCTGACCAAGCAATAAAGCTATCTTTTTCTACCTCCAAAACTCTGTCTCCTAGATTTGATTCCGCAACAGTGTACAGAGAAGCTGGGCTTGAGACATCACCATCTCAAAACAAGGATGCTATGGAGTAAAGTGTACACAGTCAGAAGGAAAGCCACAGCCATTCTAGCAGGATCCTTGGGCGCAATGACATCAGAGACCGAGGCAGGCTAGGAAGCTGGCCCCCTTGCATGCTTACTAGCATCCGCAAGACAAAAGATTGCAGAGGCAAGGAAACAGGAAATCCACATCCAGTCCCCGTATTTTACAGACAAGGAGCCTGGGCTCAGCACGGTCGGGTGCCTCCTTGCCATCCCCCGGCTCAGCATTCTTTTCTCTGCATCTCATGGCCCTACATTGTCCTAAGGACTTATTTCCCTTCCAATTACAGAAATGTGAATACTAAGTGCCAAGAAGGTGAAATATTCTACAAAGTAGGTGAAAGAGAAGTATTAATACAACACCACACCAATAACCCCATTTCGTGGTGACAATAACGAGTTTCTATAGGGACTTTAATCTTTGCCCCACCACCTCCCATCCTGTATCTTTCCCACCTCTAGCTCCATGACCTTTAATTCTCAGCTCAATCACCTCTTCCTTGGAGAAGGCTCTCCTGATCTCCAGGCTAGGCTAGCTTCCCCTTACACAATTTCCTGGCACCATGTATTTCCCCTTGACTGTACTGGTCAGGTTTCTAATTACTTCTTTCTTTCCTGTCTTCCCTTATGATGCTGATGTTCTTTTGAGCTCTAGTGTCAATCACTGTGCCTGCCAAACAGATGCTTGATAAACGGTTATGGGAAGGATAAGTATTACGGCAGGATAATTTTCTTCTCTGCCTGCTTCTCTCCTTCCCTCTTCCCCTTTCCTCGTCTCCTCTTATACACTTACTCACACACATCCACTTATAATCATAATTCATTTGATAAAACTGTACTAAGGCCTGTTAAAATTGAAGAGGAAAAGTTAAAATTTACATAACCTCCAGCTCCTTCTGCCTCTGTAACTCAGCTTGCTCCTTGCAAAGTCTGGATTACACAGGTCACATAGTCTCAGAAAGTGGGGACTTACAATACTAGGAACTAGAGCTTATCTCACCCAGCCTTGTCCTGCTCTTTGCAATTGCCCAGCCCCTGCAAACCTGCTTAATCATGCCTGTCTGTGTAAAGGTCAGGCATCCCCCACCCATCTTGACTGCTGTTTCAGCGTGTGTGAAACTGAAGGAGGAAACAGAGAGAACAGACTCCATTTGAAAGCAGGGCTCCATCTTGAGCTGGACTTTGGACTTTGACTATATGCCTAGTATCTATGGAAACGACATACCAACTGGAAAACCAGCGCCGCCCCCTCCTACCATGGAAGAGCTCCAAGGCTTGTACCCTAATTGTCTGTGTAACCTAATAGAATCATAAATTCTACTACGCATACCCTGTGGGGTATGACCACAGGCCTATTTATAAGTGTCCACTGTTAACTACCTAGGCCTAAGGCATATGAATCACGGGTTAACTTTGACTGTATCTTTCTTTTCCTTTGTTCAGACTACTTTCAGGGAATTGGGGGAGGTGGGTTTGCGCACGTACACTTAGGGTATATAAGGTTTTCACAAAAACTGGTTGGGGTCCTTGGCCAAGAGGAGATTCTGCCCTGGGCCTGCAGGTGTGACAAACTGCTCTCCACTATCTGCATTGTCCTTCTGAGTGAGTTTGTTTCCCTGAATATGTGGCTACAACAAAACCCCTTAGTTTAAACCAGCCTATTAGCAGCTGGTGTTGCCCACTATAGTCTGTCTATAAAAACTCTGTAACCCCTTTGTTTGGAGCTCAGAGCTTGAAGCGTTAACATCTCTGGGCCTGCTAGCGTAATAAGCCTGAGTTCTCCAACTCTCCAAGTGTGGTGCTTGGTTTCCCGATTACTGGTTTCTGCAATGAAACAAGAATACTGTTTGTTTATGTGTAACACAGGATGAACAATTTAGCATTACAAAGTTTTTTGTTTGTTTTTGGTGAAAGGCATTTTAAAATAATTTCATACTCTAATATATAAATGAAATATAATTTATATATTTCCAATTTATTGGCTGTTTAAAGCATTCTAATTTTTCAAAACATAAACAATACTGCAATAAATATGCAAACAGCTGTCTGCATTTTGGATTTTTTTTTGGATGGATTCCTAAAAGTGGAATAACTGGATTAAAGGGGAAAAAAACACTGAAAAACAAACAAACAAAAATATGTATTGAAACATGTGGTGAGTAATTTCCAGAAGGGAAGTTTATTTTTGTAGCAGCATGCCTTTCTTTAAACTCAAGTGCTTATCCCTGAGTGGTCCTCAACAGTAAAACCAACCTTTATATTGGCAGTCACGGGGCCAGGGTCACCCAAGAGCAACTCAACAGTCAAAACTATCAAACAAACCTATTAAAAATATTTTGTGCAACCTCCAAACCTTTGCTCTTGACATTCTCTCTTCTCTGCTTCTTTAAGCATTATTCGAACGTTAAACTCTGGTTCAAATCTCATTTCTTCAATCAAACTCGCAACTCACTTTATACAGAGCCACATTTTTAGGTATTTTTGTTAACCTTAATGTTAAGAAGAAAGAGCTTGAACCTTGCCTACCGTAGTTTTAAATTCTCTTGTGGGGCTTGGCAGACTGTCTAGTATGTAGTAAAGTTCCTTAAGACATAAAGGTTGACAGATGTGTTGGGCTCCAGTTATTTTTAGAGCACCTACCAACTTCTCATTTGAGAAGTTTTCCCTTCTCCGCCTACTGGGAGCTGTCATTCATACGTCCCCAGCTTTTGTAACCCAGGGTTGGACACTAAATTCCAATTTGTGGGGTTTTACCCATACCAAGCAATTCTCCAACCCCAGCTGGATGTCCTAGAATTCAGCTCAGTGCTGACACTATCTTCTTGGGGATGGTCAGATCCTACATGTTAACAGTAGTCAGATGAAACTTCTCCCCACCCCACTTTATCAGACCCCAGCCACAGGTTGTTACCTGTGCTTCTGACTGACAGGCTACAGACTGGAGGTTCCAATGATCCCCTCCTTTGATTGGATTAATGTGTCAGAAAGGAGCACGTAACTCAGAGAAACATTTTACTCACTAGTTTACCAATTTAATTATAAAAGAATGTAATTCAGTAACAAAGAAATGGACTGAGCAAGGTATGGCGAGGAGGGCATGGAACATTAGTTAATATTCAGGTGCACCACGGACCATGTGTTTAACGGATCTGGGAAGTTCTCCAAACTCAGTTTTTTGGGGTTTTATGGAAGCTTCAGTAGACAGGCATGGTTAATAAATCAGTGGTCATTGGTGACTGACCTTGTTCTACAGCTCCTCCCTGCTCCCCAGAGGGAGACTGGGAGAGTCAAAGTTTTATCCTTCTAATTATAGGGTTGGTTCCCTTAGCAACTACCCTCCCCCTTAGGTGCTTTCTGAATGACACCTCATTAAGGTAACAAAAGACATCTTTATCGCTCTCATCACTTAAGAAATTCCAAGGGTTTAAGAAGCAGAGATGAGGGTCAAATATATATTTCTTATAAATCATGTCACAGCGTGATACCTCGACAGGCCAATAACAGCTCTTCCTGAGACTTTTGGTTGAAGCTATTAAGCAAAAGCTTTCCATTAGAATACTAGTTAGGGGCACAATGCAGTTTAAAAGCTGTTCATGGTTGGGTTTCCACCCCAGGGACAAAGCCCATTTGAGAATAAAACCAATGGGGAGAAAAGCAGAACCAAGGGAGGGATACTGTGTAAAAGACATCATTCGAGCAGCTGAA
Organism: Budorcas taxicolor; assembly: GCF_023091745.1. NCBI lineage: Eukaryota > Metazoa > Chordata > Mammalia > Artiodactyla > Bovidae > Budorcas > Budorcas taxicolor. The sequence goes on from NC_068910.1 coordinate 37,711,793, forward strand.
TCCAGCTACTACAAGACTTAAGCTCCGCCCCTCTTATATGACACCACAAGTTCTCTTCTCTTTTAGATATTCTTAAGTTAGTCTGACTTGAGTATATATCACTTGTAACTAAATGATTCATTCATCACTACCACAACTCTACTGTAACAGAGTAATACACATTGAAGTTGTTGTAGCCACGCGTTCCGGGAGACAAACTCACTCAGGACAACGCAGATAGTGGAGTGCAGTTTATTACACCGGCGGCCCCAAGGCAGAGTCTCCTCTTAGCTAAGGACCCCGAGCAGCATTTGTGAAAATCTTTTATACCCCATGTGTACGTGTCTGAACCCAGCACTCCAAATTCCTTGAGACTTACATAAACCAAAGAAAATACAATCCCAATAACCCCATGATTCACATGCTATGTGCTAATGTGCTCAAACAGTCAAACAATTAGCCAGTAATCAATAAACCTGAGGTTACACTCCAACTGATACAGAAAAATTTATGGCCTGTCTGCAGGAAGGGGTGATTAGTGTATGTTTTCTCTTAGGCAATGAGTAACCTAGATATGATCTTCAAGGTTCCCTGGTCTGGAGGCGGTCTTATCCTTCTGTTGTTGTTTTCATAGGCACTAAACACAGAGTTCAGAGTCCATTGGAAAGGTGGCCGAGCATGATCAGCACAACAGGCCTAAGATGGAGTCCAGGCCCTATGAATTCCTTCTTCAAAGTAAGCACATTATCCTGTCTATTTAGTTGCACGTTAAATTCAATACTGTTCATTTTCAGAATGGGAGTAAAGTCCTAATTCCCAAGAAAGATTAGTTTTTATGAGTCTGTAAGCCCTTAAGAATAATTTTTTATCTAGTCTTTGCCTCTTGGCCCTCATATTTCCCTCAAGCCATCTTGCCCCTATTTGACTTAAAGGAAATTAAACTTAGTAATTTCAAACTACATTTTAATTACTTCTTTCATAATAAACCAAATTAAATTTTAAAAGCTGAAGACATTTTCTCCTCTTGAATTTAGAGATGTAGCTTTTAATGAAATCTGATGTACTTTTTAAAATTTTAATAAATTTTCTACATCTCACCATAGTCTTTTTTTTTTTTTTTAAAGATTATCAATGTTTAATTTTGCTATATTATAATGTTCTTTTTATGAAACTTCTCTTCTGCTTAGGTATTTCCTGGTAATCTATGTTCTAATTTCATCTCTGACAAACTTTGGTTTAAGCTTTACAATTATAGCTATCTGAATATTTTTCTCCTGAGACACTCTAACTTCTGTCAAAAAATATGATTGAAGCTTATCTCTAGGAAAATCACATTAATTTATGAGGTACCAATTTTGTAATATATTTAGTCTACTCTATCCACAGATGCAAGCTTGAGTCATTTTTTATAGATTCACTATGACTTTGTTCATATGAGACAAGTTTATCCAAACTTGTTAATTACCCAAATATTTCTTTTCAACTCTAAATCGAGTTTGGGGTTGCTTTTTCTTTAAATGGAACTACCCAAAACAAACCAAATATTTTATTGCTTACTTACACATTACATATACTTCTAAAAAATCATATAATATTCAAGTGTGTAAGGTAGATATAAAAAAAATCCAAGAAAAACCATTAGTAAATTTTGTGTATTACTTTCCATTTTTCTATATTTAAACATTTAAGTGTAATTTGAATCAAATCATATATATTTCATTCTAATCAAGCCAAAATATTCTATATTGCCTTCCTCTCACCAATATACACATATTTAAAACATCATGGCTATTTCTGCAATATTATTTCATGCAGATTTACCTCATTCCTTTTCTAGCAGCTTAGAACCCTTTTGGATCACTGTAACTTAATATAAGCAATCCTTTTCTGCTGGACATTTGGGTTGTTTCTAAGTCTGTGCTACTATAAAACAATGAGCTGACAACAACCATATTATTAAAATACATATATATATATCTTAATGCAATTACTGGAAAATTTCCTTAAATATTAAACATACGCTGTTGTAAAATTCTAGAAGAAGCATCTTAAAAGATAACCATGTGTAAAACTGTAGCAGATATTAACAGACCCCAAGAGTTTATAAAATATTACACACTCACCAAGATCATAGAAGACAACCTGTTCTCTCACTATTAAAACCTCTAGGCTAGTGGTTCAAAAAATTATGGCTTAGGAAACATCTGTTTTAAGATAGTGATACAGGTACTGCCAGCCAACTATTAATAGATAATAACTGAAATGGGTTGAGTCTAAGAATCTCTATTTTTAGGTTTTAGAAATATCATCCTGGCTGTATAATTATAAAGGTATTTATTGAACAGAATGGTTAAAGACATTTTCTCATCTTCTAAAAGATATTTATCTGTTTCTATTTTCATATATTTATTGGTTATTTTTTGTGTCTCAACTGTCAGCCTATCTATTTTGTCCATTTTTCATTTGGAATGGAGTTTCATTTTCATTGACTGACATATATCCTTATTATATATTAAAGATATTGACTTTCTCTTAGTCAGGTATCTCATAAATACACTTTCATTACTTTACTTATGTAGTGAGATTTTTTTTTACCATGTAATATTCACAGTTTTTATGCAGTCAAATCATTCAATCTTTTGACTCTCTCAGCCTTCCTCCCCACCCAATATTAAAAATATTTTATTAGATTATTTACCACTACCTAAACATTCAGAAAACGAAGATCATGGCATCTGGTCCCATCACTTCATGGGAAATAGATGGGGAAACAGTGGCTGACTTTATTTTTGGGGGCTCCAAAATCACTGCAGATGGTGACTGCAGCCAGGAAATTAAAAGACGCTTACTCCTTGGAAGAAAATTATGACCAACCTAGATAGCATATTGAAAAGCAGTGACATTACTTTGCCAACAAAGGTCTGTCTAGTCAAGGCTATGGTTTTTCCTGTGGTCATGTATGGATGTGAGAGTCAGACTGTGAAGAAAGCTGAGTGCCGAAGAATTGATGCATTTGAACTGTGGTGTTAGAGAAGACTCTTGAGAGTCCCTTGGACTGCAAGGAGATTGAATCAGTCCATTCTGAAGAAGATCAACCCTGGGATTTCTTTGGAAGGAATGATGCTAAAGCTGAAACTCCAGTACTTCGGCCACCTCATGCAAAGAGTTGACTCATGGGAAAAGACTCTGATGCTGGGAGGGATTGGGGCCAGGAGGAGAACGGGATGACAGAGGATGAGATGGCTGGATGGCATCACGGACTCGATGGACCTGAGTCTGAGTGAATTCCGGGAGTTGGTGATGGGACAGGGAGGCCTGGCATGCTGCAATTCATGGGGTCGCAAAGAGTCGGACACGACTGAGTGACTGAACTGACCTAAATTTCTTCACCAAACTAAGCTCTTTTTTTGGTACATACACATGACCTTTGAACAACAAAGGGGATGATTTGATACATTCATAATATATGGTCCGTCCCTTGTATCCTTAGTTCCCACCCATTGGCAGATTCAACAAACCACATACCATATAGTAGTGTACTATTTACTACTGAAAAATATCTGCATGTTTAGTGGACCCATGCAGGTGAAACCCACTTTTTTCAAGGGTCAATTATATTTTTAAAATAAAAAGCTACTTTTCTAAACATTATTTACCAAACAATCTCCAAATACTGCCTTACCTGAACACTAAATGCTGGAATTTTGATGTCACTTGATTATTTTCCTTGTCTGTACAGTTTCTTTTTTTTTTCAATCTCAGAATTCAGAAATTCTACTAGAATTAGAATACATTTATTTAGTGCTTGGAAAGCTTGGTCAATATTTAAAAAATAAAGTTTCTTGTCCTTTTTTAAAAGCAGATATATTATCTATTATTTTTTTTTAAAAAACAGTTCTTTCATATCTCTGTTCTCTTCATAATTTCTATTATATAGAAGAAAGTTGACATTATAAGGCTTTCCTCCATCTCTATTCCATTTCTAGAAGTCTGCATAAACACTTTCAGTCATTAACAGAAGTTTTTGCAGATACATGACTATATAGCTATGTTATTATCTATACTCATACAAAAGGGGAAATATAATTCAGTATTTTTCTTCAGCCAGGAAATAAAATATGGGCATGATATAATGGCAAAACTCAATACATATTCTTACTTTAAAGCCAAGAATGAGCACCAAGTGAGCATCAGGGATTTCTCTGAGTTAAAGAAACAATTGCTGAGGTGGTCTGGGAAGCCTCTGACTGCCTGAGCCTGGCAGCTAAAATAGATGCAGAAGTGAAGGGGCTTTGCAAGGAAAGAGGGAAAAAACTTGGAAATGCAGCCTTGAAAATCACTAAGATATCTCAGACATGACCTTCAACTGCCCACAGGGTTTCTTCTCTTTTAAGTTTTGACATTCTATGGTTCGTCATTTTATTTTTATTTGTACCTCAGGCAAAGAAAATTTCTCTTAGCAATTTTTGTTTTCTAAAATTTTACACCATTTTAGGCCCTTTACCAAAAAAAGGTTAAATGGAAGAAAAAACATTATATCCTAAGAAGTCTTTTTGATATCAATAAAAGAAAATAAAAATGATAGAAAGTAAAAGATTTTATTTGGTTTTATTCATGTTTCATGTATTTCACTTATTTTTTGCAATAATATTCTAAACCTGTTTATCCATCTTCCTTTTTTGAAATACCAAATCTCTTACATTTGAGTAATAAATGGCTTTTCTTCTGTGTAAAAATTATTTAGCAATCAAGTGATGCCTTTAATCAACATAAAAATCATATTTTTATTCTCATCTGTATGTATTAGAGAGAATTCTAATGTACAGTCAAGTGACAAAAATTCAATGCTAAATAGCATAATATGTATTAATTTGTTGGTTTCTACTCCCAAAGTTCTAGAAGGATAAGAGATGAAAACAAGGATAAGGGATGAAAACAAGGACTGAACCACAGCTGGCACCCTTTCTTATCATCTATTTATGTCTTTCAGCATTTTAGCCTTATTCTCTCAGTCTATATACAGGCTCCCTCATATGAAAGTAAATCCTAATCTCTAACCAGGAAGAGAAGAAAAAGATTCTTCCTGATGTCTCTTTCACAAGGGACATGAGGAGGGACTCTGACTGGCCTAAGTGGGTCACATGTCTATCTTTAAGCCAATCACTATTCTCTGTTACATGGGCACAACAGGTTTTATATTTTCCATGGTATTTTTACATTTATCTGATTCTACCAGACATGTGTAGAAACATGCTCTTAGGTAGGTTTGTGTTCAGATGTGGAAAGCCTTGAATGAATATCCTACTCTGTAAATCATAGGAATATTTCTGGAAAAGCTGTTTGCAAAAAATTATGCATCAAAGTATTTTACATTTGCACTAAAGAGCCGGTTCCTTGATAGTTATTCAAGTTCTTCCCCTATGAAACATTGACCCAAATTCTTTATGGAGATAAGTGTCTTTAATTGGCATGTCTCCCAGGTTACCACCCTGAGAATCGGCCTAACAAAATAGTTTCTTAAATTAACTAAATGTGTCCCATAGCAATTTTGACTTGGCAGAAATGAAACCACTTTGAATCTAAAGGTGATGTTTAAATAGCCATAGTTAACATTTTATAAGTTAGAAAAAACAAATTTCTTAAATACACTTTGCCAAGGTGATATTTTGTAGGATTATTTCAAAATCAAGGACTGAGGTGTTTTTTTTTTTTTTTCTTTTCCTGTCTCTCACAGGAAGCTGGGACTCTCTCTGTTGGCACTATCTAAGATTTTTATAAGCAGGTAGAATGCTGTGACTAGGCCTTTGATTGACATCGCCTGTCTGCCAGGCTGTGTACATCAAGAATACATTTCTCTGGGTGTAAGGCCAAATACCCAGTAATGCAGGCATCTAGTAAAAAATAATATTCCCCAGTTGGTCTTATATTTCTGGGCTCAGAAAAGCCTTTAGGGCCTCTGTCCAGCATCCAGACTGGAGACAATCAGAACTAACTATACTGTGGGGGGTGCCCTTGCACAAGGGGAGGCCTTGAGTGAGAAGAGTTTGGGTATCATCCTTCCTTTGTCTCAGTGCATTTGGGAGCCAAAATGATTATTTGGGTTCTTCTCAGAAATGTGTTCAAAAGATGTGTTACTATCTAAAGGAAAGGTTGAGAAACGATCACTATTGTGTCTGAAAAACAAAAGAGAATGTAAGTTATTTGACATGTTGTAGCTTCAAACTGACAATTTCATACATGAAAAAAGCTAGTGGGAATAGAGCCAATCAGGTAGAAGATGACATACACAGGCTCATAAAATAGTGTCATATTCAAGATACAGGGAAAAAACCCACTAAATTCTAAAAGGGTAGGTAACTTGCTCACCATATTTGAATAGTACCTGGGGAACTTCTGCTTTCACTCAATATGGAATAGCAGGTACCGGATATACTCTCCTGCCTGAAACAATCAAAAAGTAGACAAAACATAGAAAAGTGGTTTTCAAGATCCTGGACATCAGGCAATGAAGGACAACGATCTCTGAAAGACAGGAAACAAATGAGGTGGGTCCTAGGCGTATGCCAGCCCATCTGCCCAGAACAGTTCTCAGGTCACAACACAGGAGGGGACACAGGCTGAGTCTGGTGGACATCCTGGGTGAAGGAGGTAGAGCTGAGATTCAGGATAGACCACAGGACAGAAAGCGAAGAGAGCTGCACAGAGGCAACTCTGGGAAACCCGTGAGTATTCAGCGGCACAGTCATCCGGGCACGTGGGAGAGAACTGCCTGTCCGAGACTTTTGGAAAGAACCACCCAGCCAAGAGAGAGGGACAAATGTTCAGTGCTCATAAGGAGCTGGGGATAAAGAAAGTTCCCATTCATCACAGTGGTTACTCCCATATTAGTGAAATGTTTGTGCCCCAGAATGGGGCAATTTAAACACGGGAGTACTTCATTAAGGGCTTCCCAGGTGGCTCAGTGGTAAAGAACCCGCTGCCTATGCAGGCGATGTGGGTTCGATCCCTGGGTTGGGAAGATCCCCCGGAGAAGGAAATGACAACCCACTCCAGTATTCTCGCCTGGAAAAATCCATGATCAGGGGAGCCTGATGGGCTAGAGTCTATGGCATCGCAAAAGAGTTGGATACAATTGAGTGACTAAACAACAAGAATACTTTGTAATATTGCATATAAAGGCCAGATCCTAAGCCAAATGTCACATACCCTTTTCACAAATGGCATCAGAAAACGCAAACAGGCCTATATATGCAGTCAGGAGAGAAGGGATTACTTTTACAGGTCATGTAGTGGATAATCTTCTCACTCCAGTCTTAGAACTTTACACGGAAGGTAAGAGGCTTGGCCAATAAATGTAAGTAGAATCTAGCATTTTTACTCTATAATTCAATCACTTTTTCTTTACTCAATGTTGTTTCTTCCCGCCACTATGACCTGTGTTAAGGGAACACAATACTATATACAGTGTTTCTTCTCTCTTAAGCATTAGACCACTTCAAGTGCTATTAGAGAAATAGGAAGGTTGTTTTGTGGACTTTTGTGTCAGGGCCACAGTCAAAGCTTTAGAATATAGACAAATCTACATTGTTGCAGAAGCCACCAGTGAGCGCCAGGGCCCATCTGCCTGTCAATAGCCTAGCTTTGTTCAAACCCTTTATGGTCAGGTGGACCCATATCAGTAGGTTCAGGTCAGTAGAATGCTTGTCCCTTTCAGGCATGGACCACTGTATGTCTCTCTGCATGATGTTTTTCTTTCTTCCTCTTCCTCTGGCACCTTATAGCCACCTGTGTGGGGCTGTATCACATGGAGGAAGAGCTGTTCTTGTTTAGTCGCTCAGTCGTGATGGTTGAATGGCGTCACCAACTCAATGAACATGAGTTTGAGCAAACTTGGGACACAATTTAGAGCCCCAGTGGTTAATGTCCAGCTTTTTGTTGCTGCTGTTCTTAAGACACTCAGTTAGGCCTGACTCTCTGTGACTCCATGGACTGCAGCACACCAGGTTTCCCTGTCCTTCAGCATCTCCCGAAGTTTGCTAAACTCATGTCCACTGAGTTGGTGATGCCATCCAACCATCTCATCCTCTGTCATCCCCTTCTTTTCCTGCCTTCAACCTTTCCCAGCATCAGGGTCTTTTCCAATGAGTCAGCCCTTCGCATCAGGTGGCCAAAGTATTGAAGCTTCAGCATGAGTCCTTCGAATGAATATTCAGGGTTCATTTCCTTTAGGATTGACTGGTTTGATCTTCTTGCTGTCCAAAGGATTCTCAAGAGTCTTCAGCACCACAGTTCGAAGGCATCAATTCTTTGGCGCTCAGCCTTTTTTAATGTCCAGCTTTCACATTTGTATGACAACAGGAAAAACCAAAGCTTTGAGGAAGAGCTGGGGTCCCTGAATAAATCTGTGAAGTGGAGCCCTCCCCCTTCACCCTGCTAACAATGGCGGAACAGTAAATTTTCACTGTGTTAAACCACTATATAATTTTCAGATTTACTCTTATTCACAAAGCAGGAACACTAACCTAATAGACTTCTCTGAATTAGATCAAATAGGTATCAGTTGAGAGGGCAAAATACTTCACATATTACCTAGTAAAATTAGCAAAAATGAATGATTAAGTATTCAGAACTTGAAGGATTTTCTAAGAAAATGTAACAGCTGTTTTATTCTTAAAACTTGGTCTACAATTTGGGGTAGTAAGTCCTATTTTATACTTTTCTTTCCCATATTCCAAAGGTTTTATTTATCCATGACATCATGAGTTACTCTGAAATTTGTGTGCAGATTATCACACACACACACACACACACACACACACACTTGAAGGGAAGCTTTCAAGTCCACCTCTGTTACTTACAGACATATGTACATAGGCCAAGCAAATATCTGACTAAAAATACTACTAAATGAACTATGGGCTGATGGCAAATAGATATTCAGACCGACAAGAGTTGAGGTGTGCCTAGTTGACCAGAAACAAACAGATTGCCAATTACCTCTCCAGCAATGATGGGCATATTTGGCATCAACATAGAATTGCAAATCGGGCTCTGAAACAATGGCAAACTATGTGCAAGTTTCCCACATGGAAAAGGGAGGAGAAGCCTTCTGTAGAAAAGAAAGGGAAGTTTGGGAGGGTAAGAGTAAATAGAGTCCATGGCTCTTCACTGAGTCTGGGCTAGGAAAGAAGAGAAGTCTTCTTCAGAGGGCTCTGCGGTCTTCTCAGGGCACGAGAGCTCCCCCTTCTGGGAGTTCTCTATTTCTTTGGTGGGGGGAGAGGAACCTACTACCAAAGAGAAATATGTTCTGCCCTTTTTTTATTATCCATCTAAAGCTCTTGAAAAATTTATAAAACCCATAGGTCTCTTGACTTTCATTTTTCAAAAGATAATTTCTCGCTTGGAATGAGTAAGATTTGAAGCTCACACTGTGAGAAGTTCACCGAGACCATTTTTTATTGAATGCTGAGCACTTAGTGGTCCAAGACTACAGTCACTTTCTCTAAGTTAGGTAGGAATGAACTCACTCACAACTCGCAGAGTCAAATAAGGGTTTAAAGGGTAAATTTTTGTTTCGATTAAGTGTTTTCAATGAATTACCCACATAAAGGAAACTTTCTTTATGACCCTAACTCTGTAGTTAGTGTTATAGTGGCAGAGAGGTCCACCCCCTCCAATTCCCCTTTCTCCTCTCAAGGTTAAGTATAAAATGGGAACCAAATACTACTTCACAGTAGCAGCTCTGGAATTTCTATCAAAGAGGGTATGATGGCTGGAGTCTAATTGGAAAGGAGGTTAGGAACTTCCAACAGTGTTTGTTTCATCAGAAGGATGCTATTTTTTATACTGATATGTAGTTGATTTACAATATTATGTTAGTTTCAGGTGTACAACATCATGATTCAGTATTTTTATAGATAATATTCCATTTAAAGTTATTATAAAATATTGACTATATTTCTTAGGATCTATAATTGTACCTTATTTATTTACAAGGCTTCTATTTTTGCTTTGAAATTGAAGGAAATGTAAAACACAGCAAAATATACTAAAGATACCTTTTAGTGTTAAAAACAGTACTGAGAAAGTATCAACTGTTATTAAATATATATTTTCCTCTGAGAGGGTATGAGGTATCAACAGGTAAAATATCCCTTGATATTTTAAGGGAGAGGTGAAAAGACTCCACAGCTGCTGTGTTATAGAAATATTTATTGAGCACAAGCCGTGTGCTAAGCATGGCTCTAGGCACTAGAGATAAGAGTGGTGAACATAACAAACAAAAACAATGCTCTCATGGAACTTACATACTGCTGGACATGTGAAAATTACCTAAAATATATATTATGCAATACAAGAAATATATATATATTTTTTCATATATATGTACATATATAGGTAAGTATAATGTTTTACACATATGTGTGTGTGTGTGTATGTCTAGCATGCTATAAGAAAAGTGAAGGAAAAGACAGGAAATGTTGAGAGTGAGGCTAGAGAAGAGACATTTTAGAATTTTAGACAGGTCAGCCATGATGGGCTTCAGGAGAAATTCTTTGCACGAAAAATGGCAAATGAGGCCATGTTCTAAGATCTCTAAATTGTCCCCTCTTAATCTCCCAAGGCAATAGAAATAAAACCAAAATTAAACAAATGGTACCCAATCACACTTATAAGCTTTTGTACAGCAAAGGAAACCATAAACAAAATTAAAGACTACCTATGATGCTGCTGCTGCTGCTAAGTCGTTTCAGTCGTGTCCGACTCTGTGCGACCCCACAGACGGCACCCCACCAGGCTCCGCCGTCCCTGGGATTCTCCAGGCAAGAACACTGGAGTGGGGTACCATTGCCTTCTCCAAGACTACCTATAGACTGGGTGAAAATATTTGCAATGATATGATCTACAAAGCCTTCATTTCCAAGACAAATGAACAGCTCCTACAATTAAATAACAACAACAAAAAGCAAACAATCTATTCAGAAAGTGGGAAGAAGACCCAATAGACATTTGTCCAAAGAAGACATACACATGGCCAATAGGCGCACAAAAGGATGTTCAATATCACTAATTATTAGAGAAATATAAATCAGAACTACAGTGATGTACCACCTCACATGGGCCAGGATGGCCATTACCAAGTCTACGAACAGTAAATGCTGGAGAGTGCATGGAGAAAAGCGAACTGTCTTATAGTGTTGGTCGGAATGTAAACTGGTGCAGCCAGAATGGAACACAGTATGGAGGTTCCTCAGAAAACTAAAAAGAGAGTTGCCATATGATCCAGCAATCCCACTCCTGGGTATATATCCAGAAGAGAAAAAACTCTACTTTCAAATGACACACGCACCCAAAGTTCAGAGCAGCACTATTTACAATAGCCAAGACATGGCAACAACCTAAATTACCACTGACACAAACGGATAAAGAAAAGGTGATACACACACCCATTACTCGCCCATCAAAAAGAATGAAATAATGCCATTTTCAGCAACATGGAGGGACCTAGAGATTATCATACTAAGTGAAGTAAGTCCAAAAGACAGATATTACTGACATTTATATGTGAATCTAAAATACAACACGAAAGAACATATGTACAAAATAAAACTCACAGATACAGAAAACAGACTTGTGGTTGCCAAGGTTGGGTAGGGGAGGGAAGAATTGCGAGTCTGGGATTAGCAGATGCAAACTAGTATCCATTGAATGGACAAACAACAAGGTCCTGCTGTACAGCACAGGGAAGTATATTCTATATCCTGTGATAAGCTATAATGAAAAATAATATGAAAAAGAGTATTATGTATAACTGAGTCACTTTGCTGTATAGCAGAAATTAAACACAACACTTTAAGTCAATTGTACTTCAGTAAAATAAAATAATAAATGCAATGTCTCCTCTTAGATAAGTTCAAAAAATATGCCTTAAAGAGAAGAGTAAAAACAACTCATGGAATCATAAACTTTCACAGAGGCTGGAATACACTTAAAAGATTATCTAATTCAACTTATTTTATAAAAGAATAAATTGAAACAACTGATTTTGAAAGGTTAGATGACATGTCCAAAATGACAAAGCCAGTCATGAGTAAATTCAGATTATCTGACTGACTTTTCAGTGTTGTGTCCTCTATAATTTAAATGAAACTTCCCTTTTTAAATGTGATTATCTTTTAGATTATGTTCTAGAAAGAATTGGTGCTTTAAAACAACATAAATGGCTATTGGCAATATAATATAGTAGAAAGCCTTTGTCTGGGCCCTCAGTTTAGATCTTGATTCTAAAGGAATGACCTTGCTAACCAGACAGATTTGGGATTTTGTTACTTTCCTCCTGGGTTTGCTGAAGAGACTAAATGTATAGTGCTTAGCACATAGTAAGAATTCATGACTATAATTATGATGAGAATGTCAGAAGTCACCTATGTATAGAGGATTATCAGATTATGTTTGAGTGCTGCAAACCAAAACATTGCTCATCCAGTACATTAATATTCACGGTGCCTTCCAAAGGATCTGTGCAAATTGTTCATCTGACCTTAGAAGACATGGGAAGATAAGGCACAGCAGTCTTGCTAAGAGCACTGGAGGGCTTTTCTCTGCAGGTGGTCAAGCTGTGTTGCAAAAATAAAACCCATTACAAATCAACTCTGAGTGAAAGTACATACCCATCTCATCTTGTCCTGTCAGATGGAGTGCAAGACTGGGTCTCAGCAGAAGCAGTGAAGCTCCACGAACACCAGCACGTTTCCAAGACAATGGTGTGTGAAATGATGGTGAGGCCTGCAGTCACCAGACTGGTGAAGCAAATGTTTTAATACAGGAACCTATTACGACTTATGAGCGAGCTGCGAGCTCTTTCCATCTAAATGCAGGACAAACTATCACATTTTGGGGGACAACGGTGTGTGAAATGATAGTCCCTGTTGAAATAGCTGGAGTGAAGAAGCAAATACATTAAGGTGAAAAGCTTATTACGGACTCAGGAGCTGTAAGCTTTGCTTCCCTCGGGCAAAAGCCTGCAGATCTCTGGAAACTGCAGGCTCATTCCTGCCATCAGGAGCTTGAGAGCGTAACACATGTGCAGGGATTCAGTGAGGCGTGAGGGCCCCTGTCCCACAGATGCAGACTGTTCCTCCTGTTAGCCTTGTGCTCATCCCCATGGGGCTCCGTGAATAACTGCTTGAGGAATAATCCTCAGCCATGCGCTCAAAAAGTGTTACGAACGCTGGTTTTTCAGAAAAATGTCTTCTTCGTGCATGTGCAATGGTGCTTAAAATTTCAACATGCCAATTCCTCTTGAGGCACTTTGCCATTTGGAATATAAATACACCTCATCAGAGAAGTCAGACATTAGGCTACTTTCCACACAATGTGAATTAACCCACCAACGTATGGTCATTCACACTTGAGGGATACACTCATAGCAGTAAACCTGCTTTACAGAGGTTCGTTGTGCATGCAAATATACTCTGGAGAGCGTTTTGAGACGGGCCTTCAATATCAGTAAAAGAGGGGTGAACAGGAAAAAGATGAGAGAGAAAGTACCTTGGAAAGTGGTTGTTTTCCTAGAACCAATTCTTCCCTTTTATTTGGAACATATTACATTTAAGACTCCTTTTCATTTCAAAGATATTAAAATTAGAAATGATATCATTTCTAAAGTTTTTCCTAGAAAAGAACAGAAGTACTTGTAAGATGGGTTTTATTAGATCAAAACTCACTTTCTTTGCTTTAAACAACATTGTATAAAGACTTCTTACAGAGTATAGAGGACAAGATCAAAGTTATGTCTCACTTTGGCTCAATTTAAGGCTTTTCACATCCTCAGAAGCTCAGGATGTTCCATATTCCTGACTTGGAGGAGTTGCATTCAAGTTAGAAGTCAGCTGTGCTCACTGTAATACTCTCTCAGACTAATGAAAAGAAAGTTTGAAATCTGACCAAAATTCAGTTCTACAATTATGGCAGAACATTAGGACAAAACACTAAAAGATGGGAGGAGACGAATTTTCTCCAAATGATTCATGTGCAAAATTGAGATTTTTTGACAGATGGGATTATGTGGCTTATTGTCAGAAACAATTAAGTCTACTGGGGGTTCCCATGGTATCCTCAACACTACGGGAAAACACAGCAAATGAGAAATAATCTCAAACTTTAAGATGTTAACAATATTCTTCAAGAGACAGAAATTAAACATAGGAAACAGAATAAACAGTGTTACTAAGCACTGAATTTGTTAACTAACTTCAGCTGCTGAAACAATCTTCCAGCTGTAAGAGGAGGCTGGGGTGGTGTGGAAAGACCTGGGGATAGAATCCAGGAAGGTGCCTGGTGGACCTGGTGTCTCAAGATAACTCTGGAAGTCAAGCAGGCCTTAGACAGAGAGGAGAGCATAAGGCATTCCTCAGTGAGAAATGAACACCATAACCATACATCTACTGATGCTCAAGAGCAACAGGTCCCACCTAGCAAAGAAACACCATAAGACATATGTGAAGACTTGGACGAGCAATACAACATCATTTCATCTAACTGGAACAGTGGATACTGAAGAGACAAAGCACAGAGACGGTTCTTTGGCGATTTCAGAGATAGCAGATCACATAAATGAGGGAAACAGGTTCTATCTGAGAAAATATAGAGGGCTGAGAACTGTTGGCAATTGTGTGAGCCTGGCCTAAAGGCATTCAAATAAAAACAGAAAAGCATCTTACAGGCAATGTAGCTGTAGGCTCACGGCCAAACTGCAACAATATCCTAACTCTTCCAGGCTGAGCTTCACCTTACTCTGGATTTTCACACACTCAGCATTAACAGCACTATTTTCTTGAAGACTCAACTTGGGATTCTCAGTGACCCTCTCCCCCACTTGCTTCTCTAGACAGCACTCCTGTTTCTCCACTTCATCCATTCATATGAATGCTAAAGCCTTTTGTTCCCTGAAATGACCTTGAACTCCCCTACCTCTTCCATTCACTTTCTTCCCTCTATCTCAACTGTCCTTCCCATCAAAGGTCTTCTGATTCTTAAAAGATGTGTTAATTATGACTCAGTTATGAGGGATAGAAACCCAGTCCAATGAGCTGAAGTGAAATACGGGGAGAGCCTGACTCAGTTCATGTGAAGACTGATCTGCTGTTTATCTCCCAGGCTTTTGCAACTGTTTCCTTTCCTATACTCCTGTGGACTGGCCTCATTCTGTTCTTTTGTGGCCATTCTTCCTTGCACATAAGGGTATGCTGGGCAGTAAAGGGGAGTATGGAAAACAAAGCATACCCAAGCTTGTATCATCCAACTTAGTGACCCTGGAAAACAGGGTGCTTTCAGCATGTAGAAATAACAGTGTCAGAAAAGAACTCTGATTGGCCTGACCTGCATAGTAACCTGTGTGTCATAGCACAGGTCACTATGATAGGCCAGGCATGGGCCACATGGTTCCCTTTTAGTCAGAGGTACCACATGGAGTGGGAAGGCTCCTTCCCATGAAGAAAGTAAGGGAATGCACTAAAAGAAGGTGCAAATACCAAGCTACCACAACCAATGCAACCATCAACCACACTACCCTGTTCTAATGTCTCACTTCAGGAATCAAGGGAGCTTAGTGAAAAGAGCACAGACCAGACCTCAGTTTAACAGGGAAATGGAAGTGGCAGTAGCCTCCTCTCCCCCACATGCCAAATTTGTTGTCCAAATCAGTGTGTTCAGGGCAGTGTCTGGAATATAGGAAATGCTCAATAACAAGCATTTGTAACTGCTGTATGATGCCGCTGCTGATTACGGTCATAACCACCGGTATTGTTACTATGATTATTACTCTTTTCCCCTTACTCCTCTCTTTTTCTTATGCTCTGAGCCAAAAGAGATCTCCCTCTCTTTCCTTCATTTGTGGACAAACTGAGCACCTTCACAAGTAAAAAATACTTGTTTGTGAAGGTACTCAGCCTTTTTTCCCCTCTTCATGGTAGATAAGCATTTGTTCTTTGTTCACGCTCTTCCCCGCTTTACCCACTCTCCTGTGGTAGCCTGATTCCTTGATTTTGAAACTGGGAATCAGAAGATGTATTAAATTCGGTGGGGTAGGGCGGGGGAAGAAAGGGGCTGGAAATGGAGAGGGAAGGGGCCCAGGAGGAGAAAGATGAGAGCCAGGTAGCCTGAATCTGGGAAAGATGTGACTGGGGGAGTGTTGGTAAGAGAAAAGTTCCTGAGCAGGCTGTTCTGTGAGAAGCAGGAAAGGAGATGAAACAGGATAAAATGCAGATGAAACAGAAAGATCTATCCACATTTTCCCAAGATTGACAGCCTACATACACCAAATGCAGTCGCAGTCTGCCTTCTTTCCTCCTCTCCTCCCTCCCTACATACACACAGCTCAAATCACTAACTTTCCGTTGAAAATGAGAAACAGGTTTATATTTTTTGTTGTTGCAAAAATGTGTACACTGATTATGAGTTCACAGAACAAATGCAGGAAAACCTGCAGTTTTAAAAGTCACATATTTTCCCCATATTGTGTGCTTATTAAATTATCCATTAAGGTAAAAGATGGAACAAATCATGCATATAAAAGTTATCTTTATCATCGTCTTCCCTTGAGCTGATGTCCTAACACAGGATATGGTATGGCCAGGGATTGGGCAATAAAGCTGGGTTATTTATTAAGACAAAGGGCATCGCTGCCTCTGTTCACGCTGCAATGCAGTGCTTGTGTGTAAGCACTCTGCCTCCAATGTGGGCTACAATAAGATTTAAAAAAATCACTGTATTGTTGAAGATTTAAAAAGATCACTGTATTGTTGAACAAAAAATTTCTCCAAGATGTATCACTTATGACATGTATCTGGTATTTCACACCAGAGAAATGAAGGGGGTTACACTAAACATTGGTAAGTCTAGTGAAACAAATGCCAGCACTTTCTTAGAGGGTATAACTGACTTATTTTACAAGGCTGGGAATACCTTTCTGCCTCAAGTCCATCATAGAGGAAAGACCTATGGATATTTCCAAATACATCTTCCCATTCACATTTCCTCGGGACTTGCGTTCTAATACTCCTTCCCTTCAAAGACTACAAATGTGCAAGAACGCTTCAGGAGACCTTCTCATGCACCACAGCACCTTCAGAGGCAGACAGCCACGATGCAACTGCTTATATTCTCTATTCTATTGGCTTCAGACAACATTTATTTAATACCATGTTATGAACACTTACGTATTCAAAAGGTAGGCTAGGATGTTCAACTGGAAATCACGAAGCACTCAGCAGGTAACGTGAGTTGATGTTTAGAAAGGCTATTCCCACATTTCCGTGCCTTGGCTGCAGCCTTAGGCCTGGAGTTTGGAGGATGAAACAAATTCACAGGTGCCTCTGTGAAACAATAAGCCCAGGTCTAGCCAAGGGATAAGGTGATACTTTTTTGGATTCAAATTTCTATCAACACAGAATGGAAGTCTAGAAATGCTTGGACTTCTTAGAAACACCAGTTCTATTCCTCTTCCTGATGTCTGGTCATATAAATTTAGCTATCACCTGAGGTGTTGATGCAGCTAAAGTTGTGTGTGTGTGTTCAGTTGCTCAGTCATGTCCAACTCTTTTGTGACCCCATGGACTGTAGCCTGCAAGGTTCCTCTGACCATGGACTTCCCAGGCAAGAATACTGGTGTGGGTTGCCCTTTCCTATTCCAGGAGATCTTTCTGACCTAGGGATTGAACTCGTGTCTCGTGCGTCTCCTACGTTGGCAGGAAGATTCTTTACCACTGCACCACGTGGAAAACCCAAAATTAAGATGAAAAGCAAAAGTGAGGGTCACTCAATTGTGTCTGACTCTTTGCGAGCCTGTGGAGTATATAGTCCATGAATTCTCCAGGCCAAAATACTGGAGTGGGGAGCCTTTCCCTTCTCCAGGGGAACTTCCCAACCCAGGAATCCAACCCAGGTTTCCCACATTGCAGGCCAATTCTTTTTTTTACCAGCTGAGCCACCAGGAAGTCCAAACTTAAGATAAATTAATTAAAAAGGCTTTCCATGTGGTAGGGTGGTAAAGCATCCGCCTGACAATGCAGCAGCCACAGGTTCAAAGATCCCTGGGTCGGAAAGATCCCCTGGAGTAGGAAATAGCAACCCACTCCAGTATTCTTTCCTGGAGAATCCCACAGACAGAGGAGACTGGCAGGCTACAGTTCATAGTTTCGCAAAGAATTAGACATGACTGAGTGACTCAGCATGCATGAGCATGTTATTAAAAATAATAAAAGGAAATTATTAGCTTTACTGAATAATAATAGAGAAAACTTTGCAATTTGTGTTGTTCAAATCTTGCAGTTTTACATATGAAAAATTTTAGGTTTAGACCAGAAAGGTGAAACCATTTGCCCATAATACATGAGGTCATGTGGGAATACAAAGAGATGATTCAAGACTGAGAGGGCATATGTTATAGCCACAGACTCCAAGTGAAATCATAATTAATTCTTACCACCTGCCCTTGAGGTTTTAGGTTTTAATACTCAAATCAGAATTTCATTTCCTACTGCTATCAATTTTTAATTTAACCTTGTTTATACTGATTACCATTTTATCCCTCTTACATATAATGCATTGCTCTCCACTTCTGCCAGTTTTAAGGCTTCATTTAAATCTCTTCCATTTGTACCAGAGGCACCTAATACTTCTTGGAATTGGACAGAAGTTACCAACTAGCATATGCTTGAACATTCAAGCAGCAGAAGCCCATGCCTTCATTGCAGGCCCTCGTGCTTGATGATGTCACATATTCGGTCAATGACTAACACTGTGAGGCCCCTGAGAGCAGTGGCCTCCCCAGGACTGAGCACCGGGCTGCATACAGGGGTACATAACTGATGGATGGATGACGAAGGGACGGCAGTGTGACACGTGGAAGGCAGGGCTGGCACACCCTCCATTTACTGGGTAACTCAGTAAAGATACCGGACAGTTGACACTCTTAACAGGGAGAGAGCATTCCTGGACTTTCTCTTCCTCTGTTCTATGTAAATAAACATTGCTCGCTCTGAACCATGTAGTGTCTTCTGCACCTGAGAGAAGCAGCCTGCGATCACAGGGACTGCCAGAAACAGAGATCAAGGCTGGCCCTATCCCTGTCTCCACCATTCAGACCACCCATCTAGGTTAACTAATCTAGGTCTTTCCCACGTTGCACTTTTATACTTTCACAGAGGAAAAATAAAAATAAGCAAAATTTAAAATATTATTAAGATAGATGAGAGAAGTGGTAGGGATCTGTGTGTCTGGGGAAGGGCAGTCACCTGCATCCTAGTCACAGAACAATGACCCAGACTTGGGAGTTCAGGTGGTGTCTGGTTTGGGGTTACAGCTGAGGCTGGATGCTGAGCCTGTTGGCCTTGGGAGCTGTGGTCAGTGAGAAGACCCTTGTGAGGCAGCTGGGCACAGCGGAGCCTTCGGCATGGCAGCAGCCCTCCTCAGGGGCATCATGTGCAGGAGCAACATGTGACGCCCTGGGCCAGTGGGACAGACACACAAGTCTGTCCTGTAAATTTTGGAACACGTCTTCATCTCAGAGGTCTGGTATCACCCCAGATTTTGTAGTGAGAGCATGGCTGACTCAGGACTTCTCATCTCATTACTTTTTGTAAATGATGTCTCCAAGCTGGATTTGGCTATAAGCTATGAGAAGAGCTCTTTCTCCCCCTACTACAAGATCTCTCAACCTACCCGCATCTCTAAACCAACTGTCTGCTCCCCTCACTACTGCAAGGTAGTCACTACTCATAGTCCTACTTGAAGCAGCCCCTCCAATTGTGCAGGAAACCCACTTGTCCCCATACCCTCATTCAGTGCTTCAGCTACTCTCTTTTTTCTACACTGTCAATCCCTATCTCTCCATCAGCACATCCGCTTACTGGAAAAACTCCCAACTTCAAAACACATCGTCTTGATTTATGTCCTTTTCTAGCTACACATGGTCTCTCTGCTAACTTGAGAGTAAAGCTCCCCCAACAGTTGTATAGATGTCGTTCCCACTGTGTTTCCTCCTGCCCCTACTATTCTTTCCTCAAGCCACTCCAGTCAGGCTCTGATGTGCCTCAGTCACCAGACGGGGAAACACATATCTGGTCCTCACTTTCCTCAACCTCTCAGCAGCATTTGATGCTGATGCTGATGCTGGTGTTTACTTCTGCCTCCAAATGCTTTGTTGCCTGAGCTCCTGGGACACCTCTCTGCCCTGTTTGCCTCCAACACACTGCTTGCGGCTTCTCATTCACTTCTGCTAGGTCCTCTTTTCCTTCCCATTTCTAAATGTGGGAAGACCCCAGAGATTAATCCTTGTTTCACTTCACACTCACCCCCTTGACAGTCTCATTGAGTCGCGAGGCTTTAAATGTGCTCTACATGCAGAAGTATCCCAAATTTCATCTTCAGTGTCCACTTCTTCCTGAACTCCACACTCATATTTAATTCCTACCAAGCGTCTTTATATACCTAATAAGCATTTCAAATCTGTATCTTTATTCCCATGCCCACCCTCAACTATGAACATTCCTAAGAGTTTTCTATTTTTTTTTAATGGTTTCAACATTTAATAGTTGTTGAGTTAAGGAATCATTCGTGGTCTGCTCTCTAAGAACTTAGATCAGATTTATTAGCAAATCCAACTGGCTTTACCTCACTAAATGTCACTTGTCACAATCTTACCACCATCCAAGTCTAAGCAGTCATCATCTTTTACTTGTGCTATGCAACTTCCTTCTGAGTATCCCGTATCATTCTTAATGTTGCCAAGAATAACACTTTAGAAGTGTACATCAGAGCATAACAGTCTCCAACTTAAAAGTCCCCAACTAATCCATCATACTTAGAATAAAGACAAAGTAAGGGCAAGGTACTTCGTGCATCCTCATCCAGCAACACACTTTCCTCAGACATTTATGCCCATGATGCTACTTGCTCACTTCAATCCCTGAGTTCCTGGTCAAAATACTACTTAACTTTCCTCCAGAGATCTTAATCCTAATGTCTCATATTATACACTGTTTATGTAATTACTTAAACAATTAAATAGTTATGTATTTTTCTAATGTTTATCTTCTTCACAAGAATGTACACTCCATGGAGCAGTAACTGCCTATTTTGTTTGCCATCTTTTCTGAATCACCGAAAAGAATCTGTGATACAGAGCCAGGCTTAATGTATTTTTGCTGAATGTATAAATGGCAAATTTCAATCAACCCAGGCTATTATATTTCAGTAACTTGCATTGAACTGAAGTGGTGAATTAACACTAAACTGTTACAGCAATTGCACTTATAATGGATTCTTTATGAGTAATCTGTGCTTATTTCAAAGACGTTTATTGGAGAGGAAAATCCTAAGAGAAAACCAAACTGCATTTATGATTCTTCCTTTGTGCAAAAATTATTATATATCACACAAAAAATTATTTTTAAAAATTATCTTGTTTTTAAGCTGCCATGAGTTTTTGCACTTAATCCCTCAGCCTGCAACATTATTCCCCCCCCAAATATTTCCATGACATCACATCATCATTTGATATAAATATTTACTGCTCTGAAAAAATATAGATATTATTTTTCTAGCACTGAAGATTGATTAATGCACATTCTCACAGTAAAAAGTAACAGGAGAAGACACTAGGAATAATTAGAACTGACTATAAAATTACTATACAAAATATATAACCAACTTCTCTAAATCAGTGAACAAGATAAGCAACAAAATAGAAAACTGAGAATAAGTAAATACATTTTACAGGAAAGGAAGTACAAGTGACCTACTAATATATGAAAATATGCTCAATTTCCTAAGTTTTGGGGAAAAGCAAATTGAAAATCACAATAAGATACCATTCCCAACTAAGATATTGGCAAAAATTAAAAATTTTGATGGTAGTAAATATTGGTGAGGGTATGTAACAACAGAAACTATCAAAATGTAGGCAGGTAAGCAAAACATTACTGCTTTGGATACTCTTCGCCATGATGTATTAAGATGAAACTTATTCACATTCTGTTTCCAGGCAAATTCACTACTAGGTATGACAGGTAGAAAACCTCTTCCCTATGTATACAAGAAGTCATGTATAAAAATGCAATTACAGCTGTTCTTGGAATAACAAACACATACACAAAACCGAAACTGAAAAAAAATCCAAATACCATATAACAACAGAAGAGAAAAATAAGCTCTATATTAATGTAGCAGAACATTGTTTAGCAAAGAATATGAATAAATTCTGGCTACACAAATCAATGTATATACACCCCAGAAACACACTGTTGAATCAAGAAGCAACTGTATACAGTATGATTCAATTTTTAGTATTCAAAACAAAAAAGCATTTTTAAGTATACATGCAGAAATGTTAAGAACCAGAAAGGAAGCAAGAGAGTGATAAACAAATTCAGGATAGTGATTAACTCTGGGCTATCTGGGAGGGGGAAATGTATCTAGGAGGCTTCTGCTCATAAACTATTTCTTAGTTGGTTGGTAACAGATGTTTCTTTTGTCTTTCGATTGCGCTTACATGTAGTTCATGCAAGTTCATGTAGTTACTTTTTGTTCATGTTCTCTATTTCTTAAGGAAAAAAAATGTACCACCATGACAGAAGCAGAAGGGTAAAAATAACAATGGAGTTAAGTCACAGAAACTGACTTAAAGTATTCCCTCTGCCACTCCAAGATAGGGCACCCTGAGTAAGTTCTCTCCCTCTCTGAGCTTCAGTCACTTTGTTGATAAATAAGGAGGGAAGAAGGGTGGGCAAGGTGAAGGCTGAAATTCCATACTATGACTCAGGCTCTGCTCTATTTCTGACTCTGTAAGTCAGAGGCATTTGAACAATGTGATTTAATGAGAAGAAATCTAAGTTTTCTAAAATAATTTCATTGAGTATCTGGAAATATGAAATCAGTGCAAGTTTCATAGAACCCTGCTGACTTTGCATAATCATATACAACGGGTAGCATATATGACATACAGCAAGACTACACCACGAATTGAAATGATCATTTCACTGTCAGAGGCAGCTTCGAAAAACATTCCCCCGCCTGATATTCATGCTTTGTGTGATCCCCTCCTGTTGAATGTGAGCTAGATTTAGTGTTTTGCCTGTAATGAACAGAATATGGAAAAAGTTAGAGGCATCATTTCTGAGATTAGGTTCAAAAGACTATGACTTTTGGTTTACCACCTGTTGCTTTCGGTGCCATCACTCTGCTACACACACACTGATGAAACAGACTGTCTAAAGGAGAGGGCCTGTGGCAGGGAAATGAGCAAGGTCTCTGACCAACAGCCTATGAGGAAGTGAGGACCTCAGTCCACGGGTCTGGAAATAACTAAATTTTGTCAATCAACACTGGAATGAACGCAGAAGTGAATTCTTCTTCAGATCATCCTTGAGATAAGACAGGGTATAGAGAAAAGGGAATATTTCTATACTATTGGTGGACATGTATATTGGTTCAGCCACTATGGATAACAATACGGAGGTTCCTTAAAAAATTAAAAAGACCTTTTTGAGAAGCCTGGAACTAGCAGATGTTGGTCCTTTAAGAAAAAACCTGTAACACCTGAATGCTTCTCCACCAAATAGGATTAAAGACCTAAATGTAAGACGAGAAACTATAAAACTCTTAGAGAAAAACAGAGGCAGAACACTCTATGACATAAATCAAAGCAAGATCCTCTATGACCCACCTCCTAGAGTAAATAAAAAAAGAAGTAAACAAGTGGGACCTAAGTAAACTTGAAAGCTTTTGCACAGCAAAGGAAACTATAAGGAAGGTGAAAAGACAACCCTCAGAATGGGAGAAAAGAATAACAAATGAAACATCTGACAAAAGATTAAATTCCAAAATAAACAAGCAGCTCATACAATTCAATGGCAGAAAAACAAACAACCCAGTTAAAAAGGGAAAAAAGACCTAAACAGACATTTCTCCAAAGAAGACAACAGATGGCTAACACGTGGAAGGATGCTCAACATCAAAACCAATAAGATATTGTTCAGAATGGCCATCATCAAAATGTCTACAAAGAATACATGCTGGAGAGGGTGTGGAGAAAAGGGAATGCTCTTGCACTTTTAGTAGGAATGTAAATTGATACAGCCACTATGGAAGATCATATGCTGCTAAGTCGCTTTAGTCGTGTCCGACTGTGTGTGACACCATAGACAGCAGCCCACCAGGCTCCCCCGTCCCTGGGATTCTCCAGGCAAGAACACTGGAGTGGGTTGCCATTTCCTTCTCCAATGCATGAAAGTGAAAAAGGAAAGTGAAGTCGCTAAGTTGTGTCTGACTCTTCGCAACCCCATGGACTGCAGCCTACTAGTCTCCTCCATCCATGGGATTTTCCAGGCAAGAGTACTGGAGTGAGTTGCCATCACCTTCTCTGGAAAGATGGTATGGAGATTCCTTAAAAAACTAGGAATAAAACCACCATATGACCCAGCAATCCCACTCCTAGGCACATACACTGAGGAAACCAAAATTGAAGAAGACACATGTATCCCATTGTTCACTGCAGCACTATTTACAATAGCTAGAACATGGAAGGAATCTAGATGTCCATCGACAGATGAATCAATAAAGAAGTTGTAGGACAAATACAAGATGGAATATTCCTCAGCCATACAAGCAACACCTTTGAGTCAGTTCTAATGAAGTGGATGAAACTAGAACCTATTATAAGGAGTGGAGTGAGTCAGAAAGAGGAAGATAATTATCATATTCTAACGCATACATATGAAATCTAGAAAAATGGTACTGAAGAATTTATTTATAGGGCAGCAATGAGAAACAGACATATAGAATAGACTTACGGACATGGGGACAGGGGAAGAGAGGGTGAGATGTATGGAAAGAGTAACATGGAAACTTACATTACCATATGTAAAATAGATAGCCAACAGGAATTTGCTGTATTGCTCAGGAAATTGAAACAGGGGCTCTGTATCAACCTAGAGGGGTGGGATGGGGAGGGAGACGGGAGGGAGGTTCAAAAGGGAGGGGAAATATGTGTACCTATGGCTGATCCATGTTGATGTATGGCAGAAAACAATATTCTGTAAAGCAATTATCTTTCAATTAAAAAATTAATTAATTTAAAAAAACCCAAAAACTAAAAACAGGACTACCGTATCATCCAGCAATCCCACTCCTGGGCATCTATCTGGAAAAAAAGAAAACTCTAATTTGAAATGACACATGCTGGAAGATTTCTGATTACTGTTTCAATTTCCGTGCTTGTGATGGGTCTGTTAAGATTTTCTATTTCTTCCTGGCTCAGTTTTGGAAAGTTGTACTTTTCTAAGAATTTGTCCATTTCTTCCACGTTGTCCATTTTATTGGTATATAATTGCTCATAGTAGTCTCTTATGATTCTTTGTATTTCTGTGTTGTCTGTTGTTGCAGGATTTAAATTCAACACACAGAAGTCCCTTGCATTCCTATACACTAATAATGAGAAAGTAGAAAAAGAAATTAAGGAAACAATTCCATTCACCATTGCAACGAAAAGAATAAAATACTTAGGAATATACCTACCTAAAGAAACTAAAGACCTATATATAGAAAACTATAAAACACTGATGAAAGAAATCAAACAGGACACTAATAGATGGAGAAATATACTACGTTCATGGATCGGAAGAATCAATATAGTGAAAATGAGTATACTACCCAAAGCAATCTACAGATTCGATGCAATCCCTATCAAGCTACCAGCGGTATTTTTCACAAAACTAGAACAAATAATTTCAAGATTTGTATGGAAATACAAAAAAACCTCGAATAGCCAAAGCAATCTTGAGAAAGAAGGAACTGGAGGAATCAACTTGCCTGACTTCAGGCTCTACTACAAAGCCACAGTCATCAAGACAGTATGGTAGTGGCACAAAGACAGACATATAGATCAATGGAACAAAATAGAAAGCCCAGAGATAAATCCACACACCTATGGACACCTTATCTTTGACAAAGGAGGCAAGAATACACAATGGAGTAAAAACAATCTCTTTAACAAGTGGTGCTGGGAAAACTGGTCAACCACTTGTAAAAGAATGAAACTAGATCACTTTCTAACACCATACACAAAAATAAACTCAAATGGATTAAAGATCTAAATGTAAGAGCAGAAACTATAAAACTCCTAGAGGAGAACATAGGCAAAACACTCTCAGACATAAATCACAGCAGGATCCTCTATGATCCACTTCCCAGAATACTGGAAATAAAAGCAAAAATAAACAAATGGGATCTAATTAAAATTAAAAGCTTCTGCACAACAAAGGAAAATATAAGCAAGGTGAAAAGATGGCCTTCTGAATGGGAGAAAATAATAGCAAATGAAGCAACTGACAAAGAATTAATCTCAAAAATACACAAGCAACTTATGCAGCTCAATTCCAGAAAAATAAATGACCCAATCAAAAAATGGGCCAAAGAACTAAAAAGACATTTCTCCAAAGAAGACATACAGATGGCTAACACACACATGAAAAGATGCTCAACATCACTCATTATTAGAGAAATGCAAATCAAGACCATAATGAGGCACCATTTCACACCAGTCAGAATGGCTGCAATCCAAAAGTCTGCAAGCAATAAATGCTGGAGAGGGTGTGGAAAAAGGGAACCCTCCTACACTGTTGGTGGGAATGCAAACTAGTACAGCCACTATGAAGAACAGTGTGGAGATTCCTTAAAAAATTGCAAACAGAACTGCCTTATGACCCAGCAATGCCACTGCTGGGCATACACACCGAGGAAACCAGAATAGAAAGAGACACATGTACCCCAATGTTCATCGCAGCACTGTTTACAATAGCCAGAACATGGAAACAACCTAGATGTCCATCAGCAGATGAATGGATAAGAAAGCTGTGGTACATAAACACAATAGAGTATTACTCAGCTACTAAAAAGAATACATTTGAATCAGTTCTAATGAGATGGATGAAACTGGAGCCGATTATACAGAGTGAAGTAAGCCAGAAAGAAAAACACCAATACAGTATACTAACACATATATATGGAGTTTAGAAAGATGGTAATGATGACCCTGTATGCGAGACAGCAAAAGAGACACAGATGTGTAGAGCAGACTTTTGGACTCTGAGGGAGAGGGAGAGGGTGGGATGATTTGGGAGAATGGCATTGAAACATGTATACTATCATGTAAGAAACGAATCGCCAGTCTATGTTCGATGCAGGATGCAGGATGCTTGGGGCTGGTGCACGGGGATCATCCGGAAGGATGATGTGGGGTGGGAAGTGGGAGGGGGGTTCATGTTTGGGAGCTCATGTACACCCGTGGCAGATTCATGTCAATGTATGGCAAAACCAATACAGTATTGTAAAGTAAAATAAAGTAAAAATAAAAATTAAAAGAAAAGAAATGACACATGCGACCCCTGTTCAGATCAGTACTATGTACAATAGCCAAG
The DNA here is from genome assembly GCF_023091745.1 of Budorcas taxicolor. Classification (NCBI taxonomy): domain Eukaryota; kingdom Metazoa; phylum Chordata; class Mammalia; order Artiodactyla; family Bovidae; genus Budorcas; species Budorcas taxicolor. Next base: position 37,739,248 of record NC_068910.1, read on the forward strand.
ACAAGGAAGCAACCAGAATGTACACTGACAAATGAATGGATAAAGATGTGGTACAGGTATACAATGGAATATTACTCAGTCATAAAACAGAATGAAATAATGCCATTTGAGGTAATGTGGATGGATTTATAGATTATCATATTAAGTGAAATCAGATAAAGACAAATATCATAAGATGTTACTTACACGTGGAAACTAAAAAATGATATAAACGAACTTATTTATAAAACAAATATACTCACAGGCTTAGAAAATGAACTTATGGTTACCAAAGGGTAAAAGGAGGGGAGGGATAAATCACACATTTTGGATTAACATATACACTACTTTATATAAAATAAACAAGATTCTACTATATAGCACTGCTGCTGCTGCTGCTAAGTTGCTTTAGTCGTGTCTGACTCTGCGTGACCCCATAGACGGCAGCCCACCAGGCTCCACCGTCCCTGCGATTCTCCAGGCAAGAACACTGGAGTGGGTTGCCATTTCCTTCTCCACTATATAGCAAAGGGAACTATATTTAATATCTTGTAATAACCTATAATCCCCTGTCCATTGGGGAGGGTGAGGAAGGCAGGGGTGGGTGTGGCCTCTGGCCCTGACCTTCAGTTTTTTGGGGGGACTTCCCCAGTGGCTCAGATGGTGAGGCGTCTGCCTACAATGCAGGAGATCCGGGTTCAATCCCTGGGTTGGGAAGATCTCCTGGAGAAGGAAATGGCAACCCACTCCAGTATTCTTGCCTGGAAAACCCCATGGACAAGGAGCCTGGTAGGCTACAGTCCATGGGGTCACAAAGAGTCAGACACGACTGAGTAACTTCACTGACTTACTAACTCACTCAATAACCTATAATGGAAGACTGAAAGCATGTGTGTGTGTGAGTGTGTATATACACACACACATATATTCTAACATAACACTGTAAATCAATTATAATAATAACAACAACAACAACAACAAAAAGACCACAGCTTTGTGACTGACCCTGAGACAGAGCACTCAGCTATGTTACATCTGGATTGCTGACCTACAGAAACTGTTAGATAATAAACATTAATGTTTTAAGCCACTATGTTTTTAAGCAATTTGTTATGCAGCAGTAGATCAATAATGTGTTCATCAGTTTCACTTGGTGTTTCTAGAGGGTTCTTAATCTTTTAAACTTAACTGTGGCAGGTATCCTTTTGGCCATGTGATGAAATTTATAGAAAACAGGCTCATTATAATCTTTTTAAATGAATGAGATACATAAAAGAAAACAAATTATGTCAAAATTTACATTAAAACCCCATCTAGTCCATTCCACTGTGCCAGATTCATATTGTTTTGATTATACTAGTTACATGTTAAGTCATAGAAACTTATAGACAAGTTCTTATTAATTACTGATTTTCAAAAATTTCCTGGCAACCTCATGGTTATACTTTAATATAATCTCTTAAATAACTTTGCTTATCCCTCGTAAAACTGATTGGGAGTGTTTGGGGAAATGTATTAAATGTATGTATAAATTTTAGAGGCATTAAATTTTTATGATTTTAGGTCTTCTATTTATTCAGACCTTATGCTTGTAATACCTATCTTACTTTCTAAATATTCTCTAAATAACAGTAGTAATAATAGTAATAGTATCAATTAAATGCCATGTATATCAATAGTTAATACTTACCATATGCCATAGCAGGTACTAGATGTTTTACAAAAATTAGCTAGTTAAACCCTCACAACTCTGAGATGGGAGCATTGTCCACTTCAAGACAAGAAAGCTGATGTTCAGAGATGTCAAATAAGTTTCCCCAAGTTAAAAAGTTAGACAGCAGCTAAAATGTGTATCTGCCTAGAAATCACATTTTCTCTAAGCCAAACCATGTTCTTGACCTATGCTTCCCAGGAGAAGGTCAAGGGCAAAGACTTTTAATGTCCTATAGTATATATCAGAATGAATATATAGTTGTTTAAAAGAAATTCTATATTTCCAAACTGTATACAAATGTGTTTGTAATTAAGATATTAACTCCATTTTTGTCGTTTGTCAACAGCTTTCAAGCATTACCTTTCTCTTCCCCTTCTGCACCTCACCAGGGCATGCTAATAAGAAAGCTGTTTAATACCTGTAGGAAGTCCTAAGATCTCAAGCCCTAGCTCTTGTGAGGAAACCCTCATTCCAAGCCCTGTCCCAACGTTCATAAAACTGTAAGCCCCTCATGCCTTTTACATACCTGCTTGTGAACCTGCCTTTCTTCCAGAAAACCTCACTGATGCATGTGTGGAATCACTGGTCTCAATATGTGAACAAAATGTTGAATGGATATTAATCCTACCTCCATAGAGTGATCACAGGAGCACTGAGTATTTCAGTTAGTCTTTTAGATGCATGCATGCTCAGCCACTAAGTCACATCCAACTCTTTGCAACCCCATGGACTGTAGCCGACTAAGTTCCTCTGTCCATGGATTTCCCAGGCAAAAATACTGGGGTGAGTCACCATTTTCTTCTCTATTGGATCTTCTTGACCCAGGGATCGAACCCGTATCTCCTGCATTGGCAGGTAGATTCTTTACCAGTGAAACACTTGGGAAGCTCCAGTTTTTAGATATTATGACGTAAAATCCGCAATTGACCTATATTACAAATTATTTTACAATGGATTCATTTCTTCCAAGGAAACTTATTAAATACCTATTGTGTAGCACACATTGGTCACCAAGGAGTTATGCAGTATGATTCCAGCTTTGGGAACTGAAACATTAATTAAAAAATATAGCCAAACAAAGGGGAAAAACCTATAGATTTGTTCAAGAAATTATTAATGTGCTATTCCCTTATGAAAAAAAAATTAGTCTATAGCTAGTTATTTAAAGCATTTGCTATTCTAATCACTAGGAGAAATTAAAGATTTATTTGGTCATATAAAGCTAAAACTCACAATGTATGTTTGCCTTGCAATTCAAAGCCATTGACTGTTTGCCATTGAAATTTCTCTACAGACTTAAAATTTTTTCATTTATATTATAAAATGACAACTTCCAAAGTCTCTGAACATGTCAACATAAAAGACATCATAGTTGAGGCATTATAGTTGGAAAGATAAATATCTTACCATCCTGTGAAATCATTTTAAATCAGGTTTCAATACATTGATGCTTGTATTGATTTGCCAAATATTTACAGTAAATTCATACACTAATTTGATAAAGATTACATATTTATAACATTGTGATTTCAGGGTATATACCTCCATTTATTCAAGTGCATCTCGGTACTCTTCAATCAAATTCTATGCTTTCTTTTAACTAGGTCTTGTACCGTCCATGTTTATTTTATTTTTAGATCTTTCTAATAAAAATTAGAAATGATTTTTTTCAGTTTCTATATGGTTATCGCTAACATAAAGTGAAAGCATTGTTTCTGTTGTGAGATTTACCTTGAAAATACTTCGATTTCACTGAATTATTTTATTTATTTTAATAGATTTTTTTAAATTTGGGAAGTATATATATGAGCATATCATCTGTGAGTAACAAAAAATGTGTTCTCCTTCCAAACATCTGTTTCATGTATGCTGTTCGCTTTCTTGCCTTAACCTGAACTTCTAAAATAATGTTGAATAACAGTGATAATGGTGACCATACTACAGTTCTAGTTTTAATAGGAATGCCTTTTAGTAGGACATTCACTTTTAGGTTTCTATTCAATATCCATCATATTTAGAAAATTTCCTTCTATTTGTCTTTGGATTAAAAAAATTGGGAATAAGGATTAAATTTTGGATTACCATATTTAAAATGTAATTTTAACCCTTGTATGGTAAGCTGGTTTCAAGCTCAACCCTCAGGAAACTGAACCAAAAATAACACTCCAGAAAATTATTCATGTGGTCAATCAATAAATCAAGACTACTACTTTGGTGGCAATTCCCTTTCAGATACAAACATCACAACTTCTATTTACTTCAACCAAATGCTAACTAAACATAATCCCGAAACTTTTTCTTATTTTGAGGACAACTCTAACTATAATTTGAAAAACCAAAGAATGGCACTAGTAGAAAGTCTAGAATATTAACTTTCACAGTTAACTGGCAACTGTGATTTCATAGAGCCCTTCTGTATTGTATGTTTGACCTGATTTATGATTCCGAGCATTATTTTTTTTTATGTTTTACTCCCTTAAACTAGATGCAGACCTAATATTAGGTAACAATTTACTTCTCATGGTGGCACAGATGGCTCCATGACAAGACATATTTATCAAAATAAAGCAAATGAAAAAACAAGTAATATTCAGCAACAGTTAAATAAGGCTCTCCAAAGTGCTAAGACTTTAAAGCAGACAGCAAAATGAAAATATAGTTATTACATCTGCCTCTGATTCATTTTCAAGTATATTTTGAAGCATGATTAATGGTTTTATAAATACTTTTCTCACTTCATCCATACCAACAAAGGATTTCAAATTAATTCACTATTTCTGACTTTATCCTTAATGGATTTTTAAAGTCCATGGCAACAAATCAATCTATTGCAGATTCAAATCCATGAAAAAAGTGCTACACTTTTTATATAACAGAAAGCAATGGGAATATGACAATATAAATGATACTGTGAAATAGAGTGGTACTATTTGCTCTAAACAGGAAAAGTGACATGGTCATTTTAAGAAATTTAATCACTTATACCCAAAAGTTATATTTTTTAATTTTTCTAGACAACTGATAGGCTCTCGTAAGATTTTAAAGGCTTATAACATACATACTATAATTTTAGCTAAGTGTGTTCTTTATTAAAAATTTTCCCCAGATATTTGACCTCTTAAAAAAGCAAGCTAAGATTTTAAACACCCAAGAGATACAAATGGTTTCCAGCTTCATGGAACCTATATTTATAAAGGAATTTAACACTGTCACTTGAAAAGCAAAAAAGTTTCAAGAACTGCCAAAAGAAAAGAGGTTTTTGAAGGCTCATAAGGAAGAAAATTGCAAAGATCAAGGGCTGAAAAACTGTAAGAATAGACAAATAGATCAAAGGTACAAAAGAGACAAAACAATTCCCAAATAAATGGGAACATGGAATATGCCTGAGAAGGAAGGAACAGCAAATCAGGGAAGAAAGGAAGATCAGTTCCATAAATGACGCTAGGGAAATTTGCTCTTCAGATGAAAACTTATTAAAATTAGAACCATAAACATCAAATGAAAAGAATTTATAAAAAAATGCAAGAGAATATATTGAACTAGAAAATACTTTCTTAAGGCACTATACTAAAAGTGCAAACATAACAGTGAACATCAAGTTTCTCTTCATTAAAATTAAAAATTTTATATAAAAATTATAAAATATAATAAAATGACAAGTTAAGTGTTATTACTTGTAACATTATGAGGCAACTAAGGTTTGGTAATAATAAGAAATAAAACCGGATTATTTATCTAGGATAAAAAATATGACAGCAAAAACTTATCTAATACTTAGCATGTTCCAGACATTTTTCCAGGTACCTTACATCAAACCCCTTTAATCCTCACAACAAATTTTAAGTAAAATTAGTCTTTCCATTTTGTAAAATAGGCAACTATATCATAGGTAAAGGGTGTAAGTCATCCAAGGTCACATCCAAATCATATCCATTTCTTAATGGCAGAAATAAGACACATTAAGATTTACAAATCAAACAAGTCAAGATGAATAAAGTAATACGAAGAAAAAAGTAAAGACCCTGGCCATATAATGCACAAGAAAGAAATACTAAATGGCTAATATACACATGAAGGCTTCTCAACTAAAAATGCAAATTAAAACACTAAGATGCAAATTCACACAGATTAAATTGGCAAGATTTTTAAAGTCTGGAAACAGCTAGTGTTGGCAAAAATTTAACAAAAGGGAATTTTATACACAGCTGACATCTAGGAGAGTTTAAATACTTACAAACCCTCCAATCTAAGAACTCTACTTTTGAGATATTCTCAGTTGTAAGAATGAAAGGTAATGTATAAATACACTGTAATAAATGGAGCAATCACAATTGTGCAAGCTTCAGAAGGGTAATTCAACATGAAAAAATGTATAATCTAGATGATAAAAGTACAAAGCACCACCATGCTGTTTATGGTTATACATACATAGACACACATCTTATACATACACCGTAAGGCTTTTTACGAACATGTAGAAATAATACACATTAACTTCAAGTTAGTGGTTACCTCTAAGAAAGGAAAGAGACGAATAGGGGTGAGGTTTTATTTTCCAAACAGAAAATTTATAAAAATCAAACTTGGAAAAACATTAGTACCTATTGTGTGTACAGTAGATACACAGGAGTCAGTTATACTGCTTTTAGTACTTATTTTTATGTTGTATTTTTCAATTAAGCTTGTTTTTCAAATTAATGATACTGTGGAAATAAATATGCTATGAAAGTAAGAATGATAAGGACAGACACAGCTATGAAAGGGTGGTGTTTTCAGTGAGTAGTAACTGAAGTTCAGTTCAGTTCAGTCGCTCAGTCGTGTCCAACGCTTTGCGACCCCGTGAATCGCAGCACGCCAGGCCTCCCTGTCCATCACCAACTCCCGGAGTTCACTCAGACTCATGTTCATCGAGTCAGCAGCTGAGAGCTACCCCACGTCCGAGGTCAGGGGCAGCGGCCTAGAGTGCCAGGCTGCGACGGCACAGGAACAGCAGAGAGGAGCTACCCCGTGTCCGAGGTCAGGGGCGACGGCCAGGAGGAGATACCCCGCGTCCGAGGCCAGAGGCAGTGGCCGAGAGGAGCAACCCCACGCCCGAGGCCAGGGCGGCAACCAGGAGGAGCAACCCCACATCCAAAGAGTGGTGGCTGCCCGGGCGCAGGAGGGCCTAGAGGAGCCATCCCACGTTGAAGGTCAGGAAGGGCGGCGGGAGGAGATACCCCTCATCCAAGGTAAGGAGCAGAGGCTGTGCTTTGCTGGAGCAGCCGTGAAGAGATACCCCACGACCAAGCTAAGAGAAACCCAGGTAAGATGGCAGGTGTTGCAAGAGGACATCAGAGGGCAGACACACTGAAACCATACTCACAGAAAACTAGTCAATCTAATCACACTAGGACCACAGCCTTGTCTAACTCAGTGAAACTAAGCCATGCCCATGGGTCATGGTGGAGAGGTCTGACAGAATGTGGTCCACTGGAGAAGGGAATGGCAAGCCACTTCAGTATTCTTGCCTTGAGAACCCCATGAACAGTATGAAAAGGCAAAATGATAGGATACTGAAAGAGGTACTCCCCAGGTCAGTAGCTGCCCAATATGCTACTGGAGGTCAGTGGAGAAATAACTCCAGAAAGAATGAAGGGATGGAGCCAAAGCAAAAACAATACCCAGCTGTGGATGTGACTGGTGATAGAAGCAAGGTCCGATGCTGTAAAGAGCAATATTGCATAGGAACCTGGAATGTCAGGACCATGAATCAAGACAAATTGGAAGTGGTCAAACAGGAGATGGCAAGAGTGAACGTCGACATTCTAGGAATCAACGAACTAAAATGGACTGGAATGGGTGAATTTAACTCAGATGACCATTATATGTACTACTGCGGGCAGGAATCCCTCAGAAGAAATGGAGTAGCCATCATGGTCAACAAAGGAGTCTGAAATGCAGTACTTGGATGCAATCTCAAAAACGACAGAATGATCTCTGTTTCCAAGGCAAACCATTCAATATCACAGTAATCCAAGTCTATGCCCCAACCAGAAACGCTGAAGAAGCTGAAGTTGAATGGTTCTATGAAGACCTACAAGATCTTTTAGAACTAACACCCCAAAAAGATGTCCTTTTCATTATAAGGGACTGGAATGCAAAAGTACGAAGTCAAGAAACACCTGGAGTAGTAACTGAAGGAAGACTACTTTTCAGTGAGTCCTGTGGGCAGAAAAAAGGAGAGAGAATCACTTTCAAATTTAAGAAAGGAGAAGCCACAAAGTACTGACCATTGTTGCCAAGACATGTGCATATTCAGCTGGCACAAAATTATTCAATATTTGAATGTTTTTATCTGGTGCATATAATTTCTATCTCACCACGGTTCCCAAAGATCCTTCACAAGTGCTTTGTGTCTCCCATCAGGTTATGTCATTTATTTTGTTTATTTATGGTTATGAAAATTTCTGTCTGTAAGCCTTGCGAGAGACCTGTATTTGACCCCTGAGTTGGGAAGATCCCCTGGAGAAGGGAAAGGCTGCCCACTCCAGTATTCTGGCCTGGAGAATTCCATGGACTGTACAGTCCATGCGGTCACAAAGAGTAGACACGAATGAGGGACTTTTACTTTCACTTTCAATCCTTGCAACAGAACAAAAGGGACAGGAAGATACAGAGCCAGCTTCGGAACTTAAGAAGAATACCTCTTCATTAGAACCTGTAGAGAAGGAGAAATGAGAAGAGATGGAAAACATCTGAAAAGCGGGGTTTTGAATGAGAACAAAGTATTAGAAAAAGATTAGTGAAAAGTGAACATTGCTCAGTCTCTTTGCGACCCCGTGGACTATACAGTCCATGGAATTCTCCAGGCCAGAATACTAGAGTGGGTAGCCTTTCCCTTCTTCGGGGATCTTCCCAACCCAGGGATCGAACCCAAGTCTCCCACATTGCAGGCGGATTCTTTACCAGCTGAGTCACAAGGGAAGCCCTTAATATGTAAAATGATAAAATATCTGGAACATGTTAAAATACCACATAGGTCTTTCTTACGTCTATTGTTAAAAGCATCTTCATCAGCTGTTTGTCCCCGATCTCTTATGTTCTGCTTCCAGGTATCAGCATTTTTTCTACTTCAAATCTTAATTCTTCAAGCATGAAGTATTATTTATGTGACTACTGAATACCTTCCATGACTACGCTGTGCACTAGTCCTTCTTGGACTTCTGTGAGTGAAACCTTTCCTAGTCTTCATCTAGAAAAGAACCTTGGGAAGGTTCTTCTTCACATAAACAAGACCCGCCTATACAACTTCCCTGAATGTGTAAGAAGCTTTCTTTTCATCAGATTTAGGGTCTCAGCCATTTTCTCCTTAGTCCATTTTCTTTATCTTCTCCTTCAGAAACCTTTTGGTTTTACCATGCTGGAAAGCATGGCAACAGTGTTCAAATACTGAATCAGGCTGCATCTCCACTACATAAGAGTAAGTGATTCAACTGATTTTGTAAAACCCCCTCCTTTTATTAATTGGGAAAAAAATGTCCAGCCAACTTTGTCTCCATGAGAATGGTGAATTTGCTATTTCAATCAAACTGGCTGATCAATCCAGTCAAATAAGTGGTATAATTTTTTCTCCAGTGAATTAATTAGTTGTTTAATTGAACTGAAGAGCTTTATAGGTTTCTTGGGTATTTCATGAATAAAACCACAATGAAAATCAACAGTTCAATGTGTCACTTTATAGTCAAAATGCTTTTTTCCCACATTGTAATTAAGTTTTGGCTAAATTTCTTAACCTTGTGAAGCTTTGTTTATACACATTTAAAATTAATATGTCTCAAAATGTTCTGGATATGTTGGAGGACTGGTCAAGAGGATTATTATAAAGTGTAGGAATGGAGAAGTAAAGTAATGTGCTGTAGGCATGGTGGAAGAGGTAAGTTTATTCATAAAGAAACTAATGTATCTAAATCAAGATTTACAGCGATTTCAAATTTATATACAAATATATTTTTACTGTAAAACACTGGTCTAGATACAAGTGCCCTGAAAATGAAAAGAATAAAAGTTCCTACCTTCACTGAGTGTATTAATTAGGAAACTTTTGTCTGCTACAAATAAAAAATACTATTTGGGGTCAAATGTATTTAAAAAAATGTATCATTTCACATAAATGGAGTTTTAAAGAGACCAGTTTTTTGGTGCGATTCGATAAGCGAGTTAATTATGACACTGAAGATATTTGGTATTCTTGGTAGTATTCATCCTGATATCTTCAACAGATCTCTACCCTAAAGCAGGTTCCTGTTTTGGTTACAAGGTGGTTAGTAGGACAATTAAGTCTATAACTTCTCTTGTTGTTAGCTACTACTATTCATGAGTGAATATGTGAATAAGGAAGGGAAAGTTTAGGGGAGCTATGGAGCAAGAGAAACTGACCTGGGAGAAGACAAGAGCACAAAAATACAGAGAGAAAAAGTTCTGATTATTGAAAGTAAGCTTTTATCTTTCATTTAGTGGGGCCAATTGAATACGGATGCTCTAGGCTAAGAATACATTCTAGGAGGCATGCCAGGTATTGGCATAAAATAATCATTATCCCCACTGCCACATGAAAAAACATAATGTTTAGCGGAAACTAGATAAAGAAAACTGCTATTCTCTTAGGCAGTGAGAAGAAAAGAAATGGATGTTGGATAACCAACTGATAATAGCTTCTACATTGATTTTGCAATTTATTTTTGCATGATGATAGGGAAAAAGGCAAGGATACATACAAACAATTACAAATTAAGACGTGATAAAATAAGTGGACAACCTCCTAAGTCAGTCAGAGTTGATATTAGAGTTGAATCATCCCTTCCATTCCTGAAATAAACCCTTAAAATTCTGGGTAGTATTATCGTTACTTTCAGAAATCCTTACTTTGTGAATGCTAGTTTTTACAGACTCTTGAGTTCATCTGGAATGTTTCACTTTGGTTTTCTTTTTGCATGTACTCACAATGCATGCTAATGTTTTAAACTTAATTGAAGATATTTTTCTGTGATTTATAGTCATTTTTTCACAAAAAGACAAAGGTTTCAATTACTGCAGAGAAATTACCATATATTCAGTGAGGAGAATAATGTGTGTTGAGATGACGACTTGTACGCAACACATCAGCTTGTCTGTGTGCTCAGTTTGAATATTTTACCTCAGCAAAAACAAATCAAAGCATGTCATAGATATCAGATCATTTTCACATAGTTGAAATCACTTATATTAAGTCCATAAATGTCAAGGGTATTCAATACAAATAAGTTATTAATAAATTTTGTGAAAGGTGTATAAACCAATTATTAAGGAAACTTGAAAATCCCTCCCCAGCAAAGCATCACTGGAAATACTGGAACGATTATTGTAAATCAAATACTCACAGCAGATTTAGAAACTCCCTTTGCAACTTCTATGGTAATAATTTGATGTGGATGACTAAAAACAGTCTGCAGCTCTGTAAATATCTTCGTTAAGAAAAGGAAGCAATTCTTGATCTGAAGAATGGGTGTTGAAAAGGGAAATGGGAACACATTCAACTGCCTTTGTTTTAAAAAAATACACGTAACTGTGCTTCTGAAGGATTGTTTGAAAGTAAAAACATGCTCTCAAGAAAATAGGGAAACTACTTTTAAAAGAAGAAAACAAGCTCCAGTTTCGTCCATCTCATCAGAACTGATTCAAATATACAGAGTGAAGTAAGCCAGAAAGAAAAACACCAATACAGTATACTAACACATATATATGGAATTTAGAAAGATGGCAATGACGACCCTGTATGCAAGTCAGGAAAAAAGACGCAGCTGTCTATAACGGACTTTTGGACTCAGAGGGAGAGGGAGAGGGTGGGATGATATGGGAGAATGGCATTCTATCATGTATACTATCATGTAAGAATTGAATCGCTAGTCTATGTCTAACGCAGGATACAGCATGCTTGGGGCTGGTGCATGGGGATGACCCACAGAGATGTTATGGGGAGGGAGGTGGGAGGGGGGTTCATGTTTGGGAACACATGTAAGAATTAAAGACTTTAAAATTAAAAAAAATTAAAAAAAAAAATAAATAAAAACACTTGCCAAAAAAAAAAAAAAAAAAGAAGAAAACAAGCAAATCAACTTGCACAACAATTAGTTTGCAATGTACAGAGCAGGTGTGCAGCCACGTAGAAAGCACCAACTCTGGTGGAGAAGGAAAGAGGATTACTCACAACAGGCCTCTCACATTTTTCCATGGTGCTGAAGGCCACAGACGGAAACAAGACTTGAGTGAGACTCACAGCTTAAAACTATGGTTCTTCTCACGGCAGTGTAATGAACTTCATGCAATGATCATGCTGGATGGTTAACATGCCCAAGTTAGCAGTTATACTGTTAGTTCTAGGAGAGTGCCAGATTTAGTTAGACAGTAAACTAATCACCAAAGGAGGATTACTTAGTTTGTGGACTCCATCAAGTGGGCTGTATAACTTTGAAGTAATAAAGTAACTTATAATTAATCAAATGATTCAGCTGGCTGTGTATAAAGACACACAGATGTCTCAGACTTCACAGTAATTTAGAAACAAGATTATAATAAAAATATGTTCAGCTGTTTGCCCAGAAAATTCAGAAATGAAAGTTACTAAAGCACTGTTGGCTATAAATACATGGGATATGATTTCAACCTCCCTCATGAAAAACATCTCTCTATACGATCTAAAATTCCTTATATTTCACTTGTCTCACTAATGCACAATCAAAATATCAGGATATTTAGAAATATTCACATCTTGAAAAATAAAAAAGCTAGAAGAATCAGGTTAACTAATGATAACTTTACCCAGAACACCTATTTGACAGCATATCTTCCTTGAGAGAATGATAGTTTTGATAGGAATGAAGAGTATGTGAGCACTCGAGGTGCAAAAGGATTGAGTGGGTCAATAGAGTATAGTTCTAGGATCTACTGACTGGAGAGGGAGATATCAGATGGATTTCCAGGGTCAGTTCTGTATCTGTCACTTACAAAGTTAGGAGGCATAAAATGGGAACTCTCAAAGCTAATCTGTCTCTTAAAAAAATCACTGCTTCCTTCTCTATTAACTGTTCATACCTATGGCTTTATGTATCCAAGCGTCATCAAAATTTTACTGAGTACCTACTATGTGCCAGATATTATAAAGTTATTTTTATAAAGATTATCTTATTTAACCCTTAAAACAATGGTCAGTGCATAATCCACACTTTGCAGATATGAAAGCTCGGTAATTTATCTAATACCACTTAATGTGAAGTGACAGAAATAGGATGTGAAAGCAGATACTGTGCCTTCAGGGACAATGTCCTTAATACAATGTCCTTAGTAAGTGTTATGTTTTCTCGGGATTGCTAGTTCCTATTTAGTCTGACCATCTTCCTATGTAGCTATTTTCTTTCTGGATACCTCCATTATTCTAGAAATTCCTTTTGGTTTTCTGACCATAATATTTTCTGGCTAAGAACTTTCTTTGTTCTGGCAAAGTGCTGGTAATCTGCTTTTTCAACCTGTCTCCAGCAACACTGCTTGACTTTGGTACACAGCAACAACTAAGCCTCCAAGATCTTAACCTGAAAGGGAAGGCACATAAAGACAGAAAGAGAGAAAGACAGGGGAGGCTGATGAGGCCAAAATCAGTCTTCTCTTCCTTAAAAATTTTAAACCTAACATTAATCGATACAGAAGATTCTCCTCAAGTTGCTGCTATACCATGACCTTCAGATAAATTACTTCACTTCTCTGACACTATCAGTTAACAAATGATACTTAATGATACTTTGAACAAAATGAACACGTTCTCTGCTCTCATGGGGCCTGCAGTCTACAAAACTGGATAATAATCAAACTTTTGCAGGGCTGTTGTGATGATTAATAAGGGCCCTGTGCTTGTAAGGAGTCGACATTTGTTAAAATTTAGTTTGCTTCCTCTGGGGAGAAATCAAATACTATCTATTCAAATTTAGTTAAGCTAAATTTTGCTTCTACGTTGGTATTACAAGTACTTGAGTTACGAAACCAAGGCAACTATTGATTCCTTTCCTGTGCTTATAAGCCCAAGCCTAAGTACCAAAGAGGCTGCAGATAAACAGACTGAAGGACAAGACTGAACTGCCTCTCAGTGTTTTTCCCGTACAGAGATTGCTGGGCTTTGCAGTTCTTATTGCCCATGGGGTAAGAGCAAGCCTTTTACAAGAAAATCTAGGGACTTCCTCAGCAGTCCAGTGGTTAAGACTCCATGCTTCCAGTGTAGGGGGTGCAGGTTTGATTCCTGGTCAGGGAACTAAGACACCACGTGCCGTGGAGCATGACTCAATTTGTTTTTTAAAAACTGAAAAACAAAAGTGGCCACAGCTGTGGTATCATGGTGTGTTTCCAACTACATGGAGAAAAACAATGCTAATGGCAGTCTTAAGGTCTGTCTCTGCATGGAATGACGTGAAGAAAGTCCCAGACCACCATTCTAAAGTTTAAAATTGTATGAGTTCATCCAGTGATCTTGGATGAAGGAAATATCTTCTGAGCGTGAAGTATGTATTGGCACAAAGGGTGTCATCACTATTCTCTGAGAGACAGGATTTCTCACATACAAACTTGCTTCTAACACTGCTAGTCAACACAGTTCTGCTTCAAGATAGCAAGGTTCTTCCTCATACCCTTTCTTCCAAATGACGTTGGCAAGTATATCTCTACTTGGGCATGGAAGTAAATGGGTCCTATTCAGGTGCACGGAGACAAGGATGGTAACCCTTCTCCTCACACCACAAGGGTTCCAGGTAGAAACAAGAGTAACAAAGACACTATGCAAACTGACACTTACACTTAGGCCTCAGGGAGTTTATTGATATGCACAACCAAATTATAGGACAGTGAATCTAGCTACAAGGATGGCTGGCTTCAAAGGTATGTTCAGGACTTTACTTCTCTGTGAGTATGTATGTGTGTAAAGACAGACAAACACATACGTGTACATATAGGCAAAGTGAAATACTCAAATCCTAAATATGTAATGAGTTTTAATAAATGTATGCAACTGTCTACTCATCACAGCAATCAAAGAGTTGAAATTTCTATCACACTCAAGGTTCTCAGCTGCCCCATTCTTACGGACAAATCCTTTCTAAATTGTGTTGACCTAACAGCACAAATGTCAAGGAAAGTTTAAGCTAAGTTTAGAAACCCCCTAAAGGATATCTTTTTAGAGTCCAAACATTTCAACTACTTTTCCAGTGTTTAATTAACCAACACTAATTGCTTTATTAATATATTTAACCCAAGTGCACATATGCCTTATAATCACATTAAACTTTTACTGGTTTTAAGTGTTTACAAGTGACATAATAAAGGCTAATAAAACTGGCATTTTGGTATTTAAAGCATTTGATATTTTAGAACTTTTTTTTTTAACGTTATCTACGGCTTACATTTTCTAAGCCTTCTCTAGGTACTCTGCTGAAGATTAATTGTCTATCAAGTTTATGTAAATAGGAGAACTAAGATTCCTGTGCATATTCATTCGTGAATTAAAAACAATGCTTTCCACCAGTTAGCTCTATAAAAGGGAAATAGACCTTGACCAGACATAATGAGGCATTTGTGTTCGTCATAACTGTAATTTACTATGACTGTTTGAAGAGCTATCAGTTCTTGTTTACTCTGTTAAGTGACAATAAATGAGGCTAAAATAAATTCAGATCAACACTCCTGGGTCACCTTAGTGAATTTATGGAGCATACCATAACAGTATTTGAAACAACTGTAATTTTGGTCCTGTTGTGCAGCAGCACAAACTAATACTGGTTTGTCATTTTGTATATCCAGTAATGCTCAAGGTGATCCATGGGCAAGACTGACTGCACAGTCACACAGGAATTTCTCACTCTTTTGAGATCCTTCAGGAGAAGTCAACTCTGCGGAGCATGCAAATCCTAGATTATAATTATGTGTAAATATATATTTAAATATTTTTGCCTAAAGCTAGTAATAAACGGAAAAATCATTAATAGTGTAGCCTTTTTTTCATCTAGCATAATTCACAGTTTATCCAGAGGGTGAATTTTACAAAACTATAATCCTGCAAAATAATAGAAAAATAAACTAGAAATTCCTTGATGTTACAGGGTTTTCTTAAGGATGACACCTCTGCCCTAACAGTTTATATAACACATAGATTCACAGGAGACCGGGCTCATGGGATTTTGCCTCCTTGCCCTTCAAACTGAACATTTCTGTTTTTACCTGATGAATTAATTATCTGAGGTTCTATTGAGAGAGAGAGAAAGCAGGTTGCTGGTTTTGACTATATATCACAAAGCCATTGTACCAAATCCAATTTGTTCTTTAAGAGAAGCTCCAAAACTCTAGTCATATGAAGGTATTTTAAGCTTGCTTGACTGGGTTTTTTAAGCCACAGGGATCAGAAGTAGCAAATCCAAGAGGCGGCAGTGGAAGTCTAAGATTAAGTACAATCACTGATACAAAGCAACAACAAGCAATCACTGAAAAGGTCCAGTATTGGCATAAGGAGAGACATATTGACTAACAGAATAAAACTGAGAATACAAAAATAAACCCATATATTTTGACCAATTGATTTTTGACAAGGGTGCCACATCCATTTGACAAATGAGCTGGAACAAATGGATTTTAACACGCAAAAGCATGAAGTTCAACTCCCTGATCCGTACTGTATACAAAAATTTAGCGAAAATATAACAATGACCTAAATATGAGTTAAAACCTTGGAGCTGTTAGAAGAAAATGTTAAATGTTTATAACCTTCAATTTCACAGTGACAACAAAATACTTAGAAGTAAAAAAAGATAAATTAGAACTCATCAATATTAACAAAATTTTATGCATCAAAGAACATTATCAACAACATAAAAGGATAATCATTAGATTGGGAGAAAATATTTGCAAATCATGTATCTGATAAGGGTTTAATATACAGGATATGTACAAGAAAAAGACAACCCATTCAAAAATAGGCAAAAGACTTAAATAGACATTTCTCCAAAGAACATACACAAATGACCAAGAACCACTTGAAAAAAAAAATTCAATTAGTCATTCAGTTCCCTGGGGGCTCAGACAGTAAAAGTATCTGCCTACAACTTGGGAGACCTGGGTTTGATCCCTGGGTCGGGAAGATCCCCTGGAGAAGGAAATGGCAACCCACTCCAGTACTCTTGCCTTGAAAATCCCATGGATGGAAGAGCCTTGTAGGCTACAGTCCATGGGGTCGCAAAGAATCAGACACGACTGAGTGACTTCACTTTCACTTTCTTTCAGTTCAGTAGCTCAGTCATGTCTGACTCTTTGCGACCTCATGAACTGCAGCACGTCAGGCCTCCCTGTCCATCACCAATTCCAGGAGTCCACCCAAACCCATGTCCATCGAGTCGGTGATGACATCCAACCATCTCATCCTCTGTCATCCCCTTCTCCTGCCCTCAATCTTTCCCACCATCAGGGTTTTTTCCAATAACTCAGTTCTTCACGTCACGTGGCCAAAGAAGTAGAGTTTCAGCTTCAACATCAGTCCTTCCAATGAACACCCAGGACTGATCTCCTTAAGGATGGACTGGTTGGATCTCCTTGCAGTCCAAGGGACTCTCAAGAGTCTTCTCCAACACCACAGTTCAAAAGCATCAATTCTTCTGCATTCAGCTTTCTTCACAGTCCAACTCTCACATCCATACATGACCACTGGAAAAACTATAGCCTTGACTAGATTGACCTTTGTTGGCCATCTCTGCTTTCGAATATGCTATCTAGGGTGGTCATAACTTTCCTTCCAAGCAGTAAGCATCTTTTAATTGCATGGTTGAAGTCACCATCTGCAGTGATTTTGGAGCCCCCCAAAATAAAGTCAGCCACTGTTTCCACTGTTTCCCCATCTCTTTGCCATGAAATGATGGGACCAGATGCCATGATCTTAGTTTTCTGAATGTTGAGCTTTAAACCAACTTTTTCACTCTCCTCTTTCACTTTCATCAAGAGGCTCTTTAGTTCTTCTTTACTTTCTGCCATAAGGGTGGTATCATCTGCATATCTGAGGTTACTGATGTTTCTCCTGGCAATCTTGATTCCAGCTTGTGCTTCATCCAGCCCATTAGGGAAATGCAAATCCAAGCCACAATGAAACACCACTACATACCTACTGCAATGGCTATACTTTTTTTTAATGGAAAATAAGAAAGATGTGGAGAGAGAGAACATTCATACAGTAAGTAGTTTAGTAGTACCTCAAAAATCTAAAAATAAAATTACCTTATGATCCAGCAATTCCACTCTTAGGCATATACCCCAAAGAATTGAAAACATGGACTTAAATAAATACATATCCAGCACCATTCACAGCAGTCAAAAGATAGATACAATCCAAAATCCAAGTGTCCATCAACAGATGAGGAGATAAAGAAAATATAAATGCATGGACTGAAAGGTTGTTGTTGTTGTTGTTGTATGGTCACTAAGTTGTACCAGGCTCTTCAGCCTAAAAGAAATGAAATTTTAATATATGCTACAACATGGATGTTCCTTAAAAATTATGCTAAGAGAAGAAGCCAGACACAAAAGGACAAATTCTATACGAAGCCATTTATATGAAATGTCCAGAAAACTTGCAGAGACAGGAAGTAGGGACTAGCAGGGTCTAGGGATTATGGTGATGGGAGTTTTATTGCTTAATAGATATAGTTACTATTTAGAATGAAAAAGATTTAGACATAGTGATAATGGTTTCAGAATACTCTGAATATAATTAATACCACTAATATAATACACATAAAATTTTAAAATAGTTAAGTTTTATATTTTACATGTTTTACCACAAAAAAAAAAAAATTGATAGCTTAAAGACTGGAAAGGGATACATTAAAAAAAAAAAAGTAGTGATATTTACACATGAGTCAGTAAATATTAACAACTGGTAAAGCCCAGCCAAGCAGCAACCAATCAGCATTGATGTCAACTGCAGATGTGGGTCCAGAGGTACTGTGAGTTCAGTTTAAGTACTACCTTGAATCCAGCAAAAACTACTAAAGCTCATCTCTGAGAAAGCAGAGAGGAAGAAAAACTCTTTGCATTCATATTCATTACAGTGTGATGGTATCAAAGCAAAGTTTGTTTGAACAAAAGAGCTGTAACATATTTAAGGCCCTCACTTTATGGATGAGAACAGTGAGAACTGCAAAGACTTGCCAAAGCTCCCCTGCATGGTGAACAGAGCCTGCACCACAGTCCTGCTCACAGGACCATCTATCTTTGATCTTTTCACAATACACATAGTAAAAGGGGGTGCAAGAAATCCAGTCTACTATACGAAAGTGAAACAAATGCTACAAAAAGGAAATATTAATCTCTGTGATTGTGATGAGGATCTGTGAAACATTTCTGATTTTCTTTCTTCTCATCCAGGTTGGTCAACAAGCTACTCAGTTTCCAATGTCTCTGGTCCCAATTCTTCTTATACTTTCTTAACTGGACTGAGACTGTAGAGTGGTTCAGAAAACAGAGACCAGAGTTTGCTGTCAGCTCAGCCATGTACCAACAGTGTGAACTATGATTATGAATGAATCTTGCTATTATAAAGTTTATCTTGCTAAACTTCAGTCTCTTCATCTTAAAATGGGTATAAGTTCAGTTACTGAGTCGTGTCTGACTCTGAGACCCCATGAAATGCAGCACGCCAGGCCTCCCTGTCCATCACCAACTCCCGGAGTTTACACAAATTCATGTCCATCAAGTAGGTGATGCCATCCAACCATCTCATCCTCTGTCATCCCACCATCTCATCCTCTGTCATCCCCTTTTCCTCCTGCCCCCAATCCCTCCCAGCATCAGAGTCTTTTCCAATGAGTCAACTCTTCGCATGAGGTGGCCAAAGTTGTGGAGTTTCAGCTTTAGCATCAGTCCTTCCAAAGAAATCCCAGGGCTGATCTCCTTCAGAATGGACTGGTTGGATCTCCTTGCAGTCCAAGGGACTCTCAAGAGTCTTCTCCAACACCACAGTTCAAAAGCATCAATTCTTCAGCACTCAGCATTCTTCACAGTCCAACTCTCACATCCATACATGACCACTGGAAAAACCACAGCCTTGACTAGACGGACCTTTGTTGGCAAAGTAATGTCTCTGTTTTGAATATGCTGTCTAGGGTGGTCATAACTTTCCTTCCAAGGAGTAAGCGTCTTTTAATTCTGTTAGGGACCAAACGACGGTCTCTAGGACCTGAGTCATGTTTACCAGAAAGAGACAGGATATGCGCTCATCCTGCCTGGCCAATCATGTAACGCCAGCTACTCCTGTAACTGAGACAAAGAACTGCCTGTATATAAGCCGCCATACTCCTTTGTTCGTGGCTCTTGTCAGATTCCCTTGTGTGGGATGAGACTTGAGCCCTAGCGCGCTAGAGATAAACTCCCTTTGTTTTTGCATTACTGTGGTGGACTTGCTCTCTCGGTCGGTTCGGAGATACGGGCTCGGAGCATAACATCTGGGGGCTCGTCCGGGATCTCCGTCCCGCCGGGGAGGACAACTCTCCTGGTAGAAGGGAGTAACCTCATTAGGAGATAAGAGCTCTGAGCACCGGTGCTAACGTTGCAGAAGCCCAGATTAAGTCCGAGGCCTGGTATCGTACTGGGGAGGCATCTGGCTGTAAAGTGCAGAGGCAAGTCAGTGTAAGGCTGGGGCCTGGTTTTGTGCTGGGGAGGCAGCTGGCTCTGATAATGGATTAAGTCAGCGTAAGGCTGGGGCCTGGTTTCGTGCTGGGGAGGCAGCTGGCTCTGTGAACACCCTGCAGGTAAGATTGAGTGCATTGTCGGTGGCCACCTTTTGTTTGTTATCTGTTTGTCTATTCGTGGTGTCTGTGGTGCTCTTTGTGTGCTCTGTTGGCTCCCAGTGTACTTTTCTGTGATCATGGGACAACTTCTACTCCTTTATCTCTTATGATTAACCACTTCTCTGATTTCAAGTCTAGAGTACAAAATCTATCATTGCTGGTGAAAAAAAGCAAGTTAGTAACTTTTTTTCTGCCGAGTGGCCTGCTTTTGATGTCAGCTGGCCACAAGAAGGCACCTTCAGCCTGCCTACTATTCGAGCGGTCAGAAAAAAGGTGCTCGCCCCCTATACTTCGGGACACCCAGCCAGACCAAACTCCATACATTTTGGTCTGACAGGACCTGGTGGAAAACCCCCTGGCCTGGCTAAAACCTTTTGTTTTTCAGCCCCTCACTTCCCTTCCCTCTTCCCTGCCCTTGCTTCCACAGGTTCCACAGGTTTCGTCGGGAGAAGCCAAAAAGAGAACCAAGCCTTCAGCTCCTCCCAGAAAAAGGGGCCCCGCCTAGGGAACTCGGAAAAAGGCAAAAAAAAAAAAAGGCCGGCGTAGCAGAAGACGACCCGGAGGTTCCCTCCTCCACCGTTCATGCGTTTCCGGTCTGGGCGGGGCCAGCCAGAGAGGGTAGAAAACGGACATATCAGTATTGGCCCTTCTCCACTAGTGATTTGTACAATTGGAAAACCCAGACTCCCTCCTTCTCTAAAAAACAGCAGGGTCTTATTGATCTTTTAGAGTCTATCCTGTTTACTCACAATCCCACTTGAGATGATTGTCAGCAACTGTTACAGGTACTTTTTACTACAGAGGAGCACAAATGGATCCTGTCAGAAGCCCAGAAAAATTGTGCCAGGGGTGGATGGGAGGCCCACAATACAGCCTAACCTCATTGAGGAGGGGTTCCCCTTGGTGTGACCCAACTGGGACTTCGAACGCGCTGAAGGTAGGGAGCGTCTCCGAGTGTACCGTCAGACTCTCATGGCCGGCCTTAGAGCGGCCGCCAGGAAGCCAACTAATTTGGCCAAAATAAATTCAGTGAGAAAAGAGCCAAATGAGAGCCCAGCAGCCTTCCTTGAAAGGATAATGGAAGCTTTTAGACAGTATACCCCTATGGACCCACAGGCAGATGAGTCACGAGCGGCAGTTATGTTAGCATTTATAAATCAAGCAGCTCCCAATATTAGAAAAAAGTTACAAAAGATAGAGAGGTTAAGTAAACAATCCTTGCAAGATCTAGTGAGGGCAGCTGAGAGAGTTTTTAATCATAGAGAGACCCCAGAAGAGAGAGAGGACCGCATTAGAGGAAAAAAAAAAGAGAATTTAGAGCTGAAGAAAACCGTAAAAATCAAAAAGAGCTGGCCCAGATATTTTTTGCTGGGGTTAAAAACAAAAACAGGTTCCAGAAAGGAAAAAAATTGGACTCAAAAACTGAAAAAAAAACGACAAGGCGTAAGCTTAAAAAAAACCAATGTGCGTTTTGTAAAGAGTTTAGACATTAGAAAGATAAATGCCCCCCCAAAAAAATCTAAAAGAGGGGCCCAAAAACCCCAAAAACGAGACTCCCTCTCCAGACAGTCATAGCCTCTATGCGGGTGAGGATAGCGACTAGGGGGGTCAGGGCTCGAAGCCCCTCCCCAAGTCCTGGGTAACTATAAATGTGGAGGAAAAACCGGTTGGCTTCATGGTGGATACGGGAGCTCAATACTCAGTCTTAAACCAAAAAGATGGACCCATGTCTAAAAAAAGTAGCTGGGTGCAGGGAACAACCGGGACTAAGCGATATGGATGGACTACAAAACGGCATGTGAACTTGGGGGCCCACCAGGTGACCCATTCCTTTCTGGTGATACCTGAGTGTCCAGCGCCCTTGCTGGGAAGAGATTTACTGTCTAAAGTAAATGCCCAAGTTCATTTCGACCACGGGCAAGTGTCAGTTTTAGATGGAACCGGGCATCCTCTTCAGGTCTTGTCTCTGGCATTAAAAGATAAATACAGACTGTACTTGCCAGAGGCCCCAGCGACAATAAGTCCCGAAGTACAGCCATGGGTTCAGAGATACCTTCAGGCCTGGGCTAAAACAGCAGAAATGGGACTGGCCAAACAGAGGCCCCCTATTATTGTGCAACTAAAAGCCAGTGCCTCACCAGTGAGAGTGCGACAATATCCCATGAGTCAAGAGGCTTGGCAAAAAAAAAAAATTACTCCTCACATACAACGCCTCATAGACACTAGGGTCTTGAGAAGGTGCCGGTCCCCATGGAACACTGCCCTGCTGCCTGTGAAAAAGCCTGGGGGAACTGATTTTAAACCGGTTCAAGATCTACGAAAAGTCAACAAACGGGTAAATGATATTCATCCTATGGTTCCTAACCCTTATACATTGCTAAGCAACTTGCCTCCAAACTACATTTGGTACACTGTTTTAGATTTAAAAGATGCCTTTTTCAGTTTGCCTCTTGCCCCCGCAAGCCAAGAGATCTTTGCCTTCGAATGGCAAGAAGACGGTGGTCAGACCCCTGTGCAGCTGACATGGACTCGCTTACCACAGGGTTTCAAAAACTCGCCCACGTTTTTTAACAAGGCCCTGGACGAAGACCTCCGTGAGTATCGGGTTGAACACCCTACCGTTGTTTTATTACAATATGTTGATGACCTTATGCTGGCAGCGGTTACAGAAAAAGAGTGCCAAGAGGCAACAGGTGACCTTCTCCAAACCTTGGGGACTTTAGGTTACAGGACGAGTGCCAAAAAGGCCCAGATTGCCAAGCAAGAGGTTACATACCTCGGTTATAAGATAAAACAGGGCCAGAGGTGGCTAACACAGGCTATAAAAAAAAAAAACCATCCTCCAGATTCCTGAGCCGGCT
This sequence comes from Budorcas taxicolor, assembly GCF_023091745.1. Lineage (NCBI taxonomy): Eukaryota > Metazoa > Chordata > Mammalia > Artiodactyla > Bovidae > Budorcas > Budorcas taxicolor. The sequence continues at coordinate 37,762,674 of NC_068910.1, forward strand.
AACCCTAGACAAATAAAAAAATTTCTGGAAACTGTGGGATATTGCCAGTTATGGATCTTGGGGTTTGCAGAAAAGGCCAGGCCCCTACATTAAGGGACCAAAGAAAACAAGGACTGGAAATGGACTGAGCCAATGAAAGAGGCCTTCCAAGAGCTCAGGCGAGCCTTGCTAGAAGCTCCTGCCCTAGCCCTCCCTGATCCATCTAAGCCTTTCCAATTATTTGTAGATGAAAAGCGGGGGATAAAAAAAAGGGGTACTAACACAGAGATGGGGACCATGAAAGCGACCTGTAGCTTACCTTTCCAAGAGACTGGACCCAGTGGCAGCCAGATGGCCACCTTGCCTCCGTATCATCGCGGCCACCAAGCTCTTAGTCCACGATGCTAATAAACTGACTTATGGACAGAGACTCTTGGTCTACACTCCTCATGCCATAGAGAGAGTTTTAAAGCAACCCCCAGGTAAATGGATTTCTAATGCCCGCTTGACGCACTACCAGGCCTTGCTACTTGACACCCCACGGATTCATTTCCAAACGCCCTGCACTCTAAATCCGGCCACTCTTTTGCCCAATCTGGAAAAAAAATAGCCCCCTCCATGATTGTGATGAGATACTGGCTGGGGTAACAGCAATGCGAAAGGACTTAACCGATACTCCACTGGGTAACAGTGAGCTAAAATGGTTCACAGACGGCAGCATTTATGTAAAAAATGGACAGAGACGGGCGGGAGCCGCAGTAGTAGATGACTCTGGACAGACGATATGGGCAGAGGCCCTTCCCCCGGATACCTCAGCACAAAAGGCAGAATTAATTGCCCTGATTCAAGCATTAGAGAGAGCCAAAGGAAAAAGAATAACTATTTTCACTGACAGTCGCTATGCTTTTGGCACGGTACACATCCAGGGCCCGATATATCGGAAACGGGGGTTTTTGACAGCTGAAGGAAAAAAAATTAAAAACTTGCCTAAAATCCGTAGACTTTTAGAGGCTGTACAGATGCCTCGGGCTGTGTCAATAGTACACGTACCTGGACATCAAAAGGGTGACAGCCCCACGGCACGAGGGAATCGTGCCGCAGACCTGGCAGCTCAAAAAGTTGATAAAGATTTCATCACCCCTGTGTTGGCAATCGGACTTCCACCTCCAGGTATGGGAACTCTGCCCCCAACCCCTGAGTATTCATCCACAGACTTTGCTTAGATCCAAAAACACACCAACCTTCAAAAAGGTAAAGATGGATGGTACCGAGACTCAGACGGCTACCTGATACTCCCTTCTCAGTTGGGACGGCAACTATGTGAGCATTTGCACTTGTCTACTCATCTGAGAGAAAAGAAGACTCTGATGTTCTTTCAAACTGTGCGCCTGCGATTTCCCCGGCACCAGACAACTGTAAAGAACATAGTGCATGCTTGTAAGGCGTGTCAACAGATGAGGCCAGGAAAAGGACAACATGCAGGACTGAGGTATCGGGGAGAAGGACCAGGGCAACACTGGGAAATAGATTTCACCGAGGTAAGGCCAGGCAAGTATGGTTACCGGTACTTGTTAGTGTTGGTGGATACCTTCTCAGGGTGGGTGGAAGCTTTTCCTACAAAGGGAGAAACCGCGATGATAGTGGCAAAAAAAAAAAGATTAAAAAAAAAATAGTTCCCAGGTTTGGCCTGCCAGTGACCATCGGCTCTGATAATGGACCTGCTTTTGTGAGTCAAATAGTTCAGAGCCTTGCCCTAGCCCTGGGGACTAAATGGAAGTTACATCGTGAATACAGTCCACAGAGCTCAGGGCAAGTAAAATGAATCGGACTCTAAAAAAACTTTAACTAAATTGGCTATGGAGACTGGCAGGGACTGGGTGACCCTCCTTCCCTTCGCCCTCTTCTGTGCACATAATACTCCTTATCAACTTAATCTGACCCCATTTGAGATTCTGTATGGGAGACCTCCACCTGTATGTCCAATACTTAAAAAAAAAAAACTACCGCCTCCCACGTTGGGGCAACTCCAAGAGGCCTTGATGGCCTTAAGCAAGGTGCACTCTCGTGTCTGGAAACTGCTCCGAGAAATACATGTGGGTCAAAATAAGGGAACTATTCCCTCACATGACATTGGCCCAGGAGATTGGGTATGGGTCAAAAGGCACCAAACCAAGGCACTAGAACCCAAATAAAAGGGTCCTTATGTTGTTCTTCTTACCACCCCAACTGCCCTTAAGGTCGACAGTATTGGGCCTTGGGTGCATTGCAACCACGTACGCCCAGCTGCTTCAGCAGAGCAGAAAGACACTAAAAAAAATGGAAAGCATCTCTGCACCCATCCAACCCCCTGAGGCTAAAGCTTCAAAGGCGCCAACAGGACCAGGACAGCTCGGCTGGGCCGTCTTGTGGATGACCCAGTTACTCTGCTCTGGAGCTGCCAGCGTGAACCCGCATCAACCCATCAAAATCACCTAAAAGCTGCAAAATAGACTAACACGTGAGATGCTTAACTCCACCACCGCAATACATCCACCAAATACTTGGTGGCCAGACTTATACTTTGACCTTAAGCCGATGGTAAATGTACCCTGGAAGAGGGGCAAACTCCCAAATCATGCATTCTGGGCATGTCCAGGTGCGCCCAGGCATAACTAAAAGATCTGTGGGGAGATACAGAAAAGACTCTGTGCTGCCCTAAAAAAGAGTGTTGTTTTTATGCTGATCACACAAAAATAGTTTAAAAAATCTATGGCCAAAGTAAGAGAGACTAGCCCAACGTAAACGAGAACGTGAGGCTCAACAAGGATGGTTTGAGTCCTGGTTTCAACAATCCCCTTGGTTGACCACCCTAATCTCCACCTTGCTGGGACCCCTGCTAATACTTCTGATGCTTACCTTTGGCCCATGTATTATCAATAGACTTATAGCCTTTGTAAAGGAATGCATAAATACAGTACAGCTGTTTGTGCTTCGACAACAATATCAAACTGTGTCTCAGGACCAAGAGGAAGATTCCTCTATATGATCTAAGGACAGGGGGGAATGTTAGGGACCAAACGACGGTCTCTAGGACCTGAGTCATGTTTACCAGAAAGAGACAGGATATGCGCTCATCCTGCCTGGCCAATCATGTAACGCCAGCTACTCCTGTAACTGAGACAAAGAACTGCCTGTATATAAGCTGCCATACTCCTTTGTTCATGGCTCTTGTCAGATTCCCTTGTGTGGGATGAGACTTGAGCCCTAGCGCACTAGAGATAAACTCCCTTTGTTTTTGCATTACTGTGGTGGACTTGCTCTCTCGGTCGGTTCGGAGATACGGGCTCGGAGCATAACAAATTCATGGCTGCAATCACCATCTGCAGTGATTTTGGAGCCCAAAAAAATAAAGTCTGACACTGTTTCCACTGTTTCCCCATCTATTCCCCATGAAGTGATGGGACCAGATGCCATGATCTTAGTTTTCTGAATGTCGAGCTTTAAGCCAACTTTTTCACTCTGCTCTTTCACTTTCATCAACAGGCTTTTTAGTTCTTCTTCACTTTCTGCCATAAGGGTGGTATCATCTGCATATCTGAGGTTATTGATATTTCTCCTGGCAATCTTGATTCCAGCTTGTGCTTCCTCCAGCCCAGCGTTTCTCATGATGTACTCTGCATAGAAGTTAAATAAGCAGGGTGACAATATACAGCCTTGATGTACTCCTTTTCCTATTTGGAACCAGTCTGTTGTTCCATGTCCAGTTCTAACTGTTGCTTCCTGACCTGCATATAGGTTTCTCAAGAGGCAGGTCAGGTGGTCTGGTATTCCCATCTCTTTCAAAATTTTCCACAGTTTGTTGTGATCCACACAGTCAAAGGCTTTGGCCTAGTCAATAAAGCAGAAATAGCTGTTTTTCTGGAACTCTCTTGCTTTTTTGATGATCCAGCAGATGTTGGCAATTTGATCTCTGTTTCTTCTGCCTTTTCTAAAACCAGCTTAAACATCTGGAAGTTCACGGTTCACATATTGCTGAAGCCTGGCTTGGAAAATTTTGAAGAAGTATCTTTGTATGCCCTGTGGCATTGCTGCAATAGTGGGACAAGACAGCATCTTTAAAATCCTTTTGTCTTACATATTATGAGCACTCAATCACTGATAGCTAAATTACTCTTCTCATGAATGCTGCCACTACCTCAAACTCAGACTTGCCATCCTTACACCTATAGGGAAGACTTTTTGTGCCTCTACTGCATTCAATAGAGGTTGCAAAACCTCATTTGCAAGCTGACTGTTCTGATCTTGGTCCAGGCATTACAAACTGTATTCAGTTTAGTTGCTCAGTCGTGGCCAACTCTTTGCGAGCCCATGAACCACAGCATGCCAGGCCTCCCTGTCCATCACCAACAGTGTATTAGCTCTCTCCTAACCCCTACCCCTAGATCCCCAACCCAGCACACTTTCCTTGACTTTCAGGAGAGCATAGCACTAACACACTCCTGATTGGCGGATGTTGAGGGAATTGCATGTACCTAATAGTTAACTGTTTTTTCTCTCTTCTGTGTGAAAATTACAAAAGAGAATGAAACTATCCAAGACCAAATTTCAGTCAGTGACTAAAATGGAAAATGCAATTTGCATACTTTTCATGCTATTCTGCATCAATCATTAGCCCAGTTAGTCTTATACCAGATTAGGATTAATGAGAAACATGAACTTTTCATCTCTCAGATTTCTTGGGGAGACATTTCTGGATGGCCCAGAAACATCCTGATTAAGAGGGAAAAAGTTACTCATGGAAGTAATCAGAGCTCATTCTTTGCCACTGTCCCTGTCTTGCCTTGACCTTTAAAACACAAACATTTGTGGTTGTTCTACCAAATACCTGACGATAACTAGGCAATACAAGAACTTAGATCACCTCCAAAGTCTAGGCTTACACACACAAACAATGAAAGCTCCAGTTCTACATCAGAGCACTGGCTATGCTACATCACTAGAAGCAACATGATTAAAATCAGTATGAATCTTTCAAAATGAAATTTTTAAAAAAAATCTAATATAAAAATACACTTATGAACATATACTTGAGAGTTATTTTCTGTATCTTTCAGAAATCAATAAAAATTTTTTTACTTTACTACTTCCAGGCTGTCCTCTGTTACTTATTCAACAAAATTTCTCCTGACAAGTAGCTTTTGATACTTTGTTGAAATGCACATCAGGATACAAAAAGTAAGAATTACTTTATGTTCTAACCTAAAAGATAAATTTTTAAAGGAACCTAATAACCTTATAAAATGATTCTCTACTTCACTGAAAAAGAAAAGTTACCTTTATCAGGGGAAATAGATAATTTAATGGCTCATGTAATGAAAAATTTTATGCTCTGTCTTCAGGTACAGTTTGATCCAGGACTCAACAGACAGTCTCAAGACCTACCATGTTTGATTATGCTTATCACTTTTGGTTTATTTTAGAATGTTTTTCACTGCTTGCAATCTGCAGCACCAGGCCTATAGTGCAGTTATTCAGGAACTCCAGAGGAATAGGTCTAACAGCTCAAGCCATGTTTAGCCATTATTGCAGAATTGCTCTCATTAGAGTAGCCAAGAAAACGGACTATGCCAGGCAGCCACATTTGGGTCGTATTCTCACCCTTGAGAGTCGGGGGATCAGTCTCACCCAAAATATGAGGACAGAAAGTGGAAGAAGTCTTCAGAAAACTCAGGCTACTGCTTCCAGAAGACCAAATTCTAAGCAGGCAGAAACAACTTAAACTTTAGGCCAAATTAATTGTTTCTCAACATGGAAAACTACTCAGAGCTCTCATTTCACTTTCTCACAGTGACTAAGAGCCCAGAGTAATACCAGCTCTCTATGCTGGTGCTGAATATTCTGTGAATTCAGAATATTCAGTTACCTGGCTTGCAGGCACACTGTTTACACTCAATGCTTATAAAGTGCTCAGGGCCCAAAACACACTATATAAATGCAAAGCGTCAATATAAATTGTGCTAAAAGAGGTATTCCTCAGTTAACAGGAGGAACAGCACGTCCACAAAGATACACCAAATGCTATAAAAGAAACGCTAATTTCTTTTGCTTCCTCACCACATAATTTAAAAATTGCTTTACCTACAACCATTATTTTAGAGGTTATATTTTCTCTCACAATGTCTGCACTTCAATCACTTGACTTTCTAAAGGTTATCATAACATGACTTTTTTTTAAACCAAGACACTTCTAGAGGATGACAGAACCGTTTGTTAGAATTCCAACACAGTGACAAAATCCTCTTTGCCCTCACTCTCAGTCTTGAGAAAAATTGATTTGTCAAGGGCCTCTGATAAAAGATTTCAGTCATTTGGATTTTTTTCCCCGTCTTTTTCAGAAATAAAAAGAAATGGTTTGGATTAAAGGTATAAATTGCCCTATTTAATCACAGAAACAAATTTAGACCTTAATAGCACAAGTGAAGATGAATGAAAAACTAGCACCACACAGATGCTGCCAGGATAGAAGGTAGAAATCTCACCTGACAGGTGATCAATGAGACATTAAAGGTTAGAAGAATTATTAATGTGAGGGCAGAAGAGCAAAGGACAGTAGAAAAGAGCAAAACAGTGTGGGTTATGTTTTTTTATTCATCAGAAGGTAAGATGGTCTGGCTGAAACAAACTGTCTCTTGTAATGGTCACTACTAGTTGATAGTTGAAGGCCAAGTCAAAGCATTTTCAAAGACTGACCTTGTTAATGTTTTGTTATCATAATGGTGGGTTTCTATTTTTGTTTTGGTTTTCATTTCAGTTTTCTTTTGAATTCTAGCAATAAAAATCAATTTTGGTCTAAAGGGGTAGAAAGATATATTTCAGTGAATAAGAATTCAGTTCAGTTCAGTCACTCAGTCGTGTCTGACTCTTTGCGACCCCATGAACCACAGCAGGACAGGCCTCCCTGTCCATCACCAACTCCCAGAGTTTACCCAAACTCATGTCCATTGAGACAGTGATGTCATCCAACCATCTCATCTTCTGTTGTCCCCTTCTCCTTCTGCCCTCAATCTTTCCCAGCATCAAGGTCTTTTCCAATGAATCAGCTCATCGCCTCAGGTGGCCAAAGTTGTAGAGTTTCAGCTTCAGCATCAGTCCTTCCAATGAATATTCAGGGCTGATCTCCTTTAGAATGGACTGGTTAGATCTCCTTGCAGTCCAAGGGACTCTCAAGGGTCTTCTCCAAAACTGCAGTTCAAAAGCATCAATTCTTCAGCGCTCAGCTTTCTTTATAGTCCAACTCTAACATCCATACATGACCACTGGAAAAACCATAGCCTTGACTAGATGGACCTTTGCTGGAAAAGTAATGTCTCTGCTTTTGAATATGCTGTCTAGGGTGGTCATAACTTTCCTTCCAAGCAGTAAGCATCTTTTAATTGCATGGCTGAAGTCACCATCTGCAGTGATTTTGGAGCCCAAAAAAATAAAGTCAGCCACTGTTTCCACTGTTTCCCCATCTATTCCCCATGAAGTGATGAGACCAGATGCCATGATCTTAGTTTTCTGAATGTCGAGCTTTAAACCAACTTTTTCACTCTGCTCTTTCACTTTCATCAACAGGCTTTTTAGTTTTTCTTCACTTTCTGCCATAAGGGTGGTATCATCTGCATATCTGAGGTTACTGATGTTTCTCCTGGCAATCTTGATTCCAGCTTGTGCTTCCTCCAGCCCAGCGTTTCTCATGATGTACTCTGCATAGAAGTTAAATAAGCAGGGTGACAATATACAGCCTTGACGTACTCCTTTTCCTATTTGGAACCAGTCTGTTGTTCCATGTCCAGTTCTAACTGTTGCTTCCTGACCTGCATATAGGTTTCTCAAGAGGCAGGTCAGGTGGTCTGGTATTCCCATCTCTTTCAGAATTTTCCACAGTTTGTTGTGATCCACACAGTCAAAGGCTTTGGCCTAGTCAATAAAGCAGAAATAGCTGTTTTTCTGGAACTCTCTTGCTTTTTTGATGATCCAGCAGATGTTGGCAATTTGATCTCTGATTCCTCTGCCTTTTCTAAAACCAGCTTGAACATCTGGAAGTTCACGAGTTAGTGAACAGTAAAGAATGATAATATACAACAAAGGAGGTTACAAAACAGCATGAAATATAAGCCATATATTTTTAAAAGATGGATATGTTATATTCAGTGGTGCTTTGATCATGCTTCCTATGGGCCAGAAACTCTTCTGAGGGTTTAATATTTAACTCAGCTAACACCCCCTCTAATGAATACCAATAACCATCTGATACATGAGCAAACTGAGGCATAGGGAGTTTAAGCAAACGTCCTGTGGTCTTTGATGGTAAGAGAGAGAGACAGATGGGCGCATCAATCTTCAGTGATGTTTCTCAATACATTAATAGTCATTACTTCTGAATATGGGAGTAAGATTCTCTGTCAGGCTCACCTTGTTATTTAAAAATTCAGAAAATCATAAATATTTCCAATTGAAAACTATGTGTCTTTACAATCAGGAAGTAAACATCAACAGCTTTTATCATTTAGGGGATAATGTTTCATATCCTGAACACTGCCTCATGCTTTTTGATGACTCAGTTATGCCATCAAACATCTTAATCTGACTGCTACCCAGTCAACTCAAAACAGTTCCAAATGGATGGAAGTTCACCTTCTCTCCAGACATTCCTCTCATCCGCATTCCACCACACCACCTGCCATCCATGGAGGAAATCTGGGCATCCCTTCAGCCATCTTACCCATTCTGTCTCCATTTGGACAGGAGGTGAGCAAGCTGAATTAATTTCACCATCTGCCTTGTTCTCAAACCTTTACCTTCTCGTTTGCCCTTTCTCTCTCCATCACTATCTTTACCAACCTCAATAAAACTATGAGCATCTTCTGTGAGTGTTTTTGCAACAGCTTCCTAACTCTTTCGCTCCCTCCACCCACCCATCACACTCATTCTCTCCATCTTTCTAATTTACCTTCCATCTTGTCTACAAAGCTACCTTTGTGGCAATGTAACTGTATCATGCCCCTACTTAAAAATCTAAAGCTGTTTCCTCTTATGAAAAATAAAAACCAACTCCTTCACCTTAAATAGAAGGTCCTCAATAATCTCGATTATATACACCTTTCTCATTTATAGCATAAGCCTCCCTGTTGCTCTGTGTCTTCCTGCATGGGGTTTTCTGAGTTTACAAACCATATACTAAGGTTTCCCACTTCTAGAACTTGACATATGCTATTCTGTCTGCAATGCCATCTGTTGGATTTAAATCATTCTACTCTTAAGCCCTAGGACAAAGCCTAGTCTCCATTCATTATTCTATTAATATTTATTAGCCACTTGTTATGCATCAAGCAATTTGCCTGTGTACATGATATGAAAGTAAACTTAATTTGACCTGATTCTTGCAAAGGGTGACCAACTTCCCCAGTCTGCCCAGAACTTTATTACCTTTAGTACTAAAAGTCTCACATTTCAGGAAATCCTTCAGCCTTAGATAACCCAAGGCAGGTGATATCTCATTCCTGTACATAAATTTATCTTGTAACAAAGTTCAGTTCAGTCGCTCAGTCATGTCCAACTTTTTGTGACCCCATGGACTGCAGCATGCCAGGCCTCCCCGTCCATCACCAACTCCCAGAGCTTACTCAAACTCATGTCCATTGAATCGGTGATGCCATCCAACCATCTCATCCTCTGTCATCCCCTTTTCCTCCCACCTTCAGTCTTTTCCAGCATCAAGGTCTTTTCAAATGAGTCACTTCTTCACATGAGGTGGCCAAACTATTGGAGTTTTGGCTTCAGCATCAGTCCTTCCAATGAATATTCAAGACGGATTTCCTTTAGAATGGACTGGTTGGATCTCCTTTAGTCCAAGGGACTCTCAGGAGTTTTCTCCAACACCACAGTCCAAAAGCATCAATTCTTAGGCACTCAGCTTTCTTTATAGTTCAACTCTCACATCTGTACCTGTTCAGCTTCAGTTCAGTTCAGTCGCTCAGTCGTGTCCGACTCTTTGTGACCCCATCCATACATGACTACTGGAAAAACCATAGCTTTGACTAGACGGACCTTTATCAGCAAAGGAAGTTGGTTAATAAATGACTTGGATGAAACTAGTAAATAAACAAAGGGATTTCTTTTTGTAACACCTTAGGATGGCTTTTATCAGTCAGTCCAGTCACTCAGTCGTGTGTGATACTTTGTGACCCCATGGACTGCAGCACACTAGACTTCCCTGTGCCATCACCAACTCCCGGTGTTTACTCAGACTCATGTCCATCAAGTCAATGATGCCATCTAACCCTCTCATCCTCTGTTGTCCCCTTCTCTTCCCACCTTCAATCTTTTCTAGCATCAGGGTTTTTTTTTTTCCCCTGTGAGTCACTTCTTTGCATAGTTATTATACACATCTTTTATCTCTATGTAATTTTACAATAAACCAGAAGTCACCTTTATGATGGAGAGATACATGTAAGTAGCATAATATATAAACACAAATCCTAACATGAACTGAACCAGATTATCTGACTTGTGTAGTACAGAGGAAGCCAGAAGAGTTTGTGAGTTCAGTTCAGTTCAGTTGCTTAGTCGTGTCCAACTCTTTGCGACCCCATGAATCGCAGCACACCAGGCCTCCCTGTCCATCACCAACTCCCAGAGTTCACTCAGACTCATGTCCATCAAGTCAGTGATGCCATCCAGCCATCTCATCCTCTGTCGTCCCCTTCTCCTCTTGCCCCCAATCCCTCCCAGCATCAGAGTCTTTTCCAATGAGTCAACTCTTCTCATGAGGTGGCCAAAGTACTGGAGTTGAAGGGCTCCCCAAAGAGAGGCAGGTAAGAAGGGAACGAATCTTTGTCTCCCACTAGGGGAGTGGAAATTCAGCTTGTGTTTATTCCTATGACATGTGGCTGCAGGACGAAATGCTCCTGAAATGGTTTCAAGGGAGGATGGAGTGGGAATACAGGAAATGAGGGAAAGGGAGTTCTCAGCCTCTGTTACTGAAACTCTTCATTACTTGCATCTGTAAAATGGTGGTAATAAAGACACCTAACTCACAAATTTTTTAAAAAATTAACTCAGTGTGTCCAAAGTGCTTTGGACAGCACCTGGCAATGGTAATACTCTGTATCAGCTTATACCACCACAACCTCAGTACTCTTTCTATAGATCAGAAAAGCATGCAGAGGAGCCAAAGCTAGTGGGGCTGACTAGGCTCAGCACCTCTACTCTCACCCTTACCCAGGAAGAGGCCTAGAGCAGGCAGGCAGAGAGAGGGCTGCGATTTCCACGCCAACCAGGTTTCTCAGCATGCACTGGAGAGGAAAACAATTTAAGACCATCTTCAACCCTACTCTGTTTCAACGACTGAAACTCAGACAGGCTGGGACCTGGACGCTTTGTTCCAAGTGCTCCAGTGCTTTTTGCACCTGGACAAACTTCTCCTCCAGCAACAAAGAAATTATATGGGACTAAAAATAACTGTGTGCCTCACAGTTGGGGCAAATTCTGCACAAAAGATACAAAAAACAAAAAACCTGGTTGCCATTTCTAAAGAGCCAGGAGCAAAAACAGGGTGTTGAAGCAAAACTAGGGTACTGATCATGCCCCCTACAGTCAACACTACTAGAGAGGTGGGCAAGACAGCCAAGCCACCCCTACAGTGTGCCCCCCAGACACACCTCTACCCTCACCCCATATAAGGCACAAGCTCACTTCTCCGGGATGGGGCTAGCAAGAGAATCTGTTAATTATTTTTGCTCCCTCCTATAGCTGGCATAGGAGTCTCAATAAAGCCTTGCCTGAATTTGTCTGGCCTCTAGTCAATTTTTATTTATTGGGAAAGACCAAAAACCCTGGTCAGTATCAAAACCATCTGCATTCCCATGAGCATGCACTGACAGGAACAGATTTTTTAAAAGATGGGTGAAAAAATGCACTGAGAAAGAAATCCATCTTTCAAAATATTCCAACACAACTATTTATATTAATAATAAAATTTAGTAAATAAGGAAACTATTTTTCACTCTTTATCTAAATATTATTGAACTTGAAAATTGTGGTAAATTGAGACTTGCTCACACAGATTAAAATAAACAAAGAGAAAAACATCCATCTTTTGCCAAGAGGCTTAACACACAATCTGATATTTATATTGTAGCAATAGGAATATATTCATGCACTTTTAAATGTTAGTTGAATTAAACAGGCAAAATAATCAAACTAAGTATATGCGTTGACAACCTTCTGGCCATCTTTTAAAAAAAAATGGATTGAGTTAACTCAAATATGAAGGAATAATACATCCAGGGCTCAGGCATCAAAATTGCAACCAGATAGTAGGACAAGTCCATCTGATTTCAACAGTTTGCATTCCAACAATGCCCAGATGGGGTTCTTGAGTAGATGTGGCCAGTTCAGCTCATGCCTCTTCTTCAAGCGTCTTGCCCAAACATACAGCCTCAAGGAGGTACAGTTGATTATTGGGGATTTGTAATTGAAGACAAATCTCAGTTTCATTGATGGTAAATATTAGGTTAAAACAATCTGAAAAGCAAATGATCTGATAAAGATTCACCAGGCAGAGAAAGGTAGTGTAGGGGTTGGAGATCTCTGCTTGGGAAAGACCAAATCTGAGTATTCATCCCCGAGAAACATGCAGAACACTTTGTGTAAGGCCTTCTGCCAAGGCTCCTTTCCAGCAGGCCCCCTACTCTCAACAGCTGTGGGCAAGTAAGAAAATGGCCATATTTTTCATGAAAAAACTGCATCCCACATGTCATCTGAGACTTCTCCAACATTTTCCCCTACCTCTGCCCACAATAAAACAAACATACAGGTGTAGCAAAAGTGAATTAAAAGTCTACTAAGGTCATGAGTAAACTGAATCCTGGATTTGCAATTAATTTGTTTCCAGAAGTACCTTCTTTAAAAAAATAGACTGGCTAATAACCTTCTTTAAAAATACAGACTGAACTTTGCTGTTCACCTGAAACTATCACAACATTATTAACTGGCTATGCCCCAATACAAAAAAAAAAAAAAAGGTTTTTTAAAAATGCATAGTCCCTATAAATGTATGAACAAAATCCTACAAAATAAAGAAAAACCTCTGCTCTGAAATTATAGAATAAACTGATTCATCCATGTTAAAAAAATACAGACAATTGGACATTTAGGAAAGAATTTCATTATTTTACTATCAATTCCAGGGCGTTCTTGAAATTACAGTCCTGACAATTTTGACATTTTCACTTGCCAAATACATATTAATGTGTCTTAAAGCCTCCTCAATAATAAATGTTGACAATTTTTTTTTCCTAATGTAACATTTAAAGATTTACAGAATCATAAGCTGGGGTGTTTCATGTTCGTTTAAATATGACCTGGTCTTGGGAATTTTGAAAAAGGAGAAGAATATTGACAAGCCAACACATAGTTCCTCCCTTAGCATTACTGAAATGATTAAAATGCAGTGGGATATGGCTGTTTCAAATACTTGGGAGGAGAAATACCAAACCATGGTATTCCAACCATTCAAGACACTCATGAATAGGACATGCTGGGGACACAACTGCAGTCTGTATGTAGTCACCATACTTCTGGCCACACTGCTTTCTGAAGAGCATTTCTCCATGTTTAATTTAGAAATTTTTTCCTTACATGAAAATGGAATCTTGAAAAGTCTAAAACATGATATTGCATATGCATATGAGCCTGACTATAAAGTTGAATTATGAGGGTGACATGAGAATGCCTACAACTCCAGCTCAAAAAATTCAATGTTTCATTCAATGAATGATAATGGAAACTTTTGTGAAGTTGCTTTACCTGTATGGTTAATAACAAGGTGACATTTATGAAACTAATAAATGGTAAAGTCCATTATGGTTTAATGACAATTCTTGAACATGAACTTTGTAATATATTCATTTATAAAAACCACTTGAGTCACTTAAATATCATTAAACTATGGCAAAATTAAAACGAGTTGTCTCCTCATGGACTCAGGTGTAGGAGAGTCATCGTTTGTGTTGGCTAGAGTAATTCGGTTTGGAGTCCAATGTCTAATGGTGGCAGGCTACTCCTGCCCTTGAGGGTACACACTCGAATCAAGGAGCGTGTCAGCTTCCCTGTGTAAAACTGGGGAAAGTGTAGTCGCTCAGACATGCCAGACTCTTTGCGATCCCGTGGACCGTAGCCCGCCAGGCTCCTCTGTCCATAGAATTCTGGAATGGGTTGCCACTTCCTCCTCCAGGAGATCTTCCCAATCCAGGGATCGAACCCATGTCTCCCATATTACAGGCAGATTCTTAACCACCTGAGCCACTAGGGAAGCCTCGTAAAACTGAGGAAACTCTTTTTTATTTCTGCACAGTTAGAAAAACAGTGTGTCTTCTTCCAGACTGAAGCATAATTAAAAGCTTTCTGCTATGATCCTTGCTGTCTATGTTCTCAGCCGTGATTCTTACTGTGTGGGGACTGACCACTGAAAGAAGCTGTGGGGAGTTTTCTTCAGGAATCAGCCCTCTCCTCTCACATTCTTTCTCATCTGGAGTATGGCCATCATCTAGGACCTGGAGTCCCTGCCCTCAGGACCTTCTCTTCCTGACCAATTTACTCCATTGTCATTTTCCTAAATGCCGCTTATATTTCTGCTTACAATTCTATACAGTAATATTTAAACTCCAAAGTATGGCAGAAAAAGGTATTCACGTTTGGCTCATCTTAATCGCTAAGGCATGCAGAAGTCAGAGGAAAGGAAACAGTGGGTATCCAACCATTTTCAAAGAGGTTACTTATGCAAATAAACTGAAAAAAGTAATTAGAAATATTTAAACTCTAAGTTTCTGGCCTATCACATTGATTAAATCATTTCCTACACTAACACCATGAATTGAAAAAAAAAAAAAAAAAAGCCAGAAGTTGAGGATGTAACATATCACTTTCTTTTCCTCCAAACAAACAGAGGATTTACTCAAACTAGTCTAGTCAAAACTCCTTTCTGGTGACTGCCTGCATTTACTGTGTGCCTACAGTGTCTGACTGCTATATTTACTTAATCTTTATTTCATTCTATCTATAGAGCTCAATTAAGAAGGGAGTCAGCTGGACAGCTGCCTTGGACACCAGTTCATCAAGCACATTAAAATAGCCCTAGGATAAATGTAAATACAATGCTAGTTAAGTCAGTTTTCCACATGAGACTCCTAACATAATTGGCAAAAATAGGTAACACACTCAAGTGGAAATTGGAAACACTTCTCCTGGTGCTGAACTTACTCTGCTGAGTTACTTGTGAAGCATAACTGCAAACTGCATGTTTCAATTACAGGCTGCTCCAGTAGCCTTGAGACAAGCTGGCTGAGAGTCAGTTGACATTCTAAAACTGAGTCAGGCATGGTGAAGTGGTTTCTTTTTTTGTTTTAATCTAAAAAAAGTGATTTAGTTCATTATCTACATTTCAACCCTTGGAATATGCCCCTAAGAAACATTGTGTTTCAGAAACTTAAATATAAATTGGAAATGAGAACAAGAATGGTGAAAGGTAGGAAATGATTTGTCAACCTGAAGACCATAAAATTAGAATGTGGGGTTATAATTTAAACAAAATGTAACACCATTTACCTAAGTAAGTTACTTTTCTTTGTGATTATGGGTTATTTAAAAAAAAGAACCCTGAAAGACAATTTGAACCAAGTTAAAAAGTTGGCTGAAAATGTATATATCCTATAAATAGAAAAGCAGCTTTGTTTCGGTGTCTATTAAAGAAATGTTAAATACATATTTGAAAAACATCAACTTCAAGGGGTATCTCCAGATAGTTGGACTGTCTAAAGTGTTGCCTTGTCCCCATCCAGCCTGGTCCCTGGTAAACACACTTGTATCCTTCACAAAAGAGACCTACAGATGTTAGTGTCATGTCAAGAAACTACTTTCAAGGAATAATTTTGTCAGAAGCCTGAGAACAAGAGATCGTATTTCCATCCTGGATCCTCAGACGTAAGCAACAGTCCATAGTCCGGAATTGCTGACAACTGTCATTTTTTGTTTTAGTTTTTTAAAAATATGAATTGACAGATGACATGAAATAGAGATGGGTATTAGAAATACCAGATATCAGAATTAGGATCCCAGGAGTCTGAAATGAGCTGATATAAAGAAACTGAACTTAGGAAGACTAAATATGAGAAAATTAAGTTTAAGTTTTACACTTAGGCATAAGAAGAAAAGGAAGAAAAAAAAAAAGGAAGAATGCAAAACTAACACGTTAGAATACTTTCTAACACCATACACAAAAATAAACTCAAAATGGATTAAAGATGTAAATGTAAGACCAAAAACTATAAAACTCCTAGAGGAGAACATAGGCAAAACACTCTCCGACAAATCACAGCAGGATCCTCTATGACCCACCTCCCAGAATATTGGAAATAAAAGCAAAAATAAACAAATGGGACCTAATTAAAATTAAAAGCTTCTGCACAACAAAGGAAACTATAAGCAAGGTAAAAAGACAGCCTTCAGAATGGGAGAAAATAATAGCAAATGAAGCAACTGACAAAGAATTAATCTCAAAAATATACAAGCAACTCCTGCAGCTCAATTCCAGAAAAATAAACGACCCAATCAAAAAATGGGCCAAAGAACTAAACAGACATTTCTCCAAAGAAGACATACAGATGGCTAACAAACACCTGAAAAGATCCTCAATATCACTCATTATCAGAGAAATGCAAATCAAAACCACAATGAGGTACCATTTCACGCCAGTCAGAATGGCTGCGATCCAAAAGTCTACAAGCAATAAATGCTGGAGAGGGTGTGGAGAAAAGGGAACCCTCCTACACTGTTGGTGGGAATGCAAACTAATACAGCCACTATGGAGAACAGTGTGGAGATTCCTTAAAAACTGGAAATAGAACTGCCTTATGACCCAGCAATCCTACTGCTGGGCATACACACTGAGGAAACCAGAACTGAAAGAGACACATGTACCCCAATGTTCATTGCAGCACTGTTTATAATAGCCAGGACATGGAAGCAACCTAGATGTCCATCAGCAGATGAATGGATAAGAAAGCTGTGGTACATATACACAATGGAGTATTACTCAGCCATTAAAAAGAATATATTTGAATCAGTTCTAATGAGGTGGATGAAACTGGAGCCTATTATATAGAGTAAAGTAAGCCAGAAAAAAAAAAAACACCAATACAGTATACTAACACATACATATGGGATTTAGAAAGATGGTAAAGATAACCCTGCATGCAAGACAGCAAAAGAGACACAGATGTATAGAACAGTTTTTTGGACTCTGTGGGAGAGGGTGAGGGTGGGATGATTTGGGAGAATGGCACTGAAACATGTATAATATCATATGTGAAATGAATTGCCAGTCCAGGTTTGATGCATGATACAGGGTTCTTGGGGCTGGTGCACTGGGATGATCCAGAGGGATGGTATGGGGAGGGAGTTGGGAGGGGGGTTCAGGATGGAGAACACATGTACACCTGTGGTGGATTCATGTTGATGTATGGCAAAACCAATACAATATTGTAAAGTAATTAGCTTCCAATTAAAATAAACTTATATTAGAAAAACTAACGTGAATAAGAATATAGACTTTCATGTAAATGAGCAAGATAAAAGGAGGGAATGCAAAATATGGGTACTTAATACTGATTGAGGTTACATGTGTAACTGAAAATCTGATGAGGGAGGAGAGGACGGCACTTGGGCAATTTCAGGAGGAAGCAAAGAAGCTCAGGATCTTCCTAGGTGTCAAAGTGGTAAAAAATCCACCTGCCAATGCAGACGATGAGGGTTCAATTCCTGGGTCAGGAAGGTTCCATGAAGAAGAAAATGGCAACCCACTCCAATATTCTTGCCTGGAGAATGCCATGGATAGAGGAGCCTGGTGGGCTATAGTCCATAAGGTTACAAGACAGTCAGGCATGACTAAGCAATGAGCATGGCTGATTTTACCATAAAACGCAGTAACAAACCAAACTTGGGATTCAATTTCAGGAGGCGAACAGAGACTTGAAACCCATTTTTGGATCCTGAAACTATCCACAGAATCTCAGATTAAGACTTCGATTGGGAGAACTATCTTAGAGTTCATACAACCACAGATATGAACACCAGCTTCACCACTACTACTAGGATAGCATTGGGCACGTTACTTAAATTTGATCAGCCTTACAATCCTCATCACAACATAGGAATAGAAACATTTACCTTTAAGGGTAGTGGTATGGTTAAAATGAGATCATTATTTAATAGATTCAGCTCCCAGTTAGTAAATATTCCCTCAATGGTTGATTATCATGGAGAAGATAGCATAGAAAAAGGACCCATGTGTTGTCTATGACTCAAAGGGAGTTACAGAGAGCTAGAAATTTGTTCAAAATAAAATGAAGTAAAATTGGTTCAGCTGCCAGGGAAAACAGTATAAAGATTCCTCAAAAGATGAAAAATGGAACCACTAAATGATCTAGCAATCCCACTCCTGAATATCTAAGAAAACAAAATTACTAATTAGAAAAGACATAGTTACCCCTGCTTTCACTGAAGCATTACTTAAATAGCCATGACATGGAAGCAGCCTATGTGTCTATCAGTAGGAGAATGGTAAAGATGTGGCATGCACACACACACACACACACACATGTGCACACACACACACAAGGGAATATTACTTAGTCATAAAAAGGAATGCAATAATGCCATTTACAGTAACATGGATGGACCTGAAGGGTGTGATGCTAAGTGACATAAGTCAGAAAAAGACAATACCATATGATTTCATTTATATGTGGAAACTAAAAACAAAATGAATGAACAAATATGGCAAACAGCAGGAGTTATAGGTAACAGAGGAGAAAACAGGTGGTTGTCAGAGTGGAAATAGGTAGGGGAAGAAAAGAAAGGTGAGAGAGATTAAGGGATGTAAAGTTCAGGAGAAAAATTAATGAGTCATGAATATGAAGTTTACAATATGGGAAACACAGTTAAGAGTTAATATCTTTGTAAGGTGACAGATTGTAGACTTATTGTGGTGATCATTCTGAAATGTACAGAAGGCCAATTATACTTCAAAAACAAACATATTTATAGAAAAAGAAGATTTGTGGTTACCGGAGATGGAGGACAAGGGGAAGTGGAATTGGATGAAGGTAGTGAAAGGGTACAAAATTTCAGTTATGAGATAAATTAGTATTGGGGATATAATGTATTTACCACACGGTAAATATATTACTGCTGAATTTCATATAAGAAAGCTGTTAAGACAGTCAAACCTAAGAGTTATCACAAGAAAAATTTATGTTTCTTTAATTATATATATATAAACATATATATACACATATATGAGATTATCGTCATTAAGCTTACTGTGGCAATCATTTCATGATGTATGCAAGTCAAATTAATGGTCTAAACCTCAAATGTAAATAGTGCTGTATGTCAACTATATCTCAAAATATTGCAGAACGAAAAGCACTGTCAGTTAAAAAAAAAAAAGAGCCAGAGATAAAGCATTCCATTGTTTGGAGCTACACTCTTCTAACCAACTTTCTCTTGAGGTATTGAGCCTTCCATCACTAGAGATGGTCAACCAGGATCTGAAGAAATGGTTACCAGTGACAACATAGACAAGCAAACAGAGGGCTGAATTAAGTCAAAATAGGCCAGCCTGGGTCTGTACACACTTGGCCAGGAGTCAGAGCACGGTGGGTGAGAGGCGTGGGAAGAGAATAGTGTGAACCAGACCTCTGTCTCCAAATTGAGACATGATATATGGCAACTGTCAAACTTGTTGGGTGACATCTTTACTCCTGTTTATAGGGAAAGTGTTGCTCAGTCATGTCAGACTCTGTGATCCCATGGACTGTAGCCTACCAGGCTCCTCTGTCCATGGAATTCTCCAGGCAAGAATACTAGAGTCGGTGCCATTTCCTTCTCCAGGGGATCTTTCCTATCCCAGGGATTAAACCCGGGTCTCCTGCATTGCAGGTAGATTCTTTACCATTGGCGCCACCAGGGAAGCCAGATTTGTAAGTTTTTTTTTTTTTTTTTTTTTTTTTTAATTCTTACATGTGTTCCCAAACATGAACCCCCCTCCCACCTCCCTCCCCATAACATCTCTGTGGGTCATCCCCATGCACCAGCCCCAAGCATGCTGTATCCTGCGTCAGACATAGACTAGCGATTCAATTCTTACATGATAGTATACATGATAGAATGCCATTCTCCCAAATCATCCCACCCTCTCCCTCTCCCTCTGAGTCCAAAAGTCCGTTATAGACAGCTGCGTCTTTTTCCTGTCTTGCATCCAGGGTCGTCATTGCCATCTTTCTAAATTCCGTATATATGTGTTAGTATACTGTATTGGTGTTTTTCTTTCTGGCTTACTTCACTCTGTATAATCGGCTCCAGTTTCGTCCATCTCATCAGAACTGATTCAAATGAATTCTTTTTAACGGCTGAGTAATACTCCATTGTGTATATGTACCACAGCTTTCTTATCCATTCATCTGCTGATGGACATCTAGGTAGACGGCTTCACAGCTGAATTCTACCAAAAATTTCGAGAAGAGCTAACACCTATCCTACTCAAACTCTTCCAGAAAATTGCAGAGGAAGGTAAACTTCCAAACTCATTCTATGAGGCCACCATCACTCTAATACCAAAACCTGACAAAGATGTCACAAAAAAAGAAAACTACAGGCCAATATCACTGATGAACATAGATGCAAAAATCCTCAACAAAATTCTAGCAATCAGAATCCAACAACACATTAAAAAGATCATACACCATGACCAAGTGGGCTTTATCCCAGGGATGCAAGGATTCTTCAATATCCGCAAATCAATCAATGTAATTCACCACATTAACAAACTGAAAAATAAAAACCATATGATTATCTCAATAGATGCAGAGAAGGCCTTTGACAAAATTCAACATCCATTTATGATTAAAACTCTCCAGAAAGCAGGAATAGAAGGAACATACCTCAACATAATAAAAGCTATATATGACAAACCCACAGCAAACATTATCCTCAATGGTGAAAAATTGAAAGCATTTACCCTAAAGTCAGGAACAAGACAAGGGTGTCCACTTTCACCGCTACTATTCAACATAGTTCTGGAAGTTTTGGCCACAGCAATGAGAGCAGAAAAAGAAATAAAAGGAATCCAAATTGGAAAAGAAGAAGTAAAACTCTCACTGTTTGCAGATGACATGATCCTCTACATAGAAAACCCTAAAGACTCCACCAGAAAATTACTAGAGCTCATCAATGAATATAGTAAAGTTGCAGGATATAAAATCAACACACAGAAATCCCTTGCATTCCTATACACCAATAATGAGAAAGTAGAAAAAGCAATTAAGGAAACAATTCCATTCACCATTGCAACGAAAAGAATAAAATACTTAGGAATATATCTACCCAAAGAAACTAAAGACCTATATACAGAAAACTATAAAACACTGATGAAAGAAATCAAAGAGGACACTAATAGATGGAGAAATATACCATGTTCATGGATCGGAAGAATCAATATAGTGAAAATGAGTATACTACCCAAAGCAATTTACAAATTCAATGCAATCCCTATCAAGCTACCAGCCATATTTTTCACAGAACTAGAACAAATAATTTCAAGATTTGTATGGAAATACAAAAAACCTCGAATTGCCAAAGCAATCTTGAGAAAGAAGAATGGAACTGGAGGAATCAACTTGCCTGACTTCAGGCTCTACTACAAAGCCACAGTCATCAAAACAGTATGGTACTGGCACAAAGACAGACATATAGATCAATGGAACAAAATAGAAAGCCCAGAGATAAATCCACACACATATGGACACCTTATCTTTGACAAAGGAGGCAAGAATATACAATGGAGTAAAGACAATCTCTTTAACAAGTGGTGCTGGGAAAACTGGTCAACCACTTGTAAAAGAATGAAACTAGATCACTTTCTAACACCACACACAAAAATAAACTCAAAATGGATTAAAGATCTAAATGTAAGACCAGAAACTATAAAACTCCTAGAGGAGAACATAGGCAAAACACTCTCAGACATAAATCACAGCAGGATCCTCTATGATCCACCCCCCAGAATTCTGGAAATAAAAGCAAAAATAAACAAATGGGATCTAATTAAAATTAAAAGCTTCTGCACAACAAAGGAAAATATCAGCAAGGTGAAAAGACAGCCTTCTGAATGGGAGAAAATAATAGCAAATGAAGCAACTGACAAACAACTAATCTCAAAAATATACAAGCAACTTATGCAGCTCAATTCCAGAAAAATAAATGACCCAATCAAAAAATGGGCCAAAGAACTAAATAGACACATCTCCAAAGAAGACATACGGATGGCTAACAAACACATGAAAAGATGCTCAACATCACTCATTATCAGAGAAATGCAAATCAAAACCACAATGAGGTACCACTTCACACCAGTCAGAATGGCTGCGATCCAAAAATCTGCAAGCAATAAATGCTGGAGAGGGTGTGGAGAAAAGGGAACCCTCCTACACTGTTGGTGGGAATGCAAACTAGTACAGCCACTATGGAGAACAGTGTGGAGATTCCTTAAAAAATTGCAAATAGAACTCCCTTATGACCCAGCAATCCCACTGCTGGGCATACACACCGAGGAAACCAGAATTGAAAGAGACACATGTACCCCAATGTTCATCGCAGCACTGTTTATAATAGCCAGGACATGGAAACAACCCAGATTTGTAAGTTTAAGCAAATAAGTATCCTTTGCAAAGTGTGATGTTTATGACTGAGAATACTGTAAATTATTAGATGTCTTTAGTAACTGCTGACTTGTAAATTTTGATTCATTTTCACATCAAGTTTCTTTTAAAACACCTTGACTACTCACGTGATGATAAAAAGAAATTTCCATGGGAAATAAAGTTGAGAACAAAGTCCCCGCCCGCCTCAAGAATTGCATGCGCCTTGCTCTAGCATCAGACCTGGCCATCACTTGCTCCCCTCTCAGTCCTTGCTCCCCATGGCCCTGAGGGAGTGTGGGCCCTAGAGGCCTCTAAGAGTAGGAGGTGAGAGGGAGCAGGTCTGGGAGTTGAAGTGTCATGGTGGAGCACCTGCAGTGAGATAGCAAGGACAGGCCCAGAAGCAATGGTGTCCAAAGAGAAGCAAGCAGTCAAAAATCTCAACTTGGAAAATGTCAACCAGGACAATGAGAAAAGGATGAAAACGAACAAGATGCTAATACAGTAGAGCCTCCAGCCCTCCCCTTGGGAGCTGTGAACACTGTGTACCTAGAAGAAATTGTAGGTGGTTCCGTGTTAGGCAGCCTATCCTGCAGTACAGATGGGACGTGACTCCGAGAGCCACAGGTAAGGATGAGAGAAGAGAATATGGAAAGGACTGGGAAGGAAGTGAGGAAGCTGATGGAATATCTGAGGGAAAAGCATTTGAGTCATAAACTGTGGACAGTTGGTGGTGTTAGAGAAGACTCTTGAGAGTCCTCTGGACTGCAAGGAAATCAAACCAGACAATCCTAAAGAAAATCAGTCCTGAATATTCATTGGAAGGACTGATGCTGAAGCTCTAATACTTTGGCCACCTGATGCAAAGAGTCAAATCATTGGAAAAGACCTTGATGCTGAGAAAGACTGAAAGTAAAAGAAGAGGGTGGAAGAGAATGAGATGGTTAGATAGCATCACTGACTCAGTGGACATGAATTTGAGCAAACTGTGGGAGACACTGGAGGAGGACAGAGGAGCCCGGCATACTGTAGGCCATGGGGTTGCAAGAGTCAGACATGACTCAGTGACTGAACAGTAACAACTGTGGGCAGTTGGCACACACCCCTCACCATGACCATCATGACGGCTTTCGCCTTATGCCTTGAATCCTGATGTTTTCCCTGAAGTTAACTGGGAGACACACATGCTTCCTAAACTTACATGTTTGTGATGTATATTTGTTGTAAACCTTTTGGTGTTACTTGTTTCCTGTGGGCCTATTACTAGCTTCTAACTGAATGCTGTGCTTCTGACCCAATCTCTAAGTTTCTGTCAGCAGGATAGGTTTACCTCTTGCATGGATGTTCATTATATGCTACTGCTAAGTCACTTCAGGGGCCTCCCTGGTGGCTCAGCTCGTAAAGAACCCCCCTGCAACGCAGGAGACCTCGGTTCAATTCCTGGGTTGGGAAGATCCCCTAGAGAAGGGAACGGCTAGCCACTCCAGTCTTCTGGCCTGGAGAATTCCATGGACTGTATGGACCCCGGGGTTGCAAAGAGTCACGCATGACTGAGTAACTTTCACTTTCGAGTCCCTTCAGTTGTGTCCAGCTCTTTGCAGTGCCATGGACGGCAGCCCACCAGGCTCCTCTGTCCGTGGGACTCTCCAGGCAAGAATACTGGAGCAAGTTGCAATGCCCTTCTCCAGGGGAATCTGAGTTTTACCTATTGCATGGAGAGATGTTCGTTATATATTATGAAACTAATAACACAGTATAAAGAAGCAAAATAATTAAAAAAAAATAAAGTCTTCTACTAAGGTCACTTCCTAAACCAAAGTCTTCCAATTCGGTAAACCTCGTGGCAAACGAGAATCCTAAAATAAGGGGCTGGGGTGGAAGGAATCAGGGAAAGGAAAGGGTGTTCTAAATATGTCCCATTTCAGGCGCTGTACTGGAAGAAATGCAGGCAAACCTGTCGTGGCATCACGAACACACTGCAAATGACAAAACTGTTCTCTCTGACAAGCTCTTGGGAAGCAACACAACACAGTATATCCTTTTAAGGCAGACTCAGGGGTGGGGAGGGAAGAGGGAAGCCATGAAGACCAAGTAAGACAAGGCATAAAACAGATAGATGCATTTGGGTTATCAGCTGTCATTGTGAAAACACGCAGACACACACAATGAAACAGGGAAGCCAAGCTACAGTATTGAAGACTTCTAAGCTTGTACTTTCAAAATATGTATGAATGTTGCTACTGGTGATCAAGAAAATGAGTGTGTTTGCTAATTAAATAAAGTATGGGTTCTTTTGGAAATCAGTAATTAATTGATTACTAAAGATAGCCAATCGCTGGAAGTCATGCTTACTACCTGAAGGGAATAACAGTGTCAAATAAGAGCATGTTGCCCATTCTCAGCTTAGCTTTCTGGAAGCTCATAGATTAGGTAGCCATCTGAGCCCTCCTGCATCCCACCTCAACACTCTAAATATTACATTTTTTATGATAGCTGAGAGTTTTCAGTCTTATATCTGTTGACAGAGCTGCTGATAATGCACTGTTACAGCAATCTGGTAAGAAATACCGGGATTTTTTTTTTTTTTTTCGCACTACTTCCTATGTGCAAAGTCACACTTACTAACTGTACATATTAATAACTAAAAAATAAAAACAAAATCCCTGTTCTTCACTCCCCTTACCTCCACTCACAACCAACCTCTTAAGCCTACTTTTCCTTATAGAACAAAAGGAACTCCATTCATTTCCTACTCATAAAAGATATTTTTAATTTCACAAACTGAACAGGCAAATATGTTTTCCTGTTTATTCATGAGCACCACTGGTTTGCATGAACCATGTTCCCTCTGGATGATCCACTCTCAGAGCAATCTTTCTCTACTAAGCAACAAAGCCACTGGGCTGGAGACTGCAAAGAAATAGACAGTAAATGAAAGGAAGAGATAAGTCCACAGTTTCAAAACTAACTGACGAATAAGTCGATAAAACATTTTTTTTTTTTTTCTGTTCTGGAAACTGAAAGATATCTTTTCTCTGATGAGGTGGCCAGTCAAGGCACACAGTCTGAAGTGCAGGTGTTTTGTCAGGTTCGGGGCATTATACATGCTGGACTTCAGATAAAATATTATAGCCCAACCTTTTTCAGGAGTCCTCCCGGAAGTGAAGAGTCATTGCTTTCCCAGGTCCTTCATCGAATCTTTAGATCACTCAGAAGCTGTGCCTGCACTTTCCTGCCGCTGTGTCATGCAATGCCACCTTGGACAGATCCACTCTTTCTAAAGGGAGGTTCCCGCTCAGTGGTTTCCCCTCGGCAGTGTAAGTAAAAGGTGAGAATAATTAAAGTTGTTCTATCATGACAAAGGTGGTCAGACAAGACCCCCCAGCACTGCTCTCTGATGGGTAAGTGAATCAGTCTGCACAAGGACCCCGGGATCTTTTGTGAAGAATCAGTTCTGATGAGATGGATGAAACTGGAGCCGATTATACAGAGTGAAGTAAGCCAGAAAGAAAAACACCAATACAGTATACTAACACATATATATGGAATTTAGAAAGATGGCAATGACGACCCTGTATGCAAGACAGGAAAAAAGACACAGATGTGTATAACGGACTTTTGGACTCAGAGGGAGAGGGAGAGGGTGGGATGATTTGGGAGAATGGCATTCTAACATGTATACTATCATGTAAGAATTGAATCGCCAGTCTATGTCTGACGCAGGATACAGCATGCTTGCGGCTGGTGCATGGGGATGACCCACAGAGATGTTATGGGGAGGGAGGTGGGAAGGGGGTTCATGTTTGGGAACGCATGTAATAATTAAAGATTTTAAAATTAAAAAAATTAAAAACTAATAAAAAAGATTAAAAAAATAAAAAAATAAAAGCCCTTCTGACAATGAAAAAAAAAAAGGCATGTGATATGGCAAAGATGGGAAAATAGGAACCTGGGAGTCTCAATTAAAGGGGGCAAATGCTACTTAGCTTGTGATACTTGATGCCACAGAGCAACTCAGGCCCATGATCTTGCAAGTTCTCCATTTTTAAGCTAAAATAAAACCTCTGGATTTATATGGGATTTGGGGGTGGGGAACTAATTAAAAGTTGTGCGATGCTGGAGCAGTGGTGGCACAGCGCTGGAGCAACGGTGAGGAGATACCCCATGTCCAAGGGCAAAGGAGAAGCCCTAGCAAGACGGTAGAGGGGTGAATTCACATTTAGAATCAAAGCCCGTATCTGCCAGAGATGCTCAGATGGCTCCAACATACCTTGTGTGCACCAGGACACAGAGACCTCACAAAGACTGAGACAGAACTGTGTTTGCGTGTCTCCTGAGGAGGTACAGGTCAGCAGTGGACTGCTGCCAGGGCGGGGCTCTGGGAGCAGTAGACCTGGGTAAGGAATAAGCCCTCTTGGAAGAGGTCGCCATTAACCCCACCACAGAGCCACCAGAACTTACACATGGCTGGGGAAACAGACTCTTGGAGGGCACAAACAGAACCTTGCACTCATCAGGACCCAGGAGAAAGGAGCAGTGACCCTACAAAAGACTGACCCAGACTTGCCCGTGAGTGTCCGGGAGTCTCTGGGGAAGGTGTGGGTCGGCGGTGGCCTGCTGCAGGGTTGGGAGCACTGAATGTAGCAAAGCCTGCATGGGACCTTTTGAAGGAGGTTGCCATTATCTTCATTACCTCCACCACAATTTGGCCTCAGGTCAAATAACAGGGAAGGAACACAGCGCCAGCCTTCAACAGAAAATTAGATTAAGGATTTAATGAGCTGGTGACAGAAGCAAGGTCCGATGCTATACAGAGCAATACTGCATAGGAACCTGGAATGTTAGGTCCATGAGTCAAGGCAAATTGGAAGTGGTCAAACAGGAGATGGCAAGACTGAACGTCGACGTTCTAGGAATTAGCAAACTAAAATGGACTGGAATAGGTGAATTTAAATCAGATGACCACTATATGTACTACTGCGGGCAGGAATCCCTTAGAGGAAATGGAGCAGCCATCATATTCAACAAGAGTCTGAAATGCAGTACTTGGAGAACGACAGAATGATCTCACTTCATTTCCAAGGCAAACAATTCAATATCACAATAATCCAAGTCTATGCCCCAACCAGTAACGCTTAAGAAGCTGAAGTTCAATGGTTCTATGAAGACCTACAAGACTGTTTAGAACTAACACCGCAAAAAGATGTCCTTTTCATTACAGGGGACTGGAATGCAAAAGTAGGAAGTCAAGAAATACCTGGAATAACAGGTAAATTTGGCCTTGGAGTACAGAATGAAGCAGGGCAAAGTCTACCAGAGTTTTGCCAAAAGAACGCACTCATGATATTACTCAGCCATTAAAAAGAATACATTTGAATCAGTTCTAATGAGATGGATGAACTAGAGCCTATTATACAGAGTGAAGTAAGCCAGAAAGAAAAACACAAATACAGTATACTAACGCATGTACATGGAATTTAGAAAGATGGTAACAATAACCCTGTATGTGAGACAGCAAAAGAGACACAGATGTATACGATAGTCTTTTGGACTCTGTGGGAGAGGGAGAGAATGGGATGATTTGGGAGAATGGCATTGAGACATGTATAATATCATATAAGAAATGAAGTGCCAGTCCAGGTTCCATGCAGGATACAGGATGCTTGGGGCTGGTGCACTGGGATGACCCAGAGGGATGGTACGGGGGTTCTGGATGGGAAACACGTGTACACCCATGGTGGATTCATGTTGATTTATGGCAAAACCAATACAATATTCTAAAGTAATTAGCCTCCAATTAAAATAAATAAATTTAAATTAAGAAAAGATTTTAAAAAAGTCTGGGAGGAGGCCAGAGAATCTGCATGTCAAACAACAATCCCAGATATGCTGTCTGTCCACAGACCAAAGTGCGTTGCTGTAAAAAGCACTGACTATAATATCTATTCTATCCATCTCAAAGGGATATTAATATCTAATTAAAGAATTAGATGGTATGACTAAAAAAAAAAAGAACGCACTCATCATAGCAAACAACATCTTCCAACAACACAAGACAAGTCTCTATGCATGGACCTCACCAGATGGTCAATACTGAAATCAGACTGACTATATTCTTTGCAGCCAAAGATGGAGAAGCTCTATTCAGCCAGCAAAAACAAGACTGAGAGCTGACTGTGGCTAAGATCATGAACTCCTTATTGCCAAATGCAGACTTAAATTGAAGAAAGTAGGGAAAATCTCTAGACCATTCAGGTATGACCTAAATCAAATCCCTTACGATTGTACAGTGGAAATGAGAAACAGATTCAAGGGACTAGATCTGATACACACAATGCCTGAAGAACTATGGATGGAGGTTTGGGACACTGTCCAGGAGTCACTATTCAACACCATCACCAAGAAAAAGAAATCCAAAAGGTAAAATGTTGTCTGACCAGGCCTTACAAATAGCTGAGAAAAGAAGAAAAGCGAAGGGCAAAAGAGAAAAGGAAAGATATACCCATCTGAATGCAGAGTGCCAAGAAACAGCAAGGAGAGATAAGAAATCCTTCCTCAGTGATCAATACAAAGAAATAGAGGAAAACAATAGAATGGGAAAGACTAAAGATCTCCTCAAGAAAATTAGAGATACCAAAAGAACTTTTCATGCAAAGATCAGCACAATAAAGATAGAAATGGTATGGACCCAACAGAAGCAGAAGATATTAAGAAGAGGTGGCAAGAATACACAGAAGAACTATACAAAAAAGATCTTCACGACCCAGATAGCCACAATGGTGTAATCACTCACCTAGAGCCAGACATTCTGGAAGGAGAAGTCAAGCGGGCCTTAGGAAGCATCACTATGAACAAAGCTAGTGGAGGTGATGGAGTTCCAATTGAGCTATTTCAGATCCTGAAAGATGCTGCTGTGAAAGTGCTGCACTCAATATGCCAGCACATTTGGAAAACTCAGCAGTGGCCACAGGACTGGAAAAGGTCAGTTTTCATTCCAATCCCAAAGAAAGGCAATGCCAAAGAATGCTCAAACTACTATACAGTTGCACTCATCTCACATGCTAGAAGAGTAATGCTCAAAAATCTCCAAGCCAAGCTTCAACAGTACATGACCTGTGAAATTCCAGATGTTCAAGCTGGTTTTAGAAAAGGCAGAGGAACCAGAGATCAAATTGACAACATCAGCTGGATCATGGAAAAAGCAAGAGAGTTCCAGAAAAACAGCTATTTCTGCTGTATTGACTACACCAAAACCTTTGACTGTGTGGATCACAACAAACTTGGAAAATTCTTCAAGAGATGGGAACTCTTGAGAAATCTGTGTGCAGGTCAGGAAGCAACAGTTAGAACTGGACATGGAACAACAGACTGGTTCCAAATAGGAAAAGGAGTACGTCAAAGCTGTATATTGTCAGCCTGCTTATTTAACTTCTATGGAGAGTCCATCATGAGAATTGCTGGAATGGATGAAGCTCAAGCTGGAATCAAGACTGCCGGGAGAAATATCAATAACTTCAGATGCAGATGACACCACCCTTACGGCAGAAAGCAAAGAACTAAACAGCCTCTTGATGGAAGTGAAAAAGGAGACTGAAAAAGTTGGCTTAAAACTCAACATTCAGAAAAACTAAGATCATGGCATCTGGTCCCATCAGTTCATGGCAAAGAGATGGGGAAACAGTGGAAACAGTGGCTGACTTTATTTTGGGGAGCTGCAGATGGTGACTTCAGCCATGAAATTAAAAGACACTTGCTCCTTGGAAGAAAAGTTATGACCAACCTAGACAGCATATTATAAAACAGAGACATTACTATGCCAACAAATGTCTGTCTAGTCGAACCTATGGTTTTTCCAGTAGTCATGTATGGGCATGAGAGTTGGACTACAAAGAAAGTTGAGTACCGAAGAACTGATACTTTTGAACTGTGGTGATGGAGAAGACTCTTGAGAGTCCCTTGGACTGCAAGGAGATCCAACCAGTTCATCTTAAAGAAATCAAGTCTTGAATATTCATTGGAAGGACTGATGCTAAAGCCAAAACTCCAATACTTTGGCCACCTGATGTGGAGAACTGACTCATTTGAAAAGACCCTGATGCTGAGAAATACTGAAGGCAGGAGGAGAAGGCGACAGAGGATGAGATGGTTGGATGGCATCACTGACTCAATGGACATGAATCTGAGTAAACTCCAGGAGTTTTTGATGGACAGGGAGGCCTGTTGTGGTGTAGTCCATGGGGTTGCAAAAAGTCAGACACAACTGAGCGACTGAACTGAACTCATTAAAAATGTTAGGAAGACCAAACAGGCCAATTTTCCAAACTAAATATATACACTGAGCACTAGTCTTCAAATTTTACTTTTGGCCTCTGATAATCAACTTATCTCAAATTGATAGTTTTCTCCAAAATCTCACCACCAGGTATAAAATTCCAATCAGTTAATGACATATTTCAGGAAGAAATATACATGAAAAGGTTTAATTTCCAACTTCTGGATGACTTGTAAGACTTCATACACTCCTGACCCTTCACTCTTCCAAATCACATAGTGCTTTCATCTCCTTGTGGCCACCAGAGTGGGCATACATTATTAAAGGGCTAATGAATACAGGCAGCTTTCTGCTGAGTTTGTCATTGTGATTAAAGAGTGAAGTGTATGAAGGAAATATCTGTATTCTTCCCCGTGCCATATTTTTTTCTGAGAAACTACCTTATCACAATTAAAATCCAGTTCATAGTATACCAACATTTTTCCCTGCAAACACGACAGCATTCATTATGCCAGAAGAACTGACATCCTGTTCACTTTTTGACTGCACATTAAATTCTCACATGGAAAGCAGTCAGTACATAGATAAGCATGGCTTGGGGGAACTTAAATTGGCTTGTGTGAGATTAAACATGTGACTTTAAAAGGCTTTTCCTTCAGGAATGCCTTTTCCTTCAACTGTGGAACTAATGCAAGTGGTTCCTACTATTTCTTGAGTTCTGTTTTATCCACGTCATCTAGGTTTCTGTTGAAAGGCTGAGGAGTGTCCAGGAATTATTTTACTCTAAATGGCCAGTTGGACAAGCAATAAGCATTTATTAAGTACCAAATAGAAAAAATGAGGAAGGAAGAGAGTGAGGGAAGGAGGGGTAAAGAAAGAAACAAAAAATGTAATACTGGCCTTTACGACGCTTGCTGTCTGGTTGCACTAGCAACCATATACCAACCTGAGAATACTTTCAAAGGAACCCAGCACAATTTTTGACTACCAACATGTGCACGCAGTGCTGCAAAGCAGAATGTGCCAGCCCTGATACAAACTTGAGCCAATCTGAAAGCAGCAAAAAGTTTTCACAGAAACTTGAGTACTTCCTTTTGGTATGCATATATTTTTTAAAAGCTACCATGTGAATGTTCATGAAATCTCAGGAAAGATTCTAAGCACTCTGCATGTATGAATCTCCACAACTAGGAGGTAAACGTATTATCTTCACCATTCAGTTGAGGTGTTGGAAGCTTACAAAGGTTGAGTAAATTGCTGAGAATTAAACAACCAGAAAATTGGGATTTGTAACCAGTTCTCCCTGACTCAAAAGCCAAGAACAGTTTTAATTACCAGGAGACACTGTTCAGTCCCCGGAACATTGCCTGGCACAAAGGAAGCAACCCATAAATGTGTGATCGAAGCATGGTTCCTTGGACAGTTACTCATCACTAGCCACAAAGATTTTTCTTAGCCATTTCAAAAATGCCTTCATGATTTAAATGTTTTGAATCAGCACAATGCTTGAAAAAACATATGATATATGATGTCATGCATTATTATATATAACACTTTAATTAATAAACTCGTTCTCTTTCTAGTTACATTTTAAAAATTGTACTTGAAATACCTTGACAATTTCTATCATGTCTTCTAAAAATAAATATTTCTAAATTAAGTTACATTCCAGAAAACAAGTATCTGATATTTCGCAAAGGAACATAAAGGTAAGGGTTTAGCAGGCTCGATTGTCCTTGGCCAAATCACTATTCTTCACTGGATATCAATTTCAGGGATGGTTTCAAAAGCATGCACCTTCCAGGTTTTCAAGTCTATGGTTCTGCGATTTGGAAACATGAATTGGTTTGGGATAAACTAATCAATAAAGAAATCTTTGTTACTTATAGCCTTAAGGCAACATGGAGCCAGAAGGGATGGATGGAAAACCAGGACTCCTTGATCCACTTGGGAAAGAAGGAAACTAATTTGTCTGTAGGGACTACTGGATTCCAAGGCTCTGATTAGTTAAAACAGAATTTGGATATAAAAACATAAGATACCATTAAATAACTGGCAATCTTCTAGTTTAGACCTAAAAAGAGTTTTCCCTAATGGAGTAAATAAAATTCTACACATAGTAGGTACTCAGTATTTGTTGACTGAATTAATATTTTCCTCTCATATTCTGAGAAAGCAAGTAAAGCACATCAAAGGGGCAATGGAGATTTGCTTCTGAGGAAGAAACTAGGAATTCAACAGCAGATGTGCTTTCAAAATTTCAGAAAGTAGAGGATCTTTGTCGATGAATCGATTCTCAGGGCTCTATATTCCCAGACATTTTTCTGATGTGATGTACATTTTCAATGAAGGTGAACAATTTACGAGATAATTATAAGAAAACCAAATTCGGATATCCACTCCAAACCAACTGTCAAAACTTTTATTTTCAGTGTCATCTCTGCATTCTCAAAGATGAAACACTTTGGGGAAAAGAGTGCTTATAACAGTGAAAAAAGTTATTTTCTGTCAATTAGTACAGGATAAAAAGACAGAGAATCTACCACTACTGCATTCAGCAAGTGAAGGCCAAGGGATCTGATCTAGCAATGGGGACAGGCATGAGCAAGCACTAGCTGTGCGTCTTGGAATCCCAATGCAGATCTAGAATTCACGGCAGGGCTCCATTCTTGGGATGTGTGTATGGGAGGAGATGAGGAGGAGAAGCAAGGCATGCTTAGTTCTGTCAGCAGAACCAACATGGTACACAGTGGAAGATTGAGTAAACTGACTTAGATAGCTTCCTGGAACTTATTGTGGCCCTAATGGATTCTTATGTAAGCAGGACTCTAAGGAGTTAACTTAGCTTCATCATTGAAACTGTGATTCTGGTCCTGAAGGTAGCTTAGGGTTGGCAATCAGAAATTCTTTACCTCTATCAATTTGCCCCTGCTTCTTCCCAATGAACATTACAAAAGTCCTCTGAAAATGGATGGTGGTACTAGATACTCTGGGTCAGTTCAGTTCAGTCGCTCAGTCGTGTCCGACTCTTTGCGACCCCATGAATCGCAGCATGCCAGGCCTCCCTGTCCATCACCATCTCCCGGAGTTCACTCAGATTCACGTTCATCAAGTCCGTGATGCCATCCAGCCATCTCATCCTCTGTCATCCCCTTCTCCTCCTGCCCCCAATCCCTCCCAGCATCAGTCTTTTCCAATGAGTCAACTCTTCTCATGAGGTGGCCAAAGTACTGTAGTTTCAGCTTTAGCATCATTCCTTCCAAAGAAATCCCAGGGCTAATCTCCTTCAGAATGGACTGGTTGGATCTCCTTGCAGTCCAAGGGACTCTCAAGAGTCTTCTCCAACACCACAATTCAAAAGCATCAATTCTTCAGCGCTCAGCTTTCTTCACAGTCCAACTCTCACATCCATACATGACCACAGGAAAAACCATAGCCTTGACTAGATGGACCTTTGTTACTCTGGGTATGAAGCTGAAATTGATCAAGATGCAAAGATTTGTCACCTTGAAATTCCCATACCAATGCTCCAGCGGAAGAATTAATTAATTCATCTATATTCCAATGAGGACCTACCAGGGAACTATCAGCTGTGAAAAACAGAGAGAAAGAGGAAGGAACTAAAAAATGACTACTTGGGCCCAAGTTCTGGCTCGGATTTTGTAGAAAGTAACAAGTAATTTGATTCTGGGAACAGGCGAAGTGAATGTTACGACAGTTATAAAGATGTAGGGAAGGGTGGATTCAGGAAGTCTCCTGGGCAAATTAATTGGCTTATTTAGAACTGATTTGTTTTATGAAGGAATAATTAGATATAAAGTAGGAAAGGAAGGAATAGGAAAGGCTGATTATGACACTGGAATTCTGAATTACTATACAGAAGAACAACAGGGAGGCACTGTAGATTAGAGAACAAGGATGAGATACAAAGAAGAGAGTATTTATGGAAGATGGTTCTGGCAGGTGTGTGTGGGATGGATTGGTAGAGGGAGGAGTGAGATGACAGAAATGCGCTGAGAAGCTATTTCAGGAACTTCTGTGAAGTTTTTGTCTAGGGCAGTGGTCCTTATTTTCAAGTGACAAAATGCTCTACTGGAGGGTCTAATTTGGAAGACAAGAAGAATAAAATAATCATTACCAAGTTGGTTCTCATCTCTCCCTTGAATCCCTTCATCCATAATAGGGGAATATTTATAGGTACTTAGTTATAACCTAAACATTTTTACAGAAAACTTTAATCTGGCAGCTGGAAACGAGAAAGAATTTCCTTTGCTCACTCCCTCTTTCACTCCCATGTAGCATGGGACGGGATGCTCAGAGACTGAGAAAATGTTTGAGAAGCGTGTATACCAAGGAATCTGTAAATTATGGTTCTCAACCAGGTGGTCAGTGGCCAAGATGAACTTGTAATGACTCAGAGAAATTACATTACTATTTGTAATAGTGAATGACGATAATGAGGATGACAATGACAAGAATGTTCACCATTTCGAGGAAATCTGCTATGTACTAGAAACTGTGCCCTGTAGGCATTTCACACACACTGTCTTGAATCATCACCATAGTCTTGCCTACTAGGCACAGTTGGGCTACTCCAATCTTAGACAAGATGAGACAAGTTGCTTAAAAGACTTGCTCAAGCTCTCAGCTTATTGAAAAACAAAGTCTGGATTTGAACACAGGCATGTTTGAGTCTATAGTACATGGTTCCCACTATGTCACTAATTTGAAGAATGACAGAAAAAGGACACAGTGTCTCATGAGCTTGTAAAATATAATTTATGGTCAGATTCGAGCACTACCATATGTGATTAATATATCTGTCCTCAATGTTTGAGAGAAACTCAGATTCAGAGGTGCCAATATTTAGCAAATTTGAATGTGTTATCTAATAGAGGTAAACAAAAACCTGAGATGAAAATCTGTTTCATCAGTATTTTGGTAGCATTACCAATATCTTTGTAGAAACAGAGATAAGTAGGATGCTATTTTAAAAGATGCTATCTTATCACACATTATTTCGCTAGCAAGCAGTCTATTATCCGTGGACACTTAGCCAATGTTATAATAGACTTGTTGGAAGCCTAGTGGAAATAAAAGTTTATGAGGCACAGCTTTATCTTTAAAACTGAAGTAATTCAGACTTCGAACTTTTAAAGAGATCAGTTCTACATAATTTATTCAATAAAATGCCGAACCCTAACTACATTTTATTTGTATATTATGTAAATGTGCAAATTACCTTTAATCGTTTGAATAATAATTCTGACAGCTGAGGCTTGTTCCCTCATGGAGAGCACCCTCCATCCTACCCCTGGTCAGTCTTCCTGGTTATCTCTCACTCCTCCCCCTTGAAGGGTGCCTGGGTGTCTGCTGACAAGGCTGCCCTCACTTTCTAGGCAGCCTCACTACCTCCCTGTCCAACACCTTGCCCAAGTCTCAACAGCAGCTACTATATCACATGGCTTAGTAACAGAAGGGCAAAGTGAGCTACAGAGGTGTACTTGCCCTTGTTTATACAGCTTGAAGGTGAGCCTGCTGAGATACTGATCCCATCCGCTTAACCATCCTGTGAGACTTGTACAGGATGCACACTTTATATATTTTTGCATCTGGGGACTTAGTAAGATGACGAACATGTTAGAGGAACTCAATGAAGAAATGAACAAATACTCTGAACTCGAAGGGGGCTTTAGCTGCAGCCAACACTGTGCTTACTATCTACCCACAGGGACTGTCAAACAGACAGTGAGTGAAAAGGCAGTAACTGAGTACTTGCTCTACACTACTTTCTGGAGAAAAAGGCAAAACAGATAGCTTGAAAAATTGATCTACTTCTCCCTCCCCACTGCTCACCACCTCAAGGCCCAGTTAACAGGCACCATCGAGCTGGCTCACTTTGCAGAGGTCTCTTCTCTTGCCATGTGCCAGATTTGTTTTCCCCAGACATCGTACAGAAAGGGCTCTGCTCAAAGCTTTCAACAGTTTTCTGTTTTCTACGTGTTTAATCAAAATCTCACCTCAGCCTATAGATCTCTCTAACCCAGGCTTATTTCTCATTATTTCCCCAAATGCATCTTTTAATTTTCACAGTGTCACAAAAATAGTCTTACAATTCTCCTGAATTTCATTTTGTAGCCTGTAATTTTCTGAGTATACTGTCTGTTGAAGACTGACTTTTAAATTTTCAATATTTGCAAAAAGTCAAAAGAAGACTAATACTCTGTGACTCGTGAAAATGATAAAAAATGCAAAATTCAAAATCGATAAAGTTTTACTGGGATGCAACCAACTTGTTTATATAGAATCTAAAGGCTGCTTTTATGCTGTAACAGTACTGGTGAGGTACCACAAAGACCATTTGGCCCAGACAGCCTCAAATATTTACCGGATGCAGTTTATGGGAAAAGTTTGGGATAATGGGATCAAACAATGATATCCAATTGTTGAGTATCTACGCTATATGAGACACATGTCTATTCACTCATTATTTCATCGAGACCTCTCATCTGGGGAAGATAGGTATTTTTTTTCTCACTGTAGATAAGAGACGAGGACTAAACAACTGGACTAACAAGTTTGCGAATCAGAAGCAGAGCTAAAAATCCTTGGATTTCACAGGTCACTCACAGTTTTTCCTCTGTGATGAGCTCGCTTTCCATATACTTGAGAACAAATGAATACATCAATAAGTGTGAAATCACACAGTATACACTGAATACATAAGCAATGTGGGATGCCAAGTAATGAAGTGGCTCTAGAGAAATCCAGCCAATTTAGGAAAAGTCTTTGGGCATCAATATAGCTTCTTGGTTTCTTTCTTCTCAATTCCTAACTTTACCTGGCACATAGTTGCTTTTTTTTCCCCTCTAAGTTAAACATTAAACAATTGCAGATCCTTTCAGGTAGAACTTCAAAATTCCTTTTTATCACTTTTGTCTTTTATCTGTTGATCAATTTGTTCTTTAAAAGAACAGACTTTTTTCAAAGTACAATACTGTGCCTTGAGTCCCATAGTACAAATTTTAAAATCAGCCTTTCATACCACTGAGCTATCTGAGTTACCTAAGGTTACTGTCCTTTATTTTCCAGGACATACAGAATGGATTAAAGAGAAAAAGACAAAGGAAAAGGTTAAAGTTTTCCCCAAAGCACCTGTATCTTGAACCTCACAGTCAAAACTAAGGAGAATCACAGTGATATGGAAAGTAAACAAAAGAAATCCAGCCAAGATAATATAGGTAAACTCGTGTGATTTTTTTCTTTTAATGACCCAAGTGAAACTGATGCATTCTGACTTATAGTTAGTTCTGGCTCATGTTTAGAAATAATTGACTGTGTAGCAGGTCCCACGCTTAACCCTTGTAAAGAAAACTGATCCTTAAGAGAACAGTATTTTTTCCACAGCTGTCTTCTGGACTTGCCTCTAATAATCAGAGCCAACATTTATAAATCATCATATATGTTTTATGCTCTCTACATATATTAATGTATTTAACCCCCCAATGGCATTGTGCGGTGGGTAATATTAATATTAACCCCATTTCATAGGTGAATAGCAGAGGTACAGGGAGGTTGGGGGAGTTGCCTACTGCCATTCAGTTAGCGATGAAACCAGGACTGAACAAATGTAATTCAGAGTGTATACCTCTAAGTAAATGACAGACTGCTTATGGCTTGCTTTTGGATGTTTCACTACCATTTAACTAAACATGAAATGGTTAAGTATATCATTTAATTAAATATTTTCATTGCATAATTTGGTGACTGCTCCCCAAGAAAAGCCTGTTCATTTGATTTTCAGTATCTTTTCCTAAGGCGTAGCTATGATGAAGATGGATTCCCCCAAAAGAGTTTTGATAAAAGCATTTACAAATAAACCAAAAAAAAAAAAGCAACTTCAAACATGTCCTTGTAGGAAATTCTAAATCTCATTTAGTAGTCTTGAACATTTTAGCATTTACGTGAAGATACTGAAAACATCTATGTCTATAACTTGTCTGGAAAGTAATTTCACATTTTTAATGAAGAAAGATGATCAGTGTAACAGCAGATTATCATGTTTTAAATACAGCAACACACACACACAAAATCAATATGAAGTCATTAATCTAGTCAGAATGGAGACGACCTAGAGGCCAAAGATTGTCCAGATTGCAATGATTTTTTTGTAATGACATTCTTATTACAAATCTATTTGTGCAATTTTGAAATAATCAGTCCTAAGAACATAGCAAATTACGCTGAGAAGAAGAAAAACAAGGGAAAAAAGCAAACCCTTTTGCTTTCTCTCAAATTGCACTGGTTTAAGATAAAAGGAATAGCTCTAATTCCCCTATTGTCACAGTTTCATTTATTTTGTTAGTTCAGTGGGACCACTTAACACCATTTACTTTAGAGCAGAAACATACATTTTTTTTTCCTATTCTCTACCTCATTCCAAAATAAATTTATGGAGTCAAATAGACTATAGAAGAAAATCATTTGTCATGCACTTTGTTCCAGGTTTACACAGTAAGGTATTTTTAAAAAATCAAGGGAAGGTATGATGACTGCTAAACCCATCTCTCATCCCTAAGTTAGATTCAGGAGACATTTGTAACATAAGATTTTTCCATTCTTGCACTATCTCCAAATCTCAGCTATCATCATTGTAAACAGGTGACAGAAAGAGGCTGATTCAATTTTCCACAAAACGGCCACCTCTAAATTAAATGTAGCCTGGGAGCTGTCCTGCTATGTTCTGATGGTAAGAATTACTGAATTAATCAGGTAATTACAAAAATTATTTTCTGAGTCCCTACACTTATTTAGGTAAATTTCTATACTATCCTTCTGTTCCTAAAGAAACCAATGAGTATTTTTGAGCTTGATTTATTTTCTTAGGATGCCATTTTAAGCTAAAAAAAATCGTAACAGAAGATGCATTTTCTAAATAAAAGCAGAGTAGTCGATGCTCAAGGGTTTCATATTGGTCTTGGTTGCTGAAGTTTATCGTAGCGCCACATTATGTATCACTTTCATTACAATGCTTTGGCTGTAATTATCTTATGTAAAAATACAGTCAATACTGTGAAAGCAATCACAGATCTAGAAAGTGGCAGAATTAGTGTCAGATGCAGTATCATTGCATATGCTTTGCTCTCTCATTTTAACGCTGATCTGTCTGGATTATGGATCCATATTTATTCTGAGTAACCCCATGACAATATAATGAGGGAAATCTTGTTTCAATCACAGATTTGTGGATTAATGAAAACCAATACTATAAAGCAATGTTATCCTCATCTTTTCAAGTATATTGAGGTAATTTTGCTTCCAGTTACAGTGGTGTAGTTTCTATTAGACTACAGAGAAAAACTGTAAACTCTGAGTAAAACTACCTGAAGGCATTGGAGAACAGCAAAGCGTAGACCAAATGTTGGAGAAGGAGGGCGGGGCGGGGGTGGGGGGGCGCGGGGAACACGAAGGAATATAAACTTGCAAGAAGGTAACAACACAGGAAGGATTCTGTTTTTATTAATATATTTTTCCTATCAGAGGACAGGCCCTAGTCAACACCATTTGAGGTACTACAACTCAGACATAAGCCTGCAGTTTTACTGTTGAGAAGACCCAAAGGATAAAGTTAGAGATGCCACAAGTTAGTGAGAATGGTACTAAGGAAATATAGTCAGAAAGGGAAAATTCCGTATTCTGGGCATACACCCTGCCCAAGTCTCCAGCTGACCCCATGAACAGATCAGACTCCGAGGAGCCCAACTAAGCCAAAAGAGCTGCACAAAGATTCCAGCTACTAAAATTACAAAAGAGATAGGGGTTTAGTCAAGTTGACTGCTAATTTTGTTTTCAATATGCATCAGAATATAATAGAATACAGAGCTTCTCCATCATTGACAAAAATCAAATATAAAATTCAAAATTTAGATATATACAGAAACAGGAAAATATGGCACATAATCAAGAGAAAAGGAAATTAATTTAGGCTGAGCTTGAAATATCCAATCAGCAGGAAATCATTTAAAAATAACTAGTATCAAAAGTGCAAATAACGGAAACAAAAACAACTGAAAATATCTCAAACTAAAAAGCCTCTGTACAGTAAAATAAATAATCAACAAGATGAAAAGGCAGAATGGGAAAAAAAAATTTTTTCCCTACAGAATGGGAAAAGTATCTGCAAACCACCTAACTTCTCCAGGGTTAATATCCAAAACATACAGGGAAAAGAAACAACTCAAGTGCACGCACACTCACACGCACACACAAATAATTCAATTTAAAAAAGAGCAAAGGACCTGAACAGCTATTTTTCCAAATAAAATATTCAAATAGCTGACAGATACATTAAAATGTGCTCAAAGTCACTAACCATTATGAAAATGCCAAAAATAAAAAAAATAGAAGTAGATATCACCTCATCCATTAGAGGGCTTCCCTTGTAGCTCAGATGGTAAAGAATCCACCTGCAATGCAGGAGACCCAGGTTCACTCCTTGGGTTGGAGAGATCCCCGGGAGAAGGGAAAGACTACCCACTCATGCACTCTATAGACCATGGGGTTGCAAAGAGTGGGACACGACTGAGCCACGTTCACTTTCACTTTCACCTGTTAGAATGATTTGATCAAAAAGACAAGAAATCAAAAGTGTTGGTAAGGATGTGGAGAAAATGGAATATTTGTGCACTCTTGGTGGAAATGCAAATTGTACAGCCATTATAGAAAACACTAAAGACATTTTTCAAAAAATTAAAAATAGAACCACTATATGATCTCACATGCTAGTAAAGTAATGCTTAAAATTTTCCAAGCCAGGCTTCAGCAGTATGTGAACCATGAACTTCCAGATGTTCAAGCTGGTTTTAGAAAAGGCAGAGGAACCAGAGATCAAATTGCCAACATCTGCTGGATCATCGAGCAAAAGAGTTCCAGAAAAACATCTTTTTCTGCTTTATTGACTATGCCAAAGCCTTTGACTGTGTGGATCATAATAAACTGTGGAAAATTCTGAAAGAGATGGGAATACCAGACCACCTGACCTGCCTCTTGAGAAACCTGTATGCAGGTCAGGAAGCAACAGTTAGAACTGGACATGGAACAACAGACTGGTTCCAAATAGGAAAAGGAGTACGTCAAGGCTGTATATTGTCACCCTGCTTATTTAACTTCTATGCAGAGTACATCATGAGAAACGCTGGGCTGGAAGAAGCACAAGCTGTAATCAAGATTGCCAGGAGAAATGTCAATAACCTCAGATTTGCAGATGACACCACCCTTATGGCAGAAAGTGAAGAGGAACTAAAAAGCCTCTTGATGAAAGTGAAAGAGGAGAGTGAAAAAGTTGGCTTAAAGCTCAACATTCAGAAAACTAAGATCATGGCATCTGGTCCCATCACATCATGGCAAATAGATGTGGAAACAGTGAGA
Source organism: Budorcas taxicolor (assembly GCF_023091745.1). Classification (NCBI taxonomy): domain Eukaryota; kingdom Metazoa; phylum Chordata; class Mammalia; order Artiodactyla; family Bovidae; genus Budorcas; species Budorcas taxicolor. The sequence goes on from NC_068910.1 coordinate 37,805,133, forward strand.
AACTTTACTTTCTTGGGCTCCAAAATCACTGCAGATGGTGATTGCAGCCATGAAATTAAAAGACGCTTGCTCCTTGGAAGGAAAGTTATGACCAACCTAGACAGCAGATTCAAAAGCAGAGACATTACTTTGCCAACAAATGTATGTTTACTCGAAGCTATGGTTTTTCCAGTAGTCATATATAGGCATGAGAGTTGGACTATAGAGAAAGCTGAGTGCTGAAGAATTGATGCTTTTGAACTGTGGTGTTGGAGAAGCCTCTTGTAGAGTCCCTTGGACTGTAGAGATCCAACCAGTTCATCGTAAAGGAAATCAGTCCTGAATATTCATTGGAAAGACTGATGCTCAAGCTGAAACTCCAATACTTTGGTCACCTGTTGTGAAGAACCAACTCACTGGAAAAGACCCTGATGCTGTGAAACAGTAAAGGTGGGAGGAGAAGGGACAACAGAAAATAAGAGGGTTGGATGGCATCACTGACTCAATGGACATGAGTCTAAACAGGCCCCAGGAGTTGGTGATGGACAGGGAAGCCTGATGTGCTGCAGTCCACAGGGTCGCAAAGAATCGGACATGACTGAGCAACTGAACTGATGCCTTTACAACATGGTAGCAATTTGATAAAATCTACTTTCTCATTTAATGATAATATCTCCAGCCCAGACTGTCGAAGTTCCACAACATATTTCTTAGGAACATACATAAGTTCCTCCTTAAATGCATTTTGTTCTTCTTTCTAAAATTCACATTTACATTGTCACTGCTGCTGCTAAGTCACTTCAGTCATGTCCGACTCTTAGCAACCCCATGGACTGCAGCCTACCAGGCTCCTCCGTCCATGGGATTTTCCAGGCAAGAGTACTGGAGTACATTGTCACTACTCACATCCTTTACTATTTCACACTGTGTCTTGCCTGTGTTCCTTCTCTAACCCTATTTTCCTCAGATCTTTCATTCACACTTCCTACTAGGTCATTCTTTACAAAATATGGGTACAACACAGCTCCAATATTTGCATAAGTCAATATAGTCTTAAAATAATATTTGAATCTGGAATAACCTAAAATTTCATTCATCTATTATTTGGCTAATGCCTTCAACCTTATTTTCTATAATATCTTTATTCAAGGCCTCAGAAAAAAGGCAAGCCACATATCATGTAAATATTTAAAAGGTATAAATCAAGCAACATAGTAAATAAAATCTGCTTTGTATTTCTACTTTTATATACTTCCATATGAATAAAATTTAAAAATATGTGCAAATATGTTTTTATGATTTAAAATGAGCAATGTTTTACCATATGTAAAACAGATAGCTATTTGGATGTTGCTGTATAATACAGGGAGCTCAGACTAGTGCTCTGTGATGACCTAGAGGGGTGGGATGGAAGAGAGGCTTAAGAAGGAGGAAATATATGTATACTTATGGTAAATTCACATCATTTTAGACAGAAATCAATACAACACTGTAGAGCAATTACCCTCCAATAAAAAATAAAAGAGATAGCTAATGTAACTATGCTAAAGGTTTACATAAGGAAATAAAGGAAAATATGCACTTAGTAAATAAACAAATAAGGAATCTCAGCAGAGAAATAGCAAGTATACAAAAGAATGAAATGAATTTTTAATCCATTAAAATAAAGAGTTAATTCAATTAGGTTAAATAGCAGACTGGGGAGAAGTAGGAATAGGTACCCTTAAAGATAAACATATAGAGAGCATTTAATCACAAGAAAAGAGCAAGGGCAAAGGGCTGAAAAAAATAAACATAGCCCCAGAAAGCCATGGGACAAAATAAAATGGTCTATCATAAAGGTACTTGGATTCCAGAAAAGAAGATAAAGGGGATACAAAAAATATTTTAAAATAAAGGCAAAATTTTGTCTAAAATGTGGTTGAAGACATATATTTACAGATTTAAGAAGCACTGCAAATACTAACAGGGATACGTGCAAAGAAAACCACACGGAGGCACATCTTAATCCAATTGCTGGAATCTAAACACTTCAAAACTTCACATCACCCAGAGAAAACAACGCATTACATGCAGAACAGTATCACTCACTAATGACTTTTTATCAGAAAAATGAATTCCAGAAGATAGTAGAATGACATTTTTTAAGTGCTAGAAGGAAAAGAAAAAAAAAACCTACTCAAAATTCTGTACTTAGCAAAAATATTCAACAACTAAAAAAGCAAAAGATTTTTAACTAAATGAAAATTAAGATCTGTTATGAGACAATGTACATCACAAAAAATGCTAAATAAACTTCTAAGTTAGTTAAGTCACTCAGTCGTGTCCGACTCTTTACGACCCAGTGGACTGTAGCCCACCAGGCTCCTCCGTCCATGGGATTATCCAGGCAAGAATACTGGAGTGGGTTGCCATTTCCTTCTCCAGGGGATCTTCCCGACCCAGGGATCAAACCCAGGTCTCTCACATTAGAGGCAGACGCTTTAACCTCTGAGCCACCAGGGAAGCACAAATGTTCCTTGAAGCTTTAGAAATGAACTAACAGCACCTAAATGTTAAACAAGTGAGTAAATATACAGATTATCCTTTTCTTTTCTAATTAAAAAAATCATGAAACTGTAGTCTGGGGTTTAAAATGTGATTATTTCTAGATTAAAAAAATACATATGGCAAATAGAGAAAAGGAAGGAGGAGAAATGGGTAAACAGGGCTATCATTTTCATTTCATATAAAGTGATACAATAATAGATCTGAGTTGATGGTGCAAGTATACATACAGACACACACATATTCACTACAAAACCTACAAAAAATAATTCAAAGAAGTATAGTTAAAAAGATAGCAGATAAATGAGGAACAAGGAGAACACAGACTTCAAGATTATCAAAGATCCAAGAAAGAGCTCATTGATCTTTGATTCAATGCCAGAATCCCTTCTATGAAACATCTGACCCATTTTGCCCTTACACTGCTCAAATGCTTCCAAATGAGAAAGTTCTTAAGGCAGCCTGCTGCCTTAATTTTTTCTGGTTCTAAGTTAACACTTCTATTGAACAATGCCTCTTCCCTCCCACAAAAGTCTCTGTTATTTTTAAATTAAATATCTAGACATCAATTTCTTCCATATAGTTTTATACAACTTGCCAAAAATTTAAAGGACATGATTATTCATTTTATTTGTTGAATGAATATGCCTAGTGTATACTATGTGACCAGTCACAACAAAATGAAATTAAAGCAAACAAGTAAACATCACCCATTCAAGAAGTCAACATTCAGTAGGTGTTTATCATGAGTCAGACATTCTTAAAATCATTCTTTAAAATCTTTTAAATGCTATTTAATTCTCACCTTAAAAAGGTGTATTTTTTAGTAAGACACAGAGGCATTAGTGTATTTATAATATATAAATACATTAGTGTGTTTATAATATATAAATACATTAGTGTGTTTATAATATATAAATACATTAGTGTGTTTATAATATATAAATACATTAGTGTTTTATAATATATAAATACATTAGTGTTTTATAATATATAAATACATTAGTGTTTTATAATATATAAATACATTAGTGTTTTATAATATATAAATACATTAGTGTTTTATAATATATAAATACATTAGTGCATTTATAATATATAAATACATTAGTGCATTTATAATATATAAATACATTAGTGTTTTATAATATATAAATACATTAGTGTTTTATAATATATAAATACATTAGTGTTTTATAATATATAAATACATTAGTGTTTTATAATGTATAAATACATTAGTGCATTTATAATATATATACATTAGTGCATTTATAATATATAAATACATTAGTGTTTTATAATATATAAATACATTAGTACATTTATAATATATATATTAGTGCATTTATAATATATAAATATATTAGTGCATTTATAATATATAAATACATTAGTGCATTTATAATATATATTAGTATATTTATATATACTAAGCATAGTATAGACACAGAGGCAGAGGCATATTTTATAGCTACGACACAGAGGCATTATGAGATTTTCCCAGGGGTAAAGCTCAAACATGAACCAAGAATTGAAGGAATGAAACATATATCTAACCCTGAGTCTTTAAATAAGGCAGGGCTACTGTTCTGATGTCCTCTGCCAGTGTCACTCCAGTTTTCTTTGCTTGCCTTTGCATGACTCTCCTCCTTCTCCAGCATCACCACACCTCCCTGTGACAGACTACCTCTCATTCTCTTCCCTGACTGTCCGATTTTTCCAGAAACCCATGCCAGCTGGTTTTAGGGCACTTGCACAATTGACAATTCCATCTTAGTCACAAAGGTCCTCAAAATTGCCTTATGCCAAATAGAATAAATAAAATGGTATTAATCAATAAAATAATATTGTCAGAGATTACTAATCTTGCTTTAAATATAATAACATAATCAATATTATCATTACATATTACATAAAGGACATCCTTGGTTACAAGACAGCTCCCAAAGTGTGAATTTCCAGACTTACCTTGAGTGTTCTTTCAATTTTCACATTTGATTTAGCTCTATCTGAATTATATTCTTTATTGATTTTCTTGGTGTATATTTCTGAAGTGTATCTTCTGAATAAAAGAGCAAGTTGATATATGGACATGCTCCAAGCAGCAAAATATCTGGTTTGCTGGCAAGAATTTACTACTCTGTTAAAGAGTTACATAACTTACTTTTATAGGCTATTGTTTGACACAGTCTTGGTTTCTTATCCATGATACTGAGTTAAATATACTCTAGCAATAGCCCACGGTATTCAATTTTATATTTCACTGTCTCATAACATCACAGTTCACAGGTATTATCAAATAAGGTTTCTTTCTTTGCTATTCTCTTTGATAATTAATGTCAAAACTATGACTCTGTTTTGGTCTGTCTCCATCAAACTCTTGTCATGTGGAAAATATCACTTTGCTTTAAGTGTAAGTCAGTTTCATCAGTGATGGTGTGAACATCTAAAACACAGCTGGTGTTCTTTCAACAAACATTAAGTTCTACGAATATTATACTGAGTGGCTACTATTTATAAGACTGTGCTAGATTCTTCAAGGGAGAGAGTTGAATAGGTAATGGGCCTCCTGCAAGCAATTTACAGTTTATTAATGGAGACAAATATGTACTCAAATGAGTAACAGAATGCATCACAAAAATTATCAGGTAGCCTTAATTTTGTAGCGTTGGATACTGGCCAATTACAGTGAATTACTTGTAATGCTCCAAAGCAGATGTTATTAATTCACCCTCGGTTACTGTCTAGGCCAACCAGTTGACTCCAGTTCTATAGACCAGTGTTACTCACAGTGTGGTCCAGAAACCTGGGTAGGCTTGTGTGTTATTAGACCTCAGTGAGATAAACAAAAACAAGTGTTTAGAGATGTTTAGGAATATGTAAATGTATGCTTCCTGAATATAAACATAAAATATTCTTATATTTTATTACTAATGTAGTCGACACTAACAATGAATCATCAATATTTTATTTACCTATATTCATCAGTTCTGAAAAATCCTCAGAACTAAGCCACATATTACATTATTTCTCATCACAACCCTGATCAATTTGTAAGGATTCCAATGTCTGGTCACCTCAACTGTGAAAACCAGGATGTTGGATGAGATATCTTATGTTGATATTTTATACTATGTTCAATTTTGAAGATAAATATAACAAAAACCTATTTGTTTTCTGAAAAACTAATTTCTTCATTTTGTAACTTCCTTGGAATATAATGCTTCATTTTTAAAGTCTATTTTACTGTATGGATTTTAATAGTTTTACTGAAGGATAATTTACACACAATAACATATACATTAATTTCAGGTGTAGATTGATGAATTTTGGAAGTTGAATAGTCATGTAACCTCCATCAAAACAAGAACTATGAAAATCCAACTATCTCCAGCACAAGGGGAAAGCTACAAAAGTGAAGGACTCACTTTCGGTAACTCCCTACTTTCCCTCCTTCAAACACATACTCTCCACCAAAATCTGTTTGCTTCTGTTCACTTTTCAATGCTTCTGTATTTTATAATTGTTTTCTGTGGCAGGAACTCTCAGGTAGGAACTTAATTTATTACTCCCTAGTGTCTATATATTTGTATTTGCTTTTAAATTTCATTTTTACTCATTAATTTTACTGTATTTTACAAAAGGATTGGTCTATGATGTTTGATTTTTTAAAAAATCTGGTTCTTCATTATAATAGTTTAAGAAGCATAGCTCCCAACCAGAGGGTCTCAGCTCTTTCTATACACTCATCTGAGGAAATCTGTAAAAAGCGAGAGATTCAGACCCCATACTAATTCAATCAACCCTATAATTCTTATTGCTCTAGGTAATTCTGATTCACACAAACTCCAAGAATCAGTCACTAGATTAGTATTTCAAAATTTGAGTTTCACCTCTTCTTGAAGCCACTCTGATGTTCCATTCATTTAAGGCTATACAGTAGGCAGAGTTCACTAGCCAAGCTAAGGTCTATTACTAGGTGGAGAATTCTTTAATATATGATATGGCCATTAGTTTATTACTAACCTTGATCTTTTCATCCACAGATTGAAATCAGAATAGTGAAATAAGCAAAGACCATGTTTTGATAGTACATACTGGCAGGAATACAGAAAGTCCTTTTGCTATTAGTCAATGAAATGGGCACAAAAAATGAGGACCATCACTCTCCTCCTTATGAAGCATAATGATTTTACGTAAATTGGTAATATTCTCTCAAACACAACCTTCCCATTTTATTTCAATTTAACCTTCATGCAATAAAAAATTCTGAGGGCTTATGTGACATTACCAATAATCCTTATCTTTTTCAGTGGAATGTGTACCCTTCTGCTTTTCCCCCAAATTCATGTCAGTCACCAACTTAGCAGTTGTTCTCCTCTGAACCATGAGCAGCAGAATCACTGGGAAATTCTCAGATTCTTGAGTCTCACCCCCAACCTGCTTCACTGAAAGTTCTGGACTGGAGCTTTACAGCTAAGAGGCCTTCCTGGTGCTTCTGCTGCATGCTACAGCTTGAGAACCACTCTAAAAGGAGATACTCCACACTAACTCATACTACTTAACCTTGCTGGTGGACTTAAAGAGTCCTAAGAATATAGCTGAATGTCTGAGCCACCAGGGAAGTCCAAGAATACTGGAGTGGGTAACTGACCCCTTCTCCAGGGAAACTTCCCATCGCAGGAAAGCAAACCAGGGTCTCCTGCATTGCAGGCGGATTCTTTACTAGCTGAGCTACCAGGGAAGCCCAATAGAGGATACTAACTCATACTACTTAACCTTGCTGGTGGACTTAAAGAAAGGGACCTAAGAATATACCTGAATGTCATCAAAGCTACAAAAAAGGGAATTCTCTGCCAATGTTCCCCACTCCCCTTTCTTCTCTTTTCAGGTCTTACCACCTATATGGCAGGTTCCTAACTTACCCATTTTGACAAGGAAAATCTTAAGTATTCTCTCTCCTAGGAATAACGTTAATACTCTGAAGAGGATGGCTGGCGGTGAGAAAGCTTCATTAAAAGGTAACATTCTAACACTGGGGTTTGGGGTGTCATAGATCTCTATACTCCATGATAGAAGAAAAACTTCTGTGATTCATGTTTGAGGATGGCCTAATGTAGGGTTCTGAGAATCTCTCTCCTACAATCACATTAATTTCTATGGGAAAGCATTTATTTCATCTACCTCTACCTTTATTTTCCCATTTTATTCTTTAAACATTTATTATGAAATAAATGCACAGTAAGATTTTTAAAAAATAGATTAAGAGATTTTGTTGACTTGCCTCATATCTAAGTTTAATAAAATGTCTTTGCTATTCGAAACAAAATTTAACTGTAGTGCTGAGTTGTGATTATCCTGGTAGCTACAGAGCAGGCAGTTTCTTAAAGACCCCTTAAGAATGACCAAAGTCCATTGTAAGTCCTAAAGTACTCTCAGCTAAAGCAATATAACCAGGATATCAAGATGTCTATAAAGTTTAACCTGAACATTTACTTAGAAATCCCCAATGTTTCTCACCATATGCATAAGTTGAGCTTTTGTCTCACAAGTCAATTATAATACACACAGTTGTTTGTATAAGCAACTGAGACATTGAGCACAATTTAAATGATATAATTTGGGAAGGGTGAAAAAAAAAAAGGAGAATTACATCTCTCAGTGTGCCTGTTTTCTTTTAATGGAAAAGTGATTGAAAGGGTCCTTCTTAACATTCACTCCAGTAACCCACGTAAAAGCTGAACTATAATTATTTTCCTTCCTAGTAATTAACTGGGAATTTCTAATCATTTAATCTGAGCATGTTTTGATTCTTTAAGTATCCTGTTCAAATTTTATTTTTTTTTCCCTATCAGAGTATTAAATCCTCTTAAGAGCAAGCATATAGAGAAACTGATGTGTTCAGGCCAATAAATAGTTCTGATTGCCTTGCTTAGGTGCAAGAGGATGGGGGGATTTCTAATCAAAATTATTTAACAATTACCCAATCCACTGATAAATTAGCCGAGTGTTAATTGAGTTACACCTGAAAGGCAGATACTATATGACTCAGGAGAGATTAGGAGTGGTTCCATGAAAAACACAGAGTAAAAATAAAGTAACAAATGTTGAAAAAGGCTAAGAAGTTCAATAAAAATGCCATGGTAACAGGTATAGGAGCTCATTTTTAATTTGGCAGAAATGGAAAAACCTTTGTTTTGCAACAAATATAAACATATTCTGTAAGACTGAGCACTGTGAAAAAAATACCATTCAAGTGTCTGAATCCCAAGAGTTAGTTCCTGCATACATTAATATGTCGAGAAGTCTGCATTCAATCAACTGAAAATCTCCAGTGAGTTCCTCATTCTCTAGTAAGTATGTTACATACCTCTGAAATGACAGTCTAGAAATCAACGGTATGTAAAAGTGAAACTTTATCCTTTGCATTTTGTTGTTTGAGAAAATAATCCAGTGGTAAAGAATTATTTTTCTTCCTCTATTGTCTCCACTAGTGTTTGGTTCTGAATATGTATTACCTCCAAATAAAATTTTCACTTGCATAAGTGGAGATATATTAAATTTATCATTACATTTGGGTCATAAAATTCTACATATTAGTTGTATGGCACTTGAAACACTATCAAATTCTAACTGCATCACTAAAATTTATAGTGAGTCAAGCAACAAAGCAATGAGAGAGGCACATATGGTCTCTATCACAGTGTCAGCTCCTGAGGGCAAGAGCAGATAACATGCAAACTGACTCGTATGGCTGTGTTCCAATAAAACTTTATCAACACTGATATTAGAATTCCATATAATTTTCATGTGTTACAAAACATTATCCTTCTGCCTTGTCAAAGCACTTAACATGTAAGAGCCTTTGTTAGCTTGTGGGCCATATAAACACAGGCAGTGAGCTGGACCTGGACTGTGGGTATTATCTGCTGACCTCTGGGATAGATGTACCCCCATTTAATCCCAAAGTGATGGACACTTATTTTGATTCTAACCTTTGCTGTAAAAGTGCTTCAATAGCTAGTACTATTTGACTATTTATCACCTGTAAAAACATGAGTCTAAGTTTCTATTAATAAAAACAAACCTCTTGGTTAAAAAGCTATTTGCTTTTGCTGTTTTGATAGATATTCCAAATTGCCGTCTATTGCTGCTGCTGCTAAGTCGCGTCAGTTGTGTCCGACTCTGTGCGACCCCATAGACGGCAGCCCATCAGGCTCCCCAATCCCTGGGATTCTCCAGGCAAGAACACTGGAGTGGGTTGCCATTTCCTCGCTCCAAGCAGTCCATTGAGACTGTATTAATTTAGACTCCCAGACAGTGAGTCTGTTCTCCACAGCCTTCCCAGAAAACTGTGTTAAGCTTCTAGATATTATCAGACTGATAAATGAAAAATGGTATATAAATGTAGTTTTAATTCTTTCTATATAAATGAAGTCAGTATATTTTAATTTGCTTTATTATTAACAGTTAAGAGATTTGAATTTTCTTTGCATGAACTACTGTTAGTAGCCTTTTCTCATTATTCTATTAGGTTGGTAGTCTTATTCTTAATTTCTAACGTTCTCCATACATGAGGAAGGCACAATTGATAAATTAACTAGAAAATAAGGTGTAAGAAAGTAGACATTTTTGTCAGTTTTAGTCATTGATATAACCCCTGCCTTTAGATAAGTGGCAGATAATTAATCATTAATTAGTCTCTATAAATGAATTATAACCTTTTTCATATTTACACTTTGCTTATGTTGATTCTTGCTATGTAAAAGTTTTTTTTTTTTTTTTAATGTATGTCTATGGCTGACCATCAGAGAAGGCAATGGCACCCCACTCCAGCAATCTTGCCTGGATAATCCATGGACAGAGGAGCCTGGTAAGCTGCAGTCCATGGGGTCACTAGGAGTCGGACACAACTGAGCAACTTCACTTTCACTTTTCACTTTCATGCATTGGAGGAGGAAATGGCAACCCACTCCAGTGTTCTTGCCTGGAGAATCCCAGGGATGGCGGAGCTTGGTGGGCTGCCGTCTATCGCACAGAGTCGGACACGACTGAAGCTTCTTAGCAGCAGCAGCAGTATAACTGACCATCAATATTTTATAGCTTCTGGTTTTTGAGAGATATTTAGTAAGAGCTTCTCTGTTCCAAGGTTAAAATGGAGTTCTTCCATGTTTTCTTGCTGCAGTTTTGTAATTTATTTTCACTTAAATATTTTTTTCTTGAGATATATGTAAGAGATTCATTTTTTTTTTTTTTCCTGGAATACTACCCAGTTTTACCAGCTGCATTGCATAGTCCATCTCTTGCATTGCAACCATCCTGCCTCCACTATGAAATGCCTCTTTTGCCTGCTGTTTATATACATGAAGAGCTTCTCTGGTAGCTCAGACAGTTTAGTGTCTGCCTGCAATGCGGGAGACCTGGGTTCAATCCCTGGGTTGGGAAGATCCCCTGGAGAAGGAAATGGCAACCCACTCCAGTACTCTTGCCTGGAAAATTCCATGGATGGAGGAGCCTGGTAGGCTACAGTCCATGGGATTGCAAAGAGTTGGACATGACTGAGCAACTTCACTGGTTATATACATGAAAGCTACTGATATCTGCATATTAATTGCATAGTCTAGGACCCAGTGGAACTTCTGATAGTTTTATATTTTTAGTTACTCTTTTATTTTCCAGATATATGATATTATCTCTATTGTCTACAAAAGAGTATGAGTTTTACCAATTCCTGTATTAAAAACAGGAATATTTAGATACACTTCACATACCATAACATTCATCCTTACCACCTCTTTTAAAATTTGATTAACCTTTAACATCTCTCTCTTGTCTGACTGTTCATCCAGTAAATGTTACACAATACTGGTAAAAGATGGATTCCTGATTTTGTTCCTTCCTTTAGTTAGGAATGAGTCTAGTGTTGTCCCATTGACTTTGATGCCAGTTTTAGAACTGAAATAGATGTAGCTTTGTAACATTAATAATGCATTTGTCTATTCTCCTCATAAACAGTTTAGTTTGTCAAATGTAGTAAGCATCTATGAAAATGATCATGACCTTCATTTTCAGCTATTACAATCAGCATATATATTCTTTCCCTGTTCTATTTCACTTTTGACTTCCCACCTCCCCACCCCACTCCCCTGATGAAGTTTGTGTTGCATTCACTCCAGGTGGCTTCTGTGGTAAACTTGGCTGCTGTTGGCAGTCCCTGAGCACTTCTGGGAGAGACTGGAGGCAGGAGAAGGGGACGACCCAGGATGAGATGGCTGGATGGCATCACAGACTTGATGGACGTGAGTCTGAGTGAACTCTGGGAGATGGTGATGGACAGGGAGGCCTGGCGTGCTGCGATTCGTGGGGTCGCAAAGAGTCGGACACGACTGAGCGACTGAACTGAACTGAACTGAAGCACTTCTGAGTTAGCACATTTGGCTGTCACCCACTTTCACTGAAAACAAGAGTTATCAGGTTTTTTCCTTCATTCACCTTTTTTGCTTTAGCATGATATCCAGAAAGAAAATGAAGAAATTGCTTTCTCATGCCACCAGGCTTGTACAGGAACTACAAGTCCTTCTAAAATATAAGCACTGCCGAAGATAAATTACACAATCTTAACCATTTGTCCCCAGATGGAAATGACCACTGCTTAGTTATCTTCCCATTTTTCACTAGCAGGAGGTCTGTCCTGATACACACAACCGTCACAGCTCTTCCGCATCCCCTTAAATAGAATAGCTCCATTTTTACTGCCCTCTTGCTACATGGCGGGCACTGCTCTCAGTTCTTCAAAAGCATCACCTCCTAGCTCACTCATGAGGGAGGCACTAGAGAAGCAGGGGATAGGAGTGGTTAAGAGGGTGGGCTCTAAAAGCAGACAGTCTGCTTTGAATCCCATCCCTACTGCCACATCTGCAGCCATAAAATGTTGAGGGGACCTACTTCCAGGGCTGCAAAGAACATACAAAATATATGAGTGCCTAGGACATAATATGAGATGAGATACTATGAGATATAGGAGAAGAACACCCAGAGTAAACTCTTACCAAATGTTTGCTATCATTACCCCAATTTCACAGATGAGAACAGAGATGACTTATTCAGTGTTCTGTAACTACTAAGTGATAGAGCCTTGATTCAAATCAAGCCAGTCGTTCTCCGAAGCCTCCGCAGTCAGATTAAGGCCAACAAGTGAACATGGGGGGAAAAAAGTGACAGCAGCAAAGAGCTGGTGATATGACAGAAATAGAGCAGGGGACAGGCAGACATGGGTGACAGAATCTTGGATTGATACCCAAGTTGGATTCCGAACTTTGTCACTTCTTGGTGACCTTGAGCGGGTCTTCCCGCTGGCTCCCCTCCCTCAACTGGGAAATAGGCAGGTGGGCCTGATGATTTCAAAAATCCCACCAGGCTGAAACATTCAGGCTGTCTCTGAGTCAACGACAGCTTAAGTAGGAAGGCCTCTCCTCAGAATGACCTACTGGTTTGTCAATGGTGAGTGATTCAGCAAGGTGCGAAGTGAAAGCTGCTCAGTCGTGTCTGACTCTTTGCAACTCCATGACCTATACAGTCCACGAAATTCTCCAGACCAGAATACTGGAGTGGTTAGCCTTTCCCTTCTCCAGGGGATCTTTCCAACTCAGGGATCAAACCTAGGTCTCCTGCATTGCAGGCGGATTCTTTACCAGCTGAGCCACAAGGGAAGCCCAAGACTACTAGAGTGGGTAGCCCATCCCTTCTCCTACAAATCTTCCCAACCCAGAATTGAATCAGGGTCTCCTGCATTGCAGGTGGGTTCTTTACCAACTGTGCTACCAGGAAAATAGTAGCAAGGTGGAAGAAGGTAAATGAGGAGTGTTCATTTTCATTTGCTTCTAAGGAAAAGTATCTAGGCTCCTTACTTATTACCCTTCACCCTGATTTTGCACAGTTCAGACTTGGGTTCAGACAGTCTCTTTCCTCTAGTGGGAGAAGTCACAAGAGACTGAAATAGCAGCACACATATAGTGAAAGCTTTTAACTTCTGTTCTTCATCACTAGACAGAGAAACCAGCCAGAGTTTGATCATCTCTCACGGAGACTCTCTCCCCTACCCCTGGGTTTGTCCTGAAGGCAAAAACTTACTTTCTTTGTCTACCTAACAAAGCATAAGGGTAACAACTCTACCTTTTCTCCCAGGAGGGTGCTAAGATCTGACCCATGGGTTTGGGGGCAAGGTCTATGATGCAGACTGTGAAGGCCTGGCCATCGTTTGGTCCAAAGATGCCTGGAAAGAAGTGAAGATCCAAATGGGGCTTCTCTTCAGTCCTCTGCATTGATCTGGGGACCAAATTCAAATCACAAACTTTAGGCTGTCTAGAGACCTCTTTCAGGGATTTTGTGAAGACCACTGGTTGGCAGTAAATGAAATGTGGGTATTCTTGCAGTCTCTGGTAAATGACAGTTACATCCCTGGTTTCTAAATCAGGCATCCTTGGCCAGACTAGTGTCAATAAATTCAGTATTTCTAATATTTTCCTTATGGAAAATAATATTTTTTAATTTCGCAGATTCTTTGCAATTGGCATAATGCCAACAAATAGTCAATTATTTTTCACTACATAAAAGTGAAGATTTAAGTCAGTTTAACAGCCAGAAAAAAAAAGTAGAACAAGCTATGGTCGCTAATGTGTTACCATGGAAACAAAATTCAGACTGGAATCCACTTCCAGTCTTCCTTGGGTTGGTAACTGATTGACCTAATCTACACAGAAGCAGCAAAAAGAAAGAAAAATCATAATAGAGTCAACTTTCTATTATCTTCATGTTATGTATAATTATGTATTAAATACAAATATATGTAAACCAATACATATATATTTTATACAATGGCAAATAATCTTCAGATGAAGTTCTCACTTATATGTACCCGAAGGCTTCAATTAACTTAAGTGTAGTAAGAATTAAAAACCTCATACTCCAAATAATACAGAATCATAAGCTTCCCACAGCACATCAGCAAGCATGTTTTTTTATTGTCCAATTCCTTAAAGTTTCCATACTATCGTTCTACCAACCCAAGTTTCATGGCTTTGTACAATATATAAAAAGTCCCAAAGCACATAATTCTGCAGCTGTTTCTCCCTATTAAACCCTATCATTAAACTGCTAAGGAAAATCTAATGTGGATCCTATGCACTGAAATTGAAAATCCTGCCCCCCACTGTCTTTGGTCTAAAATGGAAACCCTTTCTCCAACACTCCCCCACATACTGGGAGACTGTCTTAGGAGCTACTTCTTCATATTTTAGTTTAGATGAAGACAAATATGATACATTCCTCCCTTATGCCCTTGCTTTTAGGGCTGTACTTCATGTTTCCAGGTCATCATAGAAACAGTTTGCAGTGGGAAAGTTTCTGTACAGTAGCTTTTGAACTTGACACTTCATTAATATCAAATGATGAGCCAACAACTCTGTTTTGGCTTCCTTTAAGAGTCTCTTTCAGGATCCAAAGTCACCTAACACAGGTTACTCCAGAGGAAATTTATGATATCACAAGAGCAGATTTCACTGCAATAAGACACTTGCACTTTGGAGTGAAATGACTATAGATCATCTTAATGCTTTTTTTTTTCCCACTTTTACTTTGCAAGGACTGAGCTATTAATTCCTCCCATCTATATAGACTAGCATTTCAGAAATCCTTCTTTCACAAGTCCCCCTGGGATTCTAAATACAGAAGGAACTCCATTCCTGATATTGACTGCTTGTAAATATCTTCCTGCACCTGTGTGAAGAGTCATAATCAACCAAGGTGACAACACTCACAGTTTTGGAAAACAAGCTCCCATAAGGGGAGACATGCAGCCCTGTTGGCACTGTACTTGCTCCAAAAGCCAGAATCTCCCAGACAGAAGAGTCCTCACATGAATCAATGTGAAAAGACAAGCACAGCTTCAGGTGCTTGTAAATCACAGTAGAGAGATTATTGGGTCTTTCATGTTCAAACTAGGAGGCATCATAGGCTTCCCTCAGTAAAACTCTTGTTTCATAGATGACTTGGTTAAGTGATTTGCTTATAGTCAGGGAGTTAATGGAAAAAACAAGATGAGAAACCATTTCTGTTTTCACATCCTGAGATTCTTGCTAGACATGAATTTTGGAGGAGACACTATTCACCCCACACCACACCTCTGGAGTTATCTAGATATACTATGGACCATTACAATCATTATCAAAGGGTTCTCCATAGAGCAACGTACTTTACTGTGAACTACTGTATTGCTCATTGCAGAATGCTAACAAGACTAAGAGAGGTTTGGACCCCTCGGTCATTTTAGTCTATTAGTATTGTGAGCAACATCTTCTTTGTACGTGTGATGCTATTTTCACAAGGAAATGGCTTTCTGGAGTGGATTTGCCTAGAGTCAGTATGCTGATTCACACTTCAGCTTCAAAGCTCTGAGAAAACTTTCTAAGCCAGGATTACAAGGTTAATGCTGCATGTGACTTACTCTGAGGAGAGATTTCCATCTTTAATAAAACAGAAATAAAGGCTCATATGTGTTCAAGAAGAAAAAGGTCAACAAATAGGTCTGGTCAGTTTTAGCTTCTCATTCAGATTAAAACCAGATAATTTCAATAAATATGAGGGCTATGTGCTTTCACCCCATCGATACCAGAGCTGCAGGCAAAGAACTGTGTATGGGGATCTCAAATGATGCTCAGTGTTGTACCAGGGCTGTGTTTGGAGGGCATGGAAGAAGTGGGAAGGTGCATTTGGATAGAGATAAGGGAGGAATGAAAAAACACAATTATAAATGGAAAATAACCACTGCCTTCCCCACCTCTCCCCATTGCCCTTGTTTCTTTAAAAAGTCCACCTTTGCTATTCCAAGATCATATATCTTTGCTCTAGGAGTCAGGAGATTTGATGTATTGTCAAATAGGTAAGCCAAATCCTGAATCTTGGACCCTGTCCTCCCTGTACTTTCAGTCAGGAGGGGGACGACAAGACCTTCTAGTTTTGCCATAACTTTGTTGTAAAGTGCTAAGCAAGGACCTAGCAGAGCAAACCGTCTGTAAATGTTGGTGATAGTCTGTATTTTCATTTTATAGATGATAAAATCAAAGCTCAGGCAAGGCATTCATGGTGGTTTGATTACTCAATCATGTCCAACCCTTGCAACACCACAGACTGTAGTGTACCAGGCTCCTGTGTCCATGGGATTTTCCAGGCAAGAATACTAGAGTGGGTCGCCATTTCCCTTCTCCAGGGGATCTTCCCAAAGCAGGGATCGAACCCAGGGCTCCTGCAAGGCAGGCAGATTCTTTACCAACTGAGCCCTAAGGCATCCATAGAGAAGCAAAGAAATAAAAAACACTTTAAAGATTATACTTTTAAGTTGTGACACGTGTAATTAGAATAGGTCAAAAAATAAATTTCAGTAAAGTTGATGCCAAGAAAGAATAATCACTGTGTTTCTTAACCTTAACATCAAATGTAGGCATTTGACTGCAAAAGGTAAAAGGCAGAACCCTAAACTTATTTTAGGACCTGTGTGAACTTTAAGTGGCAAAGATGTAACAATGGCAGAAAAAGGGGCATAAAAAGTGTTCAGAGGTAAATAAATTTACTGTGTCCTTCCCCTGAAGTCAGTGCTCAAACCCCAGGTCAATCAGAGCTTCATTGGGTCTGTAAGTTGTCATGTGGGCTGGTTCAACATCTAGAGCTGCTGGACCAGCACTGCAAGAAAGTCCCAGTGCAACTGATGCTATTCTTTATATCATTCTCTGTGAATTATTTCCACACTGACAAATAGGTCTGAAACATAATCCCTAGAGGTTTGGTGCAGGACCCGGTTTAAGAATAATTTATTATATTTTGTGGGAGCCTGGCCTGAGTGCAGGTGTAATGAAGCACAGGTAAAACAGGGAGGGCTACAGGCAGGCTGTTGTCAGATATTAACTGTGAAGAGGTGAAGGCTGGGGAGGAAGTGGAATTAAACTTTATGTCGGAGCTAGCAGAACTGGGCAAATGCCTTATTGAGTCAAAGGCCTGAGGGAGGGAGAGACAGACTTCAGAAAAGAAACTGAGTCACAAAGTCTGAGTTGAGGAGACTCAAAATGGAAGCAAGATATGGTAGCAACAGAGAGATTCTCTTACATCTGAGGCATAGCTCTCAGTATCCAATGGAATGTCTGCTTCTTTGGCTATGGGGTTGAAGTTACCAGAAAAGGCTCCAAGCCTGCTTACAAGGGTTGTGACAAAGCTCCATTCCTTTTCAAAGGAATTCACCCATTTGTCACCTCTTTGAACAAATTCTCCATTAGACATTTGTAAACATATATGCAGAGTACATTGTGCAAAATGCCAGGCTTGTGAAGCACGAGACGGAATCAAGACTGCCAGGAGAAACGTCAATAACCTCAGATATCCAGGTGATACCACTCTAATGGCAGAAAGCAAACAGGAACTAAAGTGCCTCTTGCAAGTGAAACAGGACAATGAAAAAGTTGGCTTAAAACTCAACATTCAGAAAATAAGATCATGGCATCCAGTCCCATCACTTTATGGCAAATAGATGGGGAAACAATGGAAACAGTGACAGACTATTTTCTTGGGCTCCAAAATCACTGTGGATGACTACAGCCATGAAATTCACAGATGCTTTCTTCTTGGAAGAAACACTAATGACAAACCTAGATAGAGACATCACTTTGCTGACAAAGGTCTGTCTAGTCAAAGCTATAGTTTTTCCAGTAGCCATGTATGGATGTGAGAGTTGGACCATAAAGAAGGCTGAGTGTTGAAGAATTGATGCTTTCAAACTGTGGTACTGGAAAACACTCTTGAGAGTCCCTTGGATTGCAAGGAGATCAAACCAGTCAATCCTAAACAAAATCAACCCTGAATATTCATTGGAAGGACTGATGCTGAAGCTCCAACACTTTGGCCACTTGATGGGAACAGCCGACTCACTGGAAAAGACCTGATGCTGGGAAAGACTGTGGGCAGGAAAAGAAGAGGGCAACAGAGGATGGGATGGTTGGATGGCATCACTGACTCAAAGGACATGACTCTGTGAGTAAACTCCAGGATATAGTGATGGACAGAGAAACCTGGTGTGCTGCCGTCCATGGGGTTACAGTCAGACACAACTGAGCGACTGAACAACAACAAATGAAGAACGACACCTACTTTTAGATAAGAAGTGTATGGCACAATTGGAGAAGGCAATGGCACCCCAATCCATTATTCTTGCCTGGAGAATCCCATGGACAGAGGAATCCGGTGGGCTACAGTCCACGGGGTTGCAAAGAGTTGGACACAACTGAGCTACTAACACACACACAGCACAACTGGTTTCTAATTTCCTTTTTAAGGTCAACAATGTCTAATTTACTCCTATGCACTAGGTAAAGTCAGGGTAGACTGTGAATAAAATAGAAATTTCACTTGCACAGAAATTAACACTGAGGTCATGTGGCAAGCAGGCAAGATTTGAAAAGATTGATCCCATTTTCAGATTTATAGTTCTATTTTCATTACCTTCTCATCTGTCTTAACAGATACACAATTCTCAAAATTCAGGGAAAAGTATTAACTATGTCATGAGCAGGCAAGGCAGAAAAAGGACATTAGTCTTTGGTGTTAACTGTCTAACATGAGGGTTAAATAATTTCTTAGATAACAATAAAAATATTACAGATGCAATTAATCTATTTCTTATAGATGCATGATTGGTCTATTTCCAGAGTAAAAAACCAAAGCAGAAAGCATCATCTAAATTTTCACTTTAATTTTTTTAACCACTAGTAGAATCCTGGCTGTAAAGGTAGTGATAAAAAACTATCCCCACCCACCTAGATTCTTAACTAGTGGACAGACATTTAAAAGGAAGTCCCTCTACTTTGGAAGTTGACACTAATTATACTTATCAAAACACCTAACTTTGGGCACATATTACTTTTATAATAAAAATCTAAGTAATTTGGGTGTGCTAGCTGGTACAAATCACCACATGAGTAAACAGCTGTAGTTAAGAGAGCCTGGAATATCTAATTACAGGATTATTTGCAGAACACTGCATGACCTTGCATTCTGACTTCATGTCATATGACACCATGATTGAAGGCTTCAGGGTCAAATTTAGATCTCCCGCTTGGTGACTGTGGTAATCAGTGTCTTCTGTCATTGAGTCCCAGACAATTTGAAATACATTGCTCTCCCCTAGCAAGGTTACAATATGAGGAAAACGGTATGAGCTTTTTCTCTTTTTTAGCTTTTCTAAGTAAGTTTAAGAATTTTTCCTAGGTCATTTTTAAAAAATCAATAGGATGCACTGCATTTCATTCAAAACTGTTTGACATTTCTCGTACGTACTTAAGAGAAATGCAAGCCAGGACAGAAGTAGGCAAGAATGAAGAGAAAGGAGCATGTGCACCGGAAATTCAGCTCTATCATATGCAACCTTTCTTAACTTCACTCTGATGGAGTGGAATGATCTGCCCTACACATTCTCTTGGTTGTGAAAATTAATGAGTACATAGAAAAAAAATCCGAGTGAGGTGACTGCCACAATATAAACACTCAGTAATTACTCTAGAAGAATTTATCATTTTTTATGCTGTGAGGTAGTAATTAAACCTGCTTTCCTATGTGCAGGCCAGTTTATCCCATCATTCATTAGTGAGTCATACACTTTTCCTGTTGATTTATTTTTAATTCAAAGTCAAGTCACAAGAGTAGATTATCACTGTGAAAACGTCAAAAGAGAGATAAAAGTTTTTTGTCAATTATCCCCAGATGTGATCTACCTCTGTCTCTTAAAGTATTTTTATGTGGTTCAATCAATGTCATTAGAATACTACACATACACAAATGCATGCATATATAATTTCTTCTTTCATACACTGGGTTGTCTACACTTAATATTCTGTGACTTGCTTCTGTCAGTCAAAATGATATATCTTGAAAACAGTCTCATGGCAGTGGGAATTTTTCTTAAAAAGTCAAGTTTTTTAATAAAGTAATATCGAAATGCAGGGCAATCAAAAATCAAATCTTCCAGTAGGGGACAGATAATGACAGAGTATTTGAAAAATGCTGACAAAACTCTAGGAATCAAAACCCTATTTTGCCTCCCAAATCTAAACTACTTTCCATGAATCACTGTCTTTCCACAGTTTGAAAATGATCATACGTATCCTCAATTCTCTACTTCATTTTTGCAAATACTAATCTGCCTTCTGTCCAAAATCTTAACAAAAGAGGCAAAAGAATAATTTCCACGTACAAAAATGATGAGAATTTTGGCTTAAGAGAGATCTCAAAGATGACTGGTGAGCAGGTACATGTTAAAGATGGAATATCTTGAGCTCACCTCCTCCCAAAGACACTCCAAAACTACAACCATATAGAGAGCAAGTCTCTCCAAGTAAGACTTCAAGACTGGTATTAATAGAATAGCATTTCCACTAAAAAGGAGGGGGAGCCATGTAGAGACAGGTGAAAGCGACAAAGACAATCTTGCCAGGGCCCCCACCCCCATGTGCTGACTAGTGGAAAGGATATTACAAAAATGGAGCTCCTCCCTGAAGAGTAAGGGGTGCAAGCTGCACATCAAGCACCCCAGCTCAGGGGACCTGCACTGGAAAGGCAAGTCCCCACTCGCACTTTGGTCTGGGAGAGCCAGCTGGCTCCAGGAAACTGAGGCTCTGCTCTTGAAGCCCTCTCACACAAACTTACTCCATTTTATGAGGCCAGCTTTACTCATATCCAAATCATACAAGGACATCACACAAAAAGAAAAGTACAGACCAATATCCTTAATGAACAAAGAAGGATAAAAATCATATGAACTACTCAATAGGCACAGAAAGCATTTGACAAAATTCAACATCCATTTATGATAAAGAAAAAAACTCAACAAAGTGGGAGCAGAGGGAACATACCTGAAAGTAATACAGACTACATACAAACCCACAGTTAACATCACAATAAACACTGAAAAGCTGAAATTGTCTCCTCTAAGGTCAGGAACAAGACAGGAATGCCCACTCTTACCAGTTTTATTCAATATAATCTTGGAAGTCCTAGCCAGAGCAATCAGGCAAAAAAAAGAAATAAAAGGTATCCACACTGGAAGTAACTAGCTTTGGTGAAGATGTAGAGAAAAGGGAACATTGGTACACTGCTGATGGGAATGCAAATTGGCGCAGCCACTATAGAAAATAATACGGAAGTTCCTCAAAAAATTAAAAATAGAACCAAGATATAGTCCAGCCATTTCACTCCTGGGTATATATAGAATAAAGTTAAAACACTAATTTGAAAAGATATATGCACTCCTGTCTGTGTTCATTCAATCATTATTTAGAGTAGACAAGATATGTAAGGAACCTAAATGTTCACCAATAAATGGCTAACACTTTTTGTTACACATACACAATGGAATGATACTCCTCGTGAAAAATAATGAAGTCATGCCACTTGGGACAACAAGGATTAATCTAGAAGGGATTATCTTAAATAAGTCAGAAAGTGAAAGACAAAAATGGTATGATTCTGCTTATATGTGGAATCTTTTAAAAAACAAACCAGAAGAGAAGGGAGTTAGGGGGTAAGCATAGCAGGTGAAGGGGGTCAAGGGTACGGTAAAAGATGGTAACTAGAGCTTGGGTGATGATCACCAAACCTAATGATGTATACCTAAAACTTTTATAATGTTATATACCAATTTCATCTGAATGTGGGGGAGAGGGATGGAGGGAGGGAGAAAGAGATATGGTTGGTTTCTAGAAGCCACTGAAAGCTTCAGGTTGATAAAAACGTATGCCAAAGGACTTTAGTGGAAGACCTTATTCTAACTGCTTTATCAACGGATACTAATCTGCAGTGTAGTTAAATGATTTGCCCAGTTCCCTCCCAGCTAGTTTGTCAGAGCTTCAGTCATTTTCTCTCTGGGTGAATGCTATTTGTCTCCACTTGGAGTTGCCGTAACACAGGTACATGCGGCAGTATGCCTGGAGTGCTTCAGCCGCTTAAGCAATGAAGCTCTTTCAGGACAGAAAACTTTCTTGCTGTTACATGATATGTTATTCTTATAACAAGAAATACCTTGACACCATGTATTACAGAACAGAATGAGATAACTAAGATACTCCAGGATTCTGACGCCATTTACCTGTGTGTGAGGATGATGGGGTATTACCATTTGAGAAACTCCTCACTGTACACACTCAATCAAGTGTGTATTATTTAAAGGGTACTATTTACTTCTTTTGGAGAAGGAAATGGCAACCCACTCCAGTACTCTTGCCTGGAGAATCCCATGGAGGGAGGAGCCTCGTAGGTTACAGTCCATGGAGTCGCAAAGAGTAGGACAGGACTGAGCGACTTCACTTTCACTTTCATTTACTTCTTTGCTAAGAGCTGAGCCAGGATGGTTTTGAATCCCTAGGGCATCCTGACTAAATGGTAAATTGGTTGTGACTATTTTTCAAAACAGTAGGTCAAGACCCATTAGAGGGCTGTGAAATCAGTTTAGTAAGTCAGGATTTGTGTGGCCTGCTAAATAAGACAAAATACATGTACATATAAATAATGAACACTGCATATAATAAGGATATTCATTGCTTTGCAAAATGTTGCATCTATGTTCATATTTGTGTGTAAATAAGTCACAATTTACTTCTTATTGTGGGTCTCAAAAATATTTTGCAAAATTGCTGGTCTACCTTACTATCCTCTTATAGCAGTCAAAGCTAGAGAGAGGTTCACCCTATTGACCAAAAACAGATTTTCCTCACATTAAACTAAGTGCTCATAGAGTGATTTGACAGGGGCAGGTAGGAAGTTCTACACAAAAGTTTACCCTCACTGAGTATTACAGTGAATCAGATCCCTAACCCAACAAACCAGAATTCATGGGATTAAAAAAAAAAAAAGTTAGCATGCCATAGAGAAGGAACTGTACAATGGGTTTCCTTTCTTTGCTATTTGATAGATAAACTGAAATCAAGAGAGGAAAACATGCACTCTATAAAACTACCGAGGCTTGAGTAAGGGGTTCAGGGAAAGGAACACTGCAAACTGCCACTTCAGTAGGGTTTAGAATACATCTTTTTAAAGCTGAGGAGAAATTACCAAGATGATCTAGATCATTCTGCCATCCTGCTCATGAAGTTGAGTGACATATATTATGGTCATGAAATACATGAAAGATGAGGAAATAAAACCAGCTCCTGTCTGACGCAAAATATGCTGTTTTTTTCTACTGCACTCTCCTGTCCGAGATGGCAGCTGGCTGACACCAAAAGCCTTTGCTGTATATACTTAGGAGAAAGCAGGGAAAGGGAGGAGACACACAGAACAGGGAAATAAAATCCCGAGGAAAACTCAGACAATTAGACAATTTTAGTTAGGATTGCCTGGGGCAAGAACCATGGTCTTTAGCTACCATATTTTGAAAAAAATAATCAAGATATTATTGTCTTTGGAGAGAAGAGACCATACAGAGAACACTATCTCCTTCTCTTCCACCTCAGAAACTGAGGTGAAAGGAGAAGAGATTTAAGTCCCAGGGGGGCCAACTCCCAGTCTATGATTTTTCCATGATATCACGGATAAATACCTTATCCATCTAGTTGGATTAAATCTCTTATAGATACAGATGGATTAAAACAAACAACAAAGTGCCCCAAATCACCCAGGAACTAAAGGAGAACTGCAAGTGTTGATAGGAGTTTCTCTTAAAAACCAGTCAGCTTTATAAATGCAGCAGGGCAAATGCTCTTGGGAAGATCAATCACTACCTATTCCTCAAACTTAGTTTAATAACCTATCTTTATCTCATAATGTGCTCCTGGGCAAAACAGACTGCATGGGTATTTGGTGCAAAATCGTTTCATGAACCTTGGAGAACTTTCTCCTGTAATGCTATTTTCGAATTTTTAAATGTTCATTTCCTGTTAGGAAAAAACCAAGTCTCAGGGGTTAGCTAGGTTAGGAAGAGTTCCTTAGGAAAGTTTTATTCCCACAAGACCTAAGTGATCAATATTAGTGGGATCAATATTAGTTGTTTTAATAGGTGAAGAGGATAAAAATCTGAGTCAGCCAACTAGACGTCTCAGCTTCACTTAGTGGATGACTTCATATATTGTGCTAATGTTTATGTCTTGATGACTCCACACTGAGGTTGGAGATCATCGTAATCTAGCCTGCTTAATGGGCTTTGTACAGCCTGTCAAACAACTCCTGGCAAGCACAAACTGAATGATGATGCTAATGGAGACATTATTGATGAAAATACATGAACATCTCCTAAACAGAAGTGAAAAGTCTGCAGAGCAATCCATTAAAAAAATAATAATTTGTGAAACCACTTTACAGTAGGATAAAAACAAGGTTTTTTAGAGTTACAGAGACTTGTATTCAAAGGTCAGTTCTTCAACTTTTCTAGGAATACAAGTTTGAGGCTCCCAATAGGAAAATAACTTACTCAGTTTCCCCTGTTGTAAAACATGGATACTAGTGCCCTCCTTTATATTATTAAAATATCTTGAATAGATGATATATGCTCATAATGCAAAAATATATATAAGGTAAATAGAATATTCATGAAACAAATTCTTCTTCCTTCCTCTGTCCCATAGCCACTCAACTTTTCTTTCTGGTACAACCATTAACTAATTCATGACTTCCTTTCTGGAGATACTCTTCTAGGCATTTACAAAACACACATTTATATGACACACATTCTATTTTATTTATTTATTTTTTTAAGGAACATTGACAAGTTCATTCTATGAGGCCACCATCATTCTGATACCAAAAGCAGACAATTATATTGCAAAAAAAGAAAGTTACATGCCAATATCACTGTGAACAAAGATACAAAAATCCTCAAAAAGATACAAGCAAACTGGATCCAAGAATACATTAAAACAATCATACACCAAGATCAAGTGGGATTTATCCCAAGGATGCAAAGATTCTTCAACATATGCAAATCAATCAGTGTGATACACCTTATGAACAAACTGAAGAACAAAAGCCATACGACCATCTCAACAGACGCAGGAAAAGCTTTTGACAAAATCCAACACTTGTTCATAATAAAAAGATGCATATTTTAAAATTAGATCTGAGCACTTAGATTTAGCATTGTCATTAGGCAAAAAGGTACACTTTGTGAAGAACTAGCCCATGGTCAGAGTATTAGAGAATTTTATAGAACCATGTATGAAACAGAAGGGTGCTCGAATTTGAGGAGCAGTAACTGAGAGGAAGCCATCACCCACTGAGGAGGAAGAGCATCTGACATCACTCAGCTGACACCCTGTATGGTACTGATGATGTTAACCATCTGTTCTTTTTCCTTTCACAGCCAGGGAATCATAAATTATCTTTTGCAGCACTCAAGTTCTACCCCTTTGTGTAGCAAACCTCCATGGTGGAAATAATAATCAGGCCAAAAAAACTGGGGACGGAAAATTGGCTGGAAGGTCCTTGTATGAAAAGAAATGGTTGTAAAGTAAGTTTAGGTGGATCTTTGAAGCCAAATTGGATATTTTGCTTAAGTTTAACTTTAAAATGAAGGGACATTATTGAATTCAATACAGTAAGTTAAAAATCTTAAACGATGACAGGCCAAAAAGAAAAAAAAGAAACATAGCCTTCAGACTTTCATATATGATTCTATAAAATGTTTTGAGGAATTCTCTATTTGCACACTTGGATTGAGAGCTCTCTCTGTATAGATAGAATTGTTGTTCCTGATTCTCACATTTTCTTATGTTCATGCCCTCTGACATGTGATTTTTTTCAATTTTCCCACTAGAAGTAGAATATATTTCATTATCTCTTTGATTCTGACTTTAGCCATATGTAATGCTTTGGCCAAAAGAATGTATTTTAAAAGGATAGTTACACAGTTTTGAGCTCTGGCCTTAATAGATATTGGATGTTTCTCTTTGCCCCTCTGTGCTTTCTGCCATCTCCATGAGAGGATCCTGCTCTAGAAAGGTGAAAGTCACATGGACCATCAGAACCTGACCCTCTCTAGCAGTCAAGCCAAGTGTGTGCATCAGATGAAGCCCTGACAATCTGAAAATTCATGATTGAGGATGTATGATGGAGTTTTGAGTCAGTCAAATTTGATGTGGTTTGTTCAACAGCATTACAGTGACTACAGCCAACTCAGATCATCACACCTTTCTGAAGGTGAAGGAACTTGCCTGTGTTTTAGGTTAGCATGGTGATAGGTACTGAATTGGCATCTATATTTTACAGCACTGCATCAAACCTAGTTCAACAACTTATTTTCAAATGACAAACTCCTTGGGTTTAGAGAGTAGCTGGAAATGTAGAATTGAATTTTCCTCTCTCCCAGATTAGGTGGAATATGACCTTAAAGCAGAGTTTCTCAACATCCTGGGCCATCTTTAATCTCTTGTTTACTAGATGCCAGCAGCATCCTCACTCTAGTTATAAAAACTATGTCTCCAAACATTGCCAAAGGTCACATGAGGAGCAGAATTGTACCCACTGAACACCCACAATACTTCCATGAAGGTTCTGTTGAAACCTTGCAGTCTTTATGGTGAGTTAAAATAATGCTTACAAGAATGCAGACTGAATACAACACAAGGCTAACTGCTATCTCACTTACACAAACTATCACAAGGATTCAGCACACTGGAAGCCACGGCAATATCAGCTGAAGTCCAACACATAACTCAGATTAAACATCTTCCTTAGCCAAAGACTGAAGCACAGGACAGTTTATAGTTTAAAATGTTTTTATGAAGCAAACTTCTAGAAGCTCATTCTTAGAGATCTGTTCTATCCTCCTGGTTTTTTGCTCCTTTTCATCGTTTTTTGGGTGTGTGTGTATTATAAACTCAGAAAGAATCGGCAGAACCAGCAGGGAGTGAGAAAATCCCTTTTCTTAGTCACAATTTTCTTGACTCTTGACCAAAATCAGAAGCCTCTCAACTCATTCATCATTAGGGGATATCTGATCATACTGACTTCCACACAGCGCTGGAGCAACACTTAACACAATCTACTCATTGACTCCTCTTATTCTCTTAACTACTGATATTTTATAAGAGTGTTTCCCAACCCTGGATGTCCATTAGCATCCCCCAGGGGGCTTCTATAATGTACCGATGCTTAATTTTAGCCCAGACCATCTAATTGGAGTCTCTGGCAATAAGCAGTGGTATTTTGAAAAACAACCCCAAGCAACTTTACTGTGCAGACAAGGCTGAGAATGACTATTTTAAAACGTCTGTTATATGATGGCACATTTGTGCTCAGAACCATTCCCCACATCAACACAACTACCCCAAGTCCCTCCCACTGTCCGAAAGGGTCCTACATGCTGTAGCCCCTGGCTGCTTTCTCTCCCCATCTATAACTAACCATCTTCCTAATGTTGCCCCAGCCCCACTGATTTCCTCACTACTCCTCACACCGCCTAAAGCAACACCCTTGCCTCAGGGCCTTCACTCTTGATGTTCCCTCCTCCGGGATTACTCTTCCCCACATTCACCTGATTCACAGCCTGACTTCATTCAAGTGTCTCCTCATAAGGCATCTACCCAGAAATGCCTTTCTTGACCTACATGGAAAAAACGTTACTTGATTCTCTCCATGCCCTAGTCGTGCTGTATCTTCTTTTGAATATTTATTAATATCTGACAGATAAATCTGTGTATTTGTTCATTATCCCTCTTCACATTAAGACAGGGAGTGATCATGTTCTGGCTCAGTTCAACATGCTTACCATCAGTATCAGTGTGCAGAACCTAGAGGGCATTCAAAAAGTATTTGGTAAAAATTTTAACAAGTATGAACCATAAAACATGTCCATGTTTACTATTTTAGGCATTGAAATAGGAGCTTCATAACACCATGACCTCATTTCGTCCTCAGGATAATTCTCATTATCCTTAATTTATAATTAACAAATCTGAGAGTAATGAATTTTAAAGAAAACATCCACGGCCAAACAGATAAAAAGCTCCAAGCCTGTGACTAGAACCCAGAATTTTTTTAAATTTCAAAATTCATTTTTTTCCCCAACACTGAGAGTAACCCAGATTGAAAGCATATTCTAATATAATCAGTCCTTTCACTGGGTCCCCTTCTTGGACAGATTACAGTGAGGAAAACTCAGGCAGTCAAACACTAATGCCTATCAACTAGTTCTGTAACTGTGAGTAAAACTGAACTACTTTTGCCTTAGTTTTCTTACCTATAAAGTGACAGTTTTGATCAACATGATTTTTAAGAACCGTCTGGGGCTTGAGAATTTTACTGGAGACAAAACCGGACTTGTTCCACGGCCAAAGACTATAGAACCACCGGGGTGGAGTTTACAAAGGTCCCGATTCAGGTTACAATGAGGACCTGATTTCCAACAGATACAGGCAGCATGTCTCTATCACCGTCAAGTTCAATCTTTGGGGAGTACTCTAAAGAGAATTCTTCCTTGTGCTATGGGTTGGACTTGAAAACAGCTAAGTTTCCCTACTAATTCTATGGTGCTCTATTTTTTATTAAGCACTATGTTTATGAAATAATTACCATCCTTTGCTTTGCTGTCCTATCACAGCATAGAAACATGGCTTATCTCTACTTCTCCTGAGACCTGGAAGCTGGGCCTCAGCAAGTGTGGTAAGGAGTCTTGGAGCCCAGTAGGCTGTGTCTGTCATTGCATGGAAGCAGTCATCACAGAGCTCTCCCCCTTCATTACTCATCCTGTGCATCCCTCACAGGGGGAAGAAGAGAAAATCAGCAGTCAGGCTTCCAAAGAAGAAACTGACAACCTGGATCCCAGCAGTTGGTTTTATTATCCCCCCAGAGAATGTGAGCAGTTGAAGTTCCTCACGGAAAGTCAGTCAACAGCACGAGAAGATTCCAAGTTACTTATTTATAAATGAGAGCCTTGTCTTCAAACAGCTCTTAGAGGAAGCTAGTCACTAAGGACTGAACTGAACTTTCCATTTCAGTTCCTTAATTCTCTAAAAGGCTTAGTTGTTTTTCCTACTGCTTCTACTTCCAGAAATAAACAAAATGCTTACAAAGTGGTATCGGTGGCATCACTTATCAGATAGCAGGCTGTGTTATGAAGTAACAGATGAGGTCTTTCCATTAAAATCAAAACAAACTACAAAAACCCGATATTCTTTTCTTTTGACTCAGAATAACAAAGTGGACCTTTCATTTCTTTATAACTCATACTCTCACTGTAATTTTACTTCAAATTGATATTTTGGGGACTGGGGCTAATAACCTCTTCAAAATTGACTCAAAAGTGGTAAAATTCAAATGCTGATGTCCTCTATTATTCAGAAATGCTTTTAGGAGCAAACCATAGTCTCAAAGAATTATTTCCCAAAGTCAAAGTTGTTGCTGACACTATTTAAAGAAATGCTACTTAGGTTTGTCTTGGCAGGGTTAGAGACACAGATGTAAGGAGATGTTTACCCACCTCCAGAGGAAAAGGAGGGGAGATGGTAATCACCAGAAATCATTTGGTGGATGATGTCTCACTGCACCTCTGTAGATGGGATTCAGAGCAGACATTCAGGCTGACTGTGAAAAATCTCATCCGCACGTCAACCCCTAACCTACCTTCCCTGCTACTCCCCCTAATCCTGACAGAAAAGGACATTAAGTCAGATGCCATGATGTCTCACCAGTTTTGTCGCTGTCATTTCCCTTCTTAATCATTAAATAAGTGTTTTGATGTCTTCTTTGAAGGGTGTTAATTTTCCTTTCGGCTGTAATATACTACCACAAACTCAGTGACTTAAAAAAAAATTATAATCTTAGAGTTCCATGGGTCAGAAGTTGGTATGGATTTCACCAGGCTAAAAATCTCAGGTCAGCAGAGCTCTCTTTCTTTCCAGAAGTTCGAGGTGGAGAATCTGTGTATGCGCCCATTCAATTTGCTAGCAGAATTAAGTTCAACACCATGTAGAAGTGAGGTCCCGATTCCCTCACTGACTAAGGGCCATCCCAGGCTCTAGAAGTACATGCGTGTGTTGGTTTGTGACCTTTAGGCTAATTCACAAATTACTGATGGGAGATGCCTTAGACTTGACGTAGTTCGAGTCACTCTTTGTCCATGATAGGACATAGCCCTTCTTTACTCCTACCCTCCACAATTTAGGTTTTACTCCACTACAATAACAGGACAATGGTCAATTATTATCTTCCTAGTTCAAAGGTATTCGTGAGGCTGTATTCTCTAGAGTATTAGGACTTTGGCAGAAACATGTACACAAGCCTACCTGGGGGAAATGTATTTTCTTTCATGAGAGTGGAGTAGCAAGCCACCTGAAAAGATCCACCCCTGATATTTTGTTCTCCCATGGCAAGATAAGAAGGCAGGGTATCTGCTTTGGAACTCTCAGAACTCCTCCACCCCATCCAAAAAAACCTCAGGTGCTGAGAGATTCTGGGCATTGACATACATCCCCTCATGTTCCATATCTCTTCGAGTATGTTCCGGATCTCCTCTTGATCTTCCTTTGTCTCATAGGAAGATGCGCTCTTCCTAGCAGGGTTGTTTTTGGTATTCTAGTGCAAAGGTCAGAGAAGACTTTTCACACTACCATAACATGAAATTCTTTATTTACTTCAGAAGTGCTTGATTTGTCCCCGTTTTCTATCCCCCCAGCAAAAGAAGCTCCCCACGAGTTGAGACTGGTCATTCATGTTCACAGATGTATCCCTAGTAGCTACAACAGTGTCCATCATGTAATACTCAAATGATTCGCTGAATGGGTCAATCACTAACCTAGGAGAGGCCCTAAATTATTTGAGCCTCAGTTTTCTCATCTGAAGGAAGATAACAGCTACCAACACACGTGGTTTTGAAGAATCAAGTGAAAATTAATGTCCCTATTTCTCCAGCTAGAATACATGTGCCCTGGGAAATAATTTGAAATCCTAAGGCTATGTAAAGCTAACTGAAACACACAGCATAACTACTCAGGAGTTTGATTTTGCAAGAATATCCAGGGAAAAAAGTGTTTATCTTTTATACTCAGAATAATTTTGAAAGTTATTAATTTATGTTTTATCCTTTTTGCATTTTCCCATGCCTCATTTAAGAAGTCTAACATTTTTATTATTTTACCTCAGGAGTATACGTGCTGGTGGGTGATAACAGTAGCCCACTTTTGTTCCCTTCTCCCTTAAAAAAGGAAACATTGATGGTGATTATAGAAGAAGGGGACGACAGAGGATGAGATGGCTGGATGGCATCACTGACTCAATGGTCGCGAGTCTGAGTGAACTCCGGGAGTTGGTGATGGACAGGGAAGCCTAGCGTGCTGCGATTCATGGGGTCGGAAAAGTTGGACACGACTGAGCGACTGAACTGAACTGATGCTCACTGGGCCAGAGGAAAGAGAGGATAGATATAAAGAAAAGAAAGATTCCCCCATAAAATGGAAGAGATTCTAGTTGGGGGAAGACAATAATAGGACGGATATTCATAAAGAAAACACTGTGAAACCCACAGGGCTCTCAAAGGGGAAAATGTAAAATTCTTGGATCTTTAGATAGCTCTAAAGGACAAGGAAACACGATAATGATTAAAACTGAATTTCCCACCAGCCAGGGAAACTAGACACTCAGAAGAGTTGAATACTGGTTTAGAGAAATAAATCTGTCATTTCTTACAAAGTTATAGAATAAAAATCACTCCATTACATTGCCTTACAAAGCCTCACAAAGCTTACTCAAATCCTTGCACAATAAACAAAATTCTGCTTTTTCATGCCAGTCCATTTTTTTGGATTTTCTTTCAAGTGTATGTGCGTGTATAAGGAAGAACATGTATAAGCTCTAAGACTCAAAAAATGAATTTGCTGTAACTGACCAGAAAATGTGCTTTGGAATTCACGAAAGTCAAAGGTTATAGCACCAGCAACAGACTAGACAAGCCACTTTCATG
Source organism: Budorcas taxicolor (assembly GCF_023091745.1). Lineage (NCBI taxonomy): Eukaryota > Metazoa > Chordata > Mammalia > Artiodactyla > Bovidae > Budorcas > Budorcas taxicolor. The sequence goes on from NC_068910.1 coordinate 37,837,636, forward strand.
AGAATAGATTAAACTCAAATCACTGGCAGTGACAGAACTACACGTAACCAAAGTGACCACTTGGGACTTTTTTGATGCCCACAAACTAAATAGTTTGATGTGTGTTCTTACCACAAAAAGATCCTCTATGTAAATTTGTTATAAAAAATTATAGTATTCATGGTAGAATAAGGCTTCCACAATTCACCATTTATCTTCACCCCCAAATTTTTCTGAGTATTCCCAGAGGTGATCTAAGAGGCTGACTGCAAGAGAGAACTTTCAGTCTACCAACAGCACAAGTATCTCTGGAAAATGTGTTAAGAGTGGCCACTGGAGCCTGAACATGTTACACTGGATTACCTATGTGTAACACTTGGGAGCACAGCTCTTCAGTGATGAATTTTTTAACTCAAATTTACTGAAGTTTATAATACAGTACAAAAATACAGTCATCATCTATACCTATATAATTACATGGTTTGGGTCTCTTGAAAGATGCGGCACCAAGACACAGAACTGTCTGAACATTGAATCTGTTATGTTTCATTTGCTCAGTTTTGACTCAATGGTCATAATTGGGTAGATGCAATAAAACAACATCTTGCCAATAAACCACAAGTAAAAAACTACACTCTTCCTCGTGGAGCACTTAAAAGCATCATTTCAATAAAGAGAGTAAATACAATTATTTTACAATTATTTTAATTTATTAAAAAATAAGTTATTCTTTCAATAAGGAGAGTAAGGAAGAGGATACAAACTTAGGAAGAATGTGAGACTTGAATTTCTTGCTACACAATCAGTAGTCCACTGCTGGGTACTTGTGCTCAGGTGATGTTTGTTCACTCACTAACTTCTACGAGTACTTTTAAAAACACATTGTATATGCAAAAAGAACAATAAAAGTAAAAAACAGTCTCCAACGCAGTTTTATTCCAGTTATTCAAAAGGATTTCTGAGAAGTTTCTTAGGTTCTTTTGCCCTCCAGCAGGGACTCATATTTTGAGTGTGTATCAGAACTGATGTTTGGTGTTATACACAATAACAGCAACCGTGGTTGTTAAAGTGAAATACTTGCATAGTGGCTGGTAAATTGCTGTCGCTCCGAGCTCCTCCCACCATACCTGTGAGAGCTTCAAGATGCCCCAGATCCAACAACTCTCTCCACTGGGCCCCAAGAACCCCCAGACCTGTGTTCTCATTGGACTGTTCCCACACTAGCCAAGTATCATATATTCCCCACCTGTTACACTTCCTTTTCTTCTCCCCCTATGCTGACCTTTCATGCCTTTTGCTCTCCTTTCATCCGTACTTTAAGAGCAACCTTAGCACTCATCTCAGTCAGGATTCCAGCCACATCACAGTATAGAGTGCCTAGTTAAGGGGCAGATGGAGCGCTACCCGACTCAGCCTTGAGAATTATATTGGAGTCACTGAGACAGAGGCACGTGCTTTCCCCTGGGCTGTGACTATGGTAGAATAAACAGAGTGTTGGGTATCATCTTTGCCACCCCTGTGGAAGAATATAATAGGAGGCTGAAGACAGTATACAGACAGACAAGTCTAGGGGTGGTAAGAGACTGTGACAGACCCTGGATCCAGGTACAAGATGCACTCCCAGACTTTTCCAGTAAGGGGCCCAGAAGCTGATTATTTTCTTTGGGTGGGATACCACATGGAACAGAGTTCCCAAGTAGAACTTTTAAATCATTTTCCCATCTCCAAATGGTGAAGAAAGCCTAATCCCCTTCCATACATATTCACAGGCTCTTCAGCCCTCTGGTTTCCTCTTCTTCGTTTAAGTCTCTACCATTCATCATTATTTAAGTCACATGTTAATGAGTTTACAGAAAACACCACTTAGGGAGGATTACTTCCCTGGGATTTCAAGAGTAGCATGAGGCCTGAAAGGGAAAAGCTGCAAAGAAAAGTGTTAGGGAGCACAAGCAGAGGAATTTAATAAACTCTGCTTCGAAATTACCCAATTTCTACCTGGGCAATTAAATTCTGATTAAACTGCTGGGTACTAAGACACAAAAAGCTAAAATGGTCTCACACTGAGGGAACAGCTTTTCTCTCCATTTTCTTAGGTCACAAAGAATGGTGGAAGAACAGGAAGTGAAATTAGTATTTTGGCAACAGAAGTGGGGATTTCTAACTAGTTCTATGTTTCTTTCCAAGGGGAGAGGAGTGAGGAAGAAGCACACTGTTGTGACTATTAGGAGTTTAATTTTCCTCGGCTATATGCCACTCTTCTACCAACTAACCTAAGGAAATGAATTACAGGAACAGTTCTCAAAATGTAGTACTTGCACTAACAGCCACATTACCTGGGAGCTTGTTATAAAGTTAAATTCTCAAGCCCCCACCCCAGATCTACTGAATTAGAAATCTGGAGGTGGGCCCAGCAATGTGTTTAATAAGCCCTCCAGATGATGGAGATATACCTGAGTGACTGAGAACCTCTGCAAGGGGAGTGCTCCAACCATGCTTCACATGAGTATCACCTGGGGAACTTCTTGAACTCTCCAGGCAGCACTGGTACACCATACCAATTATATCAGAAGCTTTGTGGATGGGAATCAGGTATCTGTTATTTTTCAAACTCCCTACATGACTACCACATTCAGCTAAGTTCTAGAGTCACTACATGACAGTGTCACTGGCTCAGGAACTGCCACCTTGGGGAATCCTAAAACTCTGGGTTTTGTTCTGCTGGCAAACTCTTCAAAGTGGGCGCCCAGAATAAGAGAAGGAGGCAGGGCTGAAGAGGGTCTCTGAGAACTCCAGCCGTGCAGTGTGTTCACCATCTCAGTGCCCCCCAACTCTTAGCAAGAAAACCTCCTCTCCTCCATTATTCCCTCTCACGCTCCTCTATTTCTTCCATGGCATTTATCCCTATCAATATTCATGTCATCATCCACTTCCTAAAGCCCAGCGATTACCATGGCGGGGGAGGGCAATTTGCTTCAGTAGTAACTAGTTGAGATACAATAAGCACTGAAATATTTGGTAGTTGACTGAATTACATCTTTACATAACTTATACCAGGTAAAGACAGTTGAACTCTTTGCTCAGCCACTGTGTTTCAAAGACTTGGCTGCCCCAAATTACACAAGCGTCCAAGGCAACAAATCTCTGGATATAAAAATGGAATGTACCAAACCTGCCTTTTAAGCAGCAGCATCATGAAGAGTCAAAATTCTTAATTTTCACTTTGACTAAGCACTAGTTCATCTGGAAATTTCTTGCAGTCTAACCCTTTCATATTAATAAGCATCTCTCTTTTTAAATATCCAAGTCCTTCCTGCTTTTAAAATCTCACTTTAAACAAAATAAACTTTGTGAGGAACTTCAAGGGATCTTGGGCCACTTTCTCTGATGGCCATTCACAAAGTTCAGTTAAAGGTTCTTCCTCGTGTGGGTAAAGTGATCTATCTTTTGCCTAAGTGAACAGAACTACCATTGGTCATATATCAGAAGCAGGTGCAAAGTAGCTCATATTTATTACCTGCCATGTTTTCCCTTAAAAATTCATTTTTCATTAAATCACTTAAACCCATGTAAGTTAATAAATCCCCTCATGCATTGCATCCCTGAGGATTAGACCATAAAGTTCAGTCAGTAACTGTAGGAGTCAGTCTTAAAATCAGTAATACAAACATCAACAGTAATGGATATATTAAAATGTTAAATATACCTTTCCTACTTGTACTTTTACTATCACTTTGCCATGCTTTATAGGAACATGAGAATAGCTTATATAAAATATTTACTGTAATACGAGTTCAATACATTTCACACCCAGCAAAAAAAAAAAAAAAAAAGAAAACTTAAACCAAAAAAAAGAAAACGAAAATTAAACCCTCCAAAAAATAGCTTAATTTTTCCCAAGAATTTTTTTTTAAGCTTAAGCATTAGCCAGGAGACTTCACCTGGCATACAATCCACTCTCCTGGAACCTTCGCATCACATTCACTTCGTCCCAGTTTCTTTTGCGAGTCATAAAAGCCCTGACCACTGTCCCTACATTACCTCCAGATACTTGCCCTGACTACTCAGGCTGGAGGCCATAACAAGGCTGTGGAAATTGAGACTCTTCTACCAGGCTCACTTTGAGGCTGTAATGAAAACAACACGTCCTTACTTAAAAGACAACAAAAAGAGGAAGGGGGAGAGACTCACTACCTAGTGTTCTAAGACCGCAGGGAAATCAAATGCGCTTTAACGTTTCATTTCAGATGAGAACGCAAAACACCATACCTATGTACTGCATGTCAACACCTTTACGGTTTAATAGAAAAGAGCAAAACAAAACAGAACGAGACCATATCTGGTGAAAGTACCTTGTAAAATGAAATGACTGAAAAGGGAGGGAACCGTTAATCCTAGTTAGCCAACACCTCATTATTATTCTTTTTTTCTAAGAATATTGCCGCAAGATGTCCTACCTCTTTCAATTCTGGGGTCCACCGCAACTCTGGAGCACGGAAAAGGCAGCCTGGATTTAACCTTTCCGCAGGACCCTCTTCGCGAATCTTCTCGCGAGTGTGCGCTTTTTAAAAGAGGCCATGAGGAAACACGGAAGCTTTTGAGAAGTTGTCCGCCTGCAGGTGTTGACATAACACGGACACTCACACCTGTGCCTAAAAGGGCCATTCTCAGTACCGGGATTGGGCGGAAGGCCAATGAGAGGAGAGGCCTTCTCAGCTCAGCCTGCAGGATCTCTCCTGCTTCTTACCAGCCCAGCAAACCCTTCTCATTGGTGTTTTTTGTTTTAAACATTTATTTTTGGCTACCTCCCGTTTTAATTCGGAGAAGGCAATGGCACCCCACTCCAGCACTCTTGCCTGGAAAATCCCATGGATGGAGGAGCCTGGTGGGCTGCAGTCCATGGGGTCGCTGAGAGTTGGACACGACTGAGCGACTTCACTTTCACTTTTCACTTTCATGCATTGGAGAAGGAAATGGCAACCCACTCCAGTGTTCTTGCCTGGAGAATCCCAGGGACGGGGGAGCCTGGAGGGCTGCCGTCTATGGGGTCACACAGAGTCGGACACGACTGGAGCGACTTAGCAGCCGGTTTTAATTGCAGCAGGCGGGATCTTCGTTGGAGCCCCTCCCTGGCTTCTCTCTAACTGTAGTGCAAGCTCAGTAGTTGCAGCACAGGATTAGTTGTGCTAGCAGGCTCAGTAGTTGCGACTTGAGGGCTCTAGAGCATGGGGTCACCAGTCTCGGCACGCCAGCTCCATGGCTTCTGGAATCTTTCTGGACCATGTATGGAACCCGTCTTTCTCCATTGGCAGGCCTATTTTTATTCACTGTGCCACCAGGGAAGTCCCCATGTTACCCATTTTTAAGGGTACAATCAAATGTATTAAATACTATTAAAACCATCACCACCATCGGTCTCCATAGCTCTTTTCATCTTGCAAAACTGATACCCTATACCCATTAAATAATAATCCTCATTTCTCCAACCCCCAGCCCCTGGCACTCACCACTCTACTTTTTGTCTTTTGACAACTCTATTTCATACATTTAAGTGTAACTGTACAGTATTTGTCTATTTATGACTGGCATGTTAAGTTTATCCATGTTGTATGTCAGATTTTATTTTTAAGGCTGAATAAGATTACAATGTGTGCATATACCATATTTTTCATAAACATTAATCTGATGAACACTTGGATTGCTTCCACATTTTACCTATTGTCAATCATGCTGCTATAAACTTGAATGTACAAGCATCTCTTCAAGACCCTGTTTTTTATACCCAGAAGTAGACTTGCTGGATCACATAGTAATTCTATTTATAATTTTTGAGACACTGCAATACCATTTTCCATAGCAAGTGTATCCATTGTACACTCCTACCAAAAGCACACAAAGGTTTCAGGTTCACCAGATTCTTACCAACGCTTATTTTGTTTGTTTGTTTTGATCATACTAATGGGTGTATGATCCATTAGTATCCATGGAAATACTTCAATGTAGTTGTGATTTGCACTCTCCTGAAGATCAGTAATTTTTTACCATCTTTTCTTCTACTTATTGGCTATTTGTATATCTTCTTTGAAGAAATAATTTTTCAGGTCCTTTGCCTAGTTTGAATCAAGTTTGTTGTTGATGAGTTTTAGGAGTTGTCTATATATTCTGGATATTAATCCGTTACCAGATAATTGATTTACAAATACTTTTATCCACTTCTTTGAATTCTCTTTTACTTTATTGGTATCAAGTTTTGTAACACAGATTTTTAACTTTTTCACAAAGTCCAATTTGTCTGTTTTTTCTTTTGTCGCTTGTGCCTCTAGTGTCATATCCACTGTCTTTACCAAATCCAAGGGTAGGCCTAACTTTTGCCCTATGCTTTCTTCTGACAGTTGTATAGCTTTAGGTCTTAAATTTAAGTCTTTGATCCATTTCAAATTAATTTTTTCATATGGTGTTATCAGTTCAGTTCAGTCACTCAGTCATGTCCCACTCTTTGAAACCACATGGACCACAGCACGTCAGGCCTCCCTGTCCATCACCAACTCCCGGAGTTTACTCAAACTCATGTCCACTGAGTAAGTGATGCCATCCAACCAATTAATCCTCTGTCATCCCCTCTCCTCCTGCCTTCAATCTTTCCCAGAATCAAGGTCTTTTCAAATGAGTCAGCTCTTTGCATCAGGTGGCCAAACTATTGGAGTTTCACCTTCAACATCAGTCCTTCCAATGAACACTCAGGACTGATCTCCTTTAGGATGGACTAGTTGAATCTCCTTGCAGTCCAAGGGACTCTCAGAAGTCTTCCCCGACACCACAGTTCAAAAGCATTAATTCTTCGGTGCTCAGCTTTCTTTATAGTCCAACTCTCACATCCATACATGACCACTGGAAAAACCATAGTTTTGACTAGATGGACCTTTCTTGGCAAAATGTCTCTGCTTTTTAATATGCTGTCTAGGTTAGTCATAGCTTTCCTTTCAAGGAGTAAGCATCTTTTAATTTCAAGGCTGCAGTCACCACCTGCAGTGATTTTGGAGCCCCCCAAAATAAAGTCAGCCACTGTTTCCACTGTTTCCCCATCTCTTTGCCATGAAGTGATGGGACCAGATGCCATGATCTTAGTTTTCTGAGTGTTGGGTGTTAAACCAACTTTTTCACTCTCCTCTTTCACTTTCATCAAGAGGCTCCTTAGTTCCTCTTCACTTTCTGCCATAAGGGTGGTGTCATCTGCATATCTGAGGTTATTGATATTTCTCCTGGCAATCTTGATTCCAGCCTGTGCTTCATCCAGCCCAGCATTTCTCATGATGTACTCTGCATGTAAGTTAAATAAGCAGGATGATAATATACAGACTTGTCGTACTCCTTTCCTGATTTGGAACCAGTCTGTTGTTCCATGTCCAGTTCTAACTGTTGCTTCCTGACCTGCATACAGGTTTCTCAAGAGGCAGGTTAGGTGGTCTGGTATTCCCATCTCTTTCAGAATTTTCCACAGTTTATTGTGATCCATACAGTCAAAGGCTTTGGCATAGTCAATGAAGCAGAAATAGATGTTTTTCTGGAACTCTCTTGCCTTTTTGATGATCCAGCATGTTATATATGTGAAAAGATAATTTTACTTCTTACTTTGCAATTAATGCCTTTTACTTCTTTCCTTTGACTGATTAAACTGGCTAGCACTTCCAGTACTAGTTGAATAGAAGTGGTAAAAGTGGGCATCTTTGTCTTTCAGCCTTTCAACATTTAGACAGATTTTTGTGGTGGATTTTATAAATATAGTTTTTATTATCTTGAGGTAGTCTTCTTCTATTCCTATTTGTTGAAATTCTGTCATGAAAGAACGTAAATTTTGTCACATGCTTCTGCATCAATTGAAATATTCATGTGGGGTTTTTCTTCATTTTGTTTATATGATGCATTATAATCATTGATTTTCTTTTGCTAATACATTATATGACTGGAAACATAAATTATTAATTTTTTCAAAATGCATTAGTCTCCTAAACTATGTAGAAAACAAAATTTAGAGTTACAAGCCAAAGTTATAATAATACTAGCTTTTAAGCTAACAATTGCTTTTTAAAAAATATATTAAATCACGTAGAAAAAAAAGTAGAGCTATAAACCATTGTTTCAATAATGTTAGCTTTCATAATTGCTAATGCATTTACCACCAGTGGTATCTGTGTTACAAGTCATACAGCTTTGTGTTACTGTCTAGTGGCCTTTCATTTCACCCTACAGGACTACATTGATAATTTCTTGCAGGATAGGTTTAGTGGTAACAAAGTCCTTCAACTTTTTATTTATCTAGAAATATCTTAATTTTACCCTCACTTAAGAAGGACAGTTTTGCTAGATTCTTGGTTGACCACTTTGAATGCATCAGCTTATGGACTCCAAAATTTCTGATGAGAAATCTGATGATAATCTTCTTTATGACCCCTAGTATATGATGAATTGTTTCTCTACTGCTTTCAAGATTCTCTGATTGTCTTTGACTTTTGAAAAGTGGATACAGTACGTCTCAGTGTGTGTGTCTTTGACTTTGTCTTACTCGGCTCTCATTAAGTTTCTGTTTTTGTACTTATATCTTTCCTCAGATTTTGGAAGTTGGCAGCCATTATTTCTTCAAATATCCTCTCTACCCTTTCTCTCTTCTCCTTCTTGCACTCCTCAGTGAGTATGCTAGTTCCCTTGGTTTCTGGCTTTTTGGATGAATACTGGACATTTGAATATAATAATGTGATAATTCTGGAAATCAGATTCTTCCCCTTGCCTGAGGTTTGCTGGGGTTTTTTTAATTCTTGTTTTTATTTATTGTCTTCTTTGCATTGTTGTAGCACGCCTCTGTGCTGAGGAACAGCCTGTGGTATTAACTTAAGGTCTTCACAGGTCTTTTCTGAGCCTTTCCCTGGACATGCACAGCACATGTCACTTTCTAATATTTCCATTTGTTCAGTTGTTTTAAAATGTCCCAGTCATTAATGTTTCTCTCCCAAGAGGGGAAAAAGATTAAAATGAAGGAAACAGTGAAGGGGGCCATTCCTTTAAACTACCTGGAGGTCACTTCAACCAGAGGGGGAGGGGCTTACAACATCAAGGGGGAGGTACAACATCAGGGGAAGTACAAATACCCACCTCTTTGTCTGCACCGTTGTGATCAGCAGCAATCCATGAACAGGTTTCCAATATTCAGAAGATAGGGTCTCTTTTGCCTACCTTGGTTCCTGAAAGCTGCATGCAGATTCATTCGTTTCATATTCCTGGAAGGAGTGGAGGATGGGTAGCTGGTAGCATGCTAAGAGCTGAACTTGAACACAATTAAGCACGGTTTATCACCCAAGCCTTCCCTGAAAGTTGAAGCCTTCAATAGACTCCAGAGTTCCCAAATAGTTATTTCAGAAAGATTATGCCAATACAATTGTTGTCTGGGTAGGGAGATAAATCCCCACTGCTTCCCACTCTGCCATCTTTCCAGAATCTTCTGCCTCTGGGTGGTCTTCATGATATTTTAATTTGAGGGGGCTGCTCTGATTCACTTTTGGCTTACCACTTGCTCCAGAACTTTTTCTGAGCACAATGTCTCCATCTCCAGGCCCTGGCTAGAATCTGGCTTTTGCCTTGAGAATGGTATATTGCAAATCTCTCTAGTAAAGTCTGTCAATTGTCACCTGCCCTTGGAATTTAGGGACAAGAGACTATTTTGTATTCTTTAGGAAAAACCTTTTTCCTCCAGACCATTTCTCTGCCAGGCATGTTAAGAGTTTGTGCATCTATTACCTCATGTAAGCCTCACCATGAGCTAGTGCAGGAGATGCTGTTAATACTTCCAGTTAGTAGAGGAGGAAATCAACTGTCATAAAGGTATGGTTTCCTAAGCAAGATCACTCAGCTACTAAGTGTCAGCTGAGATTTGAACACCATTATATCGAAGTCTAGAGCCATTAATAATCCTGCATATCTCCCCACGTCCATTCTAGATTTGAGTTTGTCATTTCCCCTGCAACAACCCCATTACCTTTTTTATGGGTTTCTATTGCTTCCATATGAGAGTACCACAAATTTAACAGCTTACAGTGACATTTATTACCTCACAGTTCTGTTGGCTAGAAGTGGCAGGGTGCTGGATTGACGTCTTTACTTTGGTCTCAAAAGAACAAAATCAAGGTCTCACACAGACCAGAGGCTCTGGAGGAAAATCTGCTCACAGGCGCATATAGGATATTGGCAGAATGCAGTTCCAAGTGGTTGTAGGATGAAAGTTCCTGTTTTCTCACCAGTTGGTGGCCAGGGGATGTTCTAGAGGTCTCTACATTCCCTAGTTTATGGCCCCTCGTCTTCATAGTCAGCAGTAGAGGGTTGAGCCCTTCTCACACTCTGAATTGCTCTAACTTCCCATTCTGCTTTATTTCCCCTATCTCTATCTAAAGAAAATTCTCTGCTCTTAAGAACTATGATTAGATTGGACCCACGTGGTTAGTCCAGGATGGTCTTTTTATTTTAAGGCCATTAACATTAATTCAATCTGCAAAGTCCCTTTTGCTGTGTTATGTAACATACAACCATATTTTGGCTTTTGGAACCATGGACATCTTTGGATACCTTTCTGTGTACCACCCTTTGAACCTCATGCACTTGCTTATACCACTCCTTTCTTTACTTGTTATATCTTTATTTTCTCTTCTTCTTACAGTCATTTAAATTTGTGGTGTCCTTCTCCTCAACAATTTTTTCCTGTTTCACTTCTGATATTATCCTAAGATACATTTGTGACCATATGGGTAACATTTTTGCCATCAAGTATTTTGCTGCTGATATACTTTTCACGGTCATACTTTGTTTTGCACTCATCTACAGGGTGTAGAAAGAAGTAAAAAGTTGATTCCCAGGTGCATATGGGGTCGAATTTTTATTACCACATTACTGGCTTTCATTTGTGAGTTAATATATGCAAAATGGGTTAAAATCAAATTTAAGAAGGATGAACAATACCTGGTAATAGAGGATATGATTATACAGCATCCTTCAAAACATGTCAATAAACTGATTAAAAAAAAATCAAGGGTAAGCAATTTCATTGACTCAAATGTCAGAGTTTGGTAGAAAGAAATGTGATTTGAGAATGAAAGCTTTTAACAGTTCTGTGGAATGATAGGAATTGATTTTGGCATTGAAATTTGAATTCCCTTGCTGCTTTTAAAAACATATTAAGCACGAGCTCAGTACCAAATTTTGTTACATCAATATGATTTTAGAGAGAGGGAGCATGATTTACATGCTATATAAAACCCATTTTCTCTATTAGCGATAGAGAAATGCGGTATCATCTCAATGGAGTCACATATGATCTCAGTTAAGGAGGAGCGTCTGGGCTTCCCTGGTGGTTCAGACAGTAAAGAATCCACCTGCAATGCAGGAGACCTGGATTCAGTCCCTGGGTTGGAGAAGGGAATGGCTACCTACCTCGGTATTGCTGCCTGGAGAATTCCATGAACGACAGAGCCTGGTGGGCTATAGTCCATGGGGTCGCAAAGAGTTGGACATGACTAAGCAACTAATGCTGCTATACATAATGAAGACTTCAGAAGATGCTCAGGTTTTCTCTGTGGGTCGCTGTTTTACTGCATCAATTTATCCACTGTGGCTGTGAAAGGCAGCCCAAGAAGTACCCATCCCATTGCTTCTGGACTGCCACCAAAGCGCCAGCCAGGAACCTTTATATTCTACATTAGGACAAATGGCATCTTTCAAAATGAGAATTTTTTTTTTTCATATAAATTACTTGTAAAAATAACGTATTCAGGCCTTGAGAAAAGATTTTTTTTTTTTAATTGGGCTTGAATTTTCTTCCCTGAATCCAACCACATAGCCCAAATAGTTTGTAAATTTTAAAAGTATAAGGTAAGGTTCTTGCTAAAAAAAAAAAATTACATAGCATGGAGATTTTTCTGATTTGGTAGGTTTGGAATAATGGTCAAGAATCTGAATGTTTAATAAACACCTCCATTTAATTTTGTTGATGATCATCATAAATGGATTACTACGCTTTGAGTAATACTGTTTAAGTACTACTTCTCCCAGCTGCTATTTTAAATTATAGGGGAGGGAAAAAGATTAAAATGGGAGAGAAAGAGGGAAAATGGGAAGGAAGGAAAAGAACTGCAACTGTAATCTTAAAAGGAAGAAAAGTATCTTCTGCTTTTTTTCTCCCCACATCTTCTCATATTGCAGCATTAATAATAATACTTCCAACTAAAAGTCAAATTTCATCTTTCATTAAGAATTCAGATCTTCTGGAAAGCTGTGAGGCTCTAAGAGCCATTCAATGACTCAAGTGGAAATGCTTCTAAAAGGCTAAACTAAGAGTCAAAGTTTGAGCCGTGTCCTCAGAATCTCCCTTAAATGGGCTTCTATCCAAATGGCAATAATAGCCATTTACTCTTCTCATTGTTCTTCTTTCAAAAACACCAAAAGAAAAATATTATATATCATAATCTCAGAGAATGGTCATCCTAATCATTTCAAAATGCAAATGCTTATAGAAATTTGCCGTGGTGATAACCATAAATCCCCCACTAACAGTGTAGTCATTGAAAAATCACTGGACTGAGCTACTCCTTCAAGAGTTTTAATTTGCAATCAAGTCAAGAGCTATTCTAGTGAAGCAAGAAGCAAGAAACTTCTCTTTGAGAGATAGAAGTTCAATCCAAAGTGGGAAAGTAACAATAGGGGTGCCATGAAAAAATATCCAAGAGCCTAACACGTAAAGCCCATCTACCAAGTTTTGTTGTTATTTGGTCACTAAGTCTTTTCTGACCCCATGGACTGTAGTCTGCAAGGCTCCTCTGTCCATGGGATTTTCCAGGCAAGAATCCGGGAGTGGATTGTCATTTCCTCCTCCAGGGGATCTTCCTGACCCAGAGATGGTGCCTTTTGTGTCTCCTGCATTGGAGGTGGACTTTTTACCACTGAGCCTACCAGGAAGCCCCTGTCAACTTTTTCCAGTTACCAAATGAGTCTACACTGATGAATCTCCTATAGGTAGTCTTTTTCAAACAAGCAATTTAGATCCTTGTAATGAAATATAATGCTAAACACAGGGAGTAAACCTTCAACTGTAACAACTTCCTACTTACTTTCAACAATATTTTTTAACATTTACTGAGCACTTATTGTGTGTTAAGTGCTACCGCCTAAGGTTGGGAATGAGGGGTCTAATGAATAAGACGTGGTGTGATGCCCTCAAAGAGACTCACAACCCAGTAGGGATCTTACTATGAGTAAATAATTCCCAGAAGGAATATAGAATATTCCACTCCCAAGGTTCAAAAGAGAAATGAGAGCAAAGAAAGAAGAGGAACATTTCTTTGGTGATTCCTCCATGCCTGGCACTAAGTTTTGTGTATTTGTTCTTTATTGTTGGTCCAATATGTGGCTACTTTTCCATCATACCCTAGAAGCATATTGCTGGAATGTAAATCAAAGTTTTCACCATCTGGCTATGAATTCCCCCAACAAAAAAACAAATAACAAAAATAACCTTCAGTCTTAAAGCCTTCATCATTTCTAAGTTCATGGCTTGTTTTACTATAAAATATCTTCTTATCTAGAAATTCCTTAGGGGCTAAATATCCAATAACCTTCAGAATTCAAAAGAAACAACACAGTCTCTTTGCAGGTCTGTTACTTCATACTCCTAATGTCCGAAGAGCTCCCTGGGTTCTTCATTTCCATAAAAAAAAAAAAAAATGTGTCCTCAAATGTAGGATCTAAATTGAAGTCAAGGTGAGACCTAGGCTTGCCTTGACATAAAACCACTTCAGGAGCTAGTCCCATGGCCGGATCTAGAGGCCTGAGCTTCTCAGCACTACTCTCTCCAAGCCAAATGGTGTACTGAGGGGCACAGCAGAGTTTCCGTCTGTACCATATTGCTGCTCTCCCTCTCAAGAGGGACTTTTTGGAAAGAGACCTTGTCTTTCTTCAAAGTACAAATCTGGGTACACTGAGCACAGGGGTGTACAGTCTTTTCGGGTTGCTCCTAGAGCAATCTGAAGATAAGATGCTACTATTTTTGAACACTTGATTGACGTCCTGAGCTATATGATCTTAAATCTTGAATGCAAACACTGACCACCTGCTTGAGTCAAAGGCAGAATGAAAAATTTGAAAACAGAATCAAGCAATTTAACACTGTGCTTCAAGTTCCAAATTACTGAGAGAATAAGCTTAGTAATACGTATCTACCTCTCGAGATGAGATAATTAACGAAGATTTCTGCCTTTTTCTGAAATTTCAAAAAGTAGTGAAAGTTGATATTTTATATTCTGCCCACATTGCAGAAATTAATGGGCTTCCCTGTTCAGAATAAGCAATGAGGACTCTGTCTTAATTGGGAGGAGTCCAAAAAGTGGTAAAAAAATTTTCTGGTCCCTTTGTCAATTCATTTTAATTTTCTCTGTTGTATGGTCTTGAAAGTTAATTTTCTAAAAGGGTATCTTTATATATCATTATGATTTTCTCAACTAATCTTTCTACATGGGATTATAAAGTCAAAACTTAGTTGATTACAAGCAGGTACATAATAATTTCTCTTTTGGTAATTGCTTCTTTTGATTAGATATATTGCTCTGTGAGTAATGCTTGACCCTCTGATTATGCAAAATGAATGAAGACTTTGAATACCTTTCAGAACAACATATTCTGTTGACTTCCAATAGTGCCAATAGTAATAATAACAGCAATAATAAGAAGAATGATCTAGTTTGATTAAAAGATGAACTTTATCAATTAATCCAAATGGTGAGACATAACTTTTTTGTTTTTACTTTTAAGATAGTTTTTAAAGAAAGTCAGAAAAACTGGGTGATAACATATCCTACATGACAAGACTGTGCTGGTGAGGGCATATTCTGGTATCTATTTTAATTGTAAAGTTCTATCTGTTAGGATGATCTCTAGAAGCACATTTTCTATTGCATTCATTATATGTGAGATTTCCTCCACACACAAACATATGTTTTCATGGTGGACTGAAATGCAAACTTGTTTTACACAACTAATTCCTTTGTAAGGAAGTGGATAACTCTAATGAACATGTATACAGACAGCATACGGTGATACAAAATTAAAAGAAAAAATGAAAAGAGTAATTCAGGGTGAAGAGTTTCCCCAAGTGTGGTACAAGTAACAGTTGTAATAAAACAAAATCATTGCAGGTGGCATATGGACAAACATTTCTGTTTTCATGGTTTTCTGTTTATTTGACTATCCTTTAGAGAAAACATATAAGTAGTGCAATAAACCCCCAAATTTTATTATCTGAAATGCTTAGAAGGGCACAGGTATAAAAAATGATTTAGGAAAATCATTAAGAAAGTGCTATTTGAGTGGTATTGAGATAAGGCAAACATTGCAGTGTCCTTAGAATGACTGGTAGACACTGGCACAGAGGACTATAGAAACTGGCCCAGTTCTCTGGCACAGCCATTTAATAACTGTCAGATTCTTCAAACCTTCCCACAAGGAGCTGGTGGGAGAATTTTTAAAATCCACCTAAATTCTTTAGTATGAGCCTGGCTACCTGTAAGCACTCAATAAATGACAGCTGTAGTTATTCACCACAATTACAAATCTCATCCCAAGGATTCACCTAGCAACAAAACAAAGCAAACCCTTGGTAGTAGGTGGTTATGGGCAGACAGGAATATGGTTCAGAAAATCATACCCAGCTGTTTAATTTTTGTAAGAAAAAAATGATGAAAACAAGGAAGCAAACTGGGCTTTAATAATAATTCTTACATTTTTAAGATAAAAATATGTGTGCACTCTAGCTATTTATATATTATACAGCATAGCAAACACCTACTTCCAACAACACAAGAGAAGACTCTAAACAAGGACATCACTAGATGGTCAACACTGAAATCAGATTGATTATGTTCTTTGCAGCCAAAGATGGAGAAGCTCTATACAGTCAGCAAAAACAAAATCAGGAGCTGACTGTGGCTCAGATCATGAACTCCTTATTGCCAAATTCAGACTTAAATTGAAGAAAGTAGGGAAAACCATTAGACCATTGAGGTATGACCTAAATAAAATCCCTTACAATTATACAGTAGAAGTGTCAAATAGATTCAAGGGATTAGATCTGATAGAGTGCCTGAACTATGGATAGAGTGCTTGAACTATGGATGGAGATTCATTACATTGTACAGGAGACAGGGATCAAGACCATCCCCAAGAAAAGAAATGCAAAAAGGCAAAATGGCTGTCTGAGGAGGCCTTACAAATAGCTGTGAATAGAAGACAAGCAAAAGGCAAAGGGGAAAAGAAAATATATACCCATTTGAATGCAGAATTCCAAAGAATAGCAAGAAAGAGATAAGAAAGCCTTCCTCAGTAATCAATGCAAAGAAATAGAAGAAAACAATAGAATGGAAAACACTACAGATCTCTTCAAGAAAATCAGAGATACCAAGGGAAGTTTCCATGCAAAGATGGGCTCAATAAAGGACTCAAGTGGTATGGACCTAACAGAAGCAGAAGATATGAAGAAGAGGTGGCAAGAATACACAGAAGAACTATACAAAAAAGATCTTCATGACCCAGATAATCATGATGGTGTGATCACTCACCTAGAGCCAGATATCCTGGAATGAGAAGTCAAGTGAGCCTTAGGAAGCATCACTACAAACAAAGCTAGTGGTGGTGATGGAATTCCAGTTGAGCTATTTCAGATCCTAAAAGATGATGCTGTGAAAGTGCTACACTCAATATGCCAGCAAATCTTGAAAACTCAGCAGTGGCCACAGGACTGGAAATGGTCAGTTTTCATTCCAATCCCAAAGAAAGGCAATGCCAAGGAATGCTCAAACTACTGCTCAATTGCATTCATCTCACACACTAGTAAAGTAATGCTCAAAATTCTCCAAGCCAGGCTTCAACAGTCACGTGAACTGTGAACTTCCAGATGTTCCAGCTGGATTTAGAAAAGGCAGAAGAAGCAGAGATCAAATTGCCAACATCCGTTGGATCACTGAAAAAGCAAGAGAGTTCCAGAAAAAAACATCTACTTCTGCTTTATTGACTATGCCAAAGCCTTTGACTGTGTGGATCACAATAAACTGTGGAAAATTCTGAAAGAGATGGGAATACCAGACCACCTGACCTGCCTCTTGAGAAATCTGTCTGCAGGTCAGGAAGCAACAGTTAGAACCAGACATGGAACAACAGACTGGTTCCAAATAGGAAAAGGAATACGTCAAGGCTGTATATTATCACCTTGCTTATTTAACTTGCATGCAGAGTACATCATGAGAAATGCTGGGCTGGTGAAGCACAGGCTGGAATCAAGATTGCCAGGAGAAATATCAATAACCTCAGATATGCAGATGACACCACCCTTATGGCAAAGTGAAGATGAACTAAAGAGCCTCTTGATGAAAGTGCCAGAGGACAGTGAAAAAGTTGGCTTAAAACTCAGCATTCAGAAAGCTAAGATCATGGCATCTGGTCCCATCACTTCATGGGAAATAGATGGGGAAACAGCGAGAATGGTGACAGACTTTATTTTTGGGGGCTCCAAAATCACTGCAGATGGTGATTGCAGCCATGAAATTAAAAGAAGAAAAGCTATGACCAACATAGACAGCATATTAAAAAGCAGAGACATTACTTTGCCAACTAAGGTCCATCTAGTCAAGGCTATGGTTTTTCCAGTAGTCATGTATGGATGTGAGAATTGGACTATTAAAAAAAAGCTGAGCACCAAAAATTGATGCTTTTGAACTGTGGTGTTGGAGAAGACTCTTGAGAGTCCCTTGGACAGCAAGGATATCCAACAGTCCATCCTAAAGGAAATCAGTCCTGAATATTTGTCAGAAGGACTGATGTTGAAGCTAAAACTCCCATACTTTGGCCACCTGATGCAAAGAACTGACTAATTTGAAAAGACCCTGATGCTGAGAAATATTGAAGGCAGGATGAGAAGGGGATGACAGAGGAAGAGGTGGTTGGATGGCATCACCAACTCAATGGACATGAGTTTGAGTAAACTCCAGGAGTTGGTGATGGACAGGGTGGCCTGGCATGCTGCAGTCCATGAGGTTGCAAAGAGTTGGACATGACTGAGCAGCTGAACTGAACTGAACCTTTTGTATAGGGATGGTGTTTTCTTAGTCTTGACATCTTCGAAAGTGTTAAACATGGAATTTTCCCCTAGCTGGCTCTCAATAAAGGAGTAAAGAGATAGTTTTCACATGTATTATTTCACTAATTTTGAAGATTTCTTCATCTGCCATGACACTGGAAGGCGGCAAATATTCACAAAACAAACAGCTTTTGACTGATGTATTTTGTATTCTTGACAAGGAAGATTCTATTTCATGAAACATTAACAAAAGTTTTCTAAATGTTCTCAATATTATTGGATCCTCTGTGCTGCATGTATTTACCCTGTTTCTGAAATTATACATGAAAAATCCTAAAACATCAGCAACAACATCTCATTACTGTAGCCTATTCATCTTTTCCTGCTCTACTTGCTTAGAGAGAGTGGGTTCTTGTATGAAGGATAAAAAAAATAATCCTAGATATTCTCCTATATTTGTACTGGGCATTTCACAGTTGATCAATAAATACTTGCTTACCAGTTGATTTTCTAAGCAGTCAGGGGTAAACTAATCAGAGAGCAATCCCATACCCTACACTCTCTAAGAGTGAGTGGTTATTCACTGTCATTTTTTAGTGTTTTAAAATCTTTTTTAGATAGATAGAAGGAATAGCAGTTATACTCATCCTTTACTGCTCTGAATTGCATTAAAACACAGAGGGATTCTGATCAATGGTTAGCATCATAGGACCTTAATAATTGTCATGTGAAGTGATTAGGTGGTATGTGAATATGAATACCTACCTATTATATTTACCTGCCTTTTAGGATTTATAAGGGTGGATGACTACAGGTTTAGTCCTCTTAACAATGTTTCTGACATATGGTCTCAAATGAGCAAATGAGGCAGTTTAAAAAGAATTGTTTCTATGATATAATAATAGAAATAATAAAAATATTAGAAATGTGGAGACAATCAATGCTCACCAATAGAGAGCTGGTACACCATGGGATAGGCCATGTAGCTCTGAATATAAATGAACCAAATCTGAGTGCATTCATACCTCAGGGCATCCATGGTATAATGTACAATCAATAAGAGGCAAGTATGACCAGTATGAAGTGTCTGAACACAACCCCATTATATGCACATATCTGCTCTGCCCATGGAAATGTTACACAGAAAAGACATACCAAACTGTGCATCACGGGTCCCTGACGACTGGAGTGAGGAAAATAAGAGGAGGGCTTCTAGCCTTTGCTTTATGTATTCCTATCATAAACTTTTACTATAGTAACAACTTTTAATAGCATTTTCATTTTATAACCTTTAAAAAAAAGTGTTTTATAAAGGTAGTCTTCAACTAGCGTTAGCTGTTGCTTAGACTTCTTGCCATGCTACCAGAGGTCATTGTCTACACAGCTGCCTCCTTTACATACTTGTTTTTGCCTCCTCACTTGAGAGCTCTATAAAGATGTGTGGCTCCATGACCGTATTCACTGGGCCCTTTCTTTCCAGTGTGGAGGGCCACTAAACAAAGGATGATTTGGAGCAAGCCTTGACTTTGGTTTAAAGTCTAAAAGCAAGAGTTGGAATATTAATTCCATTATTTGCAAATTCAAACGTTTGGTTGCAGGGAATAGAAACCCACTGAAGCTACCTAAAGTTGAGGGAAGGTTATTGTAAGACTATAGGTCACAAATGAACTGTTGGAGGCTCCCAGGAAATGCAGGCAGAAGCTATGAAACTATGGGAGACCAAGTCACTCCCACCCGACTATATGGTTCTCTTGTTTTCTACCTCTGCAAAATAATTTCATCTTTCCCATGGTTTTGATGCCCAATAACACATTTGCACAAGACTTTTCTTGCTATTAAATCTACTCAGGCCTAGAGTCCATGGGCTTGTTCAGCTTTTTACAATTCTTATGATTGCTTATTGAGAGATGACAAGAATTGAATGAGACAACGCTTTGTTTGATATGCCCTAGTGTTTCTTGACACTATATCCAAAAGATACCCAACTTCTTTAAACATCAGTATTTTCAAATACAAAAGGCAAATATTAATAATATTGATGTCGTCAATTTTTTAAAAGTCTTAGTATGGAGCTTGCTATAGAGTAATGCTGAATAAATATCAGGTTATGTTCTTGTTATTATTAAATTCATCATGATTATTATTTTAAGGATTTTAAGAAAACAAATGACCTGCTTCATCCAAGTGGGTAGACTTCACGCATGCTTCAGTTTCCACATAGGTTCTCAGAGCAGAGGACAACTTATTGCTTGACAGAGAAGGCCACAGGTAATAGTCTTGACAGATCTCTAAAACAGTTTATCATACATCAACAGTTCCTCAAGGCCAGACAACAAGGGGAAAAGACCAAAATGTTCTTATACTTGTTTGAGATAAAGGCATGTGGAATTGCATACAGACAGTAAAACATTTAAAACAAAGGCAATTGAGATACCTTCATTAAGCACTAACCAGAAGCTTGGTTTTAATGTAAGGGGAAAAAAATCTGCTGCTCACAGTCCTCTCTGTGTCTTGGTCCAGTGGAAAAGAATTTAACGAAGCATATAACAGGTAGTTGCCTGCCAAATTGTCAGATACCCAGGGAATTCAATAATGAACAGTTTCCAAACCATGAGGTGACCTGTAGATCATTTCAGATCTACAAATGAGAAGGGCCTGCCATGAACTTTGGAGATGCTGTAACAGACATGCTGCTGCTGCTGCTGCTAAGTCACTTCAGTCGTGTACGACTCTGTGCGACCCCATAGACAGCAGCCCACCAGGCTCCTCTGTCCCTGGGATTTTCCAGGCAAGAATAATGGGGTGGGTTGCCGTTTCCTTCTCAGACACGCAGACATGTTTTAATCTCATGTTTCTTATAAAATTAGCAAACAATGTGCTTAGTGATAATCTAAACATAACACGCAGCTATCTGATTAACATAGAGTGTCAGTTTAGCTATCAACACTTAACATTTATTATGCTCAATGACATTCTTGTCTCAGATCTCGAAATCACAGGTGTTTCAGTGATGAAAAGTCAAGACAAAAGTGAGAAGTGAAGGCTTTCACATACTTTTCCTCAAATTTTGCTGCAACACAGTTTTTGACAGAGGGCTTCTGACTGCTCAATTTGATGGCCATACAAACTTATAAAAGCTGAAGTACAAGGTTTCCCAGGGGACGACATAATGAAATAAATGCACTCATGAATATGTATGGTTGGAGGAGCCCATCTGTTCTCCACCAACCTCTTTTCTTTCAACAACCCACAAATACCCAGCTCCCCCCAATGCCTCCTCCATGTTTCGGAAGAGTCTTCATCTTAAGTTTCTAAAAATCAGTAATGTTTCATCTCAGGCAAGAAATATAATTGCAAGATAAATGCTTTTATGGTCAGACTAAAAATAATAAATTAATAAATCAAAGAGTGCTAGTGCACACACCATGAACACTGAAGTTCTTTGCTGCTCTTCCTTCCCTCAGGAATGAAGCTCCTGACTTTTCAGCTAAACTGAAAGCCACATGGACCTGCCTCTTGGGTTATAAATATGAGAACAGGAGAAACTTCAATAACAGTAGACTAGATAACACTCTGTATGTCATTCAGGGATGCTGCATTAGTTCCAGTTGCTGTATACTGAAGTCCAATATTAAGTATTTCCCCTGATCTCTTTGGAATTCTTCACTCATTACTAATTTTGAAGGCAGAGGATGAGACCAATCTTACTGGTCAAAGATGAAAAGAAAATTTTTGAGAAATGAGAAAACATAGTTGACAAAGGACAAGAGATAAATTTCTTGGAAAAACTGATTACAAAATATTAAAAATTTTTGGTCAACTAAATCCTATTTGAAATACATAAAGAACACTTCTGCATACTTACACGATCCTTTTGGTAAATCTTTTATAAAGTGAATGCATATGAAAAGCACAATCATTCCTAATTCCTTTGCTTTGCAATTTCAACTTTGAGCATGCCTTGTCTTCTAAGAGAAAGGAATGCTTCTAGTGACTCTCTGTATTTTAGCAGAAAACAATCTAAGGTTAAACTCTGCTAACAACAAAATAGGACTTGAAAACAACAACAGCAGCAGGCCTTGTGTCTATTAAATTTTATTAAGCTACTCTGCTTAAAGATACAGTCTGTGAACAACTGTTATATCAGGAAACCGAAAACTATAGGGAAAAAAATACCTTGAATTCTTAAGGGTAGTAAGACAGATTGGGAAAAGCCTACATGGTCTGGAATAAGAAGACAAAGCCTTAACACCTTCTCTGTTTAGTTAATGACAGTGTGACCTTGGGCAATCCAACGGTTTTTAACTCTCCATGTTTTTAAATGTTAAATCAGAATAGCAATGGCAACCTCATCATGCTATTAGGATGATCTGATAAGGTAATAATAAACATAAATGCACTTGATAAACCAAAAAGGATTTTCTGAAATAAGCCTGAAACACATGTTAAAGTGAATCAATTTATAAATTACATCCCTAATGAAAATAAAATGCATTTACTTCCCAACCACCTCTCATCACCAGGTCTTCCTTAAACAGTCACTTGTACAGACTAAAACAATTTCACTAATTTTTGTTCTCTGCGGCTTGCTACAGTAGCAAGATACTGAAAATAACTTGAGTTATTACAATTGTGCCCTGCCTGTATGAATCTTAAGAATGCTCCAGAACACCAGCACTACATCTTAAAAGGATGCTATCAAAGATAGAGTTCTAAGACCATTTTGCAGACATTATTTCACCTCTGTAGTCAGCTACTTCTCTGCAAGGCCCAGTTTTGGCTGGCATTGTCTGAAGGCCTCTTTAGGCTCTGAAATTCTGAGATGCTAAGAGAGCAGTGTGGTAGAACAAGCACTGGGCTGAGACCCACCGTCTACATGGTTTTGGACGAAGCAAGTTACAGAAGCTCCTTGGGCATTACTTCCCCTATCTGCAAAGTGGGGGTGGTTGAGCTGTCTATCTTCTGAGGTTTCTACAGCTCTGAAACTATATGCTGCTATAAGATAGTTGAAGTGCACAGAGATGTAAGGACAAACTGCCTGGTGCCATTTAAATTGCTTCCAAAAGCTTAAAACAATGTAGGTGTGCATGTGTGTGCAAAGTCGCTTCAGTCGTGTCCAACTCTTTGTGACCCCATGGAATGTAGCCCTCCAGGTTCTTCTGTCCAAGGGATTTCCCAGGCAAGAACACTGGAATTGGTTGCCATGTTCTCCTCCAGGGGATCTTCCTGACCCAGGGACTGAACCTACATCTCCTATGGCTCTTGCACTGCAGGCAGATTCTTTACTGCTGAGCTACCAGGGAAGCCCAAAACAATGTATGCAGGGCTTCTATAATTGAAAACAAAAATCCCACCTTCTTTTGTGGCATTAAGGCAGAACTTAAGACTCATGGAAGGAATATGATTTTTTTTAGGGGCTCCAGAGAAAACATATCACAGATTAATTTTTTTAAGGCATAGTGTCGTGTTTTTAATTTTTAAAATAAGAGAGAGAAAAGCTACATTCTTGGAATAATGTCAGCTAGGCCTATAAAGAAAGCTGTTACATTTGGAACATCAAAATATATTTTCCAAATACTTCAAAGTTGTACACAATACAGCTTTTACGCAAGGGAGATGGGGAAGCTTCAGTTTGACGAAAATGCCAAATTTGGATGGTTTGATAATGTGTCTCAACTGTGAAAATCTTTCTAAATTACATTAGATCAGTTTCCAGAGTGTGCTTTTTAATATGGTATCAGATTCTGTGCCAAAAAATCATTTAAAAGTAATTTAATATAAGGTTTTATGACAAAGGGATAAAGGACCACTTCAAAAAGACATTGTGTCTATTTGATAAGGACAAGGCACAAGGACTCACCCCAGAATTTCTAGTCCATGTTAAGCCTAACTCCAAAGCACACACTGTACAAAATGCAAAAGTAGGTAAATTAATGACAATATCTTCTTGACGAGCTACTTATTGTTTACTTGGAATACACTTATCTTGTGGGACTGGAAGCCTGAATGGAGACTTAGTCAATGAAATACTCACAGTGAATGACAACTCGACATTTGGATTCTGTCAGTAACTGCTGACAGAATTTAATACATTTAACTCTAAATTCATTAGTAAAGCAAAGCTGAGGGGAATATCTAGAATATAACCTCTCTTCTTTTGAGACCACTTAAAAAAAAAACACTAGCTTTACTGACGTGTAGTTTACATAACATAAAACTCAACTGTTTTAAGTACACAAGTCCAAACTTTTGGTAAATTTAGAGTTGTATAAATGTCATTATAATGCAGGTTCAGAACTTTTCTATCACTCTGAAAAGACCTCATGGCTATTTTGCAGTCAATGCAGAATGACTCCCTTCTTGGGAAACCACCAGTCTGCTTTCCTCCTAAAGGGTTGCCTGTTCTGGATATTTCACCTAGATAGAATCATACAGTAAGGAGCCTTTGGTTCTGGGTTCTTTCATCTGTCTTAATATTTTTGAGGACAAGAGTGTTGTATCCATATTTACTTTCTTTTAACTACTGAGTTGTGTGCTACTGTATAAATACAGCACATTTTCCTGATCACCTGTTGACAGACATCTTGCTTGCTTCTACTTCTTGGCTATTATGAATAATGGTGCCATGAATATTTGTGTGCAAATCTTTGTTGTGTTTATATCAAGATAGGTTTCATTTCTTAGGGTGGTTATCTAGGTATAGAATAGATATGTCAAAGGATAAGAATATATTTAACTTTTTAAAAACTGACAGACAGTTTTCTAGAATGGTTATAGGATTTTACATCCCTAAGATATAAAGGAATCCGGTTTCTTCACATCCATACCAATACACATTACTGTCTGTTGCTTGAATTAAAGTCATTTTAGTGAACATAAGGTAGAATCTAATTGTGATGATAATTTGCTTTTCCCTAAAAAACCAATAATGTGGTGCATTTTTTCATATGTTTATTATTCACTTATATTTTTTCTTTGATAAAATATCTATTATATCAAAATCTTTTCTCCAATTTTAATCAGGTCATTTGTATTACTGGTGAATTAGAAGAGTTCTTTATAGATTCTGGATACAAGACCTTTATCAGATACTATCTTTGAAAATGTTTTCTTCCAGTCTATAACTTATCTTTTCAGTTTTTAAATTGTGTCCTTTGAAGTGTAAAATTTTAAATTTTTATCCAATTTGTGTCATCAATTTCTGTTACGGATCATGCTTTTGATGACATGTCTAAGCACTCTTTTCCTAACCCAGAGTCACAAAGATTTTCTTTTAAAGCTTGACTTTTAGTTCTTACATTTAAGTCAGATTCATTTTGATCTTATTTCTGTGTGTAGTGAGAGGTAAAAGTCTAAATTCTGCCCTGTGCATTTATGTATGAAACTGTCTCAACATTATTCATTTAAAAGACTATAATTTTCCCCAACTAAATCTCTGTTGCCCCTTTGATAAAAATCAACTGATGATAAATAGAAGATCACTTATTTTTAATGAGTTAATATGGTACAGTGCTTAAGAGTTTTGGTTATGGATCCAAACCACCTGGGAAGAAATTTAATTGTGCCTTTTAGAAACTACACGACCTCGGCAGGTGACTGTATCACAGTTTTGCTCTGTTCAAGTGCCAAGGTGCCTCTTGAAACTACTGTCTTCTCCAGACTCCCTTTCAGCTAAGAGGTGCTTTGTGACCCAGTTTTGGCCTAATAAACATAAACAGAATCAACTATATGGAATTCAGAGAAAGCTCTTGAGTCCTTGATAGAAAGAAGCCAAACTCAGCTGGCATGAATCTCTTCAACCACCCACTTCATCCTTCATGGAACATAACCAAAATGCCTAAATGGAGAGCAGCCCTCTTGCAGTCAAGATGCAGAAAGTGTTAAGCATTATGGAGCAGAAAATTAGAAGTTAGCCTTGATCAACTGGATTAATGCTGGACAGCCTTCCTCTGACTTTGTGTATCATTCTGTTGTACTTGTCACAGTTACTAGCAACTGAGTGCCTACAACAGGTAAATGACTCTGTGCACACTCTCAGAACACTATACAGAGTTCTGTAAAATAAGTTTTACAATCCCCATTATACAGATGACAATATTGAGATTCAAATATGTTTAAATTAGGTGTCTTATAATGGTGAAGCATATCAGTTCACTTCAGTCACTCAGTCCTGTCCAATTCTTTGTGACTCCATGGACTGCAACACACCAGGCTTCCCTGTCCATCACCAACTCCTGGAACGTGTTCAAACTCATGTCCGTTGAGTTGGTGATGCTATCCAACCATTTTATCCTCTGTCATCCCCTTTTCCTCCCGCCTTCAAGCCTTCCCAGCATCAGGATCTTTTCCAATAAATCAACTCTTCGCATCAGGTGGCCAAAGTACTGGAGCTTCAGCTTCAGCATTAGTCCTTCCAATGAATATTCAGGACTGATTTCTTTTAGGATTGATTGTTTTTATCTCTTTGCTGTCCAAAGAACTCTCGAGAGTCTTCTCCAACACCACAGTTCAAAAGCATAGATTCATCGTCACCTAGCCTTCTTTATGGTCCAACTCTCACATCCATACATGACTACTGGAAAACCAAAGTTTTGACTGTACAGACCTTTGTCGGTAAAGTAATGTCTCTGCTTTTTAACATGTTGTCTAGATTGGTCATAGCTTTTCTTCCAAGGAGCAAGCATCTTTTAATTTTGAGGCTGTGGTCACCATCTGTGGTGATTTTGGAGTCCAAGAAAATAAAGTCTGTCACTGTTTCCATTGTTTCCCCATTTATTTGCCATGAAGTGATGGGACTGGATGCCATAATCATTTTTTTTTGAATGTTGAGTTTTAAGCCAGCTTTATCACTCTCCTCTTTCACTTTCATCAAGAGGCTCTTTAGTTAGTGTTCGCTTTCTGCCATAAGGGTGGTGTCATCTGCATATCTAAGGATATTGATACTTCTCCCAGCAATCTTGATTCCAGCTTGTCCTTCATGCAATCTGGGATTTCACATGATGTACTCTGCATATAAGTTAGACAAGCAAGGTGACAATATACAGCTATGACATACTCCTTCCCCAATCTGGAACCAGTCCATTGTTCCATGTCTGGTTCTACAATTGCTTCTTGACATGCATACAGGTCTCTCAGGATACAGGTAAGGCAGTTTGGTATTCCCGTCTCTTGCTAAGTAAGTCCTTAATCCAGTTACCTGTTGATGGGTGGGGCTGTGTTACCTCCTGTAGTTTGGTCTGAGGCAACCTCCTTCAAAAGGAATTATGCCAGGACTGTTGCTCAGTGCCCCTGACCCCATGGCAGGCCACTGTTGACACACACCTCCATCGGAGACTCTTGGACACTCACAGGCAAGTCTGGCTCAATCTTTTGTGGGGTCACTGCTCCATTCTCCTGGGTCCTGGTGCACACAAGGTTTTGTTTGTGCCCTCCAAGAGTATGATGCCCCAGTCTGCTTTCCCCAGTCCTGTGGAAGTTCTATAATCAAATTCCACTGCCATTCAAAGTCAAATTCCCTGGGGGTTCTCAGTCCCTTTGGTGGATCCCCAGGTTGGGATATCTGTTGTGGGCCCTAGAACTTTCACAGCAGTACAAGAACTTCTTTGGTATAATTGTCCATTTTGTGGGTTGTCTGCTCTGTGGCTCTGTGGTATGTCTCCCAGGTCTGTTGCAGCCAGAGCCCCTTTCCCCACCGCAGGCCACCGCTAACCTGTGCCTCTGCAGAAGACACTCAAACACTCAAAAGCAGGTCTGACTCAGTCTCTTGCGGGGTCCCTGCGTCCTGGTGCACACAAGGATTTTTTTGAACCCTGCAAGAGTCTTTGGCAGGCACACGGTTTGATTCTAAATGCAATTTGCCCCTCCTACTGTCTTGTTGGGGCTTCTCCTTTGCCCTTAAACATGGGGTATCTGTTTTGGTGGGATCCAACATTTTCCTGTAAATGGTTGTTGAGTGGCTAGTGGCAATTTTGGAGTTCTCACAGAAAAAGATGAGCTAACATCCTTCTACTCTGCCATCGTGTTCTATACTGAAGTATATATGCAGAGGTGAAAAGATGGGGCCAGTCTCAAATGACTGGGCTTGGCTCAGAATGTACTCTTATCACCACAGAACTTTTCATGTGCTGTGCCAGTAAGCAAGATGACTTCCCAGGGCAGGAGCCATGCCTGGTGCCTCTGTGTATCATACACTCAGCCTAACTCCTTATACAAAATAGGCAAGGTGTTCTCTTCTTCTGCCTTGTAAAGCTTAGAGCCAAGTCCTTACATTTTCAGCAGATATTTTTCTTCAGGAAATTTGCAAAAAGACAAAGTTTCTGGTAATTGTTTTTAATCAAAACGGCCATGTAATTGACTACTGGTGGCTGTGTAAGCTCCACAGATTAATGGTTAGTAACAGAGTAATTTAAAGCATTTAGGAATTCACTTCACAGAAATCACCCTTTAGGTGGAAAGTACTCCAAACATTCCCTCTGTTCTCTCCAACTCAGCTGGTTATCCTTTCCCTTCAAAGAATGTTAATTGCACCACTAATGCCTTCTAGAATACCAGAGGTTCTAAATAAATGTATCTTCCATACCTCAGGTAAAGTGGGTTAAAAAGATGAATTTAGAACCAAAAAATGTTTTATTATTGTTATTCTTTTGTTTTCATTTGGTTTGGTTGGTTTCCACAAATAGTTTCATTTTCCACGCAAATATCTTGGATGATGTTAAGATCTTCTGGAAAAAGATTCCATGGTCAATTTTGAAAATTTTTTTCTTAGAAATTTGTAATTCATATTAGCATATAAAAGGTCTTGGGAGATAAAAAAAACTTTTAACTTTGCTTAACTCAATGTTTCTCAAATTTATATGATATAAGAATTATTTTATTTACAATATTACTGACATTTGTGATAAAAGAGTCTAGTAATTGATATTTCAGGAGAATTAAAAGAATATCCCAACTGATTTGTCTAGCTATTTACTCCATCTAGGCCAGGGATCAGCAAAAAACAAATATTGGCTGGTGATTTATTTTTATAAGGCCCAGGAGCTAAGAGTGGTTTTACATTAACAAAGAATTGTAAAAATAAAAACAAAACCACAAAGAAGAATATATAGTGGAGACCTCTGTGGCTCAGAGGCCTGAAACATTTACTGTCCAGCTCTTTATAAGTAGCACTTGCCTGCTCCTGCTCTAGGACACTAAAATTTTAAAAATTAAATCCATATATCCTGAATATATAAAATATGGTTAAGAAAAGGGGAGAGAGAATGGAGGGAAGGAAGGCATAAGCCTGGAGTCTAAAATGCTGTGGCTGAAAAGTGAAGTCTCTCAGTCGTGTCCAAATCTTTGCAACACTGTGGACTGTAGCTGACCAGCCTCCTCTGTCCACGGGGTTTTCCAGGCAAGAGTACTGGAGTGGGTTGCCATTTCCTTCTGCAGGGGATCTTCCCGACCCAGGGATTGAACCCAGGTCTTCCGCACTGTAGGCGGACGCTTTACCATCTAAGCCACCAGGGAAGTAAAAATGCACTGGGTGGTCTAACATAGCAAGCAGCCCTTAGGACTGTGCAGGGCAATTTTCTCCCATCTTCTATTTGACAGCCCGAAGTATCCTCTCATCCGGAGCAGATGTGTTGCTCCTTCACCTTTCCTCCTATGTGTCTGAGGCTCCTGGCCACCACGATCCTTTGACTGTAAATATGTTCCCGTTGGTCCACATCCCTCTGAAACAATGGAGCCCAGACTGGCTGTTGTTCTACTGAAATCCCATGGAGGCCAAGTGGAGCAGGCCTTCCTCTGGCTCTCCAGATCAGAGGACACAAGCTGGCTAACTACATGCCCAGTTACACACATGAGTGTCTTTTGTGAGGCTTCTCCAGTGTTTTAAAATATAGGAAAGTCACCCACTGTAAAGTTCAGGTGTCTGTTCTTCAGCAAGGGAAGACTAGGATGGGAAGATCTGGCAGCATCAGATCCACATTTCCCCATGCTTCAGTCATCCGGAGGGGAGTAGCCACTGCTCGTTTTACACAGGGCACCAGCTCTCTGGTCTGCCACACGCCCTACCACTCCCCACAGCTGACAGCAAGACTATTCTACTCACTAGCATGTCCTGACTGGCCCCTGAGGTATTCCAGTCTGTAACCTAGCTATCCTTTACCCCTGATGGCCTAGTTCTAGAAATATCTGTCTGCTGCTGCTAAGTCGCTTCAATCGTGTCCGACTGTGCGACCCCATAGACGGCAGCCCACCAGTCTCCCCCGTCCCTGGGATTCTCCAGACAAGGACACTGGAGTGGGTTGCCATTTCCTTCTCCAATGCATGAAAGTGAAAAGTGAAAGGGAAGTCGCTCAGTCATGTCCGACTCTTAGCGACCCCATGGACTGCAGCCTACCAGGCTCCTCCATCCATCAGATTTTCCAGGCAAGAGTACTGGAGTGGGTTGCCATTGCCTTCTCCGGAAATATCTGTTTAGGTATCTGCATATTTTCAATTCATTTATTAGTGGAGAATAGGCCCAAAAGAAATGATTCATTGGCATGAAGTTGTGATGGGGAAAAAGCTCAGGAAAAGAGCCTGGTTTCCCTGATGGTTTCAACTGGCCTCAGTGAGAGAGTGTGCTATGCAGCTTGTGATGAGTGGTAGGAAATGTCCAGAACCGGAAAGCAAAAGGGAGCCTAAAGACGGGGCCATGCGGAAAGAGCAGTGGGCTAGGAAAGCAAATCCTTGGCTTCTATTTCTCACTTTCATTTAACTTACTGTATGCTCTTGGGCAGCTTGCTTAGCCTCTGTGAGGTTCAGTGAGCTCTTTGACAAACTGCAGATAATAAGCACCTAGTCTTGCCTTCCCTGGTTTGTCAGTACCTGATAAAATCAAGTAATAGATGCGGGAACACTTTAATATCTGTAAAGTATAACACACAAGTAAGGTATTGTTAATCTACTTTGCAGTTTGGCCTAAGGCTGACCTGGTAGGAAAAAAATTGAAAGCAAAACCAAAACAACCAAAAGAAAAAAAAATTTTCACAAACTAAAAGCGCTAAGTCCCTCTAGGACTAAGACATCCATCTTTTACACTATAAACAGTGAGCTGTTAAAAGGCACAGATGGACCCAGCATGAACTGCTAAAGATGGATAATGATGGTCTCATATTTACCAAGAGTTTCAGACCAACTAGGCTTTTTGGCACAAGATACCAGCCTCTTGGACTCAGAGTGTCAGAGGTAGTGTGAAGTAGTTTGAGACTATCCAGCCACCACTGAGATCAACAGGGTCCCAATGAAAGATTGGAAAGTACTTTTCAGCCTAGACTCGGGTTTCATTCTCCCTGCTCAAAGTTCTCCCATGTGAGTGAGTTCCACAGTGATTCTCTATTTGCCTCCCTCTGACTCTTCAGGGAGTTCTGGGTTTGTTCAGAACAACTGCTGCATTCACAGCTTCTTGAAGTCTGGTGCCAAGGACAGATACATCAGTATGAACACCACTTGCTATATTCCCAGGAGGAAGCCAAGGATGTACTGCACTGTGTTGTCGTAAAAGACAAAATGAAACTTCGGAAAACTCAAAGCAGCAGAAACTGTTTGGAACCACTCAAGCTCAAAACCCATCCCAATGTCGTGCGTTTCAGTTTGAGTACCTATTTAGAGATTTCTCCTGACTGTATGTTCATTGGACAATTTTTACACACCTAAAGCATTGTTCACTTTCGAATAGCTAATGGTTATCGAGCCAGTTCTTTTCCTGGTGAGCTGACCTCAGAGCTAAGGTATTAATGGGAGGACAGCTCTGTAGCACAAAAGCTGTTCTTACTCCTGTTCAGCAAACCATAGTGAAAGAGTTGTTTGCAGAAGACAGAAAGCTAAATGGGAGTCTCATTTGGACTCAAAGTATAAGAGAATGATCCACAGTCATCAGAGCTGACAGAATATGGACTTTTTGCTTCAGGAGTCTGTGCTTGAGTAAAGTGGAACAGACTTTTGCTCCAGGGATGTAAAAGAGAATCAAACATTCAACAGAGTGATATGCTAGATCTAGATGACTTTCCATGTTCCTTCCACCTCTGATGTTCAATGTTTTCTGTTTTGTCCTTGGATAATTGTCTTGATCCAGCAGCTAGCTTTTACCAAGTAAGGCCAAGGCATGCACAACCAACAAAAAATGGCTACAGTGTGATTTGTAGGGTGATACAGATGGTCTCTGCCCCAAATAAACATGCCCACTGATCTAGCAGACCAAACTTGAAAATAACAGTTTAACAGAATGCTAGATTTGGTTTACATACTTTCACAGAAGTGTAGATAAAGTTGATTGCTGCTGTTAGGATTTCCAAATCCATATTCAGCCAGTCAAAATGGGTCAGGCTGTGATGGTTAATTTTTTTTTTTTCTTTTTTTGGTCTCATTTTGACTTGGTCATGGGATCCCCAGATTAAACATCATTTCTGGTTGTGTCTCTCAGAGTGTTCCCAGATTACATTTGGAGGAGGAAATGGTGACCCACTCCAATATTCTTGCCCAGAGAATCCCATGGACAGAGGACCCTGGTGGGCTATAGTCCATGGGGTTGCAAAGAGTTGGACATGACTGAGCGACTAACACTTTCACTTTCTGGGTGTGTCTCTTAGTGTTCCCAGGTTACATGAGCATTTAGACTAGTATACTCTGTAAAGTAGATGGCCCTTCTGTAATATGAGTGAGCATCACCTGATCCATTGAAGGCCTGAATATAACCAAAGAGGAACAGAAGAAAATTGCCTTCTTTGCCTCCTGCCTGCTAGGTTGAGCTAGGACATCTGTATTTTCTTGCCCTTGGACTGGTTCACCCCGTTAGCTGCCCTGGTTCTCAAGCTTTTGGTCTTGGACTAGAATTACATCACTGGCTTTCCTGTGTCCCCAGATTGTGGGATTTCTAAGACTCTATTATAGCAGGAGATAATGCCTCATAGTAAATAAATCTCTTCCTTTAAATATCTTTTGTTGGTTCTGTTTTTCTGTAAAGTCATGATTAATACATTTTGATTTCTCTAAAACAGAAAGAATTAATGAAGGGGAGAGATGGTATGGATAATGAAAATGATACTAGATTCTATTATGTACCAAACACTATATTAGAGGTATTACATAAATGATTTCATTTAATTCTCACTATTACCCACCCCTGCCCATTTTAAACATAAATAAATTAAGTCTCAAATAGTCTAAAACACTTTCTTGAGGAGTAAGCACCAGGCATGTAATTACAACTAAGACACTGGGATTCTTGCCATGAAGCAACAACTTTCTGGGCAAGCGAAGAGAGGCCAGATATAAGATGGAAGTGAAGGTTAAGGATGAGGATACTGGAAAGTGGGAAGAGAAACCTCAGCATTTTAGACAACCTGGAACAAGCCACAGAGCCCTAGGCATCCATGCCACACTCTCCTAGAGTGAAACACATGTGGAGTAAACCCAGAGCTTCCATACAGAGGTTTTCTTTTCAGCATCAATCTCTACCTCCTTCTATGCCGCATCTTGGGAATCTAAAAGTTGTAGAAGCCTGAAAAGGAAACAAAGCAAGTCCTGCAGAGGTTTAAGGGGAGCCTGTCTTTTAATACTAATGCAGGTCAACGTGTACTATGACAAGGGCCTCTCAAGCTGGGAGCATCAGGAATGTCAAAGAAGGAACAGATATGAGGCCTTGAAGAGGACAATGTCTCAAGAGTATGCTGGCTGGTGGCAGATCAGACAACAGAGCAGGAGTCAAGACGGTAGCCTCCTGTAGGCAGAGGCTTTGCTACAAGGTCCGTGACAACAGCACTCCTGTCTGCTTTAATCTCTGTATCCACAGAACCTAGTACAACACGTGAAGACTTATTTCTAGTTTTTGAGCCTGAATGATTGAAAGATCTTTGGTAACACAAGGAAAATTTTAGCAAGGGCTAAGGGAAAGGAGAAAGATGTTGATGCTTCTTGCGACATTACTCACTTTTAAATATATTGAAAAATAAAGTCCAAATAGGCACTATTTCAGAAATTACTCAGAAGGAGAACAAATATAAATGCCCTGAAAGGGTTCTGTCTCATCTAAGGTTCAGTGAGTTGCTAACACTTAAATTT
Organism: Budorcas taxicolor; assembly: GCF_023091745.1. Taxonomy (NCBI): domain Eukaryota; kingdom Metazoa; phylum Chordata; class Mammalia; order Artiodactyla; family Bovidae; genus Budorcas; species Budorcas taxicolor. Next base: position 37,871,852 of record NC_068910.1, read on the forward strand.
GTGCGGCAAATGATTTCAGGTCTTTTTGGAGACCACCCTGCTTCCTCCAGTTCATATTTCTATCTAGGATTCATTCAACCCATATTTATTGCACAAGGCCCAGAGGAAATACTCAGGATGATTCAGTCATGGAGACTACCCTTTGGAAGCTAACAACCTAATGAGGAGATAAGTCAAATCCATAAATGACCAGAATATTTAAGAAATAGTAGACCCTGATGATATATATGTTCACTAAACTCATTGGGGTAATGATTTCATGATATACCTAAGTCACACCTTTAACTTATGCAGGGCTGTATGTCAATTATACCTCAATAAAACTGAAAGAAGGAAGTGGTAGAGCCTGGGCACTGACCAATCAGAATAGATTTCTTCTAAAGAATTGGATCACAAGTTGGAGGATCCTCGTCAGGCAAGGCATTACACTTAGTTGTTGGATTATAGAGAGATCCAAAGGGGCTGGGAGAGGACCAGGGTTAAAGAATATTCAGAGAATTTGGGAAAGAAATTATTTACCCACTGATTCAAAAGTATTAAAATACTGTAACCACTGGTACATAGAAGTAGTATACACCAGTTGATTATCAATCTTGTAGATAATAATGACAGAGATAAATAAATGTATCAGGTAGCTATTGCTGCCTAGAAAACCACTCGAAGGCACATGCTTTAAATAATGGCCATTGATTATTATGTTTCCTGATTGACATATGACTCAGTTGATCTTGGCTGGGTCCAGTTGTCTGTTTTTCAGTCAACTGGGGCCTCTATAATGGGTTGGGTTTAGTCAAAGTTGCTAGTCTCCTCATGCAGGTAGCACAGGTACAAGTTCAGTTCAGTTCAGTCACTCAGTTGTGCCCAATGCTTTGCAACTCCATGGACTGCATCATGCCAGGCCTCCATGTCCAACACCAACTCGCAGAGTTTACTCAATCTCATGTCCATTGAGTCAGTGATGCCATCCAACCATCTCATCCTCTGGTATCCGCTTCTCCTCCTGCCTTCAATCTTTCCCAGCATCAGGGTCTTTTCAGATGAGTCAGTTCTTTGCATTAGGTGGCCAAAGTACTGGAGTTTCAGCTTCAGCATCAGCCCTTCCAATGAATATTCAGGACTCATTTCCTTTAGGATGGACTGGTTTGATCTTGCAGTCCAAGGGAGTTTCAAGAATCTTTTCCAACACAACAGTTCAAAAGCATCAATTCTTCAGCACTCAGCTTTCTTTCTAGTCCAACTCTCACATTCATACATGACTACTGGAAAAACCGTAGCTTTGACTAGATGGACCTTTGTAGGCAATGTGATGTCTCTGCTTTTTAAAATGCTGTCTAGGTTTGTCAAAACTTTTCTTCCAAGAAGCAAGCGTCTTTTAATTTCATGACTGCTGTCACCATCTGCAGTGATTTTGCTGCTGCTGCTGCTAAGTCGCTTCAGTCGTGTCTGACTCTGTGTGACCCCATAGATGGCAGCCCACCAGGCTCCCCTGTCCCTGGGATTCTCCAGGCAAGAACACTGGAGTGGGCTGCCATTTCCTTCAACACATGAAAGTGAAAAGTGAAAGTGAAGTCACTCAGTCATGTCCAACTCTCAGCGACCCCATGGACTGTAGCCCACCAGGCTCCTCCATCCATGGGATTTTCCAGGCAAGAGTACTGGAGTGGGGTGCCATTGCCTTTGGAGCCCCCCAAAACAAAGTCTGCCAGTATTTCCACTGTTTCCCCATCTATTTGCCATGAAGTGATGGGACCAGATGCCATGATCTTAGTTTTCTGAATACTGAGTTTTAAGCCAACTTTTTAATTCTCCTCTTTCACTTTCATCAAGAGACTCTTTAGTTCTCCTTCGCTTTCTGCTATAAGTGTGGTGTCATCTGCATATCTGAGGTTATTGATATTTCTCCTGACAATCTTGATTCCAGACTGTGCTTCATCCAGTCCAGTATTTCTCATGATGTACTCCGCATATAAGTTAAATAAGCAGGGTGACAATATACAGCCTTGACATAGTCCTTTCCCTATTTGGAATCAGTCTTTGTTCCATGTCTGGTTCTAACTGTTGCTTCCTGACCTGCTTACAGATTTCTCAAGAGGCAGGTCAGGTGGTCTGGTATTCCCATCTCTTTCATAATTTTCCAAAGTTTATTGTGATCCACACAGTCAAAGGCTTTGGCATAGTCAATAAAGCAGAAGTAGATGTTTTTCTGCAACTCTCTTGTTTTTTCAATGATCCAATGGATGTTGGCAATTTGATCTCTGCTTCTTCTGCCTTTTCTAAAACCAGCTTGAACATCTGGAAATTCATGGTTCATGTACCATGAACTGGCTTGGAGAATTTTGAGCATCACTTTGCTAGCATGTGAGATGAGTGCAATTGCGTGGTAGTTTGAGCATTCTTTGGCATTGCCTTTCTTTGGGATTGGAATGAAAACTGACTTTTACAGTCCTGTGGCCACTGCTGAGTTTTCCAAATTTGCTGGCATATTGAGTATAGCATTTTCACAGCACCTTCTTTTAGGATTTGAAATAGCTCAGTTGGAATTCCATCACCTCCACTAGCTTTGTTTATAGTGATGCTTCCTAAGGCCCACTTGACTTCACACTCCAGGATGTCTGGCTCTAGGTGAGTGATCACAGCATCATGATTATCCGGGTCATGAAGATCTTTTTTGTATAGTTCTTCCGTGTATTCTTGCCACCTCTTCTTAATATCTTCTGCTTCTTTTAGGTCCATACCGTTTCTGTCCTTTATCGAGCCTGTCTTTGCATGAAATGTTCCCTTGGTATCTCTAATTTTCTTGAAGAGATCTCTAGTCTTTCCCATTCTATTGTTTTCCTCTATTTCTTTACATTGATTACTGAGGAAGGCTTCCTTATCTCTCCTTGCTATTCTTTGGAACTCTGCATTCAAATGGGTATATCTTTCCTTTTCTCCTTTGCCTTTGGGTCTCTTCTTTTCACAGCTATTTGTAAGGCCTCCTCAGACAGCCATTTTGCTTTTTTGCATTTCTTTTTCTTGGGAATGGTCTTGATCCCTGTCTCCTGTACAATGTCACGGACCTCCATCCATAATTCTTCAGGCACTCTGGCTATCAGATCTAATCCCTTGAATCTATTTGTCACTTCCACTCTATAATCATACAGGATTTTATTTAGGTCATACCTGAATGGTATAGTGGTTTTCCCTACTTTCCTCAATTTAAGTCTGATTTAGCAATAAGGAGTTCATGGTCTGAGCTGCAGTGCCCTCCAGGTCTTTTTTTTTTTTTTTTTTGCTGACTGTATAGAGCTTCTCCATCTTTGACTGCAAAGAATATAATCAATCTGATTGCAGTGTTGACCATCTGATAATGTCCATGTGTAGAGTCTTCTCTTGTGTTGTTGGAAGAGGGTATTTGCTATGATCAGTGCGTTCTCTTGGCAAAACTCTATTAGCCTTTGTCCTGCTTCATTCTGTACTCTAAGGCCAAATTGGCCTGTACAGGTACAAGAGGCAGGTTAATTTGGTAAGTATTTTTCATGTACTTCCTTGAATTATTTCTGCTAAAACTGATTCTCAAAGCAAGTCAAGAATTCAGAATTAAGGAGTAAGGAAATATTTTCCACCTTCACAATGAAGGAAAAGCACAGTCTCATGGCAAAACTCAGGGATACAGGAGGTGCTTATTGATGGGACAATAACCACAACAAATACATCTTTTATTGTCTGTTCTGTATCCATTCCTACTTTGGGAAAAGGCAGCTTAACTCTGCTTTACAAAAACACTCTTCCTTCACTTTTGGTCCCTGTGGTTGGTTCTACCCTTTAGCTCCTAAGTGTGGCATCTGTCTCAGCTCTGGACAATGACAGCATTCCATCCACTTTGGCCATACTCATTGGTTCAGAGACAGGCACGCGGCAACAGCCAGGCCGATAAGATTAAATTTTAGGAATTATGTTGGAGTTATTGGGAAAGAAATGTCTTTCTGAGGGAGGTTGCTGAGAGGCTAAAACATAAACCTGCTTCTGGCAGTCATCTTGTTACAATGAAAGGAGAACATTGAGAAAGATGCCAATTCAAGGAAACGGTGAGAGACAAAGCACAAATGACTGAATGCAATTGAAAGCTTTGATCTTCTGCGTCTCGCTGTGCCTGAATCAGTCATTCTTGAGATTCTTTAGGTATATGTATCAACATTTCCTCCCTTTCTCCCTAGTCAGTTTGAGTTAGGTTAGAGAGGCATAAAGCCATTATGGAAAATAAATGCTGAGTAAACTTGTTTGGCCAGAAGGATTGTGGTAAGCTATTTAGAGAAGTTGTCATTTGAGCCAACCATGACTTAATATTTTGATTTGTGTGTGTGTGTGTAACTAAATGACCCTTTAAATTCTTCTTCTATCCCTGAAAGAAATAACTTACATTAAAACGTCCAGCAATAGGAGACTTATTTTGAAAAACAAGTAGTCAGACACCTCTTCCATTTCTTCTTGGCAAATTTTAGCATAGAAATGAAATCTCTCCAGTCAACAGCCTAGTTAATTTTCCAGTTGGTCTAACAATATATTTAAGGAACTTGTTTCCTAAAAGATTAGTTGGGCCCCACTGAGTTAGGGAGACACCACCCAATTTCTAGCAGTTAATCTACTCATTATGTATTTTATTCTTAACTTTTTTTTCCCCCAAGGATCAACTGAAGCATGAGAGATAATATAGTTTTCTTAAGCAATTGCTTTCAAGTTCTGATGAAGAAGGTTCCAAGCACAGATTTCACAGTTTTTCTCAAAGTTTTCAAGTAGAAGTCAGCTTGAAATCTGTTCTAAAGGATGCTCCTTCTCCCAAACAAAATTCATATTCTAATCAAAGTGACCCACACTTGGTCTTATTCAAATTTAGCCATTTTCCCATATATCCTATACCTCTCCAAAATATTCTCTAGGACTGAAATTTTAATACATTGCAAAAAATAAAACACTTCACAGACACTCATATATCATCCCAACTGTTCCACTCAAATGGATAACATTAACTATTCTGTTTGTGCTGATGCTAATCTTAGAGATGAAAAAAATATCAAGGGGGAATATCTGTACACTTTTGCAAATGCTCCTAAAACAACCATGGTAACAATTCCCACAGCAACATTTATAACCCATGCTAACAGGCAGAAAAAGAAATAAGCATGAATACACTCCATAGGCATACCATACCCCATTTTCATACACAGAGACACAAACATTTGTGTGTTTGTGTTTTCTTTAAATTCAAATTTAAAAATTACCCTGCAAGCTTCACTGGTAAGGAAGATCCCGTTGGTAACCACTAGCTACAAACTTTGCTTCCTGAACTAAAATATGCTGATAGGTCAATTGGTCCTTCATGCTAAGTTGTACCTGACTCTTTGTGACCCGATGACCATAGCAAACCAGGCTCCTTAGTCCATGGGATTCTCTATGCAAGAATACTGGAGTGGGTTGTCATTTCCTTCTCCAGGAGATCTTTCCCACCCAGGGATCAAACCTACATCTCCAGTGTCTCTTGTATTGGCAGGCAGATTTTTTACCACTGAGCCACCTGGGAATCCCCAAAATATCCAGATGATCACCTTCATATACATCCCCTCTAGCTGTCCCTCAACTCTCTCTTTCTCACACATACGCACATGCACACAAACTCTACCAGTCATGGGGGCTTATGAGTTCCCCATATACCTCAGAGCACATGTGGGTACAGGTCCTTTTATTTTGGACAGCACCTTTGCCCATTTGCAAACTGTTGCCAAATTTAGAAATCAGTCATCATTTGGCTTGAGGATATATTTTGGAATATTCAGATGGATTCACTGTCTTTGCAATTAACACTCAGAAGGTAACACTGCAAAATGCACCTTGAAGTCCCCCATGCAGTTTTCCTTACTTTTCTCCATATTCTCCTCAATATTTGCTATATTATATATTTTTATAATAAACATTCTAACAGGTGTGTGGTGATATCTCATGTGGTTTTGATTTGACTGTGTGTATCACAATAAACTGTGGAAAATTCTGAAAGAGACAGGAATACCAGAATACTTGACCTGCCTCTTGAGAAACCTATATGCAGGTCAGGAAGCAACAGTTAGAACTGGACATGGAACAACAGACTGGTTCCAAATAGGAAAAGGAATACGTCAAGGCTGTATATCATCACCCCACTTGTTTAACTTATATGCAGAGTACATCATGAGAAACCCTGGGCTGGATGAAGCACAAGCTGGAATCGAGATTGCCGTGAGAAATATCAATAAGCTCAGATATGCAGATGACACCACCCTTATGGCAGAAAGTGAAGAGGAGCTAAAAAGCCTCCTGATGGAAGTGAAAGAGGAGAGTGAAAAAGTTGGCTTAAAACTCAACATTCAGAAAACTAAGATCATGGCATCTGGTCCCATCACTTCATGGGAAATAGACGGGGAAACAGTGGAAACAGTGTCAGACTTTATTTTGGGGGGCTCCAAAATCACTGCAGATGGTGACTGCAGCCATGAAATTAAAAGACGCTTACTCCTTGGAAGGAAAGTTATGACTAACCTAGATAGCATAATAAAAAGCAGAGACATTACTTTGCCAACAAAGGTCTGTCTAGTCAAGGCTATGGTTTTTCCAGTGGTCATGTATGGATGTGAGAGTTGGACTGTGAAGAAAGCTGAGCGCCGAAGAATTGATACTTTTGAACTGTGGTGTTGGAGAAGACTCTTAAGAGTCCCTAGGACTGCAAGGAAATCCAACCAGTCCATCCTAAAGGAGATCAGTCCTTGGTGTTCATTGGAAGGACTGATGTTGAAGCTGAAACTCCAATATTTAGCCACCTGAAGCGAAGAGCTGACTCAGTGGAAAAGACCCTAATGCTGGGAGGGATTGGGGGCAGGAGGAGAAAGGGACGACAGAGGATGAGATGGTTGGATGGCATCACCGACTCTATGGATATGAGTTTGGGTAAACTCCGGGAGTTGGTGATGGACAGGGAGGCCTGGTGTGCTGTGATTCATGGGCTCGCAAAGAGTTGGACACGACTGAGCGACAGAACTGAGCAGAACTGATGATTAATAATTAACCTTTTCAGGTACATATTACTCATTTAATATCTCTGTTACAATAGTATTTTTTCATACCCTTTACCTGTTTAATTGGATTTATTTTTTTGTGGTTTTTATAGAGTTGTATAATTTCCTTACATATTTCAGATATTGACCCTTTATCAGATAATGTGTTTAACAAGGGCTTAATTTGCAAAATATACAAACAGCTCATACAACTCAACAACAACAACAACAACAAAAAACTCAATTGAAAAATGAACAGAAGACCTAAATAGACATTTCTTCAAAGAAAACATGCAAATGGCCAATAGGCACATGCAAAAATACTCAATATCACTAATTACTTGGAGAAATGCAAATCAAAACTACAATGAGTTATCACCTCACACCAGTCAGAATGGCCATCATTAAAACATCCACAAATAACATGCTGGTGAGGGTGCAGAGAAAAGGCAACACTACTACGCTGTTGGTTGGAATGTAATTTGGTGCAGCCACTATGCAAAACAGTGTGTAAGTTCCTCAAAAAAACTAAAAATAGAATCACCATGTGATCCAGCAATCCTACTCCTGGACATATATGTAGACAAATCTATATTTCAAAAAGATATATGCAAAACTATTCACAGCAGAACTATTCATAATAGTCAAGAGATGGGGGCAAATTAAATGTCCATGGGCAGATGAAGGGATTAAGATGTGGGACAGATATACAATGGAACACTACTCAGTCATAAAAAAGAACAAAATAAGACCATTTGCAGCAACATGGATGCAATTAGAGATTATCATACTCAGTGAAAAAAGTCAGAAAGGGAATGACAAATACCATATAATATCACTTATATGTGAAATCTAAAATATGACACAAAACAGAAATAGAATCATAATTATATAGAATAGACTGGTGATTGCCAAAGGGTAGTAGGATGTGAGAGGAATGGATTGGGAGTTTTGGAGTGGCAGATGCAAGCTGGTATACACAGAATGATACACAAAAATGTCCTATTGTATATAAAACAGGGAACTATTTTCAATATCCTGTGATAAATCATAATGGAAAATAATATGAAAGGATAATATATACATTTGTATAATGGAGTCACTTTGTTGTATAGAAGTAATTAATACATTTTAATTCAAATAACGTTAAAAAAGTATCAAAGTTCCCAACTAGTTTTGCATTGTTGGCTATTTCCCCTTTCAGATCTACTAACATTTGCTTAATAGATTTAGGTGCTCTGACATTGGATACACATATATTTATGATTTGTTATATTATCTTGATGAATTGATCCATTGTTCACTCTATAATAACCTTATTTGTCTCTTGTTACAGTTTCGGACTTAAAATCTAATTTGCCTGATATAAATACAGCTATTCCTGCTCTCTCCTGGGTTCTATTTGCAGAGGCTAACTTTTTACATTCCTTCATTTTCAGCATATATGTGTTCTGAAAGCTTCTGAAGTGAGTAAAAGTGTATGTGAGTCAGCATACAGCAGGGTTTTGTATTTTGTTTGTTTGTTTTTTAACCTATTCAGCTGCTATCTGTGTTTTGACTTGATAATTTAATGCACTTACATTTAAAGTAATCACTGATTTACTGTTGTCCTCTTGCTGGTTTCTGGCTCTTGTATTGTTTCCTTGTTTCTTATTCCTCTCTTGCTGTCTTCCTTTGGGACTGGCTGATTTTCCATAATGCTATACACTGATTTCCTTTGTATCTTTTGTACATCCACTACAATTTTTACTTTGTAGTAGCCATGAGGTATAAACAAAACATCTTATAACATTCCATTTTAAGCTGATAACCACTTAAATTTGATTATGTACAAAATCTGCATACTTTTACCCCGACACACACAGACACATACGATTTTGATATCACAGTATACATCTTTTTACATGTATACTCATTAACTGATTATTGAAGCTATAGTTATTTTTTAAATATTTTTATCTTTTAATCTTTAGACGATACTTAAGTGACTATACACCACCATTACAGTATTATAGTATCCTGAATTTGATTGTATACTTATCTTTATCAGATGAACCTCCTCAACTTCTGTCTGGGAAAATTTTTATCTCCCCTTCATTTCTGAAAGAAAACTTTGCCAGTGAAAGTACCCTTGATTGGCAGTTTTTTTTTCCTTTTTTTCAGTGCTGTGAATATATCATCTCACACTCATTCCCAATGCTTCTACTTAGACATCCAATGATAGTCTTATGGGTGTTAAGTTGTGTGAGATAAGGTGTTTTTTTGAGGTTCATTCTGTCTGCTCTTTGAAGAATACACTAGAAATAGGAAAGAATGAAGCCAGGAAGAATACTAGAAGCTACTGCAGCAATCAAGGAGACATGGGTGGTGGCTGCAGTCACAGAGAGAAAGGGAGCGTACTTGGACTATATTTTATAAGTATCAGTAGGGCTTGTTGCTTGATTGGACATGAGAGGTGAGGGAGAGGGAGAGGGAGAGGGAGGGATCCAGGAGGACTTCTTAGGTTTTTGATATGAACAAAAGTTTGATCATCAACGTCCACAAGGACTACTGGAATAAAAAGGGATAACTTTTGGGCATAACTGATATATAATACAAAGATTTACTAGGACTTTTTCTCATCTCTCTTCATTGAGGATATCTGCAAAAAAAAAAAAATATATATATATATATATATATATATGTATGACACAAGCATTTGAAGAGGATGGTAGATTCAGGAAGGAATGTAGTGCGATTGGGTGTTGCTATTCAAATGTCCTACTGAAAGCAGTCACATAACCCCCAGTCTACTGCAACATCACCTTTATAAAGGAGTTTTGTCTGTGGCAGAAGACAGGAAGATGCTTCTTTTTGCAGTAGATGGTCTGTCTATAGTGTGAGACACACCTTATGAAGGTGCTCTCATTCCAAAAACAAAGTTGCATTTTTATCCGTTGTATTCTGTTATTTTCATGCATCTTAAATTCAAAAGCATCTTGTCTACTTTTTCTTAACCCTCACTAATGGTTCACCTTTTGGGAGCATTGCCTAAGTTGAAAATATCAAAGTAACAGATGTGATGCATTAAGAATTTGTTAAAAATAGACAGTGAATAAAAGGGTTAAATCAAAATTCCTCAGACTGACAGCATGGGCTTCTAAACAACTTGGGAATGGGCAGTACTCAAAAGTGTGCTGAATTAACTTAATTGACTCTTCCATTTCCATACCTGATTCAATATTTTATTTAGAGCATTTTTTTAAATTGAAGATTTGATTCTGAGGTGTTCTAATCACAGACTCGATGGACGTGAGTCTGAGTGAACTCTGGGAGATGGTGATGGACAGGGAGCCCTGGCGTGCTGCGATTCATGGGGTCGCCAAGAGTCAGACACGACTGAGCGACTGAACTGAACTGACTGAACTGGGATGAACCACCTTTGAACTATATCACCTCTTCCCAAGACACAGAATTGGCTAAATTCATTAATTGTCTTTTGATTTCATGGACCATTGAAATGTCAGCCTTTGTGGGTCCTGCTGAGTGGCTCAGGGTCACTAGTGCCCTTAGGATTTATAATCTTCTTAATTTCAATTATTCCTTCCTTGCCTCTATAAGCTTTTATAAGGCTTCCTCCTGGGTTTGCTTTTGCTTAAAACTGAATTTCCTCTCCTGCTACCTCTACCCCACTTGCTTGCTTTCTCTGTGCCTTATACTTTCCCTTACTAACTTCTGGGGGATCCTCCTGCTGCACACGCTTGAAATATATTTCAGCTGCGGTAATCAAAGGCCAACCTTGCCGTCCACTGTGAAAATAAGTACTAGAAACATTTAATTCAGAAAAGATCTTGGCCTCTGGAGTAAAACTGCCTGGAATTCAAATCCCCACACCTCTACTTCCTGGCTGCACGGTCTTGGATGAATTCTTTAAATGTTTCTGAGTTTCTGTTTTATCATCTGAAAAGTAGGTGTGATAATAAAAACCATAAAAGATTATTGCGAGCATTTAATGAGATAATACACAGAAAGTTTATAGTATATAATGCATAGGAAACATTCCCTAAATGTCTGTTATTATTGCCATTATTATAATCATCATCCTAGGGACTCTGTGCAGTTTGTATGCATGTTGTTTGTATGCAAGAAAAGCAATGAGCCCAGTGACCAACACTCATTAAGCTTTCAATAAATTTCAGGTATTATTATTGTACTCATGAATAACCTAGAATCACAAGATAGCATGGAAGAGGAAAATAGAAACTATTAAATCCTCTAATTTTATAGATGAGAAAACATGTTAGAGAAGGGGAATTAGCTGCCAAAGAGGACACAAAGGACAGCTCTGGACTCCACTGCAGCCTCTTTTCCAGGTCAACCTCCAGCCTGATTAGTAGGCAGTGGACAGAGGGGAGGATATTTAAGTTGGTAAGAAAGTGAGGAGCAGGAAAATAAAGAAAAAAATGCATAAAAGAAACTGCAGAGTGGATCCAGAGATCAACAGAACAGATATTGGTGGGACAGTGGAGAATGTTTCCAAAAAATTGGAATCATAATCGGAGCCTCTGAGAAATCAAATGCTGACAGTAAAAATTGAGACAAGGAAGAGAAAAGCAAGAGGGAACTAAAAAGTTTAACAGAGAAGTACAAGGAGTTTTGTAAAAAAGCTTAAGGCTTCCCGGGTGGCTCAGTGGTAAAGACTCAGCCTGCCAATGCAAGAGATGCAAGAGACATGGTTGGATCCTTGGGTTGGGTTGATCCCCTGGAGAATGAAATGGCAACCCACTCCAGTGTTCTTGCCTGGGAAATCCCCTGGACAGAAGAGCCTGGTGGGCTAGAGTCCATAAGGTCACAAAGAGTCAGATAGGAATGAGCATGCAAGCATGCGACAGCTTGCATGTAGGGACCTAAAGTGTTACATTGTCCATGACTTTGGTCCAGAGGTAAAGAAGCAGTTTTAGCACAAATGTTTTCCCAAAAGCCTAGGCCGATTTATCACCTGTGAGTTTCCACAGATTATTTATGGTGGGTCCAACAAGGAACTGCTATTGGGTGGCAGCTGTTGCTACCACAACTCTTACTGTTGCTACAAGAGTGTGATTTCACATGGTTCGACACTGACAGCACAGCGCTAATAGGGTAGATTGTCACTGGTGACAGCAATGGGGGAGTAAGTCTTGGACAAGGCCAAAAGTGGGAAGGCCAAAACAGAACTGCCAACCCAGTGTCATGAAGGGATGTTAGGGTCAACATGTGGGTTTCTCATCGTGAAAGGAGCATTTGCCTAGAATGCAAAGGCACCGACACAAAATACAGAGGAAGGGGCAGGAATGGAGAGTGACATGTGTCTGCAAAGAAGGTGCATATTAACTGGACGAATACAGAGGGCTTCATAACTCATAGTTTGTCTTCCCTATTTGACTCCCGTTGCATCTGTTATGGAGGTGTCCCTGGGGTGCCTGAGCCAGTCAGAGCATAATTACTCCCCACTGTTTTGTTATGTTATGGACTTCAAATGTCTTGCAAGGTCATGGAGTTTGAATTGCCTCCCTGTAGCAGAATCTGCATAAGATGGAAAAAGGGTCAGGCAAAGGGTAAATATAAGCTGGGATACATTTGCCCTTGGCCTGACCAAAGGCTAAAGGGAAGACTCAGCAACATCTTCTAGGGCTTCAGTTTTCAGCTAACAATACTGACAACAGGGAGGAAACCAGTCTTGCCACCACCACTGTCTTTGTCTCTCCCATGAAGGAGAGGATTGACTTTCTAATCTATGTCTTTCTAGTCTGTCAGCATGTGCTTAATATGGCGCTGGCAACGATTAAGGGCAAAGAAAACTGGAACACAGACTGTGCCTCAAGGATTTAAGGATGTCAAGTCTTTTAGATCTTCAAGCAGAAGTCCTGCTTTTAGGTGACTTCTTAGCTGCCTTCAGCACAGTTAACCAGCTAACTTGCCATTTGCTCAGAGTCTTGGGGGAGGTCAGTGGAAGAAACACATGCTATTTCTCAATTTTGACAAGTCCTAGAATTGCCTATGTTAGGGCCTCATAGAGATGAAGTAAAGAAGGATAGTTTCTGAAGTTTAAATCTTTAAATGGCTTTCCAGGAAAGGCCCTGGCATTCATACCACTCTCACAGCACCCATTCCCACAGATGCACCACTGAACCTAGATATGGCCTGAGCATCCTTCCTAGCACCACACTCCAGGCAGTGCTACCCAGGTAATAGGATGTGCAACAAGAGATGCCCTTCCTGGCTACTCCTTACTTTTAAAATATGAGTTATTAATGGATGCAGAAGTAAGACTAAGACGCAAGTTCTGTTACACCCAGCTCAGTGCCGTCGTACCTTGATTCTGCTTCTCCTCCCTTCTCCTGTGCCAGTGAGGATCCCCTGCTCCTCTTTTCCAGCAACAGCCTTTGAAATTCCACATATTTCAAATGTGTGTTCAATTTGCAGGAAGCCCAGAGCTAGTCTTAGTGAAAGTGAAATGGAGGTGCACAAAGGTCCGCTTGCCCTGAGAGTATAGATCCTGGCAGGCTCTCCTTAGTGAGTCAAGACTATTCCTGTCCACATCCCCCAGCTTCAGTACATTGCAGACATATCAGCAGGTCACGACTATCAGAAGTCAGGGTACCTCCCTAAGGAGACATTTCTGGAAGAATGAGGACTTGAGAGTCAGCTAAAGGCAAATGACAATCATAGTCTTCCCCTTGCACAGACTTGGTGACCTCTCGGAAGCACAGTGCCTTTCTATGAAATGGGGCTAATATGACCCACCTGGAAAACCGGTGAAGTCAAACGAGATAATGAATATGCAGTGCATCACCTGTTGAGCTGGTAAAGAATCTGCCTGCAATGTGGGAGACCTGGGTTCGATCCCTGGGTTGGGAAGATCCCCTGGAGAAGGGAAAGGCTACCCACTCCAGTATTCTGGCTTGGAGAACTCCATAGACTGTATAGTCCTTGGGGTCACAAAGAGTGGGACACGACTGAGCGACTTTCACTTTCATCCATATCATAAGCATGATTTTCCCCAGGACTGCTGAAGATAAAAGGACCACTGAGGGAGCAGACTGCAGATAAATGATATATTGAACTGAGAATTAAGAGCAAGAGACTGTCTTACCTCTGAAGTGGTAGGGCAACTGGGGGGGTGGAAAATGCAAAACGTCAAGGCGAGAGCACAACAAAGATCACAGCAACAGACAAAGCTGAGCACAGCCTGTTTGGCTGTAAAAGCTGGGCCTGGAGCTTGAGTGACACCAGGAGACAGAGCAACTGCCGATACTGAGGAAAAACCCAGCCTGGCAGGCACTGTGGAGTATTCAAAGGGCTCAGCAAAAAATTGGGTCATGGCATAACCAAGCAGCAGGCACCTGGGATTCTGGGAGAGGGAAGAAACTTGGCGAGAATCACCAAAGGGAATCCAGGAGGCAGTCTGTGTCTGGGGCATCTCTGGGCAGTCAGTAGGATCCCAGGGACAGGCAAGGGTTCAGAGTGACCTCAGCTTTTGGCAGGGATACTGTAAAATCTCATAAAGACCTCCACTCTAGAGCGGCTCTTACGGCAGGTAGGTTCCTGTGATATTGTCTCAGCTACCGAGGCCAGGGGCCAAAGACGGGGCTGTCTTACAGATGGGGATCAGGTAGCTCCTAAAGGTGGGAGAAAGAGGAACAAGAGTATTAGAACTGGGTAAGGTCAGATAAGCATTGTAAGAACAGCAGAACCGGAGAAATCTAAGGTAAAAACTATAGCTGGCTTTTTTATCATAGGAACTGAGACACTTTGGACAAATGAAATTTTCAAAGCCACCAACTGTTCATCTGTAAAAAGAGAATAAAAACTAGCAAATAGCATCATTCTGGGGACTACATAAAATGAACATAAGACATTTTTTCTTCATAACTTCATCCAAATCTGTCTTAAACTCCCATGAACATCTCACTAACTCTATAGATAAAAGCATATAATATATGATAATATACAGAACGTTATAACTATAGCATGGGCTTCCTTGGTAGCTCAGTTGGTAAAGAATATGCCTGTAGTGCAAGAGACCCAGGTTCGATCCCTGAGTCGGGAAGATCCCCTGGAAAAGGAAATGGCAACCCACTCGTTTCTTGCCTGGAAAATCCTATGGACAGAGAAGTCTGGCAGGCTGCAGTCCATGGGGTTGCAAGAGTCGGACACAACTAAGCGACTAAACCTCCACCACCACAGCTGTAGCATATCCAATGATGGGTACCACAGATGGTGGTGATATTAACAGCCCATACATGTACATATCACTTTTCAACTGATACTCTTTGTTCTTGCTTGATCTTCACACTTTGTGATGAAGGCAGAAAGAATAACTATGAACTGGAAATAGCAAATGGTTCAGCAAATAGAGAAATATTTGTATTAATGATATTTTTTACTTTTTGTATTTTATAATGCTTTAATATCCTGAGACCTTATGATCTGGGGATGGAGTGCACCTCCCAGGGTTATGCTTGGAGATTACAAACAACTAGACTGAAACTATGTCTTTTATATGCAAACCAACAAATTCAAAGCCCATACTTCAACCACATCCTTCATCTGATTCTCACACACTGAGTCAGTACTCTCTCTGCCCTAAATCACTCCAGGACCAGATGCCAGACAACTGGGGACTACCCTACCTCCTAGCCTCCACTGACATCATCCCAATACGCAATCTTAATCTTGCTTCGTTTGCCTACCCCGCCTTGTCCCTTCCTTTCCACAAGGAAGGACTACAATGAAGACTACATTTCCTTCCACAACCCTCTGCTTCCTGACCAACCCTGGTGCTTCCATACATGGCCCTGCGTCGCAAAGTGTAGTGTGTCTCTTCTTGGGAACTGCAAGCAACAAACTGTCAGTTCAAAGGCAGTTATTTAGTGACCTGTTGACCTCATCACACCTGAATAACAGCCATATCCCAGGTACATTTTAAAGCAATGCTAAATCCAATATGGTAAATAGCACCAGGGTATTTATAGGTACTTAAAAAAATTTTACAAAGAAATAAATAGAAGCATTATATTACATTAAAATGGAAAGATCTCAACATTTCAAGTGGAAAAAAGTTATAGAACAAATTTTATAATATGATTTTACTCATGGAAAAAAGTTAATTTGTTTCTCTACATGCACATATGCATGCACAGGAGGATAAAGGATTTATTGATGTGGCTAGAGCTGGAAACAGGGGTGGGCTGAGGCAAGTGGGAGAAGAATGTTGAAGGAAGAGTTTCAAACTGTTTTATACATATGTCTTTACTCTGAATCTCTAACAAAATTAGATTCATGTTTTATTTAATAATGATGGCAAAAATGATTATTCAGCATCTGATTCTTAACATGTACATAATACAGTAACATAGAATGGATACTATTCAATAATAAGTATTATTTGGATATTATCAGAGCAAACCTTTCCACCAAAGGGCTACTAGGAGTTAGCAGCCTGGGGCACAATGTGGTTTTTAGAACTTCTAAATCAACTCTGATGAACTGTTAGAGAAGGGCTTATGTCAAAACCCAAAACTTACTAAAAGCATTTATCATTATCTCTCTATCCCCTAATATACAATAACTCATTTTTCCAGCATTCATAGTTTGCAAGGGATTTTAAAATCAAACCTTAAAAGCTAAATTTTTCTAGAATTCGTCTGGACTTAGCACTCAATGCCAATGGAAAAGCTCAGGATAATTTGTTTTCCTCTATAATTTCAACGTAGATCAATACAAGAGTTCTTTATTGCCTCTACAGCTTCTATAGCACTTGATGGTCAATCATTACAGAAGGAGCAGTCTGGGATCCATAGCTTGGAGGTGGTCAGACTCCATTTTTCATGTGGTTTCTGTGGTTTCAAGTGAATTTGGGGCAGAAAGAAGAGAAGCTAGTTTATTACTGTGTAGTCCTCAGAATTGAAAGTATGGGCTGCTAAGATTGGAGGGTAGAGAAAGGATTATAGTTCAGTAATATTGGAAAGGATAAGATGTAGGCTGTGAAGCCTGACTGGCTTCTGATCGTCATTCTTGCCCTTGGATGTGTGACCTTAAGCAAGTCACTTCACTTATTTAAGAGTTCATTTCCTCATTGGTCTAACATGGATAATAACTGCATCAACATCATACAGTTATTATAAGGAATACAAATTCCTGAAAAACAGTAAATATTCTATATGTTATTTGTTTTCCTTATATTTGAGATAGTATACTCTTAGTTTGGTAGAATCTGTGCCTTCAAGCAAATTCATATTAATACATCAACCACATGATAGCCTCAATCTCTGCTCACAGGGGGCTTACAGCATAATTAGAGAGGTCAAGATATTCCTGCAAAAATTTAGTAACCATACAAAGTTTATCTAGAGATTTAGGGCAAAAGTTGGCCACTCGTCTTTCCATCTTAATGGTCTGAATAACGAAAGCTATAGGGGTCTCAGAAGAAGGAGAAATTGCCTTACAGAACATTTCATAAGAGTTATGATTTGACCAAGGTTTTGGGCCAGGTTTGTTTGGACAGAGAACAAGGTAGAAAGCTTTCTGGGTGGGAAAACAGAATAAGAAAAACCATGATGTATCATGAGGGTTCCCAAAGCCAAAAGTAAACAGTTGATGTGGAGAATGAGTTTTGAAATAATTAGTTGCAGCTGATCATGTTCTTTTTGAAGATTTCAACCTTATTCAAATTTAACTCTAAAACCCTGCCGTATTAAAGATTATGTCTTAGACACTTGTTACAATTGAGAATGAATTAAAGCAAAGTTCTAAAATCACCTTGAAAACAAACAGTAACCACTGCAATAAAATCTGAGACCTAATGAAATATGACAGGGCAAGACCCTAGCATAGTTATACCTATAGTGAGGTCCCCAGACCAGCAGCATGGCCATCACCTTGGAACTTGTGTGAAATGTGAGTTCTCAGGCTCACTTAACTGATTCAGAAACTCTGGGGGTGGGTCACAGAAATGAACGTTTTATAAATGCTGCACTTATGACAGTTATACCACAGTCCCACTACATACATTCCCTTCAAGCTCACTTATTGAATATTTGTATACTGCTTAACACAGTAAATTTCTCTATTATTACTTGCAAAGAGTTTTTTGCAGCATCCTGCCATCCACTATTTTAGAGCAAATTCTTGGAAAGAAAAAAAATCTTGAGGAGGTCTTAATTTTCTTTTTTCCCAACAGTAAAAAGAAAAAAAAAATCAAAAGTAATCAAATGGTTATTTTAATAATATAATTTATCTTCTTATAATGTGACTTAACAGAATCACCATGGAGAATGTTAAAAAGAATATCCTGTGCAATTGGAGCTTTACATTTTGTTTTTCTGAAAATGCTTTAGCTGTAAATGGGCCAGATCCCATTAGCAAACTTACTGTGGAGCCCAAAGGAGCTTTCTGACAGGAATATCCTGTCATGGTGGTAGCAAAAAGCATAAAAATTGATTTTAATCATTTGATCTCCAGGTGAGGAATTGATGTGAGAAGGTTAAGATGTTGCTAGTACATTCAATGTCCCTTTGTAAAATTTTCTGTAAAGGAAGATTTTTACCTCAAAACATCAAAACACATGAAAGGATAAAAAAGAAAAAGAAATCCAAAACTCAAAGCTCCAGAATAAATACAAGTTTAGCTGGAACCCACTATTAAAGCCCCATGGAATATCAAAGGACTAGCCCAAAGATCTTTCTTCCAGTTCTAAGTACTGGGACTTGAAATGTTTTCCACAAACACCCCCTTGAATTGCCTGTACCTGAACACCATTAGTTCAACATTTCTTGTAGATAGTTTATATTTTGAAGCAAACTTTGAGGCCAGACACATACCAGCCTGAATGAGCCATCAGTTAAAACTAAGTCCTCACAATGGCATAGCAGTCCCTCCATACTGTGATTTCTGACTATTTTTCTATAACCTAGCATCCCTGACCTAATCACATGAGACCAGTTGAGAGCTTTCTCTGGCTGACAGAGCAAGAAGAAGTCAGAGAAATTCAATGCACAAGAATGACTCAACAGCATATGCCCCTTCACAGTTTTGAAAATGGAGGGGACCATGTAGTGAGAAACACAGGCTGCCTCTAGGAACCAAGAGCTGACAGCCAACAAGGAATCACGGGCCTCTGTCCTAGGGCCACAAGGAATGGAGTTCCCCCAAGAATTCATCTTTTTTGAGAATAAACTTGGAAATAGATATCTACCCAGAGCCTGCAGATGAATACTCAGTCTAGTCAACATACTAATATCAGCCTTCTGATACTCTGAGCAGAGAACCCAGCTGAGCCCACTTGAACTTCATACCTGCAACCCTATGAATGAATATGGGTATTGTTTTATGCCACTAAATTTGTGGTAATTTGTCACACAGCAATAGAAACCAATATATGAAGTGAAGAAATAAGTACATAAATGTCTAATCTAGGGATAAAATCAGATGCTAACACTCAAGAAATATTCAAATAATATTTGATAAATAGTATGGTGCATTGGAGAAGGAAACAGCAACCCACTCCAGTGTTCTTGCCTGGAGAATCCCAGGGATGGTGGAGCCTGATGGGCTGCTGTTTATGGGGTCGCACAGAGTCGGACACAACTGAAGGGACTTAGCAGCAGCAGCAGCATGGTGTATTTATCTATTACTCTTTTCTGAAACACCTTAATATTTCTTTACTTTTAGTTTCCAAGTCACTACATGATGAAAAATTAATACAATAGCACAGGCATGTCAAAATTAGGCACTGAAATAATAAATCCTGATGAGGCATTTAAGAGATATTAAACCATGACAATGTCAATATTAGGGGAAAAAAACTCCTTTCTATGGAGTTGAGGGTGGGAGGAATAAGTCCAATAGCACAATGTCTCTTGGTGTGCCATCTTATAATTAAATTAGGATTTGATGTCTACATGAAGAAACCATGAGGTCAGACAGGAATGTTAAATCTCTCAGCTATCTCTGGACTTACAAATGATCCCACATTTGCAGTTCACTTCATGTCAACTTTCCCTACTTTTAAGTGTCAAAGCTGACAGCCCAGACTCACTAAAATGATATATCTCTTAATGAAATCAGAAGTGAAAAGATATCAGATACGCTTTCTCTTGCTACAGGTCCCCAAGCTACTCACCCATGACGCAGCCAGGGACAATGCTGGGACCAGGAGCATCAGGAGGTAGCAAAGATAACCACATGAATGAGGACAATGTGAAGCCACCAAATAAAGGCCTGTTAATGTGTGGTGAACTCCTGCAAAGAAAGACATGATATACCAGACTGTGTCAACTGATGGCAGCTCAGGGATCCATTTTGCCCTGTTGGTTTCCATCATTCAAGTTTGGTGTTGATTATACTTTATGATTTCAATCTGGGAAATTGTACTGCTTTCAGAGAGGCCTAGATTACTCAACCACTTAATGTTAGTGTGCAGGAGCACTTGGGAAGGAATCTAGCATTAGAGAGCTTTTTTCTTCTCTTCAGAGGGGGAAGGGACTTGTCTGAGACAACAGGGCAAGGGAGCAACAGAGCCAGGCCATGCACAGATTCTGTTCCATTTGTTAGGTAATAGCATTTCTTCTCAGTTTTCTCTGACTTTTCGGAGCACTGATAGGACCACTCTTCCATCCACCCCACCCCACTCCATACAATCCATGTTGGTTCACAACCTTAGGCATTCTCTGGACAATATCTGAAATCTGAAACCCTCCTTGGAGGGCAGAGAGACATTGAAGAAAGAAGCAGAACACACCACACAGGTAGGTTGGAGGTTGGTCTCGGGCAGCTGTGAAAGAATCAGATCTCTGCACCCACCTGAATCTTAGAAGTTTATACAGAGGCCTTAACTGGGTGTAGTCATGTATACCAACCAGATGATCCCAACAATACCTTATGCTTTTAAGGCTACTTTCTTGAAATGACAGCTAGTATGGGAGTAATAGCAGGGTGTACATTCCAAGAACAGGGAAGGGTTAAGGGACCTCCAGATGCCCAAGACCAGCTGGAACATCACCCAGCCTTCACATCCTCTCAATGACCTCCTCCAACAATCCATTGTACAAATAGCTGAGAGAGTGGTGCTTTAAAGTATGCATCATATCACGTCACTTCTCTGCTTTAACCCTCTCGTGGTTTCCCTCCACATACAAAGTAAAATCCCAGGCATTTGAAACCTCCAAGCTTCCAGGCTCTGCATTATGTGGCTCCTGCCAACCACCTTGACCTCCCCACCCTACTTTCCTTGCTCATAGCACTCACTCCCCCTCACGAGGCCTTCTTTCTGTTCATTAAGCCCATTCACCCTGCTTCCATCTCAGGGCATTTGCCTTTGATATTCTCTGTATGTGGAAGATCTCCCAGAACTTTACTGTATTGGTTCTTTCTTGTTTATATCTCAGCCCTAATGACACGTCCTCAGAGAAGCCTGCCCTGACTACTCAGTCTAAATCAGGCCCACCTTCCTGCAACTACTTTCTAATTCCAGGACTCTGTTTACTTTCTTCAAGCACTTTTCACTATTTGAAATCATCATATTCATTGGTGAATGTATGCGTTGTTTTTTACCACTGTGAGATCCCAAGACACCAGGGATCTCAGCTATCATATTCACACGCCTCTTATATCCCCAGTATCAATCAATAAAACTGTTGGGAAAGATTGAAGGCAGGAGGAGAAGGGGACTACAGAGGACGAGATGGTTGGATGGCATCACCAACTGGATGGACATGAGTTTGAGCAAGTTAAGGGAGATGGTCAAGGACAGGGAGGCTGGGCGTGCTGGAGTCCATGGAGTTGCAAAGAGTCAGACATGACTGAGCAGCTGAACAACAACAACATCAATCAATAAAATGGTGTCTAATACAGGGAAAATGCTCCAGAAGCATTTCCTGGATGGGTGAGTGGATGAATAAGGACCACAGCTGCCATCTGCCACCACCTACCTATATGATAACCTCTATTAATCAGAATGTTTAACTAACCAAAAGAGCATAACCCCTTTCTGAATGTCCCAGAAAACAGAATTTCTAATATACCAATTAGTGTTACAGCTGCATTAATGGAACCATTAAGTGCCCAACTGATCAGGCCTATATATAACAGAAAACAAGAAAAATCACATGTAATTTATATCCACTGGAAATGGACCATCCAGGATACAGATGGCTGACAGGAAGAGACCCACTTACCCTTTCCTTTGAGTTCTGCAGAAGAATTGTTTTATTTTCCCCCAACTATGTTAACGCAGTGTGCTTCACTGTTTCCTTCTTGTGTGGAATCCATGAATTTGCAAAGGAGATAGAATCTCCCTCCTTTTGTTGTTCCTTTATGGTAAAATATGAAGCTTTTTACATTCATGGAAACTCACAAAATCACCTGTCTCATAAAGTGCATAACTGTCTCACTGAATGACATAGTCAGAAAAAAAGCTCACTTCAACATGTTTCCTAATTGATGCCAATGCCCCTTAATTCTAACAAATTGTGTTTTTTTCTTAAATTAATATATATAGGTATTCTAGTCCCAGCCAAAATTATTATTATCATGTGTTTATGTGAAAGAAAATGTGCAAACTACTACTATGTTTCCCAATTCCTGACAAGTTATAGATTTAACATATTAAGGGTGGGTTTAAATTTTCTTCCAACAAAAGCATTTTAGTTGTATCAACCCCATATGTGAAGACAAGCACTAGTCAGAAACCAGCAGTTATTTTTGCTTCCTACTCATTTTTTGCCCTTCATAAGAACTCAACCCTTGGGAGCTGACAAATAAAGATAAATTACCAGTCTGGAGCATTCTAACTAACTAAGCCACTGTAGTCACTTAAATGAACCTTGAAACCCTTTTTTCGCTATGTTAGCAAAAATTTCTCATTGTCTTCTACTCTGTGACTAAGAATTACATAACACCAAGAAAAGGTTGTAAAAGCCAGGTTCATTATCACACTGACTCTACCTTCAGACTTAATGATATTCCTTCACTGGAAAAGGGACTGCTCTATGCCTAGGAAAGTGTGTGATAAGAGTTTTGTATCTTACAAGCATAAAACCTCTTTTTCATATATAAAAAGCATATATATGACTTTCAATTGATTCTAGACAATGTTATAGAGTATGATCAAATTAAAAATCCCCTAACTTATTTTAAGCACTGATATTATTTAATGCAAAAACATATTTCTAATTACAGCAAGAATAGTAAGAGCTGACATTCACTGAGTTTTTCAAAAAAACTCTATGTATAATACTTCCTTTAATCTTCAGAGTGATCCCACAGGTAGGTATTTTAATTGTGTAGTGATGAACACACTATAAACAAGGCATTCTAGAGGCAGACTGCCTGAGTCTGTACCCCAACACTGCCACTTACTTGTGACAGGATCTTGGACAAGTTATTTAATCCCTTTAGGCCTCAGTTTCTTAATCTATAAATTGGGAATATTAGGAGTTAACTACCTCATAGTGTTTTGTGAGAAATAAATTATAAACTTATAAATAACAGACTTAAAACAGTTAACCTCAATACAGAGAACATGATACTAGAGTTTCTCAAACTTTGGTCATTTTTATACTTTGTATAGGGTTGGTCCATATACCTGTGTACCAATTTAGTATTAATACTGCTATTTACCTAATATTGCCTTTTTGCAGTGCAATTCTGATACTTACCGCCTAGAGTTAGGTCAAAGTTCAAATGTGAAGGGAAGAATTCTCCACAAATTCACCTCATTTCAGACACCAGCCCCAAGCTCCAGGACTCTCAGACTATCCACAAATTCAGGGATTTCCACTACCTTTCAAGTTGGATAATTTCCTGGACTAACTCACAGAACTTGGGAGATTTCTACATTTATGATTATAGTTTTATTGTATAGGACACAATCAGGACCAGCCAAATGTAGACACATACAGGGTGAGATCTGAGAAGGTCTCAAACACAAAATCTCCATGTCCTCAGAATGCATTACCCTCCCAGCATGTTAGGGTGTCTCACCAATCAGGAAACTCAACCTGATTTGAGTTTTTTGAGAGATTAGTATTTTCCTTGCAGCTTCAGTACACAGGTATCAGTGAACCATTGGTCACATAATTACATTTAGCCTTCAGTCTCCCCAGAGGTCGGGTTGATGTCCCTTGGCTCAAAGCCCCAACCCTTGAATTACATGGTTGTGATTCAAGCATGGCCAGCTTCTATCCTGAAATGATGTAGGGGTTTACCATGAGTCACTTTGTAGTATGAACTAGGAAAAGCCCAATATGGATAACAGAAACACTTCTATCACACTTGGTAATTCCAAGGATTAAAAGATTACTTCCCAGGAATCAGGGACAAAAGCTAGTCAAAATATTTTAAACTCACTTTGGGCCTTAAATAAGTATACTATTTTTGTAAGCAGTAACATAAGGTTACCACAGGCTTGATATGCTAGATCAAGGGCATCAAGCATACGCTGCTACCGCTGCCAAGTCACTTCAGTCGTGTCTGACTCTGTGTGATCCCATAGACAACAGCCCACCAGACTCCCCCATCCCTGGGATTCTCCAGGCAAGAACACTGGAGTGGGTTGCCATTTCCTTCTCCAATGCATGAAAGTGAAAAGTGAAAGAGAAGTCACTCAGTCGTGTCCAACTCTTTGTGACCCCATGGACCACAGCCTACCAGGCTCCTCTGTCCATGGGATTTTCCAGGCAAGAGTACTGGAGTGGGGTGCTATTGCCTTCTCTGAAGCATACGCTAGATTACACATTAATGTGTATTACACTTAAAATTTTAAATGTTTATCTGCATATCACCCCAAATCATCTCAGGTCATCATACACTCATTCATTTTAAGAGTTAAGTTTCCCACCCACTCCCAAATCCATATTCTTTTACTTTATGTGTCCTTAGAAGTGTTCTTTTTGTCTTAGAAGTGTTCCATGTGAGTAAAATCAGATTGTGTGAGCTCCACAGAACTATCAGAGTCCCATCTGTTCATTTTATAGATAAGGAAACTGATGTCCTGCAGAAGAAAGTGACACACCCAAGTCCACACAGCTAGACTCCATCTCAGTCTTCTGGCCTCCAGTGCAGAGGTTCTTCTACTACTTTCAGAAAGCTTCCTGGCTGGTGTGGAATGGCTCAGAGGGGTGCCTGTAAAGGAGGGAGGAAAGGGAGAGTCTGACATGCCTCTTTTCATACTAAATGCTGATGGCATCATAAGGAGTATGCAGTGTGTCAAGGCTGAGTTAGACTGACTGGCTTTCTGAACCATGAGGCAAATTCAACTTGGCTCTGTGATCTGGGTTTGTGGTCACTAACAGCTGGTTTATTGCCATCCAGGCCCCAAGTGCTACTTTTTCTCTGGTATTTAATGGACATTTTTGTGTGATATCCTGACCCTAGCCTGCAGGTACGGGAAAACACAGTTGCTATCCTTACTATTTATCTATCTCAACATGAACCTTAAAAAAAATCAACACAGTGTGGGTCACTGTGAAAATAAAGCAAAGAAAAGCTATGGTAAAGCAATTGTATTTTTAAAATGGACTCAGTTTTAGGGACTTTCTTCAAGCCTGGTAACAACTCCACTCTGCACAATGTTGACTTGTCATTTGCCTAATGGGAATGATAGAGTGAGGGCAGAGATGGGTGTCTATTTGTAAAATTCAACATTGATTTTCCCTGTCCTTGTATATGTGCCCAGACACAATTGCGGCAAATGGTCTTTTAAAAATTTAAAAATACATTAAATAGACTAATGAGCCTCCAATAAGTGTGTATGTGAATAGCTTTTTCCCCTCCACATGGCTTTCTACCATGAAAACTAAGTGCATTCCGGGAATGCATTGCAAGTAATCTCTTGACAGCTTCTATTTTGGATGCTTATATTTTATACCTGCATTTAAAATGGACTCTGATACTCTGATATGTTTTGACTCACTGTTCTTTCTTTTTTTCTATCCAGTAGCAAAATCCTGTAATGTTCCTTTGCAAAATCCCTCATTGTCATCCTTCCCATCTCTCCTCTTGCAATCATACCAGTCTAGCCCTTCTTTACTTTGTCCTGGGATAATGAAAGTGAATTCTGAGCTGATCGGTCAGAATCCAGGGTCTCATCAGTGTGTAGCACCCCTCTCTGTGTACTGAAATTCATCATCAGTCCCTTGGGATCCCCAGATCTTTACTCTAGGTAGGGAAGAGGACAAGGGAGTGTTAGGACTCAGGCTGGGAACCTGATTCCAAACCCTGACTCCCAAGGTCATTAATTCTGTTACTTTGGGCAGCTGAATTTATCTTTCTGAGCCAAAGTTCACATATCTGCAAAAAGAGGATGAATTGCATACCTCATACGGTTATTATGAGAATTAAATGAAACAATCCATGTGAAGTACTTAGCACACTGTCTTGCATAATGTAAACGTACAATAAATGGTAGTGTAAAAGATGATGCAATCTATTGAACAAACCTAGAGTTTCTTGATTATACTGTAAAGTCCTGCAAAAACTAAACCATTTCCCATGCTTTCCAAGTTTTTATTATTTGTTTCTTAAAGAATATAACCAATGAATGATTCAGTCCAATCCTGAAAACCCTGGCTTTATGAGCAATCTATCCCCCAGGAACTGTGCTCCTGTTGACAAGATCAGGCAAAGCACCCTGATATACCACTTTATTAATTTGCATTTAGCCCCAGGCTGGCAAAACCTAATTAGCAGGTTGAAGGAGTCACCACTCATCACTCCAGATTAAGTTGCGGGTACTCATATTGGTAGAAATACAAACCTTATGAGTCTGCTGCTAATCCTACCAAGGGGTGAGTGCCAAGAGCACCAGACGGCAGAATATTTGCCCTGACTACTGAGACTTAAGCCTTTATATTGTCCTGTTTGCACACTTACAATTTCATATTCTAAGTCTGTATCTTTGGCTAAACTTTGAGTTGCTTGAGGAGAGAAAAAAACCCTCTCATATATTTTTTTTGTCATTTTCAGGGACAAAATTCATTTTCCAAATGACATGAAATAGTTGTTTTGTTTCCATTATGAAGTAAAGAGCTTAGTCAAAGATGTAGTGGACCAAACACTGGTTCTTACTCTGGATTTCCACTCACTTCACCTGGAAATCTAAGTGAAGGACAAGATTGTGTCTGATGAGAAAACTTCAGGTAACAGGAATATGATTCAAAACTGTGTCTAACGAAAAATAGGGACTCACTGACTTGCCAATTAAAATTTTGATGATTATGCTACATTCAAGAAAGTCTAAGTTCTGATTCTCTAATGATGTCATTGAAAACTTATCTCTTCCCATCCACTGTCTCTGATATTATTTGTGTTGCCTTCTTCTCAAGCAGCTCTACTTCCCTGGTCTCCTGATGACTTCTAGCCACCCCCATCTTACCTTCTATCCTCCTATCACCAGCAGTATATGAGTTCTCCTTCCTTGAAGTGATGTCTACTAGTTTGACTAGATTCTGCAAAACTATTCATTGTATTTGCGGGTGGGCAGAATCCTTGGTTGACAGTCTCCTCAGGGTTGGATGCAAATGAGAGAATAGTTTCCTAAAAGACAACCTACAGAATGGAAGAAAATATTTGTAAATGATACAGTCAACAAGAGATTAATCTCCAAAATGTAAAAATAACTCACAGAGTTCAATGTCAAAAAAACCCAAACAACCCAATAAAAACAATAAGCAGAAGATCTAAATAGAAATTTCTCCAAGGAAGATACATAGATGGCCCAAAACGACACAGAGATGCTCTATGTTGCAAATTACTAGAGAAACGCAAATCAAAACTACAATGAAGTATCTCATCACACCAGCCAAAATAACTATTGTTAAAAAATCAACAAATAATATATGCTGGAGAGGGTGTAGAGAAAAGGGAACTCTCTTATACTGTTGGTGGGGATGCAAACAGTTACTATGGTGAACAGTATGGAAATCCCTTAAGAAACTAAAAATAGAACTACCATATGATCCTACAATGCCACTCCTGGGCATGTATAAGCAGACAACCATAATTAAAAACATACATGCATCTCAGTGTTCATTGCAGTACTATTTATAATTGATAAGACATGGAAGCAACCTAAATGCCTATTGACAGATGAATGGATAAAGAAGATGTGGGGTGTATATACGTATATATATTCCATTATATATATCTATGTAGATATATATATATAATAGAGTAATATTACATTTGCAGCAACATGGGTGGACCTAGTGATTATCAAGTGAAATACGTCAGTCAGAGAAAGACCAATATCATATGATATCACTTATATGTGGAATCTAAACATGATACGCATTTGCAAAATGGAAATAGACTCACAGATATAGAAAAGAAACATAGTGGCAAAGCAGAAAGGTGGGAAGGAGGGATAAATTAGGAATTTGGGAGTAACATATACACACTACTACATATAAAATAGGTAATCAACAAGGACCTACTGGATAGCACAAGGAACTGTACTCAATATTTGTAATAAACTATATGGGAAAAGAATCTGAAAAAAGATTCATATATATGTGCATGTGTCTGAGGTAACAAAATCACTTTACTGTACACCTGAAGCTAACAAAGTGCTGTAAATCAACCATACTTCAAATAAATAAATAAAAGAAAAACTGGGGCTGTTCCAGATAAAGGAGCAATTTGGCACTGGGTAGACAAAGACAGAAGATGTCTATTAGACCAACTAAGTGCCTCTAAACCCTGACTTTTGATGCGCACCTAGGTTTGGAGCCTTTTAGCAGCTTAAGGAGCCAGCCTATTGCAGTGAAGAACCCTATGGGCAACTTCCCTCTGCCCTTAGAGTCTGGTTTGCACTACACATCCTTTGGGTAAGTTGATCCTCCTAAGTTACGCATCTTCTCTGTCTGTCTCATGGAATTCTTGTGTGGGTTCTCGGGTCTGTGAGGAGCTTATCTGTTGAAGCTGGATTTCACAGGATGTGGCATTGACTGGTCTGAAGTCAAGTGAAAGAGGATAATAAATACTTCATTTTAGTTTGAGTTTTACTACAATAAAGCCAAATGATCCCTCTCTTGATATCACAAGGCCATTTCTGTTTCATCCTGTATGTTTCACTCCATCCATCACTAGTGAATATTTACTAATTGCCTATATGTGCCAGCCACCAGATGAGGCACAGGTGTCATGAAGCTGGAGTTCTATGTCCTTTTTCTAGGCAATTTATAGCCCAGTGAGTAGCTGACGTGACAGTATGTGATAAGTACTGTAATGATGGGATTATAAAATATCAAGGAGCATAAAGAAGAAAAGGGGACCCTCTTTTTCTTGTGAGGTCAGCAAAGCCTTCCTAAAAGGATAGGATCTGGAGTGATGGAGACCAAGATTTTCCTGGAAGAGAGCTTTGAGGAGTGACATTCCAGGGTGAGGGGAAGGTAATGTGAAGACATGGAGGTGCGAAACCTCCAGGAGGTTTTTAAGATCTGCAAGTGGTTACTCTGATGTGAGGGTAGTTGAGGGAGGAGAGGTTCTTTGGATGTGATGGTGGGGAGAGAGGTGGTGTGAGATGGAGTCAGAGAGGTAAATGTGGGAGATTCGGAGATGGGCCACCAGGCTGCTTTTTAAAAGAAGGACTTTTTAAAGAAGGACTTTAGCTGCAGGAATGCAGTTTGCAGCCAGCCTCCAACTGTCAGCACTTAAGTGTCAGCCTCAGCTGCAGAGAGTGGTTTTGTCTGAGGTTTTGTTTTCAAGGCAGCCTGCGGAGTCAAAAGGCCCAGTCAGTTTGGCCCTATAGGAGATGCACTGATAGGCAGCACTCCTCCAGACCCGCTGGTAAGCAGGCTGGCTGAATGTCTGTCAAGGTGGGTACTGCAACTTCACTTATTTTGCTAAATACTTCCACCTGCCTCTTTTTTTTTCCCACTGGCATTGCTCTCCAGTAAATATACATGCTTGTGACCCCATGTACTGTAGCCCACCAGACTCCTCTGTCCTTGGGATTTCCCAGGCAAGAAAATTGGAGTGGGTTGCCATTTCCTCCTCCAGGAAATCTTCCCAACCAACCCAGTAAATATCTTGAGCCCCCACTTCCATCTCAAGCCTGTTTCATGGTGAATCCAGTCCTAGAGATCAGCTTGGATCGAACCACTGGAGGCTTTGCATATGAAGCTAAGGTTGGTCCTGTGCTTAGGAGTTTCAAAAGGGGAACCAGTGCAGGAACTGTCCTCTGATAAACCCTCAATATCTCTCAAGTCTGAAACAAATATCTGAGGAAAACAAAATAAAGAAAACAAGCAGCTCTATCGTGTTCCTTCAGTGGGCACTTACTGAATGCCTACTCTGTCATATACCATCTGAGACACTGGAGACACAACACTGGAGACACAAAGACGAAAACAGGACAGAAGGCCCACCTGGAAGGCTCTTTGGAGACAGCCTCTGAGAAGGCCCAGGCTGGTTACAAAGGAGACAGGAGCCAAACAAACAATGTGAACATGAAGATCCAAAACACAGGCTTATAGAATGCGCTTTGTTGGTTTCCTAGGGCTGCTGTAACAAAATACCAGACACTGAGTGGCTTTAAACAGAAAGCTACTCTAACAATTCTGGAGGCTAGAAGTCTAAAATCAAAGTGTCAACTGGGCCTGTTCCCTCTGGAGGCTCTAGGAAAACATCTGTCCTTGTTTCCTCCAAGCTTCTGGTATTATTGGCCCTGCCTTATCATCACATGGTGTTCTCTCTGTGTGTCGGTCTGTGTTTCTGTTCTCTTTTCTTTTGAGGTTATCAGTCATGCTGAGAATATGACCTCATCTTAACATGCTTACATCTGCAAAGACTCT
This sequence comes from Budorcas taxicolor, assembly GCF_023091745.1. Classification (NCBI taxonomy): domain Eukaryota; kingdom Metazoa; phylum Chordata; class Mammalia; order Artiodactyla; family Bovidae; genus Budorcas; species Budorcas taxicolor. Next base: position 37,902,723 of record NC_068910.1, read on the forward strand.
AGTTCCAAATAAGATCATACTCTGAGGTTCTGAGGGTTAGATCTCACCATTTCTTTTTGGTGGACACAATTCAACTCATAATAGGCTTCATCAAGAATGTCACTGGCCTAGGCAGGCAATAATCACAATGAGAAGGAGCAACACTTTTATAGTCAGAGAGTCTAATATTGAAATTGCAGTTTCCCACTTACTGTGTGACACTGAACAAGTTAGTTTCTCCTCTAAGTCTTATCCTATGTATGAAGTAGGAACAATTATCAGCGTGTGCTCATCAAGATTTCTCTCTCTTCTCTTCTTCCAGGCATACGACCTGCTTGCTGTTATACATGGTCATCTGACTTTCTCTGGCTAATTTAAGCAGAAATGGCACGCGTCAGTATGAGGCTGTAGTACTGAAAAGTTAGCATGCTATTCTCCAGGCTCTCTCCCCTGTCATGGCTGGCTTTAAAGATTTCTGTTGAGGTGACAGCATCATCTTCCATCAGGCTGGCTTCCTGAATGACAGTGATCAGCAAACATTCCTATTTATCTGCATTGGAACTGTAGTGTAAGCAAGAAAGAAAGTTTTGTTCCTTCAAGACATTGAGATTTTGGTGTTCTTCGCTCATACATATAACCTTCCCTATATTGACAGATACATAGTATTGACCTAAGGGACTGTTGGGAGGTTTAAATGAGAAGAAGCACATGAAGTATTCACCCTGGTGCCTGACACATGGGAAGCCTCAAAAACAATGTACTGTTTTTATTCTGTCTAAAGAAGAAGATATCTTGTAGCATTTACACAACAAAAATTTTATGAGATTCATTCTTATTCTATTTTACTGAAAATAAAATAAACTCTTATATTTAACAGCTGAGGTAGTTCATTCACATTGGTAACATTTATTTGATGCTTACTATGTTAGAGTACTACTCTAACAGCTTTACATGCATTAACTTATTTAATCCCTATAACGGTTGTGGGAAGTAGGTACTAGGACTATGGTTTTTCACAGGTAAGGAAATTAAAGTAAAGATTAAATATAAATTGCCTAAAGTCATAAAGTCAGGAGATGGCAGATCAGTAATTGAACTCACACAACCCAGTCCCAGCCTAAGCCCTTCACTAGACTCACATTCTTAAACAAACAAGGACAAACAACACAGTGTGTTTGAAAACTTTCCGGGACTATCTTGGAAGGGAAAATACGAGTAGAGAAAGAAGCATCTTGCTCTCAAGATGCCCCAGGGTCAAATTACTCATTATCCCAGGGGAGTAACAAAACGCTTTCAGGTCTCATCTGCTAAACTTGGGCAAGATGGATACAAGACATGTGTGACCCAGAGACATCGTTTTGCACTGCCATCATCAACAGACCAACACATTTGGTCTTACCTAGACATCTATAAACAAGCAGGGCACACTACCTTGAGGCTGAGCACACACAGGAGTAACAGATGCTGCTCACAAAGCTCTTCCTCCTCAAGGCTGCAGGAGAGACGGAGTCATTAGGAATTCCTCTGGAACCCAGAGTAATGGATTTCTAACAACCCCCTCAGACTGATCCTGTCAGAGTTTATGTGGGTTTGGCCCTGGTCCCTGCTCTCTGTGAAAAGCCCTAGTGTAGCAGGTAATGAAAGCACAAAGCCTTTTCTAGAATCAAGTTTTATTTCCTGAAAATAGTCTAGGATCTTGGAGTCAGAAGACCAGATGCGCATTTTATGTTCTAAGGCATTCTACAGAGAAACATTTAGAATGAGCCATCTCTATCAGTTTCTTAGTACTTTGCCATAACAAAGTACCACAGGCTGGTGGTTTAAACAACTGAAATTTCTTTTCCCACAGTTTGGTAGACCAGGAAGTTGAAATCAAGGTGTCAACAAGGTTGGTTTTTCTGAAGGGTCCTGTCTTGCCTAGAAGATGGTGGTAAGAAACTGCATTTTCACAGTTCTCTCCCTGCATCTATGTGTGTCCTAATCTCCTCTTCTTACAATGACACAGTCATATTGGATTGGGGCAGCTCCAATAACAACAAAGGTATAAACCTAGAAGTTACTAGAGGAAAAAAAACTGGAAAGTTCACAAATACATGGAGATTAAGCAACATACTACCAAGCAAAGCAATGAGTTAAGAAATAACTAAAAAGAAAATCAAACAATACCTTGAGACAAATGAAAAAGGAAATATAACATATCAAAATTCATCAGAAGCAACAGAAGCAGTTCTAAGGGGAAGTTCATAGTGATAAATACCTACCTCAAGAAACAAGAAAAATTTCAAATAAACAACATAACTTTACATCTCAATTAACTAAAAAGAAAACTTAAAAAGTCCAAAGTTAGTGTTATTGTAGTTGTTTATTCACTGAGTCATGAATGAACCCACTAAGTCTTTTGCAACCCATGGTCTGTAACCTGCCAGGCTCCTCTGTCCATGGGGTTTCCCAGGCAAGAATACTGGAGCAGGTTGCCATTTCCTCCTTCAGAGGATCATTCCAACCCAGGGATCAAACCCTCATCTTCTGCATTAGCAGGCGGATTCTTTACCACTGAGCCAACAGGGAAGCCCCCAGAGTTAGTAGAAGAAGGAAATAACAACGATGAGGCCACAATAAATGAAATAGAGACTAAAATGACAATAGAAAGATCAAGAAAATTAAGAGAAGTTTCTTTGAGTTGATAAACAATATTGACAAAACTTTAGCCAGACTCACTAAGAAAAAGGAGAGAGGGCTCAAATACATAAAATCAGAAATAAAGGAGGAGATATTAAAAAGATACCATAGAGGGACTTCCCTGGTGGTTCAATGGTTAAGACTTTGCCTTCCAATGCAGGGTGTGTGTGTTCAATCCCTGGTGAGGAAGTTAAGATCCACATGCCTTGTGGTCAAAAAAACTAAAATATAAAACAGAAGCAATACTGTAACAAATTCAATAAAGAGTTTTAAAATGGCCCACATAAAAAAATATTTTTTAAGATATCATCGAAATGCAAAGGATCATGAGACAACTACAAACAATTATATGCCAATACATTAAACAACCTAAAAACATACAACCCTCAAAGACTGTATCATAAAGAAAGAGAAAATCTGAATAGGCCAATTACTACTAAGGAGATTGAATAACTAATCAAAAACCTCCCAACAAACCAAAATTCAGGACTAGATGGCTTCACTGGTGAATTCTACGAGCATTTCAAAATGAATTAATGCTAATCTTTCTCAAATTCTTTCAAAATTTAGAAGAGGAAACACTTCCAAACTCATTTTATGTGGCAAACGTTTACCTGATACCAAAGTCAGAAAAGGACACCACTAGGGAAAAAAATTACTGTCCAATATCACTGATGAATAAAAACGTAAAATTACTCAACAAAATATTACTAAATCAAATCAGCAATACATTAAAAGAACCAAATGCCATGATCAAGTAGGACTTTTTCTAGAGATGCAAGAATGTCTCAGCATTTGTAAATCAATCGACGTGGTACACAACACTAACAAAATGAAGGATAAAAATCACATGATTGTTTCAATAGATGCAGAAAAGATATTTGACAAAATTAAACATGAATTTATGATAAAACTTTCAACAAAGTTGATGCAGAGGGAATGAACCTAAGCATAATAAAGGTCATATATCACGGACCCATAGCTAACATCATATGCAATGATGAAAAGCAGAATTTTTTTCCTCTAAGATTAGGAACAAGATAAGGATGTCCACTCTTGCCACTTCTATTCAACAAAGTATTGGAAAGCTAGCCAGTCCAATTAGGTAATGAAAAGAAATAAAAAAAACATCCAAATTGTAAAGGGAAGAAGTAAAACTGTCACCATTTGCAGAAGGCATGATATTAGATGTAGGAAACTCTTAAAAACTTTAACATAAACTGTTACAGTTAATAAATTCAGTAGATTGTAGGATACAATAGCACCATACAAAAATCTGCTGTGTTTCTATACACAAGTAATGAACTATCAGAAAAAGAATTAGGAAAACTTCCATTTACAATTGCATCAAAAACAATGAAATACCTAGGAGTAAATTTAACATTTAAGAATGTGAAAGACCTGTATGCAAAGCTCTATAATATATTGATTAAAAAAACTGAAGGAGACACAAGTAAATGAAATTATGTTCATGCTCATGGATTAGAAGAATTAACGTTATTGAAATGTACATACTCAAGGCAATCTGCAGATTCAGTGCAGTGCCTACCAAAATTTGAATGGCATTTTCTCATAGAAATAGAACAATCTTAAAATTTGTATGGAACAACAAAAAATACCCTAAATAGCCAAAAATTCTTGAGAAAAGATAACAAAAATGGAGGATTCATACTCTTTGATTTCAAACTCTATTACAAAGCTATAGAAATAAAAACAGTATAGTACTGGCATAAAAACAGACATGTGGATCAAAGGAAAAGAATAGAAATTTCAGAAATAACTTAACGATTAATCTACAACAAAGGAGCCAAGAATATACAATGGGGCAAGGTCAGTTTCTTTGATACATGATGTTGGGGAAACAAGATAGCCATATGCAAAAGAAGGAAACTAGACCACTCTGTTACATTATATACAAAAATTAACTCAAAATGGATTAAAGATTTGAACCTAAGACCTGAAGCCATAAAACTCAGGCAGTAAACTCCTTGTCAAAATAAACAAGTAGGATTAAATCAACTAAAAGTCTTCTGCACAGCAAAAAAAAAAAAAAAAAAATCAACAAAATGAAAAGTTAATCTACAAAAGGGAAGAAAATATTTGCAAGCCATATATATCTGATAACATGTTAATATTCAAGGTAGACAAAGAACTTGTACAACTCAACAGCAAAAAAGCAATCCAACTAAACAATGGGCAGATGATCTAAACAGATATTTTTTTCCCCAAAAAAAGACAGATAATAGGCACATGAAAAGATGTTCAATATCACTAATTATCAGGTAAATGCAAATCAAATCCACAAGGAGATGTCAACCTCATACCTGTTGCATGCATGCTAAGTTGCTTCAGTTGTGTCTGACTCAGTGTGACCCCATGAACTGTAGCTTGCCAGGCTCCTCTGTCCATGGGATTCTCCAGGCAAGAATGCTGGAGTTGGTTGCCCGGCCCTTCTCCAGGCATCTTCCCAACACAGGGATCAAACCTGAGTCTCTTACATCTCCTGCACTAGCATGTGGGTTCTTCACCACTAGTGCCACCTGGGAAGACCTGTTAGAGTGGCTATTAACAAAAAGCCTAGAAATAACAAATGTTGATGAAGACAGGGGACAAATTGGAATGCTTGTGCACTACTGCTGGAAATGTAAAACAGCATAGCCACTATAGAAAATAGTATGAAGTTTCCTCAAAAAATTAAAAACAAAACTATCACATGATCCAGCAACTCCACTTCTCGGTATTTGGAGAAAATGAAAACACTAATTAGAAAACATACAAGCAACCCATGTTCATTGTATTACTATTTACAATAGCCAAGATCTGGAAACAACTTAAGCATTCATCAATGGATGAACAAACTTTAAAAACTGGTTATACATATACAGTGGAATATTATTCAGTCACAAAGAATGAGAAAAATCTTGCCATTGGTGATGATAGGGATGAACATCAAGGATACTATGCTAAGTGAAATAAGTCAGAAACACAAATACTGTATGTTTCCATTTATATATGGAATCCAAAAATAAGCCCACACATCATATATATATATATATGTATATGTGTGTGTGTATATATGTGTGTGTATGTGTGCATATATGTATGTACATATATATGTATGTATATGTATATATATCCAAGCTCATAGATACAGAGAACATGTTTGTAGTTGCCAGAGGCAGAGGTTGGAGACAGGTTAAATGACTGATGGGGATCAAAGCTATAAAATGAGTAAGTTATGAGGATGTAATATATAGCATACTGACTGTAGTTATTAATATGTGTCACATATTTGGAAGATGCTAAAAGAATAAATCTTAAAATCCTCATCACAAGGAAAAAATTTGTGTAACTATGTATGTTGACAGATGATAATTAGATGGATTGTGATCATTTCACAATGCATACAAGTATGAAATCATGCTGTATACCAGAAACTAATACACTGTTAGTTACTAAGTTATATATACTTCAGTTTTAAAAACTGACCTACCATACTAGATGCTAAGACTTAAAATGAAGTATTATATAATTAATACATGGTAGTGGCACAAGAACAGCCAAATAAATGAATGGAGTAGGATGTGTAGCAATCATAGTTTAGTATATAAAAATATTAGTAGAAATATTAATGACTAATAAAGGTCAGAAGCTACGTTTAATGTTATCAATACTTAAGAAGTACCAATTAAAACATCAAAAATACTACTTACAACTATCAAATAGCATATCTTAAGCAGAAATTTGTAAAATTATATTATTAACCAAGGAAAGCACTTAGGGAAATGAAATTATTGACTAGCTGACTTTGTAATTAACTAGCTTCTGGATTTTGATACATAAAATATTATTTTAATTAAATAATAAAATATTATTAAACTAATAAATATTCAGTTTTAAAAGTGTAACTATTAGACATGCTTATTATAGACAATTTTGAAAATATGAAAAAATACAAATAGTAACACTGAAATGATCTTAAGTTCTATCTCCCACACACAGTCACTATTAATAGTGTGGTAGGTTTTTAAAATCCATATATGATCATGGATTCTGTTTCATTCTCAGGCAACATATGTTGATTAGCTCCTTATTTCATAAGATATCCTTTGAAAATACATTGATGGTTACAAAGCAGTTGGTATTTGCATATACTAGTCATTATTAAACATTAAGACATTTCTGATTTTGCTAAAAATAAATAATGCAATAAATATACCTATAGGTTATTATTTGCATATATCTCTATTTCTTTGCATTTCTAGAAATCAAGAATCTGGGTCAAAGGTCATGACTTTTAATTGCTGTTGATTCCATCTATGATGGTCATATTAACTCACACCCCTTGTGTGGCAGTGAAAAAGAATAATAGCTTATCCTATTTTCCGTCCACAATTCCCATGTCTATTTTTATGATCACATCCTCAACATGATGACAGCAAACATTATTATTTTAAACATTCTACCAAATAATTTGTACCATAATAGATGAAAAATAGTATATTTTGTTAAGATTTTTAAGATTTTCTATTATTACAAATTGAATTCTTTTGTATATTTATTTTCCATTTGCATGTGTATTGCTTATTTGCACCAAAGCCTTTTCCTATGCTTTCTGTCCAAGCCTGAGCCACAACATCCTATTTTGATTATAGGAACATCCTAACACATTTTAGTATCTTGGAAGTCAAGTTTCCCCTTCACTACTCTTCTTGCTCAAATTTTTCTTGGTTTATTACATTTTTTTTCTCCCCAAATCACATCAGAATAACTATGGTAGAATCTAGAGAATGTTCTTCAAAGATTTTAGCTGAAATTGTATTAAACCTGTATATTTTTATGAGAAATTTGCTTTATGAGAACTGATTAGTTCTACTATTCAGTTTTTCTATCCATATGTGAAAGCACAATATTTGATCCCTTAAGTGTTTTTTCTCTAGGCATAATACATTACTTTCTAAGTTTGTTCCAAGGACTTTAATATTTTTCTTGTTATTTTGAATATCATCTCTTATTTTAGTAAGTTTCCTAGCACATTACTGGTACAGAGGTAAGTTAATTTTTTAAATATTCATTTCATGCAACACAATTTTGGAGTTTTGTTTTAGTGTCTCTAATAGTTTTTTCAGTTAAGTTCCTTCCTTGTCATTCACAATAATTTCCTAGCTTCTATTTAACATTTATATAAATTAAAACTTGTATTATGATATAATCCATATCTTTTTCAAAAAATGAAGCCTAATTCTCTATGTCCAAGAAGTGAAATAGCCAGTCCAAAAGAACATTCAATATCTATCCATCAGAGTAGAAAGTACAAAAAAGATAATTTTAATACCTCTGTTTACCCTTGAGGGCTACCTTCCTGTTTTTTGTATCTCTTTACTATGGATTCTCTAAACCTATATTTTTCAGGACACTCCTTCTCATTCCTGACATAACCTAGCATTAATGATTAATATCAAGGGACTATCAGACACTCAGTAAATGTCAATAGCTGCTTATTCTCTTAGCCTTTAAGCTAAATAACAAAACCAAACAAAAAAACCTTTCAAAAGAAAAAGGCTAAGTTAAAAGAACCCAACTGAAGGACAAGTTATAATGGTGTATAAAAGTACTAATACTAAAACTGAAAAGGAAAAGTCTAGGTTTGAAAATTTCACTCCATTGTTTACTATCTGGGTGGCCTAAGATAATCCACTTAAATTCTCTTAGCCTGTAACTTTCATCTACAAAATGTAACAAAATGATAGATAAATAAATATCAATATTGATATTCATAGCAATAGTAAAAAACTCACCTTCAAATTCCTAATGCCCAACATATAAAAATCATGCAAATAACACCTTGCTGATCTGTCTCCATTCTAATTGGCATATGGATTACAAATATTGAGGAAGTATTTCATGTCGTGAACCTCAATGGAGAAAATAGATATGATAAAGCAATTATCCTCTAAAAATTATTTAAAATAGATATGAAAACACCTTATGAACCGTAAAGCACATTTAAATGCAGGGGCTTTTTATAAGCCCAAAGGAACACATCAGTTTTTGCCATTAGAAGATATAAAGCACCAAAACCCTGTCTATCTTCCCATCTGCGACAATAAAACAGCAGCAACCAAAATTTCATTGTTGGGTTAGACTGGGACTTAAGAACCAGGCTCCATGCCCAAAGCCACCGGGTGCTGAAGAGAGAGGAGGATCTTCCTGACTCAGCAGAAGAGAGTTGAGAAGCACTAAGTGAGAAGACAGCTCTTCAGAATTGTTCTGTGACCCAGAGGCAGCCCTCCAGGCAAGCCGCAGACTCCCTCTGCTTCCCCTTGGCCCAGGGAAAGGCAGTGTCAGAAGACACAGGGAAACATATGGAGGGAGAACAGCATGCTGACAGCTGAAGCGCTGTTTTATAATAACACATAAAAGTAACAGCTATGCTAGTTAAAAGAGGATTCCTTTAAAATGCAAGCATATATACACACACAGATGTGTCTTAAAAACTGGGATAGAGAGGCTTTCTGAAGAGGCAGATTTTATCAGATGAAGAGTCAGGAGTTTCTGAGCTCTTGTCCGCAACACTGACATACAACAATGCTGGAAGTTGGGGGGGGGGAGGGCCAAGACTCCCCTCCTCCTCCTAATCAGGGTCCTAACTAATGGATACGAGAAACTGTTACAACACAACAGCTTTACCCATGGCTGGGCAAGCTCCCAATGAACAGGGGTTCTGGTAAGTAGTTTTGGAGAATGTAGCTTGGATTTGAGGTGAGTACTTCTTATTTCCTCTGGAAACCTGAGTCTTGAGGTCAACCTGTGTAAGAGTTGGGTCTGCAGAAGAGATGTGTTTACCCACCCAGCCAGAGGAATGGAAGACAAGGACCTGCCCCAAACCTCATCACCAGCAGAACATAGAGCACAACAAAACACCGGGTGGTCCAGGGTTTTCTTTTTAATTTAGTCATCCTGCCCTGTAGAAAATGTGGTTCAGTGAATGTCCCCAGTTTTCAGCAATCAGATTACTTTTTCCTCCTAATTTGGGAAAGAATAATAAGGAGGAAGATTATAGGGAGAGAACTTCCCTCTTAAATGGGGAGATTAATTAGGAGAGAGAAATACTACACTTTTTCCAACAAGCTATCAATGGTGTCATTATGTAGCTTGATATCTAAAGGATATACTGAAGGAACTCCATGTAAATAATATGTGAAATACACAAGATTTCAGTGACTTCAATGAGTATTCTATATTTAGGGTGACAATTCAACCAGTTGGCTATTGCTTGTATACCTGTACAACTATAAAGAGCTAGTTTCACAACCTAAGATGCCTGGTCATTTGTATGTGTGTGCTCAGTCCCTCAGTCATGCTGACTCTTTGCAACCCCATGGTCTGTAGCCCCCCAGGCTCCTCTCTCCGTGGAGTTTTCCAGAATAATACTGGAGTGGGTTGCCATTTCCTACTCCAGGGAATCTTCCTGACCCAGGGATTGAACCTGCATCTTCTGCATCTCCTGCACTGGCACACAGGCAGATTCTTTACCACTGCACCACCTGGGAAGCCCTAGTCATTTGCCAAGGAGTAAGTTATAAATATGGTGTAAGAAGGTCCCGAGGAGAGAAAGATTATGCTAGTGTAATCACTCAGGTCTGCTCATATGCTCAACTATGATAGCATTATCCTCATTTAGATATCAATGATTTGTATTTATCATCGTTCTAATTGGATCAGGAGACAGTTTCCCTAGCCAGAGCATAATGCTTGGAGAAGATATTCCCTATCTTAATGAAGTTCAAATATTAAAGATACTTGAAAGTACCTTTAGGCAATTGAGAAGCACTGAATTCTGTACATGATAAGGCAGAACTGAGAGCTTGAGAGGAACTTGTGATTTAATGAAAGCTACTGATTTTGTAGTTGAGAACAGTGAGGCCCTAGGAGGTAAAGAGACACCCCAAAGAAACATCACAGCAGAACTAAAATCAGATCTTCCAGTCACAAGTGAGTTTTCACACAATGCTGTACCCTTTTCCTGCTTTATTAATGATAAATAGCTCTTATTAAGTAAATCCTTATGTTTGTATTTGGCCCATATTTGGCCACAGACTTTCCTTGCAAAGCTACATTTCTTGTGAACCACTCTACAATTTAGAATTTCAGGAAAGCAGGATGGTCTTCTCATCCAAACATCTGCACAAAGTTTGCAATTATTATTTTGTTTTACCATGTTATATTTTTATTATAATTTTTTTTACTTCAGGACAGTGATTCATGAATGGAATTTTAAAGATAAGGATGCTAATATGAGTTTGTAAAATACAACATAACTCTGGGGAAAATGCCCACTATTTGTTTAGCTTCTATGTTAATCTCAGAAGGGACACAAGGATTTTCCATGTGATCAATATGATCAACAATCTCTATAGTTCCCCACACCAGAAAGAATCTTGTGAGTTGAGAAGGTAGAGAAGAAGCAAGAAGAAGACAAAGAAGTTCATGTTAAGGGGGCACACTAAATGAATTTAGGTCAAGTTCTACTGTTTGTTTATCTTTTCTTACTCTATTCTTAGAAGCATGAAATCATAAAGATGGGGAAAAGTTGACTTCATATGGAACTGAAGAGCCACCTGTTATGCCCAGAGTCCGAGTCCCCAAAACTGAGAGAATAAGACGTCCACAGCAACGCAAAAGCATAAAGGGGTTTATTGCTAGCTCGAGTTAGGGCCCAGGTCTCATCCAGCACAGTGGAATCCAACAAGAGCCCCGAGCTCTGCATCACATCTACTTTTATACAGACGGTTCTTTGTTTCTGTAACAGCATAGCTGATTGGTTAAACCATATGTGCATGCGGGACTTTTAAACCTCGCATCCCTATCTGGATTGGCTCAGGTCTGGTGCGGGTGGGGGGGCTACGGGGGATTTTTCTGATTGGTCTAGCTACACTGCCTGCGGGAGTTCCCAGTGCCTCAGCTTTCCTAGAGACTAAACCTCAGGCCTAGCCTGCCCCTTAGAGCCTGTCCTGGCTCCAGTTTGGTCCTAACACACCCTGAATTTTGGCCCACTCCAATCCTGTGATGTTAGGCTCCTCATGCCCTAGTCACTTTCCTTCCTCTCTTTCACCTGAAAATCTCTCTAGTAGAAATAACTGTGTTTATTCTCCCAGCTCAGAAGCACTTCCTACTTCTTTACAAAATCCTTTCACCTTTCAAAATCTAGCTCTAGGAAACCTTAGTCTGAATGCCAGCTTTGTGATTTACCAGCTGTGTGACTAAGGGCAAGTCAAGCAAATCATTTAATTTCTCTGACTCTCATTTCCTCAGCTGTAAAATGAGATAATAACCGTATCTGCTTTGTAGGAAGTCACCATGCAAATCGTGTGTACATCACAAAAATACTCAACAGCATTATTTGGGTGATAGCAAGTGATGTTTTAAATTATTATTATTTTCTTCTTTCCACTAGTAACACCGTACGACTCCAGCAGGGACATTTTTACCCTCTGTGAGGGAACCTGAGTTAGCTGGTTCTATAATTTCTAAATCATTCTAGTGATAGTTTATAACTGCCTGTAGATTAGCTAAGAAGCTATCCTATTTAACTGCCTCCATCTAGCTCTGAGAACAGGGTGGTGTTGACTTCCTATAACTACCAGAAACAAAACCTGGCAGCAATCGACTGCCTCAGAGTCCTGGAGGCTAGCTGTCTGAAATCCATGTATCAGCAGGACCACGCCTTCTCTGTTGGCCCCGAGAGAGAATCCTTCCTTGCCTCTTCCAGCTTCCGGGGTGTGTCTACAATGCTTGGTCATCCTGGGCTTGCAGACGCATCACTCCAGCTATACGACTCCTCCTCCCTGTGTCTTCACATCATCTTCTCTCTGTGCATGTCTGTCTTTATGTCCAAATTTTTTATAAGGACATTAGCTATATAAGATTAGGGTCAACCCTAATGAACTCATTTTAATACAGTTTTACCACCGTAAGACCCTCTTTCCAAATATGGTCTCATTCTAAGGTCCTGGGAGTTAAGAATTTAATATAACTTTTGGGGGGGAGAGGACACAATTGAACCCATAACAAGGACCAAACATAAAGTTGACATGATCACACAGAAAGTTGTCCATGAAAATAGACTATTATTTTTGTTATATTATGAGCAGAATTACTCAATATAAACTGTATATCTTCTTTGTTTTATGTATATTAGTCCTTTCTCCTCAGCTAAATTTAACTTCATTGAGAAGTGAAGCCATATTTTATTTATTTACTTATAGATTATTAGCCTGCTAGGGCTGTCATAACATTATAAAGACTGGATTCCTTAAACAACATATATTTTTTTTTCCTCACATTTCTGGAGGTTGAAAGTCCAAGATTGAGGTACACGTAGGGCTGGTTTCTGGTGCTTTTCTCTTTGGGTTGCAGATGGCCCCTATCTTGATGTCTCTCTTCTTATAAAGACACTAGTTCTGTTGGATTAGGTCCCCACCCTTATGATCTCATTTAATATAATTATCTCCATAAAAGCCTTATTTCCAAATATAGGCACATTGGGGATTAGGGCCTCACCATATAAATTGGGTGTGGACATAATTCAGTCTATAACAATAATACTTTCTCCTAAGCAGAGGTCTAGCCATGTGATGATAATTAATCAATATGTTACACTTAGCAAAAACTTCATAGCTTCACTGGAAGAAAAAGAAAAAAGAACCCAAATGTCTGCATATGGGATCGGAGATGGGAGAGTATTCATCAGACATTCTATAGTTGAATTACCTGATTTCATATAGGTTACTACTTTGAAGGACAAATATAAATTTATAAGTAAAGCAATCCCCAAAATGACCCAAATATTTGTTTCAGGTCAGGTATTTTGTTGAATCCAGGGGAGGATTCCAAAAAAAAAAATTATATTTTCAAATCTATTCCTAAAGTCCTTATTTTGGGGAACAACCTAAGGGTTGAAGGCAAAGCATACTATCTTTTTTGAGTCTTCCAGAATATTGCAGTAAGATTGCCATGGGTCTCCCATCAAGTCAAGTGTATGAGGCTCAGAAACTCCTTTTTGAATAACACCATAAAAACTGACCTCTGGAACATTGTCTCTTTATGCTTCAAAAGACTCAGGACTGTCCGTAACACAGAGTCAAAAAAAAAAATCTTGACATCTACCAACAGCTTACATCCAGCACGCCTGGTACTCTGATAAAGCCACATGATCTCCTCTCTCAGGAGGGTCTGTGCAACCTTTGAGGAGCTGAAACTATTTCACTTTATAACTACTGTACACCCTCTTACCTACCTGACGGGCAGTTCCTAGGAGTTCTACTGTTACCAAAGTTCCATGAGTAGGGTGGTGAGGGTGGGCAGCTTAACTCCCATAGTCTTTTTCTTACTTTATACTGTCCTGGGATGCAGGAGGAATGGGATCCAAGGCAGGATTTTCAGAAGCCTGACATCTTCTCACAGAAACTCCTCCAGCAATGATCATGCCTATATTCTGTGACTATCCCATCAGCATTTACATATTTCGTTTGAAGTAGGTTATTTTGACCTTGGGCAAGTGGCCCCATAACTAAATCACTCATTCATTCATTCATCCATCCATTTCTTAGCAAATCATTTGTTAAAGTTAATGACTGTGATCTATACCCAGTACCAAGCAAAGGGATGCAGGGGTGAGCCAAAGAGACTAAGTCTTTGCCTTCAAAGCAGTATATTAAACTGTAGATGGCCAGCCTCTATCTGGAATTGAAGGCAAGGAAAAGGTTTCTGGAGACTCTGTGTGTGTGTGTGTGTGTGTGTGTGTGTGTGTGTCCCCACAGGGCTGTGTTCATAGCAGGTGCTCAATAAATAACTGACGAGTCAAGAACCAGATGTCCAGGGTCAGCTTTGTTGCCTGGGTAGCTACTGATTTATGGTTCCATATGGTCAGCTTCTCTAACCTTCTCATTGCCTTCTATTCCAAGGCTGCATCCTTTTTCCCTCTGTATCTATAACTCCATTTCTAAGAGCACAGAACGTACTTTGCTTTTTGTTATCTGTTTTCAGATCCTGACCAGCCCAAGTAGAACAGAAAAATTGGAAGGAGTTGGAGGAGTTTTCTTCCTTTGCTTGCACAGGCTACCCCACAGACTGTCTGGGCTGTTTCTCCAGTTGAAATACAAAGTTAAAGCCATTCTCAATCACACTAACCATTGTCAGGAAGGAGCAGATTAGTTACAAAGCATGATGATGCAGAGAAAATTCTAATTAAGAGAGATGAGGGAATCTAACACATATCATCAGTCATTATGCTGTCATCCTTACCCATAAAACAAGAGGTGGTTTGTGCCAAGAGTCTGGCTATCCCTTTTGAAAGAGAACTATTTATAATTAGAGTTGTGTTGAATATTTAAAAGTTGCAAAATTACCATGTCTCCAGGGAAAATGCCTGTGGAACGATGCAACAGCAAATCCAGAAAGATTTCTGATGCATTTAAGAGCTTCCAGTTTTGTATCAAACATGGAAAATGGGCCATAGCAATTAAAAGAAACATGCATTTTATAAAGCCATTCAGCTAATTAATTGTCATCTTGCAAATGCTACTAAGCTTATAGACTAATGATGAATGTTACAGTTAGTGATTATTCAGTAAATTAAAATTTAAGGTTCATTTTTTTTGCAGATTTTATAAAGTTCTTAATATATAGTTCTTTCTATGTCTGGAGTCATTTTTCTAGCACCTCTAGCTATCTCCAACACTAGAGAAAAACAGCTGATATAAAGCCCTAAGTACCAAAATAGCTATTACAAAGCCCATTCACTTTTATATTCACTGTGAAGACCTCAGATCCTCACTGAAACACTTTTTTAACCTTTTTATTAAAATTTTTCAAACTGTAGAAAAGTGGAGACTGTGGTATAATAGCTCCCGTTTTACTCACCACATAGCCTCAGCACCTATCAACCCATGGCCAATCTAATTCTATTCATACTTATCTACTTCCCCTCTCAAACAGATTATTTTGAAACATATGCAAGATATAAAATTTCATCTGTAAATATCTTGTTTTGTACCTCTAAAAGATAAAGACTCTTTAAAAATCCTGTTAAAAATGACCCTTATTATATCTAAAATAATTAGCAATAATATCTCAGTAACAGTGACCTATCTACTCATTATGGACTCAACTGTCTCAGAGTTGCATGTGTGGCTTTCTTTCCTTCAGTAGACTTGGAGCAGTAAATATGGGAGATAGGAGGGTGGAGATGGGAACAGGGGACATGTAGCTATGTATTAGCTGAATAATTTTGGGAGTTCATTCACTTTCCTTAAGCTTCAGTTGTTTCAAAAACAATTATGGTTGTTATACTGGTTAAATCAGAGATGATACAATATATAAAGAACTCAGTATAATGCCTTGCAAAATGTTTAAGTGTGCAATGTCAGCTATTAAAATAGTTAAAATAAAATAGTTAAAATAAAAATATTATCAGCAATGTGAGAAGTCAGTCATAGGTCTATGTAAATTTGCTTAGATGACTCATCAATGACCACATTGCTTCTAAATCAATAAAGGATATATTCTGAACCCATTTATTGTAACTTTACATTGAAACTACCATTGAGTACACTGTCTATCTGGAAATAGTCTCTTTCTTGTCTTGGCTTCTGTGATACCAAGAAAACTCTCTGGCTTCTCCTTATTAATCTTCAATGGGGGCACGTTCTCCATTCACAACTATTAAATGTTAGATTTCTTCAAAGCACTTATTCCATTTTGTGCTTTGTTTTTTTTTCACCCTACATTCTTACTAATTTTCTGTTTGTTTTATCAACTTCCATGGCTAAAAACATTATTTATATGCTAGCAACTCCCAAATTTATATCTCTAACCCAGATGTCACTTGTCAGTTTCAGACATTATAACCACCTTCCTGACAGTCATCTTCACTTAAATGTTCCACAGTAACTCATGGAAATTCCCCGAACTGAAATCCTATCACTCTCTGTTTTGGTTATCTATGCTGTAAAATGAATCACTCCCAAACTGAAAGGTTTAAAGCAGTCAATATTCTCTTCCTCATGATTCTGAAGGTTATCTGGATGTTATTCTGCTCCATGTGGGGCAACTACTGGAAGGTCTAGAAGTCACTTGGCAGTTGATGCCAGCTACTTGCTGGAAGTTAGCTGGCGTGATCAGCCATGGTCCAGCTTCTCCTCTGTGTGAGCTTCTCCATGTCACTGCCTAGGCTTCCTTGAAGTTGGCAATTGGATTCCAAGAAGAAATATTCCAAGAGATGAAGGCAGAAGCTGTGTTTCTCTTAAGGTTTAGTCTCAGAAGCTGTGCAGCATCACTTCTACTGTGTTCTACCAGTTAAAATTGGTCAGGAAACCAGCCCAGATTCAAGGGGAGAGGAAATAAATCCTACTTTTTAAGTGGTCATGGCAAGGTCAGACTGCTAAAAGCAGACAGGATGGGAGATCTTGCTTCAGCCATCATTGAAAACAAAGTGTACACCATTCTCTGTGTCTCCTTCCTCCAGAGTTGTCCCTTTCAGAAATCGTCTAACTTGGGATGATCCTACCATGATTATCCTCCTTTAACCTCAATCTTCATGTCTTCTCATCACTGAATGTTGCCATTTTTACCTCTGATATCTTTTCTAAGTCTATCTCCATGCATCCTTCTATATATCTGCTCACTATATCTGCTGTCACAACTTAGTTCAAGACAACACCATTCTCTGTCTGGATTCCTGAAACAGACTCCTAATGGTTACCTTGCTTCCACTTTGTCTGTCTTAATCCATTCTTCCTAGAGCAGAAAGAATGATCAGTCCTCCAAGAAAATACATCAGTATTTTCCCCTTAATATTCAGTAAAGTGCAAATCCTTAGCCTAGTCTGTAGGTTCTATCTATGTATACAGTTTTACTTTCCATCACTTTCTCCTCCATATACATAATCACCATGGCCTGACTTTAGTCCTCAAACAGATCATGCTCTTTCCTGCATCAAGAGCTTGCCTAAGCTGTTCTTCTATCTTAAGTGCCCTTCCTCCCACTCTGAACACAGCTTATCCCTACATCTCTTTCATGTCATAGCTAAGATATAACTTCTTCAGGAAAGTCTTCCTTACTCTCTCCGATGAAATCCCCCTACTATATACACTCTCGAAGTATGGAACACCATTAACTTGTAAAACTTATCATATAAGCAATTAAAGAAGTTTTCATTAAATTATGGTGGGTTATTCATAGTATTTATATTCTATAAAGTCACCATGAACACTGCATTAAAGAATACTGAAGTGTTTGCTCCTAGAGGAATATAGGGTTATATTCTGGTGAATCTTTGGTCATTACATTTTTGTCAACTACTCAATCCATAATTTTGTTATGTGTGTATCTGTTTAAAGTGCCTCTTAAAATATATATTGTTGATTCATTAGCACTGAAATCAGAGCCAACAGCACTATAGTCATGGCTGAAGGAAGCTGATCCAACACAAGTATTTTCTCTGTAAGGCACCCCATAGCCCTCCTGTGCTAAGGAACACTAGATAGCAATAAATTGGGGTGGGGCATCCTAAGCAACAAACTGACCAACAAAAATAGAAAAACAGGGCACTCAATCTACCACGAAAGGGCTACTTGTTTACAGCATGTAAACTGAAACAAGAAGGCAGTGTGTTTTGTTTTGTTTTGTTTTGTTTTGTTTTGCTTAATCTCAGCTGGGATCATGAGGGTTGGACAACTCTAAATCTTTGCTGCTCTGTGCCTGCCTGCAAATGACTATGAAGGTGCTATAAGTGTTGATTTGGGAGTCACAAATAAATTTTAGTCAGTTGGTGAATTTACAAATATGGAATCTGGGAATAATGAGGGACTGACTGTCCTAGTTAAGTGAATGCTTCCCTTGCTAGATCATAACCTTCCTGAGAGTAGGGGTCTTGTCCGTCTTGCTCACTGTATTCCACTGTGCCTGAGACATGATAAGTAATCAGTAAATATGTGTCCAATTGATTAACTTATATGATTTTATTATTTCTTTAAGGTTATAAAATCAGTTCCTAACCTTAACTGCCATACAAGCTACACAGAAGAAATACGATATACTTCACAAGAGTAGATGAAGTACACAGACTAAAGTTAGCGGAGTCCTTGTGAGATGGGTATGCTTGGATATAGGGCAAGTAAGGACTTCTGTGACTGGGCTGATGAGGAAGAGAGGCTTGGTACAGGTGAAAATCAAGGGATTGAGGGAAAGTGACCAGGGGTAGAACCAGCTCGTGGTATAGTAGTTGACATTCCAAAATGTAGGTCCAAAATTGTGCTTGAGACAGAGTGGTCTTAACAGAAGGGTAAGAAAATCAATGAATAGATATTTGAATTGGTAGATGTTTGAATGGCTAAGGAAAATAGAAAACTGAGGTGATCAAATTTAATCAGCATGATTCAATATCATAGATGTAAGTTACATCAAATTCCTTAGGTCAAGTGTGTGGTGGAAGAATACTGTTGGTTCTAAATGCATTCATAGGAGAACTACAGACAGTGGTTTAAGTTATCTGCATATGATTCAGCCCCTTGGAGAAGGAATTAGCATGATTTAAGCACAGTATCAAAATCCCAGCTGAGTAAGCTGGATCCTTAAACAAGCTGCCGTTGTAGTAAAGCACTGAGTGCCAATTATGGAAGAAAATCAAGGCAAAGTCACAACCACACATCCTAGACACCCACAGAAGAAGCCTGCTGAGGCTTAGTGGACATGTACCCTATACAACAGATTCAAATTTCAAAACAGTGACTCTAATCCCAAAGCCCACTCTTGGTTTGTGTTAATATCATTTTACCTACTCCCTTGGGATTTAGTAAGCTGAGCTTACAATGGGACTTTTAAGGCATTTCAGCCAAAAGGGACATGTCAACAGACAGTTTAACTGTTCTGAAATATTCCAGAGGGTTAACTGGACAGAGGACTTCAGGATTGACTTTGAAAGATTTAGAAGACATGTTTATTTCAACCAAGACTTTTGAATACACATTAGGTGCAAAGAACAGGAGGATGGGGAATTGAGGAGGGATCAATGCAAAATGAGTGTCCTTCATCAAGAGTGTGAAACTTCTGGATGCAAGAAATAGCCAATTTTGTTAATTTCCTGGGAGATTCCAAAAGACTATAAAGGCTGATGATTTTCTAATTAGCATCCACAGGACGATTGTACATAAAATTGTTTTAAGATGTACTAATGGTCCTTGAGAAGTAGAAAATAGATGGGAAAATGCTTTGGATGAGAGTTCAATCAAAACAAACTTTCAGAGTCTAACCATGTTTCATGGGATTCCATGTGTATGTACGTGCAGAATGTAATCTACAGATGGCTCTATCTAGGTCACACGGGTAAACATACATAATTGCAGCATTTGCCA
Source organism: Budorcas taxicolor (assembly GCF_023091745.1). Taxonomy (NCBI): domain Eukaryota; kingdom Metazoa; phylum Chordata; class Mammalia; order Artiodactyla; family Bovidae; genus Budorcas; species Budorcas taxicolor. The sequence goes on from NC_068910.1 coordinate 37,922,795, forward strand.
CCATAAGCACTGACAGACACCTGAAAAATCCCAAAGAGAAACAACTAAGCAATCTGTGCTGAAGAGCTAAGTCTGGTTTTTCTCACTCTTACTCAGTCTGGAAGTCTCACCTCACACGTGCTGATTTTGCTCCCCAAAATAACACTCTTCAAGAGAAAACTGAGATCACAGAACAGCCTCATGGGTTATGCTCAGGATAATCAGCTGAATTCCTAAGATGTCCTTCTGCTTCTGTATTAAATGAAGACTATTTATTTGAAGTCTTTTGGTCTTCAGAGACAAGTTGTGGTTTTGAAAATAACTCTGAAGAATAGTGTTATAAGACAAATGGGGGTCCATGGGTTTCAATAGGGCAGTGAGCCTAATGCGGAACCTAAATAAGACAAATTACCCCTGATTTACAGTCTTGTGGATGTGTCTCCCAGCACATGCACACATATCAAACATTCTCTCACTCATGCATGCACATGTGCGCATAGAGAACTCTGAAGTGTGTATTCTCTCTTGGCCTCCAGAATTTCCCCAGTAGGACAAAACTCCCTCGCCCATAGTAAATCTGGCTTGATAAACACCATTCGTTATGGGATACCTTTCCTTCAGCGTCTTACTTCTCCCAACCCCTCCTGGTTTCTATTTGCCACCCAGATAAATTACTCACATCAAATCCTACCCCAGTGTTTGCTTCTGCGGAGTTCATAGTCAGAAAGTAGGTAACATGAGTAACAGAAGGTGGTAGTGTATACATAGTTCAGTTCTTTCAAATCTGTTATAGCTGAGCAGGCACAGAGAAGAGTCAACATAGTGTTCAATGACAACGGCTCTCCAAAGATCCAAGTGAAAATGCCTGTGGAAGAATGGGTTTCCATCAGAGTAAATTAAAGAGCATGAAAAGAAAGAATGGTAAAGGCAATTCACAAGGCTTCTGAGAATGAGAAACATTCAGTGGAAGTCTTGTAAAATACCATAAAATTAAATGATCCACTCTTCAGAGCACTTGAAAAGCAAAGTTCTCAGAAAGAACAAATGCAGAATTCAAGGTTAGAAAGAACAGGAAAGGCTAATTAGCATTTTTCCTCGATAGTATCATAAAGGAAAAATTAAGGTAGAGGTTTGGTGAAATATAAGCCAATGTTGATTAACCTCCACACACCTTTGCTCACCTCTACTAATACAACGATCTTTTTAAATGGGCCACAACCATCCTGTTGCTGGTAATTAGGTTCGGATTTTGTGTCACAATTGTAATAGATTATTGATTGCCTCTGAAAGAACTTTATAGCTCCCAAGGCTTAGAATTCATTAATGAGTGCTGGAGCTGATAAAGTTGAGTTTAATTACATACTGTATGTCTTGTTGAACATTAAACTTGCATTTTTATTTTTTTTCCTCAGTTGAAATTTTATTTTAAGCCTTCACCAAATAGATATCTGTCTTAGCTGTACTTTATTCTTCAGAAGCCAGGGGCATCGATGAAAATTTAATTTGGAAAAAAGTTAGCATATTCTTTTTTAGGATGTAGTATTGTATATAGTAGTAAAGCTGTATTTGTGCCTGACTGGGTATTTTGCAAGGAGATCCGTAACCTGATCCGGTACCCTGTCCTGAGAAGCCTTCTTCCTTGTTCCCCAGCTCTCTACTGCAGCCCCATGCCCCGTCATCTGTCTGCCTGAGAGGACACTGGCACAGTGGCCAGGCTGACCACAGTCTCATGAGCTTGAACAAAAATGGGAAAGCACCCCGGGCTACTACTATCCAGGTTAGGGGTTGCTTGTCTGAAGAAATTCTGAAAGTTTCTTTTAAAGGGTCAGTGGGCTTGATCTGAAACCCCAAATAGTGTATGAAACACATTAGCAACATAAAATACCAACACATCTCATCATTATTCATGATGATATGCTGGAGGGAAGGAGCAGTTTCTACTGGGAGCTCCACTCGCCCTAATTTTCAAAACCCAAATCAAGTCTTCCTCTACTGATCATTCCTGGCCTACACAAAAATTTCTCTCTCTGCTAAACTAAACACTTTGTTTTCTTTTTATTCTTCATTGGGAAATAAGCAGTTCATCGGGACAGTTCCTGGGATCAGGGATGACCTCGACCTCTAAGCTTTCCTCTAGGGCTGACTGCATTATTCCTGTGCAGGGGTTTGCACCTTATTGGAAGCCTAAGGAGACACAGATTACATAAAATTGTCTTTGAGGAGTGAGGTAGGGGGTGGGAATATCAATAGAGCAGTATGTTTAAAACATAGCAGAACTGGTAAGATACCCCACAATCTCTGAAATCTTCACAAGTAAAATTGTAATGGCTGATTTTTTACTGTTTTAGAAAGCAACTTTCTTTGTAGAATATTTCTCACACCAAAAGCAAAACAACAAGAACCTGGGAAAATCTAATCAAAGTTTGACTATATAAGAAAGCAGTAGCTTAATCAGCAGTATTAGCATATCTGAAGAAAGAACATGTCAATAGGAATCAGGGATGGTCTGCAAGGAATATAAAAATGTGTTCATTCAGGCCTATAGAGATGCAGTGACCTCTACCAGTCTGTCCTTATAGAGTCATTTTAAGGTCAGGAGGGACATTCCTTAAGACTGCCATCATTTCTGAAGCATGGCAAGGCAATGGGAAGAGAGAGGTCATGTGTTTCAAAATCTTCAGAGAAGAAATAAATAGTATGGGTCATTATAAAGAACATGAGGAAAAGATGAGAAATAAAATATATTAAACCATCTATATAAACTATAATCATAAGTCAGCATTCTATCTGAAGTTCAAGAATTAAAAATTGAAAAATTTGTTACAAACCCAGAAAATAAACAAACGAATAAATGTTATCATTACAGAATAATAAAACTAATACATAGTTCTACTAATATGCACAAGCACGTGTAGACAGACCTCTCCTAACACATCTCACATTTTGATCAACTCCATGTTCTCCTAGGATTTTGCCTTATAGTCAAAAGCAACTTTGTTAATGTAATTTCACTTCCCACAGTGGGTCTGCTTCTAGGTGTAGCATTATTTAAAGGGGTCCTTCCCCCAACTAACTGTTCTTGGGACTTCATGAAATATAACTTCCTCTGGGTGCCTAACCGGGCGCCAGTCACGATACTAGCCCTGCACTTCCCTTGTAACATTTAGCACATAAAAAATCATAGGCTCACAGTCCTGTCTCCACTGCACTGTAATTTCCAGGAACTCAGGTTCTTTTTATAGGATGACCAACAGTCCTAGTTTGTTGAGGCTGGGTGGGTGGGGCAGGGGGTTGCTGGATGCAGAGATTTCAGTGCTAAAACTAGGAAAGTCACAGAAACTAAAGGCAGGACACAAAACTGATCAGTCTGTTACACACTACTATTTTCAGAATACCTACCACAATGTCTACAAACTAAGTTCAAAATATATATAGGAAAAATGTGAGTAAAAGGACAAGTTTGTACACTCTATCATAATTCTGAAATATACAATCCCAGATTAAAAGGGAATGTAAAGAGTAGTTATTTTGGTTGGTTCCATGATAGGATGATAGTTTTGTTTTATTGGGGGATTTTTACATTAAAAATTAAGTTTATTATAATTTTAAGTTGGTATACTGATTCTTTTGAACTCCAAATCATAATCTACTTTTCTTCTGAATCTTTTGCAAAAGATTCTGGAAAAATATAATTTTTTCCTCAAAATTCATTCACAGGTGTTACCCATGACACTCGTTTATCACATACCATTTTAGTGACTTGAAGTTCTTTCCACCCCTTCTTTTGAGTCCTAACTGCTTATCTAGAATAGACTCTATTCTCCTGGAAGACAGGCATATGTTTGAGGGCCCTCCTGAGGACCTCATAAGCTGTCAAACTGCCCCCCTCCCAGCCTCTTCCAGCCCTGCCGTGAACCCTACACTTCATAATCCTGCAACCTGCAATTTACAGCTGATCCTGCCATGCTGTGAAACTCAGACCCTCTCTGGAGTACAGAGAAATTCTTGTGGAAATGGCTAGACCATTCCTTCTTTATAATCCCCTCCTTTAAAGTCTTTATCGGCCCCAGGACAGCCATTGTGAGCAGAGTCTCTGTAAATCAGTCAGCCAGAGCTGTGCAGTGTAGAGGTTGAACACCAACTGGGCTCCAGTTCACTTATGTTTCTGTTGCACTCAGAAGCAAGAAGCAGTTTGCTTTTCTAGGTGGGAAGAGGAGGCAGGAGGATGTAACCTGGAGAGAGAGCAGCAGGTGTTTTTAGAGGCAAGATGAAATCTGGTTGGAGAAACAGATTATGTCTAGGTGGATGACAATTCTAAGACTTGGACTAACAAAGTTCTCCAAGTTAAACCCAAGGCTTCAAAAGATGGAAATGAAGTCTCAGAGACCTTCCTTTGAAAACATCTGTTTTTCATGATCACATGCAAAATGTATAGAGAAGATCCATTGGCCACAAAACGATGTCTCTAATACCAGCTACACCGATGTGTCTCTGCCACGGGTAAGTGGAGTTCTACAAGCAGGGCTGGCAAATTTAAATCAGAGAGGAAGATAATTTTGTCTCTAAAAATATGCATCCATCAAATCTACAGCTCTTGAACTTGAAGGCAGAGGAAAATGGAAGAGTGATATGGAGAGAGAAGATTTCTGAGAAGTTCTCCATTATGCCTGTTCTGAGGTGAAGGGGGAAAAAAATCCCTTTCTCCAAAGTAGTCAACCTACCACTGAATTCACATCCATTTACTGGGAATAAATGGAGCAAAAAAAAAAAAAAAATTACATTCAAAATGCTTTGTAGAAAGCCCTCAAACCTAAGCCAACTTTTCTTTCCTTCATTACCCGTCTTTCCCTCTTTCATTCCTAAGTGAGTTCTCCCGTCTTTGTGTGAATATTCAGGCAGGAACACAAAGCCCACTTGCCATGCTGGAGATGGAGAACATGGCAGGTCTAATGGGATTCCAGCCTGGATAACTCCCATCATTTGTTCGAACATCTTATCACTTTATTCTGCTGCTCTGTGCAATTCTTCTAATCTGCATGACTCCATACTGTGTCTTCAACAACACTGCATCATTAATACCTTTAAACAAACCTTTCTTCACTACTCTGCCCTAGTAATTTCCTTAAAAGCTTCTGGCTTATTCCTCAATTTTGGCTGAATTAATACACTACGAAAGCAAAGTCATAGGCAAAGGACAAGAACACTTGCTGATAACATACTCAAGAACAAGAGCGAGCAGAGAGGAGGGATCCTTGACCTATGAAGTTATTAAATATAATTCATAATGTCACACAACAAGTTCACTGCTACCAAAAAACCCCCTAAACCTGCATTTCTTCTGCAATCTCTTTCCCCAGTTGGATTTTGCTTTCTTTGTAGAATGGAGGGATTTTGCTTATATGTTCGATTTATCTGCTTATGACAAACACAAAGAGGAATATGTTCCGTATGATGCGATAATGGTGGATGCACGTCATCACGTGCTGTGCTCAGTTGCTCAGTTGTGTTCGACTCTTTGTGACCCCGTGGACTGTTGTCCCCACAGGCTCCTCTGTCCATGGAATTTCCTGGGCAAGAATACTGGAGTGAACTGCCATTTCCTACTCCAGGGGATCCTCCTGAGCCAGGGATTGAACTTACATCTCTTGCATCTCCTGCACTGGCAGATGGATTCTTTACCACTGTGCCACCTGGGAGTCATAGTATATGGCATCATAAAAAAATGTCTAAGCCCATAGCATGTAATACACCAAACGTGAACCCTAAGGGAAACAATGGATTCTGGGTGGTTCCAATGTGTCAGTGTAGGTTCATCAGTTGTAAACAGTGTATCAGGGTGGGCCTGGATGTTGACAGTGGGGAGAACTGTGCATATGTGGGGGCTGACCCCCCACATAACCCTACCTCCCATTCATTTTTGCCTTGAACCTAAATCTTTAAAAAATAAAGTCTATTAAAATAGGAAAAAAAAAAAAGGCAGGGGTGAGGGAGATGCAGTGGTAAGAGCGAGTCCAATCAGAAAAGTCCTGTGCACTGTCTGGAATGCTCTCTGCTTCATTCAGCCTGTCCAAATTCTTCCTACTGATCAATGCCCATCCCAAGTTCCACCACAGTCAGGAAGCTTCCCTGTGGTTCTCACTTTTAAGGTTCTGTTTTGCTCCCACTTGTGGATTCACTGTACTCTGATGACCTTGTGTAAGGCAAAAGGAAACCCAAGAAAAAAGAAAAACTGCTCAGAATAAATAAAATACATGTGCAGACTAAACTCAGACCCCCAGCCTCCATGTTGTCATATCTGATCCTAGACAAACGCTCACTTTACAGGTGAGAAAGTCAAGGCCCAGAGAGGTCAAAATGTTTTTCCAAGGTGGCCCAGCTGGTCACTAGCAGAAATGAGACTGAACTCCCTGTGAGTCTCCTATGACTTGGCTCTGGCAGCAACACTGCCTAAAGTATAATTTTGAAAGTTTCCTTCCTAATAGGAAAGCTAGTTTAAACCTCTTCACAAAATAGCTGCCTCATGGGTTTTGTCAGAATAGAAAAAGCTCTCCTGGAAAATGACTGTCTCGTGGGAGTGACTGCTGGGTCAGGTTTATGAAAGGAACGACAATTTGATTTGCGGCACTCGCCCGTGGGAGCCTGGCTGTGCCTGCTGCTTTCTAATTGCAGGCGGGAAGCCCAGGGACTCTGAGGTGAAGCACACAGAGGTAGCCACGCTGAGACACACTACCAGCCTGGGCACAAGCCATGCCTTCAGATAGCTCAGAAGATGTATCTGACTTGGCCTCCTGGCCCAACAGAAGATACTGCCTGGCCGAAGTGGAAATGGCAGTCCAAGACAAGAAAGGAGAGAAATCCAATGTGATTCAGGTCATTCACAGGTACAAATTGATGTTTCACCTGTTCTTCTCTTTATTTTCCTATTTTTTAATGTCCTGTTTTTTTTTTTGTTTTTGTTTTTGTTTTAACCTTGGCCCAGATGGGTAAAAACGTCTTTTTTTTTTTTTTCACAGAAGAAAAGAAAATGAAGCCAGTGTGGAGAGAGTAAGGGAGGATTTGTAAATCAAAGGAAAATATTACAACAGGAAAATCAAATGTTTTAGTCTGTTATAACAGAGAGCCATGGACTGCATGGCTTACATAACAACATAAATGTATTTCTCACAATTCTAAAGGTTGGAAGTCTGAGATCAGGGTGCCAATTTGGTCAGGTTTCAGTGAGGAACCTCTTCTGGGTTGCAGACCATTTTATGCTATGTTCTCACACTGAGGGAAGGGAGAGGGAGCTCGCAGGGGTCTCTTTTATAAAGGCACTAATTCCATTCTTGAGGGATCCACCTTCATGACCTAATCACCTCCAAAAGGCTGCACCTCTAAACACCCTCATATAGGGGATTAGGTTTCAATACATGAACTGTGGTGACACACAAACATTTAGTCTATAGTGTCAAATATATGCAGGAGTTCAAATTGCAACTGGCCTATGACCTGGCTCTGCGATGAGTCAGTGGCCTTGCTGTCACCCTCTCAGAGAGAATCCTCCAAGCATCAGTCCTTGACGGTCACAGCAGGAATGCCCTTGACCAAGGCCTAAAAGTCCCCTCAAGACTGACATCTTTGCTCTTCATCCTAAAGGATTCTCAATACATATCTGGTGATGAAATTAACAGACAAATTACTTGTTTCCATTTTTTTTCCCTTGCGCACACAAGAAAAGCACAAACACAAACAAAAATGACCTGGTTAGGACACATGAGATAATTAAAATGTTGGACACGAGTGTATAAAAATCAAAAAGAGAACAGGAACATATGAGCAGCTTGGAAATGAATTTTAAAAGCCAAACTTATATATTGTCACCCAGCCAGGCAGTCAATTCCTTTAGTCTACACCAGCACAATTGGGATGAAACTGCTATGTCTGTTCCTTCTACAGACCTTTACAATCTTTTCTCAGGAATGAATGAAAATGCTTGCTTAAGTTGTCTGTACTCTATCTGAACTAATATAGAAAATTGAAAAGCAAACACTTTTAAGACAAGTATTGCCCTTGGGTATTTTCAGAGATATATACATTCAGATAGTATCAGTTCCAATTACCACACTTTGGTTGCACAACATCCACCTACTTCCACACTGCTTTTAAATGTGACATTTCAGCACACACCTAATGAAAAACAGGAATGTGCTGTTCAGGTGGTCAGGAGGTCAGGCTCTGCTCTGGATCTGCTAAGAACTGAACCTGTGACCTCCTCAGTCTCATGTTTCCTCATATGTAAAATGAAGATCTGAGTATAAATTTATGAAACTTCTTTTAGCTTGATAGTTCCCTTCGCACTGATTTTGACACAGTGTTTATTCATTTACTCATTCATCCATTTATTTTCATTCATTCATTCAGCATATTTTATTGAGCCCTACTCCATGTGCAGCACTGTGTTGATAACTAAGTGTAAAGAAATGAGCAATAAAAACAGTTCCCGGCTTTATGGACTTTCCATTTGAGACAGCGAGACAGATGGTACTAAACTAGATATGGAAGCAAGAAAATATCAGCCTTGTTAGAAGGACGATCACCAGGAGGAGGGACAGAACCCGATGTTGTGTTAGAGAGTAAATGAAGCTAAGCTGACTGGGAAAACCTAAAGCAACAAGTGGTCAGAAGTCCTGGGAATAGCTCCTGGCTGGGCTATAAACTAGGTATGTGACATTAGCCAAGTCTCTTTCCCACTATATCCATCTCCTATCACTGCCAAAACACACTGCCTTAAATTGAGCAGCTTAAAACAGTATAAACATAATATTTACATTTAGGTCATGAATCCAATATGGGCCTTATTGGGTTAATATCGAAATGTAAGCTGGGCTGTGTTCTAGGAGGTTCTAGAGAAGAATTCATCTTTAAAAATTTTTTGCTCTTAGATTGGTGGCAAAATTTAGCCCCTTGCTGTTGCAGGATCAAAGTTCCTATTGTCTTGTTGTCTATAAAAGGAGGGTCACTTCCAGCTCCTGCAAGACTTACATTCTTTGGCTGGAGGTCCCCTTACAACATGATCAACCATGAGTAGAGTCCTCTTCACATTTCATCTCTCTGATCTACTCTTTGGCCTTCCTTTTACTTCTGTAGGGACTCATCATTAGATTGGCCCACCAGGATAATCTAGCATAATTTCTCCCCATCTCAAGGTCTTTAACCTTAATCACATCTGCAAAGGGTAGGGTTTGCTGATATGTTATCTGCAAACATACCCTGTTATGCAGGGTAACACTTTCACAGATTCTTAGAATTGTGATATGCACATCTTTGAGGGGCCATTATTTTGCCAACCACAATGCCCCAGTTTCCTTTTCAGTAAATGAGGACACTGAACTTTTCAAAGCTCTTTCAAATCCAAAATGTCACAACTCTTCTGGGAGCCATATTTTGTCAAAACTAGAATTCATGTTTCCTTTCCGTAACAACTCATGAAGTTTGCTATAAGTGAAGGCAAAAGTCTCTAGTTTGAAGAGGGTATTCATCTAGGACCACTGATAGGAAGTAAGTTTGGGTGTTGTGGGTTTATAACCACTGGGCAGTCTCAAGGATGGAGCAGCATGCCTGCTCAGGGCTGACCCCTGAAACTAATTGTTAGATGACTGCTTGTGACCATCCTGAATGTAATAAAATAGAACCACTTGTTAAAGGCACACTTTACTAGCAAGTGATCAAGTCAATGTGATAGACTGTTTAAAGGTGTAGGTACAAGGAAAATATGTGCCAAGCTTCCCCAGATAGACCTCTGAGCACTTATCCCAGGTGTGGTGACCTGGGTCATGTCTCTTCTGGAAATGTTAGCTATCACAGGCTTCACTATGGTCAGGGAAGCATGTACACACATACTTGGAAAATGGAATTCCTACTTGGTCAAGCCATGGCTGGTAGCTTTGTGACTCTCCAACTTTGCTGGAAAGATGTGGATATTCTCTCCTGTTGTCTCTTTGTTTTTGTAAAGTGAGAGAAAATCAGACTGGTGGGGTGGAAACAAGAATCCTGGTATAGAGGCTGGTAGCCAAAGTGGGTACAAAAGAATCTACATGTTTATCTGGACCTTAAGTGGACTTTCCCAAAAGCAGTGTTGGGTCCTGATAAATCAGGGCTAAAACCTCAGTGGCTTTCTTTGGTATTTACAGTTGGTTTTGGGAGGAACTGGCTGGGATTAGAACCGCAGCCTGGATGTAACCTGGTCACTTAGTCTACCCAGGAATTAAAGCTAGAGCTTGGATCTCCTCAAATAATATTTGAACACAAGTCCCTTGAGAGACACATCCATTTCTAGAACCTCCCAGGTGAGTTTGGCAATTCCAGAAGTTTTTTAGAAACTTTTGTAGAAAGTTAGAAAAGTTATGTGTGTCGATCTTAAGGCAGAAGATGCTGCCTGAAGTCTTTTAATAAGATTACTCTTTGACCCTAAGTCATTCTAACTTTTCAGTTTCATGATCTCTGAAGTGGGAATTAGCAATATCTATATCATACCACCATTATAAGGTTCAAATAAAACAATATAAATACAAGTGTTTTGTAAGAGGTAAACATCGTGTAAATATTACTTGCTAATGTTATTATGCATCACAGTTCCTTGAGCCAGGGTAAATTGAGGGTGTTCATTAATTTTGGTTAGCTGTCACAGTTTGTAATTGTATATTCATGACATTGTTGAATTAATGACTGCCTCCTGCCTCCTCCCTGACATCCTGTAAATTCCCTGAGAGCCGGGACAGAGTCTCTTTTTATCATTTTTTAATCTCTTTTGTCTTCATGGTCTTTGCCCATGTCATGCACTTAGGGGATACTCAATAATTATAAATGACTTGAGAGAGGTAAGAAAACAGGGAAAGAGTACAATGGAATACAGAAAGAAAGGAAGGAGAGAAAAGGTGAGATTTTTGGAAGGAAAAGCGGACAGTGCAATGCAAATGTCATTTCCTAAACTGTGGTCTAAGGTTATCTGTAATCTAATGTTATACCTCCAAAGAGAAAGTTGAACATAATAATAATGAAAATAATAGCTAATAAATATCAACTGCATAATCATAATAATTATTATGTACCACGTACTATTAATTTTCACTGTTAAATTTTAGAACAGTCATTATGCGGTGGTACTAGATTTATCTCCATTTTACAGATGAGGAAATTGAGGTTCAGTATGATTAAGTTAACTTGCACAAAATCACACAGTAAGTGGTAGAGATAGGTGGAAGTCACACTCAGATGATCTAACTCAGAGTCCGTACCATGCTGCTGCTACTGCTGCTGCTAAGTCGCTTCAGTCGTGTCCAACTCTGTGCGACCCCATAGACGGCAGCCCACCAGGCTCCCCCGTCCCTGGGATCCTCCAGACAAGAACATTGTGGTGGGTTGCCATTTCCTTCTCCAATTCTGTACCATGCTATTGCATGCTAAATTTTAATTTTTAGCTCTAAAAGTATTAGGGAAAACCTGCTGTGAAGATAAATTACTGAAAGTACATTGTGTCACAGGAAAGTAAAAGGAGTTCTATGAATTCCTCCTCCTAAAAAGTGCATCTTACAGAAGGACACAGGCAGAAGTACAGTGTAAGGTCAACAGATGGAAGATACTGTAATATGCTACCAGGCTGCTGTCATATAAATTTTATAAATAAATAATTTAGCAAATATCCAATTAAAAAACAGGCATTATTTAAGGATATAGTCAGGTAAAATGACAAATGGCGTGCCATTTCATTTTCTCCCAGGCATGCAAGTTTTAGCTGAATAAACATAAAAGAAATCAATCTACATGGTGCAAATGTGAGGGGAAAAACCCAAGATCTATGTCAGCAATAATAAAAGGCATCTACTGTTCTATAACAGTCAGCTCATTGTAAATGGATGCCCAAGCTAGAGAGAAATGCATGATGGGAAAGCCAAGAACCTCTTCCAGTTAGTTCTAAGCTGTCAACATTCAATTAAGGGCATATCTATGGAAAAACAGTTTGCAAAAAAACCCACAAGATAAACTGAACAGAGAGAGCCTAAAAAAGATAAACTCTTTGCTTTTGTCCTTCTGTATGTGGTTAGTAGGAATTCCAGATGTTAGCATGGTTTTAAAAATTTACTTAGCCTTCAAAAATTCCAGAAAGCAATACTTATGTTGTGATGTCATAGATCATATCTACATGGAAAATTGTCAACACAAACTTCATAAAAGCTGACTGAGAGATATTTTGGGAAAAATCAGATCATTCCAACATTAACTGCATTATTTCCTAAACTTCACAATATTAAAGAGATTCAGCAAACAAAGAATTGGAGATTATTAGAATATTGATGATCATAGTCTACAAATAAAATACTAGTGACCCATGATCCAGATCTGATTCAGAAACAGATTTGTTTGACTTGCTTTTTTTTTTTCCCCAAGTTTTTAATTAGTAGCTAACATTTAAACACTAGGAAACTCTAAAAAATTGAAAAATACAGATTTCTCTTGAAAATGTGAAAGATCTGCAACATTAGGTTCTTCTTCCTGAATGGACTGAGAAGGGATGCCCCACTTCCAGGCTGGGAAGCTTTCTAGATTGTATCATCCCTACCAGCCCCCATTACCTTGCCCTCATTCTACTTTAATCATTTATATGGTCAGTATTGTCTCTGTGGTCTAATCTTTTCTTTTTTTACAAATAAAAGCTATATAGTCTGTGTGGTTTGAAAGGTCACAGAAATAGGTAGTATGTTAGGATTGGCTCTAGGACCCAAGACCTCTGTAGTTTAGTTTAGGTTCTTTGGAATCTAACAAAGATCTGTAAACACCAGGAGCATTCAATCTGCTGTTCCCTATGGCTCTTACTACTTCTTACATTATGTTAGAGGTTTTTCTACATACTCAGTTGGTCAATTTATTTACTTAGTGGTTACTGAACATTGACTGCATGCCAAAATATTATGCTAAATCCCAGGGAAATAGTGGTGGTGGTGATAGTTTAATCGATCAGTCATGTCCAGCCCTATGGATTGTAGTCTTCCAGGCTTCTTGGTCCATGTAGTTTCCCGGGCAAGAATATGGAGTGGGTTGCCATTTCCTTCTCCAGAAGATCTTCTGACCCAGGGATCCTGTATTGCAGGCAACTGAGCCACAAAGAAAGAAGCCCCCTGGTGGAGAAAACAGGCACAAATCTTAGCTCCTCCACTAACCTGCAAATATTTAAAAAGGCAGTTTCCAATCTGATTCACTTTTGGGCTAATACCCAATGTGATGGTATAAACCATACCACTGCCCACTAAAATATAGAATAAATAAATGGATTTCTTCCTTGTTTTTCACAACAAACCTAAGATTATTATCGGCAGAGATTATCTCCATTGGGCTTCCAGGGTGGCTCAGTTAGTAAAGAATTTGCCTGCAATGCAGGAGACTCGGGGTTCAGTCCCTGGGTCAGGAAGATCCCCTGGAGAAGGGCATGGCAACCCACTCCGGTACTCTTGCCTGGAGAATTTCATGGACAAAGGAGCCTGATCGCAAAAAGTCAGACTTGACTGACTAACACGTTCACTGTCACTTTCATCTCCATTAGCCAACAAGTAAATCATGACACAGAGATTAAGTGATTTATCACAGCTTCAAAGTGGCAGAGAGAGATAGATATTTGTTCATTAATCCCTAATTAAAACAAACATCTTTCTCTAAAGAAGTTTAACCAGCAAAAAAGCATAGCAGTACTCTATGAAGAACGTGACTTCCGGTTAATGTATTTCACTACTACTCTAGAAACACATGGATTCTAATTTTAGATCAATTACTATTAAGTGTGTGATTTTGGATGGATCATTTAGCTTACTGATTCTCAATTTTTTTCATTCATAAAATATTAGTTTGGACAAGATGAAATACAGTGCTTTTATTTGGGTAAAATTCTACAGTCTTTTAAAAACAAAGAAAAGGTGTTCTCTGTTTATTGAAGCAATGCTATGGATTTACTCATTTCTTGATAGATTTATGCTCTTAATAATAATCTCCTTAGAGCTTATTGTGTGCTGGCAGCTTAAATAAACTATAGCTAATGTGGCTTCATAATCGGACCATGACAAATTTTGACAGGCACTCAATGCTGATTTGTTTTTAACAGAATAATAATGGTTCCAATGTGTTGATCCTCACCTCACAGGAGCATCATTGAAATAAAAATATCAGTATCTTATTTTATTGTTTCAAGTATCTTGATTTCATTCTGACTTATAATGAAAATGAAAATCCTAAACTACTAAGTCCTTTAAAAATCATCCTAGTATATGTAAAGACCAGTTCTTTTCATCTTGGAGCTCTTCAGTGGTTGAAATGTTGCCAGTTTATTATAATGGCATCCTTATTAAATTGCTCTAGAGGCACAAGAAAACAGGATCCAATTTTACTTTAAGGCTACTTAATATTAATATTTTATATGAAAATTAGAGAGCTATATAGGTTCTGGAACTCTTAGAATACTGTATTTTATTATGCACAGTGAAATGTTTATAGATAGTAAAGTAGCTGAAGGTCCTTCAGTTCAGTTCAGTTCAGTTGCTCAGTTGTGTCTGACTCTTTACAACCCCATGAACTGCAGAATGCCAGGCTTCCCTGTCTGTCCATCACCAAGCCCTGGAGTTTACTCAAACTCATGTCCATTGAGCTAGTGATGCCATCCAACCATCTCACCCTCTGTCATCCTCCAGGTCTTCATTTTAGGAGACTTTCAACTTACAGACAGTTTGAAACAAATGCCACACTTACATATCCCATTCTGTGTCTTGTGTGCAGTTTTTCTCTTGATGCTTCATGGGAAGGGCCTGTGTAATCCTTAGAGCAAAAGCACTAATGAAATATGATTCTCAAGTTTAAGGTCAAGTGGTAGATGTCTAAATAGGTACATGGGCAGCTTCTGTGAAAAACACAGCTGAAGCTCTCTCAAATTATATACTCTGTAAATTAGGTCCAAGTTTTTAGTGTTGTTACTTTGTTTACAGGATCTTTTCTAAACAAAACTTGCATTAAAGTTTCTTTTTTTTTTCCCCCCAGGACCACTTTTCATCCATCACCAATCCTTCTGGTTGTCCTCACATTCCAAAGTCTTAGTTTGACTTCCCTAGTAAATACCCAACTCCTTTGCCGTATGTGATATTATCTATGTTTCTTGTTGAAAATGAGTTTCTCTACTTCTGTGAGGTTCTGCATTATGACATCAGACCACAGGAACTGAACTCACAAGAAACGTGCCCTTCATTCATGAATTTTTTTAGTCCTGCCACCACTGTCCTAGTTACAATCAGGTAACAGCCGTGGTAGATTAACTGTATGGCAGTGTTATAACTCAGCATTTTCCCTCAGCTCAGACTCAACCAGAACAAAGACGGAAATAATTAGCTGACAGAAGTTAGGGGCAGAAAAGTGTGCAGAATTTGCTTTTCTATTAATATAAAAATAGACAAAACTGGGCTAGAAGTGGTAAGGTGAGATTAGAAATATAACTCAGAGTAGAGAAACTGGGATACTTGAAGCAAGAGTGAGGGAAAAAGGTTATACCTAGAGAAGGAAAGTAGACTGAGTGAGAGCTGAGTGATGACCTCCGCAGGTTAGCCTGTTGGACACCAAATATCCAAAGTCCCCATCTTTCTACAAATCCCAGGATCTTCATCCCTTGTTGTCCGCAGAGGGTGGGAAAGTGGTAGGAAACTGAGCCCATTCCCCGCCACAGTGAGAGAGGACAGAGCCCATTTTATAGGGCCCATATAAAGGAGAATACCGGTAAGCATAGCAGTATCATTTCACGTGTCATTTCTTTCAATGGCCTTTCCCTTTCCCCTCTTTGAGCGCTTGCTTGTGTCTTCGCCAACTATTGTATTTTCCCTCCAATGACTAGAGGGATTACACATCCTAGTGTTCCCAGAAAAATCCCAGTTTATTCCTATTGCATCACTGTAACCAGTGTAATTGTTTCTTTTGTTGTTCAACTATGAATAATAAATTATCACCTTATGAAGGCCCATTTTTAAGTTTAAAATTTTCCCTTTCTTCAAGGTAGAGCATTACTACCTCTTATGGGGAGAATTCCCTAGTTTCATAAGTTATAGTCTCTCCTTTTGCCAGGACTTCATAGCTATTTGAAGGGATATCATGATACTCTACCTTAATAAAATAGTAATTTGTGAACATATTCTTCCTCTGCTAGACTTGTAAAGGCCAGGACAACATTCCTTTTTTAGTGCTATTACCACTGATTTGTCGGAGAAGGCGATGGCACCCCACTCCAGTACTCTTGCTTGGAAAATCCCATGGACAGAGGAGCTTGGTAGGCTGCGGTCCATGGGGTCTCGAACAGTCGGACACGACTGAGCGACTTCCCTTTCAATTTTCACTTTCATGCACTGGAGAAGGAAATGGCAACCCACTCCACTGTTCTTGCCTGGAGAATCCCAGGGACAGGGGAGCCTGGTGGACTGCCGTCTATGGGGTCGCACAGAGTCGGACACGACTGAGGTGACTTAGCAGCAGCAGCAACCAGTGATTTGTATGTATATAGATAATATTTCTCAAATTGGTTTAAAGTTATATGTAATTTCAAATATCATAATCTTTGAATGTAAAAAAGGAGGGATAGATTTTCTTTTAAACTAAAATGAATTAACTGGCATTTTCTCTGCTTCACCATCACAATTTGTCTATACATCTATTGCAGCATTTTTCATGTTATTTAGATATGCATCACAGCATAAGTGCAAGATACAGAAAATAAACAAAGATAATGTTTTGTAACAATTTTAGCACAATGCCTGGTTTATAGTATAGCTGAAAAATAAAAAACATATTGAATTTGATTTTTGTTGTATATACAACAAATTCATTACTGTAATGAATTAACATACACGAGCATAAGCTGATGGAAATGTTCTGAAACTAGATTGTGGTGATGGTTGTATAACTACTAATATACTAGAACTTACTGACATATACACTTAAAATGGATGAACTTTATAATATGTAAATTATATCTCAATAAAGCAAGTGAATAGACAAAGCAATTTAAAGACAATCTACTAAACTGCAGAATAGTTATGCAGAAAACCTAGAGGCATCTCCAACTTGCCAGTCACCTTTTGCCCCAGTTTGTCAACCCAATGGTGTTCTCCTTCCCTCTGCTAGGAAGAAATGCTAGGAAGGTATGACAGATGTAATATACCTTTGATAGTTTTTTTTTTTTTAAAGGTGGTGTGGTGGTTCTATTACTGTCCATCAGTCGATAACTGGTTACATAACCAAGGACAAATCACTTCCCCTACAGATGTTCATTCATTTCTCTTATCTTTAAAATGAAAGGCTTGCAGACCTGATGCGTTATGCTTGCCCATCCGCAACACTGGAGAAGAAGTTGGCCCAGGTGATGACAGCTTAGAGGATGAAGAATAGACACATAACTCAAGCTGAGCCAGTTAGATTCCTCTTCTAGAACTGTGGGCTTCTGGGCCAGTAACTAGGACAAGTTAAGCGAAAGTCATGTCAATGCCTGTCGTCAGCCCAGTAGTTGGACTGTTGATAATCGGAGGAATGCCAGAGGGAAACAACCTAGAGTGAACAGCAAGAAAATGAAGGAAACCTGGAGCAGAGTTGAGAAATGGTGGCAAAGGACCTAGCTGCTTCCAGCATTTCCTGTAAGATCAAGCAATGCTCTGTGTGGTGTTCTTGAATTCCATGAAACCTGTTGAATCCTTTTAATAATGTCCATTCTTTTCTTGCTCTAACTATTGCTGTTCTTAGCAATTAAAATAATCTTGTCTAGAAAAGAAGTCATTGCACTGATTTCTGTGGTGGTTCCCAGCTCTTCTACTGTCTTTAGATTTGATGTCACTGCCCAGCATGCCTTTGGCACCCAAGCCTAGCAATGAGAGAATGACTTCCTTGCAGATGAATCAGTAATTTCCCCACTAAAAACCACTTTCTTTCTCTTTAATAAAATTAACCATGAATTCTCCAAACTAAAATATTCAAAGCTGAAACTTACATCAGTGTATATCAAGATTGGAGCACTATACAAATGAGTTAATTTTATTAAAAATCTATACTTTTCTAAAATTTTTTGGCTAATGATATGACTGAAATAGAAGAGTTTCTAACTTTCAAATCATGAAAACAATGTTATACGTTAACATGAACAAAAGCGGATCCTTGAATGAGAGCTAAGGAAGATTTCTTCTAGATTGTCAAATATATATTTGGAAATAATTGTTGGATAAGTTTAATGCAATTATTAGGCTGTTCCAACCCCTGTATTTTAGTGTAAGCTCGCACTAAAAATTAAGATAGCCAAAGTAAGGTGTGGGATTCTGTGGTCTACAACTGTTAGCAAAAGCCTCCTAGCTTTTAAAGAACACTCCTTCCATCTCTGTTCTCTTGCTCTCTGCAGTTTCTAATCTTTGAAATAGGATAATAGCTCCCATGAGGGGGAAGTCGAAACTCTAGTGATTAAAATCCAACTATACCATTCTGCTTCACTCCCACTTCATAAAATAGATTTTGAAAATGGCACACAAATGCAAATCACCACATTATCCCATTTTACAGGGCTTAAATGATTTTATGTGCCTTCCAAAGAAGGAGCTAATACGCCCCATAAATAAAACAATCAAATTGTTTTTAAAGTCTCCAGCCTGTTTTCCCACCAGACCACCCACTCTGACTTTACAGCTAGATCAGAAGTAGAAAATCAGACATGCTACCTAATTACACAGAACCTGTGAAACCACCTTTACCATCTTCTTTTGCTGTAAGAATTTAGAATGACCACAGGACTTTTCTGGGTATCATACAAGAATAATTGGAATACAGCACACTGGACTCAAATGAGCTATCAGTTACCTACTTAGCAAAGGTTCATTTATGCTCTGGAGCAGCAGTTCTCAGTCAGGGGTGATTTTGTCCCCCAGGGGCACCTGGCAATGTTTGGGTACATTTTGGTTGTCCCATTGTGGAGCGGGTTGAGTACTACTGGCATCTACGGGATAGAGGACAGAGTTGATGTGAAGTATCCTATGTCTGAAATTTGGTTCAGATATCAAGACTGGTGATCACATATACCACAGACAACCTAGGCGATGTGAAAGGTTTATTGCTCATACAATAATGCTTCCTGGAGAAGTGCAGGTGCCCAAGTCAGTCTGAAAATGGCTTGGGTTTTATTGTGGTTAGGAAGTAAATCTAGAGTTAGGGTTCGTGCTCCCAGGCCTAAGTATGCCTGATTTGAATTTCCCTGCTACTGCCAACAGTAATCCAAGATGGCAGAGTAGAAGAACATGCGCACATCTCCTGTGAGAACACCAAAACTGCAACTCGCTGCTGAATAATCATCGATAGGAGAATGCTGGAACCCACCCAAAAAAGATACCCTACGTCCAAGGACAAAGGAAAAGCTGTTACAAGATGGTAGAAGGTTCACAATAGTGTTTAAAATCAAACTAGAGCCAAAGGTAGGAACACCCTAGCCTTCTTAGGACTGTTCGGATGTGGGACAAAAAGTCAATGGGAAGTGGTAGGGTCTGGAAGCTGTCAGTGATCATCAAAAACGGAGTAAGTTTCTTTATCACATCCTACAATACATGGGACAAAAATATACAACAATACTTTTCCAAGCTTAAACTTCAGTAGCGCTAAGGTTTTAAGAGCCCCTGCACTGGAGGTGGGGTGGTCTGAGTCAGGCTCTGACTAGGTAGTGGCTGAGTGGATGTTGTGAGTGCTTCCAAGATGCCTCCTCAGCAACCAGCACTCACTTTTCCAGCTGTGCAGGCTGCTGACTGCTTGGGGCAGAGTTCCTCTGCTGGAACTGCCCTTGGCCAGCAAAGGAAGCTACGTCACCTGAGGCAACTCCCCTTCCTTGGGAGCAGCCTACAACCAGTATCAACCTGTGGGGTTATAGCTGCTCCCCGTCAGCTGAGAACAACTCTGCAGGCCTTCCAAGCTCCCCATAGGGATCAACTGAGACTTCTGTCATAACTGCAACTCTGTTCAGTTTCTCCTACCCAACCGTGCCTCCCTGTCCTTCTTTATAGGCATTGGGCCTGCACTGCTCTTCCTGATAAACCTCAGGAACTTGACTTTTTTAAAAATCTTTCTTATTTTTTAAATTATGAAGATATGATAATGAATTTACAGGAGCCTTGGAAATTACAGAACAGAGTTACATATAGGTTCACCATATATTACCATCGTTTAAGTGGATAAAGTAAGATTTTTAGTTGGAGTTTCAATATCAAACTCTCAGAAATTAATAGAATGAACGTACAGAGAAGTAGAAGAATATAGTAGACCTGAAAAGCAATTCGACATAATTAAGATTTATACAATTTTCAAACAACAGCAGGATACAAATTCTATTCAATGAACTTGACCTTTTAGTAACCAGACTGAGAGTGAGAAATAAAACTTACATTGTGACCAGGAACATATATGCATGTATATGTGTTCCCTCTATGTAAGTAAAATTAAATTTCACAAACCAATACTAATCATCATTATGATATACTCTGATATTTTCTGTTCTGTTTATTGCTTTTAAAGCTGTCTCTGAGCCAAACCATGGATCTCATAACCTGCTAATCTGTCTTGATCCACAGGCTGAAGTGTATTTATTTACATGTACAACTAGATTAACTTTTTTGGCAGTCTATACTTTTTAAAATGTTACTAATTGTTTTTCTTCCTCCTTTGCTCAATTTGATAGGCCAGTTTGGATCCAAAGGCCTAATTAGTTCTATCTGTATAACCACAGAGTAAAAAGCCTCTACCATAAACCACTCTTAAAGAAATGGGACTCGTTACTTTCAATCATGTTTTACATATACAGCTAACGCTAACAGACTATAAGCCTTTGCCAAAACCTACTCCATTTAGTTGTTTGATTATCACACCATTAGAACAACTGGCTGCAATGCTTAAAGAGTTAATTTTCTTAAGGAAGTCAAACATTCCCCTTGCAAACCTGATCTACATAGTTTTAAGTGACTGACACTTTCTTTTTTGGATGGGAACAAAGAAAAACTTTGATGAGGTTACAGCAGAGAAAGTTTTACAAGTTTTCAACATGCATAAAAAGTGATTTAAAACATGAAGAAGTGATATGCATGTCTCTTACCTTGTAAATATCATTTGCAAAGGTAGATGGAAGTTGTGTCTCATAAAGATATAGTGCCTCTGGGAGGCAGACTCATGAAAAGCCTGGGAAAGAACAGTAAGATAGGTCACTGAAAGATGAACTCCCCAGGTCAGTAGGTGCCTACTATGCTACTGGAGATCAGCAGAGAAGTAACTCCAGAAAGAATGAAGAGATGGAGTCAAAGCAAAAAAAAACACACCCAGTTGTGGATGGGACTGGTGACAGAAGCAAGGTTGGATGCTGTAAAGAGCAATATTGTTTAGGAATCTGGAATGTTAGGTCCATGAATCAAGGCAAATTGGAAGTGGTCAACCAGGAGACAACAAGAGTGAATATCGACATTCTAGGAATCAGCGAACTAAGATGGACTGGAATGGGTGAGTTTAACTCAGATGACCATTATATCTACTACTGTGGGCAGGAATCCCTTAGAAGAAATGGAGTAGCCATCATGGTCAACAAAAGAGTCCGAAATGCAGTACTTGGATGCAATCTCAAAAACGACAGAATGATCTCTGTTTGTTTCCAAGGCAAACCATTCAATATCATGGTAATCCAAGTCTACGCCCCGACCAGTAATGCTGAAGAAGCTGAAGTTGAATGGTTCTATGAAGACTTACAAGACCGTCTAGAACTAATACACAAAAAAGATGTCCTTTTCATTATAGGGGACTGGAATGCAAAAGTAGGAAGTCAAGAAACACCTGGAGTAACAGGCAAATTTGGCCTTGGAGTACAGAATGAAGCAGGGCAAAGGCTAATAGAGTTCTGCTAAGAGAACGCACCAGTCATAGCAAACACCCTCTTCCAACAAGACAAGAGAAGACTCTACACATGGACATCACCAGATGGTCGACACCAAAATCAGATTGATTATATTCTTTGCAGCCAAAGATGGAGAAGCTCTATACGGTCAGCAAAAACAAGACCAGGAGCTGACTGTGGCTCAGATCATGAACTCCTCATTGCCAAATTCAGACTTAAATTGAAGAAAGTAGGGAAAACCACTAGACCATTCAAGTATGACCTAAATCAAATCCCTTATGACTATACAGTAGAAGTGAGAAATAGATTTAAGGGACTAGATCTGATATGGACGGAGGTTCGTGACATTATACAGGAGACAGGAATCAAGACCATCCCCAAGAAAAGAAATGTAAAAAAGCAAAATGGCTGTCTGAGGAGGCCTTACAAATAGCTGTGAAAAGAAGGGAAGTGCAAAGCAAAAAAGAAAAGGAAAGATATACCCATTTGAATGCAGAGTTCCAAAGAATAGCAAGGAGAGATAAGAAAGCCTTCCTCTGTGATCAATGTAAAGAAATAGAGGAAAACAATAGAATGGGAAAGACTAGAGATCTCTTCAAGAAAATTAGAGATACCAAGGGAAATTTTCATGCAAAGATGGGCTCGATAAAGGACAGAAATGGTATGGACCTAACAGAAAGCAGAAGATATTAAGAAGAGGTGGCAAGAATACACAGAAGAACTGTACAAAAAAGATCTTTACGACCCAGATAATTACGATGGTATGATCACTCACCTAGAGCCAGACATCCTGGAATGTGAAGTCAAGTGGGCCTTAGGAAGCTAAATCATCAGGAAAGGACATACATGAAAACACACTAGTGAAGCCTTAGAAATGGCCCATTGCCCTACTTCTACAGAAGGAGAAACTGAGGCACAGGTAGGGTAAGTGATTCACCTCAGGGCACTATCTGACAGGCACCAAACTGGAAGAAGAACCTAGAAACTCTATTAACTTGTCCTCATGCTCTTTCTGCTACACCATGGGGCTTCTATCAGAGCAATTTCCTTTTTATCAGGAAGAGTTTATGCTTTGTGATTTCCCAGGAGATTTATTCAAAATAAGCTCAAAAAAACAGGTGGCATTGTTTTCCATTCAAAGTTCACCTACCACAGGGCTTGCTGCCAACATTAGGAATATTTTTACTTCTCTAGAATCATTTCTAATAGAGGCAAAGGTTTATGCTATTGCTTTTCTTTTGATAAATCAGGCAATACCCATATCTCATCTATTCTTCTGGAAATCTAGAAAAACTGCTAAAACCTGTTGTGTTTCAGTCTTTGAAACATTAACTGAGTCCTTGGCAGTAAAAAGAAGTCAGCAAAATTTTGGCTTAAAGTCTTGGAGAAATTATGCCTTATTTGCTCATTTTGCAGATGTTTGAGCTAGTGCAGACTCTTTAAGTCAAGATCTTAAGGAAGTTCTAATTCTAAAGGAGCTTTATTTCAGAATTGCCCTTTCCAAATTCCTATCTGATTCTTTAACAGGCTTTGTAAGGAAATCCCTTTATCTCTTTTGGATTTCTGGAAATCCAGCTGGTTGTATTCAGAAAAGTGAACAATTGTGGTTAAGTAAATTTCAGATATTTTAGCACACACTAATGTGAATATTTGCTATTAGGAGTATGTGTAAATATTTTATGAAAAGAATGCTTGCCTAAAATAAACATTTCAAAATGATCAAATGAAACTTTCATTTAGAAAGTATCTTTCTCTAAGGGGTTCAGAAATGCTTTATAAACACTTGCTTGATCATAAATCAAGATTTATTTTTAGCTTGAATCCATCAAAATACATTTCTTCTGTGGTGTCTTATGCTTGAGTACATTCTCTCTCTAGGGAAAAATGTCCATGATTTCACTCAAAAAATAGTCTTACTATCTGGAAATCTAGAAGCTTGGCCTTTGGTCCTCTCTGTGCTATTAACCAGGTTGTTGACCTTGAGCAAGGCAGTGCCTCACTCTTTGTCTTAAGACCCGGAGGTTGGTTGTGAAACTTGTGGAAAGAACTTTCTAGTCTGATTGATAGGAGCTCATCTAACCCTAAACTCTGAGAATACTTTGGATGATATCATCAGCCTTTGAATCTTATTGTTTTTGGTCAATTGTACTAAGGAGCTTTGCAATTTATTTGACAAAGATAAATCCCATTCAAAACAAAGCCCAATTTTCCAATTGTCTCTTTAGCATGTTTACAATTTGAATCCAAAATTCCAGTTGACATAAAAAGTTGACCATGGGGTTAAGAAAAAGAATTGGGTCTAAATTCTAGCTCCTCCACATCCTAATCTGTAAATGGGAATAATAACACTAACACCATAAAGTTAGCAAGATTTTTAAAGGAGATAAGATATGCCAGGCTCCTGGCACATTGTAAGCACTTGAGAGATGGCAGAGAGTCTTAGTATAGTTAACACTGACACTTTTATCCAGCTCATGAAGTATTTCCAGATGAGTTTAGGGAAAGAGAAGAGTGATTAGAAAGCTGAAAATAATAATGTTCATTTTTGAGAATAAAGTAAATATACAAAGAGAATCTTCTGGAAGCAAGAGGACTTCATAAATGAGAAGGATGTATTGTGCAGTTCAGAATAATGCAGGTTATAACAGATGATCTGGACTTTAAAAGGATCCTACTTGATTCGGAGAATGAAATAATGGATTCGTTGTAAATTCTCAGTAAATCCACAAGCCACTGAATGTTTTATAAAACAACAAAAAGATCTATGTGCTTCTGAAAATGACTGAGATTTTCTTTAAGTAACAGGCAAAACAAAAAAAAGGATGCTGAAAAAAGGTAATGCCAAATAGCATCATCAATGAAAACGGAATTGGAAACAATGATTTCTGAACTCTAAATTCTACTTCTTTAACTCATAATTATTAATGCATAGTCATAGATGATAAAAATCTCTCATTTATTTATTTGATACTTAAAGACCACCAACCATATGCCAAATTCTGTAGTGGGTACAGAGGGAAAAAAAATATGGTAAGAGTTCCTGTTCTCTAGAATTCTAGAATCATCTATCCATACTCCCAAAAGATATCAGAAAACCCTGTACAGTTTTGTTCTACTGACTAAGCATCAGTAAGATCTCCATGTACTATGCTAAGTGCCTTCTACATTACATCATTTACCCTAACAGACACAATTCCGTCTCTGCTGGAAAATGACAAGACATTCTCCAACCCAAGTCCACACTCTCCACTTGAACAGATGCTGTAATCAAAATCTTCATCCTTATAACTTCTGTATAATCCCCCTGGAGCCACACAGTATCAGGCTAATTCTTTTTCCACATGCCAGCTGTTCAACGGATGTCAGCTAACAAGGACCCTCATATCATTTCCAAATTAATCACCCCCTTTCCAGATTCACTGTGTTTAACTCCTGTTTCCTGTTATATCCCTAGGAGAGTGTCTAGTACTTAAAAGGAGTTCAGAAACATTTTTTTCTGATAAAATCCTAGCAATATACCTTAGATATATTACAGTTCACTGATATCCAACTCAGAAGCTAAAAGTCAGAAGTGAGCGCACTCTTCCTGGTATCCTTTGACCAGTACAAAGTACAGTACAACCCAATGAAACACTACCTTTTTGGCAAAAACCTCATCCATTCAGCTTGAGTGTGAAATTAACTCAGACCCTCAGGTCACGCTCATGGAAACATATTTTGGGGCACCACCTTGCCAGCCCCTCATTTGTTTTGCTTTGCTCTTTTTAGCTCTCAACCAAGGTCTTTACATGTAACTTTGTTTATTTTTAATCTTGTTTAATCTGGCCCAGTTTGCCTATCTGACTGATTTTATTTAAATTTCTCATGTCGTTTCTAACCTAACCTAACCCTCTCCTAATTTCAAGCCTCTCAAGTCTGATTGGCTAACTTTCTATATGTTATCTAAATTATTAAAATTTTGAATAAAGCAGAGCCTCACAGAATGCCACTAGTAACCTGGCTCAAAGTTGATGCTGCTGTACCACTCAACTTTTGAATTCCCTTAAATCACTAACATTTAGCAGACATTTTCCTCAAGGACATTATGTAAACTTTATCAAACACATTGCTCAAATTTAATTACCCCAGAGAGCTTAGCTCACACTGTAGTAATTCCAGCTTAAAGCCAAGAATGCTGGGGGGTATCCTGTATTTCAGTTCATCTAATCTATTGTTTATTGCATATATATAACACTCCGAATCCTTTAGGACTTCATATTTTAAAACTAAGCCCAGGGTCTTAAGACTTAGTGCCTTAGTTCTGGGTGCTTCTCTGCTTTTCTCCCATACTTCCCCCTTACCTGCAGCAATGAACACTTATTAGTAAAGAAGAGAAGAGTAATTTGCTCAAGAGAATGGACAATAAAAGGGTCCATTTTAAGTGAACTTTAGTTAAAAACCTCAAAACACTATCAAAATATTACTAGCTATATAGGTTTAGAAACCAATTTCCCTCACAGTTGTTTAACTTTTCTTCCTGATGCAAGAATCTCAATGCATGGACTAAATGTACATGATGACCTTCTATCCAACTGTGGATAGAGTAATTGAATAATCACAAGAGGAATGTTTCTCGGTATTGCACACTGATTGAAGACTAACATGTAGATTAAAGTCTGCATGAAGTAAACTGGCCAGGAACTTTACCATAAAGAAAAGTGTAGTTTTTTTATAAAGAAGAAAAAATATTATTTTTCCTTTAGAACAATTGACAAATCTAGACTTTTAGAATATGCTGTCTTTAGTTGTTCTGGTTTTACCATCTGTTAGTATAGAACAACTTATTTTTCTTGAGAGAAAGACAAATATCTATGACATATGTTTGCTTTAGAAGATGGTTTGTTTGAATTGTTAACATAAATTGCAATGTCTTTTTTCTATTTTCATCCTTTCACAAGGATTTCCACAGTCCCTATAAAATATATTTTTTAATAAAGGGAAAATATCCATTCAATGGATAGTTGAAGTTCTGTCATGTTTATTCATCACTGCTAAAGATTTATTCTGGAGGAGCTTAAAATATTATATAATAAGGATTGACATTAAGGTCTATCAAAATTGGTACAATAAATATCTACTGCCAAATTTTAATAGCTTTTTTATTTATTTATTTAATCTAACTGGTTATGTTAGTGGGATGCTAGCCTTTTCTTTTTGGACCTTGTAATATGAAATAATGAGTTTCTCGCTATTTTTAGTGCTGTTGAAAAGTCCCATATCAACATTTATGTTCTTCCTAAAACATATTTTATGATTGGATTCCTAGCTGTAGTAGGCCTGTCACATTTTTCTTTATTTGATTCAGCATATATTTTAATGAAGAACAGGGTGCCCAAAACTCAATAATATGTGATTAGTAGAGTGACTACCTAAAAATAATATCTCATGACAGGAATGCTTCTGATATAAATTATTTTAAAACATTCTTGTAAGCTCAGCCTTTTCGTTGCTCTTATGAATATAATATCACTTATTTGGGTCTAGAGCAAGGATGATAAATAGAAAATTAATAAATTTTTAACCATAAATATTCATTAGAACTTGTTCCTGATCAATCTGTGCATGTTTATCTTAGCTCGCATTGTTCTTTCAGTTCTTTCTAGTACTTTGGCTAGAAGCAAAATGACATAGTCATAATTCTGCAGGATTTGTTTTTTCTTACTGGTGAAGCTATTGAATGTGCATAACGGTGAAGGAAAAAGATTAAATGATACATGAAGAACTGATGATGAATATCTTACTGATTCTAGATGAAAACTGGAATAAATTATTAGTTTAATAATATTGCTCAAAACTACTAGCCTTCTGAAAATAAACAAAATGACATATAGTTACCAGAGTGAGTCCCTTCTACAGTTGAAGATATTTAAAGATTGTAGTCCCTTCGGGATAAACTAATTTGAATTCTTCTGAAAGTATAATACATTTATTTTAAAAAGACTTTTAAGTAAAACAATAAAGAAGGATTCTTCAATTTATTGATCATTTCTCCATATCACTCACTGTATTGTCATCATTTACAGATGAAAGATTTACTTGCAATATAGTCTTAATATTTATTATAGACCATGAAGAAGAGGCTTAGATTTTTATTTAGGGAAAAGGTAATAAAACAATTTAAAAAGTATAAAACATTTTCTTCTGTGGTTCAATAAAAGGAATGGTGTAGTCTGGCTAATCAAGTAAGGGATGTAATATTAAGAAACCTGTAAAATCCTAGTAGAGTTTTTAGTTTTTTAAAGAATTTACTATATTGAGATTTCTATGGAACAGCAATGGTTGCTTTGAAACATACTTTAAGATTTTACAGTGCCTCACAAACATTATTACATCATTAAAATGTAGATCAACTTACTCTCTCATACAAATATCAACTGAGTATTTATTAAGTGTCAGGCTACATGTTAGAATACAAAGATATTCAATCCATGTTCCCTTCTGTAAAGGAGCCTCTAGTCTGACAGGAGGAGACAGACAAAAAAATATACATCCAGTGATAAGTTAAATATGGTGTTTTAATTTGGATTTCCCCCAAAGCAGACTCTGTTACAAATACATGGGTAGAGGTAGTTTATTTGGAAGGCGATCCTTGGATCACAAGTGAGCAGTTTACCCTGTGGGGCAGCTGAGGTTTACTTCCATGGGTCTTTTGAGGAACCATGTGCCACATAGCTCAGAATCAGCCCAGTAAGGGATGGATGGGCTGAGCTTTCCATTAGACACTTCCTCATTGGTTGAAGCTTGTCTCTGGACTGTCTAGGCTATCAGCTAGAAAACAGCTTCAGGCAGAGAGGCAGAATAACACAGGTTCTTAAGGTGGGAAGGCATTGGCATACAGGTGAAATTATTCATCACAGATTCAGATAAGCTCTGAAGTAGCCAAGAGGGTAAAGAATGTTAGTACCTACAGCCTCTGCTATGGATGATGTTGTAGCAGTCCATCATTGTGCCCTGGGGATACAGAAAAAGAAAATATTGGTTTTCTATCTGGTGAATCAGGAGAGACTTCAGATGACAACAGATGCCGAAGCTGAGTAGGTGTTTTCTGGGCAAATGTAGGGGAGTGCTATGGAGGGCTGCTGTGCTGTGCTGTGCTTAGTCAGTCAGTCATGTCCAACTTTTTGTGACACCATGGACTATAGCCTGCCAGGTTCCTCTGACCATGGAGATTCTCCAGGCAAGAATACTGGAATGTAATCAAAAAGAGTGCGGAAAGACCTAAACGTGCATTTCTCCACAAGACATACAGATGGCTAACAAACACATGAAAAGATGCTCAACATCAATTATTATTAGAGAAATACAAATCAAAACTACAATGAGATACTACCTCACACCAGTCAGCATAGCCATCATCAAAAGTCTACTAACAATAGACACTGGAGAGGGTATAGAGAAAAGGGAGCCCTCTTTCATTGCTGGTGGGGATGCAAACTGATACAGCCACTATGGAAGATGGTATGGAGATTCCTTAAAAAACTAGAAATAAAACCACCATATGACCCAACAATCCCACTACTAGGCATATACCCTGAGGAAACCAAAACTGAAAAAGACACATGTATCTCAGTGTTCACTGCAGTACTGTTTGCAATAGCTAGAACATGGAAGCAACCTAGATGTCCATCAATGCTGCTGCTGCTGCTAAGTCACTTCCGTTGTGTCTGACTCTGTGCAACCCCATAGACAGCAGCCCATCAGGCTCCCCTGTCTCTGGGATTCTCCAGGCAAGAATACTGGAGTGGGTTGCCATTTCCTTCTCCAATGCATGAAAATGAAAAGTAACAGTGAAGTCGCTCAGTCGTGTCTGACTCTTAGTGACCCCATGGACTGCAGCCTACCAGGCTCCTCTGTCCATGGGACTTTCCAGGCAAGAGTACTGGAGTGGGTGCCATTGCCTTCTCCACAATAGATGAATGGATAAAGAAGCTGTGGTACATATATACAATGGAATGCTACTCAGCCATAAAATGGAACTCGTATGAGTCAGCTCTAATGAGGAGGATGAACCTGGAGCCTATTATACAGAGTGAAGTAAGTCAGAAAGAGAAATATAAACATCGTATACTGATGCATATATAGAGAATCTAGACAGATGGCACTGATGAATTTATTTGCAGGGCAGCAATGGAGAAACAGACATAGGGAACAGATACGGGTGGAGGGGAGGAAGGGGAGGGTGAGATGTATGGAGAGAGTAACACGGAAATTTAGAATGCTATATGTGAAATGGATGGGGTCGGTGGGAATTTGCTGTATGACTCAGGAACTCAAACAGGGGCTCTGTGACAATCTAGAAGGGTGGGATGGGGAGGGAGATGGAAGGAGAGATTAGAAGGGAGGGGACACGGGTGTACCTATGGCTGATTCTTGTTAATGTATGACAGAAAAGCACAAAATTCTGTAAAGCAATTATCCTTCAATTAAAAAATTAAATAAAGTGGGAAAAAAACAAAACAAAAAAATGGCTACTGGAGTGGGTTGCCAAGCCCTCCTCCAGGGGATTTTTCCCAACCCAGGGATCAAACCATGGTCTCCTGCACTGCAGGCAGATTCTTTAACATCTGAGCCACCAGGAAAGCCCAAGAACCCTGGAGTGGGTGGCCTATTCCTTCCCCAGGGGATCTTCCTGACCCAGGAATCGAACCAGTGTCTCCTGCATTGCAGGCAGATTCTTTACCAGCTGAACTACCAGGGAACCCCGAAGGGTGCTGTTTACTTGCAAATAAACACCATGGACTATCAGATTACAGAGAAGCCAGTGAGTATGGAGCCCTACCTATGCAGTGGCTGGGATCAAATTCACTGCTTAGATAAATACATATGTGCTTTGGCTTGTGCCAAATGGAGCCAGTTTTCAAAGTCAATGTAGATGTTTTAACCTATTGACAATGTAATAGGCAGTTTCTTATGAGAATTACAGAAACAACTGCTTTACTTCTCAATCTTGTATTTTATCAGAAGATACGAAGGTGGAACCAGGAAGCTGGAAAGAGACAGACTAGAGTTTGACTGTCTGGAGCTCTGTAGGTAGTGAGACTTCAGGAGAGAGACTAACTTCTAGGAGGACAGAATAGGGCAGGGTGGGGCCTTGACCTCATAGAAAATAGGGAACTGGATGAGTTTTCATGGCAGAAACTAGACTGCAAAGTATGAGGCAGAGACTAGAAACACAGTTCTTGAAATTGTGCTCCAAATAAGGACAGAGAAACAAAGCCGGATTCTACCGACTAGAACTGAGATGATAAGTCAGAACAAGAATAGCAACAAGAGTGATAGATCCAGAGCACCTAAGCTTTAAAAGTGTTATTTCTGCATTTGCTTATAGACCGGGTAAGTAGTTTGAAAACATTTATGAGAATCATTTGGCAGGTTTATTTTAAATATGCAGATTCCCTAAGTTCCAAATCTACCCTGCCTGCCTATCACACTTCTGTAAATTTGTAGAGAAGTCAGGAATCAGTATTTTTAACAAGGGTCCCAAGTGACTCAAATGCTGGTGGTGTGTGCTGTATTAGATTAAATGTGTGCTCTATGTGATTAAAAACAAACAAACAAACTCTGTATTAAGGTAAGGTTGATTCCAGGATTTTGGGAAAGAAGTGAGCTTCAACTGACTGCAAAAATGCATAAAGCAGAGTGATAGACTCATCCCAGTATACCTAGAACTTCCCCAGTTTTAGCATGAAAAGTCCCATGTCCCAGAATACCAGTCCTGCACAGTCAGCCACCCTAGCATAAAGGGAATTTCCACTGAGCCAGGTAGTCCATGAAACACCTAAGCATCATCACCTCATACATCATATTACTTATTTCTTGAGTCAAATTTTTATTAAGGTAAGATCTTCTGTTTAAAACCTCAGAGGATTCCTAGGTCAAGGTCCTGCCCTCAGAGGTTGCACACCTACACCAAAGTCCCTTATCCTTATGCCTGGAAATGGAAGAACTCTAGAAAATAAAAGGAATTCAAAGAAAAGCAAATATAAGCGCATGCTAGCTTTTGAATGACTATCTATAAAAACATCTTAACATCATGTGCAAGACTGGCTCTGGGGCCAGGTACCTGGGTTGTATCACTGCCCCATCACTCACACGATATGTGAACTGGGTCAAGTTACTTCTAGTCTACGGCTCTGTTTCCTCATCTATAATACAGATATATTAATATTAATCATCAAAAGATTTATAACAGTGTCTTATTCACAGAATTAAATTAGTCAACACATGTGTTGCCCTCAGGACAGTGTCTGCCACATAGTAATCACTCCACAAATAAGAGTTACTGTGTTTATTAAAACCCTAAAATTGAATATGACTCCAAGTCATCCAGTTTCTTGCAGAAATAACCCTAGTCTTTCAGGACTTAGACAAATTAAGCTGTAACATTCAAAGTTACTTCATACAATGAAACTTCTTTTCCTATCACTTAAAATACCATGTGGAAATTTTTACCCTGCACTTCAGCTTCTCTCTGGCGCTGGTGGAAGGAAGGATGAATCAGCCCCTCACAGGATGTTTATTAGGGCCCCAGTTGGGCTCGAGCATCCAGAAAGCTCACAAGCACAGGGAGGAGGCTTGGAAACACTTCAAAGCCTGCAGACACTCAGATTGCTTCTTGAGGCAGGAGGATTAGTATCGGTGGTCTGTCCTTAACCACACACTTCACCTCCATATGTCTCAGCCCTCTTCACCTTTCCCTCTGACTGTGACAATGAGAATATTGAAATCAATAAGTCTGCCCTCCTTGCTCCAAATACTCAAGTGCTTCAAAATGAAAAATGGTTCAGGAGGAAGGAGCCAAGGCAGAGGCAGGGAGGACAGGGGGTGAAGTTAGAACTGGCAATGATGACAGGCTAAAGGGACAGGGAAAGAGGACACTGGACAGAAGTCAGAAGACTCGGGTCTCACACCTGTTTTCTCACTAGCAGTAAAGGGGACAGGTAATTTCAATTCAACAGACCCTGCAATTTCTCCTCTGTAAAATAAAGGCATTGGTCCAGATAAGCAGCTATTATGCCTTCTGGTTCTAAAAACCCAAAATATATATTGATGATAAAATGTCAGTTGGTTTCAGCTTTAGTCATCTCTTTCATAAGTCCTCCTTCAGTCTCATCCTGTTAGAAAAAGCATTCTTCTAACATCCATTCTCAATTTGAACAAACTTATGTGTTTGTCTTCTCTGTTAGACTAGAGGTTCCTCAGGGGAAGATATTTTATTTTAATCCTGTTTTATCCCCAGTGCTTAGAGCCTCACCTGACACGTAAAGATGTTCAGTAAGTGCTGTGGAACTGAATTACCGCACTAGCCTTCAAATGTGTATTAGTCAGGATCTTGGCTAGAAACAGATTGCCCACTCACACTGAGTAATTGTGGAGAACTGACTAAAAGGGCTGTTTACAAGGTCTAAGCAGATTTAAGGTAAATTTACCATCACTGGATGGTGAAGCACCCTAGGGCTGCAATAGCAAAGAGTTACACCCCTTCTAGCCCTGAGAGCTGTTTCAGACGCCCTGAAAATGTTGCTGCTGCTGCTACTGTTAAGTTGCTTCAGTTGTGTCCGACTCTGTGTGACCCCTTAGACGGCAGCCCACCAGGCTCCTCCATCCCTGGGATTCTCCAGGCAAGAGTACTGGAGTGGGTTGCCATTTCCTTCTCCAAAGGAAGTCATAAATACTGTGAGAGTCCTGCCTGATTGGAGTTGGCATCCTCTCGAGAAGAACGCAGCTGACCTGCATCCTAGTAGGAAAGGAAATGGGGGTCCCAACCTCACCCTCCCCTGCCCATCAAGTCTCTCCAGCTCCTGACAGTGCCTTCATTGACTGAACACAACTGGACGCTGACACCACGGCAGAGGGTCTATGTCATGCATCAAGGGGAGCCACTGGCGCACAAAATGGGGTGACAAGGGTGAAGAGCAGATCCTGTGAGGTGAGCAGAGAACACCCAGAATACTTGTTCCCTACATCATCACCTCCTCCTTTCGAAATAACCTTGAAGGACTGTCCTTTCAGGTAACCTTTTCTCCACAAACATACGGACATTTCTTCATCAGGTGTATACACACTATATACAGACAGTCTCTGACCTACAGTGGTTTGATTTAGTTTTTCAACTTAATGATGGTGCAAAAGTCATACACATTCAGTAAAAATCTAATTTCAGACTTTGAATTTTGACCTTTTCCCAGGCTAACAATAAGTGGAATAATCCTCTCTCATGATGCTGGGCATCATTTTCCAGCCATCCCAAGATGAACAACTGTTATACTTACAATCATTCTGTACTCATACAACCATTCTGTTTTTCACTTTCAGCACAGTATCCAATACATTACAAGAGGTATTCAATACTTGACTGTAAAAATAGTAGGCTTTGCGTTAGATGATTTTACAAAACTGTGGGCTAATGTAAGTTGTTCTGAGCACATGTAAGGCAGGCTAGGCTAAGCTTGATGTTCAGTATTTTAGGCATATCAAATGCACTTTATCACTTAAGACATTGTAAACTTACAATAAGTCTGTCAGGATATAACCTGACATTCAAGTCAAGGAAGACCCATACACGTGTTTACACATTACTTCATAAGTCTTGCTTAGTTTCTAGCATAATTTTTTTTTCCCTCACCAACCAAACTGTAAGCTCCCTAAGGGCAAGGATGATTTCTTCTACTTCTAGAAACATTTCTAGTGTATTTTTGCTATACTTACAACAGGCACTCAATATGTGTACCTTTAATGATCATCTTTAACAATATTTTCATATATCAAATTATGCAGTCAGTTATCTCTGTCATGTTAGCCAATTTCTAAATGTCTATAAAGAGCCCAGTAAAATGTAAGGTGTAGCTAATTGTCTTCTACAGTGTTTCTGCTAAATAATGCTCATGGTGGCAAGTTATGAGTCTCTTTCCTTAGAAGACAGGCTTTGCCTTTCACTCCATAGTAGTTCCTGGAATTCATTCATTCAACATGCCTTTATTATTCATGAGAAGAAAAGTGCTATAGAAGGCAGTGTGAGAAATCAAAGGTCAATTTGACTTAGATTCTGTCCCAAAGAATTTTGAGCCCACTGGAAGAGAGAAAGTATTGAAGTAACTAGGAGGAGAGCAGGAAAAGACAATTCTTTTTTAAAAAGATGAAATGTTAGGGGAGTTCTAAGCAAGAGCAACATTTTGATGGAGGAATTCAGGATAGGTTTAAATTAGGTCTTTAAGAACACAGGCTCTTCAGGCAAGAAGAGAGGAGATATTTTCTCCCTATCTGTAGGTATCTTTACATTTTGTTTTGTTTATTGTTTACTTTGTTGTGCAAAAGTTTTTGAGTTTAAGTAGATTCCATTTTTAAATTATTTTTGTTTTTATTTTCATTATTCTGGGAGACAGACCAAAAAAAGATATTGTTGTGATTTATGTCAGAGCGTATTCTGTCAATGTTTTCCTCTAAGAGTTTTATGGTGTCTGGTCTCACATTTAGGTCTTTAATCCATGTTGATCTTACTTTTGTGTATGTTTTAATTTTGTTTTATTAACAGAGCTGTCCAGTTTTCCCAGCACCATTTGGTGAAGAGACTGTCTTTCCAACATTGTTTAGTCTTGCCTCCTTTGTCATAGATTAATTGACCATAGGTGCATAAGTTTATTTCTGGGCTTTCTCTCATGTTCCATTGATCTATATTTCTATTTTGGAGCTAGTACCATACCATTTTGATGACTGTAGTTTATAATATAGTCTGAAGTTTGGGAGCTTGATTCCTCTGGCTCCATTTTTCTTTCTCAAGATTGTTTTGGCTATCAAGGTCTTTTGTGTCTCCATACAAATTTTAAGTTTTTTTTTTGTTCTAGTTCCATGACAAATGCCATTATTTGATAGGGATTGCAATGAATCTGTAGATTGCTTTGGGTTCAGTTCAGTTCAGTCCAGTTGCTCAGTCGTGTCTGACTCTTTGCAACCCCATGAATTGCAGCACGCAGGCCTCCCTGTCCATCACCAACTCCCAGAGTTCACTCAAACTCACGTCCATCGAGTCAGTGATGCCATCCAGCCATCTCATCCTCTGTCATCCCCTTCTCCTCCTGTCCCCAATCCCTCCCAGCATCTGAGTCTTTTCCAATGAGTCAACTCTTTGCATGAGGTGGCCAAAGTACTGGAGTTTCAGCTTTAGCATCACTCCTTCCAAAGAAATCCCAGAGCTGATATCCTTCAGAATGGACTGGTTGGATCTCCTTGCAGTCCAAGGGACTCTCAAGAATCTTCTCCAACACCACAGTTCAAAAGCATCAATTCTTCGGCGCTCAGCCTTCTTCACAGTCCAACTCTCACATTCATTGCTTTGGGTAGTATAGTCATTTTGACTATATTGATTTTTCCAACCCACAAGGATGGCATATTTTTCCATCTGTTTGCATCTTCCTCAGTTTCTTTCATCAGTGTCCTATAGTGTTCGGTAACCTGCCACTATCGGATTCATTGATGAGTTCTAGTAGTTTTCTAGTAGGATCTTTAGGATCTTTTTTGTATAGAATCATGTCATCTGCAAAGAGTAACAGTTTAACTTGTTCTTTTCCAACTTGGATTCCCTTTACTTCTTTTTCTTCTTCGATTTCTGTAGCTAGGACTTTCAAATGATGTGACCAACAAAGGATTAGTTTCCAAAATTTTCAAACAGCTCATGATGCCTAATAGCATCAAAGCAAACAATCCAATGAAAAAAATAGGCAGAAGACTTAAATAGACATTTCTCCAAAGAAGACATACAGATGGTCAAAAAACACATAAAAAGATGTTCAACATCGATAATTATTAGAGAAATGCAAATCAAAACTGCAATGAGATATCACCTCACACAAGCCAGAACAGCTATCATCAAAAAATCCACAAACAATAAATGCTGGAGAAGGAGAGGAGAGAAGGGAATCCTCCTCCACTGTTGGTGGGAATTTAAACTGGTATAGCCACTATGGAGAACAGTATGGAAGATCCTTAAAAAACTAAACATAGAGCTACCATATTACCATGCAATCCCTCTCCTAGGCATATATCCAGAAGAAAAAAAAAAAGAAAAGAAAACTCTAATTTGAAAGTATATATGCACCCCACTGTTTATAGCAGCACTGTTTACAATAGCGACAACACGAAAGCAATCTAAATATCCATTGACAGAGGAATGGATAAAGATGTGGAACATATATGCAATGGAATATTACTCAAACATTAAAAAGAATGAAATAATGTCATTTGTAACAACATGGATGGACTTAGAGATTGTCATACTGAGTGAAGTAAGTCAGACAGAGAAGGAGAAATATCATACGACATCCCTTATATATGTGGAATATAAAAAGATGATACAAATGAACTTTTCAAAACAGAAATAGGTTCACAGACTTAGATAATACTCTTATGGTTGCCAGGGGGAAGGATGGGGGAAGGGATAGTTAGGGAGTTTGGGATAGAAAGGTATACACAGCTATATTTAAGATGGATAACCAACAAGGAGCTACTGTATAGCACAGGAAACTCTGCTCAATGTTATATGGCAGCCTGGATGGGAGGGGAGATTCAGAAGGAATCAGTTCAGTTCAGTTCAGTTCAGTTGCTCAGTTGTGTCCGACTCTTTGCAACCCCATGAATCACAGCACGCCAGGCCTCCCTGTCCATCACCAACTCCTGGAGTTCACCCAAACTCATGTCCATCAAGACGGTGATGCCATCCAGCCATCTCATCCTCGGTCGTCCCCTTCTCCTCCTGCCCCCAATCCCTCCCAGCATCAGAGTCTTTTCCAATAAGTCAACTCTTCGCATGAGGTGGCCAAAGTACTGGAGTTTCAGCTTCAGCATCATTCCTTCCAAAGAAAACCCAGAGCTGATCTCCTTTAGAATGGACTGGTTGGATCTCCTTGCAGTCCAAGGGACTCTCAAGAGTCTTCTCCAACACCACAGTTCAAAAGCATCAATTCTTCGGTGCTCAGCTTTCTTCACAGTCCAACTCTCACATCCATACATGACCACTGGGAAAACCATAGCCTATATACATGTATATGTATGGCTGAGTCCCTTCACTGTTCACCTGAAACTATAAAAACAATGTTAATCAGCTATACCTCAAAAATTTTATATTTATACAAAATAAAAAGTGGTTTTCAAAAAAGAGATAGGGAAAAGGGTACACTATATGCCTTGAGGGTTTCAGAAAAAAAATTATCTTGGTTTTCCTGTAAGTTAAAAGAAAGTGCCTACTGAGTATGTGACTAGGAGAACAAAGTGCTGAAAGCAGATAAGAAGGGCCTTGGATGGAGGCTGAGTCTGAACCACCTTTATACTGGCAGGAGGGAACCACTGAAAGATTTGAGGCAGTAATGAGACCAGGAACTACAAAGAAAAATATAATGACAATGCATTGAGTGATAATGCATTTTTTTTTTACCAAGCACCACTCTTAACACTGTTTCCCAGTTGTGTAACTAAGGGTCAGGGTGGAAGGAGCAGTCCACTCTTAGACTGATATCATTTGGAAGTGCAGCCATGTGAGTATGGGAAAAAACTTCCAGACTTCCAGATGATTTCATTATTCTTTCTAACTCTCCATGGACAATGCATCCCTCCCCTTCTTGCCTGCATCGAGGGCAAACCAATATATACATATTAACTCATTTAATCTTCAAAACATCCCTGTGAGGTAGATGCCTTTATTATTGCCAGAGAGGTACAGAGAGATAAGAGATTTGTTTTCAAGGTGACAAAGTTAGTAACTGGCAGAGCCAGGACCTAAATGCTGGCTGTATGGTTCCTAAAAACTACTCCAACCACAAAGAGGATAACTTCTTTGAAATCAAAAGTTATATCTACTAAAGGTAGCTTCATGTAATTCCATCATTAATAGGAACTTAAAGTTTTTTGTGTGTGTGGTTGATGATTCCAGGCCTAAAAAAATTGATCCATTTTTCCATATATACATAGGATCCTAAATAACTCTATCCTGATTTTAAGTTAGTTCTATTTTGAGTCCCAATAGACATAAAGCAAGGTATTTAATAAGATTCCAGGTGTATCTAACAGGAACCACATACCTACAATTGTCTAATCAGGCAGGTGGAGATTAGTGCTATGTCAGCAACTACATGGGCAAGTCAGGAGTTAACATTCTCAATGGTTAAGTGAAATCACTTCTTGTTTTCTGACTGGACAGGCTATGAACATTTCTTTTCAAGTGGTCCAAGCACAATTATTCAAAATGGTTGCTCTTGATATTAAGCCCTTCAATTATTATAAATGCCAAGGCCAGAAGCTCCATGTCAGAGTACATTTCAAGCATGATTAGGCATTACAAGAATTTCTTATTATTAGTTTTTACTCAACACTTACACTGCACTTTGGATAAGAAATTCTTCTCATTTGTGGATTCAGTACTCACAGTTTCGACTGTGTGGTGGTTCCTGAATCCAGGTGTTCACTGAGCCTCCTTATTTGCACCATGCCTGCTTCCCCCAACCTCTCTTCTCTCCCTGTCAGTCACCACCATGGCCTCCACCATCACCATGCACTGTTGCCACAGTACCCAGGGGGGGCAGAGCTACAGAAGTTGGCAAATTATGAGGGCCTGAGCTTGGATCAAAGCCCTACAGATTAAAAGAATAGCGACAGCAACAATAATGACCACTGCTAATATCCATTTAGTGATTACCACTTCACCTGCACAATTTCATTTAATCTGCAAGTAACTCTAAGTAGGAACTATTCCTATCCCCATTTTCTATGTGAAAGAAAACAAAACAAACAAACAAACAAAATAAAAGGAGACTCAAAGAGGTTCAGTGAAATAGTCAATATTATATTGTTTATAAGTTGTTGTGCCTAGATTTGCTAGGAGGCCTGTGTAACTTCAGAGTCCTTGCTCTCAGCTCCTTTACTGCACAAAGGATTTCCCCTGCGGTGGTACAATCCCAAGAAATAAAACAGCAAAGGAAAGATAGAGTCTGGGGAAAAAATGGAATTGTTTGAAGCAATTTCTGAAAGAAGCAAGAGTCTTAAGGTAGTTGAGATAGGGCAAGTAGAAAGGGTTTCCTTTTTGTTTTTCCTCTTGGGCTGAGTTGAGCATTTACAAAATTCTGTGATCCCCATAGCTGTGAATGGCTGACACTGTTACTGTTTTTCTCTATTAAAAAATGATTTAGGAAAATTAAATCAGTTTCTCCAAAATATGAGAATCCCAGATCTCTCACCCTCCCCAGCGAGACCTTGGTTTATTTATTTAGCGTATAGAACTCTTTTGCCTTGCATTAGCAAAATAAAGTTTAAAAAAACCAAAATGAGACTGTACCCATAATATGTTAAATGAAACTCTCCAAATGAAGCTCATTTTTAAGGTAATTGAATGCTACCTTTTTTTTTTTTTGTTTTACTTATTTAAGAGCAGTTCCACCCACTCTGCCAATTAGCATATGAGACATCTACCAGCACACTGTAAATGGTAGGGTGCTTCACCTAGTCTCTTCTTCCTGTAGTCAGCAGGTCTTTTGAATCAGAGGAGAAGATGGAAAAAACCACACACACCAAATCTCCCTGCACAGCAATTCCAGACCTGAAGGCACATTGTAATGGCAAACATGTCCCCAATCCAAACGAACATGCTTCCTTTCCCCCTTGGCTTATCTCATTTTAATCTCATAATATATGTGTAGATCCATCTGGATCCAAATAAGGCAGAGTGTCCGCAGAGCTCTTTTTAAACCTCTTCCAGCTCTGCATCCCAGATACTCAGATGGCCTGGTACAGGAGAGAAAGATAAAGGGATAGAGGACTTTGTGCAGTACGTTTGCTCAAAACAGGCAAGATAGCAGGTAGACTTTTTTCATGTGGAATAATCCTGAGTAGTTCTTAGAGGCTGCTTGGAAAGTTGATTTAGGAATGTTGATTTGAAAATGGTTCTTTAACCATGCCAGGGCTCAGAAGGAGAGTGCTGTGATCGATTAGTGGTATCTTCCATAGCTGCAGAAAGGAGACTCAAAGTGAGGCAGTTTAGGAGCCAGCATAATATGCAGGATAAGATGATGATGTAATCAATCTTGGTCAACTTCTGCTGATACTAAGGTTGGGTTTACCATAATCCATTTTCATTCTTTGCCGCTGGGCTCTCTTATGTATACATGTCCTATCTAGGACTTGGAGTTATGGATGCAGTTTAAAGTATTAAAAAGAATGCTGCTTTAACTCCTGCATGTGTATCCAACCAGTCCCTTCATCACTGTCTCCACTGACAGTATTATACTGCAAGGCACCATCACTTCTCACTTAGCTTTTGGAAACAACTTTCTAAAGAGCCTCCATGAAATAACTCTTCTTGGCCCTACACACCTCTCCTCACTACTGACAAAAGACTCATTTCAAAATATCGACTTGATCATGTCATACTTTGCTGAAAACAATTTTGGGGCTTCCCGTAGTTTTCAAGATATCGACAAGCCCAACATACTCAGCTCCCAAATCTGCTTTCCACCTTTATCTTTTATTGTGTTCCACCTAATTCCTTCTGAGCTCCAGCCACATGGGCCTTGCAGTCCCTCAAATGCGCCCTACTGCCCTCACTGTGGGCCTCAGGACACACTGCTCCACCTGCCTGCTAGTCTCTCTTTCCTGGCAGTTCCCTCCACATTTGTCAAGTCTCTCACCCCAGTTATCCTTTCTCTGGGAAGGTCTTTGTGAAGCGACTGTGTAACCTGGTGTCCAAACCAGAGTACTTTTGAGAGCTAGAGTGCTATCAAAAATTAAGGTGGGCCACTAAATGGGCCACCCATATAGCATGTGCTCACACTAGCTCATATCATTACACAGTTGTCTATCATGAGGGAGGAAGGGCTGGAGAAGAGTGCTACAAGACTCTCTTGCTTACTGCAGCTCAAACCACCTTCCCCACCCCTATTCCTCTAACGATCAGATACCACTCAAACTGCGGCCACCATGTGTTTACAAATCAAAGATGCGGCCTTTTCTTCAAATTCTACCATGGGAGAGATTCACTATGGAGAAGAGAATACATTCACCATGTGGGCACTGGGTGGAGAGAAACAAACATGGTTATTTGGACAGATGTCCCAGTTTCTCTTTTCTGCTTAGAATTAGTTTAATTGCTTGCTTTGCTTGTAAAAATTATATGTGCTCATTATTTTAAAATTTTTCAAGCAAAACAGACAAACAGAAAGGAGAAAGTTAAAAAAAATCCCCCAAGCTAACCTTGTTTCATGGATCATTGTTGATAATGAGGAATCTATTCTTTCAACCTTACCTCTATGTCCAAACAAAATAGGTGTTGCTATTTCTGCAGTGAGATTACATCATAAGTAATGTTCTGTAACTTGCTTTTATTTTTTACTAAATATAACATGGGCATCCTCAGAGAAGGAGAAAAGCAACCTCTGACATCTGAGAGCTGGCCTGGTACTACAGTTAGAATTTGATGTTCTTTTGTTAAACATAAATAATTTCACAGAACATCAACAATTGACAAGGCCACTCTGTGACTCTGATGGATCAAGATGAAAACAAGACAACCTGTACCAGGTCTGAACATGGATGAAACATGAACACTGTCCAAGCCACCAGAAAAATAACCAGACATTCCTGTTTCCTGACTAGGATCAGTGATTGCTGCTTTTTTATCTTTTATAACTTTATCTTTGCTCTACTCTGTCTTCCTTCCAGAAAAGATTAAGATATACATTCACAGAATTGCTCCACTGCTTGACAGTATCCAATCCACAGCATAGCCCTGCTTCCTTAAACCCACCTCCAGACCACCTGACACAAGGACAGATGCCCTGTGAGCCCCTTCTAACTTCCTCTAACTCAGATGCCCCACCATTCTCTATGCTATGCTTTCCCTCCTTGCAATAGGGAAGCCTAACTTGATAAACTACAGGTGTATCCTGGTGAACATTAGTTGGAGAGAATTTGATGTCAATAGGCATACAACTTTCACTTTTCACTTTCATGCACTGGAGAAGGAAATGGCAACCCACTCCAGTGTTCTTGCCTGGAGAACCCCAGGGACGGGGGAGCCTGGTGGGCTGCCGTCTATGGGGTCGCACAGAGTTGGACACAACTGAAGCAACTTAGCAGCAGCAGCAGCAGCAGGCATACAACTATTATTTTTAAAGATAATTCTCTGGCACTCTATTATATGAATTCACTGGTGTGTACATGGTCAATCGTGTCTGACTCTTTGCAACCCCATGGACTGTAGCCCACCAGGCTCCTCTGTCCATGGAATTCTCCAGGCAAGAATACTGGAGTGGGTTGCCATTTCCTTCTCCAATATGAATTCAGTATATTTTACTTAACTGAAGATCTACTGATAGATATTTAGGTGCTCCCAATGGCACTGCAATGAATATTTTTCTTTACATATTAGTGTACACTTGTTTAATTATTTCCTTGGATACATTACTAAAAATAATGCAGAATCAAAGATCAGGCTCATTTTCATTTTATTTCAAACTAGTTTTTTGTAATATGAAGGTAATATATGGTCTTGGCAAAAAATGATAAATCAAAAGTTGAGATGAGCATAAAATTATAAATAAAAGCTCTATTTCTCTCCACAGTCCTCTGGTATCATTTCATAGAGATAACCATGTGTATAATTCCATAACTTTCATTCAAAGAAAAAACAGATAAAAATATAATTGTGTATGTATGTATGTATACAGATGGTATCATTTTTAAAAAAAAGATTATGTTACACTTTTACTTAATTTTGATTCTGGTTGCAAAATTATCTACTACAATGTTTACATTCCTACCAACAATGCAGGAACATGTCTATTTTTCAGCATTTAATTTTAAAATGTATACTATTAGGAAGAAAAACCTATGGCCAAATTTTCTCAGCTTTGCTTTCCTTATTTTTAAAAGTCAATTAAAATATCTGTTCTGCAAGGTTGTTTTGGACATTACATAGGATGATATATAAAGAGAAATTCCATGATTGTCTGGCCAACAAAATATACATAAATAAAATAATAACTTTTATTTGTTATTATAAAGTATTATTTATTTGCTTGTTTTTATTATCATTGTTATTTGTTTATCTGCCACATTAAACTAGCTGTATGTAGCAGTCCAAGTTCTATTATTTAATGTTAAGAAAATAAATCTAACATTTCTAACATTAAAATCTTGAGTTACTGTGTTTAATAACAGGGGGCTAAGAAATTTAAATGTGAGTTGGGCTGGCTACAGTCTCTAGGAAAGAAGAATATCTTCCATGCTATCTTGCTAATCAGTCCTTTGGCTACAGTTTTCTATTGATCTCTCCCTTGGAGAATTTGAGAATATTCTAATTCTGAGAACTCTGGCACACAGGCACTTGATAAATGTCTCCAGATTCTATCTTAAACAGCAATAATGCAATTTGGGTGAAAATAAAGAGGCAGCCGGGCAGAGGCTCTGCAGGATGAACGGATAGATTTCACGGGCCCATTTCCCCATTACAGAAAGAGATATTTATTGCCTGCTGCACAGCTGAGGGACTGCATTTGGAAATGCCATAGACAGTGGTCTGTGGCTGAGGTCCTGGGGCTCAGCCCAGGATCAGGCATTTGGCAGGTTCAGGCCCAGAGTGGC
The DNA here is from genome assembly GCF_023091745.1 of Budorcas taxicolor. Classification (NCBI taxonomy): domain Eukaryota; kingdom Metazoa; phylum Chordata; class Mammalia; order Artiodactyla; family Bovidae; genus Budorcas; species Budorcas taxicolor. The sequence goes on from NC_068910.1 coordinate 37,967,367, forward strand.
AGGAAGCCTGCTTTCTAAACAGCAGCTGCAAAGAGAGGCAGAGTTTGTTAAAACTTATTTGGCCTCATTTTCATCTTCCCCGGCACCCTTCGGCACTCTCCCAGGCACAGTGCCGTCTTTGTAATCCAAGACAGGGAAGCAGGAGGGGAAGAGAGGGGGTGAGAGGAGAAGGACAGGGTAGGGAGAAGGATGAGGGAAAAAGAAAGGAAGAAACAGAAAGATTGAGAGGGAGAAAGGGGAGAAACCTGGAGAAAATATTTAGAATTCACTTACTGATCATAAGAACCACACTCAAGATAATACTAACAAAGGGCTCTTTTCTGCAAAGGAAACCTGAGATCTTCATGCATTCAGGTCTCTAATCTGAATCTACACATGCATGATTATTTATATTATTATTATCATAATTATTTCCTTTGTTAAAATCCTTGATCGATACCTATTATTTTAACTTCTATAATAAATAGAAGTTTTAAATTTTACAGAAGAAACAGCACAGAAATATTAAGTCACTGTCCTAATGTACCTTCAGAAGTTGATAACCAAGGGGATATCAAGAAATAGATTCCAAGGATTCCAACCAAATGCATCCTATCTATACCAGCTTTTTGATTTCTCTTTTTCTCCATTCATTAACAGACTGATCACATCATTACCTAATGTCACCTAATTGACAGAAATAATTTGATAAACTAGATCAGCTTCTATAAACAAATTGTCTCAGTATGTGTTTGGATTTCAAGCATTAGCTTTGTTACTACCACCCAAGGTTCTTATCTCTCTGGGCTATAGTTTCCTTACCTGTAAGGCAATACCTGTAATGGGACAATAATGCCTATCTAAAAGGGTTATCATAAAAATGAAATAAGACAATGCTCATAAAGTGCTTAGTGCATGCCTGGCACATAGTGAGGACTCAGTAAATGTTACGGGAGGTAGTGGGAGTTCAGTACTCATGAATTACTATCAGATTATATCAACAGCATTTCCCACTTACAAGCAGACCCTGAAAGAGGATTCTCATCATTGCCACTAAATTTATCATGAAAAATGCAATTAAGATTGTCTGGACCTAGGGGAGAGAGTTGTTTTAAGAGGCTAGAAGCAGAGGGCAAACTTTAGTCTTTAGCTAGCCAAAGTCCCAAGCTTCACAAGATTAGAGGGTGAGAAGTACTATGAATTCTATGCTTCACTAGGGCAACCCTAGGAATCAATGCCATGCAGAAAAATCAGCCCAGCAAACTGGTGGTTTTTTTCCTTTATAAAGAGCAAAATTTATCTTTTCAAGGCTATAGAGAAAAATTTACAACATGCAAAATGTTGCATCCAATTTTAAGAATTAAGCCCCTGCAAAATGCCAAGCATGCCTTGACAGATGAAAAGAGATAAAAGATATATTAGCCTAAAACAGCTTTGCCTTTCTGCATTTATGATTTGCAACACAGTAGAGTTTTGATCCTAGATTATTCTCCCTGCTGGCTTGACTCTTCAGAGCATCAGCATCTTCTCTAACCTATTTAAATGCTAAGTGCATAAATGAATATTAGGTCAGGAGCAGAGAAATAGAACAGAAGTAGGGGAGGAGAAACAGCAAGTATGTAGGTAAGAATCTAGAAAATTCTATCATGCCTCTCCAAATTTTTCAGATGATAAGGGGAAAAAAAGAATACAAAACAACAAAAAACCTGGATGATTTTACTCCTGTAACAAAGAAAGGTCTCTTCTAGTTCTGTGATTCTCTACTGAGAAAATTCAATCTCCTCCACACTTTTCATAAGGCATCAGACTCTTCATAGTTATTAGACAGCAGTTTATCATTCAGTTCAGTTCAGTTCAGTCGCTCAGTCATGTCCGACTCTTTGCGACCCCATGAATCGCAGCACGCCAGGCCTCCCTGTCCATCACCAACTCCCGGAGTTCACTCAAACTCACGTCCATCGAGTCGGTGATGCCATCCAGCCATCTCATCCCCTGTCGTCCCCTTCTCCTCCTGCCCTCAACCTCTCCCAGCATCAGAGTCTTTTCCAATGAGTCAACTCTTCACATGAGGTGGCCAAAGTACTGGAGTTTCAGCGTTTGCATCATTCCTTCCAAAGAACACCCAGGGCTGATCTCCTTCAGAATGGATTGGTTGGATCTCCTTGCAGTCCAAGGGTTCTCAAAAGTCTTTGCCAATACCACAGTTCAAAAGCATAAATTCTTCAGTGCTCAGCTTTCTTCACAGTCCAACTCTCACATCCATACATGACCACTGGAAAAACCATAGGCTTGGCTAGATGGACCTCAGTCGGCCAACTAATGTCTCTGCTTTTGAATATGCTGTCTAGGTTGGTCATAACTTTTCTTCCAAGGAGTAAGCATCTTTTAATTCCATGGCTGCAGTCACCATCTGCAGTGATTGTGGAGCCCCTCCAAAATAAAGTCTGACACTGTTTCCACCATTTCCCCATCTCTTTCCCATGAAGTGATGGGACCAGATGCCATGATCTTTGTTTTCTGAATGTTGAGCTTTAAGCCAACTTTTTCACTCTCCTCTTTCACTTTCATCAAGAGGCTTTTTAGTTCCTCTTCACTTTCTGCCATAAGGGTGGTATCATCTGCATATCTGAGGTTATTGATATTTCTCCCAGCAATCTTGATTCCAGCTTGTGCTTCTTCCAGCCCAGTGTTTCTCATGATGTACTCTGCATATAAGTTAAACAAGCAGGGTGACAATATACAGCCTTGACGTACTCCTTTTCCTATTAGTTCTATGGAAAATATTGAACCACAGTTGTTCTCAGGAATATCTTGCTGTTTAAGCATAAATATCACAAGATATTTGATCACAGATACAGCAGGGAAGGCAAAAACCTACATACATCCCAAAAAGAGAAGAGCACAAAAAAATGTCATAGGTGGGCACAAAATGTGTCTGGGGATGTCAGAGACAGATAAGACATTCTTTCTGGGAGTGGTTTAGAATGTGAATTGCAAACCTCTAGTTGTCTTCCTTTTGTTCAGCCAAGGTAGCCTTTCCTTGATCCTGAGATTATAGTGTTTTGTTATCATGTATTTGATAAAGCGGAGAACAAGAAATTTTCAGCACTGGGTTGGTAGTAAATGTCACCCTCTTCTTTCACCTGGTCACCCTATGAAAATAAATTCAGCATACCTAACAAAAATTTTCTAAGGATCTATTTGAAATAAAATTAAAAAGTATGACTCATTCTATGGATATTTTATATATCTTTAAAATGTAGTTGATTCAAGGAATCAAAACATATTGGTGTTTAAAGGACTTTCTAAAGTCACCTAGATTGAGCCATTTCAGATGGAGCAGAAGAAGAATAGGCAATGAGGAAAAGGACAGAATCAGATTTCCTTCCTTCCTGCATCCCTCAAGTCCTTCCTACGTTTTGAGTAATACAGTTTCATTAGCTCAGGCACCCTATGTATACTTGAGAAAATAGAAATAAGTTGACACAGTGTCCGTGAACAGAGAAACAACTGTAACATAGGTAAGGGTTGATAATCATGTCAGTTTCTTCTGTATACATAGATTTAGGATTTTCTAAAGGACATGGCATCCGGTCCCATCACTTCATGGAAAATAAATGGGGAAACAGTGGAAACAGTGTCAGACTTTATTTTTGGGGGGTCCAAAATCACTGCAGATGGTGACTGCAGCCATGAATTTAAAAGACGCTTACTCCTCGGAAGGAAAGTTATGACCAACCTAGATAGCATATTCAAAAGCAGAGATGTTACTTTGCCGACTAAGGTCCATCTAGTCAAGGCTATGGTTTTTCCTGTGGTCTTGTATGGATGTGAGAGTTGGACTGTGAAGAAGGCTGAGTGCCGAAGAATTGATGCTTTTGAACTGTGGTGTTGGAGAAGACTCTTGAGAGTCCCTTGGACTGCAAGGAGATCCAACCAATCCATTCTGAAGGAGATCAGCCCTGGGTGTTCTTTGGAAGGACTGATGCTAAAGCTGAAACTCCAGTACTTTGGCCACCTCATGTGAAGAGTTGACTCATTGGAAAAGACTCTGATGCTGGGAGGGATTGGGGGCAGGAGGAGAAAGGGACGACAGAGGATGAGATGGCTGGATGGCATCACTGACTCGATGGACATGAGTCTGAGTGAACTCTGGGAGTTGGTGATGGACAGGGAGGCCTGGCGTGCTGCGATTCATGGGGTCGCAAAGAGTTGGACATGACTGAGTGACTGAACTGAACTGAAAGGACTTGAAGATACTATGTTTTTCAGTCTCCCCATAAACCTGTTCACTCCTGAGTCTGCTAACCACTTTTCTTCTTTCCACATATAAGACAAAACCTCCTTTAATCCAGACTCTGCTCCTAAAATTCTGAATTAATGGGGTCTGTGCAGGTTTAACTATGCATGCATTTCTGCTCATACGCCCCCAATTTTACCTTCAGCCCAGCCTCTCTTCTGAACTCTGTAGCAGTCTTCAAACTGTAATACTTGTACTAGCCCTGTGCACAGACTTTTCAAAAGTTATAGAAGTAAGAACAGTCTAAAGGGAATATATTTTCAGACCTTCAGTTTCCATGTATCCTTGTCTCTCAAACTCATCTGCCTAAGAAAGTGCTTCCAGTCAGCATCCTGCCACTTTTCATCTCTCCACTACCCCTGTTTTCTCCTCTTTTACCAAGAAAAGAACAGCTCTCACCTATCCTGATTTTTACTATCATAAGATACATGAAATGGTTTCCAAATTTTTGTTTTCAGTAAATTTGAAGGAAAATTAAATTAACATATCCATTAATACATTATTAAAAATAACTTGATAGATTACTATCTGACTTTTTTTGCAAATATCTTTAAAAGTATTCATAGTATTGAGCAACACACTTATTGATACACATAAACACAGAAATCACAGACAATTGATATTGTATAGTATCTCATCCTAACAATAAGTAATTTTTATCCTTGATGCAGGAGATAAGTAAAAAAGAAACCTGACCCCAACTGTTTCATCAAAAGATGTGTTTCCAGTACAATTCTACTCCATGTTTACTGAAATTTGTATTATGTATTATTTTGATCAAAGTGTTAGTCACTCAGTCATGTCTGACTCTTTGTGACCCCATAGATTGTAACCCACCAGACTCCTCTGTCCATGGGATTCTTCAAGCAAGAATACTGGAGTGGGTTATCATTTCCTTCTCCAGGGGATCTTCCCAATCCAGGGATTGAACCTGGGTCTCCCGCATTTCAGGCAAATTCTTTTCCATATGACCCATCAGGAATTTGTCAATGAAATGTAACAAATAATTTAAACCAGATGAAAATTTTAACATTCAAACTTTCTGGACATAAGAAATTTTCATTTTTAAACTATTTCAATTTATATGCATTTTTGTGGTAGCTAAGTAGATATTGATCAGTAAAAAATTCCAACAGAAAATTGTATCACTTAAAGACAAGATTCTTCGGGAAAGAAGGATGAAAATGTAAGTTCAATGAGAAAAAGGAGTAGTGTATAATTTTTGACTACATAAGAAAAGCTTGTTCAAATATACTGTTAAATAGATAATGATGATCAAATCACTATGGTTTATAGGCCTGAGGATACATTTAAAAGAGAGATGTAATGGCTTACTTTAAAATATGAATAGTGACAACACACTGAAAATCATATTCTTTGTAACTATTTAAACTCAATAAAAAATATTAGATGTCAACTTACAAAGGTGCTAAGAGGTAGATTTTCAAAATGCTTTAGATGGTTCAGAAACAAAAGCGTTAGAAGTCCTTTGCAGTAATGTCCAAATCTTTGTGATCCCATGGACTATAGTCCACCAGGTTCCTCTGTCCATGGGGATTCTCCAGGCAAGAATACTGGAGTGGGTTGCCAAGCCCTCCTCAAGAGGATCTTCCCAGCCCAGGGATCAAACCCACATCTCGTTATGTCTCCTGCATTGCAGGTGGGTTCTTTACCGCCAGTGCTTCCTGGCAAGCCCCTGTTCTTAAAGCTTGCTATTGAAGCATTACCCAAGGACTCTGTCAGCATTGCCTGGGACCTTATTGGAAATAGAGATCTCAGTTTGCTACCTGAGACATGAAGAATCAGAGCCATTGTATTAAGATATCCAAGTGATCCACATCCCATTAAAGTTTAAGAACTGCTCTACAAGTTTTCTTCACTTGGGTAGTGGCTCCAAGTTAACCTACTATCCCCTTAACCGTCAACAATTCCTCCACTGTTTTCCTGTCCCAGTTGATAGCAGCAGTATTCAGATAACCCTTGCTTAAAAGCTCAGAGTTATCCTCAAATCTTCCTTCTTAGTTACCACTCCTCACATCCAACCAGTGAAGGGGCCCAATCAAGTTTACTTTCGTCATTAGTCACTGTGAACCAAGGAATAAGGATAGAAAGTTAAATAATATATATTCTGGGCCTAACCTGAATATCTGTCTTCCAATGCCCTCTTCAGAGGACAGACTCTAAGGTGACCCACCCAACGGAACCCACCTTCTGGTCTTCACACCTTTCTGTAATTTCCTCCCTTTGCTTTGTTGGGGGTGGGGTGGGGCAGGACTCAATGTGTGACTTGCTTCTAACCATACACTACAACAAACAGGTCACCCTGTGATTACTTTGCATTCTATGACCCTTTGCAGGCTCATTCTCAAGTCTCCCTCAGCACTGCTGGTCTTAGCAAATGAACCCAGAGGATATAAACTGCATATGGAGAAGGCCACGAGGCCTGGAACTGAGAGAAGCCTCTACGAGCTAAGGGCAGCCTCTTGCTGACATTGGACAAAAAAAAAAAAAATACTGAGGCTCTCAGAACTACACCTGCAAAAAGAAAGATATGCATAAATTCCGCCAATAACCTGAAAGCACTTAGAAACAGATTTTTCTCCAGTAAAGCCTCCAAAAGAGAATACAACCTGATCAACATAATGATCACAGCTCTGTCAGTAATCCAACTGGGAGAGAGCCCAGCTAAGCCATTCCTGAATTCAGGAACATAAAATAATACACAGAAACTGCAGGATCTTGATATGTGCTAGTGTAAGTGGCTAAGTCTACAATAATTTGTTATGCACTGTAGAAAGTTATGTCTGCTCTGACAATGCCTTAGCTGGACAGGTGTAAGATGAGTCTCCTCACTGCCATCAGTCCATAGTCTCTCTCCCTTCTTTATCTAGCTTGACACTGCCAGCAGGGTAACCAAAAAATAAACCTCACATTTCACCATGGCAAACCCATGCTTAGAACACTCTAAAAGCCTAAAAACAAAGATTTCAATAAATATGTTAAGTGAATAAAAAGATGAAAGTCCTTAGAAGTTACCTGTAATACAATCTTGTTTGAAGCAATGAACCATTCTATTTAAAAATGCACAGTGCAGGCCCTCTAGACACATAAAGGAAGATGATGAGGTCAGGGTAGTGGTTATTCTGCTTTATTTTAGCTTTACAGCTATCCTTTGCACCCTTTGCAAAATTATCTCTGGTATGATTGTTCTTTACTTTGGTAACAAAAAGTAGGCAATCTTCCACAAGTGCCGAATTTATGTATTTTAAAGCCATGTCCAATTTCCAACTGCAGCCAGAAAAGAACTTTACCAAACAGACTGTCCTGGTGTACGTTTCACTGGCTCCCCCTGATTTTGGGATCCAGCATATGTCCAGCCTGTACATACCCAGCAGACATGCTTCCTCAACATTTCCCTCCATTTTGCTTTAGTCATTCACAGAGAGCTTTGAGTGTTGCCAAGTTCAAAATGTGTTGCTAAGAGACAAACTTACTCTGTGGATAAGAAGCAGGAATCAAAGGCAACTTGCTAATGGATTCATTACTAACCAGTTTATCAACCTTGGAAGACACAAAGCTGCTCTGCCTCTTGGTTTTCCCAAATATTAATTAGAAAAAAAGAAAAAAATATAAAGATGGATGTTCCATGCAGGGATAAATTGCTATTTAGTCTCATTTTGACAATACAGCACTGGGCTGCAGTTACCACACCCACCGCCTGTCTTACCTCTGTCCAGTCCATGCTACACACCAGTGGCAGGTTAACATTCAGACAGCACTCCTCTCATCTTCTAAAGCCCTTCAGTGACTCCCTACCGCTTTAAGGACCCATTCAAGCTGTTCAGTGAGAGCCCTTTAGGATCTGGCTTTATCTTTCTGCTATAATTCTCTGTTTACCTTGCATGTTTGCACCTCGTCCACCTGACTCCCTAGTTAACCCATGCCTTCCTATTCCAATAGTTTTCTGCTGCCATTCTGCCTGGCTTAGAATTACTTTAATATTTCTGCCAGTTGGAATTTTCCCCACCTTGAGATGCCTCTCTTGACAACATGCCCCCAACAGAGGTAGTCCCTCCTTCCCCTGCTTCCTGTCACTTTTCTTTTTGCTGTCTTCACTGTAGTGGTTATACTGTGTGTGATCATGTCTTTCCCCCGCAACTAGTCTATTGAGCTACTTGGTTCTAGGTACTGGGTCATCCACACTTCTTTCCCACATGACAGCTCATAAGAGCAGACACTCAATTTGCTTATTGAAAAATAATATTTGCTGAGTGTCTTATAATAGGTTCAATGCTAAATATTTTACATGCATTATCTGCACTGAGATGCATAGTTCCATAATGAAGTTTCATTATCAGGAAGTTTGGGAAATGTTAAGTTAAAGCAATTTAACTTAAATTTCCTTTCTACAGGATGTTTTAGAACTGTTAATAGTGAAAGACTGTTGTAAATCTATAAGAAAGGAGTAATGCAGTAATATGTAGCTTTTAGAAAGCACTTTGCCAAAAATAAATCATTCTTTTTTAAAAAGATATTTTCAGGTAAAATAATGTTCAACCTTTAGCAAACTCTGTTCCAGAGAAAAACTTAAGGAAAGCACCCCAAACCCACAAGATCTTAATGATCTGATGCTGTCAACTTTCTATCTCTAGCACAAGCTCACCATTCCTTTTGCTCCATCCTAACAAACTCCTGGAGGTTTTTCAGATTTATTCATCTTTTGTTCCACCCTTCTCATACTTTTTGCTAGACAAATTTCTACTCTTCCTTCAAACATCTACTCAAAAGACAACTCCTCCAGGAAACCTTCCTTGCCCATCTTCTTACCTCTTCCACCTGCCACATGCCCCATAATTTTCTTTACTTTGACCACAGTAGTGTCATCCTGTATATTTAACTTTTACACAGAGCATATCATACAAAATGCCAGGTTGGATGAGTTACAAACTGGAATCACTATTGCCGGGAGAAATATCAACAACCTCAGATATGTGGATGATACCACTCTAATGGCAGAAAGTGAAGAGGAAATAAAGAGCCTCTTGGTGAAGGTGAGGAAGAGAGTGAAAAAGCTGGCTTAAAACTCAATATTAAAAAATAACAATAATAAGATAATGGCACCTGGTCCCATCATTTCATGGCAAATAGAAGGGGAAAGGTGAAAGCAGTGACAAATTGTCTTTTCTTGGGCTTTAAAATCACTGAGGATGGTGACTGTAGCCATGAAATTAGAAGATGATTGCTTCTTGGTGGGAAAGCTATGAAAATCCTAGACAGTGTGTTAAAAAGTAAAGACATCACTTTGCTGACAAAGGTCCGTATAGTCAAGGCTATGGTCTTTCCAATTGTCATGTACAGATGTGAGAGCTGGACAATAAAGAAGCCAGAGTGCTGAAGAATTGATGCTTTTAAATTGTGGTGCTGGGGAAGACTCTTGAGAGTCCTTTGGACAGCAAGGAGATCAAACCAATAATATTAAAGGAAATCAAGCTTTGGAAAGATTGATGCTAAAGGTGAAGCTCCAAAACTTTGGCCACCTGATGCCAACAGCTAACTCATCGGAAAAGACCCTGATGCTGGCAAGGATTGAGGGCAGAAGGAGAAGAGGGTGACAGAGGATGAGAAGGTTGGATGACATCACCAATTCAATGGACATGAACTTGGGCAAACCTTGGGAGACGGTGAGGGACAGGGCAGCCTGGCATGCTGCAGTCCACGGAGTCACGAAGAGTCAGACGTGACTTGGCGACTGAACAACAACAGTGTAATATCTAATTCACTTATCAGAGTCTATCAACAGAGTGCAAAGCCCTCAGTAATGAAGGCTTAAGCAAACATAGAAACAGAGCGTAGAGTGCTAGTTATCAAAGTGGCTGTGGAGTGGAAGAAATAATGAGATGCTGGTCAAAGGTTGCAAACTCCCAGTTTTAAGATGAGTAAGTTCTGAGAATTGGATGTATAGCATGTTGACTATAGTTCATAATAATGTTTTATACACTTGAAATTACTAAGAGGGTAGATCTTCAACATTCTCAACACAAAAAGAAATGGCATTTATATGACATGATGGAGGTGTCAGCTAAAGCCTATGATGGTGATCATTTTGCAATACATAAGTGTACCAAATCAATACTTTGTATACATTCAACTTAAAAAAATTAATAAAGCTAGAAAAAAATGTGAACATAAAATATGACATTAATAAATGCATACTGGTAATGAAAAAAATAAAATTTCTAACAAGAAAAAATAATATTTAAATGTTATAATACAAAATCTTAAGTATCATTTGTTTTTGTATGTTCAAGGACTAAAATACCTGGAATATAGGCGATAGTATTAAATATACTTTGGATGAAAAAGTGGATGAAACTAATAATAAAAGAATGACTTTCTTTACAATAAGTTACAAAATAAGAGAAAATCACTACTATATTGCTAGCAGAAAAATAATTATTTAAAAGTAAAATAAAGTCAAGAGGTCCTCTACATGAAGGAGATTTGATGACTAAAAGTATGGTTACATTAGGTATGGTTAATATATGGTTACATTAAGTATAGTTTCGGAATTTTAAATGGTTATCATGAAATAAAAAATTTGAGTTGAATGCTTATTTCTCATAATCATAAATCCTACTACACATTTTTCACATTAGGATGTAAAATATGACTTGTGTCCACTAAGAAAAGGCCCTGTCACCAAACTTGTAGGAAGTTGTTGTGGATTGAATTATTTATCCTAAAAAGATACATTTAGTCCAAACCCCCAGTAACTGTGAGGGTGACCTTATTTGGAAATCGGGTCTTTATAGATGTAACCAAATTAAGATGGGGTCACACTTGATGGGGGGAAGGGGGCTCTGATGCAATGTGACTGGCATTCTTACAAACAGAGGAGATACAGAAAGTACACCATGCAAGATGGAAGCAGATTTCAAGGGTTACCTATAACACTAGAAACTAAGATAAAGGCATGGAACAGTCTCCCCTGGAGCCTGCAGAGAGAGCATAGCCCTGCTGACACAATCTCCTGGCCCCCAGAACCGTGCAAGAATAAATTTTTATTGCTAACACCACCTAGTTTGAGGTACTTTGTTATAGCAGCCTAAGAAATATACACAGATGCTCACTGTTCCATGTAATTCATTTAAATCAGTGGCTTTCAGAATTTTGAGTTCAGGTTAAATTTCTATAGCATCAGATTGAGTAGATCTGGGGCCAAGTTCAGAAACATGTACTTAATAAATTCCTCTGGTAATTCCAATAATGATGGATTACAGAGAAAATTTTACAAAATACTGATTTAAACTGCCAAGGTGTTTTGTTTTTTCCCTGACTTGTATCAAAAGCCAGGCTCTCTCTCCTGTGCTTTTTCATCAGTAATCTGGAGAACAAAAAACATACATGTGCCTTTGGGTCAATACTAATTCAAAATGGTCAACAATGATTTCAATAATAAAGCAGTGCTAGCTGAACTGACATACCATGTCCCAAATTATAGACCAGAGGGAAAAGAGTTAGCCAAACGGCTCTCCCACTGAATAGGGGGAATAATGGAAATTCTGATAGACCCTTATTTTGCACTAAAGGGAGCAGATGTTGCAACAATACAGATGACTTGTGTTGCCAAAAGCTGTCCCCTCTTGTCCTGGTGGCTCACTTCGAATGTTTTAGAGTGTCCTCTCACTCACAGACCGCCTGCAGCACAGCCTGCATGAGAGTAGAAGGCTATCGGGGACTCATCAGAGATTTGTTGCTTGCACAAAGCCCTGACTTAGAAGCTCAGAGCATGGTTGGCCCCAAGTTCCTTGCCTAAAACTAGTCCAACTGACCAGATGCTGAAGAATGTGAGAATTATATTTTATGTTGAGCTGGTTAAAGCTCAAAACTAACAGCAGCAGGACCCAGATTTCAGTACTGAGCAGATCAGTTAATGTGCATGCATCTGCTCACTCACATCCAACTCTTTTTGACACCATGGACTGCCAGACTCTTCTGGCGTTTTCCAGGCAAGGATACTGGAATGGGCTGCCATTTCCTACTCCAGGGTATCTTCCTGACCCAAGAATTGAACCTGTGTCTCTTGCGTCTCTTGCATTGGCAGGAGGGTGCTTTACCACCGCACCACCTGGGAAGCCCTGCCATTCAAATCAACAGGCAAACCAGTTTTGATGGATCAATTACTGGCTGTAAAGCCTGGGGCTTGTCTTAGGCATGTCTGTACTTGGTGTGTGTCTTTAGCTCAAATCATCTAACTCTTCTGAACCTCGGCAGCCCCATCTACAAAACAATGATAATGCCTGCCTCCCAAGGGTTACTTGGAAATTGAATAAAGCAGTGTTTGAAACTATGTTTCATAGATATGTTTGATAGATAGTGTATCTACCAAACACTAGTTAGTATGGGTAGGCAGTCACACATATTTTATTTGGCCATGGAATACACCATCAGCCCTAGGTACCTACTTCAGAGAGTGAGCTCAAAAACACCTGCTCAACCCACTGCCATCACTGGCTGTGCCCAAAGAGTTTGTCCTGTGGATAGCAGGTGCATCATATATCATGGTAGGTACCTTAGACATGGTAGGTACCTCTACTGTCACCCACTGTGAACAGACAGGTGGTGGGTCAATTAATTAAAAAAATACAGGTTAAACTGTGAAATCCTTAAAAATGATGCACATATACCTTACATTTATATTGCAATTTAAAGGAACAAATTGGATTCACTTCTAAGCTCTGGATGTAGGGCAAGTTTTGTTGCTGTGGTTGACGTATAAAACAGTACAGGGATCAGAGTTCACACCACCTCTTGTGTAAACAACTCAAACAGTACATCATCTATTGGGATTTCCAGGCTTACTTTCTATAAAGCAGAGTGAGAAAGTAAAGACCTTTGTGAAACAATCTCAGTGCAGACTCTTCTAGTTTTTATGATTCCCTCCACCCCCAAGGTTTTTCGAGTTGTCTCACCCACATCTAATTCCACAGCACTTTTAGCAACTCAACCTTACTGTTTCCAAAACATTCGCTGAGTCAACAACTCTCTTTCTGAACTTATATTAAATCAGTTGTGAAACATTTAATTGAAATACGTAATTACATAACACAGAGAACTGGCATAAATAGATACAGGCAGCAACACAGCTGACTCTTGGCAAGTAGACAACTGCACTGCTGGGAACAGAAGAACCAGGATGAAGCAGAGAGCAGCCCACTAGAAGGGAGTGATCTGCATTCTTCAGGCCTTAGGCAATGTTTTACAGTAGGAATAGAAAGCTCTCATAGATCAAATGGGTAGAAGGAGATTGGTTAAGAATTTCTGATACAGCAATCTGTCTAACAGAGAAGCACTCGACTGCCAGCAAAGAGAATCTCTGAGGCCAACAGAATTGCATGAACCTGACAGAGGCCATGGAGAGCTGCCTTCCTGGTATCTTTTATCAGAAGTTAAGCAGAGAGCTCTGGAGCTCTTTGTAAATTCCATTTAACAAATGACTTATTTCATTAGATCCCTGGATACTGAGAGATTTGGTCCTTAATGAGGGTTCTGCCCATCATGACCAAGGAAGAAACAAAGCCCTGAAGCACCCTGAGTATTAGACTATGAGCACTGGCAGACAGCTGAGCCTCCCTCCCTCTTACTTGCAGCCCCAGAAGGAGTCCCCAGGAGGAAACCCGCTTGCGTGAGACCACAGGGCTCACTCTCAACCCAGGGCCAGACTAGCTCTCTCAGGACAGCTTCTTTAACAAACATCATCAGAGTCAATGACAAGAGCTCTTTCTTATGTTCAGTCACAACACTAAGTGCTGTAGATACATTTTCTGACCTCAGCTTTACGATAACCCTATGAATATGCTATTTACCCCCTCTCACAAATAAGAACACTGAGGATCAGGAGAGCAAAAACTTATGAACATACAGCTGGTATATTTAAACCTTAGTCTGTCTTACAATGGGACAAACGTCTTTAATCACATGACAGAACAGGAAGAGACAAAGGTATGGTGATTTATTGGAACATATTATTCTTTTAAAAACAACAGTTGTACATTTGTAATTATTTAAGCAGCATCCCTGAAGGCAGAGAGAAGCTTAAATTTCTAAATCTTCAAACTACAGGTGACGCAAAACTACAGAGTATCCTGGGCAAGACAAGGGTGAACATCATTCTCCTGATAAGGAAATCTAGACTAATCAGTTTGGAACGATGATGATGACATAGTGGGGGATAAAGGTACATGAAGAGAAGGAAATGGGTGTGTAGCGGGGGTGTTCAATATCAGGCAGAAAAGTAGCCATTCTAATTTATTATATTTGCTCTTCTGCCTGAGAAAGTCTCATGATAATATGTTGCCCTAAAGCATCACCTATGAAGCAGGCCAAACCTTTGTCACTAAGTACCTTCATAGCATCTCTCTCACTATGACCAACAGAGGGGACCCTTATCCCCGGAATCACATCAACCAGAAGTTAAATGCTTTGGAAAAAACTTGGTCCTATGCCATTGCCTTCTCAGATTTAAAGAAAACTCATTCATATACTGTATCATTTTCTTTTTCCAATATCCCAGGGAGAATAGGAGAAAAGGTATTATGTGAGAAGCTCCATTTTCACAAAGACAAGATTTGCTCAATTTCACAAAGCTACTTACAGATATTAGAACCAGTTGTTTTCCCTAAGTACTCATTTGGTTAGAAATAAGAGAGCACAGAAGGAAAAAGAAAGACTGACCCCAAATGAATATTTCCTACTGATATTTTCCTAGTTAAAACTAAACTTAAATAATAAAGAGATGACCACGTTAACATTTTGAGATGCTTGGTTGAAAGGTACATCACAGAAATTCAAAGTCTAATTGGGCGCACTCATTAAATATGTGTTCATTAAACACCTACTACATACCTGCCAAAGTGCTGCGCATCAGGCACACAGTGGGAAACATGAGCGCAGGAGCTCTGCCCACAACCCCCTCACTGTCTGCTCTGCGTCGTCCAGCTTGTACCAACAGACCAAATTCTCTAAGGCAGGTCCATGGCTGGCAGGTCCATGGCAACGATTAACCTTCTGAAAATAAAGAGAGATCTTTAGTTATCTGTGTATTTACTTTTCTAAGGAAAGCGTTCATAGCTTTTATTCATTTCCCCGATTCTTCACTTTAAAAGTTAACAACCAATAGTAAAAGAACCATGATTGAAATCAAGGAATGAACAAGCAGTTAATATAAGTTGAGGAGCACTCTGCTCCTCTCCCTGTCTCTTCACCCCACCGCAATCTCTGGTCACGTCTTATCGAGAAATCCCAAGAGCCACTAGAGTGTAACTGCGTGATCCTTGCCTTGTAATCGCTAAAGTACTATACATAAATAATAGTTAATGCAATGGTCATTATTGCTAAATTTGTAGGTTTCTTCTTCCAACATTTTCCAAAAAAGTCAAATATTTCATGACCACCCACTGTCTTTCAAAGACATTACCTTGCAACACTGGTCATTTATGAAGTAAGAGAAGAAAAAACTGGCATTCAAGCTACTGCACTGGTCAGTTAAGTTTGATCTGCTTTTCATTTTCTCTTCTTATTTTCTATCCTGCCTTCCTGACTATGTTTCCTTTTGAAGGATACAAAGACAATGAAAAAATTAGGTTTTACAGGATTTTTAAATGGTTATTAGTTCTGAATATTTTTAAATGATATTAGGGTATCCTGATGCTAGATGGGACCAAGTGGCTTTATGAATACAATAAATAAAGAAAAATACATTCCCAAAGAGCTGGGAATAAATACCTATGCTCCAAAACCCTTCTAGGAACTAAGGGAAATTAATGTTTTTCATCATAAGAACCCTGGGCAGTGTTCCGATTGCATCTGGAACTGCACAGTGGTTGGCTAGATTTATCCTCCTCCTCCATCATTTGTTATACACCATAGTAAAAATCCTTTGAAGAATTTAAGCTAGCATTGTCAGATAATTGCAGCCTTTAAAGACAGACACCTAAACAACCACATACACACACGTGTGCACACATATACACTGCTTTCTACAGCTTACATTTCCAGAATTCATTGCCTATAAAGATGGCTTATTTTTTAGGAAAATCACACATAATTTGACTAGTTTTGCCTTTTTAAAAGCGTATAGCTGTATTCATTGCAAAAGCATTTGGAAATGGTTCTATTTGTTTCTTCTAGCTCAGCTCAGGCACTATCAGTTCATCTTGTGATTATGATAGAAATAAACACTCCACAGGGATCCTCTATTTTCAAAGTCGGGTAGGTGGGTAATGTCTGCAGGTTTTTCAGGATTTAAAGCAAAGTATAGGGTCGCAAAGATTTGGACACAGCTGACGACTAAGCACACAGGACATATCTAGAGAAAGTGCTTCTGCCTTGTGCTGCTGTTAAATTGGAAGGAAACACGGTTATTTGGCTTTGCAGAACACAAGCAGTTCCCTTCCTCTGACAGCTCTTATAACAGTGACTGGAATAGAGGTAAGATCCTCAGGACGTGAAAATCAAATTCTATATAATCCGCTTACAGGGGAAGCAAATTAAAAGCTATTTTTGTGAGTTTTTGAGCCCAATACATGGTCTCCTCCGCAAATGAAATGTGACACTCAATCCATCCCTACCATCAACCTGAGGAATGTAAATCTGTCAAGAAGCTTAAAATTAGCTAACAAGTCCACATGAGCAATAGGCTCCCCTGCCCAAATTTAACATATTTGCTTAAGCTTTCTAAACAAAATCTGTTTCCTACTTTTTGTTGGTAGTTTTCCTGCAAATCACTTAAGCATTCTAGGTTACTGTATTATCTCAAAAACAGCATAACTTTCTGCCTCTCTCTCTCTCAGTCATAAAATATTACAAAGTCAAATCTAAGCCAAAAACATAAGCCTATCTGAAAGCAGCTCTGCTGAGATGCTATTATTTTGTTGTTGCTGTTATACCCAACCATGGAGGAGGCAGCAGATGAGCGCTGTGGCCTTCCTCGTGAGCCCTGGCCTCTTCATGATGACTGTCTGCTGGTTCACTGTGCTGGCCATATTGCTACAAACCACACTAACCACTTATAAATACAAAAGGCAAGTTGGATTATTTAAACCAAGCGGAAATTTAACTGGAGATATTAAAGATTTATTTTATCTTATTTCATTGGGTATATACTGAAAAGCAAACATTTCTAAGGGTATAGCCGAATGGTTAAAAGTACAAGTTTTGTCATCAAATAGAATTGCTTCAACTCCACCTCTGTCACTAGTTAGCTGTGTGGCCTTAGGGAGGTTAACTACACTTTGCTGTGCAGAGTCTTCTATTTTTATATGAGGATAACAATGATATCTCTCTCATACAGTCATTGTGAGGAATAAACTACATGATTCTATAACCCCTCCTTCTTGGGTTGTCTTTGGAAATTAGACATTCTCCAGCCTTATCGAAACAGCTTTAACATCAACAGAGGAATTAATAAAGAAGATGTGGTACATATATACACTGGTTTATTACTCAGTCATTAGAAAGAGTGAAATAATGCCATATGCAGCAACATGGATAGACTTAGAGATGGTCATACTGAGTGAAGTAAGTCAGACAGAGAGGCAGAAACATCGTAAGAGCCTTTATATGCAGAATTTAAAAAGAAATGACATAAAGGAATTTATTTACAAAACAGAAACAGACTCATGGACTTGGAAAATGAACTTATGTTTGCCAAGGGGCAAGAGTTATAGAATCAGAGAGAAGAAGGAGCAGAGGATAGGAGTAGGAATCAAGGAATCCACTCTGCTGCTGGACAGTGTGATGTCAGAGAGGTGCTAGATCCCTCCAGTATTCACACCATATCAAAATCTCTGAGAGGGTCAACTGCATGGCCAATGATCTTGTCTCTGCTATTCATCCAAGAATCAATATGATGAACCCTTGGATCCTTAAGGTAGCTTGAGTGTCTGTTCCCTACAATCACATGCTTCCCATCACACTGGGCATTTTGTCCTCATTACACAAGTGACTTTCAGGGAGCAGCATTGGACTGTATCTGCACTTTTTCCTCACAAGGGAGCTGTGAACCATGCAGTCGTCTTCAACTGTGAGCACATACGTGGCTTCAATCGGAGCCTTAGCAGACGACGTCAGCTGGCATACCTCCCTCCTTGAAACTCACTATTTCCCTAATATTTCTCCACTCCACTAAAAAACAAGAACTAAGTGGAAAAGAGTCGTGTAATCCTTGTTGGAACCCTTACTTCTCAAAACTGCTTCCTCTAGTCCTAAGGAACAGTCCCCAAGGAGAATCACTTGAGCTGTCTCAGTCTACAGAGATCCCTACACCTTGATGACACAACTCTCCAACTCTATTCTCAATCAGTTCTTGAGCAGTTGGAATGGTGAGCTTGACTTCAACTCACCAGTTCCTTAACTTCCTCAGCTGTTAACCACAGCTTTCCAACCCTGGAACCAATTGCTCTGTGTTAGTCTTAGCACATGTCTGCAAACTCCACACCCCAACTGCTTGCTTTTGATTCAGCCTTCTCTACTGTTTGAGCCTAGGATACCTATTCAGGTTTCTTCACCTCCCTCATCTCAACTGGAGAAGAGGATGAGATTCCACTCAGCTTCTGCTCTAGATACTCCTCAGCTGCAGCTAATGGCACATATCCTCTTACCCAGCCCTGGCACCAATAATCAGTCGGATCTGAAATTTTCACATCACTGCACTAGGAATCAGAAAATCCAGGGTTTAGTCCTGAATCCATTCTTCTCGGATCTCCACAGCGGCTTCTTGCTATGAAGACACTTCCTAAACCTCATTGATGTATTAATTTGCTAGGGCTTTTAACAAAGTGCCGGAACTTGGGTGCCTTAAAATGTTCCTTAGCTTATAGTTGACCATCTTCTCCCTGTGTCTCTTCCCTCTATATGTGTTTGTGTTAAAAATTTCCCCTTTTATAGGACACCAGTTACATTGGAGTAGTGACTCATCCTACCCCAATATGACCTCATCTTAGCTAACGACATCTACAGTGAATCTATTTTTGAATAAGGTCACTTGCTGAGGTCCTGTGGATTAGGGCTTCAATTTGTGAATTGGTGAGACTCAGGAGGGAACAGGAGAGACATAATTCAACCTATACCAACTGGTGATCCCTGTTTTATCTTCTTGCAAGATTGACATGAGACTGAATATAAAAGCATTTTGCAAACTGTAAAGTACTACACAAACACAAAGAATTATTAAGACTTACAGTAGTTAATGGAGTTTGTTTTTTGAGAGTTACAGCACATGGCCATCCTATTGATTATTTTGTATACAACATCAGTCAAGAAGTGGATGTGCTCCTTCCATGAAAGAAAATTTATTTTTTCTGCAAGTCATGTTTCTTTCTCATTTATTGATTTGCATAAAATGCTGCTTAATGGCTTAAATATTTATATTATATGGACTCAGTAAAAGCTTAATTTCCACAAAATAAAAAGGTACATTATCTCTCATTGCAGACAGTCCTTTTTTCCAAGACATTTACATTTCCTTCCCCACCCTACCCCCCCAGAACTTATGTAAATGGATGAGTAGCACAGAAACAAAATATAGTCTGCAGAGGAAAATGTGACTGGAGAAGGGGCTTGTACTTTGAGACCGAATCTTCATCATAAGAGTTTCCCCAAAGCCTAAGTAGTTAGTAGAGGAAAACTTGAAAATCAAACTGCCTGAAATGACAGAGATTTATTATTTCCCCTAAGGAGGAAAGAGAGGGAAAGCTTTCTGATTCTATCCGGGTGCTTATCCTAGATGTTAGTTTTGGCCTCATCTTCTGCCTAGGGAAGGATTGATAATAATCCACCACTATTTTCATAGAGAAGCTACAGAATTTTTTTTATACCTTTGAAAATGGTTTTTTAATTGCACAGTACCTGCGGCTGCTGCAACAAGTTACCACTAACTTAAAATAACAGAAATTAATTTTCTCACAATTCTGAAGGCTACAAGACCAAAATCTTAGCAGGGCTATGGTCTCTCTAGGGGCTTTAGAGAAGAATCAGTTCTTTGTCCGTTCCAGCTCTTGGTGGGTGCCCCAGCTTTCCTGGTCTGTGGTGATATCACTCCAATCTCTGTCTTCACTTTGCCTTATCCTCTGTGTGACTATTTCTTCTCCTCTTCTGTCTGGAATCTCCCTCTTCTCCCTCTTGTAAGGACGCTTGTGATGGCACTAAGGGCCAATAGGAATAATCCAGAATGACATCTTCCTCTCAAAATCCGTAACATAATCACACTCACAAAGGCCCTTTTTTCCCAAATAAGGTAACATTCACAGGATACAGAAACTTGAGGTGGGTATTTTCTAGTGGCAGTGGGGCTACTTTTCATGTATCACACGCAAGTAGAAAAAGGAAAACTGCATACTGTTTTTCACTTCACTAATTTGCAAGCTTTTCCCAAGAAGCCTCGTGGCTGTGAGATGGAAGAGCAGGAGTTGCAGAGGAAGGTGAGCTGTGAGCAATCCTGATCCCCTCTCCCCTCCATCAGACTGAACATTTCTGCACTTCTGTTGAAAAATGGCACCCTGTGAGAAATACCATCTCAAGAAAGGATTCAGGGGCATAAAAGCAAGGCTGAAAACCATTGTGATACTGAAAGTGCTTTTCTGGCTACATAAAATTCACTTGCAAAAGAATTTTTATAAACAGAACATGTACTCCATTGTGGGAGAGTCTTCTTCCCTGGTCAGACAGGGAGCCATGCAATCTATATTCTAAGAGGCACCACAGGACTTGATTTCCTCACCAGGATTAGGGGTCATACAGATCCAGGTAAATCAAAGTCTTCATGGGCCTCTTCTTGATCCCTTATTTGAAATTTTTGGCAATAGTGAGAGGGATTTCTGGCACCCAGGAAGAATAAGAGAGGGCTGGGGAGGCCATTTCTGTGATGTGAATATTTCAAGGCACTGTTTCTTAGAGGAGTATTGCCATTTGTTTAAAAACATTACAGTTCCCCACAAGGAAAAGTACTGTATGATTCCATTTTTAAATCGGTACTTAAAACAGTCCACATGCATAGAGAGAGAAAGAAGAAAGGTGATTGCCAAGACCAGGGGAAAGGGAAGCTCTAGATTCATAGGTACAGAATTTCAGTTTTGTAAGATGAAAAGAGTTCTGTGCATCGATGGTGGTGATTCACAACAATATGCCTGTACTTTATGCCACTGAACTGTACACCAATTAATGGTTAAGATGTTCAATTTTATGCGATGATTAGCATTAACTTGAAGATAGTAATTTTTAGAGGTGAAATTTCAGAAGCTATGTTGCAGACTGATGGGAGTAATATTTTAGGGACCTAGACACATTTTTTTAGCACCCTTAAAATCACGCACAAAGACGAGTAACTAGTCTGAGTAAGGAAGGCCCCGTCCTCAAGCCTGGGAGAGTCCAGAGTGCCTGTTGTGCATAGCCAGGTCTCATTGCTGCTGAAGGAGGAGGTGCTGACGGGGAGCAAGACAGCAGGAGAACGGGCCTAACTGCCCTGTCAACAGGTAAACCGAGGACTTTCCATACCTTTATCCTGGGGGTGGGGGGTGTTCTCAGAGAAGACAGTAGCACCCCACTTCAGTACTCTTGCCTGGAAAATCCCATGGATGGAAGAGCCTGGTGGGCTGCAGTCCATGGGGTTGCTAAGAGTCAGACACAACTGAGCAACTTCACTTTCACTTTTCACTTTCATGCATTGGAGAAGGAAATGGCAACCCACTCCAGTGTTCTTGCCTGAAGAATCCCAGGGACGGGGGAGCCTGGTGGGCTGCCGTCTATGGGGTCGCACAGAGTCAGACATGACTGAAGCAACTTAGCAGCAGCATGTGTATTTTAACACAATTTTAGAAATTTTCTTCTGAAGTAAGGTCAGGGACAATGCTGGTGCTCCACTTAGATCCCACTTGATTCCCGTTTAACCTATGTGCACCCTTTTCCTGTAAGATTTGGATTCTAACAAGCAGCACCCATAGGTTATCTTTGGAGAGCTTCCCTTAGGCTATTGTGAGCCACTCTTCACTCATGAATGCCCAGAAAGTGAGTGGGTGGCCCTTATCCAAATCAAGGGTATTCACTGACGAGGACAACTCTAAGACACAGTTTATAAGCCAGAGTTTGCTTCAGGGTCAGGATGAATGAAGCCTCTGCAAGATGCTGCTTGAGATCTCACTTTTGCCTGACTTCCTCCCATGACAAGTCCCTGTCATACTTGAGAGCCTTTCCTTATGCACTTATGCACATGGACATACACGCACACAGATATACACACGAAACAACATTACTGTTTGCATTCTGACTGAGTCTGAGGGAACAAATTCATGCATCAGGACCAACCATACGATTCACTCACTGAAAAGTATAAAGAGTTATTCTATCTTTTAGAATTTGTTGAATTTTTTTTAACATTCATAAATGTCATCAGGAAGTACGTTAAGAACACCTTAGGAGTGATACAAAATGTTAAGGCACTTCAGTACAGGAGGTAAGTAATTCAGGCTCGAATAACCAAGAACGGCTGCATGGAGGAAGAGACTGGCCCTAGGAAGATAAGAAGGATTTGGTTAAGTGAAGATTGGGGGATGACAACTCAGATAGTAGACAATCATGCCAGAAGTGAAAATGGGAAAATAAGAAACGTGTTAGAGGAAGGTATTAGAGAAAGCATGTTACATGCCATGCTTCCCTAAGCTACTCGGCCCATAGGCATTATGGAAGAAGTCTGAGATCAGAAAGTACTAGGTTATTGCAAGATCGAGACTTAAAGGTGCTAAGCCGGAAGAGAGGGAAAAGCCCGGGGCTAGAATCAGCAGGCCACAGGGGCTAGATGCACAAGTATTTGAAGAGACC
This sequence comes from Budorcas taxicolor, assembly GCF_023091745.1. Classification (NCBI taxonomy): domain Eukaryota; kingdom Metazoa; phylum Chordata; class Mammalia; order Artiodactyla; family Bovidae; genus Budorcas; species Budorcas taxicolor. Next base: position 37,990,516 of record NC_068910.1, read on the forward strand.
AAATTCATAACAGACTTGAAAGAAAATGAGATTTTGAGTATGAAAGGGTAATTTTTAAAAGAGAAAAAAATCATGCTTCTCCTACAAATATAAAATTAAAATGTTTCAAAGATTTTATTTCATTAAATAATGAGAGAACAAGTAAGATGTAAAAAATGAGTTCAAAAGAGAATTCAAAGGACGTATATAGGCGATCCGGAATGCAGACATAAAACTGTTAGCAGATGCATCTAGGCAACTCCACCAGAAGAAAAGAGGTGCATTTGTACTTCAAAAACAAGAATCATTTGCATTACCACTAGTTGTCAACAATTTACAGATCTATTAAATAGTTTGGTCAAAGACAGTAAAAGACCTAGACCCCTATAAAATCAAATAACCAAAGGCTAAGAGGGTTAATGCTTCATATTCAATCGAAAGGACACCCAGAAATCTTGTGGCCATTTCAAAGCCTTTCAACTTTTCCGGACAGTGATCAAATAAGTTTGAGAAACACTGAGTTAAACGAAGCTATCAAGTGTCTTGCCTCAGTCTTTAATGGGTGCGGGGGACTGCCCGTAAAGGCTTAAGTCTTGGGAGCTGCTCGGCAGATATGCAGAGCCTTAGGCACGTTCCTAAGCTCCCTGTCCCGCCACCCTCAAGAATTTTTATAGCCCTTAAAGCCCCAAGATGTCTTGTTTCTGCAACATGTAAGATAGATAATCTTATAGTGCTCTGTACACAATGGTAAGGGTCTGGTGATTGTATCCTGAGGTTAAAAAATAATCCTGTGCATGTCTTAAGTCACGTATTTTATCCTATAAATATTGTAGCCTAATAAAGAAAGGCATCAGCCATTTGTGGTCTGATCCTCTCAACCCCATCTTTTGTCTCTATCTCTTATTTTTCTTAGCGGGGACACTCCGTTCTCTCCCTGTGCAGGTGCAACTCTTGCTTGTGCTGGCCGTGGCAAATGGGTAATATATATTTAGAAACAACAAAAAGAGAACACAGTAAAGACTATTTCCCAAATGTATTTGTTCATGAGACCCCTTATCATGGTGCTCTTTTAAAGATATTATAAAATGTCAATATAGAGCTGCTTAGGAAATCTGCACACAAGTGCTTTAAGCTCTTGAAGCTAACAGAAGGAAAGAGTGGATGTCATCACTTCCTTAGCCTAAGGATCTTCATGGTTTTCAGAGTTTTTTTTCTCATTCCTGAGTGAGCAAATAGCTCCAACAGGTTTCCTGTAACTTGCCCTTATCTTTTCTTGCATTCCCACCTTCCTATCCCACCACATGGTACATAACACAGCTTCAAAGCAGCACATGAAGGACTGAGAGGATTAGATCAGAGATGCTGGAGAGAAAGTATGCTTGTCCTTTCCTCTTCCCCATCCCACTTTTATATCGACATCTGTTATTTGTGTCTGGTGTGACTTGGGCTTGATTACAGATGGAGGCATTTCTCAAAAGAAAGGAATGGTGGCTAGGGTACACCTGCCACATTTCTGTCTGTCAACTTAGCTGTCTATTTTGAGTCTGTAAGAGCACTCACTGAAGAGTGAACAACTGTTCTCATCAGCAGTAAGCTGTTTGGAGTCAAGGATATCTTCTTCTACCCTGGCTGAGAAAACAGAGCTAAAGCACCAAGCCTTCTTTCTGGGCCAAACAGAACTCTTGGTCATTCTGTGGACCAGGGGACAAAGCTTGGCATTTGAAACCAGAAGACTTAAATTCAAGTCCTAAACTCATTCGTTAATTGTATAACGTGAGCCCCTCTTGGAGCTTCTATTTTTAGAAGTTTGCTTTATACATCAAAAAGCAAGTATGAAAATAACACTGAGTTTGGAGGGTTACTGTGAACATCAAACTTGACATTGAGATAACATATATGAAGCACCTACTGTATATCTGGCATATAATAATAACTCAATAAACAGCCCTCCAACTTACTACATTTACTTAAATACAATAAAACATTGTTATTTAGAGAACAGGCAGATGGTGTGCCACTGTTGATGGTACCCAGATGGTTTTACTTGATATATATATTTATTTTTATACATAATGTGAAAAACAATACCTACCCTTTAAACCCATAGTTTCACAGATAATTTTGTTTAGGAAAAAACTAAAGTATATAAGTTAAAAAAACCAAATCAACTATTAATAAAAAGAAAATATTCAGTTGATAGTACTAGAGGTAGAGCATAGATAGAATACACTTGCAAAAGTGGTGAATCAGTAACAGAATTTTGGGAAACACTGATACTATACGTGCTGAGTGGCTCAAAGAAGTTCTAGAAGCAAAAGGTGGAAGCTTCTGGAAGAACACTTCACTACAGAAGAGTTTTCTAAGATACCTGGACAAAAATAGGCTGGACCAGATAAGTGTTCTGCTCTTAGAGACATTCCAGGGAAGATGAGCAGATTTGCCGGCAGAAGTGGCACAGCAGGGATTCACATGTCAGATGGACGATTGGAACACACGGCCATTAAGACCCTTTTGAACCATACGTATCTATGATTAGAAGGACTTCTGCTGTGGGAGCCTACAGATCACAAACAAAAATACTTAATAAGGGACTCCTTGGAAAAGGTAGTCTTCAGTAGGTGAGGGCTTGGAGGTTCTCTGTTGTGTCCTGAGGGTCCCGCCGATGCAGGCACTATGGCCTGCTTCCATCTCTCTCTGCATGCCAATTTCCTGTGAAGGTTCTGCGCTTTCTATTCACTGAATGCTTCCTTTGAGAATTAAGTCCAGATCCTCTGCTGCAGCCATTTCCTTTGGGTAAGAACTATGAGAAGGCACAGGGTAATTAAAGCCCACACTTGCACGCCTGTCTGACTGACTGATGTGTACTCCCCTTTGACTAGGGTCTGATTTGAATAAGAATGCCAGCTGGCAGAGCCAAGAGAAAGCAAAGGCATAGGAAGCCTCTTTAAATTTTAAAAAGGAAATGTCAGACCAGGACCAGGTTGGCATCTTCAGCCACACTCCTCCACCTTCTTCCCGTAAGACCCCCCACACTCAAGACTGAAGACTTGTATAGCATTCCTGGGAGAGCCTCTACAGGGGGAAAAAAAAAAAATATATATATATATATATATATATACACATACATATATATACATATATATATATGACCTCCTGACCTAACTATCCATACAAAACATGTTTTATAGATTGTCAGAGTAGACAACTGCCCAAGTGGAATGCTTTCCAGGGAGCTAGAAAAACCCCTCAGATATCCCCTCCTGGCTGAAATCCCTTTAACAGCTAACCACGTCTTTATAAAGCAACTGTCTCCAGAGAAAAGAAATGCCATGATTGAAATTCAGGCTAAGGTGGAAATGACCAACTTGATTCTAGACTGGAGAATTTTACATTAGGAGTATTACTGCCACTGATGCTACTACTAAGAGGACATGCCAGGCACTATCCTAAGAAATGCTTCCTTTGCACTCACCCTTTTTGCACCCCTGTCCAAGAGGTACAGGTTTTCATTATTCTCACTTTACAAATGAGGGACTTCAGAATTGGGGAAGATGAGGGCTTGTCCAAGTTCACACACCTAGAGATCTTTAACCCGACCATCTGCCTGTAAATCTTTCATTTTAAACTAAGAAAAGTTAAGAGATTATTCAGACCAGCCCCTTTCTTTTAAAAATGAGAAACTGAGACGTGAAACTCTAGAATTAATCTGTCCACCAGGGTGCAGCCGGTAAGTAGAAGAGCTGAAACCCAAATCTAAGTATTTCAGGAAAATCCAAATTCCAGGTTCTTTCTAATAAGCAGGTGAAATGTGACAGGCAGAGACATCAAGAATTCTGGGTGCCTGAAATTTAGAAGACAGAAAAGAGTGACACTGAGAACAATCAGCACATAACACATCTCCTTCACAGTTCTGCCTTGGTGGCAGTGCAGCGCACTGGAGCTGAACCTTTTGAGCCCTTGCTGTTCCATGGCAGCACATTTCTAAGAGGAAGCGTTGTGTTTTGATATCAACAGAGGCACAGGATAGAGCTCCAGGCATGCCGTGTTATCCACAGGGCCTCAGATAAAGTACTACCCCCGCTTGCCTGCAGGGGGAGCAGAGGCTGGCAGAGCAGAGGCCACTTGCCCACAGTCACAGGACCAGGGACCCATAGAACACAAGTTCATATCTAGGTTTTCTATTTACAGCAATTGGGAAAATAGAATGGAGTAAGTCATCAGAGTTTCAGTTGTTGCTGTTTTGGTTTTTTATTATTTTTGCTCATTTTTCTCTGAGAGGCAGGAGAGGAAGAACAGTGTGTTGGCCTTCTAGACGCTGTGTCCTGGCTGTGCTCTCCCGAAATGGCAGAGCCCTGGGGCCCATCAGCAGTGAGCCTGCCTCCCTGGCCATCCCCAGGCACCTGGTGCCACTCTCCCCACCAGGCCAGCTCTCGTAAGGGGCAGCCTTTCTGACTTCCCATGGGAAAGGCTGCCCCTGTGACCTGGAACAGACAAAAGGGTCACTTGGAGAATGGAACAATTAGCTGCTGGGGTGGAACTGCTGTCATCAGTGACCTGGGCCAAAGAGCCCTTCCCCCATCCCAATACTTCAGCCTTCAGGAGGGAGGCTGGGCTTGGAGAAGGTCTTAAGCACTTGGAAGCTGAGAGTCCTAGCATCTGCTGTTACCCACGATGCCAGGTCCACCCAGGTCTTGCTGGCATTCATGGGGGGTGAGTTTGCTCTAAGTAAGCAGCTGGGTTGGAGGGATAAATGCCTCTCGGGGCCTAGGATAGGTCTAGGTCCCAGGGCCTCACTTATCCATGCCAGGGTCCCATGTGAGAGACTGTAGCCATTAATTAGACATCTGGACGATGATTAGAGCCCATGACTTCAACCCCTGTTAGGTTATTTTTGTTTGTTTCTTACTTTTTTTGATTGTTTTAAAACAAATCAAACCCTTCTGAAACTGTCTGCAAATGGAGAAGAAATGTCTAAAGGAGAGGCAGGTAACTAAATGGCAGAGTTCTGGCTCTGAAATCTTACAAACCTGGGTTTAAATCCCTAGTACCTCTCAACTTGTGTCGCTGCTGGGCCACTTCTCAATCTCTCTCTAAGCCTTGGTTTCCTTATATGTAAATGAGAATAATAACACTTCTTATTTGTATTAGAATTGTTTTGATACTACACAATAAATGTTAGCTATTATCATACTGTAATGCAATTCCCTATTCTTTTGTCTGTATTCCCGTGAATAGCGAATCAGATATATAATAGAAACCACAGACTCTCTGCTCACCACTTGATGTAGGCTGAGTTCCCCTAAAAGTCATCCCCTAGACAAGTATTTGAGAGCAAGTAGTTCATTTGAGAAGGCAATGGTAACCCACTCCAGTACTCTTGCCTGGAAAATCCCATGGACAGAGGAGCCTGGTAGGCTGCAGTCCATGGGGTCGCAAAGAGTCGGACACGACTGAGCAACTTCACTTTCACTTTTCACTTTCATGCATTGGAGAGGGAAACGGCAACCCACTCCAGTGTTCTTGCCTGGAGAACCTGAGGGACGGCGGAGCCTGGTGGGCTGCCGTCTATGGGGTGGCACAGAGTCGGACACGACTGAAGCAACTTGGCAGTTCATTTGAAGCTAATACCAGGAAGCACAGGTAGGAAAGTAGGAAAATAGGAAAATAAGGCAAGAATAGGGGAAGGAGCTGATGATGAGAACATGTATCATGTAACCCGGAACTGACAATGACAGTTGAGGTTCCATCCTATTAAGAAACTCTAGGAAGTCACACTTCCCTGTCCCACGTCTCAAGGGGTGGGACTGGGGTGCTTATTCACCAACAACCTTTGGATGAAGGGAAGGGCTAAGCAGATGAGGAAACTGGGCTGTTTATGCACTAACACGTGTTCACCACTGAATGAGGGCTTCTCCCAAGAGGCATTAATTCCCTGGCACTCCCACCTGCTCTGGGCACTGGGTAGAAAACCCTGGGGCAGAGAGTTATGGAGCTTCATAAGACAGCATCAGCATGGACTGCAGCAGCGGATGCCAGAAGGACATGAGCAGGGCCCCAGCAGTCTGCAACTCCTGTCACCTGGCCTTTGGTACATGCCTGACACATGGGTGGTGTGTGGTAAATACTGAATGAATGAATGGCAGAAATAGACACAGATATTGACAACTGTAACACAAGACAATAGTTGATCAGAATCATAAAAGAGGCAATTAAATTAGCAAGGGAGGTCAAAGGGAGATAAAGTTTATTTTTATCTAGGAGTTATTTGAAGGTAAAAGGAGAATGGGGCGGCAGAGGAGGAGATGATTACACAGCATCACTGACTCAATAGGCATGAATTTGAACAAATTTCAGAAGGTAGTAGAGGACAGAGGAGCCTGGCATGCTGCAGCCCAAGGTGTCGCAGAGTTGGACACAACTGAGCAACGGAACAACAACAATAGGAGTTATTATAAAGATTTCTAAGAAGAGATAGCAATTGAGTGGGGGTACTTAAGGCTATGTTATGGGCAGGATTGTATCCCCCAAGAAATTCATATGTGAAGTCCTAGTGCCCAGTACCTCAGAGTGTGATTGGATTTGGCGATAGATTATTTGAAGAGGTGATTAAGTTAAAATCTAATCTATCATCAGTCTAGTCTATTATGACAGATGTCCTTAGAAGACAAGGAAATTTAAACCCAGACAATTACAGAAGATAAGACCACGTGAAGATACAGGGAAAAGACAGCCTTCTATAAGCAAAGAGGCCTGGAACCTATTCTTCCCTCATGAACTTCAGAAGGAGCCAATCTTATTGACACTTTGATCTCAGACTTCTAGCTTCCAACACTGTGAGGATAAAAACATTTCTGTCGTCACACCGCTCAGTTCCTGGTACTTTGTTACAGTAGTCCTAGAAAACTATGCAGGATTTGTAGCTGAGATTCTGCAAGGTTGGGTCTCAGCATAGCAGGTTGCTTGCATATCGTAGAGGCTAAAAAACTTTATTTCATGGTGAATTTAGCTGAGTGGCAAGTGGAGGAAAGGGATTCTAACAGAGACAAGTGCAAGCATAACGGCATGGAGGACAGAAAGTGTGACAGCTGCTAGATACAGCAAGTTCAGTTTGGCTAGAGCCTGAGTGTGGCATGGGGTTGGGATGCTAGATTGTGTTTAGAATGAATCAGTACGGTGTTAAGGAGTGTTGTTTGGCCCCTAGGTCGAGTTCGACTCTTTGTGATCCTGTGAACTGTAGCTGTATATTGTCACCCTGCTTATTTAACTTATATGCAGAGTACATCGTGAGAAACGCTGGACTGGAAGAAACACAAGCTGGAATCAAGATTGCCGGGAGAAATATCAATAACCTCAGATATGCAGATGACACCACCGTTATGGCAGAAAGTGAAGAGGAAATAAAAATCCTCTTGATGAAAGTGAAAGAGGAGAGAGAAAAAGTTGGCTTACAGCTCAACATTCAGAAAACATAGATCATGGCATCCAGTCATCACTTCATGGGAAATAGATGGGGAAAGAGCGGAAACAGTATCAGACTTTATTTTCTGGGCTCCAAAATCACTGCAGATGGTGACTGCAGCCATGAAATTAAAAGATGCTTACTCCTTGGAAGAAAAGTTATGATCAACCTAGATAGCATATTCAAAAGCAGAGACATTACTTTGCCGACTAAGGTCCGTCTAGTCAAGGCTCCTGTGGTCATGTATGGATGTGAGAGCTGGACTGTGAAGAAGGCTGAGCGCCAAAGAATTGATGCTTTTGAACTGTGGTGTTGGAGAAGACTCTTGAGAGTCCCTTGGACTGCAAGGAGATCCAACCAGTCCATTCTGAAGGAGATCAGCCCTGGGATTTCTTTGGAAGGAATGATGCTAAAGCTGAAACTCCAGTACTTTGGCCACCTCATGAGAAGAGTTGACTCATTGGAAAAAACTCTGATGCTGGGAGGGATTGGGGGCAGGAGGAGAAGGGGACGACCGAGGATGAGATGGCTGGATGGCATCACGGACTCAATGGACGTGAGTCTGGGTGAACTCTGGGAGATGGTGATGAACAGGGAGGCCTTGCGTGCTGCGATTCATGGGGTCGCAAAGAGTCGGACACGACTGAGCGACTGAACTGAACTGAACTGAACTGTAGCCCACCAGGCTCTTCTGTTCACGGAATTCCCCAGGCAAAAATACTCAAGTGGGTTGCCATTTCCTTCTCCAGGGGATCTTCCTAACCCAGGGATCAAACCCGAGTCTCCTGCATTGGCAGGTGGGTTCTTTACCATTGAGACACCAAGGAAGCCCCATTAAGGAGTGTGGACCTTGTTAAACGGTGTTGTAGCAATGATCCCCTGCAATAATTACAGTTTCCTGGATCCCTCTTTTGATTCTGGGCTTGACTAGGTGGACATTAGCAAGTGTGGTGCAAGCCAAGTCTTAAGAAACCCTGAGACAGGTTCACTTCAGACAAGCTGTGCCAGGTAAGACTCCTAGACCCAGCGGCCTACTCACATCCAAATACATGAATGAAGCCATCTCTAGATATTCCAGCCCAAAGGAGCCAACCCAGACCAGAAAAAAAACCCACCAAATTGCTAAAAGTAATATTGATTGCTTTAGTCCACTAAGTTTTGAATGGCTTATGGTGAAAGCCACTTAATATAATAGGGAAGTCACTGAAGGTTTCTGGAGGTGGCAAAGGGGTATAACTGAGGTTTTATGATTAATCTGGAAACAGTGTGCATGATTTAGAAGGCAACTGTTACAGCTATTCTCTAATAGGATTAGGTAAATCAATCTTTTGCTCTGCCTTCTGTGGATTTCTCTGGCACCAAGACCAAGATGAGGCCAAGCACTGGAAACCTTGATTATATAATGGATCCGTCATCTAGAGCTACAATTCACAATGACTGTGAGATCTGCTTTTTTGGACCTAAATTTCTCAAGCAAGAAGCAAATGTCAGAGGTGGAATCCCAAGGTAACAGAGCAATAGAATTATTATCAAATGCCAAAACAAGAGGGAGCAAAACAAAATAATGTAAAATTCATAGTGTCTGAACTGCAGGGGAAAAACAGTCTCAGTTGGAGTTTGGGTCAGACTAAAAGAATGGCTCTCACAACTCAGAGACAGAGCACATGTCTGAGCTGACTGTGGCATGTTCTTTAAAACTGCTTGGTCCTGACTCTTTTAACCTTGGGAGACAGCCAGCACCACCTGGCATAACTGGAATGTGATGAAGATTTGGGGGATTATTTTTACTTCAGAGCTATGACAAAAGGCTAAGTGAGAAAGGAGATGGGGACTTCCTAAAGACTCTACCTGCCAATGCTGGATATGCAAGTTCAGTCCCTGGGTTGAAAAGATGCCCTGGAGAAGGACATTGCAACCCACGCCAGTATTCTTGCCTGAGAAATTCCTTGGACAGAAGAGCCTGGTGGACTAGAATGCATACAGTTGCAAAGAGTCTGACATGACTGAGTGCCTGAGCACAAGAAAGAAGGTATAGATCATTTCCTGATATTAGCCATCATATTCTTCTCCCTAACTTTTCTAAGAACTTGGTGCACTGTGTCATGCAAACAAATTCTACATAGAGACAGGATTCCATAACAGGGCTCTTCATTTTGGAAGACCACCATATTTCCAATCAATCAGAGTACTCCTCCCAGCAATTTTGTCCTGCAGCACTGGGCTATGTGTTTCTGGTATTCACAAGCAGCCCAACCAAAGCCATGGGAACAATGTGACTTCCCAGAGAGTCAAAGCAAGCCAGAAGCAGAAGCTAAATCAGAAACCATACCTTCATAAACCATACCTCCTGTGTGACTTCATCCACAAAGCCAGTTCTACCCCAACTTAGCTATTCATAATTCCCCCAAAGATGAGAATGAGGATAATTCATGAAACTAGAGAAACTGCATGCTTTGTTTTCCACTAAATTCCAGTGTACTCTTTAGCATGGCAAACCACAGGAGGCTTCAGCTGAGATACAGGGCAGAGAGACAGTGAAAAATTTGGGTCTAGCTCTGCTAAATTGGTTTCACCCTAAAAAAAAATCATAATCCACTTTAATTATGATAAAGAACCCAGAAATGATTCTCTTTCTACCCCAAATTCCCTCTACACACACATTTTTTAACTTCAAAGGAAGTTGATCCTCTGATTACTGGTAAGCAACATCACTGACGCATGTGTTGAGAGCGTGAGTCTTTGTGTCTCTATGGAACCAATTATCTGCAGGGCTGGAAAATTAAGAAGCTAAATTATGTTTCCGTGGATGCGTGTTCAGATGCTAGACATTAGTGCAGAGTTGAGAGCTATAATAATCCTCTCCAGATAAGTCCTCATCAAAACACAGGACTTCAACAATCTGCTGTCTTCACTTGCTGAGGATGTAGGGCTTCAGGTTCAGGCCAGTATTATGCACAAGGCCTAAATTTAGTGACATTTTCATGAATTTTCTCTAACAGAGTTTCATACATATCTCACACAGATTGTTAAGGGCACATTTCCTTTAAGTGGGACTAACTGGTTTCTGAACTTGGCCAGCTGCTCACATATAGATATTTGATATCATAGTCAGCTTCGAGTGAGATTGATGGGTTTTTGAATCTGTGACAAGAAAGCCCCAACTGAAGCATGTGCTGTGCTGAGCTTAGTCGCTCAGTTGTGTCTGACTCTTTCTGACCCCACGGACTGTAGCCCATCAGGCTCCTCTGTCCATGGGGATTCTCCAGGCAAGAATACTGGAGTGGATAGCCTTTCCCTTCTCCAGGGCATCTTCCCAACCCAGGGGTTGAACCCAGGTCTCCTGCATTGCAGACAGATTCTTTACCAGCTGAACTACCAGGGAAGCCCCAAATGAAGCATAGTAGAGGGATAACAATACAGTCTTAGGAGAAAGGAAACAACAATAGCCCCAAGTTTTAGTATTAATATTATAATATTAAATACTATGGCTAATGTTATCAATAGTAATAGCAGATAATATCTTTTGAGCTCTTGGTAGGTGCCTATGTCCAAATACCAGCTTCATCACTAACTGTTGGTTTGACCTAGGAAACTTACTGTATTAGTTTCCAGAGCTGCTGAACAAAGTATCAAACTGGGTGGATTAAATACAAATTTATCTGACAGTCCTAGAGGCTAGAAGTCTGAAATCAAGGCACCTTCAGGGCCATGATCCATCCTTTTCGGCCTCTCCTAGCTGAGGGTGTTTGCTGATGAGCCTCGGGATCCTGTGGTCTGTAGATGCGTCGCTCCAGTCACACGGCCATCTCCCCTCTGCGTTGGTTGATCTCTGTGTCTAAATTTTCCCTTTTTATAAGGACACTTGTCATACTGAATTAGGGCCCACTCTAATGACCTCATTGTAACTTGATTAGCTCTGCAAAGACCCTGTTTCCAAATAAGGTCTCATTCTGAGACACTAGTAGCTAGGACCTTAACATACGTTTAGCCGAGATGGAAGGGGACACATTTCAACCCATAATAGTTACCTAACCTCCCTTCTACACTCATTTCCCTTCGCAGAATGAGGATGGGATGAGTACTGACCTCCCAGAGCTGCTGAGAGGATGAAATGAGATAATGTATGTAAAGTGTATCCACTATATGCATAATGCCTGGCATATAGCTGGAAGGCAGGAAATGTTAGCTATTATTATCATCAAAGTGGGGATATAGATCCTTAAAGCTCAGTTTGTTTCACTTTGCTTTACAGAGGAGAAGCCCATGCTGATAATATTTTCCTCCATCTCTAAAGGCCATAATGATTTTTCATAACAGTATGAGTTGATTTTGACATCTCGTATTTTACCAATGTGTTTGCAAAAAAAATTTACTTTTAATTTGAATAACGCTATCTATTCAAACTATGATAAAATCACTTTGAATAAATACCTTACGCGTGGCAAGTAAATAAACCTTGAAGGTTAAAACTGTAATCAATTTTGAAAAGGTTAGTAAATCTTCTAGATTATCTCTAAAATATGAGAAATAAAGGCTCTAAAATGTAATATTAAGGACTTCCATTCTCCTAACAATGCTGATAGAGGTTAAATATATTGCAGATACTGGGAGACTGCCTCACAACACTGAAAAGAGCATGACTTTTAGATTCAAGTATATCTGTGCTCACCTTGCAATGCTACTGCTAATGACTCTTATGGGACCAGGGGGAAGTTACTGAACATTTTTTATTTCTGATTTCATCATCCATGAAATGAGGATAATAACATTCTCTCAAAAGTAAGACAGCCTAACCACTGATGGATAATGGATAAACAAAATGTGGTATATACCTATCATGGAATATTATTCAGCATTTAAAAAGAAGGACATTCTGACACATGCTACAACATGGATGAAAGTTGAGGACATCATATGAAGGGAAATAACCCAATCACAAAAAGACAAAAACTGCATGATTCCGCTTATATTATTCTATATGGATAATCAAATTCATAAAGACAGGAAGTAGAATGGTGGTTGTCAGAGGTCGGGGGGAGGGGGTTGGGGAGTTATTATTTAGTGGGAGTAGAGTTTCACTTTTTCAAGATGAAAAGAGTTCGGGAGATGCATGGTGGTGAAGACTATGCAACAATGTGAGTATACTCAACGCCACTGAATTGTACTCTTTTAAGATGGTACTTTTTATGCCATGTGTACTTTACTACAAGTTTTTAAAATATATTTTCAAAAATTGAAAAGAAAATGTTAGAAGGCCTAAGTAAAGCCACTAATTAGTATCTGGCATATATTTATAACAGGTAGCAATAGACACATCCCATGATTAATACTCTCCTTCCTCCCCCCAACAATTCTTGCAAAAAGAAATGGTGTGTGTGTGCCCATAGCAATTCAGTGTAGAAGACTGCAGATAATCCACTAACATTTGATTTTAAAATGAACCTAATTAAGGAGGTAGAAGACACTGGATAAAGTGATAGGAAAACTAGTCCATGTGCTACTATTACCTTGTTCTGTGACTTTGAGCGAGTCATTTAGCTTCTTTGAATCTATTTTCTCATCTGTCAAATAAGAGGGTTGAACTAGGTGATCCATATTACATCCCAGTCCTTAAAAGTTTTCATTACATAAATAAAGCCAAGATGTGGTATTTACAAATGAAGAGTCATAGCTTAGTATGCTAATACGTCCGCTTCATGAGGAAAATAGGAGAGGTGAAATAGATATCTTTCGTTATGCTAGCATGGTAAATTGACCAAAGGAAGAGAAATTGATTTAAAAACAGGATGAAACGATCAGCCAATAGCAAAATGTTACGCTATTTCAATGTTACTGTATTTAAAAGAATATAGCTTTGCAAGATGAAAAAGTTCTAGAAATCTTTACCTAACAAAATACATATAATAAACACTTTACTGTGCACTTAAAAATGGTAAGTATGGTATATTTTTTATTAAGTGGTTTTTTTTTAACTGCAGTAATAAAAAAATAGAAAGAATGTGGGCACATGATTTTCTTTCTTTGACCTCTCTTCTCACAAACAATACCAATGGCTTGAAAATTTTCTTAGGCAGCAAATTTATTCTTCAAGGGAAGTTTTATGGGAAAATGACTCTTAAAAACAAACAAACCAACTGAAAATGGACTACTAGATGGAGGGGGACTAAACTTCCCAGTCAGGGTCTCTCCTCCTTGTTCCCTGGCCTACCCCTGAGCCCGCTGAGGACTCCTAGGTCTGCAGCAGGTGAGTTTGGAAATCAATGCTGTGTCCTCTGTAAAGAAATGTAGACGCCATCTCAGTGCACTCAGTTTGAAATTAATCAATAATGGTAGAGCTTTACCAGTCTAACCCCTACAATCCATCTAACCATTTACTATAAGTAATGATTAAGTGGACCTGAGAGGAGGTATTTCATCTGTTTCCATGAAGAGAGTTCATGGATGTAATAGAGGGGGAAAGAAAGCATCAGTGTCTGCTGCGTTCACTAATCCCAGAGTTTAGCACATGCTTAGTAAAGACATGCATAAATGATTACATTCCAGAAGAGACCCAAGCTCTAGGAAAGACATATCTAGAAAAGAAGTGTATTATTCATTAATTCATTCAAAATAAATGATTTCTTTACCATCAACTATATTCCAGTCCATTGTACACACTAGGGATAAAAACATAAATCAGTTTCTACACAGAAGGAATTCAGTGTCTGGTATGAGAGACGTGTTTCAGCAGATCATTCTAAAAATATTGTGGGAAATGAAGGAAAATTATGCACAGAATGTTATGGCAATGCCAGACCAGCTGAGAAGGAGGCAGAGAAGGTTTGCTGAAGTAAGGAAAGGAGAGCTAGTAGGCCAATGATGGGAAGAAGATTGGGCGGCCAGCCCTAAACATGAGTGCATGTGAGGGAGCCTTGGAATACTGGGGCCACAGAACATGCATAGAAAGAGAGAAATGGGAAAGATGAAGCTGAAGAGCTGGGTCGCGGTGAGCCTGTGCATGAGTAGGGCTCTGACTTTGCCTGGCCTCTTTCATCCATCCTAGGGAACCTCCAAGTGATACTTCCATGAAAACTCAGAATTTGTAATCCATAGTTTACTTGTACTCCATGGAGTAGGCAGGGAGAAAGAGCAAAGAAGATGGCTAAAAAGAAAAAGCAAGGAACATTTCACTTCCTCAATGGAGGCAACCATAAAAAAAAAGAAAATCATGACATGACATTTTCCCATAGAAGTTTGATTTACTTGGCATCCAGAAGGCCTGATCAGGTCTTAGATCAGTCCCTTCAGGTACTCTCAATACTTTCCACTCTTGCAACGTGTCACTTCCCAGCTCTCTTTAATAAAGACATTCACTTATGATCCCATTTTCTTACCAAACGTTAGAAAACTTAGGCATCATTTCTCTGCAGGGCAATGCGAACACCTGAGTAGTCTTCCTCTGGTCTGAAGGGGTGGGCAGTGAAGGCGGGTGGTGCTCTCCAGAGTTTGAGTCAAAATTCTGGCTCTAAGTGAGGGACTTCTTGGTACCAGTTTTCCTTTCCAATATGAACGGCCGCAGCTAAACATCAAATGAGCACAGAAAATGAAAATGACCTAGGGAAGACTGGAATTAAAATCTGATAGGAAAGACCTCAG
Source organism: Budorcas taxicolor (assembly GCF_023091745.1). NCBI lineage: Eukaryota > Metazoa > Chordata > Mammalia > Artiodactyla > Bovidae > Budorcas > Budorcas taxicolor. Next base: position 38,005,589 of record NC_068910.1, read on the forward strand.
AATTCTCACTACTGTTTCTAAGAAAAAGAAAAAAGTATGTATATCTTAAGTTTTAAAATCCTTTAGTTGATAAAAATCAATGCACTGCTTTGTTCCACGCCAGAGTACATGCACTTTTCACGTGTCAAGGCACACTTCAGGAACCCAACAGTCCCATTTGCTATACGCAGACCACAGGTTACTGGGAGAATAGGGATTTCCGAATCAATGAAACTCAAAAGCAAATATCCTTTTGGGGTTCCCAAATCAATGTTCTAGAATCTGAATTATATTGGTAACCAGGGAGAAGCAAGCATTCTACTTCATTGCTCAAAGTCCTAACATTTCCCTTGTGAATTCAATTCTCAATTTCAATTAATTAAAGAAGGAAGAAAAACATATTGAAGTCTTAGAGTCTTCTAGTGTCCCCCTTTTTCATTGTCTGAATAGCAAAGTGAAAGTGAAAGTCGCTTTGTCCAACTCTTTGCCACCCCTTGGATTGTATAGTGCATGGAATTCTCCAGGGCAGGATACTGGAGAGGGTAGCCTTTCCTTTCTCCAGGGGATCTTTCCAACCCAAACTACTATATTATTCAGGACAATAGGTTTTGCATATATTATCAGATAAACCTAAATCATTTTTGTGACTAAATTTAGATTACTGATTAAATGATACTTTGGGGGAAAAGTTTAATTGATTTTGGTACCAATACTGGAAAAGATGGAGGGCAGAAGAAGAAGAGAGCTTGAGAGAATGAGTAGGCTTGATGGCATCACTGATGCAATGGACATGAACTTGGGCAAACTCTGGGAGATGGTGAGGTACCGGGAAACTTGGCATGCTGCAGTCCATGGGGTCGGAAAAAGTCAGACACAACTGGGAGACTGAACAGCAACAACCAATACTCAAGAAAAAAAGTGCTTCTACATTTTCAGTAAAACTACAACAAACTTTTTTGATAAAAATAGAGACATGGTTAAAGTTTGAAAATAAAAGTTTGAAGCCTTACATTGAAAAACAAAAGATGACAGATCCACAATTCTATGAATTGGTGTAACAACTTATTATTTTAAGGCTTTGTTTTTTAGAACAGTTCTAGGTTCACACAGTTTTAGGTTCACATCAAAATTGAGTAGGAAATTCAGAGTTCCAAGGTACTCCAAACCCTGCCACACGCATGACCTCCCTCACCCATCCCCCACCAGAGTGCCATATTCATTGCAATCAATGAACCTATACTGACACATGATTATCACCCCAAGTTTATATTAGAACTTGCTCTCGGTGTTATACATTCTATGGGTTTTGACAAATGGATCCGCACTACAGTGTCATACAAAATGCTTTCACTGTACTAAAAATCTTCTGTGCTCTACCTATTCATCCCTCCCATTCTTCATCCCTCAGACAACTTCTGATTTTTTACTGTCTTATAGTTTTGCCTTGTCCAGAATGTCATGTAGTTGGACTCATACAGTAGTAACCTTTTCACATTGACTTCTTCCACTTAGCAATATGCATCTATGTATGTTTCCTTCACATTCTTTCATGACTTGATAGCTCATTTAGTTTTAGTGTTGAATAATATTCCATTATCTGGATGTATTATACCACAGTATATTTATTCATTCACCTATTGAAAGACACCTTTCGAAGTTCACCTTTCAACCTTTGTTTTTGTTCAAAAACAAAGCCTTTGGTCATCTCCAAAGTCAATAATTCATTTTTAATCTCCAGTTTTAAAAAAAGTAGCTATCTTAGCTCAATTGTTATCTTTATTTCCTCATTGAATTTCTGAGGCAACTCAGCCGTACTCTTAACAGATGTGTGAATTCCCAACGACAAACAAGGCTGCATGATTGGCTTTGCTTGCTTCCTCTGAAAAGTAACTCACTATTTTCATAAGGCAGCCCATTTCATTACAGGATGTCCCTAATTATTATTAAACAGTTCTTCCTAATGGCTTACTCATCTGCATCTCTCAAAACATTCCTTGTTCCTTTCCAGTATATTTTCAAATGTATTTTTTAATCAAAATCTCAGTATTTTTTCTATTGTTTAAAGGGGAAAAACAGAATTATTTTATTTTTTTATCCACTTTTGCAATTTATTTTCTTGAAATATTCACAACAATCATAGATTTTCAGACAACTAACGTGACCTCTGACACACTTTTTTTCCTTCTAGATAAGCACTGCTAACCCTTGAAGCTTTCTCTCACAACATCATTTTGAGTCTCCCACATCATTCTGGCCATCCTCTAAACATGCTTCTTTTTTATAAATATATTTTTTTCTTCAGACTTGGGCACAATCTTCCATGAGTAATTGGGGGGATGCTGAGGAGAGGAAAACAATTATCTCTCGTGTGAAGAATATACCTTCCAATTACTGCAGTTGGAGGCTGAATCAGCTTTTCTGCCACACTATTCTGAGCCCACATTAAACCTACAGTTAATTAAAACTCACTCCTTTTCCAACTGCTCCATGGTACCTCCTCACATCTTCGTCATATTCTCCATCTTAAATTTTGTCCTGTTACTCTTAGACATGTTATATTAATCTGAAAAGATAACTTTGAAAACTTTCTCTACTATCCAAAGTATCAACCCTCTCACTCTGTTTTATGGTACTTGTGGTTTTGATCAATTGCCTTTAATTCATTCATCCACTCATTCATTCATTCAACCAGTACCAAGTGTCGATTATGGTGTCAGGCTCTGGGCCAGGTTCTGGGGCTACATGACACACATAAGTCTCTATTCTTAGGAAACATATGGTGTAGTGTGAATATCAGATTATAACTGATCACACTAATACATGTGTAGTTACAAACTGATGTAACTGTTCTGAAATTTTTAAAATGAAATTGTATTAATGATTAAAACAAAGTAACCTAGTATGGATATAAGCAGGGAAGTGGTAATGAAAGGCTTTCCTAGAGAAATGGTGGTCAAGCTGAGACCAAAAGGACAAGTAGAGGTGATTAGACAAAGGTGTGGGGTGGAAAGTATTTCAAACAGAGAAGTCCTAGAAGAGAAGGAAGCATATCATTATTCAGGGACCTAGCCGAGGCTGGAGTGATCTGGAATACAGAGTGATGGTCACGGGAGAATCATGCCACAGACATACGCAGGAGCAGACCCTGTAAAGTCTTTGTGGGATGGATTGATGATTTGGCTGTGCTCTGTGCTGTGCTGTGCTTAGTTGCTCAGTCGTGTTCAACTCTTTGTGACCCCATGGACTGTAGCCCACCAGACTCCTCTGCCCATGGAATTTTCCAGGCAGGAATACTGAAGTGAGTTGCCATGCCCTTCTCCAGAAGATCTTCCCAACTCAGGGATCCAATCCAGGTCTCCTCCATTGCAGGCAGATTCTTTACCATCTGAACCACCAGGGAAGCCCAAGAATACTGGAGCGGGTAGCCTATCCCTTCTCCAGGACAGCTTCCTGATGCAGGAATTAAAACAGGGTCTCCTGCATTACAGGTGGATTCTTTACCAGCTGATTCATTACCAGTTGCTATTTGTTCTTGTTACTTTTCTTGAATGCTACTTACTTCTGTACAATTTCTACACATAGTAAATAGCTAATTCATGTTTATAAGTTGTATAAGTAGCCACCTCTAAGAGTTCCCTACTGAATAAGATTAATGTTTTTGCTAGCACTGAGCTCTATGTAGTAGGCACAACAGGAACACCCAGTGATTATAAGACTCGGTTTCCTTAGAAAGGATGCTGTGGAATCTTTTATGTTAGGAGTCTTTACACACTGCAGAAACCAAACTAGGGCATGTTCCCTAATGTTTTAGGACAGCATTCTCCAAAATGTGTTTCACACTACTTTGGTTGTTGTTGTTCATTCACTAAGTTGTGTCTGACTCTTTGAGACCCCATGGACTGCAGCACGCCAGGCTTCCCTGTCCTTCATGGTCCCCTGGAGTTTTCTCAAACTCATGTCTGTTGAGTCAGTGATGTTATCTAACCATATCCCATGAAAAGGAAATACAAGTAGGCAAAGTGGTTTCTTGAGGAGGCCTTATAAATAGCTGAGAAAAGAAGAGAGGTGAAAGGCAAAAGAGAAAGGGAAAGATATGCTACTTCTGAGTTATATTCAAAAAAGTTAGTTGAAAAGGTGTCCCTTGGCCATATATGCTTCAAAATATCAGGTTATGTATGAATTCAATTTGCAGAACTTCTCAAAGCATTAACCTATTGATAGGTACACCATTTGTTTACCAATGCTAAGAATGTAGCATATGCCATACAACAAGCTAACAGAGGTATGCTGGCAAATGTCTAAAAGCCAGCTCTCTAAGGAAAAAGAAATCAGACGCTCCAACTTGAAGTGTTTGCCAATCTCTATAATGTATAGATTCCCACATGGTAGATTTCAAGCTATCAAAGTGACATCACTGAACCTGGAGTAAGGTTGAAATGCATGCACACCATCAGCCCTTTCCAGCCAATTCAAATTGGCTTCAGCACAGTGGGTATTAACCAATGATGAATAAAACAGCCATGGTATCTACACTTGTATAGCTTACAGTTTAATGCAGGCAACAGAAAATAAACAGATTAATAAGCCAATATATAAATCTGAATTGTAAAGGGGATGGCCAAGGGGAAACACAGAGCCCTATGAGACAGGGAAGCTCTGGAGACTCAGGAGGTGTCACATGAGTCCCCTCCAAAGAAGACATGTTAAGACCTAAATTATTAGAAGAAGCTTGTCAGATGGAAAGGGAGGAGAAAAGCATTTCAGGTGAGAGGAACAGCATGTGCAAAAACATTACCCTGCAAAGAATATGGCCATTTAGCAGACTACGAAAGCCAGTGTGTCTGGACCAAGAGAGCAGGGGAGAACGACAGCAGACAGAGCTGTGATGGTAAGTGGCTCCATACGCGTGACCTTGGGCCTCCCAGAAGGGAGTTTGGATATTAAAAGGCAAAAAGAAGCATCTGAAGATTATTTTTGTTTTAAGAAGAAGGGAACTATCCTTTGAATTTTACAAGCTCACTTTGGCTGTTGTGTGGAAAAGGGCCTGAAGCATTTCCCATTGGTAACTGACAGGGAGCCATGCTTTGTCTCGGGTTCTTTCTTGGGGGACTCTTAAAGTGCATTTTGGAAAATATTATACTGGGAGTTTTAAAGATGCGTGTAATTTTTTGTTTGTTCAGTTGCTTAGTTGTGTCTGACTCTGCAATCCCATGGACTGCAGCATATTAGGTTTCCCCGTCCTTCACCACTTCCTGGAGCTTGCTCAAACTCATGTCCACTGAGCTGGTGATGTCATCCAACCATCTTGTCCTCTGCTGTCCCTTCTCCTCAACATCAGGGTCTTTTCCAATGAGTCAGGTCTTTGTATCTGGTGGCTAAAATATTGGAGCTTCAGCTTCAGCATCAGTCCTTCTAGTGAATATCCAGGATTGATTTCCTTTAGGATGGACTGGTTTGATCTCCTTGCAGTCCAAGGGCCTCTCCAGAGTCTTCTCTGACACCACAGCTCAAAAGCATCAATTCTTCAGCATTCAGCCTTCTTTATGGTCCAACTCTCACATCCATACATGACTACTGGAAAAACCATAGCTTTGACCAGATAGACCTTTGTTGGCAAAGTAATGTTTTTGTTTTTTAATACGCTGTCTAGGTTTGTCATAGATTTTCTTCCAAGGAGAAAGTGTCTTTTAATTTCATGGCTGCAGTTATCATCTGCAGTGATTTTGGAGCCCAAGAAAATAAAGTCTGTCACTGTCTCCATTGTTTCCTCATCTATTTGCCATGAAGTGATGGGACTAGATGCTATGATTTTTGGTTTTTGAATGCTGAATTTGAAGCCAGCTTCTTCACTCTCCTCTTAATTAGTTAACCTTATTTTTCAACCTCTCATGTGGCAAGGAACAAATTCTTAAGCATAATTAATAGAAGCTTGTTCTTCGCTACTCCCTACCAAACCATCCCAAGCTTTCCCAAAAGGCTCACTGCAATCCCTAGTACTTCTACATATGATTAAAATGAAAACAGCTTTTAAAAAAATGTGAATAGAAAAACCTAGAGACACTGAAGTTTCCAAGTCAGATGACACTGGCTGTTGACGGTTATATCTAAAGCTTTGTTGTTGTCACAAAAACAGATGCAGCTGGTTCCAAAGTGGCACCATGCAGCAGGATGTTCTGAGACAATGGAAAGTTCTGTATTTTCTCTGTGCAGCCTTGTCGTTGCTAGCCGCATGTATCTCCTGAGCTCTTGAAATGTGGTAATGTGATTGAGGCACTGAATAAATCTAAAATTTTATATAAACTTTGAAAGTTTATGTAGCTTTAATTCATTTTAATTAAATTTAAATAGCCACACATTACTTTGGCTACCGCAAAAGATGCTGCAGTTCTAGAAGATATTAATGGTAAAGCAAAAAGTGGTGACATCTCACTTTTTATGGCTAAATGAAACCCCTGCCCCCAAATAAAGTCAGTCCCACGGGAGAGTGGTAACACACTGAAGGCATTGTAAAGGTCACTGCAATTTAATCTTTGAATGCTATTTTCTGCACCCCCGCCCCCCAACATCTTTTCCTGTTTAAAGCCATATATACACAGGAGAACTTATTAATATCTCTAAATAATAGATTAGTGTTATTTATTACTTGTACTTGTGTGCTCATTTTCTCCTAAAAATATCACCACATTTTAGACATAAAGCCTTCCTCTTTGGTGGAAGACAAAAGTTGGAAGGCAATAGAGAACAGAATTGTCTTGTGACTTTGTTTTGTCAATATGTAGCTGCAACTGACGGACACAGCAACTGTTACCTGCACTCCTATTTTTCATGTCAGTACTCAGAGTTCCTTTAAATCTGCCTTAAGCTCCCCAAGCCCTTTTAAATTACATCATACCAAGTCAATACCCAGGATAAATGGCTGGGAATATATAGTCCATTAGAAATTCCCTACTGACCTTTTATTACAAGGTGTTTCTCAAAACATTCTGTTATTTGGTGAGATAAATCTTTCTTATTGATTTCACTCTTTAGCACCCCAATCATGAAGAACTGAACTTATAAATGGTCCAAGGCAAGGGGTTACAATTTGCTGTGTTCAAATGATGCTGTCATTGTCTATTGCTTTCCTTCATTTCTTCATTATTGTCCTTGCCTCCTTCCTCATCTGTTCAACAAATTTCTCCTGAGAGCATCTTATGTGCCTGAAACAGCAGCAGGGGCTGGGGATGCAACCAGTTAAGACAGAGAGGTCTCTATCTACATTCACGGAGCAATGGATCACTACCAGACACAAGACAGCATGCTGGGCAGCATGGGGACGTCAACAAACAGGTTTGGGAAAGAGATGAACATACATGTCTGAAAAAAGAAAAGGGGAATAGAGAGATGGGCTTAGAGGACCAGCACATGGGGCTCAAATTTCATCCAGAAATTTAGTCTTTGTAACAAAGAAAAGAAAACTATTCCCCAGAATTATCTTTAAGGTTCACAGAAAGAGCTATTTGAAAATTATTGAAAATAGCATCAAGGCAAATCTTACTTCATCATCACATAAAGCGGTTATCATACAAGAGCATGGTAGAACAGACAAAATCTCTTTAAAGAGGCTTATGGTTTAAGGTTGATATGTAGACCATTAAACCATCCCTAATCTAATGCTGACTAGATAGTCTAAAATCCTTAACCAGGCATTCAAGACTCTCCAAAATTTAGCTCTTACTTTTCCAAATTTGCACCTCTCTACCCTTCTCAGGAACCTTTAGCTACAACCAGATGGGTCTATTCACTGTGTCCTGAAATGTTTGAGGATTTATTGGTTTTCTTCCCAGATTCTTGGTAATTCTTCAAAGCCTAATTTATGTCATCTCTATATAGCTATATCTGATCACCCCAGCTTCTAAAGGATGATCTCTTTCTCCTCAGAACTGGTCAGGTACCTTGTGAACATGATAAATTCTTGACAGTGATAATTTATTACTTTGCAGATAGCAAATTTAACAGGTATGTATGTCGAAGTCATAAGAGAAATGTGCCTCAGAGCCTACTTTTCATTAGTAACACATATGCCTATACATTTATGGTGTATAAAGCATTTTGACAAACCTTACTGCATTAAACATAAGCCTCACTATAATCCAGTTATGTTAGTATTTTCTTCAACAGTGTATAGAGGTGGATCCAGAGGCCCAAAAAAGGAATCCAACCCATCTGATTCACTTAATCCAATTCATTCAGTGAGTAAGATAATGTGTTAGTCACTCAGTCGTGTCCAACTCTTTGAGACCCCATGGACTGTGGCCTGCCAGGTTCTTCTCTGCATAGCTGAGTTTAAAATGAGGACTTTTGACTCTAAGTCAAATGCTCTTTCTAGTAACAGTGAACAGTTTTTAAACCTAGGACCCTTGGTAAATTTGCCTCTGTGTGCTCCAGATAATTTTGGTCACCAAGTAGTTATTTTATGGATATATATGGAAAAACTGATTTATTTTTGATTAATGAATAAAATGAGAGAGGTCTCTTTCAAAATCAGCTTCTTCAGTACCACAAAAGAAGTGGGCATGGGGATTCATCTTTGCTAGTGCCATCCAGGATAATTTTTGAATTAAAAAAACAACTACAGAAAGAAATTTCCTATGATTTCGACTGTGGCTGCTCCAAATACTTCTGAGTCACCTAATATTTAGATCTGCTTTTCCTAATGGTTTCAGGACAAACTATCCAATCCTTTATGATTTAACAGCTCCTTCATAAATGGAAACAGGTCAGAACCAACTATTAATACCCAGGCGGATTCAGAAACCACCCAGATGGGTAATTTCAATGTGAATACAAAATTTTTTAAAGAGCTACAGAATGTCACATACAGAATTAGCAATACAAAAGAGATAGAAGGCATTTTTGAAAAGTTTCTTTTTTCTGTGTATCACCTGTACATTTTAAATAGAGCTTCTACAGCTTACACATGAATTCTACTTTCTAAGCAAGAAACATCTTGCCTCACCGTTAAGCATGCCTCTGGGTTAGGCATGCTTAATCATAATAGCTTCCACTTGCCAAATGTGTGAGCTGTGTTATGCCCTGTGCGGGAACTGTTTTACTCCTCACAATAACTCTGTGAGCTCCATGCTATAAGACTACTCCTGAGGAGGTGTGTGGACTTTCCATGCCAAGCACTTCTGACATTGCTGCTGCTGCTAAGTCGCTTCAGTCGTGTCCAACTCTGTGCGACCCCATAGACGGCAGCCCACCAGGCTCCTCCGTGCCTGGGATTCTCTAACTGCCTGCAATTAGGGGAGATCCCGCAGGTTACAGGCTCCTTCCCACAAGACTGCCCCCCGACTTCAGATGCAGATCTCCCTCTTCAGATGGCATCTAAGTAGTGGGTCCCCAGATGACTCATATTTCTATCCCATTTGGCTAAAGATGAGTGATTCCTACAATCTCTACCCTCGAGTTCTGTCATTCACCAGAGTGGTTCACAGAACTCAGGAAAAGTTTATTTACTACTGCTGACTTAGTACAAAGGATATTTTAAAGGATACAAAAGAATAGCTAGATAAAGAAGTACGTAAAGCAAAGTCTGGAAGGATCCCTAGTGAAGGGCTTGTGTGTGGATTTGGGGCACATCATCACCACCATCCCTGTACACAAACGTGTTCACCAACATCAAAGATCTCCAAACTCCATACTTCGGGGGTTTTTACGGAGACTTCATTACATAGGTATAACAGATCCAACCAGTCCATTCTGAAGGAGATCAGCCCTGGGATTTCTTTGGAAGGAATGATGCTAAAACTGAAACTCCAGTACTTCGGCCACCTCATGCGAGGAGTTGACTCATTGGAAAAGACTCTGATGCTGGGAGGGATTGGGGGCAGGAGGAGAAGGGGACGACAGAGGATGAGATGGCTGGATGGCATCACTGACTCGATGGACGTGAGTCTGGGTAAACTCCGGGAGTTGGTGATGGACAGGGAGGCCTGGCATGCTGAGATTCATGGGGTCGCAAAGAGTCGGACATGACTGAGCGACTGAACTGAACTGAACTGAACTGAATCAGTTACTAACTCCATTTCTAACCCCTTTCACCTCTCTGTAGAATGGGAAGCTTCTAATCATGGCTTACTCTTTCTGGTGAACAGCTCTCATTTAGGGGACCACCAAGAGTCACCTCATTCAAATAAAAGATGCTCTTCCTACCCAGGAAATTCCAAGGGATCTAGAAGCTCTGTGTCAGGTAGTCAGGTACAGGGGGAAGAGATCAAAATATACAAATATTATTATTTCATGGGAGGAAGAATTCCCAAAGTGACTAGTTGAATGTAGGAGTATAGGAGGATTGTAACAGAGATTACACAATTACAGTATGGTTGAGGAGATTTTTGAGGTTTGATTTTTATGGTAGAAGTTGCTTCATTTATTTTTTGATGTGGAGAAAATTACTCAGAAAATTATATTTAAGGGAAGAATGTGTGACATAATAGCTAAATTGGAAAAAAATGATAAGAATTCAGTTTTGTTTTGTTTGTTTTCTTCTCTTTTAACAGTGTCAGAAGCCCTTTGATTCCATCATTTCTTTATGTGGATCTCTAGGGCCCAACTGTTAGCTTCTAGTAAGTTTCTCTTAAAAAGAAACCTGGTATTTGCAGAGAGTAACTGATCCCCTGCCTTGGAACTCAATAATAATATCAAGAAGCCTGGAACACTGAAAGTTTGCTAAAGAATGATGGTGCTCTTGAGACCATCAGGACAAATGGCCAGTTTAAAGAGACCCTTAGTCACCAAGTTAAGGCAAATTGAGCATCAAAAAGAGAAAAATGATTTTGGCTAAATGGAACAAGTTTGAGTCTATAGGAGACCGTGACTCTACCCCAGTAACAAATGGGGAAAGTTAACAGAAAGTGAACTACAAGGTAGTTCTAATGCAAAAATAAGAATGGCTATAAATATATATATTTACTTTAAAATTGGTTATAATAATTAAAAGCAAAACTATAGGTAGGTATGTTGTTTCTTCCATTTATTCTCCTGTACAGCTGCTCATAAGGTATAGATATGTACTTGCTGTCCAAATAGAGAAGGGTAGATACAGAAATACTGGATCAGTCATAGAATTTTTTAAATAAACCCCTAAATAAGAAATACTTATTATGGCCACAGGTAACCAAGTAAAATGAGGTTAAGTCAATGCTCATACTCAATGACCAAAATAGAAAGAGGGTTCAACAGATAATATTGAGATGATTAGTTAGCCAAATGTCCTCAGAGAGTTAGATGGCCCTACTGATAATAATAAGATACTAATAAGACATAGATAAGTTGCTAATAATACTTATAGGATAGGAAAATATATAATTATTGGCAGGATAATTGATGATTATCAATTTGCTGGCCATGCAAAACTTAAAGACTGTGTCATTCTAGGTAAAAGACACAAGTTGCAAATATCTAAACCTGTGGGGAAAACACAGAATTACGATCATGCCATTAATATAACAAAGTATAGTTTTATAAAGGACTGTGCCAAACAATCAGTGCCTCAGGTTCAAATTAATTTGGGACAAGCAATCACCCCATTCATAGATCAGATATCAGCTTGCATTAGGTTTGTTTTGTTTTGGGGTTTTGGAGGGGGAACCACTAAAGAGCTTGCAATCTTGGGAACAAGTCAATATAAACTCTACTATAATCTATAAATTAACTTAAATATTATTGTAACCCTACAAAGGTGTTTAAGAAGATATATATATATATAATAAATAAGAAGAACTGATAATTTTGGACAAAGTTCAATTACAGAAAGAAGTTTAGTAACCATTTTAATTGTTTTATCTTTGAGGTATTTATAGTGTTCTAAAGCTTGTCACATTAAAATTTTAATTGTGATTTGTATTTTCTATGAGAGTTTAATTAACTGCATGTATAATAAATTTTAAATGATCCATTTTATGTTTCAAGTTTTGTATGTTAAGTATATACATTTAATAAACTGAGCACTCTAGAAAGTATAGATACAAGTTTATGTTTCTCTCTGTTAAATCAATCCCCGGGGCAGGTGGTGGGGGGGTGACATTAGTGGTAGAAAATATCTCAGAGAGGTTAATTTGTCCAAGGTCACACTGGAAACCTAGATCTGTAGGAATATAAAGCCTGTGTTTATATCTGCTGAACCACCAACTCTTTGTAGACATCTTTTGGAGTCTCTTTTCTCACACTATTTAGGGAACTTTTAATTTTTTTTCATTTAACAGTAAGTGATTTTGATTTGTACAGACATAATTGTCCAAATAGATTCCTCATGAGCTGAATTAAGCCATTAGAACTATTTTTTAATAAAAATGAAAGAATTCATTGATAATATTTTAAGTAAAAGAATTTCAAACAGAAATGTAGATTTCTAACTTCTCTTGAAAAAAATAGCAGATCTAGCAACAATGGGCTATTATGTGACAAAACTCAACAGGAACTTAGTGAGGGTTACCCTTGGAAGATGGAGAAGGAATTGGCACCCACTCCAGTATTCTTGCCTGGAGAATCCCATGGACAGAGGAGCCTGGCAGGCTACCATCCTCGGATTGCAGGAGTCAGACACAACTTAGCCACTAAACCACCACCACCCATGGGAGGGGCACTTACATCCAATTTTCCTCTAGGTGCATATAAGGTGCTATTTTTATAGCAGACTTGATGTACTGAAACCAACTGCACAGAGACCATCAAGTATCTGCAGGCTTGTAGAATTCATCATCAAAGGGGACTTTTGATAGTACCAGGCACAATATAGAGATGTAACCTATTTTAAGACCTCAAAGACAATGTTTCTCCAGTTCTAAGATGCAGATTCTAGCATCATATATAACCAATCAATATGTTCTCCTAACATGGAATTGGATATGCAGATTACATAAACACACACAAAATTAGACACTGACCAAATAAGAAAAAGCCAGCAAAGGACACGGACAAAGAGCAGCCAAAGAAGTCAAATGAAACTAGAAGAGTTCATCCATCCATTCATCTCTCCATTCATTCATTCACAAAGGAGCTCTGCCAGGTACATGAGAACATTATAACTCTTTCCTGAATCAGTCATTCATTCACCCAGTGGTTTTCAGTGCCCACTTTGTTCTAGGTTATGGAAGATGCACAGGGCACACAGCAGTAAACAAAATGCATAGGATCCCTTCCATCACCTGTTAAGTTACTTCAGTCGTGCCCGACTCTTCGCGACCCCAGGGACTGCAGCCCACCAGGCTCCTCCGTCCATGGGACTTTCCAGGCAAGAGTACTAGAGTGGGTTGCCATTGCCTTCTCCCCTTCCATCACCTAATAGACCCTAAACGGTTAATAACACAAATGAAACTGGTAAATCTTGTAAAAGATGCTTAAAAGTTTGTACCAGTGGTTGCCTACCATAACTTAGAGAGTCAGAGAAAAATTTTCCAAGGACGATATATTAAATCATTAAGGCCCATAAGCCATTGATCATCCCTTTCTAAACCCTGGTTGGCTTCAGTGTATATTCACTTGCCAACTGAATAAAGTGATAGTGATAGAAGTAGTTAACATAAACTAAGGACGTATCAGCTGAGCTTTGTAGTGAGTGCTTTACACAGATCAACTCTTTAACCCTTAATTCTATTTTAAGATAGGTACTCTGACTGTCTCCACTGTGTAGATGAGGAATCAAGCACAGTACTTGCCCAAAGCTGGAAAACTCAAATCCAGATCTGCCCTTTTAGAGTTGCCATACCCTTAACCCTTGACTTTCTTTTTTTTTAAGGAGCGTTATCTGAAAAAGTTAATTTAGCTGGTAAATAGTTGCATACTAAACACACACACACACATACGCACACACCAGAGTAGCGTTTCCTGAAAGAATAAATATCAACATATCTTAATCCATTTTTATAGTAAAGAGTTACTCCAGCAAGAACAAGCAAATTCTTCCTATAATACTTCTTTATTGAGGACAAATATGAGCTAGGAGACATGGTGCAGCATCCAGTCTCAGAAAGCAATTTTCAAGGATGGAGTATCTGCACTTTCTGTTGCAAAATAATGAACACATGGACACCACAGAATGCTTATCCAACATAGTTTGCCATGTTAGCATTTAAAATAGGAGAACATGTGCTGAGAGATATAAAGAAACGTAACTCTACATATGATTTCTTCCCTATTTGGCTCAACATTGATCATTTGCTGTTAAGTAAACACTTGAAAGTAAAAAGAGTCAGTGGGAATTTGGATCTTTTGGAAGAAATTTCATGGCAAAAGCTCACCATGGGGAGGTGAGAAAAGAGAAAGCAAAAGCCTTTATTGTTGAAGAAAAAGTAAGAGAAGCCGATAACTTTGGCTGAGAAAACTCTTTGAGATTGAATCATATCCATATGCAAGGAAGATCACTTTTTATGCAGTTGCATTGCGAAATAAGGAGAAAGTTTTCCCCTTTATCCAAGTGCAAAGAAAGATTCCTTAGATTAACATTAGAAGTGTAAAAATATTTTCTCCCCAACTTTTCCTCCAGCTCCCATCTCCAATGTCCCTTTTTAACACTCTGACACTCAAATTTTTGTAAATATTAATTCATCAGAAAGTTTCTAGTGTAGTCTAAATTCTAATTCTTGAACACTCTACAAAGCACAGGGAATACTGACCCAAAAGATAACATGCAAGCTTAAATTTTCTCTACATCTTTCAAAGTTAGAAAATCTGGACCTATTAATGTGGTTAACATGACATAACATGTATACATTCTGTTTAAAATTAATGACTATTTGAAAGAGTTTACAAAAAGCTGAAGAAGTACGACAGAACAATTTTTGTTTGGGTTTTGGAATTTGTTTTTTTATATTGAGAGGGTGAGGAGAAAGAAACGTTTTTGAGTCCTATGATATGACATGATAAATTAGAGCAATATTTCTGAAGTGCATTTAATTACAAATTGGCTTAAGCTTTCAAAAGGACAGGCCTTGTGGATAGACATGTCCTGATTTTTATAAAACAAAAAAACATTGCTTCTAGAGTACTTTAAAAAATGTTCACAGCTCTTTGTATATAGTATGTGAAGGAGAGAGAGGAGGTTTTGATAATTTAAAACACCAATGAGTTCAAAGGAATGGGATCATCTGACCAAGGCTGTGTCCTCATTCATTTGTCCCACACATACTTATTGAGGGCTTCTTAGGGCCCAATTGAGGGCTTCTTAGGGCCCAACTGGAGAAGGAAATGGCAATTTTCCAGTACTATTGCCTGGAAAATCCCATGGACAGAGGAGCTTGGTGGGCTACAGTCTATGGGGTCTCAAAGAATCAGACAGGACTGAGTGATTCACTTTCACTTTTACTTTCAGGCCCAATACTCTTCTAGGTCTTGAGGACAGCAGAGAATGAAGCAAAGTCTCTCTTATCCTAGGGTGGGTGATCTATTTTGGGGAAACATAATAAACAGAGAGCAAACAAACATTCAATTAAATGTCAAGGAGGGACACGGTCTTTGAATATAAGTACAGCAATGAAAGATAACGGGCTGTGGAGTGGAAGGAGAGTGGGGGTAAATGAGGGAAGGGCTTATGAAGATAGTTTGCCATTGTCTCTAGCCTCAAGAAAGGGAGTGGTATATCTATGAAAGAGCTCTGCATTAGGAGCCAGGAGACATGGACTCCAGTTATGACCTTCTCAACAAAGATTCATTTTTGTTAGAAACTCTTATATTCAAGATCTTATGCCAGTATGGAAAAATGAGGAGGACTGAGAATTTCAGAAACTGGAAAGAGATCCTATGGCATTGCTAGTTTGAAGACCAAGTCTGTTGCTTTATTGGAAAGCAGGAAAGGAAATAGGAGTTGGAAGCAGAAAGACCCAATTCAATCTCTTCTTAGTCATGTGATCTCAGGCAAGTCGCTTCATCATTCTAAGTCAGTATCCTCATCCATCAAAGAGAGATATACACCTACTTCAGGAAGTTTCCATAGGATTAAATGAAAGCAATGCAAAATTAGCTCAATGCATGGTTCATGGTAAGCACATAATAATTGGGATATATTATTAATTATTTGTTGTCGTTTATGTTGTTTAGTTGCTAAGTTGTGTCCAACTCTTTGCAACCGCATGGACTGTAGCCTGCCAGGCTCCTCAGTCCATGGCATTTCCCAGGCAAGAATATTGGAGTGGGCTCCCATTTCCTTCTCCAGAGGATCTTCCTGAGCCAGGGATCAAACCCATGTGTCCTACACTAGCAGGTGACATCTTTACCATTGAGCCACCATGGAAGTCCAATATTAATTACTAGATAACAACACAACAATGCCTTTGAAACAGAGCCAAAAGGTCCTTTCATTTTCTCAAGATGCCCCTTCTTACTCCCAGGTGAAACAACCTGATTGTGGTAAATTGCTTTCTTTAGGCTGAATGATATCTGTCATGTTACGAACTGGTCCACTAAATACTGAGTTGGCCCAAAAAGTTCATTTGGGTTTTTCCATTATATCTTACAGGAAAACCCAAATGAACTTATTGGCCAAACTCAATATTTTCATTTTTAAAATAACAGAACCTACTTGCAGCTATTCTTTTCCATGGGGATGGTCTTGATCCCTGTCTCCTGTACAATGTCACGAACCTCATTCCATAGTTCATCAGGCACTCTATCTATCAGATCTAGGCCCTTAAATCTATTTCTCACTTCCACTGTATAATCATAAGGGATTTGATTTAGGTCATACCTGAATGGTCTAGCGGTTTTCCCTACTTTCTTCAATTTAAGTCTGAATTTGGCAATAAGGAGTTCATGATCTGAGCCACAGTCAGCCCCTGGTCTTGTTTTTGTTGACTGTATAGAGCTTCTCCATCTTTGGCTGCAAAGAATATAATCAATCTGATTTCAGTGTTGACCATCTGGTGATGTCCATGTGTAGAGTCTTGTCTTGTGTTGTTGGAAGAGGGTGTTTGCTATGACCAGTGCATTTTCTTGGCAAAACTCTATTAGTCTTTGCCCTGCTTCATTCCGCGTTCCAAGGCCAAATTTGCCTGTTACTCCAGGTGTTTCTTGACTTCCTACTTTTGCATTCCAGTCCCCTATAATGAAAAGGACATCTTTTTAGGGTGTTAGTTCTAAAAGGTCTTGTAGGTCTTCATAGAACCATTCAACTTCAGCTTCTTCAGCGTTACTGGTTGGGGCATAGACTTGGATAACTGTGATAGTGAATGGTTTGCCTTGGAGAAGAACAGAGATGATTTTGTCGTTTTTGAGATTGCATCCAAATACTGCATTGTGGACTCTTTTGTTGACCATGAAAAGTTATGACCAACCTAGATAGCATATTCAAAAGCAGAGACATTACTTTGCTGACTAAGGTCCGTCTAGTCAAGGCTATGGTTTTTCCTGTGGTCATGTATGGATGTGAGAGTTGGACTGTGAAGAAGGCTGAGCGCTGAAGAATTGATGCTTTTCAACTGTGGTGTTGGAGAAGACTCTTGAGAGTCCCTTGGACTGCAAGGAGATTCAACCAGTCCATTCTAAAGGAGATCAGCCCTGGTTGTTCTTTGGAAGGACTGATGCTAAAGCTGAAAGTCCAGTACTTTGGCCACCTCATGCGAAGAGTTGACTCATTGGAAAAGACTCTGATGCTGGGAGGGATTGGGGGCAGGAGGAGAAGGGGATGACCGAGGATGAGATAGCTGGATGGCATCACTGACTCGATGGACATGAGTCTGAGTGAAGTCCAGGAGATGGTGATGAACAGGGAGGCCTGGCGTGCTGTGATTCATGGGGTCGCAAAGAGTCAGACATGACTGAGCGACTGAACTGAACTGAACTTGCAGCTATTCAGATAAGCATAAGGGGGGAAAAATCCACTGGAAACGTGCGCTAGTCATTCAGTCACTGAGCCTGAATCATTTACGATTGCAGGGCCTGGATTTCTCCAGATATGGACTCCTATGCAGACATTGGCCATGGGGAGAGAGGAGCCCTGGCTGAGTATTGAGAAGGTACATTTATATGTGTCTGACTGGTTGCATCCTAAAAACAAATATAAAAATTAACTTTGATTCCTTCATGGATTATTATTACCCAGAGTCTTCTACTAAAGCTAACATAGATATTTAAGTATTTACTTGAAATATATTTTTGTTATTTATATTCCCTTCTCAGAAACAAAAGAGAAAGAATGAAATACAGAAAAAACATTAAAGTTTTGCAAGAAAACAGCTAAGAGAAGATTAACCATTTGGCAATTGAGGGCAGCTGGGGAAAGCTTATGCCAGGAATGTGGACAGAACATGACAGAGAGACATGGTATACTGGGATAGAAGCTGTTCCCAAGAGGTATCTCTTATACATGATCCATGAAGCAACAGGTGTTTTTGGAAATAGGATCCTGTCTTTGTCTCAGGCCACATCCTCTGTCACAGAGGGGACAGAGAATTGGAAAAATCACCACCACACTGACAATCCTCATTAACCTCTGGCATGGAATAACATGTTCTTATCTACCAGCAATGGCTGCCCCTTCTGCAGCCCACCTCTTATCTCCATTTGCAGGCCATGAAATTATCCCAGCCTCTGAAAGTGCACCAACAGCAAACATTGCTACTACCTGAACCTCTTCAGTGATTAAGGCCCTCCTGAGGCCCAGTCAGGAGGGATGAGGATAAAGGTTTATATTGTCGAGTACACATCACACTGCCTGGGCTTTTGAAGGAAGGCTGGAAATTATTCCTCTTTGTTAGGAAAACCCACAAGGATTGAACATCAGTCAAACTAAATTAGGAAAGGAAAAGGGAGGACAGGTAGGTAAAAGTCTGTTGCCATATACCCATGGCCACCCTACCACCTCAGCCAGAATGTGAGCATACTAGGGAGAGAAGTCACATCCTTCTGTCACCTGTAAGAAGACACTAAAGGAGGAATGGCCAGTCCAGGACACTGCCCAGTCTCTCACCTACAAAAGGCAACCCTGATCAGTGAGGACTGTTTTACTTGGGCAACCATAAATAGCCAATTTCAACCCAGTAGTTCATGCACTCACAACTGATCAGAACAGACACAGAAGAAATGTGCTTCATATATTTTAGATAAGAGTGCGGTATAATCACCACGCACTCATGCTTTTCCCTATAGGGGATGAAATCCTAAACACCCTAAGCTTAGGAATTAAAAAAAAAAAAAAATTCCTGGCTAGATTTCGACTCACATGACACCATTTTAGAAACCACATGATCTATAAAGGAAAATGTTATCACAAAGTAGCAGATGTGGAGTTTTAAAATGTTAAGTGGATTTAGAAGAAAACTATACTTCTAAATGGCAACAGGTGGTCTTTGCTTCTCATACTCATTTTAAGAGAGAAGATAACAAAAAAGAACACATTTTGCCTGTCAACATGAGAATAGATAATCAGGCAGGAAGTGAAAACATAATGTTACAAGTCAAAACATTTGAAAGAGTTTTTAAAAATGTGTTTTCCATGGTCGGAAGTTTTCAATTGTGGGCGGGGGAGGGGGCCGGTGGCGGTACATAAGCATATATTGAGTCATTTCCAACATGATTTCTTTTCTCAAGTAGAAAAAAATCTTTGCAGAGAAGGGTCAACTTGTATTTTACAAGCAGAGGAAATGGAGTTGGTAGAGAATGAATGACAAAAAAATGCTCAGGTGACAAATATTGCATGTGTCTTCCCTACAGCAGTAATCAAACTCTTCAGTATATTCAGTATATTTCAGTATATTCATAGCTAATATCCTACCTGGAAGAAAGCTAAGCCTTGCATTTAGCAAGGGGTCACTGTGCGGCTAAGGTCATGAGGTTTTGTGCACAAGCAATTGTCTCAGAGTTCCTTGTTGGCTGCATTTTTCAATTGCTCAAATCTAGCCATTGCACATAAGCAAAAATTGTCTCAGTAAATGATATGATGAACTAATAATGTCTTGTATTACAAAATACAAGAATTTCAAGATGGAGAAACTCAACAGAAGAATCTAACCCATCTTCCTGCCAAAAATGGCAGTCTTGCAAGTGCTTTGCTTGGTCTTGTTTTAGATATTTCAAGTAAGGAGAATTTTTACTCCCTAAAACCTCTCATTGTTCAAGAGGTTTCTTTTCTTACCTTTAAATGTGCATGGGACTATATTTACCCCATTATGCCTTTTGGCTACCTCTCATTAGTGTCATGGCCCAGGTGTGGGTTGGAAAAGAATTTCCAGACATGAGACAGAATGAGAGGGAAATAAAGTTTATTAGAGTGGGAGACATGTTAGAACAGTGGGCCAGCTCAAGGAAGAACCAATATTGAAGAGCGGTCCTTAGTACACCCTTAAACCCGTGGTACAATGAGTGGGACAGGGGTCTTGTGGGTCATTTGCTGATTGGATGAGGCACATATACTGGGTAGGGCGGTGGGGCGGGGGGGGGGGGGGGGGGGCAGTAAGGCAAATATCTTCTCTCTATGGAGTAGGAGGGAAGACAGGTTATACTGCTCAGGAGGACCTGAAATTCATTAATAGTTACAACATGGGGGAGGCAAGGACAATAAGGGTCTGCTTTTTCCATTCCTGCATTCCAAGACCCTCCTTGATTTTATCTGCTCTTTTGTCCTTCAGTTCAGTTCAGTTCAGTCACTCAGTCGTGTCCAACCCTTTGTGACCCCATGAATCGCAGCACGCCAGGCCTCCCTGTCCATCACCATCTCCCGGAGTTCACTCAGACTCATGTCCATCGAGTTGGTGATGCCATCCAGCCATCTTATCCTCTGTCGTCCTGTTTCCCTCCTGCCCCCAATCCCTCCCAGCATCAGAGTCTTTTCCAATGAGTCAACTCTTCGCATGAGGTAGCTAAAGTACTGGAGTTTCAGCTTTAGAATCATTCCTTCCAAAGAATACCCAGGGCTGATATCCTTCAGAATGGACTGGTTGGATCTCCTTGCAGTCCAAGGGACTCTCAAGAGTCTTCTCCAACACCACAGTTCAAAAGCATCAGTTCTTCAGTGCTCAGCCTTCTTCACAGTCCAACACTCACGTCCACACATGACCACAGGAAAAACCATAGCCTTGACTAGATGGACCTTAGTCGGCAAAGTAATATCTCTGCTTTCGAATATGCTATCTAGGTTGGTCATAACTTTTCTTCCAAGGAGTAAGCGTCTTTTAATTTCATGGCTGAAGTCACCATCTGCAATGATTTTGCAGCCCAAAAAATAAAGTCTGATACTCTTTCCACTGTTTCCCCATCTATTTCCCATGAAGTGATGGGACCAGATGCCATGATCTTCATTTTCTGAATGTTGAGCTTTAAGCCAACCTTTTCACTCTCCTCTTTCACTCTCATCAAGAGGCTTTTTAGTTCCTCTTCACTTTCTGCCATAAGGGTGGTGTCATCTGAATATATGAGGTTATTGATATTTCTCCTGGCAATCTTGATTCCAGCTTGTGCTTCTTCCGGCCCAGCGTTTCTCATGATGTACTCTGCATATAAGTTAAATAAGCAGGGTGACAATATACAGCCTTGATGTACTCCTTTTCCTATTTGGAACCAGTCTGTTGTTCCATGTCCAGTTCTGACTGCTGCTTCCTGACCTGCATATAGATTTCTCAAGAGGCAGGTCAGGTGGTCTGGTAGTCCCATCTCTTTCAGTATTTTCCACAGTTTATTGTGACCTACACAGTCAAAGGCTTTGGCATAGTCAATAAAGCAGAAATAGATGTTTTTCTGGAACTCTCTTGCTTTTTTGATGATCCAGAGGATGTTGGCAATTTGATCTCTGGTTCCTATGCCTTTTCTAAAACCAGCTTGAACATTTGGAAGCTCATGGTTCACGTATTGCTGAAGCCTGGCTTGGAGAATTTTGAGCATTCCTTTACTACCGTGTGAGATGAGTGTAATTGTGCGGTAGTTTGAGCATTCTTTGGCATTGCCTTTCTTTGGTCCTTGGGTCACCACAATTAGCACCTACTTTGTCCCCAACAAAAGTATGTATGGAGAGAGGGGCAAAAATAGGGAAACAAAGCATCGATTGTCAGTCAGACACTTGGAAGAGAAAACACATACAGGAAAAGGCAGTTCAAGATGTTGGTAGGGGAAAATCCTGAACTCACCCCTTCTCCCCAGACACAAGTCTACAGCTATATATGGAAAAAATCCCTCTGAAAAGAAGCCAAGAAGTAGCTGAACCACTCCTCCACAACAACAAATAAAAGTGACACACTGAGATAGGAAGGAAAGGCAGAGACACCATTTCACCCAAAGCCTCACCCACTGCACTACAATACGCAAGCAAGAGGGATCTCATCAATAGTGAGCATTGCTCTGAGGAGCGAGACATTGGTGCTATGTTCTAATAGCTTTATTAGTTCACCCCTCAATTCACTGAATCCATACCACCATACTGAGGTTTAGAAGAGCATTTTCCTAGGTGAAGAGGCAGACATAGTGGTTGAACTCAGATTTTTCCATCTGTAAAGACTTCTCCTTTGACCCCAGCTACTCACAGACAGCATGATGGGAAGCTCTAAGCTACTGGGTCAGGGGAAGGGCTTAGATACAGTTCATATTTGCTTTAGCAAAACATTTCACACAGAATCTTCCATAATCACCAGTTGTTAGGGGGACTGGCAATTATTTGAACCAATGAGTGTTGTTTAAGAGATCAATACTGAATTGGAAAGAAGTCTCTAGGATAGTGCCACAGAGTTATGTTTAGGGTCTAATACTCCAATATTTAATGAATACATATGGTTAAAATGTAGAATGTGCACCTAGGTGGGGGGAATCTTTAGAACAAAACAAATCTGGGAAACAGCATTAAAATGGCTGATGAAATCATGTTTGAAAATCACCTCCACAGGCAGCAATGCTGGGCTAAAACAATCAGAAGAAATTTAATAAATATGAAAGTAGATTCCTAATATTTAAGTTAAAAAAAACCCTATATGTAAGAAGAATGAGACCCAGATAGAGCGTCTTTTTTAAAAGTTCATGACTTTCATCGTTCTACTGTCTGAGCTCCACTTTTGAGCAAGAACACACATGGGATGATGTTATGGACTGAATAATTGTATTTCCCCAAAATTCACCTGTTGAAATCTGAAATCCTGAGGTAATGGCTTTAGGAGATGAGGGCCTCTGGGAGTAATTAGATCAGGAGGGTGAAGTCTTATGAATGGGATGAATATCCTTATATAAGCGGGCCCAGAGAGCTCTCTGACCTCTTTCCACCAAGAACAGAGGGAGAAGGTGGTCATCTGTGAGCCAAAAAGTGGGTCCTCAAGTAACACCACATTTGCTAGCACCTTGAGGTTGGACTTCCCAGTCTCTTGATTTGTGAGAAGTAAATATTTGTATCTAAGGCCCCCCTGTCTGTGGTATTTTGTTATATCAACCTGAGCTAACTACAACAGATACCATGCTGGCAGGTGAACTGGAAACAGGAGTGTGCGAGGCTAGGTCATGGGTTGTAGAGATGTCTTAGAAGGAACACACTTGGGATCTGGCCATGCAGAGCCTTGTTGAAGTGTCCCACAAACAGGAGGAGGAAGAACCAGAGAAAAACAGATGCAAGGCCATGGGACATGACAGGAATGCAGGTCTAAGGGTAGTGCTGGGCTATTTGGATATGAAAAGGAGGCACAACCTTGAGGTCCTGGAATGACTGACCATGGGGCTTTCCTAGGCCATAAAAGGAGTAAAGTTGTATCCCAATAAAAGTTTATCTGGACACTGAAATTTGCGTTTCATTTCCTTGTTGTAATTTTCCTGTGTCAAAAAAACATCATTATTCTTTTGCTGTCTTTTCCCAACCATTTTAGAATGTAAAAAACAACAACACACACACACACTCTCAGCTTTTGAGTAGCACAAACACAGGCAGCAAGCCTTAGTTTGTCAACTTGAGTGGTGGGCTGTAGTTCAGTGAACAAATAAATGAAAATGATTTCTTAGGTGTTCTAGGGAACAGAGATAGCTAAGAGAAGGATTAATGGAAGATGTACTTCAAGAGGAGAAAATAATTCTATGATAATCTAGATACTTTAGGAAAATTCTCAGGGGGAAATGCTAATTTTAAAAAAATACTAAAAATTCACAACTGTACAGTAGTTATCTGCACCAAAAATTCACCCCAGGAAACGTGAAACTGCTTCATTCAAAAGAGAGGAAGATCATCATTCCATTCAGTTCAGTCGATCAGTCGTGTCTGACTGTTTGCAACACCATGGACTGCAGCACACCAGGCCTCCCTGTCCATCACCAACTCCTGGAGTTTACTCAAACTCATGTCCATCCACTGAGTCGGTGATGCCATCCAACCATCTCATCCTCTGTTGTCCCCTTCTCCTCCTGCCTTCAATCTTTCCCAGCATCAGGGTCTTTTCAACTGAGTCAGTTCTTTGCATCAGGTGGCCACAGTATTGGACTTTCAGCTTCAGCATCAGTTCTTCCAATGAATATTCAGGACTGATTTGCTTTAGGATGAAATTTTTGGTTCTCCTTGCTTACCAAGGGACTCTCAAGAGTCTCCTCCAACACCACAGTTCAAAAGCATCAATTCTTCAGCACTCAGCTTTCTTTCTAGTCCAACTCTCACATTCATACATGACTGCTGGACAAAACATACCTTTGACTAGATGGACGTTTGTTGGCAAAGTAATGCCTCTGCTTTTTAATAAGCTGTCTAGGTTGGTCATAACTTTTCTTCCAAGGAGCAAGTGTCTATAAATTTCATGGCTGCAGTCACCATCTGCAGCGATTTTGGAGCCCCCCAAAATAAAGCCTGTCACTGTTTCCACTGTTTGCCCATCTATTTCCCATGAAGTGATGGGACCATATGCCATGATCTTCACTTTCTGAATGTTGAGCTTTAAGCCAACTTTTTCACTCTTCTCTTCCACTTCCATCAAGAGGCTCTTTAGTTCTTCACTTTTTGCCATAAAGGTGGTGTCATCTGCATATCTGAGGTTATTGATATTTCTCCCGTCAATCTTGATTTCAGCTTGTGCTTCATCCAGTCCAGCATTTCTCATGATGTACTCTGCATAGAAGTTAAGTAAGCAGGGTGACAATATACAGCCTTGACGTACTCAAGAGATGGGAATACCAGACCATCTGACCTGCCTCCTGTGAAATCTGTGTGCAGGTCAAGAAGCAACAGTTAGAACTGGACATGGAACAACATCCTTCCATAGCTTATGACATTAACTGAAGCTGAGGTGAGGATGGATACATTAGAGTTAAATATATACAGAGGACAGAGAATAGCTTCTCCGAGACAGGACTGCATTCCCTGTTACATTTTCAGACTGGCAACACAAAACTTTTCTCCCCAGAAGAAAGGCTTTTTAAAAATAAATACATATTAAATTATTTTCTAAAACACTTTGGATGACCATAACATTAGTTTTTGTTTTTCTGTTCTTTTACACCAACTGATCCATTTTGATTTCATTTTCTTTGCACTTAGCAGCCGAAATGGCAGCTGCCTCTTTGCTGAAAGAGAAATATGAGAACAAAGCCAAGGGGTTTCTATTAGACGTGTACTTTACATGGAAAAATATGCTCCTGAGTACCATAGAATTGCTCGAATTGAAGATGTGCCAATGAATCATGTACTGCAACTAAACATTTGAATGCTATTTCCAACAAATATTGCTTTTATGTCAAATATGATGTCTGTAAATATGGCGTGTAGTTTACTAGTTTCTAAATGAACAATGTTAATACAAATCCTAGGGCAAGAGTGACAGTATGGTTGTATATTACACAGCACAATTTGCCATCATACTCTTTACATTAAAAAATAATGAGTCTGGTCTCATTTGCAGGTTTGTTAAAAGCAAGCATCACGTGGCCACATGAAAATATGATGCCACAGCTCATAAATAGTAAATGCAGACAGGATTTCCTTACCTTTCTGAATAAGTACGGCTGAAAGATTTCTGGTCCTCAAGGGGTCCAAACTTATTAACAGAAGTTTGGAAGTTCAAGGGGAATTTTTTTTTCAAGCCGTTAAGGAAAGTGGTAAAGTAAGGATTTGTTTCTCCCTCATTCTCTGGAAACCTACCATTGTATAGTTTAATCATTTTTAGGATGGAAAACCTCAATTTGCTTATGTTTATGATTAAGTATCACAACATCTCCCTTTTTCCTAGAGTAGCTTTATGAAGTTATGGTCATTATATTTATCATAGTACTTGTATCAGTTTCTTATGACTGCCATAGCAAAGTACCCAAACTGGACGGCTTAAAAGAAATTAAATATGCTCTCTCACAGTTCTACCAGCTGTAAATCTGAAGTCAAGGTGTCAGCAGGGCTGAGCTCTCTCTGAGACTCTGGGTAGAATCGTTTCTTTCCTCCTCCTAACTGCTGGTGGCGACTATCAATTCTTGCAGTTCCTCAGCTTTCAGGTGCCTCACTCCCATCTACACTTTCATCGTTACCTGGCATTCTTTCCCCTGTGTCTCTTTCTTCTCCTTTTATAAGGCATTAGTCATTCTGGATTAAGTACTCATCATACTCTAGTTTGACCTCACCTCAACTAATTACATCTAAAGTGACCCTATTTTCAAAAAGATTACACTCTGAGAATCTGGGGACCAGGATGTCTTTTGGAGAGGGGCATAATTTACCCATCACAGTACTTAAAGAAATTTGATCCTAAAAGATTTCAGACTCTATGAATGAAGAATACTGAAGACCATATCAACAAACATTCATGTTGAACTTCTTCTGTGCAACAGTAAGCCTAACCACTTCTTCCTGGGCATCTTTTCTATCACAGGCACTATATAATATGTCCCTCACACAACAGTGTAGTAGTTAGATAACCATACTACACTGCAGGGAAGATTTTTCACCTCTGGTTGACAGATGAGTGAAATGAAGATCTAAGTGGTACAATAACTTGCCCAATGTCAAGTCAGGATAATAAGAGAAGCAAGCAATGAATATTCAAACTCAAGTTTGTCTGACAGGCAAAGCAGTGAGTAAACTTAAAGGGCCATGTGATTAAATAACAATAAAAAATTATTATTAATTTGCAGCAGGGTAGTATGATTTAGAAGGACTGTAAATGTTATGAGAAATCAGTGTATAGTCTGGAAGTCTTTATAATGTTTTATTCCAAACTCTATTACAGATTGGAATTACATTAAGAATTACCAATTTTTGAACATTTATTATCTACTAAGCCCTGCAGTAGACAGACACTTGTGATATGAGATCAAACAAGATATAGTCTCTTCCTTCAAGATGCTCATTGCCTAGTAGGTGAGAAGGACAAGTAAATGGACAATTATTTGGTATAATCAAATAATAATAGGTAACATTTATCAGGTATTTATTGCATTCTTGAGTCTATTATGAGGGCTTAATGTACATTAATATATTAACCCTCACATGTGCTCTGTGAAGAGGTGTTATTTTGAATCTCTATCTTACAGATGAAGAAGGAAAGGAAAGTTAGCTTAATGCAGAGCAACACTATCAGAGGATGGCCGAGCTAGGTTTAAGCTCACAGAGACTTGTTCCAGAATCCATACCCTTAACTTGTTAAACTGTACTTGTTTATCAATAAAATATGAAAGAATAGAAGTAAGTAAAGATACTAAAGAAGCTCAAAGGAGAGAAGTATAATGAAGGCTATAAGTTAAGCAGAGTGCCTTGCAGGGTAACAGTACATGAGCAAAAACCTAGAAGCAAGAGAGATCACAACAAATTCAATGATTTACGGTAAAATATGTGTACAATAATCTTTGTGTGTGTGTGTGTGTGTGTGTGTGTGTGTGTGTGTACAATCATCTTATGTAGTTTCTGAGATTGCTACACATATTACATGGAACAAATTAGATTATGCCTTAGTTCAGTGCCTAACAATTGGAAAGCACCTGGTACAAATGGTTTCCTTCACCATCACCAGCATTATCCCCAGGCTGACCACCAAGAGCTGTGCTGCTAGAGGGAATTCAGGCACCAGGTGGGACAGAAGGAGGTGAATTTGATCAGGATTTCCCAAACCAGAATGGTTAACAAAAGCACTTCAAGAGACTTTTTAAAATACAGATTTTAGAGACCCACAACAAACTAATAATCCAGAACCTCTCAGCGGTGGAATACAGGAAGTGCAATTTGACAAAAGAGGCAGGTATGAGATCTGGGAACCATCGAACTCCATAACCTTTATCTTTCCAAGCCTGACACTCTATGATTTCAACCTAATGTTTGATCTGGTATCTAGAAATTTGGGAAAAGTGATTCAAATGGGAAAGAGTGAGGTAAGAATATTAGAATGTATCAAAGAGTAAACAACATGCTTCCACAGTTCTTCTGGTGTGGGATTATTTGATGCTGCTCAAAACAGACGTTTTCAAATGTAGTTTTAAGAAAATCACACCTCAAAAACATCCTGGCATATTTATTATGCTAAATTTCAACCAAGGGCTGATACTCAGTCCACCCTGAACCTGACCTCACCTCCTACCACATACTTGACTCTCTCACCATTCTTGACTCTCAAGCTATCATTAACTTCATGCTGTTCTTTACTCTTGTCCACAGTAAGGGTGGGATCTTGTCCACAAAAGGACTCAGGGATAAAGCATGCCCAAGCATATCTGTTATGAATAATCCTTAGTAATTACATATAATATTTTTTATGTGACATAGCAGAGCAAAAATATTAAAGTGTGAATATTCCAAGCCTTACCTTCCTCAGTTGTCTTCTTGTGACAACTCTGTCTTTGATAGCTTGGATAGACAGGATTTTGTGATGGAGAATTTGGGCAGTGTCTAGGCAGAGGCCAGATAGAAACAGATAATGACTAGATTAAAAAAATTTTTTTTTCATGGTAGAACATAAAGGGAAAACAAGGACTTTCTTAAACTAAAAGAAAAAATTTTGGAGTGTTGACAGTGAGGAAATAAAGAAAATGTTAAGGTTAGTTACTGGACTAAGACTTATTTAAGGAAATGAGGGAAAGATGATTTAAGCAAAATAACAAACAAAAAATTGGGAGTTTCAGATTGTGTCTGCCTTGACGTTATTCAAGAGATTCCAGTAAAGATGCAAAGATTTTAAAGTATTTTTTACTTATGCAGTGTATTTTTCTTC
This sequence comes from Budorcas taxicolor, assembly GCF_023091745.1. NCBI lineage: Eukaryota > Metazoa > Chordata > Mammalia > Artiodactyla > Bovidae > Budorcas > Budorcas taxicolor. Next base: position 38,034,664 of record NC_068910.1, read on the forward strand.
TAAGGCTACACTGACAAGGACTGGATTATGTAGAATACTAGCTTTTATTGGAGTTACACATATTTCAAGACAGTCTTTCTGAAGAGACCAGATCTAAATAACTTGCCTAAAAATTCCAGAATCCCAGGAAACTGGAGGGACTCTTTACTCAAGCCTCAGTTTAGATCTTTATAAAGAGCACAGATCCAACTGCCATATCTTCATAATGAAAAGGAGAATTTCTACTTAGTTATGTCAGTTAATTTGCCTGAAGACACAGACATCGACTGCACTCCTGTTCAATTTTTAAATTTAATGAAAACCTCAGTTTCTATTAGTTCTTTGCTTCTCAAGTGTTAACTTCCAAGTTTAAATGTACTTGCTAAAAAATATCTGAACTCAAATTAATTATGTTCGGGGTAGAAGTAAATATATTAATGACAGTAATTTTTCTGAGACCTAAACAGGCCACGTAGGTAGTTCATAGCTGGCAATGGAGCTGCTATGAAAATAAGACACAGGTAGGTTCAAATCTTGGCTCTATCTTTAGCATGATACAGACAGCAAGTAAAGAGATGGAACTTGGTTGTAGTCCATGAGGGAAAGAGATTCCATCCAGGCAACTCCAGAAGTTATTCAAGAGCCAGTGACCCATTAGCTGAGCACATGCATTTCTTTCACCAAGACACAGAGAAGGCAAGCTCCTGTGAAATGTATCTGATGCTCTGGACAGAAGTTCAAAGCATCAACAGAGAATTCAACCTGAGGTCACCATAAATCCACTCTGAGAAATCTCAGAGAAATAGCGTTCATCATCTTCAAATTAGCAAATGGAGTACAGGACCTTTTATCCTCTCACCTGTCTCAGGGGAAACGTGAAATGCTTTCAGGTCACAGGCTGTTGAATATACTAAAACTTTCCACTGTGATTGGAAAACCTACTCCTCCCACCAGAGTTATATAAAACCCTCATATGTCATTCATTTGTTTTCACCTATTGATTACATTAAGTAAGCTGAGTCTTTCTTATCGTAATATATAAGTGACTATTTACTAAAAGTGTCAAGTTAAAGAATCCCTCTAACTATTGGCAAATATACCTTGAACGAGGGGATCCTACTGATGGGAACAGAACTCTCCAGGGGTACAGAGAGTTCCGCTGCTGCTGCAGCTGCTAAGTCACTTCAGTCGTGTCCGACTCTGTGTGACCCCATAGACGGCAGCCCACCAGGCTCCCCCATCCCTGGGACTCTCCAGGCAAGAACACTGGAGCGGGTTGCCATTTCCTTCTCCAATGCATGAAAGTGAAAAGGGAAAGGGAAGTCACTCAGTCGTGTCCGACTCTTTGCGACCCCATGGACTGCAGCCCACCAGGCTCCTCCATCCATGGGATTTTCCAGGCAAGAGTACTGGAGTGCGGTGCCATTGCCTTCTCCAACAGAGAGTTCTACAGAGCTCTTATTCATGTGAATTAGCTACTGTCTTGACAATATTTTTAAATGAAATATTTCACGTAAAATTCTGGATCTCCAGTTTCTCTTGGCAAAACCCAACCCATGCTCTCACCAGATGACAGTCTAGTATTACAGACTAGCAGCTGCCCAATTTAAACAGGGCTGTGCTCTCTAATGTGCACAGTCCCTACCAGGCCATTTTACTCACTTATCATCCAGCCGCCTGTGGACAACTTGGTTTGAGATTTCTGTAGTAAAGATTATGACAACCTTTTAAGTCAAACCAGAAAAACACCAGCCCACTCACAGAATTCTCATTTAGTGCTATTTTTATCTATCTCCATACACTACTTGTATTTGTATCTTTTACAGCCCAGTGTCTTCCACAGAATAGTTGTCATACATTTTAGTCTAATAAATGAATAATTTAAACTGAAGACAGTTGCTAGAACTTCTCCTCCTTTCTTTCAAACATAATACTTCTTTTAATACAGCCTGAAGTTACATAAGCTCTTTTAGAAATTAGAAACATTCTGTTGAACTCCCCCTTCTCAGATCATAAATATGAAACACTGAGAATAACATCTTATAATCTATGGGCACGAACTCGGGAACATCCTTCAAGCATCAGATGGTTCTTGTTACGCAATTTTTTCTCTCCAGGTTGGTTTAGGGAATATTCCCAAAAACCTGCTGATGAGCCATCTTTCAGAATCTATGGTGCCTTTAGTCATAGGTGTATCTGAAACATCTGATCCAGTCATCAGGAGAAGACACCTAATGTGAAGACCAGCACAGCCATTGCACAATACCATATGTCAAGATGCTGAGTGAACATTTGGCATAAAACCAGTGGCAGAAACTGCCTAATGTGAAAGTGATGGAGGAAGGCTGGATGAAAAGAGAAATGGGGGATTAAGACTGGAAGAGTCAAACTAACTGCTAATGAGTGACATTTTCTCTGCTAGCTAGTATTCATAAAGAAAACTCCTTAGAGTTTCCTAAATGGACAGAATGACTAACCTATTATGTTAACAGGGAATTAGAAATTACAGAGAAGTTATATCCCCATTTAGCTAATATGGGGTTGTATATGCTGGTTTATCACTGCTTATATACTCCAGAACCCACCCTGTTAGGTTTGTCAAAAAACAAAATTTGAACTGTGTTTGAGCATCTCCTGTGGAGGTACAGGTCAGCAGTGGACTGCTGCAAGGGCAGGGGTTCTGGGTCAGTAGACCTGGGTATGGCACAAGCCCTCTTGGAGGTGGTCACCATTAACCCCACCACAGAGCTGCCAGAACTTACATAGGACTGGGAAACAGACTCTTGGTGAGCACAAACAGAATTTGTGTGCACCAGGACCCAGAAGAAAGGAGCACTGACCCCACAAGAGACTGACCCAGACTTACCCAGGAGTGTCCAGGAATCTCCAGCAGAAGCATGGGTCAGTGGTGGCCCGCTGCAGGGTTGGGGGCACTGAGTGTAGCATAGGATCTTTTGAAGAAGGTTGCCATTATCTTCCAGAGAAGGCAATGGCACCCCACTCCAGTACTCTTGCCTGGAAAATCCCATGGATGGAGGAGCCTGCTAGGTTGCAGTCCATGGGGTTGTGAACAGTTGGACATGACTGAGTGACTTTACTTTCACTTTTTGCTTTCATGCATTAGAGAAGGAAATGGCAATCCACTCCAGTGTTCTTGCCTGGAGAATCCCAGGGACAGAGGAGCCTGGTGGGCTGCTGTCTATGGGGTCACACAGAGTCGGACACAACTGAAGCTACTTAGCAGTAGCAGCAGCATGAAGACCTACAAAACCTTCTAGAACTAACACCCAAAAAAGATGTCCTTTTCATTATAGGGGACTAGAATGCAAAAGTAAGAAGTCAAGAAATACCTGGAGTAACAGGCAAGTTTTGCCTTGGAGTACAGAATAAAGCAGGGCAAAGGCTAATAGAGTTTTGTCAAGAGAATGCACTGGTCATAGCAAATATCCTCTTCCAACAATACAACAGAAGCCTCTACACATACATGGACATCACCAGATGGTCAATACCGATATCAGATTGATTATATTCTTTGCAGCCAAAGATGGAGAAGCATTATACAGTCAGCCAAAAAAAGACCAGGAGCAGACTGTGGCTCAGATCATGAACTCCTCATTGCCAAATTCAGACTTAAATTGAAGAAAGTAGGGAAAACCGCTAGACCATTCATGTATGATCTAAGTCAAATCCCTTATGATTACACAGTGGAAGTGACAAATAGATTCTAGAGATTAGATCTGATAGACAGAGTGCCTGAAGAACTATAGTCAGAGGTTCATGGCATTATACAGGAGACAGGGATTAAGACCATCCCCAAGTAAAAGAAAGGCAAAATGGCTGTCTGAGGAGGCCTTACAAATATCTGTGAAAGAAGAGAAGTGAAAACCAAAGGATAAAAAGAAAGATATACCCATTTGAATGCAGTGTTCCAAAGAATAGCAAGGAGAGATAAGAAAGCTTTCCTCAGTGATCAGTGCAAAGAAATAGAAGAAAATAATAGAATGAGAAAGACTAGAGATCTCTTCAAGAAAATTAGAGATACCAAGGGAACATTTCATGCAAAGATGGGCACAATAAAGGACAGAAATCAAATGGACCTAAAAGAAGCAGAAGATATTGAGAAGAGGTGGCAAGAATACACAGAAGAACTATACAAAAAAGATCTTCATGACCCAGATCACCATAATGGTGTGATCACTCACCTAGAGCCAGACATTCTGGAAAGTGAAGTCAAGTGAGCCTTAGAAACCATCACTACAAACAAAGCTAGTGGATGTGATAGAATTCCAGTGGAGCTATTTCAAATCCTGAAAGATGATGCTGTGAAAGCACTGCACTCAATATGCCAGCAAATTTGGAAAACTCAGCAGTGGCCACAGGACTGGAAAAGGTCAGTTTTCATTCCAATCCCAAAGAAAGGCAATGCCAAAGAATGCTCAAACTACCGCACAACTGCACTCATCTCACATGCTAGTAAAGTAATGCTCAAAAGTCTCCAAGCCAGGCTTCAGCAATACGTGAACTGTGAACTTCCAGATGTTCAAGCTGGTTTTCAAAAAGGTAGAGGAACCAGAGATCAAATTGCCAACATCTGCTGGATCATCAAAAAAGCAAGAGAGTTCCAGAAAAAACATCTATTTCTGCTTTATTGAGTATGGTAAAGCCTTTGACTATGTGGATCACAACAAACTGTGGAAAATTCTGAAAGAGATGGGAATACCAGACCACCTGACCTGCTTCCTGAGAAATCTGTATGCAGGTCAGGAAGCAACAGTTAGAACCAGACATGGAACAACAGACTGGTTCCAAACAGGAAAAGGAGTATGTCAAGGCTGTATATTGTCACCTTGCTTATTTAACTTCTATGCAGAGTACATCATGAGAAACGCTGCGTCAGATGAAGCACAAGCTGGAATCAAGTTTGCCTGGAGAAATATCAGTAACCTCAGATATGCAGATGACACCATTCTTATGGCAGAAAGTGAAGAAGAACTAAAGAGCCTCTTCATGAAAGTGAAAGAGGAGAGTGAAAAAGCTTAAAGCTCAACATTCAGAAAACGAAGATCATGGCATCTGATCCCATCACTTCATGGCAAATAGATGGGGAAAAAGTGGAAACAGTGACAGACTTTATTTCGGGAAGGCTTCAAAATCACTGCAGATGGTGACTGCAGCCATGAAATTAAAAGACACTTGCTCCTTGGAAGAAAAGTTATGACTAACTTAAACAGCATATTAAAAAGTAGAGACATTACTTTACCAACAAAGGTCCACCTAGCCAAAGCTATGGTTTTTCCAGTAGTCGTGTATGGATATGAGAGTTGGACTATAAAGAAAGCTGAGTGCCAAAGAATTGATACTTTTGAACTGTGGTGTTGGAGAAGACTCTTGAGAGTCCCTTGGACAGCAAAGAGATCCAACCATTCCATCCTAAAGGAGATCAGTCCTGAATATTCATTAGAAGGACTGATGCTGAAGCTGAAACTCCAATATTTTGGCCACCTGATGCAAAGAACTGACTCATTTGAAAAGAATCTGATGCTGGGAAAGATAGTAGGCAGGAGGAAAAGGGAACTACAGAGGATGAGACGATTGGATGGCATCACTGACTCAATGGACACAAGTTTGAGTAAACTCCGGGACCTGGTGATGGACAGGGAGGCCTGGCATGCTGCACTCCATGGTGTTGCAAAGAGTCGGACATGACTGAGCAACTGAACTGAACTGAATTGAAATGTGAAGATCTAATTTGCTTCATTTCATGATTCATACATCAGGCAGCATCCCATCTTAGCAGACAGAAAGGGGCTCCAAAATGAAAAACTTCCACAGGTAGACGGAAGCAGGGCAAGGAATCTACTCTAGCAAAAAACAGATTGCTTCAGGTAAGATCACCTTCATTTGGGAAAAGCCAGGTGTCTATCAGGCAAGTTACGTCACTAGTACTGACCAGGTAATTCCAGATTGACTCGTTAGAAGTCATATTTCTGGGAGAGGCCAAAACTGCAATTAGGTTAGGTATGAAGTCTTGGTTTTCTGACAGGGGACTTAGCACAAGAGAGTCCATTTTGGATCTGTTTCATTTTTTTAAACAATTTCCTCCTTATGATCAGATTCTCAGTTGAACTGGCAATATATCAAAGTTTAAGACATTAGCACCACTCTCAGCTACCACTCTGTGTTCTTTTAGTTTTTGCCACATGGTACTCATAGGTCATGACATTTTTGCTAAATCTCTGTGGTATTCACAACTCATGACTTTAGGTTTATTCTCTCTCTCTCTTTTGAAGTTGGTCATTCTCTTTGTTCCTTTTTTTGATATTCCAGTCTTAAGATCATTTTTTTGGTGATTAGCACCTGCAAACATTCATTTAAAGATTCTGAGAGAATATAATTTACCAGGGGAAACATTAAGACTATTATAAGCAGGATAATTCCCAGTATCCAGAATGTATTTCAGAGCCATGATTCCCAAGGCCCAAGCCAATCAAAATAATGTCAAAGAAAGACTCTGTTGAAGGAGTACATTTTTAAGCCAAGTGGATTGCTCAATGATCTAATGCAACTGAGTATCAACCTCCTCCAAAGTGTTAATCCAGGTACAGCAGGTTGTGTTGGCCACAGAACAGATACTCCCTAACTCCCCTAAAAGACAGTCAAGGGCGGTCCTGTTATCAAGAACAACTTTGACCAGAGAGTCCTAGGATTTTTGTTTGGCAGCTATTATTTTAGCAGTGCATTCCACAGTACTTTCAAGAGTTAGGGAGAAACTCCTGATCATAGCCTCATATGTATTTACTCATGATCAGGGATATAGAGGCCTGTGAACGGAAGCAAATGGTGATTTACGAAAGCATCCTGGTAAGACTGTTCTAACTCAACGACGTAAAATCAAGGGAGTGGACTAGTAAGGTGTCTCAGTCTGTCTGTGAAGAGTTAGGGGCACAGTTACGTAACCTAAAAGCATTGCTGTATTATACATCAGTCACCCAAAGAATGGATGCTTTTGAATTGTGATGCTGGAGAAGACTCCTCAGAGTCCCTTGGATAGCAAGGAGATCAAATCAATCTTGAAAGGAATCAACCCTGAATATTCATTGGAAGGACTGATGCTAAAGCTCCAATGCTTTCACCACCTGACGCGAAGAGCCAACTCATTGGAAAAGACTGCCATGCTGGGAAAGATTGAAGGCAAAAGGAGAAGAGGGTGGCAGAGGATGAGATGGTTAGATAGCATCATCAATTCAATGAACATGAATCTGAGCAAATTCCAGGAGACAGTAAAGGAGAAGGAAACCTGGTGTGCTGCAGTCCACGGAGTCACAAAAAGTTGGACACGATTTAGCAACTGAACAATACCACGTGGCCATTCATTTAAAAAAAAAAATGTAATTAGAGCCTTTTCAATTGTATCCAGCTTGTCCACACATCAACATTTCTTTCCACAGATTCTTTTTCCACAAACCTTCTACAACATTTTTTTACATTCAGATTCTATTCTGTTTTTTTTCCTCTTCCCCACTCTGAAATAATCAGTCTCACATTAGAACAAAATTACCTTCTTTTCTCTCAATAAAATGCACCTCTGTTCCTCGTTTCTTCTCTTGCCAAAAACACAATCCTACTTTCCATGTTGCCCTTTTCCTTTCTAAAAGCATTAAACAGTTGTGAACAGCCTGTTACTGACAAATTTATAAATACATTCCATTAATTCCCCAAAGTATGTTTTCCTCATAGTACATTTTCAATGTGGCACAAAATATGTTTACCATTAGATCAAAATATCTTTAGTTCCTCTGTTAAAGGAAGCTAAAAAAATGTTTAAACTTGTTTTTAGTAACGTTTCAGTGTTTTATTTGGAAATAATCTAAATATTCAATAAATTTGACTTAATTCATCATTTTAATTAACTTAGCAAAACCTCAAGGCTACAAGTAACCAAAAGGTTTTTGGAAACTCTGTTGAAAAGTTAACCTAGAAACTCTGATCCCATTCAGACCTATTATATTCATTACATCTTTAAACCACTTGTTCTTAATCATGTTTTGAATATCTATGAAAACTTCATTGGACATTAGACAAAGGTAATCATCTTCTTAAGCTATTTTTCTTGCCAACAAATGATGCCGGAGGTAACATGAATTTATTTAATTAGAAAACCCAGGTAGAATGAAAGTATTAAGTTTAATGCTAATAACTCTAAAGACATATCTGTTTTAATTAAACCAACAACCTTATACTAACCTTTATTTTCTAAAGAACCTATTATCAGGTTGTCAACTAAAAAATAGTCACAACCTAAAAGTTAAGAATTATGTTTTTTATTCGATGGGAAATTTTAGGACTTCAAGCCCCAGGTGACAGCATCTCAAGTGATCCTGAGAGAATTGCTCCGAAGGGAGGGGAAACAGGGGACTGTGTGTGATCAGGTTAGACAGATTTTGTAACAAAGGGCAAGTACTCTAAACATAAAAAGTATTTTTGTGAATTAAAGAAAACCCGATTTCTCAAGTTAAAGAATTTAACGCTTTTCTATGTATGGGGCTTCCCTGGTAGCTTATCTGGTAAAGAATCCACCTGCAGTGCAGTGGAGGCCCGTTTGATTCCTGGGTCGGGAAAATCCACCGGAAAAGGGATAGGCTACCCTGGAGAAGGGAATGGCTACCCACTCCATTATTCTGTTCTGGGTCACAAAGAGTTGGACACGACCGAGCAACTTTCACTTTCATTCATGGGAAGATGTAATAGCCTGGGCTCACTGAAATCATTCCTTTCATGTGTATCTCAGCTATCTGGTGCCAGCATCCAGTGATCTTCCCAATCCTAAATTCCTCAGTTCTCACTGTAGGGAATGACTGCAGCCAGATGGTTGCCTGATCGCAGGTATTGTTCTCCTTCTTGGTTGTCCTTAGGGCTAGAAATTTACATTTGGAGGGTCAGAATTGCTGATGACTGTGACATCCTTGTTTACTGATATGGCAGGAAGCACTCCATTTCTCAAGGTGAACTTGAAAAACATCTGAGTTATACTTTCGCATTTCCAAGAGTTTTAAGAAACTTTCACCCATATAAGAACTTGATTTTCTTCAAGCCAATGAAATGGAGCTCTTTTACAAATCAGTTTACAGTAATATCATCATATCATTCAGAGGTAGAAATTAATATACATCTACAACACATGCATATAGATACACAAACGTACAGACACAGGTAGAAACCTTATAGCTTCTGTTTAAAAATTTTAGCCATGAATTAGATACAATAATACAAAGCTCACCAGTGCGACCCCATGGACTGTAGCCTACCAGGCTTCTCCGTCCATGGGATTTTCCAGGCAAGAATACTGGAGTGGGTTACCATTTCCTTCTCCAGGTGATTTCCCGACCCAGGGATCGAACCCGGGTCTTCTACATTGGAGGCAGGCACTTTAACCTCTAAGCCACCAGGGAAGCCCAGTTATAAAAATAGTTGGATTCAAACTACATTTCTGATAGATGGAATAATTTAAAGTTACCTCCTCAGATGGCTAAAGGCCTTTATTAATATTAGTGGAGAAGACACTTAAGATTTTTTATTTGCCTAAGTGTCAGAATAACCTTTCCCTTTTTAGTTTTTCTTCTGATAAGAATTACCTCCCTGAAGTTTTTATTTCAAGAAGATGGCCTAGATAAGAGTTCTAGGAGAAGACCAGGTAGAATATTTACAGCTAAAAGGCACAGAGTAAGAATGTAGTTCCTCCAAGAAGGACTTTTGTTCCCTAAGGCCAAGATTTTTACAATACCTACAATTTGTTTGTCTCTGTAATGTTTTACTAAGTCTTTTCACAAAAGCTTCAGGTTTTTCTTTCCCTCTGGGCACATGGTTTCATTTTAGCTTAGGGGTTCAGTTCAGTTCAGTTACTCAGTCATGTGTGACTCTTTGCGACCCCGTGAACTGCAGCACACCAGGCCTCCCTGTCCATCACCAACTCCTGGAGTGTACCCAAACCCATGTCCATTGAGTCAGTGATGCCATCCAACCATCTCATCCTCTGTCGTCCCCTTCTCCAAAGGCCTTTAAAAAAAAATTCCTATCAGGCTGAATATCAGCTTCAAATTTAGCCAAATTCTGATGTGAGAGATGCTTTTAAAAAAAAAGAAAAAGAAAGACATCCTTTCAAATATCTTGTAACTTTTTAGCCAGGACGAACAGTACATAATTTTGGTAACACAGAGTAATCCTTTTTGGATTAAAGAGGTATCCCCAAAAAGGATGCAAGAGAGATTTTCTTTTTCTTTTTCTACCTGGTATTATAGACAGAGATTCAAGACAGCAGATTCTGGTAAGAATTCTCAACCTTTACTGACTTCTGCAGGATCCTACTTGCAGGCTATGACTGGGGTTTAAAGTAGATATCACCAGAATTTGGCAAGATTTTTTAATTTTAATTTTAGTTTTCCTTTGACGGTTTAAAAATATTACTGGCAGTTTACTAGTCCCAGAGAACCCCATGAGCTCTTGAAGGGGCCCACATAGGGCCTGTCCTTTGAGGGTAGAAGCAGCAGATTTGGAGATGGGTTTGAAGATTTTTCATAGAGCCGATTAGGACAATCTTTTTTCCCCAGTCTCCTAGTTGATTACAAGTGAGACATCAATCCCTGGGCCAGCATTTTGATGATGCTTGTGAGGGTGTGATACAGAAGACCCAGGTGTTATTTTAGCTGCCAGGACTTGAAGCTGTTGTAGTTGTTAAGGTCAATAGCTTAGCCGACTTTTGCTTGTGGTCTTGTTCCAAAATACTTTCAAAGTGCATAGCAATGATCATGAATTCAGTCAAACCAATAGTCTCCCACCCTATTTTCTGCCCTTTTATCAGTCCACTTATCTTAGGAGATAATTTATTTACAAAAAGGGCAGCTAGAGCAGGTTATGGCTCAGGCAGTCAGTCAGGTCCAACTCTTTGTGGACCTATGGACTGTAGTCCACCAGGCTCCTCTGTTTATGGGATTTTCCAAACAAGAATACTGAAGTGGGTGGGCATTCCCGCCTCCAGGGGATCTTCCTGACCCAGGGATCGAACCAGCGTCTCCTGCGTCTCCTGCACTGGCAGACAGATTCTTTATCACTAGCACCACCTGGAAAGCCCAGAGCAGGTGGAGTGACTTCATTTATTGAATGAAAGCTGGAATGCCTTAGGTAAAGCACTTCCAGACAGGCTTTAAAAATTGCAACAGAATCATTTTTGTTTGTTTGCATCATTGAATAATACACCAACCTACATGGGCAGAGAAGAGTAGGAATGGCTTTTAAAAGATTGGTTGCTACTTCATGAGCTTTATTTTTTGGTTCATGAGGGAACCATGTTGATGGCTGAGGATCTCTTTCTTGGCATTATGTCTTTCTGCTTCCCATATCTATTTTTTGGCATCATCAGGTCCTACCAATATGTGCACCAGCAGAGTATATTGGTAAAGGATAGAGGGGAGCAATAGGAGTCATGTCAGACTTATTTTCTGTATTTTAGGTACCTCTTGGGTCTTTAATTTTCTACTAGTGTTTCGCAGTACATTTTTTGGTGAGGCTATTTTGGAATCTGGAAGACTTTTGGATGCTTGTGCACACCAACTTAAATAGGTATCCCATTCTGTTAGGATCCCATTCAGGAATGCTTGCTTTCAACTACACTTTTAAATGACTGATATTGTCTAATTGGAACATTCGCCACAATGGCCATTGTAATTCTAGACTGTTTTTAGTAAGATTTTGCCATTTCTGTAGATATTTATAACTTCTGGGACCATAGTTCTGAGACATAAAATAAGCAGGTGTACCAGAGACGGTATGCTCAAATTTTTGGAATTTAAGTATCCCATTTTATTACTGTTATTCTATTTGTTTATTTTAGCTAAACTTCTGAGTCTTTTGGAGCCAAACTATACCTAACAGGGATGTGCCTCTGGGTTGGGAATTGTGTAATGCTTTTCAGTGTACCTTGCTGCACAGAAATTTTCTTGAGATTGACAGGTTAGTGTCAATCTAACCCATTCTGTGACCAACTTAATGTAACACAGGTGTGTTAGGTGATGAGCACTCTAAAGGCTTTTAAATGCTTGGCTTATGTACATTTCTGTGACTTTCTGAGATCCTAATTAGCAGTAGTTTCTACTTCATGCAGCATTATCAATGTTACTGTGGAATGGCCAACAGAAAGTCCTCTGTATATCAACAGAAATTCCCATGAAACTGGGGGCTAGATAAAGAAGTGAACCAGTGAATCCCAAAGAATGGGGGCTGCAGGACTGGTTTGTACAACAAACCATTTGCACAACAAATGCTGGTGGTGGTAGTGGCTGGGGTGGTGGTGGGGGCTGCAGACTAAACTGCTAGCAGTTCCCACTGTGGATCTAGAAAGATTGTGGTGTTCCACTCAAAAGGGGAATTGTGAACTGAACCAAAGGCTTGGGTTCTAGATCGAGCCATCTGCTTTCCATGCTGACCTACCCTAGACTGGAAAGCCAATTAGATCAGGAGCTCAACACAAAGAGAACAGAGCTCAGAACCAAAGGAAATTACCCTCAGCCCTCAGAAATGGAGAAAAAGAGAACTCAGAAGATTTTCCAGGTACCAGGCCTCTATTTCTCATTTTCCCTGAAACCATTGGAAACGTTAGCTGCTCAGTCATGTCTGACTCTTTGCAACCCCATGGACTGTGGCCCACCAGGCTCCTCTGTCCATAGGATTCTCCAGGCAAGAATACTAGAATGGGTTGCCATTCCCTTCTCCAGGGGATCTTCCTGACCCAGGGATTGAACCTGGGTCTCCTGCATTGCAGGCAGATTCTTTACCATCTGAGCCACCAGAGAAGCCCCATTGGGAGTCTCCTTCAGTTCCACCATGGCCACTAAATTTGTTAAAAACAAAAAAAAATTCAACTGAATAAATCTGAACATCTAATTTGCTTTATTTCATGATTCATGAATTAGGCAGCATCCCATCTCAGCAACAGAAAGGGCTCCAAAGATCTGCACAAAATGGAAAATTTATAGGCAGAAGGAGGCAGGACAAGGAAGCTATTCTAGCAAAGCATGGATTGTTTCAGGTGAAGTCATTTCCTTTGGGGAAAGGCAGAGGGATTTCAGGCAGATTACCTCAGTAATACTGACCAGGTAATTCCAGATTGACTGATTAAAGGTCACATTCCTGGGAGAGGTCAAAATTGCAATTATGTTCAGTATGATGTCTTGGTTTGCTGACATGGGGCTTAGCACAAGCAACTCCATTTTGGATCTGCTGTTTCTTTTCTTTCCTTTTTTTTTTTGACATTTTTAACTGTATTTCTCAGGCTCATGGCACAGAAAGATTTCTGCCTAGTTTGCATGGCAAAATGTATATATCTATCCTGTCTTTGTCACTTTTCCTTTCCACTAAATTTGCACATGGCAAGGAAATGGGATTAATGCACATTCAGATAATGGGATTTAGACATAATAATTTAGGTAAGGGAAGAGGCTTCAGAGCATATGATCTGAGCTACCTCCTATGATCTATATAAAAATAACATTCATCATGGTAGACCTACATTTTAAAAAGTAGATTATAAAAAACAAACAGAGTATTTGCTGCATAGTTTATCCCTAGGGCATTACAAACTAACCTCAGTACTTTGTGTTCCCAAAATTTTATCATGTTATGTTCTAGAAGCTTTCAGGAGATACCCAAGACATAAAAAGATCTCACTTGCACTTGGGAAGTTTTGTGAGTAACTTGGAATTCAACTAGTGAAAACATTTAAAGAGAATTTCCAGAGCAATACGCAAGCACAAATGATGGAAGACAAGCACATGTATATGAAACTTCTTATTTTTCAGCCAGTAAAGTATGTTTCCTTAATTGAAGATAGAAAATTCCTAAAATATTTTATTTCCTTTCTGTGCTATACATGTGTACTATCTAATTTAACCTATTCAAATACATATAGGGTAGATATCTAAATGACAATTGCTTCTATAGATGAGGGAGCTAAGGTTTGGAGAGAGAATAAATCTGTCAAGGGTCATCACAATACCAAGAGCTAGGACCAGAATCTCAGCTATCCTTCTGAATCCATTTCAGACCACTTTGGATCACATCACAGCTACAACCCAATGCAGTTTCTCATTTTAAATTCAGGGAGTTAAATTCCTCAAATGTAGAGAGGCTGCCTAATAGTGGATATAAAACCTGCTGGAACGATCAGCTTACTCTGGTCTAGCCTGACTTTACTGATTTGAGGCATCAAAATATTACATCCTGGGAAATCAGTCTCCCTTTAAAAAAGAAAAGTTTTCTGCACCAGTAAACTTTTGCAGGCAAACTCGACAGTTGGCCACCTTACCCCTGGTTTTCCCACATATATAGGGGTAGAGTCAATCTTAACATCATTCTCCCAAGTCACCACCACAGCTTACATCCGATCCCCTAGGGCCTACCTAAAGCTCAGAGCCAAAACAACCCCTAAACATAGGAGAAGCTCAACAAATATTTGCTGAATTAGTGTCCATGTTTGTCAAGTTCTCCAGTTCATGGGCCACAATCATTTGCCTCCAGTCATTGTTCATCAGTGTTTGCTGAATCATGTATAGATGAAATCAGTCTGAAATAAACTTTAAGGGCAATCTTTCCCTGGTGGCTCAGAGGTTAAAGCGTCTACCTGGAATGCAGAAGACCCGGGTTCGATCCCTGCATCGGGAAGATCCCCTGGAGAAGGAAATGGCAACCCACTCCAGTACTCTTGCCTGGAGAATCCCATGGAGGGAGGAGCCTGGTGGGCTACAGTCCATGGGGTTGCAAAGAGTCGGACACGACTGAGCGATTTCACTTTCACTAAAGAGGTAAAGAAGGTTCCAAGGAAGGAAGAGATCTGTCTCTTCATCTTGATGATGGTGTAGGACTTGGGGCTTGATTGAACATTTATGAATATCACATCTCTCTCCTCTAGAAGATCAGTTGGTGGAGCCACATTTCCTCTCCCGACCAGCAACCTCCCCAAATTGCTGCTTGACTGCCAACACCAGCTGGGCTTCCAAAGGAGCAAAGGTCAAAGCAAGTGCCCCAGTGACTGTCTAGACAACATTCCTCAAGTCTCAGGCAATGTGCTCATAATTAGCCCATCTAATGCTTGTAATAACATAACACCGTTACTATTATTATTCCCATCTTATGGATAAGTTGACTAAAGCTTCTAAGGGGGCTGAATCAGAAACCAAGCCTTTAGACACAAAGACAAAGAACATTCCATGTAATCATACAGTTGATGGACATGTCATGCCTCATCACGTGTTACCTCACCGACATCTATTGTCTTTGAGAGTCTTGAAAATAATCAGAATAGTTATTTTCTGGTAATTGAAAGATATTAGGGAATAAAAGACTATGTAAACAGAACTCTGTATAATTTACGGTGGCTTAACTTTGCTTGTTCTCTCCTCTCAGTTTTGGAACTTCGTGCTTGGAATCTGCAGGTCTGAACCTGTGCCTAGCACTATAAGCAGTTTTCCTATGACTGCATCTGCAAGTACTAGCAAAGGTAAAATTCTTCCCTTGAAAAGCCCAGAATATGTCCTTCTGAAAAACAAACAAACAAACTATACATCTTTGTCAGATATTCACCTTTCTTTCCCTTGCACTCCTTTTCTTTTCCTTTTGTGTGAACTGGATGTTCTTGTACAGATATATCTAACTGAGGGAATCAATCAAATGTAAATGAAGCCATATGTCATGGCTTTAATATACTTAACTACTGATAATTATACAGAATATATTGGAACTAGCTGAGTCCAGTAGAAAAATACTTATTTAAACTTCTCCACTTTAACCTTGGAAATGCATAGAATCAAGGAATTTTACAACTGGGGAGATCTTAGAAATAATCTAATTTGGTGGTTTTCTAGGTTTGATTTACAGAGCCACGGGAGCCTGTTTGATGAGTGACTGTGCAACAGGGTCCCATCAACATCAAGGAACAGTGACAGGAAAAGGTTAAATAGAGGTCATGCTCAACTTCGGTGTGTATTGATGACATGTATTATGAGCTGGCCCACTCAGCACTTACTTCAACCCCTTTCTGGCTCTCCTCCTGCCCTACACAGGGCCTGGGTTCAATCAACAACACACACACATAAAAGTGAGCTATGTGAAAGGGCAGCCCAGAGGCTGGGGGCTCAGATCTTCTGGCAAAGACAATGGCAACAGCATTAGGCAGAGCTGTGTACAGTTTCTGGTTTCCAGTCTATAGTATGGTAGGTGTCAAGTGATGGGCAAATGACAATGTTGCTTCCACCAGAGGGGCATTTTGGAATATTCCCTAGCTTCTCTGTTCCTTTGCTGACAAAGGTCCTTCTAGTCAAGTCTATGATTTTTCCAGTAGTCATGTATGGATCATAAAAGAGTTGATCATGAGAGTTGGATCATAAAAATGGCTGATGCTGAAGAACTGATGCTTTCAAAATGTGGTCCTGGAGAAGACTCTTGAGAGTCCCTTGGACAGCAAGGAGATCAAAGCAGTCAATCCTAAAGGAAATCAACCCTGAATATTCATTGGAAGGACTGATGCCTAAGCTCCAATACTTTGGCCACCTGATGCAAACAGCCAACTCGCTGAAAGAGACTCTGATGCTGGGAAAGATTGAGAACAGGAGGAGAAGGGGACAACAGAGGATGAGATGGTTGGATGGAATCACTTACTCAATGGAAATGAGTTTGAGCAAACTCCAGGAGAGAGTGAAGGACAGGGATGCCTGGCATGCTGCAGTTCATGGGGTTGCAAAGAGTTGGACACAACTTAGTGACTGAACAATTAACAACAACCTCATGCCTGTGCCTGAGGTCATGGTCTATGGGAACCCCATGCTAGAAGCCCCATGTCTCAGAAAGTCTTCCAATCTCCTGGCACAAGAAAAAAAAGGCTGACATGTTTCGCAAATTGCAAAGTGCTTCATTGAACAGTTTGACTTGACTCAAAAAAACAGCACTCAGGATGGACTTTCCAGGGGGCACATTTAAACCGGTGGTTGGCACACTGAGAGGGACATGACTAGTCAATGGCACACTCATATCTTCTGACTGTAGTCCAGGACGTTTTAGAGATTTCTATACAAGTAATATTTGACTAATATATTTGAATCCATTCAGTTGCTCAGTCGTGTCGGACTCTTTGTGACCCCATGAACCATAGCACACCAGGCCTCTCTATCTATCACCAATTCCCGGAGTTTACCCAAACTCATGTCTATTGAGTTGGTGATGCCATCCAACTATCTCATCCTCTGTCGTCCCCTTCTCCTCCTGCCCTCAATCTTTCCCAGCATCAGGGTCTTTTCAAATGAGTTAGCTCTTTGCATCAGGTGGTCAAAGTATTGCAGTTTCAGCTTCAACATCAGTCCTTCCAATGAATACCCAGGACTGATCTCCTTTAGGATGGACTGGTTGGAACTCCTTGCAGTCCAAGGGACTCTCAAGAGTCTTCTCCAACACCACAGTTCAAAAGCATCAATTCTTCAGTGCTCAGCTTTCTTCACAGTCCAACTCTCACATCCATACATGACTACTGGAAAAACTATAGCCTTGACTAGACAGACCTTTGTTAACAAAGTAATGTCTCTGTTCATATATTTGAATAGCCAGTTCTAAACCAATTTATAAATCATAGGTTGTACATTTCAAAACCAAACAGATCTAAGTATGTGACTCAAGACTGGTGTAAGGTAATAGGCAGGGTGGCTTCTGAGATCATCTTAAAGTCCCTACCCCTTGAAAGCAATCACCTTCAAGATTTGTTAATGTGTAGGCTTACTGCCACACTTACATACTGTTCTGGGAATAAAAAAATGGTACCACCACTTTGGAAAACAGTCTGGCACTTTCTTAAAAAGTAAAAAAAAACAAAAACAAAAAACCCATGTACCATATGATATAGTCATTTCATGCTTGAGTATTTACTCAGAGAAATAAAAGCATATATCCAGATAGAGACTTGAATGTAAATATTTAGAGTAGTGTTATATGTAAGAGGCAAAAACTGGAAACAATTTAAATGTCCATTAACAGGTGAGTGAATAAACATATTGTGATATATATACAACGGAGTTCTATTCAGCAATAAATAACAGACTACAAAAACACAAAACAACGTGGATGAATCTCAAAATAATTACACTGAGTGAAAGAAATTCTGGAAAGTATAAATGAACTTAGAGAAAGAAGATTTTGCTGAATCTAGATTTGGGCAGCAAGGAGGGGCACAGAGGGTCGGAAGGAATAAAATACAGGAAGACACAAAGAACCCCTTGAGGGTGATGAATCTCTGTATTATCTCCATTGTGCTGATGGTTTCATAGGTGTATACAGAGGTCAAAATGCAACAATATAAATAAGTGAGTTTATCA
Source organism: Budorcas taxicolor (assembly GCF_023091745.1). Classification (NCBI taxonomy): domain Eukaryota; kingdom Metazoa; phylum Chordata; class Mammalia; order Artiodactyla; family Bovidae; genus Budorcas; species Budorcas taxicolor. Next base: position 38,053,044 of record NC_068910.1, read on the forward strand.
TATGGCAATTGTTTCAGTGTGCTGCTGCTGCTAAGTCGCTTCAGTCGTGTCCGACTCTGTGCAACCCCATAGACGGCAGCCCACCAGGCTCCCCCGGCCCTGGGATTCTCCAGGCAAGAACACTGGAGTGGATCGCCATTTCCAGTGCTGCTATAACTAAGTACCATAAACTGGTTTAAACAACAGAAATTTATCTTCTGATAGTTCTGAAAGCTAAAAGTTCATGATCACGGTGTCAGTAGGGCTAGTTTCTTCTGAGGTCTGTGAGGGACAATCTGTTTTGTGACTCTCCACTACCTTCTGTGGCTTGCTGGCAAACACTGGTGTCTCTTGGCTTGTAGAACCCTCACCCTAATCTCTGCCTTTGTTTTCACTGAGTGCTCTCCTCATGGGCGTGGATGTCCAAATAAATTTTATAGGACTCAGTTGTTTTGGATTAGAGGTCCACCCTACTCCAGCATAACTAATCTTAACTAATTACATCTGCAATGATCTTATTTCCAAAGAAAGTCACTTTCTGAGGTCCTGGATTAGAACTTCAACATACGAGAAGAGATACAATTCAACTCATACAAGCAATTATAACCGAATAAAGCTGTTCAGGAAAAAAAAAAACAACTTACCAAACCAGTTAAACTTAAATTCAACCATCAATTTTATGCAAGAGTTGAACTTTTCCCGTTGTTTTTCTAAAATGAAGTCACCTCCGAAGTGTGGACATGGTGCTCATCCTGCCTCTCTCTAGTTTAGACTACTCCATGTTGTGGGCTGATTCAGTTCTCTTATCCATTTTTTTTTCTCTCCCTTCACTTTTAACTCATGAAATTTCTCAGGAATCTTCTTTCTTGGAATGTGCTGAGACATCATGTGCCCTTTACATAGTAAGAAGACATCATTTATACATCAAAACCACCCATTTTCTCTCATCATTTCCAATACAAAGTGGTACTGTAATCAACACAGTCATAAACGCAAAAACAGATACTGGCACTTGATGGCATTTTTCTTCATTCAGTTATAAGGATGCCATTCAATGATTCAGAATATGCTTATATTGACAGTAACTTTTCAGATTATTACTAGAATGCAAACAAGTAAAATTTTCTTACAGCAACCTAGCGGACTCCTGAGATTATAACCATAAAATTTTGGGAAGCCTGAGGATCCCAGTCTAAGTTATATTACTATTAATACTAGAGAATGATTCCTGATCTAAAAATCAGAGACAGATTTTAGGTTTAAGTGTGCCTGTTAACCAGCAGTGTGTCCTTGGACAAGGATTTAAATCTACCCAAACTTCCCAGATGCGCTGAAGTTCGTGGAAATGTTAGCATTCTTAAGACATGAGCTTGCTCATCTGTGAAATGAAAAGGTTGAGCCAAGTTATCTCTAAGGTTCTTTTCAGCCTTCAATCCTACAGTACTTGCTGAACAGAACTTCAATATAGATTCAATTCAAGTGACCAGCCTAAGTCACCACTTATATATCACATGTCTCTCTGTGCCTTTTTCTTCTCCCAAAGTCACAAAGCTCAAAAGCTAAGGCCCTTTTCCAAAAGACAGTGTATGGTGCAAGGTTTGGGCTAGATACAGACTCAAGGGTACAATGTGAATCAAATTTCAGAGAATAATGATTTCAACAGATGATTAGCCTGGTAGGCAAGTACTCAGTTATCCATGAAAAGGAAATATAGGCAATCCTTCACTCAGATGAAACTGTTAACATGCTCAGAGATGTAAAATGTGAGCATCTTTATTATAAAATGAAGTACAGTCAAAAATGCAGACACACTTGACAGAGGAAGGTATTGAATGAAGTGGAGGGAAATTCCAAGAGCTTCTGTGTTTCTGCAGGATATGTATAAAACTTCTGTGTCTCCTTTGCCTGATGATCTTTCTTTTATAGCCTGGTAGACCCTTAGGACTAAAAGTCAATGTAGATACTAAATTTATGGTAATGGGGCACTGAATTCCCATGCAGTTTTCCTATGAGGAAATATTCTGAACTTCTTTAAAGTCTTATGGTTACTGAAAGAAAAAGGATATTAATGAAAGCAGGAGTACAAGCTGCTGTGGGGGCAGCTGACGGTCACCTCTCCCTGCTTTAAGTCTCTGGGAACTTTCGGAAGGCAACAGAGTGATGGTAATGAGGTTAGCCATCCCCCAAGAACAGTTTTAAGAGGAAGTGAGAGCAGAATACAGCCAATATTTTATAATATCAGTTGTGTCCGACTTTTTGTGACCTTATGGACTGTAGCCTGCAAGGTTCCTCTGTCCATGGGATTTTCCAGGCAAGAGTAGTGGAGTGGGTTACAATTTCATCCTCCAGGGGATCTTCCCAACTCAGGGATCAAACCTGCATCTCTTGTGTCTCCTGCATTCTTTACCACTAAGTCACCAAGCAGGAAGCATAAGAAGAGAGGAGAACATGGCCAGTATTTCATAATAACCATAAATGGAATATAACCCTTAAAAAATGTGAATCACTATATTGTGTATCCATAGCATAGACTATTGCACATCAACTACACTTCAATTAAAATAATTTATAATAGAAAAAGAGGAAGTGAGAATTAGAAAGCCTAACAGATGTATGAGATGGCTGGATGGCATCACTGACTTGATGGACATTGAGTCTGAGTGAATTCTGAGTTGGTTATGGACAGGGAGGCCTGGCGTGCTGCGATTCATGGGGTCACAAAGAGTAGGACACGACTGAGCGACTGAACCGAACTGAACTGAACTGAACAGATGTATTACAGTGTATTTTGTTTGCTATAATGATGGCCTTCTCCTTGCTGTATGAACCTGAGTCAGTCATGTCCTGACTGACGGTCCATAGGAAGAAAATCTATGACAAACCTAGACAGTGTATTAAAAAGCAGAGACAGCACTTTGTAGACAAAGGTCTGTATTGCCAAAGCTATGGTTTTACCAGTAGTCCTGTATGAATGTGAGAGTTGGACCATGAAGAAGGCTGAGCACTGAGAATTGATGCTTTTGAACTGTGGTGTTGGAGAAGACTCTTGAGAGTCCCTTGGATAGCAAAGAGATCAAAGCAGTCAATCCTAAAAGAAATCAACCCTGAACGTTCATTGGAAGGGCTGATGCTGAACCTCCAATACTTTGGCCATCTGATGCAAAGAACCAACTTATTGGAAAAGACCCTGATGCTGGGAAAGATTGAAGGCAAGAGGAGAAGAAGCAACAGAGGATGAGATGGATAGATGGCATCACTGACTCAATGGACATGAGTTTGAGCAAACTCAATGAGACAGTGAAGGAGAGGGAAGCCTGGCATGCTGCAGTTCATGGTGTTGCAGAGTCGGACATGACATAGAGACTGAACAAGAGTAACAACATATGTTAGGAACATAAACATTTTTTAATCCTCACAAACCCCACCATATAGATGCAAGGACAAACAAAGAGAATTTAAATAACTTGTTTAAATCCACACAGCTATGCTGTGCTGGAATATAAACCTTAGTAACATAAATAAAAGGCCCTAACTTGTAACTTGGAGAAGGCAATGGCAACCCACTCCAATACTTTTGCCTGGAAAATCCCACGGCAGAAGAGCCTGATAGGCTGCAGTCCATGGGGTCTCAAAGAGTCGGACACAACTGAGCAACTTCACTTTCACTTTTCACTTTGATGCATTGGAGAGGGAAATGGCAACCCACTCCATTATTCTTGCCTGGAGAATCCTAGGGACGGGGGAGCCTGGTGGGCTGCCGTCTATGGGGTCGCACAGAGTCCTACATGACTGAAGCGACTTAGCAGCAGCAGCAGCAGCAGCAACTTGAAACTATTACAGTATATTGCCTCTTTAGTAGGTGTATTACCTGGCACAGAGTAAGTACTTAATTTATGTTACTTTATATTATCTATTATCATACAGGCAAAAGAAAAATCAGAATGGAGAGCAAATAATTGAAAACAAACATATAAACTAAAATCTTTATAAGAGCCAAAAACCAAAATAAACCTTTATTTATTAGTAAGGTCTGGCTGCCTAAACATAAATAGCAATGGAAATAGAAAAAAATTGAATATATTAAATTGACGCTTCAAACTATAGTTTACGCATCCGTAGTTCAATAACCAAAATGGGCATTTCTAATGAGTAAGTTTACTACAACATCTGCTGTAGCAAATAACTGATAAGGCCTTATTTCTCACCAACAGAAGACTGGTAGAATTACACAGCCATAAAGCATTACAGTTTCAAAGACATTTTAATAATATGAAGAAAAAGCTCATGATCTAATTTGCTCTAATTATATAAAGACATTAATTTATTAATTGAGTCAATTCATCCATTCAAAAAATGTTTACTGAGTACCTATTACATGCTGAGTGCTGGGCTAGGAGATGGCCATCTGGTCTCTGCCTTCAACCAATATATAGTCTAGCTTTATAGAGTAAGCTTTGTCAATAGCCTGGCACAATCCCTTTATAAGACTCAGTTTTCTTAGGTGTAAAATAAGGAGATTGGGCTAGATGACTGACAAGGGCTATGTAGCAATTAAATTAAGTGGAAATGGGATTCTTGATTCAGTTAGGCATAGACATTATTTGGTGTATGTGCAAGGGTATAGCAGGACTAAAATTGCAAAAGTACCATAAACTTAGGAATGTGAGCTGTTTAGAACAATGAATCATCTTAATTTGTTCCAGACTGAGGGACTTCTCAGATGTGAAACTTTAGGACTGAAACCTCCAATGTCCTAGGAAAACCAAGATAGTTGAACGGCTTAGTTTCACGTCAAATTATTAACACAATTGCTGAAATTACATTAATAATTAGTAAAATTATTTTGCTAAAATTATATAAATTATTACAGAAACCTTAATGAATACCTTTTCTGTGTTGAAATGATTTCATATGCAGTACAAAACTGAAGGAACAGAAACTATGGACATGCAGGAAACTCATTCAATTGTCAAAAATTGTTAGGGAAATAATACGTTTCGTGTGTAAGTTAACAATGATCACAACAATCACATGAGTTTTACAGTCATTATCCTCTAAAAGCTTGGTGATGATTGCTTTAAAACTATAATCTTAATTCAGAGGCTGTATAAAACACTGACCATCAGAGAGAGACCACACTGTCTCTCTCTAATTGAAATATATATTTACTATCAAGATACATTAATATAATATTTAGTACATATTATATTAACATTTAATATATTAAATAAATAATAGTATTTTACTCAAAGAGACATTTCTTTATTATTGTTTTTTTTACTGAAGTTTTTGTTCAGTCGCTATATCATGTCTGATTGCTTATGACCTCATGGACTGTAGGCACTCCAGGCTCCTCTATCTTCCACTATTTACCAGAGTTTGCTCAAATTCAGGTCCACTTAGTCAGTGATGCCATCTAACCATATACTTGATTTACAATGCTGTGTTAATTTCTGCTGTACAGCAAATTGATTCAATTTTATGAAAATGAAAGTTGGTCAGTCGTGTCCGACTCCTTGCAACCCCGTGGACTATACAGTCCATGGAATTCTCCAGGCCACAATACTGGAGTGGGTAGCCTTTCCCTTCTCCAGGGAATCTTCCCAACCCAGGAATCAAACTGGAATCTCCTGCATTGCAGGCGAATTCTTTACCAACTGAGCTATCAAGGAAGCCCTCAGTTTTATCTATATATGTAATATACTTTTCAGTATTCTTTTCCAGGTTTTGCACATAACTCCCTGTGTTATACAGTAGGACATTGTTTATACCACATCTTCTTTATCTTTTCATCCGTTGATAGACATTTAGGTTGTTTCCATGTTTTGGGTATTGTAGATAGTGCTGCTATGAACACAGGAATGCGTGTAACTTTTTGAGTTATTGTTTTGTTTAAATATACATCCAGGCATAGGACTGTTGGATCATATGGCAAGTCTATTTTTAGTTTTTTGAGGAACCTCCATACTGTTTTCCATAGTGGCCTTTCCAGCTTATATTCCCACCAACAGCGTAGGAAGCTTCCGTTTTCTTCACAACCTCTCCAGTATTTGTTATTTGTAGACATTTTAATGAAGACAAGAAGGTGTCACCGGTATGAGGTGGTATCTCATTATAGTTTTGACTTGCATTTCTCTAATAACTATAGATGCTGAGCAACTTTTCATGTGCCTCTTGGCCATCTGTACATCTTCTTTGGGAATATGTCTGTTCAGGTCTTCTTCCTATTTCTCAGTTGGGTTATTTGTCTTGTTGTTGAGTGGTATGAGCTGTTTATAAATTTTGGAAGTTAAGCCCTTGGAAAGAGACATATTCTCAGCTTGTAAAAGTTATGCCTTAAAATGGCATATTATAATTTCATTCTTAAAGTACAGATGTCCTTTAAAAGATTATTCTCACATGATTACCTTCTAAAGATTCCATCTTTCTTTTTTCTGTTCTTTTACCACATATACTAGTACAATTAAGCTAATACCAATTATAATGTTTCTTCAAACTCAAGCTAAAGAACCTCAAGGGGATGGTGAGGGATCCCAGAGGAATTTGTAGTGTCTCAACAAGGCCAACTCCAGGGGCACGAATGCCTCCCTACATCAACAGTAAGACCTGGCTCTTGGGAACTCTGGGGCCCGTCTATCAATTTCCATTCTCCTCCAAAGCCTCCAAGGTCTTCCAAAATGTAAGAAATAAATAAATGTTTACTAATAAATTTAGGACCCCAGTAATGGGTGAGCTCAGTAGGAGTAATTCAGATAGATTTAAGGATTCTACAAAAGAAACGAATGAGTTTGGTTTAGTTATCCTTGTCTGCTGACTATTTCCTCTTTATTCATTCCAGTGACAAGAGGTTTTTAAATGTCAGTTGATAAAATTATCCTGACACCCCTTTGCAGAGTTACAAAATGGCAGTTCCTAAAATTTGGACCCATTAACCATTTAGACAATTCATCACATTTCCAGTGACTGCATCAAACTTCCAATTCCTTTATAAATGCTCTGTCTATGTCTGTCTTCCTCTGTCCCACAGCCATCTTTCCAACAGATAGCAATCCTGGTCTTCCTCACCAACCAGGCTCCCTTCCCACCTCTGGCACATATCTTTCTTCCTAATGATAATGCTACTTCTGTCAGGAGCCAAATACATGCAGTGGTCAAGTGGAAACAGGCATCGCTTCCTTTTTCATTCTTGCTTTGGGGAAGAAGGAAAATAGTTTAAATAAATGATATGGGTGCTTAAAAAGAAATGAATAGTGGAGGGACAGTCTGTTTCTCTCACTGGAGCTGCTAGTAGTTTTAAAATATTCTGTCACCTGTATCAGCTCTGTGAAATAATCATCCCACTTGTCTGACCTAATGACCTACTGAGGACCTAACTAGTCCTCACTACTGGGCTAATAATGCCTAATGCTTCCTTGTGCTGAAAGCTTACTTCAGTTCAGTTCAGTTCAGTCGCTCAGTTGTGTCCGACTCTTTGTGACACCATGGACTGCAGTACACCAGGCCTCCCTGTCCATCACCAATTCACAGAGTTTACTCAAACTCATGTCCATTGAGTCAGTGATGCCATCCAACCATCTCATCCTCTGTTGTCCCCTTCTCCTCCCACTTTCAATCTTTCCCAGCATCAGGGTCTTTTCAAATGAGTCAGTTCTTCACATCAGGTGGCCAAAGTATTGGAGTTTTAGCTTCAGCATCAGTCCTTCCAATGAATATTCAGGGCTGATTTCCTTTAGGATGGACTGGTTGGATCTCCTTGATGTCCAAGGGACTCTCAAGAGTCTCCTCCAACATTACAGTTCAAAAGCATCAACTCTTTGGCACTCAGCTTTCTTTCTAGTCCAACTCTCACATCCATACATGACTACCGGAAAAACCATAGCCTTGACTAGACAGACCTTTGTTGGCAAAGTAGTGTCTCTGTTTTTTAATAAGCTATCTAGGTTGGTCATAACTTTTCTTCCAAGGAGCAAGCGTCTTTTAATTTCATGGCTGCAGTCACCATCTGCAATGATTTTGGAGCCCCCCAAAATAAAGTCTGTCACTGTTTCCACAGTTTCCCCATCTATTTGCCATGAAGTGATGGGGCCAAAAGCTATGATTTTAGTTTTCTGAATGTTGAGTTTTAAGCCAACGTTTTCACTATCTTCTTTCACTTTCATCAAGAGGCTCTTTAGTTCTTCACTTTCTGCCATAAGGGTGGTGTCATCTGCACATCTGAGGTTATTGATATTTCTCCCAGCAATCTTGATTCCAGCTTGTGCTTCCTGACTAGACACCAAGAACTGCACCAAGCATTTTACAAGCTTATTCTTACTTAACCAGCACAACCCCTTGGGATAGGTACTGCTATTATCCCCACTTTATAGGCAAGGAAACTAAGGTTTGAAGAGGAAAAGTGACTTATCCCAGAGGTAAACAGTTCATAACTTGCAGTGCTGGGGTTTAAAGCAGTGTCAGCCTAGTTTCAGAGCTCATATGCTGGTGTCTAACTTGGTTTCTTCTTAGCTGGGCTTCACACCAGTCTCATGAAGCCTCTTCCAAAACCTGGAGGCTGTTAGTGATCTTGCCTCCTAGTTAACAGTAATTCCTAACCACCATTAACTGCTTCAACTGCTCCCCAGGACTTACCTCTGTCAAACTCCACTGTGCAAAGTACAACACTGTTTCCCTTCCTCTCCCAGAAAGACTCCCTCAGGAACCTGTGTTCTGTCTTTCCCTTATCATTCAAGTTCTGTGTTTCTGCTAGATGCCCACCTCCTTTCACACAAGCTACTTCCAAGCTACATGTAATCAGCATGAGAAAATTTGACTCTTGGGAAAGGTTCTAGATTCACCTTACATTGAAAGTTTTGAAATCTTTTCTAGGCAGCACTCTCTCATTCTATTTGCAATGGGCCTTTTTGTATAGCTGTCCTTCTACACTTCATTTTACCTGTTTCCCTAAATCAAAATATCTTCTTTCCCTTGAGCCTTTTAAGGCACACTATGACCCACTGATATCTATATGACAGTTTCAGCACAAAAGAAAGTAAATGGACATTTGAGAGCATCAAATATTTATCAGGCATCTATGAAAGACATCAAGGAATGCTACAGGAATCAAGATAAAACATGACTATTATTAAATGCATACCATATTTTCATGGAATTTAAAAGGTGATACTATAATAATGAATTTATTCTTCCAAATTCCATGGAAGTTCTAAACTTGGACATCACAAAGAAATGTCATATTCTCTTGCCAGAAGCCACTTGGCACTGAGGGGTTAATAGGGCTCTAGCTTAAATCAGTAACAAGTACTAAGGGCTTCTCTGAAGTCTGGTTCCAAGGTGCCCACTTGGAGGATGAAACTCAGGTTCATGTGCAGTTTCCAAAAACCCCTTTCCACCTTGCTCTCTGACACCCCCAAATTCAAACAGACTGCATTCTCAATCCTTCGCTTATTTGAACACAACTTTCACACCACAAAATCAGAGAGCTGTAATTACGAAGTTTCAGAAATGTTTTCTGAAAGCGTCCCTAAATAAGAAGCTGTTTCGCCATCCATTGAAGTGTCATAATAGTCTCTCTCTGCGGCAAGGACACGGACCAGTTCCATGTGCATGTAAGTCCAGGTGTGTACACCTGGCACACTATGGAATCTCCTTCATTTTAAGGAATCTCCATTCATTTTAAGAGGAAGGGTCAGGTTTCACACTGAGACTTAGCTGTCTCCTGGGTTGAATTTGTCTGCTTCTCAATCCCCGAAGCCCAAGTTCTATGTTGCACAGAAATCTGGCTCCATTGTGCCTAGGTGGCCTGGTAGAAAGCTTTGGGTTTTTTTTTTGTTTTTTTTTTCCTTTTTTGGGTACCTTTTCTGCTAAGAAATGGCAATGTGCTTTGCCTGCCTAACCCAGCCGCAGCCTGTCGTTCCTTAGACAAAAAGCGATGGCCCGCTGCTCCCCGCAGCGGCCGCGGCCGCGACTCAGGGAGGCCGAGCCACCCGAGACCCACGGCGTTACGCTTTTGTTGGGCCGGCTACAGATGGTGCCCTAGCACCGGGCTGAGTCGGGGTGATGTGGTGGGGCAGGAGGACCAGAGGGGAGGCCAGGAAGGGGGTCGGGCGGGAGGGGAGGAGACCGTGGAGCAGCCAATGGGAGTGCAGCCCATCAGCTGACCGCTTTTGCTTACACCAGGTGCACGCCGGCTGCGGGGAGCACAAAGCGGGGCGCACCGAGGGCGCCGGCAGCTAGCCGGTGAGCCAAGCGAGGCCCGTGCGCCCGCGCCTGCAGCGCCCTCCGGGCGGGGAGAGGGGCCGCCGGCGTCTGTGCCGGCAGCAGCATCCGCGCGGTGGCATCTCTAGGCATCCCGGACGCCCTCCTTTGGACCTGGACACTCGCTGCCCCGCTGTCAGCATCCCGCTTCTACCCTTTATCCCAATCCTGCCTGCCTCTGCCCGGCCCCCGAGAGCCGGATTGAGCCCAGGCCCGCGCAGCAGCTGTTGCTCGTGTTACTGCCTCGCTTCGCGTCTTGGTGCTCTGCCGCGAGCCCCCTAAGGAGCCAGTGCCTGTGGGTTTGGAGGGAGGTGCCGCTCAGCCGGTCCTCCTCCTTCTCCTCTTCCTCCTGCTGCCGCCTCCGGTGCCTGGTCCGTGCGCACCCCGACACCCCTGCCAGCCGGGCCTCGGGGTAAGTGCGCTCGCTCAGCCGGGCAGTGGCGGGAGATGTGGGCGGCAGCGAGGGGAAGTCAAGGCAAACTTGGTGGCTTGGAGGGCCCGAGAAAGGTCTGGGGGACCGTGGGACAAGATCGCGGGCCTAAGAGGTACGAGGGGGCGCGGCTCATGAAGCAGGGGAAAATGACGGATCCAGGGGAGCGGGAATCTAGTAACCTCCTAATGGGGGGCGGTGGGGAACCACTGGGGTCGGCGAGAACGGTAATTCGGAAGGAAGGCCGAACAGAAATGAGCAAAAGGCAGTGACAGGAGGCGAACCCGCTAGATTCCCGGGACCGACGGCGGGGAGGGTGATGCCCATGGATCCGGAAGAAGGAGGGTTGCTGGAATTTGAACTGGGGAATGCAGCCGGGAGTCGGAAAGGGCCCGGGGAGTTGGAAAGAGGGCTAAGAAACGGGGAAAGAAGATGGCAAGCTGTGGAAAGAGAATAGAGAGAGGATGTCTTGGCGGTGGCCTTTTCGGCAAAAGGGTAAGGGGCGTAATTCACAAAGCACTTGAGTGTGCTGAAGTGAAAGCATTCGAAAGAATCAACTCAGCTGTCGCGCGGTCTAAGTGGGGATAGACCTCACTCTGCGTCGCGTTTTGAGTGCAGAAAGGGTGGCAGCCTCAGGAGGTTTGCCAGGGATGCAGAAATGTCTGGGAAACTCGGTCCGCTCCAGGCATGGAGCCGATGCTGGTTCCCGGCTAGGCTGGGATGGATAACGGGGAAAGTTTGCCAGCGGGTGTCTTTTGTGCTGCGTGGAGAGGGGTGTGGGCAGCCGCCGACTCGGCACTTCCCAGGGCCAGGCAGTGACTGCCTCCACCGAGGGGAGCCCCTGTCTGGTAGGCCCAGGTAGGGTGGAAAGATCGAGTAGCTAGAGGGGCTCGGCGCCCCCGGGACTGATGGGAAAACCCGTCCCAGGACGGTTGTGAGGAAGCCGGCGTGGATACTGGCACTGGGAGGTTGGGCGGTAGTACCGCCTTCGGGAGAGAGAGGGGGACCTTGCCTGCTGAGTTCACCCCTGTAGCCATAGCGCCTGGAACTGAATGAATGAATTACCGGGGTGTGAAGGTTTTGAGACATTCAGTCAACTCTCGAATCCCACAGGCCAAGAGTTGAGGAAAATAGACCCTTCTCTAAATCGCACACCACTATTAATATCTTCATTCCCAGACGCAGATAATAAAGAAAACGGAATTCATTGAGGCGACAGGTATTGCTGACTTGAGAGCTTTCTGCCTGTAGGATATTTGGGAAACACAGTATATTGTTTTGTTTTGCAATTTGCTCTGCCACCATGGCCTCAAAAGCATTAACACTACTCGAATATGCCGATTATTTTTGAAAGCCAGGACTAGAGGACTGGAAAGTTCAGGAAGGTACTTTGATCAGTGTAAGTCTACAGTTAAAAAGTGGTGTTGTTGGCTCTGGGGCCATGTGTGTCCCTAAGTCTCTGATTTGCATGCAAATGTGAGCAAATCCTGGCAGATGTCTGGCCTCATCCATTCACATGAAGGAATTTGAAAAGACAAGGAGTCTTTAGTTAACAATAGACCTTAAGAAAATGGAATAAAGGCTCAGTGAGTTTTTCTCTTTGGGAATTCCAAGGCTTGCTGACACCTTTATTCAAGAGCCAAAATCTCTGAGTGTGACTGTACTGAAAGCTCCAAGCACTGCTTGATCTTTACCTGGCTGTGTGTTTTTGTGCAATATTCAAGCTGGATGTTCTGAGCTAGTGAGGAAAAGTGTTAAATGAAGCAGAAGGTAACTTAATTCCACTTCTGGTAGTTTGAAGTAATTTCTGAATTGACCCCTCAACTTTTATTTAGAGTTTCTTCTCTTTTCCTTTTAGTAACCCCACCTCCTGCTCGCATAGGCTCTCCATCCTCAGGGATATACAATATAGTTGAAGACAGTTGCAGATGACTGACAGGAAGATCTCACTAGAAGATCTTCGTAGTCCACTCAAAATCAATTCAGTAACAGGCACCAAACTTGTAGACGTGCAGATGATGAAAGTGCAGGTGTGAAAACATCACACTCCTAGTCACCCGAGGGGCTTTAGGGCCACAGGACAGAATAGTGAAGAGGGAGGCAGTCATGCAATGGACCCCCAAACAGAGAAATGGCAGCCTTGTCTAAGAGTAGCTAACAGACCACTGTACTGCCCGCCTCCTGGCATTGATCAACTGCTGAACAAAAGGCAGGCAGTGTGGTCTGCATGTGAGTCCCAGGGATCATACCTACTGACAAACCAACCAGTGGCCTCGTCTTTTGTCAGTTTCAATCACTGTTAACGGGAAGAAGAACCTATTCACTGACCAGCATTTGCCCCTGTATTCTAGATAGTCACTGAAAAGGACATTAAAATACAAGTTAAAAAAAAGAGAGAGAGAGAGACAATATTGTTTTGAAGTTCAGTGGGGTGGGAGGGGTTTAGGGGTTGGGTAACAGATGTTAGTTTGCTATTTTACCTATTTTCTTAAGTTATTTTTGCTGGTTCAATGACTTTTTTTAAAACACATAACGCAGTACTTTCCTAGAAGGGGAAAATTGAACTGAGTCAAATTTAAGTGAGGAAAGGTTATAGCCAAGATTACATTTTTCTGTCTTAGAGCTATCTAGAAGTCAGAAAGTTACAAATCATTATAATAAACTCTTATGTGACTTAAACCTGGGATTCTGTCTGTACTACGGACTTGAAGGGTACCTATAAAATGCAGTTGGCATTTCTAAATTAGGCAATAAGCCATTTTATTTTAAAGTTATCATCTAGATATTTTTGAAACAAATGTGGTAACTTTAAAATGACCAAAGTCTCACCTTTTGTGAGAATTTCTTTGGCTGTTATCCTGGCTGTGTGAGATCTTTGTTCCACAAGTCTAATGAAAGGGAAAATTAGGGCTTATTCCTTGGTAAATAAAAGTAATAAAGTACCTATTATTAGAAAGTATCACTCTGCTAAATAAAATCTTAGACCAGATCCAACTGCATACTCTGGTTCTGAACAGTAACATAGGTAGTTTTGCCCAGTGTCTGTAATTCCCAAAAAGCCGGGGGAAACATAACCACTGATTTCTCTCTGGTTCGAACCTGTTAAAGCTAGCTTTTTGACCTGAACTGTTAGAACAATTATCACATATTCTAAAGCAGTTATACTCATGAGAATGAAGCCAGTAGGTACTAAAGAAAATCTGCCTTTACAGAATTATACTGCTACTTCCCAAGCCAGTTGGGCGTGATTTTAAATAACCAGAATGGTAGACCTTTTTATGCCACCATAAACAAACCATAAACCATGAGTAAAATGTGGTAAATTATAGGACCTGGATGTCGTTTTTTTACTAGACTTTCATAATACTTTCTTATAATTTTAAGCTACAAAATAATAGTTTTTTTGAATGATTCACTTGAGCACTAATGTAAGGTTGCTCAAATATTGTATTTAACTTTTCAAAATTATTATCCTGAACATCTATTTTGGGTTAAGGCAATCTGGAGATAAAGCAAATTCTATTTCAGAATCATAATCATATTTTGGTTTCTGGGAACAATGGAAGTATCTTTAACTCATGAATAGTGTTTTGATTAATATTTTTTCAGGATGAAATTGTAATTATATAGATAAAGTCAGAAAAACATGTATTCTTTCTTGTTTTGGCTCAAAGTGCAGAACAGAGACAAAAGTTAAACCCTATATGTAAAATTCAGTACTTTAGTGACCAAGGGAATCATTCGTTCTATAAGTCTTAAATAAAATTTGCTTTTTAAATTTTCTTGTTTTATCATAGTACTATTTGCCTACTTGCTTCTCTTGTAGCTCAGCTGGTAAAGAATATGCTTGCAACGCAGGAGACCCTGGTTCGATTCCTGGGTCAGGAAGATCTGCTGGAGAAGGGATAAGCTACCCACTCCAGTATTCTTAGGCTTCCCTGGTGGCTCAGCTGGTAAAGAATCTGCCCACAATGCGGGAGACCTGGGTTCGATCCCTGGCTTGGGAAGATGCCCTGGAAAAGGAAACGGCTACCCACTCCAGTAATCTCACCTAGAGAATTCCACAGACTGTATAGTCCATGGGGTCGCAAAGAGTCGGACACTACTGAGTTTCTTTCACTCACATTTGCCTACTTTATGGATCCATCACTGGATGTAGTATCCAAGTCTCAAAACAGACAAATGTCTAATAAATTGTTTACTGGCATTACAATTATAATAGTATGATACAATCATATAGTATATATTTTCAGACTTTATGTACACCCTTGGGCTCCCTGGTGGCTCAGTGGTAAAGAACCTGCCTGCTAATGCAGGAGATGTGGGTTTGATCCCTGAGTCTCGAAGATCCCCTGGAGTAGGAAATGGCAAGCCCTGCCTGGGAAATCCCATGGACAGAGGAACCTGGTGGGCTATAGTCCAGGCTACAGTCCATGGGGTTGTAAAAGAGTCAGACACGACTTAGTGACTAAAAAATGCCATGCCAACAGAAGTGCTAAACATTTTATTCAATAAATAAAATTTATTCCCTTTTATGTTCAGAGTTTTTTTTTTTAAAGAAATATGCAGGCTTATATATTATTATTATTATTTTATTTTTTGAATATTTTCAAAAGGTCTAACAAAAGTAGAATATTATTAGCAGTTTTATCAGTTATCTGGTTGGTAACTCAGCTATCTAATCATAGCCAGGTGATCTTAGATCAGTTTCTTTACCCCACAAACCCTCCATTTCCTCATCTGTATCTGAGAAGGTTAGGTGGATAGGGCTGGAAGGACTGACTACCCTAATAAGTAAGATTGCTAAAAGGTTTGTGGGAGTTGTGCCCTCAATACCACAGCTAACATAAACATTTAACTTGGATGGAAGCTTTACACTTAATACACTGAAAATCATCCTGAGATGCAAAGAAACTAGCCTTAAACTTGCACTGATACATTACTGGAGGTCTGTCAACTTTGACTTGGGGGTACCCTCCAAAAATACTGCTGCCTTTATTTATGACATTTAGTTTCAAAAACTGAGGCGTGAAAACTGCGTTTACAGTGGCTTATTGCCTTCCATTTACACTCTTCATAGCTTAGGGGTTGAAATGTTATTTGAAAGCTCTGATTAATATAAATGACTGGTAATTTTCTGACCCAGGCCATCCTCGCTCACATCTATTATACCACTGGCAGACATGTGGACTCCACAGCTGCCCCCTCATTTGTGTATGAAACAGACACATTGGTGGCATTTTTTGGTCACCATAGTTACACTAATGAGATACATGTGACGTGACGTTCTTCTACATGAAAGGTTTTTGTGGCAAATAGTATGTAGACCGGGAGGTAAAGGGGGGTAAAGGGCAACTGTGTAAAGTTTGAGGAATATATAGATTAATCTGTTGTCCATTTCTGGAGCCATCATTTCATTCATGGGAGGACAGTCATCTACAGTGAGATCCAGGAAGAGGCAACTGCAAGCCTTTGACTAACAAAGATTTCTAAGGGAGGCATTTCCAACAATGCTTAACCTCTACTGAAGGATGTCTGTTAAGTATTCATTTCAAAATATTTGCTACTCCTATTTATGACTGCCCTTTGAGATAATGTATTAGCATAGTCATTTTTGATTCATATAGGGAAAAATGGACAGCATGAGTATTAGCATCCATCTCAGGAAGGCCCAGGAGACCAAAAAAAAAAAAAAAAAAAAAGTCAGCGTGCAGTATTAAGTAGGAAGCACAAAGAGAGAATCTTCATTTAGGAAAACTAAGAAAGCTTTACAAAGAAAGAAAGCTTGCTTAATTGGTTTCATGCCTATAATTTTCCCCTCTAGAAAAAAATGTTAGCATGGCAATAAAGAATATCATTAACCTGCATTGTTATTTCACAGTAGTAATAAGTCTTAATTTGCATCCATAATAATCACTGTAATCAAGTACTGGACAGGGAGTCAGGAAGGCGCAGGCTCATTTCCCAGCTCTGACACTAATGACTGAATGTGTGACCTTCTGGATGTCCTGCATCCCTCCTGGTGCTTAGTGTCCCTAGCGAAGTTGTGTTTTAAAGGATCCAAGCACACTAATAGATGTTTCTAGTATTTCCACTGCAAAGTATGTGATTTCTGTCGTGTATGTCATGATGAAACAGAGAGCTTAAGGTCTGGGGGACACAGGAAGGTGATCTTCCTGGTTCCTAATCCCACAGTTTAAGAGATTGTTTTGTTCTTTAAAAATCACCCCCACCCCTCCCACCATAGGACAATTTCCCAACACCTCACTTGGATTCTTTTGAGGGAAAGAATTTTACTTGGGATACAGGGAGCTGCTTAGGATTATAGAACACTTGTTCACCCAGTAAATATATACTGAGCACCAGACGTGTGCCAGGCACTAAAATGAAAAGAAATTAGCTTGATTTTTCTGCAGCTTGTACACTAAACCATCATAAGCATTTTGTTGCCATCAGTCACGTAATCTTCAAGGATTTATTGAATGCCCAGTATGAAAAGACACTTGGCTAGATCTAGCATGGAAGTTTTCACCCGGGGGTGACTTTGCCCCTTCACCCCCAACGGACATCTGAAGACACCTTTGTCAGGTATTGTCACAACTGAGGATGGGGGCTGCTACTGGCTAGAAGTCAGGGGTGATGTTAAATATCCTGAAATGAACAGACAGGCTCTCCATAGCAGAACACATTGTATCTGTTCCACGTGTCAGTCAGGATGAGGTTGAGGAATCCTGTTCTCGTGAGTTTAAGTTTGGTACAGGTGACAGAAAGGAGACTGGCAAGTGCAACAAAGCATTCTGTGATAGTAAAAGTGTGACTGCAGAATCCGTACAGAAGTAGAAGCCTTCATCCAAATTTTGACTGCCAGCAAACGCTTTAAGAAACATTCTGATTCATTCCCTGAACAGGCTATCACCTGGAATACCAATACTCAGCAGGAGACAATTTTAGACCTAACCTTACTGAACATAAATGAGTTGGAGGGTTGGTTGAAAGAGGGTACAAGCCTTAAATTTTCAAGAAGTCTACAGTGGGGACAGAGCTGTTAATTCCTTGTAGAACTCAGAATTCAGAATGTCTTGAGTCATCAGGAGAGGAGGCTGGAAACAGAATGAGTGTCAGTGACAAGAAACATAGGGCTGTACAAGCTGCTTAAAGAGCTTAAAGAGGAGATGTGGCTGACAAAGCAAATAATTCAGCAGAGTCCTTAAATATCTATCTCATTTGACCAGCATTCTGAGACACCAGATATTATCATTCCTTCTCCATTTTTTTTTTAAAATTAATGAACCAGAGCCATGGAAAGACTCAGTGTGACCTTGGACAAGTCACTTAATATTTCTCTAAGGTTTATCTATAAAAGTAGTAGGGTTGCAAGGCTCTTCTTCATAATGCATTCAGTTTGTCTAACGTCACACATCTAAGGAAACAACAGAGCTGGGTGAGACCTGCCTCCCGGCCTCTTTCAGACCCAGTGCCTTTCCCATTCACACTGAAGCTGCTTCCTGGACCATGAAGTCAGAACAGGTAATAGACAGTGACTCAGCATTCTAGCTCTTGGGTTACCAAAGAGAGCAAGGATCTGGGATGCTTTAATTATAATGTATCATGCAGAGAAACTTAACCTGGGTTTCCCAGACACCTAAGGACTAATATTTCTTTTTCTAATATTTTATTTCAAGCTGACCTTAAAAGCTTAAAAATATACCATGACAAGCTCGGAAGAAAGGTTCATAGAAGAGTGATGCCAGGGTAAGAAAACGACATAACCCAGAATATGTGGACACAATTGAGATTGTTCTCCCTAGAAAAGAGACGCAGCAGTAGTGTGGCTTTCTGCTGTTGCTTTTGCTTTTTTTCTTTGGCAGGATTATTTTAACTTTTCTCTCTGAGAATAATGACCAGTGTATACATACATACACTTGCACACCCACATATAACAGGTATGACATATTAGATTTCATACCGAGAAGTTTCTGTATTTGCTTTTAATAAAAGCAAAAAGAATGCGAAAGTGTTAGTTGCTCAGTTGGTCTACTGTTTGTGACCCCATGGACCGGAGCCCACCAGGAGAGCTGCATGGAGAATTCTCCAAGCAAGAATACTGGAGTGGGTAGCCATTCCCTTCTTCAGGGGATCTTCCCAACCCAGGGATCAAACCCAGGTGCCCTACATTGCAGGCAGATTCTTTACAGTGTGAGCCACCAAAAGACTGGCACATTAAAAATGAGTTTTGGGGAGAGCCTTCTGTCAAGGTTTTAAATATATAACTACTTCTCACTTCTCTGGAATGGTGTAATGTTTTCTTGTGAGAAGGAAGACTGAGGAACTGCCTGACTGTTCAGGGTTTTCTCATCTTTGTAATTCTGTGATTTCCAAGATCATGAGTGAGAGTTATGTAGGCCTTCAGCCATGACCTGAGAGTTTCTAAGACACTAATGGAATTTATATTAACTTATCCAACCATGATAGAACCGTTGGAGTGGCAATTAACTGGATTTTTCCGCTTGTTCTTCCAGCTGATTATGGTTCTTTGCAGAGAGAACTTCACATCAGGTTTAAATTCCCAAAGGACCAGTTAGCTTTGCTGTGTCCTACAGGGACAGTCTGTCTCTGGAATCCCAGCCAACTTCTGCACATACTCACAAACCCATCATTTCTCACCTGGGAGACCGGGTGGAAACCTTGGGTCCCTTCAAAGCCATCTGAAGGAAAAACAGAAAGTTCTTGGGCAAATGCTGGTGGGACAGTGTTCTCTTCATGCATTGAAGGATAACACTGTCCAAATAAACCCTACTGAAGAAGTTTCCAAATGATTTCACCCTCAAGACAGAGCAATGGAATCAGAGATTCATTCCATG
The DNA here is from genome assembly GCF_023091745.1 of Budorcas taxicolor. NCBI lineage: Eukaryota > Metazoa > Chordata > Mammalia > Artiodactyla > Bovidae > Budorcas > Budorcas taxicolor. The sequence continues at coordinate 38,072,568 of NC_068910.1, forward strand.
CAAGTGAGATTCTTTAGTTTTTAGGAAGAAAATATTACATACGACTCCCAAGTTATATCCCCAGGGCCTATGTTACCTAATATAAAATGTAGAAGCAGTAGGAGAAACATGTCCAACATTCTTGTGCCTTCCCGGTGTGCCCAGAACCATCCCACATACCTTACCTGCATTCATTCATTTAATCCTTGCAATTACTCTATAATGTAGATGCCTGCTTTACAACGCAGGAAACTAAGGGACAAAGCAATTAAGTAACTTGCCCAAGGCCACAAACTAGTGTGTACTCAATAGACACGTCAAATAAATGAATAGAATATATATGTTTTAGAGGAGAGAGTCCTTTATTTGAACTCTCAGTTTTATAGCAGTCCTGCTTTCTAAGCAGGCACTTTCAAGAACTGGCTCTGGATGACAAATGAAGTCTTAGAGCTGGTAAATGGCAGGGCAGGGATGTGAACTTGGGTCCGACTTTGAAACTGCACTTTAAAAGTCCTTGGCAGTGTTTCTTTCTCTTTAACTGCAGCTGAAAAACAAAAGGATTGGACTGGACTAGCTTTCATAGCCCATCTGGCTCTAAAAAGTCTATAATTCCATTATTAAGGGTTTATGTAAAATAAAATGATGTATTTATTTATTACTTTAAATTTTAAAATATGATGTTTTTATTTAACCAATCATCATTGAATTATCCTTTAAAATTATATTGTACTTATTAACAGCATGTTTCTAAATTGTATTTAAATAATTTTAAGTGGATGAAAATGCATACTTAAAGATTGTGTTCTCCTAACTATTACCATCACATGGCATATTGAGTTACTTCATCTGTTTAAATTTAGAAGGTTTCTAAAAGTTGAAAAACATCTTTATGGTACACATAAAAAAGAAGTAAAATGATTAGTTGTGAAAAAAAGTTATTTGATATTTGCAGAGATAAGTAGATTGCTTAATATTATGAAAAGTATTGAGTTTGCTGTCCATATTAGAAACTACATGAGATTTGCTTCTTTTTTTTTTTTTTTTCTCCCATGGAAGGCTAGGTGTTTATTTTTGCTGCTTCTCAGACAAGCTCCTCAAGGTAAAAACAAAATGCACAGTTTCAATAGCACAGATTTTGCTTCTAAAGACTGCTGTGCTTTAAGAGATCCTTCTGGTATGCAAGTGATGCATCAAAAACAATGTGAGTCCCTGTCATAGTGTTACAGGATGTACAACCCAAGGCAGGGCAAAGAGAGTGGATAACCAGGCAGGTCTTAGAGTTGGGAAGAATTGGTTCCAAAACTGAATCCTGGCTCTATAACCTGGAGTGAAGTCAGTGAGCCTCAGTATCCTCTTCAGTAAAATTGGGATAATAATAGGCCTGCCTTACAGAATCACTGGACTCATTCAATGAGATCATGCATCTAAAGCCTTTTGCACAGTTCTTGGACCAACATAAGTACATAGTAAATAGCAGCAGTGGGTCCTAGTGGTATTATTATATAGAAGCCCGGCATTCTGACTGCTATAGTGTCTGGATGCTCTTTTGTAGTCAAGTTGGAGGTATTTTAAGAGACAAGAAGATTCAGACTACATGTTTGAGGATTTGATTGTACACACAATTGTCACCTTTTGTGGTGGACCCCAAGAGAGCTTATATTTGTAGACATGCAAGAAATCTTGAATCAGTGGATGTACAGTACTTTGAAAGAACTGGCAAACAGATGAATACATTGGAGCCTTTTTTTTGTTTCTAGATTGTGCTTTGTATCCATTCTGCCTTTTCTTTCTTTGAAAATATTATAATACCCCTAAGCTGTGATTCCTAGAATTAGATTTTCTAACCAGAGAGAAAAGGTACAGTTCAGATCTATCATTCCCCCAAAGAGGAGCTGAATTCTAAACTTTCTTATAATTTGTTGACTCAAAAGCTTCAACTCTAACTCTGTAGGATCCACTGTTAAGATAATAAATCATGCTGCTACCATTATTATTGTTGATTTTTTGAATCACCATCTTTGTCCTATTTACCTTCTTGCTTCTTGACTAAACTGCAAAACTCCTGGTTGGGACCAGATTAAAATCCAATGCAGTGTAACCAAAAGTCCTCCTGGGAGCAGGTCAGTCACAAAGCAAGAGGAAGTATCAGTCTAGCCAAATCAGGTGACTCTTAAGGAGACCCTTGGTAGACTGACATAGGAAAAAGCTGCTATGATTTAAGCTGCTCTACCTTGTTTCAGCTAGCAGATTCTACTTTACACATGAAGGGAAGGATTGGAATACTATTAAGTGCCTCATTTTCTTTGAATTCTATGAGGGCTGGAAATAATAATTACACGCAGAGAAATTTTATTATGTGTCTCATCCTTCTAATCAGAGCTTCCCAACTGGTAGGTGGGTGTATTGACAGGTAAATGGAGATGCTGCTACTCTTAGCCGTTGGGGACAGACAGCCAGTGCCACCCAGTTAGTCATCTCTGGTCACTCTTGCCAACAAATAGCTTTTTCTAAGTGTGCTGAGAGGAGGGCACAGCAACTCTGGGACATAGGTGTTCTCCGTGTTTAAAGATAAGGAAAAAACCTGACCCACAGAATGTGTCCAGTGTCTCACAGGCAGTTAGTGTTTTTCCGCCAGGCTGAGCTAGTCACATTGTCTTTGCTTTTCCCGCATTTCCTTGTCCTCTCTTCAAGCGTAGATTAGCTTAATTTAAGATTATTTATTTATATCACTGTGATACCACCCCCTCCATCCAACAGCTCCTTGAGGGAAAGACTATGACTTCCTCAGCCTTACGTCCCTGGCACTCAGAAGAGTACATTTGGAAACACACAAATATTCAGCAAATGAAAGAGGAAAGGGATTTCCATATTATATGTCCATTTCATTTTGCCATGCTGTTTCTTTCAAATAATTTTAAAAAAATTATTTCCTAAGGTTTGGTAGAAATTAGTAGCTCTTAAACCTGTATTATACTCACACATGTTAGTACATTACTATTTTAGACAGGCTGTTATAGAAAGCTGAACTCATTTGGGGATGCTTTTATGTTATTAATGCCAAGAAAGTACTATTAATCAAAAAGTATTCATTAAATGCATGTAGAATATCAAGTGTTATTAGCAGGGTGATGTGGGGGGATGAAAAATAATGTACAAGGTGCTATTTCCATCCCAAGTAAGCTTTGAGACTCACTGGAGAGATAGACTGAATAGAAATAAGACAAAATAATAAAGTGATCATCTGTGGAAATTCCATAACAACAGAAAAAGGGGCTTGGATGGGATGAGTCTAGGTTTGACTTTCAACTCTCTCCCATACTAGCTGAGTGATCTTGGTTAAAAGACTGAATTTATTTGCTCCCCACCCCTGCCCCAAGTTCTCTCATCTGTGGAATAGAGGAATGATGTGATCTCACAGGGTTGCTATGAGGATACATGGGCAAGCTCTTGCTGTAATGCTTAGAACATGACAGTCATTTACTTCAGTCACTTGACAGACACTAAGAGCATCACCTCTGCCTCGGAGCAGATCTTTGTATGTGGACTGAGGAGCTATAATCCATAGGGTCACAACAGAGTTGGACGCAACTGAGCAACTAAACGACAACACTATGGCCCACTCTCACATGCATTGTACCTGGGGATATAGTGGTGAGCAGAACAAATGAAATGTGGTCCCTTCCCATGTGGGGCTCGCCTTCTGATAGGGGAAAAAGCATTAATCCAATTATCACACAAGGAAATGTAGAAGTATATCTCTGTCAAGTCCAGTGAAAGAGAAGTTTAAGAGGCCAGAATAGAACATGCCATGGAGGCTTCTAAGAGAAGACTTCCCTGAAGAAGTGACATTTCAACCAAAATTTCAAGGGTAAGTGAAAATCACCCAGGCGAAAGGGTGCAGGGGAGATCTTTGTAAGCTAGGACCTGGAGGTTGGAAGAAGCTTGATGGGTTTGAGAAACAAGAGAGCAGACCAGTGAGGCTTAGAATAGAACAAAATTTTGAGGGAAATGAGTCTTACCTTCCTTTACCCCTTCCTCTAAAGTACACTGGAGTTCAGACAAGGCAGGCTATTATGAAGTTCTGCAAAGGAAGAGTTAGCATTATGTACAGAAGGAATGGGAGGTGTTGAGTTTAGTCTTGGAAAGAAGACAGCAGAAGGCTTGACTTCCTGGAGAGATGAACTACAGGAGCGACAGTTGAGTGGCATGCTGGTGCCTGACATGTTTGGACTGACATGCCCAGACTAACGGAGAAGGCAGTGGCACCCCACTCCAGTACTCTTGCCTGGAAAATCCATGGACGGAGGAGCCTGGTAGGCTGCAGTCCATGGGGTCGCTAAGAGTTGGACATGAGTGAGCGACTTCACTTTCACTTTTCTCTTCCATGCATTGGAGAAGGACATGGCAACCCACTCCAGTATTCTTGCCTGGAGAATCCCAGGGACGGGGGAGCCTGGTGGGCTGCCATCTATGGGGTTGCACAGAGTCGGACATGACTGAAGCGACTTAGCAGCAGCAGCAGCCCAGACTAAGAACTAAAAAGGCACGAGGCAAGAAAGGCTCTCTTCCTTTCTGAGTGGTCCTGGGCATGTTACTTACCTTCTCCACCTCTTGGTTAAAGATATAATGCATGGGAGAGTGGGCCATAGCGTTGCCTTTTAGTTGCTCAGTCACATCCAACTCTTTTGCAACACTGTGGACTATAGCCTGCCAGGCTCCTCTGTCCATGGGATTTCCCAGGCAAGAACACTGGAATGGGTTGCCATTTCATTCTCTAGGGGATCTTCCCAATCCAGAGACTGAACCTGTATATCCTACTTGGCACGTGGATTCTTTACCATTGAGCCACCTGGGAAGCCCAGTAAACTAATATACCCTCTTTTATTTTCTGCTTTCCATTGCCTGTTTTCCCCCTTTACTGTAGATGTAATACATGCCCCTTTATTGTAGACGAACCTCTGATTAAAACACTGGCTAACTAACAGCATATCAACTGTGTTGCCCACAGTTATAAAACTTTAAGTACTGGTTTAGGAGTGTCATTTAAATAACTCCTCTTGCTTGGTATGCAAATGTTTTAGGTGTAGAATATCATCCTTGTTCATGGTCTCCATTATAAAAGTTGTACTTTGCCACATCCGGCCGGTGTTAACATGAAAGAGGTGACTGATGTTGAATGTGCAAGATCCTGTAAGATATTTAGGTGGTGAGTAATTTCATTAGGGTGCTAATGACCATAAAACCTAGTAGTTATTGATTTGTCCTCCGTGGAGAGAGATACTTTTCTGCCTGATCTCAATTGTTATGGTTCATAATACAGAGATCACTTCAATATTGAGTTAGAGTGCTGCCTGCTAATAATTTGTTTTAGCTCCATCTTTGTATTGACATATAACTTAATTCAGACACTATCACCAAACAGTTATCAAAGGAGATGATGGAGATAGAGTCACTTGTTTTTTGGCGAGATGCCATTATCCTTTGTATTTGTACTGTGCTTTATGGCAGAACATCTCTGGCTTCCCTGAACCCTTTTATTATTATTCTACTTTTCTCTCCATGCCTCTTGAGATCTCAAGTCTTCTATACTAGACCTTTATGAAAAAAACATTCAAGTTTCTCTCTGACCATAACCTCACTTGCAAACTCCTGTCCTATATTTTCAAATATCTGCTGGATATTTTCACCCCTAAAGAATCACAACATCATGGAAGTGTCAAGAGGAGGCAATGGTTTGGATCCAAAATGAACTGTGGCTGTATGAGAGGATACCATAGTGTTCTGCAGAGGAACATAGTCACTACACACTGGCCCAGCAGTGAGGGGACCAGAGGGAGAAGTACTCTGACCTTTCTCTCTTCCCACCTTGTAATCACACAAATGGAAGCTCAGCCCACTTTCAGAATAAGCTCTTGCATGCCCTGTTTCACAGCCAGGATCTCAAAGTCATCCAGGCTCAATACTTTGGTATTACTTGTAACTCTTTCCTCCCCTTTCTCCACATCTAGTCAGTGTAATATCTGATAGATGCCTCTCTACTTATAGATCTCTGATGGTCTTTCTACTCTGTTCCTATCACCACGACCCCAATTCCAGTTCTCATTACCTCTCATTTAGCTTATTCAAAGCGCTTCTTGGCAGGTTCCCCCATATCCATCATGTTCCCTCTCCTGTCATACACAGCTGGTGAATCAGTCTTTCTGAATTTATAGAAATAATCCCATAGTTCCCTGCGAAGACATTTAGATGTCCTCACTGATACTGAGACTGTGCTGGATATTCTCTATACCCCTCTGGATCCACCTTACTCTTTCTGCTTTGCTTTGTAAGCTGGGAATCAGATTGTATGGACTGTCCCAGTGGGTCCCTTGCTATCTGGTTTCTTGTTGGCTTCTGCTTCTTGCAGTAGCTAGCTCAGGGCTGTTTGGTCATCTTTTGTGAGTTTATCTGAACCTTGTCCATGCCTAGTAAATGGTCCCCTTTTAGGATTTTTTTTAAAAATTCACTCCCTTTTGAATGTAACTTCTCTTTTCCACTGACAAGGATAGTAAATTGAGAGAATACTTCTTAATGCAGCATTAAGCCCTCCATAGATAGGTACCATCCTTCTTTTCTGTCCTGATTTTCCACCTGTTGTTGTTCAGTTGCTAAGTCATGTCTGACTCTTAGTGACCCCATGGACTGCAGCACTCCAGGCTTCCCTGTTTTTCACTATCTCCTGGAGTTTGCTCAAACGCATGTTTGTTGAGTCAGTGATGCCATCCAATCATCTCATCCTCTGTCACCCCCTCTCTCCTGCCCTCAATCTTTCCTAGCATCAGGGTCTTTTCCAGTGAGTTGACTTGTATCAGGTGGCTAAAGTATTGGAATTTCAGCTTCAGCATCAGTCCTTCCAATGAATACTGAAAGTCAATTTCTCTTAGGATTGACTGGTTTGATTTCCTTGCTGTACAAGGGACCCTCAAGAGTCTTCTCCAGCATCACAGGTTGAAAGCATCAATTCTTCAGTGCTCAGTTCAGTTCACTCGCTCAGTCATGAAAGCATCAATTCTTCAGTGCTCAGTTCAGTTCACTTGCTCAGTCATGTCCGACTCTTTGCGACCCCATGAATTGCAGCACGCCAGGCCTCCCTGTCCATCACCAACTCCCAGAGTTCACTCAAACTCAAGTCTATCGAGTTAGTGACACCATCCAGCCATCTCATCCTCGGTCGTCCCCTTCTCCTCCTGCCCCCAATCCCTCCCAACATCAGAGTCTTTTCCAATGAGTCAACTCTTCGCATGAGGTGGCCAGAGTACTGGAGTTTCAGCTTTAGCATCATTCCTTCCAAAGAACACCCAGGACTGATCTCCTTTAGCATGGACTGGTTGGAACTCCTTGCAGTCCAAGGGATTCTCAAGAGTCTTCTCCAACACCACAGTTCAAAAGCATCAATTCTTCAGCGCTCAGCTTTCTTCACAGTCCAACTCTCACATCCATACATGACTACTGGAAAAACCATAGCCTTGACTAGATGGACCTTTGTTGGAAAAGTAATGTCTTTGCTTTTGAATATGCTGTCTAGGTTGGTCATAACTTTCCTTCCAAGGAGTAAGCATCTTTTAATTTCATGGCTGCAATCACCATCTGCAGTGATTTTGGAGCCCCAAAAAATAAAGTCTGACACTGTTTCCACTGTCTCCCCATCTATTTTCCATGAAGTGATGGGACCAGATGCCATGGTCTTCGTTTTCTGAATGTCGAGCTTTAAGCCAACCTTTTTGCTTTCCTCTTTCACTTTCGTCAAGAGGCTATTAAGTTCCTCTTCACTTTCTGCCATAAGAGTGGTGTCGTCTGCATATCTGAGGTTATTGATATTTCTCCTGGCAAATATCTTGATTCCAGCTTGTGCTTTTTCCAGTCCAGCATTTCTCATGATGTACTCTGCATAGAAGTTAAATAAGCAGGGTGACAGTATACAGCCTTGACGTACTCCTTTGCCTATTTGGAACCAGTCTGTTGTTCCATGTCCAGTTCTAACTGTTGCTTCCTGACCTGCATATAGGTTTCTCAAGAGGCAGGTCAGGTGGTCTGGTATTCCCATCTCTTTTAGAATCTCTTCAGCGCTCAGCCTTCTTTATGGTCCAACTCTCACATCTGTACATGACTATTGGAAAAACCATAGCTTTGTATGGACCTTTGTTGGCAAAGTGATGTCTCTGCTTTTTAATATGCCATCTAGGTTTCTCATAGCTTTTCTTCCAAGTAGCTAGCATCTTTTAATTTCATGGCTGTAGTCACCATGCTATCTTAGCAGATGTTGAATCTCATTCATAATGAAGTAGTTCTGATTCCATGTACCTATTCCAACTCTGCTACTTTGGTGCCTTAACACCAGTAGCATGCTGGTAAATGTTCAACATCTCTCCAATAAGATAATCCTGATTCCTAGGGTTTGCCAATTTCTGTGGTGTACTCCAAGCCAGGCTTCAGCAATATGTGAACCGTGAACTTCCAGATGTTCAAGCTGGTTTTAGAAAAGGCAGAGGAACCAGATATCAAATTGCTAACATCTGCTGGATCATCAAAAAAGCAAGAGAATTCCAGAAAAACGTCTATTTCTGCTTTACTGACTATGCCAAAGCCTTTGACTGTGTGGATCACAACAAACTGTGGAAAATTCTGAGAGAGATGGGAATACCAGACCACCTGACCTGCCTCTTGAGAAACCTAAGTGCAAGTCAGGAAGCAACAGTTAGAGCTGGACATGGAACAACAGACTGGCTCCAAATAGGCAAAGGAGTATGTCAAGGCTGTATAATATCACCCTGCTTATTTAACTTATATGCAGAGTACATCATGAGAAACACTGTGTCGGATGAAGCACAAGCTGGAATCAGGATTGCCGGGAGAAATATCAATAACCTCAGATATGCAGATGACACCACCCTTATGGCAGAAAGTGAAGAGGAACTAAATAGCCTCTTGATGAGAGTGAAAGAGGAGAGTGAAAAGGTTGGCTTAAAGCTCAACATTCAGAAAACGAAGACCATGGCATTTGGTCCCATCACTTCATGGAAAATAGATGCGAAAACAGTGGAAACAGTGTCAGACTTTATTTTTGGGGGCTCCAAAATCACTGCAGATGGTGACTGCAGCCATGAAATTAAAAGACACTTACTCCTTGGAAGGAAAGTTATAACCAACCTAGATAGCATATTCAAAAGCAGAGACATTACTTTTCCAACAAAGGTCCGTCTAGTCAAGGCTATGGTTTTTCCAGTAGTCATGTATGGATGTGAGAGTTGGACTGTGAAGAAAGCTGAGCACCGAAGAATTGATGCTTTTGAACTGTGGTGTTGGAGAAGACTCTTGAGAATCCCTTGGACTGCAAGGAGTTCCAACCAGTCCATGCTAAAGGAGATCAGTCCTGGGTGTTCTTTGGAAGGAATGATGCTAAAGCTGAAACTCCAGTACTCTGGCCACCTCATGCGAAGAGTTGACTCATTGGAAAAGACTCTGATGTTGGGAGGGATTGGGGGCAGGAGGAGAAGGGGACAACAGAGGATGAGATGGCTGGCTGGTATCAGCGACTTGATGGAATGAGTTTGAATAGATTCTGGGAGTTGGTGATGAACAGGGAGGCCTGGCGTGCTGCGATTCATGGGGTTGCAAAGAGTCGGACACGACTGAGCCACTGAACTGAACTGCACTGAACACTTAGCATGACCAGTTTCAAGCTAACAACACACTGTCTTTAAATTTGGATTTGAAAAGAAGTGCTCACAATTGGCTCAGGACACTACTCTTTGCTTACAGGTTCAACTCCACCTAGGATGCCCCGCACCCCCACTGCCTGCCCCTTACACAGGAGAGCTTCTCAATCAACTATTTTCATTAATTCTGTCGTTCCTTTGAAGTGTACAGTAACCTAATTGCCAGCCGCAAGTTGATGGTGATACTTCTGAACCCACAGTTTTTTCATGAGTGCTAACATGGGTGCTTGTTAGATTTTTGAAACTTAAAAGTCCTGAAGCAAAATTAAGCTACCTGTCTATGTTTTATCCCAAGTTGCTGAAGCTTACTATTTAAAATTGCCTAATTCTCCAGGAAAGTAATTCTCATTTTCTGGTCTTGTGTTCAAATTATGTCTTCATTATCCTCATTTAAATGTAATGTGAAGTAATAATAAACCAACATTAATCTATTTCATCACTGTTATAACCAGTTGAACAAATAGTGTACTCTTAAAACCCTAAGAAAACTTGTAAGGCGTACGTTAGTCTTAGATAGATAAGCTTGTACTGCATTTTATTCTAAAATGTATTTTATTAAAAAAGAACCTTCTTATTTAGTCAACCTTTCTAAGAGATAACTTTCATTTTGATTCATTAAAAATATCATCCCTATATCTAAAGTTCAAAAAGTAACTACTAAAGTAATAAAGATGATCTTCAATAGCATTGAATTATTTTAAATTTTAATGGTTATGATGGCAATATATTATAGATATTTAACTAAAACTATTCTTTTTACTTTTAATTTAATAAGACACATGAATTGAAGAGATTATGGAATGCATTATGATTTACAATGCCTGCTGGCATTTTAATGTTCTCAGCTGTTCCTTTGCACCATTGATTACGTAAAGCCTAAACTGTGTAATTAAGGGACCGTCCCACTAATGTGTTCTGGTGGATTTATGGCGCCCAGGTCATCGAAGATCTGAGCACTTTGTGTATTGGACCATTAATTTCAAATGCATACTAACATAGGCAAACACATTGGCATTAAGGAGAATCTATAATAAGAAGCTATTTCAAATTCAGGGAGGTAGCTTTCACCTGATTTTAATTTACCAAAACAGTTTAAAAACCTGATTACCAGAAATCCTAATTAACTAGAAATTTTTTCCTCCAGAGTCCCCTTTTAGGAGAAAATGGGAATTTTGAAGAAAAGAAGTTAATAACAAGGGGTATAGATTTTTAAAAACAGTTTTCTCATATGAGTTCATTATCAGGGCCTTGAAGGAAAAAAAAGTCTTTAAAACCAAAAATTAACTACCCTTATCTAAGGCAAGAAAGTGGGTATTAAAGATGGAAACTAAAAGCTTTCTAATAAAGCTTTACATTTGCAGATTCCCTGAGCTTAATCTTCTGGTTAACCAAGGTTTTACTTTATAAGTTAGTTTTCTTCTGTGTACCTGGAATTTGCTGCAGTGCATTCACACTTCTTATTGGAGGTCCAATAGGATCACTGAGGCAAGTGGGTTCACAGAATGGGTTCTGACTTCAGAATGTATCAAACTTGGGGGACTCCCCAGTGGCCCAGTGGGTAAGACTGTTTGCTCCCAATGCAGGGGGCCTGGGTTCCATCCCTGATTGGGGAACTAGAGCCCGCACACAAGCTACAACTTATGTCTGCAGCTACAAAGTAAGAGTCTGCATGCTACAGCTACGAAGCCCGCATGCCACAGTGAAGATCTTGCGACCCACAGCTAGGAACCAGTTCAGCCAAAATAAATAAATAGATGTCTAAAAATAAATCACAATAAATGTACTTTAAAAATGACATCTTTTTTTTTTTTTTTTTTTAAGAATTTTAACAAACTTGGGTATAATACCAGCTCTTTCACCAGTTAGCTGTGGGAATTCTAGCAAGTCACTTAGTTGCTGGGCCCTAAAAGTTCATTTATAAAATGAGAATAATCACATTTGGCTCCATCCCATGCTGTGAGAAAGTAGGTAAAGCATTCTCTACAGTGCTGCCCTCTTGCTGTATAACCTGCTCCCATCCCTGGTCTTTGGCCTGACACTCTTCCATAGGCAGCCCTTCAGAGGGAACATTTGAACGGACAGGCACCCTTTTTAGAGAAAGAACTTGAAACCACATTTATTTTCAGAGTTAGGGGACAGATGGCTTTATTTTGCTTCTTTAAAAAGTATTGCAGTCTGTAGAAATACAGTGTGCTTAAGGTCTATCAAATTGAAGGGCAAATACTGTCAGTCACCCAAACACTGCAATCTTTAACCTTGAGTAGCAGGAACTTTTACACTGAGGATATATATGCCTCTGTATATCGGTCTCCAAATTTTACAGGAACATTTCAGTGTGAAAGGGATATATTCTTGATATTTTCTCAGTATAAAGTTTAATAGCTTACTCCTCTAGTTGGCAAATTCTAAGCAGTCAGATTCCTTAGAGAAATACCTCAAGATGAGATCTAAAAGTACAGGCTCTCCTTACAAGAACACTGGGTGTTTTCATTTTTTAAATAAAATTTTTGTGAAAATATCTCTTAGCTAATAAAGATTACTACTGGATGTAAAAATATAACAAAAGGTGGTACAGAATTCTCTTTGAGCAAAGAAAAACACAAAAAATATTCTGACTTGGATGTGAAAATGTTTGCCATTTTTTTGATGAAAAGTTATTACAGACTAAGCTCTCATTCAGGCTGGGAGCAAGAGAAAATCTGATACAGTCTAATGGAGTTGCTTGACTTGGTTGGCATCCAGCAGTCCACAGTGTTGGTATTAGCAGCCGACATATTGCCACTTTCAAAACCAACCATGATGAGTCCATTTTTTTCATTGGTCAATCTGTAGTTTTGAAAGTATAATCAAGAGCTATTGTAGCATGTGGCTCCTTATGCAACATTTATTAACATGGCATGGTGAAATCTATGTGCGCAGTGAAAATATTAAGCAATATACTGTGAAGTTCTTAAAAAGAAGTAATGAAACAGCCTTCTGGACATATAAAGGCTGCCAAACTAAGAATTTTGCATTTATTTAACATTTAATCATGTCGGTAATTACAAAGCAATTATTTTATATAGACATATTATGGGAGGAGAATTAAAATAACTTGTAAAAAGACTAAAATTAATTGATTTCATGGCATTTTTTATGTCACTGCACTTGCTGATACTAAAAAGGAGCAATAAAAATAGCCCAGTTGTTGGTTCATGTTTTGTTCTGTTTAGCCTTCTGTTGGTTTCTCAATTCAATAATGTTAAATTGCTACCTTATGATTCCAGTTATGCAAATAGCTCATTTCTTACCAAGAGAGGAAAAAAAGAAAAAAACTTTCTTGATCCTGCAAGTGATGTAAACAGGGAAAAAAAAAAAAATCTTGGTCCAGCTTCCTTTGCTGTCTTAGAATCTCAGGTTTAAAAGGGATTAGAAAGATGATAGGTTCAAGAATTCTTCAAACTGTATCTGCTTTATGACTTTCAAAACACTGGAGGAAAAATTATTTTGGCATAGAGTTGAGAGTTCATGAATAATCATTAGTCTTGCTTGCTAAGTCCTAGAAAAGAAGCTGTAAAGATCATCAAGTTTACCAGGGCATTTAAGAATGAGTACTTGCCTATCCATAAGATGTACAGGCAATGGCAGAAAACCACCTTTTTTCATAATTAGTTTCTGTTGTCATAGGTATGCAGGGGGGAGGAGGAGGGTAAAGAGTACGCACCTTAAATAAAATAAAGATTCATGGAAAAATAATTAGGAAAGTAGCTAATACACATATTTATTGTTTAGTCACTAAGTCGTGTCCAACCCTTTTGTGACCCCATGGACTGTAGCCCACCAGGCTCCTCTGTTCATGGCATTTCCAAGGTAAGAATACTGTATTATTTTCAAGACTGTCATAATGAAGTATCAAGGCTTGGGTGGCTTAAACACCAGAAGTCTACCGTTTCAGTTTGGGAGGTCAGTAGTCTGAAATTGAGGTATCCAGGATGTCAGCAGTGTCATGCTCCCTCTGAAACCTGCAAAGGAACCCTTCCTTGGCCCCTTCCTAGCATCTCGGGGTTTGCTAGCAAACGGGTCTTCCTTGCCTTGCAGCTGTGTGACTCAAATCCCTGCCTTCATTGACAAAAGGCATTCTCCCTGTATTGTCACCCTGCTTATTTAACTTATATGCAGAGTACATCATAAGAAATGCTGGGCTGGATGAAGCACAAGTTGGAATCAATATTGCCAGGAGAAATATCAACAACCTCAGATATGCAGATGATACCACTCTAATGGCAGATAGTAAAGAGGAACTAAAGAGCCTCTTGATGAAGGTGAAAGGAGAGTGAAAAATCTGGCTTAAAACTCAACATTAAAAAGACTAAGATCGTGGTCATGACAAATAGAAGGGGAAAAAGTGGAAGCAGTGATAGATTTTATTTTCTTGGGCTACAAAATCACTGCGGATGGTGACTGCATCCACGAAATTAAAAGACACTTGCTCCTTGGAAGTTAAACTATGACAAAAAGCAGAGACATCACTTTGCTGACAAAGGTCTCTATAGTCAAAGCTATGGTTTTTCTAGTAGTTGTGTATGGATTTGAGTTGAACCATAAAGAAAGCTGAGTGCCAAAGAATGGAGGCTTTCAAATTGTGGTACTGGAGAAGCCTCTGCAGAGTCCCTTGGACTGTAAAGAGATTAAACCAGTCAATCCTAAAGGAAATCAACCCTGAATATTCACTGGAAGGACTGATGCTTACGCTCTAATACTTTGGCCACCTGATGCAAAGAGCTGACTCATTGGAAAAAAACCTTGATGCTGGGAAAGATTGAAGGCAAAGGGAGAAGGGGGCAGCAAAGGATGAAATGGTTAGAAAGCATCATTGACTCAATAGTCATGAATTTAAGCAAACTCTGGGAGATGGTGAAGGACAGGGAGCCTGTCCTTTGCAGTCCATGGCGTCACAAAGAGTCAGACACAACTGAGTGACTAAACGACAACAATACTCTTCATGAGTGTCCCTCGGTTCACATAATCTTCTCTCTTATAAGGACACCAGTTACATTGGATTAGGGGCCCACCCTGCACCACTATGACCCCATCTTAACTAATTAACATCTACAACAACCCTACTTCCAAAAAGGTCACTTTCTGAGGTCCTGGGATTAGGACTTACCCATACCTTTTTGAGGGAGGATAGTTCATTTGAGCCTTTTAACAACCTCAAGAAGAAAGGATGCTCACACTGCTCCTGTATGTATAATTAGATTTTCATTCAATCTGTTGGCTCCAAAGCCTGAGTTTACATCTTCTGAAGAGTTGCCTTATCAGTTGACATGTTTTCCCTCCCCTTTCTTCTAGGTGGGAAATATAATTTCCTGAGTTCTCAAAAACAATTTCCACCTTTTCTACCATAATATGAATTTGCTCTGCTGATTTTTAAACTTAAATTTATTTCATATCTTCTAGTATTATCTGACTCAAGGGTGTGATCTAGAAATGACAAATGTTTTTGATGAGAGCCAACTAAAATGCCTAAAACACAAAATAGTTACGGCACAATAGCACTTGAAAGCTAATTCATTCAACAACCAATGTAGAGTGCCCCCTCAATGCTGAGCCCTCTACTAGGCACTATGTAATAAACGCCATCAAAAATTCTTAATTTCTGAAAGTTTCCTACAGTCAGCCTTATCTGTAAGAAATAGACAAAGAATGATGGTATTTATTACAGGGTTTGACATTTTTTATTTAGGTTATTTTTTATTATTTTTTATACAGAATGGTCTCGGGTAACTGCTATTTTCAAAGATGGTAAGGAGAACAATGGTGTACTCTGATACCAAATTTGAAGGCAGGAGTCTTGCTTGCCTTATCCTGAGACTCTGGACAAAAGTATTCTTTTTTCATAACTTTCCTTCTGTAGTCGAATTATGAATCTTTTAAAGAGAGCATTGGCTTTCTTGTGTTTGCTTTTTGCAGTCCGTCATCCATACATACATCTGTTTCAAGTGGACTCTGTTCTCTGGAGTGGCAGTCTCCTTAAGTAGAAGATTGTTGAAAATGTATTTTGTGATATATCTTGGTTGTTTCAGTCAACATTTATAGAAGACTCATAGGCAGGCACTATGTTAGGCACAGCAGCTACCAAGAGGAATAAAACACAACTTCGGACTTCAGTGAAATATTAGCTTGGAGCTTGGGTCACCTCCAAAACACTTGGATGAGTAGGTTAAGGAAGGAAACAGAGTGACTTAGAGCAAAGCCAAGCCAAGCGACTTACAGTGACCATGTAAAGATATCATCTGGCTGACATGCCTGCCAGACTCTCTAAGCTTGTGCTTGCTGACAGGGCAGAGCCCAGGATAGCCTGAGGCTGGAATGTTTAAACTTGGTGTGCTTTAGAGCACCCTGTGGAGCTTTATATACCCAAACCCTATCCCAGACCAAGGTCATCAAAAGTTTTTAAGGCATGAGAATCTGCATTCTTAAAGAGAACCCTGGGTAATAAACAACTAAGTCTATAAATCTAGGGCTCTGCTGCCCAATATAGTAGCTGCTGGCCACATCTGGCTATTTAAGTGCAACTGAAATAAGTTTAAATAAAAGTTTTAAATTCCATTCCTCAGTCATACCAGCTACATTTCAAGTACTCAGTCACTACCCTGTTGGGAAGAGCCAACACAGAACACTTCTGTCATCAGGTTTGGACTGGATGTTGCTGATGGAGCTGTCACAGGTTGGCAACTCTCATCTCTCCTTCTCAAGGATCTATACATCTCTTCATTCCTTCCTTCCTTCTGACGTGTATCTTATTTTACAGAGTCATTTGTATATTTTGTCTTCTTCTTCCCCACAGGATTATAAATTATTTAAGCCCAGGGTCTGGTCTTTCTGGCCCTGTGACACAGTCAACACCCAATGAGCATTTGTGTAATTAAATTAATCTAATTAAATTAGGCATCAGTTTATTAGACCTCTTTTGCATTTAGACTAAATCCAGATTTCATCAGAGTCTGGAAAAAAGATCAATCAGAGAGCAAGATTTTCCTAAATCACGGACATTAGGATGGATGGGGAGAAGTTTATGTGCTCAATTGAAAGGTTTTTCTTTTTCTTTCTTAATTTAAATGAAAGTATGACTTTTAAAAGCACAAGGTTGGGCTGCCCTGGTGGTCTAGTGGTCAAGAATCCTCCTGACAATGGAACATGGGTTCTATCCCTGGTCAGGAAGATCCCACATGCCCATTCATCACAGCTACTGAGCCCAGGCACTGAGAGCCCGTGCTCCTTCTACAGCAAGAGAAGCCACCACAATGAGAAGCTCGCACACTGCAATGGAGAAGAGCCCCCACTCGCCACAACTAGAGAAAGGCTGCACACATCAGCGAAGACCCAGCACAGCCAAAAAAATAAAGTAAAAGAAAATAAAAGCATAGGATTTGTATCAGCCCAGATTAGAAGAGACCCAGTAGGACTGTGAAAATTGCTGGCTTAATATCATTGTCATATTTGGGCACTTGGAAAGCACATTTTAATTGAGTCAGGTATTTTCTTTATTTAGTAAGTGCCGACTATGTAGATGCCAGGCCAGTGTCATCGTGAACAAGACGGAAACAGGGTCTCTACTGTGAAGCTCACTTTGGCCCTGGCAGATAAAACATTGCCAAGGACTTGCTCTGCCCAGACAGGCTGGGACAGTAGAGGAGCATGGTTTGGGCTCTGGCCTCACACAGATCCTCCATCACGCTGCTGGCTCCAAGATCTTTGCCAGCTTGTTTTGTTTTTCTGAGTCTCCATTTCATCATCCATAAAAATAGATAAATTAATGTTTCCTACCTCATAGGGTTGTGAACACTAAATGAAATAACTTATGTCAAGTGCTTAGTGCAGTGCCTGTGGCATTGTAACAGCTAACTGCTGTTAGTAAGTATGGACTGATATTATGACCTCTACTCAGTCAACATGAACCCACAACAAACATTAGGTGTAAAAATGAGAAGTGTCTACAAGGTTAGAAAATAATTTATTTTTTTAGAAAAGATGCTTCCTATCTTTTTTGGGCTAACAATTTAATTCCCTTTGCTTCTTATTTACATCTCTGCACCCAGAGTAACCAAGATCAATAGGTAAGTATGTTGGTAAATGCCCATCCTTTGCTTCATTTTTTATTTCTTTGTTTGGTAAAGGATTTAATTCATTTGGAACATTTCTAAGACAATTAGAAATGGAAATATTCTGGTTGTCATTCAACCTCTCAGTATAGAGAGGTATATGTACTTTTAAATATAGTGCTTCCAAAGGAGAATTCTTTCAAGAGGTTTACCATTAAACTGCTAAATGCAAAGACTTAATTAGCATTGTCTTATTAAAATAAATATAATATTTTCTTAATTCTAAAAATGATATTGCCTTTGAAAGTATGTTCTGGAAATGAGCATTGAACTTTGAAGACAGTAATGAGATAATTGGAGAGTTTGCAGGTTGAGCCTTTTCTGAGTCCTGCGCATTGTTTTGTCTGAGAGAGGAGGACAGCTGCTTCTAAACTTGTATTTCATATTAAGGTAAAATAGAATAAAATTGTGGTACCTACCAAAGTCTCCTGTAATGATTCAATCCAAACCAAACTGCAGAACTATTCTTGTGCCTTTGTTCTAAAATCTTTCTAGAATTCTAGAAAACTGTTTTCTCCTTAACTGAGGAATAGAGGATGTCTCAGTGGTACACGAGCATTTTGGCAAAGAGATGATCCATGCCTAGATCTATTAAGCTCCAATCATTTGGGAAGAATCTGTATTGCCTTTAAGAGCAAAAATGCTCCCAGCCAGCCACTCTATACTTTTGATACTTCATTGACAGTCATACTCCTCTGATTCAAAGTCTGGGCTTCTTTGGGATGATCATGTGGGAGGTCACATGTTACATGTGGGTGTGTTAGGCCATGGGCTGTGGAGCCAGGCTGCATCAGTTCAAATCCTGTTCCATCACTTTCTAGCTGCATATATTGAACACACTACTGAATATCTCTGCATTGGTTTCTACTGTGTGAAAAGGGACAATCATAGCTCCTATCTCCCAGAGATGTTGTAAGGCAAAAGTAAAGCACTACATACAGATTGGGCTTGAGAGAGAGAGGAGAAAGGAAAGGAAAGAAGAGAAAGGTATTCCAGATAATTTTCAGGAAATGTGTTCATTTCCTTGTTGGAAGAGTAGATATTAACTCAGTTTTTGGCACCTGACTGTATTTTCTAAGTTGAGAACTCCAGAGTAAATGTGTGATTATTGAGATTCCCAGGCACTGCTCAAGACATGCTCTTTCATTAAATCTTCATAGCACCCATGTGAGGCAGACAGACGAAGATCCCCTTCCAACAGATGAGGAAACCATGGCTCAGAGAGTTGGACTAATTTGTCCAAGGTGATATAGATAGTGGCAGGATATGGACCTAGCTCTGTCTGCCTCTTTAGACCATTTCTTAAAAAAAATTGCTGAGTATAATTTCTCTTAAAAAGCCAGGATTAAGTAGCGTTTTGCTGTCATAGGAAGGGCTGCTTATATGGGTGCTACTATGAGTAGAAACTCAGAAAATAAGTGTCAAGTACCTAAAATCCTGGAGCTACCAGAGTCCTAAGAAATCATCTATACCTGGCCCCAACTCATCCCTTACAGGTGGGAAAGATGACCAGCATGATCTGAGTTGGAGGCATAACCAGAGCTAAGGACTCAGGTCATCTAACTGTTGGTCTAATGCACCAATCCTGTATCACTCTGATTTTTGAACTGCCTCCAAACCAGAAAAGACTCACAACTAGATAAGATTATGGCCTGAGCTTTATGTCCTTGACTCAGTCTTATTTGAGATTTTAGGCAAGTTACTTGACCTCTCTATAACACATAGGGATGATCATACATTATAGCATATACATGTAAGGCACTCACTATAGTGGTTAGTCCATAGTAAGTCTTCTATTAAGGTAAGTCTATTAATAAAGTTAGCTATATTCATATTATTATTATAGTATTCATGAGGCCTCTCCTACCTTGAATGCTCAGTTCCAACTCTTACTAATTTTTCAAATCCACTTTCAGTTCAGTTCAGTCGCTCAGTCGTGTCCGACTCTTTGCACTTATTATATTTGACTATCTGTGCCCTTTCTTACAAAGTTTGCAATATACACAGTCCATCATCAAATTTTAAAAAGTTTAATTTCTGCATTTTACAAATTAAACTTGTGATTTGGTTGTGCTTATGTAGAACAGATCAACCATTATAATCAATTCACTAGCATGTTTTAAAAACATCAATAGACATTGTCTAACTGACCTGGCTTAATTTTTTGGAATAAACTGGCCATTAGCATGATTGATGGAGCTATCCTGTCTGTGATCCACCTAAGCAAAGGTTAAGATGGAGGTTACTAAACAAGCCACTGCACTCTTCCTAAATCGAATGACATTTTCCTCTGCTTCTAATAAATGGTAACTGATTAACGGAGTGCTGGAGGCCAACATTCTTCAGAGAGTTTTGGACCCTCCCCATTTAGACCCTGCCAGAATATGAATTTCAACTAACCCAAGACTAAGTGGAAGCAATGTGGGGTTCCATAAACAGCCCTGTGTTTGGAGGGTAGGAATGCAGTCAAGCTTGGCCTCCAAATATATGATCTCACCTCTCTGAGGTGTCCTCTATGAAATGAGAGCTTGTTTGAGATGTGCCAGGTGATCTCCAACGCCTTATCCAACTTTCATAGTTTGTATTTCTCATATTTCAAAGGGAGATGAGGCTGTTTGCCTTTGATCAGTTGAAACCAAATCGATTCTGAAGTAGATATTATTCCCCAGGGCTCTTCCACAAGCCCCTTCCCAACCATACCAAGCCACCTACTTAGATTTGGGTTCATCCCAACCGGCTCTGGGCTTCTGGCTTTTGTTTTCTTTTGGTCTTTAAAATTTTTTCTTTTGTAACTCTTCAGTCATGTGTCCTAGCCTGTTCTGCTTACCATGCCTGGCCAACCCTCCCACAAGGGCTAATGTGCTGTCCATGCCCAGTTCCTCTCAGGAGCCTAATAAATTGTGCCTCTAGGTTATACCCTCAACTTAGAGACCAGCTGCACCTCTGAGCTTTTCCCAGAGGTGCTGGCTGATGCTTTACCTGCAGTGTGATGGATTTGCCCCAGCCCAAAACAGGAAGGAAAATTTGGGGTAATCAAGATATGTGTGGCCATCCTCTGCTTTACACACTACCGCATTTGTACTGCCTAAGCATGCCAGAAGATTTTTGAGTCCTTATTAGTTAAGAATAACATATACAAGAAGAAAATAAAATTAGGGAAGGGATGATCACAATTTTCTCTAGGAACCAGAAAAACCAACACTGAATTTTAAAGTGGTCAGATCAGGAACTGCTGAATGGAGGAGAAAGGCACTTGTGTTTTATTTTGTTCCTCTGCCAATTAACTGGGTCATGCTGGATCACCTAGGGTATCTCTAAGGTCCTGCCTTTTAAAGTAGGTGTTCCAAAAGAAAGGGGTGTAAAATGAATTTCTGTAAATGTAATGCTTTTTTAAAAAGCACTGAAGTGTTGAAGGATGAGAAGCGGATGACAGAGGATGAGATGGCTGGATGGCATCACTAACTCGATGGACATGAGTTTGGGTAAACTCCGGGAGTTGGTGATGGACAGGGAGGCCTGGTGTGCTGTGATTCATGGGGTCACAAAGAGTCAGACGTGACAGCGACTGAACTGAACTGAACGGAATGCTCTTTTTAAAAGCGCTAAAGTGTTGAAGAAGAATCTTGAGAGTCCCTTGGACTGCAAGGAGATCAAACCAGTCAATCTGAAAGGAAATCAACCCTGAATATTCACTGGAAGGACTGATGCTGATGTTGAAGCTCCAATACTTTGGCCACCTGATGTGAAGAGCTGACTCATTAGAAAAGACCCTGATGCTGGGAAAGACTGAGGGCAGAGGAGAAGAGGGTGGCAGAGGATGTGATGGTTAGATAGTATCACTGGTCAATGGACATGAATTTGAGCAAACTCCAGAAGATGGTGAAGGATAGGGAAGCCTGGCATGCTGCAGTCCATGGGGTTGCAAAGAGTGGACATAACTTAGCGACTGAACAACATCAAAAGAAGTTTTCTTCAGAACAAAGAGTCACACACACCTTAATACGCTGAGCTTCTAATTATAGGTTTTCATGTGGGAAGTATTTGCTGATAATATTTGAAAACTGACATCTAATTATCAGGTACTCCCATTAGTTCAGCATTATTGGTGAAATTGTTACCTATGGTGATATTTAAATAGTTCAGAGATTTCAAACTGGCCACATGCCATTAAAGGTCTCATAAAGCACATAGTTTTGTTTTAGCTTGTACAGATATAAATACCTGTGGATGCCTTTTGGAGTGCATGCACTCTCCACCTTTTTACATGACCATTATTTCCTTCTGTGTTCTACTCAACTGACTTTACCCACCTGACCCCTGAAGGCACTGCAGTTTGAGATCCTTGGCATAATCATCAAACACCATGCCTGTATAACAATTTAATAACCAAAAAAGAGAAACAAAGGAAAGAAGGAAGGGCAGGAAAAAGGATTACCTCTCTGAAATGGCAGGAAGTGTAGTTTTCATGACACTGGAGAATGGGCTGATGAGATGACTTCCTGAGGATTGTGTTGGTCTTGGAAGCTGAGACTGTCTTTCCTCTTGACCCACTTACTGTGAGATAAATAAAATAGGACTCAGAGTACTGGACTTGCTCAAGGTCACCTGAAAAGTTTGTGGTGAAGCCAAAATGAAGAATCATTTCCCTGGTGTGCTCATTCTGTTGCTCAGCCCATTCACACACACTGCTGCACTCTTTGCTGATGAGTAATGTGGGCTCTCAGGAACAGTTCCTTATGCAAAAGAGCCTCTGCGAGCTCCATTACATCCTTACAAGGGGATACACTTTATTGTTTCCTTAATGCATTATGGAGAAGATTATAGCTCTTCCTCCCATACGTACCCTCCATCTGCGGTCACTAACACATGCTACAGGGTGCTTCGCTTTGGATAATGTGCGAACAAGGAGCGTAATTTTGGGAAATGGTTGGAGAAAGAAATCTAAAAGTCAGAAAGGGTCAAGGGACAGAAGAAAGTGCAAGAAACTAATGCCTTTAAAAACAGTTCTTTCAGATTCAGAGTTCAGAATGCATTAGCAAGACCTTCTTTCATTCTTAAGGGAAATAAAATATACCCTGCATAAAGAAACCCCTGCAATCTCTCTTTCTCTCTGGTTCTACCTGCTGTAGCCATCTGCCTTGTTAGAAGGCCTCTGGCCAAGTCCTTTTCAGAACTTGCAGTTGCTGCTGCCAAAATGGCACTCTACTGATTTCCATCACCCTTTCATCCTCAATGCCCGTTAAGAGACTCCGATTCAATATGAGACACCAAACCTGTAAGTAGTGATGGCTAACACCTGTTGAGCACTTGCCATGTGTAGGGTCCTCTACCAAAAGCTCCCTATTTAACATCTCATCCTAATTCTCTTACCAAAGAAGGCTTTATGATAGCCATTTTCTGAAAAAAGGAACCAGACTTAGAAAACTTCAGTAACTTGCTCAAGGTTACAGAGCTGAATTTGACACCAGGTCTGCTTCTCCAGAAACTTCACTCTTAACTCTGTGCTAAATTCCTGTTTCAAAAAGCTTACAGACTTTGTGAATCATTAGGCACTTGTACCTGGAGCAGAAGTCAAGGTGGCCTTCAGACATAGGGGAGTTCCTTATGGGAGGTCAATCCATAGAGTGAGGTTTGCTGTACCGTACCACACCCACTTCAGCCCCCATAACAGAAGAATGGATAGAGAGAGAATGTGTATGCAGACAATTTTTGTGTCTAACCAGAAGGAAAGCTTACTTGAATAAAAATCCCTTCTGTCCATTATTCAAGCCATTCCCAAAAGAAGACAATCAAACCTGAATGCTGTGTTAGCCCTGGATCTATGTGGGGAACAACAGAGCTAAAAGACTGATTTTTCTGAACATTATGTACATGGTGTGAATTTCGCCACCAAAGAAACTTTGCATAAAAGCATATGTCTGCTAAAGGCATTTTCTTCAGCTTTTAGGAGGTCAAAGTTTTAGTTCTTCACTGATGTAACTAATAGTGTCTATGAGATGATGTTAATTTCCAGGTGAGAGGTTTGTGTTTCACAATTCGCTTGCCTGCAACAAGTTTTAATTTAGCCCCAGTGCAATATTTGCTCTCTGGGTTTATAACATTAATTCCAATAATACTGGGTAAAAATATAATGGAAATGGTAAGCAATAATAATTTTTGAAATAATTAGAAAAAATAACTCTTTTTCTAAATACCTGTCATACCCAAGAGTCAAAGAGATTTGCTTATTCATTACCTCCCAATCACACTGCAGAGTGAGAATGAAATTTAACGGGGAAATTTGATGAGGCTCCAGAGATTCAAATAAGGATTTGTGGTCTCAGTCTGTGCTGGACTCTTTCCCAGATTCTGGGCTGAATACTTTCACATAGATTATTTTATTTAGTTTCCACATATGAAGTATGTATAATTAGTCTTACTTTAAGCCATGGAAACTGAGACACAAAAAAATGTATGTAGTTTGTATAAGGTAACACTTCTAGTAAGTAAGTGAAGAAGTCTGATTCTGAATCCAGACCACTTAATTTCCCCAGGACAGAATCCTTTCTGTAATTTGAGAGCTATCTGTGTTTAGTGTAACTAGAATTTGTACAACCGTCATGTTACTGTGACTTGCTTATTTCTTTTGCCCAATTCCCTAAGAACTTCATGCATAAAGATTCTAGCCCAAATTCCTATCAACTATTGTGATTTTGTTAAACTAACATCCATCTGCATGATTCAATGGGGGAAATGGGAATCAGTGCCAATTTCACTGATGGTGATGACCATGCAGTCCATTTCCTTTGAAATTTTATATGCAGAGCAGAGTGTTCCAAACATATAAAAAAGAAGCATCAAATTTAATTATATAATTGCTCATGGACTCTTTGAAAGGTATCACTGGCCAATTTTGGGCCTTTAAAACTATGATTTGTTCTTATTTAAGGTACCGTTCCTTTAAACTGCCACACTTGTTTATGGAAAACATGGTCTTCTCACATTTGACCAACTTTGGTCCAATCAGCCCTAGAACAAATCAATTTTACTTTTAAAAATATCTGTGCTAGCCATTTGTTATTTGTTGCAGAATTTAAGATCTTAATTTGTGTGTTGGTGATAAAAGTTGGCCTGTATTATGATTAATTTATTATAGTAAAAAGCCCTAACATTAAATGTTGTTGTTCAGTCGCTAAGTCATGTCCAACTCTTTGCAACCCCACTGACTGCAGTATGCAGGCTTCCTTGTCCTTCACTTAAACTTACCATCTTCCATTTTCTAAGTGTATAGTCACACTGTTGTACAGAGCTCTCAAAACTTCTTCATCTTGGAAAACTGATACTCTGAGTATCAGAGTAAAACTGAGTATTACTTTTCCAAGATGAAGTTTAAAAATTTTTTTAATCTAATCTCTTTCCCCTCTCTACAGTCCTTAGCAACCACCTCCCTACTTTCTGATTCTGTAATTTTGATTATTTAAATAATTCATATGAGTGGAATCTTAGAGTATTTGTCTTCTGTGACTAACATTTCATCTAGTGTAAATGTCCCCAGGGGCCATCCATATTGTAGATGTGACAGGATTTCCTTCTTTTTAAAAGCCTTTTTATAGGTGTATAAGATCCCACTTTATGTATATGCCATGTTTTCTTTTTCCATTCATCCATCAGTGGACATCTGGGTTGCTTCCACTTCTTGCCATTATAAATGACACTACAGTTTACATTGGTGTGCACATACCTGTTTGAGATCATGCTTTGAATTCTTTGGGATAAATACCCAGAACTGGGGTTGCTGAATCATATTGTTATTCTATTTATAATTTTTTGAGGAGCCCTCCATACTGTTTTCTATAATGGCTACACCATTTTACATTCCAACCTGTAGTGCACAAGAGTTTTAATTTCTTCACATCCTCATCAAAAGTTTGTTCTTTTCTGTTCTTTTGACAGTAACTATCCTCTTGGCGCCCAACTTCATTCTTTTGCATCTGGATACCCATACCATTTATTGAACAGACTATCCTTTCCTCATTGTATAGTCTTGGCACTCTTGTCAAAGATCTTCTGATAATATATGGAAGAGCTTATTTCTGGGCTCTCTGTTCCATTGGTTTTTATTTCTATCTTTGGTCATTATTACTTTGTAGTATGTTTTAAAATCAGGAAGTGTGATGCCTCCATCTTTGTTCTTTGTTTTCAAGATTGTTTTGGCTAGTCAGGGCTCCTTGAGATTCCATGTAAATTTTAAGATTTTTTTTCTTTAATTATCTTTAAATATTGTCATTGGGATTTTGATAGGGATTGCATTGAATCTAAAGATCATTTGGGGTAGATAGTATCTTAACAGTGGTAAGTCTTCCAGTCTATGAACATGGAATTTCTTTCCATTTATTTTCATCTTCTTTTATTCCTCTTAGCAGTATTTTGTAATTTTCAGTGTACAAGTCTTTCACCTCCTTGGTTGAGTTAGTTTATTCCTAAGTATTTTATTATTTTTGATGCTATTGTAGGTGGGATTCTTTCCTTAATTTCCTTTCTGGGTGGGTCATTAACTTGTATAGCTACACAACTGATTTTGTGTCCTGCTGCTGCTGCTGCTGCTGCTGCTAAGTCACTGGGTCCTGCAGTATTGTTTAAATTGTTCATTAGTTTTAACAGCTTGGAGGATTTTTGCATGACATCTTTAGGGCTTTCTACATAGAAGATCATATCATCAGCAAACAGGTACAGTTTTACATCTTCCTTTCCTCTTTGGATGGCTTTTATTTCTTTCTCTTGTCTAATTGCTCTGCCTAGGAGTTCTATTACTAAGGTAAATAGGAGTGGCAATCGTTGCACTGTTCATGATTTTAGATGAAAAACTTAAACTCTTTCACCATTGAGGCTAATTTTAGCTGTGGGCTTTTCATATAGAGGTTTTATTATGTTGAGGCAGTTTGCTTTTACTCTTAGTTTGTTGAGTGTTTTTATCATGAAAGGGTGCTCGATTTTGTCAGGTGCTTTTTCTGAATCAACTGAGATAATCATGTGGGTTTTGTCATCCGTTCTGTTAATATGGTGTACAGTGATTGATTTTCATATATTGAATCATCTTTGCATTCTATGTATGAATCCAACTTAATCGTAGTGTATAATCCTTTTAAAGTGCCATTGAATTCAGTTTGCTAGTATTTTGTTCAGGATTTTTAGATCAATATTCATCAGATTTTGGTCTGTAGTTTTCTTCTCTTGTTGCAATAATGGCTTTACTTTTAAACACTGTTAATGTATGGTTCCTGAGACATAACCTATGTTTTAAAATGGTATAGGGACTCTATGAAGCTTTGTTCTATGTATAATGTTCAAAAATAAGTCTGGGAGAATACAATAAAGAGAATTTACAATGGTATACAAATAGAAACATCCTAAACACCTCCTTTTGTGTTAAGGAAGTTTTATTCTCAGCTCCCAAAGGAGCTGAATGCTAGTTTGAGAGAATATATCTTCCCTTTATGTTTGATATGATAGCTGACATTCTGAGCTTGTGTGGTGTGTTTGTTTAAAGAGGTTTGTGTATGTGTCAAGGAGAATTTTTAATATTTTGATATAATAACATCATCATATAAACTAAAATGGAGGGATTCCGCATGATAATATTCAAAGGATAGCCCCATAAAAGATACTCTTCAATGATAACAGACTGTTTTGGGAGTCTCACACAACTTAAATATATGTTTTACTTTCTGCCATGTTTTCTTCAGTTCAGTCAGAATTTAAAAATTAGGTGAAATTCCATCTCAGAGTTATTAAAGGTATATTTATTCTTCTGTTTTTTCTATTATGAATTAAAATTAAGGAAAAACCTGTGGCAAAATGTTCTTAACTGAACATCTATTGTGACCACTGTCCCTATTTTAAGATTACTATAAATGGAAACAAGAGTAGAATAAACTTGTGGAGTTAATGATATTTGGAAAATGCTATTCTCTGAGGTATGTTTTTATTTTATGGGATTTCTTGATAAAAGTCACAATCAGGTAGTGTTAAACATTGAAAAGTTTTGCAGATCCATGATATGTGCTCAAGTGTCCACATCAAGGGGAGGAGGATGTCAGTATGTTTTACCCCACTGAGGACAGCACATGGCCTCCCTTCTCCCACTTCTGATTTCCCAGATCTGTACTGGATGGTTTTTTAAAATTCCATCTTGTCTGCAAATAGAACTGCCTTATGACCCAGCAATCCCACTGCTGGGCATACACACTGAGGAAACCAGAATTGAAAGAGATACGTGTACCCCAATGTTCATTGCAGCACTGTTTATAGTAGCCAGGACATGGAAGCAACCAGATGTCCATCAGCAGACGAATGGATAAGAAAGCTGTGGTACATATACACAATGGAGTATTACTCAGCCATTAAAAAGAATACATTTGAATCAGTTCTAATGAAGTGGATGAAACTGGAGCTGATTATACAGACTGAAGTAAGCCAGAAAGAAAAACACCAATACAGTATACTAGCACATATATATGGAATTTAGAAAGATGGTAATAATAACCCTGTATGCAAGACAGCAAAAGAGACAGAGATGTAAAGAACAGTCTTTTGGACTCTGTGGGAGAGGGAGAGGGTGGGATGATTTGGGAGAATGGCATTGAAACATGTATACTATCATGTAAGAAATGAATTGCTAGTCTAGGTTTGATACAGGATACAGGATGCTTGGGGCTGGTGCACTGTGATGACCCAGAGAGATGATATGAGGAGGGAGGTGGGAGGGGGGTTGAGGGTTGGGAACTCATGTACACCTGTGGCGGATTCATGTCAATGTATGGCAAAACCAATACAGTATTATAAAGTAAAAAAATAACATAAATAAATACCTTTTAGAAAAAAAATAAAGTGATTTGATACCTAAAAAAAAAATAAATAAAAAATAAAATTCCATCTTTTTAGACCAGTAACTTGGTTTGTATATTTTATAAAACAACCTGAAAAATGTACAATTTTTCATTCTTTCTACATATATATATATAACAAATAGAGAACTGCATGACTATTTGTAGCATTATGCTTCTTGGTCCCTCACAAGGATAACTGTGTTTTGTAAAGAATGAGGGTAGTAATAGCAGCTAATATGAATTGAGAGCTTACTGTCTATTGAACACTAGGCTTCAAACATGTTATATGCTCTACTTTATTGAATCCTTATAGTAATCTTCTGAAGATAAAGAGAACACTAGTCACTGAAGTACCTTCAGTACTCAGAGCTGAATTGCATTATAGCAAGTGTAAGGAAATATATATCTCTACTTTTAATATCATAGCAAATGACTGGACTGGTCTTGGGAGAGCAGGACAGACACTGAATCCCTGACTTTTATGTGTGATGTAATCTAAAAAACCAGCAGCATTAGCTACTGCATGATCTTTACAAGCAGGCGAGCAATGCATATTTGACTCCAGAAGACCTTATCAAAATCAATAGATGATACATGGCTAAATAAAATCAAACATCTCCAGCTTTCCTTCTTTTATTTATCCTCCAATAACCACTGTATAGCTAAAATTAAATAGATGAGAGCTATAATAAGATAACAAATATAATTAACTTTTATAAGCATTTAATATCTGCCAGGCACTACACTAAGAGCTTTACATAGATTCTTTTAGTTCTCTCAATAATCCTATGAGAGAGATACTTTTATGACCAATCCTGCTTTATGGTTGAAGAAGCTGAGGCTTTAAGAGGTTAAATAACATGCCCTTGTTATTTAACATGTTAAATAAGGTTGAATAACATACCCTTGTATAGCTATTAAGTGACCATGTCATTTCCTATGAGACGGATGAAATCATGCATGTGAAATTATATATAAACATGTATAAGTGTATTTGTATTTTTAATGAAGGCCAGTAGTGTGGTGGACTAGAGTCCTTTTACAATTTCATTCAGTCAAAATCAGATGTGTCTATGAGAATACAAGAAAAACTGATATTTTTCTTTTGTAGTTCTGTTAAATTAAATTTTTGCATAAGAATAATTGAGCTAGATCAGCTGTGGCTGAATATGTCTACCATTTGGAAAAGAAAGAATTCGTGAAAACAAATGAAGAATACAATTAAAATACAAAGAGGAATGACCTTTTAATTTTTTTTTTGAGCCATATATGTAGTTTCTACAGTTACCTTCATCTTGGAAGAAATGACATCTGTGGGCTTTTCCAAGTGTTTTTATTAAGTGTGTGTGTATATGTGTGTACCTGTGTTTAATGATTTCACTCAATAATACAAGAAGTCCCAATTAATTGTAAAAGTGAAGGAACACTAAAACTAGTTTAGTAAGTGTAATAATATATTAAAAGTATTCTACAAATTAAAAGCTTGTTTAATTACTTTGAATGTTATTAGATTTAATGTGATTGTCTTTTTAGTAGACAAAGAAAAGCTGTAATGTAGAATGTATATGGAGTAAACATAACATTTGTCCTAATCTGATTTTCAGGCACATCTCCAGACTTTGATTTGGCTGAAATAACTTATGCCATAGAGCTGTGCACATGCCTGGAATTGAGAGATACAGGTAAAGAGACTCCAGATTGCTTCCTGCCTTTTGAAACTCCAGGAAATCATCCCTTCAGACTCTGGAATTCTACAGTTTTCAACAGAGACTTTGCTTAAATGTTTACATTTTTTGCTTGCTGTCTTTCATACCACTATATAGTGCTCGTGTTTTGTTAAAACTTAACAATTGTCAGGAGTTCAACTTGCTTGGCAAGCCAGCATGGCTAGGATGAGCTTTGTTTTAGCAGCTTACCAGATGGTGCTGAGCTTGCTCATGACTTCATTAACTGGGTCTTCCCTACAAAGTAGTGAGTGTCCACAACTTTGTGTATGTGAAATTAGGCCCTGGTTTACCCCTCAGTCAACATACAGAGAAGCCACCACTGTTGACTGCAATGATCTCCGCTTAACAAGGATTCCCAGCAACCTTTCCAGTGACACTCAAGTGCTTCTCTTACAGAGCAATAACATCGCCAAGACTGTGGATGAGCTACAGCAGCTTTTCAACCTGACAGAGCTAGATTTCTCCCAAAACAACTTTACAAATATTAAGGAAGTAGGGCTAGCAAACCTGACCCAGCTCACCACTCTACATCTGGAGGAAAATCAGATTACGGAAATGAATGATTATTGTCTACAAGACCTCAGCAACCTTCAAGAACTCTACATCAACCATAACCAGATTAGCACTATTTCTGCCAATGCTTTTTCAGGCTTAAAAAATCTTTTAAGGCTCCACCTGAATTCCAACAAATTGAAAGTGATCGATAGCCGCTGGTTTGATTCCACACCCAACCTGGAAATTCTCATGATTGGGGAAAACCCCGTGATTGGAATTCTGGATATGAACTTCAAACCTCTCTCAAATTTGAGAAGCTTAGTTTTGGCTGGAATGTATCTCACTGATATTCCTGGAAATGCTTTGGTGGGCTTGGATAGCCTCGAGAGTCTGTCATTTTATGATAACAAACTGGTCAAAGTCCCTCAACTTGCCCTGCAAAAAGTTCCTAACTTGAAATTCTTAGACCTCAACAAAAACCCCATCCACAAAATCCAGGAAGGGGACTTCAAAAATATGCTTCGGTTAAAAGAACTGGGGATCAACAATATGGGGGAGCTCGTTTCTGTGGATCGCTATGCCCTGGATAACTTGCCTGAACTCACAAAGTTAGAAGCCACCAATAACCCCAAATTATCTTACATCCACCGCTTGGCTTTTCGAAGTGTTCCTGCCCTAGAGAGCTTGATGTTGAACAACAACGCTCTGAATGCCGTTTATCAAAAGACAGTAGAATCCCTTCCTAATCTGCGTGAGATCAGTATCCACAGCAATCCCCTGAGGTGTGACTGTGTCATCCACTGGATTAACTCCAATAAGACAAACATCCGCTTCATGGAGCCCTTGTCTATGTTCTGTGCCATGCCACCTGAATACAGAGGGCAACAGGTAAAGGAAGTTTTAATCCAGGATTCCAATGAGCAGTGCCTCCCAATGATATCTCATGACACATTTCCAAATCATTTAAACATGGATATCGGCACAACAGTTTTCCTAGACTGTCGGGCCATGGCTGAGCCAGAACCTGAAATATACTGGGTCACTCCCCTGGGGAATAAGATAACTGTGGAAACCCTTTCAGAGAAATATAAGCTAAGTAGTGAAGGTACATTGGAAATATCTAAAATACAGATTGAAGACTCAGGAAGATACACTTGTGTTGCCCAGAATGTGGAAGGGGCAGACACTCGAGTGGTGATGATTAAGGTTAATGGAACCCTTCTGGATGGTACCCAGGTGCTGAAAATATATGTCAAGCAGACAGAATCTCATTCCATTTTAGTGTCCTGGAAAGTCAATTCCAATGTCATGACATCAAACTTAAAATGGTCATCTGCCACCATGAAGATTGACAACCCCCACATAACATACACTGCCAGAGTCCCGGTAGATGTTCACGAATACAACCTAACACATCTGCAGCCTTCCACAGATTATGAAGTGTGTCTCACAGTGTCCAATATTCATCAGCAGACTCAAAAGTCATGTGTTAATGTCACAACCAAAAATGCTGCCTTTGCACTGGACATTTCTGATCAAGAAACCAGTACAGCCCTTGCTGCAGTAATGGGGTCCATGTTTGCCGTCATTAGCCTTGCGTCCATTGCTGTGTATGTTGCCAAAAGATTTAAGAGGAAAAACTACCATCATTCATTAAAAAAGTATATGCAAAAAACCTCTTCCATCCCACTAAATGAGCTGTACCCACCGCTCATTAACCTCTGGGAAGGTGACAGCGAGAAAGACAAAGATGGTACTGCAGACACCAAGCCAACCCAAGTTGACACATCCAGAAGCTATTACATGTGGTAACTCAGTGGATATTTTGCTTCTGGTAGTAAGGAGCACAAAGACGTTTTTGCTTTATTCTGCAAAAGTAACAAGTTGAAGACTTTTGTATTTTTGACTTTGCTAGTTTGTGGCAGAGTGGAGAGGACGGGTGGATATTTCAAATTTTTTTAGTATAGCGTATCGCAAGGGTTTGACACAGCTGGCAGCGTCTCTAGGCTTCCAGTTTGTGTTTGGTTTTTATTCTTATCATTATTATGATTATGGTTATTATATTATTATTATTATTATTTTGTTTTAGTTGTTGTGCTAAACTCAATAATGCTGTTCTAACTACAATGCTCAATAAAATGATTAATGACAGGTTGGGGTTCCCCTGTGCTTTTACCAGTAGCATGACCCCTTCTTCTGAAGCCATCAGCAGACAGTACCGTGTCCTCCAAAAAGCTAACACAAGGTTGTGAAGCAGCATTGAAACTTTTGTAGCAATCTGGTCTATAGACTTTTAACTCAAGAAGCTAAGGCTAGACTTGTTACCTTTGTTGAATGATGTTAGTTGACTGTACTGTAATGTTGTATCAACTAAATTGAATGTTTGCTTTTGAACAACAACTTTAGTTTTTGTAATAGTTAAAAGGCTTAGAACAAGCTAACAGGCAATAGAAATATGTATATCAGATTTTTTATGTAACAGACTACATGTTAATTGTTACCTTATTCTTTTTATCTTTAGTAGACACTTTTAAAAAAAAGACAATAATTTTGTTGTGTTTAACTCACCAACATGTGGTGTATAATGAAGACAGAACTATAATAAATTAGTTTTGTTCTGATTTTTTAGAACACTTGCAATAATGTATCATTTATAGTTCTTGCTAGTTGCAGTGGTGATATTTTTCACATCCCTAAAAACAACCACCAAAATAAACTATGGACAGCATGTTGCTTTTTGAAACTAGGCCTAAAAAATTTTGATTTCTTTTTCTAAAGGAAGAAATAAATATTTTAATGAAAAGGATTTCTATATTTTAAATATTACTGATGAGACCTAATGGAAGGGAAAGTTCATATGAAGAAAAAAGGTATATTACTGTATCCCATGTAGAGCTAAATGTAGCAAAAGACACAGATACATTGGCTATGTCATATTCCTTCTCTGTAAGGGTCTTGTTAAAAATCTGATTTTTTTTTTTTAGTAGTAGTCATATTCCCCATCAGTCTAAAACATAAGTTCCAAAGTGTATTGCATGTTATTCCTTTAACAGCTGTCATTATGCCTAGATACATAATAATCCACATATCAGTGGGGAGATATCTACTGAGAAAAGTAAGTGATTAATAGAAGAGAGAACAACTTCTCTACAATTGGCATTTTACATCCAAATAATATGTAAACTGTTTTGCAGAATAATGTGTTTCCCGAATAATGTGTGTGAAATTTAGAACAGAAGGAGCCAGATTTAGGTAGGAGGCCAGATCCACAAAGTAGGGGAGGGGGAAGATTTAAAGGTATAGTTAGAGGAAGGAGGACCCACTTGAAGATGCAGATTGAAACAGCAGAGAAATGTTTTTGAAAGACTGTTCCAGCTGGCACCTGCTCCCAGAGACATCCTGTCACACCAGGAACGATGAGATTGTAAAAAGAAATTGAGAGCAAGCCGGTGCCAGCTGAGCAAAAGCAAGGGAAAGGGAGAACGAAGTGCAGGTGAGGAAAGATGAAGGATTTCTTTGTAAAATTCCTTTTCTGTGTGTGAATCTCTTAGAAAAAAATCGTCACCTTCCTTCCCATAGTGTCTACTGTGTAGAAGAGAAGTTCAAATGCTGAAGCAAG
The DNA here is from genome assembly GCF_023091745.1 of Budorcas taxicolor. NCBI lineage: Eukaryota > Metazoa > Chordata > Mammalia > Artiodactyla > Bovidae > Budorcas > Budorcas taxicolor. Next base: position 38,107,152 of record NC_068910.1, read on the forward strand.
TGAGCTGCATAGAAAAACAAAGAGTATCTGAATAAGAGCATCTCTTTCCACAGCCTTCATTTGTTGGCAGAAAAACTGGGGCCCAGAGAAGGATTGTAACTTGCCCTGGTCAGACTTTTATCCATGGAGAAGGCTGCCTCCATCTGTTGCTCTGGGACCAGCAGCCTTCTAGACTACGGTGCAGAGCTTCTCTTTTACAGTTCTCACAACCTCTGGTGCCCTTGCTTCACAACGGCCTTGTTTCTTCAAGTTCCCATTTATTCAGGACATATTTTAGCACAAGGGCAAATGAAAGGGTCAGGAAAGCTTCTGCCTCACAGGTATTTGCCTGTTACATGTAGGATACACCGGGGACTAGAGATGCTTTGGATGCAGCCTTGGTTGGGGGGGGTTTCCTGCTGGGGACTCTTGTCTTCAAATATCTACAAAGAGTAATGGACTACCCAACAAATTCTTCTGCTAATTCTGCAAACTGTGAAAGGAGAATGATGCCAAAGCATTAGGCCCAGACCAGGGAGGAGGCATTGTTTATCCCATACAGCAATGACTTGAACCTGGCACATAATCAGCACTCGGATATTAGTGCCGTAAATGAAAAAACAACAACAACAACAACAATGACAAAACTACTTCCCTATTCTGGATATGTAACAAGGGATCGCAAGGGTCGGACACGACTTAGCGACTAAACCACCACCACCACCGCCAATAAGCAGCAGGAAATCCGAGTGTTTTTTGCCAACTATCTTCTGCCAGGTCAGTTTGGGGGTAAAACCCTTTAACTCCTTCTCCAATAAAATATTTGAGCTTCTTTTTCCTTGTCCGTGCTACTTGGTTTGGTTTTCAGTCGAGAGAAAGCAAAATAGTATAGTACTTTTTTTTAACCCTAACCAAGTACTTTCTCATTTGTACTTAATTTAATTTGATAGTTAGACAGCCAGTGAAATTAGACATCAAACTAGGTCTTGATTGGTAATGGAAGTTATATCACCTTTACCGATGAAGTGACTATTATAGGTCACTTTCTAATTTCATATTTTTCTCTTTCACTTCCTGCACCCTCAGAGCATATAATGTTTCTCTAACTTGATTTTACAAGGTTATTTTTGGATCAGTTTCTCAAAACAGGCATTCCCAAATTTGCCTAATTGAACTGATACCATGAATATAAAAACAAATGCAATGCTTGATTATCAAATTTTCTAATTTGCCTGTGTGATTGGCCAAACGGTATTATATCCATTCTTTCACAAACAAACAATACTGAAATCTATTATCTTCTCTCATGTGGTTTTCTATTTATTCATTCATTTATTTGCTAAGGACACCATCATCAGTCCTTTACTTGGTGTTTGCTTTCTATCTCTGTAGTCATGTTCCAGGGCATTTTCTTTTCTTCATTACTGGGGAAAAAAATTTCACATCCCTAACATTTTGCCAGGAAAACCATACTTTCTGCCTTTCTATTCACTGAAAAGGGGAGTTTAACTACTTCTGATGCATTCTAAATACAACTGAAAAATGCTTTCTTCACCTAAGTTCTGTCACTCTCACTCTGCTGGCAAATAGACTTTTTTAAAATTGTTATTCATAAGGGATTACCTGCAGGGAAAATGTCTCTTAAAAGACTTTGACAATCACCATTCATCCAGAGTTCTGGAATTATTTTGACCTAGAATCCCTGCCGGACTTGATCTAATCTGGTGTTGGCAAGATCTCTGCTCTGCCCCCCTTGCAGTGATACCAGCTCCTTCACTCTGTACTCCAAATCAGGAACTTAGGGTACATGGTAAGAATAAGGAGATAGCAAGGGAGTGCTTTATTTTTGTACCTGCTTATTCAGCATTGCCCAGCACAGGTTGAGAGAACTAAATGGATGTCTAGTATTGTAGAGCTCCTCAGACACTTGATGGTACTAATACGAAGTACATAGCATTTCCCAGCCATTTCACCATTAGGATATTTCAGGCTACTATTCTGTATTACAGATCCTGAGAATTTGAGGATTTAATTTAATCTCCAAAATAGTCCCAATAAACTGGGTTTTTATTCTTCATGATTTTATAGAAAAGACAACCAAGGCCCATTTGCTGTTGTTCAGTCACTAACTCGTGTCCAGGTCTTTGCAACCCCACAGACTGCAGGATGCCAGGCTCCTCTGTCCTCCACTATCTCCTAGAGTTTGCTCAGATTTATATCCATTGATCTGGTTATGCTATGTAACCATCTCCTCCTCTGCTGCTCCTTTCTCTTTTTGCCTGACACCATTCAGTTCTGTAAGTGGGTGACCAGGATGGGGCCCTTCACTTCCAGTCTCCTCTACATCCACCTGGCACCCTTCTAAGGTGGAAGGGCGAGCATCTACCAAAGGAGAGGCTGGAGGTCACAAGCACGTGGAAGAAGGCAGACAAAGCACATACGGAGCATTCATGGGAGATGATTCTGCAAACTTAATATCTTAAAGTTCTTCTCTCTTCCCCTCTAAAGCTCTGTGCTAGGAATTTCTGAGATACCCATCAAAACTATGTTCACATGAGGCTTAACTTTAATTCTAACCTTCAATTTTCCTATAATCTCTCTGTTACATGCTCAGAAAATTTTAAAGATTGTGTGGAAGAAATTCCAAGCTCCTCCTTTCCTTAGCAGAAAATCATGGAAGGTGTATGTAAAGTTAGTAACAAACTCAGTCTTTAGCTCTGAAGCTTAAAGAGGGAAATGTGGAATTCCTATAACTGGAAGGGTGTCTGACATACTTGGAAAAAAATGGGTTTTGTATAACCACCAAGTTTATGGAGTTGGTGAGATCTTTTTATTCAGGGATTTCTCTGTTCCCTAGGGGAAAAAAAGTAACCAGAGGCTGAAAGACATTAAAAGGATGTCTTGATTTCTTATTTTTGATAAATGTGATAGCCTTCTTGACATACTCGAGTTTTGTCAGTTGTATACTACTTAATATGAAGCAAGGCCAGTTTCACTCCCTTCATGAAAGTAGCTCTCAGTACAGAGTGGGTCAGACCGTGCAGTCCTCCTCTTTACACCTTGGCCTGCCTTTCTCTCCCATAAGATTAAACTGACAAGGTAAATTTCAGCCTGGGCCCTGATAAAATGGTCATGAATTCCTAATTAGCGGATTGCCCTGAATTAAGCAGCATTTTAATGCATCCGTCTGCTCCTTAGCATGTCTCACTAATACAAACAAGACAGGATGGTCCTGGAGAGAAGAACACCAAACGTACAGTGGTGACTTATGAAGGAAGAAGGAGGGAAAAACATTTTTTTCTGTATGTAGCCCTCTGCTAGGAGCTTCATGTGGATTATTTACGTTTAATCCTTTTAATTGAGCCTCCTCCCCCAGGTAGTGGGTACAGGGCAGGTAGCATTGTCCCTCCACTAGAGAGGAGAAAAATGAATACTCAACCTCAAAAATGCAAGCAATTTACCTGAAATCATACAGCTTCTAAGACGGAGATCTTAAACTCAAGATTTATATAAATAAAACTTGCAGTGTTTCCATTATAAAATGGTCTGCAAGCTAAATCTGGACCAGGAGTGTAGAACACTGAGCCCAAAAGCCAATTTGGCACTTGAGACAGAAGGGAAAATGGAGCAAAAGGAGGCACTGCCCAGCAGTGAGGCCTCAGAGTACCGGGATCTAATTTAAGACCCAAACTTGAGATCAGTATACAGAAATAACAGTAAGCCAGAGAGAGGAAAAAGTAAAGGACTATTTGTGATAGTAAATCCATACAATCAGATGGAAGACACTGAAGCTGAAGAAGAAAAAACAATTAAAAAAAAAAGGCAGGGGGCGATGGATAGGGGTAGAACTTGGAGTAGATGCCATATTTTGCCATATACTGAGCACTTACGCTCCAAATATTGTACTTATCACTTGACTCATATTATCTCATGTAATCTTTAACAGTTTTATGAAGTGGTTATTTTTATGAAATGCATATATCCTTATTTTTCACATGGAGAAACTGAGCCTCAGTTCATCAGTCTTAATTTGAAGTCAGATCTGAAGCCAAGATTTCAGCCCTGGCTATGAGACTCTAAAGCCCATGACTGACCGCTGAACTGTTTTTGTAGCTAAAAGCCACCCAGAGGACTGGGCTGGCCAGCTCCTTTGCTTGATTGATTTGGTTCTTCCCTGAGAGTGAGGAGCAAGAAAAGGGATAGGTTTCATGACCTTGTGAGGATCTTGAAAGGACCTTTCCACAAAAGGTGTATAAACATGGGATTAACGCCACAGACTTCTGGTAAGAAGAAAAACGCTGCCTCATTCTTTTTCTTTTGTAACCCTTAAGGTTAGTCTCACAGTTTAATCATTTCCCTGCTCTGCCTTTTAAAGCTACACCACATCATTCAGAGCACAGAGAACACAGATGCTTGAGTAATCTAATCTTAACTTTCTTGCATATCATTCAGGGGGTGGGGGGAGGGAGGCCATAGGGGGTGGAAAGGAAAGACAAACTCCCAGGGGACCTGTTAAGTGTTCTAGACTAAATCCCATATCTTTGTGATCTCAATAGACTTCAATTTAAAAATACATTACTTTCTATCTTATAAGAAACAAATTGGTTTAAATACCTCCTGTTCTACTGATGAAACTATAAAAAAAGTCCACTATGAACAGTAACTAAAAATGTATGCTCCTGTATTATTTTTCCTCTGATTAGAATATGACACATAACAATGTTCTGTTTCACCAAATTTTATTCTAACTGGCTTAGATGTGTGCACGACATCTTAAGATAGTCCTATTTGCCATTCATTTTTAAATAGCAATTTTTTCCCTTCGATTATAACTGTAACATACATTCATTATAGAGCATCTGGAGAAAAATAGTAAGAAAAAATAGTGTTTATCAAAATAACCAAGTGAGATTTTGGTATACTTTCTTCTAATCTTTTTTCCCCTCTGTGTGTATATTTATATATGTATATATACAACAATTATTAAAATATACATCTTTATGAATATAGAATTTAGAATCCTGGTATAAATGGTCTTGTATTTTTTTTTTCCCTTCATGCAAAAAAAAAATGAGCATCTTCTCATATTATTTATTAAATTCTCATGGAAAGCCTGTTGTTAAAGTCTGTATAATCCAGTGATTATGGATATACGGTGATTGAAAAATTCCTTCTCTTGGGACCATTTTACCTCTCTCAAGCACTAGAGGCATAAAAATAAGCATCCTGCGCCCATGCTCTCCAGGGCACAGTCACAAAGGAAGATGAACATCCATATACATGCTCACCCAGTATGAGCTCAGCCACCAAGAGGATCAAATGGTTGCATGAAAGCACAGGAAAAAAGAACCCTAGTCAGCTGAGGAACTCAGACGTCAAATCTCACCACCTAAGCTCAGATTTAGAAGATGAGCATTCAACAAGCCAACAATCAGAAAGAGGCGGCCTGGGTGAAGGGAACGAAGCCCCGTGATCACAGAGTGTCCTGTGGCCTGGAAGAAGGCTTCTCAGAGAAGCTGGGGGTTCTGGAGGCACTCTGGTGATGAGGAAAGGGCTACTGAAAATACAGAGTAACTCAACAGGAAGCTGAAGTAGAACAGTTTTTGTGCAAGGATGAGAAGGTGAGGCTGAGTAATACACAGAGAGTACTGGCTCCAGAAGGAGCTTTGTCCCCAGTTTAATTCCTTTTAGCCTTTCCACACAATCCCTGGAGGAGGCCTTCCTGGGAGATAAGAGAAGCTTGCAGGAGCAACCTGATAAACCTCCCAATCCCTGGGGCCTAAACGTGGAGTCTCAACTGTGGAGATAGGTAAAACTCAAGCATTACACAGATGAGAGATTGCCCTAATTGCTACCATCAGAGAGGCCTGCAATTAGTTTGAGTTTCCTTCAGTGATCCTGGTGTCAAGGAAATAGGAAGTGCATGTTTGGAAAACGGAAACTGATGATGTGAGATTATAAAGCACAAACATTCTCTGTTCAACTTGCTCTTTACCCACTGAATACAAACATTTCTGGTTCCAAAAAAATCTGATTTTTTTAATGTATTAAACTAGGCCTTGGGCTGGCAATAGCAATAAAGAACAAGCTGTACCTTGACATCTACCTCCAAACTCACACACTGGACCACTGTTTGTTCCCCAAAGTAAAACAGATCAGACACTGCAGTGTAATCTAATATAAAATACTTCTGAATCTAGCATCTATTCATATGAGATTTCCTTTGGATTCTTAATTTGATTAATTCCTGAGAATAGAAATTCATGACAGCAAGAAGAGACTGGTAGAGAAGTTTCTTTTTCCTAATTCTGCTGTTAAAAAGTATATTAGTGGACATAATATTTAGTAGTATTTCCGCCCCCCACCCCCACCCCCCGCCCCCTGCACTGGGAGATCTGTCCAAGCCTGTTTATACCTTTCATCAACTCAGTCTCTGAAGTATTGGTCTCTCTCTGGAGAAAGATTCAAATAACCATTCTACAGATATTTTCATTCCAATCATTGGGAATCATCTTCATTCCTCAGACAGACAGTGTAAGTTATAGTTAGCCTCCCATTAGGTATATAAATTGAGACAAGCAGTTTTGTAGACAATGAAAAACACTGGGCAATCCAGAAGTCAATAGTGGTTTGTTGAATGAATGAATTCATTCACAATTTTGACTTTGGAGTGAATAACAAGTTTTTGCTAGAAACAGATTCATCTTCCCAGTTAGATTTTCTTTTGTCTGGTAATAGAGTTTTGGACTGCAGCAGGGAGCAAGCTGTGCTTTTGGTTGATTTAGGGAACAGACTGCTCTTCTTGTTTTGTTTTTTTTTCCTGTATTAAGGACTGGGAAATTTTGCCTTAACTTCAACCCAAGTCTGTGGGTATCATGCAACCTAAAACATCTGCTTGGACTGAGCCACTTGTGGTGACCCAGGATTGTTGGGATTTCCTGAACACACCACACAGCAGCTTACACTGTCTGGGCATATAGCAACTATCAGTGAATTTGAGAGCCTCAGACACTCCCCATGCAGATGAATACATATTCTGTTTAGTTCACTGGAGTACACCTTCCTATTTCCACGGTTATGGAAGCTTTGCTCAAAATAGCACGGCCACCCTTTTGTTTTTGTTTTTCTCATAAAACTGTGTGATTTGAAGACAAACAAATTCACATTCAATGTATCTCATGTTTCACAACTACCATAGCAAGGCTGGAAAAGAGTTTTGGGGAGAGTAATGCCACTAGAGGAGAAATGGAAAAAAAGCCTTGCAATGCAGCCACTATAGAAATGACATAAAATGGGGACAATGTAGACAGACAACTATCTAAGGACAGAGAGCAGAGAGATATCCACCTCCCTGAAAGCTCTGTACCATGCACCCATGGTAGGAGCAGACAAAGGACAGTTTGCTGAAAAAGAGCCTTTTAAATGGATCTTTTGTGAGTCAGTCTCCTTTCCCCTCCCATTTTCCTCATTTTCTCTAGGCAAAGTGGTCTGACATTTCTACAATCACTCCTAACCCTCCTCTCTCACTTGGGTTTTCCCTTGGGAAGTGAAACAACTTCTAGTTGGACCTTGAAAAGTAGGTCCAGCTTTGACTAGACAGGCTTTTGTTGGTAATGTCTCTGCTTTTTAATATGCTGTCTAGGTTGGTTACAACTTTTCTTCCAAGGAGCAAGTGTCTTTTAATTTCTTGGCTGCAGTCACCATATGCAGTGATTTTGGAGCCCCCCAAAATAAAGTCTCTCATTGTTTCCCCATCTGTTTGCCATGAAGTATTGGGACCATATGCCATGACCTGATTTTTCTGAATGTTGATCTTTAAGCCAACTTTTTCACTCTCCTCTTTCACTTTCAAGAGGCTCTTTAGTTCTTCCTCACTTTCTGCCATAAGGGTGGTATCATCTGCGTATCTGAGGTTATTGATATTTCTCCCGGCAGTCTTGATATCAGCTTTTGCTACATCCAGACCACCATTTCTCATGATGTACTCTGCATATAAGTTAAATAAGCAGGGTGACAATATACAGCCTGACATACTCCTTTTCCTATTTGGAACCAGTCGGTTGTTCTATGTCCAGTTCTAACTGTTGCTTCTTGACCAGCATACAGATTTCTCAGGAGGCAGGTCAGGTGGTCTGCTATTCCCATCTCTTAGAATTTTCCACAGTTTGTCTTAATACACACAGTCAAAGGCTTTGGCATAGTCAATAAAGCAGAAGTAGATGTTTTTCTGGAACTTTCTTGCTTTCTTGATTATCCAGCGGATGTTGGCAATTTGATCTCTGTTTCCTCTTCTTTTTCTAAATCCTGCTTGAACATCTGGAATTTCATGGTTCACGTACAGCTGAAGCCTGGCTTGGAAAATTTTGAGCATTACTTTGCTCACGTGTGAGGTGAGTACAATTGTGCGGTAGTTTGAGCATTCTTTGGCATTGCCTTTCTTTGAGACTAGTATGAAAACTGACCTTTTCCAGTCCTGTGACCACTGCTGAGTTTTTCAAATTTGCTGGCATATTGAGTGCAGCACTTTCACAGCATCATCTTTCAGGATCTGAAATAGCTCAACTGGAATTCCATCACCTCCACTAGCTTTGTTTGTAGTGCTCCTAAGGCTCACTTGACTGTGCATTCCAGAATGTCGGGCTGTAGGTGAGTGATCATACCATCATGATTATCTGGGTCATGAAGATCTTTTTTGTACAGTTCTTCTGTGTATTCTTGTCACCTCTTCTTAATAGATGGTGATTGCAGCCATGAAATTAAAAGATGCTTACTCCTTGGAGGAAAAGTTATTACCAGCCTAGATAGTATATTCAAAAGCAGAGACATTACTTTGCCGACTAAGGTCCGTCTAGTCAAGGCTATGGTTTTTCCTGTGGTCATGTATGGATGTGAGAGTTGGACTGTGAAGAAGGCTGAGCGCCGAAGAATTGATGCTTTTGAACTGTGGTGTTGGAGAAGACTCTTGAGAGCCCCTTGGACTGCAAGGAGATCCAACCAGTCCATTCTGAAGGATATCAGCCCTGGGATTTCTTTGGAAGGAATGATGCTAAAGCTGAACCTCCAGTACTTTGGCCACCTCATGCGAAGAGTTGACTCATTGGAAAAGACTCTGATGCTGGGAGGGATTGGGGGCAGGAGGAGAAGGGGATGACAGAGGATGAGATGGCTGGATGGCATCACTGACTTGATGGACGTGAAACAACCATTTTGCCTTTCTGCATTTCTTTTTCTTGCGGATGGTCTTGATCCCTGCCTCCTGTACAATGTCACGAACCTCTGTCCATAGTTCTTCAGGCAGTCTGTCTATCAGATCTAATCCCTTGAATCTATTTGTCACTTCCACTGTATATTTGTAAGAGATTTGATTTAGGTCATATATTAATGGTCTGGTGGTTTTCCCTACTTTCTTCAACTTAAGTCTGAATTTGACAACAAGGAGTTCATGCCCTGAGCCAGTCAGCTCCCGGTCTTGTTTTTGCTGACTGTATAGAGCTTCTCCATCTTCTTCTGCAATGAATGTAGTCAATTTGATTTTGGTATTGACCATTTGGTGATGTCCATGTGTAGAGTCTTCTCTTGTGTCGTTGGAAGAGGGTGTTTGCTATGAACAGTGTGTTCTCTTGGCAAAACTCTATTAGCCTTTGCCCTGTTTCATTCTATACGCCACTGTCAAACTTGCCTGTTATTCCAGGTATTTCTTGACTTCCTACTTTTGCATTCCAGTCCCCTATAATGAAAAGGACATCTTTTTGGGGTGTTAGTTCTAGAAGGTCTTGTAGGACTTCATAGAACTATTCAACTTCAGCTTCTTCAGCATTACTGGTCAGGGCTTAGAGTTGGATTACTGCGATATTGAATGGTTTGCCTTGGAAATGATCAGAGATCCTTCTGTCATTTTTGAGATTGCATCCAAAGTCTTGCTTTTAGTTCCTATAATATATGTGTTCCTTTCTGTTTTGCTTTTAGTTCCTATAATATATGTTCCTTTCTGTTTTGCTTTAAAACCTTCTCCATACCAATATTGCTGAGTAAAACTACAGTCAGTAACCCTACCCCAAGGCCAATTCTATTCCTGAAAAGAAACATTATTTTCAAAATTTAGGGGACTTCTTCTTTTTTCTACCATCTTGTGAAGGAAGAAGATAACAAAACAGAAGTAATCCATCATAATCTGTTCAAATAACAAAGCATTCTGTTTTCCATGCAATCATTTTTAACCTGAGCCATAAGTGAAAATGACAGCTGTCATAGAGCTTCACATATAGAATCCCCAAGCCCAACTTATATTCCTGAGCCAAAAAATACATCTGATACGTCACCAAATCTTCCCCAGGCTCAAAGGCTCTTCAAATCTCACTATACATGCTTTCTAGGGAGTTTCAATGTAAGATGAAATGAGGTCTTCAGATGGAATAATACACATGGTATCCTGAGAGGGTTCCTTTCACTCCACACAGATCATTTCCATTATTGAGCATCTGCTGAGTGCTGGACATGATCATAGAGTAGTTGTGTCTACGAGTTAAGGCTGAGTGGCATGATGGGGAGAATTGACATTAAGATACGGGTGAAGGAAAAAACATGCTTCAGATGTCAACCAGTGGGAGTCCTGGAGAGCATCCTTGATTCAAGTGGCTGCCACTTTCAACTTAGAAAAAAAAATGTAGGGGATATAAAGAAAAGAGAGGTCATTTAGAAATGTGGGGAGCAGGACAAGAGGAATTACTTTTGTGGAAGCAGTGTTGCCTATCTAGGAAGCAACACTGTGAGAGGATACCAGAGAATGAATTACATTTGAACTCAGGAAAGAGGGGAAGGAGTGAGCAAAAGCATGAGGCAGAAGAAGTCTCAAAGAAAATACAAATTATGGGGTACTCACAATAGTGCTTGCAGCAGTAATTAGTCCAGTTTGCTGGATCAGGGGAGAGAGAGGTGGTGAAAATAACAACCTTCTGTTGAGCCTTTATGTTGTTGGCATAAAAGTGAGCCCTTTTATGCTTTATTTTAATGAATCTTCAAAACAACCCTCATGAGACAGTTTCCACTATTTGCTCCATGAGAAAACAGGACGTTTAGAAAGATTAAGCAATTTGCCCAAGGTCATCCAAGAGGCAGAATCAGATACTTAATCCCAGAATCTATGCTCACAACCACAACACTATTCTAGAATTTGACGGTAAGAACACTTAGTCGCAGAGTGAATGCTTAAGACTTTACTCTTCAAGTGTTAGGGAGCTGGTGAAGGGTTTGAACAATAATGACATAATCAATGTCATTCTTTGGGAAGGTAAAGAGATTAATAATCACAGATCAAGGGTCCAAAATATACACACAAAAAACACCCCCCAGAACTTATATAGAGTGGAAAAAAAAAAAGTACAACATTCAAGAACAAAGGCTCTTTCCCAAGCTTGACTACCATTAAGGAATTGAAGCAGTCTGTGAGAATCTCCATCCCTCCCCACCCTCATTTCATGTATGTCTCTAGGTCATCAAACTTTGGGCACCAGAACAAAGGAGGCTAGTGACTCAAATCCTCACAGGTGGCTGATGGAAGGTTTAACACACATATTGCCTCAACTTTTAAAGCTGTATAGAAACAAAAATGAATCACTGGAGAAAGAGTACACAGGTCGGAGATTATCTAGGGCAAATGATTCATCTCGGTGCATATTCCTACTATCTCCTGACCTCCTTTCTGCCTCAGTGTTGTGAGCTGTTTAGATTTTTAAAACTGGCCAAAAAAGATGCACTTTTAAAGCAATTTAAACAAAACAAAATGTGAGAGGTCTTCACCAGAAAAGTAAAGAGATAAGCAAATTACTTTTTAAATTTATAAAGAATCTATTTGGTGAATTGCCTATTTCAGTGCTACCAGACATGTATAATAAAGCTCCTTAGGAAGTTCCCATTGATAAAAGACAGGCCCACATGTTCACTATCACATGTCAGCTTATTTATTTCTTGTCCATAATTGGTATCTTTAAAATCACATTCATGGGAAATTGCCTGTTTCGTTATTGGAATTTGAAAGCTCATGAGCAGTTATTAAGTATCTTGGCAAATGTGGTCAAATGCTGTCATAAACGAACAGGAAGATTAGATCACAGTTCATATAGTTCATTCATTTCACTAATAGGCCTTTATTGAGCCCCTACTTTTTGTCAGGCACTGTGCTGGGCTCTGGGTACACAAGAAGAGCAAAGCACACTTGGTTCCCGCGTGCCTTGAGCTTTTATGTTTCTGATGGGCAACCGGAGAGAAGTTAAATAATTATTTAACTAATGGCAGCTTATGAAAAGTCTTATGAAGAAAATGAAAGTACTGAATAAAAATAACTGGTGTGGGACAAAGAGGTTGGTCTGCTCCTTTCCCCCAGCGTGGCTACATACATCTACATTAGCTGTAGATCAAGCGAATATGAGAAGATGCAATACCTTGGTGCAGGCACTGCAGCAAGAGCTGACGGTACACTGATGAGGATGCTTTGTTGGTTAAATATCTCCCTAGAAAAGGATGCACAGCAGTTTGCAAATGGCACTTCCATTCATCACTGCAGCACTTCTGAGAGGTGAGAGGGAGGTTCAAGCCTCATTACCTTTTCTTTAAAAAAAGAGGGAGGGCAATAACTAGAGAACTACTGCCAGCCAAATACCAAGGAGCAAAGCAGCTATAGGGCTGATGCAGTAGCTGAGCTCAACTCCCCTGTTCCTAGCTGTTTCCACTAGACTGTTCATCCTACCCTTCAGTGTAGCTTAGGAACTCACACATGGCTGGAGGTTCTGGAAATAAACCAATTCAAACTAACTCAGCAAAAAGGGCTAATTTGTTACACCAAGAAAACTGCTCCCAGTAGTCACTCAAATGAAGTTTGATTACCTAAACTTATAAAATTTCCTATGTGAGAAATCTAAAAAGTGGAATCACAGACTGAATAATTTTCTTGATTATTTTGCCTGGTTTTTTCCCCTCTTTTACAACAACAACAACAACGAATAATAACCTTCCACTGGAAATTTCTTTGAAATGAATCACAGTTGCCACATCCAAAGGAATTTATTATAAGGCAAAGTCATCTTGAATCCCATATCCAGAAGAAAAGATCCAGTTATTCAAATAACCAAGTTCAGTTCAGTCGCTCAGTTGTGTCTGACTCTTTGCGACACCATGAATCGCAGCACGCCAGGCCTCCCTGTCCATCACCATCTCCCGGAGTTCACTCAGACTCAAGTCCATCGAGTCCGTGATGCCATCCAGCCATCTCATCCTCGGTCGTCCCCTTCTTCTCCTGCTCCCAATCCCTTCCAGCATCAGAGTCTTTTCCAATGAGTCAACTCTTCGCATGAGGTGGCCAAAGTACTGGAGCTTCAGCTTTAGCATCATTCCTTCCAAAGAAATCCCAGGGTTGATCTCCTTCAGAATGCACTGGTTGGATCTCCTTGCAGTCCAAGGGGCTCTCAAGAGTCTTCTCCAACACCACAGTTCAAAAGCATCAATTCTTCGGCGCTCAGCCTTCTTCACAGTCCAACTCTCACATCCATACATGACCACAGGAAAAACCATAGCCTTGACTAGACGGACCTTAGTCGGCAAAGTAATGTCTCTGCTTTTGAATATACTATCTAGGCTGGTCATAACTTTTCCAAGGAGTAAGCGTCTTTTAATTTCATGGCTGCAGTCACCATCTGCAGTGATTTTGGAGCCCAAAAAAATAAAGTCAGTCACTGTTTCCACTGTTTCCCCATCTATTTTGCATGAAGTGATGGGACCAGATGCCATGATCTTCGTTTTCTGAATGTTGAGCTTTAAGCCAACCTTTTCGCTCTCCACTTTCACTTTCATCAAGAGGCTTTTTAGTTCCTCTTCACTTTTTGCCATAAGGGTGGTGTCATCTGCATATCTGAGGTTATTGATATTTCCCCCGGCAATCTTGATTCCAGCTTGTGCTTCTTCCGGCCCAGCGTTTCTCATGATGTGCTCTGCATATAAGTTAAATAAGCAGGGTGACAATATACAGCCTTGTCGTGCTCCTTTTCCTATTTGGAACCAGTCTGTTGTTCCATGTTCAGCTCTAACTGTTGCTTCCTGACCTGCATACAGATTTCTCAAGAGGCAGGTCAGGTGGTCTGGTATTCCCATCTCTTTCAGAATTTTCCACAGTTTATTGTGATCCACACAGTCAAAGGCTTTGACATAGTCAATAAAGCAGAAATGGATGTTTTCCTGGAACTCTCTTGCTTTTTTGATGATCCAGCAGATGTTGGCAATTTGATCTCTGGTTCCTCTGCCTTTCCTAAAACCAGCTTGAACATCAGGGAGTTCACAGTTCACGTATTGCTGAAGCCTGGCTTGGAGAATTTTGAGCATTACTTTACTAGCATGTGAGATGAGTGCAATTGTGTGGTAGTTTGAGCATTCTTTGGCATTGCCTTTCTTTGGAATTGGAATGAAAACTGACCTTTTCCAGTCCTGTGGCCACTGCTGAGGTTTCCAAATTTGCTGGCATATTGAGTGCAGCACTTTCGCAGCATCCTCTTTCAGGATTTGAAACAGCTCAACTGGAATTCCATCACCTCCACTAGCTTTGTTCGTAGTGATGCTTTCTAAGGCGCACTTGACTTCACATTCCAAGATGTCTGGCTCTAGATTAGTGATCACATCATCATGATTATCTGGGTCATGAAGATCTTTTTTGTACAGTTCTTCCGTGTATTCTTGCCACCTCTTCTTAATATCTTCTGCTTCTGTTAGGTCCATACTATTTCTGTCCTTTATCAAGCCCATCTTTGCATGAAATATTCCCTTGGTATCTCTAATTTTCTTGAAGAGATCTCTAGTCTTTCCCATTCTGTTGTTTTCATCTATTTCTTTGCATTGATCGCTGAAGAAGGCTTTCTTATCTCTTCTTGCTATTCTCTGGAACTCTGCATTCAGATGTTTATATCTTTCCTTTTCTCGTTTGCTTTTCACCTCTCTTCTTTTCGCAGCTATTTGTAAGGTCTCCCCAGACAGCCATTTTGCTTTTTTGCATTTCTTTTCCATGGGGATGGTCTTGATCCCTGTCTCCTGTACAATGTCATGAACCTCAGTCCATAGTTCATCAGGCACTCTATCTATCAGATCTAGGCCCTTAAATCTATTTCTCACTTCCACTGTATAATCATAAGGGATTTGATTTAGGTCACACCTGAATGGTCTAGCGGTTTTCCCTACTTTCTTCAATTTGAGTCTGAATTTGGTAATAAGGAGTTCATGATCTGAGCCACAGTCAGCTCCTGGTCTTGTTTTTGTTGACTGTATAGAGCTTCTCCATCTTTGGCTGCAAAGAATATAATCAATCTGATTTCAGTGTTGACCATCTGGTGATGTCCATGGGTAGAGTCTTCTCTTGTATTGTTGGAAGAGGGTGTTTGCTATGACCAGGGCGTTTTCTTGGCAAAACTCTATTAGTCTTTGCCCTGCTTCATTCCGCATTCTAAGGCCAAATTTGCCTGTTACTCCAGGTGTTTCTTGACTGCCTACTTTTGCATTCCAGTCCCCTATAATGAAAAGGACATCTTTTTTGGGTGTTGGTTCTAAAAGTTCTTATAGGTCTTCATAAAACCGTTCAACTTCAGCTTCTTCAGTGTTACTGGTTGGGGCATAGACTTGGATAAATGTGATACTGAATGGTTTGCCTTGGAGATGAACAGAGATCATTCTGTCATTTTTGAGATTGCATCCAAGTACTGCATTTCGGACTCTTTTGTTGACCATGATGGCTACTCCATTTCTTCTGAGGGATTCCTGCCCGCAGTAGTAGATATAATGGTCATCTCAGTTAAATTCACCCATTCCAGTCCATTTTAGTTCTCTGATTCCTAGAATGTTGACGTTCACCCTTGCCATCTCTTGTTTGACCACTTCCAATTTGCCTTGATTCATGGACTTGACATTCCAGGTTCCTATGCAATATTGCTCTTTACAGCATCGGATCTTGCTTCTATCACCAGTCACATCCACAACTGGGTATTGTTTTTGCTTTGGCTCCATCCCTTCATTCTTTCTGGAGTTATTTCTCCACTGATCTCCAGTAGCATATTGGGCACCTAACGACCTGGGGAGTTCCTCTTTTGGTATCCTATCATTTTGCCTTTTCATACTGTTCATGGGGTTCTCAAGGCAAGAATACTGAAGTGGCTTGCCAGTCCCTTCTCCAGTGGACCACATTCTGTCAGACCTCTCCACCATGACCCGCCCTGGGTTGCCCAGCAGGCATGGCTTGGTTTCATTCAGTTAGACAAGGCTGTGGTCCTAGTGTGATTAGATTGACTAGTTTTCTGTGGGTATGGTTTCAGTGTGTCTGCCCTCTGATGCCCTCTTGCAACATCTACCATCTTCCTTGGGTTTCTCTTATCTTGGGCGTGGGGTATCTCTTCACGGCTGCTCCAGCAAAGCACAGCTGCTGCTCCTTACCTTGGACAAGGAGTATCTGCTTACTGCCGCCATTCCTGACCTTAAACGCACACTTAAGCGCAGGCGGCTGTGAGCCGAGAGGAGCTACCCCATGTCCGAGGTCAGGGGCAGCGGCCTAGAGTGCCAGGCTGTGACACTGCAGGAACGGCTGAGAGGAGCTACCCTGCGTCAGACGTCAGGGGCGACGGCTGAGAGGAGCTACCCTGCGTCCAAGGTCAGGGGCGGCAGCCAGGAGGAGACATCCCGCTTCCGAGGTCAAGGGCGGCGACCGGGAGGAGCTACCCTGCGTCCGAGGTCAGTGGCGGCCAGGAGGAGACACCCCGCGTCCGAGGTCAGGGCAGCGGCCGGGAGGAGCTATCCCATGTCTGAGGCCAGTGGCGGCCTGGAGGAGACACCCCGCGTCCAAGGTCAGGGGGGGTGACCCTAAGGAGCCACCCCCAGCCCAAGGCCAGGGGCGGCAGCTGGGAGGAGCCACCCACGCCTGAGGCCAGGGCCTGCGGCTGGGAGGAGCAACCGGAGGAGCAGTGGCTGCGCAGGCACAGGAGGGCCTAGAGGAGCTATCCCACGTTGAAGGTCAAATAACCAAAGAACTTTAGAGAATCATAGATGAATGTCTAAAAGGGATGAAGTATAATCAAAGAATAGTTAAAAATCTGTAAGATTCCAGACATGGTTTGAAGCCAAGAAAAGTAAAATAACCTATCAAAGGTTGTATACATATTGAGTCAGAACTCAAATTCCAGTTCCTTGGTTCTCAGTCCAGTGCTCTGTTGCAGGTATTAGAAACTCTACTCAATAGTCAGCACATCCCTGGGACACAGTGAAGAGATAATGTGGCTTCAGAAAGTAAAGGACATACTATTTATCACATATCAAGACAACAACCTGTAGGTAAGCAGGGCAATGACTCCATTACTGAAATGCTTAATACTTTTGACGTTTTAAAAGTTTTGCCACAATTAAGACATACACAAAAGCTACAAAATAGTACAAAAAAATTCCCAGATACTTTTCACCCAGATACACCAAACGAGAACATTTTACTACATTTGTTTTATTCTGTCTCTCTCTTTTGAACTATTTGTTTCTTATATGATGTTCCTTCATCCTTAAATAATTCAGTGTGCATTTCTTAAAAATAAGAAAATTCCTCAAGTATTCTAACCACAAAAAATAAGAATATTCTTGTACATAACAACAGGACAATTTATAAAATCAGGACCATTAATACTGAGAAAATACTATTATCTAAACCCTTATTCAGATTTTTCAGTTGCCTTAATAATGTGCTTTACAGAAAAATAAAAACTCAAGATCATGTATTTCATTTAGTTTTCATGTATTTTTAGTCTCCTTTATTCTGGAATAGTTCTTGAAATCTTACTTTGTAATCCATGACATTGGCATTTTTTTAAAGAGGACAGGCCAGTTATTTTATAGACTGTCCTTTAATTTGGTTCTGTCACTTTTTTTCATGATTAAAGTTATGCTGCTTTGGCAGGAATACACTGAGATCCTCTCAATGCATCCTATTGAAAGGCACATAAATATGTCCCATTGACCAATTAAATAATTTGATTAAGGTGATGTCTATCAGATTTCTCCACTGTCAAGCTATTCTTTTACCCTCTGTAATGATCTTGTAGAGAAATACTTTGAGATGATGTAAACTCCTGTTTTTCCCTGGTTTTAGCATCCACTGAACTTTCTTGCTTGAATCAGTTATTAGTATAATGTTTGCCACATAATAATTTTGTGATTCTATCCTCCCTTCTTCATTTGGTAGTTGGATTTGGCTGTAAGGAAGAACTTTCCCTTCTTATTTGTTTGTTGATTGTTTATCAGTGGACTGGTGGATTCTTACTTTATTTAATAGGTTGTGATCATTTATAATCATTTTGCTATCTAGATTTGGCTAGTGGGAGTTCCTTCCAGTTGGCCCCTGTGTTCTTTTGACCTGCTCTCATCATTTTAGAGTACTCAAAGATTCA
Organism: Budorcas taxicolor; assembly: GCF_023091745.1. Classification (NCBI taxonomy): domain Eukaryota; kingdom Metazoa; phylum Chordata; class Mammalia; order Artiodactyla; family Bovidae; genus Budorcas; species Budorcas taxicolor. Next base: position 38,125,577 of record NC_068910.1, read on the forward strand.
GTCTTCTACACATTTACAGATATTAAGCAGCTGAGCTAAGAAGACGACCCTGAGATTTGAATGCAAGTGTAGATCTTCCTTGACTTGCTTTGGGGTTATGTCCCAATAAACCCATCATAAGTTGAAAACACTGCCAGTTTAAAGTACACTTCATACATCTAACCTACTGAACATCATAGATTAGCTTAGCTTACCTGACATGCTTTTACAACACTTGGCCTATAGTTGGGCAAAATTATCCAACACAAAACCTATTTTATAATAAAGTATTGAATATCTTCTGTAATGTAGTGAATACTATCAGTTCAGTTCAGTTCTGTTGCTCAGTCATGTCCGACTCTTTGTGACCCCATGAATCGCAGCCTGCCAGGTCTCCCTGTCCATCACCAACTCCCGGAGTTCACTCAGACTCACGTCCATCGAATCAGTGATGCCATCCAGCCATCTCATCCTCTGTCATCCCCTTCTCCTCCTGCCCCCAATTCCTCCCAGCATTAGAGTCTTTTCCAGTGAGTCAACTCTTCACATGAGGTAGCCAAAGTACTGGAGTTTCAGCTTTAGCATCATTCCTTCCAAAGAAATTCCAGGGTTGATCTCCTTCAGAATGGACTGGTTGGATCTCCTTGCAGTCCAAGGGGCTCTCAAGAGTCTTCTCCAACACCACAGTTCAAAAGCATCAATTCTTTGGCGCTCAGCCTTCTTCACAGTCCAACTCTCACATCCATACATGACCACAGGAAAAACCATAGCCTTGACTAGATGGACCTTAGTCAGCAAAGTAATGTCTCTGCTTTTGAATATACTATCTAGGTTGGTCATAACTTTCCTTCCAAGGAGTAAGCGTCTTTTAATTTCATGGCTGCAGTCACCATCTGCAGTGATTTTGGAGCCCCAAAAAAGTCTGACATTGTTTCCACTGTTTGCCCATCTATTTCGCATGAAGTGATGGGACCGGATGCCATGATCTTCGTTTTCTGAATGTTGAGCTTTAGGCCAACTTTTTCACTCTCCACTTTCACTTTCATCAAGAGGCTTTTTAGTTCCTCTTCACTTTCTGCCATAAGGGTGGTGTCATCTGCATATCTGAGGTTATTGACATGTCTCCCGGCAATCTTGATTCCAGCTTATGTTTCTTCCAGTCCAGCATTTCTCATGATGTGCTCTGCATATAAGTTAAATAAGCAGGGTGACAATATACAGCCTTGTCGTGCTCCTTTTCCTATTTGGAACCAGTCTGTTGTTCCATGTCTAGTTCTAACTGCTGCTTCCTGACCTGCATACAGATTTCTCAAGAGGCAGGTCAGGTGGTCTGGTATTCCCATCTCTTTCAGAATTTTCCACAGTTTATTGTGATCCACACAAGTCTGGAAGTGAAAAACAGAGTGCCTGTCTGAGTATGGAATGGTTGTTTATTCTTGTGAGTGGTTGACCATGAGATGCAGTTCACTAAAGCTGCTCAAAATCAAGAGAAAATACCACATGTCGCTAACCTGGGAAAAGATAAAAATTCAAAATACAATTTCTACTGAATGTATATCACTTTCACACCACTGTAATGTAAAACAGTCATAAGCTGGGAACCATATGTATTTGAATTTGGGAGAGTATTCCAGGAAATAGGGTGTAGTGAAATAGGAAAAGTTGAGGAAACCAGGAAAGAGTACATTAATGAGCAAGTAATTAATGTGGCTAGCTAGAGCAAAGCCCCACTGGGAAAGTCTAGAAACTGTACAGAATGTATGCTCAGAGCCATGTCACTCAAGGAGTGGTAGAATTGGGGTATTTTACACTGAGACAGGCAGAATTATGGCCCCCAAATATATCCACGTTCTATTGACCAGAACCTGTGGATACGTTGTTACTTTACAAATGGGATGTGATAAAATTAAGGAAGGACATTGAGATGAGGAGATTATTGTGGATTATCCAAATGGGTCCAGTGTAACCCTATTAAGAAGGTGGCAAGAGAGTTGAAGTCAGATAAGAAAATAAGACCATGGAAGCTGAGGTCAAAGTAATTTGAGGCCACAAATCAAAGAAGTTTAAAAGCTAGAAAAAGTGAGGAGACAATTCTCCCCTAGGTCTTTGAAGAAGAGCACAGCCCTGCTAATACTTTGATTTAGTTCCACTGGACTTGTGTTACAGAGTTCTGACCTTCAAAACCATAAGATAATACATTTGTGTTTATTTGAGTTTGTGGTAATTTGATGAAGAGGAAACCGATACAGGTACCAACTCTTGTAATCCATTGTTGGTTAGGGACTGCTCCTGGGCTGATAATGCCCTAGTACTTCTGGTTTAAAGGCAGGTGAGTGCACTAAAGTGATCAAAACAAGCCTTCAAGCAGAGAGAAGCATGTAGGCTTCTACACCTCAGGTTGGTGTACCTCCAACAACATAATAAGGGCAGAGCACCCACTCCCTCTATTGTTATCACCAAACCCCAGCCTATCTCCTAACCCCCTCCCAGGGCAGCAAACACTCTGTCTTCCACCACAACAATTCAATCAGTAAATAAACAGTGGGGAATATTATGGAAAGAGGCAGAAGAACTCTTGGCCATGCCTCTCTGGGGATCTCATCTTGTGATGTTATTTTCTTGCTAAGGATTCTTCGAAATTTGAGATAAATGGCCTTGTCTGTTATCACTGGAAAAGGCCCCAGATAAGGACAGTTCAGTTCAATTGCTCAGTTGTGTCTGACTCTTTGCAACCCCATGGACTGCAGCACACTAGGCCTCCCTGTCCATCACCAACTCACAGAATTTACTCAAAACTCATGTCCATTGAGTCACTGGTGCCATCCAACCATCTCATCCTCTGTCATCCCATTCTCCTCCCCTCTGCCCTCAATCTTTTCCAGCATCAGGGTCTTTTCCAATGAGTCAGTTCTTCGCATCAGGTGGCCAAAGTATTGGAGTTTCAGCTTCAGCATCAGTCCTTCCAATGAATATTCAGAACTGATTTCCTTTAGGATGGACTGGTTGGATCTCCTTGATGTCCAAGAGACTCTCAAGAGTGTTCTGCAACACCACAGTTGAAAAACATCAATTCTTTGGGGCTCAGCTTTCTTTATAGGCCAACTCTCACATCCATACGTAACTACCAGAAAAACCATTGTTTTGATTAGACAGACCTTTGTTGGCAAAGTAATGTTTCTGCTTTTTAATATGCTGTCTAGGCTGGTCATAACTTTTCTTCCAAGGAGCAAGCGTCTTTTAATTTCATGGCTGCAGTCACCATCTGCAGTGATTTTGGAGCCTAAAAAAAATAGTCTGTCACTGTTTCCACTGCTTCCCCATCTACTTGCCATGAAGTGATGGGACCAGACGCCATGATCTTAGTTTTCTGAATGTTGGGTTTTAAGCCAACTTTTTCACTCTCCTCTTTCACTTTCATCAAGAGGCTCTTAAGTTCTTCTTCACTTTCTGCCATAAGTGTGGTGTCATCTGCATATCTGAGGCTATTGATATTTCTCCCGGCAGTCTTGATTCCAGTTTGTGCTTCATCCTGCCCAGCATTTCTCATTATGTACTCTGCATATAAATTAAATAAGCAGGGTGACAATATACAGCCTAGAGGACAGGGACTTATAATTTACTGGTGTCATTGATAAAATTTCACTTTACAATATTTTCTGCAAGGTTTAATACTAAGTATCACAGATGAAACAAAATGTTAGTTTACAAACGTCTACAGAGCGATGGACAGAAGAGCCTGACGGGCTACAGTCATGGGGTCGCAAAGAGTCAGACATGACTGAGTGACTTAACACGTTCACTGTTTTTCACTTTTTTCCACAGAGCAAGCTCATGAAAACTGAAGGCTCTCAATTTATGCTAGAGTCACAAAAGGAGACTGTAAAAATATTCTAAAAAATATTGGAGAATGTTACTATTTGGCACTATTCATAGAAGGAAATATAGAATCTAAGCAGTATATACGGATATGGAGGATATGTAGAAATTGAAGTTCTTGTCCATTGCTGGTGAGAACATAAAATGGTGTTGTAGAAAATAGCCTGGAAGTTCCTCAAAAGGTTAAATATAGAATTATCATACATACGACCCAGAAATTCTGTCCCTAGATATACACCCAAGAAAAAAACACATGCCCACACAAAAAGTTATAATGAATATTCACAGCAACATTATAATAGACTAAAAGTGGAAACCACTCAAATGTCCATTAATTTATGAATGGATAACAAAATGTGAATGTGCTAGTCACTCAGTTGTGTCCGACTCTTTGCACCTCCATGGACTCTAACCCTCCAAGCTCCTCTGTCCTTGGGATTCTTCAGGCAAGAATACTGGAGCAGGTTGCCAGTTCCTTTGCCAAACAAAATGTGGTATATATTATAATAAAATATTATTCTTCCATAAAAAGGAATGAAGTACTGGTCCATGATGGTACATGGCTAAACCTTAATAACACTAAGTGAGAGAAGCTATTCACAAAGGGACATCGATTATACAATTCTATTTATATGAAAAGTCAAGAATAGGCCAATCCTTTGGGGAAAAAAATCTATAGCAAGTAGATTAGTGGTAGTCAGAGGTTGGGGATGGAGGGGAGAATAAGAGTGACTGCTAATGGGTATAACATTTCTTTAGGGGGGATGAAAACACTCCACAACTAGTGGAGATGGCTGCACAGCTTTGTGAATATACTAAAATAAAAAATGCCAAAGTATATACTTTTAAAAGGTAAATTTTATGGTACATGAATTATATCTCAATCAAAATATATAAAAAACAACAGAGAGAGAATAAATGGTATGCTACTTTATTTCAAAGACTGAAACTTCTACAGCAACCATCATATGTATAAAGCATTATGGCTCTTCCAAAAATGCTACTAAATTTTAATTAATAAAGCATGCTATTTTCCAGAAATTCCTGAAGGAGAAGGTGTACTTGTGATTGGAAATTTTCTACTGAATCTTGTTTCTAAGTCAATTAAGTTCATGTTATTATCTACCCAGCACCAGCCTGACTCTAGGTGAGGATTTAAGAAGAGTAGAGGGAATATTATCTGAGCATATTATTCTTTTGCTTAAAAACCACCAGTAACTTACCATTCCCTGTAGCATAGTCTCCTGGAGGAGGGCATGGCAACCTACTGCAGTATTTTTGCTGGGAGAATTCCAAGGACAGAGGAGACTGGCAGGTTGCAGTCCTTAGGATTGCAGAGAGTTGGACATGACTGAAGTGACTTAACACGCACACATAACTTAGGCTATCTTTCTAGTATGCCATATTGTGCCCTTCACAATCTGGTCTATTTCCATAGCCTCTTTGCCCACCACTCCTCAACAGGCTCCCTCCCTCCCTCCAGGTATCCCAGTTCATCCTGACAACTCCTTAACTTGGATGCCATACCATCCTTTTTGCATTGCTAAAGCCTATCTCTCTATATGAATGCTCCTCACCTTGCACCCTGTCTGGGAAGGAGAACTGCGTAACACCTGTTAATGGTCACCACCTATGAGGATGTGTATTCAAGGGAATGCTTGGTCTCCTGATCTGCTAGAGATGGGACCATCAGTTTATTCTGTGTATCTTGGTTCCTGGCGCATGTGTGACACATAGGACACATTCTGCAAACATCTGTTAGCTGAATGCAAGAATGAACATTTGGATGAGATTTCTAAAAATCTAATTTAGAAGGCGAGAGGAAGTGTGATCTAGAATCCAAACTCCTCATCTGACAGCAAGCAGACTTGCCTTACAATTCTGGCCCCACCCTTCACTCGCTGTGTGAACTTAGGCAAGTCATTTGCATTGCCCAGGCCTTGATTTCCACATTTGAAACTGAGGAACTTGGACAAATGGCGTGCACTGTGTTTTCCAATTCTAACTTTCTAAAATTTTAGAATTTTAGGCAATCTTGCAGCTGAGAAATACCTAGACAGCACAGAGTCAAATACTAAATTGCTTAATCGAAATTCCTACATCTGAGGTTCAGAGGAGGAAAGAATAGGTGGGGAAATTTTGCAGAAAGGCAAAGAAAACACCAAACAAACCTTTTCTATCACCTGCTAGGATCTGCTTCACATTAAACCATGTATATAGAAATAAGTCCAGCTGCACATTACTGTGTCTAATAATTCTATTCTTCCAATTCTTCTTTCATGCTTTGTTCCTTTCCCCCTCTTTCTCTAGAAGCACAGTACTCCTGAGGGTTGAAAATTAAGTTTTCAAGAAGAAATAAAAAGAAGTGACTTTATTTTGCCTAAAGAAACCAAGTTGAGAGGCAGCAATAATTGTACACTGTTAAGTACAGATAGCAGGCTTCTTCACTGCAGTTTCATCAAATCCCATTTTTCACCAAAATGATCTACAAGGTTGGGCTCTAGAAACATGAATTAAAGACACTCAAGACAAGAATGCTGCATTTAAAGCCCTCATTTTAATTGCAAAGTTTTTAGCAAAGTTTTTAGGAGTACAGGCTCTGGAGGCAAACAGCCTAGGGTCAAATATAGGCTCTGCTGCTTACTTTGGACAAGAACTTAACCTCTTTGAGTCTTAACATCTCTGAAAAATGAGGATAATTATAGTAATTACCTCCATAGGATACTACTATAAAAATGTAAGAGATAATATTAATATATGTAAAATAATCAGCAACCTATAAGCATAGCTGATATTTCTCAAACATGTAATAATTTTAAAGGAAACAACATATTCTTAGACATATAGTCTTTTCCTATTAAACTGTTAGGCTACAAGATTGCCATTCTAGAGACTTTTTTTTTCTATTTGAGATCCATATAAAAGTTTCATATGCGGACAGTGGCAAAATTTTATGGACACAAATTATGAAAATATTAGTTTAGATAGACTTTTGTGGAAAATTTTATTAAAAGATGAATAAAATGCTAGTTTTAGGGCTTCTCAGGTGGTGCAGTGGTAAAGAATATGCCTGTCAATGCAGAAGACACAAGAGACACAGGTTCAATACCTGGGTTGGGAAGATCCCCTGGAGAGGAAAATGGAAATCCACTCTAGTATTCTTGTCTGGGAAATTCCATGGACCGAGGAGCCTGGTAGGCTATAGTCTATGGGGTTGCAATGAGTCAGACACAACTGAGCACACACACACATTAATAATAGCAGTAATAAAAAATTCTTGTATTTATAGAAATAGTTTACAGCATAATTAATACTTGTCATTTGATTCTTCATTTAATCCTGAATTAGGTAAGAAAGTTGTAATAATCTCAGTTTACAGATTATTTACAGGTCACAAGTAAAGTCTCCTCTTAAATCTTGAATAGAGGACACATAATCTACTAGGCCAACCCGGGGAGGAAGCCTATCTGGGAATCTAACAGGCCCTCACTCCCCCTGGTGGCATCCTTCTGAATTACAAGTACTCTTCTTGAGTGGACCAATCCCCAATCTAGGGAACGAATGTACTTTGCAAAGTAAACCTTGCCAAGTAATGATAAACATGACAGTGTTAATATTAACAATAGTAAAACTTACCAAATAACATAGTGCATGCAAGGCCCTTGACTTAGATTATCCTTTAATAGTTGCTATAATCTAACGAAGTTCAGTTCAGTTCAGTTCAGTTCATTCGCTCAGTCGTGTCTGACTCTTTGCGACCCCATGAATCGCAGCACACCAGGCCTCCCTGTCCAACATCAACTCCCGGAGTTCACTCAGACTCAAGTCCATCGAGTCAGTGATGCCATCCAGCCATCTCATCCTCTGTCGTCCCCTTCTCCTCCTGCCCCCAATCCCTCCCAGCATCAGAGTCTTTTCAAATGACTCAACTCTTCACATGAGGTGGCCAAAGTACTGGAGTTTCAGCTTCAGCATCATTCCCAGTAGATACTGTTAATGCAGATAACAACTACACAGATGAAGACATTGGGGACAAAAACAGGTTGAATGATTTGCCCACACAGTAACTGGGGGAAATGGAATGTGAATCTAGGGTTCCCTGATTCTGGAGCTGAAACCGTTCAACAGTGCACTGTGTTTCCTCCAGCATTTCATACAAACATGTCTGTTCAGCTCTAAAAACCCCAAAGTGTTATAACATATGTAGTTGTTCTCAGCTGAAAAAAATCATGGGTTATAAATCTGGTAGGGAGCAGAATCCAGCCATTTTCCCTTTTCTTTCTAGGGCAAGACCACGATTTATGGGAGCTGAGTGAAGATAAAGGCATTTAGGGAAAGGATAGTGTTTTGAATGTCCTATAATTCTACTTACAGACCATTCTCCTTCCCTCTTCCATAAAATTACTCTCTGTCTGGCTAAACCAACCACTGCTCCTCCTTGTAACATGCTTCTACAGACCCTCAGGTGACTCCCAATTTTTCTTGGAGATTTTAGGTTCCAACTCATGGTCACTTTCTCCAATACTACTCTTGTCATAATTCCTGGTGACTTTAATATTGCAGTAGAGAACAATTTCAGTTGTGTGGCACCTTAGTCCCTTAATGTCCTTTCTCATTTTCAGTGTACTTGTCCCCCATGTGACCTCAGTCACTCATTCTCATAGCCATATTCTGGACTTTGTCATTCCCTACAACCCTTTACAGTCTCAATTACAAATTTTCACTCTCCACCATCACCTCCTATCATTCCAGCTTACTTCAAAAATTAGTCTTTGTCCTCAGATAGGACAAGCAACCCTTAATGCCATTTCCCTGTCTGTTTCATCCCCCATGTGTACTCACTTGCTGCTTACCCAGCTAGCATTCCTGGCATATCATTACATTCCTGATGTACATGCAATCCTCACTCCCCTACCCCTCTTCTTGTTTTCATACTCTCCAATCAAATCCTACACTAGCTAATTCCCACCCTATACAACCCTGAATTTACCCCTGCATTGTTGAACATGGGTGGGGTAATGAAAAAAAGACAATGACTGGGAATGTTCTTCCTTAAGTTTATGACCACTAAACTCAAAAGGGTCTTACGGGTAACTAGCAATCCTGCAGCACTGCCCAGTGATTCCCTCTCTCCCTCTCCTGAGATAATCATTTCTTGCCTTCTCCCTCCAACTCTTAAACTCCTCCTACGACACTTGTTCAGTCACTCAGTCATGTCCGACTTTGTGACCCCATGGACTGCAGCATGCCAGGCTTCCCCATCCTTCACTATCCCCCAGAGTTTGCTCAAATTCATGTCCATCAAGTTGGTAATGCCATCCAACCATCTCATCCTCTGTCACCCTTCTCTTCCTGCCCTAAATTTTTCAAGCATCAGGGTCTTTTACAATGAGTCAACTCTTCCCATCAGGTGGCCAAAGTATTGGAGCTTCAGCTTCAGTATCAGTCCTTCTAGTGAACATTCAAGGTAAATTTCCTTTAGAACTGGATGGTTTGATCTTGCTATCCAAGGGACTCTCAAGAGCCTTCTCCAACATCATCAATCCTTCGATGTTCAGCCTTCATATGGTCCAACTCTTACATCTGTACATGACTACTAGACAAACCATAGCTTTGACTACATGGACCTTTGTCACCAGTGTGATGGCTCTGCTTTTTAGTATGCTGTCTACATTTGTTACATCTCTTCTTCCAAGAAGCAAGCATCTTTTAACTTCACTTCATATACTGTCTGCAGTGATTGTGGAGCCTAAGGAAATGAAATCTGTCACTGTTTCCACTTTTCCACCATCTATTTGCCATGAAGTGATCGGACTGGATACCATGATCTTAGTTTTTTGAATATTGAGTTTTAAGCCAGCTTTTTCACTCTCGTCTTTCACCTTCATCAATAAGCTGTTTAGTTCCTCTTTGCTTTCTGCCATTAGGGTTGTATCATCTGCATGTCTGAGGTTGTTGATATTTCCCCTGCAATCTTGATTCCAACTTGGGATTCACACAGCCTGGCATTTGACATGATGTACTCTGCATCTATGTTAAATAATCAGAGTAACAGTATACAGCCTTGACATACTTCTTTCTCAATTTTAAACCACTCCATTGTTCCATTTCTGATTCTAACTGTTGCTTCTTGACCCACATACAGATTTCTCAGGAGACCAGTAAGGTGGTCTGTCATTCCCATCTCTTTAAGAATTTTTCACAGTTTGTTGTCATACACACAGGCAAAGATTTTAGCATAGTCAATGAAGCGGAAGTAGGCGTTTTTCTGGAATTACCTTGCTTTTTCTATGATTCAGCGGATGTTGGCAATTTGATCTCTGGTTCCTCTGCCTTTTCTAAATCCAGCTATGCATCTGGAAGTTCTTGGTTCACGTACTGTTGAAGCCTAGCTTGAAGGATTTTGAGCATTATCTTGCTAGCATGTAAAATGAGTCCAGTTGTTTGGTAGTTTGGACATTCTTTGACATTGCCTTTCTTTGGGATTGGGATGAAAACTGACTTTTTCCAGTCCTGTGGTCATTGCTGAGTTTTCCAAATTTGCTGACATATTGAGTGTAGCACTTTAACAGCATCATCTTTTCAGATTTTAAATAGCCCACTCCTCCTTACACTCAGCTAATGGTTTTCTTCCTATTTTGCCAGGAAAATGGACATAATAAGAAGAGACATTCTCGATGTTCTTACCACCACCTCTACGTATCCATCTGCATCTCCATCCATACATTCTGCCTTGCCTCTTGTTACTCCTGTTTGCTTTCTGAAATAACTGTTCTTGCTCCTACCTAAATTCATGCCCCTCCTCATCGTTCACTAGATCCCAGACCCTCTTGCCTACTTTAGGATATTGCTGTAGCAGTTGTTTCTTCTCTTTCATGCATAATTAAAATTTTCCTCCCTACTGAATTATCTTTGTCAGCATTCAAATATACTGTAATTTCTTCCATCTCCACAAACCAAAATAATCTTGACCCACTTCTCCCTGCAGCTATGACCTCATTTCTTAGCTATCCTTTAAGGCAAAACTTCTTTCTACTTCTTTCCCTCTCATTCTTTCTTTGACTCCTTCTCTGAAACTGGTCTTGACAAAGACACCAGTGATCTCCATGCTGCCAAATCCAATGCTCAATTTAACACCGCACCTTACTTGTGCACAGTGAGCAGCATTTGACACAGTCAATCACTTCCTCCTGGAAACAGTTTTTTTCCTTGGCTTCCAAGACATCATACCCTCTTGGTTTTCCTCGCATTTTACTGACCAGTCCTTCTAGGTCTCCTTTGCCAGTTTCTCCTTATCTCCCTGACATCTTCACAGTAGAGTGACCTGCAGTTCAATTCTCACACTTCTTATCCACACTCACTCTTGTTTCAGGGCTTTAATGTCATCTGCATATTCACAGTTCTGACATTTCTATTTCCAGTTCATACTTCCCTCTTGAATATCAGTTTTCTGCTGGAAGACTGTAGCAGCTTATTTGACATCTCTGCCCTGATGCCTAAAGTCACTTTAAAGTTGTGTGTGTGTGCTCAGTTGCTCAGTTGTATCTGACTCTTTGTGACCCCATGAACTGTAGCCCGCCAGGCTCCTCTGTCCATGGAATTTTCCAGGCAAGAATACTGGACCAGGTTGCCATTTCCTCCTCCAGGGGATCTTCCCGACCCAAGGATCAAAACCACATCTCTTGCATCTCCTATAGTAGCAGGCAGAGTCTTCACCACTAGCGCCAAGTTAACATGTTCAAAACTAGACCCCTGACCTTTCTCCAAAACATGCTTTATCTCTAGTCCTCCCCATAGCAGTTAAGAGTAACTCCATCCTTCATTTGGTCAGATCTTGAAATCATCCTGGACTCTTCTTCCTCTCATACCACCTCGATTTTATTTACTCATTTATTTGTTGCCTATTTCTCTGAACTAAATTTTAGGTCCATAAAGTCAAGAACTTTACTTTGTTTTCATTAGTTTATCACTGTGCCTAGAATAGCATTGGTAAATAGTAAGAGCTTAATAATTACTCAACAACTTCCAAAAGTGGCCTGGAACAATTTCTCATCCATGTTTTGGCCTCAGCTTTCTCCTTTCTCCTACTATCCTCTTATACTGTACTGGTGAGTTTTCTCATTAGTACTTATAATAGTTGACAGTCTCTTCTGTGTTCATGCCATTATTGCCTATCTCCACAGTGGATGGAAAATTCCCAAAGGGCAGGGACTATGTTCATCCTATTGATTTAACATCATGAGTGGCACATAGTTGTTGCTCAGTAAATAACTAGTCTTTCTGGGTTATGAGGCAATAAAGTCTGTCACCCAATAGAAGCTCAATAAGTATTTTTTTGAAGATTACATAATTATTTAATCTTCCAAATGAAGGACTTTCACTAGGTGCAATGTGTAGGTCTCTTAGTGATTCTTAGGGAAGTGTTCAGATATGGGTCCACACAATTGCAGAACTATCAGAGAATGGGCAACTCTGCTGTGATACAGTCTTGTAGGATTGTGGGCCCTGAAAGGCCCTGGGAGTGTTAGGAGCCCAGGAAGACCTTGCATCATACCTGCAGGTCAGATGTGACTGTGGCCTGCATGCTTCCACTATCTTGGTAGGTTTTCTGTTGTAGTGGATGCCGTTTTGTTCTAGTGGTCTTGTGAGTAGGCTCTGGAGGGTCTTTCCTTATTGTTAATGCTGTCATCTTCATAACCCCTGCCAACTGTGTTAAATGGGCGTCCTCTGCTCAGTCTATGGCTCTCCTTTGACCCTCGTCTGTGGCTCCAAAGGGGCAATTCCTATTAACAGGCCCTACCTTTCTTCATTATATGCAGCTTTAGAAAGCAGCAGACACAAGACACTAAGTGGGCAGTAAACTTGTCCATTCACCTTTCACATTTAGAGTCCATAAGGTATGCTTTACTACTTACAGAAAGTGGGGACTTTTCCTTCCTGTTGACAGATTTTTTTTTTTTTTTAACAGAGATTCAACATTTCCTAAAAGGCATTCACTAATCTCCCAAGAACTTTTCCATAGAATAGAACTGGATCCTAAGATTATTATCTTCATCTAAGAATCCAATTTAGAATAAATAATATCACTTGCTTAGTCATTTAAGAAAAATATATAATCTCCTCCAAGTCATCTTACTATAGGAAAAATTATACTAGGCCTTATTTTGATATATCCCAAAGTTACTTTTCTTCTTCTTCTTGTGAACTCAATGCTGCTAACAATAATAAATAATAGAATACATACTTGTGATACAATTTCATTAGTGTCAAAATCCAGTTGACTTCATAAATTTGTAATTTATGTTTTTTAATTCTAAACTGAGGCTCTCACTTTCTATTGACAGATCCACCTATCAAAAGCTTGAAATTTCAGCAGGCCTAAATCGTGTCTTCAATGCCCTATTGATGAAATGCAATGTAAGTCACAGTTTTCATAGACAACAGAAAAGGGCTGTCACTTATAGATGTCTGTTTTCAAAGGGTAATTTCTACAGCTATTTCTCCTCACTCAGACAGATCATGTGACAGCCTGTGGAATTCCAGTTAACCAACCTCAGGAATTTCCAGTTATTTACTGTCTCTAAAATGAAAATCACCTTTAAAAACCACTTGTAAGTCCAAAGAAGTATTTGAGTTTCTAAATCTCAGATTGGCCTCCCTTTTGATCCCTCTCTGATTTCTTATTTCTGAAAAACCACTGATAGCAGTATACAAATTAAGTTTCCAGAAAGGCAGAGAACCCTACTGATATAACTTAAGATAACGTTTTGCTTCTGCTGTCTTGCTCACTGCTAAATAGCTTTAGTCCACAATGAACTCGGTGATCCTAAAATAAATTTAATATTCTCTCTTGTTGGTAGTAAAGTTTATGTGGTGGTGGTTTAGTCACTAAGTCGTGTCTGACTCTTGCAACCCCATGGACTGTAGCCTGCCAGGCTCCTCTGTCCATGGGAATTCTCCAGGCAAGAATACTGGAGTAGGTTGCCATTTCCTTCTCCAGTAAACCTTTTATAGCTATTAATAAAATCTTAGTACACAAAGTGAATTTGGAGTGAAGTAACAGGTAAACTTACAGAATATAACAAGTAAATGGGATCTTCTTCTTATCAAGGATATTAATGACACAGATCGAAGCCCTAACAATATTACTAAGCAGAGTTATAGATCAAATTTACTGTAATGAAAGCTCAAAAATCATTTGTATCATTGTAAGTGGTTTTCTAAAAAAAGAGAAAAAAAAAAAGCTTTTACTTTCCAGATACCAAAACAAATTCCTTAATTTCTGGGGGAAAATGCTCAAGGTTGTACTATACTTTACACTAACTTCCAGGTGGTTTCCTGACCAGATTAGCTATCCAGGTGGCATTTGTGTTCTCCTTAGTCTGCTGTCCAGAAGGAACAGAGGTAGTAAAAATGAGAAGGGGGTGACAGTGAATGCAGGCAATTCTCATCTGGAAGACTTGCATTTGTTTGTCATGTGTCTGAGGGTTTGGAGTTTTTATTCATGTAATAAACCAAGACAGGGTCAGGAGAGGAGGTGTGATATGGTGAAAATCACCCTGGCTTGTGGTCAGGAGACCCTGATTATAGCCCTTAACAACCTATAACTACTGTGTGACTCTGAGCTGATGTCTGCCTGCTATTTTCTTCTTCTACTAAATTAAAGGGGTTGGAAAAGCTGTTCTCTAAAGGTCTCTTCCAACCCTCAGATTCTATGACTAATGACATATAATGACTTATGTAAAAGTACAGACAGAATTCATTCAGTCAAGTCATACTGCCTTAACCTAAATGATTTTTGGTTTCAAAGTTCAAATGTAATTACAAAGAAATGGAGGGGACAGAAACAAGTTGCCAGTTAGAGCTAACAGGCATGCCAGGCAGCAGCTCACTTTCTTGAAATGCACGTTGACAATTAGCAATTAACATCTTCTGGAGACAGGCAAATGATCAGGAAGCCTTCTGGCAGAAGAGGGAAATAAAGTTTCATTGTACCACTTAACAGATTTTTTATCACATGACAAATCAGGCACTTTTTCATCCATAGTGAGAATATATTTTCTACCATAATTAGAAATGATTCAAGGCCTGATGCACTCTGGCTGGGTCTGAGTCTGAACAAGACAATTTGTTTGTTCAGTAAGACTTTGGTAGGTTTGTGCCAAAAAAAGAAAAGACCCATGAACTCCTCTTATCTTGTGGTGCCTGTAACAGCAAACTGAACCCTCAAACTGGCTCACTTGTAAGGAGAATCCAACTCTTGGCTTTGCTTCAGGTAAGGATAGATTTGAGAGCTGACATGTCACCAGGACCCAGTCCTTCCTTCTCTGGGCTCTGCTCTGCCCAGTGCTGGCTAATTTCCATGTTCTACAAGTAGTAACGTGGCTGACTGTCAACAACATGGGGAAGTGCCTGTATTCTCCCAGGATCTAGTTCAATGCAAGTGAGTACTAATACTTTTCCCCTGAAAGTCAGAATAAAAATTCTGAGTTTGGTTATTACTGGCCTCAATTAAGTGACATGACCAAGCCCATTGCCCAAGAAAGAAATGTGTGATGATCTTGGTCCTAGGTCACACATGCATCCATGAGGGGGGGTCATCCCCAGCCCCAAACTCTGCCAAGTAACAGCGGGGAAGAGAGTTTCCTCAGGGAAATTGGAATTGTGGTAGCTGGGTGATTTGTGGTAAATTACAGATTTCAATTTCATGCCTGAAATAACATGTGCTCTTAGAGAAGAGTCACAAATTTGGACACCTTCCTAGAGATTGCAGTCTCATCTCTTTGTTTAAGGCTGAAGATTCTTAGACTTAAAGGAACTGAAATAGTGCATAAAGATTAAGTTCATAAGCTTTGCAAGCAGCCAATCCTGGCTTTGAGTTCTGATTCTGTAACTTATTAGCTCTGTGACCCTGGGAAACTTACTTTCTGATCTGAGTCTCATTTGGAACTAGGAGCAGTCATGAGGTCCACCTCACAAAATTGATAGGAGGATTAAATAAGACAGTGGATTTACAGCACCTAGCAATGCTGCACTTATTTCACATCCAATAAAAGATAGCTATTATTAATAGAGAGGGGGTAAAGACTTGCCCAAAGTGACACAGCTAATTAATGGCAAAGCTGGAAACTAAAAATGAATTTCTTTACTTCTAGCTCAAAGCAAGAAGTGAATCAAACTGAAATTTAATGCACACAAGTTACTTATATCTAAAACATCACAGAATAAATCAGTTTCTTTTCCCAAATTGCTACCTGGAGGCTGCTGCTGCTAAGTCACTTCAGTCGTGTCCAACTCTGTGCGACCCCATAGATGGCAGCTCCCCAGGCTCCCCATCCCTGGGATTCTCCAGGCAAGAACACTGGAGTGGGTTGCCATTTCCTTCTCCAATGCATGAAAGTGAAAAGTGAAAGGGAAATTGCGCAGTTGTGTCTGACCCTTAGCATGGACTGCAGCCTACCAGGCTCCTCCATCCATGGGATTTTCCAGGCA
This sequence comes from Budorcas taxicolor, assembly GCF_023091745.1. Lineage (NCBI taxonomy): Eukaryota > Metazoa > Chordata > Mammalia > Artiodactyla > Bovidae > Budorcas > Budorcas taxicolor. The sequence continues at coordinate 38,141,924 of NC_068910.1, forward strand.
AGAGTACTGGAGTGGGGTGCCATTGCCTTCTCCAACCTGGAGGCTAATAGTCCCCATTTCATAAAAAAAGCCACATGTTAACATCACCAGAACTTCTTGAGAAAGGGCCAGGAGAAGCCCATTGTATTTTACTCTACCAACCTTGAGAAGCAAATTAGAGAAGGTACCATTGACCTGATACACACAAGGAGACCCTTGGGAAGATGTGGCTAACCTGTCCGATTAACCAAGTATTTCCTGAGCACTCTCTGTGTATCTGGGAATGTATGAAACAGCAAAATAGAAGCATGGTCTCTGCATTCAAAGACCTTATTCTTATCAGGAAATGAGTTGACTGGGTGATGGAGATGAAAAGTATTCAAGGCGTTAAGGGAGAAAGGATCGCTAAGGACAGGTATGGAAAATGCATGAGCAGCTAGGCCAGATTTGATTAAGAAGAAAGAAAGAGGGAGAGGGAATCCTCCAGGTGAGGGATTCAGCATAAGCAAAGGTACAAAAAGAGATGAATATGATGTGGGAGAGCTGGAAGAGAAGCATGAAGGGTAAAGTGAAGAGCAGGAAATGAAAGCTGAGAAGGCAGCTCTGGATTCAGGACTGAAGAGGCTGCATGTGAGTGGATTAAGGCTCAGGAGCACAAACCAGCAAGAAATGACCCCTCTATTCACAACATCCACTAGATCTCCAGCTCTTTACCTTAGCTCTCAAGGTCTTCCATGCTCTGATTCATGCCCCACTTGGCTTTTCTTCCTCTTCTAGATATGCCTCATACTCTTACCCAACCATGCCGATCATTGTTAGCGAAACCTTCCTTGACAGAATCCTGTCTGTAGACATTTCCACATTTCACAGTGTGTTTCTTATACTTAAAATGCCTTTCCTGTCTCACCTCTGCTTGGCATACTTTTACCTACTGTAATGTTCAAGTCATGAAACCCTATTCATGAATAATCATTCTTTAAAATTGACAACAGAAAATAAGAGTTGACTAAGGGCTTTCATGTCCACTATTTCATTTAATAACACTCTTCCTGGAGCGTGTCACATTCCAAATTAATTTTGACATATCCCTTTTCTGAATCCCATGCAAGAGTAATAGCAAAAATCATAATAATGGTGGTAATGAAAATAACACAACTCTTCAATAAATACTAAATGGCAACCCACTCCAGTATTCTTGCCCAGAGAATCCCAGGGACAGAGGAGCCTGTTGGGCTGCCATCTATGGGGTCGCACAGAGTCGGTCATGACTGACATGACTTAGGAGCAGCAGCAGCATAGTGTCATACGGAGAAGGCAATGGCAACCCACTCCAGTACTCTTGCCTGGAAAATCCCAGAGATGGGGGAGCCTGGTGGGCTGCCATCTCTGGGATCACACAGAGTCAGACACGACTGAAGCGACTCAGCAGCAGCAGCAGCAAGCACTTTGCATGCATTAACTAATTTAGTATTTAATAACTCCATGAGCAAATCTGTCATACCCATTTTACCGATGAGAAAACTGAGACTCAGAGAGGGTGAGTAATTGCCCAAGCCCACAAAGCTAATAAATGGCACAGCCAAGGTTTGAACTCCAAAGTCTCTGTTCTTAACCCGTCATGCTATCAGAGAAGATTGTTGTCCTCTAACAGAAGTGATCATGTACTACCTTTGATATTTATCTATGTACATGTCTTAACTTCTTCATAAGATTTAACACTTTTTGGAGGAATAGAGCATGTTTACCTGTGTTAATAATAAATAATATTTGAATAGTAATTGGATAACTTACAAAGCACTTTAGTATACCAGTACATGGAATTCACACCACAATATTGTGACATTAGATTCATGTCCACCTTGCATATGAGAAAATTAAGTGAGATGACTTAAGTGATATCATCAAGGATTTACTGCTAGTAAGTTACATACTTTCCACGAATCTGGTACATACTTTCAACCAAAATCTGGTGGCAGTTGCTGGAGTTGTATAAACACTGTAATCCTCTCACACCTCCCCGAGATAGCTGGGAGGTGTGTGTTCCGTGCCAGTCCTCAGAGGTCCCCAATGGGAAGAAACTCTGGTTACCTTCAGTGACCTGCTTGACCACATACTCCTTATTGCCTCCTTCCTTATCTCACCTTCTCCAGCCCCAGTAAACTGCTTTCACTCAAGTTCTTCTCTTAGTGTCTGCTTCTAGGGAAAGCAAAATTAAGACATTCTTCCCGAAGCAGTGTTCCCAATGGATCAGAAGGATGAAGTTAGGGAGATAAAATAATCAGGAATTTTAGACCATGCAATTTCCATTTTCAATTCTTTAAACAAAGAAGAGAGAGAGCTGTTATAGTCAGGCATTTGATAGACTACAGCCTGTTAAATTCATTGCAAGTCAAAATTTCTGCTTAAAGGGGCCCTGGTATTAAATTGACAGTTGCCTTGGAATTCAAAATAGAACTTGTTAGAACAGACTAGAGAGATTTCTTTTTTGCATTTCTCTAGTTATTTCCATTACAGAGAAAAACACACTTCTGTCACTTGCTCCTTTGCTCTGATTACAGCCTACAGTAATTTCTGAGATTCTTAGGTTAAACTGGAACTCCCATTTATGCCAGATAGCATAGCTTTTTCTGAAAGTGTCAAAATCTTAGCCTGAATCAAAAATCTTAATGTAGTCAAGGGTGTTAAAAAATAAACATGCAAACAATTTAATTTGATGAAGAAATATTTGGGAAAACAGAGCTAAAAATGCTCACACATAAATACATGCACATTGGTCCAGGGGATTATTTTAATCCAATGGTGGCTTTATTATTCTTATAAAATTTCTGGCCCTCTCCCCAGAGGGGAAAACTGGAGCAGAGAAATGTTAAGTCAAGTGGCAGAGCAGGGCTGATGCTTCAATAGCCACATCATAAAGAATACTTCAGATTGGGGAAAGCATATTCCTCAAAATCATAGCTTCATTTTCCATTTATCAACGGATACATTTATATCTTAAGAAGCACTACGCAGGTATAAATATTTTATTTCATATGATTTTAAAAGCCATCTTTCCAGGAAGAGTCCTGTTTAAAATATGAGGTGGGAAGCTACTTACAAGCTCTGGTTAAGATGTCAAAGATGATATCTGCTTTAGAGATAGAAAATCTGGCGCAGAGCTTAGAAGTGGTGTTGTTCACTTGGCCCTCCAGCTAAACCAGTGAGAAAACTAAGAGTAAAGTCTTTGCATCTTCAAATTCCTCAGGGTTAGCCTGGCACATGGGGAGCGAGGGAGTCTGGGCTCTGTGACTATGTATTAAAACTAGGAACGTTATTGAGATTCTCAGAGCATCTTTGTTTAGAGGTTTATCTCAACACATAATGATTTCACTTATTCTCAGACTATCTCTAATGGGCAAACTACAGTTAAAAGACACTGCTTTTCTCTTCTAAGGAGGAAACAAAGAAAAAGGATTGCAAGAAGACTGTCATAGTCCCAAGAGGGACTGCAGATTGGATAAAGGAGAGTTATGAAGATTTTTGTACCACCAATACTCCATGTCTCACAAAGCAAAATTCTTAAATCTGGAAAAAATGAGAAAATTAGGGACTCGGGTATATAGAAAAGTGAATGCCTGAGAAAAAGTTTTTAAAATTCTTACTGCATTCTTAGGAAAGATAAAGGAAGCTAAAGCAAAATTCACCTGCTCAGATAAAGGGTTGAGTGGGTCCAGTCAGTGTTTTGCTGTGCTAAGATGGGCTCTGTTTATGACGCCATCATGAGCAAAGCAACAGCTGTGTTTTGGGAAGTGTTGAAGGCATCCTCTTCAGTACATTCTCTCACGCAGTTATCCTAAACTGGATAGGTTAAATAAAGGTTACCACAAGCTTGTTCTCATATTAGGCAGCATACTTGGTCTTCCTCCATATTCTATAGAAAGCTGCAGCCAACACTTAATCTAAAGAAATGCAAATTAAAACTACTTGCATTAAGAGAAAGCCCCAACAGAGCTCAAAAGTTTTACTTAAAACCACATTGGTTTCTCAGTCTGGTCATTTATTAAATTTATGTTTATCATATGGGGTAGGCTGGTTAGGTTATATTAATTCCATTTTAGAGATGATGGGGCTATGATTCATAGTAAAGAAAAGATATCAAGTAATTCTTCAGATTTAATAGCATGAAGCCATGTAGAAAGTGCCATTTACTATAGTGGAAAAAAGGCACTTTCTTTTGTTTGTTTGTTTTGATTATACTTCAACCAGGAAAGTCAAGGGAATGGCCTAGATGTTTGATATCGAGATTTCTATTCTTCTCATAGGCTGTGAGGCTGACTCTTTTCACTACTGATTCCTCCGTCTATTTTCAAAGGTGGACTTGTAATGGTAATGGTAATTGCCAAAGTAATTCCTCTATTATTGCTCTGCTCTTTGGGTGTCCTTTTCTTCAGCTAAAGGTTGTTGCACCCACTAATCAGAAATACGGAAAATGCCCTCAAAGGTCATTTTTGAAGCCTTGTCTTAAAGAGAAATCTCTTTTGCAACCAAGTCAGGATCCTTTGCTATTTCCCCAAGAAGATAACTTCATAGACATTGTTCTCATTTGCAAGAACTTACCAATATTAATTGAAAATTTTCAGGGGGGAGAATTAAGTTGGAGTCAGGAAACATACTCTTGGGTAAAGCATTTAATTGCCCCAGTAACAAAATCTCTTATTTGCAAATTAGGGTGTTGGAATGATCTCTGTGGTACATTTCAGTTCTAGACCCATTATAATTCCATGTCAAATATGTTGTTATTAAAAATAAAGAAAAATACTTTATAATTGACTCTAATGGTACCAAGAACTTAACAGATGTTCAAGCTGGGTTTAGAAAAGGCAGAGGAATCAGATATAAAATTGCCAACATTTGCTGGATCATAGAGAAAGCAAGGGAATTCCAGAAGAACATCTACTTCTGCTTCATTGACTATGCTAAAGCCTTTGACTATGTGGATCACAAAAATACTGGAAAATTCTGAAAGAGATGGGAATACTAAATAGACCACTTTACCTGTCTCCTGAGAAACCTGTATACAGGTCAAGAGGCAACAGTTACAACTGGAAATGGAACATCTGGTTGGTTCAAAATTGGGAAAGGAGTACGACAAGGCTTTCTATTGTCCCCATCCTTAGTTAACTTCTATGCAGAGCACATCATTTGAAATGCCAGCCTGTATGACTTACAAGCTGGAATCAAGATTGCTGGGAGAAATATCAACAACATCAGATATGAAGATGATATCATTCTAATGGCAGAAAGTGAATTGGAACTAAAGAGGAACTTCACCTTTGAAGATGGTGAAAAGTCTGGCTTGAAACTCAACATTAAAAAAACTAAGATCATGGCTTCCAGTCCCATCACTTCATGGCAAAGAGAAGAAGAAAAAGTGGAAACTGACAGGTTTTATTTTCTTGGGCTCCAAAATCACTGTGAACAGTGCATGACTGCAGCCACGAAATTGAACGTTGCTTGCTCCTTGGAAGAAAAGCTATGACAAACCTAGACAGCATCTTAAAAAGCAGAGACATCATCTTACTAACAAAGGTCCTTATGGTCAAAGCTATGGTTTTTCTAGTAGTCATGTATGGATGTGAGAGTTGGACCATAAAGAAGGCTGAGAGCTGAAGAAATGATGCTTTTCAATTGTGGTGTCAGAGAAAACTCTTGAGAATCCCATGGTCTGCAAGGAGATCAAACCAGCCAATCCTAAAGGAAATCAACCCTGAATATTCTTTGGCAGGACTAATGCTGAAGCTCCAATACTTTGGCCACTTGATGTGAAGAGCTGACTCATTGGAAAAGACCTGATGCTGGGAAAGATTGAAGGCAAAAGGAAAAGGGGGTGGCAGAGGATGAGCATCATCAACTCAATGAACATGAATTTGAGCAAACTCTGGTGGCTCAGCTGGTTAAGAATCCACCTGCAATGCAGGAGACCTGGGTTTGTTTCCTGGGTTGGGAAGATCCCCTGGAGAAGGGAAAGGCTACCCACTCCAGTATGCTGGCCTGGAGAATTCTATGGTCTGTTTAGTCCATGGGTTCACAGAGTCAGACACAACTGAGTGACTTTCACTTTCACTTCCTGGGAACTAAGAAGATAGGACAGAGGAGCCTGGTGTGCTGCAGTACGTGGGGTGGCAACGAGTTGGACACGACTTAGTGACTGAACAACAACAACAATGAAATGTTAGAATTCTATAAACTAGAGATAAGGAATTACTGCCTGCCTCTTGAGCTATAAAGGTTTTTTGTGGGGATCTGTTTTCATCTCATAGACTGAGGAGAGGAAAAAGGAAAAGTTTGGTGTTGGATAAAAGGGAAACTTAATTTACCCTACTTAGTTACTAACCCTTTAACAACTGGTAACACTTCATTCAAGATCTCTGACTAGAAGGCAATCATTCAGGGATAAATATAATTCATGTCTTGCATAAAACATGGAGGTACTTAGGGAAGGATGCCCTGTTTTCAAAATGGCAAGATTTCTAACCATTTGTTAAAGCTAGACAGCCCATTTTTACCCACAGTGGTCAGAAGATTAGAAGGGGTAGTCCCAGAAAACAAGATTTTCAAAAACCAATAAACCCAGATCAAACAACTTTGAAGACTTAAAAGACAGAAGAAATTGATATTAAAGAAGCCACCCAACAAAGTCAAAATTAAATGAAATAGTGAGGGTGCCTTAGAAAGCTCATATTTCTCCTTGTGTAAGTAGAAAACATGCTACCTCCTGGGGCCCTTCTAACTCTAGAATCTTAAGATTCTGTGGCTTTATGATTGCCTATATTGTTTAATCGGAGAAGGCAATGGCAACCCACTCCAGTACTCTTGCCTGGAAAATCCCATGGACGGAGGGGCCTGGTAGGCTGCAGTCCATGGGGTCGCTAGGAGTCGGACACGACTGAGCGACTTCACTTTGACTTTTCACTTCATGCATTGGAGAAGGAAATGGCAGGCCACTCCAGTGTTCTTGCCTGGAGAATCCCAGGGACGGGGGAGCCTGGTGGGCTGCTGTCTATGGGGTCGCACAGTCGGACATGACTGAAGCGACTTAGCAGAAGCAGCAGCAGATTGTTTAATAGATTAATGGAATGTAATTATTTTAAAATAATGTCAAATTAACTATCATTATCCTGCTCTTTCAGACATAGTCCCTTTTGCTGGGATGTCTTTGTTGACCATAAATCACTAGAATAACAAAACAATAGACTTAACCCAAATATATTAATATCCCAGATTTTCAGGTCATTCCCTCTAAAACTGAAACTAGATGGAAGTGTCATTGGCCTGACTTCATTTATCATTTTTACCAATTCCACTGATCCATTCTACAAATTGTTATCCATTGTTTTTATTTTTTTTATCCATTGTTTTTAAAGTTCACTTGGTTTAGATGGTATTTTCCATAATAGTGAGAAATGCAGTTAGATCTCAGAGTAAAGGCTTACACACTGTAATATTAATAGTTTGTTTTTCCATTATCCAGTGGACTATTGTCCTTCTGACATTAATTAGCATGAACTCTGACCCAGCTTTTATTTGCTTGGCCTTAATGAAGTAGATGGGGAAACAGTGGAAACAGTGTCAGACTTTATCTTTTTGGGCTCCAAAATCAATGCAGATGGTGACTGCAGCCATGAAATTAAAAGACACTTACTCCTTGGAAGAAAAGTTATGACCAACCTAGATAGCTTATTCAAAAGCAGAGACATTACTTTGCCAACAAAGGTCCATTTAGTCAAGGCTATGGTTTTTCCAGTAGTCATGTATGGATGCGAGAGTGGACTGTGAAGAAAGCTGAGCACTGAAGAATTGATGTTGTTCAATTGTGGTGTTGAAGAAGACCCTTGAGAGTTCCTTGGACTGCAGGGAGATCCAACCAGTCCATTCTGAAGGAGATTAGCCCTGGGATTTCTTTGGAAGGAATGATGCTGAAGGTGAAACTCCAGTACTTTGGCCACCTCATGCGAAGAGTTGACTCATTGGAAAAGACTCTGAGGCTGGGAGGGATTGGGGGCAGGAGGAAAAGGGGACGACAGAGGATGAGATGGCTGGATGGCATCACCGACTCGATGGACGTGAGTTTGAGTGAACTCCGGGAGATGGTGATGGACAGGGAGGCCTGGCGTGCTGCGATTCATGCAAAGAGTCGGACACGACTGAGAGACTGAACTGAACTAAATTGAATGAAGTGAAACAGTTCCAGTGTTTCAGCTTTCCTTGGGGTTTCTTTGGATGGCTTATACATTTTTATGAAGGCTACTAAGAATGTGATATCATCACTTAGTGGCTCAGAGGATAAAGCATCTGCCTGCAATGCAGGAGACCCGGGTTCGATCCCTGGGTTGGGACGATCCCCTGGAGATGAAAATGGCAACCCACTCCAGTATCTTTCCTGGAGAATCCCATGAACAGAGGAGCCTGGTAGGCTATAGTTCATTAAGAATGTATTTTAACAGTGATTTTTATCTTTGAATGCAAAATACATAAAAGAATTTGCATTTGCCAGGTTATTAGGCTACAATTAGGCATCTGTGAAAGTCTATTGTAAATGATAAAATACTTCACCACTATTAATGATAATAATAAGTGTTTGATGTGATGTAGGGTAGTGACATTGCATGGGCTTTGAAGGCAGAGTAAACTGGGTTTGAAGCTTGCCTATGAACTTTATGACTTTGGTGAGTTTGTTAACCTCTGAGTGAGTGCCACTTTTGCTGGCGTATAAAGTGCAAATAATATCAGTACCTACCTCTCCGCATCTTCCTCAATGCTAAGTGTAGAGGATATTTTTTAAAGGACTTACATAATGTCTGCTCAATACATATCAACTATTTTTATTAATTGTATTAGCTCAACAAATATTTGTTGATAGAAAAAAGTACTGATAAATTAATCAACGAATTATTGTGAGGACTAAATGAGAAAACGAATGCAACAGACTTAGCACAAAGCCTAGATGATGCTCTGTTCCACTGCCTCGCAGAAATCACCCATCATAAGGTGCAACATTATTGTGTGTTCCTCCAAGAAAGAAAAATTTCTGCCGATTAATTTTAAGACATAAATAACTATGAGACACATCCCTATTGCAAAGAGATAAAATTCTGGGAAAAATGCACCTTAGAATCGATGAAATATAATAGTTCATATAAATAGTACTATGATAAGAGATAGAGAAGAGGAAAAGGAAAGACAGTAAATTCTCAATAAACATTATTTCTTGGTAACCTGATCTGTGAATTTTACATTTATTTATATCTCAAACTATAATTCTTGCTAGAGAAGAAGAAAAAGTAAGGAACTTGCCAGAGAGAACCAACAAAGAATCATGACAACAGTGACAAATCTCCCACAATATGCAGGGAGTTCTTGAAGGAAATGAGTCCTTGGGCACCAGATCCCCACCTCCTAATGCAAGTATCTCTTCCACAGCGTCTCTTACATACACGAATGATAGTTAGGTTGCATTTCATTCCTGAGCCCCTTTCAACAGGTCTTAGAGTTGCTTTTGTGGAAATGTAAATCCGCTTCCAGGGGCTGACACTGGAGTAGGTGGGGAAAGAATGGCAGTGTGTGGGGGTGTGCTAATCATCAGTGCCAACCTTGATGGGAAGGTGGGTGACACTTGCTAATTCTAAATGGCAAAGAGGGGAAGCAGCATTTTAAGTACAATTCAGGTAGAGCTGGAAAATAAATGACATAGAAAAGGCGGCAGAGCACCCATTTATTTCAAAAAAGTCTTCCAGCAACTGAAATAGGTAGGAGAGAAGAGGTGGAAGAAGGCATCTGTGATAATGCAGGAATATCTTTGAGCAAAGGGGCTAAGAGAAAACAGTGCAGTTGTTGCTCTTGGGGGTGTGTGTGTGTGTGTGTGTGTGTAAGCGGAGGGGGGCAGTCAGCAACATTTTAGGACACAAACATTTTATCCTACCAATCAGTCAGCATGTCAATCTTGAGCAAGTCTTCATGGCCAACAAACCAGCCCTATTAGAACCTAAATGAGTTTGAGAATAGAAGAAACACTGGAAACCATCTAACACAGTGGCTCCCAATCCTGACTATGCTAGAATCATCCAGAAAGCTTTTTAAACACACAAGTTCTTGAGACATTACCCCTAGGGATTCTGATTTAACTGGTCTTGGATGGGACCCAGCAAATGGTGTTGTTTAAAAGCTTCCCCAGGTGACTCTAATATATCCTGATCTAGTTGGGCTGCCACATGTGGAGTCACACAGAGTCGGACACGACTGACACGACTCAACAGCAGCAATTCAACCTCTTCATTTTACAAATAAAGAAACTAAGGCCTAGAGCAGTACAGTGGCTGCCCATGAATACATAGCTAAATGATCCAACAGAGCTAAGATTCTGTGGTGGTTCAGTCATTGATTTCAGTTCTTCATTTCTCTGAAGTCATGGTGTATCTCCACATCCACGCTATGGCCTCAGAGTGGCTGGAGTATAGGCCTCTGCCATTTGAATTTGGACTTTGCCATATGACGTGTTTTGGCCAATGGAAAGTTCGCAGACATGACATGAGCAATGCCTTGAAATATGCTAGCATGGGCGGGTCTGTCCTCTTGTGCTCCTGTCTTTTGCCATGAGAATAATATGTTCTGGGTAATCAGTTGCTGATTGAAAGAAAACGAGAAACTCACTAAGTAGAATGAATCCAGCCAAGCCCAGGGAACCCAGACATGTATGAGCCAGAAATAAATGTTTATTATTGTGAGCCAATGAATTTGGGGTTGTTTTTAATGCAGCATTAGTATGGCAAGAGCTGACTGGAGCAGACTCAAGCCCAAGATTTGTAGTGTGTAGCTTACTTCATTGCTGGATCTCTAATGGCTTACTATATGTAGGCCAGGGATACAAACTGATGGTGATCTGCCACTGCTCATTAAAGAAAAACTAATCAGATTCCTCATGTATATAGTACATCAAACCTGGACATGTATAAGTCCTCTGCCTCTTTGAAACCCAGCTTATAACATCTGAAAGTTCTTGGTTCCTGTACTGCTGAAGCCTAACTTGAAGGATTTTGAGCATAAACTTGCTAGCCTGTGAAATGAGCACCACTATACAATATTTTGAACATTCTTTGGTATTGCCCTTCGTTGCGATTAGAATGAAAACTGACTTTTTTTAGTCCTGTGGCCATTGCTGAGTTTTCAAAATTTACTGACATATTGAGTGCAGCACTTCAACAACATTATCTTTTAGGATTTGAAATAGCTCAACTAGAATTCCATCTCCTCTACTTGCTTTGTTCATAGTAAGTCTTCCTAAGGTCCACTTGACTTCACATTCCAGGATGTCTGACTCTGGGTGAGTGATCACACCATCGTGGTTGTCTGGGTCATTAAGATCTTTTTTGTATAGTTATTCTGTGTATTCTTGTCACCTCTTCTTAATCTCTTCTGCTTCTGTTAGGTCTTTACCGTTTCTGTCCTTTATCATGCCCATCCATGCATAAAACATTCTCTTGATATCTCCAATTTTCTTGAAGAGATCTCTAGTCTTCCCCATTCTATTATTTTTCTGGAAATTTCTATTATTTCTTTGTATTGTTCATTTAAGAAGGCCTTCTTATATCTTCTTGCTATCTCTGGAACTCGACATTCAGTTGGGGATATCTTTCCCTTTCTCCCTTGCCTTTCACTTTTCTTCTTTCCTCAGCTATTTGTAAAGCCTCCTCAGACAACCACTTTGCCTTCTTTCCTTTTCTTTAGGATAGTTTGGTCACTATCCTAGGATAGGATGGTCACTGCTTCCTGTACAGCAGTACAAACCTCCATCCATAGTTCTTTAGCCACTCTGTCTACAGGATCCAAAATTCTTGAATCTATTAATCAACTACACTGTATAATCATAAGGGGTTTAATTTGGGTCAGATCTGAAAGGCCTAAAGCCTGAATTTTGCAATAAGGACTTAATGATATGAGATATACATATGTATCTCTCTCTCTCTCTGAGCCTGGTGGGCTGCCGTCTATGGGGTCGCACAGAGTTGGACACAACTGAAGTGACTTAGCAGCAGCAGCAGCAGCAGTGACTTATAAAGAATATATCTTACTATAAACACTATATGTGTTGTTGTTGTTCAGTTGCTAAATTGTGTCTGACTCTTTGAGACCTCATGGACTATAGCAGACCAGGCTCGCTTGTCCTTCACTATTTTCTGGAATTTTCTCAAATTCATGTCCACTGAGTCAATGATGCCATCCAACCATCTCATCCTCTGATGCCCCATTTTCCTCTTGTGCTCAATCTTTCCCAGCATCAGGAACTTTTTAGTGATTTGGCTCTTCTCATCAGGTGGCCAAAGTATTGGAGCTTCAGCTTCAGCATCAGTCCTTCAGTGTTGATTTCTTTTAGGATTGACCGGTTTGATCTCCTTGCAGTCCAAAGGACCTCTTACGAGTCTTCTCCAGCAACACAATTCGAAAGCATCAATTCTCTGGTATTCAGGCTTCTTTATGGTCCAACTGTCACATAATATAAACTATTCCATTTAAAATTTTTCACTTTTTGATGCCTATAATCTGTCATTTCTGCTGACCTTTTTTCCACAGAACTTTTTGAAATCTTTTGGTATATTCTATCAAGAAGAATACCATCCTAAAACATTAGAAAAACCCTTCAAGAGACTTGTACTTTATCAGAATTAGAGAAGTTATCAAATGTATTGAAAGAAGTCACTGACTTTCAAAATCATCTCTTATTTTTCAAGAAGAAGGCAATGTAGAAACAAATTCTCTTCATTCAGTGAGTCCCCAGTTTGGGTTCTGAGAAGCTTAGAGACATTGTGAAGTCAAATCTTGTGTTATGTTTTTTTTTTTCCTCCGGGTTCACTCTTTTTGAGGTTTATGAGCAATATGGCTAGTGAGACATGGTGGCCTCCTAAGAAAAACTTTTTCAGGAAACAAAAAAACAAAATAAGACCCAGAGAAAAACCTGTTTTTCCTGATAATAAGTGAGAAGTATTGAGAACATTTGTAGTTGGTGCCCTTCTAAACTCCCTTCCTCCAGTAGTGCAGATATATAATGAATAGTAAATGCAGTGGTTTGAATTCAGGCACAGCCCAGCCTGCTATAGCAGAGAAGTAAACTAGTAGGTGGTAGCAGCAGAAGGAACTCCTCAGATTGAAGCCTACTCACTTAAAATCTGCATGGGAAAAGAGACAGGGCATGACATACAAAGTAAAGCAAAAGAGACACAAAATAGAAACAGAACTAAGATTCCTAGATTTTGATTCCAGATGATCCTTTTAAAGCAGGCAGTAATCCTTTTTGCTTTTTATTTCATTGACAAAAGGGATGAAGACAGATTTGACTGTATTATTTTTTCAAGTGGATGACAGTAATACACAGCACGAGGAAGCAGTAGCTCTAAATTGTTTGATTCAATATGTTTTATAAAATAAAGGTACTGTGAACTGTGATAAAAACATAGAATGCTCAGTTAAATTAGAATTTGAGATAAATAATGAATATTTTTAGTATAAGTATATCCCAGATATTTCATAGAAATATAGTAGTGTTAGTCGCTCAGTTGTATCTGACTCTTTGTAACCCTATGGACTGTAGACTGCCAGGCTCCTCTGTCCATGGAATTTTCCAGTCAAGAATACTGGAGTGGGTAGCCACTCCTTTCTCCAGGGGATTTTCCTGACTCAGGGATTGAACCCAGGTCACTTGCATTGCAGGCAGATTCTTCACCATCTGAGCCAGCAGGAAGATCTCAAATATTTCATGGGATATACTAAACATTTTATTTGCTGTTTTTCTGGGATTCTATTAATAACATAACAGAGTATTTTGTATTGTAGCTGGCAACTCTAGTGAAAGTAGCAGTGTGTCATTTCTAAGACTAGGTCATAAAATGCATTATTACTTCCTCCTTCCTCTCTCATTGGGATCACTCTCTGGGGGAGGCCAGCTGCCATTTTGTCAAGACACTCAAGCAACCATATGACTAGACCCACATGGTGAAAAACTGAGGCCTCTAAAGAACAGTCAGCAAGGAACACAGTCTTCCTGACAACAGCCTTTAAATGATCTTCACTACAGCCTCATGAGACACTAAGCCAGAGCCACCCAGCTAAGCAGAATTCCTTACCAAGAGAAACTGTGAAATGATAAACCATTTTTGTTTTAAGTGGCTAAGTTTGGACTAATAGTAAGAGACAACTAATAGAGCCACGTTGCTTAAATAGATGTACGTCTGTTCAGAATTCTGGTCAATCTTTCTGGCATATAATGAATCTTTTTGTTTAAAAGAAAATTTTCATGCAAAATATCACTTAATAGCATTCTCCTGTCAAAGACAGATCCAATATAATACCGACTGAAATCTTTAAGGAAAAATTAATCAAGAATTATGTTTTTAGAGAAAATTTTAAATGAAAAACAGAAACAAATACTAAGTACACTGTCAAATACAACAGATTTTGAATCTGCATTAGAGATTACAAGCTTTCACACTGATTATGATATTTGATTACTGAAATAAAGCAAAACTATGAACCACCCCCATACCCACAAACTTTAGAAGTTTCAATGATATGCTAAAGTCATACTGCTAGGATTCCAATGCAGATCTCAACATTTTTTTTTTTAAGTGCTTCTCACACCTGCAGAGTGTCTCTTTCTGACACTGGCCATTGATCTTTAATAATCTTCTGTCTCAGGCAGTTTCCAGTTAAAATGTTAAAATGTTAAAATGAAGTATAGAAAACTGGTCATCAATCATGTGAAATCAAACAATAGTTAACTCCTGATCTCTGAAAACTGAGTTTTAACTTTAATTCAGCAGCCATGGTTGACAATGCCTTCGGTGGTCAAGGGTTGACTCAATTCTTCAGCAAGTCCTGTCATGCTATTTGGGTTGACATTTTCTATCATGAGAAGCTGTCCTAAACAACAACAACAACAACAACAAACTGACAAATTTGGGATGAACCTGTCATAAGCAAGAAGTGCAAGACAAAGAAAAACATGGTGAAAGTGCAATTCTTGTACTCCCACTCTTGGAGTTTTCATGCATGACTCCCCAGTGCCCTTCCCAGGAGTCCTGGGTGTGACTAGAGCCAAACTATGTAAGTTGTGCTATATAATTCATCATCAATTGTTTGTCGATTACATTATTCAGCTTCAATGTACAAATATATATTGGAATCTTCTTTTAAAATTTGAATTAAGGAAAAGCTTTATTTATTCTGTAAACCTGTTACATATTCAATGGGCAATATTATAAATGGAAGGGGAAATAATTATAAAAGGAAAGAGAAAGATATTAAAAGTTGGTTAGTAAAACTTTTTTAAGTGAATAAACTCAGGTAAATAAATTCAGGTCACAGTCAGAAATCATGGTACAGAAGGGAAATAAAACAGTAAGAGAGTCAAGAGGAACCCTCAGAAGGATTTGCCTTGAAGAGTAAGGAGCAACCAAGAACACCGGAGAGAGCTGAACAAATGGAAACCTGTTCCTCTTAAATGCTTCACTGTGGACTCCTGCTTGTCCTGGGATTAAAATGAAAATATTTGCACATAACTCAAGTGTCTTAGTCCAGGCTGCTATAACAAAGTACCATAGACAGCATGACTTGTAAACAACAGAAATTTATTTCTCACAGGTCTGGAGGCTAGAAGTCTAAGACCAATGCCACCAGCATGGTTGGCTTCTGGTAAGGGCCCTTTTCCAGACTGCAGTCTGCCAGCTTCTCTTTGTATTATTATATGACAGAAAGGAGACAGAAGAAGCAAGCTCTCACATGACTTTTATAAGGGCACTAACCTCATTCATGAGGGCACCACCTTCAAGACCTCATCTAAACCTAATTATTTAAAGCCCCATCTCCTAATACTAAAACATTTAGGGTATCAACATAAGAATTTTGGGAGGACACAAAATTTAGTCCATGACATGAAGCAAATAGCAATTAGAAGGGGAGCTACAGGTTATCTCCACCTTGAGAAAAGGTCTATGGAGGACTTTGAAGATAACCAAAAATAAAAATAAATCAGGAAGGTGAAAAATTTAGGCATTAACAAAAAAATTACTTGAGCTTATAGCATTAAATAGATTTCTAGATTCTGCAGACCTATTGTTTCTCTCAATGCTGGTCAAATCATTGTAGGCAAAAAATGATGTGATTGCTTATCTCAGTTCTCTTACTTGTTCTACTCATAAGCACTGCTGCTTGAAAAGAAGTCCCAGGAACCCAGAACTCACTCTCCTGGAATCCTTAGTGGATTCAATGAAATGGAGCAATAGAACATCCTACACTGTTACTGGGCTTTCTTGGTGGCTCAGACGGTAAAGAATCTGTGTGCAATCCAGAAGACTGGAGTTCAATCCCTGGGTTGGGAAGATGCCCTGGAGAAGAGACTGGCTACCCACTCCAGTATTCTTGTCTGTGGGAATCCCATGGACCGAGGAGTCTGGTAGGCTGTGGTCCATGAGGTCACAAGAGCTGGACACGATCAAGCGCTTAACACTTTCTTTTTCACTTTCACCCTCTTACCATGTCAGAGAAATGCATGGTGTCTCTGCCCCAGATATGGAGCAGAGAGTCAACACTAACCTTTTCTTCTGTAAAAAGAGGAGTGCATCAAATAAATGCTCACAAAGCCCCAAAGTTTCTGCCAGGTACACTGCTTTCTTCTGAGAAAACTATTATAGGAAGAGGTTTATCCAGAGAGTAGCATGCTTTTTTCCATCTCCCCAGTCCAAATCAGCCATGAATGATTGAAATGGAGTTGTCTATGCTGGGAAGTGACTTTTAGGGTGACTTAGCTTGAGAACTCTGTCCAATAGGAATGCTTTAGATTACTAATGACCAACTATTCCAATTGATTTTCCTCTCCTGGAGAATTAGAATGTAAGATAAATAAAGAGGATTGGAAATCAACTCAGTAAGGGAGTGGAAACAAACAGGAAGAAAAAAGTCTGAGTCATGAAGGTAGCTGACTTAAGGTTTGTTCCTGGGTCACTAAAACCCCTGCCCTACTATGAACATTAGAGCTCTGAGTGAGGCATGTCTGTATATTTACTGACAGGGTTTCTAGTCTTTACCTTATAGAATATTTCTAACAGTAAAATCTCTCTTGTCTGAGGTAAAGTGAACATGTATCTCCTCCTTCCCATCAGAAAAAATAAAATAAAAACAAAAACTTGTTTAAGAAAAGAGCCTTATAATTTTGTTTCCAGATTTGTCTTGGCAACCTGGAACCTCTTTGCCAAATCTTGTTTAACAATTATATTAACTCTAATTGTTAAGAGTTTTGCTTCTTCCCCATGCCTTAGCCCTTTATATTTCCTATAGATAAGCTTTGTGTGTGTACATATGTGTTTCAGACACCAGAATTTTTCTGATACTAGTTGCTCAGTCTTTGGAGTGTCAGACGGCCAAGAAAACAAGCCATACAACTTAATGGAGCCTCTGAAATCTGCCTTCCTAAATATTTTTATGAATGCCTTCAAATGTCAAGATCTTTGGGCTTTAGTAATTTCTAATTTGTCTAAAAAAGAAAGAAATTGAAGACTGAAGTACCAAACAGCTGTCCAAAGTTCAGACATAATCCTTACACGAATAATTCTGACCCCAGACACAGATGCAGGGCTGCAAAATACATCAGATTCTGTGTCTGCTTTTCAAAGGCTGATGTAGGGCTGGTATTCTCTTCTAAGTGGAGAAATAACTGTGTATAGTGAAATCTTAGTATGACTCCTAAAAATACCCTCATGTTTCTCTATTTTGTGAATTTTAACTCCAGAATCCCAAAAAGCAGATGAAATGAAATTGGGAGGAGAATAATTATAGACGAAGAATCACACCCCCCCCCCCCCCATCCTAGTTACGTATATAACATCCATTTCATTAATGCTACCTGTTTTTCTTTTCTACAAAATCAGCAGCAGACTTCTTGGCAGATGGCACTGTAAAGCATCCTGAGGTCCTCTTATCCAACACTTCAAACGGCTTTGTTATTTTTCCCTCTCTCCACACCAGTCCCAACCAAGCAGGAACTAGTTACACTCACTCAATAAAATGTACTTTTATTGAGCACAGCTTGTGTCTTGGCAGCATGCTAGATACAAGGAATATAATACTGAACAAGAATGCATGATGCCTGCCTTCTTGGAATGTATATTCCTCCACTGGTTCTCAACTAGGAAAAATATTCACTCATATACAGAATTTGGAAATAAATGGTGGTATCTTTGAGTGTCAAATGACTTGGACAATCTACTGGTATTTAGTGAGCACCATATGGGATAATTTAACACAGTGAAGAATTGTCTTGAACAAAATGCCAAAAACTCTGTGACTGAGAAATAAACAATTACAATAGAATGTGTTAAGTTCTATTATGAGAAGTATAGGAAGCCTTTGAAAGCACGTCAGGGACACCAACACAGTTTGGAGGTAGGAGCCAGTTTGCAACATTTAAGCTGAAAGAAAACCAATGGGAAGAGTTAGCAAGGTGGTAGTTGGGTAGGAGAATTGAGTTGCAGTCAATTTTATAAAATTACTGAATGAATAACTAAGTTTATGAATAACAGATGGATGATTCTTGTTTATCTCCCATTTTTATCCATGAATTGTTGGTTTGGGTCAATGACTCTCTGTTTGTAATGTTATTTTAGCAACAAATATTGTCAATTATTGGGTAAGTTTGCATTTATAATACTCATCATTGTTTGAAGAAAGAGAGTAAAATCTCCAAAATGTAAAACTTGACACATGTCCATGGACTGGACTTGAAATTTTTCTAGTTTACTTTCCTTTTATCTACTGTATCTTTACACTTCAGCTCAGTTCAGTCGGTCAGTCGTGTCCAGCTCTTTAGGACCACATGAATCACAGCACACCAGGCCTCCCTGTCCATCACCAACTCAAACTCCCGGAGTTCACCCAAACTCATGTGCATCAAGTTGGTGATGCCATCCAGCCATCTCATCCTCTGTCGTCCCCTTCTCCTCCTGCCCCCAGTCCCTCCCAGCATCAGAGTCTTTTCCGATGAGTCAACTCTTCGCATGAGGTGGCCGAAGTATTAGAGTTTCAGCTTTAGCATCAGTCCTTCCAATGAACACCCAGGACTGGTCTCCTTTAGGATGGATTGATTGGATCTCCTTGCAGTCCAAGGGGCTCAGAAGAGTCTTCTCCAGCACCACAGTTCAAAAGCATCAATTCTTCAGTGCTCAGCTTTCTTCACAGTCCAACTCTGACATCCATACATGACCACAGGAAAAACCATAGCCTTGACTGTATGGACCTTGTTGGCAAAGTAATATCTCTGCTTTTTAATATGCTACTAGGTTGGTCATAACTTTCCTTCCAAGGAGTAAGCATCTTTTAATTTCATGGCTGCAATCACTATCTGCAGTGATTTTAGAGCCCAAAAAAATTAAGTCTGACACTGTTTCCACTGTTTCCCCATCTATTTCACATGAAGTGATGGGACCAGATGCCATGATCTTCGTTTTCTGAATGTTGAGCTTTAAGCCAACTTTTTCGCTCTCCTCTTTCACTTTCATCAAGAGGCTTTTTAGTTCTTCTTCACTTTCTGCCATAAGGGTGGTCTCATCTGCATATCTGAGGTTATTGATATTTCTCCCGGCAATCTTGATTCCAGCTTGTGCTTCATCCAACCCAGTGTTTCTCATGATGTACTCTGCATAGAAGTTAAATAAGCAGGGTGACAATATACAGCCTAGACGTACTCCTTTTCCTAGTTGGAAACAGTCTGTTGTTCCATGTCCAGTTCTAACTGTTGCTTCCTGACCTACATACAGATTTCTCAAGAGGCAGGTCAGGTGGTCTGGTATTCCCATCTCTTTCAGAATTTTCCACAGTTTATTGTGATCCACAGAGTCAAAGGCTTTGGCATAGTCAATAAAGCAGAAATAGATGTTTTTCTGGAGCTCTCTTGCTTTTTTGATGATCCAGCAGATGTTGACAATTTGATCTCTGGTTCCTCTGCCTTTTCTAAAACCAGCTTGAACATCAGGGAGTTCACGGTTCACGTATTGCTGAAGCCTGACTTGGAGAATTTTGGGCATTACTTTACTAGCATGTGAGATAAGTGCAATTGTGTGATATTTGAGCATTCTTTGGCATTGCCTTTCTTTGGGATTGGAATGAAAACTGACCTTTTCCAGTCCTGTGGCCACTGCTGAGTTTTCCAAATGTGCCAGCATATTGAGTACAGCACTTTCACAGCATCATCTTTCAGGATTTGAAACAGCTCAACTGGAATTCCATCACCTCCACTAGCTTTGTTCAAGTCCATATTTCCTTCATCAGTGAGCAGGCAGTGCTTTATCATTCTCCAGTGTACATAGCTTCCCAGTTAATGGTCAAACCTGAATGGGTTTAGGTTAAGTCTGAATTAAATGAAGTCATATATTTGCTATCACACATTCCCAAGTACTCATAAGTTTCTAAATGCTTCTGTTTCATAAGGCTCAGCTATTACCTGTTTTCCTCAAGTCTCAGCTCTTGTTTGGCTGAAAAATTCTACCAGCCACAATCATTATCTTGCTTCAGCCAAGACTCATCAAATGTCCCCAGAGAGCTGCTCTCAGACATCTCTGTAGGCAAAGATAGGTGTACCTCAGGGCCAGAATCAGACACAAAAACTGTCAATTTTTAAAATGTGTAGGTGGCCAATTTAGGTCAGCTTAATTTTTTTTTTTTAAGAAAGAAAATAAACTGCATATACACACTATTTCTCTTCAGTCCATCCTCATGTAGTTTGAGGGAAAGACAAAGAGTTAGAAAAGTGGATATAAAACATTCAACACATTTAAAATCACAGGATGTTTGAACTGGAAGGGTCGTAGAGAGCCCAGTGCCCCTGGTTTACAGATGAGAAGAGTGAGAATAACAGCCGGTAAAGAACTAGTCCATGTCATCATGCTGGTACTAAGCACCAGCATGGTTGAGAGCATAAGCTGTGCAGTCAGGTAATCTGAGCTGACGTTCCAATGTTTCCACTTATTTCATCCCATTTAGTTTCAATGGCCACCCAAGTAATTGAATTATAAGGATTCTAATATATTTAGATTACAGGTTTAGTGTAAGAATTAAATAAAACATATACATAGAGGATTAATACAGTGTGCAGCAGGTAGTAAATGACCACTAAATGGTATGGACCTAACAGAAGCAGAAGATAATAAGAAGAGGTGGCAAGAATACATGGAAGAACTGTACAAAAAAGATCTTCATGACCCAGATAATCATGATGATGTGATCACTAATCTAGAGCGAGACACCTTGGAATGTGAAGTCAAGTGGGCCTTAGAAAGCATCACTACGAACAAAGCTAACAGAGGTGATGGAATTTCAGTTGAGCTCTTTTAGATCCTGAAAGATGATGCTGTGAAAGTGCTGTACTCAATATGCCAGCAAATTTGGAAACCTCAGCAGTGGCCACAGGACTGGGAAAGGTCAGTTTTCATTCCAATTCCAAAGAAAGGCAATGCCAAAGAATGCTCAAACTACTGCACAATTGCACTCATCTCACATGCTAGTAAAGTAATGCTCAAAATTCTCCAAGCCAGGCTTCAGCAATACATGAACCGTGAACTCCCTGATGTTCAAGCTGGTTTTAGAAAAGGCAGAGGAACCAGAGATCAAATTGCCAACATCTGCTGGATCATCAAAAAAGCAAGAGAGCTCCAGAAAAACATCTATTTCTGCTTTATTGACTATGCCAAAGCCTTTGACTGTGTGGATCACAATAAGCTGTGGAAAATTCTGAAAGAGATGGGAATATCAGACCACCTGACCTGCCTCTTGAGAAATCTGTATGCAGGTCAGGAAGCAACAGTTAGAGCTGGACATGGAACAACAGACTGGTTCCAAATAGGAAAAGGAGTACGTCTAGGCTGTATATTGTCACCCTGCTTATTTAACTTCTATGCAGAGTACATCATGAGAAACACTGGGTTGGATGAAGCACAAGCTGGAATCAAGATTGCTGGGAGAAATATCAATAACCTCAGATACGCAGATGACACCACCCTTATGGCAGAAAGTGAAGAAGAACTAAAAAGCCTCTTGATGAAAGTGAAAGAGGAGAGCGAAAAAGTTGGCTTAAAGCTCAACATTCAGAAAACGAAGATCATGGCATCTGGTCCCATCACTTCATGCGAAATAGATGGGGAAACAAAGAACAGTGTCAGACTTTATTTTTTGGGCTCCAAAATCACTGCAGATGGTGACTGCAGTCATGAAATTAAAATACGCTTACTCCTTGGAAGAAAAGTTATGACCAACCTAGATAGTATATTCAAAAGCAGAGACATTTTTTGCCCACTAAGGCCCATCTAATCAAGGCTATGGTTTTTCCTGTGGTCATGTATGGATGTGAGAGTTGGACTGTGAAGAAGGCTGAGCGCTGAAGAATTGATGCTTTTGAACTGTGGTGTTGGAGAAGACTCTTTAGAGTCCCTTGGACTGCAAGGAGATCCAACCAGTGCATTCTGAAGGAGATCAACACTGGGATTTCTTTGGAACGAATGATGCTAAAGCTGAAGCTCCAGTACTTTGGCCACCTCATGCGAACAGTTGACTCACTGGAAAAGACTCTGATGCTGGGAGGGACTGGGGGCAGGAGGAGAAGGGGATGACCTAGGATGAGATGGCTGGATGGCATCATGGACTCGATAGATGTGAGTCTGAGTGAACCCCGGGAGATGGTGATGGACAGGGAGGCCTGGTGGGCTGCGATTCATGGGGTCACAAAGAGTCGGACAGGACTGAGCGACTGAACTGAACTGAAACATTAGTTATTAGAATAATTTTCTATGGTAGAGAGCCACCTTAAAACACTGGGGAGTCAACCATACTATCTGGAGAAATCCTTCTCTCCTTCAGTTTTGCACCAAGACACTGGGCCAGGATAGTCCTGAAGGCCTAAGATGGAGATGGGGGATGGATTCTGGCTACATTTTCAAACTCCTCCTTAAACAGTCCTCCAATCCAAAGACTTCACTATTCATCCCACACTTCCCTGGAAGTGTAAGATGACAATCATCATTTTTGAATGTGAAGAGATCCCAATCACAGGTTCTTATGCAAAAAATACTTTAGATATAGTCTAGTCTAATCATAGTCTGATTATGGAATTATCAAAAGCAAGGCCTTACTTCCCTATTATTATTATGTAATTTTTGGAAGGTCAAATATTCCATTACAGTGCTATGCACGTAGCAAACTCAAAGAAAGTTTATGGAAGGTAGGAAGAGAATCATTTATCGGTCCTCCTTCTGCCTTGTCTTTGTTTCATGGGGTTACCTTCATCCTAGAATTCCGTGAAGCAGTCATTCAACAGTACCTTCAAACTTTGAACTGATGATAACAACAGCCAACATAAAGTGTGTACGTTCTGTGAAGGTAATGGCCAACAGCTTAACACAATCTCCTCATAACAAATTTCAGATAAAAAGATTATTATCCTTCCCATTTTACACTTCTCATTTTATATATGATATCATCCCCAAATTATAGCTTGGAAAATGAGGCTCAGAGGGAATAAGTAATTTACCCAAGGTCACACAAGTGGTAAGAGTGGTGCCAGGAATCAGACACAGGTAAACTTGAGCTCTTAACATGTGATCTTAGACTCTTAATACTTAATACTTAGACTCTTAATACTTGCCTGTAAATGACAACAAGTGCATTTCTAATTTTTCCCGTACTACACAACTCCAGCAAATTCATGCAGTTCTTTTACTTTAGCCATAATTTCTACCTTTAAGCAAGGAAGCAACAATAGGATATTGTATATTTCATTTTTTCCATATCCTTAGGCTTTTCAGCGCCACTGTCAGAATGGTCACTTGTTCACCCACATATCCAGCATAACTCATGGCACATGGGAATGATGATAACAAACAGAATGCACTAACGCTATTGCCACACTTGTGAACTGCCCTTCACCAAAGGAAATCAAGTAAGTTTAGGATATATATTGCAAATGCAGGGCAAAGCTGTGTGTTTACCAGCACTTGGGGAAACTGACGTTCAAACCCAAGACCAGACAGTAAATATCATTATGGAAGGCACCAATGCTGTCAAGTCCTTGCAAGGCTTAACAGCCAAATTAGCAATAAATTCTGACAGGCCCATCTATCAGCTCTATTTAGCCAATCTGATGGCAACTTTGTGTTTCTTTGCAGGCCCAGGGAACACACACATGTGGAAGGAAAAAAAAAATACACTTGAGTAAATTTAGTTTTGAATAATTGGGTCATTGAAATTCTTCGGCTAAAGAAAAATGACATTTGTAATTTATAGAAATGACTATTTAAAATACAGTTATGACTGCTTAGAGAACCCCTGAAACTAAATAAATTCAAGTCAGCACATTTAAGGAAGCTGTTAAGAGGAACCTAATGACAGCCCCTCTAATTACCACTCCAACAGAGCTGGTGTGGAAACCTGTCCTAAGCCAGCTCCCCTCCCCTGCAGTCACTGCAGCTTGATGCTTGGGAGCCCAGGTCGGGTGGATCAAGGGCTCTCACATCCATCAGGCAAGGTACTTGATGTGACCTGTAAAGAAGCAAGACACATTCTGGACAGAAAAGATGGGAGAGATTTTAAAAAATCTATTGGCAGTCCCCAAACCTCTTTGAGAGGATTCTTTCACAGAGCTTGCTTGCAAATGTCCCTACTAACCTGTGCTGGGCTTGACCTCCCAATTAAAGCTATTGTAGCATCTTAGAAAGCCAGATTCCAGACCTGTCTGCCCATTGAAAAATAATGTGGAGGGCTTCCCTGGTGGTTCAGTGGTAAAGAATCTGCCTGCCAGTGCAATAGACACAGGTTCAGAACCTGATCTGGGAAGATCCATGTGCCACAGCACAACTAAGCCCATGCACTGCAACTATTGAGCCTGTGCTCTAGAGGCTGGGAGCTGCATCTACTAAGCTCATGTGCCACAACTGCTGAAGCTCGTGTGCCCTAGAGTCTGTGCTCAGCAGCAAGAGAAGCCACTGCAATGAGAAGCCTGCGGGCCACAACTAGAGAGCAGACCCACTCACCGCAACTAGAGAAAAGCCAGTGCAGCAATGAAGACCCAGCACAGCCAAAAATAAATAAATAAAATTGTTTTTTAAAAAAGAAAAATAACATAGAAGTATTACTGCATATGATATCTGAATGAGAAGGAAGAGTCTACACTTCTCCAGCCCTCTTCTATGGGCACATTAGTATGGTGCAGACTTTATCATATCTCCTAATAGTAACACAAAAATGCTAGCAGGTGATACAGGAGAGAAAACATCTCCAGGTCACACTGGAAACCAGTGCTTCTGCAGATGAGTTAGGGGGTCAGCCAGGGTCCCCGAACAAGAGGAGTAAATTTCTTTCCTCCTTGCATGGACCAGTAATTCACAGATAACTGGTACAGCTGGGATATGTGATAGGCAAGAAATATTCCCCTCATTTTTGAAATAGCATAGAATTTGACTGAGATAAACATAAGCTCCTACTTTTTGGTTAATTCAATTGTGTTTGATGGATGGGAGGCAAGGAGAAACCTGACTTATCTGCAGTTGGTGAGAAAAAGACCTGCAGGTATTGATCGCAACTGAGCCAACAATGTGTGTGGTTGTTATTTGCTCTACCACAAACCGTGCAGTGTTCACAGATATATACGGTCTAGGACAAGGAAAGGTGAGTCCCACGCAGTGCCACTTGGATCATACCAGGTCTGGCATATTATATTCATCTCTGAATTACACATTTTAAGAGGCAATACAGGCAGAGACTAATCAAGAGGGTCAGTGGAAATAAAAATAATAACTGCAACAGCAGCAATAACTAATCCTTCCTACAAATGAGGATGCAGACTTGGAGAGGTTAAGAAACTTTCCCAATATCGTACAATTAAGTGATAATGCGGAATTCAAATATGGGCTTGTCTGATCCATGTTTTATTACATCATGTGTATTTGTTTTCTTAGCTACACCAAGAGTTGCTTTATCACTGGGCCCATATTAGTCTTTTTTTTTTTTAATAAAAATCATATACTTATGGTATATAACATAATGATTTGATATACACAGTGAAATGATTACTACATCACTCTAGTTCACATACTCTCTGAGGGGAGTAAACTTTGAACTCCAAAATCCCGCAAGCATCCCATTTACCTAAGTTGAGCCCACTCCCAGAAATCCACCAACTTCAGAAAAACAATGAAATCTGGTGACCTGGTTTGGCCTGATCTCATTGCTGTGATGAGAAAACGTGGTTCTTGTCTTTTGATTCAATGTGGTCCATTTCCAAAATTGCATCTTTTTTTTTTTTTTTTGAGGTCTTTTTATTTATTTATTTATTTTTTTAAATTTTAAAATCTTTAATTCTTACATGTGTTCCCAAACATGAACCCCCCTCCCACCTCCCTCCCCATAACATCTCTGCGGGTCATCCCCATGCACCAGCCCCAAGCATGCGGTATCCTGCGTCAGACATAGATTAGCGATTCAATTCTTACATGATAGTATACGTGATAGAATGCCATTCTCCCATATCATCCCACCCTCTCCCTCTCCCTCTGAGTCCAAAAGTCCATTATAGACAGCTGCGTCTTTTTTCCTGTCTTGCATCTTTGAGGAGTAAATGAGACCTTAGTTTTAAGGAAATGAGGCCAGACTGAAAGATGTCCTTCTACAAGCAATTTAGCAAGTGTGGAAATGACATCTGCAGTCTTATCACGCCCAGGCTCCTACCCGTTTTAGTCGAATAGGCCCCTGGTCACTACTTTTAGTAACACTCACTGGACACAATCCAGAATATGGGCAGAATCAGGATAGAGGCAGAATTTGCCTTTGGTATCCCTATGATAGGCACAAAAAGGCACTTCCCAGACCCCCTTCAAGAAAGGCCTCACTTCCTAACTGCAAGGAGTGTGGTCAGCCGACCGCATCCAGCTGTCACTTCTCTGGGGCTGCCTCAGCTCCAGGGAGCAGGCTCACTGAGGTCACACCTTTTTTAGGACAGCCTATATCCAGTGACTAAGCAAAGTGGGGTACAAAGGCCTTACTGTTTAGCTGGAAGAAAGACACTCTATGTGTGTAAAGACTTCAAAGATAGATTTTGCCTTCTACCTGGCACTACAAGACCAAATGCATAACAGTTAATACTGCACAGAGGACACTGCGGTTGGGACCCCATCCTACCCCAGATGACCAGTCCAATCCAATCATCCCACTCAAGTCCTCCAGGAATCAGCTGGTCCAAAGATAAGACACAGGTCTTCACATGGTCCAACCAGCCTGAAGAGAAGGAATTATACTGTGTGGTTGGCTAGGAGATTTTCTTCTCTCACTGTATGTGAAAAAAAAAAAAAGCATGATGCTCCAGTTTACTTACAGCTGCCACGAGAACCAGCTATGTGAGAGAATGCAGATCAGAGACTGAAAGCTCCTGGGTTCCTGATGACATTGCTGAGTTGCTGAAGTGCTGAAATATGAAGCCTGCACTACCTCTCTTCTTCCTGTTATATAAGATAATAAATTTCTTTATTGTGGAAGCTATTTTAGTCTGGGATTTTGTTACTTTGAATATGTAGCTGAAAATATCCTAACAGTTAGGAAAACATTTAATACACAATCACTCCTATCCAGGGTGTTTTTTTTTTCTTTTAATCATTAGAGCTATATTAGAATTACTGCAGTTTTTAGCAGAAAGGGGCCATTTAGTCTAAGTTCCTCATTTATAGATTAGGAAACTGAGGTTCAGAAAGGCTGAGTGAGTTGTCTGAGGAGACAAAACTCATAAGTAGCATAGCCAGGTTTAAAAATTTAAAACTCGTTGACACCCAGCATGCAGACATTAATCCATTCATTCAACAGCATTTATAGGTATCTACAACATTTCAAGCACCGTATTCTCAACTTGGCAAGATATTGCTTCCCAAAATACATCATGGAAATGAACTTGCAGGACAATATTTGCAATCTGAGTGAGAGGACAATGATCTATGTTTCACACAGCCCTGTTAAGGCAGAGGCACTTGCAGAATGCCGCAAACAGTCTTCACCAACCAGAAAATCAGAGTGATCTAAAGAAGAGATGGGGCTTCCCTGGTGGCTCAGTGGTAAAGAATCTGCCTGCAGGAGATGCAAGAGATGTGGGTTCAATCCTTGGATCAGGAAGATCCCCTGAAGGAGGGCATGGCAACCCACTCCAGTATTCTTGCCTGGGAAATCCCATGGTCGGAAGAGCCTGGTGGGCTATAGTTGACGGGGGCACAAAGAGTCAGACATGACTCAGCATGCATAAGCATGCATGCAAGGAAGAGATGGGAGGAATGACAAGCTGATAGGAAAGATTTATCATATTTAAAAAGAAATTCCAGAGCACTAGGAGGAAAGAGATATTTAACAGGATTATCCATGCACATTCACTTTTTATGGCTATTGAACTGTAAAATGCATTCCTATAAAAATCATATAAAAATGAAACAGAAGGAAAATAGATGTCATTTTACTCCAGGCATGTATACTGGAACTCAAGTCCAGAGGGCCACAGTCCATCAACTCAGCTAAAGAATATTCATCACTGAAAGGAATTTTGGCAGGTATGAGTGGAGGTGAAAACAGATACTAGTTTTTCAACAATAACAGCAGTGAAGGTTCATGTAGGGCCTGCCACCTTTTGTCACATAAAGCACAGCATATCAAAAACTGAAATGCCTCACTGGAACAGAGAGCAGCTGAACCCATTGTGGCTTCTACTCTATCAGAAATATCTCAGTGACCCTGAGCAGGACAGTCTTCAAAAAGAGATGTGCGTGTGGGAGGAAGTTGGAGAGCATTGACCTGGGTGGGTCAGTCACGATACTTCCCTCTCACAGCCCTTTCTGAGGGAAGCAGTTCCTTGAGCAGGGGAGGCCATCTCTTATACAGAGGACTCTGGCTTCATTCCAGTCACAACTTTCTGAACAGCCATTGATTCATAGAAGTGACTGAGCTTCAAAATCTCCACTTAACAGAGATACTAAAGATCAGAATTGCAGGGTGTAGACAGGGAATAATGGGGAGTTATAAGAAGCACCATAAATGATGAATTTCTGAGGACATCAGGACTTTTAGAAGATGTCAGTACTCTGGGACAAGTAGAAGGAGAAATTCTAAGGTACATAAGAAACTTAAAGATCATCCACGGACACTACTCTCAGAATTGTCCATGGGGCTTATACAAAATGCAAAATCCTAAAGTCCAGCCAGAGCCATCAAACCAGACTTCTGAGGATGGGTTCCCACACCCTACACTCAACAAGGTGATTATTATGCACAAAGTTAATGTTTTAAAAACATTGAACTAATTATGGCCCTTTATTTTATCCAGGAAGAGACTAAGGCACTGAGAGGTCACAAAGACAAAGCAGTACACACTGTGTGCATTTACTCACTATTTCTACTAAAGACATTGCTCTCGCTTTTTCCTCTGATGGCTCATTCACAGTGCCTGAGCACCTTCATCTTGCTCACAGTGGATTTCCTTTCCATGTGTTTGCATTTTGTATTCATTCATTTAGCAAACACTTATGGAGTGTCCCTTACGGACCGAGCCTCTTCCTAGGCTTCACACAAACAGAAACAGAATCTCAGAATCAGTGATCAAAAAGATACGCACTGCCTCCACAAATAAAACTATAAACAGGATGTCTTTCCAAACATTTGAATGTCCCTTTTTTCTAAATACCCAAGTGCTTATTATATGATTAATGCTTATTATGCAATTAGTAAGAATTGTTGACAGTATAGGCCTACACTCCTGTAATACCCCCCAACCCCAGTAAAAAAAAAACCCCACTTTTCTACCTAAGTGAAAACTAAACCTTGCTTGCGCTCTCATCTAGAAACAGGTAGAAAGAAATACAACTTCCTACCATGAGGCTTTAGCTAATGTAGCCAGATTTCAAACTGCTAACCCAGATCTAAGACCATCTAAAATTCTAACAGTAATGGTCATTAAACATCTAATAATCACCCACACACAAAGAAGACAATTAGCTGTTCAAAATGCCTTGCACCCATCTGAGCCCATGGTGCCTGTTGCTTTCATTTACAATACGTTTCTCTCTTTTACTGCCTGAAGACTATCATGAAATGACACCAGCCAATGCAAAAGGGCCACCATTTTTATTAAAATTAAGCACATAAAGAGATCCCCTCCCCCGAAAAGTGAACTAGAAAAAATACCTTCCTAGAGTGGCACTTTCATAAGTCATAGGAAAGTGAGATATGAGGGAGAGGACTTGGGAGAGTCAGATTTACGAGGCCAGGATGCTGAAGCAGAACAAATGGTGACTCAAAAGGAAGGTTCTGAACACAAGAATGCTATGAAGTGGTCAGACAAAAAAGACACAAATATGCTGCCATTATTCCATTCATGGCTTTAAGGAGAGAGGCAGGCAAGGAAGAGAAGGTGGGGAGTAGCGTGGTCAGACCTTCTGACCTCCACTTACTTGCTCCTCATTGTTAGGAGCAGAACAGAAGAAATAACAAGAAGAGTGCAGAGGAGGAAAGAAAAGTAAGGAAAACAGTGTTAGAAGGAAAAAACCCAACCTGACCCTCCGATAATTTCAGAGAAAGCCCAAGGAATGAATGTAAGCTGTCAAAGCAACAAACAGTCATAACATCTGCAATCTTTAAACATGAACTTCTCATTTTACAGAGTGATAAAGAATTGTTTTTCTGTTTTGACCACCTCACTCCATTTCTCCTTAAACCCCCGCCTATAACCTCTGAGTGCTGATATCTCTCCATGTCAAAGAAATTACATGTTGGTGCTGACCTGTCGTCTTTACACTTTTGTTTCCCACCAGCAGAGGCCCCAGAGGAGCTGTAAAAGCAGAGCAAAGTGGGCTAGGCCTGGTTATATATAGTTATGCAGAATAAACTAGGGCATGTGATTCTTTAGCCAATATGTGTACAGTAGATACTGACACCAAGTATCACAGAGGTAATCCTGTAAACATTCCCAGGAAATCTGTCATATGGTCTGGATTGCTGGATAAAGCACTCAGCATCACTAACAAAAACAGCATATGGGAAAAAGCCCCTCTCAATGTGATGTAATAAATGCAAAAATCACCATTAATTAAGACCCAAAGAAACCTGAGCTGAAATGAGAGTCAAGGTGTTCAAGATCAGTGAACTATGAATCCAAGTGTTTTTAAATATATAATGAAATCTCCCTTCCAACCTACATAGTCTTTGCCAAGAACATCACAGGATTCCTTAATAATGGCTGATGGGTTTCTTTGCAAACAGAGTTCCATAGTCTGTAGTCTCACAGACTACAGACTGGCAGATATTGCTGTCACAAGTCACATTTTCTTCACATATAGGAACTTGCATTAGTCTCCTGTCACTATTAAGATAATAAATAGCAATTTTTCATAATTTTTATCTATTAAAATTATCATCAAATTTCATGCCTGCAACTGAGGATTCTTTCTTCCTAGTTTCCCACTTAGTTCTATTTTAAGGGACCCTATTAATGATATTTCTCTACTTGGAATAATTGGACAATCTAAAACTGAGAAATAAGCACTTTCCTTTCCTCATTGTTTCCCCATCTTCTTTATTTTAAAAGCCCCATGAGATCACAAACATTTGTCCTTAGGGCAATATCAGCAGTTAATGATTCATGTTCAAAGGCTTGAAGTTGTCTAATTAACAAAAAGCAATGTTTTACATAAGCCATTTTTGCTTTCAAGTTAATAGCATACAATATATACAAACACTGGATTGCAAGCAAGTCTCCAAGCCTGTGATGAGCTATTAATTCAAAACTTTCCAATTTCATTTTATCTAACCCAAACTTCAAGTCATTAAAAATGCACCATTTTCATTCTGATTTATTGGCACCTTTATGGTACAGTTCACACATCACATCCTCCTATAATGTGCTCATAAAAATCACTTTTAATATTTTTATTAAAATATGCACTTGATTAATGAAAATTATATCAGCATATTTTCTGTGAAGTATATTCTTAGTAGTATCAATCATTATCAGTACCAGGATCTTTTAAATAGTCCTTCTTTAATGTACATGGTGGCATGAATTAAGTATTTCCTCAAAAGCAGATATTTGGTAAAATTTTTGGTACTTATCACTGTGGCATCATTAATTTTTATGGAATGTCTGACTTTAAAATGATAAATACTAGCATTTTAAAGCTCTACTATGTATGTGTGTTTCTGATATCAGTGACTCTGAAATCAGCAACAATTCAGACTCTAGATAAAACTTTCATAGATTTATCACAGTCTTAGATTTCAGACCAAAGTTGATTTCAGGGTGCTTGTTTCTCCAAAATGTCTGGATACTTTGCACATTCATTTAATATAACTGTTTATCTTCTTTTCTGTGTCAACACTAGCATCAGGAGTTCTACCTTTGTATCTCTAGAGTACAGTACAGTGGATAAGAGCATGCGCTTCAACTGAAAGCTGTCTTGATCTGAATTTTAGTTTCCCTGATTTCTACTTTATGTAACTTGGACAAGTTACTTAAACTCTAACTCTTATCTAATAAATGAGCATTAGAACATCTATTTTATTCACAAAACTGATGGGAAAAAGAAAGGAGATATATTTAGAATGGGCTTGAACTTGGTTAATACTCACCCCCCAAATTAGCTATTATTATTTGCATCCCTAGTGCACACAACTCAGGGATGAGATTATAGGAAGCTGTCATTGTTTAGTCACTAAGTCATGTCCCATGCTTTTGTGACCCCTCTGGACTGTAGCCTGTCAGGCTCCTCTGTCCATGCAATTTCCAAAGCAAGAATACTGAGGTGGATTGCCATTTCCTTCTCCAGGGGCTCTTCCTGACCCAGGGATTGAACTTGCATCTCCTGCACTGGCAGGCAGATTCTTTAGCTCTGAGCCACAGGGAAGCCTGAAAATAGTAAGTACTTCGTATTTATTAAAAGAGTAAACAAATTAATTAGCAAGGCAGTACTAGCATTCTTGTTCCTAGATGAGCTAAACCTGCTTTAACAAAATAAAGAAACTTGCTCAAAGTCACTGAGTGAGTGAGTGGTAGGACCAGTTTTGAAACTTGGGTCCATCTATGTCCAAACTTCAGCCGAAGACTTGTCTCCCAGAGAGGTCTCTGAGTTTGATATTGATTGTGACAACACCTAAGTTTCAAAATCTAACCAAGTGGATTTTTTTTTTAAAGTGATTAAAAATTATCACAGAAATGTCATGAGACTCTCTCCCAAATCGCTGCCAATTTATCTGTGAAGGAGTAATAGCTATGAAATTGGGACTTTGTTCCCAAATACTCTCCTAAATTCAGAAAAATGAGGGACAGATGATATTGTGACAGCTAACTTTCCCACTTAAGTCTCTGCCACTCTCAATCTTTGTCAAAATGTGTTTCTCATAATTAAGAATCATGGTTTTCAGAGAAGACAAGTGGCAATTCAATAGCTCAAAATCTGCTGAAAAATTCCATTGCATATTGAAGTGCCCACACACTTGAGCATTCTCACCCATCTCTCTAGTCCCAAAGGCTTTGCTTAATGAAGACAGCAAGATAACCATCTATACAAGAGTATTTTAAGTAGGTGTTCTCATCCTGCAGTGATAATTACTTGAGTTACTACCTTATACCTTGCTATGAAGAAAAGGATATTTTTTATGAGAAGGAAATGAATTCATTTCTTAACTCTTGGTAGATGAAATCCTTCATATGTGTTCATCTAGTGGAAGTTATTACTAAGATTGATGTTCTTAATATATACATTATAAGGAAGATCCAGTTTTCACTGCAAAAGCCCTGCTGCTCTACTACCCTAATAGATATGTAACTTTTCCTCAAATGTTCTCAGAAAAGAGGCTAAACTTATATGTAAGAATTTTTCACTGAACCTGATATATCTACATTTAAAGAGCTTTGTTCTCAAAGTACTTGCTTATAAGATTTATCTTTTCCTTTCATACCTTGTATTCATTAAAGGGAATTGGGTTTCATTCTTCCAGAGCTAAAAGATATGAACAAATTTAAAATATTAAAGAATCATTAATTAAAAAGTTGCCTGAGAAACATGATGGGTGGAGTTCATGCAAGTACTCGCTCAGTAAGTATGAACTGATCTGCTCTAACATGCATGAGGCATGTCCTGGGGATAATGATATCTTCCATAGCCTCCGCTATAGTCATAATGACTACAAAATGTGGCAATGTCTCTAGACAATTGAAGATTTAAAAATAACTCTCTATTTGCTTTTGTTGAGGGCAACAAAGGAAAATTCCCAAACATTCAAGTTTCACAATATATCAAAGTCAGAAAAGAATCAAAATTTAGAAAGAAAGAAGTCTTATTATAAAAGATGGCAAAACTATCAATCTTTTAATATCTATACTTTATGTATGCCTTTCCTCCTATTAATCCTTACCCCTAAAACACATCTATTTTACAGACATTTTTCCATAATGAATGTGTCTCTTTCTTGCATTATTTTCAACAGCATACAAACACGAGTTGTATCACCCACCAAAAATTTGTGTATGCTTGGGGAGCAGACTGCATTATTACTCCCAAGTAATCACTTCTTCCTTAGAGGACAAGTACACTACCTTCCCATCACCATGAGAAGTGCAGCATCTTCTGTAGAAGGAAGATACACCTCTACGTCAGTGACACTGAGCTTAGTCACATAACTTGCTTTGGTCAATAGAATGTGAACAAATATAAAGTATGACAAGTGCAAGCTGAAGACTTCAAACATAGCACAGATCTGCTTCTTGCTCCTTCCTTCTTCCCTCAAGAAAGAATATTCTGGATTGGGAGAGTTCTGTCAGCCTGTGTCCAGAAATCAGAAGACCTCATAGTGCAGAACCCTGGCTCACGCTAGCTGTGAAGGTAAAAGTGGCTCAGTTGTGTCTGACTCTTCGCTGCCCCATGGACTATACAGTCCATGGAATTCTCCAGGCCAGAATACTGGAGTGGGTAGCCTTTCCCTTCTCCAGGGGATCTTTCCAACGCAGGGATCAAACCCAGGTCTCCCACATTGCAGGCAGATTCTTTACCAGCTGAGCCACAGGGGAAGCCTGACAGGTAATATAGCCAAGTTTTCTTGTGATTTTAGTTGGTTTTGTCACTGAAGTATAACCCATTCACCATATTTCTCTGTTCTACCTCTTAGCAAAATTCTTGAAAAAACTCACCTAAATGAATATATTTCTGCTTTGCTTCTAGTCTCCTCTCAATCCTTTATAATTAGGTTTATTTCCCCCATCCCTATCCCAACTCCAATTCCACTGAAACCATTTTTATCGAGGTGTCTTCCACACTTCTAAGACAAATGATTACTTCGTTATGCTCATCTGGCCTGACCTCTCAGCAGCATGTAGCACAGTTGTCCAGTCCACTTCTCTTGAAATATTCCCATCTCTTGATTTCTTCCAATTTGCCTTCCACCTCAATGGTCATCCCTTCTCAACCAGTTTTGCTAGTTTCCTCTCCCTTTTCAATCACTGAAGTATGAGTTCAGGAAGGCCTATTCTTCATCTTTTCTGTCTAAATATTCTCCCAAATGACCTCATCTGGACCCTGATTTTAAACACAGTCTGTATGAAACAATCCTCTAGCCCCAACCTGAAGGTTTAGCTCAAAGCTCATCTATCTTATTACCTTCTTGACATCTTCATCTGTGAGTCCTACAGGCATTTCAACTGAAACTTAGAAAAATAGGACTGTTATTTTTTCCTAACTTTCAGATCTTTCCCTTCCACAATCTTTCCAATTTTAGTTCACAGTCACTGTTATGGACTGAATTTTGTTCTCTATTGTAATGGTAACAGGAGCTGGGGCCTTTGGAAGACAACTAGGTTATGAGAGTAAAGGCCTCATGAGTGAGGTTAGTACTCTTACAAGAGGAGACACAAGACAGCTTGCATCCTCTCTCTCTCTCCCATGTGAGGATGCAAGGAGAAGACAGCTGTCTGCAAACTGGGAAAAGTGTCTTCAGCAGACACCGGCTCTCACAGAGCTCTGACCTTGGACTTTCAAGCCTCCAGAACTGCAAGAAATATTATTATTTAAGCCACCCAGCCTGTGGCCTTTTACTATAGAAGCCCAAGCTAAGACAATTTTTACACACATAGCTTATTAAGCCAAAAACCAAGATCAGAGTGCTATGTCTACAACCCAAGGAACACCAAAGATTGCCAGCAAACCATCAGAAGATAGGTAAGAGGCATGGAACAAATTCTTCCTGACAGATCTCAGAAGAAGCCAATGCTGCTGACACTTCATCTCTTACTTCTGGCCCCCCAAGACTGTAAGACAATACATCTCTGTAATTTAAGCCCTACCAGTTTGTAATACTCTCTTACAGCAGTCCTATCAAAGGAATGCAAGTCTCCATCTTGCCAAGTTGTTGGTAGATTCAATCACAACCACTAGGGCCATTCTCCCTACCCTCTGTCTCATTCTCTAGACGTCTTTCCAGGTTCCAGTGTGATAACTGGGTCAAGCCAAGGAGGTAATATGGGGGAAGTGAGTCTAGGAAAAAATAATCACCATTGACTAGCTTACCTATAGATTCCACAGTCTGGACACACCACCATTATCTTCTGAGATCCCACCACATGGCTTGCCACTAAACTTCAGGGTACTGGTCTCTGATATACTTGGACCCATCAACCTCTGCCTCATTCCCATTCCAGGGAAGTTCTCATCTCTCTCTTTGTTCTGCCCCTTCTCAATGAGAATCATAAAAACCAAGTAGGAAAACTGACTTCAAGCAGCCTCTGTGCCAGGCCTAATAAATGTCCCTGAGAGGAAGAACAAAAAAGACTTGGGCACGTTATACAAGGGGCTTCCCAGGTAGCACACAGTAGTATAGAATCTGCCTGCCAATGTGGGAGATGTGAGATTCCCTGGAGTAGGAAATGACAACCCATCCAGTATTTCTGCCTGGAAAATTCCATAGACAGAGGAGCCTGATGGGTTACCATCCATGGCGTTGCAAAGAGATGGACATGACTAAACATGTATGCATACACCTTCTAAAAAGAGAGACCAAAATTTTGTAAATATCACACATACAGCTCCCAATCATTCTAATTTATCCTGCCAAAGCAGAGATGTCAGGCAAGACTTATTTAACCAGGTTATAGCTTCACAATGATAGTATCATACCAAGATGATCACCCTGTGATGAGCTCACAACTAGAATCCAGTTGTCCCATAATCTGAATACCAACTGAGCCATAATGTTGTATGTCATTCAAAGGAATAAGCTGCAGAACAGAAATAATTCAAGTTGTTTCTTGAAACCCAAGCATTTCATTAGTCTCCTCCCATGCTGTTTCCTCTTCTCTTACCATCTCATTTTTGAATTTTTAGCAAGCAGTATACAATTATAAGAGATCAAATGGCGTGCTCTACATTAGTAAGTTTTCTCAGCCATTTTTGTTCTCTGCTTACAGAAACTTCCTACTTACTGTAGATTTCAAACCTCTCTGTTTCAGGAAATAAATCTGGTTGCTGCCTAATGGTACATTCATTATAATGCTGTTGTTTCTGAGAAGAAAGTTGTCTAAGGTAATTAAATAAGAGCTGAGTAGGTTTCTATTGAAGCAGAAATGCATAGCCCACTGCTTTTCCTATTGATAAAAGAAATTTTTCTCAATAAAACAATTTGGTATGGATAATGTAAACTGGACTTTTGTCATGTTCATTAGTTATCTTCTGCATGACTACACTATTATTTCCCATTTTCTTGTTGGAATTTGGCATTCAGTGTTACAAAAGAAGTAAAGATGTATGTATCGTTCTCATACAAGGAAACATCTTTTGGATAGGAACCTCATGTATGTTTCTTAGTAGTGCTACCAGCAGATGTACTATAACTACGAAGAAGGGTGTGGTCTATTGTATTTTATGGCTCTTCTTATTGTTCCATTAATACCTGTAAAGTATATGTTACATTATTTCATTTAAAATGGACATAAGAAGAAGGAAAAATTACTGGAAACTTGAATATTTTCCCACAGTAACTCTCCACAGTAGGTTTAAGTAAACTGCATCTCAATCCCCTATTCTACAAGAATAAGCTGCA
The DNA here is from genome assembly GCF_023091745.1 of Budorcas taxicolor. Classification (NCBI taxonomy): domain Eukaryota; kingdom Metazoa; phylum Chordata; class Mammalia; order Artiodactyla; family Bovidae; genus Budorcas; species Budorcas taxicolor. Next base: position 38,180,063 of record NC_068910.1, read on the forward strand.
GGAAATTTGAACATTACTCCTACTGTGTAGAATTACAAGGAGGAATTCTATAGCTAGAACTGAAAAGTTGCAGCATTTAAATGTTAGTGGTCTACATATTAGGTCCAAATTGCTCTAAATCCGTTGCCCTCAGAGTTGAGATGAATTTCCAACTGCTCTTGATTTGAGGGTCGTCACATATCACCAGAAAGATTGGGAGTCATGGGTATAAAGAAGAATTAAAGAAGTTTTTACTAAAATATCAAAGATTATAAAAGTTTTTTAACATCATCAAATCATTTCCAATGTACAAAGAGTATGCTATAGAATGATGAATTTCCAGAATGAACTAAAGATAAGTTCTGATATTAGTCCATATTCAAAGTGATACTGATAAGATCTATGACACACTGTCACTTTTGGAAAATGTTGCAAGCTTTGAAGATAACAGCATTGGATGCCCTCTTGGCAATGACATAGCATTGAGCAGTGATAATGTAGCTTAAATGTTGGTGTAATTAATAAAGCAGTAGCATCCCTGATGACTTCCTCCATCTTTCACATTAATACCTTGCAGACAGCAGAGTTCTATGACCTTCTTCTGTACTGGGGAGACAATAATCCAGATTTTGGAGCTGCAAAGGATGACAGAGATCATCTTTTCTGAACACACTCATTTTAGAGTTGTGAAGACCAAGCCACAGAAAGGTTAAGTGACCTATTTGAGCTCATAGAGCCAACTGTCTACAGAGCAGAAGCAAAGGTTCTGTCTCCTGACTCCCAACTCTATCTACTACCTCTTCAAAAAGGTGTTTTCCACTAAAATATTTCTTTACATGGCAAAGGGAGCGCTCTGACTTGAAAGAAATTTCACACACCAAGGACCAAGTGGAGAAAGCATGCTGAAAGACAGGAGCCCTTCATGAACCCCTTAAACAACGTCTGTAGGGAGCTGCTTTCCCTCTTCTTGGGTAAGACCAGCTGTGCTGAGGGAAGTCATTGATGAGCATGAGGAAACCTCTCACCTGACAATAGTCTGCAGGAATCTCCTCTGTGCCATATCGTCCACACTCTTCCTGCTTCCTTTTAAAACGCAAAGTATCTTTACACTTCCTTTTTTTCCTCAAGGGGAATCAACACAATCATTATATTAAGGCCCCACTGGAAGCTACCACTGTGTAAAAGCAACAACAATAAAGTTTCAAATTGATCATTTCTAGTTGCTGAAAGAAGAAAAGAATAGGTTTTCCCTTCTTGATTATGTTCATTATCATAGACTTCAATTTGTCTCAAATTACAAGGAAAAGTAGATTGAAATCCACAGCTGGATCCCCAGGTGTAACGTTTCATTTTTTAAAATCAATATGAAATTGAAGTCATTTTTTGTTAAGTATTTTTGGCTCCAGCCCTAAAGTACTTAGGCTATTATGCTGCATTTAGCCATCAAGATAGTTGATCATATTCAGCTTATACTTGCTTTTATGTCCAGTCTTTATTTCCTATATAACCATAAGGCTCTGAATGTCAGTAGTTTTGAGAGCTTCTGGGCTGTCAAAAACCTATATATAGTTTGCTCAGGTCTGAGTATTTATGATTGTTTTTCTGGGTCTATATCTTACAAAGACCAATCAAGGGTGAATCAGATCATCGAGATACTTCTGGGAGGGGAAATGGGAAAAAATAGATATGGTGTTTAGAAAAGAGGTAAAAACCACAAAGATCTGTCTATTCAGATTGACCATCTTCATCATTCTAGTTTCAGGTATAATCATTCAGTTTCTGAAACAGTACATAGAGTTACATGAAAGTCAGAGCCAGAAGGAACCTAAAATGCCAGAGCTAGAGGAAACTAAGTAAGCAGCTAATTCACCTTCATTATTTTACAAATGACACAACTAAAGCCTAAAGAAAAGAAATGATTAGACCTATATCACAACCTAACTCACAGAGGTGGAATTCAAAACCATATGTCCTAATTGGATTTCTATTTTTTAGAACACTGAAATCTTACTTAAGGTTTTCCCCAAAGACTAGCATGAGAAAAGGACTGAATGTAGGTGGTGTATTTTGGAAGTAAACACAAAAAATAGGAGCAAAGAAACAGGAAGAGGAGGCAGGGAAGGAGGAAAAAAATGCAGCACTGATTCTGATACTACTGTGGACTCCTAGGGTCCATTCCCATGGCAGACTCTCTAGAATTAGAGATTGTGCCAAATAAATGTGAGTGCATAGGATGGAAAGCTAGGGAACTTATGTATTATCCCTGGTTTGCATAAGTTTGCCTAAATTCTCAGGCTGCCTATATGTATGCTAAGCAAACCAAGTGACTTGACAGAATCCCTGACACAGAAAGGCAGACAGACAAAGCAGGATGCTTGATTTGGGCCACATAAAGCAAATTTGCCATTACAGCTATAGTTGAAATCAAGTTTAACTAGGGATTGTGTCACAGGCCATGAAAAGGTCTACTACAAGTGGGCTTTAATCTATGTTGCTTTAGGGTTGGTCTCCTTAGAGTCTCCAGGAGTTGCTGAGGGAGGCCTGGGAAAAGACATATGGTAAGATTTGAGGGATTCTATTTCTGTTCCATTCAGAGCAGACCTCTAATTATCTATTTTATACTTTAGGGGCTTTACATGGGATATCACTTGAAAGAGGAAGTGGGTCTTTACTTGTGTATTAGCCACAATTCTTTAGTTGTAACACACAAACCAAATCAAATTAGCTTGAGGAAAAAAAAGTTCACATAATTAAGTCAAGGGTTGGTCTGGAACTTCAGGTACAGTTGGAGTCAGGGTTCAGACAAAGTTGTCTTGACATTATTTTACTTATGTGTCAGTCTCATGCTGTCCTACACACAGGGACTTCTATTGCAAAGGGAAAGACAGTGGCTGTCAACAGCTCCAGGGTTACATCATACCCCCTTAGCAACGCCATCAGGAAGAGAGAGCTTCTTCCTTCTAGAGTTCATACAGTCAGAGGAAAGGACTCAAACATCCTTCGTTCATCTGACACCTCTTAGACCAATCACTACTGCTGAGGACAGACATTTTAAGACTTTAGCATGCATCAAAGTCACCTTGTGGATTTGTCAAAGATACTCACTGTGCCCTCTCTCCAGAGTTTCTAACTTATTAAGTCTAGGATAAGAAAAAAAATAAACATTTTACACAAGGTCTATGTAATGCTGATAATGCTTATTCAGATATTGTACTTTGAGTACCACTTGCTACCAGGATAAGGGGTTGTTGTTTAGACACTAAGTCATATCTGAATCTGTTGTGACCCCATAAACTGTAGCCCACCAGGCTCTTCTGCCCAGGGGGTTTCCCAGGCAAGAATACTGGAGTGGGTTGCCATTTCCTTCTCTAGGGGATCTTCCCAACCCAGGGACTGAACCTGCGTCTCCTCTATTATCAGGTGGATTCTTTACCACTGTGTCACCAGGGAAGTTGCAAGGATAAGGTACTCTTAGTAAAATCAAATCACAAAGCAAGTACAGATTTCAAGTGGGTAGGGCTGGAAGAGACAGATTCCATGTCTTTCTGGGAAGAAGAGCAAAGACTTTGGCCACCTTTAATACACTATAGAAGACATGGTGAAGAGGTCTAACCTAAGTGGAATAGCACCTTAGAAAGGAATAGAAAAGAATAAAATAGGACATAAATATGTTAGGAAATGATGGCTGAGTTTTCTAAAACTAATGGAAGACGTCATACTAATAGATTCAAGAAGTCCTACAAACTCCCAGAAAAATACAAAGAAAATATTATCTAGACACATCATGGTAAAACTGCTAATAAAAGTAAAAAAGGAAAGAGAATATTTTAGAACTGCTAGAAAAAAATAACATATTACTTTCACTGAAACAATGATAATGGTGAAAGTGGCTTCTCAAAATAAGTGATAAAATCCAAGGGAAAAATGGAATGACATATATGCTAAAATACGGGAAAGGATATTCTTTCAAAGAAAGAGTAAAAAAGAAATGCTGTAATGATCAAATGATCCAAACACTGTAACAGAAATGAAGGATTTTTTTTTTTTTATGAAGGATGCTTTGATGGTTTCATGAGTAGACTGAAATCAACAGAAAAAGTAATAGAACTAAAAAGTTATAACAAGGTAGCAGGATACAACATCAGCATACAAAAGGAAATTCATTTCCTATATACTAGCAATGAACAAGTGGAATTTGAAATGAAAAACAACACATTTATACTAACGCCACAAAGAATTAAACACTTTGGTATAAATCTAACAAAGTATGTACCAGATCGATATGAGGAAGATTACAAAACACTGACAAAAGAAATCAAAGAACCAAATATAAACAATCAGAAATTCCATGTTCATTGATGAGAAGATTTGATATTATTAAGATACTAGTTCTCCTCAAATTGATCTATAGATTCACTGCAATCTTAACCAAAATCTCAGAAAGTTATTTTGTAGATACTGATAAACTGATTTTAAAGGTTATATGGGCTTCCCTGGTGGCTCAGAGGTTAAAGTGTCTGCCTGCAAGGCGGGAGACCTGAGTTCAATCCCTGGGTCAGGAAGAAGGAAATGGCAACCCACTCCAGTATTCTTGCCTGGAGAATCCCCTGGACGGAGGAGCCTGGTAGGTTACAGTCCACGAAGTCGCAAAGAGTCGGACAACTGAGCGACTTCACTAAAGGTTATATGGGGAGGCAGAAGAGTTAACTTAATATTAAAAAGAAACAATAAAGTCAGAGTAATAAAACTATTCAACTTCCTTATTTTCTATAAAGTTACAGTAATCAAGACAGTGTGCTATTAATAAAAGAATAGACAAATACATTACTGGAACAGAATAAAGAGCTCAGAAACAGACACATTAATATAGGCAACTAATCTTTGACACAGGACCAAAAGCAATACAATGGAGAAAAGACAGTCATTTGGACAAACAGTGATGGCACAACTGGACATAACATGCAAAAAAAAAATCTAGACACATACTTTTCACAAAATTAATGCAAAGTAGAAGACCCAAATGTAAATTGCAAAATTAGGAGAAAATCTAGATGACTTTCATGAAAGGAATAGTTGGTAACTTTAATTAAAATTAAAAACTTCTGCTCTGTGAAAGATACTGTCAAGACAATGAAAAGACAAGCCACAAATTATGAGAAAATATTTACAAAAGACACACCTGATAAAGGAATGTTATCCAAAATACACAAAGAATTCTTAAACTCAACAATAAGAAGACAAACAAGTTACTTTAAAAATAGGCCAAAAGACATTCATAGACACCTCAGCAAAGAAGGTATACAAGAGGCAAATATGCATATGAAAAGATGTTCAATATCATATGTCACTGGGGAATTGCAAATTAAAATAATAAGATACTACTACATATTTATTTTCGTTGTTTAGTCGCTCACTCATGTCCAGCTCTTTTGGGACCCCATGGACTGTAGCCCACCAGGCTCCTCTGTCCATGGGATTTCCCAGGAAAGATACTAGAGTGGGTTTCCATTTCCTTTTTCAGGGTATCTTTCCTACCCAGGGATTGATCCCATGTCTCCTGCATCGCAGGTGGATTCCCAGGTGACCACTGAGTCACCTGGGAGGCCCACACACATCTATAGAATGGCCCAAATCCAAAACACTGACAACAGCAAATGTTGATGACAGTGTGGAACAGCAGAAACTCTCATTTATTCCTAGTGGAATGCAAAATTATACAGACAGTTTAGGAGACAGTTTGAAAGATTAAAAAAAAAAAAAACTAAACTAAATATATTCTTAAGAGGTGACAAGAATACACAGAACTGTACAAAAAAGATCTTCATGGCCCAGATAATCACGATGGTGTGATCACTCACCTAGAGCCAGACATCTTGGAATGTGACATCAAGTGGGCCTTAGGAAGCATCACTATGAACAAAGCTAGTGGAGGTGATAGAAATTACAGTTGAGCTATTTCAAATTCTAAAAGATGATGCTGTGAAAGTGCCACACTCAATATGCCAGCAAATTTGGAAAACTCAACAATGGCCACAGGACTGAGAAAGGTCAGTTTTCATTCCAATCCCAAAGAAAGGCAATGCAAAAGAATGCTCAAACTACTGCACAGTTGCACTCTTCTCACATGCTAGTAAAATAATGCTCAAAATTCTCCAAGCCAGGCTTCAGCAGTATGTGAACCGTGAACTTCCAGATGTTCAAGCTGGTTTTAGAAAAGGCAGAGGAACCAGAGATCAAATTGCCAACATCTGCTGGATCATCAAAAAAGCAAGAGAGTTCCAGAAAAAATATCTATTTCTGCTTTATTGACTGTGCCAAAGCCTTTGACTGTGTGGATCACAATAAACTGTGGGAAATTCTGAAAGAGATGGGAATACCAGACCACCTGACCTGCCTTTTGAGAAATTTGTATGCAGATTAGGAAGGAACAGTTAGAACTGGACATAGAACAACACACTGGTTTCAAATAGGAAAAGGAGTATGTCAAGACTGTAAAACAGTTACCCTGCTTATTTAACTTATATGCAGAGAACATCATGGTAAATGCTGGGCTGGAGGAAGCACAGGCTGGAATCAAGATTGCTAGGAGAAATATCAATATCTGAGGAGATATGCAGATGACACTAGCCTTATGGCAGAAAGTGAAGAAGAACTAAAGAGCCTCTTGATGAAAGTCAAAGAGAAGAGTAAAAAGTTGGCTTAAAGCTCAACGTTTAGAACTAAGATCATGGCATCTGGTCCCATCACATCATGGCAAATAGATGGGGAAACAGTGGAAACAGTGGCTGGCTTTATTTTGGGGGTCTCCAAAATCACCACAGATGGTGACTGCAAGCCATGAATTTAAAAGACGCTTACTTCTTGGAAGGAAATTTATGACCAACATAAACAGTATATGATAAAGCAGAGATATTACTTTGCCAACAAAGGTCCATCTAGTCAAGGCTAGGGTTTTGGTTTTACCAGTATTCATGTCTGGATGTGAGAGTTGGACTAGAAAGAAAGCTGAGCGCTGAAGAATTGATGCTTTTGAACTGTGGTGTAGGAGAAGACTCTTGAGAGTCTTCTCTGCAAGGAGATCCAACCAGCCCATCCTATAGGAGATCAGTCCTGAGTGTTCATTGGAAGGACTGATGTGGAAGCTGAAACTCCAATATTTTGGCCACTTGATGTGAAGAACTGTCTCATTGGAAAAGACCCTAATCCTGGGAAAGATTGAAAGTGGGAGGAGAAGGGGATGACAGAAGATAAGATTTTGGATGGCATCACTGACTCAATGGATATGAGTTTGGGTAAACTCTGGGAGCTGGTGATGGACAGGGAGGTCTGGCGTGCTGCAGTCCATGGTGTTGCAAAGAGTCAGATATGACTGAGTGACTGAACTGAACTGAACTATATTATTTTCATATAATCTAGCAATAATGATCTTTGGTATTTACTCAGATGAGTTGAGAATTTACATCCAATCAAATCTTACATGTGTACATTCATAGCAGCTTTATTCATAACTGCCAAAATTTGGAAGCAACCATGATGCCCTTCAGTAGGTGAATGGATAAATTAACTATAGTACATCCAAAAATGGATTGTTATTCAGCACTAAAATGAACTGAGCTATCAAGCTGTGAAAAGATATGGAGGAAATGTAAATGCATATTACCAAGTAAAAGAAGCCAATCTGAAAAGATTACTTTCTCTAAGATTCTAACTATATGATATTCTAGAAAGGCAAAACTAGGGAGACAGTAAGATCAGTGGTTGTCAAAGGCTGAAAGGGAGGTTGGAATGAAGAGGCAGAACACAGAGGAGTTTCAGGACTGTGAAACTTTTCCGCATGATTTGATAATGGATACACACGTATTGTACAGCTGTAAATATCAACAGAATGTAAAAGACCAAGAATGAACCCTGCTATAAACTACAGACTTTGGGTGTCAACGTAGATTCATCAGTGTAAAAAATGTACCACTCTGGTTAGAGATGATGATAGTGGGGAACGTTTTGAGTGTATACGTACAGAGAATATATGAGAACTCCGTACTTTCTATTCAATTTTGCTGTTAATCTAAAAGAGCTCTAAAAATAAATCCTATTCAAAAGTATTGACGGGCTTTCCTGGTGGTCCACTGGTTAAGAATCTGCCTGCCAATGCAGAGGACATGAGTTCTATCCCTGATCCAGGAAGATCCTACATGCCATGGGGCAAAACTAAACCTGTGCACCACAACTTATGAAAGTGCATTCTAGAGCCAGTGTTCCACAACAAGGGAATGCACCATGATGAGAAGCTCGTGCAGTGCAACTAGAGAGCAGTCCCTGCTCACTGCAATTAGAAAAAGCCTGAGAAACAATGAAAACCCAGCACACCCACAAAAAAATAAACAAATTTTTAAAAAGTATTGAGATAAATTCATAAAATCTAATTAAATGGAAAACTATACAGTGTTCATAGACTAAAGCCTTAATATTACAAAAATATTTTCTATAAATCAGTCTATAGATTCAAAGTAATCCCAATCAAAATCTCAGCAAGCATTTTGAAAGCAACAACTGATAAGCTGCTTGTAAATTTTATATAGAAATTCAAAAGGCCAATATATATCCAGGAATACATTTTTAAATTTTTATTTAATTATTTTAATTGAAGGCTAATTACTTTACAATATTGTAGTAGTTTTTGCTATACATTGACATGAATCATCCATGGGTGTACATGTGAGCCCCATCCTGAACCCCGCTCCTACCTCCCTCCCCATCCTGTCCCTCAGGGTTGTCCCAGTGCACCGGCTTTGAGTGCCCTGTTTCATGCATTGAACTTGGACTGATGATCTATTTCACATATGGTAACATACATGTTTCAATGCTATTCTCTCAAATCATCCCACCCTAGCTTTCTCCCACAGAGTCCAAAAATCTGTTCTTTATATCTGCATCTCTTTTGTTGTCTCACATATAGGGTCATCATTACCATCTTTCTAAATTTCATATACATGCGTTAATATACTTTATTAGTTTTTCTCTTTCCGACTTTCTCATATGCGTAAGTCTACTCTGTATGTCTGCCTCTCCATCACTGCCCTGTACATAAATTCCTCAGCACCATTTTTCTAGATTCTGTATATGTGTTAAATATGATATTTATCTCTCTCTTTCTGACTCACTTCACTCTGTATAATGGGTTCTAGGTTCATCCATATCACCATAACTAGCTCAAATGTATTCTTTTTAATAGTTGAGTAATACTCCATTGTGTATATGTACTACAGCTTTCTTATCCGTTCATCTGCCCATGGACATCTAGGTTGCTTCCATGTCCTGGCTATTATAAACAGTGCTGCGATGAACATTGGGGCACACGTGTCTCTTTCAATTCTGGTTTCCTCGGTGTGTATGCCCAGCAGTGGGATTGCTGGGTCATATGGCAGTTCTATTTCCAGTTTTTTAAGGAATCTCCACACTGTTCTCCATAGTGGCTGTACTAGTTTGCATTCCCACCAACAGTGTAGGAGGGTTCCCTTTTCTCCACACCCTCTCCAGCATTTATTGCTTGCAGATTTTTGGATCGCAGCCATTCTGACTGGTGTGAAGTGGTACCTCATAGTGGTTTTGATTTGCATTTCTCTGATAATGAGTGATGTTGAGCATCTTTTCATGTGTTTGTTAGCCATCTGTATGTCTTCTTCAGAGAAATGTCTGTTTAGTTCTTTGGCCCATTTTTTGATTGGGTTGTTTATTTTTCTGGTATTGAGCTGCATGAGCTGCTTGCATATTTTTGAGATTAATTCTTTGTCAGCTGCTTCATTTGCTATTATTTTCTCCCATTCTGAAGGCTATCTTTTCACCTTGCTTATAGTTTACTTCATTGTGCAAATGCTTTTAAGTTTAATTAGGTTTCATTTGTTTATTTTTGCTTTTATTTCCATTACTCTGGGAGGTGGGTCATAGAGGATCCTGCTGTGATTTATGTCAGAGAGTGTTTTGCCTATGTTTTCCTCTAGGAGTTTTATACCTCTTTCAGGGACAGTTTTGTGGGATTGTTATTTTCCTTAAGGTGGGTGATAATTTCCTGTTTCTTGGTATGCCTTGTGCCTTTTTTGTTGAAAACCAGACGTTTGAATTTAATGATGTGATATCTCTGGAAATTAGATTCTTCCCCTTCCCCAAGTTTGGCTGGTTGTTTTGTTTGTTTGTGTATGTGTTAGTGCTATAGGCTGTCTCTGTGCCAAGTATCAGTCTGAAGTATACCTTCCCCTGGGCATGTGGGATCACTTTCTAATTTTCCCTGTCTATGTAGTTCCTTTTGAATGTCCCAATATTTAGTATCTAGCTCCCAGAAAAAGAGAAAACTGAAAGATGGAGGGAGAACAAGATGGTGCAAGAGTAGGTAGATGTGGATGGAGTACATCTCGGCATGGATACATCAGGAATACACCTTCAGACACAGAAGTGCATGCAGAACACCAGCTGAGAGCGGACATGAGTCCCTGACCAGAAGTAAAGAATATATAGAACCACGCAAAACTCGGTAGGATGAAGGAACTAGGAAAAACAGGAGTGTTAGGAGGACTGGACCTGCCCTCGGCAGGTGGGGGAACGGAAGCAGGGGTCCAGTCCCCACACCGGAGCAATTGTCTGAGTCAGAGGAGGAACATTTAAGGCTGAGAGTGAAACAGCTGATTTGTGGTAGCCTAAATAGAACGAGAATCAGACAGTCTTTGCTGCAGCCATACAAACCCCAGACAGGAACGTGGGTCCCCTGGAAGGTGCAGTGGCTGGGAGCTGGAGTTTGGGGATTGTGGAGTAATCCCAGGGCAACGGCTGCTGTTGACTGTGGAGAGACAGATCGAGGGGATGTGAGCAAGGAGATTGTTGTGGGAAATGCCTGTGGAGGAAAGCCGTGCAGCCATGGAAGCAAGGCAACACTGCTGTCATGCATAGGGGGCGGAGCTATCACCATAGCATCTCTCAGTCCACACACCAGCATCAGCAGCTGAACAACAGAGACGCTGGCCCATCAAATGCTTGACACACTGAAGTACAGAATAGGACCCCATCCAGGGTGCCCCTTTAAGTGCCTGACATGCCCATCTATAGAGTAGGACCCCAGCCAAGGGGGCCCATCTATGTGCCTGACACACCAAAAAACAGAGAAGGACTGCAGGCAAGGGAGCCCTCTAAGTGCCTGAACGGGCAGAGCTACAGAGAAAGCCTGGCCAGAGGCCTTCTGATCACCCGCTACAAGAGGCTCGAAAAAAGACTCTGATATGGCCATAACTCCTGTGGTGGAGGCAGTCCATGTCCCTGCACACTTGGCGCCGCCAGTGACCCTGCAAGCCAAGCAACTGTACCACCTTCACATAACTCTCACTGGAGAAGAGCTGCCACAGGCGAAAAAGCCTTGAGTCTGTGCGCGCAGGGCAACTTCAGTAGCGTCTGACTCTTTGTGACCCTATAGACTGTGGCCTGCCTGGCTTCTCTGCAAGGGAGGGGGGTTCTCCAGGGAAGAATACTGGAGGGTATTGGCCAACACTGGTTGCCATACCCTTCCAGAGCACTGTATTTCCTGCTGCTCTAGTCACCAACTCCCCTGAGAACCTGGTGCTGCCAGAACCCCTGCGACTCAAGTAGCTGCCCCACCTCCACACGTGGTCCTGAGAGAGGCAAACCCAGGCCCTCCAGGGTAGTCTCAGGAGCAAACCCCAGTGGACGATCCACATGCAGAGGTGGAAGTAAAACCACAGTTGAAACCCAGGGGCAGTGTGGCTAAGGAAGAAGACCCAGAACCTTCCCACCAGCTGTACAAGCTGCAGATAAAATCCACATGATCAACTAGCCAGACTCTGTTTCTACGGAATATATGAAAGGACAGTGAGAGCTCCTACAAAAGAAATCACACTCGTTCTGATAGCTGTGGACACTGGAGACGAGAACACACAGGAGTAGGACCAGATTAGAATCTGAGTGGCCCCCATGGCAGGTCCAGAGATCAGCAGTGTTGGAGGGCATCCTAGGGAGGTGAGGTAGACTGACTCCCAGCAAGGAAAAGGACTCTGACAGCAGTGACTCAAAAAAAACATATATTATTCTTATGTTTTGACTTGTTCTGTTGATTCTTTTGGATTCCACTCATCCCCCCCACCCCGTTGTAGTGGTCAATTTTATTGGTACTATGAAATCTAATTAAATTTTGAACTTTTTTTTTTTCTCAGTCACATTTTTTATTGTTATTATAAACCTCTGCCTCTATATTGGGCTTTTGCAGTTTTGTGGAATTTCCCTTTTTCTTTTTTCTCTTTTTTTAAACCTATTATTGTTTTTTCTACATTTACTCCTTTGTTTGCTTTTCCCGTTGCAGTTAATCTTTAATGAATATAAATCTTCTTTATCTACCTCTATTTAACTTTGCATATCTATTTTTCTTTCTTTTCCTCTCAACATATTTGTTAGTTTTATTTTCATTGCTTTGTTCTGCAGTTGGCACCTTGCTTTTGTTTTCTTTTCCAGTTTGTGCTTTAGTTAGTTTTGTTTGAGTAGATATAATTTTTGGTTACGTTTGTTCACAGGGTGAATATATTGTACTTTATTTTTGTTGGACTGTTTTGATTTTGCTGTGGGTGTGTCTGCATATGTGTATATTTAGTCACATTTTTTATTGTTGTTATAAACTTCTGTCTCTACATTGGGCTTTTGAAGTTCTGTGGAATTTTCCTTTTTTTATTTTTCTTCGTTTTTTTTCCTCTCTGTTTTTATAATTTTAACTTTAAATTTTTTAAACCTATTATATTTTTTATACATCAATTATTTTCTTTGCCTTTCCTACTGTTCTTTTCCACATGCAGTTAAACTTTAATGTATATAAACCTTCATCTACCTCTATTTAACTATGCATATCTATTCTTTCTTTTCTTTCTTTCCTTTCCTCTTAATATATTTGTTAGTTTTGTTTTCATTGCTTTATTCCCCACTTGACATCTTGCTGTAATTTTCCTTTACATTTTGTGTTTTAGTTAATTTGGCTCTTAACTGCTAAATATTTTTTATTTCCTTTGTTTCCCAGGTCAAACTACTGTATTCTATTTTTGCTGGATTGTTTCAACTTCGCTCATGGGTGGATATGTATATGTGTATATTCCATTATTTTAATTATTATTTGTCTGATTTTGTAACATCCATTTGTCTGGGGTTCATCTTTGGCTTCTCATTTTTGGATATTTGTTTTAGTCTCACTTAATGCCATAACAAACCATTGTGTAATCTTTGTTCCTGACCAGAGATCAAGCCCTGAGCCCTTGGAGTGGGAGCACTAAATTCAAGATCCTAGACTACTAGAGAACTAACCCTAGGGAGTATTAAATAGTGAGAACTCACACAAAGGAAACCACTTGAATACAACATCCAGCATCACCCAACTACTAGTAGCACCCTGGGCAGGACACTTCATCTAAATAACAAACAAAACAAAAATACAAAGACAATCATTAGCAGACAGGACTTCCACCTCACTGAGCCTTGCACATCAGAGAAAAATCAAACAAACAAATAAAAATTCAGCACAAATCTCATCCTATATGAAGCTTACACAAACCACTGGACCAACCTTAGGAGGACAGAAACCAAAAGAAAGAAAGAATTCAACCTTGAAGCCTGGGAAAAGGGGCCCTCAAACACAATAAGTTAAAAAAATGAAAAGGCAGAGAAATACTACACAATTGAAGGAACAAACTAGAAACACAGAAGTCCAAATAAATGAAAAGGAAATAGGCAAACTACTGGAAAAAGAATTCATAATGATGATAGTAAAGATGAACAAAAACCTTGAAAATAAAATGGAGAAAATGCAAGAATCAATCAACAAAGACCTGGAAGAATTAAAGAATAAACATACAGAGATAAACAACACAATTACCAAAATTAAAAATACTCAAGAAGGAATCACTAGCAGAATATCTGAAGCAGAAGAATGAATCAGTGAGCTGGAAGATAAAATAATGGAAATAACTGCTGGAGAACAGAATAAAGTAAAAAGAATGAAAAGAATTTAGGATAGTCTCTGAGACCTCTGGGACAATATCAGATTCACCAACATTTGAATTACATTTGAATCAGTTCTGATGAGATGGATGAAACTGGAGCCGATTATACAGAGTGAAGTAAGCCAGAAAGAAAAACACCAATACAGTATACTAACACATATATATGGAATTTAGAAAGATGGCAATGACGACCCTGTATGCAAGACAGCAAAAAAGACACAGATGTGTATAACGGACTTTTGGACTCAGAGGGAGAGGGAGAGGGTGGGATGATTTGGGAGAATGGCATTCTAACATGTATACTATCATGTAAGAATTGAATCGCCAGTCTATGTCCGATGCAGGATACAGGATGCTTGGGGATGGTGCACGGGGATGACCCAGAGAGATGTTATGGGGAGAGAGGTGGGAGGGGGGTTCATGTTTGGGAACGCATGTACACCTGTGGTGGATTCATGTCAATGTATGGCAAAACCAATACAGTATTGTAAAGTAAAATAAAGTAAAAATAAAAATTTAAAAAAAAATTGCAGAGGAAGGAACACTTCCAAACTCATTCTATGAGGCCACCATCACCCTGATACCAAACCCAGACAAAAACAACACAAAAAAAGAAAACTACATGCCAATATAACTGATGAACATAGATGCAAAAATCCTCAACAATATTTTAGCAAACAGAATTCAGCAACACAACACAAAGCTTATACACCATGATCAAGTTGGATTTATTCCAGGAATGCAAGGATTCTTCAATATATGCAAATCAGTCAGTATGATACACCATATTAACAAATTGAAAGATAAAGCCATATGATCTTCTCAGTGGATGCAGAAAAGGCCTTTGACAAAATTCAGCACCCATTTATGATTAAATCTCTTCAAAAAGTGGACCTAGAAGGAACCTACCTCAACATAGAAAAGGCCATATATGATAAGCCTACTGCAAACATTATTCTCAATGGTGCAAAACTGAGAGCATTTCCCCTAAGATCAGAAACAAGACAAGGGTGTCCACTTTCACCTCTATTAATCAACATAGTTCTGGAGGTCCTAGCTACAGGAACCAGAGAAGAAAATAAATAAATAAATAAAAGGAATCCAGATTGGAAAAGAAGTTAAGCTCTCACTGTTTGCAGGTGACATGATACTGTACATAGAAAACCCCAAAGATATATCAAAATTTTACTACAGCTAATCAGTGAATTTAGCAAAGCTGCAGGATACAAAATCAATACACAGAAATCACTTGCATTTCTATATATTAACAATGAAAAATCAGAAAGAGAAATTAAGGAATCAATCCCATTCACCATTGCAACAAAAAGAATCAAATATCTAGGAATAAACTTACCTAAGGAGACAAAAGAACTGTATACAGAAAATTATAAGACACTAGTGAAAGAAAACAAAGACGACATAAACAGATGCCATGTTCCTGGGTAGGAAGAATCAATACTATGAAAATGACTACTCTACCAAATGCAATCTACAGATTGAATGCGACCACTATCACATTACCAGAACAAAAAAGTCTCAAAATTTATATGGAAACACAAAAGACCCCAAATAGCCAAAGCAGTCTTCAGAAAGAAGAATGGAGTTGGAGGAATCAACCTTCCTGACTTCAGATTATAGTACAAAGCTTCAGTCATCAAGACAGTATGATACTGGCACAAAAACAGAAATATAGACAATTGGAAAGAGATAGCAAGTCCAGAAATAAACCCATGCACCTATGGGTACCTTATTTTTGACAAAGGAGGCAAGACTATACAACAGGGCAAAGACAGTCTCTTCAATAAATGGTGCTGGGAAAACAGGACAGCTACATGCAAAAGAATGAAATTAGAACACTTCCTAACACCATAACAAAGATAAACTCAAAATGGATTAAAGACCTAAATTTAAGACCACAAACTATAAAACTCTTAGAGGAAAACGTAGGCAGAACACTCAATGACATAAATCAGAGCAAGATCCTCTATGACCTCCTAGAGTAATGGAAACAAAAACAAAAGTAAACAAGTGGGACCTGATTAAATGTAAAAGCTTTTGCACAGCGAAGGAAACTATAAGCAAGGTGAAAAATGGACAACATGGAAGAAATGGACAAATTCTTAGAAAAGTACAATTTTCCAAAACTGAACCAGGAAGAAATAGAAAATCTTAACAGACCCATCACAAGCACGGAAATTGAAACTGTAATCAGAAATCTTCCAGGAAACAAAAGCCCAGGTCCAGACGGCTTCACAGCTGAATTCTACCAAAAATTTAGAGAAGAGCTAACACCTATCCTACTCAAACTCTTCCAGAAAATTGCAGAGGAAGGTAAACTTCCAAACTCATTCTATGAGGCCACCATCACCCTAATACCAAAACCTGACAAAGATGTCACAAAAAAAGAAAACTACAGGCCAATATCACTGATGAACATAGATGCAAAAATCCTCAACAAAATTCTAGCAATCAGAATCCAACAACACATTAAAAAGATCATACACCATGACCAAGTGGGCTTTATCCCAGGGATGCAAGGGTTCTTCAATATCCACAAATCAATCAAAGTAATTCACCACATTAACAAATTGAAAAATAAAAACCATATGATTATCTCAATAGATGCAGAGAAGGCCTTTGACAAAATTCAACATCCATTTATGATAAAAACTCTCCAGAAAGCAGGAATAGAGGGACCATACCTCAACATAATAAAAGCTATATATGACAAACCCACAGCAAACATTATCCTCAATGGTGAAAAATTGAAAGCATTTCCCCTAAAGTCAGGAACAAGACAAGGGTGTCCACTTTCACTGCTACTATTCAACATAGTTCTGGAAGTTTTGGCCACAGCAATGAGAGCAGAAAAAGAAATAAAAGGAATCCAAATTGGAAAAGAAGAAGTAAAACTCTCACTGTTTGCAGATGACATGATCCTCTACATGGAAAACCCTAAAGACTCCACCAGAAAATTACTAGAGCTCATCAATGAATATAGTAAAGTTGCAGGATATAAAATCAACACACAGAAATCCCTTGCATTCCTATACACCAATAATGAGAAAGTAGAAAAAGAAATTAAGAAAACAATTCCATTCACCATTGCAACGAAAAGAATAAAATACTTAGGAATATATCTACCCAAAGAAACTAAAGACCTATATATAGAAAACTATAAAACACTGATGAAAGAAATCAAAGAGGACACTAATAGATGGAGAAATATACCATGTTCATGGATCGGAAGAATCAATATAGTGAAAATGAGTATACTACCCAAAGCAATTTACAAATTCAATGCAATCCCTATCAAGCTACCAGCCATATTTTTCACAGAACTAGAACAAATAATTTCAAGATTTGTATGGAAATGCAAAAAACCTCGAATTGCCAAAGCAATCTTGAGAAAGAAGAATGGAACTGGAGGAATCAACTTGCCTGACTTCAGGCTCTACTACAAAGCCACAGTCATCAAGACAGTATGGTACTGGCACAAAGACAGACATATAGATCAATGGAACAAAATAGAAATCCCAGAGATAAATCCACACACATATGGACACCTTATCTTTGACAAAGGAGGCAAGAATATACAATGGAGTAAAGACAATCTCTTTAACAAGTGGTGCTGGGAAAACCGGTCAACCACTTGTAAAAGAATGAAACTAGATCACTTTCTAACACCGCACACAAAAATAAACTCAAAATGGATTAAAGATCTAAATGTAAGACCAGAAACTATAAAACTCCTAGAGGAGAACATAGGCAAAACACTCTCAGACATAAATCACAGCAGGATCCTCTATGATCCACCTCCCAGAATTCTGGAAATAAAAGCAAAAATAAACAAATGGGATCTAATTAAAATTAAAAGCTTCTGCACAACAAAGGAAAATATCAGCAAGGTGAAAAGACAGCCTTCTGAATGGGAGAAAATAATAGCAAATGAAACAACTGACAAACAACTAATCTCAAAAATATACAAGCAACTTATGCAGCTCAATTCCAGAAAAATAAACGACCCAATCAAAAAATGGGCCAAAGAACTAAATAGACATTTCTCCAAAGAAGACATACGGATGGCTAACAAACACATGAAAAGATGCTCAACATCACTCATTATCAGAGAAATGCAAATCAAAACCACTATGAGGTACCACTTCACACCAGTCAGAATGGCTGCGATCCAAAAATCTGCAAGCAATAAATGCTGGAGAGGGTGTGGAGAAAAGGGAACCCTCCTACACTGTTGGTGGGAATGCAAACTAGTACAGCCACTATGGAGAACAGTGTGGAGATTCCTTAAAAAATTGCAAATAGAACTGTCATATGACCCAGCAATCCCACTGCTGAGCATACACACCTAGGAAAACAGAATTGAAAGGGACACATGTACTCCAATGTTCATCGCAGCACTGTTTATAATATCCAGGACATGGAAACAACCTAGATGTCCATCAGCAGATGAATGGATAAGAAAGCAGTGGTACATATACACAATGGAGTATTACTCAGCCGTTAAAAAGAATGCATTTGAATCAGTTCTGATGAGATGGATGAAACTGGAGCCGATTATACAAAGTGAAGTAAGCCAGAAAGAAAAACACCAATACAGTTTACTAACACATATATATGGAATTTAGAAAGATGGCAATGACGACCCTGTATGCAAGACAAGAAAAAAGACACAGCTGTGTATAATGGACTTTTGGACTCAGAGGGAGAGGGAGAGGGTGGGATGATTTGGGAGAATGGCATTCTAACATGTATACTATCATGTAAGAATTGAATCGCCAGTCTATGTCTGACGCAGGATACAGCATGCTTGGGGCTGGTGCATGGGGATGACCCACAGAGATGTTATGGGGAGGGAGGTGGGAGGGGGGTTCATGTTTGGGAACACATGTAAGAATTAAAGATTTTAAAATTAAAAAAATAAAAAACTATAAAAAATAAAACACACACACACACACACACACACAAAGAAAAAGACAACCTTCAGAATGGGAGAAAATAATAGTAAGCGAAACAACTGACAAAGGATTAATCACCAAAATATACAAGCAGGTCATACAACTCAGTGCCAGAAGAACAAACAACCCAATCAAAAAGTGGGAAAAAGACTTAGGCATTTCTCCAAAGAAGACATACAGATGGATAATAACACATGAAAAGATGCTCAATATTTCGCATTATTAGAGAAATACCAGTCAAAACCACAATGAGATATCACCTCACACTGATCAGAATGGCCATCATCAAAAAGTCTACAAAAAATAAATACTGGAGAAGGTGTGGAGAAAAGGGAATGCTCTTGCACTGTTGGTGGGAATGTAACTTGATATAGCCACTGTAGAAGATGGTATGGAGATTCCTTAAAAAAATACTAGGAATAGAACCACCATATAACCCAGCAATCCCACTCCTAGGCATATACCCTGAGGAAACCAAAATTGAAAAAGACATATGTTTCCCATTGTTCACTGCAGCATTATTTACAATAGCTAGAACATGGAAGCAACCTAGATGTCCATCAACAGCTGAATGGATAAAGAAATTGTGGTACACATACACAAGGGAATATTACTCAGCCATTAACAGAACACATTTGAGTCAGTTCTGATGAGGTGGGTGTACCTAGAACCCATTATAAAGAGTGAAGTGAGTCAGAAAGAGAAAGATAAATATCATATTCTAACACATATATTTGGAATCTAGAAAAGTGGTACTGAAGAATTTATGTACAGGGCAGTAATGGAGAAACAGACATAGAGAATAGACTTATGGACATAGGGAGAGAGGAGGAGAAGGTGAGATGTATGGAAAGAGTAACATTGAAACTTACATTACCATATGTAAAAATTCCAACAGGAATTTGCTATATGGTTCAGGACACTCAAACAGGGGCTTTGTATCAACCTAGAGGGGTGGGATGGGGCAGGAGATGGAAGGGAGGTTCAAAAGGGAGGGGATATAAGTAAACCTATGCTTGATTCATACTGAGGTTTGACAGAAAACAACAAAATTTTATAAAGCAGTTATACTTCAATAAAAAAATAAAAAAGAAAGACAGAAGGAGGAAGGGCCCTAAAGTGCCCTGGGAGTCACTTCATACAGAAGGGGAGGCATTGCAACAATGAGGAGAGGTACAGCAACAGTGGTCACCTACCCCTTCTGTCTGCACCTCTGTGATCAGAAGCAGCAGAGTACAGATTCCCAGATACTTTTTGCTCACTCTGGCTCCTGAAAGTTGTGGGCAGGTTGCTCCAGGCACACTTGCATAGCTGCCTGCTACAGGACTAAGGGTGGAGGATGTGAAGCTGCAACTATGCTAAGAGCTGAAATGGACCAAAATTAGCCACAGTTTACTATTCAAGTCTTACCCTGAAGGATGCAAGCCTTCAGTACACCCTAGTGTTCCAAAATAGTTATATCAGACAGATTCAACTAGTATTATTGTTTAGATTGGGAGACAGATTCTTGATGTTTCCTATTCTGCCACCTTCCCAGAATTCTCCCTCCAGGAATAACTTGAATAATACAAAGCTGGAGGACTTATACTACCGGACATGAAGATCTATGAGAAATGACAGTAATTATATTTTGGCCTAAGGACAAACAGATATACCAACAAAAGACAATAGGAACTGTGTCTCACACATACATGACTACTTGATATAACTGTAGATCTAAATACAAGAGATGCACCATAGAGATCTAGGATATATCACTGGAAAATATTTTTGTAGCTTTAGAGTAGTCAAAGATTTTCTAAACAGGACACAGGAAGCACTAACTGTAAAGGAAAAGATTGATGAAGTAAACTACATTACAATTAAGCACCTCTGTTCATTAAAGAAATATCTACAAGGTAAGCCACAGAGCAGGAAATATTATTTTTAATATATGTAAAAATTTTAGAGAGCATATATAAAAGGTCTTCTGCAGAAAAAATAATGATAGTAATAAAACAGAAAGAATGAAGGGATGGGGCCAAAGCAAAACAACATCCAGTTGTGGATGTGACTGGTGATAGAAACAAGGTTAGATGCTGTAAAGAGCAATATTGCATAGGAACCTGGAATGTTAGGTCCATGAATCAAGGCAAATTGGATGTGGTCAAACAGGAGATAACAAGAGTGAACATCAACATTCTAGGAACTGGCGAACTAAGATGGACTGGAATGGGTGAATTTAACTCAGATGACCATTATATCTACTACTGTGGTCAGGAATCCCTTAGAAGAAATGGAGTTACCATCATAGTCAACAAAAGAGTCTGAAATGCCCTACTTGGATGCAATATCAAAAACGACAGAAATGATCTTTGCTCGTTTCCAAGGCAAACCATTCAATATCACAGTAATCCAAGTCTATGCCCTGACCAGTAACGCTGAGGAAGCAGAAGTTGAACAGTTCTATGAAGACCTACAAGATCTTCTAAAACTAACACCCCAAAAAGATGTCCTTTTCATTATAGGGGACTGGAATGCAAAATTAAGAAGTCAAGAAACACCTGGAGTAACAGAAAAATTTGGCCTTGGAGTACAGAATGAAGCAGGGCAAAGGCTAATAGAGTTCTGCAAAGAGAACGTACTGGTCATAGCAAACACCCTCTTCCAATGACACAAGAGAAGACTCTACACATGGACATCACCAGATGATCGACACCAAAATCACATTGATTATATTCATTGCAGCCAAAGATGGAGAAGCTCTACACAGTCAGCAGAAACAAGACCGGGAGCCAACTGTGGCTCAGATCATGAACTCCTTATTGCCAAATTCAGACTTAAATTGAAGAAAGTAACCCATTCAGGTATGACCTCAATCAAATTAATTATGACTATACAGTGGAAGTGAGAAATAGATTTAAGGGATTAGATCTGATAGAGTGCCTGATGAACAATGGATGCAGGTTCGTTATATTGTACTGGAGACAGGAATCAAGACCATCCCCAAGAAAAAGAAATGCAAAAAAGCAAAATGGCTGTCTGAGGAGGCCATTTCACAAATAGCTGTGAAAAGAAGGGAAGCGAAAAGCAAAGGAGAAAAAGAAAGATATACCCATTTGAATGTACAGTTCCAAAGAAGAGCAAGGAGAGAGAAGAAAGCCTTCCTCAGTGATCAATGCAAAGAAACAGAGGAAAACAATAGAATGGGAAAGACTAGAGATTTCTTCAAGAAAATTAGAGATACCAAGGGGACATTTCACACAAAGATGAGCTCCATAAAGGACAGAAATGGTACGGACCGAACAGAAGCAGAAGATATTAAGAAGAGGTGGCAAGAATACACAGAAGAACTGTACAAAAAATATCTTCACGACCCAGATAATCACAATGGTGTGATCACTCACCTAGAGCCAGACATCCTGGAATGTGAAGTCAAGTGGGCCTTAGGAAGCATCACTAGGAACAAAGCTAGTGGAGGTGATGGAATTCAGGTTGAGCTATTACAAATCCTAAAAGATGATGCTGTGAAAGTGCCGCACTCAATATGCCAGCAAATTTGGAAAACTCAGCAGTAGCCACAGGACTGGAAAAGGTCAGTTTTCATTCCGGTCCCAAAGAAAGGCAATGCCAAAGAACAACTGCCGCACAGTTGCACTCATCTCACATGCTAGTGAAGTAATGCTCAAAATTCTCCAAGCCAGGCTTCAGGAATACATGAACTGTGAACTTCCAGATGTTCAAGCTGGTTTTAGAAAAGGCAAGAGGAGCCAGAGTTCAAATTGCCAACATCTGCTGGACATTCGAAAAAGCAAGAGAGTTTCAGAAAAACATCTACTTCTGTTTTATTGACTATTCCAAAGCCTTTGACTGTGTGGATCACAATAAACTGTGGAAAATTCTGAAAGAGATGGGAATACCAGACCACCTGACCTGCCTCTTGCGACATCTGTATGCAGGTCAGGAAGCAACAGTTAGAACTGGACATGGAACAACAGACTGGTTCCAAGTAGGAAAAGGAATACATCAAGGCTGTATATTGTCACCCTGCTTATTTAACTTATATGCAGAGTTCATCATGAGAGATGCTGGGCTGGAAGAAACAAGCTGGAATCAAGATTGCAAGGAGAAATATCAATAACCTCAAATATGCAGATGATACCATCCTTATGGCAGAAAGTGAAGACGAACTAAATGTCGTTTGATGAAAGTGAAAGAGGAGAGTGAAAAAGCTGGCTTAAAGCTCAACATTCATAAAACTAAGATCATGGCATCCGGTCCCATTACTTCATGGCAAATAGATGGAGAAACAGTGGAAACAGTGGTAGACTTTATTTTTGGGGGCTCCAAAATCACTGCAGATGGTGATTGCAGCCATGAAATTAAAAGACACTTACTCCTTGGAAGGAAAGTTATGACCAACCTAGACAGCATATTCAAAAGCAGAGACATTACTTTGCCAACAAGGGTCTGTCTAGTCAAGGCTATGGTTTTTCCAGTAGTCGTGTCTGGTTGTGAGAGTCAGACTATAAAGAAAGCTGAGTGCCAAAGAATTGATGCTTTTGAACTGTGGTGTTGGAGAAGACTCTTGAGAGTCCCTTGGACTGCAAGGAAATCCAACCAGTCCATCCTAAAGGAGATCAGTCCTGGCTGTTCATTGGAAGGACTGATGTTGAAGCTGAAACTCCAATACTTTGGCCACTTGATGCGAAGAGCTGACTCATTGGAAAAGACCCTGATTCTGGAAAAAATTGAGGGCAGGAGGAGAAGGGGGTGACAGAGGATGAGATTATTAGATGGCATCACTGACTCAATGGACATGGGTTTGGACTCCGGGAGTTGGTGATGGACAGGGAGGCCTGGTGTGCTGCAGTTCATAGGGTTGCAAAGAGTCGTACATGACTGAGTGACTGAACTAAACTTAACTGAACTGAATAAAACAGAAAAAAAAAAAAAAATAAGCACAAAAGTTGAATAAGAACTTTGAAAAGAATATACCTGCCTGTTCAATAAATGTTTTAAAAGTGCTGAACTTTTTAGTTATCAAAGAAATGCAAATTTAAACCACAATGAAATAATATTATATAACTACCAGAAAGTTAATACTTAAAAGGATGACAATGCCAGGGATTGAGAAATTGAGGAACAACTATTATCTTCACACTCTTATTAAGTACAAATTTGGAAAACTGTTCAGCAGTATTTACAAAAACAGAACATACACATACACTTTGAACCAATAACATTATTTTTATGTATTTATCCAAAAAAGGCACACATATTTGTGCACCAAAAAGCATGTAGATGGTGGGCATAGCACAATATTTATGTAGCTAAACAACCTAAATGTCCATCAACAATAAAACAGATAAATAAATTGTGGTATATTTATGAGATAGAATACACAACAGTGAAAATGAACAAGTTACAACCACATGTGACAATATGGATGAACTTCACAAGTTTAAATGGACGGAGCCATTCACAAAAGGGTACCTTGGATATGACTCCATTCATTTAAAGTTCAAAACCATTCAAAAATAATTCATGATTATGCAAGCCAGGAGAATTGTTGATTCTGGGTATCAGTTCAGTTAAGTTCAGCCGTTCAGTTGTGTCCGACTCTTTGCGACCCCTTGGACTGCAGCATGCCAGGCCTCCCTGTCCATCACCAGCTCCTGGAATTACTCAAACTCATGTCCATTGAGTTGGTGATGCCATCAAACCATCTCATCCTCTGTCATCCCCTTCTCCTCCTGCCTTCAATCTTTCCCAGCATCAGGGTCTTTGCAAATGAGTCAGTTCTTCCCAACAGGTGGCCAAAATATTGGAGTTTCAGCTTCAATATCAGTCCTTCTAATGAACAGCCAGGACTGATCTCCTTTAGGATGGACTGGTTGGATCTCCTTGCAGTCCAAGGGACTCTCAAGAGTCTTCTCCAACAACAAGTTCAAAAGCATCAATTCTTGGCACTCAGCTTTCTTTATTGTCCAGCTCTCACAACCAGACACGACTACTGGAAAAACCATAGCCTTGACTAGACAGACCTTTGTTGGCAAAGTAATGTCTCTGCTTTTGAATATGCTGTCTAGGTTGGTCATAACTTTCCTTCCAAGGAGTAGGTGTCTTTTAATTTCATGGCTGCAATCACCATCTGCAGTGATTTTGGAGCCCCCAAAAATGAAGTCTACCACTGTTTCCACTGTTTCTCCATCTATTTGCCATGAAGTAATGGGACCGGATGCCATGATCTTAGTTTTATGAATGTTGAGCTTTAAGCCAGCTTTTTCACTCTCCTCTTTCACTTTCATCAAACGACATTTAGTTCGTCTTCACTTTCTGCCATAAGGATGGTATCATCTGCATATTTGAGGTTATTGATATTTCTCCTTGCAATCTTGATTCCAGCTTGTTTCTTCCAGCCCAGCATCTCTCATGATGTACTGTGTATATAAGTTACATAAGCAGGGTGACAATATACAGCCTTGACATACTCCTTTTCCTACTTGGAACCAGTCTGTTGTTCCATGTCCAGTTCTAACTGTTGCTTCCTGACCTGCATACAGATGTCGCAAGGGGCAGGTCAGGTGGTCTGGTATTCCCATCTCTTTCAGAATTTTCCACAGTTTATTGTGATCCACACAGTCAAAGGCTTTGGAATAGTCAATAAAACAGAAGTAGATGTTTTTCTGAAACTCTCTTGCTTTTTCGAATGTCCAGCAGATGTTGGCAATTTGAACTCTGGCTCCTCTTGCCTTTTCTAAAACCAGCTTGAACATCTGGAAGTTCACAGTTCATGTATTCCTGAAGCCTGGCTTGGAGAATTTTGAGCATTACTTCACTAGCATGTGAGATGAGTGCAACTGTGCGGCAGTTGTTCTTTGGCATTGCCTTTCTTTGGGACCGGAATGAAAACTGACCTTTTCCAGTCCTGTGGCTACTGCTGAGTTTTCCAAATTTGCTGGCATATTGAGTGCGGCACTTTCACAGCATCATCTTTTAGGATTTGTAATAGCTCAACCTGAATTCCATCACCTCCACTAGCTTTGTTCCTAGTGATGCTTCCTAAGGCCCACTTGACTTCACATTCCAGGATGTCTGGCTCTAGGTGAGTGATCACACCATCGTGATTACCATATGATGAGGGTTTCAAGAGTTCTGATAAAGTTTTATTCTGATCTAAGCATTGGTGCAATGGGTATGTTCACTTTGTGGAATTTACTGAGTTATATATTTTCACTTTTTAATATATTCATGTAACTGTTAGAATACATATTAGTTTCTTTACCATAGACAGATCCTAGAAAAACACAGAGCCACAGATATTCACATAAAGATAAAAAATGATTTTAAACACTGTACTGAATTCACAAGCTATAAAGTACTAATTAAATTAGCAATATTCACAATATAAACCAACAGCACTATAAAAGATGCATTTAAATCATATTTTTATGTCTGTATATTATAATCGGTTTTTGAAAGATTCACCCCCAAGTTCCTTGTTATTTCATTTATGTAAAACCATTAAAATAGTTGTCTGTTTTTATAAGCCTGAAGAAATATGAGCAACTTTTCCAAGTATGCAGAATAAAAATGAAAAAAGCTAAAGACTATTCCATTTTTGAACACTGAAGCTTTCAATATTAAAGAAAAAAAAAAACCTAATACCTAGCCTAGACTGGTATCTCTGCTAACTTAGTTACGAACTGATCTCTGTGTCTTTGAATTAGACACTATTGTTTTCAACTTGTCACTGAAACACTAAATAAGAGAGACTCCAAAAATACCTACTTAAAAATGTTCCAAGAATGGGAAGAACTGATCTTCATTTATAGTTCAGTTTTTAATAAATAAGTCATTATTAGGAAATCTGTGAGCTTATCTTACCTCCATCACCATATGACTTTAACCAAGTCATTTACCCTTTGGTCAGTTTCATCATATATAAAATGCAGGAATTCAATCAGGTCCCACTTTGCATAAAGTAAATGTTGATGAAGCTAAGGTCTACTATAGAGGATGGATTATCCTAGTTAATATTAACACTTGCATAAAATACACAGAAGGATTCTGTTCATTAATTGTCCTTAAATATGTATCATTCATAACCTTGAAGTCATAATATTAATAATTTATGATGCTAGTTTGTGACATTAATTTTGAAAGTGTATCTTCCTTTTTGATACTGAAGATTATTAATTAACATTAATGTTGATAAAGCTAGAACATCTAATTGTGCAACAACTTTTTAGTATTCTAACTCTGTTTGAAGGACTGTGTGAAGGTACAGAATCTCTCTTTTTCCCTTGCAGTTTTGAAGAGTCAACACAAATATTCCATAAAAAATGCTGGGTTTCTCACATGTCTCTGATAACATTGATAAGAAATCTGCAGTATACTTGATTAAAAACAGAATGGTTGGAGGGGGAAAAAAATCAATGATGCATCCAGAAGACAATACTCTTCTAGGAAACACTATGTTATTTTCAAACATGTCACTAATCTGCATAGGTTATTGTCAGGAACTGGTCTATCTCTATAATAAGTGGCAACATTAAAGGGACCTATTACTGTTCAAATTTGGAGAACATCAAGGTGAGCGAATTCAAGGTGGGATTTGCGTGAAGAACAATGTGTATCAAAGGTAAACAAAATGTCTAAAAAGGGCACTATGACACACTGGAATGTTACTTGATAAACACACAGAATGATAGATTCACTATCCAGTTTTCTCTCTCGTTAAAATGTCCATATTAATGAAGTATGCTGTGTTCCCCAAGGATATGAAGAGCAACATTAGATAATTAAGCAAGAGAAAAATGCCAAAGAAACTGAAATAATATGACTACTCATGCTTTTCAGCCCCAAATACTTCTGGTGTTAATATTAGAATGACCTAAAAAAAATTCTCAGAGAATAAAAAATTTAACAGAAAACATCTCTGAAGCAAATATATAGATAAATAAGGTGCTTTGCCCAAGGTCATATAGCCAGTTAGCTAAAAAAAAAAAAAGAAAGAAAAAGAAAAAGCAAGGAATAGAACCTGTTACCAGTAACAGGCACTGCTCAGTAGTTTTGACATCCAAGAGGTCACTAGACAAAAAAAAAAAAAAAAAAAAGAAGAAGAAGAAGAAGAAGCACATATGGCTATATCAGGAACTTCAAAGATTTTCTTTATACTATTGTACATGAGTAGACAAGGTCAGATCACAAACTCTATCCAAGGGAGTAATACACAATACACACACACACATACCTTTTTACTATAGGTGCACAAATGTATAGATAGATAAAAATATACATATTATATTATATATAATATATATCGAATTCCCTTACATATAGTAAGATCTTTTCCAACCTACTCCCAGTTCTTTCCCCATCTATAACCTTCATAAACCACATTCCATTAAAAAGCAGAGGGGCCATTTTCAAGGGAAACATAGAGGGGAGATTTTGACACCTCTTTTCAAACATCTAATGATCTTATCTTGTAGAAGACTGACACTGTTATAGCTCTATCCACTTAGAATTGAAAGAATGTTCCCAGATGAATCCAGATAGTCCCAATTTTTCTAGGTCAAACAAAGATATCACCGAGACTTCTTATGTGCCTCCCATAACATTAAGACATAATTATAGATAACTCCCAAATTATATAAATCCTGTATAGCAAAGATAGGGGCAATCCCAGCTCTAAGTAAATTACTAATTCTCATCACCAAGTATATCATAAAAATGATTTAAAACAAAAAGGTCTGTAGGAAGTCATGCTGATGATTAAAAATAATTAAGATATCACTTAGATGTAAAAATATATTAAGGAGAACAGAGAGGAACTAAAAGCTTAGGAAAGTAGGCTTGGGATGTCTACTGATCCAGACTTTTGTGTATTAAAGCTAGCTGCCCATTACAGTTCCTCTTTATTCTTTTTGAATATTTCCATTTAAACCTGTCCAGCAGAATTTATTTTCCCACTCTTTACCTAGTGCTCTTTATGCTTTATCTTGCTGTTCTTCCTCTTTTGTCTGCTCAAGATTCAGTTCGGTTCAGTTCAGTTCAGTCACTCAGTCATGTCTGACTCTTTGCAACCCCATAAATTGAAGCACACCGGGCCTCCCTGTCCATCACCAACTCCCAGAGTTCACTCAAACTCACGTCCATCAGGTTGGTAATGCCATCAAGCCGTCTCATCCTGTCGTCCCTGTCTCCTCCTGCCCCCAATCCCTCCCAGCATCAGAGTCTTTTCCAATGAATCAACTCTTCACATGAGGTGGCCAAAGTACTGGAGCTTCAGCTTTAGCATCATTCCTTCCAAAGAACACCCCAGGCTGATCTCCTTCAGAATGGACTGGTTGAATCTCCTTGCAGTCCAAGGGACTCTCAAGAGTCTTCTCCAACACCACAGTTCAAAAGCATCAATTCCTCGATGCTCAGCTTTCTTCACAGTCCAACTCTCACATCCATACATGACTACTGGAAAAACCATAGCCTTGACTAGACGGACCTTTGTTGGCAAAGTAATGTCTCTGCTTTTGAATATGCTATCTAGGTTGGTCATAACTTTAACATTAGTGATTGTTACATTGTTTGGCTGTTTAAAACTTTAAACATGCAAAGAGTTCAGTGGGAAATAGATAAGTAATTAAGGATATTTTCCCTTAAATTTTCAGGCTAATTGCCTCAACGATTCCCTCTGGACCTTAGTAAAGCTATCTTATTATTTAATCATCTACTATAACTCACAATATATAGTGGACTATGGAAGATTCAATCTGAATCTTCTAGTCTTTCTGGTCAAAGACACCACTACCATTCACACTGGTTTAAGAAAAATAAGGTAAAATGGTGGCTCAACTGGCTAGTCAATCCTGGCATAAATCTGGCTATAGGCATAACTAGATCTAGGAGATCAAAAGGATTATCAGGACATCCTTTTCCATTTTAGGGCTCTGCTGTCACAGTACTTTCAGAAAGGCTCAATCCATATTGTGGCAAATATGAGCAACAGAAAGAAGCTTCCCACTTATACTCTTTCATCCTAGCAACCTAGTGGAAAGAAAACAACTCTTTCCAGAAGTTCCAGCAAAATGTTCCAAGACTGATAATCCCTAATCATGACCTGACTTAGATCATGCATGCATGCCTGACATAGCACGTGAGTTTTTTCTTTGGTCCAGTCTGGATTTTCATGCACTTTAGAGTCACAAGGTGGACTCAGGACTGCCCAAAGCATACAGGTTGATTGGGAGGGAGCAATAGTCTCCTCCTATACAACAATCTGTTTTCTTTTTTTAAAAAATTTATTCATTTTTTAATTGAATCATAATAGCTTTACAGAGTTTTGTTGTTTTCTGTCAAACCTCAACATGAATCAGCCATAAGTATATACATATATCCCCTCCCTTCTGAACCTCCCTCCCATCTCCCTCCCCATTCTACCCCTCTAGGTTGATACAGAGCCCCTGTTTCAGTTTTCTGAGCCATACAACAAATTCCCATTGGCTATCTATTTTACATATGGTAATATAAATTTCTATGTTACTCTCTCCGTACATCTCACCCTCTCCTCCCCTCTCCCCATGTCCATAAGTCTATTCTCTATGTCTGTTTCTCCGTTACTGCCCTGAAAATAAATTCTTCAGTATTATTTTTCTAGAGTCCGTATATTTGTGTTAGTATATGATACTTATCTTTCTCTTTCTGACTCACTTCACTTTGTATAATAGGCTCTAGGTTCATCCACCTCATTAGAACTGACTCAAATGCATTCTTTTTATGGTTGAGTAATATTCCATTGTGTATATGTACTACTTCTTTATCCATTCATCTGTTGATGGACATCTAGGTTGCTTCCTCATTCTAGCTATTGTAAATAGTGCTGCAATGAACAGTGGGATACACATGTGTTTTTCAGTTTTGGTTTCCTCAGGGTATATGCCTAGGAGTGGGATTGCTGCGTCATATGGTGGCTTTATTCCTAGTTTTTTTAAGGAATCTCCATACTGTTTTCCATAGTGGCTGTATGAATTTACATTCCCACCAACAGTGCAAGAGCATTCCCTTTTCTTCACACCCTCTCCTATTGTTTGTAGACTTTTGATGATGGCCATTCTGACCAGTATGAGGTGATATCTCATTGTAGTTTTGATTTGCACTTCTGTAATAATGAGCAATGTTGAGCATCTTTTCATATGTTATTAGCCATCTGTATGTCTTCTTTGGAGAAATGTCTGTTTAGGTCTTTTCCCCACTTTTTGATTGGGTTGTTTGTTTTTCTGGTAAACAATCTGTTTTCTTGTCAGAAGAGACAATGAATACTGGTCTGAGGGGCAAAAAACAGAGATGTCCACTACCAGGACACATAGTCCAGAAAGATATAAGTGCCTCATGAAAATACAAATGATACCATGGAATAATCCCAAAGGTAGTATTTTAAGAAGTTGTCAGTATACTTTGTATTATGGAGATCATTACTACAACTGTTATTATCTTTATTTGGATAAAGATGTCATTTTCTGAAAGATTTATGGACTTTATATGTCAACTGGAAAATTGTAAAATATTATTATCTTTTTCACAATTGGCCAAGGAGCTAGAGAATCAGAAAATTATCAAATATTACCTGATAAAGACTATAAAACTTTTAAATTAAATAAACCTTTATAGTTAAACTAATCATTTATATATTTGGCCATTAAAGAAAACAAACTATACTGTATAATTTCAGTGTTGCATTTAAGTGACATCTTTAAATTTTTTATGGCTATTTACAGAGATCTTGAACTTATAAAATCTGCTACCACAGTAATCTCAGCAAATAATTAGCTCCTTAGGGAAAATCTAACTGTTCGTAACTTCTAGTTGAAATGGAAAATAGCCTTTAGCTCTTCTGCCTAAATTATGAAACATTTACTACTTATACATTGCTGCCCTCTATATTTGTAAGGAAAATTAAATTTTTTCTTATAAATGCTTTCAGACATTATATCTAACTTTTCAACATAAAGGTGAAAAATTATTTCATTTTAAGTAGACCTTAACAGATTTAGAAAAACTAATGCAACACACAGTTTATGGCCCTGCAAATTATTTTTTAAATGAAAAACCAATTCTGTCCGCCCACATTTTACAATCTCTTGTGGCTAGAAACAGACAACAAATTAAGTACAATGAACATTCTTTTTGCTTACTCAGGAAAGGTGATTATTTTCAAGCTAAGAGTTTTAAATGTATCTCTAAATAGTTGATAGATGATAATGTGAAATGTAAATCTGAATTCTAGTATAAATGCATTTTATCATTTATGGATGTTTATTTCAAAAGTGTTTTAAGGTGACTTTTAAAATGCCAAAAGTAGAGGAAAATAAAGATAAAGCAATAGGAAAATAGGCATATTAGAGCAGCTGAAGTCAAGGATAAAGTTTGTACTCAATACTCACTTCATGAAGTTCACCTGCAAAATGTGGACATTAACCTAGGTATTTTAATTTAAAAACTCCTGAAGTGAACAGTTATGGGTTATGTTGACACAAAATAAAACATTGATCAGAGAAAGAGAAGAATCCTAAGTTGTAGATAAGTTATACGTGTCTATCTATATACATTAGAAGCTGACAAACTGAATATATATTATACATCCATATATCTATATATATTATACTTTATATATACAATACACTAGGAGATACAGATGTACATATCAGAGAGACTAAGATAGAGAAACAGAGACAGAGAAGTAGGAGAGAATGTTTATATCTTCTTTTGGTAACACAGCAACGTGAAGGATCTTAGTTCACTAACCAGGGATCGAACTTAGGCCCTGGCAGTGACAGCATTGAGTTCTAACCACTAAACTGCCAGGGAATTCTGATGAAGTTTATATCTTAGTTTAATGACTATAGACAAATAACTGTAAGGCTCTCATCCAAATTATTTTTTATGACTCCCAGTAGTTATGGCTAGAGATGTAATGAGGTAAATTATGTTGAAAATAACCCAAAGGGTCAATGTCTCAAGATCAGTGTATTATGTACTGAGATTCTAAACTTTCATAACATCAAAAGCATTTTGAACCATAAGTAATGGTCTTTTAGACATTGTACAAAATAATTCTTTCTGTTTGGGATAGACTAGAGTTTCCTAGAAACCATGTTACCTGTTACACAATCCAAGAGGACTTTATTGCAGAATGGCTAAAAGGGAAAGAAATAGCAAGAATGGTTCAACATTTGAAATCAAGTAATATAATCTATCAAATCAATAGACTAAAAAGAAAAAATCACATGATCATATCAATAGAAGCAGAAAAAGCATTTGACAAAATCCAATTCCCATTCATGATTTAAAAAAAACCCAACTCTTTCAGTAAACTAGGAATAGATGGGGACTTCTTCAACTTAATAAAGAATATCTACAGAACCCCAAAACTAACAGCATACTTAATGTGAGAAATTCAAGGCTTTCCCACTCAGATCAGGTACAAGTCAAGGATGTCACCTCTCACCACTCCTTTTCAACATACTGGAAGTTATTGCTAATTCAATAAGGTAAGAAAAGGAAATAAAATGTATACAGATTGGGAAGAAAGAAGTAAATCTGTCTTTGCAGATAATATGACTGTCTATGTAGAAAATCCAAACTAATCAATTAAAAAACTCCTGGAACTAACAACCAATTATAGCAAGATTTCAGGTTACAAGGTTAACATACAAAAGTTAATCATTTCCTATATACCAGCATAATTTGAAATTTAAAATGCAATACCACTTACCTTAACACCACCAAACCTGAAATACTTAGGTGTAAATATAATAACAAAATATGAAATCTATACAAGGAAAATTATGAAGCTCTGATAAAGAAATTAAAAAGAACTTAAAAATGAACAAATATTTCATGTTCACTGGCAGGAAGACTTAATACTATCAAGATATTAGTCCTTCCCAAATTGATCTTTACATTCAATGCAATTCCAATCAAAATGCCAATCATTTATTTTGTGGATACAAATTGAGTCAAAAATCTGTATGGACAGAAAAAAGATCCAGAATAGCTAACACACTATTCAAAGAGAAGAACAAAGTCAGAGGATTGACACTACCCAACTTTATGACTATAAAGTTGCACTAATCAAGACAGTGCAGTGTTGTCAAAAGATAGATAGATAATTGGTGGAACAGAATAAAGAGTTAGAAACAGACCCCCATAAATATAGTCAACTGATCTTGACAAAGAAGCAAAAGTAAACTAAGTGAGAAAAGAGGGTCTTTTCAACAAACCATGTTATAAAATTGGGCATCACATGCCAAAAAAAAAAAAAGAACAAAAGAAATAGACACAGACTTTACATCCTTCACAAAAATTAACTCAAAATGGATCACAAAACTAAATGTAAAGTGAGTGAGTGAGTGAAGTCACTCAGTCATATCTGACTCTTTGCATCCCCATTGACTGCAGCCCTCCAGGCTCCTCCGTCCATGGGATTCTCCAGGCAAGAATACTGGAGTGGGTTGCCATTTCCTTCTCCAGGGGATCTTCCCAACCCAGGGATCGAACCCAGGTCTCCCTCATTGCAGGCAGATGCTTTAACCTCTGAGGTACCAGGGTATAAAACTATAAATCTAGAAGATAATATAAAGGAATTCTAGATGAATTATTTGAATATCACAATGGCCTTTTCAATACAACACCAAAGCTTCAACCCATGAAAGAAGTAATTGATAAGCTGGACTTCATTAAAGTTGAAAACTTCTTCTCTACTAAAGACACTGTCAGGAGAAAGAGAAGACACAGACTGGGAGAAGATATTTGCAAAACACACATATTATAAAGGACTATTACCCAAAATATACAAGAACTCTTAAAACTAAGCAATAAGAAGATAAACAACCCAGTTAAAAATGGGCCAAAGACTTAAATAGATCTTCACCAGAGAAGATATAAAATGGTTAATAAGCATATGAAAAAATGTTTCACATTATGTATCTTCAGGGAAAGGCAAATTAAAACAAATTTGAAGTGGCAGCACTGTTTATAATAGCCAGGACATGGAAACAACCTAGATGTCCATCAGCAGATGAATGGATAAGAAAGCTGTGGTACATATACACAATGGAGTATTACTCAGCCGTTAAAAAGAATTCATTTGAATCAGTTCTGATGAGATGGATGAAACTGGAGCCGATTATACAGAGTGAAGTAAGCCAGAAAGAAAAACACCAATACAGTATACTAACACGTATATATGGAATTTAGAAAGATGGCAATGACGACCCTGTATGCAAGACAGGAAAAAAGACGCAGCTGTCTATAACGGACTTTTGGACTCAGAGGGAGAGGGAGAGGGTGGGATGATTTGGGAGAATGGCATTCTAACATGTATACTATCATGTAAGAATTGAATCGCCAGTCTATGTCTGACGCAGGATACAGCATGCTTGGGGCTAGTGCATGGGGATGACCCACAGAGATGTTATGGGGAGGGAAGTGGGAGGGGGGTTCATGTTTGGGAACACATGTAAGAATTAAAGATTTTTAAATTAAAAAAAAAAAAACAAAACAAATTTGAGATATCATCACACACCTATTAGTATGACCATAATTCAGAATACTGACATCAAATACTGCAAAACAGCAACAGAAATTCTCATTCACTGCTGGTGGAAATGCAAAGTGATACAGCCATTTGGAAGACAGTTTGGCAGTTTCTTACAAAGCCAAACATTCTCACCAGAAAACCCAGCAATCCCACACCTTCGTATTTACCCAAAGGAGTTGAAAATTCATATTCATACAAAACCCTGAACATGGATGATTATAGCAGTTTAATTCTTCATTGCAAAAACTTGGAAGCAATAAAGATGTCTTTTAGTAGGTGAGTGACTAAGCAAACTGTGATACACACAGATAGTGAAATATTATAGAGCACTAAAAATAATTAAGCTAACAGGTCATGAAAAGACACGGAGGAAACAAAAATGCATACTCTTTAGAGAAAAAAGCCAGTCTGAAGAAGCTACATAATATATGATTCCAAATTCATGACATTCTAGAAAAAGTAAAAACTATAGAGACAGTAAAAAGATCAGTGGTTGCCAGTGGAGATGGCTGGTGTTGGAGGAAGGATGAATAGATGGAACACAGGACATTTTAATGGTGGTGAAAATATTCTGCATGACAATGATAGATATACATAATTATGCATTTATTAAAACCCATTGAGTATATACACCAAGAGTGAACAGTAATGTGAACTTAAATGGTCTTAGTTTCCTCATCTTATAATAAAGATAATAGACCTTGTTGCATGGGCTTGTTATAAGAATTATATAAGAAACTGAAAGTACTCAGACACAGTGCCAGTAGGATTATCTCACCACCAATATCATCTCTATCATCATCATCACCAATATCATCCTCATTCCTATCAATGGAATCTTTGTTTCCAAAAGAAACAGCAGAGCTTGTAACACAGTTTACCACTTAGCTGTCCTTGAGCACCAATTCTAAAGATAGTATTCCTATTCGGAGTACAAATATGCATTTTATATCTATCCTTAAGTCCAAGAGTAAAGGACTCTATTAGTGAAATTCAAACTGTTAAGTCAGTTTCAATAGAAACAGAACTAACTAAATGAGAACTAAGTCAACTATATATCAAAGTCAGCAAAGCAAAGTTTTTAACACTGGTACTTGTTCAAAGTTCATTTCTTCATTGATTCTGATAAACTCAAGCCACAGTGATTGTATATTTGTTCTACTGCAGACTCCCTTTTCTTCAGTATGTGCTAACATCACAGTTTGAGGATGCTAAAATGGTTTGTCTTAAACAGCCATTACGTGGTAGGATGAGGTACAGAAAAAAGTCAGAGATGTGCAGCATCAGACATAACAGAGAGGGCAGGTCAGCTAAGATCCAAAGAAGCGGAATCCTGGAAGAACCCAAAACCCATTGATTGGTGGATAGTGGATATGAGGAAGCCATGGGTACAGAACACAACAGGCTCATAAAGTGTAATACTAAGGGGATTAAGATTTTGGAACACAATCTCCAGAAAAATAGGAAAGTTAATAGTAAAAGACAGGAATGAAAATATTCCCACATATAATTCAAGTGGGTTACTTTTTAGAGGGGTAATAGTGCTTCCTCTTCAGCTCTCTTCTTGATAACACACTTGCTCACTCACAGATTTGAAATTAATTTACTCATCTTTTCGCAAATAACCTAAAATATGTCCATAATAGTTATAATCAGCAACAATCAAAAGAACAGGGTCTTGAAATCAGGCACAGGATAGAATACTGGGTATTTGTTGTCAGCTTAAGGTGCCTTTCTAAGCAGAAGGCACTTCTAAATCAGGGGTTTGTTGGGATTTTTGTTGATCTTCCTCAGTCATGCATTTTCAAGTTCACTCATCCACTTCTTATTTCCAGTCAGACTACCACTTCTAAACTTCCCCTAGAGGCTACCACAGTTTGATGTCAAATAAGACCTAGGTTGGACTCCCAATCCAGCTATTGACAGGGCAAGCTATTTTACCATCCAAGTTATTTAGCAGTTCCAGGACTCACTACAGTTGATGGGAATTATAATATCTATCCAAACAATCTGTTATAGAAATCAAATGAGATAGTGTTTCAAAGACCCTAGCTACATGCCTGAACATGATAGAGTGGTATTACAAAGAAGGCTAGTTGAAGAGTATTGGCACGACAGAAGAATGTGGTCTTTCAGCAGCTGAAAGATTTTTCTCTGTAGAGACAGAAGGTCTGGTTCTAACCCAGACACCTCTTTATCACAGAGGGTACCTAAAGTATAAGTGCCTCAACCTTATCATTTGCAAAATGAAGTTGAATTAGAAGCGGCAGATCATCTATAAGGTACCCTTTCTGCTATCCCAAATTAGAAATAAGTATCCCAGACTAGGAATTTTCCAATTAATTTGTCTTTGAGCTTAATGGTCTTACTTTGGATTCCCTTTCTATGCTCTCTAGTTTTCATCCCCAGTATTTCACCTGATCATGAAGAACATGTAAGATGATACCAGTCCCAAAGAAGGGATGTTAGTATTATGGAGTCATCAAAAACTTTCAGAACTGTCTAGATCTTGAATTCAATTTTGACTCTGAAGTAGTTATATAACCTTGAACAAGTTATTTTAGCTGCCTAAGAATATGTTTTTTATACTGAAGAATGAGGTTAATAAGTAATATTTACCTTAAAGTGCTAGCATGTGAGAACTTGAATTAACATCTAGTATGCATTCAATATTATATTTTATTTTTTATTATTTCATTCCAGTGACTTGACCAAAATGCTCCCAAAAGAATCAGGCAAAGTTTTAGGCAAATTTCACCTAAACATTCTGTGTAATTTAAGATAAAAATTGAAGCAATAATGAGTTATTAAAGTGATTTCTCTAAGTTTCCTACCAAATTGTGGCAAGATAAGACTATTAAACATGTGAAACCTCATGTTTGAACTCACTTCAGATTGAACTATCAAGAATCAAAACCACATCAGAAAATTCATTTTAAATTGCTGTAATGAGCACATGTTAATGGTGAGACAAAAAATTATTGTTCACTTCTGAAAGACCCCCCAAACTGAATTTTTGAGAACTATTTCAAACCCTATTTTCATAAAGTACATCAAAATGTTCAGAAAGATTATTCGTGAATAATGAAAGACCATTTCAAAGTCAGGAAGAAAACTACATATTACCTCACTTTTCAGCTTTCATATTATTAGTTCAATAGGTTTATTTAAAAATCTTTCTCATCTCTCACTGTGACTCACTGAAAGCAAATTTTGAAAAGTAGGAAACCTATAGAGCTTTTCGTTTTCTATTAAGTATCATCTGCGGAGCCAACATCAATAAAATATGACAGTCCTGGACCTGAATATGACAGCCTTTATATTGTTCTAACACATTGCTTATCCTCTCAGCAGAATAATCACTGATATCAGCAGGAAGGGAGATCAATCAGTAAAAATAGAAATGTAAATTTAATTCAAGTATGAGCAATACCAAGTTACTTTCATATATTCTCAAAACTGATCATTTTTCAAAAAGTTACAATGTTTTTAAAAAAGTAAATGTGTGAGTATAATTGAATAAAGAAGCATATGCTTCATGAAGGTAGTGATGATCTCTGCCTTGTTAGATGTCTGGAAATATTCACCTAATATTTATTGAACACCAGGTGCCATGGGTACAGTAGTGAATAAAAACAGAAACACAAGATCACTGCTTTAGTGACTTTAAAAAGAGAACAAATTATAAATAAATGACCAAAATAATTTTATAGCATGGTAATGCTCAAAGCTATGAAGGATGTTTCAGAAAATGATTAGGAGAGGAGGTGTAGGTTTAGCTACCATAGTCAAGAAAGGTCTAAGGAAAGGTTTTCCAAGATGAGATCTGATGACAAGGAGGAGGGTGCTTTGGGAATAATCCTAACACAGAGAATTTCAGACAGAATATACAGCAAGTATTAACAGTTGGTCAAATACAAGCTTGAATCTGGTGCCTAGAAGTACAGAAATAGGGTGACTGTGCCTGGAGCCCATATAACAGGGAGAAGAGTGGTAGGAGATGAGGTCAGCGAGTAGGTAAGCTAAGGGAGGAAATGTGGATTCTATAGGTGTTGCTAGTGGTAAAGAACTCTCCTGCCAGTGCAGGAGAGGTTAGAGACTTGGGTTTGATTCCTGGGTCAGGAAGATCCCCTGGAGGAGGGCATGGCAACCCACTCCAGTATTCTTGCCTGGAGAATTTCATGAACAGGGGAGCCTGGCAGAGCATGGTCCATGGGATTGCAAAGAGTCAGACACAACAGAAGCGACTTAGTACATTCTAAGAATAATGGAGGCACTGGAAGGTTTTAAAGAACATGCAAATGACTGTGCAAGGAAGGGTCAGCATGAAGACAAAAGTGGAAGTAGGAGGCATCACTCAGGAACTATCAAAATAATCTAGATTGAAAGTGATGAGGTTTGGATCAACATGATAAAAGCAAAATAGAAGTTGTCTCATCAGAATATATATTTGAAGATAGATCTTAGCCTCTGGACTTGTAAGATTAAGGGAAAACAGAAAGGGGTCATGTTTCTGGCTTGAACCAATTACGCATATGGATAAGACTACAAAAGGAACAGATTTGGGTAGAAAGAGTTCTGTTTTAATAATTGTTTCTTTTCTTCTATGAATATCAATTAACATTCAGACTTTATCCACAGAAAGATGGCAGAATATACTGCACATCTATTATGTGTTCAAATGCTTACTTCCAGTCCAATATCGCCTTACAGCTCTATCCATGAAGTGATTTTTGTCAAATTATATGTAGACTTTCATCTACTTAAAGATACACAGATACTTTTGCTCTTTCACACCATTTGCCTTCTAAGTGGAAATGATATTTGACTATTATTATTAAAATCAAATAGCCCATATTGACCCTTGAAATCAAAGCCATAAGCGAGTTATACCTATTCATGACTATCTGAAAGATCATAAAAACCTACTAATGGTTCTAATGGTTTGTTTCCATCTATGTGAAGCCTGCAGCCCTGAGAGTGACCTGTAATTTAATTACATAAATAAAAGACAAAAGCTCAATCCCATAGTATCAGAAATTCCTAGGTCAAACATTGTTATACCAAAGTACACCTCAGGAGGTATCATATGTTTATCCACAGTCAAAGTAAAATTTAGTTGACTTGTATTGTTTAACCACAGCAGTAATTATAACAATAAGCAAAGCAACAATGGTTAACAATTTGTTGAATACATACTATTTACTTGAATCACCGAGCTCAGTACTTTATATGCATGACCCTGTTAAGTCCTCAAAACAACCCTACACACAGTTGAGAAAACCAAGGTATAGCAAGTTTAAAGAACTTGACCAGATAGCATATTAACTAAATAAAGGAGTCCAAAAGATGGGAATTTAGACATTTCCTATATCTTTCATTCATTCATACATACGTGTCCTCATTCAATGAATGAATCTCTTCTTTAAAGATATGCCACTGTAGTATTATACAAATCATAATAATGAGATAAAATTATTAAATCTTGGTATTGGGGGTCAGCACTTAATTACACGACCATCTAATTCAGACAATAGAAATGTTTTTAAGTAATATTTTATGCACAAGAAAGCAAAAGATAAGCAAAGGAACAAGATTAAAAATTAAGTGTAAACTCAAACTAAACAAACCAAACTTAACTAAATGATGTCTCCCCAAGTTTAAGTGTGTGATTATAACTAAGAATCATAATACTCTGCCACCTGACCTCAGAACTGCACATGTGATGAAATTGAGTCAAAGTTCTCCCCCTAAGAAATTTTAGATTACAACTGATAGAGGAAGAGCTTGAGTCACTGATCCAGAAGGATGTGAATCAGATACTGCTATCCTCTTCCCTGCTACATAGAGAAAGCCTATATTCTGTAGAAAAAAAAAAAAATGAGATCTACCAAGAAAAACAGAAGTGAGGGAAATAAAAGTCTTGACAACATCTCTTGGGACCCTGGATCTACCTGTGCCTGAAGCCATTATAATACTTAACTTCAAAGTTATGAGTCAACAAATTCTCTTTTATTATTCAAGTTAATCAAAGTTGGATGTCTGTTGGCTGTAACCAAGAGAGAACTGAATAAAAAAAAATAAAATTAAGAGCATCAGAGGCATATTGAAGTTATCTGAGACCTTTTATAAATTGTTTGGGCAAATAATCCCTCAGGATAAAAGCATCTCTGATCTTAAAACAAGACTCTGGTTAAAACAAAGAAGAAATATGATAATTTCACTCCTGTCACTAACTTGACTGCACTCTCTTCCTTCTAGTTGAAGCCCTTCCCCTCTTTGTAAACACAAATCAACACAGATTTGTTTCACTCTGTTTTTAGGTTTCTATTTCACAAAGGGCTATCTTTCAGGATGCCAGGAAATGGGCTTCAAACTGGAAAAGAGTAAAGAAAGGGAGGATAAATTTTAGTTTGCCACACATTTGCAAAATAGCTAACACTTCCGTCAGCAAATGCTCAGGATTTCTGACCTCAGAAAGTTTTATTAATTACCACTAAGGAAATTAATCTAGTGGGTTCAGTTCAGCTGCTCAGTTGTGTCCGACTCTTTGCAACCCCATGAACCACAGCACGCCAGGCCTCCCTGTCTATTACCAACACCCGGAGTCCAACTCCCAAACCCATGTCCATTGAGTCGGTGATACCATCCAACCATCTCATCTCCTGTCATCCCCTTCTCTTCCTACCCTCAATCTTTCCCAGGATCAGGGTCTTTTCAAATAAGTCAGCTCTTTGCATCAGGTGGCCAAAGTATTGGAGTTTCAGCTTCAACATCAGTCCTTCCAGTGAACACTCAGGACTGATCTCCTTTAGGATGGACTGGTTGGATCTCCTTGCAGTGCAAGGGACTCTCAAGAGTCTTTTCCAACACCACAGTTCAAAAGTATCAATTCTTCAGTGCTCAGCTTTCTTTCTAGTCCAACTCTCACATCCATACATGACCACTGGAAAGTGGGTTAGCTACACTGAATATGTCAGGGGAATGGAGAAACAT
Source organism: Budorcas taxicolor (assembly GCF_023091745.1). NCBI lineage: Eukaryota > Metazoa > Chordata > Mammalia > Artiodactyla > Bovidae > Budorcas > Budorcas taxicolor. Next base: position 38,222,629 of record NC_068910.1, read on the forward strand.
TGCTATTTTGATAATCAACTCAAAAGAAAATTAAATTTACTAATAGTCACTACCACTATTCATTTTCTGGACATATGTTAAAGATGAAGTCAGCTTAAAATAGCCACCTGAAAGTGAAAAGTAAAGTTAGTCACATAGTCGTGTCCAACTCTGCAATTCCATGAACTGCAGCCTGTCCCACTCCTCTGTCCATGGAAATCTCCAAGCAAGAGTACTGGAGTGAGTTGCCAGTTCCTTCTCCAAATAATAAAATAGCTAACTAATCTCTTAATATTCAGATATGGTGCAGAAGTGCTACCCAAAAGATATTTAATCATTTCTAATGAAGTAGGCTTTAGTCACAAACTACCTTAGACTGTTCAACCTGTCTTGTGCTGCCCTTTCCTTTTCATGCTTTAGACATCAAGGCCCTTGGCCACTAGACTGCAGCTGTGATCAAAGTGCTCTAGGCTCTCCCACCAGAGCACAAGTCACAGGGCAAAGATGCAGACTGGGAAACATTCTCTCTGGAAACTGTCTTGACCCTGCAAATGCTGTGTCTCAAAATAAATTAGTGTAGAGCAAATGGCTCTTCCTTTTCCTCAGCACTGGTTCCAGGAAAAGGTAAGGGTCTGTGGGTCATTTTACCTTTGCTTACACTAGAGCTGCCCTATACAGAAGAAAGTCTTCTTAGTAGACCACACGGTCTTATACCCTCTTACCTTTAGACATAAAAGATTCCAAGCTTCAAGTGCAACAAAGCTGCGGGTGCTGACTTTTCCAAAAGATAGAAATCAAAACCCCGAAAAGACCACAAGTTCCCTTTGAAATACAGAAAACCCAGTCTTCTCAGAGTGGCTACTTTCTAGACACCCAAATGCTTTAAAGAACAAAAACAGGTTGTCATATTTGTCAGGGAAAATAAAAAAAGCCAGAGCAGAGCTCTCAAGTCTCTCTCTTTGTGATAGGAAACATCTTCCCAATCCCCTGAAGCTCTGAGGCAAACAAGGACAGGGAAGTGACGAGGAAACCACAAGAAGAAGGCAGGGACAGTGCCATACTCAACACACTAGTTGCTGTACAAGGCCCAACATGCTAGTGCAGTGAAGACAAAGAAAAGTCTTGGTGCTTTTCCAGGAGTGCTCTAGCTTTTGGTTGCAGATCCTGTCATTTAGTCAAATATTTATTGAATATTTACTATATATCAGGCACTATTCTAGGCCCTATGGATACAATAGTCCACAAAACAAAAGAAAATATGCTTGTGTAAAAGTTATGTTGTAATGGACTTTGGGGAGAAAGATTGACAATAAATAAAACAAATGAGTAAAGTGCATAATACCTTAGAAAATAAAAAGTACTAAAGTTAAGCCAAGGAAAAGTACTACAAAGAAAGTAGGCTTCCCTGGTGGCTCAGCTGGTAAAGAATCTGTCTGCAATGTGGGAGACCTGGGTTTGACCCCTGGGTTGGGAAGATCCCCTGGAGAAAGGAATGGCTACCCACCTAGTATTCTTGCCTGGAGAATTCCCTGGACTGTATAGTTCATGGGGTCACAAAGAGTTGGACATGACTGAGCAATTTTCACTTCACTTCACTACAAAGAAAACAGATGTATTACAAGTACTATAAGGAAAGGAAGCAGTATGGGGAGTGCCAGAGGAGCATATGGTAGGTTTGCAATTTTAATTTGGTTATCAGAGAAATTGTCAGTGAGAAGGTAAGCCTGAAAAAAGATTTGAAGGAGAGAAGAGAGTAAGCAAGTTATTTGGGATGAACAAGTTTAGAGCCAAATAAAGAGAAAGTGCAAAGACCCCAAGGAGAAACTTTGCCAGTCAGAGGCTAGTGTGGCTGAAGTGGAGTGAGTGACGGGGGCAGAGACAGGTGAAGTTGTTTTAGATAAGATTAAGTATAAATTTATAAAGCTTTAGCATCTGCTCTGATGTGGGAAATCTGTGAAGAGTTTTGAGCTGAGTTGTGATATGATCTAGTAGCTGCAAAACTAAGGACAGAAGTAAGGAGATTAGTTAGGAGACTTTCATAATAATAAAACTTTGGTGCTCTGGGAATGCAATGTGTACATTCAGTATTTCATAGTTTACCTTCAAATAATATTAAACCACTTCATATATAATGTATGACCTTAACAGCATAATAGGGCTTACTCACTGGATCAGACAGTAAAGAATCTATGGGAGACCCGGGTTTGATCCCTGGGTGGGGAAAAGGAAATGGCAAACCACTCCAGTATTCTTGCCTGGAAAATCATATGGACAAAGGAGCCTGGCAGGCTACAGTCCAGTTCAGTTCAGTTCAGTTCAGTTCAATTCAGTCACTCAGTCGTGTTCAACTCTTTGCAACCCCAGGGACTGCAGCACACCAGGCTTCCCAGTCCTTTAAAAACTCCTGGAGATGCTCCAACTCCATTGAGTTGGTGATGTCATCCAATCATCTCATCTTCTGTCATCCCCTTCTCCTCCCGCCTTCAATATTTCCCAGCATCAGGGCCTTTTCCAATGAGACAGTTCTTTGCAACAGGTGGGCAAAGTATTGGAGTTTCCGCTTCAGCATCAGTCCTTCCAATGAATATTCAGGACTGATTTCCTTTAGGATTGACTGGCTGGATCTCCTTGCAGTCCAAGGAACTCTCAAGAGTCTTCTCCAACACCACAGTTCAGAAGTATCAATTCTTCAGTGTTCAGCTTTCTATATAGTCCAACTCTCACATCCATACATGACTACTGGACAAACCATTGATTTGACTAGATGGACCTTTGTCTGCAAAGTAATGTCTCTGCCTTTGAATATGCTCTCTAGGTTGATCATAGCTTTTCTTCCAAAGAGCAAGCATCTTTTAATTTCATGGCTTCAGTCACCATCTGCAGGGTTTTGGAGCCCCCCAAAAAATAAAGTCTGTCACTATTTCCATTGTTTCCCCATCTATTTGCCATGAAGTGATGGCACCAGATGCATCTTAGTATTTTGAATGTTGAGTTTTAAGCCAACTTTTTCACTTTCCTCTTTTAATTTCATCAAGAGACTCTTTAGTTCTTCACTTTCTGTCCTAAGGGTGGCGTCATCCACGTATCTGAGGTTATTGATATTTCTCCCAACAATCTTCATTCTGGCTTGTGGTTCATCCAGCCTGGCATTTCCCATGATGTACTCTGCATATAAGTTAGATAAGCAGGGTAACAATATACAGCCTTGATGTACTGTTTTCTCAATTTGGAACCAGTCCATTGTTCCATTTCCAGTTCTAACTGTTGCTTCTTGACCTGCATTTGATCTCCAGATTTCTGAGAAGGCAGGTCAGGTGGTCAGGTATTACCAGCTCTTGAAGAATTTCCCACAGTTAGTTGTGATCCATATAGTCAAAGGCTTTGGCGTATTGAATAAAGCAGAAATAGATGTTATTCTGGAACTCTCTTGCTTTTTCCATGATCCAGCAGATGTTGGCAATTTGATCTCTGGTTCTTCTGCCTTTTCTAAATGCAGTTTGAACATCTGGAATTTCTCAGTTCACTTACTGTTGAAGCTTGGCTTGGAGAATTTTGAGCATTACTTTACTAGCATGTGAGATGAGTGGAATTGTGTAGTAGTTTGAACATTCTTTGGCATTGCCTTTCTTTGGAATTGGAATGAAAACTGACCTTTTCCAGTCCTGTGGCCACTGTTGAGTTTTCCAAATGTGCTGGCATATTGAGTGCAGCACTTTCACAGCATCATCTTTTAGGATATGAAAGAGCTCAACTGGGATTCCATCACCTCCACTAACTTTGTTCATAGTGATGCTTCCTAAGGCCCACTTGACTTCACATTCCAGCATGTCTGGCTCTAGGTGGGTGATCACACCATTATGGTTATCTGGGTCATGAAAATCTTTTTTGTAAAATTTTTCTCTGTATTCTTGCCACCTCTTCTTAATATCTTCTGCTTCTGTTAGGTCCATACCATTTCTGTCCTTTATCATGCACATCTTTGCATGAAATATCCCCTTGGTATCTCTAATTTTCTTCAAGAGATCTCTATTCTTTCCCATTCTATTATTTTCCTCTATTTCTTTCATTGATCACTGAGGAAGACTTTCTTATCTCTCCTTGCTATTCTTTGGAACTCTGCATTCAAGTGGGTATATCTTTCCTTTTCTCCTTTGCCTTTAGATTCTATTCTTTTCTCAGCTATTTGTAAGGCTTTCTGAGACAACTATTTTGCCTTTTGCATTTCTTTTTCTTGGGAACGGTCTTGATCACTGCCTCCTGTAGAATGTCACAAACCTCCATCCATAGTTCTTCAGGCACTCTGTCTATCAGATCTAATCCTTTGAATCTATTTGTCACTTCCACTGTATAATCATAAGGGGTTTGATTTAGATCATACCTGAATGGTCTAGTGGTTTTCCCTACTTTCTTCAATTAAAGTCTGAATTCATCATTAAGGAGTTTGTGATCTGAGCCACAGTCAGCTCCCCATTTGTTTTTGCTGACTGTATAGAGCTTCTTCATCTTTGGCTGCAAAGAATATAATCAATCTGATTTAAGTATTGACCATCTGGTGATGTCCATCTATAGAGTTGTCTCTTGTGTTGTTAGAAGAGGGTGTTAGCTATGACCAGTGCATTCTCTTGGCAAAATCCTATTAGCCTTGCCCTGCTTCATTTTGTACTCCATGGCCAAACTTGCCTGTTATTCCAGGTGTCTCTTGACTTCCTACTTTTGCATTCCAGTTCCCTATGATGAAAAGGATATCTTTTGGGGGTGTTAGTTCTAGAAGGGCTTGTAGGTCTTCATAGAGCCACTCAAGTTCAGCTTCTTTGGCATTAGTGGTTGGGGCATAGACTTGGGTTACTGTGATATTGAACGGTTTGCCTTGGAAATGAACAGAGATCATTCTGTCGTTTTTGAGACTGCACCCAAGTACTGCATTTTGGACTCTTTTGCTGACTATGAGTGAGTGAGTGAGTGAATGAAGTCGCTCAGTCATGTCCAACTCTTTGCGACCCCGTGGACTGTAGCCCACCAGGCTCCTCTGTCCATGGGATTCTCCAGGCAAGAATATTGGAGTGGGTTGCCATTTCCTTCTCCACTGACTATGAGGGCTACTCAATTTCTTCCAAGGGATTCTTGCCCACAACAGTAGATATAATGGTCATCTGAATCAAATTTGCCCATTCCAGTCCATTTTAGTTCACAGATTCCTAAAATGTTGATGTTCACTCCTGCCATCTCCTTTTTGACCATTTCCAGTTTACCTTGACTCATGGACCTAATATTTCAGGTTCCTATGTTCTTTACAGCCATGGACTTTACTTCCGTCACTGGTCACATCCACAACTGGGCATTGTTTTCGCTTTGGCTCCATCTCTTCATTTTTTCTTGAGCTATTTCTCCACTCTTCTCCAGTGGCATACTGGGCACCTACCAGCCTGGGGAGTTCATCTTTCAGTGGCTACAGTCCATAGGGTCACAAAGAGTCAGAAACAACTCAGCAACTAACACACAACATAATATCTCCATTTCTCCCTCTTATCCATTGTGCTATTATCATATTTTATTCCTATATGTTATATAAACTCTATAATACATTGTTATGTTTATTATAAAGATTATTTTTCAAAGAAATACATATATGAAGGAAGAGAGTCTTTTGTATTTTCTCACATATTTACCATATCCTCAATGTTCCATTCTCTTTATAGTTCCAAGTTTCCATCTGGCATCATTTTCCCTCATCCTAAAACTTCCTTTATGATTTCCTGAAGTGCAAATATGCTGGCAGTGAATTATATCAGCTTCTTTTTTTTGTGGAGGGGGGGGGGGGTCTGGAAATTTATTTATTTCACATTCATTTCAGAAGGATATTTTTACTGGATATAGAATTCTAAATTGATAGTTTTTTCAACCAAGCATTTTCTATTATCTTCTATTTCTATTAAAAATATATATATATATATATATTTGAGCTTTCTATTTCTATTTTCTTCTGGACTACTTTGTTTCTAATAGAAATCAGTGATTTTTCTTATTTTGTCCCTCTGTGTGTGTCTTTTTTTCTTTAAGCTGCTTTAAATGCTTTTTAAATTATTTTTTTCATAATTTCATTACTATATGCTTTAGTGTAGTTTTGTGTTTACTCTGCTTGAGGCCCACTGAGCTTCTTGGATCAGGGGACACAGATATTTCTACAGATTTGGAGATTTTTCAGCCCTATGTCCCTGTCCCAACCTTTCTTTCTGTAACTCGAATTACATATGTTAGACTTCTTACAGTCCCTGAGTTTGCTGAGGCTCTCTCACTATTTTTTTTTGTCATATCTTTTTATTTTTTCTTCTTTTTTTAATGAGAAGATAATTAGTTTATGATATTGTGTTGATTTTTTCCTTAAATCAACATGAACATTTTTTCTCTCTGTGCTTCAGTTTGAATAGTTTCTACTGGGGTGTCTTCAAGTTCTGTAGTCTCTTTTGGGGGGTGGGGGGGGGGTTGGTTAGGAAGGGTTGGAAGTTTAACATCTGTTGTTATACTCATTCAGTTAACATTTCATTTCTGATATTGTGTTTCTCAGTTTTAGTTCTATTGGTTCTGTTTACCATTTATCTCTTCATTATATTCATATTTTCATTTAAATTACTGTGCATATATATCAGAGTTGCTCTAAATCTGTATCTGCTATATCCCCATTATTTCTGTCATTCCTAGATTTGATTCTACTAACTGATTTGTCTCCCAGTGATAAGTCACATTTTCCTGCAACTTAGAATGTCCAATTTTAATTTAATCAAAGATATTATGAATGTTATATTACTTAGTATCTGGATTTTGTTGTCTTCCTTTTAAGGAGTGTTAAAATATATTTTGACAGTCAGTTAATATTATCTATAAGTGAGCTTGATCTTTTCAAGGCTCATTTTTCTGCTCTATTAAGGTAGGTCAAGAGCAGACTTTATTGCTAGTTTAATCCTACTACTAAGACATAACCTTTCTGGGGTTTCAAATGACAGGCCAGGTATTCAGTGAAGTCTCTTCAATACGACTGGTTGGAACTTAGTTCCTAGGCTCTGTGATGTCTGGAAACCACATAGCTCACAACTACCCAGTTACATCATTACCCAACATTATGTAGTTTCATCATATATATTTACATCTTAGTACCCAGCAAAAAATTCAAGGTGAGTGTGATACAGGTTTCTGGAGTGATTTTTCTACATAATTCTCTCCCCTCTGATGTTCTTTATCACAAATTTTAGTACTCTTGCACTCCACAAATTCCAACATTTTTCTCATTAACTCAGGAATACTGCTAGGTTTTGCTTTTCACTCTCTCTGAAGCACAGTACAGAAGGTGCCTGCAAGCCAAAAGCTTATCTCAGGGATCTTTTTTGTTGTTGTTGTTGTTATTTTCAGCGAACATATACCTACAATGCCTGTTGTCCAATAACCACAAAGCATTATTTTATGTTTTATACAGTTTCCTATTTTTTAATAGTGAAAGAATAAATGGAAAATGAAATGGCAACCCTCCCCAGTGTTCTTGCTTGGAAAATCATATGGGCAGAGAAGCCTGGAGTTAGACATGACTTAAAATAGATGTGAAAAGAAGGGAAGCAAAAAGCAAAGGAGAAAAGGAAAGATATAAGCATCTGAATGCAGAGTTCCAAAGAATAGCAAGAAGAGATAAGAAAGCCTTCTTAGGCGATCAATGCAAAGAAAGAGAGGAAAACAACAGAATGGGAAAGACTAGAGATCTCTTCAAGAAAATTAGAGACACCAAGGGAACATTTCATGCAAAGATGGGCTCAATAAAGGACAGAAATTGTATGGACCTAACAGAAGCAGAAGATATTAAGAAGAGGTGGCAAGAATACACAGAAGAACTGTACAAAAAAGATCTTCACGACCCGGATAATCACGATGGTGTGATCACTCACCTAGAGCCAGACATCCTGGAATGTGAGGTCAAGTGGACCTTAGAAAGCATCACTACGAACAAAGCTAGTGCAGGTGATGGCATTCCAGTGGAGCTATTTCAAATCCTGAAAGATGATGCTGTGAAAGTGCTGCACTCAATATGCCAGCACATTTGGAAAACTCAGCAGTGGCCACAGGACTGGAAAAGGTCAGTTTTCATTCCAATCCCAAAGAAAGGCAATGCAAAAGAATGCTCAAACTACCGCACAATTGTACTCATCTCACATGCTAGTAAACTAATGCTCAAAATTCTCCAAGCCAGGCTTCAACAATATGTGAGCCGTGAACTTCCTGATGTTCAAGCTGGTTTTAGAAAAGGCAGAGGAACCAGAGATCAAATTGCCAACATCTGCTGGATCATGGAAAAAGCAAGAGAGTTCCAGAAAAACATCTATTTCTGCTTTATTGACTATGCCAAAGCCTTTGACTGTGTGGATCACAATAAACTGTGGAAAATTCGGAAAGAGATGGGAATAGCAGACCACCTGACCTGCCTCTTGAGAAATCTGTATGCAGGTCAGGAAAAAATAGTTAGAACTGGACATGGAACAACAGACTGATTCCGCTGGGTACTAAGATGTAAATATATATGATGAAACTACATAATGTTGGGTAATGATGTAACTGGGTAGTTGTGAGCTATATGGTTTCAAGGCTGTATATTGTCACCCTGCTTATTTAACTTCTATGCAGAGTACATCATGAGAAACACTGGGTTGGATGAAGCACAAGCTGGAATCAAGATTGCCGGGAGAAATATCAATTACCTCAGATATGCAGATGACACCACCCTTATGGCAGAAAGTGAAGAGGAACTAAAAAGCCTCTTGATGAAAGTGAAAGTGGAGAGTGAAAAAGTTGGCTTAAAGCTCAACATTCAGAAAACGAAGATCATGGCATCCAGTCTCATCACTTCATGGGAAATAGATGGGGAAACAGTGGAAAAAGTGTCAGACTTTATTTCTTTGTGCTCCAAAATCACTGCAGATGGTGACTGCAGCCATGAAATTAAAAGATGCTTACTCCTTGGAAGAAAAGTTACGACTAACCTAGATGGCATATTCAAAACCAGAGACATTACTTTGCTGACTAAGGTCCATCTAGGCTATGGTTTTTCCAGTGGTCATGTATGGATGTGAGAGTTGGACAGTGAAGAAGGCTGAGTGCTGAAGAATTGATGCTTTTGAACTGTGGTGTTGGAGAAGACTCTTGAGAGTCCCTTGAACTGCAAGGAGATCCAACCAGTCCATTCTAAAAGAGATCAGCCCTGGGATTTCTTTGGAAGGAATGATGCTGAAGCTGAAACTCCAGTACTTTGGCCACCTCATGCAAAGAGCTGACTCATTGGAAAAGACTCTGATGCTGGGAGGGATTGGGGGCAGGAGGAGACGGGGACGACAGAGGATGAGATGGCTGGATGGCATCACTGACTCGATGGACGTGAGTCTGAGTGAACGCTGGGAGTTGGTGATGGACAGGGAGGACTGGAGTGCTGCAATTCATGGTATCACAAACAGTCGGACATGACTGAGTGACTGAAATGAACTGAACTGAAATAGTGACTAAACAACAATAACAAAAGGCTAGACTTAGTAGGACTTGAAAAGGAAGTCCAAATCTCCATTTTACAAATGAAGCAACAGAGACACAGAGAGAGACTGTGACACACTCAAGGTCACACAGCTACTAGTAACAGCATTAAGCTCAGAATCTATATTTTGTAACTCTTAAGTCCAATGCCTTTCTATTCCAGCATGCTGCCTCCTACAGAATGCCTAACAGACAGTGCTGTATTCATTTCCTAGGGCTGCTGTAGCAAATTATCAACAAACTAGATGGCTTAAAACAGGAATGTATTATCTTGCAATTCTAGAGATCATCAATCTAAATTCAAGGTGTCAGCAAGCTTCTGGAGGCCCAGATGGAGAATTCATCTCATAACTCTTCCTAGTTTCTGATGTTCCCTGGCATTCCTTGGTTTATAGAAAAATCACTCCAATCCCTGCCTTTTTTCACAAGACCTTGCATCTGTGTGTTTATTTACTTTTTTTAAATTTATTTTATTTATTGAAGGATAATTGCTTTACAGAATTTTGTTGTTTTCTGTCAAACCTCAATATGAATCAGCCTTGGTATACTTATAGTCCATCCCTTTTGAACCTCCCACCCATCTCCTGTCCCATCCCACTCCTCTAGGTTGATACAGAGCCCCTGTTTGAGTTTCCTGAGCCATAAAGCAAATTCCCATTGACTATCTATTTTACATATGGTAATATAAGTTTCCATGTTATTCTTTCCATACATCTCACCCTCTCCTCCCCTCTCTCCCCATGTCCACAAGTCTATTCTCTATTTCTGTTCCTTCACTGCCAATCTGTAAATAAATTCTTCAGTACCATTTTCCTAGATTCTATATATATGCTTTAGAATATGATATTTATCTTTCTCTTTCTGACTCACTTCACTCTGTATAATAGGTTCTAGGTTCATTCATCTCATCAGAACTGACTCAAATGCATTCCTTTTTGTGGGAGTAGTATTCCCTCATGGATATGTACCATAGCTTCTTTATCTAGTCATCTGCTGATGGACATCTAGGTTGTTTCCATATTCTGCTGCTGCTGCTGCTGTTGCTAAGTCACTTCAGTCATGTCCAACTCTTCGCGACCCCATGGACTGCAGCCCACCAGGCTCCTCTGTCCATGGGATTCTCCAGGCAAGAGTACTGGAGTGGGGTGCCATTGCCCTCTCCAGCTTCCATATTCTATGTATTGTAAATAGTGCTTCAATGAACAATGGGATACATGTGTCTTTTCTATTTCTTTTATTATTTTTTATTTTTAAAAAATTTTTTATTTTTACTTTATTTTACTTTACAATACTGTATTGGTTTTGCCATACATTGACATGAATCCACCACGGGTGTACATGAGTTCCCAATCCTGAACCCAGCTCCCACCTCCCACCCCATATCATCGCTCTGGATCATCTCCCTGCACCAGCCCCAAACATCCTGTATCTTGTATCAAACATAGACTGGCGATTCTTTTCTTACATGATAGTATACATGTTTCAGTGCCATTCTCCCAAATCATCCCACCCTTTCCCTCTCTCACAGAGTCCAAAAGTCCGTTCTATAAATCTGTGTCTCTTTTGCTGTCTTGCATTCAGGGTTATCATTACCATCTTTCTAAATTCCATATATATGTGTTAGTATACTGTATTGGTGTTTTTCTTTCTGGCTTACTTCACTCTGTATAATCAGCTCCAGTTTCACCCACCTCATTAGAACTGATTCAAATGTATTCTTTTTAATGGCTGAGTAATACTCCATTGTGTATATGTACCACTGCTTTCTTATCCATTCATCTGCCCATGGACATCTAAGTTGTTTCCATGTCCTGGCTATTATAAACAGTGCTGCGATGAACACTGGGGTACACGTGTCTCTTTCAATTCTGGTTTCCTCGGTGTGTATGCCCAGCAGTGAGATTGCTGGGTCACAAGGCAGTTCTATTTGTAATTTTTAAAGGAATCTCCACACTGTTCTCCATAGTGGCTGTACTAGTTTGCATTCCCACCAACAGTGTAGGAGGGTTCCCTTTTCTCCACACCCTCTCCAGCATTTATTGCTTCTAGACTTTTGGATCACAGCCATTCTGACTGGTGTGAAATGATACCTCATTGTGGTTTTGATTTGCATTTCTCTGATAATGAGTGATGTTGAGCATCTTTTCATGTGTTTGTTAGCCATCCGTATGTCTTCTTTGGAGAAATGTCTATATATTTATTTGGCCCATTTTTTGATTGGGTCATTTATTTTTCTGGAATTGAGCTGCATAAGTTGCTTGTGTGTTTTTGAGATTAGCTGTTTGTCAGTTGCTTCATTTGCTATTATTTTCTCCCATTCTGAATCCTGTCTTTTCACCTTGCTTATAGTTTTCTTTGTTGTGCAGAAGCTTTTAATTTTAATTAGGTCCCATTTTTTAATTTTTGCTTTCATTTCCAGTATTCTGGGAGGTGGATCATAGAGGATCCTGCTGTGATTTATGTCTGAGAGTGTTTTGCCTATGTTCTCCTCTAAGAGTTTTATAGTTTCTGGTCTTACGTTTAGATCTTTAATCCATTTTGAGTTTATTTTTGTGTATGGTGTTAGAAAGTGATCTAGTTTCATTCTTTTACAAGTAGTTGACCAGTTTTCCCAGCACCACTTGTTAAAGAGATTGTGTTTACTCCATTGTATATTCTTGCCTCCTTTGTCGAAGATAAGATGTCCATAGGTGTGTGGATTTATCTCTGGGCTTTCTATTTTGTTCCATTGATCTATATGTCTGTCTTTGTGCCAGTACCATACTGTCTTGATGACTGTGGCTTTGTAGTAGAGCCTGAAGTCAGGCAGGTTGATTCCTCCAGTTCCATTCTTCTTTCTCAAGATTGCTTTGGCTATTCGAGGTTTTTTGTATTTCCATACAAATCTTGAAATTATTTGTTCTAGCTCTGTGAAAAATACCGTTGGTAGCTTGATAGGGATTGCATTGGATCTGTAGATTGCTTTGGGTAGTATACTCATTTTCACTATATTGAGTCTTCCAATCCATGAACATGGTATATTTCTCCATCTATTAGTGTCCTCTTTGATGTCTTTCATCAGTGTTTTATAGTTTCTATATATAGGTCTTTAGTTTCTTTAGGTAGATATATTCCTAAGTACTTTATTCTTTTCGTTGCAATGGTGAATGGAATTGTTTCCTTAATTTCTTTTTCTACTTTCTCATTATTAGTGTATAGGAATGCAAGGGATTTCTGTGTGTTGATTTTATATCCTGCAACTTTACTGTATTCATTGATTAGCTCTAGTAATTTTCTGGTGGAGTCTTTAGGGTTTTCTATGTAGAGGATCATGTCATCTGCAGTGAGAGTTTTACTTCTTCTTTTCCAATTTGGATTACTTTTATTACTTTTTCTGCTCTAATTGCTGTGGCAAAACTTCCAGAACTATGTTGAATAGTAGCGGTGAAAGTGGGCACCCTTGTCTTGTTCCTGACTTTAGGGGAAATGCTTTCAATTTTTCACCATTGAGGATAATGTTTGCTGTGGGTTTGTCATATATAGCTTTTATTATGTTGAGGTATGGTCCCTCTATTCCTGCTTTCTGGAGAGTTTTTATCATAAATGGATGTTGAATTTTGTCAAAGGCCTTCTCTGCATCTATTGAGATAATCATATGGCTTTGATTTTTCAATTTGTTAATGTGGTGAATTACATTGATTGATTTGCGGATATTGAAGAATACTTGCATCCCTGGGATAAAGCCCGCTTGGTCATGGTGTATGATCTTTTTAATGTGTTGTTGGATTCTGATTGCTAGAATTTTGTTGAGGATTTTTGTATCTATGTTCATCAGTGATATTGGCCTGTAGTTTTCTTTTTTTGTGGCATCTTTGTCAGGTTTTTTTGGTACTAGGGTGATGGTGGCCTCATAGAATGAGTTTGGGAGTTTACCTTCCTCTGCAATTTTCTGGAAGAGTTTGAGTAGGATAGGTGTTAGCTCTTCTCTAAATTTTTGGTAGAATTCAGCTGTGAAGCTGTCTGGACCTGGGCTTTTGTTTGCTGGAAGATTTCTCATTACAGTTTTAATTTCCATGCTTGTGATGGGTTTGTTAAGATTTTCTATTTCTTCCTCGTTCAGTTTTGAAAAGTTAAACAAGGGACACATACAGACTGAAAGTGAAGGGCTGGAAAAAGATATTCCATGCAAATAGAGACCAAAAGAAAGCAGGAGTAGCAATACTCATATCCGATAAGATAGACTTTAAAACAAAAGCTGTGAAAAGAGACAAAGAAGGCCACTACATAATGATCAAAGGATCAATCCAAGAAGAAGATATAACAATTATAAAATATATATGCACCCAACATAGGAACACCACAATATGTAAGACAAATGCTAACAAGTATGAAAGGGGAAATTTACAATAACACAATAATAGTGGGAGACTTTAATACCCCACTCACACCTATGGACAGAGCAACTAAACAGAAAATTAACGAAGAAACACAAACTTTAAATGATATAATAGACCAGTTAGACCTAATTGATATCTATAGGACATTTCACCCCAAAACAATGAATTTCACCTTTTTCTCAAGGCTCACAGAACCTTCTCCAGGATAGATCACATCCTGGGCCATAAATCTAACCTTGATAATTTCAAAAAAATCAAAATCATCCCAAGCATATTTTCTGACCATAATGCATTGAGATTACATCTCAATTACAGGAGAAAAACTATTAAAAATTCCAACATATGAAGGCTGAACAACCCACTTCTGAATAACCAACAAATCACAGAAGAAATCAAAAAAGAAATCAAAATATGCATAGAAATGAATGAAAATGAAAACACAACAACCCAAAATCTGTGGGACACTATAAAAGCAGTGCTAAGAGGAAAGTTCATAGCAATACAGGCATACCTCAAGAAATAAGAAAAAAGTCAAATAAATAACCTAACTTTACACCTAAAGCAAATAGAAAAGGAAGAAGTGGAGAACCCCATGGTTAGTAGAAGGAAAGAAATCTTAAAAATTAGGGCAGAAATAAATACAAAAGAAACAAAAGAGACCATAGCAAAAATCAACAAAGCCAAAACCTTGTTCTTTGAAAGGATAAATAAAACTGACAAACCACTAGCCAGACTCATCAAGAAACAAAGAGAGAAAAATCAAATCAATAAAATTAGAAATGAAAATGGAGAGATCATAACAGACAACACAAAAATAAAAAGGAGCATAAGAGACTACTATTAGCAATTATATGCCAATAAAATGGACAACATGGAATAAATATGTGTCTTTTCAATTTCAGTTTCCTCAGGGTATATGCCTAGGAGTGGGATTGTTGGGTCATATGGTGGTTTTATTCCTAGTTTTTTTAAGGAATCTCCATACCATCTTCCATAGTGGCTGTATCAATTTACATTCCCACCAACAATGCAAGAGCATTCCCTTTTCTTCACACCCTCTCCAGCATTTATTATCTGTAGACTTTTTGATGATGGCCATTCTGGCCAGTATGAGGTGATATCTCATTGTAGTTTTAATTTGCATTTCTCTAATAATGAGTGATGTTGAGCATCTTTTCATGTGTTTGTTAGCCATCTGCATGTCTTCTCTGGAGAAATGTGTTTAGGTTTTTTTCCCACTTTTTGATTGGGTTGTTTGTTCTTCTGGCATTGAGTTGTATGAACTGCTTGTATATTTTGGAAATTAATCCTTTGTCAGTTATTTCATTTGCTATTCTTTTCTCCCATTCTGAAGGTTGTCTTTTCACCTTGATTATAGTTTCCTTTGCTATGCAAAAACTTTTAAGTTTAATCAGGTCCCACTTTTACTGTTGTTTTTATTTCCATTACTCTAGGAGGTGGGTCATAGAGGATCTTGCTCTGATTTATGTCATCGACTGTTCTGCCTATATTTCCCTCTAAGAGTTTTATAATTTCTAGTCTTAAAATTAGGTCTTTAATGAGCTGGAAGCAGCACAAGCTGGAATCAAGATTGCCGGGAGAAATATCAACAATTTTAGATATGCAGATGACACCACCCTTATGGCAGAGAGTGAAGAGGAACTAAAAAAACCTCTTGATGAAAGTGAAAGAGGAGAGTGAAAAAGTTGGCTTAAAGCTCAACATTCAGAAAATGAAGATCATGGCATCTGGTCCCATCACTTCATGGGAAATAGATGGGGAAACAGTGGAAACAGTGTCAGACTTTATTTTGGGGGGCTCCAAAATCACTGCAGATGGTGACTGCAGCCATGAAATTAAAAGACGCTTACTCCTTGGAAGAAAAGTTATGACTAACCTAGATAGCATATTCAAAAGCAGAGACATTACTTTGCCAACAAAGGTCTGTCTAGTCAAGGCTATGGTTTTTCCAGTAGTCATGTATGGATGTGAGAGTTGGACTGTGAAGAAAGCTGAACACCGAAGAATTGATGCTTTTGAACTGTGGTGTTGGAGAAGACTCTTGAGAGTCCCTTGGACTGCAAGGAGATCCAACCAGCCCATTCTAAAGATCAGCCCTGGGATTTCTTTGGAAGGAATGATGCTAAAGCTAAAACTCCAGTACTTTGGCTACCTCATGTGAAGAGTTGACTCACTGGAAAAGACTCTGATGCTGGGAGGGATTGTGGGCAGGAGGAGAAGGGGACGACAGAGGATGAGATGGCTGGATGGCATCACCGACTCGATGGACGTGAGTTTGAGTGAACTCTGGGAGATGGTGATGGACAGGGAGGCCTGGCGTGCTGCAAAAAACTGAACTGAACTAAATCCATTTTGAGTTTATCTTTGTGTATGGTGTTAGGAAGTTTTCTAACTTCATTCTTCTACATGTAGCTGTTCAGTTTTCCCAGCACCATTTACTGAAGAGGCTGTCCTTGCTCTTTTAGATACTCGTGCCTCCTTTGTCAAAAATAAGGTAACCCATAGGTGCATGGGTTTATTTCTGGGCTTTCTATATTTTTCCACTTGTCTATATTTCTGTTTTTGTGCAAGTACCATACTGTCTTGATGACTGAAGCTTTGTAGTATAATCTGAAGTCAGGAAGGTGGATTCCTCCAGCTCCATTCTTCTTCTCAAGACTGCTTTGGTTATCTGGGATCTTTTGTGTTTCCATATGAATTGTGAATTTTTTTGTTCTAGTTCTGTGGAAAATGCCATTGGTAATTTGATAGGGATCACATTGAATCTGTAGATTGCATTTGGTAGTATAGTCATTTCCACAGTATTGATTCTTCCTGCCCAGGAACATGGAATATCTCTCCATCTGTTTACGTCGTCTTTCATTTCTTTCATTAGTGTCTTATAATTTTCTATGTACAGTTTTTTTGTCTTCTTAGATAAGTTTATTCCTAGATATTTAATTCTTTTTGTTGCAATGGTGAATGGGATTGATTCCTTATTTTCTCTGGTTTTCCATTGTTAGTATATAGAAATGCAAGTGATTTCTGTGTATTGATTTTGTATCCTGCAACTTTGCTAAATTCACTGATTAGCTCTAGTAATTTTCTGATACTGTCTTTAGGGTTTTCTATGTACCAGTCCGTATCATGTCATCTGCAAATAGTGAGAGCTTTACTTCATTTCCGACCTGGATTCCTTTTATTTATTTTTCTTCTCTGATTCCTGTAGCTAGGACTTCCAAAACTATGTTGAATAACAGTGATGAAAGTGGAAAAGTGTCTTGTTCCTGATTTTAGGGGGAATGCTTTCAGTTTTTCACAATTGAGAATAATGCTTACTGTAGGCTTATCATATATGGCCTTTACTATGTTGAGGTAGGTTCCTTCTAGGTCCATTTTTTGAAGAGTTTAAATCATAAATGGGTGCTGAATTTTGTCAAAGCCTTTTTCTGTATCTATTGAGATGATCATATGGTTTTTATCTTTCAATTTGTTAATATGGTGTATCACATTGATTGGTTTGCATATATTGAAGGATCCTTGCATTCCTGGAATAAACCCAACCTGATCATGCTGTGTGAGCTTTTTGATGTGTTGCTGAATTCTGTTTGCTGAAATATTGTTGAGAATTTTTGCATCTATGTTCATCAGTGATATTAGCGTGTAGTTTTCTTTTTTTGTGTTATCTTTGGTTTTGGTATCAGGGTGATGGTGGCCTTGTAGATTAAGTTTTGGAAGTGTTCCTTCCTCTGCAATTTTTTAAAAGAGTTTTAGAAGGATAGACATTAGCTCTTCCCTAAACGTTTGATAGAATTCTTCTGTGAAGCCATCTAGTCCTGGGCTTTTGTTTTTTGGGAGATTTTTGATCACTGCTTTAATTTCAGTGCTTGTGACTGGGTCGTTGATAATTTCTATTTCTTCCTGGTTCAGTCTTGGAAGATTGAACTTTTCTAAGAATCTGCCCGTTTCTTCCAGGCTATCCATTTTATTGCCATATAGTTGTTCATAAGTCTCTGACAATCCTTTGTATTTCTGCATTGTCTGTTGTAACCTTGCCTTTTTCATTTCTCATTTTCTTGATTTGATTCTTTTTTTCTTGGTGAGCCTGGCTAAAGGCTTGTCAATTTTATTTATCTTCTCAAAGAACCAGCTTTTAGTTTTATTAATCTTTACTATTCTTTCTTTCATTTCTTTTTCATTTATTTCTGCTCAGATCTTTATGATTTATTCTCTTCTACTAATTCTGAGGGGCTTTTGTTCTTCTTTTTCCATTTGTTTTAGGTGTAAAGTTAGGTTGTCTATTTAATATTTTTCTTATTTCTTGAGGTAGGATTGTATTGCTGTAAACTTCCTCTTAGAATTGCTTTTGCCACATCCCATAGTTTTGAGTTGTGTTTTCATTGTCATTTATTTCTAGAAATTTTTTTATTTCCCATTTGATTTCTTCAGCAACCAGTTGGTTATTTAGAAATGTGTTGTTTAATCTCCAATGTGTTTGTGTTTCTTACAGTTTTTTTCTTGTAATTGATAGCTAGTCTCTTAGCATTGCAGTAGGAGAAGATGCTTGATATGATTTCAATTTTCTTAAATTTACTGAGGTTTGATTTGTGATCCAAGATGTCTATCCTGGAGACATGTTCCCTTTGCACTTGAGAAGAAGGTGTATTGTGCATTTGGATGGAATGTCCTGAAGGTATCAGTGAGATCCATCTCATCTAATGTATCCTTTAGGACTTGCTTCCTACTATTATTGTGTTACTGTTGATTTCTCCTTTTATGTCTGTTAGTGTTTGTCTTGTGAATTGAGGTGCTCCTATGTTGGGTGCATAGATATTTACAATTGTTATGTCTTCCTCTTGGATTGATCCCTTGATCATTATGTAGTGTGCTTCCTTATCTCTTGCAATTTTCTTTATTTTAGGGTCTATTTTCTCTGATATGAGGTTGCTACTCCAGCTTTCTTTTGCTTCCCATTTGCATGGAATATACTTTTTCATAGTCTCACTTTCAGTCTATATGTGTCTTGAGGTCTAAAGTGGGTTTCTTGTAGACAGCATATATATGGGTCTTGTTTGTGTATCCATTCAGCCAGTCTGTGTCTTTTGGTTGGAGCATTTAATCCGTTTACATTTAATTATTGATACATATGTTCCTATTTCATATGTTCCTATTTTCTTAATTGTTTGGTGTTGATATTGTAGATCTTTTTTCTTCTTTTGTATTTCTCGACTAATAAGTCCCTTTAACATTTCTTATAAAGCTGGTTTGGGGTACTGAATTCCCTTAACTTTTGCTTGTCTGGAAAGCTTTTTATATCTCCATCAGTTTTGAATGAGACTCTTGCCAGGTACAGTAATATTCTTTGTAGATTTTTCCCTGTCAGTACTTAAATATATTCTGCCATTCCCTTCTGGCCTGCAGAGTTTCTGCTGAAAGATCACTTGTTAAGTGTATGGGGTTTCCCTTGTATGTTACTTATTTCTTCTCCCTTGCTGCTTTTAATATTCTTTCTTTGTGTTTAGTCAGTGTTAGTTTGATTAGCATGTGTTTGGCACGTTTCTCCTTGGGTTTACCTTGTATGGGACTCTTTGTGTCTCTTGGACTTGGTTGACTATTTCCTCTTCCATGTTGGGGAAAATGTCAACTATAATCTCTTCAAAGTTTTCTCATACCCTTTCTTTTTCTCTTTTTCTGGGACCCCCTATAATTCAAATGTTGGTGGGTTTGATATTGTCTCAGAGGTCTCTGAGACTATCCTCAGTTCTTTTCTTCTTTTTACTTTATTCTGCTCTTCAGAAGTTATTTCTACCATTTTATCTTCCAGCTCACTGATTCATTCTTCTGCTTCAGATATTCTGCTAGTGATTACTTCCTGAGTATTTTTAATTTCAGTAACTGTGTTGTTTGTCTCTGTATGTTTATTTTTTAATTCTTCTATGTCTTTGTTAATTGATTCTTGCATTTTCTCCATTTTATTTTCATGGTTTTTGTTCATCTTTACTATCATCATTCTGAATTCTTTTTCCAGTAGTTTGCCTATATCTCTTCATTTATTTGGACTTCTGTGTTTCTAGTTTGTTCCTTCATTTGTGTAATATTTCTCTGCCTTTTCATTATTTTTTTTAACTTATTGTTTTTGAGGTCTCCTTTTCCCAGGCCTCAAGGTTGAATTCTTTCTTTCTTTTGGTTTCTGACCTCCTAGGGTTGGTACAGTGGTTTGTGTAAGCTTCATATAGGGTGAGATTTGTGCTGAGTTTTTATGTTTGTTTGTTTGATTTTCCTCTGATGTGCAAGGCTGAGTGAGGTGGTAATCCTTCTGCTGATGATTGTGTTTGTATTTTTGTTTTGTTTGTTGTTTAGATGAGGTGTCCTGCCCAGGGTGCTACTGGTGGTTGGGTGATGCTGGGTGTTGTATTCATTGTATTCAAGTGATTTGCTTTGTGTGAGTTCTCATTATTTGATACTCCCTAGGGCTAGTTCTCTGGTAGTCTAGGGTCTTGGATTCAGTGCTCCCATTCCAAAGGCTCAGGCTTGGTCTCAACCTGGTGTCTCAGATTTGGGTCAGTTAGTCTACCTGCTTGTTGCTGATAGCCAAGCCAAACAATGATCCAGTTTTGCTGGATGGCAACATCCTTTTTTTCTCCTTAGTTCCTCTGCTCCTATTCATTCACTTGGCTGAGGTTTCATAGAAAAGTATCATGCTGGAATTTCTATCTCCTAAGCGGAGTGTGGCCAGCCCTCAGCTCCAGCCACATCCTGAGTGAGGCACTGTTGTCCACCGGCTGCAAGCAGTAAACTATTGCCAGGTTGGGTTCGGACTGTAACCCTTACATCCTGCCTTCCAGCCCTGTTGGTGACCAGCAGCCTAGAATGCTGTCCCGGACCTGGAAAGCCTATGAGAGCCAGAGTGTTTTTTAGTAAAATAAGAATGTCTACTAATGAGGCTGCTAATTGCTCTTTTATCTATAATTTTTCACTAACCAATAACCTTTGTTTGTCAGTTTGAACTCCTTTCCACCCCACCCCCACCCCCAGCACTCTCAGCAGGTTCAGATGGTACATTGTGAGACAAAGGCAAAAACAACAGGGAGAACCATCTCACAAAAAAAATTAGCAGTAAATCTTCATGACTGGATAGCAAAGGCAGTTCGTCAAAAAAAAAAAAAAAAAAAAATATCATCCTACTAGGATGGTGCAAAAGTAATTGTGGTTTTGCATTGTTAAAATTTGCTGTTTCATATTGAAATACATTCTTAAATAAATGTGGTTATATTATACATCATTTTAATGCACATTTTCACTTTGTGCTTTTTTGCTAATGACTTGTTACTTGCTATTCATTTTATATTTATCTTAGACTACAGAAATGATATTAGACAAAAGGTGAATTCAAGCAATCTTCTTATTCGAATTCAGAATGGGTTGTAAAGCAATGGAGACAACTCACAACATCAACAACACATTTGGCCAAGAAATTGCTAACAAAAGTACAGTGTAGTGGTAATTCAAGATGTTTTGTAAAGGAGATAAGAGCATTGAAGATGAAAAGCATAGTGGCCAGCCATTGGATGTTGCCAATGACCAACTGAGAGCAATCATCAAAGTTGATCCTCTTAAAACGACACAAGAATTTGCAGAAGAACTCAACGTCCACCATTCTATGATGGTTCAGCATTTGAAGCAAATCAGAAAGGCAAAAAGGCTCAATAAATGAGTGCCCCATGAGCTGATCAAAAAATCAAAAAAACTGTTTTGACATGTCATCTTCTCTTATCTATGTCTCTTCTCTTATCTATGCAGAAATCCATTTCTCAATTGGATTGTGATGTGTGATGAAAAGTGGATTTTATACAACAACTAGTGATGACCATCTCAGTGGCTGGGCCCAGAAGAAGCTACAAAGCACTTCCCAAAGCCAAACTTTCACCAAAAAAACATAATGGTCACTGTTTGGTGGTCTGCTGTCCATCTGATCCATATAGCTTTCTGAATCCTGGCAAAGCCATTATGTCTGAGAAATAAGTTCAGGAAATTGATGAGATGCAGAAAAAAACACAATGCCTGTAGCTGGCATTGGTCAATGCGAAGGGACCAATTTTTCTCCACGACAATGCCTGACTGCAAATTGCACAACCAATGCTTACCAATGCTTCAAAGTTGACTGAATTGGGCTATGAAGGTTTGCCTCTCCCATATTCACCTGACCTCTTGCCTCTTCTTCAAGCATATCGACAATTTTTTTGCAGGGAAAATGCTTCCACAACCAGCAGGAGACAGAAAATGATTTCCAGGAATTCATTGAATCCCAAAGCATGGATTTCTTGCTACAGGAATTAACAAACTTATTTCTCATTGGCAAAAATGTGTTGATTGTAGTTGTTCCTATTTTGATTAATAAAGATATGCTTAAGCCTAGCTATAATGATTTAAAAGTCATGGTCCAAAATCACAATTATGTTTGCACCAACCTAATAACATGAGTAGTTTGACAGTGCTAACTTGTTAAGAAAAAAAATATCTAGGACAGGTACTACCCTGAGATCCTTAAGTCATGCTTCAAAACATCATTTGCTACAAACACAAACACATCCTAAGATGTTCAGAATATATCTTCCAATCCACATTTTCACCTGAGCTATAAGTCCTTTTGGGTACTGAGCAGCAGCCATCAATTTGGTTTGCTTTATGATATGGGCCAAACACAAACATTGACCCCTTTAATTCTTCAAATCTCTAAAGCTAATTTAGAAGAAACCAGAATATTGAGTTGAATAGAAATAGCAAAAATAAAGGGCCCCATTTTCAATGAAAAAGGAAGCCTATCAATAAGAATCTCCACTGGACCACAGACTCTTCCACTCCCAAATTGACTTGGAATATCACAGCACAAATTGCCTAAAGAGGCACAAGCTGGGAAGGGATGGCAAAGATTAGAGTAATTTAAGGCTTCCCTGGTGGCTCAGATGGTGAAGAATCCACTTGCAAAACAGGTGACCTGGGTTCAATCCCTGGGTTTGGAAGATCCCCTGGAGAAGGAAAAGGCTACCCACTCCAGTATTCTTGCCTGGAGAATTCCATGGACAGAGGAGCCTGGCAGGCTACAGTCCATGGGGTCATAAAGTGTCAGACATGCCTAAGCAATTTTTACTTTACAATGCATCAGAAATTAGAAGCATAAATTAGAAAAAGGTATTCTGGATATGATCAACCTAGGTAAGTAAAGAAAACAACAGATAATGGCCAAAATAATTGAAAAATGAGCCTAACATTGAATGAGAGATGAATCACAGAATTCTGGCAGCAATTGAAAAGAATTTAGGACTCACACTCTTCACTTTAAAGAAACAGATCTGTCAGAGAGAGACCATGACTTGTTCAAAGTCATCAAGTTTAACACAGAAATGGGATCACACCCTTTTCAGTATGGTCCTCTCTCTACCCAAAGAGGATACAAAAGCTTATGTGCTTCCATTCTGTGCCAAGGTATTCACTAAGACAGAAGGAATGTCACAATTGAAAATTGTTAAATTACTAATAGTTGTCAACTCTTTCTCCCTAGAGATTCTTGTTAAACAGTGCCCCATCCATCAAGGGTGAATTAAATTCAGCCCTGCTTGAAGACAGAACAAAATGACTTCACCCAGCCCCTTAGGAACTTATGATTTTATGAAAAATCCATAAGCTCTCATCCTTCTAACATACTGATAAACTAGGTAATTACCCTTTTGATGAAAAAGGAACCCTTTTAATATCTATCCTCACTGAATTATGGACTTCAAAATTGAATTGGAGTCTAACAGACATCAAGCACTACTATATACTGGTTCCCAGCAAAGATGAGAGAAAATCTGTTTGATATCAGGGGACTCAGGGACAACAGAACATCCTTCCTGCCGTCTCTGGTGACTCCTTATTCTAAACATTAAGTCCATTAGGTGCCCTCCTCAGTTTGTGAGACAGTCCCTAACAAAGCAGAAGAGGCATTAGCTGTTCCACCTCAACTGTTTGTGGTTTTTTAAATTAATTTTAGCTGAATTAGTCATTCAGCTGAAGTATTGTACAGACTTCTTTGGAGATGCAACTTTCTCCTTTCCTACCACCTTGGCTGATGTCAGAGGGCTCTCTGTCTCACAGCACATCAGTTCCCACACTACAGTGGACCTGTCCCAGAATGCCAATATTTTCCAATGTCCTGACATCAGTTTAAACCCCTAATCCCTGTTTCCCCCATTACTGACTGAGGTCTTATATCAAAGGACTGATGGAACCACACCATCGACTCCCCCCCGACTTGTGCCCAGAGCCCACAGTCTGTATGTCTGCCCCATGATCCTCCAGTCTATTGGGGCTGCTCAGTTATCAGTAATGGTTCAAAGTAAGCCCTCACCCGCTAGCAACCCCATTTCACGGCTAAGACTACTATTCCCACTCCTAGATTTCTTGCCTAACTCCCCATTTTCAGGAAATCAGACCACAGACCTTCAGGTGAGCCTATCCAAGTTATGCTCACAGTTAAGCCCACACTTTTACAAGATCTCTCCATATTAATCCTCTGTGTTTTATTTTTATACAAATGTCAGTTTAAAGATACATAATCTGTAAATCTTTATCTTCTGGACATTGACATTGGAAAACTTTATTGTTTTTAGTTAATATACAACATAGAGTGACAAACGTAGCCTCAAAAAGTTGAACAAACTTTGCCCTTGAGAGTTCTTGCATACTTTTCATATTCAGTACCCAAGGACACTTCTTTTCTCTGTCTGTGAACATGGAGTACAGCAAGGTAACATTAGCTAATAAAAGCACTCTGCTGACAAAAGATGCTTTTGAAAAGTCACTCAAAAAGGGAGCACTGTCAATAATAGCTTTATGAAAATAAAATGCCACATCTTTGTGAAGTTAGAAGTCTCTGGACTGTGGTAAAAATTCTGGTTAACCCCAAACGATGAAAAGTCTTTTAAGAGCCATGTTTTTCTCAAGCTGGCCTCACCATGCATAACAGCTTGAATATAAATCCAGACTCTCCCAGTCCATTTATCATTTCCTTTCCATGTCATATAGGGATTCCCATGTGAAGGAAAGATCTGCAGAGTTCGATGAAAGGCAGGTTATACTCTGAATACCAAATAGTGGAAATTATAAAAATCATGATATTGAAACTATTTCTCAGAAGTTAAAACAACAGTGAGGTACCATTTTTGCTTATCGGCTAGGCAAGAATGCTGAAATTTCAATCTTGGTTAGAATGCAAGCAAATGGTATTCTCATACACTGTTACCATGAGAATATATTTATTCAGACATTTGGATAGCATGTATTAAAATATAAAATTCAGATACCCTAAAATTCAGTGATTCCTCTTCAAGATATCCTAGAAAGATACTTGCACACGTGCAGCAAGGACTTTTACAAGGATGCTCATTATAGCACTGTCTAAAATAGTAAAAATATTGAGATTCACTAAAATGCCCATCATCGTGGGAATGGCTACATGTTCATCTGCACAAAAATTGAAAATAATGAAGTAGATTCACATGTACAATGACCCAGGCAGATATTTACATGACAATACAAACAATATAATCCCACATGTACAAAAAATAAAAACATTTTAAAAATACTTATATATACAAACATATGACCAAAAAGCACATTTATTTGCATGTACATAAGAAAATATTAATAAATAAAATATCTAATAAGGTACTTATTTTTGTTGTTTAGCCATTAAGTCATGTCCAACTGTTTACAACCCCATGGACTACAGCACTCCATGCTTCCCTGTCCTTCATTATGCTCAACTCATGTTCATTGAGTCAGTGATGCTTATATTTATATTATATAGGTACTCATATTCAATATACAAAGAATGCTTATAACTCAATAAAAAGACCAATTTAAAAATTTTAGACAAAGGATTGGAATAGATGTTTCTCCAAAAAGGAAACAAATATGGCAATAAATACATGA
Source organism: Budorcas taxicolor (assembly GCF_023091745.1). Classification (NCBI taxonomy): domain Eukaryota; kingdom Metazoa; phylum Chordata; class Mammalia; order Artiodactyla; family Bovidae; genus Budorcas; species Budorcas taxicolor. The sequence continues at coordinate 38,248,512 of NC_068910.1, forward strand.
AAGATTTTCAAGATCATTAGTCATTATGGAAATAAAAGTCAAAATCACAATGAAGTGTCATGACACACTCACAACAGTGGGTATGATAAAAAAGACAGATAAGAATAAATGTTGACAAGGATGTAGAGAAGTCGGTATCTTCATACATTCCTGGTGGAATATGTGAAATGGGACAGCTGCTATGGAAAACAGTTTAGCAGTTCCTCTAAATGTTAAATATGGAGTTACCATATTATCTAGCAATTCTACTCCTAGGTACATATCCAAGAAAAATGAAAACATATGTCTACATAAAAACTTGTACAGGGATGTTCATGAAATATTATTCATGAAAGCCAAAAGGTGGAAACAACCCAATGTCTACCAAATGATGAACAGATAAACAAACATGGTATATACATAAATAGAAAATTATTCTCTCATAAAAAAGAATGAAGTACTAACATATGCTACAAAAAGGATGAAATCTTGAGAACATCATTCTAAATGATAGAAGTCAGACACAAAAGGTTTATTGTGTGATTACATTTATGTGAAATATCCAGAGTAGGCAAATCCATAGAGACAGAAAGTAGATTAGTGGTTGCCAGGGGTTGGATTTACTAATATGGTGTTTATAATGTTCTAAAGTTAGATAATGGTGATGGTTGTACAACTCTGGGAAAATGCTAAGAGCCACTGAGTTGGTCATTCTAAAAGAGTGAATTTTATGGTATGTGGATTTTAACTCACTAAAGCTATTATTAAAAGTAAATAATTTTGAAAAATCTTGCAGAGTACTTATCAAGTAATTTACTTTGGGTAAGGGAATTAATATATTTTTAATAAGAAGAATGAATTTTTATATTTATTACCCTGTAATTTAAAATATATTGAAAATTTTCTAAGTACTACACAAAATGGTGCTACATATAAGAGAAATGCATAGTACTATGTTTCATCCTTCCTGATTTACCACTGAAGGAGAGATATTCATTGTAGAAAATATGCTCTTTTCTAGGTGCTGGGTATATAAAAATGAGAAAGTCATGTCCCTTTTCTTCCAGGAACTTATGGTGCATAAAAGAGTAGAGATAGGTATGCAGCCAATTGTTAAATAGTGCTAGATGCTGCAGTAATAGCATGTACATCTAGCAATGAAAGTACAAGGCCAGGGACCCAGGGGAGAAAAGCTGAACTTCAGAAGATAAGCAGAAGTTAGCCAAGGAGAGCAGAGGTGAGGGCAGACAGGCAATGAGAAGAGCATGGCAAAAGCCTTCATGGGTGCTGGGGCCTGGGAATGTTCAGAGAGATGTGGACATCAGCAGCTGCGGCATGAGTAGATGTTTTATGGGGGAGGTTCTTGCCGATGGAAGGGTAGGCTGGAGACTGAGAAGGACTGTAAATTATGCCTTGCTAAGGAGTCAGGGCACTGCCGTAGGCAAGAGAAAATGCCAGGGGATGGAGCAGACTCATGAAGAGACTAGAAAAAGGAAAAACAAGTTAGAGATTCCTGAGTTAACCAGGCTGGAGACAGGAGGGTGACAGAGAGAGCAGAGCCAAGGGAAGTGAAGAGGGAGGTCAGATTCAAGAAGAATTTCAGAGAGAGAATAGGCAGGACTCAGGGACTCACTGGTGTAGGAGGAAAAAGGGGCAGTGACAATGACTTTCAGAAACCATTAGCTGTCAGAGCACATATGAAAGATTCTAGTCAGACTTGCTTGCCCCTCAGAAAATAAAATGGAGATGAAAGAAAGGACTTCCTATCTGATAAGAGAAAATATGCCCTGTACTTTGTCAGTCTCTGGATAGACAGACTCTCTTGAGCTCCAGCTGTTGTGACATTATGTGCTGGGGCAAAGAGCATTTGTTCACTGTATCATATTCAAGACATACCAGAGTATGTGCCATGCACTGTGCCAAGTATTTCACATGTATAATTTCTCTGAACCCTCAGGACACCCCTTTGTAGAGGTAGAAAACGGAGGCTTACTGAGATTAAGAAACCAGGTTCAAACACAGGCAGTCTGACTTCAGAGGCCAAAGTTCTTAATCACTATGCTCTCCTGCATCTGACAGAAATACCTCTGAATGTTTGGGCTAAGCAGCTTTGCTTCTTCACTTTCAACAAAGTCAAGTCAGATTATAAACTCATCCTCTTTTTCTTCTCACAAGACCCAGTGCACACCCAGAGTGTTCAACACTTCCTCAGTTGAGATCAAAGCGACATTTCAACCTTCTCAGTGAGTTCCAGGATGTCTACAATGGCCATGTGAGGCAGGCACACCCATCGAGGGGCAGCACAGCTATAGTATCTGCCAGGTAATCCAGGCAAAGCCAAAGTGACTTCCAAAGAAAACACACAGTCCTTTGGGCTAGTGAAACTACTGGGGATTCAGAGACTCACTAGAGGTGCAGGTAGGTATTTTGTTTTTGCTTTTATTTTTACCATCGAACATATGTTTCTCTTTCTGCTTACATCACCCAATTTTCCTTTTGCGGACCACAGTTGGTATGGGCTCAGTATGCATGGTTGGAGCAAATGTACTTCATCTCTTCTTTCAAGGGTAAGATTATGATTTGGGCTTGACCAATCAGAGTATCTTTTCCGTTTTGCCCCAGTAATTGGTTTCAAATTGGTCAAGAGATGCAATTCAGTCCTATGAGACTCAGACCCAGGAAACTTTTTCAAACTGACTGGGAAGAAAAAGTCCTGTTTGGACCTTTTAAGGAAGAATGGCTGAAGCTTCCAGGGACATCAACACAGCCAGACTCTGAGTGAGTAGACAAAACAGGAATGAAGAGTTATAAGACTAAAAGAAAAAGCAAGCTTTGTGTTCCTTAATCAAGTTACCTAAAACCTAAGCTGAACAGTTGGTTACACAAACTAATAAATTCCCCTTGATATCTGAGCTATTTTGAATTTCTGACATCTGCAACCAACAACAACAAAATCACAAGAAAGAGAAGCCTAAACACCTGCCTCAGTAACAACTAGAGAGTGCTGAGTGGGCAGCTAGCTAGTCTTCCTGCAAAAGAAACATTCAGAGGAAGCTGCTACTTCTGAGGCACTTACTGCCAAGATGTGCCTGGGAAAAGCAGCTAATGTAAGAGCTGTCACATCTGGAGACGCTCAGCGTTGGCCTTGTAAATAGTACATTACATGGAGCAGCTGTGGGGCATAAGCAACAAAAGAAAAGGTTAAATAATCTCTGTGCACATAGCATGGATCTGCTGTCAGCCCCACTTTCTCACATTCTGGTAAATACAATTTCTTCTCTCCTGACATTTCGCATGAGCATTCTCCCGCTCAAATGTCCTTCCAGAACAGCCCAGATGTTTAATCCTAGTCATTTTCAAAACTCTCCTCTAGTTTCATCTCCAATAAGGAATTTTCCCTGGTCATTGCAGCCTTTATGGACATTTTCTTTGAGTCCCAGTAGAGTTTACACCTAGTACCTCCTACATGGGATCCAGGAAAGAGCTGAGTTTGCATATCTAACTTGGGAAAATATTCCTGAGGCTTGATTTCCACAGGTACTGCAAGCCCACAAAGAGGGTACAAGAGGAGGAATTTGGAATAATTGCCAAACCTAACAGGACTAGATTTTAATATTGCAAAGAAAAAGCAACAGGGTCTCTAATATTCTACAACTTTATGTTTCTGTAGAAAAAGACGTTCCTGGGGAAAAACAAGTGCTCCACATGAGCCAATGGCATTTATTTTTACAGAAGCATAAAAACACTCCTGCAACTTATATGAAATCAGAAAAGCTAAATAGCTAAATTTAGAAATTTAGAAAAATTCAGAAAAGCTGAATAGCTAAAGAAATCTTAAAAAAGAAGAACAAAGTGTGACGTATCATAATCCTTGATTTCAAGATATACTATAAAGATATGGTAATGAAAACAGTATGGTTCTGGCATAAAAAGAGCCAAAGTAGACCTATGGAACACAATCAAGAGATTAGTCTACTAATATATAGTCTACTAATATTTGACAAGGAGCTAGAATATTCAATGGGGAAAAGATAGTCTCTTTGATAACTGATACTAAGATAATTGGATATTCACATGCAAAAAAAATGAAATCGGACCTTTATCTTATACCAGTCACAAAAATTAACTTGAAATGAATTAAAGACATTCTGACTCTATGACTATTCAGAGCATAATGTCAGGATTTCAGCTTCCCTCACTAAAACCTAATGATAAAAACCCCTTCATGTATTATTGATAAGAGCAGCTAAGTAGACAAATAATAAAAATCTCCTGCCACTTCAAAAGAAAATGAAGAAACTGTGAGTAAATACAAAATCAACTCATCAGATGTATTTTAAAACCACAGCTGTTAGAAGGAACCTCAAGAAACTGTTTCATTCTGCTGGCTTTATGCTGATCAGATATTGCTCTATCCATGTGAGTATAAAGGAAGCCCCAGAAGGGTAAAAGGTGAGCCTTTTGGCAAACAACTGATTAGCACCAAGAAGCAACACGAAGTTAGATTTTTTCCAGTATTCTCATCAGACCTCTTCCCACTGCACCAAGCTGCTCCTCCTCTAAAAACAATTCTGTTTGGAGCATTAGTTGTCATTCCTATATCCATTGTCAGACATGACTGGAGCAACTTAGCACACACACATGCATCCATTGTATATTTTTTAAGCACGATGTTTGCCAGGCAGTATAACGGATAGTAAGTATACAAAAAGAAAACAATACATAGTCTTAGCACATGAAAAACTCATAATCCAGCAAGGAAAATGCAACATAAACTATGAGCTATACAGTAACCGCACAGCAAAATCAGCAAAGTAAACAGGGAAGAGAAAGCAATAAATTCTACAGAGAAAGAGGGAAGACATTTTTGTTGTCATTTGGTTATTAAGTCACGTCCAGCTCTTTTGTGACTCCATGAACTGTAGCCCACCAGGCTCCTCTGTCCATGGGATTTCCCAAACAAGAATACTGGAGTGGGTTGCCATTTCCTCCACCAGGGGATCTTCTCAAACCAGGGATCAAACGTATGTCTCCTGCATTCGCAGGCAGATTTTTTTAGCCCTGAGCTACCTGGAAAGCCCAGGGAAGTTTTTACACAGGGGTTAAGCCCCAAAGGATGGGTATGAGTTTTTCCAGGCAGAAGGAACCATGAGAAAAAAGGCATGGGTGTGAATGGCATGTGTGAGAAACAGCAAAAATGACTCATGAACATTCCACATTATGAGCAAGATAGTCTTTGCTTATACACAAACCTAATAAGATAAAACATCCTCACAGCTGTGCCGTGTAAGTTATTTCTACCTTCCACAGGCCTTCTAAAAGGGCATGACCATGTCCCACTTGCTTTTATCCAAGCCATGCTCACTGTCAGGAAAGGCCTTCCTCTTTTCCTCCATACCTATGCCCCACTGTCCTTCCTGGCAGATATTGAACATTACCACTTCTGCAAACTCTGAGGAGAGTTTATTATTCCTTTATGTGTGTTCCAATCTCTAGACCTCCTGCTAAAGAGCATCTTATTTATTTGTATACATACATGTCCATCTTCTTAACAAGTCTGGTGAAGGTCTCAAAAACAGCAGAACTTTAGATAATTGTATGTTTGATAGATGTGAAAGAATGAGTGACTTTTTAGATGAAAATCTAGGTGCTAACGGTGATAGAGAAAAAACATGCATAAGGCAAGTCCTCAAGGGAAATAGGCACATTTATAGCTCATAAGTAGAAAAATAATTTTCAGAATTGAATCCCCCAGGGAAACATTTCCATTCAGATGAAGTCCTAACTGTTATCCAAAGATTTTCACATGCAACTGCTTTGGCATTGATTTAAAATTCTGCCTAGACAGAGTCATAAACTCAGATCTTGTTAGATCCTTAGAACCCATAAAGGGTCATTGGCAAAGGTAGATCTTCACGTAAAATTTAGACATGTTAAACACAAGTGTAAGGGGGAGAAAATGACTATCTGGTTTTTCTTTCATCACAGGGCATGTAATCATTATAGAGGTGTTAAACTCTTTGCTAAGTGTGAAAATGAGAGGAAATGAGGCTATTGACAAAAAATGCGATCAGATAGCAAAAGGAAATTAATGCTGCACCAAACCTCATCTTCTCAGCCTCCTTGTCTCAATGTGTTATTCTCATGAATTAGGGTGAAGCACAGACACCACTCCTAAAAGTAAAGATTTTATGAAACTTTATTAAGTACCAAAATGCCCGCAGATATTGCCTCTCCTTTGACCTGCTCAAGCTACTCAGTCCTGGGGTTACTGAAACATCCAAGAAACATCTCATTAGCAGCAAGTGATGTCAGCAGTTGTGTTATTAAACTGCTTTGCTGCTCAAAATGGAAAAATACCCAGGATACGCTTTTACATAAACCTCTTCTCTTTGCAGTGTAACAGCAGAAACAGTAGTGCCTGGAATTGCCGTTAATAATAATTTCAAAAACTTGGTCATTCCTTGGATGTCTTTGAATTAATGGGAAAGAAGCTACTACCTGCCAGGTAAAATGCCACACACCACTAAGAGAGAAGTGACAGGTAGATGACAGATAGCGTGCTGATCTGCTCAGACTTTACAGACTGGGAAGCCTTAGAAACAGGCATTTGTTTTCTTAGTTTTGGAGACTGGAAGTTTAAGATCAACGTGTCAAAGTGTTGGTGTCTCATGAGGCTACTCTCCCTGGCTTGCAGGTGGCTACCTTCTCACTATGTCCCACATGGCCTTTCCTCTGTGCTCAATCCTATGTCTTTTCCTCTTTCTTATAAAGACACCAGTCCCATGGGATTAGGGCCTCACCCTTATTATTTCATTTAACATTAACCACCTCCCTAAAGAAGCTATATGTAAATACAGCCACACTGGAGGTTAAGTCTTCAACATATGAATTTAGAGTAGGGGCACACAGTCCAGTTTGAGATATCTAGATAGATAGACAGGCAGGTGACTAGAAGGATGGAGGGAGGAAGAGGAGAAGAGAGGGAGGAAGGGAGGGAGGGAGGGAGGAAGGAAGACAGAGGGGAAGGAAGGAAGGGAGAACACTAACCTGTTCGAGAAGGAAGATTAGGATCAGATTTAAATTTCCAACACTGCATACATACACACACATGGACACATACACTTGCACATACATGAGCCACAGTGCAATACATTAATCAAACATTCCACAAATATTTACTAAGAACTCTGTCATTAGCACTTAGGTGTTATTGAGTGTGTACTCTTGCCTGGAAAATCCCATGGATGGAGGTGCGTGGTAGGCTACAGTCCATGGGGTCGCAAAGAGTCAGACACGACTGACCGACTTCACTCACTCACTTAACTGAATTTCTAGTTGAAGATGCTTATATTCTAATATGGAAAAAATAATCTATGCATTAAGAAACTTGTTCTTCTATGGAGAAGGAAATGGCAGTCCACTCCAGTATTCAAGCCTGGAGAATCTCATGAACAGAGGAACCTGGCAGGCTACAGTTCATAGGGTCACAAAAGAGTTGGACTTGACTTGGCAAGTAAACAACAAGGGAAGTCCCAAGCCTACAAAATAACTCCTAAAAATTCTAGTCCCTTGTTCTTTATTACAATAGGAGTGTACTTAAGAGACTGTATATATTATTTTTGTTACATCACACCAGACTTCTAAAAGACAAAATATGAAGGATATCACTAAAACTTAATTTACTTTAAAATTGTGAAAAGTCTCTGGTTTGAAATTATTTAAAATCTACTAATAAAAATAAAACATATTTGGCCAAAAAAAAAAAAAGAAAGTTGTTCTTAGCCTCTATTGCTGAAAGGATCTCTGTGGGATTTTTAAAAAAATGCATATCCTATAATCAAATCTTCTGAATCTAAATAGCCTGAGGAGGGCCCTGGGCATCTATATATATTTTTAAATCTCTCCAAGTGATTCTAAAACATAGACAGTATGAAAAGCCAACTCAATTCACTACAATAAACACTGGTCTTTTCTTCTCAATACCAGTGCCCCTGGAATATAATATGTGAAGCTCCTACCACCTCAGTGTGAGTGAAGTCATCCAGGTGGCTAATAACAAATGGTCTGGGACAATAGTAAACCACTGGGCAAGATAAGGCATGAATGATTTAAGATAAATGTATAATTATGAAATGTTCTTATAAATGTGAGAGATTGCTATTATGCAGTAGAACACTATTTTACAATTTGAAGCTCAACTTTTTTCTAATGTTTCTAGGAAACACTCCCTGCTTTCTCTAGAGGTTTTCAGGGAAGACTCCACATGCCTTTTGTCTGTGACCCCAGCCCTATGGGATACCTGAGTAACTGTGAACCAAGGTTGATCAAGACCCTCATGCTTAGCCCTGCAAACAGGTTGAGTCTGGAATTAATCCTGCAGCCATTACCCTGGGCTTCAGTAACTTGTGAGCCCAGGGCGGCTGCATGTCTGTTGGACTACATCCTTCCCCTCAACCCCACTCCACCCCACCATATTAATCCATTCAACTGGAGCTCTATCTGGGCTTCCTGTTCTCTACTAAAACTCTCCCTGGAACCCTAACCTTGTTGGTGGGGGCACTGGCACTCCATTGCCACTGCCCAGCCACTGCCACTGGTACACTTCACACTGGCTTCTAAACTTCTTTACATCTCCTTAGGGGCTATGCTGCTTTTACTCTTGGTGTGCCCAAGCTGCTATATGATTCTCAGATGTAATGGTTCTGCCTCCAGTGGGGTGTTTAGAAATTGCTGATAACGTGTTTGGTTGTCACAATAGAAGCTGCCTTCTCTCACATCATCACCCTGCTTTTACGAGCATTTAGAATGTGGGGGCCATTGAGAATAGACATCTCACAACATATCTGGGCAGCCTCACACAAGGATTAGTTGCAGTGTGTCTCTGTGAACATTTATGCAGGGGGAAAACCTCATTGATACTATCTGAGACTGGATGCTGACTTTTGGGTTACATATAACCTTAAAGTATATTTTGCAACAAGTCCTAAAAGCTAACAAATTTTCATTTACAGTCGAGCTTGTAAATGAAATGGAGACTATACCAGCTAGCGAGGACCTTTACCAAGAATTGTTCGTTGCTGCAAAAATCATTTCACCAATAATGCAATGACATTCTTGGTAGATAAGTCACAAATAACAAGATTATATTAATTTATTTTCTGTGTGAAATGATATGTGCAGCTAGATATTACTCTCTATGAATTATCTTTGAAAGTAAAGTGGGTGTTGCTATGTATGCCTTGGAAAGAGATGTTAGGTGTAATAGGTTTGAGATATGAATATTAGCCTTTATTCAGGATAAAGTAAACATGCACAGTAACACTGTGCATCCTCAGCATACCCTCTCAGGGCTCAGCCCTTAGAGTTACACCAGTTCTTGCCCTCCTGCTCCCTGCATGCCCAGGATGGGTCAGTATGATATGCTGCCAAGACAACCCATGTATAGGTACCATCCTATAATTCAGAAAGAAATTCTAAAACTTGTCTATAATTCATTGAAATTAAAAGCTAGATTCATATTAATGATAATAGCATGTGAGAGATTAATGATTATTTTTAAAAGCTAAATTTAAGAATGCTTTCACGTGTACTGGTTGTATTTGATGTTCACAACAACCCTGCAAAATGGAAGGAAAGATTCTGTATACAATGGAGAATCCCAATCCATTGAGAGGCTGAGAGGCTCAGAGTCACAGATCTAGCAGAGGAGAGCCGGGAATCAAGTTTTCACCTCCAGAAGCCGAAAGCTATGTTCTTCTGGCCTAAATAACACTGCCTCTCAGATGAGACAAGCAACAGAGAGGAGAAAAAAACAACAACAAGGCTAAAGTAAAAAGAATCAGTATGAAATGCTAAAATATATAAATACAAGGATGGTAATGGTAACTTCTGAAAGCCTAAAAAGGGCAGCTCAAATCTAGGAGATATGATTAAGGTGGCTCTTTTGACATGTGAATGTACTCTTCCACTGCAACCCAACACAGCCCATATCTATGGATCCACTGTGTACTAAGCCCGTGTATATAGGCAAATGGCTCCCCAGGAAGACATTTGAAAATAACTGTGCTGCCCTCTACTGTTGAAACAGGAGTAGAAATGTAAATGTGTGTGTGAAGTCACTCAGTCCTGTCCAACTCTTTGCGACCCCATGGACTGTAGCCTACCAGGTTCCTCCATCTATGGGATTTTCCAGGCAAGAATACTGGAGCGCCATTTCCTTCTCCAGGAGATCTTCCCCACCCAGAGATCAAACTCGGGTCTCCTGCATTGTAGGCAGATGCTTTACCGTCTGAGCCACCAGGGAAGCTCAGAAATGTAAATAGCAAATAAATTTGTTATTTGAGTTGTATCTCTGAGCCGATAATAAAAACAGACAGCTGCTCCAAGTGCTACACATACCACCTCATTTTAATCAGTGATTTCAAAGTAGCATTTTCATTTAAATAAATATTTGATTCATTACTGAGATCCAATGATTGCTTTGGCTTAATACAGATAATATAATTTCTACTTCTAATTGCTGTTATTTGGATTCTGTGTTCAAGTCTAACAGATATCCTGTACTTGTAGTTAGTTTGCAAATTCTTATAATGTCAGGGCTGATGTCAAAGCCCTAAAGGTCAAACAGAGGCAAATGTTTATCTTCTGCCTGACAAACAAATCTGACATGTAGGAGGCACCTGCCAGAAGAAATGTATTAAGGATTCTGAGACCCTGTTTAGGCTTAGAGAGAAAGAGTGCCACACTTGACTAGCAATATCTTCCAAGGAAGGGAAATTGAGATGATAGAACACAGACAACATTCTTGCCATCCCTGAGCTAGTCCAACCCACTCATTATAAAGATGAAGAAATTGGGGTCCAAAAATCTTGTCAAAGATCTCACTGCTGCTTGAAGTTAGGCTGGGTCAAGAATTCAAGCATCCTATACTCGGAACTGTTCTTCTTATCATTACATGTAAGTTTCTTAGCTAGACCTCTAAGAAGAGTGCTCAAGAAATTCCAGACCAAACTTTAGAATGTAAAAATGATGTTCATGCTTAACATAGCTTAAGATAATTCCTAACAAGCAATGGTGTGCATGTTTTCTCTTTTCATAGACTGAGAGCTTTTGTGAAAGTTGTGGGCCCCGGCAAAGCCCTTTCATCTTACAATTGATCTTTCTGATGATTGTTCATAAGGAAACAGAATTTCCCATTGTAGAGTCATTTCCATGGTTACCCATTGATTTCCTATAGGAAACATCCTGTTTACATGACCATCATGTCTTTATTGTAAAGGTAAATCACCTTCTGAGTTTTCACTTTATCTGCAACCTTAGGCATGTAAAAATGAGCTCTGCAAAATTAGCAGAACAAGATAAATAAATGATTCATGTGAGTTGGTTTTGCATGAATAAGTGATTAATCCTCTCAACCTTGTTAGGAGAGAATGCAGAATTAATGTCATTCTATGCAAATAGAAGCCCACTTTTCTGAATTCTGACCTAATTATGAGTACTTGTTAAGTAAAATATATGTGAAATTTCTTGTAGCTAAAAAAGTCTGATAATATCCCTACTATAAATCAGAAACCAAACTTCTCTTTGTAGACCTTAACTGCAGATGCACATAGATGATATTGTGATTTATCCTAAAGGTTTTTTCAAAACATCCTGTATTTTAGTATGCCAATGGCAACTTACCTTAGTGATCCAAACATGCCTTACCAGTACTTGCTAAATAGCCCAGTTCTTGATTTAAACCAGACTCCATGTGGCAGCCTTAGCAGTGTACACTGACTAAACTCTTGGAAGCAACACATCTAGGATACCAGTATCTTGGCATAGTGAGTAATGACCACTCATTAAATCAATAGAACATTCAAGAATCCAACATCAACAGAATAAAACTCCCTTAACTCAGGGACAGAAAATTCCATTCTATAGTGATATGCTTTGGCTCTGTGCTAGAGTCTCAGGTCTCTGTCTCCAAAAGCATTAGTCAGGACCTCTAACGTAATCTCAGATCAACTAAATAATTCTCATACAAGTCACAAAATAAAAACACTAGAAGAATGAGGTCACCTTGAACTAGAAGATAGTAAAAAAAAAGACTTCTTATATAGGAAGGAAAAGTGTATTTTCAGTGGGGGGCCTTAAAGAAGCAGTGAGATTTCAATAGGTTTAAGTGGGAAATTACAAAGCTAATAGATAATGAGCATTTACTAAGGGCCATGTACTCTGCTAAACCCTTTATGCTATCTAATTTCATCTTCACAACTATCCAGTGAGGTGGTAAGCAATTATCATCTCTTTTTATAGGTGAGAAAGCTGAAGTGAAACAAAGCTCAAGTTAAACTCTGCAACTAGTATTGCAGAGCTGGTAGCAATGCTTTCAGTGCAGCCGGTTTCCTGACTCTGTGGTCACACCCACACCAGTCCAGCAGAGGGGAAAAGGAACAAGAGTGTATGGGGATGCAAATCACACAGCATGAGAGTGGCAGAGGGTAAATCACTCCATCAAGAGATGAGTGGTATAGTTAGAGGGAGGAAGGGCTGGGAACACGGCAGGATGGTGGATTACAGAGATCTCTGAATGCCATTCTTTGTAGCATAAGACATGTGAGAACTGAACTCCAGCTGAGAAGGTGCCAATTAATTCAGGTGGCACTGACCTGTGAGGTGGGGGAGGGCTTAATCACCAGAACACTAAATGCTCATTATCCAACCTTTTAATTGGCAGTCTGGAAAAGTTATCAGCAAAGAACCAAGATTTGATCATGCTGTTAAGGAAAAGACAAGAAAAGGAATAAACGATCCTCTAATCTCTCCCAGACAACAAATCTGTTTTTCAGATGTATGTTTTCTTATCTTCCTGTTCTCACTGGAGACAAAACCAACAAAAGGAAGAACAGATGGGACTAGAAGCAGAAGGGAGCTGATGAAAGAAAAAAGCAAAAGCTGAGGGAAGGGTGTATATAAAAGGACTCAAAAGAGAGCAAAGGATTTTGAAATGTAAGGTTATCTCCCTGGCTGAACTAAGCATACTCCAGTGACTACTTTGCAATGTTAAGTGGCTTTATCAAGTATCGGTAGAGATTGGTGCCTAGGAATAATCACAGAGCTCTTTCAGCACAAAGGTCATCTGACAGAACCAGGTCAGCTGTAAGACCCTGGGGCATGTGAATCATCCCTTAGGTATAAAATTGCAGTACAGAGTCAGAGATTATTACTAAACCTTCAACTGGTACATGTGGAAAATTAAATGGGAGAAGTCAAGAGAAAAGGCATTGGAATGGGGACCAGGAGATGGTCAGTCCTTCTGAGAGAGGGGTATACACACTTCAGCCGGATGACAAGGTAAGTGGTAGAGGCCCCAGATTCTACTTCTTGCCTCATAGGAGAGCTTGTTTTCTTCCATTTCCTGAGCTTCTGAATGAGTCAGACCTTTATTCAAAACCTAGCTCTGCCATTGGTTAGAGGTGTGAATTAGGCAAGTTACTTTCTCATTGCCATCGAGATACATAAAACAAGCTCTTCGCACTCAAAAAGCTAAGGTAAATCTGGCACAAATAGGAAGATAAGTCCAAACAGGAGGAGCAAGCACTAAGTTACTTGACTTTTTGCCCTGCAACAAGCTCATTATACTAAGGAGGTAAAATGTACCATTTCTACAAGAGAGGGGTAAGCTCCTCCCCTTCTTCACAGCTTCCAGGCTAACTCTGGAATTGTTTGGGGGGAAGGGCAGGAAATCAGGACAGAACCTTCAATAATAGATAATATTTATTGATCGCTTGGAGCTGTCTACTGTACTACTGTACTTAACAGTTTTATACACATGATCTTATTCAATCCCCCGATAATCTTACAGATTACCATCTCAATTGTACAAATGAGAAAACTGAGCTTCACAAAGATTAAATGACTTGCCCAAGCCCCACTCTAATTGGGACCTAGCTCCAGACTACTGGCAAGCTGTTTCATGAACAACAGTACTGCTGCAACAAAACTGGTATTTTAGCTGTGACCAAACTCAGGACTCTACAATGCAAACAACAAAGTCCTGCCAGTCCAAATATACATCTTAATTCTCAAGCATCAAGGCCATTCCCCTGGAGCTGAATTTTGGAATGCTCATTCAATACATATTGTTACATTCCACCAATTTTTGAGGCACTTTGGTGATACAGCAATTACAAAGAAGCAAGAGGTGCCTTTTTTGTCCTCAAGGAACTTATAGTGCAGCATGAAGATGACAAGGAAACAGGTAATAGCAAATTAAAGCATCCTCTTCTAAGATGTATTTGAACAGTTCAGGTGTACACAGGAGGGAGGAAGGGAGGGAATAGGGAAGGAGACACTGAAGAGTAACAAGGAAAGAAAGAAGCAGACAAGAGGTCTTTGAGCACTAACTATGCATCATGCACTGTGCTAGGCCTTATCTCTCAATTCTCCCAACACTATTGTATATAATATTATTCCCCAAATGTCCCTGCCCCAAAGCCTGAAGAGGCTTTTCAGTACAATGAGAATGACCTCATCCTCCATGATCTGGTTCTTTCTTTCCTCTCTGACATAAGTCTTACCACACACACCCCTTCCTGGAACATTCCAAACTCTTTTCAACCTTCCCTGGTAGCTCAGATGGTAAAGAATATGCCTGTAATGAAGGAGACCCCGGTTCAATTCTTGGGTTGGGAAGATCCACTGGAGAAGGGATAGGCTACCCACTTCAGTATTCTTGGGTTTTCCTGGTGGCTCAACTGGTAAAGAATCTGCTTGCAATGCAGGAGACCTGGGTTAGATCCCTGGGTTGGGAAGATCCCCTGAAGGGGAGAACAGTTACCCACTCCAGTATTCTGGCCTGGAAAATTCCATGGACTACAGTTCACGGGGTTGCAAAGAGTTGGACACAACTGAGTGACCTTCACTTTCACTCCCAATCTTACAGCCGTTGATGCTTGTTCTTTCCCAAGAAATACTCCCACCCTACTGCCCAACAGCCATTAGGCTGCCTCTCTCCTTTTCATCACTGTTTCTACTCAAGTGTCACTTCCAGAGAGAGGCTCTCCCTGACTCTTCTAAAAACCCATCTCCCACCTTCACTCTCAGTCTCCTTGCTCTATTTTCATTGTCTTCAAGGCACTTACATTACCTAACCTTGAACATGAGCTCTATGAGGGCAGCAATATATCCCAAGTCTAAAGAGTATCTGGCACATAGTAATCACTCAAGTATATGAATAAGCTAAAAATTCTATCTTCACCAGATAAGGAAATAGAGGCTCAGATAAGCTCCTTCACCAGGTCACGCAGAAAGATCTAGTGACTTCAGGGGGTTGAGATTATAGCTCACTTCTGCCTGAGGCCTTTACCTTGAAATTCTCTCCTCCACTATTTCTCCACACAACTGGCTCCTTCTCCTCTCTTTAGAAAGGCTTTCTGAGGTAACTCTATCTAAAAGTTACCCTCAGTTCAGTTCAGTTCAGTTCAGTTGCTCAGTCGTGTCCGACTCTTTGCGATCCCACGAATCGCAGCACGCCAGGCCTCCCTGTCCACCACCATCTCCCGGAGTTCACTCAGACTCACGTCCATCGAGTCAGTGATGCCATCCAGCCATCTCACCCTCTGTCGTCCCCGTCTCCTCCTGCCCCCAATCCCTCCCAGCATCAGAGTCTTTTCCAATGAGTCAACTCTTTGCATGAGGTGGCCAAAGTACTGCTTCAGCTTTAGCATCAGTCCTTCCAATGAACACCCAGGGTTGATCTCCTTCAGAATGGACTGGTTGGATCTCCGTGCAGTCCAAGGGACTCTCAAGAGTCTTCTCCAACACCACAGTTCAAAAGCATCAATTCTTCAGCACTCAGCCTTCTTCACTGTCCAACTCTCACATCCATACATGACCACAGGAAAAACCATAGCCTTGACTAGACGGACCTTAGTCGGCAAAGTAATGTCTCTGCTTTCGAATATGCTATCTAGGTTGGTCATAACTTTTCTTCCAAAGAGTAAGCGTCTTTTAATTTCATGGCTGCAGTCACCATCTGCAGTGATTTTGGAGCCCCAAAAAATAAAGTCTGACACTGTTTCCACTGTTTCCCCATCTATTTCACATGAAGTGATGGGACCGGTTGCTATGATCTTTGTTTTCTGAATGTGGATCTTTAAGCCAACCTTGTCGCTCTCCTCTTTCACTTTCATCAAGAGGTTTTTTAGTTCCTCTTCACTTTCTGCCATAAGGGTGGTGTCATCTGCATATCTGAGGTTATTGATATTTCTCCCAGCAATCTTGATTCCAGCTTGTGTTTATTCCAACCCAGCATTTCTCATGATGTTAAATAAGCAGGGTGACCATATACAGCCTTGACGTACTCCTTTTCCTATTTGGAACCAGTCTATTGCTCCATGTCCAGTTCTAACTGTTGCTTCCTGACCTGCATACAGATTTCTCAAGAGGCAGGTCAGGTGGTCTGGTATTCCCATCTCTTTCAGAATTTTCCACAGTTTATTGTGATCCACACAGTCAAAGGCTTTGGCATAGTCAATAAAGCAGAAATAGATGTTTTTCTGGAACTCTCTTGCTTTTTCCATGATCCAGCAGATGTTGGCAATTTGATCTCTGGTTCCTCTGCCTTTTCTAAAACCAGCTTGAACATCAGGGAGTTCACAGTTCACGAATTGCTGAAGACTGGCTTGGAGAATTTTGCATTACTTGACTAGCATGTGAGATGAGTGCAATTGTGTGGTAGTTTGAGCATTCTTTGGCATTTCCTTTCTTGGGGATTGGAATGAAAACTGACCTTTTCCAGTCCTGTGGCCACTGCTGAGGTTTCCAAATTTGCTGGCATATTGAGTGCAGCACTTTCACAGCATCATCTTTCAGGATCTGAAAGAGCTCAACTGGAATTCCATCACCTCCACTAGCTTTGTTCGTAGTGATGCTTTCTAAGGCCCACTTGACTTCACATTCCAAGATGTCTGGCTCTAGATTAGTTATCACATCATCATGATTATCTGGGTCATGAAGATCTTTTTTGTACAGTTCTTCTGTGTATTCTTACCACCTTTTCTTAATATCTTCTGCTTCTGTTAGGTCACACACTCTAAAAGCCTCCCTCACACACACTCCCAGTCACTCTCTATCACATTACCTTATTTCATATTCCTCATGCCACTTACTACTCTCTGACATTATCTTATGGTTTACTTAATTTTTATTATCTCCCCCAATAGAATGTAAGCACCATGACCACTAAGACTACATCTTTCTTGTTTGCTGCTCCACAATGCCAGCACAGAATAGGCAATGAAAAATAAACAAACAAAGGAGAGTATGCACGCACATCACTTGGCACCATGAATGGCCCATAAGTGCTTGCTATCTACTAATTATACATACATACTTAGTAGTAGAGATGATGGGAAGAGCGATAGTAATATTTTAGCAGGCAATGATTGCAGGAAAAGAAATTCAAAGCAAAAAGAATAATGTCAATAAAGGTGGTTTTTCTTAGATTGTATTCCCAAGGTAGATTTTCCCCATAAGTCTCTGTCTGTAAACTGGCCAAAGTAATCTCAGAGTTTCAGGGAGATGCTTTTTTTCTTTATGGATCAAAAATATTGTTTCAACCAAAAGCATGGCTTCGGCACCTCCCTCCACAATGCCACGTGTTTAAAAGACATTAGTATTTCAGTTTCAGGAATGGCATCCAATGTGCAGTTTAGTTTGGATTCAATTTTGCAACTCTCTACTGAAAATTGACAAAAGAAGTCTTTCTTCAGTATCCCCTGAGGATTCCAGGACCCCTACAATACCAAAATCTGTGCATACTCAAGTCCCTTGTGTAAAATGGTATAGACTAGCTGGCGTTCCACATCTTGGGCACATCCACAAATTCAACCAACCACTGGTGGAATTCGATCCAGAACCTGCAGATAGGGAGGGCTGAACATAGTTATTCTCCCAACAAACAATTTGGCGAATTTATGAGTGATTATCCAAAAATGTCAGGAAGTAAAACACCAAACAACAAGGGAAAAAAATTGAAAATCCATAAGATGTGCAGTCTGAAACATTTAAAATTTCAATTCATAATTTAAAACAAGAATTGATTCATCTAAGAGAAAACTGAAAGAGGTGATAAAAATTGAAGTTCTAACATGGAGTAAAATGAATGAAGTGTTCATATGTCTTCAAGATTCTCTTACAGCCAACAGTGAGGGCAGGGCAACTTCTTGAGCCTAGAGTAAATCTTAAGTTTATTTTGGAATTATTTAGGCAAAGCTGCTGTTGCTGAAAAGAATAATCCCTTCATAAAATTACACACGTTCTTGTTGATGTATGGCAAAAACAAACACAATATTGTAAAGCAATTAACCTCCAGTTAAAAATAAATATTTTTTTTACAAATACTATACCCAACACCCAGAGGTTCTACAACCATTTTGCATAAAAACATACAAAGAGCTAAAGGATGTTGCAAAGAACAGTGGATATGAAATAAAAATATGTGCAATCAAACCTGGACTCTGAATATGTAACACTGGAGGGATGGGACAAGTGGCCTGGGGTGTTGAATCTTGGCTTGGTTACCAAATTCCCAGCTACCTACCTATCTCTCTTCACTGCACTTCTACAATTTTCCTTGAGACAGAGTCTTAGCATGCTGAAGACTTATTCCTAGAGGGCAGGCCTCCCAGGAAAGAAGTTAGCTTTCTGAGAAGTTCCATGACACTCATCAATGGCCCATTGCTTAAGTCAGTTAATTCTGGTTGATGACAGCAAGTCTTAGACCCCAGTACCCCAATCATGCCAGCTTCCCCAGCCTAAACACTGGTGTGGCAAATCCTGCCAATAGTTTACTAGGTCATACAGCTGCAAGCACAAGGCTTGGACTCTAGCCTGCTAGTCACTTGAGGATAGGGGCTGATGTTTCTACCCTCAAAAATAAACACTGAGTTAAGAGCAAATAGCTGGAGCCAGCTCATAATGCTATTGTATTATGGCTGCCTCCCAACTGCAGCAAAGATGAGTTGTTATTTCCTTAAAAATTCAGCTTAAAGGCCCCAAAGCTCAAGGATGGGACTCTCCCTATCCCCCAGAATATGACTTCCAGTTATGCCAGATTACTGTGTGCAACCCCAGAATCAGATGAATAGACAGAAAAGCCACAGATCTACTTCATGATTTTGTTAAGTTTCTCCCTAGGACTGATATGTATACTGTCTGACTATTTGCCCTGGTTACCATAATACCTCCACTATAGCTAATACATATCAAGGGAGGGTAGTACTTCTTAATAACCATTTGGAGGTTGCAGAAATAGAAACGGAAGATTAAAATATGTGTGTGTGTATATACAGCTGAAGACTGGGTTAGTCTATATATCCACCTCCATAATAAGCATTTATTGAATAATAGGCAATGTCCTGGATATTGGAAAAATACAAACAATAGTCATGGTCATATCAATCTTACTCTTAAAGAATTTAAATTCCAGTAGGAGATATAAGATAGAGACACAGAAAATTACAATATAGAATAGAAAATGATTAGTGTCACCAAAAAAGTATAGTCAAAATGTCACAATAGTTCAAAAAAAAAAAGATCTCAATGAAGTGATGACATTTAAGCTACAGAATGGCATTAACAGACAGAGAAAATGGCATAATCCAACACAGAGAGAAGCTGAAGATTGACTGGACTACAGGGCATGTTTGGGGAGCTTGGAAATATGGAAAGAAAGGTTATCTATATCTCAGTCACAAAGGATTTAACCACTAGACTAGGAACATAAGCTTTAGTCTGAAGACCAGTAAGAGCCACTCAAAGATGATAACTTCTCAGAGCTGTTGCTGGAGGAATTCCAGAGGCAAGAGGCCATCCTACCAGATGACTTCTGATGTCTTTCCTTCCTCTCATATTCCCTGAGTTGTTAAATTTATGCTGATGAAGAAATAATCCTCCAATTTAGGCATGACCACACTGGTTGAATTAGAGCTTGAGTGTGGAGAAGTTACTATTGCCTTCTGAAAGCATTGGCTTATCAGAGGTGATACAGAAAGAGCAAAGTTCAAGCAACTAAAGGGAATAGAAAACCCAAGCCATAGAGGGTTCTTCTCTTCCTAATGATCCCCTTGGGCAAGAAGCTAACCAGTTCAGAGATTCAGCTTGACATCACCAGCTTGTTTCCTCACAAACAATATCTCAGCAGGAAAGCAGTATTTTTCCTCTTTGCCCCACTGGTTGACACATAAGTGGTAGTCCCTCCCCATACCTGATAGTTTCATTAAATAGCTAAAGGGAAAATAACTATTGTGGGCTGGGAGGCATAACCTAAACTCAAGGCATCTTTAACGTGATTAGATCCATTTACAGTGAACTGGAGCCAAGTGAAGCAACTATTTACAGAGCAACTGGAAGGGATTCACTGAACTGGAATGCAGTGTACTGAGCTAATTCTACAAAACTGTGATTACAAAATTACAGAGCTTGACCAAGGAAAAGTTCATGTGTTCAATGACCTTGTATCTAAAATTACACACAATCTAAAATCTCCTTCCTTTCCTACTACAGGAATTAGTGAACTATATTGCTTTACTTACACAAGTTTGTGTCTGAATAATATGACTAATGTGAACTGTGGTTTCTAGAAATTTATCATGAAGAAACAGACAAATATGCAAAGATGCATGCAGAAGGATGTTACTGCAGGATTCTCTAAAATAGTGAAAGACTGGAAATAACATATATAATTCATCAGGAGAGATTAAAATACAGTCACACATAAATCACAGCAAGATCTGCTATGACCCACCCCTCACAGTAATTGAAATAAAAGCAAAAATAAACAAATGGGACCTAATTAAACTTAAAAGCTTTCGCACAAAGAAGGAAACTATAAGCAAAGTGAAATGACAGCCTTCAGAATAGGAGAAAATAACAGCAAATGAAGCAAGTGACAAATAATTAATCTCAAAAATATACAAGAACCTCATGCAGCTCAATACCAGAAAATAAATGACCCAATCAAAACATGGGCCAAAGAACTAAACAGACATTTCTCCAAAGAAGACATAGAGATGGCTAACAAACACATGAAAAGATGCTCAACATCACTCATTATCAGAGACATGCAAATCAAAACCAAAATGACGTACCATCTCATGCCGGTCAGAATGGCTGCTATCAAAAAGTCTATAAACAGCAAATACAGGAGAGGGTGTGGAGAAAAGGGAACACTCTTACACTGTTGGTGGGAATGCAAACTAGTACAGACATTATGGAGAACAACATGGAGATTTCTTTAAAAACTGGAAACAGAACTGCCATATGACCCAGCAATCCCACTGCTGGGAATACACACCGAGGAAACCAGAAATGAAAGAAACACGTGTACCCCAATGTTCATCGCAGCACTGTTTACAATAGCTACGACATGGAAGCAACCTAGATGTCCGTCGGCAGATGAATGGATAAGAAAGCTGTGGTAACATATACACAATGGAATATTACTCAGCCATTAAAAAGAATACATTTGAATCAGTTCTAATGAGGTGGATGAACCTGGAGCCTATTATACAGAGTGAAGTAAGTCAGAAAAAGAAAAAAAAAAACCAGAACACCAATACAGTATGTTAATGCATATATATGGAATTTACACAGATGGTAACGACAACCGTATATGTCAGACAGCAAAAGAGACACAGAGATAAAGAACAGACTTTTGGACTCTGTGGGAGAAGGCGAGGGTGGGATGATTTGAGAGAATAGCATTGAAACATGTATATTACCATGTGTGAAATAGATCACCAGTCCAAGTTCGATGCATGAAACAGGGCACTCAGAGCCAGTGCACTGGGACAATCCAGAGGGATGGGATGGGGAGGGAGGTGGGAGGGGGTTGGGGATGGGGGACACATGGCTGATTCATGTCAATGTATGGCAAAAACCACCACAATATTGTAAAGTAATTAGCCTCCAATTAAAATAAATTAATTAATTAAAATAAATAAATAAAGTACAGTCACAAAAATGAACTATTAGCCAGCCAGAAAAGGAATAAATTAGATGGAATAACAAGAAAAGATGTCCAGATATTGCTCAGAAAACTAGGATGCAAATAGTATGCATTGTTGTTGTTCAGTCACCTAGTCATGTCCAACTCTTTGCCACCCCATGGACTGCAGCATGCCAGGCCTCCTTGTCCCTCACCATCTCCCAAAGTATGCCCAAGTTCATGTCCATGGTATTGGTGATACCATACAGCTATCTCAGCCTCTGACCCTCTTCTCCTTCTGCCCTCAATCTTTCCCAGCATCAAGGACTTTTCCAATGCGTCAGCTGTTCACATCAGATAACCAAAATCCTGTAGCTTTAGTTTCAACATCAGTCCTTCCAACGAGTATTCAGGGTTGATTTCCCTTAATATTGACTGGTTTGATTTCCTTGCTGTCCAAGGACTTTCAGGAGTCTTCTCCAGCACCACAGTTTGAAGGGATCAATCTTTTGGCATTCTGCTCTTTACAGTCCAACTCTCACCATAGTTGATGAAACAGAGGTAGATATTTTTCTGGAATTCCATACTTTTCTCTATGGTCCAATGAATGTTGGCAACTTGAACTCTGGTTCCTCTTTCTTTTCTAAACCCAGCTTGGACATCTGGAAGTTCTTGGTTCACATATGCTGAAGCCCTAACATGTAAGATTCTAAGCAGAACCTTAGTAGCATGGGAGATGAGTGCAATTGTTTGAAGGTTAGCACATTCTTTAGTGTTACCTTTCTTGGGAAATGGGATGAGGCTGGACCTCTTCCAGTCCTGTGGCCACTACTGGGTCTTCCAGATTTGCTGACATACTGAATGTAACACCCTGACGGCATCATCCTTTAGGGTTTTGGATAGTTCTGTGGGTAGCAGTATAGTATAATATAATATAGTATGGTAGTTTGGTGGTTTAGTTCTAAGTCAGACACAAGTGTCAGACTCTTGTGACCCCATGGACTGTAGTCTGCCAGGCTCCTCTGCCCATGGGATTCTCCAGGCAAGAATACTGGAGTGGGTTGCCATTTCCTCCTCCAGGGGATCTTCCCAACTCAGGGATTGAACTAGGGTCTCTTGCATTGCAGCCAGATTCTCTACGAACTTAGATATGAATGAGACACCATAATATAGTATAGTATGTATAACAAAATCTAATTTTTAAATTTATATATTTTATATATAAATATACATTCATAAAATTTAAATATATGTATCAGTTCAGTTCAGTTCAGTTCAGTTCAGTTCAGTCACTCAGTCGTGTCCGACACTTTGTGACCCCATGAATCGCAGCATGCCAGGTCTCGCTGTTCATCATCATCTCCCGGAGTTCACTCAGACTCATGTCCATCGAGTAGGTGATGCCATCCAGCCATCTCATCCTTGGTCGTCCTCTTCTCCTCCTGCCCCCAATCCCTCCCAGCATCAGAGTCTTTTCCAATGAGTCAACTCTTCGCATGAGGTGGCCAAAGTACTGGAGCTTCAGCTTCAGCATCATTCCTTCCAAAGGACACCCAGGGCTGATCTCCTTCAGAATGGACTGGTTGGATCTCCTTGCAGTGCAAGGGACTCTCAAGAGTCTTCTCCAACACCACAGTTCAAAAGCATCAATTCTTCAGCGCTCAGCCTTCTTCACAGTCCAACTCTCACTTTCATACATGACCACTGGAAAAACCGTAGCCTTGACTAGATGGACCTTAGTCGGCAAAGTAATGTCTCTGCTTTTGAATATGCTATCTAGGTTGGTCATAACTTTTCTTCCAAGGAGTAAGCATCTTTTAATTTCATGGCTGCAGTCACCATCTGCAGTGGTGTTGGAGCCCCCCAAAATAAAGTCTGACACTGTTTCCACTGTTTCCCCATCTATTTCCCATGAAGTGATGGGACCTGATGCCATGATCTTCATTTTCTGAATGTTGATCTTTAAGCCAACTTTCTCGCTCTCCTCTTTCACTTTCATCAAGAGGTTTTTTAGCTCCTCTTCACTTTCTGCCATAAGGGTGGTGTCATCTGCTTATCTGAGGTTATTGATATTTCTCCCAGCAATCTTGATTCTAGCTTGTGTTTATTCCAGTCCAGTGTTTCTCATGATGTACTCTGCATATAAGTTAAATAAGCAGGGTGAAAATATATGGATAAATTTGTGCATAAACATGTAGGATATATACACAAGATATGTTTAAAACAAAATATAGACTACACATAGGTACATATATGCAATATATTTCTATAGGTAGATAAATGTATTTATATACACAGAGAATATAAGACAAAGAAAAGCCTAAATATTAGGAACCAAATTAGCAAGTTAACAGTAACTGTCTCTAGGGGTTTGGTACATTGGAGAATTCTTATTTTCTACTTGTGTACTTCTGAGTAGATTGAATTTTGTTACAATAAGCATATATTGCTTTTACAATCAGAGAAAGAATATTTCTATCAAAAAAGGAGGATAGAAAAAGAGACTCCAATCCTTCATTAACTTTTCAAAATTTAAATATTACTTATATTACACATAATTTTAAAATCTTTTTAAGATTGTTGAAAATAAAGGGTTGTATAAAATAAGCTCTTTGGTATACTGAAAAGAATACTGGATCTAAACTTCAAAGTCTTCAGTTTTGAGTCCTGGCTCTCTATTTTCTATTTCCAAATCTCAGCTTCTTCATTAATAAAACAAATGGTTATATTTACTGGTTCTCAAAGTCCCTCTTAACATTTTGTTATTCTAACTGGAAATAAACATGCCACGATCCAATTCTCCCTCATTAGAAATGGTCTGCAATGAGGCCTACAAAACTGCTATAATTCAAAGACAGGTGGGATTAGTCCCAAACCCTTGGAAGAATTGGGTCATATAATGGAGTACATTTCAATCTCAGGTCCCTGAATAGCAAACACATTCTAGCTCACTACGCAAAGAATATGAGGGAAAAGGGAACAAGTCCTTTTTGTGACCTGCAGTCAGAATTTCTGCCAATATTTCTATAATGATCCCCTACCTACTACCTACACACACACACACACACACACACATACACACATACATTCACTCACTCAGTCAGTCACCATTTTTAGAGATGAAACTTAGTCCAGAGAGGTAAAGGGGCTTGCATAAAATCTCACAGTTAATGAATAGAAAATTCAGGACTACAAATATGTAATTATGTCTAGGCTGAGTGTAATACTCTTTAGACCTTATAGTTCTCACCTGATGAGTCCATTCATAATACCTCCTACAACTCAGTTTACTTCTCTGAAATTTTAATACATTAAAAGGGAAAGGTTCTTTAAGACAAATCATTTCCATCTCCCTTTCCCAATCTCATAATAGGCATGCTGATATATACTTATCTACTTTGAGGCTGCAATCATACCCAAGTGTAGATCTGAGTCATCCTAGCCACTTTCAATGAACCAAACAAACTACTTTGAAATGGAAGATATTAAAAGAGTAAACTTAGAAGGATAGAGCAACTCTGTTTAAGATAAATAAAACAAACTAGGAAAAGGAAGTGGAGAAGGCAATGGCACCCCACTCCAGTACTCTTGCCTGGAAAATCCTATGGACACAGGAGCCTGGTATGCCACAGTCCATGGGGTCACTAAGGGTTGGACACAACTGAGTGACTTCACTTTCACTTTTCACTTTCACTTTGAAGAAGGAAATGGCAACCCACTCTAGTGTTCTTGCCTGGAGAATTCCAGCGATGGGGGAGCCTGGTGGGCTGCCATCTATGGGGTCACACAGGGTCAGACACGACTGAAGTGACTTAGCAGCAGCAGGAAATGGAAGAGCTAGGTTCAAGTGCTCATTCTGAGAGTTGATTGCTGTAGGACCTTAGTCAATGTATTTAATATTCCTAAGCCTCAGTTGTCATTTGTATAATTCAGGAACCATTCATTCATATATTCAACAAATATTTGAGTGTTTCCTTGTGTTAGTCATGGTACTAGATGTAGAGGCAATGATGTTAAGCCAAAGTAGATGCAGTTAGTACTTGTTCTCATGGAATTTGTAGTATTGTAGGAGATGTCCTCATGGAATTTGAGGTACAGAAGGAGAGTTAAACGTTAAATAATCATACAAATAAATGAATGATGATTGTTAGAAAAATAATTATCATTTCAGAGTATATAGCAAAAGTACATGACCTAGTCCTGAGCAATTGATACTTCAATTTAGATTTGATAAATGATCAGTCATTAACTTGGTGAAAGGACAGAAGAGAATGAGGAAGTATATTCCAAGAATAGGAAGCACTATGTGCAAAAGCCCTGTGATAGCAAAAAACAGAAATGGCTTGAAGAACTAAAAGGAGGCGATGAAAATGGCTATAGAAAAGTTTTAAACATGAGAGTGAATGTTATAGAGCAGTTATGAGATAACATGAAATAGGACATAAAACATTGTTTTAACGATTGAAGTAAACAATATGCTAGATGTTAACAGGAGAAAAAGGTATAAAACTCATCTGAAACAACTCCCCATCCCCAAAACAAAGGGATTAATTATCAAAATACTAGCTGATATTGTTCAATGACTAAAGTATTTTACTAGAAAAGGCAAGAATGGAATATAACAGCACCACAGGTTTGTTTTTTTTTTAAGTTGAAAATCTTCTAGTTGAAAGAGCAAAAAATATAAGGTTCACCAAGTTTAAAAGAAGAGTCTGACTTTATAGAAAACAAATGACAGGATTTATCAGACATCTCCACTGCAGAGACAACAATGAATGCTAATCTAGCTTAATACAGTAGAAATGAAAACTCAAAAGAGAAGCCATCCAGGTTGTGATCAAACGTAGCTTCTTGGAAACAATTCAAAAGGCAATCACCCGACTTCCTGAACTCCTGAGTCAAGTTCCAATCAAAGAACTTATAAGCTGACTTTGCCACAACTAAAAATTTCTACTAAGATAAAATGGATATTTTATTTTGAACTTAAATGAAACTTTAAGAAAAGTATCAGTAGAATTGGTGGGTCTTTTTTCTTTCTTAAGAACACTGCTAGGGAACTTACTAATAGACTTATAAATGAGGGTGATAGAGTGTCAACTTTGATAAGGGCATTAACTAAATGAAAATTGACTGTTGACATTTCTACAAGTTCAAGCCAGTAGATCAAACAAAAACCCAAAGGAAGAGAGAAGGTCAAGGTGATATTCTACTTGCCAGAAAGTAAGTTAAAAGTTTCTGAATAAGCTAAGACATATGAAACTGCAGACCTGTGGACATTTTACTTATAAGAAGTCTAATAGAACCAACTAAATGGCAAGGAATTTCTAGAAACATATTAGGTAGCAACTAGCATGGCTTAATTTGTATTAGATCAATGTAAATTTTCTTCTTTAACAAAGTAGCAGATCATAAAAATAAAGTAAACAAGGGTATGTAATCTATTGTAACTTCAACAATCTTTTTAGTTCTATCACGCAACACAAAGTACCATGTAAGAGGAAATATAATGAGGTGGCCTAGAAGGTTATACCCAAAGAGTGGTTAATGCATCAGAATAAATTGCAGATATATTAAAGAATTGAATATGCAAAAATCAAATCATTAAAAAAGAAGTGAATATTATTAAATCTTTGGAAAGGGCAACTAGAAGCAATTTGAAGAAACAAAGGAAAAGAAAAAAAAGGAAAGGGGCTTGCTAAATCACCATCAAATGGATACACTTCCAAATACAAAAATAAAAAGACAAAACCCCAAATAGATAAATAACAGATAAAGGAAAACACTGGCAAATAATATGGTAGACACCAAATTACCGTTTTTAGTTCACAGCAAGGTTACCAAGATATGAGTGGAAAAACAAGTGAAGAAAGATGAAGACAAGAGCATTAAGACCTAGTTTCTAGTGAGGTTTTGTTTGGGTTGTGGCTTTGATCCCTATGTATCTTTGTTCTCTATTATCATATAACAAATTACCTCAAAACTTAATAGCTTATAATATTAAACATTTATTATGTCACAGTTTCTGTGAATTAGTAATGTAGCAACAGCTAACTAAATAAGGCAGCAATCATCTGAAACCTTAACTAGGGCTCAAAGATCTATTTCTAAGATGACTCAAATACATGGAGGTTGGCAGGAGACCTCAGTCTCATCACATTAACTTCTCCATAGGTTGCCTGAGTATCCTCTCAATATGGCAGCTGAATTACCACTTAGTGAGAGATCCAAAAGCAAGAGAGATAAGTCATAATGTATTTTATGACATAACCTCATAAGTCACACTCTATCACTTCCACAGCATCTTACTGATTACAAGGGTCAGCTTCATCCAGTGTGGAGAAGACTAAATGAAGGCTTAAAAGTCATAAAACTATCCACTGATTAATAATAGAAAATACAAACCTTTCCTTCATTCATTAAATGTTTATTAATATCTGCAATGTGCTATCCAGAATATTATGTGGTGCCAGGGTCCAGCCCCGGTGGATTCAGGAAATTTGAAGGGGACACGGAGTCAGCAAGGAGAGACTTATTTATTTAGAGATATAAAGAGAGATTAGGAAAGAAGAGTGAAGAGGAGAAAAGAGGCTGAAATTCCTTGGTTTACATAGATCCAATAAAGTCCTGAGACAAGGAACTTGCACCAACTACATAGACCACAGGTGCCCACTTGAATAGCGGAGGGTGCCCCACCTTGGGCTCCCTCTCGCGTGGGTCTTAGAAGCCCAGGCAAATAAGTAGACATGGCGAGCCTCTATGCTCCAGATGGGAATTCAGCCTGAAAAGGGAGAATAAGAAAAGAACAACATGGGGGAGCTAAGCATCGGTGCAAGACTCACAACTTTATTTTCAAAGACAGCTTATATACCCCAAGTTGTACATAAAGAAATAATGGAATATGCAGAGTTATGCAGGGGCAGCAGTCCTGACCCTTATTGAGACCAGGCTTTCTGAGACAAAAGGTCTCAGGTGATTTACATTATCTTCTGGCCAAGAAGCCTGTTAACATTTTTATGGCTCTTTTCCTAGATAAATGTCTATCAACCAGAAAACTCATTTTCCCTTGAAGTGTTTTTTCTTTAATCTGCATCACCCTCAAAGTATTAAATAAAGTTACATTCCTGTAGAACAAAGGTGCAGTGGGTTACAACAAAGAAATTATTTAACTCAAAGATCTAATGTTGCTAATACCAAGGCTACTACCTGTTTTTTCTACATATCAACTATATCAACAAATAAAAGATATGAAAACTTGGCAGCAAGTATTGGCTCAACAATGAAACCCTTAATCAGTCCTATTCTAATGATTTTGACTCCTCAGAAGCCCCTACATTCGTAGGATGTTTTAAGCTTCCTGTGCCTCTAACGGTCAGGAGGCCGCAAACAATCACATGCGCAGCTGTAAGAGTCCAGACAAACCTTTCAGGCAGGCTAGAAAGCCATCAGAGGGGTTTTTGGATTAAAACACTCTTATTATGCCCAGGAGACTTATTATCTAAAAGCTCTAAATTAGCTTTTTCCAGAAAAAGGTGGTGGGGGGATAGCCCCCTGTTAATGTCAGAGGAGTTGGTGAAAGGCATAATATAGTAAGGCAGATTCTGGTTTTGGGGTAGATGCTCGAGTAGGTCCAGGGAGGTTCCCTCGAGATCCGACTCACCTTTGCCTGTCGGGTCTCTTCCTCATGACCTTTGCCATGGGTGGGATTTCTCGTGCTGGCTTCTGGCAATGTGCTACCTTCTGGCAGTGTGCTACCTTGGTAAAAATAAATTCAAAATAGTTTATCTCAGCCACAAATAACTCTACCAATAGCAGGACACTTCAAAACTGAGCAAGAGTGAGAAATGTAGTTTTCAAGTGGCCCAGCTTCTGTAGGCCACTGTACCAATGGGAATCTCAAAACTCTATTCAATGGCCAGAGAGTTGTCCATTAATGTCAAGATACTTCTGACAAACACTACAACTGTCCCAAGCATGTCAGTACAAATTTCCAAACTGAGTTGGTAGTTTTCTTGACAGGACCAACGCAAGAATCATCAACTAATGCTTGAGAGGCTTAGATTTGAAACTTGTGGAGACTCTTGAGAATGTTTCAAATCCAACTCATAAGCCTCCCTGAAGGTCTAAAATACCATCCTGTGTACCAAAGATGATGCTTTTAGTCCACTAACCTTTGAGGAGGCATTCTGCTTTGTCTAGTACCCAATCAATAAATACTTGTGGAATAACTATTAGATATCAGGCACTATATTGCCTTCATGGAAAGAAATAGACAGTAAGCAAGCAAACAAACTAAACAGTATAGTTTGTTGGGCTCTGAAAATGAGACCTTTAAAAAGCTGACATTCCTTTTTTTTTTTTTTTAAGGATAGATTAAATTTATTTATTTATTTATTTATTTTTTTACTATTTTTTAAATTAAATGTTTTTTAAAAATTTACTTTACAAAACTGTATTGGTTTTGCCATACATTGACATGAATTCACCACGGGTGTACGTGAGTTCCCAAACCAAACCTGGATTGTTCCTCTTGAAATCTTTATGAGGCCTGACCACATCCAAGTGAATCAAAAAATACAGAAAACTATAGTGAATTCACTAGTGTATCTGCTTCATGTGGAAATTCTTCTTGCCCTTTAAGTATTCCATTGCTTTATAGAGACCTTCTTTCTAAGAGTCCAGATCTGCTAATGATATAATCAATAATAATAACATAGTATTTGAAGTTTAGAATATTTTTCATAAATACTATCTTATTTAAAAAATAATAAGACAACATACTGTATGCTGCTGCTGCTGCTAAGTCGCTTCAGTCGTGTGCGACCCCACAGACTGCAGCCCACCAGGCTCCCCGTCCCTGGGATTCTCCAGGCAAGAACACTGGAGTGGGTTGCCATTTCCTTCTCCAATGCATAAAAATGAGAAGTGAAAGTGAAGTCGCTCAGTCGTGTCCAACTCTTCAAGACCCCGTGGCCCGCAGCCTACCAGGCTCTTCCATCCATGGGATTTTCCAGGCTAGAGTACTAGAGTGGGGTGCCATTGCCTTCTCCAACATACTGTATTAATACAGCTTATTAAGCATTATGAAATTGCTTGGCAAGAGCTTGGATTTTGCAAAAAGGAGAGAGTTTCTCAAAATGTGGTCATGTAGCTCTGAGATAAAGGTCAACCTATACAGAGCTTTAAGGCCCATGGTAGGAATAGTGTTATATGCAGTGGGAAAATAGTGAATGATTTTCATCAGGCAAGTGACAAGGTCAGATTTAAATTTTCAGTTTGTGGAATGCTGTACTATACCCATGCAGTCATGTGATAACTGCTAAAGTGTGAGCACGTTAGGTAGGGCCAAGAAATCAGGCAGCCTGATTTGACCCATATAGAGACCAGGACCCTTGGCCTTATCACGATTAGAACAGTGCCATTCACCGTGGGCACAGAAATAAATGCAGCTCTTGCTGCTGATTGTTAGTTTGTCCTCATTTACTGAAAGTGAAAAGTCTTCTCCTGATGATTCATTCACAAATCCTGCTGCTCTTCCTAATTAAAAAGTTTTCAAACAATTTGATACATTAGTTATTATAAGCCTAGACACACCAGGCATAAATCCTTTCTGCCACCCATATGCATGCCAGGATTTCACTGTTGTATCTTTCATCATTATGAGGGAGATTCTTCAACATAATTTTCATGACACTTTCTGCCATGTTCTCCTCTCAACATTTTTGGAGAGGGTGACTACTCAGAGGTAATGAATATCATATCTGGCATCTTTAAAAAATAAAGCCCTAACAGAGACTTAAGGGAGAAAAAAAGGTTGATAAGACATCAGCTTAGAATTGCTATGGAGCACAGACTTAGGAATGAACTGTGGGTTGTGCTTTTTTACACCAAAATCAATAACACAGTAAGAAACAGACTGAATTTGTGTTCATCTTAGGTTTCAGAAAATTAACTGACTCATTCTTGCATCCTGTTAAGTATTGCACCTTTTCATCAGTAAAATTGGTTATATATTGGGAATTCTTAAAGAGGGAATAAGCAATTATAAAAATTAAGCTGTCACTCCACTTACCTTAAACCTATTTATCTAAGGACAGGACTTTGAGATTCAACCTCCTCTGAGATAACTTCTCTAATTAATCCAGTCGCATGACTTGCTCACATTATATGACATTATATTTGGCCTCTGGCACAAAGCCACTAGCAAAAAGGCATGTGTCTTATTTGATTTCTCCATTTCCTATACCACACCCCACACAAACACCCAGAGTCAAGGACTTGGGTGTAAGGAATTTATTTATTTGTACTCACAGGAGGCGGCAGTTACAAAGTAGGGAGCCTAAAATATAGAGGTAGGAAAAAAGGAGGTGCTGATAACACTGGGAAACTGATGATCAATGAATTTGAGGACTAATTCTTGAGAGACTACAAAGAGTGCCCCTAAGAATTTCCTCTGAAGGACAGGAGGTTGAGGCGTTGATCCCATTTTCCACTGGCTGAGGTTTGTCGCTACAGGCATGAACTCTATGGGTATTCTGCCCTGCCCAAAAAGTGGACCAAGAGAGCTTCAGGGACTTAAAAAAATAAAAAGCCCTGAGACAGAAGAAAGAAGAGAAGTAGAAGGCTCTTAAGGCAGGATGTGGTCAGCCTACAGGTAAACTGTCCAGCACAGCTGCAGTGGAGATTCATGGTGGATCAAGAGAATGTGGCACAGGACACAGAAAGTATTTGCTACAGCACAGAAGTGATGCTGCCAGTGATAATACTGAAAGCATGAACAATCATTTCACTTAATTCTTAGTGTTACAGAGAGACTGAGTGATCAGCTGGTTGAGTCTGAGAATTGCCTGACAGGTATTAAATGAGTATCTATTGAACAGTATGGGGAAATACATATGCTAAAGGCAAGTTGACCAGTTCTCAAGGAGTTTGCAATCTGGTAGGGATTATCAACAGTTACAAACAAACTAATATGTAACTACTGGTTCTGACCATGAAGGCACAAGAAGGGGAAAATAGTACCATGAAGGGATTAAGAAAATCCTTTCTGGAGTCAGATAGGCCTAGCTTTATATTAAGCCAGGATGTGTCCTGTGATCATTGACAAGGTGCTTATTCTCTCTGTTTCATAATTTGTTTATCTAAAAATTAGGACAAAATAACATTATCTGCTTCATGAGATGGTTGTGAGAATTAAACATATGTAAAGCACTAATCACAGCCTGGCACATATTTGGTAAATATTGGTTATTTTCATGAAAGTTTAATAAATGAGATTTAAGAATGAGAATAAGGATCTCATTTCCATACCAGACTCTCACTCTTTCTTAGAACAATATTAACCACAATTCAAATCCGTACATTTTGCTACTACATGACTTTGGATAAATCTAAATGCCTGCCATTCAGTTCTATTATCTATAAAATGGGAATGACATTATCTGCTTCATAGGTCCCTGTGAAGTCTAAATGAGAGTTTCTCTAAAGGGTTCCCAACATATTTCATACCCTGAGAAATACTGATCATTACTATTCTCTATTCATTCAATGGATACTTACTAGGCACTTACTATCTGAACCAGGTTTAAAGGAATAAAAAGATACAGGGCATGAATAAGGTATGGTCTCAGCAGTCAAAGTCTTACAGATTAACATTAATACTTAAACAAACCTGGCCATTTAATGGTATTCAAATTAATAAATTACCCTAATATCAATTTCTAGTATCCTAATACCAAAGGGAAGGAGGGAGTAACGGGAGGAGGTGGGGAGGGAGGGAGAAAGACAGAGAAGAAACTAATATAGTTAGCTCTGAGACCGAGTTCCTGGAAATAAAAGATAATAGATCTACCTAAATTCACATCCTCCTCAGTGGTAATCAAAAGCCCACAAAGAGAACCAAACTCAAAGAAGTTTCCTCTAATATCGGGCTGGTAATGTATTAATATAAGGGATATCCACCCTGGACTTGGAACAAATAACAAATCTGCTCTTCTCCAATCTTTCAATCCAGGTGAAACCAGGATGAAATATCTATTAATGATATCCAAGAAGAGGTGATGTCAGAATGTTGATTATAGAGAGAAAAAAAAAAAAGAATGAAGGTAAGGATTGCTTCCCCAGGTACAGTGCACATAAAGCCTCACCTACTTCTGAAGTTGGGCTTCCCTGGTGGCTCACTGTAAAGAATCCATCTGTCAATGCAGGAGACGCAGGTTCAATTCCTGGGTTACGAAGGTCTTCTGGAGGAGGAAATGGCAACCCACTCCAGTATTCTTGCCTGGGAAATCTCATAGACAGAGGAGCTTGGGGGGTCTACAGTCCATGGCGTTGCAAAAGAGTTGGACATCACTTAGCAACTCAACAGCAACTTCTTAAGTCACTGCCTTCCAAAGCTGTAGCAGGGATTCTTCAAAGAGGAGGATCTAGATAGTACCCCAATTTTATTTTATCTCAAGAATGATCTTTACAGGTCTATCCTCCGCATTGGCTCAGTAATGTTCCTTCCTCATATTTGCAGAACTCTTTAAACCTGGGTTTGATCCCTGGGTCGGGAAGATCCCCTGGAGAAGGAAATGGCAACCCACTCCAGTATTCTTACCTGGAGAATCTCATGGACAGAGGAGCCTGGTAGGCTTCAGTCCATGGGGTTGCAAAGAGTCAGACACGACTGAGTGACTTCACTTATACATTACAAACCACTTTAACGTCCATTATCTCATTTAATCTCACAAAACTCTGTGTGATATGAGACTTTTTATCTCCATTTCATAGATGAACAATCTGAGACTTGGAATGCTTATGCAGCTTGTTTGAGGTCCCATCAAGGTCAAAAAGGCTCAGACTAAAACCCAAGTCTTCTGGTCCTATTTTCTACTCATTTCTCACATTTGCATGGACCTCTGAGGAAAGGGGAAGATGAAATCAACAGAACTGGAAGGTAGTGACAACAGGAAGCAATCTGTCCTCAGAAATCTCGAAGGACCTCCCTCAAATGAGAATTCCTGCTTAAAGAACAGGTGATTCCATCTCTGTGTCATCACCCAAGCAGTTAGATGTGAAATACTTTATGAGCATGAAGCACCATTAGATTCAAGACAGTAGAATTGATTTGAAACTAATTGATGAGGAATTAAGTTGCTAAGGTTTATGCTGCTGCTGCTGCTGCTGAGTCACTTCAGTTGTGTCCGACTTTGTGAGACCCCATAGATGGCAGCCCACCAGTCTCCCCCATCCCTGGGATTCTCCAGGCAAGAACACTGGAGTGGATTGCCATTTCCTTCTCCAATGCATGAAAATGAAAGTGAAGTCACTCAGTTGTGGCTGACTCTTTGTGACTCCATGGACTGTAGCCTACCAGGCTCCTCTGTCCATGGGGTTTTCCAGGCAAGATTACTGGAATGGGTTGCCATTGCCTTCTCCAGCTAAGGTTTATGAGCCTTGCACCAATACTAATACAGAGGCACAGCGTCAACAACAAAACTGTAACCACTGGCAAAACGAGATTTCTGTGGAGAAAAGGTCTTTTCCTTTGGGCTAGAGGCAAAAACTGTGTTAGACAGTTTCAAGAATGACAAGATCACTTTCTCTTGTGTGGTCCTAAATAGGGTATAGAAACAACAGCTTCACCCTTCTAAATAACTCATTATTTGATAATGAGTCAAGGAAAAGTGCAATTCTCCAGTTAAATTTCAAGCATTTACAAAAATGGGTGTGTTCATATAGTATCCTCAAAAGCATAGCCAGAGACAATAAGAAAATACAGAGCCCCTTTACATCCACTTCTGTACATGCAAGTGGCTGCTACCATAGCAGAAGGCCAAAGGAATGTGATTTTAAGCAGAAAAGGACTAACCCCAGTGGACCTGTCAGAACACATTATCCACCTAGGCACCCCCTGCTCCCTGTGTAGCTAATTCAATCAATCCATTCAATGTGAGGAAAATCTACTGCAAAACAACTATTTTGGTTCTTGCTTGTTTGATATTGAGTTGTTCTTCACTGTACTGACTAAGAAAAGCAACTGTTTCCAGAGGGCAGTCCTGGACAGTGCCAGCAAAGCCCCAGGATCCCGTCTGGGAAGGCCCTTGGCTTCACACCAGCTCTAGAGCCTCAGTGTCAAACACCACGAGCCACACAAAGCTATTGAGCACTAAAATATGGCTGGTCCAAATGATACATGTGGTAAGTGTAACCTATACATCAGATTTTAAGGACTCAGCATGAAAATAAGGTAAGGTATCTCATTAATAATTTCTGCATTGATTATATATTAAAATGATAAGATTTTGAGCATACTGGCTTAACTAAAATAGCTTATTGAATATATTGTTAAAATTAATTTTACTTGTTTTTTTGTACTTTTTAAAATGTGGCTACTAGAAAATGTAAAGTCACAAATGCAGCTTATGTCTGTGAATTGCATTACATTTTTATAGGACTATGCTGCTCTATAGGGTATAAAATGACGTTCAAAAAACTCTAAAAGGCATTTAGGTAAATTTAATAGGAGAAGGTATAATGTCATGTTCTAATACTCCTGTATTCAGGTAATTCTGAAGTAGCTTACTTGCCCTCTAGTGTACTTTGAAAATAAAAGGATGCAAAACATTGTGTGTGCTTGCCTGGCTGTTTCAGCAGTTTGAGTTTTCATTGTCTCCAGCAGGTACTGTGTCTGTTTAACTGATCTGCAGAGGTTCAACACTGCACGATGGGACATGTGGGTGTTTAACTGTAACACTTGAGAACACTACAGCTCAGCTGTTAGAATGTGGTGCTGAGGAGTCTAAGGTGAAGAGTTCAGTCCCCATCCAGACACACTGAGCTCAGCTTCTGTGAACAAGGGAGGCACTCCCCACCTGAGCCTGCTTTCTTGCAAATGTTTGCTGCTGCTGCTGTTTACTCTTGGTGAAATGAGGACCAGAACAACAGTGGTACTGCATGCTCCATCATCACAAGCAAATCATCACTACTATAAAGAGAGCCGAGTGCCATCCTTTGGGGGCAGTGCAGTGCATTCTTCTCTACCACTTTCCCATACAAAGAAAGCATATTGTTTCCCTCTGTTAAAAAAGAGGGATTTAAAAACTACATAAGCTGTAAGTTTAAAAAGCCAAGCAAAGGCAAAAACTTATACGAAGTACAGTGTCCTTTTCCTCATTGCTTTCTGGGAAAATCATTCTCTAGGCACAAAAGGTCCCAAAGCTTTAAATCCTAGCCATCTTGTAGATTTAGAAAGCTGTAGTGGAAAGCACACGCTTGTGTACTGTAGTGTCATATCAGTTTTAAAACTTTACAATTAAACAACTCATTATATTAGATTTTTGCCTGATTTTTGCTCCTCAAATTACAAAAAGGCAGAATCTAGCAGTGCTATGTAATAGAAAGTGGGGTCCAGAGAGCCAGATCATAGGCCTGGTTTTGCACTGATGCTGTGTAGCCTGGAACAATTCATTTCCCTCTCTGGTTCTGAGTATCCCCCATATCATAAAAACAGAGTTTTGACCCTCATCATTCCAAAGCATCTGATCATCTTCAAAAGTCTACGTGTGTGCATGCTAAGAGGCTCAGTTCTGTCCAACTCTTTGCAACCCCATGGACTGTAGCCTGCCAGGCTTCTCTGTCCATGGAATTTCCCAGGCAAGAATACTGGAGTGGGTTGCCATTTCCTTCTCTGGGGGGAACCTTCAAATCTACCTCTCCATTGCCTCCCGCATTGGCAGAATTCTTTACCACTGAACCACCTGGTAAGCCCCCTTTAAGAGCCTAGTCAGACGTTAACTTTTTTCAAGTTCATTTTTTTTTGTTCATTTTCAAGATCAATAGAGGTGACACCTCAGGCATTTGGCTGACCTTCATATTGAACAGCTGTGCCAGGCAGCTTTGGAATAGGCTCCTGTCTCCAGTGGCTTTTGCACCTGTGATCTGGCTGGCTTGAGAGCTCTGTTTTCTGTCTTCTCTGGCAGCAGGCTGGAAGTGACAGTGGTCGCCTGTGTTGTTCTCTGAGCTTCCTATCCCTGATGACTGAGCCAAGAAATATCTAAGGGCCTTGTCAACAGCTCAGGCTGTCTCTCCTTCTCCTTGGCTCAAAACATAGTCCTGGGAATTACTTTGGCTGGATCTAGCTAAAGATCTGCCTTCTGAAGTAAAAGTTGACCTTCTATTAAACACCAAACAACAAGAAGACTAGAATAAAGTGGTCTTATCGTAACTTGCCAACATTAACAGATCCATAGAATCTGGACAAAAGATGCCAAAAAAGTCATATAAGATAACATTCATAGAACACTTACTATAGACACTGTTAAGTATTGTACATGTATTTCTAATGTAACCTTTATAAAAGGTCTATGTAACTTAATAGATTGTGGTTGTTTAATCACTAAGTTGTATCCAACTCTTTGGGACCCCATGGACTGTAGCCCACTAGGCTGCTCTGTCTGTGGGATTTTCCAGGCAAGAATACTGAAGTGGGTTGCCATTTCCTTCTTTAGGGGATCTTCCTGACTCAGGGATTGAACCTTGCATTGGCAGGCAGATACTTTACTACAGAGCCAACGGGGAAGCCCTAATATATTACTTACACCATTATCATTACTGCCATTTTACAAATAAGCAAACTGAGGTTTAGAGAGATAAACATTCCCATAGATGCATAGCTACTTAGTGACAGAGGCAGGATGTGAAGATAGCTGCTGCTGCTGCTAAGTCGCTTCAGTCGTGTCCGACTCTGTGCGACCCCATAGACGGCAGCCCACCAGGCTCCTCTGTCACTGGGACTCTCCAGGCAAGAACACTGGAGTGGGTTGTCATTTCCTTCTCCAAGGCATGAAAGTGAAAAGTGAAAGTGAAGTTGCTCAGTCGTGTCAGACTCTTAGCCACCCCATGGACTGCAGCCCACCAGGCTCCTCCGCCCATGGGATTTGCCAGGCAAGAGTACAGGAGTGGAGATGGCTAGATATGTTTAATTACAGAACTCAAAGAGATCCATGCTTTACCATCAGGTTAGTTTCTTAGAGCTTATTTGATCCAACAAGTCAAGTTAGGGCTGCCTGACTCAATCGTTTCTTCTGCTTGGGATGCCTAAACATTTTAAACAGTTGTGCATTAGTTCAAGTCCATTGAGAAGCAGGCACCAAGGCAGATTAGATGTCACTATTTATTTCTAAGCTTCCTTCCACCCCTGTTTTTTAACCCTTCCTTTTCAGGAAAAAGGCTGGAAGGAAGAGGCCCACACAGGCCTCAGCAGGGATCAAGCTATTCACAAATTTCTACAGTTCAAATCTTCAGCAGACACAAGAGGGTTCGCGTTTTCCAGGTATGTCCCTGAAAATCTCCTTAGAAAGAGCTCAGAGACTCAGGATATTTCTGCATTTATGCTCATCTACCTATTTTTATCCTCTAAATTCATTTGATGTCTGCTCTTCCTTCCAAAGGTAACTCAGATCACACCAGGGCACCATGGAACATAAATCATTCTGAATAGAGTCTGTTTCTGGGCCACATCAGTGTATACTCAGGGGATCAACCTTTTAAAACTCCCTGCCAGTGTATATTTCAGTGCTCTGCTCTTATACTTACAACCTGACACAGGCCGCAATCTTCAGCATTTGTTCATTTTCCGAAACCATCACATTTTGCACAGCTTTCCAGGGCTGCTTTTGGAATCTTATCTTGTAGGAGGGAGATCATAATGAGCAGAAGAGATCATAAGATATCATGTTTATCTTTAGCTCATCTAGGGAAACAGCTAAGGGGAAAGAATGATGCTTATTAATAAGCCCCCAGGCCCCTGATTGCTTCAGATCTGCCAAGTTAACCAAAACTTTACAGTGGTCTCCTTCACTGTATTTCTTAGGTCAAGCACACGTCTCTGAGGCTCTTCCTAAGCTGAGGCTGATTTATCAGGTGGTGCCTGCCAAAAGCCTATGGCTCATGTGAAAAATGATTGAGGGCTGCTTAGACAATTTCCCCCAACCAGCTGCAACTTCACCACACTTCAAACCTACCAGACCTGGACTCTCATTTAGACAAGCAGCTGGTGTACTGGAAGGAGCTTTAACTAATAACAGCTACTAAATACATGCCAGTCATTTTATATACATTATTTCCATCCTGCTGACAATCTAAGGAAGTAGGTATGATTATCCCCACTCTATAGTGAATTGAATTAAAGACTAGAAGGTATCCATGATTTACCCAAGGTCACACATTTAGTGCCTCATGGAGAAAGGAACTCTGATTCTATATCATTCTACTATATTGTTATGTGTGTTATGGGTGTTAGTCGCTCAGTCGTGTCTGGCTCTTTGCGACCCCACAGACTGTAGCCCACCAGACTTCTCTCTCCATGGAATTCTCCAGGCAAGAATACTGGAGTGGATTGCCATTCCCTTCTCCAGAGAAACTTCCCAACCCAGGGATTGAGCCCTGGTCTCCTGCATCGCAGGCAGATTCTTTACCATTTGAGCTACAGAGAAGTCTATATTGTTACCATCTCCAAATACAAGGCTGAAAACTTGACCCAAGTCCTACAGTTGTCAGCTGGGTAACCTTTGATAAACCATTTTTAACTTTACTCTAGGTCTTCACTGGTTTAGTTGAAGAATAGAAATAATGCTATTGAGTCTTAGTTTAGGATATACTCCCAGGAGTCAAATTGACAGGGTTTAAAACCCAATTCCATCCTTACTATTTTGGTGACCCTGAAAAAGTCAGTCAGCTTTATTTCTAAAATGGGGATAAGTAGTACCTACTTCAAAGGATAGTGAAAAGATTAAATAAGGTAAAATGTGTAGAGTGTTTGACATTGGCATATGATAAACATTCATCATCATAATCATTATCTTGATAATGATATGACATTTTCCTTCACAGAATGTTTTTGAGGTTTGAATGAGAAAACATGTAAAAATGTGTTGTAAATGATAAAAGAGTTACACATATGTAAGGGAATAATATGTCAGTTATGGCCCATGCTATGAGATTTATGCTAAGGATTCAACTGGAATTGGGAGAAAGTTCTAGGCTCCTCACTTAAACCTTAGGAGTATAGCGTCTTATCCACACTAGGTTAAACACTATCAAAGTACTTTACCCTGCATTTACTTATGAATTAAACAGAGCTAGGGTAAAAATCTTAAAATTCTTCTTTTTAAAACAATTTTTACCTTTGCCTGGCCTAGCAGGTATGTAGGCTTTATCATTAGGGCATCATCTGTATATAGGAGAGTAGCCCAAATGCCAAGATGCCTGGTATCAGATACCCCAGGCAAAGGGAAAATGTGGAAACTGTTAAAGAGTAGAAAAGATACAAATGTCTCAGAACAGAGTGGTTTGATGCCAGGCTTCCAAGGTTCTCATCTCAGCAAGTCTGTGTATCAGTTTCTCAGTTTCCTTGCCTAAAATGTCCAGCAATTAATAGTATTGTAGGGTCACTAAGTGACAGAAGGTACTTCACAGAGATTAATATTAAATAAGTAATAGATACGATCACAAAGGTATACCACTTATTTGCTGAAATTGTATCTTTTGTTCCTAAAAATGTTTCCTTCCAACCTCTGATGAAAGTTTTGATGGTGATAATATTGCAATGGAAAAAGTCTAAAATCAGAAGAAATCTATAAAAAGAGCAAAAGATGTTTGTGCCCTATGTCAATAAGAATTGGCCACAAATATACATGCTTTATACAGACTTAAGAGTTCTTTTAGGCTTTTGGACCATCTATGGATAGTCAAGTTATTGAATGTAGGTCATTTTTTTTTTCTTTTAAATTGTCCCAGGCCATAAGTACAGAAAAAGAATCTCTGGTCTTGGTAGCAGAACCCATTTTATAGCTTAACCTAGTTTAATTCCAAACTAGACAGATCTTGCCTGGAAAACCCCATGGACGGAGGAGCATGGTGGGCTGCAGTCCATGGGGTCGCTAAGAGTCGGACACGACTGAGCAACTTCACTTTCACTATTCACTTTCATGCCTTGGAGAAGGAAATGGCAACTCACTCCAGTGTTCTTGCCTGGTGAATCCCAGGGACGGGGGAGCCTGGTGGGCTGCCATCTCTGGGGTCACACAGAGTTGGACACGACTGAAGTGACTTAGCAGCAGCAGTAGCAGTAGACAGATTTTGCTGGCAAAATGCCAAGATTTGAATCCTGGTTTCATCACTTACTGCAGATTTTATCTTAGGCAAGTTATTTAATCTTGCTAAGTCTCCCTTTGTCATTTGTAAAATGGGTATAATGAAATCTACTTCATAGGGACACCAGGAGAATTCTGAAAGTTTAGTTGCTCAGTCGTGTCTGGCTCTTTGCGAAGCCATGGCCTGTAGTCTACCAGGCTCCTCTGTCCATAGAATTCTTCCACCAAGAATACTAGAGTGGGTAGCCATTGCCTTCTCCAGGAAATCTTCCCAACCCTGGGATCAAATCCACGTCTCCCACATTGCAGGAAGATTCTTTATCGTCTGAGCCACTAGTTTAACCCAGGCTTCAGCAGTATGTGAATCAAGAACTTCCAGATGTACAAGTTGGACTTAGAAAGGTCAGAGGAACCAGAGATTAAATTGCCAACATCTGTTGGATCATAAAGAAAGCTCAAAGGGAATTTCAGAAAAAACACCTACTTCTGCTTCATCGATTACACTAAAGCCTTTAATCATGTGGATCAAAACAAACTGTGGAAAATTCTTAAAGAGAAGGGAATAACAGACCACCTTACCTGCCTCCTGAGAAACCTGTATGCAGGACAAGAAGCAACAGTTAGAACTGGACATGGAATAATGGACTGGTTCCAAATTGAGAAATGAGTATGTCAAGGCTGTATATTGACACCTTTCTTATTTTATTTATACGTAGAGTACGTCAGGCAAAATGTTGGGCTGGATAAAGCACAAGATGGAATCAAGATTGCCAGGAGAAATATCAACAATGTCAGATATGCAGATGATACCACTTTAATGTCAGAAAGCAAACAGCAACTAAAAAGTCTCTTGATGAAGCTGAAAGAGGAGAGTGGAAAAGTTGGCTTAAAACTCAACATTCAAAAAACTAAGATCATGGCATTGGGCCCCATCACTTAATGGCAAACAGATGGGGAAAAAGTGGAAACAGTGACAGATTTTATTTCTCGGGTTCCAAAATCACTGTGGAGGATGATTGTAGCCATGAAATTATAAGAAATTATAAGCCTTGCTCCTTGGAAAGAAAGCTATGACAAACCTAGACAGCATATTAAAAAGCAGAGACATCTCTTTGCCAACAAAGATCTGTCCAGTCAAAGCAATGGTTTTTCCAGTAGTCATGTATGGATGTGAGAGTTGGACCATAAAGAAGGCTGAGCACTGAAGATTGATGCTTTTGAACTGTGGTGTTGGAGAACTCTCTTGACAGTCCCTTGGACAGCAAGGAGATCAAATCAGTCAATCGTAAAAGAAGTCAACCCTGAATATTCATTGGAAGGACTGGTGCTGAAACTGAAACTCCAATACTTTGGCCACCTGATGCAAAGAACCAACTCATTGGAAAAGATCCTGATGCTGAGAAAGATTGAGGGCAGGAGGAGAAGCAGGCAACAGAGGATGAGATGGTTGGATGGCATCATTGACACAATGGACATAAGTCTGAGCAAACTCTGGGAAATAGTGAAGGAAAGGAAAGCCGGGTGTGCTACAGTCCATGGGTTCACAAAGTGCTGAATTGACTTAAGCAACTGAACAACAGGTGAATTCAGTGAGACAACAAATGTGTGGT
This sequence comes from Budorcas taxicolor, assembly GCF_023091745.1. Classification (NCBI taxonomy): domain Eukaryota; kingdom Metazoa; phylum Chordata; class Mammalia; order Artiodactyla; family Bovidae; genus Budorcas; species Budorcas taxicolor. The sequence continues at coordinate 38,292,215 of NC_068910.1, forward strand.
GGACAGAATAATGCCCCTTCCTTTAAAAAAAAAGTCGATTTTTTTAATATACCCAGAACCTGGGAATATATTACATGGCAAAAGGAATGTTGCAAAAGTAATTAAGGTTAGAGACCTTGAAATACAGATACTGTCTTAGACTTTCCTAGTGGGCTTAATCTAATCACATGGAGCCCTAAAAGTGCAAGAAGAAAGCACAAAAGTAAGTCAGAGATAAAATGCATGAAAATTCCAAAGTATGAATGGGATTTAACTCACCATTGCTGGCTTTGAAGATGGAGGAAGGAGTCTGCAAGCCAAGGAATGCAAGCAACCTCTATAAGTTGGGAACAGTCTAAGTTGATAACCAGCGAACAAATGGGACTTCAGTCCCACCACAGTAAGAAACTGAATTCTGCCAAATACCTGAATGAGAAGAGAAGTAGAACCTTCAGAAAGAAACATAGCCTCCCCAACACCTTGACTTTAGCCCAGTGAACCTCTTTTAGACTTCTTCCCTATAGACTGAAATAGAAATTTTGTGTTGTGTTAAACTGCTAAGTTTGTGAAAATTTGTTAGGGCAGAAAATGGAAAAGCGAGGTTGAATGTCAAGTACTTAAAATGTGCCTGATACAAAATAAATATTAATTAATAACCAGTGATTTAATGATGGTGAGGAAGAAGAGGAGGATGACAACAAAGAATTCAAGTTATACCTGGAATTATGAATATTAAACCTGGTTGATATCCACAAGATTAACCATTATTGAGGCCCTCTTAAAGGCCTAACATTGTACTAAATGCTTTCTATATAGTGAATTATTTTATCTAATCCTCACAACTGTCCTATGAAGTAGGCATGATTATTCCCATTTTACTGGAGCTCAGAAAAGAAAAATTCATCCATCTTATACTGAGTTATCTTGTAATGCAGAAGTTTTCAAGGACATAAGACATTTCTAAGCAGGAAGGTGGAAATTCCTAATGTCTCAAAAGATAGAAACACAGCACATTTGGTTGTTCCTTTAATAGACATGGATGCTTATGCAGCCCTTTCTATCAATGACTAAAGTAATGCAGTTAGAGCTCTTTGAAGACAAGTTAAACACGGAGAGGTACACAGAAATAGAACTTGTAACTGTTTAAGAGACAGAGAAGCATTTCCTCATAAGACAATTCTGATCATGTATCTGATGAGAGCCCATGCATGTGCATTTTAAATAAGGAAACAAACCTCAGTCCTAAGCAGCTCAGGAAATATGAAATATTTCAGTTGGTCTGAGACAGAGTTTAGAAATGGAATCAAATATGCAGGTTCTTTTGACCAAAGTCATAAAGGATGATGTGACTCTTCTTTTCCCAAGCAGAGTGTGAGTTTAGGTAACTCATATTCCAGGAGACACCCATAAAGGTATTATTCAACAGGTGGACACCACAGAAGTTTCCAATCCAAATTTTAGAATACTATTTCTCAAAGTATAGTTAGCCAATCACATGCATCAAAATTATTTGGATGATCTACTCTAAAAGCAATGAATTTTCAGAAGCCCAGAAATCTATATTTCTAACAAATATGTATTCTTTAGGTGATTCTCTTACAAATTCAAGTTTGAGAAACTTTTGTATAGAGATTCTCAAGGGAATAGAGAGGTAAGTTAGTCTTCATCAACCATGAGAAATCCATTGACTGGTACCAGGGGAAGCACTGAGATTCATTTAATTCCTACCCTACCTCCAAGATTTCATAGGCAGCTGCCTAACTACAACATAGGACAGACAGGCAGAAGTCATACATGGAGAAATAAGTAGACTGCTCTGGGAACACAGACATAGCAGTTAATTCTGGCTGGGGCTCTCTCTTCAGGATTTCAAGAAGAGGTATCATTCAGGCTTAGCTTGACAATGAGATCGGCAGCAGAGTATGGAATGAAACAAGCTAAGAACAGCCTTGCAGGGGTGGGAGTCAAGGTGAGCAAAGGCATGAAGCCATCTCCAGGATCTTGTGCATAGACTGATACTACTGTGGGAAAGGTCCTTAAAGGTTACAAGTAGAGAAGAAGACAAAAAATTAGTCTTAACTGGAAGACACCAAATACGTCAATGACCATAATAATAAGATGAGGTAGTGAGCATTTTAAGTTTTTAAAGATACAATATGAGCCAGTCTATAGTTTAAAAATGACACAGGCTATACATTAATTTTTTTGTCATGAAAACAACTTCTTATTACAAAATGAGTAGCTTACAAAAACAAATATTTGTCTCTCACAGGTCTAGAGGCCAGAAGTCAAAAATCAAGAATTGTTAGGGTTGTATTCTGTCCAAATGCTATAGAAAAAAATATTTCCTTGCCTCTTTCAACTTCTGGTGGTACCAGGCACACCAATATCTGCCCCTGTCTTCTTACCTTATCTCTGTGTCTTCTCCTCTCTGTCTCTTATAAGAACATTAGGGATGCACCCAGATAATCCAATATGAGTCCATCTCATGGTCCTTAAATTAATTACATTTGTAAAAACCCTTTTACAAATCAGGTCACATTCACAGGGGGTAGGACATGGACATATCTTTTGTGGGCATCATTCAATGTACTACAGGCAACCATAATGTAATACAGACTTGTTTTTGAAGGTAGATCTATTTGAATTTGAATACTTATTCAAAACAAGTTTTGCTACTTATTGTGTCACCATAATAAGTGGGAAAAGTATGTAAAATGGTGATAATACATTTTCATGGGGTTGTTATAAGGATTGTGTGTCATATACCAATCTAGGATATCTAGCATAGTTTCTGGTACATAATGGGTTCTCAAGAAATTATATTTAATGGCTCAGATCATGAACTTCTTATTGCCAAATTCAGACTTAAATTGAAGAAAGTGGGGAAAATCACTAGACTATTCAGGTATGAACTAAATCAAATCCCTTTGATTATACAGTGGAAGTGAGAAATAGATTTAAGGGACTAGATCTGATAGACAGAGTGCCTGATGAACTATGAACGGAGGTTCATGACATTGTACAGGAGACAGGGATCAAGACCATCCCCAAGAAAAGAAATCCAAAAAAGCAAAATGGCTGAGGAGGCCTTACAAATAGCTGTGAAAAGAAGGGAAGCAAAAAGCAAAGGAGAAAAGGAAAGATACACACATTTGAATGCAGAGTTCCAAAGAATAGCAAGAAAAGATAATAAAGCCTTCCTCAGTGATCAATGCAAAGAAATAGAGGAAAACAATAGTATGGAAAAGACTAGACAAGTCTTCAAGAAAATTAGAGCTACCAAGGGAACATTTCATGCACAGATGGGCTCAATCAAGGACAGAAATGGAATGGACCTAACACAAGAAGCTATTAAGAAGAGATGGCAAGAAAACACAGAAGAACTGTACAAAAAAGATCTTCATGACCCAGATAATCAAGATAGTGTGATCACTTACCTAGAGCCAGACATCTTAGAATGTGAAGTCAAGTGGGCCTTAGGAAGCACCACTATGAACAAAGCTAGTGGAGGTGATGGAATTTCAGTTTAGCTATTTCAAATCCTGAAAGATGATGCTGTGAAAGTGCTGCACTCAATATGCCAGCACATTTGGAAAACTCAGCAGTGGCCACAGGACTGGAAAAGGTCAGTTTTCATTCCAATCCCAAAGAAAGGAAATGCCAAAGCAGGCTCAAAATACTACACAATTGCACTCATCTCACATGCTAGTAAAATAATGCTCAAAATTCTCCAAGTCAGGCTTGAGCAATATGTGAACTGTGAACTTCCAGATGTTCAAGCTGGTTTTAGAAAAGGCAGAGGAACAAGAGATCAAATTGCCAACATCCACTGGATCATTGAAAAAGCATGACAGTTCCAGAAAAACATCGATTTCTGCTGTATTGACTATGCCAAACCTTTAACTGTGGGGATCACAATAAACTGTGGAAAATCCTGAAAGAGATGGGACTACCAGACCACCTGACCTGCCTCTTGAGAAACCTGTATGCAGGTCAAGAAGCCATAGTTAGAACCGGACATGGAAAAACAGACTGATTCCAAATAGGAAAAGGAGTACATCAAGGCTGTATATTTTCACCCTGCTTGTTTAACTTATATGCACAGTACATCGTGAGAAATGCTGGGCTGGAAGAAGCACAAGCTGGAATCAAGATTGCCGTGAGAAAAGTGGCTCAGACGGTAAAGCATCTGCCTACAATGCAGGAGACCTGAGTTCAATCCCTGGGTCAGGAAGATCCTCTGGAGAAGGAAACGGCAACCCACTCCAGTACTCTTGCCTGGAAAATCCCATGGATGGAGGAGCGTGGTAGGCTGTAGTCGATGGGTTTGCAAAGAGTTGGACATGACTGAGCAACTTCACTTCACTCACTTCAGATATGCAGATAACACCACCCTTGTGGCAGAAAGTGAAGAAGAACTAAAGGGCCTCTTGATGAAAGTGAAAGACAAGAGTGGAAAAGTTGGCTTAAGTAAAGCTCAATATTCAGAAAACTAAGATCATGGCATCTGGTCCCATCTCTTCATGGCAAATAGATGGGGAAACAGTGGCTGACTTTATTTTGGGGGGCACCAAAATCACTGCAGATGGTGACTGCAGCCATGAAACTAAAAGATGCTTACTCCTTGGAAGGAAAGTTATGACCAACCTAGATAGCATATTAAAAAGCAGAGACATTATTTTGTCAACAAAAGCCCATCTAGTCAAGGCTATGGTTTTTCCAGTGGTCATGTATGGATGTGAGAGTTGGACTATAAAGAAAGCTGAGTGCCAAAGAATTGATGCTTTTGAACTGTGATGTTGGAGAAGACTGAGAGTCCCCTGGACTGCAAGGAGATCCAACCAGTCCATCCTAAAGGAGATCAGTCCTGGATGTTCATTGGAAGGACTGATGTTGAAGTTAAAACTCCAATACTTTGGCCACTTGATGTGAAGAGCTGACTCATTTGAAAAGACCCTGATGCTGGGAAAGATTGAGGGCGGGAAGAGAAGGGGACGACAGAGGATGAGATAGCTGGATGGCATCACCGACTCAACGGACATGAGTTTGGGTAAACTCTAGGAGTTGGTGATGGACAGGGAGGCCTGGCATGCTGTGGTTCATGGGGTCACAAAGAGTCGGACACGACTGAGTGACTGAACTGAACTGAATGTTAATCATATAATATGACTTGTAGTATCGTGTGAGATCTGTTAGAAAGGGCATGTATTTTAGGGTCTAAAGGAACAGGATTGAGAAATAAGTGCCCTGGGAATAATTCTTAACTCTATAATAAATCTGAAATTGGTAAAGTTAGGATTAAAAGAAGTAATATATGTAGAACATGCAGCCCCATGCCTGGCACATAGTAAGTCAGCTAGTAATGCTTAGTGATTACAAGGGCGAGACAAAGTGTCACTTTTAAGAGAGAGTCTAGTCACTCACACACAGAGATCTAGTGTTTCAGTTCAGTTCAGTTCAGTCACTCAGTCGTGAGTGTTTAGAACATAAATAAAGCACTTTCATATGCAATAACTCATTTGGTTCTCCCCAAAGCTGTTTGATGTCTTACTATTCTGTGTCTTTGCCTGGGGCAAGAAGACTGTCCCTCCAGATGCTCAGGGAAAGGAATGCTCCCTGGACTATATATATATTTATTTATTTTTTTAACCAAGTTAAGTATTTCTGAGATTTTTCTGGTGACTTTTGGAAGGCAAAGTGGCCAAAAGAGAAATACTGACTGTGAGAAAGAAGACTTGTGTGTCGAGTCCTATAACTCTTTCCATAGGCCTGAGCAGAAGCTGCTGCACAAGGAGCTTTCTTACTCTGTCTCTTGCCATTTGCTTCCTTTTTATGATCCTTATACATAAATTCATATGAGAAAACAGGTCATATAGGGACTGTTTACAGTACAGGGGCTCTGCTCTTAAAAAATTAAAATAATAAAAAGCTAATTAATTGTCAGAGTACCCATGTGAAGCAGATCCTGGGTAGCATCTGTCATTTCCATCTGACACTGGTATCAGTGAGGTAGAAATAAAAAGCCAAGGTGAAAGCAAATAGTGAAAAGCTCAGAAAGCCTTCACACTCTTCTGGGCACTCTCAGGGTTTCATAGTACGAAGACAACAAGGTTCAAAAACAAATAGCTCTAAATGGTCAAGAAGACACAACTCAGAAAGGTGGATCATTTCAGAAGAGAAAACAAGTAAGTTTAAGTAGCCTATATCATAGAAAAATTTTAAGGATTCATATCTAGTCAAATACATTGAGAGGAGAGTGACCTATTGGCATGAGTGAGGCAGAATAAAGAAATAGTATAGATAGACCACACTCTTTTTCAATGAAGAAAGTTCCAGAGCAAAGGTGAAATTAAAACTGGATTTCTAAACAATCTCAGATGAGGTCCCTTCCTTTTCATTCAGACATACCAGCTCCCTTCATTCAACTCTTAAAATAATTCCTAACTAGTTTTCTTGTCCTTCTTCAATTCTAATCCATTCTTCATGTGTCTATCACTTCAGCATTCTTCCTAAAATACACAAGTAGAAAACACACTGAAATAGAATTGCTCATGTGCTGATATAAAAAGAGATGAAGGTAGAGGGAGGAAAAGCATGCACACAATCTCTCTGATTAAGGAAGGCCAGTCAGTTTATTTTCTAAAGTTGAAATATGTATAAAATAGATAATCATATTATTAAAAGCTAAAAATAGACTCACTATGATAACTAGCAGAGTTCTTCTCACTCTGTCCTCACATGGCAGAAGAGGGGAGAGAGCTCTCTGGAGCACTAATCTCATCCACAAGGGCTTCACCCTCATGACCTAATCACCTCGCAAAGGCCCTGCCTCCAAATACCATCATGGTGGGGGTTAGGCCTTCACATTTAAATGTATGGGGAATACAAACTTTCTTTGTTTTCCCCTGGGTATCTTTTTTTTTTTCTTAATTGGATGAAAATTGCTTTACAATGTTATGTTGGCTTCTAATTTTCTTGTAGCACTTTATTTTGCATCTTCTGCTAAGAGAGGAAGAGGAGGAGAAGTCAAGAACAAGGCCCTTTTCTTTCTCCATTTTTTTCTTCCCAAGATCATGCTCAAATAAGAAAGAAGACCTGAATCATGGATGCTGTTCTCTACAGACCACATGAAAGGTGTGGTCTCAGGCTCCTTATCTGAAAAATTTGTGCCTTACAAAGATAATAATTCTCTCCCAAAACTGTCTGAAATATTGGACTAAACTGCACTTCAGTGTGATAAAAGAAAATTACAGTCAAGTTTTAGTCATAAGAACTATTAGCCTTGTGACCATGAATAAACCACCTAATTTCTCTGACTCCATCATCTCAAATATTAAATGGAAATGATAAAACTTATCTTGGATAACTTAAGAGCTAATTTTGAGAAGCAAATGAAATAACAGACATGAGAAAGCTTTTGAAATTATAAAGTGCAACATAAATATAAATCAATGCAACAAATACATCTACTATGTCATCTGATCTTTTTAACAACTCCAGAATACTGGAAAGAATTTTTATCCCCATTTACTGATAGAAAAAAGAAAAGGGTTATTCTGTTTGTTTAAAGTCCCTTTGCAAGTTGGTTATCAAGCCAAGACCAGTACTTAGTACCTGGACATCCCCTACTTCCTGGCTCTCACCTGTCTGGTTACTCTGTCTGTGCTATTTTCCCCAAATCAGTCTTTGCCTTTCTGTGCATCTTGTTTCCTCTGACTTCAAGTTGGACTGGCCAAACGAAAGACAAGTAGGTGGGAGGAAAGAGAGCATTTGGGGACATTTCTTCTGTTGCTCTCCTCTTGTCTCAGCACTGTGGCTCTGGCAATGACTGATCCCTCTACAACTCATGTCTAGAGCCTCATTCTATAGTGATAGGTCTCATGGGGCTCCAGTAACATTGGGTCCCAATGTTCAACCCTTGCTCTTCACACCTAGAGGGTGTAAGGGCTTCTTATACTCTGCTTGGCACCTCATCATCTTTTCCTGGCTACACAACTCTGAAAAGAACCTTCATTAAATGCTCTAAAAAATTCTACTTAAGCGTGCGTTCTCTTATCTGCTAGGTTCATCACAATTCCAAACTTCTTGCTCATAGGCCACCAAGGAAACTTTTACTCCCATCTCTAATTCCTCTGTCAGTCCTGTCCTCACTTTCCCCAGACTGCAGGAATCCCAGACCACCTCCATTGTGCTCCCAGTACTACCTTACCACCAGTCTGAATCTTCCTTTTACCAATTTCTTTACCAATTTTAAAGCTTCTAGGTGCTCTCCTTAGTTCCTTTTCCCCAAGCCTTTCTTTTTCCTCAAGCCTTTCTTTTTCCTCTGTCGCACACTTCATTTCCCCGGAGTTGACCTGTCTGCCATATAATCTGGGTTAAGAAATGGCATTAAATCACCCTCTGAGTACCTCAGGAGAAACATATTCTATTCAAATCATGCATTTCTTTCAACTCCAAATTTTCAAACTATCCTTTTTTAAAAAAGGTAATTCTGTCTAAAAGGGATAAAAGTAATTGATCACCCTATCAATTTTTTTCCTCAAGGTTATATAGACTGTTCTTACACTGGCGTTTAGATCAAGTCCATCTTCATTCGAACTAGATCACAATTGTTACTAGGCATGTGGACTGGTAACTGTTTCCAAGGCTGCTATAAATCAGTGCTTCAACTCTCTTTTCTACCATCAAACTTTATGACAGAAAACAGGCACAGTATTCATTTCGCCCTCTAGGGTGCTTTTTTGCTAAAGACCATGAGTTTAGACATAGCCTATAATAATAGCTCTGTCTTCCTAGAGTGTGACTGGAGGGAAGAAAAGCAAATAAAAACATCCTTGCCTTCTTATGTTAGAATGCACAACTTAAGCATCCAAAGGCCAACATTTCCTTCAGAATTCTGAGCTCCCTCCTCCTCTCCTTGCTGTGAAAAGTAATGATCTGTTTGTCTCTGCTTGTCATTCAAACCATGTACCCAGGAAGCCAGCATCTGTCTCCTCATTGGCCTCCTCTTCCCTAAATGTACTGGCTATCACCAAAGTGAAACAGCACTTCTTGTGACGCTTTCCAAACCACACTAGTCATGAAGAGCGGACGATAATTACCAACAAATTGAAACAGTTGCCCCAAATGATGACTGCACAGATGTACAAAATAACTGGTATTTTTACTGCAGCTCAAGAGTGTGAAACGTCATAAGTGATTTGATGACATTTTAGTACTGATCACAGGTACAAACTATCCATGCTCAATTAAAGAAAGATGAAAGTTCAGCTTTCTATAATTAAAACAATGACTTGTTCAGCCTCAGGGCTAGAAATAAATGTTAAGGTTTTGCGTCTCTTGCAATCCTAAATGAAGATTTAGAGAAGAAAACTCTACTATCATTGACTTCCTTAAAATCAAGGTTTTATCCAAACTGAGAATTATTCATGATAAGACTATTAAATAGGAAAAAATAAGTCATTTTTATTCTCTTTTGGCTGCTATACAGTGAATGACTTTCTTCACTATTATGTTTTGAATATTACATCATTTAGATCACTCTCGGTAAATCAATTCAGATATTTTCTTTGGATCCTGCTGCAAATATATGTAATTTAGGAAGATGAAAAAATACCTAAGAGTGTATTTTAGCATAAAATAAAAATCCTAAATATCCAGCTCTGTAACTTACTACATCTCTGAGCCTCTATTTCCTTATCTTTTAAATGGGTCATGATGATGAGTTTTATCTGTTAACTTGGCTACGCTTGGTCTCCATTTATTCAATATAATCTAGATGTTGCTATAAAGGTCTGTTGTAGATGTGATTAAAGTCCATAGTCTGTTGACATATGTAAAGAAGATTACCCTAGGTCATCTAGATAGGCCTGATTCAATCAATTGAAAGGCCTTAAAAGCAGAACTGAGGCTCCCTTGAAGAAGAAATGTTACCTGTGCTTTTATCTTATGGCCAAGGTTCCAAACTGCTCTTCCTGGCAGCCTGCCCTACAGATTTCAGACTTCTCTAGCCAGCGCTCACTTGGGTAAATCAATTCTTTACAACCAGTCAATCAATCTACCCTGTTTTTCTGGTTATATATGACTGATGCCTGGGGATAATAATGCCTATTCTGTAGGAATGCTGTAGGAGTGAAATGAGGTAATGAGATTATGTGCATGAAGTGAATTAACACAAAATGAAAGTAACGGAATATATGCAATACTACTTTTGGATGTGACTAACTCCAATCCAGCTAATAACTTCATAAAAATGTCATCCTCTCTTAACAGGCCTTACCAAATCATTGTGCCTTTTAGATAATGCAAATCGTCTTACATTCTAAGGCTACTTTTTAACACTACCAGATCCTGCTTTACAATCTCAAAGACTAAGACAGACAATCATATCCAAGTCCACAAACACCCCAGCTAGATATGTTACTCTTCATAAGAAACTGATATTGAACTTGAGACAGAGTCTGTGGTTATGGATATCAGAGGTCAAGAAGAAGGCATAACAGTAAGGGTGGTATTGAGACAGGAACCTAGACAAGCTGAGATAAAGAATAAGTCCAGAGTCAGAACTAAAGGATAAATAGAACCAAAGGATGAATACATGAAATCACAGAGGGAGGGGTGGAGGTTGGGGGAGATCAGGGGCTACACCAGGTACTAGCTCAGGTCTTACCTGATCTGGACAAACTCAGCCCCCCAGTGGCTGGGTGAGGTGGTGGACTGGGAAGGGAGGACTTCTGACCCAAGTTGTTGCCAAATGACTCTTGGGCTCAGGAGAGTTCATACCAAAGAATCAGGTAAACAGCAGCACCCTGTGGGAAAAAGAATCCCCACATTCATGTAATTTTCTTTCAGGCGACACAACTGAATTACATTCCCCAGTCTTCCTTTCAGTACTCTCTGGCTGTGAGACTGAATTGTAGCCAGTGGGAACAGAGCAGAGTTTCCCACTTCTAGGCCTGGCTCATAAACACCACTTATGTACAACTCTTCCTGCTCTCTTCCCTCGCCATCTGGCTAGAAAGGAGTCAATACTCAGGGCAGCTATCAGAGCCACATATTGAAGATGGAAAAGCCACACAATTCAAAGAGCCTAGATCCCTGAATTATTGCTTGGAGGAGAGACATTCAGGAGAGTTACCTGACTTAGAACAACTGCATTATATTATTATGTTAGCAAGATAAGAACTTGTACTGTGTTAAGGCACTGAGATTTGAGAATTTATCTACTAGATAAGCCAGCTAACAAAAATTGTGACCAAAGTTGCCATGCTGTTGTAATAAAAATACACAAGCCTTGGCTTACTCAGGTAGACAGTGGCAAGGGAACTAAGAACGCAATCTGAGAAATGGAACTCATACTACGCAGTAAAATAACCCAGCACTTAAGCCAAACACTAATTAGAGGTTTTTCCTAAAGTCAGAACTATAATATGACCATTATTTTAATTACCCCTCCCCATTTCCCTCTCCAAATGGCCAGATTCCTTCCTCTCTTTCTGATTTCCCATTTCCTTCTTCAGTCCTTTAATCAGATTGCTTATCTCATCTGATGACACCATCTCCCCATTCCAGTCCTATTCTTTCTCAAGGCCAGATCAAGCCTCATCTCTCTGGGATATCTAGAATCCCTTTAACACGCTGCAATCCAAACCTCCTCTGAACATACTTTTGAGACCGTTTATTTGGACATGTAATCATACACAGTCCTGCACTTTCCTTTGATTCCACACCCCCACCTGTCATAAGTATCTTGTCAACTTCTTTAGAGAGGGACTAAACCATATATTGATTAATTTACTCAAACAGAGCATCCTGCAGAGCAATGGACTTACGTAGTAGCTCTTAGTGATGAAAATGAATCATATTTCACCAGCTCTAATTTTTACAATAAAACCAATAATAAGCTGAGATGGTTGGTGATGAAACAATGCTAATACAACACAGAGGAAATGGCCAATAGATGTGTTTTTCAAACACCAACACCACTAGAGTAGTGGTATGGCTACCTGGAGCACTGCGAAGAGAAGGACCCTAAAGCCATACCCAGGCTCCTCAGGAAAGTGTGCTATAATCTATTAGAAATGTCTGTATGGCACTGGAGAGGGAAGTAGCATCATGAAGTTTTAATATTTGCCATAGCTTATATAATCAATAGGGCTTCCCTGGTAGCTCAGCTGGTTAAGAATCCACCTGCAATGCAGGAGACCCCAGTTCAATTCCTGGGTCAGGAAGAGCCCCTGGAGAAGGGATAGGCTACCCATTCCAGTATCCTTGGAGTTCCCTCATGGCTCAGCTTTAAAGAATCCACCTGCAATGTGGAAGACCTGGTTTTGATCCCTACGTTGGGAAGATCCCCTGGAGAAAGGAATGGCTACCCACTCTAGTATTTTGGCCTGGAGAATTCCATGGACTATTCAGGCTATGGGGTTGCAAAGAGCTGGACATGACTGAGTGACTTTCACTTTCACTTTATACAGCCAATGACCTGTGGTTAGACCTTTCAAGGCTTTTAGGGTCAAATATCTAATTGATAATATGACTTGGATGTCACCTTGGCATCTCACACTTTTTTTATCTGGGTTTCCCCCAGTGGCTCAGCAGTAAAGAACCCTCCTGCCAATGCAAGAGATGTGGGTTTGATCCCTAGGTCAGGAAGATCCTGGAGAAGGAAATGGCAAGCACTCCAATATTCTTGCCTAGGAAATCCCATGGACAGAAGAACCTGGTGAGCTACAAGCCATGGGGTCACAAAAAAGTCAGACAGAGCAAGTAAATAACCACAACACTCTTAATCCTATGCTCCCAACTCGTCTCTTTTCCCAGACTTCCTCATCTCAGCAAATGACACTAGCATATAGTCAGTTGCTCAAGGCAAAAACCAGGAGTCAGATTTTGACTTCCATTCCCTTTACCTTACACTCTCCCAACATCCTGCCAATTCTACCTTCAAAATATATTTCTAGTTTGTCCATTTCTCTTCCTCTTCTCCAATCTATTACCTTAGTTCACTCCATCAGTATCTCTCATCTAAGACTATTGAAATAAATTTCTAACTGGGCTCCCTGTTTCTATTCTTATCATCTAATAGCCTAGTTTCACATAACAGAAGAATGACTTTATTTAATCATTAATCAAACTGTGTTATTCCACTGCTTAAAACTTTCCAGTACACTTCTTTTCCTTTATACTTACAATAAAATTTTATCTCTTTTTAGTGGCCTAAAACCCTAGAAAGTTTGAGTTATAATTTATAATATTGGTCAAGAGTTTCTCTATGACAAATATTACCCTAGATTAGTGGGCTTCTGCCACACTCAGATTCAATATACGAAATATATCTCACCTTACAAGCTTTAAACTTGTTGTTCCTTGTCTCTGGAACACTCCAGTCTCAGATCTTTGTATGGCTGCTGCCTTTATGCATTTTGTGTCTCAGCTTAAATGCCACCTCTTCAGTGACTTCTCCGCAACTACCTTATATAAAACATCCTTCAAGTTCATTACTCTCTGTCATTACATCCTGTTTGCTTTTGGAATTGTTTTCTTGCATTTTGTCTCTCTTCTTCAATAGATCATTAGCTCCAGAACAGCAGGGACCTTCCCTAACTTCATCATTATTATATCCCCAGCTGTGTGACCTGAGCCATCTCATTCTCCTTTCTAACCCTTATTATCCCACCTTTAGGATGACATCTTGGGATTAGGTGCTCACTACAGACTAATTCTGACATTTTTTGTGTCCACAGTGCCAAGGAGGCTTTAGAGCTCAGGGCTTCCAGGACACTGACATTTCTAAATGCATTTTTCAAATGCAGTCAACCCCCTTGGGCAGCCCAGTGGGGAGGTCATGGAGAGCCAGAAAGAAGGAGGTCTGGTGAGCTGAATTACAGTTTGTTTGCCATGCCACTCCACCCATACTGAGCAGATGTAGCTCATTAGGTACTAAATGTTTAGTGACTGTCACTATTAGTTGGTGGGTATTTATACTCCAAGGAGACAGTAAATCTCACACTGGACTCAATGACATTCCCCTTGCAGTCAGATAGAGCATTAGAAGTTTGACTCTAAAACATTACAAAACAGAACCCAGAGCTTACAACCTTCCCTACTTGTAAGAGTAAATGCTGGCTGCTAGTTACATAGAGCATTTCCTCAGTTACTAAGATGGGTGTTAAATATTTTACATGCCTTTAATTTCATCTTCATAACAAGTCTAAAGAATAGGTATGTTTACCTATTTTTACCTGGAAAACTATTTTCCATAGTTTTATGGAAGGAAAACCTTCCATATAGAGAAAAGAAGCACCTTGCCTAAACATCACAAAGCTAATAAGTAATGAATCCTAGATCTGAAGTGGGGTCTGTCTCATTCTGAAGCCGATGATCTTGGCTGCCAAGTAACACTGCCTGCTTTTTATAATTACCACCTCATCATATGATTAAAATTATGTTCATCAAAACCATTTCCATTCTTTAAGTTCAAGCTCAAATGCTACTTCTTCCATGAAGACATGATTAACTTCCAGACAGACTCATCTCTTACTTCATCTTTCTCTGCATTGGACATATGGAATCAGTCAGTCAGAAAGGGGAAGGAGAGTCAGTAACTAGCACTTATTAAGAACACACTATGTACACTGTCACAATTAAAGCTTGTATCATTCTTACAACTATCCTATGAAGCCAGCATTATATCTGTTCTGAAAAGTGAAATGCCTTGGGCAGGGTCTTATGGCTCAAAGCAGCAAAATCCAAATTTAAACCCAGATTTGGTTTGATGCCTGCCTGAGCCCAAGGCATTTTTACAAAGTTACTGTGAGCTCTCCATTACATCCCTAGACTAAATAAATCCTTCTCTCAAAGTGCCAAATACCCCTTTTTAATAATCTTTTTCATAGTTAAAAGTGTATGTATAATTATGTGATTAATTTTAATTCCCTTTTTAGATCTTAACTCCATGAGGCAATGACTGTAACTGTTTACACTCTACTAAATTTCCAGAACATGACACATTTAGTAGTAAGGGACCTAAATAAATATGCCTGAATAAATGAAGTTTATACTTATTGTACATATTTCATATAAAAATATAGCCGATTTCTGCTAGACTGTAAGCTCCTTTAGGCAGGTTATCTATCTAATTTATCTCTAGATACCTCATGATGCTCTATACATGGTAGGAATTCAATGGTGTGTGCATGCTCAGTTATGTCTGACTCTTTGCAACCCCATGGACCTCAACCCACCAGGCTCCTCTGTCCATGGGATTTTCCAGGCAAGACTACTGTAGTAGGTTGCCATTTCCTTCTCCAAGGAATTCAATAAACATTTGCAAAATGAATTTTCCTTAAAGGTAGGTCTGTGCCGTTTCAAATCCCATGTCATTGAAGGCTCCTAAGTAGGCACCAGACAAAATCACAGAGTAAGAAGACTATATTGTTACTTTACAAGGGAAGTTTATCATCTGACAGGCATACGTTTGAAAGCCAAGACCAAAAATCTGTAATGTGAAACCCAATCACACAATTTTATCAGTTAGGATAGATTAAGCTATGGTACTATGGTAAGCACTTGACCATCCCAGTGGCTTAAAGAAAAGTTTTAGTTTTCATTCTCATTATATCATCCTAACTCCAGGACCCAAGCTAGCAGAGCATAACTGGTTGCCATGGCAGAAGGCAAATGAGAGAAAAATCATGTAGCAGCTGTTAAAGACTCTACCTGGAAGTAACATTCTATCACTTCTACTCACATTTCATTAGCTACCTTAAAGAAAGTAAAAAGTATACAAATAATACATGCTGGAGAAGGTATGGAGAAAAAGAAACCTTCCTAAAGTGCTGGTGGAAATGTAAACTGATACAGCCACTGTGGAGAACAGCATGGAGGTTCCTTAGAAAACTAGAGTTACCATGTGACCCAGCAATCCCACTCCTGGGCATGCATCCATTAAAAAAACGATAATTCATAAAGGTACATGCACCCCAAGGTTCACTGCATTAGTATTTACAACAGCCAAGACATGGAAGCAACATAAATGTCCATCAGCAGATGAATGGATAAAGAAGATGTGATATATACACAATGGAATATGGCTCAGCCATAAAAAGAATGAAATAATATCTTTGCAGCCATGTGGATGGAACTAGAGATTATCATAATAAGTAAAGTAATGCAAAGGCAAGTATCATATAACACTTATATGTAGAATCTTAAAAAAAGATACGAATGAACTTATTTACAAAACAGAAATAGACTCACAGACATAGAAAACAAACTTATGATTGTCAAAGGGGGAAAAGGGGAGGGATAAATTAGGAGTTTGGAATTAACATATACATACTACTCTATACAAAATACATGAACAATAAGGACTTACTGTATAGCACAGAGGACTACACTCAATATTTTGCAATAATTGTAAGGGAAATAATCTGAAAAACAGAATAAATATTCAAACTTAATCACTAACACAAAATTATATGTCAATAAAAATTAATTTAAAAATTTTAAAGAAGGATAAACCTGAAATCACACACACACAAAGAAGGTATGGGAAGCCCTCCTATTCCACAGCAGGAAAAAGAACAAAAAATTGGTGACTATTTCTAACGACAACCACAATAACAGACCGCTTAGGAGAAAACACTGAGAAATGACTTAGAAACTGACATACCATCCAGATAAAGCACTATTCTAAAAGCAATCTATGGTTACTAAAGTGATGAAATTGATCGTTTTCCCATCGGCTCTTTGGAAGCTTCTCTCTGGAGCCCAGTAACTATATCTGTAAAATAGGAATAAAAATAGAACTTCAGAACTACTTTGTAAGCTGTAATGATGTATGTGAAAGCACCCATCAAGGGCCTTGTACAGATGATCACTAAATATTAGTCTTGGAAAACACAATCTTTAAATCCAAGTTTTGTCTGCAAAGTGTAGGAAAAATTAATTCCTCCAGACATCTGAGAGATAAAACCACCCACTTTCCCTTAAGCTTGGCAATGTTATTTGCTTGATATTGACTTGCTAAAATGACTTGCTGCATATAATCACTCACACACCCCTCTAATACCAGAACTCAAATAATTTAGAAAGGGCTAACTGAACCACGTTCCATGGCAAAGGAGGAAGGAAGGCAGTGAAAGAAAGTCATTAAAATAACGAATGGGGCTTCCCAGATGGCTCAGTGGTAAAGATTCTTCCTGCTAATGCATGAGGTACAGAAGATGCATGTTCGATCACTGGGTTGGGAAGATCCCCTGGAGAAGGAAATGGCAACCTAATCCAGTATTCTTGCCTGGACAATCCCATGGACAGAGGAGCCTGATGGACTATAATCCATAGGGTCGCAAAGAGTCGGACACAACTGAAGCAACTTTGTGTGCAAAATAATCAAACTATCTGTCCTTCCCCGATAGAACCACACCACCTTCATTCAAAAGGCTGTACACGTTGCCAGGATTGCTCTCTTTCTGTGTTGTCTTCACATCCTTTCCCTGCACAGCGCTTAGTGGAGACCAGCACTTTTCCCAGCTCCCCCTCCTTACTGCTAAGATTCAGGACCAGGTTCTACAAGCTCACAGTATTTCCTGTGGTGGATAGCATTTCCACCCTTCTACAGTCCACACTCGTCCAAGTGTATGACTGAAAGAGCTTTAAAAGGTAAATGCTCCCAAATTAAACATTAGCATACTCCCCATTCCATAAAAATGTCCTCAGGATGAAGGGAAAAGCACGCTTTATAGTGGTATTATTTATAAATAGATGTGCTATGGAAAAACTGAAGAGAGAAGCTCTCCACTTTTTCCCTCCCTACCCTCACCTTCACTGATGCTTCTCAAGGCCATGGCCTGATTCCAGGACATTGGGCCATGTTTGCTACTGGTGGCAGACTACTGAGCAATGAAACACCACAGCTTAAGTGTCTTCTCTCTCTTTCATGCTACTGGAATTATAAGGGTGTGGACATGCTCACTCATGGGAAGAGAGTTGGCCTTTCTATCTCTTAGTTTTTCTTCCTTTTATTCTATTCCTGCAGCATACGTGCTACATGGCCCAGAGAAAGGTCAATACCGCACTTAGAATCATGATGGACACAAAACAAGAGAGTATCATCTAATCACCACAGGGCATTTTAATTTTCAGAATGTTTTTCATCTTCTATCTGCATGGCCACCTGCATGAGTTTCCTAGGGCTGCTGCATCAAAGCACCACAAACTGAGTGGCTTTAAAAAAAGCAACTTCTTATCTCTAAGTTCTGGAGGTTAGAAGTCTGCAATCAAGATGTCAACATGGCTATGCTCCCTTTGAAAACTATAATGGAATCTTTCCTTTCCCCCTTCTGGTGGTTTACTGGAAATCACACTGTTCCCTTTGTTTATAACTGCATCTCTGCCCTCATCATGACAGCATAGTCCCTGTGTATCTGTGTCTTCAACAGGGCCATCTTTTTACAGAATACCAATTATATTGGATTAAGGGCCCACTCTACTGCTCTATGACCAGATCTTAACTAATTACGTTTACAATTGGATCTTACTTCTAAATAAGGTAACGTTCTGAGGTATGGAGGCCAGAATTTCAACTGATCATTTTTTAAGGTGGGGATAAAATTGCACCCATAAAGCAACACTATGAATAAGGTTTTTAGGAGGTATTATTATCAATAGGTTAAAAGAGTTTATTAAAAATTTCTAGATCTATAGCCTAATCTTTTTATTCTATATGTAAGAAAGGTGACTGAGAAATGAAATGGTGTCCTCAGTGCCACATGGTGGTGACAGGTGTGGACAGAAAGGATGGAGGAGTGGGTGGGTGATTTGGTTCAGTGAGGGTTATCTTACTGATCCCTCTTTGCTGATTCAGCAGGTTTGGTGACTGTACAGGTATACCTTCCAAATATATTCTTTCCAAACATCATTAGTGAAAGAGAATGAGTATCCTGGATACAGGCGGGCAGGTTTACAGATGAGAGGTTTGTAAGTGATGATCCTCCCCTTCCTGGAACCACTGCTCTGGACATACATGTTTCACCCCACATGTGTGTTTCCCAGGGAACTTGCAGCTCATGAACTTGCAGCTTCATGCTTCCTGCGGCACTGTTATAAGACCACATAACTGCTGGGGAAGTTCCTCTCTCAAATGCAGTATCACTGACCTAGGTCCTAACTTGAAACCACTACATAACAATCCATCCTTTTCTTTGCATTTTTAATCCACTATTTTTACACACATGCTTTGCTTCTCACTATATCTCTGAGAGATACACAAAAAAATTATTATTTGAGAAATGAAAAAATAAGGATCAAAAAGGCTGAGCAGAAGGCACAAATTTACAGCAGAATTTAGGAGCTGGACTAGAATCCTAGAATCTCCTCTCCTAATCTACAGAGACTGCAGTGCCCTCCCCTGTGCATTTGGCATGGCCTTTAAAAGTGGGGGAAAGAATAGCCATACAATTCCAGAACAGGAAGGAAACTAATCTTATGAAGCAGTTTAGAAGGGATAGGAGAGGACAAACAATTCCCACGACACACACTAAAACATCAAGTACCTGTCACTGCTCCACGTGATCTGTGTCAGTTAATAATTTCACCTTTCCAGTGGAAGAGAAATATGAAATATGCATAAGCGTAGGAAGTAATATAATACCTTTAAAATCCTTCCAATAGAAAGTAAAGCTTCACCATAATCACTGGCTCTAAAACAATTTGGAAGCCTTACAATCACCTTTTCTGTTGGCTAAAAACTGCTGTCTTCCACAGAATTAGTCTCTATCAAATCAATTTCCACAACAATCAATAGTAACACATTCAAAAAAGAATGTCTGAGAAATAATAAAGACCGATAAAACTAATCAGATCAGAGAAAACTCAAGCATGACCTTTTGAGCAATACCGTTTGTTATGCTGACATTCTGTTAAATAAATAACTTTAAATAAATGCAGGTCAACAGTGATAAGAATAGTATAAGAGCATAATTTCAATGTAGATTCCTAGTACAGCTTTCACAACCATCATGCCTTCACCTGAAACAACACATTCAATGTAAAGAATTTATCATTTAATGATAAAATGTTTTGAAATGTCAGTGCTGGGTCCAGAAATCATCAAAGGAAACCTAAGATTAGTAGAGACTGAAAATTTTGCTGACAGCAGCAAAAATGCCATGAAAATCCACCACCTCATTAAATTACATTTCTTTTATTGTCTCTCTGACATCAGTATCCCATTCTTTGAAACCCCTCCAAATGCTGTAGCAAAGTTAAAATATTTTATTCAGGTGTATGTTTATTTGCCTGCTTTTAAAGACTTCTTTACCCTCTACCTTCCATTTATCTGTCACAATCTTTTAGCATCAAGAGCATGCCTGTTCCCAATACTATGTAATATTTATGAGATACTCACAGTATGCTAACTGCAAATAACACACTGAAGATCTCACATCTCCATACCCAACCTTCTTGACCCAGAATCCCAGAGAAATTGATCAACAACAATAATACCTCTTAACAGGTATTAAAGTTTGATTTTGTGCTAGGAAATATGCTAAGGGCTAATGCACATAATCTATGTCATTTACACAACAAACATGGCTCTAAGTATCTTAATTATTCCCATTTTACACAGAAGAAAACTGAGACTCACAAAGGTTGGGAAAGATCCCTAAGACCACACAGGGGATGTAAATGAAGATCTCCCCAGCTCCTACACGTGATGAACAGCACTTGATCAATACACTGCACAGCTTCCTGGGCTCACTTTCCTCAGTGTGTGCCAGTAAACTAGACACTACAGTGAAGGGAAGATATCTTTTCTTTACTCTGAATGTTGCTGATCTCATCTGTCAAAGCGATCACAGCACACAGTGAAAAATAATTAGGAAACGGTTGAAAAGTACTCTGGTACAAGTGATATTATAGAAAACAATATAAAGAAGCAGGAACATGTGAAAAGGAAAAATCATATGGTAAAACATTAGAAACATGCAAAATGATATTAGCTAGCCTTTACTTCCCTGGTGGCTCAAAGGGTAAAGCGTCTGCCTACAAGGCGGGAGACCCGGGTTCAATCCCTGGGTTGGGAAGATCTCCTGGAGAAGGAAATGGCAACCCACTCCAGTATTTTTGCCTGGAAAATCCCATGGATGAAGGAGCCTGATAGGCTACAGTCCATGGGGTCACAAAGAGACCCGACTGAGTGACTTCACTTTCACTTTCACTTTTCAGGGCTTCCCAGGCTGCACTAGTGGCAAAGAACCTACCTCCCAATGCAGCAGATGTAAGAGATGTGGATTCGGTCTCTGGGCTGGGAAGATCACCTGGATTAGACTGAACTAGAGATCTCTTTAAGAAAATTAGAGATACCAAGGGAACATTTCATGCAAAGATGGGCACAATAAAGGACAGAAATGATATGGACCTACAGAAGTAGAATATATTAAGAGGTGGCAAGAATACACAGAAGAACTATGCAAAAAAAGATCTTCATTACCCAGTAACCATAATGGTGTGATCACTCACCTAGCGCCAGACTTTCTGGAATGCAAAGTCAAATGGGCCTTAGGAAGCATCACTGTCTTATTACTCCCAGAGACTCACATCTGTCTAAAGCTATTATACCAGGTACTCTCTCTGTCTGAACTTTCTCTGCTGGAACTCCTGCTATCAAAACTTAGGCACCAAAGAAATTCATATAATGTGAATTAAACCAGAAGTTCAAATAATAAAATATTAACAATCTTTATCTCTTGGGTAGTAGAATTATGTATACTTTCTGCTTCTTTCTGATTATGTTCCACATTTTTACAAGGATGAATAGCTTTCATAATCACATAATTTATTAAAACATAAATAAACTGTGTTAAAATGAGTGCCAATAAAGGAATGTGAAGGATGGCAGGGGAGCAGCAAGGGTAGCCCACCAGCTGCTCTAGATGAGGAGGGAATTAAGAGCTCTCTGGGAAAGAGTTTGCAAGATGAACAAATGGTCAAGAAGTCAGTATCCTAAGGCAGGCTAGACCAAAGAATGGGAATTGAGGGGATAAATGCAAAGGTCACTTGCTAGTCACTCTTGTCTCCTCATCATCACACACTGTGTCAGGCATGAATCAGGGGAAGGCAGTTGGCCTGTGATGAGCTCAGATTTGATGAAAAGCACAGGAGGATCTAATAAAAGTAGATGGTATGGGTAAACAAAAAACTGAACTCACAGGCTTGTGTGCAATCAAAGTAAAAAGCAAGTTCAGGTCCCAACTTCACAATTTATACTGTGCCACCTTGGCATAGTCTAGTCATCTTTCTGGCCCTCAGTTTCCTTATCATATCTACAATAAAACAGAAATGAGACTAATGCCCACATGTTTCACACAGTTGTGAGGAGGGCTAAATTAATCACATGGCTTTGTGAAAAGCACTTTGAAAAATATAAAGACTTATCATTGGGAAGGAAGAAGGAAACTGCCAGTAAAGCAGCAGCTGCAGTGGCTCAGCCAAGTGAAGGAGAAAGTTGCAGGCATGGAAGGTAAACTGGCATTGGAAGTAACTTTTGAGAATAGATTATTTTTAGAGACAAGCACTCAGGCTCCAAAAATTTAATTAACTTGTCTCAAGTCACATAGAAATAATTGGTGGAGTTTGAACCCTACGCCTCTAACTTCTGTGCTCGTTTCTCTGTCTGTGTTGTTTTATGAAACCAGAGATTCAGGGACTTAGGAGAAATGCAATGCAGGCTTTGAGGCCTAGATGTACCAATAGTTATAACTGAGTGTTTGTTTTTTTCCCTGTCCTGGACATTGTGATAAACACTTTGCATATAGAAGTTTATTAAATTCCCCAATATCCATGTGAGTTAATTGTTCCCATTTTTAAAAATGAGAGAACTGAGGTATTGAGATGTTAAATACAACCTAAGAACTCATAGATAGTAGATGAATGAGCCAAGATTCTAATCAAGGCAGTACGGCACCAGAATCTGTGTCCATAACCTGTAGGCTACACTGCTCCAAAGCAGATGTGCACATAAATCCTACCGAACTGCCTTGTTACCCCTTTAAGCTCTGCGCACACCCCCACACCCAGTATAAAGGTTTATGTGCATAATAAATGCTCTTCTAATATTTGTTATGTTCAGAATAGGCCTTGGAGTGTAGTAATATTTAGTTATGATAGGGAATGAGGAGGAAGAAGCAGACATTCTGGGAGACAGACTGGATTTGGCAACCAAGGAGAAATATATACCAACAGGTGCCAGGTCAAGAGACCATGGAGCTGGCTGGATCATTCCAGAATGGAAAAGAAGCTCTTTTGAAAGATGCCTGGGAAGGTAAGAGGGAAATCAGGTAAAGGTAAAAACATGAGGTTAGGGAAACCATTTGGTGACTGTATAGATGATGCATGCCTCAAGATAACATGTTGACCTAATATCTCTAATTATGCAAAATAAAAAGCACAGCAAGGGAAAATAGTTTTATTAGAAATAAACTTGAGCATGGTTCCTGGAAAAGATTCTGAGAGAAGAAATGTTTTTAAGATACATTTAAGAAAATCCAAGCCAAAAAAAAAACCCCAAACAACTCAATATTTCTAATTGTTAACCTAATATTCTTTAGCATACAGATTTGGTTAAGAACTCTTACACTGCATTTAATTTTCAGTTTGTGAGATGTCAATCTGGGAGGTTTTGTTAGAAACCAGTGGGGTGAGATTACTCTAGCAATTCCCTCAAAATAATGGATTATTGCATTCGACAAACCTGTAAATAAACAGATCCCTTTCTTTTCATTAGAGAGAATGAGCTTTAGAGAAAAGGGGAAATTTGGGACAATGTATTGGAATAGTTGATCATTGCAAACATACAGTAAACTTTAATATGACGGATTTCTAGAGGCCTTTATAATAATACCACAAATATACCTGCACTAAATAAAGAAAAAGGCAGTTTAATTCCCTCCAGAGAACTCCAGCTTTAGCATAAGGCTAGAATATGGACAGACAATGCCTTCACCACTCTTATACGAAAGCCAGCTGAGCACCTAATGTAACTTGGTCTGTTATCTGTATTTATAGGAAAGCAACATCAATACTTTCTCTACTGTTGCCCACTGTCAAGCCCTTCTATGTCAGTAAGAGCAGGAAGAGAAGGCCCCTGGAAATTGCTGTTCTGCAAATAAAAGCTTTAAATCCTCCAGCCAGTCATTAACTTTGAAAGAACATCTGAAATTTTAACTCTACGATACCTGAGAAGGTGGTGGGGATAGGTCTGTCAAGGGCATGACACAGGCAAGATCACGACGTAAGCAGTAGAGTGTTCCTGAGGTGGGGGCAGCACGTGCAAAGGCCCTCCTGTAACGTATCAAGGAACTGACAGACAGTAGGGGGTACCTGGCGTACAGAAGGTCTGGGGGGTACTTGGCATACAGAAGGCCTGAAGAGATAGGCAGGCTCAAACCGTGCCAGGTGTGAAGATTTTGGCTCTTATAAATGCAATGAAAAGGCACTGAAGCAGAGGTTGATAGAGGTGTGATAAGAATCAGATTTGCATTTTGAAAATACTATAGCTGCTCTATGGTAAAAAAAATGGGTGGAGATAAGAGTTAATGGCAGAACTAAAGTAGTGGGGGTAGAGATGGAGATTAAGAATTGTCCAAACTTACATGGAAATGTGCACACGGAGTATCTGGGCAGAACAATGATGGGCAGTCCCTTTTTAAATTTTTTTTGGCTGTGTTTGCTCTTTGTTGCTGTGCACAGTCTTTCTCTAGTTGCCAAGAGCAGGAGCTACTCTCTAGCTGCAGTAAACGGGCTTCTTATTGCGGGGGCTTCTCTTGTGGAGCACAGGCTCTAGGGCAAATAGACGTCAGTAGTTGTGGCTCTTGGGCTATAGAGCGCAGGCTCGGTAGCTGCAGTGCATGGACTTAGCTGTCCCTCAGCATGTAGAATATTCCTGGACCAGGAATCGAATTCATGTCCCCTGCACTGGCAGGCAAATTCTTAACCACTGGGAATTCTTAACCACCAGGGAAATCTGGACGGGTAGTCTTTTAATCTGTATGGTTGGTTTTGCAGGAGGGTACTGTTTGGTGGGGATCAGGGAATTTGTGCTGGTTAAAAGTACAGACTTTGAAGCCAGGCTTCTTGGCTTAGAATTCCAGGATGTCAGTGTATACCCTTTCACAAGTTATGAAATTTCCTTACCTAGGTTTTCCTATCTGTAACATCAGCATAATAAAGCAGTTTTCATAATCCCTTATCCAAAATCTTCAGTTAGATGTTTTTTTGAAATCTAGAATTTTTGAAGATATCAGGTTATATTAAATATTGTGTACTACCCCCAGCAGAGTTATGTGCAGGACCTCATAATCAAACCACTGATATGTTTCAAAGCAAAATGTATGGCTATTAATACTATGTAGGTTAATTAAGGCAATAACTAGAGTCATTATATCAATTCAAATCAGGTTTTGCTACCAATGAGTTTGTACGAACTTTTGAAAAAACAATTGCTTTTTCAGAGACTTTTGATGTTCAGAATTACAAGTAAGAAACTGCGGATCTGTAGGACCTTCCTCCTAAGGTTATTAGGAGGAATAATGAATCATTGTTTGTAAGCACTTGGGACAGTACCTGATACGTAGTTAAATGCTATAGAAGCATTTGCTGAATAAATAAAGCTCCTGTGTACAAAACTAGCTACAAAAGTAGCTACTAGGAACTTCATGAATTTAGAAGTTCCTAATCTGTAAAATACAATGAATTAAGGAGATGAACTCTGAGGTCCTGCTAGTTATCCAGAAGACCCCAAAATGTCTTGAGGAATGCCTTTTCTGATTGTTTTGTGTAGAAGCCAGCAGTGGACCCTAAATCCACTCTTTGCCAGGTAATGATAATACTATAGCAACTTTACCCTCTGCCCTCCCACCTCTTCTGTCCCTTTGGGCAGTTCAGTTACACAGAGTCCATTTTGTATTTCTTTCTCCTCCAATGACATTTAACCCCCATCCTCTAGAATCTCAGGCTGGACAACCTCCTCTGCCTTCCTGCACGATTACAATGGTTCAGTCATGAACCTAAGTTCCAAAATCACCTATAGCAAAAGTGAAAGTCGCTCAGTCGTGTCCGACTCTTTGTGACCCCATGGATGATAGCCCACCAGGTTCCTCTGTCCATGGAATTTTACAGGCAAGAATACTGGAGGAGGTTGCCATTCCCTTCCCCAGGGGATCTTCCTTCTCCAAGGATCAAACCTGGGTCTCCTGCATTGCAGGCAGATTCTTTATCATCTGAGCCACCAGGGAAGACCTAAATCACCAGTATGAATCACCAAGCTCCCAGAAAGGAGGAACTTCTGAGACGAGGATTCCCCCCCTTGCCTAGGAAATGGAAGGCAATAGCTATCCTCACTCTGCTTCCCTTCAAGTGTACTTGGGAAAGGGTCAAAGTTACTGTATTATCAAGGAGTGTAGCCACATAACTTTGGGAGAATCAGAAATTTAATTAAGCTCAAACCTTGACTATCTTATGTGCAACATCAGAATAATAAAAATAAAACCTGCTCTACCTTCTTCATACAGGTGCTAAGAGGGTCAAACAAGGTGCTTCAAGCAAAAGCTACCTTACGAAATATGGCTTATTGATACTATCCTCTGTTGCCTTAAAACTGAAATACTTGGTGCATGGGAACAATGTCCTAGTAATAGACAGTCCCCTCAAGAAAAGTTTAAAACTGCATTTCTTGGTAGGCACTTAAAATGCATTTTCAATGCTTTATTAAAGGGGAAAACAAACATTTATTGAGGCTTCACCATATGCCAAGGACTATTCTAGATATTTCTACATATGTCATGTAATCAGAAATCTCACTCTTCTGAACAACATCATATGTCGTATTCAACTACTAAATGTTTCTTAAATTTTATTTCAAGGTGAATACAGTTTAATGAAAGTCAAATTCATTTGTGAGAGATTGTTAGCTTAGAAATAATAATCCCTTAAATCAGCACAGCACTTGACATTTTATAAAGGGTCTTTTCAATCACTGTTGCACTTGTTTGTCTCAATTATTAGCCCCATTAGACAGAGAAGGAAAAGGAAGCTGTGATAAAGACTGATAAGGAAGAAACGCAGGAATCAAACCCAGGATTCAGTGTTTCTAGAATTCATGCTCTTAATCACCAATCTCTACACAATTTCTGCAGTCCTGAGAAGGACTGTACTGCAGCCAAATTTTTAATGAACAAAGCTGATTTTCTTTGCTCAGATCATTTCTACCAGCTATTTCATTTAGAAGAACAGTAAAACAGAATGGGACACAACAAAAAACAGTGAGTTTCATTAAACTGGTGTAGCAGATGCAAGCAGTACCCTGATGGTCACTTGCCACACGTGAATGGCAAAGCAAATCTTGGGTCACAATGCACCTCTTCACCCTCTCCCTCAGGTCCTACTAATAACGTTAATTAATGGTATTTAAAGTTCTAGAGCAGATGAAAATCGGTGCTTGTTTGCCTTCCCTCACCATTTCCCTTCCCCTGTCAAAAGGTACTGTGGAAAACCACAGTGCAGACTTAATAGGTTCTTCCCCACTTCAAGATGCTTTTTTTATTTCCTTTTTTGGCTTTTTTCTGCAATAAGACAGAGAAGCAATTACATCTCCGTCTGCTCATCTTGATACTTAGGCTTCGCTGAGCTGGAAAGAAAAGGGAATGGGAATGGGAAATCTAAACTAAAGACCTACAGCCTAAAGAAGATGAACAAAGTTTTTAATTCAGAGACATTGGCATAGAAATCTGCAGTTAAAGTTTCTACCCTACTCCATGTCTGAGAAAAACTTAATTGCATGTGATTAAGGCAAAATAGACATGACTGGCTTTGTTAAAATAATACTTTCAAGGTTTAGGAAGTCTAACGTAAATATACCTTGCATTTGGATAGTGATTTACACTTTACAAAGCACCTTCACATACATTATCTCATTTATTTCCTTAAACAGTGCTAATTCTCTAAGCACTCATTTGAATTTCGAATTTTCAAGCTTTTGGGAGAAAAAAAATTATCATTTTGAGTGCCTACCAAGAGCTACTTATAGTACTGACTGATTTGCATTCATTATCTCCAAACATCAAAACAACCCAGCAAGGCAGGCACATCAGTAAGGGTCCCAGCAGAGTTTAAAGTCATCTAACAAGGAATGCAGCAGTAACTTGAGGCTACAAATAGCACTTAGGGACTCAGAGAAACTAACAAGTGGCAACAGAACTGTGACTTTCTGTGGAGTGAATCAGTCAACTCTTGTGATACAGTAGGAAAATATTCAAGAAAACAGATATTCTGAACTCTCTATTCACCTGCCCTCTGATCTATTCCTCTTACCCCTCACCCTTCAGCCTCCACTGACTGAACACAATTGAATCCAGGGGGCAAAGGAGTCCATTGGTGGAAACTATTTGAGCACCTGAGCAAAGGGTAGGATGGAGAACGTGAAAAGAGGACCTAGAGGGAAGAATAAGTTATCCAACTAGACCAACCTTTTTCATTTCCTCTTCATTTCCTCTTATCTTTAATTCTGTGAAAGGAAAATCAAAATGGAGTTGGAATTGCCAAGAGAGCTCTCTAAAATGAAGCCAGGAAGTCACTGAGGAAGTGGGACTTAATACAAGTCTCAGCCTGGATGAAATCTGAACTATTGACCACCTACTGTCTAATGCAGGCATCCAGAATATCTGCACAATGTTCCAGAAACTCAAGATATTTATTGGACCCTTACACTAAACATAAGTAACTTGTGATAGCATATGCCTTATGGACAAATATTTTCTTTTTACATCAGGCCAATCATAATTCTTCCAAGACAACTTTAACAACCTCTAGCTTTTGCCTTTATAAGCTTCTGAATCTTTCTCTTTCACAAATGCTCTTTCCTTTTTACCACAATTTGTGTCACCTAGGTTGCAATTCCTAAGACTTCAAATACAGCTCTTTGTTATTTGAAGCCTTGTTACTAAGATACTAATAATTATTGTTTGACAATTCAGTTGAAAAGATGCCACATCAGGATGGTATGATGTCAGTTTCAGTCATCTTCCCAACTGAAACCCAAAACACAATCAACCATCAATGTTTTTCATAAAATACACCAGAGTAAAGGAGAGATTACTATTTAATATAAAATATTACTGTTAATAGTTTCTATAGCTTCTGTATTTGAGCATAAGGCCTAAATTGGTAAGCACAGCAGCCAACCTTCATCCACTACTACTGCATGCTCCCTTTACCCTCTGCCTGCTTCTCAAATGGATGGTGTGCTTTATTTATAAGGTGACTCAAATCTTTACATCTGAAGTATCTGAATTTTTGGAGTTTGTCTCTATTGGGTTCTGCAGTTGTCCTTTGATCAGGAATACTGGGCCAGAGGTCTCCCAGTGGATCCTTTCAGTCCCAGACATAGTCTTCCTCACTCCATTGTGTAACAGCAACCTAGTTCCCCCTGGTAATTGGGATCAGTCACCCTGTTAAGTACAGTGAACTCTTTTCTATCTGATGGTCCAGCAACTCATGGAGCTCATAATGGCCAAGTGCAGTTTCAGCCTCCAGTTCACTGGAATTATGTCTGTATCCCATTTGGAAGCATTCTTTCTTTGAACATTAAGACTTCTGGTACATGCAGCAGAATTTCTTCCCATGGTTTATTGGGTATATTTGTAGGAACATCCACTCCTATCTCCCATGGTTCTGACAAAGAGTCTTTTCTTGGCCAAACTTTAGCCAGGGTTCTCTGAATGCTTGTCTCAAGAAGGCCCTGAGTTTTGAGCTACCATGTTCATTTCTATATTCTCTGTTTTTAGCAAGACTTCGGCTAACTCCATTTAACGTGATCCCCTATCCTCAATATCTGATCACCCTCAAATCTAGTCAGGTTCCTCATCCTCCATTTCCCCCCAGGTGATGTCTGAGGTTCCTAGGCCTGCAGCAAGAATTCTATTAGGTCAGTTTAGTCAGAGCCATCCTTATTCCTGATGCTTCCTTTTAGTAATTTTCTATCCGATCACCCCCACCCTGCTTCTTGGCTATAAATTCCTACTTTTACTCATTGTTTTCTAAAGTTTCTCCCCTATTACAAAACCCTATTGTAGAAGTCTCTCTTACATAAAGTATTCCTTACCATCTTTAACAAGTATCATAAATACATTTTGTTCTTTAACAGTTCCAAGATTTAGGCTTTCTGGCTTTAAGAGAAGGCTATCCAGGCCATTGGTTTTGAGGCATGAAGGAAGGAAGCATTTCAAACTTGTAGTTTATCTTTTTATTAGTAAGTCATAAGTCAAAGGTCAGTCAGTCATAAGTCAAAAGTCAGAACTTTTCATAATGTTCATGGGGTTCTCGCGGCAAGAACACTGGAGTGATTTGCCACTCCCTCCTCCAGTGGACCATGCTTTGTAAGAACTCTTCACTATGACCCATCCATCTTGGGTGGCCCTGCATGGCATGGCTCATAGCTTCACTGAGTTACGTGGGCCCTTTCACTGTAACAAGGCTGTGATCCATGAAGGGGACTAATCAGTCCACAGTGCTGTTAAGTAGGGGCTTCAAGGTGATGTAACACATAATGAGACCAGTGAATTCCATGGCCATGAGCTGACAATGGCATGATTTTTGCTGGAAAATGTAACTCAGAGTCAGAGATGATATCGGGATACCACTGCAATGGCAGAGGAGCAGAGAACAGGGACAGCAAATATACACATGAAATATATCTTCATCCAATGAGGACAAATCAAAGTCCTTTCCATGAATTAAGCAGTCTAACATAATGAATCTGTCACTGAGTAACCAGATGTTCCCTTTAGAAAATAGTCCCATGTAGATGGGCCTGCTGTGGACACAGTAAGCACTTGGTCTTTTGGAGACAAGTCTATGCTGTCAAGTCCATGAATAATAATCTCTTCTCAGCCTCATGGCCATTTAT
Organism: Budorcas taxicolor; assembly: GCF_023091745.1. Lineage (NCBI taxonomy): Eukaryota > Metazoa > Chordata > Mammalia > Artiodactyla > Bovidae > Budorcas > Budorcas taxicolor. The sequence continues at coordinate 38,323,161 of NC_068910.1, forward strand.
ACAGAAGCCCACTGATCAAGCACTGGAGCATCCACAGAATGAGTATTTTATCCATTGGTTACCTAGAGCCTCATCCACAAGCAGAGTTTTCAGTGGTCATCAACATGGAATACAAATATCTATGCTTGCTCCAAAAATGTCATCCACATACTTTCTCTCATGGAATTTTGACATCCAGGGGGTGCTCACTACCATTGTTCAAACTGAACCTGAAACCAGTGGGCAAGGAGAGTAACTGATTTATTTCATAGGTCATCCTCCCAGAGTACAGAAGAGGCTAGAGAAGGATGAATGAAGACCATCACCAAAGGGCAAAGAAACCCTGCTCAGTAGATATTATTGTCCCTTTTTCAGATAAAGAAACTGAGACATCAAAAGCTACGTCATTTGTCTGAAGTCACACAGCTAGATGAGAAGGCTGAGATTCAAATCTTCCATTCTAGAGCTTGTGCCCTTCCTTACACCATTAATAGCATGTGGAATAAAAGAAAGCCTCTCAGCTTCCTGTCAAGGAGAATTAGGTTCATCTGAGATGCAAACCAATTACCAGCTTAAAATGCTTTCTACATTGATAAGTAAAACCCAAAGTTTCCTCCTGTGGTCATTAAAATTAAATCTTAAAGATTATTAAAATTAAATCTTAAAGATGAGTAAGGAATCCAAAGAGCTTTATTAGCTCACTCAGTGGAATGTGTTCTTAAAGATGGCTTTACTTCTGATTGTCAGCCTCCACAACCACAGCCTCTTAAGCAGTGCTGTCTTACAGTAATATAATACAGCAATACCAGTAACTTTTGTAATTAATTAATTTAATTGTAAGCTAATTACTTTACAATATATTGGTAGTTTTTACCATACATCGACATGAATCAGCTATGGGTGTACATGTGTGCCCCATACTAAACCCTCCTTTCCTGCCCCCTCCTCACCCCATCCCTCTGGCTTGTCCAAGAGCACCAGCTTTGAGTGCCCTGCTTCATCCATTGAACTTGCAACTGGTCATCTATATAACATATGGTAATATACATGTTTCAAAGCTATTCTCTCAAATCATCCCACCCTCACCTTCTCCCACATAGTCCAAAAGTCTGTTCTTTACATCTGTGTCTCTTTTGCTGTCTTGCATATAGGGCCATCATTACTATCTTTCTAAATTTCATATACACATTAATATACTGTATTGGTGTTTCTCTTTCTAACTTACTTTGCTCTGTAAAATAGGCTCCAGTTTCATCCATCTCATTAGAACTGGCTCAAATGTGTTCTTTTTTATAGCTGAGTAATATTCCATTGTGTATATGTACCACAACTTCCTTAGTTCAGAGAGACTCAAGTCAAGTACAAGGTAAGTATGCTACAACTACAACTGAGTAAGCAGACAGCTCCAAAAGGTCACAATTTTCATTTGAACCAAAATTTACTTCAAACACAGGAAAAACACAGTAGCATTCTAAGAAACACAAAAAACCAATGAACCCTATCATATCTTTTCTTATGTAGTTACTTCCCTGTTTTAGCCAACCCCTCGCACTGAAAATGAGGACATAGAAGAAAAGAGAAAGACAGAAGAAACTACAGTTTCTTTACCTTCTAGTCTTTTCTTATTCATCAGTTAAGTCTACATTTCTTAGTAAAATGTGTGCTCATCAAGTGAAGTAATAACTGATTTAGTATTGCACAGCATTTTCACAGTTCTGGATTGAGTGAAGCTATGAAAAACAAATTGAGTAATTTTAGTGATTCTTCATACAAGTTAAATGCCTTTATATTTATATTTGAAACTGACATTTAATAATATTATATGAATGGTAAAATTCATGCTAATAATTTTTAAAATTAATTTTTAAATTTAGAATAATGTTAACTTGCAAATAAAATACCATGACAAATCAAGAGAGAGAGAGAAATCAAGGCTGAAAGGAAAAAGCTTTGTATTTTACTATGTGTAATGACATAGTAAATATATATATATATTTTATATACATATATAAAATATAAACTCTCTCTCTATAAAAATATATAATGCAATAAACTGATCAATAAATCTACAATGCTTTTTATTCTATGGTGCTGTTTTAAGTGATTTAGGTATATCAGCTCACTGAATCCATACCACAACCCTACACAGTAGGTTCTGTGATTATTCCATTTCTATATGTGAGGAAGCTGGAGCAGAGGGATTAAATAACTGGCCCACAGTCACCAGCTAATTAATCAAGAGCCAAGGAAGCATTGGATATAGAGTCTGTACTACTATAATCTCTTGAAGGAGCCCTCTGCAGAAGATGTCTATCACAAGCAAGACAATATTTTACAAAAGATGTTGAAACTGGATCCTCTTGATACTGTGGGTTTCTTGCAGTCTCGGGGAGAATGGCCTTCTCTAATTTGACATTGTCAACTGGACGTTAGAGCAGTTCCATACGAGCTACCTCATAAAGTACCTGATGGACAATTTCACCTGTTTCGGTCCTTCCGACTTTAACCAAAGATTTCAAACTAAGTCTGAGAAATAAGACTATTCAAGACATCAGCTCAGCCATTCAAAACACCCTAATTCCAGTTTTTGTAAATATTAATATCAGCCTGGTGCTGATTAATATAAATAAATTAATATCAGTGCTGCAATTCATGGGGTCACAAAGTAACTGAACTGAACTGAACTGAACTGAACTGAATATCTCATATCTTCCTTTAATCCTTAAAATCACAAACTAGAATTTTGGAGCCAGAAGAGTCCTTCAGTTCAGTTCAGTCGCTCAGTCATGTCCGACTCTTTGCAACCTCATGAATTGCAGCACGCCAGGCCTCCCTGTCCATCACCAACTCCCGGAGTTCACTCAGACTCATGTCCATCGAGTCAGTGATGCCATCCAGCCATCTCATCCTCTGTCATCCCCTTCTCCTCCTGCCCCCAATCCCTGCCAGCATCAAAGTCTTTTCCAATGAGTCAACTCTTCGCATGAGGTGGCCAAAGTACTGGAGTTTCAGCTTTAGCATCATTCCTTCCAAAGAAATCCCAGGGTTGATCTCCTTCAGAATGGACTGGTTGGATCTCCTTGCAGTCATCCAGGGAAAATAGAAAGGATTATCTCACAAACCTATTCTGATCTGATTGATTGGTAGTAGATGCCTGGAGTAACTTGATGACAAGGATTTTGAGGCAGTTTTGGAGCATGTGAGGAGAGTACATATCTCATTAGTGATGGGTCTACGGAGGGAGTAGCAGAAGTTCATACGCTATCCTGGCAATACAGTGGAGTACTGTAGAATTTTGTTCCTGGGGTAAGATTTCCAAAAGTCAAAGTCTTGCTTCACTGCTCTCTGATGGGGCAATCTTAAGCAAGTTACTAAATCTCTCTAACCATCAATTCACGCATTTGTAAAATGAGGATCATAACAATATAATATATGTAACCTGCTTACTGGAGGATCTAACATATCCTAAATACTCAGCCTATTATTATTACATACTGGCCATTTGTTGTGTCCAGCACAGGTCCTAGAGGAGACAGGCAAAAACAGTGCCACCCATAGGCCATTTCTGATTTAGTACCATCTCTTTAAGCATACAGATGGAAAAACTGAAGTTGCATCAATTTGGAGAGACATTCTCCCAATCACATTTGTTGTCTTCCTCATAAGTGGAGGCCCTCAAAGAACACTGGGTTCTTGCCATGACTTGGTTCACAATCCACATAAAACCCTGGGCATATCACTGCTCTCTGGACTTCAGCATCCTTATTTACAAAATAAAGGAATTAGAATCTACTCCATCTCAACACAGCAGTCACTCCTAGAGTGTTCTGGAATTCCAAGGGATAAGGACACTTTTACCATAAATCAGTGGATGTTCATTTCAGTTTAGTTCAGTTCAGTCGCTCAGTCGTGTCCAACTCTTTGCGACCCCATGAATGGTAGCACGCCAGGCCTCCCTGTCTATCACCAACTCCCGGAGTCCATCCAAACCCATGTCCATTGAGTCAGTGATGCCATCCAACCATCTCATCCTCTGTTGTCCCCTTCTCCTCCTGCCCTCAATCTTTCCCAGCATCAGGGTCTTTTCAAATGAGACAGCTCTTCGCATCAGGTGGACAAAGTATTGGAGTTTCAGCTTCAACATCAGTCCTTCCAATGAACACCCAGGACTGATCTCCTTTAGGATGGACTGGTTGGATCTCCTTGCAGTCCAAGGGACTCTCAAGAGTCCAATACCACAGTTCAAATCATCAATTCTTTGGCTCTCAGCTTTCTTTATAGTCCAACTCTCACATCCATACATGACTACTAGAAAAACCATAGCCTTTACTAGACAGACCTTTGTTGACAAAATAATGTCTCTGCTTTTTAATATGCTGTCTAGGTTGGTCATAACTTTCCTTCCAAGGAGTAAGCGTCTTTTAATTTCATGGCTGCAATCACCATCTGCAGTGATTTTGGAGCCCCCCAAAATAAAGTCTGCCTCTGTTTCCCCATCTATTTGCCATGAAGTGATGGGACCAGATGCCATGGTCTTAGTTTTCTGAATGTTGAGCTTTAAGCCAACTTTTTCACTCTCCTCTTACACTTTCATTAAGAGGCTCTTTAGTTCTTCACTTTCTGCCATAAGGGTGGTTTCATCTGCATATCTGAGGTTATTGCTATTTCTCCCGGCAATCCTGATTCCAGCTTGTGCTTCATCCAGCCCAGCGTTTCTCATGATGTATTCTGCATAAAAGTTAAATAAGCAGGGTGACAATATACAGCCTTGACATACTCCTTTTCCAATGTGGAACCAGTCTGTTGTTCCATGTTACAAAGAGCAATTTTTTTCTCCAGTTTTGACAGCTTTGGTGTTAACTAACCACTAAGATATTCTTTTCACAGAAGTTATGTTCCATTTGCTTTGTTCTGAAAATCCAGGTTTTCAGTAATGAAGGCCACAGCTGGACACCAAAGAATTACACAATTATGTCTTCAGCATGACTTAGGAGGTCTAATAGGCTATGACTCACAGTGGTCAAATCAGCAGCTTTTCACTTACTCTTGCATCTCAGTCAAGGTGGTGTTCTGCACTTTCCAGATTATCTCTCTTCAACTTTCTTCCTAAATTCATTCTTTCTGAACATATTCTAATAGTTTTGAAAAATTATTTTTATTGAGGTATATTTAACAAATAAATGGACCTATGACAGTGTTTTTACCAACCTTTTTCTTTTTAAACTGTGTCCAGCATAACTGGATGTCCTGCTTCAAAATCCAACACAGGATCTAAAATACTGGGCAAAATCCAGGTTTTTATTAATTTTCTGATAGCCATTATTTTATAATAAACACACAAACAATGGTATGAAAAGAAAGGAAAAGAATAGATTTAGGAATAAGCATATAAATGTCATGGGCTTCCCTGGTAGCTCAGCTGGTAAAGAATCCACCTGCTATGCAGGAGACCCCAGTTCAATTCCTGGGTCAGGAAGATCCCCTGGAGAAGAAATACGCTACCCACTCCAGTATTCTTGGGCTTCCCTGGTGGTTGATAGTAAAGAATCCTCCTGCAATATGGGAGACCTGGGTTTGATCCTTGGGATCCTCCTGGAGGAAGGCATGACAACCCACTCCAGTATTCTTGCCTGGAGAATCCTCATGGCCTGGGAGGCCTGACAGGCTACAGTTCATGGGGTTGCAAATAGTTGGACACAACTAATGACTTAAGCACAGCACACAGCATATATATGTCATAAAACACATATTTGTACTTAATGATTTTGTATATATGTTTTAAAGGCTTCTTAGCTCAAGAATTATTAGAGTACTGGTTTTGTCAACCAAGAACTACATATTCAAAATTCACTAAGACCTTCCCAATGTATTTCAGGGGAGGCTAACATACAGATTAAGAATTTGGACTCAAAAGCCTAATTATTTGGGTTTTAGCAGACTCTTCTACTTTCTATCCTTGATCAAGATATTAAATTGTCTTATCTCAATTTGTTCATCTCTATCATGGGGATGATAATGAGTAGATTGTTATGAAGACTCAGTGAGATAATAACATTAAGTGCTTAGCTCTCTGATTGTACAAATTTCAAGACAATGGTGAACACAATCCTCTTGAACCATGACTTTCATAATCAATTTATTGCCTCTATTTGGCAGACAAATTCAGAAAAGAGCTGTGTTACTTGCCTAAAGTTGAGCAGACCAAGGTAGGATGCTGTTTAGTAACAGAACCAGGAGCCCAATTTTCCTAAACCTCAGACCACTGGTTTCCTCAGGACAGTGCTCTCTCTGCCTCACTCGGTGTAGATATGTGTGAGTAGTGATGCTTCACTACCTCTTTCTACTCAGATGGGCTTCTTGAGAGGAGGATTTTTGTCACTGTATTCTTATTGCTTTATACAGTTCCTGGCACATAGTAAACAAATAATATCTATTGAGTTGAATTAATTTGTCAGTTCTTTACACACTGGAGTTCTTTTGAGATGTTGCAAATAAGCTAAAAGCCAGTTACTTTGTTCTGAGGGAGACAGTCTAGTGTAGTGGTCAAGATAAAGGGTTCTGGAGTTCGACTATATGGGCTCAAAAATATACCTCTTCCACTTACTAATTATATGACTGCTGGCAAATTACTTAACCTGTTTCTTCACTTATAAAGTAGGGATAATAACGCCTTTGTCACAGCTGTGAATAATAAATAGAGTACATGATGGTCAGTTTTTTGTGCCAACTTGACTGCTGCTGCTGCTGCTGCTGTTGCTGCTAAGTTGCTTCAGTCATGTCCAACTCTGTGAGACCCCAGAGACGGCAGCCCACCAGGCTCCCCTGTCCCTGGGATTCTCCAGGCAAGAACACTGGAGTGGGTTACCATTTCCTTCTCCAATGCATGAAAGTGAAAAGTGAAAGTGAAGTCACTCAGTCATGCCCAACTCTTAGTGACCCCAGGGACTGCAGCCTACCAGGCTCCTCCGTCCATGGGATTTTCCAGGCAAGAGTACTAGAGTGGGATGCCATTGCCTTCTCTAGCCAACTTGACTAGCCTATAATAAATACTCATTCAATCAAACATTAATCTAGCTGTTGTTGCAAAAGTATTTTTAGATGTTATTAATGTCTATAATTATTTGGCTTTAAGTAAGCGATATTATTCTTAATAATTTGAGTGGGCCTGATCGAGTCAACTGAAAGGAATAAAAGCAGAACTAAAGTTTTCCTGCTGATGACGAAATTCCACCTATGGAGTGCAGTGTCAGCTTCTGCTTGAGTTTCTAGGCTTCCATATGGCTTGCCTACAGATTTTGGATTGCCCAATCCACAATCACATAATAACAGAAGCCAATCTCTCTCTATATATATAGGTTTGTGTGCGCTAAGTCACTTCAGTTGTGTCCAACTCTTTATGACCCCATGGACTAGAGCTGCCAGGTTCCTCTGTCCATGGGGATTCTCCAGGAAAGAATACTGGAGTGGGTTGCCATGCCATTCTCCAGGGAATCTTCCCAACCCTGGGACTGAACCCATATCTCTTACATCTGCTGCATTAGCAGGCAGGTTCTTTACCTCTAGCACCACCATATGTGTGTGTTTGTGTGTGTGTGAATGTATATATATGTTTTATGGTGGAACCCTGATTGATACAATACCACAGCATTTAATTAATGAATGTTGACTGCCAATAGTGTTAGTACTTTTCTATTTTTAAAATATTATTTACTGAACCCATAGAAAAAGCCATCAACAAAATGACTGTAAGTGTAAGAATACATTTTTGTCTTTGTCTAAAATTCTCCATAAGGATCATGCCTGCAACAAATAAACAGAAAAATTGTATACAGATAGACAAAGCAAATATGGAAAAATATTAACATTTGAGGAAACTGGTTTAAAAATACATGGGAATCCTTTGCACCATTTTTGCAATTTTTATGTCTGAAACCATTTTGAAACAAAAAGGTAAAAATTTTTAAATAATAAAATCAATAGAATTAAATTAAAATTTTCCAACAGATTTACTCTGCAACATCCAAAGTTCTGAGATGAGAATTGCTAATGTGGGGTGGAAAAGATTAGTATAAGATGCCTATTTTTATAAATTGTGATATTATTTAATAAATAAGTTATAAATCCCTGATGCTATTTAATAACCAACTTAATTTCTCATATTAATTTTACATCTCTATGAACTATCAATAAGTAAGGGTACCAAAGAGAAAAAGATTACATTCTGCTTAGGGAGAATGGAGGGAGAATGGGTATAATTTCACTGAAGAAAAATGAAAGAAGGGAAAGAAGTGCTTCTTGGGCACTGAAAGAAGCTAAATGAAATCAGTCTGCTTCAGATGATAAAATCTATTATATCTTTAACACTCTTTTTCTTATATAATAAGTGCCCAGCAGATAAATGACCGGACTGGCTCAATGTCTAGCAGGGTCCATATATTTAAAAGTTTCTCCTCTAGGCAGGGTGCTAAGAAGTTTACTAGAAAATATCTAGCTGTCTCCTGGGTCTGAGCCCTTCTAATGGATCAAAGTACACCCCATGGATAAATGTGCCCTGACTGCAAAGGTTGAAATCTGGGGCCATCTGCTAGGATGTGGCTTTGTTCAACTGCATCGCTTTTGATTAAGAGATAGAAAAATGACTTCTTATTAAAATTATACTTCAAACTTCGTTGGCAGCTACTCAATTAGAAAGAACCACACAGACAGGCTGCCTACCCTTTAAACATGATATTTGAGCTAATACTCTGTCCTTTTGCCAAGACACACATTATTAAAATCCACTAGAGGCTAAAGGCACTGAAAGTTCAGCAGTCAAACCCTGCATGCTGACTGCCACTGCTCAGGGTGGCAAGAAGTGGCACCTGGTGTCATTTATGAGGATGCATCAGTGGACCAAAACTATCACCAGGGCACCTCCGGGTTGCACCCCAGTGGGGCTGTGAAACACCCAGCAGACACAAAGAAAAATCTATGTGCTTCAAGACTTCATCTAATTTCCTTAATCTTCTGCTATTACTGTCTTCTATTTGCAATCTGCTCCAAGGAAAGCAATGACTATCCAAAATTAGAGTCTTAAAGTAGAATTTATATATCTGACATCTACATTTTATAAAGTATTCTTTAAAACCTACCAAATATACAATGTCTTGTTAGATACTGCCCAAAGATATATGAGGTACCATCTCCATCTCTGTTTTTAAAGAGAGTTTACAATCTATGGGAAATATAAGATCAATAAATATACACCAGAAACAAGGATGACATAATCTTCGGTAACACAGACATCCCCAAAAGAGAGAGGTTAGAAATGAATCTTGTAGGATATTCACTATAATGTTAACTTGTTTTCTCTTGAGTGGTAGGCACTGGGTTGATTTTTCTCTTCTTAGTACTTTATACCTTGCTTGGATTTTTACAAAAACAATACTCTGCTATTTCAAAAAAGAGAAAGCACTTCATGGAAGAAACAGTACTATTATGATGGTTATTATTTGAGATAATAGTAAATTCTTCGGGTACCTGGTCCTCATTCTGTCTCCTTGGGAAATCATTAAAAGAAGAGAGGTACCTTCTCCATGAGCCTAAGCAAATTCATAATTCCCACTACTTGCTCCAAGTATTCTTGCAATAAAGCCCAGGAAAATGCAAGCAGCACAAAGGCAATGCTCTTTTTAAATCACCAGTTCCAATGGAATGACTGCAGAAGAGACTTCAAGGGAGCAGATGTTTCAGGAAATGCTGTTATTTGCCAAAAAGAAAAGATTAGCTACTGAGAACCCATTTATGGTTCTGACCTGCGTATGAACACCTGTCCACTCAGTAGTCGGTCACAGCAGCCAACAGAATGATGTCTTTTCAGAAGAAATAACATCTGTGCTGTAGAGAATCTGTGCACAACAGACCTCCCCACCACAGAACTCTAGAACAGTAAATGCTTAAATTGCTTGACTGGTTAGAACTAAACCTTTTCCAAAATCAAGGCCAGGTCATGAAGCAGACACAACACAGAACTGAAAAACAGAAGTCATGAGTTTCTTCCCAACTTTGGCATATAGTATAATGTGCAACCTTTGATTCATGGAGCCTCATTTGAATTCAATTAGCACATTACTATATAAATTGGGAATATTATCACCATGCCCTTACTATTTTACAAGGTTATCTATAAGGAACTTGTAAGGAACTTTACAAGTAATTATAAGTAAAATAAAGTTCATTCTTTTAGACATTCAGTCATGACAATGTACTTTATATGTCTCTAAAATCACCTTAGATAAGATTGATGTCATATGGCAACACATGGAAAAGACAATAATGCTAAGGAGACTTGATATTCTTTGTTCCCCTTTATCTTTTACATTTCTTTTTAACTAAGAAATACATATATGAGACATGCAGCTTTTTTTTTACTTTCTTAATGTTTTTATTTGCTAAAAAATGTATCTAATAAGAGCAAGTTAGAATAGCATCTTTTATTCACAGTGTTATTTAAAGGTGGATGGCAAACTTTTTTTTTTAATTGGAAGATAACTGCTTTAGAATGTTCTATTAGTTTCTGTTGTACAACAATATGAATCGGTCATAAGTATACATATATCCCCTCCCTCTTGAATCTCCTTCCCATCCCCCCACCCCATCTTACCCCCTCAACCCCATCCCACCCCCTCAACCCTATCCCACCTCACTAAGTTGTCACAGAGCAGCGGGTTGAGCTTCCTGTGTTATATAACATCTTCCCACCTGCTATCTGTTTTACATATGGTAATATATGTTCCAATGCTACTCTCTCAATTCATCCCACCCTCTCCTTCCCCTGCTGTGTCCCCAAATCTGTTCTCTATGTCTGCATCTCTATCTCTGCCCTGCAAATCGGTACATCAGTACCATTTTTCTAGACTTCATAGTTATCAAGTAGCTGTTTTGATTAAAAGCCCAAAATGAAACAGAAATATTATTATTTTGATGTTATATTACAATTTCTTCCTACAAAAATAGATGATGTCCCAGTGATGCTGCTGCTAATTCTGCTAAGTCACTTCAGTCATGTCCAACTCTGTGCAACCCCATAGACGGTGGCCCACCAGGCTTCCCCATCCCTGGGATTCTCCAGGCAAGAACACTGGAGTGGGTTGCCATTTCCTTCCCCAATGCATGAAAGTGAAAAGTGAAAGTGAAGTCGCTCAGTCGTGTCCGACGCCTAGCGACCTCATGGACTGCAGCCCACCAGGCTCCTCCGTCCATCGGATTTTCCAGGCAACAGTACTGGATTGGGATGCCATTGCCTTCTCTGGTCCAAATGATATGATATTGTAATTCATAATCCCTTCCCTTCTCCTTCTCCCAGAAAACCAGCAAATATGGAGACCACCCAGTAAAACACAAAAAGTGTATAAAACTGAAATTTGCAAATGTCTGAAATAAAGGTCAATATGGGAAGCAACTGATGTTTCTCTTGATGCAAGTTAATGCCAACTTCCTCCAAAAAGATCCACAGCAAAATAAAGCTAAGATTTTAAACATAAAGAACAAGAATAAGGGCCATTAAACAACCTAGCTGATGAGGTAAAAGGTGCATCGTCCCAACCATGATATGTATTTAAAACACTAAGCCAATAGTCCCATGGTGTTAATATTAATACAACACAGAATCAGGAGAAAATGGAATTATCATTAATAAGTTTAGGTAAACTAAAACCTAAAACTAAGAAACACAAGAATCTGGAAACCACATTCACTATTTTAGCTTCTTCTGCTCCTTATTTGGGAATTTGCACCCTTGGAAATTGACTTCACCTCTCTGGGATTAATTTTCCTCTGTGATATTAAGTTAGACAATGTTTACAATGCTGAATAGCTATATAACACAATATAGGGGAGTTAGAAAGCCTGAGATTCAATATCTGATCTGTCATGAAATGTTAGGAAAGTCATTTAAAATTCCCTGAGCCCCAGAATTTCTCATCTGTTAAAAGGAGACAAATTCACATGCTCTTCCTACCTGATGTAGCTGAATATAACTGAAAGTGTTTCATTCAGTTCAGTCGCTCAGTCGTGTCCGACTCTGTGACCCCATGAACCACAGAATGCCAGGCTTCCCTGTCCATCACCAACTGCTGGAGTCTACCCAAACCAATGTTCATTCAGTCAGTGATGCCATTCAACCATCTCATCCTGTCATTCCCTTCTCCTCCTGCCTTCAATCTTTCCCAGCATCATGGTCTATTCAAATGAGTCAGCTCTTCACAGCAGGTGGCCAAAGTATTTGAGTTTCAGCTTCAGCATCACTCCTTCCAATGAACACCCAGGACCAATCTCCTTTGGGATGTACTGGTTGGATCTCCTTGCAGTCCAAGGGACTCTCAAGAGTCTTCTCCAACACCACAGTTCAAAAGCATCAATTCTTTGGCGCTCAGCTTTCTTCACAGTCCAACTCTCACATCCATACATGACCACTGGAAAAACCATAGCCTTGACTAGACGGACCTTTGTTGACAAATAATGTCTCTGCTTTTTAATATGCCGTCTAGGTTAGCCATAACTCTTCTTCCAAGGAGTAAGCGTCTTTTAATTTCATGGCTGCAGTCTCCATCTGCAGTGATTTTGGAGCCCCCCAAAAATAAAGTCTGACACTGTTTCCACTGTTTCCCCATCTATTTGCCATGAAGTGATGGGACTGGATACCATGATCTTAGTTTTCTGAATGTTGAGATTTAAGCCAACTTTTTCACTCTCCTCTTACACTTTCATCAAGAGGCTCTTTTGTTCTTCTTTACTTTCTGCCATAAGGGTGGTGTCATCTGCAAATCTGAGGTCATTGATAATTCTCCCAGCAATCTTGATTCCATCTTGTGCTTCTTCCAGCCCAGCATTTCTCATGATGTACTCTGCATAAAGTTAAATAAGCATGATGACAATATACAGCCTTGATGTACTCCTTTTCCTATTTGGAACCAGTCTGTTCCATGTCCAGTTCTAACTGTTGCTTCCTGACCTGCATATAGGTTTCTCAAGAGGCAGGTCAGGTGGTCTGGTATTCCCATCTTTTCAGAATTTTCCACAGTTTATTGTGATCCAATAAACTTTGGCACAGTCGATAAAGCAGAAATAGATGATTTTCTGGAACTCTCTTGCTTTTTTGATGATCCAGCGGGTGTTGGCAATTTGATCTCTGGTTCCTCTGCCTTTTCTAAATCCAGCTTGAACATCTGGAAGTTCATGGTTCACATATTGCTGAAGCCTAGCTTGGAGAACTTTGAGCATTACTAGCATGTGAGATGAGTGCAATTGTGTGGTAGTTTGAGCATTCTTTGGCACTGCCTTTCTTTGGGACTGGAATGAAACTGTAAATATCATGTGCTTATAATTAAGTACAAGGATTATGACCTAATAGAGACATCTAACAAAAAAAGACCTTTATTTTCTTCTTGATTTCCAAAGGTAAACAAAATGTGATGATTCTACTGCTCTGAACAACTATGGAGCCAATAGCTGATGAATTACTGATAATCCAGTGTGAAGTAGTGAGACTCAGAAGACAAATTCCTACAGACTCTGTGTGACCTCAGGCAAGATATTTTATCTGATCTTTCTCAGCTTCCAGACGACAAAGAACTAGGCCAATTATAATACCTAACACTTACTGAATGCTTAATACTTGCCATGCATTGCTCTTCCCATACCTTCCTTCTGTTGCTCCTACTGCTTCTGCTAAGTCGCTTCAGTCGTGTCCTACTCCGTGCGACCTCACAGATGGCAGCCTACCATTCTCCTCCATCCCTGGGATTCTCGAAGCAAGAATACTGGAGTGGGTTGCCATTTCCTTCTCCAATGCATACATGCATGATAAGTTGCTTCAGTCGTGTCCGACTCTGTGCGACCCCATAGATGGCAGCGCACCAGGCTCCTATGTCCACAGGATTCTCTAGGCAGGAATACTGGAATGGGTTGCTGTTTCCTTCCTTCTGTTACACCTCTAAATAGCTCTATAAGATGGGTGATATCATCATTCTCATTTTACAGGTGAAGTAACTGACACTGCTCAGGAAGGGTCATCTGGTATCTCAGTGACAGGCAGTCTGATTTCAGCACCTACACTATTGACCTCTAACAATTCTCAAACTTTTTCATCTGAGAACTCTTAAAAATTATTGAGGACCCCAAAAAGGTTTTGTTCAGAATTATATCTCCTGATATTTATTATATTAGAAATTTACATTGAGAAAACTTGAAGCTTTATGAACACATTTAAAAATAAGAATCATAAACCCATTACCATACTATGCCAAAGCCTTTGACTGTGTGGATCACAACAAACTGGAAAATTATGAAAGAGATGGGAATACCAGACCACCTGACCTGCCTCTCAAGAAACCTGTATGCAGGTCAGGAAGCAACAGTTAGAACTGGACATGGAACAGACTGGTTCCAAATAGGAAAAGGAGTAGGCCAAGGCTGTTTATTGTCACCCTGCTTATTTAACTTCCATGCAGAGTACATCATGCGAAACACTGGGTTGGATGAAGCACAAGCTGGAATCAAGATTGCCGGGAAAAATAGCAATAACCTCAGATATGCAGATGACACCACCCATATGGCAGAAAGTGAAGAGGAACTAAAGAGCCTCTTGATGAAAGTGTAAGAGGAGAGTGAAAAAGTTGGCTTAAAGCTCAGCATTCAGAAAATTAAGATCATGGCATCCAGTCCCATCACTTCATGGCAAATAGATGGGGAAACAGTGGAAACAGTGGCTGACTTTATTTTTCTGGGCTCCAAAATCGCTGCAGATGGTGATTGCAGCTATGAAATTAAAAGATGTTTACTCCTTGGAAGGAAAGTTATGACCAACCTAGACAGCATATTAAAAAGCAGAGACATTAGTTTGTCAACAAAGGTCCATCTAGTCAAGTTCAGTTCAGTTCAGTCACTCAGTCGTGTCCGACTATTTGCGACCCCATGAATCGCAGCATGCCAGGCCTCCCTGTTCATCACCATCTCCCAGAGTTCACTCAGACTCACATCCATCGAGTCCGTGATGCCATCCAGCCATCTCATCCTCGGTCGTCCCCTTCTCCTCCTGCCCCCAATCCCTCCCAGCATCAGAGTTTTTTCCAATGAGTCAACTCTTCTCATGAGGTGGCCAAAGTACTGGAGTTTCAGCTTTAGCATCATTCCTTCCAAAGAAATCCCAGGGTTGATCTCCTTCAGAATGGACTGGTTGGATCTCCTTGCAGTCCAAGGGACTCTCAAGAGTCTTCTCCAACACCACAGTTCAAAGCATCAATTCTTCGGCGCTCAGCCTTCTTCACAGTCCAACTCTCACATCCATACATAACCACAGGAAAAACCACAGGGACTAGAAAGAAAGCTGAGCACTGAAGAATTGATGCTTTTGAACTGTGGTGTTGGAGAAGACTCTTGAGAGTCCCTTGGACTGCAAGGAGATTCAATCAGTTCACCCTAAAGGAGATCAGTCCTAGGTGTTCATTGGAAGGACTGATGTTGAAGCTGAAACTCCAAAACTTTGGCCACCTCATGTGACGAGCTGACTCATTTGAAAAGAACCTGTTACTGGGAAAGATCAGGGGTAGGAGGAGAAGGGGACAACAGAGGATAAGATGGTTGGATGGCATCACTAACTCAAAGGACATGGCTTTGGGTGGACTCTGGGAGTTGGTGATGGACAGGGAGGCCTGGCATACTGTAGTTCACAGGGTCTCAAAGAGTCAGACATGACTGAGTGACTGAACTGAACTGAACTGAACCCCATTACATATTAACACAAATATAATATTTTGTAAAAAAATTATATTTTTCCAAAAAGTAAAATAATGAGAACAGCAGCACTGTTTCACAATTTTGCAAGTCTCTTTAAGGTCTGGCTTCATAGAAGACAATAAGAGATATGGATTACCTTCCAACTCCATCTCACACTGGCAGTGAAACAAAATAATATATAAACAAATGGAAAAGAAACTAGAAAATAATCATTATAATTATACAAGCACCATTTTAACATTTATCTAATAAATTTCTAAATTAGAAGGTCACTATATTTAGTGAATGAAATGGAATAATAATCATAATGAGATTTTAAATTGCATTTTATACTTCAGTGATAATCCTAGACAAATCAGCCGTTACTAGCAATTACTGATAATTTATTTTTGTTAACAGCCTGAAAAAGTTTTTAAAGGGAAATTAATGATCGAGGGTTTAATTAGAAAAAATATATATATATACATGCCTATTTGATTCTAAGAAGGTTTAATACAAATCTTCCTAAATAGAACCATGGTCTAGGGAGGAAAAGGATGGTAAATGAAAGATTAATAAAGCAGGAAGACATAGTTTGGTTCCTGTGAGATGAGGTTAGAAGCAGCATCCAAACTCAGTATTAAGTGAGGAATCTCTGCACAACTGTGATTTACTTCCACCATTTCCTTCCTTAAGGCTCTGCCATGCCATT
This sequence comes from Budorcas taxicolor, assembly GCF_023091745.1. Lineage (NCBI taxonomy): Eukaryota > Metazoa > Chordata > Mammalia > Artiodactyla > Bovidae > Budorcas > Budorcas taxicolor. Next base: position 38,339,605 of record NC_068910.1, read on the forward strand.
ATTTCTTTCCATCTATTCCTTCCACTCCCCATACTAAAGTAGAGCCAGTCTGTTCTTTATGATGCCACGAACTTAAAATGTGACCTCAGGAAATAGGCAAAAATAATATTCTGAATTCCTTTCCTTGCTTGATTCACCAGTGTTAAACTTTATTTAACAGTGAAACAATCTTTACTCAATCACTTTATTCACTTAATTCATAATGCTTTGTGGATAATGATTGTCTGCCTTTATCTCCCTCAGGTCTTAATACAAATATCACCTTCTCAGAGAAGCCTTCCAAGGACATCCATCTAAAATTGCAAGTCCCACCAATGTTACCACTTCCCTATTATTTCCCTCTCCTCTCTTCTTTCTCTATTTTTTCCTATGTTATTTATCACTAGCACATTAAAATTTTCATTTATCTTATTTACTTTCTATATTCCCAGTTAAAGCATAGTTACATGAAGACATGTATTATTTTGTATGCTTCCTTCATAGTTGAGTCCTTAGCACCCTGGATGGAGTCTGACACACAGAAATTGATTTCTGCTTTTATTGCACATAGCTCCTTCCTTATTGAGGAGAATTTGACAAACACAAGTCTTCAAGTTGGCTGCCCTAGTCAGATTTCCCTTGTGTGCTCAGCTGTATTCAACTCTTTGCAACCCCACGGACTGTAGCCCACCAGGGTCCTCTTTCCACAGGGGTTCTCCAAGCAAGTATACTGGAGTGGGTAGCCATTTCCTTCTCCAGGGGATCTTCCTGACCCAGGGATCGAACGTGTATCCCCTGTGACTCCTGCATTGCAGGGTGTTTCTTTACCTGCTGAGCCATTGGATAACTCAGTGGTAAAAAAAATCTGCCTGCAATGCAGGAGATACAGAGACATGGGTCTGGAAGATCCCCAACAGAAGGAAATGGCAACCCTCTCCAATATGTAATTCAGTTCACTTCAGTCACTCAGTCGTGTCCAACTCTTTGCAACCCTATGGACTGCAGCATGCCAGGCTTCCCTGTCCATCACCAACTCCTGGAGCTTGCTCAAACTCATGTCCATTGAGTCAGTGATGCCATCCAATCATCTCATCCTCTGTTGTCCACTTCTCCTCATTCCCAGCATCAGGGTCTTTTCCAATGAGTGAGTTCTTCGCATCAGGTGGCCAAAGTATTGGAGTTTCAGCTTCAACATCAGTCCTTCCAAAGATTATTCAGGACTGATTTCCTTTAGAAGGGACTGGTTGGATCTCCTTGTAGTCTGAGGGACTCTCAAGAGTCTTCTCCAACACCACAGTTCAAAAGCATCAGTTCTTCAGTGCTCAGCTTTCTTTATAGTCCAACTCTCACATCCACACATGACTACTGGAAAAATCATAGCTTTGACTAGATAGACCTTTGCTGGCAAAGTAATGTCTCTGCTTTTTAATATGCTATCTAGGTTGGTCACAACTTTCCTTCCAAGGAGCAAGTATCTTTTAATTTCAAGGCTACAGTCAATATCTACAGTGATCTGGAGACCAAAAAAATAAAGTCTGCCACTGTTTCCATTGTTTCCCCATCTATTTGTCATGAAGTGATGGGACCTGATGCCATGATCTTAGTTTCTTGAATGTTGAGTTTTAATCCAACTTTTTCACTCTCGTCTTTCACTTTCATCAAGAGGCTCTTTAGTTCCTCTTCACTTTCTGCCACAAGGGTAGTATCATCTGCATACCTGAGGTTATTGATATTTCTCCTGGTAATTTCTCCACAATCCTCCTTCTTGTGTTTCATCCAGCCTGGCATTTCACATGATGTACTCTGCATGTAAGTTAAATAAGCAAGGTGACAATATACAGCCTTGACATACTTCTTTCCAAATTTGGAACCAGTCTGTTATTCCATGTCTGGTTCTAACTGTTGCTTCTTGACCTGCATTCGGATTTCTCAGGAGGCAGGTCAGGTGGTCTGGTATTCCCAGCTCTTGAAAAATTTTTCCACAGTTTGTGGTGATCCACAGAGTCAAAGACTTTGGCATAATCAATAAAGCAGAAGTAGATGTTTTTCTGGAAGTTTCTTGCTTTTTTCATGATCCAATGATGATCAAATGTTGGCAATTTGATCTCTGGTTCCTCTGCCTTTTCTAAATCCAGCTTGAACATCTGGAAGTTCAAGGTTCGTATATTGCTGAAGCCTGGCTTGGAGAATTTTGAGCATTACTTTGCTAACATGTGAGATGAGTGCAACTGTGCGGTAGTTTGAGCATTCTTTGGCATTGCCTTTCTTTGGGATTGGAATGAAAACTGACTTTTTCCAGTCCTGTGGCCATGCTGAGTTTTCCAAATTTGCTGGCATATTGAGTGCAACACTTTCACAGTGTTATCTTTCAGGATTTGATATAGCTCAACTGGAATTCCATCACCTCCACTAGCTTTGTTCATAGCGATGCTTTCTAAGGCCCACTTGACTTCACATTCCAGGAAGTCTGGCTCTAGGTGAGTTATCACATCATCATGGTCTTGAAGATCTTTTTTGTATAGTTCTTCTGTGTATTCTTGCCACCTCTTCTTAATATCTTCTGCTTTTGTTAGGCCCATATTATTAGGCTCCAGTATTATTGCCTGCAAATGTACATGGACAGAGAGCCTGGCAGGTGACAGTCCATAGGGTTGCAAAGTTTCAGACACAACTGAAGTGACTTAGCACATACAAGTCTTTGATTCCCCAGCTTCCATAATGCTTGCAAGGTCTTTAAAGTTTAATAGATGAGAAGAGAGAAAAACCACAAAACATATTTGTTCAAGGGATGAGTGAATGAATGAACAAATGATCTTAACATTCTGTCTCTGAGGCGAGGAAAAGAAATAATTAGGTCATGGACTATGCTCTTAAGGAGTTCATGGTTTATCAATGACTCTCAACCAGGCATGTGTGACAGATGACATTCACAACTGTCAGACAGTTCCACAGCCATGCCCAACATTACAAACTCTGGCATTGAAAATGAACTACATATTATGTGTAATTCTCTCTCATGTGTCCTGAAACATCCTCCTTTTGCTCCTACTCGAGAAAGCTTTAGGAGCTAGGAATTCAAGAGATTGAAAACTATTTACACAGGAGTAACCTTGATTCTGTTGTATTTTGTAAAGTAATTTTTCTAAAATTTAATCCTTTCATTGTGGTTAGTAATCAATTACTTAGAACATAAATCATGAATGTTGGCTACATTCTAGAATTTTAACTCTGTCTTGTAAAACCGCTTGTCTAGAAGACAAGATGAAGAATGTCACTTGAGAAATAGGAGAAGCTAGTTAGTGTATTAGAATAATACATAGTAAGTGACTGGAAAACACTTGGATGGTACAGGAAAAATACAAGACATCCTTGAATCTGTCTCAGAACGTGAACTTTTATTCCTCTTTGTCTATTCACTGGTGCCTCTGTAGCGCAAAGTCTATCACATGCCTGGAACTCTGGGATTTTACAAATAAATAAATTATCGGGTGAAAAACTTCCTTTGCAATTAAAAGGAAGAACAATGGATTTGTTATTAACCGACATGCCAGAGATTCTAAAGGGCCCCAAACCTATGTAGCTCACAACTCATTCTTCAAGATTCAGCCACTACCTTCTACCAAAGTCTATCTGACTTTCCCAATCCAAACCTCATTTTTCCTGTTCCTTGATCACATGTCTTGTTAGTACCTTCCTTAAGATACTCATCACATTTTACCTTGTGGAAGTCCTTCAGCTTCAGCTCTGAAGTATTTTCATTCCCTGACTGTTCCTATTATCTTTGACTGGTTCCTTTGTTATACATACTCATGAAACCATGTTATTTTCCTTTAGGGCAGTTATCTCAGCTGTAGTTATACATTTGTCTATAAAACACTTGATTTGAAAATGTCTCCCTGACTAAACTTTAAGTTCCATGAATCTAGTGACCACATATGATTTCATCATATATTCCTATCATGAGCATATGCCTAGTCATAGTAGTTCCTCTATTAATACTTGTTAAATTACTAAAACAATGATTAATATGTAATTCATATACATGCAGTATCTTCCCTAGAAATTTAAAGCTCTTTATATCTCTCATAACACATGTTTTATAAATATGATAATGGCCTAATGAATATTAGATTGAATATATTTTCTAAAAGCTGTGTACATGTGCATGAAAGCATATAAGGAACTAAATGGATCTTTAAAAACTCATCACTGCTTTCTGTCTTTGGCTTCCACCTTCCTTCAAAAGATTTCTTTTTCTACCTGTACTCAAACTGCATACTTATTTAAACTATTACAAGGAGTTATGCTATTGACAAAAGAACATGTTGCAGGATTTAAAACAACCTCAATAGGATAATAGCCCTTTGTCACTTGAACAAAAATTCATTCTTATTGAAATTAAGCAGCATTTACCAGAATCTAAAAGAAAAAAAATAATAATTCTGCCACACTTGGCAGCTTGGATGGACCAGTTTGTGCAACGTATTCACTGGTAATAATGGTCATGTAGGAAGGCCCTTTGGGACCATCGTTTATTCACAAAGACAGAAACATAACACCCTACTGCAAACATTACTCTGAATGCTCCAATTTTATTTCAGCCATATTTTTGAGCATGTAATTTTTTTAAAAGAAAAAATCTTCAGGAGATGAGTTAGTAATTCTTGGACCCTTCAAAGGACAGAAGAAATATATTTAGTCTCTTTGTCATGTAGTCATTACCTCTTCTCCTGAAAGGCCAAGTCAGCGCAGTAAAGAAAGAGACTGGAAAATCCTGCCCTGGCACCCTGGCCAGCTGCATGTACTTGGCCTGACATGTGGCACAGACCAACCATCAACAATCAATTCTTTAAACCCTCGTTAGGGCTGCTTGGCTACTTGTCCTGCTCTATAGCTCACTGTCATAGTCTCCTTTGAAACCCTGTGGCATCTGAAAAAACAATTCTGCATGGGGCTAAGGTTCTATTCTGGAACACTCTTCAGTGAAGTGTACTTGCATTTGACCCTTTATATGTTCACTCACAGATGCTTCTTTTCATAGCAGTGCACAGGACCTGAAATAACCAAGAGATCCAAGTTCACTGGCCAGGCAGGCTCTGCTATATAGGCCAGGGGACTGTGAGCATTGCAAGTAGCATCATAGGGTTCCCTCAGTTTCCACTGTTTTCAGAGGGAGGTGAATTTCATGACCTCCAAGGAGTCATTCAAGAACAGAAAGTTTATGCAGTTGGTTAGACCACTGTTTTGATGTGCCAGGCCTACTTTTGTTTATGTTTCCTCATTGTTAATAATACATGAAGAGAATTTGACAAGGATACATTCTCAAATTGTTTAATACTATCAGATTCCTAGCCTACCTCCAACCCTGTCAGATTCCTTTCCTACCACAGAGGTCGGACAGAAAACAAATCCACATTGGTATTAAATCAAGAATTTTTAGCTAAGTGCTTAAGTATCCATAACTATAAAAAGTGTGTGTTGCAGGAGGCTGACAGAGGCTTCCATGGTGGCTCAGTGGTAAAGAATCCACTTGCCAATAAAGGAAATGTTGAGTTCAGTCCCTGAGTCAGGAAGATCCCCTGGAGAAGGAAATGGCAACCCCCTACAGTATTCTTGCCTAGGAATCTCATGGATAGAGGAGCCAGGCACTACATAGTCCATGGGAACAACAACAAAGGGCTGGGAGTAGAGTGTCATTTAAATGAAGATCACAGTTCAAATCCAGAAATAATCAAGAAATCCATTTTTTAAAACTATACACGACAAACCATTCATGTTAAAGTACTGAACTTTGTGAAATCTATGGCCAAATAATACAAGAAGGTATCACTCCCTCTTGAGAAACCTATATGCAGGTCAGGAAGCAATGGTTAGAACTGAACATGGAACAACAGACTGGTTCCAAATAGGAAAAGGAGTACATCAAGGCTGTATACTGTCACTCTGTTTATTTAACTTATATGCAGAGTACATCATGAGAAACACTGGGCTGGAAGAACCACAAGCTGGAATCAAGATTGCCGGGAGAAATATCAATAACCTCAGATATGCAGATGATACCACCCTCATGGCAGAAAGTGAAGAAGAACTAAAAAGCCTCTTGATGAAAGTGAAAGAGGAGAGTGAAAAAGTTGGCTTATTCTGAAGGCTGTCTTTTCACCTTGCTTAGAGTTTCCTTTGTTGTGCAGAAGCTTTTAATTTTAATTAGGCCCCATTTGTTTATTTTTGCTTTTATTTCCAATATTCTGGGAGGTGGGTCATAGAGGATCCTGCTGTGGCTTATGTCGGAGAGTGCTTTGCCTATGTTCTCCTCTAGGAGTTTAATAGTTTCTGGTCTTACATTTAGATCTTTAATCTATTTTGAGTTTATTTTTCTGTATCATGTTAGAAAGTGTTCTAGTTTCATTCTTTTACAAGTGGTTGACTAGTTTTCCCAGCACCATTTGTTGAAAAGATGCTCAACATCACTCATTATCAGAGAAATGCAAATCAAAACCACAATGAGGTACCATTTCACACCAGTCAGAAAGGCTGCTATCCAAAAGTCTACAAGCAATAAATACTGGAAAGGGTGTGGAGAAAAGGGAGCCCTCCTACACTGTTGGTGGGAATGCAAACTAGTACAGCCACTATGGAGAACAGTGTGGAGATTCCTTAAAAACTGGAAATAGAACTGCCTTAAGACCCAGCAATCCCACTGCTAGGGAGACACACTGAGGAAACCAGAATTAAAAGAGACATGTGTACCCCAATGTTCATTGCAGCACTGTTTATAATAGACAGGACATGGAAGCAACCTAGATGTCCATCAGCAGACGAATGGATAAGAAAGCAGTGGTACATATACACAATGGAATATTACTCAGCCATTAAAAAGAGTACATTTGAATCCGTTCTAATGAGGTGGATGAAACTGGAGCCTATTATACAGAGTGAAGTAAGCCAGAAAGAAAAACACCAATACAGTATACTAATGGATATATGTGGAATTTAGAAAGACGGTAACAATAACCCTGTATGTGAGACAGCAGAAGACACAGATGTACCGAACAGTCTTTTGGACTCTGTGGGAGAGGGCAAGGGGGGGGGGGGTGATATGGGAGACTGGTATTGAAACATGTAAATTATCATATGTGAAATGAATCACCAGTCCAGGTTTGATGCATTATACAGGGTGCTTGGGGCTGGTGCACTGGGATGACCCAGAGGGATGGTATGGGGAGGGAGGTGGGAGGGGGGTTCAGGATGGGGAACACATGTACACCCATTGCAGATTCTAGTCGATGTATGGCAAAACCAATGCAATATTGTAAAGTAAAATAAATAAATTAATTAATTGTTAAAAAACGTTGGCTTAAAGCTCAACATTCAGAAAACGAAGATCATGGCATCTGGTCCCATCACTTCATGGGAAATAGATGGGAAACGGTGGAAACAGTGTCAGACTTTATTTTTCTGGCCTCCAAAACCACTGCAGATGGTGATTGCAGCCATGAAACTAAAAGACGCTTACTCCTTGGAAGGAAAGTTATGACCAACCTAGATAGCATACTAAAAGGCAGAGATATTATTTTGCCAACAAAGATCTGTCTAGTCAAGCTATAGTTTTTCCAGTGATCATGTATAGATGTGAGAGTTGGACTGTGAAGAAAGCTGAGGGCCAAAGAATTGATGATTTTAAACTGTGGTGTTGGAGAAGACTCTTGAGAGTCCTTTGGACTGCAAGGAGATCCAACTAGCCCATTCTAAAGGAGACCAGTCTTGGATGTTCATTGGAAAGACTGATGCTGAAGCTGAAACTCCAATACTTTGGCCACCTCATGCGAAGAGTTGACTCATTGTTAAAGACCCTGATGCTGCGAGGGATTGGGGGCAGGAGCAGAAGGGGACGACAGAGGATGAGATGGCTGGATGGCATCACCGACTCAATGGACATGAGTTTGGGTAAACTCTGGGAGTTGGTGATGGATAGCAAGGCCTGGCGTGTAACGATTCATGGGGTCGCAAAGAGTCGGACACGATTGAGTGACTGAACTGAACTGAACTGAAGGCTGTTACAGTCATGGAAGGAATGAGTAGGAATTAGATTTTGACCTGTGCCTAAATTTGATTTTTAAAAAATTTTAAAAATTGGAGAGGAAGTTCTTCCACAATCATGCCAGTGTTTAGAGATAGAAATGAATAAATGTGTGCAGTGCTTAAACTCATGAGCTTTGCAGTTTGATAGCCTGATTTCTGAGCCTTGTTTTGCCATGTAGCTTTCTGTCCTTAGATAAGTTACTTAACCTCTTTGAACCTCTAAATTTCCTCATGTATAAAATGGCCATATTAAAAAGGCTTATCTTAGAAGGTGGGCTTATCTTATTGGCTTCCCTGGTGGCTCAGAGGTTAAAGCATTGGCCTGCAAGGCGGGAGCCCCGGGTTCAGTCCCTGGGTTGGGAAGATCCCCTGGAGAAGGAAATGGCAACCCACTCCAGTATTCTTGCCTGGAGAATCCCATGGACGGAGGAGCCTGGCAGGTTACAGTCCATGGGGTCGCAAAGAGTCGGACACAACTGAGCGCTTTCACTTTCACTTTCACTAGAAGGTTGGAATGAGGATTAAATTATATGAAGTTACACAAGGTAATATCTAGGACAAAGCAAGCACTCAATAAATGTAAGCCATATTGACATCACTATAAATTAATGTTTGCTGATCACTTATTGTGTGCTCAAAATTCTCCAAGCCAGGCTTCAGCAATACGTGAACGGTGAACTCCCTGATATTCAAGCTGGTTTTAGAAAAGGCAGAGGAACCAGAGATCAAATTGCCAACATCTGCTGGATCATGGAAAAAGCAAGAGAGTTCCAGAAAAACATCTACTTCTGCTTTATTGACTATGCCAAAGCCTTTGACTGTGTGGATCACAATAAACTGTGGAAAATTCTGAAAGAGATGGGAATACCAGACCACCTGACCTGCCTCTTGAGAAATCTGTATGCAGGTCAGGAAGCAACAGTTAGAACTGGACATGGAACAACACACTGGTTCCAAATAGGAAAAGGAGTACGTCAAGGCTGTATATTGTCACCCTACTTATTTAACTTCTATGCAGAGTACATCATGAGAAATGCTGGACTGGAAGAAACACAAGCTGGAATCAAGATTGCCAGGAGAAATATCAATAACCTCAGATATGCAGATGACACCACCCTTATGGCAGAAAGTGAAGAGGAACTAAAAAGCCTCTTGATGAAAGTGAAAGAGGAGAGCAAAAAAGTTGGCTTAAAGCTCAACATTCAGAAAACAAAGATCATGGCATCTGGTCCCATCACTTCATGGGAAATAGATGGGGAAACAGTGGAAACAGTGTCCGACTTTATTGTTTTGGGCTCCGAAATCACTGCAGATGGTGAGTGCAGCCATGAAATTAAAAGACGCTTACTCCTTGGAAGAAAAGTTATGACCAACCTAGACAGCATATTCAAAAGCAGAGACATTACTTTGCCGACTAAGGTCCGTCTAGTCAAGGCTATGGTTTTTCCAGTGGTCATGTATGGATGTGAGAGTTGGACAGTGAAGAAGGCTGAGTGCTGAAGAATTGATGCTTTTGAACTGTGGTGTTGGAGAAGACTCTTGAGAGTCCCTTGGACTGCAAGGAGATCCAACCAGTCCATTCTGAAGGAGATCAACCCTGGGATTTCTTTGGGAGGAATAATGCTAAAGCTGAATTCCAGTACTTTGGCCACCTCATATGAAGAGTTGACTCATTGGAAAAGACTCTGATGCTGGGAGGGATTGGGGGCAGGAGGAGAAGAGGACGACCGAGGATGAGATGGCTGGATGGCATCACGGACTCGGTGGACATGAGTCTGAGTGAACTCCGGGAGATGGTGATGGACAGCGAGGCCTGGCATGCTGCGATTCATGGGGTCGCAAAGAGTCAGACACGACTGAGTGACTGAATTGAACTGAACTGAACTGAACTGAACTGTTGTGTACTAGTCACTTTTGTTGTGTTAGTTGCTCACTTGTGTCACCCATAGGCCCAAGAGATACAAATATGTAAAGTAAAACTATGCCCTTGACCTCAGAAAACTCTCAATCTGAAAATGAAAGAAACTAGTCAATAATTCACTGTGACATATGTACTACAGCTACAAAAATTGAAGCACAGAGAATGGGTAACTAACAATGGTTGGGAAGCAGAGAAGGATGAGGAAAAAAAGACTGCAAAGAGGGTAATGATTATTTATAAGTCTAACCAGGAATATATGTCATAAGAAAGAAATTTCTCTAGACAGAATAAATATCATTTGCAAAGGCATAGATTCTTAAATGATATGAGAATTGCAAATAGTTTGGGGGTGAATAGGATTCAGAGCATGGAGAAAACAGCAAGCAACAAGGCTAGAAAATTGATAGAGAACCAGATTTGAACTTTTTTTAAGTAAAGGAATCAGATGATAACTAAGAATTCTAAAAATGGGAATCAAAAATTCCAAAGGCAAGGTTGAATCTGTAAATTATACCCAGATAATGAAGGGTTTTAAATGCCAGTGTGAGCATGAATTTAAGTCTATGGGCTACTGGAAAGGATTCTTAGTTCTAAAATAGGGGAAAATACCAAAATTCTATTTTAGGTAGATTAGGCTGTTGTATGTCCAAAATAGGAATTAAAAAGAAATTCAAAACAAGATAACTAGCTAGGAAGCTGCAGCATACATCCAAGAATAATAGAATAAAGCCCTGGACCTGGATGTTGATAGTGGGAATGAAGAAAAGCAAACCCAAGGGATGCCTACATAGATCTGGATATAGCAAATAAATGAGAGTCAAAATTGCCTAGATAAAATAAAGTTTATGAGGGATGTGTGATAGTGAAATACACTGACTGTACACCATTTATTTTAAGAGGGAAAAAAAGATAACAATAGAGAAGACTATCAGACTTCTGGTATTAAACTCATTTATTCATCTATTCTATCACTCGCTCAAAATTATATACTAATAAATTAGGACAGGCACTGGAGATAGCAAGATGGGGTAAATATAGATAGGGGAGACATGAAATGTACCTTAGAGGCTATTAAGACAAGGTAGAAAGTTGCACATTTTTTTCTAGTTTTTTTGTTTTGTTTTATTTGGAGCATGATTAACAGTATTGTATTAGTTTCAGGTGTACAGCAAAGTGACTCCACTATACATATACATATATGTATTCTTTTCCAAATTCTTTAGAAAATTATACATTTAATAAAAGAGGGATTTCAGTGTAGTGAAAAATTACCTTCAATTGAGGAAAACAGAAAAGTCTTTATGGAGAGGTTAGGACATGAGTTAGGCTTTGAAGACAAAGTAAGTTCATCAAACCAGGGTAACCATATGTCCCATTTACCCAGCACAGTCCCAATTATGCTTTTTGTCAAGTATAATTATTAGTTTTTCTCTTCTGCTATCTCTGTAAAGTATTTTAGTTTAGATGATACATTATATGGTCACCCTTGTCATGGTGAATGGGCTCCAGCCTGTGCTCATAATCAATATCAATAAGAAGCTTACACAGTGAAGTCAAAAGCCTGCTAATAATACACTTTCTTAAGCTAAGGCTGTAATACCTGTGCTTTGGTCCTAAAGTCATCTACTCACTTCTGGTCACCAATGATCATAAGGAGAGTAGAGAACTATGTTCAAAGGAAAGAGACCAAAATGTAAGCTGACTCCAAACCATGTTCACTCTGATTCCATCAATGAACCCAACTTTGAGGAAGCATCTTATGGAACCAGTGTTCTACAGAACATACTTCAAGAAACACAGGACCATATGACCAAAGAGCAGAAATGTTGAAAGAGAAAAACACTGAATAGGGTACTGATCATAAGTAATGTATTTCTAAATATGAGTCTAAGGTAATTCTATGTCATCTACAATGTAATTTGAAAATACTTATATAGTACAAGGGCTTTCCTGATAGCTCAGTTGGTGAATAAGCCACCTGCAATGTGGGAAACCTGGGTTTGATCCCTGGGTTGGGAAGATCCCCTGGAGAAGGGAAAGGCTACCCACTCCAGTATTCTGGCCTGGAGAATTTTATGGACTGTATAGTCCATGGGGTCACAAAGAGTCAGACATGACTGAGCGACTTTCACTTTTCACAGGGTATAGTGTACCCATAGGCCCTACACTCTAGCTTTCAAGATTTACAATGGCTTTTAAAATGCTGACCATGGGACACTGTAAGTAACAGAATAAGTGGTGTTCTGCTTTCTTCTTAAAAAGGATTCCTGTGCAAACCATCTCTATGAATGTAAATGCCAAAAGCCTCCTTAGCTGCAGAAAATCTAATGCCTTTAAAAGTTTTCTTTCGAAAGCTCTGAAGAATGAGATTGATGATAGAATCCCTAATGTCTCTTTTCTTTGTAATCCACACCACACAAGATTTAAGAGCTAACCCAGAAAACATCAAATGACTTGTTCAGACTTGTTCAAAGAGAAACACTGATGTTTTTGCCACCAACAAGAAACACTAAAACTTTTATAAAAGGTAAAAGAAGATATGACCAGCAGCATGTCTGCTGCATATATCTGCTGCCACAAGCAGATTAATATAAAACAAATTCATATTTCTGACTGCCTGAATGGAAAAAGACTCTCACAAATTCACAGAGCATGAAAGAAAAATGGCGTTAGCAAATAATGAATATAAAGCTGGGTCTCAGTGACCTCCAAACCTATAAAAATCAAACACATTTTTGTATAACTCTATCATTTCTTGTTTGGAAGTTGTGGTAAATAACTCTGGTAATTCATTGAGAAAAGGACAGCAAGACACTCTTTTATCATTTTAAGACCTTCCTTGGCCAATAAAGATACATCTTCTTGTAACCAAATTTTCTCTTTGGTCTTTAAAAATGGAAACTACATCACCATCAGGAAATACAACTAAGTAGTGGGGATTAAATTGGTCAGTGAGAATTACTGAAACATGATCCACCATTTGAGGATTTCATATGAACATGATGACAAAATTTGTAAAGTTTTCATGGTCCTCTAAGCTGATTTATTTGTATTATTACATTGGATTCTCAGGGAGTTTGTGTGATAGAACAGGTAGGTGATATAATCGACATCAGAAGATGAAGTCAAGTATTGCCAACTTAGTCATTACACCTGACAATGTATAGTAAGTGCAGAGTTGGGCTTATAACCTAAGAATCTTAATTCCCTAAGTGTCTTTCTCCAACACTATAGCTGACAAGCAACAAGTTCTCTACACTTTCTCCTCTATACCAAAATTAACACATGCCTCTTTCATATTAAGTTTTAAAATAAATGTAACAACATAAAGAGTTATATTCACTTAGTCAAAATTTGGTGAAATGTGGACATGGAGTTTTTGGAGGTCCCTATCAAAGTAGCAAACACCAGCATACAGGCTCAGTCTTCATATTGCCACTGCATAGAGCAGCTTGTCTGCATACATTTAATATCCATCCTGAAGTCAGAGGTCATAAAGAGTTGGACACGACTGAGTGACTGAACTGTACTGAACTTATGTAAGGACTAATTCTCAGAATGTAAAGGAATTGAACTCTATAGATTACCATGACAACCATTTCTATAGCAGGGCACAAGACCAAAATGAGAAGGAAAGATGAATTCTACAAAGATAAGGCCATGAGAAAAAACCCAGGGGTATCATCACAAAGAATGGGTCACAGATGGAAATGTCTAAAGACAGACAGATAGCAGTGAAAGAACTGGGCTGGGTGGGAAGTGGGGTGGGTCAAAATTGTACTGTTTGAAGACAGTAGCACTATTGAGCTCTAGTTGAGTATCTCCATGTAAGAGACCATGCTGGGTGTTGTCAAACCTTCCTTTTTTTTTTTTTTTAAAGAGAAACCAGATTATTATGAGGAATTTGCTTTACAAATTCTAGAAACCAAATGAAAAAATTGACACTGCATGGATCAAACTACACACATCTGATGGTCAAATTTAACCTGTGTGTCAAAATCAGCCTGTAGACTGATGAGTTTCAACCTCAAATTTTATGTTAAAGCTTTCAGTTTAAACAGTATGAAGTCTTTTACCTTTTATGGATTCACCTGTATCTAACTGCTCAAAGACACCCAACACAGGGGCCCTTAAAAGTAGACTAGAGTGTTCACTGGAAAAACAAGACAGTTCCAGAAAAACATCTATTTCTGCTTTACTGACTATGCCAAAGCCTTTGACTGTGTGGATCACAACAAACTGTAGAAAATTCTAAAAGACATGGGAATACCAGACCACCTGACCTGCCTCTTGAGAAATCTGTATGCAGGTCAGGAAGCAACAGTTAGAACTGGACATGGAACAACAGACTGGTTTCAAATAGGAAAAGGAATACATCAAGGCTATATATTGTCATTGTGCTTATTTAACTTCTATGCAGAGTACATCATGAGAAATGCTGGGTTGGATGAAGCACTAGCTGGAATCAAGATTGCCAGGAGAAATATCAATAACCTCAGATGTACAGATGAAACCACCCTTATGGCAGAAAGTGAAGAACTAAAGAACCTCTTGATGAAAGTGAAAGAGGAGAGTGAAAAAGTTGGCTTAAAGCTCAACATTCAGAAAACTAAGATCATGGCATCCAGTCCCAACACTTCATGGCAAATAGATGGGAAAACAGTGGAAACAGTGACAGACTTCATTTTCTTGGGCTCCAAAATCACTGCAGATGGTGATTGCAGCCATGAAATTAAAACACGCTTACTCCTTGAAAGAAAAGTTGTGACCAACCTAGACAGCATGTTAAAAAGCAGAGACATTACTTTGCCAACAAATGTCCATCTAGTCAAAGCTTTGGTTTTTCCAGTGGTCATGTATGGATGTGAGAGTTGGACTATAAAGAAAGCTGAGCACCGAAGAATTGATGCTTTTGAACTGTGGTGTTGGAGAAGACTCTTGAGAGTCCCTTGGACTGCAAGGAAATCCAACCAGTTTATCCTAAAGGAAATCAGTCCTGGGTGTTAATTGTAAGGACTGATGTTGAAGCTGAAACTCCAATACTTAGGCCACATGATGCAAAGAACTGACTCACTGGAAAAGACCCTGATGCTGGGAAAGATTGAAGGTGGGAGGAAAAGGGGACAACAAAGGATGAGATGGTTGGATGGCATCATCAACTCAATGGACATGAGTTTGAGTAAACTCCGGGAGTTGGTTATGGACAGGGAGGCCTGGCGTGCTGCAGTCCATGGGGTCGCAAAGAGTTGGACACAACTGAGTGACTGAACTGAACTGAACTGAACTGAGAGTGTTCATATACTCCCTGGTGGGGAGGAAGTGATCAGAATCTAGCCTACTGTAACCTTATTATTTCCTTATAGTCTCTGGTTTTATTTTAATTTTATGCAATGTTTGCCTTCTAATTCATATCTGTGTTGTTCCTTTTAATATCAAAAAATTGATTTGCACCTCTAATCGTCTAGCAAAATTGACCCTCCAGTAATATATACCACATTTATCATGTGGTTTTCAAAACTTCTGAGTACCATGTTCAAGAAGCATAGCCTTAGATTAACCAGAGTTCTATCAAGAGTGTCACCCTTTCCCACCTCCAGCTGTCCTTGCACCTAAAGCTTTAGCTCCAGCTATCCATCAGACTGACAGCAGCCAAGGTCCAGGGGCTGGTGTGGCATACACAAAGAGAGACATGCTCCCAAGAATTTTCAGAGCTCACTCAAAATGCAGCCTGCTGGTCTTGCTTAACCTGATCAACACGCCAAAAGCTGTCAGAAACAATGGCCATGATTTTTCAGGCCTTTTCTGGCCTCTTGCCTTTCAAAACAGTGCCTCTGCCAAAGTGCCTAGAAGAATAATTTATCTTACCCTAGGGGTTGAGACTACAAAGCTTCCTTTCTCCAAAATTGTTTCACATCACTTTCATCTTTAATGCTAAAGTTCACAGAGAAGTGAACATCAGAACAGCTCGGTGGGAGAGCATCAGATGGAACCTGAGGGTCCCACGGCAGTACTGCTCATTGAAGGTGCTAAGGGGAGGGATTTCACTTACTCAGGCCATTCTTGGAGATGTCTTCAGAGGAGCAAAAGAATTGTGGAATGCGCTAATACTTTAGAAGCATACTTGCTTTTGAGTAGTTGATGTCTCTAATAAGGTAGATTAAGGGCGAACATAATACACATTTCAAGGGTATAGACATATATGGACACACATCATCATATATTAAAATGCAGCAGAACCTGAAAATCTATTTCTTTGTTCCACTTATGTCTTGTTTTTTAATTCTCTATTTCATTTCAAAGAGAACTCTGAAACGTATTTCTTTGTATCCATCTCCAGATACAAGAAATATCCTTTGTATGGCAATGATTCATGGCTCTCAAAATAAAAGGAAGCTGTTTCCTCTGAGAGATTTTTGGAACTCCAAATGCACACTATTTTTTCTGTAATAAATATCTTCATATTTTTATGCACAGTATCTTTTCCCCCTGACAATTGCATGATCATGTTAGCTGAATGTTCATACAGTATTTTGAGACCTTCAGAATTTTTCCTCTATCCATCCAAAAGCATTCTGCACATAATTTATTGTTCATGGTTTCAAAGCAAAAGAAAAAAAATGTAAAAGTTAAAACTGCCAGAGAACCATAGAGTTAATGTACCTCCGCTCATAGGCCTCAGAGGAAGCCACAAAGGAATTTCTGACAATTGCAATTTGTCTTAAATATGCCAATACACTGTTCACATTCAAGACTCATTAAGCAGATTTGTAGCATGCCCGTCACATCTGATGTACTAGATCTTCAGAAAGTGGATTTTTTTTAAGCATTTGTGATAGAGAAACAGATTTTCACCACTGAAATCCTTAACAAAAACAAAATCAAAATCAAGCCTTTTCTCCATGGGTCATGAGATGACATAAGAAAAGATCAGAGTCTGCCTTGATAGAATGCCCAGTTAATATAACTTGAGGAGAAACTACTTTGCTTCCAAATAAGGAGCTGGATGAAAACAGATTGTTGTGGACTTTACTCACTTACTATACTCTTCTTCACTCCCACCTCCAGCAAGATACAATAAGAAGTAGTGGTGGTTGATAATCTGGGCTTTGTATCCAAAGACTAAACTCAATTTTAGTAGCAGTATATCCATGGAGAAGTTGCTTTACTCCTTTGGGCTTAAACACCTTTATTTCTTAAATGGAGATAATAACGTTATATACTTTACAGCATTGCTTTGAAGATGATCTGTATAAAACTTGAGATTAGGCAAGTGCCCAATAAATAGTTTTGTTGTTGTTATTTACTGAGGGCCTGCTAAGGTTAGAACACTCTTCCAGGGATTATCAAACAAAAATAAGAATAAAAATGACTTCACGCTGACCTCACTCTGGGTCACATAAACTCTCTGTACACCTGTTTGCCCAGGCAAAAGATTATCTTACACAATTTCACTTGCAACTTCTTCCTTCTACTCCTTTTGCATCTTCTTTTCACAGCCAAATTTCTCTAAAGAGTTGGCTCATGTTATTCTCTTTCCCCTCATTTCTCAACCAGTTTCAAGTTGCACTGTCTCAATAATTAATTAAAAATTATTATATGTGTAAACAGTGCTATTATATATGTTGGCTAACAGTGCATATTGTGAACTAACAGTGCAAATGTTGGCTAACAATGATTATTAGATATTCTAGAAATACCAGCTATTAATATCATTAATAGGCATAATCTAATAAATTTTTTAATAAGAGGCAGGCAACAGCACAAAGTGCCTTCTCTTTCTCCATGGTTGCATACGTATTTTATGTTGCATATTACATGCTATAATTGGAGAAGGTCTCCAGGTGTTTATCTAACAAGTCAGTTATCTGTGTTTTCTGCTCTGTTCCATTTTCATTTACAGTAGAGATCTAGATAATTTTCTTAAAGTTATAATTATTATATAATCACTTGCAGCACACAGCCCTGTGGCCCCCTCCTGTGCTTTTAAGTCCATAGATTCTGCTATAGATTTTTTTTTTTTTTCAGAAAGAGGCAGAGAATGTGAGTTTTACTTAAAATGTGATATGTATGTGTGTTAGTCACTCAGTCGTGTCCAGTTCTTTGTGACCCCATGGACTGTAGCCTGCTAGGGTCCTCTGACCATGGAATTCTCCAGGCAAGAATACTGGAGTGGATTGCCATTTCTTTCTCCAGGGGCTCTCCCCAACCCAGGGATCAAATCCACGTTTCCTGCATTGAAGGCAGTTTCTTTACCATCTGAGCCACCAGGAAAGCCCTAGAATGTGATGTTTACAAAAAATAATTTCTAGGCTATGCTCCTTAACATCATCAGACCCATACAAAGACATTCACTTCTTCCAATTCATCACTCCTAACTTGACTGTGAAAAACCAGGAATTAGAAACATCAATAATCATGGTTAGAAACATCATAATACTAGAAGATATTCATCTGGAAAGTTTGATAAACAGGTCTATGCCAAAGAGAAACCCTGGGGTGTAAATCAAGCTTCTCTGCAGTGTAGCCACTACATGCTCATTTGTGTCAGACTCCTTGAGACCCTATGGACTGTAGCCTGATAGGCTCCTCTGTCCATGGGATTCTCCAGGCAAGAATACTGGAGTGCCATTTCCTTCTCCAGCGGATCTTTCTGACCCAGGAATTGAACCTGCATCTCCTCTGTCTCCTGCATTGGCAGGCAGAATCTTTACCAGGCTAATATTACTGCAGCAAATATTCTAGAAACTTCACAGCAGTAATGGTATAGTCCAGCCTTCATTTGCCATAACTCAGCTAGCAGTGAGGGGATCCCCTTAATTTCTGGACATTCATCAACTCTTTTCTTGCTGAGGTCTTCCCTATTCTTCAAAGCTTACCTTTCTATAGTTTAAATATTTAACTGTGATTTTCTAAAAGTGCTTACTATTTTCTACATTGTATACTATTACACATGGAACAATTATGACTACAGTTAATATATTCATTTGTCCTGTCTCCTTAAGGACTTCCCTGGTAGCTCAGCCAGTAAAGAATCAGCCTGCAATGCAGGTGACTTGGGTTTGATCCCTGGGTTGGGAAGATCCCCTGGAGAAGGGAACAGCTACCCACTCCAGTATTCTGGCCTGGAGAATTCCATGGACAGAAGAGCCTGGCAGGCTACAGTTCATGGAGTTGCAAAGAGCCGGACACGACTGAGTTACTTTCACTATTCATTATCTCCTTAGCTACATCTTAAGTTCTATAAAGACAGAGTGTATGTCTTTTCCATTGTATACATCCCTGTAGCAACAGCATAGTACCTGGTGGGTCCTGAATAAATTAATATAGCTTAATTAATAGGATGAAGAAAGGAGTAGAGAAAGAAGGAAACAAGGAAGAAAAATAGGGAGAGAGAAAGAGAGGATAGGAAGGACAGATTAGATTAATGAGACTTCTATGAATTTTTAAAAAACAATTATGTCTACCTTCCAAAAGCTTCTGATCTAACTGGCTTGATAAAAATACATATTTTTGTGCGTCAGGAAGCCTGTCTATAACCACACAATCTAGTATTTGGCTTCTAAAAGGAATGCTATACATTCAAAGATGATGGTCTGTGGGTGTGCAGAACTCAGATAACGCTTTATGTTATAAAAAAAAAAATGAAAGGTGCTTTTGGGGCTTGAACTTGAAGTGAAGAATCGGATAAACAAAAATGAAAGAGGATTGCCTGTCCTAAAATGCTCCTTGACACTTTGCCTCACTTCCTGTATTGACCATTAGTAATTAGTGACTTCTGATCTGAATAACACCATGATTGCAGCTTGACTTTCATGCGCTTGGAGAATAGTTTTCATCACAGTAGAGGATAAATCCTAATATTTAATGGGTACATTGACTATGTATTGGGCCCTGTGCTAGGAACTGAATATAAACTATTTAATCAAATCCATAGAAAAACCACTGTGATTATATCCACCCTACAGATAAGAAAACTGACACAGAGACACTTAAGCATCTTGTTCAAGATCACTCAGTTCAGTTCAGTTGCTCAGTCATGTCTGACTCTTTGCAACCCCATGGACTACAGCACTCCAGGCCACCCTGTCCATCACCAACTCCCAGAGTTTATTCAGACTCATGTCCACTGAGTTGATGATGCCATCCACCCATCCCATCCTCTGTTGTCCCCTTCTCCTCCCGCCTTCAATCTTTCCCAGCATCAGGGTCTTTTCCAGTGAGTCAGTTCTTCGCATTACATGGCCAGAGTATTGGAGTATCAGCTTCAACATCAGTCCTTCCAGTGAACACCCAGGACTGATAGCCTTTAGGATGGACTGGTTGGATCTCCTTGCAGTCCAAGGGACTCTCAAGAGTCTTCTCCAACACCACAGTTCAAAAGCATCAATTCTTCAGTGCTCAGCTTTCTTTCTAGTCCAACTCTCACATCCATACATGACTACTGGGAAAACCATAGCTTTGACTAGACGGACCTTTGTTGCTAAAGTAATGTCTTTGCCTTTTAATATGCTGTCTAGGTTGGTCATAACTTTTCTTTCAAGGACCGAGCATCTTATGATTTCATGATTGCAATCACCATCTGCAGTGATTTCGGAGCCCCCCAAAATAGTCTCTCACTGTTTCCACTGTTTCCCCATCTATTTGCCATGAAGTGATGGGATCAGATGCCATGATCTTAGTTTCCTGAATGTTGAGCTTTAAGCCACTTCCCTGGTGGCTCAGACAGTAAAGCATCTGCCTACAGTGCAGGAGACCTGGTTCAATCCCTGGGTCGGGACGATCCCCTGGAGAAGGAAATGGCAACCCACTCCAGTACTCTTGCCTGGAAAATCCCATGGATGAGGAGCATGGTATGCTATAGCCCATGGGATTGAAAGAGTTGTACACGACTGAGCAACTTCACTATCACACAGTTAGGAAGTAGCTAATGTAAGGGTCAACGTCCAGTGCTTAGAAAACCTGGAAAACAAAAATTCCCTCACACATTTTTCAATTCCCTCACACATTTTTCATCTTAGTGATAACACAGAGTTTACCTGATAGCAATGTTTACCTTGGTTGATAAGCTTTTGCCTATACATTCTACATCTGTGTTGTCAAAAACCCAGAGATGAGAAGATGCGTGAGGATCCTGGGTATTTCTGTGCAGCCTTCCAGATCCACTCCCCACTCTCCTACACCCTGCTCTGCACCCCAGCTGCTGACTTGGGGGAACTGCAGCAATGCACCTGCTCTGTTACTCCCCACTGAGCTTATCTAGAGAACTGCAAGGACAAGGAATCAGAAAAGTTAGGGCTTGTATTGCCTACACACCTTTAGGTACTGCCTCAGACTGGCTGTGTCCTCTACTACAAGGAGAAGACTCTCGATAAGTTCCAATCAATTGATCAATCAACTAATCAACCAATCTGTCTCTCTCCTCACTTCCCTTCCTCTTTCCATTCCTCCCTACCTTGCTCTCTCTTCTTGCTCTTGCTCTCACTCTCCTATTGCAATGGTTTACTCATTTAACATTTTAGGTCAAAAGGTGGTATGATATGTGATTTTAATTCCCAGTCCATGCCAACCCCTGTTGCTTTTTCTACGTTTAGACATTTATGAAGTGTCCCTTTATTAAACTTTCCTCAATCACCCAATTTAAGTGTGCCATCTGTTTCCTGCAGGGAGTCTGTTATAGGTGATAACCTTGTGGATTAAAATAGTGATATTAAAAGCATAAGAAAAGGTTCAATTCTGATGTACATTCTAAAAGAAGTAACATACCTGGATGAAAGATTGATGCAGATAATAAGACAGAAAAATACCAGAATTTATTCTTAGATTTCTGAGCCCAGGTAAACTAGAAAATGAGAAAACTGAGAAAAATGAGGACACTAATAAAAGAATGAGGAGTTTTTATGTTACCATGATTACCTGTCCCTTCATTTGAATGTTTATTTGGAGCACTATAAGCCCTTTTTTGCAATTTAAAAATAAATTACACAATACAGATAAATGAAGCACCCTCCATTCTATACTCGTTTTGTTCGCTAGCCCCTTTCCCAGAGAACTCTCTATTATAAATTTATTAATAATATAAATATCCTTAGAAACTATTTTATACTTTACATACTATTATCATTACTTATAATGATATAATTTTAAATTTTCATGTGTTATGTTTACTTTTTCCATAATTTGGTAACTTGGGATTTTCATCCAAAATTATATTTTGGAGATCTAACTATATTGTCATATATAGATCTGTCATTTAACAGTTATACAACAATCCTTCAAATGAATATGTCACATTTTCTTATCTGTTCTTCTACTGACAGACTTTTTACTTCACAATGTTTCAGTGAATCTCCTTGTAAAAATCTCCTTAGAAAACTATCTCCAGGGCTCTTGTGGCATTGCTGGACCTAAAGAAAAATGAGTCTAGATACCTTGACTTTGAGGTACAGTGCTATTGGCTGCCAAAATTAAATTTTAACAGTCATAAAGAAAACAAGAAACTAAGATTAAGATATTTCTGTTTGCAGCAGTTAACTTTCTATTTTTTTCAATTAGGAGATTAAAAATAGCACCACTTAACCAGGCCCTAAATCAACTATCTTGTAATCGTTATCTCATTTAATCTTCACACATACCCTTCAGGTGATAACTGAAATTCACAAATGCTTCACTGTAGGTAACAGTTGCAATCTTTACCATAGGTACATTTTTTAAAGACTTTTTTAAAAAGCAGTTTTATATTCACAGCAAAATTGAGAAGAAGATCCAGAGATTTCCCTCATAAACCCTCCCTGCACACAATATCAATGCATTATCAACATTCTCCACCATAGTGGTACATTTGTTACAAGTGATGAATCTACACTGACACAGCATAATCACCTAAAACCCATAGCTTACATAATGGCTCACTGCTGATATTATACATACTATGGCTTTGGACAAATATACATGTATCTATCAGTACAGTACCATAACACAGTATTTTTGATGACCTAAAACTGCCCTATAGCTACATTTTTATGAAAATAATCTAACAAATAAAAAATTTCAACTACCTAGAGTGTATCTTTCTTTAAAATTGGGTTTTCAGTACAAATAAAGAGCAAAGTCATTAACAAATTAAAGCAGCTTGCAAGGGAGGTAAAAAGCAGAAGTTGGATAATCTACAAGCTAATCAATCCCAGGAGAAATCAGGAATTGACTCTAGTTGAACTCAAGAATATTAATTTGTCCTCCCAATGAGCGCTTCCTAATTTGAGGCAAAAAGATCTATTTTTCAACTAACTGTAGATGTCAAATTTGCCTCAGAAGCCCTCCAAGAGGTGAAATAAATTAAGATTCACCCTAGGTAAACATGAGCCATGTCTTTTAGGACCTTAACAATAAAGACACATCATCAGATAAATAAACTGTATTTTTCCATGATGATTTAGAACAAAGGCAAAATATGGTTAAAAAATGTTGCTTCCCTCCAAACCCATTTAGAAAGGAAGGACAAAATTACCTAGAGAGCTTTGTGGGGTATTTGGTGTTTTCTGTTTTCTGTTCTGTTATCTTTTCAATTTCATTCTTCTATTAACTCTTCAGGTCAATACCCCAATGGGGACAAAATGAGCTTCAGGGACAAGAAGCAGAAGCTAGTGCCTCTATTGTCACTAAAATCTGACCTGAGGTCACCCTCATTCTGTAGACATGGACTAAGACACCCAGAAGCTATGATTTGTCAGATTGTCTGCCTCTCTCTGTAAGAAGTCACCCAGCTCCCACCAAGGGCAGCAATTAAGAAACTGCTGACACCCTACTTGATTAAATGCAGAATAGAGTTTTCCTTATGAGAGCTATACAGAGTTGGCCTTAGAAACACAGGCAGCAATAATGGAACAATAACATTTTGCAGTGATGTACTCTCTTAGTTACTCCACATGACAGCCCAAAAAGGTAGCTATCACTGAAGATACAAAACAGGAAAATGACAAAATTCAGGCCCTCTGGGTCTGATCCTTTCCCCCACAACACTATGGTGCCCAGGTCTTAAGAGGTGCTTAATAGATATTTGTAAATAAAGACCTCTGTAACCCACCTATCTCATAATCACCTGTCAGAACTGGCTGGCATTAAGAATTTGTTCTCTTTCAAAGTACAAATATAATGATCACACTTAAAAAAAGTATTTTGCCCTAGTAATTTCATTCTTGGAAGTAATTCAGCAAAAGCAAACCACTAAATATATGAGTCATTTGGTGTAGAATGTTCTGTGATAACAAAAAGAAAGGAAGATCAGAAAAGAAAAGGAAGAACTTGAAGAAATAACCTAAATGCTCAACAATAGGAGAGTAAATGATAGTATATCAGTCTACAGGGAGTGATGAAAATATTTCACTTGGTCAAAGCTAGCAGTTTTTTTTTTCAAATGGAATGGATAAAAAAGAAAACAATTAAATGGAATGGAAAATATTAGATCACATCACCCTTGATGAAAGTGAAAGAGGAGAGTGAAAAAGTTGGCTTAAAGCTCAACATTCAGAAAACTAAGATCATGGCATCTGGTCCCAACACTTCATGGCAA
Organism: Budorcas taxicolor; assembly: GCF_023091745.1. Taxonomy (NCBI): domain Eukaryota; kingdom Metazoa; phylum Chordata; class Mammalia; order Artiodactyla; family Bovidae; genus Budorcas; species Budorcas taxicolor. Next base: position 38,364,150 of record NC_068910.1, read on the forward strand.
ATAGATGGGGAAACAGTGGAAACAGTGCCGGACTTTATATTTTGGGGCTTCAAAATCACTGCAGAAGGTAATCGCAGCCATGAAATTAAAAGATGCTTACTCCTTGGAAGAAAAGTTATGACCAACCTAGACAGCATATTAAAAGGCAGAGACATTACTTTGTCAACAAAGGTCTGTATAGTCAAGGCTATGGTTTTTCCAGTGAGAGATGGACTATAAGGAAAGCTGACCCCCGAAGAATTGATGCTTTTGAACTGTGGTGTTGGAGAAGACTCTTGAGAATCCCTTGGACTGCAAGGAGGTCCAACAAGTCCATCCTAAAGGAGATCAGTCCTGGGTGTTCATTGGAAGGACTGATGTTGAAGCTGAAACTCCAATATTTTGGCCACTGGATGCAAAGAGCTGACTCATTCGAAAAGACCCTGATGCTGGGAAAGGTTGAAGGCAGGAGGAGAAGGGGACGACAGAGGATGAGATGGTTAGACGGCATCTACCAAGTTTTGGTAGACTCCAGGAGTTGGTAATGGACAGGGAGGCCTGGTGTGCTGTGGTTCATGGGGTCGCAAAGAGTTGGACACGACAGCGACTGAACTGAACTGAACTGAACTGAATGAGTCTGGAGTTACTTTCGGTAAAAAGAGACTAAACTCTTCTCACTTTGGGTAAGAAGGGGTGAGATGGGGAAAGGAAAGGGAGAGGAGGTGAAAGGGCTGTAAGCTCCATAAAGAGGAACTGCAGCTAGAGAAAGCAGAACAGTGAACTCCAGATTTCTAATTATCTGTTTCAATCTATGACCCAATAAAGTGGAAACAATATGTGCTTTCATACGTTAAAAGTTGTAGATGTTTACTCATGCACCCAAGTAATTTTCAGCGCTATCATAGTACCTGCTAATGTTTGTCAATCAGTCAAATACTAATTGAAGACAATCTGCATAAAAGGTTATACTTTCTAATGCTTGTGGCAGCATGTGGTCTTCCCACTCCACACCCATTTATTTCCTTCTGGTTCTTATCACTGATTGAAAAGTCATGGTTGGTAAAGCTAACAAAGAGACTTTTTTTTTTAATTAATAATGCTAAAAATGGTGGTCAGTACTAAGAGAATATTTTGTTTGAAAGATGTAGGGGAAAAAACCCTCAGACTGTCTTTATGAGGAACAACAAAGATCCACCAACACTCATAGATCAAGGTCCGGAAAAAAGTCATCACAAGCTGGACTTTGGGTAGGAGAGTTAGAACAAACCACTCAAAGTTATCCCACTTTGGTTCAAATGTCTCCCCCAAAAGATGATGCAATGTACAAAGTATATATGCCTTCTCTAAATTTCCTTTAGATGTTTGGAATATAGACATTTATAAAATGTCCTATATGGCAAACAGATTGAAAGTTACTCATTCTCTGAAAGCTTCTTTCAGATTCAACTTCCCAAGATTCAACTTCATCTGTTGATTTTTGGTGGAAATTTTATAAATGAACTTCTTAGGTAGGGGCTAGGAAATGGCCCTCAGTTAAATTGAGGGACTGAAAACCTAAAATCAAAATCAAGCTTTTCCATTATATCACTGAACTTTTTTTAATATAGGACAGATACTACCAATGAACAGGAAAAAGAATTACTCATACTGTGAAGGACATTAAGTCCTCTGGGTGACTTAAGTACCCTGCAGAACTCTCAATGGTAGAATCAAGGCTTTTACATTCTCTATCACAGCCCTGTGTAACCTATACTACCAACTAAGGACAAAATAAAGAGAAAATGAGTATAGACTCCCACGTAAAGAAAATAACTCTAAATTCTAAGAGTAATTTCTCCAATTAAGAAAAGATACTTAAAAAGACCAGTTTTATCAAAGGTAAAGTATAAGTGTACAGATGATTTCAGAGTCCTTACTGTTCTGCCTTCATTGACCAAGCCATAGAAGTACACAAATGTAATCTATTATTCCCATTATATAGCCTCTTAATTTTATACATACTATAAGTGGTCAAGATAAAGATTAATGAGATCTCTAGTGAATTAAACTTCATGAAGCCACCTCAGCTGTTCTGCAGTTTCTCTGGGTAAGAAGCTACACTAGGGAGCCTTACTTCTTGGTTAAAATTAGAAGACATAGAAATATTTGCAGGGACAGATTTTATTTTCCTGGGCTCCAAAATCACTGTGGAAAATGATTGCAGCCTTGAAATTAAAAGATGCCTGTCCCTTGGAAGGAAAGCTATGACAAACTTAGACAGCATATTAAAAAGCAGAAACATCATTTTGCTAACAAAGGTCCATACAGTCAAAGCTATGGTATTTCCAGTAGCCATGTATGGATGTGAGAGTGGGACCATGAAGAAGGCTGAGCACCAAGAATTGATGCTTTTAACTGTGGTGCTAAAGAAGACTCTTGAGAGTCCCTTGGATTGTAAGGAGATCAAACTAGTCAATTTTAAAGGAAATCAACCGTGAATATTCATTGCAAGGACTGATGCCAAAGCTGAAGTGCCAATACTTTGGCCACCTGATGCAAAGAGCCGACTCATTAGAAATGACCTTGATGCTGTGAAAGATTGAAGGCAAAGGAGAAGGGAGCAGCAGAGGATGAGATGGTTAGATAGCATCACTGATTCGATGGACATGAGTTTGAGCAATCCCAGAAAACAGTGAAGGACAGAGGAGCCTTGCTCCTCTTGCGACAGTGCATGAGGTCTCAAAAAGTCGGACCCAACTTAGTAACTGAACAGCAACAATAGCAATATTTGAGAAGGCATTTTACTTATGTCTGGTATAAGACATAATATAGCTTTCAAAAATTTCAGAAGCTGAAAATATTGAACTATTTGTCCATGTGCATTAGACACACACACACACACACATCACACACACACACACAGAAGAAGAAACAGAGTTCAGTTCACAAACAAGAACAACTGCCTCTTTAAAATTCTTTTAACTTATTTTAAATATGTAGCCTTTTTTCATGGGAAGAAATAATATAATCCCTGGGCTAGATGAGCCAGTTTTTAAATTGTGTGGGTTTTATTTGAACTAACTACATTCTTTCCATGTTTGAGTCTAATTTATTAATGAAAATATAATATGTTTTAGACTACATGCCTTTATACAGATTTTCTAGACATGAAATTACATTTAAAAATACACAACTGAAAAAAAAATCTATCTTTTAAACAAATGATGCCTAACTCTGGGAAGATTAACTATTTGAGATGGTGGGTCTTCTACTGAGGAGCTCTAATCAGATAAACAGTTCTGATGTTTAAGAACTGTATTCTGGAAACAAGAAAACCAGACACTTGATTGAATAGAAGTAAATAAATGAAAAAGTTTTTATTATCTTTCATGACCCCTTCATATGCAAAGCTTGGTCTTTTTCAAAGTGTCTTCAAACTCTTTATATCATTATGTCATTTGATTTCTACAATATCTATGAGGTGGATCAGACCGGATTTAAAACCATCCCCAAATCTATAAACATACTGAGATACACATACACAGAAACACAAAAAGTTAATGTAAAATAGGGATCAATCAGACCTGGTAGCTAATTTAATTTGTTTACATCATAAAGTGATGCGCTATATCACTTGAAATCCCAACATCAGGGTCCACATCACCTACATCCCAAGATGTCTTCAAGAAACGCAGAAACACTCATTACTATTTTCCTGGATTTGGCTTTCTCATTTGCTCAGAATAAGCAACTTCCAACCATTAACACATGTAGTTGGTTTCCTGAAAAGCTTTTCCATGACCTGAAATTTTCAAAAGAGATATCAGTTGCTACCTGGAGGTATGCAGAACCTCTGGTTTTATCTTCTCATATTCCAGTTTAATCTACTAAATTTTTAACTCAGTAATTCTCTGAAGGTGTTTAAGATTCAGTGCTTAAATCCCAAATTTCTGAAGGGTCAGCAAGTCAAATTCATTTATACTTTGTCCCTGGATTTTTTTCCTTTTTATTCCCTTTTTTATATGAAAAGCAATAAAGCAGTGACCCTTGCTTTTCACTCACAGCCTTTATGGTCTATACTTTCATCACTTCTTACCTGATATCTTCACTTAGGGTATCAGGCTGAAAATAAGCACTACACAGCTATTGGCTTCTCACTGGACAATTTCAGCAGTTTCTATCAAGTCAGTTCAATGCCTGGTGAAAGTGACAGTTACAAACTTTTAAGTCCAAACCTGTCACTACCTGGAAGTTCAAGGACATGGGATTGCCAAAGACAAAAGAAATCTCTTTGGTATTTTGTACACAACAAAACTTGTGAACATTTAATGAATGCTGGGTGACCAAAACAAAGCTTTACTTATTATCATATAATGAAAAACTCTTCAATCATTAAAAGCAACTATATATATTTGTATTTACTGACATGACTGCTCACAATAGTTTATGGAACTATATATAATACGGCTCCGTTTTAAAACTTTATCCATGAATAAAAGAGAGTATAGAAATTGTGATTTTTCTCTAGGCAGAGAAATCATAGATTTTTTTAATTTTTAAATTTTTATTTATACTTTTTAGTTTTTCCACAATGAACTTATATCTCTTACCTTATAATAACGGAAAAGTCAAATCCTATCTGTGGCAAGCTAACTAAAGCAAAGGTTAATTAACAAAGCCATGGTCTACGCTTTCCAGTCTTTCAAACATGGAAATAGTTAAAAAGTAAAATAAATGTACAGGAAAAGATTGCATGGGGATGTCCCTGCTGGTGCAGTGAATAAGAATCCACCTGCCACTGCAGGGGACACCGGTTCATTCCTTCCGGGAAGATTCCACATGCCACGGAGTATCTAAGCCTGAGCAGCACAACTACTGAGCCTACGCTCTAGAGCCTGTGCTCAGCAACAAAGTGTAGCCCCTGCTTGCTACAACTAGAGAAAGCCCGCACAGAGCAACAAAGACCCAGCACAGCCAAAAATAAAATAATAAATTTAAAAAAAAAAAAGACTGCATGGGACCAAATAACAAACTATTTCTAGGGAGAAACTAAAATTCTGATTATATTAATAGGTAAGCAGGAAGTTGAGGGCAGCCTCTTCCTCATGTTTTCTGCAACTTACCTTCTCTTCCTTATTTGCCTTGGGAACAAATAGGTAGCATAGTGGATAAAACTTTGGACTTGGGAGTCAGAAGGCCTTTGGCTATCCTATTAGTCTCTATTAATTGGGTAAGATCTACCTCTTCGCTGAGTTTCAACTTCTTTATTAAAAATGAGACAGTAATATATACTCATAGTATTATTGTGAAAATTCCCTGAGGAAATGTGTCCGAAAATTTGTAGCATGGAGTTAAAACTCAAGAAATATAACTTAAACATAAATGTTTGCCCTTCTCTTCACTTTGGTTTTCTGCTCTGCCTGAAAGAGAAATGGATATATTAATTTATAAGGTTCTTAAATCTCACTTCCATGGACTACTTGGCTCTAATTAATATTCAAATTATGATCTAACAATAACTATGCTTTTCTAATCATCCCACTGGGTCAAAGTAGACATGGTTCCCATCAAGAGTTTGATATAGGTCTGAATTTTGTTCAGCATACAAAACAGAACCTGCAATTTGTCTTTGTAGCAAGATTCTTGGTTTGAACCTAAGCTGTGCCTACCCTTAATATTCAACCATGTCAGAACAAATTTGTCTGTCTGGTAGAAAGGGCCCATAAGAATTCCATTTGCCCGAGAGAATGGCACCCTTCTTTACCAACAACACAGAGAAATGTTCTACTTTGAATTCTTTGGAATTCTGAGCATGATTACTTCTAGTCCTTCTCTCCTCCCTCAGAAAGATAAAAGAAGATAGTATATATATATGAAACAAGAACAGGGAAGTATGAAAAAGAAACCAAAATACAAGGAAGACTCTGACAATTTAAAGCATAATCACTTGTCCACATTCAAAATACAATAACATTTGAATCAGTTCTAATGAGATGGATGAAAGTGGAGCTGATTATACAGAATGAAGTAAGCCAGAAAGAAAAACACCAATACAGTATACTAACACATATATATGGAACTTAGAAAGATGGTAATGATAACCCTGTATGCGAGACAGCAAAAGAGACACAGATGTATAGAATGGACTTTTGGACTCTGAGGGAGAGGGAGAGGGTGGGATGATTTGGGAGAATGGCACTGAAACATATATACTATCATGTAAGAAATGAATTGCCAGTCTATGTTCGATACAGGATACAGGATGCTTGGGGCTGGTGCACGGGGATGATCCAGAGAGATGTTATGGGGTGGGAGGTGGGAGGGGGGTTCAGGATTGGGAACTCATGTACACCCATGATGGATTCATGTCAATGTATGGCAAAACCAATACAATATTGTAAAGTAAAATAAAGTAAAAATAAAAATTAAAAAAAAAAATAAAATAAAATACAGTAGAAGAGTTTCATGATTTAGCCAAGGAAATTTCCAGAAAACAGAACAAAAAAGATTTTTAATAGAAATAAAAATGCTAATAAAGTCTTTCTAACTAGCCTTTTAGTAGTTTTTAAATTTTATTAATATGTATATGCATTGCCTTAATAAAATTTAATTTTAAAATATTATTTACACTTACTGTATCCACATTGTCACTTTTAATTTATTCCTTAATGTTCCATAGTAATCACACTTACTAAGTCAACACTGACATCCTAGATGCCAAATCTAATGAGCTATTTTCAATACTCATACTATTGTAGAAATATACAACATTTGCATTTGACCACTCCCCAATCCTGTCTTGATTTCTTGGAGGGCAGTCTCACCTAGTTCTCCTGCTTTTAGGTCAACATCACCATTGCTGATTTTTCTTCTACATTACATTAAACTCTGATGTCCCTCAGACATTTGTCTTTAGTTATCCTACTCTTAATCCATACACTGATGCTGGATGACTTTATTCTTAAGTTTCTATTATCAATCTATAGGTCAACAATTCCCAAATCTTTATCTCATTAGCTATATTTCTAGCCTTTTATATCTTTACTTGATATCCTTAAAAACACCTCAAACTTAACATGAGCAAAATTGACCTCCTTGTTTTCCCATTTCCCCCCTCCCTCCAAAACACATATCCATTCTGCTACATTTTCCATCTGATTTAATGGTCTGCTACATTTTCCATCCAGCTTAATGGTCTGACCAAGTCAGAAACTGTGGGATCATTCTCAATTCCTCCCTCAACCTTCAAATCAGAAATATCTTTTACATTCAGCCTTCTCTATTCATCCAGATTGCCCCAGGCCACCTGTTTCTCTTCAAATGTCATTCTCTTCCTATGCTAATTCATCCTCTGCATTACTGCCTATTATCTTCCTAAAAACTAAATCTGACCACATTCTTCCCCTGCCTAAAACCTTTCAATGGCTCATTATTAGTACAATTTTCTTTTCCTAGCATCAGAGTCCTTCACAATCTGACTACAACCCACACTCCAGTCAGTGTTGCCTTAATATACACACAACCTCTACTGCACAAACACACTGAACTCCTTATTGGTTCCTGAATGCCACAGGCCCTTTCATTACTTTCATCACATTCTGTTCCCACCATCTGGCATTCCTTCAGCTTCTTCAACTAGAAAACTCATATTAATTTTCAAGACCTTGCTGAAATGTCACCTTTTCATGAAGCCATGCAAAGTAGATTCATCTTCCTCAGTACTTCCATATCCATGCCTTTTTATCTCCTCAACACTGCAGGTCAGGCTCTGGAGCTGCAGGAAGAGGACATAGACACACATATCCCACAAAGTTTCCAATGCATTTCCCTAATGGATAAATAGAAAACATAACAGAAGTGGCTACACAGAGAAGAAATATATGCAGCTTATCCTTGAGTAGCTTTTTCTGTTATTCTGTTCCCTACAGGTTGGGCAGCTACCACTGACACTATCCCTTCTGACAGAATCCAGCTGTATTTTCCAGCTGTAAATCTTTGTACACCACCACCCTTTTATAGTTGGACTTATATAACCATTTCAGAAGAGTTTCTACTAGCAAGATACAATCTTCGTTTTTAAGAAATGTTAACAAACAACAGGTCCTGTTGTTCTTAATCCAAACTCAGCATCAGCATAGGCATATACTCACTGAAATCTGAGTCAGGATACAATGTTTTTCAATAATGTCTCTGCCTGAAGGTTTCCACACACAGAAAGTCTGTCTTCCCATACCACTAAGATAAAAGTTGCCAGTTTATATTGTAATTTATATATTTGTGTTTCCATCTCTACCACTGGACTGTAAACTTTCTGAAATCAAAGGTCATATAATATTCATATTTATATACTCAATGACAAGCCCAGATTGGTCACCTACTGGACATTCAATAAATTTTGTTGAATGAGCAAACATAATACACCTTTCAAAACCAAGTTCTTTGAAAATTCTTTCAGGTCTAAGAACCTGTTTGTAATTTTAGGCTTCTACAATTTGGCAAAGGATGTACACTTTAGAAAAAGGTATTTCAAAGAAGTATTCTCAGACAGTCAAAATTACAGGGTGTTGGTGATATCCTTGCACAAATCTGACCTGGACTACCATCTTCTGTTTCTCCTGTGGGGAAAATAATTATGATGCTGCCTGGCCACCTGGAGTCACAATTACACCTGTGGGAAACTCAAGGCCAAATGGCAGGCCAAAAGAAAGAAAGGGCTCCTCTCTCACTAGAGGTTTAAAGTAGAGATATCCGAAGGAGGGGATTTCTATACTTCTACAAGGAGGATGTTTGGGCAAAGCAACTTCTAGGTAGATCATTCTAGCTGGACTGAGAAGCCTGCTGACTCTACACTCTACCCTTCCATTCAGTAAAATCTCCAACTTGTGCCAGGAAAGTTTCACAGTTTGGTGTCAGACACACTTGATTGTCAATTTTGGCTCTACCATTTAATAACTGCATGAACATGGGTGAACTGCCAAAACTCCATGAACTTCTGTTTCCTCTTGGTAAAATGAAGGATTATTGAGGGCATGAGTTAAAGTATCTTAGTGCTGAGCCCAGTCTCCAGCTTACATTGGGTAATCAAGTGCCGGAAGCAAATAGGAAATAAGTGAACTAGAACTTACTTTATGAGATGGAAAACCTTGGACCAGACTCCAGACCCACAGAGTGACAAGGTCAGCAACAACATTGTGATCCTGGGCTAGTCACATAATCATTCAAGGATATAGTTTCCTCAACTATATTTTCAGAAAATTGGCCTTGACTATTAAAACATTTTCTAGCCATTATTAAGTTTCTAAATTCCATTTATGTAGTTTCTTTCCCCAGGCTCTCAATTTTATGAATAAGATTACTTTTAACAATGAAACAACTGAGACCAGAATGCTTAAATAACCTCTCTAAAGTCAAGTAGCGAACATATTATGAAAGACGGGAATTAATATATATTAACCCTTACTATATGTTAGATTCCATGTATGATTCTTGGATCTTATAACAGACATTATAGATTACAGCTGTTCAGAGAACACCAGGAGAGGTTTGGGTTTTTTAATTCATTTTTTGGCAAGGGTAACCACCTTTAAAAATGAAGTTGTTTTTAACTGGTGAAATTTGGGATGTCAAAGGTCTACTTAAGGTAGAGTTTTTAAAGTAAATACTAGGTTTCTCAAAAATTTATATGTAGCGTTACCATGCTGTTGTTGTTGTTCAGTCGCTAAGTCATGTACAACTCTTTGCAACCCCATGGACTGCACCAGACCAGACTTCCCTATCCTTCACTATCTCCTGTAGTTTGCTCAAAGTCATGTCCATTGAGTTGGTGATGCTATCTAACCATCTCACCCTCTGTTGCCCCATTTCTTCTCCTGCCCTCAATCTTTCCCAGCATCAGGGTCCTTTCCAGTGAGTCAGGTCTTCCCATCAGGTGGCCAAAGTATTGGAGCGTAGGCTTCAGCATCAGTCCTTCTAATGAATATAAAATTGAGGCTAATTCTATATGTACTGAGGCACAGAAAGTTTGAGTTATTTGCTCAAAGTCACACAGTTACTGTGGCAAGTTGTTGCTTACCAACTATTCCATGCCCTCACCTGAGTATTCCAAATTTGCTGACGTATTGAGTGCAGCACTTTAACAGCATTATCTTTTAGGATTTTAAATAGTGCAGTTGGAATTCCACCACCTCCATAGCTTTCTTCATAGTAATGCTTCCTAAGGCCCACTTGACTTCACATTCCCAGAAGTCTGGTTCTAGGTGAGCAGCCACACCAACAATGACCTGTTGTTATCTGGGTCATTAAGACCTTTTTTGTATAGTTCTTTTGTGTATTCTTGCCACCTCTAATTAATCTCTTCTGCTTCTGTTAGGTCCTTAACATTTCTGTCCTTTATCATGCCCATTCTTGCATGAAATGTTCCCTTGATATCTCCAATTTTATTGAATACATTTCTAGTTTTTCCCATTCTATTGTTTTCCTCTATTTCTTTGTATTGTTCACTTAAGAAGGCTTTCTTATCTCTCCTTATTCTTCTCTGGAACTCTGCATTCAATTGGGTATATCTTTCCCTTTCTGCCTTGTCTTTTGTTTCTCTCTTTTTTTTTTATTCCATAGCTATTTGTAAAGTATCCTCAGACTTTAAAGTATCCTCAAACTTTGCCTTCTTTCATTTCTTTTTCTTGGGGATAATTTTTGTTACCACCTTCTGTACAATGTTATGAACCTCTGTCCATAGTTCTTCAGGTACTCTGTCTACCAGATCTAATCCCTTGAATCTATTTGTCATCTCCACTATATAATAATAAGGGATTTGATTTAGGTCATACCTGAATGTAGTGATTTTCCCTTTCTTTCATTTAAGTGTCAATTTTGCAATAAGGAGCACATGATCAGAGCCACAGTCAACTCCAGGTTTTGTTTTTGCTAACTCTACAGAGTTTTTCCATCTTCAGCTACAAAGAATATAACCAGTCTGATTTCTGTATTTACCATCTGGTGATGTTCACATGTAGAATCATCTCTCGTGTTGTTGGAAGAAAGTGTTTGCTATGACAAGTGTATTGCCCTGCTTCATTTTGTACTCCAATGCCAAACTTACCTGTTACTCCAGGTATATCTTGAATTCCTACTTTTCATTCCACTTCCCTATGATGAAAAGGACATCTTTTTTGTTGCTGTTGTTAGTTCTAGAAGGTCTTGTAGATCTTCATAGAAGCACTCAACTTCAGCTTCTTCAGTATTAGTAGTGGGGGAACAGACTTGGATTACTGTAATGCTGAATGGTTTGCCTTGGAAAGTTACCTTATGACCTAGCAATTTCCTCTCTAGGTATTGGGTATGCCAAAAAGTTTGCTCGGGTTTTTCCATATCATGTTACAGAAAAATCCAAATGAACTTCTTTGCCAACTGAATATATACCCCAAAGAATTGAAAACAGGGACTCAAATACATGCTTGCACACATATGCTTATAGAAGCTCTGTGCAAATTAGTCAAAAGTTGAAAACAACTCAAATGTCCACCAACAAATAAATGGATACACAAAGCATGGAATATCTATACAATGGAGTAATATCTAGCCATAAAAAGAAATGCTGCTGCTGCTGCTGCTGCTAAGTTGCTTCAGTCATATCCGACTCTGTGTGACCCCAGAGACAGCAGCCCACCAGGCTCCCCCATCCCCAGGATTCTCCAGGCAAGAACACCAGAGTAGGTTGCCATTTCCTTCTCCAATGCATTAAAGTGAAAAGTGAAAGTGAAGTCGCTTAGTCATGTCCAACTCTTAGCGACCTCATGGACTGCAGCCTACCAGGATCCTCCGTCCATAGGATTTTCCTGGCAGGAATACTGGAGTGGGTTGCCCTTGCCTTCTCCAAAAAAGAAATGAAGTACTAATATATGCTAAAAATATTAATGGACTTCAAAAACATGTTAAGTGAAACAAGCCAGACACAAAAGGCTGCATATTGTATGATTCCATTTGTATGAAATAGGCAGACTAGGCAAATCCATACAAACAGAAAGCAGACTGGTGATTGCTAAAGAAGCTATAACAAACCTAAACAGTATATTAAAGAGCAGAGACATTACTTAGCAAACAAAGATTCATGGAGTCAAAGATATGGTTTTTCCAGTAGTCATGTATGGATGTGAGAGTTGGGCCATAAAGAAGGTTGATTGTTGAAAAACTGATGCTTTTGAATTGTGGTGCTGGAGAAGACTCTTGAAAGTCCCTTGGACAGCAAGGAGATCAAGCCAGTCAATCCTAAAGGAAGTCAACCTTGAATAGTCTTTGGAAGGTATGATGCTTATGCTCTAATACTTTGGCCACCTGATGCAAAGAGCTGACTAATTGGAAAAGACTCTTATGCTAGGAAAGATTGAGGGCAGGAGAATAAAGAGGTGACAGAGGATGAGATGGCTGGATGGCATCATGGACTCAATGGACATGAGTTTGAGCAAACTCTGGGAGATAGTGAAGGACAGAAAGGCTGGCATGCTATAATCCATGGGTTTGCAAAGATTCAGACACAGCTTAGTGAATGAACAACAACAGGGGCTGGGGGAAAGTATGTGAGAATAAGAAATAACTGCTTAATGAATACATGGTTTTATTGGAAGATGAAAATGACTTGGAACTACATAGAGGTCATGGTTATAAAACATTTTGAATGTATTAGATGCCACTGATTTGTTGATTTTAAAATGATTAATTTTATGTTATATGCATTTCATCTTAATTTTTTAAGAGTTCATGCCTATTGCTATGAGTAAAAGGTAAAACTGGACATGAGACTGAAGGAAAACTAGTACCAGGAATCTGAAGTCCTTATCAAGATCTAAGTTCAAAGTTACTGAAACCTGCTGAGAGGGACTAACATGGCTATGACTGGTTAACTAGAAGGAAAGAACCCCAGGGGCTCAAAGGGAAAACTGCCTTCAACAGAGGGGAGAATCCCAGGCTCTTACCCCAGTTCAACATCAGGATATCAGTTGCTTTTGGAGGAGATCGGACAGTTAATGTTACCTCTGCACCAACCAACCAGGCACCAGGGGGAAAGTGGATGTATAATCACTCAACAACAAATTCATTCATTCATTCATTCCATAAATAACTACTGAGAATCTCCTTAATACCAGGCATTCTTCTATATTTTGGGTAAGACAGAGATGATCCTTATTTTCATGAAATTTAAATAATATTGAGAAAGATGCACAAAAGATGAGGAAAGAAAGAGGATAAATTCAGATAAGATCACAACAATGAAGAAAAAAAAGTAGAGTAATATACGTGTGAGTAGAGGGGCTAAGAGGTACATCATCAGATAAGGTAGGCAAGGAAGCATCTTTGAAGAGATGATATTTTAGGTAAGTGAGATCTAATCTTCAGAGTGATGACTGGGATGGGAGAGTGATATCAGAGCACAGCAGAAACTAGCTTCACTAATACAGACATTTTCTCTTACCACCTAACTTCTCACAGAGCTTACCACCTAACTTCTCACAGAAGTTCCATATTCTGCATACAAAGGACACAATGAACATTGCTGTAAATCAGAAAAAGAGGAAGAGGCTAAATGGCATTCAACTGTGGGGTGTTTTTTTTTTGGGGGGGGGGGTGTTTTGTTTTGAGTTTTGTCTATAGGAAGCAAATTTGGGGCCCTAAAACACTTTCTTCTACTCATACTTAACTTACAACAAATCTCAGAATGAAACACATGTATTATACTAGCTATATTGATTAAATGGTTGGAAGCAAGAATTAAGCAATTTTCAAACTTCTACATAAGCAGGATTAGAACAGTAGCACAATAGAGAGAAAATAATGCTGAACTGGAAATTATGAGACCCTCAACTTTGTGAACATTCTGTGCAAACATAGGAAAAATCACTATCTATACCTCAATTTCCTCTGTACAATAGGAGAATTCGACTACAAAATATCTGAGATCTTTTCAAGTATACTATATATGTGAGAGAAGAGGAGATTAGTAATCAGACAGAGAAGTACACCCAGGGTCATTGGAGATATTCACCAGATATGGGGACTCCATGAATGACTAACCCACATGGGCGATGATTTCTGTGGGGCACAAATTGCTTTTTCCATCTTAACCTGAACCATGGTACTTTTCAGATTCACCTCCTTTTCTAAAACTTCTCCTTCCCTCCCTTTACCTACCAGAATAAGAAAACTTAAACATATCTATAACCAGAAATTAAAACAACATCAGTGTCTTAGGGATTTTTTTCCTCTCTGAAAAACAAAAATTCCACATTACGCATAACCTCCCTTCACTTAAGGAGACAGAACAAAGAGATTTTTCTTTAAAATGGCATAAAGACAGTCCTTTTCTCCTTTAAAGAAAATTATACAAGCATGCATATGCCCATCCAATTTGATATTAGAAAGAGGAACCGTCTTATAATCTTGGAAAGTGGAAGAAGATATGAGTTTAGTTTGTACAAGTAATATTTGAAACACAGTTTTGTTCTTTCCTATAAATACAGACTATAAATCTTATTAATCAAACTTCATTTCCTCCCTTTGCAAACTAAGATTTTAATTGTTCTAATCCCTTCCCTGCTGATTTCTTGCTACTATTTCACACAGCAGCAGGTCATCTCTTTCTTTTCTCAGAAATACATTAGCACAGTGCCATAGTCCTAATAATATATTTTTTAACTGAGTGGAGAAAAAACGGAAGTCAACTCTGAAGTTCAGGGACCTAAAAATAGTCTTCCCAAGAGGACACACATTTACTCACTGGAAGCTAACATTAATTAGCTTGGTCTTCACAATGGAGAAAAAAAATCTCAACATTTCATTTTTAGGAATCCCTACCTACAAAGAGTCAATGTATGACTTCAGAATACTATTCATCTACTATTTACTATTTAATATTAGGTATTTATTTAATGCCTAATATTAAAACAATTGAGAGGCAAAATTTTTTACTCCTTGGTCACTGGAAGTCATTATCTAATACCCACTTACATACATATAAAGGGCTATTTTCAACACTATGGTACATATGAAAATGCATTCACTGAGATTCAAAGAACCTTAGTTTGAGTCCCTGTTCAGTTGATAAGTGTGTGATTCTGAATAAATCATTTAATTCCTTTAGGTCTCATTTTTATCATCTGTAAACAGCTGTAATATAGTTGAAGATCAGCAAAACCATATCAAAATCCTATAAAATGAATCTTTAATAGCAATAAAAAATATACTTTGTGTATGTTTCATTAAAAATCTGGAGACAGTGTAAAACTGTGCCATACAATAGAGTTCAGCTCAGTTCAGTTCAGTTGCCCAGTCGTGTCCGACTCTTTGCAACCCCATGAATTGCAGCACGCCAGGCCTCCCTGTCCATCACCAACTCCCAGAGTTCACTCAGAGTCACGTCCATCGAGTCAGTGATGCCATCCAGCCATGTCATCCTCGGTTGTCCCCTTCTCCTCCTGCCTCCAATCCCTCCCAGAATCAGAGTCTTTTCCAATGAGTCAACTCTTCATATGAGGTGGCCAAAGTACTGGAGTTTCAGCTTTAGCATCATTACTTCCAAAGAAATCCCCGGGTTTATCTCCTTTAGAATGGACTGGTTGGATCTCCTTGCAGTCCAAGGGACTCTCAAGAGTCTTCTCCAACACCACAGTTCAAAAGCATCAATTCTTCGGTGCTCAGCCTTCTTCACAGTCCAGCTCTCACATCCATACATGACTACTGGAAAAACCATAGCCTTGACTAGATGGACCTTAGTTGGCAAAGTAATGTCTCTGCTTTTGAATATGCTATCTAGGTTGCTCATAACTTTTCTTCCAAGGAGTAAGCATCTTTTAATTTCATGGCTGCAATCACCATCGGAGTATCCCAAGTCATATGGGGCTTTTTTAATTAAAAGTGATTAAATATAAAATATTATAAATTCAGTGCCTTAGTTGAACTACCCACATTTCAAATGCTTAGAAAACTGCATGTAGTCAGTGGCTACTGTACTGACCAGCATAGTTACAGAATATTTGCATCATCACAGAACATTCTATTGAACAGTGCTGGTACGAAGGGACAGAAAAAAATGGATTGGGTTGTATCATCTTTATGCATCCCTAAGAGAAATTTTTTTTCATTCTTTTAACTGATTATTCCAATAGATATCAATCTGTACATAAACACTGGTGAGTATACTTTTTAACCAGTTATAAACTTGCCTGCTTTTTGCCATTAACCAACTATCTTCTTACTACTCATAATATCATGAGAGATATTATTAAATGTCTTGCTGAAATTCAAGTGCCTAGTGTCTATTGTAATGGACATCTGTAACTCTGCTGAAGGAATAAACAGAGGATAGAGGCTCTTCTGTCATGGTCACTGATCATTAAACCCATGCCAGTCCCTCCTGCCACCTTTTCCAAGTATGAATAAACTGTTACTAGAATTACATCTTTGCACCTCACAGTACTGTACTGCAGCTCAGATGGTGAAAAAAAAAAAAAAAAAAAAACCACCTGCAATGCCATATATCCAGGTTTGATCCCCTGGAGAAGGGAATGGCTACCCACTCCAGCATTTTCACCTGAGAAATCCCATGGACAGAGGAGCCTGGTGGACTACAGTCCATGGGGTCACGAAGAGTTGGAGCAACTATAACTCACAACAGAGCAACTAAGTGCGTATGTGCGTGCATGCGTGCGCATACACACACACACACACACACACAGAGTGTCATGTACAACCAGTGCCCTTCTGATCAATCTCCTTTCATTCATGAGTCCACAAAGATCACTGACAATATTCCAGTCATTTCTTTGCACCCATGTATATAATTTTTACATCCTAGATAATTTTAAATTCAGTTAAAATGAGATGTTCCCTGTGGATTTCAACTTTCTTCTCCATTAATGTTCTACTTAGTCAAGTTTGAAAATAATGATCCCTGACAGATTTTTCTCTTTCTTCCGTTAGCTTAGCCTTTCCTAATTTTTTTCTGCTATTGTTATGCCATTAAAACACCCTTCTTTACTCTTCTTCTGTAAACAAACTATGAGTAGAATTTTACTTCAGTTTACATTGTTTGGAGGAGTTTAATAAAAATTTGTAATCAATATCTAAATGTGCATTCAACAAAAATAGTTTTCTAGATGAATGCAAGATGAATAACTGAGCATTAAACAAAATACAGGGGCTTCCCTGGTGGCTCAGATGGCAAAGAATCCACCTGCAATGCGGAGGCCTGGATTCAGTCCCTGGATTGGGAAGATCCCCTGGAGGAGGGCATGGCAACCCACTCCAGTATTCTTGCCTGGAGAATCTCATGAACAAAGGAGCCTGGCAGGCTACATTCCATGGGGTCACAAGAGTCGGACACCACTGAGTGACTAAGCACAGCACAAACAAAATTCAAAGAATGAAGAGTATTCCTCCTCATGCTCAAAAACTCTTGGACATTTTAGTTTCATTCTTTTACAAGTGGTTGACCAGTTTTCCCAGCACCACTTGTTAAAGAGATTGTCTTTAATCCATTGTATATTCTTGCCTCCTCTGTCAAAGATAAGGTGTCCATAGGTGTCTGGATTTATCTCTGGGCTTTCTATTTTGTTCCATTGATCTATATTTCTGTTTTTGTACCAGTACCATACTGTCTTGATGACTGTGGCTTTGTAGTAGAGCCTGAAGTCAGGCAAGTTGATTCCTCCAGTTCCATTCTTCTTTCTCAAGATTACTTTGGCTATTTGAGGTTTTTTGTATTTCCATACAAATTATGAAATTATTTGTTCTAGCTCTGTGAAAAATACCGTTGGTAGCTTCATAGGGATTGCTTTGAATCTATACATTGCTTTGGGTAGTATACTCATTTTCACTATATTGATTCTTCCAATCCATGAACATGGTATCTTTCTCCATCTATTAGTGTCCTCTTTGATTTCTTTCACCAGTGTTTTATAGTTTTCTATATATAGGTCTTTAGTTTCTTTAGGTAGATATATTCCTATGTATTTCATTATTTTCATTGCAATGGTGAATGGAATTGTTTCCTTAATTTCTCTATTTTCTCATTATTAGTGTATAGGAATGCAAGAGATTTCTGTGTGTTGATCTTATATCCTGCAACTTTACTATATTCATTGATTAGCTCTAGTAATTTTCTGGTGGAGCTTTTAGGGTTTTCTATGTAGAGGATCATGTCATCTTCAAAGAGTGAGGGTTTTACTTCTTCTTTTCCAATTTGGATTCCTTTTATTTCTTTTTCTGCTCTGATTGCTGTGGCCAAAACTTCCAAAACTATGTTAAATAGTAATGGTGAAAGTGGGCACACTTGTCTTGTTCCTGATTTTAGGGGAAATGCTTTCAAGTTTTCACCATTGAGGATAATGTTTGCTGTGGGTTTGTCATATATGGCTTTATTATGTTGAGGTATGTTCCTTCTATTCCTGCTTTCTGGAGAGTTTTTATCATAAATGGATGTTAAATTTTGTCAAAGGCTTTACCACTTGTGTTATGGGGAGGGAGGTGGGAGGGGGGTTCATGTTTGGGAACACATGTAAGAATTAAAGATTTTAAATTTTTAAATAAATAAATAAATAAAATTGTAAAAATAAATAAAGAAAATGTATCTCAAAATAAGTATCTTAAAAAAAAAAAGAATGAAACTAGAGCACTTTCTAACACCATACACAAAAATAAACTCAAAATCAATTAAAGATCTAAACGTAAGACCAGAAACTATAAAACTCCTAGAGGAGAACATAGGCAAAACTCTCTCTGACATATATCACAGCAGGATCCTCTATGACCCACCTCCCAGAATATTGGAAATGAAAGCAAAAATAAACAAATGCAACCTAATTGAACTTAAAAGCTTCTGCACAACAAAAGAAACTATAAGCAAGGTGAAAAGACAGCCTTCAGAATGGGAGGCAAATAATAGCAAATGAAGCAATTGACAAACAACTAATCTCAAAAATATACAAGCAACTCCTGCAGCTCAATTCCAGAAAAATAAATGACCCAATCAAAAAATGGGCCAAAGAACTAAATAGACATTTCTCCAAAGAAGACATACAGATGGCTAACAAACACATGAAAAGATGCTCAACATCACTCATTATCAGAGAAATGCAAATCAAAACCACAATGAGGCACCATTTCATGCCAGTCAGAGTGGCTGCAATCCAAAAGTCTACAAGCAATAAATGCTGGAGAGGGTGTGGAGAAAAGGGAACCCTCCTACACTGTTGGTGGGAATGCAAACTAGTACAGCCACTATGGAGAACAGTGTGGAGATTCCTTAAAAAACTGGAAATAGAACTGCCATATGACCCAGCAATCCCACTGCTGGGCATACACACAGAGGAAACCAGAATTGAAAGAGACACATGTACCCTAATGTTCATCACAGCACTGTTTATAATAGGCAGGACATGGAAGCAACCTAGATGTCTATCAGCAGACGAATGGATAAGAAAGCTGTGGTACATATACACAATGGAGTATTACTCAGCCATTAAAAAGAATACATTTGAATCCATTCTAATGAGGTGGATGAAACTGGAACCTATTATACAGAGTGAAGTGAGCCAGAAAGAAAAATACCAATACAGTATACTAACACATATATATGGAATATAGAAAGATGGTAACGATAACCCTGTATGCGAGACAGCAAAAGAGACTCAGATGTACAGAACAGTCTTTTGGACTCTGTGGGAGAGGGCAAGGGTGGGATGATTTGGGAGACTGGTATTAAAACATGTATAATATCATATATGAAACGAGTCACCAGTCCAGGTTTGATGCATGATACTGGATGCTTGGGGCTGGTGCACTGAGATGACCCAGAGGGATGGTACGGGGAGGGAGGAGGGAGGGGGGTTCAGGATGGGGAACACGTGTATACCTGTGGTGGATTCATGTAGATGTATGGCAAAACCAATACAATATTGTAAAGTAATTAACCTCCAATTAAAATAAATAAACTTATATTAAAAAAAAGACCCTTGGACATTTTAAACATCACATATTTTTCTCTCTTGTCTCATATTCTCTTTGCATGTGCATCTGTTTCATTCCTTCTCACTGACTTTCTACACACCTTAGTAAGCAAGGCAGAGAAAAGATAGCTGCCCAGAACCCCCATGTTCCTATGCTATAGTTCCAGATACACAGACTCATTCTCTCACAAATCAATGTCTATTAAAGGTTGGATCAGATTTCCTTCCAACTTGTAACTTTCTGTTCCCAAGAGGTACAATCACATTGCATGAAGACGGCTGCCAGGAAGTTATGATCATGGCACGAGAAAAGTTTAAGGACACCGTTGTAAGATAGAAAGACATGCCCAATACATCTACTTTACCCCAATAAGTCTAAATTGGTAAGAGGGCACTCTTTGAATTGATGCCTTTTCTTTAAATCTTGATACCTTTACTTGTTTCCACTATTATAATTAGAAAGTTTCTTGAGAATTGTCAACCCTCTTGAGTCATCCTTTAGCTCAAAATGCTTTCAATGAGGATTTTTACATGTGAATTCTTGACTTTTGAGGTTCATATCTGACTCTGACCAAACTTCTCGACTGCTCTAAGAAAAATCAATAAATATCCCCCAAGGGCCCTGGTAAGTGCTAAGAAGGGGGACTTAGTTTCAGTAAGAATACAAAAGACAGCAGTATGTCAATAATTCGAACATTCAAAGGCTAGATCATAGATATATAAGCCTCACATGTCTTTGTGTAACCAATTCACCTCATAAAATTGATGGTTTAATAAAATCTAGCAATAGAAAACAATGATTAAGTATAAGTAAAAGTTATAAATGATAGATTCTGACTTCAATGATGCCTTTTTCTCCTATTTTAATGGAAATAATAGCAGGTATAAACTATTATGGAGCTCCAGTAACAAGCTTTCAGCCTACATGATAATGTTTCATATTCAAATTTACTACTTCTGCAAATTTCTTAGATTAATTAAACTTCCTAAAAGTAACTGAGGTAGAAAACTTTTTTTCTCACTGTTTTTCCTTAATTGCACATGTAATGAGGCAAAACCAAAACAGTGCACCTTTAAATGTGGTTTTTAATGAAGCATTTTCCACAGCTAAGGTACTAATGCTTTTGTTGTTATTACTGAGTATTGCTTTATGTTTAATACTTTCACAACCACAGAAACCTCCCTGATCAAAAAAACAAGATGCTCATTGATAATCTTTTGCAAACTAAACTTGAATTAGGATAGCCAGGCTACTGGATAATATATTAGAATATGCTCATTTTATACAGTAATCATGTCACTAAATTACATAAATGAATATACTAGGTACTTGACAATTTTTACTCTCAATGGAAGCTACTTATTTAAGATAATATATTGTGAGCTTTTAAAAAAGTATGTGGTAACTGATTTCTATTATGGAAGTTAATGTTTTTATTTAATCTTTTCCTGAAGGCACTTAGAATTATAACCACATTAGCACTCATTCAATCAGCAATGTGGGAGGCTTCATTTGCCAAAGTTGAAAATAGCATGTTAAAGTGAGTAAAATTGTCAACTTTACAGTAGTATGCTAGAGCTGGCTCGTACTGGCTCAAGTGCCAACTACTACATATGAACTTTATAATCTGGTTGTTAAACACAACCACTATTAAAACTTAAAGTACATAAATACTCAACAAAGGAGGAAAAGAAGGAAACTTCCTTAACTTGATAAAGGGCATCTATGAATATTCTATAATTCACATCATACTTAATGATGACAGACTGAATTTTTCCCTCTAAGATCAAGAACAAGACAAGGCTACTTGCTCTCATCACTTCTATTCAATATTGTACTGGAGATTTAACAGGGCAATTTGGCAAGAAAAAGAAATAAAAAGATTCAACTTGGAAAAGAAGTAAAACTATCTCCATCTGCAGATGACACAATACGATATATAAAAAATCTTAAGGAACACACTTATACACACACAGATACACAAGGAGAACTGATAAACAAGTTATGTAAGGTTGAAGGATAGAAATTATGCACAAAAATAATTGTATTTTTATACACTAGGCAATGAGCAATCCTAAAATAAATAGCATCAAAAGGAAAAACTTAGGAAAAAATTTAACAAAAGAAGTGTTTAAGACTTGTTCAATGAAAGCTACAAAACATGGTAGAAAGAAATTAAAGACCTAAGTGAACATGAAGATATTCTGTTCATGGTTTAGAAGACATGATATTTTTTAACTGACAATACTATCTAAACTGAGCTACAGTCTCAACATAACCTCTATCAAAATCTATACAGTGAAAAATTAACTTTACCTAAAAAGTGGTCACTATGACTTTTCCGGTAGTCATGTACGATTGTGGAAGTTGGACCATAAAGAAAGCTGAGCACCGAAGAATTGATGCTTTTGAACTGTGGTGTTGGAGAAGACTCTTGAGAGTCCCTTGGACTGCAAGGAGATCAAACCAGTCAGTCTTAAAGGAAATCAGTCCTGAATATTCATTGGAAGGACTGATACTGAAGCTGAAACTCTATTACTTTGGCCACCTGCTGCAAAGAACTGACTCACTGGAAAAGGCCCTGATGCTGGGAAAGATTGAAGGTGGGAAGAGAAGGGGACTACAGAGGATGAGATGGTTGGATGGCATCACCAATTTTATGGACATGAGTTTGACAAGCTCTGGGAGTTGGTGATGGACAGGTAAGTCTGGTGTACTGCAGTCCATGGGGTCACAAAGAGTCGGACACGACTGAGCGACTGAACTGAAGTGAAAAAGTGGTCTTGTCTCTGCTCTTAGGTACTAGAAGGTGATCTCTAGGTCCTTGCAATACCCTGCCTGATAGGAGTGTTGCCTGGGGCATTAATCACTGAATAAGGAGTGTTGCCTGGGGCTTTAATCACTGAAAAATCTAACTCTGTAATTTACAATGAGAACTTTGGGATATTCCTTATCAGTTTTAACTTCTGGAGGAAATAATACTTAAAGTATAGGCTGCATTTCCATGAGGGGATGGAGATTAAAAATCAGTCATGTGAGGAACATATGATCAAGCCCCAATAAAAACTCTAGACACCAAAAGCTCAGGTAAGCTTACCAGGTTAGGAATTTTGAGGGTTTTGAATACAGTTACACATCAAGGCTGAAAGGAGGTAATACCACCCAAGATTTCACAAGAAAAGACAACAAGAAGCTTCATGTTTGGATACTCCCCAGCCTTCATCTTATGCAAATTTTCTTTCAGCTTGTTCTAATTTGTGTCTTTTGCTATAACTATAATCGTAAGTATAGTGCTTTCATGAATTCTGTGAGTTGTTCTACTGAATTATCAAACCTGAAGATGGTTGTAAGACTCCTCAAGCTTATAGCCAACTAGTCTGATGCTCGGGAAGGTATTTATGCGTATTTTATATGTATGCTGGATTTATTACATCATTGTTTGGTAATGAAGATCTCTTCCCAACTCCATGTGCAATGATTCACATTGGTACCTTGAAATTTCACCATGTTCAATTCTCAATTGATCATCAGAGTATTTATATAATAGAAAACATCAAAAGCTATAAATCGGGGTTTAATCATTTGGCTTATAGTGAAACTATTAATAATACAGATTAAACATAAAATTTTATTGTATGTATTGTCACTTAATTGTGATTAGCACAGAGTTGAAAAAATATTCTTCCAGTATTTGAAAATTATTATAAAATTCAGCAAAGAAATTGCTGACATCATTGAACAAAAAAGTAAAGTTCCAGCATATGTCCTCATTGTTTCACCTCCATATCACTTATTATTGTAAATTAAAGTATCAACCAAATTTCATGTCAGAACCACACTTATTCATCAATTGCAACCATAACTTGGCTATTGATACAAGAATTTGAAGGGGGGAAATAGACAAGAACATTCTGCAGAAATCAGTTGGCTGTATAGAATTTACAATAAAAAGTACTGTATAGTTTATTATTATTTGTAAATTGTGTGGTAGACTTCTCTTATGTCAGTAAAACATGTAATAAACTTGAGTAGATATCTATATGCACACTCTTTTCTTTGAGATCCATTTATTGATTCACTTCAGTTCAGTTCAGTCGCTCAGTCGTGTCTGACTGTTTGCAACCCCATGGACTGCAGCACATCAGGCTTCCCTGTCCATCACTAACTCCCAGAGCTTGTCAAACTTATGTCCATTGAATCAGTGATGCCATCCAACCATCTTATCCTCTGTCATCCCCTTCTCCTCCCACCTTCAATCTTTCCCAGCATCAGGGTCTTTTCCAATGAGTCAGGTCTTTGCATTAGGTGGCCAAAGGAATGGAGTTTCAGCTTCAGCATCAGTCCTTCCAAAGAATATTCAGGACTGATCTCCTTTAGGATGGACTTGTTGGACCTCCTTGCAGTCCAAGGGACTCTCAAGAATCTTCTCCAACACCACAGTTCAAAAGCATCAATTCTTCGGTGCTCAGCTTTCTTTATAGTCCAAATCTCACATCCATACATGACTACTGGAAAAACCATAGCCTTGACTAGACAGACCTTTGTTGGCAAAGTAATGTCTCTGCTTTTTAACATTCTGTCTAGGTTGGTCATAACTTTTCTTCCAAGGAGTAAGCATCTTTTAATTTCATGGCTGCAGCCATCATCTGCAGTGATTTGGGAGCCCCGAAAAATAAAGTCTGACACTGTTTCCACTGTTTCCCCATCTATTTCCCACGAAGTGATGGGACCAGATGCCATGATCTTTGTTTTTTAAATGTTGAGTTTTAAGGCAGTATGTTCACTCTCTTCTTTCACTCTCATCAAGAGGTTCTTTAGTTCTTCTTCACTTTCTGCCATATTGGTGGTGTCATATGCATATCTGAGGCAGATTGATATTGATATTCTCCTGGCAAACTTGATGACAGCTTGTGCTTCAACCAGCCCAGCATTTTACATGATGTACTCTGCATATAAGTCAATTAAGCAGGGGGACAATATACAGCCTTGATGTACTCCTTTCCCAATTTGGAACTAGTCTGTTGTTCCATGTCTGGTTCTAACTGTTGCTTCTTGACCTGCATACAGATTTCTCAAGAGGCAGGTAAGGTGGCCTGGTATTCCCATCTCTTTAAGAATTTTCCACAGCTTGTTGTGATCTACACAATCAAAGGCTTTGGCATAATCAATAAAGCAGAAGTACATATTTTTTTTTCTGGTATTCTCTTGCTTTTTCTATGATCCAATGGATGTTGGCAATTTGATCTCTGGTTCCTCTGCCTTTTCTAAATCCAGCTTGAACATCTGGAAGTTCACGGTTCATATATTTTGAAGCCTGGCTTGGAGAATTTTGAGCATTACTTTGCTAGTGTGTGAGATGAGTGCAATTGTGTGGTAGTTTGAACATTCTTTGGCATTGTCGTTCTTTGGGATTGGAATGAAAACTGACCTTTTCCAGTCCTGTGGCCATGCTGAGTTTTCCAAGTTTGCTGGCATATTGCGTGCAGCACTTTCACAGCATCATCTTTCAGGATTTGAAATAGCTCAACTGGAATTCCATCACCTCCACTAGCTTTGTTCAGTGATACTTCCTAAGGCCCACTTGACTTTGCACTCCTGTCTGGCTCTAGGTGATTGATTCACTTAGCAGCACACTACCAATTTTAGTGTTATTATCCTTGAGGAAACAGGCATAGTCATTTGACAAACAACTGTACAGTAAATCTAATTACACGATTGGTTTTGATAAATTCTAGACATAGAAATGAGGCTGACAACTAGAAAAGTATAAAGGTCACCATTATTTCATAAAAAATGATATGGACCAGTTCTGCAATGACCCTAGCCTACTCTTTATAGACATACTGAAGGTTTCTTTGCTGCTTAAACATGTGCACTTGGCATATGTGCTTCAATTAAAAGGACTGTTGTATCTCTTTTAGCCGCTCAGACACTCCAAAGTACCACTCAACCTTTGCAGAAACCCAAGATGAGTGAGTCATAAATATCTTAGGGCATTTCTGAAATCTCTTAACTCATTTCTCTTAGCTCTTGCTCAGTCACTATTCTGACCTAACTCAAAACTTTCTCTACCAGTCACCAGCAGGCCAGAATCAGCCACAGGACCTCCCCAGGGCACTGCAGCCAGTTGCTGCTGAACCTCCCATGCCTACTCATCAGTGGTCCATCACCAGTCCCAAACCACAAAGCTCAGGAGTCAGTCATCCTGGGATCTAATCCTGCTTATTAGCAGGCTGGCAGCAACCCTAGGACTACCCAGGCCAGGTAGGAAACTACACCACAACCAGCCCTGCCCACCCACGACTGGCAACTTCCACACACGGGAAGAGCCAGCAACAAACAGAAAGAAGACGAGCCTCTCTTACCATCACTTTCACGGTAGTGGGCCCCATCACAACAGAAGGGTCCATTCAGCCCACTTAGGAGGCACTCCTAAATCATATAGTTCTGGTGACCAGAAGGGAGTGTGCTGCCAAGTCCCCTGTGACATCTCCCACATAACCACTTCTGCAAGATGGGAAAACATAATCAACCTACTTCATACATACAAATAACAGAATTAGGCAAAATGAGGCAACAAAAGAATATTTTCCAAGCAAAGAAACAAGATAAAAAACCCCAAAAGAAGAACTAAATGAAATGGAGATACTATTTGAG
Source organism: Budorcas taxicolor (assembly GCF_023091745.1). Lineage (NCBI taxonomy): Eukaryota > Metazoa > Chordata > Mammalia > Artiodactyla > Bovidae > Budorcas > Budorcas taxicolor. The sequence continues at coordinate 38,390,760 of NC_068910.1, forward strand.
GCAATCTACAGATTCAATGCAATCCATATGAAAATATCAACAGCATTTTCCACAGAACTAGAGAAAATAATTATAAAATTTAAATAGAACCACAAAAGACCGAGAATAGCCAAAACAAACTTGAGAAAGAAGAACACAGTTAGAGGAATCATGCTCCCTTATTTCAAACTATTCTAAAAAAAGCTATGGTAATCAAAACAGTATGGTGCTGGCATAAAAACAGACACAATGGTCAATGGAACTGAATAGAGAGCCCAGAAATGAACCCACAATTAAATGGGCAATTAAGGAACAACAAAGGAAAAGACAGCCTCTTCAATAAATGGTATTTGCAAAACTAGACTGTTTCATGCAAAATATCCAAACAGAATTTACTCTCACACATTTTGTACATTTATATAGAGAAATAAACTTGAAATGGATTAAAGCTTAAAGGTAAGTCCTGAAACCATAAAACTTTCAGAAGAAAACACAGGCAATATGCTTTGACATCAGTCTTAGAAGTAAGTTTGGTTGTTTTTTTGTTTTTTTTTTGTTTTTTTGTTTTTTGTTGTTCTGTCTCTTCTTTCTTCTCCTAAAGCAAAAATCAACAAATAGGACTACATCAAACTAAAAAGCTTTCACACAATGAAAGAAACCATCAACAAAAATGAAAAGGCCAACTACTGAATGGGAGAAGATATCTTCAAATGATATATCTAATAAGGAGTTAATATCCAAAATATACAAAGAACTCATACAATTCCACATCAAAAAAATAAACAAACAATGGACAGAGGACCTGAATAGGTATTTTTCCGAAGAAGACATACAAATGGCCAACAGACGTATAAAAAGACACTCAAAATCATCTGGGAAATGAAATCAAAGCACAGTGAGATATCACACCTCATACCTATCAGACTGGCTATTATAAAAAATATGACAAATAGCAAGTATCCGTTAGAATGTAAAGAAAAGTAAACACTTGCATACTGTTGGTGGGAAAGTAAATTGGTATATTTACTGTGGAAAACAGTATGCATGAGCCTCAAAAAATTAAAAATAGAACTACCATACAACCCAGCAATTTTACTTCTCAGTATTTTTCCAAAGGGGCTTCCCAGGTAGTTCAGTGGTAAAGAATCCTCCTGCCAATGCAGGTTTGATTCCTGAGTAGGGAAGACCCCTGGAGAAGGAAAGCACAACCCACTCCAGTATTCTTGAATGGGAAATCTCATGGACAGAGGAGCCTGGCAGGCTACAGTCTATGGGGTCACAAAGAGTTGGACAGAATTTTGTGACTTAAACAACAATAATCCTAACTCTTGGACTAGAATATATTCTAATGTCCACTGCACTTGACTTAATTCTCTATAGGATACCAGGGCATGAACTTGCCCTTCTGGTTTTCCCTTTCTAGAATTCATACCTATCAGCTTTTCTTAAAGTGTAAACCCTACTTGACTAAACTTCTCTGATGCATTTGTAAGCATTCCCAAGGTCTAGGGTTTTCTCTCATTTCCACCAAACAATATTTATTTGAATATCATTTTTAAAAGGATTCAGAAAACTGCCTCTTACTCTGTTCTTGTGTAATTCTCTATTCCAACCTAGAATGCCATCATTTGTCTATTTCAGTTTTCAAAGCAGAGTTTAGCTTTTTGAAAGAGAAAAAAATGAAAAAATACTATACCTTGGAATCATCTATTCTTTGCTTTCCTTCCTACTTAAATAAAGATGAAATACATGTCTTTCTCCTGTAGTTGATAAAACTTTTTTTCTATTCCTCTATTCCTATTCCTATTTAATCCTTTATACCTTTTTTCTTGACTTAACCCAACCCTTGTCCTTACTTCTTCTTTGAAACAACATGATGCTACTTTATATACTACTTGTCTCCTAAGGATTTCATATTAATTCGTTATTAATAAATATTTAGTTTTCTTATCCTTTAAGCAGAAAATAGTTCAGATTGTCCTCAAAGTAGAGGGATACCCTTAGAAAGGGGAAAATTCCAACTGTAAATGGAAACCAAAAAAGTTTTTGTTTTGTCGAAGATCACAGAGCTTTCAAACTGAGATTATTAGCAACCTGCAGAGGTTAAAATCAAAGAAATGTGATAGAAACAAGGAAGAGGGGGGAAAAAAAAACCTAAAGTTTCTAGAACATGAAAAAGCTTGTATGGCTTGGATTTTCACCTGATAAGCAAGTAAAAGACTATTTTAATACATTCACTTATTGACATTTAGAAGCATCCATCTTCATGTATGACATTAGACGCACATAATAAGATTAGTATTTAGAGATTGTTATGAGAATAGGTCAAGTTAGTCATAAGTATATTTTCATTCTGGTTCACTGTATTTTCTGCCACTGCATTTTACAAGGCAATGTGTACTGGCTTTAAGAAAATGTAGCAGTGTGGGTACTGCCTTGATCTTTTATCTCATTTTTTCCCTCATCTGGAGATAATCATCATAAACAGGGAGCATAGTGCAATTAGACATTATGGGAAAGCAAAAGTTCTGTTGGGATAGTCAAGAGAGAGGATAAATTGAAATTCACCTCAATTTATAAAATTTTCAGAAGTTCTTTCAAAGAGTCTTTAAAAAGACCTTGCTAGAAATGCTACATTATATTCATGCCACCACCCATAAGATAACTTAATCAGCAATGAAAACTAGCTTCCCAGGACAAGAAGAGCATGGTATGCCTCAAAATCTGGCCTGTTCATCAAGAGTCATTTCACTGCCACGTCATTCAGGAAGCTGACAATGAATATGGCTGTAGATATGATCTTTCCTTAAGAACACATCTATAGCACTTTTACGGCACTTTAACCACAGGCATCAAAGGCCTAAAATGTTTGGGTGGGGAGAAAGTTCCCAAGTCAAGTGATTCTAATCAATCAACCTGGATAAGTCTATAGGGAATGTTAGAAACTGCTGCTGAGTACAACATAAAAGTTTGGGACCTTTACCACTCATCCAAATCATTAGGAGATCTTTAGATCTGGGTAGCCTATATGTTTTTAAGAGCTGCTCAAGCAAGACCAGGGAGCAGAAATTGTTGAAGCAGGGGCTACCACTTTTCTTCACAATCAATCCTCAAATATCAATGCTATTTGATATTTATAATTGTATGCATTAATTACTTTAATATTGAAGGAGGAAACAGAACAGACTCTATCTTGAAAGCAGGACTCCATCTTGGGCTGGACTGTGGACTTTGAGCTATATGCCCAGTATCTATGGAAACGACATACCAACTGGAAAACCAGAGCCCCCCCCTCCCCATGGAAGAGCCCCAGGGCTCATACCTAGACTCTCTGTCACCTAAAAGAATATCCTAATTATCTGTGCAAATGAATAGAATCATAAATTCTATTATGCTTATTGGGGTATGACCACAGGCCTATTGATAATTGTCCACTGTTAACTACCTAGGCTTGAGGCACATGAATCACAGGTTAACTTTGATTGTATCTTTCTTTTCCTTTGTTCAGACTAATTTCAGGGAATTTGGGGAGGTGGGTTTGGGCACGTACACTTAGGGTATATAAGGTTTTCACAAAAACTGGTCTGGGTCCTTGGCTAAGAGAAGACTCTGCCTTGGCCCTGCTGGTGTAATAAACTGCACTCCACTATCTGCATTGTCCTTCTGAGTGAGTTTGTTTCCTGGAACGTGTGGCTACAATATGTGTTAAAGAACAAAAATCCCTCCAAGTTTTTCTAATGTACAGCCAAACTTCAAAACTATTCAATAAATGTGGTTGCTTAGGGTATTAGGTACCCCTTAATCATAGGATACCTGTTAATTTCTCCCCAAACTTTCACAGGGAATAGCTGGTTTACATTTATTTTCTCTCTTAATGAGAAACAAGTGGTTTTTTTGTTTGTTTGTTTTTTGTACTGCTGCAGAATACACAGAATTGTCACTTAGGTTTCCCAATTCACAGAGCTGATTATGGAATCAGTACTTTTGGCAGTTCTAGCATATGTCCTACAGTTCCTCTGGGAAGTTTGGGGACATACAATACACTGATGCTTACCACATATGGCTATATGGTCAGAAGTCTTTATCTACTCTGTTTTACTAAGATCAGGAGGTAGTCTTTTGTCTCTGTATCCCCAGTCCAAATAAGACATGCCATGTAATTTTCAATCCTTAACTGTTTGATAAGTAAATCAATAATAAATTTTAAGACATAGAAAATTAGTGATTATGCATTGCACTTCCTTGCACACTCCAGAGTACCTAATATAACCAATTTGTTGCTTGTTTAAGAACTATAAGACACAGAAAAAGGCTAATTATTATTTTATTATTTAAAATGTCTTTGGGAAAGAGATACCCTTGATCAGATCAGAAGTCCTGAAATTTTTTAATTATAGACTCTCTAAGAATCTGATAAATGCTTTGCACCTTTTTCCATAGCCCCCATACCCTCCAAAGTGTACAAACATTTTAAGAGGATCTTCAGTTTAAGTCCCCCATAAGCCATCATGAGCTTATGGGTCACTAGACAAAGAAGTGAAATAGAATCTACAATTTTTAAAAAACTCCCTGCAACAAAAGTGCCAGACCAGACTTCTCAGCTTCACTAGGAAATTCTACCAAACATACAAAGAAGAAATTATACCTATCCTTCTCCAGATACTCCAAAATACTGAAGAGGAGGAAACACTCCCAAATTCTTTCTATGAGGTCACTGTCACCCTGACACAAAAAATAGACAAAGACATACCAGAAAATAAAATTACAGGCCAATATCTTTGATGAACATAGATGTAAAAATCCTCCAAAAAAAATTAACAAACCAAATTCAACAATACATAATAAGGCTCATATGCCACAATCAAATTGGATTCATTCCAGGACCACAAGCATGGTTCAACATATGCAAATCTGCCAATTTGATACACCACAGTAACAAAAGGAAAGACAAAAACTACATGGTCATTTCAACAGGTGAAGAAAAGCATTTGACAAAATTCAATGTCCACTCATGATTAAAAAAGGAACTCTCACCAAAATGGGTATAGGGGGACATATTTTAACATAATAAAAGCGATTTATGACAAACCCACAGTCAACATTAATACTCAACAGTGAAAAGCTGAGAGCTGCCCCACTAAATTCAAGAATAAGATAAGAATGGTCACTCTCACCATTTCTATTCAACATAGTATAGCAATAAGATTAGACAAAGAAATGAAAGGTATTCAAATTGGAAGGAAAAAGGTAAAACTGTCACTGTTTGTAGACAACAAGGTATACTATGCAGAGAACTCTAAAGTATCCACACAAAAACAATTAGAACTAATAAATGAATTCAGCACAGGAAACAATACACAAAAATCTGTTGCATTTCTTTACGTTAACAATGAACTATCGGGAAGAGAAACTTAAAAAACAATTCCATTCAAAACTGTATCCAAAAAAAAAAAAAAACCCTAGGAATAAACTTCACCAAGGAGATGAAATACCTATGTACTAAAGACTATAAAACATTGACAAAGAACGTTGAAGATGATTCAAAGAAATGGAAAGATATCCATGCTCTTGGTTTGGAAGAGTTAATATTGTTAAAATGGCCACAGGACCCAAAGTAATCTACAGATTTCATGCAATCTCTATCAAAATACTCATGATATCCTTCATAGAACTAGAATGAATAAACATAAAATTTATATGAAACCACAAAAGACACAGAATCGCCAAAGCAATCCTGAGGAGAAAGGACAAAGCTGGAGGCATAATTCTTCCAGGCTTTAAACCATACTACAAAGCTACAGTAATCAAAACAGTATGGTACTATCACAAAACAGGCATATGGATCAATGGAACAGAATTGAGAGCCCAGAAATATTACCCACACACATATGGTCAAGTAATCTACAACAAAGGAGGTGAGAATATACCATGAAAAAAAGACAGTCTCTTCAGCATTAGGAAAGCTGCATATAAATTGAAGAAAGTAGAACACTCCTTCATATTAGATACAAAAGTAAACTCAAAACAATTTAAAGACCTAAATATAAGCATGACGCCATAAGACTCTTAGAAGAGAATGTATGCAAAACACTCTTAAACACAAAACACAGCAACATTTTAAGTCAATTTCCCAAGGCAAAATAAATAAAAGCAAAAATAAACAAATGAGACCTAATTAAAAGCTTTTAGGCAGCAAAGGAAATCATTAACAAAACGTAAAGACAGCCTACAAAACGGGAAGAAATATTTGCAAATGATGAGACCAATAATGGGCTAAATTTCAAAAGATAAAAGCAACTTATACAACTCAATAACAAAGAAATAGGCAACCCAATCAAAAAACGGTCAGAGGTTCTAAATAGACATTTCTCCAAAGGCATACAGATGGTTGACAGGCACTTGAAAAGATGCTCAACAAGACAAGTTATTAGAGAAATGCAAATCAAAAAGACAATGAGGTATTACCTCACACTGATCAAAATGGCTTTCATCAAAAAGTCTACTAAAAATATATGCTGGAGAGAGTATGGAGAAAGGAGAACCTTCCTATACTGTTGGTGGGAATGTAAATTGGTTCAGCCACTACGGAAAACAGCACAGAGATTCCCTAAAAAATAAAAATAGAGCTACCAGATGATCTAGCAATCCCAATCCGGGGTATATATCCAGGAAAAACAAAAACTGTAAGTTGAAATGATACATCCACTTTATTGTTTATAGCAGCACTACTATTACAACAGCCAAGAAGTGGAAACAATCCAGGTGTCAAAGTGCCCATCAACAGATAATAGGCTTAAGAAGATGTGACATGTATAAATATATATGCCATAAAAAGGAAATTTTGCCATTTCCAGCAACATGGATGGACCTAGAAAATATTATATTAATGAAGTAAATCAGAAAGAGAAAAACAAATTCTATATAATATCACTTACATATGAAATCTCATATACAAAATAGCAGCAGACTCACAGAAACAGAAAACAAATTTATAATTACCAAAGATTAGAGGGAGGAAGGGAGGGACAAATTAGGTATATAGGATTAACAGATAAAACTACTATACATAAAATAGGTAAGCAACAAGAATTTACTGTGTGGCACAGGGAATTATATTCAATAACTTGTAATAACATACAGTGAAATATAATCTGAAAAAAAAATGAATCACTATGCTATATGCCTGAAACTAATGTAACACTGTAAATCAAGTATCCTTGAGCTAAAAAAAAGAATGACTAAGTTAGGTCATCTCAAAGAATTTCTAGCTCTAAAAAGACCCATGATCCCAAACAAAGGATGGCCACACTTGCCAATATCAAGTCCCAACAGGAACTCAAAGATTCAGCCATAGAAATATGAAAAGCAATAGTTTCCAAGACAAAACCTTCTATGACAAAGTTTGGGACTCTGTGGAAGTGTCATTCTGCAAATAAAGGTTATTTATGTCCCCAGGCCTGGATCAGCTGTTGGTACAAGGCTGGTAGAGGAAAAGCATGTTTGCCTCAGGAGTTTATTGCAGGCAAATTACCACTGGAAAATACTGCTGGGAAAATGCTGACCAAAGAGCATCTATATTTACACAGCAACATATTCATTAAAGCAGAAAATGCCCACTAAATTTAGACAGATGCTAAGTGCCAGATTCAAGAACAGACCAATGCAGAAAAGTTGGTTCAAATTCAGGAATAAGTTGGGTTCCATGGCAATAACTTTTCCAAGGTGACCCTGACTATAAGAATATCAAGTATATCTCACATGAAGAAAGTTTTGTTTTTTCCTTGGAAACATAATGAGAAAGTCAGACGGTAGGAATCTGATCAAGAACAATAGCCATTATGTCTGTACAGTGAGTTCAATTTTGACATTCCAATGCATCCCAATGAGGATAATCATTTAGTAGCTTACAGTCTGTATTATTTTGACATAAAATGTGACCTAATGGCATACACAAGCCCACTTTATGAAAGAAGGTAGTTTTCTTTGTATAAAAACTAGTTGAACTTAGATTTGAGAATATGTAGAGATAAGGGAGGACTGGTGTATCTCCATTCTTATATAAGTTAGGCCCAAGGAAGAAAAGGTAACTTTTTCAAGGTTATAAAATTAAGTGAGAAAGTTTCAAAGTCTAATTCATCAAACTCTTCTTACTCATATTGTGATTCTCAGTGCAGTTGCAGAAGCAGCATCTGCTTGCTTGTTAGAAATGCATGATTTCAGATTCCAAGCCAGATCGGTTGAAACTTATTCCACATCCTAACAAGAGCCACAGTGATCTGTATACATTAAATGATGTGTATGTTTGAGAAGTGCTGTACCAAACAATGTGGTCTCCCTTAATGCAGTCACGTTCTTATTGTTCTGAAGACAGTTTGAGAAGCAGGACTGAGGAAAAGAATATTTATTTGAGAGATGAAAGGAGAAGTGGTAAAAATGTATCATTTGGAAAGCTCTAGACGCTTTCAGAGGATGCTGAAAGATAGGAGACAAAGTGAATTATGGGAGACTTGGACCCTGAGAGAACCACTATCTTGGAAGCAAATAAGAAGAAAATTCTGGAGCTGGAAGAGGAAAGAAAAATTGAAGGACAGGACTAAAAGTAAATATGGTTTTCTTTTCAGTTTCCTTTAATAATACGTCTGTAAATAATATAAATGCATTTCAATACTGCTGCTGCTAAGTTGCTTCAGTCGTGTCCAACTCTGTGCGACCCCATAGACGGCAGCCCACCAGGCTCCCCCATCCCTGGGATTCTCCAGGCAAGAACACTGGAGTGGGTTGCCATTTCCTTCTCCAATGCACGAAAGTGAAAAGTGAAAGTGAAGTCGCTTAGTCATGTCCAACTCTTAGAGACCTCATGGACTGCAGCCTCCCAGGCTCCTCCATCCATGGGATTTTCCAGGCAAGAGTACTGGAGTGGGGTGCCATTGCCTTCTCCACATTTCAATACTAGCCTTTAAGAAAAAACTAATAAGAGAGGTGAATACCTATGCCTACTTACTTATAATCCAAGTCACTCCAAAGCACAATCAATCAGCTTTTTCCTGGGACTTGTAACTGATATTTGTAATGATGACCCTATAGCACCTAAAATCCAGAGAGGAATTCATCTGACTTTTGTGTTCAGTGTAATTTCAGTTTTGAGCAAGTTTTACTTCATTCTATTCTTGAAAAACAGATAGTTAATATGTGATGGCTTCATTTATTTTTAGCTTGTTAAAATCCTAAAAGCTGAACTACTCCCATAACTATCCTCAAGGTATGAGGGATCTTAAAGTCACATGGGTAAGTAATGTGTGATATCTCTCTGCTCATTCCTGAGTCCCAGAACTGAGAGGAATGCTTGACATCGAATAGGTACTCAGTAAACATCTGCACAATGAATGAGCAAATTCCTGGCGAGTGGTCTTCCTTCCAACTTCTCCTGAACTGGAAACTCAGAGGTATGTTACTGAGTAGGAAGGTATGCTTATTAGATAGTCTTTCCTGACACTCCATAAAATTCTACTTTCCTGCAATTCACATCTAATCACTTTGATTCAGAGGAGAGCAAATCTGCATCTTCTTCTACATGACTACCCCTCAGCTATAAGCAAGTACAGTGCTCTTCCAATCTACACATATATTACTTTGGGATTATTTTCATTTCTATACATAATACATTTGATTCATGATAGATAAAAATTCACAATCAACTTTAGCCACAGTCCTCTATGCCTCCTTTATAACTGTATCAAAAATTGATAGAATTCATATTCAAATCACAATCAAGGAGTTTAGGGGAGGTTGGGTTTCATGATGAATAGGTTCTATTTGTTCTGTATATAAGACAATGGGGGCAGAGGACAAGGATGAATCATCAATGGAAAAATATTAAGATTTTTATCATAAAAGGCTGCCTAGCCTATTCATCTCTCCTTTCTCCTCCTACTCCTTCAGGTACAGTTACAAAGAACCTCACTGGTTCCAGTTCTCTGAGTTCAGTTTTCAGGGAGGCATATTATGATTGATTTCATCAAGGACTAACAAAAAAGAAAATCCCACTGCCTCTCCCCATGGTGTCAACTTGCTCTCACTCTAGCTCAGTTCAGTTGAGTTCAGTCACTCAGTTGTCTCCGACTCTTTGCGACCTCATGGACTGCAGCATGCCAGGCTTCCCTTGTCCATCACCAACTCCTGGAGCCAACTCAAACTCATGTCCATCCTATTGGTGATGCCATCCATCCAACCATCTCATCCTTTGTCATGTCCTTCTGCTCCCGCCTTCAATCTTTCCCAGCATCAGGGTCTTTTCCAACGAGTCAGTTCTTCCCATCAGATGGCCAAAGTAATGGAGTTTCAGCTTCAGTTATCAGTCTTTTCAATGAACATTCAGGACTGATTTCCTTTAGGATGGACTGGTCTGATCTCCTTGCAGTCCAAGAGACTCTCAAGAGTCTTCTCCAACACCACAGTTCAAAAGCATCAATTCTTCGGTGCTCAGCTTTCTTTATACTCCAACTCTTACATCCATACAGGACTACTGGAAAAACCATAGCCTTGACTAGACAGACCTTTGTTGGTAAAGTAATGTTTCTGCTTTTTAAAACTCTATCTAGGTTAATCATAACTTTTCTTCCAAGGAGCAAGCATCTTTTAATTTCATGGCTGCAGTCACCATCTGCAGTGATTTGGGAGCCCCCAAATTAAAGTCTGCCACTGTTTCCACTGTTTCCCCATCTATTTGCCATGAGATGATGAGACCGGATGCCATGATCTTAGTTTTCTGAGGCTCCATTTATTCCAGCAGACAGGTTCTTGACCTTTGTAGGCCTATAAAACACTTAGCATTTGCCTAACAACTCAAGCAAAGGCGTTTCACCTAAGGACCTGAGCACTATGAGAGAAAAGAGAATCGCAAGTGTGCTCTGGGGGGATTTCAAAACAAATCTGTGAAAAAGTGGAGGAGGATGAAAAGGGGAAAGAAAAAAAGCAAGGGAGGGAACGAAGTGGTGAAAAGAGCAGAAATAAATAGATAGGATGTGAATGGAGGGGGGAGTGAAAGTGGAGAGGTTTAAGAGAGTAATGAAGGGGTGAAGGAATAGGAGGTAAGTCTGAGGAAAGGATGGAGAGTGATGACACCTCCTGTAGAGACAGGAGAGGCATACAGCATATGACTATTTTACTTTCTTACTATGGCACTCACAAATTACCTAATCTGGAGGCCAACTTAAAAAAAAAAAAAAAAAAAACAGTCATCTCCAAGGATGGAGGGGATGGTGAATGGAGAAATCTGTACCATTTTCCAACCTTCTGCATGTAATCAACACTGTCAGAGAATGAAGAAGTGGATTTGGAAAATTCATAGTCCTAAATGGCACTGACTATTGGAAGACCAGAAATCAGGATCCACATAAATCATCTATCTAACCTTTCATTTTATAGGTAAGGACTTAGAGAACGGAAGTTTCTCAATTCAGCTAGCCCCTGATTGGTACCAGAGTTGAGATAATAAATGCCTCAGCAGAAAAGCTATTTGTTGTCAGAATTTACAGTCTTTTCCTAGCCAATTTGAAAATGACAAAAGCTATAGGCCAAACCTACATAAAAATTCCTTTAGAAAATAAACTATGGCCACATATTGTGACTAACTTATTGCTGTGTAGAACTAGATGCTCCCCTCTAACAGTTGTGATAGAGCACATAGATAAAAAGAACCAGCACCACCATCCCTTTTTCCTGTATTCCTAAGCCTGCAGAATTATCACATCAAATGAGGAACCAAATCAGAGGTGGAAATAGTCCTATAATAAGCAATAATTTCCCCTTCCCTGATCTTAAGTTAGCCAGCTAACCATTATATCTTCTAAATATGATGCCTCAGCAGGAATCAGCTAATCATACTTTTCTTTTTTTCCCCACCTCAAGATAAGCAGCTCTGCACTATGCTAGGAAATCTCACTTTGCTCTATTCAGGGAAATTAAGGTCAGATGAAATATAAACCTCCTTTGGCACATTAAAAAAATTTTTTTATGCTAAGTTTAATCACAAGGTTTAATATCAGCATTTCCACATGCAGGTATAGCTCCTACCCACACCTCTGCACAAACATTTCTTTTAATCTAATCTGAAATCTCCAAATGCCGAATTAAATTCCACTGTAGCTAATCAGGCAGAGAAAGATGGCTGTTGAAACCAGGGATGAGATAAATATCTTTCTCTAAAGTCATAATCATTTGCGGAATTTCTCACCTTAAAGATGGGGGTTGATTTCTACTGACAATTTTGATGTAGTGATAAGCAGTGTTTCATAGACTGTTTTTATAGAAGTCCTTTGCTTCAATTTAGTTACTGGAAATACAAGCACTAATAGTCTTCTGGGTCTTAGGCAGGTGACCTATTTCCCAGAATCATTAGAAAACCCTCCCTTACAGGAAGCCAGCTTATGTGCAAGGGATAAGTACATGCATGCTTCCTTATCAAAAAAAAAAAAAACCAAAAACAAAAAAACTAGAGCAGACGTGAGCCAACTATTTCCTGTAAAGGAACAAACAGTAAATAGTTTAGCCTGTGAGGTCGATATACTTGTCACTTCAAATTCTTAACTCTGCCACCGTAACTTGAAAGCAGCCACAAGGTATAAAAAAATGCACGTGCTATGTTCTAATAAAACTTTATTTATAAACACAGGCAATGGGCCAAATTTGGTCTGCAGACTGGGTCATCAATCCTGGGCTGAAAGGTTAGCAAATTCTCAAATCAGATCTCTAGAGACCTACTGAGTAGAAATTGCAAAATCTCATGTTTGGAAGGACTTTCACACAGAAATTATACCAATTGTGCATTTACTTACACAAATTCAACTTCATATGTTCTAAGTTCAAAAGCAGAGATAGAAGGAGAAAAACAATTAACAATTTAAACACTGTAGACAATTAACCTATCGTTGCATTTAGTTTAACCTATGACTGGTGAGGAAGAAAGATCTAAGGGAAGAGGAGAGAAATGTCATGCTTCCTTAATCTCGCACTTTTCCTGATTCTGACCCCTCTGAAGTTCCTGAGGAATTCTGGAACTCCCTGGAGCTTTCATCACATGAGAACATTGCCCTACAGAGCAATGTCTTAGCTATATCACTTAAAGATACTCTTTTACTGTCTTACTATGTCACTCACAAATTACCTAATCTGGAGCCCAACTGAAAAAAAAAAAAACAAAAAACCCAGCAGTTATCTCCAAGGATGGAGGGGAAAGAGAAGCAATGAATTTGTTGAGAGAGTTTGAGGCTCTCTATAATGGTGTCTTCATAATGGATTTCCAAGGGTTACTATAATGAGTGATCTTAAAATCTACCTCTGCTGCTGTGCTATGCTCAGTCGCCAAGTCGTGTCTGACTTTGCAACCCAACAGACTGTAACACGCCAGACTCCTCTGTTCACAAGATTGCCCAGGCAAGAATACTGGCGTAGGTTGCCAGTATTTCCTCCTCTAGGGGATCATCCTGACCCAGGGATCAAACCCATGTCTCCTACATCTCTTGTATTGGCAGGCGGATTATTTACCACTGAGACATCTGGGAAGCCCTCAAAAAATATATGTCAGCATAAAATAAAATAGCAGTATACCTACCCCAGCCCTATTCAATTCTTAAAACCCCTCGACCCCATCCCCACACAGTTCACTGAGCCTCTTAGATATGATGAGCCTGGTAGATAGGATGAAATATCCCCCACAATAGAAAACTAATGACTTCTGGAGGTGACACATTCCTTCCTGATCCACTCCATTAGGAATTTCTTCCTCAGATTGAGTTAAACTATCTATCTCCCATAAGCTTTGCAGCTACTATGGATAATCCCCAAACAGGAAGCAACTGTCCCCACTTGACACCATTGAAATCTATGGTTATATACAGCACTTTGAAATTTTATTAACTTTGCAATTTTGGGTGAGGAAGACTGGGTGGTTCTCACATATGGGGTTGCTTCCTTGCCTGTAGGTTTGCTGTCCTACTTGGTGCCAAGAGGCAAAGCAAAGTAGTGATGGATATAGTCCAACAGTTTTCCTTGCTTCAGCTGATGATCCATCTGAACCATTTGTCTATTTGCTCTGCCTATGAGAAACATCACCTCAGTAGGCTCATATTTATAACAGTAGATTTCAACTGGATATCTTAGACATTAAAATTTAGCCTCTAGAGATTTGGTATACTGATTTATACTATCAAAAAGCCACTTCTGTGCATTTCACTGCTGAACAAAAATATGTAGATTAGGAATTACTCATAATTATCTCAAATTTATTTTCAATAAGAAAAGGAAGCAATGGTGATACCAGTCCTCTATGCCCTGTGAAAAGATGCACTGGGACTAGAATAGGACAACTTTAGGCATAATTTACCTTCTCATATAAGTATGCTAGGTTCTCTCATGTCACCCTCAAAATTCTCTACTTGCTACGTAGTTTCCAAAACTCTGCTTATGGGAAACAATGCCTTTTGTTCCCTAGTTCAAGAATTAGCATGATTAAAAAGGAATCATTTATGATACAAATGTCACATAAATATCTAAATAGCCCATATGATTCCTGATACCAGGCTATGAGCCATAAAAGTGAATAAAGATTAGGATCATACAGAAGCACTGAATTAGGCACTTCAAGGAACAAAGGACTAGAAGAATCTGGATATTTAAAATAAAGTTAGACTTATTTACAAACTTGCCTAGGACAAATCAGTGAGAGATGGAAAAGGAAGAAAGGGCTTGATCCAAGAAGGCATTTGGTCATTTGTCAGATGTTCTGGAAAGGTAGTCCAATTTCTAAACCAGAAGGGACAGTATATGGATCCACTCCATAACCCACTGCAGAGATAGGTTTCAACACAGACCACTTTTACATCTGAAAACCAAACTGCCTACACCTCACTGCGTCAGTGGTTCACATGGCCCATAGCCATCCTAAATCCAGTAACAGTGGTGATTCTGCTGGTCCCCATCCCCATTCTCTCACTCAAAATCTCAGAAATTCAGCTCCAGAAGCACTGTTGAGTAATGTCACTGCTACTCATGGATTCATGAGTACACAGAAGAAATATTTCTAGAATTCTCTCTCCCTGACAACTGCTCTAGTTTCTGCAGTTTACCTTTTCTTTAGATATATATAAAACACTGTCTGCTTATAATCCCCACCAACACAATGAAAGCTAATTGCATGGCAAAAACTAAGCAAAAACCTAGTCCTTCACTAAACTCTGGTCTTATGAATACCCCAAACAAGCTTTCAGGTCTGTGTTAGGTTACTTCCATAATCACAGTTCATCCTCACAACTATGGTGGGAGACAGAGAGTTCAAATTCTATCCTCATCTCACTACCAAGGAAATTGGAGCTTAGGTTAAGACACCCACCCAAGGAATCGGATCTGACTTGACAATCTAGCCAATAATCCATCCATTCATTTCTTCAACTTGTCACCTTTCACTTCATTCAGGAAGAAGTGATTTTCTTTCTCCAAAATATTTTTTAATCAATAGATTCTCTTCATAGTTTTATATCATAATATTTTACCTCAGGGTCACTTTCTCAGAATCATTTGCATCACTATATGAATTGGAGAGCAAGCATTGACTGGTGAACATCCTGCTTTAATTGGCCTATGTACCTTCTCATCCCAGAGCTCTACCCTCAAATCATCAAGAGGATTTATATTGTTTCCCTTATTGTTCTGCTTATCTCTATATACTTCTATACATATATTCCCTTTTCCAACATGAGGCAATTCAGATTTTAAGTTCTTGCCACATAAGTGAGACAGAAAGGCATCTATTAGCAATTACTTCTATCACAGTACACCAAGGCTCTGCACCCTGTCATCAATCCAAAAGCTATTTAGCTTCTGGGCACCAAGCCCATTTGAATGATACTTCTATACTTAGGTCATGCATCTAATACTGTATTCTGTATTTATACCTTCTGGGTCTGATAGCCCTGCTCAATACCTGGACCAGGGAAATTGAACATATTACAGGAAAGCATTGATTTTCTTTAAGCTAGTACCCTAATTGCTAGACAACCCAGGAGAATCCAATCCAATTAAGTTCAATTCAGACAGCACATGCTCTGTGCCAGGTATTGCACTAGGTATCCTTCACAATTACTAAGAAGCCAAAAAACACAGTCTCTACCTTCAAGGAGCTTATTATGGTCTTAGACGGTGACATGAATAATCATATATATATAAGGAAGAATGAGGTAAGTTACAATAAAGGTATAAATAAAGCATTTACATACTAGTGAAGAAAAACTGAAAATGTGGAATGTTTTACAAAACTGCAAACTCATCACCTTAGGACCACTTACTCTCACTCTAAGAAAATAGTTATTATTTAGCCCAAGTGGGCAAGTTGAAGGGAAAAGAATGCCCAGGATTGATCAAAAACTTATAAAAGTCTGATGCAAAGTCACTGGGTATTGAACTATGCAGCAGTCTGTGAAATTCTCTGTGTACCTCTCCACCAAGGAAATGTATGCCACTTTCCTTCCGATAGATTGCCAGGATTTCCAGGGCACTGCACATAAGCACACTGAACAGAAAAGGAACAAAGGCATTCAAATAATCAATTCTCCCTCCTTGTTTTCATCATACCAAAAGCAATGTCAATCTTCTTCCTGTCTTTTTAGTATTCTTTTTCATGTGGATTCTCATTGAAGGAAGGAAGGAACAGAAGGAAGAAAGAAGGGACGGATGGAGAGAGGGAAGGAGAGAGACAGAGGAGGGGTGGTCAGGGAGGGAGGGGAAAGAAAGGACAGAAGTTTATAAAGACTTTAAAAAAACATCTATCTTGCGACCTAGGAACCTTTTGAAGACCTATTCTAGGATTGTCCTTCAATTTGTTTGGTGACATTTTGGTTTTCCTGCATCAGCATCCTGGGATACTTTTCCTGGAACCACTTTCTCGGACACATCTTTCAGTTCCTTTGTATGGAAGGAAATTGAGGCCTAAGGAACATATGTTCCCTGCTTGAGGTCTAAACTGAAGCAGAGTTGAAACAAGAGCCTTGGTCTCCTGACACCCAGTCCATACTCTTTCAACTTTTCCACACCACATCATAAATGGAGATCAATATGCATGTTTGGGTTTAATATTTTTTCTTAATTTCTAACATCAGCCTTTTAATAGACAGCCATTATTATATATTTTTCTAAGAATTTCCTTCTAAATAGGTGAATGGTATGTTTTACCCATTTCTGAGACATTTATGCCATGGAACACACAGAAGCCAGTACTGAGAATCACTTGTGGGAAGCCAAATAAAAAGTCAGAAAACTGTCAGAACCACTACTTGTGTGATAGATATAGCTTGATGGTAGCAGTGGCAAGTCAAACAAAACAACTCTGCTCATTTCTTCATGCAGGGACCACAGCAAAAAGGTCAAAGAAGCAAGTTGTGGGATTTGGCTTGCATTTTTCTGAGAATGACGAGACAGTCTCCTGTTGCTTATTTTTTAGGTATAGAGAAAAGGCAAAGTGGGCATCTGATCATCAATTGCTTCTCTGAAATCCCAGCGTGAAGTACAGTATTCCAACAATGGAGAACCACAATCTTTCACAGGAGAATTTAATATGCTCACAAAGGTTTAGTACTATCTCGGACACTTAGCAGTGACTACTGTCTAGTACATAGAGCCGCTACTTTAAGGAGTTTACCATGTAGCAGACTATATGCTTTCAATAAAACAAGAACTAAGAACCTGAATTAATTTTGTTTTTATTTGGAAAGGTTTCCATTTCCAAATATGATCACAACCACCATATGACAAATTTTGGACAAAATCTCTATTATTACTGTCCCTGTCCCAGTTCAGTTTGGAGAAGGCAACACAGCACCCCGCTCCAGTACTCTTGCCTGGAAAATCCCATGGACAGAGCCTGGTAGGCTGCAGTCCATGGGGTCGCTAGGAGTCAGACACGACTGAGCGACTTCACTTTTACTTTTCACTTTCATGCACTGAAGAAGGAAATGGCAACCCACTCCAGTGTTCTTGCCTGGAGAATCCCAGGGACAGGGGAGCCTGGTGGGCTGCCATCTCTGGGGTCACACAGAGTCGGACACGACTGAGGCGACTTAGCAGCAGCAGCAGCAGCAGTTCAGTTTAGTCACTCAGTCATGTCCTACTCTTTGTGACCGCATGGACTGCAGCACACCAGGCCTCCCTGTCCATCGCCAACTCCTGGAATTTACTCACGTCCATTGAGTCGGTGATGCCATCCAACCAGCTCATCCTCTGTCGTCCCTTTCTCCTCCCGCCTTCAATCTTTCCCAGTATCAGGGTCTTTTCAAATGAGTCAGTTCTTTGCATCAGGTGGCCAAAGTAATGGAGTTTCAGCTTCAGCATCAGTCCTTCCAATGAATATTCAGGACTGATTTCCTTCAGGATGGACTGGTTGGATCTCCTTGCAGTTCAAGGGACTCTCAAGAGTCTTCTCCAACACCACAGTTCAAATGCATCAATTCTTTGGCGTTCAGCTTTCTTTATAGTCCAACTCTCACATCCATACATGATAACTGGAAAAACCATAGCCTTGACTAGACAGATCTTTGTTGGCAAAGTAATATCTCTGCTTTTTAATACGCTGTCTAGGTTGGTCATAAGTTTCCTCCCAAGGAATAAGTGTCTTTTAATTTCATGGCTGCAATCACCATCTGCAGTGATTTTGGAGCCCAGAAAAGTAAAGTCTGCCACTGTTTCCCCATTTATCTGCCATGAAGTGATGGGACCAGATGCCATGATCTTGTTTTCTGAAAGTTGAGCTTTAAGCCAACTTTTTCACTCTCTTCTTTTACTTTCATCAAGAGGCTCTTTAGTTCTTCTTTGCTTTCTGCCATAAGGGTGGTTTTATCTGCATATCTGAGGTTATTGATATTTCCCCCAGCAATCTTGATTCCAACTTGTGCTTCATCCAGCCCAGCATTTCTCATGATGTCCCAACCCCGCCCAAAGCACATACACCAAATTTCAGTTTAATCAGGTCTCTATCCTACCTAAAAATCAATAATAAGCCTGACTTGCTTAAGGATGGGTATGAACTCTTTAGCCTGGAGTTCAGGGTTTTTTGTGATCTGAAGACAGATGAGGCTATCTGCCCTTCTAAGTCCCAGCTCTCTTCAGCAGCATGGTCTCCACAGTTATAATCATTAAACTGTTATGCAGTAGGTAGTCAATAGAAGTTTTATGCAAAAGAATTACAGAAAGATAAAAGTAGCACAGTGGTTAAAAACATCGGCTTTATTTCCACTTAAAACATGTACACTTTTCAGTGTACATGTTGCTGTTCAGCCACTAACTTGTGTCTGACTGTGACCCCATGGACTGCAGCATGCCAGGCTTCCCTGTCTTTTACTATCTCCTGGGGTTTGCTCAGGCTCATGTCTACTGAGTTGGTGATACCATCTGACCATCTCATCCTCTGTTGCCCCCTTCTCCTTCTGCCCTCAATCTTTCCTACCATCAGGGTCTTTTCCAATGAGTTGGCTATGTGCACATATTGTACTTCCAAAAAAAAGATTTTTTAATGAGCTGTCAAATTATTTTGACTGGATTAAAATTTGTGCTTTGCCATCTTCTGGTCATGACATTGAACATGTCACTTCATACTTCATCTCTCTAAGCTTTATCTGTTAGAAGGAGATATCATGGTGTCCAGTGTCATGGTAAAGGTTCAGTGAGGTACATGTGAAGCACCTAGCATAGTGCCGGACACACAGGAAGAGATTAACAAATGGTGGCTGCAGTTAATATAGATGAATGAATGTTAATCTCTGTCTCAACTCCACACATTTCTCCACTTACTGAGTATATCCTGTATGCCAGCAACCATATTAGACACTTCAAAGAACTTGTTGATTAAATTCCTCTTGATAATTTGATTTGTCCCTAACATTTGCTATACAGGTAATAGTGATCTCTCTCTCTTTAAAGCAAAAATTCAATTAGCAAATTGTGAGTATTTTTTCTTTCACTGACAGAAAGCAAAGAGATTTATCTGTACCTTTCCCAGAGGTAAATATTACATGTTGTAGAGGCTTGAACAGATATGGCTTGCAAATTCATGAGCAAACCTTTTATCTAGAACAGCTACTATTAAACCTTAGGTCCCTAACCTTTACCACTGTTAGGGGTTAAATTTTAACTCCACAAAAGATACTGAAGCCCTAAGCCCCAGTACTTGTGAAATGGACTTTATTTGGAAAAAATCTGCAGATGATCAAAAGCTTAAGATGAGGTCATGAGAGTATATCTTAATCCAACACTACTGGTGTCCTTCGGAAAAGGGGAGGTTTGGACGCAGAGATAGACATGTTCAGAGAAAACGAAAAGACACATGGCAAGAAGGAGCCATGTGACTGAAGTGATGCATCTATAACACAAGGAACACCAAGGATTGCTGACAAACACTAGAAGCTAGAAGAGGCAAGAAAGATTCTCCTCTAGAGCCATCAGAGAGAGCATGACCCTGCAGGCATCATGATTTTGGACTTCTGGCTGTTAAAACTGTGACACAAATTTCTGTTATTTAAAGCCATCCAGTTTGGGGTACTTCAACCTGGCAAGCTAGTAAAATCACTATTACCAGTGCGATCTTTGGGGCTGCTGATCTGAAGAAAATTAGAAGGTCCTGTAACATACAGCCAGTGTGCAGGTCTCGTGCAAGTGGCATGCTCAACAGCAAAGCTAAACTGCAAACTGCCTGCTTTTACAATAAAAAGTAGATATGTGTTGGCAGGCCTTAAAGGTTAACTGGAATAGGTGAAATATCTGACCTCAGCACTGAAAAAGCCCTGTTACAAGAACTACTTATAGATTCACTGAGAGAGTCTTCCTTGAGGAGCTTTAAAACAAAGAGCGCCCAAAATGATAGAGAATATGGATGAGCAAGAGAAATAGGACAAATGCTAAGATTTTAGATGGGGAATCGGTGGGAATGGAATTCAGCAGAGGTGGGCAAACTGTGGCCTGCAGATTAAATCTGCCCACCACCTTTATTTATTTTGTAAATAAAGTTTTATTGGAACACAGTTATGCTCACGTATTTACATATCATCTATGGTTCCTTTCATGCTTCAACAACAGAGTTGAGTCATTGCAACAGAGATCATATTGTCTGCAAAGCATAAAATATTTACCATCTGACTCTTTAGAGAAAAAGTCTGTTGAATTCTGAAGTAGAATGTTCTATCTATATCAGTGGTTCTCAAATGTTAGCAGGTATCAGAATCAGCCTAGTGGTCACGTTAAAACTCAGACTGCTGAGTTCACCAGATTTTTTGACTCAAAAACATGTAGGGTGGGGCCTAATATTTGCATTTCTAACAAGTTGCAATGACCACACTCTGAGAAAAATGCTTTAAGTTTACACTGAGCAGATGCACCAGTAAGAGTGATTTAAGGCAGAGGGGAGAGGTAAAGACAGTTGATCAAAAACTGTTTTATTTTGTAAAACAAGACAGTTGGAGGACTTAGGCTACCAAATCTCAAACTTACTATGAAACAAGTAATCAAGGCAGTGTGGTATTGTCAAAATGATAGACTATAGGCCTATGGACAGAATAGAGAGCCTAGAATTAAGCCATCACATGTATAGATAACTGATTTTTCACAAAGGTGAAAGTGTTTTTCAATGAAGAAAGAATTTATTTCTAACAAATGGTGCTGGAACTGTGAATATCCATTAGCAAAAAGATGAATTTTAATCCATTATCCGCACTCATACACAAAGAGAATAGCAGCTTTTTCTTCATGGTTTGTACGATGAGTAAACCCAAAAGCATATTAGGTCAGACACTGATGCATGGACTATACTGCAATGTTTTTATAAGAAAGAAAACATAAAAGAATTTTGAAGAACATAATAATGTATGTCTTTTATGCCATTCTCCCAAACTGATTAGCCTCATGAGAATACTTCTGAGGTTCTAAATATGAAGACTACTTAGTCTTAAAGATGAAAAAACAGAATCTTAACCTCAAATTCACACTTTAGTAAGAGAATTAGTCAAACATCCTAAGGAAGAAATATACCCTATTTTCAAGTATTGCTGAATAAACACCTTGCTCCATATAACCCAGTCCCCGCTTCCACTCCTACCACTCAGAATTTTGCCAGCTCCTAAAACTTTTGACATAAGCAGCAGCAAGAATTATTTGCAGATTCTCTATAATCTTGTGTAGGATTCTCTCATACATAGAGAAATCCCCTCGTCATTTACTTAACAAAATGTTGATCAGCACGTGAGAGCCTATATAAGAAGTTGGTCCCCAGAAGAGGCAATAAAGTTAAAAGTAAAGGGTAAATTGACTTTGAGGTGTTGGTTAGGGGATAGTTAAATGGGAATTTCATAAATGTATCTAAATGTGCCAAACACATCCAAGAATCATAGGAACAATTCAGGCCGCCTGATTTTATCTAAATCAGACCAGACAATTGTGAAAATAAATTAGTAACTTGGTTCCTTGCCAAAGAAGGCTTTACACTTGAACTGGGTCTGAAGAGTGACTGGCATTACAGGTAGATGCGCTTCTGAGATGGCAAGGAGATGGAGCTGTGGGCTGGGGAGCATATGCTAAACAAAGGGAAGAGCATGTTCGGAGGTGAGAGAAAGCACAAGAAGTGCTTTCAGGAGTAAGCTAGTTCTTCTGTATATCTGAAACATGAGACACCAGAGGATGTGGTAAGAAATGAGACCATGATGTCCTTTTGTGCCAGGCTGATGAAAGCACACTTCATTCTTATAGGCACCTTCAACTGGAGGAGTGATGTTATTAAATGTGTATTTTAGAAAGATCCTGTCAAAAGCAAGATGATGTGTTTCATGCAGCAAGGATGGAGGCAGGGAGATTAGTTAGAAAGTTTCTATTGGACAAAGACTTCAAATAGGATAGTGGCAATCCAAGAACCTCAGATATACAGATGACACTACCCTAAAGGCAGAAAGAATAGAGGAACTAAACAGCCTTTTGATGAAGGTGAAAGAGGAGAGTGAAAAAAAGCTGACTTAGAACTCAATATTCAAAAAACTAAGATCATGGCATCCGGCTCCATTACTTCACGGCAAATAGATGGGGAAAAAATGGAAACAGTGACAGATTTCATTTTCTTGGGTTCCCAAGTCACCACAGATAGTGAATGCAGCCACAAAATTAAGATGTTTGCTCTTTGGAGGAAAATTTATGACAAACCTAGACAGTGTGTTAAAAAACAGAGCCATCACTTCGTTGACAAAGGTCCATATAGTCAAAGCTATGGTTTTTCCAGCAGTCATGTATGGATGTGAGAGTTGGACCATAAAGAAGACTGAGCACCAAAGAATTGATGCTTTCAAATAATGGTGTTGGAGAAGACTCTTGAGAGTCCCCTGGACAGCAGGGAGATCAAAATCAATCCTAAAATAATTCAACCCTGAATATTCATTGGAAGGACTGATGCTGAGGCTGAAGCTCCAATACTTTGGCCACCTGATGCAAAGAGCTGACTCATTGGAAAAGATCCTGATGCTGAGAAAGATTGAAGGGAGGAGGAGTGGGAAACAGAAAATAAGATGGGTGGATGGCATCATCAACTCAATAGACATGAATATTAGCAAACTCCGGGAGATGGTGAAGGACAGGGAACCCTGGCATGCTCAGTCCATGGGGTCGCAAAGAGTCAGACATGACTAAGCCAATGAACAACAAATGCAAGAACAGAATGTACTTAAATCTAAATCTTTATTTGAAGTGTTTGAAAAACTCAATCCACAATGTTTAGTAGTTGATTAGACTTCAGGAAAAGGGGAAAGAAGAGCCATCTAAGATAATTCTCAGATTTCTGGCTTGAGAAAACTGGCCAGTTTTCTCACTCGTCACTGACTGAATGGTGACGTCAGTACCAAGATTAAATACCTGAAGGGGAGAAGAGTATTTTGAAAGATGAGAGGCTTGATTTTGGACTCAGGGAGTTTGTAAAGGCTCTAGTATTTACATGTGTATTTTCTAGGTATATGCTAAAAAAATAGGGCCTAAAACCCAGCCAAGAATAATGAATAGCACACTTTACTAAATTGCAGACATTCTTAAAAGCATTTTCTATATATAATTCATTTAATCCTCATAACAACTCTGTAAGATAGGTGCTATTATTATCTGTTTGGCAGATGAGGAAATAGAGGCTCAGACATTGAGTGACCTGCCTAAGGTCACAGCTAGGAATGGGTTTCATAGCACACTTTCTTAAACTCTAAGATATCTAGCCAAACCTTCACTTTACAAATGAGAAATTGCTATTAACCCAAAGTCGTATAACTAGCTATTATTAGCTAGAATTAGATTATGGTTACTCAATCTGGAAATTAAACTTGAGTTCCTTATTGGTTGATAAAAATTCTACTGCTAAAACATACCTCTTTGAATATTCAAGGAAAATAAGCTTACGATTCATTTCCTAACCAAAGTAATAACAATAATAAATTGTGTTCATTTTGGTGGTTAGAAAATCAAGTAAAAAGAGTGAAAACACATTTTATGAAATGGCTATCTATACCAGAAGGAGTCATAGGAATTTTTACACTGAGAATAACAGAGGAAAACACTGGCATGCAACTGTGTCTCCTATTGTGCTCCCAAGTGAGGGTGGCCCCCTGACTTATGTTTAATAAACAATGAGTTCTTAACTCATGTTTTCTTTGCCTCTTTTCCATTAGATCTTTTGTTCAAGGGAGTGCCCATCTCCCTACCTCTACCTGCTTCCTCCTTCCTGGTAGTGCAATGCCACTGCCACCAAGGCTCCTGGCATATATCACAACTTACCCTGGGGAATATGGTTACTTAGAGGAATGCTTCTGTAGAGCAATTTTCCACCAATTAAAAATAAAAAATATTTTTTTTTAATGCCTGAGCAACATTCTCAAACTGAAGAAGCAGCAGAAAATACCCTACCTGGGGATAGCATCATAAATAAAAAGGTTGGACAGAAAGGAAAGGGTGAAAGAAGATCTGAGTTCTAGTCTTAGTTCTGCCATTAGCTACAATGTGACCTTGTGCTAGTATATCAACTCTGCATCCCAGTTGCTTTGTCTGCGAAATGAAGGTCTTGAATCAGGTGGTTTCTAAATTTCTGTTCAGTTTTATAACTCACATATTTTGCAAGATTCCCGGAATCATCCTTATATGTGGGCAAGAAGGGCCCTTGTCCTGAGCCCCATACTTTAGAGACTCCCTAGGACCAAAGGAATGAGCCGACCCTTGAATTCATTTCCAAACATCCAGGAGACTAGAATTCTCTGCTTAAAGGGCCTTGAGCCAACTTCCAGAGAGGCTGCTGTCCGCAGAGGATGACCATGCAGACTGCAGGATCCACGTGCACAGATGGACCTGGGACTGGTGGGAGAGGGCACAGGCTACTGAGTGGTTGCCTCTGACACCATATACTGACACAACACTCTGAGGAATACAGAACCTAGCCTTCTGAATCATTATAATATTAATTTGTTAATGTAGGAGGAGAGAATATATTTGATAGTTGGCTAGTGTGATTTACAACTTTTAAATATTTAGACACACAACGAGCAAGCTATCTTTGGTATTCTTGCATTAGGGCCTAAAAATATGAAAGGCTGCCCTAGATATTCATGTGCAAGAGTCCAGGTCTTCAGAGTTCTGTAGGTTTCAGTTAAAACTAGATTTTTGCCCATCCCTCTGCCCCTAGTTTTTGTTTTGATTTTTCCTGGCCTATCCCCAATTTCCTGTAATCTTATATTCCAATATATTAATTCACAAAAAAATGTTAATGAGTAATAGTGCTGACCCAAAGTATTGATATTTCAAAGTATTGATTTTTTTAATATAAATTTATTTATTTTAATTGGAGGTTAATTACTTTACAATATTGTATTGGTTTTGCCATACATCAACATGAATCCATCACAGGTATACACGTGTTCCCCATCCTGAACCCCCCTCCATCCTCCCTCCTTGTACCATCCCTCTGGGTCATCTCAGTGCACCAGCCCCAAGCATCCAGTATTGATATTTTAACAAAGGTTTCAATGCCTTACTGGGGATTTCTCAACTTTAGTATGCCTGCTGCTGCTGCTAAGTCACTTCAGTCAGGTCCGACTCTGTGTGGCCCCATAGACAGCAGCGCACTAATCTCCCCTGTCCCTATAAGTCTTCAAAAACACTTGCTAAAATTCAGATTACTGAGTCCCAGCCCAGATTCTAATTCGGTAGGCCAACGGTGAGGTAGAAGAGTCTGAACTTCTAAAAAGTACCTGAGGAGATCTACAGATGATACATTGAGAAATGATAATTTATTTCAAAGAAATTATGTTTGTAGTATAAATTTCAGGCACAGTGGGAAAATTTGGGGGGGGGGAACCTCAGGTATAGTTTCAGAACACTTCAGTTTATACTAGCAGATAGAAATCATAGTCAAAACCAGTATCGGGCTTCAGAGTTAACAAAACAGGCTCAAATCCGTAATTTGTGACATTCCTCACAATAACTCCATAGGTAGATTATATTATCTTCATTTTACATATGAGGAATCTGAGGCTGAAAGAGGGGGTAACTCAGCAACTCATATACTCAGCCCTAGTCAGGAGTCTCCAAGTATTCCTTCTATTACTCTTACTCGGCACTCCTTCCATTATTCCTCAGGCAGACTCTCTAGGCTTATTTTAAACTAAGGATTTCAGTAGACAATGGCATTTGCTTGAGGATTTATTCATGTGATCTGACACATTTTTACCACTGGTTAGCTGGGACTAGACAGTTTACTAGCCTGGAAGTTGGAGAATATTTCCATTCCAGGTACGAGAAGACATTGTGTTTACATTTAAAGAACTGATTAAAAACTGAAAGCTTGCTGTCAGAGCTGAATTTACTCTCTAACACCGATGTATGAAATTAAGAATGCTTATGGCACCCCACTCCAGTACTCTTGCCTGGAAAATCCCATGGATGGAGGAGCCTAGAAGGCTGCAGTCTATGGGGTCGCAGAGAGTCGGATACGACTGAGCGACTTCACTTTCACTTTTCACTTTCATGCACTGGAGAAGGAAATGGCAACCCACTCCAGTGTTCTTGCCTGGAGAATCCCAGGGACACGGGAGCCTGGTGGGCTGCTGTCTCTGGGGTCGCACAGAGTCGGACACAACTGAAGCGACTTAGCAGCAGCAGCAGCAGCAGCAGTAACATTTAGTGGTGTTTTGAAATAACCACATCCAGGTTTAAATAAAACAATAATAAAGCTAAAACAAAAGCAAGTTCATTAAAATCTAATCATGTCCTTCTCCTTTATGCATTAAAATGGAAGCTCTGAGTGATGCCTTTAATTATAGCCCTGATGTTTTAGTTGCTAAGCAGTTTATTTAAAGTGACAGCATCATTTTCTTATTATATAATTACTCCTACTGAATTTGTAATGTAAACAAATAAGACACTAATAATTCAGAAACAGAAGTGAAATTGATAGCACTCATCAGATAATAATCTCAATGTACTTACTACAGATTGATGATTACTACAGATTGATGATTCAGACTTAATTTAGTTTCAGAGTTAACTAATTAGAGGAAAAAGTGTCACAGGTTCACTTCTTTGGCAGGACCTGCACCTAAAGAATCTATGGTGTTAACGACAAAAAAGATTCAAGAAAAAATCAGTGTTCATCCAGAAAATCAGAATCAATATGATTTTCTTATTTTCTTGAAGCCTGCATATATGATTCAGGATATCCAAGACCAATGGAAGGAAGTTAAAAGGAAACAGAATTCTCATTAATTAAAGCAAATTATTGGGAGCTGATCCACAAGGAAATGGGTTCAGTTCAGTTCAGTTCAGTTGCTCAGTCATGTCTGACTCTGCGACCCCATGAATCGCAGCACGCCAGGCCTCCCTGTCCATCACCATCTCCCAGAGTTCACTCAGACTCATGTCCATCGAGTCCATGATGCCATCCAGCCATCTCATCCTCGGTTGTCCCCTTCTCCTCCTGCCCCCAATCCCTCCCAGCATCAGAGTCTTTTCCAATGAGTCAACTCTTCGCATGAGGTGGCCAAAGTACTGGAGTTTCAGCTTTAGCATCTTTCCTTCCAAAGAAATCCCAGGGCTGATCTCCTTCAGAATGGACTGGTTGGATCTCCTTGCAGTCCAAGGGACTCTCAAGAGTCTTCTCCAACACCACAGTTCAAAAGCATCAATTCTTTGGCACTCAGCCTTCTTCACAGTCCAACTCT
Source organism: Budorcas taxicolor (assembly GCF_023091745.1). NCBI lineage: Eukaryota > Metazoa > Chordata > Mammalia > Artiodactyla > Bovidae > Budorcas > Budorcas taxicolor. Next base: position 38,418,992 of record NC_068910.1, read on the forward strand.
CACATCCATACATGACCACAGGAAAAACCATAGCCTTGACTAGACGGACCTTAGTCGGCAAAGTAATGTCTCTGCTTTTGAATATACTACCTAGGTTGGTCATAACTTTCCTTCCAAGGAGTAAGCGTCTTTTAATTTCATGGCTGCACTCACCATCTGCAGTGATTTTGGAGCCCAAAACAATAAAGTCGGACACTGTTTCCACTGTTTCCCCATCTATTTCCCATGAAGTGATGGGACCAGATGCCATGATTTTTGTTTTCTGCATGTTGAGCTTTAAGCCAACTTTTTCGCTCTCCTCTTTCAATTTCATCAAGAGGCTTTTAAGCTCCTCTTCACTTTCTGCCATATGGGTGGTGTCATCTGCATATCTGAGGTTATTGATATTTCTCCCAGCAATCTTGATTCCAGCTTGTGTTTCTTCCAGTCTAGTGTTTCTCATGATGTACTCTGCATATAAGTTAAATAAGCAGGGTGACAATATACAGCCTTGACATACTCCTTTTTCTATTTGGAACCAGTCTGTTGTTCCATGTCCAGTTCTAACTGTTGCTTCCTGAACTGCATACAGATTTCTCAAGAGGCAGGTTAGGTGGTCTGGTATTCCCCTCTCTCTCAGAATTTTCCACTGTTTATTGTGATCCACACATCAAAGGCTTTGGCATAGTCAATAAAGCAAACCCAAGTAAGATGGTAGGTGCTGCAAGAGGGCATCAGAGGGTAGACACACTGAAACCATACTCACAGAAAACTAGTCAATCTAATCACACTAGGACCACCGCCTTGTCTAACTCAATGAAACCAAGCCATGCCTGTGGGGCAACCCAAGACGGGTGGGTCATGGTGGAGAGATCTGACAGAATGTGGTCCACTGGAGAAGAGAATGGCAAGCCACTTCAGTATTCTTGCCTTGAGAACCCCATGAACAATATGAAAAGGCAAAATGATAGGATACCGAAAGAGGAACTCCCCAGGTCATTAGGTGCCCAATATGCTACTGGAGATCAGTGGAGAAATAACTCCAGAAAGAATGAGGGATGGAGCCAAAGCAAAAACAATACCCAGTTGTGGATGTGACTGGTGATAGAAGCAAGATCTGATGCTGTAAAGAGCAATATTGCATAGGAACCTGGAATGTCAGGTCCATGAATCAAGGCAAATTGGAAGTGGTCAAACAAGAGATGGCAAGAGTGAACATCGACATTCTAGGAATCAGCGAACTAAAATGGACTGGAATGGGTGAATTTAACTCAGATGACCACTATATCTACTACTGGGGGCAGGAATCCCTCAGAAGAAATGGAGTAGCCATCATGGTCAACAAAAGAGTCCGAAATGCAGTACTTGGATGCAATCTCAAAAATGACAGAATGATCTCTGTTTGTCTCCAAGACAAACCATTCAATATCACAGTTATCCAAGTCTATGCCCCAACCAGTAACGCTGAAGAAACTGAAGCTGAACAGTTGATGAAGACCTACAAGACCTTTTAGAACTAACACCCAAAAAAGATGTCCTTTTCATTATAGGGGACTGGAATGCAAAAGTAGGAAGTCAAGAAACACCTGGAGTAACAGGAAATGGGTTACCTTATAAAAAGTATATACCCCAACAAAAAAGGTACTAAAGAAAACAGACAGAGAATGAGATGGATGGCTGGATGGCTGGATGGCATAACCAACTCAATGGACATGAGTTTAAGTGAACTCAATGGACATGAGTTTAAGTGAACTCCAGAGTTGGTGATGGACAGGGAGGCCTGGAGTGCTGTGATTCATTGGCTCGCAAAGAGTTGGAGACGACTGAGCGACTGAACTGAACTAAACTGAAAGAAAACAGGTAAGAGAGACTTGGTCTCAAGATAGTTTTGAAAGTCACTTTAACTTTTAATGTTTTGTGATCTCAGATTCAGATCATAATTAATTAAATCCAATTTCACCTCTCTAGGTATTTACAGAAAAAGTATTTTCCCTGGTTTAAAATATGCTAGACATTTTCCCATGCCCTTTAAAAAATATATTATTAATAAAATCATTCTGTAAACTTCTCTGATTTAAAATAAGGTATGATCATCTTATGTCACATACTAGATTTTGTTGGCAAAATTTAGCTGTAAGACAGTCAGACCTGTGATGCTGTATTATAAAATAAGAAGTTAGGAGTTTCACATATCATGCTTCTTTTATATATATAAATTTCCCTAGAGAAATTATATTGTATGCCGAACTCAGAAGGTATAATCCTTACTAAATAATCCACAGGTGAAGCTTCAAAGAGATCATCTGAATACTATATGTATACTATATGTCCCCCATCTTGCTCTAAAGATGGAACTGTGTATGCTGTAAGTGCTTACATGTACACTCAATAACCAATATCGGGTGAATAATGATTTTTAGCTGCAGAAGATGATGATGGGTGTATTTTATTTTTCATTGTTTCTTTGGATCTCATAACAACTAAAGATGCTGTGAATTACTTAACACAAGATACAGTATCCTACGCTAGTCCAGTAACCAACATGAAAGCACCTATGTTTCCTGTGTTCCACAGAAAGTCTACTGAGCGTCTCCGATGTTCTAAGCCTCAGGTCTAGCAGACAGAAACACACACACTGAAGGTAACTTCAGAGTCAATAATAACAAGAACTGAGCAATTGAAATTTAATATTTGGATCCAAAAACAATACAAGCGATGCCACAGTTAATAATGATTACAGTGATTATAAATTAATATATTTGTATATAAACATAGATAACCACAAACATGTATTAATTATCAGGGTTGTGAATTATGCAGGCTGAAACAGGATTTTCTTGTTCTTATATATTCAGGAATGGTTTTTTCACGGAAAAAGTAGTTTATGGTAGGTGGGACTAAACTGAGGAATTCTCAGATTCAACTAGGATGGAGCCACACTGGACATACCAGAAGCAAATATCTGGCCCTGGATAGCTCAAACCTACTTTTATTCTTTCTCTTTCCCTAAGGATAGTGCCGTTAAGATAACTAATTGTGTCATAATCTGTGGTGGGATAATTTTAAATACACTCAAGATGTTACAAGTTCTGTGTTTAACAAACACTGAGGGAATTTATCTCCACACCAAGACATTAGGACAGTCTGAATCAACTTGGAAGTTTATGCTCATGGGCAGCTGTTTTATGTCACAAAATACCAAGACCCTACAAGACAATGATGAGAACCTGAAGACCAACACTGACAAACTTGGGGTCAAGTTTGTGTTTGGAGCTTCAATCCTTCCATTTTTTCCAGTAAGACTACTCATATGGGTTGTTACAATAATGGGGTATAGCTGAACTGGAAGAGAATTATAAGGAGCAGGGGCATAATCAATACAGTGGATTATTATCATGTGCTCTTTACATTTAGACAAATTCAAATATATGTTGCTCAGTAAAAGTAATAATAATAATAATTAAAATAATGTAGGCAATTCTGTCTACCATTTCATTCAATAAGTATATGGCCAAGAGTGAGAGGCAAGTGAAATGCATTGATCCACTGTTTCTTAATAAATCTTAATTACTTTGTGCTGAGAAATAAGAATGTCCATATGATTAAGACCAATTTTATTGAGTATTTAAAGCTAATATTTATTATACCCAAATTTTGTCTTACACACTGACTATGGAAGATAACTTCTCTATAAAGATGCAAATTAACTATTTAAACTTAACTAAAATTTTCTCCATGAAGAAAATGTGAGAAGTTATCTGTTCCCATGATTCCAGGAATTCAGGAAGTTAGCAAAGTTTCTGAGTGTACTGAGTCAAACTCTTCTCTTTCCTCTCTATACTATGTTGGTTGAATTTTACCCAATTCCAGTAAAAGTTTAGATCTACTCCAGAATCTGACATCTACTGAAAATGACCCTGATGGCAACAGACACAAACCAGTAAGTTGTTAGCATCTTCCAGCAGGACCTGAACTGTTGTACTACACAATGGAAAGTAGACTGTAGACCTTCTGAAATGGTAAAACAATTAAGAAGAAACACAGACTTCATGGTCAGGAAGCAGTTGAGTAAATCTGTTAATTTTAAGATTTGTGCTGCATTGAAACACTGATTTTCTTCTTCAGACATTTGAGTTCTTGTCCAAACGTGTGCTTTTTTTTATTTTTTTTTTCATTCAGAATATGGTGAGTTTCTTAGGCCCAGGGACTAATTTGCTTAGACTTATTTGCTGACATATAATTTCTAGTGCCTGGTATATTGCAGATACTCAGTAAGTTTTTAAAGAATGAACAAACAGAATCGTGGATTTTAAACTGAAAAGGACACAATTTTAAAAGGGTTCTGAATAAATGGAAATCAAAGTTGTTTTCAATGCAGCAACTGTGAGTAGTCATGCATCTATACTCACCAAACACAGCAATGTACACAGGGATGATGGTATCTGAGTATGCATGTCAATGATAATGGAAACATTAACTTATTAATAACATAGAAGAAATCAATAATTTCTTTTAATTTTGAATGTAATGTCTACTAGTAGTTTATCTTAAACTTTCTCTGGACCTCACATTGCCAAATAATGCTTGAACTTAACAGAATTAACAGTATTTGCTGACCATGCACCTGGACCTTAACATGTACTTCCTTGAGACACCCCAAAGTTACTGTCTTGTACTGACCCTTGATAATAAAACCTTTTTATGCACAAGTGAGGTTTTCTCTAGAAAACCTTACCCAGGGCAGAATTCTAAGCAGTAGGTTTTGAACAAAACATTTGTTTAATGAGAGTACAACAGGCATACATAGGCATCTGAGATGATGTCTCTAGTGGTTAAGAGAGCAGGCTGGGAGACACACTGCTCAGGATTAGATCCTGGATCGTCTCTCAGTCCCTTTTCAAAGAGGTCACTTGTTGAGCCTTATTTTCTTCATGTATAAAACAGGATTAATAAGAATCATTACCACAGAAAGCATTTGTGAGGATTAAATGGGGTCATCATTGTAAAATAAAGCACATGGTGTGACCTCATTCTGCCAAGAGCTGTCCAGAGTGCTTTGGTTGTTATTAATTTGAATAAATACCACAGTTAATACATGTTACATGCAATTAAGGTTAGCTATTGTTAGTGATTACTGTTATTAGTTTTGACTGTATGAAATTACCAATAATTCACCACTTTGACATACAAAAACAACAGTTTCAATGGGTTTTATCTGATATTCTATGGGCTTAAGACACATAGGTGAGTTGGTCAAGTTACTCGGTTCTGTTAAATCAGAAAATGGGATTTGTACAGCTGTCTGTACAATCAAACCCAAAATATTAATCCACTGGTAATAGTCTCTGAATATAATAAGCTGGTATTATATTGTATTTGTGTTCCTGGTCTGTCTTTAGACAGAGGAAGTTAATTTAGGAGGGCTGAAATTGGGAGAAGGAGGAACTTGAATATGCCACACTAGCATGTTTCTATACCTCTCTGATTATCACACACAACTGACTGCCCACTGGCCCACTCAAGTCTATCTTTGTCCATCTGGGGAGAAATGATAACGTCTATGGGAAATGATTCCAGGAAAATTTTGAAAAGATAAGTATCTTAAAACAAAATGCATTACATTTCTAAAAGAGCAGTCATCATCATCTTGGGGTCAGGAATGATATTCCTGGGGCATTCCTGATAAATATTACTGAGCAAGCTGCTGCTATGCTCGTTTAGTACCCACTACATAGGGTCTGAGTTTAGCCAACAGTTGGCTGATGTACAAGTGAGAAGATGCATATGTTGTGATGAGACAAATGATAGAAAAGGTTAAATTTTACAAGGTAGGAGAAAGAGAATGGGAGGCTGGGATTAAAGACTCAGGTTGTCTAAGAACTAAAGTCAGAAGAAAACTAAAAATAAATTATCTACCCTTATTTGAGCTGACACTATCTCCCCACCCTCTCCCTAATCCTCTATCCCTTTGGATCAGTGATAACACTTTCCATACCTCCAGCTGTCCCAGTGTGCTCCTATTCTTTGGCTGGCCTAAAAATCACATTTCTCTCATACTGAGATTATCTCAAACTGCCTTTTTCTGCCTAATATGAAGTGACTGCTTTCAACTGAGCATCTGCAAAATCAATTTTCTTCACCCTTCACTTTGGAATACATTTTTAAATATAGCTCCAGTAGCTGTTGTACTTAACATCAGTGAACTGCCCTCCAATTTAGCTTTTCCAAATAATCATTGATATCTGTAGAGATTCTTAATCCCACACTAAAAAATCTCCCGAGTTGAATGATTTTTTTTTTACCAAAAAAATAAATATTCTCTGTGCTTTAAACAGTTATTTAATTAACTAAGAATCCTTATTGAGAGGTGGTTTGGTTTTTTGTTTTTGTTTTTTAATGAAATGAACAGGAGCATTTACACAGGAACTGCTGGATGCTAATCATTTAGCTGGAAAAACTATATTACCTGGCTAATGGAAACACTAGGGAAGCACAGAATAAGAACTACGTGTTGGCAATGGCAATACATCTATAGGCAGCTCCAAGTTACCAAGTAGGCTTGCATTACTACAAACATAACAGAAGCAAAAGAGTTATAACATCCTTCCGGTCTCTCTAGAATTTACCATATGATGCATTCAGGCCTATGAAAGCCAGTAAGGAGTAGCTTTGGCATTACTGAGGAATGCACTGTTAATATAAGCCTCAAAGGCATGTTGACCAGAAAAGTGACCAATGATAGCAGTAACAATCCCCTGCATTTGTAGAATACTGTACCCACTGACCTCCTTCAGTTTTGACAACAACCCTAAGATATGGGCATTATAAATGAAGTTAAAGAGGTTAAAGGACTAGCCAAGATCATATAAGTAATAAATGGGAGAAGCCAAATTTTATTCAATATTACTCAGTGAATTTTCATTGATTTCTCACCCTGTGCAACTCTTTGTGCTGAGCACTAGGCATACCAGAAAACAAGTCACAACACCTGCCCCCCACAGGGTATATAGCCTGCTGCAAACAATAAGGAGTATTCATTCACAAACCTGGTGTGTTTGAGAAACCAAAAGAAATCGGGGGAGGCCAGTACCTGGCCAGTGAGAGAGCCTGGTAAAAATGAAGAAGAGATGGGTACCATCATGTAGGTTACTTCTAAGCACAGAAAGAAGTTTAGATTTTTTTCAAAAAAATAAATAAATTTAATTTTTTAAAAAAGCATGTTTCTAGAGAAAGACAAATGTACGATATCTCTTAGATGTGGTGGAATCTAAAAAAAGGGTACACAGAAACTTAATTACAAAACAGAAATAAATAGAGACAAAGACATAGAAAACAAACATGATTAATGGGTAAGGAGGAGAGAAGGATACATTGGGATATTGGGACTGACATATACACACTACTATATGTAAAACAAGGACGTACTGCATAGCATAGGGAACACTGCAACACTCTGTAATGGCCTATTTGCAAAAAGAATCTGAAAGAGTGGATACATGCACATGTATAACTGATTCACTTTTCTGTTCACCTGAAATTGATAAGTTTGGATTTTATTTTACTAAAAGTAGAAGCTAATGGTGAATTTAAAACTAGAAGTGGCATGAGATGCTTTTTATTTTGAAAGAACTCTGGTCACACCTTGGAGAATGGATTGAAAAAAAAAACAAGAGTGGAAACAGACCAGTTTGAAGGTGAGAGGTGAAAGCGTTGGGATATATTTACGCTGTATAACCAAATGACTTGCTGTTAATTAAATGTGCAAGATGAAGACAAAAGGGAAATCAAGGTGACTTCTAGATTTTGGGATGGAGCAGCTGAGTCATTGATGATGCTATATCAGGATTGGAGAGACAGACAGAGTAATAGGTTTAGTGGCAACAAGGGTGAAATCAATAATTCTGTTAAGGTTTGAAATGTGGGAAAAGAATTTAAAATGCAGTGTGATAAATGCCACTGAGATAAAGCCATATACTAAATAATATGAAAAGGAAAAAAAAGATTAACTCTGTGAGAGATGGTCAGGGAAGCCTTCACAGGGAAATGAGGTTTAGCTTGTACATTTAAAAACAGTCAAGAAATGACCAGCGAGTGAGAAGGACACTTGAGGCAGAAAGGATAGCACATGTGTAAAAGCAGAAAGTACAAAAATACTTTGTGCTGAGCTTCACCCTATTGCACCAAAGCTGTTTCTGGAGGGCAGCTTGAGGTTTCAGGACCTAGCAAGGTGGTGAGAAAAATATGAGGTGATAAGTATATGACTAATGTAAAGGACAAACTTAAAATTACGAAGACAAGAAGAGTATTAAATGCAAGATTAAAAACCCTGCATTCCAGTCCCAACTCTGCCACTAATCAGCTGGGCAAGACACTTCATGTCTCCTGGTTTATTTCTTCATCAGAAAAATAAGAGCGTAAAACTCAGTTATTTCAAAGGTAATTTATAGATCTGGGAATCAATAAAACTGCGGTTAGTTCTCGTTTAGTTCAGTTCGTTTCATTTCAGTCGCTCAGTCGTGTCCGACTCTTTCCGACCCCATGAATCGCAGCATGCCAGGCCTCCCTGTCCATCACCAACTCCCGGAGTTCACTCACACTCACGTCCATCGAGTCAGTGATGCCATCCAGCCATCTCATCCTCTGTCGTCCCCTTCTCCTCCTGCCCCCAATCCCTCCCAGCATCAGGGTCTTTGCCAATGAGTCAACTCTTCGCATGAGGTGGCCAAAGTACTGGAGCTTCAGCTTCAGCATCATTCCCTCCAAAGAAATCCCAGGGCTGATCTCCTTCAGAATGGACTGGTTGGATCTCTTTGCAGTCCAAGGGACTCTCAAGAGTCTTCTCCAACACCACAGTTCAAAAGCATCAATTCTACAGCGCTCAGCCTTCTTCACAGTCCAACTCTCACAGCCATACATTACCACTGGAAAAACCATAGCCTTGACTAGATGGACCTTAGTTGGCAAAGTAATGTCTCTGCTTTTCAATATGCTATCTAGGTTGGTCATAACCTTTCTTCCAAGGAGTAAGCATCTTTTAATTTTATGGCTGTAGTCACCATCTGCAGTGATTTTGGAGCCCAAAACAATAAAGTCTGACACTGTTTCCACTGTTTCCCCATCTATTTTTCATGAAGTGATGGGACTGGATGCCATGATCTTTGTTTTCTGAATGTTGAGTTTTAAGCCAACTTTTTCACTCTCCACTTTCACTTTCATCAAGAAGCTTTTTAGTTTCTCTTCACTTTCTGCCATAAGGGTGATGTCATCTGCATATCTGAGGTTATTGACATTTCTCCCAGCAATCTTGATTACAGCTTGTGCTTCTTCCAGCCCAGCATTTCTCATGATGTACTCTGCATATAAGTTAAATAAGCAGGGTGATAATATACAGCCTTGATGTACTCCTTTTCCTATTTGGAACCAGTCTGTTGTTCCATGTCCAGTTCTAACTGTTGCTTCCTGACCTGCACATAGGTTTCTCAAGAGGCAGGTCAGGTGGTCTGGTATTCCTATCTCTCTCAGAATTTTTCACAGTTTATTGTGATCCACACAGTCAAAGGCTTTGGCATAGTCAATAAAGCAGAAATAGATATTTTCCTGGAACTCTCTTGCTTTTTCGATGATCCAGAAGATGTTGGCAATTTGATCTCTGGTTCCTCTGCCTTTTCTAAAACCAGCTTGAACATCTGGAAGTTCACGGTTCACGTATTGCTGAAGCCTAGCTTGGAGAATTTTGAGCATTACTTTACTAGCATGTGAGATGAGTGCAATTGTGTGGTAGTTTGAGCATTCTTTGGCCTTGCCTTTCTTTGGGATTGGAATGAAAACTGACCTTTTCCAGTCCTGTGGCCACTGCTGAGTTTTCCAAATTTGCTGGCATATTGAGTGCAGTACTTTCACAGCATCATCTTTCAGGATTTGAAATAGCTCAACTGGAATTCCATCACCTCCACTAGCTTTGTTTGTAGTGATGCTTTTTGCACCTATATTAAAAATATATATTTATACATGTATACATAAAATGTTTGTTTCTATTTATACTCATACATACACAAAAATCTTTCATCTTACTTCAAAAAGGATTTGAGTCAGCCCAAAGAAATATATGACAAACCTAGACAGCATATTAAAAAGCAGAGACATCAGCTTGCTGACCAATATCCGTATAGTCAAAGCTATGTACAGATATGAGAGTTGGACCATGAAGAAGGCTGAGCATTGAAAAAATTATGCTTTCAAAGTGCTTTGCTGGAGAAGACTCTTGAGAGTCACTTGGACTGCAAGAGATCAAACCAGTCAAGTATAGTAATCATTGGAAGGATTGATGCTGAAGCTCCAATACTTTGGCCCCCTGACACGAAAAACCGACTCATTGGAAAAGACTCTGATGCTGGGAAATATTGAGGGCAAGAGGAGAAGGGGGTGAAACAGCATGAGATGGTTGGATAGTATCACTGACTAATGGACATGAATTTGAGCAAACTCCGGGAGATGGTGAAAGACTGGCATGCTGCACTTCATGGGGTTGCAAAGAGTCAGACATGACTAAGCGAATGAACTGAACTGAACTGATATATAAAAATAAAAGAACATTTATGTAGATTATATATAAATACATATTTTTATACAGGTGCAAGAGGACTACTAATCATAGTTTTATAGATTTCCTGAACAAACATAACAAAACAAAAAATAGATTCATAGATACAGAGAATAAGCTAGTGGTTTCCAGATGGGAGGAGGGAAGGGGGTGGGTGAAAAAGGTGAATGGGATTAAGAGGTACAAACTTCCAGTTATAAAATAGGTAAGTCACAGGGATATAATGTACAACAAAAGGAATATAGTCAATAACACCGTAATAACTTTCTATGGTGACAGATGGTAACTAGACTCACAGTGGTAATCATTTCATAATGTATAAAAATATTGAATCACTATGTTGTAAACCTGAAAGTAATACAATATTGAAAGTCAACTATTCCTCAATAAAGAAGACAAATATCTACTGTTGTATAATAAAGAAATTATCTTGTCTTGGTCCCTGGTCCCCAGGAGATAACCTCTAAACCTTTAGAACTTCCTGAGTGATAGGAGTGGCTTTGTTATTCATGAGTCTCTTGCATCATGCCTGATTTATACAAATGAGATGACTCAGGATGGGAGTTAATCATAGTAAAGACGACCCACAGGATTAGAGTGTTGAGGCTTTGAACCAGCCCAACCTCCAGGGAGGAGAGGGGGTATTAAAGACTGAGTTCATCCCACAACATGCAGGATACAGGATGCTTGGGGATGGTGCACGGGGATGATCCAGAGAGATGATACGGGGTGAGAGGTGGGAGGGGGGTTCATGTTTGGGAACTCATGTACACCCGTGGTGGATTCATGTCAATGTATGGCAAAACCAATACAGTATTGTAAAGTAAAATAAAGTAAAAATAAAAATTAAAAAAATAATAATAAAGACTGAGTTCAATCACATGGCCAATGATTCAATTAATCATGCCTCTGTAATAAAACCCCAACAAAAACTATGGACACCAACTCTCAGATATGCTTTCCTTTTTAAATGTAATACTGTTTATTTAATTTAAGAAACATTTCAGCATTATAAACATACCAAAAAAGAGAGAGAACATTGCAGATGGTGTTTAGCACAGAAGGTTCTTGGAATTTCACTGATGCAGTGGCTCTTGGCTTTGCTGATAACGAGGAGTTCTACAGCTTGTTTAAGAAAACAAAGAGTTTAAACTACCACACTTCAACTAAAAAGGATCCAAAACACTTCTCATGCCAGCTGACCTCCCCTTCTCCACAGCTAAGAAGGGCAGTGGGATGTTATCTGGCTATATACAAAAACAAAACAACCTGAAGCTAGATGGATGCTCAGTGCAGTGTCCACAGGTCCAGCCCCACAGTGCATGCCCTGAGCTACGGCGCCTCCAGAATGCATAGCCTCCACAACCTCCACACCAAGCAAGGACGATCAAGAGTGTATCTCAGTTCCTTTGTTCTTTTTACAAACTATAGATACGTACAGTTGAGAACTCGGGATTTCTAGCCAATGACCATAGAGTTAACACACCACCTTACAAGTTAAAAAAAAAAAAAAAAAGGAAATGTGAGAAACATCTTTAAATGCCTTGTCACACCAACAGCAAAGTGCATGAAATGAGTAGAACACAAGAGCCTTTTCGTTTTAAAAATGTTTGGAAATATGTACAGCTTTGATACAGTTTTTGGGTGCTCCAGACACCCATGGCCACTTCATGTAAACCACTGACAATTGCTAGAGCACTTTGAGAGACTACAGTATGATCATGATCCAACTGGGTAATTAAACCTAATGAGGGCAACAGACACATCTTGGGGGAGAGGCTCCCTACTCTAAGGTATTCACAGTAAGACAGATAACAGGTTTTTGTTTGTTTAATTCCTCCTGCTCCTCCTCTTCTTCTTCATCTTTATCTTCCTCTTTCACCTTTTCTGGGCAACTTTATCAGGACCCTTGGTGCCATCAGACTTCCCTATAGACTTATAGTCTGTGATATCCTCTCCTTCAGCTTCGCTGCCTTGTTGATGTATGGCTGCTTCTCGCTGTCACTTAAGTTATTCCACATCTCGCCCAGCTTCTTTGCCACATCTCCAATGCCAGGGTTTGTAGACTTGATCTTGGGGAGGAATTCAGAGCAGATAGTGGTCTCTTGGGGGCATTAGTGTCCTTCTTCTTCTTGCCTCCCTTAGCTAGTCCGTAATCCTTCATTTCCTGATCATAGCGCACTTTATCCGCCTTTGCCATTTCATCAAATTTAGACTTGTCTTTCCTGGACATGGCCCTTCACCTCTCAGAGCATTACTTGGAAAATTCAGCAAAATTGACAGGGACCTCAGGGTTTTTCTTCGTATGTTCCTCTCTGCATGTCTGCACAAAGAAGGCATAAGCAGACATCTTGCCTTTTGGTTTCTTGGGATCACCTTTAGCCATCTTGACTGTATTGTTCGCTAGTCTGAGCAGCGCAGGGCATGATGCACGGCTTAGCGCTCCACAGCCTTGGGCTACCTGCCTGGATGAGAGCTGCCTCAGCTAGCTTCCTCGTTGCTGAACACATGAAGTGTTGGGGAAGGGTGATGTATTCTACTTCCCTTCCAGGCATCATCCTAATTGTCTCTTGGGCTGGTTCTGATTGATAACTTTTATAATAAAGCTGTAAATACAGTAGTGCTTTCCAGAATTCTGTGAGTCATTCTAACAAATTATCAGACCTAAAAGAGTTAAAGCAACCCCTATATTTATAGCCAGTTGGTCAGAAGTGCAACTGGTCTGAGGACTTCTGAAATTGTGGCTGGTGTTAGAAGTGAAGGTAATCTTTTAGGGAATTATGCCCTTAATTTGTGGAGTCCGTGCTAACACTAGGTACTTGGCATCAGAATTGCACTGCAGCATAATAATAACAGAAACTAAATAAATAAAGAGCTACAGCCAAGAGGAATAGGGACATAAAAATAAAGAGATAAAAATAATGAGGTCACTACTTATATCATAAGAATGAAATCCAAGAAAGCTTTATAAGGATTTCAGAGGCAGCACAGTGTGGTGGTGAAGAACAAAGGTTTTAGCCAGACTTCAGGACTCAAATTCCACCACCGCCCTTTACCATCTGGGTGACTACAGGCAAGTTGCTTAACTCTCCAAGCTCTGTAAAATGAAGATAATAATAATGCTCTACCTCAAAAAACTATTAAAAGAATTGATTCAATTCATAAAAAGTGTTTAAAGCCATTTCTGACATATAAGAACTCAATATTCATTATTAGAATGGACCACAATGGCAGGCCACTGTCAACAAATTAAAGCACAATTTAATGAAAATTATTTTTTTAAAGAAGATATAGTCCAGATGTGAAACCCTAACAGTTTATCACAGGACTGTCCAATAAAACTTTCTGAATGACCAAAATGTTCCATATTTATCCTGTCCATTATGAAAACTTCCAGCCATATATGGCTATTGAGCATTTGAAATATGGTTGTTTTGACTAAGGAACTGAATATTTCTTCTATTTAATTTTTATTTTATTTAAATTCAAATAGCCACATGAGACAAATGGCTACCACATATTGGACAGTGAAGATAACTAGGGAAGATGAGAGCCCACATGCCCTTCTTTCATGAACAATATTTATAACAGTCAAGCTTCCAGCAAGGACTGCAGATGATAATTCAAGTCCAAGTTACTGGTTAAAGGCAGAACCATGCTTCAGTGGGTATTCAAGATAAGAATAGATTTAATATTTTGTTATATAAGTCAAGAAGCCTACCAATCAGGCATGAGCCTGGAGAAAGCCCACTGACTTTGACATGGAGTTGGGCCAAGGTAATATTTGCAGACAAGGTGTTCTTCAGAAAACAGCCCAGAATTTATTACAATTTGTAATTAGAAGATGCCCCAAAGTTCTACAGACTTTATCAGGTTGTGATGAGAATTAAAAGAGAAAATGCATATAACTGTTTAGCATAATGCCCTCTACAACAAACATTCAATCAATTTTACCTCTTTCATCATCATTAGCAGAATTATTCTGTGCTATAAAATATGCCCGTAACAATTGCAATTGGAGATGTTAATTATCTCAATACAGTGCCCATGTAGCAACAATATTGAATTGAAAACAGTATTATTTACTGCTTAACTTAAGAAAACCTAGTGGTAAGTAAACAAGTTGACTTTCCATATAGGGTTCTTAGATTGTGACCAACTAAATGCTTGCAGAACTCTGTCAAAACTGATGCTCTTTGGGTTTTGAAGTAACTAAAGTAATTAGATCAAAGAGCCATTGTTTGTGGAGGCTACTCTAAATTTGAGAAAATAAACTATATCATCAGCATTTAGGCAAATGTTTTTCTGCCTGATCCCTATAGCAGGGATGCATGAATTTGCCTCATCCAGGAATAATATCAAGTCATTAAGATATACCTTAAGGGGGAGAATTTAAAATACATTGTATTTTGTCTCCTTTAAGATACTATCTAATCTACCAAGAAACTTACTCATGCCAATGACCTGGAATCTGGGCAGTAGTGTTATAAGTCTCACATAAGTATTAATAGCTAGGATTCTGTATCTAGAGCATAACCTATTGCTGTACATAAGCCTAGGACTGATACAAGTTCAATAAAATCAAGGTTTATTCAAGGTTCCTAAGAAACTTATTCACTAACTGATGAAACTTATGTAATGTTCCCCAGTAAGACAAGAGTTGTGTCTATGAGCCACATACTCCTGAAAAACACTGTCCTGAGAAACCTAGAGTAGCAGCTTATAAAAAATGAAATTGGTCTACATCTGTATGGAATCATTTAGAGAGGTCATAAAGTATTTTTTACTAAAATCATCCTATATTTTTGTTTTTGTTTACCTCTAGCCAATAGGAGTAACAAGTAGTGAAGTGAAGTGTGAAAGTCACTCAGTCGTGTCCAACTCTTTGTGATCCCACAGACTATACAGTCCATGGAATTCTCCAGGCCAGAATAATGGAGTGGTTGGCCTTTCCCTTCTCTGGGGATCTTCCCAACCCAGGGATTGAACCCACGTCTCCACTTTGCAGGCAGATTCTTTACCAGCTGAGCCACAAGGGAAGCCCAACAACTAGACAAGGATCTAAACCTATCGTGGACAGCAGTGCTGAATATTCCAAACGCAAGTGACCTTTCCCTGGGGCTTTCTATAATCAGAAACTAAAACTGGGACCGAGACTCAGGTCTTCAGTTTCAAGGCAGTTGATGCTAGGAGTTTTGTCAGCATCACTCTTCTATGAGTGGCAACAAATAAACTAAGAATTGTATGGTTTTCATCTCTGGTGACTTAGCTACAAAAAAAGAAACACTGACAACTTCAATGTATACTTATCACCAACCTGGAATTGCAATAACCAACAAAAAATAGTACTACGGTAGCAGAGGAGCGCTGAAATCATTCCTTTGAGGTATCTCAAGTGATATATAATAATTTAGATAAATGTCAGTTATGGAACAGTAAAAAAACACTACATGATTAAATGACATACCAGTTAGGAATATTTTAGGCTACACAGAGCTGAAATGGTGGCTTAAATATTAGAAGCTTATTTTTCCCCACATAAGAGGAAGTCCAAATGCATGCCGTTCTTGTTTCTGGTTTAGTTGACTCCAGTCTTTGAATTCCCTTCATATTTCCCTCATGGACACAGGTTGCCTGCTACAATTTCAACCAATAGGTCACATTCCAGCTTAAAAAAATAAAAAGGAGAAGTGGAATCTACTGAAGAGTCCATCTCTAGATCAAAATATCTGTGTATAATCATCTAGGCCCACCATAGGCAACTGCAAGGCTTTGCCTGACAGGCCTCACAGTGGAAAGCTGCCCTCCCCACACTAGACCTGCTTATCACCAATACACTACAATTTTCTGGAGCGAGAGTTACCATCAAGGAAACTCACCTCTACTCCACCCATCTGAGCCAGCCATGCTCATACACATATCAGTATACACACATCTAGCCCAGGCATTTCTGTTCAGAGGTCCCCTTATCAGAGGCCTTGCCTGAGGCACTTCAGACACCTCCAGCAGCCTCATTACTGAGCCTGGATTAAGGCATTTTCTCCATGGTGAGCAGTACTTCTCTACTCCTTACCCTTTTCCTCCTCCCTCTACCATAGCTCCCAGATCCATGAGAAGACAACAGCCCTCTGCTCCTCAGCAATGAAACATTTCCCCTCATCTGCACCACACGTATCTGACCCTTGTTAGGCATTGCTCCATAGGGAAAAATGGAGCACCTGGGAGCCAGTGCCACTTTTTGCCTCTTGCTTGCACTGTCACAATGAATAAAGACTTGACTGATACTTTCAGAATGGCTCATTATCCGAATTGAACACCTCAACACTTGGCAGCCTGTCAGCTACATAAGAAAAAAAATCTTCCCAGGGACCCTACAGCAGACTGCCACCATCATGGCCTTAACTGAGATACACATGGGCATTCTAAGTGAGTAGTATCTACAGCAAGAAACAGTTGGTGAACCAACCATCAGTGCTTGCCATAATTTGGAAATGAGTTCAATGGGGAAAATTAGGCTCAGGAGTTCAGAAAGAGAGAGGTGTGCTCTGAGCCTAAGGGAGATCATTTCATCTGTCACTCAGTCCAGTTCAGTCACTCAGTCATGTCTAGCTCTTTGCGACCTCATGGACTGCAGCCCTGTCCGACACCAACTCCCAAAGTCCACCCAAACTCATGTCCATAGAGCCAGTGATGCCTTCCAACAATCTCATCCTCTGTCATTCCCCTTCTCCTCCTACCCTCGTTCTTTCCCAACATCAGGGTCTTTTAAAATGAGTCAGCTCTTCGCATCAGGTGGCCAAAGTATTGGAGTTTCAGCTTCAACATCAGTCCTTCCAATGAACACTCAGGAACCATTGCTTTTAGAATGGACTGGTTGGAACTCCTTGCAGTCCAAGGGACTCTCAAGAGTCTTCTCCAACACCACAGTTCAAAAGCATCAATTCTTCAGTGCTCAGCTTTCTTTCTAGTCCAACTCTCACATCCAACATGACTACTGGAAAAACCATAGCTTTGGGTAGACGGACCTTTGTTGGCAAAGTAATTTCTCTGCTTTTTAATATGCCAGTATTCTTGCCTGGAAAATCCCATGGATGGAGGAGCCTGGTAGGCTGCAGTCCATGGGGTCATGAAGAGTCGGACATGACTGAGTGACTTCACTTTCACTTTTCACTTTCATGCATTGGAGAATGCAATGGCAACCCACTCCAGTACTCTTGCCTGGAGAATCCCAGGGACGGGAGCCTGGTGGGCTGCCATCTACAGGGTCACAGAGTCAGACACGACTGAAGTGACTTAGCAGCAGCAGGTTGGTCATAACTTTTCTTCCAAGGAATACACATCCTTTTATTTCATGGCTGCAGTCACCATCTGCAGTGATTTTGGAGCACAAAAAAATAAAGTCTGACACTGTTTCCACTGTTTCCCCATCTATTTCCCATGAAGTGATGGGACCAGATGCCATGATCTTAGTTTTCTGAATGTTGAGCTTTAAGCCAACTTTTTCACTCTCCTCTTTCACTTTCATCAAAAGGCTCTTTAGTTCCTCTTCACTTTCTGCCATAAGGATGGTGTCATCTGCATATCTGAGGTTATTGATGTTTCTCCCAGTAATCTTTATTCCAGCTTGTGCTTCATCTAGCCCAGCGTTTCTCATGATGTACTCTGCATATAAGTTAAATAAGCAGGGTGACAATATACAGCCTTGACGTACTCCTTTTCCTATTTGGAGCCAGTCTGTTGTTCCATGTCCAGCTCTAACTGTTGCTTCCTGACTTGCATACAGATTTCTCAAGAGGCAGGTCAGGTGGTCTGGTATTCCCCTCTCCTTCAGAATTTTCCACAGTTTATTGTGATCCACACAGTCAAAGGCTTTGGCATGGTCAATAAAGCAGAAATAGATCTTTTTCTGGAACTCTCTTGCTTTTTCAATGATCCAGCAGATCCAGATGATCCAGTGGATGATTTCATAAAGGAGATTAAACTTCGAGTGTTCTGAGTGATAGATAAGGCTATCAGAGGGCATGACAATGGACACATAGACTAAGGAAAGTTTGTGGCAGAAGAAATGAGCTCCAGGACAGAGAAAGGAACATCCCACTGTTCTGAAAATAGGACAAACAATATTTAGATTCAAGAAACTGAACGTAATTGCCCAGCAAGGGTATGGGAAAGCCACTCTTATGGAAGAATCTTTAGCAGGTCTAGTGCTGGCAAGTAAACTAAGAAATGCCTATAAAACAATTGCTATTGTTTATTCAAGCATGTCAATAAACATTTAAGCCAAACATGTCAGTAAACATACATGCCAAACAAGTGCCCTTAATACATGCAGATTACACTCCTTGGAAAAACCAAGTGAAAATTTCCTTGTGCAACAAAAGGAAGAAAGCACCATCCTGCAACTAGCTCAGCTTTAACTCCCACTGAGATCCACAGGGTGTCCATTCATAAGACCAAAGCAGCATATGGATCTGAAAATATAAGCCTCTGGTCTTACAATGAACAGAGTAATCTTAAAATTAAAACATCAAATCAAAAACAGTTCTGAATAACAACTAGTTTAAGTAAATTGCTCTTTTCTTTTTGTTTGTTTGAGGCTTTTTGTGTGAGAAGAGAAAAGGGGGCACTGGTCAAAGGGAAAATGTATTCCATAACAGCAGCAGATAAGATTAAAGTAAAATTTTCTTTATATTCCCTAAGAGGCATGTTTCTCCTGTTCCTTATTAATTGGCAGTGAAGGTTTAAGCAAACAGTGGTAACAAAACCAGTGAATGGAGCTTTTTCACATAACAGGCAATTGGACACCAAAAGCTCAAGGACTAAGATCTTTCCTGCTATGTCCAAGTAAACTACACTGGAAGGAAATCTATAGTGAAAGTCCCCATTCAGGACAGTTCTCAACAGTCTCATTTAAAAACTAGATTCTTTTTCTTACCTGACCCTAATTGGTAGTTAGATATCCTGCTTATTAATCTATCCAAGTGACTATTTTTGAATATTAAAATGTGGGATTATTTCATCTTGCAATTATATTGGCAATGGAAGGAAATAACAAACTGTAAACCTACAACTGTAACCTCCTAAAAAAATCACAATGAGAATCACAATGGCCCACTGCAAAAGGAGACATTTTAATTAATATGCCTCCCCGTGGCTTTGCCTTTCTTCTTGTATGCTCAGCTGGAGTAATTAGAGGAAAACCTGAGGGGCGCCTACCCCAGAAGCCTCACTCAGCCTCTCGAGCTGAGTCTCACTCTTGGCTGGCAACTGTCTCTACTGACGAAGAGACTCAGCGTGAGCTATAATGTACATCTGCTCTAGGGAATGATCCCTCCAGAGAGCCACCAGGAAGTAGCCTGTTCAAAAAGCAAAAACAATTAAAACCCTACTCACTTTAAAGGAAGAAACAAGAAACATTCATTTAAGAAAGATACCTTCCAAGCTATTACCATGTGATACAACTTCGTCTTTAGAGATTTCTCCTTCTTTTACAGCTTTTTAAAGTATAGTTTACAATAGTATAACATTTACCCATTTGATGTATACAGATCAAATAATTTTAGTAAATTTACACAGTTGTAAACATCATTACACTCAAGCTTTAGAACACTTTCATCATTCCCCCAAAGTCCCCTTGTGTACATTTTCTGTCAATCCCTACTCCCAATCCCAGCTCCAGGCAACCTGCTTCTTGTCTCTATAGTTTTGCCTTTTCTAGCAATTTCCCATAAATGCAGTCACACAGTATATATTGCCATGTTAGTTTTACACTTAGCATGTTTTTGGAGTTTATCCATGTTCTTACATGTGTAATTCACTCCATTTTACTGCTGAATGGCACTTATTGCTTAGATATGACTGTTGTCTACCTATTCCCCAATTGATGGACATTTGGATTGCTTACAAATATTCCAAAAAGAGACATTATGTGTAACAAATATTTGGATACAAGTCTTTTCATATCTCTTGGTCATATTCCTACCTAGAAAGGAAAATTTTTTTGTCATTTGATAAATGTAAGTTCAACTTTGTAGGAAACTGCTAGGCAATTTTTCAAAAGAGATTGCATCATTTTCCACTTCCATCAGCAACATATGAGAGTTCTGGTTTCTATGTATCCTCAGTAACACTTAGTAATTTCAGTCTTTTCTGGTAGCATGTATTTTAGAGATGTTTAGGGGATTCTCAATGGGATTTCAGTCTGTATTTCCCTGAGGTCTAACAATGTTGAACATCTTTTCATGTGCTTATTTGCTATTCACAGATCTTTTTTTGAAGGGTCTGTTCAAATTTCATGCAAAGATGGGCTCGATAAAGCACAGAAATGGTCTGGACCTAACAGAAGCAGAAGATATTAAGAAGAGGTGGCAAGAATACACAGAAAAACTGTACAAAAAAGATCTTCACGACCCGGATAATCATGATGGTGTGATCACTAATCTAGAGCCAGACATCCTGGAATGTGAAGTCAAGTGGGCCTTGGAAAGCATCGCTACAAACAAAGCTAGTGGAGGTGATGGAATTCCAGTTGAGCTATTTCAAATCCTGAAAGATGATGCTGTGAAAGTACTGCACTCAATATGCCAGCAAATTTAGAAAACTCAGTAGTGGCCACAGGACTGGAAAAGGTCAGTTTTCATTCCAATCCCAAAGAAAGGCAAGGCCAAAGAATGCTCAAACTACCACACAATTGCACTCATCTCACATGCTAGTAAAGTAATGCTCAAAATTCTCCAAGCCAGGCTTCAGCAATATGTGAACTCCAAACTTCCAGATGTTCAAGCTGGTTTTAGAAAAGGCAGAGGAACCAGAGATCAAATTGCCAACATCTGCTGGATTATGAAAAAAGCAAGAGAGTTCCAGGAAAACATCTATTTCTGCTTTATTGACTATGCCAAAGCCTTTGACTGTGTGGATCACAGTAAACTGTCGAAAATTCTGAGACAGATGGGAATACCAGACCACCTGACCTGCCTCTTGAGAAATCTGTATGCAGGTCAGGAAGCAACAGTTAGAGCTGGACATGGAACAACAGACTGGTTCCAAGTAGGAAAAGGAGTATGTCAAGGCTGTATACTGTCACCTTGCTTATTTAACTTATATGCAGAGTACATCATGAGAAACGCTGGGCTGGAAGAAACACAAGCTGGACTCAAGATTGCCAGGAGAAATATCAATAACCTCAGATATGCAGATGACACCACCCTTATGGCAGAAAGTGAAGAGGAACTAAAAAACCTCTTGATGAAAGTGAAAGTGGAGAGTGAAAAAGTTGGCCTGAAGCTCAACATACAGAAAATGAAGATCATGGCATCTGGTCCCATCACTTCATGGGAAATAGATGGGCAAACAGTGGAAACAGTGTCAGACTTTATTTTTCTGGGCTCCAAAATCACTGCAGATGGTGACTGCAGCCATGAAATTAAAAGACACTTACTCCTTGGAAGGAAAGTTATGACCAACCTAGATAGTATATTCAAAAGCAGAGACATTACTTTGCCAACTAAGGTCCGTCTAGTCAAGGCTATGGTTTTTCCAGTGGTCATGTATGGATGTGAGAGTTGGACTGTACAGAAGGCTGAGTGCCAAAGAATGGATGCTTTTGAACTGTGGTGTTGGAGAAGACTCTTGAGAGTCCCTTGGACTGCAAGGAGATCCAACCAGTCCATTCTGAAAGAGACCAACCCTGGGATTTCTTTGGAAGGAATGATGCTAAAGCTGAAACTCCAGTACTTTGGCCACCTCATGCGAAGAGTTGACTCATTGGAAAAGACTCTGATGCTGGGAGGGATTGGGGGCAGGAGGAGAAGGGGACGACAGAGGATGAGACGGCTGGATGGCATCACTGACTCAATGGACGTGAGTGTGAGTGAACTCCGGGAGATGGTGATGGACAGGGAGGTCTGGTGTGCTGTGATTCATGGGGTCACAAAGAGTCGGACACGACTGAGTGACTGAACTGAACTGAACTGATTCAAATTTTTACCCATTTTTCATTGTGTTATGTGCCTTCAGATTATTTACCGTCCAAGATTTCTTCATACTCTGAATATAAGTTCTTTATCACATAATTTAAAGTATTTTTTCCCACTCATTTTACTTGTCTTTCTTTTTTCTCAATGGTGTCTTTTGAAAAGTAAACATTTTATCTTTTATTGCTCATGGTTTTTGTGTCCTAAGAAATTCAAAGTTATAAATGTTTTCTCTCCTCTTTAATTCTAGGTATATAATATGTTAAGCTCTTACATTTAGATCTATGATCCATTTTGAATAGAACTTTGTGTATGATGTGAAGTAAGTGTTCAAGGAGTTTTTGGTTTTACTTTTGCTTTACATAGATACATCCAATTGTTCAAGCACCATTTGTTGAATAGACTATTGCCCCATTGAATTACCTACAAGTCTGTAAAAAATCAAGGGGCCATGTATGGGTTTATTTGTGGACTCTGTATTGTTCCAGTGATTCATAGTCTAATGCTAACACCACATTGTCTTGATTATTGTGGCTTCATACTAAGCTTTGAAAATTAGGTAGCACAACTCCTTCGACACTGTCCTTTCAAAATTGCTTTGTTTATTCTAGGTACTTTCAATTTTCATTTAAATTTTAGGATCAACTTGTCAATTTATATTAAAAAGCCTGCTGGGAATTTTATAGGGATTCTGTTGAAATTATAGATCAATCTGAGAAAAGAATTGCCATTAAAAAAAAAAAAAAAGAATTGCCATGTTAACTAAATGGAGTCTTCAAATCCATGAACATAGTCTATCTCTCACTTACTTAGGTCTTCATTACTTTCTGTTAGCAAAGTCTTAGAGTTTTCAGCATACAGCTTCTGCTCCTTCTGTTAAATTGATGCCTAAGTATTTTGTTCTTTTTGATTACATAATAAATATTTTCTTAACTTTGTTTTTGTATTCTGAATTGCTAATATATATAGAAAATACTAATTGATTTTTAGATACTGATCTTGTAACTTGTGATCTCTTATTCTTGCTTTATTGCGCTGAGTAGAATTTCCAGTGAAGTGCTGAAAAAAAGAGGCAAAAGCATATATTTGTTCAAATATTAAGGAGAGAAAGCATTCAAGCTTTTAATATTAAGCATGTTGTTAGAGGAAATTTTCATCTATTCCTAATTTGTTGAGAACTTTTATCATGAATGCATGCTGGATATTAAAAAAAAATTTTTTTTATGTTTACTGAGCTAATCACGTAGTTTTTGTCCTTTTTCTTCTGTTAACATGGTACATTACACAAATCAATTTTGGGATAACCTTGCATTGTAAGAAGCTTAGAAGTCAGCACTTCATCCTAACAACAAGTAAAAAGATAAAAGAGTTAAAACATCAGTTCTCCTTAGATCCATCAGAGAAATGAGGCTACAGGACAAACTGCTGGTCTAAAAATTGGAGAGAATGGCAAGCAGATATAGAGACACAGCTTACAACTTACTGGAGCAGAAACCTGCAGGCAGAAACATCCATGGAAACCAGCACCAGGGTAGGACTACTTGAACTATAATTGACAAGTGCTGGTGGTTCAGTGGGCACAAGTCTGAGAGACCACAAACTCCAGGGGGACTCAGTCATGGAGTAGGAGCCACACTTTTCTAAGTTTTACCTCTAAGAACTTCATCCTGTTTTCATTGTGACTACCAGAGAAAAACTCTCTTGTGCTTCCAGCAGGCAGGGGAGGGGGAAAAGATATCCTTTCAAAATACATCAACCCATTCTGTTTTTCTTAACAAGGCCTGCCTTCAGGAGAAACAATTTTACCAGAGACTAACTTACATGGTAGAAGAGAAGCACAAACTCCAGCTCTCTCTAGCCATCCTATTCCACCTAAGTGGTTGGGGAGGGAGACGTGAGGTAGCAGGTACTAGACAGCACTGTGGAAGTTCACAATCCAGAGACATGGGCTCCCCAAAAGATTGAAACCAAATCACAGACTAGAATATTCCCCCTTCTCTCCACACATTATCACTACATTACTAATGCCCTACTTACCACAGTTTCCTTTCACCCAGCATATCATAATCACTTACACAAAAAAACAAAAGTTATACTGAATGGTAAAAAACACAGTTTGAAGATAGTGAAAACACATCAGAACCAGATTCAGATGCAGCAGGAATGCTGGAATTAAAAGATTTTTTTTTAACCTATGATTAATGTGCTAAGGGTTTTAATGGAAAAAGTAGACATTATGCAAGAGCAGATGGATAATGAAAGCAGAGAGATGGGAATTCTAAGAAAGAATATATAAGAAATGCTAAAGATCAAAAACACTGTAATAGAAATAAAGAATGCCTTAGATGTGCTTATTAGTTTTACTGGACACAGCTATTAATTTTATGAAGAAAGAATCTCTCAGCTTGAGGATATAACAATAGAAACTTCCAAAACTGAAAAGCAAAGAGGAAAAAAAAAAAAAAGACTCAAAAAAGAACAGAGAAGAATATCCAAAAACTGTGGGACAACTACAAAAGGTGTAACACATAATGGGAATAAGTAACACATAAAGGGATAAACTAACCCTACATTCCTAGTACTGTTTAGATGATGATAACCCTTTTCACACGTTGCTAGACTCAGGTTGCCATTATTTTGTTAAGGTTGATTTATTCTATGTTCATGAGAGATACTGGTCTATGGTTTTCTTTCCTTCTGATGGCTTTATCTGGCTTTGGTATCATGATAATACTGTCTTCAGTTATATTAATTAAGAAAGTCTCACATCTATTTTCTGAAAAAGTTTATGTGGAATGAGCATTGTATTCTCTTTAAATATCTTATAGAATTCCCTAGTTAAACCATCTACACCTGGACATGTTTTCATGGGATATTATTCTTTTGATGATTCAACTAAATCATTGGGGAACTAGGATATGGGTAGCTCTATAGCTGTCTTTGAGAAAACATAAATCTTTACTTTCATGGAGTTTCACAAGTCAATCACTCCATAATAAAAAGCACTATTTCATGATACACAGGGACCATGGTGGACAAAGCATTGACTGGTATTCAAATTCAGCTTCTGTCTTTACCTGGTAGTTGGACCTCAGTACTGAGGCATCATACGTCACAGTTTCCTCATTGCAAAATGAAAGAGTAGAAAAGTTCTAAGATCCTTTCCGTTTTAAAATAATTTGGTCCATGGTAAAAGAGTAAAAGTGAACTTTGCCACACGTGACAATATAAGAAAAAAATTTTATAACTCACAGCACAGACAAAATGTTATTCCTAATTTATAAGGAAATCCTAAAACTTAAGGAGAGGAAAGAGAACAAGATGGCAGAGGAGTGGGTAGACATGGAGTAGTCTCTCTCCACAGATACATCAGGAAGACACCTTCAGACACAGAAGTGCCTACAGAACACCAGCTGAGAGCAGACAGGAGTACCTGACCAAAGAAAAAGAACATATAGAACTACGCAAAACTTGGTAGGACAAAGGAACTAGAGGGGAAAACAGGAGCATTAGTAGGACAGGACTTGCTCTCGGAGGGTGCGGGAACCGAAACAGGAATTCGTTCCCACATCAGAGCAATTGTCTAAGTCAGAGGAGAAACATTTAAGGCTGAGAGTGAAACAGTTGATCTGTGGAAGCCTAAAAGGAATGAGAATCAGATAGTCCTTACTGCAGCCATACATACCCTGGACAGGGATGCAGGTCCCCTGGAAGACGCAGTGGCTGGGAGCTGGAGTTTAGGGATTGTGGAGCAATCCCAGGGCAAGTGCCGCTGTTGACTGTGGAGAGACAGATAGAGGGGATATGAGGGAGGAGATTGTGGTGGGAAATGCCTGTGGAGGAAAGCCAGGCAGTCATGGAAGGAAGGGGTTACCGCTGAGTCACGCATATGGGGTGGAACCATCACCTTAGCCTCTCTCTTCCCACATGCCAGCATGGGCAGCTGAACAATAGACAGGCTGGCCCATCAAACATGTGATGCACTGAACTACAGAGCAGGACCCCACCCAGGGTGCCCCTTTAAGTGCCTGACCCACCAATCTACAGAGTAAGACCCCAGCCAGGAAGGCCCCTGTATGTGCCTGACATGCGGAACAACAGAGAAGGACCGCAGGCAAGGCAGCCCTTTAACAGCCTGAATGGGTGGAGCTACAAAGAAAGATTAGCCAAAGAGGTGTTCTGATCCCCAGCTACAAGAGGCTCAGAAAAAGACTCTGATAGGGCCATAACTCCTGCAGCAGAGGCAGTCCATGTTCCTGCACACTTGGCCCCGCCAGGGTCCCCGCAAGCCAAGCAGTTGCACGATCTTCATGCTCAACTCTCACTGGGGCAGAGCTGCCACAGGCAAAAAAAAATCTTGCATCTACATGCACAGGGTCACTTGGCTAGAGCCCAACTCTTTGCAACCCTGTAGACTGGGGCCTGCCAGGCTTGTCTGTCAGGGAAGGGGGTTCTCCAGGGAAGAATACTGGAGTGTATTGGCCAGTACTGGTTGCCATACCCTTCTAGAGCACTATATCTCCTGCCACGCTAGCCACCAACTCCCCTGAGTACAGATGAATAGATAAAGAAGCTGTGGTACATATACATAATGGAATATAACTCAGCCATAAAAAGGAACACATTTGAGTCAGTTCTAATCAGGTGAATGAACCTAGAACCTATTATACAGAGTGAAGTAAGTCAGAAAGAAAAAGATAAATATAATATTCTAATGCATATATATGAAATCTAGAAAAATGGTAGATAAGAATTTATTTCCAGGGCAGCAGTGGAGAAACAGACATAGAGAATAGACTTATGGACATGGGGAGAGGGGAAAAGAGGGTGAGATGTATGGAAAGAGCAACAAGGAAACTTACATTACCATGTTTAAAATAGATAGCCAATAGGAATTTGCTGTATGGCTCAGGAAACTCAAACAGGGGCTCTGTATCAACCTAGAGGGTTGGGATGGGGAGGAAGATGGGAGGGAGGTTTAAAAGGGAGGGGATATATGTATACATAAGGCTGATTCCTGAAGAATTGATGCTTTTGAACTGTGGTGTTGGAGAAGACTCTTGAGAGTCCCTTGGACTGCAAGGAGATCCAACCAGTCCATTCTGAAGGAGATCAGCCCTGGGTGTTCTTTGGAAGGAATGATGCTAAAGCTGAAACTCTAGGACTTTGGCCACCTCATGCGAAGAGTTGACTCATTGGAAAAGACTCTGATGCTGGGAGGGATTGGGGGCAGGAGGAAAAGGGGAGGACAGAAGATGAGATGGCTGGATGGCATCACTGACTCGATGGACATGAGTGTGAGTGAACTCCGGGAGATGGTGATGAACAGGGAGGCCTGCCATGCTGCAATTCACGGGGTTGCAAAGAGTTGGACCCGACTGAGTGACTGAACTGAACTGAACTGACTGAAGGATGATTCATGTTGAGGTTTGACAGAAAACAAATTCTGTAAAGCATTTATCCTTCAATAAAAAAGATTTAAAAAAAAAAAAGGAAGAAGAAACTCACAAAGGAATAGAAAAAGAAAGTCCAGTTGTCATTTAGGATAAATATTTTCTATCCATGCAATTAAATACTATATAATTGTAAAATCAATAAAGTCTTATACATTAATACGTGCTGGATGAAATGTTATACAACTATAAAATACAACATGGTATTAAAAGAGAGAGAGAAGGGGGATGCTGCTGTACAGACCTCCAGGATATATTACTAAGTGGAAAATGTGATGTAAAACAATGAATATAGAATATAATGTTCTGAGAAAAGAAAGCAGGAAAGTAAGAATGTATATTTACACCTTTTTGTGTATAAAATAAAAACACTAGAAGTACAAACAAGAAACTAATAAAAATTATTAGCCACAAGGTTGTGAATGAGGGGACCAAAGTAGATGAAAGAAGCCTTAATATATATTATTTGGAAACAATTTTGAAGTTTGAACTATGTAATCTCTTACTTATCTTTTAAAGAGAAGTACTACTAATGAAATTCAGCAGGGGAAAGTTTAAAGGTTTATACCAGAAAGTGGTAGAAACTGAGAAAATTATTTCTAGAAGAAACAAAATTTCATGACTTTCCTATGGCCTGATTTGAGACACCTTTGAGACAATTTCACATTTCCACAAGGGATGGGAACTTCATTTTAAAATATTATTACTTGGTCGAAACATTCAGTTGAGCCTCATGTTGCTTGCTTCATTCAGCATAGTGGTCACTTCTGGGAAGAGAGGAAGAGAAACAAGAATGCGGTGGGGAAGATTTCACAGGAGCTTGAACTGCATCTCCATTTTATTTGTTTTAAAAATAAAGATGTTTATTATATAACAAAAGACATGGAGCAAAAGTGGCAAAATGCAGAGATTTGACAAACCTGGGTGGGTAAGGGAATTGTGTCCTTTTTACTGAAAACACCAGGACTCTGAGAAGAATAGTAGAGTTTATTTAAAACAAAACATTTCATTGTTTTCTGTGGACAAGACATACAGGGAAGAATAAACATATTTGAAACCAAAATCACAAAGACTTTGGCTCATCAAGAAGTCACGATATAAAGCCACGTAAGGTCACTAAGCTGTGAGTGCTCAGAACAGAGCAAAACTCGGCCTGCATGAGCGCCCTGCTGCTGTGAGTGGGGCCAAGGCCAGGACATAAAATGTCAGAATCCATGTGAGGGCATCAATTCACTAAATAGCCAGAAGCCTATTGTTCTTATAATTCCTGCAGGCAATGAGCATAGTTTCCAAATTGAAAACTAGACCAAGTAACCATGAAGCCTTCAGAGACAACATTTTGTTCATATTTCATGATTTCTTTTTAGGGAAATGCACAAGGTCTAATTACACAAGCTGTTTATTCTCCTCTTTAGCCTTTTGGGTTTCAGCATGTGTGGGTTTTCTTAAGCTTTTCTCACTATTAAACTCAGCCAAATTCATGCTCACAGAGGAAGTCAGATTCCAGCTCTACAACAGATCTCCAAGCTACCCAAATCCATGGGGTAATCAAAAACATTCTGCTGGCTGCTATAGAACTTATACCTTTTCTCCTGAAAATAACTGTAGCAGGATTTATGTCAATAACACACATTCCCTTCACAGGCTTAGCCTAGAGTATTTAACCACAATTACTCTCCTGAGCAAGATCTTTTTTGTTATTTGGCAAAGGCGAAGAGAACAGAGGGTGAAGAGAACAGACTATTAATATAAATAATTACCTCATGTTATTCAACACTTTCCAAGTTTCAAAGCATTTTCACACATTTGATATTTATATCAATGAGAGGGGAAGGCATTTTTACATTCCCATTTTATGGATGAAAAAGCTGAGGCCCAGCGAAGTTAAGCAGTACCTTTGTCTTCTGCCCTGATTCCAGACTTCTCACTATGCCAGATATCTGGGAGGCTTACGTCAAA
The DNA here is from genome assembly GCF_023091745.1 of Budorcas taxicolor. NCBI lineage: Eukaryota > Metazoa > Chordata > Mammalia > Artiodactyla > Bovidae > Budorcas > Budorcas taxicolor. Next base: position 38,448,955 of record NC_068910.1, read on the forward strand.
AAACAGATGGCATGATTTTACAAATTCCTTTCCATCCATATGATGCAAATTCTCCCATAATCATGGTTGCCAATGTATCCTATCCCTATGGATATTTTGGAGACCAGTTTCCCCAAACCACTCTTCCCCCTCTTTTACCTGCCCTAGAACTGAATTTCCACCATTAAAGGTCAGTCCTCTGGCTAAAGAGCTGGACTTGACCATGTAAGTAAATTTCTCTCAGTATTGTAACTGAGGTACCTGCATCAGAAATACACTTGGAAAAATATAAATTCTCCAGCATCATGCTAGATTCATGGGATCAGATTCTCTGAGGAGTGTGTTTAGGAATGTGCATTTCTAACAAGCGCCCTCATGCGTTGTTGGTAACAAGTTGAGAGCCACTGCTTTCAGCAAGGAAAACCTTGAGGTGTTTTGAGCCAGAAACTAGAGTCACCAAAGGATTATTATTAAAAGATAAACCTTGGAAGCAGTGTTTAGACTATTCTGGAGTGGAAAGAGGCTGAGATTACTACATTAGAACAGTTTGAGGAGTAGGATGAGAGGAAAGGGTAAACATAGGAATAGAAAGAAAAATTGTAAGGAGCATTACAGAAGTCACTATAATTTCCTCTCTTCATCTTTTACAAAATCTTTCATTTCACCAAAGCTCCATTGCCCACCACTAAGAGGCCAAGTTGATTCTTTGAGCATATTACACTGTGTCACCATTCAGCTCATCTCCCCCTTGTGTGCTACTCTTCAGGCAAGATGGCTTAATTAGTCTCCCGTGACTAAAACTGAGTTCCTTTGCTAAATTCATTTGTTTTTTAATATAAATTTATTTATTTTAATTGGAGGCTAATTACTTTACAATATTGTATTGGTTTGGCCATATATCAACATGAATTCGCCATAGGTGTACACGTGTTCCCCATCCTGAACCCCTCTCCCACCTCCCTCTCCATCCCATCCGTCTGGGTCATCCCAGTGCACCAGCCCCAAGCATCCTGTATCACGCATCGAACCTGGACTGGTGATTTGTTTCACATATGATATTATACATGTTTCAATGCCATTCTCCCAAATCATCCCACCCTCACCCTCTCCCACAGAGTCCAAAAGACTGTTCTATACATCTGTTTTCTGTCTCGCATACAGGGTTATCGTTACCATCTTTCTAAATTCCATATATATGTGTTAGTATACTGTATTGGTGTTTTTCTTTCTGGCTTACTTCACTCTGTATAATAGGCTCCAGTTTCATCCACCTCATTAGAACTGATTCAAATGTATTCTTTCTAATGGCTGAGTAATACTCCATTGTGTATATGTACCACTGCTTTCTTATCCATTTGTCTGCTGATGGACATCTAGGTTGTTTCCATGTCCTGGCTATTATAAACAGTGCTGCGATGAATATTGGGGTACATGTGTTTCTTTCAACTCTGGTTTCCTCAGTGTGTATGCCCAGCAGTGGGATTGCTGGGTCATATGGAAGTTCTATTTCCAGTTTTTTAAGGAATCTCCACATTGTTCTCCATAGTGACTGTACTAGTTTTCATTCCCACCAACAGTGTGAGAGGGTTCCCTTTTCTCCACACCCTCTCCAGCATTTATTCCTTGTAGACTTTTGGGTAGCAGCCATTCTGACTGGCGTGAAATGGTACCTCATTGTGGTTTTGATTTGCATTTCTCTGATAATGAGTGATGTTGAGCGTCTTTTCATGTGTTTGTTAGCCATCTGTATGTCTTCTTTGGAGAAATGTCTAGTTCTTTGGCCCATTTTTTGATTGGGTAGTTTAGTTTTCTGGAATTGAGCTGCAGGAGTTGCTTATATGTTTTGAGATTAATTCTTTGTCAATTGCTTCATTTGCTATTATTTTCTCCCATTCTGAAGGCTGTCTTTTCACCTTGCTTATAGTTCCCTTTGTTGTGCAGAAGCTTTTAAGTTTAATTAGGTCTCATTTGTTTATTTTTGCTGTTATTTCCAATATTCTGGGAGGTAGGTCATAGAGGATCCTTCTGTGCTTTATGTCAAAGAGTGTTTTGCTTATGTTCTCCTCCAGGAGTTTTATAGTTTCTGGTCTTACATTTAGATCTTTAACCGATTTTGAGTTTATTTTTGTGTATGGTGTTGGAAAGTGTTCTAGTTTCATTCTTTTACAAGTGGTTGACCAGTTTTCCCAGCATGACTTGTTAAAGAGATTGTCTTCTCTCCATTGTATATTCTTGCTTCCTTTGTCAAAGATAAGGTGTCCATAGGTGCGTGGATTTATCTCTGGGCTTTCTATTTTGTTCCATTGATCTATATTTCTGTTTTTGTACCAGTACCATACTGTCTTGATGACTGTGGCTTTGTAGTAGAGCCTGAAGTCAGGCAGGTTGATTCCTCCAGTTCCATTCTTCTTTCTCAAGATTGCTTTGGCTATTCGAGATTTTTTGTATTTCCATACAAATTGTGGAATTATTTGTTCTAGCTCTGTGAAAAATACCGTTGGTAGCTTCATAGGGATTACATTGAATCTATACATTGCTTTGGGTAGTATACTCATTTTCACTATATTGATTCTTCCGATCCATGAACATGGTATCTTTCTCCATTTCTCCGTTAGTGTCCTCTTTGATTTCTTTCACCAGTGTTTTATAGTTTTCTATATATAGGTCTTTAGTTTCTTTAGGTAGATATATTCCTAAGTATTTTATTCTTTTCATTGCAATGGTGAATGGAATTGTTTCCTTAATTTCTCTTTCTATTTTCTCATTATTAGTGTATAGGAATGCAAGGGATTTCTGTGTGTTGATTTTATATCCTACAACTTTACTATATTCATTGATTAGCTCTAGTAATTTTCTGGTGGAGTTTTTAGGGTTTTCTATGTAAAGGATCATGTCATCTGCAAACAGAGAGAGTTTTACATCTTCTTTTCCAATTTGGATTCCTTTTATTTCTTTTTCTGCTCTGATTGCTGTGGCCAAAACTTCCAAAACTATGTTGAATAGTAGTGGTGAGAGTGGGCACCCTTGTCTTGTTCCTGACTTTAGGGGAAATGCTTTCAATTTTTCACCATTGAGGATAATGTTTGCTGTGGGTTTGTCATATATGGCTTTTATTATGTTGAGATATGTTCCTTCTATTCCTGCTTACTGGAGATTCTTTTTATCATAAATGGATGTTGAATTTTGTCAAAGGCTTTCTCTGCATCTCTAGAGATAATCATATGGCTTTTATTTTTCAATTTGTTATTGTGGTGTATTACACTGATTGATTTCAGATATTGAAAAATCCTTGCATCCCTGGGATAAAGCCCACTTGGTCATGATGTATGATCTTTTTAATGTGTTGTTGAATTCTGATTGCTAGAATTTGTTAAGAATTCTCAGTGATATTGGCCTGTAGTTTTCTTTTTTTGTGGCATCTTTGCCAGGTTTTTGTAGTAGGGTAATGGTGGCCTCATAGAATGAGTTTGGAAGTTTACCTTCCTCTGCAATTTTCTGGAAGAGTCTGAGTAGTATAGGTGTTAGCTCTTCTCTTAAATTTTTGGTAGAATTCAGCTGTGCTGGAAGATTTCTGATTACAGTTTCAATTTCCGTGCTTGTGATGGTTCTGTTAAGATTTTCTATTTCCTGGTTCAGTTTTGGAAAGTTGTACTTTTCTAAGAATTTGTCCATTGCTTCCACATTGTCCATTTTATTGGCATATAATTGCTGATAGTAGTCTCTTATGATCCTTTGTATTTCTGTGTTGTCTGTTGTGATTTCTCCATTTTCATTTCTAATTTGATTGATTTGATTTTTCTCCCTTTGTTTCTTGATGAGTCTAGCTAATAGTTTGTCGATTTTATTTCTCCTCTCAAAGAACCAGCTTTTGCCTTTGTTAATTTTTGCTATGGTCTCTTTTGTTTCTTTTGCATTTACTTCTGCCCTAATTTTTAAGATTTATTTCCTTCTACTGACCCTAGGGTTCTTCATTTCTTCCTTTTCTAGTTGCTTTAGGTATAGAGTTAGGTTATTTATTTGACTTTTTTCTTGTTTCTTGAGGTATGCCCATATTGCTATGAACCTTCCCCTTAGCACTGCTTTTACAGTGTCCCACAGGTTTGGGGTTGTTGTGCTTTCATTTTCATTCATTTCTATGCATATTTTGATTTCTTTTTAAATTTCTTTTGTGATTTGTTGGTTATTCAGCAGCATGTTTTTCAGCCTCCATATGTTGGCATTTTTAATAGTTTTTCTCCTGTAATTGAGGTCTAATCTTACTGCATTGTGGTCAGAAGAGATGCTTGGAATGATTTCAATTTTTTTTTAATTTACCAAGGCTAGATTTATGGCCTGGATGTGATCTATCCTGGAGAAGGTTCCATGTGCGCTTGAGGAAAAGGTGAAATTCATTGTTTGGGGGTGAAATGTCCTATATATATCAATTAGGTCTAACTGGTCTATTGTATCATTTAAAGTTTGTGTTTCCTTGTTAATTTTCTGTTTAGTTAATCTATCCATAGGTGTGAGTGGGGTATTAAAGTCTCCCACTATTATTGTGTTATTGTTAATTTCCCCTTTCATGCTTATTAGCATTTGTCTTACATATTGTGGTGCTCCTATGTTGGGTGCATATATATTTATAATTGTTATAGCTTCTTCTTGGATTGATCCTTTGATCATTATGTAGTGTCCTTCTTTGTCTCTTTCCACAGCCTTTGTTTTAAAGTCTATTTTATTTGATATGAGTATTGCTACTCCTGCTTTCTTTTGGTCTCCATTTGCATGGAATATCTTTTTCCAGCCCTTCACTTTCAGTCTGTATATGTCCCTTGTTTTGAGGTTGGTCTCTTGTAGACAACATTTATAGGAGTCTTGTTTTTGTATCCATTTAGCCAGTCTTTGTCTTTTGGTTGGGGCATTCAACCCATTTATGTTTAAGGTAATTATTGATAAGTATGATCCTGTTGCCATTTACTTTATTGTTTTGGGTTCAAGTTTATACATCCTTTTTGTGTTTCCTGTCTAGAGAAGATCCTTTAGCATTTGTTGGAGAGCTGGTTTAGTGGTGCTGAATTCTCTCAGCTTTTGCTTGTCTGTAAAGCTTTTGATTTCTCCTTCATATTTGAATAAGATCCTTGCTGGATACAGTTATCTGGGCTGTAGATTATTTTCTTTCATCACTTTAAGTATGTCCTGCCATTCCCTCCTGGCCTGAAGAGTTTCTATTGAAAGATCAGCTGTTATCCTTATGGGAATCCCCTTGTGTGTTATTTCTTGTTTTTCCCTTGCTGCTTTTAATATTTGTTCTTTGTGTTTGATCTTTGTTAATTTGATTTATATGTGTCTTGGGGTGTTTCACCTTGGGTTTATCCTGTCTGGGTTTCTTGGACTTGGGTGATTATTTCCTTCCCCATTTTAGGGAAGTTTTCAACTATTATCTCCTCAAGTATTTTCTCATGGTCTTTCTTTTCGTCTTCTTCTTCTGGGACTCCTATGATTTGAATGTTGGGCATTTAACATTGTCCCAGAGGTTTCTGAGATTGTCCTCATTTCTTTTAATTCATTTTTCTTTTTTCCTCTCTGATTCATTTATTTCTACCATTCTACCTTCTCTTTCACTAATCCTACCTTCTGCCTCCGTTATTCTACTATTTGTTCCCTCTAGAGTGTTTTTGATCTCATTTATTGCATTATTCATTGTATATTGACTCTTTCTTATTTCTTCTAGGTCCTTTTTAAACCTTTCTTGCATCTTCTCAATCCTTGTCTTCAGGCTATTTATGTGATTCCATTTTGTTTTCAAGATTTTGGATCATTTTCACTATCATTATTTGGAATTCTTTCTGAGGTAGAATCCCTATCTCTTCCTCTTTTTTTTTTTTTTTTTGGTTTGGTGGGCATTTATCCTGTTCCTTTACCTGCTGGGTATTCCTCTGTTTCTTCATCTTGTTTATATTGCTGTGTTTGGGGTGGCCTTCCTGTATTCTGGCAGTTTGTGGAATTCACTTTACTCTGGAGTTTCCTCACTGTGGGTGGGGTTGTATGGGTGGCTTGTCAAGGTTTCCTGGTTAGGGAAGCTTGTGTCAGTGTTCTGGTGGGTGGAGCTGGATTTCTTCTCTCTGGAGTGCAATGAAGTGTCCAGTAATGAGTTATGAGATGTCAATGGGTTTGGAGTGACTTTGGGTAGCCTGTATATTGAAGCTCAGGGCTACGGTCCTGTGTTGCTGGAGAATTTGCATGGTATGTCTTGCTCTGGAATTTGTTGGCCCTTGGGTGGTGCTTGGTTTCAGTGTAGGTATGGAGGCGTTTGAGAAGCTCCTGTTGATTAACATTCCCTAGAGTCAGGAGTTCTCTGGTGTTCTTAGGATTTGGACTTAAGCCTCCTGCTTCTGGTTTTCAGTCTTATTTTTACAGTAGCCTCAAGACTTCTCCATCTATGCTGCTGCTGCTGCTAAGTCGCTTCAGTCATGTCTGACTCTGTTTGACCCCATAGACAGCAGCCCACCAGGCTTCCCCACCCCTGGGATTCTCCAGGCAAGAACACTGGAGTGGATTGCCATTTCCTTCTCCAATGCATGAAAGTAAACCCATCTGTACAGCACTGTTGATAAAACATCTAGGTTAAAGATGAAAAGTTTCTCCACAGTAAGGGACACCCAGAGAGGTTCCCAGAGTCACAAGGAGAAGAGAAGAGGGAAGAGGGAGATAGAGGTGACCAGGATGAGATGAGGTGGAATCAAAACAGGAGTGAGTAAGCTAGCCAGTAATCACTTCCTTATGTGTGTTCCACAGTCTGGACCACTCAGAGATGTTCATGGCGTTATACAGAGAAGAGAAGAGGGAGGAAGGAGACAGAAGTGGCCAGGAGGATAAAGGGGGGAATCAAAAGGAGAGAGACAGATCCAGCCAGTAATCAGTTCCCTAAGTGTTCTCCACCATCCGGAACACACAGATTCACAGAGTTGGGTAGAGAAGAGATGGGGGAGGGAGGAGATAGAGGTGACCTGGTGGAGGAAAAGGAGAGTCCGAAGGAGGAGAGAGCAGTCAAGCCAGTAATCTCGCTCCCAAGTAAAAATGGGTACTGAAGATTGGGTTCTTAAAGGTACAAAATTGATAACAAATCCCAAAAAGCTAAGATTAAAAATCTAGAGTAGAGGTTGGATTTTCAAAATACAATATTAAAGGGAAAAAAAGTCACAAAAATTATAAAAAAATATATATATATATGCAGTTTGCCTTAAAAAATAGGGTCTCTCTTTTTTTTTGCAAAGTAGTAGTAGGTTATGAAAATGAAAATTAAAGGAGTATTTTTCTGGAATTGAGTTGCATAAGTTGCTTGTATATTTTTGAGATTAGTTGTTTGTCAGTTGTTTCATTTGCTATTATTTTCTCCCATTCAGAAGGCTGTCTTTTCACCTTGCTGATATTTTCCTTTGTTGTGCAGAAGCTTTTAATTTTAATTAGATCCCATTTGTTTATTTTTGCTTTTATTTCCAGAATTCTGGGAGGTGGATCATAGAGGATCCTGCTGTGATTTATGTCTGAGAGTGTTTTGCCTATGTTCTCCTCTAGGAGTTTTATAGTTTCTGGTCTTACATTTAGATCTTTAATCCATTTTGAGTTTATTTTTGTGTGCGGTGTTAGAAAGTGATCTAGTTTCATTCTTTTACAAGTGGTTGACCAGTTTTCCCAGCACCACTTGTTAAAGAGATTGTCTTTACTCCATTGTATATTCTTGCCTCCTTTGTCAAAGATAAGCTGTCCATAGGTGTGTGGATTTATTTCTGGGCTTTCTATTTTGTTCCATTGATCTATATTAATCAAAAAATGGGCCAAAGAACTAAAGAGACGTTTCTCCAAAGAAGACATACAGTTGGCTAACAAACACATGAAAAGATGCTCAACATCACTCATTATTAGAGAAATGCAAATCAAAACCACAATGAGGTACCACTTCACACCAGTCAGAATGGCTGCAACCCAAAAATCTGCAAGCAATAAATGCTGGAGAGGGTGTGAAGAAAAGGGAACCCTCCTACACTGTTGGTGGGAATGCAAACTAGTGCAACCACTATGGAGAACAGTGTGGAGATTCCTTAAAAAATTGCAAATAGAACTGCCTTATGACCCAGCAATCCCACTGCTGGGCATACACACCAAGGAAACCAGAATAGAAAGAGACACATGTACCCCAATGTTCATCGCAGCACTGTTTATAATAGCCAGGACATGGAAACAACCTAGATGTCCATCAGCAGATGAATGGATAAGAAAGCAGTGGTACATATACACAATGGAGTATTACTCAGCCATTAAAAAGAATACATTTGAATCAGTTCTGTTGAGATGGATGAAACTGGAGCCAATTATACAGAGTGAAGTAAGCCAGAAAGAAAAACACCAATACAGTATACTAACACATATATATGGAATTTAGAAAGATGGCAATGATGACCCTGTATACAAGACAGCAAAAAAGACACAGATGTGTATAGCAGACTTTGGGACTCAGAGGGAGAGGGAGAGGGTGGGATGATTTGGGAGAATGGCATTGAAACATGTATACTATCATGTAAGAATCGAATCACCAGTCTATGTCTGATGCAGGATACAGCATGCTTGGGGCTGATGCATGGGGATGACCCAGAGGGATGTTGTGGGGAGGGAGGTGGGAGGGGGGTTCATGTTGGGATCACATGTACACCCGTGGTGGATTCAGGTCAATGTATGTCGAAACCAATACAGTATTGTAAAGTAAAATAAAGTTAAAAAAAAAAGAAAGAAAGAAAGAAAATTAAGGGAGTAATAGAGGACTTAAAAATAAAAAAAAATTAAAGAATGATAGTAAAAATATATCTAGGACTTCTTATGTTGTTGTGGGCAGTGTGGGGTCAGTTCATTTTCAGATAGTTCCTTGATCCAGCTTACATTTCTCAAGATCTATAGGCCCCTTCCTATGTAGTTGGTACTAACTACAGGGTTTTAATCTATTGCACCTATCACTTCCAAGGAGGTTCCCTCTGTCTTAGCTTCTTCTGTTTGCTGGTCTCTTCAGTGTCTAATTTCCGCCCTGACACAAGCGGGTGGTGGTGGACACTTTTTTAGGCTCACTTCTTCAGTCGTGCTGTGGGGAGGGAGGGATGCTGGAAACAAATAACACTGGCGTGTGCTCCCAGTGTCTCGGCCACACTGGGCTTGCCTCCGTTCACAGTGTGTATGCTTTCTATGTCTATACTGCTTAGGCTCTAGGTTGTATGCACTTCCCAGGTCTAAGACTCTCAGGTTCAGGTACTTGGATAGTCCTCAGAAGTGCAGGCTCTGTTGGGCCTGTGTTTTGTGCCCTTCCCAGGTCTGACCAGCTCAGGTGATGAGGCGTTTGGCGAGCACAGTTGCTGCGACTTATCGCCTCCCCTGTCCCCGCCACTTGGTTTTCTGGGTGTACAACCGGCACACCTTCTCAGGCAGATGTTGACCATCCAGAATCCCGAGAAGTCTTGGTTAGCAACGAAGCCTGCTTGCAGTTCGGTAGATAATGCCTCTCTGGGGCCACAATTGCCTGCTTCGGCTCTGGCTGCCCTCGCCTGCCTGTCACTGGAAGGGTATGGGCTGGGCTGCAGCCAGCTAGCTCTGCTCAGTCCTTTGTTCTGTGAGCGTGCCTGACGGTGTCTTAGGTTAGGGCTTTTCACATGGTAGCTATCCCACAGTCTGGTTTACTGTCCCAAGTTAGTTCCCTCAGATTCCCTCGGGGCATTGAGGCTCTGTCTGTACTCTAAGCAATGCAGCCCACACCTCCCTGCCCAGCCCCCACTTGCTAGTGGCAGATGCAGGCATCTGTGCTGCTTCTCCTCTGGGGGAGTTACCATTGGGCATGTAATCTGTGGGTTTTGATTATTTATTTATTTTTCCTCCCGGTTATGTTGCCCTATGTGGTTCCAAGGCTCGCCACAGACGCAGTAGTGAGAGTGTTTCCTAGTGTTTGGAAACTTCTCTGTTTTTTAAGACTCCCTTCCCAGGACAGAGCTCTGTCCCTACCTCTTTTGTCTCTCTTTTTATCTTTTATATTTTTTCCTACCTCCTTTCGAAGACAATGGGCTGGTTTTCTGGGTGCCTGATGCCCTCTGCCGGCATTCATAAATTGTTTTGTGGAATTTACTTAGCGTTCAAATGTTCTTTGGATGAATTTCTGGGGGAGAAAGTGGCCTCCCCATCCTATTCCTCTGCCATCTGAAGACTGCCCCTGACTAAATTCATTTAGATTCAAAGAAAAAGTAGTAAGTTTCTGTCACTGATATCCGAAGCACTTCAAATTCATTTTTAAAACTACAACTCTCTGCTTTCTGTACACACTGGAGAAGTTCATGAGAGCATTACTTTACAAATCTTTTTGTATGACTCACACTTTGTTCCCTAGGAGCTGAAACCACAGAATGCATTACCTAGAAAAGTTCTCAATTTTTCATTTATTTCCTTTATCCTTTGTCCTCACTTACCTCCTTTTCTTTCTTGCCTCCTTTCTATCTACCTATATATAAAACATACTCAAATTGTGGTCACGAGCTGTTCTTGGATATTTTGAGTTTTTATCTTTCTCATAGCAAATAGTCAGAAATCACATGAGCCTGGAACTCAGAATGCCTGAGTTCTAGTTCCAGCTTTTCCATTGCCTTGCTGAAGGACCTTGAGTAATTCACCTCTCCCTTTGGAGCTCAGCTTCTTCATCTGTAAAATGACAAGACTGCACCAATGGGTATCCAAGGTCCCTTCAAACAAATACTCTCCAGTTCTACAAGTTGACCTCTCTGGATCCCAGCAACACAAACATTTAAAGTCTCTGGATCCAAACTACTCTTTGGTTCATTTAAGTTCAGAGCATTTAAAATGTCTCTCAGAATGTGCACTAGAGTCTTATGCTAACAGCAGTGGAGCTATAATAAAGTTGGTTTAGCTACTTAAATGTCTGCCCACACATAATTCTCACTGCACCTTCTTTAATCAGGTCTAGCAAAACTAGATAAGGGAAAGGAATCCTGATGAAATAAGTAGTCGTCTTAGCATCTGGTCACGTTAGAGGAGTGTTGTATACCTTTTATTCACCACAGGTCTCTCTGTGGATAATCTTCCTTTGCCTTCCTCCTTGTACCATCACACTCACCAAGAAATGTGCACTGATGCCAAGGGCACATGTGGCACTGCATTAGCAGTACAAAGATGAACAAGACATGTTCCTTGCCTTCCTAAAGCTAGCCAGAGAGATATAGACAGTGAGAGAAGGAAGTGATTTAACTTGCCATGAATCTTATTACTCAAAGTCAAATTTTCATCAAGCTAAAAGCAGCAAGTTTGGGTTTGGCTTGGTTTTGTGTTTATTTTTTTGCTCTGGCTTTAAAAAAAAAAATGCAAGGATGTTGAACATATATAAGGAAATGTCCTGATGTCCTGATGTCCATAGTGCTGAATGCTCTGCTCATTTCTCAGTGATTAGACAGCACACATTATCTCCTCATTCAAGATTCACCACAATATGGAGCTACTATTCACTTGTTCATTCATTTAATAAGTATTTACTAATTGCCTATTTCATGCCACGCACTATGCAAGGAGCTAGGAATAATCTGGTGAATGAGAAAGATGATGTTTGGTTTACGATGTTTAAAATCTGGCTGGAAGGTGGATAAAAGAGATTAATCAAATATGTATAGGAATAAAACAGTATATATTATATCTATGAATTTTATATACATACACTTATTTGGATAAAAGTCAGGAAGAATATACACTCAAATGTTAATTGCAGCAATTGCCGTGGGTAAGATTATGTGCTTTTTTTTTTCTCTTCCTTGTAATGTCATATAGCTGTTGATTTTTTTTTGCAAGCATTACACTTTTATAATAAGAAAAAAGCCTTTCCATTGTAAAAATTTCATGTGCTTAAAGATTTATTGACATAGAAAAATGTCATATATTGCTAAAAATTAAAGTTGCAAAACAGCATGTGTAATAAGATTTCATTTTGATTATAGAATGCAATAACAGCAAACTAGAAAGACATATACCAAAATACTAATAGCAATTATCTTTGGTGGTATAATAAATCATTTTGTCTTTAATGGTTTTTTAAAATTGCCTAAGCTTTCTACAATAAACATGTAGTAAATTTTTACTTCCTTTATCTTTGGAATCTCATTGCCTCTGGGTAGTCTTCTCTGACCATCTCCACCATCGGGCCACACGCTGTCACTCTGCTAAAGGACTATATATTTTGTTGAGTCTGTTGCCATTTTAACACCAAGCACGAGATACTGTTCATAATTTTTTCTTGTGAGGGAGGGACCAGGTATTTAAGCTTTTTCACCCATACTAGTATCTGATCACTGTCAGTGAACACCGGGAGCTTCAGTGATTATCTCAAATCCTGGCTGGACACTTCGCCACCAGTGTTCAGGGTTGGGTTGTGAGTTAGTAATGCAGGCAATAGCACTGCCCCCTCTCCAGTGGCCTACCACCTTTTTCCTAGCTCTCTCCAGAGTGACTATCAGGTTCATCTCCTCACACAGAGGAGTAGGAGTTCATTTCTAAACTCAGTTCTTCTGCCTCAACCCATCAAGGTTCACTGTGAAAAGAACTAGCAGACAGAACAGAAGGAAGGGCTCATTATATAGAACATGATACATTTTACCCACAGGATTCCTGAGTCATTGCCCCTGGGCAGGAAAAGAAAGATTCAGAGAATCTTAAGTCTGGAAGCGTGGTAAGCGAGAAGCTCAAGCTATGGATGGAGAAATGGGGTACAGAGATTAAAAAAAGAAGTGACGTGCCTAGGTTCCTGGGCAAGTTAGTGACAGAGTTGCTCCCCCCACTGCAGCACAAAGAGAAAATACAAAATACTCTGCACAGAATGAAGGGACACTAATTGTAAAACAAAAGTTCCACATTTGCTTCTGATTCTGTATTGTCTGAATCTCTGACAAGTAGACTGCACAAGATTTCTGAATTCATTATTAAAGCTTAAATCTGAATACTGGAGTGGGTTGCCAAGCCTTCCTCCAGGGGATCTTCCCAGCCCAGAGATTGAACCCAGGTCTTCTTCATTGCAGGCAGCTTCTTTACCATCTGAGCCACCAGGAAAGCCCACACTATATTGTCTGAATCTTTGACAGGTAGATTGCACAATATATCTGAATTCATTATTCAAGATCAAATCTAATAAAGATATACCTTTTTAAAATGAAAATACCAACAAACAGAACGATTTTTACTCATGGCATCAGCTCTCTGTCAGATCTCTGGACAGATTTCCAGGACTACTTGTTTGACTTCTAATCAAATTCCTGCTACACCCTCTAGCAGCAAAGACTTGTTGTTAAGAGAACAGACATCAGTATCAAACAGGTTCAAGTCTTTGTACAAACTTTGCTTCTTACTAGCTATGTGATTCGGAGAAGGCAATGGCACCCAACTCCAGTACTCTTGCCTGGAAAATCCCATGGATGGAGGAGCCTGGTAGGCTGCAGTCCATGGGGTCACTAAGAGTCAGACACGACTGAGCGACTTCACTTTCACTTTTCACTTTCATGCATTGGAGAAGAAAATGGCAACCCACTCCAGTGTTTTTGCCTGGAGAATCCCATGGACGGGGGAGACTGGTGGGCTGCCACCTATGGTGTCGCACAGAGTTGGACGCAACTGAAGCGACTTAGTAGCAGCAGCAGCAGCAGCAGCTATGGGATTCAGGCAAGTTAATTACCTTCTTTGTCCCTCCATTTCCTCAGCAGGGAAATTGAGACAGCTCAGGGGGCTACCTTAAGCATTAAACAAGATAATGTATGAAAGTGCTCAGAAAAATGCCTGGAGCAGGGCAGCAGCTCACTTTGCCCACCGGTTTTTCATCATCACATTCCTTGAGGCTACTGTTCTTACTATCACTACTCCCAGGCTGTTTTTCTGACACATGACAGAAGGCACTTCTTTTTCAGCTGCTTTACTCAGGTGGCTGTTGTTCCCTGGAATGGCCTCCCTTACTGCTATGCTATCAAAACCCTGAATTATATTCCAGACTCACCTCAAGATTCAGCACTCCAAAATTATCCCTAAATCACTGTCACAGATAATCTCCCTTTCCAAATTATGGTAATTCATTGGGAGGGTGACTATATAGTTAAATAAAATGACCAAGCACTGTGAGAGAACTTGAGGAAGAGGAAAGATCATAAGCTGTGGTATCAGAAGGCTCTGAATAAAAACTGCTAATCTGCCAACTACCAGTTGTGTGACCTGGAACAAATAAATCACCTTAAATTTTCTGAGCCTTCATTTCTTCCATCTATTAGGCAAATGTCATAATCCATTCAGCCATTCCTTCTGTCCAGAACAGACTAACAGAAGAGCATTAAAGGTAAAAGCAAGCAAAAAAGAACAGGGGGGTGGGGAGGAATAACCAAGAGTAGACCAAAAAATAAATAAATATAAAGGGATGGGGAGTGAGCAGTGGTGAGGGCTGATGAAGATGGACAAGAATTCAGTTGAGGGGGAATAGTGTGGGGGACACATGTTCATAATCAGGAGAAAAGACAGTCATAATTCCTAGAGACAGAGGGCTCATGCCACAAGATTGACAAGAAAATAGTTTCTATCAGAAAGCAAAGCAGAGCCTGGCATCAGGAAAGACCTGGAAAGGGGATGAAAAGCAAGAACTTAGCCTTACAAGTATCAACAGATGACCTAGATGGGGTACTTAGATATAAGCTATCTAACTATGGGCTGTTTGATGTTGAATTCTGCTACCTAATATTTGAGTCATATTACACTGACAAACAATAACTTTGGGCTCCCTAGCCTATTTTGCCTATCGCTTATTTTTATAACAAATCATGCCATGTGTACCACCACCCTCAACCTGGGCTCACAGAGACAGATGACCCAGCAGACAGAATACCGTGTTTCTAAGGATGCTACTCAAAATATTTCACAATCAGCATAGCAAGAGCACCACCGGTCAGCATAAACTCCTACCACAGTTAACCAGTACCATGGTTAACAAGTACCACTAGTGTCAGCATTGCCCACTCCCACATGATAAGTCCAATAGCGGTTGTTGTCGTTCAGTTGCTAAGTCATGTCTGACTCTGTGTGACCCCATTGGCTGAGGCATGCCAGATTTTCCTCTCCTTCACTATTTCCCAAAGTTTGCTCAAATTCATGTCCCCTGAGTTGGTAATGCTATCTAACTATCTCATCCTCTGTCCTTCATCGATCGCAGCCTCATCATGGTGAAGATGCTTGCATAACTTAAACAATCTATGAGCTATGCCATGCAGGACCATCAAAATGGATGAGTCATAGTGGAGAGTTCTGATAAAATGTGGTCCACCAGAGAAGGGAATGGTAAATTACTCCAGTATCCTTACCTCGAGAACCCCATGAACATGAATAGTATGAGAAAGCCAGCAGTGGACCCATGACCAAATAGGGCCAACTGAATCCTTCTCTTGGAATGACAAATAAGATCTTTTAGGAAAAAGAAACAAAGTTTTTTTTTTTACATTAGGATAGCTAAGACATGAAGCCTGAGATATGAAAGCAGAATGAAAACAAAGACAGGCAGAAATGAGATGAACAAAGAGAAAATCTGAGTGAAGTTATGCCCTGATTCTCAAGTTCCTGGATCCTGCAGTTCTGTCTTTAATTCTGTGATCTGTACCTTCATCCTTCCCAGTTACCTGAGCCAATCAACCCTTTATTTCCCCTTAAGCTTGTTCAAATTGGCTTGTCACATACAATTGAAGGCTCTGAGGAAAATTCCTCTGCTCATTGTGGCAAACCTTAGAAGTGGCCATATACCAAATTAATTATGGTAGAAAGACAAGGAACCATTAGAAGGTAAAAGGAGGGAAAGATCCTTCATCTAGAGATTGGCTTTGATGTGAAGAAAGCCCAACCCACAGCACATTTAGTCACTGGTGACAGTTAATGTTAGACATGTATTTGCCAGAATCTAAGAGGCTCCATTTTTAACTCTCTAGACCCAGTCAAGCTTGAAACTCCAGATCCGTCCCTGCACTCCCTGATTTAGAGACCAATGAACTCCTTTTTCAGCCTAATTTTTATTATTTTATCAGAAATAACCATTACAAGAATAGACAAAGGAGGCAAGAATATACAATGGAGTAAAGACAATCTCTTTAACAAGTGGTGCTGGGAAAACTGGTCAACCACTTGTAAAAGAATGAAACTAGATCACTTTCTAACACCGCACACAAAAATAAACTCAAAATGGATTAAAGATCTAAATGTAAGACCAGAAACTATAAAACTCCTAGAGGAGAACATAGGCAAAACACTCTCCGACATACATCACAGCAGGATCCTCTATGATCCACCTCCCAGAATTCTGGAAATAAAAGCAAAAATAAACAAATGGGACCTAATTAAAATTAAAAGCTTCTGCACAACAAAGGAAAATATCAGCAAGGTGAAAAGACAGCCTTCAGAATGGGAGAAAATAATAGCAAATGAAACAACTGACAAACAACTAATCTCAAAAATATACAAGCAACTTATGCAGCTCAATTCCAGAAAAATAAACGACCCAATCAAAAAATGGGCCAAAGAACTAAATAGACATTTCTCCAAAGAAGACATACGGATGGCTAACAAACACATGAAAAGATGCTCAACATCACTCATTATCAGAGAAATGCAAATCAAAACCACAATGAGGTACCACTTCACACCAGTCAGAATGGCTGCGATCCAAAAATCTGCAAGCAATAAATGCTGGAGAGGGTGTGGAGAAAAGGGAACCCTCTTACACTGTTGGTGGGAATGCAAACTAGTACAGCCACTATGGAGAACAGTGTGGAGATTCCTTAAAAAATTGCAAATATAACTCCCTTATGACCCAGCAATCCCACTGCTGGGCATACACACCGAGGAAACCAGAATTGAAAGAGACACATGTACCCCAATGTTCATCGCAGAACTGTTTATAATATCCAGGACATGGAAACAACCTAGATGTCCATCAGCAGATGAATGGATAAGAAAGCAGTGGTACATATACACAATGGAGTATTACTCAGCCGTTAAAAAGAATTCATTTGAATCAGTTCTGATGAGATGGATGAAACTGGAGCCGATTATACAGAGTGAAGTAAGCCAGAAAGAAAAACACCAATACAGTATACTAACACATATATATGGAATTTAGAAAGATGGCAATGACGACCCTGTATGCAAGACAGCAAAAAAGACGCAGCTGGGTATAATGGACTTTTGGACTCAGAGGGAGAAGGAGAGGGTGGGATGATATGGGAAAATGGCATTCTATCATGTATACTATCATGTAAGAATTGAATCGCTAGTCTATGTCTGACGCCGGATACAGCATGCTTGGGGCTGGTGCATGGGGATGACCCACAGAGATGTTATGGGGAGGGAGGTGGGAGGGGGGTTCATGTTTGGGAACACATGTAAGAATTAAAGATTTTAAAATTAAAAAAATAAAAAACTATAAAAAAAAACATGTAAAAAAAAAAAAGAATAGAAACCTAAATTATATTTGAGATCAATGTCTTTGGGCTTCCCAGGTAGCTCAGTGATAAGAATCTGCCTGCCAATGCAGGAGACACAGGAGACATGGGTTTGATCCCTGGATCAGGAAGATCCCCTGGAGAAGGAAATGGCAACTGATTCCAGTATTCTTGCCTGGGAAATCCCATGGACAGAGAAGCCTGGTGGGCTACAGATCATGGGGTCATAAAGAGTTGGACAGACTAAACACACATACACACACACACACACTTCTTTGAACTAATATTTGAGCTGAGCCCTAAAGAATGAGGAAGAGGAGTAGCCAAGGGAAGAGTTGGAGGTTAAGGTTCAAAGCACAGAGAACAATATATGCAAAGAACCTAAGGTGGGAAAGAGTTTTTTGAATAAACTAAAAGCAGGGTTTGTGTGGGATCAGTGTTGTGGGGGATGAGAATGGGGTCAGATTATGTAGGGTATATGGTACACTTGGTAACTCATTTTTTGCATATTATGCATCACCATAAATCTACATTTGATGGCATGATTTAAACTCAGGTTACTTTAGCCCATGTTAATTTTCCTTGGACTTTGCTGGTGTTTCATACAGTAAAGAATCTGCCTCCAATGCAGGAGACTTGAGTTCGATGCCTGGGTCAAGAAGAACCCCTGGAGAAGAGAATGGCTACCTACTCCAGTTCCTTGCCTGGAGAATTCCAGAGAAGCCTGTCAGGCTACAGTCCATGATGTTGCAAAGAGTTGGATATGGTTGAGTGACTAACACTTTCACTACTTTGAATTTTCCTAAAAATCTTCTCTAACTTGAAATATAGCTACCCCATACCAAGCCACTCTATCTTGTCTTCTTGACTCTTTCAATATACACTTTCCAACTCCATTTAGCTGATTCTGGGTCCAAATTTTTCTCATTTTCTGCTAGAATGAATTACACACCCTCTGGTGGCAGATGACAGGGGACAGAATACTCATGGCTGTTTCAATACATTTAGGGAAAGTGGCCCCTATGGGGCCAATTAGAGCCAATATCCAATTCTAGGTACTAGTGATGGCCATATTCTCTAATCTGCCCTCACCTTTATGCAGCTTTGCTTCATTGCTTCTCTAGATCAGATGTAAGGGAAATTTAAGAACGGCAGACAATGTGGTTACTATGTTCAAACACCTGCTCCCTCTAAGTAAAGGAAATTCAATATTCTTTCCTCCAGCTTTCCAAGGTCACAAATCCTAAGAAACACTATAAATTCTTAAACCCTGACATATCAATTATTTTCAATGGACCACTTTAGTTAATTACAGAAGTATCAGTAGGAGCAGCCATAGCATTAAATGCTTTTTATAGACATTAATACACATCAGGTACCTGGAGGAGCCCCTACATCCTTTGTCTCATAAGCTTACAAAGTAGATGCTACAACTTTCCCCAAATTATAAAGAGGAAAACTGAGGCTCTAAATGGTAAATTTTTATGACAAAGGATGCCCAGGTGGTAAAAGCAGGAAGTAAGACTCAAACCCAGATGTTTTAAGTATACCCATACCCATTGTGTTGTGTGACGTTCATCATCAAGAAACTGTGCTGGTTGGTGTACAAAGCAATTTAGATCAAGACAACAATTAGCCTCTAGGTACACAAGCTACAAATGAAATAAAACAAGTAAAGGACATACAAAGCAATAAGTAAAATGCCGAACAAATAAATATACTCTGTGTGGTCAATTTCTCCCTGGCTGTTCTAAACTTAGGAAGCCCTGTTCCTTCTTGAATTCTTCCCTAGTGGTCACACGGATATACTGCCCACCCCACCAATCTTCCTCTCTAATAATCTAGCATCTGGCTGCTGCATACATTTTATTCCTTTAAAATCCTCTGGTGAGCTTTTGATAATCCACATCTTTTAAATGTCTACCTCCTCAAAAGTAAAAATGAGAAAACATGACAGCTTCTTTTAAACATGCTATTTCTCCTTAAGAGTTTCAGCTCCACTCCTTTTTGACTGAGTAATTAATATGAGGCAAATTACTAACTTCTCTGAGCCTTACTTTTTTCATCTGTAAAATTATTGATACCTTTTATATAGAGTTGCTGTGAGGATTATATGAAAAACCTCATACAGAGCATTTAGCAATGTGCCTGGCACATAGCAAACACTTAATAAATTCCAGCTATTACTTGTCATATTATTACATATTATCTGCTCCAAGAAAATATAAGTATAAAAATCACAGTTTTCAAATAGATAATCTAAATATTATTAACAAGATTAAAAGAATCTTTCTTTTACATGTATTTCCCATAGATAGAAAAATTTTAGATAGAAAATATCTATAGAGTATTACAAATGGGACCTGATGCTGTTTCTACTCACAACACTTCTGACACCAAATGCATGGGTTTTTCCCTTCACATTAACCAATTCTCTGACTCTCTGGAAATCAACTGGGTGTCCTGCAATACAGTTCAATTCTGACATTAATACATGGAATCAGCACAGACTCCACAGGTCTAAGGGCACGGTCCCATAAGTCTACTCCCACTTCAGATGCAATTGCAAGGACTAGGTGCTCTGGGTACCCACAATGCTCTTCCTTGGGCTGCAAAGTTGAGGGTTCCTACAAATCACCTTTTCAGGTTAGGTAATTTGCTAGAGGAGCTCATAGAACTCAGAAAAACACCCCACTTACATTTGTTGTTGTTGTTATGTCATTAAGTCATGTCTGAGTCTTTGCAACCCCATGGACTACAGAATGCCAGGCTTCCCTGTCCTTCACTATCTCCCAGAGTTTACTCAAACTCATGTACATTGAGTCGATGATGCCGTCCAATAATCTCATCCTCTGTCGTCCCCTTCTCCTCCTGACCTCAATCTTTACCAGCTTCAGGGTCTTTTCAAATGAGTCAGCTCTTCGTATCAGGTGGCCAAACTATTGGAGCTTCACCATCAGTCCTTCCAATGTATATTCAGGGCTGATTTCCTTTAGGATTGACTGGTTTGATCTCCTTGCTGTCCAAGGAACTCTCAAGAGTCTTCTCCAGCACCATTATTTGAAAGCATCAATTCTTCAGCACTCAGCCTTGTTTATGGTCTAACGCTCACATCCATACATGACTATAGGAAAACCCAGAACTTTGCCTAGACAGACCTTTGTCAGCAAAGTGATTTCTCTGCTTTCTAATATGCTGTCTAGGTTTGTCATAGCTTTTCCTCCAAGGAGCAAGTGTCTTTTAATTTCATGGCCGCAGTCACCATCTGCAGTGATTTTGGAGCCCAAGAAAATAAAATCTGCCACTGTTTCCATTGTTTCCTCATCTATTTGCCCTGAAGTAACGGGACCAGATGCCATGATCTTAGTTTTTTGAATGTTGAGATTTAAGCCAGCCTTTTCATTCTCCTCCTTCATCTTCATCAAGAGGCTTTTTAGTTCCTCTTCACTTTCTGCCATTAGGGTGGTATCATCTACATATCTGAGGTTGCTGGTATTTTTCCCAGCAACTTACATTTACTAGTTTACAATAAAGGATACAATGCTGACAGTCAGATGGAAGAGATGCATAGGGACAGGTACATGCAGAGCTCCCAGGCACCACCCTCCCAGTACCTCAATGTGTTCACCACCCCAGAAGCTCTCAAATCCTGTTGTTTAGGGGCTTCTATAAGTTTCATTTCATAAGCATGGTTGATTAAATCACTGGCCATTGGCAACCATTAGTGACTGACTCAATCTCTAGCCCCTCTCCCTTCAATGAAGGTTAAGGTTTGGAATGAAAGTGTCAATGTTCTAATTATACGTTGGTCTTTCTGGTGACCAATACCCATTCTGAAGCTGCTGGGAGTCCCCAGCCATCAGTTATTTTGTAAGGATACAAAAGACATTCTGATCACTCCTCAGATAACAAGGGTTTTAGGAGCTATGTGCCAGGAACCTGGAACAAAGACCAAATATCTATTCCTTACTGTATCACACTTGGGTATCCAAAAGCTAACTTACCAAAACTTCAGAAAGAGTCTGTGGGGTAAGAGGAAGCATATTTGAATTATAGTGTTTAATAGACCTACGTCCACAAATAATTTCTAGAAGGGAAAGAATATTATCCAAAAAAAGACCCACTCATTTCAATATCTGGGTGCCAAGCCAGCTAATAGATATCCCTAAGCAATTCAGCATTCAAGAGGATAACAGAACACAAAATCTACCCTGGAAGCAACTAGAGAACTGGCCTGTTAAAAACTGGACACCATCCAGTTTTGAGAGGTGAGAATGAGTTTATTACAAGACACTGAGAAGCAGGAGGGTGATGTAACCAACTCTACAGTATGAGCGAGATCACATAACCTTTATAGACTTTAATTTTCTAGCTGATGAAATGAGATAGTTGTACGCGGATGGTTTTTTAGGCCCACTTTTGCTTTCAAATACAATAACCCTAGAAAGGCTACCATCCCCCATGGAAAATAATACAGAGACTTGTCTCAAATAACACTGCTCTTCAAATGGAAAGCCTGCTATTTTATGTCAACCTCTCATCAGGTCACTAACTTTTATCCAAACCAGTTAACAACTTAGTCCACAAGAAATGAAACCTGAACTGATGATTTTGAGGAGCAGGTCACAGAGGTATTTGCCATCGTGGTAGCTCCACTGATATGCCCTTTACTTTACATGCAAAGAAGGATGCATCTCCGTTTTGTTTTTGTTTTTTTCTCTCTCTCTCTCCAGTTTAAGGGATTAATATGTTCTGGGAAAGAGAGAACCTCTTGAGCAAGCAAGGGGAGATGTAAAAGCCTTTCCTTAAGAAAATACTGTATCTTGATAACATATAATTCTTTTTTCTGTTTATCTTGTTTTTAATTTATTTATTTATAACTGAAGGGTAATTACTTTACAGTATTACGTAGGTTTCTACCAAACATCA
Source organism: Budorcas taxicolor (assembly GCF_023091745.1). Taxonomy (NCBI): domain Eukaryota; kingdom Metazoa; phylum Chordata; class Mammalia; order Artiodactyla; family Bovidae; genus Budorcas; species Budorcas taxicolor. The sequence goes on from NC_068910.1 coordinate 38,471,373, forward strand.
ACATGAATCAGCCATAGGTTTTTATATCTTGATAACATATGCTTCTTAGCATTAGAAAATCACTCCATTTATTGGAGGAGAAGGTCAACACTGCATTCCTCTCTGGGAAAAGGAGAATCCTGGCAGTAGGAGGTAGATATATGCGTGCTCACAGGGATCTAGCATATAAAACCCTACCTTTCTTTATGCCACAGTCATAAGATATTATTGACATTCAGAGTGATCTCATCATAGAGGACTTCATTCCATGTTTTATTAAGCTTAGGGAAGAAAGGAATTTCTTAATCTGTTGAGTGCCAAAGAGTATAGGTGCTGTTGGAGAGAATTAATTTATTGGGAATGATTAGGATAGTAACTAAAATTAGCAAATGTTCAGTGTAAATTCCTCCTAGTACCTCATCGATAAATGGAAGTGGAGTTCATGTTACACCACCAGACTCAGACACATGCATCAGTGTTCTGAACTGTAAACAACATAATGGACATTGACTAATTTAATCAAAAGCCAGCATATTGTGGGCAGACAGTGTCACAGAACCAAGGGGAGTCTGGAGGAGCAGGTTTAGCTCCATGCAGTAAGCAAGGGAATCCCAGGAGCCAAGAAGCAGGAAACACAACAAGCTCATTGTTGCAGCCGGAGCAGGATGCCACTGCAGCTGCTCCCCATGATGAATGATGTCCAACTGTACTTTGTGTCCTTAAATCACTCACTCAAGAGAGAGAAAGAATCTGACTGCCAGGGCCAGGTTGCTTGTCAGCCCCCAGGAGGAGGAGAGGGCAGAAGGCTCTCTTTTTCAGATTCCATGGAGGCAGAGAGGCACCTGAAAATTTACCATCCCAACAACATCACATGAAATAATAGAGGACAGTTCTCTCAACAGAAATCAGGGTACTATTCTAAAGGAAAGATTTATGCTTGCTTGCGGCCAAAAGAAAAAAGGAGAAAGAAAGCTATCAACAACAACATGTATGTGTCTTTGTCTATCATTTAAGAAAGACTTCAAGATCATATGATCTTATAAAGACCATCTCAGGTCATAAAAGATCTCATCAGCCAGAAAGTACAATCTCGGGTCCACTCTCACTACCTCAGATACCCAACCTGTTGTGCACTAAGAAAGTGATTCCAACGTGGTTATTATATCTGTACTCAAAACAAGAATGTCCAAGCACCTGGTTGCTGGACCAAACCCCACAGGTTCAGTGGGTTATTGCCCTTACTTCACTCCTCATCTAAAGGAGGATAAAAAATGCAAGTCTCACTAGGAGTCCCTAACATTCAAATTCAGGTACTTTGTATGTGTGGCTGTAGTTAACAAAAGCCTATGGATTAAAGTAAGGCCAATATCTGTACCCTATGCTGAGCCAGGTTTTCAACTGTGAATTCGAAACAAATGACCTGGGTTTAGGAAATATGCATCCTTAGATCCAGGCACAAACGGCTATTTGGCAGCAGCCTGCCCTTTGTAGATCATTGAGCAAACACTACACCTTCTGTGGGAACTCAGCCAGCGTTTACTCTGAGATCTGCAGATGGCACCATGAGGGATGTCATTATGACCTATCACAGCAGTGTGAGTTGGTGTGCTTCAAAAACCCTCTGCTTCAAATCCTCCCACTTCACAGAACAATGAGGTGTAAGTTATAATAATAAAACTTGTAAGGAGTTATTCCCTACAATGGGCAATTTTCTTGTTTTTTATAACCAATTTTCATTTTTTAATATAAAATGATTACAAGCTCTTCTTCCTGATCCCTGAGGAAGTAATCAGCCTATGTGTTTTCAGTCAGCAATTACTAAACTAGAAAAAAGTACCAATTTAATTTGGTGTATTTTTGAATATCCAAAGAGGCTACCCTGTTCTAACAGAACACACAACAATTTGAATTATTTAATATAAAGTATGCAATTGAGTAAGGCCTTAAAATATCACACTGCATTTTCAAAAAGTTTGAGTCAGGAGAAACTACTAGGGCACAGATGAGCAGACATGGAATGCTGTTACAGAAGTTTCTAGAGGGAGTCCCTGAACCTGTAGGAGCTAGGTGAGGACATCAGCTATAAAACTGAAGTTAGTATTAAATGAGCCTCAGAAAGAAGGATACAGAAGGAAATCTGTATACTGCTCTTTCCTTCCCCCAAACAAAAGCAACTGTGCTTCCAATGACGTACTAATAAAAATTTCATTATATGCAGAGGTGTCGCAACATTCACCAGATTCAGATTTTCCCAGGAACTATGTCATGCCTGCCTAACTAGGCATTAACATTTTGTTGTTCATCAGTATGTTATAGGCACTAAAGTGGTCCCCACCTAGCCTGAAAAAAGTATGCCCATTTTCCTATAGTGCCCAAATTGGAAACTTGAACAATTCTTTACAGGAAGCACAATGCTAACCATTTTATGGATGTTTATTTTTTTTTTTATTTTTTTTTTCAATGTACTTCCCACTTTTACTAGACAGAACAGATACATATTTTTAAAACTGGCTTTACAATATATGGTTTTATCACTGGCTTACAACTAAACATACTGTGAACATTTTCTTTTACCACCATTGAAATAATTGCATAGTATAGAGAAATCATAATGTATTAAGCAATCTTTATATCTCAGGGGAATTTAGATAGTTTTTTTTTAAGGAGACTTTATTCTTTTCCCCTGGGCTTCCCTAGTGGCTCAGAGGTTAAAGCGTCTGCCTGGAATGCGGGAGACCCGGGTTCGATCCCTGGGTCGGGAAGATCCCCTGGAGAAGGAAATGGCAACCCACTCCAGTACTCTTGCCTGCAGAATCCCATGGAGGGAGGAGCCTGGTAGGCTACAGTCCATTGGGGTCGCAAAAAGTCGGACATGACTGAGCAACTTCACTTTCACTTTTATTCTTTTTACAAATCCTTCAGAAAACAGGTGCCCTTGTCTCATATAGCTTCCTATAGATGACAGAAACTTGCCCTTCAGCTTAGCCTTTTAACTTGCTTCTCTGTAGCCACCAGATCTACCAAGACATTCATTTTATTTTCTCAAATCTCTCCCATTTGCTCCCACTTTTCTACCTAGTCACCCAGGATATATGCACACCTCCATCACTCTAGCACCGTGTCTCTCACCGTGGATATCTGGCCCCTTCCTTCTCCTCTGCTCCCCTTACAGGTCCTTCGTTTCCAAGATACTATCTTAACTGATGTCAATCAACTCCATTCAAAGCTTTATGCTCAGTTCCACACTGAGAGTAACCTTTAATAATCTGAATATAGAATTCAACTGTTTAAAGGAAATTATTTGTAAGCCCTTGGTAGTTACATGTATCAGAAACACAGGAGTTGGGCACAAGAGATGGCTTACTCTTTTTTTCCTTTAACTAGTTTTTTGGAGAGAGCAGGGCAGAGGAAAGTAATTGGCACTTCAAGGAAATCTTTTTAGGGACCACAGGGAAATCTATTCACTATTTCAAGGCAGCTAACAAATTATCATCTCTCAGTTGAGACATTAGAGAGACAGCCTTTACAGGTCATGAAATCTGCATGACAAATGTTGAAAAGAAATGTGGGTTAATAATAACTTTGTATAGCAAGGCAGATGCCAGGTAGCATAAGAGCACATGCAGACAGTGTTAATTCTGGAGTCCTGGAAGCTGTGAGCTGCTCATCCATCACATGGCCATCACAACCAGGTAGGAATGACTGAGGAAAGCAGCGAAGCTGGCCATGCCAGCATTTACACATGGAACACTTCCTGGGCAGCCAGGTGTCATGGGGCACAGACCCACAGTTCTCTTTGCGAGAGTCATGCTCACAGTTGCGTCCATAGAAAGAGGGAGGGCAGGCACAAAAGGACCCCAGCATGCAGGTTCCCCCATTCAAACAGCAGGTTCTGTTCAGCTCCTTACTCTTTTGGATTCCCATGGATGCTACAAACTGGGAAGGCTGGTGACGAATTGCAGGCTCCTCTTGGGACCAAAGGCCATCATCTCTGAAGGCCAGCTCTCCCTGTGTTTATGGATGTTTAAAATCATGCATGGCACCTGAGAGCCAAGAGAGTTGGAATTGGGTTCTAATTCTGTTTCTAAAACTAATCACTTCACTTTTCTGATCCTGTTTTCTTACTTTCAAAATTAGGGGTTAGACTATTTGAACTATTTTCATAAATATTTCTATTTTACGAATTAAGATTCACAGAAACTAATCAGTTTATCAACATTCAGTTCAGTTCAGTCACTCAGTCGTGTCCGACTCTTTGCGACCCCATGAATCGCAGCACGCCAGGCCTCCCTGTCTACCATCAACTCCCAGAGTTCACTCAAACTCATGTCCATCGAGTCAGTGATGCCATCCAGCCATCTCATCCTCGGTCGTCCCCGTCTCCTCCTGCCCCCAATCCCTCCTAGCATCAGGGTCTTTTCTAATGAGTCAACTCTTCGCATGAGGTGGCCAAAGTATTGGAGTTTCAGCTTCAACATCAGTCCTTCCAATGAACACTTCAGGACTGATCTCCTTTAGGATGGACAGATTGGACCTCCTTGCAGTCCAAGGGACTCTCAAGAGTCTTCTCCAACGCCACAGTTCAAAAGCATCAATTCTTCGGCACTCAGTTTTCTTCACAGTCCGACTCTCACATCCATACATGACTACTGGAAAAATCATAGCCTTGACTAGACAGACCTTTGTTGACAAAGTAATGTCTCTGCTTTTCAATATGCTATTTAGGTTGGTCATAACTTTCCTTCCAAGGAACAAGCGTCTTTTAATTTCATGCCTGCAATCACTATCTGCAGTGATTTTGGAGCCCCCCAAAATAAAGTCTGCCACTGTTTCCCCATCTAGTTCCCATGAAGTGATGGGACCAGATGCCATGATCTTAGTTTTCTGAATGTTGAGCTTTAAGCCAACTTTTTCACTCTTCTCCTTCACTTTCATCAAGAGGCTTTTTAGTTCCTCTTCACTTTCTGTCATAAGGGTGGTGTCATCTGCATATCAGGTTATTGATATTTCTCCCGGCAAATCTTGATTCCAGCTTGTGCTTCTTCCAGCCCAGCGTTTCAAGGTGAATGTTATTACTGCATAGCATTTCACTTCAAATAGAAGCAGCAATTGAAAACTTTACTTTCAGTTATAAAATGTTTTCTTCTATGATCCTGTTTGCATTTCTTTTCCTCCTACAGACTTTGTAACACCAAAGCCCTACATAGATGCTGAATGGAATCTTCCCATTTCTTATGCTCATTCAAGTACTCACTCAACAACATGGACATGAATGCTGGTATATATTCATATGAGGCTTCCCTGGTGGCTCAGTGATAAAGAATCCACTTGCAATGGAGATGCAGGTTCAATTCCTGGGTCGGGAAGATCCCCTGGAGAAGGAAATGACAACCCACTCCAGTATTCTTGCCTGGAAAATTCCATGGACAGAGGAGCCTGATGGGCTACAGTTCATGGGGTTGACTAAGCAACTGAGTATACACATATATGATAGACAGATACACACATACACAGATACACATATATGGTTTAAGGAGAGTAACACTGATTGAACTGATATTTTAAAAAGGTCACTCTGGCTACAGCACAGTGAATAAATTTTAAGAGTAATGCTGAAGGCAAAGAAACCAAACAGAAGGCAGCTGCAATAGTCCAGTTGAGAAACAATGGTGACCTGGGCAAGGAAGGATAACAATGATAGAGCTAGAAAAAAGTGAATGAAGCAATTTAAAAAAAAAAATGTACCAAGGACCAGCTATAGGATTTGATGACCAACTAGATGTGGGGGGATTCAGGGAGATGGAAGAGTCAAGGTTGGCACTTTACTTTTCTTGTCTTAGCAATTAGTTGATGGTGGTGCCATTCACTATAATGTGGAAGATTTTAAAAGTTCTAAAAAGAAATGATAAGTACAGTTTTGAATTTCATAAATTTGAGGCACCTGTGTGATAATAAACTAGACTAGAGATAAGATTTGGGAGTCAACATCATACCAAAGGTAAGACCAACTAGGCAGAAAACACTAAGAAAGAAGAAAATAGGACCCAGAAGAAAGACCTTAGTGATAATCAGTCAGCAAATGACTAAATAAACTATTATATAAACCTATAGAAACTAAACAGCAATAAAAATTACACTTAGGAAAAATGTTTTATGATATTCTGTATTTAAAAGGTACACCACAAAATTTAAAGTACTAATATTACCACTACGTATCAATACTTACATGGAGGCATTCCAGGCTCTTCTTTGGGAAATTCTTACAGAGCCTCATGCTTCTCATGGCAGTGGAAGGCTGGGACAAGAAGCAAGGCAGGTACTACTTATACCTCCTGATTTTTGAATGGACATTACCAGAGGATAAGAGTGCCATCACCCTTCCTTCTTTCCATGCAGCGCTGCCCTGAATTATTGCATCCCTCCGCCACCACCATGCCAAGCCATCTCTGGGGAGGTTTTCACGACAATGGGGATGTTCTCACGATAATGGGGAAGTACTGAGGAGGAAAAACAAATACACCACTATCCCAAGAGGTACAATATATTAAAATTAAGGTACCACAATTTAGTTTAAAAGTCACAAAGGAAACTAATAGGAAAACCATAAACCCACAAAAATTGGCAGAGGACAATATGTGAACTGAATTCCTCATCTTTGTTACTACAACATCAGTACGTATCAACAGAAATTTCCCACCCTGAGAAACTGAAGACTAAAAATGTAAGCATCTTACAACTAACAGATGAGGAATGGCCAAAGGTGGATTTTTTTTTCCCTGAAGTGAGCCTGTGAGAAGGGGGAAAGGGGAAGGAGCTTTTTCTCACATAGAATCTATGTTTAGAGCAGTTTTAGGTACACAGCAAAACTGAGTGGAAAATTCAGAGTTCCCATAACCCCTTGCCTCCACCCCCCACACATACAGCATTCCTGCACCAGAGTGGTACATTTGTAACAATGAATGAACCAACATTCAAACATCCTTACCATCCAAAGTACATGGGTTACATTAAGGTTCACTCTTGGCATTCTACATCCTATGAGTTTGGACAAATGGATAATGACATGTATCCATCACTACAATTTCATATAGAATAGTTTCACTGCCCTAAAAATCCTCTGTGCTCCACCTATTAATCCCTCCTTCTTCTCCCAGGCCCTGGTAAACACTGATCTTTTCACTCTGTCCATAGTATTACCCTTTCCAAGATATCATATATTTGGAACTTTATAGTATGTAGCCTTTTCAGATTGGTTTCTTTCACTCAATAAAAAGCATTCAAGACTTCTCCATGTTTTTTCATAGCTTAATAGTCAATTTATTTTTAGTGCTGAATAATATTCCATTGAAGGCTTCCCAGATGGCTCAGTATTAAAGAGTCTGCCTTCCAATACAGGAGTCACAGGTTTGATGCCTGGGTCAGGAAAATTCCCTGGAGAAGGAAATGACAATCCACTCCAATATTCTTGTTTTTCAAGTTTTGGAAGTTATTAATAAAACTACTATAAATAGCAATATGGAGATTTTTGTGTGGATGTATATTTTCAACTCCTTTGTGTAAATACCAAGAAATACAATTGTTGGGTCTTGTAAGAGTATGTTAGTTTTGAAAGAAAACACCAAAGTGTCTTCAAAAGTGGATGTTGCCTCAAATCCTCAGCAGCATTCAATGTTGTCAATGTTTTAGATTTTTGCCATCCTAATAGGCATGTAGTGGTAGTTCACTTTTAATTTACAATTCCCTAATGACTTAAGATGTCGAGCATCTTTTCACATGTTTACTTGTCAACTATGTACTTTATTTGGTGAGGTGTCTGTACAAATCTTTTGTTCATTTTTCAGACTGTTCACTTTCTTACTATTGAGTTTCAAGAGTTCTTTGTATATTTTGTATAACAGTCCTTTGTCAGAGATCTTCTTTGCAAATATTTTTTTCCCAGTCTGTGGCTTAGTTCATTCTCTTGACAGTGTCTTTTACAGAGCAAAAGTTTATAAGTTTAAAGTATTCAGATTATTATTTCTCTAATGAATTGTGCTTCTGGTGTTGTATTTTAAGAGTCACTGCCAAACCTATGGTAATCTAGATTTTCTCTTATGTTATCGTCCAGAAGTTTTATGGTTTTACATTTTACATGTAGGTCCACAACTAATTTTGAGTTAATTTTTACCAAGTTTAAAAAGAAAGCTTTTCATTTTTATTTTGAAACCATTGTTACTATTTTATTTTTGTTTCCAACTGCATGTTTTAGAAGGATGGTGAACCTGATGATTCAACTTCTAAGCAATTATCCTAAAAAAATAAACATAGGTTTGGACACAGATATTTATTCAACACTCTGAATGTTTATTTATGATTATGAGAAATTGGAAACAACGTAAGTATCAAAAAAATCACAAAGATGATTAGATATAGTATATTATATTCAGATGATGAAATTCTATAAAGCTATTAAAAATAACATTTTAAAACAATTTTTTTAAATTTCCTGGTAGGATATACAAATATGTTATCAATTCAAAAATGGAATGTAGGTTATTTGTGTTTATTTTTATATGATGTATACTAGTTTTATAATCAGAAAGGATTTAAAATTTCATAAAAGCACTCAAAATAAGATTTACAGTGACAAATGACACTGGGACTAAAATAAAGATAAGATGCGTTTTCCCACTGTTATCACAAAATAGATTTAAGCACCCAAAACACACATAAAACTCCAGAGCAGAAATCAGTGGAAAGTAATTAGGAGAGTTTGGTTTATTAGGAAGAGAGCTGAGATAATTAGAAGAGAGATTTGGGGGTTAGGAAGGATAAATGACAAGATTATTGTCAGCAACCAGAGAAGTCTCTTCAAATATCTCTGTGTAATATGGTATCTCAAAAGAGAGCAAAGGGTCTTCAACTTCTGAAACCCTGTGATATAAGCTACAACCAGCCTATCCTGATATCTGTCATTTTCCTTCACTGTGGGGCAAAAGGCTCTCAAATGAAATTTCACTGACCTCTTGTTCCAAAGTAATATGCCCAATTAAAGAGGGAGCAGCTTGGTAGGACAGGTTCTGGATTGAAATCTGAAGGTCCAAATTTAAGGTCCAGCTCAACTACTTATCTAGGGCATGATTTGGGTAAAGTAATACAACCAATATGAAACAGTCATTTCATATGTTAATGATACCAGCTGTGTCTCTATCACACCACGGTCATGAGGACTGAATGAGTTCATATAAATGAGAGCTAAAACATATTAACCAAATGGATGTATTTTATAATAAAATAATTCTCAACCTATCAACAACAGATTGTTTGGCCTCCAGTAACAATTCAGATCAAAAATTGCATTCTTGGTTGAAAGGACAAGTGACAGACAACTGGATGCCAAGGCAAGCAACCTCTTCCTCCCTGACAGCTCCACATGCAGCACTCCTGAGGCCCAATCCAAAAGGCAGATGACCTTCTCAGGTAGACAAGGGCCACTCTTTGGCTGAAGTTCACCTGCAGCTGTGCTTCCCAGCTGGAATCAAACAAGCTCTCAAATGCATCGCCAGCCATTTTTGTGTCGTGTTGTTTTATCTACTCACTCGTTTATTCATTCAGAGCAGATTATGTGCCAGGCACTGGAAACAACAGCAATGAAAAAAAAGCAGACAAAGCCATTGGAGTTCCCACCAAGAGGGGGAAAGCAAATATCAATCACAGAATCGTATAAATATAAAAGGAAATTTGGGATGATAATAAAAACTAAGAATATTTAGTTGAAGGGGATGATCTGGACCTATTAGCTTGGTGAAGTCTTTCCTGAGCTGATAACTGAGAGATGAGTAGCAAGGGAGAGGAAAGTAAATGGATCAAGTAGAGGGATCAGCATTAGGAAAGGTCCTATGGTACAGGACACTGACATTCAAGACCTGAAAAAAGGACAGCGTGTCCAGAGCACAGACATAAAGAAATGAAGGAAGGGCAAGATGAGAGTAAAAAAGCAGACTATGTTAAGTGGTTCTGTCTTTGTTCTGTGAGCAATGACAGCCACTGAAAGCTAATGAGCAGAGAAGTGACAAGATCCCTTTTGTATTTAGAAAGATTATTCTGCCCACAATGTATCAAGATGCCAGGTCACTGTATCTTTTACATATAGGCTTTTTTATACACACAGAGGTACTCCCACACCTGAAAACTTTCTGTTAACATTCTAACTTCAAAAGACCATTGTATTTCCTTGACCCTATTACAACAAGGCAATATTGATGACCAAAAACAAGAGATTTCTGATAAAACTTAACCTAAACCTTAACCTAATAATGTGTGGGAGAAATCAATAGAATGTAATGAATTTTGGGTCTCATTTTTCTTATGCTTTTCCAATACAATATACCAACATGTTTTGATTAATGAAAAAAAAAGGATTAAAAGAGACAAGGGCCAAAGTCTGGAAAAACTGGAAAATTCTGGCAAACACCGTAAGTTTAGACATCAACAGCTAGAATGGAGGTCTTATCCTCAGTATTAAGATACACTAGCATGTTGATCAACAGTGAGATGTCAAAAGCAACTAGATTCTAATAAAAGTTAAAGAACCAGTATAAAATTAGTACATGATCAACTACTTTGTGGATTTCCCTATAATAACCCCACTCTCACTCATATCCATCCTGAAATGCTTTCCTGGATGAAAGAGGAAGGAGCTGCTATAGCACTGGGACATTAAGCTCACACAACCTACACACTTTCATTTGTGCTGAAACCTTCCTTGTCCTCCCATCACTAATAGTCACACCTCCATATCCATAGGTTCCACATCCAAAGATTTAACCAACCACAGATCAAAGATAGTTGAAAAAAATTCCAGCAATTTCCAAAAAGCAGAACTTAAATTTGCCAGACAATGGCAAGTACTGACATAGCATTTACATGGCATCAGGTATTATAAGTAATCTACAGATAATTTAGGGCTTTTAAATTATTATTATTAGCATTAAAATGACATGATCTATGTCAAAACTAGGGCTTCCCTTGTAGCTCAGTTGGTAAAGAATCTGCCTGCAGTGCAGGAGACCCGGGTTTGATCCCTGGGTTGGGAACATCCCCTGGAGAAGGAAATGGCGAGTCTGAATATTTTCTAGTATCCTTTCCTGGAAAATCTCATGGACAGAGGAGCCTGGTGGGCTGTAGTTGCAAAGAGTTGGGCACAACTGAGCAGCAAACACTTACTTACTTAGGTCAAAACTACATGACAGTAGAAGTGAACTTTATTGTAATGCTATTCATACAGATAATTTATTTAAAATCTTAAAATTATAAGCCTTATAATCATCACAATAAAATAAAGCAATAAAACAAAAAAATTTATGTTTATTTCTCGATGGCATAGACTTGCTTCGTGAGCTAGCAGAGCAAAACTCCTCTTCTAAAGTGAAGATACAAATCAGATTAGCCATGGTAACTGATTTTCTTATGTAAATAATAATTCAAGATTATAAAATAGGTAAACTGTATTACTTACATCCAACAAAATATCTTAAAGAAAATCACACCAAATGAATACAAGTTGGTGGTACTATTTGCTTATTTGCTCTGGATTTTTATCCACATCTGCAGGCACTTGTGGAAGGATGATATGCAGGGAATAATACCCACCCTTAAGCATCATGGCAGGGCAAAACTGGGGTCTTGGCAAAGGAAAGTGAAACTGGTGGCCCAGATTCAAGAGGCAGGAGGTTGGCACAGGTGAGAAGTCTCACAGGGTCATCATCAAGAGGTTTTACAGGGTTCTGGATTTTAGCACACTGTGCAGAGTATAAACATATAGTGAGGGTACAGGGAACAAGGACAGGAACTTCAGTTAGAACACAGAAGCTGTGACCCGGACATTGATGGTAATAAACATCCAGGCTCAAAGAAACTAATAAAAGGAGCCAGAGACCAAATCTTGAGGGTACACAGACAGGACTCAGGGGGAGCAGGAAGGTTAAACAAACTGACAGGAGGAACAGCACGGTGATGAACCTGACCTTAGTCTTAGTCATGCACCCCTGGCTCAGAGCAGGAGGACAAGGTGTATACACTTCCTGTGACAAGAAAATTCAACTTTCTAAGGAAGTCTGACCTAGAGACTCAAGAAAAGTCAGGGAAAACTAAAAATACCAGAGCATCAACTGGGAAACATTCATTGTGTGAGATGCTTCAAATATGGGGATAAGGAATCACCTCTGAATTCAAACCCTAGCTCATTTGCCAACAGCTCAAATTTAGGTCAGTTATTCAATCTCTGGGTGCTTCAGTTTCCTTCTCTAATAAGATAAATAAGACCCACTTATCAAAGCAGCTAAGTAGATTAAACTAGAGAACACAGAACTGGCAAAACAAATACCCATTACTGCACCTTCTGCCTTATGTCTACCAACACCTATTAGCGGTTCCTCCTGCCAAGTTATTCAATCTCTGCCTGTCCCGTCCAGCTCCGGCTAAAGTCCCGCTTATTTGTGTTCCATGTATGTATTAAAAAACCAAAAGAGCCTTTTCTATATTTGTTATTTCTTCCCTTGATTTTATGAGATACTTCTTTCCTTTAAACACTTGTTATCATGATTTAATAATAATCTTAATCTTAGAAAGAGTGCTTGAAATAATCTGGTCACTCACTGAACAATGTGTTATCTGCAGAGTAACTGAAAAGATTCACTGGTCTGCAGGTCTCCTTTGTCACAGTGGCGCCAGTGCTCAAAGTGGCTCTAGGAGGCCAGTCTACCAGAACCACATCTCTTATTCAAAGGACAGGCAAGAGAAACAGCCAGATTATTCCAACTCCAAATCTACTGCTTCTAAAATAACTTAATTAAACTGCTCCCATTTTTATATGTGAAGTCGCTCAGTCGTGTCCGACTCTTTGCAACCCCATGGACTGCAGGCTCCTCCATCCATGGGATCCTCCAGGCAAGAGTACTGGAGTGGGTTTCCTTCTCCAGGGGATCTTTCCGACCCAGGGATCGAACCCGGGTCTGCCGCATTGTAGGCAGACGCTTTACCATCTGAGCCACCAGGGAAATGGCTTTAAACACAGATAAGTGTAACTCACTGAAGTGAGCGAGTGAGTCACTCAGTTTCATCCGACTCTTTGCAACCCCATGGATTATACTGCCTATGGAAACCTCCCGGCCAGAATACTAGAGTGGGTAGCCTTTCCCTTCTCCAGGGGATCTTCCCAATCCAGGGATTGAACCCAGGTCTCCTGCATTGCAGGCTGATTCTTTACCAGCTGAGCCACAAAGGAAGTCCAATTCACTGAAAATGTTAAGTAAATGATAGCACTGTCTAAACTAGCCCTGTTGGGGGCAAAACATTTCAGAAAGACATATAAGAGATAGGATTTTTTAAAAAGGTTAATTGTAAATGTGTTTCGGGGGGGAGGGGGCTGCCCATCTATACTTTGTAATAGTAAATATATCCTTTTCTCCAAAATCTTTCTGAAACATCAAACTCTAAAATCAGTTCTGAAAGATCTATAACCTTAATTTTTGCCTTAAGCCTGGCCATCAATAAGCAATCACAGCAAATATAAAACTGTGAGCCATTAAAATAATGTAATTGCTATATTTTCATAATTATTGAGTCAATCACTCATTCAATTCAACAAATAAGTGCTTACTATACACGTACCATTGTGGCATTAACAAATTATAATTTTGTCCCTCAAATTACAAGATGAAACATAACAGCAAAACATATTGAGAGTCTACAGAGAAAAAATGAAAAACACAGCACTCTAAAGAACCAAAATACTTTAAAATATTTTAATTACCCCAAGTGACAGTGTGTTTCTTTCATTTACCATCTACTTCAAGTCCCTAGTCCCTACAGGAATTAAATAATTCTAATAACTAGTTCACTTAGATCATGATGCTGTTCCCTTAGCAGAGTTGAGTTTATTTTTCAGGGGTCTATTCAATTTTTCAGTAATTATCAGGACCTCTTCTCTTCTGGCACAGAATAAGAACCAGTTGCTGACTCGTATTACTTCTGCTAAATACATCTGCCTTTGTTTTGTGAAAGAGAACCCTATTAAAATGCTTCCCCCTGACTCCACAACCTTTGGCTACTCTGTCCACTGATGTAATTACATTCTCACATTTTTGCCACAATTTGTATAAAAGCTGGCCTTGGTATATGACTTTATGATACAGAGATTCATTAGAAACTCCCACGCCTTTATAGCTGTCATTGTCATCTGAGACTTTTGCTTTTCTCTTTCCTGATATCTTTTAACTGAAGCTATTGCACAAGCCATCAAGAGAAGTGGTTAAGCTGCCAGCTTTAGACAAATGCCCCCAACTTCTGACATTTTCATATTTTCCTATGACAGAAGAATAAAGGCAAATATAACGGTAACCTGAAGAAGCACAGCACTAATTCTGTAGGTCACGGATCTACAGTTTTTGTATTACATATTTTCTTAACACACAATTCATTTTTAGTTAAGTTCAACCCATTTGTTTCAGGGTTAATGAGTCCCTATTATCTATGGAGCTTTAAGCACGGGCAATTGATTTCAAGGCATATCTATGAGTTGACTTTGTATTTTAAGTATTATCTTCTATCTTGCTACTTAATGGAGTCCATGCAAATAGTAAAATCATACGACACACATGGCACAGGAGACATATAGTCTGCACTGCCCCACTGATTATATGCTGAAACACTGAGTCAGCAGCAGCAGTGGGACCAGAGTCAAGGCCAACTATTTAATTTACTATGCAAACTCCATTGCACAAAAGATTCAGTTCTGAGGAATATGTTCTACAATTTCCACATGTGGCCCACTCTAAAGAACTTGCCTGCCAGTGCAGGTAGAAGTGAGAGACAGAGGTTCAATCCCTGGGTCAGGAAGATCCCCTGGAGGAGAGCATGTCAGCCCACTCCAGTATTCTTGCCTGAAGAATCCCATGGACAGAGGAGCCTGGCGGACTGCAGTCTGTGGGGATCACACAGAGTCAGACACGACTGAAGCAACTTAACCCACACACACACACTCGGAGTTAGTATGTCCTCCCATGAACAGCAAAAATCAACTCACCTCTTAACTTTACCCTAGAATGAAATCAACAGGATACAAAATATCAATAGAGATTTCTATGTAAAGCTATTAATACTAGGTTCTAAAATTAGAATTCGGGATTTTAGAAACTGGCACTGTTCACTATTCACTACATTAATCTTTCAGGAAATCTGATTATACTCTACTGTAGTAAACAAGCAGAGGAGGATTAGATGGGGTGAGAAGCCCAGCTGGAGATCTGGAATGCCAGTTACTCTAAGCAAGACAGAAGCTGGAGCAAGCAGCTGACATCCAGACTAACATAAGAGAAGCAAGTTTCAAAACAGACACAAGGAGTCAGTCAAGAACTGAAGGCCTAGAAAAGCATGAAGCAGAAGAATGTAATGCCCCAGCCAAGTTGCCACAAGACCTATTATTGCAGAAATCGAGTCTAATAAAATACAAAGAGTATCTGGAATCAGAATGCCTCAGTTCCAGTCTAGATTTGAAAACTCTTGACATAGATCATCTTGGGCTTGTCCCTTGATCTCTCTGTCTTAATCTCCTCATACAAAAAAGGAACTTTAGAAAGCTACTTTGCAAAGTTGTGGAAGGAATTAAGCATTTCATTAGAAAATGGTTTGTAAGACACAAAATGACAAACAAATGTAAAAGTGGTAGTGGTGGTATTTGTACGGCTTTTGCTATTAGAAGTATTGATTTCATGGAATAACATTTTGCATATTGTCTGATATATTTTCATCCTGCTTAAGTCTTATAGCCCCTGTGATCCTCTAGCCATTATGAGGCTGAAGCAGCCACTACTAGAGGGCAGGAAACAGGAGTCATTGCTCAACCTCAACTTAAGTCATAAAAAGGGTAGTACTCATGAAAGCAATAGGCCTCCACATAAAGAACCACACACTTAGGAGGAAAAAAGGTTGCCTAAATTCCAGAAGCCTCTTTATATTAAAAACCAGGGGCTACTTTAAGGTATCTATTTTTTTTTCCTGTGAGCAGTAGAATAAAATAAAAAAAAAAAAGAGGATATGATGCAAGTGCAATTTTCCACTACAAAGGAAACCCCTCAAAACCATTCCTGAGCTGGATTAAGCAGGTGGAGGGAAAAAGGGAAGAGTTAGATGTAAGTGAGGGCTCCTTTCACCACCTCCCACCATCCCCATAGACCCAGGTTTCATTCCTAGATTCCCTCAGCTATACTTCGAAGATTCGAGAGTAGAAGGGGCTTTTTTCCTGCTTCCACCTGGAATCTGAGGAGGATGCAAATTTTCAGCATATACTCAACCAACATGGGGAAGCTGTAGTAGAGAAAGAGGGGGTTATAGACAGAGGGAGACAAGATCCAGGCAGAGAAAAGGTCTATGAAAATAACATATTTCTAGAAACTATACATGGTATAGAAAAAACCAGACATGCCCAAACTGCCCCCACTGCGGCCTACAGACTTGCTTGAGAGGATCAGCAGATTTAAAGTATGATATACATACAAAGAGGGAGACACAGAGGCCATGGTGGCTCATGTGTAAGAGCTTTCATTCCATTATTCCTTTTTCACTGACTGACATCTGCTCACATGCCTTGAGCTACATGGCAGACAGGGATTCCTGTTCCCAATTCAGATGTCTTTCTAAAGGATTGGTTTGGAAAATTAGTTCAGTTCAGTCCAGTTCAGTTCATTTCAGTCGCTCAGTCGTGTCTGACTCTCTGCAACCCCATGAATCGCAGCACACCAGCCCTCCTTGTCCATCACCAACTCCCAGAGTTCACTCAGACTCACGTCCAATGAGTCAGTGATGCCATCCAGCCATCTCATCCTCTGTCATCCCCTTCTCCTCCTGCCCCCAATCCCTCCCAGCATCAGGGTTTTTTCCAGTGAGTCAGCTCTTCACATGAGGTGGCTAAAGTACTGCAGTTTCAGCTTTAGTGTCATTCCTTCCAATGAACACCCAGGACTGATCTCCTTTAGAATGGACTGGTTGGATCTCCTTGCAGTCCAAGGGACTCTCACGAGTCTTCTCCAACACCACAGTTCAAAAGCAACAATTCTTCGGCGCTCAGCTTTCTTCACAGTCCAGCTCTCACATCCATACATGACTACTGGAAAAACCATAGCCTTGACTAGATGGACCTTTGTTGGCAAAGTAATGTCTCTGCTTTTGAATATACTATCTAGGTTGGTCATAACTTTTCTTCCAAGGAGTAAGCGTCTTTTAATTTCATGGCTGCAATCACCATCTGCAGTGATTTTGGAGCCCAAAAATATAAAGTCTGAGGGAGATAAACAAGCTTTATGTTCTCTCACAGAGTTGGATGCCATTTGTCTTTGACAAGTAGCAAACCAAATATCAAGGTAATTTTAGTTAACTATAAGCTATGCAATCTACTGAGCCTCCAAATATAAAGAGTGGTAGTTTTCATCCTAATTTCCTCATAGTCCTTTTACCACTGACATAAATAAATGGATAAATGTGTAATTTGGATGTTTTATGTGAAAAAAATTTATATTTCTGAAAAAGATCCTAATCTCCTACAAAATACACAATATCTGCAAAACAGAAATATAATTAAATGTTTCAAGTATGTCCTTTTATTTTCTTTGGGCTACATAAGTGTCATTTCTGGGATAACCAAATCCCCTGAAAAGTAACAACAAAGTAGCAAATAATAGTTCTGCGGGAGATTTTGGATTCCCCTTCAAACATGCACACATGCGCGCGCGCGCACACACACACACACACACACACACTGAGCTATTTAAAAAACATTTGTACAACCTCCCACATTATTTATTCTCCCCAAATACAAAAACAAAGTAATCCCTAAATAGATTTACCCTTCTGAAACTGCTGAACTTTCAAATATTGAAAAATAAAACCCTGAGTGGCAGGAATGGAGAACGAAGGCAGCCAAGCTCATTATCAGCCTGCCTTTTCTCCTTTTTCACGGGTACAATCAACTCAAAGGTCTAAGGGAGAGAACGAAAACTAGGAAAATTGAAAGTTACAACCTCAAGTAGTTTCTATCAAACCACTTTCTTCCCAATTTACTATATGCACCCAGCCAACCTCTTCAATAAAAGGGAAAATCTGTTCTTTCACCAGGTACAGTGGAAAATCATGGCACAGGAAGGAACTCTGCTTGTAAGATGAAAAAAACTGCAAATTGTCTGACTTGGTGAATATTCAGGCGGTGAACAAATAATTTGAAATTGCACCTCTGTTTCTTGATATTTAAACACAAAAAGATACCCTCTACAAAAGTGTTCATGGTATATTCTTTTGTAAAATGCCAATATCTCCACTGGCTGCTTGCTCTTCTGAAACCAGAATTAGGGAACATCTGATTTCTATCACCTAACTGTCAACCTAATTCATCACCAATTTGACTTAATTATGTGCTTTTCCATAAAGGTTCAAATTTTTTAAGATCCAGCTAAATTTTACATGTTCAGTAAGTTGTAGTGTAAGAAAAAAAAGGCACTGTTAGAAAGCTTTTTAAGACATAAGCTCAATTTATGTAACTAATTCTTGGTTTACTTTCCAACTCTTATGTTTCCTTCAAAAAACTGAGAATGAACATTGCTTATCCCTAGCAAAGTTTCTTTCCATTGCTCCTGAACTTTCACAACTATCACAATTTGAATTTAAATGAAGAGCACCCCATTTGATCTACATATTTCAGAAGGCAAAAAGATAGCTTTTGTTGAGTATATAATTGTTTAAGATGATATGATCGTTCAATACAGAATTAAAATCTCAGATGAGAATTATTTACATGTTTCTGCTTTTTCATCAAAGTAATATTTGGATTAGATGTGAGATATGCGTATAAGAAACAAATTGCCAGTCTAGGTTCGATGCAGGGTGCAGGATGCTTGGGGCTGGTGCACTGGGATGACCCGGAGGGATGGTGTGGGGGGAAGGAGGTGGGAGGGGGGTTCGGGATTGGGAACACGTATACACCCGTAGCAGATTCATGTTGATGTGTGGCAAAACCAATACAATATTGTAAAGTAAAAAAATAATAATAATAATAAATAAAAAACAAACCAAAAAAAGATGTCGGATATGTGACTTTTGGGGACTGTGGTTTGTTTATTTTTTGTCTATCAATAAATCTCAGCACCTTGCCTTTTGGGTTATAACTGGCCTTGAATAATCTAGGAAGGGAATTGCAAGTCTCAAAATACCAAGCAATGAATAATTTTCCATTCAATTCTCTTTGCCTAGAGCTCAGTAGTAGCCGCACAAAACATAGTGGCAAAAGGATGTTTATGAAATGAATAACTTCCACTAAATATTTTTATATTATAAAAGTATCACCTCCACTTTGGAAAGCTGGAAAATACATTTTCAAAATGGAGGCTATTAATACAACCCATAAATTACTACCTACAAAAGACAGTTACCATTTTTCATTTTTCTTTTATAAACAGAAGGAAGCCAATAATATTGAAAACCTCAATTAACTGAAACCCTCAAGGGAGGAGGTATAGTTGTGGTGATTTAGAAAGTTTTCTCAAATGCCATAATAGACGTATTGTTTTTGAACCAGAAAAAAAATGAAAGAGATAAAATACAGTAATCTGTTTGTCTAATTCAATAATTAGTGGATAAAGTATAATTTACAACTCCAGTCGTAAATGTGCTGTACTTTTCGATCATCAGGGTGAAGAGCGGTTGTATAGTAGCGCTAAAGAAATAGAAGGGCTAGAAAAGAGCTAGAAAATTCAAATGCTCACACAGAGACCAAACAAGTACAAAATGCCTGTCTGAAGAAGATAACCAATAGGCACTACTTAATTCTGGTTAAGGGTTGTCATGCGAAGGGTTAAAAAAAAAATCCTAGTGTTATCTAATCCTCCTATTTTGTTGCTGGTGGTGGTGTTGTTGCTCCTTTGAGAGAAGCTGGAAATTTGTGTTTTTGTGTGAAATTTCCAATTTAAGAATTTTCAATTAAACAGACATTTTTAAAACACATAAGCTAACTTGCATGACGATGAACCTAAATTGCCCTATCAATTAACAGTTTGGTTATCAGAGATTGAGTTGAACTTGAGTTAGATTTAGATCATAGTCTTGCTCTACAGGACAAGATGGGAAGACATGAAGCTTCCACAAAGAGAATTCAATATGTACAGAGACTTAGGGATTCACTAACACATAAGCAGAATAATATTGACCCCTCTGCAAAGACATGAAAGTGAAAGTCACTCAGTCATGTCCAACTCTTTGTCTCCCCAGGGACTGTAGCCTGCCAGGCTCCTCTGTCCATAGAATTCTTCAGGCAAGAATATTGGAGTAGGTAGCTGTTCCCTTCTTCCGAGGATTTTCCCAACCGAGAACTCTAACCCAGGTCTCCTGCATTGCAAATAGCTTCTTTAAAATCTGTGACTATGTTACCTTACAGGACAGAAGGAACTCTGCAGATGTGAGTAACATTAAGAAGCTTGAAACAGGCAGATTATCTAGGGTCATCCTGGTAGACTCAACCTAATCACATGAGTCCTTAAAAATAGAAGAGGAAGGCCAAAGGGTAGGTCAGAGATAGGACATGAGGATCTGAGCTGCTGTTTCTGGCTTTGAGGATGAAAGAAAAGGGCAACAAACTGAAGAAGGTAGTGGCTTCTAGAAGGTGGAAAAGGTAAGATAACAGATTCTCCCCTAGAACCTCCATAAAAGAATGAAACCTTGCTATCACTTTGACTTTAGCTCAAGAGCCTTGTATTAGACTTCTTACCTATAGAACTGTAAGATAATAAATTTGTATTAAGTTACTAAGTTTATGATCATTTGTTAGAACAATGGTAACAAAATAATATAGTGTTCCTAGCTTTACATTTTATAGATTTGGAAACTAAGGTCCACAGAGCATAAAGATGAAGCTAGGAGAAAAAGACATTTGGTGATCTTCCCTCTGTACCAGCCTGCCTTGACTGCTTTAGTGTTTGTTTGTTTCTTTTAATGTAATTTTCTCATAAGAGTGGAATCAATAACATGCACAGAAAAGAAGGAGAGGGTAGGGAAAGAGGAGAGGTGAGGGTAGGGAAAGAGGAGAGGTGAGGACAGGAAAGAAAAGGAAAAAGGAAAAAAGAGAAACATTCTGTTTAACTAGAACTTACTGGAGTTAGTAACATTTGGTTTGGGATTCAGAACTAGATAAAAGGACAAGTAAGTGAAAGAGATAAATTCAATTTAAAATGCAAAGCCACTCCACTACATAACCAGCCTACCTCTTTACTGTTACCTAAATGCCTGCTTTTGATCCTTCACTGTCTAACCAGTTTGGAATTTGCAGAAATGAAAGCAGCTTGGGGCATGGGTTGCATGTCCTGCTGTCTCTGGAGGATTTGTGAGGATCTGTTAGCCCATGGATTATGCACATTTTCTGTTGGCTTGGGTGTAAACCATCTGCAGTCTAACTGGAGCTGTGATATGCCTGCCGAGATGATGATTGCAATCACAGCTCGACGGCAAGAGAGATGCCAAAGTCAGCAGCGTGAAGGACATCAGAGCTTAAGCCTGCATGGAAAAATCTGTCCACTTTCACTCCTGCTTCCCCTTACAGGGTGCAGTAGAAGAACAGCCTCGGCGACACACAAAGACTTCTTCCAAAGGCGCCACAGTTAGTGCCTGTGCTGCTGGCACTTGAGCACTGATGCACAGAGACGGGGGATGACAGGAGTCGTTTCTACTGTTTGGTTCTAAAGGTTCAGAGCAACTATCCCACTCCATCTCTATATATAGCCTACAGGTTGTTCTTTCCGGCTGTCCTTGATGTTCATATCAGCTAGATTCACCAGGAAAAATATTCTGGGATGAGAACAAAGGGAGAAACCAAGTATATAACATGGTCTGTCTCTCTTCTTATCAAAATGGCCAAAACTGATGGCGTCTCCAATCTTCTCTGTGCACAGAGAGCTACTGTAAGCTGAAGTAGGTCTAAGCCATGTCTCATGCCAAGCAGACAGCATAAAGGTTGGGTGGCTGTCCCTTCTTTCCTAAAAACTGACCTTGAGGGTACATGGAAGTGTGTCATCCCTGGGCCAGGTAGGAGGATGCATACTACTCAGCACAAACCCCAAGCATGATGGAGAGGCCTTGTCTAATAAAACAATGTAATCTGAGCCATCCTTCAAAGCTTTATAAATGCCATTGTCAACATTTTGATTTCCCAGACCACTACAGCTCCCACTGATAATCTTCTTCCTCTGAGTTCAAACTCTAACACCTCCGGTATTTCTCTGTGTGTTTGTCAATGACAGAAATACAGTTCAAAGTGGCCAAAGCAAAAAATAAAATTATTGGCAGACATAACTAAAAAATACCCATGACTGTAATGCAATTCCTGGCATGGCTGCTTCTCAAGCAGTGCCATCAGAAAACACTTTCTCTTTCTCTCTGGCTCTTGGTTCTGTTTTCCCCCAAGTTGGCCCCATTCTTACTCAAGTGGTAGAAAGATGACTTAGGGTAGCTTTAAGCTTATATTCTATTATCTCAGCAACTCCAGGGAAAAAGCATGCTTCTTTTCCAAAGGTTCTAACAAAAGTCACAGAATTGAGTCTGTGATTCTGAATAGCGTAGCTTGACCACATGTAAGTGAAAGTCGTTCAGTCGAGTCTGACTCTTTGCGACCCCATGGTCTATACAGTCCATGGAATTCTCCAGGCCAGAATACTGAAGTGGATAGCCTTTCCCTCCTCCAGGGGATCTTCCCATCCCAGGGATCAAACCCAGGTCTCCTGCATTGCAGGTGGATTCTTTACCAGCTGAGCCACAAGGGAAGCCCAAGAATACTGGAGTGGGTAGCCTATCCCTTTTCCAGCATATCTTCCCAACCCAGGAATCAAATCAGGGTCTCCTGCATTGCAGGCGGATTCTTTACCAACTGAGCTATCAGGAAAGCCCTAGCTTGACTACATGTCCATCCCTAAACCAATCATCATAACTAGAATGATGCAGCTGCCATGTGGTCATGCCATGATCCTTTCAGACAAAGCAAAAGGTCAGTCTCACACCAACCATGTGGTCCAAGAGTAGCTTGTTTCTTCAGGGAAAGTCAGAATGATACTCAAGATAAAAAGAGAACAAATGCTAGCCAGCCTGGCAAAAACAGCCAAAATCCAACTTTGCTCTAACCCAGGACTATAGTGATAGAAGTAGCTCAATGAGAGGAGGGACTTGTGCGTATATTTTCCTTTCTGTTTCCAAATTTTCTTTAATGTTATTATATTGTCTTTATTTTTTAATGAAGGTGGAAGGTGTGGAATGAAGGAAAAGAATAACAATGCTAAGTTTTAAATAAATATAGATATGATAATATAAAGGTCAAGGGTTTTCTTCAGAATAACAGAATCTATCATTTGACATTATTCTTTTTAAACTGTCCATGTATATTACCTCATTTGATCAGTTTAAGTCACTCCTTCTGGAGATGACTAAATAAGACAAATGACATCATGGATATGTCTTCCAAATGATTTCTGCTTCACTAAAATGTATTGCTCTGAAACCAAGAGCATGACTCCAAAGTAATTCAAGTAATAGGTATATAATGTTTTTCAAAAAAGAAAGACAGAAATATTTCAACAGATTTCAAACATGATTGGGAGAGATCCAGTACTATAAAAATCCAGTACTATAAAATATTAAAATTCCTTAGCCTAGCAGATTCAAGACCCTCCTTGACTCTCTAGCTTTGTCTGCTAGTATATCCAATCATGTAGGCCACATTCATCAATGCTGCTCACTAAGCCTTGCCATGGTTCTTCTCAGTTCATGACTAGGAGAAACCCCCAATCTATTCTTTGCCTAGAAAACCCTTTTCATCTTTAAAAACCTAACATACACAACACATTTTCCAGGAAACATTCCCTGATCCCTTTATTAAGCTCTCTCAGTTAAAGTATATTATTAACATTAATTCTCTTCTCTGACCCTTATTTCAGTCTATCTTATATTATACTTAGATACACACTCTTAGTGGGCAAGGATGTGCTATTTTCCATATATTTATAGCCTCTTTCCCACCCTGAAATTGCAACTGAATTGCTTATTTTGTTTTGTATTGCTTTATTTATTTATTATATCATTCAGTGATAGAAGACCTGAATAAAAGAAGACAGAGTTGTTCCTGCAAGAGCTATAGACAGAGAAACACATAGCAAATCTTAAGTACTGTGCACATAACATTTTCCAGAGAAGCCTATCATTTTACTTCTACCTCTTAGTGGCAAAAGAGAAGAAGAAAATGGCTATGAACACTACCAAGTAGGAAGCAAAGGTCTAGGAATGAAACCAAGTTCTCCTCACTATCGTCTAACTTTAGTAATCATCTGAAACAGGGAGTAGAGTTAAAAATAAAGCTCTCACCCAAAGGCAGCCAGGATACAACCCAGTTACTTACGCTGAGCCAGCACCTTTTCAGAGCCACTTTCCAGGCAGTTAAATACAGCCACGTACAGTCCTCTGGGCCAGAGCCTGAGCTAATTAGGGAGTCACTGGAAAGGAACAGTGAGACTTTTAATAAAAGAGCTGCCACAAGCCATAGCATTAGTACTATGCCTCTTCAAAACGTCAGAGTCTGTTTCTTGCCATCACGCATTACCACACTAACAATTAAGGGCAAAAGGGTTTGGGGTAATGAGAATTTCATAAGCCATAAGTGTTTTTGTAATTTGCAGCATCAGAACACTTTAATAAAGGGAAGGCAGCATGGAAAGGCACATATTTTATTTTTCCATAGATATGACTTGTAAACATCTAAATCAGCTGCCCTTTCACTACCTTTAAGTGCTTTTCTTTTGAGAAAAATAACATTCCATTTAGGTTTTCCATCAAGCTTGATTAATTGCATGATAAAATGGATACTGTTTAAAAGGATATCATCAGAAAATAGGCTCATTGTAAATGAAAGGGGTATGTTAGAGAAGGAGCACCTTGACTCCCAGACTATAAAAGAGATACTTAACCAATATCAGACATCATTACAGCACTAATTTGTAACACATCTGACCCCAACTCTCATCACTTAACAAATAGGACAAAAAAGTGTCCTCTACATCTGGTGGGAACATGGAAAGCTCTGTGTGAATTTTTTTTTGTTTTACTTTTGAATTTCGGCTTGTGTTTTCAGAGACTCCAAGACTGATGATCTTAAAGACAATGTAGCCAAACACTGGGGACTTCCCAGGTGGCACTAGTGGTAAAGAATCCACCAACAATGCAGGAGACACAGGAGACAGGAGTTCAATCCTTGGTTCAGGAAGATCCCCTGGAGGAGGAAATGGCTACCCATTCTGGTATTCTTGCCTGGGAAATCCCATGGACAGAGGAGCCTCTCAGGCTACGGTCCATAGGGTTGCAAAGAGTCAGACACAACTGAAACAACTTAGCATGCACACAGCCAAACCTTGAACCAAGAGATTAAACTTGTGAGCCATATTTTTATTTCTCTAAAATTCCCATTGTTATTTATAACAGTGACTTCAAGTCTGGTTGTCAGTTTCTTTGGCAATAAGGATTCCTCATATAAATAACACTTTATAGCTTACAAGACACTTTTTCACAAATGTTATCTAAATTCTCACAGTAGTATCTCTGTTAATAGCTCCAAGCTTACCTAACTACCCCCAGATTATAGCATTTCATAAAAAGACAAAAATATTTTAAATCTTCCCAATTTATTTTTAAGCAATAAGAAATTTTTTATTTTTAAAAAATGAAAGAATTACAAGATAATATTTTAGAAATCTGAGGCTTAACTAGTCTATTTTTTAGCAACACACACTTATCAAAGTATTGGAACTACAGTATTGAAATTTTCAAGCTTTAAATAAGAAATAAAATTTTAGTCATGCATCATAGTTAAAGGATATCTAGTAGATACATGCAAATACAAAGCAATCTTTAAAAAGTACCATGTTTCAAATTAGTTGATATATGCAAAAGATAGGGCACCATGATTAATAGGGGAGAAGAGAGTAAAGGCCTGAAGCATTAGAAAGAAAGAATGAATGAAGTAGTCATCCTGATAATCAAAAATTCAAGTTTCTCAAAATTCAACAGTCATGTCCAAAGGCAAAAGAAGAAAACTCCTCATGTGGAATAATTTTGGAAGCCATGAGAAACCTAACAAATACACTCCATCAGACTCTTTCATTTGATGCCTGAAACTCTACCAGACATGCATCCCTGCTGTTTGACGATTTGACCCTATTAGAGTTCCACCCATTTGGGGATGGAGTGGGAAACAAAGAGCTCATATAATAACATAAGCTGTTCTAGTTTCTCTACACTCCATGCAACTAACAGTTAAAAAGAAGGAAATTTCTGAAGGTGAAGCTCTTACAATGAAGCAATGATACCACATAGTGACTGTTGTGTGTTAAATATTTCATAGCTACCATTGCACACTGAAACTGTGAGTTGGGTATTCTTAACACATGTCATGTATAAGAGACCGAGGCTCAGAATAGTTAGATCATTTACTCAAAGTTCAGGGAAAACAAATGACAAATTAGAGGTCAGAGTTGGACCACTGGAAAAGCTAAATTGGTGCTAAACTGAAGATGTGAAGATGGTTTTGGGCTCTTAAAAAGAAACCTCAGTATTGAAACAATAACTGAAGCATAACCAACTCTGCAGGTGATAAAGGGACCACAGGTCTCAATACAGAAGAAAAGAAAACAAGCAAAGAGACCAGCAAAGAAATGGTCCCTTCCTTTCTTGTCTGTCCATCTGTCTGTCTCTCTCTCTCATCTTTCTCTGTTATCAAACACACACACCACTAAAATTCAAAGCACACTGATAAAGAGATGAAAAACTTAAACCATTGAATAAGCAATGCATTTATAATTACATATTGTAATTCTTTAGGATTCTGTCACAACAAGGGTACATGTTTACAGAGACAAAGAGAATTCAGTGTTAGGAGAATTTTAATTCATGACAAGAAGATCATCAAAAAATAAATGGCACTGAACTTTGCCTCTGATTTTAACAAAGGACACCAGTATGTGGGAAACTCCATAAATGTAACTAGTGTTAAAAACTTAGTCACGTCTGGTGCAGGATATTTCCTGGTTTTGCCAAGCAAAGAGGTTAGAAAACTTAATATTGATATTAACAAAGATGGTTATTTGATTTTTACTTTGTTAGGAACTTTCCTAGAGAGTTCTATATTCTTAAACAAAATAATTTCACCAAGAGAAGAGTTTTGGGTACTACAAAGTAAAACCAAATCATGCAAAATAGTAACTGGCCAATTAGATCTGACTAATTATGCTAATTATCAGCTATTGGTAAGAGTAATATTGTAAATGACTGGAAATGCAAAGAGAGAAAACAAATCCTGGGACATGCCAAACTCAGTCACTGAAAATATCACAGTCAGCCTAATTCTCTGACATTAATACCTATCACTAATTCCATTCAGGGTGATTTCTGTAGTGTTTTTCTTTATGAATGTTTTTAACTCCTTGAAAAACTATAAATAACTGAAGTCCTACAAGAGAGGAAGAGGCGTAAGGTATAGAGAAAAAACGCTGACCAAATTTTAGTCATGGTTCTCCTTGGTACTCTTGAACTAACCACACCAAGCCTTTGACACCATGTATTTCTACTTACCAAATAAGGAGACTGAACTAAAGAAATCCTGGAGTGTAACATTATATGATTTTATAAGTAATCCATAACTATATTTTAAGAAGAAACCACTTTGTTCAAATGCTTCAAATGAAGCATTAATTAATTAAAAATTAAAACCGCAGTCTGTGCTTAGAAGTGTCCTTTAAAAAAGGGAACTCAATGGAATTCTGCTTTATTTAGAGCATTTTAAATGAAGTTATTCCTAACATATCCTACAGATCTCTCAATATATAGGAAGATTCAGCAAAAATATATATATTTTTTATTTTGGAGAACAAAGTACTGGGAATTTCTGTGATAATCAAACTCCGCTTTATTCTCAGCACAGTTCTGCTAGTTTAACTAGCATCTCACTGCCCTCTCTTGGTAGATACTGAGATAACAGAAGCTGATTTCTATGCAGGGATTAGAACGTGGCTTTAGGATCCCCTGGAGAAGGAAATGGCAACCCACTCCAGTATTCTTGCCTGGAGAATCCCATGGGCAGAGGACATGGTGGGCTACAGTCCATGGGGCTACAGTCCATGGGGTCGCAAAGAGTAGGACACGACTGAGCGACTTCTCTCTCTTCTCTCTCTTAGGCTTCCACAAGATAGTCTGATTCTTGTCAACAGAGGGATCTACCTAATAAGACAAGTATCAATGTAATCTATATTATTTAAAAGGTAGAAATCCGTTGTTTTCAAGACTGGTTTCCTCCAAGAACCAATTGAGATGGACAGATACAGAATAATGTACACAATGTTTACTAGAGAGTGGTCTGAGTAGCAATCCTCCTTCTGGAGGAAGGGAAGAAAGAAGACAGGGGATGGGGCTGTAATGTGGTCTCAACAAGCGCCTCCATCAGCAGACCTGAAACTGGATGGCCCCCTCAGTTGGGGCAAAAAGACAGTGATATGACTCATATCAACTAGTCATTGGATACATTCTGCCTCTAGGAAGCAGTCATGACCCTGGACAAGGTGATCAATTAGCCAAGGGCAGTTTCTGGAGAGGGCTGACACACCTGAGGACTGTCAGCTAGCAGCACTTCTAGAAGGTAGAGGAATAGATCTTTCAGTCCTAAAGGAGAATCTGGGTATCATATCAGAGTGTCTGCTATATAATTACTCTATACTGTGGTTAACACCTTTCTGTTTCTTAATAGACAACAGACAATCTTAAAACAATTCCAAAAATCAAAGGTAATAAATATAGGAAATAGTGCAACAACTTTGAGAAGCAGTTTGGTAGTTTCTTTGAACAGTAAATATAAATTTACCATATGAACCAGTAATTCCACTCCTGGGTGAAAGACAAATGAAAATATACATCTACACAAAGACTTATAAACGAAGAATGTTCTTAACAGCATTATTCAAAATAGACTCAAAAATGGAAACAATTCAATGTCTATCAACTGGTAAATGGATATGATGACAAAATGTGTTATATTCATAGAATGGAATAATATTCTGCAATAAAAAGGAATTTAGTACTGATACATACATACTACAACAAGGATAAACTTTGGAAACATTATCCTAGGACTTCCCTCACGGCACAGTGGATAAGAATTTGCCTGCCAATGCAGGAGACACAGGTTTGATCCCTAGTCCGGGAAGATCCCACTGCCTCGGGGCAACTAAGCCTGTGCACCACAACTACCGATCCCACGCTCTTGAGTCCACAAGCTGCAACTATTAAAGCCCAAGAGCCTAGGGCCCAGATGCTGCAACTAATGAACCCATGTACTGCAACTACTGAAGCACACACGCCTAGAACCTGTGTTCGGCAAGAAAAGAAGCCACCAAAATGAGAAACCCATGCACATCAACGAAGAGTAGCCCCCGACTCACTGCAACTAGGGAAAGCCTACCCAAAACAACAAGAACCCAGCAGAGCCAAAAATAACTAAGTAAATAATATATTATGATAAACAAAAGAAGCCAAAAGAGACTGCGCGTTACATGAGTTCCTACATGTAATACCAACAAGCAACTATATACACATTTAATGAGATCACATTTATTTTTCTTTCCTTCAAGATTGCCCTAGATGTTCATTTCAACTTACCTTCACCAAGATACAAAATACATACGGGGAAAAGGCAGGAGTTAAAACAGAAAAAAAAAAAATCTAACCTCTATTGAGAGCATACTATAGTCAATACTGTCCTAGGTACTCTTCATATATAATTATTATTTAACTACAATTTCTGTGAGGTGGATGGTTATTTTTATTCAATGAATGAGAAATCTGAGGTTCAGAAGATTAAACAGTTCACCTGAAGTCATCAAGTATGGTTTAAAAAACAACTATGAATAAGACTGTATAAACCAGACAATATATTTATGAATTTCAGACTACTTTGTGATTGTCTTTTTGGAGCTATGCAGCAAGACTCTGTCCCCTATGTATAGGAATGGAGTTTCCCCCGAAAAAAACTGACTACCCATTATAAAACATCCTGGGGAGAAGTTTTTCCTGAAGCTGGATATTTCTTTTAAAAATTTCCTGGCCCATTTACCTGGACACCAAGGTTCAAAGCAATCGGGAATCACTGTGGGAGATGAGGTGCTCCTGACCACATAGAGACAGGACAGAAGGGAACAGCAAGCTGGCCTGGAATCACAGGTTGGGTTCTCCAGAAGCAGATACTTACTGAGATGGCTGTGGGGAGGGGACAAGGTGTTTATTAGGAAAAAACATCAGTGAAAGGAAGCACTAGGAGGCTAGATAGGACAAAACAAGAAGTTCCACTGTGATCCAGGCCTGATAAAGCCTTGACCAACCTGGTGGGGCTCTCTGGAGCAAGCACTGCCCATCAGAGTTCTTGGATGTCACATCTCTGTGTCCACTGCACCTAGGGAGAGACCCCAGGTTTGATCTGCGTTATGAATAGTTGAAAATTATTCTCTACACTGCACATCCTTTTCATTATATTCTGGCCTCAGTTTGTGCTATGAGTGATTAGAAAAAAAGCCTATAACCATGGTAGAATAACAGACAGGAGAGATGTAGGTGTTAGAATGACTTTGTCTGCAAGTACAGACAGACTCAACTTGTTGAGATAATATGTATTGTTTCTTATGTGGGGAAATTCAGAGTTAGAGCAATTTCAGAGGTTATATGACTGGGGCTCCAGCTCCACTTCCCTGTGATTATCTTGCTTCCTCTCTCCTCTGCGTTAACTTCATCCTTAGACTGGTGGTAAAACAGGAAGTAGTTCCAGACAAAATATACAAACAAAATAATGTCAAGAGTCAGAAAATGAATGGTCTCTTCTGGTGCATCCTTCATAAAAACAAGAAAACTTTTCCCCAAATCCCCTACTTCCACCCCAGCAGACCTTCCCTCACATCTTATTGGCCAAAACAAATCATTTATCACCTCTAAACCAATCACTAGCATGTGGTCCACTTGGAATCACCATGACTGGCTCAGTCTAAACAGAATCTGCCTGCTCTAACTACTGCTGAGACTAACGACCTCTAAAGCACAAAGCTCTGGGGAGCTTTGTCTGGATATTCAGACAAAGTCAGCATTCTCTCAGGAACAACTAAAGGCAAAATGTTGGTCAGGTGTACAATCAACATTGTACCCTGCACAAATGCTCTAATTGCTGAAATAAGCAAGTGTCAGCTTGCCAGCAACTATGGTGCAAAGGTCAGAAGTAGCAGAACCTGGAGTTTGGGAACAAGAACAGAAAAAATCACATTGGCTTATTTCTGTTCATATCCTAGTATCTGAAGAGAATCTGTATATTTTAAGAACTCCCAGGAAGCTAATTTCCCAAATCAGTTTCATTTCACCGTGTCTCTAATTATCTTACACAATTTAAAAAAAAAAAAATTTGAACCCTGATTCTCATGACATCCAAGTAGTTCATGGGTACAAGCATATGACAGTAATTTCTCTCAGATCTCAAGACCCCTGGGGGATTTCACTGACCAGGAATCCACCTTCAATAACCAGAAAAGACATTAGGTGACTCACCAAGCAAGAAATGTTTAACTGATTTCCATAAACACTGCTATTACATTAAAAATGTAACTATTTATTTTACAATGATAAATGAGAATTTTTGAGTATAATATCAGTAGAACATTCCACCAATACTTGGTTGTAGTCCTATTTGTTTCCATTACAAGAAGGAAATGAAAGAAGAAACTCTGTCTCTGTGGAAACTGTCTGAAACTCTATTTCTATCACCCATTATATAGAAAAAAAATAAACTCTCCACATCATTCTCTGTCCCTCAACCCCAAAAGAGACACATTAGTTCTGGAGTAAGGTGAGACAGGCCATCTATATTTTAATCAAATTCCTTGGGTGATACTGAGGCACAGGCAGGTTTGGGAATCACAATATAATCTAACTGCATCATTTGATAAATGGAAAAAAGTTCAAATGGTTAAAGAAAAAAAGCAAAAGCAAAATATCTAGGTCTCCTTTACCAAAAGCCTGGGATTCTTCCATTACCTCATCAGTTATAGTATCATTACTTGGTTGGCCAAAAAGTTCCTTCAGGTTTTTCCATCTTGATTTAAAAAAAAGAACAAACTTTTTGGCCAACCCAATACACTAAAGTGGTATGCCAAACATTACATTAAGAACCAGTTGTAATTCTTTGGATCTAAGGAGAAAGACTGTTTAAGAGAGAACATGAAAATGTGGATTAGCTATAGGAAAACAGCTACAGGGTATGAGTTAAAGCAATAGAGAGACCAAGAGCTAGTCAGAAAGACAGGCGAAACTGGAGGGAAAAAAAATTTAGAGATAGAATAGCAGGGGTTCTATCCAAGTTAGTAAAGGAGACTAGACCAACACAGGAGGGCCTTGCAATGAGCTAAAAATGAAAACCACTAATGTGCTTTAAATCCAGAACTCAATGAAACTAGCATAAAGGATAATGACTTCATATGTACCATTTCTGTGTTATACTTTCCCACTCAGCATAATAATGTGATAAAGGCCAACTGGATTGCAAAAGAAAGCTATAAGCAGTGTTAAAGTATCTCCACTAAAAATTAGGCCAATACACAGGTCACTGGAGCCATAGGAAGAACTTCCCCTGAGGGGCCACTATTTCCAGGGAAGTAACTTCCAGCAGGGCCCATCCAAAGTTGTAAGGTATAGATGTGGTGATTTCATCATCATCATCATCCAATATGTACTAGATACCCATCTACTGTGCTAACCACTCAAGATAAAGAGACAAAGGAGTTGCTTCCTGATTGATAGGAAGATTGAAAATATACGGAATTAACTCGAAGAGTCCTAAAAGCAGTGCTATTATACTAGTAAATGTTTAATAACCAAGAGAAAGCCCTAACTTACAGTGTTTGCTGATTTCCATGGTTTAAGTACTATCATGATGGTCAGTTTCAAGCTACCAAGATGACATCAATCCAGCTAAAAAAATACCTATAAGTTTAACAATTGGCTCTTCTGAGATGGCATAACTGCCTCCAGCACACCACCGCTTACAGAGCATATAATTGATGTCTCTACCCTCCCCATGTCACATTCAGATAGAAAAACCAAAGCCCAGAGATAAAATGATTTGACAAAGGCCATACAACTACTAGGTTGCACCAAAACTAAGAGCAGAACCTAGTTTCTCATGTTTTCCACTGTAACTCACCCTGTAAGGCCGAAGACAATGCTTTATGGCAGCAGTCCCCCACCTTTCTGGCACCAGGGACCGGTTTTGTGGAAGATAACTTTTCCATGGCTGCAGGGAGGGATTGAGGGGAGAAGGAGGAAGGGCACGAGGGGCCCAGGGGAGTGGTGGGGTTGGGAATGGGATGGTTTGGGGATGACTCAAACATATCACATTTATTGTGTACTTTATTACTACTATTATAACATTAACTCCATCTCAGATCATCAGGCATTAGATCTTGGAGCTTGGGGACCCCTGCTTTATGGCATTTGAATTAGAGATTGAGAGCTCAGGTTCTGGAGTCCACAGGCCTGGGCTTAAATCCCAGGTCCAACTGGGAAGACATTATGACCTTGGAAATTTACTAAACTACTCTGAGCCTTATTTTTGTTATCTGTAAAGTAGAAATGATAACACTATCTATATCTTAATGAATTATGGTAAGGATTAAATGAGACAAACCTGTAAACTGCTTGCCAAACAGCCTGGCATAAAAATTTAATATACATTAGTTGGTATTATTGCAGCCCATTAATATCTGCCTGGCCAGCATTACTCAAAGTGTGGTCCGTGAACCAGTAGTTTGTTATCGGTCCTTGACAAGATAACTATAGAATATGATAGTAAGAGTTCAGAAATTTACTAAACAGTTTGACATTGCCACAACATCCAAGCATGGGATCAGTGGGCTCGT
Organism: Budorcas taxicolor; assembly: GCF_023091745.1. Taxonomy (NCBI): domain Eukaryota; kingdom Metazoa; phylum Chordata; class Mammalia; order Artiodactyla; family Bovidae; genus Budorcas; species Budorcas taxicolor. The sequence goes on from NC_068910.1 coordinate 38,505,389, forward strand.
TTTGATAAATGAGGTATAAACAAGTTTGGATGCTGTCATACTCAGTGGTGAGCAGCATGGGGCCTAAACTGCATGCTAGTTAATAGCACACAATAAGACCTTGAAATATGTGATATTTCTAATGAATTTGTCACCTGTAACCCACAAGGGAATAAAAATTTGATAAAATGCAGGTACTTATTTTTAAAATTTGTTAGACTATTTTTATGATTGTTACAATTTTAGATTAAGCTTATTTTAAAATTATACTTTAATAAGCTAAATTAAGACATAAAATTATTTTAACTCCAATTTACATATGCCAAGATAAACCTCACTGAAATATTTTTTCCAGAAGACACATTCATTTTTCTGCATACAGCAGCAGCAGTAAATCAAGTGATAATGGTGAAGTTTATTCCAAAAATGAGGACCAAATGAATCTGTACCAACTCTATTAGAAAAATGATACCTTGTATATTGACTTTAGTTAATATACAAGGTATGTATATTAACTAATTTATATTATAAATTAACTTTATTAAAGTTATTACTTTTATTAAAGCTATTAACTTTATTAGTTATTAATTAAAGTTATTAATAACTTTAATAAAGTTATTTAAAACTTTATTAAAGTTATTAAATTTATTAAAGTAATTATATTAACTTTAGTTAATATACAAGGTATGTATATTAACTAATTTATGTTATATTTGATGTATGTATATTAACTAATTTATATTATGACTTTGTGTAGTCATAATTGAGGGTAAAGCACTAAATTCACAATGTGTTATTTGTGAAGACGAGTTGACTGGTCAAAACTCAAGCGGATCTTATATATAAATCAAAAAGAAATAAGCTCAGAGCCAAAGAATTTTTTGAAAGAAAGAGTGCTGAATTAAAAAGTTAATAGAAGCAGATTTTCAATACCTCACATATAAATATGAGTGCTTTTAAGCCTTTTTTTATGTAGCACTCAGATTGCTAAGACTGAAAAAACACAAAAATGTTTTATTGGAAATGTAGGAGAATCTAGGGCAAAGAAAGTAGCTCAAAAACTACTTTTCAATAACACAATACCCCAGCATAGCCAGGCACTGGCTAATGATATAGAAGCTCAGTTTACAGAACAAATATAACTAGTAAAGTAATTTTTACTCTTAACATAGCAATATTTTGTAGTATATTTATGATTACTTTCCAGCTACACTGCTGATAAACACAACTAGCTCTGAAGCATATAAACTTCTAAATTCTCAACACTGTCAACACATGTGATTTGGAATTTAAATTTTGTATATGACTGTGGTCAAATGGAATAGCTCCAATAATAGGAAATGCTTTTGGAATAGTTACTCAAATAAGGAGAGGGGGTGACAGAGGATTAGATGGTTGGATGGCATCACCAACTCAATGCACATGAGTCTGAGCAAACTCTGGGAGATAGTGAAGGACAGGGAATCCTGGTGTGCTGCAGTCCACGGGGTCACAAAGAGTTGGACACGGCTTAGTGACTGGACAACAACAAGGAATCTGAGTCAAAATATAAGTTACTGCACTACTTTCTTCACTGGAAAAGTCTAGTTATTATGGAGAAAAAAGTTAGCAAGTTAAACAGTGTACTTAGTGATAGAGGAAAATTATGAGTTGCCATTAAAGTCAATTCACTTAAATCTCACACTAGTTTCTTTTTTATGTAATGATAAAAAGCTTATAATAAAAAAACTATATACAGACTAAATGGCAAAATACAGGTCATTTCTTCTCCCTGACAAGAACACTCATATCTATTCAAGATCAAAACACCAGTAAGAGAATCCCAGGACACAATGGTGAGTCTGAAGTACCCCCTGCACCTCAGCCATCAAGGCAGACTGCATTAGAAGGGCGAGAGAAGTGTCTACATGTTGACCACATTGCCCCTTCTCCAGGGCAGGGCAGCACCATACAGAGAGGTCTCCCATCAGTTTCCAGTTCCTCCGCTGGGAAGAGAGAACCAGGGGTTGGAGGTGGCGGCGGGGTGGGGGGGACACTAGCTTTCCAAAGCACTGTGGATCACTTTATGGGGAACTCTACTTTGATTTCTCACAGTAGAACTCTACTCTGATTTTACCACAGAAATCATAGAGGAATCAATGGGGCTCAAATACTGTGAATCTGACTGTGACAGAGAAGTGGGGAAGGGCTTGCAATAACCAGCACAAGGATCTTGTCAGACCAAGTTCACATGTGTAGTGCCCAAGTATTAATAGTAATCCCAACTGGTGGCTTTGCTTACCTGCAGAAACAAGCTGGGGGTGGACTCTGGCCAGGGAGCTTGACAGGATGCTGATCTGCTAATTTGAGTTCTCTAAGGAGAAATTTTCTCTATCCTAGATCCCAGCTTCCCAAACTCAGGCAAGGTGCTGAGTCATACCTCTACTTATTGTGGAGACAGTTTTCTGTCCAGAAGGGCGGACCCACATCTGACCAGGAGGGCAAGTGACAAGTCCTACAGGTTGTGTGTGCCTGCGGTGCTTAAGCTGAGAGAAGGGCCGACAGAACCAATAGTTTGTAGAGCAAAGCCAGAGGACCTCCTTAGCCTGGGAAGACAGGATGTGCGATGGCTTGATTAAGACAACAAAAAGCTTTACCAGTTTTAGAGCTGCTTCTTTCACTGAACCCGGACAGCGAATTTAATTTGCAGCCTTGTTCATTACTGAATACAGCTTTCAGTTGTCTGACCAGAGAATCTAACCAGAGCACACCCAGAGTTGAATAGCCCATTCAACAGCCCTACATATAGTGGCACTTGAACACAGAGCACAACCCGTGACTTCCCTTGTCTGCAGAGCAAAGTCGGTGGCAACATCCGACCAGGCTAGAATCAGGCCCACAAACTGTACATCTCTACAGGCCCTGAGCCCTGGCCTGTTGCCAGTGAAGAGAAGCTATTAAGTTATAGTCCCATCAGCTACTGACTATAGTACCCAGTCTTGACCATGTAGTAAGCCTGACTAGAGAACTCAAGCAACCACAGAAATTGTCCTAAAACCTCACATGGGTAGGGAACCAGGCCAGCAGTCTTATCCAGATGTTCTCAGCCAGTGGCATACCCCTCATCCCCATCCTGAGAGCTCAAATAGTTGACTCACTCAAAAATAGATCATCTGCCCAAAGACATCACCAGCGGACACACCCAGAAACCCAAACTAAGCCAACTGGTGGAGAACTATCTCTGCAAAGCAAAGCTACAAAGTCTGGAAGAGGAGCCCCATTACTCAAATGTACAGAGACCAGCATAACAAACCAAAGATCATGAAAAACCAGGTAAATATGATACCGCCAAAGGAAATGAAGAAAGCTCTAATAATTGACCCTAAAGAAAAGATCTATGAACTGTCAAATGAAGAATACCCTCTGGACAGGGAGATAAAGCATAGAGCACAAAAGAGGAATTGCATAAAATAAGGCTGGACAAGTAAGAAGAGCCTAGATCATGAACAGTATCCCATGATGTTCTTTGAAGTTCGTCCTCTGTGCAGGTGACACAAGTCACAGAAAGACCCCTCTACTTGCAGTGTGAAGAATAGATGGGCAGGGGCTAATTATGTGATTGGTGAGGTTACAGTACCTTTGTCTCAGGGAAGGGATGATGGGAAAGGGTGGTTATACTATGGGACAGAGAAAAGGCCAAGAGAAAAAGGTCTGATACACACTGCCCACCATAGGCTATCAGTCATAGATCACCTCATTTAATACTCACAGCAACCCTATCTCATAGGTAAAGAAACTTACATTTTAAAAGTAAAGTAATTGAGACCTTCAAGTTTAACTCAAGGTCACACACTTAGTAAGTAGTAGGGCCAGCACTTTCAAACAGGTTTGTCTGACCAAAAAGCCAAAAATCTGGGGAACATGTTTACAGTTCAGGGTGAGAGAAAATAATTAGAAGAAATAACACAGAAAGATTTAGAATTGTCTACGTATAAAGTGAACTTTCGAGGAGAAGATGGGGGGAATATGTACTTAGATAAAGAAAAATTGGAGGGATTTAAAGAAGATAATAAAAGTTGTTACCTGTAGAATAAAATGTAGGAACAGAGAAAGAAAGGTAAAAACAGGAGTAGGAATGAGACTCTTTACCATAAACTTTTCACATTGCTTTGATTTTTTAATCTATTTGAAAACACTTCCTTTTCAAAAAGTAGCATAATACACTTCATAAAGACAGAACAATTCAGTACAATAGTAAAAATAACAATCCAGAATATAGAAGATTATATAAGGACTTGGAAATTGGCTTTGACTTTTTGGTAAAAGCTAACAATCTTAATTTTGCTAACTTAATATGCCTGTTTACTTAATATGCCAGCAGTGGCCACAGTACTGGAAAAGGTCAGTTTTCATTCCAATCCCAAAAAAGGCAATGCCAAAGAATGCTCAAACTACCGCACAATTGCACTCATCTCACACACTAGTAAAGTAATGCTCAAAATTCTCCAAGCCAGGCTTCAGCAATATATGATCCTTGAACTTCCAGATGTTCAAGCTGGTTTTAGAAAAGGCAGAGGAACCAGAGATCAAATTACCAACATCCACTGGATGGATCATTGAAAAAGCAAGAGAGTTCCAGAAAAACATCTATTTCTGCTTTATTGACTATGCAAAGCCTTTGACTGTGTGCATCACAGTAAACTGTGGAAATTCTGAAAGAATGGGAATACCAGACCACCTGACCTGCCTCTTGAGAAATCTGTATGCAGGTCAAGAAGCCACAGTTAGAACTGGACATGGAACAACAGATTGGTTCCAAATAGGAAAAGGAGTATGTCAAGGCTGTATATTGTCACTGTGCTTATTTAACTTATATATGCAGAGTACATAATGAGAAATGTTGGGCTGGATGAAGCACAGCTGGAATCAAGATTGTCAGGAGAAATATCAATAACCTCAGATATACAGATGACACCGCCCTATGGCAGAAAGTGAATAAGAACTAAAGAGTCTCTTGATGAAAGTGAAAGAGGAGAGTGAAAAAGTTGGCTTAAAGCTCAACATTCAGAAAACTAAATTCATGGCATCTGGTCCCATCACTTCACGGCAAATAGATGGGGAAATAGTGGAAACAGTGTCAGACTTTATTTTCTTGGGCTCCAAAATCACTGCGGATGGTGATTGCAGCCATGAAATTAAAAGATACTTACTCTTTGGAAGGAAAGTTATGACCAGCCTAGACAGCATGTTAAAAGGCAGAGACATTAATTTGTCAACAAAGGTCCATCTAGTCAGGGCTATGGTTTTTCCAGTAGTCATGTATGGATATGAGAGTTGGACTATAAAGAAAGCTGAGTCCCAAAGAACTAATGCTTTTGAACTGTGGTGTTGGAGAAGACTCTTGAGAGTCCCTTGGACTGCAAGGAGATCCAACCAGTCCATCCTAAATGAGATCAGTCCTGGGTGTTCATTGGAAGGACGGATGTTGAAGCTGAAACTCCAATAGTTTGGCCACCTGATGTGAAGAGCTGACTCATTTGCAAAGACCCTGATGCTGGGAAAGATTGAAGGCAGGAGGAGAAGGGGACGACAGAGGATGAGATGGTTGGATGGCATCACCAACTCAATGGACATGGGCTTGGGTGAACTCTGGGAGTTGGTGATGGACAGGGAGGCCTGTCATGCTGTGGTCCATGGGGTCACAAAGAGTCAGACATGACTGAGCAACTGAACTGAATATGCCTGATTTGTATAATTATTATACATTTTATTTAATATTATTTAGAACAAAAAGAAAACATCTTTAAAGACTCTGCATGGGTTAAAAAGACTACTAAGTCCATAACAATGTACAAAAAGTAGAATCGATAATCCCTATTAACATTTTGTTAAACCACTAGTCTCCATGAAACATAAAATCTATGTACTTATCTAGCCATGGAAAGAAATCATATTCAAATGAATGGGAAGGTGGGGAAAGCTTTTTTTGCAGTTTTACCGGAAGCAATACCTGGCCATTAATAAGACACAATGCTAAGAGTTCTAAACCTTGTTTTTCAAAAAGAAGCAATAGAGGGGAAGGATGTAGCGTTAATGGACTACTATTTCTATTTAATTTACAAAATCACTAATTAGGATAAAAAATCTTTTCATACAAATCTTCCACAATTTCTCTACTCCCCAATTCTTGCCTTGTCAAAGCAAACAACAGAACTACTTGGCCCCAAGAGTGGGAAAAAAGTCTTTATGGTAATATGAGTGGCTCTTAGCCACAGTTTTTACAATTTCAACCCTTTTATGCTAAATGGCACTTTCAGGGAAAATAATTATACCCCCATAAGAGTATAAGGTGAAAGAACTGTTGCTCAGTCAATTCCTATTTAGAAAAAGGTCTTAACAGGAAATTTTAGTTTAAAACTTAAAGGTCATAGATCATTTCTCTTAAGATAAGGTGTCTCAATCATGTATTCCTTTTTCCTGTGACTACTTTTGGAGACATAATATCTTCAAACGTTGTATTACACAAACAAGAACATCAAAAATGTCATTATTGATTAGATACTCTGCCCAGTGAAAAAAATTATTTTATTGGAGATGACTGTCAGAGCTATCGTTATTGCTCTCCTAAAGGCTCAATCTGTAATCATGCACTATACTTCTCTACTCTGAGAACAAAATGAATTAGATGACTGTCTCTCTATTTCAGATTGCATATTATACCATTCTAGGAGCTCAGACTGTGGGTCTGAAAGGAACTGACGACGTTCTGCATGGGGTGCATTTTCCTGACAATCTTAGACTCTCAGGGATAGAGAAATCACTAAGGAGAGAAGGCTTGCAAAGCTTCTGTAAGTGTGCTCCTATTATTTTAAATCTCTTCTGGAAAATTCCCCCCAAATCCAACTTCTGGAGGCAACAATAAAGTCTGTAAAACTTCATGGAAAAGGAATTTCCACATGTCTATTTGCATTAAAAGACACAAATAGCACTTCTCTCTTCTATTCTTGACACAGTAAAAGTATATATTCAACTGGAATTGTTTGGTTGTCTATAGCATGAACTGAGGGGTCTATAATGTTAACTCAGTGTCTAAATACTTTCATCAACTCATCTGAAAATGCAACATGAAATATTTGTTCTTTCTTGGTTTAAAATTTTGCCTCTCTAAAAATTGTCAAAATGCAAATAGGACTGAAAGATTAATAAATTAAAATATCCTTTAAATATTAAGATTTTGGGGAGAACCAGCACATTCGTTTATTTTTCAACACGTAACAGAAAATAGCTGATAGTAACAACATTTCTGATAAAGGGAGAAAGCACAGAATAAGCCTAAGTGTTAGACACCATATAATGAAGACAAGTGTAGGTATTACCCACCAGAAAGGGACTCTAGAAAAATAGCAAGGAGAGTTAAGAATTCGAAATGCTAAAAGAGAAAATGGAAAAGTACAAAAAAGTGGGCTTGCCATGCCTTTCTATTTATTTGCATACAAGTGGCCCTACTATCAACTTTCCATTATCTACATGTGAATGATCCATTTGAAATATCTTTGACATATCCTTTGCTCCACTGTGATTAATTTCTAGCCATCAAAAATATCTTTTAGCTAGTCCCCTATGGAATTCACATTAGTTTAAACAATTACTTAAAAATTTTAAATGAAGAGGCGAAATAAACCTATCTTAATTTAAATACAAAGATTTAACTGATAACATTTATGTGGTCATAACTGTGATAGTGGATTTGCTAAGCTTCTACTTCTCATGTAAGTATAATGCTGTCTCTAAGAATCAGCTGATACTCCTTCCCCGAAGTAAAATGAGGCTTGCTTCTATTTCTGAGTAGAACCTATCACATTCTCAGAATTCCATGGCTGAGAGTCTTCTGTCCCTAAGCCACCAAATAAGGAAGCTGCACTATTTATTTCAGATCTCTTGGACACAATGGTGAAGTTATACACATAATCTCTGGTCAAACCACTATTGTCCATTAAACAAGCTGTGCATAAGATAACTTGACCTAATAGCCTTCCTCTTTCAGAAACACCAATAGCAAGAGCTGTATATATTATCTCCATTACTCCTAGAACTCTACCCAGATGTATCTTTACTTTTCAAAAGGGCCTATATTCTATAAAGCCAAACACCAAAATACTAATAATGGCAATTGTTACATGAAATTATAAGCAATTTTTCTTCTTTGTGACTGTGTAGAGTTTCTGATTTTTTTCACAATGAGAGTATATGATTATAATAAGGAAAAAATACTATATATATGGTTAATTTCAATCTTTGACAATAACATTTCTCAAACAAAACTATTCTATCTCTTTGAATGCAAATTCAGTTCAGTTCAGTTCAGTCACTCAGTCGTGTCCGACTCTTTGTGACCCCATGAATTGCAGCACGCCAGGCCCCCCTGTCCATCACCAACTCCCGGAGTTCACCCAAACTCATGTCCATCGAGTCAGTGATGCCATCCAGCCATCTCATCCTCTGTCGTCCCCTTCTCCTCCTGCCCCCAATCCCTCCCAGCATCAGAGTCTTTTCCAATGAATCAACTCTTTGCATGAGGTAGCCAAAGTACTGGAGTTTCAGCTTTAGCATCAGTCCTTTCAAAGAAGACCCAGGACGATTAATACTTCTTTCCTAGTCTTAGGCATTTTCTTCCATATGTTCTATTTGCTTATATAAATGTATCATATTTTACATGCTTTCTGAGTACACATTCTGGATCTTATTACATAATTATATTCTCCCACAGTGGCTCATAGTCCCTCATATTTGTAAAGTAATTAGTAGCTGTTTGAGGAATGAATGATACTTCCAAGAATGCAAAGATTAGAGTTCATGTAGTCATCTGATGCTGGGAGGGATTGGGGGCAGGAGGAGAAGGGGACGACAGAGGATGAGATGGCTAGATGGCATCACTGACTCGATGGACATGAGTCTGAGTGAACTCTGGGAGTTGGTGATAGACAGGGAGGCTTGGGGTGCTGCGATTCATGGGGTCGCAAAGAGTCAGACACGACTGAGCGACTGAACTGAACTGAACTGAGTCATCTGATACACACTGGAACTGTTAAAATGTTCAAATACTTCCATACTGATGGGTAATCCTAGAATGGTAATGTAATAAGCAAAAAAAAAGTTAAAAAAATTTATAAATTATAAGTTCACTTCATTAATTCAGGCCTATTGTTAGGGTATGTCATAAAAATAAATCTTAACTGAGCCTCCTATACTAGTGATAGATAAGAAATATCTGCAACACCCATCGGCTTGGCCCATATTGCAGTATGCTGCAAGAGTATACTGCATATTCTTTGAGACATCTTAAAAGCATCACCAGTTCACAATATTCCCAAATTACATAGTCACTTCTATTTCTAAAATGTTTAGGGTTTTGTTTCTTTTTTGTAAGTTTTGTTGTCAGTGCATTAAAGTTCTTATGTAAGGAATAAATGCAATTTTTTTGGCATTTATAAGACTATAATAATATAATAAAAATAAGTACTCAGAATAAAAAAAAGTACAAAGTTATGATACTTTCTTAATGTTATTTTGAATATTATAAATGTGAATTTTATGAATCTACAGGAAAACAAAGCAGAAACCATCTTAATGAAGAAACAAGACTGGGAACATCTAATACTATACAAAGTGATAACAGCCTAGAATGTAAAATGTCTTTTGACGCTAAGCATAGACACTGCAAAGAGAAATAAATTTTAATTCTGAAATGAAAAAATGACTTATTTGAGCAAAAAATGCGATTGACTCATTTTCTTAACAAAATGGTAAATAAAATGATGGTCAAATGTGTTATTGTTTATTTTTATCAGAATTCATTTTTATCAGAATAGCAATGATGTTAAGCCCACAGTCCCCAAATTAAATCCTTAAGGAAAATATGAAACAGGCATTCATAGACTGGTAGTCTCTGTTCTACCTATTTTGAATAATTACTATGTGCCAAGTACAGTTCCTAACGTATAATTCCTCATCTGAATCTCAAAACTATCTTACACACACAGACTGGAAAAAAAATATAGCACATATATTAAAGGGATAGTATCCAAAATATATAAAGAACAATTATAAAGTCTAGCAACTTGATTTTTTAAATGAACAAAAACCATGAACAAAATTCACAGAAGATATACAAAGAATCAATAAGCACATGACATGGTTCTCATCATTGTCAGCTATCAGGTCAATGCCAATTAAAAAGAAAATATAAAAGAATATTATAAATATGGCTGTTTCCTGGTTGCCTAATGGTTAGGATTCTGGACTTTCACTGCCACAGCCTGAGTTCAATCCCTGGTCAGGGAACTGAGATTCTGCGAGCTGCACAGCACATCCAAAAAAAAAAAACAAATCTAAAGAATATTACAAATAATTTTCACATCCTAGAACATTTAAAATAACTATAAGTAAAAAATTGCAAATAGAACTGCCATATGACCCAGCAATCCCACTGCTGGGCATACACACCGAGGAAACCAGAATAGAAAGAGACACATGTACCCCAATGTTCATCGCAGCACTGTTTATAATAGCCAGGACATGGAAACAACCTAGATGTCCATCAGCAGATGAATGGATAAGAAAGCTGTGGTACATATACACAAGGGAGTATTACTCAGCCATTAAAAAGAATACATTTGAATCAGTTCTAATGAGATGGATGAAACCCTGGAGCCGATTATACAGAGTGAAGTAAGCCAGAAAGAAAAACACCAATACAGTATACTAACACATATATATGGAATTTAGAAAGATGGTAATAACCCTGAATGCGAGACAGCAAAAGAGACACAGATGTATAGAACGGACTTTTGGACTCTGAGGGAGAGGGAGAGGGTGGGATGATTTGGGAGAATGGCACTGAAACATGTGTACTATCATGTAAGAAACGAATCGCCAGTCTATGTTCAATACAGGATATAGGATGCATGGGGATGATCCAGAGAGATGATATGGGGTGGGAGGTGGGAGGGGGGTTCAGGATTGGGAACTCATGTACACCCTTGGCAGATTCATGTCAATGTATGGCAAAACCAATACAGCATTGTAAATTAAAATAAAGTAAAAATAAAAATTTTTTTAAAAAGATATTTTATCAGTGTCAATAAAGGAAATGAAAAATATTAAGAAAAATCTATCATAACACTATCATGACATACAACAACATTACATTTATAACACTATATATTGTAGATAAAAATTATTAAGCATTTTTAGACATGAAATATTTACATAGAACTTAAAAAAATTACTATGGGTATATCACTACAATCCAGATTTAGGTTTTCATTTGCTTAAAAAAAAATACATCTATTGCAAATATTTTTAAACTGTAGTCTAGGAACTTCTGGGATCTCTGAGATGATTACAGAGGGTCTGCAAGGTTAAAATTCAGTTCAGCTCAGTCACTCAGTCGTGTCCGACTCTTTGCAACCCCATGAATCACAGCACACCAGGCCTCCCTGTCCATCACCATCTCCCAGAGTTCACTCAGACTCACCATGTTGAAGGTCAGGAACGGCAGAGGTAAGGAGATACCCCTTGTCCAAGGTAAGGAGCAGTGGCTGTGCTTTGCTGGAGCAGCCGTGAAGAGATACCCTACGGCCAAGGTAAGAGAAACCCAAGTAAGATGGCAGGTGTTGCAAGAGGGCATCAGAGGGCAGACACACTGAAACCATACTCACAGAAAACTAGTCAATCTAATCACACTAGGACCACCGCCTTGTCTAACTCAATGAAACCAAGCCATGCCTGTGGGGCAACTCAAGACGGGTGGGTCATGGTGGAGAGATCTGACAGAATGTGGTCCACTGGAGAAGGGAATGGCAAGCCACTTCAGTATTCTTGCCTTGAGAACCCCATGAACAGTATGAAAAGGCAAAATGATAGGATACCGAAAGAGGAACTCCCCAGGTCATTAGGTGCCCAATATGCTACTGGAGATCAGTGGAGAAATAACTCCAGAAAGAATGAAGGGATGGAGCAAAAGCAAAAACAATACCCAGTTGTGGATGTGACTGGTGATAGAAGCAAGTTCCGATGCTATAAAGAGCAATATTGCATAGGAACCTGGAATGTCAAGTCCATGAATCAAGGCAAATTGGAAGTGGTCAAACAAGAGATGGCAAGGGTGAACGTCGACATTCTAGGAATCAGCGAACTAAAATGGACTGGAATGGGTAAATTTAACTCAGATGACCACTGAATCTACTACTGTGGGCAGGAATCCCTCAGAAGAAATGGAGTAGCCATCATGGTCAACAAAAGAGTCCACAATGCAGTATTTGGATGCAATCTCAAAACGACAGAATGATCTCTGTTCGTCTCCAAGGCAAACCATTCAATATCACAGTTATCCAAGTCTATGCCCCAACCAGTAATGCTGAAGAAACTTAAGTTGAACGGTTTTATGAAGACCTACAAGACCTTTTAGAACTAACACCCAAAAAAGATATCCTTTTCATTATAGGGGACTGGAATGCAAAAGTAGGCAGTCAAGAAACACCTGGAGTAACAGGCACATTTGGCCTTGGAATGCAGAATGAAGCAGGGCAAAGACTAATAGAATTTTGCCAAGAAAATGCACTGGTCATAGCAAACACCCTCTTCCAACAACACAAGACAAGACTTTACACATGGACATCACCAGATGGTCAACACCGAAATCAGATTGATTATATTCTTTGCAGCCAAAGATGGAGAAGCTCTATACAGTCAACAAAAACAAGATCAGGAGCTGACTGTGGCTCAGATCATGAACTCCTTATTGCCAAATTCAGACTCAAATTGAAGAAAGTAGGGAAAACCACTAGACCATTCAGGTATGACCTAAATCAAATCCCTTATGATTATACAGTGGAAGGTTAAAATTATTTCCATAATAATGCCCAGATATCATTTGCCTTTTGTAACTACCATTCTCTAATTTTCATAAAACAATGATACCTCCCAGCCTTGTATATTTAAATAGACATGTATATATGTCTTATAGAAGGATATCCTTGACAAATATAAAAGGATCTATACTAGGTTGCTAACAACATATATCATGTTCCTACCTGGTGAGGAAGTGAGGAGGTATAAGGAAGAGGTAGAGAGAAAAGCAGCAGAAATAAAAAATAGCTTAAAAATGGTTATATGATTACATTTAGGTAAAATGATGAGAAAAAATATAAAAGCTTTTAAGAAGAGAAAAACCAGAGCCCAAACCAATTTTCAAAAATCATTTCACCTATAGGTTGTCAAACTTTTTGAGTCACGGTAACCTTGTATGTGTTAGTTGCTTAGTCATGTCCATCTCTTTTTGATCCCATGGACTGTAGCCCACCAGGCTCCCTTGTCCATGGAATTCTCCAGGCAAGAATACTGGAGTAGGTTGCCATTCTCTTCTCCAGAGGATCTTTCTGACAAAGGGATCAAGCCCAGGTCTCCTGCATGGCGACCAGAGTCTTTACCTACTGAGCCACCAACCTTAGTGCCTGACTAATTTTTTCATGACATTCTTAGGCCAGGAGAAAATATAAGAGTTCTGTTACATCCAAACAGCTATTTATGTCTCAACCACTTAATAGCCATTTGGAACGATAATTCACATAAAATGAAATTTTTTATTTTATTCTTAAGGACGGTTACTTACAAATGAGATGTGTGTGTCTACAGGTCACTACCCAACTCTTCAGAGGTTGAAAACTCACTCTCACTTCCTATTGGTTATCACTGGTACTTGTTTTATATCAATCACAGTAATCACCAAAACCCAACTTCACAAAGATATGACCTAATCAAAAGGAATATAATCAAATTTGAGGTTGAAAATGAACTATCCTAGAACTAATAATTTGCACAGATGTTTAGTATCACTGTGTTCCCCTTGAATATTTAAAATAATCTGCAGTACCCCTACAAGTGCTCCTCGTAGGAGCACTATGCCCCAAGGTGTCTCAGTGCTTTTGGAAACAATATATTTAAATCATAGAGTGCCTTTCATTGTTACCTTGGTTAGTTCTGCATTAGACAGCTGTTTGTGATTAGAAAATTCCATTATTATCAACTAAGATCTTAAAATAAATTAGCGAATCCTCCAGTATAGGAAAATAGGGTGATTTTTTGGCATCTTTCTGATAATTCATGGATTTGGACAGTTCATACTGCTGCTCTGACATACATGGTTTTTTCCCTCCCCGTCTTATGAGTTCCCTTTCCCAACTCTTGTTCCTTGAAAAATTTAAAGATGAGTCCACATAAAAGCAAAATAATGACCTATGAGAGTTCAGGCACCTGCTATTTTCAGTACAGGTTCATGATCATTTAGAATTACCTCACCAGAAAACACCTAGGGAAGTTGAGGTTATATACAATAATATAACCAAGTTCTTAATTGTTTCATCATTTGGTTCATAAATGCCAGTTTCCTAATCTCAGCAAATAAATCTGAGCAGTATGCAAATAGTACTGACAAGTGGAGAAACTACATGTAGACAGAATATTACTCTTGGCATAGCACAAAAATATCATCAGCTTCAGGCAAAAAATTAAGAAGCAGAAATTACTGTTCTATATGTCCTTCCACTTAAAAAATAAATACTCTAGAACTTTGGGGAAAGATTTTGAAAGAACTACAGTTGACCCTTGAACAATGAGCTTGCTAGGGGAACTAACCCTCATTCCCATGAAGTTGAAAATCCACATATAAGTGTAGAGTCTGCCTTCTGTATTCACAGTTCCACATCCATGGAGTCAAACAATGGCAGACTGGATCATGTAGTACTGATAATGACATAAAGGAAGCCTGTAAAACTCAGACTGGAGGTAAAAGAGCAGTTGGAGGTGAGGACACTATCATCTAGGGATGGGGGTCAAGAATCTGCAGCTCTCTTTCTCCTCTTAGAATTTAAAAAGCTGTTTCCAGTTGCCAAAATAAATCACACATTTCCTCCCTAATTAATTCTCAGGCCCGTCCTATGAAACTGAGAAACTGATCTGAGAACAAGGAGCATATTGTGCCACTTTGGTGAACACTGGTCACTCACAGATGATGTGTGAGGGAATGTTCTCACATTATGGCTTTAAAAATCTAGAAACTTGAAATAAAATTGGAAGGAACCTAAGAGACAGGGTTTAAACTCTAGCCTTCAAACACATATAGGTTCCTCTGTTCCTGAAGACTTCCTGGAAGTCTTCCTGGGAAGCACCACCTTCCCACATACACCCACATTTCATCACTCATTCCAGTACTTCCTACACTATTATAGACTGGAACCATGATCTCTCTTAACTTAAACTCATTTTCTGTGACACTATCATCCATAAAAGGTAAATGTCTAGTTGTAAAGTTTCTAGCTGGAGCACAATGACAACAAAGGACCACTTAAAATAGCAACTAGCACAGCTACCCACAAGGCCTGCAGCCAGCTACTTTAGGATCCTGACTTGCCCAAGTGTGGACCAGAACTAGCCCTGGATCCCTAGGCCCCACTGTCAGCTGACCTGTAACCCAGCCTTAACCACCTTCTGGCCAGCAGCCACCATATGAGGCAGCATCTGGCAGTCAACTGCCTATCAGTGTACACACAATTATCAGCCCCACAACAGAACGGCCCAAGCAGCCAGCATGGGGGCACTCCTAGGGCATTTAACTCTGCTGACCAGAGGGGAATGTGGTACTAAGTTCCGCAGGAATCTACATAAGGCCACTTCAAGAATGGGATGCATAATCAATCTAACCAACCTAACTGGCAAGACTATCAGATTTGAAGGGAAGATAGAGAGTTTTATAGACAAACAAAGGCAAAAAGAGCTCAGTACCACTAATCAACTTTAGAAGAAATGTTAAAAGGACTTCCATAAAGGGGAAAAATGACCACAATTACAAATTTGAAAATTATGAAAGGAAAAATCCAACTGATAAATATATAGTAAAGGTAGTAAATCAACCACTTATAAAGCTAATAGGAGAGATAAAGAACAAAAGTAATGTAATCATTTATAAACCACCTACATCCAGAATCCCTTGCATAAGGGATATGCAAAAGAAAAAGATGCAAATTATGTCAAAAACATTAAGTACAGTAGGAAAGTAAAAATTAAAAGTTGTGAGAATGTGTTTGAACTTAGGAAATTAACAACTTAAAATAATAATATATACTTATAAATGCCATTGGACTTCCCTGGTGGCTCAGATGATAAAGCATCTGTCTACAATGCAGGAGATCCAGGTTCGATCCCTGGGTCGGGAAGATCCCCTGGAGAAGGAAATGGCAATCCACTCCAGTACTATTGCCTGGAAAATCTCATTGACAGAGGAGCTTGGTAGGCTACAGTCCATGGGGTCACAAAGAGTCGGACACGACTGAGCGACTTCACTTTCACTTTCTATAAATGCTATTGCATAAGAACCTCATGGTGACCACAAACAAAAATCTATAATGAATGCACACACAGAAAAAATAAAAGAATTCCAATATAACATAATCCAGTTATCAAACGTAAAGCAAAAGAAGAACAGAACAAAGAAAAAACTATTTTTAAAACCCTGCAAACAATAAAAATGGCAATAAGTACATACCTATCAATAATCACTTTAAACATAAATGGCCTAAATGCTCCAAGCAAAAAGCATGGAGTGCTGGAATAGACCAAAAACAACAAAAAGACCCATCTATATGCTCCCTACAAGAGAATCACTTCAGCCCTAAAGACACACACAGGCTTAAAGTGAGGGAATGGGAAAAGGTATTCCATGAAAATGGAAACAAAAACAAAGCTGGGGTAGCAATACTTACAAAAGGCAAAACACTTTAAAACAAGAGTATAACAAGAGTCAAGGAAGGAGTGATCAAGGGATAAATCCAACAAGAAGATATAACAATTATACTCAGAAAACTATTATATGATACTGATGGAAAAAATGGAAGGCCCCACTAGCAGGGGGAAAGATATACTGTGTTCATGGATTAAAAGAATTAGTCTTATTAGAATGACCATACAACCCAGGGCAATCTATGCATTCAGTGCATTCCCTATCAAAATACCAATGACATTTCTCACAGAACTAGAAAAAATAATTCTTAAAAATTTTTATGGAACCACAAAAAGGCCATGGGTAGCCCAAAACAATATTGAGAAAGAATAACAAAGCTAGGGGTACCATGGTCCCTGATTTCAAACTATACTACAAAGCTACAGTTTTCTGAAGACTATAGTACTGCTAGACACACAGATTAATGGAACAGAACAAAAACAGCCCAGAACAAAATCAGACACACAGATTAGTGGAACAGAACAGAAAGCCCAGAAATGAACCCACACTTTGAGGGCAATTAACCTACAACAAAGGTGGCAAGAAATACAATGGAGAAAAGGCAGCCTCTTCAATAAATTATGTTGAGAAAACTAGAAAACTACACGTGAAAGAATCAAACTGGGCTTCTCTCTCATACTATATATAAAAATAAATTCAAAATGGTAAAGCCCAAAATGTAAGACCTGAAACCATAAAACTTTTGAAAAACTACATAGGCAGCATGCTCTTTGACATCAGTCTTAGCAATATTTTTTTGGATCTATCTTCTAGACAAAGAAAATAAAAGCAAAAATAAACAGTGGGGCTACATCAAACTAAAAAGCTTCTGCATAGAAAAGAAAATAATCAATAAAATGAAAAGCTAGCTAACTGAATGGGAGAAGTTACTTGCAATCAATATATCTCATAAGGTGTCAATACCCAGAATACACAAAGAACTCATACAACTTAACATCAAAAAAAACACAAAACTTGATTTTGTTAAAAGGCAAAGGTCCTGAATAGAAATCTTTCCAAAGAAGACATACAGATGACCAACAGAAACCTGAGAAAATGCTCAACATCACTAACCAACAGGGAAATTCAAATTAAAATCACAAGGATATGTCACTTCACATCTCTCAGAATGGCTATTGTAAAACAACAATAACAACAAATAACACATGTTAGCAAGGGTGTGAAGAAAGGGGAACTCTCATGCTTTGCTGGTAGGAATAGAAATTGGTACAGCTACTATGGAAACAGTTCAGAAGTTTCTCAATAATTAAAAATAAAATTCCCCACAAAATCAGCAATTCCACTTCTGGTTACTTTTTCAAGGAAAACAAAAAAACTAATTCAAAAGGATACATGCACTCTGTTCACTGCAGTGTTACTTCGAACAGCCAAGATATTGAAGCAAGCTCACTGTCCATCAACAGAAAAATAGATAAAGAAGATGTGGTGTGTACACACACACACACACACACACACACACACAGGAATATTACACACCCTATAAAAGAGAATGAAACCATGACATTTGTGACAATATGGATGAGTCCAAAGGTATTATATTCAACTGAAATATGTCAGATGTATGATTTCTCTTATATTTAGAATCTAAAGAACAAAATAAATAAACAAATATAACAAAACAGAAATAAACCCACAAGTGTAGAAAACAAACTGGTAGCATATGGGAAGATGGAGGAAAGGTGGGGCAATAAGAAAAATAGATGAGGGAAATTAAGAGATTCAAACTTCCAGTCATAAAATAAGTAAGTCATGGGGAAATAACATATAGCATAGGAAACACAGTCAATAATATTGGAATAACTTTTTGTGGTGATGGACAGTAACTGGACATATTGTGGGGATCATTTTGTAATATATAAAAATATCAAGCTACTATGCTGAACACCTGAAATTAATATAATATTGTAAGCCAATTATACTTCAATTAAAATCAAATAAAAGTAAAGATAAGCAGAGAAGGAGACATATAAATGAATAATTCATGTGGCAACAGATTAGAAATGGAAACACCAGTATGAATTCATGTATATGTATACTAATTCATGTGTGTCTATATATATACACACACAAATATATCAACAACACAAAGATGTTGTGTGTGTGTCTATATATATATATATCAGTTCAGTTCAGTTGCTCAGTCGTGTCTGATTCTTTGCGACCCCATGAAATGCAGCATGCCAGGCCTCTCTATCCATTACCAATTCCTGGAGCTTACTCAAACGCATGTCCATTGAGTCGGTGATGCCATCAAATCATCTCATCCTCTGTTTTCCCCTTCTTCTCCCACCTTCAGTCTTTCCCAGCATCAGGGTCTTTTCAAATGAGAGTTCTTTGCATTAGGTGGCCAAACTATTGGTATTTCAGCTTCCAGTGAAAATTCATGACTGATTTCCTTTAGGATGGACTGGTTGGATCTCCTTGCTGTCCAAAGGACTCTCAAGAGTCTTCTCCAACACCACAGTTCAAAAACATCAATTCCTTGGCACTCAGCTTTCTTTCTAGTCTAACTCTCACATTCATACATGACTACTGGAAAAACCATTGCTTTGACTAGACAAACCTTTGTTGACAAAGTAATGTCTCTGCCATTTAATATGCTGCCTAGGTTAGTCATAACTTTTCTTCTAAGGAGCAAACATCTTTTAATTTCATGGCTGCAATCACCATCTGCAGTGATTTTGGAGCCCCAAAAAATAAAGTCTCTCACTGTTTCCACTGTTTCCCCGTCTATTTGCCAAGAAGCGATGGGACCAGACGCCACGATCTTAGTTTTCTGAATGCTGAGTTTTAAATCAACTTTTTCACTCTCCTCTTTTACTTTCATCAAGAGGCTCTTTAATGCTTCTTCACTTTCTGCCATAAGGGTGGTGTCATCTGCATATCTGAGATTCATATTCATATTTATTTGCATATGAATATGTGCATATTGATATCTCTCCCAGCAATCTTGATTTCAACTTGTGCCTCATCCAGCCCAGCATTTCTGATGATGAACTTTGCATATAAGTTAAATAAGCAGGGTGACAATATATAGCCTTGATGTACTCCTTTCCCAATTTGGAACCAGTCTGTTGTTCCATGTCCAGTTCTAACTATTGCTTCTCAACCTGCATACATATTTCTCAGGAGGCAGGTCAGGTGGCCTGGTATTCCCACCTCTTTAAGAATCTTCCACAGTTTGTTGTGATGCACACAGTCAAAGGCTTTGGCATAGTCAATAAAGCAGTAAATGTTTTCCTGAAACTCTCGTGTTTTCGATGATCCAACGAATGTTTGCAATTTGATCTCTGGTTCCTCTGCCTTTTCTAAATCCAGCTGGAGCATCTGGAAGTTCACGGTTCATGTACTGTTGAAGCCTGGCTTGGAGAAGTTTGAACATTACTTTGCAAGCATGTGAGATTAGTGCAATTGTGGAGTAGTTTGAACATTCTTTGGGACTGGAATGAAAACTGACCTTTTCCAGTCCTGTGGCCACTGCTGAGTTTTCCAGATTTGTTGCCATAACGAGTGCAGCACTTTCACAGCATCATCTTTTAGGATCTGAAATAGCTCAACTGGAATTCCATCTCCTCTACTAGCTTTGTTCATAGTGATGCTTCCTAAGGCCCACTTGACTTCACATTTCAGGATGTCTAGTTCTAGGTGAGTGATCACACCATTGTGGTTATCTGGGTCATGATATTTTTTGTATAGTTCTTCTGTGTATTCTTGTCACCTCTTCTTAATATCTTCTGCTTCTGTTATATATATATATACATGTTGTATATACATATATATGTATGCTGTATATCTATATACATATATATGTATAGATATGTATATACACACATAAATATATATACACATATATATCAACAACAAGCCTAAGATCAACAACACTCCAGAATCAAGAAGCATACCTAGTGCCCAGATAATCATTTTTAATACCATTCTCTAATATAAAATATGAATACAATACGGAATTTATTTTTACTTAAATTGGTGCATTAATTGTAACAAACATATCTTACAAATGTAAAGTGTTAATTAACAAGGGAAGCTGGATATGGGTTTATGAAACTGTACTATTTGCACATTTTTTGGTAAAACTATACCTGTTCGAAACACTAACGTTAATTTTAAAAATAGAGCAAACATGAAAGTTAATTTAATTTAATAGCACCTTGCACAATGGCCAACATACAACAAGTGCCCAATAAGCATGTGTTAGGTAGCTAAGTGAAAAAATGCTACAAAAAATACTACACATCATTTCTTATTAGAAATGATTCTAACATCCAGTAAACTGTATTGATAAAAACATGTTTTAAAACATGTTCTGCAACTTGTTCTTGTTCTGTAACTTATTTTTTTTTATTTATTTTTTTTTAATTTTAAAGTCTTTAATTCTTACATGTGTTCCCAAACATGAACCCCCCTCCCACCTCCCTCCCCATAACATCTCTGTGGGTCATCCCCATGCACCAGCCCCAAGCATGCTGTATCCTGCGTTAGACATAGACTAGAGATTCAATTCTTACATGATAGTATACATGATAGAATGCCATTCTCCCATATCATCCCACCCTCTCCCTAACTTATTAAGTTGCATTTTGTAACTACTGGCAGATCTAGATATAATGAGACCCAGATATAAGCAAACTACATGAATCACACATCATACTGACTGGCATACTTACCATTCCACCACGGTGAATAAATTTAAATTATGTTGGTTTTGTTTTTTAAATCACAATGAAACTTAGAAACACCCAGTTCTTAGCACCCAGACAAATAAAACATGTTTCCAAGTTTAGTACCTCTGAATAGTATTTTATTTCTTTATCAAAGTTATGCACTCAGTCACTTAAGAATTCTGCACTTAGTCAAGTTATACATCAAGTGTGACTTTCTCTTTGATTGCCTATAAATGTGAATCGAAACATATCAAGGCATAGGAAAGCATTTCTCTGAAATTCCTCATCACAATTCCTGAAGCATTTGAAAACTTTTTTCTTAAAACTTGAAGAAAAGGATAGAGTTATCCTACCACCTTGTGGACTGTTAGGGTATAGCTGCTTCAGAGCCTAAAGCATATTTTAAGAATAGGAGGACAGAAAACACTCAACAGTAGTTGCTCATGCTTTCCCATCACCTCCAGTTATTCGGCCTCTAATTCCTCATCTTTACATCTTAACCATTACTCAAAATGTAGTTTAAATGTCCTCACCATTATGTATGAATTATTTTATCAGCAAATTATAGACCATCTATAAGTAATTTTACTCTGGGTATTATGCCTATCAACAGATGGGAATATCAGACTATCTTACCTGCCTCCTGAGAAATCTGTATGCAGATCAAGCAGCAACAGTTAGAAACAGATATGGAACAACAGACTGATTCCAAATTGGGAAGGGAGTATGTCAAGGCTGGATATTGTCACCCTGCTTATTTAATTTATATGCAGAGTACATCATGCAAAATACCAGGCTGGATGAAACACAAGCTGCAATCAAGATTGCCAGGAGAAATATCAATAACCTCAGATATGCAGATGATACCACCCTTATGGCAGAAAGTTAAGAAGCATTAAAGAGCCTCTTGATGAAAGTGAAAGAGAGTTAAAAAGTTGGTTTAAACTCAACATTCAAAAAAACAAAGATTATGGCATCTGGTCCCATCACCTCATGGCAAATAGATGGAGAAACAGTGACAGACTTTTTTTTCTTGGGCGCCAAAACCACTGCAGATGGTGACTGCAGCCATGAAATTAAAAGACATTTCCTCCTTAGAAGAAAAGTTATTTACCAATCTAGACAGCGTATTAAAAAGCAGAGACATTACTTTGCCAACAAATGTCCATCTAGTCAAAGCTATGGTTTTTCCAGTAGTCATGTATGAATGTGAGAGTTGGGACTAGAAAGAAAGCTGAGCACCGAAGAATTGATGCTTTTGAACTGTGGTATTGGAGAAGACTCTTGAGAGTCCCTTGGACTGCAAGGAGATCCAACCAGTCCATCCTAAAGGAAATCAGTCCTGAATATTCACTGGAAGGACTGATGCTGAAGCTGAAACTCTAATAGTTTGGCCACCTGATGTGAAGAACTGACTCATTTGAAAAGACCCTGATGCTGGGAAAGATTGAAGGCAGGAGGGGAAGGGGATGACAGAGGATGAGATGGTTGGATGACATCACCGACTCAATGGACACAAGTTTGAGCAAGCTCCAGTAGTTGGTGATGGACATGGAACCCTGGAGTGCTGCAGTCCATGAGGTCGAAAAGAGTCAGACACGACTAAGCAACTAAACTGAATTTATTACATCTATTATATTTTTCACCAATTTCTAACTTAACTTTTTTGTTCATCTATCTCTCACCCCTATTTGGAGGCAGTGAACATACAAGTTTATGGACTAGCACAGCAGCATCCTCATAAGATGGAGGTAAAAAACATTCATGTGATAAATATTTGTTAAAAGAATAAATACGAATGTGAATGGTATGAAACTTCATAGGGACATATGAGAGAAAATTCAGAAAGCAATTATTCTATATGCAATCAATACAAGAAGATAATCTTCATTTGGCTTAAACATAAAGTTGCAATTAATATTAAAAGATTTTAAATAATATTTTATGATATTTTTGAATTTTGCTAGAAAATAGAACAATTCAGAAACAAGTAATTGTTGAAAATATGATAGGCTGAGGAATTTTCAATCATTCAACAAGATGGCAGATTTTTATAATGTTATATTCATATGCACTTTGGGTTGACTTTAATAATTCTAGTGGAGAAGGAAAGGGCAACCCACTCCAGTACTCTTGCCTGGAGAATCCCAGGGACAGAGGAGCCTAGTGGGCTGCCGTCTATGGGGTCGCAGAGAGTCGGACACGACTGAAGCGACTTAGCAGCAGCAGCAGCAGTGAATAAAACCAAGTCATTGTTTTTAAATGGCCACATCATAGAATCATCTCTGATTGTATTTTAAAATTATAAGATAATGACTAAATGAAAATGTGTCTTTGCTGTAAACCTCCATGCTACCTTATTGGTTCCTCTTATTTTCCAGCTGGCATTACAAAGTCTTACATTCACTGGAAGTATTTTGAGGACAGGTAGACTGCGAATACTGAAACCGGCTTATGCCTGCTCTCACCAATAGCTTACTACTCAGAAATTTTCAAGCCATTTGTTAAACTGTTGGTAGGCTGAAACTGGTCATGGTAGGAACATTTATACAACAGAAATCAGAAAACAAATCAAAACACTTAAAAAAAATTTTAATCAGGTTTAACTTTTCCACATCTCATTTTCTCTACTTGCATTATGTAATGAGGAGAGGCAGAGGAGTTCCTACTGCACAAGACTCGAAGGATTGAACAAAATAACCCACATAAAAGGCTGTGTCTACTGTCTGGCATATTAATCATGCTCACCAAATACTATAATCATTCTCCTTACCCCATCACAGTGCCTTGAAAGAAGTAAATCCCTCAATAAATACTCAGTTGTTAAATGATAAATAAAATAAAGAATTTCAATGGAATATTTTAAGACATGTTAACACTGATAGTAGTTCCAGGGTAAAAACAGGGCAGATCATTACGAGGGATATAAGCTCTTTGCTGAAAAATAACCCAGACTTCTTTTCTTTGCCTCTTCCTGCTCGAAATAAATTGACAGATTTTTATCTCAAAAATTTCCAGTTACATTCATTTAGATTAAAATTCTAGATATATTTATCTACATAAATATAGATATAAAGAGATATACAAATCTTTGTTTCCTTCTGCATTTTTCTGCCCTTCTGATTCAGTCTAAAATGCCTTCCTTTCTCCTGTTCTTCTTAGTTTATTTCACAATGCAAAATATATAATTTATGTCTCATTTTGCTCCAGAAAAGGTTTGTTGTAAATAATAGATAATGTGGCTTCATGGTTAGTGAATAAGCTTTTTAAGTTTCTCCAACAGAAGAAAATGAAGTAGCTTTTTACTAAGTCTCTTTCACTGATCCCATACTCCTGTTTGATTGGCCAATGGCAGAAAATGGGTTTTCTTAAACTGACCCTTGGGGAAAGAAAAAATTAAGTTTCCAAGCACAAAGCTGAAAACCAAATTATCAAAAATTTCAGACACCTTCCAAAAAGGAACACAAGAAATCTCCTTGTCCTTCAAAGTTGATGTCACCCTTTAATCTCTTTACCCACCTCATCACAATCCTAATACGGTGTTTCTTTAGATATAAGGGTGCTTCCAATAACTATATTTAAGGATCTGCTGTAGTTTCATTTGCTCACTAATAAAACCAAAAAAATGGAAATAACTGATTAGTTGTAACTACTTAGTTGCAAAAACAGACTGGCATATGATTTACTCCAGATGGTTTGGAATAAAATTCCAGTTGCTCAGATATAAATTTATTCATATAAAATTTTGCTCCCCTTACTTAGCTATTATTAATTAGCACAGAGATTTTTTAATGGGGGAAAAATCAAATATTGGCTCAGGAATATCACTAAGATGATCATTTGCCCTAGAGAATATACAATTCTGTCCATGATCATTCTAGTTTAAAAATAAACAGACTGAAACAAATAGCACATCCACAATGCACTGGCTGATGCAAGTGCTTTGTTAAGTGAAATATTTACTTCACTCCTGGTCTACCCTTATCCAAGAACATTTCGATGACACAGTATGTGACAGAAGGGGCTTCCTCTAGAAGTAGAAATAGGTAGATGATTTAGAAATTAAAATTTCAACTAACTTGCAGGCACTGATAAGATGAAACAATACACTGTATTTGATTCACCTCCTGGTCTGTTTCCAAAGGACACCATCAAACACAATGATTCTTTTTCCCAACAGCTGTCACCACCAAGTCGGCTATAATTTGTATTTTCCCTTTGTGTTTGAATTCAGACCGAGAGCAGATGGCTGGACTCAGTGCCAGAGCAGAGGTAAAATGAACTGTCTTACCTAAAGAGGTACTGCCAGAGTTCATTAAGACAAAAGTCCCAGCACCAAATACCTAAAAAATCTAGGGTCTAGAAAACACAATCTGAAGTTCCTGTATAATTTACCAAATAAAAACAAAAAACTCACTTTGGGGGAAAACTTTAATAAATTTGCTAAGAGGTGAGGATAAGACTCACACATTTCATCTTCAGAGAGAATCGGTTTCTCCTGTCATCAACTCTGTAATTTCCAGTCTCTGTAAAAAGCAAATTATTCTATTCAATGTTCCTATAAGCTGAGCTCATGGGTGAATTCCAGGATATAAAATTTCACCTTCCAGAGCTAAAACTTTACTAAAGCAAATAGGTTCAAAAAATATTTCACTTTTTTAAAAATTGCAAATTAATATCACAAGGGAAGAGCTAAATGAAAGGTGAAACTTTTCAACTGAGGGGATTAAAGCTAGAATCAACTAGGGAAGGAAATTCAGACCTGCAAGATATAATCAGTCATTTATTAACCATGTAGTGTTTTTATAATATATAACTGAAAGTGGAAGAGTTAGGATTAGAATGACACTGGAAAAAACCCTACTACTATTATAAAGAAAGTTATATTTCCCATAAAAATAAACTTCTCGCCTTCTTTTCTGAAGGTGAAAAGTCTGGCATTCAAAAGGCCACTTATTTTGCCTCTCCTCAGTGGCACAGGAATGGAGAATTTGGTTGCCTCCATTTACTTAAAATGCCTAAAAGATAAAGACAGTGGAACTAGAAATTGCTCCTGTGGCCCTTCATAAATTGGTTTTCCCTACACTCTGATTAGTACCAAGAGATAGAATCCCAACTGCAAATAGATTTATATTATTCAGTTCTTTCTCTCAGCTAACTCAAATTGGTAAAATCAAGGCAATAACAGTTGACTGTCACAAGGCAGAGGCCTCAGTAGCCTAAGAGGCTATTCTTAGTAGTCAGATTTCAGGACTAGACTATCCAGTAGTAAGATAAAGATTTTTTTTTTTTTTTGAGGCAAAACAATTAATTAACCTGGTTGTTTTTTCAAAACCCAAGGACACAGAACTTAGGAAAAAAAACAACTCTCAACTTAAATGATGCCATTATCTACATGAAAGAAAGTGTTAGTCACTGAGTCCTGACTGACTCTTTGTGACCCCATGGACTATAGCCCACCAGTCTCCTCTATCTTTGGAATTCTCCAAGCAAGAATACTGGAGTTGGTGGCCATTCCCTTCTCCAGGGAATCTTCCTGTCTCAGGGATAGAACCTGGGTCTCCTGCATGCAGGCTGACTCTTTACCATCTGAGTCTCCAGGGAAGTTCCTCATCTACAATTACTATACTTTCAAATAAGATAAAAGATTGTGTGACATATATATATATATATATATACATAGTATATATTTTTTTTAAGTTTCATCATTTCTAAACCTTTATTTACTCCACAGTAGCTGGAAGAAGCAACAGTTAGAACCAGACATGAAACAATGGACTGGTTCAAAATTGGGAATGGGGTATATCAAGGCTGTATATTGTCATTCTGCTTATTTAACTTATATGCAGAGCACATCATGTGAAATGTAGGGCTGGATGAGGCACAAGCTGGAACCAAGATTGCCAGGAGAAATATCAACAACCTCAGATATGCAGATGACACCACCCTTATGGCAGAAAGTGAAGAGGAATTGAAGAGCCTCTTGATGAAGGTGAAAGAGGAGAGTGAAAAAGTTGGCTTAAAACGCAACATCCAAAGAACTAAGATCAAGGCATCTGGTCCCATCACTTCATGGCAAATAGATGGGGAAACAATGGAAACAGTGACAGGCTTTATTTTCCTGGGCTCCAAAATCACTGTGGATGGTGACTGCAGCCATGAAATTAAAAGACGCTTGCTCCTTGGAAGAAAAGATAAGACAAACCAGACAGCATATTAAAAAGAAGAGACATTACTTTGCCTATAAAGGTCCATCTAGTGAAAGCTATGGTTTTTCCCATAGTCATGTATGGATGAGAGAACTGGACAATAAAAAAGGCTGAGCACCAAGGAATTGATACCCTCGAACTGTGGTGTTGGAGAAGATTCTTGAGAATCCCTTGGGCAGCGAAGAGATCAAATCAGTCAATCCTAAAGGATATCAACCCTAAATATTCATTTGAAGGACTGATGCTTAAGCTGAAGTGCCAATATTTTGGCCACCTGATGCAAAGAGCTGACTCATTTCCCTGATGCTGGTAAAGACAGAAGGAGGAGATGAGATGGTTGGATGGCATCACCAACTCAATGGATATGAGTCTGAGCAAACTCCAGGATATAGTAAGGGACAGGGAAGCCTGGTGTGCTACAGTCCATGGGGTTGCAAAGAGTCATACCCAACTGAGCGACTGAACAAGCTGGAAGAAAGGCAGTCTCTGAATACAGCTAAGATATGTTAACACAAATGGTGAGAAACTTTGTCTTTACAGGCAGTTTCAGACCTGGGCCCAAATCCCACTCTACCTGTCATACATATGGAAGTGAAGTGAAAGTCACCAGTCATGTCCAACTCTTTGTAACCCCATGAACTACAGCACGCCAGGTAATTTACTTAATTTATCTGAACTTCAATTCCCAAAACTTTTTAAATGGAGATAATATTGCCTACTTCATGGACAAGAAATGTGTATATACGATGTATATAATATGTAGAAATGTATATAGAAAAGAAACATATATAGTATGAAGTATAAAGCCTAGAAATATGCTGCCCAATATAGTAGGCACTAACTACATGAGGCTATTTAAATCAAATTTAGATAGATTAAAATTAAATAAAATTTAAATTTAGTTCTACAGTCACACTAAGCATATCCCAGTAACCAACAATCACCTATGGCTGGTACAGAACATTTTTATCATCATAGAAACTTTTGGACACTAGAGAAGGAAATGGCAACCCACCCCAGTGTTCTTGTCTGGAGAATCCCAGGGATGGGTGAGCCTGGTGGGCTGTTGTCTATGGGGTCGCACAGAGTTGGACACGACTGAAGCGACTTAGCAGCAGCAGCAGCAACAGGAGAATATTAAGTTAATAGTCTAAAAGCCTTCTCTCTTTATTCTACTCCTACTGTTTCTTCTCCTGCAATGCCCTTTCCTAATCTCATAAATCCTATTCATTCTTCAAGGCCTATGGCAAATAACCCCTTCTCCATGAAGCTTTCTCCAAATTTCCCACCTACAAGTGATCTTTCGTTGTTCAATTTCTTAAACTTCCTTACATCCTTAATTATATTCTAACCAATTGCATTGCATAAGTAACTGTCTCCTAGGTAACAGCAAGTACATAGCCAAGTCTGATAAAATATTTACTAGATAACTACCTTTAAGCCTATACTTCCAATGGTATTTAAGACTCCTCATTCAGGATGATTCCATTTTCCTATTAATAAGGATCTCCTCTTGCATTTGAGTCATCCTCTGGGAAGACAAACAAGAACACTAAGGCATTTATAACTACTGTGTAATCATCTACTGTGCGATAACTGTGTGCGCTATTCCCAAAGAACATCTGTAGCCTCTGGGGCAGCAGGCTGTGATCTTCAGAGTGAACCTGACACGTGTGGCTTTATGACAGTCCTGTAAGTATGAATATTTCAGTTCAGTTCGGTTCAGTCACTCAGTCATGTCCAGCTCTTTGTGACCCCATGGACTGCAGCATGCCAGGCTTCCCTGTCCATCACCAATTCCTGGAGTTTACTCAAATTCATGTCCATTGTGTCGGTGAAGCCGTCAAATTATCTCATCCTCTGTCGTCCCCTTCTCCTCCCACCCTCAATCTTGAATACAGCTTGTGCTTCATCCAGCCCAGCATCAAGATTTCCAGGAAAAATATCAGTAACCTCAGATATGCAGATGACACCACCCTTATGGCAGAAAGTGAAGAAGAACTAAAGAGCCTCCTGATGAAAGTGAAAGAGGAGAGTGAAAAAGTTGGCTTAAAACTCAACATTCAGAGAACTAAGATCATGGCATCTGGTCCCATCACTTCATGGCAAAAAGATGGTGAAACAGTGGAAACAGTGACAGACTATTTTTTGGCTCCAAAACCACTGCATATGGTAACTGCAGCCATGAAATCAAAGGACGCTTGCTCTTTGGAAGAAAAGCTATGACCAACCTAGACAGCATATTAAAAAGCAGAGAGATTACTTTGCCAACAAAGGTCCATCTAGTGAAGGCTATGGTTTTTCCAGTAGTCATGTATGGGTGTGAGTTGGACTAGAAAGAAATCTGAGGGCGGAAGATTTGATGCTTTTGAACTGTGTGGTGTTGGAGAAGACTCTTGAGAGTCCCTTGGAGAGCAAGGAGATCCAACCAGTCCATCTTAAAGGAAGTCAGTCCTCGGTATTCTTTGGAAGGACTGATGTTGAAGCTGAAACTCCAATAGTTTGGCCACCTGATGCGAACAACTGACTTATTTGAAAGGACCCTGATGCTGGGAAAGATTGAAGGCGGGAGAAGGGGACAGAGGATGAGATGGTTGGATGGCATCACCAATGTGATGGACAGGAGTTTGAGTAGACTCCCAGATTGGTGATGTACAGGGAAGTCTGGCGTGCTGCAGTCCAGTTCAGTTGCTCAGTCCTGTCCGACTTTGCGACCCCATGGACTGCAACAGGCAGCAAAGAGTCAGATAGAACTGAGCGAGTGAACTGAAGTGATCCACAACTGGAATCCATCTTCAGCTGAGCTGAAACCCTAATACTTTTATAAGAGTATCTGAAGCCAAAAAGTAGAAGCTATCACTGAGGAGTCGCAGAGAAAGTGAGAAAGGGGCCTTGAGAGAAACCTGTGACAATCGCCCCCATTTCAGTCACGCCCGAGGACAGGACAGTAAAGACGGTCTGCGCAAGACAAGCGCAGCCAGGACGGGGCCCCCACCATCTGTGAGAGAGGGTTTCACATAGAAGCAGCAGAACAGTCGAGTCAACGAGCTTTGGGAAAGTTCAAAATATTCCACTGGATTCAGCAATTTCGATGTTATCGGCATCCTTTGCGGGACCAGGCTTGGTTTTCTCAGAGCAGGGGACGTCAACAGGGAACAGAGATTCCAGTCAGGGAGCGTGCGGACCCTACACAGACTTCCGATGCCAGGTCAGGCTACCTGGCCTCCGAGCACAATCCCTGTAACAAGCCCCGGAGCCACTCCACAAATTTCAGGTTTGCAGAGACCCAAGGGGTGCTTTCCCCACCTCAGCATAGGGCGCGCCCCTCCCCGCCCGCCGCCAGGTAAAACTTCCAAACCCTCAGACACGGACAAACGACCTCGCCTCGAAAGCCCTCCCTGGGCGCACAGGAAAACGTCAAGCACGTCACTGTGTCCCCAAAGCTCTGTCCGTACCTTACAAGGTTTTGTATTATTTGCTGAGCGTCTGACTCAAAGCAAAAAGCGAGCCAGACAATAAATTGAAGGAAAGCTGAGCGTGGAGGGAGGGGCCACTCGTGAGCTGCGGTATAAAAACTACCGCTCCCGTGAGGCTGTGGGGCCCCAGGGCTAGACTCCCAGCGTCCTCTGCGAGGCTCAAGCCGTCTAGGTGGTAGGAGCACCGTGTCGGGGCAAAACGGCCGCTAAGGCCCTGGAGAACTGGCCCTGGCACAATGGCAAAGTGTGAGGAGGCGCCAGAGGCCTTGAAGGACCAGCTGGACGTTGCGCGTGGCCTTGAAAATCTGCCTGTGAGCGCCTGGCCCCCAGGGGCAGAGCCTGAGCCCTTTCAGGTAGGGGCGGGGCTCGGCTGGCCCGAGAGCCGCGCGCGGCCCCCGAGGGCGTGGCCGGCATCTTTTTTCGTGGGGCGGGGCTAGGCGGTCTCGCGCGCTGCATGCGCAGCGTCGGGGTCCGGGCTGGCGCCTCTCCAGGAAGCGTGCTAGTAGGGTAGGAGGTCGTCGCGCTCGGTTCGCAATTACCTAAGTGGTCATCTGTCGATGGTTGACGCTCACGCTTGCTTCGGGTTGTTCAAGTTTTTCGACCATTGTTTTTTTTCTTAACCCAATCTCACAGCTATTTGCGCGTGGAAATAGGTCTTAAATTGTCAAGTTTCCGGGTTTTTTTCAGTTCACTCTTCACAGTGACATTTACAAGGTCTTTTCTACCCTAAGAATGGCAGTTCACTTAAGAGAAAACCAGAAGTTTACTGAGGTGCCTTGGAAAAAGCCTTGAGAACCTGGCTTTTTCTCCTAGTTCTGTCTCCAGAACTCACTGAAAGATAGGGAGCAAATCACTGGCCTCTGTTCTCAGGTGTCTTGTTTTTAAGATCCCAGTGTCATGATTAAAAACTTAACCTTTAGAGTCAGACTTAGTTGAGGCCGCCCCCATGCTGTGCGAGCTTTGGCAAATATAAACAGCCTCGGCTAGACCTTCAGAGCCCTCGTGTGCTATTAAAATAATAGTACCTCTTGCCAGATTGCTTTGAGAATTACAGGTAAAATACAATTCCTGGTTTGCTGAAAGAACTCAGTAAATGTTCACTAATCTTACCTCAAAGCTCTTTCTGCTCAAACTTTTCACTCTCTGAGCTTGTCCTACATGTTGCTTAAGAAACAAGGAATGACCAAAAGAAAAAAAAAAAAACCAGAAAAAACAAGAATGTTGGAGTGAAACAGCCCTGTACATGGAAATATAGGAGAGCTAGGTTCAGGGTTTATCATCTTAGCCATGTCTCAGAGCCTGAGTTTCTTCATCTCCAAAATGAAAGTAAACGTTTTATTCTCCTTGTCACACCCATAATCAATATCAAACCCTGCCTGTCCTCTTCCTAGGGTTATTTTGAGAATCAAATAAGACAATAAAGATTCATAGCAGTTTTCAAAGAGTAGAGCAGGATATTTATGTTGGAAATGGTGATTTTTCTTCAAACTACGTTAGGCAGTTTGTGGTTAATAATACAGTTGACAAGCACCATATTAAACACTGATCCCAAAAAGCTTATTGAAGACCAAACACTGCTAAATGCCTGGTCAAAAACACTGATTTGTTTTCTTTCTTCAAAAAATAACTGAGTGCCTATAATGTGCCCGGCATGTTAAACTAGGCATAGAAGACAAA
This sequence comes from Budorcas taxicolor, assembly GCF_023091745.1. Lineage (NCBI taxonomy): Eukaryota > Metazoa > Chordata > Mammalia > Artiodactyla > Bovidae > Budorcas > Budorcas taxicolor. Next base: position 38,538,243 of record NC_068910.1, read on the forward strand.
ATGGTAACAATACAGTTCCTGCCCTTGAGCTTACAAGAGCATATAGAAAGCACTATATGGGGAAGGGGTGGGGTGGAGGAAGCCCTGTGATTGATCCTTACACCTACAGTTGGTGGGCTTAAATGAAAATCAGGAAACTAAGACTCAATTCCATGGTGTTCTAGCTTCCTGGCTGTGTGCACAGTTCTGAGACCACTAAGAGTTACAAATAGAAGACAAGCTCCCTTCCTTAAGGAGCTTATAGCCTTACCAAGAAGTTAAAGCATTCCTGAAACATGTAATGACAAGTCTAAAAGTGCCTTCAACTAGTTTGCTCCCATATATTCATGAAGCACAATACCAGTCTTAAAAAAGGTCAAAACAGTTTGCTTGCCCCAAACCCTACCTTCACAGACATAGGTACACATAAGAATTAAGGCACAGAGAATTCAAGGTAAAAATAACTTTGTGTCTAGTTTGCTTTTGGGCCCTATATGAAAAGGCAAAAAGGACATTCAGATACTCAAGATTGGAAACAAGTACATCATAATGCTATTGGTGTTGAAACACAAGTAGAAAATAAACTGATTTTCTTGAACTAAGAGCTGGATCTAGCCATGTTTTCAGGTTTCTAAAACCAGCCTCAGATATCCTTTTTAAGATCTCAACTTGGCCTTGACAAGAATGATCTGGCTCACAGCCTCCTAATAGCTGCTTGGAGGAAAAACAAACTCACAGGGCTAGAGGCCAAGTACAAAGATTCTTGTAGCTGGTGTTTCAAAACAACCAAAAAAGGAATGAAGATTTTCACAGCACTTCCTTAAAATCCAGAATTGAGGCCTAGGGTTTAAGCCTGGAATATTGTGCAATGACATGTTTTAGTTTCTGGGCCTGTGGTATAGAATGTGACTCAAAAACATCAGTCTTTCAATCAGAAATTATTCAGAGCTGAAATTAAGCAGTCAAATAACACTCCCTGAGTCACCTGCTCTGTGCCTAATATCATGGATAGGAACCCAACACCTATCACAATTCCATACCCCAAACCTCATGACCATGCCTTTCCTTAAGATATATATACTTGTTAGAAAGGTCAGACCTACACACTTAGTACAACCAGAGAGCCTGAAAGTCTCTGCCACTTAAGATTCCAAAGTTCATGCTATTAATAAGTGCACACATAGTTCAGAGAAGGGAGAAATTAATTGTATATGAGGGCAGCCAAGGAGGTATATTTACTCTTTAACAGTCTTCTCTTTGCATTTTGGCTTCTTGGGTGACTGCTTATAAAAAATTTTCTCTTAAGTTTTCTGTCAAAAAACGTGAATTCTCCACCCAGTTCTTCAAGGATCTGGTTTCTAGTGCATTTTGAACTGATCATTTTGTATTTATTTCCAACTCTTACCTGGTCAATTTTGTGCTTTGATACATACATGGAAAAAGTAAAGCTTATGTTGTGACAACTGAAAAAGTGATAAAAATCCCATGTCCTCTTTTCTGTTTTTCTGAGTCATTCTTTCTAAACCCCAGCATGTGCATGTTGTTTGTTGATAAGTCGCTAAGTGGTGTCCCACTTTTTTGCGACCCCGTGGAACGTGTGCATAGAGTAGACAATAAGGCAGTATTTACTGATGAATGAAGACAGTCTGTACTGGGTCAGCTCTTGGTATTCCCTGCTCCAGATGGTGAAGTAATGGAGGTAGGAAGATAATCATATGGTTTCCCACACATATTTTGGTTTGAGTATGTTTAAACCTGAGAGGTTTAACTGCAGAACCTGTTTGTTTTTTTTCCACCACTACTAAATGGCTACTGTATAATTCATATTGAACACTTATGAGCCAGCTACTGGAGTAAGCTTTTTACGTGGTTTCTCACATTTATTTCCTTCATAGCAACCTGTAAGAGAGATAAGATAGGAAGGGAATGTTTAGAGAGCTTAAGTAATATGCCAGAAATATATGATGTTTTAAATATAAAAATCTAGAAATGATATCTAGAAGAATTTAAGAAAGTGACTATTTTAAAAGTATGAAGAGGCTGACACAGAGTACAATATTGTTAATTAAATTTCTTGAGAACATTCCCCCCTCAAATATAGCTATTATCCCTGATTTATAGTTGCTAACCTAAAGTTTAGCAAGTCACTTGCTATAAGTCATGGTGCTAATACGAGCCTGGACCTGTGCGTGTCTCCTCTGGGACATTCCATATTCCGCATTAAGAGGGTCTCTATTGCTTGCCCAGAGTTCCAGGCAGCAGTCACAGAGTTCCTGGCTGGCCTCCTGCCCGCTTTGCTCTCATCGCACTTCCCAGCTGGAGACCTCATTGCTTATTAGCCGTTTATATCTTTGACTAAATTTTCCAGCCATTTCCTGGAACTATGCTCAGCTTCCACTCTGGGTGTATTAGTCAAGACTCATTTGTTTGTAAGAAACATAAATACAATACAAACTGACTCAGGCAAAAAAGGAAAGCAATTGCCCCACATAACAGCAGAGTCCAAGAGCAGTAACTATAGGCATCTCTGGATCCAGAACACTCAAGCTATCATCAGATATTTCTACCACCTCCCCACTTCACACCCCTGCTAGCACCGATGTCCTGTGGTGGGCCACACACTCAGTAGGTCGAGTGTCTGTGCTAGATCTTAGGAATGCCTGGTAGATACTCTACAGTTTATGAACCCCTATAAGAGGGTTTCCCCTGTGGCTCAGTGGTAAAGAGTCTGCTTGCAATGCAGCAGCCACAGGAGACATGGGTTTGATCCCTGGATTAGGACGATCCCATAGAAGAGGACTGGCAACCCACTCCAGTATTCTTGCCTGGGAAATCCCATGGACAGAGGAGCATGGCAGTCTACAGTCCATGGGGTCACAAAGAATCAGACATGACTCAGTGACTAAGCACATACAACACATATATCTGTGTCAAAAAAGAAAATCACCTTAGAGTTTAGTGCTTTCTATAATACATTAAAATTATATGCACCTTTAAAGAAAAGTGAAAGTGTTAGTTGCTCAGTCGTGTCTGACTCTTTGCGACCCCATGGCTCCTCTGTCCATGGGATTCTCCAGGTAAGAATACTGGAGTGAGTAGCCATTCCCTTCTACAGGGGATTTTCCTGACGCAGGGATGAAACCCTGGTCTCCTGCATTACAGGCAGATTCTTTACTGTCTCAGACACCAGGGAAGCCCATCAGTTCAGTTCAGTTCAGCTGCTCAGTCATGTCCGACTCTTTGAGACCCCATGAATTGCAGCCCGCCAGGCCTCCCTGTCCATCACCAACTCCCGGAGTTCATTCAAACTCATGTCCATCAAGTCAGTGATGCCATCCAGCCATCTCATCCTCTGTCGTCCCCTTCTCCTCCTGCCCCCAATCCCTCCCAGCATCAAAGTCTTTTCCAACGAGTCAACTCTTTGCATGAGGTGGCCAAAGTACTGGAGTTTCAGCTTTAACATCATTCCTTCCGAAGTAATCTCAGGGCTCATCTTCAGAATGGATTGGTTGGATCTCCTTGCAGTCCAAGGGACTCTCAAGAGTCTTCTCCAACACCACAGTTCAAAAGCATCAATTCTTTGGCACTCAGCTTTCTTCACAGTCCAACTCTCACATCCATACATGACCACTGGAAAAACCATAGCCTATGCTATCTAGGTTGGTCATAACTTTTCTTCCAAGGAGTAAGCATCTTTTAATTTCATGGCTACAGTCACCATCTGCAGTGATTTTGGAGCCCCAAAAAATAAAGTCTGACACTGTTTCCACTGTTTCCCCATCTATTTCCCATGAAGTGATGGGACCACATGCCATGATCTTCGTTTTCTGAATGTTGAGCTTTAGGCCAACTTTTTCACTCTCCTCTTTCACTTTCATCAAGAGGCTTTTTAGCTCCTCTTTACTTTCTGCCATAAGGGTGGTGTCATCTGCATATCTGAGGTTATTGATATTTCTCCCGGCAATGTTGAGTCCAGATTGTGCTTCTTACAGCCCAGCGTTTCTCATGATGTACTCTGCATAGAAGTTAAATAAGCAGGGTGACAATATACAGCCTTGACGTACTCCTTTTCCTATTTGGATCCAGTCTGTTGTTCCATGTCCAGTTCTAACTGTTGCTTCAACCCCATATGTACCTTTAAAAACTCACCAATTGAAAAGAATTCTTCATGAACAGTTTTACAAAGTGATAGTAAAGTGTTCACTGTACAAGCACTTCTTAAAATGCCTCAGTAACCATTTCAAAGTTGACTCTTAAAATCTGGAAGTAGATTCTGTATAAGACAGTAGTCACTGAATCTGACTGATAGGGTATGTTTTTCTAAGCCATCTTTTATCCTTTTAGGACTCCTCTGCCAAGCTAAAGCTGTAAGAACCCACACAAACAAGAGAAGCTATTTCCGCTCTCCACCCCCAAATCACTTTTTAAGCAGTATTGGCCTTCCCCCGCAGATACACCCACTCACCATTCTTTCACAGGAGGATGTCAATCCTTCACCCCAGCTCAGCTTTTTTTAAAATATAGGATTCTGCACCTAACTGCATAGCTCCTCCGAGGCCTCCACAGAGAGTGTAACTACATGCTGTTCAATACTTTTTCTGAAAGTATTGACACAGTATTAATAGAAAACTGACTGCAAGGTAGGCTGTTCAAATGTTCCTCTGGATGCACTAAAATCAATCCCTGAATTACTACTGGCTATTCAACTGGTCTCTTGCTGACAGGCTGTGGCAGCATGCCAACAGTCTTTCCTGAGGGTCAGAATGAAGGAGATGAAAAGCAGTCCATGAAACTGCTTCCTGGAAAAGAACAATTTGACAGACTCATTGGTGACATTTCTCTCCCGTCTCCATACTGGAAAAAGTCAATGCTTCTGAACAGTAAGACTGTTCCTTAGGACAGTACAAGCCATACCTCTAACCATATTTCCCTCTTTGACTATCCTGGTGCACAGCGGGATGTCCAATCTACTTCTGCTGCACACTTAGGTATCTAAGCTCACTTGACTTATTTTTCACTTCACCTTACTTTCCTTACCTGTTGTTTGTTTATCTTACTTCTTTGTAAGTCTCATTAAAAAGTTCCTTTTTGGAACAAAACAAGTATAAGTCAATGAATTACTCTCTATATAAAGAAATACACTGGGCTCACCAGAGATACTTTGATCGTCAGGGTTGGAGAACATGCTTCATTCTGCCAGTGAGGAAATAACCAGAGGTAAGGCTTCACACAGAGCTTTTAGAGTTAGGACTTATTTTTCATAACATCTTATAAATGTGACATTTTGAAAATACAGATACATTTAAAAGACCAAGAAACGTTTTTGTTTTATCCCTTTCGCACTTAATAAGAAAAAGATTTCTATTGTATATATATGTATACAATATATCTACAATAAATTTCAGTATCTATTACTATTATATAACCAGTTTTCGAATTCTGTCTGCAAGTTTTTTGCCAAATTTCTGCTTTGAACATTGTGAAGACTCAAGTAGAACTATAAGGTAACAGTGTTTTTAAAAAGATGAAAGAATATATGAGTTTAGGTAATCTTCAAATTTTAAAAATTCTTTCAAAAAATCAATGGAAGACTCTCCCAAAGGTCACTGATTCATCATTTATGACTTTCTTATCCTAAAAAAAGATCTCAGGTAACTCACAATAAAAATACATATGTACATGTATATTATCAGATCAACGTAAAAGAGATCAAAAACCAAAGAGAAAATATGCAGCTGTTTTCAAAAATTAAATTCAGCACTGATTTTCCTGACACTTAAAGCCAAGAGGGAAACAAAATGGATTACAAAATTTCCAATATCTGATAAGAAAGAAAGTGAAGTCGTTCAGTTGTGTCCGACTCTTTGCAACCCCATGGACTGTAGCCCACCAGGCTCCTCCATCCATTGAATTTTCCAGGCAAGAGTACTGGAGTGGGTTGCCATTTCCTTCTCCAGGGGATCTTCCTGGCCCAGAGATTGAACCCAGGTCTCCTGCATTGCGGGCAGACACTTTACCGTCTGAGCCACCAGGGAAAATTTCATAATTTTTTCCTAGTGTTATTCCAGTACCTAAAAGGAAACCACCGAATTTTAAGTCTAAGAAATAACCTTATGTTTTTTTTAAATTGGAGATGTTTTCAGACAGTATTTTAATATATTTTGTCATTTTTGTTCTGCTTGTTGGAATTGGGAAGTGTCTCAGCGAGAGCTGCTTGAAATACAGGTGAGATATATGACGTACCATGCTGACTTACAGTGTTTCTGCTTTTTGCAGTATACTCCTGATCACGTAGCTGGGCCTGGAGCAGATACAGATCCCTCTCAAATAACCTTTCCTGGATGTGCTTGTCTCAAAACTCCCTGCCTCCCTGGTACTTGCTCCTGTCTCCGTCGTGAGAATAACTATGACGATCATTCATGCCTCAGAGATATAGGATCCGAAGCAAAGTGCACTGAGCCAGTTTTCGAATGCAATGTCCTGTGCCAGTGCAGCGAGCGCTGCAGGAACAGAGTGGTCCAGTGGGGTCTGCAGTTCCACCTCCAGGTGTTCAAGACGGATCACAAAGGCTGGGGACTTCGTACCCTGGACTTCATACCAAAAGGACGGTTTGTCTGTGAATATGCCGGTGAGGTGTTAGGAATCTCTGAAGTGCAGAGAAGAATTCAGTTACAAACAATACATGATTCGAATTACATTATAGCCATCAGGGAGCATGTCTGTAATGGGCAGGTAATGGAAACATTTGTGGATCCTGCCTCTATAGGAAATATTGGAAGATTCCTTAACCATTCTTGTGAGCCAAACCTGTTGATGATTCCTGTCCGAATCGACTCGATGGTACCAAAGTTGGCACTTTTTGCAGCCAGAGACATTCTGCCAGAAGAAGAACTCTCTTATGACTATTCAGGAAGATTTCTTAATCTAATGAATAGTGAAGACAAAGAAAGGTTAGATAACGGGAAATTAAGAAAACCTTGTTATTGTGGTGCCAGATCATGTGCTGCATTCCTGCCCTATGACAGCTCCCTGTACTGCCCCTCAGAAAAGCCAAACACGAGTGAGGAAGGAAGAGCACAGAAGAAATGTGTCTGGCCTCGCAGTGGAAGAGAATGAGAAGGATCCAAGCTTGTTGACTCAGCCCTTGCTTCCTGGGTTCCCTTCTTATAAGCAAGTTACCCTCGAGGTTGGTCCCTGCTCTCCAGAAAGCAGCTCACTCATCCCTTAGTCTATGGGAGCCCAGTGGTTGCCTGGTTGCGTAAGTTTAATTTGGGAATGTGGCATAGACTACAGATTGTCCAGCAACACTCTCTCCCTTCCTATCCGAATTCTCAGTTTTTAGCTGGGTATGTCACTATCGAGAACGTAGTAAGTACTCTACATGCAAACCTTCAAGTTGCAAACTGTCAAAGATGCAGACATGCATTCCATCAGCGTCAGGTGTGAGTGAAGCCGCAGCTTGCCCTCCATCTCCTATTGCTGACGATGCTTCAGCTCTACCATCATTCACCTCCTTTAGTCAGTAACTCGCCTTGCCTGTTCACTCAGCCAGCCCCTGTATGCCAGCTATTGTACTGCACTAATGTACTTTTCCAGGTACTGTACTGTAAGATTAAAAATGTTTTATTTTGTGTGTATGTTTGTTTTTTATGTATTTGTGTTAAAAGTATTATAAACCTACCACAGTACAGTACTATATAGTCAATTGTTTTAGTTGGGTGTGTGCTCAGTTATGTCCGACTCTTTGTGACCCCATGGACTGTAGCCCGCCAGGCTCCTCTGTCCATGGAATTTTCCAGGCAGGAATTCTGGAGTGGGTTGCCATTTCCTCCTCCAGGGGATCTTCCTGACCCAGGGATCAAACCTGAGTCTCCTGTGTCTCTTGGATTGGCAAACAGATTCTTTATCACTAACACCACCTGGGAAGCTCGTGTTAGTTAGGTACCTAGGCTAACTTTGTTGGACTCAATGAACAAATTGGACTTATTAACATGCTCTTGGAACAGAACTCATTCATATATTACTGTACTCATTCTTCCTAGTTAGATGTGTCTAAGGGACTATGTTGCAGTTAGTGGAATATGAGGGAAAATATGTCCTTAAGTTGAGACATCCTTCCCTTACCCACCTCTCTTTTCTTCTTGGCTGTAAGGTATACATGATAACTGGAGCTGGAGCATGCATCCTAGTCCCCTAAATGAAAAGGAAACCACACACAGCAAAGCAGCAACACTGAAGGAGTCTGGGGATGGTATATTGTGCAGTGCTCTGTACCAATCTTGATCTGACCCCTCTAGACTTTTAGGTGTGAAATAGTCTTTCCATCATTGATGCTACTGTTATTTTGAATTTTTCAGTACTAGCACCAAACCTAATCAATGATCCAAGGATGCTATGACTATATACCTAAGCCTTGCTTTACAATCCATTTTATCACTAATAAAGCTGATATTTTCATTTCTGTCTGACTCCTGCATTTTCTCATTTGTTGCTGAACAAATCAAGGAAAAGGTCATGATTGATTATCGCCTACTAAAACCCTAATGATCACCACCAACAATGAAAACTATAACCACGAGGATGACTTCCATGTGTATAACCAAAAGTCATAAAAGGAAACAAACTAAAAATTTTGCTATATACCATGGCTATACTGGAAAACGGCTGTGCGCCGTGGTCAAAAAATTAAAGATAAAATTTAATGACAACATAAAAAGAAGAATAAGGAAATGGTCAGAAGGAACATAAGTGGGTCACTGATTCTACAAATACCCTTTCCTTCTTCCCTCTGCTCCTTATCTATTGAATATCACTGCCTGTGTATAAGCAGTTAGGACATGAGCAGTATCTTCCACGTGATGTCTCTTCCAAAGACAGCTCAGCCTTGGAGTTTTTTGTACTCATACACAAGTGTATTCTTAGACAGCACATAGTCCTGGAAATCAGGTGGCGCTAGTGGGAAAGAATCCACCTGCCAATTCAGGTAGACATTAAGAGTCGGGGGTTCACATCCCTGGATCGGGAAGATCTCCTGGAGGAGGGCATAGCAACCCACTCCAGTATTCTTGCCTGGAGAATCCCATGGACAGAGGAGACTAGTGGGCTACAGTCCATGGGGTCACAAAGAGTCGGACATGACTGAGCACACGTGCACCTGGAAATCAGATTCCCAAAGTAAGAGTTAAGACTCTTTTGCATCTTTTATAGGCACTGAATTAACTGCATTTACTTAATTGCTATGTTCCTAAAAAAGCTGACACATACTTTTGAGAACAAATATTAAAAGATATACTTCTGTTTATTATAATATAAAAATATATAAAATGAAAGTTGCTCAATCATGTCTGACTCTCTGCTTTTTACCATTATAAATTACTATAAAATTAGAATTTTAAAAGGTGGTATGTATTCATGGAATTAAAACATAAAAATAGCTCTTATGTCAATTTCCACTGAATTCATTAAGAATGTGGAGATATGTACTTCAGAAATTGTTTTTGCCCAAAATAATAACATACTTGGAGAACACAACTTCATAAGTCTTTTTAAAATTATTTTTTAAAATTTCAAATTAACAATCACAAAATAATATTAGTGGCTAGTATGTTTTATTCTTGACTAAATGGAAAAGTTTGCCTTAATTGAAATGAATATTCAGAGATTATTTTACTCCCTCTTGTTTTCAATATTGAGCCCCAATACAGCCTAACTGAAACATAAGTCAGAAGTGGATTGAGTATACATCAACAGGAGCCTATCTTACATAGAATAGATGGTTTTATCTTAAATTCAGGAAGATCTCATTTAAAAGAGGTGAAAGTCTCCCCAACTTATTATCATTCCCTTGAGTGTCCAGAGTTTTCTTTGTGTCACACATTCCTTATTACTGCTCCGCCACTCTCCAGTGCGTGAGTGCTCAGCAAGTTACTGAACCTCTCTGAATTCCCTCTTCTGGATATAGCATTATTGAGAGGATCAAATAAGTTAACACTTGTAAAGGGTTTAAACAATAATGCAGCACTACCATAGCTATAATGAAAAAGGCAACTACGCATGTTGACAAGCATGTGGAGAAATTAGAACTTTCATATTTTGCTGGTAGAGTTGTAAAATTGCACAACTACTTTGTAAAGTCATTTGATTAGTTCCTTAAAACACTGTGCATAGAGTAACCACGTGTCCTAGTAACTCCATTCCTAGGTGTGGACCCAAGAGAAATGAAAACATGTCCCACAAAAACTTGTATGCAAACCTTCACAGTGGCATTATTTGTAATAGTCAAATAGTAGACACAACCCAAATGTCTACTGACTCATAAATGAATAAACAAAATGTGATATCCATATCACAGAGTATTCAGCTATAAAAAGGAATGAAGTGCTGACAATGCCACAACACAGTTAAATGCTGAAAATATGCTAAATGAAAGAAGCCAGACACAAAGAGCCACAAATTATATGATCCTATTTATATGAGATGTCCAGAATAATTCCATAAACACATTAAGTAGATTAATTTTTGCCAGGGGCTGGTGGAGAGAGAGGTATAGGAGGTGACTGGTAATGGGTTCAGAGTTTATTTTTAGGGTGAATATACGAAAAACCACTTTCAAGGGATGAGTATCATGTTATGTGAATTCTATCTCCTAGTGGCTCAGATGGTAAAGAATCTGCCTGCAATGCATGAGATACAGCTTTGATCTCTGGGTCGGGAAGATCCCCTGGAAAAGGGCATGGCAACCCACTCCAGTATTCTTGCCTGGGAAATTCCATGGACAGAGCAACCTGGCAGGCTACAGTCCATGGGGTCACAGAGTCGGACACAACTGAGCAACTAACACTTTCAAAGTTGTCATAAGAAAAAGAAAGAAGATATGGGTGCCTCTCACATGGAAACTGGTAACCTGTAACTCTGAACTCTAAGGAATAAGCACTCTCAGAACCCAGGGAAATGCTTCTCCACTTTCTTTATTCATGTCCTCAAAACAAAACATCTAATGTGATTTTTTTGTGGCCATCACCACTATCAGAGATAGACTCTGCTCACAAAGCAGCAAGATTTTAAACAGTAGGAGTACTTAGTTTGGTAAGAACATGGATAGATTAATTAATTTGTCAGATCCTTCCTCTCAACATGAATGCAATTCTTAAATAACAAAGTATGGTTTCCTTGTAGTGTTGCATATCAATCTTCTTGTTTCTCTTTCTCAGTTTGTCGTTCCAGTGGTTTGTGTGGTTTCTTACGAATTAGCACAGTATGCATTATAGTTGCACATGGAGGCAAATATTTTGTAATTCATACTACTTTTAAATTTGCAGATGTGTGTGTCTAGAAGTTTGATCTCGGTTCTTCACATTACATGGTTCTTCTCATTTTTCTCATTAAAGAGATACTTAAAATGACAGCGTAAGTGATAGCAGTTTATGTGACGAAGTCAACATCTTTTTCTACAATGATAATTCATCAGATATAATATCATTAAATGTTTGGACATGATAGGTAAATTTCATAATTTATTTTCAACTCTGTTTCAGCACAGTGAAGCTTTCTCAAACTTAATTTTAAAAAGACTATCAAAGAGCTACACTGACTCAAAAAAGATGTGTCTCATTTGGCATCACTGTTAACAGGACATCAACCATGTGAAAATCCTGTTTATAATAGCACAATTTATAATTTTACTGAAAGGAAGATAAGAAAAATTGATTCTTTAGAATAATTATGTAAAAAATTATGAATCACATAGGTCATTATTTTATCCATCCAAGCATTGCCAACTCAACTTGATGCCAGGAATGAACAAGGATAATTGAAAGTGAAAGTGAAAGCTGCTCAGTTGTGTCCGACCCTTTGGGACCCCATAGACTATATAGTCCATGGAATTCTCCAGGCCAGAATACTGCAGTGGGTAGCCTTTCCCTTCTCCAGGGGATCTTCCCAACCCAGGAATGGAACCCAGGTCTCCCACATTGCAGGTGGATTCTTTACCAGCTGAGCCACAAGGGAAGCCCAGGGATAATTAAATTTCATCATATATGATATTTTGCCAACTTCAGTCATATAAAAACCCGTAACTTTATACATGATGTCTATTCTTGTGGTTATGAAGACATTTTTGTCAAACTGGACTTATAAATTTTAAATATTTCGACATATTGCCAATGGTACTTCCACAAGCTATCCTGGCCTTGATGCTTATAAAGGAGGGAAGGAATTGGCTCCCCTGGCTAGGTTGTTATGGGACTCACAGAAAATAGTGTATTTATATAGGCTGTAAAGTACCATATAAATTTGGTAATCATTACAGGCATATTTCTGAGTTTACACTGTGCTACACCAAACCAAACACATGCATATTATATTAGCACAGTCAAGATTCATTTAGATTCCATATAATGGTAAGTCTCTCTTGGTGGTAAATGTTGTGGAAGTATTAGAATAAGTTCCCAAAGGAGATCTGTTAATCAATTAATTAAAAGAATATTTGTCTTTGATCATTTAATTACAGCCAAATTATGAAGAGTATGTGAAGAACATCCTTGGAGTTTACTTTTACTTTGAGGATAATTGCTTTACAATGTTGAGGTGGTCTCTGCCATACATCAGCATGAATCAGTCATAATCATATATAGATATCTCCTTCCTCTTGAAACTCCATCCCCACTCCATTCCACCCCTCTAGTTCATCATCCCTTTTACTTTATAATTATTTGGAATTTCCCTGAGATGATAAAAAGCCTTGCTCTCTTTGTATATATTGTTATTCAGTTAATGGCATTACTTTTTTCCTCACTGCCCAAAACTACAAGTCATCTGTGACTCTTCCTCCTCTTCCCCATAAATATCAGTCACCAAGTGCTATACATTTCCTGCCCTATGCATCTCTCAAATCTATTGTTTTGCCCCATTACTGTTGCATTCCAGGCATCCGTCATTTCTTCTCAGACACAGCCTGTCTGCCTCCAGCCTCACCATCCCCACAGGGCATCCTCTGCCTTCAAACCCTTCGATGACTTCTTATCACACTCAGGATAGAGCCCAAAGAGCTCAAAGTGACCAGATGGCCCCTGATTCCCTCTCCACCTCATCGCTCACTCATCTTTTTCTGAGGTCCAACTTGAAAAGCCATGCTCTCTCTTGTCCTCCCCTTCCGTTCTGGAAGAAGCTTAAAGTAGCAGGTTGCTTAACTTTACCTTCAGAGGGCACTAGAAGGTGTGTGTGATTTTACTTTAAGTTGTTCTTACCTTCAGAGGGCATTGGAAGTGTGTGTGTGTGTGTGTGTGTGTGTGTGTGTGTGTGTGTGATTTTACTTTAAATTGTTCTTACCTTTGCCTTTTTTGCAGAATACTCTGGACTGTCTTTTTGGATACTGTTGGTATTCTTATACTCCATCTCCCAGGCTACCTGTTTACAAGGCTCCCAGGCAGCTAAACAGGAGAGCCGCAATTCTATTTCCCTGTCTCTTCTTCCTTCCTTCCCTCCTACTCCTGTTTCGGTCTGTGCCTAGCCATCACTTTCATCAGTCTGCTGTCTCCCTGTCATTCATCTTCCTCCAACCACCTGCCCAGCCTTGTCCTCATTGCCAAGTCTCCATGGTTGAACTGGGAAAATATAAATTATCTGATGTACCTCAATACTATCCCTGCTGTGTACTTCAATTAGTCTTCTGGTTTAGACATATTCAATGCTCCCTGTATACAAGGGCAGCCAATTAAAAAGGGCTGAAGCCACTAATTCCAACCCCGCATGGCCCATGTCCTCTGCTCACCATGTGCCCCTCCGACCAGACCACCCTCCCCCCGCCCTCCACCCCAGACCACTCTGTCTTTTTCTAATCTACCGCTACCTCTAGGCATTTGTGCAGAGTAGGTAGATACAGCAAAGTGCTTCCAAACAAACCTGAAATGTATTTGCCTAGCCTGTATTAAACATAATTTAAAAGCAGAGACATTACTTTGCCAACAAAGGTCTGTCTAGTCAAGGCTATGGTTTTTCCAGTGGTCACGTATGGATGTGAAAGTTGGACTATGAAGAAAGCTGAGCACCGAAGAATTGATGCTTTTGAACTGTGGTGTTGGAGAAGACTCTTGAGAGTCCCTTGGACTGCAAGGAGATCCAACCAGTCCATCCTAAAGGAGATCAGTCCTGGGTGTTCTTTGGAAGGACTGATGCTGAGGCTGAAACTCCAACACTTTGGCCACCTCATGCGAAGAGCTGACTCATTGGAAAAGACCCTGATGCTGGGAGGGATTGGGGGCAGGAGGAGAAGGGGACGACAGAGGATGGGATGGCTAGATGGCTGACGGACGTGAGTCTGAGTGAACTCCGGGAGATGATGATGGACAGGGAGGCCTGGCATGCTGCAATTCATGGGCTCACAAGAGTCAGACACGACTGAGCGACTGAACCGAACTGAACTGAGCTGAATCCCCTCAATTAGAACTTCCATTTACCCTCACAGCAAAGTGGGTTTGTTTTTGTTGTTTATTTTGGAAGTGTCTGTCTCCTGTTTCTCCTGTCTTCCCCAACTCTTAAAAATAACTTCTTTCTCCTTTCCTTTCCAGTAACCAGTCTACCTCTTTCCCACTCCCCCAACTGTACACTCATTGCAATGCATTCTCACCTCCATCAAGCGTGGAAATTAAGGATGGTTCTGAGACTAATCTTTGATCTTTGGCAAACCCCAGACCCTCCCAGTACCCTACCTTTCTCTGCAGAAATCGCTCCCAAATTTTTGACTAGTTTACAACCATTCTGGCTACTAAATTGTTGATCTTTTTGGTTTAGTAAGAGGATTTTACGATCAACTAATATTTACTACCACAACCCTTCTGAAAGAGAAGGTGCAGGGAAGGTGGGGAGGGGCACATATAATCTCTTTCAAAATATCTCAGCAGTTCTTAAAATGAAATCAGTGTAGCTTTATAAACAACCTGACACTTGGTCCTACTTTTCTTCCCAAAGACGAGCACTTGGGAAGTAGTTCTGGCTGATCCACCCAGTCACCTAAACAATTCTGTTATTCAGTCATTCATTGATTCCTCAGAAATCAAGTTATCTAGTGTGTGCTGGGTGGCGTGAGGTCAAGTCCCTGAACTCATATTTAACTCAGCAAAAGTTTCCAAGCACCTACTATGCTACATTTTGGAGAAACAGAGACCAAAAGCAATCTTCATTCTCAAAGCATGTACAGTCCAATAAAAGAAAAAAATAAGAGTGAGAGGGTCTCAACTGAAAGATCTACATATTATGTCTATACCTCATAGGTCTTCAAAACACTTTAATTTGATGTGTGTGTGTGTGCAAATTTGACATTTGTATCAATTTCTCATTATGATACCAGACAGAAATAGGTTTTCTAAAATTTAGGAAACTTAAAAGGCTAAAGGCAAGGGAGACTTTTTGGCAACTATCATTTGAAATGGTTTAAAGTATAACAAGCATTCATTAGGCATTCGTTACTGGACAGCAATCCAGTGAAGTCACATTTTTTTCCCTTTTAAAGAAAACTTTTTTTTTTTACTAAGACACCTGTACTTTCACAGCTGGTTTGGTTAGACACCTTGTCCACCTACTCCATCACTGCCATAAAACATCTATGATGATAACAAATGTTATTCACACTTTTTTTTAATTAAGAGGAAACTGAGTTAGAATTCTCCAATTGCAGTTTTAGCTCATTTGTTTATAAACAGTGCCACTCTGAGGACATACAAAGCAGTAAGTAATCATTTATCCCTTATCACAAAGCCAATTTGATTATTAGAATCTTACAGACATTATGGGACATAAAAACTCCAAACCTCCACGTTCATATTGCAAAACCCACAGGCTCCAAGAGAGAAAGCACATGCCAAGGGTAACCAAAAAGCCACAAACCAACAAGGAGTTGCTAGCAGGCCAACTTTAGGTCCTCAATGCATATTTCAAAAACTGAGGTCATTTGGCTCTTTCTACATTTATAAACATTTATAAAAACACTTACTACATACCAGCTATCATTTTGGTGCTTCAGTATGGAAAGCCTTCTGTTGTTACTGTTTTTAAAAGCAAAAGCTACTGCTTAGTTTTGTTTTCCTGGCTTCGCCTCTGTGTTTACTTCACCAGGGACCCCAGTCACAGAATTCCAGAGGGAAGGGTCCCTCCTTGTGAAATGAGGGCTCTGCTATAGGTCTGTGCCAAGGCAGGTGCACACGTTTCCTCCCAACTGGTCTGTGTCATTCAGAAGGAAGCCAAAAAACAGAGCCTAAATCAGAAGCATTTATCAGCTGCCAATGTTTCCACCAAGATGGACACACGAGTGACTCCTTGGAGCAATGCTCCTTATCTACAGTCTCAGGCAGAATTTCCTGACAACAGTCACTACTCCTTTTCCCTACAGGAGAACTGATATACTTCAAGCCTTCATCTTACAGATAATGCAACTAAAGCTTACCTCTGGGGGTAAGCAGCCCCAGAGGTGAGAATGGGGATTTGAAAAAGTAAGTAATCCCAGGCCTCACTAGAGCCCTATTTACTCAGTCTTCTGGGACGAGGGCTCAGGAAAGTGCATTTGTGACAACTCCCGGGAGTACTTCTAACACAACAAGCCAGGCGTAGCATAGGGACCAGCTCTGAGGACATCAGATGGAGTAGGGAGATGGGGAATACAAAGCTGCTGAGACTCGATAACAGGCAAGGTTTCTTCAGGCTATGAGTTAAATTTTAAACTTTCAGGGGCCCCTAAGGTCTGAAGCATCCCAACCAAGCCATATATAGGAAAGGTCAGAATTAATAACTCAGAGACAGGGTCCAGATCACCAAACCACAAGGAGGAAAATAACACAGTAATTACAGGCAGTAAAGAGGTCACTGTGGATTGTGGGCAGGGGTAGGGAGTGGAAACAATTTACTCCTCAATACTGATTTCATTAACAGTGAATAACTTTTGCAGACTGGACTCATTTGCAATCATAAGTGGACCGATCACATAACCCGGGGTTATATTTCAGCCACAGAGAGTGAGGAATGCTGCAATGGTGAGGCCAGATGAAGACCTCAGTTTGATTTCACTCATCACCCTCTGACAACTAGGTCTGACTCCTACAGGAGAATTTTCCTACACTGAGCTACCTTGGTTGCTCTCAGATTCGTTGTAGGATTAAAAAAAAAGAAAAAAACTGTACTAAAAAGCTGCAGCTTCACTGTGTGTGAGAACACAGATTGCGACAGCCTTTCTGGAGGGCTGTCAATATCCATCAGAATTTAAAATAACCATAAGCTCTGATACAGGAGTTAAGACTCCTAGGAATTTATCCTACAGAATCTATCTGCACAAACTGACAGAGATATAAGTAGGCACAAGCTGTTTTATTGGGACATTTTTTAACAATAGAAACTGAAAATAATCCAAATATTCATCAATAAGGGAATGCTTAAATAAATTAAGTCAGCTATTTAAAAAGAGCTAGATCTATACAGTGCTTTCATGGGGCATGCAAAATATGTAAAACGAATAGCATTGATAATATGACTCCATTTTGTTTCATAAAAACCAAATATAAGTTGAATACATTGTGTATGATTTCTATGTGCCTCTATATATTGGGTTGGCCAAAAAGTTCGGTTGGGCATTTTCAAAAACCTGACTGACCTTTTTACCAACCTAATACATATTGATGATCACCTGTACTCAATGTCTACCAACAGACATATGTATGATATGTGTTTGTAAATGCATACAAAAAGTCTGGAAAGATAAACTTACTGTTCATAATAGTTACCTCCTAGCACAGATTTGGGAGAAGGCACTGGCACCCCACTCCAGTACTCTTGCCTGGAAAATCCCATGGATGGAGGAGCCTGGTAGGCTGTGGTCCATGGGGTCGCAAACAGTCGGACACGACTGAGCGACTTCACTTTCACGCACCGGAGAAGGAAATGGCAGCCCACTCCATTGTTCTTGCCTGGAGAATCCCAGGGACGGAGGAGCCTGGTAGG
Source organism: Budorcas taxicolor (assembly GCF_023091745.1). Taxonomy (NCBI): domain Eukaryota; kingdom Metazoa; phylum Chordata; class Mammalia; order Artiodactyla; family Bovidae; genus Budorcas; species Budorcas taxicolor. The sequence goes on from NC_068910.1 coordinate 38,556,201, forward strand.
CTGCCATCTATGGGGTCACACAGAGTTGGACACGACTGAAGCGACTTAGCAGCAGCAGCAGCACAGATTTGAGAGAAGACCAGAATTCATAGAATGAAGGACACTGCATGTTTTTCAGAGTCTCTAGTTTTACCCAATGCATTTTATTGCTCTTATAATAAAAAAAAAATAAAGGTTTTTCTAATGGAACTTGATGGACTTATTCAGTTCAGTTCAGTCGCTCAGTCGTGTCTGACTCTTTGCAACCCCATGAATCGCAGCACGCCAGGCCTCCCTGTCCATCACCAACTCCTGGCGTTCACTCAGACTCACGTCCATCGAGTCAGTGATGCCATCCAGCCATCTCATCCTCTGTCGTCCCCTTCTCCTCCTGCCCTCAATCCCTCCCAGCATCAGAGTCTCTTCCAATGAGTCAACTCTTTGCATGAGGTAGCCGACTTTTTAATAAGATACTTACTAATAAAGGCAGTAGAAGTTCAGAAACTAATCAGAGTAATAAGATGAGAGATCATTCTAAAACCCCTCCTCCCTTCCAAAGCTCTTTAAAAAGCACAAGACTGGATAGGACAAATGCTTCAGATAAATTTTTCCTATGAAATAAACATTTGCACATTCTTCTTTATCTTTTCCCGCTTGCCTCCCCAAATCCACAGTACCCCTCAATGAAAGGTTCTCCAACTTTAGGGATCATTTGTACAAAAACAGCAAAAACCAAAACCAATCTGGCCACTAGAGGGGGAACATTACATATACAACCATTTCAAGTTGCCATGGATGGAGGTACCAGGGCTGGCTCCAAAAGAGACCAACGCTAACAGCCCAGAAGCAGTAATCAACATGATTCACCCCTTGGCTTGCCTAATATATCCTGGAGCAAGAGTTTGTTAATAAATACAAAACTACAAATGTGAATGTGGTTTCCACATTAATGAGGTTTTTTTTTCCTCCCCACCAAACTGAATATTTACAAATGTTCTGGAACAGAAGAAAATGCTAAGTTGGAAGCTGTCCTGAAACCACATCTTAAGAAACAATACCCAGTTTTCAGTCCCTTGGCAGAGTTAGGGGTAGCGAGTAAGAAACCCACAAAGACCAGGGAATTGACTCTTATCAAAGAAGTCCTCCCATATACTTTTTCAGAGTGCTATTTAACAAGCATGGTGCAGGACCCTTTTCCTTTCGCTCTTCACACATGATCTCAGTCGTCTTATCAGCTGTGATTTTTTCATAAATTTGAGCTTGGTATGAATGAGCTGATAATGCACCCTTTGATCTTCATTATTTCCAGCAGATTAATGTTTCCCACACTCAGCCTTCTCCTACCTCACCCCTAAAAATTCGCTTTTTTATGGAAAGATAATCACTTTGTAAAAACAAGCAGCACACTTTGGGAAAGAAAAGGATGTGAAGAAACACATGTAGTCCTAACCTTGGAAGTCTCATTGCCGTATTGAAAATCATGTAAAGCTGGTAAAGATTTGCAAGCACCCTATACTGGGACTTCCCTGGTAGCTCAGCTGGTAAAGAATCCACCTGCAATGTGGCAGACCTGGGTTCAATCCCTAGGTTGGAAAGATCCCCTGGAGTAGGGCATGGCAACCCACTTGAATATTCTTGCCTGGAGAATCTCCATGGAGAGAGGAGCCTGGCAGGCTACAGTCTAGGGCGTTGCAGAGTCCGACATGACTAAGCACAGCACGGCACCCTATACTGACGTTTTTAACACTCCTGCCTTAATTCTACCTTTTCTAAAAGTATTTCCATTTAATCTTCAAAATCTGAAAAACAAACTGGTTAAGGAACTCGCCTAAAGTCACACATCAACCAACCAGCAAGAGAACAATTTAAACTGAGACAGTCTGGCTCCAGGGTCATTCTTAACTACTGTCATTTGTAACTACTAAGCCATTCCACCTCCTCTATCTTTGCCTTTTTTCTCCCTGAGGCTACCTTTTGCCCCAGTAATCTCCCCTCCTCAATCCACCCCTCCCCACCCCAAGCTTAATTTAAAACCACAGATCTAGTGATGTGGTAGAGAGAACTGAAGTCACAAAAATGGTGTGAGTCCTGGTCCTGCTTCATTCAGCTATGTCACCTGGATGCCTTGCAAACACCGAGTCCTAGCTTCCTAAGTGCACAGTGGGAATACTAACCAAAAATAACCAAAATAATTGCTTCTTCCCAAGATCATCTGCAGATCAAATTAGATCATATACATAAAACAACTGGCATAGTATCTGGCTAAGGAGTGCCTAAAACTATTGACTGGAAAACAAACCAGGCAAGAAGGTAGAACCGTCACAATCTACAGCACAATGAAGATGAATTCCACCAGGAGAAAGTCAGCTATTTCACAAAAGGAACACTGAGACCTTCCTCAACTGCTTATGAAACCACCACCATCGGAGGTGGCAGGCAGTTGGCAGGCAGGGTCCCAAGGCCACATCACCTTGGGCAGAGGCTGCAACAGTGGGGGAGCTTACACTGTGTGTACCTGATATTCCAAAGCCTGTCTGGGGAGTCCTATTGATATATCAGAGTGATTCTGACCACAAGGTGGTACAGGGCCGTCCACGCAGAACTGCCTCTCAGGAGCCAACTCCATTATCAGCATCTCTGTGGAAATGTGACAACCCATGGTGGGGCTACCTGCCTGTGCTCCTCCCCAAAGCCGCCTCCTTCTGACCCTTCCAGGGGGCTGCTTCAACTAAATCACTGGTGGGTCTTCATAGAGCCAGGGCAGCAAATTCTCCTCTGCATTTACTAGGTATCCCGGAATGAAGAGGAAGGAAGCGCTTCTTAACAGATTGTTTTACTTTCTCCTGCGGCCATTTACACTCAGTTCTTCTGGACTGTCCTCTGAAGAGATAGAGAAGGGCTGCTCATTATTCCCAAGACAGACTCGATCACCATCAGACCTCACTTTTCTCCTGGATCAGTAGCCTTTATATTTTTTGCTCTCAGGACCCCTTTGTGTGCAAAGTCACTTGAGTCATGTCCCACTCTTTGTGACCCTATGGAACATATCTCACCAGGCTCCTCTGTCCATGGGGATTCTCCAGGCAAGAATACTGGAGTGGGTTGCCATGCCCTCCTCCAGGGGATCTTCCTGACCCAGGGATGGAACTTGCATCTCATGTTTCCGCATTGGCAGGTGGGTTCTTTACCACTAGCACTACCCGGGAAGCCCCAGGATCCCTCACATGCCTATGACTGAAGACTGCAAACAGCTTTTGCTATTTGGGTCAGAGATAACATTTAGTACATTAAAAATTAAGACTGGAAACATTTTTAAACATAAAACTACACAAGCTCATATTCTATGAGCCATTAGGCTATACATCCTTAAATCTCTGGAAAAGCCCCCTGTACACTCATTAGACAATGAGATTAAAAAAGGCAAATCACATCTTAGTATTATTATGAAGATAGATTTGATTCAACTCCCTGAAACGGGTCCAGAGGCTGTGTTTCAAGAGTTGCTGTTCTCAAAACCTGTAACACCGATCCCTATAAACACTGTGAAACCCTAAACTGTTCTTTGAGCGTGGTTTTGAGTTTTAAAAAAAACTTATAAAGTTAAAACTTATAAACTTATAAGTTATAACTTAAAACTTATAAACTTATAACTTAAAACTTATAAACTTATAAGTTATAACTTAAAACTTATAAGTTATAACTTAAAACTTATAAAGTTAGAATCTACATCCTGGACCAATAATTTCAGAGAAGAATTAAGCAAGAAGAAATAATTTAAATGACTTAATAGAATTACCTAAACAACTATTCTCTAAAACTGGCATGTAAATTAACATTAAAGACACCACAGAAAACATTAACAGGCTGACCAGATTATTATGAGCCAACAGACCGCCCTCCCTTTTCTGTTTTCTTTCTAATTATTGCTATGCTAACAAATGACATTTTCATTGGTATTAAACCTGCCAGAGGTTCTTCGTGAGGTAGCTTGCAGAGGAAAAGCTTCAGAATTATACAATCTATGTAGCAATAAGCAGATCTAATATTTTTCCTTTAAAGAGAAGTTTGGGGAACAGATGGACCACACACTATCAGAATATTTTCAAATTCAAGTATTGGGTTGGCCAAAAACTTCATTCCAGTGTTTCCATAATATCATACTGAAAAACCTCAACAAACTTTTTTTGGCCAACCTAGAATTAACAGAAGTTTGGAGGTCATTCATGTCAGTTTTTTCCCTGTGTTTTAATATTTGAGATAGAGGTCAAGTTCTGCTTTTAAATTCATCCTCTTTGTTTTCTCCTTCTTGGCCCTCTGTTTTGCTCTCTGTTCTAAGCTGAAACCCAGGATTAACCAGGACAGTCCGGCAGTACCTTCCTGCTCCTCTGATCCTAACAATCATACTCACTAGAAACAAGTACCAGTAGTCAGGGAGTTTGGGATGGACATGTACACATGGCTATATTCCAAATGGATACCCAACAAGGACTTACTGTATAGCAGAGGGAACTTTACTCAGTGTTATGTGTCAGCCTGGATGGGAGGGGTGTTTGAAGGAGAACAGATACGTGTATATGTACGGCCCTTCACTGTTCACCTGAAACTACCAAAGCATTGTTATTGGGCTATACTCCAATACAAAATTAAAAGTTTAAGGTTTGAAAAAAGAAACAAGTACCCAGCAAGCATTTACCCAAGTAATTTCTACTAAACACTTTATTTTTGCATTATTTCATCTCTCCTCACAACCCCAAGAGGTAGGTGCTATTACCATTCCCATTTCACCTGAGAAGATGCTTCCTGCCTGAAGGTCGCAAGGTGAGTAGGTGGAGGGGCAAGGAAACGATCCCAGATAATCTGATTTTAGTGCTCTCTTCACACAATGCTAAGGGCTTTTTATTTTTATTTTCTTAAGACTTACTTTGATGTGGACCATTTTAAAGTATTTATTGAATTTGTTACAATATTGTTTCTGGTTTTTGTGGGGTTTTTTTAGCCATGAGGCATGAGGGATCTCAGCTCCCCAGCCAGGGACCAAACCTGCAGCCCCTGTATTGGAAGGCGAAGTCTTAACCACTGGACTGCCAGGGTGGTCCCTAAATTGCCTTTTAAAGATGATAATGGAGGAGAGGAAAAGGGCATCCTTCCATGTCATTTTACAGCCATTATGGAGAACAGTGCGGAGATTCCTTAAAAAATTGCAAATAGAACTACCTTATGACCCAGCAATCCCACTGCTGGGCATACACACTGAGGAAACCAGAATTGAAAGAGACACATGTACCCCAATGTTCATCGCAGCACTGTTTATAATAGCCAGGACATGGAAACAACCTAGATGTCCATCAGCAGATGAATGGATAAGAAAGCTGTGGTACATATACACAATGGAGTATTACTCAGCCATTAAAAAGAATTCATTTGAATCAGTTCTGATGAGATGGATGAAACTGGAGCCGATTATACAAAGTGAAGTAAGCCAGAAAGAAAAACACCAATACAGTATACTAACACATATATATGGAATTTAGAAAGATGGCAATGACGACCCTGTATGCAAGACAGCAAAAAAGACACAGATGTGTATAACGGACTTTTGGACTCAGAGGGAGAGGAAGAGGGTGGGATGATTTGGGAGAATGGCATTCTAACATGTATACTATCATGTAAGAATTGAATCGCCAGTCTATGTCTGACGCAGGATACAGGATGCTTGGGGCTGGTGCATGGGGATGACCCACAGAGATGTTATGGGGAGGGAAGTGGGAGGGGGGTTCATGTTTCGGAACGCATGTAAGAATTAAAGATTTTAAAATTAAAAAAATAAAAAACTTTAAAAAAATAAATAAATAAAAAATAAAAGTAAATAAATAAAATTTCATTTGACAAGTTCTCTGTCTGGAGCAGAGAAAAACTGTGGCCTTCAGAAAAGTAAATCACAAAAGGCCCCTCTTTACAGGCACCAGACTAAACGCAGGTGAACCTTTGAGCAGCACCACCTGACAAGGAAAGCTTATCTCTGGTCCCCTGATTGATTGTCAGCTGGTTTCACTTTCCCCGTAACTGTTGATTCAGAGCTACTAATGTTACCCCGATGAGGTGCCACACTGACATGCTAGAAAAGGGTTACTATGATCGGCCTTCCATTTCCTCAGCAAAGAAAACAAGGAATTTGTCAAGCATGGCCCAGACCCAGGCGTGGGACAGAACCCTACCCGACCTTCAATGACCCTGAAATGGAATCACCTTTTTTTCTGACAATGGTGACTAATTCCAAAGGTCCAACCAGCTTTCTCATAATGGTGACTTCGGGGTCAATTACCATTTGGGGGCAGATTAGAATCTGATCTGAAGCTGAAAAATTCCACCCCCTTGGTGCTAATCCCTCCAACTTTCCAATCCTAAATAGGGCAAGCTTCAGAAAAGGGCCTTTCTCATTTTACAGTCTACCTGAATATTATCTGTAATGATTCTTCTTAATCAAAAAATTAATTAAACTCCTGCTTTAATGGTCTAAACACAAGAGTCAGAGGAAGGAAGGAGTTCTGGCCTGCGGCCAGTGCTCCATCTGAGGCTCCTGGAGTTAATAATTTCCACGGTGTTTCAAGCACATCAAACCACCAAGGCCAGCTTTTCACTAATAGTATGACTGATTCTGGCAAAACCTATAAAAACAAGGCCTACTCGGGTAGTTTGTTTTACAGACAGTTAAATTTTAATAAATGAAACCAATAGTTAAGAAACTGACATTTCTTCTATTCTCTGATATTAGTCTGAACACTTATTAATAAGTGCCAAAGTTAATGAAAATGAATTGTTGATAGCACTGCTGAGATTGTCTGTGGCTGTTAGATGATTTTAGGTGGGGTGGGGTGGGGATGGAGGAGAGGGGCTTCCTAAGGCAGGGGTCCCCAACCTTAGGACCGCAGATCTGTTAGGAACTGGGCCACACAGCAGGAGGTGATCAGCGGTTGAGTGAGCAAAGCTTCATCTCTATTTACAGCTGTTCCCCATCACTTGCATTACCGCCTGAGCTCTACCTCCTGTCAGATCAGCAGCAGCATAATATGTGTTTAAATCATTCCAAAACCATCTCTGGCCCCTCACTTCCATCTGGGGAAAAACTGTCTTCCTCAAAACTGGTCCCTGTTGCCAAAAAGGTTTGGGACCACTGTCCTAAGACATTTCTAGATAAGATGATGACCTGGGGCAAACCACTGCCCTTTCTCACACTTGGACATTTCTAACTGGTATGTTACTTACTTGCTTGATCAGTCTTTTTTCAGAAAGAAATATACGAGATTCTTGTGCTGTGTGAAATGAATCAGCTTTTCATAATTTCAGTTGACAAGTGGCACCCCACAGGCTGAATCTGGGCACAGAAGTAATTTATTAGGTCCTACAGTATTTGTTTTTTTAAAAATCTGAATTAGTTGCCAATGTTAAAAACTCAGACTTCACATGAAAATGCATATAGTCAGGTACCCTCAGAAACTGGACGATCCAGCAAGTTTGGGCTCACATTGCTGTATGGCAGTCACAGGAGGGCAGAGCAGTGACAGCACATTAAGAATGGGCACCGCTCGGCCTGCTTCTCACCTGGCCCCTGTTCCCACAAGAGCCAGGCTCTGCACCTCCTGTGACTGCCTAATAGCCAGCCTGCAAGTTAACTCCCTGATGAGAAATACTGCCAACAGTAGGTAAGTATTTGTTAGAGAGGAGGAGGAAGAAATGCAAGCAAAATATCATTTTATAAAGAAAAAATAAATCCCATCCTAGTCTCTTGTATGAAATTCCTGAAGTCTCAGAACAGAAAACATCATATTTCCATGTTTTCTTCTCCCCCCAAAATACTCCTTTCATTAAGTCAACTACAGATTTTACCACATACAAAAATTCTATCTGTAGCTTGACAACATGATCTGTTTTGAAAAGGTGATCAGCAACAGGCCTAGAATCCAGTGGAAAACAGAATTAACCGACACATTAGCTTGGAGCTACTACCCCACACCATCCCAGCCCAAATCAACACTTACTAAAGCATATAGCATCTCTGAATCTTTCATTTCCTCTTTTCCTAAAGGGTCATACGGACAATAGGGATACTTTGTCAAAAAAAAAAAAAAAAGGTGGGGAGGGAGGGGCAAATGAAGAAAACACAGTGTCTACATTGATGCAGGTCTGTATTTCACTTTAAGTTGTAGGCAGAACCACACAGAGTTTGAGGCCTCTATGTAATTTGTTTTCCAATAAAGAAAAGCTGAAACTCCAGTACTTTGGCCACCTCATGCGAAGGGTTGACTCACTGGAAAAGACTCTGATGCTGGGAGGGATTGGGGGCAGGAGGAGAAGGGGACGACAGAGAATGAGATGGCTGGATGGCATCACCGACTTGACGGACGTGAGTCTGAGTGAACTCCGGGAGTTGGTGATGGACAGGGAGGCCTGGCGTGCTGCGATTCATGGGGTCGCAAAGAGTCGGACACAAATGAGCAACTGAACTGAACTGAAATAAAGAAATGCCACTCTTGATCACTACAACCATAGCTCCCCTTCACCTACCACTTTCTTACCATGTTTACAAAGCTTTAAAAAGAAGATAAGACTTGCTCCTAACTCAATCCCTCATGTATATCCCTGAAAACAAATTAAGGTTGTCCAGAATTCAGGACCAAAGCAGATTTGAGAACAAATCTTAAAATTGCCCTAAGCTTCAAAGGAGCAAAAAACTGAACTAGAAACACAGACCCAATATATGAACTCCTGAGGTTTTAGAAAAGGCAGAGGAACCAGAGATCAAATTGCCAATATCCGCTGGATCATGGAAAAAGCAAGAGAGTTCCAGAAAAACATCTATTTCTGCTTCATTGACTATGCCAAAGCCTTTGACTGTGTGGATCACAATAAACTGTGGAAAATTCTGAAAGACATGGGAATACCAGACCACCTGACCTGCCTCCTGAGAAATCTGTATGCAGGTCAGGAAGCAGCAGTTAGAACTAGACATGGAACAACAGACTGGTTCCAAATAGGAAAAGGAGTAGATCAAGGCTGTATATTGCCACCCTGCTTATTTAACTTCTATGCAGAGTACATCATGAGAAACACTGGAATGGAAGAAACACAAGCTGGAATCCAGATTGCCGGGAGAAATATCAATAACCTCAGATATGCAGATGATACCACCCTTATGGCAGAAAGTGAAGAGGAACTAAAAAGCCTCTTGAAAAGTAAAAGAGGAATGGATGGCTAACAAACACATGAAAAGATGCTCAACATCACTCATTATCAGAGAAATGCAAATCAAGACCACAATGAGGTACCACTTCACACCAGTCAGAATGGCTGCGATCCAAAAGTCTGCAAGCAATAAATGCTGGAGAGGGTGTGGAGAAAAGGGAACCCTCTTACACTGTTGGTGGGAATGCAAACTAGTACAGCCACTATGGAGAACAGTGTGGAGATTTCCTTAAAAAATTGCAAATAGAACTGCCTTATGACCCAGCAATCCCACTGCTGGCCATACACACCTAGGAAACCAGAATAGAAAGAGACACATGTACCCCAATGTTCATCGCAGCACTGTTTATAATAGCCAGGACATGGAAACAACCTAGATGTCCATCAGCAGATGAATGGATAAGAAAGCTGTGGTACATATACACAATGGAGTATTACACAGCCGTTAAAAAGAATACATTTGAATCAGTTCTAATGAGATGGATGAAACTGGAGCCGATTATACAAAGTGAAGTAAGCCAGAAAGAAAAACACCAATACAGTATACTAACACATATATATGGAATTTAGAAAGATAGTAATGATGAACCTGTATGCGAGACAGCAAAAGAGACACAGATGTGTAGACTGGACTTTTGGACTCTGAGGGAGAGGGAGAGGGTAGGATGATTTGGGAGAATGGCATTGAAACATGTATACTATCATGTAAGAAACGAATCACCAGTCTATGTTCGATGCAGGATACAGGATGCTTGGGGCTGGTGCATAGGGATGATCCAGAGAGATGATATGGGGTGGGAGGTGGGACGGGGGTTTCATGTTTGGGAACTCATGTACACCCGTGGCGGATTCATGTCAATGTATGGCAAAACCAATACAGTATTGTAAAGTAAAATAAAGTAAAAATAAAAATTTAAATTTAAAAACAAAAAAAAGAAAGCAAAAGAGAAGAGTGAAAAAGTTGGCTTAAAGCTCAACATACAGAAAACGAAGATCATGGCATCCAGTCCCATCACTCCATGGGAAATAGATGGGGAAACAGTGGAAACAGCATCAGACTTTATTTTTCAGGGCTCCAAAATCACTGCAGATGGTGATTGCAGCCATGAAATTAAAAGACGCTTACTCCTTGGAAGAAAAGTTATGACCAACCTAGATAGCATATTCAAAAGCAGAGACATTACTTTGCCAACTAAGGTCCATCTAGTCAAGGCTATGGTTTTTCCAGTAGTCATGTATGGATGTGAGAGTTGGACTGTGAAGAAGGCTGAGTGCCGAAGAATTGATGCTTTTGAACTGTGGTGTTGGAGAAGACTCTTGAGAGTCCCTTGGACTGCAAGGAGATCCAACCAGTCCATTCTGAAGGAGATCAGCCCTGGGATTTCTTTGGAGGGAATGATGCTAAAGCTGAAACTCCAGTACTTTGGCCACCTCATGCGAAGAGTTGACTCATTGGAAAAGACTCTGATGCTGGGAGGGATTGGGGGCAGGAGGAGAAGGGGATGACAGAGGATGAGATGGCTGGATGGCATCACGGACTCAATGGACATGAGTCTAAGTGAACGCCAGGAGTTGGTGATGGACAGGGAGGCCTGGCGTGCTGTGATTCATGGGGTCGCAGAGTTGGACACAACTGAGCGACTGAACTGAACGGAACTGAACTGAGAAAAAAAAAAAAAGCAGAATTTTCAATACTGGTATTGACATGTTAGCCAAGCAGTCTGCTCTGCAACCTTGAATATTTCTTAGAAGCAGAAATAACTCTTCAGTGACTAGTAAACAGAAATTGGAAGATGGTAGACTGTAAAAGTCATGTTGGGGTGTGTGTTATTTGAAATGTGTTTTGAAACAATTGGGATAAACTTTTTTGCAATTTAATAGAAAACTAAAGCAGTATATGAAGATCTCAAAAAAAAATAATTTTTTAATCCAATGGAAGCACAAGTAGTGGTTTATTTAGTGGCTTCAAAATTGCTAAAATTTGCCCTATGCTAATTCAACTCTGAAAATCTGACAGTTCAAAAGAAGATTCTACAAAAATACTGCTTCCCCTACCCCCACCAATCTTAAAAAGACTGATGGAGAAGTGTAAACCACAATCAGATCTTTACTTCTGACATAAGTGGTCTGTTAAAAGAGCAAATGCCAGACATCCCTGGTAGTCCAGTGGTTGAGAGTCCACCTGCCAATGCTGGAGTCCATATGCCAAGGGGCAACTGAGCCAGTTCACCACAACTACTGAGTCCATGAGCCGCAACTACTGAACTGGCACGCCCTAGAGCCTGTGCTCTAGCAGTGAGAGAAGCCACTGCAATGAGAAGCCCCGCCTACCACAACAAAGAGGAGGCTCCACTCACCGCAGCTAGAGAAAGACCGAGTACAGCAATGAAGACCCAGCGCAGTAAAAAAGAAAAATAAATGATAATAATTTTTAAAAGTAAATGTGATTAAAAATTTACATCTTGGAGAATAAAGATGGAGGAACCCCACAGCTTAAGGCTGCAAAGGACTGATGGGTTGTGATGCTGCCTACAGATGTGAGTGCAAGTTTAACTGATAGTTACAGGATAGTTACTATTTCTGTTAGTGCTCTGGTTACAAGGTTCCTTAAGATTAGAGTTGTCTGCCCCACCTTTATTTTTCCCTTTCACTCCCTATTTTTCACATGCGATTTTGCAGAAGGTGAGGCATTTCAGGAACACATATATGGAATTAAAGCTGCAGTTATTATACTACAATCTTGGTCTGTTTATAAATCAACATGCAATTTTATAATGCATAGTGGTCATGGCTGTCTGTAGTCTGGTGCAGCTGGTAACTTGGAGTGGTGGGTGAAAGTCAGAATATGGAAGTGGATAGCCTGTCCCTTCTCAAGGGGATCGTCCCGACCCAGGAATCAAACCGGGGTCTCCTGCATTGCAGGTGAATTCTTTACCAACTGAGCTATCAGGGAAGCCTTAGTAACTTGAAGTGTGGTTCTTAAATGAAGGATTTGTTAGGATTTTGTTTTAATGCTTTCTAACATTCTGCTACTGCTAAAAATGCAATTCTAAAGACTAAGCCAAAACACACCTCAAAATATTTATGCCATATAACATTAATTACCAAGAGAAGAATCTAAAATATACACACTAAAAGTATAACCATGTGAAAAATCCAAGCAGGTGGGAGGTAATAAGTAAAAACAAAAACTGTGCTTGACTAGTGGTGACTTCAAGAATAAAATACCTTATTTCCTCTATTAGCTTTTTTGATGAAGCAAATGCTTTTTGTTTGTTTTGCCTGAATTAATCATCACTTGATGAAAGTCTGTAAAGAAACATTTTATATCCACAAAGCAACAGATTAACAAATGTGGACAAACACCCCAGCAACATGACTATTTTTCAAGATAAACGTTTTAACATTAAGAGGCTAGGCACAGAAGTCGCAGTCAGGAGTTGGCTGAACCCTTCAGAATATTATTTGACTTAGTTTTTGAATAACCAACCTCAAGATGAGCCTTTCCTTTCAAACAATAGACCAGAAATGAATTTGAGGTCTTCTAAGAATGGGGAATCAGGCTGGGATCATGATGACAGAGATATCTGGTTGGAAGCCATCGCTGTGAAACAAGGCGCTTTCCCTGCCTGTGAAGCACCTGTCAGTTTTTACAGGATGGAGTCACTGTACTTTGGAGTCAAAGTCACTTGACTTTGTCTCATCTACTGAGGATGAAGAAGCAAGGTCATAATGAGATTCCTGGCAGAACAGCCTTGTGTTTTGGAATAAACACTCCCACAAATTATTCCCATATCAAAGTTATCAAGCAGCTAATCGATGTGAAAGTTTTCTAGCAAACAAAACACATGCATATCTAAAAGACTTTTTACATTAAAAAACACGTACATCTCACATCGCACAAAGTCATTTTTTAAAAAGAAGACATTAATAGAGTGAAATAGAAAAGGAACCAACAAGAGGGAAGGCTGATTTAGCAGATACCAGTTTATTCGACATAGTGCATGATCCAAAGCATGGGATACTCCACAGACAACAGGATTTCCTACCTCCCTATTACAAAATACTGGATACCTTGAATATAGTTGATTCAAGGTTCCTGCTCCTTTTCTCCTACATCTAGAATTAAACAGGTTTCTCTGTGTAACACACAGTTCACATTCACCGAAGGCTTTGGGGAGAGGGGGAAAATAGGGCTTACAGCTGCCCCCCAAACCAAAGGCACTTAATGTTAAAAGATAAAGCACAGTAGAGTCACCCCACAGACATTCCTGCATGTTCCGATGGCTGAACTTGAGCGCGCCATCGCTGGCCCAAGTGGGATTTGTCATAACAATGTAAAGACACTGATTTCCTTGAAAAAGCAAAGTGCGGTATGAATATAAAGACTCATCCCCACCACCCCACCCTATTCTTTTCTGAAAATAATACATAAGAGAACAACTATTTTACATGACTAATATCACCCGAGGTTCACACATGGGGAAAAAATAGCTAAAAAATCATCTGTCATAAATTCTCACTATGAAATCACAATAGAATCTGATATATCCAGAGGATCTGCGAGTTGGCAGTGAGCCTCAGACATCACGCTGTGCAGATGAACTCACTGGACAGATGAACTCACTGAGGCCCTAGAAGGTCAACACTGGGACCCTGGGGTCTATCCCCATGGGCAGACCCTGGGTAGAACACAGGACCCTGAAGCCTAGCTCAGGATGCCCTCCACCTCCTTCCTCTTTAAAACACTCTCAAAAGTAACACATGAAACACATCACACAATAAAGCGCACGTGCCGATGCAGGTCAGCGATTTGGTCTCGCCATTCGGTTCCTTTGGCCACTGGGCAGGCATGTAACCCACCTTGGGGTGGGAATTCTTCACACCAGGTTGTTCAGCCTTCTGAGGGAAGCCGTGTGCAGAGTAGACACGACTGCTCGGATTCGGGAAGGCTCTTTTTGGCTCTTAGCCCATGGTGGGCAGGTGGTCAGCTGCACAACGGAATCCCAGATTCGAAGCGGAGCTGTCGGGTGTGTTCTGGCTTCGAGCAGCACAGCGATACCTGTAGCAGTAAGACTTTGCAGAGAGAACCAGACAGGTGAGTGCTCTTGGACTCTCGATTGAAGGCTCTCAACTGTCAGATTCATGTGGTAACCAACTACCAGCTATGGAGAGTTATGCCAACTTGTAAACAGTGCCTCCCCTATAGGCACCCACCCCATGCATATGGAATATGTAGGTTTCAAAAAAGGTACCACATTTAGAGTTCACCAATGTCCTTTACATTATAAACTTGACACAGATATAATACAAAGATGTTGCTGTCAACATTACTTAGAATAGTCAAAAACCATGAAACAAGTACTGGTTACTTAAGTTGGGCCACATCCAGAAGTTGGACTAGTAAGTAGCCACTCAAGGCATGTTTTCATGGAACATTTAATGACACAGGAATGTCTCAGGATACAATGTTAAATGAAAAAGTTAGGATACGAAACCATATATGTAGTGTGATCTCAACCTAGATCATCATGTATGCCAAAGAAAAACAGATCGAAAGATTCAAAATGCACCAGAATCTGAATGGTGTCTGTGTGAGTCACTCAGTCGTGTCTGACTCTTTGAGACTCCATGGAATGTAGCCTGCCAGGCTTCTCTGTCCATGGGATTCTCTAGGCAAGAATACTGGAGTGGGTTATCATTTCCTTCTCCAGCGGTTCTTCTCAACCCAGGAATCGAACCTGGGTCTCCTGCCTTACAGGCAGGTTCTTTACTGACTGAACTATGAGGGAAACCCTCAGGCAGTGGAGTTTCAAATTTCTGATAAGTACTACTTTAATAATTTGAAAAGTTATCTTTACATTTAGAATAGTATTTGCCATGAAACCAAGTAATAAAGCTAAATGGCAATTGAGACAATATTAATTAAGAACAACATTAAGATACAACTTAATATACAGCAAGTTGGCAAAAATTAAATTGCAAACCCAGGAACATCAAGAGTAGGAAACGCTGTGAAAAACACTTTTTTCTTAATACATTGCTTTTGGTGTTTAAATCACAATAATTCATAAAGCTATATATTTTTGTGTGGGGATTTGTTTTGTATTGTTTTATAAGCACAGACTATGATATATATATACAAACATAGACATCAAGTTCTCCAACCAAAGTTCAAGTCACCTTCATCACATATTTTTATTCACATTTGATTATAATAGCACAGAGGAACTAAATGAGTTACCCTAGATGACACATTTGTTCAAAGAAGTAGAATTCAAACCCAGATCTAACTGTGGCATGCTTGCTTCCCTAGCAAGATGGAAAGGTATATCACATCTCATGCTTCTTTCCCACCCCTGATAAATTCTCCTGCATGTGCACAGATACTCACAAATAAGAGAGTCTAACTTATTCCTGGCCACCTACTAGATATTCAGTGAATAACCAAAAGATGAGTTGATTTAAACACTTCAAAAGCTTCCATATTCCAAAAATAACCATGCCAGGAACTCTTAGGTCCTAAGATTATGCTTTAATCCAAAATAACAGAGAACGAAAATAAACTAGGTACCCAATGTTTGAAAAGCATCAACTCTGAGTGAACCCTGTGAAATTAAAGTCCCTGCTGCTGGTTAAAGAAACTGAGCAAAGAATCATTTAGTGTATACTCTGGAATTCATGAAGGAGAGATAATTTGTGGAGGGGAAAATAGGTCAGCATGATAAAAGTCGTCCCCCCCCCCCTTAATTCTTATTATTCTCCTTTCTCTCACAAAAGTTGAATGTTTCTAATCTTCATAAAAATTATCTCTAAAAGCTGACAAAGAAATTGGAACCCTTCGCTGGAGCACTTCTACCATAGAAAGAAAAAAACAAAAGACATGCTTTTCTTTTACAGATAGTGAAACAATAGCAACCAATTTTCTCATTTTCCCCACCACCAGCGAGGAATATAACACTATTACCAATATTCAGGCAGGCAGAGGGACAATGAATAAAAAGTATGCTTGAAATAATGAAAAAGTTGATGGCATCTGCTACGACCTGTGACTGGGATGCAATGGCAGCTCCAAACTGGCTAGAGGTGACCATGCAGGAAGACACAGCAGAAGCTCTGCTATATGCAGGCCTTACTCTTCGGGCTGCTGTGAAGCAAAGTGCTTTGGCATTTCTAGAATCAAGGTCCTGTGGATAATGCAGGGCCCCATGCTACCACTGTCTGTGGTGGCTTCCACACTGAAGCAAGAATGCAGTTCAGGGGGAGGCAGGCAGTCAAGTAGGGACAGTCATGTTCCAAAACTGTACCACATATGACAAAAAAAAAAAAAAACAGTCAAGTGTTTCCTGACTGCCTTCAGCGTACACTGTCTGGCTGGAGCTCACAGGCTGGTTGAGGAAACAATGATTACACGTCAAAAAGGCAAAACAGCCTGGGGTTAAAAGAATCTGGGGCTATTGCTAATTCAGGGGAAGAAATGGTGGCTTGTGGATGTCTACGTTTTTAGGAATGATTTTTGGAAGGCAGAACTTGGTCAGAGTGGGACTTATCTAAGGTCTTCTGACTGGGGCTTCCCAAGTGGCTCAGTGATAAAGGACCTGCCTGCCAACATAGGAGAGGCAGGTTCGATCCCTGAGTCAGGAAGATCCCTTGGAGAAGGAAATGGCAATTCACTCCAGTATTCTTGCCTTGTAAATCCCATGGACAGAGGAGCCTGGCAGGCTATAGTCCATGGGTCGCCATGACTTAGCGACTAAATAATAACAACTTCTGACTTGAGGATATAGAGAATACCTGGAGAACTGACTTAAATATCTTTTTCCAGGTCACAAAAACAGAGATTCCGATTCAGTAAGACTGGTCTGGGGTCCAAGAATCTGCATTTCTAACCAGCCTGTAGGTGCTGCTCATGCTATCAGCCCATGAGCTACAGATCAAGTAGCACAGATTTACAGGACTTAGAAAGGAGGAAAGAAGGTGTGTTAAGTGGAGAAAACAATGATGTCAGAGGCATGAAAATGGAAAAATTCAGGTAAGTGAAGAGAACACCAAAGCCATAGGCTGATGGCATCAAAGCACAGTTTATTTATTCATTAAATATTTGACAGTTTACCACACGCTAGATGCTGCTATTCTAGGCAAGAGGGATACAATGCAGAACAAGACAGTTCAGTTCAGTTCAGTTCAATCGCTCAGTCATGTCTGACTCTTTGCAACCTCATAGACTACAGCACGCTAGGCTTCCCTGTTCATCACCAACTCCTGGAGTTTCCAACCATCTCATCCTCTGTTGTCCCTTTCCCCTCCTGCCCCCAATCCCTCCCAGCAGCAGGGTCTTTTCAAATGAGTTAGCTCTTTGCATCAGGTGGCCAAAGTATTGGAGTTTCAGCTTCAACATCAGTCTTTCCAATGAACACTCAGGACTGATCTCTTTTAGGATGGACTGGTTGGATCTTCTTGCAGTCCAAGGCACTCTCAAGAGTATTCTCCAACACCACAGTTCAAAAGCATCAATTCTTCAGCACTCAGCTTTCTGCACAGTTCAGCTCTCACAATCAAACATGACTACTGGAAAAACCATAGCCTTGAGTAGGCAGACCTTTGTTGGCAAAGTAATGTCTCTGCTTTTTAACATGCTGTCTAGGTTGGTCACAACTTTCCTTTCAAGGAGTAAGCGTCTTTTAATTTCATGGCTGCAGTCACCATCTGTGGTGATTTTGGTGCCCCCCAAAAAGTCTGTCACTGTTTCCCCATCTATTTGCTGTGAAGTGATGGGACCAGACGCCATGATCTTAGTTTTCTGAATGAATGTTGAGGTTAAGCCAACTTTTTCACTCTCCTCTTTCACTTTCATCAAGAGGCTCTTTAGTTCTTCTTCACTTTCTGCCATAAGGATGGTGTCATCTGCATATCTGAGGTTATTGATATTTCTCCCAGAAATCTTGATTACGGCTTGTGCTTCATTCAGCCCAGCATTTCTCATGATGTACTCTGCATATACGTTAAATAAGCACGGTGACAATAAACAGCCTTGACATACTCCTTTTCCTATTTGGAACCAGTCTGTTCCATGTCCAGTCCTAACTGTTGCTTCCTGACCTGAATACAGATTTCTCAAGAGGCAGGTCAGGTGGTCTGGTATTCCTAACTCTTTCAGAATTTTCCAGTTTATTGTGATCCACACAGTCAAAGGCTTTGGCATAGTCAATAAAGCAGAAATAGATGCTTTTCTGGAACTCTCCTGCTTTTTCGATGATCTAGCAGATGTTAACAATTTGATCTCTGGGTCTTCTGCTTTTTCTAAACCCAGTTTGGACATATGGAAGTTCATGGTTCATGTACTGTTGAAGCCTGGCTTGGAGAATTTTGAGCATTACTTTGCCAGCATGGGAGATGAGTGCAATTGTGTGGTAGTTTGAGCATTCTTTGGCATTGCCTTTCTTAGGGACTGGAATGGAAACTGACCTTTTCCAGTCCTGTGGCCATGCTGAGTTTTCCAGATTTGCTGACATATTGAGGGCAGTACTTTCACAGCATCATCGTTTAGGATCTGAAATAGCTCAACTGGAATTCCATCACCTCCACTAGCTTTGTTCATAGTGATGCTAAGGCCCACTTGACTTCACATTCCAGGATGTCTGGCTCTAGGTGAATGACCACACCATCGTGGTTATCTGGGTTATGAAGATCTTTTTTGTATAGTTCTTCTGTGTATTCTTGCCACCTCTTCTTAATATCTTCTGCTTCTGTTAGGTCCCTACCATTTCTGTCTTTATTGAGCCCACCTTTGCATGAAATGTTCCCCTAGTATCTCTAATTTTCTTGAAGAGATCTCTAGTCTTTCCCATTCTGTTGTTTTCCTCTATTTCTTTGCGTTGATCACCGAGGAAGGCTTTCCTATCTCTCCTTGCTATTCTCTGGAACTCTGCATTCAAATGGGTATATCTTTCCTTTTCTCCTTTGCTTTGGCTTCTCTTCTTTTCACAGCTATTTGTAAGGCCTCCTCAGACAGCCATTTTGCTTTTTTGCATTTCTTTTTCTTGGGGATAGTCTTGCTTCCTGTCTCCTGTGCAATGTCACAAACCTCTGTCCATAATTCTTCAGACACTCTGTCTATCAGATCTAGGCCCTTAAATCAATTTCTCACTTCCACTGTATAATTGTTAGGGATTTGATTTAGGTCATACCTGAATGGTCCAGTGGTTTTCCCTACTTTCTTCAATTTAAGTCTGAATTTGGCAATAACGAGTTCATGATCTGAGCCACAGTCAGCTCCCAGTCTTCTTTTTGCTGACTGTAGAGAGCCTCTCCATCTTTGGATGCAAAGAATATAATCAATCTGATTTTGGTATTGACCATCTGGTGTAGAGTCTTCTCTTGTGTTGTTGGAAGACAGTGTTTGCTATGACCACTGCATTCTCTTGGCAGAACTCTGTTAGCCTTTTCCCTGCTTCATTCTGTACTCCAAGGCCAAATTTGCCTGTTACTCCAGGTAGGTCTTGACTTCCTACTTTTGCATTCCAGTCCCCTATAATGAAAAGGACATCTTTTGGGGATGTTAATTCTAGAAGGTCTTGTGGGTCTTCATTAGAACTGTTCAACTTCAGCTTCTTCAGCATTACTGTTCGGGGCACAGTCTTGGTTTACCATTAATATTAAATGGTTGTCCTTGGAAACAATCAGAGATCATTCTGTCATTTTTGAGATTGCATCCAAGTATTGCATTTCAGACTCTTTTGTTTACTATGAGGGCTACTCCATTTCTTCTAAGGGATTCTTGCCCAGAGTAGTAGACATAATGGTCATCTGCATTAAATTCACCCATTCCAGTCCATTTTAGTTTGCTGATTCCTAGAAAGTCCATGTTCACTCTTGCCACCTCCTGTTTGATCACTTCCAATTTGCCTTGATTCCAGGACCTAGCATTCCAGGTTCCTATGCAGTATTGCTCTTTACAGCATCAGACCTTGCTTCCATCACCAGTCACATCCACACCTGGGTGTTGTTTTTGCTTTGGCTCCGTCTCTTCATTCTATCTGGAGTTATTTTTCCACTGATCTCCAGTAACATACTGGGCACCTCCCGACCTGGGGAGTTTATCTTTCAGTGTCCTATCTTTTTGCCTTTTCATACTTTTCATGGAGTTCTCAAGGCAGGAATACTAAAGTGGTTTTCAATTTCCTTCTACAGTAGACCACATTTTGTCAGAACTCTCCATCATGACCCATCCGTCTTGGGCGGCCCTACATGGCACGGCCCATAGTTTCACTGAGTTAGACAAGGTTGTGGTCCATGTGATTAGATTGGTTAGTTTTCTGTGACTGTGGTTTTCAGTCTGTCTGCCCTCTGATGGAGAAGGATAGAGGCTTATTATGGAAGCTTCCTGATGGGATAGACTGACTGAAGGGGATATTGGGTCTTGTTTTGATGGGCAGGGCCATGCTCAGTAAATCTTTAATCCAATTTTCTGTTGATAATGTACCTGTTATCATGAAGCTGACTTATATTCAACAGAGAGTAAATAGTCAGACAATAAATAAATCGATAAATTCAAGAGTGTTTCTGGCAGCAGTCAGCTTGGAAGAAAGTTAAATAGGGAAAGAGGACTAGGCATGACTGGATGCTACTTAGATAAGGTGGCCTGAGAAGGTCCCTCTGAGGAGGCGCAATGGGAGCTGAGCTGCCTAGAGATTTACAGAATGAGAATTCCAATGACTGGTACAGAAAGGAAAAATGATAAAAAGCAGGAAGCATGGGTGGATAAATAGGATGGAGCTACTTTAAAGGCAGTCTTCTCACCAGAAAGAGGAGGTTGGGCTTGACACAGATGGGAACTGTGACAAACATTTTGCTGAAATACTCGCCCAAAAAGGCAAAATTCAAGACTCATTAGCTATTTAAACTTGGACTTCCCTGGTGGCTCAGATGGTAAAGCATCTGTCTACAATTCGGGAGACCTGGGTTCGATCCCTGGGTCGGGAAGATCCCTTGGAGAAGGAAATGGCAATCCACTCCAGTACTATTGCCTGGAAAATCCTATGGACAGAGGAGCCTGGTAGTCTACAGTCCATGGGGTCGCAAAGAGTCGGACACGCTTTTCTAAATCTGCTCCATTTAAATCAGCAGCATCTGCTGCTGCTGCTAAGTCGCTTCAGTCGTGTCCGACTCTGTGAGACCCCACAGACGGAAGCCCATCAGGCTCCCCCGTCCCTGGGATTCTCCAGGCAAGAACACTAGAGTGGGTTGCCATTTCCTTCTCCAATGCATGACAGTAAAAAGTGAAAGTGAAGTCGCTCAGTTGTGTCCAACTCTTAGCGACCCCATGGACTGCAGCCTACCAGGCTCCTCTGTCCATGGGATTTTCCAGGCAAGAGTACTAGAGTGGGTTGACACTGCCTTCTCCAAAATGGGTCTACTACAAAATGGGTCTACATGGGATAATGTCAAAATGCTTCATCCTATCTTTACATGAAAAAGTTAAATGGTAGACGTGGAGATTATTTTAACTGTTACTTTATAATGAACCCAATGCTCTTAATTAAAGGAACTCACTTTGCCTGTCTTATCTGACTTCTTTGGCTTAACCCACTTCCTAACTAAAACAAAAGCACTCATTAGCTTTCCTGTAGGCCTTAGATATCTTATGTTGTAAAGATGATAATTCTCTTGCCAGCATCTGAACAGTTATGCATTTGCTGGGCTTCCCTGGTGGCTCAAATGGTAAAGAATCTGCCTGCAATGCAAGAGACCCGGATTCAACTCCTGGGTCGGGGAGATTCCCTGGAGACGGGAATGGCAACGCACTCCAGCATTCTTGCTTGGAAAATTCCATGGATAGAGGAACTGGCAGGCTACAGTCCATGGGGTCACAAGGAGCAGGATTGAGCGACTTCTACTTTACTTTTTGGGCTCCTCCAGTGACTCAGCGGTCAAGAATCCACCTGCAATGCAGGAGGCACAGGAGACACGGGTTAAATCCCTGGGTTGGGAAGATGCCCTGGAGAAGGGCATGGCAATCCACACCAGTATTCTTGCCTGAAGAATCCCTTGGACCAAGGAGCCTGGTGAGCTACAGTCCACAGGGCTGCAAAGAACTGGACATGACTGCAACAACTTAGCATGCATGCATTTGCTACATAAATAGGAAAATTATTTGCTATATAAATGGGAAAGGTGAGGCACTATCTCTGGTGACAAGCGTTAAGGTTAGGGTTAGGATTAGGTCTTTGTTGAATGGCACAGTTCTATATGCAACCTATCCCTCAGATTATATAACAAATTACTTTAAAATTAGGTGTTCATATGCCACAAAATACAGGCTGTAGCAACGTTAACAAAATGTGCCTGCCTGGAACACTGTGGTCGGAAAAGATGCTTATGGTGTATAAGAGATTTTGCTTATAGCCATACTTGAAGACCTTGGTACATACAGCATAATTCCATTTGGGGAAGAAAAATTAAAACTGCACCAAAAAATTGAGTAGAATACTATCAATATATTCTTTAGAAAGCAAGGTAGATTATTTTTTCATTTTTATGTTTATTATTTATTTTCTAATTTTTATAGAATGAAAATGTTTTGCTTATATAACAAAAAAAAAGCTTAAAATAAGTGATAAAAAGAGCTACTCTTCCACTGGATCACAGCAATACCTAAACTCTTCCATTTACCTAAATGATAACGAAGTAAACCCTAAAAAGCAAGTCTCACTACAAGTTACTGTTGAAAAGGTCAGGACGATCACATGAGAAAACACTCAATTCACAATATCATTGCATTTTAAATGTACTCATTCACTCAGCAAACACTTATTAATATAAGTACTTCATTGTAAATTCCAGTAATGGACAACTAATGAAATACATAATCAAAGAGGAAAATGGCCTGATTTTATATGTCCTCATTGCTCTTTCTTTCTTTCCAACTCTACTTTTAGCATCAAAAATGGTTATTAATGATGTTAGGACTTTGAGTGGCTAAAATATAGGTCATTTTATTAATTAAGAACAGAGGTAGTGGTGAGGACCTGTTTTAGCCCCATTTCATCAAAATAGCTAATTACTGTGTGGAATTGATCTGGATAGCTGCACTCAGCACGTGAGCCTGGATTCAAGAACAATCCATTTAAGATAATGGCTTACTAGCCTTGGGGCACTGGAGTCAAGTGGGATGGCAATATGGCTTTCATGAGAGGAAGAGGTTTAGGTATAAAGAATAGTTTTGAGGCATCTGTAGCTCATTAAGAACAAAATGATTGCAGAAAAATGACACAGTAGAACCCAGGTCTCTCAATTTCCCATCCACTGCCCTTGTCAGTACACTTGATCAACTCCTTCTGCTAGTAATCTTGGTGTAAAATGGTGGGGTTGTGGGGGCAGCAAGTAGAATTTCCTCAGTGTTGTGAGTTAGGCTCTAAAGATGTCACGGGAATTAATCTAACAACTTCAAAAACAACTATATTTCTTGAGTTCTTACTATGTGAACTGTTCTAAAATCTTCACACGTATTAAGTGACTTAATCCTTCTAATAACCCTGAGGTAGGTATTATTATATGTGCATCATATATACAAGAAAAAAAATGAGGCACAAGTATGGTAATGGTGTTCCTAAGACCACATGGCTTATAGCCATGAATCTAGGATTAGAGTTCTTTCAATTCCATTCTAGAATCTGTGCTCTTAACACCATGTTGACTCACAGTTGTTCTTCTGTGCTCTCTTATCCTTACTGAAGGCATACTTTGGACGGACTCTCAAAAAGTCAGAAATAATCATCAGTGCTTACTTTAGTCATGCAGACTGCCCCTGATAATGATCAAAAATAAGTCACCTTCTAATTAAGGTGATTTTTTTTCAAAATGAATTAACTATTCTTTTTATTGATTTTCTTTCTTTTACTGATTTTCACCTTTGCCATAAGAATTATTTCTAGGATTCTGCCTATCTAGTTAGTAGTTCACTTGCTGGTTCTTTATTCAGAAGAGAAGATGGAGGGGAGACAATCTTAATAAAGATGATTATTAAGAATGATGGCACTGTTTGGAAAGAATTATGTCCTCCAAGTTCTTATGTTTGAAGCCCTAACCCCTGGTACCTCAGAATGTGACTGTTTGGAGGTAGGATTTTAAGGTGATAATTACATTAAAAGTAAGCTGTTAGGATGGTCCTTCATTCAATCTGAGTGGCATTCTTGTAAGAAGAGGAGATTAGGACATGAAGACCCCTGCATGCACGGAGGAGAGACCTTACAAGAACACAGACAGAAGGCTGTCATCTTTAAACCAAGGAGTGAGACCTCAAGAAAACAGACTGGTAACACCTGAATCTTGGACTTCTAGCCTCCAGAACTGTGAGAACATAAATTTTTATTGTTTTAAAAAAAAAACAACAACAATAAAAACAAACAATGATGGCATTAGCAGCAACTAACTTACTGAGTCTTTACCATGAGCTAGGCATGTATGCACATACATTTGTTTGGTACATTTGTTCCTCATAAAAACCTTACAGTAGCTGCAATTATGATGCACATTTTACATATGTGAAAACTGAGACTTAGAAAGATTAAGTAATTTGTCTAAAGTTACAGGCAAAAACTAGCAAAGAGAAGTTAACAGAATTCCAACCCAGATCTAATTCTAGACTCCACAGTTTAATGCACTCACTCTACCTAGTGGCAGTTAAAGCTGTCACTCTTAATCTAGTGGCAAGAATAAGCACTCTGAAGGTAATTCACAATCAACACTGTGCTATTTCCTTGACCTCGCCAAAATAACCAGACTGAGGTTACATACCTACATCATTTACAATTAATTTGACTGAGATCCTAGAGTTGCCACTTCTCTGTGGAAAACCTTGTGGTTCCCACTCAGTTTTTGCCACTCTGCTATTCTCTCTTCTGGAACACTCTCTCCATCCCTCTGATCCTGACTAAATTAAAACTTATCCTTAAAGGTGACTAAGAAAAGTTACAGATGTGTAATATAAACTCTAAATCAACTACAAAAATTTTAAAACAAAGAGTTAAAGCTAATAAGCCAAAGAAGAGACAATGAAGTGATTAAAACAACTTAATGCAAAAAAGTTTTAAAAACAAGAGAGAGAGCAAATGGAAAAGAACAGATGAGACAAAGAGAAAAACAAATCTCAAGACGGCAAATTTAAACCCAACCATGTTGGGTTTAATTATGTTAAATGTAAATGGTCTAAACAGCAAGTGAAAATGCAAAGATTATGTGAATAAATTCATTAACTCAGATGAAATGGATTCATTCCTTGAAAGACACAAACTCCCAAAGATTAATCAATAACAAACAAATAAACTTACCATATTAACAGACTAAAAAAGAAAAACCACATAAACATCTCAATAGCTTCAAAGAAACATCTGGCAAAATCCACATCCATTTCTGATAAAAACTCTCAAAAATCTAAGACTAGAAGGAAAGCTGCTCAAGCTGGTAAAGGGCAGCTTTGAAAACACTATAGCTTATATCATAGCTAATTTTGAAAAGCTGAATGTCTTTCTTCTAAGATCAAAAATTAGGTAAGACTGTTGTACTTATCACTCCTATTCAACAATATACTGGAGGTTCTAGCCAGAGAGAAATACAGCAAGAGAAAGTAATAAAAGATATCCAAATTAAAAAGGAAGAAGTAAAACTGTCTATGCTCCCAGTTGGTATAACCACTTATGTAGAAAATACAATAGAATCTACAAAAACATTACTAATACAGATGAGTTTAACAAGGTTACACAACACAAATATACAAAAATCAACTCTGCCATGTAACTGTATTTATTAAAAACATGTATTGGGATAAAAGATATTTTAAAAGCATAAACTAAGAAGCTTATAAAAATTTAAAACATTTAAAATAAGCAAGCAAAATGAAATGGTAAAGTAGACATATTTATATGTGTGGCACTGGAATATTCTGGTGTTCATACTTGAAATGTTTTTTAGAAGTTTCATTTACTCCACTTATCTGTGAAGGAAAAACCTTTTGGTCCTCAGTTCTTATAGAGTAAATGGATTATCAATTTAGAAAAGTGCCATATGTCAGAGACATAACTGGTGGCAACTAGAGTTTTGAACTACTGCTGTGCAAAAAGAGATTCACCTGTTTTTCATGGAAGTCTGGTTCCCCAGCAAGAGGATTCAGATACACCTGCAGTAACAGCTTGAATCAGAGAAAAAAAATCTGGGACTACAGACAGATGGGTACATGAACATTTTAAACTACTCGAATGGCCTAGGGCAATGCTTTTAATTTAAAATTAGAATTTTAAAGATAAATTTGTCTACATCTTGTTATAAAGATAGGTATAAAGCATAGTTTGAATCAACTCTGAAATTCCATCTAAATGATTATATTAAAAATTCTAAGAAATGAAGAAGACACACACACATATGAACTCTCTCATACACATAATTTAAAGAGAATCTTTTTAGGCCAGTGGTTCCCAAACTTTGATGTATGTTATGATCACCTTGACAGCTTTAAAATCCTGATGTCCAGGTCATAATACAGAAAAATTAAATCAGGATAAGGTGAGTGAGCAAACAGGCGTCAGTACTTTTTATAGATCCCAGATGATTCTAATGTGCAATAAAGTTTGAGAACCATTATTTTAAGGCAAAGTTTGACAATGCCTCGATTATCAAATTAATAACTTAATTTGGAGCCATTACAGGGTATTTTAAGTCTCTAACTGCCTAGACTGACTGAATTATCATAGGATGCTTCATGGAGGAACAATCTGCGAAATGCCATCTTTGCATAGGGATAGAAAGACAGAAGTTGAAGTGCTGGAGACACTAAAAATACATGACTTAAAGAAAAAAAGGGAGAGGCGTGCTATTCAATTTCTGAACTCCTTAAAAAAGGCTACTCATGAAACACTGAGTCACTTCTACTAGCCAAGGACAACTGTCTCTGACACTGACATTACAGCCCAAAGAGAAAAAGCATTCTCTGAGATTAATGTTTATTCTACAAAGCACATTCTATATACCAAGAACATTTGGGATGTTTCCATTTCGATATACCACAATCTACCCAACATCTATAATTCTTACCTTAATAGCAATAGAGAAGCCAAAAAAATCTCTGGAGCCTCAAATAAATTAAGGGTGTGGTTCCAGACTTCCATGATGGAAAAGGTATACAGTCCACCCAGATTCGTGGGACAACAAAGATCTCTCAAAGGGTCACAAAACAACAGATGGAATATGGTTGACAACAGACCATTTATAATCTCTGCTTCTTGCATCACTTATTGCCATGCCTGTGCCCAAACTTATTTGTTTTTCTTGCTTTGATGGAGATGTATTAATAGACATGGATGGGACATTTGGGGGTTAATGATTACAATGAACCCATAAACCTGCTGTTGTAACACCAAAGCAGAGGTTAGTGACTCAACTTACTTTATGGCACATGTAGGATCCACCTTTCTTCACCCGGTCTTTCCCAGAAGGGGGGCCTTTCTGTGGATGAAAAGAAGAGAACTCATTAGCTCAGATAGTACAGCTGCCCCTCCAAGGACAGAGAGAGAGAGTGTGTTAATCACTCAATTGTGTATGACTTTTTGCAACACCACAGACTATAGTCCACCAGGATCCTCTGTCCACGAGAATTCTCCAGGCAAAAATACTGGTATGGGTAGTCATTTCCTTCTCCATCCTCAGAGCATTTATTTTAATCCAGCCAGCTCTCTCATGGTTGCCTAAATGGGGCACATGCTTTTCTGTCCCTCGGTCTTGCATCTGCACCCATGCACCTTCTCGAATGCCTTCCAAATCCTATATCCTCTGAGGTCCAGCTCAAGTTCCCACTCTTCGATGAACTCTGTGACTACCTTAAGCAACCCAAACCCCTACAGGGTTTCCTTCCTAGATGACTAATAGGCTGCCTGGCAACATCTCTTACATCAGTTTCTCATGCTGACAGGCAACTTTATCCTGCATTATAACTGGCCTGCAGACCTAGAGTGGCAAGCCTCTTTGAGTTATGTTTTTAAAATCCTACTCTGCAACATCTTATAAACCCTTTCCTAGCTGAATAAATAGATATAATTTTTCTCTCCAAAAAAAATTTAGGTCAGGTTTACTGAGGTATAATTTATATAAACTTATACTTCTACAACGCTTAAATGTACACTTCTAATGAGTTTTGACAAATGTATAATCATATAACAACCATCACAATCAAAACAAAGAATGTAGTTTATCTTTTTCAAAAACATTTATATAGTGCTTATTATGAACCAAGTAGGGCTCTAAGTATTTTGCAAGTATTAACTCACGTGACTTCTGTAACAACTTCTGATATTAAGCAAGTGTCAGAATGAGGATTCACCCTGAGACAGCCTGGTTCCAGAGCTTAGAGACCAAGAGTATAGGAAACTGAATGGTGGCTTCCACTATAATGAGAACTGAAACCAGAAAGAGCAAGCCGAGATGTAAGACTATTTTTTCTAAAGAGGGCTTTGGAAAAACTGCAACAGAAATGAACGCTGTAAAGTTTTTGTTGCCAGGGTCAAAAGCCTCATGATTAGGTTGGCCATGCAAAGAGTATCTGGGAGCTACCAGTAAACTCCTACAAACCAGAAACACATCTGGGAAGTCTGAGAGGGATAAGAGTTTTGTGTTTTTCCCTTGTTATACAAAAACAACCAATGATACAGATGTGGAAAATTCTTAAAGAGATGGGAATACCAGACCACCTGACTTGCCTCTTGAGAAACCTATACGCAGGTCAGGAAGCAACAGTTACAACAACAGACATGAAACAACAGATTGGTTCCAAATAGGACAAGGAGTACGTCAAGGCTGTATATTGTCACCCTGCTTATTTAACTTATATGCAGAGTACATCATGAGGAATGCTGGGCTGGAGGAAGCACAAGCTGGAATCTAGACTGACACGAGAAATATCAATAACCTCAGATATGCAGATGATACCACCCTTATGCAGAAGGTGAAGAGGAACTAAAAAGCCTCTTGATGAAAGTAAAAGAGGAGAGTGAAAAAGTTGGCTTAAAGCTCAACATTCAGAAAATGAAGATCACGGCATCTGGTCCCATCACTTCATGGGAAATAGATGGGAAAACAGTGGAAACAGCATCAGACTTTATTTTCTTGGGCTCCAAAATCACTGCAGATGGTGATTGCAGCCATGAAATTAAAAGACACTTACTCCTTGGAAGAAAAGTTATAACCAACCTAGATAGCATAATAAAAAGCAGAGACATTACTTTGCCAACAAAGGTCCGTCTAGTCAAGGCTATGGTTTTTCCAGTGGTCATGTATGGATGTGAGAGTTGGACTGTGAAGAAAGCTGAGCGCCGAAGAATTGATGCTTTTGAACTGTGGTGTTGGAGAAGACTCTTGAGAGTCCCTTGGACTGCAAGGAGATCCAACCAGTCCATCCTAAAGGAGATCAGTCCTGGGTGTTCATTGGAAGGCCTGATGCTAAAGCTGAAACTCCAATACTTTGGCCACCTCATGAGAAGAGTTGACTCATTGGAAAAGACCCTGATGCTGGGAGGGATTGGGGGCAGGAGGAGAAGGGGACGACCGAGGATGAAGGGCTGGATGGCATCACCGACTCGATGGACATGAGTTTGAGTAAACTCCAGGAGTTGGTGACGGACAGGGAGGCCTGGTGTGCTGTGATTCATGGGGTCACAAAGAGTCGGGACACGACTGAGCGACTGAACTGAACTGAACTGAACTGAACAGTGCTTCTTATTTCAGTTTTCTTTTTTCTTTCAAAGTGTGAGTTACTTAGTCATGTTCAACTCTTTTCATTCTCATGGACTGTAGCCCACCAGGCTCCTCTTGCCCATGTGATTCTCCAGTCAAGAATACAGGAGTGGGTATGCCATTCCCTTCTCCAGGGGATCTTCTTGACCCAGGGATCAAAACCAGGTCTCCTGCATTGCAGGCAGATTCTTTATACTGTGTGAGCCAACATGAAATCTCAGTTCTCCTTTTCCTTGTCAAAGGCCCAGATCTAAGTGGCAGAACCTAAAAGAACCATGTTTTCTCCAAGCATAGTTAATACGCTGATTGGAAAACAGTACGTTATTGTTTTCCAAGAAAACAACTTGTGAGCAGAACTTCATGTTTTTTTCAAAGCATTTTCATGTACTTAAAAATTGTCAAAGACCAAGTCACTGGCCATCGTTCATTCCATTGCAAGGCCAAAGTTATTTCCATGCCCTTAACTGCTTTATGTTACACGGTTAAACTTTTATTGATTACAAATGGGCAAGCTATAAATGAGAAGAACTACAGCTGAAAATAATGACTTCACACCACAGCATCCTTTCCAGGAATATCTGGAATCCGACAGCCATTACAACAGAATCTGCTTGGTGAGTTTATTATTGTATAAAAGTAGCATAATCACCCAGAATTCACCAAAGCAGAGATGAAAGCATTTATAACTGTGCTGGTATCCAACAGAATGGCCACTCTCTCCTACATTAAATTTCTTTCTTGGGGATTCTTGCATTGCACTGCTTTGGGTGGTTCTCTGCATGCTGGGTTATAATGTACCAAATGACAGTCTAAATTCTGATTAAAGTTGCTCACAGTATATGCTGGCATGCAAGATTCAATTCTTTTCTCAAGTTAGATCCAAGAACAAGAAGGAGCTGATTTGCTAACAGGAAGGAGTGAGAACAAAATAGTTCCCTTTCATCAGCATCTCATATGAACCAAATCTTCAATCAATAAAAATGACATTCGACAAAGTGACACACAAGTCCTAATGAGAGTCACCCCAGGCTGATAAGACCACAGCAGTTAATACAGTCCTGTAGGTAACTGCTCAGCTGATCCTTATAAATAAAACTATTTTTGCCAGAAAACATGATGCAGGATTATAGGATTAGCTACATCTGAAATGCTTACCACTTTGCAAAATAAACAAAAAAAAAAAACAGAAAAATTACTAGCAGTGTATAACGAGTTGAATAGTGCCTCCTCCCTCAAGTTCATGGTCACCCAAAGCCTCAGCACATGACCAAATTTGGAAATAGGGAGCATGCACATTTGTAAATTTTGTGTTAGTTAAGGTAAAGTCATATTGGATTATGGTGAGCTCTGAATCCAGTGACTGGTGTCCTTGTAACAGGAGGAAAGGACACAGAGAAGGTCATGTGAAGATGGAGGCAGAGACTGGGCTGATATAGCTACAAGCCAAAGAATGCCAAGGGTTCCGGGGAACTGCCAGAAGCTAGGAAGAGACAAGGGAGGATTCTAGAGACTCTGAAGGGAATATGGCCCTGCCAGGACCTTGGTCTCAGACTTCTAACCACCAAAATTTTGAGAGAATAAAATTTGTTTATTCAAGCCACCAAGTTTGTGGTAATTTGTTACAGCAACCCTAGGAAACTAACATAAAGGGAAAATGCCTCCATTTCTTTTTGCTGAAGAAAGGATCAATAAATCAAAATTAACATCATCTCTCACAGTCAAGTCTGTTGTTGTTTAGTTGCCAAGTAGTATCTGATTCTTTCTCAACCCCTGGACTGTAGCCTGCCAGGCTCCCCTGTCCATGGAATTCTCCAGGAGAGAATACTGGAGTGGGCTGTCATTTCCTTCTCCAGGGGATTGTCCCAGACCAGAGATCGAACCTGGGTCTCCTGCATTGAAGGTGGATTTCTTACCAGAGTCACCAGGGAAGCAGGTTAAAACAACTTAAAGGAGCTATAGACTGTAGTGTCTGAATACCTCACCTTTCTGCCTAATACCTGGTAAGAAGAGAGGCTGCCATGCCCGAATGACCTCCACCACTAGTATTCAAGAATCAAAGTAAAAATACACACTGAATACAGAGATATTGCTCAGAAACAGATAAGAACCCATGTGAAAGTTGATGACAGTGTTAAGTTCTTCTATATCTTTGCTGATTTTCTATCTAGTTATACTACCAATTGCTGAAAAATGAGCATAATCATCTCCACTTAAAACTGCAGGTTAGACTATTTTTCCTTTCAGTTTTATCAGTTCTTGCTTCATAGGTTTCAGCTCTTTTCTGAGGCATGCATATTTAGCATTATTACATCCTCTTGGTAGATTGATCTTTTTATCATCAAACAATGCCCTTCCCTGACTCTGGTGATTTTGCTTTGAAGTCTACTTTATACAACATTAAAATAGCCATTCCTGCTGTTTTCTGATTAATGTTTACATAAAACATCTTTTCCCATCATTTTGTTTTCAATCTATTATACCATTATGTTTGAAGTGAGTTTTTTGTAGAACTGTATTTAGTTAGGTTATGTTTTTTAATCCACATTGCCAATGTGCCTTTTAATATTTAGACCATTGCCCTTTCAATGAAATTACTGATATTTTAGGACTTAAGACTGCCATTTTGTTGTTGCTTTTGTCTGTTCTCTACTTTTTGTTTTCTTTTTTCTGCCTTCCTGTGGCAGAAAGATTTCTCTAAAGAAATTCATTCTTATTCACTTCAGTTCAGTTCAGTTCAGTTCAGTTCAGTCGCTCAGTCGTGTCCGACTCTTTGCGACCCCATGAGTCGCAGCACGCCAGGCCTCCCTGTCCATCACCAACTCCTGGAGTTCACTCAGACACACATCCATTGAGTCAGTGATGCCATCCAGCCATCTCATCCTCTGTCATCCCCTTCTCCTCCTGCCCCCAATCCCTCCCAGCATCAGAGTCTTTTCCAACGAGTCAACTCATTGCATGAGGTGGCCAAAGTACTGGAGTTTCAGCTTCAGCATCATTCCCTCCAAAGAAATCCCAGGACTGATCTCCTTCAGAATGGACTGGTTGGATCTCCTTGCAGTCCAAGGGACTCTCAAGAGTCTTCTCCAACACCACAGTTCAAAAGCATTCACTTACAATGCTTAATTACAGTTTTACATATATATTTAGTATATGTATATTAATTAAACATATAACTTAAATATATATTATATAGTATACATTACTGTACAAGTATTAAATATATATAATACTTACTTTATACATATAAAACTGTGATAAGATATAAAATATTAGTCTACTGGTATTATTTCACCAATTCCAGTGAAGTACAGAAAATTTACCTCCCTTTATATCTTTTTAGCTTCCCCTGTTTATAACTGCATTAAATATTTCTTCCAAACATATTTAGAAACACATCAACATCAGTTTCTACTGCAACCATCAAACAAACCTTGGAAATCTTGAGAGGACAGCCTACTATATGTACCCATACTTTTCTTACTATGTTCTTTCTCCCATCCTGATGTTCAAAGGTTCTTTCTTGAATCATTTCCTTTCTGTTTGGGGAACTTCCTTTAGACATTCATTTAGGATAGGTCTGCTGATGACAGATTCTATAGTTTTCCTTCATTTGAAAATGTCTTGATTTTTTTTCTTATTCCTAAAAGACATTTCACTAGATAAAGGATTCTGGGTTGGCAGTTATCAACACATAAAAAAATATCATGTCCATAAGGAATATGGGGCTTTCCCAGTGGCTCTGGGGTAAAGAATCAACCTGCAATACAGGAGACCCGAGTTCAATTCCTGAGTCATGAAGATCCCTTGAAGCAGGGAGTGGCAACCCACTCCAGTATTCTTGCCAGGAGAATCCCATGGACAGAGAAGACTGGTTGGTTGCAGTCCATAGCATCGCAAAGAGTCAGACAGGATGAAGCAACTGAGCATGTACCATAAGGAATATAGCAGGAAAGTATTGCGTCACTTCTTCTGCCCTTTGTTAGGATCTCTGATGAGAAACCCACACAGTGTCATTCACACTGGCTTATCCCCTGCAGGTTGTGTTGATTTTCTTTGGCTTTTTTAAGATTTTCTGTCTCTGGTTTTCAGAATTTTAATTATTATATGTCTTGGTATGGATTTCTTCTGTTCAGTTCAGTTCAGTCGCTCAGTCATGTCCGACTCTTTGCAACCCCATGAACTGCAGCATGCCAGGCCTCCCTGTCTATCACCAACTCCTGGCGTTCATGCAAACTCATGTCCATCGAGTCGGTGATGCCATCCAGCCCTTCATCCTCGGTCGTCCCCTTCTCCTCCTGGCCCAAATCCCTCCCAGCATCACAGTCTTTTCCAATGAGTCAGCTCTTTGCATGAGGTGGCCAAAGCACTGGAGTTTCAGCTTTAGCATCATTCCTTCCAAAGAACACCCAGGACTGATCTCCTTTAGGATGGACTGGTTGGACCTCCTTGCAGTCCAAGGGACTCTCAAGAGTCTTCTCCAACACCACAGTTCAAAAGCATCAATTCTTCAGCGCTCAGCCTTCTTCACAGTCCAACTCTCACATCCATACATGACCACTGGAAAAACCATAGGCTTGACTAGACGGACCTTTGTTGGCAAAGTAATGTCTCTGCTTTTTATTATGCTATCTAGGTTGGTCATAACTTTCCTTCCAAGGAGTAAGTGTCTTTTAATTTCATGGCTGCAATCACCATCTGCAAGTCTGTTTCCACTGTTTCTCCATCTGTTCCCCATGAAGTGATGGCACCACATGCCATGATCTTCATTTTCTGAATGTTGAGCTTTAAGCCAACTTTTTCACTCTCCTCTTTCACTTTCATCTTGAGGCTCTTTAGTTCTTCTTCGCTTTCTGCCATAAGGGTGGTGTCATCTGCATATCTGAGGTTATTGATATTTCTCGTGGCAATCTAGATTCCAGCTTGTGCTTCCTCCAGCCCAGCGTTCCTCATGATGTACTCTGCATAGAAGTTAAATAACCAGGGTGACAATATACAGCCTTGATGTACTCCTTTTCCTATTTGGAACCAGTCTGTTGTTCCATGTCCAGTTCTAACTGTTGCTTCCTGACCTGCATATAGGTTTCTCAAGAGGCTGGTCAGGTGGTCTGGTATTCCCATCTCTCTCAGAATTTCCCACAGTTTATTGTGATCCACACAGTCAAAGGCTTTGGCATAGTCAATAAAGCAGAAATAGATGTTTTTCTGGAATTCTCCTCCTTTTTCAATGATCCTATTTAATGTTCACTTAGCCTCTTGACTATAGATTTAAGTCTTCTCTCAAATTTTTGACGTTTTCAGCCATTATTTCTTTGAGTAACCTTTCACCCCATGTTCTTTCCCCTCTCTTCTGGGATTCCCAAGACAAAATTTTAGATGATCATTTTTAACAATCACAGAGTTCCCTGAGACACCATTTATTCATTTTGTATTTTCTCTCCAATATTTATATTGAATAATTTGTTTTTGTTTCCAGTTCACTAATTTCCCCCCCCGCTCTGTCCCTTTCATTCTGCTGCTGAACCCATTCAGCAAGCTTTTATTTTGGTTATTCTGTTTTTCAGTTCTAAAACTTGCTTTTAGTTCCCATTTATATTTTCTATTTCCTTTCTGAAGTTTCTATTCTCTTTTTTCATTTGTTTCAAACATGTTAGTATCTATTGACTGTCTTTCTTTGATCTAGTTTGGTGTCTCCCCTGTTCTTGGTATGACAATTCATTTTTCACTTGAAACCTGGATAATGTTTATATGTTACATGACTCTGGCTCTTTTTTCAAAATTATTGTACTACTAAGTTTCATTTTAATGTTTTAAATTATTTATTTGTTTTTGGCTGTGCTGGGTCTTCATTGCTTTGTATGGGCTTCCACTCATTGCGGTGGCTTCTCTTGTGGAGCACTGGGCTCTAGGTGCACAGGTTTCTGCAGTTGTGGCTTGCAGGCTCTAGAGCGTGGGTTCAGTGGTTGTGGCACGCAGGTTTAGTTGGTTTGTGGCATGTGGGATTCTCCCGGACCAGAGATCAAATACATGTCCTCTGCACTGGCAAGAGGATTCTTATCCACTGTGCCACCAGGGAAGTCCCTCTGGCTCTTACTTAAACATTCTGTTTCAGTTGGCTTTCTCTGGCACCACACTGACAGGAAAAGGGAGAGAGCCATCTTGTTACCGCCAGGTGGAAGCAGAAGTCCGGGCTCCCCACTCGGTCTCCACTGTCACCTCAGGAGGGACACTCTTCACTTACTGCTGGAGGAGGTGAGAGTTTGGCTCCCCATACAACATCCACTTGCACCATGGGGAGGGTCGGCCTAATTACTGCCAGCCAATGATGAAAGGCCTGGCACCCCACCTGGCCTTCTCTGACACCATCCTGGCAGGTGGATTATGGCACCTCAACCAGCCTGATGAGGGTGCATGAGGTCCCTCTTGGCCTGTGCAGGCACAGAAGAACAGTTGTTTTTCTATGGTACCTACATGGAGCAGGGTGGTTTAGTAAGTCTTTGACTAGAAGTGTACTGTGTTTTTAGACTGTTTCCTACTTGCTCCTTTGACTAGAGAGAGTAGGCTTTTCTTGAGACTTTATTTACACCTCTTGGCATCTGGAGGTTGGTGGTTTCTTTAGCTCCATGTTTGGGATATATGGGGCAAAAAGAAAAATCTATGTAATTCACCACCATGTCATTCCTAGAGTCCAAGGTCTGCAGTTACTCTGCCGTCTTTACACCTTTCAGGGACTTTTTATGCTCTTTTCTAGATAGGGTCCAGAGTTTTAATCATATTTAGTAGGAAGAACAGGAAATCTATGTCTACTCCATTTTCCTAGAACCAAAGTCAGACTTCCTTCACATTCATTTTTGAAAGGATAGTTTTGCTAGATATAGAAGTCTTAGTTTGTTTCTTTTTTCCCCAGCCTCTTGACTATATCACTCTACCATTTTCTGAATTCCATGGTTTCTGATGAGAAAACAGTCACTAATCACACTACTGTTGGCCTGTATGTGATAAGGTACTTCTATCTTGCTGTTTTCAATATTTTGTCTTTCAGCACTGTGACTATGACATGTCTAGGTATACTTCTCATTTGTGTTTATCCTGGTTGAAGTTCACTAAAGTTCTTGGATCTGTAGATAATTTTCATCAAGTTTGGTATTTAGATAATTTTGCAAAAATGATTTGTCCCTTTCTTGCTCCCTTCTCCACCTGGGACTCCTATTATACATGTGTTAAAATCATGTTCAAATGTTTGATACCGTCACACAGGCCTCTGTTGATCAGTCTCAATTATTTTTTCCCCTCTCTGTTGTTTGGTTTAGAAATTTTCTTTTGACTTACCTTCAAGGTCACTGATTCAGGCATCCTACCATTTCTAATCTGCTATCATGTTAACTCTTCATTTCAGTTACTATATTTTCAATTCTAGAAATTTCACATGGTTCTTTTATCTTTTCTATTTGTCTGTTGTGAGTCTCTATTTGTTGATTCACACAGTATTTTCTACCAATTCTTGAATATATTTTCTCTTAGTACTTTAAATATAATAGCTGCTTTTAAGTCTTTGTTAAATCCAGTATCTGTGCTTACTCAGTTTCTACTTAATCTTTTTCCCTGGTATTGATCAGTTTCCTGTTTGCATACTTATTGCTTTTTAGGTGAAAACTAAACATTTTGATTACTTACATACATATACACATATATAGTGAAAATATCATTTGACTTTGCACTACTCTCTGTTCCCCTTTCCTGGTACAAATGACATCACAAACACCCGAGGAGAAAACTGAAATTCACTATCTTCAATTTGACAATGGCAGCTGGCCTGTATTTAAAAACATTTGTGAGAAGACCTAGCAATTTGGTGAATATCTTAAACACTAAATACTGTTTTCATCTGCAGATTTGATACTGCCTCAGATCAACCAATGATAATAATAACTTTGAAAAAGCACTGGACAACCAGTAAAGGATGAAATTAGGACAAAGTCAGGCCTATTTCTCAGAGTCTTCCTCCATTTCACTACATCCTACCTATCTGCTCAAGCAAGAATCCTGAGGAGAAATTCTTGATTCCTCCCTCTCCCTCACCCCCACATCCAGCTGGTCTGATAAGCTCTACCTCCAAAGCAGATCTCAAATGGATGGCAGCTATCATCTCCATAGTAACCACCCTGCTCCAAACCACCTGCTCCATGTTCCACCTGGACTATTACAACTGTCTCCTAAGAGGTCTTGCAACTCTCAAAATGGTACCCAATAGGAGCACAACGATATTTGTTAAATAAATAGAAACTATGCCATTGTGAGAGAAGCTAGACAAAAAAAATAGGTACACACTGTACATTCCATTCATCTAAAACTCTAAAACATACAAAATACAAATTAATCTACTATGACAGAAAGCAGACTAGCAATTGCTCAAGTATTAGAGGCAGAAAGGACAAAGTGGAGCCATTACCAAGGGCATAAGGAAATTTTGGGGTGATTGTTATGTTCACTACCTATACTATGGTGGTTTCATGGATATGTGTGTGTATATATTTATTTTTTGATCAATATATACAGTTATACTCAGTTGGTACAGCAGTAAAGAATCCGCCTGCCAATGCAGGAGCTACAAGAGATAAAGGTTTGATCCTTGGGTCAAGAAGATCCCCTGGAGGATATGGCAACCCACTCCAGTATTCATGCCTGGAAAATTCCATGGACAGAGGAACCTGGCAGGCTACAGTTCATGGGACTGCAAAGAGTCAGACATGGCTGTGCACAGCACACACACACATAATTATTTATATATATAAACTGGTCAAATTGTACACATTAAAAATGTACAATTTATGCAAATTATACCACATTAAAGCTATTTTAATGAAAATAAACAAATTTTTAAATGATGGTATTTTAAATCAACTATGAGATATGGAATCAACTTCAAACAATCCAGGGGAGAAGGACAGCAGAGATGAGTGGACGGAAATACAGATGAAACTAAATTAGCCATGTGAAGGTGAAGTTGCTCAGTCGTGTCCGACTCTTTGCGACCCCATGGACTGTAACCTACTAGGCTTCTCTGTCCACGGGATTCTCCAGGCAAGAATACTGGAGTGGATTGCCATTTCCTTCTCCAGGGGATCTTCCCGATGCTGATAATTATTAAGTCTGGGTAGGAAGGACATGGGGATTTAATACACCACTCTCTCAACTTCTGCATGTTTGATATTTTCTATAGTAGGAACAATTTTTAAGTTAAATGAGAGAAAGCACACACCAGAATAAGCTAAAAGAAGAAAAAACTTTCAGAGCCCCCAAATATTAGGAGTCAAAAGCTTCC
Source organism: Budorcas taxicolor (assembly GCF_023091745.1). NCBI lineage: Eukaryota > Metazoa > Chordata > Mammalia > Artiodactyla > Bovidae > Budorcas > Budorcas taxicolor. Next base: position 38,595,514 of record NC_068910.1, read on the forward strand.
TCGGAAGTTTATTTATAGGGGGTTTCAAGTTTAAAAGGACAGGTTTCATTCTCCACCTTCTGATCCTGAGAAGCGTGCATCTTCCCTTGAGAGCTAAGTCATCCTCGCCCTGACTGGCTAAAAGCTAGGCTCTCTGCACACCTGACTTCTCATCAAGCCTTTAAGCTATCTTATCATCCAGGTTTCCATAGGCTTAATTTTGGCATTCTCAAGTTCAGGATTAAAGAAAAATGATCTTATTGCCAATTTGAAGTACTTCATGCATGTTAAAGCAATGCCCTTGTTAAATCAGCCAGTACTACAGCAATAGGCAGCTCAGAAACACACCAACAGGAGCAGTTTTTTTAACCCTTTTCTTCTAGTGTCTGCTTGTGTGTCTCCTAAAATGAATTTCTTTCCAGTCACCTCAACTGTTTTTCATGAAAGGAACTCTGGGATTTCCCTAGTGGTCCAGCAGGTAAGAAAAGCCTTTCAGTGCAGGGGACGTGGGTTCCATCCCTGGTTGGGGAACTAATATCTCACAAGCTGCAGGACAACTAAGCCCACATGCAGCAACTAGAGAGCCTGTATACACCAACTAAAGAGCCTGCAGGATGCAATGAAGATCCCACAGGCTTCAACTAAGACCTGATGCAGTCAAATACACGAATACTTTTTAAAAAGGAACTCTGCCTACATTTGCTTAGAGCATACTACCATAATATCTCTTCCTTCATTTGATCCTCAGAAAAGCTTTGGGAAGCAGAAAGTATCATGATCCCCACTTCAAGGATGAAGAATAGTGAAGCTCAGAAAGATGGAATAAATGGACAGATCCAGGTCACAAAGATAGCAAGTGACAAAACCAGAAGTCGAGGTTCATCCCACCCCTGTGCTTGTCCAGTTTGACTCTTCCAGACTAGCTGCACCTCTAACCAAGGCACATTTGTGAAAAACAAAGTAAAAAAAAAAATTCACTTCAGTTACCTGATGTCAAATGTGACAAGGGATTTTAAGAGTGGGTGGCTGAAACCAGTACTTCAAATAAAGCTGTTTCAGTTATGTGTAATTTTATTCAACCCCCAGCACAAGGACCAACATAAGGGACTGCAATTAGCTTTAGATGTTGCATGAGGAGAGGAAAAAGAGGGTGACACCCAGAGAAAGGTCAAAGAAAGGAAACTAGAAATCAGATTGGAAAGAATAGCACATTAAACACACAGTCCAAATTAACAACCCCCGCAGTATTTTCTCTGTAAAACCAGCATGCACTGTATGGTGATTACCCTGTTAGAGAAATGAATGAAAACAGTCATTTCCTCCATGCTACTTGTTTCGCCCACGCCCGGCTAAAAAGGAAGAGAATTCTCAACATGATATTAACTTGCTCACAGTGTCCATGGTCCTCCATCTTCCACAAAAATATGTCCCTTTCATAGCCCAAGGACTACAGTAACAGTTCTTGCTTTGGGAGATAATACATAAAACTGGTCATTTAAAACACTGATTCCAACTGTAACAGCTAATAATAGCAGCTAATATTTACTGAGCACATATTAGAACCAGGTATTGTTATAATGTTTTGAATTTTTAAAATGATATTCTGATGTAGGTTCTATTATTGGGAGGGCAACTATATAATCAATTGTCCAAATAAGGATACCTTGGGGAGTGAATAGGGCAGCTATTAACAACTGTGCCAGGCATGAGCACAGGCTAGGGATGTTGGACACCCCATCATCAGGGCCATCTTACAGATGAAGACTCAAAGAACAGAAAGGTTAAATTGCCTGTCCTGTGTAACACAGCTAGTAATGGGAGGAGCCAGGGTTCAAATCCAGGCCATCTGGTTCCAGGCTCCCACTCAGCCACTCAGCCATGTGCCCCTTATGAGCTGATATGGTATCATATTTTTAAAGAAATCATTCCACTGTTCCACTTTGAACAGCACAAGCCCTTCCATATTTCACAAGTTCACTGCAAGAAAATGGCTAGGCCCAAGGGAAACTGAGTTGAGCGTTCATATTTTTTAAAAATAAAGATTCATCAGCTTCGGGATAGAGCTGAAATAACACCCCTTGTTGGATGTGCTTCTCCAAATGTGCTTCTCTCAGCATAGGGCATGTGCTTTTTTCACTTAAGAATAAACAGGAGAAGAACTATGAAAAATTCCAACATATGGAGGCTGAACAACACACTTCTGAATAACCAACAAATCACAGAAGAAATCAAAAAAGAAATCAAAATATGCATAGAAACTAATGAAAATGAAAACACAACAACCAAAAACCTGTGGGACACTGTAAAAGCAGTGCTAAGGGGAAAGTTCATAGCAATACAGGCATACCTCAAGAAACAAGAAAAAGTCGATATATAACCTAACTCTACACATAAAGCAACTAGAAAAGGAAGAAGAGCCCCAGGGTTAGTAGAAGGAAAGAAATCTTAAAAATTAGGGCAGAAATAAATGCAAAAGAAACAAAAGAGACCATAGTAAAAATCAACAAGGCCAATAGCTGGTTCTTTGAAAGGATAAATAAAATTGAGAAACCATTAGCCAGACTCATCAAGAAACAAAGGGAGAAAAATCAAATCAATAAAATTAGAAATGAAAATGGAGCGATCACAACAGACAACACAGAAATACAAAGGATCATAAGAGACTACTATCAGCAATTATATGCCAATAAAATGGACAACGTGGAAGAAATGGACAAATTCATAGAAAAGTAAAACTTTCCAAAACTGAACCAGGAAGAAATAGAAAATCTTAACAGACCCATCACAAGCACGGAAATTGAAACTGTAATCAGAAATCTTCAGCAAACAAAAGCCCAGGTCCAGACGGCTTCACAGATGAATTCTACCAAAAATTTAGAGAAGAGCTAACACCTATCCTACTCAAACTCTTCCAGAAAATTGCAGAGGAAGGTAAACTCCCAAATTCATTCTACGAAGCCACCATCACCCTAATACCAAAACCTGACAAAGATGCCACAAAAAAGAAAACTACAGGCCAATATCATTGATAAACATAGATGCAAAAATCCTTAACAAAATTCTAGCAATCAGAATCTAACAACACATTAAAAAGATCATACACCGTGACCAAGTGGGCTTTATCCCAGGGATGCAAGGATTCTTCAATATCCACAAATCAATGTAATGCACCACATTAACAAATTGAAAAATAAAAGCCATATGATTATCTCAAGAGATGCAGAGAAAGCCTTTGACAAAATTCAACATCCATTTAAGATAAAAACTCTCCAGAAAGCAGGACCAGAAGGAACATACCTCAACATAATAAAAGCGATATATGATAAACCCACAGCAAACATTATCCTCAATGGTGAAAAATTGAAAGCATTTCCCCTAAAGTTAGGAACAAGACAACGGTGCCCACTCTCACCACTACTATTCAACATAGTTTTGGAAGTTTAGGCCACAGCAATCAGAGCAGAAAAAGAAATAAAAGGAATCCAAATTGGAAAAGAAGTAAAACTCTCACTGTTTGCAGATGACATGATCCTCTACATAGAAAACCCTAAAGACTCCACCAGAAAATTACTAGAGCTAATCAAAGAATATAGTAAAGTTTCAGGATGTAAAATCAACACACAGAAATCCCTTGCATTCCTATACACTAATAATGACAAAATAGAGAAATCAAGGAAACAATTCCATTCACCATTGCAAAAAAAAGAGTAAAATACTTAGGAATATATCTACCTAAAGACACTAAAGACCTATATATAGAAAACTATAAAACACTGGTGAAAGAAATCAAAGAGGACACTAATCGATGGAGAAATATACCATGTTCATGGATTGGAAGAATCAATATAGTGAAAATGAGCATACTACCCAAAGCAATTTATAGATTCAATGCAATCCCTATCAAGCTACCAACGGTATTTTTCACAGAGCTAGAACAAATAATTCCACAATTTGTATGGAAATACAAAAAATCTCGAATAGCCAAAGCAATCTTGAGAAAGAAGAATGGAACTGGAGAAATCAACCTGCCTGACTTCAGGCTCTACTACAAAGCCACAGTCATCAAGACAGTATGGTACTGGCACAAAGACAGAAATATAGATCAATGGAACAAAATAGAAAGCCCAGAGATAAATCCATGCACCTATGGTCACCTTCTCTTTGACAAAGGAGGCAAGAATATACAATGGAGAGAATACAATCTCTTTAACAAGTGGTGCTAGGAAAACTGGTCAACCACTTGTAAAAGAATGAAACTAGAGCACTTTCTAACACCGCACACAAAAATAAACTCAAAATGGATTAAAGATCTAAATGTAAGACCAGAAACTATAAAACTCCTAGAGGAGAACATAGGCAAAACACTCTCCGACATACATCACAGCAGGACCCTCTATGACCCACCTCCCAGAATATTGGAAATAAAAGCAAAAATAAACAAATGGGACCTAATTAAACTTAAAAGCTTCTGCACAACAAAGGAAACTATAAGCAAGGTGAAAAGACAGCCTTCAGAATGGAAGAAAATAATAGCAAATGAAGCAAATGACAAACAACTAATCTCAAAAATATACAAGCAACTCCTGCAGCTCAATTCCAGAAAAATAAACGACCCAATCAAAAAATGGGCCAAAGAACTAAATAGACATTTCTCCAAAGAAGACATACAGATGGCTAACAAACACATGAAAAGATGCTCAACATCACTCATTATCAGAGAAATGCAAATCAAAACCACAATGAGGTACCATCTCACACCAGTCAGAATGGCTGCTATCCAAAAGTCTATAAGCAATAAATGCTGGAGAGAATGTGGAGAAAAGGGAACCCTCTTACACTGTTGGTGGGAATGCAAACTAGTACAGCCACTATGGAGAACAGTATGGAGATTTCTTACAAAACTGGAAGCAGAACTGCCTTATGACCCAGCAATTCCACTGCTGGGCATACACACCTAGGAAACCAGAATTGAAAAACACACATGTACCCCAATGTTCATCACAGCACTGTTTATAATAGCCAGGACATGGAAGCAACCTAGATGTCCATCGGCAGATGAATGGATAAGAAAGCTGTGGTACATATACACAATGGAGTATTACTCAGCCATTAAAAAGAATACATTTGAATCAATTCTAATGAGGTGGATGAAACTGGAGCCAATTATACAGAGTGAAGTAAGCCAGAAAGAAAAATACCAATACAGTATACTAACGCATATATATGGAATTTAGAAAGATGGTAACGATAACCCTGTATGTGAGACAGCAAAAGAGACACAGATGTATAGAACAGTCTATTGGACTCTGTGGGAGAGGGAGAGGGTGGGATGATTTGGGAGAATGGCATTGAAACATGTATAATATCATATATGAAATGAATCACCAGTCCAGGTTCAATGCATGATACTGGATGCTTGGGGCTGGTGCACTGGGACGACCCAGAGGGATGGTACGGGGAGGGAGGAGGGAGGGGGTTCAGGATGGGGAACATGTGTATACCTGTGGCAGATTCATGTTGATGTATGGCAAAACCAATACAATATTGTAATTAACATCCAATTAAAATAAATAAATTTATATTAAAAAAGAATAAATAGACATTTAAAGTAGCAATACTTACCACCTAAACAGACATCCACATACAGAGGATGCCTTCAGTAGTTTCTCTGGCTCAAACCCCCTGGGGTTTGGGGATTTCAATCTCAACCTCATACCATGGAAAAACCTGTTCCATTTCATAGACCTACTTTGTAAGGTCTCATCTTTCCTTGTGTATTACTGGAAAGATTTTCAAATACCTCCAAGGGAAAAGCATGCCTCAGAAATAAAGTGATAACAAGGAAATCTAACATCTTCCTTTCATTACAGACTAAATGACAGGTGCCATGAGATCTCAGTAAATCACAATGTCAGGTGCATAGAAAGTGTCTCTATGTACACACACAATAGCGTGTCGATTTTTTTTTCTAATATTTTGTCATTTATTTATTTATTTGGCTGCGCTGGGCCTTAGTTGCAGCATGCAGAATCTTGGTAGTTGGGGCATGTAGGATCTTTTTGTTGTGACATGAGAACTCTTAGCTGTGGCAAGTGGGAGCTAGTTCCCTAACCAGGGATCAAACTCACGCCCCCTGCACTGGGGCTGCAGAGTGTTAGCCACTGGACCAGCAGGCAAGTCCCCTGGTCTTGCATCCCAAGGCAAAATGATGCTGGTCTATTTCCCATTATCCCTTTTCTTGAGTCCCTCATGACATCATTGTCCATTGCACTTACAGTTCTTTCTGCCTCTTCCCTCAGCCTTCACACTCCATTTAGTGTCTCTGTCAAATGACAAACCCCCAGACAGCCTGAAAGATCACACCCCCTCCTCCACCTTCCATCACTCCTTCTCCTCCTACCCTATATGTCCCCCTTCTTCCTTGCTGTGGTATCAAAACGCCAATATTTGTCCCCAGTTCCTGGCTCAGAGCTCCTGAGATCCTTGGAAGAAAAAAGACGAGAATCTCTCTTTTGTTGCCTCTTCTGAGTTGTATGAAGTCGCTCAGTCGTGCCCGACTCTTTGCGACCCTGTGGACTGTAGTCCTACCAGGCTCCTCCATCCATGGGATTCTCCAGGCAAGAGTACTGGAGTGGGTTGCCATTTCCTTCTCCAGGGGATCTTCCCAACCCAGGGATCGAACCCGGGTCTCCCACATTGGAGGCAGATGCTTTAACCTCTGAGCCACCAGGGAGTTGTATACTTTAAATTAAGCCCAGCAATCATAGGTACTTTGGCCACCTCATGTGAAGAGTTGACTCATTGGAAAAGACTCTGATGCTGGGAGGGATTGGGGGCAGGGGGAAAAGGGGACGACAGAGGATGAGATGGCTGGATGGCATCACCGACTTGATGGACGTGAGTTTGAGTGAACTCCAGGAGATGGTGATGGACAGGGAGGCCTGGCGTGCTGTGAGTCATGGGGTCACAAAGAGTCTGACATGACTGAGCGACTGGACTGAACTGAACTGGATCATAAGTAAAGTGGTTTCCGAGTTTTGTGAGTTGTCCTAGTAAATTACCAAGCCTGAGTGAAGGGATCATCTGAACCCCAAAATTCACATTCTGCCAGGCAGAAGTGTGGGGAGCCTGGGTATCCCATTTTCAGCTGGCATAGGAAGTATTAGAAGACTTGTAGGATTGCATTCATAATCTGTGGTATCTGTGATAACTCCAGGAGTAAGCATCAGAACTGGACTGAATTTCTGAACACCCAGCTCATGTTAGAGATAAATTACATATTTGGTATCAGGTAAAACACACACACATGTGGTGTCAGAACGGTACAAGAAAAAATGAAATACACTAACACTTACTACTGGTGACAAATTACAAATTGCTTTCCTTCTCCTAATAGGGCAGGCACCTTGACACCACAGACTTTGCTCTATTCCCTGCTTTATCATTTGAACCTTAAACAGAGGCTGAGACTATAGATGTCAATATTATTTGAACCAGTGGATATATGCCTTGCACTTAAGTTTCTATATAATTGCTCTTGGCCAAAAGGTGAGGTTCAACAAAAAAAGGGGGAAAGGTTAGAATGAAAAGTAAGATGGTAGAGACCCCTGTGGTACAATGGGAAATTACATATTTGGTCTTTGTACTGATTCTCCAGAGTGACTTGTGTCTTCTGTGTGCTGATGAGATGACTGGTAGCTGAGGGGCCCTACGTAAATTCTGGATGGGCCCTGGTCAGGCAGAGAGACCTAGGTACGATTATCAAGTTGGAACATTTAGCTCCACCCCTTGATCTCTGGGGGCTTCCCTTGTGTCTCAGCTGGTAAAGAATCCGCCTGCAATGTGGGAGACCTGGGTTCGATCCCTGAGTCAAGAAGATCCCCCAGAGAAGGGAAAGGCTACCCACTCCCATATTCTGGCCTGGAGAATTCCAAGGACTGTATAGTCCATGGGGTCACAAACAGTCAGACACGACTGAGCAACTTTCACTTTCTTTCACAGATCTCCAGGGAGGGCAGGGGTTCTGGTGACTGGACCTAACCACCAATGGCCAAGGGTTTAATCTATTACACCTATGTAACAAGACCTCCATAAAACAACCAAACAATGGGATCTGAAGAGCCTGAGTTGGTGGACACATTTATGTGCTCGGAGGATGGTACACCCCACATTTACAGGGATAGAAGTTCCTGTGTGTAGGACTCTCCTGGACCCCACACTGTGTATCTCTTCATCCAGCTGTTCATTGGTATCCTTTATTATAAACCAGTGATAGTAAGTAAAGGGATCTGTGGACTGTTCTAGCACATTATCAAATCTGAAAGGGGGGCACTGTGGGAACTTCTGACTTAGCAGCCACCTCAGATAAAAGTGCAGGCACCCAGAGCACCCAATACTTGGACTGGCATCTGAAGTGGGGGCAGACTTGTGGGACTTAGCCCTTAAACCTTGGAGTCTGTGCTGACTCCAGGTGGTTATCATCAGACTGAACTGAACAAAAGATATTCAGATGGTGTCCAGGGAGTTGGCATGGAAAAAAGTTACACATCTGGTATCAGAAGTGTTGTGGCATTTTTCACAGAACTAAATTTTTTTTAAAAAAATTTAATTTGTAAAGAAACACAAAAGACTCTGAACAGCCAAAACAATCTAGAAAAGGAAGCAACGAGCTGGAGGAATCATGCTCTCTGACTTTAGATTATACTTCAAGGCTACAGTAATCAGAACAGTATGGCGCTAGTACAAAAACAGACACACAGTTCAATGGAACAAGACAGAGAACCCAGAAATACAACCACACTTACATAGGCAATTGATCTATGACAAAGGCTAGAATACATTGAACAAAAGACAATCTCTTCAATAAGTGGTGGACAGCTACATGTAAAAGAATGCAAATGATGTGACTGACAAGGGATTAATTGCCAAAATATATGAATAGTTCATACAGCTCAGTATATTTAAAGAAAAAAGAACACAACCAAAAAGTGGGTAGATCTAAACAGATATTTCTCCAAAGGAGATTTATATATATATGGTAAAAGACACATGAAAAGATGTTCAATATCGTTAATTATTAGAGAAATGCAAACCAAAGCTATGATGCAGTAGAATGGCCTCACACCATCCAGAATGGCCATCATCAAAAAGTTTGCAAATAATAAATGCTGGAGAGGGTGTGGAGAAAAATGAACCCTCCGACATTGTTAGTGGAAATGTAAATTGGTGCAGCCACTACAGAGAACAGTGTGGAGGTTCCTTAAAAAACTAAAAACAGAGCCATCATATGATCTACCAGTCCCAATGATCCAACACATACTCACTGGTATGTATCTGGAGAAAACTATAATTTGAAAAAATATACTCAGGGAATTCCCTGGTGGTCTAGTGGTTAGGACTCTGTGCTTTCACTGTTGTGGGCCTGGGTTCAATTCCTGGTAGGGAACTAAGATCCCACAAACTGCATGGCAAATAAATAAATAAAGCCAAGTTATAGATTTCAGGATTTACAGAAGACTTTTTTTAAAAGAAAAAAAAATTACACCCCAATGTTCATAACAGCACTATTTCCAACAGTCAAGATATGGAATTAATTTAAAAGTCCATCAACAGATGAATGGATAAAGAAGATGTGATACATACACACGTATTACTCAGCCATAAGAAAGAGTTAAACAATGGCATTTGCAGCGAAATGAATAGACCTAGACATTATCAACTGAGCGACTTCCCTTTCACTTTTCACTTTCATGCATTGGAGAAGGAAATGGCAACCCACTCCAGTGTTCTTGCCTGGAGAATCCCAGGGATGGGGGAGCCTGGTGGGCTGCCATCTATGGGGTCACACAGAGTCAGACACGACTGAAGTGACTTAGCAGCAACAGCAGACATTATCATACTAAGTGAAGTAAGTCAAACAGAGAAAGACAAATGATACCATTTCTGTGTGGAATCTTAAAAAAAAAAAAAGATACAAGTGAACTTATATACAAAACAGTAACAGACTCATAGACATAGAAAACAAATTTATGGTTACCAAAGTGGAAAACAGGAGGAGGAATAAATGAAGAGTTTGCAACTAACACAAATACACTGCTGCTGCTGCTGCTGCTGCTGCTGCTGCTAAGTCGCTTCGTCATGACCGACTCTGTGTGACCCCATAGACGGCAGCCCACCAGGCTCCCCCGTCCCTGGGGTTCTCCAGGCAAGAACACTGGAGTGGGTAACACAGACACACTACTATATGTAAAACAGAAGATCAACAGGGACCTTCTGTATAGCACAGAGAACTATACTCAATATTTCATAATAATTATATAAGGGGAAAGAATCTGAAAAAGAATATATATATATATATATATGTAACTGAATCAGTTTGCTATACACATGAAACTAACACAATATTGTAAATCAATATTTCCATTTTAAAAACTAAAATGAAATACTTGTTAAAAAATTCTGTGGGGCATATATCCAGAAGTAGCATTGTAGGATCACAGAGTTCTATTTTTAACATTCTGAAGAACCACTGTGTTGTTTTTCTAAGAAGTTGCATCACTTTTTTTAATAGCAGTCATCCTTGTGGGTAAGAAGTGGCCAAAGACTTCAGCTTCTACAGTCATTCTATCCAACTTCTCGGGAGGAAGGAAAGAGAGGCAAAAAAGCAGCAAAGTCCCAATAAAATGGTTAACATTATGACTTATACTATGGTAGATACATATGTTTTATTTGAGATATGGATCATAATAACTGTGAAAACCCATGGCAGTTTTTCAACACAAGGCCATAAAATAACTAAATGCTAAAAACCCATCAACCTAAACACAGACGAAGCAACTATTAAGAGAAAATAAGTAACACACTATATATCCACAACCAAGAACTAACTTTCTCATCATCTGCTGATAGTATACATTGCTAAACAGAATTTGTCATCTAATAATGCAGGTAGTTCTTTAATTTCAGAAAGCTTAATATGTGGCACCCCACTCCAGTACTCTTGCCTGGAAAATCCCATGGATGAAGGAGCCTGGTAGACTGCAGTCCATGGGGTCGCTAAGAGTCCGACTCGACTGAGCAACTTCACTTTCCACTTTTCACTTTCATGCATTGGAGAAGGCAATGGCAACCCACTCCAGTGTTCTTCCCTGGAGAATCCCAGGGACGGGGGAGCCTGATGGGCTGCCGTCTATGGGGTCGCCCAGAGTCGGATAGACTGAAGTGACTTACCAGAATACGCTAACATACTACACAAAAGAGCATTCACAGTCTATCCAATCCTGGAGAGGTTGGTTCTGAAGAACACTGAAATCAGTTTTTTTCATCCTAAACAAGGTATAGTATATAGCTGTTGTTAAGTCGCTAAGTTGTGTCCGACCCTTTGTGATCTTATAGACTGTAGCCCACCAGTCTCCTCTGTCCATGGGATTTCCCAGGCACGAATACTGGGGCAGGTTGCCATTTTCTCTTCCAGAGGATCTTCTTCACTAAGGGATTTAACCCGCGTCTCCTACACTGGCAGGTAGATTCTTTACCACTGAGTTACTTGGGAAGCCCTTATGGTACACAGTAGCATCATCCTAAAGAAAGGTGACTTCTGGGTCAGTGAAAGTGTACCCAAGGTCACAGGGTACAGACTACATCTGCTGAAAGGTCTACTCCACATTCACTCACTTGCTTCTCTCCGAATGATTCTGTGAAACTGTTCAGTCCTGCTTGAAAACAGATATGGCTCTAAAGCTTTTGAGAAGTGAGAAAACTAGTTTATAGTCTTTGTAAGGATTTCGTTTATCACATTCTCTTATACTCACAATCTTCTGTGTTCTTCAGTGACAACTCATTAGCAAGTTATGAGAGAGTATAAGTGATTCAGTTCAGTTCAGTTCAGTCGCTCAGTCGTGTCCAACTCTTGCAACCCCATGAATCGCAGCACGCCAGGCCTCCCTGTCCATCACCAACTCCCGGAGTTCACTCAAACTCACGTCCATCGAGTCAGTGATGCCATCCAGCCATCTCATCCTCTGTCGTCCCCTTCTCCTCCTGCCCCCAATCCCTCCCAGCATCAGTCTTTTCCAATGAGTCAACTCTTCACATGAGGTGGCCAAAGTACTGGAGTTTCAGCTTCAGCATCATTCCCTCCAAAGAAATCCCAGGGCTGATCTCCTTCAGAATGGACTGGTTGGATCTCCTTGCAGTCCAAGGGACTCTCAAGAATCTTCTCCAACACCACAGTTCAAAAGCAAACCAAATCATATTTTTAGTTAAACATTTTCTGCAAAGAATACTTGATTACTTCCATGATTTTACTTCGTATACTGTGAAAGTAGACAAGTGCTAAGTGCCCAGTTCTGTAAGTTCTGTCACTTCATTAGAAGCAGTGTCTACTTTTTTTAGTGTGTATAAAGCAGAGACTGTCCACAGAAAGAAGTGTACAGCTGCATGCTACCGGATGTCCTATCTTGTTTCCACATTCCTAAAAAGGTCCAGAATAAGTATCTTTCATGAACTAGATTTCAGAGTGAGCTGTCATTTCATAGCTCACTGAAATTTTCACTGCATATTAAACACTATAGTCATGATTAAGATCTATCAAGTGTTTACTACATAACCACTCACTACACTAAACAATTTCTTTGTGGTATCTCATTGAAATCTCTCAGTCTCTCCACGAGGGGTACTGTTATTTCTCACTTACAGATGGGGAAGCTGAATGAGGATTTAAGTGACTTGCTCCAGCTTAATCAGCTGGTAGGTGACTAAGATAGGAATCCAGGTCCAACTCCCAAACTGCCTGAGTTTAACCATCATGTTAAACTTCCTCCTCACATATAATTAAAGACATGACCACATATATGTAATTACATGCGTTTGCTTCACTCCTTCACATCTGCAGGCTCCAGAGGGCAAAGGGATCATGTCTATGCGATTCCCAGAACCCAGCTCATAAGTCTGGCATTCAGTAGACTGCCAATAAACTTTGCTGAATGAATAAAAGCATATATTTATATAAAAATCACACATATGGATAGGAATATACCTATATTATAAATATGTTCACATATCCACATGAAAATCCTCCCCAGAATAACCTGATGTAAAAGATAATCAGACTGTTCTATTTCTTCTGTTCTCAATAACATGGTTTAATTTCCAGATCCTTAGGGAAAGAACAAATGAGTCACACTACAGCATAAGGGAAGACACAAAAGGTGAAGCTATAGAAAGGGAAAATGACACCAAATTATTTCACAATTCATTAACAGGCTAAATGTTCAGTGCAAAAACTGACTTGCCAAATCAATAATTTTTAAGAACAATTTAGTGGAAGGATATAAGAGATTAAGAAGGTAAAAAGGGCAGGAAACTGATTTAAAATCTCAAGATATAAAAAAACCATAGGCATATAAAAAACCATACTGCCTCTCACTTGTTTTTGGAAGAAGCCAAGGATGACTCAAGTATGAAACAAGTATGACTCAGCAATTCATATCTCTTTAAATTATCTTTCAGAGTTACCACACTTCCTGAAATTCCTGACTTAACGGGTGCAGTCTGTGGTAAAATACTACAAGGAAGTAAGCAGCCTTTCAAGTCCTGCATCTCAAATAACATCTGGACACCGGCCAAGACTATATGAGCTTCAAGATCAGAAGACCTGGGATTTCATCTTGACTCTGCAAACCAAATTCAAAATCTGGGGCAAAGTCAGAACCTCTCTCCACTCTATGAATTATCATAAGAAATGACACTAAGACCACCTGCCTCCTTTTGCACAGTCAGGAATATTCTGCGGGTATGAGAAATACAGAAGAGTCTCTGAGAAAGACGGAGGGAGGCAGAGCACTCTGAGCTCTTTGAGGAGAAAAAATATATATATAAACGTAAAGAATAAGGACTTTGACTTGGCTCCTCACACAAGCACTAGGTGGCCTTGGGAACAAGTCATGCTGTGGACAAGGGTCTGAGGAACATCTGTTCTTCTGTAACCCAAACATGTAAGGCTCTAGAAAGCCAGTGGAGGGAAGGGCTTGGGGGACCGGCTCCAGATTGACAGGGAACACACGTTTTCTTCCCAATGTGTAATGATTCCACCTCTGGTTTAGGAGTGCTGTGGTCAAAGTATTTATGACTATAAGCTACTATATATGAGAAATTGTAAAGAAGAGAATTATTCTGTGTACCAGAATATACACATACATTAACCTTTGCTGACTGTCAAGCATGATGAGACAGAGGCCTTAGCTGAAAATGTTAAGCATAAATTAGGGGCTGCGATATTGGGGGAGTGCTGGAGGATTCACATAAAAAAACAATCTGTCCAGGGAGGCTAGAGTAGGAAGAAGATAGGAAGGGAGGGTCACGGAGGTGGAAGATGGGATGCCAAGCCCGATGGAGAGGATTCTGGCTCTGGATACAGCACCTAAGCTTCTGGCTGTCGATTCACACTTCAAACCACACCAGGGACAGAGAAGAAAAACCTTAGGCAACTGACCCATAATGTAGGCCTCCTAACACCTAAAATCTGGTGAGTAACCCCTCTGACCAGAAATGCTGCTCAGACCTGGCCTGTCAGCTGTAGACCCAAATAAATAAGGGAACCAAGTAACAGAGACCCTGTTAGCTCTCCACCCTCCCTTCCCTCTGTTCCCTTCCAGTTAAACAGAGGTGCAGGGAAGGAATAAACAAATTTGAAGGGAAGCCAAAAAAACCTGGGTTTTGGTTCTGATTTCCTAAGCATCAGTGAGGCAAAAGCTTCCTAGTACCATGGAAGGAGGGCTTCCCTGGTGGCTCAGCAGTAAAGAGTCCACCTGCAATGTAGGAGACGTGGGTTTGATCCCTCGGTTGGAAAGATCCCCTGGAGGAGGGCATGGCAACCCACTTCAGTATTCTTGCCTGGAGACTCCCATGGAAAGAGGAGCCTGGCAGGCTACAGTCCATGGGGCTGCAAAGAGTCAGACACAACTGAAGTGACTTAGCATGCACACGCCGTGGAAGGAAACATAATTAGGGATTCTGAAAATCAAACTCTTTGTAGACAAGGATAGTGTGATGTTTATATCTGCCCCTAGCACAGAGCAAGTGCTCAGTAAATGCTTATTAACAAATAAAATGGAAGAAAAGAACACAATTTGGTCTAACAAGTAAAATGACATGCTAAAGAGGAAAGGATTTTCAAGAAGGATGTTCTGACTGAGAGGTGCTTGGAAAGAAATTAGCTCTCTTTTACTGTGTGGCAGATATAGGGTCACGTGCTTGAATCTCTTGTGAATCCTCAGAACAACCCAATGTCCTTAAATTTTCCTGTTACTCCCACTTTATAGACAAAGAAACAAAATCAAAAGATGTCACCCGTTTCTCCGAAGGCCACCATGCCATCAAGGGGCAGAACTAGAATGTGGAACAACGGAGTGTGAATCATTTTAAAATCTGTCCTCTTAAGCACATTACAACAGCTTCTTCATCTTACTACTTCATCCCACTTCATCCTACCTCCCAAGCCAGCACCAGAGCCCAGGGCTGTTGTCCAGACTGACTGTGTCCTGGGAATGACTTGCTACACCCCTAGCAACATTTACAGATGAAGCAGGAAGCCAGACAAGGGCAAGATGACTCACCCAAGGCCCCTGAACATTTTCAAGCTAAATCTCAGGTGAAATTCCAGGCTACTAACCTCTGTTTTCATCACCAAGCCATGGTTCTGTCCTTCAGCGCAGCCGGAAGAACTTGACAGAGGATGGCAAATAAGCACATTAGCAAACTCTCCGCCTGTAATGTTTCTGTTATAACCCCAGCCGGCGATGCTGACCTTCTGTTACCCCTATCTTAGAGCAGATGTCTCTCCCCTCCCAGAAGTGCTCTATATTGTGAAACAGAGTTCATAAAGCCCTTTCACTGAGCATGCCACATGAAGGAAGACGATTCACTAGTCACTCTCCTAAGCCCCTAGTTTGTCAGCTAACGGAAATTCTTTACAAAGTTCAGTCATGCCCATAAGGATGGGAAAAACACACCGCAGCAAAATCAGAAGAAACACACCCCTCTCGCTGCTTTTACTATGAGTATGAAAAGGCAAGATGTTTAGGGACTGAAGGGCAGAGGGCAGCTATGGCTTTGGGGCTTTACTTCAAGAAACTGAAGCTGTTGTTGTTTAGTTGCTAAGTCGTGTCTGACTCTTTGTGACCCCATGGACTGTAGCCTGCCAGGCTCCTCTGTCCATGGGATTTCCCAGACAAGAATACTGGAGTGGGTTGCCATTCCCTTCTCCAAGGGACCTGAAAGCAGCAGGGTAAAGGATGAAAATCCTTTCTCTGCTGACCATGAATTCCTCACGAGGCCACACCCTGGCCTTCCTGTGTTTGGATGCCAAGGACCTGGCACACAGCTGCTGCCACCCTTCCTAAGGCCACCTCCTCAGAAAAGCCTTCTCGGCTCCAACCAGCAGAGAACAGAGCTCAACGAGGCCCCATAACAACCACATCAGCAGCAACTCTTTCTGAAGATTTATTTATTTATCTTTGACTGTGCTGGGTTTTTCTTGCTGTGAGGGTCTTTCTCTAGTTGCACCGAGTGGGTGGGGGGCTACTCTCTAGTTGCGATACATGGACCCCTCACTGAAGTGGCTTCTCTGGTTGTAGGGCACAGGCTCTAGGGCACCTGGACTCCAGCAGCTGCTGTAGAGCATAGGCACAGCGATGGTGGCGCATAGGGTTAGTAGCTCTGCAGTATGTGGGATCTTCCTTACCCGAGCTCAAACGGGGATCTCATACGCTGCAAGACAGATTTTTAACCACTGGGCCACCAGGAAGTCCCAGCAGCAACTCTGACCAGAGCACATCTTGATTTACCTGATCGCCACCTCTCCCGAGACTAGACGCTCCCTAACAGGGAGGCTATCTTGTGCATCTTTGCATCCCTGAGAGCCAAACAGCCCCATAGCACAGTAAGTCCTCAGGAAATGCGGGCTGAACCCATGGCTGTAGGGCTCTGCCATCAGCCTTGTCTCATTCATGCAGCTATCAATGACAAAAGAAAAAAGAAAAAAAAAAAAATCTGAACTGGTTGATTCTAATAAGTTGGAAGGGAAAACCACTACCATAAATGGCAGGGCTGATAGTCACAATGAAGTCTGTAAGCTGTCTCTCAAGGCTGAAACTGATTTTTAAAAAAAGAAATTTGATGGAAAGAAGAGATAGGCTCTTCATTACATTTCAAAATAGGGCCACTAAGATAAGATTCAAAACAGTTTAAAAACTACCTATAAATAAATGCATAAAACACAGCTATATAATAACAATATCTAAAGAGACTCAGCCTAAAGTCAATAGACATGGGGCGGCGGGGGCAAAGTGTGTGTGCTTAGTCGCTCAGTCGTGTCCGACTTTTGTGACCCTATGGACTACAGCCCACTAGGCTCCTCTGTCCCATGAATTCTCCAGGCAAGAATACTAGAGTGGGTTGCCATGACCTCCTCCAGGGGATCTTCCCACCCCTGGGACTGAATCCAGGTCTCCCCATTGCAGGCAGATTCTTTACCACCTGAGCTACCAGGAAAGCCCAAGAATACTGGAGTGGGTAGCCTATCCCTTCTCCATGGGGTTTTCCCAACCCAGGAATTGAATTGGGGTTTCCCACATTGCAGGAGGATTCTTCACTGTCTGAGCTACCAGGGAAGCCAGGAGGAAAAGAGGAAGTACTCTTTGGCTACTGCAAGGTTCTGAGAGGCCAACGGTGAGATGCTGCTCTTCCTGTCGCTGCTGCAACTGCACATGATAGTAAGAGGCCACATGGCAGAAGGGGGATAGAACCAGCAATGTTGAAAACTGAAGCTGCCATATACCATATGCTTGCTCTCTGCCAAATGTTGGTCTAAGTAGCTACCAACACTCTCTCAATCAGAGCAACTCTGTGAAGTGGGAATTTATGTCCCCACTGATGAAAGAAGCAAACCTGAGTCCCGGAGTAGCTAAGTGACTTGCCCAGGGTCACCCATTAACCACAGTGACAGCAACAAAATTCAAAAACCCTTGTCTGGATTCCACTGGCACAGCCCTTAATGGCTACCACAGTCTGAGACCCGATGACAGAGAAGGAGGGAAAAGGATCGCTGCACTATTATTTGCATCTATCAGGGAACATACAGATAGAACGCTGTGTACATTTCTGGATGCTCATTTAGAAAGGGGGACTTTTTTCCCACTCATATTATACAGAGGACTGTAACCCCAGTTGCCCTGGATTAGAATCCAAGTTATTCCAGGTGCAATTGAAAGAATGGGGATGCTCATCTAGAAAGAGAAAGATGAGGGGGCACAGGCTGTGACTGTTTTGGGGGGTCTGAAAAGCTTGCATGCACAAGACAGAAGCCATGTTCTGTGTTCTCACCAACTGTACAATGACGATCAGTGAGCTAAAGCTCTGGGGGTGAAAATATTCGGTTGGCCATGGAAGAACATCAAACAGTGGGCACATCTGATGACACAACTAGATGGCCTAGGTAGCAGAGAGTTCTCGGGCCCATGACATTTGAAGCTCCAGGATGCAGGACCACAGGTGTCACCGGGATCAAAACAGGGGTCCTACAGTGGTAGAGGCTGGAGTTTTTCATTTCCCACCAAGATCCACTGGTCCTCCAAACTAAGAGAGGGGCCCATGATATATCTGCATGTCCCGCTCTGTCTGCTCAGGAAGAGTCAAGAGCTATAACATGAGACTCTGGAGGTAATTTTATGAACAAACAGCATTTTTACCACCTTCCAAATAGCAACTGGAATTAGCATTCACTCTTTTCAAGCAAGAAGCGTGTGTCCAGATACTGTGTTTGAAAATGCGTTTACAGGATCTAAATATCTGAGCCATATATACTCAAGCTTATCTCCTCTATTTCTCAACAGTTTTTTGTGGTTGTTGAATGACCAACCTCGCTCCACAACCACAAAGAAAAGTGGCTATAGATCAACATCAGCTGTTCCTATGGAACAATTTCCATCTTCCACTCGGGAGAAGAAGATGAAATTCTTTTCATAAACATGGCCTCAAGGGATTGATGTTTTTTGACCACTCTGCTTTCCCTTTGGGAATTTTTAAGTATAATTTATAACCATAGTAATTTATTATCAAGTTTAAACTTTCTTAATATTTTCAGGTCTTTCTCATTCTGAACACCAGGTTACTTTTCCATCAAACTGATTTATTCTAAACTGTCCTCATTGAAAATATGTGAATAAAGGATCCTATGTGAGATAAAAATCCTTAATCAACGTCTCCATAAACTACTACCTAGAAGTGGCATTCTGGGAATGTGAGCTGCATTGACTAGGCTGCCAAGGGGGCAGCTGATGGGTCAGACAGTCTCAACTCAGGAAGATGTGATATTTACTGTCTCTTGCCAGGCTGAGACAAGGCCAGTCTCATGCCATAGACAGAGGAGGTCTGGGAAACAGGCTAAGCAGGAGTCTAACATTTGTGATGCACAAAATTCATTGATTCATATAGTGGTATGTGGCCAGAGGAGGCATTATTAGGACGAGGAACAAATAAATGCAGAATTTAGAGGATGGACAAATGCAAGTCCAAGTCCTAAGTCTAATCACCCAATGGCAAAAACAGGACTGACCATGAGGCACCTGCCAATATGTGGTCCACTTTGACCTCGGGTCAGAGGTTGACAAGTGTCCTGTGTGACAGGCAAGGGTCAGAGGTGCGTTCTTCAAAACAAGCAGAGTGCAAACTCCAAACCACAGCCAGCACAACAGGAGGGCTTATGTTTTCTTTGGTCAGTTCCATACCACAACACCGCAGCCTTGCAAAACAGAACACATTTCCCAAAATATCTAGAGCTATATGATCTAACTGAACAGTCAAACTCCACATTGACAAAAACAGAACAAACAGAATCTTTGGCTAATAGCGTCTGACAAGCATCAGGGATTCATTCAGAGGAGGAATACTTTTTGGGACACTTTATTCCCAATGGACTCTAATGAGCCACAAAGCGAGATTTTCATTGTAAGGATGACTATGTGATATGTTAACAAAAGGTAAGGATAGGAAGAATATTAGGCATTCATTATTTATAAACATCATTTTCTCCTCCTCTGCTCCCAAAGGCCAACATTTCTTGCTAATTCTGCTGAATAGAAGCATGTATTTGTGTGTGCACAGTTGTTTAGTCGTGTTCAACTCTTTTGCAACCCCATGGACTGTAGCCCACCAGGCTCCTCTGTCAATGGGACTTTCCAGGCAAGAATACTGGAGTGGGTTGCCATTTCCTCCTCTAGGGGATATGCCCAACATCTTTGGACGTTGAGAGACAACCCACGTCTTTTGCACTGGCAGCTGGATTCTTTACCACTGAGCCACCTAGGAAGCCCGAAAAGAAGGATATAATCTTCCAATTATGTAGCAAAAAATAATTAAGAAAAAAAAAAAGTAAATCACTAGCACAATAGTACTTTTGGGGTCTAAAGTTATATTTTCACATGCAACATTATCAGATCTAACTTGCCAAAAATTTCATGAGATAGGTATATAATTATTCCCAATTGTATATAAGGAAACTTAAGGTATGTCCTAAGCTTAGAGAGATTCCTTTAATATCAAGTGGTAGAGCTAAAATCCACATTACTTTGACTAATTCTAAGGCTATATTTCTTTCCCTTAGGATAAAAAAAAAAGCTGCCCAAATGAAACTGCGTACCTTAAGTGAGAGTGGCAAAGGTATTACAGATTATTCCATCCTTTTACATCACCAGTAAACCAGGGTACCATGGTACCCTGGGTATGTTACTAGGGTAGTGAAGAAAGGATGTACGTGTGGGAAATTAGGATGCTAGATAAGTTCTATATAGTCTTTGACTGAAAGTATCACACACTTCTGGGGGATTCCCATGTGGCTCAGTGTTAAAGAATCTGCTTGCTAATGCAAGATGTGTGAGTTCGACCTCTGGGTCAGGAAGATCCTCTGGAGGAGAAAATGGCAACCCATTCCACTCTTCTTGCCCATGGACAGAGGAGTCTGGAGGGCTACAGTCCATGGGGTCACAAAGAGTCAGACATGACTGAGTGACTAAGCATACAAGCACCACCACACACTTCCAGAGATTAATATGGGTTTCTAGGTAAGGTAGGAGAAGGTAATGGCAACCCACTCCAGTACTCTTGCCTGGAAAATCCCATGGATGGAGGAGCCTGGTAGTCTGCAGTCCATGGGGTCGCTAGGAGTCAAACACGACTGAGCAATTTCACTTTTACTTTTCACTTTCATGCATTGGAGAAGGAAATGGCAACCCACTCCAGTGTTCTTGCCTGGAGAATCCCAGGGACGGGGGAGCCTGGTGGGCTGCCATCTATGGAGTCACACAGAGTCGGACACGACTGAAGCGACTTAGCAGCAGTAGCAGCAGCAAGTAAAGTAACTGCAAAGGAAAACACACACACACACACACACACAAATTACTTCTTAATTGGGTTAAGAAAGTAGCATCAGTGGCCACACTCTGGATTGCACCTGTGTAGAAAAACAGGCTATCAACCTAAGCAGTTTCAAAAATTACACACATGCATGCATGCACACTCCCCAGAACTTTCTACCAGGCAAGACCAAACTGACCCTCACTCCATATGGCCAAATACCTCCGCCTCTCCCAGGATTTTGTGTACAAAGCATACAAGGTGTTACTAGCCAATAAAATAAACACTAATGATTAACTTTTGCTCCCTGGAAGTCACTGAACAAGAAAAAGGTATTCCCTGAGTAGCCTCTGCCTACAGAGCACTGACTGTTCCCAAGTTCTCCAAAGAAGCTTGAAAAGTATTTGCCATTACGAGTTAGTCTTGGAGCTAAAATATACACATGACACTGAAGAGGTCCGTTCCTGGGTTGAAATGTTTACTTTGGTTCAAAACTTACCCTGAAAATATTATGTTTTTAACTAGCTTTTGCTTTTGAAACACCTCCAGTATGAACAGTGATCAAACTCTCTTTGATTCTAGGTATCTGGAACTGGCTTTATTACAGGACCAGGTTCTTTGCTAGGTGCTGGAGACACACAGCCCGTAGGGAAAAAAGGCATATAAATTAAGACCTCGAAGAGAAATGGGAGTTTAAACCAGCTCAGGTGAGAACTATCAAGAGCTGTGACGAACTGCTGAGCTCAAATCCCAGACTGAAGACAAGGCCAGAGAGGTGAGCTTGTTTTCTCAGAGGTCAGCTGATTCCAGCTGCAGCAAATATAATACTGAAAAGCTGAATAGAACTTTGCAGAGACTCATGGGCCCCAAGGAAACAACTGGAGCTTAGGGCTTCCATGGTGGCCCAGCTGGTAAAGAATCAGCCTGCAATGCCGGAGACCTGGGTTTGATCCCTAGATTGGGAAGATCCGCTGGAGAAGGGAAAGGCTACCCACTCCAGTATTCTGGCTTGGAGAATTTCATGGACTATACAGTCCATGGGGTCACAAAGAATCGGACACAACTGAGCAACTTTCACAGGGCCCTCCAAGGAAGAAGAGCCATGGAAACCCCCTAGCCTGCTGGCTGGCACCCTGAAGAGCTATACACATCTAGCCTTCACAGGGACTGAAGCTGAGCTTCAAATCATCTCAATTACTGGCTAGAATAGCTAAGATGATATGTAAGTTTCCAGAAGCTAAGATAAGCCTGCTCCAGAGAAAGATTCCACTCTCCAGATTTCAAACAGTCTCTACAGTTTACCTCACACAATGTCTGGTACTCAATCAAAAATACTGAAGCATATAAGAAAATAAGATGTAACCAAAACCCAAGAACGACACACAACAGAAGCTGGTCAATAGGGTGGCATGCTATGAGAGTTATCAGATACAGACTTCAATATATGATGACTAAATATAAACTCATATATGAAGAATGGATAAACAACAATATAGCACAGGGAACTGTATTCACTATCCTGTGACAACCATAACGGAAAGGAATATGAAAAAGAATGTGTGTATAGGAATATATATAAAGTATGCATATATACTGGAGAAGGCAATGGCACCCCACTCCAGTACTCCTGCCTGGAAAATCCCATGGATGGAGGAGCCTGGTAGTCTGCAGTCCATGGGGTCTCTAGGAGTCGGACACGACTGAGTGACTTCACTTTCAC
Organism: Budorcas taxicolor; assembly: GCF_023091745.1. Lineage (NCBI taxonomy): Eukaryota > Metazoa > Chordata > Mammalia > Artiodactyla > Bovidae > Budorcas > Budorcas taxicolor. The sequence goes on from NC_068910.1 coordinate 38,618,621, forward strand.
TTTTCACTTTCATGCATTGGAGAAGGAAATGGCAATCCACTCCAGTGCTCTTGCCTAGAGAATCCCAGGGACGGGGGAGCCTGGTGGGCTGCCATCTCTGGTGTCGCACAGAGTTGAACACGACTGAAGTGACTTAGCAGCAGCAGCAGCAACATGCATATATACATATATGAAAAAGAATATATGTGTATATATATATACATAAACTGAATCACTAGGCTGTACAGCAGAAATTAATATATTGTAAATCAATTCTACTTTAATAAAATAAAAAATATATATATACCTAATGACTAAAAAACCATAGTGAGATAGCACTATACACAGACTAGAACAGCTTAAATTAAAAATACTGACAAATATCAAGTGTTGATAGAGTAGTTTTTGTTCTTTCTCTTTGGTTAAAAGAAATACAGTAAATACAATAAGCTGTCAGTATATGTTAAATCATAATGGCAGATACACAGGTCTCTGTTATGCTATTTTCTGAACTTTTGTAATGTTTCAAAATGAAATGTTGAAAGGAAGAAAAAGCTGTGGTCATTGAGCGATCAGAAACGGCTAAATTACTTTAGCCTTCAGAAGTCATGTTCAAGAGTCTGTACTTCATTTATTCTTGAAACAGAGGAGTGAGAGCGTAAAACATATTCTCTATAAAGATCATTCCAGCTGCAACAGAACGGAAAGAATGAAGCCAGGGAGCCCAACTGGGAGGCTGATGTGGTAATACAGATGAGAGACACAGCAGCGCTGGTTGTAAAGATTTGAATGATAGAGTCTGAGTTTGCAAGGGGATTGGGGTTCAGTCCTCCAAACTGATGAATTTAATCCCAGTCAAATCAGGAAGCAAATGAGGCCTTTGTGACAGAAACCTACAAGGCTAATGATTTATAGAGCAAAGACAACATCCCAGATCAGAGCCTGGGACTGTGAAAACAAGAATATATGGATTTTTCTGTAAATCCTTAGAAGCAACACAAGCAATTATAAAACTGAAAGCTAATAAGCACTCAGCTCGACAACAGATGGTCACAGAAATACATTCACAACTTGCCAGAATTTTGAAGCCTTGTGCACCCTTTCCAAACATGCAGATGCTTTCATCTAAGGGGAGGAAAAAAATTCTATTTCTGCTTCTGACAGCAAACGCCAAGTCACATTGTACCAGTAGAGAATGGCATCTCCCAACCTCAAACCCACCGAAAATTTCACAACCTTATTCTCACGTTGGAGAGATGGGTTGCCTTTGACCACTAATTCCACCAGCCCTGCCAAGGAAAACAAAGAGGAAATGACCATTTCTGAAGAATTCAGCTTTTTCATCTGCCCCCAAGAAAGGAGATTTCTGTCTATAGATTATTCATGAGCAACTCATGTGTTATTCTGTGAAGAAAAATCAAGCATATCACATAAATTTATGCCTAAATCCTGAAAAAAAAAAAAATGGCGTGAGCCACAGAGTCTGACAATTTCTTCAACTACTCTGAGCTGTTTAACCTTCCACTGAGAAGAGATCAAAGAATTAATTGTCTTTATCATTACCTTTTGTAAGTTTTCAAGAGGTTAAGGTTTAAAATTAAGCATATTAAGTTCCCAGTCTAGCTAGTTTGGGTATAAATATATATTCCTGGATCTGACTTATGAATGTCTAGTTTGCTAGAGATAGGATTTCTAAATGGCATTTTCCCCCCAATCTGTTCACACAAGAAATACTCAGACACGTTCTTTTTAAAGGAAGTACTTCCCACCCGCACACCTAATTCTTTTAGTGTCTAAATTATTATATATGCTGAGAGAGCTTGGCTTTAGAGGCAGAGTAGCCCACTAGCTGCAGTCAATAGTCCTCCCATGCCAGAGAAGGTAAAATTTAACTTAGCTTTGCTACATTCCCAAGGTTTATGAACTGACATACTGCGGAGTTCAGGAAATAATCACCAAATGACTCAACTTCCTGATTCAGCATTCACCCAGAAAACATCCTTCTCATTTTCTTCAAACAATGTTCTTCAATCAAAATTTTAGCCAATGAAAACTCAGGCAATTAGCAGCATGATAAATACCACCTACAAGATCTCACTAGTTATTAACAAACGTTAATGAATTTTGCTAGTTATTTATATATCTCATCACTCTGATCACATTTATGAGGCTGAATATAATTTCTAAAGTTATAGGCAGATTTCCTCACATCATTATCACCGAAACGATCCAGCAGCATATAAAAAGTCCACAGACATTTCTACACAATGCCTTAAGGTTGGAAAAAAAAAAAAGATGTGCTTAATATTCCTTGGGGAAATTCCAAGATTAATTTCAATAGTACATAAATAGCCAAACACACGAAATTCCTACCATAATCTGCCCAAAGGATGGGTGTAACCTTTTCATAATACATATTCTGAGATTGATACTCACTGGGTTAATCGTTTCTTCAACAGAATGGTGAACAGTCCACCAGTCTGAAGTCCACTCCCAGGCGTTCCCTACTATATTGTATAAGCCATAACCATTGGGAGGAAAGGCGTCAACCTAAAAATTAAAAAAAGGGGGAAATGCTGTCAATCTACTCACCTTGTCTAGAAAGCCTCTTTAGTATAAAAATGCACAAAGACCTTGTACTTCAAAGTATGAATATGAATTTTCATTCCAACAGTGAAAATACAATCTGGCCAATATAAAAACAGAGGAAGATATTTTTCAGCTTTGAGTTCTCAAAGGGAGTTCAGAAACCTAAGAAGAGTTTATGTTACATGGTAGAAAGTCAATGAAATAATTCTTAATAGAGAGACTAGTATTGATCACAAGTCAAATCTGTATCTCATTGAGAAGTGGCAGGTAAATTATCTGTAGACCTTCAGAAGCATAAGAGAAACGGCATTATATCCAGTATCAGTCTTGTCATCACAGCTGAGCTCTGCTGGCCACAACATCTTTAGGCACGGAGAGACCTCAAGCCAATTCTGTCCTCTCCACCAGCCCCCTCCAACTCACTAGCTTATCTTTAAGCCTGAGTCATTATTATCAAAACACTGATTATTATAGAGAAACTGCAAATTCATTATCAAGTGCTATCTATAAAACAAAGAAAGTTTGCAATCCCTGGGACCTGGAAGTATGAGGTAAGCTGCACAGGCTCTTCAGCTAGCAATTACATCACATTTCAAAGGTAGATCAGTCTGCCACATAATTATGTCACAGACATGGTACCAAAGTGCAAAGCTTGTGTACAAAGGAAGGTGGGGAGGAGGACCAGAGAAAAACCTTTGACTGAATAGTAAATGCATATAGAACAAGTTTTGCTACTTCAGGGACTCAAAACTTTTTGCTAACATATTTTACGAGAAATGGTCATACATGAAGGAAACTTTTATTTTTAAGTGAAAAAAATAATATCATTGAAATTCTTTTTAAAAAATCTTTTTGTAAGTTCATGTTTTTTCTCAATTAATGAAGTAGAACTAAAAGGAATAAAATTAATTTTCTATTTGGCTTCAGAAGGTTTTAGATTTACACATAAATATGGAACCATCTGATATGTGGGCAATCCAGGGCACTTCAATAAAGTTATGACGCTACTCAGAAAAAAAATTAATCCAGATGATGAGCAAAGCTGAAAATTTTTACCATTCTGCTTCCAAACTCAGCATTCATTATGGAAACAGCAGTACCTATTCACTGCTTCATTCAGTAACTCCATGCATGTTGACTGAAGGCAGAAAGGGTTTGATGACATAGACGTGAAAGAGTTTTAATGAGGGAGAAAAAATGATGATGCCAAAAACTAAAAACATCCAATCTAGAAAAGCAGGGTGGGATTAGTAGGGTAAGAGAATGAAAGAAAATATGCAGAAACTCCCTAGAGGGAGAGATTTCGAGCTGAAGATGAACCCTCCTCCACAAAGGTAGAAGCATCTTATGGGACTCAAAGTCAGAGGTCAAAGGTCAGAGAGACAGTGAAGGAGAAGGGGTCAGAGGCATAAACTGTTCTTTCAAGAATTTGGAGATAATGAAGAAGAATAAGACAAAAATAGTTGGAAGGAAAAGAAGAAAATAATTTGTTTAAGCAAAAAGATGGGAAGGAGCAAGGGGCATGAGAGCAACTGAAAGATGGAATGAACGAAGTGGAGAAGTGGAGGGAGGAACCATTTCTCAGGCTTAGAGAGCAGACTAACGGAGGTCAGCCAGCCTAAGGTCTTCTTTACACGACAACATACAACAAACGCTGGGCAAGCAAGTTAGCCTATGTGGTGCTGTTAAACCCTAACATGAGGAAACATCAATAACAGCATCTACTGAAAGGTTTGAGGGGTCTTCCTTCTGTAAATAACTGGATGTTTAAGTGAGGTAAAATCTGGAGGTCACCACTCCCAAAATTACCACATGAGAGTATAAAAATTTTAACTGCTCTTTGTTCAGTTAATCACACCAACCAAAACTTCCTTCCAGAAAGCTCAGAAGAAATACTTCCGACATGTTTATTTTCAGGTGAATGAGCAGATATGCAAGAAAAATAAAACAAACTAATAACTTACAACAGAGGCCCAATAAAACAGAAAACCAATTCTTTAGGTTCACTGTGGTCAGAATAGTTCACTCAATTTAAAACCAGAGTGAAACTAATAAAACAGCAGGCGAGGGAGCTATTTCACTGTAGTCCATCCCATCATTGGAAGTTCGATTCCTGCTCTCAAAGGACTAAGGCCTGTGAACACAACAAGGAAGCTAAGGAGGACCTGAGATAAACAGTCCCACTTTAAAGGTACAAATCTTCTGTCAAGTCTCATTCCAAACAAAGGTGGAAGTGACCTCTCTACAACGTGTTGGTTTTTTTCCTCTTCAGGTCGTATTTCTCATGTCGGCTCCTGGTAAATGTTCTAATTTTGTCTTAGGAACTTCCATGGCAACTTCTTCAGGTGAGTTCTGTTGAATACCCTCCAAGGCAGACCTCTTCTGAACATCCCCAGTTAAATGTTCTATCTCTGCTGCTACTGCTGCTGCTAAGTCACTTCAGTCGTGTCTGACTCTGTGTGACTCCGTCTTCCCCATAGACGGAAGCCCACCAGGCTCCCCTGTCCCTGGGATTCTCCAGGCAAGAACACTGCAGTGGGTTGCCATTTCCTTCTCCAAGGCATGAAAGTGAAAAGTGAAAGTGAAGTCGCTCAGTCGTGTCCGAATCTTAGCGACCCCATGGACTGCAGCCTACCAGGCTCCTCCATTCATGGGATTTTCCAGGCAAGAGTACTGGCGTGGGATGCCATTGCCTTCTCCACTCTTAATATCTGTAAAGTATCCTTATTTCATATGGAAATTGTTATTTTCTGAGAAGATGCACTGACTTGAGAATAAATGACTTTTTCCTTGGAGGTTCACCTGTCTAAATAGTGATGTGAAATTCTGTAGCCATTAAGTGCTGTAAAATATTCATAACTGTCCAGTACCAATTCTCATGGTCTTTTGACTGACAGGTGCTTATGTAATTTGCCTGGTCTATCAGAAGCCTATACTATATATGCTTCAAGGCTAAGTGTCCTGCTTCTACATCACGTGTCACCTTTCCTGGGGTCTCCTAAGCATCTTCATCAGGCTCCTTATTGTGTTCATCCTGCAGCGCAGGTTCTGCCAACAGTGGCCCATGAGATAACAGCTGGCCTTCTTACCCATGTACAATTTGAGAAAAAGCTGAGATCTCTTAGACCCCAAGGTCTCAAATAACTCATTTTATGGAATAAAACTATGTGCACCTGAGAGCACAAGCTATCCAGAAGGAAACCTGAAAAGAACCAACTTCACTTTGCTGTATAGTAGCAAATAAATTTTGTCTTTGTTGAAAAATACATCCAATTCCCACTGGTTTGTGTTGGTGCTTTTATCATATACCTAACTCATACATATGAAATTTTAGAAGCACACACATGTGAGTTCCTATGCCTATTTAAAGGCAACATATTCTCATGTACCTTTTTTTACACTACTTCTGCACCCCTGCAAAAACAACTGTAATGCTTTAACTATATGGCTCAAAGTATGTTTGAAATTCTGAAAAGTCAAGTGTCTTCTCATCCCTCATCTCTTCCAAAAATTGTCTTTTTCACTTGTTTATTATTTCAGTTGAAATTCTGGAATCACTTGGTCATGCTCCAAATAACATATGTGTGTTACGTTTATATATAAATTTTGGAAGAATTATTTTTGTGTGAACAAATATTAAAAACACGAATATTTTTTTAAATGACAACTGTTTGAAAGATTGTTGAAAGAATATTATCTTCTGTAACAACAAATCCAGTAAAGTGCTATTTTCCCACCACAAGACATCTTTGCTCAATGTGTCAGGAGAAAACAAAATGCTTTTATCATTGCTTCATTAGTGTGTGGTTCTGCTGACAAAAAAAAAAAACAGAAAGGAATACTCATGGAGGGAAACATGCTACATGCGTTCCAGAAAACAGTTTGGTTATGTATGTGAAACTCTTACCAAGAAAGTTTTCTAGTCTTTGACTCATTAATTTCACTGCTAGGAATCTACCTTTTAAAAAACCACCACACTATTAAGGATCTACTGTATTGCACAGGGAACTCTACTCAATACTCAGAATTGATCTGTATGGGAAAAGAATCTAAAAACAGAGCAGATATATGCATATGTGTAGCTGATTCACTTCGCTGGATAGCAGAAACTAACACAACATTGTAAATCAACTATACCTCAATAAAAACTATTTTTAAATCATCAGAGATACAATTTAATATTTATGCACAAGATGTTGTTATTCAGCAAAAAAACAGATGTAACTTTGCAAAAATAAGGAGCAAATAAATTAGGGTTAATTTAAATGACAAGCTATCCAGCTGCTAAAAGACATGTATTTGTGAAGAACTGCTAATGCCAGACAAAACGTTCCTGATATTACACAGGGAAAGGAGAGTAGGATTTTAAATATAATACTATGACCCCAAAGCAGTATGTAAAAAATATATAGGCACACAAACACAAGAAACATTTACACTGGCACCTATGGTAGTTAAGAGCGTGGGCTTTTGAAACAAACCGACCTGGTTCAAATCCCAGATGTGTGGCTTTCCAGTTGTGTAACCCTGGGCAAGTTAGTTAACCTCTCTGTGCCTCAGAATGCTCACCTGAAAAAATGGGGATAACAGTACCTGCCTTACAGAGTGGAACATTAACTGAGATAATTCATGCAAATACCTCAGTATCATGCCTGGCACACTTCAAGCATTAACTTCTAGCAATTCTTAGTACCATTAACACCAAAAATGAACGGGAAGAATTGCACCAAAATGCTAATAGGGGTTATCTATCTTGAGATAAGATTCCTCCAGGTTCTTTCAATTTTCTCCTTTGCAACTCTTCTGGTTTTTTTTCAAAGTTTCTATAGTATTATAGAATTGCAAAGAAAAAGGTGTCACAAAAAAGAACGTCTAAGTATTAGTATTTGCCTCGTGCGGTAGTGGATGAAGGCAGAAAGGGTACAAGATGTAAAGTGGAGAGTGAGCAACACTCTCCCTCATGTCTAGCGGTTTCTAGTGGTTTCTCCGTGCGCAGTGGCTACAGCCCTCTGAACCTTGCTACTCACAGGCGCAGTCCCTCGGAAGCCGTCCTCCCCGGTGTTGGTCACAGGAAACTCGCCTTGCCAGATGTTGGCATAATGTTGGCCTTTCGGCTGCAGTTTGTTGCCCCAGGGGAAAAGTCTGTCAGAAGAGACACAGGCATTAGCCTGTCAAACATGCACAGGCTTCTGGACACAAGTCAAGAAGAGGAAGGCAGTGAAAGGGAGAGAGCACACTACTCGCTTGTTTGAAGTGAGTTATTTTATTTTTTTTTAATACATAAAGCTTTTAATCAGGAATTTTTTTTAACTTCCACACAACGAGATCATGTCAAGCTCACAACAACATCAGTCTCTCCTGAGGACTCAGGAGGCCTGATATAAATCACCTCACTAAAAGAGGGGCTTATAGGAGGCTGGGAGAGCAGCCATCATTCTGGACTACAGAAGCATAAAGGGGCACCATCACACCGCACTTTTTAATAAAGCCTTCACTATTTTAAGGAGCCTTTTTAGTAGCTGAGGCCCAATCGTGAGTTTTCTGTCTCATGGCTCTGGAAACAGAGGAGACGCCTAAAATAAGAAACCCCTAAAAGAGAAGGCAGCCTGCCAGAGGGGCTCGAAGGAGGACCATGTGGCACGGGCATGGGGCTGCGTGGCCGGCAGCCACCCCACCAGCCATGCGCCCGCCTCTGCCTGGGTGTTTCCTAAGGAACTTCACCAACGTGAGGAAAGCCCAGTAGGAAAGAGCTGCCCTGGTGGTTGTGGTTTTAAATCAGCTGTCCAGAGTAAGTTCCAGTGGATTTAGAAAGAGGATCCACATACTATTAAGCAAGGGGACACCCTTCAAGTACCTATTTTGCAGGCCTCCTCGACAGCTGTACTCCCACTCGGCCTCCGTGGGCAAACGCTTTCCCGCCCACGTGCAGTAGGCAACGGCGTCATTCCAGGAGACGTGGAGAACCGGGTGGTCCGGCCTGGGGAACAGAGAGCGCAGAGTGAGGAGGGCGGAACCAGAACTGGAAACAGGGACCGGCTCCAGCCAACCGCCCATCTTCACCTTCACCTCAATCCCTGACTGGGAGGTGGGCCTGGTGTCCAGGTCAACACCCCCCACCCTGCCCCACTGCACTTGTATCAGCCTCCACCAGGGGTTTCTGACATCCCAGGCTCCCAAATAGGTTATGATCCCTCCTGGCACAAGACTTGAAATATTACTCCAGTTTGCTGGCAGGCCTGAACCCCCAGAGAATCTCACTTGGTGCAGAAGGGTATGGAGATGCACCAGCCAGCTGCACCAACCAATGCTTTCTTCTGTGAGGAAAGAACGATTTTGCAGCTGCTGGACATGGTATGAGCAGAAGCTTCCAGCGCTCAGCTCCTTCAGGAGAGTTGCAAAGAACCACCTCACAGTCACCAACGACAAACCACAGCAGGAGCATAAAGGCACAGCCATGTGGGTTCACCCATAGCTCAATCCTATGGGTCATTTATACCCCAGAGCCCCAACCCCATCCCACCCCCGAGGGACTGGCTGGGACTTCCTGGACCTGCCTTGCAGTCTTGGCTTCTCCCTCTGCCCAATCCTGCTTCCTCCCCATCCCTCCCACAGGTGTTGATCCCTAATAAATAGTCTGCACACCAAGCTCTGTCTCAGCATCTGTTTCCAAAGAATCCAATCTGTGATACTTGGCTTTAAACTCTTGTCTTTCTGCTGTAGATGAGTCTGCTCAATTTGCCTCACTCCAGCATATTCCAAGTAAGCCTCTATTTTTTCTAACAGTATAGCGGGGCAGGGAAGACTAGGGGGAAGTTTGAGAATAAGGGGATAAACATATTTATTCAGCACCAATAACTTTAATTCCTGCTCACTCTTTCTCCAGTGGACTCTGGCCCTGGTCTTTGTTGCCATGCAAGAACTCTTTTGCTTTCTCTAGTTGTGGTGGTGCATGGGCTTATCATTGCGGTAGCTTCTCTTGTTGTGAAGCATGGTCTCTAGGGTGCACGGGCTTCAGTAGATGTGGCACGAGACCCTAGTTGCCCTGTGGCATGTGGGATCCTAGTTCCGGGATCAGGGATCAAATCCACATCCCCTGCATCTGCAGGCAGATTCTCAACCATTGCACCACCAGGGAAGTCCCTCTTAAGCATCTCTGAATTCCCTATCATAATTACACCATGACTTTCACTTATTCTTTCCAAAGCATCTATTGAGTACCTTTACATGCCAGTCACTGTTTTCAGCATTGATGTTTTAAGACATGCACTTTTCTCAAAAGGACTCAGTGGATAAAACACATTTCATTCTGGGTCTTCCTTCTGTCCTCAGCTTTTTCTTCTACTATGATAGTTCAGAAAGAAGTGAAAATCCCATGGAGGGAGGAGCCTGGTGGGCTGCAGTCCATGGGGTCGCACAGAGTTGGACACGACTTCACTTTCACTTTCACTTTTCACTTTCATGCATTGGAACCCACTCCAGTGTTCTTGCCTGGAGAATCCCAGGGATGGAGGAACCTGGTGGGCTGCCATCTATGGGGTCGCACAGAGTTGGACACGACTGAAGCGACTTAGCAGCAGCAGCAGCAGCAGGAGGTCATCAGCCTGAGGTATTTGAGAATCCTACCACATTCTACCTCAAAGTCTATTTCTACCCCACGGCCTACCAACTCAAGAGTTTGAAAGAATGATATTGATCAAGGAGCTGTATCCCTAGAGCTGAACTTCATGTACTTCTGGCTCCCTCACTGAGGGCAGTAAGCAGGAAAACAGAGACTCGAGAATCCCATCTGAAAAAGTGGGTTAGGAGACCAGTTTTCTTGGGCTATTGAGACGCTGAGTCCTGACCCAAACCTTTCTCCGCCTCCAGGGCTTAAAGTGCTACTCTATTTTTGCTTGAGATAATTATTTCTTTGCCACCCTGGAGACTTGCTGACCGACTTGCAGCTCTGTGGTTTTTCAGTCAGATGGTGGCTTCAAAGTATGTCAGTCCAGGACTGCAGAGAACACGAGTCCTGGACCCAAGGCCTAGCTGTTACAGTGGCCAATTGGCAAGACACCACCACTTCTCTGTGAGGCAGTCTCCGTCCTCATAATAGCCTACTCATGAGGAAGAACAAACAATCTGTAAAGGTTACATGTCATGAGATTTATAATAGGTCTGTCAAATGGGGAAAGAATGATAGGAGGGAACCCTCTAAAAGGCCAAATGAGGATGGCAAGAGGCCACTTATTATGAGACTTCCAGAGACTTCCCTGGTGGTCCAGTGGTTAAGACTTCTCCTTCCAATACAGGAGGTGTGGGTTCAATCCCTGGTCAGGGAGCTAAGATCCACATGCCTGGCAGCCAAAAGACCACAAAGTAAAACAGAAGCAATATTGTAACAAATTCAATAAAGACTTTAAAAATGGTCCACATCAAAAAAAAAAAAAAAAAAATCTTTAACAGAGTATTCCATGACCTAGGCACAATGTTTGGGTCTGTACACTAATTCTTTCTAGCCATCCTATTTCCCTTCCAACTGATTAGAGTTCGTCATACTCTTTTATAGACAATGGACATTGAGTTTCTCTTCAACATCATATGAACTGATTTTGAAATGAAAATATCATCTAGGCTAAGACCCACCAGTCTCACCTGTGTAGGACAGTAGAGTCGGGCCCTTCTGGGTGTCTCCAGTTAGCACCTTTCACAGGTAACCACCACGGAGCAGCTGCAACCTCAGAGCAACACAGGATAAGCTGAGGTTAGCTCTAAAAAAACACTGACCCAGTCCATGCAGAAAAAAAAAAACCAATCTCACTTAAGGTCTTCAACTTCCATGGAATTACCAAATCATTTTTCCAGAATATCAAAACTATTTATATGTAACTAAATCTTTAAAAAAAAAAAAAGCATTATCTCGTGAATTCCCTGGTGGTCCAGTAGTGAGGACTTGTTTCACTGCTGTGCTCCAGGTTCAATCCCCAGTTGGGGAACTAAGATCCAGCAAGCCACACATGCACCCAAAACAAACAAAAAGGCACAGTGTTATGTGGCAGGTTAGAGGGGCAGGGGCTTTGGGGGAGAATGCACACATGTATATGTAAGGTTGAGTCCCTTCGCTGTTCACTTTAAAATACTACAACATTGTTAATCGGCTATACCCCAATACAACATAAAAAGTTTTTTTAAAAAGGTATTATCTCGCATCATAAAGCACCACAGTGATTAAATAAATATGTATATAAATGGTGTATCTTTCCAAGAATCTTAAAAAGACACACTGCTAGCTAATCCTCTATAATCTCTAACAACTGGGTCAACTGGTACCACTCTGATGTAAAAGATGAGGAAACAGCATTAATCTTACAACTTGGTGCCAGGCTGAAGGTCAACCAAGGTGGTGGGAGACCAAGCTGAAGCACCGAATACAGAGCTGCAGTGTGTTCACAGAAGACCCTGGTTAATATCCAGCCCAACATGAGCTGTGTGGCTCTGGGTAAATTCACTGCTTGTCTGGCCCCAAAGTCCTCATCTGTGAAATGAGAGCAGCCTCCCAGTCCCCCACCTCAGACTCAGAGCAGGGGGAATCTAAGAGGACTGGGAAGTGCTCAGCCCACATCCTGTTCCCAAGACCTTACCTCCTACTTTACAGCTCTGTCAACCCATATACCAATATCAAGTGGCCCTTGTTTTGTTCATTTTCATTCATTTGTGCTTTCTCTGTTGTGTCTGACTCTTTGCAATCCCATGGACTGTAGCCCGCCAGGCCCCTCTGTCCATGGAATTTTCCAGGCAAGAATACTGGTGTGGGTTGCTATTTCCTCCTCCCAACCCAGGGATCAAACCCGCATCTCCTGCATGGGCAGGCAGATTCTTTACCATTGCACCACCTGGGATTGTTTAGAGATTGGTTAAAAACTTGATTTTGGAGTCAGTCAAAATGAGATTTGAATTATGACTCTGCCATGCAGAGGGTAACCCTTGGCAACCTCCCTACTGAACCTCCCTACATCTGTTTTCTCAACTGTAAGATGAAGACAGTAACAATGCCTATCTCAGAGATTATTACGAGGAAACCAAACATACATCCAGGGCTTAGGACTATCCCGAGCACTTAGCAAGCACTCAGTAAAGGGAAGCAGTCAACCATGGACCTCATGACAATCAAAGAGAGTTACCAAAAAAAATTACCGTCATCAGTGATGCTAATACTAAGTAAAGAAGAGAAGTTTGCAAATGATTCTTCTGCTGTAAACCAGAACGGACTCAAGTTATCCCCAAGACAATGCTGTTCTCAGTCCTCTGCATCCTGACAAGCCAGGCTGAGTGGAAGAGATGGGGGATGTGTTCCCGGCTAACAATTGCAGCAATCACCGAGAACACCAAACTCTGTTCTTGTTCTTTTTCTCACATCAGCACAATCAAAACATTCATGGTATTCCAATCACAATTTGATGGGAAAAGCCAAATTCTTTTATATCTCAGTGAAAGAGGCATTATGTCCTTTGAGGACACTACTGCAGAGTGTTTTCTCTTTCAGAGAGCAGGAGAGGTAAAAGGCAGGGCTTCTTCCTCTTTCTTCTGTGGCACTGTGGAATCTCTAATCAGGGTGAGGGGTGGCGGGGAGGCCGGGGGGGGGGTGTTCCTGCTGACTACACTGCTTGATATTTGCTACCAGGGAAGCCCGTTTAAGTGCCAGTGACAGGTAATTCATTCCACGTCAAGGGAAGACATGCAGAGAAAGCCAAGGTCATCCCACTCTTAACATTTCAAGATCTTCAGATCACTCACCCAATTCTACCCCATTCCCAACACTAAGGACACCAGAAGGTTCCATTTCTCAAAGTAAAAAAAAAAAAAAAAATTTTTAAAGGCAAATATGACTCCATGGGAAATAGATGGAGAAACAGTGGAAACAGTGTCAGACTTTATTTTGGGGGGCTCCAAAATCACTGCAGATGGTTACTGCAGCCATGAAACTAAAAGACGCTTACTCCTTGGAAGAAAAGTTATGACCAACCTAGATAGTATATTCAAAAGCAGAGACATTACTTTGCCGACTAAGGTCCGTCTAGTCAAGGCTATGGTTTTTCCAGTGGTCATGGATGGATGTGAGTTGGACTGTGAAGAAGGCTAAGTGCTGAAGAATTGATGCTTTTGAACTGTGGTGTTGGAGAAGACTCTTGAGAGTCCCTTGGACTGCAAGGAGATCCAACCAGTCCATTCTGAAGGAGATCAACCCTGGGATTTCTTTGGAAGGAATGATGCTAAAGCTGAAACTCCAGTACTTTGGCCACCTCATGCAAAGAGTTGACTCCTTGGAAAAGACTCTGATGCTGGGAGGGATTGGGGGCAGGAGGAGAGGGGGACGACAGAGGATGAGATGGCTGAATGGCATCACTGACTCAATGGACACAAGTCTGAGTGAACTCCGGGAGTTGATGATGGACAGGGAGACCTGGTGTGCTGCGATTCATGGGGTCACAAAGAGTCAGACATGACTGAGCGACTGAACTGAACTGATGGCAAATGTTAGCCTTTGTTAAATCTGGGTGGTGGAAACTAGAATGCCTATTTTTCTTATAACCTATTATGTTTTGAAATAGTTCATCATTAGTAACTTTTTAAATGGATTAACTTATCTCTTCTACTGCTGATGGGCATTTGGGCAGTTTCCAGTTTGAGCTACTGTGAATGGTGCTACTTCTGGGAACATTCTTGGTAGCTCCTGACTCAGGAAATATGCAGAAGTGTTCCTGCTGAGGGTACACTGTGAAGTGGAATGGCTGGATCTCAGGGTACACATACGCACAGCGTTAGTTAAGACAACCAAACACAAGCCTTAATGGCAGAAGTCCTCCAAGGTTCCCGACCTTCTTCAATGGGAAAATTCCACGGAGTTGGCTTGTGGGGGGTCTTCCCGGGGCAACTGCCCCTGTGGCCTCTGAATCCATTCCCTTTTCCTCTCTGCTTCCCCTCAACTCACTCTGGTCGCACATATTTATTGAGCGCCTACTGTCTACCAGGTTCCCTTTTTAGGAACCTCATTTCTAAAGGAAATCTTCAACTCCCAGAATCCTGAGAGTATGACTTAAGACAGTTGGTATATTGAGAGTTTCTCAATTATTCATTGTACATATTAATACTTACCTTCCATGGTTAACTATTCACTTTATCTTCTTCCAAAAATATCTGTAAAACTCAAATTGGTGGGTCCAGGTACACACATTAGTGCTATAGTTCCTACTCAATTTCTTTCCCATTATATACACACACTTTCTCATTTTACATATCTACTTTCCAGTTCTCTTACTGTCATTCTTTCCTGAAAGCTTTTACATTTCTTAATAACCCATCCAGTACAGACCATCTCAGCACTGCTGACTTTTTGGGCCACACAATTCCTTGATGGAGGGGGCTGTTCCGTACACTGTAGGATGCCCTGCAGCATCCCAGACCTCTCCCCACTAGATGCCAATAGCATCCTACTCCCCATCCAACTGTGAGAACTAAATTACGACTCAGCCATAAAACATATTTTGAGTCACTTCTAATGAGGTGGATGAACCTAGAGCCTGTTATACAGAGTGAAGTAAGTCAGAAAGAGAAAAACAAACAGTATATTAGCACATACATATGGAATCTAAAGGATGGTACTTATGAACCTATTTACAGGGCAGCAATAGAGATGCAGACATAGAGAAGAGACTGTGGACACAGTAGGGGGAAAGAGAGAGTGGGACGAGTAGAGAGAGCGGCACTGAAACATATACATTACCATATGTAAAACAGACAGCCAGTGGGAATTTGCTGTACGACTCAGGGAGCTCAAACCCGGTGCTCTGAGACAACTAGAGCGGTGGGATGGAGTGGGAGGTGGGAGGGAGTTTCAAGAGGGAGGGGCCATATGTATGTAGGGCTGAGTCATGTTGAGGAATGACAGAAACCAACACAATATCGTAAAGCAATTATCCTCCAATTAAAAAACAAATAAATTTTTAAAAGAGGTAAAACAAATAAAAAATTGTCTCCACATTCATGAAGCCCCAAACTAGACAAAGCTTGGGGGCCTATGAAAGGACCATACGACACCTGCGCCTATGAGAAAGACTGTAACTCTACATTACAATGGTCAGATGCAGAGTCAGGAACCACTTCCGCACCAGACATATGAAGAAGGAAAGATAGGCAATCAGAGTCACCCACAACAGAGGACTTAGCTTACGGGCAGAACATCATTCTTCTCAGCCAAGTTGTACTGGGAAAGCCATCTTTTCTAGACAAACATACAACAAATCCCATCCGATGTCACCAGATAACTTCTTTCAAATATCACTGTTAACTCCATATTTTAAGACTTGTTCTTGAACTTCTGGTCATGTCTTCAAAATAAATGCTGTTCTACTATGTTTAGTAATTTATGAAATAAGCAACTTTTCAGAGTCATACATAAGCCAGTTAAACAAGGTTACACTGCAAATTATAACATCTATGATTCCTTTTAACAGAAAGAGTCTTCACATGCATTCTTTCCAGAGTCACAGCAACAACATGAGTGGTTTGGCATCTGTGATAAGCCTCATCCTAAAAAGAGAAACTATAGGGGGCGGTGGATGTGGTTGCCTATCTATGTATTTTCTGTTCAACTGAGACACTTCTAGTTGAGTTACAGCACTCTCTTACATCCAGGGAGAAAAGGACTTTACTTGACCTATTTCTAGTCACACCATCTCCATAGCAACTGTCTTGGGTTTAAGTTGAAACAGCTGTACCAGACAGCCAGCAACCAATTACAATGTAAATAGGATCCGTGTGAGTACTGACATCCCCTTGAGACATGGACTTCAGAGGGCAAAGACATCGTTTCCCACCTCTCCCTAGGGACATAGCCAGACTTGTAGTAACAGCTTAAAGAAAAGAAAAGGGGGAAGACAGCGAAGGTGCCTTTATTTTTGCCAGAAGTGGTAAATTATGCTTCTTATACACACACAGCCCAGAATAAAGTCGGCACAGGAAAAAGACAATGCACTGTGTTAACATGCACATTCACGTGCAAAAATGTCAAGTTCACAACTTTACAACTGTTCTCTTAAAAATTCAATGCATTTAGACAAGCAAATTAAAAAGATGGGTGTTTTTTGAAACGTAGTATAAACATGACAGTTACCCCTATAAAAGCAGCCTGGGAGAATTTTTCAACTGGCACCAGCGAACAATAAGAAATCACAGATCTGTTCGAATTCATGAAGTATAAATAAAACTGGATGAGAATCAAATGCAACTGAAGGAATCAAGTGGAATAGGAAGCACACAATGAGTAAAATCTCTTTCTTCAGCACCCAATACAAATGTAGAGAATTGAGAAGTAGGCTTGAATAAAGAGTAAAAACAAATTCATCATGAAAATAGGGAGTCAGATCTGACAACTTATTTTAAATTAAATCCTAAATCAGGTACCTTGACTATTTAATAGAATATGTGAGAGAGAAAAATGCATGCTTTTTCACAGAGTACAGATGTTTATGAAACTTAAGGCCGATCTGAAAATGTTCAACATTTTTGCTCCAGTTATTGGTGAAATTCCTCATTATAGAATTCACCGCCTTCCTGAAATACCAGTTTACACACTCTAAACATTTTTTACATGTCCTTAAGAGAGGAGCAGAAATCCTAGAGAGTCACTTGTTAAAGATAATGTATAAAAAATGCATAAAGGATCGTTAGCATCCAAGAACCCTTTAAAAGTAAGGTAGTTGACTCATTCTCCATTGAGACCTGAAGAAATATGGGCAAAGTAGATTTGGGGCTTTTTATTAAAAATTGTTTATTGAAGTATAGTTTATTTACAATATTGTATTCATTTCAGGTGTATAATATATACTCCACTGAAGATTACTACAGAACAATGGCTATATTTCACTGTGCTATACGCCATATCCTTGTTCCTTATCTATTTAGTTTCCAGGGGTTTGTATCTTTTAATCCCCTACCCCTATCTCGCCTCTCCTCCCTTTTCTCTCTCCACTGGTAATCACTAGATTGTTCTCTACATAGGTGACTTTGTTTCTGTTTTGTTATATGTATCTGTT
This sequence comes from Budorcas taxicolor, assembly GCF_023091745.1. Lineage (NCBI taxonomy): Eukaryota > Metazoa > Chordata > Mammalia > Artiodactyla > Bovidae > Budorcas > Budorcas taxicolor. The sequence continues at coordinate 38,636,260 of NC_068910.1, forward strand.
CTATTTTTTAGATTCTACACATAAGTGATAACACAGAGTATTTGTCTCTCTCTGTCTGACTTATTTAACTCTCTAGGTCTGGGATCTGAGGCTTTTTTTAAAAAAGAATTCTGAAAACAAGAGAAATAATTTTTTTATTTTTTTAAGTAAGTTTTTATTTCTTTAGGCAAAGAAGCTTTTATTACAACTCTTTACAAAAAGGCTTCATTTAAGCTCCTTAAATTGCTACTGGCTTACCTACAAGCCTTTCTCAATGTCTAAAACAGGGAAATTACAGAACATCTGAATGACATTTGATTGGTTCTGTACTTTGTTTTCACGGCTTACAAGTTCTGAGGCTTCTGAGAAAAAAGGTCAAACAGAAGACAAAAAAACAGAAAAGGCACCTAAGAAGCTCTCCCAGCCTGGCCGCATGCTTAACACAGGCAGGCTTACAATGCCACCAGGTTTTAAAGGTGAAAGGATAGGGAGGCTAACTGTTTAAATTCCTTCATTTTAAGGATGGAAAAATAAGCCCTGAAATGTGGCAGGTAGTGGCAGAGCTAGGGAAAGAACCCACAGCCACAGATATTCAATTTATAAGTCTGTTCTACTACCCAGGCTTTTCCAAAAGCTGTTTCCAGAGTCTTCCACAAGATGTTAATAGCTATTGGGGGGAAGAAGGGGGCGGGGCGGCAGGGGGCGGGTGGAAGGAAGTTCCGCAATCAAAGCAGTCCACCTACCAGGAAAGCACTTGGGTAATCAAGTTAAACTAGTTTTTTTAATTGCAGAACTTCTCAAAATCTTTAAACTGCTTACATAACAGTCACGGTTAAGTTCTGAGTAACGGGAGATGGTCTTCGAGCCAAGGGCTTGGTAGGTTCCAATCCTGACCACTGACTACTTATTAGCTCTGTGACAGTGGGCAAGGTACTAAACCTTTCTGCGTTTGGTTTTCTCAATCAGCAAAATCAGCCTAGTAAGAGAACGTATCTAACAGGCTTACTAAAGTGCAGATTTAGCATAAGCATTCAGAAAACAAGCATGTATAAGCGTTGGTACAAGAGAGCTGAAGAACTCTTTTACAATGCTATTCATTCATTCATTCATTTATACATTCAGGAAACATTTGATGAGTGCCTACCCTATGCAGCCCTGTGAGAGGCCTGAGGGGTGGAGAAGTCAAGCACACAGTCTAGGGGTGAAGACAGACAAATAAGCAGATTAATTCAAGGCTGTACTAAGTGCTGTGGCCAAGAGGGGCTTGATGAGCCATGGGAGCCCAAGGATGGGCACCTGACTAAAGTCAGGGGGTGTCACTCTGCAAATGCGTCCCCCAGGAGGGGAGAAGGAGGAGCAAGTGAGGCAGGATGGGTGTGAGAAGGATGTTCCACAGGACAGGCTACCCTTATTACATGTCCACTTCACTTGATCTCCCTATATTGTAAGAGTACTTCACTTAATCCAGAAAAGCTGAACATCAACTTTCTCTGTGAAATAAAATACACCAAAGATATTCAGAACCTTAGACTTGGAAAGAAGCCCAGAGGACACCTGCTTTCAACCCATGCCCAACTAAAGACATCCTCTCTACAGTATCCCTAGGATGAATATGTAAGACAGGATGAACAACAGTTCTCATTTAACCAGGACAGTCCAGACGTATACTTGTTACTCTGGCATACTTAAAAGCAACCCATTTTATTCTCAAAAATATCCCCATCTGGACCTTAAATTACATTGGTCACTCTACTCATAGATGATCCCCCATCTTAGCTTCAACAGTTTAAGGGACAGACATCACCTCCCTGCAGGTACACACTCAAGCTCAGATCATTCTAACAGACAGAGCTCTTCATCAACAGTGCAAAAGAAATGCCTCCCAGAGCCCTTCCATCTGCTGGCACTGATCAGGCTCCAAGGATCACGTGGAACAAGTTTAATTCCCTTTGGATCACCTTGCAGACATGTGTAGAATAATCATAATTCTTTCACCTCTTAGTCTTCTCTAGGTTCAATCATGTATTCACCCTTCCCCTGGCTCTACAATCTCAAGTGAAGGGAATCACAGTCTCCCTAGTTGCTCAGGCCAGTACCCAGGAGTCCTACTTGATTCTTCACTCCCCTTTGCCCCCTCTGCTCTCAGATGTCCAACACCAGACCCTTCTCAGCATCTCGCCTCCTGCCAGCCTGCTCCACAGCCACATCATGTCACACCTGGCCTACGACAAAACACACAGAGGCCAAAGTGCTCTCTTTAAAATGTTAACTAGAGGGGACTTCCTCAGTGGTCTGGTGGTTAATAATCCACCTTCCACTTCAAGGGACAGGGGTTTGATCCCTGATCGGGGAACGAAGATCCTACATGCCACAGGGCAACTACAGAAAGCCCATGTGCTACAACAAATACCCAGCACGGGCAAAATAAAATAAAATTTTAAAAAATGTTAACTAGATCCAGTGGCTTCCAGCTGTACTAAAGAAGAAACCCAAATGTCTCTGAGGCTCACAAAGTCTAGGTCATCCACCTGCTGCTACTTCTCCAACTTAAGTCTAGCTCCTATCCCAGTTTCCCCTGTTCATCACTCCCTCATTACTGGTCATCCTGGGTCCTACTCACCAGCTAGGTTTCAGCTCAGGTGTCAGTTCCTTAGCGAGGCCATCCCACACCCCACACATAAAGAGCCCAAGAAGCCTAATCATACAATATGCGACCACTCTCTCCCCCATTACTCTGTTTTATTTTATTCACAGGCCATTAGCACAGTCAGTTAAAAGCTCACTTGTGTAGAGTGTGTTTCTCCCTGGAGCTGTAACTCCCAGGAGAGTGAGGACTTACATCCACAGTACTTGGAACACTGCCTGGTACATAGTATAAATGGGATAAACTTTTATTTAACAAAGAAGTTCATCTGTTCCTGAGGCTTCCATGGTTTCCAAACCCCTCCCCACCACAGGTGACCCTCTTCTGGATAAATACCAATTAAAAATTTAGTGTTTCAACAGGACATACCTTTATAGAGAGGGGGAATCAGCCCTTGTCTTAGGGGTTTTGCAAAAGGGTCTCTGACAGGAAAGGTACTAGGCTGGTCCTCAGGTGGCGCTAGTGGTAAAGGACCCACCTGCCAATGCAGGAGATACAGGAGATGTGGGTTCAATCCCTGCATCAGGAAGATCCCCTGGAACAGGAAATGGCAACCCACTCCAGTATTCTTGCCTGCAAAATTCCATGGACAGAGGAGCCTGGTGGGCTAAGTCAGGGGAGTCGCAAAGAGTCAGACACAACTGAACACACACATAGGTACACTTAGGTGCCCCTCTTAAACATTTCCAAGAACTGAGACAAGCTATTTCCCCTCCTGGGCGATGGCTGCCTCATCTATAAGAGGAAAGTTTTTCACCAGATGATTCTGAAAGTTTCATCCATTCTAAATCCTCTTTTTCTGCATAAGTGTTTCCTAAAGCTGCATATCCCCTGGGCAGAACTCCCTACCTGACAGTCTTTATCTTTGTCTCACTGCAGAGGTTTACAGCACAAATGCCAACACCTGGGAGGTAGGAGATGAGGGAATCATCTTTATTTCCTAATCCAAGTCAGACCTCAAAAGACCCATGACTTGAAAAGACACTTAAGAACCTCTTAAACAGATATTTGAAATCTGAGCCTTTGGGAGCCCACCATGCCTCACTAACACTCATTCTGATCAGGGGCCTTGTTTTAGAGCTGATTGGAATAAAATACTGTGCCCTGTTATCCTACTTTATTGGAGTCTCACCTTCCAGGGTTATCGATTGCTTCCTGAGTCTACACCACATACTGACTCCCAGGACAGGCAGACAACCAGCCTTTTCAAAACCAGACATAGAACACAGTTGTCTGACCATGTTCTCTTCTTATCCAATCAGCCAACCCTGAATCACACTTCCTGAAAAACTCAGTTTCTGTGAACTCACCTTCACCCTGTTGATCGAATCAGCATTCTCCTGCCAAGAAAAAGCTGCCTTTCCAACATGAGACAGGTCATACCAGGTCTGAGCCCCACAGCTCTCAAAAATGAATGCTCCTGTAGAGGATACTCAAACGGCATTCTTTCATTTTTTGGCAAATATTTATTAAGTCCTTATTAAGTGACAGGTATTATGCTCGGGGGATGGTGAATAATACGGAAACAGCTTCACCCACCATTACAGGACGGTTCAGGTAAAGAAAAGGGCATTCAACAAATATCTACACAAATAATGACGAGTGAGATAAATAACGTGAAAGGAAGGCATAAGAAGCCGTAAGAACAAATAAATGGAAGCATCTCAATCTGGAATGTTGGACAACAGACAGGCATTTCAAATGGATTGCCAAGAGTAAGTGTAGCTGAAACCTGACCATGCAAAGCTGGATATGGATAATCAAAGCAGCAGGACATGGTAGGCACTCCACCAGAGCTCTGTCCTAGCTGATCCCAAGATGAGTTCTTCCTCACCTGAAAGGCTTCCCTAAAATGCCTTTTCCTCACACAGGCATTCCCTGATCAACCTAACAAATTCAACTTTGCAGGCATCTCTCCCCACTCCTCACCGCTTCTCTTCATCACAGCACTGCTGAGGTACTGCCACCTCAGGATGGGATGGACTTCATATACTCTTACTCCTTGCGATAAATTTCAAACAGATGAACTATGTGTTTTCATTCTTGTTATTAAAAAATCATAATTCAGAAAAAAAAACCCACTTAATATTGGTTTGAATTCGATGTTACTGCATTCCTTAGACTTTGAGCAGTTAAAAGACAGGGAAGGTATCTTTCATCCTAGTATTCCCAGGAAGAGTACAGTACCTAGGAGACAGCAGGACATTTCTGATGGCTTGCTAAACAAACAGGCTACATTTAAATCCAGAAAGGAAATCTTCAGAGGGAGCTAAGCTCATTTCTTCTGTAAGTCAAAAAACAGACCCCACTGATGGACGGCAGACAGTCAAGGAGGCATGAATTCAAATAAATGTCACTATATACACCCAAAAGAACTGAAAGCACAGACGAAGTCAGACACTTGTACACCAACGTTCATGGCAGCATTATTCATAATAGTCAAAAGCTGAAAACAAACCAAATGTCGACTGACAGATAAAATAAAATGTGGTATATGGAAACAGTGGACTATTAGTCAGTTTTAAAAAGGGAATAGAATTCTTTTTTCATTGATTTACAATGTTGTATTAATTTCTGCTGTACAACAAACTGATTCAGTTGTACATATAAATTCATTTTTAAAAAATACTCTTTTCCATTATGGTTTATCCCAGAATACTGAATATAGTTCCCTGTGCTATACAGAAGGCCTTTGTTGTTTATCCAGGATTGAAATTCTGATACGTGGTACAACATGAATAAATCTTGAACATGTTATGCTAAGTGAAATAAGCCAGTCATAGAAGGACAAATATTGTAAGATTCCTTCTATGAGGCACTTAGAACAGACTAATTGATGCAGACACAAAGAAGAATCAAGGTTTACCAGGGGCTAGGGAAGGGAAAATAGGAAATTATTGTTTAATGGTACAGAGTTTCTGTTTGGGATGGCAAACAAGCCCTTTAAGTGCATAGTGGTGATGAGGGTTGTACAACATTGGGAATGTACATAACTTTAATGAATTATCCATTTAAAAGTAGTTTAAATGGTAAATTTTATGTTACGTATATTTTACCTCACTTTCCTACTGAAAAAGATGTATCACTTGTATATTCCTCTAGCCAAGGACTCTAAGATAATCCAAGAAGATTTATCCCATGACAGCAAATCCTTTGAAAATATCACTGTAATTTGGTACAATGCTATATATGGAAATGCCAATTCTTAAGAATGGGCCAAAGTAAAGCAAAGGAAATTTAACTAAATTTTCAATTAGGCCAGGCAAAGAGACAATCTATCTGAAGAAACCAGAGCAACATTTACTAAAAGGCTCTTTATGTGCCAGACATTGTACTACTATGTGGTTCTATGAACATTACTTCATTTGATCTTTACAATAATCTATGAGGTAGGCTCAATGGACATGAGTTTAGTGAAGGACAGGGAAGCCTGGCATGCTACAGTCTACGGGCTCACAAAGAGTCAGACATGACTTAGCGACTGATAACAACAACTAGGTAGGCATTAATATCCCTATAAGAAGTTGATTAAACAAGTAAAATGAGATAAACCATACTGAAAAAGGATATTTAAAAAAATATTGTATACACATATCTGAATCACTTTACAGCAGAAATTAACACAAGATTGTAAATAACTATAATTTTTAAAAAGGTAAAATTATAGTTAGGATGAAGAAAAAATAATTAAGACGCTACGCTAGCATGAAAAGGATTAACAAACAGAGCTACAAAATCACTACTACCAGTAGACAAGGCAAAACTGCTGATTTGTACTTAACCAGGTTACTAGGTTAACTGCCTCAGAAAAAAAAAAGTCAACATCCTCCAGAGTATTATAACAGGATCCAGAGACCCAAAAGTGAAGGGAAAAGAACAGGTGCAAACCCCAAGATGACCCAGATGTTGGAATTATTGGACAAAGAACAAAACAGCTATTATAACTATCAGCTATGATGTAAACGTGAATGCTCTTGAAATGAATAAAAAGCTGGGCATTCCTTCTCAGCAGAGAAACAGGAGCTATTTTTTTTAAAGGAAACTTTAGAATTGCAAAATACAGTATCTGAAATTCACTGGGTAGGCTCAAGAGCAGAATGAAAATGACAGAGAAAACAGGAAGCTTGAAGACACATCACTAGAATACTAGATTGTATCACTATTATACTATCTAAAAACAGAGAAAAAAAATTTTTTTAATGAACAAAGTCTAAGGAACCTCTTCAATAATAAAAAGTCTACAACTAAAGCGTCGGTATCCCAAAATGAGAGGAGAAATTGGTGTTGAAAAAATATTTGGAATAACGGCTGGACACTCCACAAAATATGGTTAAAGACATAAATTTACAGACACAAGAATCCCAACAAACCCCAAACAGGATAATCTCTAAGAAAACAATGTCCAAAAGCATTATAATCAAACTGCTAAAGATAAAAGATTTTTTAAATACCTTGAAAGAAGTCAGTAAAACAAATGCCACAATACATATGAGAGATTAGTGGTTCAAATGTCTATTATTAGAACCGCATGAACAGAAAAGAGTGAGACAATATTTTAAAGTCATGAAAGCAAAGAAGTGTCAACCCAGGACTTTGTAGCCAGTGAAAACATCCTTCAAGAATAAAGGTAAAATAAACACATTGCAGATGAACAAAAAGTAAGAGAATTAATCACCGTAAGACTTGCTCTAAAAGAAATGCTAAAGGAAGTTTTTTCAGCTGAAGGGAAATACGGAACTTTAGGAATAAAGGAAGAACAACAAAAATATTTTGGGTAAATGGAATAGATTATTTTCTCCTTTAAATTATAAAAAAATATGTATGAGTGTTGCAAGCAAAATTCTGGGGTTTCTTTCCCATTTATGAAGATGTACTTACTATATATAACTATAATATAGGGAGTCAGGTAAAGGAACCTACATGGTAATAAGGCTTCTATAGTAGGTCTTAAATGTTAACTCTGTAGTAAACTGTGAGGAGTTAGGTGTATATATTTTAATTCTTAGAGCAACTTTAATTTCATACTTAAAAAATTAAACTTTAATTTTATACTTCAGTTCAGTTCAATTGCTCAGTCGTGTCCAACTCTTTGTGACTCCATGAATCGCAGCACGCCAGGCCTCCCTATCCATCACCAACTCCTGGAGTTCACTCAGATTCATGTCCATCGAGTCGGTGATGCCATCCAGCCATAAAGATACTTAAATTATCTTTCAGTAATGAAGCAAAATATATTTGAAGACTAAAAAAATAACACCAAAGATATAGCCAAAAGCTAACAGAAATTAAAATGAAATACACATACTAATGTATACAGCATAAAATATATACATATATTTTAAAATAACTACATTAAGTATATGTAGTATAAATATACACACATACATACATTTACTCAAAAGTGAAGTTAAGAGACATGGAAGACTGAGTGACAAAGTCTAACCAGCATCTAACTGGAGACCCAGAGGAAAGAATGGAAAAAAAGGCAATATTCAAAAAGATCATGGTTAAGAATAATCCAGATATGATTTTAAAACACTTGTCCTCAGATTCAGGAAACTCAATGAAACTGAAGCAGAAAAATTGAAAGAAACCAACGGAGAAGGCATTGGCAACCCACTCCAGCACTCTTGCCTGGCAAATCCCATGGATGGAGGAGCCTGGTAGATTGCAGTCCATGGGCTCACTAAGAGTCGAACATGACTGAGCCACTTCCCTTTCACTTTTCACTTTCATGCATTGGAGAAGGAAGTGGCAACCCACTCCAGTGTTCTTGCCTGGAGAATCCCAGAGATGGGTGAGCCTAGTGGGCTGCCATCTATGGGGTCGCACAGAATCGGACACGACTAAAGCAACTTAGCAGCAGCAGAAGCAGCAACACCTAGGCATATCACAGTGAAACTGTAGAATAGCAAAGACAGGAGATTGTTTTAAAAGTAGGCCAAACTCAATGACCTCAGAAGAACAGCCATAGAAGTTCCTGATGGCTGATGTTTTAACAGCAATGACAAAAATGAGAAGACAGTGAATTAAACCCTACAGTGTACTGGGAGGAAATAACTGCCAACTGGAAATTTTTACTTAGTTCAATTATCTTTCAGTGTAAGTGTTAGTCGCTCAGTCGTGCCCGACTCTTTGTGACCTCATGGACTGCAGCCACCAGGCTCCTCTGTCCATGAGATTTTCCAGGCAAGGATACTGGAGTGGGTTGCCATTTCCATCTTTCAGTAATGAAGCAAAATATATTTGAACACAATTAATTTAAAAAATATTTACCAAAAGATCTCCTTTCAGCAGAAGAGACTTTTTTTTTTAATTTGAAAAAAGAAGAAAAAGGAAAAGCAGTCTTCGTAATTCTGAATCCTTAATGAAATTGGCTTTCAGTTGAAAAGACAGTCTCAAAATAGCTTCTCATCCTCCTTTTTCAAGGACACTTACTCAGCAATTTGTTTCCTAAAACTGTTAACAATTTTGAAAGTATTAAACCACAAACAAATAGATGATCATTATTTCTCAGGTTCCCACCAAGAGGAATTGTTTTTTCCCATCTCACTGCTATTCCTCTGCCCAAGATTTAGGAGATACATTAATGACCCAAGTATAAAAATGAAACATACTCTTTAGAAAGTATATATTTTAAATACCATCCTTTTAAGGTATTTTAAGTTATCTAGAGTAAAAAAACAAAAACAACAACAAAAGCTAGCCTTAATCCCTTCTAGGATTTGATATCTATAGTTTTTAAGACACTGTTTTAAATGAAACATCCAAGTAATAACCACAAGTAGGTAAATTTCTACACACACATATACTCTGTTTCTCACTGTTAAATTCACCATTTATCTCTACAAGAAAACCTTGAGAGCTAGATGGATGCTTTGCCTCTAAACATTACACATTAAAAAACAAACAAACCCAAGAGGACAGCGGCATCAGCACAGACTCTGAATCTCTCCAAGTCAATGCATAGAACCAGGTACAGCAATTAGATAACCACTAGGCAAAACACCAAAATCCTAAGCACAACATGCACAACCAATCTATGTGACAAGGTACCTTTACCAAACCAGAATACAAACAGGCAAAGGAAGACTGCCAACAGCCACACAACCTGCACGGTTGTTACAGCTGGAGAGGAGAAAACAGAAGAAAGCAACAAGTCATCAGAGCTGTGACGAGGAAAATCCCAAAGCAGCCAGTGGGCATCACTGGAAAGCAGAGAATTATGAAAACGGGAATGGATTCTGCCCACTGTGGTGTAAGTGCATGTTAGGGACCCGTGGTGAGAAAGTACAAAGGCCACTGAACAGTCTTACCCTGAGAATTCTTGACACTGATCTGCTAGGGTTCCCTTCCAGAACAGAGTCCCTCACCAAGGAGAAAGCTGAGAGAATAAAACCAAACTCTAGGAAACAAGGGACAAGAGAGAAAAGGAAGAGAAGGAGTGGAAGGGAAGAGATGCAGGAAATTCTGAGGAAACAGGAGGTCATATTTTTGAGGCCCATGTGAGCATAACTGAAGGTAAGAGTTCTTCAAGCGACAGAAGCTACTCTGGACCACGCCTCCTTCTAAAGGGTATGTGATGCTCAAAACACCATGTCAAAATGAGGTCAAGGGCATTAAGAAAATGACTCATGAGAGAATAAAATAAAACAGCATCAGCAAACTCAGATGAGTAGATAAGTCAAGAAATAACTAAATCAAAAGAAAAGGCCACTTCCGAAATGAACACAAGAATACCTAAGAGACAAAGAAGATGTAAAGGAAGAAAAAAATTAATTAAAAATAAAAGATAGAAACGATTCAAAAGAAGTGATAAACTCTGAAAATGAATCCTACAAACAGATATATTAAGAGTTCCTAAAGAAGAAAACAAAGAATGTTTAAGAATGTTTAAATCCATAGGTTCATGACATTAAAAAAAAAAAATCTGTGATTATACAAATCTACATTTGTGATAAAATGAGATAGAACTAAATATACACATACCAGTGAGTACATATAGAACTAGTAAAACCAGATGAAGGTAAGTGGGTTGTGTCAATTGTCAACTTCCTGCTTGTGAAAGTGTTCTGTGGTTATGTAAGATGCTAGCACTGGAGGAATCCAGGGGAAGGGTGTATGGGATATCTGTATTTCTTACAACCGCATGTAAATTTACAATATTCTTTAAATGTTTAATTAAAAAAAAGAAATCGAATCGGTTATTTCTAGAGAGTACTAGGGGATCACTTCTTTATTTTAAAACCTAGTAAAGAATCAAGCATTTACTCTATCTTGTATGAATAGTATCAATGGTTAAGAAAATAGCAGATGAGGGAACCACCTCTTTATAAAGTCTCAATTAATTAAAAAAAACCGATTATATTCTCAACATCTTTCAGTGAACCAACCCCAATGAACTCATGGATCTAGACACTAACATTAACAGCATTAACAGCAGGTAACATTATAAAAAGAGAGAGAGGAAGACATTATGGGCCTTGTGGTGTAAGAACGTGTCACTATCTGAGGTCTTGCAATGGGGTCCAAATGTGAGCCTGGTTAGGTCTATGGATCCAGACACCACTGGCAAGGAATGCACAGGACAGAGAGACGAGCTTAGGTGCAACATGAGAGGGCAATCCAGGAAAAAACCCTGGATTCTTTCACAGATAAATTGTTGGGGGGTGGGGAGGGGAGGGAGCAGCAGACAGGGCCAGGGGCTGGGGAGGAGCAGGATAATGGAAGAGAAATCCATAGATTATAACAGTCTTAACTAAGTCAAAAAAAAAAATCTTAAAAGACAAATTTGCTTTAAATGGGCGGGACTAAATATTGGCAGTCTTGAGGATACATGCCTGCTGATAATACTCTAAAGAAATGCAGAGAAGTATCTAAAAAGTATCTTAAAGTATCAAGAAGTATCTTAAAAAGCAAGATAGGGACTTCCTTGGTGGTGCAGTGGTCAATACTCCAAGCTTCCAATGCAGGGGGCACATGTTCGATCCCTAGTCATGGAACTAAGATCCCACCTGCTGCATGGTGGGGCCAAACAACAACAACAAAAAAACTATTTTAAAAAAAAGCAAGATAGTGGCTACTTCAGGCACAGAGCAGGTGGTGTTCAGGATGTGGCACATGGTTGGGGTTGCTAGGGCAGGTGGCGAAATTCTAATTCCTGACTTAAGACAAGGTTACAGTGATGTTCGTTTTAGAGTGACATAATAAAATGACACGCTTGATCTGTGTGATCCGTATTGGATTTTTCTTTTACAATGAAAAGGCTTTTTCTGAAAATGAAAAGTTATAGCCCTAGTGTTTCCTATCATGAGAGAGCATTTATGACATTTAAAATAATTAATTTCATTACATTATTTTAAAGAATTATATGAAACATAAAATAATCACATGATCATAAATATCTAAAACAACTGCATGAAAGTAAATAATCTTATAAAATAATTACATTTAAAATATACATAAGAGTAAACCACATTAATAAATTCCAGCCAGCCAGTGAAACCTGGGGAAGGTTCTGAGGCCTATTTTTTATGTTAAAAAGGAGATTAACAAGTGCTGCTGGGTTTTAGGGGCTTCCCTGGTGGCTCAGCTGGTAAAGAATCTGCCTGCAATGTGGGAGACCTGAGTTTGATTCCTGGGTTGGAAAGATCCCCTGAAGAAGGGAACTAAGAATACACTCCAGAATTCTGGCCTAGATAATTCCACGGACTGTATTGTCCATGGGGTCTAAAAGAGTTGGACACGACTGAGCAACTTTCACTTTCATTGAGTTTTCACAACAAGAAAACACTCGGATGAGACTTTCTTCTCAATCAGGCCTTACAAGAGCCCTGAGCCTGAGACTACATGATCTTACGTTTGGCCATGTGCCACCTGATTCATCTGCGTCCCGTAGTCACCTAGTGGCCCATCTTCTCTCCTACACTCTTGGAAACACCAGGTTAAAAATAGGTCTAGTGCATAAGGGTGTGCCAAGACCTAAGAGGAGACACAAAAAACAAAAACTTAGCTCCCTCAAATCACTGACAGGTTCATTTCACTCATTCCAGCCCTTTCTAATCATGCTTAAAAGGTTTGCTTTTCCATTAAGAGCACTTAAGTGAGTGCCCAACACTATGGCCGGGTAAGAGCTGCTTCTGCTCGTCCTGGTTACCAGCACACACCCTTCACTGTGGATTTAACAGGGCACCAGCAGAGCCTAGTAATGATCAGCCTCTATGCCTAAAGCGCTCAGAGCTTCTCAGCTGACAAGACGCCTTGTCTGAAAGTGCAAAATACAAAACTAAGTGCCCTCCCCCATCGGAACTCCCTATCACAAAACAAGACCTCAGAGCCTGAGCTGTTCGCTCATCAACACTAAGCCAATCTGACCTCAAACCCCTTTAAAGAGGGGGGCGGGGGCGGGGGGGGGGCAGGGTATATCAGATAACATAACAGACTTGCAATGTAAACTTGTGAGGAAAACTGAGATTCAGATGGAACTTGGCCATGTTTTTTAAAACATTGGGACTTCCCTGGTGGTCCCCTGGTTAAGACTCGGCACTCTCAATGCAGGGGGCATGGGTTAGATCCCTGGTTAGGGAACTAAGATCCCAAATACTGCAGCAGGACAAAAAATAAAATAAAACATAGAGTAATATGAAATACACACATAAAGGAAACCTGATTCTCCTATAAAATGGCTTGAGAGCAAGTTTGGTTTTACCTCATCTTTCCCCCTCACTCCCCCAGGTTTTCTACATGAGCCAAGCCAGGACGGTTAGCTCACAAGAGAGAACGGTGACGCCAACACATAAAGATGAGATTCAGGCAGGAGTTGAAAGGGAACCTGTATAAGAAAGGAAGATTAGTGCTGAAGTCCTGTCTTCCAAGTCGGGGTCTTATTCAGTCTCCCTGGGGTCAGTTGACCCCGTTTCCTTTCTTTCTCACCACCTTCTGCTTCTTCTGCAACCTCAGCCCTGTTTTGTGAACCCTCCGCTTTCCAGCTTAACTCCCCTCCCCTCCCCTCCTTCCCTTGTATATTTTCTGCCATCTCATGAGGCAGATGAGTAAATATATACTCAAATATACACAGACGGTAAAGAATCCGCCTGCAAAGCAGGAGACCTGGGTTCAACCCCTGGCTTGGAGAGATCTCCTGGAGGAGGGCATGGCAACCCCCTCGAGTATTCTTGCCTAGAGAATCCCATGGACAGAGGAGCCTGATGGGCTACAGTTCATGGGGTAGCAAAGAGTCAGACACGACTGAGTGACTAACACTTTCACTTTTCACTGTCACTTCAAATATACACAAACCTACTAAAATGTCTGCAACAGGAACCCTGAGCTCCCCTCACCACATAGGTGCTTCTAGAGGCCTCATCCACTGCTTCCACGACTCCCCTGGGTCCCCTCTAAGAGAGGGTTCACCCCAGATGGCAAGAACCAGGTTCTGGCCTCAATTTCCTGTGATCATCCAGAGCAAAGGACCCCTTTCATAAATGCTACTCTGATCATGTGAATTCACGAATCCTTTAAAAGGACACTGTCTCTCCATACCAACACCTGATGAGACCAAGACTTTAAGAATAGAAGTAAATTGGGAAAAAAAAAAAAAAATACACATTTAACCCTCCATTCTAAAAATGACTGTAAGTAAAAGAAACCCAGAAGTGTTTAAAGCCCAGGTAAGCTTCACTTATACTTAGGTACACGAGACAGTAGCTCAAGTCAGATTCAACACTTTAGACACTATCCCAGGTTTGTGTTATTTTCTTCAAGACATGGTGTCCTTGTCCATAGGCCTGTCCTGGGGGAAAATCTATAGCAGGAAAATGGTGAGTTACCTGGGGGGAGGGGAAGGACTTGTAGTTTGGATTTTTCATCCAAGCCATTTCTAATGAGCAGTAAAGAAATATGAGCCTGTTAAAACATTACTTACTGCCTGCTGGATGTCAGACTTCACCTGCTCACTCAACATGCCTTCAAAAACAAAGGAGTCACCAAACTTCTCAGCCTGAAGGAAAGAAAGGAAATAAAAATCCAGAAAAGTTTGCAGTAATACATTTCATAAGTGCCATTTTCTGTGTACACTACTTGAGTGATTCTTCTTGTCCAGAGGAACTTAATTTTGTCATATGACCTCCCAAAGGATTCAGAAATGACATTAAAGCATCTGGCTTTCTATTAAAACAGGTTAGTGTCACTTACAGAGCCCATTTTCATTTTAGGCTCATGTAGCTGATAAGGATGCAGACTGGAAGAGATTCGCTTTTGAGCCTGTGATTGTTTCTGTTGATGGAAACACATCTCCCCAAGTATTACAAATGACTTTGGAAAATAACAGGATTCTTTACATATCAGATCACATATCAAGCTTTTCCTTTGTTCTACTCCTGGAATCTAGCTAAAAGAAGCAAATGGCACTGTTTGCTGATATTCTGACACATTCTAGCTCCACTAAGGTGTCCACTGTGCTGATAAATCTCAAGTGGCCAAATTGAACACCAGGCGGAAATCTGTATTTTAATCATTTTTATTTAACGTTACTGTCACAAGTCTGTATCTACTTGGTTTTCCTTGCTGCATGTGGCCCCAGTCAGCAAATGTGCAAAGTAGCCTCTTGGTTTCCATGGTTCTACTCTTCCGGTTTTCGTCCTCCTTTTGGATTCTTCCTACTCAACTCCTAAAATACGTGGGCTCTCCTTCTAGCCCCTAAAACACTGTTGCTCCCTGGTGTTCTACCCTGCTTCTCTGCTCTTCTTACTCTATTCCAGCGGCTCTTGGGCTCTGTGCAGTTGAGATCAGCTGGCAAACTTGTTGCCACTACACATTACTGCTCCCCAAGCTCAGAGCTTCTGATTCTGGAGGTCTGGGGTGAGGCAAAGGAACCTACACGTATGAACAGCTAAGCTGGTGACTCTAATATAGGCACTTGAGAGACACGGACCTGCTGCTAGACAAACTCGGCGATCTCATCATTTTAACCATTGCCAGCACTTCAAATGACGCTCAGATCTCTACCTGCATACATATCCTCTCCTCACTAGATGAGCATAACTGCCTACTACACCCCTGGATTTCAGGCCTTATGAACACCTCAAATTCTTTTTCCTAATTCAAGCTCATCAACTTTTATGCATCCCAGCTCTTCTTCCTGTATTCCCTTGTGGCATCACCATGTCTAAAAACTCAGACCAGTCCCTCATTCAACAACATTGATCAAAGACCTACCAGATGCCCACCTTTGGGCTACATGACAGAGATACAAGGTCAATATTACATAGACATGGATTCTGACCTTAGAGCACTTATACATGGAGCACTTAGAATAAGAGTCAAGTTGAAAAAAGAATGGAAGAAAATAAGTACAACTTTATTTGACACTGTAAAGGGGAGAGTATTGAGAAAAGTCTCCTTTTGAGAGAGTGGGCAGAGGAAGCCTCCCTGAGAAGGGTAATTAAGCTGAGATGACTCGAGAATGAGAAGGAGCCGGCCATGCAAAAGGGGGACAGGCAGGAAATTCTAAGCAGGGGAGAGTGTGGGCTGTGCCCCAAAGATGGCAAAGAGTGTCCAGTTTGCAAAGAACAGAAACAAGAACAGCAGGATCAGAATGTGATGAGCAATGGAAGTGTGATGTAAAATGAAGCTGGAGAAATGGAAAAGACCAAAACAAAAAAACAACTGTAAAGTGCGATAAAAATATGAAGTATCTTATCCAAAGCGGGGGCTTTAACCCTTTTTGTTCCCTAGGCCCTTTTGGCAGTCGGGTGAAGTGTATAAAACAAAATCAACACAATTACAAAGAAAGCGAGTTATATCAAAATATTTGTAAAACAAATGTGTGCTATAGTAACACATACAGGTGTGTGTCTATATGTATATGTCTGCCTTTTTTATTTTTTAATATATTAAATAAGATCTAGTGGCAGGTCTCATAATTATCATTTCTAAGGTGGGGATGAATACAAGTAATTTTAAGCTTAAGATCTCTGTGAAAAGAATAATGTGGCACAAAGTGTCTGTGATTTCTGCTGAGGACAAAGTCACAGGCATTGCTGCCATTTCTGTACCACACTGTCTACTTCCTAATTAAAGGACATGCTCCATTTCAGTTAGAGGGTAACAGAAACCCAGATGTAGTATCCCATCATCCATGCTCCCAGGCGCCCTAAATTCTACTCATTCTGTCTAATCTCGATGGAGAACCCTAGTCCATGGGAAACTTCCTGCCTTAAAAGCCATCTTCTAACTTCCGCAGACTATTGAGGAACTTGATCTGAGAGTACTCTCATGAAACAAAAAGAACAGAAACTTCTCACTAGGAATGGAAACAAAGAGGCAACCATTCTGTATATTTTCAGAAATGCCAAAGAAATGCGAAACCAAATTTGGAAGTTGTCTTGCTTTCAGCATTCACTCTGAATTTTTTTTTTTTTTTTAAATAAAAAAGATGTTCTACCCTGAAACAAAAAACAAGGCAGGGACTCCACAAACTGAAGGCGAGGGAAGAATCTTTTGGTAAGAAAAATGGGAAACCCATATATATATGACAAGGATATTTGAGCCACTCAGAAGCTTCCGCCATCTAGAAAGGCTCCCTCTTCCTAGTACCACTGAATACAAACATCCACTTTCAGAACACTGCTCTGTGATTCAGCAACCACAGCAAACACTGGAATTGCCGAAGGAAACCTTGTGTGTCTTCAGGCACTGGAATAAAACCACAAAAATGAAAAGCTGCACTTCTTCATCTATCACTTATGAATTATGCCATGCTTCCAAAACACACGAACTATAATTTTTTGAGAGGGAAGAGTGGCCTTACTTTACATGATGTTATCTCAAAAAGCCTGAGCGGACAGTGGCACTCTTTGGCATACTGCAGCACTGATACACCAGAGCATCAAGGTTAAAAGACAGGTGCTGGGGGTCACACTGGCAAGGCCTGAACCACAGCTTCACCACTAACCAGCTATGGGACTCAGGGCAAGATGCTTTGATAATCCCCAGTTTACCACCTGAAAAGTAACCTGTCTCGCTGGGTTTTTATGAAAACAACAACTATAAACAGTGCTGCGATGAACACTGGGGTACACATGTCTCTTTCAATTCTGGTTTCCTTGGTGTGTATGCCCAGCAGTGTCCATCAGCAGATGAATGGATAAGAAAGCTGTGGTACATATACACAATGGAGTATTACTCAGCCATTAAAAAGAACACATTTGAATCAGTTCTAATGAGGTGGATGAAACTGGAACCTATTATACAGAGTGAAGTAAGCCAGAAAGAAAAATACCAATACAGTATACTAATGCATATATATGGAATTTAGAAAGATGGTAACAATAACCCTGTATGTGAGACAGCAAAAGAGACACAGATGTATAGAACAGTCTTTTGGACTCTGTGGGAGAGGGCAAGGGTGGGATGATTTGGGAGAATGGCATTGAAACATGTATAATATCATATACGAAACGAGTCGCCAGTCCAGGTTCAATGCATGATACTGGATGCTTGGGGCTGGTGCACTGGGACGACCCAGAGGGATGGTACGGGGAGGGAGGAGGGAGGGGGGTTCAGGATGGGGAACATGTGTATACCTGTGGCAGATACATGTTGATGTATGGCAAAACCAATACAATACTGTAAAGTAATTAGCCTCCAATTAAAATAAATAAATTTATATTTAAAAAAAAAGAAAACAACAGTTAGATGAAACATATATAAGTGCTTGGCACAGCACTGGGAACACAGTGAAAAGTGGTCAACTGATGAAGTCGTTCCTCCCCATCCCAATCCCGTTACCTCTGTCAGATAGCCAGTTGAGTTCACAAACTTCTCAAATTCAGCATTACTGACTTCATAGGCATCCATGTAAAAGGCATCAATAGCAACTCTCCTCGCAGGTGCTTCCCCATCCTGCTTTATCTGAGGATCATCTGTGCCCATTGTAAACACGCCGGCAGGGATGGGGACCATCTGCAGCGAAAGGGGAAACACAGGAGCCAGAGTGAACCCGGGTCAAGTGTAAAGTGCCAGCATGCGGTGAGCACCGGACGCAGAGCGAACCCCCGCCACAAAAGCCACTGAGAGATGAGTAAGGTGACCCCACACTCCAGCGAACAAAATGAAGAGAAGAGTCTTTAGGACAGTAATATATCTAGAAAAAACTCTTCATAATACATATCTACACACACACACACACAAATAAATAAATGAAAAATAAAAAGGGCTTCCCTGGTGGTCCAGTGGCTAACACTCTGTGCTCCCAATTGAGGGAGGGGCAGGGTTCAATTCCTGGTCAGGGAACTAGGTCCCACATACTGCAACTAGGAAGTGGCACAGCCAAATAAATAAATAAAAATTAAAAAAAAAATATCTGCACACACCATGGAAGCAGGTTTAGAGCAAGAGTCACCAAGCTCCTAATGACTGGAGGTCAGAGGCAGGGAGAATATTCCACTTCTTTATACATCTGAAGGAAATGGCAACCCACTCCAATACTCTTGCCTGGAAAATCCCAAGGACAGAGGAGCCTGGAAGGCTGCAGTCCATGGGGTTGCAAAGAGTCAGACATGACTGAGCGACTTCACTTCACTTCACTTTATACATCGGCGCATTTTCCTCCTTTACTATGTTCTTATTCCTTTTAAACTATTTTAAACAGCAAATATAAAAATGCCACATATAATTCTTTTAAAACCTACTCAGTCAATCGAGGTTGCCAATGATAATGGAAAAGACCTAAATCACTCAAATGGAAAATCTAAAACATTTACTAAAGGACTATGCCTTGTCCTTTTTTAACACCTTATCTAAACTCCAACTGCAGTTACTTTGTTTCTATCTATAAGACAGCATATTAACAAGCAGAGACATCACTTTGATGACAAAGATCCATAGAGTCAAAGCTATGGTTTTTCCAGTAGTCGCGTATGGATGTGAGAGCTGGACCGTAAAGAAGGCTGAGCACCAAAGAAATGATGCTTTTGAACTGGGGTGCTGGAGAAGACTCTTGAGAGTCCCTTGGACTGTAAGAAGATCAAACCAGTCCATCCTAAAGGATATCAGTCCTGAATAGTCATTGGAAGAACTGATGCTGAAGCTGAAGCTCTAATATTTTGGCCACCTGATGTGAAGAGTTGATTCACTGGAAAAGAACCTGATGCTGGGAAAGATTGAAGGCAGGAGGAGAAGGGGGGAACAGAGGATGAGATGGCTGGATGGCATCACTGACTCAATGGACATGAGTTTGAGCAAGATCTGGGAGTTGGTGATGGACAGAGAAGCCTGGCATGCTGCAGTCCATGGGGTCGCAAAGAGTCAGACATGACTTAGTGACTGAACAACAACTGTTTCATATAAATTCTAAACACCAAGAGGGCAGCAACTGAGGCTACCTTGTTCACATGTTGTCCTAGCACTAAACATAAGATCTGAGGATCACACCTAAAATTTTCAGTTAATAAACACAGGTCCAAGGTCAGCATCATTGGGGAAATGCAGACGAAATCTACAGTGAGATTCCACTTCACACCCACCAGCACAGCTGTAATCAGAAACACAGATAAGAACAAGTGTCGACAAGGATGGAGGAAAATTGCAACCCTTTACGTTGCTGGTAGAAATGTAAAGTAACACTGCTGCTTTAGAAAACAATGTCAGTTCTTGAAAAAGCTACATAAAGAGTTAACACATGATGATGCAATTCCACTTCTAGGATTATACCCAAGATAAATGAATCCGTATGTCCATGAAAAAACCTGTACAGTAATATTCATAGCAGCATTATTCATAATACCCCAAAAGTGGAAACAACCCAAATATTCACTTGTCCACTGATGAACAAATAACATGTCACACATCCACAAAATAGAAATCAGCCATAAAAAGAAACAAAGTACCACACAGGTGAACCTTGAGAACATGATGCTAAATGAAAGAATCCACTCACAAAAGGCTGTATATTGTATGATTCCATTTATACAAAATGCCCAGAGCAGAAGCCAAAGAGACAGGAAGTAGATCAGTGATTGCCAGAGCCTGCAGGGAGGTGGGCAGAGGGAATAAGTGCTAATGAGTATGGGGTTTCTTTTCAGAGTGATGAAATATCCTAGAATTAGTGACGATGCTTGTTGAAATCTTGTGTCTATACTAAAACAAACACTAAATTGTAAACTTTCAAAGGGCGAATTTTATGACATGCCATTTGTATCTCAATTTCTAAACAGCAACACAATCATACCATCTATCAGAAATATACTCTGCGGACACAGTGTCTTACATGCTAATCATTTGAGTGAAAAAGCAATTCACTCACTTCTCAGCAGATTAGGACTTATCAGATCTCCGATCTAGAAAACAAAAGTTCGACTTGAGGAAAAGAAAAAAGAAACTAAACAGTAACAGCTAGTAGGAATAAAAACAGAAAACGTGGCTTAGCAATAAGAGCAGAAAAGTTCAAAAAACGAGTTCAGAAGTAACAGAAAGTCATGATCAGTAATCATTGTTTCCTACTCTCTATTCCTACTCTCTTCACTGGTGGTTGCTTTCAATTTTGTGCATGTATTTCTCAATGAAAATGGAGCTGCTTTCATCATGACATAAGTAATAAATGTTTTAATGTCCAATGTATTATTATTAAGAAGTCATCCCAACCTCGCCCATCTGCTAATCCCAACAGTTTAGCAAGCACCCAGTTTTACTGGGTCTCCTAAATGTATATCCCTCTCATCTTTCCCCTTTTCTGTTTCTCAATAAATGCAGTAGCCTCACAATTGGCTCCTCTGCCTCCAGCTTCATACTTTCACATTTCTCCTAGCTCCTCTCTAAGCCATCAACCCTCCACGCAAATCATTCATACAACAAATATCCAAGCCCCTACTGAACCTTCCAAAATATCTCTTCTATATCCAACACAATTTCCTGAAGCTCTGCTTGGAACAGAAAAAGGTTGGAAACAAACGAAATATTCTTCAGTATTGGAATGATTAACTAAGTTGCGGGCCACCCATAAAATGGAAAATTAAGCAGCCATAAGAAAAGAAAAAGAAGGAAAATTGAGGGAGAAAATAAGACAGTTTTAATATATAGATATGGAGGGATCTCACCAGGATAAAGGGATAAGGAATGGAGAGGACAATGCCAATTCATGGCCAATTCATATTGATGTATGGCAAAAACCATCACAATATTGAAAAGTAATTCTCCTCCAATTAAAATAAATAAAAAAAATTTTTTAAAGAAAGCATGGTATGTTATCATTTCTGGAGAAAGGAGGTGAGAGGGAAAATATAGATTCACATCTTCTTTTTGTATTTGCTTCCATTTGCAGAATACCACTCTGGGAAGATATTCAAGAAACTCATGCAATGGTTGTCAGAGGGTAAGGTTATTATGTAAGTGGAAAATTTTTCACCATACACCCGTCTAGACAATTATTTTTTAATTTTAAAACCATGTAATGTACTCTCTATTCAAAAACACAGTATAGTGTCAATTTGATTATGCCATTTTCCTACTTAAATTCTTTAGGGTTCTCCACCACCTTTCAGAGTAAAATACACTATCGAAGCATCAGAGCCCATCTCTCTCACCCTGGACTCCATCTGTACTTCATCTCTCTGTTAATGACATTCGTGTTCAAGGATCGTCTCCTACAGAAAGCCTTTCCGGCCTGCATTTCCCTCTGCTGGCTCGGCATACATCCCTCATTAGGGGTCCTTTGTTAAACACCATTTTATCCCAACACCTGCCCTTGATCCCAGGCTCCTTGGAGACCAGAACTAAAGTTTTCATTCCTCTATCCCCAGCTCCTAGAATGGTGCATAATTCAAGGAAGGAAGGAAGGATGGAAGGGAGGAAGGAAGAGGGGAAAGAAGAAACTTCATTGACTGAACAAATGATTTCACAAATACAATGAAAAATGTATCATTTTAATTATTCCTAATTATAAAAATTCTCGGGGAAGGAGGTGGGAGGGGGGTTCAGGATGGGGAACACGTGTACCCCGTGGTGGATTCATGTTGATGTGTGGCAGAACCAATACAATATTGTAAAGTAATTAGCCTCCAATTAAAATAAATAAATTTAAATTTAAAAAAAATTCTCCTTCTTCTATAACACCATCCCAAACATGGATAGCGTGTCTGCATCACAGTGAAACCTGCTGAATAGACTCTGCTCAGAGACTGAACTAGGTTCACACATTATTCTCATCATTTGTCAAGCGTCTGGGACACAAGATCCCTTAGTCCTAAGACGAGAAGTCAGAATGTTAAGCAGCTCTGCAAAGAAGTAGAAAAATAGAAGCCTGCAGATGAAAGCTTAAAATGATTATTAAAATGATCTAATAGAAGGTTTCATGTCTCATAAAGGACTTAAAGGAAAAAAATAAAAGCTTTCCAGCAGCAGACAAGGAGGTCCTTTTCTAAGAACAGTTGTTCATACCTTCCTACAAACACAAGGTCCACAGGAAGCTGTGGGCTTCATTGTATTGTATGAAGTTTTACTATTATCTCAGTTTCTCATCCCACTCACCCTCCAGGTGAGTACCAACAATGCCAACACAATCACGACTTCCACTGTGGACTCCTGGCCTGGTTGCTTTTTTTTGCCCCCTCTTTTTCATTGACTGTCAGAGATAACCCACACTGAAGAAGCCAAGTTTCCACTCTGGAGGCGATAGACAAAAATAGACCACAAAACTCTGACTGGATCGTAAAATTCCCAAATTATACTAATGAAGTGAAATCTCGGTCCTGCAAATGTGAAGTGCTGTTCCATTGAAACCCGGAGCATCAGGTCTCACAGTCATAAGCCAAATTCAAAGAACCACTTTCACCAAGTCTTCATAAAGGTCCAGGTTCAAACAGTCCATTCCTCCCTGGCAGTCAGCTCAAACCCTGCTGCCACCAGTTTCTGCTACTACCAAGCCAAAAGCACACGTGAAGTCAAAGTGACCCTCTTACCATTAGGACTGTATTCGGGCTACACACTCCGCCCAGGTGCAGCAAACATCTATTATTTTTGCTCACCTGGCACCCATTCCTTCCTGTTCTTCTAAGAGCAAGTGACATCTCTCTGAAAACCACTTCTTCAGCTGAGAGTATGACGCCAGGTGTGGTGGTGGGGGGAGCTGGATAACTGCTCCACTTCCCATGATTCAGGCCTGATGATATTCATCACCACATTCTTTTGACCATAGGGATACAATTAGAGACAGACACACGACCTAATCACAGTTAATCTCAGGACTTCTGCTGGTGCTACGAGGGAAAAAAACCTTTCGTCCAGTTTTTTTATCAGTAGAAAGGATGCTGAAGCTGAAACTCCAATACTTTGGCCACCAGATGCAAAGAACTGACTCATCTGAAACGACCCTGATGGTGGGAAAGATTGAAGGCAGGAGGAGAAGGGGACAACAGAGGATGAGACAGTTGGATGGCATTACCAACTCAATGGATATGAGTTTGAGTAAACCCCGGGAGTTGGTGATGGAGAGGGAGGCCTGGCGTGCTGCAGTCCATGGGGTCACAAAGAGTTGGACAGGACTGAGCGACTGAACTAAGAAGGGATACTACCTGAACGTGATACTACCCGAACGTGAAGCCTACACAGAAGAAAGAAGAGCTGTCAAGAGAGAGCCAGAAGGAGAGACCTGGAGATGCTGCCTGAGGTCCTGGATCCAGCCGTGTCTGGGGCCACAGCTGTACTTGAACTTCCCAGTCGTGAAAGCCCGTCCCCCACTTTTTTTTATCACTCTTGAGAGTCCCCTGGACAGCAAGGAGATCAAACCAGTCAAGTCTAATGGGAATCAATCCTGAATATTCATTGGAAGGACTGATGCTAAAGATGAAGCTCCCAATATTTTGGTCACCTGAAGCAAAGAGCAGACTCACTGGAAAAGACACTGATGCTGGGAAAGACTGAGGGCAGAAGGGAGTAGCAGAGGATGAGATGGTTGGATGGCATCACCGATTCAATGGACATGAGTTTGAGCAAACTCCAGGAAACAGTGAAGGACAGGGAAGCCTGGCATGCTGCAGTTCATGGGGTCACAGAATTAGACACAACTTAGCGACTGAACAACAATAACAAGAAGCTAGCTTTAAGAATCTTTCCTTTCACTTGCCTCTGTGGGTTGTTTTTTTTTTTCTTTTTTTAACAGAGAAAGGGAGATATATTTAAATATTATAACAGTTACCTCGTATGCTGCTGGCATACTGATATTCACAGCTTATAAAGTAAAAACTTTTAAAGTCAGCTCTGAAATAGATGCATTTTCATCAATACATTCACTAGGTCTGGTCTTCTGAAATGAGGCAAATCAAATAATTGAGATTATTTGTTAAAGAACAAACTCAACATGTCAGCAGCAAATTTCAGTTAAAGTAACCTGGAAACCAATGTTCCCATAACTGCAGTACAAAGTTTGGGTTTTTGTTTTATACACAAAAGCAAAATTAACTTACATGTAATTCTTTTGTGTAGCACTCTTCTTTTTCCCTCTTTCCTCTCCTCAAACCTAAGCAAAAAGCTAAAAGCTCTGGAGGAAGCTGAGTCGACAAGAAAACCAAGCTCCTTGGTTCTGCCCACAAAGTGCTGCCTTAACGATCTATGTAGGACTTATCTACCTCCATCATCCTCTCACTCTACTGCCACTAATTGCAGACGGAATGACAGTGAAGTCCCTTCAAGCCCTGTGAGTTTATGATTATATTCGGCCTCAGTCGTTATGTCTGTAAACTAGGGGATAATATCTCACAGGATCCTTGGGAGGATGAGATACAGCAAAAAGACTATTTGCCAAAGGTTTCTTTTAAAAGGATCTGATACCCTTTATTCCCTTGGCAGTTTCTCAACATTGAAGCCAATAACAACAAAAAGGTAAGATCACTCCAGAAATTGTTATACCATGCTTAAATGTGTAAAGCACTCAGAGGATACAGAGATTAAAGCAGGACTAAAAAATTGCTTCCCATGCAGAATGAGACATCAAACAATTACACAAATAACACTACTTAAAAAAATATATACACATTTCCTTCAAACAATGACAAAATACCTGAGAACACAGAGGATAAAAACACTACTTCTTCCTGGAGGAAAGGGGTCAGAGAGGAGAGGGCATTGAATCACACTTTGACACCTGGGTCAGCATTACCCTAGCAAACCATTCTCACACAGGAAATCAACTGACTTCACCTATACAAACAGAGATGGCACACACAGTTTTATCATCTCATTATCCTCAATGCCACATCAAACAACTACTGTAAATGATACATGGAAATTAAAATATTTTGATACCTTTTTATAAAATAATCAGCAGTGTAGAACACTGTTAGAAAAGCTTTCTCAAAGAGCACTATATATTTTGTTAACTGGAGGGAACTTAAGCAAAATTTGAAAGTATCTTTATTGTTTCCCAGACAATTCTTACTGCCTTAACTTTCCAGTGAAACTAAATTCCTTCAGAGTAACGCCCAGGGCTATTTACTCCTTTGTGTACCACATCTTGCCAAGTGCTCATTAAATTAAAATATATTTAAAACAAAAACACCTCAGACCTAAAAGGTGTTACATGAAATAGGGTGAAAATGTCACGCCCAGAAATCTCAAATTACTTACATTTCCTAGAATACACCAATGCACTTATACAATGGTTTGTCTACACCCATGCTATTCTCCTTCTTGCAAGGTCCTTCAAGCTGCCTCACCATCCCCAACTGCTGAAAATGTTTCCTCCAAAGCCTAGCTTACTGCATCTTTTTGTCTGAGCACCTCCTGACTTATTCAATATCACAGTAATACAAGTCTATGCCCCAATCAGTAACGCTGAAGAAGCTGAAGTTGAACGGTTCTATGAAGACCTACAAGACCTTTTAGAACTAACACCCAAAAAAGATGTCCTTTTCATTATAGGGGACTGGAATGCAAAAGTAGGAAGTCAAGAAACACCTGGAGTAACAGGCACATTTGGCCTTGCAATGCGGAATGAAGCAGGGCAAAGACTAATAGAGTTTTGCCAAGAAAATGCACTGGTCATAGCAAACACCCTCTTCCAACAACACAAGAGAAGACTCTACACATGGACATCACCAGATGGTCAACACCAAAATCAGACTGATTATATTCTTTGCAGCCAAAGATGGAGAAGCTCTATAGAGTCCACAAAAACAAGACCAGGAGCTGACTGTGGCTCAGATCATGAACTCCTTATTGCCAAATTCAGGCTGAAATTGAAGAAAGTAGGGAAAACCGCTAGACCATTCAGGTATGACCTAAATCAAATCACTTATGATTATACAGTGGAAGTGAGAAATAGATTTAAGGGCCTAGATCTGATAGACAGAGTGCCTGATGAACTATGGAATGAGGTTCATGACATTGTACAGGAGACAGGGATCAAGACCATCCCCATGGAAAAGAAATGCAAAAAAGCAAAGTGGGTGTCTGGGGAGGCCATACAAATAGCTGTGAAAAGAAGAGAGGTGAAAAGCAAAGGAGAAAAGGAAAGATATAAGCATCTGAATGCAGAATTTCAAAGATAGCAAGAAAAGATAAGAAAGCCTTCTTCAGCGATCAATGCAAAGAAATAGAGGAAAAGAACAGAATGGGAAACACTAGAGATCTCTTCAAGAAAATTGGAGATACCAGGGGAACATTTCATGCAAAGATGGGCTCACTAAAGGACAGAAATGATATGGACCTAACAGAAGCAGAAGATATTAAGAAGAGGTGGCAAGAATACACGGAAAAACTGTACAAAAAGATCTTCATAACCAAGTTAATCGCGATGGTGTGATCACTCACCTAGAGCCAGACATCCTGGAATGTGAAGTCAAGTGAGCCTTAGAAAGCATCACTATGAACAAAGCTAGTGGAGGTGATGGCATTCCAGCTGAGCTATTTCAAATCCTGAAGGATGATGCTGTGAAAGTACTGCACTCAATATGCCAGCAAATTTGGAAAACTCAGCAGTGTCCACAGGACTGGAAAAGGTCAGTTTTCATTCCAATCCCAAAGAAAGGCAATGCCAAAGAATGCTCAAACTACCGCACAACTGCACTCATCTCACACACTACCAAAGTAATGCTCAAAATTCTCCAAGCCAGGCTTCAGCAATACTTGAACCGTGAACTCCCTGATGTTCAAGCTGGTTTTAGAATAGGCAGAGGAACCAGAGATCAAATTGCCAACATCCGCTGGATCATGGGAAAAGCAAGAGAGTTCCAGAAAGACATCTATTTCTGCTTTATTGACTATGCCAAAGCCTTTGACTGTGTGGATCACAATAAACTGTCGAAAATTCTGAGACAGATGGGAATATCAGACCACCTAACCTGCCTCTTGAGAAATCTGTATGCAGGTCAGGAAGCAACAGTTAGAACTGGACATGGAAAAACAGACTGGTTCCAAATAGGAAAAGGAGTACGTCAAGGCTGTATATTGTCACCCTGCTTATTTAACTTATATGCAGAGTACATCATGAGAAACGCTGGGCTGGAAGAAGCACAAGCTGGAATCAAGATTGCTGGGAGAAATATCAATAACCTCAGATATGCAGATGACACCACTCTTATGGTAGAAAGTGAAGAGGAGCTAAAAAGCCTCTTGACGAAAGTGAAAGAGGAGAGTGAAAAAGTTGGCTTAAAACTCAACATTCAGAAAACTAAGATCATGGCATCTGGTCCCATCACTTCATGGGAAATAGATGGGGAAATAGTATCAGAGTTTGTATTCTGGGGCTCAAGAATCACTGAAGGTGGTGATTGCAGCCATGAAATTAAAAGACGCTTACACCTTGGAAGGAAAGTTATGACCAACCTAGACAGCATATTCAAAAGCAGAGACATTACTTTGCCAACAAAGGTCCATCTAGTCAAGGCTATGGTTTTTCCAGTGGTCATGTATGGATGTGAGAGTTGGACTGTAAAGAAGGCTGAACGCTGAAGAATTGATGCTTTTGAACTGTGGTGTTGGAGAAGACTCTTGGACTGCAAGGAGATCCAACCAGTCCATTCTGAAGGAGATCAGCCCTGGGATTTCTTTGGAAGGAATGATGCTAAAGCTGAAACTCCAGTACTTTGGCCACCTCATGCGATGAGTTGACTCATTGGAAAAGACTATGATGCCGGGAGGGATTGGGGGCAAGAGAAGGGGACGACAGAGGATGAGATGGCTGGATGGCATCACTGACTCGATGGACATGAGTTTGAGTGAACTCCGGGAGTTGGTGATGGACAGGGAGGCCTGGTGTGCTGCAATTCATGAGGTCACAAAGAGTTGGACATGACTGAGCAACTGAACTGACTGACTCTTTACCTTCCTCTCAATTTTGTTCTGAACCTAAAACTACTCAAAAAGAAAAATCCTTTTTCTAAAAGAAGAAAGAAAATTAAGAGGAAAAAGAGTTATCACTAGGACCATGTATCTTTCCCATAATATTGGACTTCCAAAATCCAGAATAAATTGGTAAGTGTCAGAATGAGACTAAAGTCATTTGCACATAAACTAAAACATTGGAAACCAAGGAAAATAGACAAAGAATAGCCTCCTAAGAAGTCCTTTGTCTTGATAAGAAGTCCATTTCATGTTCAAGAATTAAGTTTAGGAGTCCTTCAAGGCTTGTGAACTGTGTTCTCAACCACTGTTAATTTACTAACATCTTGAGACGCTGTCAATGGCACTCCACTCCAGTACTCTTGCCTGGAAAATCCCATGGATGGAGGAGCCTGGTAGGCTGCAATCCATGGGGTCACTAAGAGTCGGGCACGACTGAGCGACCTCACTTTCACTTTTCGTTTTCATGCATTGGAGAAGGAAATGGCTACCCACTCCAGTATTCTTGCCCTGGAGAATCCCAGGGACAGGGAGCCTGATGGGCTCCCGTCTATGGGGTTGCACAGAGTCGGACACAACTGAAGCGACTTAGCAGCAGCAGCAGCAGAGATGCTGCCAAACATTATAGAAACTGAACGGAAGTGAAAATGAACATAAAATAAATGCATGTAAACAAAATATAATTAATTTAACTAATGTTTAAAGTGAATGCAAGATATGGCCAAAGATGACCCATACAATAATCAATCTGGACATGAAACCACTTTTAGAAAAAAAAGCGTATCTTAAAAATGTGATTCAAAAGATACCTATATCCGATTCTGGGATCAATCAGACATTGGACCTCTTAAAATGAGGAATGTTCAGTACTGGCCAGAAGGTCCTTGGTAAAAGTTTGACACAGATCAGTGTACATGCAGATAAGACTGCAACCCTGTTACAAACAGAGCAACAGATGGCTTTCTCACAGGAGAGACAGACTATCAATTACCATTCAAGTTAGAGGAATATGGCCAACACACACTGCAATTGTAACCAAAGCTTCCTACCACACAAAAGATAAATGCTAATAATTCAGGGCATCCTTTGAGGAACAACAAAAATTTAAATGCCAATAATTACAATACAGGATGGAGAAACAAAAAGAAGTCCAGCTACCAACCTCCTAACACTCTATACAGTCACGAGATTATGGTGCTGACCCCCATCACTCTCACAACCTTGTTGGGGAGAGATACCAGCAGACAATTATCTTTAGTAATCGTTATATCAGAGTAAACAGATACTACTGTGTCAGCATATGGAAATACTGAAGGCGCAGAAAGGAAAGAGATTAGGTAAGGTCTGCAGCAGGCTTCCCAGGAGGCTCAGTGGTAGAGTCTGCCTGCCAATGAAGGAGACCCGGTTCCCATCCGAGTTGGGAAGATCCCCTGGAGAAGGAACTGGAAACCCACTCTAGTATTCTTGCCTGGGAAGTCCCACAGAGCCTGGGAAGTCCCACAGAGAAGTCTGGCAAGCTACAGTTCACAGGGTTACACGACTTAGCAACTCAACAGCAACTACTACTACTGTTTTACTTAGTTCTTCACATGTACTAAAGTGCTAAGGACAGCAGAATAAATAGGACAAGTCCTCAAGAAGCATAATCTACAATAAGAGACTACCGGTATGTATACAACAATGTTACAGATACTGACACCCAGTGTCCTGATTCCTTCACAATTAATGAGAAGAACCTAGGACTCCTCTGTCCATGGAATTTTCCAGGCAAGAATACTGGAATGGGTTGCCATGTCCTACTACACTGGATCTTCCCAACCCAGGGATCAAACCCCAATCTCCTGATTGGCAGATGGATTCTTCACCCTGGCACCACCTGGAAAGTCTAAACCTACATCTGTATAACTTAAAATCGGAAAACCTCATCAAGAAGATAGGGTTGAAAGAAAAGTAGGAAATAAAAGACAAGAAAATGAGAGACAACTGTTCTCAAACCAAACTACCTAATGCTCAGAATTAGGCAGAGCCCCAGGACCCAGCTGTTTTGGAGGGCGGAGGAACTTCTCATCAAACTAGATCGGCCAGTGCGCGACTGGGCGACGTGATTATAATCTTTACTTGCCCTCCTCCAACCACTTGGTTTACCCATCCCAGCCCTGTCGAGGAACCTGGCGACCCCCACCCATCATCAGGGAATCGAGAGAGCACCTTGGTGGGCGGGGATGGCCGCCCTCCGGGGACCGAGCCCGGGGCGTTCGCCTCCCGCGAGTATCGGTGCGCGGCTGCCGAGCTTCCCTGGGCCCCGGGGCGCTGGGGATTGCCACAACCGCAGGAGCCCGCGAGGGACGGCGCGCCTGCCTCAGGCCCAGCCTCTTCGCCCCCCGCCGCCCAGCCTAGCAGCAAGAACAGCGACAACAAGAGGACGAGAGTGAGCCCGGCGCCACATCCTCGAGCTGGCCCTAGCGCGGGCGCAGCCATGTTGTCCCGCGAGCCATGTGACCCTGTAGGTCACGTGTCCCCGCCCACCTTAAAGGGGCCAAGCCCCAGGCTGACTTGAGAAGTGGCCTTGAGAGTTGTCCGCTCTCCACTTCTCTCCAGGTAGATCTCCTTTAGAGCCTTCCTCCTTGGCTCTGCTTACGTAAAAACAACAAAAGCCCAGAAGTCATGAGCTTCTGCAGCCAGTATGCCCCATTATTATTTTTTGGTTGAAAAAAATTATAGTCAAGTTTATTGAGCATTTGTTATGTGCCAGGCTTTCCTCCTAGCTCAGTCGGTAAAGTATCTGCCTGCAATGCAGGAGACGTGTTCAATTCCTGGGTCAGGAAGCTCCCCTGGAGAAGGAAATGACAACCCACTCCAGTATTCTTGCCTGGAGAATCCCATGGACAGAGGAACCTGGCAGGCTACAGTCCATGGGGTCGCAAGACTCGGACACGACTAAGTGACTTTCACTACTACGTGCCAGGCAATAGGCTAGGTGAACATTTTACTTTTTGAAATTTCATTTACTCCTCAGGGGGACCCTGAATATTGAGTTCACAGAACAATTAAGTGATCTGCCCACGGTTACAAGGCAGATAAATGTTTGAAGAGATTTAAACCCAGCCACACTAGGTCTCTAACACATATCTTAAAACCTTGAGGGGTTTTGTTTGTTTGTTTACATAATTTTGGCTGTGCTGGCACTTTGTTGTGGCTCTTGGGCACTTAGGTTTCTCTAGTTACCTCAGGCAGCGGCTTCACTTGCGGCGCAAGAGCTTCTCAACCAAGCGCTGACTTCTCTCTCGGAGGACGGGCTCTAAAACGCGCCGACTCAGTAGCTGTGGCGCTGGGCTTTGTTGCTCTTTGCCATGGAGTGTCTTAGTTACCCGACCAGGGATGGAACCAGTGTTACCTGCATGGGAACGTGGATTCTTAACCCCTGGACAACCAGGGAAGTCCCAAACCCTCATTTTTAAACCATTATGCTGTTATGTAAGCATCTCAATAAGCTTCACTTAACAGGAAAATGGAAGATGAAGGTGTTGAAGGAACCCTCTCCAAGGGATTGTTGTTGTTGTTGCCCTTGTTTAGTCACTGCGTGGGGTCCGACACTTTTGCCACTCCAAGGACTGTAGCCCCGGCCAGGCTTTTCTGTCCATGGGATTTCCCAAGCAAGAATACTGGCGTGGGTTGCCATTTCCTTCTCCAGGGATACAGTTAGAGAAATCCAGGCTGTGGCTCTCAAAGTGTTGTCCCAGACCAGCAGCATCAGCATCACCTGGGAACTTGTTAGAGATTCAGTACTCAATCAGGATGTCTGGAGACCAGACGCAGTAATCTGTGCTTTTAACAAGTTCTCCAGATGATTTTAAAGCACACTGGTACACACTGAAGTTTGAGAATCACTGTTTTATAGGACCCAATTTCTTCAGGGGGGAAAAAAAAGGCAAAACGAAAACCTAAAAGGGGGGACCTATAGGTTAAAAATGAAATCTCAACCAATTGCAATATATATGAATCTTGTCTAAATATGAATTCAAACCTATTGATCTCAAATTTCTTAGGATAATCAGGGAAATATAGCCATTAAATCAAATTATGATATCTTGTAAAATTAAGAAATACTGTCAATTTTGTTTTTAGTTCTTTAAGAGTGATAATGGTATTTGTGGGTTTTTTTAATTACTATAATTATTTTGGTTATACTGTATTTTCGTTGCTACATGTTGGCTTTCTATGCTTGTGGAGAGTAAGGTTTACTCTCGAGTTGCAATGTGCAGGCTTCTCATTTTGGTAGCTTGTCTTGTTGAGGAGCACGGACTCTAGTTGCATGGGCTCAGTAGTTATGATACACCAGCTCAGTTGCCCCATGGCATTTGGGATCTTCCTGGATCAAGGATGGAACTCAGTGTCTCCTACATTACAAGGTGGATTCTTAACCACTGGACCACCGGGGAAGTCCTTGTGGGTATGTTTATTTTTAAATTGTTTAACTGTTTGTTTATTTTTATTTTTGGCCACACTGGGTCTTCATTGCTGAACGAACACTTTGTCTAGTTGCAGTGCATGGTCTTCTCATTACGGTGACCTCTCTGGTATTGCAGAGCACCAGCTCTGGAGCACAGGCTCAACAGTTGTGGCTCATGGGCTTAGTTGCCCCATAACATGTGTGATCTTCCTGAATCAGGGATGGATCCCCTGTCCCCTACATTGGAAAGCAAATTCTTAACCACTGAACTACTAGGGAAGTCCCTGTGGGCATTTTTTTTTTTAAAGAATCTCTTCCTTTGAGATATATATATATATATATATATATATATATATATTTAAATAGATAATAGATAAAAAGACCTGCTGTTGCCAAGGAGTTACTTCTCAAAATCTGGTAAATAGGGGGATGGCTAGAGATGAAGCACAGTTAGCCATGACTTGGTCATTGTTAAAGCTGGTTTATGGGGTTTTCTTTGAGTGTTTATTGTTCTATTCTTTCTAGTTTATGTGTGAATTTTTTTAATATAAAGGGAAGTTCTTTGGTGACCATTTTGCAATATGTACAAATACAGAATCATTCTGTTGTACCTGAAACTAATGTCATATGTTAGTTGTATCTCATTTGGGGGGAAAAACAGGTGAAAAAAGTGTTTTAAATCCTTTCATACTTGCTGACTATTTTGCAGTTTGCCATGAGCTTTCAGACATTTCCTCATTTGAAATCACAACCACTTGGCAAGAAAACTACTATTACTATACCCATTTAACAGTTGATGAGGCTAAAAGGTCAATGCTTTAACCAAGGTTTTACATATTAACTGTGCATAAATATAGATTCCAGGTCAGAGATTATCTTCATTGGTCTCAACACAAGCCTGTTGCCCTGTCGAGCCCTGAATTCCTTTGATTCATGGTCCTGCCCCGCTATTAGGCAATAAGCTTCATAAAGGCAAGTATCCTCCTTATCTGTTCACCATTATATTAGCAAAAGCGCCAAGACCTGGCATTTAACAAACACTTATTGAACATTTATTTAATTAATGGAAAGTGAATGGCAATAATTATGACCACTTTCTCATAAAGAGAAGCAAATTGTTGACAAAATAATACAGATTTTAGACTCAGAAAGAGTTCTGTTAAAAGCTAGCCACTTTTAAGAGGTATTCACCTTTTAAGCCACTATTTCTTCACCTGAGAAATTGGAATAATAACAGTACCTTATTACATATTTTATAAAGATTAAATGAGATAAAAATGTACAAGGCTTAGCATTCCACAGTACCTCAAAAAAAATTTGCTATTGGAACTTTCCTGGTGGTCCAGTGGCTAAGACTCCAAGCTCCCACTGCAGGGGGTCTGGGTTCGATCCCACATCAGGGAACTAGATCCCACATGACAACTAAGACCCCAGTGCAGCCAAATAAATAAATAAAAATAAATATCTGTTAAGTGTTTGCTATTATTAATCATCATTATCAAAGATGGAAACTTTGTTGATTCTCCAGAAGTATCAACTTTCTCTCTCAATTCCAGGAGGCCTTACAAATAGCTGAGGAAAGAAGGGAAGAGAAGCTAAAAGCAAAGGAGAAAAGGAAATGAACTCTGAATGCAGAGTCCCAAAGAATAGCAAGGAGAGAGAAGAAAATCTTCCACAGCGATCAATGCAAAGAAATAGAGGGAAACAATAGAATGGGAAAAACTAAAGAACTCTTCAAGAAAATTAGAGATACCAAGGGAACATTTCATGCAAAGATGAGCACAATAAAGGGCAGAAACGGTAGGGACCTAACAGAAGCGGAAGATGTTAAGAAGAGGTAGCAAGAATACACAGAAGAACTATCCAAAAAAGATCTTCATGAGCCAGGTAACCACGAAGGATTGATCACTCACCTAGAGCCAGACATCCTGGAGTGCGAAGTCAAGTGGGCCTTAGGAAGCAGCACTATGAACAAAGCTAGTGGAGGTGATGGAATTCCAGTTGAGCTGTTTCAAATCATGAAAGATGATGCTGGGAAAGTGCTGCACTCAATATGCCAGCCAATTTGGGAAACTCAGCAGTGGCCACAAGACTGGAAAAGGTCAATCCCAAAGAAAGGCAATACCAAAGAATGTTCAAACTACTGCACAATTGCACTCATCTCATACGCTACTCATACGCTACCAAAGTAATGCTCAAAACTCTCCAAGCCAGGCTTCAACAGTACATGAACCGTGAACTTCCAGATGTTCAAGCTGGATTTAGAAAAGGCAGAGGAACCAGAGATCAAATTGCCAACATCCGCTGGATCATCAAAAAAGCAAGAGAGCTCCAGAAAAAACATCTACTTTTGCTTTATTGACTATGCCAAAGCCTTTGACTGTGTGGATCACAGCAAACTGTGGAAAATTCTTCAAGAGACGGGAATACCAGACCACCTGACCTGCCTCCTGAGAAATCTGTATGCAGGTCAGGAAGCAACAGTTAGAACTGGACATGGAAAAACAGGCTGGTTCCAAATCAGGAAAGGAGTACGTCAAGGCTGTATATTGTCACCCTGCTAATTTAACTTATATGCAGAGTACATCGTGAGAAATGCCAGGCCGGGTGAACCACAAGCTGGACTCAAGATTGCTGAGAGAAATATCAGTAACCTCGGATATACAGATGACACCACCCTCATGGCAGAAAGCAAAGAAGAACTAAAGAGGCTCTTAAGAAAGTGAAAGAGGAGAGCGGAAAAGTTGGCTTAAAACTCAACATTCAGAAAACTAAGACCATGGCATCTGGTCCCATCACTTCATGGGAAATAGATGGGGAAACAGTGGAAACAGTGACAGACATTATTTTGGGGGGCTCCAAAATCACTGCAGATGGTGATTGCAGCCATGAAATTAAAAGACGCTTGCTCCTTGGAAGAAAAGTTATGACCAACCTAGACAGCATAAACAGAGACATAAAGCAGAGACATTACTTTGTCAACAAATGTCTGTCTAGTCAAAGCAATGGTTTTTCCAGTAGTCATGTATGGATGTGAGAGTTGGACGAGAAAGAAAGCTGAGAACTGAAGAATTGATGCTTTTGAACTGGTGTTGGAGAAGACTCTTGAGAGTTCCTTGGACAGTAAGGAGATCCAACAGTCCGTCTTAAAGGAAATCAGCTCTGAATATTCACTGGAAGGACTGATGTTCAAGCTGAAATTCCAATCCTTTGGCCACCTGATGCAAAGAACTGACTCATTTGAAAAGACCCTAATGGTGGGAAAGATTAGAGGTGGGAGGAGAAGGGGATGACCAAGTATGAGATGGTTGGACAACATCACTGAGTCAATGGGCATGAGTTTGAGTAGGCAGCAGTAGGACCGTAGGTGGGAGTTGGAAACGTACTGTAGCCTGCCAGGCTCGTCTGTCTTTAGGGATTCTCCAGGAAAGAATTTCAAAGAGGGCTGCCATGCTCTACTCCAGGAGATCTTCCCAACCCAGGGATAGAACAAAGGTATTCCACACTGCAGACAAATTCTTTACTGACTGAGCCACCAGGGAATTTGCTCATGCCTGGAGGGTGAGCAAAATTCTAGATAAATTGTCCTAGGTGGTGCAAACTTGATTGCTGAGCTGTACTTTTAACTCTAATTCCTAAATTAACCTTTTCACCTAGGGATTTCTTGTCAATTTTTTCCACTTATTCATTGATTCACTTCAGTTCAATTCAGTCACTCAGTCATGTCCGACTCTTTGCAACCCCATGGACTGCAGCATGCCAGGCCTCCCTGTCCATCACCAGCTCCCAGAGCCTACTCAAACTCATGTCCATCGAGTCAGTGATGCCATCCAACCATCTTATCCTCTGTCATCCCCTTCTCCTCCCACCTTCAATCTTTCCCACCATCAGGGTCTTTTCAAATGAGTCAGCTCTTTGCATCAGATGGCCAAAGAATTGGAGTTTCAGCTTGAACATCAGTCCTTCCAATGAATATTCAGGACTGATTTCCTTTACGATGGACTGGTTCGATCTCCTTACTGTCCAAGGGACTCTCAGTCTTCTCCAACACCACAGTTCAAAAACACCAATTCCTCAGTGCTCAGCTTTCTTTCTCGTCCAACTCTCACATCCATACATGACTACTGGAAAAACCATTGCTTTGACTAGACAGACATTTGTTGACAAAGTAATGTCTCTGCTTTATGTCTCTGTTTATGCTGTCTAGGTTGGTCATAACTTTTCTTCCAAGGAGCAAGCGTCTTTTAATTTCATGGCTGCAATCACCATCTGCAGTGATTTTGGAGCCCCCCAAAATAATGTCTGTCACTGTTTCCACTGTTTCCCCATCTATTTCCCATGAAGTGATGGGACCAGATGCCATGGTCTTAGTTTTCTGAATGTTGAGTTTTAAGCCAACTTTTCCGCTCTCCTCTTTCACTTTCTTAAGAGCCTCTTTAGTTCTTTGCTTTCTGCCATGAGGGTGGTGTCATCTGTATATCCGAGGTTACTGATATTTCTCTCAGCAATCTTGAGTCCAGCTTGTGGTTCACCCGGCCTGGCATTTCTCACGATGTACTCTGCATATAAGTTAAATTAGCAGGGTGACAATATACAGCCTTGACGTACTCCTTTCCTGATTTGGAACCAGCCTGTTTTTCCATGTCCAGTCCTAACTGTTGCTTCCTGACCTGCATACAGATTTCTCAGGAGGCAGGTCAGGTGGTCTGGTATTCCCGTCTCTTGAAGAATTTTCCACAGTTTGCTGTGATCCACACAGTCAAAGGCTTTGGCATAGTCAATAAAGCAAAAGTAGATGTTTTTTCTGGAGCTCTCTTGCTTTTTTGATGATCCAGCGGATGTTGGCAATTTGATCTCTGGTTCCTCTGCCTTTTCTAAATCCAGCTTGAACATCTGGAAGTTCACGGTTCATGTACTGTTGAAGCCTGGCTTGGAGAGTTTTGAGCATTACTTTGGTAGCGTATGAGTAGCGTATGAGATGAGTGCAATTGTGCAGTAGTTTGAACATTCTTTGGTATTGCCTTTCTTTGGGATTGACCTTTTCCAGTCTTGTGGCCACTGCTGAGTTTCCCAAATTGGCTGGCATATTGAGTGCAGCACTTTCCCAGCATCATCTTTCATGATTTGAAACAGCTCAACTGGAATTCCATCACCTCCACTAGCTTTGTTCATAACTTTTGTTCTCACACTTTTCCTGTTAATCAGGGTCATTTTCGCTGCCAAGTTAGAGACTCCCTGTCTTGCCTGGTGACCCCTGAATACAAACAGTCCAAAGTGCCCTGATGGCAGTCATGGCTTGTAGTCCATTGCGAACTTTCCTGGGCACAGAAAGAGTATCTTCCCGTTGGGACCAGGACAATGTGAGCCTCTCCTGTTGAACTGCTGAGTGATGCTGGCGGCCCCTGCTCCATGCATGGCTTGGCAGGTAGCATGTCCTCAGGACCTTCCCATAGAGTATGGTGCTCGGTGGGTCTTCTAGCCTCTCAGAATAAATCCAAACAGCATTTCTACTTCCCTGAACTGTGAAGTCCTTTCTTCCATGTGACTCAGCAACCCATGCATTTCACCTTCATTTAGATTAGCCACAGAGTTCTCACAGCTTCTAGATCCACGCCAGCAGTGAGTCTGTCCCTATCCCTGGGGTCCTTGCTGAGGTATGAAATCCCAAGTCCAAAGTCAGTCCTTCCAAGTCAGTACATTCTTGCCTATCCATTCTTATATTTCAGACCATTAATCAGATGCCCACTTGGTTCGGACCCAGGGTTTTACCCCCTGGCTATGGTTCGTATGTGCTAGTTAATTCATTTTAAAACAGCTTTATTGAATTATACTTCATACATCATACAATTTACCCTTTTATAAAGTATGTAATTCAGTGATTTTTCATATATTCAAATTATTATATGACTGTTACCACAATTGAAGTTTGGAACATTTTTATCACCCTCCCCAAAGAAACTCCAAACCTCAATAATTGTCATTTTATTTCCTCATCCCCCAACCCAGGCCTGGGTAACACGCAGTTGACTTTTTGTCTCCATAGACTTGCCTATTCTAGAGATTTCTTGTGAATGAAATCATAAAATATGTGGCTTTTTGTGCCTGTTTCCTTTCACTTAGAAAAATATTTCTAAGTTTCCTCCATGTTGTAACACATATTAGCACTTCTTTCCTTTTTATGGCCAAAATACCAAATTTAAATTATCCATTCATCAGATGATGGACATTTGGATTGTTTCCACTTTTTAGCTATTATGAATAATGCTGCTTTGAATAGCCTATGAACATTTGTATATAAGTTTTGTGTGGACATATGTTTCATTTCTCTTAGATATATCTGAGAAGTGGGATTGTTTGGTTATATGGTAATTCTGTGTCTGACCTTTTGAGGAAGCTGCCAAATTGTTTTCCTAAGTGTCTATACCAGTTTACATTCCCACTGACA
Organism: Budorcas taxicolor; assembly: GCF_023091745.1. Taxonomy (NCBI): domain Eukaryota; kingdom Metazoa; phylum Chordata; class Mammalia; order Artiodactyla; family Bovidae; genus Budorcas; species Budorcas taxicolor. Next base: position 38,676,109 of record NC_068910.1, read on the forward strand.
ATGCCTGAGGGATTCTAACTTCTCTACTAGTTAATTCTTGCATCTCCTTTAGAGTTAAATCTCTTTTCTTCTTTCTGAGACCCAGCTTTTCTTCACTTTGGCCCTAGTGAGACTTCACCAGCATAATGCCTGGCAGGCAAGAGGGTGGGGGCAGTGCCTGGGGCATGGAGTCCTTCAGGGTCTTCCCACATCAGGGAACTGCTGCTTCTCCATACTCAATACTTGTTCTCAACAGGCTCTGAAGCTCAGGGAAGTCTGCAAAGCCACATTTCTCAAGGGTTTCCACCTAGATGCCCCTGCCCCATGTTTTTGGCCCTTGGTTTTTCCAGTCTGAATGAAATTAAACCCTTCTTTAACATCATATACAAAAATAAACTCAAAATGCGTTAAAGACCTAAAACTAAGACTGGAAGCCATAAAACTCCTAGAAGTATTGGAGTTTCAGCTTCAGCATCAGTCCTTTCAATGAATGTTCAGGATCGATTTCCTTTAGGATTAACTGGTCTGATCTCATCAGAATGGCTATCATCAAAGAGAACACAGATAGGAATGTTGGCAAGGATATGGAGAAAAGTTTACCTTTAAACACTGTTGGTGGGAATGTCAGTTGGTGCAGCCACTGTGGAAAGTAGTATGGAAAATTCTCAACATCTAAAAGTTGAATTATCATATGGTCCAGCAATTCTACTCCTGGGTATACAGCTGAAAAAATAAAAAATATTGCTGAGAATAGATACATACACTCCAGTGTTCATAGCAGCATTATTTACAATGGCTGAGATATAGAAGCAACCTTAGTGAATATCTGCAGTGGATAAAAAAGATATATATATATATCTGCTACACACAGACACACAAGATTCACCAGCAGAGTCAATAGCGTTTGGAGGGAACTTATTAGCAATGCAAATTCCTGGGCCCCACCTAAAGACCTCCTGAGTCTGAGGGTGGCCCACCAACCATTCCTGTAAGTGTTACTGGTGCCCATGACACTTTTGCCTGAACTTCCAGTTACAGCTGATCTGACTTGGGATGGCAACGTAACTTAAGTACAGCTAAACCATAGACTCCTGTGGGCCTGCAGTGGAGCTGTAGGTGGAGAAAGCAGCTGGGCAAACCAGGCTTCCTCTCTGTGACGGCTGAAGGGGAACTACAGACACCCTGAGTGTTAGCCGCAGTCAGAGCTGGATGAGGCCGAGTCTCAGTGATGAGGATGCCGAGAGTCCTGAGCAGGCTGGTGTCCGTGTCCTCATCACTAGTGTGCATCATCAATCGGCTCTGAAGGAGGGAGCGAAGCGAGATGAAACAACTTGAACAAGAAAAAAAAGAAAAAAGCGAACCACATAAAGTTCTCTCTGTATAAATTTTTCTCATTGGCCGCGGCACAAACTAGCAAAACGTTTTAAGCCTCAGTTAGGGAATTCCCTGGTGGTCCAGTGGTTCAGACTCAGTGTTTCCACTTGCAGGGGCCTGGGGTTCAATCCCTGGTTGGGGAACAAACAACCTGCAAGCTGTGCAGCACAGTCACAAATAACTAAATAAGCCTCATTTAACAGGCTTTCCAAATCAGTGGTTTCACCACATGATGATGCTAAAGAATGCTTAATGAAAGAACCCCACGGCAAAATGTTTCTGCCTCTTTGGACTTCTCATTTCTCCTCTCTAAATATAAAGAGGAATGTGTCCTATTTAAAAAAACAAACAAACAAACTTTAGAATGCTCATTTTAGATATTACATAACTTGATAATTATAATAATCATGAGAACTAATAATTCTCCAGCTATTCCTCAGAACCAAGCAATGTTCTAAGTATTTCACATGTTTTAAGGGTTTTAATGTCAATTCCACAAGGGCAAGAATTTTCGTGTTTTCTTTTCTGCTATAGCCTCAGTGCCTGGAATTGTGCTTGACACCTAGTGGATATACAAGAAATTCTTACTGGATGAATTAAAATGGATTGTCACATAACTATTGAGTGGAGGTACTGGTACATCCATCTGGTTGACCCTCCTATCTGTAAAGATGGAAAATTAAAAGAAATGATGAAGAAAAATAATTCCCAACTTTTTCAAGAAAAAGGTAAACATATATTTCTATTTCAGATGCTCATACAATGGAAATTTTACTTTTAGTACCCCACTTAATTTGGAAAATGAAACATCAGGATGCTTCTCTGAAGGCAGTACATTAGCAAAGGAACTGCATATTCAATCATACCAGTTCCTGTATATATTTGAAAGGTTCAGAAGTACATTACCTTTTCAGGCTTCAGGCAATGCTTAACATCTGAATGAACTCCCAATACTTTTAATTACTGGTTTCCTAGGGGTCTGTGACCCAAAGCTCGTTGATCACTGAGGAAATAATATCTCTCTGTAAAGACGTGCCTCCCAAAATAGAGATTGTCCCAGCGTCAGACCCAAAGATTGGCTTTGGGTCCCAGCATTTGTTTAAGAAACTTTAAGTTTAGTCATTAAGCATCTATGTGCCTTAATCTCCTACCTTGCCTACTTCATAATTATATCTTATTGAGACCAAATATACAGGTATAGAAAGGGAAGTAGACACTAATTGATAATATTATTGTATCCTTTGATTTTGTGACACATTTCCATCCCATTGTATTGTTTCTGAATTCTGGATATTTCTTGTGAGCTAGGAATACCTATAATATGGTTGAGCTTCCTTTTCCCTCAAAAAAAGATTTTCAAAGCAGGGATATATATTTCAGTAAATGGTCTTGGAATCAAGGAAACATGACTTGTTTAGTCCTCTAAATGATATATGAATTCATTTTCTCACCATGTTCTTATCTCTTGCAATTTGCAACTGTAGTCTCTATAAAAGAATATTGTGCCCTGTGCTACAAGAGGAAACTCTGGTAGGCAGAATAATGGCCCCAGAGATGTCCACATCCTAATCTCAGAATCTATAAATATGTTACCTTATGTGGCAAAGGGGATTTTGCAGATGTGATGAAGTTAAGGTCCTTGAGATGGGGAGATAGTCCTGCTCAGTCTGATCACATTAGGTGAGCAGAACTCTTCTTGTCTGTGGTCAGAGGAAGCTGTGACTAGGGAAGAAAGATCAAGAGAGATGCAATGTTATTGATGTTCAAGGTGAAGAAATGGACTGTCTTCCAGTGGGCAGCCACTGGAAGGGAACAGATTTTTCCTGCAGAGAGCAGAAGGGAACAGATTTTCCTGTAGAGCCCCCAGAAAGAAAGGAAGGGACATTGTTTTTGGCTCAGTGAGACCCTTATTGATCTTCTGACCTGTGAAACCCTAAGATAATGAATCTGTGTTGGGTAAGTCACTAAGTGTGTAATCATTGTTTATGGCAGCAATAGGAAGCTAACATTAACACATATTTCAGTTCTGGCATTATCCCTGGACGCAGTCTGGGATTGCAGCAGAAGGTCAGCAGGTGCACAGGGCATCCTCTGAAGAGTCAGACCATATGCTTTGGCTGGGGACACAGCTGGACATGGTGAGTCTGAGCACTACCGGATGTCTACCCCTCAACATTCATACTTACTCCTCTCCCTTGTCACTAGAGGGCAGACACACTGAAACCAAAGTCACAGAAAACTAGTCAGTCTAATCACACTAGGACCACAGCCTTGTCTAACTCAATGAAACCAAGCCATGCCCACGGGACAACCCAAGACGAGCAGGTCACGGTGGTGAGAGCGGGCAGAATGTGGTCCACTGGAGAAGGGTGGCAAAACACTTCAGTATTCTTGCCTTGAGAACCCCATGAACAGTATGAAAAGGCAAAATGATAGGATACCGAAAGAGGAAGTCCCCAGGTCAGTAGGTGCCCAATATGCTACTGGAGATCAGTGGAGATATAACTCCAGAAAGAATGAAGGGATGAAGCCAAAGCAAAAACAATAACCAGCTGTGGATGTGACTGGTGATAGAAGCAAGTTCCGACGCTGTAAAGAGCAATATTGCATAGGAACCTGGAATGTCAGGACCATGAATCAAGGCAAATTGGAAGTGGTCAAACAAGAGATGGCAAGAGTGAACGTCGACATTCTAGGAATGAGCAAACTAAAATGGACTGGAATGGGTGAATTTGACTCAGATAACCATTATATCTACCACTGCGAGCAGGAATCCCTCAGAAGAAATGGAGTAGCCATCATGGTGAACAAAAGAGTCCAAAATGCAGTACTTGGATGCAATCTCAAAAACTACAGAATGATCTCTGTTTGTCTCTAAGGCAAACCATTCAATATCACAGTTATCCAAGTCTATGCCCCAACCAGTAACGCTGAAGAAGCTGATGTTGAATGGTTCTATGAAGACCTACAAGACCTTTTAGAACTAACACCCAAAAAAGATGTCCTTTTCATTATAGGGGACTGGAATGCAAAAGTAGGAAGTCAAGAAACACCTGGAGTAACAGGCACATTTGGCCTTGGAATGCAGAATGAAGCAGGGCAAAGACTAATAGAGTTTTGCCAAGAAAATGCACTGGTCATAGCAAACACCCTCTTCCAGCAACACAAGAGAAGACTCTACACATGGACATCACCAGATGGTCAACACCAAAATCAGACTGATTATATTCTTTGCAGCCAAAGATGGAGAAGCTCTATACAGTCCACAAAAACAAGACCAGGAGCTGACTGTGGCTCAGATCATGAACTCCTTATTGCTAAATTCAGACTCAAATTGAAGAAAGTAGGGAAAACCGCTAGACCATTCAGGTATGACCTAAATCATATCCCTTATGATTATGCAGTGGAAGTGAGAAATAGATTTAGGGGCCTAGATCTGATACATGGAATGCCTGATGAACTATGGAATGAGGTTCATGACATTGTACAGGAGACAGGGATCAAGACCATCTCCATGGAAAAGAAATGCAAAAAAGCAAAGTGGCTGTCTGGGGAGGCCTAACGAATAGCTGTGAAAAGAAGAGAGGTGAAAAGCAAAGGAGAAAAGGAAAGATATAAGCATCTGAATGCAGAGTTCCAAAGAATAGCAAGAAGAGATAAGAAAGCCTTCTTCAGCGATCAATGCAAAGAAATAGAGGAAAAGAACAGAATGGGAAACACTAGAGATCTCTTCAAGAAAATCAGAGATACCAAGGGAACACTTCATGCAAGGATGGGCTCAATAACGGACAGAAATGGTCTGGACCTAACAGAAGCAGAAGATATTTAGAAGAGGTGGCAAGAATACACAGAAGAACTGTACAAAAAAGATCTTCACGACCCAGATAATCATGATGGTGTGATCACTCATCTAGAGCCAGACATCCTGGAATGTGAAGTCAAGTGGGCCTTGGAAAGCATCACTACGAACAAAGCTAGTGGAGATGATGGAATTCCAGTTAAGTTGTTTCAAATCCTGAAAGATGATGCTGTGAAAGTGCTGCACTCAATATGCCAGCTGGAAAAGGTCAGTTTTCATTCCAATTCTAAAGAAAGGCAATGCCAAAGAATGCTCAAACTACCGCACAACTGCACTCATCTCACACACTACCAAAGTAATGCTCAAAATTCTCCAAGCAATACGTGAACCGTGAACTTCCTGATGTTCAAGCTGGTTTTAGAATAGGCAGAGGAACCAGAGATCAAATTGCCAACATCTGCTGGATCATGGAAAAAGCAAGAGAGTTCCAGAAAAACATCTATTTCCGCTTTATTGACTATGCCAAAGCCTTTGACTGTGTGGATCACAATAAACTGTCGAAAATTCTGAGACAGATGGGAATACCAGACCACCTAACCTGCCTCTTGAGAAATCTGTATGCAGGTCAGGAAGCAACAGTTAGAACTGGACATGGAACAACAGACTGGTTCCAAATAGGAAAAGGAGTACGTCAAGGCTGTATATTGTCACCCTGCTTATTTAACTTATATGCAGAGTACATCATGAGAAACTCTGGGCTGGAAGAAACACAAGCTGGACTCAAGATTGCCAGGAGAAATGTCAATAACCTCAGATATGCAGATGACACCACCCTTATGGCAGAAAGTGAAGAGGAACTCAAAAGCCTCTTGATGAAAGTGAAAGTGGAGAGTGAAAAAGTTGGCCTAAAGCTCAACATTCAGAAAACAAAGATCATGGCATCTGGTGCCATCACTTCATGTGAAATAGATGGGAAAACAGTGGAAACAGTGTCAGACTTTATTTTTTTGGGCTTCAAAATCACTGCAGATGGTGACTGCAGCCATGAAATTAAAAGACGCTTACTTCTTGGAAGAAAAGTTATGAGCTACCTATATAGTATATTCAAAAGCAGAGACATTACTTTGCTGACTAAGGTCCGTCTAGTCAAGGCTATGGTTTTTCTTGTGGTCATGTATGGACATGAGAGTTGGACTGTGAAGAAGGCTTGAGCGCCAAAGAATTGATGCTTTTGAACTGTGATGTTGGAGAAGATTCTTGAGAGTCCCTTGGACTGCAAGGAGATCCAACCAGTCCATTCTAAAGGAGATCAACCCTGGGATTTTTTTGGAAGGAATGATGCTAAAGCTGAAACTCCAGTACTTTGGCCACCTCATGCAATGAGTTGACTCATTGGAAAAGACTCTAATGCTGGGAGGGATTGGAGGCAGGAGGAGAAGGGGATGACAGAGGATGAGATGGCTGGATGGCATCACTGACTCGATGGACGTGAGTCTGAGTGAACTCTGGGAGTTGGTGATGGACAGGGAGGCCTGGCATGCTGCGATTCATGGGGTCACAGAGAGTCGTACACGACTGAGCGACTGAACTGAACTGAACTTGTCACTAGAAAAGTGTGAGAGTGGTTTTGCATGGGATCAGGGCAGGAACTGGAGGTTGATGATAACCACTTAGGGTTCAGGCACAGGCAGTTTGAGCTCAGAGGCTGGCTTTTGAGGGAAATTCAGAGAAAGACCAACCACCCAGCCCCTGGAGATCTGGGGGCCTCTAGAATCAGGAAAAGTCCAAGACATCCCTGTGAGAGACAGGAACCCACCAGTCCCAGCCAGCCCCTGACCAGGCAACCAATCCAGAGTTCCTGGAGCCACTTTCCAGAAAACCTCCCAATTCCCTCCTCATGGGTGTGATGCCTTTCTTCCTAAAAAGCAGGGGTCCCCAATCTCTGGAATCTAACAGAGGATGATCTGAGGTGGAGCTGATGTAATAATAGAAATAAAGTGCACAGTGAATGTAATGTGCTTGAATCCTCCCCAAACCAACCCCTCTGCCATGGTGTGTGGAAAAATTGTGTTCCCCAAAACTGCTCCCTGGTGCCAGAAAGTTTGGGGACTGCTGCTATGAAACATAGAATGCTGCAGCTGATGCTCTCTACCTTCAGCATCCACCAGAATCACTCAGAGAGCTGCTTAAAACACAGACTACTGGGCCCCACTCCCTGGATTTCTGATTCAGCAGATCTGGGATGCAGCAGGAGAATTTGCATTTCTAACAATTTCCGCGGTCTATGGCTGGCGTACCGCCCTGAATGTGCCAGGTCTCTTCTAACAATTGCCCCAGTACTGCTCTTACTGCTGTTCTCAGAACTACAGTTGGAGAAATATGGACGTAATGAGTAAGAGCTTAGGACTCAGACAGCCCTTGCTGCTTACAAGTTAGAGGATCTTGGGCAACTTAATTAAGTTTTGGGATTCATCTATGAAATAGAGTTAGAAAATCCACACTTTAGGACTGCGATGAGGACTAAATAGAATGATCTTGGTAAAGCACTTAACATATAATAGGAGCTTCCCTATGGTTCAGTGGTAAAGAATCTGCCTACCAATGCAAGAGGTAGCAGATACCATCCCTGGTCCAGGAAGATCCCACATGCTGAGAGCAACTAATCCCTTGCACCAGAGCTACTGAGCCTGTGCTCTAGAGCCTGAGAAGCACAACTACTGAAGTCCAAGCCCTAGAACATGTGCTCAGCAATAAGAGAAGCCACCGCAATGAGAAACCCATGCCCCGCAACTAGAGAGTAGCCCCTACTTGCTGCAACTAGAGAAAAGCCTGAACAGCAACGAAGAGGCAGCACAGCCAAAAATAAACAAAACTTTTAAAAAGGCCTCTGTAAATGGTCTCTATTACAATGGGTCTATCATCATCATCATTATTGTTAATGACAACTTACTAAGTCTAGCATAGCAGACACCAGAGGCACATCCGTAGATAAGCCAGTAGCACACAATAAATGTCATCTCACAAACGGTCCTCCTACAACTGTCAAAACCTTCTCCAAGTCTCCCACCCACGAATTATCATGAAACTTCATATCTCAAGAGGACTCAGAGGGAAGTGTCTGAATAAAATGCTTCACCCACAGAACAGAACGGAGAGGAAGTAGCAAATTTTAAAATATTTTGAGAAAGTTTGTCTAACAATAGAAAGAGGAAGCTCATTTGGGTATGATGCAATGGCCATAGAAATGAATAAAATTAAACTGGACCAGGAGCAAATTAATTAGAAAATAATTGCAGAAAAGAAAAAGGAACTGTGTCATACTTGCTCCCCTGGGAAATCTGACCAAAAAAGTAAGCATTCTGGATTTTTTCTCCTCCCATTTCTAGGATAATTTTTATTATTGTTGTTATTTTTTTTAATTGTGAAAAAAAAAAAAGTCACTCATGGAATGACTCCACTGTTGTTCTTTGAGGAATTTTTTCTCTGGGTCATAGCAACAGACAAAACAGTTGGGAATTCAGGACATTCTTGTGATTTCACCATGGAAAAGTGTCTCTTTCCTGTTGGAATTTGGCCCTGTTAATGGACAAGCCAAAAGCTCAATGGAATAAAACCTAAAGAAAATAAATAGTGGATTTAATATAATATATAGAAAAAAATTGACAGAAATAAATAGCATTAGAATTGTAATCTTGGCTTCTGTTTTAAAGCTGACAATAAAGAGCTGGTTAAGAGAATAGATAGCAATTTTGCTATATTAATTTAGCAGTTTCAGTCTTAGATATCTGAGTCAGTGGACTGAGGACCTGCATAGGGTCATGAAGCATGGCTTCTCAACCCCACGTGGCCTCTGTGTATCTCTGTGAACTGGAAGGGTCACTGAATGTTTAGATGTCTGTTCCCTCATCAGCAAAAGAAAAGAGTGAGTAGACCAATCCTTTATAAAATTTCCACTGTTGGGAATTCCCTGATGGTCCAGGGGTTAAGACTTCATGCTCTCAGTGCTGAGGGCCTGGATCCAATCCCTGGTTGGGGAACTAAGATCCCACAAGCCTAGTGGCCGAAAAGAAAAAAAAAAAAATTCCACTGTCAAGTATCCTTTTATAGAAACTACTTTTCAACTAAAGGACTTCACTGTGTACATAGCTTTGCATACCAGCTATTTGATTAAATGCCTTTGTGTGCAAGAAGTAAAGTTGCATTAATAATGATAATAATAAACTGGAGCATTAACTAATAATCTCTTGAGTATTTACTATGTGCTGAGCACTTAGATAGGGCTTTCCTGATAGCTCAGTTGGTAAAGAATCCGCCTGCAATGCCAGAGACCCCAGTTGATTCCTGGGTCAGGAAGATCCACTGGAGAAGGGATAGGCTACCTACTCCAGTATTCTTGGGCTCCCCTTGTGGCTCAGCTGGTAAAGAATCCGCCTACAATGCAGCAGACCTGGGTTCAATCCCTCAGTTGGAAAGATCCCCTGGAGAAGGAAATGGCTACCCACTCCAATATTCTAGTCTGGAGAATTCCATGGACTGTGTAGAGTTGGACACAACTGAGCGACTTTTACTTTCACTTTCAAGGCAATGAGGGAAGTTCTATAATGATACAAATTGGACCAATGAGGAAATTGAGGCTCAGAGAGTTTGGGTAAATTACTTATCTGGAAACGGGTCAATATAGGTCTTGCCCAGAGTCATGGGGCTCGTAAGTGGAATACTGGGATTGCAAAGTGGGACTTGGATTTCTGCAGTGTGATGGTAGCACTGCCACTATTTGCTACTTGGTTACACTGCCTCACACAGTGGTGGTGGCACGTTACGTGGCCACAAATGGCTTGGGATTAGACAAGGAAATGATCAGGACTGTAGACAGTTCTAGATATTGGCCATCCTCAACTTCACTCCCAGTATCTTACTTTCTGTTGAGCATCTCCTCTGTGTTCCCCTCTGTTCTCTCTTACTTATTTTTGCAAACCTCATCACTTTGATTTACACAGTGCTTATCCAACCCCTGTGACCTTGAAAATTTAGGCCTCACAGTCATTTACTGAAATCTCTCTCTTTCTTTATTTAAATCTAAAGAACATCAGTGTTGGTAAAGATACAGGATACAAAATTAATATTCAGAAATTTCTGCTGTTTCCATATACTAACAACTGTCAGAAAAAGAAATTGATAAGATAAGAACATATTTAATGGTATCAAAAAGAATAAAATGCCTAGGAATAGATTCATCTAAGGAGGTAAAGACCTGTTCTTGGAAAACTGTAAGACAGTGATGAAAGAAACTGAAAACAATCCAAATAGAGGAAAGATCTGTCGTGCTCATGAATTGGAAGAATTAACAGTGTTAAAACGACCACACTCCAAGGCAACCTACAGAGTCAATGTACTTCTATCAAAATGCCAATGACATTTTTTCAGAAAACTAGAACAAATAATTCTTAAATTTGTATGGAACCACAGAAGACCCTGAATAGCCAAAGCAATTTTGAGAAGGAAGCACATGTTTCTAGCAGGGTGTTGGATCCTATGAGGGAAAAGTTTCCCAAACTTCCAACAGGCTTATTCTCTACGGGAAAATGATGGGAACCTATGACCTCATTCCCCTCCCCTGCCCCCTGCACATAGACTTTTAAGGCAAACTCTATTGTTCCCTCATTTCCCCAAGATTTTTCTGCTTTCACTACAGAATGAGATAGTAACAAATGAGATAAATTTTGTTAAATGAGATAGTAACAAAAAATAAGATTATAATTTAAATTATAATTAAATTATATATTATATATTTTAAAATTATAATATAAGATTATATTATAATTTAATAATATATAATTATAAGATTATAATTAAATTATAATTTAAAATTATGATTTAATTAAATTATCATTTAAAATTATGATTTAATTAAATTATCAAAATTTAATTACTTGCTGATTAAGAATTATTCCATCCAACACATGACAGTATTTTCCCTCTTTTATTTTGAATGTGGGTTGACATGTCACCAAGTACCACTTTATGGCTTCAAAACATGGCTCCAAAATAGGTTAGCATTATAAGAAGTCTTTTTTTCTCTTTTCTCTTTTAATATTGGTGCCTCTTCCCTTGTGATCATGTTCTGAAAATAAATTAAGTGGAAAAGAAATAAAGGCTAATTTAATCTGAGAACCTAATTTCTAATACTGATTTGAGGTCAGAATGTACACTTCTTTTTTAAAAAAAAAAATCAAGGGCAACAGACATAATATCTTTATAATAGCAACTTTTCACCCTACTTCTCAAGCCAAGTGAACTTTTTCAAAACCGGGTGAACTCAGACATTTTGGTCTTTCAGAAAGTCAAATGATCATTCAGTTTATGTACAAGTTAAAAATAATTGGTAGGGACCTCTCTGGTGGTCCAGTGGCTAAGATTCTGCACTCCCAATCTGGGGCCCAGGTTCGATCTCTGGTTGGGAAAATAGATCCCACATGCCACAACTAAGAGTTCACAGGCTGCAACTAAGAGACCCAGTACAGCCTAATAAATAAATAATTTTTTTAAAAGAAAAAACATCAGTAAATCCTTACTGGGATCATTTTTTGGAAAGATCAGATCTATTACTTGTTGTTATATGGAATTATTTTCATGGAGCCATAATATATGCTGTTCTTTTTTCATTCAGATAGGAAACAGTACATCTGGAAACTCAGAATGGGCTTGCTTTTCCTATGAATGGTATTCTTTTGGAAACAATGATGTTTCTCTTTTACAAATCCTTGTTTATTTTTGATGATGGGAGTACTATATGCTTGTTGAATTTTTTGTTCTTATAAGATAAGAGAACACTTATCTGTATAGAATTGCTCATTGGCATCAAAGATTGTCAGTTTCATCTATTAATATTTCTCAAAGTACCTAAGGTATTGAGTGAGACTTTGACTCCCTGTAAAATAAATGTACTGCTTCCTCCTTATACCCCTAAGTAGAACAGATAAGTGTAATTTAAAGAGTTTGTTTGAGGGAGAGTTGAATAGAGAAACTACTCACAAGAAGCTATTCCTCTCCTTCACTTGCTATATTATATTCAATATAAGTGTTTCCATGACAAAGGATCATCTTGATAATGTGCATCTTTATCAAGGGAGAAATATTCCCTTCTTTAATCAGTTCACCACCCTCAACGGTAGTAAAGTAATTAAAGAAGGCCAGAGGCCACGGACAGCATAAGCCGATCTCGGTCACAATTGCTAGGTCTGCAAAATATTACTGTACTGAAGAACAACGAAAGAAATGGGATGAAAGACCATCTGAGGGCTACAACTATGGTTAAAAAGCAGCCAGACTTCCTATTTGTTACCCTCAAATTCTGCCTTTAAAAGTCTGAAATTCCTTTGGAGGGAAGGTAATGATAAAGGAAAAAACAGGGACTTCCCTGGTGGTCCAGAAGCTTAGACTCCACACTCCCAATGCAGGGGCCTGGGTTTGGTCCCTGGTCTGGGCACTAGATCCCACATGCTGCAGCTAAGACCTGACAAAGCTAAATAAATAAATGCTGCTAAGTGACTTCAGTTGTGTCTAATTCTTTGCAACTCCATGGGACTGTAGCACACCAGGCTCCTCTGTCCTTGGGATTCTCCAGGCAAGAGTGGGTTGCCATGCCCTCCTCCAGGAGATCTTCCCAACTGAGGGATCGAACCCTCATCTCTTATGTCTCCTGCACTGGCAGGCAGGTTCTTTACTACTAGTACCACCTGAAAGTGAAAGTGAAGGTCGCTCAGTCGTGTCTGACTCTTAGCGACTCTGAGCGATTTCGTGGACTGTAGTCCTTGGAATTCTCCAGGCCAGCATACTGGACTGGGTAGCCTTTCCCTTCTCCAGGGGATCTTCCCAACTCAGGGATGAAACCCAGGTCTCTCACATTGCAGGCGGATTTTTTTTTACCAGCTCAGCCACAAGGGAAGTCCAAGAATACTGGAGTGGGTAGCCTAGCCTTTCCCCAGGGGATCTTGCCAACCCAGGAATTGAATTGCATTGCAGGCAGATTCTTTACCAACTGAGCTATCAGGGAAGCCCCCAAATAAATAAATAAGTAAATAAATATTAAAAAAGAAAAAAGTAGACAGCAAAACACTTTGTATTCTACTCAGTTTTTTTCTCTTTTCTCAATGCCCGGTATAGAACCCAGTAGACAGATTATATGTGTGCTCAGTCGCTCAGTTATGTCCCACTCTTTTGCAACCTCATGGACTGCAGCCCGCCAGGCTTCTTTGTCCATGGGATTCTCCACGCAAGAATACTGGAGTGGGTTGTCATTTCCTCCTCCAGGGGATCTTCCTGACCCAGGGATAGAACCCATGTCTCCTGCAATGGCAAGCCTGTTCTTTACCACTGAGCCACCAGGGAGGCCGGTCCTAGAGTACGTGAACGTGAAAGTGAAGTCTCTCAGTCGTGTCTACTCTTTGCAACCCCATGGACTATAGCCTACCAGGCTCCTCTGTCCATGGGATTTTCCGGGCAATAGTACTGGAGTGGATTGCCATTTCCTTCTCCAGCGGATCTTCCCGACCCAGGGATCGAACCCAGGGCTCCCGAATTGTAGACAGACGCTTTACCATCTGAGCCACCAGGGAAATATCAGTTCAGTACTGACCGCCAGCTACTTGCTGCTGCTGCTAAGTCGCTTCAGTCATGTCCGACTCTGTGCAACCCCATAGATGGCAGCCCACCAGGTTCCTCTGTTCCTGGGATTCTCCAGGCAAGAACACTGGAGTGGGTTGCCATTTCCTTCTCCAGTGCAGGAAAGTGAAAATGAAGTCGCTCAGTCGTGTCCTAGGGTACGTAGGTACCCCTTAATATTAGTTCAGTACTGACCGCCAGCTACTTGCTGCTGCTGCTGCTGCTGCTGCTAAGTTGCTTCAGTCGTGTCCAACCCTGTGCCACTCCATGGACTGCAGCCTACCAGGCTCCTCCGTACATGGGAGTTTCCAGGCAAGAGTACTGAAGTGGGTTGCCATTACCTTCTCCGGCCAGCTACTTAAGCAGCCAATAAAATGTTCCTGTATAATTCCTCTACTTGACCCCCTACGCCTCCAATCCCACTTCCCTTGGCTGACCCCCCACCTCACTGATCTGTTTCATAAAGGATTAACCTCAAACTCTCCGTCTGGGTTGAACTCATGATGCAGATTACCCATATCCTAAAACTACAATTAGAGGAAAATACTACTTTAAATCTGGGAACAAAATTAAGTGGGAACAAAAGGAAGCAGTTTACTCTCTTGAGTCTGGATATGCTGATGCAACACAGGAAGTGCAAAAGCTGCAGGTTCTGCTTGACTGGTAACTGAATTAAGTAGATTTCAGTAGTTGCTTTAGTGACCAGGTCTATTGATCATTAAATAACTTTCCCAGGACTAGGGGAAAATGAAGCCCATAAAAATTCTTAAGTTTTCCACTTCTCTTTTCTTATGCATCATTTGCTTTGCTTTCCTGGTTGACTTGAAAAACCCTAAAAAGAATATATTGCGATGAATTACTCATAATTTGGACACCTTTGACACCAATTTGCCTAGTTATAGTAACTAAGTTGTTTTACATTTTACTTAAAAAGCTAAATGGAAAGTTTAAAATAATTTGTTGCACTTAACTATCACCTTCAAAGGTATGAAATAGTTTTCCAGCATAACTGTGAAATGATCGGAAAATGGTCATAGAAATATCTAAAATTTGGCAAGATTTTAGATCATTTTTTGAGTAAATAGACAAGCACAAATACATAAACATGATTTTTTTAAGATTGCATACATATGCATGTTTTGCGAGTAAGTTTCAGAGACCACAAGATGTCACTTTTAAATACTCTAGGGTACATCTCCTAAGGACAAGGGCATTCTCCTCTATAATACCATTATCACACCCAAGAAAATTAGTAATTCCACATGCTCAGTCATTTCAGTCATATCTGACTCTCTGACTCCAGGCTCCTCTGTCCATGGGATCCTCCAGACCAGAATACTGAAGTGGGCTGCCAGGCCCACCTCAATAATTTCACAACATTCTTTAATATACAACCTAGATTCAAATTTTTCTAGTTGCTGAAAAATATCTTCCAAAGATTTTTTTGTTTCTTCCAATTCAGGATCCAGTCACTAGTGACATGTTGTATTTAGTTGTAGTATTTAGTTGCTATATTTGTTTTAGTCTTTTAAAATCCAGATAGTCCTCCTGCTATTTTTTTTTCCCCGTGACATGGATTTATTTGAAGAGTTTATACCAATGGTCTTGTGGAATGCCCATATCCTGGGTTAGTTTGACTGTATGGTGAAATATTTTGGGCAAGAATGTTTCACGTGTAATATCACTGGCTTCTTATAGAAGAATCATATCAGGATGTAAATAGTGTTTGCTTGTCCCAGTATTTTTGATAGTAAATTTTATTACTTGGTTAATGTTGGGCAATTGCCATATCTCTTCACTATAAAGGTCCACTTACATGCATGTGTGTTCAGTAGCTTCAGTCATGTCTGACTCTTTGCAGCCCTGTGGACTATAGCCTGCCAGCTCCTCTGTCCATGGGATTCTCCAGGTAAGAATACTGGAGTGGTTGCCATGCCCTCTTCCAGGGGATCTTCCCCACCCGGGACTGAACCTACATCTCTTATGTCTCCTGCATTGGCAGGGGAGTTCTTTACCACTAGTGCCACCTGGGAAGCCCCTTCATAATTCCTGGATGGTGAGGAGGCTGAGTTTTACGGACCATATGAATTTATTTTTCCCCATCAACATTTTACCCAGGAAGTTTGGTATTTATTGATACTGTCTAAACAAATGTTTACTGCAGAAGCTGCAAAATGGTGATTTTCTAATTTTATTATTCATTCTACATGTATTAGCTGGCTACTTCTATAAGGAAGAGCTTTCTGTTTTTCTTTTGGCAAACAGATTTCCTTTCAGTTCAAACACTAGGATAAGATAATGAGGCCTTTTCTAAGGTTTCTTCAAGTCCCGAGATCTAACTTGGCTACCAGAGTAGTTTAGGATAATAGTCTTACAGATGGGAGGCGGGAAAGGGAGGGAAATGTCTGAGTTGATAATAAAGCCTTTGTTCTGCATGTGTCACAGGAAGATAATGGGTAAGAAAGCAATAATGCCTTTGATTTGCACACAAGATTCTTGATAATAATGGCAGCAATAATCAGAGATGGTATCACTTTCATATAGCTTAACATTGTAGTAAGTACTTCATTTTTGTGTTCTATAGCTATAATGTTGCCTCCTGGATTTTATATCATTGACAATTTGCCCATATTCCCTCCACACGCAAGGTTACTGACAAATAGTAAATCTATGTATTTATTTATTTATTTGCCTTGGGTCTTAGCTGCTGCCCACATGACCTTGCTTGCATCATGTAGGATCTTTTGTTGTGGCATACAGACTGAAGTTGTGCGTGGGCTCAGTAGTTGTGCACAGGCCTAGTTGCTCCATGGTATATGGAATCTTAGATCTTAGTTCTCTGACCAGGGATCAAACCCGTGTTCCTTACACTGCAAGATGGACTCTCAACCTCTGGATCAGCAGGGAAGTCTCTTTTAAACTCCAGAGATAGAACAGCAACTATAGGGCCTCTTCTGGTTCATCCCTTTTCTTAGTCTCAGAGAATGCCCAGAGCCTCAGCTCAGAGAAAACATTTTGTTTTTCCTATAGCTCCACGCTTTCCTTGTGGCTCAGATGGCAAACGAATCTGCTTGCAATGCAGGAGACCCTGGTTCGATCTCTGGGTCAGGAAGATTCCCTGAAGAAGGGAAGGGCTACCCACTCCAGTATTCTTGCCTGAAGAATCCCATGGACAGAGGAGCCTGGTGGGCTACAGGGTTGCAAAGAATGGACACAACTGAGCTACCAACACTCTTTTCCTAGCTCTGTATCAAATTGTTCTCTCTCTTGCTCTTGTCCAAATGCCAACTGTACTTTTCCCATCTCAGATAGGGCTGCTGTGTGTTTCTGAGTCATTTCTTCTGGCCATCCTTATGGTTTCAATAGTGAATTAGCCAGTAAATGCTGAGCACCTACTCTGTATGCAAAGCTGAGGTAGATGCTATACAAATATAGGGATCTGGTCTCTATCTTCAAAGAGTTTATCTGGTTGGACAGACAATGTCACAGAAAGATGGAGCTAAAAGCCAATCTAGTCTTGCAGGAGTATCTATGAATGAGTGGAGGGGTGGTGGTGGTGTTGGTATGAGGAATTCCAAGAACCAATGCTAAAATTGTGAACATTTGTGTTGTGCTGGGGCAAATGTCTGTGGGTTCTGAGATTCTCAAAAGGGCTGTGAGTACATCCTTCCACCACAAAAATAAAGTAAGATCTTTCGATAAAACCCAAATGAACTTTTTGGCCAGCACAATAGAATCTTTTACCTGGGCAAAAATGGGGACTAATATTGCCCTAATAATCTGATGTTTGGTTTGGAGGTGAGTCTTCTTTCATCACAATCAACATTTACTCATGCTTGTTGACAGTGTTGTCTTGGTACACTAGGGTGAGCTTGCAAAGCCACTCATGTCCAATGATGTGTGTGATCTGGTGAGGTTGGCAGAACAAGGACCATTGGCTTCACTCTATCAAAATAACTGTGACTGGCCACAGTTACATGGATATTAAGGGTGCAGCTGGGGGCCACACCCTTTGTTTTTTTCCCGATCTTTGCTTTCTCCAGCATATCTTGCTCTCTTAATCAGGGTAGCATTTGTGGGTGGGCTTCTAGGAAGATTAATTCAGTTGCAATTTTTAGCTAAATGCCACTGATGAGAACTTGTTTCTATTTGTAGGGTTTCCCTGGGGTAGCTGGTGTGCTAGTTTTGGATGTTCTTCAGATGTCTGCTCAGTCTATCAAAGTGTCCTGACTGCAGAGCCCTTCTACTTCCCCGCATAGGGCATTTTCAAGGGCAGAGTCATAAATGGCAGCTTTCAGGGCTGGTCGTCATCTCAAATTGGACCTTGAGAATCAGACTCTCGGTGCTCTAGACCAGCACTGTCCAGTTGTGTATGATATAAGCCTTGTGCATAATTTTGAATATTGTAGTGATATAGTAAAAAAGTTTAAAAGGAAACAGATGACATTCATTTTTTATTCCAAATAATGCTTTAGTAAATGTATTAGTTTAAATAGAATTAAATATCTAACATAATTTTTTAAAAATGAAATATAATTTATATATTGTGTAACATTAAAGTATACAATGTGAGGTGACATTAGTTTTAATAGTTACTTTGTTTAACTCATATCCAAATATTATCATTTTACCATGTGATCAATATAAAAATATTGATGAGATATTTTAACTTTCCTGTCTTAAGCGTTTGAAGTTTAGTGTGTATTTTACACCTTCTTCACATCTCAGTTACAAATAGCTACATCTTAAGTGCCCAAATGTCTTGTAGCTACTGTATTAGAAAGCACAGATCTAGAAAATTTTTCTAGGGAAAAATACAACTAAGACAAATAGGCCCCCTTACCTCTATGGATAATGGAGGGTGAGTCGGGCAGTGGCCCTTTTATTGTGATATAAATCACCAGTCATACACCATCGCAGAGAACTTCTGAGCATCATTGCAAATTTATTACAACTACCTTCTGGTGACCCAGTAGATTCCAGAACTTGAGGTTAGTTGCATAATGTTGAAAAGGACTATTCATACATACAGGTAGAGGAAACAGTCTGTGACGCAAATGGGCTACAAGGTGTGTGCCCAGAAAATATGTTCATCTAGCTTGCCACATGCCTGCCACACCTCCTGTCAAAACACCTTTTTAGAATGAACTTTTTTTTTTTTTGGCATATGTAAAAAAATACACAGACAAAGGACTAAGGCTTTCTGAGTTAGCGATAGTAGGGAATACAACCATGAATAAAAGATGGCCCCTGCCTTTAATGAAACTTGTCTTCTCAATGAGAAGACAGTGGAGATAGCAGTTAAAGGTCAGGCGTCCACAGTATGCTGAGGATGAATATTACCCAACTCCAGCCCTCAGACATGACCAAGTTTTCTTAAGAAAACCCACTTTAAAATCCCACTGTTTCTCTGAGTTAGAAGCACAGGAAATAATCACCCTTTAATGTTTACCAGTTATGTTAGCATAGAATGATTTGTTGAATTTAAAACATAGAGCCACAAACCATTTAGAAATGGAACAGATTGTTTTCATGAAGGAAAAGAAGAAAGGGGACAGATATGTAAGGTGTGGATTTATTTTTTGTGACAGGTCAGGGGAGCGTCTTGCTGATGGGACTGGTAGCTTGAGGCTTTAGGCACAAGGCTGTGGTGTCCAACAACCAGAGGATGATGTTGAAAAAGAGGAGACAAGAGTGAAAGTGATAACCATTCTTGCTTGATTAAATGCTTATATGAGCAGACAAATACAATGTATATGTTTACACTGGGGAAGCTGTGGATGGCAGTAGTTAAGAACCAAGGATTGGGAGCCTTCCCTGGTGGTCCAGTGGTTAAGAATCCCTTGCAAATGCAAGAGACATAGGTTCAATCCCTGGTCGGGAAACTAAGATCCCACATGCTGCAACTAAAACCTAAGGCAGCCAAAAAAAAAAAAAAAAAGAACCAAGGTTTGGGAGTCAAGACAGCCTACCCCGCTGTGTGACTTTGGGAGTTATTTAACTTCTCTATGCCTCAACTTTCTCATAAGTTAAAAAAAAAAAAAAGTTCATTAATAGGACTTGATGAGATAATGTACACGAAGAGTTTAGAATAATGCCTGGCACATGGCATGAATCCAATAATTATTATCTAAATTTTTATTAGCCAATAATTATTATTACTTTGGGCATTATTATGTCAGTAATAATTATTAGCTATGGTGCTCCCCTAATTTGTTGCTGAAGTCCACAAGACTGTGGACTCTGTATCAAGCAATCCTGACAAAAGATTGGCAAATTCTAATGATTTTTCTCCCTCTCCGATGGCAAAACTAGGGCAAAGAGATAAAAAATGACTTGCCCAAGGGCTCAGAGGCTGCTCCCAAAATGGGGAGGGAGCCCATTTAAAGTAGTGCTGATGGATTTCCCCAAAGACAAGGACTTAGTACACTTATAGGCTGTAATTGGAATCCGGGCTGCACTACTTAACTGATGGTGTCATCTTGAGAATTTATCTGATTTCTTTGAGCTCTCAGTTGTGCCTCTGTCAAATAGACAATAAATAAGTCAAGGGTTGTTAAAACTCATGAAAAATGCATGTGGGCTGGGCTCAAAAAAGTCAAACTCCTCAATTATTATTATTGCTGTTGTTGCTGTTATAGCAGATCTTTTGCGGCGGTAGGCAGTGCCTATCCGGAACACAGTGGAACACTCAACACCATGCCCCAGTGCCTGGCACCCAGCACACTCTCAGGAAATGTCGAGAGAATGAACGCACATCTGAGGCTCGACTTGCCCACCTTCCCAAAGCGGGAGCCTGAGCAGATAGCCCGGGATGTCCAGGCATCACTTAGCAGTGAGCTGAATCCACTTTGTGTCCCGGAAGCCCCTGTAGGACCTGCTGGAGGGCGCCCCGCCTGGACGCGCATCTTCTTGTGAGCGGCTCGCTCCAAAGCCCTTATTTTTCTGGTTTGCGGTTTATTTACTTAAGCATTTGCAACTCCCGGGAGGAGAGGGGCTGCTTGTAGCAGGGTCAGCACCGAGGTCGTGATTCGTATTTATTTTCTGCCTCTCAATCTCAGCACCGGCAAGTCACAACCAGGCTCCTTTACATGTGCACGGAGACGCTTGCGTTTCTTTACCTCCTGAGGGGCAAGGAAAGACAAGCGCAGTTCGGGTTCAGGAAAGTGCTCTCAAGCCTCTTGCCTGTGTTCCCACTTGCGTTGCTCCCAGACTTAGATTTCTGTGCAAACCCGAAGAGAGCGGAACGGCTTAAATAAAGACAACCTCACGCCTTTAATCCTTGACCGCAAACACTGGAGTTTTTGTGCCCTGGATTTCTGAAATTCTTGGCTGGGTACTCAAGGCGGGGGAAGGGTGGGTAACAGCTTGTAAAAACTTCCCAAAGCAGAAATCCGAGCTCTTCCCCGCCCCCTGCTCCCAATGACACCTGGATTCTAGAGAAATGGAGCAGCCGACGGAGGAGCGTCCCCAAGGGCTGGGGGCGCCCCCCACGGGTGGTTTTGAGTCGCGGGCTCCTAAGCCAGCGGGTTCTCGGCGCAGAGCCGGGTTTGAAGCCCGGACTCCCCGCAGGACGCCCCTCCCTGTCCCCGTGCGCGTCTATTTAGAGCCCAGCCGGGGAACCCATGGGATTCTGGGACTTGTAGTTCACCCTCGCAGCCCCAGGCGCGGCCACGACCCCGGACTCGGACTACATTGCCCAGGGAGCGTCCCGGCCTATATAAGCTGCCAGGAGCTGCTTCGAAGTGCAGTAACCATGTGGATGTGCTGCTGAAGCGTTTCCTCTAGCTCGCTGGGGTGGGAGGAGAGAAGGAGGAGGTGGTGGTGGTGGAGGAGGAGGCAGAGGGTGGAGAGAGAGAAATCGCACGCCGAGAGGAGGTGTGGGTGTTCCGCTTCCATCCTAACGGAACGAGCTCCCTCTTCGCGGACATGGGATTACCCAGCGCCTGCTAACCCCCTCTCCTCGCCCTGCTCCGCCAAAGTGGCGTGGCTCCCCGGGCACTAAGGTAGCGGCTGGGGGCCGGGTAGAGGGCGCGGGGAGTTGGTACTGTCCCCAGGAGCAGAAGTTTTTGCCTCGCTCTCTGGGAGTTCTTGGTGGATTTTCATGCACTTGCATGCATTTTGGGGGTTCTTTTACTGAGGGCATTTTGGGGGTGTTCATTTGAGGTTAAAAAAAAATTCTCGATTCCATCGACTGGCTTTGAGGCTACTCATTCTGGGTTGTAAAGGCATTCCCCCAAGTTGGAAACTAGCAGCAGCTGCAGAAAATAGTGGGTTTTGGTGGCGGGGGGGGTGGCAGGGAGGGAGGTCGTGGAGATGTCCTATGTGAGTAGGCTAAAGGAAACAATCTTTCTTAAAATGTAGCCTTCCGTTGTGCTGCAAGGGAGAGGAATGCATATGTGGGGGCCCCAGTGGGGAGGTTTTAGAAAAACGGAAGAGAACCCGGGGAGCGGTGACGGATGAAGTGTGGACGGAGCTCACGCCTGATGGGGATGCGGGCTTTGGATACTTGGCCTCCGCTCCTGGAAACAAGTGCTTTGGGATCAGCCAAACACTTCTCTTAGTTTCAGCCCCACGGGGCGTTCGAAGTTTGTGCGTACTTAGTCTCACTTGTCAGTTGTATATTGGAAACAGATGAAATGACCAGTAATCTTTACCTAAGTGAACGCACCAACCTACCTGTCAAATCTGGTGGTGGTGTCGGTCCTGCGTGTGTATGTGTGTGTTTTGGCGGGGGGGGGGAGGGTTGTCTCTCCAGGTAGGAGGTTAACTGAAAGTGGAAGTGTAGAATTTGAAAATTTCTATTAGGGACCCACTTCTGTCCAATCTCGCATTCAGCTTTCTTTCTTTCTCAATTACTTAGGAGCTGACCACCAGGGAGCAGAACTCACACCCCTGGCTGGGCGTGTTTTGGCAACAGAGTGCCTGACCTGGGTCAGGTGAGTGCGGAAGCCTGAAAGCTGTAGTTAATAATGAGTTTTGGTCCTAAGCCTATTTTAAGTTCTCGCTGAGGAGTCATGGAGATGGGGAGTAGGAAGAGACAGGAAACTCGATGGCAAATTCTCTGAAATTTGTCACTGCCTGTGGTAAGGGCTTTAGGGAATGTATGAGATCCAGGGGGCAGTCCTGTCTAGTACTTTTGGCCCTGACTCAGAAGTGAAGCAGCCTGAAGGTTTATGGGAGCAGGGGGAAAAAAGAAATAGATGGAGCAGTAAAAGGGATGCCCACTGGTGATCTGAGAATTGAACTTGCCAGGAGGTGTGCTGATTATTTAAATTTTGAAAGATGCAGTGCATTTCATCTGCCAAGATAACATAAGCAAAATTTATCTGCTTCCCTCTTTCAAAAATAGTCACTTTCCTTTTTTTTCCCCCTTATACTGTGAATATGTGTTTAATCAGAGTAGGTTGTGTGGCAAGAGATTAAAGTGGGTTGCTGGCAAATACTTGAAAAAGGGAAGTTCTTGAAGCATAAGAAAGTAACATCCAATCCTTGATGCCACCTGAGCATCAAGGAATCTGGTGGATTCCTCTGGTTTAGGTGCCTGTCATGGGATATGAGCTGAGAGCATCATTTATCTGTAAACGCAAGCAGCTCTTATGTTTTCTCCTGCAAATGTTCAGACTGCACTTCAAGAGAGGGAGGTTTTACCAGGTGCACAAATGCCCATTGCTACAGATTTGAGGATCACAAGCTTTTTCTTCTGAAATGGTTAGGGATAGGATAAACAACAGGGTAATAAAGGTGGGTGGGGCCTGGGTCTTCATAACTTATTTAACATTCTAAATATTTAGCTGTTCCCTGGGCTACAATCTTTGGGCTTTTCTAATTAGAAAAGAAGTCAGACACTTCATTATAGTAGTACTGTGCTTTTGTTTCCTGTTGATAAGATCCTCCGGAGTGCTGGTGGAGTGGGAAGTATTTGGATGTGTGAGGTCCGCTTCCTTTTTGGAGTTCTCTTGACTCCCATAGCTACGTGGGCATTCATAAGGCCAAGAATTGGGTTCAGTTCCCCTCTTCAGAGGAAGCTGCAGGCAAGGAGAAAGTGGTCCACAAAATCTTCTCTGACTGGTTGCTAAAATGAGAATAATACACATGAAGTACTTGTAAGCCAGGTCCACAGCTATACATCACAGGAACCCTGTGAGTCAGGTACGAGCGAAGAAGCTGAGGTGTAGAGTGAGATGACTTGTCCAGTGGATGCCAGCTGTAACCCCAGGCTTTGGGACTTTGCTGTTTCCCACAAATGCGTCTCAGTGGAGGGGGAATATGAGGGTAACTAGGAAAAATGGTACATGTATTGCTGTTGAAGAAATAACTCTTCATTGTGTCCCACCAATGATAAAGGAACAAAGTGACCTTGATGTAGGAAGAAAACAGTGTAGCTGTAGGTGTAAAAATGAAAGACTCTGGGTTTTTGAGGGGGTCTTAGGTATTGTACTGAGTTCATTTTAGAAAACTGCCTGCTGAAAGCCTACATGAGGAGAGTAAAAGAATCCGAACTACAAGTAACACTGTCTGGATTCAACATTGGGTTTATTTCACACCTGAAATGCATCTTGATCAGCTACATCAAGGCATCTGAGTAGGTTACAAGAATCAGGTGTTGCTCTGTTGGAATAATTTGTAAGTTTAAATTGCAGTGAATCTGAACTGTGAAATGTTGACTGTCTTTCATATACTCTTAGTTTGCTTTGTGGCCAATTGTGCAAGATCACTTTTCTTTTTCGTTTCTTACTTTCACTTGCGTGTGTGCATGTGTTGAAAGTATAATCTGCTTTTTGAATAATTCAAATTGAAACAATATCCTACCAAGATTTCCTTCTTATCAGGCAGGCAAAGTTCTTCATGCTTTAAATGAATTACTCCTGGTCTCCCGTTTGAGACTCATGGAAGTTCTTTGGGGTTGACAATGGTGTTACCGATTTAAACAAAGTGGTTGCCTTCTGGAGAGAATGAGCATCTTTAGGAAGGAGAGGTGGAAAATTTGCTTAGAGAAGAGATAGGTGAACTGAAATCAGATCCATTGCTTTGTATATCAAAGTATTTTCAACTGAGGAAGACCATGGTCTTAAAGAGAGAAAGAAACTTCTAATACAATGGTGTGCAACCAACCGACTTGAACAGCAAAAAAATCAAATGGCTTTTTAGTTCATTTGTAATGATTGAATGGAAAATCTGATTTATTTATGAGCAACTCTTAAACCAAAGTGAAACAACAGACACCAAATTTGAACAACAGAAAAAACTCAAAATATTAAAATTAGGCCTGTAGTTGTTTTCAGGTCAAGCTGTCCTTGCATACATCTGATTAAAAGCCTGCCCAAGGCCAGTGTCGGTCTTCTTTGCTGTTGGTTTGATCTTTTAAAATAAAACACATTGCTTTCACAGGCTGTTTATTAACTGTAAGTATTAATACATACAGTTTTTTTTTTTTAGTTCACTTAGCCTGTTTTAATTTTTTCCTGACTCTTGATGAAATCAACTAAGGCTTGAAGTCAGTGACGTGAATGACATGATTCCTACCAGTTGTCATAGTGTTTGTGGTTCTGAGGCTATTGCTAATGAGGATGAGCTGAAACCACCATCCACTGAGCTATTCTTTGTATTGAACTTTGTCTGGATTCTTCCCTAAACTGGACATAGTTTAAGGCACTTGGTGTGATAAATCTATCCTAGCAATTCTAATGCTGATTAAAATTATGGTTAAACTATTTTATTCCTTCATTCAAATCTTTGAAGTACCTGCTCTGTTCCAGGGTGTGTTCTAGATGCTGAGGTTACAGCAGTAGAAGTCCTATACCTTTTATTTTTAAAATTTTGGCTGCATTGGGTCTTGCTGTGATCAACGAGCTTTCTCTAGTTGCAGCATATAGGCTAAGTTGTAAGTGCAATCTTAGTTCCCTGCCAAAGGATCGAACCCTCATATCCTCTGGAAGGAGAGGCAAATTCTTAATCACTGGACCACCAGGAAAGTTCTCAAGCACCCTATTCCTAAGAGGTCTTAAATGCTAGTTCAGGGGAGGCAGCCAATATGAAAAGCAAGTATTATAGTATGACAGGTAGTAAATGATTTGAGGAAAAATGGAGTAAGGACTAAGAGAAAACAACAGTGTTGGTGAAGAAGTGGATAAGTTGGGACCCTTGTGTGCTGTTGGTGGGAACGTGCAATGTTGCTGCTGCTGTGGAAGACAGTTTGGCTGTCCCTCAAAAAATTAAGCATAGAGATTACCAGATAATCCAGCAGTTCCGCTTTTGAGTATATACCCCAAGGAATTGAAAGCAGGAACTCAAACGTATTGGTACAGCCATGTTCACAGCAACATTATTCATGATAGCCAAAAGATGGAAATAACCCAAATGTTCACAGAAGGATGAGTGGATAAATAAGATGTAGTATATCTGCACAGTGGAATATTACTAGGCCTTAAAAAGAAATGAAATTCTGATACCTGCTGCAACAGAGATGAACCTTGAAAACATTCTGTTAAGTGAAATAGAAAGTGAAAAGTGTCAGTCATCACTCAGTCATGTCCGACTCTCTGTGACCCCATGGACTGTAGCCCACGAGACTCCCCTGTCTGTAGAATTCTCCAGGCAAGAATACTGGAGTAGGTAGTCCTTTGCTTCTCCAGGGGATCTTCCCAACCCAGCGATCGAACCCGACTCTCCTACTTTGCAGGCACATTCTTTACTGTCTGAGCCACCAGGGAAGCCAGATGCAAAATAGCAAATAGTGTATGGTTCCACTTTGAAGCGGTCCCTAGAGCAATCACATTCACAGAGGCAGAAAGCAGAATAGTGGCTGCCCTGGGTGGGGGTGCTGGGGAATGAGGAGTTTAATGGGCACAGAGTTTCCTTTTGGGGAAGATGAAAAGGTACTGGAAATGGATTGTGGTGGTGGTTGCAGAACAAAGTTGACTGTACTTAATGCCTCTGAATCATACAGTTAAAAATGGCTAAAATGGTAAATTTTCTGTTATGCATGTATATTTTACCACAATAAAAAGGAAGGGTATCAGCAACAGAACAGGGTAAAGGGCATCAGGGAGCACTGTGGTAGGGGGTGGGAATCGGGAAAGGGCTCATTAGTAGAGATCTGAAGGAAGTGAGTGGGTGAGCCAGGTAGGTGTCCAGTGGAGGATGGCTGTTCCAAAGGGCCGAGCAGCAAGTGGCAGGGCTCTAGGGTGGGAGCAGGTGGAGCGTGTTAGAGGAAGGGTGAGGAGGCCAGAGTGGCTGCAGCTGAGGGAGAGTGCGTGCGTTCCCGCCAAGGGAATCAGGGACAGAATATGCAGGGACCAGGTTTTTGCCAGTTAGCCAATTTGTTCTAAACTCGAGCAGAATTCTCAGTGGTTCTCAGCATCACTGAACCACCTTGTCCTCTCCAGACAGACTTTGGGAGGCTGTCAGGATCACCTGGAACTTGATGGGGGTGGTGGTGAGTAAAACCCAGATTTCTAGACTGTCTAGTTAATCACCCGATATGTGTGGGACTGTAATTCACTTCAGGAGGAAAGGCATCTTTGATAAAATAGGTGAAGTTACAGTTGGCTTAGATAACAAAAATGTTCTAAGAACCTAAGGATATTCCTGGGGATTTATCTGCATTATGAATCTTTTTTGCCCCGTGGCCACCCTACAGTGTGTCTAGTTTCATATTAAGGAATTACAGGAACAGGATTCAAGCTCTGCTGTCTAATATCATCCTTGGGGAATATGCAGTTCCTTGTAAGTGATTCTCCTTGATGAATGATGTCGACCCCTCCATGTGTACAAACTTGTAACAAGGATATATGTCGTTAGTTTTTGCATAAGATGTATGTATTCAGTTGTAAAACATTAGGGTATATAAACAAAGACAAATACAAAAAACCCAGTCGCTCCTAGGCCCACCAGCTAAGATGAGAATTTCAGACTTTCCTTCTAAGTACAGACATAAATTTTAAATTTCATGAAAAGGGTGTCATCCCTCCTGTTTGGTACCTTACCTTTTGCACTCTGTATTGTGAACATCTTTTCTTGTTAAGAAATAGATGTCTAAGTCATTTATCTAAAGGTATTTTTGATGGGGTGTCATTGGAATGAGGACAGATATGGAATCATTAGGGTAGAAAAAATGTATTGTTCAGGTTCCATCACCATCATAGAGTCCAGGTTTTCTCATTCATTTTGTACTGTTTTTATAACTGATTCACTTTGCTGTACACCTGAAACACAGCATTATAAATCAATTATACTCCAATACAAATTTTTAAAAAATAGGGAGAAAAGAATTTAAAAAGAAAACTAAATGGGTGGTAGGGCACTATTCAAATGCCAGTTATCGTATTACACTATTCAAATGTCAGTTATCTTATTATGGAGGTAAAGGCTAGTAGTCATTCATTTAAATAAAGAATTTTTCATTTGCTCTGCAAAGTCACCAAACCCTGTTAGGGCCAGGCACTTTTTTTTTTTTTTTTTTAATATTTATTTATTTGGCTCCATTGGATCTGAGTTTCAGCACAGGTGATCTTTGTGGATCGTGTGGGACCTTTTGTTGCAACACTTGGACTGTCTACTGGTGGCCCTGGGGCTCCAGAGCACTCAAGCTCAGTAGTTATGGTATATGGGCTTAGTTGCTCCATAACATGTGGGATCTCAGTTTTCTGACCAGGAATGGAACCTGCGCTCCCTGCATCGCAAGGCAGATTCTTAACCACTGGTCCACCAGGGAAGTCCTCCAGGCACTCTTTTGTTTGTTGGCTCTTAAAAGGAAAACTATACTGTAGAAAATTAGAAACACATGTAGTAGTAGCAGTCTTAGTGTTATGAACCCCTCTTTACTCTTCACCCACCCGCCATAGTTTATCAATTCATTACCCATCTTCTTTTAGCTGCATTCTCAAACACCCTCCCGTCTCTTCTTGGATGACATTGAAGGAAATCTCAGATACACTAGTTCATCTATATTGTAGTATATATTGCTGGCATAATCACAATACTATTATCCATCTCAAGGAGGGGAAAAGCAAATTTTAAAAACTAGTCTGTGTTCTCATCTCCTTGATTTAAATAAACTTACTATTTCAACATATATATAACAATAACAGATATGCATACTTTTAACAGTGTCAATAAGGAACCAAATAAGGTCAATATATTACAAATGATTGATGTGTCTTTTAATTTGTATATTTCCTTGTTACCGCTTTCCTCCCACCATGGATTTTTTGGTTGTTACTAAAGAAACTCATTTTAGTCGCTCAGTCGTGTCTGACTCTTTGCAACCCCATGAATCGCAGCATGCCAGGCCTCCCTGTCCATCACCAACTCCCGGAGTTTACCCAAACTCATGTCCATCAAGTCAGTGATGCCATCCGGCCATTTCATCCTCTGTCGTCCCCTTCTCCTCCTGCCCCCAATCCCTCCCAGCATCAGGGTCTTTTCCAATGAGTCAACTCTTCGCATGAGGTGGCCAAAGTATTGGAGTTTCAGCTTTAGCATCAGTCCTTCCAATGAACACCCAGGACTGATCTCCTTTAAGATGGAATGGTTGGATCTCCTTGCAGTCCAAGGGACTCTCAAGAGTCTTCTCCAACACCACAGTTGAAAAGTATCAATTCTTCAGCACTCAGCTTTCTTGACAGTCCAACTCTCACATCCATACATGACCACTGGAAAAACCATAGCCTTGACTAGACGGACCTTAGTTGGCAAAGTAATGTCTCTGCTTTTGAATATGCTGTCTAGGTTGTTCATAACTTTCCTTCCAAGGAGTAAGCGTCTTTTAATTTCATGGCTGCAGTCACCATCTGCAGTGATTTTTGAGCCCCAAAATACAAACTCTGATACTGTTTCCCCATCTATTTGCCATGAAGTGATGGGACCAGATGCCATGATCTTTGTTTTCTGAATGTTGAGCTTTAAGCCATTTTTTTCACTCTCCTCTTTCACTTTCATCAAGAGGCTTTTGAGTTCCTCTTCACTTTCTGCCATAAGGGTGGTGTCATCTGCATATCTGAGGTTATTGATATTTCTCCCAGCAATCTTGATTCCAGCTTGTGTTTCTTCCAGCCCAGCATTTCTCATGATGTACTCTGCATAGAAGTTCAATAAGCAGGGTGGCAATATACAGCCTTGACGTACTCCTTTTCCTATTTGGAACCAGTCTGTTGCTCCATGTCCAGTTCTAAGTGTTGCTTCCTGACCTGCATACAGATTTCTCAAGAGGCAGGTCAGGTGGTCTGGTATTCCCATCTCTTTCAGAATTTTCCACAGTTTATTGTGATCCACACAGTCAAAGGCTTAGGCGTAGTCAATAAAGCAGAAATAGTTGTTTTTCTAGAACTCTCTTGCTTTTTCGATGATCCAGTGCATGTTGGCAATTTGATCTCTGGATCCTCTGCCTTTTCTAAAATCAGCTTGAACATCATGGAGTTCACGGTTCACATATTGCTGAAGCCTGGCTTGGAGAATTTTGAGCATTACTTTGGTGGCGTGTGAAATGAGTGCAATTGTGCAGTAGTTTGAACATTCTTTGGCATTGCCTTTCTTTTTGATTGGGATGAAAACTGACCTTTTCCAGTCCTGTGGCCACTGCTGAGTTTTCCAAATTTGCTGGCATATTGAGTGCAGCACTTTCCCAGCACGATACCTTTTCTTATAGGCTGGATTTTGCCGACTGCATCAGTGTGATGTAGTTGAAGATGTTCCTCTCTCCTCTGTATTTTTATGTTTAATTTTATAGTTAGAAGTAGGGGCTTGATCAGAGTCACTTGCCCCCACCAAGTCTGTTTTGTGAGCTCACTCAGAGGAGTGTGTGATATGTACGGATATGCCTTCTTGTGATTAACATCAAGTGATGCTTACTGCTTAAATGTGTTAGTTCAATTGAACTGTAAAGCTTTTATTTTTCTGTATTCATTAGCTGGAATATTTTGTGAAATGAAACTTTCTCTACTTAGTACATTGGCCAAAAAGTTTACTTGGGTTTTTCTATATGATGTTATGGAAAAACCCAAACAAACTTTATGGCCAACTTAATATTTACTTCCCTAGGGCATGTTGTTGAAGAAGGCAATGGCACCCCACTCCAGTACTCTTGCCTGGAAAAATCCCATGGATGGAGGAGCCTGGTGGGCCACGGTCCATGGGGTCGCTAGGAGTCAGACACGGCTGAGCGACTTCCCTTTCACTTTTCACTTTCATGCATTGGAGAAGGAAATGGCAACCCACTCCAGTGTTTTTGCCTGGAGAATCCCAGGGACGGAGGAGCCTGGTGGGCTGCCGTCTATGGTGTCGCACAGAGTCGGACACGACTAAAGCGGCTTAGCAGCAGCAGGGCATATTGCTATTTAAGTCACTTAGTTGTGTCCGACTCTTTGTAGCACACCATGGGAATTCCCAGGAAAGAATCCTGGAGTGGGTTGCCATTTCCTTCTCCAGGGAATTTTCCTGACCCAAGGATCAAAGCTGAGTTTCCTGCATTGGCAAGTGGATTCTTTACCACTGAAGCCACCAGGGCAGCCCTCCCTAGGGTATAGTTAAAGTATATAAACAAAAGACAAGATCAGTGCTTCCGTCTCCCTGTGTGTTTTAGTTTTCAAAGGTTACGAGTTGATTCCCTAGCATGACCCATGGCAGTGGTTCTCTAGTAGGGGACGTGAGGCAATATCTGGGGACATTTTCGGTGTCTTAACTGGGGAGAGGGTGCTACTGGCATCCAGTGCTTAGCGGCCAGGGATGCTACTCAGTTGCCATCATTCTGTCTCACAGCCCTGAGGACAGAAGGATCCATTCCAAAGTATCAGCAGTGCCACTGTTGAGAATGTCTATACCAGGTGGACCGATTGGTGTGTTTTGTTTAGTATCATAGTGAACTCATGGATTTAAACATGTTTCCTATGCTTCATTTTGTGTAGTTATCCTTACTGATAGTCAGATTATCCATCTCTGCTCAGTGAGAGAGAGGCTACTCAAGTCGATTCAAAGGACACCACCCCAGTGGTCTTAGACTTACTGCTGCTTGTATGACGAGATGTTCCAGGCTCATTCTCTATATTCCTTGATACAGACGTGTCATGAGTCGTTTATCCAAGAAGCCCTAGTTCTTTTGAGTCCTCTTCTCATTCTCATCATATGGGTCAGAAAATAAAATGAAGGAAACTTAAAACCTGAACTTTTGCTTTTTAGATCTAATCATCATTTTTTAATATTTTATTGGGGGATAATTGCTTTATAGTATTTTGCTGGTTTCTGCCAGACAGCAACCTGAATCAGCCACAGGTGTACATATGTCCGTCACTCTTGAACCTCTCTGCCATCTCCCATCCCATCCTACCCCTCCAGATTGTCACAGAGCACTGTAAAACCTGAAGATTTTTATTTTTTAGAATTTATTTTTAATTGAAAGATAATTGCTGTATAGTATTGTGTTGGTTTCTGCCAGACTTCAACATAAATCAGCCATAGGTATACATATGTCCCCTCACTCTTGAACCTCCCTCCCGACTCCTTCCCCATCCCACCCCTCTAAAACCTGAAAATTTTTATTGAAAGTTTTTCCAAAATGTAATTGATACATCCTTACCTTTGGGGGAAAAAAAACTCTAAACATACTCTTTTCAAATTGGTCTCAGTTTTAGTATGCTGAGGCTGAGATTCATTTCTCCCCGGACAAGCAGGAATGTTACTCTTGTTTCACATCCATGTTTTTTCACACTGTGGCAGCCCATTAAGAAGTTGTGACATCTCTCTGGTGGACCTTAATAGACAGTTTCTTTGATAAAGTAGATCAGAATAGAAAACATCAAAATATGGGTACTTAAAAGAACTCTGTGTGTGTGTGTGTCACAACAGATTTCTCATTCTCTGTTTCTCTTTTTCACACACAACACAAACACACACACCCCATACACACCCAGAATAAACATTGAGTTGTTAAGTTCAATGTATTTCTTATTGTGAGTCGCTGCCAAAAGTCTGAGAAACACTGTCCATTGTCCTACGACATTATGGCTTCATTTGTGGCCACCAGATCCGCATCACTGGCTTCAGCCTGAGAACTTGTTAGAAATGCAGACTCCGAGGCCCCACCCCAGATCCACTGAATCTGAAACTGCACTTCAGCAAGATCCCCGGGGGATTCTTAACGCATGTGAAAATATGAAAAGATCTGTGCCGGATGGTGCTTGGCGGCCCCGTGCTTTTTCAGAATTTATTTTTATAATTACTTTGCTTTTGCATGGCTAGCTTTCACCTGTTGAAACTGATCTTTGTACTTTTCCCTCACAGCCTTCTCATGTGCAGTTAAGAGGAAAAGTAGATAAAATGACCAACTTAGGTGAGTGTATGGAAGTCTGGCAGGATTCTCAATGATAAAAATGGGAGCTTTCGGTGCTTACATTGAGACAGTTTTTCAG
Source organism: Budorcas taxicolor (assembly GCF_023091745.1). Lineage (NCBI taxonomy): Eukaryota > Metazoa > Chordata > Mammalia > Artiodactyla > Bovidae > Budorcas > Budorcas taxicolor. The sequence continues at coordinate 38,709,325 of NC_068910.1, forward strand.
TTGGCTGTTCAGACAGAGGTAGAGACCAAAAGCTTCATATAAAAGCTACTTAGGATTGTGAAGCCGCAGATATAAAGAAAGTTGTATTGTAACTGGTCGTTGCAAACTTTCAAGAACTTTCAGTTTATAATGTTTTATGACCCTTTGTGAAGGAGGCAATGGCACCCCACTCCAGTACTCTTGCCTGGAAAATCCCATTGATGGAGGAGCCTAGTGGGCTGCAGTCCATGGGGTCGCTAGGAGTCGGACACAACTGAGCGACTTCCCTTTCACTTTTCACTTTCATGCATTGGAGAAGGAAATGGCACCCCACTCCAGTGTTCTTGCCTGGAGAATCCCAGGGACAGGGGAGCCTGGTGGGCTTCTGTCTATGGGGTTGCACAGAGTAGGACACGACTGAAGCGACTTAGCAGCAGCAGCATGACCCTTTGAGTCAGCAGAACTTCTAGACTGGTATAGTGTTGCTCATCAGAAAAAGATGAACAGATGAAAAAAATATTACCAGCCTCCAAGTTCTTCAGTGTTCATTTGCATTTCAGGAGCAGTTTTATCTGGGAAGTGATTTTGTTTTGCAAAAACAGCTTAAAAAACTCCCCATAACCCCTTCACTTGCACGTATTTCTGAACAGAAAAAGCTAATTCAACACCCAGACTTGGGGACATTCACCTATATTTGCCTGCCATGTGTATAATCACATCCTGTCTCTGTGCCTTTGCCCATGGGCTTTCTGCAGCTGACCCTGTCCCCGGCCCCTCTGTCCACCTTACCAGATGCTTCTCTTCTCAGCCAGCTCTTCCTCTTCTGGGAAACCTTCCTTGAAACTTAAAAGTCTTTGTCATTTGTGGGACTTCCCTGGCAATCCAGTGGTTAAGACTCAGAGCTCCCAATGCAGGGGCCCTGGGTTTGATCCCTGGTCAGAGAACTAGGTCCCACATGCAGCAACTAAAAATCCCATGTGCTGCAATTAAGACCTAGAGCAGCCAAATAAATAAAAATAAGTATTTTTAAAAATTATGTTATTTTTTTATTTTGGGCTATGCTGGGTCTTTGTTGCCGCAAGGGCTTTTTTCTAGTTATGGCGAGCAGGGGCTACTCTCTAGTGACGATGCTCAGGGTTCTCACTGGGGTGGCTTCTCTCGCTGCAGAGCGCAGGCTCTAGGGCACTCAGGATTCAGTAGTTGTGACACATGGGCCCCATGGTTGCAGTTCCTGGGCTTTTAGAGCACAGGCTCAGTAGCTGTGGCACATGGACTTAGTTCCTCTTCAGCATGTGGGATCTTTCTGGAACAGGGAGCAAACCTGTGTCTCCTGCACTGGCAGGCGAATTCTTTACCACTCAGCCACCAGGGAAGCCCTGTAGGCTACTTCTTAATCTAATTTTTTGTACCCCTCTCTTGATGACATAAGGGTTTCCCAGGTGGCTCAGCTGGTAAGGAATCCACCTGGAATGCAGGAGACCCCGGTTCAATTCCTGGGTCAGGAAGATCCTCTGGAGAAGGGATAGGCTACCCATTCCAGTATTCATGGGTTTCCCTGGTGGTTCACAGGGTAAAGAATCTGCCTGCAATGTGGGAGACCTGGGTTTGCTCCTTGGGTTGGGAAGATCCCCTGGAGACGGGCATGGCAACCCTCTCCAGTATTCTTGCCTGGAGAATCCCCATGCACAGGGGTGCCTGGTGGGCTACAGTCCATGGAGTTGCAGAGTCAGACATGACTGAGCGACTAAGCAGACACTTGATGACCTATCTCCTGAGTTGGCCTGTTGCTTTGAAAAGCCCCGTCTGCCATGAAGAATAAAGTTAAGGACAGGGTAGAAAGGTCTTCAGCATTTCCTTGTGGTCGCTTTGAAGACTGCTCAGCACAGCTCCCTGGAGGGCGTTCGGCTTGGGAAATTGGTGGTGGTTACTGAAGGGGAGTGGAAGTAGGAATGAGGCAGTGAATGGCTGGTCTCAGGGTGAAACGGTGCTGCCTTGCTCAACTGAGGGATGGGGGGGGGCTCCCGGGGACTGGGTGTCGCCTGCCTGTTCAGTAGAAGCAAAACATGTGACATCTGTGCATCTGTTTCCTCTTCTGTAGCATAGGTGTAAAAATACCTGCTTTGGGGCATTGCTGCCAAGTTGTAGAATAATAGATGGTTGCACATGATCTCAGAGATCAGAACAAAACCAAACCTTTCCAGCAGAGTGGTTCAGCCCCCAGGGGACATTAGGCAATGTCTAGGGACTTTTTTTGTTGTCACTGCTGAGGGGGAGAGGTTGCTAATGGCATCTAGTGAGTTGAGGCCAAGGATGTCCCTTCACATCCTACATCCTGTAGTGCACAGGATGGGTCCCCCACAACAGAGAAATTTTCTACAACCACCCCCCACCCCGCCCCCCACCACCCGACCCATGACAATAGCCTTGAGACTGAGAAAGCTTGTCCTGGAGTGATTTTTCCCAGACTTAGTGAGACTTTTTATCTCACCCTAAGGATATTAACCTAACTTGCTTTTTTCTTTCTTTTCATTTTTTTTTGTTTGTGGTTCAGGCTGTGGGCAGAGTGGGGTCTTCTCAGGCCAGGACTGACTTTAACTTTTTAACCAAATAAACACACTCCTCATCCCTCCCTCCAAAGCACTGGCCTTGGTTCCCAGAGCCCTGTGGTCTGCAGGCTTTGGCTGCTAATCGGGTATGTGACCTCCATGAAATCACTCAAAAGGTGTTTGTTTCCACCTATAAAATGAGGAATTTTGGCTAAGTGACCTCTCCGCACCAAGTGTAAAGTGCTCTGACTGCCAACTTTGAGCTCTCAATGGGCTTCTGTTACATTGGCCTTTAGGAATAGGTATGGAGGCATATGTCAGCACTGACATCTTTGTTGAAAAATAACTCTGTAGATCAGTTACCGTCTTCAGGAAGAGTTTATTTAGCGGACATGTCTGTGAAAAAGCAAGTAGGTTTATCTGTATGTATGTGTCAGACATCTGAAAGAGCAATATTTAAACTGGAGAATGGCTCTGAACTTCAAATTTACGACTTCTGAGATTGTCACAGAGGGCCTTGCTGAAAGTCGAAATCTCTGAGTCGGTGATTTCCTTTGGGACTAGCTGAAAATGAAAGCACAAGGCGATTTTCTGTGCTCCGGGGAGAAGTGCTTTGTGCGATAGAATAAATTATCTCTTGATGGGGACATGCTGCGTGTCTGAGGGACAGTCTGATTAGCCGCCAAGGGGACAAGAAGGCAAGGAGGGGGCTGCGTGGAAATGTGGTTGGTGGTGGGGGCATCTGTCCAACTGAAAAACGGGGTGCTGCTCATCCTCATTTCACAATAAAAATGATATTGGTGAGATAGCTTTGCTCAAAGGAAGTTCCAAAATTAACTGTGAGAGTCCCCAGTAACAGACGCAGAGGTGATTGTAAAGAGAACCTCTTCTCCTCCTCTTGCAGTAGTCCATAGTGAACAGGATGGGTTTTCTGTCCCCTACCCCCTTCCTGGATTTACAGCCATATTACCATATATGTGCCTGGGCGAGGGTGTCTCACCGTGACTTGTGCCTCTCTGGAGGGAGCGTCCTTGGCCACTAGCCAGGAGATTGATCAAATGCTGGCCACTCTTCCTTTTTCTGGGCATACTCTTGCTTTTCTTCTGAAAGCCCTTCTGGTTGGCCCAGCTTTGCCCACGGGAGGGGCTGCTTGACCTAAAAGTGTAGTGATGCCTTTTTGTGTTGGTGACTGTGGTCCCTCACGTTTCCATGGGGCCAGCTACCTGTGACCTCTTAGATCTCCAGGCACTTGTCAGTCTTTGTACATGAGCCCTCTTCCTCACAGCCTAACTTTAAAGGGGGCTTCCCTGGTGGCTCAGACGGTAAAGAATCTGCTTTAAAGGAAGCTTTATGCCTTTATTCTTTTTAAGCGATCATTTTTAAAGCAAGCAGCAAAGAAATCAGCCCTGAAAGACTTAGGCAAGAGCCCTTTGTTGTTTAGGCGGTGGAGGAGATGGGGATATGCCAAGAAAGGGCAGGAAGGGCTGGTGGATTTCCATTTGCATTTTTTCAGCAGAAGTATGACTTTCCAAGAGTATGGTGCTTTGGGGCCGAGTGACAAAACTTGGTGATGCCAGGGTGGACTGAGAAGGGCTGCGTGGGTGTCTTGTAGTCACCCGTTCTTCACCTGGTGGTGCTTGGGTGGTTCCGGTCTTACTTGAAATAGCTGGAGAACCTTTTGCTGAAATTGGCATTGGCACTGGCATATTCAGATAAACGCCATGTCATGATGTGTCCCCTTGTCTACGTTCATTTGGACTTGCTGGTTGATAGGCTGATTGTCAACTGATCATGAGCCCTAAAAAGTTTAATATGAGTGGTTTTATAAGAGTAGAAAAGAGAACAGATCAGAAAATATTAAGTAGCATGACAGCAAGCAGAAATGTTTCCTGTGTTTTGCTTCCTGTGTGCTTAGTCCATTGATTTCCTTCTTCTCATTTAATCCTCAACACAATTTTACGGTCCCCATTCTGTAGATGAGGAACTAGAGTAAGTATAATACTTTGGTCAAGGTTACGAGTAAGTATAAGAGTAAGTATAATACTTTGGTCAAGGTTACGAGTATCCCATCACAGCTGTAGTAAAGTCACACGTTTTACCCTGGTGAAGTCCCACTGGAACTGGCTTCTTTTTTCCCCTAGCCTTACCCAGTACTTTCCTTCCTTTCCCCATTAATGCTTTCAACTTTGTGGCTGGTTGTCTGTTTCATGAACGTATCAAACACTGCTCTGCTATTGGGCCTTTGTACCGTACAGAGCTATTTTCTCTGCCTGAAATGCTCTTCTGCCTGTTTTTTTCTTTTTTTTTTTTTGCATGACTGCCTCTGTCTTGACTTTCAGGTCTTACTTACATGTCTCAACTTGTTCTCTGACTAACCATAATTGGGTGACAGTTTTAATTCTCTGCGTAGTACTTACCACTGTTTGACTTGATTGTTTTATTTTTTGTTTGTTTACTGTCTTCACTAAAATATGCGTGTCATGAGAGCCAGGGACCTTGACTGTCTTATTTGACCTACATCCTTAGCACCTAGAGTAGGGTTAATATGTAGTAGGTATTCAATGTGTTGAATAAAGAGGATTTAGGTTTCAAATCAAGGAATCCTGTCTAAAGCCCTGGCTGTTAAGTTGTATATTTTGCATTTTAATCCTGTTCGATCCAGTTTTTCATATTTATACTGTATGACTCCTCACTGCCCAGCCAGCCAGTGCCAGAGTAAATCTTAAAATTTGTTGAAGCGTTTTTTTCAGACTTTCAGGTTTTGATGCTTAAAAATTAACTGAGGATATGTTGAATTCGTTTTCAGGTCTCCTATATCCTACCTCTCTGTATATTCATTCTGTTAATTTTTGAGAGTTTGATACTGAAACTCCAACTAAAGATATTATCTACTTAAAAATAATTATAGTATATAGTAGAACTATGTGTAACCTTGTTCTGTATTTTCCAAGTCTCCTGTAAATGTGTTTTCATACTTTGACAATTTAAGAAAAAATAGATGAGGACCACAAAGAACTTCTGTTGACATCAGTTATACTAATCTGTGTTTATAATATTCAAAATTAACACTTAGAAAATTCACACAGAAAATATGAAAGGTAGACCTATTGCACATTAATACAGTAACATATTTTTTTATGGGCAGTAATTATATTTTCCAAAACAAAAATCCAGTGAGAAGAGTGTCATTATTTTACATTTTTTTTGTAAAATGCTTTTGTTGTTGTTGTTTAGTCATTGTTTTGTGTTGTTTTGGCTATGTCCAATTGTTTTGTGACCCTATGGACTGTATAGCCTGCCAGGCTCCTCTGTCCGTGGGATTTCCCAGGCAAGAAAACTGGAGTGGGTTGCCATACCTTCCTCTAGGTGATCTTCCAGACCCAGGGATCAAACCCAGGTTTCCTGCATTGGCAGGCAGATTCTTTACCACTGAGCTACCAGGGGAGCCCAAATTGCTTTTAGATCTAGCTTAATAGAAGGTAACTGGACTCAGACCTGCCCCTGCCTCCAATCTGTTGTGACATCACATGTCTTGAAGCTTCTGGAGAATTCCACTGTGTGTGAGAAAAGGCAGTAACACCTTGGTGTTCTTACGAAAATAGTTTTGACTTTGAAGATCCTCTGAAAGGGTCTTGGGAGCTCTTAGGAGGCCCTGGGGCACCAGTAAAAGCCACTGGTAGGATAGGTAACCACTTGTAGAATAGGTAGGTTTTTCAGAAGGTTGGGTGGTGGCATGGAACATTTGAGAGGGGAAGCTGAAGGCTTAAGTGGCAGGATGCAATTGAATGTCCCTAAGTCTGGGTATTATATCAGAGCTTTCTATTCAGACATAAATGCATGGGAATGCATTTAAGCTGTTCTTGCAAAACCAAAGTTGCTTCCCAGCTAAAGCTCTTCCTGCATTGCAAAGGAACATTGTGAACTTGGAAGGCAGTGGTGCTTGTGTTCATTATTTTTAGATGAGCAAGATTACACCAACCAGTCCAGAAGTTCTGTAGTGGGAGGGGTCATTAAATAATGAGAAAGCGTGGGTTCCTCTGTGTCTGAAAACAGTTGCTTCAAATGCAACTTCCTTAGTGGCTGTTACTCTACAACCCCTTACTTGGTGGTGGTTGAAGCTTCTGGATTCAGATGAAGTTTTTTTTTTTTTTTTTTTTAAATTTTTTTTTTTTTAGATGAAGTTGTTTTGTAGGATAGAAGTTAGATTGTCTTTGAATTGTATTGCCCATGGGTTCTCTCACAAATGGTTTTAAAAGTGTCAGGGTGAAGCTGTTAGAAGTACATGAGATACTCCATGCTAGCCAATTTCAATGTTTAAGAAGGGTAGTGAAGTGAAAGTCGCTCAGTTGTGTCCGACTCTTTGTGACCCCATGGACTATATTGTCCCCTGGAATTCTCCAGGCCAGAATACTGGAGTGGGTAGCCTTTCCCTTCTCCAGGGGATCTTCCCAACCCAGGGATTGAACCCAGGTCTCCTGCATTGCAGGTGGGTTCATTACCAGCTGAGCCACCAGGGAAGCCCTAGGTGAGTGCAAGTGCAGGCCTCTAGGGAGTAGTTTGCTGTGTCTTGGGTGATGTGCACACGATTGTCACAGTTAAGGCGAGTGGGCAGTACAACACATGGAACAGCTGGCCATCAGGAAGTGAGTGATGGAAGGGAGAGGGCGAGGGCGAGGGCAGGCAATATGAGGGGGTTTTCTACCTGACACCAGAGCTTGGAAGGGCCAAACTTTAATTTATTTTAAAATTATAATTGAGTATAGTTGATTTACAGTATTGTGTTAGTTCAGGTGTATAGCAAAGTGAATCACTTATACATATATATCCACGTTTTTTTTTTTTTAAAGATTCTTTTCCCATGTAGGCTATCGCAGAGTATTGAGTAGAATTCCCTGTGCTATATAGTAGGTCCTTCTTGATTAACTGTTTTATATATAGTCATGTGCATATGTTAATCCCAAACTCCTAACTTATCCCTCCTCTCTTGGAAAGGCTGAACTTAAGGGCAGTATCAATGGGTTTCTTTTTATCCCCTGATGACTGAAAGGCTGTTCAGTCCCAAAGATCAGGTGGCTTCATGTTAATGAAATACAAAAGGCTTGCTTCTGCAGTCAGTAAAAATGTGGGAATCTGTGGCTTTGGGGTCTGTTCACTGCTGTGAGGTCACGATTCTGATTTCCTTCTTTGTCCATCCACCCTTGAGGTTTAAGTGATAACCTTAGTTCACGTCTTAGTTAATGAAAGTGTTCTAATTTGGTCTTATTTCAGAAGTTGCTAAGTTTTAAAGTCTTGAGTCGTGAGTAGGCGAAAGTTGAGATTATTATTTTTTTTAGAGAAATGAATATAAGGCATTAGTTAAGTGTATACAGTAGAAATAGATGGAAGAAATGACAATAAGTGAGTTTTTACCACAAAGGTTTTAGCAAAAGAAAGAAAGAGAAATCCAGATCTATCTTGAACTGCTTAAAATGAAACGAACATACTTCTTTTTGGATGAGGCTGTGCTTTAGCCTGTCTCAACACCAAAGTGGAGGAAAGTTCTAAATATTGAATTATCATTCCTTTGAAGAGATTTCCACCCCCACCCCTCTTCCAGCAGGGGCCTGGTTTGAATTTAGAAGAAGGGGAAGTGGAGTTGAGGTCTGGCTGTCTCGGGTATTTTGAATCTGGGGGGCCGAGAAGCAGGACGACCTGAGTGTCAGCCACCTGATGGACCTGCAGAAGACTGAAACACTTCTGGGACCTGTGTTTATTTGGGTATGTTTCCAGCTGTGCTGACAGGGTGAATAGGGTCTATCAAGTAGGAGAAGCACAAGTTACAGGCAGTAGGGAGGGAAGACTTCGAAGGAAGTGAAGTGCATGTTCTCATTTTAGTCTCACTTGAAAATAAAAAAGTGAGCCCTGAGTAAGCGCCGGGTGTGGGGCTGAGCACTTTGTGTGGGGTTTTTTGTTTGTCCCTCATGATGACCCTGATGGGAGGCAGGGTCCTGATAGGAATGGCAGCCGCCCCGCCACCCCCCCCCCCCACACTTTATTTTTTAAAATATGCACAAGGGAGTTGAAATTCAGAAGTTATGTAAGTTGCTTAAGCACACACAGCAGGTAACTGATGAAGATGGAATTTGAATGCAGGTGTTCTAGGTTGATGTTTCTAGCCTTTTTGAACATACCAAGGGATGGTCAGCGGGAGACAGGTACTTCTTTCCAGGGATAAATGTTAGATGTTTTGTTTCTGGCTCCCAGTGTCTCAAAAATCTGTTGAAAAGGGCCAAGAGGCCTTTCTTCTCTATTTTTTGATCCAACAACATAAACTTGGCTTTAATTAGTTTTAGAAAAACAATCCCCTAAGAAACAGTGTAATTTCTTTTAGGCAGACGATAAGCTGACGCTTTAGTACATTGAACCCAAGTTTGACTGCTTGCGTGTCCGGGGCAATGTGCTAGGGGCTGGGAAGCAGTGGGAATGAATCATCCTGCTGTCCTGGCCCTCATGGCTGTGCTGTGCTGTGCTTAGTTACTCAGTCGTGTCTGACTCTTTGTGACCCGACGGACTGTAGCCCGCCAGGCTCTGTCCGTGGGCCTTCTCCAGGCAAGAATACTGGAGTGGGTTGCCATGCCCTCCTCCAGGGGATCTTCCCAACCCAGGGATCGACCCAGTTCTCCTGCATTGCAGGCAGATTCTTTACCAACTGAGCCACCAGAGAAGCCCTGCCCTCATGGACTCATGGTCTAGTGGTGAAGACACGTAAACTAGCAAACAAGTGAATATGGGATTTTCGGACAGTGGGAGTGGACCAGATAGTGTAATTGGGGTGCTATATAGAGAAATGTGTTGCCAACGTAGAACTCAGGTTTGGGGTGTCAGAGAAGGCTTCCAGGAGGCAGTGACATCAAACTGGGACTGTAAAGCTGACTGGGAGTTAGCCACAGGTGGGGGGCACAGGGAGTGTCAGGCAGCTGGAGCAGCAGATGCCAACACCTGGGGGACAGAAAGTGTACACAGTATGTTGGGGGAATCTGGAAAAATGCATCAGTGCTTGAGGGTAAAAGCAGTGGGGAGAGTCCAGAGAGATGAGGAAGAGATAGATAGGGACCTGATTATGGAGAGCCCTGAAGAGACTTGGGAAGATTTTAAGCAGAGGAATACATGGTCTGCCTTAGGCTTCTGAAAGGTCATGCTGGCTGTACATGTAGAATAATGGAGGTGAGAGAGGTGAATAGGATAGATGATCTTATTTGCAAAGCAGAAGTAGAGACAGAGATATGGAGAACAAATCTATGGCTGTCAAGGGGGAAAAGGTGAGATGGGAGGAACTGAGAGATTGGGATTGACGTATATATGTTTTTGATACTATATATAATGTAGATAACTCGTGAGAACATATTCTCAATGTGTAGCACTGGGAAGACTACTTATGGTACTGTGGTGGCCTGAATGGGAAGGAAGTCCCGACGGGAGGGGGTGTATGTATACGTATAACTGATTCATTTTGCTATGTAGTAAAAACTAACACAACATTGCTTTACAGCAACTATAATAAAAATTTTTTAAAAATGAAACAAAAAAAATCAAGGACCAGAATGAAGCCCAGTTGAAAAATGATTTTGCCTGAGATTTGTGAGGTGGGCAGAGGAGTTAAAAAAAAGTAGAGGCTTTAAGAAATGTTTTCAAGCTTATAATCAGTAAGATTTGATGTTCATTTAAATATCATCATTCATATGTTTGACATATTTACTAAGCACCTACTACGTGGTCAGCACTGGTGATAGGAATGCAGTGGTATGCCAAACAGATCCCAGACAGATTTGGGCTTGTATTAGGGCAAGAGATGGAATAGGAATGAGTGTATTCTGGATCTGAGGGACCAGCATGGGCAGAAGTCCTGTGACAGGGATAAGGTGAGAGAGGACGGGAGGTGCCCCCAGACTTGTGGAGGTCGGTGATGTGAGTGTGGAGGAGGGGAAGCAGATTGGGCAGACGGGTGAGTTCTTTTTGGTCCATTGAGATGCTGTGGCCATTTTGGAGCTGAACCCCAGTAGCTCTTGGCCAGGAGATACAGACCTGTGGCTCTTCGTGGTATAGAAGCTGCTGGAGGCAGCAGAGTGGACAAGAAGACTGAGGAGGTGTAGAAAAGGCCGAGAGCAACACAGGCTGTGTGGCCTCAGAATCGGAGGACCACCACCCCGAGTTTCTCTTCTCCAAGGGGAGCTCTGAATTGGTACATTTTTATCCTCACCTTTCTTAACAAATAGAATCCGGCCGTTTCTTTCCACTCTGCTTAGGGAGTAGTTTCAGGGGACAGTGAATTGAAGCTGAGCCAGCGGGCGATGTGAGACTCAGCAAACCTGCCACAGCTCCATCTGCCTGCGGACGACACAGAGGCCGGAGTGATCCACCTTTCTCCACCCCAGTCAAGGCTCTGTGAGAAGCCTATTTTAGGAGGTGCATTAACTGATCAGAGCAGTGGCAGGTGGAGGTGGTATAGAAATACTGATAATTTTCATAGATGGCGTGATTTAACTTCCTGCCAGGTATCAGATTGGCCAAAAAATTCACTTGGGTTTTTCCATAAGCGCTCACGGGAAAAGCCACATGAACTTTTTGGCCAACTCAGTACATCAGCAGATGCGTTATAAAGACAACCTCACAGAGCCTTATGACCACCTGCTGAGGGAAGCACTCTATTTGTCCCCCTTTTACAGATGGGAAAAGTAAGGCTTAGGGAAAGTGTAGATCTGGCCTGAAGCCCTACAGAGAAGAGATGACAGAGCCAGGTTGGAACCCTGGCTTCTGAAGCCAGGAGGTGTCAGGAACTGGGGAGGATGCTGACAAGCCAAGTCTCAAGGAGAAACGAGAGAGTGTTCCTGTGTTCAGAGGTCTTGGAGCATCAGAGGACAGATCAGCAGCAGAAATTCTGGGAGGCGCTTGTCGTTGTGTGGGAGGGGTGGGGAACAGGAGTGTTTGCCAGACAAGCTGTTTGAACCTAGAGTAGGCCTCATTGCTGGTCTGCATGGAAGATAAGACCATCCCTTAAGCGACATGGTGGGGGTAGGGGTGGGGGTAGTTCTATTATTGGGCGAGACGTGGAATTACAGGGTTTACAGGGTTACTTCCGACCTTTATTCTATGATTTTGTATATTTGGAAAGTTCAGAACACTCTGTGGTTGGGAGTTTCAGTATAATTCTACATTGTTTAGCTTTTTCTCAAGGGGTGAATTAGACAGGATAATAACCTCCCTTAAAGTAAAAATATGTCGTCATAGGACACAGAAGAGTCCATTTGTGTGATACCCAGCTGACTTATTATGCAGGAGATCCTTTCCTTTACTGAATTTGATTTTTTTTAATTTATTAATTTTTTCCAGTTTTATTGAGATATTTGAGATGCAACATTGTATAAGTTTAAGGTGTATACCATAATGATGTGATGTATGTATCTATTACAAATGACTGCCACAGTAAATTTAGTTAACATCTGCACCAGTTATAAAATTTTTTTTCCCTTGTGAAGGGAACCTCTAAGATCTACTCTTGATAACTTTCAAATATACAATACAGTACTATGGCCTATACTTGTCACGTTGTACATTACATACCGAGAAGTTATTTTCTTAAATCAAACAGGGGAAGTTTAATATAAAGAATTTTTTTGTTTTTAAAAATTGAAATGTAGTTAATTTGCAGTATAATATAAGCTTCAGTTGTACCACATAGTGTGATTCACAATTTTGAAAGAAATCTGAAGCCCTAAAATCAGCTAGAAATAACAGCTAATGGCCAGAGAGATGGTTGGAGCTCTGGAGCTGACCACCTGGGCTTGTTGTCATTGATATCTGCTGACCAACTCAGAGTTTCTTAGCAGCGAGCCCTAGGTGTCAGATGTACCAGGGTCCTGCAGCTCAGTGGCAGGGTGGCACCAGCTGTTCTTCCGTTAGGTGATCCCCAGCCACTGTGTGAGTGACACAGGAGCCCTGGGTGCAGAGATGAGGAGTTCAAAGGCACAAGTGGTCCAGGATCAGATCCATGGGCAGGCTCTCTCATCCTGCTTCTGAACAACAGGAAGTCTTCCAGAGGATGGCTCCCAGGATGACTTTCTACCTCCTCCCCTCCGGACCCCAGAGGCCTGTTCTGTTGACTGTCCTGGTGTTTACTTCCAGGACATCACTGATGGTTGTGCTCCTCCTTCCCCCCCTTTACTCCCTCCTCATCCTTTTCCTCTTCCTCCACTTGGCTAATGGTAGGTGAGGGGAAGCATCCAAAGGTTTCCCACCGGACCAGAGAGGGTCTGCCTGGCCCTTTGTGAGGGTACCCATTGTTTGGGACCCTGGGGAAGAATCTGTCCCTGCCCCCACCCCCCTCTTTTTTAACTGGGATGCCTGGCAGATTGCTCAGTTGAGGACCATGAACTATGGTGGATGCATTAGCCCATGTTTTCAGGAGGAAATATAAAGTATGCCTGAAGTTTATTTGTTCAACTATCTACTTAATAAGAATGTTGATTAGGAAGAAGAAACTTAATTCCCCCCCCCCAACTTATCAAAGTATTTTGTGGCAGCGACAGAAAAATTAGGAAATACCAAAGAAAAATTATCAAATGGAATTGTGCACATAAAAGAAAATCAGTTCTTAATATTGTCATCGAGAATAAGAGGTTAACATATTAATCCATGTTCCAGGCATTGCCACTGATGAACAGCTCTGTTTACCAGTCATGTGGACCAGAGTTATAACTCTGGCCTTCCTACTTGTTAATTATATATGTCTTGGGCATCTTTGGAGAAGGCAATGGCACCCCACTCCAGTACTCTTGCCTGGAAAATCCTATGGACAGAGGAGTCTGGTGGGCTGCAGTCCATGGGGTCGCTAAGAGTCTGACAACGACTGAGCGACTTCACTTTCACCTTTCCCTTTCATTTACTGGAGAAGGAAATGGCAACCCACTCCAGTGTTCTTGCCTGGAGAATCCCAGGGACAGGGGAGCCTGGTGGGCTGCCGTCTTTGGGGTCGCACAGAGTCGGACACGACTGAAGTGACTTAGCAGTTGGACATCTTAGCCTTTTGGCAGCTCAGTTTCCCAACAGCAAAATGGTAATAATGGTAGTTCCTGCCTCATGCTGTGGTCCTGAGGATTTGAGATTTGTAAAGGTCTCAGCCCGGTGGTGGGCATGATAATGCTTGCCAAATGCTAGCCATTATTATTAGAAATGGTGGCAATGTAGAACCTGCTGCATGGGCCTGGCGCCCAGACTTGTGTTGCGATTATCAATGCAAGCAAAACTGAGTATGTCATGCTTTGTCATTCCAGGACACTGAATAGTGTCCAGTGCTTCCCATTCAGGACCTGAAGCTTCTAGTAAGGTGACCAGGTTGTGATCAAAGTTCAGAGACTAGTAGGCATGCTGCTGTTTCTCGGCCTGATCTCCACTGGGGCCAAGAGGGCCGGGAGAGACTCAGTCACAGTGGACAAGTCCCTTGCCCTCCTCCCGAGCATGTATCTGCTCGCCTGCATTCATCACTGTCCCTGGATCCTTCTGGAAGTTTCTAGTGTGAAGACACAGATTCGGTCTGACTCAAAATTCAAACAGAACTTGTTTCCCCGTAATCAGTCCCAGAAGTACAGTGACTTCCTTACCCTTTATAAGACTTTTAAGTTTAAGTGCAGAAGGGAAATTCCAATGCCCGTGAGTGGTTTTGTTTTGGGTGTCTTTTGGGGATGTTGTTTAAAACAGGGGTTCCCAACCTCTGGGATCTAATGCCTGATGACTGATGTAATAGCAGTAGAAATAAAGTCCCCAATAAATGTTATGTGCTTGAATCACCCCCAAACCATTCCCTCCTCTCCCTTCCCTGGTCCGTGGAAAAATTGCCTTCCAGAAAACCAATCCCTGGTGCCAAAAAGGTTGAGGACCGCTGTTTTAAAACATCGGTTTGCCTATAGGTGTAAAATACAGTTAAGAAGAAATGACAGGATGATAGGTTCAGTTTCAGAGAGTGGGATGTGGCGAGCTGAGTCTCTGCCCGTTGTTTGTGTATCTCTCCCCAAGGTCTAGAGATGCTGGATCTTTCGTTTTGAGAGTGTGTTCTCAGTTGTGCGCAATCTCTCTACGAAAGTTCATGTTCAAGGCAGTGCTCTTTATCTCTTGCAACATCTGGCTGCTGGAAGGGCAAATGAGTTTTTCCTTGCTGTTTCTCACAAGCAGTGAACTGAGGTTCTTTCATGGTTTGTTTTCAGTACCTGCCACTCCTACTAAGGGAGGAGAAATGCTTCTTGAGGTTTCCCGCTGATCACTGAGGCATAATTCTTCTGAAAAGAAAACTTGGCACCTGGAAAGCAATTTCAGGAGAGAATACTTCTCCACGCCATTCCAAGTCTTGTGGCGTGGTGGGGTGAATGCTTTCTGGCAGGGAAACTGGAGTAAAGAGATGGGCAAGGATGTTTAAGGGGGTCTGGGTTTGGAGGAGAGGTCTAGGAAAGACCGAGGTTACCCTAAACATCTATACACCAGGTTCCTGAGGAAATGATGAGGAGCTACTGCAGTCCACACCAGCACACACTCTTTGCACAGAACTGAGCTTGTTTTTTATTTTTATTTTTACTTTTTAACTATGCTGTGTGGCATGTGGGCTCTGAACTTCCCCAACCAGGGATTGAACCCTTGCTCCCTACAGTGGAAGCACCGAATCTTAACCACTGGACCGCTAGGGAGGTCCTTTAGCTTGTGTTGTAAATTTCAGTTTAGATTTTTTTTTTTTCTTTAAATAATTGACTCCTGCTCCTCAATGTTTATGGCCCTGAAGAAAGCTCTTTCTATGAGCCATGTCAATATTTTTGTTGATAATTTGTGTGTGTGTGGTGTTTGTGTGGGGGGTGATTACTGAGCTGTGCAGAGATTTACTGAATTTATGAACATGTTCTAGAACTGCCGTTCACTATGTGTGTTTCTGACCAAGTTTCTTAAGGGACTGCAGCCTCACTCTTTAGTTGCGTTGGAATGATTTGGACCAGGTGCTGAGTCTTTCTCCCTCTGCATGGGTTTCATGGTGAAGGAAGAGAAGGAAAGACAATGGAATAGCATTTGCGTGAAGTGTACAGGTTGTTGAATTCTTAAAAGGCCGCTAGAGCTTTGTGGTATTTATTACTAGGTTTCCTCATATTAATTCTGTTCCGTTGGTGCTTCAGCCCCAGGCCCTGCCGGACCCAAGTTTTATACCAGGTGTTTCCTTCTGCCTGAACATTCCCTGAGGCAGATTGAGCATGTTAATATTTCCTAAGTCAGACTTTCCAGCTCCTAATCATTGCAGAGTTCTTGGCAGACTTCCCTGTAGTCTTTATATTCACTATTTATTATCGAGGGTCTTCAACTTGGAGAATTGGATTCAGTCATGGTTTTGTTAGAAACAAGCCTTACTGTGGTTGGAATACCCTGAAATGAAAGGATAGATGGGGGAAAATGTGGCTGCATATGTCCTGCTTGGCTCAGCGAATTGCCTGCCTGTCACACACTGATTTAAATTTGACTTTTAAGTAGAACGCTTTGGAAAATTGAGCTAAGCCAATTCTCAGTGACTGTCCCACCCCCTGTCCCGCCCCGAGCATTTCTTTCCTTCTAATAATGTTGCATATTTTACTTTGTCTAGGATTCTCAGGAAAGACATGTCTGACAAGATGTCTAGTTTCCTACACATCGGAGACATTTGTTCTCTGTACGCCGAAGGATCGACAAATGGATTTATTAGCACCTTGGGGTAAGAGCACCTGGTTTCTTGTATGGCAGGGCTTGTTTAAGACATTAGAACATCAGCTTCAACACTGTGATTTTTCTAGGACATGAATGTTCCCATTTTATTTGATTTTTCCAGCGATGGTTGGAATCACAAATATCAGATCTCTTATTAGCCAGGTTTAACCTCTTACACAGAAATGCAATTTGCCCATCAGTTCTGCAAGAATGAAGTCTCATCAGTTAGTACTGTTAATTCAGAATTATTGTAATAGCCTCTTCTTTCATATGTCAGAGGGAAAGTGCTAAGTGTATGGGATGAATGTTCAGATTAGTATTTACAGACCCCAGGGAAGTGCTTTCGCTTTGTAAAAGCTCTTATTTTTAAGTGGTGACTTGTTTGTTGTACAAGTAGAGACCAGAACTTCTCAGGTGCTTCTCTCTCTCCTTTGAGGCAGAACGTTTTCTGCCTCAGATCACTGTGTGCATCTGAAAGTTACAAATGGCACCAAGTTCTTTAAATCAGATTTCTGGTGTTCTGTTCTTTCTTCAGTTGTTTTTTCCCCCCCCAAGCCCGTATAAATACATTCCCTAATATTCATTTGATTATCTTTCGCCTTCTCCTCCTTCTTCTATTGTCTGGAAGAGGAAATGAGAGGTGAATTAGTCCCGAAGGGCAGGCACAAGCAGAATGGGGAGTGAAGGTGGTTATCTCTGTAAAAGTTGTACATGGTCTGTAATGTCTTTGCATGAAAAGGAGTGGTGGGTGGCATTGTGGTGTTTGGCAAGAGCTGGTCTCAAATGTGGGGGCGGGGGAGGAAGGCAACAATTTCTCTAAGAACCTCATTGTCACAGCAGCCAGAACCATCCTTTTTAATCAGACTTCCTATTTAAAGTATGCTGATTCTCTGGTATTTTGTAAAGTAAGTTTATTCCCAGGCTCTCTTTCAGTTACTCCAGCCTCAAGGAGCAAGTTATTTCAGATAAAGAATTCTATAGCTCAGCTGGATCTCTCCAAATAAAGATTTTATTTTCAAAAGTCATCCACTAAAAATGAGTGATCCATGACTGCTTGATCACCAGTCAAGTGGCTTTTTTAAATTTTTTCTGAAGCCTTTTTTAAAACTCTTTATACTAAAGACCCACCCTTCACAATATACCTTCTGTTGTTCAGTCACCAAGTCGTGTCTGACTCTTGGAGACCCATGGACTACAGCACACCAGGCTTCTCTGTCCCGCACCATCTCCTGGAGTTTGCCCAAGATACCTTCTGTAGCTTTGGCAGAATCCTTCTGCTTGTGCCTCTCTGTTGTCCTTTTTTCCTTCTTGGCTAATTTCTTGCTTTTTCCATCTCCAGTTGAATCTTGCATCCTCTTATTTTTCTGCAATAATAAGTAGCAGCGGTAACTGCCTGTATGAATCCTATCAGTGTTTACAGCTCTGTGCTATGTACTCTACAGCCACCATCCCTTTAATCCCCAAACAGCTTTTTACAGTGAGCAGCATTATTGCTATTTATGGGGGCAAAAATCTCTGAGCATCAGAGAGGTGAAGTCCCCTGCCCAGGGTTTCACAGCTACAAAGACTGAGAACTTCCAGACTAGCGCTTCTAACAGTTGCCCTGGGTGGGGCCAACTTCCCCTTCCCAGCTCGTCTGACCGCGCCTCTCTGGCTGAATTTGCTCACCCCTATCCTCATGGTCTGCCCACAACTCTTATCTGAATGCCTTGTTAAGGCTCGGGCCCACCTTATGCTCCATCTCTGGTCTGTGGCCCTAATTTTTTCTAATGGTGTCACTGCCTTTCTAGTCACCTAGGCTCACTTCCTGTCACTTGCTGAATCCACTGGGCCAGCCCCTAAAATCTTAGTACCTCTTTTTCTTCCAGAGCATCTCCTTTTAGATTTCCTATGAGGTACAGAGCTTTAAAAGAGTTTTCATAAGTATTGTGAACAAATTAATAATAAGGTCTTCCCCTTTAACATGAGAATGACCCCTCTTTTTTTTAATGTTAAATTTTGGGCTCTAGTCTTTCCTTTAGATGAATATTTTATTCCCTTGGTTCTTGCACATATTTGAGGATAACTGGTGTAAAAATGGATTTGGAAAATAAAATTTGACCTCTTTTTCCTTCTCATATTTTTTACATTTATGGAGCACTACTCGTGGATGACGATGAGTGACTGCCAATTTTTGTGGAATCAGCATCCAGCGCTATTTATGTAACCCAGTTCCATTTATATAGATGGAAGTTACCTCCAAATGGCTTTATTGACTCACTGAACTTTAAACTCACCTAGGGCCTTGGAAAGCCCAAGTGTGTGACATGTAGTGTCAAGAGAAGTGCTTCTCAATCATGTGTGACACTTGTGAAAAATAAAGATTCTTGGATTCTGTCCTGCAACACGGCTTTAGTAGGCCTTGGGGAGGATGGGCACTTGGTATCACTATATTTAAGAAACAAAAAGTCTCATGAACATCTCCCTACTTGGGAATCCTTGAGACCAACTCTTCGATTTTACAGTGAGGAAACTGAGACCAGGGGGAGTGAAGTGATACAGTCCGTGTCATGCTGCTAGCAGGTAGCTGAAGGCCATCTACAATAAATTTTCTTCTCACCTAGAATGGGACTCTTTCTCCTACCCATACCTCCTTGTCTGAGAACTTGATTAATTTACCAAGCCCTACGTTGAATTTCAAGGCACGCCACCCCACTCCCCACCCCTGTCCCCAGCTCCTGCCTACACATATTAGATCTGGTGGCATTTCCTTGTTTAAACTTGGAGGGGCTCACAGTGGGCAGGGGTTTATGTATACACTTTCTGCTCTTGATTTGTGCATGAATATTGAGACTGTGACCACACGGTCCCTCTTGTTAATGAAGAGAGCCTATGTCTTAGAGCCGAAGGAGGCAAGTTGCTGGTGGACTGTTCTAGACACTTTGATTCATCGACTAAATAGATACTGAGTACTCAGCCTGGTTAGGAAGTGTGCTGGCCCTGGGTGAAGGGTGGAACCTTCTGGGTCACAAAGCAGGCACACTTTCTGTCCTGGGGATCTTGTTGCCTAGTGTATCATTTGTGTTTCATCCCGGGGAGATGGAGGGTGGTGGGGAGGGACAGAGGCCAGGCAGAGGGAGCCTGGGGCAGGAAAGACTTAGGGTCTTCATGAGAAGATGGGAGTTCTGATTTAGGATCTTGAAAGATGTGTGAAAGAATTTTAGGATGTGTCGGCAGATTTTGGAAAAGAAGCAGTAAGAGTTAAGGCTAGTTATTTAATGGTAACTTGCCTTTGGGATAAGACATAGGTTAATGGAAGAATCCCTGGAAAACCATATTAGCTGGGAGCAAGTTTTCTGGCCCCTTGAAAGTGAGCCAGTCCTGCCAATACCAGTTCTAGGAATTTGGAGAAGTCATGTAAACGCGGAGCTTCAATTTTCCTCGTCTGTTCAAAAAAAAAAAAATTTTTTTTTTTTAACAAATCAGTTGTACAAAAGCATTGTACAAGTCATATCGGTCAGTTGGAATTTTAAACATGGGGTCTTTATATATAGATAGAGGCTGGTTATTTATCTGTAATTTTGTGCTCTTTCCCCACTAGTCTTTTTGAAGCTCCAGAGTCTTCTCTTACTCCCATGCTTGTGTACGTAGGGTTCTTTCCCCTTGAAAATGCTCCCTTCTTCTTCATCATCCTCCACCTCTATTTCCGTCTCCAACAGTTCCCAGTTTGGCCTCTTCCACTGGCAGCTTCTCAGGTAGCTTCAGGCACAGTGAGTTTCTGGCTGTTTTTTGTCCTCTTCTCTTACAGCCTGCAGGTGATATGCTCCTTGTCAGTTTGTCTTTCTGGTTCCTGCATGAATCAGCCTTGGGCTCCCGAAGGGCAGGGGCCTGCCTCCCACCCATGTTCACCTCCCAGGGCCTAGCTCAGTGCCTGGCATGGAGTGGGCCCCTTGGCTACCATTGGTTGGGTGCAAGGACCTTTTGCTGTGCCCCTGACCTAAGCTTTAGTGCATGCTGTGCTCACATTGGGGCTTTCCAGGTGCCCCAGTGATAAAGAAATCACCTGCCAATGCTGGAGATGCAGGTTTGATCGCTGGGCGGGGAAGATCCCCTGGAGGAGGCCATGACAACCCACTCCAGTATTCTTGCCTGGAGAAGCCAATGGATGGAGGAGCCTGGTGGGCTACAGTCCATGGGGTTGTAAAGAGTCAGACGCAACTAAGCACGCACACACTGTTTCGCACACGCTTAGGTCTCTTGTGGATGTGGTTAAGTGAAAAGAGCCACAGAAAACAGTACCTTAATGTGTCCATTGCAGAAGCAGTCTTGGGCTCTTGAAGGAGGTTCCATTCCCTGGCTGGAGACTAGGGTAGCCTGTTTTGCATAGGAACAGCCCTGAGTATGAGTTTTGCCTAGTGCTTAGGATTTTATTTTCTTAGACTTGGTTTGATGCAATGTTTACTTTCTTCTCTTTGCAGCCTGGTTGATGACCGTTGTGTTGTACAGCCAGAAACCGGGGACCTGAACAATCCACCCAAGAAATTCAGAGGTAAGTTGGGGACCATTCCAGGGTGGGTCCCTTGCCTCATTTGAAAATTCACGAAGTCTGTTGCTGTGTGTAGATATAGTTGTTTGTTTGTTTTTTTTTTAGTCAGTCATAGGTTTATTTGCCTACATATAGGTTTATTTGCCTACATGTTTTTAAGATGTATGAGGCCAGTTTCAGGCTTTCTGAACTCTTAAAAGGCATAAATAAGTTCAGTGTCAAGATCAGGAAGGCTTGTATTAGGACCTTCATTTTTTTTCACTTGAATACATGCTGGTAAGCACGAATTCAGTTTAAAGTCTTACACTTGTGTTCGAACAAGTAGGATTTATGGATTGAATCACAAGGAACATGTGGTATTTCAGCAGAACTTGCTGTTCCATTGGGAGTTTCGATGTACTTACATACTTCACCTCGGAGTGAGGAGTTTTTATTACACTTACCTTTTTGAGTTAAAAGGCATAGAGGGACAGTCTTCCTACTGGTGGCCTTGCACTGTTGGCTTTCTTTGTGGACCTCTTGTGTTTTATGTCTTCCACGGAAGGTAGATTAGTGTATTGCAGGAGGTGTCTAACATATAGTTGGTATCTTAAAATGAGGAACGTTTTGTTGTTATTTTTTGCTGCTGTTGTGGTTAGCGCTTCTCAGCTCTGGCTGCGTAGTAGAATTATCTGGTAGAGATATTAAATTACATGGCTGCCTAGGGCCCCTCTCCAGACCAGTTAAAGAATCTCTCAAGGTTGGGGGCTAGGCACTGGCATTTTTAGGGCAGTGATTTTTATTTACAGCCAGGGCTGAGAACCCAGCGGGTTAACTATTTGACTGATGGCCTCTGTCCCAGAGAGTTTCAACCTTGCTGTTTGCAGATTATATCTTTCAAGTTATGACTTCTTTTTGTTCTTATGTGATTTAGAAACTGTTTGCAGTTTTTGAATAAAATCTCCAGAAATTAGAATAAAATAGGCAGTTGTTCAGATGGAGAGAAGCTATTTGGAAGGTGTTCGGTGTTGCGCTGCATCCAGTTGGCGTGAGGCTGCCAGGAGCATGTTTTCACCTGGGGAGGGGGCTGGTGGGAGTCCGTTTAAAAAAAAAATCATTGGCATAAGCCTATACACCTCTGTTGCCTTTTTCTACTCAGTTCCTTCTCCATGTCACCTTCCAAAACAGAATCCTGAATGCAACAGAAAGATTTGATCCAATGATCATAATCCCATCACTCACTCATAGAATTAAGCCCTTCCTTCTGAATTACATAATGTGCTGCGGTTTTACCATTTAAAAGAGCCAAGCGTGAGGGACTCCATGCCAACACTGAGTGTGGCCACACTCATACTGTGCTGAGGGCTCTGCCAGCATTTTTAGCTGATGGGGGGGTCTGCTCTCCCTGGGAGGGGATTGAAGCCCTGGAAGGTGGAGGTTTAGTAGCTTGTCTGGAATCATAGAGTTGTTGATGGATGGAGTAGGAGCTGGGATTCTCAACTTGGGCTGAGAAATCACCCAGGGGATGTTCAAAAACACCCACTTTTGAGTTCCACCTCCAGAGATTCTCATTTAACAGGGTATTTGAGATATTTTGAAAATTCCCTGGTTTGAGTCTCCCATGCAGCCTAGGTTATAAACCACTGCTCTTAGGGCCTGAGCTATAAACTCATGGCTTTATTATGTAGCAGGAAGCTGGTCCACACAGTGCTTTTACAGTTGGGACTAAGTGGAAGGGATGTGGAGCCTATTGCTTGGGTCCAACATGAGCTCCTATCCTATTCTGCACCCGGGCTCTGGGAGCTGGGAAAGGAAGTTGAGAAAGATGTTAGCAAACTGTTTAGAGTTAACCAGTGGCTGTCTGAATATAAGTTTGCTGCTTCTGCTAAGTTGCTTCAGTTGTGTCTGACTCTGTGCAACACCATAGACGGCAGCCCACCAGGCTCCCCCATCCCTGGGATTCTCCAGGCAAGAACACTGGAGTGGGTTGCCATTTCCTTCTCCAAGGCATGAAAGTGAAGTCGCTCAATCATGTCCAACTCTTAGCGACCCCATAGACTGCAGCCTACCAGACTCCTCTGTCCATGGGATTTTCCAGGCAAGAGTACTGGAGTGGGGTGCCATTTAGAATATTGAAATAAACAAGATCACAGCCAGGGGAAGTCAGAAGAGATGTATGTTTTCCTGGCACTAGGATAAAAGTGCCTGGTGCTTAGATGTATATCTGGTGGCTGATTGAAAGAGATTTTTTTTGAGATAAAAGTGACAATTCCTGTAGAAGCTATTTGGAAAGAACCAAACTGGCAACCCACACCAGTATTCTTGCCTGGAGAATTCCATGGACAGAGGAGCCTCGCAGGCTACAGTCTTGGGGTCTCAAAGAGTCTGACATGACTGAGTGACTTTCACTTACTCACTCAAACTCTTTTATGGCCTGGCTTGGGTCCACCAGTGGTCACGTGACAGTGACTTGATTTGTTGACTGTCTTTCCCCATAAATTAAAAATAAAGTGTTCTAGGTTGTGAGGTTCTTTGTACTTGTCGGAAATCTGGTTCAAAACATGCTTTGCAGCAGGCTTGTGAATGTAGGTCATGGCTGCCTCAATTCCTCGTGGTGAGTGGGAGGCTGTCTGCACACAGGTGAGGGGCCCTGACCCATCTCCCGTTGCAACCACTGGAAGGTCTCTTGCACCCTGGAACCCGGGTGATGTTTTCCAAAAAAGCAGCCCTTCAATTGTGGTGTGGTTTGAAACATTTTTCTCTAAAACAGGGAGAAAGGTGTTTCTTCTGAAAGGGATTACTGCCTTTCCAAATACGGATCTGTTTTGAAGGTTGAAGTCATTTTGATGCTTAGAAATGGTGCATTGGGCAATTGGGTGGCATTTCTTGTCCATTTCCTTGCTGTGCCAATGCATCCTGAAATTTACCAGACACGTATGGAAAAGTGAGATGCTGGTGAGCGGCTGGTTAAAATGATGGAGTCTTTACCTTAGCCATCAGCCAAGCTACACATAGTCATTTGGGCTTGCTGTTGCTTCCTTCCCAAGTTATTTCCTGTATTGAGAACCATCATAACTTGTTCTTAAGTAAATGGAAACCAAAGGCCAATTGATGTAATACTCCCTGTGGCTTCTGACTTGGGGTTTTAATTCTGGGAGCTCCTCTTGAAATCTGCCAACCTAACAGTTAGTAACATAGGCTGGAGGATCGGGCTTCCAGGGTTCAAATCCAAATTCTGCTAATTCTTAGCTCTGTGACCCTGGACAAATGATGTAACCTCTGTGAACCTTGGTTTTCTCATCTGTGAAATGCACAATGATATTAGTCCCTTGCTCAAAAGGTTATTGTGAGGATTAAATGCGTGTTCCAAATTTAGTACTGATGGTCCTTAGTTAAGGGCTTGGGAAGCCTTAGTTACTCCTGTCTTTTCATTCCCAGTTCTCAGTACAGAGCCTGATCCTCATAGGTGGTGGCAGAAGGGACAGAAACTGTATGTGAATAATGATATGAGAATAATTATAGATGGTTCCTCTTTTTGTCTTTAAATGCTTTGTGGGTAGCAGTGTGTACCCGGACCACATGGGCTTGGATTCGAGGCTCAGTGTTCCCGTATACAAGCTGAGTGACCCTGATAGATTACTTAAATCTCTGAGCTTATTTCTTTTCTTATGAAATGGAGGGAAAATAATTCCTTCCTCATAAAGATATAGGGAGGAAGGTAACATGGCTAAGGAGCCAAACAGAGTACTTGGGTACACGAGGCTTGCTCAAGTGACTGGAAGCTGTTATTTTTTCACGGTAGATGCTGATGAGTTAAACTGTTGAACACACTTGCTTCTTTCTGATGAGTAAAAGTACACTTCCAAGTGAATTGCTTTCTTTGCGATTCCTTTGACTGTATCTCCTGCCCCTGATGTTGTTGTGGGTAGGAAGAAGAGATTGGCTGCAGTTCTGTTTCATGGAAGCCAAGGCATTTTCATTATCTGAATGAATTTTGGACCATATCCTTGTCCTCTCGGTGATGAGAGCTGAGGTGTAGAATCATTCAATTACTTTAGTCCTTTTGTTAATGTGATACCATTTTAAAGCGCCCATGTCAGTAGAAGGTAAGGTAGAATCTCTTTTCTTCCTCATGGGTGTCATTTTGCCTGTAGTTTGAAAATAGAGAAGGCAAACATCAGATTGAAACTGGGAATAGAAACTTTGTGGTTAGTGATTTCCTTTCTCTGGATTGTCTTTTCCTTTTCATTCCCACCCATCCCTTCCCTGTCCTAAATACACTGGCATATTCTACAAGGAGAAGATGGAAGCTAAAAACCATTGTCCATTTCCATCCTAGAAGGTCTGCTGTTTTAAGTTGAACCTCCAGTGTTGCTGGAGTAGAAGTAACTGGGGCTTCTGGGAAACAAGATCAGCTTTGGTGATAATGATGACATTTATTGTGTGATCCCTTTTTTCAGATCGGGGAAATTGTCCAGTTCTTGCCCTCAAAACTTGATCTTCTCCATTTAGGTCAAGAGGCTACCTTTGACCTCACATTCTTGATCTTGTACGGATACTACACTATCAGTGTTCCCAAGGTGTGAGAGAGTTTTAATCTTGTAGTTAAACCTTTAGTTTTAGAAGAGAAGCTGTTTAGAATGGTAGCTCAGAATTAAAGCTGTGGGGAGGAGCTTGGGCAGGGAAAGGTGAGGAGAAAGGAAGCATTCTGATATCTTTGGTGGTTCATGGGAACTGGGGACGAGCCCAGAGATCAGGCTGAAAGTGTGCACATTCTAGATCAGCATCTCCTTGTCCTCTGTGTTTCCTCTTTCCTAATCGAACTTGTTTTCAAGTGCAGTAAGCCACTCTGTTAACCTACTGTGAAAATGAGTCAAGCATTAAGGTCCTTCTCTGTTCTAGCTGCTGGCTTTGATGAAGAGAGGTGAGATGACTTGAATACAGTCTCCCTGGCTTTCAAGAGTCTTTACAAGTGTCGCAGAGAAATAGACCCACATTACAAATAACAGTACTGACTACTAGGGGCTTCCCAGGTGATGCATTGGTGAGGAATCCACCTGCCAATGCAGGAGATGCAAGAGACATGGTTTGATTCCTTGGGTTGGGAGAATCCCCTAGAGAAGGAAATGAGAACCCATTCCAGTGTTCTTGCTTGGAAAATCCCATGGACAGAGGAGCCTGGTGGGCTGCAGTCCCTGGGCTCACCGAGAGTCGGACATGACTGAGTATACATGTCACGTTAACACTGATAGAGCGTTTACATTGTGCATTACATTGATAGAGCATTTACAGTTACATTGTGCAAGGCACAATGTGGATTGTGGATTCTCTCTTTTAGCCTTTGTAACCTTCCTGTGAGGCACAGATATTGGTGTTCCCATTATATAGATGAGGAAATGGAAGCCCTGAGAAACATGGTCAGTTAAATATCCCTTCTTAGAGTGGTTGCTATTCATTCCACAGACATTTATTGAATGCTTCCTATGCACCAGCCGTTCATACTCCAGGGAAGAAAGATACATTCTCAAGGAAGTCAGTGCCAGTTCACAGTTAAAATCTTTAAGAAACATGATGAGAGTGATTTGTTGTCCACATGACAGCTGTTTGTAAGGGAACAGAGGCCCAGCTGGTGAAATATCCTTCTATCAAGTATGAAAGTCACCCTTGTTATCTAGTAGTTCACTGGGGCAAAGTAGATAATGCCATTTGATGTGCATTCTCTCCTGAGCTTCGCAACACCTCCTCAGCCCAGGGTGTGTCTGTTTTATGCCTTGATGCCTTTTGGGACCTGGCCCAGCATCGCATGGCTTGTGAGTGTCAGAGTCAGACCAGAACTCCCTTGCAAAGGCCTGAACCCAGTGCTTTGCTCTTACTCTCCTCGCTGGAACCTTCCCAAAGCATGAGGGTTCCTTCAAGCATGGTCCTGTTACCTGCCATCTCTAAATGAGAATAGACTAGGTTATTACTTCTCTGCTGTCTATCCAAGCTTATGAATGAGGAAGATAGAAGGCTTGGACCCTTTGACTTAATGCATTTTTAACTTTTTACCTGTCAGTGGGGCAAGCTGTGGGGTATGCAATCTGTGACCTGCATCATTCTTTGAATTCTATTTGTAGTGCAAATGAGCGTCTGTCTCCTGAGTGAAATGTTGGCTGAAGACTCTTGATAGCTCAGTATGTGTTCACTTTAAAACTATGAGAGCGTAGGAATCATGGTCTCAGATGATACTGGGATGAAGAAGAGTGTGTTGGTTGGCTCTGGTAAACCACTCTGGATCACAGCATGGCTGTTAACTTCAGGATCAGACTTCTGGTCTTTTCATTTTCACTGGACTCTTCTGTAGTCCCAGAACGCTTGTACTGTCAGCCTACCTTTTAGAGGGCTTATGGATTTATTTATCTATTTTTGGCTGTGCTGGGTCTTCATTGCGGCCTAGGCTTTTCTCCAGTTACAGAGTAACAGGGGCCACTTCTCTAGTTGCAACGCATGGGCTTCTCATTTCAGTGGCTTCTCTTGTTGCGGAGCATGGGCTGTAGGGCACATGGGCTTCAGCAGTTGTGGCTCGTGGGCTTCAGAGTACAGGCTCAGCACAGGCTTAGTTGCTCCAGGACATGTGGAATCTTCCCGGACCAGAAATTGAATTCATGTCTCCTCCATTGGCAGGCAGATTCTTTATCACTGATCCACCAGGGAAGCCCCTCCCTCCTAGCAGCTTTGAAGGGGGGGCCTCAAATAAGAATGGCATTTTTCATGATCAAGTGATGAGAAGTATTTGCATACCAGCAACTACTTATCTGATAATAATCTGACCCGAGATTTAGTCCGAGGTGGGGAGCGGCTCTTGTAGGAAAGATGTAGGAAAACCACTAGCACTGGAGTAAAGAGCCCACCTAACCTGAGAGCTAGCATCTGGCCCAGGCTCTGCCACCAACCACTGTGACACCGTGGGGGAAATCACTGCATTTTCTCCAGGCTTCAGTTTTCCCATCTGTTCAGTGGGCTTTAGCTTGAAGCCGTGATCAGCACCAGAAGCAGGCTGGTTACCATTTCACAAGGCAGCGCTGGTGTCCAGGAGCCTTGTGCTGTCCAGAAGTAGGTTTCTGTTTCTTTGGGATTATACGTCTTCTTTGTCAAGATAAGACAAGTGGATGGAAACAGCCAAGTCTTATTTTAAGGCCAGGTGGGGACATGGCCAGGATCTTGGGTCACATGGTCACCTGGACTAGAGTGGTGGTAACAAACTGCACTCAACTTTCTTTCACACCCGCTGTCCTTTGCTGCCCCTTGTCTGATTGTTGCTAAGCAACATTATTTCTGCCTTCCCCGCCCCCCTTTTCTTTTGACAAGGCCTTGAAGGCATGAGCTGGTATCTTACTTAGTTTTTAAATACCCACGTGCCAAGGGGAGGGCCGCCCTTAAATTTTGTTTGTTCTTTTGATTGTAATTCATGATGGGCCTTTTGCAGTGGGACTCTGTTTCTGCCTGTCGTGTTAAATAAGGCAGAGAAATCGGTCTATTTAAGGTGCTTGTCAAGTATATGCCTTGAGGCACATTCAAGGTTTTGTGTGTGCGCACAGCTGCTTTGTGGGAAAAGTCTCTGGCAGCTTATGCTGTATTCACAAAATCAACTCAAATTTAATAAAAAGATTAGTAGGTTTTTTTATAATCTTCATTTCAGATTTACCCGCTTATCCCAATCTTGCACCAACAGACTCCATCTAAAGGGAACAACACTGTAATTTAAATCAATTCCCCGGGCAACATAGAAGGCTCCCAGCATGTCACACAGTCACTGGTGTGATGCCTGCCACTTGATTATACCAGAGTCCCACACACTGCATGTGGCCCTTGCTGGATTCCTGCCTACTTGCTCAAAGCTTTGAGATGCTTGTCTGAAGGTGGTGGGTATCCTGCGCATGGGCATAGGAAAGCTTTTTGCTCCATTGCCTTGGATGGCTTTGTTTTTGAATAGCTGAGTCACCCCTGGAAAGTAGACCTTAGACCCCTGTTGTATATTCGTTGACTCACAATAATCTATTTGCTAATGGAGAGCACATTTCAGCTCTGCATGCATAGAGTGCTTCCAGAGTAAGGGATCTGTTTTCTTTGTCATCTAATTGAATCTCGGGTCTGCTGTTGTGGCTTCCTCCATTGAGGGCAAAATTAAAGTGGACAGAGAGCACGTGTAATTGGGTCATGTTTTCATACTGCTCTACAGTTCTCCTGAAAGCACAACCTAGTGGTTGATGAAGGACTTTCTTTTGGCAAAGGCTTCTATAATCCTGTCTTCAGAGCATTGATGAAGATGTGCAGTGAATCACTTGAGTTTCTGGTAACATTTTCCCTTCCTTTTTTTTTTTTTTTGACATTTGAGGAAATGAGGGAGATTTAGGAAGTCTCCTGGGGTCAAAAAAGCAATTCCATGTCAAAATTGGGATTGGGACACACCTTGGATCTCCTCCCACAGTATCTTTTTTGTTCTGTCATCTCGTGTAAATAATGATAATCTAGTTTCCATAAGTGCAAATAATAGTGAATACCATGTATTGATATAGTGATTACATACATTAACGAAATTTTATCTATTTAATTTTGATAGTTTCCTTTACTTTCGTTATTTAGCCCTTATCACAACCCCGTAAGGCAGCTACAGAGCAATGAAGTCTTCCCCTCCTTTTATAGATGAAGAACTGATATACAATAGGTTGAGTGGTGGTCCAAGTTACATAGCGCAAAGTGGCAGAGCCAGGATTTGAACCCAGACAATGTGACATCAGAAACCTTCTTTTCAATACCTACTCCAAACTATCTTTAGAAGGAGATGGGCCTTCGAGTTTTCCTTTGCAAAATTACTGAATTCCTTCTTAATTGGTTTCTTCCTCTTTGTTGTTCACTCAGTCATGTCCAACTCTTTACGCCCCCATGGACTGCAGTATGCCAGGCCTCTCTGTCCTTCACTGCCTCCTAGAGTTTGCTCAAATTCCCCTCCATTGAGTCGGTGATGCCGTCTAACCTTCTTATCCTCTGCCATCCTCCTCTCCTTCTTGACTAAAGCATTTCCCAGCGTCAGAGTCTTTTCCAGTGAGTCAGCTACTACCAACTCGACTTGTTCTTCCTCTACTACCCTGAAACATGACATTCTGAGATGTGCTACCCAGGAGCAAATGTCTGCGTACGAGAGGTACATGCTAACTGCCTACTTAACAGTCTTCAGCATAGTGTTTATCACAGCTGTCTTCTGTTTTTGTCTCTGCAGCTAGATTTTGGAGCACCTGGAGGGACCAAATCTTTTGCCCTGCCCTCCTGGCCCAGTGCCCAGCATAATGCTGGTCTTTAGTTAAAAGCTGGTTGAAAAGAATTTCATGCTTGTTCTAAAATGGTTTTCACTGTTCCAAACTCTTGCAGTGTTTTTGCTGAGGACATTTTAGGTTAGCTGAAGGCTGATTTTTTTTTTTTTTTTTAACAAGGATGCCTGATGCCGTCCTATCTCTCCCCAAACTACCTGAGTCCAGAAAGCTTTCTGAAAACAGATTTCTTATAGTTGACTTGTCTTCTCCCAGGAATGTGGACTGACTTCATCCTCTGAGGGTATCTTCTCCTTGATGCCTGCCCCCTGCCCCCACCCTGTGTTGGATCTTTTTTCTCTCTTGTGCCTATAGTTTTGAGATTACCTGACTTCATTCAATACATGATCATGAAAAACAATAATTCCCTTCCTTCTCTGTGCTTGGCCTTCTGGCAGAGTCATGGTATGCCTTTGCTCTTAACTGTTGGAGCATCCCTGTGGTGTGGTGGTGTATCATCCCCATTTTACACTGGGTACCCTGAGCCCAGAGAGTGTTAGTAACTAATCTGGACTAAGCTGGGATTTGAACCCATACCTGGAGGGTTCTTGACAGTATCTCTACTCAACCACTTGAGTGAATTAATAGAGTTGTGCTTCTCCAGAAATGTCTGGGGCCTCTTAGCACCTCGTGGGGTTCTACATTTAAGTCATACTGCTCCGTGGGGATAAATCTCAAGGAGCAATAACCAGGAGACTAGGATAGGTCTCGAAGCGACGATGTTCGTGCTGAACTGCGAAAGACGGGAGAGACCGTGAGGCATTGTAGACTAGTTGGGTGACAATATTTCTCACCTAAGTTGCTGCCGTGGCCTCCTTGCTGGTTTCTGCACTGGCCTCTTGATCCTTTGTGTCTGAGCGTGGAGCCCGTCCCATCTGTTCCCCATGGCCAGAGGAATCCGTACAGGTCTCATGATGTTACCTGGTTGCGTGGCACCCTCAGTGGTTCCCCACTTGTGCTTAGGATAAAGGACATGCTTTCAGGGTCCACAGGGTCCTGCATGAGTCACCCCACTTACCTCCCAGCCTCACCTGCAGTCCCCACTCCACGATCTCTGCTCCAGCCACACTGAGTCATTTCGTCCTGGCTGTCGGGGAACTTGCTCTGCACTCTGGGCGTTTCTTGTCCTTTATCTTCTCTCTGAAATGATCTCCCCATCTCCATCATGCCTCTTGGGACCCCTCATCGTCCGCAGCCCCTGGAGCCGGACTGCTTGGGTTTGACCCTCATCTCTGGTTTTGCTGGTCATGTCACCTTCAGCCTCTCAGTCTCTCCATTTTCTCATCTGGAAAATGGTAAGATTATTGTATGTGCCTCACGGTGTTTTGATGAGAACCAAAAGAGCCTGTCCATGTGAAACACTTCAGGAGTACGTGGCCCATATTAAATGCTCTAAACAGTTGGCTGTCATGGCTGGGTTTTGCCTTTGCTCTTACCCACCCCATTCATTGTGAGCTCAGATACCATGCCTGTCTCCTCTAAGGCTTTGCACAGGCAGGCTCTTCCATATTTGTAGAATGAATGAGGAAAAGAATGTGCATCCAGGGATCTTGGTAAAACTCAGGTTCTAATTCAGTAGGTCTGGGTGAAGCCTGAGATTCTGCATTTCTGACAAGCTGCTGTGCTGATGCAAGGCCCTAAGGGACAACAGCCAGTTGTCTTCTCTCGCTTTAAGGCTGTCATGTGGATGAGGGATGTTCAAAGCCCTTAACAACAGAGAATTAAGGCCAGCAGAGTCCAGTGACCAGAGGCAGAGTTTCAGATTTTAGGAACATGCTTCCGACTGTCATCAGTGCTGAGCGATTGCTCAAGGAAGAGGCCCGCTTCAAAGGACGGGTTTCCCCTCATTCACAGGAGACTAAGCATTTGTCAGAGATGTTGGAGACAGTTTCTACCATGGGACAGAGGTTAGGTAGATGATCCCATCTGTCTGTGTTTTCCCATCGAAGGACCCAGCTGTTTCTTCTCTTTCTGCTTCCCGTGGAAGCACTGTGTTTGGGGACATTGGGTCAGCAAACAGCTGGGGAGAGTACAGACATACTGTCCAAGTGAGAAGCTCTCAGAGAACTGTGTTCATTTCATTTTGTTGAAGACCATTGGTCATAGTGGAAAGATGGGATTATTGAATATTTGAAAAGGTGAGCAAATATAAAGAAACTTACCTATCTGAATCAAAATAATCCCTAATCTGGTGTAAATGAATAGGTAAGATGTATTGGGGGGGGGGGCAGTGGGTGACTGTATGCTTAAGAAGTTCTGGCTCTGGGGTCAGACTTGGGTTCAGGTCCCTCTGCCCCACCTGTCATGAGCTGTGTGACCATGGGCACATCACTTAACCTCACTATACCTTAGTTTCTCTCACTGGTAACTATGGTTCATAATAGTACGGAACTGATGGCATTATTTTAGGGTGAGGTGAGTCATGTAGGGAACACAGTTGGCCGCCTGCCTTGCACGACCTAAGCACCTAGTAGCTGAGTAGCTGGTGTGGCTAAATTTGCAATTGCCAACTTTCAGAACATCTCTTAGGAAGATCAAACACTGCCCTTCAGACGTTGATATATCTCTAAAAAAGCTTCAGGATGTGGACTGTTCAGAGGTATCCACTGCCAGACACACTTTAACCTTTTTGAATTTCTTATACTTTATTGAGCGAGCTTATGATCAAGAGGAGCTCGAGAGCTGTAGCCTTTTGAAAAGGAGCCATCAGGCCCGTCTCTGCTTGCACAAGCCTCGATCGCAGCCTCAGTTACTGATGGGGCCTTTGCTGGAGATGGCAGACCCATCTTGTGTATAAAATTACAGACCCAACCAAGAGAGGAAGTTGTGTTTATCTTCATGCAAGCAGCAGGCATTCCGGCCACTCTTGACAGACAGGAGGCAGATATTGCCAATCTGCTCTTTTCCTGAAACTACCCACCCTGCTGTGTGTTCTTTGTGAGTTTAGAGGGGTGCCTGCCACTTGGCCTGCTGGGAGACATTCTCTACCTGGCTGTGAGCACAGTTGAGCTCCCTGGAGAAAGGATGTCCAATGGTTACTTTCTCGGTACTATTGGTCGAGGAAGGGGCCAGCGTGGCTCCCACAGAAGGCAGAAATTGTGCTTGTGTCCTCTGATTTGGGGAGCAAAGTGGAGAGTGGCCACAGGTGTGGGGAGAAGAATATGTCCCTTCAAAGAGTCCCATGTTTATGCCCCTGACAAAGCCATAGCTGGAGGTCAGTGCAGAAAAACTCCAAGAAGAGCAGTTGTAATAATTGAGAAAATAAGTTGGGCAATTATTTCTCTTATTGACATTTAGAAGTTCTTTCTTTTTTTTCTTTTTTTTTTTTTTTGGTCTGGTATTTTTCTGGGTACATTTGAGTTCCAATTTGGGTGCTTCTGAAATGTCTGAATATTTTGTGCTGCTAAAATTACATGTGTCTAAAAATGTTATCAGCGATTACACTTATGTATAAGCTCACTTGGACTTCTGCTAGCAAGTTTCGGAGACTGAGGTCACCGCTCCCCATAGCCATTCTCAGAAACATGGCATTTTCAGGTAAAGGTAAAAAACAGAATAATCCAGCCTAGTTTAGCCATCAAGTAAGAGGCCTGCTCTTGAGAACTTTGCTTCTGTCTTGTCGACAAAGAATACTGGGGTTTTGTTGCCATAGTTTCAGTGAAAAATTTGACCTTAGCTACAATAACATACAGTTAGAAAGAACTAGCTAATCGGTTTTCTAAAATTAGTGTTCTCTAGTACATAAACCAGTAAGAACAGAGTATTTAATTAAATATTACACAAGAATATAAAAGCCCAGGGGAATGCAGTCACTTGATTGGGGCAGAGAGAGGAAGGAAGCCCATAATCGACCTTTACTGGTCTCTTGCAAGCTAGAAGAACTTTTTTTCTTTTTAATGGTAGCATTGACTATTTTCAGATCTGTCAGGAATGAATATATAAAGCTGAGAGAATGAAGCAGAACATTCAACATTATTTCCAGTTGTCCCTTGCGGGGTGCAGACTCGCAAGGCAAGAGCTGAAAAGGATGTTGGGCCATTATTCTCTCAAGGACACTTGGTGGTCTCATAGTCAGCTTGGAAAGGAGAGGCATGTCGAAGTTTATTTACTGTCTGAAATCTTAGCCACTAGGTTCTAGACTTTAGTTCCTTTGAGTGCTGAGTGTGTGATTAGGGGACCAACACCCTTTGTTCCCTCTACCCCACAATTAGTTAGGCTTTGAGTGCTGATTGCTGCTGCTGCTAAGTCACTTCAGTCATGTCCGACTCTGTGCAACCCCATCAATGGCAGCCCACCAGGCTCCCCCATCCCTGGGATTCTCCAGGCAAGAGCACGAGTGGGGTGCCATTGCCTTCTCCGTGAGTGCTGATTGAGCACCCCCAGAATGATCTGTATGTAGATTATGCAAAATTTGGCATTTCTCGTCACCCACCTATTAAGACCCCCTGCCTTAGCTGGTCTTTTGGTGATGGCTGAAAATGTTACTGATATTGTGTCAATCCAGAAAACTGTGTTAATATTTCTGGAGTGAAGTAGGTTTCAGGCTCTGTAGTTTCAGGACATTTATTCAGATGTCCTGGGGCATCCCTGTAAAGTGGTAAAGAATCTACTCAGTGGTGAAGAATCCGCTGGCCAGTGCAGGAGATACGGGTTTGATCCCTGGGTCAGGAAGATTCCCTGGAGAAGGAAATGGCAAGCCACACCAGTTTTCTTCTCTGGAAAATCCCATGGACTGAGAACCCTGGAGGGCTACAGTCCAAGGAATCGAAAAAGAGTCAGACACGACTTAGTGACTAAATGACAGCAGTAACATTTAGATCCCTAGTTGACATTCTTGTCTAATTTTTCCACTGCCTGCTGTGGATACTGCAGAGGTGCAATTGAGTTCCTCTCTTTGCCAGGTTTATTACTGGTTGAAAACATGGTTCAGGGTTTTCTGGAACTTCCATTGTTGCATCTTCTTATCAATAACATTGTGATGATTGTTCTCTATTAGTTTCATTTTTATGATTTCAGCCTTTTCTACTTGAAAAAAAAATCCTGTCATAGAATTTGAAGTGTAGGGCATATTTAGGGGGCTATTAAATATGAACTGTTTCCATTTGATTTTTTTTCACCATTTTGCATGTTTCTGTATTGGTGTCTTAACTATTACAATGGAAAATATGTCCTTGGCAAGACTCAGAAATGTAGTCTCAAAGGTCATTGGATTGTGCAAGCTTCTTGACTATTTACGAGGTCATCTACCTGAACAAAAGAAATGGTCCATGCCCTTAAGGAATTTGCAATCTTAGGAGAGATGAGTGAGGAATACTTTAGGGATTATTCTTGGAGAATGTTGAATCCTAGATATGGTTTTTATTCCCGTGATGTTCATTGTTTCCATCAGATCAGTATGCCCGCAGCATTTGAATTCATCTTAATAATAGCTTAAGAAAAATTGCAGTTAGAGAGCTTTCTGAAAAGTGACAGCATAGGTTTTAAAGTACTTCCAACTGACCTAGCTTTCACTGTCCATGTGTTCTCAGGCCTTGGCGTTAATGCGGATAACTGAATTGATTATAGTTAGCAAATGCCATTGAAGAGGTTGAGTGTCTGTTCGGCTGGTGGAATGGTGAACTAGTTAGGACTCTTGGTTGTGAATAATATAGCCAGCTTGAATTATCTCAACATAAAGGGACTTCCCAGGCGGCATTAGTGGTAAAGAACCTGCCTGCCAATTGCAGGAGACAGAAGAGTCCTGGGTAGGGAAGATCCCTTGGAGAAGGAAATGGCAGCCCATTCCAGTATTCTTGCCTGGGAAATCCCAGTGACACGGGAGCATGGTGGGCTACAGTCCATGGGGTCGCAAAGAGTCGGACGCAACTTATCCACTAGACAACTAAACAAAGGGACTTTTTACTGGCTCAGATAGCTCCTTCATTGCATGAAGAGCAGGGGTGCAGGGGGCTCAGGATTAGCCCCATTCAGGCACTGAGCACCTCCAGCAGCCTGCTCCTTGGCTCTGCTCTCTCTGCACATCAGTTACTTTGTGCTCTCCCTTGTCCTCATCTAGTTTTGGTGTCAGGATTGTACTGTGCTACTATAACACCTTGTGCAGTGTTCCCTGGAACTGTTTATCAATTCTTTGGGAGAGTTTGTGTAGCATTGGAATTACCTCTTCCTGGAAACTATAAAAATCTTTATGTTTTCTTTATGGCAAGATAAACAACTTACCAGTAGACCATTTCTTTATGTCCCTAAAGGGCTGTTTCTCCTTGGATCAGTTTTACAAGTTGTCTGTTTCTAAGAACGTAGACATGCCCTCTCAATTTTCAAACCTGTAATATCCTTTTATTATCTTGTTCATCTCAGAAGTGTCTGGTTTGGTCCCTGTGGTAGGTTTAACCATCTCCCTCTCTCTTGTAATGTCCACTTTGTAATCCCCAGAACCTGTGAATATATTACCTTATTTGGTAAACGGAACTTCACAGACATGATTACATTAAGGATCTTGAGATGGGAAGATTATCCTGATGTAATCACAAGGGTCCTTATAGGAGGGGAGCAGGGGGTTGGGGTGAGTAGTAGATGATGTGAGCATGGAGTCAACAGGAGCTTGACTATGAGCCAGGGAGTGCAGGAAGCTGGAAAAGGCAAGGACATGGATTCTCCCTTGAAGTCTCCGGAAGGGATGCAGCCCTGCTGATGGTTTACTTTTATTTTTTTTTTATGTTTATAATTTATTTTTTAATGGAAGGATAATTGCTTTACTGAATTTTGTTGTTTTCTGTCAAATCTCAACATGACTCAGTCATAGATATACATATGTCTCCTCCCTCTTGAGCTCCCTCCCGTCTCCTTCCCTGTCGCACGCTTTTAGGTTGATACAGAGCCCCTGTTTGAGTTCCCTGAGTCATAGAGCAAATTCCCATTTGCTGTCTGTTTTAGATATGGTAATGTAAATTTCCATGTTACTGTCTCCATACATCTCACCCACTCCTCCCCTCTCCCCATTTCCATAAGTTTGTTCGCTATGTCTGTTTACTTTTAAGTTTCGTGATATTGAGAGCATTAGATGTGTGTTACTCTTAAGCAACTAAATTTTGGTAGTTTGTTACAGTATCAACAGGATTACTATAATATTCCAATATTATATATTTGTTTGCTCTCTTTTCTGGATAAGTATGAGCATGTTTGGGCTTCCCTCATAGCTCAGTTGGCAAAGAATCTGCTTGCAATGCAGGAGGCCCGGGTTCGATCCCTGGGTCAGGAAGATCCCCTGGAGAAGGAAATGCAATCCACTCCAGTATTCTTGCCTGAAAAACCCCATGTGCCGAGGAGCCTGGGAGGCTATAGTCCATGGGGTCACAAGAGTTGGACATGACTTAGCGACTACACCACCACCATGGGCATGTTTTACTGTTGTGTCAGTCATCAAAAGGGCGTCCCTGGTGGCTCAGATGGTGACGAGTCAGCCTGCAATTCAGGAGACCTGGGTTTGATCCCTGAGTTGGGCAGATCCCCTGGAGAAGGGAATGGCAACCCACTCCAGTAGTCTTGCCTGGGAAATCCCATGGACGGAGGAACCTGTCAGGCTCCAATCCATGGGGTCCAAAGAGTTGGACACGACTGAGTGACTAACAACTTGCGCTTTCTTAGTCATCAAAAAAAAAAACACCAAAAAACAAAGTTTGGCCTTACTGATTCTAAAATGGGTTGGCCTTGAAGTTCATTCATTTCTGTCCCTTATTATTGTCTTCTTTCTACCGTCTTTGGATTTATTCTGCCCTTCCCTTACTGCTCTCTTTTTAAAAAATTTATTTTAATTGAATAATTACAATATTGTGATTTTTTTTTTTTTTTTTTGCCATACATCAACATGAATTGGCCACAGGTATACATGTGTCCCCTGCTTCCCACTTCCCTCCCTACCCTGTCCCTCTGGGTTGTCCCATAGCATTGACTTGGGGTGCCCTGCTTCCCTTTACTACTCTCTTAGGTTGGATAAGTAACTCC
Organism: Budorcas taxicolor; assembly: GCF_023091745.1. Classification (NCBI taxonomy): domain Eukaryota; kingdom Metazoa; phylum Chordata; class Mammalia; order Artiodactyla; family Bovidae; genus Budorcas; species Budorcas taxicolor. Next base: position 38,747,436 of record NC_068910.1, read on the forward strand.
AAATCTCGAGCCCTTCTCACATTGTAATTCAAGATCTAAAGCTGTAAATTTCCTTTAAGATTATTTTAGCTGTATCCTACATGTTTTGATATGTAGCATTTTTTATTTTTATTGAATTTGAAATACTTTCTTGTATCTACTATCATTTCTTACATCTATGAGTTGTTTAGAAGTATTTCACATTTTCAGTTGTATGGGGGATTTCTAGTTCTGTCTGTTTAGAAAAATGTTTTATGACTTAGTTGTAGGTTGGTCAGACAATATGATCTGTATGCTATCAGTTCTTTAAAACTGGAGAGCCTTGCTTTATGGCTTAGCTTGTGACCTATTTTTATGCTTATTCCAGTGTGCTGGAAAGAATATGCTTTTTCCAGCCTAGAGTGCAATATCTATTATATGAATTCATTAGTTTTTTGGTTTTTTTTTTGATTGTTGCTTTTTGTCTGTTGCATCTTTTAAGACAGTTGTTAAAATGTCCCACTGTTAATTTTCTGGGGTTATAGAACTATTCTGCATCCTATTTATGTTGGTGATTATATAATATATGTATGTGTTGAAACTTGTAGAACTATATACCGAAAAAATGAATTTTACTGCATGTAAAAATTTCGAAAGGTTTAAAAATTGCCCACTATTACCATGGATTTGTAATTTTGCATTGTATTGTAATTTTTAAGTTCTTTTGGCAAGATTTTTTGGTTTTTAGTTTAGTGACATTATGTCAGTAAAGGCTAACACTTGTAAAATTGTTATAGCTTCCTGGTGAGCTAAGTGTTTTATCATTACACAGGGAACATTTTTATCTGTTTTATGTCATGAGGTCTGTTGTTGTCTGTTACTAATAAACCCACACCAGAGTTGTTTTAGTTAGTATTTATTTGGTATAACATTTTAAATTATATCATTATGCTTTGGAGATGTCTCTCATAAGCTTCACATAACTGGATTTTTAAAACTATTCTGATTATCTTTGTCTATTAATTAGAATGTTTAGTCCATATACATTTGTTGTAATTACTGATGGTTTTGGATTTACAAACTTAGTTTTTGTTTTTCTTTCTTACCTCATTTTCTTTCCCCTCTCTTGCCTTCTCTAAATTTCATGGAAGGCTTTTTATGTTGTTGTCCATTCCATTTTTTCCCCTTCTACCAGGTTGAGGGTTATACTTTGTTTATTGTAGCAGTTACTCAAGATAGTTCAATGTATGTATCTAATTAAGCCTAATGTTAATAACTATTGCTATTTTCTGCTACAAGACAATGACCTTAAATTTTAGAACATTTTGATTTCCATCACCCTCTCTGAGTATGCTCTTTCTAGTACCTTATATTTTATGTAAGCTTGCATATGAGATATGTTTTTTTATATTGACTTATAATATGTCCTTTTCACATGGACTTATATTTTAGAATTCATCAAACTGTATATCTGGGGTAATTGTCTCTCTACTTCAGAAACATTCTATAGAATTTAGAGTGTTTGTTAATGGTAAAATCTCTTATTTTCTTTGAATATACTCATTTTTTGTTTGTTTGTCTGAAAACTTTGCTTTTATTCTCAAGTGATAGTTTTTCTTGGTATAAAACTGTAAGTGGGTGAGTACTTTGTCTTAGCATTGTTCTTTTTTTGAAGAGGGTTCCATTTTTACTGTTAAAAGCAATTGGCAGAAACTTAGAATTTTTCTCTCTGACTTTAGGATCTGTTCTGTCTTTGCTTTTTGAAGTTTTTTATTGGTTTGATTCCAGGTGTTGATTTTTTTTATCCTGCATAATACTTGTTAGATTCCTAGATTGAGGCTATTTTTTTATAATAATCATTGAAAATTTGAGCCATTATCTATTGGAATACTTGCTTTCCCACTGTCTGTTGTCTTTTGGAACTTTAGTTGGATTATGTTTCTTAATCTCTTCATCTTTCCATCTTTGCTTTCTAGCTTGTACTCTGAATGGTTTCTTTCTGCTCTATCTTTGCTAATTCTGTTTTATTCTAATCTGGTTTCAGTTCTGTCAATATTTTTCATTTCTGAAAGCTCTCTTTGTATCCTCTAAAAATGTTTAATCATTCCTTCGTATTCTGCCATGCTTTCCAGCCTCTATTTTACATCTGTTGCATAAAAGACAGAATAGGTTGTTTTGTAAAGACAATGCTAAATTTTAAAAATAATTTTATTTAATTTATTTGTTTCTTTTTGGCTGTGCTGGGTGTTTGTTGCTGCACAGGCTCCCCCCCCCCCCCCCCCCCCCCAGTTGCAGAGAACAGAGTCTATAGCAGCAGTGTGTATGCTTCTCTTCGGGATGGCTTGTTGCAGAGCATGGTCTCCAGGGTGGGTGGACTTCAGTAGTTGCAGTGTGTGGGCTCAGTAACCGTAGCTCCTGGGCTCTGTAGCACAGGCTCAGTAGTTGTGGCACATGGGCTTAGTTGCTCTGTGGCACATGGGATCCTTCCAGATCAGGGATCCAACCCATGTTCCTTGCATTGGCAAGCAGATTCTCTACCACTGAGCCAACAAGGAAGCCCAAATCATAGTTTTAAAATATTCTGTCTAAAAATTGTAAGAGGTGAATTCTCTACAAGTCTTAATCTATTTTCCATAGAGGCTGGTTGTAAAACTGATATCTTATTTCCCTGTATGTTTTGTGATTTTGACTATTGCTTCTGTTTCTTCCTCAGCATCCCAAGTTTCATCTCATTGGTCAGTACTGGGTTCTATACTATTTCTAGCTGCAAGGAATTTGGGGGAAGCAGCCAGGGAAAGAGATGTTAGAAATAGCTAGGGTAGACAACAAGACTTCTATAATGTGATATGCTGATTGCAACAGAGGGCTCCACATGGTTTTCCTTTATCTGATTTGTAGTGTTTTCAGTGGTTAAAGAATACTGACTTTTGTCAAGAGTAAATACTTCAATGTATCTGTGTGTAAGAACAAAGTTTTTTCCCAGTTGAAGTTAACCTTGTATAGCCATCTTAAATGGAAGCAGGCAACCAAGTGTGTTCACCAGATGCCAGTATCCACCTTTAATACTGTGGTTATTAATGAGAACAGATAACTTAATGAGTGATAGCCATTTGATTTTTTTATTTGTTGGCTGCCATATGAGAGGTATGCCCCAAGTGAATTTTTTTTTTTCTTTTTGTTCATAATTCCTTTGTTTGGCCAAGTGAGTGGGACTAGGTGAAGACATGACTGGGTTTCCACCGATCAAGTCTGGGGGCCATCTATCTCAGTTATTTTGGAATGACACTGCCAGTTTGCAAAGGGAAATGGATAGTCATAGATCTTATCGTCATCTGTCATCCCTCTTACGTGATGGTGATGTTGGAGGGTCATTCTGTGAGCTTGCCCTTTGGTTTGCTTTCACTGGAACAGGTTCATAGGGACCAAAAGCTTACTTACAGTATCCAAAACAGTTTGCTCTTGGATCCTCAAAAAGATTAAGCTGGAGAGAAAAACTTAAAATAAATTAGATGATCTATTTCAAGTTCAATGTTTTTTTTCCTTTCTCAACTTGAGGAGGAAGTAATTTTTCTTGGAAAGTGGTAGGGAAATCTTTGCTTTCTCATTTCTAGTGCTTATGTATGGAGGCTGCATATGGTATAGAAAGGAACTTGGCTCTGGAAGCATCATCATTGGGTTCAAATCCTGATGAGTATGTGATCTTGGGCAAAGTATTTAATTTTTCTGTCTTGGTTTGCTCATGAGTAAAATGATAACAACTTTAGAGGGTTTAGGAGACTCAAGGGTATAAGAAGCACTGTGAGAGCAAAGCCAAGGTCACTGTAAGTGGGTACCTAGCACTCAACATTATTATCATGATGATGATAAGGGTTTTTTTTTTCCTTATTTTTGAGTTTTGCTTCTGAGCTGGGAAAGGAATTCTCCATTTTTGGGGGAAAATAGAGTTGGGGAGCAGAAGACACCTTCTGAAGTCACGATAAGAAGACATTGGAATTTCTCATGTCTGAGTGTGCATATACTCAACCCTTCCATTCACCTTTGTATATTCTGATCATCATCTCAACTTAGCGAAGATGGTACATTATAATCATTTCCTAGTTGAGGGAAGATGCCTGTATAGGCTATGAAACTTGCCCAAACTCAGAATTTTAGCAAATGATACAAATAGCAAGTCTCGCTGCTAAGAGGGAACGCCTGGAGCTTTCCTCTGCTCAGAAGTTCTTGCCTCAGGGCTCTGCCTTGACTCTGGGTCTTACTTGAAGTGAGTTCTTCTGTCCATTCAGTAGCAAATATGTGTTTGGCCTTCAGCCCACGAGTCTGCACAATGTATAATATTTTTGGTTGTTTCCTCTTAGCCTTAATCTCCACAAAAGGATTGCATGTCTGAAGATGGGACAAATAATTCAGGGAGTGAGGGGGCTGACTGGGAGTGTCCAGAAAGCAGCCTGGAATTACGAGTCAAAGGACCTGAGTCCTGGCCTTTGCTTTGTCCCTGACTATCAGTGTGGCCTCAGACAATGCTCTTGACTGGTTTGGGCCTTTGCCTCTTCATCTGTGACGTGAGAATGCTGGCCAGGAGAACGAAACGTGACGAAATTCTATTGACTGGCAATCCCATGCAAGGCCTGAGTTAGGCACAGTTTGTATTACAATTGTATTTACAACCTCTTAAATCACTCAGGTCCCCTCTATGTCTCTGATCGCTTTTAATCTCTAATTGATGAAAGATTAGGCCTAACATTTTGTTCTTGTATCCCGGTTGTAAGAAGCACATACCAATCCCTCCAGTTTATCGCCTATGATTTTTTAATGTGGATAAACCCCATATATGCAGTTAAAAAAAACACTTGGCTAAGAAGTTATAGCAGTGTCTAAACTTACCCGGAATGGAAAGCCTTAACTAATAGAAGCAGTGAAAACCTGACTTCCTTATATTATGCTTCTGGGCTCCCTACCTCTGTGTTGCCATTGGTGACATGGATTTACCTCTCTTACTTGTGCCCTGGTCCAATATGGCTTCAGAGGACTTGGCCATGTTGGGGCATGGTGGCGTATGGTGGTGATAACAGAGATTTTACAGTCGAACCTGAGTTCAAATATTGGTTTTTCCATTTACTATGTGCTGGTATCTCAGGACTCAGTTACTTAAGCTATAAAATATAGCTCATAAAAACCCTCATGAAAACCTTCTTTTATTGAACACACATTATATGCTGAGCACTGTGGTAAGTATTTTCTATACAATTTAGTCCTCCCAATTAGCCCATGAGATTTTTTTTCCTGTTTCACCTTTCAGAAAACTAAGATCAAGTGTTAGTCACCTCTTAGTTCAGTTCAGTCGCTCAGTCATGTCTGACTCTTTGTGACCCCATGAACTGCAGTATGCCAGGCTTCCTTGTCCTCTCTCTCCCAGAGTTTACTCAAATTCATGTTCATTGAGTCAGTGATGCCATCCAACCATCTCATCCTCTGTTGCCCCCTTCTCATCCTGCCCTCAATCTTTCCCAGCATGAGAGTCTCTTCTGATGATTCAGCTCTTCGAATCAGGTGGCCAAAGTATTGGAGCTTCAGCATCAGTCCTTTCAGTGAATATTCAGGACTGATTTCCTTTAGGACTGACTTGTTTGATCTCCTTCAACCCCACTTCCTACCCAATCACATTGGGATATAGGTCACTCTTCCAAATCCATGGGGTTGAGCTTCCAAAGGTACCAGAGTCATTTTCCTCCTTCCTACCCTGCAAAGATTTAGAGTTGTAGTGTGGTGGGTGGCATATGAAATAGACCAGACCATTTCTTGGCAGGAGGGCCTGAGATATCATTTAGGTAATTTTACTTCACTCTGTTAAAGTCACATTTTCTTCTGTACTCACTTCTGATGCACATACAAGCCTGGCTCGGTCTGGGGACTGCCTGTGACAAAGTCATCCTACTTCTTATTTCCCATGTTGAATTAATAACCAGACCCTCTCTTAACTTCACGCGCTGGTCAGGGTTATGCAGGGTGATTGCATGAGTACTGGTCCAGGGGTTGTTAGTCACCTTTCAGTTTTTATTCCTTTAAATGAGATCTGTCCCCTGTCCTGCCTAGGTTTATCTTCAGTAGTAGATAAAGTTAATAAGACCTTCATCTGACTGTAAATGGCAGACACTGCCAAGATTCAATTGCAGTTGAATTAAAACCAGTGGAATTGAATTTGCTTAATTAATTGAGAATTATGTCTCAGTCAGTGTTCATCATCGGTTTTCTGCCTCTTGATTGTGCTGCTTTCTAAAGCCAAGTTTGAAATTCCTTTTCCATGACATGTTCTAGCCACATGAGTCAAGAATTTGAAGTAAAAGAGGGGTATGCCTGTGAGTGAAACTAGGGTATTCTCATCTTTCTAGTAAACACTCAGTACTTTACTTCTCATTTCTCGGATGGACGTCAGTTTAATATAGTTCATGAAGTTTTGCGGCTGTTTGATTTCCCTCATGCAGAAAATAAATCTCAGCACCTTTTCCTGAAGCCCGTATTTCTTCTCTGGAAATGTACAGGTAGCGATGAAGGAAGCCTTTGTCCTGTTGATTGGAGTTGTGCTACTCACCTTTATACTGGTTACTTCCATTCTTTCAAGGTGACACAAAAGACGTGATTAGGGGAGGAACAGTGTCTTGCTCAAGTCATAAATTTCATCTGGGGGGTAAATTTGGGGACTAATGATTAAGATATCTTTTCATCTTAAAGAACTTCCCACGGAGCACAACCCAGTGTCACGACCTAAAGGGCTTGGGATGGGGTGGGAAGTGGGAGGGAGGTTCATGAGGGAGGAGACATTAATGTATACTTATGTCTCATTGTTCTGTGACAGAAACCAACACAACATTGTAAAACAGTCATCCTTCAATTAAAAACAAAACAAAACTTCCCAGGACCCCACATTCTCTGTAAGTCAGAGGGACAAGTTTCAAGGAAGTGTTTGGTTTTTATCACTTGGGGTAAAACTGCTCCAGTTCTCACCTAATCTGTAAACCCTATTAAGAAAATTTAGGTTGTTAACTCGCTTTTCTCAGCCAAAAAAAAGAAAAAAGTCTTTGTGTTTCTAAGGAATCACTTTTCAGGAGCACATGGCTTGTTTTTCTTTTTGATCACAGAGGGCAAGTAACACAAAACACCCTTGGTTGTCCATTTAGCAGAAAAAAATTCTTAGTTTCTCTGGATTTTCTGATTTTTAGAAATCACTGCTTTAAAAGAGAATTATAGCATGAAAAAATATATATATTTTTAAAGTTTTCAAATACTGACTTTCTCTATAGTAAATGTTTAGATGAATACGGTGGTTTGCTTTTTCATGATTGACGAATGCACTGACATGGCTATATACTAATCTTTCTGTTTTATCCCAGTGGTTTTTAAAATTAAAGTCACACATAATTTAAAGACTCATCAGGGCTGTTTAAAGCAGAGGTGCTCAAAATAATTTTTCTCTTGCAAAAAAAAAAAAGAAAAACAACCTTACAAGTTTCTAAAATCCTGACAGTTCCATGGTGAAGGAAGGATTTAAGTGCTTTGTTCATTTCTCACAAACATCTCTGTTGAAGTTGGAGAGATTTTTTTTTTTTTAACCTGAAACATTATAACTTTTTTTTTTTTCTCCAAACTCTGACTTGGATTGCCGAGATGTAGCAAATTGTCAGTGTTAACTATTGGTTTCTTTCCCTGGACCATTTCTCTGCATTTTCTCTTGTGGAGTTGAATCTGGTCTAGTCAATGCTCTGCACCATGTGGGCATTCAGAGGAAGGAAATGGGAGAAGGGAAAGGAGGTGGCTGTTTTCTACTAACTGAAAAGCCAACGGTGGTGGTTTTTTCCCTGCCCCCAAGGAAAAAAAACAAGATTTTCTTCTTGAGACATCCCTTCGATGCCTGTGTTTTCTTTGCGAGGCCGTTTTTTCTTGCTGATGAAATCAGTGTCTGCAGCATTTCCTGTGCTTTCCATCTCTCTCTTTATAGTTATAACATTCACCTGTCATTGAATCAGCTAACAGCTTGGCACATATCAGATAGAAAATTGTTCTTGGGGAGTGGGTTGATTTCTGGCTATTAAAAATTCCCCAAGACATCATCATTCTCTGAATAGGGCCACCTTGGAGATTTCTGCTACTTGTGTTATTAATATTTAGACCCTGCTCCAAAGGGCCACAGACAGCTCCTTCTATACAGTTGGAACCCATTAAGTATAGATGCCTCAAGCCCCAGTGACAGCATAAAGACACTGATATATCTGCCACCTGAGTGCAGAGTAACCATTTAACCCACTGACACGCTGGCTCCTACCTCACAGGGTTGCAATGATGATTTTCTTGGCCGTTTCAGATAAATGATTTAGTGCCTGGTACATAATAAATAATTGAAACTATTGGGTTTCTTGTGTCTGGCACATAATGTTCCTAAGCTGTTCAAAATAGAAAACCTGAGCACATTATCAGACCAATTATCTTTAAGTTAGATTTTATCCATGATATTAAGACAAGTGACATGCTTTGCCAACATGGGCTTGAAGTATATTTGAAACGTTGATTTGTGGAAGTTTGAGATGACTCCCTTGGAAGCCAAAATGGCTGGAGAAAAAGAGAAGGACCAAGACCAGAACAGGGCTGTCTGGCCTTGTGTTTACATCTTACACGGAGCGCTTTCCCCACTGTGTCGAGCAGACAGAGCTGAAGTGCTTGTGTATATGTATGTAAGGGGGTGGCGACTTGGCAGAGAAGATGCCAGCTGTGGCGTCTCACAGCAGAGGTTTGGAGGCTAAGGATGGGACTCCAGGGAAGTCCCTCCGCCACAGAGTGTGTTTTTTTTTGGTTTTGTTCTGGCCTTGGTCTGCACAAAGAAAGAAAAGAAAAGAGACAGAGACCAGCTGCTGGAGTCTAGAAGGGAATAGTGGGCCTGGGGGGAGAGTGTTAGAATCAGCCAGTGTCGTTGTGTTTCGGGGACGAATCTCTTACTTGCCCCTCCCTGTTGCTGAGATTGAGAGATGTAAAATCATGGGACGATTCAGAAACGTCTCCTTAGAAAAACACCATCTTCTCATCGCTTCAGTTTACAGGGCGTTTTGTGAGGACAGAGCTTTCTGATCTCTCAAGCACTGCCAAGAAATGCTTACGCTTCTTATCTAGAGAGTTTATTCCACATCTCAGTTATAAAGGATTGAGTAGATGTTGCACAATTGACATTGGTCCTTGCCCTTGATAAAAGGTCATGAGAGAGCTAGCCCCAGCCTTGGCCGGTGATTTAGCACCAATGCAATAAATACTTCCCCAGTTCTTGACATATTGATAATATATGCTAATTGAAGTGGGGTAGATAAAAAGATAATACTCCATGTGCAGTGCTTTTAATAGTTTCTAAAGACTTACTCTCTTATACGAATGAGGAATTGGAAAATCAAAGAGGTCAGGTTGAGGTTATATCAGTGGTAAATCAGAGTTATAGCTGCAACTATCCTGTTCTTTTTCTCTTCTGTCTGAGACATGTTCCCTACTCTCAGTCAACTTAACTTTTAAGAGAAAAGATAATTGGGTGGACTCCCATGAATGTTTATGGAGTACATTCTGGAGGTACCGTGTTGTAACAGCTTGACTGTTAATCTGGATCTCAGTATAGCAGCAGCCATCCTATTTGTACTTTTTATCTGTTTTTAAAGGGTACTTATCACAATTTTAGTGAAAAAATAGTTTGAGTAGCAGTTTATTCTATGTGTACCCTCTGTGGCTACACCATGGGCAGAGGTTGATCTTTCTTGTTGACCTGAGGATTCCCAACTCGAAATAAAGTACAGAACAGGTCTCAAGAAAATCTTATTGAAATCTGTAAAGAACAGAGAGGAGGTGCTGTTTTATTGACATATCAAGTGCCATGGGAGCATAGATGAAGTCTGTTGGGGAAAGGGTTATTCACAAAAGTAGGGAGACTTTGGAAGAAGACATACTAAGCTAGATGATGAAGGATGGATGGGAGTCAGAGATGAATGGAATGACAGGGGTTACAGTAGATCAAGGGGAGAGGCATCAGCTCTCTCTCATAAGGGCGCTGATCCCATTCACAAGGGCTCGGCCTCATGACCCAGTCCCTCTGCAAGTCTTTCAACATTGGATATTAGGTTTCAACATACAGTTTTCAGGTGACACAAACTTTGAGACCACAGTAGTCTGTGAAAAGCAGATAAATTCTATTCACTTTGGTAGGTACAGAGACTCACTGTTGTCCATGAATATGGCATTTCTCAATAAGGATGGGAGCAATACAGCATTCTTCCTATAATCAGAAGAGTACAATGTTTGACACATTACACATTTTCCAGAGTTCGAGAGAATAAATTTTTGTCCAGTTATGTATCAATACTTTCCTTTAGAAACATTAATCCGGTAATACTAGGTATTGATCGAGTTAATAGATTTTTTTGTGTGTGCATAGCATGAATCAATTGAATTAATGTTTTTGATGCCTGCTGTGTTAGGCATCGTGGTAGGAGCTGGGGAGGTAGAGTGGTGAGCTCATCGGTGAATTGGGCTGGGGAGACAGAGGGCAGTAGGGAGGTAAGGAAGCTAGATGGGAAGGTGTGAGGGTGAGATTGCAGGTTTCGTCAGCAAGATATATGGAGAGTAAAGGAGACTGAGGTTCTGGTTCACTCAACAGTGACCATGAATCATGACTAGTGTCAGTGACAGAGCGTTTCTCTCATTGGTCATTGGGAGGATGATGGAAACATGTCCCTGATTTGCAAGGGTTATGTTGTGTCTTCTTGTTTGTGGATAGATTAATTGGATCACATGTGTCTGTAAATGATGGTGTAAATATATTTCTGATTACAATCCACAGAAAAAGCAAAGATGGCAATAAAAGAGCTGTTGCTCGTGTATCAATTGATAGAGCAACTCTCTCTAAGAACACATGGCGCTGGTGTGGGGACTGGGAGTGAAGAAAGATTTTATTACCAAGAGCATGATCTACTGATGGAACTGAACCCACACAGTGTGTGTTTCCATCTGGCAGGGGCTGTGCTTTTGAAACAGTGTGCTCTGTTTCCATAGGGTTTTTGATAAATACTGAGCAGAGTGGAGTATTAGAGAATTCAGTGTTATTATTTATAGAAAGCACCGGAATCCCATAGTCAAAAATCAGGGGATTTGAGGGCTTGGAATTGATTGCAGAGATAGCTGAATCCAGTCATCCCTAATTCTCCCTGTCTTTTAAGTTAAGGAAGCTATTCTTGTGTGTTTACTAAGGTTAGGTGGTATAGCCAAGGTTGTACAGCTAATTATTACAGCACCTAGACCAGAACCTAGGTCCTCACAGGTAATGGATCACTCTTCAGCAGTTTAGTGTCTATCCTTCCAGAATGTTTCCTGTTCTTTGAAAAACATATACGAGTATATAAACTTGTACATTTTTGTGAGCTGTCTTCAAGTTGTAATTATTCTTCTGCAACTTGATTTTCTCACCTGGAAGTATTTCTTTAACCTGTATTTTTAAAAAGTCAGTGCCTATTTATTTTCAACTGTTGAGGATTATTCCACAGTATGGATATGTCAGAGCATGACTAAGCATTTGCTGAATGATATATCTGGATCTATATGAACAGTACTGAAATTTATATATCAAAAATTTATACAGCCCACCCCCTACTTTGTGTCAGATGCTGTACTAAAATTAACTAATTTAATCTTTTAAGTGCCTCATGAAGCTTATCTGTTTTACAGATGAGGAAACTAAAATAGATAAGAAATTAAATAATTAGCTTAGCACTCATGGCTTGAAGCCAGGGTTTGAATGCAGGCAGTTCAGCTCCAAAGCCTGTGTTCTTAACCACTGCACTGTGCTGCGTTTTACCTTACATTGCTCTGTGTTTACATATACAACTACTTTTGTGCATGAGTAGCATAGAAAAGGAATTATCAAAGCAACTTTTTAATGAAGAAATGACCAAACATTCAGACACAAGATGGCTTCTGAATTGGGTTTTTTTTTAATTGGAGTATAATTGCTTTAAATGTTGTGTTTCTGCTGTACAAAGAAGTGAATCAGCTAAGCTTATACATGAATTCCCCCCCTCCCCCTTGAGAGCTTCTCTCCCACCCTGTGGTATTTTTTAAAACTATTATTTTTTAAATTTTTTGACTGTGTCATGCAGGATATGGGATCTTAGTTCCCAGATCAGGGATTGAACCTGTGCCACATATGATGGATTCTTAACCACTGGAACTAAATGCTTTTTATGGCTTACCACTCTTAGTCCCCACAGCACCTAGTCAGACAGAATCTATTACTTTAAGAAAACTACAGTGTGGTAGTAGTGGCCACAGATGACCTCAGATGGCCTCAGATCACTCACTCACTCTTTTATTTTTTCAACTTTGTTGACCTATAATTAACATAAAACATTGTGTAAGTTTAAGGTGTGTAAGTTTAAGGCATACAACCTGTAGGCTTGATAGGTTTATATTTTACAAAATGTTACCACCATAGCTAACACCTACATCATGTTGCATGATCACTGTTTTTTTGTAGTGAGAACATTTAGGATCTTACTGCCTAGCAACGGTCCGTTATATAATATAGTATTGTTAACTGTCATCACCCTGCTGTACATTACATCCCCACAACTTACTCATCTTACAACTGAAAGTTTGTACTCTTTGACCAACATCCCCCCTTTTCCTCCATCTCTTAGTCCAAGTAACCACTATTTTGGTGTCTGTTTCTATGAATTCAGACTTTTTAGTTTCTACACATAAGTGATGTCATACAGTGTTTGTCTTTCTTCTTCTGATTTACTTCATTTAACGTAATGCGCTCAAGATTCATCCATCTTGTCCCTGATCAGTATGCCCTCCTTTTTCATAGCAGAATAGTACTCCCGTGTGTGTGTGTGTGTGTGTGTGTGTGTGTGTGTGTGTGTACACAGAGACATACACACACACTGCATCGTTTTTATCCATTCATAGGTTGATGGACTCTTCGATTGTTTCTCTTTGTTAGCTATTGTGAGTAATGCTGCAGTGAACGAGGGAATAAAGATAACTCTTAAAGATAGTGATTTTGATTCCTTTGCATATATACCCAGAAGTAGGGCTGCTGGATTGTGTAGTCATTTTAAATTTTTTGAAGAATCCCCGTACTGTTTCCTGTAATGGCTATCTCAGTTTATATTCTCACCAACTGAGATCACCCATTTCGTGAGTGGCAGATGGTGGCTTGAACCCAGGTTCTGCCAACTCCAGAGCCTCATGTCTTAATACTGTTTAATTTCCTTTTGACTGTGGTCATTTGGGCCTCCATATGATGAAATATTTTGGCTAAAGCTTTGATTTGACTTTTAAATAGTCATCTATGCCTTTTTAGCTTGATTTTTTTCTTTAGCATTTGAAATTAAGCTTATGAAGTAGGAAATGGCAACCCACTCCAGTACTCTTGCCTGGAAAATTAAATGGACAGGAAGGCCTGGCGGGATACAGTCCTTGGGATTGCAAAGAGTCGGACACGACTGAACATGCACACCCTCCCTTATGAAGTGATTATGTTTGAGATTTCTATTTCCTATAGATTATTTTTGCAGATTCTGTATTTTCCCCCTCTATCAAAGTTATAGTGCATGGTAACGACTCATAAGTTTGGATGAGGGTAGGGTTGTTCTCTGTTATTCTAAATGTAAACATGGATCAGGAAATTCATGTGGATGTATATTTCACGTCTCTAAAAATGCAGTGGTTTCAACATTCATTGTAAATTCACTGATGTTCATAAATGCATGGTGTGGGTCCACTGAGTTTTAACATAAGCTTTGCTAGAACTGCATAAGCTTCTCCCGTTGCTCCCCACCTCCTCTCCTATAAGAACATTTTCTGCCCACTCTGAACAAGTTTATAGATACATTTGAAAGTCCTCAAGCAAATGAACTTCTCAGTTCAGTTTAAAAATAGGGAAAATAGGCTTTGGAATCTATTTTCTGAGTGAGAATTTCTTCTTTCATGTGACAGATTTAGTATGTATAAAACATAGGAAGAAAAACATCTTAATTGGAATTAAAGCCATCCTGTTAAATGCTTGATATGATAAGGGTTTGAAGAAAGTGAAGGATATGCTAAAGGCAAATAGTGTGAGAAAAAAAGAAAAGCAATTAGAAACTCCCAGGAAAAACTAAAACTGAACTGAATATGAAATATATTCATACTACTTTATCTGATATGCTTTTATTATATGATCATAGTAATAACACAGAATCAATCTGTAGACAAAGTAGAAAGCTCATGGTTTAAAAACATTATCACTAATTAATCTTGATGATGGTGGCTCAGAGGTTAAAGCGTCTGCCTGGAATGCGGGAGACCCGGGTTTGATCCCTGGGTTGGGAAGATCCCCTGGAGAAGGAAATGGCAGCCCACTCCAGCACTCTTGCCTGGAGAATCCCATGGAGGGAGAGGCCTGGTAGGCTGCGGTCCATGGGGTCGCAAAGAGTCGGACACGACTGAGCGACTTCACCCTTTACTCACTCGAACATTATATCAGGTAGATAAGAGATGGAAAGACACGAAGTGAAGGAGGAGCACAGTAATATCACAGCAGACAGTTAAGAGCTACTGAAGGAGGTGGAGCAGCAGTTAAAAGGGGCTACATTTAAAAAATAAGTTAAACATCCACAGGCAAGGAAATACTAAAATAGTCTTTTTAAGAAAGAAAAACTACTAATAAATAATAAACAAAAGAGTTAAATAATACCTCCTGTCCGAGAGATGTTTAGGGAAGGTGGCTTCTGATGCAGGATGAGGAGTTTTTGCTTTTCCTTATGATTTTTAAAACTTTTTTTCTGGTGGAAATTTCCAAATCCCTCCAAAATAGATACAGTAAATCCTCTGAACCTGTATGCCAGATTGAACACTCCCATGTTTTACCATTTTTGTTTCATTTATCTTTTTTTTTTTTTCTTTTTGGCTAGGATACTTAAAGAAAAAGTCAGACTCTTTCACCTGTAAAACAGTTGTATCTCAAAATAAAAATGATATCTTAGATCAGATCAGTTCAGTTCATTTGCTCAGTCATGTCCGACTCTCTGTGACCCCATGAATCACAGCACGTCAGGCCTCCCTGTCCATCACCAACTCCCAGAGTTCACTCAGACTCACGTCCATCAAGTTGATGATGCCATCCAGCCATCTCATCCTCTGTCATCCCCTTCTCCTCCTGCCCCCAATCCCTCCCAGCATCAGAGTCTTTTCCAAGGAGTCAACTCTTTGCATGAGGTGGCCAAAGTACTGGAGTTTCAGCTTTAGCATCATTCCTTCCAAAGAAATCCCAGGGCTGATCTCCTTCAGAATGGACTGGTTGGATCTCCTTGCAGTCCAAGGGACTCTCAAGAGTCTTCTCCAACACCACAGGTCAAAAGCATCAATTCTTCGGTGCTCAGCTTTCTTCACAGTCTAACTCTCACATCCATACATGACCACTGGAAAAACCATATCCTTGACTAGACAGACTTTTGTTGGCAAAGTAATGTCTCTGCTTTTGAATATGCTATCTAGGTTGGTCATAACTTTTCTTCCAAGGAGTAAGCGTCTTTTAATTCATGGCTGCAGTCACCATCTGCAGTGATTTTGGAGCCCCCAGAAATAAAGTCTGACACTGTTTCCACTGTTTCCCCATCTATTTCCCATGAAATGATGGGACCAGATGCCATGATCTTCATTTTCTGAATGTTGAGCTTTAAGCCAACTTTTTCACTCTCCTCTTTAAGGGTGGTGTCATCTGCATATCAGCACGGTATTATTACCACACCTGATACAACTAACGATTTCTGTTATTACCTTATTTAATTTTCTGATTTTCTAAAAAATGTTTTAATAGTTACAGTGTTCAAATGAGGTTCTAAACAAGGCCCCCTCTTGTACGTGGGCATATATCTCTTCAATCTCTTTCCAGTCTCTTCAGACTAGTTTTTGTTTTTTTTTTACTATGCAGTTGACTTAATGAACACTATTCAATATTAAATATATGTGTCTGAAGCACTTCTAGTACTTTGGCTACCTGATCCGAAGAGCCAAGTCATTGGAAAAGACCTTGATGATGGGAAAGATTGAAGGCAAAGGAGAAGGGGACGGCAGAGGACGATATGGTTAGGTAGCATCACTGACTCAATGGACATGAAATTGAGCAAACTCAGAGAAACAGTGGAGGACAGGGGAGCCTGGTGTTCTGCAGTCCATGGAGTCTGCAAAGAGTTGGACATACCTTAGCAACAGAACAGCAGCAACATGAGATTGATTCAGTGAACAATATTTGACATTAAAAACATGTGCTTGCATTAATTTGATTGAAAACATTAAAGCTTCGTATATTTAAAAGGCTTAATATGTCCTCCTTAACTTTGAGTATATTTTAGTAAAAATTCCTTTAGTAAAAATTCCTTAAACATCTCTAATGCAGGAGCATTTATTTATCAACTATTTTGGCAGAAATTTTGCTTACAGAAGTGAATAAAAATAATTTTTTTCCTCAAGGATTTTCAGATTAGTCATTGAGGGCAGTATGTGGACATCCCTGCTGAGGCATTTTGCCATATGGAATTGTAATTATTTTTTTTAGCTAATGGACTCCTTACTAGGTGCCAGCCACTAAGTGCTTTAAATATATTATTTTATTTAATCTTTACTGTACTCTTTGGGAGAACCCCCAGTGTACAGCCAATGGACTTGAGACCCAAGGGGACGAAGTAGCTTTGTATGGGGTCATCTCGGTTAGTTTGTGACTCAGCCTGTATGTGAACAAAGTCTTTCTGATGCTGGGCCCTGAGCTCTTAATCACTACACCATACGGGGCATCTTAGTTTTGATGTCCTAATCACCTCTTATCAGACAGCATCATATATTGGTTCAGGTATGGGTTTTGGAGCTAGACTGCTTGGTTTCCATCTTGGCTCTGGTACTTAATAGCTTTGTGACCTTGAGTGAGTTACATAATCTGTGTCTCAGTTTCTCCATCTGTGAAATGGGGATAATAATCCTGCTCCATAGGCCATTATGAGATTTAATGACTTCTTCTTAGTAAAAAAAAAAACCAGGAATAGCATGTGTCACATACATAAAGGAAAAAATTAAATGACTGCAGCTGGAAACACTGTGCTTGACTTAGCCTGTGAATGGAGGGGTGGGTGGTGGAGGACAAATAAGAAAACGGAGAAGCAAGTAGTGGGCAGTGTCTTCTTACAGTTATCTCATCAGGGAAGGAATCTCTTAATGTAATGAGCTTCTCTGTTAGATTCATAATATTTTGTTGGTAGATTTCTTGATGCTTAATGTTCGTGTCAGTTTTTCTAACCATTCCTTTTCGTTTTGTTTTTGTCTTCTTTTTTCAAATCATTTGAATTATCAGGAAGCATAAAAGGCAGCTATTACATTAAGCTTTGGGTGGAAGAAGAGAGAATGGGGTCTAGATTTTCTTGTCAAACATAAAGAGCAAAATCTTAGTTACGTTACAGAGCTGAAATCACAAACGCTATGGAGGCACAGATAAGCTGTAGTGTCTGGAGAGTAGATGCAGCTGTTTAGCTCTCTGTCACGTAATCTATCCCCAAAGTCTCATGAAGGGAAGTAGAGGTGACAGCGGATTATATTGTGACTAAGCAGTTAAAGATGGCTCCAGAACTCCTTACTTGGTTTGACTGATTTTTTTTAACCTGTTGAACTTGGCCAAAACGCAGTTGTTTATCATCTGGAAGACTGGAGCAATATGGAGACCAGTGAATTGTTTCTAAGATGGCACTTGCTGTGTCGCAGATGTAGGCTGATGGGACTTTAGTCATCGATGGATTCTGCTGGAAATGCACACAGAATAAGGTGGAGAGTCTTGTGTTTAATGCCTCCTGATCCATTTCCAGCAGCTGACCTGGTTGGTTGTGATGTCCTGATTACTGCTGTGTAATAGGTGTTGCTGCTGCTAACTCGTTTCAGTCGTGTCCAACTCTGTGCGACCCCATAGACAGCAGCCCACCAGGCTCCTCCATCCCTGGGATTCTCCAGGCAATAATACTGGAGTGGGTTGCCATTTCCTTCTCCAATGCAGACATGCATGCTAAGTCACTTCAGTCGTGTCTGACTCTGTGCGACTCCATGGACAGCAGCCCACCAGGGTCCTCTGTCCGCGGAATTCTCCAGGCAAGAATACTGGAGTGGGTTGCCATTTCCTCTCCAATAGGTGTTAGTAAACACCAAGTGTCTTTTGGATACATAGTGTCAGATGGAGGGAGGTGATCTCCTTGGTCTAGCAGCTGATTGTTCATGGCACCCCACTCCAGCACTCTTGCCTGGCAAATCCCGTGGGCGGAGGAGCCTGGTAGGCTGCAGTCCATGGGGTCGCTAGGAGTCGGATTCGGCTGAGCGACTTGACTTTCACTTTTCACTTTCATTGGAGAAGGAAATGGCAGCCCACTCCGGTGTTCTTGCCTGGAGAATCCCAGGGACAGGGGAGCCTGATGGGCTCCTGTCTATGGGGTCGCACAGAGTTGGACACGATTGAAGCAACTTAGCAGTAGCAGCAGCAGCTGATTGTTCCTGAAATTGGTAATGATGTGAGTGAAATTCTATCTTGCAGCAGAAGAAAGTGACCTCATTGGGAAGGACAGTGTGGAATTTCCCCTTGTCCACCTTTATTCTCCAAATGGCATGTGACCAGTTCCTGTGACCATAATGGTCCTGTGACTCAGTGGTTAATGATGGCTCCAGAAATCTTCCCTTAATTTGACTTCTTTTCTGACTTCTCGACCCTTACTAGTACATAATTATTTAGCATTTGTGTACTTATCAAGATACATGTATAGCTTTATACTTACTAATATTTTTGAGTCTAGTGTGATAAACTGACCAAAACAGGAAAAAAAGAAAATAATAAGAATGCGTATTAACTTTATCTCTGATTTTTTGATCTGGTGTGAATTTTGAACAGTGTTATATTTGCCAGGTGGCCAGTGGCAAAGAATCCACCTGCCAAGCAGGAGATGGCAGGATGTCGATTCAATCCCTGGGTTGGAAAGATCCCCTGGAGAAGGACATGGCAGCCCACTCCAGTATCCTTGCCTGGAAAATTCCATGGACAGAGGAGCCTGGCAGCCTACAGTCCATGGGGTCGCAAAGAGTTGGACATGACTGAGTACATGCACTTGCCTAAGGGTTTGTTTTATTCATGGCACTGGTTTGTAATATTTATGGTTTAAATGACTTAAAGGTTTATTAATTTTTTGACTGTAGCTTTAAAAGACATGAGTAATAGATTTGCCAATAACTATTTTAAAACACAAACAGATACTTGTTTTTCTATAAAGGTCACATTCAGGATTCAGAGCTTGTGATTCTGAGGATGGCTATTTTTCTTAGGACAATTATTTAGCAAGTTGAAATGGATAGCTCCTAGGTCACTGACATTTATTCAACTTTGATTTTAATGCTTATTTACTTTCTGATTGTATAAAACATTGGAATTTAGGTACATCTTTTCAAGATGTCTTGATGTTCTATATTTCTTTAATTGGGTTTTTATAAGAAAAACTATTAGATTGAAATATTAAGTTTCAACAAGTAGCTTTGCCTTTTGAGTTATGATAATCCCCAATTTTATTAAAACCTTGTTTTGTGGTAATAGTGAAGTGAAAGTGGCTCAGTTGTGTCTGACTTTTTGCGACCCCATGGACTATACGGAATTCTCTAGGCCAGGATACTGGAGTGGGTAGCCTTTCCCTTCTCCAGGGGATCTTTCCAACCCAGGGATTGAACCCAGGTCTCCAGCATTGCAGGTAGATTCTTTACCAGCTGAGCAACAAAGGAAACCCAAGAATAGTGGAGTGGGTAACCTATCCCTTCTCCAGCAGATCTTCCCTACCCAGGAATTAAACCGGGGTCTCCTGCATTGCAGACAAATTCTTGACCAACTGAGCTATCAGGGAAGCCCTGTGATAACCATATATATATATATATATATATATATTTTTTTTTTTTACTTGATGGTGTGTGAAAAATGCTGAGTGGGTGAAGCAGTTAGACTAATTATTTAAGCTGAGATTACTTAGGATATGTGACGTGTTTATATTACCCTGAGCAAATTGTTTATAGGAGGATCATTTAAATATACATTTCCAATATCTTAGCTTTTAGGTTTGCCAACTCTATAGATGTTGAGACTTTACAGAATCTTATCATTGTACCAGCTAGTAGTTCTCCCTTGAATAAACTGCAGGACTTTGCACCTCAGTGAAAATAACTCACCTTTGAAGGCAATACTCAATTATTCTTTGAAAAAAATCATTAAGTGCCTGTCAGGGACTGTGTGCTGTGTTTATCACTGGGGATGTAATATTGAATGAGACAAGTCTCTGCCCTCATAGAACTTAAATTCTAGTGGGATGAAATTAACACCAGCAAGTAAACAGTAAATAATAAACCAGGTACACAGGAGAGTGCTGAATGCCGTGAAGAGTATAAAATAAGATGGTAGAATGCACTGTGGCCGGGATGGAGTGGTGTGGCCAGCCCTGAGTAGAGTGGTGAGGGAATCTTCTAGAGAAGGTAATGTTTGGATTGATATCAAAGTCTAAGAGGGACCAGCCATGTGAGCTAATGAGAGATGGTGTGCCGATACCAAGAACACTCAGGGTGAAAGCCATGAGTTAGGTGCTAAGAATATTGGAGAAACAGTTAGAAAGCTAGTTGTCAGGGAGCCCATCACCATGTCCTAACCGATTCCCACTAATGGGAGTGTGCAGGACCCTTCTTGTTGCTGTGTTTAGTCACTCAATCATGTCCAACTCTTTTGAGACCCTGTGGACTGCAGCCCACCAGGCTCCTCTGTCCATGGGATTTCCCAGGCAAGACTACTAGAGTAGTCCTTTCCTTCTCCAGGGAATCTTCCCAAGCCAAGAATCAAACCCATTCTCCTGCATTGATAGGCAGATTCTTTACCACTGAGCCACCAGGGGATCCTGCACAAGACCCTGCAAGAAGCAATTTGGTCCTTATCCAGATGTTGAGAAGTATTGGGTTGGCCAAAAAGTTAGCTGAGGTTTTTCGTAAGATGGTATGGACAAACCTGAACGAACTTTTTGACCAGCCCAATATTATGTACATGGAGTTTTGCTAAGCCTTGCAAAAGTTCAGATGGCTCAAGTTTGATTTCCTACCTAATTGTAGGAGCTTTTGCCCCCATCCCCCAAGTCCTGTGGATTTCCAGCACCCCGTTTTGCTCACTGTTTCTTTGGTGAGGGGAGGAAACTGCACCAGATTTGCTCATTCATCGTGTTTTAGGTAACTGTGAACCGACAGACCAACATACTTGCTTTCAGAATTTGGTGGGGTTCATGGTTTGTTTGTTTGTTTGTTAACAAATTAGAGTTTTTAAAGAGTATGTTAGTTTGCTAGCGATATTGTACCAAAGCACCACAAAACATATTGCTTAAACAATAGAAGTCTATTGTCTCGCTTAAATCAAGGTGTTGGCAGCGTTCTGAAAGCTGGGGAGGACAGAATCTGTTCCCGTTGTTTTTTTCTCCTGGCTTCTGGTGGTTTGCTCTTTGGTATTCCTTGGCTTCTGTTGTATCACCCTGATCCGTTCCTTCATCACATGGCATTCTTCCTCTGTCTGTGTGTCTGCGTCCCCAAATATCCCTTTTTTATGAAACCCCAATCATACTGAATTAGGGCCTACCCTGCACCAGTCTGACCTCATCTCTGCAGTAATCCAGTTTCCCAAAAAGGTCACATTCAGGGGTGCTGGGGGTTAGACCTTCAACGTAGGAATCTGGGACAGCGGACACAATTCAGTCCTTAACAGGATTGTGTATAGTTTGACTGAATTCATTGTCTCTCACAAATGGAAAAATGAACAATGTCTGCAGATTTCTTGAAGCTGTTTAACCCATTTTTCAGTTCAGGCACTGGGAAGCCATGGCTCCTTTTTGATTAATAACAGCTTAGTGTTTATTGAGCACTCACCAGGGTCCTTTGCGCTAAGATCTTGAGGTGTGTTGCCTTGTGAACCCTTGTACGCACTGTCTGGAGATTATTCTACAATCAACCTCACTTTCCCTGGAGGGATCTGAGGCTTAGTTGTGTAAGGAATCTTGGGGTCTGTCGCCACAGCAGCTCTTGTTTCAACACTATTTTTCATATTCATCTGTTAAAAAAAATTTATTTATTTTTGGCTGCACGGGATCTTGCTGGCTGTGCTGGGTCTCCGTTGCTGCGCATGGGCTTTCTCTAGTCATAATAAGCGGGAGCTAGTCTTCATTTGCGGTACTTGGTCTCCTCGCTGTGGTGGCTTCTCTTGTTGTGGAGCATGGGCTCTAGGTATGCGGGCTTAGTTGCAGCACATGAACTTAGTTTTCTTGAGGCATGTGGGATCTTCCTGGACCAGGGATCGAACCCACGACCCCTGCATTGGCAGGCAGATTCTTAACCACTGAACCACCAGGGAAGTCCTTTCATACACAACCTTAAACTGCTAGCCTTGGTGGAGTACTGGGAGCCACCAAGAACGCTAACAACACCTCTAGGTCAAAGGAGCTTCTTGTCTTCCTCGTTCTGTTCCGCACCTGTTCCATGCCTCCCTTGGGCTTTATACTTGAAAGATCTTCTGTCATTGGGCATCAGGGCTGTAAAGATTAATTAGTTAATATTTGTGAAGCACTTTGGAGATGAAAAGCTCATGAACGCTAAGTAGAATTAAATTTGGTCTCCTGGTGCCAAGAAATAAACAGTTCTTTCTTGCCTGCTTGGGGTCAAGAGGTCACCTTAAGATGCAGGAGAGCCTGTCCAAACATTGAACAGCCTGTATTGATTACCGCTCTCCACCCGGAGGAGGTCTGAATGGTACTCTGATTCCCTTTAAACCCAGATTGGATTCTGCAGGCTATTGAACAGTTGCCTCTCTGGAAAATAAAAAATGTGATCGATATTGAAACAAGTTTTAAGTTTTAACAATTTAAGGGAGTTAAATTGAGTGCAACCCCAGAAATTCAGAGATGAATGTCCAAGTAGTGTGAAGAGTAATTAAGTATATTAAGGCTGGAAGTGACACAGTTCAGAATTGAGGTTGCCGTTGTTTCTTTCTCCTTTTTGTTTGTTACAACTTTGGCCCAAGGTGTGTGCCAGAAAGTTCCAAAGTCTCACTCTTAATGATTTGAGTGGCTCGGTGTTGGCCCTGCCTTGCCCGTTGTCCTTCCTGGTAGCCAAAATCCTATACGACAAGCTGTAACATATCCTCAAATGAACTTTGGCAAAGAGTGTTTGACGATGGAGGAGAAGATAAATTCACAGAACAAATAACTATAAAAAGGCATGACTTGTAAGAATTTATAAGCCACAGTTCAGTTCAGTCGCTCAGTCATGTCTGACTCTTTGCAACTCCATGAATCGCAGCATGCCAGCCCTCCCTGTCCATCACCAGCTCCCGGAATTTGCCCAAACTCATGTCCATCAAGATGGTGATGCCATCCAGCCATCTCATCCTCTGTTGTCCCCTTCTCCTCCTGCCCCCAATGCTTCCCAGCATCAGGGTCTTTTACAGTGAGTCAACTCTTCCCATGAGGTAGCCGAAGTACTGGAGTTTCAGCTTCAGCATCAGTCCTTCCAATGAACACCCAGGACTGATTTCCTTTAGGATGGACTGGTTGGATCTTCTTGCAGTCCAAGGGACTCTCAAGAGTCTTCTCCAATACCACAGTTCAAAAGCATAGGGGCTTTAATATTTTCCTGTAGTCAGATATATTGGCATTTTTCTCTATTGTTAATTTCATTTGCAGTGTCCTTTTAACTCTCCCCCTGCTTGGAGATGATTCTGCATGACATTTTTTATATGTCCACAGGCAGGAGATATTGAGCCAGCATCTATTCAGGTAACTGAAAGAAATGACATTAGGAGCCAAATTGGAAACTGAATCTTGGACTTAAATCTTGGACTTCTAATGACTATTCTTTCCTTCTCCTGTTGGATAGATCTTCTGAGCACTGCCCTCAACTTAGGTATTTAACAATTGCTTTTCCAAAGGACAGTGTATTGAATGAACCCTGACTATTTATCAACAATCTTTTTATCTTTTTTTTTGCAAAGGATCTGTTTTCTCAGAATATATTGACCTTTATTCCAGTATTCTCTATGAGCAAGCCTCTGTCTGTTGAATTCAGCTCCTAGAACCTCAGCTTTGAATGAATAAATAGGTAAGGTGAGGAATCAGTGATTCAGTTCCACCAAGAATGAGACTGGATAAGGTCAGAGTTGGGAGTGGAGAGAAATAGCCAGTGGTATTTGGGTCAAGAGACAGACAGATACACAAGCACATACTGACTGCACAGCTAGAGCTATTTCCCAGGTTCTTAACCTCTGAACCCAGTAAGAGTGGCTCCTGTTCACTCCCCCCTGCATTTTTCCGCCTGTCTAACCCATGTGACTCTGAACAGTTACCAACCTGCCCTGGGTTTGGCCATTGCTAGATACTCTGCATGGGTTTCCCTGGTGGCGCAGTAATGCCTTTGAACTGTGGTGCTGGAAAAGACTCTTGAGAGTCCCTTGGATACAAGGAGATCCAGCCAGTCCATCCTAAAGGAAATCAGTCCTGAATATTCATTGGAAGGACTGTTGCTGAAGCTGAAGTTCCAATACTTTGGGCTGCTTGACGCTGAGTCATTGGAAAAGACCTTGGTGCTGGGAAAGATTGAGGGCAATCAGGAGGGCAAGAGGAAAAGGGAGTGTCAGAAGATGAGATGGTTAGATAGCATCACTGACTCAATGGACAAGAATCTGTGCAGACCCCGGGAAATAGTGGAGGACACGGAGACCTGGAATGCTGCAATCTGTGGGCTCACAAAGCTTTGGACGTGACTGAGCAACTGGACAACAGCAATAACAGATACTCTCCGGGCACCCACAGCAGGTTGAGACATTTTTCTTCTCTTGGTTTCTCCTCAGGAGACGTGCATGCTCATTAGATTGCTTTCTTATCCTGTCTTCCCTCTGTTCCCAGTTCAGCTCTCTTTCTCTTAGATGTGTATTTTGGCAGGTAATTCAGGATAGGTACAGATTACCTGAGTTTGAATCCTGGCTCTTCCACCTAGAACATGTATGTAGACTTTGGGGAAGCTATTTAGCCTCTCTGTCTCAGTTTCCTCATCCATAAAATGGGGGTATTAATAATACCTATTTGATTACAGGATTAGATGAGATAATGTGTTCAACTCTTAGGGTGTGGCCTGTAATGTATTCAGTTAATGTTAACTGAAGAGAGGGTATATTGTCCTGTTTATTTCCTTCAGTTCTTACCTGGGTAACATTGGACAGTCACTATCTATTTTTCTTTGTGGTGGTTTAGTCATTAAGTCGTGTGCCACTCTTTGTGACCCCATGAACTGTAGCCCGCCAGGCTCCTCTGTCTATGGAATTCTCCAGGCAAGAATACTGAAGTAGGTTTCCATTTCCTTCTCCAGGGGATCTTCCCCATCCAGGGACTGAAGGTGGGTCTCCTGCATTGCAAGCAGATTCTTTACCAACTGAGCTTTAGTTCTTCCTTTTCTATTTGTTCCCATACCACTGGTGGTAAGAAGAAAAGTCCTCATTGCTGATAGATCAATTCCTTAAAACACAATAAGATAAATTCCCTTTTCTTGTAGCTTAGTGTATCAGGAAAAGAGATATGCCAAGAAAGGATTACAGTGTAGTGTAGAAAGTGCTGGACCCCAAGAACAAACCGAGATTAGAGGCAGAATAATGGAAGACAATGTTGAACTGTATGGAGTAGATTTGGGAGCAAGGGTTGATCATGGAGGGCTTCACTGAGGATGTGACACTTGAGCTAGTTCTTTTTAAAAATATGTATTTATGTCAGGCTGCACTGGGTCTTCTGTGCTGCATGGGTTTCCTCTGTTGGCAGCACATGGGCTTTTCACTGCAGTGGCTTCTCATGTGAAGCGTGGGCTCTAGGGCACTCAGGCTTCAGTGGTTGTGGCATGTGGGTTCAGTACTTGCAGCTCCAGGTTCGAGAGTTGTGGTGCATGGGCGTAGTTGCTTCGAGGTGTGTGGAATCTTCCCAAATCAGAGATCAAGTCCATGTCCCCCGAACTGGCAGGTGGACCCCTCACCACTGAGTCACCAGGGAAGCCCTCAAGCTAGTTGTTAAAGGATGAAGAGGCATTTTCTAGTCATACAACATAGGAAGAATTTCAGGAGGAAGGAACCTCACAAGTAAGACAGTGGACATACAAATAGCATTGGGAAGACTGTATAAGAGCGACAGTGATGTATGTGGCTGGAGGGACGATTGTGGGGTCATGCCCCAGGGAAGGTGAGGTTGGGCGATCAGACACCCAGATCATGGAGAGTGTTGCGGGCAGGGAAGCAGCTTGGCCTTTACCTTTAGTCAGTGAAGTCGCTCAGTCATGTCCAACTCTTTGCGACCCCATGGAGACCAGGCTCCTCCGTCCATGGGATTTTCTAGGCAAGAGTACTAGAGTGGGTTGCCGTTTCAGGGTTGCAGTTAAAGGGCTTTGGCAGAGGAGTGAGTTTGCATTTATATTTGCATTTTAGGTGGGCAGCCATACTAGCATTATGCATAAGATGTGTGGGGGAGGAATGATTTAGAAAGCCAATGACTGTAACCATGCTGGACAGTATGGATGAGAGATGGTGAGGGACCTGGGCTGGTCCTCTCCTGTGGAGAGGAGAGAAATCAAAGAAATACTTTGACACAGGACTCAGTATCTGATGGGTGCGAGTGCTGATGGAGAGGGAGCCTCTGGAAACATTTCCAGAGTTTCTGCCCCGGGCAGCTTGATGGAGTGGTATGCAGTTCACACCAGAGGGAGCATGGGAGGAGAGGATGAGGCTATGTTGACTCTGTTTAGGGTTGTGTTCTGTAGCCAATAGGCAGGGAAAGGGAGCTTGGGTGTGAGATGGGACTGAATTCAGGCACATGTTCAGAAGTCAGTAGCAGATGATACTTAAAAATTTGGGGGATAGATGAGAAGGCAGAAGAATAAAACCTGGAAATTCAAGAAATAGCAATATTGGGAGGAAGTAAAGAGAAGGTTGGGGGGAACCCAGGGGCAGATGCAGTGGGGGAAAATGCAGAGCATCTGGGAGAGGATGAGATCCTGGGTGCCAGGAGGGATCAGAGGTTCAGTAATGAAGGTTCAACATCATCATCACCCCCACACACCAAATACGTTGAAGTGAGAGCCTCCCATTGGATCTAGCCAGATGTGTGGTCACTGAGAGTCTGTGGCAAAGCCATAGCAGGGCATGGAGTGGGAAGAGCAGGACATTCTTTTTACAAAATTGGACCATGAACGTGCTGGTCCTTACCCCAGAGTTTTATGTGAAAACTTTTGGGTGCAAGTGACGTTTTAGAGAAACACAGAAGACAAAAAAGCATCATAAGCTTTGTGAACTGAGACACAGTAAAAACTAGCCATCCGCTACTCCTGAGGTCCGGACTGTTCTTCAGGACCTGCGCATGCTTTTATGTTTGTTTCTTTTCTTTTCCTTCTCCTCCCTCCCGGTCCACAGAGCTTTGTTAAATACTGGTTATATGCCAAGTACTGGGGGCTGCCAAGCTGAGTGGAGACAATAGCCCTTCTCTGCAGGTCCTCTCCTCTGAGGGTGAAGATAGTGGTATGCATTAATGGTGATGGAGTGTGTCTTGGGCTAAGAAGGGTGGGGATGGCTCCAGTTGGGGTAGGTCTTGCAACATGGGTAGATGGTAACCAGAGCACTTCAGCAAAGCCAGTAGAGCCTGCCACATCGAGAAGATGCAAGAGGCCAGAGCTTGAGTGAAGAATGTGGAGTTGTGTGGCTGGAGTAGAGGGTGCTTGGCTCTCGATGTCAGGAGTTGTTACAGACGAGGCCGGAAATGCTGATGAGGGCTGTATGGGACAGGTTCTTTTATGCTCTTTTCAAAACATGGACTTTAGAAGAATCCTTAAAAACGTGAAATTGTTTAGTAAAAAAAATTCTTAAAAATCATTACAGTTTGGCTTAAAGAAAGTTAATTCAGGTGATAATGTGGAAGAAGTGTTTTCTTACATCCAGTCTTTAATATAAAATTTAAAATTTGATTTTAAAAATGTTTTGTTTCAAGCATTATGATAGTATACATGTATATGCATTAAAGAAGGAAATGGCACCCGACTCCAGTATTCTTGCTGGGATAATCCCATGGACAGAGGAGCCTTGTGGGCTACAGTCCATGGGGTTGCAAAGAGTCAAATGCAACTGAGCAACTCACACACACACATACACACACACACACACACGTATACATGTCTATAAAATGTATTTCGCACAGTGTGACATTATAACATTATAGCAATGCTTTTATACATATTTAAACAGATGATATCCTAGGTTTCTATAAGTGAAGTCATTTTTGTGACCACTTTTTCTATAGAAAAATGAATATGTGTCAGAGGACAAAACTTTGTGTGTGAAAACTATAAGCTAAAAGATCCTAATCTCAGATCTCTGATGTCTTTTAAAAATGTTTACCTTTCTCTCTGTGTATTAGGAGAAATTCCAGAACTCATGATCCCTAAACTGGAAACCTATTATTCCATGTGTTTGCCAGCATAGGTAACAAAGCTGTATTATGGATGCCTTTCAAAGGTTGCATGAATGTTTTGGTATTTAAGGAACAGGTCTTTGAGCTTGTCATGGGAGTCACATAGTTTTGGAAACCAGTTTTTAACCTTAAACTTTGCTCACATTAAACTCTAGAATACTGTGGTTTTTGAAGACCAGCTGCGGACTGCATTCAGGCATATTTAAGTTTTCTGAATGGCTATTAAAGACCTTAAGACAATCAGACTCAGGTTCAAGGAAAGGACCTCCTATAGGAATTTAATATTTTTAAACTGTGGGCTGACCATGGACTAGTATTTACTGGTATTCTTGACTCCAGGAGTCCCAAGGATAATAGCTAAGGGTTTTGTTGCTATTAATTTTTTCTCTTCTCACAGCTCTACAGTTGAGCTACCCTTCAATTTGAAACATTGCATGTTTTCACACTTCAGCTTTGAGGCTTACTATTTCAATGTACAATACAAATAGTCACTGAGGGAAAATGACAAAATTTCAAACTTGATCTGAGGCAAATAAGTTGTTAGGTGACCTTCTTTCAGTCTTCATAAGTTCCTGAGCCTCGTGATGTTATCAGAATAAAAGTAGGGACTGTTGAAATATTCATTTCAATTTACTGAGGATTTTTGTACTTCTTACAAAATAGGTTTACATATTTTATGTTCACAACTCTATGTTCATAATTTCTTACAGTCTGTGAATATTACGTATGAGAGCTGTACTAACTTGAGTTTCCTAAAATCATTCTCTAATGTTGTTGGAATCGATGTTCAGTTTGACGTAACAGTACAAATAGACCGTGTAACCACTCACTGAAGATTAATGATGTTTTTATGCGGAAAGAATAAGACTGTTTCTTGGTTTTCCGCCACGTGTATAGCAAATCATGAGCTGAAGAATCTGAATACCTCAGTCTTTTTTTTTTCTATTATATTTATTTAATAGAGCTTTTCTGTTTCTTTTTTTTCATTGTTTAAGAAAATTTTTCATGGAGGATACTTGTTTTACAAAGTTCTGTTGGTTTCTGCTGTACAACATTACAAATCAGTCATAATTATATATATATATATCCCCTCCCTTGTGAGTGTCCCTCCTTTCTCCTGTCCCACCCCTCTAGGTCATCACAGAGTGCCAGGCGGGCTCCCTGTGTAATACAGTGATTTCCCATTATCTATCTGTATTACAGTTAACAGCGTATATATGTCAATACTACTTTCTCCTTTCTTCCCCTGCTGTGGCCGCAAGTCCATTCTCTACATCTGTGTCTCCATTCCTTCCATGCAAATTGATTCATTAGTACTATTTTTCTAGATTCCATATATATGCATTAATATACAATATTTTTCTATTTCTGACTTATTTCATTCTAGACAGCAAGCTCTAGGTTCACCTACCTCACTACAACCGACGCAAATTCATTCCTTTTTATGGCTGAGTAATACTCCATTGCATCTTATTTATCCATTTACCTGTTGATGGACAGCTAGTGAATACCTCACAGTCTTTTATATTATTTTATTTGTTTCTCTCTTTATTTATATGTCATTTATTTTGCCATGAACTGTAAAATTGTAGGTAGTTCTACAGTAGTTGGGGTTCGTGATCAGTCAGATCATGAACCCCCTAGATATTTTCAAAGGTCCTTTTTTGTTCTGTCAATTACTTTCTTGTCCATATTTGGCCATTTTGGGGGCCAAGTTTGTCCTCATTTGTCAGTGGTGATAATTGTGAATAGAAAATAAGTCAATCAAGTCCAGTTAGCATTATTGTCTGAAAGTGTTAGTTGCTCAGTGGTGTCCTAGTCTTTGCAATTCCACGGACTGAGCCCATGTAGGCTCCTCTGTCTTTGAGATTCTCCAGGCAAGAATACTAGAATGGGTTGCCATTTCCTCCTCCAGGGGATCTTCCCGACCCAGGGATTGAACCTGGATCTCCAACATTGCAGGCAGATTGTTTATTGTTTGAGCCATCAGGGAAGCGCAATTGTCTATGATGTATCAGTTATCTTTACTACATAGTGACTTGCTCCATAGCAATTAAAAAACCTTACGGGCACACAGGGCTTCCCAGGTGGCAAGGTGGTAAAGAATCCGCCTGCCAGTGCCGGTGATGCAGCTTCAGTTTCTGGGTTGGGAAGATCCCCTGGAGAAGGAAATGGCAACACAACAGTCAGTGTTTCTGCTCATGTGTCTGGTGTCCCTGAGGTCCTGCTGATTGGGTGAGTTGCCTGTGTGCCTAGGGTTGGCTGGCTGCAGGATGAGGTGAGGTGACTTCGCTCCACCACACCCATCTCTCTTTCTCCATCAGTCTTGGCAGTAACAGTGGGTCTAGAGAACCAGCCCCAGCATACAGATCCATAAAGCCTCTGCTTACATCATGTCTGCTGACCAAAGCACATCACTCTGGGCTGAGCCCAAAGTCAAGAGGCAGCCCAGGGGCCAGCCCACCCATGGAAGATGTGCACTGCAAGGTTACAAGGCAGAGGGCATGGCTCCAGGGAGAAGTGAAGAACTGAGGCCAAATGTTGCAATCCGTCATGTAAAGTATAGAATTTTTGATTGAGACCAATTGGTTTTACTGCTTGCTGCTGCTAAGTCACTTCAGTCATGTCCAACTCCGTGCGACCCCATAGACGGCAGCCCACAGGCTCCCCCGTCCCTGGGATTCTCCAGGCAAGAACACCGGAGTCGGTTGCCATTTCCCTCTCCAATGCATGAAAATGAAAAGTGAAAGTGAAGTCGCTCAGTCGTATCCGACTCTTAGCGACCCCATGGACTGCAGCCTACCAGGCTCCTCCGCCCATAGGATTTTCCAGGCAAAAGTACTGGAGTGGGGTGCCATTGCCTTCTCCCCATCACATATATTGTCAGCTTGCTTTAGCATTTTTTAAAGACATATTTATTTGGCTGTGTTGGGTCTTTGTTGCAATCTTTTCTTGGGGCGTGCAGGCTCTCTTGCTCCACAGCAGGGCTCTTAATTCCCCGACCAGAGATTGAATCCACATCCCATTCATTGCAAGGCGAATTCTTAACCACCAGACAGCCAGGAAGTCCCCTTCCTTTAGGATTACATCAGGGATTATTTGGTAGTAAAGAACAGAAACTCATTCAAGTTGCCTTGAAGGTTACTGCAAACAGAACAGGCAAGCTCACAGACACAGAAAAGTAGAAAACCAAGAACAAGCCGTTCTCGCGGGTACTGTGACTGCTTAAGAATTTGAGGCCATTTTGTCTGTGAGAGTCTGAATAGCTTCTCTTCTCTCTGCTTCTATTTCTTCTCTCTTGCTCATCACCCATCATGGACTCTTCAATGCCAATTCTGCGTGGCCTTTCAATTCAAGTACCCATCATATCTCTGTCTGAATCTGCCAGTCTCAAATTCCTCTTCCGGCCTCCTGCTCATGGACTGGTCATTCTTGGGTCTACTCTTTCTGTCTCCTAGGGCTGAGTTCTCAGATTTTTATCTCTGTCTTTATTCCTTCACCTACTGAGTTGGTCTAATCCCATGATTTTAAACACTGTGACAATGCTGATGACTCATACATTTCTGTCGCCAGCCTAGACTTCTCCCTTGAACTTCAGACTCACATAGACTGTATCTTATTCCACATTTCCACTTGGATATATCTTACAGGCATCTCAGACTTAGTCCACTTGATTTCCTCCTTATAAACCTTCACTTCTCAGACTTTATCAGTAAATGGTAATTCCAGTTTCTCATTTGTTTAAGACTTTTTCTTGGAATTTTTTTTTTTATGTTTGGTCATGTAATTGTTTTTATATGCCTATACTACAGTTCTAATACATATATAGTATCTATATTATAAAAGGAAGCAAAATTGCAAACTTAATATGATACAGATGAAATCTGTAGTCTTGTTCTTTAGGATGCTTCATAATTTCATTTAGGACTATCTTAAACACTATATATGCTTCAGTTCAGTTCAGTTGCTTAGTCGTGTCCAACTCTTTGCGACCCCATGAATCACAGCACACCAGGCCTCCCTGTCCATCACCAACTCCCAGAGTTTACTCAGACTCATGTCCATCAAGACGGTGATGCCATCCAGCCATCTCATCCTTTGTCGTTCCCTTCTCCTCCTGCTCCCAGTCCCTCCCAGCGTCAAGGTCTTTTCCAGTGAGTCAAATCTTCACATCAAGTGGCCTAAGTATTGGAGTTTCAGCTTCAGCATCAGTCCTTCCAATGAACACCCAGGACTGATCTCCTTTAGGATGGACTGGTTGGATCTCCTTGCAGTCCAAGGGACTCTCAAAGAGTCTTGTCCAACACCACAGTTCAAAAGCATCAATTCTTCAGCGCTCAGCTTTCTTCACAGTCCAACTCTCACATCCGTACATGACCACTGGAGAAACCATAGCTTTGATGAGACGAACCTTTGTTGGCAAAGTAATGTCTCTGCTTTTTAATATGCTATCCAGATTGGTCATAACTTTCCTTCCAAGGAGTAAGCATCTTTTTAATTTCATGGCTGCAGTCACCATCTGCAGTGATTTTGGAGCCCCCCCCAAAAAAGTCTGACACTGTTTCCGTATCTATTTGCCATGAAGTGATGGGACCAGATGCCATGATCTTAGTTTTCTGAATGTTGAGCTTTAAGCCAGCTTTTTCATTCTCTTCTTTCACTTTTATCAAGAGGCTTTTTAGTTCCTCTTCACCCATAAGGATGGTGTCATCTGCATATCTGAGTTTATTGATATTTTCCCAGCAATCTTGATTCCAGCTTGTGCTTCTTCCAGCCCAGTGTTTCTCATGATGTACTCTGCTTAGAAGTTAAATAAGCAGGGTGACAACATACAGCCTTGACGTACTCCTTTTATGTGCCTTAAACTTGAGTTTCATTTTTCATTTTGTGGTAGTTTACACTTAATGTAAACTTTACCCTCTTAACCATTTTTATGGGTAATAATTCTGAAACTGTATCCATTAACGACTCCTCTTTTTTAGTTCCTCTACTCTCTGGTAAGAACCACTCTACTTTCTGTTTCTACGAATTTGACTACTTTAGATGCCTCATAGAAGTGGAAACATGTTTTTTTGTGACTGGCTTCTTGACATAATGTGCTCAAAGTTCATTCATGTTGGAGCATGTGGCAGCAATTCCTTCCTTGGGCTTCCCTGGTGGCTCAGAGGTTAAAGCGTCTGCCTGCAATGCGGGAGACCCGGGTTCGATCCCTGGGTCGGGAGAATCCCCTGGAGAAGGAAATGGCAACCCACTCCAGTACTCTTGCCTGGAGAATCCCATGGAAGGAGGAGGGGGTCGCAAAGAATCCCCAAGCAACTGTACACTCATGGATGAATGAACAAAGTGTGATCTGTTCCACACTGGAATATCACACCGCCTTAAATGAAAGTGAGGTGAAAGTGAAATTGCTCAGTCGTGTCCGACTCTTTGCGACCCTTGGGGAAAGTCTCTTTACAGTTGCTTCCACCTCTTGCATATTGTGAACAGGGCTATGAACATGGGTGTGCAAATATCTATTTCAATTCTTTTGGGCATATATACCCAGACGTGGGATTTTTGGATCATATAGTGATTCTATTTTTAATTTTTTGAAGCACCTCTGTACCATTTTCCACAACAGTCACCCCATTTTACAGTTCTACCAACAATACACTAGGGTTCCAATTTCTCTTATATCCAATAGTTGGAGTCTTCGTAACTGTTTCCATCTTAATCTGTGTTAGATGGGTAATGATATCTATCAGCTAATCCTCCTGATTTATGTTCAAAGTATACCCCCCGTCCAACTACTTCTCAGCTTGTCCATCACTGTCACTTTTTCTTTAGTCACCATTGGCTCTTGTGTGGACCACTGTAGTAATCTTCTAGTTCCCTGGCCAAGGATGGAACCCGGACCTCCTGCCTTGGGAGCTCGGAGTCTTAGACACTGAAGCCCCAAGAAAGTCCCCAGAATGGTAATTTTAAAATATAAGCCAGGTTTTATCACCCTTCTTCTCATAACATTTGCATGGCTCCTATCAGACTTTGGATAAAATCCAAAGTCTCTTCCTTAGTGTATAATGTCATAAAAATGCTCATTCCCTTACTTACATGGCTTCGGACACACTGACCTCTTACTGTGCCTTACAACACACTAAGAGTGTTTCTGCCTCAGGGCTTTTGCCTCTGTTGTACTCTCATCCTGGGTGGCTTTACTCACAGACAATTACTTGATTCACTTCTTCCTTAATTCAGTTTTCTGCTCAATTGTGACCTCTTCAAAGAGACTTTCCCCGACTACCCGATCAGAAAAGGCACTCATTGTTCACCTTCACCAAGCACTTACCACTCTGACATCGTGTGTGCTGTGTATTCAGTTGTGTCTAACTGTCTCTAGCACGATGGACTGTAGCCCACCAGGCTCTTCTCTCCATGGAATTTTCCAGGCAAGAATACTGGAGTGGGTTGCCATTTCCTACTCCAGATGACCTCCTCAACCCAGCGATTGAACCTGCATCTCCTGCATTTGTACCACCTGGGAAGCCCCTCTGACATCATACTGTACTTATTTGTGACAGTATTATTAGTTTTCTCCTCCAGGAGAATTTGAGCACTATGAATTCTCTCTGGGCATCTGCAAGAGTATCTGGCACTTCAGAGATGCTCAATAAATATTTGTTGAATGAATGAGTAAGAGAACACTCTGTACCCTTGTATCTAAACAGCTTTGGTCGTGGTGACAGAGATACCTAGTGTATACCTGGTGTCCTAGTTGGGGGCTTCTAAGGAGAATGCCTGTAGCTTTTCTTCCTCCTCCAGTTGATTTCACCAGCTGTTATCCACTTGATGACTGTTGCTCAAGAGATCTGAGTGGGAAAGGATAGATAAATGCCTCATCCAACCCCTTACAGAAGAAAAAATTCAAGAATTGGTGGGAATTGTTTGCTGCTGTCCTCTTGGCCCCAAATCACCTTTCCTAAGTTGAGTTTTAGCTGCTCTTTATGACCTGCAATCACATTCCCTGCTGTAATGTGGGGGTAATGCCTCCTTTGCACAGTGAATGCCGAAAATGGGTTTTAAAACAGAAAGCAAAGCCAGAAATTCCTCTGCATGGGAGATGGTAGTTTGACAAGTCTTTGAATTACATAATGGAATCTCCTCTTACTTTCTTTATAAAATATATCAAACTGTCAAAAACAATGAGCCTTTCTTCCCAGGTTGTTTGGGATACTCCTGGCACTTCTAGCTGCCATCCTGTCCTAGAGGGGCTCTGGGATTAGAATTATGTGTGGTAGCTTTGTTTTCCCCCAGCGGGGTTTGTGATGAAGTTATTCTGATGGAAGCGCTCAGTTGATTCTAAAGGAGGTGCACATGCTCGCTGAGCTGAGTGCTTCTACCTTAAATGGTCTTCCATGCTGTGGAAGAGAGCTTCCAGTGCATCGTTGTAGTGATCATGTCATAGGGTTGGAACATGATCTTTGCCTCTTCACGCCTCCTCATGGTTTTGAGAAGTCTCCTTCAGTCTTACGAGTCTGTTAGAGACACTGATAGTTAAACATGTTCTGCAGGCTCCTGGGGTCTTTGGATAGGTAACCAGGGGTCTGTCAGTTGTGAAAGACTGAAAGATGACTGCAAACACCGTTGTCAGTTTCTCACTTTGGGCGCTGCTTACACAGCAGGTTCACTTTGTGAAAATTCAACTCTTCTCCTTACAAGTTGTGTACTTTTCTGTGTTTTATACTTCCATAAAAAGAGTCTCTTAAGAAAACAAACCAACCATATTTCCTATCTGCAAGAACATCTCCTCTTGGTGGAGATATTCAAATAGAAGATCACATACTCAGATTAGTGCTGGGATTAAAGAAAGCCTATTATAGGAGCACAAATACAAGGGTTCATCCTCATCTTTTAATGGGATGGAGGAAAATCAGAAGATTTTAGTGGAATTTATCTATTACCTTTTCTTGGCTTCCTCCATACACGATAAGATTCATGTAGAGAAACAAGGATAAGTCAGTTAGATTCTAGTGCTGTGGTAGCATGCTTAGAAGATAAAATGTTGCTTAAAAAAGCAAAAATTGTGCTAAAAATATCATTTCCTTCAGGGAACTTGTTGATAATTGTCTCCCCAGGCCTGCTTCATTTTGGCATCGATGGGTGAGTGTTGAAACACATGACTGTGGGTTGGTTGTCCATTGGTGTCTTTTGTTACTGTGAAATAGTTGGTATTAATGACTAGCAGTGACCCTGTGTTGGAGAGTGGTGTTAGTGTTGTGTGTGTGAGGGGCAGTGGAGTAGTAATGTTTTTGTTGTTTAGTCATTTATATGTCCAACTCTTTGCAACCCCATGGACTGTAGCCTGTCAGATTCCTCTGTCCATAAAAATTTTTCAGGAAAGAATACTGGAGTGAGTTGCCATTTCCCTCTTCAGGGAATCTTCCCAATTCAGAGATTGAACCCACATCTCCTACACTGGCAGGCAGATTATTTATTACTGAGCCACCAGGGAAGCCCATTTTGAGTACTACTGACTGTGAAAGAGTCTGATAAGAAAGAATGTTTTTATCGTTCCTTTTCATCATTATGATTGGACAGAATTGTAATAGGCAATAATTAGCCAGCCTTCCAAGGTAATATTAAGCTGATTTCTCAAGTGTAAGTGCTTTGAGCTCATGGTAGGAACTGACAGGCAGAGATTGGAGCTGTTGGACAATTGAAATCCTTAGACTAGATAGCACCCAAATTGGTCTTTGAACAGTGGGCTCCAGACATGTGGGTGCAGAAGAAATACCTTGTTAATTTTAAGTAGATTCCAAGGTTCTGCCCCCAGGTTCTGTGGGTCTCAGAAAGGAAGCCCAGCATTGAGAATGTGTGGGCAGTTCACAGAGGACTCTGTGAGAAGTGATGACAGGAAGTGAAGGTAGGGGGTGAGAGGAGGATTGGTGGAAGGCAAGTGCTTGGAAGAAGGAAGAAAAAAAACAGCAGTCAGTGAGGAGGCAGGCTGATTCCCAAGATAGAAACAGAGACTGTTTCTGAGAAGTAAATGTGGTGTAGAGTCTCTGACATTGGAGGGACTGATGCTGGAACAGATAATAGCAGTGGAACCTGTCAACCATAGAATGCTATGATCTGTAATTGTTGACTTTATTGGAAGGTGGCTTAAGAGTAAGGTTAATATTTAAATGAAAATAGCACTCTAGGGGAATGTGTGCCTTAAGACATCACACCTGAAACTAATCTCAGAGTAGCTTCTTATTCAAACCTATCGTTGGAAGGAGGACAAGACTGGGAGCCCCAGAGCCAGGGAAGTAACTTGGTGGAGAGGTCAGCAGAACTTTGACTGAAATTCAGAAATAGCTTGATGAGGAACCATTCCACTTACTTGTTCACTAATCAGACACTTAATGAGCACTGACTACATGCTCAATCTCCTGGGCAGGGCCCTGAGATTGAGCTGTAAAAGAAAAAATTGATAGTCTTTGCCCTCAAAGAGTTTGTAGTCTAACAAGCAAGTCAGTTGTAGAACAAGCACAGGAATTTCTCCTACTGTGGTTCTGTCTCCCATGATGACAGTTAAATATAACAAGGTTGTTTTATTAGGAAATAAGCTTTGCATGATGCAGCCCTGTACTGATTACCATATTATTGAATGAGAACCTGGGTACAAGATGAGCCATACAGCCCTCTCAACAGCTGCACTGTTTGAATGGCAGGTTGCTGCTTGGCCCTGAGATTTTTGACTTAATGCAAGCTTCTGTGATTTAGTGGGGTATTGTATGGCTCTGCTACTTGAAATGTACTGTGCAAGGCTATCACCTAGGTGTCTTGTTAAAAATGCAGGTTCTGTGTGTTGAGAGTGAGGGCTAACGTCCTGCATTTTCAGCAGACTGCCTAAGGGTGCTGATGCTGGCAGTAGGTGGACCACGCTGAATAGCAAGAATCTAGAAACTTGGAGATATTTAGAGGCTCTTCTCAGTCACTGAAGAGCTCCTCCAATGTAAGTAGTTGGATTTTTGTTAGTTTGGATCAACTGATTTTTTTTTTTCAGCTTGTAATTATAAATAGGTCCATTGTAACTACAAAAATACCTTTGCTGTTGAAATTCATCCAGAAAAACAATTTTATGATTGCAAGTCCTTTCTAACGCATTTTCATTGAAAAATACAACCTCATTTTGGAGAAAACCAGATTTCTTGAATTCACCAACTATCACATTATAACAGCACAGACTGTAATTACAAGTGTGACAAATGTTATAAAGTAAATTGGAAGAACCCTGGGAATATCTATATTGGGGTGCTCTGTATGTGTGCGTTTGGATAGAAGCCACACTGGTTTCTTTTTCTGCTCCCCATCTCAATCCTATATTAGTACATAAGTTAGCACATCCTGATGTAGAAAGTCTTGAAGCAGAATAGCATTATTACCTGAACCTCTTCCAATAGCCAAAGCCAGTGAAACCACAATTCCATACACATTTTGGAATATTAGCCCTTTCACTTCCGGCTCATAGTTTGTTTATAACAAGCAGAAGGAGAAATCATGCTTGACACTATTGGGCTTTTTTAAAGGTTGTAAGTGAATAAATTGAGCTTTTGTGTAGGCGTGTTTCTTTTTTTAAGTTGTTTGATATGAGGGTAAAAACTTAATTGCAGAAGATTCTATAGAAAACAGATTCTCTCTGGAATCTTTTTAAGAGTGATTTTCTCATCTTTTGAACAGTAGTATTGAATACAAAAAATCGTAGGGAGATTTTCTGTTCGACCTTCTTGATTAATTTCCTTCCATTGTGTGTTGGCCTCCATGTTCAAATTAGAAATTTCCATGGCTGATTACAGGGGCATTAATGCTGTTGTTATTCCAGATTCCTTTGACACTTAAAATTGCAGAACTTGGTGATATCTTTATAATGAGAAAGGACCTTGGTACTTAACGTGGCCCAATGGTTCAGCATTCTGTGGTGGGCTCAGCTGTGCAGTGACTGACGTTTGAATCCTGCTTCCTTAAGGATGTCTGTGTTCAGTAACCTTCCAGTCAACATCTGTATGTGCGATTTGACCATATCAGTTCAGTTCAGTCACTCAGTCGTGTCTGACTCTTTACAACCCCATGAATCACAGCACGCCAGGCCTCCCTGTCCATCACCAACTCCCAGAGTTTACCCAAACTCATGTCCATCGAGTCAGTGATGCCATCTAGCCATCTCATCCTCTGTCATCCCCTTCTTCTCCTGCCCCCAATCCCTCCCAGCATCAGAGTCTTTTCCAATGAGTCAACTCTTTGCATGAGGTGGCCAAGGTACTGAAGTTTCAGCTTTAGCATCAGGCCTTCCAATGAACACCCAGAGCTGATCTCCTTTAGGATGGACTGGTTGGACCTCCTTGCAGTCCAAGGGACTCTCAAGAGTCTTCTCCAACACCACAGTTCAAAAGCATCAGTTCTTTGGCGCTCAGCTTTTTTCACAGTCCAACTCTCACATCCATACATGACCACTGGAAAAACCATAGCCTTGACTACACGGACCTTAGTTGGCAAAGTAATGTCTCTGCTTTTATGGCCACTCCTAAAGACCGTAATGAAATATGTAGTATTTCCAAGGAACAACAGAAGAATTAGAAAATGGCTACATCTCAAAAGGTTTTTCTTATTGTAGACTTTTTTGGGAGGAGTGCCATTTACATTTTTTTTGTGTACGCGTGGAGTCCTTATTACTGATCTATGCAGAGACAGATCAGATGAGGTAGATGACAGTGAACTTGCCATTGTCATTGAGAGGATAGACTCAAGGAGTCAAGGTATCTCTTGTTTAGCTTGTAGTATTGAGGCTTCTATCCTTCTGACTGTAACAATAATTTGACTCATGTGACACTGCTGGTTTTGACCTATAAAAATATTTCATTTGGTTCTACCCAGTTTTATATTATTCCATGGCTGTTAGGACCTGTACATTTTGATGCTAAGAAGCTCCATTTGTGCAGTGACTAGGAAATGACTGTGCTGTGGTTAGCCGCTCAGTCGTGTCCAACTCTTTTCAACCCCAAGGACTATAGCCTGCCAGGCTCCTCTGTCCATGGGATTCTCCAGGCAGGAATACTGGAGTGGATGCCATGCCCTCCTCCAGGGGATGTTCCCAACCAAGGGATTGAACCCAGCTCTCCTGCATGGCAAGCAGATTTTTTTTACCGTCTGAGCCAACAGGGAAGCCCATGAAGTTCCTGCCAGGGTTCAAATTGCCTGGGTTTGATTTCTAGCCCAACAGCATCAGCTGTTTAATATTGAGAAGGTTACTTAACCCCTCCCAGCCTTGGTTTTTTCTAAAAGATGTGTCCCTCTGGGGATGAAATGAGATGATGTTGTGAAGTCCTTACATAGTACATATAACATTGTAAAGCACTTAATAATAGTAGTGCTACTGAGCATTTGTTGAGCTCTATTAATACTCTTTTTTCACATAATATAATACCTTGTTAATATCAATAACTTTCTAAATACTTGTTTTATATAGTATATAAAATAAATGTTACATATTATGTAGCTTTAATGTTTAGAATAATAGGTTCGCATCTATTAGATCAAGTAGATCCTGTAACTTGACCAGAGCAGTCTTCATGGAAAACTTTCCTCCTTTTAAGGATGAATGATTGGGGGTGGTTGGATGTTGGCTTGGAGGTGCTTAGAGAGAGGAAATACTGGTCAGTCACTGACTGAGTACATCCTTCTTTGGTGTTTTGCCTTTAATAGAAAATCTATTACTGATCTGAGTTCCTTTCTGTAGGAAAGTTCACTTTAGACAGTGACACTGAGCTTGAATTTTTATTTTAAT
The DNA here is from genome assembly GCF_023091745.1 of Budorcas taxicolor. Classification (NCBI taxonomy): domain Eukaryota; kingdom Metazoa; phylum Chordata; class Mammalia; order Artiodactyla; family Bovidae; genus Budorcas; species Budorcas taxicolor. The sequence continues at coordinate 38,788,812 of NC_068910.1, forward strand.
GATAAGAGAATTGAAAAGTGGCCTTCTCAGAAGGTACGGTGGGTTCTTTCCAGTGTTACATGAAATGAGGTTTGACATAGACCTTAAAATGGGATTATTTGCCTTCATTGCTCTGTCTTTAAGGTACCTCCTACCTTCTGCAGATGACAAGAATATTTTGTCTGGATTGGGTAATTAGGTATAACTGCATTTGGAATGTTGAACCAAGTTGTTGTTGTTTTTTTTTAAAGCCATATGCTATGTTGCAAGACTTCTTGATGGAAAATCTTAATGGTAATAAACGTTAGTGAACAGGAAGGGTTAAGGTTCAAGTCAGTTAAATAGAAATAGGTTGGTTGATGGTTCAGAGAAGTGGTTTTCAAATTTACTCATGCAGTTGTTCCTTAGGGCCCATGTCATATTTTCAAAGGAAAGTCAGAACAAGAGAACCCCACAAGTTCCCCGCATTTTTCATTATAAAAGCTACCAAGCCTAGTTATCTAATCTGATGTTCGTGGCTGCAAGACTAAGTGCCACAGGGAAGTTATAGATGAGAGAATGGAGAGCTTACTGCTCTGGCGTTCTACAGCTCACTGATGTGGTGAGTGAAGGAGGTGGCTTTCACCTTTCTATCCCACTGACCTGTTAATAATCGCCCACAACTGTCTTTATCCCCAGCCCCTTGCAGGGACAGAGTTTTGCTGACTGAACTAATGAGAACAGATTCTCTCTGTGGACAAGCCACAGGGGCTGAACTGAGCATGCTCAGCTTCTCCCAGTCCTCTCATCCCTGAGTGGGACTTCCTCCTGCCAAGAAGAGAAATCAAGGGGGATGGAGTATCACCCTTGGGAAGACTCCCCTACAGAGGGAAACATGAGGCAAGAAGAATGAAGGTTCCCACCTTGTCCAGCAAATATTCATTGTTTCTCTAAATACTAAGCAGTATGTTAGATGCCAGAGCAGTTCATTAAACTCGGTACCTCTGGACTCTGTAACCCTTAAGATTCAAATGTGTTGATCCTGGAATATAAACCAGTCCCCTCTCCCCAGACCAAACTGAAACATTTCAGAAACTTCAAATACTCCCTGTTTCAGGTACTGATAAAAATTCAAAGTAATTCCCCCAAGAAATGTGTAGAAGCGACCCAGATCTGTTCTGATAGCCCAGTCATCTGAAAGGGTGTTTTTGTTGAGGCAGCATCAGTGAGGTGGGAGGAGGAATGTCAGCTGACAGTCCTTCTTGAGCTCCGGAGAGGTCATGAGATTCTTGTCCAAGGGGCCACCTATATGGATGAAACACATCTACAGTGACACTCTGTGCTCATGTCCCAAGGTTAGTCTGGTTGGAAGGCTCAAAACCCCGAGGAAAGCCGCCTTTGTTGTTCCCAGACTGGTGTTGTATTATGTTGGTCATTTTTACATAATTTTAGATTGTTTGCCATAGTCTATATAAACCGCTTTTAGGAAAATTTAGCTTGGTTATGGTAGTCTATATTGGGAACCGTCCCTCCTCAGTATTAAATGAGTCTAGGACAACAGGCAACACCCACCCCATTACAAGACTTTTTATGAAGCAAACATCTATTTTTGCTTTGTGCAGACTCCACTGTATGAAGGGCTGAAAATAACTAAATGCTCAGAAACCATTTGTGATGCAAAAATGACTGTAGGGGGAACCATGTTGCCCGCTGCCCTGGTTATGACTGACTAGTATAGGTCAGAAATTGTGCCCTACAACCAGTTTTGCTAGGTCATTCTGAGGTTTTTTTTCCTGGTGGTGGAGGGACCTGCAGTTTTCCCTGTGGACCTGAAATGTCATCTTGCCCACATAAACTGTTAGGGAAGCTGAAAATAATTTAGACAGGCAGGCTTTTTTTTTTTTTTTTTTTTTTTGATTGCCAAAAAGAAATAATTTAGTGTTTGAGTCTTGAAGATTTTTTTTTTTAGTTTTTTTAAGGACTTAAAGAGAAATGGAAATAAACAGACCACAGGTTAGCGTAATCAAGGGCAGGGTTGTTAATGCCTTTTCTGATCTTCACCACATTTCCTAAAGCTGACACTGTTTCTTTTTTTAATTTTTATTGGACTACAGCTGATTTACAGTGTTGTGTTAGTTTCAGTGGAGTTACAGGTGTAGATGATGCCATTTCTTAAGCTCTGCCACGTGCGAGGCTTGCAGACTCCAGTGCGCTCTTTCTGGGCTGAGTCGAATCCCCAAGGAGTGTGTTTGCCAGTGTTCTCAAACCAGCATCAGAAATCAAGCTTTGCACACAGAGGATATACGCTTCTGATTTTTCATCAAGAAGGCAAATTCCCTCTCCCCCTAGCAAATATGCAAGCTTTTAGATCTAGAAAAGTTGGAGCGAGCCAAAGGAACAGCTGGTTATTTTAACGCCTCAAGGCTGTTCCTGCCCCATCTATAGCACAATTCTCTACTCCCCCCCTCGAACCCCCCCACCCACTGCCACAGTCTGAGTATTTCCAGGGGGAGCCAAGATGACCCACTTCTCTGGGTGCTGTGGAAAATGGCTACTTGCCAACTCCATGTCCCACCTGCCCCAGAGGTGCCTTTAAAGATGGATGGAGACTTGGGCGCCTCTCTATACCATTTTTTTTTTTTAATTGAAATATAGTTGAGTTACAGTGTTGTATTAGTTTCAGGTATATAGCAAAGTAAATTAGTAATACATATACATATATCCACTCTTTTTTTTTTTTAGATTCTTTTCCCATATAGGCCATTATAGAGTATTGAGTAGCGTTCCCTGTGCTATACAGTACATTCTTACTAGTTACTTATTTTATATATAGTAGTGTGTATATGTCAGTCCCAATCCGTTCCCCCCCCCCCCACCCCCCCACTGCCACCCGGTAGCATGGTGATTTGTGTTATCGCCAAACCTCAAGGAAAAAAAAGATCCAAGTTGATAAGTGATTGGTCCGGTTGCATTAGAAGGAAGTGACCACAGAGGACTCACATTCTGGATTTCAAGGGACTATATTGGACATGGCATTTTCCCTGAGTCTCTTAACCTTTTCATGACTATGAAAGTTCCTTACCATCTGTTGGATTTTTATGTGAGATGATGAGCTTTCAGAAACGTAAAGGACTCATGGAAAGTGAAAGCAATATTAGACATTCTGGAAAAATTTATGAAATGTGTCCTCCTTCTCCCTGTGATGTGCATGCTTTAGGCCGGCTACCTCCTCCACTGTTAAGAAGTCCGTCCGTGAACTTCGGGCTGGTCACCTGAAAAGCTGCAGAAGACATTGGCAAAGTGTAAATCACAGCCCTAAGGAGAATTGTTTTTACCTCCAGCCCTTATTTGAGCAAACTCTGTCTCCAGTATTTATTTAAAATTCATCTTTAGCGTATAAAAGACTCAAGGCATAAGGGGGGAAAGAAAAGATTTTATAAAAATCAAGCCATTTCTCCTGTTCTAAGACAGGAAATTGGATTTGGAACTTCTTTGGAAACAGAGAAAATGCAGTTAAATAAATGTTTAAACACAGGTAGTCTCATAAATATTTTCACGGGGGGGGGGGGGGTGGAAAGAAAATCCACTGGATACCCTTATCTACAATAATGTCTAATTACGTCAAATTTTGCGATAAAGCTGTTCACATATGACATAGAACAAAAAGTTAGGATTTGAATCATACCAAAGACTTGTTCGGTTTGAGTTACTAGTTTCACAAGAGAACGTTCAGCCACTCAGCAAGTTTGAAACTTCTGAAAGTGGCAGGGGCTGGGATCAGTGCATTTACGGGCCTCTTCTTGGCAAAGGATTCCTCCCTCTGTGGTTTCTTCACATTTTCTCTCTGCATTTGCAATCCGTGCTGTAGGATGGGATCCTCACATTTCTGTCATCCAACTGGCTAGTCTGAGGAAAGATACAGCTTTACCCTGCACTTCCTTGGCTTTTCGCTTTCACTTGCCTTATTTGGTAAAGCTGTGGGCTTCGTTGTTCCTGGAAAGGGCTGTTTCACCAGTTTCCAGGACCATTTCCCACTTGCATCTAGTTCAGAGCTGGGAAGCAGAGCTTGCCTGCCACTCTGGGGTGTCTGTTCAGAGCTGGGGCAAATGCAAGGTTGCTGTGTCCTTAAGAATCCTCAGTGTATACAGGGCTGGTGGTGATACATCCTCACTAGTGAGATGTTTGTACGTAATGTATATAGTGCAGCGTAAACTTCCCTTTGAAAGTGGAACTCTGGAAAGATGCTGGCTTTTTAGCTTTGTGCAGAGCCTGGGATGGGCATGCCCTTCTCGTTTTCCTCTGTATCTTGTCATCTAGATGACCTTTCCCCTAATTCTTATTTCCGGCTCTGCTTTTTTCCAGCGCTTTTGGGGCTTTTTCCTATCCCTTTTAAGGAATAGATAATGTTGCTCACCCGAGAGTGCCACATCCCAGGTTTTAATAAAGCTCATGGCTTAATATTCTCTAAGTACCTCTTTTCATGTTATTTAAAGGGAAACTTACTCTTACGTTTGTGGTGTATGAAGTCACGTTCTTAGCACCCCCTACCCCAACACCTTCTTTCTGACAACACATTTTTCTCTTGTTTCTAAGTAGTATTGTTTTTAAAAGTAATTAACCTAACTTTTAGAGAGGTGCGAAAGTGTGGCTTGGTTCTTGGAGCTTAAGTTTGTTTTATGTTTTAGCCCAAAAAGGAAGTTTGCGGACTCCTAGTCCTCTGAATGATAGTTACAGTGTTTCTGATAAAAGATGAGGATGGAGGGGGGGAGGAAAGGAAGTAAGGTTGCTGTAAGCTTAATCCTTTGCTCTTTACCAAAAGAACCCTTGGTTTTTGTTACTGAGGGTTTTTTGTTTTTTTAAATAGAAGGAAGACGAATTCATTAAGAGTTTGGAGGGAGGGGGCAAAGGAAAATTTTTTTTTAACCTCCTAGAATGCGGAGGCTGCCCCTTAGTGGGAGAAGCAGCAAAACTCCCGAACTGAGCTCACTTTCATTTTCAAGAACCTGTTGGGGCAGCATTTTTTCATCTTTGCTGCAGAAAGGCAGGCTTCTCTTCTTCCTTAGCCTGCAGATAATTTGGGGGGCATGTGGGAAAGTAAGGGATACTCACAGCCCGGAGCATCCTAGAAGGCTAGTGGAGAAGCACATATGTGCCATCTAGACTTTTATTGGGACAGAAAGCCAGAAGGAGGGAAACAATAAGGGCACCCTCTGAATGTTAAACACCAGAGTTAAAACTGACCTGACCTCGGTCAGAGTATTGCTCACCTACCCAAACAAGTTAGAGGCACACAGGTATCCCTCACCCTCCACACAGATGAATTCTGGGCTTTTCTTTGACCAGACACTTGTTTTGTTATTTATTAATCTTTGACTGTGCTGGGTCTTCCTTGATATTTGTGGACTTTCTCTAATTGTGGTGCATGGGTATTTGCGGTTTTTGTTCTGTCGTTTAGTCTTGTCCGACTCGTTGCAACCCCATGGACTGCAGCACTCCAGGCTTCCCTGTCCTACACTGTCTCCTGGAGTTTCCTCAAACTCATGTCCATTGAGTCGGTGATGCCATCTAACCGTCTCTGTCGCCCCCTTTTCCTCCTGCCCTCAGTCTTTGCCAGCATCACGGGCTTTTCCAAAGGGTCGGCTCGTTGCGGTGGCTTCTCTTTTTGCAGAGCGTGGGCTCTAGGGCATGCGGGCTTCAGTAGTTGTGGGATGTGTGCTCTGGAGCAGAGAGTCAATAGTCGGGGCACATGGGCTTAGTTGCTCTATGGCGTGTGGGATCTTTCCGGACCAGCGATGAAGCCCACATCTCCTGCATTGGCAGGCTTATTATTTACCACTGAGCCACCAGGGAAGCTCCGATCCTGCGTTTCCAACAAGAGCCAAGATGATGCTGAAGCTACTGGTTCACAGTCTTTGTTTTGAGTAAGTGGTGCGGAGACCAGTGCATCTCGACTCTGCTTCTTTTCCTTTTCAGATTAATTGAATTGTATCTCATTGTGGCCAAAATGTGTGGCATCCAACAGCCTACTGGAGGTAATTGCTCCTGAGATAAATATGAGAAAAAAGGGAGCCAAAAGGAAGGGTATTGAAAGAGAAACTGCCTTAGTTGGGAAAGAACTCGACAAAAGGGCAGGTATTCTTAATTAGCAGCTTAGTAGCTAATCTTTGTCACTGAAGCCTGCACATCAAGCTGCCTGGAGTCTTCTTGAAGACAGTTTCTAGCTTCAGAGGTTTTTAACACCTCTCATCTAACTCTGTTAAATAGCCTGCTGGGATCCAAAATAGAAGCTGTGTAGGGAGAAGCTCCCTAAGCATACCTCAGCTGCCAGGCGTGCTCTGTATTGACTTTTTTTTCCCCTTGATATGAAATCAGTCATATCTCAAAGCCCTCCAAGACATTTGGTTCAGTCTGATATCTAATGTTGACTCCTGTTGAGCATCCCCATCCAGTGATCCCTAGCCCTGACTGCCAGCAGAATTATTTAAGAGCTTTCCATCCTATATGGAATAGATAACTGCAGTTGCTCTATAAACACCTAAGATATTGATGCAAAGGCTTTTCTCCTATTTATTCCCTTCCTGCCCCTAGCTCTTATCGAATGGTACAGATTTTTTCTCTGCGTTTTCTCACATATGTGTGTATCTTTCTTAAGTCTATTATTGAGTGTGTATTTTAATATTGCAATGGGTTTTTCTTCCTGTTTTGGCCAGCTTGCATAGCATGTCAGATTTTAGTCGGATCTTAGTGCAGGGATTGAACCCGCACCCTTGCATTGGAACCATGGAGTCTTCACCATGGAACCACCAGGGAAGTCCCTACAGTGGGTTTTTTAATCTCCCTTCAGAGCAATAATGAAGTCCCTTTTTCACCTGGCTCTGCACATACCCTGTTCGCCAGCTATTATTCACTTGATGGCTGCTGTTCAGGAGATCCAAGTGGGAAAGTGTAGCTAGATGCCTCATCCAACCTCTTATGGAAAAAAAAAAAAAGAATCGGTGGGAATTGTTTGCCTGGCTATACCTTCCGGGTCTCCCTATCTCTCCTCCCTCTTTCTTATCATCTTAGTTTGGTCCAGGCCTTTGTTCTTGGCCCTCGCCTCTTCTCTCCCTATGTTCATTCTCTCAATGATCTCACCCAGTTCTGCGAGGTTAAATAGGCTGACCACTAACAAAATGTTTCTCCAGCCCCTATGTGCCTCCCAGGGGCTGAACATATACCTCCAACTTTCTTGGTGACTATTCTATTTAATTGGCTCTCAGAAGCATCTTAAACTTTGAATCTGTCTCAAACAGCAGGTTCTTCCTGCCCCAAACCTGCCCCAACCCTGGTGTTCCCCAGCTCTGTGTATTGGTGACTTTGCTCAGACCACATCCTCACGCTGTCTGATTCCTCTCTCTCCCTCCCACATCACATCTTAGCAGATGAGACCTTGCTCTGCTGTCACTCATATTCCACTCCTGCCTGCTTCCCACCACGTAGCCTACAGCTTCCGTCATCTGTTACTTGCATTGGTGTTTCTCAGACTTTTCCATGGATGTTAATAGCAAGAAATACGTTTTCTCTTGTAACCTAGGAAACATATTCATATATGTCTGTATGTCTGACTGGATCAAAAAGTTCACACCATAGCACTTAAATTTAGTGTTTGCAGTGTACCCTGATAATTCCTTTTCTTTTCTTTTACGAAAAATAAGGTAATTGAGACCCACTGATATGATTTCATGACCAACTTTCAGTTATGACCCGCAGTTTGAAAAACACTAGTCTGGATCCTTTGGTTGGAGGTGATGTGCAGAGCCAGCGACCTTGTAGCTCCTTGCCAGGAGCTCTTCAGTAATAACCATTTCAGCCCCTCTGCAGGCCCGCTGGGTCATACTCTGCATTGAAGGGAATCTGAGGTAACTCACCAGTCCTTGAAGTTCGAATGCTACAGTATGGACGACTGCTCTGGTCTTCCAGTAGCTCTCTTTCTTCCAAGACATGCCCCCTGCCATCCTCTCCACTGAGCATGGGGCTGGAGTGGTCATTAGAAAACTCTTTGGGGTCAAGTATCGCCCCTGCTTACTGGGTTTCTCAGCTCACTTAAAATGGAATCCTTCAGGATGCTCCATCAAGCCAGGTTCTCAGCCTTGGCTGGCTGCACAATAAGAGATAGCCTGGAGAGATCAAAAAAGGACAACAAAAAACCCCTTAGTGCCCAGGAAGCATCACAGAAGAGCTGGACCAGAGTATCTGCACATGTAACCAGGACTGAGAACTCTATTTGACGGGATCCAGTTCCTGCCTGCGTGCGGCTCCCCGGCTCACTCAGCTCTAACCATACTGGCTGCTTTACATTTCTGTGCACACAGTGAGCTAATTTCTGCCCCACAGCCTTTGTCCTGCCCGGAATTTGTCTCTCTTCTCTGTCCTCCAGGACTCACACTCCCTCCCCTCCTGTGTCCCTCATGCATAGATATCACTACCCCAGAGAGACCTACCCTGACCTTCCTGTCTGATGACCTTGATCTATTTAGCTGCTTCCTCTCTCTCCATGCTTTATTCTTCTTCATAGCAGTTATTATTCCTAATACTATGTTTGCCATTGTTTTCTTTGTTCACTCTTTTCCCTCTCTAAAATTTAAGCTAGGTGAGGAGAGACACCTTAATCCGCCGTGGTCATCACTGTGTCTCTAGTCCCTAGAACAGTGTCTGGCTCAAAGGAGATGCTGAATCAACGTTTGTGAATGAATGAGAGAAGAGGAAGTGGATGATGGTGTCATGGTTTTTCTGGCTTTTCACCACTGAATCTTCCCTTAAGACAGTGAAGCAAAAAGAGTGCCTCTCTTGTGACTTTGGTCTTCTCCATGTGTCCCCCCGCCCCCCCCCCCCCCCCCCCCCCCCCGCCATCACCACATCGATCAGTTGACTCTCCATGTATTTTGATTCAGGATGGTGTTTCTTTGATTCTAAGAAGTGTAAACAAGAAAAGGAATGAATGGCAGCATAAGCTAATTATTTCCCTCAAGTGACTTGACTATGTTCAAATCAGCAAATCTTTGCCTTGAATTGATTTTGCTTTTGAGGGGAGTGTTTGGAAGAGCATTCAATCTGAGGATTTAATTTAAAAAAAAATTTTTTTTTTTTTTTTTTTTTTTAAGAAAAGCTTATGATGGAATAACAGAAACCTACAGCACTTACTCTGGCTTGGGTTTGGTGGTGAGGTATTTATTTAAATGATGGTTCTTTCGACTTGAGTTTTTAAAGTCCTCATGTGGAACAGTGTCAGTTTAATAGATCTGACATAACTCTGTTACATAATCAGACTTTTTAAAGATGCAAATTGAAAAGGCATTGCAGTTAAGGTTTAGAACTTCTTTTATGTTACATGCTTTGAGGATTGGTCTTCCTGCTTTTGATGTCTTACTCTTGATCCCTCCTTCAGTAGGTTAATTCAGAGCTGGGGCTCTAAAGAGTTTTTCAGCTAAAAACAGAACACAGTGAGGATCATGTCTTTGTGTAATAATGACAAAATTTGAGTTGAGGTCAGGGGACTGTATCATTCTTATGTAAACGTGGCTGGTGCCTCCCTGTCATACCTGGGAATGACGGTCAGGTGTAGGAGTCAGTCTGTGTACTTAGGTTGACTCTCTTGTCTTTATGTTACATATTTAATCATCATTGGTCTCTTTTATGCATTTTGTGTTTTCGTCTCAACACATTGGTAATTCATTGTACCTTAAGTGTTTGCATCAAATTTTGTTTACTACGTATAAAACATAAAGCCTTCTGTCTACAGTGAGATGCGTTTCTGGCGATTTAAGAGAAGTAGTGACTAGTGACTCTTGCTTTCCCTTCGTGGCCTTTATATGTATCATAATCCTTTAGGGTCAGGACAACCGGAAGTCCCACTTGTGTAGGAGTTTGTTGGCTGATGTAAACCAGCTGGAGCCCAGAGGCTGAAATGGTGCTGTGCTCTCTGCTTTCACCATGGTTCGTCTCTGCTTCCTGGTGGCTTGGCCCCAGGCTCAGGCAGCCTTTTCCTTTGTGGTGTCCAAACTGTGGTGTGCAGCTCTGGATTTTCAGGCTTGTCTCAGCTGGGCCTGGGGAAGGAAGATATCTCCCATTTTCTCCAGCTAGTTAAATCCCGCCCACTCAGAGGCCCGGACTTCTAGCCCTGTGACCAGGGTAGACCATCCCCTCTTTGACCAGAGTCCCATCTTCAGATCAGAGAGACTGAGTGAGTGCCATCCAAGCACTGGACTCTGGTGTTTCTGGGGGCTGGTTCCCCCTGGAAATGAATCACATTGTCGGAAGACTTAGGGAACAGGCTTAGCTGTGCCTGCTGTGAACCACTGACTTCTCTGGTGTCATCATTGGAAAGTGACCCATGGTCTGATAGCGTAGGACATGCTGTGTGTACTGGGGTGAGAGCTCGCTCAAAGCCAGGAGACCTCGCCTCTTGTGACCCTTGCTCTGGCACTTGGTACCCGTCTGACAGTATATGTCATTGATGCTTTAGCTGTAGCCTCCGCAGGTGGATTTTGTTTACATGTTTGTGAACTGAGACGTATCATTTCCCTTCTCGGAGTAAGTGTTGCTCTTATTTATAAATGGGAGGCTGAAATAAGGTCACTCTTCACTCTCAAGCTTTACGTCATTTAGGCTCCTCCCTCCATTTTCAGAGGAGGAATGTGAGAGTCCGGGTGAGTGACCCGAGCCAGTGGCAGAGTCTGGTTTACATTTCATACTTGATCTTGATCTAAGAGCTGGGATTAGAAAGAAGTGAACACAGCAGTGAGGCGAATGATGACAGTTTTTTTTGCCTAATAGCCTTGAATTGGGTTCAGCATCATAAATCGAAAAATTCTGTTTAAAGTTCTGATGCTACTTCCTTGGAGGAATATAAAAGTGAGTACGATGGCCATGCTTCCTTCTGTTCAGGTGAAGAGAATACTGTAGGAGAGAGGGCGCAACTCTTCTATCGCAGTTCTATTATAAAGCGTGAGAAAATAAATACACCTTTGTGTTTATACGAACAGGCTTGTGTAATATTTCAGAAGTATGGGGAGGGATAAATTGGGAGCTTGGGACTAACATATACAGACTTGCTAAGTCGCTTCAGTCGTGTCCGACTCTGTGTGACACCATAGATGCCAGCCCACCAGGCTCCCCCATCGCTGGGATTCTCCAGGCAAGAACACTGGAGTGGGTTGCCATTTCCTTCTCCAATGCATAAAAGTAAAAAGTGAAAGTGAAGTCGGTCAGTCCTGTCTGACTCCTAGCGACCCCACAGACTGCAGTCCACCAGGCTCCTCCATCCATGGGATTTTCCAGGCAAAAGTACTAGAGTGGGGTGCCATTGCCTTCTCCAATATCCACACTACTGTATATAAAATAGATAACTAATAAGGACCTGCTGTATAGCACAGGGAACTCTACTTAATACTCATCGTGACCTATATGGGAATAGAATCTAAAAGAGAGTGGACATATGTATAACTTGATTCACTTTGCTGTACAGCAGAAACTAACACAGCATTGTAAATAAGCTCTAAATGGATTTAGAAATTACACCAGGGGAGCCCAGAGCAATAGCACATGTGAGATGTGTTATTAAAGATACACAGGATGAGGTGGGAGGTGAAACTGGAAATGTGGCTTGAGGCCCCATCACTGTGGGCGCTGGTGTCAGACATTCAGATATTTGCTCTTGGTCTCTGAAAATTGCTGGTAGAGAGAGCTATGGTCAGCAAGTGTTTCAGAAGGCCATGCTGCAGCGTGTGGTGGAGACTGGAGCTATAGTGGCTACCAGGAGAGTCCCTGTGCAGAAGATGGGACTGAAAACCAAGGCAGCAAAAGCCCTGAAGGTGGGGTGTCCGGAGGTGGAATATACATGCACTGGGACCTCCTTCCTGGCTTTGGGAGATGTGAGGGAGAGAGAGATGTTGAAATCATTTAAGTATGCTTTCCTGATTGACCAGGAAAAGGTGGTGGTGCCATGAATGAAGGCAGATGGTGCGGAGAAGAAACAGATTTTGGGTGGTGAGAGGGGCAGGGAGTGGGCTTTCACGCTGGTTTATGTCACCGTGGCCCTGAGGCTGATGTCAGCTGCCCATATCCTTGAAGGAGCCGGGTGAGGTGGGAGCAAAGGTGGAGAAAAATACCAGACACATGCATTCTGCTCTGAAGTTCAGGAGAGCTGTTTGAGCTGGAGATAGAAGTGTGGATGTCTTCAGCCAAGACTCCGCACCGCTCAGGATTAGGGCTGGCTGTTACAGAGCAGAAATACAAGTCACAGATGGATGCTGTGGTGGCAGCTGTCCGTGCTTGGCCTGCGTCCCCTGGGGTCCCCACGTGCTCCTCCATGGTTTTGTGGGCATTTGCCTCCTACCACTCAAGCCCTCAGTTTATCATGGGAGGACTGCCTTAAGGCTGCAGGAGCCACTTTGCTGTAAGACATGGAGAGCTCAGAGTATCTGAGAGTCTCTGCGGTTCCCCACCCTCACCAGGGACTGACTGACGCAGAAGAATGAAGATCTAGCAACCCAGCCTCAGGACAGGAAAACAGGAGGTATTGTTCATACCCCAGGGTTCCTCATAGGATCTGGGTGAAGTCATCCTCTGTAGAACTGGGCTTAAGAGTCCACTCAGATGCTTTCCTCTCTTTCCCGTCTTGCATCCCCCACTTCATTATGGGTTTATTTTGGGAGCATTCCCTTAATAAATCATTTGTATATGAATTCTTGTCCCAGTGTCTTCTTCTCAGGAACCCAGTCAGGGCTCATCTTTTTTTTTTTTTTTTTTAAGCTTTTTATTTTGTATTGGGGTATAGCCGATTAGCAATGTTGTAATAGTTTTAGGTGAACAGCAAAGGGACTCAGCAATACATATACATGTATCCTGCTGCTGCTGCTGCTAAGTCACTTCAGTTGTGTTCGAAGAGGCCTAAAGAGCAGCAATGAGACAGAGAGAGGGGGCTTGGAAATGGCAAGGGAGTAAACACTTCCAGGGGAGGATGAGGGAAGGTGTCAGATGATGCCTAGACTGGGGAGGATGAGATCTGAAAAGTCAGTTGATTTTAGCCTCTAGGTCATTGATGATCTTTGGGAAAATTTTAGAAACGTGGCTGGGGCAAAATGTTCTTTTGAAATAGAAGGGCAGGTATGACCCTCATTTTGTCAATGGTCAGCGTGTATTTTTTTCCTTGGATTTTGCTTAAGCACGTCCTGCCCTGCCATCCCCCCACCCCCGTGATTACGTTGAAACCAGAAATTAAATCCAGATTCCCTGCTTAGGAGAGCCTCGCTAGCATGCCAGTTTAATCACTTAAATTGGCATTGGTATCTATATCTTGCTTGTAGGTAAGTCTCAACAGTAAAACTCCCTTATAAGCCGAGAGATGAGAACAATGTTCTTTAGGGTTTCTTGTGCAGAGTCTACCTTTGTGGTTGAAAACCAGGTTCATAAACAAGTAGATAAAATCTTTGTGTGAGTTTTCATTCCTGCTTTTAAAGTATTGCTTTTAATAATGTTTATAACTGCCCTATATGTCATCATCTTTGATTACAAATCTCAGACTTAGTATCAAGTGAAATGATACTCTCTTATCCGTGTTAAGTGGTGTTTGTACTCTGCTGATCTTGTTTTCATGGGTGGCAGAGATGGAACATGGGGTTTGTTTATGTTCAGGGGAGTTTAGTCACTGGTCACAGATGGGTTTTCAGTTCTCCAAAGCAGCCCGTTACCCTAATGAAGGTGTGAAGTGTCGCCTTTCCGGTTTGGGGTTCTGTGGGTTGAATGACTGCCTCTTTGCTAGAATCCTTTTAATTTTGAAAAATGGAGATCTCTCTCCTCGTTACAGTTTTAGCCTTTTTATGATCAGAACTCCTCATTAGCTGCTGGGTCTTTCTACAGTCACCTTTCATTTGCGTACCTTGTCAGGGTTTAAACCCAGCAACTACTCCATGCTTATTACACAGGACAAGACAGAAGTCACTCTGTGGGGAAATGGGAATGTGGTTAAAATTCACATTAAAGCAACTTGACTTCACAGTGTTTCTTCTCTGGGTCAGTGAAAAGCATGTCACTTTTAGAGGTTGGTATTCTCGGTGTGCTGATGTGTCATCAGGGGTTTGCACTTAATTTATTATAGTTAGTAAGCCTGAGTATGCCTGTAGAGCAATCTGTGAGTAAATGAGCTCAGAGACGATGAGGGCAGATGAGGAAGTAGGAGTATGTCCTGTCTGAAGGGGTCTTCTCACTCACCTCCAGCCACTTGTTGCCCACGTTGCCAATTCTTGTTTTTGTTTGTCTTTTAATAAAAAGCTGGAGAGGAGGATTTTTATGTGAAATTGCCTCCTTTTAAAAATAGGAGTGTTTGAAACACTGAGCTAGCCAGAGAAAACATGGTCCGTTAGCCGGATTTGGCCTGAAGTCCACCAGCTGGCAACTTTGGCTTAGGATAATGCTCTTAAGTGAAGCTACTATTGGTTCAGCAGATGCGTTCGTAGGTCAGAGCAGTGAGCAGGGTTTTCTGGGGTGGGGAGTGGGGGGTGTGTAGGTGGTGAGATGTCACTTGACCCCTGTGGAGCTCACAGTGCAGTCGATCAGTGAAGCAATAATCCAGGGTTGTACCTGAGAAGCGTCGTGAGAGAGAGTGGGCAGGCGTGTCACAGGATTTCTAGGTTGGCGAGATGACTTCCGGCTGGCATCACCAAGGAAAGGGGGCATTTGAGTTCTGTTGGGATGGACCAAGGAGCTGTTCTAGCTACTGAGGAGCACAAGGAAAGTGGTGGACCTGAGACCAAGCTGTATTCAGGTCTATAACCAGGTTTGGCTAGAGGTCAATTCATGATTAATTTTTACCTGGGGGTTCTGATGTGTTGTGATACGGAATCCTGCTTAACTGCTCATTGCAGGCTGCTCCTCCTTGCTCAGTGGCCCATTCCTTGCTGTGTGGTTAGACTCCAAAGTACACAGAGTCACAGTGGTCATCTCCCTTGTGTTAATCCCTGTGTTTGGTTTTGCAAACATCTGCAGAGACCCACGAGTTGGGAGGCTAATTGTGTTAGTTGACTTTCAGATTGAAAGCACAGTCTCCATAAACCATCTTGGAGCTTGCCGGTCATGTGTTTCTGTGACTGATTCCCGCGGAATCTTCTTTTACTTTTATTTATATAAAAATCACTTGTATTTATTTTTAAACTTTGTAGTTTATATTGGAGTATAACTGATTAGCTATGTTGTAATAGTTTCAAGTGAACAAGGAAGCAACTAAGCCATGTATACATACATACATACATACATACATACATACATGTATCCATTGTCCCCCAAACTCCCCTCTCATCCAGGCTGCCATATAACATTGAGCAGAGTTCCCTGTGCTATACAGTAGGACTTTGTCAGTTATTCATTTTAGATATAGCACCCTGTACATGTCTATCCCAAATTCTCTAAGTAACCCTTCCCCTCATCCTTCCCGCTTCCAAATGTAAGTTCGTTGTCTAAGTCTGTGAGTCTCTTTTGTTTTGTAAGTTCATTTGTATCATTTCTTTTTAGATTCCGCATATAAGGGACGTCATATGATACTTCTCCTTCTCTGACTTACTTCACTCAACGTGACACTCTCTATGTCCATCCATGCTGCTGCAAATGGCATTGTTTCATTCTTTCTAATGGCTGAGGAATATGGCATCGTATATATGTACCACATCGTTATCCATTCCTCTCTTGATGTACATTTAGGTTGCCTCCATGTCTTAGCTAGTGAACATTGGGAATCTTTTTATTCGGCAAATAGCAAGACCTTTCAGCACCTGTCCTAGGTCTACATGACTGTGCACAGCCCTGGACAGCAAGGAGTGATAAGCTTAAATTCTCCTCCCACTTCAGAGGTGTCCCTTTTTTCTCATCCCTGGTTGCAGGGAAGCAAACGCTTTCGACTACCACCTGTCATGGCCCTTATTCTGCACACTTCCTACGGGTGTTAAATCCTCCTAAAAAGGTCGTGTGATTCTTGAGGGCAGCAGGGAGGTTTTCTCCCTGCTTGGTTCTGTGGGTCTGTTTCAGGAAAACACAGTTGGACCAGAGGATTTAAAAAAATGAAGGTGGAAAAGTTTTAGGAAACACAGTTGTGGTCTACCTTTCAACATGTTCACAAAACATGGGAGTAGAGTGAAGGCTCTGTCATGTCTTAATAAAAAAAATAGTTTTCCCTGTGCACCAGCCCCAAGCATGCTGCATCCTGCATCGGACATAGACTGGCGATTCGATTCTTACATGATAGTATACATGTTTCAATGCCATTCTCCCAAATCATCCCACCCTCTCCCTCTCCCTCTGAATCCAAAAGTCCGCTAAACACATCTGTGTCTTTTTTGCTGTCTTGTATACAGGGTCATCACCGCCATCTTTCTAAATTCCATATATATGTGTTAGTATACTGTATTGGTGTTTTTCTTTCTGGCTTACTTCACTCTGTATAATCGGTTCCAGTTTCATCCATCTCATCAGAACTAATTCAAATGTATTCTTTTTAATGGCTGAGAATACTCCATTGTGTATATGTGCCACAGCTTTCTTATCCATTCATCTGCTGATGGACATCTAGGTTGTTTCCATGTCCTGGCTATTATAAACAGTGCTGTGATGAACATTGGGGTACATGTGTCTCTTTCTATTCTGGTTTCCTAGGTGTGTATGCCCAGCCGTGGGATTGCTGGGTCATAAGGCAGTTCTATTTGCAATTTTTAAAGGAATCTCCACCCTGTTCTCCATAGTGGCTGTACTAGTTTGCATTCCCACCAACAGTGTAAGAGGGTTCCCTTTTCTCCACACCCTCCAGCATTTATTGCTTGCAGATTTTTGGATCGCAGATATTCTGACTGGTGTGAAGTGGTACCTCATTGTGGTTTTGATTTGCATTTCTCTGATAATGAGTGATGTTGAGCATCTTTTCATGTTTGTTAGCCATCCGTATGTCTTCTTTGGAGAAATGTCTATTTAGTTCTTTGGCCCATTTTTTGATTGGGTCGTTTATTTTTCTGGAATTGAGCTGCATAAGTTGCTTGTATATTTTTGAGATTAGTTATTTGTCAGTTGTTTCATTTGCTATTATTTTCTCCCATTCAGAAGGCTGTCTTTTCACCTTGCTTATAGTTTCCTTTGTTGTGCAGAAGCTTTTAATTTTAATTAGATCCCATTTGTTTATTTTTGCTTTTATTTCCAGAATTCTGGGAGGTGGATCATAGAGGATCCTGCTGTGATTTATGTCTGAGAGTGTTTTGCCTATGTTCTCCTCTAGGAGTTTTATAGTTTCTGGTCTTACATTTAGATCTTTAATCCATTTTGAGTTTATTTTTGTGTGCGGTGTTAGAAAGTGATCTAGTTTCATTCTTGTACAAGTGGTTGACCAGAGGGTTGTTATGGGGAGGGACGTAGGAGGGAGGTTCATGTTTGGGAATGCATGTACACCCGTGGTGGATTCATGTCAATGTATGGCAAAACCAATACAGTATTGTAAAGTAAAATAAAGTAAAAATAAAAATTAAAAAAAAAACAGCAAATAAAATTTGGTAACAATAAGGAAAAAAATAAAATAAAGAAAGAAATAGTTTTAACTTTGTCCAAATGAAGTTTTCCAAAAGAATGTCTAGAGTCCAGTTCTGGATTTGGAGTGTATCAGTTCAGGAGTGATCTCACATAAGGTCCTTAACTTCCCTGAACCTCACTTTCCTCTGGAAACATTGCCAAGTAGCCGAGTGTCCTGGTACCCTCCTGGCTGAATCTCTTTCACTGTGTCCTACAGAGTGGCTTCCAAAACTAAAGGTACGATTCAGGTGTCATCTAATCAGTGCACGGGATCATTAGTAATGAGTTTCTCCCCCCAGCCACCATGTTTTGGTGTTATGTAATGCTGATGCATTCAGCTCATATCCCTATATTGCTGGTATCTTAGTGAATTAGGGTTTGTTCCCCAACACACACAGCTTTATACCTGAATCCGTGTTGAGGTGTGATGAGGTTTGTTTTGTCTCTTTCTCTGGCCTGTTGAAGCTTGTTTATTTTCACCAGTGTTCTTAAGATCACTCCAAGCCTCATGTCATCTACAGCTTCAGTACAAAGGAGAAATCTATTTTTGGAGAAGTCTGTTGAAGTGACGCATGCTCTCATGTGGAGAATAATACTGGTGATGTGTATGGGGAATTTTCTAGGTGTAAACATTTCATCTTGACTGCACCACTCAGATGTGGATCCTTGATGATTAGCCCCATTTTACAGGTGGGGATATGGGCTCTTGGGTTGAGTAAGTCACCTGAAGTCCCAGAGCAAGGAGGATTTAGAGCTGGTGCTGAACCCAAAGTCTGTCTTCACAGCCTCTCTGTCCACATTTGCAAAGCAGCAACCTATGGGCTGATTTCTGTTCTCACTAGTTTTTGTTTAACCTGCATGATGTTTTAAAAATTGAGTTTGGGGTTCATAGATGCAAACTATTATATATAGAGTGGATAAGCAACAAGATCCTACTGTTAGCACAGGGACTATATTCAATATCCTATGATAAACCATAATGGAAAAGAATATGAAAAATGTGTGTGTGTGTGTATATATATATATATATATCTGAATTACTTTGTTGTACAGTAGAAATTAACACAACATTGTAAATCAGCTATACTTCAATAAAATAAATTTTAGGGAAGGAAAAAAATGAATTAGTTGTTTCACCGTGAAAGAAAATTGCATGCTTTATATAAAAACACAAAATTCTGGCTTAGGGGGAAAATTCAGGAGATCCAGCCTGTTTTAATGAGTAGTCTCAGGTGGCAAAATGGTCAGAAACTGACAGTTTTTTTTGTGAGGGGAAAAGCACTCCACAGTTTACCAACATACCTTCTTTTCCTGTGGTCCTCACCTTCTTAAAATTCTTAAGTGGTTGCTGCAGGCTGTTGGAGTTGTGATGCCATACTTCTGGGGTCAAGAAAAGTAATGAAAATTTTCAATTGCAAGTTGACAATGAAATGGAAATGAAAATTATTGAATGAAAATAATTGACTGAAGCCCTCACCACCCAGACAGTGGTGGCAGTACAAAGGAGTATTTTACAATACAACTTTATTTTACAATTGCAAGCCCTCAGAGCCGTGGCATTACTTTCCTGGTACTGGCATGAATCAGATATCCTCTGCCCTGAAATGATCTTGAGCTTCACAGTGTCAGATTGGCATGTCAGCATGCACTTGTGAGCTAGTGGATATAGTTTTTGTGTTACTGTAGTTTTAAATAGCTTTATTGAGGTATAATTGCCAGAAAATAAACTCCACATTTAAAAAGTATATAATTTGATAAGTTTGGACACATGTGTATACCCATGAAACTATCACTAAATTAAGATATTAACCACCCCTAAAAGTCTCATCCTGCCCCTTTTTGATCCCTATTCCCTCCTCCTTTACCCCACCCTAACTCCTACCTGAGGGAACTCTGCTTCATCACTGTAGATTAGTGTGTATTTCCAAGAATTTTATGTTTAAATGACATCATACACCATGTACTCTTGTCCAACTTCTTTTCATGAACCATACCTATCTTAAGATTCATTCATGTTGTGGTTCTATCAAAAGTCTGGTCTTTTTTTTTTTCCACTGCTGAGCACAGTCCCATTGCATACCTCAGTTTATCCATTTAAAGCAGATTTTTGGACATCATGGCCCCAGTTTCTGGCCACTCATCGTGCTCCCTCATAGATTGGGATTGGCATCCAGGATTTCTGAGGTCTTACATAATTCTGTGATTCAAAGGAGAAGCCAGCCTTGGTCCTATGGGTGGTCTTGTTGGGGGAATATGCAGGTGGGCTCTTTGAAGGTCGACAGGCTGGAGCTCAGAAAGAACGCCTTCTCTACCCACCTTCCTATTTTGTGTTTTGTTTTATTTTTGAAAAGAGTTGAAATAGCTTCAATTTTTGCCTTCTAAATTGAGGACGCTTTTCCTGGCATTTGTCAACTATATGTTGCCTGTGTAAAATGATAGTCTGTGGCTGTTCGAAAATTGTAGTGTGGCGATTATGGTGTGAAAGTTGGTATTCTGGGCATATGAAGTTAATGGTGGTAGACACATTCCTCGGAAAAAGGTCAAGATAATATCAAAATAGCTTGCTTCTATATCTGTCACCCTAAGACTGTTTTGCTCCCCAAAGATGAGTTCAACAGAACCTCAGTAGCCATCACAACAAAGGACTGGAGAAATAAAAATGAGAGTCTCACTTAACTTCTTGGTTGGGTAGTACAGCTCATGAAACCACATCATAATTTTGTGGCCTTTGGAGAAATTCATTCAGTGTTACAAGTTGCGTTTATTCCTGGAAGAGAACTTCATCAAAGCTAACTTCGCCAAGTATGTTGTCATATCCATTGTTTAAAAAGTTATTGACAATAAAGAAAAGTAGCCTGGGAATATAATCTCACACTGCCTTATATGTCAGCAAGACCCATTCTGAAGACCTTCCTTCTTCTCCCTGTATTTGTAAAGTTGGATTTTCAGACCCAGTATTTCGGCTCACATTCTTACATACTAAAGTGCAGTATAGCTGGTGTGTGTGTGTACTCAGTCATGTCCAACTCTTTGTGACTCAACGGACTCCTCTGTCCATGGAATTTTCCAGGCTGCAGTGGGTTGCCATTTCCTACTCTAGGGGATCTTCCTGACCCAGGGATTGAACCTACATCAATCTATATGTATAGATATACATATAGACACACACATATAACTTATGTGTGTGTGTTTGTTTAACTTTCAGAGAAATGATGCTAATTTTAGATTTTCAAATGTCTTTAATTGTATTTGTAGACTTTCTTGGTGTTTCTAGAACTTTTTTTTTTAATGAATATACTTTTCTTCCCTTTTATTGGTGGTAGTTGAGTGTGGGAAGTGTTAGGTGAACATTAATTGCCTGTTAGAAGTAAAGGAGAAGGAAACCCATGATTGGTAAGTCAGTTGATTTTCAGTATAGTTACCAAGACAAAAGAGATAAATGATCTTTTCAGCAAGTAGTAATGGAACAACTGGATTCCCAGATACGCAGGAATGAAATTGAACCCTTACCTCACACCATACACAAAAGTTAATACAAAATGAATCAAAGATCTAAATAAAAGAGCTGTGAACCTCCTAGAAGAAAACGTAGGTGTAAATCTTCACAAACTTGGATTAGGCAGAAGTTACTTGATGCAATACCAAAAGTATAAGCAGCAAAATGAAGAATAGGTAAACTGGATGTCATCAAACTTAAAACTTTCAAAGGAAATTATGAAGAAAGGGAAGAGACATCTCACAAAAAGGGAGAGAATGTTTGCAAATCATTTTTCTTTTAAGGACTAGTATCTGGGAACTCTTAAAATTCCACAATTAAAAAAAAAAAAACTCTTAGTACTACATAGCAACAAATCCAGTTTGAAAATGGGCAAAGGATTTTAACAGAAATTTCTCTAAAGAAAATATACAAATGGCATAGAAATATACAAATATACAAATGAGCACGGAAAGATGCTCATATCATTGGTCATTAGAGAAGTGCAAATGGAAACCACTAGTATGACTAAAGTAAAAAAGGTGGACAGTAATAAGTATTGGGGAGGATGAGGAGAAACTGGGACCCTCATACAGCTGAGACTGTAAAATCACGCAACCATTTTGTGAAATAGTTTGGCAGTTCCTCAAAAGGTTGAATATAGTTACCTTAATAGCCAGCAGTTCCACTCCTAAGTACATGCCCAAGAGAGGTAAAAAAAATATGTGCATAAAAACTTATACCTGAATGTTTCTAGCAACATTATTCATAATAGCTAAAAAGTAGCAATGCTCAAATGTCCATCAACTGAATGGATAAACAAAATGTGATATATTCACACAGTGGTCTATTATTCAACCATAAAAAGGTTGACTTTACCAGCAAAGGCCTGTCTAGTCAAAGCTATGGTTTTTCCAGTTGTCATGTACAGATGTGAGAGTTGGACTATAAAGAAAGCTGAGCACCAAAGAATTGATGCTTCTGAACTGTGGTGTTGGGGAAGACTCTTGAGAGTCCCTTGGACTTCAAGGAGGTCCAACCAGTCCATCCTAAGGAAATCAGTCTTGAATAGTCATTGGAAGGACTGATACTAAAGCTGAAACTCCAATACTTTGGCCATCTGATGCAAAGAACCGACTCATTGGAAGATACCCTGATGCTGGGAAAGATTGAAGGCAGGAGGAGAAGGGGATGACAGGAGGAGATGGTTGGATGGCATCACTGACATGATGGATGTGAATTTGAGTAGGCTCTGGGAGTTGGTGATGGACAGGGAGGCCTGGCGTGCTGCAGTCCATGGGGTCACAAAGAGTCAGACACGACTGAGGAACTGAACTGAACTGAGAAAGGAATGAAGTACTAATAGATGCCACAATGTGGATGAACCTTCTAAACATTATGCTAAGTGAAAGAAGCTAATCACAAAAGGTCATGTATTTTATGATTCCATTTATGTGAAATGTCCAAAATTCATAGAGACAGAAGGTAGACCAGTAGCTGCTAGGTCCTGAGGGGAGAGAGTGGACAATGACTGCTAATAGGTTTCTGGAATTAGGCAGTGGTGATGGTTATACCAACTCTGAATTAGTTAAAAAAACAACAACGATTAAACTGTATACTTTAAAGGGGCTTCCCAGGTGGCACTAGTGGTAAAGAACATGCCTGCCAATGCGGGAGAGGTAAAGAGATGTGGGTTCGATCCCTGGGTCGGGAAGATCCCCTGGAAGGGAGGGCATGGCAACCCAGTCTACTATTCTTGCCTAGAGAATCCCTTGGACAGAGGAGCTTGGCTACAGTCCATGGGGTTGCACAGAGTCGGACATGACTGAAGCGACTTAGCACAGCACACATGAACTTTGAAGGTGTAAATTTTGTTGGCTATGAATGATATCTTGATTTTTTTAAATGGGTACATATTGGTATAAAACATTTGAGCTTTCTGGTAATAAAACATATGAAAAGAAAATAGAAATACTAAATAAAGTATCAAGTGTTGACTAAACAAATGAAAAAAAAGGAAAGGAGATGGAAATAAGGCAAAACCTACTTTTCAAATGACGGTTTTCAAATGTGTTTGAAGGTGTGTTCTAGATGGGAGATGCATTATAACTTAACAATGGTTGTGGAAAGCATATGTGTCTGCCAGGCCTTTTGGAACACAGTGATAAATAAGCCTCTGGACCTTTGTTTGCAGGCATTTGCAGAGTTATGGAGGTGGGAGATGGGAGGCAGGTCAGGGAGATAGGTAAGTCAGAACTCTGCTGAGGCACTGGGACACAAAGGATGGTACATCCCTGTTGAGGGGTCAGAGCCTTTGTAAAAGCATTAGCTGAAAAAAGTTACAACTGGATTACTTGGAGAGTTGGATGTGTGTCTCCTCTGCTTGGGGAGAGGGTTGGGGTGGCTGATTCCAGCCAGGGAATATATATATATGTCAGTCAGTTCAGTTCAGTCGCTCAGTCGTGTCCGACTCTTTGCGACCCCATGAATCGCAGCACGCCAGGCTTCCTTGTCCATCACCATCTCCCGGAGTTCCCTCAGACTTGCGTCCATCGAGTCCGTGATGCCATCCAGCCATCTCATCCTGGGTCGTCCCCTTCTCCTCCTGCCCCCAATCCCTCCCAGCCTCAGAGTCTTTTCCAATGAGTCAACTCTTCGCATGAGGCGGCCAAAGTACTGGAGTTTCAGCTTTAGCATTGTTTCTTCCAAAGAAATCCCAGGGCTGATCTTCAGAATGAACTGGTTGGATCTCCTTGCAGTCCAAGGGACTCTCAAGAGTCTTCTCCAACACCACAGTTCAAAAGCATCAATTCTTCAGCTCTCAGCCTTCTTCACAGTCCAACTCTCACATCCATACATGACTACTGGAAAAACCATAGCCTTGACTAGACGGACCTTAGTCGGCAAAGTAATGTCTCTGCTTTTGAATATGCTATCTAGGTTGGTCATAATTTTTATATATATAGGGATGAAAGAGGCTGTCTAGCTCTGTTGACAGTACAGTGAAAGAGCATTTCTGCTACATCGGCATCCATTTCCCTGAGCAAAGAAGGTGTGATTTTTCCATTGGGCTCATAAGGGCGACGTGTGTGTGTGTGTGTGTTGGGGGAAGCTGATGTGGGGTTGTCTGAGCCAGAAGGGGGGCTCCGTGGAGGAGAAAGGAGGGTTGATGGGTTGGGTTTTCAGTGGCTGGAAAGGGGTTGTGACTGCCTGAGGAGAGGCTTTTCCCCCTGAAGAGGGAGTACAGAGGAGGGATGTCAAGCAATGGCAGGTTAATCTTCAAGGTTCCTATTAAAGTGCCAACCAGAGCAGATGGATGCCATGTGTCACCAAATGTCGCCTTAAGAAGCCCACAGCATCCCTGATGCCGAACTCCAGCTAGAGTTGAATTTTGAAGAAATGTCGGACAAACACCTGTTGAGGAATACTCTATTTTTTAAAGTGGGGAACTGTGTTTTTGAAAAACGTCATGATCATAGAAAGTGAAGAACAGCTGTAGTCACATCACAACTAAAGGCAATCCCTGGTCCTAAACTGGACCCTGGAGTGGGTCAGGAAGTGCTGAACAGGACGTTATTGGGCCAGATGACAAAATGGAAGTGTGGACCATAGATGAGATGAAAGTACAGGATCAATGTTACATTTACTGCAGTTGATAATTGAGCTGTAATCATGGTAGAAAATATCCTTATTCTTAGGAAATGGACACTGAAATAAATTTTAAAGGGCAATAATATATGTAACATCCTCCCAAGTAGTGCAGGAAAGTATGTCACAGGTACAATATATACGATACATATGAAATATTATATATTATATGTGTACATACAGAGAGAACATGAATGATAAAGCACATGGACGAAATGTTAACAGTAGGTGACTTTGGGTAAAGAGTAGTCTGTGTATTATTACTCTTGCAACTTCTATGTAAGCTTGCAATTATTTACAAATAAAAATCTAAGAGAAAGTGCTCATGGAAGAACCAGCTCTACATATCTGTCGATCATGCAGGGCTGGAGTGTGAAGCCAGCTTGATTCTTCCAGCCAAGGAGGGACTCTTCTGCTCTCCTTCGTCTCTCTCCAAATCCCCTGCATCTACCACAGGGGGACCAGAAAGTGAGGTGGGCATGATGGGGATACAGTGGGAAGGATGGGGGTGTCTGTGAAAAACCTGGCTTGAAATAATACTGGCAGCTTTGATCATTGTAAGTGTTTAGCTACTTTGAATTTCTGAATTGGTGCTGTTGGCAACTGGTAATTGTCGATGCCTTGCTGTTTTTTAAAATGTAATTCGTTTATCATTCTTGGCTGCACTGGGTCTTCATTGCTATGCATGGGCTTTCTCTAGTTGCGGTCAGTGGGGGCTACTCTCTAACTGCAGTACACAGGTTTCTCACTGTGACGGCTTCTCTTGTTGCAGAACAAAGGCTCTAGAGCATACTGGATCTGTAGTTGTGGCACATGGGCTTAGTCGCCCCACAGCATGTGGAATCTTCCTGGACCAGGGATTGAACCCATGTCCCCTGCACTGGACAACCAAGGAAGTCCTTTTTTTTTTAATATCTAGGGACAGAGGGAATAATTTTTCCCACTGAATAGATGCGTCTTTAATGTTCCATGCACCTGTTACACAGGTCGTAAGGGGAGGCGAAGGGGGTGACAGAGATTGAAATGGTTGGATGTCATCACCAACACGATGGACATGAATTTGAATAGGCTCCGGGAATTGGTGATGGACAAGGAAGCCTAGCGTGCTGTAGTCAGTGGGGTCACAAAGAGTTGGACATGACTGAGCAGCTGAACTGAAGGGAGAAAACATTGTTTGGGATCCTGGAGGAAGGAGCAGTGTGGGGATAGGAGAGGGAACAGGGAAGCCTTCTCTAGGGACTCGGGCGCTTTGAGGTGAGCTGAAAGCATGAGGGATGAAGAGTAGGCTAGTCAGAAAATGGCCATGGTGCTGACGCAGTTGGTGACCTGGGAATACAATTTCAGGCAGAGAGAACAACTTGGTAAAAATACAGAAGAGTGGCATATGGTGCATGTTTGTGAGAACTGTGTTTTGGAATGGTGAGAGCTGGGTGTTGGTGGAGGAGCATTTTAAAGAAATGAAACTGGAGAGGTGGATGGGCCAAGCGAAGGACCACCCATCCTCAGCTGATGTCCTTTCTACCACACTGACATCTGAGGCATCTGAACGCTTTGCTTGCCAAACACCTTGAAGGCTGTACTGGCAGGACTGGGGATTCCAAGCGGCTGGCAGTGACTTCAGTCTCTTAGAATGTTGCCACTCAGAGCAGTCCCCAGGCCAGGAGCTTCTCAGAGCCCTCCCCGCATCCACTCAATCAGTGCCTGCATGTCAACAACAGATGATTAGTCTCCATATCAAAGTCTGAAAAATGCTGCTTTGAGAATTAATTTATTCTGTGCGTTGGTATTTCCCAGGGTACAGCTGGGGACAAATCACATTAGAATCACCTGACTGATTTCACATAGTGGGATAATCTCTTGGTCCATCCATATTGTTGCAAATGGCATTATTTCATTCTTTACTATGGAAGTAAGTCAGGCAAAGGCAAATATTACTATGGTATCATTTATACGTGAAGCCTAAAAAATGATGCAAGTGAACTTATTTACAACACGGAAATACACTCACAGACATGGAACACAAGTTTATAATTACCAAAGGGGAAAGGAGGAGGAGGGATAAATTAGGACTTTGGGATTAGCAGATACATATTGCTATATATAAAATAAAATCAAGGACCTACTGTATAGCACAGGGAACATCTTAACCTATAAAGGAAAAGATACACATGTGTTTTATATATATGTGTGTGTGTGTGTGTGTAACTGAATCACTGTGCTGTACACTTGAAATTAACACAACATTGTAAATAGCCTATACTGCAATAAAGAAACAGAAGAATTACTTGGAGAATAATCACATTGTTAAAAATAGGAATTCCTAGGCTCCAAACCTACGATGTTGTATTATTTCTACTGTACAGCAAAGTGAATCAGCCGTATGTATATATATCCCCCATTTTTGGATTTCCTTCCCATTTAGGTCACCACAGAGCACTGAGTAGGCTTCCCTGAGCTATAATGAGTAGATTTTCATTAGTTATCTATTTTATACATAGTATCAGTAGTGTATGGAGAATTCCCTCCTGGCTCAGTCGGTGAAAAATCCACCTGCAATGCAGGAGACCTGGGTTTGGTCCTTGGGTCGGGAAGAATCCCTGGAGAAGGAAATGGCAACCCATTCTAGTATTCTGCCTGGAGAAATCCCATGGACGGAAGACAGTCTACAAGGTTGCAGTAGTTGGACACAACTTGGCAACTAAACCACCACCATCAGTGTTCAGTTCAGTCGCTCAGTCGTGTCCAACTCTGCGACCCAATGAACCGCAACATGCCAGGCCTCCTTGTCCATCACCAATTCCCGGAGTCCACCCAAACTCCTGTCCATTGAGTCGGTGATGCCGTCAACCATCTCATCCTCTGTCCTCCCCTTCTTCTCCTGCCCTCAATCTTTCCCAGCATCAGGGTCTTTTCAAATGAGTCAGCTCTTTGCATCAGGTGGCCAAAGTATTGGAGTTTCAGCTTCAATAGCAGTCCTTCCAATGAACACCCAGGACTGATCTCCTTTAGGATGAACTGGTTGGATCTCCTTACAGTCCAAGGGACTCTCAAGAGTCTTCTCCAACACCACAGTTCAGAAGCATCAATTCTTCCGTGCTCAGCTTTCTTTATAGTCCAACTTTCACATCCATACGTGACCACTGGCAAAACCATAGCCTTGACTAGATGGACCTTTGTTGACAAACTAATGTCTCTGCTTTTGAATATGCTGTCTAGGATTGGTCATAACTTTCCTTCCAAGGATCAGTAGTCTACATATGTCAATTCTAATGCCTCCCCCTCCAAGTCAGTTTTAGAAAGAGAGCTCTAGCCATCAAGTAGAGTTTCATACACAGCAAACAAACAAACAAGGTGGTTCCGTGACATGAGAAGAGTCTGGAATGCTTCCCTCCCCACCACCTGCTTTGTTCATTTTGTCAATTTGGGTCAATTGAGCACATTGACTCTTAAGAATAAGGGAGAGGAAGGTTTAATCCTGTGGTTCTCGAGGTGTGGTGGGGGAGCATTCTTGACTGTAAGACCTGGAAGATGGTGTGCTACGATACCTGGAATATAGAGACCACAGATGCTACCAGGGTTCTCCCCACAGAGAATTAGATGATGCCCAGAGTGTCAAGACTGGTGCTGAGAAACCCTGGTGTGATCATTTTGAGGGGTGAGGTCATTCTTGAGGTGACTCCCTGGAGAATCGCTGCTCTAATAAGTCACTATTTTGCATGGAAATGTGTTGTGTCTTTCAGGCAGGTGTTCTGGAGGAGAGAAAAAGCTCAACAGTCTTTTTTTTTTTTTTGAGATACTTTGACTTAAAA
Source organism: Budorcas taxicolor (assembly GCF_023091745.1). Lineage (NCBI taxonomy): Eukaryota > Metazoa > Chordata > Mammalia > Artiodactyla > Bovidae > Budorcas > Budorcas taxicolor. Next base: position 38,817,276 of record NC_068910.1, read on the forward strand.
GGCTGTTTGATGGTAGGCTGTATTTGCTAGGATTAAAAATGGAAGTAAAGAAAACATAAGTCATGATATAAATGAAGACAGGTTTTTTTTCCCCTGTGTCTAGGTTAAATATATGACATCTTTGAGTGACTCTTGTTTATTTAGTTCCTTTTCACTGAATAAGCGTGAGTGAAAGGGTCCCTTTGGAAGCAGTCTCTTCACTGTGGGTATGCTTTAGTACATAAAAAAACTTTCATGTACATAAAAAATTTTAGTACATAGAAAAAAATTTTTTTTAATATATGTTTGTAGGGAGTGGTCCATCTGTTGCAAGGAAGGGTCTGGTTGGGGAACCCTGGGTTGGAAGCACAGAGGGACCCAGAGTTGGGTCACTAGGTCTGCAGTGGAGACCAGGACAATAAAGGAACAGAGTAAGCAAGTGGGGCTCTGTCTGCCATTGGTTGTTGGTGTCCACTTGCCTTCTTGCCTCTCTGTGGAGAAATGAATGCAAGCCAGCAGTGACAGCTTTGCTCAGTCAGCTGAGGGTGCCTTGAACACCACATGGAGAGCATGGGAGGGAAGGGCGCACGTGAGGTCAAAGGGTGATGGCCTTCTTCCCCAGGTAGGGGCAGGAGGAGGGTCGGCAGGCTGGCGGAATTAGCCTTTCTCTTCTAGACCATGGACCTGATCAGGAAGTCTGACCCACTTCACGGAAAAGCAGGTTAATTCTGGGGGTGATGTGATTATACGTTACAGATTTCTCTGGCTTCTCAGTCTTCCTACATCATCCATCCCTTTCCCTGCCTTGCCCACTGGCCCGAGCAGTAGATGCTTCAAACACCCTGCACTTACCTGCTGGCTCGTCTGTCTTCCTGCGGACCCTCGGGGACTAGGTTTTCCAGCACACAGAGGCTGAAGAAATGTTTGTTGAGTGAAGTAGAAATCAAACTCAGGAGAAACAGTGTACACTGTCTTCGTGTTATGGTAATTTCTGAGAGCAAAAGTCTTTTTCCAGGAGGGTCTTGGAATGACCAACCCAATAGCTTATGTAAATCTTTTCAGGCCAGATGTTGAAGACCCGAATGTGCTTTTGGAGATCTAACATATCCTCAGAGGTTCGCACGTGCTATACTTTTTGAAATAGCCAGGGCTGTGTGCTGTGAAATTGCGTTTTCCTTGAGAGAGACTGAGCATGTAGAGTCCTACGCAGCAAGGTTTTTAACCCAAAGGCCTCCGTTTTGTTTCTTCGTATATCTAACGTAGAGCTGGGCGTCCCTCTGTTTGTGCGTTTCTTAACTTTTTGACAAGTCCCTCCAGCTGTTTACTCATTCCCAAAATATACTTGTTTTCAGATATGTTCACAAGTTATATATATAACAGATTCCATAGAACAGGCTTTTCTCCTTCCCCCTTCCTTTCTTTTTTCCTCTTTCTCTCTGTCCCTCCCTCTTTCCCTTTCTTCTTTTTTTCCTTTGTTTCTTCTCTCTTCTTAAAAGTAGCCTTGTTTTGAACTTGGTGAGTGTTTGATGGATTTTTGTAGAAGGTTCACACTTGAAAATAAATTTCATAGATGATTTTGAATATACAAAAATATCTTTTATTATACAAAATGTAAAGTACGTATACAAATTGAGAGAATAATAGTATGATGAACCTCCATGTACCCTCTACACACCTTTACTGTTAACAATTCATGGTTCATCTCGTGTCATCTCTCTCCTCCCAGCTCCCTTTCCCCAATTATTTTGAAACAAGTGTCATCATGGCCCTTCATTACAGATTACATTTTTCAACTGCTTCCTATTAATGGTTTAAAACCACATGAATAGAGCAAAGCATCAGTGGGGAAAAGCCCTCCTCGGTCCGAGTCCCCCTGGGCATCAGGCTTGGGGCCAGGGAATGCTCACTGCCCTCAGTGCCCAAGTGTCCTGCAGTGAACAAATAACGGAGGCCCTTTGGGGAACCAGTGATGTCATCTCTCTTCCGCCCTTCCTCCTCTCCATTATGTACCAGCAAACACCCAGCCCCAACCCTGGCAAAACAAAGCATGTTTTCGCAGCCACGGAAGTCAGACACTATTGTTAACCTTTTACGTGAAGGGAAAGTTTGGTTTTCTATTATCAGCAAGACCATCCTCCTTATTGTGAGAACAACTACTACTTCATTTTTTTTTCCCCTTAAGGTTTTATACACACACGCGTGTGCGCACAAAGATGCACAAATCTTAAATCTGAGCGCTGCTCAATTTTTAAATCCAACCCCCATGACCCTCGTCCAGATTGAGGTAGAACATCTCCAGCACCCCAGAAAGTGCCCCTTCTCCAAAGGGCACCCCAGAAATACCCCCCTCCAAAGGCGACTGCTAGTCTGTCTAGCTGTTGGTAAATTTTGCCTCCTCTTGAACGTCATGTGAATGGATTCATTCAGTATAAGTGGATTCTTTTTGCCTTGGTTTTTTCACTCCAAATAATGTTTGTGAAGTACATCCCTGTTGTTCCGTGTAACAGTAGCTTGTTTCTACTGCAGTATAACCATCCGGCATTGCAGTTTTGTGTGAAGACGTGATGTGTTTATCCATTCTGTCTTAGTGGCTAATATTTGTTTACTCTGTGCCATGATCTGTACTAAGTGCTTTAAGTGAAATAGTTAATCTTTTAGGCTAGTTTGTGTTACCCGTTGTGATTATTGCCCTTTTGTAGGCAAGAGATGAGCTAATTTCCCCCAGGGTCATATAACTAACATATAATAGAGCTGTTTAAACCAAGTCGTCCAGTTTCCAGACCAATGCACAGCTCAGTGCTTCCATATTGGGCTTTCTGTGACTTGTCTGACGTGATCTGTAAGCTTCCAGAGACTAGAGCAGGTCTTTGGGCTCTGTGGTCCTTGGGGATGATCTGTCTTCTAGAGGAAGACCTGTGGACACAGAGAGCTTCAGTAGCCTGGCCGTGGCTGCTCAGCTAGTGAGTACTGGAGCCAGGGTTGGAATCCTGGTTCCCAGGTTCCTTGTCTCTTATTTTTGTTGGCATTTGTTTATTTCCATCACCAGCAGAGTGCAATATGTTTTATCACTCAATGGGTCAGCTCACACTTTTGGTTGCAAACAACAGAAACTGACTAACCTAAGCCAAAGAGGAAGTTATTGGGAGAATATTGATCACTCGCAGAGTCAACAGGGCAACAGAGAACCAGACTGAGGTGCTGAGAGAAGCAGGCTCTTGACACTTCCCCAGACATCCGGCCCTGCTCCCACAACCAGTTTTTAACTTGCACTGGAACTTCGTATCCGTCTGTCCAGGTGCAGAAGCCAGGACAGAGGCTCTAGCTGTCTAATTGAAGACAGCTTCCTGTGTTCCTTGGAAGGGATTGCTGGTCCCTTCTGTCAGCCACAACGGGAAGAGGCCTTGCCTTCCTCATTAATTTTTTACTTTTCTTCTCTGGGTTAAAGTTGATCTATATTCAATAATCCTTGCAAAAAGCTAAATCAAAATTGAATTGGCCAAGTTCAGTGATGACCGATGGGTGGTATGGTAGGGAGGTGATATATGTATACACATGACTGATTCACTCCATTGTTCAGAAACTAACACAACATTGTAAAGCAGTTATACTACAATTAAAAAAAAAAATTAAATTGGCCAAACCAAAGAGGTCAAAAAGAGAAGTGTCTCCCTACATTTCTGGTTTTTTAATGTGTTTGTGAATGATGGTTCTGCAACCAGGAAAGATGACAAAGTTTACAGGATAGCAACCGTGGGTGTCCTCAGTCTAAAAAAGCATCTGGTCACTTACGTGGGAAAAAATTACCTCGCTGTCCTTTGTCCCTCAGGAACAGTGTCTGTTTTCTGCAGACAAGTAATGGAAGGTTGATTTGGCAGTTCCATTTGGAAAATGTCACCAGACTTCAAAGAGCTTCTTCTGCCCCGGCTTGGGAAATGTGGTTTCCCATGCAACAGACACAACAGTGTGCTGTGCTGGTTTCCTCTTTACGTGAAGTGGACTTAATTACTTGTTTGTGGAAGGCTTTTGTTGGAAGTAAGAGGTTTTCCTTTTGTGAGCTGCCACTGAAGACTGTCCTTCCACCTTGAATGTCCACTCATTCATTCATTGATCCTGAATTTACTGAGTACACTTTAGACAGGATGATACAGAAGTCAGATAAGGTCTACCGTCGTGAAACTGTTGGTCTCGTAAGTCGAGTTGGGAAAGTCCTTAACACCCAACAAATTTGCTTTCCCCTTTCATTGCTTCTTTGGACTCTTAACTCCCATGATGGGAAATTAACATTCCGCTTTCTCTTTGCTGATCACATCGTCAGTGCCTTCTGAGATGTTTATTCTGTTGCCTCTTAACCTTTTTCAAAAGAAGATACGTATGATCAACACTAAAATTTTTCTTATTTTAGTTCATGTAAATTTACCCTTGATTTCTCCCTATATAAAATTACATTTATGTATGCTGGCTGAATGAAGAGTTTTTTAAAAAAAAATAACTTCTTGACTGTCTCTTTGATCAGTGAGGTGGGTTACAAGAGCTCAGATTCTTTGCAATAAGGGCCTATGTTTGCCTAGTTGACTGCCACCACATCAGCCAGAGGGTAGGGTAAGAGACAGTGAAATGGATGCTTGGCAAACTGGAGGACAGACTGCAGCAGGTGTTGGTTTGGTCTTTAGCAAACTCATTTTTTCTTCCTGAGCATTCCACTGAAGTGCACTTCTTAGTTCCTGACATCGCAGCAGAGTGGGAGGGCCGTGTGATTGGTTATCACTGATGACCTGTGAGCACGAGTTTAATATTTCTTTCAGGCCAATGAGCTGAAGAGAAGATGTGCCTTCTCATGGCTCTTTTTCGTAGAGAATCCTTCCACATACCGAAGTGCGAGATTTGGTGGCCTAGGAGAGATTTCTCAGAAATGTTATGTCTGGCAGAGAGTTGCTGGATTATATATTAGATTATATGTTGCCTTTTGTCACCCTGTAGTGTAAAATGATATCTCAGTATGATATTGAACAGTGCTTTAGTATTAAAAGGTCATTTATAAAAGTTAAAGACTTTCATGGGTACATGGGTTGGAGGAGGAGTTGCTTCATAGATACACGTTTTCCTCTTGGGAGTGATTAAAATGTCTCAGAACTTAGAAGTGGTGATTGTACAACATTGGGAATGCATGGAATGCCGCAGAATTGTTCACTTGAAGCCAGTTAATTTTATGTGAATTGAGCCAAAAAAGTCAAATATTGATAAAGTGCAGAATAAAAATAACACTCCTATGTCTGGCACCTCACGCCGTCCCACTTTGTAGAGGCAACAACTTAAAACATGTTGACATTTTCTTTTGGTATTTACCACTGTATTTCTGGATGATATGTGTCTCTTAATGTCTGTAGATTAATCTCTTTTAAATATCACCTGTTCACGCCCTGTAATTATAGATGAGGGTGACTTCTGACACCTCCCTGTGCACCCTCCATCCCCTAGGTAAAGTTATATCACATCTTTTGGCTAAATTTATATCTAGTGTTAGCTTCTTATGACTGTAAGTGTTGTTCACTGTTGAGCTAAAGACATACTACATGTTTTTTTAAAAATATTGAAGTATGGTTGATACACAATGTTTTGTTAGTTTCAAGTATATGACAGAGTGATTCAGAGATACACACAAACACATATTCTTCTTTAGATTCTTCTCCATTATAGGTTATTAAAAGGTATTGAATATATAAATGAAGATGGAAAGAGAATCCCTCCATTGATCAATTCCACCCATCCATCTTCTTTCCATGTTCATTTATTCCAACTTGGGAAGATGTATTTAAGATTCTTAGGAGATGAACTTGCATTTTTTTGTTTTTAATTTTCATTGTATTGTGGTTTTGTTGAGGGAAGGGGAAAAGGAGAGAGAATGTCTTTATTCTGTCCTCTGAAAACTAGCTTTGAATCAAATTCAAGCCTTTGTAAGCCTCAGTTAACATATTCTCTAGGTTTAGTTATATCTCCCGAGCCAGGGTGGGTCACTGCATTGTATTTGTCATACTGATTTCCTCGACTCTCCTCTCCTCTCTCTGGCACTCCATCCTTCCTTCTCTTTTGCCCCTGTCCCCTTAAATTACTGGCTGTCCTGTATTTTCAGTTGACGGATAGCCCTCTGAACGTTTCAGCTTGGCTGTCTCTAACGCATCTCAAACCAAGCATAGGCAAAAGAAGATTCTTGACTTCTGTTCTCCTCTAAATCCACCCCCTCCCAGCCTTCCCTTTCTTAGTAGGCACCACGATCAAGAAGAAAGCTCCCATAGAAACATAAGCCAGGTTCTTCTTTGCTTAAAGTCCTTTGCTACTTTCCGACTGCTTTTGTAGGACAGGCATTGCCTCCCTGCGGCCCACCTACAGAACAGATGCGACTGTCTGCTGTCAGGGACCTCCCATTCTAGAGTTCAAGGTTGTGGAGGACAGCGAGGAACTGGCTTTCACCTGTTCTTTCGGCAGACTCTCTTTTCTCACTAAGTCTCGGACGTGCGTTCCCTCCGAGGCTGGCTGCTTTGCCTTCCCACCCCACCCCAGGACTCCTTACGTTAAGGTGGGCTCCAAGCACATGCGTGGCTCCTGTTGCTCCTGTCTTCCGCAGCAGAGCACCACGGGCCTCAGGCCACGGTTAACACATCTGCAAAGCAGTTGGGAGTTCTCCCTCCAGCAGAGTTCTAGAATGCTGTCTAAACCGTGGAGGACCACCTCTGGCCCCTTTTCAGGCCACGAGCCCTTTAACACTTACCCCAGCCCCTCTATTCAGCTAACTTCTCCTTTGCTGGCCCAGTGTGGCATCTGCTAAAGCTTAGGAATGTTCCAAAATAATTTTTTGAGAGCTGAGTTTAGTTTATTCTTCAAAGACCTGAAAAAAACACTTGTCACATAAAAGATCTTTGTGACATTTCTTTGGGGCGAAATCAAAGCGCAGTGTGTGCATGTGTGTGTACACGCACATGTATAGATACACATGCATATTTGCTTCCCCCACACAGGTAAAATTTTTGCCCTGGATTTCCTATATTTGTGCATTTCTATACTTAGCACAGTATTAAGATCCAGCAGAACTTTAATTTTGTCCTGTTGTGCCGTCCAAATAGCAAAGGGCAATACAGAGCCGCTGAAGTGCAGAATTTCAGAAGGTTACTTTAACATCCCATTTGAATTGCTTAATTTAATTTTCACTTAGAATCAGTTGCTAAGCAACTGGGAAGGCAGGACAAAATCAGCAAGGCTAATTTGGTTCTGTTACTAGTGTGTTAGCATTGCTTATATTTACATAGATGGTTAGTTGTAAAAATGCTTAACCCAGTACAGTGCTCTGTTTATCCAAGAAAAATAGTTGCTGTGGAAGTTACAGTAAGACTTTAAATGGATTGACAGTGCTTCAGTTCACACTCTTATCTTAGGTAAATAGAAATTATCTGAAATTTTGAGCCTGTTGGTGCTCCATTGGTTTGTTAAGTGGGGTGCTTGACTTGGCTATACTATGAACAATTGTAAAAGGATGCTATCCATTGCATGTTGATCCCTTGATATTATAGATCTGGTTGATCCTCAAATCAACTTAAGTCAAATTACTGAGGGGGTGGTAATGCATATCGTTTAGCTATCATCATATGAATTGTTTTAGAGGGAAAAAAACGGACAATTTTCTCAGTATCTTCTTACTGATGAAAATTGAAATTATTAACCTCAATTGACCCATAAAGTAAATCATATATCAAATATGAATACTGGTGACTTAAATGTTTTGAATTTCTTTGTGTGATGTCATACGCTTATCAAGGAAGTCACCGTGGCCCAGTATATATGCCGCCCTCTATCCTGTGTCAAAGATGAGACGTTTAATGCTGGCCAGTGGTCTCATGGTTGTGTGTGATTGTTCTCAGGGCCAATGGAGCGTTTACATGGTTCAAACTGGTAGAAAAACTGTGTCTTTCAGTGATGCTGTGAAGTTGCCACTGATGGAGTAAATAACAATGAACTGTGACTTTCACTGGAGATGGAGAGAGCAGTCCTGTCTTTTAAACCAGTTTCCTGCCCTGCCCTTTGTTCTGTATAGATCTGGATAGAGTCTTTCATGTGCACTAACAATTACTTTCAGTAGATGAATTGTAGTCATGATAAAGATGGCTTTTATATTTACCTTATAACTGCTTGTGACTGCATAGAAATATGTAGTGAAGAAGGAAATTTGTAGAAATAGGAAAGTACCTTCTATTTCTACAGTTACATGATTCCAATTTTTTTCTGAATGATGTCAAGTGTTTGTACTGGACTTAGTAAAAGTTCATTGATTCCAACTAGAAGAAAGGGTGGTCTGAATTAGAGGAAAGTCTTAGTGTCTACAGGCTTCCCAGGTGGCGCAGTGGTAAAGAATCCACTTGCCAGTGAAGGAGACACAAGAGACATGGGTTCGCTCCTCAGTCCAGGAATATCCCCTGGAAAAGGAACCCACTCCAGTGTTCTTGTCTGGGAAATTCTACATGAACAGAGGAGCCTGATGGGCTCTAGTCCATGGCGTCACAAAGAGTTGGACATGACTGAGCACAGACACTTATCGTCTATGTACTTGAGAGCAAATGAATATTTCTCGCTGAGATCGTTGTTTGGCTAAGATAGTAACTAGGTATTTACTTGTCCTGTCAAAAAATGTTTCTGTGGACAGATAAGAATGAGTGTACAGTTAGGAGACTGAATTTCTTTAAAGGCTTGGTCTGATCTACTTTCTGAGTACAGTTTTTTCAGATCTGGGTGTTAATTCCAAATTTATTATTAATTTACTCTATAAATACCATTTGAAAATCCTTTCTATCAAATGGTAGAATTTTTAGGGAGTGAGTATAAATTTTAAGATTAGTTTTTTAGAAGTTATTTCTAAACGTTTTTGACAGCGTATCACTGTGAAAAATGTTACATGAAAATATCCCTAAACTTTGTGTATGTATGTGTGTTTAAAAGTTATATACATGCGTTACTGTAATAATGTATACTTTATAAAAACAAGCAGGAAAATAGACAAAAGATTATGATTAAACAAAATAATGCAGTGTCCTCTTAATCATGATTAGCACACTATCAGGTATATGAATGCTTAAGGCACGTGAATGCTTTGAGTAAAGTTTATCATTAGAGGCAACATGTTAAGCATTTTAAAACAATTTTTAATATCTGGGTGTCTTTTTTCCGACCTTCTTAGGTCATCATTTTTTTCCTTCTTCTGGTTTGTGGGGTCTGCATTACTGCTGTCTTTGATGTTTTCATTTCATTGCAGGCATCTTTTGAAGCCACTAGTCCATTTTGTGAGTGAGTTCTACTGTATGTGCTAAGTTGCTTCAGTGGTGTCTGACTCTTTGCGACCCCATGGACTGTACCCTACCAGGCTCCTCTGTCCATAGGATTGTCCAGGCAAAAATACTGGAGTGGGTTGCCATTTCCTTCTCCAGGGATCTTCCCAACCCAGGAGTTGAACCCGCAACTCATGTCTCCTGCATTGGCAGTTGGGCTCTTTACCACTAGCTCCATCTTCTACTACATAAAACAGTGTAAAAAGTCACAAGCCCAGGCAACCCTAAACGGAAGCATATCACCATGCACTGAGAGAGAGGGACAAGGTACAGAATGTCTGAGGGCAAGTTCGTCTATTTTCTTCCTACTCCCCAGAGAATTAAAACAACACTCAAGAAACCATTGCCCAGGGAAGTGCCTCCCAATAAACTTCTGTTTTTCTAAAAATTTTGTTGACTTGAGGAGAGTTGGATTTATATCCAGAAATGCTTGTATATTTTGTTATTGCATATGATGCAAAGAGCTGACTTATTGGGAAAGACCCTGATTCTGGGAAAGATTGAGGGCACAAGAAGAAGGGGGTGACAGAGGATGAGATGGTTGGATGGCATCACCAACTCAATGGACATGAGTTTGAGCAACTCTGGGAGATAGTGAAGGACAGGGAAGCCTGGCGTGCTGCAGTTTATGGGGTCGCAAAGAGTCGGACATGACTTAGTGACTGAACAACGACAGCTGTTGTTGCATCTAGTGAGAATATTGCCCTTAAATTTGTTCATTATAAGGGAAATGAGATAACTCTAGGGCAGCATCAAGAGTTCTGGATTTGGACTCTGAGTCCCAGCTATGCTACTAACTGGCTGTGTGACAACAAACATTTGACTTTCTATAAGTTTCATTTTCCCCATCTCTATTCTCACATGTGGTGATGAGAATTAACCATCAAAGGAGAGGTTTGTAAAAGGGCTTTGTAACTTGTCACTTATATTTACATATCATTTATAATGCTTTAATGAAATAGAGAAAGTTTTTTCCATAGGTTGAGTATATGCACATACATCCTCAGTGACAATTTTTTGCTTGTTTCACTTCTAGATTGCCTCTTTAAACTATGTCCCATGAATCGCTACTCTGCCCAGAAGCAGTTCTGGAAAGCTGCTAAGCCAGGAGCCAACAGCACGACAGACGCAGTGCTGCTCAACAAACTGCACGTACGTACTGGGGGGGACTCCATGGCGAGGTCTCACGAGCTGCCATATGGTTCTGTCTGGGTGGAATGGATTGGAAAGATGAGTTTTGCAGCCCTTCAGCTCTGGATAGTGACTTTCATATGTTCTTTGATGAAGGGATAAAAGATATTCTCTGTGATCCTAAGGAAAGGTGGGTCTTGGTCATCCTGAGATGTCTTGAGAGTTACTTTTCTCGATCATTTCTTTTTTTTTTTTCCTCAGCCATTTCCTTTTCAGAATGGCTTTGAGTAGAGTACTGGTTATGAGCACAAGCTCAGCAAGCGAACTGCCTAGATTGGAATGCTAGCTCCACCCCTCACCAATTGGTCATCTTGTCTGAGTTACTTGGCTGTTTTGTGCCTCTGTTACCTCATCTGTAAAATGGGAATGATAATATCCACATCAAGAGTTTGTTGTGAGGATTACATGAAATGAACCATGAAAGGTTCATGTCGACAGTGCGTGCCATATGAGAAGTACTCAGTAGATTTTAGCTGCTATCATTGTATTTATCTTGTCTGTTGGTTGGCATATCAAAGAGATGCTCATTCCACTGTGCTGTGTGACCATAACCAAATTTTTGAGCCTCTCTGAGCCTGTTTGTCCATCTGTCAAATGATGACATAATTCTTCTAGTGTCTAGATGACCTAATTCTTCTGTGAGGCTTATTTATCTCTGTGGAACTTCTTTGCAATGTGGAGAAGAAAGATATGACATATATCCAATGTGGTATTATTGAAATTTCAGTCCATTCCACACCCCCCTATTCTGCTTTATTTTTCTGCTTGTCACTTCCCATCATCTTTCCCATTTATTTATTAGCTGTCTACACTGATTAGAATGTAAACTACACAAGGACAGAAATCTGTGTCCGCTTTACTATATCCCTCTCCCTCTTGCCTACAACATGTGGGGCACTCAAATATTTACTAACTGGATTTTTAAAAATCTTTCTCGGACGATGATCTTCAAGGACGTACAGTATCTGTGAGCATGTGGGGCTCATGCCTGCCCGGTTTGTGACCAGTAAGTGGCAAAGTCACAGCCAGCTGCACTGGGTAAGGTGGGACTCACGGAGGGGACTCCTTTACTCGGCACATGCTGTGTTAGATGGGGCTGAGGGCTCCGGGCATGATGAGAAGATCGGGTCCCTGATCTCCCTGAGCTGAGCCTTTAGTGTGAGGACGCACACACACGTTGCCTTTGAAAGGAAATGCACGCCTTGTGCCTGCTACACCCTCTGAGGCGTCGGAACTGTCCTCACTATGCTCTGGCCAGACTCACTCTACTTCCTTTGCTTTCATTTGTTTTGGAGCACCACAGACTCTTAACAGTCTCAAGACATTAGCGCTTACAGCTTATTCGACTGAGAACATCCTTCTGACTTTGCCTCAGTTAAGATCTCTGCCTCCTTCGTCTCTCAGTGCAAGTTATCTCAGCAAAGTCTCTCCCCAGCTCCTTATCTAACCCTCGTCTTGCTTCCCTGCATCATGCACCGTGTTTATATCTTTCTCAGCACTGATCACAGTCTGCAATTATATTAAATAGTCCCCTTAATTACCATCTGTCACTCAGTAGAATGACAACCCCTCAAGATGAGGAGCAATGTCTGTCTGGTTTACCACTCTGTCCTCAGTGCCTTGTAATAGCATTTGGCACGTAGTAAGTGCTCAAGAAATATTTCATGAACGGATGAAAATAAAACACTCTGCTCAGCGACAGTGGTAAAGCTCTGGCAGTGACTTACCTTCTGGGAGCTTAATAGCTGACTAAGAAATAGAGGTAGTGACACAGCTGTGGCAAATACTATTATAGGGCAAACCACCAAAGCTTTGTGAGCTCCTAGAAAGAGCTTCACTGGTGGCTCAGTGATAAACAATGCACCTGCAATGCAGGAGACGCACGTTCGATCCCTGGTTTGGGAAGATCCCCTGGAGGAGGGCATGGCAACTCACTCCAGTATTCTTGCCTGGAGACAGAGGAGCCTGGAGTCCATCAGGTTGCAAAGAGTCATAAACGACTGAAGCGATTGAGCATGCAGAAGGAGCTCCCAAATCTTCTCGTGTGAATAAGGGTGAGTGACATGGTAGTCAGGGAGGACTTCCTGGAGGAAGAGGAGGTGACAGGCCTCACAATGAGGCATCTTTGGCAGTGAGAGGGTAGGAGAAGGAAAAAAAGCAGAAAGAAAGAGATCACTTTGGAGGCTTCCAGGACTGCATCATTGTTTTAACAGTTTTAGGGCAGATATTCTCAGCCTCAGCAGAGCCATTTCTCCCTCTGAATAGCAAATATTATTAATATGTACCTGTATGAACTGGAAATAAAAGTTATAAATAATATAGCCTCCCAAGATACCAAAGTTTGAAAATGAATTATAAAGGTAAAATAAAAGGAAAGATATTTTATTAAGTTACTGCTCAGGCACCATCATTCTAGAGGACATAAGAAAATAAATGCTTGTACCTGTTTGTATAAACCCCATGAATAAGGGAGCTAAAGACCGTGGCTGATGTAGGTCTCTAGTTCCAGTGGCCCAAAAAGCATGTTTTCTATGAGGTGATTTTTCAAAATGGTTAGCATTTCTTCATAATGTTACGAAGAATGCATAGCACACTCTTTCTCTTTATTAAAGAACACTCCCATTTTGGGGAAATTGTTGAGAATAACATTAATTAAACCGTTCAAAACTGTGCTTTGTGTGAATGTGTAAAGTGGAGTTAGGGACTTGGCTCAGAAATGACAGGTAGCCGGGACTTCCCTGGTTGCCCAGTGGTTAAGACTCTGCCTTCCAATGCTGGGGGGTGCACATTTGATCCCTGGTCAGGGAACTAAGACCCCCCACATGCCATGTTGGGCAGCCAAACACTTAAAAAAATAAGTAAGTAAATAAAAAGACATTGCAAAAACCACAGAGTTGAAAACTGCAGTCCTAAAGGTGACCGAGAACTTTGAACTCCTTACTAAAACAAACAACAAATGTTCTCTTTCATGCTGTGTTCTTGCTTTAAATAGACTTTAAAAGGAAACCAGTGCTGTCCCCTGATTTAGGATTACTGACGTGACTTTTGGGTCTTAGTTACTCTGTGCAGTTCCTACTTTCCTTGCTTAGTTGGACGTTTTTTCCCCCTCGTGTCTGAAAACCATTCACATGTTCTAGTGTCGTCATTAAAATGCTGTATTTTGGGAAGCTGCTTGCCTTTGGGGGTGGATGGCCGGTCTCCAGGGGGTTTTCATTTTTATTTTTGTCAACTACTGTGGAGCACCCCAATCAAAGGTCAGATTATTTTAAATTAATGCCATTTAAGGAATTAGTTGTCTAGACCACTTTGACTTCCTTTTGCCTAGGCTATGCAACATGCCACCAGCTCTCTGAAGGACAATGACATCTAGTGGCTGGTCGCTGTGTGTGTCTGTTCTTTCATAGAGAACTGGATGCTAACCCCCCTGGTCATGATTTCCCAAGACTCTTGGCAGAATGAGGTTCCCCTACCATTAGCAAATCATGTAATTTGTTCTTCGGGCCTTGACTACATTTCCTGACAGCGTTTCTGTCTGTTACCTTGAGATAGCACCTACATTGTTTTGGTTCTGAGAAATGATCTGTTACTTTAAGCTGGGAACAACCAGAGGAGTGATGAGTCTTTATTGTCTTTTGAAGCCTGGGTCCTGCATTGCTTATTTTCAGAAGCCTTAATTCAATATCATGTTATGTAATTCAGACGTTTTTTTGACCTTAAATAACCTTTCCCCACTGCTCCAGTGACCTCTCTGTGGTAATGTAATAATGGTTTCTCTATTTCTGAAATAAAATAACAGGTGACTGTGATGGGATTGGCCTTGATGTTGCTTAGGGAAACAGAGTAATGTCCATGGTGAATAATGGTGGTAGAGAGCATAGCATAGAGTGCCATTTCTTCCTTAGAAATTCGGAACTGTCCTCAAGTCATTGTGCAAGGAAAAGAGCAACAGGTACTTGATTTATTGGGATTCTTAAATATTGAAAAGGTAACACATTTAAGGTGGCTTTTTGTTTACTCTTATTTTTAAATTAATTTTTACTGGAGTGTAGTTGCTTTACGATGTTGTGATAGTTGCTACTGTACAGCAAGGTGAATCAGCTATAGGTTTTTGTATATCCCCTCTTTTCTGGATTTCCTTCCCATTTAGGTCACCACAGGGCACTGAGTAGAGATCCCCGTGCTGTACAGCAGGTTCTCATCAGTTACCTATTTTACACTCAGCAGTGTATGTATGTCAGGCCCACCCTCCCAATTCATCCCACTCTGCCTCCCCACCCTTAGTGTCCATACGTTTGTTCTCTACGTCTGTGTCTCTGTTTTGCTCGTAAAGCTTTTTAAAAACCCAGGCTTCTTGCCATGGAGATAGGATGAAGATGCTTCTGAAAAACTGACATGTGAGTATTGTAAGAAGTGAATTTCAAAAACACATGAGTAAGAAAAGGGGGAAAAAATGGTATGCTCTCTAAATCTTACACCTCAAAGATAATCTTGGTTTTGTATTTGGTGTGTGTCCCAGTCTCCAACCTCCTATTATTCCTGTATCTCTGTATAAAGTATTAATGGGGACATGCTGTCTCACTTCTCTTTCTTTCACCTGCTTATTTCCCCACTTACTATGTCATGAATAAACAAGTAGCTCTGTATTTTTCATGGCTACTTGATAACTCCATGATACAGCAGTACTGTAATTTTAGATCGACAATCCCTATGGAGTTCAGAATTACTTAGGATCCTGACAATTTTTTTCCATTCTGGGGCGGAAAAACGTGGTTATGGCCTCGTGTGCATGCCTGTTTACTTCTTAGAAGAAATTCCTGGAAAAAGGATGGCTAAGTCAAAGTTATATCCCTTGACCAACTTTTTGGTGGATATTGCCAGAATATCCTTCAGAAGGATAGTACAAATCCACTGTCTTAAAGTGTGGACTAATCTTTAGAATACACTTGAGAGAGTTAATATGTTTTTTCCAAGGTTAAAGCAACCTTGATCAGTGGGCCTGGGTATAGGTTGTACCTTACTTCTTTTTTATCAACCTTTTGCTTTACGTGTTGAACTAAAAATCATGATGGATTTTTTTTTCTGAAAGCCAAATTATATGTCAGTTATATCAGTAAAACTGAGGGAAGGGGACTAATTTATTTCATGGAGGGAGTTACCTGAAGACTGACTTGTGAACTCAACAGATATACAGCATTTATGCACTTAGCAAAAGATGACATGAATGGGAGAGTTTTCTCCTTAAAGAGCTCTTATAGCAAAACTGAATTCTTAGAATGGTTCATAAACTTAACTCATGGAATGTTTACTTAGTACTTATGTGTGGGCTTAGTCATCATTAAATCTTTTAATGCAGTTTCAGAGATGATATTTTATATTCTTAGATATTTATTTTCCAGTTGTATATTTTCACTTCTGATTTTACCTTTTGCATGTTTTTAGGGAAATACCATTTAATCTTTAGAGCTACTGGTGTTTAATTAGTCTTAAAAATGAAATCTGGGCCTTCTTGGTGATTAATCTGACATTTTCTTTTAGATATGCCAGTGACCAATGGATGACCACTTTTATCCTTAATCTGAGCATAGGCACGAACTTAATATTTTAGATTAATATTTCTTAGATTGAAGTCACTGGAAATCCTTGAGAGTCAGAGGAATATCCACGAGAATTTTCCCACTTATCCAGGAGCCCTTATATTATTTAAGTCCAAGAAACACTACTTTAAGATTTTCTAAAGGTGAATCCTTTCAGTGTGACATGTTGAGCAGAAATTTAAAAAAAGAAAAAAGCCTGTTTGTTGGGAAAATGTTGTTTTATTTTCCTTAATTCGTTGATTTTTCCACCCTTTGATTTTTTTTTTTAGTTTTTTATTTTTTTAATTTTAAAATCTTTAATTCTTACATATGTTCCCAAACATGAACCCCCCTCCCACCTCCCTCCCCATAACATCTCTGTGGGTCATCCCCATGCACCAGCCCCAAGCATGCTGTATCCTGCATCAGACATAGACTGGCGATTCAATTCTTACATGATAGTATACATGTTAGAATGCCATTCTCCCAAATCATCCCACCCTCTTCCTCTCCCTCTGAGTCCAAAAGTCCGTTATACACATCTGTGTCTTTTTTCCTGTCTTGCATACAGGGTCGTCATTGCCATCTTTCTAAATTCCATATATATGTGTTAGTATACTGTATTGGTGTTTTTCTTTCTGGCTTACTTCACTCTGTATAATCGGTTCCAGTTTCATCCATCTCAACAGAACTGATTCAAATGAATTCTTTTTAACGGCTGAGTAATACTCCATTGTGTATATGTACCACTGCTTTCTTATCCATTCATCTGCTGATGGACATCTAGGTTGTTTCCATGTCCTGGCTATTATAAACAGTGCTGCGATGAACATTGGGGTACACGTGTCTCTTTCAATTCTGGTTTCCTCGGTGTGTATGCCCAGCCGTGGGATTGCTGGGTCATAAGGGAGTTCTATTTGCAATTTTTTAAGGAATCTCCACACTGTTCTCCATAGTGGCTGTACTAGTTTGCATTCCCACCAACAGTGTAGGAGGGTTCCCTTTTCTCCACACCCTCTCCAGCATTTATTGCTTGCAGATTTTTGGATCGCAGCCATTCTGACTGGTGTGAAGTGGTACCTCATTGTGGTTTTGATTTGCATTTCTCTGATAATGAGTGATGTTGAGCATCTTTTCATGTGTTTGTTAGCCATCCGTATGTCTTCTTTGGAGAAATGTCTATTTAGTTCTTTGGGCCATTTTTTGATTGGGTTGTTTATTTTTCTGGAATTGAGCTGCATAAGTTGCTTGTATATTTTTGAGATTAGTTGTTTGTCAGTTGCTTCATTTGCTATTATTTTCTCCCATTGAGAAGGCTGTCTTTTCACCTTGCTGATATTTTCCTTTGTTGTGCAGAAGCTTTTAATTTTAATTAGATCCCATTTGTTTATTTTTGCTTTTATTTCCAGAATTCTGGGAGGTGGATCATAGAGGATCCTGCTGTGATTTATGTCTGAGAGTGTTTTGCCTATGTTCTCCTCTAGGAGTTTTATAGTTTCTGGTCTTACATTTAGATCTTTAATCCATTTTGAGTTTATTTTTGTGTGCGGTGTTAGAAAGTGATCTAGTTTCATTCTTTTACAAGTGGTTGACCAGTTTTCCCAGCACCACTTGTTAAAGAGATTGTCTTTACTCCATTGTATATTCTTGCCTCCTTTGTCAAAGATAAGGTGTCCATATGTGTGTGGATATTTTTTTCTTTCTCCAATTTCCTTTTCTTATTAGCTGAGAACTGCTTGGCAGAAAGAATAAATGGCTTTCTCCAAAGTAGATTCAGTCCAGTGGTGTTTTTTTCTTTGGAAAGTACCTGTGGTTACTGGAGAGCTCTCTGGAGAGGGTGCAGCTTGGGCATGAAAACAGGGAGAAGGGAGGTGGGAGGAAGAGAAGGGAAGGTGTTTGTGAAGAGGAGGAGGGAGTGGGGGAGAACCCTGCCCAGGGCAGTTGCATGCCAAGGATGGCTATGGTGTCTGCACTGCTATTGTTTCTGGATGTGTCTTGAAACCAGTGAATATTATCTTTTTGTACCTGAGAACAGCAGACTGGTAACTAATTCCAAAACAGCAAGAGGGAAGCCTCTGAATAGACCATTGTTTTAAAGGGTTGAGATACGTACGGTAAACTTGCAGCCATCTATATGAACATAGGCAGACCGTTACCTTCTTTTAATGTGGTTTGTTTCCGGTTTAGGATTGCTGCCTGCAGCTTATTTTTCTCAAAAGATACACCTTCCTAAAAATACCTATCTTCCCGGTAGAGGCAGAGTGGATGCTGAGCTTGGGAAATGGGAAGATTCTTCATCCAGCCAACATAGTCCACTTTCCGAAATTCTCATCATTAGGACATTTCCTAGTTACAGAGACTTATGCATAACAATCACGGTTAAAATGTGTTGAATGCCTGTTTGGTGTCTAGTATGCATTTTCTCTAATCTCCATGATGGGAGAGAAAGGGGGGTGGGGGAAGCTTATTTTTGTCCTCGTTTTGTGGATGAGAGTGCTGAGTGAGGCTCAGTGAGATTAAATAACTTGGCCAAGATGGTAAAGTTGGTTTGTGGTGGAACCAAGATCAGGTCTAAAGTGTCCTGTGGAAATGGGGACCTGGGAAGGAAGCCCATTACCCCGTGGCATCTGCTGGCATCTTATCTGAAGGCCAGGGGAGACTCAAGGAGGAGAACACTGGAAACAGTTCTGAAGGCTACTACTGGTCATCATCATGCATTTATCACCCATCAGATTAGAAGAAATCCCTGTTATTTTACTTTGGTTTTACTTAGTCTGGGTTTGGGAGTCAGGGGTTGGAACAGCAGTTTAATTGCCTAGGATGAAACTAATTCTCCTTGAGCATGGTTATCATATGTTAACAGTCCTTACTGAGTTCTACAGGGAAATGAAGAAAAAGGACTGTGTGGGTTGGAGGCCTGCAGTTCAGTTCAGTCACTCAGCTGACTGTTTTGGAAACCCTCTATTCAGCTGTATCATGTTCCCTAGGCTAGTAACATCTCCAGCATCATTTGTGACTGTATCAATCTGGAGTTTACCCAAATGTGGGTGTGAGATTGTCTCTTACTTACTTAGTAGCTGTGTAATTTTTTTAAATGACAGTATTAAGCAAAATTTCAAATATACATCGCAGTAGAGAAAACAATATAAACTCCTTTTGTAGCCATCATTCAACTAACTATGCATTGTCAACCAAACTTTTTCATCTCTCTGAGTCTGTTTCTTCTTTATTAAATTAGAATAATCATCTTCTCCTCAGGGAACTACCATGAAAATTACATAAATTATAATTGGTATATAACAATAAAAATTAACACTCCATGAATCCTTCTGTGATGAGAAACCGTGCTAAGTGATTCCTATGAGGTGAGAGTACTGTTTTTATTTTCATTTTACAGAAGAGGTAACTGAGGCTCACAGATGTTAAATAACACATCCAGGTCACAAAACCAGTATTTAAATCCTGTTTTATTTTACTCCAGAGCTATAAAGACAACCTTTGCAAATCATAAAAGGGCTGTGCAATTTCCCTTCCAACCTTACCCTGTTTTCTTTAAAAATATATAAGCTTTTGACTTAGTCTTACACTAAGCAGATATCTGTGAAGTCCTTAAAAGAAAGAACACATTTTTGAAAAGTCAAAAGGGCCAACAAGCAAAGGCATAGTGGGTTGGATTGCTAAACCCCTTGCTCCTTGCTTAGCCTCTGGGTATACTTAGGTATTCATATTTACTTATTTCTGTGGTCCTGTATGAACTGGCTATGTTGGTTCTGCATCACAGTGGAGAAGTGAAACACATTGTGGCCTCTTTGTGACACTCTTCCTTCTCCATAAACAGCATGCTGCAGACTTGGAAAAGAAGCAGAATGAGACTGAAAACAGGAAATTGCTGGGTACCGTGATCCAGTATGGCAACGTAATCCAGGTAGGTCAGAACCACACTTCTGTCACGGAGCTGAAACATTACAAAGAGTGAAATGAAAAGCAAGCAGAGTAAACCCTATTTGGACACATAAAACTCCCATGGAGACAGCCAGCTTATTGGAAAAGTTCTGGCATTTCTTCTGATTAGGCTGGACTCTTTCAATGTGAGAGTCCACTTCTGTCCTTGGAAGCTGTTAATTTAGACTGTCCACATTTTTTAGATGGGAAGCGCCTAACTAAAGAGGAGCCTGACTGTTGAGGTCTTGCCTAACTTGCATTCCTTGAAAGTTCCTCATATTTGGTAAAAACTGATGGAAGAGCTGGTCACCAGAAGTAATAAGAGCAATTCTGTATCTTCAGGTAGAATATTTGATGATGAGTCTCAGGTCTTACCTAATGGGTTATGAGGTTTACTTGTTTATTTCTGGTACCTTTAAATTGGAAAGGATTAAACACAATTTAAGAAATAGCAAAAAAAAAAAAAAAGAAAAAAAGAAATAGCTACCACAGGTTTTGCTGGAAAGAAAAAGTCCACCTGGGTCTGTCCTTGCAGAAAACAGTCTGTGAGGAAGTCCAGTGCCAAATACGGCTTTTAAAAAACCATTAAAAAAATTGAAGTATAGTTAGTTTACAGTGTTGCGTTAGTTTCGGGTATATAGCAAAGTGGTTCGGTTATACTATGGCTTTTAAAAAACCATTAAAAAAATTGAAGTATAGTTAGTTTACAGTGTTGCGTTAGTTTCGGGTATATAGCAAAGTGGTTCGGTTATACACATACATGTGTATATATATCCATTCTTTTATCAGACTCTTTCCCATTAAAGGTAATTACAAGATATTGAATATAGTATCTTGTACTGTACAGGACGTCTTTATTGTTTATTTTAGTGTGTCTGTGTTAAGCCCAAACTCCTACTTTGCCTCTCTCTACTAATGCTAATATTAAATTTACAACTGACAGAGGAGTTCCTTCCCTATTTTTCTCCTCTGAGATTAAAAGCAAGAATTCTTGACATGCCTCAGTTGTCTCACTAGCAAAATGGTGATAATAATGGTGTCTGCTGCCTATGATGATTGACAGGGACCTGTCACAGAGTATCCTCTGAACACATATTACCTAATATTTCTTATTTCCCCTAGATCTTGACATCCACCAATAGGTATTATCAGGTTACACACCACCCAAACCCAACACCTCAGCAGGTGCCTGGAGGATCAGGGCTACTCATCAGAGTAAGAACGAAGGCTTGGGAACGCATTAACTTCCCTTTGTGTATCATGGCTAGGGGATGTCAGAGACTCATGGATCAGACAAGTTATTCCTCTACTTGCAGTAACCCTGGCAGTTTGTAAACCTCCTGGGAGTGTTCTAGAAACTATCTGCAACCCTGGAAAGAGGGATATTGGCAGTGGCATCTCATGCTCGTCTATCATGTCTCCAGATATTGGACAAGCTTCCATATTCCCTTCCATCTTCTCTTACAGCCTGTTGAGTTGGGAAGCTTTGGTCAACTCTTCCTGGTCTAGACTTACTATGGGACGTTTCCCATCCAGATCTTCAGTCTTTCCATCCCTTTCATGTACCCACTTGCCAAGTATTAAGAATAGAGTGCTCAGAAATTCAAGGTAGAAATCCATAGCAGTCATGTTTTCTCAGATGAATTGAGAATCCCCCTAATGGGGTCCTCTATTAAATTGAACTGTGTCTCTTGTTCAGAAGTGCCCTTCCTTAGCTCCACCCTTGTGTCAGGGCATATTCAGACTGCAGTTCTTTAGACCCTTTACGTGGGGTTAGACCCCTTCCTGGTAACCAATGGCAGGAGTGCTGTTCTATCGGACAGCGCCCTTTACCTGAGTGACATCCATCTCGTCCAAGGCTGTTTTGGGGGGGAAATAATTTTCTTCTCCTCTTCCTTCTGCTTGTACCCCCTTTGCTCTGTCTCCTTTTCTAATCATCCCCTTGCCCTAGGCACTTCTGTGGCTCTCTAACTTCACAGGCAGCTCAGTGGTGGGAGGAGTGTTTGATACATATTTTACATGGCTGAAAGAGAAACGGTAAAGATTCGGAGACGTGCTGACAGGCACCTTATTCTCTCGGTGGTTCCAGCTACTGCATCTGAAAAGCAATAAATACCTGACTGTGAATAAGAGACTTCCGGCCCTGCTAGAGAAGAATGCCATGAGAGTAACATTGGATGAGGCCGGAAACGAAGGGTCCTGGTTTTACATTCAGCCGTTCTACAAGCTGCGATCCATCGGAGACAGCGTAAGTGCACGTTCCCAGCCCCGCGAGAGCTCCATGCGGGGCCTCCAACCATGACTGCATGCTTGGGTCAGCTAGGAGAGATTTGAAGCTGGAGCCAGAGGCTTATCCTGTAGGAGGAGGAGGGACTCACTATGGAAACCAGTGTTTGGGAAACAGGGAAATTTGGAGTGAAGTGTGACCTACATACAGTAGCTCTATTTTTCCTACTGGGCTTCTGAAAAAATTCATAGGAGGAGCCCATTACCTCGGTGACTTTACCACGAAAGCTGCTGTCGTGTATTACTGTCCTGAGGACTATCCCCCTCCTTCTGTATCAGTGGTAGAGTAGAAATGCTTTGCTATTTGGGAAATAAAGTTAGAACAGAGGATGGGAAAGAAGTAGATGGATAGTAGAGAAGGAGAGTGGATTTTAGGATTAGCCTCAGTTGGTCTTCGTCAGTAACTCTGCGGGTTCTTCATTCCATTTTGGTGCCTGTGGTTGGTTGTGAGCTGTGCTTTTATGGGTAGGGGAGGTCATTAAGTTATAAAGCCCCAGAAAGTTATAAGTCATCCTTTCCAGGGCCACTTAGAACCATCCTGATACTTACTATCTACCTTCCTCTGTGCTTATGTGGTCATATACTTACCTATCACTATGTATAAATGCTATCAGCAATATTTCCAACCTTGTTAAGATTCTAAAATAGTTGTTTCTACCAAAAGAAATACGTGTTTAAACAGTGTGAAGTTCTTACCAAAATGCTCAACTAGCCTCCACCTGAAACTGGATTTTGCCATTTTTTAATATTTAAGTATACAAACTCCGGGTAGTTTCAAAATGTTTTAGTTTATATGTGTGTCTATTAAAGTATATACAATATACCTGAAGCATCTAGTGCCAGGACCCACCACCCACTCCCACCACGGGCAGCTGGTATACAGTAGTCATCATCAGCTGAGTATAAGAGAACTAGTCCAGAAAAGCTTACATTTCAGCCAAAGGTTTGGATTTTTTTTAATGTATTTAACATAATTATATTCATTTGGAGTTAGAGAAAATTTGATAGTATGCCTTCCCCAAATGTATCAAACTGAGAAGAGATGGGTTTCACATTTTAGGAAACCATCCTTTCCATTCTTTTTCCTTCCACTTCCATAATAGAAGACAAGGAAGGGTGCTTTGTTCTGAACTTAATTTCTAGCATGTCCTTTGCTTTCCTGTCCTTTAAGGTTATCTTTTTATTGGTGCCTTGGCTGAGAAAATTAGATGGTTTTGGATTCTTACCCTTGTAGAATAGTGTTTTTTTGAATACTTGTAGAACAGTGTTTTTCAAAGGACAGGGTATCTATCTGTGCATAGGCTAAGATATCAATTTAGTAATTTGTGACTATTATTTTAGAAAGTGAAATAGAATAGATAGTATCAAGCTGTGTTGAACATAATGGGGATAGGATTGTTTGGCGTGGGTAACTTTTGTCTTAGATACGTATATCTGTGCATACATGCATATGTGTATGTATACACATATGTCTACATATGTATGTTTGACCAGGTCATAATAGAAAACATATTTCTTAATATGACTTTTCAAAAAAGTATAAATGTCATTGCTTTATAAATGTATAGCTTTATTCTCTCAAAGGTAAAGACTTAACTTCAGACAATATTCTGCTTCTACCCCTAAAACTTACTTATGCGAGTGCCTTAACTGAATCTAACAGAGGTAGGACTTTTTTCTTCCTGCTTAGCCTAACTTTGAAAGCATCTTTAGGTAATCAATGACAATTGTGGGCAAAAATTTACCTTTAAGGCCTTCTTCTATGTGGACTTGGCTTCTCCCAAAACTAGCCACTGCTCATTCTGCACTTTTTTGGTGAAATGCTCTGTGGATTCTTTCCTTTTTAGGTGGTCATAGGTGACAAGGTTGTTCTGAACCCCGTGAATGCCGGCCAGCCCTTACATGCCAGCAGCCATCAGCTGGTGGATAACCCAGGCTGCAACGAGGTAAGAGAAATCCGGTTACGACTTGTGAGCAGCATGTGCTACGGGAGCCCTCAGCCTTCCTGGGACCAGAGCATGGGCGTGGTAACAGTGACTTGAGTCCTGACTCAGGATAGTGTACCCATTTTGCAGGCGAGGAAACCAAGACTCACAGCCATACCTGTCACACGAGGCTGTGTAAGACTGTTCAGTCGGTGGGAGGTGATAGTCACTTCAGGCCTCAGTTTGCTAAGCTTTGTATCACTGGGAGACCATTTTTCTAATTTCTTAAACCAGAGGAGGCTCCCTTGTACCAATGCTTTTTGGCCAGAGGAGCACCCTTTTCTAATTGGTCCCCTAAAGAGAGAGCCTAATTCCCCTGCATTGGCAGCTATGAACACCCCTGCAAGACTGACATCTTGCTTTTGGCAATACATCTACTTAAAGTAATTGGCAGTTACAGGACACAAGGACAGTAGCTTGATTGTGACATGAATATTTGCCTAATGGTGGAGGGCACAAGGTCTGGAGTCAGATACTATGGATTCAGATCCCGAATCTGCCCTTCTCTACCTCTGTGACTGTAGATTCATTACCCAGTCTCCCTGGGCATCAGTTTTTCTACCTCTGAAATGGACATGATGGTTATTGCTATTTTTCAGGGTGGTGATGGTTGTTGTTTAGTCACCAAGTCACCGTCCGTTTTGTGACCCCATGGACTATAGCCCACCGGCTCCTCTGCCCATGGGATTTCCCAGGCAAGAGTACTGGAGTGAATTGCCATGCCCTCCTCCAGGGGATCTTCCTGACCCATGGATCCACCCTGCATCTCCTGCACTGGAAGGCAGATTCTTTACCACTGAGCCACCAGGGAAGCCCTTTTAGGGTGTTGCTAAGGATTAAATAGATTAGTGAATATTGGCCCAGTGCATAGAATGTCTTTAGTGTACAAACAGTGGCTGCAAAGAAGATGTCATTCCAGAAGGGTGAGAAACTTACTTCCCTTAGCCACAGCTGGAATATACATAGTGATTGGTAGAAATTATCCATTTATTACCAGAGACTTCTAACAGGTCAATTGAATGTGCAAGTTCTGTGGTCTTAATGTTGCCAGTCTTTAGGCTTGGAGGACCGAAGCACAATCTTGTTTCTTGGACAGAGGTGAGGCCCTTTGGGGCAGGAAGACATTGTTGTTGAGGAATATGTGAAAAAATAACTCTTAAATTTGCTTACCAGGTCAATTCCGTCAATTGCAATACAAGCTGGAAAATAGTCCTTTTCATGAAATGGAGTGACAACAAAGATGACATATTAAAGGGGGTAAGTTGGATACATGACTGGCTGGGCAGCGCGTGGCTCGTCTTCAGTTCTCTCTTAAAATGCACTCTCCTTAACCCCTCTGTGTGTCGATTCTCAGGGTGACGTGGTGAGGCTGTTCCACGCCGAGCAGGAGAAGTTTCTCACCTGTGACGAGCACAGGAAGAAGCAGCACGTCTTCCTGAGAACCACCGGCCGGCAGTCTGCCACGTCCGCCACCAGTTCAAAGGCCCTGTGGGAGGTGGAGGTAAGGGTTGGCGCAGGGCAGGCAGGGAGAAAGGACTCGTGGGTTTATAGGAATAGAGTCAGATCCAGGAACTTCAACTACCTTGTTCCAAGGACAAGGGATGACTTGGAATAACTAAGAGAAACACACACATCATGCCTTATCAGAAGGATGCAGGGTAAGCCAACTCCCAACTGAAAATTTCCAGTTTCCTTTCTCCGGGTCATCCAATCATCTCTTGCTTCTGTGTTTTTCTTTCCCTTGCTCAGTTACCTATCAAAACAACAAGTGACCAAGTGCCTAACCAGCATGATGGTAGGTGAGTGCATATTGGTGACAGGATGAAAAGATGCCCAACTGATAACTGGATGGTGAAGGTGCTGGGAGGCACATTCCTTGTCCTCTGGAGGTGATGAAGGAGTTTGAGGTTGGGCAAGGGTTTAAGAAAGACTTCCTGAAGGCGCTAGCATCTGAGCTGCTGCTAACAGGATGACCTATATTTCAGAAAGAAGAGATGAACGGAGTAGGTCACTTCTTGTCAGATACTGATGTGGACTTGGAAATAGCAGGCAGCCTTGGGTTAGAGCTCAGTGACCTCATTTGAGGAGGAGCAGAGGATCATCCTGCGAAACAAAGCAGAAACTGAAGGGCAATATATCCAGGCTGCAGGAACTTGGGACTCGATTCATAAATCGAGAAACTATGAAGAATATCAGAACCCTACAGAAGTCACTGTGACTGACTTTAGAAACTTCAAGTGCTGTGTCTTCTTCACTTGCAAACTAGTTGAAATGAATGAAACATGCAACCTTTTGAGGAGAGTTTCTGCAGTATAGACTTTGAAAACTTTGGGTACTTACGGGTCTGCTTCAGAACATCTCTATTTTTTCTTCTGAGAGAAAACAGCTGTCTTAATTTTTACTCCCCCCGCAAACCTTTTCCTGCCAATTTTCCCTCTGAGTAGCCTAGGGAAACACTGAATTTATTCCTTTTTTATTGTTTTCTGGAAGATTTTAGAAACATAAGTGCCCCTTCAAAATAAAAGAAGGAAGACAACACCATGTATTTTATATTTCTCATCATGATTTAGGATTTTCATTATACATCTTCAGCATATTCCCTGTCAGTTTTACATAGTGTTAATCTTTTCCCATGTGATATAAGAACTTTACAATAGTATCCAGTTGAATCTTGAACAATGTGGGAGTTACGGACACTTGCCCTCTGCATGGTTGGAAATCTATGTATAACTGATAGTTGGCCCTCTGTGTTCATGGTTCCTCTGCATCTTGAATTCATCCAACCATGTAGAACTGCAATATTTAATATTGAAAAATCCATGTGTAAGCGTACCCATGCAATTCAAACCAGTATTGTTAAAGGGTCAACCCTACTTCTCTTTCTCCCTTCCTGTCCTTTTGGTATTATTCTCTTGTGTTTGCTATAAACTCAACAGTGCATTTTTACTTACTTTGGCTTGTTTAAGGAGTCATTTGTATGCTAAAAACGTGGGAAAATGAGAGATTAGGAGTCTTTTCTCTACATAGTTGGACTTCCCTTGTGGCGCAGCTGGTAATGAATCCGCCTGCAATGAGGGAGACCTGGGTTCAATCCCTGGGTTGGGAAGATGCCCTGGAGAAGGGAAAGGCTACCCACTCTGGTATTCTGGCCTAGAGAATTCCATGGACTGTATAGTCCCTGGGATCGCAAAGAGTCAGACATGACTGAGCGACTTTCATCCACATAGTTATCATCTCCAGCACTTCATTCCTTGGTGTAAATTGAGTTTTCATCTGGAATCATTTTCCTTCAGCCTAAAGAACTTCTTTATCATTTCTTGTAGGGCAGGTCCGCCACTGGCCAATTCTCTCAGCTCTCATTTGAAAACAAGAAAATAGCTTTATATTTGTCTGTGAAGATACCTTTATTTCACCTTAATTAAAAAAAATTTTTTTTCCTTTTATGAAATAAAAGCTGTATGGAGATACAATTCATACATCACACAATTTACAAATTTAAAGTGTATAGTTATCCATGGTTTTTAGTAGATCCAAAAGAAGCCCTGGACTCCTAGCAATCACACCTCATTTCTCTTCAGACTTGCCCCCTCCCCACCTCTGGTAACCAGTGCTCCACTTTCTATCTCTATAGATTTTCCCGTGTTGAACATTTCATATACATGGTATCCTACAATATGTGGTCTTTTGTATCTGACTTTTTCTATCTAGCATATGGTTTTCAGAGTTCATACATATTGCCGTGCATATCCACATTTCATTTCCTTTTATGTCAAATAATATTCCATTGTATGGATACACCGTATTTACCATATTTTATTTTTCATTGGCATTTGGATTGTTTCTTCTTTGGGGTTGTTGTGAATACTGCTGCTGTGAACATTCACGTACAAGCTTCTGTGAGGAGTTTCAGTTCTCTCTGGGGTGGAATTGTGGGGCATATGGTAACTTCATTTAACCTTTTGAGGAAAGGCTGCACTATCTTGTTGACACTATTTTATGTTCCAAACTGCAGTGTATTAAAGATTCTGATTTCTTCATACAGCCTTCATTCACAAAAGGTATTTTTGTTGACCATGAAATTTTATGTAAACAGTTTTTTCTTTTCATGCTTGAAGATGCTAATCCATTGTTGTCTTGCATGCATTATTTCCTGTTGTGTATTCACTGGTTTTATTTTCTTCTTTGTTCCCCTTTTTGTCTTTTTTTTTCCCCTGAAAGTGAAAGTTGCTCAGTCATGTCTGATTGTTTGTGACCCCATGGACTGTACAGTCCGTGGAATTCTCCAGGCCAGAATACTGGAGTGGGTAGCCTTTCCCTTCTACAGGGGATCTTCCCAACCCAAGGAATGCTACAGTACACGTGACCTAATGAAGCTTTGCAACAAACCTCCAAAGGATCAAAGCAATCCAGAACTTTCTTTGTCTGACAAAACAAAAGTCAATCCTCTTTAAAGGAAGGCAGTAGAATCTGGATACTCAACACAGTGACATCACAATGTGTTGCATTGCAGGTCTGCCGCATTGCAGGGGGATTCTTTACCAACTGAGCTATCAGGGAAGCACTAGCTTTTTGCCTCTTAGCTACTTAAAAAAAAAAAAAGCCCTAGTTTTTTTCCCCTAGCTACTTAAAAAAATTTCTTTTTATTTCTGTTTTATATTTATCTTATTATTTTGTGTCTTGATGATTGTGTGAGTGTGTATGTATTTATGCTACTTTGAAGTCTGAGTTTCTTGAGGTCTGTGCATATGTATCAAAATGGGAAATTTGAGGGTTACTGTTTCTCAGGTATTTTTCCAGCTCCCACCAACCCCCATGGACAAACTGGATCCTTCGATACTGTCTGACAGGTCACATTTTTCTGATTCTTGCTTGTCCACTGCTTTATGACAATATGCCATACATTGTGATGTCACTGTTGAGTATCCAGATTCTATTGCCTTCTTTTAAAGAGTGCTGACTTTTGTTTTGTCAGACAAAGAAAGTTCTGGATTGCTTTGATCCTTTGGAGGTTTGTTGCAAAGCTTCATTAGGTCGCGTGTACTGTAGCATTTGTTTTGGGGACTGTGCTACCCCAGGTCCTAAGATATGACCCTTTCATTGTCTATACTGAATGCCCCAGGTGTTCAACTAGTCACTCCTCTAGCTGGGTAGGTCAGAAACCTTCTAGCTGTATGTGATCTCCCAGATTGTTGAGCTTACAACTTCCCTCTCATTTTATATTAGGCCTTGGGCGGGGAGGGGAAGAGTCTTACTGTATACACATGCAGCTTGATGTTCAACCAAAGACTGTAGGAGGCCCCGTGCAGATTTCTGGAGTTTCTTTCTGGGGAGCTCTGTATTTTCGCCTCAGTCCTCTTGAACTCTGACATATCTACTCAACTCACTGAGACTGGAGTGCTCTGTGTGAGTTCTCTTTCCTGATGCTTCCATCCGAAGAGGACCTCCCAGCCAGAAACTGGAGTGGTCATGAAGGTCTCCTTCTTTCCTTTTTCTCTGAGAGCACAGTTGTGAACTCGGTGTCATCCAGCATCAGAACCCAGTTGTTTTGTCTATTTAATGCAGTTTTCTCATTGTCTGTGGCAAGTCCCCGTACTGTGTGTGGTGTCTAATTATGGCACCAACTACCATTGCCAGTATCCATCCTGAGCAGATGCTAGTTACATTTATTGTTATAGTAAGTTGTTCCAGGCACTGTGAGCGTCTGGCTTCAGACCACAGGCTTGGGCACATGTTACAGGGCACGAGGGCATAGATAGGTTGCCGTTACCGGTTTTCATGAGACTCATTTTTGTTTGTTTTACCTTATGTGGATGAAGTCCAGAATCTTAGCTTCTTCCTTATGATTAAGGCAGATAATCTGAAAACCAATTGAACTTTGTTTTACAACCATTTCATGTTAATTAGGGGACTCTACTTCTCCTTTGGAGAAACATTACTTAAAATTACAGGAGATACTTGGAGCAGTTTTATTGGAAGATAATAATTGTTTGTCAGCTAGTAAACATCACTCCTGATCTATGACTTCTATGTGATATCTCAGATTTGGTGTCATCCTTATATGGTTTGACATTTCTTCTACTCCTGGTAATCATTTCTCTTCTTGCAGGTGGTCCAACATGACCCGTGTCGAGGAGGAGCAGGGTACTGGAACAGCCTCTTCCGTTTCAAGCATCTTGCTACAGGGCATTATTTAGCAGCAGAGGTAAGTGGCAGCCCTGCGGTTTTTCTCTTTCCATGGTAATGCACTTCTCTTTCCTCACTTACCTGTAGCCGTTGGGTAGTTAGAGGCTTAGGGTGCTGCTCTGTTACCTAGCTTTTCCTTCTGTTTCTCTGTTTCCTTCCACCTCGTTTCCCTACTTATGGACAAGAAGCAAAAATAATGAACACATTTTAACATTTGACAGGGATTCTGATCAAGATGTGGGGAGGAAGTCAGTTAGAAAACAATGCTGTCATGAGAATGTCATGTCCAGCATGGTGACTATAGTTAATAATACTGTACTGTATATATCTGGCTCTTGAATGATGTGGATTTGAACCGCACAGGTCCAGTTACCTGTGGTTATGGCAGCCCATTCCAGTATTCTTGCCTGGAAAATTCCATGGACAGAGGAGCCTGGTGGGCTATGGTCCGTGGAGTAGCAAAGAGTTGGACGTGACTGAGCGGCTGAGCACATTCTGCATAGTAAGTGCTGCGTAACTAAACAGTCTGTGGCTGGTAGAATTTGAGAATGCAGAAGAACTGCAGATGTGGAGGAATTGCAAATTTGGAGAAAATGAAAATGTTAGTCATTCAGTTGAATCCAATTCTTTGCAACACCATGGTGTGTTGATGGAAATCTCTAGGCAAGAATACTGGAGTGGGTTGCCATTCTCATCTCCAGGGGATCTGCCTGACCCAGGGATTGAAGCCGGGCAATTGCAGGCAGATTCTTTATTGCCTGAGCTACCAAATTTGGAGGGCCAACTATAAATTATATACCCAGTAACTTCAGCCTTATTCAAGGGTGAGATGTATTTGAAGGTGGCTAAGAGAATAGATCTTAAAAAAAAAAAAAATCACACTAATCTGGGCTTTAGGATTATCTTTCCATTTTGCTCTTGCCTACTACTCTCCCCACATCTTATTGTTTACCAACCCCAATCCTAAGGTAAATGACCAAGCCTCGGCCGTAGTGAAACATGGTATGTAAAGCTAGAAGCATTAAAACACATATAGAATTAGGTGATTTTATAGAGCTTGCTTACTCACAGGATCAGTGGATTCGACAAGATCCTTTACTTACAGGAATGTAAAACATCAAGGAAGTGTGTTTTAAATGCCCATGAAGGGTATTTGAGGAAAGGCAAGACTCAGCGCTGAAGCATGGGAGGAAATTTCCTTTTAACTTTTGTATTAAGGAGCCATCTTACTGTGTGACAGCTGTTGCACTTTACTCTGATCTGCTGGAAGATGTATGATGCATATTCATACCAGATTCTAGCCGTACATCAAAAGACACCTGCTGTTGGCTGGTACCACTGGTGAGACTGCTCAGAGATTTGCAAGGTGATGTGTGGGTATCAGACTGTGGCAGCTGACCTCGATCTAAATGTGCCAACCCCTCTGGGATGCCTGACACTTGTGTGAACTGATGATTTTTGAAATACTGAAGAGCCGAAGATCAAGACTAAGTTGAAATTTATAATGGAGCCATAGAAATGGACCCAGCTAACCAGCTCTGAGAAATGTTGATGACATGGTTTGCCAGAGGTCAATGGTTGTTGCATCATCTGTTATGTTCTGGGGTGAATGTAACTTTTGCTGAAAGCCAGACCATTTTTTTAAAATTTCTGACTCAAAATAAGCAGGGTTATGAATGACTGGATACTGATCTTTTATTTATTTCAGGCTTTTAACTGTTGCTTTGCTAGTGGATTCTTTGTGTTCCTCTGTCTACACTTGAGAGCCATCTGTCGGTTACTGGGAGATTGTTCCATGTGTGTTGTACTCATGTGACGTGTGTTGTTGTTGTGGCATGCTGGTTTCGTGAACAGAGGGAAGGGACAAGTTCTTAGCTGTCCAAAGATGTTCACAGGCCTTGATGTCTCCTGCAAGCAGGGCCGAGTCCTTGCGAAAGCAATGGATGTTTTAATTTCCTAATGATTCTTTTTCATCAGGTAGACCCTGACTTTGAGGAAGAATGCCTGGAGTTTCAGCCCTCAGTAAGTATGGGCAAGAGCCTTTTTGTCTTCGTCTGGTAGGGTGAGGCCGTATGATCTAGAACCCCATGTAAGAAACTGCCCCTGTGGTCACTAAGTGCTGGGGAAGGGGAGACCTACACTGCCCTAAAAGAGGGTCTTGTTCTGTGCTTCCCTTGAGGGCAGTCATGTCCCCTTGTGTCCTGATTGGTCCAAGAGACTGTTGGTCATCATACTCTTTCTGTGTGCTTAGTCAGGGGGTTTCCATCTCTTAAGTTGCAGAAGTTCAAGGTATCTCTTGGAATACAGCTAGGTTGGAGACAGTGATGGTCTCTGTAGAGCCAGCGTTTTGTGCATGAATGTTCTGTTGCTGTTAACCTGGAGCTATGACTCACCAAGATTTCTTCAAGGAATGAGCATGTAGGGTGGACACTTGTTTAGACCGTGGAGGTAACACGTGAGGCTTTACCTCTGGTTAGGCACTCAGTGGTCTAACTATCTGTCCTCTGTGCAAAGTCAGAAATAGATCTTGTTATGTGATTTAGAATTTTAATGCTGGATCTTTAAGCTGGATCTTTCTTTGGAGGCCTTATTGCCAATTAATCCTGATACAGAGGGACTTGGGGGTTTTGGTGTCCACAGTGTGAAGAGGGCAGTGGTTGTGTTACAGGGAAATGATGGATGTTAGTCATGGAGTTCTCTTGTGGAGTGCTTCATTCTGGTCTAAGATGAACAAAACAGAACCAAAACCAAATAGTTGCTGCTCTGTTCGACATTGTGTGTCCATGTGATCATCTTGATGATGAATATGGTAAGGTGGTATTAAGGGTATTATCTTTTAGTACAATTTTGAAAAAATTGGATGTCAACATTGTACATTAATGAAGGGAGTTGAGGTGGAGATAACACACAGTGTAGTTGTCTTCGAAAGCGTTGTGAATTCTGCAGGAAGCCATGAACTTTCTAGGTAGATTTGAGCAGAGGTTAGCTTTTAAGAAATGCAGAGGAGTTCTCAGTGAGAATTCCTGCCCTTAGTTCCTGGACTTGCTGGCGGAGTTCATCTTCTCTTTCCACTCCTTGTGGGAGCACCGGAGGGCCCTGTTCCTTCCATTCATGCCCTTCACCCTCACTGCTGAAGCCCATTTGGAAAGCTGACCTTCCACAACTGCCGTGAGCTGAAATAAAACACTGACCCAGTCGTGCTTTCCACCCCCGTGCAGGGCAGTCTCTGCACATCATCCCCACATTGTCCTCACCGATCATTGTTCCAACACTGGGACTGGAAGGGGCCTCAGTTTTCAGAAGATAATTCATCCTGGCACCTTTCTTATTTTGAGAGTCAAGATGGTCTTTGGGTCACTTGCTTCCCTGGGTCTTGGTGCCGCTATCTGAGGCTGCACAGAGTAAGACTCCCTTTGGAGGTGACTTTGAGGGGGACCTGTGGCTTCTTTAAGTGTGAGCTGATGTCTGAGTGAACCTTGAGCGCTGTAGGGAACAGGACTGCTCTCCCAGCCTTTCCAGCAGGTGCACCTGCTCTCCCAGCCTTTCCAGCAGGTGCACCTGCTCTCCCAGCCTTTCGTCTGTGAGGGAAAGACAGGCATGTGTGTAGCGTAGGAGGAAGAGCAGAGTGATCGAAAGTAGGGTGAAGAGAGAGACAGCCTTGGGTTTATTCATTTTTATTTTATTTGTTTGGCTCTACCGGGTCTTTGTTGCTGCGCGTGGGTTTTCTCTGATGTGGTGTGCAGATTTCTCATTGCAATGCCGCCTCTTGTGCAGCACGGGCTCTAAGGTATGCAGACTTCAGTAGTTTCAGTTCCTGGGCTCTAGAGCACAGGCTCAGCAGTTGTGGTGCACAGGTTTAGTTACTCCGCGGCATGTGGGATCTTCCCACACCTGGGATGGAGCCCATGTCCCCTGCATTGGCAGGTGGATTCTTAACCATTGGACCATCAGGAAAGTCCCAGACTTGGGTTTAAACAGCAGTGTGCATGCTCAGTCATGTCCAACTCTTTGCAACCTCTTGGGCTGTAGCCCTCCAGGCGCCTCGAGTTTTCCAGACAGGAATACTGGAGTGGGTTGCCATTTCCCACTCCAAGAGGCACTGCTTGTGCGCTCTATGGTTCTGGACAAGTTCTGTTCCCTCTTTGAGACCGACTTCCCTTACCTGTACGTGTGGACAATATGCTCGTTGTAAGGATGGAGTGAGATGCTGTGCAATGAAGTGCCTGGCCCCTAGTAAACACTTGGCATATTTGTGAGTTGCAGAGGATAATAACTGTTTTCAGTGCCTTTTCCCCACTGGTTTGTCCGGGCTGCCCAGCAGCTCCACAAAGGAGTTAGAGCAGGTCCTTCTGTCTTCACTTGATGCGTGAGGAAGCAGGAAGTGGTCCTCACTGGCCACATACCTTGGGTCTTTGGGAGTGCAGTCAGCTGTCTCCTCTTTCTTGTTTCTCTGTGCCACGGCAGCGTGATCAGGCAGCGGGCCTGGCTGCAGATCTGGACTGCATTGCTCCAGCTGCTCAGGTTATTGCATGAGTGGGGGTCCTCACGTGGAGGCGGGGTGCTGGGAAGCTCACGGTGCACCTACGAGCTCCTGCCTCTGGAGGGGAAGGTGTCCACGTTGGGAGGGTCCTTCACCCTTCACCCTTCACCCTCTTCTTGGCTGGGACCCTTGGCAGTTGGGAAGAGGCTTCTCATTCTGCTTATTGATCGTGTATTTCCTGAGACTGGCACCCCAAACCTCTGGTCTTACCTGGGACTGCACTCAGCTTTGTCGTTCTCTTCTTTCTGAATCCAGTGTCCTTTGAGCCATGGGCTTGATGCTGCAGGGACAGAAAGAACTCGAGTATAGCTGTGGGCTGACGGCCTGGTGCCCATGCACCTCTGCTCCCACTAGGTGGCACACGCCGACTGCACACAGCAAGCACAGGACGCTTGGCTGAGTCACAGGCCACGGGCTGTGGACTCAGCACAGCTGTCCTTTTTCTCTGGATGTGTGGCCGGTCTGGAGAGTAACTGCCAGCCTGTAGCTGAGCCCCATGTCTCACACCGGAACCAGGTCAGGGTTTTTTCTGAGAGTGGTGTGTGTAGCACTGGTTCGAAGAGGACAGATTCCATTCAAAGTGATTTCTCATGAGTGGAGCTCGGGGAGATGCTCTAATGTCCTCCAGCCGATGTTTGTGTGGGTGTAGATAGAAGAACCACTGGGGGTGGGTGTTGTTAAGATAGAGGTAGAGGGCGTGAGGGCTTCCCAGATGACTCAGTGGTAAAGAATCCACCTGCCAGTGCTGGAGACTCGAGTTCAACTCCTCAGTCTGGAAGAGCCCCTGGAGAAGGAAATGACAACCCACTCCAGTATTCTTGCCTGGAGAATTCCATGGCCAGAGGAGCCTGGTGGGATACAATCCATGGGGTCACGAAGAATCAGACATGACTGAGCGACTCAACAACAACAATAGGGTGTGAGAGGCTGGAGTGTGAGCAGGGAGAGACAGAGATGTGGGATATTAGAAGAGCTGTTTGCATTTTCTTCTCTTTCTCTCCTTTCTTCCTTAATTCATTCCTGTATCCCTCCTTCCCTCCTTTCTTTCCTTCCTTTTTTTTAACAGGCAAAGGTTGATGCCTCTGATGGACTAAAAAAGCAGACTTGCCCAGAATCCTAGAACTCGGGCCCCATGGAATGAAATTCTCTCACGCTCTCTCCTTTGCCTGTTAGATTTGCTTTTCTTCTCTCCATTCTGTTTGGAGAGGAAGCAGGGCCTCAGCCCGAGCAAAGCAAGATGGAGACAAGGGAAATGTGGTTTTCCTGGTAGATGCAGGTGAATACTGTCATCTTGCAAGGATGTTAAACTTCAAAAATAACCTGGGGCAGAGTCCCAGGGCAGAGCGCGACCTTGTGCAGCCTGTCAGAGCAGACACCAGGCTCGGCACACTGCTCCAGTCTTCTTCGGCAGATGGGCTTCAGAGACTG
Organism: Budorcas taxicolor; assembly: GCF_023091745.1. Taxonomy (NCBI): domain Eukaryota; kingdom Metazoa; phylum Chordata; class Mammalia; order Artiodactyla; family Bovidae; genus Budorcas; species Budorcas taxicolor. The sequence goes on from NC_068910.1 coordinate 38,853,748, forward strand.
ATTGCATCTTTAGTTTAGTGGGAAAGCTTTCATTGTTGTTCATCAGCCTTCATTGTCAGAGATTGTCTTCAGTCTCTGCCATATCCTGCACGTAGCAGGAGAGGCCCCTTTTCCCCCTGAATGGTCCTTGGCAATTGATTGATTAGGAACACTTTTTCAGGGCTAGGCTGACATCTCAAATATTCTTCTTGGCCACATGGGGGTAACTGCTTACAAACACTTGGATTCAGGTTTATTTCATTGCATCTTTTTTTCCCTGGGAAATAACTGTGTCATCTTCTTGTAGACAGTTTCACTGGAGGCTAACACCACCACCCATAAACCACACCCACAGGCTAAGTTTTCTCAGTGTTTCTCCTCTCTCCCACCCACTGTCCAAGGATGTACCACATAGAGCACTCTGCCCATGGACAGTTATATAGCATTGCAGCACCATGTTGCTTGAGCGTTTTTGTTGCAACACAGTGAGGCAGGGTGTGAACATTCTTGGCATGGGTGGCCAGCTCTCATCTTTGGTGACCGCTGTGAAGCTGTGGTACTTCTCCTGACGACTGCTGATGTTCACGATTGCTTCTTCCCCGTTCCTGTGGACAGAGCAGTGATTGTAGTAAGGCAAGGGCGTGGCGTGCAGAATCCTTGACCTGATGACTTTTCCTCCCCAGGTGGACCCTGATCAGGATGCCTCCCGAAGCAGGTTGCGAAATGCCCAAGAGAAGATGGTGTACTCCCTGGTCTCTGTGCCCGAGGGCAATGACATCTCCTCCATTTTTGAGCTGGATCCCACGACGCTCCGTGGAGGCGACAGCCTCGTCCCGAGGTAGGAGTCCAAAGAGGCTTACCACAAGTGAGTTTGTGTTGCCTGACTGGGTTTCTTGGAGTCCAGAATATCATCTTCTTTCTTGGAGCTTTCATGTAGGATTTGGTATAGGATTTGTTCTGGTTGCCCATTGAAACGATACCTAATTTTTATTTTTAAGACGGCTCATCGGTTGTAAGTTCTCAGTAGTTGCCTGAGATGTGCTATGTTTAGGTGAACAAGCCAAACCTTTAAGCTCAGGTAGCTCAATATTTCTAGTTTTCTTTACTCTCTCGCTCCTTTTCCAAAACGTGAGAGATCTCCTGGTGAATTGAATAAACACTTGAAAAAAAATTCTGGAAAATGGAACATTTGAAATGCACTCAGTCCATAGTAAATTTTATCAGCGATATTGAGAGATCAGATCAGTCTTCTTCAGTTATTTTAATTAACTTTTACTCTTAGTTTTGTTGCATAAAAATGCATTCTAGGGGGAAATAACCGGACCATAAATGAAACAAAAAACTCACTCATAACAAAATCAACAAAAGTATTAATAGTGACTAACACTTGAGTGGTGACTTCATGCCATTTATAATGCTAAATGCTCATGTTATATATATAATTTCATCTTCATCAAAACTCCTGTGAGAGAAGTAGTATTATTTGCCCCTTCTTAGAGGGTGAAGACAGAGGCTCAGAGAATTGAAACAACTTATCACAAGTAAGCGAGCCCCATTGCAGAAATCAGAATCTTAAACATTTAAGACAGACAAGTCTGTTCTGGCAATTCTAACTCTTCAACACATTCTTAGGTAGTGGAGGTCTCACGGCCAGTGGTAGGGTGTACACAAGGCCTGTCTCTCTGAGGATTCCTGTATGTTTCATTATTCCTGTGTGTCATTACCACTTAACTGCTCAGCCAGAGTTGGGCTGTGAAAGTGTTAACTGCAGCTTGGGTGCTGTCAGAAGTGGAGGAGAGGCTTCTCTTGTACTGGGTCCTCTTCCTGTCCCTCTCAGAGTGATACACTGAAACAGTGTCCACACAGAAGAGAACCTCACAGGGAGGCCATTGATTACTGTTCAGTACAATGATCACTGGTTCCTGCCCTCTGCTGGGTCATGAACGCCTTGAGAATCTGGGGTAAACTGAAGATGTCCTCCTATTAGATCCCAAATAAGTGCACAGCTTCACGTACTCCCAAGTTTGTCCCGATGTAGACTGCTTCTGAGGAAATGTAACAGATATACTGAGATCCAATTCATGTATCATACAACTCACCTGCTTAAAGTGCTCAATTCATTGATTTTTATTAGATTAGCAGAATTGGGCAGCCATCATCAGAATAGATTTTAAGAAAAATTTCATCACTGCAAGAAGAAGCCCTGTACCTGTTAGCCATCACTCTCATTTCCCCATCCTCCATTCCCCTGCCTTAGACTAAGCTGCATTTTGTCTCTATTGATCTACCTGTTCTGGACATTTCATATAATGGAATCACATGTGGCATTTTGTGACTGACCTCTTTCGCTTAGTGTTTTATTTTATTTTTTTAAGATTCATCCATTTTGTAGCATGTATTCATTTCATTTTATTCTTGAGTAATATTCTGTTATATGGTTATGGCACATTTTATTGATTGACTTATTAATTGTTGGCTGTTTGGGTTATTTGCCTTTTTCTGGCTGTTGTGTGAATACATTTTCTTTTCTCAAGAGTCTATAACCTAGGAGTGGAATTACTGGGTCATGTGGTAACTGCATGTCTAAACTTTTGAGGAACTTCCAGTTTTACCTTTAGGGTTTTGTATTTTCACCAGCCATGTCTGAAGGTTCCAGTTTGTCTATGTTTCTCTCCAATACTTGTTTATCTGTCTTTTTTCTTTTTTTTTGAATATTTGAGCCATCCTAGTCAGTGTGCAGTGGTATCTCATTGTGGTTTTGACTTGAGTCTCCCTAATGGCTAATGATGTTGAGATAGTCTTTTCATTTATTCTTGTGTTTATTGACCATTTGTATTGATATGTCATTTTTGGAGACATATCTGTTAAGATCCTTTGCCCATTATTTTTTGCACTTAAAAATGGATATGTCTCTTTTCATTATTGTGTTAGTGTTCTTTATTCCAAACACCTTACCAGATATGATTTGCAGGTATTTGCAGATTTCTTCACTTTCTTGATGGTGTCTTGTGAACCACAGAAGCTTTTAATTTTTAGTTGAAGTCTAGTTTGTACACTTTTTCCTTTGCTTGCTAATGATTTTGGTTTCTTAAACTGTTGCTTAATACAAGGTCACAAAGATTGATGCTGATGTTTTCTTCTGAGAGTTTTATAGCTTGTGCTGTTTTTCATTTAGGTCTTTGATTGATTTTGAGGTCACTAAAAAAATATGGTTTGGAGTAGGATAGATAACTTTAGTAAAGTGTCCTTTCTCACTGACTACCTAGATAAAGATAGGGACTATAGAATCCCATTGCATTTCTGTTAAGTACCTTTCTGTATGTTGTATTCTCTATTCCAGAAGTTCTTGAGTGGATTTTTTTAGGCACCTGAAAGACAGAGAGTGACTTTTATTTTATTTGCTATGTATTTTATTTTGTAAGGGATAGCAAAGAACAGAAACATGTGATATAAAATAGCTATCAAATATTTCATGACATTTCCTTGGTGAATCGGAATCAGGTGCCAGTTGGCCACATTCCCCGACGGGTTGGAAATCCCCATAATCCCATGGGAAGGGGAAATTTGAACTTGGTCAACAAGTCAGCTTGCCAAACAGCTTTGGTTGGCTCTAGACCCCTGCTTCTCTGTCCCCTTGATTCATTACTGTTTCTCTGTTGGAAAACATTCTTTGTGGGCAGTTGTCCATAGACAGACTGATTGTAAACTCTTAAGCAAGGGAAGCCTTGTGTTCCCCCTGGAAAAAGTATCTGGCATGGTCTACCAGTGTGTTCATTAGTAGTTTTGATCTTGCACTTGGTCTTAGCTTTCCAAATTTTTATCTGTTCTTGCCCTTGGCTACCAACCTCAGAGCCAAAAGTGAACAGGGCCTCCTATTCGCTGATTCAAGGCAGTCATAAAAAACTGTTTGTAGGAGTACACACACTCATTTCCCACCATCTTAAAGAAGTGCTAAATTTTATTTTATTTTTTGAAGATCAGAAAGTCTGTGGATAGATACATGAAAGTACCTGAAATATTACCAGTAAAGAACTTTCTAGGACGGTCAAAAAGAATCCTTCCAACCAAAATAAAAGGGATAGTGGCAAATCCTGGATGTAATACACAAGATAATAAAATTGCAGTATACACAAATGAAATGCATTAAATAAACATCAGAAGAGCATCCAGCTTTGTGGCTTTTTTTGAAATTGTCCTGGCTTTTGAACTAATGTTTAGGGATGAGACTTTAAATGGATAGAATGTCCTTGGTATTTTACATGAACTTCAGTGTACAACTCTAGAATGTAATCAGTCATCCAATTAAACCCAAGCTTTGCTTAAACTTTGAGAATAAGAAAATGCATCTGAATTCCTCAGAAGAAAAAATGCAAATCTCTGTCAAGTTTCTTCTGCATGTTGTTTAATTTATATTCATGCTATTCAAAGTCAGTATCACTTGTAATGTTCAAGATAGTTGAAGTGAAGAAAGGCAGAGGGTCTGCTAAAAAGGTGTGACTGCTTCGACATGCCCTTCCCCTTGCCTCTTTCCCAGGAACTTGGGATGCTGTTGTTTAGAATTCTTTTTAATACAAATCACTTTCATGCTCCCCTGTCCGCCCTGGTCCCTCCAGTATTTTAAGTTCCAACTTAAGTTTCCTATTAAAAGAAACTATATATTCCATGACTCGCTAAAGCCTCCTTAATGTCTTCCTTTAAAACTCCTGCAGTGCTTACCTTGACTGTTTCCCATTTTAATGCTTTTTATTGTACATCTCCTGTTACTCACATTTGCTTCTTGTGCATCCGTCTCATCTCACTAACGCTACTGTGGATTCCTTAAGTGCATGATTACTGCTTTAAAAGAGAAGCAAGTTTTAAAAACACTGTAAAATGGTTCATGCTCACTGTAAAAAGAAACAGCACACTACTCTATATAAAATAGGTAAGTAATGAGAACTTACTATATAACACAAGGAACTCTACTCAGTTCTCTGTCATGACCTTATGGAAAGGAAATCTAAACAAGAGGAGATACATGTTTTTGTGTGTGCGTGTGTGTGTGTGTATATGGCTGATTCACTTTGCTGTACGGCAGAAACTAACAAAACATTGTAAAGTAACTATACACCAATAAAAATTAATTTACAAAATACCGTATAAGAAATAACAAAAAATATTTTTAAATATTTTTAAAAATATTTCAAAATCTCATGGAGAACCAACTGGGAAGTAAAAAAAACTCACATAAAATTTAACCATTCAGAGATAACTACAAGAAATATTTTGTTTCTCCGTAGTTTCAGACAGGTCTCTGGGCACACAGATAACCTGTATATTATTTATCACAAATGAATCATAACCTATTTTTAGCATTTTTTCCCATTGAACAATATGTCCTGTTCATATTTCCAAGTAAATGAATATCAATTGTAACCATTTTAAAGAGTGTACTATTCTGTCTTATATACTATAATTAACTATTTCATTACTGAAACATTGGGTAGTTCATAGGTTTTTGGACTTCCCAGGTGGTGCTACTGGTAAAGAATCCACCTGCCAAAGCAGGAGACGCAAAGATTTTACTGTTATAAATAATGCTTCATTGAACATCTTTATGGTTCATTTAGTACCTGTGCTGTAATCTCTTAAAAGAAGAAATGTAAAAATGAGATTGCTAGGTGAAAAGATAGATGCATTTCACGTTATACAAAGTGCCAGACTCTCTTCCAGAGTTTAAGGTGTCGACACTCTTACCATGAGTGTGTAGAACTCATCTTTTTAAGCACTGGGGGAGATCCAAACTCCAAGACCTTTGGAATATAATACAATAAAATGATATATTATGTTAATTTGTATTAATTTAGAAAGTTAAATATGTACTTGGATGTTTATTGGTCACTTAAGTTTCTTTATTAAATTACTGGCTTGTGTACATGTTCCATTTTCATTTCCAGTATTCATGATTGTTTTTCTTACTGTTTTTCAAAATCTCTTTATATATCTGGATGAATACTCTTTTATTCTATATACGAATCTTTTATTTTCCCAGGTCATTTTTCTTTCAATTTTTTTCATGATGGGTTTGAAAAATTTAAATTTTGCTGTATGGGAGATGTAAAATTTAAACTATGTAATAAGATACATCCATCTTTTACTTTTGAGGTTAGAAATCTTGTTTTGTTACGTGCTTCAAAAGACTTTCTGCCACACAGGATTACTAAATTTGTATTTATATTTTCTTTCACATATTTTATGACACCATTTTTTGCTTTATTGATGCATATGAGTAGTTCCATTACTGCTTTATGTCTCACGATTGGCACTAGTAGATACTCGGTAAATATTTCCTGTTACTCTGTCTTGTGCGCAGTTTGTTCTGAGATAGTCATTCATGGGATGTAATTTTATACACAGCATACCTCATGTTGTAGACTTAGTTCCAGACCCCCGCAATAAAGTGAATACCACAGTAAAGTGAGTTGCACAAATTCTTGGGTTTTCCTGTGCAGTCATATATGACGTGTGCAACAGCATTATGTTTAAGAAGACAGTGTACATATCTTAATTGAAAAATACTTTATTGCCATAATGGAACCGACAGACTTGCATGATGAACAAACTGTGAATTTGGAAGGAAAACACACACACACACACACACACACACACGCGCGCGCGGTATCTATGAAGGGCAAGAAAACCAGGTGCAGTAGAGTGAAGCATGCCTGCATTTAGAAATAAGCACAGCACAGTCACGTGAGAGTCGTTGTGAATAATGTGCAATTGCAGACACATCCGAATGTATATTGGACCAGAACCTTTCGCTCTTAAGTTTATGTTGTCCATTGTATATAGCAGAAAGCCATTTTGGTATCCGTTCTTTATTCTTATAGGATGTATTCTAGGCCAGTGGCTATAGAGAACCTCAGTAGTCCTGTCCCTGAAGTCTGTTTTTCTTCCCTTTAGAAACTCCTATGTCCGGCTCCGACACTTGTGTACTAATACCTGGGTTCACAGCACAAACATCCCCATTGACAAGGAAGAAGAAAAACCCGTGATGCTGAAAGTAAGTCCACAAGCTTGGCTGCCTCTCTTGGTCTCATGGTTCCTGATGAAAGGGCTCCTTTGAGGGCAGATGGGGGCGTATGGATCCCTGAAATAGTTGTTGCTCTGGCAAGAGTGTGGTTGTGGACAAACCTGTGTTTGATGAAAGAATTCTTTCCAAGGGACCTGGCTAAAGCAGGGCCAGGGCTTTGAAATAACTAGAACCTTTTATTTTATTTCATGGCTTCTGCCCTAAAGGTTGAGCAATTGTCTGGATTTCTTGTCTGCCTGGAGGCTAATTTTGGCTGACGGAATGTTTGCTTGTGCCTTGAGGTGCATCACGTACCTAGTTGGTTTCCTCCAGTCTTTATTATTTATTTCTTCATGTATTTAAATAGGTACTTTTATTTCTTGAAAGTTCTTCCAACCTAATTTCTCTCCCCCTGAAGCCTACCCCTCCTTTCTGACCTTCTCGAGGCTCATGGAGCATATATTCACAGACACAGGGTTTTTCTATTTAAAAAATGAAATGACACTCTCACATAATACTTTTTGGTGACGGGGAAGATTATTGGAATTTTTTTTCTTTTATTACCGTGAACATTGTCATGTATACCGAAAACTTGAAAGAACAGTGCAGTATCTACCCTTAGAATACTCTCAAGATTGATAATCACCATTCTGTATAGTTGCTTTTTCCCTATGAATATATGTTTTTAAATTACAAACATCTCAGATGCTCTATGTAACAAATGAAGCTGTAAAATCATAGTATTACCCCATTTCCTGCCTTAATTTTCTTCACATTACCAACCTCCAGAGGTAACAACTGTTGATGATTTGAGGTTCATCTTTCCAGGTGTTTTTCTGTGTCCAGTTTATTTTAACAGTAAGAGAGCTCCAAGTTTTTTCAGTTGCCCAGAGTTCTATAAATCCAGCATCTGAGTAATATCTTCCCCTCTCAATGCAGTAGAAAGTGAAAGTGTTAGTCACTCAGTCACGTCCTACTCCTTGTAACTCCATGAGCAGTAGTCCGCCAGGGCCCTCTGTCCATGGGATTCTCCAGGGAAGAATACTGGAGTTGGGTTGCCATGCCCTTCTCTAGGAGATCTTCCTGACCCAGGAATTGAACACAAGTCCTCCTGCATTGCAGGCAGTGGGACTCTCCCACAAAGCCCATCTTTCATTTCAGATTGGCACCTCTCCTGTGAAGGAGGACAAGGAAGCCTTTGCCATAGTGCCAGTCTCTCCTGCTGAGGTTCGGGATCTGGACTTTGCCAATGACGCCAGCAAGGTGCTGGGCTCCATAGCGGGCAAGCTGGAGAAGGGCACCATCACCCAGAATGAAAGAAGGTGAGGGCTCCCTGCAAGAACCGCATATGCTCGTTTTCACCCACCGTGGATTTTAAAATCCCTGGCAGAGAGAGAAGTGCTCTGAAGAGCTCTGTGGAAGAGCGCCAGGCCTTAGCACTTAACGGGTGGCTTCAACTTGTGGTTTTCAATAGTTGCTCTCACTATTCTGAAGATCTCTAAACAGTAAAGATCTCCTTCCTTCTCTGTTTTCCTACCTCCGGCTTGGTCTTTGGAACTACCTTACTAAATATCAGTGGTGGAGGCTGTGTGTGTTGGCTGCTCAGTCATGTCCAACTCTTTGCAACCCCATGGACTGTAGGCCGCCAGGCTTCTCTGTCCATGGGATTCTCCAGGCAAGAGTACTGGAGTGGGTTGCCATTTGCTTCTGCAGGGGTTCTTTTCTACCCAGAGATTGAACCGGGGTCTCCTGCATTATCCGAGATAAATGTAATATCCGATTAAAATGTAATGTCTACTATTTTGTGAAAGTGATAATCTTTTTTTTGGACAGTGAAATATTGTCTCTGTTTCACTCTTACTGGTAATTGACCTTAGTTGACAATTTCAAGGAAACTGGGAAGAATGGGTTTGCTTCTGTGTGACTGGTTGCTTAAGCCTGAAAGCTTCCACGGTGGTTTTGATTCTGTTAAACATCAAACACTTCCCGTGTCTAATTGCTTCTTTCCTCCCAAGATCTGTAACCAAGCTGCTGGAAGACTTGGTTTACTTCGTCACTGGCGGAACCAATTCCGGTCAAGATGTTCTTGAAGTGGTCTTCTCCAAGCCCAACAGAGAACGGCAGAAGCTCATGAGAGAACAGAATATTCTCAAGCAGGTCAGTGAGAGGTGACATACTGGGTTGGCTCTAGCAAGAATCCATATTATCACTGGTCTTATGGAGGAATGTAGATGATTTCTACTGGGGGGGCTTGATCTGTTGACTTAAAAAAAAAAAAAAGACAATTTTTTAGAGCAGTTTTAAGTTCACAGCAAAAGTGAGTAGAAAGTATAAAGAATTCCCATACCTCCTACACACATACAGCGTCCCCCATTAGTAGCATCCCCACCAGAGGGGTACATTTGTTAGAACTGATAAAACTACATTGACATACCACAATTGTCAGAAGTGTATAGTTTCCATTAAGGTTCACTCTTGATGTTGTACATGCTGTGAGTTTGAACCAATGTATTATGATATGATCCATCATTATCATATCATCTAGTTTCATCACCCTAAAAATCCTCTCTGCTTTGTCTATTTGTCCCGCCCTTTCCCCCAACCCCTGGCAACTAACCATTGATCTTTTCATTATCTCCACAGTTTTGCCTTTTCCAGAACGTCATAGTTTAACAGTTAGAATCATACCCTGTGTACCTTTTTCAGATTGACTTTTTTTCACTTACTAAATTTCCTTCATCTTTTCACAGTTTGATCATTCACTTGATTGTTAACACACATATGGAATATCAGCTGTGTGAAAATTTACCTTTTGGGAACTCCAACAAGAATTGCAGTTGACAGCTTTATTTTCCTCACAGATAATATGAAGGGCAGTGCATCCTTAAGCTTATTTAATATATCTGGGAGATTTGGAGTGTGTGATGAACTCAGAAGGCCTTTAGAGGCTCTTATAAGGACCACTATAAATCACCAAAAAATCTTTCCGTAAAGAATGAGTAGAAAACGAGGTTAGCTCACAGAAAATACATATATGGTGTAATTTGGTACAAATTTAAATAAACTATAGAGTATAAGGGAATCAGAGGGAGGAAGGTAACAAGTCCGAGGTAGATGAAGCACGCAGAGATGTATACCACATAGTTCTCTAAAACTGCTGGAGATGGGGCCGCAAGCTTGGCTTGGAAATTGCTGGCCGCTAGAGCCGAAAGAAAAACGTGTTAGTTATAAGTCCTAGAGTTAGCCATAGGAACTTGGGTTTGAGATTTCTTTCTCCTTTTAAACTATGGTTGGACCAAATTCATTAATACTGCATCCTGTTTCAACAAGAGTTTCAAGTCTTGAATTCTGCCCTGCTGTTTGATGTGATGACTCCCAAGTTAGGCCTCTGGTGCTCATGCTGTTTTATGCAATAGTGATTCCTATAGGGTCTGAAACAGTGATTTCAGTGGAGGAGCCTTTATTCAGCACTTGTGGTGAGCACTATGCTCATGAACTGACTGTATAGTTTCATCTACTTTCATCATTATCTACTTTCATCATTATAACACCCTTGTGAGCTAGGTATTATTCTCTCCATATTACTGCTGGGAAAACTGAAGGTTACCTTGACTGTGATGAATACGTGTAGAAAAGTAATAAAGAAGTATAATTTTTGACCTAGAATCGACTGATTCCAGAGTCTGTGCTCCCAGGCGGTGCTGGGAACACCACATTTTCAAGTATTTGAGGCCCAGTTATGTTCAGGAAGACTGAGTTCACCGAGGAGCCTGTCCCAGCTGATGGAATGAACACAGATTTCAGGTTCCAGATCACTTAGATAGAGACTTTCCTGTGTAGTCCACCCACCCTTGAGGTTCTATTCTTTCCACAGGGAGGCTTAGCCGTTGAAACAGTAGGTGATGGCAGTTTTCATTCTTTTCACAAACAGATCTTCAAGCTGTTACAGGCCCCGTTCACAGACTGTGGTGATGGCCCAATGCTGCGTCTGGAGGAGCTGGGAGACCAGCGGCATGCGCCCTTCCGACACATCTGCCGCCTTTGCTACCGGGTCCTGAGACACTCCCAGCAGGACTACAGGAAGAACCAGGTGGGCTCTGAGGACCCTGGGGAGTGCCAGACAGCTTCCTCCCTCGAGTTCACTTTCCTCCATGAGTTTTAAGTGTCCCATGTATATATTTATTTAGTGGCTAGAGACTAGTTCATTGTTCAATTTGCCCTTCAAAAGGAAACAGATATTTTTGCAAGCCTGGGAAGATGCATGAGTGAGTTGAGAAGGATACATCAAAATTCTCCTACAGCGTCCTTGGAATGAGATTTTTTTTTTTTTTTTGGATGTTGATATTACAAGTACAGTATTTTTTAAAAACTTTTTATTTTATATTGGATTATAGCTGATTAACAAAGTCGGGATAGTTTCGGGTGGGCAGCAAAGGGACTCAGCCATACACGACATATATACATTCTCCCCCAAACTCCCTTCCCATCCAGGCTGCCACATAACATTGAGCAGAATTCCCTGTGTTATGCAGTAGGTCCTTGCTGGCTGTCCATTTTAGACATAGCAGTGTGTACATGCACAGTCTTTCTTATGGCACACTTCTGGAAGGTGTAAGGGTGCAGCGGTTCCATGTGCTTTTATTGGAAATGGAGTGAAATCTTTTCTCCGTGCCCCATCCATTCCCTCCGTCTCTGCTGGTAACCCCCTCTTTGTTCTGGTTCTGGCTCGTGTTTTAGACATTCTAAGTCATCATCTGTTGTCATGACAAGTAAACACACAAACACAAGCAATATAGTCTCTCTACCAGTTAAATATTTAAACCTCTGTGAGGGTTCCAAACAACTGGAGATGCTGAGGAATCACTGTGTCAGTGGCTGTTAACTGGGAGAAGTTTCACCACCCACCCCCACCCTGCCCTGGGCCAGGAGGACGTGTGGAAATGTCTGGAGATGCTATTGAGTGTCACAACTTGGGAATACTGCTGGCATGAAGTGGATGGAGGCCACGGATGCTATTTAGCATCTGGGCAAGCCCAGCCCAGTCCCCCCACCCCCAACAAAGAATTATCCGGTCCAAGAATTCAGTAGGTACTGCTGAGTTCAAGAAACCCTGCGTTCCATAAACTACTATAAGTGCACAGTGATGCTTCTTATAATATGGACTCCAGTCCCTGCAGTGTGTTACAAAAGATTTTGTTTTTAAGCTTTGACCACCGCTATATCTGGTCTTTAAATGTAAACTGTTCTCTGTAGTGAAAGTTTTTTGTGTGTCATCACACAGCGTTGGTCCTAAGCAGTGCTCTGAAGTATTAGATACAAGTTTATTAGCAAGTATTGGGCTGGCCAAAAAGTTTGAGTTCTCCACAAGATGTTATGAAAAACCTGAACAAACTTTCGGCCAACCCAGTATTTCTAAATCATTCACTTTGCCTTTGCTACTGTTTTAGATACAAAGCATCACACACTGGTGATGCTGTGTTCATTCGTTAGCATAGATTGCCGTCGGGCACTATGGTCGGTTTAAACCCCTCTTGTGTGTGAGTACCATACTTACACCATACTTGTGCTAAAGAGGTTTTATTCTCTTCCCATGAGGATGCGTCAGTCTGTAATGTGTGCCGAGACCTTTTGCTTGTACATCAGAGGACTAGACCAGTCCTTCTTGTTGCTGTTGCTATGGGTGTCTTGGCTCGGTTGTTTATGGACCCTGTGCCTTTTGGCAGTAGTACTGACATATCCCTGGGGGCTGATGAATTCTCAGACATGCATCCTTACTGAGGGCTGAAAAGTGGCCCAAGTCCACTCTATTAGTCCTTAGTCACTTTTAAGATTTTGAAATTAATGAATTAAAATGAAACCAAGTTTCAAGGGCCTCTTGAGCTTTGAGCAAGCAGTCTGTCTTGGACAGGGAAAATATCTTTGAATAACAAAAATATTTATAAGAGGCTTCCTGGCCTTCTGAAATATTTCAATGGGACATCATATCTGATCTCAAAAGAGAAGTCAGAGATGTTTCCATGTGTTCTGTGAATGTAATTGACTGGTTTACATATTCCTGGGCTTCCCTGGTGGTTCATCTGGTAAAAGATCTTCCTGCAATGCGGGAGACCTGGGTTCAATCCCTGAATTGGGAGATTTCCCTGGAGAAGGGAACAGCTACCCACTCTAGTATCCTGGCCTAGAAAATTCCATGGACTGTATAGTCCAAGGAGTCACAAAGAGTTCGACTCAACTGAGTGACTTTCATTTCACTTCTTCACATGTTTACAATTACCCACTGACTTTAATTTTCATCCCAGATAAGGAAAACACAATGGAGTAATAACATTGTTCAAAATATCCAGGTAGACTTCACCATGTTTATTCAGCAACACAGGGCAGTGAGGCACAGTTTAATCCTCTTGAATGAGTAATAAAATCAGAGCTGGAAAACAACTCTTGACCTTTAGAAAAATAAGTCACCACATTAAAATTTATACTGTGGACTTAAGAAAATGCCCATCTATAAATACAGGATATGTTACTTAGTGATAACCTGTGTGGCAGGTTTAGTAAACTAAAGGATGTGAGAGAGTTTGCGGCTGTCACCCTGGGTTGGGATGTTGGGGAAGGACACTCCCCTGTGATTTTCCTTAAAGGGAGTAGCTCTCCTCGGGGGCTGCTGCCCCTTCCCTTACTCTGCGCCTCACCACACTGTCCTCCTTGCTTACCTCTCTCTCCTTGCTTCGAAGGAGTACATAGCCAAGCAGTTCGGCTTCATGCAGAAGCAGATTGGCTATGACGTGCTGGCTGAAGACACGATCACCGCCCTTCTGCACAATAATCGCAAACTCCTGGAAAAACACATCACCGCGGCAGAGATTGACACCTTCGTCAGCCTGGTGCGGAAGAACAGGGAGCCCAGGTGAGGCAGAGGTGGGGTTGATCGGCAGGAGGTGCCTCTGTGTTTACGATGCAGTCTCTGAGCTGGTCGTGGTGGGTTGTTCTGTTCTGTTTTAACTAGATGTCCTTTGTTTGGGCCTGCTAGGCCCCAGGTCTTGATTGAGCAGGTCTTGAGAGGCACTTTGAGTCGTGAAAAGAGCGTGGTATGGAAAGGAGACCAGGGTAGAATCCTGGCTCCACAGTTTACCAGCTGGTGACCTGGAGCTTTAATCTCATCTATCAGATAAGCTGTTATAAAAATTAAATGAAGATAAATACATGTGAAGTGCCTGGCACTTATATGTAAGTGACAGCTGTCGACCCCTCATTCACTTTGTAGCACCCTGCTATGACCAGTCAGAACTTCCCCAAATATCAGGAAGTCTTTTGCACACATAGTTATTACCTGAGTGTTTGTATTTACAGTAGTGAATTCTGTCAATTCTATTGCATTTTTACAGATCCCACCCTCCCTGTATACTTTCTTCTCTTTTCTTGTTTTAATTAAGATCCACCCCATGTCAGGGGATGTGGGAACTAGTTTACAATGTGGATATTAGAAAGTGACGCTAGAGAGCTGAAGGTGTTACTATGAAACTGACTCCTCCCACCTATTAAAAACAACTAACATCTTATGGACCCTCTCGTGTGCCAGGGACTGAACTGAGTAAGCACTTTACATGAATGAGTTGATTTAATCCTCAGAAGAGCCCTCGGGGGTTAAAGGTTATCCATTTTTATCAATGAGAAAAGTGAAACATGGTTAGGTTAAATAATTTCCCCCAAATAACAGTACATGTCAAAAAGTAGCAGAGAAGAACCAGAACCAGGATTCTGATTTAGGCCTCAAACATCAGACCTCTCCCCTCTCTGGGTACCCAGCATCATCTTGGGTTGCTTGGATCTTACTTGGTTGCTTCTTCTTTTCATTTTTACTGCATCACCTCTTCCTCACAGCAGTCACTCCCATCCTTCTTCTTGTGCTTTTCTTTCTTTCTTTTTTCCCCTCCTTCCTTGCCTCCCTCTGCTCTCTCCCTCCCTCCTTTCTCTTCCCGCCCTCCCATGTCTGGGTAACTGGTGATACCATGCACGCTGAAACCCAAAGCCTCTCTGACTTGTAGTAAAGGTAGCTTGGGTCTACCCTCTGGAGGGAGAGCCACGTCCTCAAGACCTAACCCTTGCTCTGGCTACAAAAAGCATTTGGTTTGGTTTCTGTTTCTCCACAGATTCTTAGATTACCTCTCTGACCTCTGCGTGTCCATGAACAAATCCATTCCAGTGACCCAGGAACTGATATGTAAAGCCGTGCTGAATCCAACCAATGCCGACATCCTCATTGAGACCAAGTGAGTGGGGGTCGGGGAGTGACTATAAAGGTGAGAACAGGATTTAGATGGAGAGCGTGTGCCTCGGTGGTTGTCTGTGCCGTGGGGAGTTACACCCAGCCCCTTCGCTTCTGAAGTCAGGCTGGCTGACCTTTGATTATCTTCATGCCAGCGTCTTGATTAGAGGAGTTACTGGATTTGCTTCTGCTGTGGTGGCCTCCTCTGTATGGTGATGTCACTTACTTTGCTTACTGAGTCAAAAGCGATGTGGGCTACTGGGGAGCATCTTACACACCCTTGATTTCATTTTAAGACGTGGAAGTTCTCCAGTTAGGATCCCCAGGTTTAAATTTTAAAGGAGGTAATTCATTGTCATTAAGACATTGTAGGGAAGCACTTGTGAAATTACCACTACTCACAAAGTGTTCATTGGTCTACAGAAGTTTGGAAAGTAGTAGTTGATTCATTTGTAAAAGGGAAGCATATACTGCCAGTAACATATCAATGTTAAAAAAGAAATGTTTTTTAAAAACACTGATGCCCTAAACTTGCGATTTTTGTGGGGGAGGGGTCTCATGCATAACATAATTTTGAGCTTGGGCTGAAAGCTGACTTTCTCAACCTTGGCCTTTGACATTTGGGGCCAAGCAGTTCTGTGCTGTGGGTGCTGTCCTGTGCCTCACAGGAAGTGCAGCAGTCTTCCTGTGTGTATTTACCGGTTGCCAACAGTACCTCTCCCATTTAGTTGGGACAACCAAAGACGTCTCTGGACGTTGCCAAGCATCCCCTGGGGAGACACAGCGGCCCTAGTGGGGCACACCTGAGCTAAAGTATATGAAGAAGTCGATGTTTGTCTCTCCCTGAGGTTCTGCCCAAGGGAGAAACGAAGTGGCTTTTTGTGCGTGTGCGTGTGCGTGCTGAAAGCACAGCTGGAGTTCAAAGCACAAATACAGTTGATCAGCGACAAGCGAGGATTTCAGACATAATGAGTTTTCCCGCCTCCTCCTACGTTTTCAGGTTGGTGCTCTCCCGTTTTGAATTTGAAGGCGTTTCTACTGGAGAGAATGCCCTGGAGGCAGGCGAGGATGAGGAAGAAGTATGGCTCTTCTGGAGGGACAGCAACAAGGAGGTTCGCAGTAAGAGCGTCCGGGAGCTGGCGCAGGATGCCAAGGAGGGCCAGAAGGAAGACCGCGACGTCCTTGGCTACTACAGGTGTGTAGGCCTGTGCACGGGCGCCCTGTGATGTCCTCTCATGAGACAGTCCATCAGAAAGACAAATGTGTGTTTCAGGAGTTTGTAGAGTGTGAGCTGTCAGCAATACTTACATAGTAGGGCAGTGATACCTGGGCATGGCTTGGTCACAGGGAAGCTGCGCGGTTGCATCAGCTCCTTCTCACAGTTGTTGGTCTCTACACAGTGTAGCACGTGGCTGTGGTTTGTGGTAGATACGAGTCAGGCTGTGGGGTCACCTCTCTACATACTGACTTTAAGAAACTTTTATGTTAGAGTCTAGCTGATTAATAATATGATAGTTGTACATGTATGGCTGCGTCCCTGACAGTGATGCATGTACCCATTCTCCCCCAAACTCCCCTCCCATCCAGGCTGACACATGACTTTGAGCCGAGTTCCATGTGCTATACAGTAGGTCCTTGTTGGTTATCCATTTTAAATAAAGCAATGATACATACTAACTTTTTGACTTGGGTCCAGTTATCCACCTCTATGTCCCAGTTCCTTTACCTGCAAGACAGAGACAATAGTGCCAGCCTCTTAGAACTTTTGCAGGCAGAGCTAAGAAATGTGCATGTGTATACACACCTCTCCTGATGTCTCTATCTGCACACACACACACACACATCTGTTTCTGTATTAATGTATATGAATGTGATAAAACCCTGAGTTCACATCACGACTTTCAGCTCCACTCCAGCACCATAGGCTTATTCTCATCTTCATCCTCTGTATCCACAACTCCTTCCTCGGACAGTGAGAGCCTGCCGTGTTGATTGGTTTCCACCCCCATCCTGGTGTTTCCTTGGTCCCAGCTGTAAGACCTGTTGACTCGGCCACCTCAAGGGAAGGGAACCAGTCAACACTTTAAAAAGAAAAGAAAACAGGAGATGGATAGAGTAGTGCCAGCGTCATTTTTTAATAAAAGCAAAACTTTGCGGTTGCAGTGCCCTTTGTGACCCTCCTGTATTTTGTTCTCTCCATTCGCGCAGATGGTGGGTGACCTTCCACACTATGTATGTTTCTATTTTACATTTCTGTGCATTCATAAATAACACAGAGTATTTTATTCAGCCTTAAAGTTTTATATAAATGGTTCCATACTCTGAGTTTTTCTCTGAAACCTGCCCTTTTAATTCAACATTGAGTCTGAAATGGATTCACGCTAATGGTGGTAGGTCCGTTTCTTTAATTTTGACTGCTGAATGTTATTCCATTTATTACTATGCCAACATTTTCTTTTCTCTTTGAATGCATTGTGTGCCACAATTTAGTTCTTTGTGTCAGGGAACATCATTGTTCAGATTGGTGCGCATGTGTAGGAATTTCCATTCCATACCAGGAAATTATGAGATTGGGGCATATGCGTATTTTAAACTCATTAAGCAGGCAGTCCTAGATTGGATATTTTGGTGTGCACTCTCACCAGTTGTAAATGAGAGCTTTTGTTTGTCTTTGCACTCTCTGAATATTGTGACACTCTTTAATTTTTGTTGATGTTATGAGCATGTAATTAGACCAAGTTTGGAACTTCACAGAGATCACATGTAATTGGGTGAGGAGGAAACCTTAAGACATTTTGAGGAGTCCCCTACTTTTTCCACTATGTTTTTCACATGTGTGTGAAGTCAAAGAGCAGAGCTGTATGAGATAAGACCGCGAAAGTGTCATAAAATTTCTAAGTAGACTCAGTGAAGGTCTGAAACCTTTGCCATTTCCTTTGCGGTCTTTAATGTGCTGTATAAAAGCCAAACTAAAGTAGGGCTTCCTTGCTGGTCCAGTGGCTAAGACTCTGAGCTCCCAATGGTGGAGGCCTGGGTTTGATCCTTGATCAGGGAACTAGATCCCACATGCCACAACTAAGAGTTTGCATGCCACAGTGAAGACTGAAAATCCTTTGTGCCCCAACTAAGACCAGGCACAGCCAAATAAATATTTTTTAAAAGGCATAACTAAGGAAATAGATAATCGTTTTCACCCTAATGAAAATGATTTTTCCTTTTTTCTCCCCCATCTTATAAAATACGGGCAAAATGGAATCAACTAGCCATGTAGGTACTCCCACACGGGATAGACATGTGTGACTGTTGGCATGGCTTGAACTGTTCTTTTTTCTGCCGGATACAGAAGCCAGACTTGGGTGTACACAACCAGGTGAAGAGTGTTGATGTACAAGTTCACGTGGCCATACACCACTCCTGTGAGATCTGGGCCCCTCCTCTGACTCCTGCTGTGTGTTTCTGGAAGTGTGAGCTCTCGGCAACTTTCCTTTTCTCAGGTACCAGCTGAACCTCTTTGCGAGGATGTGCCTGGACCGCCAGTACCTTGCCATCAATGAGATCTCGGGCCAGCTGGACGTGGATCTCATTCTCCGCTGCATGTCCGACGAGAACCTGCCCTACGACCTGCGGGCGTCCTTCTGCCGTCTCATGCTCCACATGCACGTGGACCGAGACCCCCAGGAGCAGGTCACCCCCGTGAAATACGCCCGCCTCTGGTCTGAGATCCCCTCCGAGATCGCCATTGATGAGTGAGCCTGGCTCCTTTGCCCTGTTAAGACCTCACATTGCTTTAAAATGTCTTAGCTGAAGTGTTCTGTGTAGCAGAAGACAAAGGCCTTATGGTCAGGTTAAGTCTAGTTCAATCAGAGAAGAAAGACTAAGTCTTTTTTTTTTTTAAATGAAAATGTAATTAAGGATAGCAAGCATTATTTCTTCCCTCAAGAAGGTAAAAGATGGTATGATTGCCCTTTTATACCTTGTTTGTCTATTTTATTCAGCAAATACTTGAAGTGTCTCCTGCCTGCCAGGCTTAAAGAATCTATCTGGGAATAAACAAGAAAAGCATGTTGGACTTAGTGGTTTGCTGGTTAAGACTCTGCACTTCCAACTGTGGGGGTGTGAGTTTAATTCCTGGTCGGGCAACTAGGATCCCACATGCTGTGCGATGTGGCCAGAAAAGAAAAAAAAAAGGAAACTATGTTTACACTAGTGGGGAAAGACAGACAATAACTAAGATAAAGGACTCAAATATATACATTAGTGGTGGTTGCTGAGCAGGGAAAGTAAATAGGGACAAGATGGTGGGAAGTGTTGGGGTGGGTGGTTCTGGCTTTAGGGGCTAAGCAAACAGGGAAGGCCTCACTGGGAGGAACTTGACCTTTGATTGCCTTTTCTTTCTCCTTTCCTTTCAGCTACGATAGTAGTGGAGCCTCCAAAGATGAAATTAAGGAAAGGTTCGCTCAGACCATGGAATTTGTGGAGGAATATTTAAGAGATGTGGTGTGTCAGAGGTTCCCCTTCTCTGATAAGGAGAAAAATAAACTTACGTTTGAGGTAACTCATGGTGAAGTGATCTGTATGTTTTGTAAGAAACATACATGTGGTGGATTAAATCGTGTAAAATGATAGAACATTATGTATGTTCTGTACGTTGTATTAAAAGTGACAGGAAAGAAACCAGACTGTGCTTAGGATCTGTCATAGATTAATCGTTTGAGGGACACAAATTCTTTCGTAGATTAATCGTTTGAGGGACACAAATCCTTATCACCTTTGAGTTGAATATTTTTCTTTGCAACCACTTTGCCTTTTTAGGAGTTAGATTTCCAAGCATTGCAATGTTATCTGTGTCCTTGTTGGGTGTACCTTGGCTTGCCCTCTATTATCTTTGGGAAGCTACACAGACCTAGTGATGAGGTTGGTTTTTTATTCACCAGTCATCAGAACAGATCAGCAGCTTTGCAGGTTTCCATTTCTTATTTTTTCTCCTTATGAAACTAAATTAAATTTGATCAGAAACTGCAAGTAAATTAAATGACTTCTCTTATGGTAAAGAAGGTCAGAGACAGTCATTTATAAAATAGTCCACCTGAAATGGAACTGAAGGATACTGTTAAATTAATCCATCTCCCTCCTCTCTCTTTTAAATACAATAGGTTGTCAACCTAGCTAGGAATCTCATATACTTTGGTTTCTACAACTTCTCTGACCTTCTCCGATTAACCAAAATCCTCCTGGCCATATTGGACTGTGTGCACGTGACCACAATCTTCCCCATCAGCAAGATGGCGAAGGGAGAGGAGAATAAAGGTGAGAACAGTGTGGAGAAGCTGAGGAGGGGGGCTCTGATGGTGCCCACACGTGGGGATGCGCTTGCCCCTCCTCCTGCCTCTGCCATGCTTACCACGTGATGTCACATTACCGCGTGATGTCGCATCCTTTCTTCGTCCTTTTCTTCTTGACTTTACGAACATTTTCAGATATAAATAAAAGTGGAAAGAAGAGTAGAGGGGACACCTATGGACCCATGACTCAGAGTCAATGATTATTAACACTTTGCTGTAGTTTTTACATTTATAAATGAAGTTGCATATTCCACTGCACCATTTGAAAGTTGCCTCACAGCTGGAATGCTTATGTGCTTTCACTGTTCTTGATGTGCCATGATGATCTGTGCTTATGTTCGTATGGGAGTAAATGAAATCCAGACTGTGTCTGGGTAGCCTGTTTCCAATTTGTGAGTAGGAAAATCTGCCTTGATGTGTTTGTTTTTCTCCTCTGTTTTAGTGTCGTAATGGACACGTACTAGGTACTCACATGTGGATTATTTTTCAGCTAGTCTCTCCAGCTGGAATAGAAAAAGTACGTCTACTTGCATCCTACTGCCTGTTAGGGCCTGTGCTCAGTCATTCGCCACGTGATCCTGTCAGTTGAGCTGGGTTTTCTCCTTCTATAGTGGAATAAACTGACCCCCACGGGTGGCACAGTGCCCTCAAGATCAGGTGGCTGTTGGTGCAGCACCAGATGTGCGTCTTGTTAACTCCTGTATTTCTAGTTCTGTGCACAGCAGCAGGCATGCAGTGGGTGGCCATACAATTGGGCGGGTGATTTAACACATAAAATTGCTCCTTAGGGCAATTTCAAAGCCCACGCTCTTTCACCTACTTCCTTAAATCCTGGATTTTTTTTTTGCCACTTTATTTTTTTATTGAAGGATAATTGCTTTACAGAATTTTGTGGTTTTATGTCAAACATCAATAAGAATCAGCCATAGGTACACCCATGTCCCCTCCCTCCCGAACATCCCTCCCATCTCCTTCCCCATCCCACCCTTCTAGATTGTCACAGAGCCCCTGTTTGAGTTCCCTGAGTCATACTTCCAATTCCTATTGCCTATCTATTTTACATATGGTAATGTAAGTTTCCCGGAAAAGGCAATGGCACCCCACTCCAATACTCTTGCCTGGAAAATCCCATGGATGGAGGAGCCTGGTGGGCTGCAGTCCATGGGGTCGCTAAGGGTCGGACATGACTGAGCGACTTCACTTTCACTTTCATGCATGGGAGAAGGAAATGGCAACCCACTCCAATATTCTTGCCTGGAGAATCCCAGGGATGGAGGAGCCTGGTGGGCTGCCGTCTATGGGGTCGCACAGAGTTGGACACAACTGAAGCAACTTAGCAGCAATGCAAGTTTCCATGTTACTCTCTCCATACATCTCACCCTCTCCTCCCCCTCCCTGTGTCCACAAGTCTATTCTCTATGTCTGTTTCTCCATTGTTATGCTGAGTCACTTCAGTCGTGTCCGACTCTGTGCGACCCCATAGACGGCAGCCCACCAGGCTCCCCCGTCCCTGGGATTCTCCAGGCAAAAACATTGGAGTGGGTTGCCATTTCCTTCTCCAATGCATGAAAGTGAAAAGTGAAGGTGAAGTCACTCAGTCATGTCCGACCCTTAGTGACCCCATGGATTGCAGCCTTCCAGGCTCCTCCATCCATGGGATTTTCCAGGCAAGAGTACTGGAGTGGGCTGCCATTGCCTTCTCCGGTTTCTCCATTGCTGCCCTGCAAATAAATTCATCAGTACCATCGTTCTAGATTCCATACATATGTGTCAGTATATATTTATATTTCTCCTTTTGAGTTACTTCACTCTGTATAATAGGCTGTAGGTTTGTCCACCTCTTTAAAACTGACTCAAAAGCATTCATGTTTATGGCTGAGTAATATTCCCATTGTGTATATGTACCACAGCTTCTTTATCCATTCATCTGTCAATGGACATCTAGGTTGCTTCCATGTCCTAGCTATTGTAAATAGTGCTACAGTGAACATTGGGGTACATGTGTCTTTTTCAATTTTGGTTTCCTCAGGGTATATGCCTAGGAGTGGGATTGCTGGATCATATGGTGCTTTTATTCCTAGTTTTTTAAGAAATCTCCATACTGTCTTCCATAGTAAGCCCTGCATTTTTGATAGGTATTAACCCATCAGGTTCCCAGGGTCATAGAATGTATTGGGACAGAGACGTGTGAAATGACTTGTCCTGAAGAGCCTCTGCCCCTGGCCAGGTGTGCCCCAGAGTGTGCTCCAGGGGTCTGTTGTGACCAGGGTCTGTCCTGGCCCTTCCTAGGCAGTAACGTGATGCGGTCCATCCATGGGGTCGGAGAGCTGATGACCCAGGTGGTGCTCCGGGGAGGAGGCTTCCTACCCATGACACCCACGGCCACCGCCCCTGAGGGCAACGTGAAACAGGCCGAGCCGGAGAAGGAGGACATCATGGTGATGGACACCAAGCTGAAGATCATTGAAATACTCCAGGTAATCATGGGCCAGAAGTAGGGGCAGGAGTGTGCTTCACAGGGGAGCATCTGTGTGCAGTGGCCGTGCTTTGATGGAGCCCCAGGCTTTCGGGAAGAGAGTGGAGGTAGATCCTTAGCTTCGGGTGCCATTTCTGAACTGGCCCTCTTACTGCTCGTCATCTCCTGTCCGTCCCCAACATGCCCTGTCCTGCCAGCCATGCCAGACTGTCAGCAGTTACCCTCGCTTTCCCTCATCATTGGTCTCTGCTGTCAGCCATACTGTCCGTTTGCTCAGAATTCACTCACACTCTGTCCATAGCTGAGATCCCTGCTTTTTGTTCATAACTCAGTTCAAAGTTCCATAAAGTTTGTAACTCCTCCCTCAAGCTTTCCCTTTCTCCCTTCTTCATCCATTCATATATTCAATGAATACTTCTTGATACTGATTCCATGCCAAGTACTTTTAAGCACTGAAAATCCAGCAATGAACAGAGTCATTCCCGCTTACGTTTTGATAGGGGGCATAAGCGCATAATGGCTTCCCAGGCTGCACCGGTGGTAAAGAATCCTTGCCTGCCAAAGCAGGAGACGAGAGGTGGGGGTTCGATCCTGGGTCTGGAAGGTCCCCTGGAGGAGGGCATGGCAGCTCACTCCAGTAGTCTTGCCTGGAGAATCCCATGGACAGAGACACCTGGTGGGTTATAGTCCAAACGGTCACAAAGACTCAGACATGACTGAAGCAACTTAGCACACACAAACACATAGGCATAGAACAGTGTATGTACCAAGGATGTTAAAGTATAAAAGAGAGCCAAGACTGTTTGGAGGCCCTTGGGGGTACATGTTTTGATGAAATTGTCAGAGAAGGTCTTCCAGAGAGCAGTGAGGGAACTCATATTTAGGGAAAGAGTCTCTGAGACTCCAAGAGGGAATAATAAATGCAGAGACCCGAGGTGGAAGCACAGTTGGCAAGTCTGGAAACAGGTCAAGGTCAAGAAGGAATGGGAGAAGATGAAGTGGGGAGTCAGGGCATAAGATTGTCCTGAGTGGATTTGCTGTAAAGATGCACAGAGATAAGTTGGTGGTGGGGGCTGCAAGGTGATTGTTGGTCATATTTAAGTTAAGGGATATCACAAGACTGTATGCTGAATGGAAGTGATCATGTTGAGAGGGGGGACTTACTGAAAAAGAGGAGAGAGGATAATTGTAGAAGCAAAGTCCTGGCCTAGGGAAGAGGGGATGGAAGCCCTCTGCTTCCTATGCGAACCTTCCAGCCTTCCAACAAATTATGTTTTCCTCTTTCTGCTCCCTGGGAGTTTTTAATTCATTAACAAAATTAGCTGCTCCTTAATGAAAAGAATGCTGTAGTCACTTTTCTCTTTTATCCCACACTGCCTGATCTCAACCCCAGAAAGGATGGAGGAGATGAGGAGTTGAGATGGAGGGGAGAAATATGCATATTTACAGATGGAAGGATTTTTTAAAATTCTAAAATCACAGTTAACTGATGGTTTGAAAGCAACAGTGGAACTCCTCAAAATAATTACTGAAGCCAATAAAGAACAATCTAAGTACAGGAAACTCATTGAATTTATGTCTGAGCAAAAGTAGGGAAAGATTTCAAAGATTTCAGGCCGTGGCTTACAGGTCCCAAGTATGTGGATATCATGTGTGTTTATCAGAATTGATGTGATGTGAAAATTGGTTACATCTTGAGGTCTACACACTGTAGTGATTACTGTAATAATCTGAGAACATTTAATTGATGGATTCTTTCAGCAAATACTTACTAATCTACCACATGCAGGCACTTTGCCTGGCTTGATGAGAGGCTGTATGAGGAAAGCACAGACAGTTTGGACAGGGCCTCTGTCTCCAGGGTGTTTAATAGGAAAAGGAGGTGTGATGAAGCTGTGTGTACATGGAAATAAAGCCATGAGAAAAACATTCTCCTGATATACAGGTGGGTCCGGTGATCCCATTTACTAAGGACCAGGGGAGATTTTAAAGAGGAGGTAAGATTTTATCTGAGCCTTTAGCCATGGACAGGTGTTGTGTAGAAACAAGGGGCTGTTTTCAGACGGGTGGAGTAGGTTGAGCCAGAGTATCATTGCTCAAGGTCAGTAAGCCCTTCTCCTTGGGCAGGGACGTGGCGTGTGCTGAAAAAAAGTTATCAGAAATGAGGTTGGAAAGGCAGACTCTGGAAAATTTTGGGTGCCTGAAGTGTTAGGACTTGATTCTGGGGGAGCCTTTGACAGTTTTCAAGCGGGGAGCTAACCTAAGAAGAAATACCTTTGGGAGGTAGACCTGGTAATTTGGTAGTGTAATGACGGAGGTGGGAGGGAGCGGCTGTGAGCAGGGTGAAATACAGCAGGGGAGAGGTCCTGAGGAGTGGCACAGGCAGAGCCAGCAGGGCTTCGTCATCGAGATGTGTGTGTGTGCGGAAGGTCCTGAGACTGACTGGGGGCAAGAGAAGCCAGGCAGAATGGACAGTTCGTTTGGTACAGTCCTGAGTTTGAGACACCAGGAGGACACTGAAGGGGATGCCCTGTAGTCAGTCAGGAAGTGTAGACCAAGAGTTTGAAAGATAGGGACTTCCCTCGTGGTCCAATGGTTAATACCCCGTGCTTTCACTGCTGAGGGCCTGGGTTCAATCCTTGGTCAGGGACTAGAATCCCACAAACTTCATGGTGCAGCGGGGAAAAACAAACTTGGAAGATAAACCAAGAACCTGTTGCAGTCTCGAAAAGGTGACCACAGTCCTGGGATTGGGTAAACTCACCAGGAGGGTGGGGCAGAGATGAGAGAGAAGAGACGGTCGGTAAGGTCCTTTTACAGTTTCAAGTCGTTGACTGATCTTTGTGTTTTGGCTCCAGCCACAATCATGGAAAAAGCATCCTTGTGTTGGAGCGGATGGGGAGGGAGCACAGGGAGTGAAAGAAGAGGGAGCCCAGGAGTTTGTATCTACATCAAAGAAAACAGTCATTCATAGAGAATAAAGAGCCAAGCTAATTCTCAGTACG
The DNA here is from genome assembly GCF_023091745.1 of Budorcas taxicolor. Lineage (NCBI taxonomy): Eukaryota > Metazoa > Chordata > Mammalia > Artiodactyla > Bovidae > Budorcas > Budorcas taxicolor. The sequence goes on from NC_068910.1 coordinate 38,879,867, forward strand.
GAAAATGCATTTTTCTCTGTCAGTTCACTTAAAAGCAGCCAACTCCGCCCTTGTTAAGACTCAGCGTCAGCATTCGATACTTGCTGAAGTAAAGTAATGTTTTATAGAGGATGGAGTGGGGAGTGAGTGATTTATTGTTCTGATTATTAAATTAATTGCCGGGATGCTGAAGTTTTTACTAGAAGCTTAAGGTGCTGTGGGCAGAATTGATATATCCCATGCAAGTCTTTGAAGACTGTTGAAATCTTAAGCCAAATATTTGGCTCACTTAGTGTTTAAGGTAATTGGTGCAGCAGATACCAGGCCCAGCCAGAGTGCAGCGGTTTGGCGGGGTGTTCCAGGTGGTATGCTAATGTAACCAATCTGTTTCCATTTCCACTTGAATCTCTAGTTTATTTTGAATGTGAGGTTGGATTATAGGATCTCCTGCCTCCTGTGTATATTTAAGCGGGAGTTTGATGAAAGCAATTCCCAGACTTCAGAAACATCCTCCGGAAACAGCAGCCAAGAAGGACCAAGTAACGTGCCAGGTGAGCGATGCCAGGATGGGATTTCTGCCGTGAAATGGGCCCCGGGTCTACTGAAAGCTGAAAGTCCAGAGAGTACGTTCTAGAACAAGGATAAAATGTGAATATATTTGAAGGTGACTATATTTTAGAATGACATCCTGGGAGTTACCCATTTGGGGCAAACAAATAATTACAAGAGCCCAGATTCCTTCTGGAGTAGATCTTATTTCTTCCATCTTTGACTGTCTTAGTCGTAAGACAGCTGAGGGTTCTAATGTTATGGTTGTGTGAAAGACTGGGAAAAAAAAACACCCGAAACAAAATTCTCTGAGAAAATTGACTGTCCGCTAGCAACTTTTACTCTGGGTAGAAGTTTTTCCCTGCCCAGGATATAGTGGTGATGGATAAGAGAAAGATAGTAGTAGAAATAAGCCCACCTAGCAAGGTCTGAGGCTCCTTGGAAGGAGGTGGTGCCTCTCACAAGGGGTCATGCACTGAGTAGAGACCTGGAGCCAGTGGACAGTGTGATCCAGGTTGACCTGGCTTCAGAGCTTTTCAGTAAAAGAAGCTGGAAAACTTGAGGTTAATCCATGAGCAGAGGCAAGGGGGTGTGGGAGGGAAGTTCACAGGCAGCACGTTTTCATTCCTTCCTGCGTCTGAAGTTCTGTTCTCTCTAACTCTTCAGGTGCTCTTGACTTCGAACACATTGAAGAACAAGCTGAGGGCATCTTCGGAGGAAGGAAAGTATATTTTCAGTTGCTGTTCTGTAGGTGGTTCTGAGATGGAGGAGGCTCCTCTCTATTAGCTCTCAAAGACTTCTCCTTGGACTCAGAAAGGTTTAGTCCTTGGGTTTAGGTTGTTTGCCTGCTCACTTTATAACTTCTAGAACTCAGGTCAGAGTGATCTTAGTTGGCTTCGTATATGTGTTTCCTGCCCACGGCAGAAAGAATTGAAGGAGGTTTCCCAAAGTATACACATTACAAGACTTTTTTAAACAGTGAGGAAATAATGTTGAAAGAAAGAGGGGGCTCAAAACAGAGTGCAGAAAGCATGCTTATGGGTGCTACTGGGCTGCAGGCACCCCCAAGCTCTTTAGAAGCCAAGCAGCAACAAGAATAAAAACAGGCATGCAGTTCTTTCATTGTCTGTAGCCTGAAATTACTGTGTGAACCCTTTGCTAAAAGGTGAGATTGCTCACTGTTGACTGAAAACATCATTATGAGACTCAAATCCCTATAAGACCCAAACACCTGCAAACTTGGTATAAACACCCTGTATGTATAATTCTTGGTATATACACATTTGCTTCAGTTACGTATTGCTTTTGACAATCAAAACTTAATGGATTAAGGACTTCCCTGGTGGTCCAGTGGTTAAGAATCCATCTGTCAGTGCAGGGGATGCAGGTTCAATACCTGTTCGGAGAAGATTCCACATATCATGGGGCATCTAAGCCCATGTGCTGCAGCTACTGAAGTCCAGTCTCTGGAGCATGAGAGTCACAACTACTGAGCCCATGCTCACACGCTGTAACAAAGACCCAGGACAGCTAAAGAAAAATGGATTAAAACAGTCATTTTATTGCCTCTCACAACCCTGTGGCTGACTGGGGCTCAGCTAGATGGTTCTTCTGCTGATCACTGTTGGGTCTGTGATGCAACCATAGTAGCTAGTGATTAGGGTTGGCACATCCATGTTGCTTTCTTTGCATTTCTGGCTCCTTGGAGGCGATGCCTTTAAGGCTGGGACTTCTCTGTCTTTGCACGTGGATATTTTGGGCTTCTGCATAGCTTGGTAACTGGCTCTATGTGCAAAGGCCCCAAGAGGCTAGACCAACAGTGTACAAGCACTAAGCAAGCATCTGCTTGCATCATGTTGGTAATGTCCTATTGGTCCAAGCAGATCACCTGGCTAAGCCCAGTGTCAGTGTGGGAGGAACCTACATAAGGGTGTTTAGACCAGAGAGGGTGAACTAATGTTCACTGTCTTAGTGCTGAATGTCATTGTGAAATTTGAGTCAGCAGCATTATTTACTCTATGGAAGAGATTGCTGTTCCGAAACTCGGGGAGTTTTGAGTTTAGCCTGGTGCCACTTCAGTCTGCTGAGTGGTGTCTTGGCTTTCTACTGCTTTCCTGGTGTTGAAGGGCTATGAAAGCTTCTTTACACCTTTCTGGAGCGCATAGTGCAAACAGAGGATTTATGTACTAAGTCCTATCTAGGCCTCCCTTGCTGGTCTGCAGCCATGAAGGTCTCAGCATTTGACCTTCATTTGATTGTAAACACAATACAGGCCCAGACCCTGAGCGACAGTGCTCAGGTTCACGGTGACCTGCCGTTAGCACCAGGACTTGCTTATTAAATTTTTGGTTGTGTAAGTAGCACACAATCAACGTAGCGTAGATATTGGGAGAAGCCTTGGTAATATACTGATTAACCCCAGCTAGGAAGCTAGAAAAGCACTGAGTGGGGATGACTCACAGCAACACTTCTCAAAGTCGGGCCTGTGGGACCAAACTACTTGCTGCCAGTTTGAGACAAGATAAGTGAATCTTTGGGCACCTTCATGGCAACTGGGGGGCTTCTCAGATGGTGCAGGTGGGCTTCCGTCATAGCTCAGTTGGTAAAGGATCTGCCTGCAGTGCAGGAGACCTGGGTTCGATTCCTGTGTCAGGAAGATCTCCTGGAGAAGGAACGAGCAACCCACTCCAGCATTCTTGCCTGGAGAATCCCATGGACAGAGGAGCCTGGCGGCCTGCAGTCCATGGGGTCGCAAGAGTCAAATACGACTTAGCGACTAAACCACCACCATACCTGAATGGTCTAGTGATTTTCCCTTCTTCCAGGTGGTGCAGTGGTAAAGAATTTGCCTGTCAATGCAGGAGATACACGAGGCAGGTTCGATCCCTTGAGGTGGTGAAGACCCCCTGGAGAAGGGAACGGCCACCCACTCCAGTATTCTTGCCTGGAGAATCCCATGGGCAGAGGAGCCTGGCAGGTTACCGTCCATGGGGTCACAAAGAGTTGGACACGACGGAGCGCACACATTTGTTGGCCCCTGTGAACCCATCCAAGTGCACGATTGGGCATATGGTACAGGCTAGACCTTGAAAACCTGTCCCTCCACCACAGATGGTTTCTTGGCACTAGCATCTTAAATAAAAAACAAACTAGTAACTCTGGAGAAACACAGCTGCGCGCGGCTCTGAAACCATGGGGGTAGCCCCGCCGCAGAACATCTGGTGGGAGAGTTTGCAAAGCCAGGCCTGTCACTGTGGGAAGGCGGGGACTTTGGTTAAACATTTGGCAGCTGTGACACCATAACTGTCCCCTCCCCTCGGAATACAGTTGAAGATGAAACAAGATGGTATTGTTAAAAGAGTTATTTAATAGCCAGGTCTGCTGAGGTCAGCCATAGAGTGGGGGATCTCACGAAGTGAGGTGTGTCTGGGCCCACGGCTGTGGGTGGGGGCGTCTGTGGCTCACGTTACCTCTCCCCTCAGTGAGGAGAACACCCCGCTGGACCTGGATGACCACGGCGGCAGAACATTCCTCCGAGTCCTGCTCCACTTGACAATGCATGACTACCCACCCCTGGTGTCGGGGGCCCTGCAGCTTCTCTTTCGGCACTTCAGTCAGAGACAGGAGGTCCTCCAGGCCTTCAAACAGGTAGCTTGGGTGGCCGTGTGTGCACACACGTGTGTGTGTGTGCGTTATTGGTGGTGGGGTCGTTATCTGTCTGAGAGGGTATTGAGTGCCCCTGGTCGATTGCATTTGTTCAGGTTCAGCTGCTCGTTACCAGCCAAGATGTCGATAACTACAAGCAGATCAAACAAGACCTGGACCAGTTGAGATCCATCGTGGAGAAGTCAGAGCTCTGGGTGTACAAAGGGCAGGGCCCCGACGAGGCCATGGATGGCGCATCTGGGGAAAACGAACATAAGAAGACAGAGGTGGGTGACACGCAAGTTAGGTTGCCGGAGGAGATGCGTGGGCTCCTGGAACAAGTGAACATCCTCCTCTGGTTTTAGGTAAAAATGTAGATGCTAGGATGGGCTGGGATCTCAAGAGGTCTGCTTGTTACCAGGGTGATAGCCATTCTCCCAGGAAGTACAGCACCAGGTGCCCCTTGCAGACTCTCTTGGGCACCAGGTGCCCCTTGCAGAATGGACCTGTTCTCCAGCTATGCCTGGTCCAGCATCCTTTCCCAATCAGCGGAATAACATCCGTCACGGGGAGCTCAGTGTGAGCAAGGGATTGACTCGGGCATAAACCTAGCAGGACAGCTGGCTAGTGCTAGTGCTCAGCCACTCAGTCGTGTACTCTTTGTGACCTTGTGGACTGCTGCCCACCAGGCTTCTCTATCCATGGGATTCTCCAGGAGTTGGTTGCCATGCCCTCCTCCAAGAGATCTTCCGCACCCAGGGATCAAACCCACGTTTCTTGTGTTTCCTGAATTGGTAGGATTCTTTACCACTAGCGCCACCTGGGAAGCCCCATGATGGCTGGAAAACACTGAAAAAATTCCTATTCCTTCCGAGATTGTGATCTAACCCTAACAAATGGACAGGAACCCAAGAGTTGTGCAAACCCCAGTCACGTTCGTTTTGGTTCCTAGGAGGGGAATAACAAGTCACAGCAGCATGAGAGCACCAGCAGCTACAACTACAGGGTGGTCAAAGAGGTATGTGCCCTCCCCTGAGCCTTTCCCATGGGGGAAGTTTAACAGAGGGAAAGAGGACCTCTGAGGTCAAGTGCATAGGTCTCAGTGTCAGGCCTCAGCCACATCGTGTGTGTCTGCTCTGTTTCCTCACCTTGTATGGGGGCTGCCAGCACCTATACTTCTGAAGGCTTACAATTGAAGGAAGAGTGAAGTGGTAAAATTATCAATGATTTATCTTGATTGCTGACACGTAGTATCACCAATGAGAACCGTAGTTTTTTAGAAATCTTTGCATAGGATGCTTCGAAGTTGAGAGGTTGGAAGTTTGGTGTTTTTTACCCCAGAACAAATTCTTCCCAAGTTTTTGGCAGTGGTGCTGAGTCATACCTTTTTTGTTGTTGTTTAGTGGCGAAGTCATGTCCAGCTCTTTTGCAATCCCATGGTCTGTAGCCCACCAGGCTCCTCTGTCCATGGGATTTTCCAGGCAAGAACACTGGAGTGGGTTGCCATTTCCTTCTCCAGGGGATCTTCCTGGACCAGGGACTGAACCTGCGTCTCCTACATCGGCAGGCAAATTCTTTACCACTGAACCAACAGGGAAGCCCCCATACCATTTTAGGATACCTGAAACATCCCACTTGCTAATGGAGCCGTAATCCAGTCGTTAATCTGGAAGACTTGTTCTTAGCCATATGTGAATTAGGTTCAATACAATCAGTAAGGACCCTACAAGTTAGAGAACTTTCCCTCTTATTATGTTCTTAATGGATCGTGATCCCTTTTACCTTCCTGCCCACACCATCCCCAGGCAATCTTTCTTCCAACTGTGCTTCCTGCTTTTCTGAGATTGATTTTTGTTTCTTACAACTTTTTTTTTCCAAACTTTGAGGTATAAGTGACAAAATTATAATATACTTGACAATGTGATAATTTGATATATACATAGTGAAATCATTACCACAATCAAGTTAATTAACACATCCATCACTCACAGAAGTAACTTTTGGAGGATGGTAGGGGGAGGTAAGAATGCTTAAGATCTCTTCTCTTTGCAAATTCCATGTACACAGTGAGATATCAGGAACTATCGTGGCCAGGCTGTAGGTTAGATCCTCAGAACAGAGATGTGGATTGAGGAGAAACTTTGATCTTTCTTCCTACCAGATTTTGATCCGACTCAGCAAACTCTGTGTTCAAGAGAGCGCATCCGTGCGGAAGAGCAGGAAGCAGCAACAGCGCTTGCTCCGGAACATGGGCGCCCACGCCGTGGTGCTGGAGCTGCTGCAGATCCCCTACGAGAAGGTGGGCATCGCCCCCTCCCTGCAGCCTGACCCCACGGCTGCTGCTCCGAGGGGGTGGGTTCCTGGGTTTCCCTATACCCTTCACACTTGGGAACGGTTGGTGAAGAAATGAAGCGGATGTGTGATGACTGTCACTGTGAAGCAATCTTAGGTAATTGACATGAAACAAACAGAGCATGGTAGCAATACAGTGAAACCCCCCATAAGCTCCCTCTGCTTCTAGAACTCTATAAAGAAGGAGGAGTCTGTTTGTTCTCTCCTCACTCCCCTGCCAGGCCGGAGGGGGGCAGCTTGGACTGAGTACAAAGGTCTGGTGGACAGAGCTGTCTCGGCACGTGGACTCTGTACTGTATACTTGTTTTCCTTTTTTTAAAGAGTTGTAAAAGCTGTTTGTTGTTTTGAACCCAGTGTGTTTTAGAAGAGCTTGTGACATGGCCATCAATAACTCCCCCAGGTCACATGCATGATTATGAAATCAAACTAGCGTAAGTGATAAATTATGAACCCCCCACAATCACAGGGACTGCAGTTTTCTACTCTCAGAGCAGGGGGATGAACTGGTGAGTTCAGGAGAGCCAGAGAAAGCTGTCCTCCCACATCAGAGATACTGGATCACCACAGCTTAATAAATACATGCTGTATAGTTTCGTCTGCCTTGTTAGTCAGCCTTGGAAGCACTGCAAGCTATAAATGCATGTGAAGACATAGGACTTGCCCACTCGAAGTCCTCGCTGTGTGCTGACAGCTGGTTAGGTTTGATCTGTTGGATTCTGCTCAGTCTTAAGTCTTTCTGTTGATAGAAACTAAGCTGCATCTCTCATTTTTCGTGTTAGCATTTGGCATTGCTAGTGATGGGATGGGAGAAGGCAATGGCACCCCACTCCAGTACTCTTGCCTGGAGAATCCCATGGACTGAGGAGCCTGGTAGGCTGCTGTCCATGGGGTCGCTAAGAGTCAGACACGACTGAGAGAATTCACTTTCACTTTTCACTTTCATGCATAGGAGAAGGAAATGGCAACCCACTCCGGTGTTCTTGCCTGGAGAATCCCAGGGACGGGGGAGCCTGGTGGGCTGCCGTCTATGGGGTCGCACGGAGTCGGACACGACTGATGCGACTTAGCAGCAGCAGCAGCAGCAGCAGTGATGGGATGGAGGGAAGCAGGAGAGCATAGACCTGACGGAAGCATCCATTCGGGCCTTCCTTGGTGGCCCAGTGGTTAGGGGGCCTCTGTTCTTTCACTCTAAGGAGCATCGGTTCAGTCTCTAGCTGGGAAATTAAGATCCTACATGCAGTATAGTATGGCTAAAAAATAATAAATAAATACAAAGAATAACAGTGTCCAGTAGAACAAAATGAAAGCGTTCATTCAAGCTTCTAAAACCCAGTGTGGCGCTCATGGTGTTGCCATTTGATGGATGAGGGGACTGAGGCTGGGAAGGTTTAGAGTTGAGACTTAGGTGCTGGGCTGTTGAATTGCCCAGTGACTCCCAGAGGCTCCCTAGTGAAGTCACCTGAGGGAGGTTCCCTGCCCACTGCTTGCCGGGTGCCAGGCCCTGCGCTGAGGCTTTTACATTATTCTCTCATTTAATCCTCAGAACATCCAGAGGAGATAGGTGCCCCATTTTAGATGAGAGGACTGGAGCCAGAAAGGTTTAGAAACTTGTCTGGAAGGCCCAGCTGCACATGGCAGAGCCTGCTCAGCTCATCTGTGGGAGCCTGGGCCTTGGATGGCTCACCTTCCGCCCCACCTGCTCCTCACCTTTACCCTTCCGAGGCCGTATCCTTAGTCACAGGGCCCATGTGAGTCTGATGGGTCAGGCTTTTCACCAGCCACAAATAAAAGTACAAGTTTAATCCCTTCAATAGCTCAGGTGCTTCAGTAACCTGGAATTGATATAGATGGATGTGGGTGTCATCCAAACTTGGCAATATTTGGACTCGAACCAGCAAGTGGATATTTCTCCCTCTATGTGAAGAATGTCAGGAGAAAGGTTGCTGGCCTTGGCTTTGCCTCCCAGCAACCTGTTTCCTTAATGAGAGACATTCACTCTCAGAGAAGTGTTGGAGGGATCTATAGGAACCAGATTCAGCTGGAATTGGTGACTCAAAGGCAGAACATTGTGTGTGTGTGTGTATACTTTGTCTGGGTTTTGGATGGATACAGCCACCCCATTGTGTAAGAACAGCGGAGGGACTCTTACTAACAGGTAAGTTCGTGTTATGTCTTTGTGAGGTCCTTGCCCTGTAAAAATCTGCTTTGAATGGCACAAGCTTTTAGTTAGCTTGTCTGCCAGCAGATTCCTTTAGTAGGTGAAGAAAGGGAAGAATGCACAGTGGTTCAAGGCTGCTGTGGTGTGTCTCTGTCCCAGACCCTCTGATTTCTTTGAGCTTAGAAACTTTGCCCCTCTCTCTGTAAATGAGAGACAAATGTAATGCCTGCTCTGTTGTTCTGAGACTGGCTGTCAGCATCCTCTTTCAATCTCCTGCTTTGTTCGGTTGTCACCCTGAGAGTCTGGGTTCCTTCCATCAGTGTTCCTGGCAGAAGTGTTCTACTTTCTCACAAGGCTGTGGTCTAGATCAGAGTGGGCAAACTGCAGACATGGATCACCTCCAGCCTACCGCCTGTTTTTATATAGTGCTGGAGACAAGAATGGTTGCTACATTTTGTTTTGCTTTCAATTTTAGCTTTATTTATTTTTAATTGAAGGACAATTACCTTACAGTATTGCGTTGTTTTCTGCCAAACATCAACATGAATCATCCATAGGTACACACATGTACGTTTTTGAATAGTTAAATTTTTAGGGGTTATATAGGTTTGTGCATAATGTCGTCTGTTTTGCTTTTTGACCCATAAAGCCCTGAAGTATATATCTGGACCTCTAAGAAAAAAGTTTGCTGACCCTTAGTCTAGACCAGTAACAGCAGCTAACATTTAATGAGTCGTTATGGTCTAAGCACTTAACATGAATTTTCTCATTTAATCTTCATAACCACAAGAGGAGGTGTGTCCTTTATCAGCTCCTTGTTACAGATGAGGAAACCGAAAGGTGAAGTCCCTTGCCCAAGGTCACACAGCTCAGAAGCTGTTCGTTTGGCCTAAGGGCCATGCAGCCTGGTGTTAGGGCCTGCATTCCCAACTGCAGCACTCTGCCTCTAAAATGAGGGGGGATGTATGTGAGGTGACTGAGGAAGATGAAGTGGGCTTTACGAATATGAGGGGTGATTTCCATTTGAGGAAGCGTTTTTACTCTTTGAAGTGATGGGTTGTTTAGAACTGGCTAAAGTAGCAAGTAGTACGCTTACTCCTTGGAAGGAAAGTTATGACCAACCTAGACAGCATATTAAAAAGCAGAGACATTACTTTGCCAACAATGGTCCATCTAGTCAAGGCTATGGTTTTTCCAGTAGTCATGTATAGATGTGAGAGTTGGACCATAATGAAAGCTGAGTGCCAAAGAATTGATGCTTTTGAACTGTGGTGTTGGAGAAGACTCTTGACTGCAAGGAGATCCAACCAGTCCATCCTAAAGGAGATCAGTCCTGGGTGTTCATTGGAAGGACTGATGTTGAAGCTGAAACTCCAGTACTTTGGACACGTGATGCGAAGAGCTGACTCATTTGAAAAGACCCTGATGCTGGGAGAGATTGAGGGTGGGAGGAGAAGGGGACAACAGAGAATGAGATGGTTGGATGGCATCACCGACTCAATGGACAAGCGTTTGGGTAAACTCTGGGAGTGATGGACAGAGAGGCCTGGCGTGCTGCAGGCCATGGGGTCACAGAGAGTCTGACACGACTGACCAACTGAACTGAACTGAAAGTAGCAAGAGGTTTCTTTGTTTTCAAATGTCTATTTATTTGGTTGCACTGGGTCTTAAGTACAGCACGTGGGATCTTCCGTCTTCATGGCAGCATGCGGGTTCTTTAGTTGCTGCATGTGGGATCTAGTTCCCTGACCAGGGTCACACCTGGGCCGCCTGCATTGGGAGCCTGGAGTTTCAGCTATTGGACCACCAGGGAAGTCCCAAGAGGTTCTGTATAACTGTCTTGTCATAGGCCTCTTTGTTGTTGCTGTTGTTCAGTTGCTCAGCCATGTCTGACTCTCTGTAGCTCCATGAACTGCAGCACACTGGGCTTCCCTGTCCATCACCGTTTCCCAGAGTTTGCTCAGACTCGTGTCTGTTGAGTCAGTGATGCCATCCAATCATCTGGTTCTCTGTCTCCTCGTGCCTTCAGTCTTTCCCAGCATCAGGATCTTTTCCAGTGAGTCAGTTCTTCGCATCAAGTGGCCAAAGTATTGGAGCTTCAGTTTCAGCATCAGTCCTTCCAATGAGTATTCAGGGTTGATTTCCTTTAGGATTAACATAGGCATCTAACTCTTTACAAATATTGAGTGTATTTTTTTTAAAGTGTAGTTGATTTACAATATTAGTTTCAGGGGTACAGCAAAAGGATTTGGTATATTTACAGATTATATTCCATTAAAAGTTATTGCAAGATGATAGCTATACTTGCCTGTGCTGTAAAGTGTATCCTAGTTGCTTACTGAGTATGTGTTTTTGATACATGACCTGAGAATCTTGTAAGCAGCCATGTGAAATGCCTGAGACACACATTATCCTGATGGTGTAAGTAGGAAAGCTAAGTCTTAGGTTAAATCATGTGTCAGGTGATGGGGAAAGGAGTCAAGACAGGTACATTTGCCCCAACTTAGAATCTAGAGTTCCACTTTGCTGTTATAACTGCTGCCAGGATTTAGGGTGTCCATAGGTTAAGGCAACTTGAAATTGTGTGCCTGAGAGCTGGGAGATGTGCTTTATAGCCAGTGATGAAGTTGGCCCCTGCTCTGCTGTCCATCCGCATTTTCAGAAGTAAGGGGTTTAGACATTTCAGCAATTGCTAGACAGTGGGATCTCAGAGACTTCCTCTTCGCTTTCATTGTCTATGTCCTTTTTCCATGATAAAATCGTTTCATTTGACTTCCCAAGGCTAATGGGAGAGAATTCATTTTCCTCCAGCATAGACAAATTTCTGACTTCTCTGCAAGAGTCAGCGGTGCAGCACCCCCCAGTGTTTTTATGCAGCCAGCCCCTTGAAACACCCCCAGAGCCCCACATGAGTCAAGGGGATGGGGGCATCATGGAACCTGGCCTCCTGGCCTAGAGATCGCTGCTTTCTCCAGTTGACCTTCTCTTGCCAAAGGCATAGCTGGGTCTTCAACCTGTTTTTCGTCTGTCTTCTCCCTCACAGGCTGAAGACACCAAGATGCAGGAGATAATGAGGCTGGCTCATGAGTTTCTTCAGAATTTCTGCGCCGGCAACCAGCAGAATCAGGCTTTGCTCCACAAACACATAAACCTGTTTCTAAACCCAGGGGTAAGATTGGAGGCCTGTCTGGGACTCTGTGCAGGGAGGAGGACCGCGGGGGGTGGAAGCAGGAAGAGAGGAGAACAGCTTGTTCTCTTGCTGTCCTGGCCACTGGGGCTTGTTATGATGCAACCTTCATTCCAACGGGGAACATTTTGATCGGCTCTCAGGAGGACGTAAATACTTTATGGGAAAAAAGGTAGAAGGAGTGAGGAAGAGGTGGTAGATGCAAGATAAATGTATTTTCTCTTAGTAGCATTCCTCATTACATCAAACTCCAGCTGTAGCAAAGTACCACTTCTCACTGTCCAGCCACATCCTCCTAGGGTCGTGCATCAAGTTCTCCATGTTTACACAAAACATAATGCATCCGTGTAAAACATAATTGTGTTACATTTTAATTACATATGTTTTTAATATGTTACATATGTGTCATGCTTTGTTTTAGTAGGAAAATGATGGTACACTGTACACATTGTTTTTGTATTTTACCTTTTTCACTTACACATCTTGGCTATCTTTGTAAGTCAGAGATATACAAATTTTTCTCATTGATTTTCATGACTAAATACTTGCCCGGTGGCTCTGCAGTAAAAGAATCTGCCTGCAGTGCAGGAGACACGGGTTTGATCCCTGTGTTGGGAAGAGCCCCTAAAGGAGGAAATGGTAACCCACTCCGGTATTCTTGCCTGGAGAATCCCATGGACAGAGGAGCCTGGTGGGCTACAGTCCATAGGGTCACAAAGAGTTGGACACGACTGAAGCGACTGAGCACACATGGACAGAATGGCTGTAACTTTTCTGAAACCATTTCCTGATTAATGGACAGTTTGGCAGTGTCTGATTTTTGGCTCATGAGCAGTACTGCAAAGGACAGCCTTGTCCATTAACACCTACTCACATGCACACGCACACACACACACACACACACACACACACACACACACACACACACACACACACACACACACACACACACACACAGAAATACTCGTCCGTACTGCTGGAGCTTTCCAGAAAAACAACTGCTGCATTGTAGAGTCCTATTCCATCTTTGTCATGTTAACGAAAAGGCAAAAGATGAAAAGTTTAAAGCCCCTTACCTCACACCAGTCATTAAACCTAATAACTGTTAAGTCTAGATAAAAAGTAGAAAATGAAGCTTCTGAAGGAAAACATGAAAATACCCTCATGACCTTATGGAAAGGAACTTTTCTCACATTGAATCCAAAGACCACTAGTCATGCAGGAAAATATCAGTAAATCAGACTTGTTAAAAAAAATTAATGCGGAACTTTGCTGGTGGTCCAGTGGCTAAGCCTTCGCCTTCCAATGCAGGGGGGGTGGGTTTGGCCCCTGGTCAGGAAGCTATGATCCCATCCACATGCCTCTTGGCCAAAAAACCAATATACATGAACAGAAGCAATATTGTAACAAATTCAATACAGACTTTAAAAGTGGCCCAAGATAAAAAAATCTTTAAAAAAACAATTAAGAACTTCTGTTCATCAAATGACACTGTAAAGAGTAAGCAAAGACAAGCCACAGAGTGAGAGAAAACATTCAGTGTTCAAGTCCAGGAACAACTTCACACCCAGTAGAAGTAACAAACTCCAGAAGGTCCATGAGGAAAATCACAGCCCACTTTTTCAAATGAGCTAAAAACTTTAAAATGGGATGCTCTGAGATTATCCAAATGGCCGACAAACATCACAAAGCCCTCAATATGGTTCATCATCAGAGAAATGCAAATCAAGGAAGATACTTACAACAAAATATGAAATTAAAAAACTGACACCACTAAGTGTTGGCAAGACTATGGAGTCGCTGTGATGTAGAATGTGAATTGTTAATCGGTTTCAAAGCTGTCTGGGAGTATCTTCTAAAGCCAAATGTATTTGAACTGTGCAACCCAACAATTCTACTCCTGGGTATAAAGCCAACAGAAATGGATACATTTCATTTATCAGAAGACATTTAGAAGAATATTCAGAGTGACACTGTTCATCATATATGTTGTAAGAATTGTGTCGCTACCTACTCTTAAGACTGGTGGTGGTGGTGGTGATTTAGTTGCTAAGTCACTCCCCAAATGCCCGTCAACAGTAGAACAGATAAATGCACGTGGTATATTCATGCGATGGAATGTGCGTAGTGGTAACAGTAAACAAGCTAGTAACACATACAGCAACACGGATGACCCTGTTGCGGTTTGAACAAAAGGCAGGTAGAAGAGGATGCTTGAGGTTCGAGACTGGGCAAAGCTAATCTGTGGTTGTGGAAGTCAAAATAATTGGTAAACTTGGAGAGAGTGGGCCATAAGCGGTCTATTTTGTTTCTTGAGCTGGGTGCTGAGCTTCCCCCTGAAATTCATTCAGCGGAAAACTGATGGTTTCTTTACTGCCCTGTGGTTTTATTACACATGATTGAAAACGTTGAGTTAGCAGGAACACCATCCAGAAGCGAGGATGGAGAAGCATGCTCTCGCAGGGCTGAGTGCCCCTGCCTGTGTCGGGGTAGACTCTTTCTCGCCCTGCCCTCCCTTTGACCCTGTCTCTGTGCCCTTGCTCTCGCGTCAGATCCTGGAAGCCGTCACGATGCAGCACATCTTCATGAACAACTTCCAGCTGTGCAGCGAGATCAACGAGCGGGTTGTCCAGCACTTCGTTCACTGCATCGAGACTCACGGTCGAAACGTCCAGTACATCAAGTTCCTGCAGACGATTGTCAAGGCTGAAGGGAAATTCATCAAGAAGTGCCAGGACATGGTCATGGCCGAGGTGACAGCTACGTATTTCTGAATACCTTCATCTGGTGTTCTCAGGGACTTACACATTATTTAATTTTATTTATTTTATAACCTGGCACTGTGTCCAGGGGCCATTAAAAAAAGTAATGTATGTGTGTGCATGCGCAAGTGTGTGTGAGCTTAAACTGTAGAAACAGCCAAGAATCCAGTCTACTTTTTCATAGCAATAAATCTATTTTAAGGATCATTGGCTAGGATTCTTCTGAGAGAGTAAAACAGCCCAAGAAAATTGAACCAAAATACAGTGAATTGAGGTTAATTGTGGATAGAATCCTTCGAGCCAAAGAAGTTCTTGTGAATTCTAGAACTTAAAAAAAAAATTTTCCACCTAATTAACTAGCTGGGAATATTGTTGTTTGATGCTTCACAAGAAGCTGGTCAGTAGAATCGGGGCAAAGTCCCCCTTGGGTCTCTGCCAGATGTCAGTGCCCATGGATGCCGTCTGTCCCAGGAGGGTCCTCTGCCACCCTCGGGACTTCAGCTTCTGTGGGTGCTTGCTGTCATCTTTCCATCTTTAAAAAATAAATGGAATCTCAAGTAAATCCGGCTAACACTTGGAGTTATGGTCTTATCTACATATATGATTTCAGTGGAAGATGGTATAGTGGCGTTAGAAGTGTTGGCTTGACCTGGGATACGAATGTCTTCTGTTCCATGTCCCAGGCTGTGTGATTCAGGATTGAGAAACTTACAGGCTAGTTAAATGAGATAAAGATGACAGTGATAGCTACCGTTTATTGCAATTGCTGTTCGAGTTGGTATTGTAAGCTATTGTGGGAACATTCTCAGAGTTCATAAAGGTTAGCTGTTATTAAGTGAATAATATTGATCGTATTTATTTTGACTTCTGTGTCAGCCCTTTTTGGATCTTTCATATTTCATGCAGTGCTGAATAATTTCAGCACTTAATTCTTAAGTAGATTAATGAGAACCCCCCCAGTCCCCAGCAGACAAGTTATGAATAGGAATGCCTTGACTCTTTGAGTGCTGAAAGGAAGGTGTATTTTAATTAGAATTGGATTATTTGTGATTGTGAAGAAATAAGGCAGTGTATGAAAGAGCTGTAAGAAAAATACAAAGTGTGAAAAGGAGATGGAAACATTTTTAAAGAGAAAAAAATCATAGCCCAATTATTAGGGGAAATACAAGGGCAGGCTTGAAATCTACATTTTTGCTTGATACATGAATGCTGGTATGTAGACTTTGTCTTCCCCTAATAGTGTTTAGGACTGCTGTGATATTTTTACATCTAAATGAAAATGCTGCTGCTGAATTTTTTAGTTGTTTAGTAATAAAAGTGAATGAAGTGTGGATGAGTTCAGTAATATAAATGCAACTGGATTTGGAAGGTAAATGCTGACAGAACATCTCTCTGTGTGAATAGATTTCTTTTTTAACGCTTCGCCCATCCCAGCAAGCTTGTGCTATAAACAAGCCTCGCTCTCTTACTGATCACAGCTGGTTAACTCAGGAGAGGATGTCCTCGTGTTCTACAACGACAGAGCCTCTTTCCAGACCCTGATTCAGATGATGAGATCTGAGCGGGACCGGATGGACGAGAACAGCCCCCTCATGTACCACATCCATCTGGTGGAGCTCTTGGCCGTGTGCACAGAGGGCAAGAACGTTTACACGGAGATCAAATGCAACTCCCTGCTCCCGCTGGATGACATTGTCCGCGTGGTGACCCACGAGGACTGCATCCCCGAGGTGAGCGGCTGTGTCTCCAGGGTGGGTGGGCTCTGCTCGTGACTCTCCACATGGTGTGTGTGTGGCGGGGGGTGCGGCTGGATGGAGCTGACCCAGGTGGGACCTCACAGCTTTGACTCCCATGGCTCACTTAGCTGTGAGACTTCCAGTGGCCAAAACAGCATCCTCTTGAGCCTTGATTTTGTGTGAGAGGAATGACAGGGGAAGTAAATCTTTCTTCTTGTCTCCTTGAGAAAGAACAGGAAACTGCTGCAGGGTTTCAGCTCTGGAACCAGTCATTTCACCTGTTGAAACAGGAGCATTGAGCTGAACAGACTTCTCAGAAATGAGATGAAGGGTGGCTAAAGAGACAGTTCACACCAGTGTAAAACGTAATAGGTTTATTCTTTAAAACAAAAACTTGCGATGCAAAAATCATGAATGACAGCTTTAAAATATTCAGGAACTGCAGGTAACCAGTAAGAAATGGAAAGTAATCTACAATTTTACCACCCATAATAAATACCTGTTAGGTTTTTGAAGTAAATCCTTTCAGCTTTTGTTTTCTCTGTTCATATACATTAACTAGTAACAAAAAAAAAATGGATCATGCAATATATATTTTTTCTTCAGGTTTTAAAATATATAATATCAGTTTATATTACTAGTATATATACATACGCATTTATATATATGCGTGTGTGTATAGAGAGAGAGCGCGTGCACATATGTGGGCTTCCTTGCTAGCTCAGCTGGTATAAAGAACCTGCCTGCAATGCAGGAGACCGTGGTTCGATTCCTGGCTTGGGAAGATCCCCTGGAGAAGGGAGAGGCTCCCCACTCCAGTGGTCTTGGGCTTCCCTGGTAGCTCAGACAGTAAGAAATCCACCTGCAATGCAGGAGACCTGGGTCCGATCTCTGGGTTTGGGAAGGCCTCCTGGAGAATGGCATGGCAAGCCACTCCAGTATTCTTGCCTGGAGAATCCCATGGACAGAGGAGCCTGATGGCTACAGTCTATGGGGTTGCAACAAGTCAGACACGACTGAGCACAGCACAGCATAGATTATGTAGTATATATTAAATATATACTGTTTTTAGACTACTTTTTGGAAAAGTTACTGGATTTTTGCAGGGTGAACACTTAGAAGTGCTGTGTCATCCAAGGTGCATTTCTTTCTTTTGACTTGACAGTGTGTAGTGCCTTCCAGCAGTTTGACCTCAGCGGCCCCTCACCACAGAGCTCTTATCACTCCAAATCCTGCCAGATTTTATTGTTGCCACACCTTTTATTATTATCATTATTTATTATTATTATTTTTCAGTCTGGCGGGTGTATAATGATATCTCAGAGTGGTTTTAATTTCTGTCTTCTTGATTACTAAATGAGATTCAGCTCCTTTCCATATATTGTTTTTGACATTTACTATTCCTTTAAGTAAATATCAGATCACATTTTTTGCCCCTTTTTTCCTTGGCATGTCCATCTTACATGCAGAGATCTGTAAGAATTCCTTGTGGAGATATGCATTGCAAACAGCTTCTCTCAAACTGTGTCATTTAACTCTTGTAACAGCCATTTCATGAGTAGAAATTCTTTACTTTACTGTAGTCAAACCTGTCCATCTTTTGTGGTCCCAGTGTTTTGTTCCATTCTTTACCTGGAAGTCATGAACATTTTCTCTTCCAAAAGCTTTGTTTTCAAATTTCATCTTGGTGAATTTTGACCATCAAAAAGCCATAGAAATTCAGTGGTTAAGAGAAAATGGAATGGCCATACTGGTCTGTCTTTGTCATTGTTAATTTGAGGGAACTAGTCAGTCCCACACGTACTATGAATAAGTTGATTCTTACAGAAAAATCTGTTTCTCTTTTTCAGGTTAAAATTGCCTACATTAACTTCCTGAATCACTGCTATGTGGATACGGAAGTGGAAATGAAGGAGATTTATACCAGCAATCACATGTGGAAATTGTTTGAGAATTTCCTTGTCGACATCTGCAGGGTAAGGCTTCTGGAACTAAGGAGACAGGGGAAGGGGTATGTGTGCATTGTAGAATCATAGAATGTGGCATTTTCTCTTGACTGTCCAGTTACCAGTATAAATACAAGGAACCTACAAGAACTTAATTTTCTTCTGATCAAGGCCTGTGTTTAATAACACCCTAGTGTTGGCATCACAGACATATATTGTTGTTCAACAGCCAATCATGTCCGACTGTTTGCGACCTCATGGACTGCAGCACGCCAGGCCTCCCTGTCCCTCACCATCTCCCGAAGTTTGCCCACGTTCATATCCATTGCATCAGTGAATGCCATCCAGGCATCTCATCCTCTGACACCCTCTTCTCCTTCTGCCATTGATCTTTCCCAGCATCAGGGACTTTTCCAGTGAGTTGGCAGTTCGCATCAAGTGACCAAAATACTGGAGCTTCAGCTTCAGCATCAGTCCTTCCAACGAGTATTCAGGGTTGATATATATATAATTTAAATATGTATATATTTTAATTTTAATCTCAAGCTCTTCCTAGTTTTTTAATCCCATAAATCTGGGGTTTGGCTTGAAATGGAAATCCTGCTTTGCTTGTTTAAATCAGGACTCAACAAAGCTTTCTGTGAAGACCCAGATAGTAAACGTGGTTGGCTTTGCGGGCCGTGCGGTCCCTGTCACAGCTACTCAACTCTGCTCTGGTAGCGTGAGAGTGACCGCAGTGGCATGTAAACAGATGGGCTTGGCTGGGTTCCAGTAAAACTTCATTTATAAAAACAGCCACCAGCCCTTAACTTGGCTCATCCCTGCCTTAAGTTGTTTAAAAATGCTTTAAAATTCGTTGCTAACTTCACTTCTGGATGTGTCTACCAACTGCTCATCACTGGACTCAGAACATGACAGTTTATAAAATTTGCTGGTTTTACCCTTCGTAATTTTTAAAATTATATATATGATTTTATATCTCAAATTAGAGGGCTAATGAGTTTGGTCATAAAATGGATGTTAAATATTTGGGGAGAATTCCTCGGAAGTCCAGTGGTTAGAGCTCTCGCTGTCGCTGCCAAGGGCCCAGTTCGGTCCTTGGTTGGGGAACTGAAATCCCACAAGCTGCGTGTTGCGGTCAAAAAAAAAAAAAAATGAATTTCTTAAACCTGTTCTTCTAAATGTGTAATCGTATTCTAAGCAGCAAAATTATCTAAAGTGCAGGTGAAACCTGAAGTCTCCCTTCACCCCTAAACTTACACATACAGTTATTGAGTCACAGCCCACTATTTTCAGCAGTACTGTGGCTCAGTAGAGTTTTCACTGAATGGAAAGGAGTGTTGTAGGTTTGGAGACTATCATGCCCGGTGGACCTCAGTGGTAATACTTGATTAAGTATCTTGATGATATGCATTAGTTACCTATGACCTAGAGAAGATGAATGACTTAAGCAGTTTACTTTTAGGGTATCTAGAGACAACTGTAGGGATTAAGCCTATTAGTGCCTTTGGGGGCTTTAGATTGGCCACAAATTGGTAGGAATTAGGAAGTGATGGCCTTGTAGGTCCCATGCCAACTTGAATGTTTTATAATTCTTCACCATGATATCCAAGCTGATCTGTTTCTCTTTTACCATGATTCTTTTTTTTTTTTAATCATTGTTCTCTTTTATTTATTCATTTATTTTTATTTTTTGGTTGCACCACACATGGCATGCGGAATCTTAGTTCCTTGACCAGGGATCAAACCCATGCTCCCTGCATTGGAACCATGGAGTCTTAACCCCTGGGCCACCAGGGAAGTCCCTAATTGTTCTCCTCCTCTTAAGAGGAGAAATACTGACTTGCAGGCTTTTGCCTTTCCTTTGTTAAGGGTAATTAGCAGAAATAGTCATAGAGTTCTTAATTTTACAAGGAACTTGCAGGTTTTGGTACAAGGTCTAAAGCACTGACTTTGTCCTCCAGGCCTGTAACAACACGAGCGACAGGAAACACGCAGACTCAGTTCTGGAGAAGTATGTCACCGAAATTGTCATGAGCATCGTCACCACGTTCTTCAGCTCTCCCTTCTCAGACCAGAGTACAACACTGCAGGTAAGAAATGCGAACAGAGATGCTGGTAATTCCCAGGAGATCCTCGGCAGACGGACTTGGTGCTGATTCTGGAGTGAGTGGCTGTGGACGAGCAAGCCCTCTGCGAAGCATTGATAACAGATGCTTTCCTCTTCGTGGAGAGTGGTTTTTACAGGAATTGCGTGGATGATGAAGTACCTGAGAATGGTTTTCTGTATCAGGTGGTTCTATGGCTGTTGATTTTTTTCCTGAAAATGACTTCTTTCTTTCTGCCTCCTTAATCTTGTTGATTCCTTACCTCCAACCTTAGAAAGACAAGCAGCTTTCAAATGAGTGGTAGCGTGTTAACACTTTTTTAAAAAATGATGTATTTTTTCATTTTTGACCACACTGGGTCTTTGTTGTTACACGTGGGCTTTCTTTAGTTGCTGTGCTCAGGCTTCTCATCGTGAGGGGGCTTCAGCAGGTGCATGTGTGGGCTCAGTAGGTGCGGCTCCCGGGCTCGAGAGCACAGGCTCAGTAGTTGGGTGCACAGGCTTAGTGACTCTGTGGCATCTTTGCAGACCCGGGAGGGAACCCATATCCCCTGCATTGGCAGGCAGATTCTTTGCCACTGGACCACTAGGAAAGCCCAACACTTAATAAAACATGTCTGGGAATCTCCATTATAACCCCAAATGTGTACCTACAGTTCATCAGAAGGGGTTACATGGCCAGCGGGAATGAGACGTCCTTGAGCCTTGATACTGCAGCTACCACATTCCACCAGCCCCAGCATGTGCTGACCACTGGCGCCTCCTGGAGTTGTGCAGCAGCCCTGCAGCCTGTTTGTCAGTGTACTTAAGAGTTTCAAAAATGTGAATCCCTGGACCTGGGAGATCTTTTCATTATTCTTGGAAAAGTCACTCTTCTTTATATAACTGAGGTCTGGGTCACTGGCTGTGGGAGTCTTACTGCGGGTCCATGGACACAGCCTGCAGGATGAAAATGGGACTTGGTCTCCAGTGCCCAGAAGAGCAGTAGTAACCATCCTTGTCTTGCATGTAGATGGAGGTGTCCTGGGGCTGATGCAGGCCCAGGCTCGTTGAATTGTAGACAGATAATCTTTATTAAGGTAAATTCTCCAAGAGAAGAGTGATACACAGTCAGTATCATATCACTGGTACATTTATTAGATACTGCTATTCTGTTACTCATGCAGAGGAGTTCATATTAACTTAGTACTCATGGTATATCCCCATTTTGCAGGTGAACAGATTGAGGCTCAGGGGATTAAATTACCATCCTCAACCATGGTCACCACTGCTAATTGCAAAACCATGATTTCAACCCAGATCTGTGTGACTCTCAAACTTGAATTCTGGAATTTTAGTGAGAGATGTTTACTTAGGAACTGTTGGTAACCTTCTATTTAATTTAGCTTCTCTGCTAGCTTTTGGTTATCTCTAAAGTATCATAAAGTAAGAATATCACCTTTAGAATGTCTGTGCATGGTTTTTGTGTCATTGGGGAATAAGAACTTGTTAGATCCCAAGCTCGTGAGTTGTTAGAGGCCAAAATGTGCGCCTTACCAAGAGCCATTCTACTCAGAGCCAAATGCTTTGGTTAATCAGGATGAACTTGCTTCTCTTGTAATTAAAAGTGACCATTGCTATGAGGCAGTTCCCATTCTCCTAGAGACTGTGATCAAAAGCAAATGTCAATATCAGCTAGTCAAAGTAATTGGAAACCACTGAAACTCCCAATACTTTGGCCACCTCATGTGAAGAGTTGACTCATTGGAAAAGACCCTAATGCTGGGAGGGATTGGGGGCAGGAGGAGAAGGGGACGACAGAGGATGAGATGGCTGGATGGCATCACCGACTCGATGCACATGAGTTTGAGTGAACTCCGGGAGTTGGTGATGGACAAGGAGGCCTGGCGTGCTGCGATTCATGGGATCGCAGAGAGTCGGACACGACTGAGCGACTGAACTGAACTGAGACAGGAATTTGTGTTTTGGGTTTTTGGTATTGGTCCCTGCTCTCTCCTTCCATTGCTCTTGCTCTGAAACCACGTTTAACCCAATTATTAGGCAGGAGTGCCAGAGAAATCAACTTCAACATTTTATGTCCAGAGCGAGGCCCCAGGTATCCAAGTATAATTAAAATACGAAGTCCAAGCTGGCTTTCTAGAATAATTGTTTTGAAGCAATACTGTTTTCGAAGCTGTGCTCACCTGTCTTATTTATCTGCTGCAAAGCCTGCGTCTTGTTTCCTCAGCTAGATTTGTGCCTTCGTCCTTCCTTCCTCCCATGTTTTGTATCTTCCTTTCGTTTCTTTAGCCTGTGTTTCTGGGGGAGGAAAATGGTGGACTTGGAGTTTCGTTGCATTTAAGGCACCGGTGGAATGTCCAAGGGGTGGCTGGGAATGTGGGTTCTGGGAGGAACGACAGAACTTTGAAGCCTTTTGGAGCTTCCCGGGTGGCACTGTGATAAAGAATCTACCTGCCAGGGCAGTAGACGTGAGCTCCATCTCTCCTGTGGGAAGATCCCACATGCCGCGGAGCAACTAAGCCACGCGCCACAACTGCTGAGCCTGGGAGCTGCAGCTATGAAGCCCCTACACGCTGGAGCCTGCGCTCCGCAACGAGGGAAGCCGCCACAATAAGAAGCCTGTGCACCGCACCTAGAAAGCAGCCCCACCTGCTGCAACTAGAGAAAGCTCGGGCAGTGACAGGAAACCAGCACAGCCATGAATAAGTAAAGTTTTTTTTGTTTTTTTTTTTAATCTTCGGAGGCTTTTAAAGCAGGACAGAGTTGGGTTCCAGTCCTTCCCAGTTCTGTGAACTTGGGGAAATTTCAGAGCTTCAGAACCCTTTTCTTACATGTTAAACAAGGTTATAGTATGACTGGGATGATGACCCAGTATGACCTGCGAATGACTGGGAGAATTAATGTTTATGAATAGCTAGCACAATGCCTGGTACATAGTAGTTGCTTAGCAACTGGCAGCTTGTACTATGTCCTGCTAGACTGCAAGCTACAAGGGAGTGGGGTGAGGGGGCCAGAGACGTGTCTCAGATGCTGTTCTATCCTGACACCATGCCTGGCCCTGGGAGGTGCTCATTGGATGAGTGAGCAAATGAATTGTGTAGACTCAGGAGAAGGGAACTCTGAAGTCTAAGTATAAATGCTTGCTAGTGCACGTCTTGGCAGGAAAAAGAAGAGGTGGACTAGAAAGGACCTGGGCAGAGCACAGATAATGAAGGACAGATTATACAACAGGCCAGAGGGAGATTAGGGGGTTGTCTTGCCCTCAGGATGGAATTCATGAGCAAAACAGAGCCGTGAACAGGGGAGAATCTCAGGCAGAAGGTGCTGGGCAGCCATGTTCATTAGCCTAAGAGGTTATGAGAGCTGGTGCCCCCAGATTGGCCATTAAAATAGGAAATTAGGAATCAGTTGCTCTGGCCGATTGGCTCATCTTGTGTTTATTCAAGTGCCAGATGGGAACAGAGCAGATGCTCAATAAATGTTGGCTCAATTGAATTCGTTTAGTTGAAGGATTCTTTTTCCTTTAAGTTAGGCCGTTGAGTCCCCATCTCAAGTTCCATCAGAGGGGGCCAAGAACTACAGGTGGAAGGTGGCCTCATCAGCTGGTACATCCTCCCCAGCTCCCTCAGCCCAAGCACAGTCCAGCCTTGGGACCCAAGCCTGCTCAGGCTCGACGGGTGTGACACCAGCCCAGGTCACTGAGGTTGATGGGTTCAGAGTAGGACTGATTTCATTCATTTTTATTTTTTCTATTGTAGCACAGCTGATACGCCATGTTGCGCGTGTTTGAGTTCTGCAGCAACTTGATTCACTTACACTCTCAGCTCTTCTTTTTCGGATTCTTCTCCCACGTAGGTTATTACAGAGTGTTGAGTAGAGTTCCCTGTGCTTCCAGTAGGTCCACCTTGATCATCAATTTTATGAGTATCACTGTGTTTATGTTAATCCCAACCTCCTAATTTCTCCTTACCCCTTGCCCAGCTTGACCCTCATTAACTCTAAGTTTCCTGTCTGTGAGTCTCGTTTCGATTCGAACGTTGGTTCACTGTGATCGGTTTTTAAATGTGATGTGTAAGTGACATCTGATGTTTGTCTTGCTCTGTCTGACTTATTGGACCTGGTGTGATCGTCTCGCAGTCCATTCTTGTTCCTGCAGATGGCGTGGTTTCCTCCTGATTTCTGGCTGAGTCTTAATCCATTGGGTGTATGTAGCATGTCCTCACCCGTTCATCTGTGGATGGTCATTTCAGTGTTCCATGCCTTGGCTGTTGTAAATAGTGCCACCAACATCGTTGGGGTGCCTGTGTCTTTTGGAAGGATGGTTTTCTCTGAAGACACACCCACCCAGGAGTGAAATCTTGGAATCTCATGGGAGCCCTATGGTTTTTTTTTTTTTGGATGGGATTTCTATACTGTTCCCCGTAGTGACTGTTTCCAGTATATATTTCCACCAACAGCGTTGTAAGTTCCCTTTTCTTTGGGCCCTCTCTAGCATTTGTTCTTTGTAGACTTTTTAATGACTGTTGCTTGGGAATAACCCCCTCATCGTTTTGATTTGCATTTCTCTAATCATTAGGGCATCTGGTCCCATCGCTTCATGGGAAATAGATGGGGAAACAGTGGAAACAGTGACAGACTATTTTGGGGGGCTCCAAAATCACTGCAGATGGTGACTGCAGCCATGAAATTAAAAGACGCTTACTCCTTGGAAGAAAAGTTATGACCAACCTAGATAGCATATTGAAAAGCAGAGACATTACTTTGCCAACAAAGGTCCATCTAGTCAAGGCTATGGTTTTTCCAGTAGTCATGTATGGATGTGAGAATTAGACTGTGAAAAAAGCTGAGTGCCAAAGAATTGATGCTTTTGAACTGTGGTGTTGGAGAAGACTCTTGAGAGTCCCTTGGACTGCAAGGAGATCCAACCAGTCCATTCTAAAGGAGATCAGCCCTGGGTGATCTTTGGAAGGAATGATGCTAAAGCTGAAACTCCAGTACTTTGGCCACCTCATGCGAAGAGTTGACTCACTGGAAAAGACTGATGCTGGGAGGGATTGGGGGCAGAAGGAGAAGGGGACGACCGAGGATGGGATGGCTGGATGGCATCACCGACTTGATGGACGTAAGTTTGAGTGAACTCCGGGAGATGGTGATGGACAAGGAGGCCTGGCGTGCTGCGATTCATGGGGTCACAAAGAGTCAGATAGGACTGAGTGACTGAACTGAACTGAATCATTAGGGATGCTGAGCGTGTTTTAATGGGAGTTTTCTTTTTAAAGAATTTGAGGATAATTTAGCGCTTGAAATTGGCTTCTGAGAGTCAGCCCTGTTTTGAATTCATCTTCAGTCACTTCCCACAGAGCATTTCTTGAGGGCAGGGTTCTTAAAAGTGCCCCAATTGAAGGGTTTTGAAGTTGTAGTTGGGGGAAGCGTCCACAAGGCGGCAGCACTTCTTCATTCCCCACTGATGTAACTTGGGTAACCAAAGCCTTAGAGAAAGTCATGTTTCTGGGTTGTAAATTAGAGTGGAAATTGCCCGAGCAGACACCCAAAGGCTTGTATCTCATTACCTTTCCCCACTTACCCTTGCCTACCACTCCCAAACAAATCCCAAGCCCTGCAGAAGTGCCATGCTGAGGGTGCTGTAGATAGATTGCAGGTAGGTGGGGCGGCCCAAAGGAAGAAGGCTGGAAGCAGGAACCCCACCACCAGGATCCTGGAGACCAGGTGAGTTTGCAGAGGTCTTCCTTCCCAGCAGGTCCACCATCCTTTGCAGGCACTGGGTTTGACTTAGGTCTAAGAGGGCCAGCCTGGATCTGGGGATGGTGGTTCCATCCTGGGGGCCCAGGCACTACAGGTCCAAGGGAGTCTCTTGGCTGGTACATCCTCCCCATCACCCTCAGCCCCAGCACAGTCCAGCCTTGTGACCCTGGCCTGCCCAGGCTCCAGGGATGCTCCACCATTTCTTTCTTTCCAGGGATGGGATAGGCCTGCCTTTCTTTTTCGTTTGTTTCTTTCTTTCAATTTTTTTTGCTGTGTAGTTTTTATAGGCTTCCCAGGTGGCACTAGTGGTAAAGAACCTGCAAATACTGGAGACATGAGAGATGGGTTCAGTCCCTGGGCTGGGAAGATCCCGTAGATGGGGTTCACCCGGCGAGGATAGTGTATATACATTGTTGCATTTGTGTTTGTTGAGTTTGATTCACTTGTATACATCCACATATCTGCTTTTTAGACTCTTATTATGTTAGAGTGCTAAGTGGAGTAGAGTTCTCTGTGATAGGTCCTTGTTGATGTCTATTTTATTAAAGTGTGTTTATATTACTGTGTATCTGGCATGGCATATTAACATGCCAACCTTCTGATTTGTCCCTCACCTCCTCCCTTCATCTCTGGTAACTATCAGATTTTTTAAAAGTCTTCGAATCTGTTTGTTTTGTCAAGTGGTTCATATGAGTCAGTTTTTAGATTCCGTCTCTAAGTGATATTTTATGATATTTGTCTTTCTCTCTTAGTATTATCATCTCTGGGATCATCCATGTTGCTGCAGGTGGCATTATTTCATTGTGTGTGTGTGTTTTTTTTAATGCCTGAGTCATATTCCATTGTCCGTATGGACCACACCTCCTGTGTCTATTCACCTGTCCCTGGATATTTTGGTGGCGTCCTTGTCCTGACTATTGTAAATAGGATTGTAGTGAAAGTTGGGGTGCTTGTGTCTTTTTGAGTTAAGGTTTTCTTTGGAAACATGCCTAATAGTGGGATTGCTGGATCATTTGGTAGCTCTGTTTTTTTAGGATTCTCCATGTTGTTCTTTGTGGTAGCTATCAATTTCTGTTCTGTCGAACAGCATAGGAGGGCATCATTTTCTCCATGCCTTGTCCAGCATTTATTCTTTGAAGACTTTTTGAGGATGACCATTCTGAGTGGTGTGGGGTGGTACCTCACTGTGATTTGATTTGCATTTCTCTTAATAATTAGCGAAGTTGAGCATCTTTTCATGTGTTTTTACTTTTCTTTAAACAGTGTAAGATTTACCTCTTGAAATAAGGTTCTGGAAAATCTGTCGTTTTTTTCATTATTTTTCGATGACCTACACCAAGGTATTTCTTGAGGTCATGTCATTTATAGCTCCGCAGGGCTTGAAAAAGTCAATGCTCATCCGCACTGCTTTTAAAGTTGTTACGAGAAATGGCCACAAGGCGGCAGCATTTCTTCGTGCCCAACAGGCTTTGTGTCTATTCGTGCCCATCAGCACACGTTTAAAAGTTGTTGTTATGAGAAATGGCCACAAGGCGGCAGCATTTCCTCATGCCCAACTGGGCTTCCTTGGGCAAGCAGAGCTTTAGCAAGTCAGGTTTGTGGCTTGTAAATTAGACACAGGAGCCTGTGTCTCCTTACTTCTTTCCCTGTATGTTTCGCCTCCCAGACAAATCCCAGCTCTTGCGACACTGCTCTCCTGAGGGTTCTGTCTTACGTGGGTAGGGTGACTCTAAGGATGGGAGTCTGGAGGTGGCAACCCGCCCTGGAGACTGGGGGACTGTTCCAGACTCGTCCAGTCCAAGGGCTCTGACTTCCTTTGGGTACACTGGGCTTTGTTTGGCTATAGGTGGGCCTACCTGGACCTGGAGGTGGGGGGAGCCGGGCACCACTACTGGTCTTGAGGGGTGGGTTCACTTGCCGCCACTTCCTCCCAGCTTCCTCAGCCCCAGGACAGTCCAGCCTCGAGACCCAAGGCTGCCCAGGCTCCAAGGATGTGCCACCAGCCCGGGTCACGAAGACCTGACATCCCCTCAGGAATACTGTGCTATCCCCTCAGCAGAGGAGGCATTTGTTTGCTGCTTCTGTTTGTTTTTTTTTTTAATTTCATTTTTATTTTATATTGGAGTATATTTGATCATTTGTTTCAGATGGACAGCAAAGTGATTCAGTTATCCATATACACTGTCTATTCTTTTCCAGGTTCTTTTCCATTGTAGGTTATATAAGATATTGAGTATATTTCCCTGGGCTCTACACTAAGTCCTTGCTGGTTATCTATTTTATATATAGTAGCATGCATATTTTAATCCCAAACTCCTAATTTATCCCTCTCCCCTTTGGTAACTGCAAGTGCGTTTTTTATGTCTGTGAGTCTACTTATGTTTTATAAATAAATTCAGTTGTATCTTTTTTTTAGATTCCACATATACACGATCTCATAACCCATTTTAATTTCTTACAGTAATCTTCCTTTGCCCCTAGCACTTTACATTTGTTATCCTTTCATCTAAGAAACTTCTGTAGTATATTTTGATTACTTTTTTTCTTTGCTATATTAAGTCCTCCTATGTTTCAGAGGGGATATGCAAGTACATCCTCCTAAAAACTGCAGACCAGTGGAGTAGTGTACCGTCCACGGTGACCTTTACCATGCAGGTCTAAAGCTGCCCTGATGCAGATAACTTCAGATGAAGGCCAAAATTACAGTTTGCACATGCCTTCAGGAAGTCAGTGTCAGATTGCTGAAGCCGTTTGACTTCTTTTAAAATGAGTACAAATGTATACTATCATAGATCTTCCTCTGCAGTTCACTTGCAAGCACTCACCTGTGGCAGATGAACACTTTTGCATAGTCACCATGAGAACCGTATTCTCCTTTTACCATTGGAGACACTGTGTGAAATAGACAAGGAGTGTTCTAGGTGAGATCCACTTACCAGTTTATCAAGGCTGATTTAAAAATATGGGTTCTACTCACATAACATCTGAAAAGAACTCTGGGAGTTTGTCAGCCTTAATCTTTGCATTTTATATCTTGCAAGAAGTTAAAGGTCAGAGAAGTAAAGTGACTTGCCTACAATCACACAGTCAGAATACCAGCGCTGAGGCTGTGATTCCACCGCTCCGTCCAGTGGTCAGACTTAGCATCAAGTTTGTGCATTGCCGTAAAATGCTTCTGACTTGGTCTCCGTTGGCTCCGCCACTTCTGGAACCCTGTTGATCACCAGCCACCCCCTCCCACTCTTGCCTAAGGGTCTGTGAACCTGTGGTTCAGGGCAGTGTCTGCTTCTGACCAGCGTCTCGGTCACTTACAAGTAGATGTCTTCACGCGGCCTCCTCCTTGTCCTCTTTCTTGCAGACTCGTCAGCCCGTCTTTGTGCAGCTGCTGCAAGGTGTGTTCCGGGTTTACCACTGCAACTGGCTCGTGCCAAGCCAGAAGGCCTCGGTGGAGAGCTGCATCCGGGTGCTCTCTGATGTAGGTAAGACTCCGCCTCGGTCTGGATTTCACATGGTGGAAACAGGCCACCCAGCAGCGATCAAGGCCACCCTGGACAGAGCACCAGCTCTGCAGCTCTGCGGAGCTCCCTCACACCAGAGGCCGCAGACTCAGGGCTGGAACCCCAATCTTGTTGATTCTTAAACCTCCCTTTCATCTCTCCAAGCCAGCACCTCCCAAAGTTCAGAGCCAGCAAGTCCCAAAGAAAGGTAGGCTTTGAAAAGCCAGATTGCATGGTTAAATGTTAGGCAGGTCTTGGCGAGTTCCAGTGTGCTCAAGTGCATTCAGGGGCCTGGGAAGCCCCTTGTTCAATAAAGTCATCTGTTGAATCCGGTAAACATAGTTGACCATTTGGGAACTTTCTTTTCGTGCAAAGCGCATGCCCACCCCCGAGGAACATCCTTTGTCAGAGATGGCGATCTGCTTCCTCCTGCCTCTCGGTGATAAAACTTCTCCATCCCCTGCCCTCTCCCCTCCTGCTCCCCATCGCCCCTTGTCGGCAGCTTTGAAAGGAAGTTATGACCATTACTTCACCCTGATTTTGTCGGTCTCTGTTCTGTTGCCCTGTTCCACCCCCTTCCCATAAATACTATGGAAAGGGAAAGCCTTCCTTCCTAAATTGAGAAGGGTTATCCGCCTCTAGTAGCTTTTTAGCTCCCTGGAGACACCAGAGATGAGTAGGGCTCTTAGCGCTGTTGAGCAGTTGTGTTCCATTGGGCTGGTTGCCCGATCGCAGTCTTCCCTGCCTAATTCCCTTTATATGCGTATGGCAAGCTCTCGTGTCTTCTTCTTATTTATGTGGCACAATTTCACAATAAGAGATTAAGCTTTTGAAAGGGTATATGTTATTATAGGTTCATGATATGACAAAATAGGGCTCTGATCACCCTGAATTCTGCCCTTATGTGATGGTGCCTCTTGAGGTTGTTGGTTAAAAGTGGGGCAAGTTGCTGAGTTGGCTAGCTCAGTGATCATCAGAGAGAGGAAATGTTTTAACAGCCTTGGCAGTGATGAGAAAAGGCAAGGAGCGTTGGTGTTTGTTAGTGGACCATGAAAACTGCACAGCGCATGAACCCCAGCACTTTTGTGCTTCTGCTGGCATGGAGCTTTGAAGACAGGCAAGAGTTGTCTTACTTTTTTTTTTTTTAATGTTGTTGGATCTCCCAGATAGAAAGCAGGATTGTTCATCTGGTTATCAAACTTAATTTTTAAATTAACTTTTTATTTAGCAATAAATTTAGACTTTTAAGAACATTGCCAGGATAACACAGAGTTCCCATATAACCTTCAGCCAGTTTCCCCCGATGTCTGCATCTTACATTACCAGCTATGTTCGTCAAGACTAAGAAACTGAGATGGGCCTGTTGCTGTGAACTAAACTTCCAGACTTGGTTTTCAGCCCTGGTCCCACCGATGCCCTTTTTCTGTTCACAGCACCATGCAGGTCACCACATTACGTTTAGTTGTCTCTGGTCTGTGACAATTTCTCATGTCTGCATGCTAGGTCGTGTCTGACTCTGCGACCCCATGGGCTGTAGCTCGCCAGGCTCCCCTGTCCATGGGATTCTCCAGGCGAGAGTACTGGAGTGGGTCCAGACCTTCCTTATTTTCTGTGGCCTTGACCATCCTCCGATGTCCTAGTCAAGTATCTGTAGAATGGTCCCCCTTTGTGGATTTAACTGGTTTTCTCATGATGAGACCAGAGCTGCCCTTTTTTTGAAGGAGGTTAAAAGGGAGACAACAGCTTATCTGGACAGAATAGCTTATGTCATAGTAGATGTTGTCTTTTGTACTATGTCTGGCTTAAAACAGCATTTTTTAGATGGTTGGAAGAAGACAAAACCAGAGACTTTTTCAAAAAGCAGTTTACTGGTTAGAAGAGTTCCCTGTCTCAGTAATTCTTAAATGTATGGATATATCTGAGCCCCTAAGAAGCCATTCATTGAAGAAGCCCTTTGGACCTGCCTGAACCGTATGACCTCGGAGCATGTAACTTTTCTCACAGCTGCTGGCCTCAGAATTCACATTGGAAAACCCAACCTAACAGAGAGTGAGGTTCAGCTGAACTGCGTATCCTATCCACGCTAAAGCTGTAGGCATGGACACGCCTGCCTGTGGGATGATGGGGGTAGTTTGTGTTTCGGGGGGTCTCTCATCACAGCTGTGGGCTCACGAGCCCCATCTCTCCTATGCAGCCAAGAGCCGGGCCATTGCCATTCCCGTGGACTTGGACAGTCAGGTCAACAACCTCTTCCTCAAGTCCCACAACCTCGTGCAGAAAACTGCCATGAACTGGCGGCTGACGGCCCGCAACGCCGCCCGCAGAGACTCTGTCCTGGCCGCTTCCAGGGACTACCGGAACATCATTGAGAGACTGCAGGTAATGCCCAGCGCTGATGGAAGCAACCCATAACCCGGCCTGAGGCGGCTCCCCACATTGAAGGGCTTCCTTGAGCCAGGGAAAATCCAGGATTGGCCCCAGGGGGATATCACTGTGATGAGTAGGTCGTCAAATGCAGATATGTGTGTTGGGCCAGGAGAGCAAAGCTCCTCGGGACCCAAAAAAACTCCCGACAAAGTCATAATCTTCAGAGATTGTTCATGGATTTACAAATCTCTTTTTCAAGAAGTCCTTTGTCACTTACTAGGAAGGAATAAATCAGTATTAGAAGAGGATGCTTAGAATAAAGAGTGTAACAGCTCCTATTTTTTCCCCATCATCTTGGGATTTTGGCCTCTTGAATCAGTAGGTAAACAAGTGTAATCATAACTGAGAGAGGAGTTGTCTATCAAATGAGCCAAATGAAAATAAAAGTGTTACTAAATTCTAGCTAGATTCTAGTCTGTTTACTTAGTGCCTACAAAGAGACGTGCTCTTCTTTTGTTAAGAGGGAGAGTAGTGAGGATTAGATGATGTGAAACGTTTAAACATACTCCACAATATTAACATCTTCCTTTGAACAAGCACCTCAGGTGATTTCCTCACAGATGACACATGGACCATGGTTAGAGAGTCGCAGATCCTTCAGATGAGCTTGGGGCCGTGGTGCAGTGTGATCTCAAGCCAGTGCCCGATCGTGGCTCTGCTGCTTAGAAGTGCATAACCTTAGGGAAGTTACTTAATTTCTCCAACTTCCTAACTTGTAAAAGCATTTAATAGTAACACCTACGTCATAGGGTTGATACGAAGATTAAGAGACTTAAGGCGTCCCAGTCGCTTGTGCCTGCCTGAGAAATGACAGCAGCGATTATTTTATTCTTTGACTCTTCTGGAGGTTACTGGGCTCAGCAAGGTGTTTCTTGCTCAAGTTCATTCATGCAGTTGCAGTCCGATGGTGGTGGTGTTTGGACTCACCTTGAAATCGCACTCATTCACACGTTTGGCAGTTGATACTGATTGTTAGCTGGGACCTCAGCTCTTGCCTGAAATATCTACACGGAGCCTCCCCATAGAGGATGGACTTCCTCACAGCATGGCAGCCAGGTCCCAAGATAAGTCTGGAGAGATAGTTAAGTAAAAGCTATATTGCTCTAGTGACCTGGCTTCAGAAACCGCATGGCACCCTTTCTGTCATATTCTTTGGGTCAAGATAGTGACGTACGTCTACTTAGGTTCGAGGGGGGGACATAGACCACCGTTTGAAGAAGAAGAGCTTGCAAAGTCGCTTATACTGCAGTGTGTGTACCGCAGTGGAAAATGCAGTACGCTTGAAGCGCAAAGAGCAGAACCTGGCTGGCAGTGAGCCAGGTCGCTTGATCGGTGACCTGCTCTTCTTGTCAATATTATGATGATCATCATCCTTATGACCATAGTAATTATCAGTAACAAGGGAAGTAAATGGATCTCTAAGGGTGACGCAAGTCACCTAAAGAAAAGAGAGTTCATTGATGCGTTCATCAGCCCCACCCTAGGCACAGGGGATACAGCAGCCAAAGCCAGAAATAATCCTGACCTTCATAGAGTCTCCAGTATTGGAAGGGAGAGAAACAATGAGCAGATCACACAGATAAAAGTAAAATGGTAAGAGAGACAGACACTGCGGAGGAGTGAGCAGTGCTGTGAAAAATACTGATGAGAAAGCCCACCTTGCCTGGAGCTGGGGGTGGTGGTCAACAAAGGCACTGCTGGGGAAGGAACATTGGAACCAAGACCAGGGGATGGGGGGACTGACTTAAAGAATGGAAGGGAAGGGAAGAGCTTGTGAGGAGGCCATTGCACAGGGGAGAATACAGTGCAGAGACCTCAGGAAGGTTGGCTTGGCTGGAGCCCACAGAGCTGGGTGGATGGGCGGGGCTCTTGCCGGTTAAGGAAGGAATTTGACCCTTGTCATGACAGCGCTACTTCTTAAACAAAGGTAGCCTGATTCCCCATGAGGTGTTTCCTGATTTCCACTATGGTTTAGAAGGAGGAAGGTCATTGTAGACTCTTAACTGGATGAACACACAGCATTTTCTCCTGCTCAGACTGAATTATCTGTGGCTTAGAAACACACCCGTGCTCTCCTTAGATCATTATGCATATTCTTGGGTAACAGAACAAAATACATAAGTTTAGGCAGTGCTTGTTTTAAAGACTTGGCCAGTAGCCAAAGCGATCCTCATTTATCTAATGAGTTATTGTCTGTCTGAGTCCCTGCAGTTACGAGATTGCTCAGAATGGCAAAAGTTGTCATAATGTGAGAACATTAACTTGCAAATGAAGTGCTTATGTAATTAACCCCATTCAGACATCCCCTCACTTAACACTGGCATCTCCCCCTGCCCATTGCTTTGCCATTCTTGTCTGTTGGTCTCGCCCCGATTGCCGAATGTTCTACATTTGACAATACAATGCAAATCAATTGCAATGTGAAGTTCCAACCTGGCAAAAGATGCAAGATTTCGTGAACACGATGCCGAAGAACTGTTTCAATCTTGTACAAAAGCTGGAGACAGATAACGAATTGCCAGAGTGAGGGCCAGTCACTGTTGAAGAAGAGGAAATTGGGTGCTTTCCCAGAGAGAACTGTTAGGGAAACTGACAAAATTCTCAAAGAATTTTGCCAAAGCAACCCTCTTTCTGACTGTGGTGTGAAAGTCAATCCAAACTAAGGGATGTTGCAGGGTACTCATAATATTGTTGGGAATATCGCCCCCCGCCCCCCGCCCAAAGCAGTTTGATTTAGTCATGCATTCTTTGAATGCATCCTAAATAAGACTGAGTGATGACAAATTTTGTTAAATGTAAGATGAAGTAGAATTGTATTCATAAGCTTTGGTTCCTAGATAAAAGATCACTCAATTCTTTGTGAATTTGAGGCCTATGAAATTTGGGTCCCTAATTGAGATGAGTGCAATTACAGTGGGCTTGGTCCATGCAAAGCTTCCTGGTGAATTACCTGATCTTCCCCAGCGTGTCGTGTTCTGCCCTTCTTAGCCAGCTTGCCGGTAGCTTGGTTCTCAGTTAGCCAGCCAGACGGCAGACTTGAGCATCTTTTGGAGATGATCTCTCATCTGTTTCCTGCCATTTGCCTTTATATGGTGTTTGTTGTGTTGGTTTTGCTGCTCTTTCAACTTCTCTCTGTTTTCCTTTCCTACAGCTATGTGTTTTGCATTTGAAGACCATCATGCTATCAGGGTACATGTATTTAGCATGTTGATACAGCATGTTCATTCCTTTGTGTTCTCATTTTTATATGATATTTTATTATACGAATAATTCATGCTCATTGGAAATAATTTGACAATACTCACAAGTACCACTAAATAGAAGAAAACTGGAATCACCTGTAATCCCACCTCTCAGAGAAAACCACTAATGATGTTTTAATGTTGGCTGCATATCCTTTAGACATTAATGTTGCTGATAAAAAAGTGGATCATAGAGTCCATACTATTGTTTGGCCATTTTTTTTACACTTGTAATGTAGACACCTTTCCATGTTGTCGAATGTACTTTTTGCATCCTATTTTTAAACATACGGAATGATGCCTTGGGTAGCATAAGGACCATCTCACAGAGCGGGTGGGAAGGATGTTACGTCTTTGTTATTTCTCTGTTTTCCGCATCAGGGTCTAATGCTTCAGGTAACCGTTGGGCAATGTCTAGTAACTTGAGGCACATACCAGACGGTGCTGAGGTTACTGTAACCCAGCCTAGTCTGTGGTCATGCCTCAGGTCAGAAATGAATGTTCCCACCCTCCGCGGTCGCCTCGGCCCAAGCTGCTCACCTGGGCTGTGCTTCCGTTCCAGGACATCGTCTCGGCCCTGGAGGACCGTCTCCGGCCCCTGGTGCAGGCCGAGTTATCTGTGCTGGTGGATGTCCTCCACCGGCCCGAGCTGCTGTTCCCGGAGAACACGGATGCCAGGAGGAAGTGTGAAAGCGGGGGCTTCATCTGCAAGTAAGCAGCCCCTCCCGCCACGGTGCTCGCTGGGGCAGAACCCCAATGACCAGACGCAGTGCTGGCTCCCGGGGAAGGCGGGGCTGGCCTGGTGTTTGATGGAAACAGCAAGGTCTAGCACGGGGGGTCTGTTCTGACTGTTCTAAAGGAAGTGTGTAGGCGCCGTCCTCCTTAGCAACACTGTTGTTGGGTGACAGCTTCTCCTTTGAGAACCACACGCCTGGTCATTCATCTTCCACTCACCACATGCAGGCAGGATGCCCACCATGGACTGACATACAGACTCCAAAAGCCACGGCCCTGGAATGCTCAGAAAGCTCAAACCTACCAGGGCCTCACAGTCTTTTCCCAGCAGCTTTGTACCTTCTCGTTTTATGCTGTGGGGCGTCACTTAGAAGAAGCAGCTGGTCCCATGACCCGAGATCGCTGTCTGATTTTCACCCTAAGGTTGGTTGGTTGCTTAGCTTGAGCATGAATTCTGCTGCTGCTTTGTTTTCTGGGCCCGTCAAAGGATAAGACTGGATAAACAAAGCGATGGTTGGGATGTGTTTATCCCAACCATCATACTCTTGAGGTTCTTTTTTTTTTTTTTTCAACCCTGCTGACATATTTTGGCTACATTACTGACAATCCTCAGTGGGTAAATAACTGCACTCCATAAACAGCAGTTTTGAGTGGGCCTCTGTCTCCCTTCGGACCTGTTAGCTGCTGCTGACCAGCAGGTGTCGCTATTGAGACACCGACCGGCTGTTAGTGAAGGGACTGCCCGGAAGTCTGTTTAAGTCTGGGAGCCTTTGGTAAACATTAGTTCACTAACAGACAAGTTACAATAAGTTTCTTTTTTTTTTTTTTTTTATGTAAAGGTTGTTTCAGGGATGTAATCCGTGGTTTTCCCCTCCATTCAGGTTAATCAAACACACTAAACAGCTGCTGGAGGAGAATGAGGAGAAACTCTGCATTAAGGTCCTTCAGACCCTCAGAGAAATGATGACCAAAGACAGAGGCTATGGAGAAAAGGTACTGCCTTCTATTTTCATGTGAAAACCAGGCGTTGCTATCAGATAGGAGCAGAGTGGGGGCGCTTAGAAATCCACCTTAGTTCAGGCATATTGACTGGAGGGATAACTTAAAAAAAAAACAAACACCTATTCATCTTGCCCTGAAGGTGATTAAATCATATGAGTCTCTCTTTAGAGTCATATACACTTAGGTGTCTCTTTTAGGCTGTTCGCCATACAGTCTATATTCGGAAAAATAGGAACAACAAGATTTTCCGTCTGTTAAATTCCCAGTGAGAATGCAAATGCCTCTTGTGTACCAAGGTGTGTGTGTTCCTGAGTTTTGGGTTCCAGCTGAGCATAGCTGTGGGTTTACTTGCTTCTTTCTGGTGAAACGTTACACAATCCTCCCAGCGTATGAAGAAACTGCCTCCAGTTCTAACTGGAATGAAGACGGACAGACATGTCACCTTTTCTAACTGAGATTGGGAAATGGACCATGCCTGGGAGCTGAGACTTCTCAGCACATGCAGTGAGCCATGATGTACAGAAAACAGCCCTCACACCCCTGATTTTGCTCCAGGTGGGATAAAAACAGCCCCATTGCTCTTCCTTTCTGCCCCCAGCGAAAAACAGGGCCTGAATTTAAGTCTCACCAGTCTACTTTGAAGGCAATAATATT
The DNA here is from genome assembly GCF_023091745.1 of Budorcas taxicolor. Classification (NCBI taxonomy): domain Eukaryota; kingdom Metazoa; phylum Chordata; class Mammalia; order Artiodactyla; family Bovidae; genus Budorcas; species Budorcas taxicolor. Next base: position 38,917,608 of record NC_068910.1, read on the forward strand.
CATTTACTATCTTGAAGCCACTTTTATCAGCATTTTCCGAGTAGGTAAATGTGCTGATATCGACTTATCAAATACACAGTAAATAACTGTTATTCATCTCTGTGAAGAATGCTTGATAATTAAATCACAGCCTCCCCTGTCAAAAGAGATGGTGACAACTAGATTCTTGCAAGTCTAAAACACTGTCGGAATCTTGCTTTCTAACCTAAGCAGTGTCCGTCCTTAATATTAGAGCAATTCAACATGTGAGGATCTTTGGATAAGAGCAGATAAAACAGAAAGGTACACAGTCCTTTTTGCAGTTTACATTCCTTCACTGGCCCCAAACCACAATGCTTTTAAACATCAATCTAAACTTGTAAAGTGTACAAATTCAATCTTGAATAAATGTTACTTACAAAATAAGTGTTTAGAACTCAGGAGGAATTTCGTGGTGGAAATATGCCAGAATAGAGTTTAAATAATATAAAAGCACTGGTACAAATGGGAAGTAATGAGATGACCAGTCTGCACTTTGTAGACACCCAGGTAGGTCTTGCCCTTGATAAGGTGAGGAGGACAGTAAAAGAGATACACTTATCAGATAAGTAAATAATAGCCATTTATTCCACAGGATGTTTGTTTTTCTTCAAGTGAACTTAAACACGTGTTTTTAAAAAATTGACTCTAGTTTTAAAAACTCGTGTTTTTTAAAAAAATGACTCATTCACTTGCCCTAATAAGATAGACTCTACCAAAGGGACCTTAACCAGCTGTGAATGTATTTGTACCTTTGGGGCAGAAAACACGATTTTAAAATGTGGGGACCACAGTTTTCTCCTCTTGAGAATGTCTGCTTCTTTCTGTAGCCAGGGCACATCAGGTAAGCTTTGTGTCTCTACTCCAGTGAACTTTGTAAGTTGTGCTTCAAAACTTGCTTTGAAGTAAGTTTTCTTTTTAGAACAGGGAAGTATAAGTACAAGGAGTTGGTTGAGAGTCTATTGCTGGGCAGAAAAGTGCATGGGGGTCTTCAGGGCCGTGTGGAAGGTATGCTTCCTGCCACCTTTCCCTCCCCATGGGGGGCCAACAGGGAGAACACTGTCTTGGCCTCTGGGGACATGATCCAAGATGCTGTCACCCTGCCTGTGAGAAAGCTTGTGGAGAGCGATAGAGCCAGGGCTTCGAGAGGCCAGTAGATGATGCAGGTCGTTGTGAAAGAGTTATGAGAGTTGAGAGGAGCTCCTGAGGTTGCAGCTCAATCCCTCTTCATCTGGTGAAGAAATTAGTCACACCCTAGCAGAGAGGGGCTTGGAGGCAGGATGACACTTCCTTCCCGTCGGGTTGGAGCTGTCATCCCCCTGGTCAAAGTGAAAATACTAGAAGCAAGTACGGGAAATGCTCTGCCACCGAGGGAGACATTCTAGAAACCTGTGCTAGTCAGCAGCTCCGCAACGACCGCACAGACATGCCGTGCTTCTGGCCCCACGCTCGGACTGCGGGAAAAGGCTGCTTAACCCTTCACTTTAAAGGGGGCAGGGGGGCATTAAATGATTTGTGTTTCTTCCAGTTTCGTTGTTAGTTTGCACTCTGTCCTGTTTCACTAAGACTTTTGGAAAATGCCTTTGATGGGTTACTGGCTGCCGCTGTTTGAGTAAAGAGGCACAACATGCGGGACAAGCCAACTCTTTCAAAGGTTGGAAGAACTCAGACCCAAAGAACTAACCTTTCTTAGGCAAACCAGTGGGGGGTGTTGTTCAGTCGCCAAGTCACGTCTGATTCTGCGACCCCATGGACTGCAGCATGCCAGGCTTCCCTGTCCCTCACAGTGGGTATTAGTTGATCAAGTAAGTGGAGTGGCCTTTGAACTGGGTGCTCAGGACACAAAGGCAAGTGTGAATGCCGTGTCTGTCGTCTTGGCCTAGTTTTCCTGTTCGTTGCCTCTTGAGTGGAGCTTGCCCCATGACTAACACCCTGCTGGGATGGCCAGGGTTGTTCTGCCTCCCCGCCCTCCCCTGAGTCCTCACAGTCCTCTGTCCTGGTCTGCGGGCCCTCACATCACCTGAGCTTTGGATCAGGCCTAAGAGGCACATCTGGGAGAAGCCAGTGGTCAGCGCACTTGTCCCGGTCCATTGCCCAAGATGTGCCCTTCCAAGGACTGTGACATGTGCTGGAAATGGGGGGCTGGGCAAAGAGGATGGTGACAAAATTTAAATCATGATCATTTAGAAATTAAATTATCTTTTACTGTGGTGTCTCCAAATGGGCCAGCAGTATTTACTAGAGAGTGGTATTAATATATAATACAGGATAGTATAATATAGTGGAATATTAAAAAGGATCACCAGAATAATGATAGAATACATTTTCATGGGATTCTTGTGTCTTTCTCACCAATGTATTCAAAGTTAATAAACTGTAAAATCAGGGCTTTGCAACCATTCTGTGTGTGCAAGGCCTAGCCAACTCTGCTTTTAATCTACAGATTTAACCATGTTTAAAAAAATAGTTACCTCCCATTGCTAAACATCTCTAAGATTTACCCTAAATCTCTCTATAATTCATAGAATATATTCATGCCCCTAGGCCCTGCTTGAAGAGAAAGCATAGTTATTTTATATATTGGCTGCTCTATTACCTACTGTACAATTTTTATTAAGATATTTTTGTTTTAAGAGTCAGAGTTTTGGAAAGAAATTTAGAGGCCAACAGTTAAGGTGAAAGAAGATTTAAATTTACTTAAAATCCATTTTTCTTCTGAATAATGGTACCTGTTACACTACTAGAGAGTTTTTGACCTCAAGTAACGTCAGGATTTTCATTTCTTATGAATTGTCAGTCCCCTGTTAATTACTAGTGCTTCTTTTCTCCAGGCAAATAAACTATTAACATTTCCAGCTACCAGTGTTTCTAGTAGGAGTTTAAATTAGCAAAATGAACTAAATATTAATGTAACATAATAAAAAAAATCAAGGATCCTCCATCTGTCATTAAACATGCATAATTGTCATTAATCCTCTTGTTTTTTCTTTCTTTTGAACTTGGTGCTAATAAATCATTTCATTGTTCCTAATATCACTCAGGTAGGCACTAATCACCTTGGAGGAATCTAGTCTCTTTAATCAATAGTATCAGGACTTAGAATATCTGGGCTGGGGAACATGTTGGTCTTACTGCTTGCTTAAATTGAAGCTAGGTCTGATTTATCTCAGTGGTAGTTTGGACTCAAGAGCCCCCACCCCCATTCAATGGTATAATGAGTCCAAGGAGAGAATTTTCTCCTAAGCTGAGCTGATAGGAGTTTAGCTTTTAACCCGACTCTGTCCCATCCTTTTCTGAAAGGACATGGTTCTTAACCGGGGATCTTGCCCTCGTTCACAGCTCAGTTCCAGTTTTCTCTATGAGGGAGTACAAAGGTGCCATTCAGGGCTCTTGGTTCAGTGACCTACAAGGTTTTTTGTTTGTTTTTTTCTTGGCCACACTGTGTGGCATGAGGGATCCTAGATCCCCAACCAGGGTTTGAACCCACGCCCCTTGTATTAGGAACATGGAGGCTCAACCACTGGGCCACCAGGGAGTCCGGACCTGCGAGGTTTGACACCTGGCATGTATATGAAGTGTGGCAGCATCCTGCCCGAGATGTCAGGGTGCGGTGGTGTCCAGAGTGCCCACACCTCTCGAGACGGTTGCACTCTAGCGATGAGAAGTACAGTGACGACGCTTCTAACACGTAGCTCGCTTGTATTTCCTGCTCTAACGTTGCCTTCTTTTTCTCCCCCCTTTTTCTTTTCCAGCTCATCTCCATTGATGAATTGGATAATGCTGAGGTCCTAATTTCATTTTTTTTAAGTGTCCCATGGTGATGTTTCCATGACCCTCTCCCAGCGAACTCTTGACCTCTCCCCTAGTCTGTGCGGCATCTAGTATCTGACTTTGTGTAGCATGCCTCTGGGAGTGAGTCAAGTCCTTCGTGTCTGTGTTAGCGTTTCCCATGAGTTTGTTTGCCATTTGTCCTTGGAGCCCATCTGAGTCTAGATAAAGATTTTCTAAACTGTGATAAATTTCCATCATTCACTGTCTAGAAGCTCAACTGAATTTGTGGTTGGCGCTAGCTATTACAGATCTCTGAAATTCATTGCTGATGCTTCTCTCTCTGTATGTGGCACTCGTGCAAAAAGAAATAACTATGGGTACAGTTTGCAAGAAGTGAAAGAAAAAAACAAGCCACTGCTCTCTTGGTCTGCATGTTGGAAACTGTTAAGTGTGAGGGGGTCATAGAAAATTTGGTCAAAGTGCAGAGCGAATTCTACAGCGATCTCGAGACTTCTCAGCTGCTGGCTTGCAGTGGAATTCAGAACATACTATATCCTTGGCTTCTCAATTCTAGGAAAACCACCTAGAGATCGAGAAACTGAAATGTCATCTCATGGTTTCTATACTTAGGTATCAAATTAGTTTCGTTTACTCAGAATTAGCCTGCAGACTCACGAGTGGCCCTCTTGTTTGGGATTTGAGGGCCTCCTAAATATTTTCTCTCTTGTAAACATTTTTCAAGATTTCTTGCCACACCTATAGTATGTGATACATGTTTGGTAATTGATAATAGAAAGGATTAATTGGGGGAATTAATAATATGTACTTGCTTAGGAAAGGGAGGCACATTGGAAAAATTTTTATCTGACTTTAGAAAATTAATTTTCTGATCTACTTCTTTAGATATCTGTTCACTCTTTTAGGCCAATGGATACCTTCTTTTGATGGAATAGAGTACCAAATAGAATATAAGCCCTGCTCTAATAGCTACCACCAGAATTTCAGAAATATTAAGAGATGGTTCAGATACCCCTAAGGAGAATTTGAATCACAGACTTTTTAAAGCTGAAAGTGCCGTGAGTGGTTATGAATTTGGTCAGGTCCCTCAGGAATGGGGGCGCTCAGAGGGGTAGCATGAGTGGCCTTAGTTCGCACGGCTAGATAGCGGGGGAGGCAGAACTAGCGCTGGGCTCAGCTGCCGGCCTGGAGGGCTTCCTGCTCACCCACAGTAGATCCTGCAAGCTCAGGCTTTCCCGTAAACCGATCAGCATGAACAGGTGAGGGGGCCATGCTTCTCTGGGGCGAATAGGAAGCAAGGAAAACAGCAGGCTGTCCAGGGGGATCGCCCCTTTAACTACAGTGATTTTTGCTGCTTCCTGTTTAGTCCTCTCTCTTCCGGGTTATTTGTTTGCCAGCAAAACATCTAAGGCTGAATCTTCATGTTGGCAGCCTTCGCCTCTTCTTCTTTCTACCTAGAGTTGTAAATGCTTCCCGGATTTGAATTTTCCCTCTAGAGTATTGAGGTTGAGTTCCTATTTGTTTAAATACAGATGAAGTCAGGAAAGGAAAGCCTTCCCTTATCGGAGTCTGCAGTGTTATTAATACTCTGTTTTGCACCATAGTAATCATTTGATGTGTTTGCTCGCTCAAGATAGAACTTGGGTCTCCTGGCTGGGAGTTTATTGCTCGCTTACGGAAAGATTCCACAGTTGGAGCAGGTGTGTTTATAATTATACGCTAGGAAATAGAATACTGTCTGTTTATAAAAGAAGAATGTTCTGGCAGCCCCTTGGATTCTTTGAAAATTCCCTGAGGAAGCAACTGTGGATCCCCGCTCTGTTGTTACCCTTGGCAACCATCAGTGCCCTGGGACACCAGCACTGTCCCCAGGCCCTCGGGCTTTTGGATCTGGCCTTCTAAGCAGAGATGCCTGATCGCCTTTTATCATCCATGGCTGTTCTGGAAATGAGTACAGCTCCTGAGTTTCCCCTGCCAAGCCTGCTGTCCATGTGTGCGGGTGGAAACCAGCAGCCCACAGCTGGAGTTCTGCAGCAACTCCATTAAGAAACTTAATGAGAAACTGGCCCACGTTATAGGCAAGGCCTCCCACCTAAAAACTGCAAACCTGCTGAGGAATAGCCCGAGAGCCAGGGTTATGACATATCTGGAAGAGCCGTGATCCCCGGGATGGGGAGGGACCACTGCTCTTCAATGATAAAGGGCTCTCGGGCGTTGTGAGAGAAGAGGCGCAGTGAACTGCTTGGAAAAACAGCACAGCATCTTCTGAGTCTCTGTGTGTGCTCTGAGAAAGGAGGGTGAAGTGAGGACAGAGTCAGAGGCCCTGTAGGAAGAGTGCATGGTGGAGGCCTTCTCGGCTGTCTCCTGGAGTGAAATTTCATTTGAAACCAGGAAGAGGAGGGTTTCCTTTTTTGTTTTTATGATGATGATCATGATTTTTTTGTTGGCGTTGCAAATCAAGAGGCAAGGTCTCCATCATTACCACCTGCTTTTACCTTTTTCTTGGGGTTCAGGAAGAGGACAGATGAGGGGAGAGGTATAGAATGTTTCTGTCACCCCCAGAAAGAAAACACCCCACGATCCATTCTTGGCTTTAAACAGACACCAGTGACTGCTCAAGACATTTGTTTATCTAACACTTGAGTGCCTGTTCCACTCTAGGTGCTTTGCTAGAGGTTTTGGATCCAGCAGTGCCCGAAATAGGCACAGTGTCTGCCCTTCTGGAGTTTATGGTTTTGCCACAGCAACAGACAATATTACAAGCCAATGTTAACTGAGGCATGTAGGAAGGTAAAGTATAGGGAATCATGTTGTTGTTCAGTCACTAGGTCAAGGCTGACTCTGTGACCCCATGGACTGCAGCATGCCGGGCTTCCCTGTCCTTCACTGGCTCCTGAAGCTGCTCAGATTCATGTCCATTGAGTCGGTGATGCTATCTCTAACCATCTCATCCTCTGCCCCCGCCTTTTCCTCCTGCCTTCAATCTTTCCTAGCATCAGGGACTTTTCTAATGAGTTGGCTCTTCACTTGAAGTGGCCAAAGTTTTGGAGCTTCAGCATCAGTCCTTCCAGTGAATATTCGGAGTTGATTTCCTTTAGGATTTGGATCATGAGAACATGGGGTCGCAAGAATATGTAGTTTAGGGACTTGGACCTGAGCAAGGAGGCCAGTTCACAGCAGGCGAGGACCACTGGCAGGTGAGCCTGTTAGTGACTCACTGCAACGGAAAAGTGAGATTGGTGCTCCCACTCCTTAAGGTGGCTGCAGCCCGCCTCTATCTGCCAGTGTTGAGTCCTTGGCTTCTGCCACCGTGCCACCAAGAGCTGCTTCTGCAAGCAAGGGAGGCCCCTGTCAATAATAAAATTCAGCAGAGGGGCGAGGGGGAGAGAGAAAACAGAGAAACACAAGAATTATTCAATTTCACCTTCAGGGGGCGTTCTCATGACGTCCAAGCCAGAGTGGAGGTGTCCTACTTTTTTACATCGCTGTGAACTGCTGGGTTGGGTACCTGCCAACATTCAGGCGGCAGTTACATAAGAGCTTCTTTTTTTCCTGGAATTTAGGCTCGCTGCTGATGTGTGACCTTCAACAGTAATTGCCAATAAATGCAGCAGGGCTGTTTACTGTTAGACACTGGCAACCCTGGAGCAAGCGAGCTCAACTCAGAGCATAGAGAAGCTATTGCCGAATCTCCGGAGGGTTTTTGGTTTTTCCTTTCTTTTTCTTTTTAATGCTGAGATGATTCCATAATGATAGAAGCTGGATAATTCAGTCAAGTCAGAATGCATTTTTTAAAAAATTATTTTCACTTTTGGGTTCAGTTCTGATGAACTTGTTCTGTAAAATATAGGTGAAACTGCATCATCAGAGCCAAATAATGTCTATTTCTTGTTTCAAAAAGCCAGTGCCATTAGTAAAGGGTATTATGCTAGCTGACGTGAAGATTCAGAGCTGTCCTGCTGAAATACTAGGTAACTTCTCTCTTTGCTCAGCTTTCTTTCGGATGTTCTGTTCTCTTGATGTGGTTTACAAAGGCTTGGAAAGCCAGGACCCAGCAAACATATTTGCAGACCCATTCACAGTTTGTTTATTTTTTCCCCTCCTCTGAGATGGAGTGGGTGAAAAGGAACTAAGGACTGATTCATGGCGTTAGAGATGATAAATTCTCTTTGCTGTGCTGAGAATTCGGTCCACAATACAGTCTTGTTTTTTTTGTTGTTGTTCTTTTTCTTGTTGCTTTAGGTATAAGGTTGGGTTGTTTATTTGATGTTCAGTCTCATTTCTCGAACTGTCTTCAATGTCTGCTAGGGGTGGTCCATGAAAGGAAGACATCTTATTTCAAAGGAAGATTCTAGAAGCCTAGGGGTAGGATTCTTGTTGATGACGTCAGGAAACAGTCTCAGTGGCTGTGTCGTGTGCTGGCCTGTGTCGGGCCCACACAGATGCCTGCGTGTGTGTATCCGCTATGCAAGCACGCAAGTGTGTGCTGTTGTACACACACCACAGATAGGAACCCTGGGAAGCCTGCGGGCTTTCTCTTTTTTAAGAATGACAAAGTATAATTTCCCTTCATTTGTGGTAGACATTTATCCCTGGGTAAAATGGTAGGTACATTATGTACAGAAAGTGAGCGTTTCAACGTCTCCTGCGTGAGTCTACTGGCTACTTCAGTGCTGTAGTTAGGATAACCAGTTGGGATTCTCTGGCTTGGGGTTCTCTGGCTTTCTGCTTCAAAGCCAGTCATTTGAAATCTTTTTTTCTATGAAGGTTGGTCTTGCTAACCTTGTCTAAAAGCTCTGGGAAGACTTAAGATCCTAGAAAAATGTGAAGAGGCAACGGAAGGCAATAGTCAGTTTCTAAGTTCAAAACCAGATAGCGTCAGATCACTGCCAGTCAACTGTTGGTTTGGAGAGACCTCACCTTGACTGGAGGTGTCAGCATCTCAATATACTGACTGATCGTGGGGTGAGGTGGTAAAAGACAAGACGTGGAAAACACAGGCAAACTCTTTTTCTTAGAACAGTCTCCATTACTGTATGGTCACTGAGCGTGATCTTTCATGTTAAAAAGAAAGTTAATTTGATAATAAAAATGTGCCGAGAAAGTCAGTTCATTCATTTACCAGAACTGTCCTTTGCTTTGGGTAGTATGTATATGTGTTTATGTATGTTATGTAGTTATGATTTGAATGTATATGGCTTATTAATTAATAGGCTTATCTTTTCCATATTGTGGCTGACTGCCATAAAAGAGCCAATCCTCCCAGAAATACAGCTGAAATCCTCTTAGGAGGAAGTGCTAATAGAGACCATTGGTTATTTTGCCAAATCATATGCCAAGCTTGTTTGGCCTTTTCTATGCCTGAAATCATTCTGTATTCTATTGGGTTGTGTTATTTAGGGAACTTAGCTGTTTGATGTTATGGAATAAAGTTTACTGAAAATATACCAAGCATAACTTAATGTTTTAGCTGGAAGGAATCCTTATATTACCTGCTCCAGTCTCCTTGAACTACAGGCCAGGCGGTGGAAGCCCAGAGAGGTTCAGTGACTGGCTGAAGGTCATACAGCACCAGTCCCTGCATGAGCCGCCATCAGTCAATACCCATCCATTGTTCTTGGTTTTTCCATTCTTTTTTATGAGTGGATGACATTAAAAAATTGTCCTCCTGAATAAATAGTGGTTCTTGAAGAAGCAAACATTTTCTATTGTCTCAGAGGTCTTTCTGTAACATTCTAGGAGAAAAGGTCATTAATCTTAATTTTCATTTCAAAAATTAAACACCAATATGACAGCAGTTTAGGGAGGCAGTTGAGTACCAGTCTAATCATAAAACATACCAGAAACCACTGATCTCTTGAGTGCTTAAGAAACAACTCTGTGAACATTCTGAAAGAACTCAAGATGCTTCTTTGGACATAAGGGATATCAAACAAGAGAATTTTAAGAAGACACATGAGTTCCACTCCATCTTTTCTTTAACTATTATTTTGATTGGCAAGGCAGTAAGATGGTAGCTGTGTGGCTTCCTGTAGTAAATCCATGCCTGTAATCCTTTTGTTCTGATCGTATAGAATCGGTATGAAGGATATGTTGGTGGAATGTGGCCAAAGCTGACTGTGAATGATAGTGCTTTTCTCCATCTGTGTCTCCGACTGCTCCAAAGCGCATGGGAACTTGCCTTCATTCTTCTTTTCCTCGTGTGTCCTTTTTGCACTAAGGGCAGATGGCGCATGTGTGTGTGCAACTTTACTTCTTCAGCCTAAAGCCTACAGAACGCAGGGGTGGAGTTAAAACGCAGTCTTGGATCATGATATCATTTGTATTATCTGCAGAACACATTCCCCTGAGCTCTGGTTTTGTTTCCCTCACCACACTCAAGTCCTCTCTTAACACCCTCTGCCTCCTGACCCCAACAGAAAGCTAAACACATCAGAGAGAAAGTTGCTCCTTGAGGCAAGTGGAGTTGCACCATGTCTGAGGGCTCTTCTGTCCAGAACTGAGTGAGCAACTCTCCACATCTGCCTCTTTGTCCTCCATAAAATAATCTTTGTGGTTAAAGAGACCTCTTATATCTTTACTTCATTTTACCTGTTGGCAAATAGAGAAAAAAAAAAAATTATTAGGTTACAAAATAACAGTCTTGTATTAAGAGCGTTTTTTCCATCTTGAGGGTCACACCATGAAAGGGGTATCAAGTGTTGAGCTGGGTTGTGAACCCACAGCATTTCCCAGCTCCCACCCCCACCCCACGCTTTTAGCACCTGCTCCAGCTCACCGCCGACAGCCGCACTCTGGCCTCGGGAGAGGTCTGCTGTGTTGCTGGAGCCCCGCCGAGGGAGGCCAAGGTCACTCAGTGGCAGTGTGAGCCTTGGCTTCACTCCACGGCCCCAGACCGCACCTTGAACCCGCCAGCCATGCCTGGTGTGTGACCGCGGCCCAGGGCGGGTCCGGCAGTTCCATCCGACATCCGTCTCGGCCCCGAGCACGTGCCCTTCAGCGGCCAGATTCGTGGCGCTGCCGTCACGTGGAACTGTGGACTTTTCAGCCACTACATGCATCCTCTCCATGGCCAGTCCTTTCCCTCAGGGCCGTCATCTTGTCTCTCATTTATGGGCTGGACATAATGAAATTCAGGAGTCATCAGAGGTGTGGGGTGTCCGCGTGGTATGGCAGGGGCAGACTGGGGAACCTAGTATCCCTGGAGCCTCGAGGGAAGTGTGTGGAGGGAGGAGAAATTAGCCAAGAAAACTGCAGCCAGGAGCCTTCCTTTCTCCTTCCAGAGCCACAGGAGGGGAGAGACTTTTTCTGTCCCTAAGCCAGAGCGTGGGGTGTCGCCCTCTGATGCAGGGCCAGCATATGGGGAAAGGAGAGGCTGGGAGGACGCACGTGCCCACTGGAGAAGCTCATCACGGGCAGGCAGTGGTGCAGACCTTGCAGGGGCTTCCAGCCCCCAGGAAGGGGACTGCACCAGAGGCCCCTGTGGTCATCATCCGCCCACCCTCCGTTCTCTGAGCCCCTGGGGGCATGTGCTGGATCACTTTTCCTCTGTGGACAAACAGAACATAGACGTACAGTACCTCTGCCTTTGACATCTTTCATTATTTAGGCAGTTCCTTCTTGATCAGTGCTAGGCTTTCTCTTTCTTTCATTTAGATGTGTTTCCCCATCTCAGGCCAGTCATCTCTCCCAGAGCAACCACATTAAGTTCATTTTGGAAGTGAGGGTGTCCCCTGCCATCCGCAGCTGAAACCCCCTTCAGTGGGTGTGACAACCCGGTCACCTCATCGTCAATTTTGTCCCAAAGTGTTGGTCTCTGGACTTCTTTGTGGTCACCAGATGCATGTGCTATAACTAACCTGCTTCTTTTACTCCCAACTAGCTTCCCCAAGCTCCGGATTCTGAGAACTCCACCGAGGTGTGTGTCACTCACCTGTATTTGCGATCCCAGCAAATACAGGTGCTTGTCAGTGTTGCCGGTCGGGTGTGAACTGTCATGGTGAAGTGTCTGTCTCTTGGGACGGTGCAGGAGGGACATGTCTAGCCTGGCTGGGATCTGATCATTGCTATAATCGGGTGGCCCTTGGTGTAGAAAGTTCTGAGGAACTCAAGCCACAGTGTCCTGCCGGTGAAGGCTCATGACTCTCTGAAGGTTTTTGCACAAAACCCTTCATCTCCACCTTGAAACGTTTGGCCGAGAAACTCTGGACGGTCCAGACCTTTCTGCTGTTACACAAAACAGAACTTTGGGTCCCGCGCAGAGGTGAAGCAGAGTTCAGGTTCAGGGTATCTGTGTTATCGTTTGGGTGACGCTGTTGATGAAGGAGTAGTTTCACAGCAAACTGTCTCTGTTCTTCCTGTCGCTAGCTCAGCTTGCTAAATGCGGGACTAGAATTCATTAAGGCGTCTAAAGTTACCGAGAAGCTTTTTGTGGGAGGCATCCTTCCAAGGATCAAAATTTACTCTCTGAAACTGTTCTAGAATCACAGGAGTCAGAGCTAAAACGTGTGCTCAATCTGAAAGGAGATCTTAGAAATGAAACTGATGATCAAAGAGCTGAGTTCCAGTGGGCATGCTTTGTAATGATCAGTCCTCTAATATTCTAATCAGAGCTCTTCAGCACTGGTAGCCTTGATTAGAATGCTGTGGGCTGGGGCAAAGCGTAGGTCTCTCGTATGTGTTGGGAGTGTGCGCATTGACGTCCTCATGCATGTGCTGAGCAGTAATCCGTGGATGAGTTGTACAAGGACCTGCCTGGTTGCATCTTGCATTACCCCCCCTTTTCGGGTTCATGTAAATGTACATAACATTGAACTTCGTTTTCATAATGTTTGCGAAAAATAATATTAACCAGACATTATTGGTCATGTGACTGCACGTTTCTTACGGTGCTCTGGGGTTGGGGATGGGCCAGTTGTTCAGTAGTAGCCAAGGTCATGAGCACTGGTGTCTGTCTGGGGAAAGCCACACTCAGGCCTGCGCTCCTTCTGTGTCAGTCCTCACTGCGTACGTGCTCTCTGTGTATTTCATTTGTGACCGATCCTGAAGATGAGGGTGTCTTAGTCTCATACTTAAATGGAATTTCTGCCTGCTTAGCAGGAGCTCGAACCGAGTCCACCGCTGAGGCAGCTGGAGGATCATAAAAGGGTACGTAGTCCTGGGAGCTGGGAGTGATGACCGCAGCTCCGCCCTCAGCCATACGCTCTGACGTACACACGGACAGTTTTTGTCGTCGTTGTCATTGTTACAGCATTAATTGGCTCAGAACCAGTCACAGCCTTTTGTATAAATGAAGCTAACTGACGGTTCTACGTGTAATCTACTGCTTCACACACTGCTTCCAGCCAGCCCCCAAATAACAACCCAGTCGCTTGTCACGTCCTCTCTGCTTCTGCTCGGTTAGATTTTTCCTTATGTGTAGCCTTAAAAAAAACCCTTTTTTTGTGAGTAACTGGTGATCATTATGGATAATGTATAGTAAACAAAAAAGTATAATGGTAAAACTGTCCATAATTACACTACCTGGCTATAAAGCTGCTAAAGATTTACTATTTCCTTCTAGCCTCTTTTTTGCACACGTGAGAATATGTGCCAACACACACACATACTTACATTGTCACTGGGGTTCTTTCAAGTGTACAACGTTTGTTCCTGGATTTTGTCATGTATCTGAGTATTTTCTTCCTTGAAAGTTAACAGCTGCCTAAAGGTCCCGCTGATTAACAAGTCTTTTGGAATATTTTCCTTCGAGGGAATGAACAAGTGTGTACACAAGTGGATAGATGCATAAAAGGGGAATTTCTAGGCTAAAGGGTCAATACTGTCTTATAGTGCTAAACCATTTCCCAGAAGGCTACATATACCATCCACATGCTGACTCCTGATTGCGTGTAGTCAATGGAAAATACCAGATATCCTGGTTCTCTGGGTGTCTATCGTGTGCCAGTCACTATGCTAAGACTTTTACACACGTTCACGGTGACCCAGTGACACAGCCTGCAGCCCCACTTCACAGATGAGGAGACTGAAACCCAGCGAGCTTGCGTACCTTAGCCAAGTCATGGGGCTAGGAAGTGAGCAGTTGTGACAAGGGCTGCTGTGAAATTGTGGTCATCAGCATCCTGGAGAACGCTCGCCTGGGCCGCCTTTGCTAAGCTCACGAGCTTTCAGTACCCGCAGAGTCCCATCGCTTCTTGGATCCTTTCCTTTTTCTTGCGATGGTTCTTTCTCAAATGATAACCAAAGATGTGCTTCTAGGAACTTGATAGTCAGCCCTCCCCCCTCCAGCTCGCTGTGCCTCCTGCCATTCACTGATCAGGAGCACCTTGCCTTCCTGCTTTTTCCACCCCTGCCTGTTCCTCAGGAGTTGTCCTGAGTCTTAGCAGTGGCCAGTAAAGGCACATAGCTGTCCCTTTGCCCTAAGTTGGATGTTGCCCCAGGGCAAGAGCCCTGGAATTAGAAACTGGGTCAAGCCTGCTTTTGCCAGGTGCTCACTGTGTGATTTGGGGGACTTTTAACTCAGTTCCTCCTGCTGTAAAATGGGGACAGGAGTCTCCGCCCTTTCCTGCTCTCTGGACTCTTCTCCAGAACCATGCACTTGAGGCACTTAGCAGGGTGGCTGGACTCTGAGAAGGGATGTTAATGACCCCAGTGGTCACCTTGCAGCCTGAGATACGGCTGTGATTTGACAGAAAACAGGAGTAGGAAGAGGAAGGTATTTTTAAATCGAGGCACTGCCCTAGTGCTGACTAAGGTGTGAGAGGCTCACTGCTCCTGTGAGAGGCTGATCTTTCCTGAAGCACCTGACTTTTAAGTGGCTGGAACCTTGGAGCCCAAAGGTCACTTTTCTCCTTTGCGATCTTAACTCTTGGTGCCCTGTTCAATGCTGGGCTGTATATCTCCACACAGTTTATTAGTCACTAGTTTAATGGACAGAATGAAATGCGTTACTTGTGAGGCAGGAACTTGGTTTCTTGCCTCCACATCACTGACCTGCCATTTTCACCATTTTCCCCTGAAACTTCACTGCAAATGAAACTTTGCCTTTCTTTTCTCAGTCTTGGGTAATCATGCGTGTGGAGTTTCTTACCATAACACAAACATCTGATATCTGTTTGCATACTGTAGGTGTAAACTGCTGGGGAAGAAAACTAGTCTTCTTTTAAAAAAAAAAAAAAAGGGGGGGCTGCATGGCCAAATGTGAAAGCCGGAGAAGTGGTGTTGTTTGGGAAGTGACATTTTTTGCTTCTCTACAGTCAGCTCTCTCAACCTGGTACTCTGTGAACAGCTTAGTGCTGTTGAGTAATTTATATTAAGATGATTAGAAATGCTTTTGTCTGTAGATTTTGATTTTTACTAAAGTAAACCACGAGCTCAGAAAAACAGAATTTGCCTTGAACCTAAGTTTTCACTCTAGGATTCACATCACTTTTAATGATGCTTATCCATTTACTGTCTGTCTCCCTTTTTTTTAAGCTAAAATTTTCAGTCTTTATTCTTTCAGAAAAGAAACAATTCTCATCTTGTTCCTTTTTAAAAAAAAAAAAAAAAAGCAAACCCCACATGTTCTCTTTTCCCCCCTTGCCTTAAAATTTATTTACTTTTGGAGAGAAGGTGAGGTACTTATGTGCCAAAAACCTTATAATTAAGGGCGAAGAATTAAAAGTTTGTGGGGTGGAGCATGTATGTGTGTGTGTGTATGTTTCCGTAATGAGCACATTTTATGATATTCTCTTATGGGGAAAAATGTACCATTTGATGCATCGGTTGCTATGGTAACCGCTAGGGTTTGTCTGTGCAAAGAGAGACAAAATGGTAATGTGAGATCCCTTGGTAACTTCAGTTCAGCATCCAGGCTACATAAATGTGAAGTTCCTGTTCCTGAAGTCCACGTGTCCCTGGAAGGCACGTGCTTCCTTCCCTACCTCCTGCCTCCTTGATTGCAGATTCACCTTGATTGCAGACCCTCAAAACCTGGAGAAGCAAAAAATCTGAGCCAGTCCGGTCCTAGGTAGAATCCTAGGGTGAGGGCTCTGGTTGCATCTTCCTTGACAAGTACATGTCTGTCGGCTGGTGACAGTCACTCAGCTGTTGACCATTCAGCCCTGTGATCTTCCAGATTCTTGTTGTGATGGAGACCTGGGCTGTTCTCTGTGGCTGCAGCTCGCTGGTCTCAGCCTTCATTTACCTCTCAGACAGTGTTCTTGTGGTGCCCCAGAGGATCCCATAGAAAACTGGGATGGTTTCCTACCAGCCATCCCTCTTGGGAGAATTCAAAAGTCTGTATCTTCTGAAAGAAACTCGAATAGATGCATCATTGAGTTGACAGAGGGACATGGTATTTAATGTTATATTCTATGTGGAGGTGATCTTGTCATTCCTCCTATTCTTGACCATGCCTTTGACATCTGTGTTTCTTCTGTGAAGTCAGCCTTTTTAAATCACCGCTCTCGATGACTGTTTTGGAGAGTGTTGATATGTTTGTACTGGTGCAAAGTTATGTCCTTATACCAAAATGTGGTTTTCTAAGCCATTAAAGGATATTATACTGAAAATAGTTTATTTTGGAGGTATTTTTAAGGATCACAAATAGCTTCCTCATTGAAAGTTCTCTCGGAATTTTGAATTTACTGATGGTCAAGGTACGAAGTGATTTTCTTATCCTAACGAGAAGAATTCTTCTTTGTTTAACTACAGTGAGATGCATATTTGTGGATAGAATGGAGAGAAGAAAGATGAGATTTTTTTCATTTCTGAACTTTTTCATTGAACAATCAGGCTTGCCTCCCTGCTTCTCTCACTTTTCCTGTTTACCCCATCTCCCCACTTATCCCTGGAGTCTTTGACCAGCAGCGTGAATTTAACCAAGGAGAAAAGCCAGCTGGGTCACCTTGGGACCTCGTATCATTTTGACAGATTGAGCTTTCTGCTTTGTCCTTCTTCCCCAGTCCTGCCTGCTCCAGGGCACCCCTGGCCTCCACCATCCGCAGGACATGCTGCTGCCTCCCATCTTGTCTTGCAAACACCTTCCTCAAAATCTCCAGACTTATTCTTGAAGCTTCTTAACAAATCGCTTTTAAGTTCTCCTGATTCTCAGTATAGTCGCAGGTCTCTTCGATAGAACTCTGGAGTCTATTTCAGAGACCAGCTGCATTGCGATGCATCTTCCCTCTGCTAACTTCTCACTTAACCTCTCTCCGGGATGTGCCAGAGGAACTCCAGGACTTACTACTTTTTCCCTCAGAAACAGTCCAGGGGAATCTGTACAGCCTTTAACTGGTAAAAAGTTCCAGACTGGCGGGGTGGGAGTTAGTGGGGTAGTCCCTCAGCGAGCGAGACTGCCATGGATTAGAGCTGAGGGTGAATCCTGCTGCTTTGCCAGTGTGCAAAGTATTTGGGAATAGATCAGAGTGGTTTCCTTGCTCTGTTTTGGTTGGAATTGTGGAAAGAGTTGTTTTATCCCCTGCCCAGGATTCTTTTAATGTTTATATATTTTTTAAGTTTTTTGTCATGGAAATGTTAAAAAAAAAAATCCCCAAAATACGTGTTTTGAAGAGTTTTGAGAACCCTCATTCATAACTCAGATTCCATGACTATCAGCTCATGCCCACATTTATATCCAACTAGGCCCTTCCTCCCATATTCTTTAAAAGAAAATCTCAAATGTCATTGTCATCCATGCTGCTTGTTTGTTGATTGACATGTCTGATATCTGCCAATAATTTATTTTCTGTTGCATTTGTTTTCTTTACCATTTGGCTCATTGACTATTTCTATAAGAAAGGCTTACTTTCAGCTTATGATTTTATTTATTACTCTGATATCGTAAGAACTTAGAACGGTTGGAAATAAACCCTGTGGTTAGAGTAACATTTTCATATTGCTGTGTGGAAGTTGACCTGTAAATTTTTTAATTTGTCTGAATCCTACTGACTTACCTCAAAGGGATTTTTTTATTTGTTTTGTTTTGTTGTTTTGTTAATCCTAGTTATCCTTCCAGATTCATGTTCTATCCTTATCAGTGTGAGAGAATACTTTCAGATGTTTAATATTTTAGATTGATGCTTTTTTATGATCTGATTTCCTGAGAAAACATTGAAGAAGTTAACTTTAGAAGTTTCCAAGTGCTCTTATTAATAATTTATTTTTTCATGGAGTTGAGACTGAGCCAATTATAACTGGATACCCCTGTCTTTTTTTTTTTAATGTGAGTCGCTCAGTTGTGCATTAAATTCAGAACCTGATTTCATTATCCTGTTTGAATTAAGGGTGAGGCCCTCAGGCAGATTTTGGTCAACCGTTACTATGGAAACATCAGACCTTCGGGAAGAAGAGAGAGCCTCACGAGCTTTGGCAATGGCCCGCTGTCGCCAGGAGGACCCAGCAAGCCTGGGGGAGGAGGTAGGCCCCATGGTGTGCTAATGAGCTGCACGTGTGAACTGAGTGTGCCACTCCAAAGCTGCGTGTTTCTGCTTAGCAGGTTGAGACTCTAACAGATGCATTTGGGTTGCTAGTGTGTTATTTTAGCAACTTGTTTTGTCTTTGGTCTACCATCAAATTGGTATCTAAAAATGTCCCCCTGCAATGTGATATTGGCTAAGGCTTTCCCCCTCTTTCCCATGCATTGAATTTCTTGGGGATACTTGAAGGACTCCGTGAATTTAACTTGATCACACATTTTCTCGTGGTCATTCAGACTCATGTTTCCCCATAAGATGAGGATGCTGTTGGCAGTGAGGAGGGTGGAAGCTATCTTTTATAACACGTGTACCAAGGCAAGGGCTTTCCCAAGCACTTTACCTCCTTCATCTCCTTTTCTCCTATACGTTACCCACTATCCGGCATTGAACAGAGGAAGGGGAGCTTGCTAGTGCCTGGGCAGTAACTTAAGGCAGGTGTGTCTAATCCTAGTGTCGTGCTTTGTGCCTCCCCAAGCCTTAGGGGACTTTACACACACACACCCCTGTATTATTTTTGTTCAGTTGCGAACTCATGTCCGACTCTTTGCAACCCTGTGGACTGCACGCGGCACACCAGGCTTCCCTGTCCCTCACTGTCTCCCAGAGTTTTCTCAAACTCATGTCTGTCAAGTCAGTGATGCCATCCAACCATCTCATCCTCTGTCGCTCCCTTCTCCTCCTGCCCTCGATCTTTCCCAGCATCAGGGTCTTTTCCAGTGAGTCGGCTCTCTTCATCAGGTGCGTCCCTGTATGGGATTGTTTTAAAACACATCCTGAAAGGTGTCCCAAAACATGGTAAGCACAGTGACAGGTAAAAGCTGCAGAAACATTGAATTAACTGTGGGCGATGGCGTTGGTTTTAAGGGGGCTGGTAGCTCCATGCTCGAAGCACAAATGTGAGTTGCATGATTCCTAGTCTGTGGCGATGACTCTTGAGAACGTCTGGTCCTTGCTGGGTTCTGCTCATAGCACAGAAACACTTGGTGCTTAATAAACTAATCCCGGCAACCTCTGGGGAGGAATCTTGGGCTTCTCGCCAGATGAAAATGTGGAGCAGATCTGCTCCCAGAGAACCCCAGAAACAGATCTTAGCTTCTCATCCAGAAGTTCCCAGTGATTGTCGAGCAGCTGTTCCCCCACAATGTCTCAAAGCTATTTGTCTTTAAGAAGGTGTCAGAGAAAAGACGTGACACCCAGTGTCCACCTTGGATGACAGGTGCAATAGATTCTAGGCAGTCAAGGACAAGCAATGTAAAGGAGGTGGCGTTTGAGTTGACCCCTGCAGGGAAGGACTGATGGTTTTCTGTTTTTCATAAACTGACTGCCCCATTTCTCCATGTCCATTAATATTTCAATTTTTGCAAATAATAATGTGAAGTTCTCAAGCTTTCTAAATCCAGTTGGAATCTGCTCCGCTAAGTGGCACAGGCCATCTCTTCCTAAGTATATTCATCTGAAGCTCAATGAAGTGAACTTTTTTTGGTTCATTCCCCTATCCCCAGCTCTTGACTCCATGCCAAGCTCTGAGTCAATAGTGAATGAATGAATGAGTGAACAGATGAAAATTATGTGAAAGGATGAGTTTGGGGCCAGGGCGGGTTTCTTAAAAAGAGGGCTAAAGTGATCAGTATAGGCTATGCTTCTTAAGAGTGCTTAAGTTCAGTTTGTCTCTTAAAATTGGATTGGTTCTTAATTCTGGCCCAGGTCATTGTATTTTGATGTAAGGGAGAGTCTTGGCTGGATGGCTTTAGGTCTTTTGCTCAAAATGTATTACCCTTCCTTCATCCAATCTGTCTGCATTCAAGTTCCATCTCCATTACTTACCAGCTGCGCTGGGTGTTGTTGTACAAGTGACTTCATCTTGGTGCTAATAATGAGTACCTGCATTGTGGGTTTGTTAAAAACGTCCAGAGAGATAGTATCATTAAATCGTTGAGTGCATGAAATGTTGGTATGCAGTAAGTATGCAATAAATGTTAGCTGCTCTGAGTGAGGTTGATAAGGGCAGTGTTGCGTCTTTTCCAGGGGGAGGTTCTGGATCCAGCCCCATGAGCAGGGGTGAGATGAGCCTGGCCGAGGTTCAGTGCCACCTTGACAAGGAGGGGGCCTCCAACTTGGTCATCGACCTCATAATGAACGCATCCAGTGACCGAGTGTTCCATGAAAGCATCCTTCTGGCCATCGCCCTGCTGGAAGGAGGCAACACCACCATACAGGTAGGAGGCAGCCTGGCTGCCGGGGAGCATCCCTGGAGGCTCCCTTCCAGGAGCCAGAGATGGGTGGCGCTGAGACTGGTGGACAAGAGAGCTCCTTCTTAGGGCACAAACTTCTGTTGTTCTGAATAAGCGAATTCTGTTGCTCCCTTGCTATGGTCCTTCAGTCATTATTCAGACTTGCTTCTAATACATGGGTTACATTCCAAAGGGGCTAAAATGCTGAGGATGTGCAAAGAAAATTGGCCTGGGATTTGGTGCATCATGGGTAATCCATAAATGTGTGCTCAATGAATGATTGAATGCATTATATTTAGTTTGTAATCAAAGATCGTAGAGGGTCCCATCACCAGATGACCAGAAGGAGCCTGAACTACATGTGCTAATCAGACTTATTATATCCATGAATCTTGCAGCTCTTGCTAACTGTGTATTTATCTTGTAAATGGAAAGCTCCATAAAACTGAACCAATTTGAACTAATACGTGCAAAGAGGGGAAAGCCAGGCTCGGTTCGTCAGACATAAGTGGATGGCTTTTTGTTGGCTGATGATGATACATATTTTAAAATAATAATGAGTAGAATTCTTAGACAAAGTCCTTAAAGAAGCAATTTTAATAATATATTCAGAATTTTCATATAGACATGGCAGTGAAGATGATTCTTTTAAATATTTTAAAATATTTGTAATACTCCCTGCTTCATACATTCTTCGTTCTTTGTTGGCTCTGAATAAGGGTTTACTTAGCTCTGTGTGTGTGTGTTTGTACATACATACACAGACACACATATTTTGGTAATAGCTTTTGATTGAGATATAATGTGTATATCCAGAAAATTCCCCCTTATGTATATATTTGACTCGGCCTTATACTTTTGGTCTCAAATTTAAATCCAGAATCTGGATTAATGAAGTTTTGGTCCTTTGTGCAAATGTATCAAGCGCTTTTCTTCTCGTGGGCCTGAGAAAGGGTGCCTGGGTCTCAGCCCAGCGCCCTGTGCCCGCACGGCGGCTGTGGCCGCCCCATCTCCTCACCCTCCAGCCCCACCTTGCCCAGCACACACTTGGGAAGTTCATTATGCGTGCTGCCCTCGGTTGAGGTTTGTACCGTGGCAGAGTCCGCTGCATGGGCACCTGTGACCTATGGGGTTGCCGTTTGATTCTGTCCCACGCGAGTCTGGCACCTCCGAGCGGCTCCTGCTGTCTGGGTGCTTGTGCTGGCGTGGGAGCAGGGCTGGAACACTCCCGGTCTCTGAACCATGTCATTCCCAGGGACTGGAGCAGTCCAACTAGACATTTACTGAGCACTTGCTGTATGCACGGAGCTCCTCTAGCGACTCCCAGGCCACGGTTTCCAGACACTGGGGCCAGTCAGTCTCTGAGGATTTTCTCCAGCACAGGCAAGTGTGGAAACGAGGGCAGCGTGGTCAGTTTCATAAATCAAATGTATGAGTTTGAAGGACCATCTGACCAGTTTATTCTGAGGTTATATCCTGTCCAATTTATTTTAAGCTCTGGTGTCTTTTCTTGGTTGAAGTGGTGTTGATAGTGGTGGTTTTTCTCTACTGGCTACATCAGAAGTTGGAAACCCTAGGTTATTCCATCCTCTCCTAAAAAACGAAAAAAAAAAAACAAAAACAAACCTGTACTAATTTACTAATCCTGGAAGCTCAGTCTTCAAGCAGTTGAAATCTTGCAAGGGTATAAGACTTAGTATCCTTGCACATAGGAAGAATGGCGTGCAGTGCCATCCAGGAGGTGGGAAGGATACTACAGACCCCCCAGAAAGAAGTAGCTACAGCTGTGTAAGGGGTTGGTGAAAGGCTTTTGGATGACCTGGGCTCTGTTGGACGGGTGTGGGTCTGAAAGTTGGAAATTGTGCCAGGAGCTGGGGTGTGGGGGGCTGGGTCACATGCAAGGCAAGGAGGCCCAGTGGTGCATGCGCGATCAGTGCACTCACGGGACAAGGAGGAGACAGGGCTGGGGATATATTGGGGGCAGGCAGCCCCTCAAGAGGCCTCAGAGCTGTAACAGAGAACTACAGATCTGACAGATAAATTGAGCGAAGCAGAGTCTAGAAGGAATCCAGTAATTTAAAAGAAGCACAGTCCAATAATTTAAAAGTTAATCAGAAGTTATTTGGAGAGAGCTAATGAAAGCCTGAATTCAAAATGAATGTGTGGTAGACTTGGTCATATCGCAAGAGAGGATATGTTTTAGGAGGTGCATAAGGGGATATTTCGGGGTGTTAGAGATGTTCTCCGGTGTGGTTTACCTGTGCTGGTTATGTGGGTATAAGTCTATTCTAACAGAACTGGTATGCTTTCTAGAGCAAAGTTCTACCTCAGTAGAAAAGAAAAAAATGGGGAGAAAAAGTACCCGCAGCCTGGTGAGGACAGGATGTCATGAATGGAGACTCTGCACCTTCCCGCCTCACACCTGGCACCTTGGACTCATGTATAGCTAATGCCTGTTGGCCGACATGTCGCTGAGGGGATGCTAGAAGTGAGAAGATCAGAGGGTCTCTGTCCCCATTGTCTCTGGAGGTTTTTTACTGAGTCTAGATGACAAGACACCAACAAGGAAGGAATAAGGAAGCCTGGGGAGGGCTCGAGGGGGCTGAGCCTGGCTGGCATGGCAAAGTCTTGAGTTACTGGCGAACTGCTGTGTTTTTGACAGTGTACCCCTGATGGTGACGGCAAGGCTCACAGAAGCTGTTTCTCCTTCAAGTTCTTTATCTTGTAAAGTAATTATGAATATTAGTTTCATGTTTTCACACATTCATTACTCATATGCTCAGGCTCCAGATGAAATGCCACGGTGGAGTTCCAGGACCAGCCTTTGAGGGAGTTGGGCCGCTGTCTCTTGGAGAAGCCGCCAGTGTGCTCATGGGCGGGTGGGCCTGGATTGGGTTGCCTGCGAGCCCCCCGCCAGGAGGCGGGGCACAGTGCTCAGCATACGCTGGTTCTCCCCTGATCCCATCTCCCTCTCCTTCTGCAGTCTCAGGGGTTGCTGGGAAAATCTCGCTTCCTGCCTCATCAGAAATCTGGGGCTCCGGGAAAATTGATTCTAGCCTGGAACTGACTTGTGAGACCCCCCTGTGAGCCCCGAGCTTCTCTTTCTCTGGAGAGAATAATCTGGAATTCAGATTGTCCGGGGCCAGCTGAGGACAGACACCCTGAAGCCCCCGGGGGTAGTGATTTCAGTTCCGTCTTGCTTTGGAGAAGCTGGTTCAGAGTAGTCAGTGAGCAGCTGGGAAGTTTGTGTGAGGGGGGCGCAGGCTGCAGCGGTGACTGTTAATGATTGCTGAGGCTGTCAGCCATGACCGGCAGGCGGCTTCCAGCTGGAGCTCACTGCCCCACGGCTCTTCCTGTCCACTACGCTGGTGTCGGGCTGTGGTCAGGTGGGCTCCCCTGGATGCATGCTTCTCAGTGACAGGTGGTGGACAAGGCAGTCACAGGGGGGTGTGCAGGGCTGTCCAAGAAGACGGCTGCAGAAGAGCTCTTACCTTGACCAGCGTCTCTTCCCAGGATGTGAAGCAAGCTTCACATGGAGAAGGGGAGGGAGACCCACTTTCCGAAAGTCTAGTTCGTGTGGGGTTAGGACGGTCATCCTGGGGCTTGTGTCCTCTGTCTGTCAAGCATGAGACACATATGCAGGTGGACTCCTGGCTTCCTTACTGCTTTGGATCAGGATTTTTTTTTTTTTTTAAAGCAATTTAGATATTTTCTTAAAATCCAGCAATGATGACTGGCTGGCTCCATTTCTGAACTCTTTTCTTCCCTGACTTGTGAAAATAATGATTTAAAGTATGGTGATTGGACCAACCGTGGTATGTCCTTGCAACAGATTCCTACTCAGCAATAAAAGGGAATGAACTGTTGATAAATGGGATTACATGGGTATACCTCAAAGGCCTTGTGCTAAGTGAAAGAAGGCAGTGTCAGAGGTGGTGCCCTGGATGGTTCTGTGTACATGATATTCTCAAAGGACAAGGCTGTGGTGCAGGAGAATAGGGCAGTGCTTGCCAGCAAAGGGCGGAGCGGAGACTGACTTTAAGGGAACAGCTCAAAGGAACTTTCTGGTGATGCCACTGTTGTGTGTCCTGCTTTGGACACACGGATCTATACATGTTTGAAAATGTGTAGAACTGCACACCAAAAAAGTCAGCGTGATTGTTAAAAAACAAATGAAGTAAAAACCATAATGCTGACAGTGACCAATATTTATTAAGGGTTTCCTGTGGACCATGAACTATGCTTAAGTGTTTTCTCGTCTACCATCCCATTTAATCCTCACAATCTCCCTAGGAGGTAGGTGCCTGATTATCTCTCTATTTTTTAGATGAGGAAACTAAAGGCCTGGAGGGTTAAAAACTTGCCCCTCAGACAAGCAGTAAGTAGCAGAGCCAAGACTGGCATCAAGTCACTTTTAGGGCCTGCACTTGGAATGCTTGGTACTGCCATGTTTTACTGGTTCAAACCAGCCATGAGACCAGCCCAGCTCCACAGAGAAGGAAAAAGGGTTGCACCTCTTGCTGTGAGTTGACCACATGCACCAAGAGAGGGAGTTGTGGAGGGCCACCTTGGGCTACTGGCCCCCAACACCCCTGCTGTCATCAGTTGACCACCTACCATGGGCCAGTCTAGCCCCTGAGTTGGATACTGCAGCTACAGAAGAGAGAGGCACCATTGTCTCTGCAGTGGAGGAGCTCAGTTCTCCCTAGAAGTTCGGTCCCATTTCTGCAGAAGTGTCGACTCCTGACCTTCCCCTTTTGATGGTGTATGAAATTCACCCTTGTACTGAGGATGGGTCACGGGGGACCAGAGTTCTTCAGAAGCTCTAAACGTCATTGTCCAGACCTCAGTGAATTCAGTTTATAGTAATTCAAAACTAAGGACCTAGCTGCCTGCTGGGAACCCTGCCAGGGAGAATTTGCTCTCCTGTTCTGAAACCTTGTAATCATCATTTAAGCCCTGAAATGCCCCAAAGCTGAATAGAGGGTAGTTCCTGGCCTGGCACAATGGGCTCCGAGTCTTCCAACAGCTTCTGTCCCTGCCCTGGCTCCCCTGGTGGTAATAATGTCTGAAGATAACGTCTCCGAAACTTCTACCTGGGTGCCATCAGAGTGGCTCAAGCTTCACAGCAAACCGTCTGCTCACAGGCAGCGGTGCCCTGCCCTGGGGTTCTCCAGGGATGGGTGACACTGGGGAGCCCTGGGATCAAGCTTCTCTTTAAGAGAAACTTCTTCTGCCTTCCGGCCCTCACTCGTGCACCTTGCTTCCTGCCAGCCCCCAGAAGAAATCCTTCCTGCTTGGTGTTTTGTAAGCGAGTGGGAAACTATGAAATAAGCATTTGCTTATGAATTAATTTTTGGCACACGCGGGACTCAGCAAGTCTCATGGCGCCCGCATATCCGTCCTTCGAGTCCCTGCCAGTGTCTGTGCTCCTTCCTCCTGAGATGTTCCCACCAGCACGCGGAGGGTGCTCCCCCACTTCCTCTTCCCTGAGGGAGGGCGGTGGCTGGCCTCACCTGGGGTGCAGGAGGAGGAATCTTTGCGCACACCCAGTGTTTGGGTTTCTTTTTTTTAAGCACATGCAGGTGTTCTGGGATCTATGTGCTAACATGATCATAGAAAACCCCAAAGCAAATAAACAGGACAGATCAAAAAAAAATGTTGTTTTTTTTTTGCTTAATTGCTTCCGGTTGCAGAAGCACAGTGAGTTGTATGTATCAAATGGCTG
This sequence comes from Budorcas taxicolor, assembly GCF_023091745.1. Lineage (NCBI taxonomy): Eukaryota > Metazoa > Chordata > Mammalia > Artiodactyla > Bovidae > Budorcas > Budorcas taxicolor. Next base: position 38,943,833 of record NC_068910.1, read on the forward strand.
CCCACGGCTCTTCCTATGCCAAGTCTAGCCTACAGACACGCCCAAAAAGGATTTTCTTTTCCGCACGTATGCAGCCTGAGTTGGAAAATGTGAGAAGCGCTGTCGGGAACCTGGCTGTGGGTTCAGCTGAGAGAGCTCCCTCGTCCAGTGGCCTTTCTGTCACCACACACTGATTTATTTTTTATTTTTTTATTTTTTGAAGTTGGCTTAAGACGTCATCCTAGGAGCCAGTTTAAGATAGGAAATCTCCCATTGCCTCCAGAAGAAGTCACCGCAAGAAGGCACTGGCGGGGGCGGTGGAGCACGTGATCTGGAGGCCCGCCCTGACCCCAGCGAGTGGAGAGGAGGGTGGGGAGGGCCGTTTCCTTAGCCTTTGCAGGAGATGGAGGGCCAGCTGGTAGGGAAGATCAGCCTCAGTTTGACAGAGCACCACCCCAGGAGGAGGAGGAGGAGGAGATTGGTGTGCGAGCGAGAGTTACGTAAAAGGGTGTTGTATTTGGCAGGGGAGTGAGAAATGAGTCACTGGTGAGCGGTGTTTTCTGACCTCGGGTTTTATCCACGTGGGAGGAGTGCTTGGCCAGCAGTGGAGTCGGGAGACTGCTGTCTCCCCGGCCTGAGGAGGCGGGTGTGAGAGCTGTTGCCATGACAATAAGAGGAAGGCAGGTGGCTCAGTCCCCTCTGCCCTTCGGCTGAAGCCACGCAAGGTCTGGATGGTGAGCCTTCCCAGCCTGGTTCAGGGAGAGGCTGCAGGCATTGCCAGTCGGCCATGCTTTGAGAGTGGGTGGTTGTGAGGTCAGGAAATTGGAGGGACGTCGCCCAGAAGGGCAGTCAGAGAAGGGAGCTTGGCCTCCGTGGTGGAAACACCTGAGCCAGAGTCCCAGCCCTACTCTCGCCAATGGGGTGACTTTCTCAGGATGCTCAGAAACTCAGTTCTCTCATCTGGGAGTTAGAAGAACTGAGTCCTTTCCTTACACAATTGTTGAGACGACTTAACGGTCACATAGGGCTAAGAGTGTGCATCCCAGTTGAGTTGCAGGAATAGGACTGCCCAGCGCTGGTTTGGTGGAGGAAGGCCAGTCTACCCCGTCTCATCACCTCCCTCTGCAGGGCTCAGGGCAAAGTCCTAGACCTCCCCTCCCAGCTCCTGCACAGGAAGGAGGACAGGATCCATCCCCACCTCACAGGGCTTCTGCGACGGTTGGAGAGGGTGATTCACTGAAAGTGCCTCAGTCAGGGCCCAGGCCATAGAAGGACCTCAAAAGGAGGTGGTGATTATTTATATGAATGCAGTGTTTATTATTTAAAATGCGCTTTGTTTTGTTCAGTTTGTTTTCTATCAGAAACCCAACTTCTGTCTAGTGGTTGATGATCCAGTGGCCCTGGGAGAGTGTGCTGTTTTATGTTTTTCTCCCATACAGCTCACTTAAGTCCCTCTCACCGTGTCTGTGTTTGAGATGATTTCAGAGATCCAGGAGGGTGGGAGGCTTCTTTGCCTTGGCTACTAGTTTCTTGCTCTGGGTGAAATAGAAAGCCAGTCCAGTTACCTGCACCCTGACCTGGGACTTTTTTTCCTTCTCTGTTTTATTATCGTTACTACTTTTTGGTCCTGATCATCCTTGGACATGGGCCCTTCCTCTACATTCCCGTGAAACTGACGTGTCACTGAACGAGAGTCTTTGGGGATTATTGGTTTAGATACATGTTTTGAGGTGAAGACTCAGGATCCACAAATAGTTCCCATTGCTGGGAATATAAGACTTGAATGAACACTCCCCCTCCTGCCCAGCTGTCCAAGTGATGGGGACTGGATGCCATAGGGACCTCCAGGGCAAGACATTGCTGCACAGAGCATCAGCGTGCGCCTTTTCCCTTGGGTTGGAACAGCTCCGTTCAAGGGTAGGATATGCATGCTGGCTTGTGCTGGTGGAGGAACTAGAGACCCAGTGTTATTTTCCTTCTTTCCTGAGTAGCAGAGCCAGCAGTGTAGGCAGAAGTGGACAGTTCCACACAGCTGTTCACCTGGCCTTCCCTAAGGGAGGGGACTGCAATTGACGGGGAGTGGGGAGAGATCTTTGGACAGGCTTCCCTGGTGGCGCTAGTGGTAAAGAACCCACCTGCCAGTACAGGAGACAAGAGACCCAGGTTCGATCCCTGGGTAGGGAAGATCCCCTGGAGAAGGGCATGGCAACCCACTCCAGTATTCTTGCTTTGGAGAATCCCATGGACAGAGGAGCCTGGCAGGCTACAGTCCACGGGATTGTACAGACTCAGACACGACTAAAGTGACGCAGCACACATGCACGCATTTTGGATGCCAAGTGTTAATCTCCTCCTTTCCTACAAAATCCACAAGCCAGTATTAGTTTCTAAGAGGAGATGTCTTCAGGAGACCCTTTGGGTTTTCCACGGTCTCCAAAATTTGACTAAGAAGAAAAAAATGTCAGAAAAATTGAAAATGGTTGTCCCATCATTGTCTCCTGTTAAATCCGTGATAAGTCTCAACTGTCCTTCCTTCTTTCTCTTCCTTCAGCTCTAGCAAGAGGTTCTTCCTAACTTTCCCTAGCGCCTTCCAAGGATGGAGTTCCTCTTACAAACTTCTAAGCCCACACCAGTTTCTGCTCTGCTGGCTCATGATGCCTTAGTCCCGGGCTTGGCAAACTATGGTCGCCGGGTCGAATCCAGCCGGGTGCCTGCTTTTGTAAATAGTTTTACCGGAGCTCAGCCAGCCCTCCAGTAACCTTTAGGGTCGTGTCTGGCCACTCTCCTGCTGCCAGAGCAGAGCTGAGGAGTTGCGCCAGAGACAGGATGGCAGCAAATCCTAGCATATTTACCATTTGGCCTTTTACAGAAAGCCTCTGCCAACCCTTGTGTTTTTTTCATCTTTGCTGACTAGATAGGAAGCCGCCTAAGAAAAAGAACCATGTCCTGTTTTGTTTGTTTGGTTTTTTTTTTTTTGGCTGTCCTGGGTCTTCGTTGCTGTGCCCAGGGTTTTTCTAGTTGAAGGGAACAGGGGCTACTCTCTACTTGGCAGTGTGCAGCCTTCTCACTGTGGCGGCTTCTCTTGGTTGCAGAGCACAGGATTTAGGGTGAGCGGACTTCAGTCCTTGCGCTGCATGGGCTTAGTTGCTCTGAGGCATGTGGGATCTTCCCAGACTAGGGATCAAACCCGTGTCTCCTGCCTTGGCAAGTGGATTCTTTGACACTGGAGTAACAGGGAAACCCAAGAACCATGTCTTAACTGTTTTGTTCTAGGTTCTTCACTCCTTGGTAGAGCAGTGGTTTGCAGTAAATATTAGCCAGGTGATTAATATCCTAAGTACCCAGAGAATTTGGCCATTTACTCAACTAATAAATGGAAATTCAGGGAAAGAGAGGCCTCTCCTTTTTCTTGCCTGTTTTAATCAGTGGGGAATCCCCCATTCCCTTCCTTACCGCTAAAGGCATCTATTCTCTCCATCATCCTGCTTACCACCTTTCAATGTAGATGTGCAGGACAGGCTCGGGCAGCTCCTTCCCCAGTGGTATGTGTGTGGCTCAGGAGTCCTGAGTTTTCATCTGAAAGCCCTCTCTGACCATCCACCCCAGGGCCCCACATTTCACGTCAGTCACTCCCTGGTGGCCTGATGCTGTGCAGTTTCTGTGTCTCCTGCAGAGGTTTTCCTTGTGGTGAGCACAGGGACTCCTTGAGACACCTACGGTTAACCCTAAAATATGTGAGATGCCGGCACCCAGTCTACAGCCTCTTTGTCATCTTTTTTCCTTCAAGTTCCCTGGATGACCTCCTCCATCTCTGTGGCTCCCAGCTACCGTCTGTGCCAACAGCTCCAGGCCCCACCTCCCTGCCCGTCTCTAGATTTCAGCGCACACCCCTGCTGGGCATCTCCACATCTGCTAGTTCTCAGTTCATGTAACCCAAAGCCCGTCCGTCCCTCTGGTCCTCCACCCGCTGCCTTCTTGTGTCCTGTGTCGAGGTCAGCGGACTCCCCACTGCCACCCTGCAATCACTCACCCGAGCTGGAAACAGTGACATAATCCGTCTCCTCCCTCCTGATTTCCATCAGGAACTCACTCCGCGCCCACTCTGCCTCCCAGTGTTCTCACAGTCGGGACTTCGTTAGGACTTGTCACAAGCCAGTCGACACCCGAAGGTACGCGCGACACGCCCCAAGTGGCCCAGCCAGAGCCGGGGGAGCTGGGGTTGGAATCAAAACGCTCCAGCTTCAGAGCTAGACATCCTACACCCCCTGCTGGCTCAGGGCCATCTGAGTTCTGAGCCTGAGATGCGCTCTTCACAGCCTCCGTGCTTCAGGACATTTCTGCCTGCCACACTGCAGTCAGCCACGCCTGGACCACCTGGTTCCCTGCCACGGAGGATGGAATCCACGGGCTGCTGGGGTGATCCGCCGGAGCCTGAGTGCCCGGCCCCCTCTGGTTCTCACGTTCACCTCCGAGCTCATTGTCCCGCGGCACACCTGCTGATTTGCCAGCCCTGGGCCTGTACTGAGATGCCTGTGCTCCGTGTGGGACGTGCCCAGTTCCCCTCTGCCTGGCATGCTCCCCGGGCCCTGTTTGAACTGCCTCCTGGTCTGGAAGCATCTTAATCTCCTGAGGCAGAGGCAGTGGTCTCTTTGTGTGGGCAGTTCATTTACTTAGCAGTCAGCACACTTGACATGGAGGCTCGTTGTGAGACAGCAGGAGGCAGAGATCAAGTCAGCCTTCACCCCCAAGTTCCCCAGGGAAGTCTCTGCATGTGTCGGCCGAAAGGAATTTGAACTGCCCATAATGAATAAATGCAGAGAACCCTGCTCTCTAGGCTTATTCTGGGGGTTATATGAGAAAATATATGGGGGAAAAAAAGAGAAAATATACGGAAAGCCCTCAGCTCAGAATGCTGCCTAATACACACTCCTTGCTCACGGTTATTTTTTTAGTTATCTGTCTTCCCTCTCCTCCCCTCCCCTCCCCTCAAGAGTGGTAATTTCTCCCAAGATCAGACTTTGGTCTTACTCTGCAGCACTTGGACCATGGTCAGAGCTCTGTGAATGTTCCCTGAGTGAATCAAAAGCCTGGCCTCTATGTGGCCACCATGTTAATGTTCGTTTACGTGTTCTTTCCTGAATATCAACGTGAGGATGTGAAATGTGAAGATGTGTTGTTGGCAGTTATCACCATTTTAGAGAAACACCTTCTTTAAATATGGGAGGCAGTGAAGTTTATTTGAACCCAAAGAAAACACATAATGTCAGTGTGGAGAACTCTCCTTGTGAGAACAGACACTTGTTGGGTCTTTCCTTTCTTGTAATAACTATAGATGGTGGTAATCATCTGTGTGTGTGTATGCGCACACATTCAGTTGTGTCCGGCTCTGTGACCCCACGGACTGTAGCCCACCAAGCTCCTCTGTCCATGGGGATCCTCCAGGCAAGAATACTGGAGTGAATAGCCATGCCCTCCTTCAGGGGATCTTCCCAATCCAGGGATCGAACCCATGTCTCTTACGTCTACCTGCATTAGCAGAAGGGTTATTTATTACTGAGCCACCTGGGAACCCCGATGGTGATCATAATGGATGCTAAAGTCTGAGCACTCACGTGCCAGGAGCGAGGCTCGATGCTCTCTATGCATGGTCATGGGTGGGCAGGTCCTGCCTCCATCCGTTTTTGCTCGGTGGGAGATAAGAGGATCCGAGACGTCAGGGTACTTGCTTAGGGTCACAGTGCTCGCTGGTATCTGGGTCAGGCTTTGTTTTCTGCCAGAGCCTGAGTTCTCAGCCCCTCTGCAGGGCTGCCTCCTGTATGAGAAGCCTCCAGCAGCCTCCCTGGCATGGCCCCTCCCTGGAGACCAGGGAGATGGGCCAAGGCCCGCCCCCAGCAGACCCTGCTTCTGTTTTCGGGCACATTAGAATTGTGGCTCCTCTTTGTTCTTCTTTTTGCTAGTGTACTCATTTTGGAGGGCAGTTTGCCTTCCAGAGAAGCCCCAAGATGGCTTGTGTGTCTTTGGTTTGGTTGTATCACCAGCCTGTGAATGACAGAGGAGAGAACCATGAAGGACTTGACTTTCAGGCTGGGCATCTCATTTGCCAAATAAAAATTACACACATCATACATGCTGTTTCCCCTCTGGTGGCCGCCGGGGTCTCAGGTCTCTGCCAGTTAATGGGAAGGAAAGTCTCTTGCATAACTTCCTCTCTCTGGAGACAGAGGGCAGCTCATTTAACGGGGCTCCTAAGAAGAGGTAGATCATGGTACTACAGTTTGGGGGTTTTGCTTGCCTCTCAAGGAGCATGTGTAGTTTGGTGTAAGGTGAGGCTTATTAGAATTCTTGCCCATTTTGCATGCCCTGGATCCTCCCCCTATTTGAGTCCTGGGTAGGTTGAAGGATATTTATGTTTTTGCAGAGGGAAAAGGAAGTGATTGGTTGCCTCCATTCAAGTGCCTTCTAGGGCAGGCACAGTGCGTGGTGCCTCTGTGTACTTGATCTGGGCTGGGCAGGGGGGTAGCCCTAATTACAGATAGGGAAAACTGAGTCCCGAAAGATTCAGGGGGTCTTCCCCACAGTCACCTAGTTAGCAGAGCTGAGACGTGGTACCCAGGTATGTCTCTCTCAAAAACCTCTTAACTTTCTACCACACTGGATAGCCTTGCAGTTGCATGGGTCCAACACCAGGGAGCTAACAAGGACCCCACAGCCACGGTGGTGTTTTTCTTATTTATTTATCGTGGTGGTGTTTTGCATCTTCCAGAGTAGCATCTGCCTTGTCATTGATGGAGGCAAGGTAGGCAGCGCTGGTTATTTGGTCAGAGAAGCAAGTGGTCACTGCTTGGTTATGCAGTGATTTCTCAAAGTCGACTTAAGAGCCACACAGTGAAAGTACATTAGGCCTTGTAACAACGTCTGAACTCTTCTGTAGTTTCTGCCTGTGTCCTTTCTCTGGTCAGAGGGGAACTTGCCTCTCACATAGTAGAGGTTCTGGCTCAGCTGCGTTTCTGTGAGTTTTCTGAAATCTATGTTGGGGAAGCAGAGGGGCAGGAGAGTGAAGCCCGGTTGCGCTGCACATGGCTGTTGCAAACCCCTCTACTATTTCCAATTAGCGGATGCATGTGTGAGTTGTATGCTTGTCTTCTATTTACAAGAGGAAATATCCTATTTAATTTTATTTTCACACTGAGAGCCCAAGTGTTAAGAGAACATAGTGTTCTAACACTCCCTCAGTTATCAGCTGCAGAGCGGAGGTTGTATATTGTCACATACAGTTTTCCGAGTGTATTTCTACATTTGTTACCTGGCAACCTTGCCACGTCGGGACAGGAAGATGTATGGCTTCCTACCAGATCCACGCTGTTTATATTGCAGAAGGTAGGTGGTGTCTTCCTCACGGGAATATAGAAGAGGAGAAGGCTCAGCTCACAGGGCTCAGTTGAAAGGCTCGGGCTCATGGGGCGGAGATGTTTCTGTGGCTGACCCAAGAGCAGGGCTCCAGTGGGAGGATGGCTCTTATCCTGCTTGGAGCGATGACTTAACTGTGTCCTTGACCACTTCTCAGTTTTGATGAGAAAGGCAATTCCCAATATTGGAATGACAGACACGATATCCCCTTTCGAGCTGCTTCAGGGTCTTCTGTTGAGCAGATCAATGGCATGGAAAGCAGTGTGGCCTGGGATTTGCATGCTGAGTGGGACCTCAGGGCATCATAGCATCCCACCCCTCACCTATGCCCTGTGTCATTAACCTGCATCCCCAAAAGATACTTGTATTCAAAACCCTTGCAGCCAGGTTTGAAAGTCCTCTGGGTTGAAGCTGCGCATTCCAAGACTCAGGAAATGCTTGCTGAGACCAAGGACAGTGAATTCTCCTGCACCTGTAACATTGCTTGAGAAATGCTTCAGAGGGAAAAGTTCCCATGGTAACAGTTTTTGAAAGAGTCTTGTGGCCTCCATAGGTTAGACAAGATAGCAGAATGGTGGGACCCGGCAGCATAGCCCATCTGCACACACTCCTTTAAGTCTCCCTCCTGGTGATGCCAGAGCCAGAGTCTGTCTGCAAGGCTCACAGCACTCACCGGGTTGAGTGGATCCCAGGGCTTCCCACCGGTGTTTCCCTCTGCACTTCTGCCCTCTGTTGGCCTCCCTAATGAGGAGGGCTTTGCAGTCCACTTGACTCTTACTGTCTTGCCTGTTGAGAAAGAAGACGACAGCTGAGTCCTCCTGGAAGTATTTAGAAACCATTGGTTAGCTTTATTATTTCTTTTGGCTGTGCCCTGCAGCACATGGATCTTAGTTACCCTCCTAGGGGTCAAACTTATGCCCTGGGCATTGTAAGTTCAGAGTCTTAATCATTGGACCACAAGGAAGTCCCCATCAGTTAGCTCTCAGTATATGTATTTTGAGTGTTCCAACCTTGTTTAGAAAACTCAAGCTGTTTATTTGGTTTCACATGGTTCTTTGCTCTTGGGTGTTAATGTCATTCCTAGTATCATCAGGAAATGGCCTGAGAGGAAGCCACAAGATTCCTTACAGTTTTATCCTATAGCAAGTGGATTTTTTTTTTTAATACCTGGGGAGGACTTGATCCCTGAGGGTTCTGAACTTGGACAATCATCCTGAGTGTCCTTAACGTGGAAATCTATATCCTACTGTTTAAACTTTAAGATGATCCCTAACTGGCTTAAAGTCCTCAACCCACAGCGGAGGAAAACGTTGCAGAAAAAAAAAAAAAGAAAAACAAGGTCATGCTGCATTTTTTTGGTAAGCACAGGAATCAACATAGAGATGTTATGTAACTTCTATTTATATCCTCCTTGCTCACTATCTGCAGGCAGACAAGAGTCGCTGAGAAGGGATTTAATGAGCTCTCTGGGTTTGCTCACCTTCCTGAGCTGGTAGGAACCAGCTTGTTCTCAAGTGCGTCAGCAAAGAATCTGCCTGTGGGTGGGCGGCCGGGGTAGGTGGACAGACTTGTTGCCATGGTGTTCTTTAATTCCCCTGTCTCTCAGCCATCTCACTCCCCCCTTCCCTGACTCCTTCCTCTCCCTCTTTTTCTTTTCTTTCTGTCCCCTCCCCCCTACCCGTCTATAAGCTTGCTTGTTTCTCACACCTAACTCAGGATTCTTGGAGCTGTCCCCAGAAAGAATATTTTCCTTTTCCCCTAAGCATTCGCCATTGTGTGGCTCTTAAGACATCGGAAAGGTTTTGTCTAAGGTGTCTTTCCCCCACCCTCACCTATTTCTCTTCCTAGGATATATTTTTTTAAATTACCAGCCCCCCCTTCATTGTAGGCACCTATCCTAGGAGTCTTCAAGCTCAAACAGAAAGGAGCTTTCTTGTAGCTATCGGGTTGCCCATGAACTCGGTGGATTCCGTTGCCAGTTGCCCCAGAGAAGGAGGGCGGTTGGCATTTCCATCATCCCCCTTTGTGCTCTTGGCCTGGGTAGGGTGAAGTCTCCTGTCTCATCTAGCACATTATTAAATGGAACCGCGTGAAAACAAGAGAATGTGTTTGTCCCATGGTTGATAATTCTTGGAGCTCGGGCAACATCTGTTACCTGAGGGTTGCGATTACTCAGCCTGCCTTTAAGAAATGAAGAAGTGGCTGCTCCATCCAGTTCTCAGCAGGGAAGCAGAACTGGCCTTCTTAGAAGCCCCAGGGGTGCCCACCTGCACCCAGCTGCTCTGATGGCTTTGCCTGTGGGTCACATTCTCACCGGAACCTAGGTATTTAAAAGATGTGCTTTCGGGAGGTTATAATGAAATTGTTCTTAGGAAAGAATAAGTAGTTCCCATGAGGACAGGCTTAAACAAACAAATTAAAAAAAAAAAAGAAACTGAAAAGCCAAAACCCACCCCTGCCTTGCCCAAGAGTTGTGCAATCCTTAATAGCAGTAGCCTGTTTGAATAATCAAAGGCGAGCTGACTTCCCCTTAGTAACTTCTGTTAGAGACATCTGCATAAAATATCCCCGGATTCCAGACAAAGAAGGTAACTTTTTTTTTCCCCTCTGAGTAACTGGAGGGACTTTCCCTTTGGAAGACTTCCAGCAGAGCTAACTTCATGGTTGAGAATATTTTCTCATTAGAAACTAGGACTCCAGTGGCTAGAGTCCTGACATGGAGGCATTACAGACACGTCACACACAAGCCCGGACCCAGAGCCTCTGAGAACAACCTCCATGACATCCGTAGCTGGCTGCGACCCTTGGGCACGACCCTACTGCTCCCTGAGTGATCTGTGCCCACATGCGCTTCCTGCGTCCTCTGAGTTCCTTTGTGAAAGTGTCAGAGCCTCCCTGATGGCTCTCCCAGTTTCCTTTGTCTGGGTTTTACACTTGTCATCAAGATGTCCCAGATGCCGAAGTGGGGAGAGTTCTGTAAACCATCTGACGTCTTCAAGCCACTTGTTTCCTTTTGAATCCAGGACTTAACAAATTTTTTTGTTTTTTAATTGCTGTTGGAGGAAGCTGGTGCTTCAGTTGCCCTCACCATACGGTGTTTGAGAAATGTGTTTTCATTAGCCCGCCTTGCAACACAAGCCTGCAGACTGTTCAGCCCTGGGCTCGTAGCTGTGAAGTCAGGGGCGGGAGCCAGGTTATGAGATGGCAGGTCCACAAAGGATTGTCCTTCCGACCCCACAGTTAATAATGCAAGTGTCAGCGGGGCAGAGCAGTTAACAGTTAACTAGATGGATTAGGGTCAGCAGCAGCCCGAGCCCATCACAGAGGCCTGGGCACAAACCTGATAAGCCTCTCAGAGGCTGGAACGCCACATCAGCCTCCTTCCGCTGGTCTTTGGCATTCGGCGTTTTCCCCGCGTGGCAGGACTTTGAGCTTTCACGGACAGGGACCTTCTGGTTATTGAGTTAAACTTCAGCTGCCGTAGCTGCACAGCTCAACTCGATTTCAGTCTCTCGGGACTGCCCCTCCCTCGGAACTCTTGGGCGTTCACTAAGATAGCAGGTCTTGATGGAGGATGAAGTGGCTGTGAGACCGTCCAGACAGAGGTTACGTGGGGCCTGCCCTCAAGGAGGTTCCAGTCTAGCAGGGGAGAAGGATTGTAAGGCCGTTAACAATGAAATATGTGAATTGAGAAACTTGCAAAGAGGGAAGCGGCCAGGATGCAGAGCATCACAGGAAAGCCATTTAGGGTGGTCAGGGGAGGTTTCTGTAGGGAGTTGCATTGATGCCCAGACCTAGCGGTCGAGAAGAGACCTAGGGGTGTGAGGAGCAGAGGGCAGAAATGTTCAGACAGACGGGTTGGCATGGGCTTGGCATACTGCAGGAACTGAAGGAGTCCAGTGTCATTGGAGCATATGCTGGGGAGGGAGTGGGGGTGCGCGCAGGGCAGGAGACCTCTGCTTGACCCAGGAACCGCACTTGTCATCGGGTGAGCAGCTCGATCGGGTGGTCTCAGCGGCCCCCGCCAAGCCTTGTCAGTGCTTCTAAAGGCTCCAAGTTGGCTTAGCTGTGACCTGCTTGGATACATGTCAGTGATGCCAGAGCCATGATCTGTGAAGCAGCACTTAGCGCAGATGAGCGCTGGGTATTCTTGTCCCGCCATCCCCATCCATCTGGCCCTCTGTACATTTAACTCGTGGATCCCAAGGATGTTCTCTGCTGCCATACGGAAGCTCCCTGATGGGCTAGTCCGCAGTGAAATGGGCCTGCAGGTTTGGGAGGAAGGGAAGCCCTGGAGCGTATGCTTCGGGGTTGTCACCGGAGAGGTCATTGGATGGAGCGGAGGACAGCAGGTGACGATTGGCCCTCCATCAGGAATGCGCATGCTTGGCTGGATGTTTTGCTATTTGCCAGCCATCATCCTTGCCTCCGGTGGGCCAGGTGTATTTACTTCTTTTTGGATTTTATGGTCCGGTGGGTGTGTCACAGTTGGGTTTCTTTAGAGCAGGGAAGGGAACGTGTCTGGTTAGAATACCTACCAGGTGCAGGCCCTGTGCTGGGCTTCCACCATGGTACCTCCTAACTCCCTCCTTCCGGCCTCTCGGTGGCACTTCCCCTTCTCCTTCCTTGGTTACAGATGAGGAAACGGAGGCTGCAGGTTAATAAATGCCATGTCCACACCCGCCCAGTTCCTCCACCAGCCTCATCCATCTGTTTGGACCTGAGTGTACAGGGCATGAAGTCCTTTGTCTGAGTCCCTGCTGCTCTCCATACAAACACAGAGAATGAGTGTGCAAAAGATGCTTCTTGACATCAACGTAAGGCTCAAGTTGGACACCCTGGGGGAACCTTGGTGCTTTTAGGGCAGGAATAGTCAGTCAGTGTTGATGCATTGGCCCGCAGATACCCAGGATGGAAGTCAGACCAGAGAGCGAAGGTCCTACTCTGTGACCTGTATGTCAGTTCTTTCTTTTCTTAATTGGAGTACAATTGCTTTACAGTGTTGTGTTCATTTCTGATGTACAGTGATGCGAATCAGCCATATATATGTATACACACGTATATCCCCTCTGTCTTAGACCTCCCTCCCAACACCTCACCGTCCCATCCTTCTACGTCATCACAGAGCACCAAGCTGAGCTCCACGTGCTGTGCAGTAGCTTGCCACTGGGTTCTTCCTTGCTAACACAGATGGAACCCCCAGCTGAAGTAGGAAGGCACAGTAGCTGAATGGCCACCAGGCTCTGGGCGGGGGGCCCACCTGAGCCCTCCTTGGCTGATGCCCAGGGCGTGTTTCTTGGTGACAGAGTCTCTCCAGGACCTCTTGCATCATTCTTTTCGGGTCTCACAGTACACATTGGAGGCTCGCTGAGAAGGCCTCCGTCCCCCAGTCACAGACCCCACGGTAAGGCTGTAGGCAAGCTGGCACAGGACCCGAGGATGTCACCTGAACCCCCACAGGGCCCTTCGGTTGAATCATAGAGTCACCCCTGGAGGGGACCCTGGCCCCAGACACACACTGGAGATGGATTTTCTTCATCTCTAGTTGAGTAGAGATGCATGGAACGAGATTCTAGAACGTCTCTGAGTGCTTCCACAAGAGTCCTTCCTGGGGTCTCACCAGACTCTTGTTTGCTTCAGTGGCTTCCTTTTGTATAAGCCACACATTGACTTGAAGAGTAACCAAAACACTTGCCTTGCTCTGGAAGATTCCCAAGGAGGTCCCTGCCACAGTGTCCTGTCACTTCAGGCAGCTTGGGGTTGCATCTGTCTCCTATCCTGCTGTTGTTTGTTGTCATCGTGGTTTTTCTCTGGAGGCTCTTTTCTCCCCCTTGTCTTTTGCTGGAAGATACAGACAGCTGTACCAGCGCACTCCACAAAAGAAGCCAGCCTCCAGCTTCTGTCAGCAGGTTGGAGAATGGAACACAGAGAAAATCTGGAGTCCTCTTACTGCTTGTCCCTGGGACTTCTAGGATGAAGGCTGTCCTGCCTCCTTGGCATCTCTGCGATTTTACTCTTCACTGTTGCTAGAGATGTTACTGCTGACAGTTTACCTACACATGCAGGGGCTTGGTAAGATAATATCTTCAAAATCTTGTTTAGGAAGTGCAGTTTGTTGGTGGAGGGGACATGGAGGAATATGTGAGGTGCAGTCACCAGGGGATGAGGGACCAGACCGCTTAGCAGGTCGGGCAGATTCCCCGGCCAGTGCCTTTCCATGGGCCCTGGAGGACAGGCAAGGAGAGATGTTAAGCTCATAGGTTTCAAAAGAAAAGTGGTTTCTAAGGAAAAAGGTTGGACTTTGTTGCTTGCTAAAACCATTCACCTTGAAAACATGATGAAGATCCAGTGCTTTGGTCTTCGCTTTGGAGCCCAGGCCCTTCCCTGAAGCCCAGTGGCCAGATTCATTTGAGTGAGGCCCTCCCTGTCCTCCAACCCCTCTCTTAGACCTTGAACATCAGCCATGAGCAGAAGATGGCCTCTGTCCAGCCTTGGCAGGTCAGAGGAGTTGAAACATGCTGTTTATCTCTGAGTTATCAAGAGACGGCTCTACAGTTTGGATGAGGGAGCAACTTTTTTCAGAAAAATGAAGTGTGGATGTTTTTCCAACCCATACTTAGTTCACTTCTTCGCTTCCTTCTTTACTGTTTTAAAGTTTATATTATTCCTGAATTCATGAACGCTGACAACATCCTCAGAGATGCTGGTGAGCTGAAACTTGTAGATGTTTACTGGTTTAAACCCATCAAACCTTGCTAAAAAACATCCACCTTAGAGTGAGTAGTCATTTATACCAGGGGTACATTTGATTCTTAATGTCCACTTCACTCATTGTTAGATTCTTTGCAAACGTCATACTCTTCCTGAAGTGTCAAGCATAGTTGAAAATACTAGAAACACCGTTCGTGTTGAAAGACTTGGGCCTTTCCGGGGGGGTAGGGGGCGGTGTTTGACACCAAGTTTGTATTCTGCATTTGGGTGTACTAAACTTGGGGAAGTGGAAGCTAAAACATTTATCTCTATGCCTAACAGAAGCTGAGTGGCTTCTAGAACTAGTGAGATTCCAGCTGGATTTTTATTTTTTCACTTCCTTCATTGTGATGGTTATTGGGAAATGCTCTTCAGTGTGTTTTTGCTGTTATTCTGCAGGCCGTCTTGACCTACCAGTCCCAGCTGGGATTGTTTATCTTTGGATGTTTTGGGGACACTAGACTTTGGTCATCACATAACACCCAGCACATGAGTCAGTCCACCTGTCTTACCTGCTAACTTCTCTCCTTGGAAAGTGGTATTGATAGATTCTATGCCGCATACTGGAACAGTTTACCATAGTAATCAAACTGTGTTTAGCGTTATGTTTCATAACTGCAACCTCGATGGACCCCAGCCACGTGACACACACAAGGCAGGTGGTAAGTCGTGCTTTTCAGATAAGAAATCCAGGGCACAAATGCAGGTAAGCAAATTGCCCAAATTCACCTGGCTGGTTATCAGGGAGCACTGGCTAAAATTTAGGTTTCCAGACTTGCAGTTCTCTGGGCTCCTCTGCCTGAAGCATATGTGTTTTATCACCTAGTTCCTGGTGCATGATCTGTGGGTTTTGATTGTTGTCAACGGTTTCTAAGAAAAGGATTCAAGACCTAGAGTGATGACAACAGTTAGGTGAAGAGTCTATAACGCCCAGCCCTGGCAAAGCTTCATCTAGCAGAAGGGGCTCGTTTCGGAGCCCATCTTCACAAGTGCATCAGGCCTCGCAGGAAACACAGGCATTCACACGTGTTCCTACCACGGCTATTCTTTACTGTGAAAGGAGTCTGTGTCTGTGCAGCTGAGAGACTTAGGTAGGTGGGGAAATAGATTATAAAAAGCCAAAAGGTGTTTGGAGTTTGACACACTCCTGCTCAGGGTAGAGGTGCTGAACGAAGCAGGGGAGCTGAGAGCATGGGCTGAGGCATCAGACCAATGGGGCTTTGAGTCCTGGGCACCACCACCACTTCCCAGCTGTAGGACTTGGCAAGTTATTTAGCCTCTTTGAGCCTCAGTTTCCTCATCTGTAAAGTGGGGAGAGTGATAACCCCTACCTCCTGGGGTAGTTGTAAGGGTTAAATGAGATACTGTGTCCGAAGCACTTAGGCAGTGCCAGGCAAACCATAAGCCTTAAGTTACCACTCACTGTAATTTACAAATCAGGATCCTCAGGAAATGATGAAATCTCAGATAACCATGGGGCTTGGAGGAGAACCCCACAAGGTAAACAGACCCCAGGGCCAAGACTGAGGTGCGCATGTGCTAGAAGCACATGGAAGAGAGAAATCCAGGGAGGAATTTCCAGCATCCCTGGGAAGCGCAGGGATTCAGCACTGTTCAGCAGGTCACATTTTTCTAATTTTTGCCCTTAGCCTGAGAACTTAATTCATTCTGCAGCAGATAAATGAGCACCCAGAGTGAAAGTCATGGGCTGTGTCAATCAGGGAAATGGCCCAGGCAGTCAGATAGAAAGCTTGTTCTCTGGAACCTCGGAAAGCTCAGTGGGAGAGTTTCTGGACGGTGAATGACTGCAGGGTGAAATGCTTTCTTTTGGGGAAGGAGTCTTAAGCTGTCCCAGGAGCACGGGGACTGCTCCCTCGACCCTCCCCCAGGCTGGGCCTAAATCACATCCACCTCTGCTTCCTGCCGCTTTCCCTTCCTTTATCTGAGATGCTCATAAAGGGCTCCTCCCGTGTCCCTGAGAACTTCACAGGTGGCTCAGTGGTAAAGAATCTGCCTGTCAATACAGGAGATGGGTTCAGTCCTTGGGTTGGCAAGATCCTCTGGAGGAGGAAATGGCAACTCACTCCAGTATTCTTCCCTGGAGGAGTCTGGCAGGCTACAGTCCACGGGGTCCCAAAGAGTCAGACACAGCTGAGCACATACACATGTCCCCCAAATGCATGCTGGCTGGCTCTGGGTTCCAGGGTACGAAGACTGTCTCCCCCGCCTACCCCCACCCCACCCCAAGTCTCTGAACTCTGGGGGAGATGACTTTTCAGTAAGGTGCTCAGTCACTCACCTTCCCTGGTGTGTGTCCAGCACCTGGGGAAGGCCCGTGTCTCCCGTCTTCCCCCCAGACCCCATCCTGCACAATGTGACCGGGCCATGACCTCCAGCATCTCAAGAAAGGCATGCCCCCACCCTCTCCTGCACACTTCCGGCCTATTGTCTAGCAGAGCTGCCAGTCCTCCGCTGGTCCCTAACTTTGGGTGGCTTCTGGTTTCAGAAACTGGGAGGGCTTGTCATAAATCACACTCTGTTTCTTTGCAAGAACTTGGCCAGGCATAGTAGGTAGCTGCCAGGCTCATTAAGAGATGTCTTACTATTTTCAAGAGTGATCTGAAAGGGCGGTTTCCTTATTATTTTCAGCTTAAGAGCTCATTACTGAGTCCCGTACAGCTCGGGCAGCCCGAGGAGGGCAAACTGTGTCCACTTGACATTTATCCCAGAGTGGGAATGAAACTCAGGTCAGGTTTCATTCACCCACCCCCAATCCTGGTCAACGGGACTGACTTGAACTCAGGAGGCCTGGTTCTCTGTGTTCATTTTCTGCTCTGGGCCTCAGTTTCCTCCTCTGTAAAAGATGCAGGGCTGGACTAAATGGGTAGTTTCCAAACAGTGTTCTGTGGAACCCTGGAGCTGCAAGGAGAATTCCAGTGGTGAGAGGGGGTCCTCCCCACTCTGTCTCAGGCTGAGCAGTTGTGCCTGTATCTCTCTAATACCTGGTCCTTACCCCAGTGTTAGGGGAGAGAGGAGGAGCGAGTTTCCTTGGTGGGAAAAGCATCTGGAAGTGGCTGACATAGGGTGCTTCCAACTTTAACATTCTCTGATCTGTGGTTTCTTTTTTGTGGTGGTGGTTTTTAAACCTGGCTTACAATGGCCACACCTAGATCCCTCCCCTCCTCTGTCCTCCAGAATTCCCATGTAGGTGGTCACTTTCTCACCTGGTCCAACCCTCAAGCCCCTCCAAACATGTACCCGTTGTCTGTGATGTTGGCACTGGTGCTGGGTCTACCCCCAAACCAGTCTTTGCTTTTTGGGAGTTTCCTGCCGACCCCTGGGGTGGTGTTCTGTGTGATCATTAAGAAGATAGGTAGTGGAGATAGCCTTGAGCACAGGGGCAGGGAGCCAGCGAGGCTCTGCCACCTGTCAGCTGACCTCTCCCGACCCCAGCTCTCCTGCCTCTAAAGTGGTTATGAATGATGGATTTATGAATGATGGTATCTGTCTTGACAATCTCCTAAGACGCTGATAAGACAGCTTATGTGAAAAAGGCTTTGGAATCTACTGTGACTTGGAGATAAGCAGGTGGTGGTGAAGAGAGATGGCCTGCGAGGGTGTCAGACTCAGATCCCTCTGCTGGGGAAGGTAGCCTCTGAGGGTGGCCCCTTGACCATTTTACAAGGGGAAAATGGTCCAAGAGTGGATTACCTTGACCAAGTTCTCTAGCCTTCTGGAAGCAAAGCAGTTGCTTTTTCCGTCTCTCTTTTCATTGTGATATGACTTACATACGATCATACGTATAGATTTTAAGTGTAGAGTTTGATCAGATCTGACAAATACCATCAGATTTGGTCATATTTGTTTTGTGTGGCTGCTCTAACAAATTACTAAAAATAACAAATTACTAAAATCTTACTAAATTGCTAAAATCACTAAATCTTACAAATTACTAAAATTACTTACAATAAGTTACTGAGAATAATAAATTACCAAAATCTTAATAGCTTTGGACAGCCAGAAATTTTATCTCACAAGTTCGGCATGAGTCTTAACCAGACTAAATCCAGATTCAGCAGGGGAGGGGGCCGGGGGAGGGAATTTGTTTTCCTGCCTTTCCAAGTTTCTAGAAGCCCCCCGCAGTCTTCAAATTTCAAAACCAGCCATGCTGAGTGGAGTCCTTCTCATACTGCATCCCTCCACCCTCCTCCTCTACATTGTTTTTTTCTTTTTTGGCTGCACCACGTGGCTTATGGCATCTTAGTTCTCCAACCAGGGATCAAACCCATGCCTGCTGCATTGGGAAGTGCAGAGTCTTTAACCACTGGACCACCAAAGAAGTCGTACCCCTCCTCTTCTACTTTTAAGCACCCTGGTGATGACATAAGCCCTTTGACTAATCCAGAATCACCTCCCAGTTTTAAGATCAACTGACTAAGAACCTTAATTCCATCTACAACTTCCTTCCCCTTTGCCATGTAAGCTGGCATATTTATGATACCCACAGATGAGAGTCTGGACGTCTTTGCAGGGCTGGGGGCCACTCTTCTATCTGCCTCACCTGTGCAGCCTCCATCCCAATCGAGACATTGTCTTCACTCCGGAAACTTCTCGTTTCCTTTTTGGTCACTTCTCACTCACCACCCACCCCCCTGCCCAGAGGCAGCCAGTTTTGCTGTTACTGACGACTCATGCACTACACTAGTTTTATCTGGAAGTGAAGTGAAGTCGCTCAGTCGTGTCCAACTCTTTGCGACTCCATGGACTGGAGCCTACCATGCTCCTCTGTCCATGGGATTTTCCAGGCAAGAGTACTGGAGTGGGGTGCCATTTAAGGGTTACCTCAGCCCTGCTGGGTGGAGTGCAGTGAGGTTTGGAGAAGTGAAACAGTCTCTCCGTGACTCTTGGTTCTAGGTTTGGGGAACAGTGGGGGAGGGGAGAGCAATTCATTGAAACACATTCGAGGAGGGCGGTGGGCAGGTAGCCATGAAGAGCCTGAAGGGGTTGGGAGCCAGTCCCTGCCTGCTCTGGTCCAAGGTCCCACCTGCTTCTGGAAAAATGGTCCAGAGGAGGGCGCCCCCTTCCCCTCCCAGGCCCTGTGAGGCCCTTGAGACAGAAGGAGGTGGAAGGAGCAGGTCTGTGAATGGTGTACAGGAGCTGAGCTCACCGCTTCTGGGTCACACCAGACACAGCCTACCCCAGGGAGGCGAGGGGTGAAGGTCTTAGCTCTTCTGCATGCCGTGGTTTTCACTTCTCCTGTACAAGGTCCTCTCCTTCCAGCATGTCGCTGAGCTTCCCACTCAAGAGACCTGAAAGTTCTCTGCTGTCC
Source organism: Budorcas taxicolor (assembly GCF_023091745.1). Lineage (NCBI taxonomy): Eukaryota > Metazoa > Chordata > Mammalia > Artiodactyla > Bovidae > Budorcas > Budorcas taxicolor. Next base: position 38,963,298 of record NC_068910.1, read on the forward strand.
TCCCCTTGCTGCTCTGCCGCCCCCGGGGCCCCGGCGTTCTGGGAAGATGCTGTTTGTCACAGAGCCAGCATCTCAGGGGTGCTCCCCACAGGAGGCACGTTATCTCAAAGACCCAAGAACGTCTCCTGATATCCGAAAGGAGTAATAGTAACAGCTTGTTCATCAGAGCAGGCTGGTGGGGGGTGTTAGGTGACAGGCACAGAGATTCACCCATGCTCCCAGCACCTCGTCAGGTCAGCCATCGGGAGTGTCACTGTGATTAGCTCGTTGGATCTTCATAACCATTCATGAAGGGCACACCCTGTTATGATGCCGATTTGGTAGGTGAGAAGATTTGCGTTTCAGAGATGTCGTCACTTTCTAAGCTGACACCAGCTCGTGAGTGATGGAGCCGAGGCCTGCTCTCTCTAACTCTGGAGGTCGTTCTCACCACTGAGCCCCTCAGGTGATGGCTTTGCTGTGGCTTTTTCTTGTGATAGTTGGTTAACGGTGGTGCAGAACCAACTCATTCTGTGGGCACTGTGCTAAGCGCTTGGTGTGCACCTCAGCAGCCTTTCCGTGTGGGTTCAGAGAGGTTGGGTACCTTGCTCAGGGTCCCAGAGCTGGTGGGTAAGGGACCCCAGCCTCAAACCCAGGAGGTCCAGCTGGAAAGCCTGCTCTACTAACCCTCTGTTAAGATATGTTTCCTTCCTTTGAGGCACTGGTGTGACCTCTCTCCTCTCAGTTCTTGCTGCAAGGCATGATGGGGTTTGCCTGTCTTTTCAGTTTTTTGATGTCCAGTGGCCAGGAATCAGCTGGGTCTCCTTTCACATCTTCTAGCACCATCCTTGTTTAATATCACTTTTCCGTGCTTACTTGTGTCACCGTACTCCACTGTCCACTTTACCATTTCACTGACCACATTTTGTTTACAAAGCAGCATCAAATCCTTGAGGGACTGCGGACTGTTGTAAATAACGCAAAATAAATACACTGGCCATTGCAGAAACATACAGAAGCGTGTAATCCTCCGTACCTTGCCCTTCTCTCATTTCACCAGAGGCCTCCTTGCCCTGACCCTGAGCCAGTGACATCTGGCTGGATGTGAAGCACTGTGTTTGTAGCAGGTATTGGGTATGCACTGTTACACTTACAGATGACAGACGGTGGGGCTTTGGCTATTCACTGATGCATTTGTTTTCCTGCATGACCAGATTGCCCACAGATGTTTTTTAAGTTGCCTTCATACCATGGGAAGACAATTGGGGCAGCAACTGAACTTCATTGCCCCAAGCAGCCACCTTCCCGCAGAGTCTCCCCGTGACCCCTGTGGCTGAGATGTTGTGTGATGTCTCTGGGAGGAAAATGTCATCCCTGTGTTTGGGTGGCTGTTGGTTGAGGTCTTAGTCCCCCGCACATCTCCTTTTGTTTGTCTGCAGACACATCGGCTCTCAAAGAAGTGAACAAGTAGAACTTGCTTTTTCATGAGTAAACAATTTTCCAGAGTGAACGTATGTTTTCCTTACGAAGTTTCATGGGGCACATACTCCTTTTTGTTCATTGTTGTTTCTCCTCTAACAGGCATAATGCCCAACTCATGACAGGTGTGCAGTAAATAGTGGGTGGCGGATGGAAGGATGGATGAATGGATGGAATACTGGTTGGATGGATGGGCAAAAGAGAAACTTAAAAGAAAATAAAGTAGAGGGCCATGAAGGGCTTCCCTGGTAGCTCAGCTGGTAAAGAATCCATCTGCAAAGCGAAAGACCCCAGTTCGATTCCTGGGTGGGAGTGATCCCCTGGAGAAGGGATAGGCTATCCACTCCAGTATTCATGGGCTTCCCTGGTGGCTCAGTTGGAAAGAATCCACCTGCAATGTGGAAGACCTGGGTTCGATCCCTGGGTTGGGAAGATTCCCTGGAGGAGGGCATGGCAACCCACTCCAGTATTCTTGCCTGGAGAATCCCCATGGACAGAGAAGCCTGGTGGGTTACAGTCCATGGGGTCACAAAGAGTCAGACACGACTAAGCAATTAAGCACACATGGGCGCATACACACACACACACACACACACACACACGCGCGCGCGGCAGTGGAGCACGTGAAAGCCTGGAGCTTGGCTCAAAGAGTGGGAGTGATAGAGGGTGACGCTCAGAATGATAAGGCCAAGCAGGAGGCAGGCAGGGAGTTGGAAACTGGCATTTGGGAGTGGCTGAAGGGAAAATGGTAAGACCAGGGAGCACAGGTAGGAGGGCTGTATCCTGTGTTGTTCACAAGAAACAGCCCAAGGTGAAGAACAGGGAAGGGAGAGGAAAGGGCAGGAGTGAGCAGAGCTCTGTGGGCAAGTGGCGCGGACGTCTGTCAGTGTAGCATGCGGACCAGTGGCTGGAAGAGGGGCCACAGTGGCTGCAGCTGCGTGTCGGCAGATGGACACGCAGTGGCTTTCGGGGCGGGGGGCGGCGGGCTGCTCAGTCAGGCTCAGGGTGTGCAGGGGTGAGAAGTGGAGGAGTCGAGGGGCTTTGTGAGGCTGGTAAGAGTTTGGTTCTTTCTGGGATTGCAAGCTTAGGGTTACCTTCTGTAGGGAAGTGCCATCTCTCCAAATTGGGGAGGAAGTGAAATTGGCAGAAAGCTCCAACCCGGAGAAGCAAATACATTGTTTGGAGCTTTGTTTTATTCCTCTGGAAATTGACCGTATTGTATTTTTATGTAAATAATCCACAACAGCGTGGTATTTGCAAAGGGGTGAAAAGAGAATGCTCGTAAACGAAGTTGAGACACCATATTGTGTTTTCACATCAACAATGTATACTATTGCTTGCAGTGGGTCCAAAAAAACAAGTGCGTATCCAAGAGGCGAACTACCTGTTAACTGTAAGCTTGTTCATCTCTACCTGCCCTTTAAGACCTCATTTGAAAACCACCTTTTCTATGGAGATCTTGGGATCACTCCAGACCTATGTCATCCTTGCCAGCTCTGAACGTCTATAATATAATTGTCTTTGTAGCTTCTGGAGCACTTTTTACACATTTCAGCATTCCTTACAGGCATGTCATCATAATCTGGTGTGGAGCCCTAGAGGGGCGGGTCGCATATCTTCCTTATCTGTATATATTCACAGGGGTTTGCAAAGAGGAGGGTTCATAGATGTCCTTAAACACGACTGGCCGTGCAACAATTACGAAAAATACATTCTGCTTTCATTGTTACTGGAGTTGATATCTGTGTGTGTTGGGAGTTGTGCTTAGTTAGCTAAAATCTGCCCACCACCCCCTAGCAGGCTTTCCAGGCCAGTATGACTTCTTCAGCCAAGACGTGACAGTTTGCTCTCAAAGCTCCTTGTAGACAAATTCAGGCTGTCGAATCGAGTGAATGACGGTGCAAGAAACAGTGTTGAACCTTGGTCCAAACTGAGATGGGTTTTCAGGTTTTGTGTCTGGCTCTGATCCTCGTGAGGTTTTGGTGTCCTGAGTGGGATTCAGTAACTGGTGTGTCACAGTGTTGAAAAAAAACCATGGTTTTCCCCTGGCAGCACTCCTTTTTCTGCCGGTTGACAGAAGACAAGAAGTCAGAGAAGTTCTTCAAGGTTTTCTATGACCGAATGAAGGTGGCCCAGCAGGAAATCAAGGCAACAGTGACCGTGAACACCAGTGACTTGGGAAATAAAAAGAAGGATGACGAGGTGGACAGGGATGCCCCGTCACGGAAAAAAGGTGAACACTCCCCTGCTTGCTGCTCTGGGCTCAGCTGGATTGTGAACATGGGAGGACCGCTGGTTTTGCTTTAATTTTTACAGGACTTCTAGACTTCCAGATGGATTCTAACTGGGACTTTCAAAATAATAAAACCAGTCTGATTGTGATAAAACTCTTCCTACGTAACCTGGAAGAGTGGCTCAGTGGTAAAAGAATCTGCCTGCAATGCAGGAGTCTCAGTTTTGATCCCTGTGTCGGGAAGATCCCCTGGAGGAGGGCATGGCAACCCACTCCAGTATTCTTGCCTGGGAAATCCCATGGACAGAAGAGCCTTGCAGGCTACAGTCCATAGGGCTGCAAAGAGTCGGACGTGACTTAGTGACTAAACAACAGCAACAACATGTAACCTGAACTGCATTCCTGCTGCTTGGGAAACTCCTAATGTTTAATAAACTAATACTTTCTTGGTCAAACTCAGGGTTTTATTGGCAGGAAATCCACTGATAATCTCTTCCTGTAATTTTCATTTAATGTCCAAGAAAGTTGAGGAAGATACACACTTTAAAACAAAGGCATTGTCTGTTGCTGCTGCTGCTGCTAAGTCGCTTCAGTCGTGTCTGACTCTGTGCGACCCCAGAGACAGCAGCCTACTAGGCTCCCCCGTCCCTGGGATTCTCCAGGCAAGAACACTGGAGTGGGTTGCCATTTCCTTTTCCAATGCATGAAAGTGAAAAGTGAAAGTGAAGTCGCTCAGTCGTGTCTGACTCCTAGCGACCCCATGGACTGCAGCCCACCAGGCTTCTCCGTCCGTGGGATTCTCCAGGCAAGAGTACTGGAGTGGGGTGCCATTGCCTTCTCCTAAGGCATTGTCTGATCCTCCCTTATTCTCTAAAATATTCGAAAGTTCATGAAGCGTTTTATCCATTGCCGTCCTTGGAGAGAAGTAGTACTGGGGAGTGGGTAGACTCAGAAGTGCTAGAGTCAGATGGCCTTGAGCAGATCTGAGCCTTATTTAAGTTTAGAGCTGGGTTTCTCGGCCACAGCACGTGGCACATCTGGACAGTCCATTGCTGTCAGGGCTGTCCTGTGCGTTGCGGGCTGGGTACCAGCATATGTGGCCTCAGCCCAGTAGATGCCACTGCGTATATGCTAAGTCGCTTCCGTCATGTCCAACTCTTTGTGACTCCATGGACTATAGCTCGCCAGGCACCTCTGTCCATGAGATTCTCCAGGCAAGAATCCTGGAGTGGGTTGCCATGCCCTCCTCCACGGGATCTTCCTGACCCAGAGATCGAACCGGCATCTCTTAGGTCTCCTGCTTTGGCAGGTGGGTTCTTTACCACTAGCACCACCTGGGAGGCCTGTAGGTACCAGTAGCCCATCTCCAACTTGAAATCTCTCCAGATATTTCCTGTCATCCTCTGGGTGGAAATGGGGTCAAAATCATCCCTAGTTGGTAACCACTGGTGTAGAATGGGGATAAACAGAAGAAAAAGAAGGAAGGCTTACATTTACTGAGTACTTCCTACAAACCAGGCACTGTTCAAAGTCCTTTACACGTGTTGCTTCCTTTAGAACTCAAGTCAACACTGTAAAATAAATTATTTTACATCCATTTTACAGACCAGGAAACTGAGGCATCAGAATGGTAATTAACTTGTTAAGAACATGGAACTAGTAAGTATACGAGTCAGGATCTGAACCCAGGCAGTCTGGCAACAGAGTCTAATGCCCCTAACTCTGGTGCCTGGTTACCTTACAGGGTTAGTGTGAGAATTCAGCGAGGTAATTAATACACATCAAGTGCTTGATCACGGTGCCCTGGGGCTCTGTAAAGGGCTCCATCAATTGTCATACAGTAACAGTAATTACCATTTGCTTAGCTTATGTTGACCCTCTCCGGAACCCTCTCAGAGAAGGACTTCAGTGATGTTCTCCCCATTTTACAGATGAGGAAGCTGAGACCCAGAGTCATAGGTGTGTGAAGCTGGCAGAATCTCTACTACTTTTCCTCTAAATGAGAGCAAGCTGAGGTGACGCCTTAGAGCCACGAGTGAGGTGGCAGATCCCGACTCAGTTTTAATTCTAAGGGCTGAGAGAAGATGGTGGCATCTTGGAGCGTTTTGCCAACCCTGAGGGGCTCTCTAGTGATCGCAGAACTTAGGTCTCTCTGAACATCGTCTCTGGCGTGGTGAATAGCGTTCCCGAGGATTCGGCAGCATTGATCATCTCACGTTTGCGTTCTAGCCAAAGAGCCTGCGACACAGATTACGGAAGAGGTGCGGGATCAGCTCCTGGAGGCCTCTGCCGCCACCCGCAAAGCCTTCACCACCTTCAGGAGGGAGGCTGACCCCGACGACCACTACCAGTCCGGAGAGGGCGCCCAGGCCGCGGCGGACAAGAGCAAGGACGACCTGGAGATGAGCGCGGTCATCACCATTATGCAGCCCATCCTCCGCTTCTTGCAGCTGCTGTGCGAAAACCACAACCGGGACCTCCAGGTGAGGGCGGGGCGGGGGCGGGGCGGACGTGAGGTGGGGGCGGGGCGTCCAAGCTCCTCACAGCTCCGCCCAGCTTCTCTGTGACTGGTGGGCTCCTCTCCCTTCAGCCAGTCTCCTCCAACTGCGGGCGCAGACTGTTCTTGACCTCCGAAGCGTTTCTCTGTCTCATCTTCCCCACCGTCTCCTCAGGGGTAAAATCTCACGTTCATCTGTGTTGTCGCCCCTGCTCCACATATATATTTGTGATATGTGTGTGCGCGCACGCCTGTGTCTGGCCGGTAGCCTGCCACTTTCTGATGTTTAGGTGCACAGGTGAATCTTGACTTGGTGGTGGCTTGCGTGATTAAATATACTAGACTTACAGAATCTGGTACATGGAAAGTTCTAATCAATATGTTTTGGTTGAATGAATGAAGTGGTCTTCTGATATTTTACATTTGTTGTTCAGTTGCTGAGTTGTCTCCGACTCTTTGCGACCCCATGGACTGCAGCGCGCCAGGCATCCCTGTCCTCCACTACCTCCTGGAGCTTGCTCAAGCTCATGTCCATCGAGTCTGTGATGCCATCCAACTATCTCATCCTCTGTCACCTCCTTCTCCTCTTGCCCTCAATCTTTCCCAGCATCAGGGTATTTTCCAATGAGTCAGCTGTTTGCCTTAGGTGGCCAAGTATTGGAGCTTCAGCATCAGTCCTTCCAGTGAATATTCAGGGTTGATTTCCTTTAGGGTTGACTGGTTTGATCTCCTTGCTGTCCCAGGGACTCCCATAAATGTTCACAAATATTTGTTGAACGGATGATTCCAGAAATGCTTTGTTCACTTTTTGTTGTGGCCAAGGCTTATTGGGCATGTAGATGATTCTGGATGCTAAGTGTCTCCTGTATTATTACACTTGTTTTATAGATGAAGAAACTGAGGTGCACAGGACTCATTTAGGGTATGCAGAGCTCACATTTGAGCCCAGGCAGTCTGGTGGGTAGAGTTTGTGCTGTCCACCACCACATTAAGATAGAGGCTGTTTTCTTCCTTGCAGAGTTTCTGCAACAGCACAGGCTTTTCAGGAAGGGCCAAGGATGGGTTCCAGAGATACACTCTTTGTTCTGAGTGGACACAGATCTGTAGAAGCTGTCGCTCCCCAGAAGCGCGCTGGAGCCTGGCTCCTTGGCCATTACCTGGTTCTGCTGCTGACTGTTAGGGAAAATACTCCTCTCTGCCTAAAAGGGATGAAGCTGAAGCAAAAGAGTGTGCCTGAGCTCCTCTAAGACAGAATATTTCCTCCTAAAGTAAATAGATTAGCAGTGGTAGTTTTATTTGAATCATGATGGTTTGAAAAGAAAATAATTCTAAGCACTTCAGTGGTGGTCCAGTGGTTAAGACTTCACTTCATTGCAGGGGGCGCATGTTTGATCCCTGGTCAGGAAGTTAAGATCCCACATGCCTCCTGGCCAGAAAACCAAACATAAAACAGAAGCAGTAGTGTAACAAATTCAGTAACAAAATGGTCCACATCAAAAAAATAAAAGTAATAATTGTAGTCCAAACATAGCAAGGGGAAGGTGCAGCCTTGAAATGTTGCATTGTTGACTTGACCCTCCAGGTGGTTTGATGACTTTTCACATGTTAGCTGTGGACAGACCGTTTGGTGCCACAGCTAGCAATGGCTTGTCCTTAAAACCTGCTGCAGACTCTCTACCTAGGTAAGCTGAGTAATGAGTTTAATTGTTAAACAGTAAGAACAGTGAGATGGTACTGGATGAAGTTTGCAGTATTAATACCATCTGTACTGATTTTTCGATCCAATGAGTCTGAAGAGCCTGGGCTTTGAAAAAGCATTCAGATCCAAAGTCATCAGCCAGCCAAGTCTGGCCCGTACTTCAAAACGAAGGGGTTTCTGTCAGCCAGGCAGTGACTTCAGGCTCGTTCTCGACTTTGACACCCGCTCATCTCCTCCACTGACATTCCCAGCTTCATCCCTGTCCACAGCTGAGTGTGAGATCTTGGCTGTCAGTCTTCTTTTTCTTGCTTGTTGCTCAGACATTCCTACTTTGGACATAGAACACGTCAACCCTCGACGCACTGGCCTGACGCCTGCAAGCTGAGCTCAGTGGGCGGACATAGCTCTCATGACCCAAAGGTCAGGGTCTGGTGCCTGTCTCCTTGGCTGGCATTTCTCTGTTTGAAGGCAGACTGTATTCGTTCCACCTTCCGTATCTACACCATCCATCACGGAGGAGACAGGCCAAGGGAGTGTGAGCGACACCGTGGGAAACCCGGCTGTCCCACCAGTAGGAAAACAAAGCCTTCGGCTCGACTGTGGCGTGTTTGTGGATGGGGGCCCCGCCCTGCTGCTGGGGTGATTTCTAGGCTGAACTTTGTGGCCATTGCCCTGTACTGTTAGCCTGTACTAGAGTCACTGGTCTCCACCAACCTAAGGCTCCGAAGGAAAAGTAGATTAAGACTTTGCATGTGTGTTGATTTCCTCACCTCGGCGAGGACCTGCTCTGTGCCCTGAGCCAGGGCGATGGAGATCCCCCACCCCCACAAAGCAGGAGCCCCTGGTAAGAGGGAGATGACCACACAGCATGCCAAGGGCTGTTGTTGTGCCACCTTAGGGGTTTTGTGTATTCAGAGCGGGGAACCAACACAGTGAGCCAGGTCCAGGAAAGCTTCTCAGAGAAGCTGATGTCTGCTGAGTTCTGAACTAACCAAGCACTAAACCCCCCTGGAGTAGAGTCCCGTCCATGAACGTCGGAGGGGCGGTCCCAGGGTGCTTGTTTCCCGAGTGTAGCTCTGGTTTCATGGATCTGTTCTTCCTCCCCTCCACCCCCTGGAGCTCCCATCTTCACTGGGGAAGCAGAGGGAGGCCCTCATTGTATGAGTTCACCTTTTCTTGTGGGGAAGTCCTCACAGTTGTTGTTGTGTACCTTATTGTTGTTCAGTCGTGGCCGACATGACTGAGCCTGCAGCATGCCAGGCTTCCCTGTCCTCCACCATCTCCCAGAGTTTGCTCAAACTCATATCCATTGAGTCAATGATGCCATCCAACCATCTCATCTTCTGTCACCCCCTTTTCCTTCTGCCCTTAATCATTCCCAGCATTAGGGTCTTTTCCATTGAGTCGGTTCTTTGCATCAGGTGGCCAAAGTTTTGGAGCTTCAGCCTCAGCATCAGCCCTTCCAATGAATATTCAGAGTTGATTTCCTTTAGCATTGACTGGTTTGATCTCCTTTCTGTCCAAGGGACTCTCAAGAGTCTTCTCCAACACCACAGTTCAAAAGCATCAATTCTTCGACGCTCAGCTGTCTTTAGCTCTTAGCAAAACTCTGAATTAATTCTCCAAGACCCCCATGGGCAGAAGCACCTTTTCATGAGTCCTTCCAAAACTCCCATTCTCCAATATACTGGTCTGCCAGAAACAGTTGTATTGTGAAGGCGTGTACAGTGAAGGATTGTACAGTATAATATATTAAAAAAAAAAACTTAGCAATTTAACCTTTGAGGGTACCATAACACCAGTAATTTTAAACTGTTTAAGGCTGCAGAATTCTTTGTTTGAACAGCTCAGAAGGTACAAGGTAAAGCATATGAAAGCAAGGCTGCTTTGTTCATAATTGAAACTACAGAGTGCTCGAACTTCATCTATAAGAGCCCTGAGACATGGGGCATCCCCGGGGTCCCCCAGGGTTTTGCAGGGCCTGGCTGGCAAACCAGCAGTCTGGACCAAGGGTTTAGAAGGATGAAGGTTGCATTCATCTTTACAGACTCCCACTAAGTCAGACAGCCTGAGCTAGTTAATAAAATCGCTCTAAAAAAAAATAATAATAAAAAAATAAGAATAATAAAATCGCTCTGACAAGAAGATGCTTGTAGGAGTCTGGCTCTCAAAATGGTAGTTTTAAGCGGGATTCGGCAGCTCTGAATGCCATCTTCTTGGCAGTTTTCTGGATCCGATGGTGAATCTCTGGGTCAGGGTTTCCTCTTGGATCTGAGGGAGAAGACATTTTCACGAGGAAAGAGGGATCAGCTCCCTGGTAGAAGGAAGTGCAGATAAGCCCAGAGAGGGAGGGATTCTGGCCTTTTGAAGTTACCCAGAGTTTCTTGTCACGTTTATAACCTTAACTCTCCTGTTGATAAGTGTTCAGTAGAGATAAAGCCACCAAACTTGACTTTGCCAAACGGGCAGTTGCTACCTTAAGCAAGCTTTGTTCACAGTAGCAAGAACCTTGATGGGAAGGACTGTTTTTGAACCATTTTTCCATTGCTTTTGAACCTCCCCTGAGAGGCTGGCTTTGCCTTTGATCTGGGTTAAGGAATGCAGATCCTGATTTCTGTCCATTGAGGTCTGTTTAAGCCAGACTTAAATTCTTTGATTTCCTTCATCTTCCCATCCTGACTTGGTCCCTGGCACTCCAAGGAAGACCACAGAAATAACAGGATTTTTCTAGCCTAGGCAAGGTGGGGTGAGTGGTATGTGCTAAGGGTAAATTGTATTCCTTAAGCATGAAAGGAGTTCCCATGGGCCTTTAGTAAGTGGCACAGCAAAAAACCTCTGTTTTTGTAGAGAAAGTGGATGTGAATTAGGAGGGAGAAATTCTGGGTGGACATGCTATAAAGATCATGAGAAATGGGAGAGGCTTTCAAGAAAGGGCTGCTCACTGTCCTTCCTGGGGAGTCTGAAGCATGTCAGCCTTGATGACTCCCCAAGCCCTCTTTCTCCCATTCATTCAACTTAATTCAGATATTCAGGCAGTGTTTGTGAAGCCCCTGGCCCGAGACAGTCCCTGTGCCAGTTGTCTGTTGCCAGCGTTGGTGCTCAGATCTCTTCGGAGTCAGGATGGAGGGCTTCCTGAAAGAAGTAACTTGACACACCATCCTGAAGGAAGAGAAGTTAATCAGAGTGGAGACAGGGAGAGAGTGACAGACAGAGGGAACGGTGTGGCTGAAGCCCCAGAAATGAGAGAATGAAGGGTGCTTGAAGAGCAGAAAGAAGTTCATTGCTGCCAGACAGAGAAGAGCATGGCGGGAGAGAGGATGTCTCTGAGCAGAGGTGGGGCATGGCAGGAATGATGACGCAGGAGTTGGGGAGGAAATTGGACCTCGAGAGCCATGCTGTGCGTTTGAGCCTAGGACAGTCTGGTCCTCCCCTGTCCTCTTCCGGAATATTCCTCCACCCCACCATTGCATGGCATGGGTTTCAGCCAGGCTGTTAACAGGTAGAATCTTCTTTGAGGGACTGGAGCAAGAAATGGCTGTGGAACCCTCCTCTGGCTTCCTGTGGTCCTTAGAAATGTAGTCACACTGCAAGCGCACGTGGTTCTCAAACATCTGTCCTTCCCCCACCTCCCACCCGGACCTGAATGATGGCTCAATTTTTAGACTCGTCAGAAAGGCTTCAGCATAAGGGACTGAGCTTAACTTGGGGTTGGGGGTGGCAGTGACGGGTGGTTAGCTTGTTGACAAGTCAAGCATTAAACTTGATTACCAGCTTTTAATCTGTTCATTTATAAATGTTTTAATTATACAAGGAATATATTCTTTGTACATAATGAATGAATTATACAATGAATATATTCTTTCTATGAAGGCTTTAATGAAAATAAGTGTTTGGTTTTAAAAAAAAAAAAAGGTCCCTCTTCGCTTTCCCATGTTGTTTTGAACTGAATCCTTCCTGGCCTTTTCCTGTATATTTAGATGGGAGCTTTGGATCCCTATTAATCTGCTATTTGCCCTTTTTGTTTCCTTAACTCAACAGTATATCCTAGAGATCTTTCCACATTGATACATACGGACCTGCTTCTGTGTTTGCAACTTGCAATATTAAAGAATGTTGATGAACTATCATTTGTTTGTATCCCAATTGATGAGCCTTTAGCTTGCTTCCACTTCTTCTCTGTCTCAAACAGTGCTGTTGCGAACATCCAATATGTACTTTGCGAATAGTAATAGAGGTGGAATTACCAGATCAAAAGTTACATTCATTTTATCTTTTAATTATCTTTTTAGAAAGATAATCCAAAAAGATAATTTTCTGATTTTCTACAGCAAACATATGTAACTTTTATAACTATGCCCACAAGTATTTGTAGTTAATCTTTGCCTCTTTTTAAGAAGGGATTACTGGAGTCTATGACCAAAAAAAAAATCTCTGTATGAAAATAGACAGTGTATTATGAGGTGGTTGAAATTGCCTTGGTTTACTTCGTTGAGAAAGTATCTGCTCTTAAGTCTTTTGTTAACATTGTAAGTTTACCTTGAGGATACATACTTGGGCACACGCACACAAGCATACACACATTTATTCACTTTTGTTCCTTCCTTTAATAATGGAAGTGACCCAGCGAGGTAATCCAGATCCCCACCATGGCTGTGGGCGTAAAGTGTCCTGTGACACTTTATGCTGTGATGATTTACTCTCAGGACTACACTCTGCATTCAGCATCCAGACCACACCATCATCTTTTCAATAAAACCACTGTCATTGGAAATGTCAGAAGACTCTGAACTTAACATGTGGTGGGCAGGGAGGTGGGCTGGAGCAGGAAAGAGAGAAATGAGAAACAAGGGTCTCTGAGGCTGAAGCGGGTTGTCAAAGAGGAGCTCTTCTCCACTACATCCCATACAAAAGCCAAGCGTTCGTAGCTGTTGCCAAGGCCGCATCCATGGCTGACCATCGTGGGGGCTGACTCTTCTGTTCTAACCAACACAATCCTGTCCACCAACCGACTACACGTGATCCAAATGGCAGGCTGAGTGACCGTTTCCCTCTCTCTTTGCCTCTGCTCCCCAAACCTGGGGACTCCCCAATTGCAGAACTTCCTCCGTTGCCAAAACAACAAGACCAATTACAATTTGGTGTGCGAGACACTGCAGTTTCTGGACTGTATTTGTGGAAGCACCACTGGGGGTCTTGGTCTTCTGGGACTCTATATCAACGAAAAGAACGTGGCCCTCATCAACCAGACCCTGGAAAGTTTAACTGAATACTGTCAAGGACCTTGCCATGAGAATCAGGTAATCCCATTTTTCTTTGAGGAGGTGGGGAAAAAGAAAAAAAAGTGTATCATTTTGAAGCCTTGATGACATGGACTAGTTCAGAAGTCATATAGCGTCTGGCTGTAGACCTTGGGAGTCAGGAGAACGAGAGGCCTCTGTCCAGCAGCGAGGAAGGAGCCGCTGGACTTTATTATGTTTCAGAATGTGACCTGATCCCAGGCATCAGCGGGCATCCTGGTCTAGGCCCAGCTTGATTTGATTTGAATGGCCCAGCTCTTAACTTTGCTGGGAATACATGGTAAAGTTGGAGGTAAATGAGTAAGACCAGAAGACTGGGCTCCATTTCAGATATTAGGGAAGACACATAAAGGGACCACCTCACAGAAGGAGGTTTTAACTTAACTGGAAAGAAGAGCCTTCCTGGACATGAGACCATTTGAAAATAATATGAGGAAAACATACGGTTGACGTTCAGAGAAGAGAAAGACCCGTTAGCGTTTTTTAAAAATAATTTGTTTCCTTATTTACCTTTGGTTGTGCTGGGTCTTCACTGCTGCAAGGGCTTTCTCTGGGTGCTGCGAGGCGGGCTGTGCTCCAGGTGCAGTGAGCAGGCTTGTCATGGCGGTGGCCTCCCTTGGTGCGGAGCACAGGCCCTAGGCATGCAGGCTCAGGAGTTGCAACTCCCAGGCTCTAGAGCGCAGGCTCAGCAGTTGTGGCGCATGGGCCCAGTTGCCCTGCAGCATGTGGGATCTTCCTGGATCAGGGATTGAACCCATGTCTCCTGCATTGGCAGGTGGATTCTTTACCACTGAGCCACAAGGGAAGCCCAGGACCCATTGGTGCCTCTCAAGATGTATATTTTTGGAGTGGAACCCAGTAGAGTCATTGCTTATCCATGACATCGTATAGATTCTGTGAGGTTTTGCACTGACGCTAGAATGAGTATGGTTTTTAACTCAAATTCTAGCTGTGTCCTAGTTGGAGGGGATAGGCCAGTGCTTAAAATAGCCCATGATAAACGCAGTGGCCAGGGCAGGTATGACATGCTATGTTACTTGGGAACCAAGGCCAGAACCTTGGCTCAGAAGAGAAGCCTGGCTTATGAGAGGGACCACTCGCTGTATATTGAGAATCTGATCATAGTTGTCCATGACTTTGAGGCTGGCATTTGGTTAGATCCACCTTCCTTTCCAGGTTTCCTGATGAGACAGATGGTATAGTCTGAGTTAAAGTGAAAAGAAACAAACAAACAAAAAATTATAACAGGCTTGGGGGGAGAGGTTTTATCTGACATCTAAGTGAATTTCCTTATAACCTCAAGTTGGCTTTTCTGCCAAACTGAGGTCTGTGCAAAGGACCATACTGGTATGAATTCTGCTGCAAATGGGGATCTTACCTGGGGGAAGGTGATTAATTCTGATATTACGTGAATTAAAACTTGCTTTCCAAGCTCGAGCCTGAAGCAAAAGTGTGCGATACGAAAACCGAGTGATGTAGAGAGAATGGAACACACCTTTCAAGGGGAAACCGGTGCTCAGAACCCAGAATCAGTCACACACCATATTTTCCCTTAAGAACAAAAGCCCACTGCGCTGTTTGGATTAGATGCGGCCAATTTATCAGTTACAGCGCATGGGGACTTTCCTACTGTTTACTGTTAATTCTGAAACTAGAGATTTTCATCTGTCTTTTATTTTTACCACTTTCTCACGGAAAACTTGCTGCCCTCCCCTAGAGACATGACTGGGAGTGGCAAACCTTGTGTTGAAATAGCAGTTCAGCCTGTTGGCCTTTGACGTCTGATATATGACCAGCCTTGTGCCAATGTCTGCGTGTGCCTCTTTTCTCAGAACTGCATAGCCACCCATGAGTCCAATGGCATCGACATCATCACAGCCCTGATCCTCAATGACATCAACCCTCTGGGAAAGAAGAGGATGGACCTTGTGTTAGAACTGAAGGCAAGTAGGAATTGAAAGCAGAAAAACAGTAGCATTTGGAAACTTTGCTGTGTGTTGCCTGTGCACGTGACGAGGTCACTGCTGTGACACTAAATCCTGAAGACAGTTGTTTTAAACTCAATGAATGATCCACATTGCAAGTTCTGAGTAAAAGGCAGAAGTTCGGTTTTTCCCTTCCAAATAAGGTCTTGGGAGAGGATATCAGTTTTTCCACTCACAGGTCACATGGAATAGGAACTCACACCCAAAACTAAGAAGCAAATTCAAACAGACTCCGAGAACTAACAACCTGATTCTGAAAGATGAAGACAGAGAAACAGTGGAAACTCCATTCCCTCTGTGGTCTCTTCATTTCCCCTCCCCCCATTGAGGAGAAGGGCCAGTTGAAGAATAGTACCACTAAAACTATCGAGGACCAAAAAAAATTATTGTATGTTGATAGTATCAGGGAACACCTTTTTCTGTTTTGTGATTGATTTAGCAGAAGGGAGGTTCATCGATGCTGGGCTAACATAAGGAAAGTTAAACCGGCCAGTATTGTGCCTCCTGGCATCTGATGAGTTTCTTTGCATCCTATACAAACAGATGACTGATGTAGAAGCACCTTTGACATGCTCACTCCCTCTGGTACCAAAATAGTTTTATGGGGTGAAAGCAGTCGCTTCAAGATGCTTAAGCCACTGGGTTTACAAACCAGCTTGTTGAATGTTTTAGAAGCTGATGGACTACTCCTGATGTTGATTTCTTGAATGTACAAGAAAATTAATTAAAAATAAAGTAAAAACAAAAAACCCTCACTCCTGTCTTAGGGGTTCCGAAGATTCTCTGAGTCTAAAGTTTTACTTTTGAGAATTGGACTTGCAACCCAGCCTAGTGTCTGCAGTGTGTTTTGAAACGTTAGCCTCCCTGAGCACATGTCCTTTTTAACTGTTCCCGTGTTGGGGTAGGTTGAGATCTGCCCTCCATCTCACCCCCGCATGGAGCACCGGGCACTTTGTCACTGTCATGGGAGAGCCTGGACCTACGAAAAGCCAGTCTGTACCTATGGCATTGGTGGTGCCAGAGGAAAGGTCGTTAGGGAAGGTGGTAACACAGAAGCCCACGGGAATCACCCAGCTATTTTTATTTTATTTTAATGTTTCTAACCGAGAGTCCACACTAATAGAAAGTTTGGGTCTATCATTTAAATGGATTTGTTTCTTTGGGCTATTTTTAACTCCTGTGACAAATCCTCTTGTCGAAGGATCACCTCATTCAGGCTCATATCCTTGGCTACCATTTATCAGGATATATAAGAGGAGAACATGAAATAAACTGAGACCTTCAGGTGCTCCTCATCAGCATTTCAATGTCATTTTCAGCTAGTCCAGTAACCTGAAGGTTATTAGAGACATTTCTTCCCTGTGAAAAGCCATCTTTTGATGGCATAACAACCCTATAGAACTGCTGTGATCTGTGCTTGTGGAGGGAAAAAAAAATACTGCCCCCTCTCACCAAAACAACAGCCTTCGAGTCCAATACATGAAGAAGCGTGTGGATTATCGTAGTCCTGGAGACTAAAAGCTGAGAGGTGCAGGGAGTGGTTATGTAAGAAACTTTGAACATAGTGGGAAATGATGGTTTAATATGCATACAGTGATCCCTTGGGTCCCTTTTGTTAACTGGCATTGGCTGTACTCTCATGATAATATTAGGGGCTATAAGAGCTGATAGTGCTATTTTAGGTCAGGGAAGTATAAGTATTAGTCACTCAGTCATGTTCGATTCTTTGTGATCCCATGGACCATAGCCCGCCAGGCACCTCTGTCCGTGGAATTCTCCAGGCAAGGATACTGGAGTGGGTTGCCGTTTCCTTCTCCCTTAGGTCAGGGAAAGGAAAAAAGTGAAGTCGCTCAGTCATGTCCGGGTCTCCGGCATTGTAGGCAGACGCTTTACCATCTGAGCCACCAGGAAGTCCTTTAGGGAAGGGAGGAATTACCTGAATTGTCAGCCTTCTCTAACCTGCAAGGCTGAATCACAGTGTTGATAACCAACCCCTGCCCCTGAAGGCATCTGGATCTGTGTCTCAGGGGCTTCCTGACCACTCTCATCATCAGGGTCCCAGTGGATCCACCAAGCTCCCTTGTTTAACTGTCCCGTGTCCACTAGGAGTTGGACCGAGTGACTCTAAGGGTAAACTGCAGCGAAACAGATGGGTGCCTCTTTGACCATCATCTGTTCCTGTGGACGTGTTTTTGGGGTCGTAAGTGGCACCTTCTCAGTCTGGTGCAGGTGGTTTTGGATATATCGGGCTGGCCAAAAAGTTTGTTCTATTTTGTCTGTACACTCTTATGGAAAACCCCTAACGAACTTTTGGGCCAACCCAACGCTGGACCCACGCCCTCCCATGAAGCAGAACATTTGTCAGGATGCAGCACCTGAGCACCCGTGGTTCAGGCCAGCCACCCCCTGGCAATTCCTCCTCATTTCTTCCTCCCTTGTGTCTCCAATTAGAACAACGCGTCCAAGTTGCTCCTGGCCATCATGGAAAGCAGGCATGACAGTGAGAATGCCGAGAGGATCCTCTATAACATGAGGCCCAAGGAACTGGTGAGTCGGACGGCTA
The DNA here is from genome assembly GCF_023091745.1 of Budorcas taxicolor. NCBI lineage: Eukaryota > Metazoa > Chordata > Mammalia > Artiodactyla > Bovidae > Budorcas > Budorcas taxicolor. The sequence goes on from NC_068910.1 coordinate 38,981,030, forward strand.
AGCCCCTGGCCATGGCGCTGAGCAGCATCAGAGCTTCGTGGGGGCCGGAGCAGAGTATCTCCTTCCTTGAGCTTTCTTTATGATGCCAACAATCAGAAGTACAAAGAGAACATTTGACTGGGGCCACTGACCAGGGCAGGGAGGTGACCCCTGTATGGAATAGGTGGCCTCTGCCTTCAGCACAGCCCCCAGGGAAAGCCTCCCCAGGCTGTTTTCCTCAGGGAAGGCGGCACCAGGAGGGGTGTGGGAGCCTGGAGTTCACATCCACAGCTCTGCCCTTCTCTGGGCAGAGAGACTCTCTGAGTTCCACTTCCCTGAAAGGAAGAGGATGGTATCAGCTAGTCCAGACAGTTGCTAGGGAGACTAAGCAGATGATTCCTGCAGAGCCCTGTGCGCAGTGCCCATGCGTGGTAAACTCTTCCGGAACGCGCTCATTCATGGCTGCTCTCTGCTGTGGCTTTGTCCAGGGATCAAGAATTCACATCCCTTCTTGGTATCGAGAATCTGGGCAACAGAATAGTGGGTTGTTTTTTTTTTTCCTGGTGTTGGGGGGCAGGAGGGCGGTGCTGATATTTTGGGTCTTTTAAAAAAGAAAACACACTTCTTTATTTTGGGGGGTGATGTTAACAGCTGGCTGTGACTTCCAGGCCGGGAGTCAGGGCTGTAGACTGCGAGACAGCAACTGGCAGAGATGCTGAACCGAACTGAGGACGGAATTCTCTATTTAGATTTTTTCCCACGCAAATAAACTGTAACTGACAGACCTAAATGAGGGCACTAAAACTGTCCTGCCACCTGGTGACCCAGTGTGTGCTTGGGGCCGGCTGAAGTCCCTTTATGTGTCCCTTTAAATAAAGTTCACAGCGAGCCCAGCACTTTGATCTCTGAGGCCAGGAGTGAGTTCTCAGCCTGAGACGGAAGTCCTCTCCCAGTTTACGTAAGGGCTTATGTAACTGGGGCTGGGGGTTGGGGAGACTGGGATCTGTCACTCCTGACTGGGCACGGATGACTGAGCAGGGACCCCACTGCAGTTCCCATCAGTCAAGAACACAGCCCATGCTGGATGAGGGACATAGCAGCCCCCTGGGCACCACCAGCTTCCGGGTTGCCCCCTTGTGGCTGAACAGCTTCATTCCTGAATTGCAGGGCAGAGTCAAAGGCTTCCTGGAACAAACACGGTTCTGAGGAGTGCAGCAGAGATACCCTAATGTCGGGAGCATGTGTGCACATGTGTGTGTGTTCACATACATGTTGTGCGTTCAGGCTCCCACGTCCTGTGCGACACGTTGTCTGTTCAGTGTGTTTTTAAAGAACCGACAGGAAGACAGTCTCGGAGAGTGAGGGCGTTGTCTCCACAGTTTTTTCCAGGGCCTGACCTGGTGTCAGCGCAGCAATGTGTGGCCCTCTGCGTGCTTGGTCTCGGACACTGAGAAGTAATTCACAGCATTGTCCTCGCGGTGATGCAGGAGGCGGAAATGCCTCTGAGTCGTTAGAGAAAGTGATCAATTTTTAGTGCGAATTAAGTGTTGAAGGCGTTGTGTTCTTTTTCTCTGAATGATTGATTCTTGATAGGTTCCTCTGATAAACGTTGACTGGGCCCTGTTTTGTCCAGGGCGTTGTGCTGGGTTCCTGGGAGGAACTGAGAAAGGGGCAGAACCAACCCTACCCCCTCACAGGAAGCTGAGGCCAGCAGATGGGAGCAGGAAGGTCGGCACCCAGATGCCCTGGGAAGCATGCTCTGGGCGTGAGAAGATCAAGGTTAAAGCTCAGCTCGCTCGTGTGAATTTTGTCACGCCCCTTTGCCTCTCTGAGTCTGCTTCCCCATCCATAATCAAGGGGAATCTTTGACACCTCATAAAGTGTTGATGAGCCTTCAAGTTTCTGAAAGAATAGTGCTCGGGCATAGAAAGTGCTGGTAGATGTCATCTGTTAAAGATCTTTTCTTCATGTGGTGTAGGCTGCGAGGGACAGGGAAATATCTGAAGCCAGAAAATAGTCATCAGCTATTCCTAAAGGCGAATGGTTTTCTTTTCTGCTTTTCCTGAAATGGCAAAGGTATGGGATGGGAAGAGATGACAGGAGGAGATGAAGAGATAGGGCAGGACTGGCTTGTACCCTTCATTTGTATCGTGTTATTGTTCGGGTGCATTTTTTTTTTTAGCCACCGTCCCGTTCTAAAGTAGAAGGTCATAACAGGGAACTCTGTTCAATGTTGTGGGGCAGCCTGGAAGGGAAGGGAGTTTGGGAGAGAATGGATACATGTATATATATGGCTGAATCCCTTCTCTGTCCACCTGAAACTATCACAACATTGTTTATTAACTATGAAAAAAAAGTGAAAGTCACTCAGTCGTGTCTGACTCTTTGCGACCCCATGGACTATACAGTCCATGGAATTTTCCGGGCCAGAATACTGGAGTGGGTAGCCTTTCCCTTCTCCAGAGGATCTTCCCAACCCAGGGATCCAATCCAGGTCTTCCACATTGCAGGTGGATTCTTTACCAGTTGAGCCACGAGGGAAACCCGAGAATACTGGGATGGGTAGCCTATCCCTTCTCCAGTGGATCTTCCCGACCCAGGAATCGAACTGAGGTCTTCTGCACTACTGCAGGAGGATTCTTTACCAACTGAGCTATCAGAGAAGCCCATTTATTGGCTATGCCCCAGTACAAAATTAAAAGTTAGGAGAAAAAAAAGGTAGACAGTCATAGATCAGCCACAGGGTGTCTGTTGGTTTAGGGAGAATGAATGGGTTTCCCTCTCCTGTCAGTGGAGGCTGATTGGCAGTGGCTGCCTAGGATTGTCTTAAGAAGGATTCTGAGGCTGTGTCCACACCTGGAGGAAAAGTGTACTGAGCCTGGTGGGCAGTGTCTGTCCCTGGAGGGGAGACTCCATGCGTGTGCTGTCATTGTCCGTCCTGTATGGGTCTTCCTGAGTCAGGGGCTCTGTGCCATGGCCCTTCTTGCAGGTGGAAGTGATCAAGAAAGCCTACATGCAAGGTGAAGTGGAGTTCGAGGATGGTGAGAATGGTGAGGACGGAGCTGCCTCCCCCAGAAACGTGGGGCACAACATCTACATCCTAGCTCATCAGGTGCGACCCTTCCCCAGCCCCCCTGCCCGACAGTCAGTGCCAGCATTCCATGCATGCGCCCTTAAACTTGCTTTTCCTGTAAGGATTCAGCCTGAGGTTGTTTGGGCACGTGGTAACGTGGCTCACGGGTACCGCCAGCCACCTGACCCTGAGTGCGAGGTCCAGGCTGCTTCCAGTGTTCCATTCCCGCAGGGTCATGTCCTCGGAAACCCCCGCATTTTTTAAAAGCGTTCCCACTGAGCCGTGACACTTGGATAGTTTATGACTGTGTCTCCAGACACTTGAAAGGAGTCTTAGTCTTTTCATAAATATTGATGAGTCTGTCTTAACCGTCTCAAGAAAGAAACCTCAGCTGCCTGGCCTATCGCACTTGGAAATCTTTGGGAACTTGTCACTCTGCCTTGTCTTTGTTTGCCTTTCGGGCGATGGAGTAATACTTCCTACCCTGGCACCAGAATGCCCTGTTTCGTAACTCGCTTCCCAAGTGGCTGGGCTTCTGAAGACACTTCCTCTTTCTGGAGGTTGACGTGCTTGGAGCGGGCTGAGGTGTGTGGGCAGCCAGGAACTCGGCTGCAGGCTGGTGCTTCTGGTCCCCTCCACCTCTCTTAGGTGGAGGTGTTTGATAGAAAACAGTGATGGGATTGGGCTGGAGGTTGATAAGTCCTTGCCCCTTGTCTCCTCCATTCCTAGCATTTAATTTAGCCCTTGGGAGTTTAGGAAGGTTACATGCACACTGCTATGTTTAAAATGGATAACCAACAAGTACCTACTGTATAGTACTTGGAACTCTGCTCGGTGTTATGTGGCAGCCTGGATGGGTGGGGGATTTAGGGAAGAATGGATACATGTGTATATATGGCTGAGTCCCTTCGCCATTCACCTGAAACTATCACAGTGTTGTTAACTGGCTATAACCCAATGCAAAATAAAAAGTTTAAAGTTTAAAAAAAAAATTATATGCCCAAATCAGCTTACTCAGTTTTAATGAGCAAGTACATATTGATAATGAAATGATTTAAGCTTCAAAAAAAATGGTAATGTAGCCCCTGTGAGGTTTCAGGGCATTCCTTAAGGAGGCTCTGTAGGGTTGGATAGAAAACCCTACCTTCCTCCTGCCTGGCCAAGGAAACCAGGGCAAAGTGGGCCCTTGAGTGGACATGCGCTCTCCACGCCACTCTGCCAGGCTCCCAAAATAGCTGCCGTGCAGAGCGAGCCTCAGTGGGGTACATGGGGCCCTGCCTTCACCCTCCAGCTTGCTGCTTGTTCCCATGCATCTTTTCTCCCCAGAGCTAGAAGGCAGCTGTGTGTTGCTGTTGCAAACAGAACTGACTCCCCTGTCTGCACTTGTGTTCTAGTTGGCTCGACATAACAAAGAGCTTCAGACCATGCTGAAACCCGGCGGCCAGGTGGATGGAGACGAAGCTCTGGAGTTTTATGCCAAGCACACGGCCCAGATAGAGGTAAAGGCCGGGTACACTTGGGACCCAGGCTCGCGTCGAGGGCCTCCACAGTGGGTGCCCTGGGCTGGGGCTGGCGTGCGGTCACTGGTCTGAGTGGTAAACAGGTGGTGAGAAGCTACGGTGCACCAGGACCCGCACTCAATGCTCAAAGCCTGGGACAGCCAAGGTAGTGGGGGAGTAGACACCGAGCAAGGCCACACAAGGAGACGCGCTGTGAATTCGGAAAAGGGCGTGAGGACGACCAGAAGGTATCATCAGATGATACCGCAGAAGGACCTGCTGGCGGCCTCTTCTGAAGAGTGTTACCCAGCGCAGACCTTCCGAAGGATGGGAATGAAGGGGCACAGCCAGGAGGCTAGAGTTTGGCAGGCCCCAAGGTGGGAGGTGAAGGTGAAGAGGTGGGGCTTAGGGAGCGGGAGTGAGAAAACACTGGATCAGAGAGGAAAGAGACAGCCCCAGGTCCTGCAGGACCGCGTCCGATGTTGGCGGGAGGAGTCTGGACTTTACCCTCAGAACTCCACCGAGGAGTAATACGACCAGATCTGCACTTGAAAGCACATACACACACCCGCAAGAAAGAAATCATCTCCATTTTGCAGATGGGACAACACTGAGAAGGGACTCAGAGGTTGTGTCACTTAGCGAGAGGTCCAGTTCTCAGTGTCAGGGCTGACATTTTCATCCATGTCTGGCTGACCCGGAGCCCATGGGTGTTTTTAATGTTCCTTGCATTGTCTCCTGGGGACTGAGAGGGCCCAGACCTGCACCCGCAGGATTCAGGCGGTAAGGGATGGTGTGTCCTGATCAGCTAATGAGGAAATGCACAAATACAGTATCAGTGTCAGAGCAAGGATTTTGAAAGACTAGCAGACTCCTTTGGGCCATGTGAGACTTGCAGGATAGAGACATGTTAGAGGATAGTCATACCCACGGTCTGGGGTCTCGCAGCTGTCCTCATAAAATGCGTCATTTCACCCATCGGTTGACCGTGACAGTGTGTATGAGCATGTAATCCCGATTGATTGTTCATGACCAGAAGTTTGTTCTCTGGAGCCCTTAGAAAACAAGCTTCAGGTATTTGCGGTATGGAATGTCAGAGGGGAAGGAACCTTGGAAATGGTCTGGTTGAGCTCCTTGGTTCACCATCAAACTGACATTTGATCAGGTGCAGAGGTGTTAACAAGGTCCCCCACTCTGCTAGAGGTGGAGAAGGGCTGGGATGGGTTTTGATTCCCAGCTGTACGTTGAGTGAAAGAGAGGCATGAATCGATCTTGAATAATGGAGAGAAATGGCCAGGCAGGGCGGCCTGAGCTCTTGAAATCCTGTTCCTGGGCAGCTGCTCATACCGTCCAGTCTCGCAGGACACAGAGAATGCTGTCATTCCCAGGCTTCCGCAGACCCGCGTCCCAGCACCCGGGCCACACCATGCAGGTCGCCCTGAAATCTGAGCATCTGTTCTTGCCAGGACCACCTGTTCCTCCATTGTCTCTTCTCAGATCGTGTTCCTTCCGTGTAAGGGGGCTGATCCAGAGCCCCCCGATGATATAAAGCAGGAGGGCCGTGGGGGACTACAGACTGTATCCACCCGCTTTACCAACACCCGCCCCCCCAATCCCAGTTAACGAGGTTGGCTTATGCACCAGACTTGGTAACATGATCTCCAGTTTGATTTGGAAACCACTGGTCTCCAGACGACATCTCCGAGGATTCAGGGAGGCCGGGCTGTGGGAACCTGCCTCCTTTCGGAGTTTCCCACTGCAGCTTGACCTGAGTCATCTCTCCTGCTGCGCTGGGAAAAAAATCACTGAGAGACTGGGAACCAGAACTTCTCAGAGAGGGTGTGGCTCTGGGCCTCACCTGACTTGTCCAGCCCCTGGGGAGGAAGGACACAGGGAGGCCCTGCCCCTCTAGTACTGCAGCCTGAACCCCTTTGAAATCTCTGGTCCCCTGGGACTACGACTCAACGCAATGTTGAAAAATTTGAACAGTCTCCCCCAGACAAACTCTGGGGACTAAACCTGTCTAGGAAGAGCATGGGGAATATCTGTGAAGCGTCCACCCCAGGAATCAGCAAAGCTAGTTAAAAGAACAATGAGCGTGATACCAATATTAAAAGAGTCTCTTGTTTTAGGCATCACACATGTTAGATGCTCAGAGGTCACTGCATCTGTGAAAACCGAAGATCTCCTTTTTGAGTTCCTATCTAGGGAAGAGAACCCACCTTTGCAATCTGAGAAAGGCTCTTAGGTGAGATTGGTCCCATGAGCTAGCGCTACATGGTACAGTGGGATCACCACTAGCTGTGTTTGGCTGTTTACATTAAAATTAAATAAAATTAAATACTAAGCTCCAGTCCTCAGTTGTGCCAGCCGCATGTGCTAGTCCTCAGTGCCCGTATGTGAGTAGGGACTCTGCTTTCCAAGGGGCAGACACACAGTTGTGGCATCATTTCATCATTCCCGTTTTCCTCATTCCAGAAAGTTCTGTTGGACATCTGCAGCCCCAAGCCTCCTATGAATCTGTACACAGAACACACTTTAAATTGTTCCAGATTAAACTTCATCACAGTACAATTCATGGGTCTGAGGTTAGAAAAATATTTTGACTTTCCAAAACGGTTTTATGCATAAATCTAAGAGATACAGCCTAGTCCGGGAGTTACAGAATCCAAGAAGACTCCGGGTCAGGTCTGTGTTACGCTTGATCTTTAATTCTGAGACGGGACTTCCTGGTGGTCCAGTGTTTAAGGGTCCAGTCTTCTGATGCAGGGGGCGTGGTTTCAATCCCTGGTCAAGGAACTGAGATCCCACATGCCATGTGGTATGGATAAAAAAGAAAAAAGAAAAAATCTAGGCTGAATACTGAGCCTGTGCCTGTGCCAAGTGCTCAGGAAAGGCTTTTTGATAATTTTAACCTCCGTTTTTTCACCCTAGATTGTCAGATTAGACCGAACCATGGAGCAGATTGTCTTCCCCGTGCCCAGTATATGTGAATTCCTAACCAAAGAGTCAAAACTACGGATATACTACACCACAGAGAGGGACGAGCAGGGCAGCAAGATTAACGACTTCTTCCTGCGGTCCGAGGACCTCTTCAATGAGATGAACTGGCAGAAGAAGCTCAGAGGTGGGTCAGCGCCTCCAAGTGCTGTGGAATTGTGTGGTTCTGCAGGTCTTGCACACTGGGGTTCGATGGTGAGTGCGTGGACCTCCTCGTAGGAGCAGAGCTGGTGGGGCTCAGGATTCTGTCCCCCTCTCAGCACCAGGACCACCCAGGCACCTTGGGAGCTAGTAAGTGGGCTCCAGCCTCTGAGAGGTGCTAAAAAGGCTTCCTTCCAGCTGCCTTTGACCTGATTTGACTGGAAAGCTCCCAGAAGGACTTAAAATGCTCCTATTTTGATAGAGAAAATTAAAGGGATGGAGAACAGACAGGCCTGCTGCTCACAGGATGACACATTTGAGCAGGAGGTTGAGCCTACCTGAGAGCTCGTTGACCAGCCCACGTGCTCGGAAGACACAGGTCTTCCCCCTTTTATAGGGCAGTTCGGATTGTACACCCTAGCGTCATTTTATAGGCAGTGGAATCACTGGCCACAGAAGATGAGTCATTGCTCACCAGCGAGTCCCATTGCGGGGCCCAGCCAGGCTGGCTACATTTCCTCGTCTAAACAGGGCTGCCCTGGCCGGCTTCTCTGCGGCCAGTTTTCATTAGAGTTTTAGTGTGATCCTTCACTGCTGACAGTACACTGGGCACCAGCTGTTGTGACCAGCTTAGAAAGGATGCTGCTTCATTCCTGTCATTAGTCAGGAGCTAGGGTTTGTATTTGAAACCGGGGATTCCAGCTGCCCCTGTGATCACTCCAGCTCCTGCTGAGGGGCAGGGCTGCGGGAGGGGAAACGGGGCTGGAGGTCAGGTTCTGGGTGCTCTGCTCGTCCTCCCTCACCGGCCCAAGCCAGCACAGACCTGCCTCCTTTGCTGCCGCCCCTGCTCTGCTCGGCTCCACTCCCTGTCTCCCTGGAATCGGTTAGTGGCAGAAGGCGTTGAGCAAGCAGGCTGCCCGCCAGGCGCTGGTCTCACCCCACCCCTACTCCATTCTCTCTCATCTCTAAGGGACACCTCATCGACCAGCACTTTAAAGCACGGTCATATGTTTTGCTGAACCAGCTCATTTGTCACCCAGCCCCACGCGAGGTGTCTAGCTCACCTTTAACAGAGCAGCATGCGTGTCCTCCATGGTGTGGACCTCATAAGGCTTTGTGGACAGGTGGCCCCACTATCAGTATGTTCTTGTAGCCACCGTGGGCTCCATCCAAGCTCCTATAGCTCAAGCATTGTGAGTTGTGTTGAACATCCTCGCAGCACCGTGCTCATGCAGTCAGATAAGAAATACCCAAAAAAGGTTGACAGAGACCCTATATGTATGCTTGTCTTCTCAGCTATGGCGTTCAATAGAAGGGAACTTCCTCTTATTTGTTGATTTTGCTCTTCATTGAAATAGTCCATGATTCCAATTTTAGGTGATGATCCCGAATTCATGGTTTGGTTCATCCAGACCTCCATGATAGTTATTGAAACAGTGGTTTTGGACTTCCCTGGCGGTGTGTTGGATAGGAATCTATCTGGCAATGCAGGGGACATGCGTGGATCCCTGGTCTGGGACGATTCCACATGTGCGGAGCATCTACGCCCACGTGCCACAGCTACTGAGTCCACGCTCTAGAGCCTGCAGGCCACAATTTCCGAGCCCACGTGCCACAAGTGCTGAAACTTGAGTGCCCAGAGCCTGTGACCTGCTGCTAAAACAGCCAGATGCTGTTCAGTCGCAAGCTTCTGAAACCTGCAACAAGAGAAGCCACCACAAAGAGTAGCCCCCACTTGCCGCAAGTAGAGAAAGCCCATGTGCAGCAACGAAGACTCAGCACAACCATAAACATGTGAATTTTTTAAAATGATTTTACCCTTTCTAACTCTTCACGACCCCATGGACTGAAGCCCACCAGGCTCCTCCATCCATGGGATTTTCCAGGCAAGAGTACTGGAGTGGGGTGCCATCGCCTTCTCCAAATATATAGGTCTACTAAGTGCAGGCAGACCCGTTAACCTGTGAGCCACAAGGAAAGCCCAATATATAGGTCTACTAAGTACTGATACTAAGACTGTTCAGATATATTCATTCTGTCTGAATTGTGTCATCCAATAGGTATAGAAAATAGGCTCTCCAGGGGGCTTAAGAATTGAAAGAAAGATTTTCACCTTTTATGATGAGGTGAGATACCTTGTCATCCCTCTTTCTGAGATGTGTTCTTCAGCCTGGCAGAGTAGGAAGACCTCAGCTGCAAGAGATGGGATCTCTGAATTCATTCTCCTTCCATCACCCACTGGCTTTGTGACCTGGGCAGGTGACTGAACCTCTTCTAGGCCCTCCCCTATAAAGTGGGGAATTAAGACTGCCCAACGGATTGATTGGTCAAGAAATGGCCAGCTCGTCATTCCAAGATTTCTATTGCTTTGTAGCTAATACCTTCTCTTATTTGGTCTGTCTTTGTTTCAAAAGCAGTTTTTGTTTCAGTGAAGCTTAAACACAGCTATAGTTGTCAACTGAGAGATTTTAATTGGCCTCATAGCTCTGCTGGTAAGAGAAAAATTGAAAGTAATAACTGAATTAAACATGATTTGCATATTTAGGAAGAGGAGAAATGTACTCATTAGAAGTGCAATTAAAATGAAATACATTTTCCCCTCTAAGTAGCTTATTTCTCTTCTGATGTGTCTGCAGAAAAGAGTTCTCTGGCTTGTCTATGAAGCTGCTTTACCTTTTGCTGAAAGTGTCTCCGGGAATCATCTATGCCTTGGAGAGTCTGTAGCTGGGGCTCAGATACACAGGGAGGTGTGTCTGAGACACGTGTTGCTTCATCTTTTCTTCTGCAAGTATTAAGATACTTAGTTCCTACACTCTCTTGAAACCTTCTTCCCTGCTTTACTCAAAAGACACACACAGACACACACACACACACTCTTGTGTGCATTCACATCCTCCATCCACTGTGCCTCTCTGATATCTTCTCCTGGCCCCAGGGATGAGAAAACTCTGGGCTAAGAAAGCTAGAAGGTAGTGAAAGGAAATTGAGGCAGAGCTGCAAAGGCCAGCACTTTGTTACTCAGTGTTACGTGGTGTCTTGCCGTTCAGGCACTCGGTCCTGTCTGACTCTTTGCCACCCCGTGGACTGCAACGCACCAGGCTTCCCTGTCTTCCACCCTCATGGTTTTTACATTCATTGGAATAGAGTGGGAAATTCCATTGCTGTATATGCACATGGAGTCTGTGTCCTCAGCAAGCCCAGTTCCTTAGAAAGAAGACAAACTAGGATAAGAGGGTTAGCAGGAGATGCCCTGGGTGCAGGTACTTGGATCACCTGCCCTTCTAGGATCATGGGACCCTGTCTTCTTGCACCTGAGTAGATTCCCACTTGACTCGAAGGGTCGAATATTTGTTCATATTCAGAGTGACACCACAATTAAAGTACGGTGTTAGCCTTATAAAAGTCAGACTTGTGAAAACTATATGCCAGAGTTGAGGAGCATTTATTACAGTCATGTTAAAGCCTCAAACAGTGGCTATTCTTAGACTTGGTTCAGGTTGAGAGCTCCCCCTGAAGAGAATCCTGGCTTAACCTCACTGATCTCTGCCGTTTCCTGCCTTTTTGTCTTTTCACTTCTTATTAGTCTGTTACCCATACACTGATGGGGAGAGGATGTTGTAAATTCCCGTGTTCCCATCAGTCAGCCCTTGGCCATCCTTGCCATTGTTTCTTCTGTGATGTTCAGAGTTTTCGTATTCAGATCAGGAATGGGCTTCAGTCCCAGAAAAAACACCAACAGTTATTGTCTCCAGAGCAAGTGGTTTCTCATCTTAAATTTGCTTCAGCAATTATTAATAGCTTATAAAATAAACTCCGGGAAATCAGGTTGACTGATTACTGGTCGGCTCCTCTACTAAAGGGTGACATGAGCCCCTTAACTCTGTCCTTGTCACTGAGCCCAAGGGTCTCTGAGCTGAGGGGATGAGATTGCCACAGCTTCCATCCTCGGCTGGGCCTCAGTTTCCCTCATTTATCAAATGAGAGATGTTAAACCAGATGCTGCTTATGGCTCCAAAACTCAACGGTTTGGAAACATGGCCTCTTACCAAGTGCGAGCATGTAAATGAGCAGTTATTAAATTATCCAGGGCTCTGTGTGATTGTGCCATAACTTTATTTTGGCTAGAAGTTTATGACGGCTTGGTTACTGCTATAGGCATCGTTATAGAGTCTTCGGATTTGTCACTGGCTGCTGTCCTAGAGTGAAACGGTGACTTTATTGGGAAAAAGAAATAACACGCTAGACATCCATTTTCACCTACTCCACGCTTCCCTTTAGAGGAGAATTATGTTGAATGAGCCTATCTTCTGGAAACTTTGCCTCTGGCATGGAGATGGAAATTATTCCCCCCATATCTATTCTTAAGCATCATCCTAAGTGTAAGGCACCACCGAAGAATTCAGAGGAAAAGGAAGCACCACGTACACACAGTGTGGCCACCAGCTTGTCTGCAGCTGAGATGCAGCCAAGTGTGGTGTCAGCTGTCAGTAACAATGGGACAAGATAGCAGCACCACTTGAGACCTGATGCTTTCAAACTGTGGTGCTAGAGAAGACTCTAGAGTCCCTTGGATGGCAAGCAGATCAACCCAGTCAATCCTAAAGGAAATCAACCCTGAATATTCATTGGAAGGACTGATGCTGAAGCTCCGATACTTTGGCCACCTGATGCAAAGAGTCAACTCCCTGGAAAAGAGCCTGATGCTGGAAAAGATTGAAGGCAAGAGGAGAAGAGGACAACAGAGGATGAGATGGTTGGATGACATCACTGACTCAATGAGTTTGGGCAAACTTTGGGAAATAGTGAGCCACACGGAGGCCTGGCATGCTGCCATCCATGGGGCCGCAAGGAGTTGGACATGACTGAGCAACTGAACAATAACTGCCTCAAGGGTCTCCTGCCCCTTGGGAGGGCTTTGGGGCCCCACCCTTTCTCTACTGCAGCCTTTAGAAATGGAGCTTGGCTGCTGACCATCCAGGGAGAGCTCCCATTTCTGGTTCTTCTTCAGGAAGATGGTGGATGACTTGGTGATGGGAAAGGGGCTGTTGTCTTGCTTTCAGGCATCAGTGAGTTGGTGAAGAATTTCAAGCAGGGAAGGAGTGTAGAAGTGTTAACACTCCTAGCCTGGGGCCCAGCTGGGCTGACTCTGAATGCTGTGTCCCCCCCACCAGTTTTCAAAGGCTCATTGAATTCTCCAGTCTCCTTGGGCATCTCCTCCAGTCCCAGGGCCCCAGGGGGGAACTGAGGACTTGGCACATGAACCCTGGATAACCCCCCAGATTCCATAACTGTGGTGCTGATGGGGGCATGTGGGGTTTTTAGATGCTCCAGCTTTTCCCCTTTCTTCTCTTCCTCGTCCCCCAATTCATCTTCTGTTCCAGTAAGGACTCCCAACAAAAACAAACCCATCTGATGTCGTTCTGAGCTTATGAGTCAGCTTGAAAACAAGTGACCATTTTTAATGTTTGGTGAAAACTGGGAACAAAAGTGGGCTTGTAGGGGCAGAGCGGGAGGAGGGGCCTGTGGAATTCCCAGCGTTCTGGCTCACAGTCTCGAACCTCATGGGGTTCCGTCTTTGTTTTCACAGCCCAGCCTGTCCTGTACTGGTGTGCCCGCAACATGTCTTTCTGGAGTAGCATTTCATTCAACCTGGCCGTCCTGATGAACCTGCTTGTGGCGTTTTTCTACCCATTTAAAGGAGTCCGAGGAGGTACTGCCCATGTCTTTAATTTCAAGGAAACTTCTAGAAACAGCAGGATGGCTATGACTTGCGTCTTAAATGGGATCCCTGGTAGTACTGGTGCAATTGATGGAATCCTAGTTCCCCATTTTCAGACACGATGAGAGAGTAGCTTTTACCACGTGTTTATTTTTTGCTTGTTTTTTGTGTTTTAACTTTTGCAATGTTGTGTTGGTTTCTGCCACAAGCAACGTGAATCAGCCATAATTAGACATACATCCTCTCCCTCTGGCACCTTCCTTCCCTCTGCATTGTCATCCCTTCAGGTCGTCGCAGAGAACCAGACTCGGCTCTGTGTGCTACCCAGCAACCCCTCAGCAGCTATCCATCTTACACTTGATAATGTATATAGGTTGATGCTGCTTTCTCCATTCATCCCACTGACTCCTTCCGCCACTGTGTCCACGATGCCCTTCTCTACATCTTCGACTCCATTCCTTTCCTGCAACTAGGTTCATCAATAATACTGTTTTTCTAGATTCCCTACATATGCATTAGTACACTGTATCTGTTTTTCTCTGACTCACTTCACTTTGTATAACAGGCTCTGGGTTCAGCCACCTCACTAGAACTGACTCAGATTCGTTCTTTTGTATGGCTAAGGAATATTCCATTGTGTATGTATACGACAACGTCTTTATCCATTCATCTGCCGATGAACATCTAGGTTGATTATATGTCCTGGCTATTGTAAATAGTGCTGCTGTGAACATTGGGGCACATGCGTCTTTTTCAGTTATGGCTTTCTCAGGGCATATGCCCAGTAGGGGTTGCTGGGCCATATGGAAGATGTATTTCTAGTCTTAAGAAACCTCCATGCTCTTCTCCCTAAGGGCTGTGTCAGTTGACATTGCCACCAGCAGTGTAGGAGGGTTCCCTTTTCTCCACATCCTCTACAGTGCTTACTGTTTGTAGATTTTTTGGTGATGGCTATTCTGACTGGTGTGAGGTAATACACTGTGAGTTTATTTTCCAACTTAATTTGAAATCATATAAACTGTTTATCCATATTTCTTTCTCAGGAAAGAAAGAGGAGAAGCAATATATTAAAACAGTAAGAGATCATCTTAACCTCCTTGTTTTGTATGTCAGGAAACTATGTATCAGGGAAGCTGAGAGATTTAGCCAAAGACACACAGCCCCTTAGCAGCTGAGCTAATCCTAGAATGAATATAGATAACTTTGATGCTCAGTCCAGTAGATTTTTTTTCCTATGCCATACTTGTGGCATTGATTTCAGACTATAGAATTTGTAAAAAATAATCTCTGGAATTTAATTGTTTTCTTTTTTTCCTGGCAAGAGGTAATGGGAGGCAGGGCATGAATGACTTTAGACGAGACATCCTTGCCTTTTTAGTCAATTAAGAGCTGCGTGTTGTTATTCGCATAATGAGACATGCTGTCCATGGTCTTCATAGATTTCCTTCCCCCATCTCCTTCTGGTCATCTGTGTGCACATTCTACACATTTTACTGAGGAAAGGCAAACCACTCAGAAATAGCATTTTTCTGTTTGGGGCTCCTCAGTTTGCTTCACAGCCTTCTGGAGACATTTACAACTGGGAGTTGTAAATGGGGAGTTCTGGGGGCTCCCCTTCTTTTAAACTTTCATGACCCCCTTTTCTGACACCTGCGACAGCCTCCTGGGAGGCTGACTTTTCAGCTCAATTTTTCATCAGAGCTTTTTGGCAGATCACCTCCACCATGTATTTCGCAACCTGGCAGTAGCTACCTTCTGTAAAACACAACGGGATGAAGAGCCCAAAAAGTAAGAGAATAAAAACCAAAAAAAAAAAAAAAACCAGCACAGAGGTAAATCCAGAGCAGGCTCTGCTCTGGAGTTTAATAATGCAGATGTGTGCATGACTGAAGTAAATTTAAGGTCCAATTTAAAAGTAACCGTGTGTTCTGTGGTATGTCCAACTTACTCATTTGAGGCATTACCTTTTCAGTTGAGCCTGAAGCCATGTGGAAGGCTTCACTGGAGTGATGTTTTCCCTGCAAGGCAGTACTTAAACACAAGCCCAAGGGGTATTTTCCTTTAAAATGGACCATGTCAGGATTCATGGTGTCCCTGTTGGAAAAGTTAGCCAGGTCCACAGCGCTGCAGGGTGTTCTCCTGGGGGGTGTCTGCCTGTGCTGGGCTGCCAGTTAGCAGAGGTAAGAGTGTGAAGTGTTCAGCCAAGAGCTCAGGTGGAGGGAATGGAGCCCTCTTCTCACCTCCAAGGGCTATCACATCACAGCAGATTCTTCAACTAGTACTTTGGGTGTGTCTTCATTTCCCCCCTGCACTTTTTTAAAAACTATTTAAAACTGATTGTTGTTCTGTACCTTGGCCATTTTCATCACTGGTCACTTATGGCAGTTTTGAGGCCGCTGTCTGGGGACAGTTCATTGATAGCTCCCTCGTCTTCTGTGATAAGCCTCATTCAATGCAACAGCTAGACCTACAGAGTCTGGACTTGGTGTCCAGGCCTGGCCCAAACACTCACCTCCCACATGACTCTGGGCAAACCACTTCAGTTCATCCTCCTTATCCTCCCTATTAAGCAGTGCTTAGGTTGAGCCAGTAGTTGTGACACCAAGGTATGGATTTGGAAATCCCCGTAGTGGTCAGGAGAAAATAATTGCTGACCCAGTCAGGATCTCTGGAGCATCCTGTTTGTTGCCCGTGCAAGTTCAAGACCTACTGGATGATTATTAAAGGTCCTTCTGGCTTTACAGTGTAGCACTCAAGGTGGCATTGACCCTGGATCTGTAGAAATCTAGGCTTCCTGTTTTGGCAGTGTGGGCTTTAGAACTTTGTGCCAATGCACTCAACAGAAAATATAATTAGATGTCCTTTGAGAGAAGGAGATTGATCTGACGTCAGGAAGTCCTTTCCATTATACAGTGACAGAAATCCCCCTCAAACACATCAACTCACTCAGAGGAATTTTTTTTCCTTTTAAACATATTCTGGGGACATCTATACTCAGTGTTGACCATCTTCAGGAAGAAGGTTGTTTCAGCCCTATCTAGACAAAATCTGATTGATTACCTGGAAGTATTTTTTTAAGAGAAATATTTGTTCTTGTTGAATCCTGAAACTAGGGTTTCCAAAATGTCCCTCCTGCAGGAGTTTACTGACCTTTATGCCAGTGTGGCTCTCTGACTTGAAAGGCTTGTGGCTGCCGAGGACACTGTGGCCTTAAAAGCTCCTTTTCAAAAGTTTTTTCCCCCTTTGGTTGAGAACTGAGAGTCACACAGTCTTTAAAAAGCATGAAAATTTGGCAGCTTCAGAATTCTTACTGAATTTGTAAGCATGCCATGGTGATTAAAGCCCATAAAGTACTACTTTTTAAACTTTCTTACTGTTGAAATTTTCAAATCTGTACACAAGTGGAAAGAAGAGTATAATAAACTGCCACATACCCATCAGCCCATCTTTAACAACATTTTGCCTGTTTTGTTTCATTTATACTCCTACTGTATTTTCTGCAAGATTTTAAAGAAGTCTAGACATCTTGTTTCACTGTGCATCTCTTAACTTCAGAGAATATTTTTAAATGTGTATAATCACCATAGCATTCTCATATCTAAAAAGAACTAACAATAAATCATGTAATGCTGCTGCTGCTGCTGCTAAGTCACTTCAGTCGTGTCCGACTCTGTGCGAGCCCATAGACAGCAGCCCACCAGGCTCCCCCGTCCCTGGGATTCTCCAGGCAAGAACGCTGGAGTGGGTTGCCATTTCCTTCTCCAATGCATGCCTATCTCTATTCGTGTTTCTCCAACTGTTTCAAAGAAATCTTTCTATAATTGTTTCCTTGGAATCTAACATTAATTTTTTTCTAATAATTTTTAAATTGGAGTATAACTGCTTTACAATGTTGTGTTAATTTCTGCTGTACAACATCGTGAATCAGCCATATGTAAATAAATCCCCTTCCTCTTGAGCCTCCCTCCTACTTCCCCAATTCCATTACCCATGCCTAGGTCATCACAGAGCACCAAGCTCCCTGTATTATACAGCAGCTTCCCACTAGCTATTTATTTTACATATCTAGCATTAATTTTTAACTCTGCTTTTTTAGTGGGAAGACCGCAGATTTTTTATATTGTCTCTTTCAGGATTTGGGTACATGTGTTGTACTGGTCACATTTATTATACTGAGATGTAAAGAGGCAGTTTAAGATGATGATTATGCTTAAGAAAATGAAAGGTAAGCCACAAGCTGGGCAAAAACACTTAAAAAACATGTCAGACAAAAGGCTTATATCTAGCCTATAGGAAAAACTCTTATAACCCAATAGTAAAAAGACTTCCCATTTAAAATAATGGGTAAAAGATTTGATCAGATATTTCACACACAAAAAAAGGATATATGAATAGTCAATAAGAACATAAAAAGATATTCAACATCAGTAGTTATTAGAAAAATGCAAATGAAAACCACCTAGATATGTTATGAGAAACCTACTAGAATGGCTAAAATTAGAATGACTGACAATACCAAGCACTGGTGATGATCTGGAACAGTGCAGCTCCCACTCTTAGTGATGAGAAGGGGAAATGGTAGCATCAGTTTGGAAAATAGTATGGTTAGGTCTTCTGAAGTTAAATATATCCTTAGGGTTCTCAGATCTATTTCCATATTTTTGTCTAAGAGAAATGAAAACATATCCCCACCCCAGAACTTGTACTTGAAGTTTCCCAGTAGCATCTTTCGTCATAATCTGGAAACAACCCCAGTATCCATTAATTGTTCAGTGGATAAATAAATGATGACACAGCCATGTTATGGACCACTACTCAGCAATAGAAAGAAGAAGCTATTAATATACACAATAACATGAATGAACCTTAAAAATTTTGCTAAGTGAAAGAATTTTTAAAAACTGCCTACTAATATTATTTTTCCAGTTTTTATGCAATTCTGGAAAATGCAAAGCTACAGTGGTAGAAAGCAAATCAGGAGTTGCCTAGGAGTGGAGATGGGGCAAGGCGTCAGCTGCCAAAGGCGCAAGGAAACCTCTTAGTGTGTGATACGATGTTTATGTCTCAATTGTGTTAGCAGTTACATGTGGTTAGATGACTGTATAAACTGCCCATAGTCATGCACTTAAAATGGATGGATTTTTTTTTTTTTTAATTGATGGTTAGGGACCATCAACTCTGGTAGCGTGTATCTTCGTGGTAGATTCTGTTTCACCTTAGGTGAGATACATAACCCAAAACTCCATTTTCTCTGTGGTAAATTGGAGGTGATCATAATACCCTCTGGAGAAGGCACTAGTGACCCACTCTGGTAATTTTGCCTGGAAAATCCCATGGATGGAGGAGCCTGGTAGGCTGCAGTCCATGGGGTCGCTAAGAGTCGGACACGACTGAGTGACTTGACTTTTCACTTTTCACTTTAATGCATTGGAGAAGGAAATGGCAACCCACTCCAGTGTTCTTGCCTGGAGAACCCCCGGGACAGAGGAGTCTGGTGGGCTGCCGTCTATGGGGTCACACAGAGTCGGACACGACTGAAGCAACTTAGCAACAGCAGCATAGTACCCTCATAGAGTCCCAAGAGGAGAAAATAAATGATCATCCAAATGAAGGGCTTGATACCTACCATATCTAACAATTGTTAAATGCACAGGAAGGGACACACCTGACCCTAGGACCCACTTCTTCCTGCATTTCTGGAAATCTTCTGCCTTTCAGTGCCCATCCCTGATCAGATTCTCCTTTCGGAAGATATCACAAGGGAAGAGGCAGGTGGCTGGGGTCTGGGGACAGTTCTGAGAGAGAAGGTGAGTCTTGGCAGGTGTGGACAAAAGGAACTAGGGCAACCCACAGGCTGGTGGGAGAGCCTGGGACCTGCAAGGATGTTGCTTTCCCAGGCGGTGCTGCCATCCAGGCAGCTCTGGAGAAGTGAAACTCCTTTATATAAGCAGCCTTAATCATGTAGTGCTGCTTGTTTACATCTGAAGGAAACTCAAAATGTGACAGCATTTGAAATAGGGGTGTTTTTTTTTTAATGAGTGTTTTACAGAACCTTATTTTTAGCCCTGTTGGCTCATGTTATATAACTGAGCCGTCTCGTGGGACACTCTAAATAGAACTTGCAATAGCAAGAGATGACAGAAACTGGTATAAGCTCTTTGACTACAAGGATAATCTAATTGTAGGATGATGCTAATGATACGGAAGTTGCTTTCCTCCTTCCCTTGAAGAAATCTGATGCGGGCAGGGGACCTGCGATTTTCCTTTGCATACTTTTAATAGAAATTAGAAGTCTGTTCTCCCAGTTCGCCTCCCTGAAGAGTAAAGTGTGACACATGGATGAGTTTTGCTTATGGAACAGACCCATCTGATGGATGCCTGCTGGGTACTCAGTGCTTCCCTTCAGGAGACTGGAGTCCAGTGCGGATGGGGCTTGGAAGAGGGGGCACTGACTGCTAGAAAACAGTATCCCACAGGGCTGAGCAGGGATACTGAGGGTCAGAGACAGAAGGAGCACCTAGCCAATTTTGTGAGGAGAAAGGGGATGGGGGAGGCTTCCTGTCAGAGATGCACGCGTACGTGCGTGCTAAGTCACTTCAGTCATGTCCAACTCTTCGCTACCCCATGGACTGTAGCCTGCCAGGCTCCTCTGTCTGTGGAGATTCTACAGGCAAGAATACTGGAAAGGGTTGCCATGTCCTTCTCCAGGGGATCTTCCCAACACAGGGATCGAACCCACGTCTCTTTATGTCCCCTGCATTGGCAGGTGGGTTCTTTACCTCTTGTGCCACCTGGGAAGCCCCCTGGAAGAGGTGACATCTAAGCTAAGACCTCAGGTGAATAGGAAAGGGAGAGAATTTCCCAGGTAGAAGGAAGACGTCAAAGGCTTAGAGGTAAGACAACATGCATGTGACTGGTCATGTCGGGGGCAGAAAACTGGAGGTCAGGGTTGGGCCAAGGCAGGCCAGAGAGGTGCTTGAAGAAATTGTCACTGAACCCGCTCAGGTGTGTCCCCTCTGTGAGGGGAAAGCCCTGATCTCTGAGAGCCCTGCCTCCTGGTTGCAGGGACCCTGGAACCGCACTGGTCGGGGCTGCTGTGGACGGCCATGCTCATCTCTCTGGCCATCGTCATCGCCCTCCCCAAGCCCCATGGCATCCGGGCCTTAATCGCTTCTACGATTCTCCGGTTGATATTTTCCGTCGGGCTACAACCCACACTGTTTCTTCTGGGAGCTTTCAACGTAAGTATGAATCCCTCCACTGCCTTTTTTTGTTTGTTTATTTCCATCTGAGTAGGAATGCCTTCCAGTCTCCCTGGAATTTTGGCCTGTGCCTTCAGTGCAGAAAAATATAGCCTTTGGGTGAGCTGTTAAAATAGCAGAGGAGAGCTGCAGGTGGGCCTCTCCCTCTTCACTTTTCACGGGACAGTGGACCCCTTCATGTGCTCTCTGGACACTGGCAGTCTCATTGTCAGGGAATATTTCTCTCAGAATTAAGCAAAGGGAGAGAGATGTTGAGATTTGGGTTCATCGTGCCCATCAGGTCATAGGTGTGCTAGGACAAGAGATTGTAGTCAGGAAGTCCAATGACTGCATGTGAACACAGCCCTCATTTCTGGTGAGGACCGCAGGGAACAGAGCAGAGAGGCAAGAGGGACTGTTCAGAGAGGGAGCAGGTAGAGAGGTCAGAAGAGAAGCCAGGCGTCAGAAGATGGTAGTCAAAGTCAGTAGTGACGTTTGGAAGTGCCGTTTCAGTGTGTCCAAAGCTTCCAGTGTGCAAGGGTGGACATCAACTCCCTCTGTGGAATCCTTAGGAAGTGGACATGACTGATACCAAGCCATAAATTGGAGAGGTTTCCTGCCAAAAAGAAGGAACAAGTTGGGATCTGTGGGCATCTAAAACCACCTTCCAGAGGTTTCTGCCCTAAGCATATAAGGAAGCTGAAGTCACTGCATAAAAATGGAAGTGATATTGCAAAATAGGTTAATGCTGTAATTTAGGGCAATGATAAATGTCCCCAAATGGGTGTTCTGATGGCAGAGGCAGTAAGGGTGTGAGAGGACAAGGGACCACTTCAAGCTGACACGCTTAAGGAGAGAAAGTTTTGTCTCAAAGAATGGAAGCCATCAGGCCAGGAGGCAGGAACTGGGAGAAGCATTCTCTCAACTGGTGGAAGCAGCGAGGAAAGCCCAGACCTTCTTAAGGGACAGCTAACAGTTAAGTTTCGCCTCCTCAGTGGTTCATGTACTGAAATATAGGGCCTGATTCTGGACAAGGAACCTGGGCCCCAAACTTTAGGAAAACCCACTGGGGCTCCGTCCTCCAGGTGGGCCTGTCCCAATTTGATAAATCTTGGGTGAAAAGGGACTTCCTTAGTCAAATTAATGTGGGAAATGGTGGGTCAAGGAAAATGCAAGGTTTTTTACTGAAAGATTTCTGAGACTTTAACCTATTGATAACACATGAGGGCTTCCCTCATATCTCAGTTGGTAAAGAATCCGCCTGCAATGCTGGAGACCCCAGTTCAATTCCTGGGTCAGGAAGATCCCTTGGAAAAGGGATAGGCTACCGACTCCAGTATTCTTGGGCTTCCCTTGTGGCTTGGCTGATAAAGAATCCACCTGCAATGTGGGAGACCTGGGTTCGATCCCTGGGTTGGGAAGATCTCCTGGAGAAGGGAAAGGCTACCCACTCCAGTATTCTGGCCTGGAGAATTCCATGGGCTGTATAGTCCATGGGGTTGCAAAGAGTCAGACATGACTGAGCAACTTTCACTTTAACGCATGATGAATCTCTAAGAAGGGAACACTGGGTCTTCATATTTCCCAAACTTATTTGCCCACATGTTTTGTAAAGTGTAACTTGATATTAGTGTTATATGGAATATAGGTTGGGAAATTCTATTCCCAATACTGGTAAGTGACAGGGCTTTTTGGTTTTGTTCTAGAGATTTTTTTCCGTGGACCATCTGCAGAGTTTACCACAACACAGTTTCTTTTTTATATTTTGGTCTTTTGGCCAAGAGACATGTAGGATCTTAGCTCCCTGGCCAGGGTTCACACCCGCACCCCCTGCATTGGAAGGTGAAGTCCTGACCACTGGACCACCAGGAAGGTCCCTGACTCAGGGTTTTTGAGCAGAGAATTGGTAGAAGTAAAGTATCGTTGAGAAAACTCCCTCAGTAGAGGCATGAATATATATATATATGGATTTGAGTGGGGAGTAGGTGAACTGGAGGCAGGGGGACCCCTTACGGAGTCATGTCCCCCTTACATGAGACAAGCCTGCCTCTTGGTCATAGTGGAGAATGAAGACACAGATGTCAGAGCTTTGGAGGAAATGGTGACACATGGTGGGCATAGGGTCTGAGCCTTATGCCTGAAAACGGTGCGTGGCTTGGTCCTTTTCTCTAGGCAGCGAAGGTATTCCTATCTTTACTGGGTGGTGAAGCAGGCAAGAATAATTCCAAATTTTCAGTCACGGAAGACTGGGAGAGGAATAATGCAGCCAGCTACACTGAAGTCAGGCAAGACCTGGTTTTCGGGGTGCAGATAGACCTGAGTTATTGAGTTACTTGACTTGGGGTGACAAGACTAGCTATTCGTGTTAGGCCTGACATTTAGAAATGCATGACCAGAGTAAAAGGGACACGTGAGCACTGAAGGAGGCAATGCAGGCTTCACCTGCAGTGAGTGGAAGTATTTTAAGAAAGAAATACAGAAGACACAAATAGAAGGAAAAAGCACTATCTCAGAGGTTGTCTTCTATGAGTTAATTCTTTTGTTTCTCTGGTCTTATGTCATTCCAGAGTTTTCTCTTCTGTAACATCAATCAGTTGGGGAAAAGACCCTATGTGGATAATTGGTGGCCATTCATAATCACATTAGCCGGGGGAGGGAGGGAGAGATGGGAAAACTAAAACAATAAACAGTTATTTAGAGAGGATTAATAAAAAAGAATACTTACATGGAGCAATGGGAGAAGGAAAGTAGCCGTGAGAAAACTAGGGCAGAAGTTAAAGAGGAGAGCAGATTCAGGTGAAGCAGATTGTGTAGGCCATGACACGTTGGAGGCCCAGGAATGCCAACCAGAGCATGGCCTTTTTTCCCTCTCTTGGAAACCTCAGCACAGTTCATTCAGAATCGATGATGTTTTCTCACCCTAAAAAAGATCTGACACTGGCAAAGTTTAAAATATTAAGGAAAAAAAGACCTGGTGGATTGAAAGTGGAGCCTGTCTGAGAAAACCTAACCTTCTCCGTGGGTGTTGGCTTCCTCCCTTATCTGATTGCTGAGAAGTTCACTTGCACTGACCCACCAGATTAACTGGCAGCATTCCCCCAGCACCTGTGGCCAAGCTAGCTCGGGTGGCAGGACATGGTTTTACAAAGCGCAGCCAAAGCGCATTCTCTCTGGCTTTCTCCTGAGTTAGGTTTTTCTAGCAACATGTTGCTAAAGGCAGACTTGCAAGCTTGGGATTTCTATCAAAGGTAGGACTATCTTATACAGTAAGTCAGCCTTCAGTTTCAGGGGTCAGAAAACCTACTCCATGCTAATAAGCAAAGAAGAAAATGTGACTGAGAATCAGGAGGCTGGCTTCAGGTGTAGCTGAATCCAGGAGCCCAGACGATAGCATAAGGGCTCATTTCCTCTTGTTTGCTTCTGCACTGCTGGTACCCTCAGGCTCTGTGATAATGCAGGATGGATGCCAGCAGCCTCAGAGCTCACTTTCTCTCAGGTTCAAGGTCAAGGATAAAGAATAAAATTGTCTTAGCTGCAGTCCCAGCAGAGATCTCAGGGGGTGTCATTGATTCCATTTGGTCACATGCCTATCTCTGAAGGAATCGTTGTTGCCAGGGGAATACAGTATTCTGATTGGCCAGGATGGAGCCCCACCCAGACCTCAAGGACCAATATAAAGGAAGGGATGGAGCCCCAGAGATAAAATAGAAGTTATTTCCGGAAAGAGGGGCAAGGGACTAGAACTCATCTTGAAGTCCCTTTCTTCCCCTACCACCCCAAGAAAATTATTTTTCCGTGTAGAATTAGGAGCAGTAGAAAACAAGAGCTGGCTGCTTCTCATTAGATTGCAAAACTCTAATGCCTAGAACGTAACAGAAATTCAGAAAACACTTTTAATCATGCTCATCACAGGGTTAGTGGATTGAGGTGACTTCTGTGTTTGACTAACTCATGTAAGAATGTTAGAAATGATTCATATCTCATCTTGAAAATCATAATTTCAGTATGTGCGAATTTTGTTTCTGTCATATACAAATGCCACTTGATTAGCGTTGTGCATGAAGTTATTTGACTGTCACATTAACTTGTAATAATGCCTGAAAAGCAAAGTAATGAAATGACTGAGATCCACAAAACAGTTCTTGGTGCGTCTGGTGGGCACTTGGTGAAAAAGGAAGCTTCTGTTTGGGGCAGAGGCGCCGAAAGACACTTGAGGGCAAGTTGCCCTCAGTTCTCACCAAGAGTCTCAAGTTCGGCTTGGTCCGTGCTTCTCTCACTGTGGCTGTCATTGTTCTCAGGTCTGCAACAAAATCATTTTTCTGATGAGCTTTGTGGGCAACTGTGGGACGTTCACCAGAGGCTACCGGGCCATGGTTCTGGATGTTGAGTTCCTTTATCATCTGCTATACCTGCTGATCTGCGCCATGGGGCTCTTCGTCCATGAGTTCTTCTACAGTTTGCTGGTGAGTTGCTGGTGTTGAAAGATTTTACATGCTGGAAACTAGGAGAGCATGCTCTGTCCTTCCTTCTCATCACAGATCGCTCCTTTTCACGGTGACCAGTGTGCTTGGTCTAAAGAGGCAGTAGGCCCCTGGATGCAGTGTTTGGGGCATCAGGAAAGGAAAGCTACTCCCGAGAGAAGGTCTGACTAGAAGGAGCCCTGGGGGTGTGTGATCACACTGCCTGCATGCACGCTCAGCCTGTTACTTTACAGTGATAGACGATGCCCGCAGCCTGGATCAGGAAATGTTGCCTCCACACACCGTACCCGCCCCCTTTGTTTTTCTTTATTTCTTGGGCTCAGCCAGCATTTACCAAAAGAATGTTTGTATGACTGTCCCCTTCTGATAGTTCTCATGGGATCCATCTTCCAGTGAAAACATGTAGTAACAAGAGCAGGAGCTGTTTTCAAAGACCGAAGACCCCATGACAATGAACTTGATAGATCGTTTATGGATCCAGGAGACCTTTTCAGCGGAAGCTGTCATGCTCTAGTCTGAGCTGAGTGGTTAAATGTCTTGATCCTATTATCTTCCTTCTGAGCAAGCTTTTAAGTGAATGTCTGCTTATTCTCTTGTCATTACAGGGAATCTTGAACTGTGGAGTTGTAGGTAAAAAACCATTTCCTTGTACCTACGTCAAATGATAGGAAGCATAAAATTGACCTTTCTGCCAGCAAAACCATCCATAAAGGAAATAGAAGAAGTATATTAAAATGTTGCTGGGGATAAAAAATATTCAAAGTCTAGGTGTTGACTAAAGATGAGGGACTTGGGAATTCGCTGGCAGTCCAGTGGTTAGGGCTCTGTGCTTTCACTTCCAGGGGTGCAGTTTTGATTCCTGGTCGGGGAGCTAAGATCTTGCAAGCCACGGTGAGACAAAAAAAAACCGATGAGGGACTTATTTGCAAAAAAAGGCAGAGCAAGGAAAGCACTTTCAGGAGGTGCAGTTCATGTGGTCTCCAGGCTGGTGGCTTAACTGCTGTGTGCTGCTCACATCTACAAAATGGGGAGAGCAGTCCATTTCCCCACAGGGCCATCACGGGGATTCTCCACTACTGCGCATGTCAGTCTGAGACTAGCCCCACAGCAGAAATGCTGAGCGAGGGCTATTACTACTGTCTCTGTCAGCCCTTCTCCCATCCAAACACCGTAAAGAACGCCAGGACTTGCCCCTTCTATTAGCGGTGCATGCTAGCAGAGATATGGATTCTTCCCCTTCATTTTAAAAATAGGTCTGACCAGACTTTGAGGTTTTAGGCAAAGAGGTCTCTGGATCCACCTGTGATGCCATTAGGTGCCCTATTTTGGTCACTGTCTATCAGAGACCTTTCGAGTTCTGTATATATTTCTGAGCCTTTTTGTCTCACACAGTAATCTGTGGAGGGGGTTCTAGCTTGTTGGCCTCTCTTTCTTAGAGAGGCCAACAAATTCCTGGTCTCTCTGAGAAAAGGAAGCGAAGTTGAGTCGGGGGGCTCTGCCATCCCTGCTGGGGGGGGTCTCACTTGTGAGATTGGCACAGAAATGCCATCTCGCCCAGGGAGAAGGTGACTCTTCCTACTGTCTACCGTTTGTAGGTAAAATTAATAACTAACATTAAAATTTGTTGGTTGATGGAAAATTATTATTAGGGTTGGGGCCCGCTTCCACTGTGTTCATGGAAAAGTCCTCCTCTTTTGTCCACTGGCAGTGCCGCCTGGTGTCAGAAGCCAGGGGGTGTCGCAGTGAGTCTGGGCAGCGTCGTCCCAGCCCTCCCGGGCTTCACAGAGTAGAAAAGAGCCGTTACTGTGAGTTACTGACGTGCCCCGTGGGCTCCTTCCGTCCTCTCTCATGGGTGGGTCTGCCTCGGCGGTGGGCGATCTCTGCATGTGATCCCCGGCGAGGCTGGGCCTGGTGAGTCAGGTCACCTGCTCGGAGTCCCACACGAGTCAGGGGCAGAGACACGACACGCTGACTCCGGGGTCTGAGGGTTGGAGTCCGGCCCTGAGCTGCCTTTCATTCGAGCCTGAAGCTGCTGCCTCAGTGAAGGCAGTATTTCACGGCGCCATCTGCAGGCCCCCTCTCCCGGCTCTCAGCTGTCGCAGGAAGATCAGAGATGCTCAGAGCTTGCTGCGATGTTACCTGGGCTCTGTGCACTTTGAGAAGGACCTGCAGGATCAAGCGAGACCATGGTTGGATGCCTCTCCTCAGTGCTGCTGGGGTGTTTCTAAACCATCTGGGCCTTGACTTTCTGGGACATCAAGTGAGGTGTTCCTTTTGGGGTCAAAGCAGCATTTGATGTGTCTGTTGAGAACCGCAGGCAAAATACTGAAACTTCACTTTTTTCCACAAATGAGGAAAGCCTGTGACAGAAAGGAACTGGAGGGAGACTGGGAGCAGGAAAAAGCCGCATGTCACCAGCTTGTGAATGCTCCATGCCAGCAGGGCAAAAAGGCAGGGCCGGTGACTGTGGTCTAATGGAAGTTCACCCCAAAACTGGCTGAACCCGGTCCCCAGCTGCATTCAAGCCGCGTCCTTAGAAAACTGTTAACATCCTGAGATGAAAGTGTGCAGAGTTCATTCACAGGCAGGTAACAGAAGGAGAAATGCAGACAGTCAGTAAATGTGCAGGTATTCTAATGCAAACAGTGACATACTAATTAAAATATGATCCCGTGCTGGACCCATGATGTAAGGAAAGGTTCAAAGGTGTGAACGTGCCCAGTTTTACTGAGAGTGAGCCAAAAAGAGCATCATTTTCTAAGTGGTTGGGATAAATTGGCATAGCCTTCCTGGAAGGCAGTGAAGCAAAACATGTGTGTGATACAACATTTGACCGAACAATTCCATTTTTAGAAACGTGACGGAAAGAAATGACTGGGTGAGTATAGAGGCATGTACACACAGAGGTGTTCATCACAGCATCACTGTTAATGATATAGAATTGAAACTATATTGACTGTTTAAAAAAGAAAAATATGAGGATTGAGTAGACAGCAGTTTTTCAATACACTGGAATACTAGGTGAACATTTTTGTTTTTGAAACCAACATGAACTTTATGATTTTCTTCCTTAGGTCAAAATCAGAATAATTATAACAGAAACAAAGCTTATGAAGCTTTGTTCAGAAAAACATCATGAAGTAAAACTTGCCTTAGTAAAGATCCATGTGCATAAAATGAAAAAGCTCTCCAAAATCCAAATAGATCTAATTGTTCTTTTTATTAAATATTGACATAGATAGCAACTCTGTTGCCCAAATTCAAGAGAGTATAAATACCTCAGGATGATATTAAAATAATGTCTAATATAAAATGAATGAATGTACCAGAAGGAAGAGATACAAGGTATTTCCAGAAAATTAGAACACTGCTTATTGTTAACCAGAGTTGTGTTGATACTTATTCATTTAGATTTGAAAAAAGGATGCTATTTTAGGGACTTCCCTTGTAGCTTAGCTGGTAAAGAATCTGCCTGCAATGCAGGAGACCCTGGTTCAATTCCTGGTTTGGGAAGATCCGCTGGAGAAGGGATAGGCTACCCAGTCCAGTATTCTTGGGCTTCCTATTTGGATCACACTCTACCAGAGATATTGAGTCTCTCAATCAAGTTGTAACCTGGGCAGGTACTTTAAATACGTGATCTTTTTTTTACCTGAAAATGTTCATGATTCTCTTAGAAGGCAAGCCAACTATATGCCAGGTTATGGTATAATACTTTTATAAAAATATATATGCATAAGTTACATTTTTTCAATTGTAATAAGGCCAGAAGGAAAGAACTTATTGAATAAATGTCTATGGATATTGGAATAATTAGCATTTTTTGGTTTTCTTTTTCCTTTGTGCTTTTTTTGTGTTTTCAAAAGTATCCTCCATTGAACTCGTCTAATTTTCTAGTTAGAAGAAAGCTTTTCCTTATTACAAAGTAATGCATGGCCATTATTTTAAAATCAGAAATTATAGATAAGTGAAAAGAAAAAAAATCACTTGTTATTACAGTGATTTGGGGGTTGTATAATCTCTACAATTCTTACTCGCAAAAAACAAGTGTCATTTGTTGTCTGAAGTTGCTCTTGCTTGCTGCTTCATAGTGGCTTGCTAGAAAATATTTAACCAGCATTAACAGCAGTATTAGCCTTTTGTACTCTTAGATCTGAGTTAAGGCCTCTTCTCTGCTTCCTTTAAGTGTCTTCCTTTACCCGATGCCCTTAACTGGCCTCAGGACACAGACTGGCCTTCTGGAGGCAGAGGGCTAATTGAGCAGAAAATGAACTCTGAAGTCAAATTCTGCATTGAAAGGGACTTTGAGATCAGCTAGTTCAGTCCACTGATTTCACAGATGTGGAAACTGAGGTCTAGGGAGGTTTCATAGCCCGATCAACATCTTGCAACAAATTAAAAGCAGAGACAGGGTTCACATGCCTGTCCCTGGACTCCATGGGCTCTGCAGTCATTCCCTGGAGCCGTGGTAGAGGCAGGATTCTCAGGAAGAGATTAGATGGCATGAGCAGGACCATATTAAAACTAGCTCCCAGCTCCAAAATAACCCCATTCAGCCCTTCTCTAGTGGCTCCCCACCATTTCTCCAGCCAAATATCTGAGATTATGCTTCTTAGATAACCAGCCACTAGTCTCCTGTACCTCTGAGTACCTACACTGGGCCTCCATTTCTCATGAAGCCAGCTTCTTGCCGAGCCCAGGCCCCTTGGCAGAGGTCAAGCCAAGATTACGAGCGCGTCCTGAACAGCAGGTTGTCTCAGCCCCTCCCAGTGGGATGAGAGGCGGTGAGGCTTCCTGGTGTGTTACCACCACCAGCGTCCCTGCCACGTTCTGTCAGGGTGGCCTTGGCCCAGGCTCTTCATCAGGAAAGTAACGATAATTACCATTGGCTGTGTACTTAGCACATATGTATGAGTGTATGCTAAGCACCGTATATATATTGTCTCTTTATTCTTCGTGGTAACTCTGTGTCTTCCACTCTGCAAATAGCAAGACTGAGGCTCGCAGAGGAAGAGGTTGGTAGCTGGTCCTGGTGACAGCAAGTGACTGAACTGGGGTTTGAACCTCTGTCCAACTCCAGAGACCCTGCCCCTCGGCCTGGCCCGTAGCAGCTCATGAACGTGCGGTCAGGGACCAGGACTTGGCCAGTCCTGTATCCAGAGTGGCTGACCCTTAACAGAAGCTCCATCAAATGGCCCCTAAATGAACACACACCAGGACCCTCCTCCCCTTCCTCTCCCCCGTCCGCTGCAGCTCCCTGGTATAGGCCTGGCTTTTGTCCCAGGACCTCGAAACTGTATGTAGACAACTTGAAATCACTGTTGGTTTCCACCCTCCTCTTCGATATTTGTTTTTCCTTATTTTTACCATCTCGGTTTTCACCATTAAGACGGGCAAGTGTAGCATATTAAGAAAAGAGTATAATGCTTTTTTAAACTTTTATTTTTAATTGAAAGATAATTGCTTTACAATGCTGTGTTGGTTTCTGCCATACATCAACATGAGTCAGCCGTAGGTATACATGTGTCCCCTCCCTCTTGAACTTCCCTAGAGTAGACTGCTTTTGAGTTAGCCAAAGGGTAAATTCTTTATAAATGAAGTTGTCCTTGGGGACATCGATGTCCGTCTAATAGAGATGCTTCTTAACATTGTCCCCTTGACGTCCTTTTTTTTGTTTGTTTTTAAAGCTTTTTGATTTAGTGTACAGAGAAGAGACTCTGCTCAATGTCATTAAAAGTGTCACTCGCAACGGCCGGTCCATCATCTTGACGGCAGTTCTGGCTTTGATCCTGGTTTACCTGTTCTCCATCGTGGGCTACCTTTTCTTCAAAGATGACTTCATCTTGGAAGTAGATAGGCTGCCCAATGAAACCTCACTTCCAGGTAGGTTTGGACCTTCTGATCTTTTTTTTAATGTTAAAAGAATGTTTCCTGATTACAACCGAACGAAAAATGATGACTTTGGCAGTGTAGGTATTTCCCTAACACTCAAGAGTGTGAATTGAATACAGGACTTAGTTTTTCACTGCATTCAAATGGTGATATGATACGTCAGATGCTAAGTGTGAGTGTCCAAATGCTACATTTAATTTATGTATTGAATTTCTATTTTAAACTTGTGCAACGTTTTCTTAAAAGTTTGACCAGTGTATATTGAGAGTATGGGAGTAGGCATCCCTTGGCTTGGTAAGTCTATTTCTAGCAATTTATCCTTTAAAAATAGAACTGTAGAAGCAGATGTTCATTGCAGTGTGAAATTGGAAGCAATCTCAACATAAGGGAGTGTTTCATTAGAGTATGGTTCATCCATGGGGTGGTGAACCCTGTGGATATGGTTCGTCTTTATAAACCTTCATGGAAAAGTACCCAAGATATGGTGGGAAACTGGAGAAGAATAACTACAATAGGATCTGTGTAGATAGTTTTTTTTAATGAAAAATCTCACATCTGTGCTCAGTTGCTGTCATGTTCGACTCTTTTGTGACCCCATGGACTGTAGCCAGGCTCCTCTGTCCATGGGATTTGCCAGGCAAGAATACTGGAGTGGATTCCCATTTCTTTCTCCAGGGGATCTTCCCGACCCAGGGATTGAACCCATCGCATCTCCTACATTGGCAGGCAGATACTTTACCACTATGCCGCCTGGGAAGCCCCTAAAAATCTCATATATATCTTTTAAAATATGGAAGAATATACACCCAAACTGCAAGTAGTGGCTGTCTCTTGGACCTTTTCACAATATGCAAGTTTTACACTGAGCTCATATGATTTTAATTTATAGCAAAACCAGAAGAGATTTCCTGTTACAAGAGAGAGAGACAGTGATCATGCACTTGAGTGATCCCCAAGTGCTCGTTTCCCTCAATTAAAATACTTGACACTAGTAAGTGAAATATTACTGATTTTTCGTCAGATAGCCAGGCTCCCTGAGTCCAAGGAGCAAACTAGAATTGTGACTAAGCCAGACAAGCTTTTTTCTCCCTCCCAAAGGCTGCGTTCTTGGCATGTAACCCCAGCCTCCAAGTTGACATTCACTGCCAACCATCTTAGGGTTCTGAACTAAACTGATCTGATGCCATTCCTGCTTCTCACACAGACTTGGTCTAAATCTTGCTGGAGTCTGTGTGTTCAGTAGTATCTGTCAGGGAGTTTCAGCTGTTTGTCTTTAAAGTTGGAGAGGTGCTATTTAAGTGCGATATTTCTAGTAAGCTTACAGGAATTGACATTTCTGGCTTTTTTCCCATCCAGATCACCCAACGAAAGTGTAAATTGCATCTCTGCTTCGGATTTATAGGCAGGATTGGAGGGTGTTATTTATGTAAAGAATTGTTTAATCAGCCGTGAATTTGGGACTTCAAACATTTTAACCATATGCTGCCAGATTGTTCATCATAAAATTGCCTTCTCTCTCCCAGAAGCCAGCGAGAGTTTGGCAAGCGAGTTCCTGTACTCTGACGTGTGTAGGGTGGAGACTGGGGAGAACTGCTCCTCTCCGGCACCCAAAGAAGGTAGGACCTCGCAGCCTTAAGCCCCATGTTAGTGCAGCCTCCCCACAAGGCTCAGGGTGCACGTGACATTGGAAGCAGATGAGGGCAGACTCACGGCTCAGAAGGCCAGTAGCAAGGAGGAAAGGCAGGGAGAGAGGAGGGGAATGAAGGTGGGGGGCGGTCTATATGGGAACAAAAGAGCGGCTTAATTGATTCAGCCAGTATTTACAGAGTGCCCACTATTTGCCTGGAACTGTGTCGTATTCTGTTGTTGTTGTTTAGCCTCTAAGTCATGTCTGACGTTGCCTTGGAGGTAGAATACAGCATGATTAGGAAGAGTAGGAAGAAATGAAGCCAGAGAGGTCAACAAAGGACCAGATTATGAAGGGTCTGCAGGTCAGGCTAAGGAGGTTAAAGCTAACTCAAAGGTTGATGCAGGTTGTTGAGATGGGAGAGGTATGAGACTGGTGTTTAGCAAGACCCTTCTGGCTGCTGCTGGAGAAAAGAACAAGGCAGTCAAAAACTCCCCCCCCCCCCCCCAACACCAGTCTCCAATTTAAGGTGCAAAACGATTTGTCCAGAGGGCCAATCGTAAAAGGTTGCTGTTGTTTTTATGGTTATATAGTTGCTCAGATTCTTCTGTGAGACCCTTTGCAACCCCATGGACTATAACCCACCAGGCTCCTCTGTCCATGAACTTCCTAGACAAGAATACTGGAGGGGTTTCCCATTTCCTCCTCCAGTGGATCTTACCAACCCAAGGATAGAACCCGTGTCTCCTGCATTGGCAGGCACATTCTTTACCACTGAATCACTAGTGAAACTCATAAGCATCTATCTAAGTTGAAATGTCTGTTCAGTGCTGGGACTGGAGTTGAAAATCTGAAACGGGCACAGTATTTTAGATTTAATAGAGGTAAGGGCAATTCTGGGCTTGAGAAATGAATAGGGTTTAGTGGTGAACACAGTGGTGACAAAGAAAGCCTTTGACGCTTGATTCCTTTATTTTATTCTCTGGGTCCTTTCTGTCCGCTGGTGAGATGGCATTCAGGAAGCATGATCTGCAAATCCTGGTCTGTCTTGCCGCTCACGTTCTAAATTCCCCCTGACTTGCCGTGTTTGCAGAGCTGGTCCTTGCAGAAGAGACAGAGCAAGATAAAGAGCACACGTGCGAGACGCTGCTGATGTGCATCGTCACGGTGCTGAGTCACGGGCTGCGGAGCGGGGGCGGAGTGGGCGATGTGCTCAGGAAGCCATCCAAAGAGGTAGCTGCGCCCCAGGGGAAGGAAGGTGGGGAGGCGGGGGGGCGGGGAGAGCGCAGCGCAGTGGGCTCCAGTGTAAACTGCAGACGCGGGGGCAGCGCCGAGAGCGGTGATGGATAGACGCGCAGAGCCAGCTGCTTAGGGCTCCTTTTCACTCTGGTTCTCATCAAATTGTGATGCTGGGCGGAAGCCCCCCCCACCCCCGCCCCGCCGCCGCCATGGAAAGGGGCAGCTTCCGCCCTCCCCTCTGTCTGCTAAAATGATTCTTTCCTTCAGGCCCGTCTGGCCTTCCTGAACATATTTGCAAACCCTTTAGATCCCAGGAAGTGGGCAGGTGCCACATGACACTTGGAGAACTCACAGTATACCCAGGGGGTGTGAAAAGAGATGAGGTTGTGGCTTTTACAGCTTGATGCCCAATGTGCTGATGGGGGTGGGGTGAGCCAGGGGGCTTTGGACATCTGATTTGGGTGCATTCAGTGCCACTCCTCTGCCCTGAGGTCTGCAGACCCAGGGGTTGGGTAGAGGGGTACCTGCTGACAGGTTACACCACCTGCACCCCCACCACCCCTACCCCCCACCCCCGCTCCTCTTTTCCAGGAGCCCCTCTTTGCTGCTCGAGTGATCTATGACCTCTTGTTCTTCTTCATGGTCATCATCATTGTCCTTAATCTGATTTTTGGGGTCATCATTGACACCTTTGCTGACCTGAGGAGTGAAAAACAGAAGAAAGAGGAGATCTTAAAGACCACATGCTTTATCTGCGGTGAGTGGTGCACCCGGCTCCTGCTGGGGCGTTGGGATGGGGTGCTCTGGCCCTCAGTGGGAGGGGCTGCTGCTGCCTTCCCCTGCGTCCCTGTCCTTGACTCTCTGTGGGCCTCTGCTCTGTTCTTCTGGGAAATATCTGGAGTGCCGTGAGTTAGTGCCGCAGTTACTGGTTTGTTTTAAGAAATGAAGTTTGGGGTAGCAGAAACATCGTTATACGTTATTTGAAATGTATGTGTCTTCGGGCCTTTTGGTTGTTGGGCTGCCAGACTATCTCTTGTTCCCATTCTAATTAATTAGAATGGAGCCCTTTTACTCAACTCCAGCCTGTGGATGTCTTCACTGCAGATGGTATCAGGTTTTCAGTGGAAATACAGCCCTCTTAGAGCATATGGCGGAAATGCTCAGAGCTTGGAAGTCAGACTTGTGTTCTGATTAAGACTCTGACACTTATGATCCATGTAACCATGGTACAGTCACTTCACTTCTTTGAACCTTTATTGCTCATCTGTAAAATGGATACAATAATGTACTTCTCTGCATTATCTTGGGACTTAGTTGAGGTACTTTATGAAACAGTCCTAGCATAGAGCCTGCACAGTGCAGACACCTACTAATAAGTAGTAAACTGCTATGCAAGAGAGGTGCATGGGGTACCAAAGAAATCATTGTCAGTCTAACTCCAAGGAAATACCTGTAAAATGCAAAGTAATCATGTAGGAATTTGGGAGCTAAGTAATCATTTCAGGATTGTTCCTAATATATCAATGGTTACTAAATACATAAATTTCTCACCAGTATGTATACTCAAAGTGATCACGTTTCCATTTTTAAAATGAAGATCATAGCTTTTTGCCCCCTTAAAACCATTCAAACCTTTTCATTTTGACAGTTCCAGAGTTCCAGAAAAGTCACAAGAATAGTACAAAGAATTTTTATGGACTCTTCATCCCAATTCCCCACATATTGAAGTAACACTTTAATATGTTTATTATCATTTTCTTTATTACACACACACTGTTTCTCTGAGCAGTTTGAGAGTGATTGACACGGTGCCCCTTTATCTCTATTTCAGTACTATATATGTCCTAAAGATAGGCACCTTCTCTTACACATACAATATAATTATGAAAACTGGGAAATTAACAAGGATGTCATACTCTTACTTAATTTACATATTCTATTCAAAGTTTACACTTTACCCTAATAATGTCCTTTATAGCAAAGGTAAGTCCCAGGTCATGTGTTGAGTTCATTGACATTTTTGAAGAATTTAAAAGTCAGTTATCTTATCGAATGTCCCTTGGTTTGGGACTGTCTGATGTTTTCCCATGCTACGGCTACTGCTGCTAAGTCGCTTCAGTCGTGTCTGACTCTGTGCAACCCCATAGACGGCAGCCCACCAGGCTCCGCCGTTCCTGGGATTCTCCAGGCAAGAACACTGGAGTGGGTTGCCATTTCCTTCTCCAAGGCAGGAAAGTAAAAAGTGAAAGTGAAGTCACTCAGTCGTGTCTGACTCTTAGCGACCCCATGGACTGCAGCCTACCAGGCCCTCCATCCATGGGATTTTCCAGGCAAGAGTACTGGAGTGGGGTGCCATCGCCTTCTCCAGTGGTGTGAGATTAGAGTTATCGATTTCTTATAGGAACATCAAAGAAAGAGTGTATTCTCCTCAGTGCATAATATCAGGAGGTGTTAGTCATTCAGTCATGTCCGACTTTTCACAACCCTATGGACTGTAGCCCGCCAGGCTCTCTGGGATTCTCCAGGCAAGAATACTGGACTGGGTTGCCATTTCCTTCTCCAGAATATCAGGAGGTACATGATGCCAGTTCATCTAGTAACTGGTCATATTAACGTTGATCACTTGGTTAAGATGGTAATGGCCCTGTTTCTCCACGGAAGCTACTTTTCTTCTTTTTGTGCCATTGAGAACCATTTTATAGGGAGATCCTTTGAGATGACATAAATATTGCATTAATTCTTAAATGTTAACTCATCAGTGTCTACATCCAGTTTTTGCCTGAGTCTGTGATTTTGATGGTTGCCAAATGGTGATTTTTATTTAGTTTATTATTGTTTCTACATTTGTTTATTGGCTTTTTAAGAAATAGCTTTCTCTCTTCTCCATGTATATTTGAACTTTGTAACAACATGGATTCTTGTGTTTTTTTTTTTAAATTCAGTGGATTATAATCCTTTACTGTCATAATTTATCTTGATGCTCAAACTGCCCCAAATTTGAGAGCTCCTTCAAAGCTGCTTTCTGTACTTTGCCATATCACCATGATTTATTACAGACTTTCTTAGTGTTTTTAGCACTGTGAGGTATTACAGGCTCCAGCTCACCTTGTACATTCTCTCACCGAGCCCTGGTATCAGCGATTTCTCCAAAGAGCCCTAGTTCTGTTCAGTGGAGAATGATATTTAGAATCCAAGATCTGGTCACTGGATGTGCTCATTCCTGTTGGTGTGCCACTGCTGCCACGGCTAATTAGGGCATAAATCTAAAGGATACATGGATCCACACAGTTTTGTGTCTATTTTTGTAAACATATGAAAAAGGATGAGGTCATCCTCAGACCTCTAATTCCAGTTCACCATTACAGAGTTTGTTCTTTCTCCCTTTCCATATTTGTGCTCCATATTTCTCTAACAGTTAGATATCTGGCTCCCAGTGTCACCATATATTTGTCTTACGTGCTCAACCTAAGAATACACAAAAACTTGTTTCAGAATTACTCACCCAGACCTCTGCAAAATATAAACTTAGCAGCTAGAGTTCAAAATGTACGTAAAGTTCCTTCTGTCCTTACTCTGCCTCCTCAGAAACCTTTTAACATGTCTACATTTTGGCATTTACCTGGGAGAAGGGACTCCCATTCACTGGTTGCCTGCGTGAGCCTGTCACACCCATGCTCGATTAACCCCCGCATGCTCTTGGAACCTAGACGGTGTCTTCCCATCCCCTGCAAAGGTAGCTAAGGCACACTGGAGACCAAACGATGACTGGTGAGTGACAAAGATGGAAATAAGCCCAAGTCCATCTGACTCACGGCCTGTGTTTTCCTGCTAGGATACAAAAGTGAATGCGTTTATAAGGCCCACAGAACCCAACTCTTTATAAAGGCAGGAGTGCACCCACAACCTCCTCTATTCTGGCAGTTCTTTCATGGGTTTTTCTGCACCATGGCTGCTCACTCGGGGCTCTCTGTCTCTTTTTTTTAGGGTTGGAAAGAGACAAGTTTGACAACAAGACCGTCACATTTGAAGAGCACATCAAGGAAGAACACAACATGTGGCATTACCTGTGCTTCATCGTCCTGGTGAAAGTGAAGGACTCCACGGAGTACACAGGGCCCGAGAGTTACGTGGCGGAGATGATCAAGGTGAGTGGGCAGGGCTCCTGGAGGCTTCAGGCCTGGCTTCCCAGCTTGGAGCGCAATGCTGGGAGCTAGCAAGGACGATGACAGCGATGTCTGCCCATCCTTTATCATGGGCCAGACATCAGGCTCTAGAATTCCATGTGTCTTCACATTAAAGAAGCCCCAGATGGGGTGTTATCTCCATTTTAAAGGAGGAAATTCTGAGGTTCAGAGAGATGAGCACATGGTTACTTAATAGGACTGGGGTTTCACCTTGTATCTCACGCAGTAGCCGGCCTTCCATGTCTATGTACTCGGCCTTTTTTTCCCTTTAATTTTGATTTTTATTTATTTTTCACTGTACTGAGCCTTCGTTGCTGCTTGGGTTTTTCTCTAGTTGCGGCAAGCAGATGCTGCTCCTCTTGCGGTGCGCAGGCTTCTTCTCATTGCAGCGGCTTCTCTTGCTGTGGAGCACAGGCTCTAGGCACGTGGGCTCAGTAGTTGTGGCTCCCAGGCTTCGTTGCCCCTCAGCGTGTTGGTTCTTCACTTGACCAGGGATTGAATCCGTGTCCCCTGCATTGGCAGGTGTATTCTTAACCACTGGACCAGCAAGGAAGCCCACTCGGCCTCTTCTCTTGATAATGGATCCTTGTCTGTTTTTTCTCCTTAAATAAGACATACCACTGAAATAAAACATACCACTTCTCACTTAGAGAAGTGGTATGTTTTTAAAATGATCACTCTATGGCGTTCAGCCTGGTTGGTCCATTTGGCCTCAGCCTCACCTTTCTGGGAGACGCTCTGCTAATCATCAGGGAGGGATCATGTGATGGAGGAATTTGAGTCCTAAATTAATCCCAAATTAATCTTCTTGCTAATGAGTCCTGGGTCCCAGGAAGGGGGAGGTCAAGCAGGTGTGCAGAGCACTCTTCCCAGGCTGGGGACTGTGGAGGCGCCAAACACATGCTGTGAGGCTCCCAGGCCAGCTGTCCTTTCGTACCCGTGGTTCTGAACTTCATTAAAATATTCGGGTGTGTATGGCCAAGCAAGGGAGGCATGCAGTGTGAAGTTTAGAGGCTCTGATTTACACCGCTTCCTCTGCAGAGGAGAGCCATCAGCTGTGAATGGAGACCACACAATTCACTGATGCCCTTCCTGCTGCCAAGGTCTGGAGCCCTCTGCCCCATTCTGTGTACAGCACTGAGCTGTGCTCTTTGCGACCCTGTGGACTGTAGCCCACCAGGCTCCTCTGTCCATGGGATTCTCCAGGCAAGAATACAGGAGTGGGTTGCTATGCCCTCCTCCAGGGGATCGTCCCTCCCTACCCAGAGATGAACCCAAATCTCTTGCATTGGTAGGTGAATTCTTTCGAGCCTTTGTGCTCTTTCTTATGCAGATGCAGTCATAACGCTCTGTATGTAAAGAAACCCCAGCTGAGGACTGCTCACTGGCAGTGGGCATGGGCAGGCCAGCACTCACATGGCCCTAGTTCTTCAGCACCCAGGTTCTAGGGGGCTTCCTGGGGATGCCGTCCCGAGGAGGCCCTGAAGTCTAACTGTGTGCGTCTCATAGTTCAGAGTACACATGAGTCATACTGAGAGCTGGTAAGAATTCAGCTTCTGATTCAGCGGGCACTAGCAGAACTTGAGATTCTGCAGTTCCAACCAGCGTCCAGGGGATGCCAGAGCTGCTGGTCCGTGAACCACACTCTGAATAGTAAGAGTTCAACAGAAGAGACAAAATAGACTCTGTTGTAAGAAATCATCCTCCACGCTGGTTCCGTGAGTGCTGAGAAGTATTCCTCCTCCTATGGGTTGGGCCATCTGCGGTCTGTGAACCTCTCCCATATCTTTTATGCATTTAATAAAACTACCAAAGTGGAGAGCCAGGAAGGGTGAACTCTGGGGATGGGGAGAAATAGGTGGGGTTTTACCCCAGAGATGACTGTCTTAAAGGTTTTGAAAGAGAGAAAGGTATGGAACTTCCCTGGTGGTCCACTGATTAGGACTCCGTGCTTCCACTGCTTTGAGTGCGGGTTCGATCCCTGGTCAGGGAGCTAAGATCCCACAAGCCACCTGTCACAACCAAATGAAAGAAAGAGAGGGAGAAGGTAAAGAGACGGAGTGATTAGAGTGCAAAAAGGGAAGGAGAAAAAGTTAACTCAGAGAAGGAGGATAAAAAGACACAAGGGTGGTGGTGTCCTCTTCTGCAGATGAAAGTTGGGCTTAGGGTTAAGTCAGTTGCCCAGGCAGCGCTCAGCAGCTGAGCTGGGATGCAGGCCCAGGTTTAATGGACTGTACTCCGTAACCTCCGCATTGGGTGAACACGGCAAGGGTGCTAGCAGCTCTGGGCTGGGCGGAAGCAGGGTCTGTTCTTACGGAGACTGGACCTTGTGGTGGTTGCTGGTGCAGATGTTCACAGGTCAGGTTTCCAGGTTCACACATGAACTGAAAGGTCTTCAGGTCCTTTCTTTCCTCCTGGTACTGAATTAAACCATGTTTGAACGTTCATGCTAACACAAACCTATCTGTATTGTGTATAGCAGCCTGCATTCGCCAGAGAAGGCAGTGGCAACCCACTCCAGTACTCTTGCCTGGAAAATCCCATGGATGGAGGAGCCTGGTAGGCTTCAGTCCATGGGGTTGCTAAGAGTTGGAAATGACTGAGCGACTTCACTTTCACTTTTCACTTTCATGCATTGGAGAAGGAAATGGCAACCCACTCGTGTTCCTGCCTGGAGGATCCCAGGGAGGCGGAGCCTGTTGGGCTGCCGTCTGTGGGGTCGCACAGAGTCGGACACGACTGAAGCAACTTAGCAGCAACAGCCTGCATTCTCATTAAATTCTTTCAAGTTTAGAAGAGGTGGCTTGTAGTTTCCACCCTTGTCACACCTTCCTTTTCTCCCCCACCCCACTTTGTCTGCTTCTTTCTATTTGAATGTGCCCCATCTTTAAATCTTTTGGGGGCCAGTTTTGAAGTTTTCTGTTAATCACCTTACTTTACAGTCACAGAAAACTCCACAGTGCTTTTGAGATTCTGTCTTGATGATAAAGACTTATCAGGAGCCTTGTGAGCAGTCAGCTGACAAGGATTAAGGGCCAGAAGTCACCCCCAGCCAGCTACCCTGCCTGCCCAGAGCCCCTGCATTCACTGAGCTTTCCCAGCCATGCCATTCATGGTGGGAGAACTTCTTGTTACACCTCCTACAAATCTTTGCATCGAGGAATTCTTACCTCAGTGTCCGAGTTGCTCAGAAACCAGATGTCTGTCTCATGTGCTAGGAGAGGGCCCAGGAAGTATTAGATCCACCAGCCACAAGGCAGTGCCTTTTTGCCAACACCATTCCTGGCAGAGTCTGGCTCTAAAGCCATGTGAATACCTGCTGGGGGCTCCCTGGAGAGTGCCAGCCCCCGCAGGCTGGAAACTGGGGGTGCCCAGCCGAGTCACTCAGTGGGAGGCCACCAGCCTGTGTGTGGGAACTCGAACTACAGTGGAGCAGACAACCAGCCCCCATTGTGAACCTACTGAGAGGCTGCAGAGGCACCCCAGCCAGTTGGGGCGGGGGCTGGTGGTCCTCCCAGCATCCTTTCTCAGGAGGTGAGTGTCTGTCTCGGGGGAGGAGGAGAAGTCAGGAGACCTCTCAAGGAGGCCAACGCTGGGAAGCTGAGAGGACTCCAGCCTCAAGGAGGGAGAAGGGCAGTGGATGAGCCGTGTCAGAGATGGAAGGAGAAGTCGTCCGGGGGGCCCTTTGGTTCCCATCGGGTCCCAGGACTCCTTAGGAAAACCACCTCTTGCTTCATGGCTGGAGGCTGGGGGGTGTTGACTTCCTCAGTTCTCCTTAGCCCATTGATTAAGATCCCAGCGACTTCTAAAGAACTGAGGCATCACAGCTGCCAAAGGACCACCTGGCAGAACCAAGTGGGAAAGGTCCCCCTGGGGTCACTTGGAAGGTGGGGGAGCTTCCCAGACACCCCGAAAACAGCCACTTTGCAAGTAGAGTATCAGGGATGGCAAATAGGTTTTTACCTCCAAAACCAACAAGTGCTTCGTGGAACCCACCAGGGGCTCTGATGGGAGAAGGGTTCTAAGGAGACAAGCTGACTTTGAAAGGGTGACTCCTGAGGCTGCGGTTCCCGCGAGAACCAGCCGGCCGGCGGTCAGGGAGCCAGGATGTCTTCTCTCTAGAAACAGATACGTCCAGAGGAAAAAAAGGCACATCAGATGCTTTGCCTCATATTTGGGAACTTAGCAGCCAAATGTTCACCCACAAATTAATTCTCATCTAAACATAACAGAACACCATTTCCCTCTCTTCCTAATCATCCCCTTTCCTTTCACTGGAGATGAAACATTCCTTGCAAAGCCAGGGTCAGGCTGCTGCCCCCCGTGAAGCTGTCATACCCAAGAATGGGATCCGCAGGCAGAGAAGCAAAGGTGTGAGTTTTGGCTCTGGCCCATCCAAGCCAGGCAACCCCAGGCAAGTCACAGAATGTCCCTGAGCAGAGTTCTCAGCTGTGGATCGGGGTTAATACCCGTTCCCGTGTCCTTGGGGTGGTGGAGAGGAGGGGAATATGTGGGCCCTGGGGTGGGGTGGTAAGTGCTGGGGGAGGGAGGCAGTAAGTGATGGAAGGGCCAGAGGAGCAGACATGGAGCCATGACCAGGTGGTAAACAGAGGGCCTGCAGTGCTGACAGCCGCCGCGAGCGCGTCTCCTGGGTGCCCGGAAAGCACAAGGTCCTGTGGCTGTTGGCACACTGTTGCTGAGGAAAGTCAGAATGGGCATCTTGACTCTGAGAACCTCCTCCCGTGGGAAATTCCTGTGGCTTCTCTCTCTTAAATTTAAAGCTGTTGAAAGTGAGAAGAAAGTGTTAGTCCTTCAGACATGTCCGACTCTTTGTGACCCCATGGACTGTAGCCCACCAGGTTCCTCTGTCCATGGGATTCTCCAGGCAAAGATACTGGAGTGGGTTGCCATTCCCTTCTCCAGCGGGTCTTCCCAACCCAGGGATCGAACCTGGGTCTCTTGCATTGCAGGCAGATTCTTTACCATCTGAGTCACCAGGAAAGCACTTAAACATTGAGGCAGGACAAGATTGACACTGTTACTGTGTGTCCGTGGAGGCGTCACGGGTACTTGTGACTGCTCTCTGTGTATTTAGGGTTGTCCTCCACTCAGGCTCACTGCCTGGGACCAGGCCCTCCAGCGCCGTGGGGAGTGGCCCCTGCGTCCTGTGTGTCAG
The DNA here is from genome assembly GCF_023091745.1 of Budorcas taxicolor. Classification (NCBI taxonomy): domain Eukaryota; kingdom Metazoa; phylum Chordata; class Mammalia; order Artiodactyla; family Bovidae; genus Budorcas; species Budorcas taxicolor. Next base: position 39,024,281 of record NC_068910.1, read on the forward strand.
AGTCTGTCTGTCACCCGTATGTATACTGGGTTCGCTGTGGGTTTGTGTGTTGGCTCTGCATACATGATGGGCGGCGGTGCCGGGAGCTGGTGGCCACCGGGCGCTCAGCCTCAGCTGTGACTCCCAGCGCCACCCAGTGTACTGCAGATTTGGTCTCAGATTCGTTGACTCTGGCCCCAGACAGGGCTGAACTTTCAAAGAAATGTGACTACAGGGTGACCTCACTTAGCCCTGGCAGTTCAAGGCAGGAGAAAAAAAACCCTGAGTTCCCTTCTGCTTGTATGAACTTGGAAGTTTGGTGCTACCACGTAGAGTTTTGGTGATAGCCCTTGTAACAAGCAGACTGTTTTTAACCCTGCGCTACACTTCAGTTTTCACGAGACTTTACATACCACATGCCGTTGTTTGAGAGATGTTAGCTCTTCTCTGGTGCCAGCTGATAAGAGAATGTGTGTGATTCTGTATATGATGATTTGATTGGCCACTCAGTCCGATGTATTTAACCAGAATAAGTAGGAAGTTAGTTGTGTGTATCTTTGCCTGAAGGAATTTAAATACTGCACAGTGGATGCATTGTAGGTCAAAGATCAAATACGTGATTCCCCTCAAGGACCCAGGAGCCCAGTTTTCCGTGACAGTGAAGCTCAGGAGAAAAGCTCAGTCCTTGGTAACCTGACTTAAGTTAACTCTTTTCAAGTTAGAAACTCAGAAAGCCTTAAGAGGGAAGGTTGGTAAAGAAGACCAGATGCTAACTGAAATAGAAGGCATGTATGTCTTTTGCTAATGAAATAGAGATTCCTCTTCTGAAGCTTGGAATTCTACCTTGTCAACATAAAGTGTGTTTTCAGAGGTGTGTTTTGAGTTCATTGCAGTTAAAGACAGTGATTTCAGGTGGAGTGCTGCTCATCCCCGTTCCCAGGGGCTGCTCTGGCCCCTCCTCTCTGCTGGGACAGTTGTGTGAATTGACAAGGAGACGGAATGGAAAACCTCCTTCCATGCCATCCTGATCCCACTGCAGAGGAAGCAGGCTGTGTTGTACTCTGCCCTGACCCGGGCAAACTGGGTCATACCCTCGGCACAGGTCTTGTTTTATTGATCAGGTACGGAAATAAATGCTTCGTGTGCATGATCTTGTTTGGTCTCTGTAGCCGCTTTGCGGGTGGCCCTGTCACCATCTCCCAGGCAGGAACCTAAATAAAGCCCCGGAAGGCTGAGCCGCTCCTCCAGGGTCACAGGGCTGGGAAGTGCCTGGGCCAGGCTTCACATGCAGGTCCGCCGCCGAGCGGCCACCCTGGAGGTGTCTTGACACGTGCAGTGGCTCCTTCTGTGCTTGCACACGTGCCTTGGTGTCCGTGTGTCGAGAACCCAGCCGCTGTCCGGCTTGGCTGCAGGGGGTTTTCCTGAGGAGGACTGGCTCATCTCCCTCCTCCCCTCAGTGGTGCTGAATTAACTGCCTTCAGAGGAGGCAAAGCCCAGAGAAAGGAATAGGAGGAGGAGCAGGAAAGAAGATCCTCTAGAGAACAGCACCAGTGGGGTTAATTCCCTGAGCAGTCGCAGGGGAGGGAACGGCAGAGAACAGCTCCAACAAAGGGAGTATCCGAAGTAGATGTTGATTTAGATGTGTGATAATCTGATAAACTTCATTGCCCTCAGCTAAGAATGGGGGATGAAATTTCCTTTGGTGACCATATTTGGGGAGAGAGAGTGGTAAGTTAAAGGGGAAGGCCAGTTCGCCAGAGCCGCAGTCAGGCTTGGGCTCCCACACCCAGGTGACTCATCCGAATGGTTATAACTCCCTGATAATTAAACACTGGAGCGTCTGATCCATCATCCCTTAAGCCTGGTGCTGACTTTTTCTCACAGCCAGAGTAGACAGCCTTCTCCCACTGCCCACCCACCCCCCCTTCACCCCCGCCAACACACACACTACTCCACTGGACATTTTCCAGCTTGTTCCATCTTTTATTAGTTCACTTGACCTCCTCGGAGACTCACAGTATAGGGACATAAAAACAAGTGATTTTCCAAGTTAAAAGTAGTATCGTGGTGGCAATGTGTGGTTTTGCCCAGGAGGGGAGAGTGGATTCCCAGAAAATGCTCTGGTGAAAGCCCTTAGAAATTTGCATGCAAAAAAGTCACACAAGGGAAAACCTTTTTTTTTTCTTTTTTTTTTGCCTGAAAATAAGCTCCTGGGTAAACTTTCTAAGCAGATAAGTTCTATTAGCAAAGTAAGCACCACTAAACATCTACTATGAGGAAACATACTAAGAAGAGTCATACGCAGGAGGACGTCTGGCTTTAGCATTCGTGCTTATCTGTATTTGATAAGGAAAGACAGGAAGCAAGCACAGACAGAAAGCAGTGTGTTAGGGGCTAAAGATCAAGATGGGAACTGAGTACCTGTCACTGCCTTCTGCTTAAAAGGGACATCGACTGGAGTGTTGCTCCTTTCCTGACCCAAGACACAGCCTGGTGCTATAGACCCTACCCATGGGCGCTCCCCAAAGGAGCACTGCAGCTTCCCGCCCCAGGTAGTCCAGGGAATCCGGGAGGTGGGGGCGGGGGTGTAACTCAGGATGGAAGTGGAGGTGAGAATTGCGTGTGGATCACAGTCAGATCAAAGTCAGGCCCTGCACATCTACGTAGGACTTTCTGATGGCTCAGGCGGTAAAGAATCTGCCTGCAATGCAGGACACTCGGGTTCGATCCCTGAATCAGGAAGATCTGTGGGAGAAGGGAATGGCAACCCACTCCAGTGTTCTTGCCTGGATAATTCAGTGGACAGAGTAGCCTAGCATGGTATAGTCCATGGGGTCACAAAGAGTCAGATGCGACTGAGCGACCTGAGCACACACACACACAGCAGCTGAACAACAACAAAAAGTAGCTACAGGGAAAGGGAGGTGACAGTGGCGCCGTGAGCAGAGAAGGAACATAGAAATTGACACGGCCATCACGAGGGGACTTATTTCGAGGAAGTCCTTCACAGATAGGACATAGGGTGCAGACGGAGGGGTGTGCCCCTAATAATGCCCCCCGACCTCCCCTTCTGCCCCCTCTCTGTGTCATGTAGATGGGTCTGGCAGGCAGGCTGTGGCTACTGCAGAAGTGGCGTGGAAACCCTCTGCCTCCACGCAGATGTGAAGCAATGGGTTTGGACTTTGAGCTAGAATTCCAGAGAGGATGCTGGGAGAAAGGGCAAGTGTGGCGTGGGGGTGGGGTGAGAAGTCCCCAAGATGGAGATATTCCACTGTCAGTCATGCTCTCAGCTTTTCTTTCCCAGGGCATTTTCTGGGAATGCATTCTGCCCTCTAATGAGAAAGAGCACTGCACCATCTCGTCCTCACTCTGGGAGGCCGTGGCCTTGGTTAAGATGCTGCCTGGGCTCCGTAAGCCCTCAGCGTCGGGCGGATGAGGATACAACCAGTGCTGGCTTCTGATCCAACTCAGAAAGCTCTCCGCAGTTAGCTGACACCATGGCCGAGTTCAAGCATGCCGGAGTGAGGGAGACGCACACAGGGATTTGGCACTTGCCTCGGGGTGGCTGGAAACAGCCTGTCAGCATCAGGGATGCGCCTCCCGCCGGCCAGGCGCGCTCGCACCCCCACCCTCGGCACCAGAGCTCGGGTTCGCGTCTGTGGCAGCTGCACAGAGCAGTTGCTCAGCTTAAGTTTCCACACCCAGGCTCACGCCCCGTCCTGCCCTCCGTCCTGCTCTCCGATGATCTGGAGGGTATGAAGCCACCCTCGCCTGAGTGCACTGCACAGGCAGCTTCCTTCTCTTTGGAGGCACTCAGGCTCTGGGAGACAGGTCTACAGGGACCTCCCAGCCCTCTGCTGGGAGTTCTCCATGCTCTCACCTCTGCCGAGGAGCGCTCAGCACTGTGTGTCATCATTCGGGGAGCAAAGCTGTTATCTGATCCAAAGGAACTCACCTGCTAAGGCGGGTCCCCAGGACTCGGGTCCCACTGAGGGTGCTTCTGGCGCGTGGTGGGTCCAGCCACCTATAATCAGGTCTCCCCCTTGGTTCATTAGTCCAGGGGCGAATGCAGGGATTTGCATGTTTATACAGGTTTGTGTGTGTATATAAGGTGTTTGTTTACACCCTCATTTCCCCCGATTCAGCAGATGTTTTAAACTCCAAGAACGCATTTTTCTCCCTTTCGTACCTTGGACTCACCTCCTGCGCCGTTGCCCACTGCAGCCCCCACTGGGCCACCCTGCTTACCCCTCAGCCCCAGGCTCCATGTTCACCCCGGTGACTCCCCAGCCTTCACTCTTTCATCTCTCCTCTGCTCTGAACACGGACAGTGTCTGACAGAGCTGGACACAGCCAAGAGGCGTGTGACCCCCTGGCCTTTGCGAAGATGTTCTGAGTTTATTTTTATCAGGTACAAGTATTCAGGATTCTTTAACATGTATCTCTTCTCAAGAAAGTCTAGTAGCTACTAGACTGTTCCTCATATGAGAATGAGGAAAAGATCCTAGCAGTTAGGTACAGCCATTCATAGTTAACAATTATGCGGTAAACCAAGCTCTTGGCTTGTCCTTTCACAAACCTGCTCTTCTGCAGGACCCCAGTGTTACCACCTAGAAAATGAGGAGGCTGAATCGGAGGGTTTCTTGGGCCATCTTTAGCTCCATAATTCCACTCTCAAACAACTCCTAGGGTCTGTGACAGGAGTGGACGTGGGTGTCAGGAGGGAGACAGGAGACCCACATGGACACGGCAGTGAACTTTGGGGTAAGAGTGCAAGGGGGGCAGGTTGGTAACATGGGGTGGCTGGAAAGGAGTGAGGAATTTGGAGAATCTATGCTTGGCAGATCCTCTCTTCCTCCCAGATGTGTTCAGGCTTTGGGCACCTTCCTTCCAAACCCCTCTCAGGTCAGGGTGATGCTGGCGGCCTGCCCTGAGCTCTCACTGAAGCCATACGGTCATCTTCCCATCACTTGATCCTCAGGGGGTCCAGGCCGAGCTGGCCTTCGGTCCAGAGGAGCCGCCCAGCACATGGTGTTGACAGGGACACAGCTACAGGTGAAACAGTGGCGCAGGGAGGCTCATGGGTGTGCATAGGGCATATGTTCAAAGACAAACACCAAGTATTTTGCCCTGAAACAATAGCAAAGAACTTTGGAAAGCCTGTTAAGTAGGCTAAAAACAAACCAACAACAATAACAAAAACAAACAAACAAAACTGTCACTGTATAAAGGTATTAAGAGACCAAAGTTTAAACTCATGGAATCCAAAAGAGAACAGAAGAAAGACCAAGAAAAATTGCCAAAACCCTGTGCGTGACCGCAAGGAACCTTCTGGTGGATTGCTTAGCTAACTGGACGTGCCCAGGAGGCTGCCTGAGCAGAATGTCCTGAGCCAGCTGGGGAGGAGGGCGGGCTTGCCTGGAGGTTCTTCCTGAGGAATCTCCAGCTAGCCTGCCCTGCCCTGCTCGGCACAGCGACGCCTCCCTCACCCCCGCCCTGACCTTTCTCCCCTCCTCTGTAATCCTGGGCTTCCTCCACCCAGCAGCCTGGATACCCAGGGCCCAGCGGTGCCTCTCTGACTGATGGGCTCTGCTATCTCAAGGCCCCAGTGCAGGCCCAGCATCCCTTCACCTGAGGGTCCACAGTGACATAGAACGGTGGCTCTGCAGCTGGCCTTGCCTAGGGATTTCATCAGAAATGGGTGCGGTCCTCGCTCTGGCGAGGGCCCGGCTCTGTTACACTGTATCATCCAAGAACAACTATTAACCAAGTCTGGGAAGGGTGAGTGGTCATTCCAGCCCAGCTGAAGATTATATAACAGGGCCCGTCTGGGTGATGTCGGCTGAGACGAGAGCAGACTGGGCTCATGCCTGTACTCGGGGCCGGCCTGGGCACTCTTCACGTGGCTCCACCAGGAAGAGAGAAATCCTGGCGTCTGAAATCTGGGAAAGGAAGAACTCACTCACGTGGGATCGAGTGCTACACCTGGAGTCAGCATCTCAGACGACAGACCAGCTCTGTGACCTTGGGCTGCTGACACCGACCTACAATACTTTTGCATCGTACTTTCCAGTTGACAGACACATTCTCACAGCCATTTGATTCTCATATTAACCCTGTGAAGCAGCTTCAAAAAAAGGGAAGCAGAGACCCAGGTTGGTTGGCTGACTCGCCCAGCTTGCCGCCCTGTGAATACTCTGGGCATCTGGGCTTCAGTTCCTGACTCCAGGACACAGCTCCTGCCCATTGACACACTGACAACTTGGGGCTGCTGCAGAAACCAACCTCTGACATACCGGGACCTGGATCCTTGAACTAGGGTCTGGCATCCCTCATAGCTCAGTTGGTAAAGAACCTGCCTGCAATGCAGGAGACCTGGGTTCGATTCCTAGGTTGGGAAGATCCCCTGGAGGAGGAAATAGCAACCCACTCCAGTATTCTTGCCTACAGAAACCCAGGGATAGAGGAGCCTGGCAGGCTACAGTCCATGGGGTCCCAACAGTTGGACATGACTTAGCGACTAAACCACCACCAACAAATTCCAGGTGTGGGATCCTTTTTTTTTTTTTTAATTTAAGAGATTTTACTTTTTTACAGAAGTTTTAGGTTTACAGAACTGCTGAACAAAAAGTCCTGAGTTCTCATGTGCCCCCTTCTCCCTACCTTGCCTGCCAGTTCCCATCTTAGTAACTTTTGTTTACTATGGTGTAGTTACAATTGGTAACCTAATATACAGTAATTATTAACTAAAGATGGTATTTTACACCAGGGTTTGTGCTTGTGTTGTGCTCTGTCTATTCATCACTACCACCCCCAACCGCTGATTTTTTTTTTTACCTTTGGGATTCACTGTTTTAGGTTTGTTTTTTTTTTTTTTTGTCTTTTTAAATGTATCACAGATACTATAAGTGGCAATTTTGGAATCATTGAGCATCACGATCATTATCATTGTTTTTCACCCAAAGTAACAAATTCTGGGTTTTGTTTGTTTTCTCTTATCTTAGGAAAGAGCTCTGAAGATTATTTTCTTCCTCTTTAATGCAAATAATCACCTTAACTTGGGCTTCCTAGGTTGTGCTGCTGCTGCTGCTGCTAAGTCGCGTCAGTCGTGTCCAACTCTTAGCGACCCCATGGACTGTAGCCCACCAGGCTGCTCCATCATGGGGTTCTCCAGGCAAGAGTACTGGAGTGGGGTGCCATTGCCTTCTCCGCCTAGGCTGTGCAGTGGTAAAGAATTCACCTGCCAATGCAGGAGACTCAGGTTCTATCCCTTGGTCAGGAAGATCCCCTGGAGAAGGGAATGGCAACCCACTGTAGTATTCCTGCCTGGGGAATCCCATGGACAGAGGAGCTTTGTGGGCTGCAGTCCGTGGGGGTCGCAAAGAATAGGACACAACTGAGTGCGCGCACACACAATCACCTTCCCTCACAAGAGAGGCAAATGTTTAAGGTTTATTGAGTGTAATATATTCCTGCTGTAGAAAAGTTAAGGGTTATCTTCAGTCGTCCTCCTCCACCCTCTTCCAGGCATTTTCTGGGGGTTTGGATACATGAAGCCAGGAGTCTGTTTCCAGGCTGCCCCTCCCCCGCTTTGGTTCACTCCAGCCATCCCCAGGCACACTGGGAAATCCAGTCTTTCATCTTGCTTGGTAAGATAAGGTGCAGTGCCTCTGACATTTGCTTTGAAAGGACCATCTCTGCTCTCCTGAATCTTCCCCAAGGGGATTCTGAAGGGTGGAGGGGACTCTGCGGCTTACAGGTCCATTTTCCTGGGACCCATCTTCTGGCCAGTGATTCTGTCTTTTATCCTCATGACCCCACCAAAAAAAAAAAAAAACTTGCAATTCTCTAGTCTGGCTGTGAAAGAATAACGGATTTAGCCATAAATGCTATGTTGTTTACATGGTAAACAAAACTCTACCATCAGTGGACTTTCTCTGAGGAGGTAACTGATGATCTCAGCTGTCTTTCTTAGAACTGCCTCTTCAGTTGAACCTGGGAAGAGGGAGAAAAAAAAAAAAACACTTCTCAGAATGATTAGCATTTGCATCATACAATCCAACTTCCTCTCCTCCTCTCTCTCTCACACACACACACACACACACACCCTCCCTCTTTCCAGTCAAGAACGTTTCAAGAGGTCAGTGCCGCCCCCGTGTCTAAAACTTCAGTGTTTGCTTTGCAGGGACTTTTCCAACTTTACCTAGAAAAGAACTAACCAGAACCTTAGCACTTGTGGTCAGCCTGCTTCCGGCTGTGGCTTGAGTCGGTTTGTCTGCTCTGACAGAGGAAGTGCTTGCTGTGACGGGAACCGCACTGGCTGGATTGTAGGACTGGGGCAGACAGTGCCTAAGGACATTGGTATGTGAGGTGCCAGCAGCAAGGAGGGCGAGCGAAGCACAGAGGGGCTCCCAGACCCAGGGCGACAGATGCGGCCGACAGACAGGCGGTGCAGCCACCAGCCCTCGCCCAGCCCCACCCTCCTGACCACACACACCCGCCAAGATGAGTTCATGTATAAACAACATGTCTTCGCTGGAGATGACTTTCTCAAAAGTTCAGTAGAAGCTGGGCCCCTGAGACATGTTTTTGACCTGGAATAGACGTGAAGGTGGGATTTTTGCAAGCGTTCAGAGACCTTCAGAGTCTGGCTGGCTAGAGAGGCAGGGGTGCGCACTTCACAGGAGTCAGAGTGCTCTAACCAGCTCAGCGTTTGGTGTGAAAGGCTGAGCTAGATTGAAGTCACTTCTCTCTCTGCTCCTCTGCTAAGGCTGGAACAGTCTTAGGATTTTTCCTGTAGATTCGGATCTCAGTGTGGCCAGGTCGTGCTGGTGAGGAGCCTTCACACTGCACTGGAATTTATCCTACCGCACAGGATGTAAAACCCAGTGGAAATGGAGAGCACAGTTTGGCCAGAATAGCTAATTTTAACTCGTTGGTAATTTGAGATTTGACTTAACGGCCAGGATGATTATTTAAGTAAAATACTGGCTACACCGAGGATCTCAAATTTTTGGTACACACCCATGTCAGGGCAAAAGAGCTAATGACACCCACTGGCCAGAGCACTCAGGTTCCCTTGTTTGGGGTTTTGGTGGGGCCCCCAACTCTGCTTCTTACTGTTAGATGTAAATGTTAGAGGGCTACAAGGGAGAAACTTGAAGGTGGTCACCGGGGAGTATCTAGACCAGGAAATCCTGTCCCTCTGTTTGCACTGAAGACTCTCATGAGATGGAGAATGAAGACTTATCACTAGGATCCAGGGACAGGGTCCAAAGAGACCTGTAGAAAGGATGACGTTTCTATAAAATCATGGGATTTTACCTTTAAATCTGATTCATGTTCTGCTCCAGGGCATATTGTGAGGCCAATATATTTTCAATCGTTAACTGTTGACTAAGATGGACATTCAAATGAGATGCGTTTTTTCTGTCCATGGCTTTGCGTAGCCCTCAGACGGGGTCTTCATCCCCAGGAGTACAGGGAACCAATGTATAGAAGCACAGAGAAAGCGAAAGCAAACAGCATCAGAGTGCATCTGTTGACCCTTGAGGGGAGGAGCACAGATGCCAGCAGCAGCCACCTTAGGGCCAGTGGAGCCCGTTCACCGGTCCAGCAGACACTGGGCACTGAGCACTTGGAGCTGAGACTGCAGTGGGGTCCGTGGAAGTGCGGAGCCATGCCCTGCAGCCACACTACCGCCCCCTGGGGATATAGGGACCTTGCCATCCTGTCTCTAGACCCTCAGCACTCAGCCCTGTGCCAGGCACAGAAATTATCAATGGTCTTTTCAGTAATCAGTTGTTGGATGGGGACTGTGTATTTTGCATTTGTCAGAGGCCTTTCTGAAACCGTTGCTTAGGAGTCAAGGGATCACATCATACACCCCATGGAAGAAGGTATGAATCCACTGTGAACAAAGTCTCTTTTCCATCTATAGTTGTTGGGTCACTTGCTCTTTAAGAAGAAACTGTTCTTTAAGGTATGTGCAGACTTTGCATCAATTTTCTGTATTCTTTTGAAGACCTGTTTAATGTGGATTTTGTTTGGAAAGCTGTTTTCTATTTTTGTGGAGGATTCGCTAAGCCAATGCACATGAAAGATCTGAGAGCCAGGTTTGAGGTGAATCCTCTGGCCATTTTCAGCAGTTCCTCTGTATGTCAGGCACTGGTGACTGCTCACCTTCGCCCCAGCGCCTCACCAGGCAGGGGCTCCTGGTCACTTTCTGCCCTTCCTCACCACCTGCTGTCCCTGCTGCCTCCCTGCCTTACCAGTCCAGCTGGCCAGCCAGCATCACACATGGGCCCACCAAAGTCTGTCTGCTCTCCTCCCCAGCTAAGACCACTCTGGTTTTCCAGGCTGTGCGCAACCGCCTGCTGAGTAGCCCTCGTGGTGACCCCTTGTGTGGCCAAATACAAACCTTCCCCGAGACCCAGACCTTCCAGGAAGAGGACACCAGCCACTCACAGCCCCCACAGTCACGTCCGATGTTGACCTGACTCTCACTCCCTTGACACAGCCTAGCTGCTTTCTTCAGTTCTGCTTTTTAACAGAAACAGCCACTCTCCTTAACTAAACTGCAAGCACTCTGTTGGGTGGAACCCTGGCTCATACTTAGGTTTCAAAGCCATGACCACCTTAACAACATCTAGGAGGTAGGGACCAAGTGCGGGGGCTTCGCTGCTGGGTCGCCAACACCAAGTATGTAAAGACTCCTGAAGCAGTTGCATTTCTTAAAATGTTTTCTTCCGAGAGTGCTTATGCTTTTGAGTTGAATCCAAAGAACTAGCAAATATTTCCTTCCAGATATACTCAGCAATAGCAGCTTACAGTTTGTAAACACCAGGTCATTCTCAGGGTCTCCTGTGAAATACAGGGATTTCCTTCTTCCCCACCCTCTACCAGTCACCCTCTCTTCTGGGGCTGGTTCTGCGCTACCATCTTGCAACACCCTCCCAACAGGATGTCTGTGGTATCCCCATGGATGGTGTGTCTATGTGCTCTTCAGAGTCTGACGGTTTCAGTGGGACTTTGTGTCTTTCCTCTTTACCTTGCTTCCTCGGGAGTCAGTGTGCAGACACGTGGAGTCATCCCTTCAGAAGTCCGGCCTCGGGTGCTTGGCCGGTCCCCAGCAGTTGTGCTTATGGTCCACCAGCCTGGCCCACCCATCTCTCCTCCTGTCACGGGGCTTGAGCCGTCTATGAGCATCAGTAACGCCCAGACCCCTGTCCCCTCCATGCGCCGTCTCCTGATCAGTCGGGCCATTCCTCCCTGAGAGGGACAGAGGGGGAAGGTGTGGTGATGACTTGGGGTGGTGAGTGTCATCAGTGACAGCTGACCATATGCCTTTCAGCATCGCTACTGTGCTGAAGCGTTTTCAGATGTCTGCTCTCCTCTTCTTCGCTGTAGACACACAGCAGGGAACCGATGCAGCCATGGCAACAGTCCAGAGTTCTAGGCTGGTCATCCTCAAGATGGAATGTATTTGTCAAATGCTGTTTTGCCTACTGCTCTGTCTGTGGAGGGACGCTGATGAGAGCTAGTGGAGGCTACTGTCAGGGCACACGTGAAGGGAATGTTGGTCAGGGCGTGTGGCACAGGCAGGGAGACAGTGTCATATTCCTCCTCCCACGGGCATTCTAAACACTTGAGATTCACCGTGTAAGCATTAGTTACCAGGCCACCCAGGAAGCAGTGGATTGACCATTCCTTGCATCCACGAGTATTTATCCAGGGTCTTCTGTGTTTTAGTCTCTGTACTCAGGTGGCTCCTGGTCTCAGGATGCAGGCAGGCTAGAGGATCCCCCCATGTCTTAAGCAAATGCTTTGAAGCAGACGGGACACCTGTGCCAGTGTGGTGCCTTCTTTGTGAAACTATCAACTAGTTCTTGTTTGGCGTCTGTATTGCTAGATCTGATCAGGTCAAGACATGGTCGTCTCGCTTTTTAATATTTAGACATGTCTTGTGGGATTTTGTTCTTGATTTCGAGTATGTTGATGCCTTGTATTGTGTATGACAGGTTGGCAAACTCCGGCCTGTAGGTCAAAGTGGGCCCTCTGCCAGCATTTGTCAAGTCTTCTTGGGAAACAGCTACCCCATTCACTTGTGTCTATGGCTGTTTGGGGGCTACATGGCGGATTCATTGTGACAGAGTCCATATGGTCCAGAAAGCCAAAGATCCTATCAGAAAATACTACCCGGAAAAAGTCTGCTGACCTCTGGTGTACACAAAGCACCAATAGCAAATTCTGCATGTGTGTGTTGGGGGGTGGGGGGGGGTGGTCATGATTGTGTTAGAATGTTTATTAGAATTTATCCCGATGAGATCAGAATGGCCCAGAAGAAACGTGGTAGCACGTGGATGTGGAAGAAGTAGGTTTTCCTCCCCTTACCTCCGGCTGATGAAGCTTCTCTGTGGTTCATTCCTACCTTTCTGTACAGCACTCGTCTGTAAAGTTTACTTTTTAGGAGAAGTGGGAGAAAAGCAGATGTGGGCAGAAAGAAGTGAGGTGGGAGGAAGAGTCTTGTCCATTCTGTTAACCAGCAGTGAGAAATGGTGTTGACAGGTATGAGCAATAGGTATTAAAAGAAAGGGTGGACCTCTGACTTACTTGCAGTAATGTCTTTTCACATTAAAATAACAAATATAAATCTTCTCCTTAATGTGTAAATGCAGAACCAATATTCTTGAAGTATTTGTTATGAATTCTAAGTTGCTCTGTATAGTTGAGTTGAACACATGTTCATCATCACAAATTTCATGTAACCCCCTAAGAGTATCCTTTGGCTCTCTTCAGAGTACATATGTGTTTTAGTCCTAAAAGTCCAGTTCTCTTCAGACACGGGAGCATTAAAGGGGACATCTGTTTCTCTTTCAAGTTTGTAATTTGATTGCAGTCACCAAGCATTGAATCTGCCTGCCCTACCTTTGGGTAATATTGATGAAGGGACCAAAATCTCACTTAGATTAAGGGTCCAGTTTTGTGCTGGTAAATGTTTGGGAAAAGAGGGGGAACTGATTTGTTGTGTTTGCCACTTTGAATACTAACACCATGGCCATTTCAGGTGACAAGTGTGATGTTACTGAAAGCAGAGTTGTAAAGAGTTACGCAGTTGGACCCTATTATAGTGTTTCCATCATACAGACATGATAGAGGTGAACAACCTCAAGAGCATGGATAGAAATAAAATGTGGGAAATGAAAAAAAAAAAAAAAGAGTGGAGATGATGAGGGGAGGAGACTGAATGGGTCTTTCTTACACCAACCGAAAACACAGGCCAGCCATTTCAGGCGTGGAGGAGCAGGAGGCAAGAGGTGAGGGGAGGCAAGAAGTGAGGGGTGGTGGTCGTTAAGTTCACAAAGAGGGCAACTGAACCCACTCTCCGTTTGCAGCCTCTTGACAGTGGTCTACCAAAAGCACACCCATACACGTTGCTGGTAAATCCCACAACACTCGGATCTTAAAATCCACTTACTTCTAGAGTGTTTGTTTGCAAATGATTTTGGAGTTTAAGTTGGGGAAGAGGTACAGAATCCCTGAGGATGGATGGTGGTGAGGGTCGCACAGCAGAGTGGATGCTCTTAATGCACTGAACTGTACACCTCAAAGTGACTACCGTGGTAAGTTGTATTCTGTATACGGGACCACAGTTTTAAGACTCAGATCTCCTTGGCTCTGTAATTTGCAGAGATCACAGATGGAACGGCAGTGTTCGTATTCGGAGTAGAGGAACTTTGGAAACCCACTTTGACCCATGTGTAATTTTACAGTGATTTCTTCTAGGAATTAAGAGAGTTTCCTTACACTCAATTACAAAGATATTTACTGAATTTTTTTTTTAAAACACAGTGCAGTACATGAGTTCTGTAGCAGGCAGAGACAGCCCGACGAGCGATGCTGCCAAGACAGGATGGCATGGGAAGAGTGCCTCTGTGGTCTTTGCTGGTAGAAGTGACGCCCTCTTTTTTCCGTCTGGGTTCTAGGAAAGAAACCTAGACTGGTTCCCGAGGATGAGAGCCATGTCCCTGGTCAGCAGCGATTCGGAAGGAGAACAGAATGAGCTGAGGAACCTGCAGGAGAAGCTGGAGTCCACCATGAAGCTTGTCACCAACCTCTCTGGACAGCTGTCAGAATTAAAAGATCAGGTAAAGAAAAGAACCCTACCTGCCTACACACATACACACACCACTACGATACACACCAGATTCGGTGAGGGGGGAAAAAAACAGTAGTGCTCATGTTATAATGCTGACGTTTGTCATCTGGACGAAAAAGGAAATGGGTGAGAAGCCCATTCGGTCCATCAGTTTCCCCTCCGTTCCCCCCTCACTGCCCCTTTGACAGGATAAGCCTGTGACACTACTTTCAGCGCTGCTCAGGACGAGGTTTTAATGTGACAAACCAAACCAGAAAATGAGAAAATGCAAACTACTTCAGTGAAGCGCTGTCCAGAAAAACACACTGTAAGTCTGTCCCGTCTTCTTCACTGACGGAAGATGGCAAGCTGTTTCTGGCTTTTCTTTTCAGCCCTCAGAACTATCAGCTCCTCTCCCCAGGTACTTACGTTCAGCATCCAGGGGATAAACCCTAGTCCAGGAAGAGCCCCATCCTCACTGACTGGCTGCCGTCGTCCAGGCAGCTGCTGGGCGTGGGACAGGGAGCAGTCTGAACGCACCCCTGCCCTCCCCGGGCTTAGCCGTCCACACGCGTGCTGCTGCGTCCTGCCCCCGTCCCTAAGATAAACGCCTTGCCCCTGTAACTAAGCTGGGGCAAGGGGGCATTCTTTGTGCCCTCTCCTGGCCCCCTTAAAACAAGCACTCACAGTCACCAGGTGATGACCTCTGTGCTGGGAGAACCTGGTGCTCAGCCGCATTGATTGGGATCACCCTGCACACCGTGCTTCTTTCAAGCTTTTTAATCAGTTCCATACGTGAGATGATACATTTTACACAGCAGCAGTTACCAGGCCAGGCTGGCCCGGAGATAAGTGGTAAGGTAGACCCACAGCTGCTTGATTACTCTGGGGAACATAATAACAAGTATAATAACTAGTGAAGCTCCACCTAGGGTAAACTCTTCTTGGAGGTGGTTTCCATGGCACTTTAAGCAGTCCTACTTTGCATTATGTTTCTTTGCCAACTAAATTATTCCAAACTGAGCCCCAAGATACTCTCTGGCCTCAAATTCATTTCTTTCACTTGTATTAAGGTGCAAATAAAAAGATTAATGAGAGGAGAAAGCCTTATTTATGAAGGCTATCTGTGGTGCTGAGCTGGGAAGCCCCCTAAAATGAGTAATAACCTGCATAAGTAAAACTTATAGAGATATAACTAGTTTCCTTTGCTAATTGTTTTATTGAGTCTTTAACCCTGCTGTGAAACACTTGACAAATGGTCCCCAGAACTACAGTGATGCACGAGTCTGTCTGCTACGGCTGCTTCTGTTACCCTCCCACCTGCGAGTGAGGCGAGCTCTTTAATGCATGGAGCGATGCTTGAGCTCCCTTCCTCTCCCTTAGAGCTGTGGCTGTAAGAATCGCCATTAAATCAGGTACTTTAAATTAGATGCCAAAAAGTCATAAGAGAAACTGATCTAATATAGACCTAAATAAAGGAAGCAATTAGCTTTCTATACAGTGCCATCTGTAAACACATCTGGAGCTATTATTGGGTAGTCTATGGTAGTAAATGCCACACAAGTAGCCTGGCCTGTCCTCTCAACACTAAGAATCTGGGGTGTTGAATTGCTCCCTGAAGGTGGTTCTGAAGCTGCTTCAGTGATGGACACTTCGCAAAGCAGTGAACTTGGCCTAAGGAGTGAGTGGAGCTGAGGAATTCACCCAGAATCATAGGTGTACGAGGTACCCAAGACCCCGGAGGGCATTGGACCCCATTCCATCGTTTTGTTTTGTTGTTGTTGAGATACTAAGATACACAGCAGGCTTTTGGGAAATTTACCCAACTTTACCCGAAAACAGCAGGCAGGAGCTCTTGGTCTTACAGGCTGGGCTTGAGTTTCCCTTGTTTTGTTTCCTCATTGTACCCTGTTTGCCTTTCATGGTTGACTGTTTCAATTCTTACTCATTTTTTTAAGAGTTAGAGTTTCAGAAGTCACATCATATATCAATATTTAAACATTACAAAGGATACATTCATTGCCATGTTACGTAACTGATCATAGAGACTTGGCATCAGGATTGTTTCTATGAAGCCAGAATTTGGCTTGAACAAACTATGTAAAACTATGATTACGTATGAGCTAAGGTTCATTAAGTGACAGCAAAACCAGTGTGGTTTAAACTGCTTGGTTTCAGCTCTTTTTACGTTTTTGTTTTAAAGTGAGCCGTTGGAACCACCCTTCAGAAAACCTTACCCTTATGAATGAATTTGAAATTGAACTATTTTTTCCTTGAAGATGTTATAGCCTAAAAAGAAATAGGAAACCAGTAACTTATTCTAAAGTACCTTTTACCAGGATTGATCTGCTTAGGTTTTAAGATGTCCAGAATTACAGGAAAAACTCAGCATTACTGCTTTTACTGGGGGAAACTTGGTTCTTACAGAAGGAATTAGTCAACAGTTTCTTTTGACTTAGTAGCAAAGCTTTAAAGCATTTTTTGGAGAATCAACTTGGTGAAAAGATTCACATTTTGTTAATTTGGTGTCTAACAATCCTAAAGATTTCTTAACCTTTTCTGCATAAGAAGTCATGCAGATAGGCAGCGAACTGCTGGTTCTTAAATGGTAATTGTGAGAATTCTTGCTCTCCAAAGGGAAAAAAGTTTTGAATTAAAAAATAAAAAGCCCACAAATGATTAATGAACAAGAAACTCTGTGATAAGATATTTTTTAAACCAGCTATGAAAGAATACCATTCAGTAGTAACAGTGCTGGAAAATACAAAAATTGCTTCATCACTTAGATATTTTTTCAGATCTTCTGGTCCAAAAAAGCAGCATAATGGAGCAAAGATAGTTGAATGTCTTTGGCTTTGATCTTTATTGTTATTGACCTCTCTGGTGGTGGTGGTCTTCAAATACCAGTTTGAGAAGAAAAAGTTCTTATCAAGGATACTAGTAAAACCCTGGTTAGTGGCTTTTCCATTACTGCCAAGAATTAAAATTACTGTTCTAAGTGTTAATTCATGATGCTGCTCATCTTCAAGTTTCCCCTCCCAAGAGATTCTGAATACAAATGTGATTCTAAAATGTTATGGAAAACCCCCAAAGAACTTTCTGGCCAATCCAGTAGTTGTTAGGAATACTAGTAGTGCTTGAAATTCTTACCATATTAACATGGTATATTGTTTGGTGTTTTTCATGCAAGAGGGTCATTATCTTGTTAACTACATAAAGAAGGAAGGAATAACATGATCAGAATAATTCCTCACAGTTGGAAAATGGGATATTAAACCTCACCTGAAGGTCGGTGTTCCTTAGCCTGTGTTGGAATCACAGAAGAGGCCGTAGGTAACACCTGCCCTCTAGGATACTTTGATCTATCCAGAAAGAAGCAGACCTCGAACAATAGGATACAGCAGGAAAAGTACTAGGGCCCATCTGCCAGAATGAAGCCCATCTCATGGGGCAAGCGGGGCCTGGGGTGTCAGAGGAGTTGAGCTCCTGCAGCTTGCTGCTGCTGCTGCTAAGTCACTTCAGTCGTGTCCGACTCTGTGCGACCCCATAGACGGCAGCCCACCAGGCTCCACCATCCCAGGGATTCTCCAGGCAAGGACACTGGAGTGGGTTGCCATTTCCTTCTCCAATGCAGGAAAGTGAAAAGTGAAAGTGAAGTCGCCTACAGCTTGACAAGGAGGTAACTTCTAAGCTAACAAGGAGGCGCAGCAAGGGGGGCAGCCCTGGAGGGGTGTCAGCATGAGCAACAGCATGAAAGTGCATGGCATGCTCCAGCAAAGGCACTGTGCCCCGGGCCTTTCACCACTTCTAGCCACCATTTACTAAGCACCTGTGGGGTGCAGCCCTAGGGCCTGGGGTTACAACGCTGAGCTGAACCTATTCTCCTTCAAGGAACTAAGAGTCTGGAGTGGGAGACAAATAGGTAGACAAATTAGAATTCAACCTGATAAGTATGTAACAGAAATTTGAAAGTTGGCTCAGGGAGTAAAGAAAAAGGCAGCACTTCATTCTGCCTGACCTGAGGGAGAGGATCTGAGTCACTGCCATGGAAGCCTCAGGAATGGTCATGCAGAAGCGTGCGAGAGAGTCTTATCAGGGAAGCTCAAGAGGACCACTGCACTGGGGACCAAGAGTGTGACTGTCTGTATGTTTATAGTGAGTCAGTATACCTGCTTTTGAGAGAGGTTTCAGCTGTAGTTTTCAGTATTTTAGGCTCGTCCTTAGCAGCATGACTGATTGTATAGGACTGTAAATATCAGTTAGATCAAGGCTAGTGGAGGTGATGGAATTCCAAGTGAGCTATTTCAAATCCTAAAAGATGATGCTGTGAAAGTGCTGCACTCAGTATGCCAGAAAATTTGGAAAACTGGAAAAGGTTTTCATTCCAATCCCAAAGAAAGGCAATTCCAAAGAATGCTCAAAGTACCGAACAATTGCACTCATCTCACACACTAGTAAAGTAATGCCCAAAGTTCTCCAAGCTAGGCTTCAGCAATACGTGGACTGTGAACTCCCTGATGTTCAAGCTGGTTTTAGAAAAGGCAGAGGAACCAGAGATCAAATTCCCAACATCTGCTGGATCATCAAAAAAGCAAGAGAGTTCCAGAAAAATATCTACTTCTGCTTTATTGACTACACCAAAGCCTTTGACTGTGTGGACCATGACAAACTGTGGAAAATTCTTAGAGATGGAAATACCAGACCACCTAACTGGCCTCCTGAGAAATCTGTATGCAAGTCAAGAAGCAACAGATAGAACTGGACATGGAACAACAGACTGGTTCCAAATCAGGAAAGGAGTACATCAAGGCTGCATATTGTCACCCTGTTTATTTAACTTATATGCAGAGTACATCATGAGAAACGCTGGGCTGGAAGAAGCACAAGCTGGAATCAAGACTGCCAGGAGAAATATCAATAACCTCAGATATGCAGATGACACCACCCTTAGGGCAGAAAGTGATGAAGAACTAAAGAGCCTCTTGATAAAAGTGAAAGAGGAGAGTGAAAAAGTTGGCTTAAAGCTCAACATTCAGAAAACTAAGATCATGGCATCTGGTCCCATCTCTTCATGGAAAATAGTGGAGAAACAGTGGCAGACATTATTTTGGGGGGCTCCAAAATGACTGCAGCCATGAAATTAAAAGATGCTTACTCCTTGGAAGGAAAGTCATGACCAACCTAGACAGCATATTAAAAGGCAGAGACATTACTTTGTCAACAAAGGTCCGTCTGGTCTATGGTTTTTCCAGTGGTCATGTATGGATGTGAGAGTTGGACTATAAAGAAAGCTGAGTGCCAAAAAATCGACGCTTTTGAACTGTGGTGTTAGAGAAGACTCTTGAGAGTCCCTTGGACTCAAGGAGATCCAACCAGTCCATCCTAAAGGAGATCAATCCTGGGTGTTCATTGGAAGGACTGATGTTGAAGCTGAAACTCCAGTACTTTGGCCACCTGATGCAAAGAACTGACTCATTTGATAAGGCCCTGATGCTGGGAAAGATTGAAGGCAGGAGGAGAAGGGGATGACAGAGGAAGAGATGGTTGGATGGACATGAGTTTGGGTAAACTCCAGGAGTTGGTGATGGACAGGGAGGGCTGGCATGCTGCGGTCCATGGGGTTGCAGAGTCAGACACGACTGAGCCACTGAACTGAGAGATCAGTTGTGGTGACTGGAGTTTCCAGGCTGCTGAGAATCGGAGTAGCCACGGCCTTACTGTGACAGGAAAGCAGGCTGCAGCTTCCGTGTGCTGTGGATGAACTTTCTCTGCAGTGCAAGCCCTCAATCATTTACGCTGGTACAGCAGGTTTTGCCCATTTGCAGTTGACGCTATTTTCATGGAACATCTTTTAGACATTTGGTTGCTTCTGACCTATAAAGCTATCATATCATTTGCTTTCTGTTTAGACTGAGTCAAAAAGAAGGCATACAGAAATTCAAGATAGTCTCTATATAGTTTATGAAGAAGAACATTGCTTCAGATGTTCATCCTTAGCAAAATGTGGATTTTGAGGGTTTTTCAATGTATCTACTACAAATGGGACATGTTGTACTAATCAAGATAGATTTTTCAGTATGAACATGTTGTTACCTTAGATCTCAATCTGATGGATATTTTTATCTAGTCAGTTTTGTTTCAAATGTCCAGAGAGAATGTGCTAAGGGTAGACTTTGTTTTGATATGGGTAATAGTAACAGATAATAATGATGCCTTAAATAAGATATATAGAGTGTATGTGAATCTTTGTAGACAGACAGGTAAGTAGGTTGAATTGAGCTAATAAAGCCAGGAATTATGTGAGAATGTGTACCAAGGGACCAGGGAAACTTACCTGGTCAGCAGTGTTGAACTTGGTTTCTTATAGGCCAAATTTAGGTCCAGGGTGGGGTCTGTTTTCACTGACTATCTCAGAAATAAGCCAAGATCAACAGGAGAGTTACATTTTCATATACTTGAATGCTTTGGAAAAAAAAAATCCAAGCATATGAACTACTTGGTTTTCTTTCGTTACTGTTCCCATGTAATTATCACTGGATGAGGACTGTGTCCAAAGGGCCAGATACTTAAGCAGCTGCCCCTGGTACTTTAACATTGATTACTCACTTAGATGACAGCCATTCTGTCTACAAGGCCATGGTTGATCGAAACGGAATTCAGGCAGTCAGATTTGTGTGCCGACCATGTGCTCAACTGCAGAGAATCATTCCTGAGATCTCATTTTGAGAAAATGTACCCAAAGTACTTTTTAAGTATTCAAGTATATGAAAATGTAATTTTTCTAAGGATCTTGGCCTATTTCTGAGACAGAGAAATGCTCTTCTAGAGCAGCAGTGTGGACCTAGATTCACAGCATTAACACTACCTTGGAACCTGTTAGCAATGCAGATTCACCGACCTTACCCTGAGCCTCCTCGATGGAAACTCTGTGGGCCCTTTGATCTGTGTTGTAACAAGCCTTCGAGGTGCTTCTGGCACGTGCCAAAGTTTAAGAACTATTATTCTAGGGAAATAGGAAACAAAATTAAGTATGTGCTGAAAGTGAAAGTGTTAGTCGCCCCGTCATGTCTGACTCTTTGCCATCCCCCGGACTGTAGCCCGTCAGGCTCCTACGCGCATGGAATTCTCCAGGCAGGGGTACTGGAGTGGGTTGCCATTTCCTTCTCCAAGGGATCTTTCCGACCCAGGGATGGAACCTCGGTCTCCTGCATTGCAGACAAATTCTTTACCATCTGAACCACCAAGGAAGAAGCCCCAGGGAAGTATGTGCTAGGTTCTTGAAACTACCAGGCACAACCTCTGCTTGAACAAAGGTTTTGGCTGCTCACCTCAGTAGGGAGCTTCAAGATCAGGGACTGAGGGATGGTGATGTGATCGTTATTTTAGGAAAACAAACCTGGAGAATTAGAGTCGGACCACCACTGAGGTATCACGTGCTACCTATAGAAGAGGGAGGGAAGATGTGCCATTGGTTGGTTCATTTGCTATAACAAACGCAGTTTTAGAAGCTTTCAAGAGAATGACTGAATAGCCAATAGATTGGACACACAGGCATGAGGCTACACAACATACAGAGAAGATCATCTCAAATGTAAGTAGAAATTTATAGAAGACTTTCAGGAAAAACTTCAGTGGCCAACTTCAACCATGGAAAGATCTCAGCATCTTTAAATGGAAGCTATGAGTACCCATCAGTACGAGCTGAGCCCACCAAGATTCCTAAATCATTGAGAATGCGGAGTTTATTAAATGTAGTGAGTTCTGTTGGAGTCCTTCTCAAGGCTACCTGCCAAGGGACTAGTTCGGGGGTGAAAGTCTGGGCTGAGTATGTGAAGTATCAGTCAGTGACATGACCGACCGCATCACCATCTAGTTGTCAGTTTATTCCATGAGTCACAGGAGGCTCTCCTGCAGCTGAATCTGTGAAGTATAGCAGAGGATTGTGACACCTCCTGTGAAGATTTGTTGCTCATCTAAGGAGACTTTCAAGGCTAGCAGAATACCCCTAATTCAACTCTTCATAAGCGGCTTTGTAAAGAGTTACCTTTTGGAAATACTCACTCCTTGTAAATCTTCTCTCCTAAAATACAACTGAAGGCATTTCATAGGAGTCTCAACATAGTATTTTGATATGAAAGGAAAACTGCTGTTTCAAATAAGGCAAAATAACTACTTTAAATCGGACTGAGGTAACTTATTCTCGTTTTACTTTCTCTCGGGGTGTTTTGTACCAAAAATTAGTCCAGGTGAAAACTGAGATTTAAGCATCTACAAAGTGACAGACACTATTAGAAAATTTACATACATCCTCTCTATGAGGTCGGAATTATTACCCTCATTATGTGAATGAAGAAACAGACTTTGAAAAGTTACAACATAAAACCTTATGGAAATAGGTCTGATTCCAGTGCCCACATTCTTTATATTAATACTACTAAACCCTAATTCCTCTCTGACTTTAGGAAGCCAAAAATGTAGAAGCAGGATCTAAGCCCACTTAGATAGAGAGAACAATTTTATCAGATATTTCATATAGCTTTTTTACCTTAATTGACCTAAATGCCCAGCATCAAATGCAGAGTTGGGATAACTGGGTTAAGAAAAATGGAAATACAGGGAGTTAATTATGCCCTGAAATAGGCAGAACTGAGCTAGATACCTGTTAATATGAGAACTGGTTTAGTTCAGCAGCCAAATAAAAGGTCCTGACTTCCTGTTTGCAGTTTTGAAAGCACAGTTTCATTTGAGCAGCTGTAAGAAGCGCTCTTTCCTGACCTTAGTGTGTGTAGGGGGTGAGGACTGGTCACCACTGAGTGCCAGGCCATGATTTATGTCATTCAATCACCTGGACCTGAGCTGTTAGGGACATTCTCACCTCCCTAGAAATGCTGTGTGGTTCTTTTTTCTCTCTCTCAAAACTATCCGAGAACAACTGGAGAATAACCGAGACACCCGGAAGACAAGGGACTTCATCTCTCTCAAACTTAGAGTTCTAGACACATTGGACAGTTTGAGTGTTTAGTGTGTCGCAACTCTTGTTCAAAGCTATTATTTGGACATAGATTTGGGAAACAAGAATCTTGTGCTTTAACTGCTTTTTGTTCCTTTATGAAACAAGTAGCAAGCAGAATTTCTGAATGTCACATTGCATGACTAGGGCACAGAATTCCCCATTCTGCTCAGGTAGATGTCCTTTTTGAAGTTGTGTGTTTGATATACTAATTGGTATGCTATTTGTAGAAAGTGGGTTTCAGTATAAACCATAACCACAGAGGTAAGTCTATGGTTGAGTGTACGATTTGACGTACAGGAAGTGTCTGGGTCTAATGATGAAACTTTTTAACTTTCCAGATGACAGAACAAAGGAAGCAGAAACAAAGAATTGGTCTTCTAGGACATCCTCCTCACATGAATGTCAACCCACAGCAACCAGCATAAGCAAATGAACTAAAGGCGTCGTATTTACCTTTTTAAATTATTTTTAGTGTGGGTCTGGCTAATTAGTTCTGATTCACCCAGAGAGGTTACATTTATGCTTAGTATATTTGTAAATACTCAGTTTTATACTGTATGTATATGATTGCTACTCTCCAGGTTTGGATATATGTATTGTAATTAGAATTGTTGGCAGGGTGAAATTTCATTTGTGCCAAAAAAAGTATTTAAAATGCCTTTTTGGGAAGGACTAAAGAAAGCACCTGACTTGCACTTGAACCACATGATAGATTTAAAAGTATATGACATGTATTTTGTATTTAAATCTAGAATAACCAGTATTTATGTTTTTTATAAAACTGTGCAATACCAATTATGCAATCACCATAAATCTGTAACTCCTGTGTATCCTAAGGGGAGTGCACATCTTTGAAGCTGGTGTGTTAATAGTATGTAACAAATGGTTAAATGATGCTGCTGCCAAAATCATATTACTAGTGAGTTTCAGGCCCCCAAGCGTTTGGTACCTTATAATTACCCTGTGGTGATAGTAGTACTCGTTGCTAGCGGCACCAGTGCCTCTGTCTCCTAGTGACAGTGTTCCGAGCCTCGGAACTGTCAGGTCAGCATTCATTTTAAGGAAAGCAACTTTAGTTTCAAAGATACTTTTAGGCTTCTGAATTGATCATTTAAACTATGTCTTTTAAGTAAGAGCGGTAAATTAGAGGCTCAGGCTTTAGTTTGCCAAGTTAATGAATTTTTTAAAGGGAAATTTCTAAGCTCACGTTTGGGGTAAATGCATTATGCTAGCCCATCAATGTCATCTCCAAGGTGAATTTTGGTGTCACTTGATAAAGAAATGGATAGTTGATGGTCTCTAGATCTAGTCCAAACAGAGTTGATTTTTTCCATCGGAACCAACATGCTACAGTAGCTAAGACGTATTAAACTATAGCCATCCAGATAGAGATGAAATGTGATCTATCCCATTAGAACTCATAGTTTGAACACTGACATGTTATTCTTGTGAACGAGCCACATTTGAGTTTTTTTCTTTGTCACATGATTTCTTTGCTTGATGGATGAAAAGTATGAGAGGAAACTTTTATATCTGTTGCCTAGTTTTGTACATGGATCTCATTTTACAAGAGACTCTACCAAAAAAAGTTTTAAAATGTATTGAAAGCAGAGTTCTGAAATGAGTGAAGTTTGTAAATGCATATATAAAAATATTTAATAAATGATGCAGAATAAAATACTGTGACTGAGTGATGGCTTTCATTTAGACGTTTCTTTCCGTCATCACAGCTATTCCAATTACACATTTTCTTTAGGACCAACTTAAAAGTATAAATGGTTTACTTAACAGGTTGATTCTGAAAGTGCTTACCTGAGGAATGAGAACTCTGAGAGCTCCTGAACAAATATACAGGGGAGGGTTTAGTCCAGTGGCCAGTGGTTCTTCTCGATGGGTGACTGCCCAGCAGACTGTCAGGGGTAACGTGGGCACACACGGTCGAGTCCAGAATGCCGGTTCAGGCTCTCGCTCCTGCACTTTCCCTGGGGGACCTGGAACTTGTCATCTGCAATGCAAAGAAGCACCGAGTGGCGAAGTCAACTTTCCTTCAATGGTCAGAGGCCTTCGTGACAGCTGGAAATGTTTGACAAATCTAACTCATCTATCCAAAGGCAGGGAAAGCTGTCCCCTCCTTAGAGCACTGCCTGCCCTGGTTGCTCTTGTAACGTTGATTTTCTCTGTGCTTTGCCAAATAAGAATAATTACCATCCAGTGTCAGAAACTAGGTTGGGATTAAACTCCACTTAAATGACTAGTTTCAGAACCAATGCTTCTGCGTTATAAATTTGGTAACTTTAAAAACAAGTGAATCATTCTCCAGTCAATACAGCATATCTCCATAGAATTTTTCCATAATAAAACCAATCCAAGATAGATACGTACTTGTATCTATGAACAAACCACCAGCCCCCCATGCCAAACCCTGCCACGTGAGCCCCAGCCCACGAAGACTTGCTCCCCTCGACTCTCCCTTTGCTCTCCCGAGCTGCCCAGCCCGGCGAGGCGGTGTGTGTGGTTTGTCTCCCAGTCCCTGTCCCACCTCACTCACTGCCGAGTCTGCTTTGACAAGTTTAGGTGGGGCCTTTACAGGTTTGTCATGTTTCATTTGATTCCTGTCACTTAAGATACAGATCTTCATTCGGTTCACCAGCTTCAGCAGAAAATAAATGGAATTCTTCTCCACCCCACATGCAGTAGATTCTACCAGTGGAGTTTGGGTGTGAACACAAAGCTGGTACAACTGAAACAAAATTTGAAATTATAGCTCCCGTGGCCTTTGATGGATAATTGTGATTTCACCTTTCTCCAGACTTGGCTTTTTCAACACTTTTATTTCAAGGTCCAAGTTGCCTTTAAAGTTACTCAGTAGCATGGAAACTTGCATTGCCGTATGTAAAACAGCCAACGGGAATTTGCTGTATGATGCGGGAAAATCAAACGGGCTCTGCGACATCTAGAGGAGTGGGATGGAGAGGGAGATGGGAGGGAGTTTCAAATGGGAGGGGATATATGTATACGTATGGCTGATGCATGTTGAGGTTTGACAGAAAACAACAAAATTCTGTAAAGCAATTATCCTTCAATTAAAAAATAAAAAGTTACTCAGGTGAAGAATCAGTGCTATTGGACTAACAAATGTTTTAGCACAATGCTCACAAGCAGGACAGTCTTTATGGCTCTGATAATTTAATTTTAAAAGTTTGCTGTAGCACCAACTAAGATTTGAAGATTTTGCCAATTTCCTTAATTAAACCATTTGTTATGTCAAATGGTCTGGGAAGCTCCATTCCACTTTTCTAATGTTTATCTTTCCCATTTCTACTTATGTCCCTAAAATTCTGTAGTGATAAACCTTGTTTCCTCCTACATATAAAGCTTCCATTCTTCTGAGTCCTAAAGCTTTACTTGATATTCCACCCAGTACAACTTAGAACTGTGCGCCTCTACTCACACACACATACAAAATACAACTCTTTATTTTGTTTTTAAAAAATACGATTCAGTTTACCGGTTTTTCTTCAGTTGGTTTCATTTGGTTCTACTTTCTGAAAACGAATTGCTTGATTTTGTGCTTGTAAAATCTGCTCTTTCACCCTGTTTAAACATTCCCTAACATAAATTATAAAGCAAACAAACTTGATTTGTGGGAGCTAAGCAGCAACACTGTCTTGGCAGTAGCAACCTAAGCACAGTGTTACTTACGTGCTAATGGGAAATGACCAAGTTCTTCACGGTAAACCAAGGAATTATCACATTAAAATCTCAGTTACTGATTTCTGTATCTTCCTCCCATGGTTGGTTTGGGTAATGTGCTAATGAGAGACAGCCTGAAAGTTTCTGCTAGTTGTTTTAAGGCTAATCACGAGAGCTTCCTGGGCAACACAGATGGAAATTTAGTCTTTTAAGACTATTAATTACGAAAGGAGAACAAGTATGTACTTACACAAGTGGAGCTGGGTTTTGCTAAAATAATGTTTTCACAGATTTTAAAAAACAAAATGTGCTTGATAGCAGGCTTAACTTATATGACAATAAAACGCACGTTTACACAAGACAGGATGTCATAACAAAGGACTCCTACTGAAGGCTCTTGAGACAATGTGTTCCTATCTGCCACAGAGCAGGAGTGAAACTTTTCATTTTTAATTGGAGAATAATTGCTGTACAATGTTGTATTGATTTCTGCTGGATGACAATGTAAGTCAGCTATAAGTGCACATATATTCCCTTCCTCTTGAGCCTCCCTCCCACCCCCCATCCCACTTCTCCGTCATTAGAGCGCAGGGCTGAGCTCGCCACCAGCTACCTATTTCACACATGGTGTATGTAAGTCAGCGTACTCTCAATTCGTCCCACCCGCTCATTCCCTTATTGTGTCCATAAGTCTGCTCTCTCTCTGTGTCTCTCTTCCTGCCCTGCAAATAAGTGCATCAGTACTACTTCTTTAGGTTCCGTATATACGCTTGAATATACAGTATGTGTTTTCCTCTTTCTGACTTATTTCACTCTAACAGGCTCTAGGTTCTTCCACCTCACTACAACTGACTCAAATGTGTTCCTTTTTTATGGTGGAGTAATACTGGAAGTGTAAATTGATACAGCCAGTATGGAAAAACAGTATGGAGATTCCTTAAAAATCTAGGAATAAAGCTACCATATGACCCAACAATCCCACTACTGAGCATATACCCAAAGAAAACCATAATTCAAAAAGACACATGCACCCCCATGTTCATAGCGCTCTTTTCAATATCCAGGACATGAAAGCGGTCTAGATGTCCATTGACAGACGAATGGATAAAGAAGCTGTGGTACATACATACAACGGAATATTAACCATGAAAAGAAATTTTTCATTGTAAAGGTAAGAAATTGAGCCTTAGAGTGGTAAAGGAACTTGCCCAAGGACCTAAGTCCAGAATAAACGAAGGCCCCCCGACTCGGCCAAACAGGAGAGAGCTCTTATACCCACCATTTTCCCTCCATAGAAGGGCTATCATATCTTATTAGTGGCAGTTTCCCATAATGGTTCTTCCTTTACAGGAAGTCCGTATGCAGAACTGTATTTTGTCCAACACAAATGGACTTCCTTTTCAAACCTCTTTCATAAGAGGATCTACACGCTAGAAAGTGCTGAAGGTGATTACTTTGTCAAGAGTGAAAACTTTGTGGCAAAGATAAGAAGCTTCTAAAATCTCTATCTTTTACAACTACCGATCTCCTGTCAATCCCTCTTATTTAACTGCATTTTTCAACAGGAGAATCTCTTTTCTCAGACAAGGTGGCTTTCTCCACATGAAATATTCCACACAGGCTGGCACCCTTTGTACCACAGAAGTCGGTGCTGATTGGCCAACTCCGCTCTCCTTTCGTTATACTGATCACTTGTTCACAATCAACTAGAATGTTGGAAAACCCCCATAAAGATTTCGATTTTACAGAAAGTACCCAAAATTCCACCAGTTTTGCATCACAAAGTAGTGGTTAAGGTAGAGTTTTGAGTAAAATGCCATGCGTGTGGTTTTTGTGGGTGGTTACAGCTCAGAGCGACTCTTGGGCCTCGTCAGTAATCCCCAGGCAACAACGAGGATGGCTATTACAAACTAAGAGGATTCTGATCTTCGTAGCAAACATCTCTCCGTCTTTGGTATCCTATGCCACCTTAGGCAACTCACACCGTTAAGGCTGATCTCAAAACCTACCCAGTGGAAGACAATAAAAAGACCACTGGCGGGTTTTTACACCGGGTTAAGTTTGACAATGCTCATGGGCTGTGAACTCTGCATATGCTGGTGGTTTAAACTCATTTGGTAAAACAAATCTCTAGCCCACTGGGGTACTACATTAAAAAAGAAAGAAAAAAGAATTCACCCAAGGAGAAACTTAAAATATTTTAAGGTCATGACAAACTAGTGTGAAAGAGAATCCTAACACCTAGAAGTGAAACTGCATCATCCACCCAGCCTGGAAAGAAAAAAGAAAGCTAAAAACCACGATCGATTAAGAATGCCGAGTCTGAGAAAACCCCTAAGGTGAATTCTGAACAACAACAAAAAAAAGAGTCCCACAACACAAGAAGTGCATACTGTATGCAAGAAGTGCTAATGGAAAGAGTTCGCCAGCATTTCTGTAATGACCTCACGAAAGATGACTGCTCCTGTGTAAATGAAACTGTAGACAATCCAGGAATTTAACCTGTCCATCTCAGAACTGAATTAAGCTAGTGATTTAATCTTTTTGACATACCTGTCACCTATACCATCTCATGAAGACTTGTCAGAAAGCTCTGCAGAACAAGAAAAATAATTTAGATGTGATATGAGACTAGGAAGCAAAACCACACAAGGCCTGAGCGCTAAAAACGTTAGTTTACTTCAGAGCCCCCCTGGCAGCAGGATAGGAGGAAAACGACCTTGAGGCTGATGAGTCTTCATACCAGCTCTACCACTTCAAAGCTATGAGTTAAAGCAAGCTTTTTAATCATTCTAATTTTCACACACACACCCTGCCCCGCTCCACCATTTAAAGAGTGGAGACACTAGCACTTCTTCGGACAGCAATACGCTTTAAGAAAGACAATATAGGGGACTGCTCTGGTGTTCCAGCGGTTAAGACTTTGTGCCGCCACTGCAGAGGCATGGGCTCGATCCTTGGTTCAGGAACTAACATCTTACATGGCACTCAGCACATCCAAAAAAAAAGACAATATATGTCAAGTGTCTAGTATATACCAATACATGATATTGCCCATTCCTTTGCAATGTCATCATCATTTCCACAATCTCAGCAAAATACTGAGACCAAAGCTTCTGTTCCTACTAAATGGGCCTGAAGTTATTAATGGTAGGATCCTAAATCACCAAGTCTTCCTTTGTTTACAGCAGATTTATCCATAATTCCAAAACTTGTTAGCAACCAAAATGTCCTGCAATAGGTGAACAGAGGGACTTCCCTGGTGGTCCAGTGGTTAAGACTCCACACTCCCAATGCAGGGGGCAGGGGTTCAATCCCTGGTCAGGGAACCAAGATCCTGCATGCCACATAGTGCAGCCAAAAAATAAAAAGAATTGTAGTACACCTAGACAATGGCATATTATTCACCACTTTTAAAGAGTGAGCTAGCAAACCAAGAAAAGACTTGGAGGAACCTTAAATGCATATTACTAAGTGGAAGAAGACAATCTAAAAAGGCCACATACTATATAAATCCAAGTAAATGACATTCTGGGAAAAGTAACACTATGGAGACAATAAAAAGAGTAGTGGCTGTCAGGGGTAGGAATGGGGCATGGATGAACAGACAGAGAACACAGGGGATTTAGGGAGATGAGACTGTAAAGGTGGAAAGATGTTATATACATTTCCAAAACCCAAAGGATGTATAAAGAGAGTGAACCCGAATGTAAGCCATGGGTGATCATGAAGTCAGTGTAGGTTCCCTCAGCCATAACCACAGTGCTGAGGGATGCTGGCAGTGAAGGAGTGGGAGAGGTACATGGGCATTCTCTGCACTATCTATTCAATTTTGCTGTGAATCCGAAAGTGTTCTTAAAAAAGTTAACTAAACACTTTTTTCAAGAAAAAAAAAAAGTTGGATAAAATATTGACACATGCAACATTTATGACCCTTGAGAATTTTATGCCATGAAAGAAGCCAGTCATAAAAGACCACATGTAGTATGATTTCATGTACATGAAATGTTCAGAAGAGGCAAGTCAGGTCTACAAAAGACAGAAAATAAATGACTGGTTGCCCCAGGCTAACGGGGGTGGGGTGTCAGAAAGAAATGGGGAATGACTGCTAATGTGGGCTAAATCCCCAAGTCTTGACATGACATGTTTGGGTCATATCGAGTCATTTTTTAAAACTGTATCTTTAACATCCAAACCGTGTTTACTATCCATTTGAACTGAATTCATAACTTAAACTATTATAGAGCTCACAACTCCTGGATAATTATTCTCATATTTGTGATCAGTGTTGAATTTAAGTCTGACTTCCTTTTTATAAAACCTTCAGAGAAAGACATTTTATCTAGGGATAAAGGATAAAGGATGATGCATTCCTTTAGTTTATGAAGTACTTTTATCTACATTTTCATTTAAACCTCCCAACCCTGTTACATAGATATTACCCCTGACATGTGCATGGTCCTATATTGTACCATCTTTCACATTCAAATGCAAGTTTTAGATCGTATCTCATATAACTGTGTGAAACCCATGACTTTCCTTAACAATTTCAAGGATTCTAAGGTGAGTGCTTACAACTTGGTAATGATTCCTTGTCACTTTTTGATCCTAAGTCTTGATTGTAACCTAATTATCATCACCTTCCCTCTCTCCATTCCACCCCACCCTAGTGTAGACACGGCTGGCTCTACCCTCTGGCTCTAAAACACATGAACATCCGAGTGTTGTGAAGAGCGGGCCTCTTTAGAGTGTAATACTAGGACCCACTTTCTTTCATCACCCCTGAACAAATAAAGGCAAAATAAAAACAAAATTTAAAAAAAAGTTTCCTCCAGCTTCAACTAAAAGCTGAAATTTAGGATTTCCCTGATGGTCCAGTGTCTAAGGCTTTGCACTCTCAATGCAGGGGGCCTGGGTTCCATCTTTGGTCAGCTAACTAGATCCCCTATGCCACAACCTGACAAGCCAAATAATTAAAATAAATATTAAAAAAAAAAAAATGAAAAATTCGTACTTCTTTTTTATGCAGAACAATTTTAGCCCCCTGGACCCAACCCTCCCATTGAGATTAGCCCTTTACCTTGACCAAACAAAAAAGACCATAATTCATCTGTTTAGCTTTCAACTCAAAGAGCAACTAGCTTTTAAATAGCTCTTTTCCCCCACTTCCGGATACCTCCTTATCTTAGAGAAGAAGAAATCAGTTTGGAAAGGTCAAGTGATTTGACTAAACTAGAACATCAGACCTGAGATTTAAAGGCAGATCATGTGATAATACACACTCATTCTTTAGGATCCATGAGGAACCCATGGGTAGTAAAATTTGAGGACACTCAAACCCCTTAGGTGAGGAGTACAGTCAGCCCTCTGTTGCCATGGGTTACAAATCCACAGGATCTATATCCATGGATTGGAGGACTGACTGTAGCGCACATCTTCCTCTCTAGGCCCGTGCTTCACTAGACCAGGGGTGATCCTGCCAATAAGGTGCTGGGGCCTCCAACTGTCCACCTGTTTGGGGAAGATCTGGTAAATACCAGGCCAGAGTTCTAAGAGAGGCCAAGTAAGAGTTCTTAAGGGTAAGGACTGTAACTAGTCCATTTCATTCAGTACGCGGCACAATTTCTGCCAATAAAGGGGCTCAAGACATTTGAGGCGGGGAAAGATTGTGAGCCTTCACTTATGTCCTTGGGGATTTTGGAGCCAGGGCCAGGTAAGAGTCTTTCATTCAGAAAGGACTATTTAGCAGTCTTTAGCAGACCTCTACAGAAAAGATCTTAATGATGTAAATAACCACGATGGTGTGATCATTCACTTGGAACCAGACATCCTGGAGTGCAAAGTCAAGTGGGCCTTAGGAAGCATCACTGTGAACAAAGCTAGTGGAAGTGATGAAATTCCAGCTGAGCTATTTCAAATCCTAAAACATGATGCTTTTAAAAGTGCTGCACTCAATATGCCAGCAAATTTGGAAAACTCAGCAGTGGCCACAGGACTGGAAAAGGTCAATTTTCATTCCAAACCCAAAGAAGAGCAATGCAAAAGAAATGTTCAAACTATTGCACAATTGCACTCATTTCACATGCTAGCAAAGTAATGCTCAAAATTCTCCAAGCCAGGCTTCAACAGTACACGAACTATGAACTTCCAGATGTTCAAGCTAAATTTAGAAAAGGCAGAGGAACCACAAATCAAATGGCCAACATCCAAAGAATCACAGAAAAAGCAAGAGAGTTCCAGAAAAACATCTACTTCTGCTTCACTGACTATACTAAAGCCTTTGACTATATGGACCACAGCAAACTGTGGAAAATTCTTCAAGAGATGGGAATACCAGACCACTTTATTTGCCTCCTGAGAAATCTGTATGCAGATCAAGAAGCAACAGTTAGAACGGCCATGGAACAACAGATTGGTTAAAAAAATGGGAAAGGAATACATCTAGGCTGTATATTGTCACCCTGCTTATTTAACTTATATGCAGAGTACATCATGAGAAAGGCTGGGCTGGATGAGGCACAAGCTGGAATCAAGATTATCGGGAAAAATATCAATAACCTCAGATATGCAGATGACACCACTCTTACGGCAGAAAGTGAAGAAGAACTAAAAAGCCTCTTGATGAAAGTGAAAGAGGAGAGTGAAAAAGTTGGCTTAAAGCTCAACATTCAGAAAACGAAGATCATGGCATCTGGTCCCATCACTTCATGGGAAATAGATGGGGAAACAGTGGAAACAGTGTCAGACTTCATATTTTTGGGCTCCAAAATCACTGCAGATGGTGACGGCAGCCATGAAATTAAAAGACACTTGCTCCTTGGAAGAAAAGCTGTGACCAACCTAAACAACATATCAGAAAGCAGCGACATTACTTTGCTGACAGAGGTCTGCCTAGTCAACGCTATGGTTTTTCCAGTAGTCATGTATGGATGTGAAAGTTGGACCATAAAGAAGGCTGAAGGCCAAAGAACTGATGCTCTTGAACTGTGGTGCTGGAAAAGACTCTTGAGAGTCTCTTGGATGGCAAGGAGATAAAACCAGTCAATCTTAAAAGAAATCAATACTGAATATTCATTAGAAGGACTGATGCTGAAATGGAAGCTCCAATACTTTGGCCACCTGATGTGAAAAGCCAACTCACTAGAAAAGACCCTGATGCTGGAAAAAATCTAAGGCAGGAGGAGAAGGGGATGACATAGGACAAGATGGTTGGATGGCATCACTGACTCAATGGACATGAGTTTGAGCAAGCTCTGGGAGATAGTGAAAGACAGGGAAGCCTGGCATGCTGCAATCCATGGGGTCGCAAAGAGTCAGACACCC
The DNA here is from genome assembly GCF_023091745.1 of Budorcas taxicolor. Lineage (NCBI taxonomy): Eukaryota > Metazoa > Chordata > Mammalia > Artiodactyla > Bovidae > Budorcas > Budorcas taxicolor. Next base: position 39,058,426 of record NC_068910.1, read on the forward strand.
CTGACCAGCTGAACAACAATAGTTTAGCAGTGGCCCAAAAGAAGTTGCACAGACAATAAAAGATCAGGCAGTCACTACTCCTTTTGCTGCAGACCACTGAATCTTATAACTAACTGATACTCAGTGCCTCAAGCTTCAAGACTCCTGCTCCACAACTCAAAACCATCCCCTACTTTTCCCTCTTTCTGTGTGTGTTAGTCGCTCAGTTGTGTTTGACTCCTTGCGACCCCATGGACTGTAGCCCTCCAGGCTCCTCTGTCCATGGAGTTCTTCACGCAAGAGTACTGGAGTGGGTTGCCATTCCCTTCTCCAGGGGATCTTCCTGACCCAGGAATCGAACCTGGGTCCTCTTGCATTGTAGGCAGCTTCTTTACTGTCTGAGCCATAATTAGGCAACCGTGATCTTCCCCCTTCTTTCAATTCTTGTAAGAGATAAACCTATAACTGTGTTCTCTCCATGCATGTGTCCTCTGGACCCACCTGCACCTCCATACCCTTCTCTCCACCTGACTCCCTCACCCAACCAGACTAAAAGACAATTCCTCAACCATCCAGAGACGATTATGACACGTCTCAGAGCATACCAAAAGAGACGAAACACATTAAGAAATTATGGCCGGGACTTCCCTGGTGGTCCAGTGGCTAAGATTCCAGGCTCCTAATACAGAAGACGTGGGTTTGATCCCTGGTCAGAGAATTAGCTCCCACATGCCACAACTGAAGATCCTGCATGCCACAGCTAAAAATCAGCACAGCCAAATCAATACTTAAAAACAAAAAAATTATGGCCATTCTGGGTAACACAGAAGTATGGTTTCTTTATATATGAGTATACACACAACGTGGATGAATCTCAAAAGGATTATGTTAAACTAAATCAGACTCAAAAGGCTACATGGTGTGTCATTCCATGGATATGACATTCTTGAAAAAACCTACAGGAACGGAAATCAGGTCAGTGGTTGCCAGAGACAGGCGGTACGGAGAGGAAATTTATTACAAAGGGACACAAGCGAAACATTCTGGGGGATGGAAATGACCTCAGAGTATCGGCGGCTACTTGATTATACAAACCTTTCAAAATTCATAGTACCGTAACCTAAGAAGGGTATATTTTGCTATATCCAAATTATACCTCAGTAAACTTGACATGAAAAAAACTTGTAGAAAGGGGTAAAGGCCCAGGCCTGAAGTAACCTGCTCCCCAGGAACTCTGATGCAGGCTGTCCCTGGCCCATATTCTGAGAACTGCTAACGTCTGGGTTGTGTCACAATGCCTTTGTCCTTAGCACAGGCACTGTACTTACTTTTTGAGCTGAGTATCATTTCACAGTGATTAGGAGGATCTGAGTCAGAAATGTGCCCACTGGGGAGTCTAGGAGGGCTGGCAGTGAGACTCAAAAAAAAAAAGGATTTTTTCTACTTTTAAAGAAATGTCTGTGTTTTAGAACTTACAAACATAACAATCCTATAAATACACTGCATTTGTTTTCTCTTGCTACTACTAACAAATTTTCCAAAACGTAAAAATTATCTTAAGCTTCTGGTTATCAAAGTCTTAAATGAGTTGACAGGGTTAAAGCCTTCTGGAGGCCCTAGGGGAGATTCATTTCCTTCTCTTTTTCAACTTTCTAAAGCTGCCTGCGTTCCTTGGCTCATTGCCTGCTCCCACCTGCAAAGCTAGAAATGGCTGATCAAATCCCTCACAGTCTGTACCACACTGACTGTGATGCTATGCCTTCCTCTTTTACTTACTAGGACTCCTGTGATAACACTGGTCCCATGTGACTAATCCAGGAAGTCTCCCTATCTCAACATCCTCAACACAACCACATCTGCCAAATCCCTTTTGCCATGGAAGGTAATATATTCATAAGACCTAGGCATTAGGACATGAACATCCTTGAGGGGCCCATTATTCCACCCACCACATTTGCCTAAGCAGAAACCAGGCAGTTGCTCATGTTTAAGACAAGAAGAACAAATCACCAATCTGTTTTCATGCCTGATGGATTTGAATACAACTGGGAAAGTCATATTTCCTTCTGGTCCAAACAGGCTGAACAAGTCAGTTAATCAGCATGACCATGTAGAATGATGAAGTTACTACATATAATTGCCCAAGACAGTCTGTGGCTTCCTTTTACTTTCACTACTGCTATTCCTGGAGAACCAGGAAAAACTATTAAAAATATGTTTACTTTTGAACACACACACACACCTTATTAGAGTTTTTATTGACTAGGGTTTTACCTGTAAGAATTAACATTTCAAAAACAAGTTAAAATTCATTAAGGTACAAAGAAAACAAGAGTGGGCCAAAAACTTCCCACCCAGATAACCCTTGTTGATTAAACAAGCACACAACAAAAGATGTATAAGATTAGAGCATTTAAATAATATGCCATTCATATCTTCTTCAGTGAACCATTTTTTAAAACTTATTGCTCATTTTCAAATTTCTTTGATATTACTTAATTTTGAAAAAAAAATTTTAATATTCTGGTGGTCAGTTCAGTTCAATCACTCAGTCGTGTCCAACTCTTTGCAACCCCATGGACTGCAGCACGCCAGGCCTCTCTGTCCATCACCAACTCCCAGACTTTACTCAAACTCATGTCCATTGAGTCAGTGATGCCATCCAACCATCCCATCCTCTGTTGACCCCTTGTCCTCCCGCCTTCAATCCTTCCCAGCATCAGGGTCTTTTCAAAAGAGTCAATTCTTTGCATCAGGTGGCCAAGGTATTGCAGTTTCAGCTTCAGTGCTTCCAATCAATATTCAGGACTGATGTTCTTTAAGATTGACTGGTTGGATCTCCATGTAGTCCAAGGGACTCTCAAGAGTCTTCTCCAACACCACAGTTCAAAAGCATCAATTCTTCAGGGCTCAGCTTTCTTTATAGTCCAACTCTCACATCCATACTTGAAAAACCATAGCTTTGACTACACAGACCTTTGTTGGCAAAGTAATGTCTCTGCTTTTTATTATGCTGTCTACGTTGCTCATGGCTTTTCTTCCAAGGAGCAAGTGTCTTTTAATTTCATGGCTGCAATCACCATCTGCAGTGATTTTGGAGCCCAAAAAAATAAAGTCTGACACTGTTTCCACTGTTTCCCTATCTATTTGCCATGAAGTGATGGGACCAGATGCCATGAACTTAGGTTTCTGAATGCTGAGTTTTAAGCCAACTTTTTCACTCTCCTCTTTCACTTTCATCAAGAGGCTCATTAGTTCTTCTTCACTTTCTGCCATAAGGGTGGTGTCATCTGCAGATCTGAGGTTATTGATATTTCTCCCGGCAATCTTAATTCCAGCTTGTGCTTCATCCAGTCCAGCATTTCTCATGATGTTCTCTGCATATAAGTTAAATAAGCAGGGTGACAATATACAGCCTTGATGTACTCCTTTTCCTATTTGCAACCAGTCTGTTGTTCCATGTCCAAATCTAACTGTTGCTTCCTGACCTGCATACAAATTTCTTAAGAGGCAGGTCAGGTGGTCTGGTATTCCCATCTCTTGAAGAATTTTGCACAGTTTGTTGTGATACACACAATCAAAGGCTTGGCATATTCAATAAAGCAGAAGCATATATTTTTCAGGAACTCTCTTGCTTTTTTGATGACCCAGTGGATGTTGGCAGTTTGATCTCTGGTTCCTCCGCCTTTTCTATATCCAGCTTGAATATCTGGAAGTTCATGGTTCATGTACTGTTGAAGCCTCACTTGGAGAATTTTGAGCATTACATTACTAGCATGTGAGATGAGGGCAATTGTGTGTTAGTTTGTGCATTCTTTGGCATTGTCTTTGGGATTGGAACGAAAACTGACCTTTTCCGGTCCTGTGCCCACTGCCGAGTTTTCCAAATTTGCTGGCATATTGAGCGCAGCACTTTCACAGCATCATCATTTAGGATTTGCAATAGCTCAACTGGAATTCCATCACCTCCACTAGCTTTGTTTGTAGTCATGCTTCCTAAGGCCCACTTGCCTTCGCATTCCAGAATGTCTGGCTCTAGGTGAGTGATCACACCATCGTGATTATCTGGGTCAGAAAGTTTTTTTCATACAATTCTTCTGTGTATCCTTGCCACCTCTCCTTAGTATCTTCTGCTTCAGTTAGGTCCTTTATTGTGCCATCTTTGCATGAAATGTTCCCTTGGTATCTCTAATTTTCTTGAGGAGATCTCTAGACTTTCCCATTTTATTGTTTTCCTCCATTTTTTTGCACTAATCACTGATGAAGGATTTCTTATCTCTCTTTGGTATTCTTTGGAACTCTGCATTCAAATGGGGGTATCTTTTCTGCTTTGGTTTTCACTTCTCTTCTATTCACAGCTATTTGTAAGGCCTCCTTAGACAATATTCTGATTGCCAACTCTTTAGCAAACATATGTTTTGAAAATATTTCTTTCCTTGTCTGTGGCTTTTCATTTTCTTAGCAGAGCTTTTCAACAATCATAAATTTTTAATTTTGATGAAAACTAATTTATCCATTTTTTTCTTTTATGGTCACATTTTTTGTAACCTAAGAAATCTTTGCCTAACTACAATCCCAAAGATTTTCCCCTATGTTTTCTTCTACAACAGCAGTGTACAAGAGTGTATTCTGTGGTGATAGAAATATGCTGAAATATGAGCTAATCAATACAACAACTTTAGTTAGCCACACATGGCTACTGAGGACTTGACACGTGGCTGGAACAACTAAGAAGCTCAATTGTTAAAATGTATTTAGCTTTAATTTTTTTAATTTAAAATAAGCACATGTGGCTAACATATAGGACAGGAAGCTCTAGAAGAGCTTATAGTTTTAAATTTTACATTTTGGTCTAGGATACGTTTTTGGTTAATTTTTGTATATGTACAAGGTATGAGTCAAGGTTCTTTCTTTAAAATGTAGATGTAAATTTTTCTAGCACCAAGTTTTTAAAAAGACTATCTTTACCCCCAGTAAGTTATCTTGGCATCTTTGTCCAAAATCAATTGACAACATTTGTGCAGTCTATTTATGGACTTCTTATTCCATTCCACTAGCCTATGTGTCTTTCCTCTCACCAACATCACATTGTCTTCATATTTGGTCAATTGATCTTCAACAAACATAACAAAAATACCTAATGGAGAAAGGATCACTTCAGTTAAGTTGTTCAGTCATTCCAGACTCTTTGCAACCCCACGGACTGCAGCATGCCAGGCTTCCCTGTCCAAGCCAACTCCCAGAGTTTACTCAAACTCATGTCCATTGAGTTGGTGATGTCATCCAACCATCTCATCCTCTGTCGACCCCTTGTCCTCCCACCTTCAATCTTTCCCAGCATCAGAGTCTTTTCAAAAGAGTCAGTTCTTTGCATCAGGTGGCCAAGGTATTGCAGTTTCAGCTTCAGCATCAGTACTTCCAATGAATATTCAGACTGATGTCCTTTAGGATGGACTGGTTGGATTTCCGTGCAGTCCAAGGGACTCTCAAGAGTCTTCTCCAACACCACCATTCAAAAGTATCAATTCTTCAGGACTCAGCTTTCTTTACAGTCCAATTCTCACATCCATACATGACCACTGGAAAAATCATAGCCTTGACTAGACAGACCTTTGTTGACAAAGTAATGTCTCTGCTTTTTAATATGCTGTCTACGTTGGTCACAACTTTCCTTCTAAGGAGTAAGCATCTTTTAATTTCATCGCTGCAGTCACCATCTGCAGTGATTTGGGAACCCCCCAAAATAAAGTCTGACACTATTTCCGCTGTTTCCCCATCTTTCTGCCATGAAGAGATGGGGCCAGATGCCATGATCTTAGTTTCCTGAATGCTGAGTTTTAAGCCAACTTTTTCACTCTCCTCTTTCACTTTCATCAAGAGGCTTATTAGTTCTTCTTTGCTTTCTACCATAAGGGTGGTGTTATTGGCATGTCTGAAGGTATTGATATTTCCCCCTGCAATCTTGATTCCAGCTTGTGCTTCTTCCAGCTGAGCGTTTCTCATGATGTACTCTGTATATAAGTTAAATAAGTAGGGTGACAATATATAGCCTTGACATACTCCTTTCCCTATTTGGAAACAGTCTGTTGTTCCATGTCCAGTTCTAACTGTTGCTTCCTGACCTGCATACATATTTCTCAGGAGGCAGGTCAGGTGGTCTGGTATTTCCATCTCTTGAAGAATTTCCCACAGTTTGCTGTGGTCCACACAATCAAAGGGTTTGGCATGGTCAATAAAGCAGAAGCGGGTATTTTTCTGGAACTCTCTTGCTTTTCTGATGACCCAACAGATGTTGGCAGTTTGATCTCTGGTTCCTCTGCCTTTTCTAAAACCAGCTTGAACATCTGGAAGTTCATGTTTCACGTATTGCTGAAGCCTGGCTTGGAGAATTTTGAGCATTACTTGGCTAGCGTATGAGATGAGTGCAGTTGTGCAGTAGTTTGAGCATTCTTTGGCACTGCCTTTCTTTGGGATTGGAATGAAAACATCTTTTCCAGTCCTGTGGCCACTGCTGAGTTTTCCAAATTTGCTGGCATTTTGAGTGTAGCACTTTCTTTCACAGCATCATCATTTAGGATTTGAAACAGCTCAACTGGAATTCCATCACCTCCACTAGCTTTGTTCATAGGGATGCTTCCTAAGGTCCACTTGCCTTCGCATCCCAGGATTTCTGGCTCTAGGTGAATGATCACACCATCGTGGTTATCTGGGTCATGAAGATCTTTTTTGTATAGTTCTTCTGTGTATTCCTGCCACCTCTTCTTAATATCTTCTGCTTCTGTTAGGTCCATACCATTTCTGTCCTTTATTGTGCCATCTTTGCATGAAATGTTCCCTTGGTATCTCCAATTTTCTTGAAGAGATCTCTAGACTTTACCATTCTACTGTTTTCCTCTTTTTTTTTTTTTTTTTCCCGCACTGATCACGGAGGAAGGCTTTCTTATCTCTCTTTGGTATTCTTTGGAACTCTGCATTCAAATGGGTGTATCTTTTGTGCTTTAGTTTTTACTTCTCTTCTTTTCACAGCTATTTGTAAGGTCTCCTCAGACAGCCATTTCACTTTTTTGCATTTCTTTTCCTTGGGGATGGTCTTGATCCCTGTCTCCTGTACAATGTCAGGAAACTCCATCCATTGTTCTTCAGGCAATTTGTCTATCGGTTCTAATCCCTTGAACCTATTTGTCACTTCCACTGTATAATCATAAGGGATTTGACTTAGGTCATACCTGAATGGTCTAGTGGTTTTCCCTACTTTCTTCAACTTAAGTCTGAATTTGGCAATAAGGAGTTCATGATCTGAGCCACAGTCATCTCCCAGTCTTGTTTTTGCTGACTGTATAGAGCTCCTTCATCTTTGGCTGCAAAGCATATAATCAATCTGATTTTGGTATTGACCATCTGGTGATGTCCATGTATAGAGTCTTCTCATGTGTTATTGGAAGAGGGTGTTTGCTATGACCAGAGTGTTCTCTTGGAGAAACTCTATTAGCCTTGCCCTGCTTTGTTCTGTACTCCAAGGCCAAATCTGCCTATTACTCCAGATGTTTCTTGATTTCCTACATGTGTATTCCAGTCCCGTATAATGAAAATAACATCTTTTTTGGGTGTTAGTTCTAGAAAGTCTGTAGGTCTTCATAGAACTGTTGAAGTTCAGCTTCTTCAGCATCATTGGTCAGGATATATAGACTTGGATTACCATGATATTGAATGGTTTGCCTTGGAAACAAACAGAGATCCTTCTGTCGCTTTTGAGATTGCATCCAAGTACTGCATTTCAGACTCTTTTGTTGACTATGATGGCTACTCCATTTCTTCTAAGGGACTCCTGCCCACAGTAGTAGATATAACGGTCATCTGACTTAAATTCACCCATGCCAGTCTCTTTTAGTTCGCTGATTCCTAAAATGTCGATATTCATTCTTGTCATCTCCTGTTTGACCACTTTCAATTTGCCTTGACTCATGGACCTAACATTCCAGGTTCCTATGCACTATTGCTTTTTACAGCATCACACTTTGCTACTATCACCAGTCACATCCACAACTTGGGTGTCGTTTTTGCTTTGGCTCCATCTCTTCATTCTTTCTGAAGTTATTTCTTCACTGATCTCCAGTAGCATATTTGGCATCTACCAACCTGGGGAGTTCATCTTTCAGTGTCTTACCTTTTCCCATTACATACTGTTCAAGGGGTTCTCAAGGCAAGAATACTGAAGTGGTTTGCCATTCCCTTCTCCAGTGGACCACATTTTATCACAACTCTCAACCATGACCCATCCGTCTTGGCATGGCTCATAGTTTCATTGAGCTAGACAAGGCTGTGGTCCATGTGATCAGATTGGTTAGTTTTCTGTGCTTGTGGTTTTCAGTCTGTGGTGGCTCAGACAGTAAAGTGTCTGGCTGTAATGAAGGAGACCCAGGTTCAATCCCTGGGTCGGGAAGATCCCCTGGAGAAGGAAATGGCAACCCACTATAGTATTCTTGCCTGGAGAATTCCATGGATTGAGGAGCCTGGTAGGCTACATTCCACGGGGTCACAAGACATGACTGAGCGACTTCACTTCACTTTGCCCTCTGATGGAGAAGGATTAGAGGCTTATGGAAGCTTCCTGATGGGAGACACTGACTAGGGGGAAACTGGGTCTTGTTCTGATGGGCAGGGCCATGCTCAGTAAATCTTTAATCCAATTTTCTGCTGATGGGTGGAGCTGTGTTCCCTCCCTGTTATTTACCTAGGGAAACCGCTAGACCATTCAGGTATGACCTAACTCAAATCCCTTATGATTATACAGTGGAAGTGAGAAATAGATTCAAGGGCCTAGATCTGATAGACAGAGTGCCTGATGAACTATGCAATGAGGTTCGTGACACTGTGCAGGAGACAGGGATCAAGACCATCCCCATGGAAAAGAAATGCAAAAAAGCAAAATGGCTGTCTGGGGAGGCCTTACAAATAGCTGTGAAAAGAAAAGATATGAAAAGCAAAGGAGAAAAGGAAAGACATAAGCATCTGAATGAAGAGTTCCAAAGAATAGCAAGAAGAGATAAGAAAGCCTTCTTCAGCGACAATGCAAAGAAATAGAGGAAAACAACAGAATGGGAAAGACTAGAGATCTCTTCAAGAAAATTAGAGATACCAAGGGAACATTTCATGCAAAGATGGGCTCGATAAAGGACAGAAATAGGATGGACCTAACAGAAGCAGAAGATATTAAGAAGAGGTGGCAAGAATACATGGAAGAACTGTACAAAAAAGATCTTCACGACCCAGATAATCATGATGATGTGATCACTAATCTAGAGCCAGACATCTTGGAATGTGAAGTCAAGTGGGCCTTAGAAGGCATCACTACAAACAAAGCTAGTGGAGGTGATGGAATTCCAGTTGAGCTGTTTCAAATCCTGAAAGATGATGCTGTGAAAGTGCTGCACTCAATATGCCAGCAAATTTGGAAAACTCAGCAGTGGCCACAGGACTGGAAAAGGTCAGTTTTCATTCCAATCCCAAAGAAAAGCAATGCCAAAGAATGCTCAAACTACCGCACAATTGCACTCATCTCACATACTAGTAAAGTAATGCTCAAAATTCTCTAAGCCAGGCTTCAGCAATACGTGAACCGTGAACTCCCTGATGTTCAAGCTGGTTTTAGAAAAGGCAGAGGAACCAGAGATCAAATTGCCAACATCCAATGGATCATGGAAAAAGCAAGAGAGTTCCAGAAAAACATCTATTTCTGCTTTATTGACTATGCCAAAGCCTTTCACTGTGTGGATCACAATAAACTGGGGAAAATTCTGAAAGAGATGGGACTACCAGACCACCTGACCTGCCTCTTGAGAAATCTGTATGCAGGTCAGGAAGCAACAGTTAGAGCTGGACATGGAACAACAGACTGGTTCCAAATAGGAAAAGGAGTACGTCAAGGCTGTATATTGTCACCCTGCATATTTAACTTATATGCAGAGAACATCATGAGAAACGCTGGGCTGGAAGAAACACAACCTGGAATCAAGATTGCCGGGAGAAATATCAATAACCTTAGATCTGCAGATGACACCACCCTTATGGCAGAAAGTGAAGAGGAGCTAAAAAGCCTCTTGATGAAAGTGAAAGAGGAGAGTGAAGAAGTTGGCTTAAGCTCAACATTCAGAAAACTAAGATCATGGCATCTGGTCCCATCACTTCATGGGAAATAGATGGGGAAACAGTGGAAACAGTGTCAGACTTTATTTTGGGGGCTCCAAAATCACTGCAAATGGTGACTGCAGCGATGAAATTAAAAGACGCCTACTCCTTGGAAGAAAAGTTATGACCAACCTAGATAGTATATTCAAAAGCAGAGACATTACTTCACCAACTAAGGTCCATCTAGTCAAGGCTATGGTTTTTCCTGTGGTCATGTATGGATGTGAGAGTTGGACTGTGAAGAAGGCTGATCGCCGAAGAATTGATGCTTTTGAACTGTGATGTTGGAGAAGATTCTTGAGAGTCCCTTGGACTGCAAGGGGATCCAACCAGTCCATTCTGAAGGAGATCAACCCTGGGATTTCTTTGGAAGGAATGATGCTAAAGCTGAAGCTCCAGTACTTTGGCCACCTCATGCGAAGAGTTGACTCACTGGAAAAGACTCTGATGCTGGGAGGGATTGGGGGCAGGAAGAGAAGGGGACGACCGAGGATAAGATGGCACTGACTCAATGGACGTGAGTCTGAGTGAACTCCGGGAGATGGTGATGGACAGGGAGGCCTGGCGTGCTGCAATTCATGGGGTCGCAAAGAGTCGGACATGACTGAGTGACTGAATTGAACTGAAACTATGGTGGGGACTTCCTTGTTGGCTCAGACGGTAAAGCGTCTGCTTACAATGCGGGAGACCTCAGTTCAATCCCTGGGTCGGGAAGATCACCTGGAGAAGGAAATGGTAATCCACTCCAGTATTCTTGCTTGGAAAATCCCATGGATGGAGAGGCCTGGTAGGCTACAGTCCATGGGGTCATAAAGAGTCGGACATGACTGAGCGACTTCACTCACAAACTATGGTGGGGGCTCTGAAAGAGATGGGAATACCAGACCACCTGACCTGCCTCTTGAGAAACCTATATGCAGGTCAGGAAGCAACAGTTAGAACTGGAGGAACAACAGACTGGTTCCAAACAGGAAAAGGAGTACGTCAAGGCTGTATATTGTCACCCTGCATATTTAACTTATATGTAGAGAATATCATGAGAAACGCTGGGCTGGAAGAAACACAAGCTGGAATCAAGATTGCTGGGAGAAGTAGCAATAACCTCAGATATGCAGATGACACCACCCTTATGGCAGAAAGTGAAGAGGAGCTAAAAAGCCTCTTGATGAAAGTGAAAGAGGAGAGTGAAAAAGTTGGCTTAAGCTCAACATTCAGAAAACTAAGATCATGGCATCTGGTCCCATCACTTCATGGGAAATAGATGGGGAAACAGTGGAAAGAGTGTCAGATTTTATTTTGGGGGGCTCCAAAATCACTGCAGATGGTGACTGCAGCCATGAAATTAAAAGACACTTACTCCTTGGAAGGAAAGTTATGATCAACCTAGATAGCACATTCAAAAACAGAGAAATTACTTTGCCAACAGGTCCATCTAGTCAAGGCTATGGTTTTTCCATTGGTCGTGTATGGATGTGTGAGTTGGACTGTGAAGAATGCTGAGCGCCAAAGAATGGATGCTTTTGAACTGTGGTGTTGGAGAAGACTCTTGAGAGTCCATTGAACTGCAAGGAGATCCAATCAGTCCATCCTAAAAGAGACCAGTCCTGGATGTTCATTGGAAGGACTGACGCTGATGCTGAAACTCCAATACTTTGGCCACCTCATGAGAAGACTGACTCATTGGAAAAGACCCTGATGCTGGGAGGGGTTGGGGGCAGGAAGAGAAGGGGATGACAGAGGATAAGATGGCTGGACGGCATCACTGACTCGATGGACATGAGTTTGGGTGAACTCCAGGAGTTGGTGATGGACAGGGAAGCCTGGCGTACTGTGATTCATGGGGTCGCAGAGTTGGACCTGACTGAGTGACTGAAGTAAACTGAAACTATGGTGGAGGTAATGAAGATAATGTGACCTCCTTGAAAACGTCCCATGCATGTACTGCTACAGTCAGTGCCCCCAACCCTGCAGCAGGCCACCACCAACCCATGCCTCCGCTGGAGACTCCTAGACACTACCAGGCAAGAGTGGGTCCGTCTCTTGCAGGGTCACTGTTCCTTTCTCCTGGGTCCTAGTGTGTACAAGGTTCTGTTTGTGCCCTTCAAGGGTCTATTTCCCAGTCCTGCGTATTTTTGAAAGGATAGTCTCCAACAAAAGAGGCTGGGAAAAGTGGATATCCACAGGCAGAATGAAACTGGACTATACACAAACATCAACTTAAAATGTATTAAAAATTTATATATAAGACCTGAAACTGTAAAACTCCCAAAGGAAAACATAGAGGAAAAGCTTCATGACATTGGTCTCGGCACTGATTTGAATGCCAAAAAGGACAGGCAAGAAAAGCAAAATAGATGAGTGGGGGCTACATCAAACTAAAAAGTTTCTGCACAGCAAAGTAAACAATCAAGAGTCAAAAGGCAACCTATGAAAAGGTAGAAAGTATCTGAAAACTGATAAGAGATTGATATTCAAAATATATAAGGAACTAGTACAATTCAATAGTAAAAAAGAACGAATAACCTCATCAACATGGACAAAAGATTTGGGAAGACATTTCTCCAAAGAAGATCTGCAAACAGCCAACCGGTATATGACAAGATGCTCATCATCAGGAAAGTGCAAATCAAAACCACAATGAGATATCACCTTACACCTCTCAGGATGGCCATTATCAAGAAAACAAAATAACACGTGTTGGATGTAGAGAAACTGGAACCCTAGTGCACCGATGGTGAGAATGTTGGATGGCACAGCCACTATGCAAAATGGTAAAGAGGTTCCTCAAAAACCAAAAATAGAACTACCATACGATCCAGCAATACCAATCTCTTGGTATTTATCCAAGAGAAATGAAATCAAGATCTCTAAGAGCTATATGTACTCCCCTGTTCAATGAAGCACTGGTCACAAGCAGTAAAAGGTGGAAACAACTATTAGTCAATAGATGAATGGATAAAGAAAATATGGCATACATAGACAGTGAAATATTATTCAGCCATAAAGAGAAGGATATCCTTTTGTATGCTACAAAATGGATGAAACGGGAGGGCATTATACGAAGTGAAAAAGCCAGCCAGAACAAATACTGCATTTTCCACTTATATGAGTTATCTAACGTTAACTAAGCTGATGGAGTATGGCGGCAGCGAGAATATGAAGGAAAAGAGGAAATGGGGAGTTGTTATTAAATGGGTATACATTCCCAGTAGTGCAAGATCAAAAAGTTCCAGAGATCTGCTACATATCAGTGTGCTTGTAGTTAACACTGTACACTAATCTATTATGAGAATAGGTCTCATCTTATGTGTTGTATGTTCTTACTATAATTAAAAAATAAACAGGATGGGGGAAAGGGATAGTTAGGGAGTTTGGGATAGACATGTACACGCTGCTATATTTAAAATGGATAACCAACAAGGACCTACTGTACAGCACAGAGTTTTGCACAATGTTATGTGGCAGAATGGATGGGAGGGGAGTTTAGGGGAGTTTAGGCTCCTTTGCTATTGACCTGAAACTACACAACATTGTTAACTGGCTATACTCCAATACAAAATGTGGGCTTCCCAGGTGGTGCAGTGGTAAAGAATCCACCTGCCAATGCAGGAGACACTAGTGGGTTTGACCCATGGGTCGGGAAGATCCCTTAAAGAAAATTCTTGCCTGAAAAATTCCATGGACAGGGGAGCCTGGCAGGTTAAAGTCCATAGGGTTGCAAAGAGTTGGACATGACTGAGTGGCTAACACACAGTACAAAATAAAGTTACATGTATATGTAGTATGGCTGAGTCCCTTTGCTGTTCACCAGAAACTCCCACAACACTGTTAATCCACTATATCCCAATACAAGATGCTTTTGGTATTAAAAATAGATTAATAAATAATTTTTTTAAGTTGAAGGACAAAAAAGAAAAAGACAGCAGCCCAGAAGGTTTGATTTTGCTGGTGGCAGCTTTTGCCTCAGCTCACCAAAGGGTAGAGACCCTGCACTTCTCTGCAGTACTTGTGCAGTGAATTTCAGGCAGTTTCTCTTGGGTTAGGGTGATGGATACAGAAGCCAACTTATGGAGTCCACTAAAAATATTAAGAAATCCACAAGAGCCTACTGGAATCTTCACTCTGGGCCATTCCTGATGCTTAGCACACCCCAGCTCTCCAGCTTTCCAGTATACAAGAACCTCAAGGTTGCTCTGAGTGACCACAGTGGACATTCATCTTTAAAGAGAACCTGGAAAACCTCATCATGAGCCACCACAGGGTTTGGAAAACACTGGAAAGAGCCTGTTTAATAAAAGCAATAGCGACTGAGATAACAGCGGGACTACAGACAAGATGGAGGAGCAGAAGGACTTGAGCTTACCTCCTCTCATGAAAACATGAAAATCACAACTAACTGCTGAACAACTATCAACAAAAACGAGACTGCAACCTACCAATAAAGGATATTCTACATCCAAAGACAGAGAAGAAGCCACAACAAGACAATAGGAGGGGCACCTCCACAATACGAGCCAGTCCCTACCTACCTATGTGTGCGTGCTAAGTCCCTTCAGTCGTATCCAACTCTGTGCAACCCTACGGTCTGCAGCCTGTCAGGCTCCTCTGTCCATGGGATTCTTCAGGTAAGAACACTGGAGTGGGTTGCCATGCCCTCCTCCAGGGGATCTTTCTGACCCAGGTATCGAAGCTGTGTCTCTTATGTCTACCTGCACCAGCAGGCAGGGTCTTTACCATTAGCGCCACCTGGGAAGCTCACCTACTGTGTGGGCAATCCACAAACTGGATAATAATTATATCGCAGAGGGTCTCCTGCAGGAGTGAAAGTTCTGAGCCCCACATCAGGCTCCCCAGTCTGGGGGTCTGGTATCAGGAGGCAGAACCCCCATTTGGCTTTGAAGGCCAGCAGGGCTTGAGTGTAGGAGCTCCACAGAATTAAGGGAAATAGAGACTCCACTCTTGAAAGGTGAACACACGGTTTCACACACAGTGGGAACCAGGGCAAAGCAGTGACTCCCCAGGGCTTCCCTGGTGGTTCAATGGTAACGAATCTGCCTGCGATGCAGGAGACAGAGGAGACACGGGTTCAATCCCTGGGTAGGGAAGATCCCCTGGAAGAGGAATGACAACCCACTCCAGTTTTCTTACCCAGAAAATTCCATGGACAGAGGAGCCTGACGGGTTACAGCCTGTGGGGTTGCAAAGAGTCGGACACGACTGTGCAACTGAACATGCATGCCCCAGGAGTCCAGGCCAGATGTACCTGCAGGACTTGGAGAGTATCCTGGCAAGGCAGGGGTCAGCTATGGCCCACTCCAGGGGCAAGAACACTAGTGGTAGAGGCCCCTAGGGAATACTTCTGGAGGGAGCTTTCCTGGAAGTCCTGTCTTGGCACCAAGACCTGGTCCCACTCAACAGCCTGCAGGCTCCAGTGCTGGGACACCTCGGGCCAAACAACCAACAGGGTGGAAACACAGCAGCATTCATCAACAGACAGGCTGCCTCAAGTCATCCTGAGCCCACAGCCACCTCGAGACATGCCCCTTGACACAGCCCTGCCCACCAGAGTGACAAAATCCAGCTCCACTCACCAGTGGGCAGGCACCAGTGCCTCCCACCATGAAGTCTGCACAAGCCCCGGAACCAAACTCACCTGGGGTTAAGTATTAGAGAAATGCAAATCAAAACTACAATGAGAAAAAATAAAAAATAAAAATACAATGAGGTAACATCTCTCGCTATGCAGAATGGCCATAATCAAAAAATCAACAAACAATAAATGCTGGAGAGAGTGTGGAGAAAAGGGAACCCACCTGCACTGTAGGTCAGAATGTAAATTGATACAGCCACCATGGAGAACAATATGGAGGTTCCTTAAAAAATTAAAAATATAGAACTACTAATGACCCATCCATCACCCAGAAGTCAAAGTGAAAGTCACTCAGTTGAGTCCAACTTTTTGCGACCCCATGGACTGTATAGCCCATGGAATTCTCCAGGCCAGAACACTGGAGTGGGTTGGGTAGCCATTCTCTTCTCCAGGAATCTTCCCAACCCAGGGATCGAACCTAGGTCTCCCGCATTGCAGACAAATTCTTTACCAACTGAGCCACAAGGGAAGCCCAAGAATACTGGAGTGGGTAGCCTATTCCTTCTCCAGCAGATCCTCCTGACCCAGGAATCGAACCAGGGTCTCATACATTGCAGGGGTATTCTTCACCAACTGAGCTATATAGCCTGAGAAAACTAATTCAAAAAGACACATGTGCCCCAATGTCCACCGCAACACTAGTGACAACAGCTAGGACCTGGAAGCAACCTAAGTGTCCATCAACAGATGAATATGTGGTACATATATACAATGAAATATTACTCAGCCACAAAAAGAAACAAAATTGGGCGATTTGTAGAGATGTGGATAGATCTAGAGGCTGTCATACAAAGTGAAGTAAGTCAGTAGGAGAAAAACAAAACTAATTAATCACATATTAACACATGTATGTGGAATCCAGAAAAACGGTACATATGGACCTAGTTCCAGGGCAGGAATAGAGACACAGAGATGGAGAATGGATGTGTGCACACAGCATGGGGCGAGGAGGGTGGGATGAACTGGGAGGTTAGCACTGACACACATACACTCCCAAGTGTAAAACAAATAGCTAGTGGGAACCTGCAGCATAGCCCAGGGAGTTAGCTCAGTGCTCTATGGTGGCCTAGCCGGGCGGGATGAGACAGGTACAGAATGGAGGTGGAGCAGGGAAGGCAGTCCAAGAGGGCACGAATATATACACACACATAGCTCATTCACTTTGTTGTACAGCAGAAACTAACACTGCATTGTAAAGCAATTACACGCCAATAAAAAATAAAATAGCTAGAAGAATATATTGTACATCATGGGGAATACAGTCAATATTTTATAACAACTTTAAATGGAGTATAATCTTAAAAAATACTGAATCACTATGCTGTGTAACTGAAAGTAATGTAATATTGTAAATCAACAATCTTTCATGTTAAAGATTCAAGGTCTGCTGCTGGCGGAAATGTAAATTGATACAGCCACTATGGAAGACTCTATGAAGATTTCTTAAAAAAACTAGGAATAAAACCACCATATGACCCAGCAATCCCACTCCTAGGCATATACCCTGAAACCAAAATTGAAAAAGACATGTATTCCATTGTTCATTGCAGCACTATTTACAATAGCTAGAACATGGAAGCAACCTAGATGTTCAATGACAGATGAATGAATGAAGAAGTTGCATTATACAACATACACAATGGAATATTATTCAACCATAAAAAGGAACACACTTGAGTCAGTTCTAATGAGATGGATGAACCCAGAGCCTATTATACAGAGTGAAGTCAGTCAGAAAGAGAAAGATAAATACCGTATTCTAACACATATATACAGAATCTAGAAGAATATACTGAAGAACTTATTTCCAGGGCAGCAGTGGAGAAACAGACATAGAGAATAGACTTATGGACATGGGGTGAGGGGAGGAGAAGGTGAGATGTATGCAAAGAGTAACAAGGAAACTTACATTACCATATGTAAAATAGATACCCAATGGGAATTTGCTGTATGGCTCAGGAAACTCAAACAGGGGCTCTGTATCAACCTAGAAGGGTGGGATGAGGGAGGGAGATGGGAGGGAGTTTCACAAGGAAGAGGATATATGTATACCTATGGCTGATTCATGTTGAGGTTTGACAGAAAACAATAAAATTCTGTAAAGCAATTATCCTTCAATTAAAAAATAAAATTTTAAAAATGCAATAAAAAAACTCTCTCTCAAGATTCAAGGTCTGCAACATGCTACTTGAGTTTTTACCAATTATGTTCTAGAATAATAAACCGTTTTTTAAAGAAAAACATTCTACTCATATTTCTTCAATTATTTCCCCCTTTCCATCCTGTTTATCTGCAATGTCAGTACCCTTTGCAGGTACTGAAAACCACCATGTCTTACCTGGACTTCAGCAATGGTCTCTTAATGATCGTTCCTGCTACTTACACTCTTGAAGTGCCCAGCATTCTTCTTCCCTACTTTCCAAAATCTTGACTCACAGATTCAAAGTCCTTTGATTCCTCTTCTTTATCTATCCTCATCTTTCACATTTTCTCCCTTCACCAAAGCCACTGCCTCCAACATACCCATACTTCTATAATGATGAACACCGTATCCTCCAGGTACTAGAACAATGAATGCGCTCTTTGTATCCTCTTCTCACCTGCTGCTCCTTTACTGAGAATGTCCATCTCCTCCTGCCTTCATTTGACTTTTACTTATCCTTCAGACCTCAACTAAGGTATTCTTTTCCTGAGAATCTTTCCATGACACTCTAAGCTGGGCTGTGTGCTGTTTATCCCTTACCACATTGCAGTTATTTTGCTCTCTGCTACTCCATCTAAATTGTAATTCCCATGAGAGCTGGGGCTGCTTTACATCTTTTTCACTGCTCTATTCCTGTTACTGTTAAATTCAGAAATCCTTATTTTAATAATAGAAACAGACCTATATCAAAATGATATTAAGCAAGACCTATATCAAAATATTAAGCAAGACCTATATCAAAATGATATTAAGCAAGACCTATATCAAAATGATATAAAAGAAATGGTGAGAGGAGATAAAGTAAAAGCATTTTGTAAATCAAACAATAGTACATACACATATAAATATCATATACATATATGTATCATTAATTAATCTATGTTGCTCAAAGTCTAAGGGCTTATTTTTATCCATCAGTGCTTTCTACTACTACTAATTCCCTATATTTTTAACTTTTATTTTAATAAATCAGAATAGAGGAGTCAATCACACAGGAAGAAATGTAATTCAGCTATACTGACTGCACTGACAACGGGCTCAATCAAAAATAGTCATTGCCCACCATGTCTTTTTATATTGCGTATTATAGGACGTGGACTCAGAAGACCCTGGGTAATTTCCTTTTGCCTTCTCTGATTTTTTTCTTTTTTTGAGATTTTTTCTTATCTTCAATGGCTTAAGCCAGACGAATATCAAAATATTAAGCAAGACCTATATCAAAATGATATTAAGCAAGACCGATATCAAAATGATATTAAGCAAGACCAATATCAAAATGATATTAAGCAAGATCTATATCAAAATGATATTAAGCAAGACCTATATCAAAATGATATTAAGCAAGACCTATATCAAAATGATATAGAAGAAATGGTGAGAGGAGATAAAGTGAAAGCATTTTGTAAATCAAACAATAGTACATACACATATAAATATCATATACATATATGTATCATTAATTAACCTATGTTGCTCAAAGTCTAAGGGCTTATTTTATCCATCAGTGCTTTCTACTACTACTAATTCCCTATATTTTTAACTTTTATTTTAATAAAGCACAGGGCAGACACAAATTTACCTTTCCTTTTCTGAAGTCTACAACCCTTCTCATCCAATATCAATTTTATGAGCAGATTCTGAAGTATTTGCTATGCATTCAATTAAAATTCTTGACCTCTTTATTAAAGTAAGAAATAAATGGCTTTGGCTAAGGGCCACACTAACATTGCAAGAGCTGATCATTTCAATTGAAACAAAGAAAAAACCAACAAAAATGTTAAAGGAGACTACTGTTTCTCAATGCAACATTATAAATAGTCAGGATTTCTACTACAATTAAAAGGCTTCACTTTTCAGAAAGACTTTTTTCTCTTAAGAAAAATAGAGGAAACAAGTCATAAATCTCCTAAGATGAAAGAACATAAACACTGTATTACTCCCCAGTATCCAAAATGGTGAAATAAAATGGATATAAATGATAAACATAAATTTTAAATGGAAATGGTACATTTTCAATGACTATTTCTTATGATTGTTGCACTTCATATTGTACTCTCAGTTAAATAATATATGTTGAACTGGAAAAATGAGGCCAAGGACAACTAGCTTGTTGAAGCCAAATTCAAGAAATTGAACCATCAGCAAGTAATTTCTACAACAACTGCTTAAAATATTGAAACAAAAAAATGAAAATAAATGAAAAAGTCAAACTCTGGACTCTATCACATGCTTTCAATAGTATTTTTTTAAATTATTAAATCATAGATAATATCAACCAAATGGTCACTTTTTCCAACAAGGAGCCACTGTGTAAGCAGGCCATTGACTTTCGCAAACATTTGTCAGTCATTTAAGGGGGTTAGGATCCATCAGTTATTTGTATATATCTTAGGAAATGGCAATCCACTCCAGTACTACTGCCTGGAAAATCCCATGGACAGAGGAGCCTGGTAGGCTACAGTCCATGGGGTCACAAAAAGTCAGACATGACTGAGCGACTTCACTTTCATTTTCCTTTCCTAGCAAGGCATCAGAGATCATGTGTAGCCACTGGTAGGCTTACAAAAAACTAGTCACATTCTCACAAGGCAGGTTTTATGATAAACACACCACAAACAGAAACTGCCACAGGCACTCAGGGGCAAAATCCAGCTGGGTTTCTTTATCCCTAATCCCAGTTTGAGCTGCAGGTTTTTTCCAGAAAGAACAGTAGTTTGATTTACTCAACACTCAGCAGAAGTCAGGGTGTGGTCATCCTCCTCTAAATAATATTACAAACAGATTTTCCCTGAACTCTTGCAGCAACAGGATCTTAAAGTAGTTACTGGTAGGAAAAGGTGAGATTAAGGTCAAAATGTCCAAAAAAAATTCAGAAAAGCTTTTAAGGACCACCCTAGAGACGATGGAGGCAGGGGCATTACTGAGACCAAGAAGATCAGCACAGAACATGAATATTTTTCAGGCTTTCAACATGAAGCCCTAGTAACTGTTGAACATCTGGTTTTACCAGCTCTCCTGCTGAGTACTGACAATTTTACCCCGAATTAATCCAGTACACTCATAAGGGCTTCAAATACAGATCAACCACATTTGCTTCATCACCATCATCATTGCAACAAGACTAAGGGTAAGCATCAATGCAGAACCAGTGGTTTCCAAAACACTACCAGCTAGAGAGATGGGGAAAATCACATCCAGGAAGACTTTCAAGGCAGGGATAACCAAAAGCGTGCGTAATAAACTGGTAAGTGCATCCCCTCTCCCTGGCTAGCGGATAGAGTGTTAATCGACCTCTATCTGCAGGTTTGCAACCTGGCTCGCCTGTTTGTCTGCACCACCACCACCCCCTCCCCCGCTCCATCCCCGCCCCACCCTGGCTACTCAGAAATGAACTTTACACAGACGCCTTTTGCACTGCCCACACCTGGGACTCGTGTTATGAATGTGGCTCCACACTTCCTTCTTGTTACCTTCGAAGCATATTCTGTGCGCTTACGAGGAAACTGAGGTCCAAGCTCACACAGAGCCCCCGGCATTAACCCACCACGTAACTTCCATCTTGCTCAGCGCGGGCACTTGCTCCCTGAGGGCAAGGGCATGATTTGGGCGCTCAGAATACTCACTAGGCAGGTAGTGATTGGAACGTGAACTCTTTTCTTCGTGGCTACTCGCAGGCCACAAGCCTCTCAAAGAGTGGGGAAACAGGCCAGGTTAAGCGACGCCCAGGGTCACAGAGCTGGTAGTTGGCAGACAGGAGCCTCGAAGGCCAATCTGAAAATCTCAGCGTGGGTCTATAACACGGCCCTGAGCTTCTGCTTGGTTTACTCAGCCCTGAAACCCCGCAGACTTTCAGGGTGGAGGGAATCTGGGCGGGGGCTCTCCCTCCCGGACGGTTTTTCCCGTCAGCAGCCTTGGTCTACAGAGGAAAGCGGCAGCCCCACCCGCCGCCAGCTGCAGGGCATCACGCCAGGCACATGTTGCCTGTTCCCAGGCACTCCCTCCTCCGCGGTCACCCCTTTGCCACCTCCGCCCTCACCCCACCTGGGCTGTGCGCCTGCACTACCCACCCCTGGGCCCTTGGGCCGGCTGCTCACGTGGACCTCCACCTGGGCAGGCGGCAGCCAATGGCAAGGCGGGGCCTCGCCACGCCCCCTCTGTGCCACGCCTCCTGAGGGAGCAGTGGATCCAGGGTTTGCACCTCCCACCGCTGCCCATCCTTACTGCTTTGCTACACGCTATGTGGAGGTGGGAGGGGTGGGTGGAGGTAAGGAGTGTCCAGGCAGGCCTGGATGGAGGAGGGAGCGTTTCCTCGGAAAAGGAAGGAAGTGAGTGTCACGGTCTGCACACTTGGGGACTGTTAGAATGAAGTCAGAAAGAAATGCTCCAAATTTGCCCATTTAATGTCTACATGCTAATCTCTGGAACCTTCACTAACTCCTTCATATCACCACAAACCACAGCAGTTCCTTCAGAGCAGCACATGCACACTGGGGGCCAGCTGTCTTCCAGTGGGAGTGGCAGGCTCTTTGAGATGCTCCCGTGTGTCCGAGTGCACCCATCTGGCTACCCTCCTGCCTTAGAGGCTAGTCCAGGGCACGCTTACAACTCGAGTGACACTTTAACGTCATCTATTAATGTAATATCACAGGTATTGTTGTGCAGTTTTCTTGTGTATGGTTTTATGAAGGGAAGTATAAGGCTGTATGAAGACCACGGTGTTCTACTCAAAACCTGAAATATGTGCCTTATATCAGTTTTGTATATTTTTACATCAGACACGACTGAGCAACAGAACAACAACGCCATAGGTCCCTCAGTTAAGCACATGTCCGCTGAGAACTAGCTTTTTGTGTTTGTTAATGTGGACTTCAGTAAGATGGAGCATTTCTGATACAGGACTTAGGGAAACGTATGTCCCCCATATTTAGCAGCAGACAGTTGTGCTTGATTAGGCAATCTGGTAGCCATGAGATTACTCCTTGGAAGGAAAGTTATGATCAACCTAGATAGCATATTAAAAAGCAGAGATACTACTTTGCCAACAAAGGCCTGTCTAGTCAAGCCTATGGTTTTTCCAGTGGTCATGTATGGATGTGAGAGTTGGACTGTGAAGAAAGCTGAGCGCTGAAGAATTGATGCTTTTGAACTGTGGTATTGGAGAAGACTCTTGAGAGTCTCTTGGACTGCAAGGAGATCCAACCAGTCCATCTTAAAGAAGATCAGTCCTGGGTGTCCACTGGAAGGACTGATGCTGAAGCTGAAACTCCAATACTTTGGCCACCTCATGCAAAGAGTTGACTCATTGGAAAAGACCCTGATGCTGGGAGGGATTGGGGGCAGGAGGAGAAGGGGACGACAGAGGATGAGATGACTGGATGGCATCACGGACTCGATGCACATGAGTTTGGGTGAACTCTGGGAGTTGGTGATGGACAGGAAGGCCTGGCGTGCTGCAATTCATGGGGTCGCAAAGAGTTGGACACAACTGAGCGACTGAACTGAACTGAGACAGTTGATACCTGAGTGCCAATACTATGGGGAAATGGCTGTATCCCCAAATTTCATTTTCTTGTTAATCTAGAATGGCAAAAGGATTAAGGAACACTGAGAATTGAACACATAACAAAAAGCGTTACTGCTTTCAGGTCTTAACTTTCTGATTCTTCTTTGCCACAATCTCCCCCCTCAAATCTTTTAGAATTCAATGGCTGTTCATGGATTGATTTTTAAGCACATCTTTCTTCATAACAGTTGAAAGGATGTCTTTCCTACATTTGGATTTACAATGGCTGAAACTAAAGTTTTGACAGAATGGAAGCACTGGAATAGATTGTGGGGGGAGACAGGGTGGCCTATTAAGGAAACAAGGATAAGAAGATCCTGGTTAGTGGAAATAACAGGAAGAGCTTAGAGAAAGAATGAAGACAAAAAGAAAAAAAATGCACTGGGTGGTAGATCTCACAGATGATTCTGATAGTAATGATAAGCTGCATTCTTGAGCATGAGGATCTTACACTGCTTGAGGTGACCAAGAAAACATTACTATTTTGTCATTTGAGGAGTCTGAGAGTTCTGGCAATAAAGTAGAAGAGATGTAGGGAGGGGGCGAGAGTTGAGCCACAGAGATCATCGGATCCAGTAGACCTAAGTGCGCATTGTTTTAGTGTCTGCACCCTACTCCCAACTTGAAAAATCAAAGACTATGGGGAAGGGGTAACTGCGTAAGGTATGCAGGACTCTGCCTGTACCTGGATGCTGTTCTGGAAATTCCTGCAGCAGGAAGGAAGGACTTCCATCCACAACCAGGAAGGACTCAGCTGCTGTGTCTAATTAGGTCTGCAAATTGCAAGGCACTCAGTAACTTCCTGAATGATGAGATCCTCAAGGTAAAGACCCTGTGTACCCATTTTACATCTTATCCATCCTGAACCTCCCAAATAAGGATCAAAGATCTAGTTTGGGGGGGTCCTTGTGGCAACCTGTAGTTCTCCTAAAATCTCAAGTTTTTGAGACTACTTGCTGAAGGAACTGTATATTTCTGAAGTATAAAGCCCATGGTTGAAGGTTTTCAAAAACACACAAAAAAACTTGTTTTAAATTCACTCTGGGGTGGGGTGGAGAGTCTCCTCTTGCAATAGGTACAGACTGTTCAACACAGAGAGGTATTCTGAGGGAGGTATTCCATTGGATACATTATTTTGTCAAATCCTAGTTCCAAGATCCCTATTCCAGTTCCCTTCAGAGCCCTAATGCTTCCTACTTCCTGTGAAACATAAAAAATTCACTGTAAATCTGAAAAGCGTTTTCATTTTCCACCCTGTGAGGCTGAAAAGGAGGAAGAGGTGGAAGGGGAAGGTAGGTTGTAACAGGAGCCAAGTACTGAAGGTAGAAGAATAAGTCTTCAAAGCTGAGATTCTAGGATGATTAATAGGGGGATGTCACAGTCTAGTTAGCCTGTGCAGAGCTCAAGGTTAAGCACAGGCTAGCTGAGCACCAAAGAATTGCTGCTTTTGAACTGTGGTGTTGGAGAAGACTCTTGAGAGTTCCTTGGACTGCAAGGAGATCAACCAGTTCACCCTAAAAGACATCAGTCCTGGGTGTTCATTGCAAGGACTGATGCTGAAGCTGAAACTCCAATACTTTGGCCACCTCATGCAAAGAGTTGACTCACTGGAAAAGACCCTGATGCTGGGAGGGATTGGGGGCAGGAGGAGAAGGGGATGACAGAGGATGAGATGGCTGGACGGCATACCGACTCAATGGACATGAGTTTGGGTAAACTCTGGGAGTTGGTGATGGACAGGAAGGCCTGGCGTGCTGCGATTCACGCGGTCGTAAAGAGTCGGACACAACTGAGTGACTGAACTGAACTGAAAAACAGCCCAGAAGAGAACAATCGGATAATTCACTAATTGTGTTTCTGTTTATATACCCTTCCACCCTCACTTTCTAGGCTACTGTTCTATCCTGATTAGGGGCCAATTTCTGGAACTAGACAGGATCTTGGAGCTCATTCTCCTTATCTGGTATTTGAGCCAACAAGTTAAGCATTAACAGGTGACTTGGCCAAAACCACACACAGCTAGCTAGTTGGCAGAGCTAGGATCAGAACCACTCTCTCCCTCTTTGGAGCCCATTACTCTTCCTGTTTGTCTCCAAAACGGCCAGCATTATTTTCCCACCCTGTATGTGCACAACACACCATTTGTCCATAGGTAGAGTCTTTTTCCCCTTGACTTGGTTGCTGACTTCATTTAACCTGTAAGACACAGTGGACATGTCATGCTTGGACTTCCAAGCTCAAGCTCTAAGAGGTCTGGCAGCTTCTGCTTCCCGCTCTGGGAAGGTAGCCTCCAGGCATTCAAGAAGCTGGGGTTCCATGACTGAGTGATGAGACACAGCACACAGTGGCAAGGCCATGTGGAAGAGCATCAGACATGTGAGGGAGGCCTTCTTGGACATTCTAACCCAATCCAGCCACAAGCTGAAGGCAACTGAGCGACCCCCACAAAATCACATGGAGCAGAAGACCTACCAGGCTGAACTCTATCCCTTACCTTACCCAGAAGATCATGAGAAGCAGACAACTAAAAGACCCCTCCATCCTTTGCCTTACTCTAGTCACTTAAGTATCATATTTAAGAAATCAGGACATTAGACTTATGGTTAGTTAGGCTTAAGAATTTCAGGGAAACTGGTCAACCAAACACTCCAGTACTCTTGCCTGGAAAATCCCATGGTTGAAGGAGCATGGTAGGCTGCAGTCCATGGGGTCGCCAAGAGTTGGATACGACTGAGTGACTTCACTTTCACTTTTCACTTTCATGCATTGGAGAATGAAATGGCAACCCACTCCGGTGTTCTTGCCTGGAGAATCCCAGGGACGGGGGAGCCTGGTGGGCTGCTGTCTATGGGGTCGCACAGAGTCGGACACGACTGAAGTGACTTAGCAGCAGCAAACACTTGTATGTTTGTCAATAGTTCTTTACCAAAACAAAGTGGTTTTCTGCTTCGAACCAGATACTAACACTGTAAATTACAATTTATTAATTTGCTGGTCAACCAACCCTGCTATACGTATATTAACTTCTACTTAGCATTTAACTCTAAGAAAATTTTCTCCAAGTCCTAATGTTCTGGTTCTCTAATGATGCATCGCAGACCACCAGAAAACTTAGTACCATGAGATAACACTACTTTGGGGAATTTCCCTGGTGGTCCAGTGGTTCAGACTCTGTGCTCCCAATGCAGGGGGCCTGGATTCAATCCCTGGTGAGGGAATTAGATCCTAGTAGATGCCACAACTAAGAGTTCACATGCCACAACTTAAGATCCGGCAACTAAGACCCAGCACGGCCAAACAGATAAAATTAATTTTTTTTTTTTTAAGTAACACTGCTTTGCTCAGTACTTTGTAATTTGGGCAGGGCTCAGTAGCTCCAGTTGCCTCTGCTTCACTCAGCATCAGCTAGGGATGATTTGAAAGCTAGTTCTCTGTGTCTGGAGGTTGGTGTGGGAAGAAGGCTTGACCAGCTGCACTATTGCTATGGAACTTTACATGTGGTCTCTCCAGCAAGGTGGCTGGAGAGTACCAGTGAGCCTGAAGCCACCTTGCTGGAGAGACCACATGTAAAGTTCCATAGCAATAGTGCAGCTGGTCAAGCCTTCTTCCCACACCAACCTCCAGACACAGAGAACTAGCTTTCCTTCCAAGAAAGGAATCCCAACAGGAGCTTTGTCATTTTGTAAGATTTGGCTTTCAAAATCAGGTGACACCCCTTCTGCCCTGCCATTGACCCATCCATATTCCAGGAAATGGGACAGAGAGGCCCCACCTGTTGACGGAGGAACGCCATCATCACACTGTTGCACAGGCATGTGTTTGGAAAACACAACTCCTCCTCACTCAGCTTCTAACTCTGCATTTGAATTTCACCCTAAGGATAAAAGCTTGATAGAAAACCAACTCCAGGAGCTTTAACTTTAAAAAGTTATTTCTATTTCCAACACCAATGAAAGTTAATTCACTTTTCTTCCAAATGTCTTGGTTTGGAGGCTCTAGTTTATTCTCCTTCTTTCCCAGGTTTTTTGGAGTAAAACTGGGGAGAGGGCAGTATGAATAATCTACTATTATGGCTGTTTTGTAAACCTCTCACCTCTTAAAAAAATCGGTATACTGTTTACAGTTGAAACAAGTAGGATATTCATGGCAAGGTTGAGACATTATGAATTTAATCTGGTTCTGGCAACCACATCTTTTAAAGAAAATTCGTGTTCTATGCTCTGTAGCAAGTTGCAGATAAAGACTAATAACTTAAATTTCTCCATCCACATCACATGCACACAGGCACACAAACCACAGTCATTCAGTATCTTTTATTCCTAATGGATTTCTGGCTTCTCAGCTCAGCTTACCAGGTATCTTAAAAAAAAAAAAATACCTGGGAATGCCACACCAAAGGAATATGGTACCTTTTTAACTGTTGCCTAGCAACACTCAAATGCTCAGGACAGAAAGCAGTGTGTGCAGTTTCTCACTGTAATTCTAATAGGAATCATACTGTGCCTCAGATTTAATTAGCCAAATTGAGGTTTTTGTGTGAACAACAAAACTAACATTTCTATTATTGCAAAAACATGCCCGAGGACATATACCAATCAAAGAAGAGCTGTTATATTTCTATGGCATTTTATAGTTCTTTGGAAATTGTTAGAAGTAAAAATCAATATTCAGTAGAAATTATCTATATATTCTTTGCAGATTATTCTGCCTATATTAAATACTTTTCTATCTGTGGTCTGACCTCTAAACCTAGTTTTCCCAGCTTCTTATTCTAAACTATGTTTTCATTATAATTCAAAGATATGATTTTATGAAGTTTCTCATGTTAGCTTTTCAGTCTATCTCTGCTGATTCCACCTCAAGGTTTACTGAATATCTGCATTACCAAAATTTTGGTACATATCAAATGTTTGCCCTTTAAATTGTCTTTTTGAAAAGGTAATTTCGGAGATTTTGCTGGTCCACTGACTAGTAACATGTCACTCCTATAAATTAAAGTTACCACTAACAGGGAACAAAATATCTTTAACAATGTAAATTATTACCCTTGAATTACTTCTTGGGAATTCTTCACTGACATAGTTTATCTCTCTTAAAGCTGAGCAGACCAAGAGTATTTTTGCAAGAAGCACAATAGAATGAGGGGTGAGACTGTTCCTAGCCAAAATATCTTAACATTTCAGTTCATTTTAAAAGAAATGAATTTGTTTTTAAAACTATATTTTAGGAAAAAGAAAATTGGGTTACTTACCCAAGAATGGTAAAAGAGTGCTGTGAGGAGGTAACTTTAATCTTGTAAAAGAAAGGAAACTGCTAAGAAGAAATCACAGAATGCATCTTTGTCACAAGCTCAGGAGATTCATTACTTTTCAAGTAGCTTAAAAAGAGGAGCCCTGTCTCACATAAAGTCGCTGGATGAACACAGCTGCCCAAATAAGGCAAGGGCCAGTCAGCATCCCATGGCTGGTTCCAAGCCTCTATGTGCCCCTTTTGCAAAGCCGCAGTAACCAAGGCAGCTGAGTTTTGAAACTAGCTACACACTCACAGAAATTCTCAGGCAAGTAAGTTTCATTTAGAAATGAGAAGGTTACTGAAACTAATATAACTCATTCCTCTCATCTCCCCTCAATCCTCAACCCTGCTGCCCCCAAAAGAGTGAAGAATGATTTGAATCTGCCTTCTTAACACTTGGCTTAAATTGAACTTGGGTCATTAGCTCTGTGACTCTACAGACATCTGACAGGGTCAGATCTATAGGGGTTCTCTTAACCCCACAAGAGTGGTTCAACGGGTATTTCAGGTTCCCTGTGTGTTGGCTCCACCCTAGAGAAAGGTCCCAGTGACCTCACTTGATGGCCCGTTTCCAGTCCTGGCATTAAGACTGCAATTGAAACTCGGTTTAAAAACTAAAGAATTGCTTGTCATTTTAGCTAATCTCTCTGAGCACCATTTTCCTCTTCAGTAAAATGAAGATAATCCTCCATGCCCTACTTTTTTAACTCATTTTTGGGGGGTAGCTTCTATTTTATTTCTTTAACTAAGTTAATTAATTTATTTTTGGCTTTGCTGGGTCTTTGTTGCTCCGGGGGCTTTTCTGTAGTTGTGATGAGCAGGCTTTTTATTGTGGTGGCTTCTCTTGTTGCAGAGCATGGGCTCTAGGGCACCCAAGTTTCAGTAGTTGTGGCTCCTAGGCTACAGAGCACAGACTCAGTTGCTGCGGCTCACAGCTTAGTCACTCTGTGGCATGTGGGATCTTCCCAGTCAGGGATCGAACCTGTGTCTCCTGCATTGGCAGGTAGATTCTCTACCACTAAGCCACCAGGGAAGCCCCACACCCTACTTCTTTTTCACAAGAGTTTGTTAATCAGATAATAAGTAACATGAATTGAACATTTCCCATGATCTAGACCCTTTTCATGTGTCCTAAGCATTGTTCCACCAAATCCTCACAATGACAGTATGAGATAGGTCCAGAGATGAGACTGAGGCTTAGAGAAGTTCGACACCCAGACCACACCATGTCAAGCTGTGAACTAACTTTTTAACTACTAAGCTAGTCCACCTGCAATACAAAATTTGTGAAAACAACTATTAAACGATAAAACAATAGGTCAACATCAAAGATTACTATTATCAAAACTCCCAGTTGTGAACATTTCTTTAAAAGTTAAATATATGTATATGTGTGTGTGTACATCTCCCTATTCTATCTTTTAAAGTATAGTTCTGCTTTGTGGACCCTGAATTTTACAATGTATTATAAACTCTGTAACCTGAAGGTTGATGTCATTCTCCCAAACTGGCGGTCGGAGAGCCAGGGTGCAATATATCCCTATGAATGATGCTCATAATATGAGTTAAGAGCATCAAGAAGGGGGGAATGAAGAAGGAATTCATCTTAGGCCTGTTCATGCTGACCATGCTCGGCCACCTTTCCAATGGACTCTGAACTCTGTGTTTATTGCCTATGAAAACAACAACCGAAGGAGAAGACCCCCTCCAGACAGGGAAACCTTGAAGATCGTATCTAGGTTACTCATCGCCTAAGAGAAAACATACACTAATCACCCCTTCCTCCAGACAGGCCATAAATTTTTCCATATCAATCGGAGTGTAACCTCAGGTTTATTGGTTATTGGCTAATTGTTTGACTGAGGACATGAGCACATAGCACATGAATCATGGGGTTATTGGGATTGTATTTTTCTTGGTTTATGTAAGTCTCAAGGAATTTGGAGTGGTGGGTTCAGACACGTACACATGGGGTATAAAAGATTTTCACAAATGCTGGTCGGGATCCTTGGCTAAGAGGAGACTCTGCCTTGGGCCCGCCGGTGTAATAAACTGCACTCCACTATCTGCATTGTCCTTCTGAGTGAGTTTGTTTCCTGGAACGCATGGCTACAACACTATCTTTGTCAATTTGGGGGTGGAATGTTGTTTCTATTCAGATGACTTTTTAGAGGGCCGCAATCTATGGTCATTGTAGAAATACTGGAAAATGAAGAAAAGTCTTTAGAAGTACAAATGTGATAGCAAGTCACATATAGAAGTGTATTAGAAGAGCAACAAGTCTCATTTCCCAAAAAAGAAGTAAGGCCATTAGAGAGCTTTTCTCAAAGGAAGAAGAGAGCATTTCAGTACCAGCACGAAGTTAAAGCTCTGATATTTATTAAGCGAGAGACATGAAGACATA
Organism: Budorcas taxicolor; assembly: GCF_023091745.1. Classification (NCBI taxonomy): domain Eukaryota; kingdom Metazoa; phylum Chordata; class Mammalia; order Artiodactyla; family Bovidae; genus Budorcas; species Budorcas taxicolor. Next base: position 39,089,702 of record NC_068910.1, read on the forward strand.
CTGTCCATAGCAAGTTGTCATAGGTTTTCAGCTATACTTAGATCAGACAAATCAAAAGAATTGCTCACTAAGCAAACAAAGTGATTCAACAGAGGTAGGATTTAGCAGACACCTGGAGATTGCAGATTTGCTGAGATCCCTGAAAGAAACATTCATTTCTAGAAATTCCCAGTCTAAAAGAATGGTTTTGGCAGTATAGCAGTCTGCGCAGGGTGACAGAGAATGTAATTATTTGAAAGAATGACCTGGGCATTGAAAAACACAGTGTTCTCTCTGGGACCAGAGCAAAAGGTCAGAGAATTCCTAGAATTTAGAGCTGTACCTTGGACGTTAGAGGGACATTTGAGGCAACCGTGTGGGTTGGAAGCAGGAGACTGGACTCTGACCATGAGGGGCTCTTGCAAAGGAGGAGATTATTACCAGAAATGAACAGTCAGGAATGTATGACTGTGCTTTTAGGTAATTATGGGAAAGAAGAGACCTAAGACAGGAACTGGAAGATGCCACAGGGCTGGAAAGGCTTCAGGGGAGCCTGCGGAGAACATGTTCAGAGGCAGAAGAATCTCATCATCGTGACAAACGTGAGAGGTCATTCCATTCCCTATCTCCATTCCTATCAAAACCGGAGGCACTTTGTCTTTCCCTGAGCTATTGTGAATCCCCCTCTAATGTCAACCTCACCCACACTGAGAGGGATGACATTTTCATATGGTGTCCCTGGCCAGGTTGTCATCTACAAGGCCTTTCCCCAGGTTCACAAGCTGCAAGGAACCCTTCAAAACCACCACTTATTCATTCAAACCTAATTCTAGCTACTAACTCAGGAAACAGAAAGTTCCAGGGAAAAAACGATCATGGTGGGGAACACACACAGACACCTTACACCCTCAAAGCTCCCCCAGTGACACATTAAACACTTTCCGGAAGAGTCTGCACAAAGTTCCTACGTCTCATTAGCCCTGCTCTTTGTTCTTTTGTAAGCATGAGCAATCCAGTTCTCTGATTCCTGGCCAATTATAGGCCACATGTGGAAGGAGACAAAGAACTGATCTTAATCTCTTTTAGGAAAACTTTCCTGATATTAATAGTTCATGGAGTATTCTTTCTGAAATTCTGTGACCTGAATCATCTTAGACAATGTTCAGTGACAGATGAATGGATAAAGAAGATGTGGTGCATTTATACAATGGAATATTATTCAGTCAAAAAAAGAAATAGAATTAGGTCATCTGTAGGGATGTGGATAGACCTAGAGTCTGTCATATGGAGTGAACTAAGTCTGAAAGAGAAAGACATATATTAACGCATATACATGGAATCTAGAAAAATGGCACTGATGAACCTATTTGCAGGGCAGGAATAGAGACAGAGATGAAGAGACAGACATGTGGACATAAGGCAGAGAGAGAAGGGGAGGGTGCAACGGATTGAGAGAGGAGCCCTGACATACACACTTCCCTGTGTAAAACAGCTAGCTAGTGGGAACCGCTGTGTAGTGCAGGGAGCTCAGCTCCATACTCACTGGTAGCCTAGATGAGTGGAAAGTTGGGCTGTGGGGGGTGTGGGAGGGGATATGGGTATACATATGGCTGATCCACTTTGTTGTGCAGAAAAAATTAACACAATACTGTAAAGCAATTATACTCAAAAAAAAGAAAAAGAAAAAAAGATAGTATAGATTTAACATTATTTTGCCAACAAAGGCCCAAATAGTCAAAGCTATGGTTTTTCTAATAATCAAGCATGGATGTGAGTTGGATGATAAAGAAGGCAGGCTGAGCACCGAAGAACTGAAGCTTCCAAATTCTGGTGCTGGAGGACTCTTGAGAGTCCCTTGGATTGTAAGGAGATCAAACTAGTCAATTCTAAAGGAACTCAACCCTGAATATTCACTGGAAGGACTGATGCTGAAGCTCCAAAGTTTGGCCATCTGATGGGAAGAACAAACTCATTGGAAAAGACCCTGCTGCTGGGAAAGACTGAAGGCAAAAAAAGAGATGGGGGTGGCAGAAGATGAGATGGTTAGATAGCATCACCCACTCAATAGGCAAACCGGTTGTCTGAGGAGGCCTTGAAAATAGCTGGGAAAAGAAGAGAAGCCAAAGGCAAAGGAGAAAAGGAAAGATATACCCATCTGAATGCACAGTTTCAGAGAATAGCAAGGAGAGATAAGAAAGACTTAAGTGCACAATACAAAGAAATAGAGGAAAACAATAGAATGGGAAAGACTAGAGATCTCCTGGAGAAAAGTGGAGATACCAAGGAAACATTTCATGCAAAGATGGGCACAATAAAGGACAGAAATGGCAGGAACCTAACAGAAGCAGAGGAGATTAAGAAGAGGTGGCATAGAAGAACAATACAAAAACAGTCTTAATGACCCAGATAATCACAACAGTGTGATCACTCACCTAAAGTCAGATATCCTAGAGTATGAAGTCAAGTGGGCCGTAGAAAGCATCACTACGAACAAAGCTAGTGGAGGAGATGGAATTCCAGCTGAGTGATTTCAAATCCTAAAAGATGATGCTGTTAAAGTGCTGCATGCAATATGTCAGCAAATTTGAAAAACTCAGCAGTGGCCACAGGCCTGGGAAAGGTCACTTTTTATGGCAGTGCCAAGGAATGTTCAAACTACTGTACAATCACACTCATTTCACTAGCAAGGTAATGTTCAAAATCCTTCCAGCCAGGCCTCAGCAATACCTGAAACAAGAACTTCCAGATGTACAAGCTGGATTTAGAAAAGGCAGAGAAATCAGAGATCAAATTGCCAACATCCAATGGATCACAGAAAAAGCAAGGGAATTCCAGGAAAACATCTGCTTCTGCTCATTGACTAAACTAAAGCCTTTGACTCTGTGGATCACAACAAACTGGAAACTCTTAAAGTGCTGGAAATACCAGACCACCTTACTTGCCTCCTGAGAAACTTGAATTCAGGACAAGATGCAACAGTTAGAGTCAGACATGGAACAATGGACTGGTTCAACACTGGGAAAGGAGTAAGACAAGGCTGTTTATTGTCACACTTCTTATTTAACTTATATGGAGAGTACATCATGTAAGATGCTGGGCTGGATGACTCACAAGCTGGAATCAAGATTCCTGGGGAAAATATCAATAACCTCAGATATGCAGATGATTCTATTCTAATGGCAGAAAGTGAAGAGGAACTAAAGAGTCTCTTGATAAGGGTGAAAGCTGCTGCTGCTGCTGCTAAGTCATTTCAGTTGAGTCCGACTCTGTATGACCCCATAGACAGCAGCCCACCAGGCTCCCCCATCCCTGGGATTCTCCAGGCAAGAATACTGGAGTGGGTTACCATTTCCTTCTCCAATGCATGAAAGTGAGAAATGAAAGTGAAGTCACTCAGTCGTGTCCGACTCCTAGCAACCCCATGGACTCTTCCAGGCAAGAGTATTGGAGTGGGTTGCCATTGCCTTCTCTGAAGGGTGAAAGAGGAGAGTGAAAAAGCTGGCTTAAAACATTCAAAAATCAAAGGCCATGCCATCCAGTCCCATCACCTCATGGCAAATAGGTGGGGAAAAAATGGAAACAGTGACAGACTTTATTGTTTTGGGCTCCAAAGTCCCTGCAGATGGTGACTGCACCCATGAAATTAAAAGACACTTGCTCCTTGGAAGAAAAGCTATGACCAACCTAGAAAGTGTTATTAAAAAGCAGAGACATTGCTTTGCCAACAAAGATTCATCTAATCAAAGCTATGCTTTTTCCAGTAGTCATGTATGGATATGAGAGTTGGACCATAAAGAAGGTTGAGCCCTGAAAAATTGATGCTTCCCTACTGTGGTCCTGAAGAAGACTCTTGAGAGTCCCTTGGACAGCAAGGAGATCAAACCAGTCAATCCTAAAGGAAATCAACCCTGAATACTCACTGGAAGGACTAATGCTAAAGCTGAAGCTCCAAGTTTGGCCACCTGATGGGAAAAGCCAACCCACTGGAAAAGACCCTGATGCTAGGAAAGATTGAGGGCAGGAGGAGGAGGCGGCAGAGGATGAGATGCTTGGATAGCATCACAGACTCAATAGATATGAGTTTGAACAAACTCCAGGAGATAGTGAAGGACTGGGAAGCCTGGAGTGCTGCAGTCCATGGGGTTGCAAGGAGTCAGACAAGACTTAGCGACTGAACAATAATTCAATAGACACAAATTTGAGCAAACGCCAGAAGACAGTGGAGGACAGAAGAGCCCGGCAAGCTGCAGTCCATGGGATCAAGAAGAGTTGGATATGACTTAGCAACTGAACAACAGCAATAATAGACTTAGCTATTAATATTACATACAAGGGAGCATAAACTGTCACTCAAAGGAAATAACTTGCCCAAAGAATAGGCACCAAGTCTTATCCCCTTAAGCATAGAATGTGCTTAATATATCCATTAATTAAAAATAAATAAATAAACCCTGGCATGTCTGGAATATCAGGAAAGGAAGTTTTCAATTAATGAAATTGTTTTCTACTATACCTCAACCAAACAGTAATTTGACCTTACATCAGTCTTCCTTTCCTTAAGAAAAAAAAAAAAAAAAAGCCTCTGCAATTTCCATATCTCATAGGCAGTTTGAATACAGAACCACTAAGAAGGAATCAAACAGGAAGATTCATGCTACCCAAGTAAACAATGAAAGCCATACCAGGTACTCAAGGCTATAAAAAGAAATAAAAGCTGTAATCCTTGCCTTCAGCACTTTCCCACCAAATAATCACTGTTCTCCACAGCTTCATTCATTCTTTGCCTCATGCTGGCAACCTGACAGGTGCTCTCTGCTTCCCTCTTATTCCAATAATTTCTTTATTTATCAATGGTGACTACCTATTTCCTTCTTATGAACTGCGTAGTGACCATAGCATTATCACAAGTAACCTCTCCTATAGGTTGTTTCACGGTTGTGTCAGCAAGTCCAGTTCAGTTTAGTCAGTTCAGTTCAATCGTTCAGTCGTGTCCGACTCTTTGCGACCCCATGGACTGCAGCACGCCAGGCCTCTCTGTCCATCACCAACTCCCGGACTTTACTCAAACTCATGTTCATTGAATCGATGATGTCATCCAACCATCTCATCCTCTGTTGTCCCCTTTTACTCCTGCCTTCAATCTTTTCCAGCATCAGGGTCTTTGCAAATGAGTCAGTTCTTCACATCAGGTGACCTAAGTATTGGAGTTTCAGCTTCAGCATCAGTCCTTCCAATGAATATTCAGGACTGATTTCCTTTAGGATGGACTGGTTGGATCTCCATGCAGTCCAAGGGACTTTCAAGAGTCTTCTCCAACACCACAGTTCAAAAGTATCAATTCTTCAGGGCTCAGCTTTCTTTATAGTCCAACTCTCACATCCATACATGACTACTGGAAAAACCATAGCTTTGACTACATGGACCTTTGTTGGAAAAGTAATGTCTCTGCTTTTTAATATGCTGTCTAGGTTGGTCATGACTTTCCTTCTAAGGAGTAAGCATCTTTTAATTTCATGGCTGCAGTCACCATCTACAGGGACTCTGGAGCCCAAAAATAAAGTCTATCACTGTTTCCACTCTTTCCTCATTTATTTGCCATGAAGTGATGGGACCAGATGCCATGATCTTAGTTTTCTGAATGCTGAGTTTTAAGCCAACTTTTTCACTCTCCTCTTTCACTTTCATCAAGAGGTTCTTTAGTTCTTCTTCACTTTCTGCCATAAGGATGGTGTCATCTGCATATCTGAGGTTATTGATATTTCTCCCGGCAATCCTGATTCCAGCTTGTGCTTCAGCCAGCCCAGCGTTTCTCATTATGTACTCTGCATATACGTTAAATAAGCAGGGTGACAATATACAGCTTTGACGTACTCCTTTTCCTATTTGGAACCAGTCTGTTCCATGTCCAGTTCTAACTGTTGCTTCCTGACCTGCATACAGATTTCTCAAAAGGCAGGTCAGATGGTCTGGTATTCCCATCTCTTGAAGAATTTTCCAGAGTTCATTGTGGTCCACACAATCAAAGGCGTTGGCATAATCAATAAAGCAGAAATAGATATTTTCCTGGAATTCTCTTGTTTTTTTGATGATCCATGAATGTTGGCAATTTGATCTCTGGTTCCTCTGCCTTTTCTAAAACCAGCTTGAACATCTGGAAGTTCAAGGTTCACGTACTGTTGAAGCCTGGCTTGGAGAATTTTGAGCATTACGTTACTAGCATGTAAGATGAGGGCAATTGTTCAGTAGTCTGAGCATTCTTTGGCATTGCCTTTCTTTGGGATTGGAATGAAAATTCCGGTCCTGTGGCCACTGCTGAGTTTTCCAAATTTGCTGGCATATTGAGTGCAGCTCTTTAACAGCATCATCTCTTAGGATTTGAAATAGCTCAACTGGAATTCCATTGCCTCCACTAGTTTTGTTCACAGTGATGCTTCCTAAGGCCCACTTGACTTTACATTCCAGGATGTCTGGCTCTAGGTTGGTGGTCACACCATAGTGATTATCTGGGTCGTGAAGATCTCTTCTGTATAGTTCTTCTGTGTATTCTTGCCACCTCTTCTTAATATCTTCTGCTTCTGTTAGGTCCATACCATTTCTGTCCTTTATTGAGCCCATTTTTGCATGAAATGTTCCCTTGGTATCTCTGATTTTCTTGAAGAGATCTCTAGTCTTTGCCATTCTATTGTTTTCCTCTATTTTCTTGCATTGATCACTGAGGAAGGCTTTCTTATCTCTCCTTGCTATTCTTTGGAACTCTGCAATCAAATGGGTATATCTTTGCTTTTCTCCTTTGCCTTTCACTTCTATTCACAGCTATTTGTAAGACCTCCTCAGACAACCATTTGGCCATTTTGCATTTCTTTTCCTTGGGGATGGTCTTGATCCCTGCCTCCTGTACAGTGTCATGAACTTCCAACCATAGCTCTTCAGGCACTCTGTCTGTCAGATCTAACCCTTAAATCAATTTATCACTTCCACTGTATAATTGTAAGGGATTTGACTTAGGTCATACCTGAATGGTCTAGTGGTTTTCCCAACTTTCTTCAATTTAAGTCTGAATTTGGCAATAAGGAGTTCATGGTCTGTGCCACAGTCAGCTCCTGGTCTTGTTTTGCTGACTGTATAGAACTTCTCCATCTTTGGCTGCAAAGAATATGATCAATCTCATTTTGGTACTGACCATCTGGTGATGTCCATGTGTAGAATCTTCTCTTGTGTTGTTGGAAGAGGGTGTTTACTATGACCAGTGCGTTCTCTTGGCAAAACTCAGTAAGTTCAGTCAGTCCAACAGTCTCTGCTATTGTTAAGCAGAGAAGTTCATTTAGTTACACAGAGCATTTAAATTATCCAGTCTGCTAATCCCAATTTTGATATGCCTATATACTCTCAGAAAAAAAATTCACACATTGGTCAATCATTTCACACAAGAAAGTTCAGCACTCATATTCAATACAATTTCTTTACAAGAAATTTGAATATTTTCTCCCTTTATGAAGAATAGAGAGCTGTCCATTTACTATGTTTAAAATTAATTCTGACTTCCTTTATTTATGTTTACATATGTTATTAGTTATGGGCAATGACTTCCTATATTTATGTTTCCATTTCTGTTCATTATGGGCAAAAACTATTCAGTGTACTGTTAATGAGACATGTTTCCCAAGTGATTTTATTAAGCTTCCAGTGAGGAGATTGGATTTGCATTTTTGAGGTATTGATTTAAATTTCAGGATGAATATTCTGTAGAAGAAAAGATATATTCTGACACAAATTTACGAAGTAACTTGGATTTCTTTTTCTTTCTGCTTTTATTTATTTACTATTTTTTATATAGAAGTACAGCTAATTTACAATGTTGTGTTAGTGTCAGAGGTACAGCATAGTCAGGATTTCTTTTTTTTATTTCCATGTCTTAAAAGAGATCAAGCTGAGACTAAGTTCTCCATATCTGATAGGAATGAAACTGCTTTCTCTTTTTTTCTAGCATACCATGTCATTCTTTCCTGATTGCCAAATAGACATTTTTATAAATAGCCACGTCTATATTAAACCCAAGTTATCTTTTGAAATTTTTTTAAAACACTGTGAAATTCTTAGGTGCATGTCTTCCTCAGGAAGAGTCAGAGGGTTGACCCAAGTTAGGACCATTTATGGTGACGACTTAGCAAAATAATCAAGACGGAAAAGTATGCCAAGTTCCTGTTCTAGTGATTTCATTTACGGAATGCCAGCTGGTTTCAGCATTTCCCTGTTTATATGAATACTAATTTCAAGCTTTTCAAACAGACCTTATTTGATTCAGTCGAGTCAGGAATAGGACATGTGCGGGTGGTCCAGAGTCTAATGCAACCTCTGTGCCTCGGGTATAAAGCCAACTGATGAGATTCTGGTGTCTGTGGAATGTCTATGGGATCTCTATTCTCAGCTGTATAATCTTCCAGATTAACCCAGAAATAATCTGTATGTGCCCCCAGAAGGTAAATAAGCAGACATAGTTCAGCTCTTCCCCCCTTTCCACTCACACATGACTTTGCATGTGATTATCTAAAGCCTGCAGGCCTGATATTTTCCCCCAAATCCTGCCATTACAAGTATTATATAACCAGCCCACTGTTGTTTCCAATTTAAAAATATTTTTAAAAAGTGACAAAACCAGCCTGCAATAAATGTGATTTAAGGATAAGTCTCTGAGTAACCTCACTGAGGGATTCTGAGATAGGTCTAAAATACTTTCTTCTAACTCTTTGCCCAGTAGATTCATCTTTAAAATATATACAATAAAGATCTTTATATGCATAATAAAGATTTATACTTAATAAGTGTATACATAGTAAAGATTTATACATAATAAATTTCTGATCTGAGTTTATGGAGGTTCCCTGGGACAGAGAAAATTTCACTTGAAATAGATTTTTCTTTTTCATGGGATTTCAGCTTTTGCAGAATTTGTTCTGATGCAAATAATATTTTCACATAATTTCAAACACATTTTTCATTCTCTATAACTTTCTAAAGATATTGCTCAAGGAAGCAACTAATACAAGCTTTGTTAAGAGAAAAAAGCATATTTAAAATAAAAAAGAGTAAACATTTAAGTTACCTAAAATGAGCTTCAACACAGACACAGCATGGGAACATTTTTAGGGGTTGAAATGTGTAAAAATATGTAGAGTTTTTAAAGTTCAAAAATTGATCCAAATAGATATAAGATTAAAATGACATCATAAAACAGTGTGGATAGGATACTGAGATAACTGAGTAGCATTTTAGGGGGAAAGTCATATCCTACGCCAGGAAAAATTTCAAATGGATAAAAAAAATTTGAAGACAAACAATGAAAAGTATTCAAGCCCAAGAAGGAAAACAGGATGCACTCTTAATGATCTTGGAGTGTAGTTACCCTTTTCAGCAATGAGTGAAACCCAAATGCCATAAAAGAATAGACTGATAAACTCAATTAGATAAAAATAAACTCTTGGGCCAAAGTCATCCCCAGCAATAATTAAAAAAAAAAAGATGGGAAGGTGAGATAAAAAATATTTGCAACTCATATATCTAATGAAGATCTTACCTTCCTAATATAAAAGAGCCTTTTCCAGTGAGGGAGAAAAAAGGACTAACAGTCCAATAAAAAATCTTAAAAGAGAGATAAACAATGAAAAAATGAGATACCATTTTTTCCCAGTCATTCACCAAAAAAAAAAAAAAACCTCAAAGATCGATAACACCAAATGGAAAATATACATTCTCATATATTGCTGATAGATGCATAAATTAGTACAATCTTTAAATTAGTGCAAACATAGGGCAGTTTTGCAATAGCTACCAAAATGGCTAATGACTGTATCTTTGACTAACAATTCTACCTTTCTGGGTATACTTGTGAAGCAACCACTCACAAGGCTGTTCACTGCAGAACTGTTTATTAAAAACAACCCAATGTCAAATAAATTATGGTATATCCATATAATGTAATCTGACAGCTGTTTCAGAGAAGAAAAACAAAAGTGAAAGGATTTGCATACTGATACAAAAAGGATCTCCAAGAAACAAGGGAGAAAAAAGTGAAGGCTCAACCGTGTGCTGGGGACTTTACCTTTTGTGTGAAAAGAAACAAGCCCATGTGGAGATTTGCTGATAGGTGCAAAGAACTTGTGTATACACACACAAGTAATAATTACTTCCAAGGTGTGCTGCCTGTGAGTAGCCTATAATGGCTGAGAACCAGGTGGATGGAGATCAGTATGGGAAGAGAGATATTTAATTTTGGAGTTTCTTCATTTTTTTCCCAATAAGGTACATATTAACTATTCAAATAGTAAATGTAACTTAATCTTTGTACCCGATCTAAGTCTAGTAGATGATTTCATTTACTCTACTTCTGGTTTTATATCTGTTTATTGACCCGTTTTCTAAAACCGCATGTTGTGCTAGAAACTGAAAATTAATTAGGTTTGGTTGAAATTTATTATTGAAAGAGTAAATCGCAAAAATCATTTAAATTATATATTTGACTTTTCTTAGTCAATTCAGGCTTTCTTTGTACAACTCTGTCCTTATGTCTCAGCTTCAAATATAATCATTGCATTTTGCTTAGAAATATGTGAGAACAGTCACTGATCAAGGAGTATAACCTTGTCACTGAAGAATTTTAATCAATTTGAAGTTTTTATAAACATACAAGCAAGTTAAAGTGTTTTTTTAATGTTAAATTTTACATATTTTTAATCCTGTGCATGAGGTTTGACTGAAGAAGTTAATTGGCCATCTGCATTTCGTATTCATTTTTCCTCCTTTGTAAGTGGAATATAATAGCTTACTTCTACCCTAAGACTAAAAATCATTCCTTCACAAGGTAAGAAATTGTCTTCAGCACGTGTAAGGATATTTTCCATCCTATGTAAGACTATTACCGGGACTTCCCTGGTAGTACAGTGGATAGGAATCTGCCTGCCAATGCAGGATCCCTGGTCCTGGAAGATCTCACATGCCCTGGGGCAACTAAGCCCGCAAGCCGCAACTACTGAGCCCACGTGCCTCAACCACTGAAGCCCTGCAAGCCGAGAGCCTGTGTGAGAAGCCTATGCACTGCAATGAAGACCCAGCACAATCAAAAATAAATTAACCAACAAATTTTTTAAAAAAAGATTATCACCAAATTACACCATCTTTCTCTTAGAGATCTTTTGACTCTTCATCTTTAAATACAAGAATTCTTTTTTTTCCAACTTGACACAACTAAGACTTTATCCTAGTTCATTGCAAACACGATTTAAACTTCAAGAACTCACTGAAAATGAAGCTTGTTCCTCCATCCAACTCCAGATATCTGCCCTCAACCCACCCCACAGGTATCTTCTGAAACACATTTTGTTAAATAATTAATTGTATGATTTATTGTTTCATGGTTTATCTCCCTGATAGAATACAAGGATATAAACCAAATCTCTGCTATTTGCCACAGTATATTTCCCAAAGACAGTGTAACCAGGGGCCTTGTACACAGGAGATTCTTAATATACATTTGCTGAATAAGTGAACAAGTGAAATGGGCTTTGTTTCTCCCCCAAATCTTTTCATCTGTTAGAAATCTAAGCTCCTAGAGGCTGAAGACTGTCTCAGAGAAGTTGGTGAGTACAGCACCAACCAAATTACATACCTTATTCACTTATTACTCATGAAGCAACTGTGTATCAGTGGCAACATTAATATTGACAGACTCAAACTCAACATCCTTGAAATAATAGAACTTGGCTGACCTGCTTAGAAATAATCCTAAAACTTTCAAAATATATTTTGCACCAATAATCCTGACAACTGTATTGCTTACACTTTACTCAGAATATTAACTCAAGCCATGAGGTGTGACTTCAAGGTAGGTTCTAGATGGAATCCAGTTTACCTCCAGCAGGCAGGTTCTTTCTTTTCTCCCAGAAAGACCAGCAACATTGAGCCAGCACTGGACATTAAAAATACTTACAGAATGGAATGTCTCTGTTGGTCCAGTGGCTAAGACTCTGCATTCACAATGAAAGGGGCTCAGGGTTCGACCCCTGGTCAGGGAACTAGATCCTACATACTGTAACTAAAACCCAGTATAACCAAATAAATAAAAATAAATGTTAAAAATATATTTACATTGTGTACAAATGGAAAGCATATCTTCCATTGAAAATGGTTTAATTTTCCCTGGGTTGTTATAATGACAATTTCCTTAACCTGATAACAGATTTTTAAAATGTAATCATGTATTTATTTTATGGTTTGCACAAGATGTACCTTTAGTACATCCAGATTTTCATAACCCATCAAACAGTTTTTCAGTATGTGTTATGGCAGGATATTCTAGAACTGCCAAGAAAAGTAAATTCACAGAGCTGCCTGCAACTCACTAACTATAACAAATTAGCATAAGCAGCCCCATTTTAGAAGGAATGGCTTTTACAAGTTACACAGAAAAATAATGTGATTTTTGCATTTGTATCATTAAAAAACTGTCCATACAGTATATGATTTATCGTGAATATTAAACACAGCCCAGACTGGTTAACATAGCCAGTTAGTCTATTTGAAGTGGAAATCCTTAATGAAACAGAACTAGTTATGATCTTGAGAATAACTAGGAGAACTAACTAAAAAGTACCTATTTTTGCGGATTTTCTCTACTTTAAAAAAAAATGCATATTGAATAAAACCTTTCAACACTTGTCAGCTCTCCTGTGAACATACCATATAAATGGACTGGCACCGACTGCCAGGAAAAACTAAAGGCCAAATTACTCTCTTCCACCCATGCTGTGAAGTTCAGAGAGAAATCTGTCCGAGAGCCGTACCATACAGATAGGAGACAATGAACTATTTAGAAACAACTGAAGGATGCATAAAATTCTTCAGATTTCTTGGCACAATAGCAAAGATCTTATTTTCCTAGTCACCCTCACAATTTAAAATGCCTGTGGCTGGTTGTTCACAGCACAAAACAAAGGTGCATGTTTCCAAATATCTAACTTGCTTCAGCTCTGTTAAGTCCAGCAAAAGGAATTAAAAACTGCAAATGGCAAAGGATGCTAGGGCTGCAGGGTTGCCTTATTACAGATAGGTCCACAATGCAACCAGTTGTCAGTGCAATACTAAAGAGGTATCATTAGTACCCAGAGTAAATGAAAAGCCACAGAGAGTCAGAATCTGTTTTGTATACTCTTCTGGTAAACATAGGGTCATTAGGGAATGGTTTATAACCACCTTAAGAGGATTGTCTTTTTACAGAACCTAACCTACCAGCTTGGGAATTTTGAAAACATAGCAGCTTATAAAACAGGACCATCCTTCCAACCCCTCTACTCTGAAGGATGCAGAAAGGAGGAAAAGATTGATGATTAGCGTGCTTTAGGAGGGGTGGAGGGACTGTGGCAGGCATGGAAAAAGCAGGGGTAGAGGGTGACATGCAAACTAAGTAAGGTTTACAGAGAAATTAGGAAATGCCTGGCTGTCCACTGACCACCAAATGACTTGCTTCTCCGCTGGACTCTAGACTTTAATTTAGCTCTTCTTGGACTTCCTCAAACTCAAAATGTCAAACTCTTTCCTTCTTTCTCCCAAATCCCTTTTCTCAGAGCGCTTCCCCACCTGTGTCCCTGATGGAAGTGAAAACAGCTAATTACCCATTCTAGAAATCTGGGCGTGTCCCAGATGCCGCCCCTTTCCATCAGTCATCAGTCCTTTCGCTGTCGTTTAGCCAGTCACTCTATGTGCTCCATGTGTGTGTGTGCTTAGTCGCTAGGCTGTGTCCAACTTTTTGTGATCCCATAGACTGTAGCCCATCAGGCTCCCCTGTCTATAGAATTTCCCAGGCAAGAATACTGCAGTGGACAGCCATTCCCTTCTCCAGGGGATCTTCCCAACCCAGGGATGGAACTCTGCTCTCCTGCATTGCAGGTGGATTCTTTACCATCTGAGCCACCAGGGAAGCACCTGTTCAGTCTCTGCTGTGTGTGCCTAGTTGCTCAGTCATGTCTGACTCTTTGTAACTCCATGGAGTACAGCCCACCAGGCTCCTCTGTCCATGGGGATTCTCCAGGCAAGAACACTGGAGTGGGGTGCCATGCTCTCCTTCAGAGGATCTTTGCAACCCAGGGATCAAACTCAGGTCTCCCACATTGCAGGCAGATTCTTTACCTTCTGAGCCACTAGGGAAGCCCAAACCAGGGAATTTTAATCAGTAACTAACTTCAAAATATCTCCTGTTTCTTTTTTCCCTCCCTACCATGGCCATCTAATTCAGGCCATTCCTGTTTCTTTTGACAGCCTCCAAAACTGTCTCCTTGCCTCTACTCGCACCCTCTTTTGATTCACTGTTTAAATATATGTTGTCTTATTTTTTATTGCAGTATAATTGCTTTACAATGTCGTGTTAGTTTCTGCTGTATACCAACATGAACCAGCTGTACATATACGTATATACATCCCCTTCTTGGACTCCCTCATTCCACCCATCTAGGTCATCACAGAGCACCAAGCTAGACTCATTAAAAAAAAAAAAAAAAAACCACTGGTTTTATCATTCCCAAGCTGAATATCTGACTTAACCGCTGTCATACTTTTCCATCTTATTTTAACCCTAGTATACCTCCCTCATTTTATCTTGAGCTTTCGCTGCATACAAACACTAAAACACTTTACTTTTTGGTTACCAAGAGCAGCATGCTAGATCAAAACTTAAAACCTTTGCATTTTTCCTTTTCTCTCTGCCAGGAATACTTTCCATCTCCATTTGCCTGGTCAGTACCACCTCATCATGCCCTCTGCCTCAGGATGGAAAGCCCTTCCTTCAGGAAGTCCCCCTCACCCTCACCTCCAGAGCCAGGAAGTTGCTGTGACCCCTACGCACACCTTCAGGCCGTCTCCTCCATCAGATTGTGAGTACCTGTGAATACCTTCATTGTTCACCACCACCACCGTCTAGGCTCCACACATAGTAGGCCTTTTAAAATAATGGTTAAATGGACACACTAGACAGTAAAGAATCTCCTTGCAATGCAGGAGACCTGTGTTTGATCCCTGGGTTGGGGAGATCCCCTGCAGAAGGGAGTGGCAACCCACTCCAGTATTCTTGCCTGGAGAATCCCATGGACAGAGGAGTCTGGCAGGCTACAGACTATGGGGTCGCAGAGAGTAGGACACGACTAGGCAATTAATACTTTTCAAGTATAACATCCAGGATAGAATCCAACTAAATGCATTTCATACAACTCAAGTTAACCAAGTGAAGTTCTCTAGCTGTTCCAACTATGATAGACCTGGGTGTCCCAAACACACTCAAGAATGACCTGAGTCACTTGTTAAAAGGACAGAGACCTATCTCTGAAAGAGACACACAAGAAACTGGTAAAAGTGCTGGAATCTGACTGAATCTGAAGAAGAGAAGTGGAGATCAAGACCACGAATGAACTGGATTTTCACTGTATACCCTTCGGATTTTTCTTTAAAACACACACACATATAAAGTAAATATATTTATCTTATATGTTTTACATATTCACATATTCCTGGAAGAATATACACATACTAAAAAAAACCACAAAAAAACAGTAACATTGATCACCTCCTCCAGGAAGGTGAATTGGGATGTTGGGAGGACAAGGTTGGAAAAGAGATTTTTTGATGATATTCTTTCACATATTTTGGAATTTCTAATCATGTTCAGTATGTGACCTGGTCAAAAATTTTCAAAGTTAAGCAGAAATACAGGTTTTTCAGGTCCCTTGCAGGAGAGGGATCTATTTCATAAAGATAGAAGAGGAGCCTGGAAATCTGTATTTTGAACAAACGTCCCAGGAAACACCAAGTAAATGTTGAGGAAAGTCTGGGGAACAGGATTAAGGTTGCACTTGACCTTGGAGATCATCTAATCTAGTAGTTCCCCAATCTGGGTATCATCTGTGATTTAATCAGAATGTTGGGGACCCGTTTTGTGCTAATGAAGACCTATGCATTTGTCCACTGTAGGCCCAGTGCTGGCATTTTCCAGCCTAATGAAACCTCTCTCTGATCTTCCCTAGAAACAGAAGGCAGGAGGGTTATATGTGACTTTAGCTTGTGACGCAGGATCCGCCCACTGTGCTCTGCTAAACCCTAAAGCCAGACCTGAAAATATTGATCTCTGTGTTGAGCAAGAGCTGGGGAACCCGAGTCTCATCTGGTGAACTGTGTACGTGTGAGATCACCAGTCATCAGAAAGCATATTCCACACACAATGATCCTTCAGGACCCAGGAGCATTTGGAAAGGAAGCCAGTGCCCTCTCTTTCCTTGATGTCACCTACAGGAACCACATTTCATTTCCCTAATGCATTTCAGCCAAAGACCTAAATATGTGCATTTCCCTTATGTTAGCTCTTCCTCTCTTGTGCCAGTTTCTGATAGTTATGGTCACTTGACCTTGATCTGAGGGGACACCTCATAACTTAAAAATCTAAAATTGTGAAACCCACTGGTGTGACGCTGCTAGCCCAGAAAAGCAAAAGTCCATTTGCAGAACATCAAAAGGAATTAGGAGAATGTGGGCTGTGTGTTGCTTGGTGTTGCCTAGCAATATGGTGAGGGCATAGGAATCACAGAAAGGGTGAGATTTACACCCGCAAGGAAATCATATTATTCATAAACACACATACTCATACATACACATGTATCTGATGTCTCTGAAGAATGTTATAAACTATAAGAACAGAATTACAGTCACAAGTAGAACAGTCTTCAGAGCATTGTAAGATAAACATGCTAGGTGACTGCATGCTTAGTCACTCAGTCTGACTCTGCCACCGCATGGACTGTAGCCCACCAGGCTCCTCTGTCCATGGGGATTCTCCAGGCAAGAATACTCGAGTGGGTTGGCATGCCCTCCTCCAGGGGATTTTCCCAACCCAGGGTTTGAACCCCGGTCTCCCACAATGCAGGCGAATTCTTTACAATCAGAGGCACCAGGGAAGTCCAGGTGATCCATTACTTATGCTTAAATGTCTTTGTGAGTATATCTACACTTAAAGGAAAAACTATTGTATGCCTGTGAGTGGAGTTTACAATGACCCTCACTGATGTGAGCCCTGTCAATAAAAGTAAACTTCACATTTTAAACATGTTAATATGTAAAATTACAGGAAGAAGTATTCAATATACAGAAACAACTTTAACTTCTTTGCTCATCCTTGTTTCAAAATAATGAGGTGTGCCCTTCATGTTCACAAGAGCCGGGTGTAGTGGTACAAAGCATGATCATCAAAGGCAGATACTTGATTTCAAATCCTGGCTCTGTCTTCTGCCATTTTATTTAATCCCCCTGGACCTGACTTTCCTCATCTATGAGTTGAAAATAACAGCAAGATTTACCTTATAGGGCTGCTGTGAGAATTACAATAAGGGAATCAGGGGGGCAGTGATAAATTAGATGATTGGGATTGACAGAAAACTAATAAGGACCTACTATATAACACAGGGAACTCTACTCAATACTCTGGAAAAAGAATCTAAAAAAGAGGGGATATATGTATATGTAAAACTAATTCATTTTATTGTACAGCAGAAACAAATACAACACTATAAATCAACTATATTCCAATAAAAATTAATTTAAAAAAACTAATAAAATAAAATATAGGAATCCATGTAAAGGACAGAGACAGGGGTAAGCACTTCATAACTTTTCTGCTCCTTATTAGTGTTATTATGCAAAAGGCTCTTGATCACCTTTCAATAAATATAGAGACAGAGAGCTAACCCAAGCAATGGTATCACTAGGATTTCTGCCTAACAGGATGTTGTTCAGGTGTCAGGAAGAGGAGATTGTGGCTTCTACTTCCTCTCCTGCCTGGAAGGAGAGATGAGAAGTCACCCTCCTCTTTTCTTTCATGGCCCAATTAGTGATCATTCCAAAGTCAGAGAGCCAACCAACTCAGTTCTAAGAATGAGACTCAAGATTCAAATGCAGTCACTCACTAAAGAAAAACTCCATCCTAAGGCCAATAAAAGTCAAACAGTCAAAGCTATGGTTCTTCCAGTAGTTATGTATGGATGCGAGAGTTGGACCATAAAGAAGGCTGAACAGCAAAGAATTGATGCTTTTGAACTGCAGTGTTGCTGAAGACTCTTGAGAATCCCATGGACTTCAAGGAAATCAAACCAGTCCATCCTAAAGGAAATCAGTCCTGAATGTTCATTGGAAGGACTGATGCTGAAGCTGAAGCTCCAGTACTCTGATCACCTGAAGAGCTGACTCACTGGAAAAGAGCCTGACGCTGGGAAAGGCAGGAGGAGAAGGGGGTGACACAGGATGAGATGGTTGGATGGCATCACTGATTCAATGGATATGAGTTTGAGCAAACTCTGGGGGATTGTGAAGGACTGGGAAACCTGGTGTGCTATAGTCCATGGGGTTGCAAAGAGTCAGATATGACTTAGCAACTGAACAAAGGCCACACAACCTAGAAACCCTTAAGCTCCAGGCTCCCCTGCCAGAACAACTCACTCCCCCATCCTGCATCTTCCAGGGTACCAATCTGGAGGTCCCCTAAAAGGACTCCCCTCTGTCTTCTTTCCAGCTAACCTTGAAAATGTTCTCAGATTTGGGTAAAGCTATGATTTCCTGGATACGTATTACTTCCCCAGGGCATGCTGAGGTGCACTGGCAGGTGGGGAAAGCAGGGAGCCATCATCCATCTCCACTGCTTGAGTTTTGAGCACTTGTCTCCAGCAGTGTTTGTCTCTTAAGATCGAGGTGAGAAAGAACCAGAATAGCTGAGCTGCCAGGCCACCCCTGGGGAGAGGTAAGTAATTAGCAGAGCTCCCTGAGCATCACTGAGAAAAACAATCTGTGTATCCTCCTAGGCAAAAGATGAACAGGGAGTGATTTGTGAGAATAAGAAAATTATATGGATTCTATTTATTCATTTTATATGTGAAGCAATAAATAGTTTTGAAGAAATATTTTAGTCTGTTCCTAATATCCTTTGACTTGTATGAATTTGGGAATTTTTTTTTCTCTTTTGAACTATTTTGAATAGGATTGAATTATAAGTGCTATGGTTACTTATTATGGTTTAGAAAATTCTACTTATTGAGATAAGAATAAGTTTCTCTTTGGCTTTTAAAAGTCCTTGAAACAACAGTTAGACAATATAATGGCAGAAAGGACCCCATTTGTATTAGCAACTAAAAGATTAAATTCCTAGGAAGTTTGTTCTTCATGCAAGAAGTGAAGAGTTATATGAAAAAGACTTTTAAAGCCACTGAGGTTAAAAAAAAAAAAAGACTTGAACAAATGGAAGGATATCTATGATATTAGATAAAAGGCTTTATAAAAATGAGACTCTCCCTAAATTACCTATATATGTAAAAAACTTCATTTAAAAAAGGTTTTTTTAAGTATTACAAATTGACTAAAATATTAACATGGAAAAATAATCAAGTGTATGAATGAAAATTCTAAAAAAGGAAAGTAAGAGTTGTCTAGCTGTGTTAGATACTAAAATGTGAAGCTATCGTAATTAAAAAGGCATGGCACCTGAACAGACAGACAGCTCAATGGAACAGAAATGGACTCAGATACAAAAAGATATTCAATATGAGATAAAATGGCACCTCTTATCAGTGGAGAAAGATGGTCCATAATGAATGGTGTGTAAGGAACTAAAGCAGTCCTTGGGGGTGGAGGGTGGAGGGGGTATTAAAGTTGGATCCAAACCTTACACCATGATATTCCAGACAGATTAACATTTTTAGAAATAAAATCCTGAGCATGCCAGAATAAATTGTTAGATACTTTTCCACATAATCTTGGAATACCATAGGCCCTTTGAAATACAGAATAAAAGCCAGCACCCATAAAAAATTAATTTATACACTACAGTCAAACACTTCTCTATGGCAAAACACCAAGAAACACGGCATAGTTGAAAGACAGCAAACCTCAAAAAACTGCATTTCTTATAACAGATAAAGGATTCCTACAAATTAATAAGAAAAAGATGAATGCTTCCATCAAAAAAGACAGTTTTCAGAAAAAGAAATAAATGGGGGAAATCTCCAGTTCACTTATAATAATGTATCTTTTTCACATAACAGATTGGGAAAGATTGAGGGCGATTTGCTATTGGATACAGCATGGTTAGCAGCAGCAGCAGCAGCATAGCATGGTTAAACAGGTACTTCAGTTCTACTGCTCAAAGTTTAAATTGCTGCAGCACTATCATGGGTGATTTGGCAATATATATATAAATCATAAGTGGACATATACTTTGATCGAGCAATTTCACTTGCAAAGATTTATCTTGCCATTGCTCAAGTATGTGTGAAATAATCTGGATACTAAGTTATTTAATACGTAATTTTCTGTAATTATAAAAAATGAGGAACAATCTAAATGCATACCAGTAAGAAATTGTTAAGTAAATCGTTGCTACATCTATGTAAAGGAATATTATACAGCTGTTAAAAGGGATGGGGAGGTATTTCATGTACCGATGTAAAATTACTTCCATGATCTATTACAAAGTAAAAAGTAAATGAGGGTATCTTCCCTAGTGGTTCAGCAGCTAAGACTAACACTCCAGACTCCCAATACAGGGACCCAGGTTCAATCCCTGGTCAGGGAATTAGATCCCACATGCCACAACTAAGAGTCTGAATGCCCCAACTAAGACCTGGTACAGCCAAATAAGTAAATACACAAAAACTAAACAAGGACCTGAAGTCATCAATTATCCCCAGAAAAGATATAAGTAGGAAAGATTTTCACCACACATCCCTTTATCTTTGGAAATACAAACCCTGTGCACATAAACCTTAGTTCAGAAATAAATAGATAAAATTTTAAATAAAAACCTTTGCCATTTTGATTGCTTTTAAGTCAACAGTTCAGTGTTTCCTTTGGTATTTTGACAATCTTGCTACAGTAAATAGCTAAAAATCTTTTAGGACTTTTAGGTTATCTTTATTTTTATGGAGCTAGGTTTTAAATAGTTCTTCAAGTGAGGAGAGTGCCAAAGAAAGCCCATTTTTTCTGAATGTGTAACTTTCTACTACCTGATTCTATTTCTATTACCTGATTTAATTTTTCATGTTAGAGCTGTTGGCAGACAGAATGCTGAGATGGCCCCACATTCACAAAAGTTTTGTTAGACCATAGTCATGCCTATGTGGTCACATACTGTCTGTGGCTAGCCGTAGAGTTGAGTAGTCTTGACAAAAAGCCACATAGTGTGAAAAAACCTGCAACCTTTACTATTTGTCCCTTTATTATATAGAAAAAGTTTGCCAATCCCTGTTTAAACCATTTAGAGTTGAGGCGCCTATTATTTGCAGCCTGAAAGCATTCACAATTTTGGTCTCTTTCATTCTGATGAGAAGTGAAATAACACTAAACTATAATGGATAATAATGACTATGCAGGTTTTTAAGTAAATTTCTATGGACATAGAACATGCATACATGTTCATGTTTGGGATCGCATGTACACCCGTGGTGGATTCATGTCAATGTATGGCAAAACCAATACAGTATTGTAAAGTAAAATAAAGTAAAAATAAAAATTAAAAAAAAAAGAACATGCATACATACAAGTTTACAAATCATTATTGTACCACTTAATGAGTTTCACAAAGCAAATATATTTACATAACCATTACCAGGAGCTACCCTGGTAGCTTAGCTAGTAAAGAATCCACCTGCAATGCAGGAGACCTGAGTTCAATTCCTGGGTTGGGAAGATCTGCTGGAGAGGGGAACAGCCACCCACTCCAATATCCTGGCCTGGAAAATTCCATGTACTGTATGGTCCATGGGTTCACAAAGAGTCAGGCACAACTGAGTGACTTTCAACCATTACCAAACCCCAGAATCTCTCGTCTCCACCCAAAGACACCTCTTGTTCAGATTTCTATCAGAATAGATTTCCAGAGACTAGCTTTGACTGTTTATAAGCTGCATATAAATGCATTTATAGTACGTGTCCTTTTGTGTCTGACTTCTCTTGCTCAGGGTTTTGTTTGTGAAATTCATCTACGTTCTTGTAGCAGTAGTTCAGCCATTCTCATTGTTATGTAATACTCCATGGTATGTCACAACTTATTTCTTCATTCCACAGTTGATGGACATTTGAGTTGTTTCCAACTTATAACAATAATAAATAGTACTATTGTGAATATTGTAATTTTGGAGTGCATATATACACACCTAAATATGTTGCTGCTGCTGCTAAGTTGCTTCAGTCGTGTCTGACTCTGTGCAACCCCATAGACGGTAGCCCACCAGGCTCCCCCATCCCTGGGATTCTCCAGGCAAGAACACTGGAGTGCGTTGCCATTTCCTTCTCCAATGCATGAAAGTGAAAAGTGAAAGTGAAGTTGCTCAGTCGTGTCCGACCCTCAGCTACCTCATGGACAGCAGCCTTCCAGGCTCCTCCATCCATGGGATTTTCCAGGCAAGAGTACTGGAGTAGGGTGCCATTGCCACACACATGTATTTGCTACATCTATAAATGATATATTTATAAGTCACACATATGTGTGTGTATAACATATACCCTGTTAGAGTAAAACTGGGGCTCATACAAACATCATTATTACCATGTATCTGCAAATATGATCCAATGTCAAAAACACACAGTTTCGTTGAACAGAAATTCATTCTGCTTCAATTTCACTATAACATCAAGGTTAATTTAGCAGAGTATCAGGTTCAAAAGACCATATACAAAAAAAAAAAAAGAAAAGACCATATACAACCAGATGTATAATCAATTAACTGAAAAATTAAAACTATTACCAACAAGCTGATTTCCCCTCCAGAACCTGCACTGTTCTGTTACTTTAAGGATGTTTCAAGCTGCCTGCTTAGAGGTTAATTGTTTGAGCAGCTGAATTCAAATCATTGCTTCCTTTGGAACACTGGGAAGGCTCAGATGACTTTGGCACTTCGCTAAGTCACAGAGGTGCGTTTTCTGGGACATATTCCTTACTTTGAGGAAAAAGTGATGAAAAGTTATAGATGGATGAGGTGGCAGGGAGCCTCAGTAGACTGAGAGCTCCAAAAAAAAGAGGGGGCAAAATTGCTACAATTTCCAGTGATTTTCCTACTTAGGAAAAAGCCACAGAAAATCAAGATTTCATTAAAGGGTGCTTCCTCCTATTCCAGCCACCCCTGACTGGCACTTTTGCCTCGCTGTTCCCTTTCTCACTCAGGCAATATTCTCCAGCGGTTTGAAAACAGTGTATCTTTTTTTTTTTTAAGCAGCACCCAAGAATTGCATGGATAGTTTCGGTTCAGTTCAGTTCAGTCTGTGTCCAACTCTTTGCAACCCCATGAACTGCAGCACGCCAGGCTTCCTTGTCCATCACCAACTCCTGGAATTTACCCAAACTCATGCCCATTGAGTCGATGATGCCATCCAACCATCTCATCTCATCCTCTGTCATCCCCTTCTCTTCCTGCCCCCAATCCCTCCCAGCATCAGGGTCTTTTCCAATGAGTCAACTCCTTGCATAACGTGGCCAAAGTATTGGAGTTTCAGCTTTAACATCAGTCCTTCCAATGAACACCCAGGACTGATCTCCTTTAGGATGGACTGGCTGGATCTCCTTGCAGTCCAAGGGACTCTCAAGAGTCTTCTCCAACACCACAGTTCAAAAGCATCCATTCTTTGGTGCTCAGCTTTCTTTATAGTCCAACTCTCACATCCATACATGACCACTGGAAAAACCATAGCCTGACTAGATGGAACTTTGTTGACAAAGTAGAGTCTCTGCTTTTTAATATGCTGTCTGCTTCTGCTAAGTCGCTTTAGTCGTGTCCGACTCTGTGTGACCCCATAGACGGCAGCCCACTATCTAGGTTGGTCATAACTTTCCTTCCAAGGAGTATGCATCTTTTAATTTCATGGCTACAATCACCATCTGGAGTGATTTTGGAGCCCAAAAAAATAAAGTCAGCCACTGTTTTCACTGTTTCCCCATCTATTTGCCATGAAGTGATGGATAGCTTACTGTCTTACGTATACCAGGAAAATTAAGAGAACCAAGAAAGAGTCTAAAAAGGCAATTAGGAGAGTGATTATTAGGGGTACTCATTTGATTGAAGTTTTTTCCACTCATTAGGTGTTATCAAACCAATAGAGAAGATTCAGTCTGATAATTATCTAGATGAGTCATCTGTAGCCACAGAGTACTAGGGTCAAACTCAGGGCTTTGTGGTTTTGAGCTGATGTCCTCCCAACAAGACAGCAAAGTGCAAGTTGAACTCTCTTGGCCTCTTTGTCCTGTTTTGCCAACTCTAAGGTACCGATTTCTTTAAGCAACAAAGGAAATGAGAGGAGGGGTGGGGGCAGACAGTGAGGGGAAGGAGAAGGATGAGGGAGAGAAGGAAAAGGATGAGAGGACAAAAAGGGTGAGCATTCTCTGCAGACTCCTAGAAATGTTTTGCCATGAACTTTCCAGAAAAGAGCAGCTCTAGTCTTCTGTCCCCAGCGGTCTGCTCCAGGTGTGGCACGGGTGTACCTTGGGGTGGGTCCTTCCACTGTCTTTAGAAACTTCAGTATTTTCAACTTGATAGCATCTCCCTCCATGTGCAGGGTGATAGGATGCCAGCTCTGAGGCAGCTCTTATGCCCCTAGACCCGACCACAGTCTCTCTCTAGGACAGATTATGAACGTCTGAAGAGAAAAGAAAATGTACCTTCACAATTGAATAAGGCACAGGAGAACTGGGCTGAATATTCCGAGCTCTGAAAGTAGATACTGCAGCCACGTGCAGCCCTCTTGTGCAGGGCGGTGCTGTCTGCTTTTTAGTATCCTGTCCCACCCTAAACCCAAACAATTTCTGCCCTTATATTAAGTGAGAGAAACTGTCACAGAACCCTCCTGCTGGTTTAGGGGCATCCCTAGCCATCTGCAGCCTCTGTTTCATCCATCAGTGATCCTTTCTGTGTTGAAAAACTTTTGACTCTTAGAAGCTGTAAACAGTGACCTATTTTGACTTTCAAATCTTTTTTTCCCCCTCTTGAACACTTGAAAGAGAACTCTTCCCAACTCATTTTCCAGGAGCACTTATCTTGAAAGCTTTTGGCGGACATTTATTGTGCTCCGTCCCACTCGTGTGAGGTGGCGAAGGTCTGTTATCCCCATTTTATTACCAAGGCAGCTGAGATAGAGAGCAGCGCTTTGCCGAAGGTCACGCACCGAGTCAGGGGCGCCCTCAGAGGCAGGACTCTGTGTCCCTGGCAGCCTAGCTGCCTCGCCTGTTTGAACTGCCTTAAAAATAAGACTTTCAGGAATTCTGATGAGAAGATTGAAACTGCAGTGCTTTGTTAATGGTGACTTGGTGACTGCATATATTAACATTATTCATTGACTTACAGCCAAAAGCCATTCATTTACTGGATCCTCAGACTAAGAGAGCTAGTTCCCTCGTTTGTCACTGATTACAATCCAATACTTCCCTGGAAAGACAGGAGAATGCAGTTACATCAGACACCCACGGAAAAGCATGAATTGTTGTCCTTCAGGCTTCTAAGAGAATGAATCTCTAGACTTCTACTAACTCCTTACCCTGGACTATGCTACACCCTTGCCTCAGTTTCCCATCTGAGAGACCACCCTCCAGCCACTTGGGTGCCTTTTAAAGTAAGTCACCCACTAGTTCCAGAACATCCCTTGCATTTCTGTCTGTCTGACCCCCTCTTCACTTCACCCACCCAAAATCTCTTATCAAGATTCATCTGAATCACCTCCCAAGAAGCCACTCCCACCAAACCTGGTGTCTCTTCATTTGAAGCCCTTATCTGATGCCATCTTCTTTAAAATCAAGCTTACTGGCCTTATGCCCCTTGAGAGTAGATTATAAAGTACTGAGGGGCAGGGAGATTTTTACTCATCCTTGCGTGGTCTGCTGGAAAACACAGCTCTGCTCACAGCACAGTAAACTGCTTACTCCAGGGGTGGGCAAAGTATTTCTGCTGAAGTTTGGTTAAATATGTTATGCTTTGCCAACCATGAAGAGTCGTTATTGATTCTACTTTGTTTTCTTTGTTACAATTCTTTGTTTAAAAATTTTATATTTTTTATTTCCTTTAACTCTTAAAAAGTATAAAAATCATTCTTAGCCTCCAGATCAGCTAGGGGTCTGGATTTGACACTCTGGCCATGGTCTGCCTGACCCCGGGCTTAGTAAGGGCAGTATGTCTTGGATAGTCATCCATGGTCCTGAATTATGTTGGAATGCACTTATTTTGTATTTATTGAAATTTTAACACAACTGATGGCTTTTGTACTGGTTTAAAATGATAGTATTTGTAATGCAAATGTTTTCTTTCATTTTTCCAATATTGTGGAAGATCAACTGTACCACATAACCCAAATACACTTTTATATTCTTAACTTTTTGTACTTTTAAAATAAATTCCATACAGTAGTATCTGTATTTATTTTAAAAGTCAAACAGTTTAAATATGGGTGAAGCTCTGCATTTATCTATGTGGAAGTATAAACTTACAAAATCCACGTGTGCATCTTTTTGTGACATTAAAGGGCCAAATTCCATCACCTTCACAAAGGTTCTGCCAGAGCTATTGGGGCCTCTTGGCTTTTTTAGGAAGTGGGATAATAAAACTAGCTCTGCAGCGCTGAAAGGATTTTTTTTTTTTTATGGTGTTACAAAATGTTTCATTTGTCCTGTCAATGATTGCTCTGAAGCAGAATCTTGGACAAGTTAATATTTATAATGCCTTAAACTCTAGAAAAGAGGACAAAGGAATGGTCCCTTTGAAGTCTCACTGACCTGGGTCCCAGTATAGTGCCCACACAACACCATCCCCGCCACCTCACTGGCCCCAGGAATACTGCAGAATAATAAGCATTAAATGTTTAGTCATTTCCTGCATCACGTTTGTCAGACATCATCGGTTCCCCTATTAACATATCTAACTGAGTTAGAGTTCAAACAGCCGGTTTCCATATCAGCAGCTGTTTGGTTTAATATCTTTTCAACAAAGGTGCCATAGGGAGCCTTTTGGAAAGCCTCCTGTTAATACTTCAGCCTGTTTTCCTGAGAAGATCCAGCTGAGAACAGTGTTGACTCTGTATGGCTGATAATTTGCCAGTGTGTGATTTGTGAAACTTCTGCAGATGAAATTGTCTTCAAGATGTCACTTCTGAAAAACCTCTGAACTTCACTGAAATTTAATTGTGTGTTGAAGGGCATGTCTTGATTTCATTAGCATGCTGAAGGTCAGTCTGTCCTGGGAGGGCATGTATGCCTTATAATAGAGGGTTGCTCTGCTTATAGGAAAGAAAGATGGACGGAAGCATAATAATCCCGGCCATGAAGACAGCATTAATTATAGCCTGTTGACCTCTCCCTTTTGACAGGGAAGCCGTAACGCTTCAAAGAAAGAATTCCGTTAGCTAGGTTATCAATTAAGGAAGCAGGAAATAGCAAGAAGAAAGTTATAAAATTATCTTGTAAAAATACTTTTCGATATTAGAGCTACTTAACACATAATAAGAATATATGGTCTAAGGTAGTAGAGAATTTTAAAAATAACGCTGTCCTGTAAAAGTGAAGCTGACCTTTGGTAAACTTAAGTTATCTGTGTCTCATTAAAAAGACAGTGGGCTTTCACGCTAGCTGCTGCTGCTGCTAAGCAGCTTCAGTCGTGTCCGACTCTGCGCGACCCCATAGACGGCAGCCCACCAGGCTCCCCTGTCCCTGGGATTCTCCAGGCAAGAACACTGGAGTGGGTTGCCATTCCCTTCTCCAATGTATGAAAGTGAAAGGGAAGTCGCTCAGTCCGACTCTTAGCGACCCCATGGACTGCAGCCTACCAGACTCCTCCATCCATGGGATTTTCCAGGAAAGAGTACCGGAGTGGGGTGTCATTGCCTTAAAAAGCCATACTTTTTTAAAATGTTTACTTGTGTTTTATAATTTAGGCTTTTGAAGATGGAAAATGCGACAAACCAAAATTGTGCTTGATTCATTGTACTCTCTAAACTTTGAACAAGCCTGGTGAATCACTATTTCTATTCTACTCTAATTTTTTGCTATATGTTTCATATGTTTTGGAAGTAGGTCGGAAGAAGCAACAGAAAATATAGTCTCTTTGGTTTCCATTCCTGGCCTGGATGTGTCTGGATTCATAGTCTTTGAGGTTGAACCATATGAAATTGCCACTTAGGTAAAAATAAATCATCAAATATTGGTAATTTCATAAAAGGTTGCTGGCTACCAGTTTGCTATTGGGTTGGCCAAAAAGTTCGTAAGTTCTGTAAGATGTTACAGAAAAACCCAAACAAACTTTCTGGCCAACCCAATATTTCTCTTTTATTATCCCTGTGATACTGTCTTTGACCCTTGAAAATTGGGAGATTTTTTTGACCCTTGTCAAAAGGGAAAATTACAGAATAAAAATTTATTCTTGTGTAATAGATAGTATGAAAGATGATAACAGATAAAAGGTAACCAACAGAAAATAGATAAGGATAGAAAGTAGATATATAGATAATAGATAAATGACAAGAATTGATAATAGGTAGAAAATAATATATGACAGAATTTCTGGTTCCAAGCATTGTGTATCTGCAGAAGAGTGTTTTGGCTCTTCCAGCCACCTGGAAGAAACAATAGGAACTTCCTCTTTTTCAAAGTAAACCTCTTATTACAAGCATTCTTTTAACCTGCTCCAAGTCAGGAATTTTGAAGTCCTCCTTTTCTTTCCTCTATGAGCAGATCATAATGATAACAGTCACTAACATTTATTGAATATCTCCTAAGTGCCAGTGTTTATCCTAAAGCCTATACATTTTCTCATGTCCTCCTCAAAACAACTCGATAAGTATTAATATTATAATCCCTGTTTTTTAAAGATAAAACTTTGGGGAGAACATCACAGCTCTTGTTTTCCAGCCTACATAGTATTTGATTATGTGGAGAAAGGACCTGAGAGGTGGAGAAAAAGCTAACCAGTCAACCAGCATATTCTTATGTTAAATAAACACAGCCTTAGTGTCAAAATCAGGGAACTTTTTCCGAAGTGGTCTGGTAACAAATCATGCTTCTGACCCTTAAATTTGAGCTTTAAAATCTTCCTTTGTGGTATGGAAATATGACACCAGGACTTAATCAATTGCTTAGGACATCATTAACCTTATCTATAACCTTATAGATTTTAACATAAAATCTATAAAACAACATAAAGCCTCAGAGAAGCATTAAGATTTCCACTGATATCTGACATTCTCAGATGAAGACAAATACAAAGTAGCACAACCTATTCCAAAACTAGAGATTATTATTCTGGTTATTCTGCTTTGATAATAATTGTTATTTCTCATTTGTAAGTTTGTGACAACAGATGGACAAGAAAAACATTTGACTCCAGAAAAAACAAAATCTATAAAACATATCTGTTTCATAGATTTTCAAAATAGTTTTTCTTAAACCATGCTGTTTATCAAAAATAACAAAAAGTCTTTTGAATCAGAAATGCATTTTTAAAGGTATAGAGCATTTCAGTCATTTAAAGCCCCTATACATCCTCCACATTCTGGACTAAAAAGAATAGGAAAGAAAAAGAGACGGTATTACTGCTACTCTTCCAAGAGGACATGTTCATGGAAACCTTGCTATAAACCCTAATCAGCCAAGGGAAAATGATTTACCTTTCTGAAGACTGCACAAGAGTCAACAGCCCAACAAGACAATGCTGTTTTAATTCTCCAGGTTGCAGAATTATCCAAAGAAAAGAGAGCTGATTTTTTTAAATGATCGCTAAAGATATCTCTGAAGACAGTTGAATCTGGGTTGGCAAGGCAAAAAGTCAAACAGCAGATCAAAACAAGAGAAGAAAACTGTGACTAAAATAAAAGTGATAATATGTTCATGCAAAGGAAACATTCAAGTCTATGTAAATGAATTACAGAATTTTCTCTGCAAGGTTCTGATAATTTCTCACCCGTGTTAGATAGACCAAATAGTTTAAAACAAACACTCTGTAGGGGCTGAGTTAAGACCCAAGTTTTAAAAACACTATTAATAAGGCAGATGGTGATAAAAAATGATCACAAAGTAATGATTACAGACACAGCTAAGTCTAGCTGCCCAAATGGTGTCACCCATTCTTGGTCTACTTCCCATGTCTCAGTCTTACCTCCCATGCCCACCCATGGCCCTGACATTTCACAGATCTTTCAGCTAGGAACAAGGTTGTTTATATAGCTCAGCTGACAAACAGGTGCACTGGAAATTTAAGGTTATCAGGGGGAAAGGGTGGCAGGGAGGGATATATTGGGAGTTTGGGATTGGCATGTATACACTGCTGTATTTAAACTAGGTAACCAATAAGGACCTGCCTTATAGTATAGAAACTCGGCTCAATATTCTGTAATAACTTAAATGGGAAAAGAATTTGAAAAATACTAGATACATGTATGTGTACAACTGAATCCCTTTGCTGTACACCTGAAACTAAAACAACATTGTTTTGCTGATTAATCAGCTATACTCCAATATAAAAACACTTTTTAAAGATACACTGTATATTAATGCATATATGTGGAATCTAGAAAAATGATATAGATGATTTTATTTGCATAAGATAGAGACAAGACATAGAGAACAAACGTATGGACACCAGGTGGGGACGTGAACTGGGAGATTGGGGTTGACATTGGGGTTGAGATTGGGGTACAATCTATAAAATAGGTAACTAATGAGAACCTACCATATAGCACAGGAAAGTTTACTCAGGGCTCTGTGGTGACCTAAATTGGAAGGAAATCTATAAGAGAGGGGATTTATGTGCACATATGGCTGATTCACTTTGCTGTACAGCAAAAACTAACACAACATTGTAAAGTAACTAAATTCCAATAAAAATTAATTAAAAAAAATTTTTAATGATATACTGGAAGAGAAAAGAAAACCTAGGGAGACGGACACAAGGATAAATACACATTCCTAAAACTCCATCACCATTTGCATCATTCACATATATACACCCCAACCCTCAACTCTAGAGAAGCACTTTCTATGAAAACATAATATTACTATGATTTCAAGACTTATTTTTTCAAATTAGCTAAGCTCACATTTCTTTAGCTAGTTTACAAAAGAATGTCATTGGTTAGTGAAAAAACAGACTTGACTAATGAGTGAACTCTGGGAATAGGCTCCTGTGTATCTGAGAAGATTTAACTCACAGAAATAAGTTGGAACAATGCCTCTGGCTGGGAAAAGAACAAAGATGGAACAAGCAGTTGCCTAGGGTAGTGAATTACCAAGGGCAGCAGACGTTCAAGTGGCTTCCGTGGGAGCAAAGGCAGCCTTTGAATTTGGATGTAACCCACTTTGCTTGGGGTAGGAGAGGGTGTGGATCGGGTATTCACTGGAGAAGTTAAGCAATCATTCCACTGGGCTCGTGGGTGGTAGACAGATGGATGTTTTTAAAAGTGAATATTTAGAGTTCAGGGTGCAATTTAATGCTTTCACTAGTACGGCTCCCTAAGAGTATGCTCCATTGGCTGTAAGCCAAGCTTGCCTTCTGCCTCTTCACTTCGGCCCAGCACAGGCTGCTCAGTATAAATCGAATGGCAATCACCAGGTAGTGAAGACTTGTCTTTGCTCTGGCTTCTAGAAAGCTTAGAGTCTTTATTTATTTATTTCCTTTTTTCTCTCACTGTTAGCAACTGAGTTGGGCTATTGGGTATATATATATATATCTGGCAGTTTATCATATTTCCTTATCCATATTTTTTTTTCCTTTCCCCTAACTCACTCCGCTTTGTTTTATTCTTGGACAGAGTATATATTTGTATAAATTGCTTCAAATCCTTCTGTGAAAGTGGCAAACAGACAAACACATAGATAGAATGTCAATATGGTGGATCACAAGATATCATAGTCCTTCTGGCTGAGGAAACACATCGTTTAAATCATTAACCCAGGAGACAAGCTAAGTGTGACTGAAAACCTCAAGTGTTCAAGTTGCAAGGTTCACAAACTCGGAAAAGGAGAACTGGGGAGAGGTCCGAAGAAGAGGATGATGTGTTGAGGTTCTGTACTATTAATGCAAGTCCAAAGAAATCATTTTCATTTCCTTCACTGAACTTCCTAGTCATTCTTTGAGTGTTTCTCTTTCCTTTAGCTAAAAAGCCAAACAGTGCTTGGAAACCAATTTTAAAATGGGCTTCAGTCTTTTAGATTGTTCATACTGATCTCTCTTGGCATTTTATATAATGTTTAAGAGGGATGCTAGAATCCAATATTCATTATGCTTCATTAAGTAGTTGTTGAATAAATCTAGCAAATCTGGTGGCTGTTGTGAGTGTAATTCTGAGTGTCTATCCTGGAGGTCAAACCTCACCATTCTCAGACAGGGGCTGGTCTACCTGGGAATATACCCAGCTCCCTAATCTTTAAATTGAGGAGCATGAAGGGCTGTAGAAATCACCCGCTGCGTTTCACAATCATGAGCTCTTTTGATCTTCATAACAACCCCGAAAGGTAGGTAAGGCAGTTGTTAGTTTAACAGACAAGGAAATAGAAACTCAGAGATTAAACAAAGTGTTTAAGATCTTCGAGCAATTAAAATAGAACACCTGAGACCAAAACACAGTTCTAACTCCAGAGATTCACTGTATTGTAGTTTCAGCATTTCCAGTTCTATTACAATCTCCTACCTACCTTAGTATGTGGGAAGAAGAGAGAAAAAAGTAACTCACTGCAGACACCAGGCTAAATACACTATTGCTCTGACCTCTTTGGACTCGTTTTTGAAGAATGCATACTCTAACTCTAGTGAGAGCCAGATGATTGACAGCTGGGAGTGGTGGGGACTGTCACAGGTTTGGGGCGAGAAAGCACTCAACCAACACTGCTTTACTTTAGGTGGAGCACTTCGCAACGATGCTACATCCAGGTGGTTCTACACTGCAGCATATGCTCAACCTTTTGGTAAAGGCCACAGTCTTATTTAAAAACAAAACATCGAAAATGTCTATTATGAGCTTTTTAAAGCCCTGTTCAATGAAAATGCAGCCTTTTCCTCACTCTTCTTCCTGTGCTGACATTTCAAAATACCATTTTCCTATTTCTTTTCCTATCTTTAGAGAGGAAATTATGTGTAATGCATCAGAAAGAACCCCATTTGGAATTCAAGAAAACTGGGTTCCCAACTTGCTCAACTCAGTTCTATGACCTGAGGCAAGTCACTCAGCCTCTCCGGACCTATTTGGGCTCAGGAAATTTAGGGGGTTTCCTATCTAAGCTTTGAGATCTCTTCTAACTCTCGAATTCTATGATTCATTTTTAACTTAGGTTTTTCTTATTTAATTTTTGCTATTTGTTCCATCGGGTATTAATTCCTTCTTATAAGCCTAGTTTAATCTCAAATTCATAATATCCCTAAAACTGCACTCCACAATTGCAAGTAACAGGATCCCCTCCCTGACAGGTTCTATTTTGTTCTTCAGCATAAACTTTATATTATTTATCATATTCTGATAAGTGTTGTAAGTATCAGTGTCCTTATCAACTGCATCTGTTAGAATGAAAAAAAAAAGTCAATTCAAGCTACCCTGCTAAGTCTGCTAAATCGCTTCAGTGGTGTCCGACTCTTCGCGACCCCATGGATCGCAGCCTACCAGGCTCCTCCGTCCACGGGATTTTCCAGAGAAGAGTGGAGTGGGTTCCCATTGCCTTCTCTGCAAGCTACCCTAGACAATAGAAAAAGATCTGTTGATTCATAAAATAAAATTAAGTATGAGTATAAACTGAGGCAAGGCCTGATCAGAGTTCTCTTTCCACTTCTCAGAGATTTTTATTGACTCTGCTGATCTTTGCTCACCACTTTCATTCTAAGAAAAACAGCAAGCAGCTGCAGGGCTTGTGGGTCTCCTACCCGTACTCAGCTGGGGCCCTAGGAAGAACACCCTACAGTCTATTCTCTGTCTTAGGAATCAGGAAACTCTACCCAGGGCCTTCAGAACACTGGGTTTTGTGTCTCTTGGACTAAACTGGGTCACAAAATAATTCCTGAATCAGCCACTGTGGCCTGAGGAATTCCTTGGGAGGAGGCGGAGCTACCATGACAGGCTTAGACCAATCAGAAGCCACCCCTGGAACTAAGTCCAAACCCTAGACTACATCATGACTTAATATCCTGGAGGGAAGAATGCTGGGCAATCTGTCATTGTATCTGGTCTATTCAACTCCAAAAAATGTGGAGGCTGATATATCTTTTGACCCTTGGGTGCTGGGCATCCAGTTAATATCTGTTACTCTGAATTTAATTTCAAGTATTGGTGAAGACATGAACCAAAACAGAAAATAACACACAGTTCCCCTTACCTCTTCCTCTCTTTTCTATTTTTGTAATGACTGCTTCATCTTCCCTAACTTTCCCCACTATTTATATGTTACCCCTCTTATTTTTAGCCATAAGTTTTACTAAGTCTGAAGATAACCAAATATTTCCTGAATAATGTCTCTGAATATGCAGATTCTCTAAATATGAATATAAGCCTATTTGCAAATCTAGCACTTAGATTTAGAGTGTTTAGAGTGTTGTTGGCAGGACTCTGAAAATCAGTTTTTCTTTTTCTTTCTTTTTAATAGAAAAATGTACTACATCAGAAAGACTTGTTTTCCACAAAGCAGAACCAGCTTTTTTTATTTCACTGATTTTGATACATGTATGTGTGTGTGTGTACTCAGAAAATATTAAACAAATAAATAACAAATCAGACCTTACTGATTACATAATCCTCTGCCGTTAATAACTGAACTTCAGGACTGACTCTTCAGAAAAGAGAAAGGGTGTGGAAGGGACTGGACATGCTTTTATAAAAATCCAGGCATCCAACCAAGGCTGGAGAACTGGGGTTTATTCAGCCCCTCTCTCCCATTCCAGTCCCTCTGGAAGCCCAATTCTCTCAAAAGACTCACAGGGTACAGGGGTCTGGCAGGAGGTAGACCCCTGTCACTCAAAATGACAAGGTCTGTCACTCAAAATGACAAGGAATAGGGAGACCCCTAATGCAGGTAGTGCCCCTCTCCCCAAATAAGACTATGACAACTGCTTGCTCAGGTCTGTAAATCAGGGATACTCCATCTAGAGGTATGGAACACAACTCTGTTTATCCTTTGCTGAGCACATACTCTATCAGGTTCAACATCACAGGTCCCTGTTCTTTTTTTTTTTTACTTTTTTTTACTTTACAATACTGTATTAGTTTTGCCATACATCAACATGAATCTGCCACGGGTGTACACATGTTCCCAATCCTGAACCCCCCTCCTACCTCCCTCCCCATACTATCTCTCTGGGTCATCCCAGTGCACCAGCCCCAAGCATCCTGTATCACGCATCGAACCTAGACTGGCAATTCATTTCTTATATGATATTATACATGTTTCAATGCCATTCTCCCAAATCATCCCATTCTCTCCCTCTCTCACAGAGTCCAAAAGACTGGTCTATACATCTGTGTCTCTTTTGCTGTCTTGCATACAGGGTTATCATTACCATCTTTCTAAATTCCATACATATGTGTTAGTATACTGTATTGGTGTTTTTCTTTCTGGCTTACTTCACTCTGTATAATAGGCTCCAGTTTTATCCACCTCATTAGAACTGATTCAAATGTATTCTTTTTAGTGGCTGAGTAATACTCCATTGTGTATATGTACCACAGCTTTCTTATCCATTCGTCTGCTGATGGGCAGCTAGGTTGCTTCCACGTCCTGGCTATTATAAACAGTAGGTCCCTGTTCTTGAGGAGGGAAGGTAGACAAGAAAACAGTTACAGTTCAGCAGGGCAGAATCAGTGAAAGCTCTAACACATAAGAAGGGCATGTGTGTCCTGCAATCCAACTCCTGGTCATATATCCAAAGAAAACCATAATTTGAAAAAATACATTTGCCTCCATGTTCGTTGCAGCACTATTTACAATAGCCAAGACATGGAAGCAACCTGAATGTCCATCAGCAGTGGAATGGGTAAAGAAGATGTGGTCTTTACACACACACACACACACACACACACTGGAATATTACTCAGCCATACAATGAAGTGAAATTATGCCATTTGTAGAAACATAGATTGACCTAAAGATTATCATAGCAAGTGAAATAAGTCAGAGAAAGACAAATACCACATGTATCACTTATATGTGGAATCTGAAAAAAAATGGAAACAAATGAACTTATTTACAACACAGAAAGAGACTCAGATATAAAAAACAAACTTGTGGCTACCAAAAGGGAAAGGTGAGAGGAGAAATAAACTAGGAATTGGTGAGTAATATACATACACTACTATCTATAAAATAGATAAACAAGGATCTGCTGTATAGCGCAGGGAACTATACTCAAGATTTTGTAATAACCTGAAAGGGAAAAGAATGCAGTTATGCAATATGGCAGCCTGGGCCCACGTCCCATCTTAGGCTGATAGAAAAGGCTTTCCAGGAGGGATATTCAAGCTGAAGTTTGAAGGAAGGAATGGGAGATTATCTGGACGAGTCGCTCACACCAGTTTCAGCAGGGTGCATGCTTACACATACTGTAAACATCCACCTAACCCTTAAAGAGATATGGGAACACACGTCTTCCAGTAAGTAGATGGAAAAGGAACCCTCCCACCTTTGGCCTCTCCTATTGCTGGGTCAGAAGGATGTGGTTCTGGGTTGCTGGAATGCATACAAGTCTGGGGTCTTTGGGTAACTAGCTGATACTTCACCGACATTGTCTTGAGTCTCTGCACATCTGCTAACACTAGAGTTTAGAGGGAAAAAAGTCTAAACCCAGGGTACATCTTAGGGTGTCTTAACACAGATTGCCACTGTGAACAAAGCAGGAATAATTCATTATGTTAAATAGTTAATCTTTCCCCATCTTTATAAAGTTTCATTGAGTTTGTATTTGGCAGCCCACACTAGTCATAAAATAATGAAAGGAATGGATTAGTCCTAGAGACTGTTATACAGAGTAAGTCAGAAAGAGATAAACAAATATTGTATATTAATTTATATATGTGGAATCTGAAAAAAAAATGGTATATACAATCTTATTTACAAAGCAGAAATAGAGACACAGATGTAGAGAACAAATGTATGGATACCGAGGGGGAAAGGGGGTGGGATGAATTGGGATATCGGAACTGACATATACACACTACTGTGTATAAAACAGAAACTAACAAGAACCTACTGTACAACACAGGGAACTCTACCCAGTACTCTGTGGTGACCTAAATGGGGAGGAAATCCAAGAAAGGAGATAATACCTATAACTGATTCAATTTGCTGTACAGTAGAAACCAACACAGTATTGTAAAACAACTATACTCCAACAAATATTTTTTTTAAAAAGAGATGGATTAATACCAAAATAGTTGCTTCCCAGACATATGAACTTGAGAAACTCACTATCACAATTTAAGAACCCAGTTCAGCATAGGTTTTCATAGGAGCACTTGGCTCTAAGCAAAATCAAGTAAGTGGGACAATGTCTGATATACACTGATAGATGTCTTGAATAATCTGAACTGACATATATGAAAAGAGATCATAAAAAAACTGGCATTTTTAAAATGTGTTATTTATGTCATTTTTGAAGCAAAACACTGTAATATTGTATCATTATGCGGAAATCTAGAAATAGATTAAATTTGATTACTGGTTATTATCAGGTTGGTAACATTCACAGTCCTACTTCTATCTCTGTGGGGTTTGAACATGGAGCTGCAGAGTTGGGCTCTTAGGATGCATACTTGAAAATACAAATCCTGGACTATGGAGTCATTTTTGGAAACTTTTGTGAGATAAGAGCTGATCACACCAGCAGCATCTCGAAAGAAAGGACCGTTTTTATAGAATACATTTTACCCCTGGATGAGCGCTTCCTCCAGTGTGTATTAGAGCTTCCATGAGACTGGGTAAAGGCAGTATTTTAGGTTGATAGTGTCAATGTTATGTTCTTTGGGCTCGTAGAATTTCATTTTGGTTTCCATTAGTTTGTCTTTTTAACACTGTGAGTCTGAGGGTGAGATTCTGAAATCTCTGTTCTTGCTACACCACCACAGAAGCTGAGACATGTGTATAATATCTGTGTAATGATTTTTCAGTTCCAACTGTGTGCCTAAGTAAACCACTCTAACCGTGAGTGTAAGAGTTTGGTAGTGACCCTTCGGCTGCTGGACTCGACTGACACCAGTGGTTTTCAGGATGAACACACATTTCTCATTTATCACTAGTCACTTTATTTTTTTTATAAAACAGAACTATCTCCAAAGCTTTATTTTTGCACTATGGGCTTCTTTTCAGGTAGATAAGTGCATCCTGCTTACATATACAAGGGCATTAATTGTAGATATACAGATATACTTGAACTTCTACTCATCAGTGAAATTAAAAATCCCATTATTGCCCCTTTTTTATTCATATCCATCAAC
This sequence comes from Budorcas taxicolor, assembly GCF_023091745.1. Taxonomy (NCBI): domain Eukaryota; kingdom Metazoa; phylum Chordata; class Mammalia; order Artiodactyla; family Bovidae; genus Budorcas; species Budorcas taxicolor. The sequence goes on from NC_068910.1 coordinate 39,128,171, forward strand.
TCTCTGGTTAAGTCTTCTGTTCTTATCACAGTATATAATCTAAGACATGGACAGTTAAATATTTTTTTATAACAAAAGTCAGATTTGTTTCATTTGCAAGATGATTTTGTTATTAAATAGCAATCACTGGTGAAGGCTTATGTCAGACTGTCAACCTTGAAAGGTCATGTTTGAAAAATTCATGCTAGCACTAAGTACTCCTGCTATTATTTATGTTAGATTGATAGCATTTTATAAACAGAAGAACCAGAGTGACATCAGGGCATAGGTAAGGAAATTCCTCCAAAGCAGAACAAACACATCATATTGTTGGAATAGATGAAGAAATGATCATAAAACCACTAGACCCATAAAGTTTTCTGAAGCCACTCATCTGAACCAAACAAAAGCATTTTCTACTTTTGTGAGCTTTTAAAACTATCCATTGAAGTATAACATGTCTCAAGAGCTGCGCATTCTAAGATTATGGCAAAACGTGAAGACGAATGGAAAATTTTAGGAGATCATCTATATTCTGCATACAGATTTTCTTCTTAACCAGGTTCCTTTATCCTGTATCTTTCCATGGCTGGTATCTTGCTATATATGGGAAGTGTGAGCAATTATTAAGATTTTTACTCAAAAGTCTGATTATAATTTTTTTATTGGGACGTGACCATATGTAGCCTGAAACAACTAGGATATTTAAATTCAGTTAGAGAATAATGAGTTCCAGTCTGTCTCCTTGGTATCAAGAGTCAGAATCTATTGAAAGGATAAAGCTGACATTTCTATACACATGCCTGAGAGTACACACACGTGCATATGTACAGATGCACAAAATCTACTAGAGACTCAATAGCAGTGAAGTACCCCATGAATGGTTCAGAAAATGTTATCTGGTCTGAGACAGAATTTGCATGAATGCATACATATCTTTCCAGCCTGGTTAAGAGTTCTGACATTTGCACAAGAGAAAAGCCTGCAGGAGGCGGGAGAGGGGGAGAGATAACTTAGGAGTTTAGGATTAACATATACACACTACAATCAATAAAATACTTAAACAACAACGACCTACTGTATGGCACAGAGAACTATAGTCCATATCTTATTCTAATCTATAATGCAAAATAATCTGAAAAAGAACATTCATATATGTATGAAACGCCTTGCTGCATAGTTGAAACTAACACATTGTAAATTAACTACACTTCAACTTTTTAAAGAGATTTTTTATTTCATTTATTTACTTCTGGATGCTCTGGGTCTTGTTGCTGTACAGGTGCTTCTCTAGTTGCGGCAAGCAGAGGCTACTCTTTGGGTGCAGCGCATGGGTTTCTCCTCGTGGAGGCTTCTCTTGATGCGGAGTACGGGCTCTAGGGTGCACAGACTTCAGCAGTCACGGCACAGGGGCTCAACAGCTGTGGTGCATGAGCTTAGTCACCCTGCAGCATACCAGGGTCCCCCAGATCAGGGCTTGAACCTGTGTCTCCAGCACTGGCAGGGGCTCCACCACTGAGCCACCATGGAAGCCCTATACTTCAATTTTTTTCAATAGTTTTTTTAAAAAAGAGAAAAATTTGTGATTTCCTTACTTTTCCTATAGGCTATTATAATTCCTCAAGGAATTGATTGCCAGATCAGGGATACCACATGTATCCATTTGTTTAAAGCACAGACATTTACTCTTATAATTTGGAGGCTACAAACCCAAGACTAAGGTGTCAGCAGGGACTGGTCCCTCTGAAAACTGTGAAGGAGAGTTTGTTCCAGGTCTCTTTCGGCTTCTGGGGCTCTTCCTGCAATCTGTGGTAGTGCTTGGCTTATAGACTGATCGCTCAGTCTCTGCATTCAGTTTCACGTGGCATTCTTCCTGTGTGTGTGTGCTGTCCATATTTTCCCTTTTTATGAGAACACCAGTCACACTGGATTAAAGCCCACTCTACTATCCTCATTTTAACTTGACTAATAACATCTACAACAACGCTGTTTTCAAATAAGTTCACATTCTGAGGGACTGGAGGGTCACAATTCAACCAATAAGACAAAGAAAAAGTAATGTAACTGCTCAACAATTTTCTTGGGTTATGGAGAAGAAACGCAAACAAAAATAAAATATTATATTAAAAACAAAACTCCACACATCAAAACTACTATCCTGATTCACAAGATCACTTACTGAATAGCTACATGGAATAGTTATTCCCTCATCATGGGAGCAATTGAAATTCCCAAGTTTTTCAATTTTGGGGAGAAATAAAAGTTCCCTCATCTAGTGAATGTGATCTACTATTTTTCACTAAGTGAAATGGAGTAAAACCATAGAATCATCAGAGCCACAGGGAACTCTAGAAACCATCTGGAGTCAGGGATGAATGAACTCGAGCCCAGAGAATATAAATGATTTAAGGTCATGTGGTTAGTTCGTGGCAGATTAGAAACTCAAGCTGTGACCCCTAGTTTTTAATTTTTTTTTTTTTTACTTTATTTTACTTTTGACCCCTAGTTTTGATTTCAAATGCAATGAACTTTCCACTGATCCCAGAGTAAGGGGCTAATCATGCCCTACTAGTCCGGATTATAGAATGTTACCTAATCTATTGCATGCTTGCCACTAGATTTCTATTCGTAACTAAAAGCTATCTAAACCACTGTTTAGAACTGAGATATATAAAAAAGAAAAGAAGCAAATAGATTTCCACCCCCTCTCCTCCAAACCGACGTCTTTGACGTTCTCTAATGATTAAAGGAGTAACTTTCAGAGTTTAAAGGGGGAAATCGTACCTTTTCAATGGAGAATTCTAAAGGACATTACTTTTAAAAAGTGATAAAACTAAGCATCATTAATAGCAGAATAATGATGTCATATGCCTCCTGATAGGATGCCACAGTATATAGATTCACTCATTAAATGCTGTCCCAAAGATAACTTGTATCTTCAGGATTAGCCTCTAAATTTATAGAAAATATTGGGAATAAATGAACAGAGTAAATGATACCATGACAAAAAATCAGACAAAGTCAGAATGTGGGACATTCGTCAACTAGTGTAGCCTCTTCAAAAAGTCATTATTTAAAAAAAAAAAAAAAAAAAGAAAAAGATGCAGGAACTATTCTAGATAAAAGGGACTGGAGAGAGACAATAACCAAAATGCAATACGTAGACTCTGATTGAATCTTAGCTAAGGGAAAAATGAAAAAAATGTGAAAAGACATTCTGGGGACAAATTTTAAAAACTGAATATGGATCAACTGTTTGATGATATTTAGGAATAAACAGTTAAGTTTCTATGTGATATAATATTGTGGTTAAGTAGGAGAACATTCTTATTTTTAGGGCTGAAATGTCTGGAAATCCAGTTTGCTTTCACATGATTCAGCAAACAGAGCAAACAAACATATGATCATAGGTAAAGATGGCAAAATGTTAACAACTGGTTAATCTAGGCAATTATTATCTAAGTTACCTTGTACAATTCTTTCAATTCTTGCATGTGTTTGAAATTTTTAAAGTTGGAAGAAATAGAGTCAGGAGTTTTTTGTATACTTTTTTTCTTTTGCTCAAGTATTTATACAACAGAAGTAAGAAAATGAGGTGAAGGAAAGATCCTATTTTCTTCAATAATTTTTGTCATGCCCTACACAATGTGGCTCAGCTGGTAAAGAATCCACCCGCAATGCGGGAGACCTGGGTTTGAACCCTGGGTTGGGAAAATCCCCTGCAGAAGGGAATGCCTACCCACTCCAGCATTCTGCCTGGAGAATTCCATAGTCTGTATAGTCCATGGGGTGCAGAGTCGGACACAACTGAGCAACTAGGATTTCCCTGATAGCTCAGTTGGTAAAGAATCCTCCTGCAATGCAGGAGAGCCTGGTTAGATTCCTGGGTAGGGAAGACCCACAGGAGAAAGGAAAGGCTACCCACTCCAGTATTCTTGGGCTTCCCTTGTGGCTCAGCTGGTTAAGAATCTGCCCACAATGTGGGAGACCTGGGTTCGATCCCTGGGTTGGGAAGATCCCCTGGAGAAGGGAAAGGCTACTCACTCCAGTATTCTGACCTAGAGAGTTCCACAGACTGTATAGTCCTTGCAGTCTCAAAGAGTCGGACACGACTGAATGACTTTCACTGTCACTTCACTTTCACACAATAGAAGGGGTTAAATAAAGGATTGCTGATTTCGAATTCTGTATGACCAATACTTCTGAGAGTTGGATTATCCTTCAGCAGAGGGCTGATTAAATAAATAATGATATATCCTTACAATGAAAAAACTAAACAAACACGATTAAACCCTTTAGTTTGTATTGGAGCATAGCCAATTAACAATGTTATGATAGTTGCAAGTGAACAATGAAGGGACTCAGTCATACATATACATGTATTGATTCTACCCCAAACCCCTCTCCCATCCAGGCTGCCACATAATATTCAGCAGAGTTCTCTGTGCTATACTGTAGGACCTTGTTGGTTATCCATTTTAAATAGAGCAGTGTGAACATTTCCATCCCAAACTCCCTAACTATCCCTTTTCCCCATCTTTCCTAAGTTTGTGAGTCTCTTTCTGTTTTGTAAGTAAGCTCATTTGCATCATTTCTTTTTACATTTCACTTATAAAGGATGTCATGTGATATTTCTCCTCCTCTGACTTACTTCTGTCACCCTTTGCACCCCTGGGCACACACATGTGTACACACAGGCACTCTCATCCCTGAGCCCCATTCATGTTGCTGACAATCTCTAGGTCCATTCATGTTGCTGCAAATGGCATGATTTCATTCTTTATAATGGCTGCATAATTTTCCTCTGTAAATATGTACCACACCTTCTTTATCTATTCCTCTGTCAATAGGTATTTAGGTTACTTCCATCTTTGGCTATTGCAAATGGTCAAGCAACCATCTTTTTTTTTTTAATTAAGAAATTCTTTAAGTACTAATTTAGAAAGATCTCCAAGGTATATTGTTAGCTAAATAATGCAAAGTACAGACCAGTGTATATAGGTTAATAGTTATGTTAATATATTTTCTCATATACGAATATACTATCCCTAAAAGAATACACACAAGCGTTTCTGCTGTATCTATTAAAAACCCACAGCTAACACCATATTCAATGAAAGATTTCCCCCTAAGATCAGGAAAAAGAAAAGGGTCACCATTTCTATTCAACACTATGCTGGAAATTCTAACTACTGCAATTAGGTACAAAAAAGAAATGAAAGACATTCAGACTAGAAAACAAGAAATAAAACTATATCCATTCACAGAAAACATGATTTTATATATTGAAACCACTAAGAAAAATCCACCAAAAACCTATGAGACATAAAAAAATTCAGCAAAGTTACAGAATACAAGACCAATATATTAATATAAAAATCAGTTGTTCTTCTATATACTAGCAATGAACACCCGCTAGCAAAGCAATCAAAAAACAAAAACAGAAAGTAATGAGTGTTGGTGAGGATACAGAGAAATGAGAACCTTCAAACACCGCTGGTGGGAATAGGAAATGATAGAGTCACTGTGGAATACATCAGCAGTTCCTCAAAAAGTTAAACATAGACATTTCATTGACCCAGCAATTCTATTCATCCACACACAAACTTGCACATGAGTATTCACAGCAGCATTATTTATAATAGTGGAAAGAAGGAAACAACTGAAATATTCAGCAATTGATGAATGGATAAACAAAATGTGGTGTATCTATGGAATGGAATACTATTGAGTCATAAAAAGGAACGAAGGTCTGATATGCCCTACAACATGGATGAATCTTAGAAACATTATGCTAAATGAGAGCATATTATATAATCCTACTTATATTAAATGTCCATTGCAATGGTTGCCAGGGAGTTAGGGGAGTGGGAACTGGGAGGTGGATGAAGTTTCATTTTGACATGATGGGACATTCTGAAATTAGATAGGATTGATGTTTACAAAACACTGAATATACTAAAAATCACTGAATTATACACTTTAAAATGGTTAAAACAATGAATTTTATGTTTTATGTAAATATGCTTTACTTCAATTAAAAAATTGTTTTAAAAATATTGGGCCCCAGGGAAGTGAACTAAATTAAGGCAGGAAAAGGAGGGAAATATTCACTTTGTACTTTCTGTCCCTTTTTAATTTTATATGATGTGCATTTGTAAAACACACAAAAAATGTGAAAATCAGGAACATAAATTGTTGGGCTTCGATTTTTACTCACAAAGGTAGTAAATTCCAAATTTGGAGATTAATGGATGGTTAAACCAGATTTTTAAATTGCCAACTTTTAGAGCCTTTAGAAATAGGATAGAGACTTCCCTGTGGTTCAATGGCTACAATCCCCATGTTCCTAATGCAGGAGGCTCAGGTTCAATCCCTGGCCAGGGAACTAGATCCCACTTGCTGCAACTAAGAGTTCACATGTTGCAACTCAAGATTCTACATGCCACAACTAAGACCCAGCACAGTCAAATAAATAAAAATGAATTTTTTAAAAAAAGAAGAAGTAGGATAGCTTCTCCTATGTTTGGGCAGACATGATTGTCTTTGCCTATGGGTTAGATCATCTCTCAAAGCCTCCTTCCATTCTAGATTCTAGAAAATCAATACTTCTGAGTGATGAGATTGGTGGTATAATTCCCTTCCTCAATTGACAACAAAAGATAGTTACACATTATAAAGTTAAACCCATTTATCTGTGCTATGTTGCTATGTGATGTAAATACCAGGCTGCTTCCACCAGCACCCATTCATTCCTCAGCTTAACTGGATTGGATTGTGTATATGGGGTGGGTGGGTATGGGTGTGTGTGTGTGAGAGAGAGAGAGAGATTTTCAAAGTCACTAAGACTTTTGATGAAAATGCGGAGCCCTAGACCACCCCTAAACCCACTGAATCAGAATCTCAGGATCCATGAGGGCAGGACCCAAGAATGGGTATTTTAAACCACTGCTGTAGTCAAAAGAGGTGCAATATTATAAGCAGGTGAAAGGGGTTCAGAGTTGGGAGGTGCCTTACTTAATATCTATAGACCTAAGGTTTCTTCCTCTAGGACAAGGAGTCAGCCATTTACCAGGGGGTCTTTCCCAGAACCATATCTGCCCTGGGGCTTAAATTTTTTCATTGGAGGGCGCTACTCCTTTGGGTTAAAGCAAAGTAAACCATTAAGAAAATATCAGTTACTAAGGTCTCAGACCAGGAGCTGACTGTCAATCAGATCATGAACTCTTTATTGCCAAATTCAGACTTAAGTTGAAGAACGCAGGGAAAACCACTAGGCCATTCAGGTATAACGTAAATCAAATCCCTTATGATTATACAGTGGAAATGACAAATAGATTCCAGGGGTTAGAATTGATAGACAGAGTGCCTGAAGAACTATGGATGGAGGTTCGTAACATTGTACAGGAAGCAGTGATCAAGACCATCCCCAAGAAAAAGAAATCCAAAAAAGCAAAATGGTTGTCTGAGGAGGACTTACAAATAGCTGAGAAAAGAACAGAAGCAAAAGGCAAAGGAGAAAATGAAAGATATACCCATCTGAATGCAGAGGTCCAAAGAGAGAGATAAGAAAGCCTTCCTAAGCGATCAGTGCAAAGAAATAGAGGAAAACAATAGAATGGGAAGGACTAGAGATCTCTTCAAGAAAATTAGAGATACCAAGGGAACATTTCATGCAAAGATGGCACAATAAAGGACAGAAATGGTATGGACCTAACAAGCAGAAGATATTAAGAAGAGGTGGCAAGAATACACAGAAGAACTATACAAAAAAGATCTTCATGACCCAGATAACCACGATGGTGTGATAACTCACCTAGAGCCAGACATCCTAGAGTGCGAAGTCAAGTGGGCCTTAGGAAGCATCACTACGAACAAAGCTAGTGGAGGTGATGGAATTCCAGCTGAGCTATTTCAAACCCTAAAAGATGATGCTGTGAATGTGCTTCACTCAATATGTCAGCAAATTTGGAAAACTCAGAAGTGGAGTTTTCTAATCCCAGGAAAAGGTCTGGACTGGAAAAGGTCGATTTTCATTCCAATCCCAAAGAAGGGCAATGCCAAAGAATGCTCAAACTACTGCACAATTGCACTCATTTCATATACTAGCAGGACTTCCCTTGTGGCTCAGCTGGTAAAGAATCTGCCTGCAATGCAGGAAACCTGGGTTCAGTCCCTGGGTTGGAAAGATCCCCTGGAGAAGGGAAAGGCTATCCACCCCAGTATTCTGGCCTGGAGAATTTCATGGACTGTATAATCTACAGTCCATGGATCTTTGGGGTTGCAAAGAGTCAGACATGACTGAGCGACTTTCACTTCACTTCACTTCACACTGTAGGAAGGTAATGCTTAAAATTCTCCAAGCTAGGCCTCAACAGTACATGGACCAAGAACTTCCAGATGTACAAGCTATATTTAGAAAAGGCAGAGGAACCAGAGATCAGATTGTCAACATCCACTGGATCATAGAAAAAGCAAGAGAAATGCAGAAAAACATCTCTGCTTCATTGACTACACTAAAGTCTTTGACTGTGTGGATCACAACTGGAAAACAGTGACAGACTTTATTTTCTTGGGCTCTAAAATCACTGCAGATGGGAACTGCAGCCATGAAATTAAAATATACTTGCTCCTTGGAAGAAAAGCTATGACAAACCTAGGGAGCATGTTAAAAAGCAGAGACAGTGCTTTGCTAACAAAGGTCCATATAGTCAAAGCTATGGTTTTTCCAGTAGTCATGTATGGACGTGAGAGCTGGACCACAAAGAAGGCTGAGCGCCAAGTGACTGAACTGTGCTGGTGGAGAAGACTCTTGAGAGTCCCTTGGACTGCAAGGAAATCAAACCAGTCAAGGAAGTCAAAGGAAGTCAGTACTGAATATTCACTGGAAGGACTGATGCTGAAGTTGAAGCTCCAATACTTTGGCCACCTGATGTGAAGAGCTGACTCATTAGAAAAGACTCTGATGCTGGGAAAGACTGAAGGCAAGAGGAGAAGGGGACGACCGAGGAAGAGATGGTCGGATGGCTTCACCAACTCAATGGATGTGAGTTTGAGTAAGCTCTGGGAGATGGTGAAGGACAGGGAAGCCTGGTGTGCTGCAGTCCATGGGGTCACAAAGAGTCTGCTATGACTGAACGACTGAACAACATCAACAACAAGGTCTCGGTATGAATTAAAGTATGAGTTTGCTTTCCAAATCCATTAACTGACTGTAACGCTCATAAAGGCCAGGCCACAATAGAGGTAAGTTTTAATGTGAGGTTAAGACAGTGATGAGATCAGCAGAGCAGCACTGTTTTCTGTTTTTTGTTTTTGTTTTTGTTTTTTAAATATTTGGCTGCACCCTGTGGCATGTGGGACCTTAGTTGCCTGACCAGGGGTCAAACCTGCATCCCCTGCATTGGAAGGCAGAGTCTTAAACACTGGACCGCTAGGGAAGTCGCAGCATCACTGATTCAGCCCCAAAAGCCAGAGAGATGCCTAAGAGTGTGCATGTGATGTGTGGAGTGGGATAGAGGTGCCATCTTGGGAGTCTGAAGGAATATTACTTATACACTCTGTGTGTAACAAACCACCCTGAATTGGTGGCCTAGAACAAAGGTTTAGCATTTCTCTCAAGTCTGTGTGTCATACTGGTGTCACTAAGCCTTTCACTCTGGGATTCTTCCTAGTCTGGTGGTTGTAGGGCATTGTTCCAAGGGACAAAACTAGAAGCTGAAAAAGCACTTGAGGCTCCTGAACTTACATACTTACATCACTTCTGGTACCTTCTGTTGGTCAGTAAAAGTGCCTAGATGAGCCCAGTCTCCAGGAGTGGGCAAATGGTCTCTACCTTTTGATGTGTGTGTGTGTTAGTCGCTCAGTTGTGTCCGACTCTTTGCAACTCCACGGACTGTAACTTGCCAGGCTCCTCTGTCCATGGGATTCTCCAGGCAAGAATACTGGAATGGGTTGCCATTCCCTTCTCCAGGGAATCTTCCCATCCTGGGAATCAAACCTGGGTCTCCCACATTGCAGGCAGATTCTTTACCGTCTGAGCCACTGGGGAAGCCAGACCTTTTGATGGGTAGCTGTCAAATATCTCTGCCATGCTTTTCAATCCACAATAGAAGGCAGCATGAAGACCATAGACATCCAGAGAAGAGATTTCAAAGATGAAAAGGGAAGCAAGAAAAGATTACAAAGAAGAGGTTCAAAGACATGCAGGTGAATACTGCCTAATTCAATCGTTTTCCTTGGACTGGCCAACTGGACAAACCTCCTTAAATGCATAGGAGGGAAGAGACAGACAACACATTCCGCCTTTCATTAAATTTACAAAAGCAGTTTCCAGTTACTAATACGGAAATTTGAATTTCTATCGACTGCTAACTGATTAAGTCACATACCATTTAGAATTCAAGTGCCAAGAGAGATTGCTAATTGGTTAAGAATGGTGATGGTCTCTCATATAGTCTAAGCACCTGCACTTCCTAGTCATCATTTTGGCTCCATTTTTTACAGTGTTTTGCTTTTCACATATTCTATCTTTTAACCTCTGCCCTATGACAAAGGTACCATGATGGGTCTCAATTTATCAGTGAGAACAAGGCTGAGGGAAGCTAAGAGAGTTGTTTAAGGTCACTTGAGCCAGTAAAAGCAAAGCCAGCATTCACATCCAGGGAGGCTGAACCAGCTTCCACTCCTTTAACCATTACACCACCCCCTCTGCATTTAGAGGTGTTTGTTGTTGATGATAACAAGGATGGTAGCCATGGCTTTGTTATTTCAAACACCAAGATATAAAATGGTTTTTAGTTTGCTTCTTAAAAAGACATGACTATGGAAAGAGAAAAAATAGCCAAAGAAATCAATACTCCCTGGGTTTAACCCTTGGTTGGAGAACTAAGATCCTGCATACCACGTGGTCAAGAAAAGTATTTGTTGGACTCCCCTTGTGGTTAAGTGGTTAAGAATCCATCTGCTAAAGCAGCGAACATGGGTTCAATCCCTGGTCGGGGAGGATTCCACTGAGCAGCTAAGCCTGTGTGCCCAACTTCTGAGCCCCAGTGCTGCAGCTACTAAAGCCTGGGCGCATGAACCTGTGCTCTGCCACAAGAGAAGCTGCTGCAGCGAGAAGCCTGCACATTGTAACTAGAAAGGAGGCCCCACGCTCCACAACTAGAGAAAGCCCTTGCACGTCAACGAAGACCTAGCACAACCAAAAACGTATTTGTTGAACAGTAAGAATATATTAGGGGCTTCCCTGGTGGCTCAGTGGTTAAGACTCCGCCTGCCAATGCAGGAAGCTCAGGTCTGATCTCTAGATTGAGAAGATCCCCTGGAGGAGCAAATGGCAACCCATTCCAGTGTTCTTGCCTGGAGAATCCCTGGACAGAGGAGCCTGGCAGGCTGTAGTCCAAGGAGTCACAAAAGAGTCAGACACAACTGAGCCACTTAGCAATGATAACAAAAGATATATTATCTGAATATTTGTCAAGGCAAAACATAAAATCCTTACCAAAAAAGACAAAAAAGACAGAGAAATAAAAGAGAGAGAGAAAGAAAAAAAGAAAGAGAAAGACAGAAATCAACACTTCCAAACTGCTACCAACAGGCATTTTCCATGAGAATAATGAAAACACCTATGGAGAACTTCCTAGTAGGCTGTTACTTGGTGCTTTTATATAATATGTTGCTGTTTTTAAGGTAAATACTGTCCCCAGGGTAAGAGGGAAAATAGAGGTAGTTAGAATTACTCAGGGTCTTAATTCTTAGGTTTTCCTAAACTGTTACTTTTCAAAAGGACTTTTGTAACGTAGTTATTATTTTCCTAATCATACCCTATAAACTCAAATTAATTTGAAGATACTTTCAGAAAAGACCAACCACAGGATTTTAGCAAACACCAGCCAAGCTGTCTTAAGGAGATTTAGTTCTCATCATATGAATCAGAAACTTTTAAGCTTCTCTGAGAGTTTAAAAACCAAGTTCGTCAAACACTTTATGCCACCAAAGATGAAATATTCAGCAGTACTCTGAGATAACCAGTTTATGTGGGGACAGACATAACACTCAAGGGAAGAGAAATTACTTCACATCTTAAGTCCTAGGAGGAAAAGCTAAAGGAAATATGAATTGTGCAGTTACTAGGAAAAACTTAGGTAATTACGATTGTTTAAAAAATGACTTTAGAGACTTTAATTCCCTTTAAAATAGAGGGACTGAGAGCCTTTCAAAATGTAATTGTCACATATTAAGCAAGACATATCAGCAATATTAGAACAGATTTTCCTCCTCATTCTGCTCCATTAAAAGGTTTTAATATTGATCCACCTGAAACTTCTTTCTTCCAGTGAGCATTAAGTATCAGCCTCTATCCAAGCTGCTGATCACATGTTTCACACAGTATAAAGCTCATTTGTATCAAGTGTATAATTCAATGACTTGGGCTTCCCTCATAGCTCAGTTGGTAAAGAATCTGCCTGCAATGCAGGAGACCCTGGTTCAAATCCTGTGTTGGGACGATCCCCTGGAGAAGGGAAAGTCTACCCACTCCAGTATTCTGGCCTGGAGAATTCCATGGACTGTATAATCCATGGGGTCGCAAAGAGTCGGACACAACTGAGCGACTTTCACTTCACTTTCACTTTAGTAACTTTACCAATTGGTACAATTATCATCATAAATCAGTTTAAATATAGTTTTATCTCCCCCAAGGAGATCTCTCTTGCAAGTGATCGCTGTTCTTGGTCGTAACTTCAGACAGCTCACCTAGTTTCTGTCTGTAAATTTGCCTTTTCTGACTATTTCATGTACATACAATATATGGCTGCTTGTGTGTGGCTTCTTTCACTTACCATCATGTTTCTGAGGTTCTGACATAACACGTATCAGTAGTTTGCTCCTTTTTGGAGCTGTAAAGTATTCCACTGCATGTACCTGCCACACTGTGCCTATCCATTCATCAGTTGATGGACAATTAGGTCGTTTCTAGTTTGGAACTATTATGAGTACAGGTTCTCTGAGCGCTAGGGTGGGATTCTATGTGTGGACACATGCTTCCATTTCTCTTGGGCAGACACCTAGGAATAGAATTGCTGATCACAGAGTAGTTTTATGTTTGACTTCTTGGAAAAAAATTCTATTTTCCAAAGAGGTATGACTGAGTTGTGAGATGAGAAAGACCATTTGCTCAGAACTGGTGTAAAACCCAACTGCTATCTCTACTCGACCCCAGTCAAATTCACAAGGCTGTTCTTCAGTGAGCTGCTCTCTAACTCACACATGTGAGGATAAGGTTTAGGGACAGAACTGCTAGAATCAGCATGGTAGCTTTCTCTGGGTAGAAAGACCTCTCTAGGGAGACTTTCTAAGAAAAGTCATAATGGGTATGCAAAATCTAAAGGAACAGAAAATGATTCCCATATAAAACAGCCGGCAGTAACTATTTACTGGATACAGAGCTTTTGTCTGGGATGATGCAAAAGCTCTGGAAATGGATAATGGTGATGGTTGCACAACATCACAAATATACTTAAATACTTAACGCCGCTGAACTGTACACTTAACAATGGATACAATGGGGCTCCCTCTGTGGCTCAGTGATAAATAAACACAGGAGACTATGAGTCTGATCCCTGAAGATCCCACATGCTTTAGAGCAACTAAGCCCGTGCACCACAACTACTGAGCCTGTGCTCTAGAGCCCAGGAGCCACAGCTACTGAGCCCAAGTGCTGCAACCACTGAAGCCTGCACGCCCGACATCCCGCGGTTCACAGCAAGAGGAGCCAGCGTAATGAGAAGCCCGCGCGTCACAGCTAGAGAGTAGCCGCTGCTCACTGCAACTAGAAAAGAGCCCACGTGGCAGTGGAGACTCAGCACAGCCAAAAATAAATAAATAAGTAAAGTCATTATTTTTTTTAACAGCTACAGGTTAACTTTTATGTTACGTCTATTGGATCACATTTTTTTAAAAAGCTAAGAAAAGCATTGGGTCACATCATTCCTGTGCATAAACTACTCACTGTCCTCCCATCACTCAGAATAAAATGTAAATTTCTTACCAAGGCTTATAACACGCTGCACAATCGAGCTCTCACCCCTCCTCCCCGTCTTGTGCCTCTGCCACTCTTTGTCACTTTGGCCTCCTTTTTCTTTTTTTTTTTTGATTTTTGCTTTTTTAATATCTATATAAAAAATAACGAGCGATTTACAGATCTCTTTCTCTAATCAGAACCTCAAGTGTATATATAAAGGTACTGTACAATATATAAACATTTACAACCAGTACATCCATATTTTGCTTCGCATTCCAAGGCCACATTGCTAAGTCAGTACAGAATCAGTACAGTGACCGGTTACTTGGAGAGGAAAGAGCCACATCAAACTGACAACAGATGACGTCAAAGTTATGTCACAGTTTTTTCTTAAACCTTGAGCTAAGAGGCTTTCCCCAGTTCTCCTGCTGGACCCAATCTCGTCCTCCAAGCCTCAACTCAAATTTATCTTCTCAGCGTTGTTGCTGTTTGGTTGCTCAGTCATGTCTGACTCTTTGCAACCCCATGGACTATAGACTGCCAGGCTCCTCTGCCCATGGGGTTTCCCAGGCAAGAATACTGAAGTGGGTAGCCATTCCCTTCTCCAGGGGATCTTCCCGACCCAGGGTTTGAACCCATGTCCCCTGCTTGGCAGGCACATTCCTTACTGCTGAGACACCAGGGAAACGCTTCTTCTCAGAGAAACCCTTCTTAAGTAGCCTCCCCAAGTCTGTCTATGTCTCCTTCCTCCACGCTCTGTTTATTTCCTTCCCAGTGCTTACTACAAGCAGTAATCCTCTTTTACTGTTTTACTGCCTGCCTCCCCCAGTAGAAGTAAGCTCCAAGGTGGCGAGCTCCTTCTCTGTTTTGTTTACCCTCTATGCCTAAACACAGGTATGCTACCTGGTACAGAGCAGGCCTTTGAAAAATATTTATTGAATATAATAAATAAATAGAGCTCTCTCAACTGTCAAGGAGTGAGCCTTAATTGCAATTTTAACTACATTAAGCTTGCATTTAAACATTCATTTTGCAGTTGGTTTTCTAATAAAAAATAATAGCCCTCATTGGCCTAGTTTCATACTAATGATTTTTACAAGACTCTTTCCCACATGGAAGTGTGATATGGAAAAAAATAATCTCGGAAGACTTGTTTCCCTCACATCAAAGATCACTTTTTTGTTTTGTTTTGTCTTTTAAACGTTTCTTATTTTATTCATTTGGTTGCTTAGTTGCAGCATGTGGGATCTAGTTTCCTGGCCAGGGATCAAACCTGGACCCCTGCATTGGAGTGTGGAGTCTTGACTAAGACTGGACCATGAGGGGAGTCCCTCAATGATCACTTTTTAAAAACCATTTATAAGAGACAAAAAAAAAAGATGGAGATATTTCTTAAGCTCCTTTACCCACAAATTACATATTTTTGAAAAAGATCACAGACAAGGGAATCTTACACCCTTCTAACTAAATATTTTCCAGAGCAAAACTAACTCCTTTGCTTAAAGTCAAAAGAATGAATGCTAAATTCTAAAATTATAATAGGGAGTGGACAAATAAAATTCCTGAGAGAGATGAAGGAAAATTGAATTCACATTTTAAAATTCTGTAATGTTTATGGAGCCTTAACTCCTGTGTACTGGCTACATGGTAATTTTACTATTTGTAACAAAAGTGACAAAGTCAGAATTATCTATCCAATGTCAAAGCCCCTATTGGTCCAAACTGAAAAATATAAAGAATCCACTCTAATTCTGAAACTCTGTCCTCTGAGTATTCAAAACCTGACCTCTATGGCACCCTGTCCTGAACTGTCTTCTAAAGCATCACTCCATCATCCTGTCCCAGTTAAAAGCCACCTATGCTATGTTCACTCCTTCAAGCCAGCATTACAGGCAGAGAATCTGATCAACAAAACCATAACGATGTATTTATGGAACCCAAAGCATTTTAAGGGCCAGCACAGATTGTCCCCTAACACAAGTTAGCAGTGGCCTCTTAAAGACAGGGCCTTTAATAAGAGGTGTGGCCTCATGACTTCAGTAGTGAAATACATGAAGTGCAGGAGGAGACGAACATCTTAGATGATAAAGGGCAGCCTGAGGCACCCTCAACGCACTGAAAGAGGAGATGACCAGTAGATCTTCGGATACGTGAGACTGAGACTCAAGAGATCGATCTGGGCTGGGAAAATTAGACTTGAGAGCATCAGCCCGTGAATGATCTTCAGAACCATGGCAGTAGGAGTACCTCACATCGTCCAAGTGTCGACTGAGAAGAGAGAGTTGCTCCCCTTGGTTTCTACCGACACCCTTTAGTCAGCCTTTCTCTCAGAGCCTGCTGCCATTCCTGCCACCTCCATTCTTTCTCAGTGCAGTAGCTGGAGTGGTCCTTTTGATGACCGATTCTTCTCCTCAAAACTCCGCGGAGACTACACCCATCTCCCTGAGAAAAGACCAAGTCACGGCAATGGCTTGCAAGGACCGCAGGACCTGGGGCCCGTTGTTTTTCCGACCTCATATCCCAGGGTACACTGCAAACCACCACAGGGGGCATTCTCCTGTCCTCAAACACCCCAGGCTGGCTCCTTGCCTTTGGGGCTTTGTCAGAGATGCTTTGCTAGGAACCCACATGTCACTTTCTCTACCTTTTTTTAAGGCTTTGCTCAAATATCTCAGAAAGGCCTACACTGACCTATTCTTCCTTTAAATTCCCACCACCCCTTCCCCATACTCCCTACCCTCCCGGTCGGCTTATTTTCTTTTCTAAAGCACTTATTAACATCTAGTTTTATAATGATTTGTTTTATTATGTGGATACTTAAAAATGTCTCTAAGAGAAGGAAGTTTTATTTGCTTTGTTTGGTAATGTATCCCAAGTACTTAGAACAGTGACAGGCATATAGTAAGCTCAATATACATTAATTAATTGTCAAATGAAATCTAGAGAGAATCCTAAGGAATTTGAACATTAAATGATAGGCAGAAGATCAGATTACTCCTAAAGAAACTGATAAAAAGCTTTCTAAAAGACAAAAGAAAATTTGGAGATTACGATTCAAATGAATAAAAAGGAGAAAAAATTTCAAAAATGAAGTGGTCAAGCGTGTCTAATGTTGCCCAAGGGCCAAATGAGATGATGACTAAAAGACATCTAGTGGAATTAGTAACAAAAAATGCATGGACCTTGGAGAGAGACGTTTCAGTCATATGTGGCTAAGACACATCAGAAGAATTTCAAAAGAGTTTACTAAAAGTTCAGAGAAAAGGGACTTCCCTGGTAGTCCAGTGACTAAGATTCTGCACTCCCAATGCAGGAGGCCCAGGTTCAATCCCCGGTCAGGGAACTAACTCTCACATGCTGCAACTGAGAGTTGGGATGCTGCAACTAAAAAGATCTCACATGTCACAACTAAAGGTTCTGCACAGAGATGGAAGATCTCACATGCTGCTAGTAAGACCCAGCACAGCAAAGTCAGTTAAAAAGAAAAAGCAGATGTTGACAACGCTTCCAAGGTGTAACTCGGGAGGCATGGTTCCCTGGAGGCTACCACATGTAACAGACAACCACACAACTCTCAGAGTTTTCTTTATTACAGTGGTGCTCCCTTCCACATTCTGTCCAGAGACCCTCATCAAAGGAAAAGACAGTTACTTATGAAGCCATCTTTTCCAGCATCAATTCTTCCAAGGGCTTTTCTTTTACGTATCAATTGAAAGTATGTATGACTTATTATTTTAAGTCAGCTTCACAGGGCCTTCTCTGGCAGTCTAGTGGTCAAGCATTTGCCTACTAAAGCAAGAAACATGTTTGATCTCCGAACTGGGAAGATCCCACATGCCGCAGACCGACTAAGCCCATGCAGCACAACTACGGAGTCAGTGATCTAAAGCTCACAACCACAACTACTGAGCCTGCGTGCTACAACTACTGAGGCCCGTGTGCCTAGGACCTGTGCTCCACAACAAGAAAAGCCACCTCAGCGAGGAGCCCAAGTACCTCCACGGAAAGTAGCTCCCAATCCACACAATCACAGAAACGCTGTGTGCAGCAATGAAGATCTACTGCAGCCAAAAATAAATTTTAAAAAGACAGTTTGAGAAATTACTTCCTTCCCATTAGCCTCAGAATCTCTAGGCCTTCTGACACCCACCCTTGAAAATGCAATTTCCAACACACTGTACTTAAGCTATGAGGCACCATAACCCATTAAACTTAACACAGTAAAAAATACTTAAGTCCCAAAGCCAGCTTTTTATTTAACTGGGAAACATTAAAGACATTCCCGCTAAAGTGAAGTATACGGCAAGGATGCCCACTGTCTCTACTACGACATATTGAACACCTTGTTGGGGGTATCAGCCAATGCAATCAGACAGGAGGAAGCAATCTGAGTCATAAGAACTGGAAAACAAGAAGTAAAACTATACTTGCAGATGATATAATGGTATACCTGCAAAAGCCAACTGATTCAACAATAAAACTAATTTAAACACTAAAATAATTCAATAATATAGCAGGATATAAAATTAGTTTACAGAAATCAATAGGCTCATATACACAAACAATGACCAGTTAAAAGGCACAATAAAAACTAAAAGCCATTTACAACAGCCACAACAACAAAAGATAAAATATTTAGGTATTCAGTTCAGTTGCTCAGTCGTGCCCAACTCTTTGCAACCCCATGGACCACAGCACACCAGGCCTCCCCGTCAATCACCAACTCCCAGAGTTTACCCAAACTCATGTCCATTGAATCGGTGATGCCATCCAGCCATCTCATCCTCTGTCATCCCCTTCTCCTCCTGCCCCAATCCCTCCCAGCATCAGGGTCTTTTCAAATGAGTTAGCTCTTCACATCAGGTGGCCAAAGTACTGGAGTTTCAGTTTCAACATCAATCCTTCCAATGAATACTTAGGACTGATCTCCTTTACGATGGACTGGTTGGATCTCCTTGCAGTCCAAGGGACTCTCAAGAGTCTTCTCCAACACCACAGTTCAAAAGGATCAATTCTTCGGTGCTCAGCTTTCTTTATAGTCCAACTCTCACATCCATACATGACTACTGGAAAAACCATAGCCTTGACTAGACAGACCTTTGTTGGCAAAGTAATGTCTCTGCTTTTTAATGTTTTCTAGGTTGGTTATAACTTTCCTTCCAAGGAGTAAGCATCTTTTAACTTCATGGCTGCAGTCACCATCTGCAGTGGAGCCCCCCAAAACAAAATCAACCACTGTTTCCATTGTTTCCCCATCTATTTGCCATGAAGTGATGGGACCAGATTTAGGTAATAATTAACAAGAAATGTGTAAGTCATATGAGGAAATCTCATATAAGCATTCCTGAAATATGTATAAGTATACTTCATGGAAAGATAGTCCTTATTCTTGGAAAGCATAATCCATCATAAAGATGTCACCTATCCCTAAATTATAAACATTATAATAGAAATACCAATAAGTTATTGTTTCTGGAGCTAGGCAAGTTGATTCTAAACTTCATATGTATTTTTAAAAATAGAGTTCACAAGAATAGGTAGAAAAACTCAAAAAAGCAGGAAGGAAGACTAACTTCAATAGATATTAAAACATACCATAAAATCTCTATAATTAAAACTGTGTGGTACTGGAGCATAAAATAGACTAGCAGAAAAATAGGAAGTCCAGAAATAAACCCAAGTATATATGGAAATTTAGTGTTAGACTATATATTCAGGATAAATACCCAGAAGTGATACTGATGAGGCAAAGGGGAAACATAACTATTTTTAGATTATTATTGGCTTTTTTCCTCACAGGTTCACCAGCAGTGTGTCTTGTCAAACTTTTGAATTTTTGCCATTGACATGAAATGAAAGTGGCATCTCAGTGCAGTTTTAATTTTTTCTCTCTTATTATGAGTGAAATTTAATATCTTTTCATTTAGTCAAGAGTATTTTGTATATTTTTATATCACCCTTTTTATGAAGGTGCAATTTATATACAACAAAATGTACAGATCTAAAGTGTTCAGTTCAATGAATTTTGACAATTGAATATACCTCTGTAGCCATCACTCAGAGCAAGATCTAGAACATTTCCGTCACCCCAGAAAGTCCCCTTGAGTTACTTTCCAGTCAGTCCTCCTACTCCCTCCAGAAGCAACCACTTTCTGCTTTCTCACCATAGATTAGTTTTGTTTGTTCTTTGTCTTTGTATAAATGGAACATACAATATGTATATCTACTGTGCGTGTCTCTTAACTATTTTGCTCAACTTCATTTTTCATTTTTTAATCCATCCATTAATTCATGTTGAGCATTAGTTCATTTCCAGTTATTACTGAGTAGGATTCCATTCTATGGATATAATACAACATTTGAAAAATTAAATTTTATCTTCCATATTGTTTCTCACTGTTGAAGAACAGAGTTGCAAATATGGAAAGGGGGAAGATCAGAATGAATCCTGCCATATTTGATTGGAATTGGAGCTACTGGTATGAACCTACAGCTCTTAATATGTACAGCTAGATGTAGAAATGACTTCAGGTATGTGTAGGTGTCCCCTTCATGGATCACGGTGAAGGGGTGATCCTTTTTGTGGTGAAGGGGCCTGCATAACCCAATAAAGCTACAAGTCATGCCATGCAGGGCCACCCAAGATAGACAGGTCACAGGGAAGAGTTCTGACAAAAAAGAGGTCCACTGGAGGAGGAAATGGCAACCCACCCCAGTATTCATATTCATGCAAAAAGATATGACACCGGAAGAGGAGCACTGCCACCACCCACCCCCACCCCGCCCCAGGTCAGAAGGTGTCCAATATGCTCCTGGGGAAGAGGAGAGGGCAGTTAATAATAGCTCCAGAAAGAATGAAGTGGCTGGGCCAAAGCAGAAAGGACACTCAGTTGTGGATGTGTCTGATAGTGAAAGTAAAGTTTGATGCTGTGAAGAACAATATTATGTAGGAACCT
Organism: Budorcas taxicolor; assembly: GCF_023091745.1. NCBI lineage: Eukaryota > Metazoa > Chordata > Mammalia > Artiodactyla > Bovidae > Budorcas > Budorcas taxicolor. Next base: position 39,149,129 of record NC_068910.1, read on the forward strand.
GGGATGTTAGCTCCATTATTCAAGCTATATTGGACATGGTCAAGGAGGAGATGGTGAGATTGAACACTGACATCTTAGGAATCAATTAAGTAAAATGGACGAATTTAATTCAGATGAGTATTATATCTACTACTGTGGGAAATCCCTTAGAAGAAACGGAGTAACCTTCATAGTCAACAGGAGTCTGAAATGCAGTACTTGGGTGCAACATCAAAAAAGACAGAATAATCTTGGTTCCTTTCCAAGACAAATAATTCAGCATCACAATAAGACAAGTCTATGCCCCAACAACTGATGCTGAAGAAACTGAAGTTGATAGGTTCTACGAAAACATATATAACACCTACTAGAACTAGCACCAAAAAGAGATGTCCTTTTCATCATAGATTGTTGAATGGAATAGATTTGCATGGAATGCAAAAATGAGAAATCTAGAGGTACCTAGAGTAATGGGCAAGTTTGGCTTTGGAGTATAAAATGAAGCAGGGCAAAGACTAACAGAGTTTGCCAGGAGAACACACTGGTCATAGCAAACACCCTCTTCCAAAAACACAGGAGACAACTCTACACATGGACATCACCAGAAATCAGACTGATTGTGTTCTTTGCAACCAAAGATGGAGAAGCTCTAAACAGTCAGCAAAAACAAGATCAGGAACTGACTGTGGCTCAGACCATGAGCTCCTTATTGCAAAACTCAGGCTGAAATTGAAGAAAGTAGGAAAAACTACTAGGTCATTCAGGTATGATCTAAATAAAACTCCTTATGTTTATACAGTAGAGGTGATGAACAGATCCAAGGTATTAGATCTGATAGACAGAGTACCTGAAGAACTATGGACAGAAGTTTATAACACTGTACAGAAGGCAGTGTTGAATGCTGAGCTGGATGAATCACAAGCTGGAATCAAGACTGACAGGAGAAATATCAAGAGCCTCAGATCTGCAAGTGATACCACTCTAATGGCAAAAAGTGAAGAGGAACTAAAGCACCTCTTGATGAGGATGAAAGAGGAGAGTGAAAAAGCTGGCTTAAAACTCAACATTTAAAAACTAAGATTATGGCATCTGGTCCCATCACTTCATGGCAAATAGAAAGGGAAAAAGTGGGAGCAGTGACAGATTTTATTTTCTTGGGCTCCAAAATCACTGTGACTGTAGCCATGAAATTAAAAGACACTTGCTCCTTGGAAGGAAAGCTGGATAAACCTAGACAGTGTATTAAAAAGTAAAGACAAATAAATAAATAAATAAAGTAAAGACATCACTTCGCTGACAAAGGTCCATATGTATAGTTAAAGTTATGGTTTTCCCGGTGGTCATATTTAATGTGAATTGATGTTTTCGAATTTTGGTGCTGGAAAAGACTCTTGAGAGTCCTTTGGATTGCAAGGAGATCAAATCAGTCAAACCTAAAGAAAATCAACCCTGAATATTCATTGGAAGGACTGATGCTGAAGCTGAAGCTCCAAAACTTTGGCCACTTGAGGTGAAGCACCAGCTCACTGGAAAAGACCCTGATGCTGGGAAAGACTGAAGGCAAAGGAGAAGTGGGCAGCAGAGGGTGAGATTGTTAGATAGCATCACTGACTCAATGCACATAAATTTGAAAAACCCCAGGAGATAGTGAAGGACAGAGAAGCCTGGTAAGCTGCAGTCCATGGGGTCACAAAGAGTCAGACGTGACTTAGGGACTGAACAACAACAATAGATGTGTAGATATATGTGTGTGTGTGCACATATACATGTGTTCCCTGGCTTTGACAGCATGGGAACAGTGTCTTTCCAAAAGTAATGAGTACACCCACCCTCTATACCTTGGTTTCTAAATATCGTCCTTTCTGAAAAAGAATCAGCACTCTTTAGGAGAAGTGGCTGATTCCAGGGTTGAGGCAGAGAAGTATAATGTTAGTCTGGAACATCTTCTGCCAGATAGTAAGAATACTCTCAAAAACCAATGTTACTGTCTCAAAAGGACAGAGGAGGTGGTGTGAAGGAACTTTCACTGGCCAATTTTAGATAATATGAGCATCAAAATGCATAAATATGAGAAAAGATTATAACACATTTTTAAAAATCCACAAGTCCCTATTGTTACTAAAAATTAAAAAAAGAAAAAGTAACGTTGGGTAGAGGAAAAGATTTTTTAAAAGAGAGAATAATATCAACTCAAAAATGTAAGAAGAGGGACTTCCCTGGTGGTCTGATGGCTAAGATTCCACACTCCCAATGCAGGGGGCCTGTGTTAGATCCCTTGTAAGGGAACTAGATCCCACAGGCTGCAACTAACGGGTTTCTATGCTGCACTTAGAAGGCCCTGCATGCTGCAACCAAGACCTAACACAACCAAATAAATATATATAAGAACAAATGATGGAAATAGAAAATCACCATTTTATAATCACTTGGGGAATAACTGATTTGGGCAAAAGTCACCATGGTGTAAACGCTGCTGGAAGGCAGGACATTCACATGAACTCACGTGAATTCCTTATTAATTACACAAGGGAAATGGACAGTTATAATGGTGGACTCAGCAGCACCATATTAACCAAGTGATGAAAGTAAACACTCCCCATAATTGCGCACACTGATATCATTTGTCTCTGAGGGGATGCACTGAGAAGTACATAGAATTCCATCCAAAAATGTTGAATCTCATCATAAGGAAGGAATTAGAGAGTTCCAAATTAAGGGATGTTTGGCAACTGGAGCTTGGGCTCCAAAAATATCAGTGGCATGAAAGAGAAAAAGAGGAGACTAAAGAAATGAGACAACCAAATGTAATGTGTCATCATTCACTGGATCCCAGAGCAGGGGAGGAAAGACACAAACACTTTAAAAAACAGTGGTATTGAGATACTTGGGGAACTCTGAATATGGGCTATATGTTAGCTTATATCATTGCATCAGTGTCAAATTTCTTGACTATAATAATTAAATTGTGGTTATGTAGGAGAAATTTTTTGTTCTTTGGAGGTACAACCTTAAGTATTTGGGGATGAATTGTCACCATACTTGCAACTAACTCTTAACTGGTTTGGGTGGAGGGTGGAGGGGAAGGAAATACCTAAGTTTTTTTTTTCTTCATGTATATTTTCCCATACATATCTGTGAAGAAAACAGAAGTAAAATGGATGTGGTAAATTGTTAACAATAAATCTGAAAGAAAATAGGTGTTGACTGTACTTTTTTTTCCAACTTTCCTGTAGGTTCAAAACAAAAATTTGGGAAAACAAACGGATTAGATACAATTCACGAAATTTTTTTCATTTTAAACAGGAGACTTCCAAAAGATGTTTAGGCTGACCATGCTTGCTTTGAGGTATAACTCTAGGCACCCAGAAAATAAAAACTATCTTCAAGGTCACTTCAAGGTGAAAGGTCCTTCAATGGTGGGGGCAGGGCTTTGAGGATCTTGGTCAAGGGGATAGGATGCATCCCTTTGGGGCTGTTTGGATGCCTCAGTTCATTAGAACTGGTCAAGGTCAAGGTCATGGCTGGGAGTGGACCTGAGTTTCCTCTCTATGGCATCCCTTCCAGTTCTCCTGGCAGTAGCTACCATCCCTTTGAGGAACTGCCAATTCCCACACTACATGCTTCTGTTGCAGATCTCAATCACAGGCCCTTGTTCCCAGGGCAAAGGATGAATAAATAATCCAGGAATGGCCAATCCAGACCCCAACATCAGGATAACAGCCTTGTGGACCCAGCCTAGCCCAAGGAAGGGTATGTGGACACCAAAGAAGGGTCCACTGGCTCTTATCCTAATGTTTTATTAATGGATGCTCATCTTACTCTGGGTTCTTTGGACATATTATAAATCCGGAGTTATCTGTAGCCAGTAACAAAAAGAATAAAAATTAAAAAAAAGAAATCCAGACTATGACACTTAGTAGTTGTGTTGTTAGGACAGTGTGTTAGTTGCTCAGTTGTGTCTGACTCTTTGCGACCCCATGGACTGTAGCCCACTAGGCTTCTCCATCCATGGGATTCCCCAGGCAAGAATATGGAGTGGGTTGCCATTTCCTTCTCCAGAGGATCTTCCTGCCCCAGGGAAGGAATCTGCTGTATTACTGGCAGAGCCTTTACCATCTATTGGATAAGCTGCTGGCAAACTGCACATAGTCAGCTTTGCTTTGGGGTCCTTCAAGTCACTGTAGCTCTGTGATTACAGTTCCCTCATGGACCTTGTGGCTCCTGCATCATGCAGTCTTAAATTATAGTCATCTGGCCTTCCACCACCTTAGTTACCCACAGTCAACTGTGACCTGAAAATACTAAGTGGAAAATTCCAGAAAAAAATAAAATTGTAAGTTTTCTATCACATGCTGCTCTTGGTAGTATGATGAAATCTCACGCCATCTTGTACCATCTCGTGATGTCTCTCCCAGAATGTGAACCATCTCTTTGTCTAGGGTATCTCACCCGTCAGCCACTGAGTAGGCATGTTGGTTATCAAATCTACTGTTGATAGTACTCATGTTCAATTGACCCTTATCTTACTTAATAATGGCTGCAAAGCACAGGACTAATGATGTTGGCAATTCAGATAAAGCCAGAGAGAAGCCACAAAGTTCTTTCTTTAAGTGAAAAGGTGGAAGTTCTCCCACTTAATAAGGAAAAGAACAGAAATCATCTGCTGATATTGCTAAGATCTACGCTTAGAATGACTTCCATGGGTGAAACTGTGAAGAAGCAAAAAGAAATTCGTGCCTAGTGTGGCTGTCAAACCTCAAACTATAAAAGTTACAGCCACAGTGTGTGCTAACTGTTTAGTTAAGATGGAAAAGGCTTTAAAATTTTCTAATAAGATATTGTGAGAGAGAGAAGAAACCACCGTCATATCATGTTTATTACAGCATATTGTTATAATTTTGTTTTGTTTTTAGTTATTGTTATCAACCACTTACTGTGTTCAATTTATAAATTAAACCTTGTCACAGGTATGCATGTCCAGGGAAAAAGCATTTACATAGGGTTTGGTACCAGTGTATGTGCAGTTTCTGATCTCCATTGGGAGTCATGGGATATATCCCCTAAGGACAAGGGGAGATTACTATACAGGCAGCATCTTGTGCCACAGATTGAGCTCTACTTCGTAGATAAGGTGTCCCCAAACTCCAGGGTCTCATATTTTATTATCTGAGGTGGAGCTGATATAACAATAAGAGAAACAAAATGCACAATGAATGTAATACACTTGAATCATCCTGAAACCATCTTGCCTCCACCCCAGTCCATGGAAAAATGGTCTTCCATGAAACTGGTCCCTGTGCCAAAGAGATCAGGGACCACTGTGTAGATCACATGGCTCATAAGCATGTGGGTGCTTATGTGCACACACACTTTTCCGGAAAATGCCTTCTTATTTGCTGAGTCCCTATCCTCTCATAGGGCTTTCCTGGTGGCTCAAATGGTAAAGAATCCGCCTGTCAATGCAGAAGACACAGGAGATTCAAGTTTGATCCCTGGGTTGGGAAAATCCCCTGGAGGAAATGACAACCCACTCCAGTATTCCTGTCTTAACAATTCCATGGACAGAGGAGCCTGGCAGGCTATAGTCCATGGGGTCACAAAGAGTCAGGCACGACTAAGAGACTAACACTTTCACTACTTTATCCTCTTAAAGGTCATTTGCTCATTTAATAAACGTGGAAGATTAACCGTGAGCGGACATGGAGCACAGCGCTACGGGATGGTGCCTTCCAAACACCACCTTGATTGCCTAAAACCCCCCAAAAAGGCTAATCAGCATAGCTCGGTGGGTCCCATGCCTAGAGATTTTGAAGAGACTCTGTGTACTTAACAAGTCATCCAAGTAATTAGAATCCCTATTCCCATGTAGAAAACACTGCAGTGGGGGCGGGCAGGGGAGACAGGCACATCCAGCTGAAAATGGCTCAGCGCTTTTTCTCGGGGAGCAACTAGATAAGTGGGGACAAAGGCAATTCAGCTAACTTTCTGTTGCAGCAGTAATCAGTGAGGTGTCCAAAGTGAACACTGTAGAGTCAGCTGAGGAATCTAAAGCTAAATGGAAGGAAGGTGCCACAGGGTCTTGCTGATAGGTGCTCATGGGTTTTCTCTTCTAGTTATCTTATCTGTTTTGTCTCAAAGCAATGTCTTTGGAGGAAGGACTCAGCCAAACTATCTCACAACTTCACTCTAGAGACTGGAGAAATCAGGCCATTTAGGAAGCTGCTGCTGGCACCTTTCGGTGGAGGTGGGTGGGTGGGGGATAGGAGGAGTGTGTGTGTGGTGGGTGTGGTGTTGTTGTTGTTGTTGTGTGTGTGTGTGTGTGTGTGTGTGTGTGTGTGTGTGTGTGTGTGTGTACAGCCTTACTTGGGGCTCTTGACCTACATGTGTTCACAACAACCTTTCAAAAACATGTCCTCAGCAAGGGGACAATGGTGATGTGGCCGTATAAAGCTCTAAGTGAGCTTTTTGCCAAATCAGAGTGTGCCATTTATGGTAACTTTCTGGATAAAAATCACAGCATATTGTAGTCATAATAACTGTAGTTTATTGGCCAATCATTACATGCCCAGGGAACATAAGAGCTGTTTTTTTGTAATTCTCATTTAATCCTCTCAAGAACCCCTTGAAATTAGTACTATTACCCTTACTTGATAGATGAAGAAATGAAGCTTAGGAGGGTTAGTACAACCTTTCGAGGTTATAAAGAAGTATGTTTGTAAGTGCTCCTTGTGTGTATTAAGTTGCTTCAGTTGTGTCTAACTCTTTGCGACCCTATGGACTGTAGCCTGCCAGGCTCCTTTATCCATGGCATTCCCCAGGCAAGAATACTGGAATGGGCTGTCATGCCTTCCTCCAGAGAAAGTGATCCTTAATAGATATTATAATCTAACAATAAACAACATGCCCAATTAAGTTGCAAGATTTTTCCTCAACTATTATTTATTATACATACATATTGAATACCCCTTATGTACATAGTCCCTGCTAGATATTATAGGAAAGACTGAAAAATATCATAAATAGCTCTTTTCCTTAACAAGCAGTTCATCTGGTCTGGAGGTAAAATCATAAAAGGATAAAAAATATGAGCTGTTTTCCTTATTTGCGTTGCACTTTTACAGAGATTATACTTGGGCTGTAGTTGTGTGAGTCACTTCTCCTTAGCCTCCAGGCATAAGGAGCACCACTTCACTCACTTTGGTATTCCTAGCACACAGTAGGTACCTAATCGTGTTGGCTGAATCAATAAACTGTTAATCTGGGGGTTGGAAGGCATGAATAAACATTCTAATCCTTTCCTTATTCAGAGGCTGCAGGGTTTCATGCAACTTGCAAATTAACCCAAACTCAGAATAGAACACAGCTATTATTCAGCAAAAAAAAAGTTTTCAAAATCATGAGCATATTCCATATGCAACCATTCTGAGGTAGTTTTTAACCAACTTGCCTAAATGTCCCATGAGATGCTAATAAGTTTTTCTTTAAAAAGAAAAAATAATTCCACAGTCAAATACTTTTGGGAAATGCAGAGCTAAATAGGATTATAGGATTTCTTTTCTACAGGAATAATCAGAGCCCGTAACAGACTACTGCACACTGTGTATAAACCAAAAGATGTAGATGGGATATTGACTAATATACGATGTATGATCAGCAATATTTTCTAAATTTCATTGACAGCAGAGTGAGGAGAGATTTTTTAAAAAAGAGAGAATTAACTGCAGGGCTGGAACTAAGATAAGTGAGTGAGATACCTAGGGCACGACATTTTAAAAAGCCCTCACCTGGAATGTAAGTTGGTGCATCCCCAGTGGGAAACAATGTGGAAGTTCCTTAGAAAACCAGAACTGCTATATGATTCAGCAATCCCACTCCTGGGTATATACCTGGACGAAACAGTAATTTGAAAAGAATTACTATGTTCATATGTTCCCCTATGTTCATAGCAGCACTATTCACAGTGCCAAGACATGGAAACAATCTGAATATTCATCAAAAGATGAATGAATAAAGAAGATGTGATACACACATACAATGGAATATTACTCAGCCACAAAAAAGAATGAAATAATGACATTTGCAGCAATATAGATGCAATCAGAGATTATCATACTAAGCCAAGTAGGCCAGAAAAATAAATACAAGCATCATATGATGTCACTTACATGTAAAATCTAAAATATGGCACAAAAGAACCTATCTAGAAAACAGATACAGACTCACAGATATCAAGAACAGATTTGTAGTTGCCAAGAGGGAGGAGGGAGAGGGATGGACTGGGAATTGGGGGATGGTAGATGAAAACTATTATATTTAGAATGGATAAGCAACATGATCCTTCTGTATAGCACAGGGAACTAAATCCAATATCCTGGGATAAACCATAATAGGAAAGAATATTTAAAAGAAAAGAATGTGTAGATGTGTATAACTGAGTCACTTTGCTGTACAGCAGAGCTTGGTACAACATGGTACATCAACTATACTCCAATTTAAAAAGAAAGAAAGAGGGAAGACAGATGTATACTGAATGTATGACTCATGTGGATATATGACAGAAACCAATACAATATTGTAAAGCAATTATCCTCCAATAAAAAAAATAAATTTTAAAAAAGAAAGAAAGCCCCCACCTACACAAAAGCACTTCCACAACCTGAGAGTGAGCTCCTCCTTCAGTTTCATGTCCCAGGTGCCTTACTGCATCACCCAAGCCCTAATCAGAAAGATGCCTGATACAATGACTGAAAGAACTCTGCCATGAACACAGTTAGAGAAATGTTCTCTGTCTATCCCACATCTGTAGTGTCTAGTCAGGGATCATCATGATCATTTTGAAAATGACATAAACATCTCTACACCTTCTTCGACATATTTTATAGCAATTCTGGCTCAGCTTAGGGGTTGTGGACTCTTTTCCCAGCCCATCCCTGGAGGCAGAGACTTCTACGGAGGTCAGGCCAAGGGCACCAGAACCCAGCTGGTGTTCTGAGCAGAGCCAAGGCTGCCCCTTTGAACTGGTTCAGGGAGAGGAAGTCCAAGTGGAACTGGTCTGTTCGACACACCAGAAATCACTGATTGCTCTGTTTCTTTCATTCTTGAAAACAGCAGAGATGAAGCGAAAGTCAATAAAAGATTATCTAATGACTAGGACAATGTCTGGCACTCATAATGGAATGAATGAATGAACAGTGAATGAATGAACTTATGAGTCAGACAAAGGTCCCTGCCTTCTCTTTAGTCTCTCATCTGAGCCAGATGTTCTGCTTAGATCTTTTGGTGTTTTCCATTTGTACACTTTCTTCAATTTCCTTCTCAATGTAAAGCCCTGTTTGATATTAGAGCTAATGACTAAATCTGGGTGGGGCAGAGAGCCTAAGAACAAATTGTCTCTTCAAGAAAGCATGTACATTCTACAAACTTCTTTCCCATTTTCTTCCTGGCTTTTTTTTTTATTTGACACACCACCCAGCATGCGGATCTTAGTTCCCCAACCAGAGATTGAACCTGTGTCCCCTGCAGTAGAAATACAGAGTCTCAACCACTGGACTGCCAGGGAAGTCCCTCTTCCTTTTCCTTTAAATCCATGAAAACAATCATCTTTAAAGGTTCATAGTGATGTACATTCAGATACACTTAATATACTCATGTTACTGTAACTCTTACTCCTTTTCTTGATTTAAGAGAAAAAAAAAAGACTCTGGGGTAAACTCAATCCAAATAAATGTAGTAAAATATATGACTTTTAAGATGGCATTCTGAAGTATCAGATAATAAACAAAGCTTTGCTTACTTATCAATATAATCATGAGAAACGTTGGGCTGGAAGAAGCACAAGCTGGAATCAGGATTGCCGGGAGAAATATCAGTAACCTCAGATATGCAGATGACACCACCCTTATGGCAGAAAGTGAAGAGGAACTAAAAAGCCTCTTGATGAAAGTGAAAAAGGGGAGTGAAAAAGTTGGCTTATAGCTCAACATTCAGAAAACTAAGATCATGGCATCTGGTCCCATCACTTCATGGGAAATAGATGGGGAAACAGTGGAAACAGTGTCAGAATTTATTTTGGGGGGGGCTCCAAAATCACTGCAGATGGTGTTTGCAGCCATGAAATTAAAAGACGCTTACTCCTTGGAAGGAAAGTTATGACCAACCTAGACAGCATATTCAAAAGCAGAGACATTACTTTGCCAGCAAGGGTCCATCTAGTCAAGGCTTTGGTTTTTCCTGTGGTCATGTATGGATGTGAGAGTTGGACTGTGAAGAAAGCTGAGCGACGAAGAATTGATGCTTTTGAATTGTGGTGTTGGAGAAGACTCTTGAGAGTCCCTTGGACTGCAAGGAGATCCAACCAGTCCATTCTGAAGGAGATCAGCCCTGGGATTTCTTTGGAGGGAATGATGCTGAAGCTGAAACTCCAGTACTTTGGCCAATTCATGCGAAGAGTTGAGTCACTGGAAAAGACTCTGATGCTGGGAGGGATTGGGGGCAGGAGGAGAAGGGGACAACAGAGGATGAGATGGCTGGATGGCATCACCGACTCGATGGACATGAGTTCGGGTCAACTCCGGGAGATGGTGATGGACAGGGAGGCCTGGTGTGCTGCAATTCATGGGGTCGCAAAGAGTCAGACACGACTGAGCAACTGAACTGAACAAGCAATTGACATTGAATAGTTGTACATTATAGTCCAGTTCATAGAGAAATTAAAAATCAGAAAGGGCATATTTGCAGAATTAAAACAGTATATTCATTAAATATCTCTCTATTCCCTGGGCAAGAATTCAGGTTTGCTGAAAATCCCTTTAGGAGTTTCACACTCCAGGTCTAGTAAATGGAAAGAATCACTGTGTTTCTAATGACTTAATCTGACTCGTTGGTGTTAACAGGTGCTAGGCCTGTGTTGCCTCATGAAATGATCATGCCCCTAATACATTCCTTCTCTTTTCAGTATTTGCCTTTTATGAGACCAGATTCTTTCAATTAATAATACACATTTTCCCTTGGTGACTAAACTTTTCAACTAACACTTAAGATGCTAGTAACACATTCAATACTTTCATAATCACCTGGTTGAATTGTTGAGAAAAAAGGCAACATACCCAGCCCACTACATCTAACCCTCCACACTTCAAACAATAGAGATCAGAAGCTATCAACTTTATATGCTGTTTTTGCATTTTATCTTTGCATTTTTTCAGGAACTATAGTGTTTGGTTTGATTTCAAAGGGTATCCTTCTAGGTAAAGTGAGTGAAGTGAGCTGATTTATCAACAAATATTCTACAAAACTGTATACTGTTGAGTTTAACTCATAACAAGTGCCAAGGTACCAAAAACACCTAGGTACTAACATTAAATAAAGTGCAGATAATCCAGCCCTTGGCTGCCAATTCAACCTCTTCCTATGTTGCTCACCCTTCTATCATGACCATCAAATCACAGTGGTTGTGTAACCGGTCCTAGAACATGGCAAGCTGCTTCTCATCTCACGTCCTTGCAGCGCCTTCTGTCTGGCCTTCTGGCTTGTCTCTGATGGTGGCTCCCTCTCACTCCTCAGGTGTCAGCCGGAACATTCCATCTTGAGAAGAGCCAGGTGGCCTCCTCATCTCTTGCCTCACTATTTTTCTAGGTACCTTGTCCAATTCCTTCAAGGCAGTCACCACATTCAGAAATTAATTGACTCTGTTTACTCATTTATAGTCTATATCCTCCCTCCAGAAGGATAGAGATTATATTTATATTTCTAGTACCAAACACAGGAAAGCACTTGCTATGGGCTAAACTGTGTCCCTCCCAAATTCATACGTTGATGCTGCACCCTCAAGATATTTAGATACTATTTTGGAGAGGGCAATGGCACCCCACTCCAGTACTCTTGCCTGGAAAATCCCATGGATGGAGGAGCCTGGTGGGCTGTAGTCCATCAACTGAGCGACTTCACTTTCACTTTTCACTTTCATGCATTGGAGAAGGAAATGGCAACCCACTCCAGTGTTCTCGCCTGGAGAATCCCAGGAACGGGGGAGCCTGGTGGGCTTCTGTCTATGGGGTTGCACAGAGTCGGACACGACTGAAGCGACTTAGCAGCAGCAGCAGCAGCAGACAGTATTTGGAGGTAGGACTTTGGAAGGTAGTGTTCAGATGATGTCATGAGGGTGGGGCCCTCATGATGGGATTATTGCCCTTATAAAAAGAGATATCAGAGAACTGACAGACTCTTTCTCCTTATTTCTCCGCCATGTGAGGACACATTAAGAAGGCACCTAGCCCAAAGCCGGGAAGGGAATTCATGAGGGGTCCCTGATCTTGGACTTCCAACCTCCAAAATAAATTTCTCTTGTATAAGTCACCCAATCTATAGTATTATATCATGGCAGCCCAAGCAGACCAATACAGCATTCAATAAATCTTTGTTGAATGAATGAATATATGATCTCCTGTATGTAATCAAGAGATAACTACATTTTATAATCTGAATGGTTCTGGGATGATTTTTAAAGTGTCAGTTGGCTAGGGTTTTTTTAGGCCATTTTGATGTGGAACTTTGTTAAACATGCTTGTCTACTTTTCTTTGTCCCTGTTATCACAAGTTCCTATTACTGCTAAATTTTATTGAAAGATATTTTCAGGCAAAGTCCATTTGCACAGCTGGCCACCAGATCAGATGTCTAAACTAACCAGGCTTATCTAAAAACTTCTATTTTATTAAAAAAAAATACTGGCCAATTGTTTGAATTGTTCAAAAGTTTCAGCACCATGTAGACAAAAATCACAAAACTCTGAACACCTCCACAGAACTGCATGATTCTTTGTGTGATGAATTTATGCAGGTTAATTCTAAAAACTTCTATAACTTTTCTTAGATTCTAAAGGAAGGTAATTTAAAATGTCTCCTTTTTTTCTAGTCATCACAATTCTTATAAACATGAATTCATATTCCTCAGAATCTACTTATCTTTTAATATACTTTAAAAGCTAAAACTTAAGATTTTATCTACTTATTCTAAAAAACAAAAAACATCTGTTGGGTTATTCTAGACAACATCACCATACTGGGGAAGGGTGACATAGGTCAACATTAACCATTTTCTGGGCGAAAAACTAAGGGCTCTAAAATTGCTTCCCTGCTTGCTGGTCCAAAGAACAACCAAAAGTCTATATAGAACATACACCCAATCTTAGAATCTGAGGTCACCTTCAGTACATTTTTCAGAGAAAATGACTGTACTACTAATGTCCAAACTACATCTATGTGACAAAACGCTTAGATACGCTATGCAATTGTGCATGTGTGCTCAATCATGTCCAACTCTTCACAACCCCATGGACTGTAGCCCACCAGGCTCCCCTGTCCATGGAATTCTCCAGGCAGGAATACCTTGGGGTATTCCTTGGGGAATACCCAGGAATGGGATGAGAGTTCCTCCTCTAGAGATCTTACCAACCCAGGAATCAAATCCACATCTCCTGTGTCTCCTGAACTGGCAGGCAGATTCTTTACCACTGAACCACCTACTGGCACTCTACTAAGAAAAATACACAGTATCAGCAAATATTAATAGAATCATTACCATGTGCCAGGCACTGTCATCAGTATTTTAAACACATTCTCTAGTCTGATCCTCGGAATGACTCTGAGGTAGCTATTATCATGACCCCACTTTACAGATGAGCAAACTGAAACTTAAGTAAGTCACACAAGTCTCTCACATCCATGTCAGTCCCACTGCACCAAAGGACTGGCTAACCTCTAACAATACTACCCAGTTTTCTTGGCCCTCATAACCTTATTTATCAACTCCTGTTTAATGAAAGCCTTACTCTTTGAGAGCACTGGTCAGTCACAAACCTGTCCCTGTCATGGTAGAAAAGAAAGGGTACTACTCAAGAAAACAAACAGTATGAATGAGGTCTGAAGAAACTTGGTTTAAGTACTTAAGACAACAAATTATTTTCCACTTCAAATGCACTTGTTTGTAGGGGAAAAAAAAATGATCATTTCAAATAATTCTGTCTACTCACTGAACAGTTGTCCAAAGGAAATGCATGCAATATTCACCTGACCTAGTTCAAGTTTCTTATATCCTTCAAAGGAATAAAATCAACCATGAGAACTGTAAGCTTCTTGAATCCAGTCATGACAGTTTTGTTCACATGTGTCTGGTACATGGAAAACTCTCAGTACAATCTTCCTTCAAAATCCACAAGGGACTTGCTCTAGGACACCTCCCACCCACACGAATACCAAAATCTGAGGAACTTCAAGCCCCTTATATAAAATAGTGTGAGTGAAAGTAAAAGTCTTCAGTCGTGTCCAACTCTGCAACCCCAAGGAATTCCCCAGGCCAGAATACTAGAGTGGGTAGCCCTTCCCTTCTCCATGGGATCTTCCCAACCCAGGGATAGAACCCAGGTCTCCTGCATTGCAGGTGGATTCTTTACCAGCTGAGCCACAATTTGCATATAACCTAAGCACCTCGTCTTGTCAATTTTAAATCATCTGCAGATTACTTACGACACCGAACACAATGTGAATGCTGTGTAAATAGTTGCCAGTTAGAGGGAGATTCAAATTTTGCTTTTTGGAACTTTCTGGAATTTTGAGGGATGTGTTGAACCTGCAGATGTGGAACCCACAGATACAGAGCTGACTGCAAATGTTTTTGTTAAATAAATACTGCAGTCCCTTAAATGTCCTTTAAGTAGTGGCTTACCTGGCGTCTTAGGTGGTAAAGCATCTGGCTGCCATGCAGGAGACCTAGGTTTGATCCCTGGGTCAGGAAGATCGCCTGGAGGAGGGAATGTCTACCCACTCCAGTATTCTTGCTTGGGAAATCCCATGGACAGAGGAGTTCATGGAGTCACAAAGAGTCAGACATGACTAAGCAACTCACACACACACACACACACACACACACACCTCAAATTACCTCCCTCTGTATGTCTATGAGAGGTGAAGTTTTATTAATTAAATCTTTTTCTTCAGCTGGTTTGCAATTATTTTCTAGATTTCTCCATGTTTTCTTACTAACAAGATGGTCTAGACCCTAATCATCTTTGTTTGATATCACTGCTGTACTGCTAAACACAGAAAATGAGAGGAAAATGTCTCGCTCCTGTTGATGCATGAATGTGCTCTGTATATAATGTAGGATGGATAGCTAAAATCAGAGCTATAAAATTTCAATTGGTAAGTCTCTTCTGGTGGAAACAAACAAACCTGGTCTTTGGAAAGGGTGGTGGGATTCAGATGCTAATTTATAACCACTGTCTGCAATTGTCATTGCTGGAACTACTCAGATAGCCAAACTTGGCTGGGCTCCCTAATGCTACCCAAACCCTCTCCCCACATCCTTTCCCCATCCTTCCCTTGCTGTGGAGCGGGTGCTCCAGGGACTTAAGCAGGTCTGAGAGCAGGGCTGTAAAAAGTGTGGTTCCTAATGGCAATGAACTGCCTCTGACCCTAGCTTCCAGCATGGCAGCTGCCCACTTCAAGGAAAACTTAAACCTCCACCAAAGAAGCCACTTTGATGAATTACAAGCTGCCTCTCACACAGTTCCTGAATACTAAAATAACACTTTTCTCTATACCTTGCATGACTCTACGTTCCATTTTTATCACCAAACCAAAAATGAAGGTGTACATTCTCTTGTCGTTTAGTCACGAAGTCGTGTCCGACTCTTTTGCAACCCCATGGACTGCGGCTCACCAGGCTTCTCTGTCCATGGGATTTCCCAGGCAAGAATGCTGATGTGGGTTGTCATTCCCTTTTCCAGAGGACCTTCCCAACTCAGGGATCAAACCCACATCTCCAGCATTAGCAGGCAGATCCTTACCCCTGAACTACCACAAAGACCTTGCTACTCACATATCATGAGTATGATGAGGGAGCTTCATTAGAAATGCAGAATCTCAAGCCTAACCCCTGACCCAGTAGGAGAGAATCTCAATTGTAACAAGATGTCCAGGAGATTTGTATGTAGAGTAAAATGTGAAAATCACTGCCCTACGTGATATATGAGGGAGGGGGATATTCTCTAAAAGAAGAAAGCAGCACACTTTGGTGCAAATCCTTTCTCCAAAATAAATGTCACTTGTTGGGTGCCCAAAGCACCTCTTCTTCGACTCTCTTTCTCTCTGTGTGTGTGATTAGTACACTAGCACCTATTTGACAGATTAGAGTCCAGACCTTTACTATCCTTTACTTTGTCAATTCCTGGTACTGGCTTCGTCTTTCAAATCTTTGGTTACTACCAATTGGTTTCTTCCTTCTGATCTCTACACACCTTTTCACCTCTAGTAAGAGGCAGTTATCAGGATTTCCTAGGTAGTCCAGTGGTTAAGAATCTGCCTTGCTATGCAGGGGATGTGGATTCAATCCCTGGCTGGGGAACTAAGATCCCACACGCACAGAGCAACTAAGCACGAGCACCACAACTACTGAGCTTGCGCGCCACACAGAGAGAGGCTGTGTGCTGCAAGAAAAGATTCCGCAGGACACGGTGGAGATCCTGCGTGTCACAGCTGAGACTCCGTGCAGGGAAATAACTACACAAATAAAATAAAAAACCCTCTCACGTTGGGGGGAGAAAAAGAGGCAGTTATCTGGGGGATTTCTGCTTACAGATCCGATGTAAAGGGTTACAAGAGACTCTCGTTCTCATCCTAACAATCAAAACAAACCAGGAAAGCCCAAAATAATCATCAATTTTTAAAACCCATCAGAGAAATTGAGGCCACCAATTAACCTAAATGAACTAAACTCAAAATGACAAGCTCTACACAGGAGAGAAGAGACCCAGAGCCATTTTCGCCTCTGGTGAAATGGCAGAAGGAAAAAGAGTTTGTGATTGGTGGAGATAAGGAGAATTCAGCGGAAGTTTCACCAAACTGGTCACAGCTGCCCATGGACTGAGAAGCTGTAGCCACAAAGCTAATCTACACCTACCTATCTAACCTGTCCCAGGAGACATCACACGGGGATACAGGTAGTTCACCGAAGCTGGTGGCAGGGAAGAAGGGCTGAGCAGGAATCCCTGAGGCATTTGGGGCTTTCACAGAGACTAGGGAGCTGCTAAGACCTACAGGGAACAAAAACTCTGGAAGACTTCAGGGGTGCAGAAAGCAGGAGGCAAAAGTCAAAGAGAAATAAAAAAGCTAGCAGTTGGGCAGTAAAGCAAAGAGCGACTTCCCACAAGTCTGAAATCTCCCAGCTTGGTTTTGAAGAATAGGCAGGTCTCCAGAATCTTGTCAGTGCTCAGATCCCAGGCCCTGATGAAGGGAAAGTCCTGTCTCACTCTCAAAACACTTGAAAGTGGTAGTGAAGTGAATCAAAGTAAAGCTACAACTAAGCCCAGATCCTGATCAAGTATAAGTCACACTGACTCAGCCTCTCATATTAGAAAAGAATTGTTTTGGGAGGTTACTATTACTTACTTTGAGGTTTGCCAGGTGTTGCAGGATCTGCCTGCCAATGAAAGAGATCCCAGAGATGCAGGTTCAATCCCTGGGTCAGGAAGATCCCCTGGAGAAAGAAATGGCAACTTGCTCCAGTATTCTTGCCTGGAGAATTACATGGACAGAGGAGCCTGGTGGGTGACAATCCATGGGCTCACAGAGTTGAACACGACTCAGCACGCATGCACACACACTCACTATACCTACTCTGTACTCTTTTTTTTTCCTATAAATATTCAACATGCAATAAGAAATTCAAGATCTATGGGAAAATAAGAAAATGCGTCTCATGGTTAATATAGAAGAGAAACAATAGAAACAGAACCAGAGACAGCTCAGAGGTTGAAATGATCAAACTAGTATTATAGCACAAAATTCCTATGATATAAAACTATCAAAAGTTCCATGGAAAGGAAGGCAACGTGCATGAAGAGATGGTGAATTTCATCAGAGTAATGGAAACCAGAAAAAAAACAACCATATGGAAATGCTAGAAATGAAAGAGACATAATATCACAAATAAATTCATTATGTAAGCTTAGTTGCTGACTCAACAGCAGAGGAAACTGAGCATCTGATAACGTTTGGGCTACTTTCCAACAATTCAACATACATGTAAATAGTGAAAAGAAATAAGAGAAGAAGGACAACATGGCAGAAGAAATCATTGAAACTTTATTGGCTAACACTCACCCAAACTGGTGAAAAATATCAAGTCACAGAACCAAGAAACTCAGCACACCCCAAGTAGAACAAATATAGAGAAAACCACACCTAAATAAATCTAGCCAGACTGTTGAAAAGCAACAGCAAGTGAAACCTGAAAAGCAGCCAGAGGGGAACAGAAGACATAAATTTTAGGCTAAAGATATAAATAACAGGTGACTCTTGAGTAGAATCAATGGCGGCCAGAAGAAAATAGAACCTCTTTAAAATGCTAAAAGAATAACACTGTCAAATTCCATATCCAGTGAAAATATATTTCAAATACACTTCAAAAATGAAATAAAGTCATTATCAGACAGAAAATTTGGGAGAATTCATCTCCAGCAGACCAACACTACAAGAAAAGCTAACATTTGCTTTTCAGAATGAACAGAAAGGAAACCAGAAGGAAACTCATATCTGCAGGAAGAAGTGAAGAGCATCAAAAAGGATAAGTATATGGGTAAATGTCAAAGACCTTTTCAAAGTAATGTTTTCATCTTTGTCTATCTATCTGTGTATGGAGAATATTTTAGACCACTACTGACTGTTTGGGGCTTCCCTGGTGGCTCTGATGGTAAAAGAACCTGCCTGCAGTGAGGGAGACCCAAGTTTGATCCCTGGGTCAGAAAGATCCTCTGGAGAAGGGAACAACTACCCACTCCAGTATTCTTGCCTAAAGAGCCTGGTGGGCTACAGTCCATGAGGTCAGAACAGTTGGACACGACTGACTGACTGTTTAAAGCAAGTAACAGTAGGGACTTCCCTGGCGATTCAGTGGTTAAGACTGTGCCTCTATTGTTGGGGGCACAGGTTCGATCCCTGGTCGGAGAACTAAGAGCCCACATACCACAAGCATGGCCAAAAATCAAACAAACACCAACATTTTGAAGTTTATAGCATATTACAGGTAAAATGTAAAATAACAATAGCATAAGGGTCAAGAGGAAGAATAAAAAGAATTGAATTGTTGTAAGGTTTTTACACAACCATCAAGTTGTATAGAAGCACTTTGTAGTGTATTATTTGAAGGCAGGCTGTGATAACTTAAAGATACAGAGCATAACCTTTAGAGCTGAAATTTCTATCTTCAGCATCTGAGAACTTATCAGACATGCAAACTTTTGAGCTCAATCACAGACCTACTGAATAAGAAACTGTGGGTATGGCCCAGAAACCTGTGTTTTAATAAGACCTCCAGCTGTTTCTAACACAGGTAAAATGTAAGAACCACTACTCAACAATAGCCACTAGAATATACCATAAGGAAGTGTACTTAAACACAGGAGATAAGATGGAATGATTAAAAAAATTCAACATATCCAAAGGAGGCAGGAAAATCAGAATAGAAACAAAGCATAAATGAGATAAGCAGAAAACAAGTACCAAGATGGGGGATTTAAACCCAACCATATTAATAATTATCTCAAATATAAATATATTAAACACTCCAATCAAAAGGCAGATTGTTAAATCAATATAAAAGCAAAATCCAACAACAGGCTATTTACAAACATAGAATTTAAGACATAGGTTGAACTTCCCTGGTGGTGCAGTGGAGAAGAATCTGCCTGCCAATGCAGGGGACATGGGTTCGAACCCTGGTCCAGGAAGATTTCACATGCTGTGGGGAACTAAAGCCCAAACACCACAACTACTGAGCCCCCATGCTGCAACTACTGAAGCCCACGTGCCTGCAACCGGTGCTCCACAACATGAGAAGCCACCACAGTGAGAAGCCTGTGCACAGCAAAAAAGAGTAGCCCCTTTCCCTGCAATGAGAGAAACCCAGCACGCAGCAACAAAGACCCGAAGCAGCCAAAATTAAATGATGTGTTGTGTTTTTTTTTCAAAAGACACAGGTTGAAAGTGTAAGGGGAGAAAGAAGATACATTATGCCAACACTAAATATAAAAAACATGTAAAGCTATATTAATATCAGAAAAAGCATACTTCAGGACAAGGATATTACTGAAGGGACTTCCCTGGTGGTCCAACAGTTAAGAATCCACCTTGGAAAGCAGTGGATGTGAGTTTCATCCTTGACTAAGAACTAAGATCCCACATGCTAGAGAGCAACTAAGCTTGAAAGCTGCAACTACTGAACCCAAGCACCACAATTAGAGAGAAGGCCACGCACCACAATTAAAAAATCTCATATGCTGCAACTAAGACCCAAGGTGGCCATGAATAAATATTTTTAAAAGAGTATTACTGAAGAGAAAGAGGGAAACTTTTAATGAGAGAATAAAATTATCAAGAAGACCTATCAATCCAAAATGTGCAGGCAACTATGAAGAAAGTTCCAAGATGTATAAAGCGGAAGTTGACAGAAATGGACAAGTCTACAATTATAGTTGGAGAGATTTTAACACTTCTATTTTGGACAAAAAAAATCAGCCTAGAGATATCTTTGCAACTTCATGGACTGTAGCCCGCCAGGCTCCTCAGTCCATGGGATTTTCCAGGCAAGAATACTGGAGTGGGTTGCCATTTCCTTTTCCAGGGGATCTTCCCACCCCAGGGATCAAACCTGGGTCTCCTGCATTGCAGGCTGACTCTTTACCATCTGAGCCACCAGGGAAGCCCTTATTTGAACAGCACTATCAACCAACTTGACCCAAAGGACTTGATAAAATATTGCACCCAACAGAACTACAGCATACATATTTTTTCCAAACCCACAGGAAACATTCATCAAGCTAGACTATATGCTCAGCAATGAAAGATAGCTTAATAAATGTCAAAGAATTAAAATCAAATTGAGTATACCTTCTGACTCAAAACTAATAAATTAGAAACCAATATAGAGAGATACCTGGCATTACACACCTATTTGGACAAGCTAAGGTTTAAAACGTTAGTTGCTCAGTTGTGTCTGACTCTGCAACCTCATGGACTGTAGCCCACCAGGCTTTACTGTCCATGGGATTCTCCAGGCAAGGATCCTGGAGTGGGTTGCCATTCCCTTCTCCAGGGGATCTTACCCACCCAGGGATGGAACCCTGGTCTCCTGCATTGCAGGCAGACTCTTTACCATTGGAAGGACTGATTTTGAAGCTGAAACGAAGAGCCAGCTCACAGGAAAAGACCCTGATGGTGGGAAAGACTGAGGGCAGGAGGAGAAGGGGGCAATGGAGGATGAGATGGTTGGATGGCATCATCAACTCAATGGACATTTGAGTTTGAGCAAACTCCGGGAGATAGTGAAGGACCCAGAAGCTTGGCGTGCCGCAGTTCATGGGGTCGCAAAGAGTTGGAGATGACTGGGTGACTGAACAAGTTTAAAAAAACACAATTGTGACTAGACCAAATACTAGTTGGGACACAGAGAAACTAAATCTCTCAAACATTGCAACTGGGAATGTAAAATGGTACAGCTACTCTGGCTAGTAGTTTGTCATTTTCTTAAAAACCAAATGCACATTACTATATGAGGAATTATACCCCTGGGCATTTATCCCAGAGAAGAAAGCTTTTTGTGCCTACCCAAAAGCATGTAGAAAAAGGTTCACAGCAGGTTTATTTCTAATAGCAGAAAGAAATGGAACTCAAATGTCCTTGAATGGATGAATAATTAAATAAATTGTGTCACATCTACAGCATGGAATATCACTCATCAATAACAAGGGAACTTACTAGTGGGACTTTCTTGGTGGTCCAGTACCTAAGACTCTGGGCTCCCAATTCCCGTGTTCCATTCCTGGTCAGGGAACTAGAGTCCACGTGCTATAACAAAAAGATCCCACATGCCACAACTAAGACTTGGCAAAGCCAAAAAAGTAAATGACAAAAAAATATTAAAAAAAAAAAAGAGACAATATTGATACACACAACCTCTTGGATGGATCTCAAGAGGCTTACACTGAGCAGAAAAAAATTCAGCCTCCAACAGTTACATACCACAGGATTCCATTTTTATAACATTCTTAACATGACATTACAAATAGAGAACACTCTAGTGGTTGCCAGACATTAGGAATGGGAGAAGAGAAGGGAACAGGTCTGATAACAAAGAGGCAACAGCTGGGGACTTTGTAGTGATGTGACAGTTTTGCATCTTGATGAGGCGGTTATATACTAATCGACGCGTGTGATAAAATTGCATAGAACTCTATACACACACACAAAAGTAAATGCATGGAAAACGGGTAAAAACTGAAAACTCTCTGTAGTTTGTATGTATGCTAATTTCCTTGTTTGAATATTGTGTTATAGTCTTGTAAGATGTTACCATTGGGGGAAATTGGATGAAGGATACATGCAACTTCTCTATATTATTTTCATAACTTCCTGTGGCTCTCTAATTATTTTAAAAGAAAAAGGGAAAAGTTATCTGGAAAATTTACAAATATTTGGGAATTAAACAATACCCTTCTAAATAACCTGTGAATCAAATAAAAGTCACAAAGACTAATACAACATATTTTGACCTGAATGATCAGGAAAATACAAATATTAAATACTGTGGAATGCTGGGAAAGCAGGGCTTAGAGGAAATTTTCTAGCTTTGGATATTTATAAGAAGAAGACAGGTTTAAGATCAATGATAATATTTTACATCTAAAGAAACTAGAAAAAGTAGAACAAGTTAAATATAAAACAACCAAAAGAAAAGGAATAATAAAAATAAGAGGAAATTGATAAAATATTAGACAGCAGAGTAAATCAATAAATTCAAAATTGGATAATTGCAAAAATTAATATAATTAATAAGTCCCTTGGTAAGATGATCAATAAAAAAAGAAAAACAAACATTTTAAAAAAAGTAAAAAAGATTTGTCACTATAGATTCAGTTCAGTTCAGTTGCTCAGTCGTGTCTGACTCTTTGAGACCCCATGAATTGCAGCACGCCAGGCCTTCCTGTCCATCACCAACTCCCGGAGTTCACTCAAACTCACGTCCATCGAGTCGGTGATGCCATCCAGCCATCTCATCCTCTGTCGTCCCCTTTTCTTCCTGCTCCCAATCCCTCCCAGCATCAGTCTTTTCCAATGAGTCAATTCTTTGCATGAGGTGGCCAAAGTACTGGAGCTTCAGCTTTAGCATCATTCCTTCCAAAGAACACCCAGGGCTGATCTCCTTCAGAATGGACTGGTTGGATCTCCTTGCAGATTACATAAACATTAAAAGGATAACACTATCCGATATACTGACAACTTTAAAGATAATAGACAAATTTCATGAAAAAAAATTACCAAAGCTGATAAAAGAAGAAATAAAAATGTTAAATAGCCTGGAATCTATTAAAATGTATTCATGGTAAAAGCATTCCCCCCACAACAAACCTCTAGGCCCAATGAGCTTCTCCTACTATTTAAGAAAGAAATAGTACCAACCCCACTTAACATCTTTCAGAAGAGATAGGATATTTCCCAAATTGTTTTATGAGACTAGCATTATTTTGATGCTAAAACCTGACAAAGATTACAAAAAAAAAAAGAAAAACTACAGGTTTTTCTAGCTTTGGATATTTATAAGAAGACAGGTTTAAGATCAATGATAATATTTTACATCTAAAGAAACTAGAAAAAGTAGATCAAGTTAAATATAAAATAACCAAAAGAAAAGGAATAATAAAAATAAGAGGAAATTGATAAAATATAAGATAGACAGCAGAGTAAATCAATAAATCCAAAATTGGATAATTGCAAAAAGTAATATAATTAATTGATAAGTTTTTCACCCTTCACAATCATAGACATGAAAATTCTTAATATATATTATTAGCTAATTAAATCTAACAATAAAAATAAGGATAACACATTGATCACGATAGGCTTACCTCAGGAATTCAAGGTTGACTGAACACTAAAATTGTAATTCATGATATTAACAGAATGAAAGACAAAAGCCACATGACTGTTTTGTTGGATGCAGAAAAAGTATCTGACAAATTCCACATCCTTTTATGATAAACTCTGTGAGCAAACTAACAATAGCAGAAAACTTCCTCAACTGGATGAAGGAACTACAGCTCACCAACACATAACATGATGCATATCAACAAAACTCTGAATATTTTACTCCTACAACTGAACACAAAGCAGGGATGTCCTGAAAGGAGACACCATTTGAACTCATTCATTTGAAAACACCATTGAACTTATCCAGGACCAGCAGCTTTATTTAACATTTCTATAAGTGATCTGGAAGATCTGCAAGTGTGTAGATGCCATTGATGTCTTTCTGGTGGGGACAAGCCAAAATGTCAGCACTCTCTCTACTGCAGAGCATGTTTCCAAATTGTTGATCAGGATGTACTGATGGATCAAAAACTCAATTTAGTAAGTAAAGACCAAAATATTCTTTAAAATATACTAGACAAGACTAGAAAATGTTAGAATGAATATATCAAAGAGAAATGATTTTGGAAATTTTTTGTCTGAAATCCATTAGGCTGGCTTTTTCCTAAATGGTTTAAATTTTTCTTTCAGCGAGCAACGGCTGCTCAGAGTAGGGGAAAGAGAATAGTGGCCACAAATATTGGTAGTGATCCCAACCAAGCCTTGACTGCCCTGTGTTTCAATATACTTCTGGGAGTGTGTGTGTTTGTACATGTGGAGTCATGATGTAAAATGTATTTCTTACTGTGAACTGTGGTAGAAAAAAATTGTGAGACTTCATCAACTTGCAAAAAGTGATGATATATGTACGTGTGGATATATGCAGGGGTCTGTCGGTTCTAGTTTCCTGCTAGGAGGGGCCTGCCTAACTATTTCCAACACACAGCATCAGACCACCAAAATGCTGAGCCTCACTAGTAAAGGAAAATCTTCTCCTTACTTGTCCAAAAATATGGTCTCTGCACACTGAGAAGAAACAAAACAGAGGCGAGGGCTACAAACTATCAGGATTACCCAGGGCAGCTGCCCAGTGCTGCCTTGCAACACTTTAGAGGATGCTTTCACACAGACTGCAATGCGAATGGCTCCCCCTGGAGTTGAGCAGCGTACTACCCAAGGAGCCCTACCAGGCAGCCTCAAGTATGGTGATTAAGAGCTCAAGCTTTGGAGTCCAACAAACCTGGGGTTCAATTCCAGATCTAATCTCAGGCTATACAAACTGAGGCAGGTAATTTAACCTCCCTGAGCCTCAATTTCCTCAAGAGGGCACATTATATATTCCTGGGCATTGTTCAGTGCCCAGCACATTGTTGTTCTCATTAAATGTGTTAAATAAACATAAAAATGAGCTAACGACTGCCCAATAAGGTGGTGGTGAGAAGTAAATGAACGAGTACAACGTGTTTACATTCAGTCTAAAAACTAGCACACAGTAAGCACTAAACCAACTATCTACAAAAGATGACAAACTGAAATATTAAGATTCTTCAGGATGAAAAGATGCATGAGGAGAAGGAACTATTTTGTTTATTTCAATAAAAAATAATCATAAGCTTTGAGAGAAGAGAAACATTAAAAGTAATATAACCTGGTACAGTAACACTTTGGTAAGGTGGGGATTATCCTTGATGCTTGAAAGTACATTTGGAACAAACAAAACGTAGGAAACAATCCATTTTGGTATTTCCCATTGTAGGTCAGGTAAGGGCAAAAAGTATAGATAACTTCAAAGCATTCTAGGAGTGATACTGAGCTCTGAGCCATGGAATCAGAACTGTTTGGGTTCACTCCTGGTTGCGGGGGTTGGGGGGGTATGCTGGGGGAGAGTGACCCATGGGGGGACATGTGTTCCATCCTTCCCCAGTACTTATTTCCTGGTGCAACTGTGGCTCAGACGCAGTCATGACAACTCTTCATTCATCCCTATTAAATTCTCACAATGGAGCAGGTCACCCTTGCCTGAAAGCACAAACCCAGAACTGACTCCTGTCCCCTTCCTGCCTGTGGTCCTGCTTGCCCCCCTTCTGGCAGGAAGCCGTATCACCTCCAGAGAGAAGGCTGGTAACGCAAGCCAGCAAAAGTACATTCCAGGACAGAGGGATGCTGAGCCCCCAGGCGAGGTCAGGCTAGTCAGCACTTAGAAAAGGAGGCACTTCTCACACTTGCTAATGAGTTTGACGCTTGTGAAACATAAACAGGAAGTGGGAGCTCTCCAAAGCGACCTGAAGGAAATCCACTCCCAGTTTGGTCAACGTGTGAATCCCAGATCTCTAGGTTGTCAAGGACACTGCCAATTAAGACTGAGCCCACCCCTACCCGCCCCTTCAACTGCACCCGAGGCTGATCTTCACCAGGTTTCAGCACTGACCCCGTTTTGTTGTTGTAGTTTTTTTCAATCCTTCCCACAGCCAGGTCACTCGGCAGCGGGGTGACTGACCCGAGGCGCGGTGGGAAAGGCTCACAGTCATCTCTCAACTCCCCGAACTTACAGGGCAGGGCAGCACAGAGGTCAGTGAAATCCCCAGCCAGGCCTTATTTTAGTCATGAATTTCCACTGGCTCCCTCCTCTGACAGCATCAGCGCTGCTCACAGAGCGGGCTTGGAGTTTCAGCTGTTTTCCCTGCTCCAGGCAGAGTTAGAAGGTCACAGAGGCCGGACTTTTCCGGGGGAGTGGGTGGGGGCCTCGGGCGGCCTCAGAGAGATTGCAGAGATCTGGAGCCGCTTGGAGGAGGCCCTTCTGCCCCAGGCTCCGGGCGATGGGTTAACGTCTCCCCTCTCCTCCTCTGCCTAGACATTGTGGTTCACATTAAATTTTAAAAAATAATTTTTTTAATACCAAAAAAAATTTTTTAAGCCCACACTTTCTATCTTATCTTCTCCCTTCTCTTCGCCAGCAGCACCGATACAATTTTCCCAGTACTGCCTTCCCCTCATTTCCCAGGGTAAGCCCTCCTCAGAGGTTCCTGTGAATTCAAGAGCAGCATCTGTGTTCCATTCACCTACAGTGTATCTGGCAGCGTATCTAAGCACAACGCCGGGCACAGGGTAGGGGGCTCAACCAACACTTGTCGAGTGAATGAACGCTAAGACGTCAGCGTGATGGGCAGTTTTTCCAAGTCTCTCTTTTCCAGCTTGCCCCGGCTGCAGACCGCACACTGCGCCGCAGAAGTCCCCGGCAGGGGGAGATGGACGACCCCGACCCCCAGGAGCTCCTGTGCTCGGGGGTGTCGGTCCCCGGCCAGGGCAGAAGGGCGCTCTGTCAGGAGCTCTGCGGCCCAAGCCCAGGCCAGGTGAAGTGTCACGCCCCGCGCTGCCGCAGGGCAAGCGCCGCTGCCGCGGTTGTGTAACGTTGCAGCCCAAGGGGAGGGGACCCGGGCGCCTCTGCTCCAGTGGGGGCAGAGGAGGGAGGAAACGCAGGGCACCGCGCCCGGTCTCTTTCTGTGCTTGATCAGCCTAAGTGTGGGCCGGGGCGGGGGGTGGGGGCACTGGGGCACCCTGGGGGGTGCGCAAGTGAGTGTCCGCCGGCACGCAGACTGCGCCCCGGGAGCACAGCTCCAAAGGAGCCAGGGACCGCGGCGCACAGCCTAGCGGGTCAGGTGCGCGCAGCGTGCTCCGCGGCGGCCTCGCCTGCCCCTGCACTTGGCTGCCAGCCCGCTTCCCATGGGGTGACATCCGCCCCGCCCTCCTCGGCCCCTCCCCACGGCGGGCGATTCCTGGACTCGGGGCCGAGGGGTGGGGGCAGGGAAGCCGGCGCGGAAAGAAACCCCAGCCTCTGGGGAAGGCAGGGGGGCCGGGCGACTCCCTCTGCTGCGCGCTGGTTCCTCCGAGCGGGCGCGCGGGGGGAGGAGGAGGAAGAGGGTTGGGCTGGAGCGAGCGAGGGGATATTCCTCTCCCGGCTTGAGTCAGACGCGGGCGGATCCGTCCTCCCCCGTTCCCTCCCAGGAGACGGGAACTTACTTCATTTCCCTGGGGCAGGTTCGCCCACGTTACCAACCTCCCCCCACCACCTCCCCGGCTCCCTAGCCCCTTCCAGCTTCCGCGCCCCTCGCCCAACTAGGCAGGACCCAGACTGCCCTGCCAACCCCCTCTTCGGGGAAAGGCAGCCGCAGACACCTGGGGGCCGGGGCTGGGGGGGTGGGGGCTCCCTCGCAGCCGCGGGAGCGTTGTCCAACACGTGAGACTCATGTGATGAAGCCGGGGGAGGGCGGGCAGGTCGCTCCTTCCCTCCCCGGCAGCGGCCAGACGTGCCTGGAGTCACAGGGTAGAACACGTAGCTCCAACCCACCCACTCGCTCCCATTTAACCCAGCCCGCAGCCTCTCCATTACTCCTCGGCTCTCCCCCACCATCCCCCCCCCACTCCGCCCTAACCGCACCCCCCCCTCCCGCCTCCCCGCCCGCCCCACTTCTCATTCACTTGGCTCGCACCGTGCAGACGGCACTGGGAGCACACACCGCCAGTCTGTGCGCAGAGCCGGAGCCAGAGGCCGCGGGTACACCATGCACGCCCCCAACTGAAGCAGCACCTCAAAGCCGCAGCTCTTCGCAGCCCAGCGGATTTCAGAGAGCTCTGACTCAGAGGAAGCCCTGCGGAGAGACCCCCGAAACCTCCTCCACGACAGTCCTCACCCGACGCTCCACCACTGCAGACAGGAGCGCAGAGTGGCCCCGGCTCGCAGCGCAATGGAGCGGATCCCCAGCGCGCAACCGCCCCCCACTTGCCTGCCCAAAGCGCCGGGACTGGAGCCCGGAGACCTACCAGGGTAAGTTGGCACCCCTGGCCCCTTCAAGCCTCAACTCCAGTCCTGCCTTCTGCGCGGCTTTCAACTCCAAGTAGTTCTGGGTGCATCCGGGGGTTCTTGCCAGTCAGGGCTCCTGCAACCCGATGCGCAAGTCATGACCCTTCCTCGTCCCTCTCCCTACAGGATGGATTTTGCCCATATGTACCAAGTGTACAAGTCGAGGCGGGGAATAAAGCGGAGCGAGGACAGCAAGGTAAGGGCACCGCGCCCCTGTGGACCCCATGCCCTCGTACGCGCTGAGTTTCCAATAAAAGTTTTCTCACTTTAACGTTGGAGTGGGGTATGCAAGGTGTGGGCCCTGTGCCTCTACTGAGTAGCTTGGAGAAGAAGGGGCAGATAGGGTTCTGGGTGTGACTCTGCTCCACTGCCGAGACTCTTCTGCCGCGGGGTGGGAAAGGAGAAGCGCTTCTCACCTCCTTCCTCCCGCGCCCACCATCTCTCCGTGCGCTTTGCAGGAGACCTACAAACTGCCGCACCGGCTCATCGAGAAAAAGAGACGTGACCGGATTAACGAGTGCATCGCCCAGCTGAAGGATCTCCTCCCCGAACATCTCAAACTTACAGTAAGTGAGAAGCTGGCCCCTCTCCAAACCAGCTCCTCTGCCCAGAGGGCGGGCGAGGGTCACCCGCCGCCTGCAGGCTCCGCCAGGAACTGCAGACCAGATGGCTGGATCCTAGCTAGTGGCTGGCTCTGTTTGGGGGTACCCTTCTCCAGTCTCAGAATTTTCTGGCAACCTCGTGCAAATGAGATAAGAATCATTTGTACTTGTCCAGCTTGGCACCAACACCAGCCGGCCTTCCTTTGCTAGAGTTTAAGGTGATTCTCGGGGTTCTCCTTTTCTCACATTGAGCAAATCCAGCAACCCACTTTTTTTTTTTACCCCCTTCCCCACATCCCTTTTTAAAATAAGAGGACTTGTTTTGATGTGTCATTTTTTTTTTTACGTCCTGTCCTTTCTTGGCGATTGTCAATAGCTTACTAGATTGGCAGCCTTTGGTTGGGGAAAGAAGAAAAAAATAGTATTTAGGAGAAAATAGTATTTAGGAAGGAACAAAAAAGCGTAGATGAGCTAGAAGTTATGACAGGGTGTCAGGAAAGAAACTAGGGAAAGCCTCTTGGCTGCCAGACACAGTAGAAGTCTCTACTAGGGTTGACACCACTGCAGAGAAATGTTATCTCTGGATTCCCCTGAGTTAAGGTCAGCAACGGCTGCTGGAAAAATTTATCTGTCAAAGCTTCCTCCTGAGCTAGCTGCTGCTTCCAAAATGCCTCCAAAGATGGGGTACACTTGTTTGCTGTCCTCTAATCAAAAATATATGCATATATACATATTTTTTAACATCATCTAAAACTTAAAACTTAATTTAGCCAACCAGGAACAGACTTTTTTATCCCCCTTTAGAGACATTCGCTGGTGGTGGTTTAGTCGCTTAGTGGTGTCCGACTCTTGCGACCCCATGGAGTGTAGCCCAGGCGACTGATGAATCTCATGGCTAATTAGTATCCCAGAGGTGGGACTTCTCTGAGCTCACTGCTGACGGAGGCTCTTTTTATTCCAGACTTTGGGTCACTTGGAAAAAGCAGTGGTTCTTGAACTTACCTTGAAGCATGTGAAAGCATTAACAAACCTAATTGATCAACAACAGCAGAAAATCATTGCCCTGCAGAGCGGTCTGCAAGCTGGTGAGTACCATGTCTGGCTATCATCTCCTTAGAGTTCTAGCACAAATAGAGAGCCTGTAAGTAAGCTCAACATCTGGTATAAGAAACATTCCCGCAACAAATTGCTTATGCATGTTAGTTGGGGGAGATGCTGTTTTATCTTTCCTAAAAGGTCAGACTTTTCATTTGGAATGCTGCTGTGTGCCACCTGGCATGAATACATATTAGTCAAATGGTAAAATATTTCTGTGGCATTTTGGCTTAAGAGTTGCTGGGGTTCTGGGAGTCCCCCCCACTTTGAAAATGCCAAGGCACCTATAATTTGCATCGTGGGTGTTTTACAGTTGTTTTCCTTAGCCCTGTTTCATTGGAGAATAAATCATGGGTATGCCCCAGTGTTTTAATGTTTCTCCACTTCCTTATCCCTCGGTGTGTGGTATGAGCCTGGCAAGATGACAGCAGTAGTTTTTCCTGCATTTCATGTGGTTCCCTGAATAGCCACTAGGTATCTCGGTGAATTACACAATCTAACGAAACCACTGAAGTTTCATCACCCATTTCTACGGACTTCCAGAGAATCACAGTCATCTAACCGTCTGGTCTCACCCATTCCAAATAATACTGTACAAACGAGGGAGAAATTCCTCTACCCACTCCCTCATTCTTCTCTCCTTTCCAAACTAGGACAATGAGGAAGTCGTTCTGCCAGTTGCCTCATTGAAAACAGAAAGATGATCATACCTAAGTTCCTGGGGATCATGGATAGACTATATGAGAAAGACCTAGAAATAGCCTTTAAATATAGCAGCATGACTGCAACTTGTATAAGCCATTGAAAATAAGCGTACTTTAGGTGACATGGTTCCTTCATTCTCATTTTTTGACTGGTCACTGTCCATCTTACTATGGTAAGATGATGTTCTGTAAATTGACTCTGGTTATGAGCACACTAGGATGATTATGGCTGTGTTACTTATAACGAAAACTCAAGAATTCCTTATAAATGCAACAAGAGGGGAAACCGTCTGTCTATTAAATGTGGTCTATGCCTATGATATTACACAGCCATTACAAATCATATTTTATCTCTGAGAGGTAGAATTATGGATGATTTTTAGTTTATTCTTTATACTTTTCAGTGTAATTCAAATTTCCCCTGATCATATTACTTTTGGAGTTAGAAATACAATCAGCAAATGCTGTTAACAAAAAGGAAAGCCCCAGGGTCTTTGGAACCTAGGTATCCATGTGAACCACAGAGCCTTCTGAAATGTCTCTCTTTGCATCTACGTTGATCCAGGTGATCTGTCGGGAAGAAATGTGGAAGCAGGTCAAGAGATGTTCTGCTCAGGTTTCCAGACATGTGCCCGGGAGGTGCTTCAGTACCTGGCCAAGCATGAGAATACTCGGGACCTGAAATCATCACAGCTTGTCACCCACCTCCACCGTGTGGTCTCCGAGCTTCTGCAGGGCGGTACTTCCAGGAAGCCGTCAGACCCAGCCCCCAAAGCAATGGACTTCAAGGAGAAACCCAGCTCCCTGGCCAAAGGCTCCGAAGGCCCAGGCAAAAACTGTGTGCCAGTCATCCAGCGAACTTTCGCCCACTCGAGCGGCGAGCAGAGTGGCAGTGATACGGACACAGACAGCGGCTACGGAGGAGAATCGGAGAAGAGTGAGCTGCGTGTCGAGCAGCCGTACTTCAAAAGCGATCATGGACGCAGATTCACCATGGGAGAAAGGATCAGTGCTATTAAGCAAGAATCCGAAGAACCCCCCATGAAAAAGAGCAGAATGCAGCTCTCTGATGATGAAGGCCCTTTCACTAGCACTGACCTGATCAGCTCCCCGTTCCTGGGCCCACACCCGCACCAGCCTCCCTTCTGCCTGCCCTTCTACCTGATCCCACCGTCAGCAACTGCCTACTTGCCCATGCTGGAGAAGTGCTGGTACCCCACGTCTGTCCCAGTGTTATACCCGGGCCTCAACGCCTCTGCCGCAGCCCTCAGCAGCTTCATGAACCCAGACAAGATCTCGGCCCCCTTGCTTATGCCCCAGAGACTCCCTTCTCCCCTGCCGACCCATCCTGCCATCGACTCTTCTGCCCTGCTCCAAGCTCTGAAGCAGATCCCCCCTTTAAACTTAGAAACCAAAGACTAAACTATTTAGGGGATCCTGCTGCTTCACTTTCCTTCCTCCCTACTTCCAAAAAATGTGTTTGTGAGTGCAGCGAGATTGTTTCAGTGTGTATGCCAAGATCATCTGAGGCAGGGAGAGAAGATTCAGGTGTGTGTGTGTGTGTGTGTGTGTGTGTGTGCGCGCGCGCGTGCCTGACTATGCATTGTGTGTTGGTATGGGACGTTAAAGCTCCTTTGGGCGTAGGGAACTTGTGAAGGATTGCCTGACATCAGGAGACTTAGGGGGGATTGTCTCAGACCTCTGGGC
Organism: Budorcas taxicolor; assembly: GCF_023091745.1. Taxonomy (NCBI): domain Eukaryota; kingdom Metazoa; phylum Chordata; class Mammalia; order Artiodactyla; family Bovidae; genus Budorcas; species Budorcas taxicolor. The sequence continues at coordinate 39,182,029 of NC_068910.1, forward strand.
CTTTCCCCTCCCAGAGAGTAGCCCCTTCTGATATAAAGCAGCTGAATTTCCAAAAGCTGCGAAGTCTTGGTCTGTGAGTCAGTCTCCACTTTGGGAGCCGGGTCTGTGGCTTTTGAGAAAAAGGTACTTTCAAAAGAGGGCTTTCCAGAGTGCAGTTCCCAGCCAGCTCTGATGACCCCACCCTTCTCCCTTCTGTTGTCGCCGTGACTCACTGTATGGGCAGAGGGCAGCCAGACTGAACTTTCTCCAAAGTGGTGAGGTAGCAGACACTGGCATAGCACGGTAGTGGTCTGGGGAGGTTTCCGCAGGTCTGCTCCCCACCCCTGCCTCAGATGAATAAAGAGAATGTAGTTCCCTACTCAGGCTTTCCTAGTGATTTGCTTCCTAAGGAACTGAAAAGGGCCCCCTGGTACAAGTCTAGCTGCCAGGGGAGGAGGGAGGAATCCCCTGGGACTCTGGCACCTGCTTCTAGTCTCACCTGGAAACAAGCCTCGCTGTCCAGGGAACCAAACCAGGGTCTGAGAGATGCAGGCACCTGCTTGCCAAGCACCCTGAAGTGCACAAAAGCATTTCAGCAAGTAAAGCCAGACTCGGTTATCAGCTCTAACCTAAAACTCCTTTTAACCAAGCTTAGCTTCTTAAAAACCTAACCAGCCCTTGGCACAGCAAGACCCTTTCTGCAGGCTAATTCCCCTCGCCCAATAGCACATGGAGTGTCCTTCGTGATAAAAGGATTCTGTCTCCTTGAAAAGATGTTTTATTTTTGGTCCAGAGTACTTTTCTGACTTGTCCAGCTAGCCCTGCACCAGCTTTTCGAAATGCACTATGCTTAATCGCTGATTGTGTTTTAACTTTCTCTTTTCCTGTTTTTATTTTGGTATAAAGTCATTGCCTTTATTTGTAAAACTGTTATAAATATATATTATATAAATATATTAAAAAGGAAAATGTTTCAGATGTTTATTTGTATAATTACTTGATCTACAAAAGTGAGAAAAAATGAATGTATTCCTGTTTTTGAAGAGAAGAATAATTTTTTTTTTCTCCAGGGAGAGGTACAGTGTTTATATTTTGGAGCCTTCCTGAAGGTGTGAAATTGTAAATATTTTTATCTATGAGTCAATGTTAAGTAGTTGTTTTAAAATACTTAATAAAATAATCCTTTTCCTGTGGAAGAGAAAAATGGTCTCCTGCATGTTTAAAATAACTCTTAAGGGTGTGATATGGCTATCTCTTGCTCTCCCCTCTTGACTGAAGGCAGCAACTAGTTAACCTTGGTGTAATTTCAGCTTTTCCTGTAACTCAGACAGAATAAGCTTAGTCGATTTAGTAGGTAAATATTTGTTTCATTGTTTTCTTAAACTAACCTCTGCCAGATGTTCACAATCACCCTACACCTCTTTCCAAAGTTCAGCACAAAGCCTGTGTTTCCCCCAGTCTGCTTTTGTCGTGGTCCTTGGAACTTGACAGAAAATAAACTTCTGAAATCATGGGCCTCAATGTCTGGGGAGCCTGCTGGAGGGTAGGCAGGCGCTTTGAAAGAAGATTTAATGGATTATTATGCAATAATAATTACTGCTGGGGATAGCACCTCTGCCAAGGAGGTCTCACTTTTTCAAGTTTAGCAAGGTCTAATGGATTTGCCATATCCTGTCCTATTGCTGCTGAAGGCAACATTCCATGATTATTCTCTACATCCTTCCTGGACTTCCTCTCACTGGGTGTGTTTGTGTGTGAATGAATATTGGTGTTCCTTAGTCAAGTGCTCTTATGAAAAAGAAAAAAAGAAAAAATTCCATGGGAAAAGAAGTGGGAAATGACCAGGTTGATGAGTGTTTCTGCCTGCTGCTTTCTCCCTCTCAGAGGTGTCCTGATGTTTCCTGATGGCCAGTGCCCAGCTCACCACACTTCAGATCCCCAAGCATCTTCTAGAACCCTCTGGCTGTCTGGAGCCCATGCAGGGAACCTGCCCCCAGGGAGTTCTCAACCAGGCAGAGACGCCACCTGCCCTTGGTGTCTGTTTGCTTCAAATGTCACCTTCCCTGTCTGCTGATGAGCCAGCAGGGGAGAGTGAGCATTGCCTGGCTTGAGATGTCCCCAGGCAGCATGTGTCTTGGGAGGAGTCAGGAGATGAGCTGGTGGTCTGATCAATGAACTGGCATTCTGGCATCTCCCCCACCTCACTTCTGTCTTTGATTCACTAAAAAAGGACTCTGAGCCCTGTCTGACACATTCTATAGCAAGCAAACAACAAATTCTGTACCGGCCTCTTTCTCCCAGCAGCTTAGGGACTGGCCCTCCCATTCTCCTGCTTATTAAGCTCTGAATTGCCGCGTGAGTTGCTAAGCTCTTCTGGCTAGACGTTTGGGGTAAAAACCTAAACAAAAGAAGTTTATCTTGGGAATGGAGCAGGGGCTTGAAATCAAGGCCAGACTCTTTTTGCTTGTCCCCCTCTCCTCCCCAGTTGGTGACTCAAGGGAATAGCTGTGGGGGCAGAGGGAAGTGGTTGCGGCACCCTGAACTAAAAAGGGTTTGAGAGTTCCACACAGCATCAACCCAGAATCCCCGGACTGGAGTCTATCAAACACCCCTCAGAGGGGCAGCCCTCCCTCTGCCTTCTTCTCTGCTTCTAGCTTGCCCTTGACCTTCTTTCTAGGCCGGTGGCAGCAGGTTCCAAGCGGTTCGGAGAGAGATGCGGAAGGAGGGGTTTGCACTCCGTCTCTGGCCCCTTCAGGACAAAGAGGACCTCTGTGAAACAGGGGTGTGCACGCGGGTGAGGGGGTGCAGCTTGGTCTCTGGGGCCGGGGAGCAGACACTGGGGATCTGGCCGCCTTCAGACAGGGCGTGAGCCTCCTCCGGGCTGCCGGGATGGTCTCACCCAGCGCTGACCTGCCTCGCCTGTTGACACAACGTCACGTTTCCGACTGCAGCCCTTTCATGTGCGGCCCGCGGCTAAATGCGGCTGCCGGTTCCTGGAAGCAGACGTGCCTGGCACCGCGTCAGCAGAAACCTGATCCCCGGGGAAGCTTGGCACGGCCGCGGGCTCGCTCGGCCCCCAGAATAGGGCCTGGCAGCGGGCGCTGGGCAGCAACCCCCTCAGGCCCCGCGGGAGGGAATCCGAGCGCTCTCCGCGGGGGGAAGGGAGGGCTGGGTGGGGTACGGAGCTGGATTTAAGCAGGGCGTTGGAACAGGAGCCTAATTATCTAGAAGCTCGAAGCTTCCCACGGGTCATCGCTCATTAATGAAGCCTAACAACCGAGAAGTACCATTCTGGGTGCTATTATACTTTACATTTTAGAGAGAAGTAAAAACGGGATCAGAGAGGGGAGTTAACTTGCCGACAGTCACACAGCTTCCGAGTCACTAAACCATTATTGGAATGGTGACTGTGTTGGTTTGTGGCTCTTCTTAATCAGAGCCAAAGGAAAGGCTTTCAGAGTCTGGTTGTAAACACTAGTAATAATACCAATACTGCTATTACTAACAGCAAACACTTTGTAGCACTTATTATTTCCCACTCTTCAAATCACTCCCTACAGAAAAACTTGATTATCAGGGCAACTCCATGAGGTAGGTTTAATTATTATCTTCCTTATATGGTAGAGAAAAACAGAGAGGCTGAGTAACTTGCATAAAGTCACACAGCTCCAGAGGTGAACTGAAATTTAAAGCTAGGCAATTTGTCTCCAAAGTCTGTGTGCTTAACTACTCAACCCCATTGCTCTTCCCTTTAAATAATAGCAATACCAGCCATAATAATAATAGTAGAAGTAGTGATAACTGTCACAGTTCTTACCAGATTTTGAGTACTGCGCCTATGCCAGGCAATATATTAAGCACTTTATGCGAATTATCTCTACTTCCTATAACAACTGTGAGGGGTAGGTATTAATAAGAGGTGAAAAACTGGAGCTAAGAGAGGAGAAATTTGAGCCTCCTCAGAGGTGACACATTGTGTAAAGGACAGAGCAATGCCCTTTCTCTGGTATAGAACTACTTCTAAACTGAGCTCTGTGACATGGGCTTGGACATGCAATATCCCATTTAATCCTCAGAATAGTCCCAGGGAATAGGTACTAGGATCCTTAGTGCGTGGAGGAGATAACAGGCTCAGGGTGAAGTTATTCACCTGACTTTTTATTTGCATTGTTACAAATGTGCCCACGTACCATCTCTGATACTTCCCTGGTGCTCCAGTGGCTAAGACGCTATTCTCCCAATGCAGGGGGCCTGGGTTGGATCCCTAGTCAGGGAATTAGATCCCATATGCTGCAACCAAAGATCCTGTACACCACAACTAAGACTGCATGCAGCCAAATAAATAAATATATTTTTTTAAAAATAACTAGCCCGACAGGCAAACTGGGGCATGGTGAGACGGGTAGGGTGGATGGGTGGGGGCACTTATCAGTTAACTGTGCTGAGAACTAGAATTTGGGTTTGAGGAAATTCTATGTTAAGTTTTCTGGAGTTGGAGGAGGGGGCATTCGTTTTTTCACATCTCTTTTAAGGTTAGGAGAGGGCCAGATAGAAGGGCCTGGGGCAGTAGCAACCTGCAGACCACTTGGGGTGAGACTGGGAGGAGGGAGGGAGGCCGTGTTCCCAGCTCTCTTGCTGGAAGGACAGCTGTGCCCCCACCCCCTGGCTGATCTCTGTGGCCCGTGGTCAGCTCCCCAGTGTGTGGCTGGCTAAGGAGGGGTAAGCAAGAGGCCACCTGTCTCTGTAGAAGGGGGCCAGCATCTCAGCTTCCCATGCTGCCAGGTTTCTCCTCAGGCCTCGGAGACCCTTGGAGGCGCCATGAGACAGACTGCGCAGAGCTTCCAAGTGGTTTCATGTAAAGACTCTGTGTTAACGGGATCGGTGTGTTCCCCAGAGACCCAGAACTCCCCAAGGGCCATGTGGCATGGAGGGAGGGAAACCTCTGGCCTTCTCACCCCGTCTTTAGCTGGAGCAGCTTCCTTTTTCTCTGTCCTAAATACCGCAAAGGTTTGTTTGAACGAGAATTCCACTGCTAAAAAAAAAAAAAATATCACAAACTGTTTGGAAGGTACCCAACTACAGCCCCTTTCTCGGCATGGCCTTCACTTCACCCACTTCCTGCTCCAGGATCCAGGAGGAGGCTGGGGCCACTCAAAGCCCACCGCCACCAACAGGCCAACACCCCCTGTTTATCCCAGGCCATCTGTTTGGCCCGACTACCACAGCAGAACATGAGCTGGGTGAAGCCTCTCCCATTGGCTATGGCAGCCACCGACACACTGGGCCATCCAGTCTTGTGATGTGCCTGGACTGGGGCCCGGAAGGTTTCTTCCGCTATAGTCGGGGCCCTCCCTTCCCGGAGGAATCTTAGCAAAGACACTGAGGTAGGGCAGCAGGGAATGAGTCACCAGGCTGCTAGGTAGGGGGGGGCGGGGGGGGCGGGGGGGGAGGTGTTGGGGGGGGGACAGATGGCCTCAGGCTGTGGCCAGAGTGTTAGGGACAGCCGGCCTTGGTTAATCCTAGGAGCGCTGCTGTCCCGCCCTACACCCACCTGTAAGAGTGAAAAGGAAGAAACTTGTGTTTATTTATTTGTTTGAAGAGCTAATATGGTTTTCTTGGAAACCCCGTTATAGATAGTAGATGAAGGTTGAGATTATGCAGAGATCTTTGAGGAATTAAGTGAAGTGAAGTCGCTCAGTTGTGTCCAACTCTTTGCGACCCCATGGACTGTAGCCTTCCAGGCTCCTCTGTCCATGGGATTTTCCAGGCAATATACTGGAGTGGATTGCCATTTCCTTAAAAATGAGAGAATACCACTCCCAGGGGAAAAAAAATGTGTGCTTCTCAAAGTTTTTAATAAAATATCTAATATTGGGGTACCTTTTGTTTTTACTAAGGAGAATTTGAAACATCTATGAAAGTAGAAACAAAAAGAAAAATGACCCAATTTTTTAAATGGGCAGAGGACTTGAACAGCCATTTCTCCAAGAAGATGTACAGATGGCCAAGAAGCACATGAAAAGATACTCAACATCATTAGTCATCAGGGAAATGCAAATCAAACCACAATGAGACGCCACTTCACACCCACTAGGATGGCTGCAATAAAGAAAAAACAAAACAGAAAATAACAAGTGTTGTCGAGGATGTGGAGAAATTGGAACCTTCCTACATTGCTAGTGGGAATGTAAAACAGTTCAGCTGCTGTGAAGACAGTTTAGTGATGTCTCAAAAAGTTAAACATAGAACTACCATCTAACTCTGCCATTGCACTCCTAGGAATATACCTCCAAAATACTGAGAACAGGTACTCCAACAAGGACACGAACAAGCACGCTCCTAACAGCACTATTTACAATAGCCAAAAGTGGAAACAGACCAAATGTATGTCAACAGATGAATGGATAAACATAATATGGTATATAAACACAATGGACTGAAAAGAAAAATGCAGTGCACGCTCTACGCTACAGTATGTGTACGTAGAGTAATACATGCAATAACATGCATGAGCCTCCAAAACATTATGCTCAGTAAAAGAAGCCAGACACAGGAAGTCACAAATAGTATGAGTCTTCTGATATGGAGTATAAAGAATAGATAAACCCATAGTGACAGAACACAGATGGATGGTTGCCAGGGCTTGAAGGAGGAGGAAATGGAGGAAAATTGCTTAATAGGTACAGGGTTTTAATTTGAAGTGATGGAAATGTTTTGGAATTAGAGGTGGTGGTGGTACAACGCTATAAATGTACTAAAAGCCACTGAATTGTTCACTTTAAAGTGCTTGATTTTATGTGAATTTCACCTCCGTAAATTATTCAAGTAGACAGAAGGGCATCATGAATCCTCTATCAGCTTTCCAGCTTTAACAGTCATCAATTCATATCTAATCACTTTCATCTGTAATTTATACACCATTCTGTTTCTGCTATTTATATATTACTCTGAAGCGAATTTGGACATTATACAATTTCATTTGTAAATATTTCACTCTCTCTCAAAAATAAGTATTCTATAAAAAATTAATAGCATTATCACACCTAAAAAAATTGAACACCGGAAGAATGTTTAAAGGTTAATTTTCTGAATAGAAGCACAGCATCGTTTCAGAATCTAAAAGCACAAAAAGTGATCAGTGAAAAAAATTACTTTGTCTTAATTCATACTCTTTAATCCTGATCCCTTTGGTCCAGGCAAAATCTCCTGTAAGCAGGCAGGTAGGTACTGTTAGAACTTTTCTTAGAGCTTATCTGTGTTTATATGTGCAACTACAAATGAGGGTTACCATTTGCCTCCCTTTTTCATATAAAAATAGCATGCTACTTATATAATTCTGCACATATTTTTTATTGAAGTAGGGTTGATTTATAATATTCTATTAGTTTCATGTGTAAGCACAATGATTCAGTATTTTTGCAGATTATACTCCATATTAAGTTATTACAAGGTAATAACTGTAATTCCCTGTGCTATTCAATATATCCTTGTTGCTTATCTATTTTATACATAGTAGTTTGCATCTGATAATCCTGTACCTGTAATTTGTCCCTCCCTGCACTTATTTTTTGCACTTATTTTTTTTTGGTAATAAAGACAGAGAAGCCTTTATTTTTAATTTTATACTGAAGTATAGCCAATTAACAACGTTGTCATAGTTTCAACTTCACAATGTTTTTAACTTGCTGTATCTTGGGAAGCTAGTCCCATGAATACATAGAAAAGCTTTTAATTCTTTTTACAACTGTATATTATTTCACTGTACAGATATACTGTTATTTGATCAGTTCCTTATTATGGACACTGGGATTATTGCTGACCTTTCACTATTACCGACAGGGGTGCAATTACTAATTATATATGTATATCATTTTGTATGTGTATAACATTATTTATGGGATAACCGCTCCCCCCACCCCAGAAGCTGGATCATACCATGAGTCTCTGTCATTCTGATGGATATTACCATATTGTCCTCCATGGGACTGAGATAGTTCACATTCCTTTAGCATCCCATGAAGGTTGTCCCTCTGGGAGGCAATTTGCAAGTGATGCCAGAAGCTTTGGTACATGTACATCTTGAGTCCGCTTCAAAGAGTTATCATAAGGGAGTAATTTGTCCGATTTCCAAAGATTATGCTACAAGGATGGACATCTTCAAGTCATTCATAGTTAAAAAAAAAACACTTGAAAGTCAGAAAAATGGGCTGCAGGATACTGGTTGAGTAATTTATGGTATGTATAAAGTTTGGAATGCCAAAGAGTCATGAAAAAGGACACTGAAAATTGGTATTGTTAAGGGGGAGAAAGTAGGTCACAAAACAGAATGATCCCATTTTTAAAGCATAATGCGTATACTTTTAAATACTCTCTCTCTCTGCCTCCGTTTCCGCACCTGTAAAATGAGGGCAGTAATAATCAGCTCACTGAGCTGCCGTGAGGAATAAATGAGTTAAATTATCTCACGTGCTTAGAACGGTATCTGGTACAGAGGAAGCGCCAAGTCAGGGGCAGTTAAAATAAGTGGTAGAGTAGTAGTAGTATTATCACAATTATATTCTAATTGCTTGAGAGAAAGTTCTGGCAGACAATACAACAAAAGTTTAACCATCTTAGCAAGACCTGGAGTTACTGTTACTCCGAAAATTTTGCTCTTCTCTCTTCTCTTCTCTCTCTCTATTACAATGAGACATGTGTTTCTGTAATATATGTTATATCATGAAGTACAAAAGAAGGGACAAGAATGGAATTCTGATGTAGACTTGGAAATCTGTACTCAGCAGAGCCCCAGGAGGTGATGTGGAAAGAAAAGGCAGGAGGCTTTTTTGATCTGGTAGATCAGCCTCAGGCAGGGCCGGTCCTGCCCACTAGGAAGAAAATGACTCTTTGGAACAGGCAATTGGAGGGAAGGTGAAGGCTCTCCCTGCCTATATGCACAAGGTTTACAGGGACCTGAACAATTAGAATGATGATAGAAACATTCAAATACAGCCAGTTACCCATGAGGGTCTTAAGATGAGGGGTCTGACTCACTGATTACTGTGCTCCTAGTCCCCATCCTGAGGCAGGGCAGAAGTTCGATCAGTGTTTCCTGAATGAACAAGGTTCTGCTATGTGACCTTGGGAGAGTTCTTTCACCTCCCTGAGTCTCAGTTTCCTCCATCACCAAATGAGGATATTAATGGTCTTGCAGAAACAGTTATGAGGTTAGAAAGAAAAATCTGTACAGAGTAGGTACAGGAGCTTATTCATACTAAAGTGTAAATGACTGACAGTATTCTTTCCTGAAAAGCAGCTTTGTAGGGCAATAAAGGGAGAAGCCAGAAGAGATCTAGTATGTCAGCCAGACTAGGTGCTGAGTGCTGCTCTAGGCACTCTGCATGCATTTATCTTGTGTACTTTTCACGTGACACATACAGAAATTTAGTCACTTGAGATCAAGTGACTTACCTAAGGTCACACAGCAAGCACGTAGCATAGCCAGGATTTAAGCCAAATATGATTCCAAAAGTCCTTGCCAAGGAGCCCTGAATGTCAACATGGACAAAGGCATGAGTAGGGAAGACAGTCTGGGGATGGGGAGTGGGGATCCTTCACAGTCAGACTTTGCACTCTGCATGGTGCGGAATTACCCCGTCGGCAGACAAACACATTCTCGGCACACTAGGAAAGTGGTCCCAATTACCCTCCCTCTTGCCCCAGACTGGAAAACAATTCCACTTTGATATTTCAAAGGAAAGTATTGAGATAACCTCATGAAGAAAATAAGACCTGATTTGTTTGGTGAACATGTTGTTCTTTTGTTTGCATGTCCTGTGAGGAGGAAGAACCATAATTCGTATGGCTCAGGACATTAGGACTTAATTTCCCCTGGGTGGTAGGGCCCCTGCACACCTTACCCAACTCGTGCTAGGCCAAGCCCCCAAGGAGGGAGGAAAGATAGGGACCCCCACCCTCTACTTCCCTCTGGCTCCCGGGGTTGTACGTGAGTGCTCCCCAGAGCTGTGGCCTCAGCTCCCCTGACCCGTGGCTTCTCACAGACCAGCCTTTCAGACAAGGCACTGACTGTCCAGGCATGTTCCAAGCCACTGACTCGAGTCCCAGCCAGCCCAGGCCTGTTGCAATGAGTCAGCCTTTCACTTGGGGAAAAACATGGTGACTGGCCTGCAAGTCACTTTTTCCGACTTGGCCCTTGTCCTGGGCTGGGTCTGGGGAGGCCTTCCTTTTTCCCTTTGGGATTCTACTGGCTATGAGGTGTTCCCCAGGGGTCCTGGGAACCCTGGGGGCTGGAATTGCTTTGTGGGTGGGTAGGTTGAGTGGTCCAACTGAGACAGATGAAGGTCTCTCGATGTAGCTACCTGGTCTCCCTACCCACACACAGGAGAATAGAGGCTACAAAGGGTAAAGCTGCATTTCCTACACAGGTGAGTGCAGGACGGCTATGGGGGAAGGGTAGACCTGACGATGTCCATGCTGTCACCTTCACAGGCCGAGGTGGGACAGCAAACCCAGGTACCTGGAGCCTGGACCACACTTGGCTCCTCACCAACCAGAGCAGTTTTCTGCAAGATGATGCTCCCTTGGGCCCCCTGAATTTTAAAGTAAACACTGTTACCTTCTGTAAACCCACCACCCCTCAGCTCAATGCCAAGGGTCAGGTTTCAGAGCTGGTCAACTCACCAGCCTTTCTGACTCACCTCCAGCTTCCCCAAGGTTCCTGAGGCCTTCCCTACGAAGCTACACTGAGCGGATTCTCCCTGTGTGACAAGGTGGAAGGGAAAGCCGCGACCATTAGTCAAGGAGTCAGGGGTGTGTGAGGGCAGGGGTTGGGCCCTTGGTGGATGCTGGAGCAAATCCTTTCTCTCCAGAAGGAATACTAATCTTTCTGCCTCTGAGACCCTTGCTTAGAATTGTCTCTTCACTTTTGCAATTAATGAAGATTAATCTGTCCTTCCCAGGTGGCTCAGTGGTAAAAGAACCCATCTGCCAGTGCAGGAGATGCACGTTTGATCCTTGGGTCATGAAGATCCCCCGGAGAAGGAAATGGCAACCCACTCCAGTATTCTTGCCTGAGAAATCCCATGGACAGAGGAGCCTGGTGGGCTATAGTCCATGGGGTTACAAAGAGTCAGACATGACTGAGCACGTATTTCTCACACATGAAGATTAACCTCTCAATCCTTCATTCATTCAGGCCACAGGCATGATACTCTTTGTCAATAGTCCAGGGTTTTGGGCTTTGGGGTTGCAGAGAGAACAGTCACGCTTCTGCCCTTATGAAGGGGAGTCTCTGAAGGGGACACAGGCACTGACCAGATTCTGACACAGCAGATACCAGCTATCCACAACAGATATGAGGGAAGAGCACTCGAGGGCAGACAGCAGGGCTGGGTGTGGTTTGGGATGTTCAGAGAAGGCTCACCTGAGCTGGGATGGATAAGGAGGATGTCTCTTAGGGTGCAGCAGGGGGTGAGAAGTGGTGTTTGGGTGGAATTTGGAGAAGGAAATGGCAATCCACTCCAGTACTCTTGCCTGGAAAATCCCATGGACAGAGGAGCCTGGCGGTCTACAGTCTATGGGGTCGTAAAGAGTCAAACACATGACTGAGCGACGGAGCACATGGGCTTAATTGTGTCCTCCACAAAGAGATCTTGTGACCTTATTTGCAATCAGGGGGTCTTCACAGAAGTAATCAAGTTAACATGAGGTCATGAGGGTGAGCCCTTGTGCCTGGTGTCCTTATAAAAAGGGGACATTTGGACCAGGAGACAGACATGGCAGAGGGAGGATGCCATGTGAGGGTAATGGCAGAGACTGGAGGGATGCAGCCACAGGCCAAGGAATCAGAAATTGCTGGCAAACCACCCAAAGCTGGGGAAGGCCTGGGACAGACAGGACCAACCCTGAGACACCTGGATCTCAGACTTCCAGCCTCCAGAAATTGAGACCATAAATTTCTGTTGTTTCAGTCACCCAGTTTGTGGTCCTTTGTTACAACAGCCATAGGAAAGTAATACTATGTTCCAGGCAGAGGAAATTCCAAGTGCAGAAGCCTTGAAGGTAGGGGTAGGGGCCAGATTTGAGAAAGAAGTGCACCCTGGTCAGAATGCAGAGTCAAAAACTCCTTTATCTCTAATGAGAGGGAAGTGGATCAGTGCGGGTGCCTCCAGCGATGATAGGAATAGCAATAAAAATAATAACCACCTTGAAGATGTATAGAGTGCATAAGATAAGCCTGGGGAGGCAGGAAGTGACTGGGCTACACAGAGGCTTCCTTGTGAGAATGAGGATTGTAGCCTTTAACCCTAAGAGAAATTGCAGGGCAGGTGACCTGGTATCTGGTGTGAGCTGAGTGACCTTGGGCAATTGCTTTCCGTCTCTGTGCCTTAGTTCCATGACCACGTTAACTAGCAGTGTGCTCAAGTTTGCCATCCTGTGTGTGATGGGCAGGGTGAAGGAGAAGAGAAAATGAAAGGAGTATCCAGTGTCCCTTTTTTGTTCTTTGGAGCTTATCATCTACATGGAGAAATGACGAACATTCGAGCCAGGGCACAGGAAAAGTATCAAGTGTGGTAAGAGGGTGGCCTCAGACATTCTCGCAGGCTGAAGTGGACGCTCCCCTCCAGGGCCTTGGTAGCTGCATAGGCCCCCTAGTGGCTGTGTCTGTGCTCTGGAACTCCATCTCCCCCTGCTGCCCTCCACCCCCCGATAGCTGATTGATCCTGGGAATTAACATACGACCCAAGCTAAGCCAACCAGAATCTTTCCCTGAGATTTTTTTTTTTTTGATCTGGGGAAGAAAATTCAGTCTCCTCTCTAAGGAAACAGGATGCTGTTGGTGGCCATGTTTCCTGCCACCGAGAGGGAGCTGGTTTGAGGGAATGGAGCTGACAGGCAAAAAAGGAGATAAGACAATAGAAACAGAGCAAGAGAGTGCATGAGTGAGCCCCTTAGCTGTCCTGAGGCCTTGGCCACACTTAGGCTTTTCCTGTGTGCACACCAGTTACCCCCAGAGTCATCATCTCACATTTCTATTTTTGTGTAGGCTGTTGGAGAGGAGTTTCTGCAGTTTGGAAGTTCTGAGTCTCACTGAGTACTGTGTGGAGTGTTTGTTAAGGAAGTAACAGAGACCCTGCACATGGCCCCAGTGTGTGCTATCCTGTCAGAGACCAAGCAGCTTGCCCTGCCTTCCAAGGAAACTCTCAGTGGGATAGAGAGAGGCCACCCTCACCTTTATCCTATGCAAGGCATTAGGGGCTCCACAATGCCTCCATGAGCCTTGCCTCATTTGTTTTGCTCCGCAAACCCTAAAAGGCAGAAGTGGCCACCTGCCTTCCCTTTTACTGTTGAGGAAACTGAGGCACAAGGGAAGAGAAATAACTTTGTATGTAAGTGGTAGAGCCCTTTGTAAGCCCTCTAGTGCTTAATACAATGCACACGAGACAAAAGTAACCCTGGGCAGTTCAAGCTCTCATCAGGGAAGGAATAATTGTCCTCCTTTGATGAATTTATCAGTAAACATTTTCCTGCAGATAAAGAAGGGAAATGACCAAAGGTTGGTGTGGCGTATAAAGTGTGAGTTCAGGAAGGCAAGTGGTATCTTTTATCTCCATGAGCTTAGTAATAGTTCTACACATAGCATTGTGAGATGTTTAATATATGTTTGCTGAAAAAAGAATGATATATTATTTACTGAGCATGTACTGTATGCTAGGCACTGTTCTGAATGCTTATGGGTAGTCATTCAGCTAACCATCACCAAGCCTGATGAGGTTGGCATTATTGTGCCCATTTTCTAGATGAGAAGGCTGAGGTAAAGAGAAAAAGTGGGTCACTTACTGAACTCGCACAGGTGGTGGTTGTCAGAGTGACCTCCAGCTACCTGGCTGCCATGCGCACTCTTAACCACTGGGATATCCTGCCTATTCCTGAATGAATGAATGGAAGCACACAAGCTACTTTCAGACACACACATACACATGTGTTTAAGGAGAGCTTGCAGTGGAACAGAGCAGATAGGGAGGAGAGCCACGCAGTAGTGAAGCTGGGAGAAACTTAAACTCCAGAAAAGTCTCCAAATAAGTGGACTGTGAAGGAACCTTAAACATGGGTAGGGTTAGGGTTAGGGAACTGCCATATGACCCAGAAACCCCACTGCTGGGCATATACACTGAGGAAACCAGAAACGAAAGAGAAACGTGCACCCCAAAGTTCATTGCAGCACTGCTTACAATAGCCAGGACATGGAAGCAACCTAGATGTCCATTGGCAGATGAATGGATAAGAAAGTTGTGGTACATATACACAATGGAATATTACTCAGCCATTAAAAAGAATGCATTTGAATCAGTTCTAATGAGGTGGATGAAACTGGAGCCTATTATATAGAGTGAAGTAAGTCAGAAAGAAAAACACCAATACAGTATATTAACACATATATATGGAATCTAGAAAGATGGTAACGATGACCCTATATGCGAGACAGCAAGAGAGACACAGATGTAAAGAACAGACTATTGGACTCTGTGGCAGAAGGCAAGGGTGGGATGATTTGAGAGATAGTATGGAAACATGTATATTATCATATGTGATATAGATTGCCAGTCCAGGTTCGATGTATGAGGCAGGGTGCTCAGGGCTGGTGCACTGGGATGACCCAGAGGGATGGGATAGGGAGGGAGGGTCAGGATGGGGAACACATGAACACCCATGGCTGATTCATGTGAATGTATGGCAAAACCCAACACAATATTGTAAAGTAATTAGCCTCCAATTAAAATTTTAAAATAAATATTAAAAAGTAAATAAATAAAATTTTTTTAATTAAAAATTAAAAAAAAAAACATGGGTAGGACTTGAATGTCAAAAGAAAGATATGGACACTTAGGTCTGGAATCTCCTTATTTTCCAATCCACGTAATAATTGCCTTAATGAGTTGAGAGCTTTCTCTGTGCCCTGCACCCTACCTACTTCATCTTCTGTATCTTCCCAGCCCCTTCATGTCAGAAGCCTCCCTCATCACCCTTCTGTACTGCTCCCTCACCCTTGCAGTTCAAAGAAAGATCAGTCTTATTGGTCATTCTTTTCAAAACCAAAGTTGATGATGACCACTTGTTGCTAAAGCAACAACTGACCTACACTTGCGGCATCTACAGGCCCGAAGAGTTAAGGCCAGAAAGACTCTGTGTGGGTCAAGACCCAAATGTGGACTAGATCCACTGATGAGGGTGAAAGGGCCTCAGTGACGATGGCAGAGCCCAGGGTGCACTTTATCTGCAGCTGCCTTTTCTGGAGAACTAGATTTCACTCCCTATCTCTGCTGGAGATCTCGCAAGCACCCACGGCACCCTGGTGCAGAATGGCCTGCTGTGCGCTCTGAGGCCCCATCAACCATGAGACAAGAAAAGACACAGCCTAACTTCAAAGGGCTGCAGATGACTAGGGCGGCCCAGCAGAGCCCAGTGACCCTGCAGTGGATCCAGCTGCATCAGGATCCAGCCGGCCCAAGACAGCCGGTGACAGGGAGTTGCCCTGAAGGCTTCAGGAGTCCTGGCAGTGTCCATGGAGATTTGATAGGAATTTATTTTCCACGCAGCCTCACCTTTCAGGAGAACAACTTCGAGGTTCTTTTGGGGGATTCCCAGGACTAAACAAGGGCTTCCCTTGTAGTTCAGTTGGTAAAGAATCTGCCTGCAGTACAGGAGACCCGGGTTCGATTCCTGGTTTGGGAAGATCCCCTGGAGAAGGAAATGGCAACCTACTCCAGTATTCTTGCTGGGAAAATCCCATGGACAGAGGAGCCTGTCAGGGTACAGTTCATGGGATCACAAGAGTCGGACACAACTTAGTGACTAAACCACCAGGATAAAAGTCCTTTGGAGAAAGATGGCCTTAAAAAACTGCACCCCCAAAAATAGACTCATAGATACAGAGAACAAACAAGTGGTTGCCTGAAGGGAGGGGTGGGGGTAGGGGAAATAGGTGAAGGGGATTACAGAGCTACAAACCTCCAGTTACACAATAAGTAAGTCATGTGCAGTCCTTATAGGTGGAATCTAAAAAGAAACAATACAAGTGAACTTGTCTACAAAACATAAACAGACTCACAGACTTAGAAAATGAACTTATGATTGCCAGAGGGGAAGGATGGAAGGAAGGGATAGTTGGGAAGTTTGGGATGGACATGTACACACTGCTATATTTAAAATGGATAACCAACAAGGACCTACTATATAGCACAGGGAACTCTGCTGAATGTTACAAAGCAGTCTGGGTGGGAGGGGAGTTTTGGGGGAGAGTGGACACGTGTATATGTATGGCCAAGTCCCTAGGCTGTCCACCTGAAATGGTTACAACCTTGTTAACTGGTTATATTCCAATATAAAATAAAGTTTAAAATAAATCATAGAGATTTAATATGCAACATCAGAAATATGGTCAATGATGTTGTAATAAGTTTGCATGAGGACAGATAGTTACTAGACTCATCACGATCATTTCAGAAAGCATGTGAATGTCAAATCTTTATATAAAACACATGAAACTAACAAATGATTATATGTCAATAATATTTCGATTTTGAAGAATTTTAAAGTATTTTTTTTTAATGCACCGTCCCTCTTAGGTTTCCCTGGTGGCTCAGACAGTAAAGAATCAGACTAAAGAATCTGCCTGCAGTGCTGGAGATCTGGGTTAGACCCCTGGGTTGGAAAGATCTCCTGGAGAAGGGAATGGCAACACTCCAGTATTCTTGCCTGGAGAATCCCCATGGATAGAGGAGCCTGATGGGCTACAGTTCATGGGGTCACAAAGAATCAGACACAATTGAGCAAGTAACACTTCACTTCACACTCTTAGAAACACAAGAACTTTTAAAACTCTGGAGCCTTTTCTTTGTTCCTGGAGCTATTCCAAGAACTTTGTTTGCACAACCTCACTTAATCCTCAGGACATCTGGATGCAGAAACGACGACATCCCTTAGTGTAAGTACTGGGGAAACTGAGGCTCAGTGACATCCTCCAGGTCATAGAAGTGGCAGAGCCAGATGTCCAACTCAGCTCTGGCTTCAAATCCCTTGCTTTTCACCCTGATGCTACACATTCACAGAAAACTAGATGTTTGACTCTCATCTGTTCACCCAGCAAAATATTTCTTAAGCCCCTACTCTCAGACAGGCACTGTTTTAATAGATGCTGGGGACATCATAGTGCATAAGTGAAATAGGAAAAAAAAAAACAACCCTGCTCTCAGGAAGTGTACAATGCATCAAAAAATCAAAACAGCATCAAAAGGCAGAAATTAGTCTTCATTATCACTGGTAATGCAATTGAGATATTACTGTCTGTTTACTCCGCAGATCCATTCCTCCATGTTGTTACTGGACAAATAGTTGTTGAAAACATACTAGGGGTCATGTGCTGTTCCAGGCACAGGGACCTCAGGGGTAACCCAAACAGATGCGGCCCCTGCCCTCTTGGAATTGACATTCTGTTCCACTGTTCTTTCTAAGCTGTAGCTACTGCTCAAGAACATGAGCGGTGCTGACTTGAGCCCCAGGGAAGCTGAGGCTGAAGTTGTGAGAACCAACCAAATCAGCACAAGTTTAAGGGATCACAGATGTCCTCTGCCCTCTCCTCCACAACACACAGTGACCCCTGACCCACAGGGTGTTAAGAGGAGCTTGAGGGCAGAAGTCAATAGCTCTGAGTCTTAACTAGCTGTGTGACTGAGCTAGTCATTTCAGCTTTCCCAGCTCCACCTTCCTCACTGTAAAGTGAAAACAGAAGCTCCTGACTTGCTGGCAGATTTGTAAGATGTGATGAATTCAAATGAAATAATGACTCTATGAGCACTTCTGGATTTATCTTCTAAGTCCTATATTCTACTTCAGTCTTTCAGTTCTTCACTTCCCGTAACCATAATGCTTCAGAAAGGATCCTATAAACTCATTCACATGAAGGTATAAATAACAAATGAACTTTTAAAGTCTTGCTCCTCCCAGGCCTATAGGTTTTCTTGTAAAGAAAAACTGATTCTGGCCAAAAGGGAGTAAGAGGTGCCAGATTTCCTCTCCCACCTGAAATAAAAAGCACCCTAACTGTGTCCTTAGGTAAAACCTGATAATATTCATGAGATTGAAAAAATTCCAGTGCCCAAGGAGGAAAAATTCCTGATGTCTGCCATACAATCCAAAGAAGTCCCAGCTAGAAATATCTTGGACTAGAATGTAAGCTCCCTTAGGGCAGGGGTTTTTGTCTGCTTTATTCTCTGCTGTATCCCCAGTTCTTACAAGAGTACCTGACACATAGTAGGTACTCAGTAAGTACTTGTTGAGTAATGAATGAATGACTGTGCCTGTCACACGTCAGTGAGGAAGAGTGGCAAGTCTGCACAGAGTCTCAGAAACCACCCCATGCTCAAGGCCTGCCAGATGGATCAATTCCTCAAATCTTGGTTGGGGGTGAGACCCTCTAAACAGTGACAGTCTTGAGGGGAGGGAACCCCTAGGACGAGCCCTATTTTCACGTAGGAAGGAAAAGGAAAGCTTGTACTCAGCGATAACCATCACTGTGAACCACTGCTCCCCACAGCATCCCCTCCCTTCAGCCCGGCCTGTTTACTGGAAGGCGCGACCCTATTTTCTACATCCTGGACATGGAGAGCTTTCATCACTGGCTGAAGGCAAGACCGCGAAGGCTGGATGTCAGGGTCCTGGTGAGAAGCCACGTGGGAGCTGCATGAATGGAGGTGGGCAGCAGTCGATGTTTCCCCATGGGTAAAAGCAATCTGCTCACTCATTTGTTAATCCTCTCATTTCGTACAAAGTGATGTGGGTCAGGCCTCCACACTTGCATGGGGTCTCTGAAGATGAAAACGAAAATGGTGGTGATTAAAATAATTATAACAAGCCACCGTTTCCTGAGTGATGACTTCAAAAAGCAGTGTGCTAGAGCGGCTCAGAGGACGGCTCTCAGCCAGTCTGTTTGGGCTCCTTGTCTTGGCTCTGCACCTTACCAGCGGTGTGACTAAGCCAGTTACCTAACCTCTCTGATCTCCATTTTCTTGACCCTAAAACAAGCTGCTGTAATGCATTAACACACCTAAAGCACTTAGAACCATATGGCTATTTCTGGGGTTGGTGTCCTGTTAAACACTTTCCAGCTTTAGGCTGAAAAGGAGATGGTACCGTGGTTAAGAGCTCTGATTTGGATCTTGGGCATCCCTTTATTCACTGTGTGACATTGAGCAAATAATCTACCCTCTTTGAACCAAGTAATACAAAGTAAATTCCATGGAGGTGAGGAATTCTGCTTTGGTCACTCTTCTCTCTCTAGGACCATATGCCATGCCTGGCTCCATAAATCTATCTTGAATGTATGAATGAATATATAATAATCAAGACCAGTTGCATCATTTGCAGAGCCCCAAGCAAAATGAAAATGCAGGGCCCCATGCTGAAAAAGTATCAGGAATTTCCAGACAGCAATGACTGAGTATAAAACCAAGTGTGGGGCCCTTGGAAGCGCGTGGTGGCTCTGCATGACTTCATGGGCCACATGCTCTCAAAGCTGGCCTGATAACCATCACTGCTCCATATCGTTCACATGACAGTAAGGTCAACTCCTGCACAGAAAGCCCTGAGTGCACCCTTGGCCCAGAGCAGGCCGAGTTCATTAACAGCATCCCATCAGGTTTAATGTTCACTCACAGCCTGAGGCGAGCAGACAGGTTTTGGCCCATTTCATAGGTCAGGGAAAAGGGGCCCAGAGAGCAATTAAATGACTTGTTCTCCATCCTACTGGTCTGACGGTGGGGTCTGAGCTCAAGTGGGGCTAGTGCTGACTCCAAGGTAAGGGAACTGTGAGTGGAGGAAAGGAGTGGGCCCAGAAGTCTGGGGGTAGCTGGCAAGGCAGAGTCCTGGGCTAAAATGGGGCTCCTTCCTCAGGGCTGATTGTCTGATCCCCCAGGTTCACTGGGGAACCCACAGGCCGACAGGCTGTGGAGCTGGAAAATGAGCTCTGCCTATTCTACGACACACCCTGAGCATAGACGGGTCCCGGCCAGCCTCTCTTCCCGCCAAGTCTAGCTCAGAATCAAGGCTGAGGCGAAGAGGGCAGAGCCCAGGCTGAATTTACAGATTTAAATCCTGCCTTTTCCACTGAGACCCTCATGCCTCCATTTCTTCCCTGGGGTCTAGAAACCTGCTGTGACCCAGGCCTGCCTGCTTTCCCAGTGCACCCCCTCCCACGCTCCTCACTGCTCACCTCTCCCCGTCCTCGGAGCTCTGGTCAACTCACCAGGCCTTTCCCACCCCAGGGCCTTTGGTCTGGCTCCTTCTCACCCATTCAACCCCAGCTCAAACATCATCGTGAAGAAAAGCATCCCCTCAGCATCTTTTCTAAAACACCCCTTCCTTGGCTTTCTAACGATTAGGACTCAGCGCTTTCACAGTGGGGCCCTGTGTCCCATCCCTGATGAGGGGACTAATATACTGCAAGCCATGTGGCACAGCCAGAAAACACCACTGTATCCCCCGACTTTGCATCTCCTTGCCTGTGTGCTCCCAACCCCAACCTGCAGGCACTGTCCTTGCTGACGCACTTATGTGCTCACAGCGGGACTCCTCCACAAGAAGGTCTACCTGTAAATGGGAGGCAGGGACTGCGCTCTAAGCTCCCTCTGCCCCATCCAGGACAGTGGCCGCTACACAGCGGGGACCCAGTAAATAACTGTTGAGTAAGTGGATGAACAAATAACTCAGCGACTCTGGGAAAGTGACTCGTGGTCTCGAGCCTCAGTTTTCCCATCTGTAAAATGAGACTAATACCTGTTTCTTCAGGTGGATGTGTTAGAATAAAGCTGCCATTTGTGGGAAGGGATAGATTGGGAGTTTGGGATGGATGTATACACACTGCTATGTTTAAAATAGATAACCAAGAAGGATCTACTGTATAGTGCAGGGAACTCTACTCAATTTTCTGTAATAACCTAAGCGGGAAAAGAATTTGAAAAGGAACAGATACAGGTATATGTATAGCTGAATCACTTTGCTGTACACCTGAAACTAACATATTGTTAACCAACTATATTCCAACACAGTTCATCAGCTATGTGTGTGTGCTTAGTCGCTCAGTCATGTCTGACTCTTTGCAACCCCATGGGCTATAGCCTGCCAGGCTCCTTTGTCTGTGTGGATTCTCCAGGCAAGAATACTGGAGAGAGTTGCCAGCTATACTCCAATATGAAATAAAAATTGTAAAAACAAAAAATAAAGTTGCGATCAATTGAGGGCTTACTGTGTGCTGGGTCCTCTACTGCATACAGAATTTGCCATCTACAAAAGACTTGATTAATGACAACTCTTACTTGCATTCTTACCATTGCTACTACTACGCAACCACAGAAGCTGCAGTCCCTGAATTGAGGGGCTGGACTCTGAATCCTGAGATGTTCCCCAAGAGGCTCCATGAAGACACAATGCAGGGAAACAGACCTGGGGCTGGAAGCAAAGGCCACTTCAGAAAAGAAAACTGGCCGGAAACTGTCTGAGGGGTTCCTTCTTTTCGGATTCCGCTGCTCTCTCCTGACCATCCCTTGCCACTCCACCCCGACACTGCCCCACCCTCCCAAACACCCACCAAGAAGAAACCTCATACCCTGGGAGCCTGGCTGTCAGTTTCCTGCTGCTACGATCATGGGCCGCTAGGCGGGCTCTGAGGGATTTTCCAGCTCAGAGCAATGCTTAGTGGGACCTGAAGCGATGTGACATAAGAGGCGCTGTGATGCAGACCCAGAGGCAGGGAAAACCCAAGCCGGCACCAACTGGGAACTGGAGTGGGGCCCTCAGAGGGCACCTGGGCCGCAAGCCCCAGGGAGAGGAACCAGGCCTTCTCTCTGACCTTGCCTGGTGGCCATTCACAGTGGCTTGGTGACAGTGAACACTGTCCTGGCCATCGGCCCGGAACAAGAAAGTCAACTTCGTGTCTGAAAAGTCTATGGCCAGTAGGTTCTCACTAGTTATCTGTTTTGTGTTTAGTAGTGTATATATGTCAGTCCCAGTCACCCAATTCCTACCACCACCGCCCCCCCATAAATGATTCACTTTGCTGTGCACAACATCATAAAGCAACTATATACTACAATAGAACATTTCAGCTCGGTCCTCTGTGATGACCTAGAGGGGTGGGATGTGGGGGGTGGGAGGGAGGCTGTAGAGGGAGGAGATTTATGTATGCTGCTGCTAAGTCCCTTCAGTCGTGTCCGACTCTGTGCGACCCCATAGACGGCAGCCCACCAGGCTCCTTTGTCCCTGGGATTCTCTAGGGAAGAATACTGGATATATGTATACTTACGGCTGATTCACATTGCCGTACAGCAGAAACTAACACAACATTAAAGCAATTATTCTTCAATTTAGAAAAAATTCAAAGAAAAAAACTTTAAAAGAAAGTCTATGGCCAGGCTGGATCCAAATGAATTCCAGTTTAGAGACCTGCTTAAGTCCTTGAAGAAGTTCCGTTTCCTCCGCCTGCTCTTCCCTTTCACACAGTCACCTACGACTCTGTTGTCCTGAGCTAACCCTGGGCCGCCTCACTGATACCCATCGCAGTCAGATACCATCCCTAGAGAGTGATCACTCCCTTGGTCTCTCTCTTCTAATCTCCACTTCTGATATCTATCTTTTTCTTCCAAACCTGTTAAGGGACCTGGTTCCTAGTTCTGCTCTGGCTCTGACTTAACTCAGTGACATTTGAACAATTTCCAGCCCTTCTCTGGGGGATCAGGGGCCCATCTGTAACACGAGGCCCCAAGGGGTCCCTTTCAACTCTGACATTCTAAGATTCAAGGTTTAGAGATTCAACCGTAGACTCCTTATCAGAAGGCATGCCACCACCCCCTGTTCCCACCTGCCCCCAAGACTTGATAGATTCATACACAGCACAACGAGCCTGTCAAGGATTTAGAAATATCCCTGTTCACCTTCCCTAGCCATGTGACCCTGGCCTGGTCTCTGTCAAATGGACAGAGGATAAGATGTTTAGAGGACTAAAAAGGTCAAGTGCCTAACAGTGCCTCCTAACACCCAGCAGGTGTGTGTGAACAGGAAGCCACTATGAATTTAGAAGAAGAGAACAAGATGACAGAAAGTCTAAAGGAAGAAAAAAAAGAAGGCCAAAGAAGAATTCATTTAGCAAACATTTGGAGCATCTCCTACGTGCACTGGGGTTACAAACATGAATTCTGAGCTCAAGAACTCAGAATTCCAGGTGCTTGAAGAGGACGAGGCAGATTTGTCAGCAAATGTTCTACCATCTTCTGATTTCTCTGTTCTCAGAGTCCATCCATGGCCATTGTATACATGTGTACAAGTGGTTCACTGCACAAGGGTTCTGACTCAGAGTTAGTGGGCACCGAAATTCAGACCAGGTTCCATTCTGTAAGCATGTATCTATAGACCTGTGTCTTTCTTGTGGGGGTGGGGGGTGGGAGTGGATATTTTCTCCTAATTCTCACAAATGTAACACATGAGCTGGCCCAGGCCTGCAGCTTTTGCATTTCCCCTGCTCTGATCTACTCAGCGCCCCACAGTAACCAGAGTGATCATTTTAGGTTCAAAAGGACGACATCACCTCCCCTGCTCAGAGACACATTCTTATGAGTTCTTCATCATCCTTGACTTACCCTTCATAATCTACCACCATCTCCTTCCCCCTCATACTCACATACTCCACAGACAGAACACTGTCCCTCCATTTCCTTCAACAAGTCATGCCTGCCTGGCCTTTGAACACACTGTTCCCTCTGTCTGGAATAATTCCCTTTCCCTGTTTGGACCTCAAATACCTCCAATCTCTAGATCTCAGTTTAGACATGATTCTCTCCAAACAGCCTTCTTTGAATCCTGAGTGCTCCCAGGTTCATCAAATCATGTTCTTTCTCATCTGCCCTCAAAGCCCCAAAGCTTCTCCACAACACTTGTCAGAATTGCAATTAAATGATTAGTAGTATTAACAGCAGATGACTGCCTTTCCCCCCCTGAGAAACTAGAAGCTCTTGGAGCATGGGTACCATGGGTGTTATAGGCAGCACATGCCCATCATGCTATCTGTTTGCTCTATGCTGTAACCCCAGTACATACAGTTGGTGTTCAATAAATCACTATTGAATAAATAAGTGACATTTGCTCAATATAATGAAGGCCAATGGAGAGCTGGTGCCACTTGTCTGAGAAAGGAACAGTTACAAACAGAAAAGGGTGTCAACAGAGAAGGTCTCCTTGTTTCAGGGGGAATCTAGTAGGAAAGTGGAGCTCCCAGGGCACACTGGACAAAGGTGGGAGCGCTGGGCCCCCAGGGACATGCAGAGAGGGGCTACTTCCAAACATGTGGCCATCAAGTGAACGTCAGAGGTCTCATCTTTTCCAATTTTCTGGGTGGCCCCGGACACAGGCAGCCACTGTGCCTTTGCTGGTAACATTTATAAAAGATTCCTCAAATCTCCTGACTGGCTGAACGTGAACCATATTCAGTGCCAGATTTCATCATAAAACCGCAGTGTGGCTGCGGGAACCCCGACGTGCCATCTTCACTTGGCTGCCCATTTGGGGGCAGACTGTTCTCTTGGATGCAAAGAGGGACCTTGTGGTCCAGGGAGAGCAGACCCAGGAGGCTGTAATGAATGCCTTCTCCAAGTGACCTTAAAATGCTTTCAGCTGTGGGGCAGGCAACGTGCCCCCGTGCCTCTGAGCACACAGCCTGTCCCAGGCCAGTTCATTTATCCTGAATTCACTACTTTGCAAGCATTAAATTTAAACTAGATTTTTACCTGATCACGGACATTTTCAAACACGTTCACAATGGGAGAGAAAGTCTAGAGAACCTCAACTCAGCTTCTAGAATGATCAGTTCATGGACAATTTTATTTATAGCCCTCCCCAAACTGGATTAGTTTAAATCAAATTCTAGATGACACAGCAAATTATCTGTAAATGCTTCCATTGGCTACTCCCTTTCAAAACGCCAAGCAATCCATATTCATTACAGGGGAAAAATGTTTTTAATTAAAAAAGAAAGAAAATGACACTTAATCCATTTACTCGGGTGTTGATTTAAATGGAGCAGCTCTATCCAGAGGAGTCATTTAGAGTGGGTTGGGATCTCTGCTTTTGAATGACCCTGGACAAGGTGACTCTCTAAGCCCCAGCTTTCCATGGGTGTAGTAAGGGTATAAGAACTGTTTGCCTCGTCGAGGGCTGTTGCATGGGGGGAGAGGTGGTTACTGTTGAGTGCAGCCTGGCCCATGGAAGGTACTTATTACAGGCTGGGACAGTAATCCCTGACGGAGGATCCTGCCTGGTCTAAGACGTGCTATGAGCTTGGCATTGGAGCACTGCAGAAAGCACAGCTGCTTCACCCACGAAATCAGAGCAGAATTGCTCAGGAAGGGAGGCAGCCTCGTGTGGGAGGGAATACTTCTGCTTGCTTGTGGGGGTGTGGAGTCTCAGATCCCTGGGCCATCTTAAATTGCTTCCAGAGGCTGACCTCAGGGCTGGGTTGTTGGCTAATCCACACCACTTGGTCAGGTGACTTTTCTCCTTAGAATTCCACACCCTTTGCTCAGGAGGGATGGAAGGACAGAAAGGAAGATAAGGCCTAAACACCTCTGCCTTTTACGAATGGGAAACCAGGTCCGGCTGTGAGCCACTGGGACCCAAAAGATAGTAATGGCAGTGCTAGGACCTGAGGCCAGGTTTAAACCTTAGTTTTCTTGTCTGTAAAATGGGTAAAGTGAAAGCATAGGCATGCCAACTCTCAGAGGCTGAAGGTCTACCAGGCGGAAGGTCAAGCCCTGGGTGCTGGTCAGAAAGTCAGAAAGCTGCTAAGTTGTTTATTGCGTTGGGATGAGGGCAATTTCTAAGAATCGGGGCCATGAGTTTTCTCCCAAGAGAGTTTTGAAAGCGGAGCTTGCAGGGACCCTCTCTTTAAAGACAGGAGGTCACAGCTGAGGTATCTGGCCAGATGCAAACAACTTCCCTCTCTGTTCTTGTGAATGCTGATAAAAGGGCTTCCTTCCGCATTCTTGGGACCAGCACTTCACCCCTCGCTGACGGCCAGCTCAGCCACCAGACCCCTCTTGTCACACAATCCTCCCACTGCCTCCACCCTCTCACCGACCTGGACCTGACCTTGCCCCAGACTGTCCTTCTGACAGGATTCGGGGCCACTGGCCAGTCCTCACCTCAGCTGGTTCCTTCTCCTCTTTCTTACCCTGGTGGGTTCGTGTTTCACTTCTCCCCCGGGGCAGCGGGTGGAGGCAGGGGTGGCCATACTTCACCTTATTTCTGGCAACTGTGGTGGGCCTCGGGAGCAGGGGGGTATCTAGTTAGGGTTCTGCCGACAGGCGCGCCTCCCCACCTGGCCGGCTCTGGTTTCCTCTTTTGCACCCTGGGGAGAGTCCTGTCTGCTTCAAGGGGTTGAGGGATGGAAACTAGTGATCACAGTTTACATACATTGAGGGTTTCCTCTGTGCCAGGGTCAGCCTGGGATGGGTCTCCTTGAAACCTCATGATATCACTCTATTTTACACACAGAAAAACAGGCTCAGAGAGGCCAAGTAACTTGCCCAGAACCACACAGGAAGTAAGGGGTGGAGGCAGGATTTGAACCCAGGTATGGCGCCTCCAGAACAAGCACCCTTAACCACATAACCACACCGTCTTCCTAAAAAGTAACATCTGTACGACGCACCTGGAACTACCCGCCACAGAAGCTGCAGACTTTCCGAACATGAAAGCATCTCCTCCGTGTGCACTTCTCCCCATATTTGAGTGACAGCTACAGACTGGATGCCCCCCACCTCCACCCCCAGACAGCTATCCTATTTCATGGCAGGAGGGCGATGGTGTCCGGAGTTTATACTTCTACTGGCTTTCTCCCATTGTACTGATGGAAGGGCAGCTCAGACAGGTTAAGGGACTTGGGCAGGGTCACACAGTCAGTCGGGGCAGCAGGGAGATCTGAAGGCACAGCTGATTCATTCCATTATGGAGCATCTACTGGATCCCAGACTTCGTGTCAAGTGCTGCAGATGCAGTGGGGTCCACAACAGGACTCCCGCCCTCTCAGGGCTTACAACTGAAGGGAGCTGGGTAATAAACTGTTAGGTGACAGTCCTTTCCAGCTAGGTTGATCACCCTACAAGGCTTTCTCCCCTTGCACTGTTGACCTTGAAATTGCAAACACTTAGCAGATGCTCAGATCAAATGGAGCCAGCAGAACCACAGGGGTCTGGAGCTAGACTCCATGGCCACAGGTCATCTGGAGGGAATCTGAATGGCCTGTCAGGCTCCTGCTGCCCCGTTGCTCCTGATAACACCCAGCAGCTGCTGCCAGGCCTGTAGGCGAGAGGCCCCCCCGCTGGGGCTGCCCGGGCCCTGGGTGGGGCCCTGACTCACCGCCACCAGCCAACTCTGTCTGAACACTTCCCCTCCAGTGGCCGAACACCCACTTGGAAACCAAGGTGAAAAGAGGGTGGGGCCCAGGCTGGGATTTGAGCCTGGCATCTGCAATTCTCTCCAGGTCGCCCCCTCCTACTCTCCTCAATAAAGGCACAATCCTTTGAGCACAGCCAACCAGGTGGCTGCCTAAGCCTGACGCTGCTGAAGTCTCACTGGGAATTTTGAAAAATCTGTCACCCCTTGGCTTCTTGGTCCCTTTCTCAGCACATCCTCCTGGGGCTGCCAAGGCCCCTGTTCAGTTTCCCTTCTCCTCTCCCTCCCCTTCTGCTGTGCTTTTCCCACAGTTCACCCACTTTGCTTGAGAGGAACCTCACTCTCTCCCATCCTCTTAAGAAACAGTTGCCCTCTTCCTTGCCTTCAAAACAATATTCCCAGACTGCCTTCTCCATTCAAAAGACACTCATTTCATGTGGGGTGATCATCACCCAATTAGAGGCATGACTTATTGTGACCAGTGTGCTCCAGTTACCATCCTCTGGCCAAACACAAAGATGTACCATTAACCTTCCCTATTGTCCATCTCCTGTAGTGGAAGGGTGAGCCCAGCCCAGCTTCCCTATCACAGGCATGTCCACTGAAAACCATCAAATGGTCCAGCCGGTTGTCTGTACCACAACAGAGGCTGCAGCTGGGGTGTGAAGGGGGCGGCCCAACCGCTGGATTCTGATCTCACGGTGGGTGCCTTTGTACCTCTGTCCACAATGAGAGAGTCTAGCAAGACTGAGAGAAAGACAGAGACAGTTCAAAAGCAAGCCATGGAGATACACAAAGATGGAGAACCAGCAAGAGGTAGTGTGACAGGCAGTGAGGGGTGGGTGGGAGTCAGAAGGGAGAGAGAGAGAGAAGGAAACACTAGTCAGAGAAAGAAGAACAAGAGAAGAGGAGGGAGAGACTTGGGAGAGGAAGGAGAAGACAAAGGGAGGGGAAAGGAAAGGAAAAGAACCACCGATTTTTTTTAATAAGCATTCCCAATGCAGGGGGCCCAGGTTTGACCCCTGGTCGGGGATCCCACATGAGACCACTAAAGATGCCGCCTGCCACAGCCAAGACCAAAGATCTGCAACTGAGATCTGTCACAGCCAAACAAATCCATCAAGATAATTAAAAAGAAAAGAAAAGAACCACAGATTTTCGGAGCTGGGACGACTCTTAAGAGGAGACTGTTGATTTAGCCAACACGTAGGCTTAGGCTTCTAGACTCAGACTGCCTGGGTTCCCCTTCCCACCTGTGTGGGGGAGACAGGCTACTAATACATCCTGCCTCAGCGTCCCCACCTCAGATGGTTCTTAGGAGGCCTGCGTGAGTGAACATGTGAAACAACCCCTCCAGAAATGCTAGTTGTGTGTACTGTCACTTATTGGGCATTTCTATGGCAGGAAATGTGTGATGTGAGAGGCGAAGGTGCCAGGACCCCTCCCTTACAGTGAAGGGGTGTGTGCCGCTTATTGCCCCTGGGCTGTCTACCTCATTTGTGGTTAAAAATAGCACCCCCGTTCACTCCCCAAAGTTTCCTAATTTAGATGATAGGCCTGTATCGCCACCTTATTTCTGGGGCAGAGAGTGTGAGCTGATCAGGGTGGGTCAGGCCTGCAGGTGCCTGCCTGAAAATGGCATTCCTGCAGGTGGAGGCAATGCCGGTGACTGTGTCAGCAGCGCTTCTGACTGTCCAAAGGCAATCCAGGTTTTTCTGAGAAAATCGTTTTTATTTTTTAAAGGAGCTTTCTTAGATGCTTCTCCTAGATGTAATTTTTTAGAGAATCATCCCTCTTTTCAGAGTTTAGCATCGTGTGACAATGTTTCCAGAGTCCCCTCTACACCAGCTCATGCACACCTGTGTTTTAGAGCAGCAGGTGATCTGTTTCCAACCTTTCAACGCGAGGAAGTGACAGTGTGTGGAGGGGAGCAAGCCAAACAAATAGGAGTTACCACCCAGGTGATAGGGTGGTGGCACTGCTGAGGTCAGGGTGAGTCACAACACCCAGGACGGGCAGCTGCCTCAGCTGACAGGTGGGCAATCAAGGAAGGCTCCCTGAAGAGGGTGACAAATGAGCTGATTCCAGAGACATGAGTGAGAACGGGTTCTAGACGTGATACAAACGGCAGCAGGAACTGTTTTCTTTGTTGCTTTCTAGGTCTGGGGCAGTGTCGTTAACAAGCATTAGCTCATTTAACGGGCACAATGACCTTAGAAATCAGGTGCCAGTGTTATCGTCATTGGCCAAAAGAGGAGAAAGAGGCACAGAGAGGGTGAGAAACTTCTCCAAGGGCACACAGCCTGTGCCATGGGATCCACCAAGCATGCTTTTAAGCTCTACACTAGAACACTCCACAGAAGGGCAGGACGAACGACATGTGCCGAGACCAGAAAACAAGAGATAGCAAGGCGCACTAACAAAGCCAAAGGCAGGTCACCTAGGCCGAAGCTTCGGATGTATTTCCCACCACATGAGGCAAGAAATTGGACTGCAGGTCAAGAGGCAGGAAGGTGACAGCAAAGCCAGGCTATGCTCAGGAGCTGGGGCTTTGTCTTGCAGACTATGGGGAAGCATCAAAAGATCTAAAGACCACACGACTCACACTCCTCTCTCCTCTCTCCCCTCCACCCTCTTAGAGGGGAGAAAACAGAGGCCCAGGACACTGGCCTCCCTTCCCCAGGATCACACAGCCTACCTCTGGGGCCAAGTCTGGACTCCAGGCTTCTACCAGGACTGGGCCCCACCCTAGGGAGTGACAAGTGAGAAAGGGAGAAGGCCCAGAACCAGCTTGCAAGACTTTACATCAAAGATTAAAGAGTTATCTGAACAAGAGAAATTAATCTGTCCCGATTCTGTTCCCTTGCACGCCCTGGGTGGACCCGAGTTGCTTTTTTTTGCCTCGCCCTCCCCACCCGCCAGCCTCTTGCGAAGGGAGACAGCTGGGAGATGACTCTTACTCAAAAATCCTGGGTCTGGGCTTCCACAGCCTCGGCAACTAAGAAAAGGCAACCAATCAGATGGCCTGAGTCAGGCCTTTGAAACCACTGGGTAGTAAATAAAGTCACTGGAAACCAAAGCAGCCTGTGCTGTGAAAGGCCTGTCAGGGTGGGGC
This sequence comes from Budorcas taxicolor, assembly GCF_023091745.1. Lineage (NCBI taxonomy): Eukaryota > Metazoa > Chordata > Mammalia > Artiodactyla > Bovidae > Budorcas > Budorcas taxicolor. The sequence continues at coordinate 39,212,615 of NC_068910.1, forward strand.
GGCAGCCTTGCACAGACAATTCCTACCTCTGCTCCCAGGGTTAGTACCTGCCACCGATCGATTGATGACTATGCACACAGTCAAGTAACAGTGCCAACCAGCCGAGACATTTAGAATGTGCACTTCCTAGGGTGATTTCAGGGCAGAGTGGTCTCACTGCCCTCTGAGGCCCATCCCTGGCTTGTGGGCCTGTGTTCACTTCCATGGATGAATTCAAACCACTTGTTTGGCTCAGGTGCTTAGAGAGACGCTGTGTTATTAATACACTGTATTAATATGAACGAGGATTACAGGATACCATTCGTACCTCATGCCAGGCGCTGGTCCCAGAGACTCGGGCAGGCAACGTCCCTAATTTCATGAGACTCATACACTGGTAGAGGGGAAAAAAGCGATGCATAAGTCATAAAATAAATCATTTCGGAGATACCAGGGAGGACTCGAAACCAGATTTCCCAGTCTTGGCACTATGGACATTTGGGGCTGGACAAGTCTTGGTTGTAAGGGGCTGAACTGTGCACTGCGGGATATTCAGCAACATCCCTGGCCTCTGCTCATCGGATGCTAGCAGCCACCCCTGCCTCCCCATCCCTTCCACCCTCCAGGTATGACAACCAAACCTATCTCCAGACATTGCCAAATATTCCCTGGGGAGGGGGCATTTGCTGAGAAGGCAGGCAAAATCAGCCCTGCCTGGTTGAGAGATCTAGAGAGGAGCTCTTTGGCGAAAATATAACGCAATCCCTGTGCATAATGTAAAATTTTCTAGTACTCATACTAAAAAAGTAAAGAGGTGCAGGTGAAATAAATTTTTAAATAGCTTTCCTTTTACCCAGGATAGCTAGCATTGTGTCATTTTGACATGCAATGAAGAGATCTCTTGTTATTCAAGAGATGTACATCATTTTACTCTACGTCTGCAAAACCGGGTGGCTATTTTATACTCACAGCACATCTCAAGCTGGCCTCTCCATGCCGCTGGAGCTGTGAGTTGAAGCTCACCCTGCTGGGAGCTCCGCGGAAAGACTGCCTGAAACTGAGGCCTCGCTCTTCACGTGGCCCTAAACCTGTGAGCAGGTTAGAAATGAAGCTCTCAGATGCTGGATCAGAATCTGCATCTTAACAAGCTGCCCCAGGTGACGCGTAAGCACATTCAAGGGTGAGAAGCCCAGAGTGAGGAACTCAGGGTGCCCAGGGGCCTGGTCCTGTCAGGGTGACTGAAGCCCGTGAAATGAAACCACTCAGGGAGCGGATTCCTTCCCGGACTCCCAGTTTCCCCATCTACAAAATGGGGGTTGATGAGTACTCTGTTTCTAGGGGTCAGGCTGGTACTTAGTGAGCAGGAGCTTTGCCACGCTTGCCCCCTTTGCTGCCCACGTCACCCCTCTGCTCTTCAGAGCCTCCTTTCTAGGTGAACTAGTGCTGCCAGAATGCTGCCCCTAAACAGAGGCCCTCAATCCTACTGCGGGGCCCGCCTCAGGGCGGAACCCCCAGGGAGTGGCCAGAGGGGCTCGGGCAGGGGGTGAGGCCCTCAAACAGCACACACGGGCGCATGCAGAGTGACTCACATGCTCTCAAACACATTCAGTGAGCCTTCAGGAGGGAGTGTGGGGATTGCAAAGAGGGGGACAAAACCCTCTCAGCTCGGTCACCTATGCAGACTTCCTATCTCTAAGCCCAGAACATTACAGGACCTGGTCATTAAGAAGCTAAAGGTTCAGTGTTTTCCAAGCCCCCTTCCTCAAGAAAGCAGTCTTCCAGATCTCACCCCTGAGTCTGCCCAGGAGGGTGGGGCATTGGGGACAGCCCCACCCCCGGGGACAGCCCCACCCCCGCCCCAGCCTAGGATCAGAATAGAGCCCAGCTCCCCGTTCTGAGTGTCAACTCCTCCTGATTTCTAGTTACGACAAGTCCAAATTAAAGGAGCTTATCGCAAAACCCTGAGGCTGTCTTGCCTGGTGCTCACTTCCTTTCTCTTTCATCAAGCCTCTGAGCAGGCTCCCCAGGCAAGCAGGAGGGGGTGACGGGGAGGTCAGGCAAGGGTCCTGGGGAGAGAAGATGCCCTGCACCTGTGCCACCTTGGCCAGAGGGGAGATTCAGATTAAACAAATCAGTAGGGCTTTCAAGCAGAGATCAGTGAGCATGTGAGCACGCTTGAGGTGGGGGATTGAAAGAATCCCATTTGCCTTGATTTCTGCGTCTTGAGTGAAATTAGAACCTGATCTTGGCCAGGCCCCGGTGCTACACTGGAGTTGACGGGTGTGGGTTCTGCTAGGGGTGGGGACACACGTAGGCTGGTGAGTGCTGCAAAAATGAAGAAGGCCCCAGTGTCTATCCTGCCCCCGCTGGTGATGCAGAAATGTCACCCTGGACCAGGTGAAGACTTTAAAATTAAGACGAAAAATGGATGGAAGGAAGGGAGAGGGTCAAAGAAGGAAGGAAAAATGTGTTTGTGGTGGGGGAAATCCAGGACCCTAATACGGGATCAAAAAAAAGAAAAAGAGAAAGGAAGTAAGGAAAAGATAGAGGCGGTGGGGGACAGCTGCAGAGAACTAGATTCACTGCATATGTAAAATGTTGTTGGCATTTTATTATCCTGACTCCTCTTTTTCTTCCACCTCCTTCTCTTCCTCCATCTCAAGCCCAGAAAGACCATGTGCAATCAGAGTGCCCTTGGCTGTAGTGCCCACGACCAGCTTCGTGACCACAGGTAGACCACGTCTTGCCTCCGGCCCTCAGCTTCCTCATCTGTAAGATGGGGCAATGTTAACTCCTCTGCGGAGTCGCTGAGCTAATAGACCGAATGCTTAGCATGTGTCTCACCTTCAAAACATGGTAGTTATTAGCATGATTACTGCAAAGTGAGTTGCTGGAGACCACACAGCGAGTGGAGAGCCAGTTTCGACTCCAGTCCGCTGAGTCCAGAGCACACACATTTCGCCACCCAGGGCTGACTCACAGGCAAGCCCAGGAAAGCAGCACCTGCACTGCAACCCCTCTCTCCCACAGGCAGGCATTTACACACAGGGAGTGCACACCTATTGTTTTTGCCTGCCCAGCAACCGTTCCCTTTGATTATGGAAACAGCTTCCACCTCTTTCTCAGACTGTAAGGTTCTCAGCCTGTGAAACATTTATGAGGGGAGAGAAGATATACTAGGCAAATATAAGCCCAGAGCTCCTGAGAAGGTTCTTGGGTACCTCACAGGCCCACGACGGCAGAGCTGAGAGAGAGAGAATAACAGATCCCTAACATTACCATCTGGGCTCTGGGATACAGCTGTGCCGGAGTCACCCCCTGAATTTCTCCCCTTCCAGCTGATTTGAACCTAGTTCAACCAAGAGTCTCTGACTGACTAATACGGGGCTTGTCTGATGCTAACACCCATGTGCCTTCAACCATCCTGGATTGACTCAACAGCACACAGACGAAAGAGAAAAAAGGCAAAATAAATAAATCAAAAACTTTCTCTTTCTCACTCTCTTTCACCTTAAATACATACACACCTCTGCTAATGGTTGCTAGATGAGTGTACAAATATGTCCAAGAAAGTCCCTTCTTATTACCACCTCTTAATAACCTAGTTACCTGCCTAAATATTGATTTTTTGTGTTAATACCATAGTTGTCTGCATGAAACCTCTGTCACTGGCAGGAAAATATATCAAGCCCCCATTCTGGGTCCCCCTGTGAGAAAATCAAGGTTGGTGGAAAGTAAGTATTATAAGAATATCTATTTTTCTACTTGTAGTTTGGGATTGTCTTTGCAGTTGAACTCCTCCAAAGTAAGAATCATTCAGCAAATATTTACTGTCCCTTTCCCTGCGCCACTTTCCTAAGTTGTCTTAATCAGGATAATCAAGATAAGTAGAACCATTCCAACATTTCTTAGATAGTTAGCATTCCACCAAACAGAAAACAAGCTCTTTCCTCTCCCTTCCCAAGGATGTACGTCTGCCCTCTTTTACTTATAGAGTGTGACTTGGCAGTCTGGGGTCTTGACCTCGGAGCTGGCTTTGGTTACCGGAGGCTTTATGAGCCCATCTGCTGGGGAGTTGAATCACTGAGTCATAAAGAGGAATGTCTCCCGGTGCACATCACACTGGAGCAGCTCGACTTCCAGCTAAGCTGGCTGGTGACCTGGCCGCCCCTGAGGGGAGAAGATGGGAGAAGTGGGAGGTGAGGAGCCTGCCTGACGCAGACGGTCACCCCACAATGACCTCACCTGCCAAACCAGTGACTCACTGCTGCTTCAGCCCCCTCCCGGACAGATCTTGCTCATGTGGAATACCTGAGGGGAATACCGGGCTCCTGTAGTTAGCAAAAACGCATGATTGTGAGCTATTTTTAAAGGTGTGATGTTTTCTTACTTTCAAGCAGTGGCAGCAGTCCCTGTGAAGCTAAGACACGGGTCTGGGTTTAAGCCACTTCTGCTTTAATAAGCACGTGAGAATTCCCTTCTGAAAAGAAAAGGTCACATAAGAATGGGGAGTGCTAAGGCAGTTTCCTCTTTTTAAACATTTTTTTCATTGTGATAAAACATACAAAGTTGACCATTTTTATCATTTTTAAGCATACAGTTCAAGGGCAGTAAGTATATTCACAGTGATGTACCATTATCATCATCATCCATTTCTAGAACTTGTTCACTCTTTCAAACAAAAGCTCTGTACCCATGAAATAGTAACTCCCTTTTTCCTCCTCCACTCAGCCCCTGATAACCTCTATATCTTTGTATCTCTATTAGTTTGTCTACCATACATCATTTAAGTGGAATCACACACAATTTGTCCTTTGTGATTGGTTTATATCACTTAGCATAATGTCCTCAGGGTTCACCCATGATATAGCCTGTCAGACATTCATTCCTATTTAAGATTAAATAAGTCCATTGTATGTATACACTACATTTTATCTATCCATCTATTTGTTAATAGACATTTGGATTGCTTCCACTTTTTATCTTTTTGTGGGTGGTTTACTTTTGCAACCTTAAAGATTACTTGTTTTCTTTAACAGTTAAAAAGTTTTCTCTGCAAAGCCTCTTGCAGTTCACCTGTAACCTGGGACTAAAGTGACTGGTTCTGACTACTTCTCAGGAGTGTGGTAAAGATGAAGTTAGATCCTGGGTACAAAGTGCATTCTAAATTCTAAAATGTCCCACAGAAATATTCTCAGCATGTTTATATTACTTGCTTAGCAATGCTTTTTCCCCACAGGGGAATAAAAGGAACCCTACCCTGGCCTGCTTTCAAATTTAATATATCTTAGATGGAAATGGTCTGAATGAATGAGGTTTCCTTGAGGTGTTTGTGTTTTCTGTCCTCCATTCTCTCCTAAGCAGAGTGTGATTTTACCGAATGCCTACCTTAGATCAGCACACGATTCTGTTAATTAATATTAATCTACCAGATGTACAAGGACAAGTCACTTTGTTCCTTTGTGACTCAGTTTCCTTGTCTGCAAAGTGGGGACCCAAGTAACAGAACTGACTTTAAAGAGTTCTGTCAAATGTGGTAATGATTGTAGAGAGTTCCTGGCATAATGGGTATTCAGCCAGTGTTAGCTGCATTTATTGGAGAAGGAAATGGCAACCCACTCCAGTGTTCTTGCCTGGAGAATCCCAGGGACGGAGGAGCCTGGTGGGCTGCCGTCTATGGGGTCGCACAGGGTCGGACACGCCTGAAGCGACTTAGCAGCAGTAGCAACTGCATTTATATTATGATTATAGAATTCTTATTCATTCTTTAGGTTTATTTTTGTCCTGACCTTCCCAGTTGTTATATATTTACACACAAAAATTAAATGCATGGTCTCAGTGCAGTAAAAATGCAATAATTCCAGAGATTAAAGGTCATAGCCACCATTTTAACTGATGCTTTGAGAGGCTGCTTGGTAATGGTTAAGATCCTTGGTTTAGGATTCAGATCTGATTTGGCTTCCAAGCTGGTCTCCGATTCATTGGATAATCTGAGTTCCCTTTTCTAGAACTGGACAAGACCTACCTCCTATGCTTGTAGGGAAGGTTAAGTGAGTTTACCTCTCTGCGTGGTTGAAAGTGTTAACGGCATGCTGGCTAGTACTATTTGTAGAATCACCCCCTATTCTCTCTGCCTGGCACATTCTAAGTGGCACAAGCTTGCCAAAGCGAATTAAAACAAACATTGCTTCACTCAAAGTGAAGCTGTAGCCAGAGAATCTTTTGAAGAGAATCATAAGAAAATGTTCTCTGGAAAGAAAGGTAAGGAAAAAGAAAAATCTTAGAGGATTCATTCTAAGGTCTGTCTGGTATGTGCTGTTTTAGGGCTCTTCTTTGGGCTTCGATTTTTTTTTTTTTTAGGGTTGTTTCTAAGACCCTTGGCGAGAGTGCTTTGAGATCTTGATAATCGTGTGGAATTCGGAAGGTGGCCCAACAGGGCACCCCCAGGGGAGAATCTGGGACGCGCAGCCCCATGTCTTAGGGCGGGCATTCTCGAGCCAGTGGTTTCCTGAGTGGGTCGAGCTCCGGGTCACTTCTCGAGGTCGGGTTGGCCTTGCCAAGGCTACCAGGATGCCGTCATCTCCATGACAACAGAGTGCGGGCGAGGAGACGCAGCGAGAGAGTGGTGTCATCCTCTGAAACCAAAAGCCCCCGCCCCCACAGAGGCCTGGCCCCTGGCCACAGGCGGTGGAATTCTTCTGGGAAGGCGGCTGACATCGCGGGCGGCCCCTGCCCTGGTCCTGGCAGCGCTGATGCAAGCGCGCCCCGCGCCTGCAGGCAGGCAGCCCCGGGGGAGAGCTGGCGCGGTGCTCCGTCTTGCTCCCTTCCGGCCACCCCGCCCGGTTTTCCCAGCGAGGAGTCAACAGCTCCTGGGTGGTTCCTCATCGACCAGCCCAGTAGGGGGGGTGGGGGTGGGGTGGGGAATGTGTCTTTGCCCAAACCAGCTCTTTCCCTCTGCTCTTCCCAGACATACTTCTAGGGAGAATCCGAGCATCCCAACCTGGCCACGTTTGGAGCAATGTGAAGGGCTCTAGCGGCTCGCAGTCATCCCCCGGGGACAGCCCAGGTTGCCCGATACCTGGTGCCAGCTGGTGCCGAGGAAACCGCCCCGATCACGAGGGAACCTTCTGTCTGGGTGGTGAAGGCAGTGAAGGGCCTCCGGGGTGGAGGTGATCCAGCCAGGGATGGTCTCCATCGCCCTCTGCTGGGCAAATGAGTGAAGTGAAGTCGCTCAGTCGTGTCCGACTCTTTGCGACCCCATGGACTATAGCCTACTATGCTCCTCCGTCCATGGGATTTTCCAGGCAAGAGTACTGGAGTGGGTTGCCATTTCCTTCTCCAGAGGATCTTCCTGACGCAGGGATCGAACCCAGGTCTCCTGCACTGTAGGCAGACGCTTTACCGCCTGAGCCATGCTCTAATGTTCCCGCTGGGACCTCCTAGATGCTTGGAGGGTGGGATGGGGACTGTAACATTAGAGATCACCCTCCTCATACAACAGACCAGGAAACTGAGGCTCAGAGAGGATAAGGGAACTGTCATTACTTTTGCAGCTACTCTAGGACCAGGTCAGGACCAGAATAGAGATAGACCAGCGTAGAGATCTCACTGCACGATTTCTATGCTGTTGAAAGTGAGAAGTCTTCCCATAAGGACTCTTTTTCATTCAGAGCACCCTTTTAAACGCCACCTCACTGGGAGACCTTTCTCCACTGCTAGATCACTTTGCATCTCCAGTTCTAAGTGTGGTCTGCGTGGGACCCTCTGTGTGTGTTGGGGGGTGGGGCGGGGCCGGCGATAGGCAAAGTCAAAACTATGTTAATAGGTGGGGGGTATTTGTCTTTTTCACTATTTCTTTCCCATATATGCGGTGGAGTTTTCCAAAGTCCACATGACATGTGATGTTGCAAAAGACTGAATGTAGAAGCAGATATGAAATCCAGACATCTTCTCTTAAGGCAAATATTTTAAGAGATCAGCAAACATGTGAAACTATGCCACTCATTAATTCATTTGGTTTTAGGAAATATAGCTACTTTAATAAAATACATGTTAATAGGTAATGTCTACTGTTTTAAAATCAATTACAATATTTAAAAATAGTTTTAGTTTTAGTTTCTAATATGGCAAATACTAACAGATATAACCCACATTAAGACTTCCCTGGTGGCTCAGTGGTAGAGAATCCACCTGCAATGCAAGAGACGTGGGCTCCATCCCTGGGTTGAGAAGATCCCCTGGAGGAGGAAATGGCAACCCACTCCAGTATTCTTGCCTGGGAAATCCCATGGACAGTGGAGCCTAGCAGGCTACAGTCCATGGTGTCACAAAGAGTCCAACATGCCATAGTATCTGAGCACACATGCACATAACCCACATAAAACAAAACAAAACAAAAAAACTCAGCACTCTTTAAGAGTGTAGGTGAATCCTGATACCAAAAGATTTGAGAACAACTGATCTTTGTAGTCTATTCCCAGTCACTCTCATATCACTCTCTTCAAGGTCCTTTTCACTAAAGAACCAAGTCCTTTTCGCCTGGTTTTATTGGGTTGGCCAAAATATTCCACCTTATGGAACAACCAAAAAATTTTTTTTGGCCAACCCAATATTTATCAGTGAGTCAACTGGAGATTTTATTCAAATGCAGATTGGGATTCCATAGGTCTAGGCTGGGGTCCAGAATATGCATTTCTAACAAGCTCCCACATGTGTGATGCTAGCTGATGCTACTGGCCCAGGGACCACACTTTGAGCCACACTTCACTAGGGTTTGCTCTGTTCTTTCAGATGGTGCTTGTTGGGGACTCCTTAAGTGAAAACAGATCAGGTGGCTGGTCCCTGCGCAGTGAGGGAGAAAGTTTACACAGTGAGGACCACCCGCTGTTTGCTCGGTGGTGGTGCTCAGGGCCCTTGCAAGAAATTGAGGGTCATCTAATTTGCAAAGTGGGGGAGGCAGAAAGAGTTTAAGAGGAACTTAACTGCCTTTGAAAGTATGCATTGAACTTCAAACAATAAACTAAAGAGCAATTCAACTAATGAGCATTAAATCAGATGACACTAGGAGCTACATTGCTGAAAGTTAGGCTTCTTCAGTTCCAGTTCTGGAATCAGCTAGAATCACCTCCAAATCTTTAAGCACATGGTAGGTAGTCGAATAATGGGAATTTCAGTTGTCATGAGAAAAGACCTTTACTGTGAGATGGGGAAAGATTCTAAATATGCCATATAACATTTTTGCATTGGGGTGGAAAATATGTTGAAAACCAAACTGCATGTAACTGCTTCTGCTATCTAATTTGGGGTGGTTGTATAATTTACATCAGTGGAAAATGAATCTCTAAAACTGGGTCTTTCCACTTAGAGAAGGGAAGAAAGAAGACTGACGTAAAACCTCTGCCAGTTGGGTTACATGGCCAGAGCAGGGATTACAACCTCAAATCCTCCCAGAGGGCAGACAAGTCACGTAAACTTGGGAGCCTGGTGGATTCTGGCGCAGAGTAACAGTCTGAGCTGGCTACCGGGCAGCCATGTCTCTACTTGGGCTTCTTGCTGCTGTGTTTGACCCAGGAGCCTTTGTTGCCCTATCTTCCCCATTTTTTTTTTTTCTGAGAGAACCCAGAAACCAGAGTTTTAGTGAAATTTATTTTTTATTTGAATTTAAGGAAGAAAATAAAATTAAGCACACCACTGAACCCATTTTTGTGCTGAGCAAACACAGCAAATCTTCCCAGCTCTGAGATAAATGAGGCGAGAGACAGGTTAGGGGGGTCTTTATCTGAGCACTGGTCTCTAGGTCCTATTGAGCAGGGTGGAGGTGGTGGAGGGTCAAGTACTTTGCTTAATCAAATGATATTTCAGTATTTTTGTGGGAAAGGATCAGCTCAGAGGGAGGGGCATCTTGGGAAATAGAGGAGCAGAAAGTGTGAGGGAGAGAAAAAGGGTGCAGTTGTGTGTGTGGGCGTGTGCACATGCAGGGGTGAGGGGAGAGGGGAGGATCATACCTCTGTTAGGTGCAGGAGATTTGACTGGGAGTGCCAGGGATGGGAACTTGAGAGGAGGCTGGGTTCCACCTGGCAGGAGCCTTCAGTCACTTTCATGTCCAAGGGCAGGCAAGACCCTAGCAAGTACCCTTTGTAGGGTGCTGAACCGTTTCAGGTTTGACCCCTGATGCCACTGTTCACCTTCTCTGCAATTTGGGTGAGATCATTTAGCTTCTCTGGACCTCAGCTTCCTTTTAAAATGGGTAATAATAATATCTGTTTCACTTCCCGCATGGTTCCTGCAAAGAGCCGCTAAGGTACTTATTATATGAGCGATGCTTGGCAAGAAGAGGAGAACCAGATAAATGTGCGGTTTTGGCTGATAGTTGATATTCAACCAATCTGAATGACAATGCCAGTCCAATAATAATAATAAAGCTGATAATAATAGTGACACACCTGCTGTGTGCTGGTTCCATACTGAGCACACCCCATGCTTTATCTGATTGACACTTCATAACAATGACCCAATACCATCACCTCCATTATAGGGAGAAGAAAACGGAGGTTCAGAGAGATAACATAACCTGCCCTAGGTTACTTAGCTGGCAACTGGTAGATCCAGGTCAGAATGGCTGTAAATATTATATCCTTAACCGCTTATGTGACATGCTATTTAAATAATCACTCTTAACGTTATTGTTGCCTGTATATTGGAAAATATTAACTATGTGTGGAGTTTTTTCCTTAATAAAGTATTAGTATAGAAGTAGTGCTTGTTCAGTAGCTTTTAAAATATCATTTTGGTCCTTCATTCAAACTCATATCTAGTGAATACCTACCACATGCCAGACTTGGGACTCCAGATTAGGACTACCATCAGCTGTAGAAGACATAGGGCCTCTTGCCTTCATGAAATTTACAAGGTAAGAGTAGAGAAAACGTATTAAACAATTACAATACCGGGTGCCAACGGGAAACCCCTTGGTTTGAGGAAGGAGGGGACATCTTAGCCAAAAGAATCAAGAGGAGTCAGACCAGAAGAGAAGGTGAAGGGCGAGACAGCTTTCCTCTAGGTGGAGGAAACACAGCAAGTGAGAAAGCCAAGGGGTGAGAGACGGCATGAGGCCAGGGAGGAAACGAGAGTAGTGACACTCTGTGCCCAACCGGGAGGATAAAGGGTGGGTGGTGAGAAATGATGCTGGGCAGAAGGTCATGGATCAGATCACACAGGACCTTGTGAGTCACGTTGTCATGCATATATCTGTTTGCTAAAGTGTTAGTTGCTCAATCATGTCTGACTCTTTGCGACCCCACAGACTGTAGCCTGCCAGGCTCCTCTGTCCATGGATTCTCAAAGCAAGAATACTGAAGTGGGTAGCCATTCCCTTTTCCAGAGGATCTTCCTGACAAAGTAATCGAGCCCAGCTCTCCCGCAGGAGAGCAATTTACTGTCTGAGCCACGAGGGAATCATGTATCTGATTACGTATATATGTGTGTATGTGTTTAAAATGTTTTCCTTAGAAACCAGACCAGAATCATGCCCAATCCTGCTTTTAGGCTTTATTAAGATATAACTGATGCACAATAGACTACACACATTTAAAGTATATAGCTTGATGAGTTTTTCACATTCATATACACCTAGAAAACCATCACCAGAATCAAGAGACTGAATTCTATCATCCTCCTGGGTCCTCATGCCCTTATAATCCCTCCCTCCTGCCACTCACGACCGCTGACCTGCTTTCTGTTACTGTCAGTTTGTATTTTCTAGAATTTAATCAATTCCAGGTATCACATCAATGAAATCATACAGCATATATACTTTTATCTGATTTAGTTTACTCACATTATTATCACGAGATTCATCCACATAACTTGGCTTGGTTCCTTTTCATTGCTAAATCGTATCCTATACTGTTTTCAGATCTGCCTTTATCACTTAATATATTAGGACAGCTGGCTCTAGGTCAGATTGCCAGAGTTCAAATATCATCCGTGCCATTTACAAATAAACCTCAGTATGTTACCCCTCAGACCCCAGTGACCACATCTGTAAAACTGAGATCACTGTAGTGGCTGCTTGGTAGGCATGCTGTGGGTGTTGAAGGAGATGTTCTGTGTGCCTGTGTCTAGCAATTGCTCTATGAAAGTCGTCAGGGATGTTATCACTGCTAAGTTCACAGCTGGTACAGTTTAAGAAAGCATCAGGTGCAGCTGTGGAACACCGACACTGAAGCTAAAGCAGGAAACAGAGGCCAAGTGCCCTTTGTGGTGACACCACACGCTCCAGGGCGGACCAAGCCCATTCCTGCACCTCTTTGCTCCCTGGACCCTCTCCCTTGAGCCCACAGTGACCCAAAATGGGAAAGAGCTTAAAGGGACTCGATGGGCAAGAGAAAAGGGAAGCTGGGTTAACTGTCATCAATTTGGTCACACAGACAGTTATGCTTCATCATCCCAGCCCCAGAGACCCACGTCCTCCTTGGTGGCTTGCTCTAAATAACAGATTAAATCATCTCCAACTCACAATGAGCGTGTTATACTTAAAAAGAGGTTTCTCTAAGGCTTGCCTCCAAATAAGTGTCTGCCATGTGTCCTGACCACAGTGATATAAAGTCTGCAAAAAATTATCTACATCAGGACTTGCCTGGTGGTCCAGTGGTTAAGACTCGACCCTTCCACACAGGGGGTGCAGGTTCCACCCCTGATCAGGAAACAGATCCCACCTGTTGCATGGCCAAAGGAAAAAAAAAAATAACTACACTGATGTATTCCTTCCAGTGCTACATCATATCATCTTCCAGAACTTGCTGGTCAGTAGCAAAGAGGGCTATGTATCCTACTAGAAATATACCTAAAAGGCCCAGCTTTAGAGTCAAGTTGAGATCTGAGTTCAAATCCCAGTCCTACCAAATATTAGCTCTTGAGTTTGAGCCAGTTATTTTAATTCCTCTGGTCTTCATCTTTTAAATGGGGGTACAAATTATCCCTAAATTCATGTGTGGGTTGTAAGGGCCAAAGGGGAAAGAAGAAGGGGTGTGTATAGGCCCAAGCACAGTGCCCTGACCTGGGGAAAAATGGTACCAATGGGAAGTAATGGGGCTGTCAGAAACCTCTGTGTGTTTGTTTTTCTTTCCTTTTCTTCTTCTCATTTTTTTTTTAAGAATAAAATAAATACCTTCTTTAACTGTAAGCCTTCTGTCTTTCTGTCCCAGCTTCAATCACACCTTGTACAGAAGTCTGCCTACTTTAAGCATCTCATCAGCTGGACATGAGGTCCTACGAGGAAGAAACTGAGGATGCTTTAGAAGGGAAGTTAAGTGGGACAGGAAAACTGTCTTCAGGAAGGGCTGCCCATCAGAAAGGTGTATTTATTTAGCTCTGTTTCACGCCTGGGGACTCGGACTCGTGGGTGGGTGTGGGTGTTACCATGAGGCTGATGAGGAACTATGTTGGTATCAGAAGAGTCTGCAAAAGGAAGTGGACTGCCTCGTGTCTCCATCAGCTGCCTGTTGTAAATGTGTCTGAGGCTCGATGATCAAGTATCAGAGATGTGATAAAGGTGATTTCTGATGTAGGAAGCTGGACCAGACACTGACCTTGAGATGGATGCAGGGGAGGTAGATAGAATCAGGAGGGGGTGGGCAGGGTGGAGGGTCTCCCACACTTTCACAGCAACAAGGGCACTTCCTCTTTTGTCTGTGTTATATGTTTGGGTTTCTGAAGATGTGAAAAGAATGCTTTGGCTTCTTCAAAGTTTCTTATTGTTGGCTTTTTTTAAGCCACTGTCTTGGATGACCTTTGAGGCCTCTTTGAACTTCAGGGCTCTAAGATGTTGATTCAGAACTGCCTGTAACACTGACAGCTATATAATTTGTCAGAACTCTTGGGTGCAAGTGTCAAAACTCCTCTCAACTTGGCTAAAGCGAGTTGGGGAATGAGTGACTAGAGAAATTTGTTGCAGGGCAGTGGAGGTATTTCGCAGAATTGTAAAAAATAAAGGCAACTGTGGACAACCATGGCCTCAGGGACTGGGACCTGCTACTCTTTGCTGCCCAAATGCTGGCAAGTTCATCTGACTCTCAGGTCTCATTGCTTCCTGAGTGCCAGCCTCCTCCGTGAGCATGGCTGGCAGTAGCGTGAGCCATGGGAGAGAGAGAAAACGCCTTGCTCACAGCATCTTTGTATTGATCTCAGGCAAGGATTATGAATCGTCCCTTAAAATCAATAGCCCACCCCTTGACGGGGATGGAGAGCTAGGATTGGCCAGGCCTGGGTCACCTGGCCCTTTCTATAGCCAGGGCAAGGACCAGCCTTACCAGACTGAAAGTACAGAAAGCAGTGGCTCCTTCCAATCTTGGAAAACCTTAAGAAAATGTGTACCCAAAAAAAAAACAAAAAACAAACCCACAAAAACCATGTAGGGAAAACTTCAGCAAAACTCTTTGGCAACCCCTTGGAGATGGGAATTCCAATGAAAAGAGTTCCTATTTACTGGGTATTGGTTTTAGGTCATAGGTCATACACAATGCATTGCAGGCAATATAATGCATTACATACATTATCTTTTAAATCTGTGACAACCTTGATCTGAGATGGACTTTTTAATGTATTAGTTCTTGCCATTTACTTATTTTTAATAGAAGGATAACTGCTTTACAATATTGTGTTGGTTTCTGCCATACATCAACATGAATCAGCCATAGGTTCCCTTCCTCTTGAATCTCCCTCCCACCTCCCACTCCTTCCCACCTCTCTAGGTTGTTACAGAGCCCCAGTTTGAGTTCCCTGAGTCATACAGCAAATTTCCATTGGTTATCTATTTTACATATGGTAGTGTTTATGCTTCCATGCCGCTCTCTCCATTCGTCTTGAGGTAGACTTTTATTATCGTTTTGCTGATGAAAAACTGATGTCCAGAGATGTTTATCAGCTTTCCCAAGAGAAAGTAAGAAGTAAGAAGCTAGAAGTAAGACCTGGGGACTGGCTCAGGCCATCCCGTGGGCCTGCATTTTGAGCTCTCTTTCACCTCAAATGATGCAGAAGATGAGGAATTGGGTAACTGGGTTTGGACACACATGGAACAGGATTCCTTAAACACAAATGCTGAGAGCAGGGCTCACGTGCTGAGACTGACGAAGAAGAAACAGACAAAGAAAAAAAAGACAAGCGACCTGAAATTGAGGCCCAACTCTGACTCTGCTACTGATTAGCTGGAGCTGGAAGAATCTTTTCAAAAGGCAGTTCCAACTGTGTCATTCTGCTGCTTAAAATGCTTCCCTGTTCTCCAGAGAACACCCGAATCTTTCACGAAGGCCGACAAGCTCCGGCGTGTCTGCCTCCCCCTGGAGCAGCTCTGCACCTCTGCGCCCTCATGACTCTGACAGTTTCTTACAGGTCTGACGGGGTTTTTTTTGTTGTTGTTGTTGTAAATGCATCCCCTGTGCTTGTAATATCTCTTCCCTGCCTGCATTCTGAAGCAGCACCAGTTTTTTTCTTCTGGTTGCAGGTTTCACACATCACCTCTTGGATAGAGGCCTCCCTGCTTGCCAGTAGGTCCCAGTCCTCTGATAAACACCCAGCTTACTGCTTATACTTCTTTTCTTTCTTGCTTTCTGGTCACACTGGAAGGAATGTGGGATCTTAGTTCCCAGACCAAAGATAGAAACTGTGCCCCCTGCATTAGGAGCACAGAGTTTTAACCACTGGACCACTAGGGAAATCCCTCTTTATTTTTTTTAATGTATTTCAAAATTTTTAAAATTGAAGCATAGTTGCTTTACAATGTTGGGCTTCAGTTCAGTCAGTTCAGTCACTCAGTTGTGTCCGACTCTTTGTGACCCCATGAACCGCAGCATGCCAGGCCTCCCTGTCCACACCAACTCCCAGAGTCCACCCAAACCCATGTCCATCGGGTCGGTGATGCCATCCAACCATCTCATCCTCTGTTATTCCCTTCTCCGCCTGCCGTCAATCTTTCCCAGCATCAAGGTCTTTCCAAATGAGTCAGCTCTTCGCATCAGGTGGCCAAAATATTGGAGTTTCAGCTTTAACATCAGCCCTTCCAATGAACACCCAGGACTGATGTCCTTTAGGATGGACTGGTTGGATCTCCTTGTAGTCCAAGGGACTCTCAAGAGTCTTCTCCAACACCACAGTTTATTTACTGCTAAATAGCAGAGTGATTCAGTTATTCATGTATATATACATTATTTTTTAATAATTTTCCATTATGCTTTATCATAGCATACTGAATATGGTTCTCTGTGCCATACAGCAAGGCCTTGCTCCTTATCCAATCCACATATAAAAACCCACACCTGCTAACCCCAATCTCCAACTCCACCCCTCTCTCATCCCCCACCCCTTGGCAACCACAGGTCTGTTCTCTATGGCTGTGATTCTGTTTCTGTTTCATAGATAGGTTCGTTTGTGTCATATTTTAGATTCCACATACAAGTGATAACAGGGCTTCCCTTGAAGTTAGTAAAGAATCTGCCTGCAATGCAGGAGACCCTGGTTCTACTCCTGGGTCGGGAAGATCCACTAGAGAAGGGTTGGCTATCCTCTCCAGTATTCTTAGGCTTCCCTTGTGGCTCAGCAGGTAAGAATCTGCCTGCGATGCGAGAGACCTGGGTTCGATCCGTGCGTTGGGAAGATCCCCTGGAGAAGGAAAGGGCTACCCACTCCAGTATTCTGGCCTGGAGAATTCCATGGACTGCATAGTCTATGGGGTCGCAAAGAGTCAGACACAACTGAGCGACTTTCACTTTCACAAGTGATATCATATGGTATTTGTCTTTCTCTTCCTGACTTACTTCACTTAGTATGATCATCGCTATTTGCTTGCTTACACTTAACTCCTGAACACTTACACTGAGGGCACCTCTCTCAATGGCAATGAATGATCCTCCTCTGGCTGGTCCCTGGACTGCAAGCTCCATGAAGGGGTGGCTGCCATTGCTGCCTCGTCCATGTGTATCCGCAAACCTAGCATGATGCTTGGTACATGGTGAGAGCCCACTCAAGATTTATTGAAAGGCTCATTGGAAGTCAGAGCACCCACTCCAGGCCTCCTCTTCCAAGTCGTAAATGTCAGATTGTGTAGGTGTCAAATTCCAAGACTTCAAGAGCACCTGGGCAGAGAGGGAGCTCGTGTCAGTGGGTGGAATTCACTTACATTTCACAGGGTGTTGCAGTTTATTTGAAGCCTATGAGAGAAAAGGCTAGCTGGGGCCATCTGCCCTGGTAACAGGTGGACTCAGAAATGAAGAGGAGAAGTTCACTGAGAAAGCAGCCCTGCCTGTAAAAAAAAAAACCTCACACTCCTTCCCGGAAGAAAGGCTGTCGCTTGGTTTCTCTCTCTGCTTTGACATATGCTTCAAGCCCTCACTCCTAAATTGTGGTCGGTATTCAGAGTTTGCTGCCATGTGAGGAGAGCTGCTGTGAGAACTGAAAATGGCTTCTGGGAGGACAATTAGTGGAAGGAAGGACTTCGTGTCGCCTTCAGGCCCGACCCCTTTGCATAGTGTGGCAGTGGTTCAACTCTGGACCCTGGGGGCTCAGAGCAAGACAGTGGGGCCGGTTCTGTGCAGAGGAATGGGCTCTTCTGAGGCTTTGGCCTTTACAAATAGTCGGGGTCTGCTGCATGGAAACATTTGTCTTGGCTTCCCAGGTGCACAGACTCTGGAACTAAGCTAAGTTCAAATCCCACCCCCTACCCCCTCACTAGCTATGCAATCGTGGACAAGTTGCTCAACCTCTTTGGGCCTAAGTTTCCTCATCTGTGAAATGGGGGTAGTGATAGCATCCCCATTAGTATTATCTTGAGGATTAAACAAGTTCATTTGTGTAAAATTCTCCTAGCCCATAAATATTTCTAGTATTATATTTTGAAAATCTTCCCAATGCTTCATGTGGTGTCAGACCACTGGACTAGTGTTTCTCAAAGAATGGCCTGTGGGCCACCTGCATCAGAATCACTGGAGCCAGAGGTGATGTTCAAAATGTTTAACCATAGAAAAGGTGAGGACCTCTACAGGTCAGAACTGAGAGTAGTTATGATCAGAGAGGCCCATCCTATGTCAGGCATCTTGGACCCACTGACTCATGCTGATCTGGGAAAGATCAGGATAACTGGGGTGGCAGGGGACACTCTAGTCTATCGATGTGGTCGATGACCCTCCTGCTTTTCCCAGGATGTGGCATTTTCATTGTTGAAACTAGGACATTCCCATGAAAACCTAGGACAGTTGGTCACCTACACTCAGGTCCTTTGGGGGCAATGTCTGTTGACCAACTAGTTTAGAAATACATCAGTGTTTTAACAACCAGTGGGGCCACATCAGTGCCTACTGGCAGAATGTCAGCCCTGCCTGGGGTCGTATGAAAATGCAGATTCTGGGCCCAACTCCAGACAGGTTGAATCAGAATTTCCAGAGCCAGGAAATGAGCATTTTCAACATGCCCACCAGGTGAGTCTGATGCTTGTGTGTGTGTTGCTTTATATCCAGGACTAACTCAACTGGTACTCAGTAAATATTTGTTTGAAGAATGGATACAGCTCATAGTGTTGTGAAAAGACTCCAATGTGACCAGGGCTTGGGTTTTCTAGCCAGACTAAATTCAAATCCTAGTTCTTTTCTTTATCAGTTGGCCAACCTTAGGTGAGTTAATTGACCTCTCAGAGGTCCAGTTTCCTCATCCAGAAAAGGAGACAGTAATAGTACTGTCTTACACAGATGTGTCTTAGCTAAAATACACATAAGGCAGTTAGCCCCAGTGCCTGGAATAGAGTAGATGCTGAACAGAAAGTAGCTATCACTATTGCTGTTGTTATTAATACTTCAATTTTCTTGAATTCAGCTTACAATTGCTGAGCCAGGTACTAGGCACAGGGCTGGGTACTGGGGTTTCCAAGATAAATAAGAAATGGAAATTCCCTGGCAGTCCAGCGGTTAGGACTCCATGCTTCACTTCAAAGGGCCGGGGTTTGATCCCTGGCCTGGAAACTAAAATCCCAAAAGTCACATGACAAGGCCAAAAACAGAAAATAAATGCTTTGTGTCTTAGAAACACAGGTAACGAATGTGCCAGGCGTAGCAGTGATATGGCCTCTCTCATACATTGTTGGTGCCCTAAGTGGCAAGCCACCCAGCAAGGAATCAGGAAAAGGGTCAGGTGACATTTGAGGATTGAGAATTTCTGGAATTTGAATAATGAGAGACTTAAAGTAAAGATGTAGCCATAGGGAAAGATACGTCTTTCAGGAAAGGGCCTGCCATTCAGAGTGCCTAGAAGTGACAACTCCTGGTGTTGAGACAGGCGAGTGGCACGGTGTTCACAGAAAGGGCCTAGCCAGTTCTGGCCTAAGGGCACCATGGCAGTGGGAAAATGAAAACCAGCCTAAATGTCTTTGTGAGCATTTGGTCGAATGACTCGGAGTTCACTCATGTCTTAGAATGCACTGCAGTGCTTTAAAATGAAGTGCTAGTTTTATTATGTGGAAAGATCTTCAAGATATATCTTTGAGCAAAGAAAGCAAGATACAAAAAAAGTATGATCCAATTTTTTTATATTCAAATAATAAAAAAGACTACTTTCATTCAATTCTAGCCCCACCATTTATCAGCTGGGTAATCTTGTACAAGTTTCCTAACTTTGCTGTGTCTCAGTTTCCCAAACTATAAAATCAGGATATTGAATTGAATTATTGTGAGGATAAAAGAAATAATAACCCACATAAAGTATTGAGCCTAATTCTTAGCATGGATGAGGCTCTCAATAAATAATAGCTATTATTATTTTATGTACAGAGAAAAGAGTCTGGATTTGTATACATCAAAATAGTAATAATAACTCTCTCTAGGTGATTGAATTATAAATGATTTTAGTTTACTTTCTGCCTTCCTGTATATTCTAAATTGCCACAGTGAACATAAATTACAAACAAGAAAGGAAATGAACCTTTATGGTGACCCTGTGCAAAATGTAAGTGCATAGTAAATATTTTTAGAATAACTGAGTGGACATTTATATGCCCAGGTTATACAGTTTCAGAGACTTTATTCACATCAAAATACAGTTCCTTACTCTTCAAATACTTCAACAAGGTGGGGAAAAAATGTAGGACATAGATGCAACAAGATTGGCCAGATGCTGAGGCTCACTGAGTATGGGGAACATGAGTTTTCATGATACAATTATATTTTTGTGTATATTTGAAATTTCTCATAATGAAAATTAGAGAAAAAAATATAGTTCTTTGATTTACCAAGGATTATCACACTTCAAGTTTTAAAAATAAACGGTTTTCCCTAAATTCTTTTGGTATTGTTTCATAAATCACTTACTAAGAACTGAAACTTTCAAATTCATAAGCCATTTCTATTAATGATTCAAAGAAAATGATAAGGTTTTATATTGTTACCAGTTGTATTGGTGAGGACTCGTTTAGAACCAAGGTGCAGATATTCAAGTGAAACTGGTTTAAGAAAAATAAGATTTGTTTTAACTCATAAATAAGAGTCTTTTGGGTTTTTGAGGGGCCCAGATGATTTCATCATGCTCTCTTTATACATGGTAAATGCGATGACTGCCAATGGCCCCAAGCTTGCAATCTGAAAGAAAGAGATCTTTTCCCAATGGCTCTGGCAAGAATCCCAAGCAAGCTTCTGACTGGTTAGGTCTGGTCATGGGGGCACCCTTGGGAGGAGGTTGAAGGCAATGAACTGAGTGCGTTTATCATGGAATAGAATGAAGAATGGAACCCAAAGCAAAAATGTCCAATCAGACCAAAAAAACAAATAGTCATTATTCATGAACAGCCAGGTCCCTTATTCATAGAGGAAAGTATTAGTCATTCAGTCAGGTCTGACTCTTTGCAACCCCATGGACTGTAGCCCACCAGGATCCTCTGTCAGTGGGATTCTCCAGGAAAGAATACTGAAGTGGATAGCCATTTCCTTCTCCAGGGGACCTTCCCAACCCGGGGATTGAACCTGGGTCTCCGGCACTGTGGACAGATTCTTTACTGTCTGATCCACCAGGGAAGCCCTTCATAGAGGAAGGTTCTATATAAAATTCTTTGACTTCACTGGGAGAATAATGCTACATAAATGCAAGAAATTACAATTTTGCTGACAGATCTAAACTGCCATCCAGGTTTCAGTCTTCCTGGATTATGAAGAGAAAAGCAGCAGAAGATGACTATTGAAATATTGCCTAGTGATAAGACATTAAATTTGTGCATCATACAGTAAGTCTAGCTGTGACTTCTTGTTCTGCCACTTATAATTTTCAGGCCCCAGTTAACTTTGTGGCAAAATTAGAGAACTGGCTTTGATGACTTATAGCATCTCTTTCTGCTCTAAGATGCTATGATCCTGGACACCTCTACACCTAAACAAATTCTGCCAGAATTTCAAAGTAACTTTCATTTGCACAGGCCCATAGTTTCCAAAATACTGATCTTCAGTGAAGAGTTTTATAGAATGAGTTCTTAGGAAACAAAGAACATTGTTTATCTTTTAAAGTATTTTATTTTTCTATTTTTGTTTTTTTTCCTTCTGAGTTATACGGGTATATGTTAAGTGGGCCAAGATTTTGTTTGCTTGTTTTGACTGCATTGTATGTCATTATGGTATCTCAGTTTCCTGACCAGGGATCGAACCCGTGTACCCCGCAGTGGAAGCACAGAGTCTTAACCACTGGACCTCCAGAGAAGTCCTGAATATTGTTTATTGATTACCCACTGTACCAAAC
This sequence comes from Budorcas taxicolor, assembly GCF_023091745.1. NCBI lineage: Eukaryota > Metazoa > Chordata > Mammalia > Artiodactyla > Bovidae > Budorcas > Budorcas taxicolor. The sequence goes on from NC_068910.1 coordinate 39,234,347, forward strand.
CCTTTCCGTAGATTACTTCATTTGGCTTTCACAATAATTCTTAGAGGTAGGCAAAATAGTGGCCTCCCAATGCTGTCCACTTCCTACTCCCTGGAACCTCTGTATATGTTAGGTTACACAGTGAAGAGGTATTCAGGTTGCAAGTGGAATTAAGATTGCTAATCAGCTGATCTTGAGAATTTATCTTGAGTTATCCCACAGTAATCACAAAGGCCTTTATACGTCAATGAGTGAGATGGAAGAGTCAGAATCAGAGGAGAAGATGTGATAACAGAAGCAAAGATTGGAGTGACACAATCGCTGGACTGAAAGACATAACAGGGTCATAAACCAAGGAATGCAGGTAGCCTCTAGACAAGAAATGGATTCTCTCCACAAACCCCCAGAGGGAGCACAGCCCTGCAGACACCCAGATTTTAGCCCAGCGAGACTGATTTTGGACATCTGGCCTTTACCACTATAAGGTAATATCGTTTGTGTTGTTTTAAACCCCTCACTTGTGGTGATCTGTTGCAGCAGCCCTGGGAGATGAATACAAGTAGGTGCGTAAGTGAAGTCACTCAGTCGTGTCTGACCCTTTGTGACACCGTGGACTGAAGCCCACCAGGCTCCTCAGTCCATGGGATTCTCCAGGCAAGAATACTGGAGTGAGTTGCCATTTCCTTCTCCAGGGGATCTTCCCGACCCAGGGATCGAACCCGGGTCTCCCACATTGGAGGCAGACGCTTTAACCTCGGAGCCACCAGGGAAGCCCACAGCTAGGTGCAACAAACCTAATAAACTGAGGAGGACACAGTCAAAGAATATTTCAGTGACTTGCCCAAGGCTACCCAGCCACTAAATGGCAGAGTCAGAATTTGAGCTCGAGTGTATTTGGCTTTGAATCCCATGTTCTTAACCACCATGATAATCTCTGACTGCCGTGTATATGATGCAGCTTTGGGCTGTGCAGGGTACAAAGAAGCACAAGAACATAGTGCTTAACCTTAGAGAATTTATGAACCTGCAAAGGGCCAAACAACCTGACAGAATGAATAATTACCTTTCACTGGAACAATTGAACGCCAGGCACTTTACCTGTGTACTCTTGGCACTGCCACCCCCATTGTGAACAGGAAGGGTGTTACCATCTCTTATGGGCTAAACTGTGTCCCACCTTCCCTGCCCCCACTTCCCAAATTCATAAGGTGAAGTCCCAAACCCCAGTACCTTAGAATGTGTCAGCATTTGGACAGTGACCTTGAAAGAGATGAGTACGGTAAAATGAGGTCATTTGGGTGGGGCCCAATGCAAAATGACAAATGTCCTTAGAAGAAGAGGGGATTAGCACCCAGACTCATACACAGAGGGAAGACGAAAGCCCTGAAGAGAGAAAGTGGCTGCCTGCGAGCCAAGCAGAGAGGCCTCAGAAGAAGCCAACCCTGCTGGACAGGTTGATCTTGGACTTCCAACCCCCAGGACTCAGAGAAATGAAAATGCTGGGTTTTTTGTTTTTCAGCCACCAGCCCTGGGAAATTAACACACCACTCATAAGTACATGGATCTCCTCTTACCTAAACTGCATACCTCATAACTAGAAGACTTGTTTTACTCCAGATTTGAGGGCCTAGTTCTAAATCAGGACAGAGGAACCCAGGAACAACCTCTCTCCTCTAGCCAATCCACTTCCAGCTACTTGAGCAGGTACAAGACCTGAGTCCCAACACTCCAGGAGGGCAGTGTGACTTCCCTTCCTGTCACCTGAGCTTCTCTTTACCCCTCTCTTCCAGGCTCCCTGGGTTCATTCAGTCTCTTTAGTCCCTTCCTTCCATTGAAAGTCTGGTGTTTTTTTTCACTGACTCTCTAGTGTGGCTTCGCTGTCTAGTTCTACTGATGAATGGAGCGTGAATCTTAAAGGCAATGTGGGCAGGGGATAAGAATTCTTTACAGTAGTCTGGCCTTAGAGTGAGTTATCTAAAAAGGAAGCAGAGTTTTCATATCACATGCATGCTGAATCACTTCAGTAATGTCTGACTGTGACCCTGTAGGCCATAGCCTGCCAGCTCCTCTGTCCATGGGTTTCCCCAGGCAAGAATACTGGAGTGGTTTGCCATGCCCGCCTCTGGGGGATCTTCCTACCCAGGGGAGGAACTCGCATCTCTTATGTCTCCTGCATTGGCAGGTGGATTCTTTGCTACTAGCACCACCTGGGAAGCCCTTTCATACCACATCCATTAGTAAATCCCTTATACCTCCCCCTGCCAGAGTTCCTGTCCTATTATCTAAATGCATCAATTGGATGCGCTTAAATTAGGAAAGGCTAGGTTGTGCTGCAGTAACCAACACCCAACCTAATCTCACTGGTTTAACACAACCAAGTTTATTTCTTACTCATGTCACATGTACACTGTTTATCATAGTCACTGGGGATTTCAAGCTGATGGAGGCTCTACTTCCTTGATGGCTCAGGCAGAGAAAGAGGATGTGGAGAATCATCCTGGCACATACAAACCTTTACTTGGAAATGACACACAGTACTTCCCCTCACATATCATTGGATGAAGCAAGCAAAATATTTACTCCCTATGTCAAAGGAGGTAGAGAAATGTGATTTTATCATGTTCCCAGAGAGACAGAGAGAATACAAACAATTGCAAACAGCCTTGATAACCACCTTGAGTTATCACGGGGTCCACATGGGCATACTTTCTACTGTGTGTAACAAGACACCTGCCAGAAGTGGCTAAAACCAGGGGGAGATTTATTTATTTGGATTTTGAAGCAGAGAAAGGTTTATTGTGAGGCGACTAGGGACGAGGTGGCTTATGTCTTGAAAAACCCTGAGCTTCCTGAAGGGTTTTGGCAAAGCATTTTTAAAGGGCAGTTTTGGAGGGTGGGAGTGGTCTGCAGAGTGCAGAATCAGTTGTACAGTTCTCAGACTGGCTGATGGTGAGGCAGCAGGGTGGTATCACAGAGGTTAATATTATCAGTCCCTAAACTCCAGGAGTTAAATATACACACTTGACGTACTCCTTTTCCTTTTTGGAACCAGTCTGTTTCATGTCCAGTTCTAACTGTTGCTTCCTGACCTGCATATAGGTTTCTCAAGAGGCAGGTCAGGTGGTCTGGTATTCCCATCTCTTTCAGAATTTTCCACAGTTGATTGTGATCCACACAGTCAAAGGCTTTGGCATAGTCAATAAAGCAGAAATAGATGTTTTACTGGAACTCCCTTGCTTTTTCAATGATCCAGCGGATATTGGCAATTTGATCTCTGATTCCTCTGCCTTTTCTAAAACCAGCTTGAATATCTGGAAGTTCAGGGTTCATGTATTGCTGGAGCCTGGCTTGGAGAATTTTGAGCCTTACTTTACTAGCATGTGAGATGAGTACAATTGTGTGGTAGTTTGAGCATTCTTTGGCTTATTTAACTTATTTGCAGAGTACATCATGAGAAATGCTGGGCTGGAAGAAGCGCAAGCTGGAATCAAGATTGCTGGGAGAAATATCAATAACCTCAGATATGCAGATGACACCTCCCTTATGGCAGAAAGTGAAGAGGAACTGAAAAGCCTCTTGATGAAAGTGAAAAAGGAGAGTGAAAAAGTTGGCTTATAGCTCAACATTCAGAAAACGAAGATCATGGCATCTGGTCCCATCACTTCATAGGAAATAGATGGGGAAACAGTGGAAACAGTGTCAGACTTTATTTTTTTGGCTCCAAAATCACTGCAGATGATGATTGTAGCCATGAAATCAAAAGATGCTTACTCCTTGGAAGGAAAGTTATGACCAACCTAGATAGCATATTCAAAAGCAGAGACATTACTTTGCCAGCAAAGGTCCGTCTAGTCAAGGCTATGGTTTTTCCTGTGGTCATGTATGGATGTGAGAGTTGGACTGTGAAGAAGGCTGAGCGCCAAAGAATTGATGCTTTTCAACTGTGGTGTTGGAGAAGATGCTTGAGAATCCCTTGGACTGCAAGGAGATCCAACCAGTCCATTCTGAAGATCAGCCCTGAGATTTCTTTGGAAGGAATGATGCTAAAGCTGAAACTCCAGTACTTTGGCCACCTCATGCGAAGAGTTGACTCATTGGAAAAGACTCTGATGCTGGGAGGGATTGGGGGCAGGAGGAGACGGGGACGACAGAGGTTGAGATGGCTGGATGGCATCACTAACTCGATGGACGTGAGTCTGAGTGAACTCCGGGAGATGGTGATGGACAGGGAGGCCTGGTGTGCTGCGATTCATGGGGTCTCAAAGAGTTGGACATGACTGAGCGACTGAACTGAACTGAACTGAAACTCCAAGAGACCTGGGGCTATGTGCTCAGGTCAGTGATTAGTTTTTCCATTGGTGGGGAGAGGGAGGGGTGGTTCACATCTGCAAAACAACTCTAGAAATTTGCATCAAATAACACTGTATGGGAACTTTAGAAAGGAGCTAAAGCAGAGGATACAGAGGAAACCTGTCCTGAGGAAGGCCCCACAGGGTCCTGCTTGATTACAATTCCGAAGCGAGAGACTTGTTATCTCATATGGCAAAGGGCCCTTATACCAGAGAGTCCCTGGCTTGGTTCATCCGCTGGCCAGTGCCATCACCCAGCACCCAGACTCCTCTGGTCTCTGCCCTGTCATTCTCAGTCTGCTCCCCTAACGTCACAGGCTTGCTCTCTTCATGGTCCAAAGATGGCTGCCCTCTCTCAGCGATAGCACACAGACGACAGCACCCAGAGGCAGAAAAGGGAATGCATCTGTCTCATCTCCCTTTTTCCAAAACAGCTCAAACCTCTCCAGAGACTCCCCGGCAGGTTTTCCCTATCTCTTTGGCCGAAGGTGTATCATATGTTCTTGTTTAAACCACCCACTTTGGCAGGAGGCCCGAGACCGCCAGGGCTGGCTTAAATGAAACAAGATTTATTTCCTAGGGCTGCCTGGGGAAGCCAGTACTCCTACTCCCCAAAATAAAGGACACGGCCACTCAAACAAGAATAGATCCAGCTGGGATCCTGTTTCTAAGACAAAAGGGGTATGGAATTACCCCTGGATAGAAAACTAACAGTGTCTGCTGCCGCAGGCTCCAGGAAGCAAGAGGTGAGAGGGCAAACCCTTCTGTGTCTGATCTCACTGAATCTTCCCACTAAATTTATATCACAGATTTTCTCACCCCATCTCACAGATAAGAAATGCAGCATTAGAGACACATGGATTTATCTGACTCCAAAGTCCTACTTATTCCCCTTGGCCTGGCCATTTATCCACCAAGTACGATTACAGAGCAGAAGGTCAAATTAATTTTTTTTAAAGTCCTTTGAGGAAAGCAGAGGAGGATGAAGTGAATCCCTGCTTTCAGTTAATCAAAGATGAGCCCTAGTACAAAGAGGATATCCATGATCAAACTGGCTACTGGTGAACTCTTACTAAAGATGTCAACCCAAGATCCCTTTTTTAACCAGGGACAGTGCTTACTTCGTGGCAATGAAAAAAGAGCAGGTGTGTTAATCTGCAACTTTATCCAGGGCTAAATTTAGAAGAGGAATGTGGCCAAGTTATCTTTGAAGCAACTCTCCATTATTCCAGGGTTGAGGCAAAATGTTTTATGTCTCTCTCCTCAGCAAAATTTGTATTAGCTTCCTGGCCATTAAAAAAAAAATGACATCAATTTAAAATTCAGCTCTGCCCTCAGCCTTAGCTGTGACTAAGTGGTGAATGTTCCAAGGGCCCAAACTTAAGAATCCAGCTGAATGGGTGGAAAAGCAGGGCAGGCAGCTCTTAGCACGGAAAGAACAGGCCAGGGACCCCACAGCCCACGCTGAATTGCTTGCTGCCCAACTTCAGCCTGGACACTTGACTTCACACTTCTGGCCAGATCATAAAGAAGTCCAGGCTCTATCTAGTCCTGCCTATGGCTGACAGACAGCACTACCCTTCACGGGGACTTCCCTGGCAGCTCAGTCAGTAAAGGATCTTCCTGCAGTGTGGGAGAGCCGGGTTTGATCCCTGGGTCGGGAAGATCCCCTGGAGAAGGAAATGGCAACCTACCCCAGTATTCTTGCTTGTTAAATCCTAAGGACAAAGGAGCCTGGCAGGCTACAGTCCACGGGCTCACAAAGAGTCAGATACAACTGAGTGAATAAGCCACCACCACCACCCTTTACGGACACTCTCCTAAGCCCCAGGTGCTGAGGTAAGCACGCATCTTGTATCAACACACATAATTCCTACTCCAAACCCTCTGAGGTGGGTGGCTTCCCCAGGGATGAGTAAACAGAAGCTCAAGGAAGCTTAGTGGCTGTTCCAAAGTCACAAAGAAGTGGCCAAGCTGGACTTCTGTTTCAGGTCTGGGTTGCAACCTTAATGCTCTGAACAACTGTACCCTACTTCTGCTCACTGAAGAGCTGGATTTTATTTTAAAATCCCCTTGAAAAGTTGACCAGGTAGATATGGACATGACTATCTCATACTGGTTTGGAGAACTTACACAAAACTTGCCCCAGGTTGCACAGTTAGTTGAATGGTGGAGCCAGAATTTGAATCCAGGGTCAAACGGCCCCACACCCAGGGGTCCTTCCATCCATGACCTGCCTCCCTTGGTATATGAGCTGCTGATTCCAGCTTCGCCCACTTCTGAGTGACCTTCCACCTCTTCTCATAACAGAGCATTGCCATATTTTTAAAATCATGAGAAAAAGGATTCTGCTTGACATCACAAGCTGCTTTTGAGATATATGTGTGTATAAATTTCCCCCTCTTGGAAATAGCTGCAAGTTTTCTAAAGGGTCTTCTGCTGGTAAAAATGCCCCGTCCATTTTCCCAAGGTCCCTTCAGTTTGGCATATTTAAAGAAAGAAAGACTTGAACTTGTCGCTCAGCTCTCACTTTGCATGAATCATAACAGAACTGTTTGTGGGGAAACAGCCTAGTTCTAGGAACTGGTAATAGAAGCTGGGGTTTGTCACCTTCACGGGTGCATCTCCAATCCCACTTGGGTGCTTGTCTGGGGCCCATATGATGCTGCACCCTTGACCCAAGGGGAACTGAGCAATTGGGCAACGGCCACCTCAGCTGATGAATGCACAGGTCCTACACACACAGCTGCCTCTGTGACCAGACCCCGGGCAGAGGACACAAAGGAAAGAATCTTCAGAGGGATGGCCTATACCTCCCTTCAAAACATTATTTCTAAATCATGAGTCATATTATAATAACAGCAACAACAATAGCAGGGAGCCTGCATTGAACACTTAGCTATGATTATTCTCACTAGTGTTATTGCTTCATTAATTGACTGAACAATCAAAGTACCTTGTAAGCTGCAATTATTCTTGCAACAAAGTGCAGCACTTAAGAGTTCAGGCTGTGAGGGCAAAGAGACGGAGGTTTGATGCCACTGTCACCTCTTGCTGGTCGGGTGAGTCTGAAGGTTACTTCAAATTTCTAGGCATCAGTTTTCCTCATCTGTAAAATGAAGAGGATATTAGCATTCCCTGGAGGGGCTGGGAGGATTAGATAGAATCATTTATGTAAAACAATTAACAACATACGTGTTGGTTCAGAATGAGGATTCAGAGATTTGGGAGGAGAAAGTAAAGCCTCTGCCTGCGATGCTGGAGACCAGGGTTTGATCCCTGGGTTGGGAAGATCCCCTGGAGAAGGAAACGGCAACTCACTCCAGTACTCTTGCCTAGAAAATTCCATGGATGGAAGACCCTGGTGGGCTATAGTCCATGGGGTCGCAAAGAGTCGGACACGACTGAGCGACTTCATTTCACTAATGAACTATTAGAAGTGAAATGCTGGGAAATTGCCATTTTTCTTCCTTCAGAAAGAGCTGGCCTTCTAGGGCCAGCTGTTCTCTGCCTGAACTCCGTAAGCCCCTAAAAGGATCCGAGCTTCCCATGAATGATGATACAGAAAGAAAAACAGAGCGAAGAATGAAGTGACCTCTAGAAACAAACTACGATTTCTTGACCACGGGTCAGAAAAGCTGCTCAGATGTCTCACTCGTCAGATTTCAGCAGGTGGCAGGATGGTGGAGTGCACAAGGAAAAAGTCTGTTTTTTCAGCTTTTTTTCTTTTTTATTGAAGTAAATGTTAATTACTATTGTACAACAAAATGACTCAGTTATACATTATATATTAATACATTTGTTTTCATATTCTTTTCCATTATGATTTATCACAGGATATGGAATATACCTCCAACTTTCATTTCTGCCTGGGATGTAGTCCTGAATGTATTTTCTCACTAGCAAGATCAAAGGGATGGTTCACCTAACATCACTCATGGCATCTTGCCGGACAGCAGGGAGGAGGGGACACAGATCCAAGTACTTGCTACCACAGTCACTTGTGTTTGAGGGGAGAGGATGCTATTCATTTTTGCTGTGGGGTAAGCTTTGAAATAGAGTGAGAAATTGCTGCAAATGAATACTCAATTGGGAAATGTCAGTAGTTGAGTTTGTCTGTGGATCTGATTATTTTTCAGGAGAAACCCAGTGACCCTGCTCTGAGTTTCAAGGTCCTCTCTCCTTTCCCCTAATACCTATTGAGCACTAACCATGTACCAGGGCCAGGTTACATACCACAGGATATGGGGTCATGGACTTGATGGAGTGTTTGCTCTCAGGAGTGTCCAATCTAGTTGGAGAGATAGACATTGAGCAGATTTTTTTTTTTTACCACCAAAATTGCCATTGCAATAGATACTAGGAAGGAAAAGGCTGGAGGCAGTAAGGATAAGAGTGAGGAAGAGGGCCATTGCACCTTGTCGGGGAGTTCAGGGAAAGCCTCTCCCAGGAAGTGATGTTTGAACTGAGAAATGGAGGGTGAGCAGAAATCAGTCAAGCAAAGAGCGTCTGGTGGGGATGTGGGTAGAGGAGCTTAGCGTTTTCAAGAAACGAGGAAATGACCAGCATGGCTGGAGTCCAGCACGCAGAGGGAAGGGTGACGTGGCCTGGAGCTGGTGCGGGGCGTGGTGGCGGGGGTGGAGCAGAGAGGAGACAAGGCTGGCCTGCTTTCCTCTCACTTTGCATGCCCCCTTTTAGCTCTGACATGTACAGTTCCCAGAGGGGAACAGTCATGGGGTTGCGGGTCTGCAGGCCAGTGCGCTCCTCTGGCTCTGGCTCAGGCCTCCTCCCTGTGGCTGTCTGGCCCTGCTGCCCTCCTTTGCCTGTGGTAGGTTTGCCCGCCATTTTCCTGGGAGCTCAGTGGCCCCCTGAGCACTGAGACCACAGCGGTCCTCACTCAGATTTTGGGAGCCCTGGTGTAGTGTTACCCAGGTGATCTGCCTTCCTCTTGCATTGCCTGTGATCTGATGTCCCAGTAAAGAACCAAGTCCCCACTTCCTACCCCAGCCCCCAGTACTGGTCCCTTCAGAACAGTGGGAATGGTTATCTTTCACACGGCTGGTTCAGAGCTGGTTCACTGGACCGGGGCTGAACTGTGGTTTCTCTGGGTCAAGTTCTCTGGATACAAAGGGGAGCAGACCTAGACAGAGTCCTGCTCTGGAGCAGCTTGCAGGCCATCAGGCACTATGCTCAGCCTCATCGCTCTGATCCTATCTCATCCCTAGAAGAACCCCGTGCAGTAGGGACTGCCATTGGTGCCCATTTTAGAGATGAGGAGACTGAGTCAAAGAGGAGCTAAGCAACTGGCCCAAAGTGACACTTGGCAGTGGTAGCAAGGCTGGGATTTGAATCTGTCTGATCCCAAGGCCCAGGTTTCTAACCAGCGTCTTCCATTCTTCTTTCTCTCTGAAGTTTTGGAAGTGTCCTCAGACTGTGATTCTTCTACAGCTGGGGCCCTGTCTTATGGATGTCTTGTAGGTCCTCCACACTCCATGCTTTCCTGTGGCTGCAGCTCACCTTCCTGTTCTCACAGGCAGGGCTTCTCTCGGTCCCTGCCATCTGCTGGCCCAGTTCCCTCCACTGGCCTGCTGCTGACACTGACTCCCAACTGGGTGACGGGGGACACAGTAGGCACTGTAGTAACCCAAAGAATGACCTGAAGGCCTGAAGTTCTGCTAAGAGTTGTGCCTTCAAGGAAGTGTTTCTCAAAGCGGATGGCATCATCCTCAGAGGTGTTTCCTGGTGACAGTGCTTTTAGTTTTCACAAGGATTGCAGTGCTGTGGGGATGGAGATGAGGAAGTCTCACATCCTCCTGGCTTTGAGGACCAGTATGAGACAGAACTGTAGGGCAAAGAGCTGTCTTGTGTCCCCTCAAGATTTGAAACGTCCCAACAATGATATAGTTTAAGAACTTCTTTTTTTTATTATTTGAGCACAGATCTTAACTTTTTCTTTTTTTTTCATATAAACACAAACACCAGCATGGGTTTTAATAGGCATCATGCTTCCTAGGAGGAGAAGGCAATGGCACCCCACTCTAGTACTCTTGCCTGGACAATCCCATGGATGGAGGAGCCTGGAAGGCTGCAGTCCATGGGGTCGCAAAGAGTCGGACACGACTGAGAGACTTCACTTTCACTTTTCACTTTCACGCATTGGAGAAGGAAATGGCAACCCACTCCAGTGTTCTTGCTTGGAGAATCCCAGGGACGGGGGAGCCTGGTGGGCTGCTGTCTATGGGGTTGCACAGAGTCGGACACGACTGAAGTGACTTAGCAGCATGCTTCCTAGGAATGCTGCTGCTGCTGCTGCTAAGTCACTTCAGTCGTGTCCAACTCTGTGCGACGCTATGGACAGTAGCCCATCAGGCTCCTCTGTCCACGGGATTCTCTAGGCAAGAACACTGGAGTGGGGTGCCATTTCCTTCTCCACCTAGGAACGCTACTTCTGTATAAATGGAAGAACGGCTCTAGCACTTTACCAAGAGCCATTTTGAAAATGACATGAACGGCAGTATCACGTTCGGAATCTGAGTCACTAGGGCCACATAGTTACATCAGTTTTCATTTATAGCTATTTCATTCATGGAGAGTCTGTGTATGCCTCTCTAGCCCTTATTTGGAAATAGCAAATATAAAGCAAAAGGGTCAACAACATTCAGCCAAATGTGGTCTAATTCCTCTGAAATCCAGATGTAATCCTTAAAAATAGGTCCAAACAGTGATTACTCACCTATTCTTGAATCATCTGAGCATTTTCATGTTATAAAATACTTATTATACTGTAAACTATATTTTTTGTATCTCCCTTATGTGACAAAACAGTACGTTGATTTTTAGAAATTGTTTGTTGATAGCTTATACCAGCTGTGAATTGCAATTCAGGAAAGTAAGGACAATGTTACAGAAACATTGTTATAAGAAAAAGGGGTTATGATGGAATTTTGAACTATAGTTTTAAGAAAATGAGATCTATTTCCTAATTTTGGCACAAGAATTTATAGAGAAAATAAATAATTGTCCCATCCATGCTTCCTCAGTAATCAAGGATTTACTTTATTGGATATTTTTTCTCTGAAGACTTTCCTATTCTTCTCTTGGAAGTATCTTCAGAAACAAGGCAGGATTTTGTTTGCACTCTGCCCATGCCCTGCCCCCCACCCCACCTTGAGAAGTTTCTAGGGTTTTGCTTATTGACGATTTTGATATTTGAAAAGAGCCAACGGTTTTTCAGGCCAAATTGTCATAGCCAAGCTGGGTGATCAAGCTAGGGGATGATATTCTTGGTCACGGGCTGTAAGATTTGGGGGCAGAGATTGTGTCTGACCTATCTTTGCCTCTTCACTCCAGCACTTAGTGCACAACAATAGTAGATGGTCAGTATTAAGATGAACCGAATTTGGCAAACATGTGATATGAACTAGATCAATCCACGTTATCATACTGTATTTAAATAATATAGCAGTGTGTACGGGACCAGAAAATGGAACTTCCTCCTCTGGATGTCAGTGAACACATTTAAAAGATGCTATGCCACCACCCACTCCAATAAGAGGGGACTGGGGGCTGTGACTAGTGGATCAGCCCAAGATGATGCATTTCAATTAAAAATTAGTCCTTCTGCACTCTATCCATTCCCTTGGGAATCCTACTTTCAGAGGAGTAATGGCAGATTTTGAAAGTTCTTATCTCCTTACAGTAAACACTGATAACAATTTAGTGAGTCTCCTTCCGTACTCAAAATACATACGGGTTCCCTAGTCCCTCATTGGTAAAGATCCATCTGCCAATGCAGGAGAAGCAAGTCTGATTCCTGAGTTGGGAAGATTCCCTGGAGAAGGTAACGACAACCCACTCCAGTATTCTTGCCTGTGAAATCCCGTGGACAGAGGAGCCTGGTAGGCATGGGGTCTCAAAGAGTCAGACAGGACTGAGCAACTAAGCAACAACAACTCCACATCCTCCAGGCACGTTCGGGCGTTCAGCCAACCAGAGAGCAAGTCTAACGGTGCGTGAGGAGTCCGTGGATATGGAGCCAGCTGTCTCCTTTTATAGAAGGGACATGAGAATCCATGGACCTCGGTGTCCAGGTCCTGGAATCAATACCCCACGGATACCAAGGGACAACCACGTTTCCATAGAAGATGTGTGTGAGGGAGGTAGGCTCAGGGAAACGGAAAGTTTCATGTGTTTCCTCAGCTTGAAAAATGAGATGATATCACAATACTGTTCTAAAATATACTCTGCTTTTTGTATCACAGTCCACTTAGAACTGTTATTGAGCCCAAGCTTGTTCCAGTCACCTCACGACAGGTCAGGAAATTGGGAGACGATATTTGAACAAGGAATAACGATTGTAATTGGAAAGCTAGCAGACCCAGAAGATGGCAGACTAGGGTCCCCAAAAATATCCCCTCTCAGCCCTAATTCGGGGCTCCTTTTATACACGGAAGGGGGAGGGGCCCGCTGCGGCACTGACCAATGACTGAGTGGGGCCGCTAACGGTCGCTGGTTGGCAGTTGCTTTTGCTAACGGTTGCTTGCTTGGGGCTGGGGGTGGGGGTGGGGGTGGGGGTGGGGGTGGGGGTGGGGGGGGGGCCCACGGTGGCCTGATCAATAGCTGAGCGAGGATCGCATAGCTCAAGCCTGCCCTGCGGATGTTACAGAACCCTGTTGCAGTCAAATGTTTTCGCTAGCCTCGTTCGGAAGGAAATTCCAATGCAGGAATGCCAGAGATGTTCTGAAGAAAGGAAGACAGGAGGACGATTTTAATGGAAAATATGACTTCAGCTACTGGCTCAGATGGTAAAGAATCCGCCTGCAATGCAGGAGACGCTGTTTCTATCCCTGGGTCAGGAAGATCCCCTGGAGAAGGGAATGGTAACCCATTCCAGTATTCTTGCCTGGAGAATTCCATGGACAGAGGAGCCTGGCTGGCTACAGTCCTTGGTGTTGCAAAGAGTTGGACATAACTGAACGACTAATACTTTCTTTCATGCCTTCTGGTACATGAGTTCTTATGAATGCCATCTTGCCTCTTTTGAAACACATTGAAACTTTGAAGTTGCTAGCTTTGAGTTCAAGTTACAGAGGAGAACAATAATTTATATTCTAGCATGAACAAATAAGGAAACACCATCACCTGATTTACAATCAGGGTCAGTATTCTGAAGGATAAAATAGTGTGATGGTCTAGACACGAGAAGAAGAGACCACTTTAGATAGAGTACTCAGGAAAGGCTTCTTGGAGACCCTCATCTCCCCTAAAAGGAGATGAGCAATCATGCAAAGGCCTGAGGTCAAAGAGAGCTTTGGTGTGCTTGAGGAACCACAGGAAGTGTGAGAGACTAGTGACCAACCAAAAAAGCCCTGGGAGGCAGGAGCCTGCCCTTGAAAGGTCTTGAACTTCCTGATAAGAGCTTGGATTTTATTCTAAAGGGGGTGACATGCTCTGATGTGGTTTTAAATCATATCTTTGTTGAATGAATGATGTCTTTGGCGAAGGACAATGGTCAAAGCATGAGGACCAGTTAGGAGCCATGTAGTTATTTGGGCAAGAGAGGATGACAGCTTGGTGGAGGGAGATGTTGTGAACACAGAGAGAAGTAAATGGATTAAAGATCTCCTAAGGTGGAACCACCAGGGTTTGCTTATGAGATGATGTAGCGTGCGTGTATGTGTGTGTGTGTGTGTGTGTGTGTGCGCTCTTTTGCACACTGGCTAAGATTTGGACAGCTTTGAGCAACTTTGGGCATGGCGGTACTATTTCTAGAAATAGGGAAGATGAGAGAAGAGCAATTTTGGGACACAGAGGGGTCAGGGAAGTGAGAGTTCCTTTTTGGTCAAATTTCATTTCAAAATGCATTTTTGACACCCACTTGAGGTGCCAAGTAGGCAGTTGGATAAACACATTAAGAGATTCAGGGATGGTGGGTATCCACATTTAGATATTATTTAAAGCCAAGGGAGCTGACATTGGAAGGTGGCTGTATTTTCCACTTTCTAAACATCTTTATCACAAAGTTTCTGAGTAATAAGAAAAAGAAATTAAATCAAGGGGAAGAGAGAGAACAATTCCAATTTCATCTATAGTCCATGTCTTGCCACAGAACAAGCATTTGGCTAATGCAAATGCCTCTGAGGATGGCACACTCCTATGACACATGGGACATGTACACCACCTGCTGGTCATTTCTGGGCATTTTCCAACACACCCTTCAGGCCAGAATAAGTTGTTTCTAGTGTAAGCTGGCAGGAGAGTACGAAAGAAATCAGGTCAAGGTTGCTGCCCTCTATAGCTAAGCAGGAGACCACAGATGCCACGGGTGTGGTGGCATAGTGGGTTTGGAGCAGAGAGAGCTGGTTTGGAATCTCACCTTTGCTTAAGCGGATGGCAAGGCTCTTGCCCCTAGAGTCTAGAGTAGCACGTCCAACAAAACTTCCTGTGTTGCTGGAAATGTTCTGTCTCTTCTGTTCAGTGTGGTGCCACTAGCCACCCCTGACAATCGAGCCCTTGAAATGTGGCTGGTGGAACTGAGAATCTGACTTTTAAAATTCTAATGACTTTATTTTTTTCAAACTTTAGAAACTTTTAATTTTGTATTGTGTGTTAGTTGTTCAGTCATGTCCAACTCTTTGCGATCCCGTGGACTGTAGTCTGCCAGACTTCTATGCTCATGGGATTCTCCAGGCAAGAATACTGGACTGGACTGCCATTCCCTTCTCCAGAGGATCCTCCCGACCCAGGGATCAAACCCTGTTCTTCCGCATCGTAGGCAGATTCTTTACCAATTTTGTATTGGGGCATAGCCAATTAACAATGTTGTGGTAGTTTCAGGTGAACAGAGAATGGACTCAGCCATCCATATACATGTATCCATTCTCCTCCAAACCCCCTTCCCATCCAGGATGGCACATAACACTGAGCAGAGTTCCATATGCTATACAATAGGTCCTTGTTGGTTATCCATTTTAAATACACCAGTGTGTACATGACCTTCCCAGACTCCCCAACTATCCCTTACCCCCAGAAACCACAAGTTCATTTTATGTCTGTGAGTCTCTTTCTGTTTTGTAAGTAAGTTCATTTGTATCATTTTTTTTAAGATTCCACATATAAGGGATATCATACTATAGTTCTTATAAGTTTAAATATCCACCTGTAGTTAGTGACTGCTGCATTGAATAGCAGAGTTCTTTGTTTGGATTTTTTTGGCTATACCACAAGGGATGTGGGATCTTAGTTCCCTGACCAGGGATCAAACTGATGACCCCTGCATTGGACACAGAGTGTTAACCAGCTGATCACCAGAGAAGTCTCTTGAATAACAAGTTTAAAGGCTTAATTTCTTCACCTGTGCAAGGGGGATGATAACACATATCCATGGGATCTTATGCAAGTTAAAGGAAATTATTTGAGAGAACTTCTAGTAAGATGCATGGCTTATAACAGGCAGTTATAATGTGTGTTTGGATATACACCCACTGGAATCTGTGGAACATTCCACCTGCACACCCATTGCTAAATTTTTCATTAATCTCCTGCTGTGAATTTGAAAGGAAAAACAGGGAATATTCATTAGCACCACAGGTCTGTCTCTCTTAAAAAAAATCTGTTTGGAATGAATCAGTCAATGTGCTGTTTTGTATTTTTTTCACCCTCTCTCTGAGATGGGAGACTATATCAGCTTATGGTAAAAGAGTCATCCCAGTCAATGAATAATCAGAGGCAAAGCCAAGCAGATGATAAATCTTGGCCTCCATCCTGTGAAGCCACCCACTAAGCAACGTTGAATAAATCTGCTCAGGCTTAGCATATTTTTCAGGGTAATTGGTTGCAGTTTTCTCAGAGTCTTCAACTGGTTAACCTTAAGCTGGACTTATGCCAAGCTAATGAAACAGAGAAAGTAAGTTCTGATTCTGGTTTTAAGTTTCAGGGAGGGGACTATGGCATTGGACGTAACAGTGCTGAGAGCAAAAATAAATGTTTGTTCAGGCTTCTTTACCCTGGATGTGAGCAACATCTGGGTTTCTGCTATTTCCCCAGATGGTTCCCTTCTCCTTGGAGAGGGCTACAGGTGACTTAGAGAGAACTTCACGGAATACCATGTAATTAAACTAATTATGGCTCTGTCGAGGCAGGATGTTCACATTTTAAATCATGGGGTGAGGAAGCTGTGAAGATAAACAAGTGACACTTTCTAGAAATGGTTACCTGTGTGGACTTAGAGTTGGGAGATCTGGGTTCAACTACTAGCTTCTCCCCTTGGTCACTGGGTGACCTTGAGTAACTCATTAAGGTCTCAGAGCCTCTGTCTTCTTGTCAGTAAAATGGGCATAATGCCACTTGCCTCAACAGACAAAGAGAAATAAGATGTTGCATGTGAAGCATCAGCATAATGCCTGGTATGTGGTAGAGACTAAAAGCATGCTGGTTGGTTTTAGGTTACCTCTTCTTTAGGGTGATACAGTGATGCTTCTGAGAAGAAACTCACAATGTAGCCTTTCTGTGTTTCCACATTGTTATGGGCTGTTATGTTTGCTATGGGTTGCATCATTTCCCCCCAGATTTGTCAAAATTGCTGAAGTCCTAACCCCCAGCTGTTCAGAATATGACTCTATTTGGAGACAGGCTCTTTAAAGAGGTGATGAAGGTAAAATGAGGTCATTAGGGTGGGCCTTCATCCAGTAAGACTGGTGTCCTTTTAAGATGAAGAAATTTGGACACACACGTGCACCGAGGAAAGACCACGTGAAGACAGAGGGAGAAGACAGCCATCTGCAAACCTAGAAGAGATGTTTTAGGAGAAACCAACCCTGCTGACAGACTTGTAGCCTTTAGAACTGTGAGAAAATATATTTCCCTAGTTTAAGCCACCCTGTTTGTGGTAGGTAGTTACAACAGCCTTGGCAAACCAGGGTATGCTCTCTCCCTGGTCCTTAAGCATTCACTGTTTCCAGCAAATATTTTTAGGCCTACTGTGTTCTAGGCTCTGAATATACAAAGATGAACAACACAGTTTCTATGCTCACGAAACAGATCTTCTAGTCGAGCACACAGATGAGATCATTCCTTAATCAGACCTGCATTAAGGAGTTAGGTGGGTGAGGGAGAACAGTTATGAGATAAGGTTGAGGGGACAGGAAGTGTGCGCCCAGTTCATCAACTACAAGTTTTTACATGTGTTGACAGGAAGTGTGCACCCAGCTCATCAACTGCAAGTTTTTATGTGTGCTTTGTTTATAAAAAGCCAGCACTGGAACTCAGTCCAGCCACTGCTGTTCTCACAAACACCACTGTGATTCTTGTTGAGGGTTGAGTGTGCTGGGATGCACTACTCAGATCCTCCTCCTGCCCCAGGAGATGGGAATGATGCTGAAAGACAGCCATCTGTTGTCATCCCGCTTTGGGGATCATATTAATTGGAGAAAACTGCCTTGCCTGGTCTCACTTCCTTTCAAGGTCACGGGGAGGCAATGCACATCCAGTGACTAGGAAGTGTGAGGGTTTAAAGCTGACCCTCTTGATGCAAATCAAGACAATTCTGGAGGGCCAGCACAGCTTCAGAGCTGCCCATGAGATTAACTGAGGCCTCTAAGCCCACTTCATGGGTCAGCTTTTCCCTCTGTCCAACCCTGCTTCTGTCCCTTCCCTTTCACAAGTCTTGTCTCCAAGACCTAATAGTCATGCGGCTGCCAGTCTTCATCCCAGAATCTGCCTCTTGGGAGTCCCATCTGTGACAGTGTTCCTATTGAAAATCAAGCATAGACGACCAGCAAGTGCAGATCTTCAAGGCTTTCTTCTTTATGATCCAGCTCTCACAACTGTACATGACTATTGGAAAGACTATACGGACCTTTGCTGACAAAATGATGTCTTTACTTTTTAACACACTGTCTATGTTTGTCATAGCTTTCCTGCAAAGAAAAGGGAAAAAATATTATATTTATTTATTTATATTTTTGGCCTTGTGGCATATGGGATCTTAGTTTCTCTACCAGGGATTGACCCTATGCCCCCTGCAGTAGTAGAGAGGATTCTTAACCACTGGCCCACCAGGGAAGCCCCCAGAATTTGTATTTAGAGGAGATCATGGCTCCTCCAGAAGTGCTTGCAGTACTCCCAGTCCCTTCCCAGGGGTCCTTTATGTGTAGGCCACCTCATGACTTTGCACCTTGGATCCAGCTGCTTGGACGAGGTGTCAGACCCAAAGGCAGTCTTTTGTAGGTGGGCCAGCAGCCAATGAGATGGTGCTTTGCAAGCATCGGGTCGAACAGATGACTCCCATCTACCTCTCCAGACTGTTCCACACCGTGGTCTCTACCGTCGCTTTCTGGGGAGGCTGACTTCCTGCCTCTTCTCCTTGGCTAAGACATCTCACATGCCATGGCCTCTGCCTAGAGCATGAGGCATTCCCTCCTCTACATGCTTTCGTAGAATGGCTCCTTATCCCATTATCGCCTAAAAGTTGCTTCTTTAAGGAACCTGTCCCTTACCACTTCCGAACTTTTTGTTGTTCCCTTCACGTAAGGACCTCAGTTTGTAAACTGACATCAGGGTTAATGAATGTCTGGAAGCCGCACTTGGCTGCCAGCAACTTGAGGGTAGAGTCCACTGCTCACTACTGTACTCCCAGCTCCACCATGGTGCCCAGAGCACAAGGAGACCCAGCACTACTAGCTGAATAACTAATGTGAATTTTCTTCTTCTTTTTTTAAATTTATCTTTTTAATATAAATTTATTTATTTTAATTGGAGGCTAATTATTTTACAATATTGTATTGGTTTTGCCATACATCAACATGAATCTGCCACGGGTGTACACATGTTTCCCATCCTGAACCCCTTTCCCACCTCCCTCCCCATACCATCCCTCTGGGTCATCCCAGAGCACCAGCCCCAAGCATCCTGTATCATGCATCGAACCAGGACTGGCGATCTGTTTCATATATGATATTATAAATGTTTCAAAGCCATTCTCCCAAATCATCCCACTCTTTCCCTCTCTCACAGAGTCCAAAAGACTGTTCTACACATCTGTGTCTCTTTTGCTGTCTCGCATAGAGGGTTATCATTACCATCTTTCTAAATTCCATATATATGCGTTAGTATACTGTATTGGTGTTTTTCTTTCTGGCTTACTTCACTCTGTATAATAGGCTCCAGTTTCACCCACCTCATTAGAACTGATTCAAATGTATTCTTTTTAATGGCTGAGTAATACTCCATTGTGTATATGTACCATAGCTTTCTTATCCATTCATCTGCTGATGGACATCTAGGTTGTTTCCATGTCCTGGCTATTATAAACAGTGCTGCGATGAACACTGGGGTACATGTGAGTTTTCTTCCTGAAGGGTGACTGAATGAGCCAAATCAGTTTCCTCTTCTTCAGATCATAAGTTTAAGTTAGATACTTCCCTGGAGCTCCAGTGGGTAGGACTTGGTGCTCTCACTGTTAAGGCCTGGGTTTAATTCCTGGTCAGGGAACTGACCATGGACATCACCAGATGGTCAATACTGAAATCAGATTGACTATATTCTTTGCAGCCAATGATGGAGAAAAACAGTACTGGGAGCTGACTGTGGC
This sequence comes from Budorcas taxicolor, assembly GCF_023091745.1. Classification (NCBI taxonomy): domain Eukaryota; kingdom Metazoa; phylum Chordata; class Mammalia; order Artiodactyla; family Bovidae; genus Budorcas; species Budorcas taxicolor. Next base: position 39,254,264 of record NC_068910.1, read on the forward strand.
TCAGATCATGAACTCCTTATTGCCAAATTCAGACTTAAATTGAAGAAAGTAGGGAAAACCACTAGACCACTCAGGTATGACCTAAATCAAATCCCTTAAGATTATACAGTGGAAGTGACAAATAAATTCAAGGGACTAGATCTGATAGACAGAGTGCCTGAAGAACTATGGAGAGAGGTTCGTGACACTGTACAGGAGGCAGGGATCGAGACCATCCCCAAGGAAAAGAAATGCCAAAAGGCCAAAGGGTTGTCTGAGGAGTCCTTACAAATAGCTGTGAAAAGAAGGGAAGCAAAAGGCAAAGGAGAAAAGGAAAGATATACTTATTTGAATGCAAAGTTCCAAAGAATAGCAAGGAGAGATAAGAAGGCCTTTGTCAGTGATCAGTGCGAAGAAATAGAGGAACACAACAGAATGGGAAAGACTAGAGATCTCTTCAAGAAAATTAGACATACCAAGGGAAATTTTCATGCAAAGGTGGACACAATAAAGGCCAAAAATGGTATGGACCTAACAGAAGCAGAAGGTATTAAGAAGAAGTGGCAAGAATACACAAAAGAACTATACAAAAAAAATCTTCATGACCCAGATAATCACGATGGTGTGATCACTCACCTAGAGACAGATATCCTAAAATGTGAAGTCAATTGGGCCTTAGGAAGCATCCCTAAGAACAAAGTTAGTAGAGGTGATGGAGTTCCAGTTGAGCTATTTCAAATCCTAAAAGAGGATGTTGTTCAAAGTGCTGCACTCAGTATGTCAGCAAGTTTGGAAAACTCATCAGTGGCCACAGGACTGGAAAAGGTCAGTTTTTATTCCAATCCCAAAGAAAGGCAATGCCAAAGAATGCTCAAACTACCGCAAAATTGCCGTCATCTCACACGCTAGTAAAGTAATGTTCAAAATTCTCCAAGCCAGGCTTCAACAGTACGTGAACCGTAAACTTCCAGATGTTCAAGCTGGATTTAGAAAAGGCAGAGGAACCAGAGATCAAATTGCCAACATCCATTGGATCATTGAAAAAGCAAGAGAGTTCCAGAAAAACATCTACTTCTGTTTCATTGACTATGCTAAAACCTTTGACTATGGGGACCACAACAAACTGTGGAAAATTCTTCGAGAAATGGGAACATCAGACCACCTTATCTGTCTCTTGAGAGATCTGTATGCAGGTCAAGAAGCAACAGTTAGAACGGCCATGGAACAACAGATTGGTTAAAAACTGGGAAAGGAATATGTCTAGGCTGTATATTGTCACCCTGCTTATTTAATTTGTATGCAGAGTACATCATGAGAAACGCTGGGCTGGAAGAAACACAAGCTGGAATCAAGATTGCCGGGAGAAATATCAATAACCTCAGATATGCAGATAACACCACCCTTATGGCAGAAAGCGAAGAAGAACTTAAGAGTCTCTTGATGAAAGTGAAAGAGGAGAGTGAAAAAGCTGGCTTAAAACTCAACATTCAGAAAACTAAGATCACAGCATCTGGTCCCATCACTTCATGGAAAACAGATGGGGAAACAGTGGAAACAGCGTCAGACTTTATTTTTTTGGGCTCCAAAATCACTGCAGATGATGACAGCAGCCATGAAATTAAAAGATGATTGCTCCTTGGAAGAAAAGTTATGACCAACCTAGACAGCATATTCAAAAGCAGAGACATTACTTTGCCAACAAAGGTCCGTCTAGTCAAAGGTATGGTTTTTCCAGCAGTCATGTATAGATGTGAGAATTGAATTAGAAAGAAAGCTGAATGCTGAAGAATCAATGCTTTTGAACTGTGGTGTTGGAAAAGACTCTTGAGAGTCCCTTGGACTGCAAGGAGATCCAACCAGTCCATCCTAAAAGACATCAGTCCTGAATATTCTTTGGAAGGACTGATGCCGAAGCTGAAACTCCAATACTTTGGCCACCTGATGTGAAGAACTGACTCATTTGAAAAGATCCTGATGCTGGGAAAGATTGCAGGCAGGAAAAGAAGGTGACGATAAGATGGTTGGATGGCATCATCGACTCAGTGGACATGAGTTTGAGTAAACTCTGAGAGCTGGTGATGGACAGGGAAGCCTGGCGTGTTGCAGTCCATGGAGTCGCAAAGGGTCGGACACAACTGAGCAACTGAACTGAAATGAACAGGGAACTGAGATCCTGCAATCCATGAGGCATAATCCATCTTAAAGAAAAAGTTTAAATTAGAAAAATAAGGTGGGATTGATTGGGAGATTGAAACTGAGTTATATACACTACTATGTATAAAATAGATATGCTGCTGCTGCCGCTAAGTCGTATCAGTCGTGTCCGACTCTGTGCGACCCCACAGATGGCAGCCCAACAGGTTCCTCTGTCCCTGGGATTCTCCAGGCAAGAACACTGGAGTGGGTTGCCATTGCCTTCTCCAAAATAGATATGAGAATCTATTAAATAGCACAGGAATAATGAGACTCAGCTATATAGCACAGGGAACTCTACGCAGTGCTCTGTGTGACCTAAATGGGAAGGAAATTCCAAAAAGAGGGGATAGATGTATACATACAGCTGTTTCACTTCTGTAAAAGCAGAAACCGATACAACATTGTAAAGCAACTATACTCCAGTAAGAAAAAAGAAAAGAAAAACACACACAGAGAGTTGATGAGGTTTGGGGTGGATCAATAGTTCTCAAAGTGTGGTCCAGGGACCCCTTCCTCCCCTTTATAAAGACCACCTTTCAGGAGGTCTACAAGGTCAAAACTATTTTCCTCTGAAATCTAAGATATTACTTTCCCTTTTATCACGCTCATTCTCTCATGAATATATATTGCATAGAATATGTAAAGTTCCTTTTATAGTTTCACATTCCACATTGTAACAAATCTTTAAGAAACTACCACTTGTCAAGTTTTGGGAAAAATGCCAAAAAAGAAAACCCGCAACTCTCTAAACAGTCTACTAAAATCTCCCTGTCTTTTTAAACAATACATATCTCTGTGAGGCCAGGTTTTCTTCATATACTTGAACCAAAACAACATATGGCGATGTCATGATGAAAAAACATACATGAGAATTCAGCTATGTTCTATTAAGCCAGACATTGCAAGAACATTGAAAAAATATAACACAGAGGAATACTTCTCACTAAATATATTGTTTTGGGAAAATAAAGTTATTTTTCATAAAAATGTTATTTGTATTAACACCTAATGAATTTGTTGTTAGTTTTGTTAAGTGACACTACAACATTTTTTAATTTTAATTTCTAATATGTAAATATCTATAAAAATAATTCACACGACCAAAAGCTCTTTGAAGTGCAAAGATGTCCTGAGACCAAAAAGTTTGAGAATTATGGGGGTCAAGTATTACCCAGAATTCTGCATAATTTTTCAAAACTTTGATATAGTTCCATGTATTTTGGCATCTAGCATTACTGCTAAACGTCTAGAAAATTTATTATCTTAGTGATTTTTAAAAATTGAATGAGGTTTGAAACTTCTAATCCAATTCTGAGAATATAAAGAAACACTATGTTGCTTTAAAAAAACGGGAAATTAATATGTGATACAATATTATTAACTAAAGTACAGATTTTCAAATTTCACAAAATTTTATGCTAGTGTCCAGTATTTATTTTCATACCTTATTCAAGATTTAAGATTGTGTTTAAGTGCATTGAGCAGATTCAGCTGCATGCAACAAATTCTGGTAAATTCTCTTTCCATTTTTATTCTGTTACAAATATTTTCTAATCTTCATTGTTATGGCTTCTTAGAAACACCCATCATTTAAAAGCGGACATTCAATTTCCAGATACATGGGATTTTTAAAAGTATCTTTAATATTAATTTCTCTTTGGATACTAATTTCTCATTTAAATGCTTTCTTTTCTGCTATCACCCTCAGTGTTTTTTCAGTCTTTTAACTTCATTGAGGCTTTCAGTGGCTAAGTCAAAGATCTCTCTTGGTAGATGTCACATAGCACTTGAAAATACATAGGTTATTTTCAAATATCTTTTGATACTGATTTCTGACATAATTTCTAACAACGTATAGTGATAAGAGAACAGGACTTTGTATGACTTTAATACCTTTAGACCATGAAACTTTTGCATCTTGTTTTATGTCCCTGGGTATGTTTCAGTGTCTTCTAGTTTATAATCTATGGGAATTTGAATAGAATTTTTATCCTACTGTTGTGTGAAAATTGTATGCATCATTATTATGGATACACTTGAATTGGTTCATACTGCTTTTTAGGTCTCCTATAGCCTTCTACTTCTCCGTGTAGTCATTCTATTAATTTTTGAGAGTTTGATTTTGAAACTCCAACCAAAAATCTTAATTTATCTACTTAAAAAATAGCTATAATATATAGCAGAACTATATGTAACCTTGTTCGGCATTTTCCAATTCTCCTGTAAATGTGTTATCATGCTTTCATAATTTAAAAATTAAAAAAAGAAAGAGAAAAAGATAGCAATGTCAAAAAAAAAAAAAAGAACTCTGAGTAATTTTGGATGCAAGAGACAGACTCAACTCAAACAGCCATAAGCCAAAGTCTGTCTCCACCTCTTGGTCCCTTACCCCCTATTATTGGCTTCATGTTGGGCAGGCTTTCCTCTAAAAGCAGGTAATAATGATTGTCTGCTGCTACAGGTTTAGGTCCTATTAACTTAGCAACCATAGCATATCCATTCCAGTAGTTCTAGCAAAATCCACAGTGTAGACCCTCTTTCCATTTTCATCCCTGGGCCAATCCCCATGACTCTGCTGGTTCAGGTCTTAATCTTCCATTCATCTCTGTGATGAGGAGTCGTATGTGGTCAGTGTTCAGTGAACCATCTGGAACAAGGAGGGTAGCTCATCAGAGGAAACTCAGAAGCTTTTACCAAGGAAAAGGTAAAAGGATTTCATGTGGGCAAGCAACATCTGTCATCTTGGGAAGATTGGGGTAGAAGGCCTAGAAAATGAGAAAAGTAAGTTTTCTCTGAAAAAATTCAGTAGAGGTGAAGAGGTTAGGGAAGGCTGGGTTGAGTGTCACGTGTTGAGACAGGATTGGTGGAGGGAGGTATGGCTGGCTTCCTGTTCCTGTTTGACCCATGAGGCCTTGATGATGGTGGAAAAAGGGTAGCTGTGGCCTGTGTGGACTGGGTATAACATCTTCAGCATTTGGGGGCTCTCTTTCTGCTTCCCAAGACAAACTGGATCAAACCTCATGCTCTGATCACCAGACTTACCTATCCTGAGTCATGTTGCCTGTAGCCTCTGCGCCACATTAGGGGACCCTGAGGCAGAAGAGCTAACAGTAAAGCGTTAGGTCAGGACTAGAGTTTGGAAGGAAGAGTCGGGATTTAGAGTTATTTAGCATCCCGCAGAACAAAACACCAACCGTGACAGACATTGCCTGTTATTGCTGCAAAGGAGAAAGCTACCCATGGAGAAATAATCCTTATGAGGTTTACCCTCTCCTCTGCTCTCTCATGGACAGACTTTCACTGTGGACTTTCACACGTGAAAGATGAGACGTGCTCCACATGGACCCAAGACAGGAAAGAGAACCAAAGATGAGACATAGAAGCAGCTGGATTTTGTCTCCGTATAAAAGAAAACGTTCAATCTCATCATCCAAAGCTGGAATGGGTTCCTTCAGGTGTGTGTTTGGTGGGAAGACAGGTCAATTATGCACTAATGCATGACCTCATTTTCTTCCAGGTCATGAGTCTGGAGAGTGCTGAAAACCAGAGTTTGAGGTAAGCACAAGATGATTTACTCTTTACTCTGAAGAGCTCCTTCTCTTTCCTTCCCTCCTTCCAACTCCCTTCCCCCCTCCCTCCATTTTTGCTTGCCGTGGTGAATATTGATACTTTATTTTGGCATAAAGAGAGGAATCTGGAAAATGCCTTATATTTGAAATTTTCTTGATTTTCCCTCCCATGGTGGAAACCCTTCTCTCATCTGTTCAGATCCAGAATACTTGAAAACTGCAGCAGCAATACAAATGCACGACCAAAGGACAGCCAGGCAAAAAAGTGGTGTCACTCGGACAGACACCGGGGTGCTAGACAGGAGCCGCTGTTTCTGCTTTTCCTTTTCTGTCCCCGATTCTCTCAGAGAGGGCGTCAGAAGTAGCTGGTGGATCCAGAGTCGTGAAGGCTCTTCAGTAGCTTGGCTGGAGGCATCCTGCACTGGCAGGGATCAGGCTGTTCTCATCTCTCTCTGGCGTGGTTTGGGGCCAAACGTCTGCATTTGTTTTCCAGCCCTTAGAGTCTGGGCAAAGGAAGGAAAGGGCGAGTCTCCTTTCAGACTCCTGAGGCCAAAGGAGGACTGCCCTGGGGCAGAGGGTGACAGAGGGGTCAGCAGGAAGTCTGTGTAGACGCTGTGCTTCTGCTAGAAAGACAAAGGGAGAGGGTCCCCTGGCCCCGAGTGCAGTCAGTGGAGCAGGTATAGGAACCAAAGGAAGAAACTGCTGACTCTCCTGGGGAGCACAGGCTTCTCAACTGCCCTGTCATCCCTTGCTCTGCTCCATCTCCCTCCCAAGTTCCCAGCTGCATTCCTCCCAACCCTTCGCTTCTCCGAGTTACCTGAGAGCATCTCTGGGATTGTCTTAGAGACCATGGGGGAGGGCTCCATTTCCTGAGGCTCCGTCAGAGATGGACCTACCCTGGGAGCGCTCCATCCTCTCATGTCTCACGTGACCTCATCCGTGCATCGTGGAAATGATAGCTCCTATCTCGTCTCTGCTGAGGGCCCCTGAGTGTTGGTAAGATGTGTTTGTGCCCAGAGATTTTGATGCTAATTCCTTCTGGGTTCCTGGTACCCCAGTCTCCTAGGACCTACGCTGCTATTCCAACCACCCTACTCAGTTTTCTAAGTCCTGACATCTAAACAGGGAAGCTGCGTCTATGCCTCCGTTCCTCTGACCCTCTGGAAAGTGACAATACAACAAAAACCTGCCTATCAATCTATTTAGTATTATCACCAGCGTGTGTTATATGATCACCTGTATAATGCCAGTAAGAACAAAATCCTTCACTTCTTAAATACTTAGTGCCTTTGGTATGCAGGTCAAATCTGTATGCAGGTCAAGAAGCAACAGTTAGAACTGGACATGGAACAACTGACTGGTTCCACATCAGGAAAGGAGTACATCAAGGCTGTATATTGTCACCCTGCTTATTTAACTTCTATGCAGAATACATCATGAGAGATGCTGGACTGGATGAAGCACAAGCTGAAATCAAGATTGCCAGGAGAAATATCAGTAACTTCAGACCAGCACATGACACCACAATTATGGCAGAAAGTAAAGAACTAAAGAGCCTCTTGATGAAAGTGAAAGAGGAGAGTGAAAAGGTTGGCTTAAAACTCAACATTCAGAAAACTAAGATCATGGCATCTGGTCCCATTACTTCAAAGCAAATAGATGAGGAAACAGTGAGAGACTTTATTTTGGGGGACTCCAAAATCACTGCAGATAGTGAATGGAGCCATGTAGTTAAAAGATGCTTGCTCCTTGGAAGAAAAGTTATGACCAACCTAGACAGCATATTAAAAGGCAGAGACATTACTTTGCCAACAAAGGTCCATCTAGTCAAAGCTTTGGTTTTCCTAGTAGTCATGTATGGATGTGAGAGTTGGACTATAAAGAAAGCTGAGCACCAAAGAATTGATGCTTTTGAACTGTGGTGTTGGAGAAGACTCTTGAGAATCCCTTGGACAGCAAGGAGATCCAACCAGTCCATCCTAAAGGACATCAGTCCTGAATATTCATTGGAAGGAGTGACACTGAAGCTGAAATTCCAATACTTTGGCTACCTGATGTGAATTACTGACTCATTTGAAAAGACCCTGATGCTGGAAAAGATTGAAGGCTGAAGGAGAAGGGGATGACAGAGGATGAGATGGTTGAATGGCATCACCGACTCAATGGACATAAGTTTTAGTAAAATCCAGAAGTTGGTGATGGACAGGGAGGCCTGGCATGCTGCAGTCCATAGGGTTGCAAAGATTCAGACACAGCTGAGCAACTGAACTGAACTGAACTGAACTATGTGAATGAGGTCCTTGACTTCTCTCGACAACATTATGACCTAAGTACTACTGTTATGTCCATTTTACAGATGAAGAAACAAAGGCTCAGATAAATTAATTGGCTCAGCCAAGAACATGTAGCTAGTTTAGTATTGAAAATAGAATTTTAAAAAAAGTAGGTTTGCAGCTATATATTTCTGGTTTTGATCATAATCTATTTTTGCTTGTTCTAGATTTTAAAATAAATGAAACCATGAAGTCTGTAGAAAAATGAATAAACATTGTTGCATACCTGAGAACAACAAAAATATTAACAAAATTAAATTCAAGGCCTAGTCTGCCTGACACCAGTGTCCATATTCTTAGCCATCATACCAGCTGCTCCTGGTTATTCCTACTAATATCCCTGAGAGGAGTTTTAAAGAGAATTAAAACTAAATGGAGAGAGGAAGATGGAAGTTGGTCTCTGTTGATTAGGGAAGTGCTAGCTACACTAGTTATTAAACCGCCAATTTCAGTGGCTTAACACAGTAAAAATGTATTTGCTACTTATGTAACAATCTGATGAAGATTGTTTCTAGTGGTTTTCATCTATGTGGTGATTCAGGGACCCAAGCCTGTCTCTCTCTCTGTTTTTTTTTTTTTTCCTTTTTAACTTTTTATTTTGTATTGGGGTATAGCCGATTAACAATGTTGTGGTAGTTTCAGGTGAACAGTGAAAGGACTCAGCCATACATGTATATGTATCCATTTTCCTCCAGACCCCCTCCTCCCATCCAGACTGCCGCATAACACTGAGCAGAGTTCCATATGCTGCATAATAGGTCCTTCTTGGTTATCCATCTTAAATATAGCAGTGTATACATGACCATCCCAAACTCTCTAACTATCCCTTCCCCCAAAAAACCATAAGTTCATTTTATAAGTCTGCGAGTCTCTTTCTGTTTTGTAAGTAAGTTCATTTGTATCATTTCTTTTTAGATTCCACAATATGTGATACTTCTTCTCTGTCTGAGCCTTACTTCACTCAGTATGACACTCTCTAAGTGACCCAGGCATGTCTTATCTCATGGCTTTGCCATCCCTTAAAGGCTTAAGCACCTCTGTATCCAGGACGAAGTGGAGAGGAGAAGAAATAACATAGCCTGTTCTTAACTGCTTTGGCCAGAAATGACACATGTTACTTCTGCTCACTTTCTATTGGCCAACACTAGTCACATATCTTTGCACAAATGAAGAGGCCTTAGGAAATATGTTGACTCTCTGGGCAGACATGTTCCAGCATCAACTCTGCAGCATGGGACAGGGAGCACAAAATAGTCAGCAAAAAGTTATTTCTGCCCTGATCTCAATGACCATAAATTCCTTCTATCCCATAGGTTCTATGGTTACATGATGTTATTTGTCTGAAATACATGAGAATTTGATGAGGGTAAAGGTCCTTTCAATAGGGCAGTATTCATGTGAGAAATGGCCAAGACAGAAAGTGTCTGTAGTAAATGTTCTCTGTGGCCTGAGGTTTTCAGCATCTGAAAAATGAGTGTCTGGATCTTTTCTGTAGTCTGTTCAGTGTGGTCCACTGTAGGATTCCATTGCCAGCATGGACTCCAGAGGCAGCAGCCTCATTTAGGCTCCATGACTCACTGCAGAGAGAGGTACCCAGAGATGTGGTTTTAACATACTGTTTAGAAATAAGCATCTGAGAAGTGTGGAAACATGCCGTCCTGATTTGCTCAGCTCTATCGTTAAGCGCTGGCATTATCACCATCTGCCAAAATGTGGAAGTTGCTTAAAAATGAGTCACCTGGCACCAGAAATCATTCTGCTCAGAACCTCCCCCACCATCTCCTGGTATCAACAACAAGTCTCTGCTGCTTGTAAGTTCTAAGAAGCCTGAAAAAATATGAGTCCCCCACCCCTCATCCCCACCAGGTGACACTTGGTTATTAATCCTCCAGGGCGCAGGCATCAATTTCCTTGAAACTTATTGGCACACTTACTTTTCATGCTGAATCATGTTGCATGGACAAAGGCAGTATTATTTCTAAGTTCATATGAATGCTTGCTGAATTAAACTCTTTTTCATCTCTTTCCCATCTCATACCTAGTGTTTCTTCGATAGGTGGCAGCTTAAACAATGAGAAACATAATACAATTTGTCTCATACATCTAGAAAGATGCCAAATCCTCCACAGTCCATTTTTGGGTGGTTTCTTTTCTAGGTGAGTCAATGTCCCTTGGATATCCTGTAATTTAAATAATGAAATATGAGATTAACTCCTATAGTCAGATGGTAAAGAATCTGCCTGCAATGCAGGAGACCCAGGTTCAATCCCTGGGTCAGGAAGAGTCCCTGGAGAAGGGAAGGCCACCCATTCCAGTATTCTCCTTGCCTGGAGAATTCCACAGACAGAGGAGCCTGGGGGACTCCAGTCCATGGGGTCCCAAAGAGTTGGACACAATTGAGTGACTAACACTTTCACTATTAATTCATCTTATGTTAAAGGCTAAAGCAACGAAAGAGGGGGAAAACTGGTTGGTATATAAGCCCATATATTCATGTCAAAAAAGGAAGAAGGCTCACAACTATTAATTACAGTCCTGGTTTCTGTGGCCGGTCTGTGATCTTAGCTGATATTTATAACCGCCATATTCCTACACCCACCACACATTCCCTTTGCCCTTAGCAAGCACTGGCCAAAGCTCTGTGTCACCTTGACTTGTAACCCTCTGACTGTGAAACCCCAAAAGGCATCGGTTTTCTTCAGGGCCTAGAACACCAGAAGACTATGGTAGAATCAGGCTGCTGACTGGGTGGTGCTTGCATGCCTGCTTTGCAGAGGGATGCTGTTCTGAGCCACTGGTGCGCCTCCTACAGGTGCTTCCTAGCAGAGCACCTTAGGATTTGAAGGCAAATTTGCTCCATCCGCTGCAGCTCATTCAGTTGCTTTTAAAGAAGCTTGGGGCCATCAGGTTACCAGGTGACCTTAGGTGACCATAAGGATGGGCATTGTGCTGACATGCTCTTCATCATCTGGGAAATATCAGAATATGTACCCATATATAACAGCCAATTTTATCACAAGGATTTCTATAAAAGTTATCAGGGGACCTGAGCTGTGATCCTAACTGGTGTTGCCAGCCAACCGTGTGACTCGAATGTCCGCTTCCTCATCTTTGAAGAAAGGGCCCCACACTCACTGATAAAGGAGCAAGCTTACCTGGTTTAGAGTGGGGTTCTATCTGCTGGGTCTGTAGAGCAGTGGATCTGCTCCAAAGGGGACAATACATAGGGGATCAGTAGAATACAAAAGGATTCTATGGTTAAATCAGGTTGCTAAGCCTTGTTATGTCCATCACTGTCTTATTTTACATGTAATATAAATATGAAAACTGGTTTAAAAAAACACTTTTTATTGCAGATACCTATTAATATCACCAGGAACAGGTTTCCATGGAATACAGAATAGGAAGTTCTGTTAAGAAATATTCTATAAAAATGGTAAACAGCTGTTAAACTTGGTTAGTCCAATGTCTGAATTTATATGTGAGAATTTTTATAGAAAATATATTTAGGTTAAAAGAAGCCAAAGATGAAATTGCATGTGCATACTGATGACAGGGGAATTACATCTAAGTACTTTGCAGAGGAGAGAAAATGAGTGAGGTCGTATTTGAGAAGCATAGGACTGTTTTTCCATAGAGTGATGTCAATGATAGTCTAACAGATAAAGTTATCAAGTGTTAGGCTTGGATGGGTGTTTTTTAAACAATGCTCCAGGTAGCCAAGGGTAAAGGCAGGGTTAAGGGGAGAATGAGCCAATGAAATCCACACTCTGCTTTAACTAAAACACTTTGCTTCTGCCTGAAAGTAGAGACACAGGCCGTGGAGTCAGGAGCCCTGACTTTGAATATCACTTGCTGCAACCACTGGCAACATGACCTCGGCCATCTCTCTGACCCTTGGTATTTCCCTTTTTCAATTGGAAGATAAGGGGAAAAAAACAAACCTCACTTTTAAGGTTTTAGACAGGATGAAATGAGATAATTCTGGCAAAGTGCAAAGCACGGTAATAGGCCCTATGAACTATTATTAAAATTCTTTCACAGAATGGTTTTTCACATAGGTGTGTGAACAAGGGGCCTCCCAAGTAAAAGGGCTTAAAGACACAAGACTAGATGATGTTTAAGGTTTTTTTTTCGTGGTTAAGAGTCTGTGGTCCAACAATATAACAGATATGTCCTGTGACAGAAAATTTCCCCCTTTTTACTCCTCAGTTGTCACTTCTGGTCAAAAAGAGGAAAAAAAGCAAGCAAAAAAAAAAAAAAGGCATTCGTTGTATAGTTCCTCAATCCTTGTTTTTGCTAGTTTCATTTGGTTCATTTAGAAGAAAATATGAGAACTGGCAGAAGAGTCTGAAGGACTGCAGTTTGTCTTCAGACCAAGGCACACTTAGCTCTTGATTCACTGAGGGAGAGAACAGGTTCACCAGCTTGTGCTTTCAACGTAAAAATTGTCCACTTGAAAAATAAAAATTGAGTATAAAGCATCTACATGTTAGAAACTATCTAAAAATGGACATGGTTTCTTTATAGAAACGCGCTCCCTCTTTGCCAGTTGTACTCACAAAGTGAATTAAAATTTTCATGGTGAACAGATTGTTTAAAGCTTAACAGATAGTGAATTCAGGATGTTCACTGGGTGGGTAATTCTCCATTTGCCCCTAGATCTTTTCTCCACATTTCTAGACTCCGCTCTGAACCCTGGAAAGCTGATCCCTATGAACCAAGTTTGTCACCCAAGTCCTCTTGCCCCCTGACTTCTAGCTGTCCAGTAGGAGGCACCAGCTGGAGATTTGAGTGTGGAAGAGGGAGAAAGGTCTGGATATTTATTCCTCCTGCTTTTTCATGACTTGGCCTGATTAGGGCTGCATCTGTATCCCTTTGTGACTCCAACCTCCCTCAAACAGCCCCTCTGCATGGTGCTAACTCTGAACCATCTGGTAACATTTTTCTTTTGTGACTGTGTTGGGTCTTCGTTGCTACATGCAGGCTTTCTCTAGTTGCAGTGAGTAGGTGCTACTCTAGTTGCCGTGCGAGGTCTTCTCTTTGCAATGGCTTCTCCTGTTGCACAGCACAGGCTCTGGAGTGTGCCTGGGCTTCAGTTGATGTGGTGAACAGGTTTAGTTGCCCTGTGGCATATGGGGTCTTCCGGACCCGGGAGTGAACCCGTGTCCCCTGCACTGGCAGGCAGGTTCTTAACCAGTGGACCACCAGGGAAGTCCTGGTAACACCTTCAAGCCTGCAGGTGGTAATGGCTTCTCAAGTTGCTAGTCCTTGGGTATCTTGGCATCCCTGTTACTTCCTTGAACCCTGGCCACCTCCGTAAGTAGTTGCTCAAAGTCTGTTTAAAAGTACCAGCTGGTTATTCCAGCTATATGACATTTTAGAAAGAGCAAATCTATGGGGACAGTAAAAAGATCAGTGATGGGCAGGGGTTAGGGGCAGAGAGATGATTGAAAAAGCAAGAGCACAGAGGATTTTCAGGGCAGTGACTATACTGTGCATGATATCATAATAATGGGTATGTGTTACTACGTTGTTGCTGTTTAGTTGCTAAGTCACGTCCAACTCTTTGTGACCCTATGGGCTGCATCCCACCAGTCTCCTCTGTCCATGGTATTTCCCAGGCAAGAATTCTGGAGTGGGTTGCCATTTCCTTCTCCAGGGAATCTTCCCCACCCAGGGATCGAAACTGCATCTCCTGCATTGGCAGGCAGATCTATTACCACTGAGCCACTGGGGAAGCCCATGTGTCCCTATACATTTGTTCAAACCTATAGAATGAACAACACACACAGTGAACCCTAATATAAACTATGGACTTTGGGTATGTCGTAATTAATGTAGGTTCATCAAATGTAACAGTCTGGTTGGGGGGATGTTCATGGGGGAGGTTGTAAGAATGGGGACAGTGGGTATATGCGAAATTTGTACCTTCTCCTCAATTTTGCTGTGTTGTAAAGAAAAAAAATCAATTAATTAAATTCCTAGCTGTACATACTCTTCCCATGACTATTGTATGGCTTTTTGTGTCTACACTGAGTAACAGTGGCATCATAAGAATGATGGCCGTAGAGGAGGAGAGAGACCTGGGCAGCAAAAACAAGACAGCCAATGACCGTCCCAGACTGTAGGAGATTTGAGTGCAGTGCAGAGACCCCAAACAATGGTGGCTTCAACAAGAGCCGTGTATGTGTCTCACGTAAAACTCTATGCACTCGTCTTTCAAATGGAGGTTCGAATGGAGGTGATGGTGGGCTGCCTCCCTGAGTTGTTATGAGGATTCGTGGAGCTAATGTATGAGAACTTCATGACCAAGGGGGAAGTCCTGCTTTGAACTAAGCAGCACAGGGTTGATTGCTAGTAAGAGAAGTAGAATATTTCCTTCCCCATTTGCTGTTGTTTCCCATTAAAGAAAAAACAATTATATGAAACAGTACCAAAAGTAAAAAACTTTCCCATGATTAAAAATAGTCTTGGCACAGTGCTGTGCTAAGTCGCTTCAGTCATGTCCAGCTCTTTGTGGTCCTATGGTCCGTAGGCTGCCAGGCTTCTCTGTCCATGGGGATTCTCCAGAGAGCAGCTAGTGTATAATAAACGTAGCTTTTATTGCTATTGTCATTGTCAACCTCTGTCATATTTCCCCACGTCTGCCTTGCCCCACTCCTTCTTTTGATTCTGTTATGTGGGAAATGAAGTCCTTTATGATGTGCTAATCTAGCTTTTGATTTTATTGTGTTCCAACTCTCTTGGTAGTTAGTTTTGGAGGAAGAGAATCTTTGGGCAACCAAAGGAAGATTAGTGGCAGAAGGAAGGTGGTCAAATAGCAACTGAGGACTTAGATCTGGCAAATGTCCCACATTGGTGAACACTTGGTTAGAGGTTTTGCAGGACCTAGCATTTCCCTAAAGTTATTTTAAAATATCTATTGTCTATTTTATAGATCACCAGTCCAGGTTCGATGCAGGAGGCAGGGTGCTCAGGACTGGTGCACTGGGATGACTCTGAGGGATGGGATGGGGAGGGAGATGGGAGGGAGGGTCAGGATGGGGAACACATGTACACCCATGGCTGATTCATGTGAATGTATGGAAAAAACCACCACAATATTGTAAAGTAAGTAGCCTCCAATTAAAATTTTTTAAAAAATCTATTGTCTATTTTAAATGAGAAGAGCATTTAGCTCCTGCCAAGCTAAAACACGTCTGCCTCTTTCAGTGTGGTGGATACTGGAGCCGGGGGTTGAGCAGTGAATGCCAGTATGAGGGATGACATCACCAGGCCCTTCAGGATGGAATGCTGGTGAGACAAGGTAGATCCCCTGGATGCGCTCGGCCTGGTCACTTCCTCACTGTACCACCTAACCCACCTCCTCATCTGGGAAGCAGGACTAAGCCTAAACCTGAAATTACTAAGAAAACCAGGAGCTGAGGTTTTATTTCCTGCCATGTAGCAGAACAAGGGTTCAACAGAACCTTACTACCAAGTAGAAGTAAACTGAAGTGAAAGTCACTCAGTTGTGTTCAACTCTTTGTGACCCATACAGTCCACGGAATTCTCCAGGCCAGGATACTGGGCTTCCTTGATGGCTCCATGGCAAAGCATCCACCTGCCAATGCAGGAGACGTGGGTTCAACCCTTGGGTCGGGAAGATCCCCTGGAGAAGGAAATGGCACCCCACTCCAGTATTCTTGCCTGGAGAATCCCATGGACAGAGGAGCCTGGTGGGCTACAGTCCATGGTGTTGCAGAGTAGGACATCATTTAGCAACTAAACAAAAACAATCGCCTAAATCAAGATATTTTAGAAAGAATTTCAGCATGAAAAAAATTCCCCCCTGAGCTCTATCTCAGTCAAAATTATGCCAAAAATGACAACTATTCTTATTTCTAATCCATAGGTTTTTGCTGTTCTTGAATGTCATACAAATGCAATCATAAATATATGAATATTTAATTTCCTTACTTGACTTAGAGCATAGTTATTTGCATTTAGATAATGTGCTCAGGAAATGCTGAATACATGCTTATGGCAGGCATGAAGGGCTCTTACTTCTAGTGGCACAAAAAAGCTTTATAAATATTCATTATAATAAATAATAATAAAATAAATAATAAACATATATAATAAATAAATAAATATACACGTCTCTCCTGCATTGCAGGCATATTCTTGATTGCTGAGCCACCAAGGAAGGCCTAATCTATTTATAAACTCTTTTTTTTTTTTTTGATCATTCATTCATTCTACAAACATCTGTTGCTTGTTGGTCAGGTTCTCTTGGAGCAGACATTGAGATGGAGTTTGAGCAGCAAAGTATTTATTAGGGATGCAGAAGAATTGATGCTTTTGAACTGTGGTGTTGGAGAAGACTCTTGAGAGTCCCTTGGACTGCAAGGAGATCCAACCGGTCCATCCTGAAGGAGATCAGTCCTGGGTGTTCATTGGAAGGGATGATGTCAAGCTGAAACTCCAATACTTTGGCCACCTGATGCGAAGAGCTGACTCATCTGAAAAGACCCTGATGCTGGGAAAGACTGAAGGCAGAAGGAGAAGGGGACGACAGAGGATGAGATGGTTGGATGGCATCACTGACTCAATAGACATGAGTTTGGGTAAGCTCCGGGAGTTGGTGATGGACAGGGAGGCCTGGTGTGCTGTGGTCCATGGGGTCATAAAGAGTCGGACACAAGTGAACAACTGAACTGAACTGACTGATATCTTCTTTTATGAAGTCTTACTTTTTTTTAAAAAAACTGATGTAGTTGTTTTCTGTTACTGAATTGTAGGGTTCCTTTGCATACCCTAGATGGAAATCTGTTGTCAGTTAGATGTTCTGCCAATATTTTCTCCTAATCTGTAGCTTGCTTATGACTTTGATAAGAAGTTTGAAATTTTAAGGAAATCCAACTTTATCAAATTTTCTTTTGTGATTTCACTTTCTGTGGCTTAAGAAACCTTTGCCTATCCTCAAGTCCTAAAGGTATCCTTCTGTATTTTCCACTAAAAGCTTTATGATTTTATCTTTGATTTATCACAGGTCATGTTGAAGGTACATGGACAAATATTTTAAAAATTTAGTTGTACTGCTTTAAAAATTTTTTTATGGCTTTCATTTTATGACAACTTATACTTGTTTTCCATTTAGAGTGAACATACAGGTTTCTTTCTCTTTTTTCTCTCTTATGGTCCACACCCTGCAGGTCGTGGGATCTTAGTTCCCCAACCAGGGATTGAAACTGGGCCCTCAGCAGTGAAAGTGTGGTATACTAACCACTGGACCTTAGGAACGCCAGGGACTTTCCACAAGTTTCTTTTTCAAATAAACTTATTAAAGTCAAAAAAGTGAGAATGAAAATATTAGTGGAACAGATGATAGCTGACAAAAATCATGAAGATGATACTTGAATTTGGAAAATGTTGAATTACTGTGTAAAGCAACAAGCTTTAGCTTTTGTTGAGTCCAGATGACAATTGATTTAGTTTCTTATTGACAGCTGAAAATAACTTCTCCATTGATCTTAGCATTAAGTTTTGGCATGATTTCTATTATATTTAATTTTGGCTCAGATCTAGTCCAGGCCAATACCATTTCCAATGATTAACAACTTCCAATTATGCAAAACATTGGTGAAAAGAAAAGCAGAGAGGGCTAAAAAACAGTGACTATATTTTAAAATCAATGTTTGATGCCAATCATCTTTATTTGGCTTTAGAGTACAGAATGAAGCAGGGCAAAGGCTAAGAGAGTTTTGCCAAGAGAATGCACTGGTCATAGCAAACACCCTCTTCCAACCACACAAAAGACTCTACACATGGACATCACCAGATGGTCAACACCAAAATCAGATTGATTATATGCTTTGCAGCCAACGATTGAGAAGCTCTATACAGTCAGCAAAAACAAGACTGGGAGATGACTGTGGCTCAGATCCTGAACTTATTGCCAAATTCACACTTAAATTGAAGAAAGTGGGGAAAACCACTACACCATTCAGGATTTGACCTAAATCAAATCCCTTATGACTATACAGTGAAAGTGACAAATAGATTCAAGGGACTAGATCTGATAGACAGAGTGCCTGATGAACTATGGAGAGAGGTTCATGACATTGTATAGGAGACAGGGATCAAGACAATCCCCAAGAAAAAGAAATGCAAAAAAGCAAAATGGCTGTCAGAGGAGGGTTTACAAATAGCTGTGAAAAGAAGGGAAGAAAAAGGAAAAGGATAAAAGGAAAGATATACCCATTTGAATGCAGAGTTCCAAAGAATAGCAAGGAGAGATAAGAAAGCCCTCCTCAGTGATCAGTGCAAAGAAATAGAAGAAAACATTACAATGGGAAAGACTAGAGATCTCTTCAAGAAAATTAGAGATACCAAGGGAACATTTCATGCAAAGATGAGCTCAATAAAGGACAGAAATGGTATGGACCTAACAGAAGCAGAAGATATTAAGAAGAGGTAGCAAGAATACACAGGAGAACTGTACAAAAAAAGATCATCACGACCCAGATAATCACGATGGTGTGATCATTCACTTAGAGCCAGGCATCCTGGAATGTGAAGTCAAGTGGGCCTTAGAAAGCATCCCTATGAATAAAGCTAGTGGAGGTTATGGAATTCCAGTTGAGCTATTTCAAATCCTAAAAGATGATGCTGTGAAAGTGCTGCACTCAAAATGCCAGCAAATTTGGAAAACTCAGTAGTGGCCATGGACTGGAAAAGGTCAGTTTTCATTCCAATCCCAAAGAAAGGCAATGCCAAAGAATGCTCAAACTACCACACGACTATAGTCATCTCACACTCTAGTAAAGTAATGCTCAAAATTCTCCAAGCCAGGCTTCAGCAATACATGAACCATGAATTTCCAGATGTTCAAGCTGGTTTTAGAAAGGGCAGAGGAACCAGAGATCAAATTGCCAACATCTGCTAGATCATTAAAAAGTAAGAGAGTTCCAGAGAAACATTTATTTCTGCTTTATTGTCATGCCAAAGCCTTCGGCTGTGTGGATCACAATAAATTGTGGAAAATTCTGAAAGAGATGGGAATACCAGACCACCTGACCTGCCTCTTGAGAAACCTATACGCAGGTCAGGAAGCAACATGGAACAACAGACTGGTTCCAAATAGGAAAAGGAGTACATCAAGGCCGTATATTGTCACCCTGCTTATTTAACTTCTATGCAGAGTACATCATGAGAAATGCCAGGCTGGATGAGGCACAAGCTGGAATCAAGATTACCGGGAGAAATATCAATAACCTCAGATATGCAGATGACACCACCCTTATGGCAGAAAGCAAAGAAGAACTAAAGAGCCTCTTGATGAAAGTGAAAGAGGAGAGTGAAAAAGTTGGCTTAAAGCTAAACATTCAGAAAACTAAGATCATGGCATCCAGTACCATCACTTCATGGGAAATAGATGGGGAAACAGCGGAAACAGTGGCTGACTTTATTTTTTGGGCTCCAAAATTACTGCAGATGGTGATTGCAGCCATGAAATTAAAAGACCCTTGCTCCTTGGAAGGAAAGTTATGACCAACCTAGACAACATATTAACGCAGAGACATTACTTTGTCAACAAAGGTCTGTCTAGTCAAGGCTATGGTTTTTCCAGTAGTCATGTATGGATATGAGAGTTGGACTATAAAGAAAACTGAGTGCTGAAGAATCGATGCTTTTGAACTGTGGTGTTGGAGAAGACTCTTGAGGGTCCCTTGGATTGCAAGGAGATCCAACCAGTCCATCCTAAAGGAGATCAGTCCTGGGTGTTCTTTGGAAGGACTGATGTTGAAGTTGAAACTCCAATACTTTGGCCACCTGATGTGAAGAGCTGACTTATTTGAAAAGATACTGGGAAAGATTGAGGGTGGGTGGAGAAGGGGACGACAGAGGATGAGATGGTTGGGTGGTATCACCAACTCAGTGGACATGAGTTTGGGTAAACTCCGGGAGTTGGTGATGGACAGGGAGGTGTGGCGTGGTGCAGTTCATGGGGTCGCAAAGAGTCTGACACGACTGAGTGACTGAACTGACTGACTGATCTTATTTGGAGCATAGTACTTATTCTGAATAAAATCAATGAAGAAATTTCAAGGATAGTACATCTTTTTGCTTTTTTTTTTTAAAAAAAGGGATTAAGATAGAGGAATGTTGCATGTGTTTGAGTTTAAATTAAAAGAAAAAACTTTTCCAAGATATAAAAAATAAGAGAAAATCATATCACAGAAGGTTTTTAGAGCAGTGAATACTGAGGCTATCATGATGGACGTTTATCATCGTACATTTGTCCCAACCCATAAAATGTGTGACATGAAAAGTGAACCTAAAGTCTATTTGGGTGATTATGTGTCTGTGTCAGTTCATCTTTTGGAACAAGTGCACCACTCTGGAGCAGGGAGATGCTGATAAATTGGGAGATCATGCAAGTGTAGGGACAGAGGGCATATGGGGAACCTCTGTGCCTTCCTCTTAGTTTTGCTGTGGACTTAAAACTACTCTTGAAAAGTAAAAATTTTATTTTGAAAAAAGAGAAATTTTTTAAAAAAGAAATTATTTGTCCATCAGTGAATTTGTTCTGATCAGCAGTGTGGATTATGAGGGCAACTTTTCTAGACAACTCAGTTCTGTTTATATCTTCTCATCCTCAGCCAAGGTTGATAAGGGAAATAGAAGGGCCAACTCATTTGAATTTATTTAGACCAGCACTCTCCAAACTTTTTTTCATCTCCTACTTTTTCAGCAGAAAACTTTGAGCACATGCTCCCAATATATGTATGCACATTTATTTATTTATAAATTATATATAGGCTACTCTACTCATACAAATACCTCATAAAACATATCTAAAATGGAATTTTAAAAGAATTAAACAAGGATAAAAGTATTTTATTTAATTTATTATTAACAAAAACTATTTCTTCTCCTCTGTAGCTGATGTATTCATCTGGAGTATAAGAAAAGAATCACCTTCTCTGTTTCTTATCATCTTGTGCTTATATTTTCAGTTTGTCTTCAATCAGTAGATTTGCTGCATGAATCTATTAAAAATATTTTTATGTGAAGGTTAATTTTATTAAAATTGAAGGAGAAAAATCTGTAAATCCATATAAGTGGGAACATAGTAAAATATGCTAGAGACAGATGTCTTAGCCAGGTTCTCCCCAAAGTAGAGCCTGGTACAAAGTCTTATTTGCAGCTGGTTTACTTGGGAATGTAGTCCCAGAGAACAGTGTTGCAGGAAAAGGGAGCGAAACAGTAGGGAAACCGGCACAAGAATGTCTTGTCAAGCTCTCTCTCTGACGCCCTGAGTAGGGCAGGTTGGTGCTTCAACTCATTGCAACCTTGTGGGGAGCATTATGGACTTCATTTCACAACTGTGTGCCCTTGGGACAAAACCAGAAGACTTTAGCCGTCACCTCCTCTCCTGAATTGATGAAGGGTGGCTTTCTGGGCACAGACACCCCCCCTTTTTTTTTCTGGATTATGCAGAGGAGGATCCCAAGGAGTTGGGAGAGAGAGCCACAATGTTGGCCATGTCAGAGGCTTTTGAAGTGATACCGAAGAGGTCTCCCATGCAGCAGAAAAACCCAAAAAGAGTGCATTTATAATCAGCAATCATTGTGGAACTCTCTCAAAGTGCCTCCAATACTGTACTGCCAAATGGTCATTTGGATGCTGAGTGAAGGAAAAGCTTTATTTCTTCCTTCCTTCTTCCCTCCCTCCCTCCCTCCATCTCTTTTCTCCCTTCCCTCCCTCCCCCTTCCTTCTTTTTCTTTCTTTTTTTAAACCTAAATATAAGTGAAAGTTGTAATGACTTATTGTCTTACCTTAGTGTACAAAAATTCTTCCATCCTATACTCTGTGAGTGAGCTCACATGTTGATCAGAGGATATAGACAACCAAGAAAAAGAGACTAGAGGAAGTAAATTTGTTACTATTGAAAAAAATATCCAAGCAGTACAATCCAAAGCCAAACAGCATTTAGATTTCCCAGTCCTTTTTAATTAAAAAATGTCCAAGATTTGGACTAATTTATGTCCTAGAGTGGATGATAGAGTATTGACAGTATAGAATTTGAACCTTTATCGCATACACAGGATAATAGCTGCTGTTCGAAGATGTTTATAAGTGGTGAGACGATCTATCCTTGTAAGTTTGGGCATTGAGCCAGACTATTAGACGGTGACTTTCTTGAATTGCCTTGGTCTTTGAAGGAGATATTTTATTAAATTTATGCTTTGGCATCATACTCATGGCTTGTGTTGAAGAAAATCATAAGAAACAGCTGAAAGTAATTCACTCTATACTTGCTTTAGAGGTAATGTTGGAGGGATAAGCCATTACATCAGCCAATATGCCCTTTATGAAGACTTCTGAAGAAATCAATGCTCAGGCATCAGTGCTAGTTTTTCCAGAATAACGGGTACACTGACTAGGGTGTGTGTGTGTGTGTGTGTGTGTGTGTGTGTAAAATCAATCAAAATTTATTTATATCTTATATTCAGTGATCAAAATCAGTATTGAAACTGTTTTCTTTCTGCTTTGGCCACCTGAAAGTTTAGTATTTAGTTTGCTGCCTACTTTTAAAAATTGGACAAGACCATAGAGCATGCTTTATCTTGTTCTTGGGCCTTCATTTTTCATATTGTTTCTTAAAGCAAGAAAGAAAATCTTGCACAATTGTATGCATTTTTTTTTTCCAAAGCAGCCTCAAGTATGTTTAGAGTTACACTAGGTGCAATTATATTTTTAAAATTATTTATTTATTTATTTATCTTGGACTGTGCTGAGCCTTGGTTGCTAAGCATGGGCTTTCTCTAGTTGCGGCAAGCAGGGCTACTCTGTAGCTGTGGTGTGCCGGCTTATTGCAGTGTCCTCTTGTTGCAGAGTGTGGGCTCCAGGGCGCATGCGCTTCAGTAGTTGTGGCACGTGGGCTCAATAGCTGCGGGTCCTAGGCTGCAGAGCAGAGGCTCAATAGTTGTGGTGCACGAGCTTAGTTGCTCTGCGGCATTTGGGATCTTTCCAGACCAGGGATTGAGCCCGAATCTCCTGCACTGACAGGTGGATTCTTTACCTCTGGGTCAACAGGCAGGCCCAGGCTAGGTGCAATTTTAAAAGTAAAAACACCATTTCAATATCCTGAGATTCATATGATGTAAATAAATCATTCCAAATGATGGGTATTTTAACATTTAAGATCACTAAAAAAACTAGACTACAAACACTTATATCCTGCACTATTTTAAGTCTCTCAAACATTTTTTTTTAACCTTGATGCCAATAAATAACATTCCTTGATTCCTTTCCCAGTTCAAAACAGTTGGAAAATAAGACACAGCAGAGAGACAAATGGAGATAAAGATATTATCTCTATTATTGACAAAAGTGATTGTAGACCATGGCTTCAGATCGGTGTCCCAAAGGGCTTGCTAACACTCCACTGGAATTAACAGATTTTCCCACCTAGGCTGTGATACGGAAGGACTCTAGGCCTTCCCATAAGAACAGAGCCTGCTGAGCAATCCACTGCCCAGTGAAGTGTAGGCTGCCCCCATGCAACATTTTCAGGCTGGCAGATCCCAAGGCCTGATTCCACCGTGGCCTGAGCTACCCTCCTCATTCCTGCTCCCAGAGCCACCAGTTAAGAGAGGTCACTGCTCCCCCGGCGCAGGGAAGGAGGTGGGCAGAGAGGCCCGAGTATCACCCTAGTGGGGTGTTACTGAATGGTTACCATCGCTGTGTCGGGTAGGGCAGTTTCTGGTTGAAAGGTCCTGCACATTGTACCATCTTTAGCATCCTTGACTTGTTATTCAACTATTTAACAGTCAAAATACTGCCCACGTATTTCTAGGTGCACCTCTTTACCTCACAGAGTTGAGAACCTTGCTTGAGAGGAAGTTCCTCCATGGACCCAGGAGGCCTATGTATGACCGTGAAGGGGAGAGAGTGAGAGGGGTCAGGTTTCTTGTTAATGTTAATGCCTTTGTTGTCATTTACTTTATATCAGCTATAAAATTTTAAACTAATCCCTTAGAATGATAGTGAGCAAGTTGGTGTCATTCTGGCCTTACCTGGGGTCCCCAAGAAATGTTCAGCGTAGCACAGTGAGGCAGCCAGCCTTCAGATTTGCTTCAGTGGCTCCTCACCCCTCCAGTTGGTAGATCCCACATGTGATCTCAGGAATCGTCATATGGGATACCTTGGTGGCTTGACTTCTGACCAAAAATCCTACAAAGCTAAAGCAGAAGAAGAGGGCAAGCATGGAAGATACCAAGGGAAAGCTTGGGGAGGAACAGGGAGGCTTTTGCCTCTCCCACCAGAGCCACCCTAAACAAATAAAAAATAAAAGCAAGTACGTCCCCTGAACCAGACAGCAAATTTCTATTGGCTATCTGCTTTACATATGGTAGAGTATATGCTTCCATGCTACTCTATCCATTCATCTCACCCACTCCTTCCTCCCTGGTCTGTAAGTCTGTTCTCTATGTCTGCATCTTCATTGCTGCCCTGCAAATCGGTTCAAAGAAAAAAATAATAAGTAAATTTAATATCTGCTCCACCATGGTCCCTATTTTAGCCATCTAAAGGAACTAAAAAGTTAACATTTTAAAACTTCCATCCTTGTCTTGAATCCATCACTCACTCTCAGAGATGACAATTTTGCATTATTTTTAAGTTCTACAGGTAGTTAGAGTCTTACCTGATGGCTCAGTGGGTGAAAAAACCCTCCTGCCAAAGCAGGAGACATAGGAGATGTGGGTTTGACTCCTAGGTCAGGAAGATCCCCCTGGAGGAGGGCATGGCAACCCACTCCAGTATGCTTACCTGGAAAATCCCATGGACTGAGGGGCCTGGTGGGCTACAGCCTAAAGGGTGGCAAAGAGTTGGACATGACTGAGTGACTAACACTTTCATTTTCACTTTTTTTCACAGGTAGTTAATATTTATTTCAAACACTATTGCATATTCATATCTTATTGACTGTAGATGGCATCTGTTGCTTTCAGGCCATGAGTTATGAAGAACACAGTGCATTTTCTGTACTACCCTTGTACCCACAACTCTTCCTCCCCCGCTAGGCGTTCTCTTTAATTTTTATAATGGTGACCTTCATGACCTAAAATAATATTATCAAACCTCAGTTTATTTTTGAAATGTAGACATTTGTCTATTGACACTCCCCAGTGATGGAAATGGAAATCAACTCACGAACATCTCCATGGAGCTCTCACCTCCACACACTTTCAAATTTTTATTTTTCTTCTTTTTTACTGGCAAGACGATAATTCTTTTCTTATCCATTTCAAGATTGAGTCTAAATTTCAAATTTAATACAACTATTATAATATTTTCATGAAGTAATCACTAGTTGTGCTGTGCTTAGTTGCTCAGTCAAGTCCGACTCTTTGTGACCCCATGGCCTGTAGCCTGCCAGGCTTCTCTCGTCCATGGGGATTCTCCAGGCAAGAATACTGGAGTGGGTTATCATGCCCTCTTCCAGGGGATCTTCCTAAGCCAGGGGTGGAACCCAGGTCTCCTGCATTGCAGGCAGATTCTTTACCATCTCAGCCACCAGGGAAGCCCGAAGAGCTAAATTAATCTAATTGAATCCATAGAGAAGAGAACGTAATCTTGTGCCCTTAAACTTCAGCTACCTGGCAGGAAATGCCTTGACCATCAGTGTTCAAGGGTACCTCCCTTCTTTGCTTTTGAATTTTCCTCTCTTCTGGATCATACTTAACCACACTGCTGCTTTTTTTTGTCTTACTCTATGTTCTTGCTTGAATTTTTTTTTTCTCATTTTGCTAAACTGTCTCCTTTTTAATTACTATGTTGTTCTGGACTTCTGTTTATTTTATTGCAGGATAATCATAAACGTGTCCTATAAGCACATGAGTGCTTTCATTTCTCCAGAAGGTCACTATGGCTTGGGTAAACTGTAGGTGATGCACATTCCTATTCTGGTGGCTGAATTTTTACCTTGTAATTTTCCATCAGAGACTGCAGATTGGAATATGAGTTTGTTAGAATGCCCTCCTTATGGCTATCATTGAAAATCCTCACTTATTGATTTAAAAATATTAAAACAGACAATTGGCAACTTTGGTAGCTACTGATGGTAAGGAGTTACTTACAACAAAGTCCACCCTGTCATCATGTACTATTGGCTGAGAACTCCAGCTCTGACACTTCTGTTCATAACCCTTTTATTCTCAGGCTCGGCTGATAGCATTGAAGATTCCTGAGAATCATATTTATGTGTCAGCCCTCCCATCCCTCCCTCTTTTTACACCCGATCATTAAAACTGGTGAATTTTATCTCTTGATATTTTTTCCTTTGTAGATACCTTTATGGAGGCATAGTTTATGTAGAGGAAAATGCTCAAATCTTAAGTGTACAAATCTCAGGACAAACAACATTCCTATTACTTTGCAAAGTTCTCTTACGCTCTTCTTTAGTTAGTTATTCCCTCTCCTCCGAGGTAACCCCTATTCTGACTTCTAGCACCATCGTTTATTTTGACCTCTTCTAGAATGAACTTAAATGCAACTAGACCTTTGGAGTCCTTTGTGTTTGATTTCTTTTGCTCAACATAATGTTTTTGAGATTTATCCATGTTGTTGTGGGTATCTGTAGTTGGTTCTTTTCTACAGATGAATTTCATTTTATGAATATACCAAAAGTATTTTTTTTCCATTCTTCTGTTGATGGGCATTTGGATTTTTCCTTAGTTTTTTCCTTTGGAAAAAAGCTACTATGAGCAGTTGTGTATAAGCCTTGACATGTGCTTATGCTTTTATTTCTCTCACTTACACACCTAGGAATGCCTTTGGCTAGGTTATAGAGTAAATAAATACATGTGAACTTTACAGAAAGGTGCCATATTGTTCTCCCATAGTGGTGGCAGCATTTTATACTCTCACCAACAGTGTATGTGTTCCTAGTTGCTCCACATCTGCACCAATACTTAACAGTTTTTTTTTTTAATTTTAGCCTTTCTGGTGTATGTATAGTAGTATCTCATAGTAGTTAAATATTTATTTTAGAATTTTATTTTTCAATTGAGAGTATATGTATCCTAGCATGTATGAATATGTCTGCATGTGATTCGTGTTAGCTGTGTATAGAAATCTAGGATCCAAAAAAAAATCCATTCAAAACTAGAAAACATGATGTCACTGACTTTTCGAATCATGTTTGCTGAGGAGAAGTTCAGTGACAGTGATGAGTCTCTGCTTTGTAGATAAACAGTACTGGTGCGAAGAATATGAGTATTTCTTGAAGGATTTTTTCTTTTTATCTTAGAAATCTGAGGTTTCAATTGTGTGTTTCTATTCATGAACTTTTTATTTATTCCATTTAGCACTCAGGGACCTTTTAGATTCCCAGATGGCCCCATCTTTTTTTATCGTGACATTTTCCTCTATTTAGGGAGATTACTTTCTCCTCTTTGTTGTGGCTGCATCTCTTTCTGATAGTCCTAGTACATAACAGTTGTGACCTACTGGCCTTGTCTTCTATGTTCTTCAACATTTTAATCTTTTACATAACCTCCTCCGTTATCAACATCACTAACCGGAATGATAATTAAAAAAAAAAATCAGAGAGACCACGCACTTACGCATCGTAGTCACCCACAGTCCCTGGTTTACATCGTTGTTCACTCCTGGCGTTACATATTCTGTGAGCTTGAACAAACGGATGAAGATATGTGTCCATCATTACAACATCATGCAGAGTTATTTTCACTGCTCTAAAAATCCTCTGTGCTCTGTCTATTCATCCTTCTCTCCCTTCCCTCAGCCCCTGGTGACCACTGATCTTTTTACTGTCTCCACAGTGTTGCTCTCTGCAGAATGTCATATGGTTGAAATCACACAGTATGTAACGTTTTCAGATTGCCTTTTTTCACTTAGGAATATGCATTTAAGTTTCCTCCATGTCTTTTCATGGCTTGACAGCTCATTTGTTTTTAGTGCTGAATAATAATCCATTGTTTTGATATATCACTGTCTATTTACCCATTCACTTACTGAAGGACATCTTGGTTGCTTCTAAGTTTTGGCAATTGTGAATAAAGCTCCTATATACATCTGTATGGAAGCTATTGTGTAGACACAAGTTTTCAACTCCTTTGAGTAGATACAATCTGTTTTAAAAAAGATTTTCCACCTCTTTGCTTTTGCTCTACATTGTAGGGGATTTTTTTCAAGATTATCCTCTAGGTTGCTGTCTTAGGCCTCACTTTATCTGTTCTATTATTCAGTCAGTCCATTCAATAATTAATTTTGGTCAGATTCTTTTATCCTGCTTCTGTCTTTCTCATATCAGCCAATATTATTTTATGGATGTAAAATATTCCCTAATAATTTTGATGGTCTTAATTAGTTCTTATTTAAAAATTAAATCTTTTTTCGCTGAATTTTTTTTTCTTCCTTCTTGGGTCAGTTATCTTTGTACCTGTTAATCCTTCTCTTCACTATTTTTTGTTTTCCTTTATCATTTGATGTAGTCTAAACACAATTTGTGGCAGCTTATATTTTCCAAAGATAAGTATGCAAAAATTCCATCTCATATATACTTCTTAAAATGTGATGCTGACACTGTTCCACCAAGAAGCGAGGTGTGCATTCTTTCCTTTGAGTTGGAGATGGTCTGTCTGCAGTGGATGTGATGCTATATGACTTCCAGAGCTAAGCCACAGGGTCACTTCAGTGTCTGCCTGGCTCTTTCTTAAGACATGTCCCTTTGGAGCCCTGAGCTGCCATGTAAGAAGCTGAGCTGCCCAGAAGTCACATCTGTAGACACCACACAGAGGTAGCAAGCAGCCCCTGTGGTCCAGGTCCAGCATTTGAACTGCTCCAGTGCTGTGAGGAGCAGACACAGCTGTCCCCACTGAATTCTGTCTGCCTCAATTGCAGATTTGTAAGCAAAATAATTGCTGTTATTGTTTTAAGTTTTTCGCCACTTGCAGCCCGACGATAGATGACTGCAACACTGCTCTTAACCCCGTGATGGCCTCCCAGCTGCCCTACCCTGTGGATTCCCATCTTCAAGCTTCTCTTGTCCTTGGGAAGGATTGCTCTTTATTTGAGTGCTTTCTCTCTTCCCTTTTCTCCCTTTACCAAATTCCATTTGCTTCTACCTTTTAGAATGCCTCCTCCCCCAGTTTTAGCTCTGGTCCTGGTTCTTCCACTTTGTTTTTCTTCATAGTTATGGTTTCAGTAGCATATATAAAAATAACTCCTTTATCTTCTCAGCAGGCCTTGGGAGGCTAAATTCTGTCCTCAGCTGACCAGAAGCCTTGAAAAAGTAATGCACACACACACACACACACACACACACACACACACACAAACACATTTTCAAAATGGAACAAAAATTCTGAGCAGAAATAATTTGACAAAGAAAAAAATTTGGTCAGTCACACAATGAATTTTTAAGTTCTGGAGAAGTGAACGTTCAACATGATGGAAAGCAAAGTTATAGTATGAAAAACCTCCTTTATTTTGGTAAGAACACAGCACATTATCTATCCTCTTAACAAATTCTAAGTGTGCAGTACATTACTGTTGACTGTCGGAACAATGTTGCAGTACAGATCTCTTCTTACTTAACTGATCCTTCTTACCTAACTGAAACTTTATGCCTCCCCATTTCTCCCTCCTCCTGGCCCTTGGTAACTGCTGTTTCAGTCATGGATTTTAAGAAGCTGACTCTTTTAGAAACCTCACAGAAGTGTAATCATGCGATACTTGTCTTTCTGTGACGGGCTCTTTCACTTGGTATAATATCCTCCAGGCCCACTGTGTTGGCACACACAGCATAATTTTTTTCTTTTTAAAGGCTGAATAATTTTCCATTGTGTGTATGTACCACACGACCCCAGTCAGAACCCACGGAGAACCCCAGGGCCAGAACACATGGAGAAGTTGAGAGTTTTCCACAAAACTTCAAGCGCCTGCTTGCCTTTATCTCCTCTGAGGAAAATATTCCTATGAGGGGCTTTCTTCCAAGAGTTGTCATACAATCTGAAAAATGAACTCACATCTCAGGCCGTGGCTCACTGGATCAGAAATGGCACCAAAACTCTCTGAACATGAGAAACTCCACCCTCTAAGGCTGTGTGGGGCATGAAATTCTTCATTCCACTCTGCATGGTGAAGAGCTGTCCAATCTCTGTGGGAAATATGTATTCTAAATGAACAAACATAAAGATGGGTACTTGACTTGGGCTGACTCCTGTGCCTCATTGATCGAAGAAGCAATTGGAGCTAGAGAGATTGCTTGGCTGGAGAAAGGAACCATGCTAGCACAATAATAACATCCCATCTTGGGACTTCTCTGGTGGTCCAGTGGTTAAAACTCTGTGCTTTCAATGCAACGGGCACGGATTCCATTTCTAGTCAGGGGACTAAGACCCTACATGCTGCAGGGCACAGCCAAAAAAAAAAAAAACAAAACAAAACCACCAAACCCTCCAATCTCCAAAGGAATCTCTGGGCATGTTTGCCGAGGACAAGTTACAGGAAATAGACTAATAGGGTGAGTGTGACAACCAAAGCTAGAGCTTAGCATTTACTTCTAGGTTCAGCCTTAGGGCTTGGGAGAGGGCAACACACCTGACGTTGCTTTGCGAAACACAAAGTGGAGCCGACGTCCTTGCTGAGGACCAATCGG
This sequence comes from Budorcas taxicolor, assembly GCF_023091745.1. Classification (NCBI taxonomy): domain Eukaryota; kingdom Metazoa; phylum Chordata; class Mammalia; order Artiodactyla; family Bovidae; genus Budorcas; species Budorcas taxicolor. The sequence continues at coordinate 39,285,025 of NC_068910.1, forward strand.
GGTTTTGTTTCCATGTGATCATCTGCCTCAGAGCTATTTACGGGGAAGTATTTTGTTTAAAATACAAAAATCTGTGTATCACTGGATGCCTGATTAACTAGACTCTGGGAGGAGTGGGAAGAAGGATGGAGCCCAGGAAATCTGCATTTTCAGCTTCCTGGGATATTCCTTCTGCACACTGAAGTTTGAGAACCTATACATGGGTTCAATCCCTGGGTCAGAAAGATCCCCTGGGGTAGGAAATGGCAACCACTCCAGTATTCTTGCCTGAAAATTCCACGACACAGGAGGCTGGTGAGATATAGTCCATGGATTCGCAGAGTCAGACATGCTGAGTGACTAAGCACAAAATACAGGTAGCTTTCTTCAAGGGTGTGTGTGTGTGTGTGTGTGTGTGTGTGTGTGTATGGGGGAGGGTATATGCACAACCTGTGTGTCAAGGGTTTTGTGGTGGCCATTCTTAGAAAAAGTGGGACCAATGTCCTTGCCTAGAAAAGAGGGTGAAATTAGCATTTTATTGGGTTGACCAAAAGTTCAAATGACTCTCTGAGAAGTTTCCTTCGGGAATAAGAAGGAAGCAAGCGATGTCATTTCCACCAGACTGCAGAGCCCTCACAGAGGCAGCCCCTTTGGGGAAAGGTGATCTCATGGGAGGATGTCTGTAAGAACTGTGTTCAAATATTGTAGAGTGCAGTGAAGGGCTCCCTGGGTCAAGGAAAGGAACAAACATAATCTACATTTCTTCAAGGGAAGCGCTGTCTAGGGCATGAAGTGGGGCAAGCAAGAATCCACTCCCACCGTCACCAGACCCACTTGACAGACAGACCATCAGTGGGGCCAGTGACTGCATAGGTGGTTGACATATTGAAGTACTTTCGTAATGGTGGTTCCTGTAGCCACTGCCTCAATCCCCTGTCCCCTCCAGTGTTCTCTCCTGACAACTCTACCCTTGCTTCCCCCCTCATCTCCAGTATCTATGATCTAATGAACGAAGGTTAAATTCAGGAATGATGGGGGTCCCAGCACCCTCCCTGGTACTGCAGCTTGCTTATCTTCTGATGGGTTGGTGCCTTGCAACACAGATAGTTCATTATTTTGGGTCACAGTTGTAGTGGGTGATTCATTTCTGACAATGACATCAAGTGATAGCTTGGAACATTAGTACCTCTGGTCAACTCTGAAGTGAGGATGCCTCCTGTTGAGCAGACCCCCGTCTTGGATTCTAAGGTCCCCTCTATAATCTTCCATGCCAAGGCCAAGAGAACACCCCCAACAGACAGATACCAGACTCCCTTCTAAACTTGATATATAGGCCTGTGAACAGCTCCTAATTCTATTTTAAAAATAAAGACATAGAGTCACTGCAAACCCCGGGGTCAGGAAGCAATTCATATAGGTTAAATAGGCATAAGGAATTATTATTTTTATTACATTACCATGTGTGTCACAGAAAGGTTACTGAAAACAGATCATCACGGCCTGTGGTTTTCATGGCCCCTTGGAAGTTCAGGCCAGCAGAACAAAAATTCCAAGGGGGTTTTCTTTTTTCTGTTTTGTTCACTGAGATCCCGCCGCCTAGGGCTTAGGACAGTGCCTGACACATAATAGGCGCCCATCAAACGTTTTTTGAATGATACCACAATTTCAAAGGATACTCAGTTTGTTGTTTTGTTTCAGCAAAGGTAAGAAGAAATAAGCAGGAGATAACAAATCCATTTTCTACTTGAAAACATGAGAATTTAGAATCCCTACCACCGTAACTGTGGGATCCTCTATTAGAACTTAAATATCCATGGCTTCAACTGGCAACCTCTGCTTTTGAGGCCAATTGCAATTTACTATGTAGGGTGGTACTTTATATGTGTGCTCAATTGCTCAGGCGTGCCTGACTCTTTGTGACCTCATGGACTGTAGCCCACCATGCTTCTCTGTCCATGGGATTTCCCCGGCAAGAATACTGGAGTGGGTTGCCATTTCCTTCTCCAGGGGATCTTCCCAATCCAGGGATCAAACCCGTTTCTCTTGTGTCTCCTGCATTGACAGGTGGATTCTTTACCACCTGGCCACCTGGGAAATCCTGTAGTACTCTAAAGATTTGGCAAAAACAAAAACCAAATAGGGATGTCCTCATTAATCCAGATTTGCACTTGAGCTCTGTGAAAGAGGCTCTCAGTAAAGGCTCATTCAGTGACAGGCTCTGGGCAGATCTAGACTCAGGAACCGAGCTTGAGAGGCCAGAGGGATTGATGGATGAGATGAAAGACTATTTTTAAATGAATTTATTTTTAATTGAAGGATAATTGCTTTACAGGATTTAGTTGTTTTCTGTCAAACATCAACATGAGTCAGCTATAGGTACATAGACTTTAAATTTTTTATTTATGTTAAATTACTTTTTAAAGTATAGTTGATTGACAATGTTGTTAGTTTCAGGTATACAGCAAAGTTTTATACACAAACACACACACACACACACACACACACACATATATTCTTTTTCAGATTCTTTTCCCTTATGCTGCTGCTGCTGCTGCTAAGTCGTTTCAGTTGTGTCCGACTCTGTGCGACCCCATAGATGGCAGCCCATCAGGCTCCCCTGTCCCTGGGATTCTCCAAGCAAGAATACTGGAGTGGGTTGCCATTTCCTTCTCCAATGCATTAAAGTGAAAAGTGAAAGTGAAGTTGCTCAGTTGTGTCTGACTCTTAGCGACCCCATGGACTGCAGCCTACCAGGCTCCTCCATCCATGGGATTTTCCAGGCAAGAGTACTGGAGTGGGGTGCCAGTGCCTTCTCCATCTTTTCCTTTATAGTTTATTGCAAAATACTGAGTATATTTCCCCATGCTATACAACAGGTCTCTGTTGGTTGTCTATTTTATATACAGTAGTGTGTGTGTTAAGCCCATCCTCCTAATTCATCCCTCTCCCCTTCCCTCTTTGGTAACCATAAGTTTGTTTTCTATGTCTATAGGTCTGTTTCTATTTGGGGATGAGGTGACAGTTTTTTTTTCTTAATTTTCTTAATTTTATTACTTGGCTTCTCTGGATCTGAGTTTCACCACATGAGATCTTTTAGTTGAGGCATGTGGAATCTAGTTCCCTGACCAGGAATCAAACCTGGGCCCTCTGCATTGTAAATGTGGAATCTTAGCCACTGAACCACGAAGGAAGTCCCTGAGGTGAAAGGCTCTGGACTTGATCTCCTGTTGTCGGATTTCTTCTTGGCATTTCGCCGGTTTTGCATTTTCTGTTTGCTTCTCTGAGCCTCATTAGAAAGTAGCTTAAACATTAATTAGCAGCTATCTATTATTTCCCTCCTCTTATTGAGCCCACAAAATCAAGCCCTCAAAGCAAAATACCCAGAGAGAACTGGCAAGCCATTTAAATTCAATAGATTTCAGTTGCATTAGGATGATTGCATTAAATGAAAACAAATAAACACACACATACACACACGCTTCTCTAACAGTGGTACACCTGACAATTAACTAGGAATGCTAATCAGGACATTAACAGTTGTGATTTCTTGAGTACTTACTATGTACCAGGCAGGTATTTCACATTCATAAGCGAACTGTTATGTTGGTGAAAACATGGAAACAGAGGTTTAGGGAGATTATCTTGTTCAGTGAAATGAAGCCAAATTAGAAGGCTACTTATAGGCTTTGAGTGTAATATGCTGTTGTGAAAGTAGCCAAATTAGAAGGCTACTTCTGGTTTAAAGGTGCCTCTAATGTGTTTGGGGCTTCCCTTGTAGCTCAGTCAGTAAAGAATCTGCTTGCAGTGCAGGAGACCCATGTTCGATCCCTGGGTCGGGAAGATCCCCTGGAGAAGGAAATGGCAACCCACTCCAGTATCCTTGCCTGGAAAATCTCATGGACAGAGGAGCCTGGTGGGCTGCAGTCCATGGGGTCGCAAAGAGTCGGGCACAACTGAGCGACTAACACTAACACTAACGTGTTTAGTGAAAAAAGGCAGATTTCACAAAAGCATATTATACTTAATTTCATTAATAGAAATTGTACATAAACACATACACATGCACTCACATATCTTCATAAACGCATGAGAAAAATCAGCAGAAAGTTGCCCAAACTTAATGCAAATTACCCATCTTCTCTATGTCTTGGTTTTTACATCCGTAAAGCAGGTGTAGTAAAAGTATCCATCACATGGAAAGGACATACTGATTAAATGAAGCAGTCTATATAAAGCATTTAACACAGTGCCTGACACATAAGTGAGTCCTCGATCTGTTTTTGCCATTATTATTTTTACTATCACTACTATTACTAAAGAAAACTCAGGTCAGTTCAGTTGCTCAGTCACGTCCGACTCTGCGACTCACGGACTGCAGCACTCCTGGCCTCCCTGTCTATCGCTAGCTCCTGGAGTTTACTCAGACTCATGTCCATGGAGCCAGTGAAACTCAACCAACTGTCAATAGTGATTACCACTGTTGAGAAGGAGTGAAGCTGAGGGTCCAAGGAGGTGAAGGTGATTCACGTACCTATCAGAGGCTACTTCTGTTATATGCATGTGTGTGTGTGTTAGTTGCTCAGTTGTGTCCAACTCTTTGCGACCCCATGGACGGCAACCCGGCCAGGCTCCTCTGTCCATGGAATTCTCCAGGCCAGAGTACTGGAGTGGGTAGCCTATTCCTTCTCCAGGGGACCTTCCCAACTCAGGAATGGAACCGGGGTCTCCTGCATTGTAGGAGGATTCTTTACCAACTGAGCTACCAGGCAAGTCCTGTATAATTTACAGTATATATAATGTAAATTATTTTATAAAAAGTACCGCTCATGTCAAAATTTATTTCCCCAAGCGCTTTTATCGTCCCTTACAAACATCCAGTACAATAATAATGAACTCTTAAAAAAAAAAAACTCTGAAAGGTCTCTTTAAGTGTTTCTGTTCCACAGCATATTTCTGGCGCAGAGCAGTATGTGGAACCCCATGTCATTAACAAAGTTTTCTTTGGCTGCCTAGGATCAGTCTTCCCCCAGTACATCCGCAGGGCAGGCCGCCTGCCTGAGTCTGGTCAACGCCGGGGGTGTTTTGGGCTGACGCATCTATTCTGAAAGCTTCCAGGCCGCCTTTGAACTTGGCTTGACAGCCGATGAAACTCTCCCGGAGCATCCCAGACGATCCCGCGGCGCTTGGGAACCGTGTTCCTCTCTCTAGCTGCCAGAAGGAGCCCTGCAGTGCGCCCGGCAGCCGCCAGCTGGAGCTCAAAGGCAGCGGCGCGGCTCGGAGACCGCAGGGAGCCTCGCGGTGGCGGCGCCTCCGCTCCCGCCGCCCAGCTTCCTGCGCGCACCCCGCCTGCGGGAACCAAGGGCATCCTTTCCAAAGCCGGACGGAAGTTCACTTACACCTCCCTGTTCTTCGCCTGCCTATTGCATTATGACAGGTTGCTTTAGGGGTTTAACACGGCCAAACTGAAACGATGCCAAAGGAGAGAGATCCGAATGTGGAGAGGACTGGAAACTGGCCATTACTCCATTCACCGGCAAACGTTTACAGCTTCCCCTGCTAGGCCTCAGGGAAGATTGGATCTTCCCTGGTAGCTCAATCGGCAAAGAATCTGCCTCAGTGCCAGAGACCCCGGTTCGATCCCTGGGTTGGGAAGATCCCCTGGACAGAGGGAAATGGCAAACCACTCCAGTATTCTTGCCTGAAAAATCCCGTGGACAGGGGAGCCTGGCGGGCTACAGTCCATGGAGTCACAAAGAGTCAGGCACGACTTTGCCACTAAACCACCCACCGGGTGTCTGACCTGCAGCCAGGGGCTGGGAATGCCAAGTAAGGCCAACCCGCTTTCCCAGACAGAGGGCCTCAGTCTGGTTAATAATACTAGGGTAAAAAACGGTTTGGATGAAACCGTTTGGTTCGGCTTTTGGCTGAAGCACCAAAAACAAAATTCATGTCACATATCAATGAGATGTGTGAGATTGCCTTGCAGAACTCCAAAGAGAGATGGCTTGGAGGCGCTGAACACTTCACCCCCACTGAGGGTAGGAAAGGGACCTAGAGAGGGAAATTGAAAGAAAAAGTATTTGAAGAGAGCTGTTGGTGAGTTAAGTCTCCCCCCAACCTTACAGCCAGGGAGGGGGCATGTGAGGCTAGTTCTCTTCACTTAAAACTGAGGGGAATGGGCTTTAAAGGGACCATTTAGAGAGGCCACCTGGGAAATCTGAAACATGTGGCCCTGGGGTGACTAGCTGTTCTGATTGAAGAGGAAAAGGTGTTCCCACGCTGGGGGTGAGCTTACCCCCAAAATTTGTGAAGACAAAGTACAGTGAGTGTTCCCAAGGGAGAGGATGTGGGTCTCCAGTGGAGAGAACTGAGGTGGAGCTGCCTTAGGTCTTGTCCGTTGGGACCTCCTGGTGGAGTGAGGAGATCTCAGCAAAAAAAAAGAGATAGGACTCCTAAGTGCACTGATTCTAAAGGAAAGAATCCTTAAGGCACCTGCTAACACAGAGATGCATTTGCCTGAATCCAGTGAACTGCAAGTAAGGTACTTCCAGGGTACCACGAGGGACACCACCAGCCTGAAAGACCTGCCTCGCCCAGAGAATGCCAGTCTCTACCACGGCCGTGCCAGTCCAGGCGGCACTTTCTGGTCCCCACGCCTGGCTCCCTGCCTCCACTGCGTCTGTGCTTCATGGGTAGGGTGACCGTAGACCCCAGTTTGACCAGGGTGGTTCTGATTGACTTTCAAAGTTCTGGCATAATTATTAACAGCACCCCCTTTCACTCTCAAAAGGGTCCCCTTTGGATGAGAAATTTCATGTTCATCCTACTGATGGGAGGTAGCCCCTTAGGCAGGACTAACCTCCAATGCCTCAGACTGTAACCTTATTTGGAAACGAGGTAATCAAGTTAAGATAAGGTTATTAAGGCGGCCCTCTATGACTGGTGTCCTTATAAAAGGAGGGAAATTGGACACAGAGTCAGGCCTGCACCAGGGAAGATGCCATATGAGGATGAAGGCAGAGGGGGAGTGATGCCTGTACAAGCCAAGGAATGCCAGGGGGTGCCAGGAATCTACCAGAATCTACCAGCAATCTACCTCTCCTGCGGGAGAGGCCTGGACCATGCTCCCTTACATCTCGCAGAAGGAACAATCCTGCGACAGCTCGGTCTGAGACTTCTACCCATCAGACTGTAAGACAAAGCATCTCTGGTGTCTAAACTCCCAATCTGCTGTCCTTCTTTATAGCAGCCTTGGGAGATGAAAACACTAGGAAACAGAAGCTGCCAGTCTTATCCTCTGTCCCCTTCCCAAAGGTCCAATCTGCAGCTCAACCTAGGCAGCAGGAGAAATTTGCCTAAAATAATTTGTTGTTTTCAGTTTTCTTCACACTCCATATATTTGTTACTGAACCTGAAGTATGTGCAGGTTATTTTTGACGGTGTAAGAATATGGGTGCAGGGGGAGAAGCCTAACCTTAACTGCACCAGAGCAATGGCACAGCAGCGAGGGCTGCTGGGTGTCCCCAGAAAGGAGCTAGTTGTCTAGAGAAGATAAACCCAATAGCAAACCTGTAGCAATAAGCTGTTAGTTAGTATTTCTGCGCTGCAGTATTGAGCGAGGTTCATGATAAAATAGGCCTCCTACCTGGGTGCCACTGCCGCTGCTTCCACCTCTCGGTACACCGTTGGCCCAGGTTGGATTTGAAAGACAGGATGGTGGCAAGCAAATAGGAAAAAACAAACACAAAAGAGTAACGTTGAATCCAGCGGTTTTTCAGCTGGGGGCAGCCTTGCCCCTAAGGGATGTCTGGAGCTACTTTTGATTGTCCTAACTGGGGAAAAGGTGTGCTACCAGGGCCTAGTAGATGGAGGCCAGGGATACTTTTAGAGATTCTATAGCACACAGAACAGCTGCCCACAGCTGGAATTCTGTGACCCCAAACGCCCATAGTGTTGAGGTTGAGAAGCTCTGGCTTCACTGAAACCACAGGATGTATCCTAAGTGCTTCCAAAGTGCCCCTGGAAACAGACAGGACCCCCAGGGCATGTGACGGTAGAATGGGAAGCCTTAGGAGGGGACTGTGTTGGTCACTTGCTGGGTAGTGTGCCTGTCACAGGAACACACAACACGGAACTTCCATGTGAGGCATTGGGATCTCGGATGTGAGAAACATCAGTAGTGGCATTTAAGGAGCACCTTCTGAGCACAGAGCTCTGTGCTGAGAGGCAATGTTGCATTGTTTCATTTGACTCTTGTGAGAACCCTAAGTTGTTATTTAGTCTCTAAGTTGTGTCCAACTCTTTTGCGACCCTATGCACTGTAGCCTGCCAGGCTGCTCTGCCCGTGGAATTCCCCAGGCAAGTATACTGGAGTGGGTTGCCATTTCCCCCTCCCAAGGGATCTTCCCAACCCAGGGATCGAAATTTTGTCTCCTGCATTGGCAGGGGATTCGTTTCTGCTGAGCCACCGAGGAAGTCCAAAGCCCTGACAGGTAGATTTTATTTCCATTTAGGCTCAGAGAGGTGTAGTAATTTGCCAAAAGTCAGAAGGGAGAAAACTGGAATGCAAACCCACTCCTTGACTCCAGAATGTGTGTTTTCTTACCTTACAAGTGGATTTGCCGCTTGGTGAGCATTGAGCCCAAAGATACAACTAAGCCAAAGAGCCAGAGAAAAGAGGTTTTATTACTTGCAGCGAGTAAGGAGAACACCGGGATCTTTCCCAAAGTGGTGCCTCCTTGAACAGCAAAACTTTAGTTGAGGACATGCATATTCATCAAGGGACTTGGACAGTGTGTGCATATTCATTAAAGGGCTTGAGCAGAAGAGAATTCAGCCTAGAATTGGGGCAAAGGTTGCCAGGATCCACGTTTTGGTTGATTAAAGTCACGAGAGTCAGAAGAGGTCAACATCATCATTCCTTAGGTTCCCACCAGTCTGGGGTCTCAGCATGTGGGGACCCTAATTCCTGCAGAACTCAGAGATTTGTGTCAGATTGTTATGTATAGCTCTGGAAGAGAAACTGGACTCTGTTTTGTTCCTGAACTGTTGTTTCTTGACTGCTTTTCCCTTGTTTCCTTAAGATCATTAATTACTGAGACTTGCTCAAAAACAAACATTGTGGCCAGGCTTAGATCACAGAATGACTTAGGCCAAAGAATGGCTTCTCTTGCACAAGAAAGAGAATAGACTGTTTCAAAATTGGGAAAGGAGTACGTCAAGGCTGTATATTGTCACCCTGCTTATTTAACTTACACGAAGTGTACATCATGTGAAATGCCGGGATGAAGCACAAGTTTGAATCAAGATTGCCAGGAGAAATATCACCAACCTCAGATATGCAGGTGACACCACCCTTATGGCAGAAAGCAAAGAGGAACTAAAGAGCCTCTCGATGAAAGTGAAAGAGGAGAGTGAAAAAGCTGGTTTAAACTCAGCATTCAAAAAACAAAGATCATGGCATCTAGTCCCATCACTTCATGACAATAAATGGGGAAACAATGGAAACAGCAAAGACTTTATTTTTGGGGCTCCCAAATCACTGCTGATGGTGACTGCAGCCATGAAATTAAAAGAAGCTTTCTCCTTCAAAGAAAAGCTATGACAGACCTAGATGGCATATTAAAAAGCAGAGACATTACTTTGCTCACAAAGTTGGTCTAGTCAAGGCTATGGTTTTTCCAGTAGTCATGTATGGATGTGAGAGTTGGACCATAAAGAAAGCTGAGCGGCAAAGAATTGATGCTTTTGAACTGTGGTGTTGGAGAAGACTCTTGAGAGTCCCTTGGACTGCAAGGAGATCCAACCAGTCCATCCTAAAGGAAATCAGTCCTGAATATTCATTGGAAGGACTGATGCTGAAGCTGAAGCTCCATTACTTTGGCCACCTGATGAAAGAACTGACCCATTGGCAAAGATCCTGATGCTGGGAAAGACTGAAGGCAGGAGAAGAAGGGGATGACAGAGGATGAGATGGCATCACTGACTTGATGGACATGAGTTTGAGCAAGCTCCAGGAGTTGGTAATGGACAGGGAAGCCTGGCATGCTGCAGTCCATGGGGTTGAAAGTGTCGGACATGACTGAGCGACTGAACTGAACTGAACATCAAGAAAGCCTTACTGGTTCTCTTTCTCCAGGACCCCTCCCCTTTCTTATCTGGTTAGACTTTTATCCCCCAAACCATAACACTGACTGGTAATCAACTCCACCAAAAAGCAGTGATGACCTGGATGAAGGATAGATCCATTTCAAAAAAGTTAATGCTTCTATTTTGTACCTGTATTCTTTTCTTTTTCTATTTTATTCTACTTTGTTGCATTTTATTTCATTTCCTTACCTCCCTTTGTACCTTTCAGAGATACTGGAAACTAAAGCCCAGAGAGGGGACATGATTTGTCCAAGGTCATTATTTAGTTTCAGCCAGAAGAAGAACTTTTAATTTAAGGCTTTTTCCTCTCAGCAGAATGCTCTTTTCATCACCCAGTGTTGAGTAGCCTTGGAATTCTCTAATGATTGACTTTTCTTACAATGGGGTTAACTAGCTGCGTTTTAGAGTAATGATGAGTGTTCCATCTAAAGAGAAAGAACTTCCTGGGACTTCCCTGGTGCTTCAGTGGTTAAGAATCTGCCTGCCAATGCAGGGCACGCAGGTTCAGACCCTAGTGGGGAACCTAAGATCCCACATGCTAGGAAGCAACGAAACCCTTGTGCCGCCACTAGAGAGTCCATATGCTGCGATGAGAGATCCTGCGTGATCCATCTAAGACCTGATGCAGCCAAATAAAGAAAAATAAATAAATATAACTCCCTAATTGTTTCTTGCTTCCCTGTTTCTGAGGCCTACCCTCCTTTTAAAAGACAAAGATGACATTCTTCCCCTTGTTAATTTCGAAGGACTCTCTCTATAACCTGGGCTGACGTCCATGGCTAAGAAAAGATTCTGGCTCCTTGACTGACTTGGCCAAGATGCAACCGTGTCCTGTGGAGAAGGCTCAGGTGCTGTCATTTTAAGACGCTGTGAGGCTGATAGTCAGGCCAGTGGGAACATATGGAATGTGTCACACCCATCTTCTTCTTTGTCCAAAACTATTATCCCATTAGACAAATGTGAGGCTCACAAAACAGACAGCTAAGAGATGAGGCACTAACCACTCATTTTCTCAGAATGACTTTATTGGTTTAGATCAAAATGGTCCTTGTTCTTAAGGGGATTACAACTTAAAATCATGTCCCTAGCTGTGATATTTCCTCCTCTGTGTCTCAGTTTTGTTTTGTTTTCTTTTTCTTTTTTTGCCTTTTTCTTTTCTTATTGATTATTTATTTTTGAGATCGACACAGTGCAAGCTTTGTTCAGTGGCCAAAGAATGGAGAAGCTGGAACAGATCAACTTCTCACACACCTGGTAAGAATGAGTCATTCTGTTTTTATTTTTAACTTTTTATTTTATATTGGAGTAGAGTGGATTAACAATGTTGTGTTTGTTTCAGGGGTATAGTAAAGTGATTTACTGGTACATATACATGTATCTTCTTTTTCAAATTCTTTTTCTGATATCTAAAACTAGTGTGGTTTTCAAAGATGCCTCTAGCTCTGATGCCATAGAATTTTCCTTTTCTTATACAACAGTCATATAGAAAGCACATGCGTTATTCTGACTTGCTTTGTTCTCTTCATCCACATTCTTAGGACACTGGGATTCCTGACCTTTACATGTGACCTGGGAATGTATATGAGCACATGATCTGGCATTCCCATTTTAAAAACTTAATTCTAAAAAAAGTCCAAAGGGAGGAGTACACACATAGGACTTTGTACCCGATATTGGTTAAAAAAGCAGACCAAGGTGGTATCTTTACCCCTGTTTTTCAGATGAGAAAATGAGCCCCTATATTGTTAACTAAATGTCCGGAGTCACTATGTTCCAGAAATAATAACTAGCATTTTGTGAACGTGAATGCTGTGCCAGGCGCTATGTGAAGAGCTTCATGTGGACTCATTCACTTGCTCCTCACAATAACCTTTTGAGGCTGGTAACAATTCTCTCACTTTACAGTGAACAGAGGCACAGAGAGGTTAAGCGACTTGCACAGTTCACACCGCTGATAGGTGGATGGGGTCATACCACAAGGTTCCTTCTTCTGTAAACGCTGTAAATAAATCAGCTTGCCTTTCATCACCTTACTTCATCTAATTTGCAATTATTTTATTTCATTCTCATTTGAATACTATGAATTATGTACTTACTTTCAGTGGTGTGCTACTAAATGTCTAATAACTGGCTCACTGGGGAAGGGAGGAGCCTAATTTGTAGTGTTTGCCAATTTCAGTGGTGCAAATATCCCCAGTGGTTAATCTCAAGCTACTAATGAGACATTGATGAACCCAGACTTTTGGAAAGAAATGTTCTCCATTATATGGTATTTCCATTCTGTGGATACATGTACCTAGCTTCAAGAATTATAGCTAATAGTAAACAGTATTAAAATAATTAGGAAATGATGTTTTGAATATTTGAATATTTATGGTTTTATTTTTAATGAAATGTATTTAACTGTAGGTGAACAAAGGAAGCTCAGAATAATACCTACAACATGTTGCCATTTTTGTGCTTAAGAGAAAATTCTCTACCTCATATATGTGTATAAACGTTTGCTGGTGCTGGGTGCTTAGTCACTCAGTCGTGTCCGACTCTTTGCGACCCCATGGACTGCAGCCCACCAGGATCTTCTGTTCATGGGATTCTCCAGGCCAGAATACTGGAGTGGGTTGCTATGCCCTCCTCCAAGGGATCTTCCCAACCCAAGGATCGAACCCAGGTCTCCTGCATTGCAGGTGGATTCTTTACTGTCTGAGCCACCAGGGAAGCCCATAAATGTTTATTTGATCAATAAAAAAGTAAACTCTTCAAATGGGTTTCATCAGAGATGGGGAAGTGAGGATGCCCAGAGGCAGGTCGCCTTTTTCTCATTATGCCTCTGTACTTGCTGATTGTTGTACAGCCAGCATACTGTGCTTTTATGACAAAACATTATAAAGTTTTTAGGTTTAGTTTTTTGGTTTTCTTTCGGTTTTGCTCCCACCGCACACCTTGCGGGATCTCAGTTCCCCACCAGGGACTGAACCTGGGTCGCGGCAGTGGAAACGCCAAGTCCTAACCACAGGACACCCAGGGAAGTCCCGATATAAAGGTTTTTCTTCCTTTTAATATGAAACTAGAATCAGGAAGTAAGAAGTGACTTTTCTATTAAGTGGAAAAGTGGTGGTCTCTTGGCCATTTCTCGTGTCCCCTGGCTTGCAGCTGCGACACTGCTGTCTCTGCCACTGTCATCCCGTGGTTTTCTCCCCTTCTGTGCCCGTGTGTCTTCTCCTCTTCTTATAAGGACACCAGTCATTTTCGATTAAGCGCCTACTGGAGAATCCCAGGGACTGGGGAGCCTCGTGGGCTGCCGTCTATGGGGTCGCACGGAGTCGGACACGACTGAAGCGACTTAGCAGCAGCAGCAGCAGTACTCCACTAAGACCGTCTTAACTGATTATATCGGCCTTGGTCCCCGTTTGCAAAGGTCACATTCTGAGGTACTGGAAGGTCAGGACTCCAACATATCTTCTGCAGGGGCACAATTCAATCCGTAACGCCTTCCTACCATCATTGCTGCACGGAACTGCCAGAGCAAACTTTTAAAAATATAAATTGGTTCACCTTCCCAGTTCCCTATTACACCGAGATCGAACTAGAGCCCCCATGCCTTCCTTCGTCTGATCCCAGCCTCTGCCTCCATCCATCTCTCTTCCCACTCCCTGTCTTATTAATCTGAGGTGACAGCGCTGAATTCTGTTCCTAGAGCATTCTGAACACCTTTCCGCTTCAGCGTCTTTGCTGTTCCTTCTGTCTGGAATGCGCTTCCTCCGGACGAGTGCCTGGCCCTCCTTCTCACCGCCTCTAGGTCATCACAGCCAGGGCCGCCTCCTCTGAGAGGTCTAGTCTGACTAGAACAGGCGCCACTCCCTGTTCTTCTCCCTCTGTGGAAGGTAAGCTCCTCAGAGGGAGGGTTTTCTAAAATCTGAAAACGTTGCAGACATTTTAATGTACCTTTTAATTAAATTAAACTTTTCAACGGGCAACTCAGATGATTTAAGTGAAAATGATATAAAAAGATATTCAGTGAAGTCTCATTCCCATTTCTGCCTTTGACCGTCCAAACCTCATCCCAATAGAAAACAGTTTTTATTAGTCTTCCAGTATTTCTTTATGCAACCATAATATGTGTTTTATATATGTACATATGTATTCTTGTTTTCCCATATTATACCGAAAATATCATATAATGCATAGTTGGTGCCTTAGTTTATGTACCTTGAAAATACTTCCTGGACATCATTACATATCAGTTTACAGAAAACTTTCTCATTTTTTGAAAAACAGTATTCAGTTTTGGGAATGTGCTGAAGTTTAATCACTCCCCTACTGATAAACACGTGTGGCTTCTATCTTTTGTTACGTAGGACAGGGATTTTCACGATGAAACCCCCAGAGTTTTGAAGTCTTTCTGCACAGAGCCGACAGTCAGTAAACAATTGTAGAGAAAATGAATGATGAATGGATCAACAGGAATGAGCCAAGGACTATAGTAGGAAAGGAGCCCGAGGGCGGCACGCCGGTGCACGGTGCTGCACGGAGGCTCCACCAGGTGGCGCTGCAGGCGGCGGGCGCGCCTGGCCGGACAGGCCTTGCCGCTCTTGCCGTGGGCGCCGGCGGCGGCGCGGGGACGAGCGTGGGGGGTAGGGCGAGTCATATGACCCGCTCGGCTTCCTGGCTCCGGCCGCCGTCGCCCGCCTGTGTCCGCCTCTGTCGCGCCGGGGCCTCGAGGAGCCGTTGGGGGGGTTCCGGGCCGAGGCCCGCTCGTGTGGAGGTCGTCGCCGCCGCCGCTGCCCGCTCGCTCGCCCGTCCGTCCGTCCTCCCTCCCGGCCGCCATCATGCTGGCGCTCATCTCCCGCCTGCTGGACTGGTTCCGCTCGCTCTTCTGGAAGGAGGAGATGGAGCTGACGCTCGTGGGGCTGCAGTACTCGGGCAAGACCACCTTCGTCAATGTCATCGCGGTGAGTGCCCTCCCGATTACCCTCCCGGGGCGCCGCAGCCCGCGAGTCCGGCCCGGCTTCTGCTCGAAGGCCAGGCTGGGGGTGGCGGGGTGGGGGTGGGGGGTCCCCTCGGCGCGGCGGGGCTCTTGGGAGTGTGCGTGTCGGGGGAGGGGGCAGCCGTGCTGGTCGCCTGCCCGGGCGTCAGGACCTCGAGTTTCCCTCGTGTTGGTGGCTGGTGTATCGGCGCGGTCGGTAGTTGAAGGGTTATTTCCATTTAGTCGTCTTCTTCCAAGCGCCGTGTCCCCGTGTCCTCGTCGCAGCCAGGGTTTGGAAAGGGTGTAATTGGCCTTGTCACATTTTTAAGGCTCGTGGTGGTGGTGGTGGTGGGGGTCTGGGATTTCGTTTGGGTTTGGTCTTTGCTGGCCGCGCAGGGGTTAACTTCAGCTTGTCACTTTCTCGAGGGGTGGAATTTGGCGAGTCCGTGTGTCCCGTGAGAAAGCCTAAAATAATTCAGATTGTCTCAACTGGCCACTCGGGACGGAGAGCACCGTTGTGAGGAAAGCAGGGGCCAGTGTGGGCTCATCCCTCAATTCTGTGGGCAGCTTGTCCCGTGTAATCCAGTTAATCGGTTTTCTCACCCGTTCCCCGAGGGGCCGAGTAGATGGTGCTGCGTTCGCCGGTAAAGCTAAAGACAGGCATTTCCTGCCAGTCCATAATAGTGCACGGCTTTTATTTTTTAAATTATTTTGTTTATTTGAAGTATAGTTGGTTTACAAGTGCACAGCTTTTACTAAGCCAAGAAGTTGGGTGGGTGGGGTCTCTGTTTCTAGAGCCCTGGTCTAGGGGATAAGATTTGCAGTCAGCATAAAGTTGGAAAAGAGGTGTTGGTTTAATGTAATGGTTTTTCTTACAGACAGAGAAAGGAAGGGACTGGGTAGAAACGTAGCTCATTCCACGCCCAGGGAATGAGTTTCTGGGAGGGAAAGAAATTGCCCTGGGAACCTATATACAGTGTGGTGTTTATTCATCGGTGATTGAGGGAAGGAAGATAATTAAATTTTGCGCTCGTTTGGTTGGCAGGGGAGGGAATAAGAGTGAACGATTCTCGTCAGTCTTCATTTAGAGCCCAGGAGTTGCTGTGACTCAGTCTTGAGCTTGTCAGGGATGAACTTTTGAGCTATTTGAGAGAGATGGCAGCAGTTTCTCCACCGTTTAGATGATGGGTGAAATCCTATTTTATTGGCGACTCGCTGTCCAACTGGTTTGGTTACTGGAATGATTCAAACACGCCTGTCTTGTTGGAGAACACAACTTGTGTATCTTGTGACTGTTAGTCCTTGCAGTGATAGAGCAACAGGAAGGAGAAGTAGAGATGAGCAGACATCCAAACTTCCTTTGAGGAATATTGCATATAAGTATAAGGAAAACTTGCCTGCTTGTTTGGCTCTTGTAATGTTATTGGGCCGGAGGCTTGAGATGACTCTTTTCAACAGGCCTAAAAGAGTGGAATGGATATCTAATACCACTAAAATTAGTAAGAAAAAACTTCAGGCTTTGGCTGAGTATTCATATTCGAACTCCTTGTATGATGTGGAAAAGATAAGCTGAGATCATTTAATTGTAAATTTTCTGATACTGTTTTGGGATAAGAATTGGTGTCTTCCTAAATCCTCTCTTTTTGAGAAAACTTAATTATAGTGTTTTGTAGGTTTATTACTACAATCAATTGTATTTGTTACAGAGAAGTAGTTATGGTTGGGAAACCAAAAAAGATTTTAGTAAATCTTGAGGAACTCCTGGAACCATAAGCTCGATTTTCATGCTTGTGTGTTTAGTAGACAGTTTAGCTTGACATAATGAACATGAACTTTGAAGTCAAACAGCCCTGGATTTGCAGTCTGGCTCTGCCACTTAGCAGCCTTGTATCCTCTTTCAGTCCTTGCTTTCCCATCTATTAAGAGGAGTTAATAATAGGTTTCTTACAGAGTTGCTGCGAGTGCATGAAATGGCAGATGTTAAGTGATTAGCATCATGCCTGCCCATAGAAGGGGCTAGATAAATGGTAAGTGTTGTATTATTTGTAGTGGGTACAGTCATTTAATGCAGAAATGGTATTTTGAAAAATATTTAGAAGGGAATTAGCTGGGGTCATTCCTTTGCATTTGTGTATGTATTCAAATATGGACTGCTGTAGTGGATTCATAGATCATGACAAGTAATCACAGCATGTCCTCCCTCTCCCCCCATCTGTTAACATCTGGAAAGCTGTTGAACTCAAAGTGAACTATTATTTTAACGTTAGACTCCTATTTTTGTTTCATTCTGGGCAAGCTGTGTAGCTTGGAGGATCTTAGTTCCCTGACCAGGGATTGAACCCTGACCCTTGGCAGTGAGAGCTCTGCATCCTAACCACTAGACTGCCTGGGAATTACCTAGACTCTTCTTTCTGAATGATACAATGTGGGTTGCAGATGCAGTCTTAGTCACTCAGTCGTGTCTGACTCTTTGCGATCCCATGGGCTGTAGCCTGCCAGGTTCCTCTTTCCATGGAATTCTCCAGGCAAGAATACTGGAGTGGTAGCCATTTCCTTCTCCAGGGGATCTTCCCAGCCCAGGGATCAAACCCTGGTCTCCCACACTGCAGACTGATTCTTTACCGTCTGAGCCACCAGGAAAGGCCATAATGTGACTGGGTTCTGTTAGAAAAAAATCATGACTGTGATTGCCTGTGGCATTTAAGATGCTGCATAAAAGATGTCAGTTACTAAGTCCTGTCTGACTCTTTTGCGACCCCATGGACTCCCACCAGGCTCCTCTGTCAGTGGGGTTTCCCAGGCAAGAATACTGGAGTGGGTTGCTATCTCCTTCTCTAGGGGATCTTCCTGACCCAGAGATCAAACTCCCGTCTCCTGTGTTCGCATGTGGATTCCTTACTGCTGAGCCACCAGGGAAGCCTGGAAAAAAGAGACCTCAGTAAATTTTTCTTTAAACCTCAGGCTTTAACCTAATCTGTGGTTCTTATATATTGAGGGTGAGGAAAAAGTTAGTAATCTGTAGTGAATTTACAGAGTTTTAGATAGAAACAGCATGTCTAAAATAGTAAATTTAGCTTTATTTAAAAAAAAATCAGCTGCATTATTCTATGTATGAAATGTTTGATTTATAGACTCAGAGATTCAGACGTGTTGAACACTATGTGTCACTTTAGAAAGATGGCCATTTATTTCTCAAATTCTAAGTAATTTTCCAGGTATGAAAAGCTTCAGGTGAAACTGGTTTTCTTAGGTAAACATCAACTTTTTGTAAACATCACATTAAAATGTGGCTATATTTACTGCCTTAAAAGTTAAGAAGACTGAGAGATGTTATTTAACTTACTGTAGAGGTTGGTGAAGCTGAATTACTTACATGTAGGATTTGGTCTACTTTGAAATGAGGCAGTTTGCTTACAGAGAGTCTTAGTCCTCAAATTCATCTTCTTATGGTTTCAAACTCCAAGTGATACTTCATGTAATCTGATTTTATATAGAGACATTTAGTATATATTGTGTTATCTTTGTTTTGAGCCTTAAAAAAAAACACCTCCAAGTCTTTAATTTTTTGATTAATGTTAGAAAATGAAATACTGCTCATTGCTAGATGTTATGGCAGTTATTGCATAATAAATCATGTGTCTTGTGTGTGTAATTTATGTTGAGTAACCTTTACTCTTAACTGAGACTCTTAGATGGGTTATAGGATAGTTATGAAGAAATGTTTGGTAGGATTTACCAAAATGGATGAGATAAGTTTTATAGACATTGTGTATTTTTGAAAGTAGTAGTATTGTAAAAATTTCTCTACATTTTTGTGAAGTGTTGACAGCTCAAAGGTTAATCAAAGGAAAAGTTTATTACTTCTGAGAATTATGAAAAGGAGATACTTGGAAAGATTGTAGAAATTTGGACCTAGAATAATTTTTTTAAGTTTGTTAAAAAAAAATTAAGTGGTCTACTTTTATCCTCGTTTTATAGATGTAGTCAGGAGATCCAGAAACGTTAAGTGAAATTCCTAAGGCTAATCAGTAGCAGAGCTAAAATCAGAACCCAGGGCTAGTGCATTTTCTCCTTACCTACCTCTGTAGGTCTACCTGAGATTAGAATCATAGAGCTGTGAATCAGGAGATCTTAATTCCTTAAACATTTATTTTGAATGTAAGCATACTCCTCTTGCGAATATGAACAGCATTTTAAATCCAATATCAAGCGTATTGACTACCATTTGGGGACTGCACATGCATGCACACACACATATACAGTCTGTGTGTGTGTATGTGTGTATTTGAGACATGAATTAGGGGAAAGAATGATCTGCCCATGAATTAGGGGCAAATAGGCACACAGCAATTCAGCAGTAACAACAGGACTGGAAAAGGTCAGTTTTCATTCCAATACCAAAGAAAGGCAATGCCAGAGAATGCTCAAACTACCGCACGATTGCACTCATCTCACATGCTAGTAAAGGAATGCTCAAAATTCTCCAAGCCAGGCTTCAGCAGTACGTGAACCGTGAACTTCCAGATGTTCCAGCTGGTTTTAGAAAAGACAAAGGAACCAGAGAGCAAATTGCCAACATCTGCTGGATCATGGAAAAGGAAGAGTTCCAGAAAAACATCTATTCCTGCTTTATTGACTATGCCAAAGCCTTCGACTGTGTGGATCACAATAAACTGTGGAAAATTCTGAGAGATGGGAATACCAGAGTACCTGACCTGCCTCTTGAGAAACCTATATGCAGGTCAGGAAGCAACAGTTAAAACTGGACATTGAACAACAAAAGGAGTACGTCAAGGCTGTATATTGTCACCCTGCTTATTTAACTTCTATGCAGAGTACATCATGAGAAACTCTGGACTGGAAGAAGCACAAGCTGGAATCAAGATTGCCGGGAGAAATATCAATAACCTCAGATATGCAGATGACACCACCCTTATGGCAGAAAGTGAAGAGGAACTAAAAAGCCTCTTGATGAAGGTGAAAGAGGAGAGTGAAAAAGTTGGCCTAAAGCTCAACATTCAGAAAACGAAGATCATGGCATCTGGTCCCATCACTTCATGGGAAATAGATGGGGAAACAGCGGAAACAGTGTCAGGCTTTATTTTTTTGGGCTCCAAAATCATTGCAGATGGTGATTGCAACCATGAAATTAAAAGACACTTACTCCTTGGAAGGAAGGTTATGACCAACCTAGATAGCATATTCAAAAGCAGAGATATTACCTTGCGAACAAAGGTCTGTCTCGTCAAGGCTTTGGTTTTTCCAGTGGTCATGTATGCATGTGAGAGTTGGACTGTGAAGAAGGCTGAGTGCCGAAGAATTGATGCTTTTGAACTGTGATGTTGGAGAAGACTCTTGAGGGTCCCTTGGACTACAAGGAGATCCAGCTGGTCCATCCTGAAGGAGATCAGTCCTGGGTGTTCATTGGAAGGAATGATGCTGAAGCTGAAACTCCAATACTTTGGCCACCTCCTGCGAAGAGTTGAGTCATTAGAAAAGACTCTGATGCTGGGAGGGATTGGGGGCAGGAGGAGAAGGGGACGACAGAGGATGAGATGGCTGGATGGCAACACCAACTCAATGGACGTGGGTTTGAGTGAACTCCGGGAGTTGGTGCTGGACAGGGAGGCCTGGCGTGCTGCGATTCATGGGGTCGCAGAGAGTCGGACACGACTGAGCGACTGAACTGAACTGAGGCACACAGCACAGTGGAAGATTATTACGTTCGAACATTTAAATAACTGGCTAACAGGCGTTTGAACTAAATAACATTCGAACATTTAAATAACTGGTTATTGAACTATGTTTGTTGTTATTGTTTAGTTGCCAAGTCCTCTCAGACTCTGTAACTCCATGGACTGTAGCCCACCAGGCTCCTCAGTCCATGGGATTTTCCAGGCAAGAATACTGGAGTGGGTTGCCATTTCCTTCTACAGGGGCTCTTCCCGACCCAGGGATCGAACCCAGGTCTCCCATATTGCAGGCAGACGCTTTAACCTCTGCACCACCGGGGAAGCCCTTAAATCAGATCCAAGTACTAACATCAAAGATTTCAAGGGAGGAAAGGAAGCCAGGTTCCAGGAAAGAAGAAGGGGGAGGAGGCGGGAGACGTCTCCTGCCACCTACAGATGCCCAGGTGTTATGAGACTTTTCCCTGGGCCCCCAGAGAAGGGAGGACTGGAACTCGGCCCTGCCAGAAATCAGAACCAGAATTCGGGTCAGTCTCCAATCCTCAGCTCAGGCTGAGGGCCCATCGACCAGATTCCTGCGTCCAGGACCGGGGGACTAGAAAAACAGGGAAGGATAGGAAGGGTCAAGGAGAGGAAGGAGAGGGAAGGGGAGAGAGGCCAGTACAGTAGCAAATCTGAACTGTGACTGTTGGAGCTGGCCTTCCGGGTTGCCTTCAGATAGAGATTCGGAATTGTGGAGCAGGAAGCAACTTGCTAAGGAGTGTTTCTTCAAACTTCTTTATCCTCTTCCCCTCAGTCATTATTTTTTCCAATGCAGGCTTAGAGTCCCAGAGCAAAATGTTCTTGTTAAGAAGCTGTTAAGAGTGCATTAAGGCATTTTAAATTACTACCTTAGAGGATATTTCACAACTTAAAGCACTTACTAAGTTTCTCAAATATTAAGTTGCTTTTAAGATAAAGAATGTCACTGAACATGGATACAAAATTCATTGTACTATAAAAAATAGTTACTATTTTTAGAAGATTTTTTCCTAATTGTCAAACTATCACAAAGTCATTAGTAGAAATTTGGACAGAATACTATAACATAGAAACCACTTGTTATCCCCACCATCCAGGGTTAACTACTGTCAGCATATCAAAGTATTTCCTTTTCATCTTTTTTTAAAAAAATAATGTGTATATCCAAACACTAATTTTTTTTGAGTTTTGATATACTATTTATAATGTTTGTATCCTGGTTTGTTTTAATTATCATGTACGCATTCTTCTAAAACCATCTTTAATGCCTTCATAATTTATTCTGTTATAGCATATCTTGTGGATATACCATAGTGTATTCGATCATTTCCTCATTATTGGACATTTGGGTAGTTTCCAGGGTTTTGCTGTTGTACATCAATTTGATCTGCCTTTCCTGGGGATGGATTCCAGAGTTGGCATCACTGAATCAAGGGCATGAACATATTTCATGTCAGATGGCCAGAATTGTTTTCCAGAAAGTATGTACTGCTACTTAGAAGGTCTTCTGAACAGACTTTATATACTACGTAAACTTGGGCTTCATTTAAGCACTCTGTCCTATGGTATTTTTAGGGCATACTTAGTTTTGTTATAAAGTTAACCAGCAGTATTTTTAAACTATCCTATCAGATAATTGCTCTGTTTTCATGTTTTAAGAACTACCATTTATGCTTCAGCAACTGCTAAGACTAAGACTGTAGAAAACATAATTCCTTTTTCAATTTTCTTTTTTTAATTGAACTTTTAGACAACCCATAAAAATACAGCTCATTCCCTTTAGCTATCACAGTTTAGTTTTAAACTTACTGGTGGATTGCATTAGGAGTTAGTATTCCAGAATTATGATGTATTTCCATGGAGTCCTTAACTAATCTTGCTCTGCTATAGTGGGATGCTGCTTTTTGAAGGGAGGGGTGTTAGAAATATTTTTTTTCTAAACCAGAGTCTAAAGAAGTTTGCTAGGTAGATCACTTTTTGAAACAAAAGCATATTAAATTTTGAAACTTATAACTTGAGTATCATTTATACTTGTAAAAGTTGATTCATGTCTTCTGAGCTCTTGTATGAAAAAAAGGAAAAAGTATTAACCTGTTTGCTGAATAGGTCAAAATCAAATGATAATTTAAGGATATTAGTTCTCTGAGAGGGGACAAAATCTGTAATGGAGTAATTTCAGTTCATTTCTTTCTTCAAAGTCAAAACCACAGGTCTTATATTCTGTTGTGCCTTTTTTTTTTTTTTAAGGTTACACTGTTTCTTAAATTAGACATTGGATCTGATTTCATAGTTTGCCCAGTTTTATCTAATAGAGGAACATTCTTATTTCATATCCTGACAGGAACTTTAAAAAATTTAAAATAGTAGTAAAGCTTTAGGGTTCACTTAGAAATGATGTCCAAGAATACTGTAATTTTAAAAAATTGTAATACTGGCAAAATAATTTTAGGATTTAGGTATCTTAAGTAGTGACACCTATCTTGAAAATTGAGGCCTTTTCTCCTAGACTGGGGTTAGAAAAGTAATTGTTGTTAAGAAGAAAAAATTGAATGATGATTGGCAAACTGATTCTAAAAATGTCCTTTGTACCAATTTACTTGATAGGAATTACTTAAGCTTCCGCCAGAATAGTATTACTGTAAGAATATATTTTGAGCCTAAATTTTTTGGCATATGAATGTGGTATAGTTGAGTTTATTTAGAATGTGTTTAAGTGGCTACTTGAGTTAAAATGGCAGGGAGGTTAGGAGTTGAAAGCCAGATGATCTAGGTTCACATCCTGACTCTTGTGTTATTTTTGGTAAGTTATTCAACTCAGTATCTGCTTCCTTATTTGTAAAATGGGAATAATAGTCATTTCTTAGAGTTACTGTGGGTTAATACTTGTGGGTTAATAACTTCCCTGGTGGCTCAGATGGTAAAGCGTCTGCCTGCAATGCGGGAGACCCGGGTTTGATTCCTGGGTCAGGAAGATCCCCTGGAGAAGGAAGTGACAATCCACTCCAGCACTCTTGCCTGGAAAATCCCATGGATGGAGGAGCCTAATAGGCTACAGTCCATGGGGTCGCAAAGAGTCAGACATGACTGAGAGACTTCACTTTCACTTTCAATACTTGTAAAACACTTTAAACAGTGATCAGACTAAGGCATGTGTTAGCTGCTAGGTTACTGTTTATATAATGTGCTCTCCCTGGAAATTCTCTTTATTTGTTCTCTCAAGTATAAAAGTGCCTTAAACACTGGCACATGCTCGGTACTCAGATGTATTTATCAGTAGACAAACATTGCATTTAAAATACAAAATTAAGAACAAATGTCTTTATGAACCCATATTCATATTTCAGTGTGCGAAGTGTAGCGTAGTTAGAAATGAGAGTGCTGGAGTCTGACAGATTTGGGTTTGAATACTGACTTAGCTATACATCACTTTTGTTAGCATCTGTGCTTCATTTTTCCTTCTCTGTAAAAAGTAGTAGTCAAAGAACTGCCTCCTGGAGTGGCTTTCAGAATTAAATGAATGTTTGTTAAGTGCTTAGCCTTGTGCTTAGCACTGTGCCTTGTACATAGAGAGCACTCAGGAAATGGTAACTAAAAAAAAAATGGTGACTGCTGTGTGTTGGGAGTAATGTTGGGTGTAATCATCAGCTTTATGTTGAGTTAGTGTTTATATTTCTCTTGATTATATTTAACTGTAGCTTTTGTTTAGGAAGTAAGCTTTTGTTTTGTTTAATTGTTCGAAAAATCTTGAACATGTTATATTTTATCATGTTGAATTTTTTTGATAGCTGAAGTGGGCTGGTAGGAAAATGTTTTAGCCTCCTGGATAGGCTAGTAATTTTTGATGGATCTACTTGTATAATTCTGTGTGTGTGTGTGTGTGTGTATGTGTGTGTAGGTAATTGCAGTTTTTGTTGTGAAAACAGTTTGAACTGGGAATTGGAAATATGAGTTGTTCTTTTGTTTATCCTACCACTGACTAATAGCAGGACTGTGGCCAACTCATTTAACTTCTCTGTTCTTCAGTTGTGATGCTTCTAAAGAGTAAATAAGCACTGAGAACCTTATTATTTGAGAGTGTAGTGGTGTTTTCTTATACCCGGAATTGGACCTTTTATTCAGAGACCAGAGGATAAAATGAAAGTATAAGGCTCCAATGTAAGCTAGTTGTAAGATCTCAGCCTCTTCCCAGAAGAAAAATTGAGATGTAAAAGGTAGAAAGGTAGATTGAACCTAATAGGGAGAAAAGAATGGCCCTTTTGAGTCGTACCTGCCCTCTAGGATATAGGTATTCTGTATAAGTGTATGCGCAGAAGACAATTTTAATTTTGGACAAGACTATAGTATTGTTTCTTGCATGTGTTTGTTGTAATTTTTAAGCCGGGATTTAAGGGTCAAGTGGGTTTAAATCACCGTTGACCGCTGTACATTTGCAAGTCCCAACTGACAGTGCTGTATCTGTATGGGCCTGTCCCCTAGATGAGAAGTGGGCTGTGTAGACTGCATGCAGACTGGGCCAGAAAGGGCTTTGGGCAGTGTTTCCTCTCTGAAGGTACCTTAAGGTCTGGTTTAGACACTCATCACCAGGACTACTTTTTCTTTACTCTTTTCATGAAAGGTCATTTTGTCAGGAGAATGGTTTAGCAAATGTATAGATTTGGTCATTTCTGAATAGAATGAAATTGAGGGGAGGAAATTCACTTTCTTTCCCCTTCCAAAATCTACCTGTTTCACTCCACTAGCTGTTGGTTTCCTTATTTTGATTTTATTTCTTTATTCTATGGCTGAATTAAAAACCTTAAAACAGTGGGGAAGAGTGGGAGGGAGACTCAAGAAGGAGGGGATTTATGTGTACTTACAGCTGATTCACATTGTTATACAACAGAAACCAATTCAACATTGTAAAACAGTTAATCTCCAATCAAAAATTTGAAAAACCAAGAAACCTTAGAATGTTTGTTTTTAAAAAAAAATGCCCTAAATCCATATTGTTTAAATAGTGCTGATACAAATAGGAAATAATAATAATAACACCATTAAGGTTTAATTAGTGTTAAGATTAAGCTGGATATCCATCACATTTCCGCCCATCCCTTTGTATATACAAATGTATACTTTTAAAAATTGAGATCGTTCACATGTAACATGAATTTTGGGTGTGTAACAGTGATTCTGTGTTTGTACATATTGTGTAATAATCACCACAGCAAATCCAGTTCACATCACTAACATCACTAGCCTTACATCGTTACAGTTTTTTTTTATGATGATGATTAACTCAGCAACTGCAAATATACAGTACAGTGTTCTTAACTATAGTCGCCTTTCTGTACGTGGCACCTCATGACTTACGTATTTTGTCATTGGAAGTTTGTATCTTTTGACCTCCTTTCGTCTGTTCCTAATCCCATCTGTTTTGTGCCTGCAAGTCTGGCTTGTTTTGCTCTGTTTTAGATGCCTATATGCGTCTTCCTCTGGGAGACTTATTTCACTTAGCATAACGCCCAGCACATGCTTTCCTGATGACAGTGATGGATCGTGCTGTGCAGACTGAGTGGCCTCGTGTAGTCTAGGCTGTTTGATTTACCTTCTGTCGTGGTGATAGCTGATTCAAGTTCAGTCAGGTCAAGGCAGAACTCTTGATCTCTTCCTCTCTGAATCCAAGGATGGATATCTTCTCCAGTCAGGATTGCTCATATTACCTCCATCATAATTTTCACCACGCTTATACCACCATCAGAAGTTATCTTGCTTTTTGTCTTCATCTGTTTTCTGTATATAAGTTCCATACGGGCTTTTTACTTTTTCCAATGCTGCATCCCAATGCAAAGAACAGTGCCTGGCACATAACAAGCTCTCTAAATGTTGAGTAAATGAATGAATGATTTTAACAGTAAACTAGTGTGTCTGTTCTGTTACACTCAAACTGTGTGCAGGGCATTGTGGTAGGTAGGAGATGATTTATAAATGTACCAGACAAGGTTATTTATAGTAGAATATGTGCCTTATAGTAGTCATGTATAGGTTAGAAATATTAACTGTCTTAAAATTTTCTCATAATGCTCTGGAAATCTCCCTACCCTCATGGAAGACATCAGAGGAGTTCTAGAAAGGCAGTTTGCTGGCTTTTGGTGGGACCGTGCTGAGAATGGCTGTCAAGCTAAGCTTTGATTAGAGTAGTTTTCATTCATTCAGTAGTTGTTTGAGGCATTGTTCTAGGCAGCGTATGTATAACGAAGAACAAAACAGACACGTTTCCTTCCCTTCCTGGAGCGTCCAGTGCCGTGAAGGAACAGTAGGAGAAGCAAAGGAGAAGCAGAGACATGTTTGAGGGCAAAAACTTTTGTCAGATTAATTATAACCCATGTGAGTGCATGCTCAGTTGTATCTAATTCTTGGCGACCCCATAGGACTGTAGTCTGCCTGCATGAAGGAAAGAAACAGAAGACTGGAAAAATAGGCTGATCTAGTTCACAAAAAGCCTTGACTAAGTTTGAATCTGTAGGCATGGGGAGGCATTGAAGATTCTTGTTCAAGGGAATGAAGAACTGTGTTTCCCAAGGATTAATTTAGTAGCAGCGTAGAGACCATCAAAAAGTTACCAGCTTATTACGAGGATGTAGTTGAGAGAGAATGAAATGGGGATAGGGAGTCAGGGAACGTAGTGAGCATTATTATGAAAGTGGAGTGAGTACAGTTGAGCAGTTGAATCAGATGGTTCGAGCCAAGGGAAATTCGTAGTCAGACCTTTTTAAGGATTTAAGTGAATGGTGGGAAATGTGCTTGTGTGATGAACAAGTAGCCCATATGGGGTTATATACATTTGTATATACAAAGAGAAGAGAGGGTATGGTGAAGAGAAGGGGATGCATTGACTATAAAATGTATTATATAATTAATGATATAAAGGGAATGATGTTTGGAAATTAGTGCTATGTTTAAGTACAGTGGAACTAAAACTGAGTTTTGAAATTTCATTCCATGTCTTGCCAATCTTTTGTACACAAGGACCAAGCAGGGTATCTCCACTACTTTGAATTGCAGTTGGACTATCTTGACTTATTTTTGGTGTTTAGGGACGTTAATCTGTGCCCAGAATGCAGGCTGTCCATAACAGGTCCTTTAGACAGCTGCATTCAGTGACTCAGACTCTTAACAGTCTTCGAAGCTTTTGCTGCTTAATTTGAAGCGGATATTTCTGTCCCTGGAACATACCTGGTTTAGTGTCTTTCTTCTGGAGAGAAAAGTTGGTATGTGTTTTTTGTGTGCTTTCAACATGCAGGGCTGGATGGAAGCACAAGCTAGAATCAAGATTGCCAGGAGAAATATCAGTAACCTCAGACATTCAGATGACACCACTCTTATGGCAGAAAGCAAAGAGGAACTAAGGAGACTCTTGATGAAAGTGAAAGAGGAGAGTGATGAAGCTGGTTTAAAACTCAACATTCAGAAAACAAAGATCATGGCATCTGGTCCCATCACTTCATGGCAACTAGATAGGGAAACAATAGAAACGGTGACAGACTTTATTTTTGGGGGCTCCAAAATCACTGCAGACGGTGACTGCAGCCATGAAATTAAAAGATGGTTGCTCCTTGGAAGAAAAGCTATGACCAACCTAGACAGCATATTAAAAAGCAGAGACATTACTTTGCTGACAAAGCTTTGTCTAGTCAAAGCTATGCTTTTTCCAGTAGTCATGTGTGGATGTGAGAAAGGGAGAAGTGAAGGTGAAGTCGCTCAGTTGTTTCCGACTCTTTGCGGCCCCATGGACTACCAGGTTCCTCCATCTATGGAATTTTCCAGGCAAGGGTACTGGAGTGGGTTGCCATTTCCTTTGTCAGGAGATCTGCCCGACCCAGGGATCGAACCCGGGTCTCCCACGTTACAGGCAGATGCTTTCACCGTCTGAGCCACCAGAGAAATGGATGTGAGAGTTGGACCATAAAGAGGGCTAAATGTTGAAGAATTGATGCTTTTGAACTGTGGTGTTGGAGAAGACTCTTGAGAGCCCTTTGGACTGCAAGGAGATCCACCCAGTCCATCCTAAAGGAGATCAACTCTGAATATATCATGTCTGACTCTCTCTGACCCCATGGACTATATATGTAGCCCACTAGGCTCCTCCATCCATGGGATTCTCCAGGCAGGAATACTGGAGCGGGTTGCCATGTCCTTCTCCACGGAATCTTCCCAACCCAGGGATCAAACCCAGGACTCCCGCGTTGTGGGCAGATGCTTTACCCTCAGCCACCAGGGAAGCCTGAATATATATTAGAAGGACTGATGCTGAAACTGAAGCTCCAGTACTTTGGCCAGCTGATGTGGAAAGCCAACTCACTGGAAAAGACCCTGATGCTGGGAAAGGTTGAAGGCAGAAGGAGAAGGGGATGGCAGAGGATATAGTGGTTGGACGGCTTCTCTAATTCAGCGGACATGAGTGTGAGCAAGCTCTGGGTGATGGTGAAGGAGAGCGAAGCCTGGGGTGCTGCAGTCCGTGGGGTTGCAAGAGTTGGATGTGACCGAGCAACTGGACAACAACAACAAACATGGGTATCTGCTTTTTTGGGATTTAAGTTGGGATTTTTCTTAGGTGTTGGGTAAGCTTGTGGATAATATTAGGCTCAGAATACCATTTTTTCTCTCATATGTCAGGCTGTTTGATGTCTGCCTAGAAACTCACTTGGTGTGTGTGGTCTGTCGTGGATTTATGGTGCTCGCAGTGCTCACAGACACCAGTTCATTTTGGAACATTTGGACATTACCGTAAAACAAGACAGGAGGTGGCTGTGCCAACAACACCATGTCGTTCTCAACGGTGGTTAACATGAAGAGTGTTCCTAAACATCCTACTATTTCTTTATCATCCTTTTCCTTTATTTCCATTACACAGGGCATTCAATAAAATCTCTTCATTTCATTTATTTAGTTAAATAAACTGTTTTAAGAAGTGCTTTCACACACAAGGCGCTGTACTTTTTTATTGGCTCATTTGTTGAGTGGATATTAATTATATAAGGTAAAGAAAGGTGTAATAACACAGGTTTTAGATAAAGCTGGAATTCAACTTCAACTCTTAGGTTGACTGTTCTGTTCCATAAGAATGGTGAGGTGCGATGAGTCCATGTTTACAGACAAATCCTCGAGGCTTGCTTTGCCACCCGGTGAGTACTGCTCTTCCAAGTCCTGCGGCTGAGACTAGTTTGGAAATTACCTGGGGTCTTGCGGTGGTCCATTTGCAGCTTTCTTTGGCTGTTCGGTGCTGTATACTTTAAGTCTGCTTTAAGTAAGTAAGTAAAGTCACTCAGTCGTGTCTGACTCTTTGTGACCCCGTGGACTGCAGCCCACCAGGCTCCTCAGTCCATGGGATTCTCCAGGCAAGAATACTGGAGTGGGTTGCCATTTCCTTCTCCAGGGGATCTTCCCGACCCAGGGATCGAACCTGCATCTCCTGCATTGGAGGCAGACGCATTAACCTGTCTGCTTTACTAGTCCCTATTTTGTTGTTCCTAAGAGCATTTCTGAATCTTAGTGTTGTGCTTTTGTGACACTTCGGAGGAGGTCTTAAATTTGCCAGTGAAAATCAGCAATGTGGACATGGGGAGAAGGATGAAGGCATCAGGCCTTTGGAGTACATGTTAGACTCTGGTAATGAAGGAGAATGAGACACCCATTCTTTTTTGGCCTACACCTTTCTTTATTGGCCTACATTACAGTTTCTAGCTCCCAGTATTCCTTTTCCCTTAGATGACTCTGTCTATATATTGTTTAGGGCCCACATCTGTGAACCCTTGCCCCAGCTCTTCTCCCTGGGAAAGTTAATTGCCTCTTGCTCTGTTTTCACAGTACTTTGTTCAGCATTGTATTTGTGCCTTATCTGTTCTTCTATGTCTACTTCCAGACTGTAAGCTTCCTTATTATTGTTGTGGCCTGTAAGTGTAGCTCTGGGCCTGACTCAATAGCTGCTTCCTAATTATTGACTTAACAGAGTGAGGCAGTGTTGGGTCATGTTTAAGTGTGTTGGATCAGACCTGCCTCAATTTGAATTCTTGATCTGCCCAAGTTCTGTGACCCCCTCAAAGCTTCGGTTTGCTCACTGGCAATTTGGGAGTGACCCTAGGTATCCCATGCACTCACAGTATGAGGTAAGATAATCAGCACAGTCCCTGGGATAGAGTGCTCCAGGGTTGGTAATTATCATTGTGGTTGATGTGACATTTGGCGATTACATTTGGGGATTCAGACAGGGGCATGTGCTCCAGCTAAATGGTAGGTGAAATGGAAAGCCCTCACTCCTTAGTGAGCACTGAGCGGGGATCCTGTTTCAGTGACTTCTGAGTTTTAGGGTAGAGGTGTAGTGGGCTCAGAAGACCAGTTTCTGAATGTTGATGTGTTTTCCTTTATTGTGAGAGAGAAACTAAAATACTAGACTATCCTTTGCCATAATCCACTATAGATGTGCTAGGGTGTTTGGCGTAACCCTTTGAAAAATTTGCTAGTCTGTTTGGCTTGTCTTCCTGTTTGTAATTCTGGTCACTGGTTTTGGCTTGGTGGAAGAGATTCTGATGGCTCCAAGTTGCTATTTTATTGCACATGCTAGTAGATTACTAACATAGTATCCATTTGATATTTACAAACTCTCAGTTGATCATTAAGTGTGTTTTTTGTTGTTGAACATCCTAACATTGTTTCTAGCTTCTGTACAAATAATGACCCTTGCCTGTCAAATAACCCTCAAATGCCGGAAGTATTTTTTTTTTTTAGCTGGAGTGTAATTGCTGCACTCGAAGTATTATATTTGGGTAGAGAGTAACATTATGGCTTTGAAATTTAGATCTGGGTTCAGATTCCAATTTTGCCACTATTTAGCTGAGTATGTGATCTTGAGACCTTGACTTCTGATTTCCTTTTCTGTAAAATGAGGCCAGTAAAATGAAAGATGTGCCACTGTTGGTATCTTTTTTGTTATTAATCGGGTAAGCCAACAGCATGTATCCTAGCTAATAAGTAATACGTTCTTGATGCAGTAAACACATATCACTGGAGAATATTCTTGTTACTTCAGTCTCTTTTTGCAATTTCCCTTCCCTGCCAAACTCCCCACCCAGATGGTAGTAAGCGGGGCTGCAGACAGCTACTGAATAAATACGATGTTAGCCTCTTAGAAGGCACTGCGGTTTGGAACTGAGCAGTGTGCAGTGATGCAGTGTTCATGCCTGGCCACCATTTAAGAGCTGCGTTTCAGTATGAAGCAATCCTGATAATACTGACTGGGCTAATGGAATAACTTCACAGTGCGTAATGTTTCTTTGGGGACACCCAGCGAGCCAGAGGGTAAAAAATAACCACTGAGAGAGAATGTATTCAGACCATGGCATTTTGTGCAGCCATATATACTGCCAGACTGATAAATTGAATCAGAGATGTCTCTACTGATACGCAGATAAACAGATAGCTAAAGGAATTGATATACTCTAGTTTAAAACGTTGAGGCAGAATTACTGACTTTAAGTTTTTAAAAGGTGAACAGTGCTGCAAAACATTTTACAGTGGGGGACGACAAAGCAAGCCACATGATGTTATTAGTGGGTGAGATAAGGCTGTAAATCCACAAGGCTGGAAGATTTTATAAGTAGGCAATAAAGGGCTGGTAAATTAAAATTCATGTTTTAATGTATCCTAAGGATAGGTCTCACAGTTTGTTTTCTCAGAATCTGACATCACAATTATGTTTAGAAACATTTTCTTGCCTTCACTACTGCTGTCAAGAATGCCTTGGCTAGTCCTTAAAAGATAAGGGAGGCTTGCCCGTTTTATGAAATAAAAACCTGTGGAGCAGGGTTTCAGTAGCTTCATTTATACCTTCCAGATGGAAAAGGAAACTGATAAGAGATCATGCATGTGCTGTCATCTGGCATGATATGCTGTAACCCTTGGTTATATTTAGAGAACTTTTCATTCTAACATTTAAGGGTTCCAAGTAGCAGTAAGAGTCACGGGTTAAATTCTAAACTAGGAGACAGTTTCTTGGTACTTTCTCAGTAATTGGCATTTGTTTAATTGTAGATCTAAAAAGCCGCTAATAGATATTAACAGTTTCAGTGAACAGTGAATTTGTTTCCCTGGAAATAGAATGAGGCAGACTCAGAAAATTGTGTTAAATGTTGTCAACAGTTACATGGCCCAGAAAAACACCCGTGTAACTTCCCTTAAAGAAATGGAGATGAACAGGAAGCAAAAGTAGTTAATGGATATTATTGGACCTGGGAGTTCTGAATGAGTCAGTTCAGTTCTTCATGGGTGTTTTGTCTAAGAGAAATGAGGGGAGTTTGCAACACAGAGCTCGTGGGGCTCCCAGTGACCTTCCTAGTCATGTTCTTTCAGAGGTGGAGGTGGTCATGGCATCATCTTCCAATATGGGATGTGATTAGTTGTTTTCTTCACTTTGGGGACCATGTGTGGCAGTTTTAAAAATAATGCTCTCATGGTGCTTCAGGAACTAAGCCTCATGGATAAGTTCCAACACAGAGTAATCTTGTCTTTAATTCTCTATGTAGTGAATGTTGGAACAGATTTTAACACTGCTTAAAACTGAAGCATGGATACAGTCAAAAGAGAAAAGACACTCTCAGAGAAACAGCTCTATATGTGGAACTGTGATTTGCTGTATTTTGAAAATTAGAATTTATATTTATTTTTGGACAGAGTATCAACTTTTATGTATGTTGTAAACTATTTTTTGGTATCAAGGTAATGCTGAACTTATAAAATGAGCTGGAAAATATTCCTCCCTCTTTTGTTTTTAGGCAAGAGTTTGTAGAGTTGGTATTGTTTTGGTAGAGCTCCCCAGTGAAAATATCTGGGTCCAGAGATTTCTTTTTAAGAAGATTTAAAATTACTAATTCCATTTCTTTAATAAATTGTTGCTGTTGTTTAGTCGCTAAGTCGTGTCCGACTGTTTTGTGACCCTGTGGACTGTAGCCTGCCAGGCTCTTCTGTCCATAGAATTCTCCAGGCAAGAGTACTGGAGTGGGTTGCCATTTCCTTCTCCAGGGGATCATCCCTACCCAGAGGTCGAACCCCATGTCTCCTGCATTTGCAGGTGAGTTCTTTACCACTGAGCCACCAGGGAAGCCCTCTTTAGTCAGTAGAGGACTGTTAAAAAGTTTTTCTTCCTGGGTAAGTTTTGGTAGATTGTGACTTTTAAGGAGTTGGTCCATTTCACTGGAGTTGTTAAATTTGTGTGCATAGAGTTCATAGTATTTCCTTATTATCCCTTTACTACCTGTTGAGTTTAGTAATATCTCCATTGTTGCTGTTTGTAATTTTTATCCCCTCTTTTTTATTGGTCAGTTGTTCATCAATTTTATTTATCTTCAGAGAATCAGCCCTTGGTTCCTTTGACTTACGTCAGAGGATTTTCCGATCAGTGTTATTAACTACTGCTCTTATTGTTTCCTTCTCCTGTTTTGGATATTTTTTTCTCTCCCACCCTGCCTTCCTAGTTTTATTGAGATATAATTGACATAAGCACTGGGTACATTTCAGGTATACAGCATAATGGCTTAACTTGCGTATATTGTGAAATGATTATCACGACTTTAGTTAAGACCCATCATCTCAGTTAGATACAAAAAAAAGAGGGAAAATTTTTTTTTTCTTGTGGTGATTAACTCTTAGGATTTTACTCTCTTAACAGCTTTCAAATATACCATACAGCAGTGTTAACTATAGTCACCGTGTTGTACATATTTGTTCTTTTTTAAAAAATTTCTCATGTTGTTAATTTGAGGCTCTTCTTATTAGAGAAGAATATAAACATTTGAGTCTTCCTTCTAAGCATTGCTTTAGCTGCATCCCACAACTTTGGATAAGTTTTTTATTTAGTTTAAAATATTTTGTAATTTTCCTTGAGACTTCCTCCTTGCCCCATAGACTATATTTGGTTATTCCTGATAACTTTTGTATTAATTGTTTCTAGTTTAATTCTATTGTAGTCAGAGAACATAGTTTCTGTGACTTGAACCTTTTAACATTTCTCCAGTGTTGTTTGATGGCCAGTATTTGGTTTATCTTGAATGCTCTATGTTTACTTAAAAAGAATGTGTATTCTGCCCTTGAGTGTTCTATAAATGTCAGTTATACCTCGTTTGTTGTTGGTTATTTAACTGCATCCTTGCTGGTTTTCTTGCTATTTGTTCTTTCAATTAGCATGAGAGTAATTCCAAAGTCACTGTAATTGTGGGTTTATTTCTCCTTTTCATTTCATTAGTTTTAAATTTATGTATTTTGAAGCTTTGTTAGGTGCTTACACATGGAGGACTTA
This sequence comes from Budorcas taxicolor, assembly GCF_023091745.1. Taxonomy (NCBI): domain Eukaryota; kingdom Metazoa; phylum Chordata; class Mammalia; order Artiodactyla; family Bovidae; genus Budorcas; species Budorcas taxicolor. Next base: position 39,320,150 of record NC_068910.1, read on the forward strand.
CATGCTCTTGGTGAATTGATTCTTTTATCATTACTTAGTGTTCTTCTTTATCTTAGATAATTTTTCTTAGTCTGAAGTCTATTTTGATATTAATATATTTACTCCAGCTTTCTTCTGGTTAATGGTTGCATGGTGATACTCTTTCTGTCCTTTTTCTTTTTAACCTACCTCTGTCATTTTATTTGAAGCTGATTTCTCGAAGATAGCATGTGGTTGAATCCTCTTAAAAATACATATATTCTGACAATCTGTTGTTTGGTTGGTGTGTTTAGACTACTTTTACTCTCATTTTTGGTATGCTTGAATTTACTTCTACCATTTTGTTTGTATTGTTTGTCTCCGTTTTTTGTTCTTTTTCCTCTTCCCTGTTTTCTGTTCATTTGGACTTTTTTAGAATTTTAATTTCTTGAGGTTTTGACTGTTCTCTTTGTATAGCTCCCTTAGTGGTATCCTTGGGATTAAAATATACCTAATTTACTAAAAATTATCATTTCATGTGGAAAGTAGAAACTTACCACCATATAGATCTGTTTACTTTCTTCCCTGTGTGTTATATGTGTCATATTGTATCTGTATACGTTGAGAACCATACCAATGTTACAATTTTTTCTTTCAGCTATCAAATATTTTATAGTAAAGAGAAAGTGAATAGTTTATTACATTTATCCAAATATTACCATTTCTGTTGCTTTCTTTTAATTACTAAACTGTAGGTTTCCTCTGTTAGTTTCTATTATAGCTGAAGAATTTCCTTTAGTATTTCTTTTAGAGCATGTCTGTCAGGTGCAAATTCCTTTTGTTTTCCTTCCTTTGAGAATGTCCTTATTATCTTCATTCCTGAAGGGCATTTTCACTGAATATAGAGTTCTATGTTGACAGTTCTCCCCCCTCCTCCAGCACTTTTGAATAGACTTTTATTACTTATGATGAGAAATTCATAATCATTCAGATTGTTACTCATAGACATTCTAATTGCTATTTTCATATATCATTTCTTTCTGGGGCTACTTTCAAGATTTTTTTGTCTGATTTCAGCAGTTCGGTTATGATGTCTCTGGGTATGGATTTCTTCGCGCTTACCCTGTTTTGGGTTGGTTGCACTTCTTGAATCTCTGTTTGTCTTTCACCAAATTTTGAACATTTTCAGCCATTCTTCTCTTTTTTCCTTTGTTTTGTAGTTGGCATACAATGGTTAGTTGTATGATCTGAAGCAAAATGATTAAATATTCATATGCCTTGCAAAATGATAACCATAGTAAGTGTAGTTAACCTCTGTCACCTTTCATAGTTGCCAAGAAACTTTTTTTCTTGTGATGAGAACTTTGAAGATTTACTCTGGGCAACTTTCAAATATTTAATACGATACTATTAACTTTTGTCACCATGCTGTACATTATATCCCTATGACTTATTTTATAATTGGAATTCTGTGACTTTTGACCCTTTCACCCATTTCTGGCCATCACGTGTCTGTCTTCTGTATCTGTAAGCTTATGTTTTTTGCTGTTTTGTTTTTAGAGTCCACGTATAAGTGAGATCATGTAGCATTTGTCTCTGTCTGGCGTTTTTCACTTAGCGTTACTCTTGTGGTCCACCTGTGCTGTTCCAAATGGCAGGATCTCATTCTTTTTAAAGAGTGAATAATGTTCCATTGTGTGTGTGTGTGTGTGTGTGCGCGCGCAACACATGTGCATATAACTGTCTCACATTTTAAAAATCTTCTCATTTGTCGCTGGATACTTACGTTGTTTCCAGATCATGCCTTTTATAAATAATGTTGCACTGAACATGGGGATGCATATATCTTCTCGAGTTAAAGTCTTCATTTTCTTCAGACAAGTACCCAGAAGTGGAATTGCTGGGTCATATGGTAGTTCTGTTTTTAATTTTTTGAGGGAACTCCATATCATTTTTCAAAGTGGCCAATAGTGCGAATTTATATTACCACCAAAAGCAGAGTTTCCTTTTCTCCAGATCCTTGCCAACACTTGTTATTTGTTGTCTTTTTGAAAATAGCCATTCTAACAAGTGTGAGGTGATTTCTTACTGTAGTTTTGATTTGCATTTCCTTGATGATTACTGATACTGAGCACTTTTTCATCTGCCCATTGGCTGTCTGTATGTCTTTGGAAAAATGCCTTCAGATCTTCCGTCCATTTTTTAACCAGTTGCTTTTTTGCTAGCTGTTGAGTTGTATGAGTTCTTATATTTTGAATATTAACCCCTTACCAGTTACATGATATGTACATATTTTCTCCTATTTGCTACATTGCTTTTTCATTTTGTTGATGGTTTCTTTTGCTTTGCAAAAGCTTTTTAGTTTGATATAGTTCACACTTGTTTATTTTTGCATTTGTTACTTTTCATGTTAAATTTTAAAAAATTGTCAGCAAGACCTTTCAGGGAGTTTACCGCCTGTGTCTTCCAGGAGTGCTACAGTTTTAGGTTTATGTTAAAGTCCTTAACCCACTTTGAATTAATGTTTTCAGTATGATGTAAGATGGTGGTCCACTTTCATTCTTTGGTCAGTGAGACTGGACCACTATCCAGTTTTATGGTTGTCCAGTTTTCCCAGTGCCATTGATTGGAGTGACTGTCTTTCTTATTGTATATCCTTAGCTCCTTTGTTGTAAATTAGTTGTTGAGTGTATATGCATGGGTTTATCTCATAGTTGTCTATTCTGTTCCATTGATCTTTGTGGCTTTTTATGTGCATACCATTCTGTTTTGATTACTGCAGGTTTGTAATAGAGTTAGGAATCAGGAAGCATGATGGTTTGTTCTTTTTTCTCAAGATGATTTTGGCTATTTGAAGTCTTGTGTGGTACCATTCTTTTTCTCTTATCCTGGGATTTCAGTGACATGAATGTTAGACATTTTTATATTATCTTAAAGATCCTTGAGACTCTGTTGACTCCTCCCCCCCATCTTTTCTTAGTTCAGCTAATTTCTCTTAATCTATATTCAACTTCATTGAGTTTTCTCTTTTACCTCCATTCTTCTATTAGCCCATCCAGTGAGGTAGTTTTTTTAAAATTTTGGTTATTGTATTTCTCATTTCTAAGATTTCCATTTGGTTCTATATTATGGCTTTTGTTTACCTGCTGAAGCTTTCTATTCCATTCATTTCAAGAGTATGTACCCTTCTTGGAGTATGGGTATGATAGCTATTGTTATTTCCAATATATTGGCCATCTTGATGTTGGCATCTATTCATTGTCTTTTCCCCTTGCTTGTTGAAATTTTTCTTCATTCTTTACATATTTACTTATTCTAGGTACTTACAAATGAGACTCTGGGATTTTTTTTAATTCTTTGGAGAATGTTTTTTGTTATTTTGTTTTAGCAGGCAGTTGACCCAGACTCAGGCCACAGGCTCCAATTTGCCTTTTTCTGTGGGCTTTGGTTCTAATGTCAGTCCAGTTTGCAGTAGTACTTTTGGGATCATTCCTGCCTTACACTGCTGAGGGGATTAACTGGAAATCTGGCTAGTGGTCTACATCATAGTTTAGCTCTCAAGGCTTTTGATAAGTTGTTCAGGGTCAGAGTCACATATCACAGTGTGAGGATGAGCTCAGGAGTTCGTATACAACTTTATGGGGTCCATTTACCTAGTCCTTTCCTTTATGAATCTCTGATACTGTCCTGACTCCACCCCCATCGCCACCCCCCACCCCCTCCCCCTCCCCACCCCCCACTGCCAGAAAGTTGGGGGGATGGATGGGTAGATGGGTTCAGTCTCCCTGCTTTGTTATGTCCTTCCCTCAACTGAATCTATCTCAAGGACTAAGTGGTAGAAGAGAGAATGAAGACCTTGCCCAAAAACCTCAACAGGGATTTCTCCTTCTGTTTCTCCTACCACCTCCCTGTCCATCCCACTCCCAAGTGCTATTTGGACCACAGTTCCTTTGGTTAGAGAAGATTCCCTTCTCTCAAGGTACTTGCCTGGGCATAGCTGTTGTTAGGTGCTCATGGCTTCCAGACTTGATTTGTCTGGGGACTATGGCAGGCGACAGAAAAAAACCCAGAGGATTTCCACTTTGTCTGTCCTGTTATCCACCCTCTCCCCCCTCCCCCACCCAGAAACACACACACGCATGCACAAGCGCCCATACAGTCCTCACACCAAAATCAGAAGCCTCCTCCTTGAGCTTTCTCTGTCCATGCTTGGTACACATTTCTGACAGTTGGGCTGCCTTTGATCCAGGCTCTGGGAGATTGAGAGGGAAGGAAAAAGCAGCTAGGAAATAGCATCAGATTGCTTGTGTTTTGAGTTCTGATTTCCTTGTCTGATCTATCTGCTACACCTCCTTTCAGAGTTCTCAGTTAGCTGCTGCATGTGTTCAGTCCATGGTTTTCAGTTACATTCACTGAAAGAGCCAGGGTGGAGTGTGTTTACCTAAACTTAACCAGAACACTGTGAACTACTTTCTGACATCACATTTCATGGACCTTGTGTGATGTTTGCTGATGGTAACAAATATTCAATGCTTCCACTGTACCTGTAACCAGTGCCTGAAGCAGGCGTTGTTCTGAATGGTGTATATATTTTAATTTATTTAACTTGAGATAGAGACTTGTTATCTTCATTTTACATTTGGAGAAAGAGGGACATTGCAAAGGTAAGGAACATGCAAGAAGGACCTACAGCTAGGCAAGTGCTAGGACCAGGGTAATAACCCAGTATGATTCTCTCCAGAGTCACAGGCATAACCAGAAGACTAACATAAACATCCATTACCTGAGAAAATGAGCAAGACTTCTTATAGTAAATCTACAGCCACTGGGATAATTTAAACTATACTCAAATGATTATTAATCAGTTATCTGGCTTTACTTTTCTATGATGGGCCTTTTTAATTACATTCAAAATATTCTTTGTTTTTATTCTTTTGATTCTGGCTTACTCTAATAGATCTTCAATAGATCAATAAAGACTTGACTTTCTTATTTTGTTTTAAAGAGTTCAAAATTCATTTTACCATTTGTGGATTGCATATTTGTTGTGATTTCCACCAGTGTTTTCCTTAAGATAAGGGACTCTTGTTACCTACATAACTCATTGATTTTGTAGCTTTTGGTTGGTTCTAGGAATCTTTCTTTTAAGTTTAATCATGGACGTCTATTTCAGGATTTGAAGAAAAAACTTTTGTTTTTATACTTTTTTTTTGAAATAGGCTCTATGTGTGCACACAGAAGGGCATACAGTGGAAAATAAGTCTCTCATTTTAGTTGCCTAATACCCAATTCTTCACCAAAAGACGGAAAGAAACTTTTAAATACAGGAAATTACTTACTTGCCTAGGGCACATGTACCCGTGGTGCAGAAAGTCAGACTCTTGACAGTGTAGTTTGCAGCAAAGTCAGGATATGTTACAGGATGCCAAGCAAGGGAGTAGGAGGCAGGCCTCAGAGCCACTCTACTCAGTACTGAGTTAGGTTTTATTTTTTGATTTCTAAAGGAAGGAAGAACAAAGAGGCTGAGATTAATCATTGTCCTGTGACATTTCTGTGACATTCCTTAATTGTAGATTTGGGAGTCTGGTTTATGATTATCTGGCCAAATGGTCCATGGCTTGGGGGCCTGTTAGCTCATCTTGCCCTGGAGAACAACCTGAGTTCGTATGTTAGTGATGATATGTGTGATAGTAGTTTTAGGACATTAATGATATTATCAACAATAGCAGTTTTAGTCATCCAACTCTGGTTGATTAGTGTTCAGTTAGCACAGAATTGAAGCCAGAGATTACATGAAAGGGAATAAGGTTTTGGATAGAGAGAGTAATGATAAACTTGGTAAGGGAACTTGGTTTTAGGGAGACTTGGTTGCAAGTGTGGGTTCATTTCTGGGCGCTCTGTTCTGTCCATTGATATATGTGCCTATGTTTGTGCCAGCACCATAGTGTTTTGGTTACTGTAGCTTTGTAGAGTAGCTTGAAATCAGATAGTGTGACATCTCAAGCTTTGTTCTTCATTTCAAGATTGTTTTGGCTACTTGGGGTCTTTTATGTTTTCATACAGATGTTAGAATTATTTGTTCTAATTCTGTGAAAAATGTCATTGATATTTTGATAGAGATTGCATTGAATATGTAGATAATCTTGGGTAGTGTAGTTATTTTAACATTTACTCTTCCAATCCACAACCACGATATGTCCTCTTCCATCTTGTGTCATCTTCAACTTTTTTCTTTAATTAAGTTTTTTATTTTGTATTGGGGTGTAGACAGTTAACACTGTTGTGATAGTTTTAGGTGGACAGCAAATATTCCATTTCTTTAATCAGTGTCTAATAGTTTTCTGAGTAAAGGTCTTTTACCTCCTTAGGCAGACTTATTCCCAGATAGTTTGTTCTTTCTGATGCAGTTGTAAATGGGATTTTCTTTTTCCTTGCTTTCTTTCTTATAGTTCATTGTTAGTGTGTAAAAACACAAAAGATATATGTATATTAACTTTGTATTCTTCACCTTTACTGGATTCTTGATGAGTTTTTTGGTGGTGTCTACTTTGGCCACCTCATTGGAAGAGCTGACTCATTGGAAAAGACTCTGATGCTGGGAGGGATTGGGGGCAGGAGGAGAAGGGGATGACAGAGGATGAGATGGCTGGATGGCATCACTGACTTGATGGACATGAGTTTGAGTGAACTCCGGGAGTTGGTGCTGGACAGGGAGGCCTGGCATGCTGCGACTCATGGGGTCGCAAAGAGTCGGACACGACTGAGCAACTGAACTGAGGATTGTTTTATATATAGTACCATGTTATATGAAACAATGACAATTTTACTTTCCAATTTGGATTCCTTCTATTTCTTTTTTCTTGTCACTTTCTTAATGAAAAGGTATTTGTTAAAAAGGAAAGTAAAAATGAAAAAAGTAGGTGAATTGTCTAGAGACTTAACCAGTATGATAGTATGAAGGCCTGAAATGTGGAATTGCAGCTGAGCTATTTCAAATCCTAAAAGATGATTCAGTGAAAATGCTGCACTCAATATGCCAGCAAATATGGAAAACTCAGCAGTGGCCACAGGACTGGAAAAGGTCAGTTTTCATTCCAATCTAAAAAGAAAGGCAATGCCAAAGAATGCTCAAACTGCCACACAGTTACACTCATCTCACACGCTAGCAAACTAATTCTCCAAGCTAGGTTTCAATAGTACGTGAACTGAGAACTTCCAAACGTTCAAGCTGGATTTAGAAAAGGCAGAGGAACCAGAGATCAAATTGCCAACATCCGTTGGATCATAGAAAAAGCAAGAGAGTTCCAAAAAAAACATCTACTTCTGCTTCACTGACTACGCCAAAGCCTTTGACTGTGTGGAACACAACAAACTTTGGAAAATTCTTCAAGAGATGGGAATACCAGACCACCTTACCTGTCTCTGAGAAGTCCTTATGCAGGTCAAGAAGCAACAGTTAGAACTGAACATGGAACGACAGACTGCTTCCAAATTGGGAAAGGAGTACATAAAGGCTGTGTATTGTCGCCCTGCTTATTTAACTTACATGCAGAGTACATCATGTGAAATGCTGGGTTGGATGAAGCACAGGCTAGAATCAAGATTGCAGGGAGAAATACCAATAGCCTCAGGTATGCAAATGACACCACCTTTATGGCAGAAAGCGAAGAGGAACTGCAGAGCCTCTTGAAAATGAAACAGGAGAGTGAAAAAGCTGGCTTCAAAAAAAGTGAACATCATGGCATCTGGTCCCATCACTTCATGGCAAATAGATGGGGAAACAATGGAAACAGTGACGCACTTTAGTTTCTTGGGTTACAAAATTACCTCAGATAGTGACTGCAGCCATGAAGTTAAAAGACACTTGCTCCTTGGAAGAAAAGCTATGACCAACCTAAACAGCATATTAAAAAACAGAGACGTTACTTTGCCAACAAAGGTTCGTCTAGTCAAAGCTATAGTTTTTTCAGTAGTCATGTATGGATGTGAGAGTTGGACCATAAAGAAAGCTGAGCACCAGAGAACTGATGCTTTTGAGCTGTGCTGTTGGAGAAGACGCTTGAGAGTCCCTTGGACTGCAAGGAGATCCAACCAGTCCATCCTAAAGGAAATCAGTCCTGAATATTCATTGGAAGGACTGATCCTGAAGCTGAAGCTCCAGTACTTTGGCCACCTGATGCTGAGAGCTGATGCATTGGCAAAGACCCTGATGCTGGGGAGGATTGAAGGCAGAAGGAGAAGGGGACGACAGAGGATGAGAAGGTTGGATGGCATCACTGACTTGATGGACATGAATTTGAGCCAGCTCCGGAATTGGTTGATGGACAGGGAGCCCTGGTGTGGTGCAGTCCATGGAGTCACAAAGAGTTGGATGTGACTGAAGTGAACCGAACTGATGCTAATCCCCCACCCCCCCCCCCCCCCCCCGCCCCTGACCCTCACGCCTCTGACTTTAGAATCTGCTTGATCCCACATGTGTAGATTATGTAGGATAATCTTTTTTTTTTATGTAAAGATACAAGTGTATTTTACAGATGTATAGTGGACTCTTGATGTTCATGGGAGAAATACATCCAGACATTAATGACAAGTTAGCAAATTGTGTATATGCTAAAGCTCTCCAGCACAGATTTCTTTGGGAGCCCTTTTTTCACATTGTTGTTATATCATCAGAATTTCTGACGGAGTGAAAAATGCTGCACTGTGACCTGGGGTTGCCCAGTGGTTGACTAGGATGCTCAATGTCAAATTGTTCTACAAACAAGTTGAGTTTTCTTCAGCAGTTCTTTGGAGATACTGTGTTGGCACAAAAGTTCTTTTAAGTTTTTCCGTAAGATGGTAATAGTACAAGACCCTGAACGAACTTTTTGATCAACCCAGTAGATGTGTAAAACCATTACTAATGTGCTGTTAATGCAACTTATGATGAAAATTATGATGGATATACGAAATAGTAGTTAGAGACTTTTTGAAGTGAATTTTCTTCAGGAATAGCGGTTTTCAGGAATGAAGGTTTTCAGGCTCCTAATAGAAGTTGTGGGTTTGAGGACATTTTAATCCTCAGGAATTGTCTTTGTAAAGGAGATTGCTGCAGAGTAGCTGTCTTGGTATTAGCAGTGCTAGTGGTAAAGGACCCGCCTGCCGATGCAGGAATCATGAGACGTGGGTTTAATCCATGAGTTGGGAAGATCCCCTGCAGGAGGGCATGGCAACCCATTCCAGTATTCTTGCCTGGGAAATCCCACGGACAGAAAATCCTGGTGGGTTACAGTCCATAAGGTCACAAAGAATTGGTCGTGACTGAGCAGCTAAACAACAGCAGCGGCTCGTTTGGACCATAAAGAAGGGAGTGAACAGTCATAGATGTCTGTGAATCAGGAGAGCCCAGATCCATTATCTGTGTCCGCTGCTGCTGATTGGATCACCTATGCAGCAGAGTTTTGGAACTGGCTTGCCTCCATCAGAACATCCAGACCAGAGTTCATAAATACCTCATTTATGTGGATTAGACAGATGAATGAAGAAGAGCACAACACTCACTGTGCCCAGGTGGAAGGCGCTGCCAGTCAGTTGGAGTTGGCAGAGCAGATGGAAAATATTGACATCTAGAGCAGAGTCTACACAGGGGGCTTGTCCATGCCAGATCCTAAGGATGCTTTTATCTTTTTGGCTAGTGTTTTTGAAGAGTGAGAAGCTTTTTTGACTGTTGTTGAAAATTTTGTTCTTTTTTGAAGGATAACATTATAAATTTATGATTTTGCTGAAGGTTTTTATTACTTGATTTGCTTCAGAAAAATAACTTAGGAGTTTAGTTTATTTGGAGTGATAGCTCTTTTTCAGAATTTGGGCCATTTGAAGATGAGAGGCCTTAATTGACCAGGCCCCTAAGAAACCTGAAATCTGAAAATTTTGCGTGCTACTTTATTTTGTTTGGTAAGGACTGAAGGGAATCCCTCCATCTTAAAACAAACTGAAGTCAGAACCAACTGGGATTTTGAGAGATATTATTCTTTGGTTAGTAAGATTGAACTCTCAAATGAAGCTTAAATATGTCCTTTTAAACTGATGTCCTGTGCGAAGGAATTATGTCTGTAGTTGGAAGTGATTCTGGGTTTGCACTTAAAACTGAAAACGAATTACAGTTTTTTTGAAATTAAGGAAAATTGTCCAAAGCTTTCTAAAAAGAAAATGACACGATATGATCCTTGAAATACAGCTATAGTGAATGATTGTTACTTTTTCTAGCCCCTTAAAAAAAGATAGCCTCAGATATGACATATGTGTTCACAGTGGAATCTATGAAGTGCTGAGAAAGAAGAGAAGGGTATGTATTAAGTGGGATAGTTTTCACCCAGACTAAGAGGAACTTAGACTTGGGAGAGCACATTGTGTTTAATTCATTTCCCAGCTTATACATAAATATTAAAATATAGAAAATCAGAGTAGATTTTAAAATGCCAATTCAAAGCCTTGAGGCTTTTCCTTTATATAGAAATGATTAAATATGGATTTTTCTATTAGAAGACATTTGTAAGTCAGTATCCTTTTAGAACATTGAAGGACAGAACTAGATAAGCAATGATTTGTTCCTGAACTAGTTGTCATAATTTCTTAAGGTTGAATCTGTTCATGAGTTTCACTAATATTATAGTAGGAAATTTATTTTTTTAATTCTAGATGTGTCCTAGATATGATACACAAGAAGGTGATATTTGATTATCCTGCTTAAGAAATCTTTCTTTGGAAACAATTTCAAATTTACAGAAAATTTGCAGGAATCAAAGCACTCCAAGAAGCATTTATATGCCCTTTGTTGAGGCCAGACATCCCCCTCATTCGCTGTAGCATTCGCGTGCTGTGCATGTCACCCTATAGGAGTAAGACCTGTATGCCATGCCCGTTGTTCAGAAATGTTGACATTTGTATTTTCTGAGTTTAGGAATATTCTCTTACATGACTAATTTAGTTGCCAACTTTATTATGTTTTAAAAAAATTGATGTCTCATAGATGTTATCTATCACTATTTTGTCAGTTGACCCAGTAATGTTGTTGATAGTTTTTTTGCTCCCCAGTAGAGGATCCCATCTAGGGTCAGGTACTGCATTTAGACATCATGTCTCTTTAGCACCTTCTGTCTAGCCTGAAACATTTTAGAGTTTTGATCTTTTATGACATTGGCATCTCTGAAACCCCTCCTCTCCCCCTGCCTTTTAAATAGAATGTTCCTCTGTTTGGGGTCAGTCTGATGTTTCTTCATGATTAGATTTAGTTTGTGCCTTCTCAGTTGAAATACATGGAGGGATGTTGTGTCTTCATGGTAATACTTCTGTGGGCACATGAAGCCCATTTGAGAAGCCCATGTGAAGTCAAGATTTTGTCTTGATTTCTTCATTGTATAATTTCTTGTTTTTCCCTCTGCAGCTGATAAGTGGTTTGTGAGGTATACTTTAAGACCATTTAAGGAATGGAAATACCTTATTCCTCATCAAAACATTCTCCTAGATCTACCTTTCATTTTAAATAATTCCGGCGGAAGTGGGTTGCCATTCTTTTTTTTTAACTATTGTAATTTGAAATGTAAGAGTAATATTATTAGCAGTAATTTCGCTAATTAGTGAAATATAAGAACCATAACAATGATACAAACTAGGAAAATGGGTATTAGTAATAAGAATTTTCCAATTAAACGTTCTTGGAAAGAAAAGTGAATTACTTGTATATTTATTTGCTTTATCTTCTCATTTGTCAAATGTGTAAATTTTGGCAATTTAAACGATTTGTGTCGTAGTTACGTTGTTTAAAAAGAAAGAAGACTGCTCTGCTTAGCATGTGAAAGTAATTTCTTCTCGCTGAGAGGAGAAGTGTAGTGAGTCTCTTGTTTTTGCTCCTTATTTCACTCTGACTCTACAAAGTATCTTGACAACTAAAGCCTCAAAAAATAAGAAGATTCTTAGAGAAAAACCTGTGAGAGATTTGTCAAAGCAGGTATTTTTCCACTTGTGTTTAAAGTTTATTGAATTGGATCAGACTGCTACTACAGAGAAACAGATCAAGCGGAGCGAAACTTCTCCCATGTTGTTCCCAGCTTGATTTCTGCATTTGTCCATTTCTGAGAGCAACTGTAAAACCGAATCTGTTGCATTGGGAATCTCTATTTTAAAGCTCTGAAGTCTGGGTATTTCACTGTGTTCTCACAAGTATCAGATACCGTGGTAAATGAGCAGCCAGTGCTTGCATGGTGCATTTCTACCTTAATCTGGATACAAAGAATAAACATCTTCCCCATTCTTACTGTCAGTGAAGTGTCCTTTCACTAGTACAGGCCCTCTGCCTCATGTTTCTGCCTTCCTGGAGTTAACTGTTACCTTGGTTCTTCTCTTTCCTTTTCTTTTTCTTTTTGCCTTACTCCTGCGATGCACAGTAATAAATTGAGGTAAGCTCTGTGTACTGGAGTTGACACGAATGAACTTTATGGGACAATGTCTGCTTTTAGCCTTTGGTATACTAATGGTTTTGTGGGGAGAAAAAGTCACATTTTTCCTACTCTTTAAGGCATTCATCACTTAACTATATTTTATTCAATTTTAATTTTTTTAACACCAAGAACATTTTATATTGGGTTATAGCTGGTTCACAGTGTTGAGGTAGTTTCACTTCAACAGCGAAGGGACTTAACTATCCATGATGTACATGTTGGCTATCCATTTTAAATATAGCAGTATATTTTAAATGAGAGGCCTGTGAAGAAGCATAAAATAAAAAGCAAAGACATTACTTTGCCAACAAAGGTCTGTCTAGTCAAGGCTATGGTATTTCCAGTAGTCATGTATTGATGTGAGAGTTGGACCATAAAGAAGGCTGAGGGCCAAAGAACTGATAACTTTAGAACTGTGGTGTTGGAGAAGACTCTTGAGAGTCCCTTGGACTGAAAGGAGATCAAACCAGTCAATCCTCAAGGTTATCAACCCTAAATATTCATTGGAGGGACTGATGCTTAAGCTGAAGCTCCAGTGCTTTGGCCACGTGATGCAAATAACTGATTCATGAAAAAGACTGATGCTGGGAAAGACTGAAAGCGGGAGGAGAAGGGGACGACAGAGGATCACATGGTTGGATGACATCACCGACTCGACGGATATGAGTTTGAGCAAGCTCTGGGAGTTGGTGATGGTCAGGGCAGCCTGGCGTGCTGCAGTCCGTGGGGTCTTGAAGAGTTAGACACAACTGAGCAACTGAACTGAATTGAACTGATGAATAAACATAAAACCATAAATGCTAGAGCTGTAAGTGATTTTGGAGATAGTCTTCCAATTTCCTTTTCTTCTGGTAAGATAGCTTAATCCTGCAGGTAAGATGACTTGTGTATGGTTAGTAATTAGTGTAACTGGTATTTTACCATCTTATTTTGCTTCAAATTTATTTCGTCCCAGCCAAACAAATTCCAGAGATACAACCTTGTGACTCTAGGTGTGCATAGTAGCTGCAGTTTCATCCATTGTCCCAGAATCACTGTGAGTGCCACTCATGATCTTGAATTTGTGTTAAGTGAAGATCAGTTTATATTTGATATGCTATTTAAGAAGACAGGTATGAAAGCATCTTTTTATTTCTCTTTACAGATCTTAAAAATAATGTGACTTTGAGCAAATGGCTTAACCTGTCATTGCCTTGGTTTTCTCATCTGAAAAATGAGGATATTGCTAAATATTTCATAGGATTGTTATAAGGATTAAGTAAGTTAATATTGATTAATATTTACTGAGTATTTAGAACAGTGCTTCATGCTATTTAAGTATTTGTTAAAATACAGAGCATGATACACAATTAAGTAGTATTTTTAAAACGTCTACTTGTTTCCTACATTGCTAGTCTCAGTTCAGTGGCGTTTTGACAGCATAGAAATAAATTCTGTTATTTAGAGCACAGCTGCCAACTGAGTGGCTTAGTCATTCAACACAAGCTTTGAAAAGTGACAATTAAGATTTGACACTAAGAAAGAAGTAGAAAATGCTTCCAAATCTATAAGTTATTATTCCACAAAATCCATTCATCAAAGCCAACAAATGTTTTTTGAACACTGTGCTGTACTCAGGGCATTTGGAATTAAAAACCCAAAGATGTGATTACCTAATTTTCAGCCTTTGCAGGTTATTGGTGGCAGGTGAGTGAGGGAAACTATGGTTAACATCTGCCAGCAGTGAGAAGTAATGGTGAAGAAAGAGATGAGCAACTGAGACAGTTCAGGGTCAGCTGAGTACACTGCAGCCCCTACATCATGATCGTTAGTCGTACAGTTTTACTGCCAGAAGGGCCCTTGAGGATTATGGAGTTTAGTTTTCTTGTTTTACAACTGGTAAAATTACCCTGAAACACCAAGAATACATTCAGTCATATTCCAAGGATTGTGAAAAGTTAGCCAAGTATGTACTGCACTTTAGGAAGCTTTGTGTGCAAGCTGTTTTAGAAGTTTTGGTACCTAAAAACTTCAGCTCCGATTTCTGCCTGCCTCATTAGGTATAGCTTCTTTTCCTAATGATACCAAATAAATGAGGCATTATCTCAGACCTCTCCTCAGATATTCATTAATTAAAGCCTATTATAATTCACAATGGTGAACTTTAAGAAAAATAATCAACCACTGTTGAGCAGTGTGACCTTGGTAATTTATTTCCTGTTCCATAAAATGATAATGATTGCCTTCATTTGCATCACACAATCTTTTTATAATTGTAAAATCCACAAGATATAAAATTTACCATCTTAACTATTAAGTGTATAATTCAGTACTAATAAGTACATTCACATTTCTGTGTAGCCATCACCACTCTCCATCTGTAGGACTTTTTATCTACCCAACCTGAAATCCCATACCCGCTAAGCATTAACTCCGTTTCCACCGCTCTAGCCTTTGGCAACTACCATTCTACTTTCTGTCTTTATGAATTTAACTACTGTAGGTTTCTCATAGAAATAGAATCATGAAGTCTTTGTCTTTTTTGTGCCTGGCTTGCTTCACTTGGCACAGTGTCCTCAAGGTTCCTCCGTGGTGTAGGATGAAGAAGGTTTTAAGGCTGAACAGTGTTACATTGTAGGAGTAGACCACACTTTGTCTATCTGTGCATCATCAGATGGACTCTCAGGTAGCTTCCGCATTTTGGCTGTTGTGAATAATGCTGTGAGCATGGTTGTATAAATATCTCAAATTCCTACTTTCAGTTATTTTGGGTGTATACTCAGAACTGGAATTGCTGGATCATGTGGCAATTCTGTTTTTAGTTTTTTGAGGAACTGCCATATTGTTTTCATTCTCCCACCCCTGACAACTACTGATATTTTTATTTACTGTTTTCTTTTTTTCATAATATCGTATTGTTGGAATCATGCAGTATGTAGTCTTGCCACATTGGGTCTTTCATTAAATATGCATTTAAGGTTCCTCCATGTTCTTTGTGACTTAGTTGCTCATTTCTTTTTAGTATTGAATAATACTATATTGTCTGGATGTACCGGTCTTATCTGTTCACTTACTGAAGGGCATCTTGGTTGTTTTAGGTTTTAGCAATTATAACAGTGATGCTGTAATCATTTAATGTGTGGATTTTTGTGTGGACTTAAGTATTCAAGCCCTTTTGGTAAATACCAAGGAGTGTGATTGCTGGGTTGTATGGTAAGAGTACGTTTGGTTTTGTAAAATACTGTCAGCTGTCTGCTAAAGTGGCTACACCATTCTGCAAACCTATCAGCAGTGACTGAGAGTTCCTCTTGCTCCACATCCTCATCTGCGTTTGGTGTTATCAAGAAATACCAGATTTGGGCCACTCTAAATGGTTTGCAGTGGTATCCCGTTGTTCTGAATTGCATTTTCTTAGTGACGTATGATGTGGCACGCCTTTTCGTGTGCTTCTTTGCCATCTGTGTATCTCCTTTGGTGAGATCTTTGGCTCATATTTTAGTTGGATTGTTTTCATATTGTTGAGTTTTAACAGTTCTATTGTATATTTCCAGTAATAATCTTTATCAGATGTCTTTTGCAAATATTTCTCCTCTACTCTGTGGCTTGTTTTGAGTCTCTTTGACATTGTGTCTTGCAGAACAGAAGTGTTAATGAAGTTATTAGCTTATTTCCTTTATAGAGCATGCCTTTGATGTTAGCTTTGCCCATGTTTTCCCTGGTGGCTCAGAGGTTAAAGCGTCTGCCTGCAATGTGGGAGACCTGGGTTCGATCCCTGGGTCGGGAAGATCCCCTGGAGAAGGAAATGGCAACCCACTCCAGTATTCTTGCCTGGAGAATCCCATGGACAGAAGAGCCTGGTGGGCTACCATCCACGGGGTCGCAAAGAGTCAGACACGACTGAGTGACTTCACTTCACTTGTCCATGTTTTAATCACGTTTTGTCATGGCTACTTTTGATATATGTAGTTTTGATATCACAACTAAATCTTCACATATAAATCATATATGTGAAAGTTCTGAAAATTATACTGTTTCACAGGTGTAAATAAAATAGTGATTATGGTTGTGTTAATATTTTTTCTGAAATTAGCCCAAATGCCACTGAACAGTAGGGGAAAAGAAAAAGAAGTAGAACATTTTGGGGGTTATGTAGAAGAAATTAGCTTGTGAAATTGGAATTCATTGTGCTCAGTACTTGTAGACATTTTGAAATGAATGTGTGGCTAACAATTGGCCGACGTTAGGGACTTTAAAATAGTCCCATTTGTTTAACAAGCCCTGTGTTGATATAGTTTATATTCCCAAGTCAGATCATTTGAAAAATATTTCGCAAAATACATAATATATAAAATCAGTATTAATGTGACTCATTAGGTATACTTCACTGGAGGATATAAAGAATGGTTTGAGTGGACAGACATATGTGCTTGGGTGGAGAGACTTGGTTCAATATCAAGAGTTGATAAAGGGCAGCCAGTATTGTAACAGAGATAATTACTTTCTAAAGTCTATTTCAAATGTGAGCAATGAACTGCATTTCTAAACATTCCGAATTCTTGATCTGCTATTTAGAATAATATATAGATAAGCTACAGTAATTCGTGTAATCCTAATTTATTTCCAATTGGAAAAAAAAAGACTAATGGAAAAGAATTGAGGACTCAGTTATAGAACTGCCACTATATGAAATTTGCCATTTCACATCAATCTAGTCAGGAAAGTGTGGATTTATAGATCCACTTGTAAAATAGACCTTTGTTACACTGTGTAATCAAATTCCAGATGGATAAACATTTAAAAATATAGATAGTATTAGAAGAGACTTAATTTTGGTCTCTGACAAGAAGGTCATAAACCAAAAAGAATGGAATTGAATAGAATCCTACATAAAAGGAGGATCATCTTCATGAAAAAACATTTTGTAAGCATTATTAAAAAGCTGACTCAGAAGAGCAACAGTGAATTTTAACAGTATTGTCAATATAACTTCAGTGCTACAGATAGAAAACTTTGACCGTTTGCTTCTGATTTACTTCTACCTTGTATAAAAAAATGTATGTATAGGTGGAGGAAATTTACACAACAGATTTCTTAAGTAGTTGTACAGTATTTTTCTTAAAAATATGTAAAATTTGCATTAGTTTCAAAAATATCTTTAAAAGGAGAATGTGAATGAAAAAAAATGCATCTCTTCAGAATCTATGGCTATCAGGAGTATCTTCTTAAGGTTACCATCACTGAAAAATAGTTACTTGCTTAGCACTGAAGAATTGATGCTTTTGAACTGTGGTGTTGAGAAGACTCTTGAGAGTCCCTTGGACTGCAAGGAGATCCATCCAGTCCATTCTAAAGGAGATCAGCCCTGGGTGTTCTTTGGAAGGAATGATGCTACAGCTGAAACTCCAGTACTTTGGCCACCTCATGCGAAGAGTTGACTCATTGGAAAAGACTCTGATGCTGGGAGGGATTGGGGGCAGGAGGAGAAGGGGACGACAGAGGATGGGATGGCTGGATGGCATCACCGACTCGATGGACGTGGGTTTGAGTGAACTTCGGGAGATGGTGGTGGACAGGGAGGCCTGGTGTGCTGCGATTCATGGGGTCACAAGGAGTTGGACACGACTGAGCGACTGAACTGAACTGAATATGGGTACAGAAGTA
The DNA here is from genome assembly GCF_023091745.1 of Budorcas taxicolor. Taxonomy (NCBI): domain Eukaryota; kingdom Metazoa; phylum Chordata; class Mammalia; order Artiodactyla; family Bovidae; genus Budorcas; species Budorcas taxicolor. Next base: position 39,338,224 of record NC_068910.1, read on the forward strand.
AAGTTGATGTGAAAAGTTATACAGTGTTGCAGTTTTAATAAGTAACAATTAGTCTAACTTCAAATGTTTTCTTTCATTCAGTCAGGTCAGTTCAGTGAAGATATGATACCTACAGTGGGCTTCAACATGAGAAAAGTAACTAAAGGTAACGTCACAATAAAGGTACGTCAGCTGCTTGCTGTACTTGATGTAAATTGTTAATAGCACATACAAATTAGGAATTTTTCTGTTTGTTTCTTTGGTTTTTACATGAGTATTGGCAGTTCTTAATTGGGCATGTTCCAAAAGAGTGTAAATTAATTTTTTTCCTTCTTTCTCTAATAGATAAAAATGTAGAAAAAAGTGCTGAAATGTTCAGTCTCATGAAAAACTTTGCATATGGGTTGGCAAAAGTAATATTTGGGATTTAGATGTTCCTAGGAAAGAAAAATCCCATCTTCATAGTGTTTGGAATGTGATATTGCATATATTTCATGAATAATCTATGTTGAAAGAGAGTAACTGTTTATAATATTGGTAATTTAGTATTGTATTTATGGTAGCAAATAAGGTAACCTAGTTTTCCTTTCTTTACTACTAAGCCCCAAAATTGAAACTTTAAAACAGTAAAAAGTTAATTAGTTTAACATAATTTTGTTTCTAGAATAAGTTTGATAGGTTTGTGTTGTGGACTGTTGGACCGGTTTTTAATTTATTTTTATTATTTTTGACTGCTTTGTTCATGTGGGGAGTTTTGCTTGTATAGCCTGAACCCTTATGGCCGTTTTACCCAGTTCTTGTGGCTCACAGAAGCTGTTTACTAAATTCTTTCTGTAGCTTATCTAATGAAGCTTCTAATGTCTCATGCGTATGTCATTATGGATGCATCCAGTGTCTGTAGCTAAATTGGAAGCCTTTTGAAGATAAACATCATGACTTAAGACCTTTACATAGCCCTACAGAGTAGCCATAATAGTGAAATGACTGTAGTTGGTGGTTTTCATATGGATAAAATAATTTTATATAAGAAAAGCACCTAAGTAGGAATATTTTCTATGTTACATACAGAATAATTTAAAATGATTACATTCTAATATATATACCCCATCAGACAATTAAACTTTAATAGATTCTGAATGAAGAGTTTTTCTTTTTTCTCTTGGACTTCAAATGTGGATGATGTGTGATCATGCAGATTCTAAGGGTACTATTTTTTTAAAAATTGGTTTTCAGTATTGGAAATCTATTGGTTAACAGGCAAAGAAAGTATTGCCCCAAAATGAAATCTTTGCTCAGGCAGCACCTATTAGATCTAATGTAAACGTATTAAATACGAACTTCAAGTTCAGAAATGTCCCCAGGAACTTCCAGGTCAAGAGCTTGTTTGAGCTCAAATTTTTCCAAAGCAGTTTGGCTCTAACATTGTGGAGCTGAGCATATCTGCTTCATTTTTTCCCTTCTATCTGCCGCTTTTTTCGTCACTGTGTTATTTGAAACATTGTTATTAAGATTTGTCTATCTTGATTTGAAGATTTGGGACATAGGAGGACAACCCCGCTTCCGGAGCATGTGGGAACGGTACTGCAGAGGAGTCAATGCTATTGTGTAAGCTGCCTCCCTTCCACCCCCACGCCCTGTCCCCCATCCCCCCTTATAGTCTGTTTAGGTTTCAAGGGAATAAGTCATTTTTCATACTTTTAAAGGCTTAATTTTTATTTCTGGCAGTAAAGTCATTTTTAGGTATTTTCTTAATATAATTTCCCATTAACATCAGACTTTAAAAAAAGAAATCATCAAATGAGTGTTTTTTTTCTCTATGTTGCTAAGAGCTAATGGATATACATGTTTTACTGTCATGTCTTAGCCCCCTAAAGAACAGTCTATTTCTCTGCTTATTTTATTGATGTATAGTTGCTTAACAGTATTAGTTTCAGGTGTACAGCATAGTGATTAAGTATTTTTGCCGGTTATATTCCATTATGGGTTATTGAAAGATAATGGGTATAATTTCCTGTGCTATATAATATATCCTGGAAGCTTATCTAATTCTGTATATAGTAGTTTGTATCTGTAGGACAGTCTGTTAAAAAGTATTTTCGGGTGACAGCCTTTCAAAATCTAGGACTTAATTTTGATCAACAGTTTCAGTAGTATAAATTAAGAAAATTAAAAGTTTGTTCATTGTGATCATCAAAGAATATGGTGGAGGCATTTTGAGATCACTTTTTTTTTTTAAGTTACATGATAGATGCTGCAGATCGTGAAAAGATAGAAGCCTCTCGAAATGAACTACATAATCTTCTAGATAAACCGCAGTTACAAGGAATTCCAGTAAGTATGGTTAATTTCACATTATATGATTATAATATTTGTAGTTATATTATTAAAGTCTAATTATGCATTTTTGTTAATTATGTTTGAAATTAGTAGAGTGTCTTATTTGTTTTAAAGTCTGGACAGCTTATGTTTACTGAGTAGCCATCGTATGCTGGGCAGTGTGCTATTCAGTCATTTCTTAAGCTGTTTAGTGAACTGTATGTAGTAGAAGCAGTGCTTAGTCCTGGGGAAATAGTAGTGAACAGAAGTAGACAGAAACATGCTTCCTGCCATCATGGGGTTTATGGTTTAATAGGAAGCTAGGTAGATGATAGGAAAATGGCTTGAATAATGCAGCTCTGATAAGTGCTATGAAGGAGAAATTTGATATAGTTTGAGAGAAGAAGGAAAGATTCCCCAAGAAGTGCTTCTTGAGCTGAGATGTGAGGGATGTGTAGGCATGTGAGGGATGTGACAATTGGAGGAAAAGAGAGTTGCAGGCAGAGGCTCTTAGGCAGGAGGAAGTGGGATTTGCGAGGAGGCTGGTGTCTCCAGAGCACTGAGCAGAGTGGGCAGGTAGAGCATTGTGAGCCTGTGATAGCAAGGGTACTTCAGGAGGCTGTGCTGGGTGGGACTGGGTGTTTTAAATGCTCAGGCTTATCTAAATCATTCTTGTTTCAGTTTAAAAATGGATTGTACGGGGACTATTCCCAGGTGGCGCTAGTGGTAAAGAACCCACCTGCCAGTGCAGAAGACGTAGGAGACACGCGGGTTTGATCCCTGGGTTGAGAAGATGCCCTGGAGAAGGGCATGGCTACCCACTCCAGTATTCTTACCTGGAGAATCCCTTGGACAGAGGAGCTTGGCGGACTACAGTCCATGGAGTGGAAAAGAGTCAGACACAACTGAAGCAGTTTAGCATAAGGAGGACAGTTTTAGGAAGCTATTGAAACAGTTTTCAAGTTCAAGACAGTTTTGAACTTGTCTTGGCAAAATAGAGTACCATGGATTGGGGTGGTCATAGACAAGGTTGTGAGAAGGAAATAGATGTGGAGGCTATTTAGGAAGACAGTCCACCAGACTTAGCAGGGAAGATAAACAGGGTAATTCCTAGTTCCTGGCTAATATGGTTAGATGGAAGGTGGTGCCATTTGTTGAGTGAAAGAATGCTGGAAAAGGCCCAGGCTTTACCCTCATGACAAGGTCATGAGGGTCAGATCTCTGAAGTATGTTATCTCAGTTAATCATCACAGTGTACTGAGGTTGATGGTGTGATTCCTCCTGGTAACAGTTGTTATTTGCACAGGATCACATGGCGACCAGTGTATTACACAGCCAGGTTTTGAATCTGTTTATTTCTGACTTCAAGGCCTATCCTTTTTCTTCTATATTAACTAGTTCTGCCTGTTGTTGTTCAGTTGCCTAGTCATGTCCGACTCTTTGTGACCCCATGGACTGCAGCATGCCAGGCCTCTCTGTCCCTCACCATCTCCTGAAGTTTGCTCAAATTCATGTTCTTTGCATTGGTGATGCCATCCAGCCATCTCATCCTCTGACACCCTCTTTTCCTTCTGCCCTCAATCTTTCCCAGCATCAGGGACTTTTCCAGTGAGTCAGCTGTTTGCATCAGATGACCAAAATATTGCATACCATAAGTTTAAAAAAAAAAAAAATCCTGTTCCCCGTGAGAGTTCTTAGTAGCAAACAGTAGAAAGCTGTTTAAGTAGAGAGGAATTCATTGAAACAATATTGGGTAGTTTACAGAGTCTTGAGAAGGCTTCCCATAACCGTGTTGAGAAAACATACTGGGACAGCTGAGCAGCTGCTAGGACCACATCCAGATTGACATCATACAGTAAGTCTGGTGACCCCACGCAGTTTGTGAACACCAGACACAATTGCTCCAGTTGGAAGGTCATTTAGTTGATGCTCCTTCTGTAGCAGAATGGGTTCAATATTCCTGCTTTCTTGTAAAACTGGCTCTGCATTCAGAGTTTTGGTTCGTAGATTATATGTCCATTCTCTAGCAGAAAAGAAGGCTGGAAAAGAAATTATCTACAGAAGCAAGTAGCTTTATTGGGAGGCAGAGTCATAAGGTGGAAGATTTCTTTGTTTTTTTTTTTTTTGAAAGACTTCTTAAATGTAGGAAGAGGGCTAAGATGCCAGGCAGTCCCAAAACTGAGAACTGATCACAAGTGACCGGGGTGTATTTTTTTTTTAAACTCACATAGATCCAAGTTGAGAACTTGGGGTGACTTAGTAAGACTAGTGAAAGTGCTAGTCACTCAGTCCTGTCTGATTCTTTGTGACCGCATGAACTGTAGCCGTGAGGCTCCTCTGTCCCCAGGATTCTCCAGACCAGAATACTGGAGTGGGTTGCCATTCCCTTCTCCAGTGGATCTTCCCACCACAGGGATCAAAACCTGGTACTTGCATTGCAGATGGATTCTTTACCTTCTGAGCTGCCAGAGTTTGGAAAGGGGTAAGAATGGGAGAATAGAGGACAGGCTGCCCAGGGGTGCTGAGATTTGGCTTTTGGCTCTCTGACCCCTATGATTTCAGCATTCTTTCGAGAGCTCCTGGTGCTCCTTGCACTCTGCATCTTTTCTTGGCTCTTTCTTCTTTGTGAGAATAAGAGTCTGGGGCCTGTGGGTAGAATCAGTCACAGTGTCTGGAGTTGAGGGTGGGGGTGGGACTTGCATTCAAGTGAAAGACATAGGTTTGACACGTGTTTGACGAGGTGACAGGTAGACATGGTGTGCACTTTCGTAGGCTTGGTCAAAGATACAAGTTCTCGGAGAACATTGACTCAGAGTAAGGATGTTATCAAATACATTATGTGTACTCATAGTTTTTGCTTTTTGTAAGGCAGAAAGGAGATACCTGGGAAAGACAGAATGGTTTTGGGATGCCCCTCTCCACTTTGCTCTTTTTGCAAAGCACATCTAGAAATCACAGGACACGTTTGTTCTCAGAGTTGATGGCTGCTGTATTAATCCTGATTCCCAAACTTACCCACTGCCTTAATATTTATACATGATATTTTATAGGATGGATATAGAATTTTAAAGTCTTATTTACATGTTACCTGTTAGATTAATGCCTAACAGGTAACAGTGGTTGAAAATCATGCCTCCACGCTTAGCAGTTAAGATCATATTCACATTTTGGTAAAGATTTGTTAAGAAATAACAGGATGTGTACCATAGACTTAGAATATGCTAAATAGAAGTTGGTAGCCACATATTGAATTAGACATCTGCGTGGCATTAATAGAAGTTAGAGTAAATGCTTATTTGAATTATGAAGTGAATGAGATAGGCCACTGGTCATGTAAATATGCTTTTAATACTATGGTAACCTCCTAATTTTACTGTGTACACATGTGAATATGCTTCTGTGACATTTTCTTACATAAAATTTACTCAGTGACTTTTCTTTTTAAAGGTGTTAGTACTTGGAAACAAGAGAGATCTTCCTAATGCCTTGGATGAGAAACAGCTAATTGAAAAAATGTATGTCTTAAGAATGAATGATGGGTTTTTAAAAAAAAACTGGTTCTATTTTGCCCACAAAATATACTATTTTTTGGTTTTGTTTAGCTTTGTTCCATTATTTAGTAATGATCATAGCCCTGTTTTGGGGTAGATAAACTTGACATACTAGAGAAGTAACCTGTAAAATTTTATTAGTAATAACAATTTCTTCAGTATAAGAATTTAAAAGAATGAATAATATTGAGCATAGAGTGATAAGATGACAATTGTTTTAAAAGCCCAGACTTACTTTCCTAATTCTGCTTCTTCCAGGAATCTGTCTGCTATTCAGGATAGAGAAATTTGCTGCTATTCAATTTCTTGCAAAGAAAAGGATAATATAGGTAAGAAATGACTGATATTTGTGGAGAAGTTGATATCAATAGAAGGGATGTCTCATTCTTCTTACTGTTTATTACCTTTATTTCTGTTTACTTGATTTCTCCTATAAAGTACTATTGCTTTTGCCTCAGGAAAAAGAGTAGACATTATACCTTTCAGCAACGAATACAGTATCCTGAATCTGCTCTGTGCTATTTAAAGAAGTAAATGTAATAAAGACATGAGATTAATTGTCTAACTGTGCTTTATAACAGAATGATGTTCTTGAAATAAGACTTAACAGAAGTTGGTTTACAGGCACTGTAAGGATTTTTCATTTATCAAACCAGTATATTACTGCAGTATGTTAGCACTCGCATATAAGCCAAAAATAACCCTTTACCTACTTAATGTTCTGTATTAATTTCCTAGGACTGCAAAGTACCACAAACGGGGTGGCTTAGAAACAGCAGAAATTCATTCTCTCAGGTTGAGGAGGGTAGAAGTTTGGTATCAGTGTCAGCAGGGCTGTGCTCTCTCTGATGGCTCTAGGGGAGGATCTTTCCCTGCCTTTTCCTGGCGTGGGGCTGCCAGCAGTCTTTGGCTCTTCTTGATTGTAGCTTTGTATCTCCACCCTCTTCCTCTGGCTTCAACCTGGCTTTCTCCTCTGTGTGTATGTCTGAGGGTCTATTTTCTCTTCTTACAAGGACACGTTACTGGACTAGGGCCAACCCTAATCCAGAATTACCTCATCCTATGTCTGCAAAGACCCAATTTCCAAATAAATTCTGAGGTTCCAGGTGGATGTGAATTTTTAGTGGTCACCATTCGATCCAGTACAGTATCCGTAAAGAATAAATATGTCTGACTCAACTTCAGTCTGTTAATTTGGTGAGGGATTATTTAATTCAAGTATATTGGCATGGAGACGATCAGAAAGTTAGAAAAAGAAAAGAAAGAGAAATGTTTGACAAGATGAAAGGCTTTTCAGTGTTAGCTGCTCAAGTGAAAAGACCAGTAACAGTGCAATAAAAAATACTCCCTAGTAAAAGATAACTTTGTGACAAAACCTTCTGAAGCCGTCTTGTCTGACATGACAGATTCCACTGAAGTCTGAAAGGAGAGTTTGATGCGTGTGCCTCGAAGCAGATGGGTAGGAACCTAGGGATTTTCATGGCTCCTTCACTTCTCCCAGTTGGTGGTCACTGGTGAAAAATTTTCTCTCAGTGGGTCACTATAGAAAAAGAGGCTCTCCATCAGGGCTGCGTAGTGGCTAGAAATAGCGTGGGCTTTGGCGTAAGGCAGCCTCAGCGTGGAACACCTGGTCCTAAGTTACTTTCTCATTGGCCTTGGACAGAGCACTTAAACTCCTAGATTTCTGCGTTGTACTCATCTGTAAAATGGGGATGGTGGCAGCAACTTCAAAACTCTCTTACAAGAGTAAGTAAAAAAATGAATTGCAGTGTTTAGCTTGTGGGGGACCTCACAGGAGTATATTCATTTTCTCTTGCTGCTGTCAGTCAGAAGCCTGTCACTGACCTCACTGAGCTAAAGTCTAGGACTAACATTACAGGCGCGCTCCTTCTGGAGACTGTAGAGGGGAGAATCAGTTTCTTGGCCCTTTCCTGCCTCTAGAGAGTGCCTGCTCTCTTGGCTCATGGCTCCTTCCCCATCTTCAAATTCTTTCTCGCTCACCATTCTTCCATAGACAATTCATCAATTAAAAAAGTATATCAGAATACAATGTAATAAATCAGTAGTGCCAAAACTGTGTTTAAAAGGTTTTTTGACACTTTTTCTTTAGCCTTTATTCAATATGTATTGTTTCTTACTGTACTTAACTTTTTTTCCCAGTCATTTCCAGTCTGTATCTCAGCTCCTGCCCTTTTCCCCTCAAACCTGCTCTAATTCGCTTATAGTACTGATGGTGTTTCTCACTGATTCTGGGTTTCCTTTAAAGACCACCCAGAGCAGTCTGAGCCCACTACATTGCTGATGGACACAAACTCTCCTCTGTTAATTAGATAGAATAAGTGACTTGTTATTTTGGGATCATCTAGCTCATTTGAGAACAGACCATTCCAGCACTTAGGGTTACTTCAAGTTTATTTAAAATGTTTTTCCTATGTTGAGGGGAACTGTTGTTAAGTTTTAAGCTGTGTCCCCAAGAGACCATTTACTTACACAGCAGAGGTTTTCACAGAGGGATTATTTTTCTCCCAGAGACATTTGGCATTTTTTCCCCCTGGAAACTCTTCCAGTTGTCTTATGAGGAGAATGATGCTGGCATCTAGTGGGTGGAGACCATAGTGGTCTTAAACATCCTATCGCCTCCAGAGCTGAGAATGGTTCGGCCTAAAATGTCAGTAGTGGCAAGATTGAGAAACCCTATTCTATACTAACCATGATTTTTAGTACATTGTGCGCTTCTGTAAATCCATTACTCCCTTAAAACCCTTATTTTCAGCTGTGACAAACTAGTCAGATACTTTGCTCATTTATGAAGGAAATGCAGGAGAACTGGTGAGACCTTCTTAATGCTCTTTAAGCCCAATCTTCACAGTTTACTTCAGAGCTCCATGGTCACCAGGTTTGTGATCATAGAACTCTTGGTTCACTTCATATTATTATCAAGCTCAAGGAAATGGATCCACTGTTAACTAGATTCAAAATTAGTTTGTAAAGCCTGTTTATTTGGAGCGAGAAGTGCAACAGCCAAGTCAAGCTTCTTGAGTAAAGAATCTCAGAATACTGTCTTTAATTTCAGCTTTTGTAATATATTTTAGTACCAAATTTACGAATTTTCTAAATTGCTCCCGAAAGTATTCATTGCACATGGGTTGGGTTGTATGTTATACTTGCAGGTTTCTCATGGGAGCATGAGGTCCCTTAGTTTAATTAGTAATATGTCCTCAAACTACGCATGAAGTAAAGTCGCTCAGTCGTGTCCGATTCTTTGTGACCCCATGGACTGTAGCCTACCAGGCTCCTCTCTCCATGGGATTCTCCAGGCAAGAGTACTGGAGTGGGTTGCCATTTCCTTTTCCAGGGGATCTTCCCGACCCAGGGATTGAACCTGGGTCTCCCTCATTGCAGGCAGACACTTTAACTTCTGAGCCACCAGGGAAGCCCTACGCATAGGGTAGATTATTTCAGGGAAGATGGTCTTTTTGAAGATGGTTGATACTTGTGGCCTTTTTTATCATAGTGGTAACTGCTGTTTCATCTGAATATCTTACTTTTTGCCTTTTTAGTCTGGTCTTAAGGATTCATCTGTCTTTAGGGTATGACTCAAGTCCAGTGTCCATAGGTTGGTTGGTTTGCTTTTACCGTGTGTTTCTTAAATACTTAAACCTAGTCATTTCACTTTCAAATTTCCCTTTGCCTCCTTTCAGTCCTAGTGATTGTGGCTTCGCTCATATTACACACTGCAGGCCTCCTTTTGAAGTGCAAATGACCTGCTTCAACATTGTTTCCCCAGCTCTGAACAGGTTGTGTCTGTTCACATCTCAGCTCTAGGCTCTTCTTTATATACAGTGTTTGGCTTACAGTTTCTGTAATGAATGTTAGCTGGAAAATTGGGAGATTGAATATTCTCCAGGCTCGGAGAAGAGAGTGCTGCTTTTAGTAGGTGCTCACGTATCCTTTATGCGGGTAACACATTTTAAAGAACTCAAGGGATAGTAATTCAGTGTTTTGATTTAGGGGCCGCCTTCTGTCAAAAGTGCTTTTCCAGGCTATTCTCAGCCACTGTAGCTTCAGTTGCCACCTCCACAGTGGTATCTCCATTTCTTCCTCAGATCTGTATAGCTGAAACTACCTGCTGAACGTCTCCATGTGTTAACCTTCTGTACCTCAAACCTGATGTGCTCTCTGCCAGATTCTTAGTTTTTTTCTTTTCCACATCTCTTCTTCCATTAGCCACTGGGTTAGTCAGCAGCTGCATGATAAACACACACTTAATCAGGTGAAAAGATTCTTTCTCACCCACTGCATTTGGTCAGTCCTATTCTGTATTTTAAATATGCTTCCCATTTTATTCCTCTGTTCTTAAAACACCCGATTTGGTTCAGGCCTTCGTCCCTCTGCTGTTTGTGTTGTGAATGATCAGTCTCTATACCGGCAGCCCTCCCAGGTGCCCTCCTCTGTTGCCATCGTTGAACTTGCTACAGTGAACTTACAGTTTACAATAAACAGTGTAGCTTCCCTGCTTAAAATTCTCCAATGACTTCCTATTGATTTGAGAATAAAATCGCAACTTCTGAGCCTCTTAGAATGGCACATAAGGGTATCTGGCTCTCTCTAGGCCTGTGGTGCTCAACTGAAGACAGCTGTGCTCCACAGGGGCTGTTTGGAGATCCCTGGAGACATGACTTGTTTTCACAGCTGAGGGTGGGGGTGGTAATAATGGCATCCTGTGGTCAGGGTTATAGATGTTGCAAAATATTCTACTATACACAGGAAAGACTCTCCCCTCCACCTTTCTACCAAAGAATATCCAGCCCCCAATGTCAGAGTGAGCTTGAGAACCCCTGCTTTAGCCTCAGCAGTGAGCGGCATCCCTTCCCCATCCCTGTGCTTCAGCCACCTCTTATCACTTGTAATCCATCCAGAGCTCAACACAGTTTCCTGCCTTTGTTTATTCTTTTGCGCTTTCTTGTGCCTGGAATTCTGTGAGGGCCATCCTCCAAACCCAAATGATACTTGGAAAGTAGAGAGGGGTTCTCCCATCTCTTTGCCTTCCTGCGACTTCACATACAATACCTGATCTCACAGGCAATCATTAAACTTTTGAATGAATAAAGAAAGGCGCATGCTGTTCTGTACACAATTTAACTTTTAAATTGGAGACTGTTCAGTTCCTCGTGTTTCCAGATTAACCTCTCAAAGGTCAGGTCATGAAGAAGAGTAGTACAGATACAGATATCTGTGTATTACAGTAGTAGAGAGGCAGAAAAGAAGAGGGCAGGCCTGACGTATGCTTTGAAATAGCCGCATTTTAAATATTATCTCTGATATCTCGTTTCTTCACTTTGATGTCTTAACATCTTCACTTTTTTTCCCTCCATCTTTAGATATCACACTTCAGTGGCTTATTCAACATTCAAAATCTAGAAGAAGCTGAAGCATCTCCTGAAGTCTTCCAGTCCTTCCTGGCTCTAATCCTAGAATTATTGTCCGTTCCTCTGAAGTACTTCCCAGAATACGGTCCTTCCTAAACCCAAGAAATTGCCTTTTTCAGAGTTTATTTCTCATGTGCACTGCTGAAGATGTGTATCCCTAATCCTTCATAAAGAATCAGCTAGAGTTGTCATGATAAAGTCAACACACACAAAAAGACTTCTTATACATACTTGTCTTTAACAGTGTGTAGAGCTTTTTTTTTTTTAAAAACAAAACAAAACACACTTTGACCATCTTAAATCAAGAAAAATTGCATACTTCTGTTCTGGTCTTTCTGGGCCAGGTTTTTCTATTGGTTTTCGGTAAATGTCTATCTATGATATTTCATTATAGAGTCCAGTAGCTTAATACTGATACTGACTTGATACAGCATGAAGTTTCTAGTGCCACACACAGTATTTAGCAAACCTTTAGCCTGACTCATGTGGGATAGAAACATAATGTTTATATATCTCACAAATGCATGTGAAATGTATAATTACACCTTAGGAATTTTAAAAAATGGTCTGCAAAGAGTGAGCAGAGGCACCAGATCAATGTTGTTATTGGTTCTTTACACTGGGAAGATCTTAGGCAATGAATTTTAAACACATTCTGCTCTGTGAGAATTTTTCATCTCCAGAAAGCAGTTGGGGGTACAGGAGGAACTGAGGCATACTGTTTTGTATCTGTCCAGATCATTACTTCTATATTTTTTCTCCTTTTTTCTCTCCTGGTTCAACACACTTTTTTAAGGGGTTGGGAATTAGAAGATTTTCTCAAAAGCTTTCATGAATTTAGAGCATTCCAGCCAATATAATAAAACGTGTTAAGAATGTCAGACTGTTCACACACCTGTTTGTTCTTTCTCTGTCCAGTTATTAAACCAGTGTTGCTGCATGACACTCTTATTCTTGACTTTTTATATCCAGTCGTAAAGTTGACTTTCAGCACAATAGATACTTAGAGACAAAAAGTCTTATTTTTCTCTCTTACCGATACAAGCTTTGGCACTGCTTTGTCCGGCGCCATTGGACATCCTGATTATTGTGACAACTCTGGACCTGCCTGCTTTCTCTGATGCAATCATGCCCAGTGTCTGCAGGTGGTTGAATAATCACACAGAGAGCGGAGGAACCAATGCTGTCTATTGTTCGCTTCTGTGCTACGGAGATGTGTACAGACTTCCATGAACATGTTCTGTAGCTTAGTGATCTCCATACACATAAAGGGACATATGAAAACTGGATCACTTGTGAATCGTTACTTACATAGCCCACTGTAGTAGCTCAGAGTCTGTGGTACACCTGCTTATGTGTTGCCTCACACTGTGTGTGATTCTGTTTCTTTTGTTAAGCAGCACTCATGTAGACAGTGCATTTCCAAACGTGTTGAGCACTCAAAGTGCAGTCAACTGTAAGTTCTTTTAATGATAACAGTTTTAATTTATAGACTGCCATGGCCTTAAAAATATTCTGTACAAAAATATTCTGCACCGTGTTGCACAGACACTACTTGCTTTCCTCCACTCACATTTTTATGAGTAGAACCTCAGCTTTTAAAATTCTGTTCTTACTCTTTGATGCATGTTGCATACTTCCCTGATGGGATGGATGGTTCTGTAAACAAAGGGATATGTAAACTTGCTACTGTATATCAACGCCATTAATGGTCACTGTGAACCATTACAAAGAATGTGGCAACTTGCTTGTGCCTAAAAGGAGGAACCAGAACTAGAATGTGTGACTTTGCGGGGACCGCATAGGTTCGTTTAATTGACCTACAGCTAAACCGTAATGTGTTTGTGTGTCTCTTCATTGCTTCCAGCATTTCAGGACAGCCAGACACTACTACCAACATTTTCCTGTGCATTAACTTCTGCATGTGAAACCTAACAGTTATCGAACTTTGTAAATACGTGAATTTTTTTAATTTAGGTGGATGCATTTTTTTGTCTGTTTACTGCTCTTCTCAGTTTTATTCAATAAACTTGCATTTTGAGGGTTGTATTGACAGTTTGAACTTAAAATATGCATCATAATGGAAGGTGCTGACACATTGGAAAGGAGTTGGAAAGATACCATGAACACAGTCTATAGACCATGTGCTAGAAGGAAATAAGCTCAGCTTTCAAAGAAGTGGGTCTGTGGGCCAGTTAAAATTGAAATAAGCACTTGAATATTCACAGGACTGACACTGCGATTTGTGGGGTGGGATGGAGGCAATGATATTACCTGTAATGGGCTTCCCTGGTGGCTCAGTGGTAAAGAATCCACTCCCAATGCGGAGACTTAGGTTTAATCCCTAAGTCAAGAAGATCTTGTAAACTGTCATAATACACCAAATTTAGGACTTTTTGAAAATAAGTGGCAAGAGCTAGTTAAGCATTTTGTAATCCAGTTTTTAAAATCGTAACAAAACTATTAATAAACTGAAATTGCAAGACATGTCTCCTTACTGACTTCAGTTCCAGAATGAAAAGATTTAAAGTATCAAACATGGTGGTTTTCCCAAAGAGGCACACTTCTAAAGTAAAACATTTGATCTGTTTTGTTTAGTATGTTATCTTTCACACTGTGAACGTGAACATTTATTCCATCAAAGCTATTGGGGAAATGATTTTATGTATTTTTTCAGAGGAGTTCAACTTGGCTTTTCTTCCATATCCACATTGTCACTCTGTACAACCATACAGTGTTGTCAGTGATGTGTGTTTTTACATTTCTAGGATAGAAGTAACTGGGTATCAGGTTTAAGTTTTTTATTGAATTGGTGGAGCCATATAGTCAAGCTATCAATTTGGTCCTCAGCAGCTTCCTACTAAAGTGGTATTTTGAAGGAGGAGTGTTTTAGGAGCAGGGTGGGAAGAGGATATAAATTTAGCTTACTTTACCCTCAGTTCTAAGTCTATATTTACTTTCAAAAGTTGAGACTTCTAAAATTAGTCCCTTTGATTTTGTCAAGTAAATGGGATGAATTGGACTGTCTGCTTTTGGGTTTATTGTTTTTGACTAAGGAACTAATTGCCTTGTGTATTCTTCTCCTGTAGGATCCAGTTACACTGAAATGTTGCTTTGGTATTATAATTCAGCCTTTTCAGGGACTGGAGGATTGAGAACTGGAGCATTAATTCTACTGTAGCTGGACCCATATCTGTAACATCCCAGTTGGCTGAATGTGTGTGCATGTGTGCTAAGTCGCTTCAGTTGTGTCCGACTCTGTGTTATCCTATGGACTGTAGCCCACCAGGCTCCTCTGTCCCTGGGATTCTCCACGCAAGAATACTGCAGTGGGTTGTCTTGCCCTCCTCCAGGGGATCTTCTGGATCCAGAAGATCCACATCTGTGGGGTCTACCTGCATTGGCAGGTGGGTTCTTTACCACCAGCGCTACCTGGGAAGCCCACTTGGCTGAATGCTTTTCTCTAGAAATGTGTCATTGGGGGAACCACTATATCAGTATGTGAAATATTTTCATTTTGTTCCAAACTTTAAAGGTTGTACCATCAGCAACATGTACATCAGTGAACATACTTGAAGACAAAGCAAACGCTGCTGCTGCTGCTAAGTCGCTTCAGTTATGTCCGACTCTGTGCGACCCCATAGACGGCAGCCCACCAGGCTCCCCCGTCCCTGGGATTCTCCAGGCAAGAACACTGGAGTGGGGTGCCATTTCCTTCTCCAAAAGCAAACACTAGGCTTGCCTGATTTCCCTTCAGTTTGCAGTTTTACAAATAATGCAACCCATGGCAGGTGCTTCCTGTTGATTAGTAAATATTTTCCACACAATTTCTGTTTAAAATTCAGCTATGAAGAAAAATAGGTACTTTTGTAATGGCTGCCTCTTGAATGTTCTTAGGAAAACGAGTCATTGATGTCCCAGACAGACTCAATGGAAAGTTCCTTAATCTGAACAACAGCCAAAGTCATTCATTATTCCATTTCATTAACAAGCTCTCTCCGGTAAGGTAATTCTAGTTTAAAATCCCAAGGTAGCCGGTGATGTAGGTAATGTAGATTTCCTGGCAGAAATTAAGAAGGAGGGGATACCTTAACCTCATTTTACTGGGACTTGGAGGTCTTGTATTCATCAAAGGATTGTGGTGTGAAAAAATTGTCACCTTAAAATGCTTCCTTAGCTTGGTTCCATGTGCTGGATGGGTGTTTAAGAGAATGAGTTCTTTTCTTTGCTGTTAACGATTAAGTGACTGGTGAGTTGCTGAACCCCTTTTGGCTCTGCAGTTTTCCCTTATGAATAGTAGAGGGTTTCTACTATCCTTTCTTCCACTAACGAGCTCTGGTTCTAGCAGCCTAGAGATCTGGATGGTGGTGAGACAGAAGGCAGGGAAGAGATGAAAATGCCCCACTGGTCCTGGTATCCCAGTGATTGTTAGTGTTGTGTGTTCCTACAGAAAGGCTTAAATTTCGTAACTTCAACGTAGTTAAGGGCTAGAGATCACAGACATTTTACAGAATGACATAACTTACATTTTGTCTGAAGGAAATGCTGTAGCCACATGGGCTTTGAAGGCCATTAAAAATGTTAAATCATTTCTCCCAGACTGCAGAAAAATATATTCTGGTATACAATGTGGAAAAATATAAACCACATATATACTACCAATTTGGGGGCACATATTTAGAGTGAATGTTTAATACTTTATAACTGCTGTGTTGCTAGGGTTCTGCTGCAATTTTTCTAAAGCTTGGAGAAACCTGGGGCAGTTAGAAAATACTTCCTTTAAAATAGTAAGGGAGGGGGAAATCCCCCAACAAAAATTATGCTCCCTTTGAGCTGGGGGAGTAGAACATCAACAGATTGCTAATTATAGTATGTCTCCAACCAGCTCTTACATAATCTACAGCCTTCCGTTTTGTACAGTCTGTATTACATAATGTACTATCTTGTTTCTACATTAAGAGAGTCCATCTTTTCTACTATTAACCAATACATGAATTAGATGACTTCTTTTTCTGCTTGTATAATCCCCTAAGGAAAAAGAAATCATCTTAACCAGTAGCGACTTTGTGAAATTGCTAGCTCTCTTCACCCTTAAGAGTTACAAATTTGTATCATTCCTACTTTTTCTGGATGCATCAATAAAAGGGCTGGGATGTGGCATATGAATGGTGGTGATGAAAATCATTTCTTGTTGGAAACATGCTGTGTTTGATTTGGCAGTTAGAACATGTGGGCAAGGAAGCTCACCACGTTTTTTCTAAGTTCTTTATTTTCCCAATAATTTGATTTTTTTCATATGTAAGCCCCATTATTCACCCGTGACTGAGTTACCGCTCTTCCACTACCATCCCTCTTAATATCAATTTATCTTTTATGGTGTTTTCTTATTGAAAAAACAGAAATATAAACTTTGCTTTTATAAACATTACTCCAGTGGATCATTATGTCCACATGCAGCAATGCACAGAAACATGACTGGGTCAAAGGGTAAATGCCTTTGCACTTTCTCTGGGAATTGCCACTTTGGCCCCCTCAGGGGATGTACTAGTTTTTATTTCCACTAGTCTCTGTCCCTGTGTCTTGCCAACCTAGTATGTTGACAGACTTTGAGACTAATGCCCTTACAAGAGGTACGGATGATAATTCTCTACTGTCCAGTTTTAAAACAAATGTAAAATTTAGCTTTTCTTACCTAGCTCAGGAAACAGTATTACTGAATTATGGAGTTAGATCTTTACCAAATCAATCATGGGGTTACAGGTATTCCCCCCACTCTTTATTGTTTGTTTATTCTCCCTTACCCCACCTTTATAAAGCAAGCATGTATTGCTTCAGAAAGAAGCAGTAAGAATTTTGAAAGTCATCATCTTTTTTTTTACATTATTGTTTGGGGTAATAAATCACTTATAACTTCTTAGAGGGGAAAAATCCTTCCTTTTATTATTATTACTATTATTTTTTAAAATCCTTCCTTTTAATAGACTATTCTAGTCCTGATATTTCACATAGGAAGCTCTGAGACTGCTCTTTAGGGTCATCAAAAGGCCAGAGTTTTTTCTGGCTTTGCAGTTTCAGGAGGCTAGTGTATTGATTCACCCACGCAGCCTTACAAAACTGATCCTCAAAACTGTAATGTGTGTTTACAGTGGAGGATATCTTTGAAGGAACTGAAATAGATGTAAGCAGTCATCTTCAACTATCAAAGTCGGACAGAGATTGAATGGACCCTGATGTGTGGAAGCTGGAACAGGTTGAGTTAAATAGAGCTGGAATTAGACTTGATTCAAAGCTTTTTCAACTGTTCTTAGACTATGGTGAGTTTTAGCCCTTGTCCTATTTTATACTCGGTTTCCTCCTAAAATACTGCTTTGATAATAGGGGCTTAGTTATTTAATTCATCCAACAGACCTCAGCTGTTTATGTTCCAGGTACTTATATTAGATGCAGGTCTTAACCCAGAGTTCATGTGTCATAATAATACAGCTCAAGCTTCCTAGGTGGATCATTGGTAAAGAATCCGCCTGCACTCAGGACATGCAGGTCCGATCCCTGGGTTGGGACGATCTGGAGAAAGAAATGGCTACCCACTCCAGTATTCTTGCCTGGGAAATTCCACGGACAGAGGAGCCTGCCTACAGTCCGTGGGGTCACAAAAGATTCTGACATGACTTAGTAACTAGATAGGGCTCACCACGTATGCAGCACTGTTGTAGGTATACTATATACAAATAAACTTAATTCTCAAAACCGTATGTGGTATGGACTATCTTACCACCCTCATTTTACAGATGAGAGAACAGGTCCTGAAAAATAACTTCCCAAGGTTACTCAAGGGCAGTGCTATATAATCTGCCCTGAAGACCTGGCAGTTCGACTTCTGAGTCTAGGTTCTTAGCTGTTATTTCTGGTGTTACCCATTTTTCCCATAGTGCATTTCAGTGTTCCCTTTAATTAGTCCCCTGATGCTTTTGTGAGATTATGTATGGGAACATCTATCACAAGACAGTTACTTAAGGAGATGATTTTTAAGATTGGGTTTTCTTGTGTGAGCTGGGTGTTGTTCCAATCTTAGCTACATTTACCTTGAGGGGAGTCTAGTCTAAAGGGCTAGCATGAGATTTTTGTTACTGTTCAGTTTAATTGGAGAAGGAAACACTGTGAGTCTGACCCCTAAATCTTAGGCTGTGCAGGACACTAGCGTCAGCATTGTTGGTTTGGGAAGAGTAGGGAAGCACCAATTTTTTTTTCCTTTGAGGGCCAGCTAGTTACAGTGAGTTTCTGGGACTAAAGTGTGAGAAACCAGGGCAATAATTCTTTCTGCCTGGAGCCAACTAGCTTGGAGAACTTGAGCCCCCCTCAACCTGACTTCTTCCCTTTATGGCTTATGGAACAGAGCTTACAAGCTTTTCTACAAAGATTAAATGAGAACACGTGAAATTATTTTGAAACTCGCTCAACATATACAACTGGCAACTGTTGTCAGTTTGACCATGAAAAGCATCTTTCAAAAGGCAAATGGTTTTTCTCTGGTTATGAAAAAAGATTTGTTTTTGTTAGTTGCTCAGTTGTGTCTGACTCTTTGTGACCCCATGAACCCATCAGAATTTTCCAGGCAAGAATGGAGTTCTCTGGGCAAGAATACTAGAGTAGGTAGTCATTTGCTTCTGCAGGGAACCTTCCCTGGCCCAGAGATCGAACCTGGGTCTCCTGCATTGCAGGCAGATTCTTTACTGTCTGTGCCACCAGGGGGGTCCTGGTCTTTGTTAGATCTTGTATCTAATGTGAAGATAGGAGTTATTACCAATGTGGTCTGCAGTTGACTGTGATGAGTTCAAATTTGCAATATAAGTTAGGAAACATATGACATGGTCCTTAATATTCTTATTTACTTTGCAAGTTCTGGAGGAGGCAGACCTGAAAGCTAAGGATCAAGACCTGAAGTTGGACTTTCAGCAGAGTCCCTAGGTGCCTTTCACAGAGAGGAATCTGTAGGCAAAAGATCCAGGCTACAACTCTTTTTACATTGTTTTCAACGCTTGGGCAGGCAGGATTTTGGACAGGAATAAGACTCAGTCAACAAAAAGGGCCTTACTATGTGCCAGCTACCTTGTATTATAATCAGATGTTTCTTTGCGTTCCTTCTTAGTCCCCATTATACCTCCTCTGTGTTCCTAGAAATCCCCTGACCCTGAGGATGTGATGAGTAGGCCACATGACAGCTTCATCATCCTCTTAATCACTCCCCTGGTCCCTCAGCCAGTCTGATTTGAGCTAACCATCAGGCCTTGCTTCTCAAGCTTTTCAGGAACCTCAGTATAACAGGCATATGGTTTAAACTTATGGAGGGCAAAACTTAGCAGACATTTCCAATTCAGCAAACAAAAGAAAATAAAACCCTCATACTGTTGTCATCCCATGAAAGCAATAATCCTTTGGAGCTGACATTTGCTACCTTACTAATTATGGAAAGATGGTGGTGGTGGTTTAGTTGCTCAGTCATGTCCAACTCTGCGATCACATGGACTGTAGTCCACCAGGCTTCTCTGTCTACGGGATTCTCCAATGCAAGAATACTGCAGAGGGTTGCCATTTTATTCTCCAGGGTAACTTCCCCACCCAGGGATCAAACCTGTATCTCCTGCATTGCAGTCTTTTTTACCGCTGATCCACCACAGAAGCCCATGGGAAGCAGATTCAGAGGGGTAAAAGATTTGACCAGGAATCTTTCCCACACCCCAAAGGTTAGGTCATGACGACAGTGTACAGGAGAGATGGTAGCAGTGGGAGGGGCAAGAAGCGACATGGTTAAATGAAAAAGTGAAAAGTGAAAGTCGTTCAGTCGTGTCCGACTGTTTGCGACCCCTCTATACAGTCCATGGGATTCTCCAGGCCAGAATACTGGAGTGGGTAGTCTTTCCCTTCTCCAGGAGATCTTCCTAACCCAGGGATCGAACCTAGGTCTCCTGCATTTCAGGCCGATTCTTTACCAGCTGAGCCACAAATAGATACTGGAAAAATACTTCGGTCGTGGCAGCGGCAGTTTTGACTCCTCCCCCCCAAATCCTGATCCTTTTAAAAAAGATTCTTTCCTTGACAAAGGCAATATAACCTACCTCAGTATTTCCTGAGATTGACGGTTGCTAAAAATTGCTCAAGAGCGCTCGTTATACATACATTCTCGGGACGTTCCTTTGGACCTCGGTGGACAGGAGCTGGGAATAACAATCTCTGTGAGAGATTCTTACAAGTTAGGGTGTTTTAATAAAGTGTTAAAGGTACAAAATAGGATGTATTAACAAAAAGAAATCAGGACACCGTTTTGTGCAGTCTTAAGCTAAACGGTAGGATCATCACCCCCACCAGGTAATAGACAAATGAAAAACCCTGCCCTACAGAAATGTCCTTGTTCCTCCTCGTTCCTTACGTCCTTTATCTGTCACCATCCCTAACATAGAGCTGGAGTGGTTTTCTTCCTCTCCAGGTCCGCGGGAAACAGGCTCTACAGGAACCGGGCGGGCCCGTGGCCACGTCCTTGTCCGGCAGCTGGCTGCTCCCGTGCCGCGCTCCCATTGGCTGGAAGTTGCCTTGTCCCGAGCCGGAGCGGCCCCTACTCGCCACGCCAGCCGGTCCGACTCCGACTGCCCAGGGGGCGGGGCCGGACGCCGGGCCGGGGGCGGGGCGGGAGGGAGGGGCGGGGCCTCGCGGCTCTGAGGACGTCCGGGCGGCCTCTGGCGCGGTGGGGAGTCCCGGGCCGCTCCCTGCGAGGCCGGGCTGGGGCCGGGCCAATCCGGGCGACTGGGCGGGCGAATGCGGGGACTGGCCTGCCGGGCTCGAGGTGCTAGGGGTGGGGGGACAATGGGCCAGTTCCTGGTGCGTCACGAGGGAGTTCCTTAAAGGGGAAGTGAGCGGAGCTACGGGGCGGGCGTGGGGTGCGGTGGTCGGCGGGGAAGGCCCCCCGCGTTTCAAAATAATGCCCGCGGCGCCCTCGCGACCATGCAATGGCGAGCGCTCGTCCTGGGGCTGGTACTCCTTCGGCTTGGCCTCCACGGAGTGCTGTGGCTCGTCTTCGGGCTGGGGCCCAGCATGGGCTTCTACCAGCGCTTCCCGCTCAGCTTCGGCTTCCAGCGCCTGAGGGGTCCCGACGGCCCCGCATCTCCCGCCTCGGGGCCAGCGGACCGGCCCGGGGGGCTGTCGGGGCCGTCGTGGCTGCAGCCGCCGGCCCCCGGGGCGGCAGAGGGGAGGCGGCGGCGGGCTCCGCGGCGGCCCGGGCAGGGCGTGTGCGGCCCGGCCCACTGGGGCTACGTGCTGGGCGGCCGGGGCCGCGGCCGGGACGAGTATGAGAAGCGCTACAGCAGCGCCTTCCCACCGCAGCTGCGCGCCCAGATGCGCGACCTGGCGCGGGGCATGTTCGTGTTCGGCTACGACAACTACATGGCGCACGCCTTTCCTCAGGACGAGCTCAACCCCATCCACTGCCGCGGGCGAGGACCCGACCGCGGGGACCCGTGAGTAGCCCTCGCCGGCAAGACGCCCCGGAGCGCGCGCCGCGCGCGCTTCCTTCCGTCCTCCCGGCGGGTGCCGCCTTGGGTCCTCCGGGTTCCTCCGGCGCTGCCCGGGTGTTTAGTTTCCCGGGGGCAGCGCCTGGCGTCTCGGCTCACCTACTTTGAGGTCGCCCTGGGCCAGGGGGGTGCGTGGATGGGCCGGTGGCTGTCTTCTGTCTTGATTCTCCTGGAATCTCTGAGTTACTGGACACCTGAGCCCTTTTACAGATGGGGAAACTGAGGCCCAGAGATCTGAAGGGACAGTGGCACTTACCGAGGACTGGCTTGGGCTGGGGGCCGGGGGTGGAGGGGGACGCTTAGACATCCATCTCCAACCCTTTCTCCAGGTGAACATCAAATCAAACTGAAATGCAGCTTCAAGACGAGCTCTTATCTCCCCACTTCTAGCCAACTTCCACTTAACTGTATAAAAATATAAAAATTCAGGAGTTGATCCTGAGAAGGGACTTTTAAAGCCATGCAGTGAGTTGTAGGCAGAACAGGGCTACAGTCTTTCTCCTTTATTACAGGGATTGCTCCTTAGGCTGAGGATGGTTAGGTGGGAGGGGGAGAGAGAGACTGAGTGGTCCAGATTTAGGGTCCTGATACTCAGCGTGACCTTCCTTGCCCTGTAGGGTCTGTCCCATAATCCCCCTCACTCTCGTGGCAGAGCTGTGAGGAAAGATCTGCCAGTCCTCCCGTTCTGTCAACCGTGTTTGCAGAGGCTGAGCTCAAGGGTCACCGCTGTTGACCTCAGAGTCCAAGAGAACAGTACTCCCAGCTGAGGACCTCTTAGCTGGAGGGAACCAGTGTGCCTTGACAGACACTGACCCTGTTAGACTGGATAGGTGACTGTCTTTCTGTGGGTCGCTCCCCTCGGGTGGGACTGGAGGAGTTGGCCTGCTGGGCTCTTTGGACATTTGAGGCTTGTGATTTCCTTCACCTGATGAGAAGCAGCCAAGTTCAGTCCTTAGGTCCTAAAAAGGAACCGATACACTAAAGGGGATTGAAGAGTTTTAAAAATGGTTTGATTATCTACAAATTCTTGTTTTAAATTGCATTTGGAGAGAATGATTTTTCGTGAAGCCATGGGCACATCCCAGGTTAACTTAAAAGGACTGGGCCTTTCTAGAATTGTAGGAAACTGATGAGTTATTTTTTCATGTTTCACTGTATCAGGCTTTATACACAGAAGTGTATTTTCTATCTCAATTTTTTCTGGGAGAAAATTTTTAATTCAAAAATTTAAAAAATATTACTGGGCTCTTCCAGATTGGAGGAAATTGAGTTGTTTTGCTTAACTGACTTTCTTTGCTTCCTGATGACATATGCTGATGATTGATTTGGTTTGACTGTTCAGTGACAGTCTGGATAAGTTGGGGTCAGGTCGCTTTGAGACAGATAGATACGTTGCTGTTAGAAAGACGGAGTTAGAAATATCGAAGGGATACTGTATGAGAAGTTGTGCCCATAGGTTAATAATAAATGTTTTGGTTAGTCAGTCTTGGTGTCTTTGAGGAGATGAAAGAGCTCTGGGATTATGACAGCCTTGAGTAGACCCTGGCTACTTGTAAAGTGAAAAGTTGATTTTTCTTCCTCCTTTTCCTTTAACATAGCTGCTCTCACACTTTAGTATATTTGAGGAAACAGTAGGCCACATTTACATCTCTGAAATAAATAGCCCGTAATAAATATATTCCAGATAATTATTTTAAGCAGATGTATTCTTATAATTGTTGTCAAGTGAATTCTCATGATTCATGTAAAAAATAAAATAACAATTTGAATAATATGTAAAAAGTACAGAAATGAAATGCGAGTGCTAAACATACGTGTCTTTTCTTTTTAGTCACATTTACTTAAGGCTTAACTTGCCTGTGTTGTTTGACTGGAGCTGGGTGAGAAGTATTGACATGAAATAAATAAAACCGGAACACTGTTTAAAAATAGCAACTGTTTCTGTCCAGCTACAGATCACTATGCAAACTCAGTTCCTCTCACATCCCCAGTTTGGGTTGGAGGATCCAAATTCAGGTCCCTTCAAATAAATCTGGATATTAAAAATTTGCAGTCTCATGAACCAACAATGTTATTTCAGACCTTGGGTATGTGACCCTTCTTTGCTTTCTGCCCAACGCTATTGTAGTTCAAACAAGAAAGCAAATCAAACCAAACCTATACTGGCTCCCACATGGACTGATTCCTAGGCACCTCTCGGTTAGGATGGCTCCTCCACATTCCTCTTCCTTCCTGAAATCCTGGCCTGTTCAGAATCAGGCTCAAGTCTTTTTTTCCGTGACATCATTGAACTGTTTGAA
The DNA here is from genome assembly GCF_023091745.1 of Budorcas taxicolor. NCBI lineage: Eukaryota > Metazoa > Chordata > Mammalia > Artiodactyla > Bovidae > Budorcas > Budorcas taxicolor. The sequence goes on from NC_068910.1 coordinate 39,362,358, forward strand.
GATGACTGTCCTTGATCTACTCAGTTCTCCTTTTGGGTCCTTCCCTTGAAGCTGCTGTTCCACGTTTTAATATTGCATGACAGTTGAATAGTGTTGTGAGTTCACCTTCCTTTCCCTGTGTCTTGTCTCCCCAGATTATAAAATCCCTGGAACACAGGGACTGTTTGTTATATTACCTATGTGCCTACCCAGCACCAGGTAGATTTCTGAACAGGTTAAATATATGTGGGGATTTTTTTTTTAACACATACCTTTAATTTTGAACACACTATGTGAGCATTGTTAGCTGCATCACCAGAAGTTTTCTATAAAAGGCCAAAGTTCTCTCCATCTTCTCTGTTCTGGGTTGAGAAGAACCTTAAAAATTCAAAGTGGGATGAGGGTCATGAATATAGCCATATATGATGAATTAAGTGGGGTGCCGTCGTGGTTTGGCAGCCGCTTATGTGGAAAGATGAGCTCTTTTGAGCCCAACCTGTTACCGATTCTTAAATACCCGTCACTGTACCAGAAGTTTGAGTTCCAGGCTGAATGGTGATCAAGAAGGTCTCTACAGAACCTGAATGGAATCTTGATCGTTTGGTGGTGTTAGGCCAAGAGGCTTTTGTGATGTTCATCTTTTCCTTCCTTCCCCTCTCCATTTTTCTTTTCTTCTCTCTTGGCACATTTGAAAAGAGTGTGTATCAGTGATATGGTGAAAAGAAAGTAAAAGTGAAAGTTGCTCAGTCATGTCCGACTCTTTGCGAACCCATGGGCTGTACAGTCCATGGAATTCTCCAGGCCAGAATACTGGAGTGGGTAGCATTTCCCTTCTCCAGGGGATCTTCCCAACCCAGGGATCGAACCCAGGTCTCCCGCATTGCAGGGGATTCTTTACCTGCTGAGCCACCAGGGAAGCCCTGATATGGTAGAAAATAATTTAAAGGTGTTTTAATGAATGCCTTAGATCTTTTGAGTGGATTTGTCTGACTGAATGGAGAGAAGGAAGTGCCAGTTTTCATAAATACAGTTTTTCCTGTGACAGGTCTTGTACTGGTTCTTTGTCAGCGACTGCAAGGGTGTTCTATTGAGAAGTATTTTAAACCTGAGTCCCTTTTAGCTATGTCCTAAAAGGAAAAGCACAGTAAAACATGGGACGGAGTACAGGGCTCCAGACCAGTCACTCCTTCCAGGGGCTGGGGCAGGTGGAGAGGGTGACGGATGCCGCAGAAGAGGGTATTGCTCGGGAAGGTGGTCACACGCAGTTCACCCAACATCTAACCTGGATGCTGAGTGATGAGGGGCCCTGTTTTCTGCTGAGATGGGTGGTTGCAGCCAGCTCTTTGTTTCTGAACAGCAGAGCAAGGGAGGTAAATATTTAAGTCCAGGAGAATGATCTGGAGTTGGTTGAATTGAGGATCTGTCTGTCTGTTTACCCTTCTCCAGCTTTTGACACTTCCTATACCCTTTCTGGCTGGCACCATCCTTGAAGTGCAGATTTGAACCCGCATCTCTTATCTTGAGAGGACCTTTCACAATCGTGTACGTGTGTTTAGAAAGAATCAACGGCTAGAAGCAGCAGGTGCAGTTCTTCAGCCGTGCTGTGTGCTGGCTTCATGGCTGTGAGACACTGGTTCGCTCTGGTTCCTAGACAGCCCCTTCTAGATAGCCTGCTGCACAAAATGTAGGTAAAGTTTTGCTATACCTTCTTTGCCCTAGACTAAGTGGCATAAGCAACATAAAACCAAGGTTCAGGCAAGAGAAGATGTGAAGTGTTGGAGCTGTTTGCGCCTACGCCATGTGGGCCCCAGCTAAGGCAGATAGGAGGCCTCTGAGAGAGCAGAGAACGCATTAGGAGCACAGAGATGCTTGCTGTCCCCAGGAGTGTGGGACAGGACCCTTTAGAGACACCCAAGGAGTAGGTAACGTGGTCTGGGGATTGGGTGGAAGATATCATAATATCGGAGCATCAGTTGCTGAAAATAAAACGAGGGCTTTTTCACTGTGGTCTTTGATACGCATAACCTTAAAACAGTCATCCTGTTTCCCTCCTTATGTACATCTTTTTCATTTCTCTCAGTTTCAAATCATTTCAAGCTTCTGCAGGTATTAGTACTTCCTGGGTCTGTGGGAATGGGATGGGAATAACTGAGCCCCCTAGAATTTGTCAAACCGACTTGATGACTTTCAGTCTTTCTCCATCCCCACCTTTCCCAGATATGTTATTGTCGTCTTGGTGGTTTTTTTTTTTAGCGTTACAAACAACTTGTCAGTTAAGCTCACTGCGGTCCTGAAGTTGGCGTCTGAAGATGATTTCAGAATGGGCGATGGGTGTTGATTGTGGGGCAGGAGGTGTGTGGCAGAAGCATTAAGACAGCTCTCGATAAGAGAAGCCCTGCCTTTATTTCTGTTAGAATTCCATCCTGTTAAAACTCCTCAAGATTGATGGAGCTGCGGGGTTGGGGTGGGAGTGGGGGTGGGGAGGATTCTTTGGGTGAGATGTTAGTGAAACAATGTAGAAAGCAGTTAATTTATTCCCCTGCCCAAAGGGCAGATAAGTGAGATGGGGACCGTAGTTGAGGTATTTATTTGCTGCTTTGTGTGTGTAATCTGCCGCAGTGTCTGATTTCTGTATTCAAGTTTTAGTTACAGGCAGGTCATGTGACAGGGCCTCTCCTTTTTCATTCCTAATGATTTCGAAATCAGAGCTTTTTGAAGCTAGACAGAGAGATCATCTATGGCGATACAACTGGGTCTCAGACAGAGCAACGACTCTTGCTTTCCATCTCCTTGCTTCCTGTTCCATGCTCTTTTTTTATACCATAGTATAAATGTGTGCGTCTCTGCTCTCCTGCGACTCTGTAGAGGCTGTCCCTTGTGTGGCAGAAGGACCATTGCCCAACTGATCCATCCACAGGAGTCCCTGAATAAATAAAGGCTTCCAGCAATTTTAGTTTCTAATGAGTGTTTAGTTTTGTTGTCTTTTTCCCCCCCTCTTTTAAAGTACCTTTGTGTAATTTTCATTTCATTTCTTTTTCAGCTCAAATCTGAACATCAATGATGTGCTAGGGAATTATTCCCTTACTCTGGTTGATGCATTGGATACCCTTGCAGTAAGTGTTCGGCCTTATTTATTTATTTATTTTTTGAAGTTAATTAAGATATTTTGGAGTTAATACCGTTGCTTCCCCCCAGGGATGAGAATTCCAAGAAATGTGATACTCAGAATGTATTCATAGCTGTTGTTTATTTTAATGAGCTTAACACAGAGAGCAAGATAAACACTGAAGGTGAAATGAGGGGAAATGTGATCCCCCTAAAAATGTGGAGAAGGCAGTGTGATTATTTTGGGGAAACCTATTTTTGTCCTAGTTTCCCACTATTTTATTCCTTAAAGGAACCAGTTTACAGTTACTGGAGTTAAGATTTCTGAGGTGAAAGTCAAGATCTCCAGGGGAGAAGATCCCCTGAAAGGTCCCACAGCTCCTGACTCCCCGAGAGCAGGTCCAAGCCCTGGTCCCAGCCTCTGCAAGAGACCCTCTGTATGAACACTCTTGTGTTCTTTGCTTTCTGAGTTTCATGTGGACACTGCCCACTCCAGGCTTGGGCTGCCAACTCGGAGGCTGCCTTTACCTCCTCAGGCCTTATCGGTTTCCCTCAGCTGGAGACCTCGGGACACATTTGCACGTGGAAAACAGGCCGGCCCCTGCACGGTTCTTGTTACCAGGCTGCCCTGTGCACGTGCTCTGCATCATGGTGAGGGCTTGTAATTCCAGCGGAATGTTAAAGTTTCCTTATAAACCTAATTTTACTGCCTTTTGGCTCTTCTTCATTGTTTCAGCACACTTTTACCATTAGAAAATTTTTACTCTAGCCGATTCCCAATCCTGCATTTTAACTGTCCTTAAAAGAGTTTAAAACTGTCAGGAGTTAGAATTGGGTAATTCCAGCTAAGTTTGCATGACAGCTGTCCTAGATCTTGGCCAGCAGCAAAATTACCAGAACCTGGGGAGAGCTTGGGAGTCTGTGTGTGTTCTCCTGGGCTCACGGTCTGCAGGAAGTCCAGGGTTGCATGCTGCCAGGCTGTAGTTGCACAGCAGTTTAGTTTCCCTTCTGTTTAATTTTTCCTTCTCAAGAGATGGCTGCTACCTGTCAGTATCCACTGTCACCAATCAGAATGGGCCCAGACTAGTGTTGTTGTTTGGTCACGCAGTTGTATCCAGCTCTTTGCGGCCCTGTGGACTGTAGCCCGCCAGGCTCCTCTGTCCTTGGGGTTCTCCAGGCAAGAATACTGGAGTGGGTTGCCATTTCCTTCTCCAGGGGATCTTCCCAACCCAGGGATCAAACCAGGTGTCTCCTGCATTGGCAAGCAGATTCCTTCCTGCTAAACCTACCAGGGAAGCCACCCAGACTAGCATGTTCATCCTAATTAGAGTTAACTCGTTGAAGATACCAGAGGCTGACTCAGCCTACAAATGTTGCTTTAAAAAAAAAAAAAAAAATCCAAGACATATATATATATCTAGCTTATGAAAGGCCACCTTTTCTCCCTGAGCCCTCTCATTTGGTCCCATTGTATCTTTGTATCTCTCTGCCATGCTTGTGAAGTACAGAGACCTTGCCCCTGTTCATCACTGCACTCTGTCCACACCTCATGGTGTCCGATACATGGTGGGAGTACAAATAGGTGTTAAGAAAATGAATTTTGATGCATCTGACATTTCCCAACACAGATTCCAAGGGTGTGCTTCTGCAAAGGAGAATTCTGTTCTCAAATGAACTTGAGAAATCCTCCCGGTCTGCCCACTCTTAGAAAGCCACTGTGGACACCAGCCTTTTCAAGGCTGTGAGAAGTTCTGCAGTAAAGAAGCCTGTGTAATGCTTCTGTCCAACCCAGCTCTTCTTAAGCCTGAGTGAACGATTTCAGAGCATCATTACTCTGTTCTGTAGCTTCTAAAATGGTAAATTACAATGTGTCCCTGAAACCTTCCTCCTCTGTCTTGCACGTGCTCTGAGCTCATATCAGCATCTGCAGCTGCTAACAGATTCTGCTGCTGGTGAACATCTGTAGGGAAACAGACCCATTTCTGTGGTTTTCACAGTAGAAATATCTGGTCTTTGATGTACACTGCAGCCTTCTTTTTCAGGTGTTACTTCTGTTGAGGTTTCCCTTTGCTTTTGCTGACATTTTAAACAAACTGTAACAGGTGTATTTGGGAAACACTCAGACAATAGCAGTCCCTTGACTACTTTATGCAACTTGCAGCAGGATTGCATAATCTTGTTAAAAAACAAAATTAAAAGCCAGAAAAGAAACTGTACTTTCTCTGCATGGAACAGCAAAATAACAGTGAGGGGGAGAAAAAGACAAAAAGATGCACTAGATCAATAAATACTAGGAGATAAGAAACACTTGAAAAAGTAGTATCTGAATGGCATCATTTGTTTTTTCTTTCTTTTTTTTTGGATGTGTCCTTATGCTGTCATTATAGTCCCAGGGTGGTCATAAAATTTTGAACAGCATGAAAACATTTCAGTTCTGGTTAATTTATCAAATTTTATGCTCAATTTGCACTTCACATAAGAGAGAGAAGCTTGGAATGATACCATATCCACACACCCAAAAATAGGAATCATAATTCTAGAATATTTTTTACAAAGGACGTAAGGCTGGTTACTTGTGTGTTGTGTTGGTTTTGAATGGCATTGGCCTTATGCTGTCCTCCCAAAGATAATACCACTATTTCTCAACGTGTTCAGACATCTGGGTAACAAGCAAAGAGTCAGTTTCCCAGATGTTTTAGTCTCCTGGGCGCCAAGCGCCCAAGCTGTTGAATTATTTGAGGAACAGAGGGAATATCGTGTTTTTTGTTTCTTTTATTTGGGGATTGGTTTTAACTCATTTCAGGAACTTCAGGAACTGTAATGCCTGCTTTGCTAAATAATCAGAGTGAAGCTGAGGGAGGATGAGGAGGGGTGGTGATGGCTGCTAATGATTTTATGAGGCGTTATTGTCAAAGTTTTGCCGTCTGCAGATACAGTTCTTCAGTTTGGTGGAAATGGGCTTGCCATCTGTCCCAGAATGTATTCTAAGAGATAACGAGGCTTTTTTGTGTTTCTGCTCCCATGAGTGGCAAAACCACAGCACATACAGATATTCAGATGATGTGGCCCAGCTCCTGCGATCATGTAACCTCAGTGTCATTTCATGCCGTCATAATGGCTTGTGTTCCTCTTTTTAAAGATAATGGGAAATTCATCCGAGTTCCAGAAAGCAGTCAAGTTAGTGATCAACACAGTTTCCTTTGACAAAGATTCCACCGTCCAGGTCTTCGAGGCCACTATAAGGTAAAAGGATTGTCAAACAGACTGAAAGCCGGTCTCGTGTGTGTGAGTGAGGGCAATATCCCTGTGAGGGTTCATGGGCCACAGGGTCCAGCTGGGGAGTCCATGTAGACCTCGTGGGCTCAGTGTCCCCTTTTCATCTCTTTTGGATGGATTAAAACTGAAACAATTGGCCATTTCAAAGTAATTCCATTTGGGGCTGAATAGAAAGACACTTTAATGTGTACTTAAGATAGGTGTCCCTTTAAAAGAGTTTTTCATGATTTCACTTTATGTGTGGTCTCATTTCCTTCACTGTGTCCTAGGAAAACCCCTGTGTATTTCTGAAGAAATCAGTTTCTCATCTCTACCTACCACCTGCAGAAAACCACTGCTGACCATGTGGGTCACTTTGCTCCCTGTGTGTCTTTCTCTCTCCTTCCTTCCTCCCCCCTACCCCCCTAACTTCCTCCATCTCTCCCACTAATGTATTGACTCATGCTTTATATCTCACCTTTTTAGTTTGATAGACTGTGATGGCTTTCCTCTTCCACTGAAACTTTGAAAATTGTGTCACTGCACAACATTCCAGATGTAGCATTTATTTAAAGTTCTGAAAAATGTCACAGTCTACTTCAGCTCATTGGAGGGGACATGAACTCATGGCCGCTGAGGGCTGGGGATGTAAGCTGGTGGCCCCCGCCTCTCAGTGGGCCATTCTCTCCTCTTCTCTTCCTCTTCCTCTCCTTGCCTCTGCACCAGAAGTTGGAGAATTTCATGTTGTTTGGCAGCCAGAGCTACAAGAGTTACTTGGTATTTGTTATCTTGCTCTTTTCTCTTTTCTTGTTTGGCTAAGTTTTCTCCCCCAAGTGAGAGAAACCAAGAGTAGTTTATTAGTACTAAAAAGTGATATTTATGCTGGGACTGATGAGGCCGCTCCCTTGTGATGAGATGATGACGATGACCAAACAAGGTTATCACTAGAAGTGGATATTCTCAGTAGACTCAGATGAACGGATCACCTTCTCCCTTTCAGTAGTGTGCTTTGCTAGCAATTGATTGTCCCCTGTAAAGGGCCAGAAAGAATGTCAGGGGGTCAGTAAGTTTAGGCCCTCTGATTCCAGCAGTGCTAAGTCCATGGGGGATTCGAGCCTGTTGCCGTCATTCTGAACCAGATTGGACAGCCAACATGATTATTATTCTTTTGTTCTTCCTGTCATTAGGGTCCTGGGGAGCCTTCTTTCTGCCCACAGAATAATAACCGACTCCAAGCAGCCCTTTGGCGACATGACGATTAAGGATTATGACAACGAGCTGTTGCACATGGCTCATGACCTGGCCGTGAGGCTCCTCCCTGCCTTTGAAAACACCAAGACTGGCATCCCCTACCCTCGGGTAGGTGGACGGTTTCCATAACTCACCCCCTGACTGAATGAACACTCTTTGTTGATGAATTTATTTGTGGGAAGGAGTGGGGCTGATGTGGGAGAGGAAATCCATGTCCTTGAGAGAATTTAGCCCTAAATACGATATACATCGGTTTTAACTCATTCAGCCTTTACTGAACACCTATTGTGTGCTGGGCATAGGACATATCTGACTTATCCTTGCTCTTAAGGAAGTTATGTTCTTCTGCTCAGTCTTCTTAGCCCCTTTTACAGGTGGGGTTTGTATCCTGTGCTACAACAAAACAGTGAGGGGAATTTGTCTTCATTTCTGACCTGGGTCCATTTCCCCAGACACCCTCACACCTATACCATAGGAGTTCAGTGTATGTTGTTTCACCGGGACCTTTCAAATAAAGCCTGTACAGACCAGTAAGTTAGCTGCTGATTTAAATGCAAGATCTGGAAGAAGATTCTATCTTTGTGGTGTCTGATTTGCTGAGCCCAGAGCTCCTCTGGGGATTGAGTCAGGCTCTGGGTAACCAGTGGAGAACTGCCAGACCTCAGGAGCCTCCATGATGGAACAGGCTGTCTCGCTCTCACTGGGTGCCCTTTCTCTGCCAGCCTGAGATTTGTTCATGTTTGCTGAACAGGACTGGCTTCATAGCAGCTCACTTACAATTTCTACATGATTCCACAGATTGCCTTTGTCCCCCATGCCAAAGCCTGGTGCTGCATAACCATGAAGAGAACCTGGAAATCTGCTGATAAGAGGCATATTAGTGAAATAGCATTATGTGATTCCCCCAAGACTGGCTCTTATGAATAACACGGGGCTCTGGTGTTCGTATCATCTTGTTTGTGTGTCTTAAACTCGTTCCCATGTTTGTCCCGGGTGTAGAGCAGGAGGCAGGGGCTGACTCAGCCTGCAGTAAGCTTGGTTCCTTAGTGGAGTGTGGTCACTGTGACTTGGCCTCCTAGCCACGTGAGTTCCTTGACTGTTGCCACAAATCCTTTGTCTCTTTCTATCCACAGGTGAATCTAAAGACAGGCGTTCCTCCCGATAGCAATAATGAGACGTGCACGGCCGGTGCCGGCTCCCTCCTGGTGGAATTTGGGATTCTAAGCCGACTGCTGGGGGATTCCACGTTTGAGTGGGTGGCCAGGCGAGCAGTGAAAGCCCTCTGGAGCTTGCGGAGCAGCGACACGGGATTGTTAGGTGCGGGAACGCTGTCAGGTCTTGGTGCCGAGAGCATCCCCCCCTTTCCTTTCCTCTTCTCTGGGGCCCTTCCTCCTCTCCACTCCTTTTTCCTTGTGCCATGGAACCTGAAAATTGTCAGCTCAGAGAGGGGTCCCCTCAGTGTTTCTCCGTGTGACTTTTCTCTTAGAGGGAGGCTGGAAGGTTTGATGGCATGGAATCATGCTTTTCCTGTCTGAGGGCTCCCTTCCGATTTGAATCCCTTGGCATATTCCACTTGAAAATAATTGTTAATGGGAATGCTATAAAAAGAGCTGCCTCAGAGGCAAATGATGTTGCTTCAGTATGAGGTTCCAAATATAGGAATTTAGAGTTAACTGGTAGCGTGACTTTCTCCTTTACAGAAATCTCACTGTATGATAGTAGGTTGAAAGCCAGATTAAACCACTATTAGATTTTTCTGTTTTTCCTCCAGAATTTTGGTCAAGACATTATTAAAAAATTATTTCAAACATACTGAAAAATTCAATTTCCTACTGAAGCAGGAAAAAGGGTCATGAATAATGAGCCCCTATGTACTCATTATTTATCTTCAATAATTATTAGTATTTTACTAGCTCAAGATGTTATCTTAAAATAGGTTGTTGCCTCTTATAACTGTCTTATCTTGAGAAATATTTTCTTGTCACTGGGAGGGAACTGGATTGGGGATCCTGGAGCCTAGAGTGTCATTGCAAAAGTACTGCCATTTAAAAGTGATTTTCGATTATTCCTTCGTTTCTCACAAATTTGTTTTATTTAACAACACGAAAAATAAAATAGTCGCCCCATTTGTCACCCAGTGTCACCCCAAACTGTCAACTTTAAAATTTTCCATAAGCCCTTGTAGCCTGTCACATGAAACTTTTGTATACAGCACTTTTAAATCCTAATATAGATATTTTCAGTCTTCCTTCCATGTGTCAAATCATGCAAGAGGCCTTGTACCCTTGCCTCCTCTTCCCTGTGCGGGATGAAGGTACTGAGGAGCCATGGGGCTGAAGTAGGAGGCCTCCTGCCCCTCAGCCCTGGGTCCTGACGAGCTCCACTTATTTTCACAGGCAATGTTGTGAACATTCAGACGGGCCACTGGGTCGGCAAGCAGAGTGGCTTGGGTGCCGGACTGGACTCCTTCTATGAATACCTCTTGAAATCTTACATTCTCTTTGGAGAAAAAGAAGACCTAGAAATGTTTAATGCTGCATATCAGAGTATTCAGAACTACTTAAGAAGAGGGTATGTCTCCTCACCGCCTGTCTCCTTGTTGCGTTGAGCAAGTAGAATGTGTCTTGAGGTATTCAATTCATGGGCTCTGGTCTCTGGCCTCATTTTACGGCCTCCTAGTTGTTAGCTGGTCATTTGGGGATGAAGTGGTGTATTGGCTCTTTACGGCTGTGTAACAGATTACCCTGAAGCCTAGTGGCTTAAACAGCGAATGTTCTCTCGCCGATTCTCACGAGGTCGCCCACAAGCTCTGGGTGGAGGCTGCAGCCATGTCATGGCTCAGGCCAGGCTGGAGGGCTCCCTGCCAAGCTTCGGTTGCTCCCTGGCTGTGGCCGGAGGTCTCAGTTCCTTGCCACATGGACCTCTCCATAGGCAGCTCATGGCAGCTGGCTGCCCCAGAAAGAGAGGTCTGAGAGAGACAGAAAGAGACCCTCCAGAAACTGCCCTGTGCTTTCACGCCCTAATCTGGGAATGACGACCAGCACTTCTGCTGGACTGTTGGTCACACAGACCAAAGCTGATGCAGTGTGTGAGGGACGGCACAAAGGTGTGACAGCCCAGAGGCAGGGGTCACTAATAGCTGCCACAAGGAGTGACACGTCCCTGGGTTTCTCAGGCTTTAACTGTACGTAGAGCTGTCTTGTAGCACAGTTGTTTTGGTTCACTTTCCAGAGAAGTTAGGTTCCGTCTTTATACTTGATGAGAGGGAGGACAGGTACCACATTTTTTTCCCCCTCTATGTTTGTTTTCTTAGTAATTATTTTTTATTTTTTTTAAATTAATTTTTATTGGAGTATAGTTGGTTTACAAGTGTGGCATTAGTTTTTATTATACAGCAAAATGGCGTGTTTGTTAAAAACAATACTGGTTGCTGCTTGTCGGTTGTGCATTCAGGATGGCAGAGAAGCGCCATTTGAAGCTGCAGCAGCTTCTACCCTATGCCTCCTCTCTCTTCCTGGGTCTTCCCCTGTGCACTTGGCATCTATTAAGTGGCCAGTGCAAGTGACAGCTACTGAGTTGCCTGCTTGGTAGGATTTTCTCAGACACACTTCCACCCTAGCTGTTGTATGAACATGCGAGTGCTATGTTTAGGTAAGAGGCTGTTTGGCCAGAGTTCAGTCCTTTTTGCTTTTTAAAGCCCCTGCATTTACTAAATCGAGTGGTAATCCCTCAGCTCCTTGCTCTGATGTGCTCCTCCAGGCCCAGGCCCCATGGTGTAGGATTCTATTAGAGACAAGACTCTTGTGCAGAAAGAACTAGGCTTCCCCACTCAGGTCAAAACTGACTCACTGTATATACCAAATTGAAAGTGAAAGTGAAAGTTGCTCAGTCGTGTCCGACTTTGCGTTCCCATGGACTATACAATCCAGGGAGTTCTCCAGGCCAGAATACTGGAGTGGGTAGCCTTTCCCTTCTCCAGGGGATCTTCCCAACCCAGGGATTGAACCCAGGTCTCCCACATTGCAGGCGGATTCTTTACCAGCTGAGCCACAAGGGAAGCCCAAGAATACTGAAGTGGGTAGCCTAATCCTTTCTCCAGCAGATCTTCACACCCGAGGAATCGAACAGGGGTCTCCTGCATTGTAGGCAGATTCATTACCATCTGAACTATGAGGGAAGCCCTGTACAGAAATGCTTTTGCATTGGCTGGAAAATATACCAAATTACATGGAAATATTAGTCAAACCTGCATGTCAAAGTGCTTTCTGCAAAGTGCAGTGACAAGTCAATGTGTTACGATGGCCAAGTTCAGAACTTTGGTCTTATAGGAAGTGTCATCTCGTGCTAGAGTACTGTATTGACAGGGAGAGGGCGTCTGTCTCCAAAGGTTTAAAGAATGTGTTGGGAGCAAAGGTTGATGTTGATTCCACTGAAGTGAAGCTGCTGGGGGCTGATGAGGAACAGGGCTAGAGCTGTGTCTCTTCCTTTTCTCTGACCATTCTGCTTGGCTCCTCAGTCGGGAAGCCTGTAATGAGGGAGAAGGGGACCCGCCCCTCTATGTCAATGTGAACATGTTCAGTGGGCAGCTCATGAACACGTGGATCGACTCTCTGCAGGCCTTCTTCCCTGGACTGCAGGTATTTCACAATTCCATTTGCTCAGTGAAAGAAGTCATTGGAAAGGGTTCCGCCCCCTCTTTTCTTTTTATGGTTCCAGGATGTTCTCTGGCTCCTTCAGATTTGGGCAGTTCATGGCACAGTATGTGTCCATTATTCTCTTTGAAAATTACTCCACACTGAACCAGCACAAAGCCATGCCTGAAGAGTAAAGGGTGTAAAATTTCTGGATGGTCCATCTCTCAGTTGTCGATGCTTTGCTCATGAGGAGTTGGCCTCTTGTCCTCTGCAGGCCTCAGGGATGTGTGCTGATGGCCAGATGGGGGGTGGCGTCTGCCCCACAGGCAGCTTTTGGGTTGGGTTTGTCTCCAGCTGTGTTTGTGGATCAGATAGCCAGTGGGTGAAGGGGGAGCCCAGGGCCCATGTCACATCCTGCCACTGTGAGAGCCCCACCCTAGCCTGGGGCCCTGCGTCTCTCCCGCAGGTTCTGATAGGAGATGTGGAAGACGCCATCTGCCTGCATGCCTTCTACTACGCCATCTGGAAGCGCTACGGGGCCCTCCCCGAGAGGTACAACTGGCAGCTGCAGGCCCCTGACGTGCTCTTCTACCCGCTGAGGCCCGAACTGGTGGAGTCCACGTATCTCCTCTACCAGGTACTGCTGGGAAGACCTGGAGCAGTTGGTTCACAGGGAGTGCTTGCTGGCAGGTGGAGAACCAAGTTACTTCACAGTGACTGTTGGGGTGACCGCCAGCCCAGAGCCTGGTGAGCGCGGAGTGTAAACTGTGGTTCCACAGGACAGGGAAGGCATCCATGGTCACATACACGTGTGACCCACATTCTGCAAAGCTGGCGCCTGTCTTCACTCCAGGACTTGTTTCCCCCATCCTTAAAACAGCCAAGAGGCAGATTTAGTACTCACTGTTTTCCAAATATACTGGACCAAAGAACTCTCCTGGGGGGATGCATTTCTGTCCTCATGTACTGTGGGACCCTGGGCTGTGTAAATTATTCAGATGAACGAAGTCTGTTTCTTAGCTGGAAAGGGAATCACCTGGGATTCATCTGAATACCTATTTTTGTTTAATCCTTACAAAAAAAAAACAACAGTCTTTCTCTTTTGTGAGATTACTTGAATGCCGGAGGAAATGTCACTTTAACTGAAGAATCTTCTCCCCCACAGTTTAAGGCAGATACTTATACCTCTGTGCACGCCGTGCATATGTACACACCGAGAGCTGTCAGCCATTTGCAAATACAGCACCAGAGCTGCTCACTTTCTGAGAGGCTGGCCCTCCGTGTGTTCAGCAGCCGTATAATGATGTGCGTAGTGGGCAGGCCCTTGCAAGGAGATCTTACGAGCTCTGCTAGCAGGATTAGTGTTGTAGTTTATTTTTATTTTTTTATATTGACTGCACTGGGTCTTTCTTGTGGTGCGTGGGCTTCTCTCGTTGCAGAGCATGGACTCCAGAGTGTGCAGGCTCAGTGCTTGTGGCACATGGACTTAGTTACCCCGTGGCATGTGGGATCTTAGTTTCCTGACCCAGGATCAGACCCATGTCCCTGCATTGGAAGGTGGATTCTTAACCACTGGACCACTGAAGAATTCCCAGTGTTGTAGTTTAGATTTATTCAATAATTTTTTTTAAAAAAAAAAACCACCAAATCCTTGCCATTTGCTTCTACAAGAGGGAGAAATCCTGTGCAGCTGGTAATTGACCTCATGGGGATAGAGAGACCTCGTGAGTTGTAGGTAACCTGTCAGAGGAGGAGCCAGCCTGTGACTCTGCCTCCCTGGACTCAGGGCCGAGTCAGGCCACTCACGCTGCAGGGGTGACTCGGCACCGTCTGAGGCCTCCCCTTAAGCTGAGGTCTGTTGCCCTTGGGTTTAGGCTCTTGGCTTCTGTCACTGTTTCTTTCCTCTTGCAGCTTCTTCCTCACATTGCCTATTTTCTTAGAAGCCAAAGAAATCTTCGGCTTTACCACCTTGCCCTCTCCCTGCACTCTCCTAATCCAGAGACAGGGACTTTGTGGTCATTTGCTTCTGCTGCTGCTGCGGGGTTGGCCCTGGGAATGGACTGTAGATTTCCCCCAACTTTTAACGTAGTTTTGGGAGGAAGGTCTAGTCCTCCCAGAGAGTTCCTCTTCCCCTCACAAAACGGTCTGTGAGCCTGTGACAGAAGAGGCAGCAGCCCCGGGTCTGCGTCCTGGGGGCGATTAGAGAACAGAGAGCGTGGAGGCCCCTGCAGATGCTTCAGAAGTCTTGTCCGGCAGTTCTTCCCAGCGCTGCGTGTGGAATGGAGGCAAAGTCCTGTTTTCCTGTGCTCGCGGCTGATGTTTCTGAAGAGTTCTGAGACAACACAGAAACTGGATTTGTCCTTAGATGCAGTACTGTGTCATGGTGGGGATCAGGAGAGCCGAAGGCAGGGGGTTGATCTGCCCTGGAAGCAGGCCTTCTTGCCATCTCCAGTCTGACATTCAAGTTAAGCAGGTTGGAGGTGCACTTTGACCAGAATTCACAGTATACCTTAGTCCTTTAACGTGCAAGACCCTGCAGGATAAAGTGACTGCGCTTCCTCGGGGAAGCCCTGCAGGCAGCACCGTGTGTGTGGATGGCGTGTCCCAGGCCCCGCTGGATCACATTCTCTCATGTTCTCTCTAGGCAACCAAGAATCCCTTCTACCTCCATGTAGGAATGGACATTCTGCAGAGTCTGGAAAAGTACACAAAAGTCAAGTTAGTTTCCTAAGTTCCTTCCTCTTCCTGTTGACCACTTATTTTGAGTCGTTCTGGGGTAATAATATTCTATTTTGTGTTTTACTTTTTAGAACAGACCTTTAATGTTAATTTTGCAGGGAGATTCCTTACTTTTTGTGTAGTAGAACCTGCCCATTATAGTGTGAATTTAAAAAATTCTTTTAATTCACAAAAAATTGTTTTTCGCCTTTGTTCCTGTAGAGTTCCAGGGGACTCTATGGGCTCTTTTTAAGTAACTTATTTCCTTGTTATACAAAAAATACATATACTAAAAAGTTTAGGGAGTATAGAAAATATAGAAGTAGAATATTATCACTGTGATCTCCATGTGCAGAGATAACTACCATTAGCATTTAAGTATAGAGTCCGACACTCTTTTTTATACATTTATATATGTCTGTAATGTGTGTATATGTATATAAAAACTAAATTTTGTGACCTGCTTTTCTTAACCTAGTAATAAATAAACCTAGAAAATAAATATTTTCTTAGAAAATGCTGTTTTAAACCATCCGAATGAGAAGTCAGTCTATAAATCTTGGGACAGGAAATGTAAATCAGTCCTTTGGAATTTGTTGCCAATCAGTTTTCTTGGTGTCTTGTCACGCTTTTGGCAAACACTCTCCACCACCCTTGTACCCCTTTCCCCACCATTCACCTGATGATTTGGCTGCCAGACCATTTTTTAACGAATTTGCAGTCAGTCAGTTGAGGCTACAAAAAAGGTAGCCTTTAAACCCACCCTATTTTATTTTCCCCTGTGGCGGTTGATCATTTGGTTATTCTGTTAATAGATGGCTTCTGCCTCTTAAATGAACAAGCAGGTGGGAGGGAGCATTGTGGGACTGATGAGTCGATTGTTTCGTAGGTGTGGCTACGCTACGCTGCATCATGTCATCGACAAGTCCAAGGAGGACCGGATGGAGAGCTTCTTCCTCAGCGAGACCTGTAAATACTTGTATCTGGTACGTGTGCTGTGAGATTGACCCAGAGTGTTTCATTCTGCTGAAAGCAGGCCTGCCTTCTTTTTTTTTAATGGGAAGATAATTGCTTTACAATGTTGTGTTAGTTTCTGCTGTACAACAACATGAATCAGCCATAAGTATACGTATGTCCCCTCCCTCTGGAATCTCCTACCTCCCCACCCCGATCCCACCCTGTAGGTCATCACAGAGCATATCCCTGTGCTATACAGCAAGCGGGCATGCCTTTTGCCTTCCATCTAACATACATGAGCAGGCACTGCTCCGTGCTGGGCATCTCGCTGGCCCAGGGGTGCCACCCTGTCAGAACAAAAGCACATTGATGTGTCCTCTGTGGTTCCTGGCCTCGTGGAGGAAGTACTGCCCAGAACACACACACACACACACAGGGAGACCTAGCGTCATGCAGCGTGTGGAGTGCAGACAGCAGTTCTTAGAGGACCGTTGTGAGCCTGGGGGTCGGAAGGCTCCTCTGAGGAAAAGAGCAGGGTCTCAGATCTCATTTTCCCTGACATGTGTGTTCCCATGAGACCCACAGCCCAGCCAGCTCTCTGTCCAGACACACATGCCCACCTGTTTGGGTAGAGCTGAACTTTTGGATCTAGAAGAAACCTTTGGGATCATCTGGTCGGTGTTCATTCTTCCCCTTGGGATCTGCCATCTCTGGAGGGAGGTCAGGGGTCTTGCTTGGGTTTTGGGGGTGGTGACGTGGCAGAGCCGAGGCTTGAGCAACCAGTCCTGACTCCTTGTCCAGTGCTCTTTCCACTTGGCTACTCAGCTGTGGACGTGTGAGGCATTTGCACCAGGGCTTGAGGCTGCTTTCTTGCTCTCCAGGCTCCAAAGGTCGGGACGTCCTGGTTGGGAAACAGCATGGGGATAGCCATCAGTGGTGATAGGTTCCCCATATCTAGTTCAGTGGTTTCCAAGCCCAGGGGCAGCTGGGTTGGAGTCACCCTGTTAAGATTAGAGCTATGTTGAGTTGGAAGCTTCAGAAGCAGTCCCAGGAGTCTGTCATTCTGCCAAGTGGCTCAGATGGTTCTTCCAGACATCCCGTCCTTCAGCCTTGGCGTCTAGGATGTTCACAGGGCAAATCCTGGAGCGAATGAATGAAGGAGACCCCCAGGGCGTTTGAAGGGAAAGAACTTGGTCTGGTCATGGGGGGAGGGGGAGAACCTGGGCTGGCCCTGTTCTTCTCCTTCGCTCCTGCTGAGTGTTTTTTTCTCATTTGTACAATACTTGAGATGCCTGTAAGGTTTTTTCCCATCTGGAAGAGATCTGTCCCATTTTGTCTCGTTTGTCATTTTTTGCACACCTGCTTTCTCCCAGTCTGACCTGTCCCTACTAGGCTAGGTCTTCTTTCTAGATGCCCTTGCTGCACCCTTCTTCACCCCCATGCCCATTGCTGAAGGAAGGGACTGCCTTGGGTGCCCTGTTCCCACAGAGCCCATGTAGGAATGTGTGTCAGGGCCAGACCCTGGGGATCCAGTGAAGAATAAGCCATGTACCTCCTTCTCTATGGAGTTTTTACAGGTTAGGCCTGAGGTGGGGGCCAGTTCCTGAGTCCCAGCACTTGAACTCTCAGGGGAGCAGGGTGAGGAGCATTATCTGGGGCCTATACAGACTAATGTCACTGGGGCCTTAGCCCTGGGCTTTCTAACCTCTAGGCCTAGGTGGGGTCAGGGAAGTTCAGGCATCTGAACTTAAACATAACTGGTGATTCTGCCCCACGGGCTTCCCAGGTGCTGCTAGTGGTAAACAATCTGCCTGCCAGTGCAGGAGACATAAGAGACGCGGGTTTGATCCCTGAGTCAGGAAGATCTCCTGGAAGAGGGCATGGCAATCTACTCCAGTATTCTTGGCTGGAAAATTCCATGGACAGAGGAGCGGGGCTGGCTTCCAGTCATAGGGTCACAAAGAGTCACACTGACTGAAGCCACTTAACATGCACACTTCACAGCCTGGGTTGGTCTGAGAGCTTAGCAAATTCTTATCTCTAAGTAGTCTGGACTCACCCCTGTGAATTAATTCCAAACATGCTACGATTGTATCTGTTTTTTTTTTCCCCCACTAGCTCTTTGATGAGGAGAACCCAGTACACAAATCTGGAACCAGATACATGTTTACCACTGAGGGACACATTATATCTGTTGACGAACATCTCCGGGAGTCACCTTGGAAGGAGTTCTTCTCTGAAGAGGGAGGGCCGGACCAAGTGGGAAAGTCTGGGCACAGGCCTAAACCTCAGGAGCTGAACGTCATCAACTCCAGCTCCAATGTAAGTTGCTGTCTCCGGGGGTGATTTGTCCGTGGAGGAAGAGAAAACACTACTCATCATGTTGTCATTCAGGGGTCCTGACAGAATATTCCTGGCACCTGCAGCTTGGGTAATTTGAGAAGTTTCAGCAGGGGGCCGTTTCTGAGGTGCCGTCAGGGTGTAAGGACACCGTGGGGGCAGCCGCCCGCCAGTGCCCCGGGCTGAGGTGCTGGCAGACAGGGTGGTCACGGGAACCCTGATGCAGAGAAGCCTGTGCCCAGGGCGGCCTCTGGGCAGGAGCCGCTGCTCTGGGCGGGCTTCTGTGACTGTGTGGGGAGGGGCCTGGCAAAGTGAACACAGCGCTTCTGATCCGCTGGAACTTCTCATGGGCCGGCCCCACCAGGAGCCCGAGGGCCAGGGAGCCTGTGCATAGCGTCCCTTTGGTCAGGACGTCCCTGGAGGTCCAGTGGTTACGACTCTGCTCCCCCAATGCAGGGTGCATGGTTGACCAGCTGTCAGGGAACTAAGATCCCACATGCCATGTGGTGGAGCCAAAAAAATTCTTAAAGTGCAAGACGTATCTGGCCTCACTTAAAGGTTGGGGGCCGCTGCTCAACTGGGCATGCTTGGACTATCCCCGAGAGCAGTGAGGAAGGTTTGGAAACAAATCCTCAAGTCTTTCCTTTCAGCCAAAGGTAGTTGTGTTGATTTGAGCCCAAAAGGATGGTCTGGATGTGGGCGCTGCATCCAGTGATAGAGCAAACCTCATGATCTCACAATGCATCGTATGCCAGCTTCCTCCTCAGGAAGAGCCTCAGTTGCCAAGAGTCCTGCCACCTCCCCCCAGGCTACCTGGGTTAGGGCATGCCCTCTCATCCCAGACTGTACTTTTTCCTTTCGTGACTCATTGAAGGTCTTTATTATCAGTCTCTGAACTAAATCAACAGGCCAGAGCAGAGCAAAGTTCTTGAAATTTCCATTAGGCCATGGAGTGTAGGTTAAATGAATAAAATATAACTGAGAAGGAAAGGGAAGGGCAGAAGGAAAAGTAACCATCAGAGTCAGCATTTATAGAGTTCGCATGTGCTGAGCACCAATCAAAGTGCTGAAATTAAGTATGAGAAATTCTCATAGCAGCCCTGGGAGGGGTAGGTAGTCAGTGTGTCTGCTGATGGAAGCAGCGAGGCACTGAAAGGTTCAGGTCACACGGCAGAGCACATGGTGGAACCCAGACTTGGACTGAAGGAGATGCTCACTTCACAAACCAGATCCTGTCGTGCCAGGCGCCGGGGATGTGGGTCAGTCATTGTGGTCCTAGTGCTGGTTGGGCTCAGGGTCTGGTGCAGACGGAGATCTGCCCCCCCGAATGCTCGTCAGTAGGAGGCTGTGTGAAGTGCTGTTGGGACATGGAAGACGGAGGAATTAGCCTGCTGGCAAGCCAAGGAGGGCTTCACTCGGGAGCTTGATTCTCAGTCGCTGCTGGAATGATAAGGGGGAGGTTTCAGAGGGACAGGCAGAAGGCACAGCTCCTACAAAAAGCAGGAGCTGGGAGGGAGGGTGGGGACCACCTGAAGGACCCATCAGTCTGGATCTTGCAGAGATGAGGCCCTGGGCAAGCGAGTTCCAGTAAGAGCAGCAGGAAAGTGTTTTTCTGAGGAGGGGCATGAATGTATGTGGAAACTGCTTCCATACAGCACATTTGGCTCTCAAACTTAGGTCCCCTCTGAGAGAGAGGGAGAAGAAAGCTTAGCACTCTTAATCATGTAAACTCAGAAAAGCAACAGGTTTCAAATAGCCAAAGTTTGTTTTCTTTTTGCAGTTCTGGATCGATTAAACACCCAAGGAATACAGCTTTTAGTCCGAACCACCTGTACTTGCACGCGTGTATGTCTTTATTTTTTTGACCACACCTTGCAGCATGTGGGGTCTTAGTTTCCTGAGCAGGGATCGAACCTGTGCCCCCTACAGTGGAAGCGTGGAGTCCTAACCTCCAGGGAAGTCCCTGGGTGCATGTCTTTAGTTTCCCTGGGTCTCCGCATCTTCATCTGTAAATTACATCAGTGGTCCTAAACTGGAGGTACCTGTGCTCCTCAAAGGACATCGGGCAGTGTCGGGGGACATTGGTTGTCACAGCTGGGGGTTAGGGGTGAGGGGCATATAGGCGCAGAGGCCCAGGGATGCTGTTAACCATCCTGCAGTGCCCAGGATAGGCCCAAAGAGTCCACAGTGCCGGGATGAGAAACCCCAGGGGAGGTCATCTGGTCACCCCTTCTGAGGGATTAACACACAGGGTTCTAACTCATTCAAATGGTACTGCATTGATTTTCTTTCCAGTGCAATCGGGTCCCTGATGAGAGGCGATACGCCCTGCCCCTGAAGAGCATCTACATGCGGCAGATTGACCAGATGGTGGGCTTGATTTGATCTGCCCTCCCTCGTGTGGTCTCCATCTGAAACCGGACCCCAAACAGCTGAACCCCGGGCCAGGCTGAGACCCAACCTGAAGTGGAGGAGGATGGAAGTCTGGCCATCCACGATGGTGTAGGAATTTCTTTCCAGCTCCCCGCACACATCTGGTAGATCCTTGCACACTTTAGTGTTTCTCTTCTGTTCAATAAAATGCCCTGTTTGTCTTAAGGATATACTTTGAAGTGGAAAGGTACGTAGACGTTGGCCTCTCACGATGTGCACCGTGGACAGGGTGTCTTTGGCTGGATCCTCAGAGCTTCCTGCTTCGGGGTCTGTCGAGTCGAGTCTCCTCTGCCCGCGCTCGTGTGACTGCAGCCTGACTACCTCTCCACCGGAGGACTGTGAATGAATTTCTGTGCAACAGGCCCTGCGGCTCCCCTGACCGCTCTGTTTATTCTGTTTAGTTATCCTCTCTCTGGATCACTGGGCTCCTTCCCAGGTCTCCTCCCTGTGACTGTCAGTCTCGTGGGGAAAAATCCAGTTATATGTCTGTGCCCCGTGTGATTGTCACAGTGACAAGATTATCTGCTCACAAAGGGAGCCGAATTCTAACAGGCAGCCTCTTAGGTTGTCACATCACCATTCAAGAGCCTAACAAGTAGGTCTTCCAGGTGGTGGTCTCTGTTTCCCATGAGCTTACCTGAGGATCTCCCACGGTTTCAGAACCAGGTGCCTTTTAGGGAGAGAAAAATACCTGTGATCATCTGAGTCTTGTATCTGCCAACCAAGGATTCTCAGTTTTGACTGCGTTTGGGTTGGGATTGTTTTGTTTTTGTTTCCTGTGTCTAGTGCCAATTAGCCAAGTCAGGGAGAAAGAAACGACCAGATGACTTCCTGGTGTCCTTGAGCCGTTTCTTTGTGTAATACAGGCTTTCGATTAGTGCCTTATATTTTTGTTTGGGCCACTGGATGTCACAGCTGCTGCTATGGTTTTAGCAGGCTTGTTTCGTATTGCCATGGTGAGACCACAGTGAAAGCGGGATGGGACAGGGTATCAGGTAGGTAGATTCTGAAAACTTCTTGGCCCATCCTTGCCTTTCAGCCTGCTATTTTAAGCAAGCATATATACGAAGGAAGTCGTGCTAAAGCGCCTCTTTTCTTTGTTGTCATTATTTCCTTAGCAAGAATGGACTATGTCTCTTTGAACTTGTGCAGAGTGCTCAGAGAAAGCAGAGGTGGGCTTGAACCCTGAACTTGGCTTTCCTGTAGCGTCAGAGGTTGAAACGAATCTCTGTAGAGAGGGTAGGAAGTCTCTTCAAAACCTCCAACTTCACCTGTCCTGTGTGGTGCCCTTGTTACTGCTGGCACACTTCAAATGATTTTATTTTAGTCTTTTTAAAGCTAGAAGAGAGGGCTGTGTAAGCCATTGCATTTCCTTTCAAAAGAGAAGAGTTTTATTCTTCTTGAAAACTTGTGTTACTGTTTTTTAAAATGGATATATAATTCAATTCTTTGAGATTTCTAGAAAAGGGATTTTCAGTAATAAATGTCACAGTAATCAATGCCTGTCTTTTTAACATTTACTGTGCAAATTGTTTAAAGGAAAAAAAAACCCACATCAAATGCTTCTGATTTTACATTTTTTGTTCATTTTAGAAGCATTCTGTTTATCACAGTGTCTCACCTACTGAATAGAAAATTTTCTTTGAGAATATCCAATATATTTTCAGTGTTTCATTGCTTCATTGAAACCAAAATATCCATTTAAATACACACACATGCACAAGTGGCCCTGTGCCTTTTCTCCAGGTAAGCCAAGGTGGGCCTATCAGTGAGCCTCTTGGGAGAATGGGGCACCTCAGGGGAGAAAGTGGGTCCTCTGTGATCACGTGGTGATGTGATCACACCCCCACGACCCCCTCCTGTGGGCTCAGGCATCCCATCGTCCCTCCCACTCTGGACCAGGGGCCAGGGCCTGAGTGTTTCAGAAGCATCTCAGGGCCACAGGTTGACAAAAGACATGTTCCGTCTCAGTTTCCAGGCCCTGGACTTGTACCGGTTGTGAGTCCAAGGGTGAGGGGCTCATTCTCACCCTGGTTGCCAAGCTTTCAGGTTGCCCTCAGTGAATAGATGCCAGAATGCCATTTCTTGCTAGTTACAAGAGAAGGTTCTCTGAGCCACATTCGAATCTTGCTTTCTTTTTGAAGATCAGAATGTCGACAACTGTGATGTATCCTGCAGGGTTTTTGCTGTTCCTTCTATTCTGTGTTGGAAGATGTCAGGGAGGGGAGGGCTGAGGAGAGGAGTGTCAGGGGAAGTCCCTTGCTCTGTGACTTGCCCTGGGAACACCCTGATCCCAAGCATTCCATACTTTGGAACAGCCCACACCATCCTTGTATTCCCATGTGCAGCTAGTGTCTAAAGACTCCGTTTTAGTTGACTCAGTGAAAATGGTTTTGCCAAACCTTTGTGGGAAGCTACCTTACAGCTACCTTTGTGGGTTGAGTTGAAATCTATCCCCCCAGAGTTCTAAATCATTCCAGGGCAGGCCTCGTGGGTTGAGATGGTATAACTGAGAGATTCTGTTTCCTGGAGGAGGTGATGAGGGAAGTGTTTGCTAGCTCTCTGATTGTCCTGGCCTGGGTGAAAATCAGCTTCCATGTTCAAGTCTGTCCTTCAGAGCTTCTGCATCCCCAGGTTCTGAGGCTGTCCTGGGTCACAGGGCAAGAACACACACTTCAGTAGTTTTCTAGGTAGTTATGCTCCAGGATGGTGTCTGTTCAGGTGGAAGTTAGTCTCTAGCTCTCTGGCTGGATAAGTGCCATGGTGCAGTCTGAAGGTCTCAGCTGAATTCCTCTCTTACCTCCATGCCGTGTCCCCCACCAAAGAAAAACACCCCTCAGCCATTTTCTTAGTTCACTTGATTGAATGATTGCAAACTGTCATCCTTTGCTTTGGGTTTCACAGACGCAGTATCAGACATTCCTTTTTCCAGAGGTCTTTCTCTTTTGCTGATTTCAAATTGAATGCTGGTTAACAGGTCGGGCTGGATGATTGCCCTAGCCCTACAATGGCTGAACAGGAACTTTAGGGAAAAAAAAAATTTTATCTTTCTTTCCTTTTGCATTCCCAGACATCCAGCTCCTTCTCTAGTGCCTGTTCCTGCAGGGCAGGGACTCTTGTGAAAGTGAGAAGAGGGGGGTGTCTGGGCTGTGTCTCCAGGTTTTACAGGGCTCAGGGTTGTGTTCCCAACTTGAATCTGGATGTGAATCTGGCGAGAATGTCAAGTACCTGTGGACCTTCCCGATTCATTACCCCCTTCCCTCTTTCTGAGAGGCAGAGAAATAATATTTTGAAAGGTATTTTTAGTTTTAAATAGCAAAACACAAGCTGTATTTTTTATTTATTATGCCCAAGAAAGGTAAATCTGTTTTTACAAAAGGACAAAAATCTAGAGTTGGAATCTCTGGGAAAACCTATTGAAATACACAAATGCTTCTGTCTGTAATGTGCAATATGCTTTGCAACTATAGATGATATTTTATGTGTAATCTGTAAATAAGAAATGTATTTAAATTAAAAGGGAGCTTTTTGTAAAAGGACCAAATGTTCTTTTATAAATGTACTAAGAAATATCTTGCTCTTGGAAATTTATTAGGATTTTTATGAGTAATTTTTATTAAAAGAATTCTTTTTTTTTTTTTTGAGTTGTCATTTCATTTCTCTTTTATGTACTTACATATGCACATTATATAGAGGGCTAACATGGGGAGCTAAGTCTTTAAGGGAAACATAAAAGTGGATGAATAAAAACTTTATTTTGTTTTTTTTACAGCTCAGCCCTGACTAATACCACTCCAGTTTGTCTGCCACGCCATGACTTAACCGTCCTTCACATGTGGGTCAGAGCCACTTTTGGTGACCTTTGTTCTGTCTCTACCCTCTTTACCTTGGCCTCTTTCTCCCAGGCACTGACTCACTTGCAGTTCTTGCTGTCATTTATCCGAGTCTTTCTAGAGCCTGGAAGCAGTTGTCTCTGTTACCTTAAGCACGGCAGTTCCTTTCTCCCAACTTCTTACAGGTTAAGATGGGATTCACGGTCCAGAGGAAGCACGAGCCAGGAGGGTTTCGGAGGGGTGGCCCCTGTGCCTACTGCTGCCTGAGTCATGACAGTGTCTAGAAGAGGTTGCTGATTTGGCCCCTGTGAGATCCTGCCAACGCTGTTCTGTGTCGTGGCAATTTTGATGGGCCTTTGTAAAAATCATGAATTGCTACAGGGTAAAGGGTAGTCTCGAGATGGAAAGTGCCTGCTGATACCAGAACGCATGCCCCTGTAAGGCAGGGTAGATGTTTATGAAGTCCCATGGGTTAGTCTGCCTAACAAGCCGAGGCCGGCCCAGTGCACCTGCGGACAGCTGAAGAACCATGGATCCCACCTCGGCCCCGCCTTCCCTCTCCAAGAGGCTGAGCCCTGGGAGCCTGAGTCCTCGGCCCGCCATGGAGCGAGTGGACTAGAGTGTCCTGTGTGGATGCCACTGCAGAGCATCAAGGTGAGGTTTGGACCTCAGATCCACACCATTTGAGGTAAGTCCTAGCTCTACCACTGATGAGCTTTGCGCCCAGTTATGCAAGTTATATCATCTTGGTTTCAGTTTTCCCATCCGTGACACGGATGATGATGATAATCCATATGCATAGGGTGGACTGAGTGGGTTAGCACGTGACAGGCTCTGTGTGCATGTTTAGTATAATCATGACCAAATCAGATTTGGTACCAAGGACCAGTCCTACAGCCTTTAAACAGGGATCCCAGGGAGGAATATGTTTTCCTCATTTTCCTCTGGAGAGGCCTGGCCCAGAGTCTTGCCCCACAGCTCAGAATAACCTCTGTGCCTGAGCAGGGGATGTGTGAGGAGGCGATGTGGCCACTTTGGGGTCTGTACTGCCTCCACATGACAGAAATGCCCTCCTGGAAGAGCTTGGTCTTCCTTAAGTGTCCACCTTTCCAAGGCCAGGGTTTCTTGCATCATGGGAAACACTGAGGAAACCCTGCTCTGAGTGGAGCAGGGCTAAGGGCAGCTTCCATGGCAGGCTGGTCAAATTCTTGAAGGAAACTTCCCGCTTGTTTGCAAAGCTTGACACCTGCTTAGCGAGAAGACCGAATGGAAGCCAAGATCTGGCTTCTGTCCTTGGAAAGCCTATCTGAGCCACCTTAAATTGATTTTTTAGGGATGTTTTAAAACAACACTGAAAGTTACTCTTTTAAATATATTTATTTAAATCTAAAAACCATTGAAGTTTGTTACCTACCATTCTACTACAGGGGATGCAGGTTCAATCCCTGGTCAGGGAACAAAGATCCCACATACTGTCCTGCGTGGCCAAAATATTTGAAAATAAAAGTACATTCAAACATGTTCTTCTTTATTTCTTTTCCACCACAGAATTTTATACTGATTGAACATATTTCAATCCTTTATAAGTTTTGCTGTGCACACAAAGTGTGCCACAAAATATATTATAGTTTGCTAAATAGGAATTTTAAAACATCTTCTATGATCATAAAGCTCTAAGTATTAAAAACATTTTTTTCAGGATTGAGCTAACATTACAATTACTATATGAATGGGATAGGATTTTGTTGAAAAAAATTTCCTTTGATTACATAACAGGTTTTTTTTTTTTCCCTTCTCTAGTTGAATTGCATGTATCTGGATGAACACCATTGGAACATCACCACAGAATGAGATGAATTTCAGTATCAGTTATCATCTTTTTTCTTATTTTCATAGGTGTAACTTCCTTCACAGAAATAAGTGGATAGGAATACAAAGAATTTTTATAGCTCTTACATATAAATATCTGTGGATATAGATACCTTAATTATTTGAACTTAGCAATATTGCCAAAAAATTACCCAATACTTTATGATGAGGACTTATCTTTAAGAATTCATTTGTGGACAAATTAATTGGGCTTTCTTTCAGTTTTGTTGCAAGCAGAGAATTGGAAACCACTGACTTGCAAAAAGCTTTGTTCAGTTATTAAGAGTCATTTACTTTTGCACTTTGTGGTATGTATTTCAGAAAGGCCTTCCAAAATTTATCAAATGATTATTCTTTGTATCTGTTATTTTTCAATTTAGAGGCACTCTGTATAACCTGAAATACTCAAGAGTGCTGGGAAATTTAGAAATAATATTCAATGCAACATATCTCTGGTAATACATTTTTAAGAATAAGTGCCTTTATCTTATGACCTCCCTTAAATATGTTTTCATCAGAACCTTGAAGCTGCAGGCTTAACACATCCAATTTAGAAAAATACATGCATCATTTAATCTAGTTGGCTAAGTTGATCCTTGTTTTCAAGCTAATTGGCACTGTGGCTTATTTGCTCAC
Organism: Budorcas taxicolor; assembly: GCF_023091745.1. Taxonomy (NCBI): domain Eukaryota; kingdom Metazoa; phylum Chordata; class Mammalia; order Artiodactyla; family Bovidae; genus Budorcas; species Budorcas taxicolor. The sequence goes on from NC_068910.1 coordinate 39,389,368, forward strand.
CGGAAAAGTCTGGCTTTATTTTTCAGTCCTAATAGATGTGGTAATGCATGTCCAGTAATAGTCATCTGCCCTCCGGGTTCTAAGGTGGAGAGATGCTGGCAGGAGATTGTGCTCTAGTTTGCTGCAGGAATGAAATGTATGGAGACAACCTCTGGAGCAAGGCATTGTTTGCCAACAAGGAGGAAGGGAAAAGGCAGGTTGCTACATGAAAAATATTTCACCTGGACCCTTTGAAGTGAAAGTCACTCAGTCATGTCCGACTCTTTGCGACCCCATGGACTATACAGTCCATGGAGTTCTCCAGGCCAGAATACTGGAGTGGGTTGGGTAGCCGTTCCTTTCTCCAGGGGATCGTCCCATCCCAGGGATCGAACCCAGGTCTCCTGCATGGCAGGCAGATTCTTTCCCAGGTGAGCCATCAGGGAAGCCCAGGAATACTGGAGTAGGTAGCCTGTCCCTTCACCAGCAGAGCTTCCTGACCCAGGAATCAAACCGGGATCTCCTGCATTGCAGGCAGATTCTTTACCAACTGAGCTATCAGGGAAGCCCAACAGAAAGGAACCCTTTGGTGCCCCAGAATAAAAACACACCATGGCTGTGCACCCAGAGTAGTGGATTCTGGGTTTGTGAGAGGCGTGCCCTCTGATAAGGTAGAAGACGGAACTGTGGGTGTTGAGAGATGGTAGATCATACATCAGGTCTCAAGCTGGTCCATTTTAGGTAAAAGTACAAATGTGTGTTTTTACCTTGAGGATCTGGAAATTGATTCCCTTGGAGTCAATGGGTTGCAGGCTTCAGAGTGCCTCCAGTTCACCTGGAATGTATGAAAACACAGGTCACTGGGCTGCACCTCACAGTGTAGAATTCACTAGGCCTGGGGTGAGACCTGAGAATCTGCATTGCTGACAAGTTTCCAGGTAAGACTGATGCTGCCAATGTAAGGACCACAGCTTGAGAGCTTTCCCTGCAGCCTTATCCCTTGGAAAATCTTCTAGTAGGAAGGACACTCAACTTTTCCTTGTCTTGCCGGGGTTGATCCGAGTTCTAGAGCCACCCCTTTAAGAAGAAGAACATAAAATTATAAAAGTGAATCTAAAAGTGAACATGTATTTAGGATGAGAAAAGACATCACAGCAAATCACAACTATTAAAAACGAATAAATAACAAAATTCATAAAATAATGTTTTAATTAAAGTCACCTGATTGATCTCTTTCATTCATACATATTTTGGTTACATATTCTTTGACTACTGTCTGTATTTACACTTACATTAATATGTGCATGGGGCTTGCTTGGTAGCTCAGCTGTTAAAGAATCCGCCTACAATGTAGAAGACCCCAGTCCGATTCCTAGGTCGGGAAGATCTGCTAGAGAAGGGAATGGCTACCCACTCCAGTATTCTGGCCTGGAGAATTCCATGGACTATATAGTCCATAGGGTCTCAAAGAGTCGGACATGACTGAATGACTTTCACTTTAGTGTGCACATTTTGTGGCTCACATTCATGTACCCCTTTCCTAACACATCCCCTCTACCCTCTGGTCATGGACTCTCAGCTTCCTGGCAGCCAGAGCCAAGGGAAAGTCGCTGGGCTCTTGACCTCTCCTTATCTAGTCAAACCAAGTCTACTTCTTCAATAGAAGACAAGTGGTCCTGAGGCAGAAGAGTTTGCATGGATTTATTTAAGGGATAGTCCACTATATTTCTGATTGCATTTAAAAAAAAACTACTAAGACAGCACCAACCTGCCTTTACTGCTTTTGCTCTTTCCCTGAAACGTAGCTGGCTTTTCCCATGTATTATCTCATTTAACACCAATACTAAGCCAATGAGAGAAGGCCCATCGTTACTCCCATTCTTCACATTAGGAAATAGTTCCAGAGAAGTGGAACATCAGCCCAAGGTCACCCAGCCAGTGGGTGGTCTCGGCACCCAGATCTCAAACCCTAGCTATATCATACCAGTTGGTGTTCTGCATCCACAGATATGGAGGGACAACTTCAATATGAATAGTTACAGAAGGGACTTGAGCATCCTTTGGTTTTGCATAACCAATCTCCTGCAGATACCAGGGGATGACTGTGTATCCACTGGGGGGCTGTTTCTCAGATTGGCTTTCTGTAAGTTGACGAATATTGAATAATGGTCTATAGTCTTTCACATGAGCTTATGAATTCTTTTAAAATAATATGTGATACAGATGAACCCGCATAAAGACAGACAACCCAGAACTTGAAGCTTTGGTGAAGGAGGCGTGGTAATAGGGACTCTCCACTTGCACATACATCCTAACTTTCCACATCCCACAGCCAAGCCAGTTTTATAAGATCCAGGGTCCCCTGGAAACCACTTAGACAGCTGCTTATGCTGCCTTCTTCATAGGGCTCAGGGTTCTAATATGATCTATCTTTGTCCCTTTCCCCCACCAAATGGCCTCAGCCTCAACCACCAGTATTTTTTTTTCTTTTTGGCTGTGCCAGGTCTTAGTTGCAGCATGTAGGATCTGGTTGTCTGACCAGAAAGCAAAGCCAAGCCCCCTGCACTGAGAGCCGAGAGTCTTAGCCGCTGAACCACCAGGGAAGTTCCTCAATCACCAGTCTTGGTCACCTGTCTCTCCTCAGTAGGAAAGCTTTAAACATCTAAGACATCATTTGAAGTATCAACATCATTGCCTCTGCAGTGTGTAAGCCTGGTTTGGGCACAGGGACGAGAGGGAGATACAGCAGCTCAGGACTTCTGCCACTCAAGTGCCCAAGGAAAAAGGACTCATCTTCAGTTTACAGAAGAGTAAGGTGGCTGTCAGAAGTGCATGAAATTAGGACTCAGCCACTTACTAGTGAAATGCAAACCCAAGCTACTGTATTACCTGTAAATTCACCAAAAATGACTGATACCAAGGATGGTGGGAATGTGAGTGAAGGGGGCATCTTTCTCCACTGGTGGGTATGCAGACTTGCAAAACCACTTCGGGGAAGAGTTTGGCCTCACGCGGCAGTCAGGTGCACATGCCCTTGGCTCAGCAGCCTGGGCTACAGCAGGATGTGCAGTGTGCACTCTGGTTGCCATGGAGCTGTGCAATGGGGCGGCCCCAGTGTTTCCACTCCTCAGCAGGCCATCTTTAGCAGAAGTCAGCAAACTATTGGACTATAGCCCAAATCCAGCCTGCCATCTGCTGCTGTTTCAAGTTTTGCAGCACAGTCATGTTATTTGTTGACATCTGGTCATGGTTGCTTTTATGATACAATGGCAGAGTTGGACAGCTGGGAGAGACAGGGACTGTCTGGCTTGTAAAGTTCCATATATTTACTATCTTCCCATTTACAGAAAATGTGCGCCCAACTTCCAGTCTGGAGGGAATCAGGCGATGGTATGACACTCTTGGGGGCTTCCCTGCGGGCTCAGTGGTAAAGAACCTGCCTGCCAGTGCAGGAGACGCGAGTTCCATCACTGGGTTGGGAAGATCCCCAGAGAAAGAAATGGCAACCCACTCCAGTATCTTTCCTGGGAAACCCCATGGACAGAGGAGCCTGGTGGGCTATAGTCCATGGGGTCACAAAAGAGTCAGATAAGACTTGGTGACTAAACAAAAACGGTGAGACTGTTCTCAGCAGTTTTGTGTGCTAAAATGGAAAACAACCCAAATGTTCATCAAAAGGAGTCAATTTGTACAATGGAATATTACAGAGCAGAGAAGCGAGTCACAACAGGTCCATTTATATGCAGCTCAAGGGCAACTCAAGATAAATGTAGGCTTAGAAATACACATGTGAGAGCTACAAAGAAAAGTAAGATGATCGTCATAAAAGTTAGCCTGGGGCTCATCCCTGGAGTGGGTGTGCCTGGAGAGGCACATGGGCATCCTGGCAATGTTCGTTCTTAGTTTGGGCTCGTTCTTGGCTGCACGAATGCCCACCTTTTATTCTTTGTATGGTTGGCATCTTTTAGATGATCTCTGTTTATGTCGAATTTCATAATAGAGAAACTCATTGTATGTGAAATTGGCTTCCCAAATCTTGAAACACAAGTCATCATCCAGTTCTGGCACAGCCTAAAAAAAGTGGCAAAATGTTCATCAAAATAGGGGGACAGAAAACAACGTGCATCCTTTGTTGAGAAATCTCCCAAGCATTTTGAGGCTCCTCCCAGCCTCTGACTTTTGTTCCTCCTGTGCCAGCCTTAGTCCTTCCTTGTCTTTCCTGGACACAAACCAAGACGAGGGGCTGCCGATGGCTTGCAGCCCAGGTTTTTTTAAAAAAATCTTTTGATTTTATATTAGAATATAGCTGATTAACAATGCTGTGTCCATTTCAGGTGTACAGCAAAGTAATTCAGTTATACGGGTAGCATTCTTTTTCAAATTCTTTTCCCAGTTAGATTGTACATAACATTGAACAAAGTTCCCTGTGCTATACAGTAGGTCCTTAAAAAAAAAAACAAACTATGAGGTATGTATTTTTTTTTTTTAATTGGAGCTAGTTGCTTTACAATGTTGTTAGTTTCTGCAGTACAATGAAATGAATCAGCTTTCGTTATACACATATTCCCTCCCTCTTGAACCTCTCTCCCCACATCCCATACATCTAGGTCGTCACAGAGCAGGGAGCTGAGTTCCCTGTGCTGTGCAGCAGGTTCCTGTCCATGTAAAAAACATTAGTGTGTACATGACAATCCCAAAGTCTCTCTCCCGGCTCCACCCTTCTCCCTAGTAATCATAGGTTTATTTTTTGCCTGTCTCTCTTTTGTAAGTTCATTTGTATCACTTTTTTTTTCAGATTCTGTATACAAGTGGTATCATATAATATTTCACTTCCTCTGTCTGACTTAATGTCACTCAGTAAGACAATTTCTAGGTCCATCCGTGTTGTGCAGCCCCGTTTTGAGTGGGTATCCAGGAAGGAAAGCCTTTAGTAGCGTGGCCCCACTTCGACAGTAATGTTTGAAGAAAATGCAGTTGCATGCCCCAAGCAAAGCCAGTGAAACTCACTGGAAGGCTGAATCTCAGAGCATATCTCTGGAATACCTGCTTCAGACTCACCTGGCTGATGGAGGGGTGTGGAGGGGGAAGGCTGGCGGCCAACAGGAGGAACCAAATTTTCATGGCCTCAAGGAAAGAATCCCAAGTAGGCTCAGATTTCAGGTCTACACCTTCAAAAACCACCCGCTCTGAAAATTGGCCATTTCCCACCAATTCGCTTCTGAAACACCACCCCCTGTGATTCACATTCTATAAATTCTTGTACATACTGTTTACTTCCACAAGAGACCACTCTTGCTTCACTTTTCCTTATGGTGTCTTAAAAATATACAGTCTTAGCCACCAGTGGTACAGGAAAAAAAAAAATAGTGTTTGGCATGTTTTAAACACAGTGTGCAAAAATGTAATTTCATGGTCCTTGGGAAGCTTATATCAAATTCTTGGCATGCTCTGCTCATTGACATATGAATGACAATGATGACACTGGGCATCTCTGTAGGACTTCCTCTCAGGATCACGCTTTTTCATATATAATTCAGTTAAGACTCACAGGGCTACGTGTCTTGGGGTTGCTGTTTTCCAGACAGTGAAACTGGGGAAACACCATGAGTCAGAGTCAGGGGATGACACTTCAGAACAAGGGGAAGTAAGAACCGTGGAACTGTGGAAACTTCCACCCCAGGCCTTCCTCAGGGTTCAGATGGGTGGTTTGACTTTCATCTCGGGAAGTTGCTTTCAGCTTGATATGAAATTGGTCAGGTACGTTGTTCTGCGGAAAGCTTGGGATGGGGGTGGGTCTCAGTGTCCAGGGAGTTTCCCAGACCGCCACTTCCTCCGTCTGTCCCCCTTCACAGTCTCTCAGCAGTCTTCACTCTGGATGCTAGAAGCTTCTGAGTCCTTGAGCCTCCTGCTTGTTACTGCCTGCCTTGTTTCCATTATCCCACTTGGCAGACAGAGGGCAGTATTTGGAATCAATACAGTGAGTTTGATTCTGGCTTCTTATCTGGGCTAGCTGTTGTTAGTAAACGTCTCTGACCCTTAGTATCTTCAGATCTGTAAAAGGGGGCTAATTATACCCATCTCATAGGGTCTGGCAGGGATTCAAGCAATTGTGTGTGTAAAGGGCCTGGCATGCTGTGGATGCCTCTGCTTAATGAGTCCTTTCCTTTTTTCAGCTTTTTCGTGTATCAGCTGTTTCTATGGTTGTACGGCCTGATTCTAAGAGAACTCAGGGAATTCTTATTACTGACTAGTTACATTCAAGTACCACCCAGCAGTCCTTGATGCAGTGGGTCTCCTATTTAAATAAGAACCTGTTGAATTTGGAGATGCTGGGCCAGGCCTCTGTGGAGATGTCCCTCAGGAAAGCATGGCTGGACCATGGGTCCTCTTGTCACCTCCAGCCCTGGTACCTGGCTGAGCCATCCAGGTCACCCTCACGAATATGGGCAGGTGTCATCCAGTCCACAGCAGGCCCGATTAACATAAAAGGGCAGAGAAACAAAATTCGCTGTCTGCAGGGTAAAGTCATCATCTTTCTCTGCCTTGGGCCTTAGTGCTGCTGTTTCTTGGGTTTTATAAGTCATCTTCAGGGACGTACACCACTGGCTGCCCTGGTTCTCGGGCCTTAGAACTTGGACTGGAGCTACCCCACCGGCCTCCCGCACCCCTGTCTTGTGGCTGACAGGTCCTGTGATGTCTCAGCTTCCATAACCAGGTGAGGCCAATCCCTCACAGTAAATCTCTTTCTGTGCACCTTAAAAATATCTCCTGGTATGATTCCTAAACATATTCCTGACTCGGAAGCTACTTTTAGACAGTCATCTTCGGGGGGTCATGAGGTCAGTGGTCAGAGGACCACAGTTTGAGAATGAGTCTAGAAGTCAGCTGCGGGGGTGGGCATCTCTGCAGGAGAGCAAGCTTCTCCTGCATCTTAGGCTTCCTTTTAGGGACTGATTAAAATGAGCAAATTTGTCTTTTCTAGCCAACTCCCTGCTGTACCACCCCGTGAACCCCTAGGGCACTCAGTAGCTGCTGACCAAACACTGGAAATACTATTAGCATTAAAATTTCACTGCAGAAAAGCTCGGTTCTTGAACTGGTTCCTGAAGAAGAAGCAGCACCTGGGAACTTACACAGAGTGCCAATTCTTGGGCCTCCCCGAGGATTTATGGAATAGGATCTCCTGGGGGTGGATTCTGCAGTCTGTGCTTTCACATATTGCTGACCAGGGGATTTTTTTTTTTTTTTTTTAAATCAAAACTAACACAGGCACCACCATGCCTGTGGCTGGTGATTTGTTATGTCCGTGAATATGGAAACACCGCGTTTGAATAACTATCAACAACTTTTTTGCACCTAATGCGTTTGAGTCGCTGTATGTCTTACTAAAGCATCCAGTGTTTTGTTAGAGGGTGATAGGCTGTAAATGGCACCCCACTCCAGTACTCTTGCCTGGAGAATCCCATGGATGGAGGAGCCTGGTAGGTTGCAGTCCATGGGGTCACTGAGAGTCAGACACGACTGGGCGACTTCGCTTTCCCTTTGCACTTTCATGCATTGGAGAGGGAAATGGCAGCCCACTCCAGTGTTCTTGCCTGGAGAATCCCGGGGACGGGGGAGCCTGGTGGGCTGCCGTCTATGGGGTCGCCCAGAGTCGGACACGACTGGAGCGACTTAGCAGCAGGCTGTATAGCAGGCAACTGTCTGCAGAACAGGCTATTACAGATACACCATGTTTCACTGTGCTTTCCCAGTCTGTGGAAGAGCAGGCTACACTTACGGGCAGCACTTTTTTCTGAAGTTCTGTGGGTACTATTTCCTCTAGAATATTTTCATTTATTTTACCTGGCAGTTGACAAAGTGGATCTTCGTGTTGGGGGGAGGGGCTCCTTTAGAAATGAGAAATTTTGTGATGTGTCATTTTTGAAAATTTTATGGTAATAAACATGTGTATAATATATACAAGGTTGTAACAAAAGCATAACAGAGCAAAATGTGAATGATAATGACAATGGAAAGTTTCATATAATAAAGGCTTGATCAGTTTTAAGGTCTAACAACTTTGCAGAGTGATGTTAATTATATCATTCTCTAAGAACGTATTGATCCATCTCTGGTCAAAAATGTTCAAGTAACAATATGTCTCTGGTCAATGATGAAGCCTCAGGGATTGTTTAGTGAGTGGCAGATCCCCCTCCTGGGGGGGATGGGGTGGCCAGTGGGGCTTCCTCCCAACCCTCTGGGGCAGGTGTTCCCATCCCTCTGCTGGCTGCTGGAGACATGGGAGTGGGGGCTTCTTCTCTGCTTGCCTGGATGCACAGGTGCTGAGCATTTGTTAAGCACTTGGTGGGGGTGCTGATCATTTAGTCTCCCGTTGAAGAGGCCCCATCACATAAACCCTTTAGTTGAGAGGCAGGTTTGGTGTTTTTGATTGATTCATACTTTTCCTGAGCAAATATTCCACAGCTCTTATGTACCAGGTGCTCTTCTGGGTACCCAGGATATGCTGATAAGAATGTGCCTTTGCAGAAATAAGCCAATTTACACTATAGTGTTAGCACATGGCAGGAGCTTTAAGGATAGGCTAAGAGGATAGAATTTTGAGTGGGGGAGGTGAGGACTGTGCATTGCTGCCCTCTTAATCCTTGTTCTAGGAAGGACACCTTGATCTTCACTGTTACACTTTTTAAAAGATTCACCCACGGTTTGTGTTGGGGAACCAGACTGGAGCCATGGCAGGCTTGACAGGTTGCACTAGGCCTAGGTTTTGAATTCTTGTAAACCTGGGTCATGATTCCGGGAGACTACCCCCTAGGAGGGTCCCACTCACCCTAGGATGAAGGGCCTGAGCTACTCCATTTTGTAAAAGAATTCTATCCCGCAAGGTCCCGGGCAAAAGAACTTTGGACGTTACCCAACCTGAGCCCATTACCCATAGCCAATCAACCCTCAGATTACCTAACCTAGCCCCACTGTACACGAGCCAATTGGCCCCTAGGCTAAACCTTCTGACTTTACGTTCAGGAGCTTGTGATTTACCTTGGAAGTAAAAACCAATCAAGAGTATACACACAAATCCTATGGATGGAAGTGACCAACCAGTTATCTGTCAACTTAAACACCCCCTAAAGTGGCCAATCAGTTGTCCTCTTGCCTGAACACCCCCTTTTGTACCCTTTTACCTGAATAAATTCCCTATAAAAGCAGTGCAGCCCAAGACTCGGGGCTCCCTCCCTATAGCCGCTGCGTCGGTGCCGGTGGGAGCCCTAGCTCGAGCTAGCAATAAACCCCTTTATGCTTTTGCATTGCCGTGGACGTCTTAGTTCTCTCAGTTTTGGGGACTCGGACTTCGGGCATAACAGTTTGGGGGTTGGGTGGGCACGTGACCAAAGTCTGGCCAGTCAGAGCATTCATCTTCCTGTCCTGCCCCCACCAACAGTGATGGCTTCAGCAACAGGTTCCAAGCGGCCCTAAAGAGACTGGGTCTTGAGGCTTTTCCTAGAAACTAGCGCAGAGAGAAAGAAATGTAAAAACCACTTTTAATAATGACTGAAGTTACTGAGCTGTGAGGATTCTAGGCTTGGGGTTTTCAGAGGCTGCCACACAGGATGAACTGTCCTGAGAAAAAAGCCCACACAGAGAAAGTGGAGCTGAGAGGCAGCGAGTATCCTGATCGTGTCATTTGAGCCTGATCACTGTGGTTAGATCCCGCCATGCCCGAAGCATTTACCCCTAGACTTTTCAGCTTGACGAGCCAGTTCTTTACTTATTCATCTAGAGCCTCTTCCAGTCCCTTGAGTTATAATATCAAACTTGGGAGACAGGGTTCAAATCCTGGCTCTGTCACTTAACTTGCAGGCTGGTTGAGTCTCGACTTCTTCTGTTTACAAGGACTGGTGGAAGGAATTCAACCAGGGCAGTGAAATTACCGGGCAGCTGCCACAGCCCTTGGCCCACAGTAGGAGCTCAGTCAGGGCAGGCTGGGTTGCAGAGAATAATTAGCTGTCAGGCTGATTTCTTCTTACCTTAGCTTAATTGTGTTCATATTTTGCATTTCTGAACATGTGACTGCATTCCCCGTGGCCGGGTGAGTGGCTATGCTATTTTTCATCTCTATTCTGACAGTCCAGATGGTACAGTGCAGTCCTTCTCTCTTCCCCGCCTCTCCCCACCCGAAGACGCGCAAGGAGACACATTCTTCTTTTTCTCAATGAAATACAATTACGTGGAATTCATGGCATTGATGATATTCATTGTCTCAAATTACACTGTTTCCTGGTGCTGGGTTGAGAGCTATATAATAACGTCCTGATAAGGACGGACGTTTTCTTTCTAACCCAAATTGTATGCAGATAGATGACACCTTCTAAGGGCAATAATTTCTCTTTTTCTCAGAATTATGAAAAAATCAGTCATTCTGAGGCTAATCTACATTGCATATGTTCTTCACACATCCATCAGTTTCAAAATAGATTTCAATGAGGAAAGAAGTAAAAGTCTCTCAGCCCAGACGTCAAGATGATTTGATTTTAATAATATGCAAAGCATGGGTGAGGGAGGTAGGGGAGAAGAATCACCAGGCTTGTCCAGGTGTAAATGAGCTGCTAACAAGAGGAGGCTGGAAGCATTGCCTTCCGCTGTGGGGGTGCTGGAAGAGCAGTCTGGACTGACCAGTCCTTAGACTGGAATCTGCCAGAGCTACAGAAGAGGCCATTTGGAACCCACAGGTACCATAGTTGGCTTCTCAGGTAGCTCCATGGTAAAGAATCCACCTGCAATGTAGAAAATGCAGGTTCAATCCCTGGGTCAGGAAGATCCCCTGGAAAAGGAAATGGCAACCCACTCCAGTATTCTTGCCTGGGAAATCCCATGGACAGAAGCCTAGAGGTCTGCTGTCCATGGGGTTGCAGTCAGACATGAATTAGCAAGTAAACATCATCACCCCATAGTTAGCATCCATCTAGGGCAGCATTCTTCAACTTTTTTTTTTTGCATTATTGCCCCTGCCCTCCCTGCCTCTTCCTCCCACCGCCCACCCCCCATCCCCACTACCCCCCCCCCCCCAACCCCACCCCGCCAAGGAGAATCCCATGGACAGAGAAGCCTGGCCCGGCTACACTCCATAGGGTCACAAAGAGTAAGACAGGACTGAGCATGCACACAAGGTGCCTCTTAGACATTTTCCCCTAATCCTCTCCAACCCCTCACAATGAAATTTTAATGCCACAGATAGACTAGATACCTGTTTATGTACTGTAGATATAGTTGGGTTTTATGCATAAAAATAAGATTTTTTTTTTTTGCCTCCCTCCAGGAACCATTTTGCCCTGTTGGTGGTTTTGTTTCCATGAAGTATTCATGATATCTAGTGCTTATTATGTAGATAGCAGCCTCTTTTCTGAGGGCCTCCTTCTATTAGCTAATTCCTGCCACCTGAGGGCAATTATCGGAAAAAGGGCAGCTGTGCGCCTCTAGCAGCCAACACTCTCAGGGGTGAGGTGGTGGGGAGGGCAGGGTGGCAGGGGAGGGGCCCCTCCCAGGGAAGGGAGAGCTGGGCTGGGCGGATGCTGCAGTGCCCCTTGCTATCACCTTGCTGAGTCTGTGTTGCTTGGGTTTAAAAAAGTCCTTCCTGGGGATTTTCCTGGTGGTCTAGTGGTTAGGACTCTGCACTGTCACTGCCAAGAGCCTGGGTTCGATCCCTCGTAGAGGAACTAAGATCCCAGAAGTCTGGGCATGGCTGAAACCAAAGTCTTGGAGGCTTTCCTGGAGAAGTACTGCTTGAGTTGAGTTTTAAAGGATGCGCAAGGGTGAATATGGCAGAGAGCGAGGGGGAAGGTGAGGGAGGGCAAGGAATGGGAAAGGAAGAATGTACAAAAGCTCTGGGGCAGGCAGGAGTATAGAGTTTTAAGGGACAAAGACAGGTCAGATTGGCTGAAACCCAGGTGAAAAGGGCCTCAACGTGAGATTTTGGGAAAGTAGGACAGAGCAAACCGCACAGGACTTTATCAGCTGGCCAGAGCAAACCGCACAGGACTTTATCAGCTGGCCAATTTGATGATTGTACTTCATTTGGAAAACATTGAGAAGCCATTGACAGATATTTTTTAGTTCAATTTTTATTTTTATTAGTGTTCACCATCCACAGTCAGCAAGGAGATTAATTACGCTGTTGGGAAACCAATTCTGACTCCACGTTGGAACAGTTTCTTTGACTTGCTTTTCGTTGCTTTTGTTATTATAATCATACAGAATGGTTTGCCTTAGAGAATCCTGCCCCTTTGCCTGACTGTTAAACTCAAATGCCTTTGTTCAGAATTCTGTCCACCTGCGGATGGCTGGAAGGAAGAAATTAACACATCTCCTGCCTGAGGCTTGCCATTCTAGGAGATGTTTACAGGACTGATGGCCTTTTTACCCAGCTTTCTCTCCATCCCCCATCCCTCCCCCACCTCTGATCTGTAAGAGAATCTGGCATCCAGATTCCAATGATTATTTTCAGACACTAGCCTGTCATCTTGGTCAGCTGGCTTTCCAAATAAAGTCACTTTCCTTGCCTCAACACCTCTTCTCTAAGAGTCACTGACCTGTTGAACAGCAAGCAGAGCGAGCTTGAACTTGGTAAAAAGGCCATAGTGTCTATCCTGGGTAGGAACAGCCAGAATAGTTTGCATTAGAGGAGGAGAGGGCTGGCAGAGAGATGGAGAGAAGTAGATGGATTTGGGAGGTCTGTAAAACTGAGGGCTGGAGAAATTAAATGACTAGATCAAACTCACACTGAGGCTACTTAAATTTATATTAAAAATTTTAATGTATTAATATTTCTTAGTGGCGTTAGCCACACAATGATTGCTCCATAAGCACATGGGGGTATCTTATTTGATAGGCAGATTATAGAACATCATTGCCACAGAAAGTGTTGCTGGAAAGCACTCATCTAGCATCCAGGTCAAGAGCGTCCCTGGTAGCTCAGGTGGTAAAGAATCTGCTGGCAGTGCAAGAGACCCAGGTTCGATCCCTGGGTCAGGAAGATCTCTTGGAGGGGGAAATGGCAACCCACTCCAGTACTCTTGCCTGGAGAATCCCATGTACAGAGGGACCTGGTGGGCTACAGTCCATGGGTCACAAAGAGTTGGACACAACTGCACACATGCACGAGTGAGGAAGCACGCATGCACAACATCCAGGGCTCCTGAAGTTCCTTGCCTAAAGCACGGCCAGTCTGTTGCTCACTCTGGAGACCGAGTGCTCAGGGGCTGAGGTCTGCAATTCTAGGCTGTTCTTGACCTGCAGGTGCCCCTAAAACAGAGCAGAGCCAAGCACACATCCTATTTCATGCACAACCAGCACTGAGGGGTTTGCCCGGCTTCTGAATATATTGGCATGCAGCATACATGTCTCATGGCTAGAACTGCCCGTTTCTGAATTAGACAAAAGATGTCAGAAGAATAATACAGTTACTTTTGGTGAGTACATATTATCTGTAATGATATGAAGTGGGATTGCCAGCAACTTCAACTCAATCTTCCATCTCAGAGGTTTATTAACTCTAATCCCACTAGAATCAGTAGCAGGATCTGGGAGTGTACTAAAATGGACACAGTTTGCACATTTTTTTCTTTCCTTGAGTGTTGGGGTAAAAAGAACAATATTTTAAAACAATTAAGCATTTGTTACATTTTCCCTTCTCGTTTATGACTGACTTTTGTGGTGATTTTTGTAGTAATCCTGTTTTAAAATAGATGCAGGATAGCAAATCAATGGTCTATGTCTTTGTTCTCCCATCCTTTTCAGACATCGTTAATCTACCCCAGAATTCTTTCCCTGTGATTTCAACAGAACGAGCAGGGGAGAGAATAGATCAGAAACTCAAAAAACGTAGTTGCTGTCCTTAGATTGTTGCTGTTGGTTAGTCGCTAAATTGTGTCCGACCCTTTTGCAACCCTATGGACGACAGCTCACCGGGCTCCTATGTCCATGGGGTCTTCCTGGGAAGAATACTGGAGTGGGTTGCCATTTCCTTCTGGAGATCTTCCCAACCCAGGGATCGAACTTGAGTCTCTTGCATCGGCAGGCTGATTCTTTAGCACTGAGCCACCAGGGAAGATTCGGGACAGGTATTTTATGTGAGAGGGAGGAAGATCAATACTCAGTTCTCAGCACAGTGGTAGAAAATTGTTTAGAGCTGTTTACTTCTGTGAAAGAGGGGAACAGTCTTGCTATTTTGGGGGCTGCTAAGGAGGAATGGTTTATCCCAGTCCATCTGGCAGGGGTTAAATGATGGCAACCTTGAGTATTCATTGGTAGGACTATTGGTAGTGTGCTACTATACATATAAAGCTTGTGTTTATATCCTCAAAAAAGGCCCCAGAGAGCAGTGCCTGGGTAGCTCCACAGCCTCACAATTTCTTCCCAGGGGAAAACAGTAAAAGGCATCAGGTTACCCTTTGTGCCTGCAAGAATTCCTGTCCCACTCCTTGCTGTGCGGGGTCAGCAAGCCCTGAGGTCTGTTGATGTTCAGACCATTGAGGAAACCATACTCTCCCCATGGAGCAGGGTGCCGGGGTCCAGCCCCGGTGGATCCAGGGTGATTTGAAGGTGGGGACGGAGTCGGCGTCTTTGGAAAAATACATATTTAATCACAGATATAGAGAGATTAGAAATGGATAGTGTAGTAGGAAGATTAGTGGAGAAAAAGAGGCTGAATAACTTGGATTACGTGGAATAGCATCCATGCTCCAGATGGGAATTCAGCCAGAAAAACGGGAGCAAGAAAGAAGCAACATGGGGGAATCAGTCTTTCCAGAAACTGATCCGATTTCTTTATTTTGGGGTTTGCTTATACACCTTTTGTTACACATAGGGATGAATATAGAGTCACGCGGGAGTCAGCAGTCCTGACCTTTATCAAAGTCAGGTGCTTCACATAAATGTATAAAAAAGGTACATCATCTTCTGGCCATGAGTGAGACCTGCTGACATTTTATGATCCTTTCTTTCTGATAACCAAAAAACTTATTTTTTCCAAGGGTGTTTTTTCTTAAACCAGGCACCACCCTCCAAATAAAGTTACATTCCTATAGGGTGAGGGTGTCGTGAGTTACAATCAAGAAAAGAATTTATTTAACCCAAGGTTAACATGATTAGTCTTAAAGGTTAATACTTATTTCTCCTATATGCTTTAAGTTTAATACTTATTTTTCCTATATGTTAGTTATATTCATTATAAAGGTAGGGAACATGGAGATTTAGCAGCAAACATCAGCCCAACAAATGAAAATCCTTTCATCAATGCTCCCCTTAAGATCTATTTAGTCTTAAAATATGATAAAGTTACATTTTTACATAGCAAGGACACAGTGATTTATAACAAAGTACAGTGATCTATTACAAAAGAGAAAATCCATTAACTCAAAAAGTCTAGTATTGCTAACATCAAAAACTACTATATTTCCTTTGCTATATTCCAAATACATTGATTAATATATTCCCAGGTGCCTAAGGATATGGAGGCCTGGCGGCAATCATTGACTCAACAAGAAGAAAAAGCCCTGTGCTAATTAAGACTCTCAAAATACTCCAAAACTCTCTGTGCTGTTTATGGTTGAGGGGTAGTAAACAATCATGTGGTAGTGGCAGGAATATGGATAATCCTGTCACACAAGCTAGTCTGTCAGCAGAGAGGTTTGACCTGAGACATCCTTGTCCCACCCAGAGCAGGGTATTAGCAGCAATTATTGACACAACAAATGAAAAACCCTTCACCAATATAATTCCTAACCAACCCATTATACTAATAACTTCTAACTCCCCAAAAGAATTTGCCTTTAGTAAGTCTAAAACATCTCATGCCTCTCAGGTTGGGAGGCTGTAAACAATCACATGTGGCCGGACGAACCTATACAGGCGGGCTAGATAACCTTCAGAGGAGTCCATAAGCTGAAACACTCTTGTCACGAACAAGAATTTTTATTGCCTTGGAGCTGCACGTTTACTCCTTCTCCAAGAGAAACGGTTATGGGGGAGAGCCCCCCGTAAAGTCAGAGGTGTAGGTGAGAGCATAAAACAGACTCTGGTTTTGGGGTTAGATGCTGGGGAACAGGGGGTTTCCTGAGGCTTGATCACGCCTTTGCGTATGCCAAGCCTCCTTCCTCATGACCTTTGCCATGGGCGGAGTTCCTCACGCTGGCTCCCGGCAGCAGGGCATATCCAGATATACCTTCACAGGGCTTCTGGCAGCCAACACGAGAGAGCAAAGCCATTATTGCTGCTTGCTAATTCTTTCTGTCCTGCAGTTCTGTCTGGGAGTGATCCCATGGTCTTGAAGTACTGTTTAGACCAGAGAGGAAAGCAGCCCAAATCTGGTTATTTTAGGACAATGTGCTTGGCCTGGCTGACAACACCCTGTTCTCCAGGCGTTGATAGAATTTGTTGGCTCTCATCATGTTCATAGGTCACTTGGTATTCTGTTCCTTTGCTCCAGGCCCTCTGATGTGTAATAAATTGCTGTTACACATAGTGATTTATACCCATGGATTCTGTGTGTCAGGAAAGCAGACAAGGTATAGTCCCCTTTCTATGGCACACTGGTGTTCCAGGATGTTGGAATCTCAGCTGGGAAAAATCAGTTTGGTGGTGATGGAACTACAGGGCCTGGACTCTGCTGAATGCTTATTCCTGCACATGTGTGGTGCCTGGAACTGGTGTGGCTTCCTCAGAGCATGGGAGCCTCGGGGTAGGTAGACCTGGGGCAGGGGCACCCTCATCTGTGATGACCCAGCCTCCAGAGCCATCAGCATCAATTCTGCTCTGCGGTTGAAGAACCTGCAAGCCTGCCTGGTTTCCAGGTTGGAGAGTCACAGGTTGTCTTTGACAAATGCACTTTTTCATCTCTCTTAGAAGTCCAGTGGCAGAGGGCCAGGCTAAAAGAGGGGTGACAGCTTCCAGTGTGAATTGGACAGGTGTCCATGTTACCTGATGGTGCTCTCAATTTCCTGAAGTTGTGTTGGTGTCTTAGTCTTTGGGGGTGGCTGTCACAAACTACCACAGTTGGATGGCACATAAACAACAGAAACTTATTTCTCATAGGTCTGGCAGCTAGAAATCTGAGATCAGGTACCAGAGCGGTTGGGTTCTGGTGGGAGTTCTCTTCCTGGTCCATAGGTGGTGTCTTCTCACTGCATTCTCACGTGGTGGAAGCAGTGAGGGGCCTCTCTGGGTTCTCTTATAAGGGCACTAATCCCATTCATGAGGGCCCCACCCTCATGTCCTAACTGACAGCCAAAGACTCCACCTCCTAATACCATTGCTTTCAGAGTTAGGATTTCAACATTTGAGTTTTGGTAGGAAACACACTTTCAGACAATAGCAGTTTGGGATGCAACTCCAGTGTATCAATCTCCCTGAGTATCAGCCATGAAGCCATTCACTGCTTGCTATGACTATCTTGTCTTCAGTATATGGCAGAGGATCCTTGATTTCCCAATGTTGGGCCATCAGAGTCACCTGGAAAGTTTGTTTAAAACACAGGTTCATGGATACCACCCCTCTAAGAGGTGCAGGAAGTCTAGAGTGAGAAGGAATGATGTATAGGAATTGAATGAACAGTAAGTGTTCATGTTTAATTCTTTCTTATAAAAGGAAACCATAACACAATCAGACTTATGAGCCATGCTTTGAATGACTGAATGTGTGTGTGATACGTGTATGCAAATCACACACACACACACACACATAATAGGCAGCACAGTGTGTAAAGTGAACCTTGGTTCATTGATATTTTATAAAGATTTTTGCTTCATTAATTTATGTTGGTGCTACTACTGGTAAATCACCTGCCTTGAGCAAATGTGAAGTCACAGAGATCAGCCTGCAATGAGCTGAGCTCAGAAATATCTGTAAGGGAAACTGAGGGAAACAAAAATTTTATTTTCTGGTAGCAAAGCCCAGCTATGCTTTTCAGAGTGAAGATGTCTTCTTTTCTTCATAATCTAATTAAACTACTTCTGTACTGACATTAGGCATAGAGGGCTTCAGAATTCTTCCAAAAGTAATAATAAAAATTTACAAAGAAGCCACAAGGTGGGAGAAAAGCAGTATTTGATTCTTTGAGTTCAGAGTTCATGAGGTTAAAAATTCTTTAGGGCAGTCTCTCTAAAAAGACAAATTAAAAAACAACAGAAGTACTCAAGACAGGTTACTTAAAAAAAAAAATCAACTCTGATATTAATAAAAATCATTGAATCATATACTTAAAATGGATGAATTATGTGGTATGTGAATTAAATCTTGATAAAGCTTTTATATGGAGAAGGCAATGGCACCTCACTCCAGTACTCTTGCCTGGAAAATCCCATGGATGGAGGAGTCTGGTGGGCTGCCTTCCATGGGGTCGCTAACAGTCGGACACGACTGAGCGACTTCACTTTCACTTTTCACTTTCATGCATTGGAGAGGGAAATGGCGACCCACTTCAGTGTTCTTGCCTGGAGAATCCCAGGGACAGCGGAGCCTGGTGGGCTGCTGTCTATGGGGTCGCACAGAGTCGGACGTGACTGAAGCGACTTAGCAGCAGCAGCAAAGCTTCTATAAATACATTTTTAAAAATCAGAAAAACAAATTCCACATGTACTAAGCTTTCTGTAAGAATCAGGTTATTTTCACTGGAAATTAACAGTCTTATGATAACCCTTCAGGCAATTTATTTTCTAAGTATGACCTTGTTGAAGAATTTATAATTGAAGTGATAAAATTTTTTAAAAATGTAACGAGATGGTGGTATTGTTTAAAATACTGAAAGAGCAGATTTTTAGAAAACATTGACGGCAGAGATGTCCGATTATTCATTATCATTTTTCTTTTGTTATCTACATTACCTGTTCTCTACATTTCTTTTGTTACCTACATTTATTACCTGCTGCCCACTTGGGCTTGGTAGAGGGGGTAGCGGGAGCTACAGATGAGAAATACTGGCTATTTGACTACTGTTAATTTTGCATAAGTCTCATTTGCTGAAATCTGTAGTTTGAACATGGCTGTTCTTTGAAGTGCTCTGGTCTCTGAGTTCAATCAATTTTTCAATCATGTAACAACAGCAGGAACCGCTGAAAAAGAGACAGGGGCTACAGAGAACTACATGTGTTCCTTTTCACAGGGGTACAAAATATAAAATTCGATGTCTCCTTCACAAAACCTCGTTTAAAACACTGCACATCTGACTGCCTTGGGGGAGGGACATGAAATGTATTTTTAAACGAGACAAAAGAAAGTCAGAAACGATCATTGTTAGATGAACACCAGAAAAAAGAAATCAGCACCTGATGAAAGGCAAATTATACTGTTCAATTGATTGCTTTTTCTCCTTTTTAAAAAATGATTTATTATCCTTTGATATCATAATCAGTTAGCTAGTTTGCCACACCATAAATATTTGATCTTGGTCTAAGTGCTTTTCACCACTGCTTTTTGCTGTAGCCAGACATCTTTGCTTTTGCCTCCATCTTTCCCTGATTAAAGTGAGGAGGCAAACATGAGGTGTGTGAAGAGAAAGGAAACCATTGACCTGTAAATTATCCAAGTGAAGGAAAGCCTCAGGGATGTAAAAATATTACCAACAGGGAGAAACTCCAGATCCTTTATTTCCCAGGTGCTATGTTTGGTGTGTCCTTTTTTGGGTTTTGTGTCTATCTGCTGGAGAAAATCAGGATAGTAGGGCATCTGTTCATCTCTAAGTTGCAGTCTTTTACACTGTTCAGTTAGTTCAGTTCAGTTCAGTCGCTCAGTTGTGTCCGACTCTTTGCGACCCCATGAATCGCAGCACGCCAGGCCTCCTTGTCCATCACCATCTCCTGGAGTTCGCTCAGGTTCGTGTCCATCGAGTCAGTGATACCATCCAGCCATCTCATCCTCGGTCATCCCCTTCTCCTCCTGCCCCCAATCCCTCCCAGCATCAGAGTCTTTTCCAATGAGTCAGCTCTTCACATGAGGTGGCCAAAGTACTGGAGCTTCAACTTTAGCATCATTCCTTCCAAAGAAATCCCAGGGCTGATCTCCTTCAGAATGGACTGGTTGGAGCTCCTTGCAGTCCAAGGGACTCTCAAGAGTCTTCTCCAACACCACACTTTAAAAGCATCAATTCTTCGGTGCTTAGCCTTCTTCACAGTTCAACTCTCACATCCATACATGACCACAGGAAAAACCATAGCCTTGACTAGACGGACTTTAGTCGGCAGAGTAAAGTCTCTGCTTTTGAATATGCTATCTAGGTTGATCATAACTTTCCTTCCAAGGAGTAAGAGTCTTTTAATTTCATGGCTGCAGTCACCATCTGCAGTGATTTTGGAGCCCCCAAAAATAAAGTCTGACACTGTTTCTACTGTTTCCCCATCTATTTCCCATGAAGTGATGGGACTGGATGCCATGATCTTAGTTTTCTGAATGTTGAGCTTTAAGCCAACTTTTTCGCTCTCCTCTTTCACTTTCATCAAGAGGTTTTTTAGCTCCTCTTCACTTTCTGCAATAAGGGTGGTGTCATCTGCATATCTGAGGTTATTGATATTTCTCCTGGCAATCTTGATTCCAGCTTGTGTTTCTTCCAGTCCAGCGTTTCTCATGATGTATTCTGCATAGAAGTTAAATAAGCAGGGTGACAATATATAGCCTTGACGTATTCCTTCTCCTATTTGGAACCAGTCTGTTGTTCCATGTCCAGTTCTAAGTGTTGCTTCCTGACCTGCATACAGATTTCTCAAGAGGCAGGTTAGGTGGTCTGGTATTCCCATCTCTCTCAGAATTTTCCACAGTTTATTGTGATCCACACAGTCAAAGGCTTTGGCATAGTCAATAAAGCAGAAATAGATGTTTTTCTGGAACTCTCTTGCTTTTTCCATGATCCAGCGGATGTTGGCAATTTGATCTCTGGTTTCTCTGCCTTTTCTACATCCAGCTTGAACATCAGGGTGTTCACGGTGCACGTATTACTGCAGCCTGGCTTGGAGAATTTTGAGCATTACTTTACTAGCATGTGAGATGAGTACAATTGTGCGGTAGTTTGAGCATTCTTTGGCATTGCCTTTCTTTGGGATTGGAATGAAAACTGACCTTTTCTAGTCCTGTGGCCACTGCTGAGTTTTCCAAATTTTAAAGTGAACTGTGGGGGAATGGCGGGGATGGGTGGGGCGGCGGGGCTGGATTTACGATGGTCATTGTGTATGTGAAAACTGGTGTCCAGCTGGACAAGAAAGAAGATGTAGACCTAGAGAAGACAGTGGACACAGTGGGGGAAGGAGAGGGTGGGATGAATGAAGAGAGTAGCATGGAAACATACACACTACCATATGTAAAATGGCCAGTGGGAATTTGCTGAATGAGGCACGGAGCTCAAACTGGTGCTCTGTGATGACCTAGAGGGGTGAGATGGGGTGGGAGGTGGAAGTGAACTTCAAGAGGGTGGGGACATATGTATACCTATGGTGATTGATGTTGATGTATGGCAGAAACCAATACAAAATTGTAAAGCAATTATCCTCCAATGAAAAATAAAAAAAAAACTTGGGTCCAAATCGTGTGGCTGGGACACAGCATACACTCAGTGGCTTTGTGGGACCATTGGCAGTGGGTATTTTCCCCCAAAGGGTGCTACCGTGAGACCCTGGCAGCCAATAGTCCCACCCACCTGGGCGTGAGATGAGGGCTCTGGTAAGGGGAGCTGGATGGTGTACTGGAACTTCCAGTGCACCCAGTGACTTGAGTTCTGTATTCTGGGGTCAACAAATCTAGTCCAGCTTCCATAAGTGAAAGACTTTCGTATCCCTGATGTGAGCATCTCTTGCATTCTTCTTTTCTCCAGGTTTAGTTCACTTCAGTCACTCAGTCGTGTCCGACTCTTTGTGACCGCATGGACTGCAGCACGCCAGGCTTCCCTGTCCATCACCGACTCCTGGAGCTTGCTCAAACTCATGTTCACTGAGTCAGTGATGCCATGCAACCACCTCATCTTCTTTTGGCCTCTTCTCTTCCTGCCTTCAATCTTTCCCAGAACCAGGGTCTTTTCAAATGAGTCAGTTTTTTGCATCAGGTGGTCAAAGTATTGGAGCTTCAGCATCAGTCCTTCCAATGAATATTCAGGACTGATTTCCTTTAGGATGGACTGGTTGGATCACCTTGCTGTTCAAGCAACTCTCAATAGTCTTCAACAACACAGTTCAAAAGCATCAATTCTTCGGTGCTCAGCTTTCTTTCTAGTCCAACTCTCACATCCATACATAACTACTGGAAAAACCATAGCTTTGACTAGACGGACCTTTGTCAGCAAAGTAATGTCTCTGCTTTTTAACATGCTATCTGGATTGGTAATAACTTTTCTTCCAAGGAGCAAGCATCTTTTAATTTGATGACTGCAGTCACCATCTGCAGTGATTTTGGAGCCCCCCAAAATAAAGTCTGTCAATGTTTCCATTGTTTCTCCATCTATTTTCCATGAAGTGATGGGATCAGATGCCTTGATTTTAGTTTTCTGAATGTTGAGTTTTAAGCCAACTTTTTCACTCTCCTCTTTCACTTTCATCAAGAGGCTCTTTAGTACTTCTTTGCTTTCTGCCATAAGGGTGGTGTCATCTGCCTATCTGAGGTTATTGATATTTCTCCTGGCAATCTTGATTCCAGCTTGTGCTTCTTCTAGCCCAGCATTTCTCATGATGTACTCTGCATAGAAGTTAAATAAGCAGGGTGACAATATGCAGCCTTCATGTACCCCTTTTCCGATTTGGAATCAGTCTGTTGTTCCATGTCCAGTTCTAACTGTTGCTTCTTGACCTGCATACAGATTTCTCAGGAGGCAGGTCAGGTGGTCTGTATTCCCATCTCTTTCAGAATTTTCCACAGTTTATTGTGATCCACACAGTCAAAGGCTTTGGCAGAAGACATTAAGAAGAGGAGGCAAGAATACACAGAAGAACTATACAAAAAAGATCTTCATGACCTAGATAACCACAGTGGTGTGATCACTTAACTAGAGCCAGACATCCTGGAATGTGAAGTCAAATGGGCTTTAGGAGGCATCACTATAAACAAAGATAGTGGAAGTGATGGAATTCCAGTTGAGCTCTTTCAAATCCTAAAAGAGGATGCTGTTAAAAGTGCTGCATTCAATATTCCAGCAAGTTTGGAAAACTCAGAAGTGGCCACAGGACTGGAGAAGGTCAGTTTTCATTCCAATTCCAAAGAAAGGCAATTCCAAAGAATGCTCAAACTACTGCACGATTGCACTCACCTCACATGCTAGCAAAGTAATGTTCAAAATTCTCTAAGCCAGGTTTCAATAGTATGTAACCGTGAACTTCCAGATGTTCAAGCTGGATTTAGAAAAGGCAGAAGAACCACAGATCAAATTGCCAACATCTGTTAGATCATTGAAAAAGTGAGAGAATTTCAGAAAAACAACTTCTCCAGGTTAAGCTAGTTTTAATTCATTGTTCATATGACATGGTTGAAAGTTCCACCATATCCCTCACCTCTGCAGTCCCTATTTCCAGGTCGAAATCTTGGCTTCTGCTTGGGTCTGTGTGGGACATGGTGCAGAGGGAGAAGGGGAGAAGTTAGGGAGGGGGGTGTCACCTCCCTTTGTTCATCCACATAGCAGAGAGTACAGGGCTTCCTCTTAGGGGGTGTTGGGAGGAGACCATGAATCGTGCTTGTGGAAGGCTTAGTGTGGTATCTGGCACAAAGGCATCACTTGGAACATGATGCCTATCATTACTTCTCTCTAAGAAAATTATTTGAAATCAATCATGGTGGCCTCTGGCCTTCCCCCTGGCCCAGAAGCCTCATCTTTCTGTTCTTAATAGTCTGGTCCATGCCTTGCTCTGGACCAGGGTTTCCAAAACCAGGCTGTGCATCAGAGCTAGATGCTGATGTGATGCGGTAGCAGTCAGTGCTGCCACTTGCCTTGGGTGATGGACTTGAGCTCTTGGAGCCTCAGTTATCTCCTCGAGAGAAAAATGCACCTTTCTTTCAGAGTTTCGGGGTCACATGCAGTGACATGTCTGGGGCTGGCATATAGCAACTCAGAACCCAGTAAAAGATTACTGCCATTTTCCCATCTGAGATCCTCCTTCTCCCTTACTCCCATCCATTGCTTTTTTTTTTTTTAAATAAATATTTATTTGACTGTACTGGGTCTTAATTGTGCCATGTGGGACCTTCAATCTTTGTGGCAGCATGTGGGATCTTCACTCGTGGCATATGGGGTCTAGTTTCCTGACCAGGGATCAAACCTGACCCCCCTTCACTGGCAGTGCAGAGTCTTAGCCGCTGGACCACCAGGGAAGTCGTGTTGTTGCTTGATAAATTCTCATTTGCCTCAAATCTCCATTCCCATGTTGCCTTCTCAAGAAGACCTTCTGGGATCATTGTATCTGAAAGACACCTTCCGGCTACTCACACCACCCTTTGGGCTGTAGTAACTTCTTTATGGTGGGTGCATAGTGACTGCTTATCTCCCTATTGCCTTCTGCATCTACCACATGGCACACTCAATACATAGTCACTGAGTAAAGACATTGTAATTGTCATCACTGTCACACAGAACACTAAAACAGGGTTCAAGTGAGTTTTCCATCCCTAGAATTTTCAAACACAGAGTGCTCACCCTTGTATGGCTTTAAGTAAACTCCCAAGGGCCACAATCTCTGTTTCTGTGGCTATAGGACTGAACCCATGCTCATGAGACTGGGTCTACTACACATGGCCTTCTGCATGTAAGTTGTTTCGTCATTAAGTCTTGTCCAACTCTTTAGTGACCCAATGGACGGTAGCCCACCAGACTCCTCTGTCCATGGGATTTTCCAGGCAAGAATACTGGAGTGGGTTGCCACATCCTCCTCCAGGGGATCGTCCCAACCCAGGGACTGAACCTGCATCTCCTGCATTGCAGGTGGATTCTTTACCAATGAGCCACCAGGACAGCCCCATGCATGTAAGCAGGATTCTGAGATTCTGTTTGCACAGCCTAAGGTTCCTCTCCTCCCGGAACACTGTCTCTGAGTTTCATCCTTATGTTTCTCACCCCTTTACCAGCTTTCCTGCTAAACACAGCTCAGGTTTGTTCAGCTAGTATCATGTGCCAACCGCCTGCATGATGCTTTATAGGTGTTATCTTCCAAATCATCACAACCCCCCTTTGTGATTGAAAGGTGAGTTTTCATAATTTAGAGAATTCCCAGTTACAGTTGATTTCAGTAGCATTAGGCTCTGACCCAATGTATGTCAACTAAAAAGATGCACAGTGTAAGAGTTGCGAGTTCAGTTTGATTTAGGGCTAAATGAACACTGCAGCCCGGGAGACAGCACGTCAGATAGCTCCGATAAACTGCCCCAAAGAGGTAGTGGCAAAGGTCAGTATATGGGAATTTACTGTATGACTCAGGGAACTCAAACAGGGGCTCTGTGACTATCTAGAAGGGTGGGATGGGGTGGGAGATGGGAGGGAGGTTCAAGAGGGAGGGGACATGGGTTTACCTATGGCTGATTCTTGTTGATGTCTGACAGACAACCATAAGATACTATAAAGCAATTATCCTTCAATTAAAAGAAAAATAGAATTTGGTGAGGGTGGCGTTCAATGGAATCAAGTGTTTACTTTACAAAAGTTTTTCTGCTAGTCATGGGGAGCTGATGTTACCAGAAAGGGATTTAGTGCTTTTCTAGTTATGAAGAGATGCAAGGATTGGGACCATGAAATCAGTTCCTGGAAACATTTAAGTCTGTCTAGACCTCTTCCACCAGTTTCCCTGGAGCAGAGTTGCCTCACTCTCTACCCTGAATTCCCCTCAGTGGGTGTGGAAGGTCAGCAGCTGCAGCAGCCCAGGGTTCAGTTTCCTCAGAGGCAGATGGCAAATGCCCTTGTTGTTGCTCAGTTGCTGGCAAATGCTCTTGGCAAGAGCCAGTTTGTAGCTGACACATGGATCTTGAACAGGGAGAGCAGGTAGCCAGGAGAAAGCAAATATAGCCAAGAATAGAAATGCAGGGTAAGTTGGCAGTGGGAATAAAACTGATCAGACACGAGTCAAGACAGCATAAGTCGCCATCCCCAGATTGAGGAAGCTCAGCCTGCTTTAGGAAACCACGCCTCCCAGGAGCCAGGGTTGAGGACAAGTTGCCAGTCCTGACAGGGGACACACAAAGGCATTCATCCCAAGCTCCATGAGACATGAAGATCTCATGGCACCCTGCTACAATCAGGTCCCGAAGGCCTGGTCAGTCCCAGGATTGTGGTGAAATGCGGGTGCGAAAGCAGAGAAGGCAGATAGAGGGAATGAACAGATTGTGCCTGGGGTCAGGTGGGATGGGAGTATACACACAACTCAATGGTAAAGTCATCCATGGCTACAAACCATATTTTCAAAAGCATCCTCGCCAGTGCTGTTCTTTGGAAAAAGGGTACAGAAACCTCTCAAATGTCAAGAGATAGGGTTTCTGCCAAGGCAACAGAATGCTGAAAACTGCAAGTAAAGATTCTTCTAACAAAAAGGTGCTAAATTCTGGAGAAGGGTTTAATTATACCTGAGGTATTTCTGACTTGGTGAGTGTGCGTGGGAAGCTTTGCCTGTCTCTCTATTGCTGTTATTATCTCATGGGTCTATGGTTTAATTTTTCCCACCATGGGGCTCCTTAGTCATCTTTCCAATCCCCCAGTTCCCTCTGGCAGGCAGTTGCTGCAAGGCACTCGACTGCTAATAAAAGGTGCCCTCCCCCAAGGCTCTGACTATTAGCTATCAAATTCCTGGCCATGGCTAATCATCAGGTTTAATCATACATTAATCTTTTACCAGAGTGGCATAGGGGAAAGCTTGAGATATTCCTGAGGCTGAATCTATATAGCACAGATATGTCTGTTCGAGAAATGTGTGGACCAAAAGCATTTTCTCCAGTGCACGTGGGAACTGAGCAAAGTGGGAAGCGTGGTTGCGTTTCAGGCTGCCTCATGTAATCTCTCTTGATGGATTCACTCTTCTCGGTTGCTGGCATATCTTAAATGCTGTTTTTGATATGCTCCATCTCCCACACTGTCTGCTTGTTCTCCATTTGTTTTGCTGGCTTCTTCTGAATATTTTATAATCCAGGATGTACCAGTGCCTCTGGAGCTCCTCGGGAACTCTATCAGTGGAATTCTTTCTCTGGGTATCAGTTCATCAAGCAGTACTGAACTCTCAGGATCAAGTCAAGGTCATGTTTCCTCTGTTTAAACCCTCCAACCTGTGCCCCTTCTTTGCCTGAAATGTAGTGGACTAACCAACGCGCACAAAGCTTTGGATTTTCTAGCCTCTGGCTCTCTCTCAGATTTCATCTTCTCAGCAGTACTGTTTGCTAACTCTGCTCCTGCCCTTGCTGTTTCTGTTGGATTTCTGTTGCAGCAGCATCAGTTACTACAATGGTAGCACCTCAAACCCCCAACACCCATGCCATGCGTTGTTAGTTCACATTTTTGTAGATCAGAACTACAAGTGGGCTCAACCACATTTGCAGCTTAGGCTAAAATCAGCTTGTGTGCTGGATTTCTGTCTGGGGGCTCTGGGGAAAAGTTTACTCCACAATTCATTCTACTTACTGGCAGAATTCCGTTCCTTGTGGTTGTAGGACTGAGGTCCCAGCTTCCTTGCTGGCTGTCAAGGAAGAGGCACTCTTAGCTCCTGGAGGCCACCCAGATTCCTTGCCCCATGGTTTCCTCCGTCTCCAAGCCAGCAAGGGTACCTTGGATCCTTGTCATGCGCTGAATCTCTCTGACTCCCCCTCCTGCATCCAGCCAGAGAAGACTCTCTGCTTCTGGAATATTCATAAGATTAGGTTAGGTCCACTTGGATAAACCTCAGTGAAGGCCAAATGATTAGTAATGTTTTTGATCAGTAATCTTAATGTCAGTGGCAGAATTACTTTAACATACTGGGCTGGCCATAAATTAATTTGGCTTTTTTAGTAAGATGTTATGGAAAAACCCGAATGAACTTTTTGGCCAACCCAATGAATAGTCATGGGAGTAATCAGGGAAGGGAGGAGAATTCTGCCCCCTACATGATTCCTCAAACATGCGGCTGTCAGTCTCACCCCAGGACCTTTGCACTCACTGTTCCCTCTGTCTGAAACTCTTCCCCAGAGAGTCCCATGGCTGGCGCAAGTGACACATTATGTATTTACACGTTTATTTGATACCTGTCTTCCTTCACTGGGATAGAGTCTCCCTTAAGATGCGGGTTTGCCTACTTTATTCAGGGCTCCATCCTCAGCTCCTAAAATAACTCCTGGCTCTTAGCGGATGCTCCACACTATAAATAAATGAATGTACACATGATCTTTAGCTTTGTCAATCACTCTCCTCTTTTTCCTTCTCTCTCCAAGATGTCTCTGAATTTTAGAATTCCTATAAAATGATCATCAGGAATTTTTTTTTTTTTTCCTCTGAATATGTGTGAGCTTGAAAAGATTCAGGAACCTCTTCTCTTCCACGTGATCTACATAAGCATAGAGTTTAAAGAGGAAGGCTCTTTTATTTCTCTTTACTAGCTTTTTTTTTAAAAAACCTTTTATACATCTGTGTCTTCTTTATCTGGCAACATTCCCATGCATCCCTATCTTTATGACCCAGCTGGGGGTTGGAAATACCTTGATGATCTTTGATTATAGCTTCACATTCAATGAGAAACTCCCCTAGACTGGAGTATTCTCCCTCTTTGTGAAGAACATTCCTACTTCTCAGGGTTCATCTCAGGTCTTCCAGGTTCTGTGCATTCTTTGATTGGTACAATTCAGAGAGAGCTAGTCTTCTTTTGAATTCATTTAATATCTGAGCCAAAGGTGCTAGAGGCATAATGGCTTGATTCTGTGTACTAGTCTCTTTTCCAGTTTGTCATTTTTTAAATGTTTGAGCCTTCATTCAAAGGACAAGGCAGTCAAAAACCTAGATTTCTGATTTCTCTTAAAAATAGGAATCCTAACACTGAGCTGCCATTTCTATATGACAGTAGTTGGGATTGGAGAGGAAGTTGTCCTTTAGCAGGGGTGTGTCTCTAGTTTGCCACAGTCCCCACTTCCCCCTACTGTATCACCAAATGAAACCTGAGTGTTGCTGTAATTTATCATCATGGTCGTGCTGCTATTTTTTTTTTAAAGTAAAGAAGTGTTTGTTTCCCTGTTTTATCATAAGTGGTAAACTGAATGAAAGATCCAGTCACACTATGTTATTGCTTTCTATCACCTGCCTGGGTTTGGCGGGGCTGTTGGGTTTTGCAGTTTCTTCCCAGTCTCCGTGAGGCTGGGAGCAGTCCCACCTTGCTCACTGCTGTGTTCTCAGAGCCTGGAGCATAACAGGTGATTAACTGATTTTTACAGAATGAATGAATACCTGTATCTGAAATCTGTGCAACTTATGTAGCACCTAGTAACCTTGGATTTTACTGTTGTCTTTTTATGTGTGGATATCCTTGTATAAAGTCTGCCAGTGTTTTCCCTCCAACTATTTGCTTTAAAGCCAGAAACTCTATCTCTATTCACTTCCTATTACTGTTGTAGCGAATTACCAGAAGCTTGGAGTCTTAAAACAAAAGAAATGGATTCTCTCAGTTTTTTAAGATAGAAGTTAGAGATCAAGGTGTTGGCAGGGTCACATTCTCTCCAAACAGTTCTTGGAAAGGATTCTCCCTGGCCTCGTTCAGCTTTGGTGGCTCCAAGCATTCTTTGGTTTGTCTGAGTGTCACTCCGGCTCCTGCCTGTGTGTTCACGGGGCCTCCGCAGGGCCTCCTCCTCTTCTGCATCTCAGCCTTCATTTCTGTCTGTTAGAAGAATTTGTGTCGTTGGATTAGGGCTCATGTGGTTAATGCAGGGTGATTTTGTCTTGAGATCCTTCACTTATTTGCAAAGACCCTTCTCCCAAATAAGCACATTCCCAGGTTCTAGGCAGACATGTATTTTGGGGGCCACTATTCAGTTCTCTACAAACATCTCATGGTAATTTCTTTCTTTTTCTTTAGTTTTCTGACAGTTAAATTTTTAAAAAATATCTATTTTTGTTGCTGTGGAAGGGCTTTGTCTAGTGGGGAGGTGAGCAGGGGCTACTTGTTGTTGTGGTGCGTGGGTGTCTCATAGGAGTGGCTTCCATTGTTGCAGAGCACGGGCTCTAGAGTGCAGGCTCAGGAGTTGCAACACATGGGCTTAGTTTCCCCACAGCATGTGGGATCTTCCTGGGCCAGGGATCAAACCTTTTGTCCCCTACGTTGATGGACGGATTCTTAACCACTGGACTATCAAGGAAGTCCGATAATTTCTCTTCTTTACTTGAAAAATTTTGAGAGCTTGCTGTTTCCAAGGCTCTGTGCTGGGCACAGCATGGGCAGAGATCCTGATCAAGCAATCAGGATCCTCCCCTCTGGGAAGGAGAATAAGGAATAAATACAGGGAACTATTACATCATGACATTCATGGAATATACTCTCGAGAGCATACAAAGCACTATGGGGTCTCAAAGGAGAAGGATATCAGGGAATCAGGGATACTGTTGAAAGAGGCAGGATTCAGTTGTGCCTTGAAGGAGGAGTAGAGTCTTGAAAGATAGGAGACCATTTCCACTAGGGTAGAAAGTGTGAGAAGCCCATAGTTAGAGAAATATCACATAGAACAATGACTTATTTTGATGAAACATCAACTACGTATCCCTGAATGTATGCTGTATATGGTAGTTGCTCAAGAAACATTTCATTGATCATGAAATGTACTCATGAAACCCCCATGCCTTTGGTGTCGCTTTAGGGACTTTACCGCATTGTTGCTGTTCAGCTGCTAAATCGTTTCTAACTTTTTGTGACTCCATGAACTGTAGCACACCAGGCTTCCCTGTCCTTCACTATCTCCTGGAGTTTGTTCAAATTCATGTCCATTGAGTCAGTGATCTCACATTCATCAATTTATAGTTTTATGAAAAACTGAAGTTCCCGATAGACAGGAAATACAACCAGTAAATTAATGACACTGACATAAGGCCTTTGGAGATAGTATTTGCTGCCACAGCCCAGGGCAGGGGACGGGGTGCTGGGATTGGTATTTTAACCTTGCAGGTTAGCCACAGGGCGCTCTCGTGTTCATATTTTAAATCTGATAATGTGGGCTGCTGGGGCTTCCCGGGTGTCTCAGATGGTAAAGAGTCTGCCTACAATGCAGGAGACCCGGGTTCGATCCCTGGGTTGGGAAGATCCCCTGGAGAAGGAAATGGCACCCCACTCCAGTACTCTTGCCTGGAAAATCCCATGGACGGAGGAGCCTGGTAGGCTACAGTCCATGGGGTCCCAAAGAGTCGGACACGACTGAGCGACTTCACTTCAATGTGGGCTGCTAATCACATACTGATTCACTCGGAACCCACAGTTTCTTCATTGTTTCCAAATTTTATTAATGTTCTTCCCTGAGGCATAATACCTTGAATTACACCCACCAGTGGGTTTCAGGCAGTGGAGAAAATCTCTTTTCCAACAATGAGGAGCTCAAAGGAAATTTCCCGGGAAAGCTAAATGATCATATCACAAAGGCTGTGCCGCCCTGGTGAGCATAAGGAGAAGATGACTGCTCCCTGGGCTGGAGTGAGGTGGTCAGGGGCAATGGGCAAGCCATTTTCAACAGAACCAAGGAGTAGCCTACGCGAGAAAAAATATTTATAGTAGATGCTGCCTGACAGTGTTGAAAGTAGTGATTCTGACCCACAGTGTGTTTGTTGACACAAATATATTTAAATCTTGGTTAAGTGCGGCTTTATTGTTTATTTGCAGACTTTCAGAAGGTCGACATTCTAATAAGTTATGGACTCAGTGACTTCATGGAGTACTGATGATGGGCTCCTTTCATTGAATTCAGTGATGCAAGCTCTGCCTATAGATGTTCACATGTAGAGTCTGAGAGCCTCCTGGCGCTTTGGTACCGAGAAGGGCATCTCATCCAGCTAATATCAATACTTGAATCCCCCTCATTCCCTGTCTGCATCATCTGGCCTGGCAGTAGTCAAGGTTCTATTTGGGCCCCCTAGTGATGGGACACTTTCTAAGAAGGAGGAACAATTTGTTACGTGGCATTTGTTTTCCCTTTATTTGATCTCTAACAGCAGACATTTAAAATACTTTGAAATCGAGTCACAGATGTAGAAAACAAATTTATGGTTGCCAAGAGGGAAGAAGACAGGAGGGATAAATTGGCAGCTTGGGATTGATATATACTCACTGCTATATATAAAATAGATAATTAATAAGATCGTAGTATATAGCACAGGAGACTCTACTCAGTACTCTGTAATGAGCTATATGGGGAAAGAATCTAAAAAAGAGTGGGCATGTGTGTATGTATAGCTGATTTAATTTGTTGTACAACAGAAACTAACACAACATTGTAAATCAACTATACTCCAATAAAAATTAATTAAAAATACTTAATCCATTTTTTAAACAAAGAATTAATATGCACGCATTAGCATCTCAATATGAAAAACACGTTGTAAGACATTCTTTCTCTTGCCTCGTATCCTCAATCACTCTTTCCAGTGTATTTCATTTTTATTTCCAGAAGTATTCTTACTTAGGCGAAGGTTTTATGAATGTGTGTGTAGGCACAGTCTTCTCACCTCCCATGCCCTGTTTTTTTCTTTAGCACTAGTGGGATTATACAATTCACAGGGCTCTGTACTTTGCTTTTTTTTCTTAAATACTGTATCTTGGAGATTATCTTATATTAGCATATCTAATTCTATTGCATTCATTTTTTGTATCTGTGTAGTATTCCACTGTGTAGCTTATTTTATCATTTATAACTAGTTCCCTGTGAATGGTATTTAAAGGTTATTTGTTTGTTTTTTTTTTAATCCCAGATATTTTTGACTGCCTCTTCTTGTTTTCATACATATTCTTGGGTTTTTTCCTAAACCCATCCCCAGTCCCATTCATTTAACAGGTATTCATCCTTCCACCAGGGTAACCTCCTTGGAGCAGCCTTCCCAATTTCCTCTTCTTTAGAGAACATCGTGCACACAGTTCTGTGACAGCACTCAGCACACTTTAACTTTCCCTGGGATGTGTGTGTGAGTCTGACCTTCTGTCAGGCCAAGCTCTGCCTCTTAACTCAAGGGCTAGTACTGTCCTGGGTCTGGGTCACTTGAGGGCACAAAGGGGCCACTCAGACCTCTCCTCTAAGCAGGGGATCTGGGAGGTAGAGGAGAATTGGTAGCATGGTCACGAAAACTGTCTTTGGCTAGATTCCTTTGCCAGTTTAAGAAGAGAGTTCCTTAAACACCTTTTGTTTTAATTTTCTTATTTATTTACTTTATTGGAGGATATTTGCTTTACAATGTTTCGTTTCTACTGCACAAGGAAGTGAATCAGCTATGTGTAGACATATATCCCTCCCCTCCTGGACCCCTCTCCCAGCCCCGTCCCACTGCTCTAGGTCATCACAGAGCATCAGGCTGAGCCCCAAGTGCTACACAGCAGGCTCTCACTAGCCATCTGTTTGGCACATGTCAGGGTATAGATGTCAATCCCAGTCTCCCAGTTCATCCCACCCTCTCCTTCCCCTCCTGTGTTCGCACGTCCATTCCCTATGTCAGTTCTCTATTTCTGCCCTGCAAATGGGTTCATCTTTTATTTTCTTTACATTCCACATACACACTGTTGGGAATGTAAATTGATACAGCCACTATGGAGAACAGTATGGCAATATGGAGATTCCTTAAAAAACTAAAAATAGAGCTACCAGATGACCCAGCCATCCCACTCCTGGGCATATACCCTGAGAAAACTGTAATCTGTAAACCTGTTTTAGATACTGTAGTTAAGTGCTTTCCATGCCTGGCTTTGCCTCAGAAGAACTTGCAGAGACGCTGGGGCCCTTCCGGGAGAGAATGTTGCAGTAGTCCAGGGACAGGGGTCAGCTGTCTGTATTTGAACGAGGCCCCTGTGTGACTCTGCGATGCCAGGCTGGAGAAATTCCATGCTTTTTGGACAAATATATGAAGTGCAGGGAAGTGTTTTGAGCCTCAAGGTCAAAAGGTTCACAGTTTAGTTGGGAGACAAAGAAGATGGTTAGAAAGTGAAAATTCAGTACAAGTAGAAATCCCTGCTAATCCATATTCTGTGGGGAGTCACACAGGTGGGTCAATAGAGGGATGTTATGGGGAGGGAGGTGGGAGAGGGGTTCATGTTTGGGAACGCATGTACACCCGTGGTGGATTCATGTCAACATATGGCAAAACCCATACAGTATTGTAAAGGAAAATAAAGCAAAAATAAAAATTAAAAAAAAAAAAAAAAAGACATCACAGAGAAAAGGAAGCTTGAGCTGTGCCTGGGAGGATGGGTACTGGTTAGTCTTTGTACAGACTCGTTTTGAAGCTTTTTAAGGAAGTCAGTGACGTATATGGACCAAGAAAAAGGGCTATGGAGCTGGATGCTTTGCTTGAAGTTGTGTGACCTCACTTCTGGTTGTATGACCTCAGGCAAACAAACATACATAGAGGCCACAGTTTCCACACCTGTTACACTGCAACAGCAACAGTTCTCACCTTAGAAGTTTGCTGTGAAAAATTAAAAGGGATTCATTTTTGCAACAATGTTGGTGTGTTTAAGCCCTTGATAAAGGTGATCTTTTAAGAATAACTTAGGCACAGATCCAGGTTTCGAGCCTCAATCTTTCTCTCGGGGAAGTCCGGCAAGGCTTACAGGGACTAGAATCCAGCGAGAACACAAGACAGGGGCTCCGTCAGAGGGAGGGGCTGACATGCTTTGTGGACTCCAGTGACTCTTCTGCTGTGAGACTCAGCCATGACCTACCACCAGTTTATTGTGTTTTTATTTTAATTAAAAAAATATTTTGGCCATGCCGCTTGGTGTGTGAAATTCTAGTTCCATGAGTAGGGATTGAACACACACCCCCTGCACTGGAGGCACAAAGTCTTAACCACTAGACCACTTAGGGTGTTCCTCAACCACTGGTCTAAACTGCAGGTTGAAGGAGACCCTTAGCCCCCTCTGTATGGGTTTGTTTACTGAGTGGGCAGCCCATGGCACTTTGCAAGCTGGCAAGAGGCTGATATGAGTGCAACCAAGAGGTGGCATGAGATTTCCTCCAAATCCTATTAAAATAATTTTTTTTAAAAAAGAAATAGAATGTGGATGAAAGTTACTTTCCTTCTGAATCTTCCTTGAGCCACAGTTTATCACCAAATTTGGGGTGAAGCTTTAAGACTGTGGAAGCCGGAATTTTCTCATATTCTGTTTCAGCAATGGAACCACCACCAGCTAGGGGGAGCCTGGAAGGTCCACTCTGGCTCCTCTTGCTCCGTATCTCTCCCCAGCCAGCGGCAGAGCCCTTCTCTGAAAAGGATCTGAGAGCTGTCTTGTTGATCAGCTTCACGGTTATAAAAATTTTTTAATTAATTTATTTTTAATTGAAGGATAATTGCTTTACTATATTGTGTTGGTTTCTGCCAAACATCAACATGAATCAGCCATAGGTATACATATATCCCCTCCCTCTTGAACCTCCCTCCCATCTCCCTCCCCATCCCGCCCCTCTAGGTTGTTACAGAGCCCAGGTTTGAGTTCCCTGTGTCATGCAGCAAATTTTTATTTTTCGGTCATGCCGCACAGCATGTGGGATCTTACTTCCCTGACCAGCGATCAAACCCACACCCCCTCCAGTGGAAGTGTAGAATTTTAACCACTGGATCATCAGGGAAGTTCCAAGGGGCACTCCTGATACATGTTGAACTCAAAACTCATAGTCTCAGTGGTTGGAAATAGGTTAATTAGTGTAGAAAGATGAGAGGAAGGAAAGAAAGCAAAAAAGTTTTTTTTTAAAAAAGGAAGGAAAAGACGAAGGGTGAAAAGAAAAAGTTGAGAAAGTAAAAAGGGAAGGAAAGAACACAGAAAGGAAGAAAGGAGAGAAGAGAGACTTTAGAGGCTTCTCAGCACATCTTACGTAGATGTCGATTAAGGCAAGAACTGTCTGGTTCCACCGACAGCAGGCATGTCACCATGCACTCCAACCTTTCTTTAGTGAACAAAGCATCATTTGTTCCCAGGTCTGCTGGTATCAATCAATAAGGTTGTTTCTCTTACGAAGCCACTCCAGGTGATGCTCAGAGATGTACACTAGTGCTAACTAGTTAGAACAACTTATTTTTGAGCTTTAATGAGGTACCAGACAAGAAAGGCAGTTAATTTCTACCTAATGATCTGATGCTGTTCTTAGAGACATAAGCTGTGGTGTATTCTTTTTATTGAACAAGGCTGTCAGTATTGTCTGACCACGTGTCTAGCAAAAAGCCACTGATTGGATTCTGGGGCTGCAGAAAGACATGGTTACACAGTCATTTTATGGCACTCCATTTCTAAACTGTGGGGTGCGAATAGGAAAGAACTATTTGTTTTTAAAGAGAAATCCAATTGGGTGAAGCCAATTTTATGGAGCTTGGATGTGAGCAATAAGGATGTGAGCATGCTATAGGTTTCTTACATAGCTGTCTAGAGAAAACCCTCAATCACTTTGCTGAGTAGGGCCCATTGTGGAAAACTGCTGATACATACTGTAATTTCTTTAATGCCATCAGCTGTGGTGGTGGGGTAGTCGCTAAGTCGTGTCTGACTCTTGTGACCCTATGGACTGTAGCCCACCAGGCTCCTCTCTCCATGGGATTTCCCAGGCAAGAATACTGCAGTGGGTTGCTGTTTCCTTCTCCAGGGGATCATCCTGACCCAGGGATCAAACCCACGTCTCCTGCATTGCAGACGAACTCTTTACCACTGAGCCAGCAGAGAAGCCCCAGTTATGCTGGGCATTAAAAAGACATGTTTCAATTGTCCATATACAATAAAACATACTAGATAACTCCAGATGAATGAACTTTGAACAACTCTAATTTTTGGAAGAAGGTATGCAGGATGTCATATAGGCTCTCACTCATCATTATATGTGCAAACATTACTAACTGATCATGGCACATTGCCCATTATGGCCAGGTCTGATTTTAACATTTCTCTCAATCCAGCAGTTCAGGCAGAACTCCTGTTTGACTGGAGTTGTCACGTGAGGTGAAGCCTTTTGCCATCCTTGTATAGATCATTAGAAAAGATTATCTTTTTCTTCCCTCCTTACTGGGATTTTTTGTTTGTTTTTGTTTTTAACCTTCTGGAAATTCTTGAGGATAAATAGCCCGGGCTCTGTATTTCCAGCTGAATCACTAAATGGCTCATTGCTTGTTGTGCCACTTTGAAAAGTGGGCTGTTTTAGAAGTTCCACTGGGGAATTTGAAAGAATTGCTGAGGCAAGTCTTTATTTGATGGTTTGAGCTTTTTACTCCATGCCAGACATGGATGGGGGCCAATTCCTGGAACAGATGGAAAATTGCATATTTCAAGAGAGAGAGTAAATGGATTGTACCATGTGAGAATTCAGTCTTTTAGGGGAAGAATGTTTTCTCTGATGACAAGTAAGTATCAAGGGACCTTAAAAGCTCTGGTTGATGTACTTGGTTTCTTCCTTTTCTGTATGTTGAGCAAAGGCTGACAATGAACCACCCAGAACAGAGTGATAGAAAGGAATACTCAGGCTGTAGATTTCATACTTGAGACGTGAAACGGTTTCATTAAAAATGCGTTCCTCGCAGAATGAAAACACACAGCCCTTTTCTTTGGTTGATGTTTGATTATTAGCATCTTTGGGATTACTTGAATTTGTTTTGTGACTGACACAACACAAAAGGCATCAGAACTTTTTGAACCAAGGAAGCAATTTCAAAATTCAATAATGCAGGAAAAG
Organism: Budorcas taxicolor; assembly: GCF_023091745.1. Taxonomy (NCBI): domain Eukaryota; kingdom Metazoa; phylum Chordata; class Mammalia; order Artiodactyla; family Bovidae; genus Budorcas; species Budorcas taxicolor. Next base: position 39,427,177 of record NC_068910.1, read on the forward strand.
GAAAACCAATAGGCCTTGTCTGTTAGTATACAATGGCGCTAGAAATATACAACTGCAATTTCATGGCTGGCCTGTGCTGTAATTTACCCCTGGTGGTTCTTTCACTGAAATTTTAATTTTTGGCACTCTACGTTTGGCCAGAAATGTTCTATAGGTGAAAGCCCTGATACAGTCTCCTTTCATAATCGCCTCTGTGATGTAGCTGAGGGAGCAAAGGCTCTAGAGTGCTGGAATCCTGGCTTGAGTCTTGGCTGTGCAAGCTTGAGCAGGCTATGGAACTTCTCTGACCCTCAGTGTCTTCTTCTATAACTGGAGTAGTCATACTCGGATTAGAGTTGTTAGAAGAAGGAGAGCTGAGTGAGCGCATGCCCAGCACAGATCCTGAGACACTGAAAAGGCACAGTGATTTTATTATTTTTTATGGCTTTGAATGGCAGTGTTCTTTCTGGTTTAGACAGTATTTAGAAAAAAAAATGATCTTGGGATTGTGGAATGGAAAAGCTTCCAAAATCACTCTCCTGTGTTTAGATTTTAAGCTCCTGCCTATAGCACTTTTTCACACTCCCTGTAGTCAATAACAAAAACGGACTAATTCTTCCTCCCTTTGGTATTCACGGCCTTTGCCATGCAACTTCAAAGCTCCTCCTGAAGTCACCATCCTCCTTGGATGGGACAGTGGTAGGGTCTTGAATCCACAAACCCTGACTTAATAGGAGACTCCAACCCACTCTCTTGGGCATCAGGATTTACTGAAGCTCAGGTTCTTTTTTCTTCATGCAGAAATAACTCAGAGTGAGACAAAGTGATAGACCAAGAGTGAGTTAGCATAGGAGGCTTATGAGAGACCCAAGCAGGCAGGCAAGGGAACACAGCCCTGAGAACAAAGAGGGCTACATTTTTATAATCCAAGAAAAAGTGAGGAGGGTAAACCACCTTCTTCCTCACTTTTGGACAGATGTCAAGGCTTCCATCATTAGTGCCTCCTTTTATGTTATATGGTCTAACTGGGACTGTCATGGCGCTATTTGAATCATATGTACATTAGGAAAATGATAGTAACATACACTGAAATATGGTAATTCATCTCAGGTTTCAGTATAATGCCCCCTTTTACCTATTCCTTTCCCCTTTCACCTAGTTCCTTTCCCCTTTCACCTATATTGCTGTCTTGGCTACATGCAAAATTGCTACTCTTCAAGGACCATTGACCTCATGTAACAAGATTCTTATCTGTAGTCTTGTGTTTTAACTATCAAGGCTTATGGTTCAGTGTGCCCGGCACTTGAATGCACCTGGTCTTCCTTCAAGGTGTTGTAAGTTGTTGCTAGGTTACTAGATTCTTTCCCTGAGTGGTCTTTAGCTTACAACAGTCTCTCAAACTCCCTTAAAATCCCCCTTCTCTCTTTAATCCCCTAGTGGGATTTTTAAACTATTTAATTATCCTACTCTACCTCTATCACTCTCATCACAAAGGAGCTCTATTTGCTTATCCTTTGCTTCTGGATTTATCATGTGACTTTCTTTGGCCAGTGATCTGTTAGCAGACATGGTACAAAGAAAGACTTGATAAAGCTATTGAGTGTTTCTGTTGGTTCCGAGTCATTCCACAACGAAATGAAAAGTATTCACCACATACCTACTAGGATTCCTTCGAAGGTCAGCTCCCACAGCACTGAACCACATCTTTCGAACCATCTCTGCAGCTTGTTCTAGGGTTCAAAGCCAAGGGCATCCCCAAGAAGTATTGCCAGGTGAACATACATGGCAGGGGTGATAGTTCATGTATTGTGAAACAAGGTCATGACCCAAGACAGATGTAGTTTCTTTGGTGCAACACTAGATTATTTTCCTGGGAGAATGGTTTTATGAGCCAGTCGTTTTAGGCAAGAGCATCTGACTTCCAGTCAACTCAGTCTATAATCAAGTCCAGCCAAGAATAACAAAGCTGCCTAGCTGACCACCTTGGATTCATGAACAATAGGTAATAATTTTAACATGCCACTGAGCTTTTGTGGTTGTTTGTTATCCAGCATTATTAAAGCAATAGATTAGAGCTACTCTTCTCTAACTGCTCAGATTCCCTTGTGGTTGCAATTATGTTTTATTTGTTAGGCTCTTCAGATGTACTGAGAACTCACCGAGAATAGGGACAGTATCTTATTTACCTTGCACCCTCAGGATCTAGCACAGTACCTGATGGATAATAAATATTTGTGGCCTGAAGTTCTGCCTTTAATAGGACATTCCTCCACTTACTGGTGTGTTTGTTTCTACATTTGTAATTTCATCACTGAATGCCTACTATATGCGTGGCTCTGTTCTGGGGGCTAGGGGTACAATTGCTACTGTGGGTTGCCATTCCCTTCTCGAGGGTATCTTCCCAACCCAGGGATCAAAGCCCGGTCTCCTGCATTGCAGGCAGATTCTTTACCATCTGAGCCACAGGGAAGCCCACAGATGTGAGCAAAATTGACATTAGAAGAATCTCATGAATTAGGAATGAGAACTGTGTCTATGAATATGCCTTCAAATGTGAATAAGTAAATGGATGAACAAAACAACCACTTACCAAATTCCTGCTCTGTGTCAGGCCTGGTGCCCTCAGAGGAGGGTGTTCCAGGTGAAAGAAATGATGGGCAAAGCGACAGGAAGACAGATGTATCAGAGAGTGAGTGGAAAAGAAGGTTTTGGGCTAGGAAGCAGTGAGGGCAGGTTTTGAAATACTGTTCTGGATGACTTTGCTTGATAGACCAAGGGGTATGGATTAGGGATGAAAACTGGAATATTTATCTGGGCTAGGCAGGTAATGTAAATAAGTGAAGACCAGATGTGAGGGAAAATAGAGGGGTGAAGACCATAGCAGCTAGAAAGCACATCTATCTACTGACCTTGCCCAGGTCTAGCTCAGTGCTTCCACTTTTTTTTTTCAAAAATTATTATTGGAGTAGAGTTGATTTACAATGTTGTAATTTCTGCTGTATAGCAAAGTGAGTCACTTATACATATTCACATACCCATTCTTTTTTAGGTTCTTTTCTCACGTAGGCTATTAGAGTATTGAGGAGAGTTCCCTGTGCTATACAGCAGCTTCTTATTAGTTATCTATTTTATACATAGTAGTGTATATATATTAATCCCAATATCCCGATTTATCCCTCCCACTCTTTCCCCCTGGTAACCGTAAGTTTGTTTTCTACATTTGTGACTCTACTTCTATTTTGTAGATAAGTTTATACCTCTTTTTTTGAGTCCACAAATAAACAATGTCATATGGTATTTATCTCTTACTGACTTACTTTACTCAGTATGACAATCTCTAGGCCCCTTCATCTTGCTGCAGATGGCATTATTTCATTCTTATTTTTTTATAGCTGAGTATATATTTATTTATCCCATTGTATATATGTGTCACATCTTCTTTATCCATTCCTCTGTTAAGGGACATTTACATTGCTTCCTTGTCCTGGCTGTTGTAAATAATGCTGCTATAGCTCAGTGTTTCTTAACACTTTCCTGTGCTTGGGGGTATAGTTGTCTCTGGGGCTGTAGTTTTGGGATGGGGGTAGAGGGCTGAGATTTGCTGTTTCTAACAAGCTCCCATGTTTCTGTTCTTCTCATTCACCCTCTGAGAAGGAAGACTCTATCACGTTGATTGTTGCCACATGACAATGAGGATTGAAGTCTGCCAGTGCATCAGACCTTTCCAAGAAAACCCATGCCATCTCTCTTTTATGTGAAATATTTGGATGTTTCATAATAGTACCGAATGTTCGTGAAGATACTTATGAAATGGGCAACCTCTCTGACTACTTCCTGGAATTTTATACTTACACTATTCTGAGCCCAAACATGAGGACATGTCGCCGTGGATGCTACCATCCTTTGGATTTTGCATTTCTTGGGTTTGCCCTTGTGGCTATATGCTCTGCATTTCTCTAAACAGATTTTAATCTTCTCAGGGACATGGATGAAATCTTCTTCTTACTTTTCCATCTGCTAAAATATGTGGCAGGATGTTTCATACCCAGTGGGAGGTCAATAGATACCAGTAAATGAACTAATGGAGATAAATAGTGTATTTCAGAAAGCTGGAATGGATTTTCATATATTATCAGTAGGAGTTTTCTTTTGGAGCGGGCAACCAGAAAGAGTTGCTTAATTTTATTAATCACCCTCATTTTTTAGAAAACATATTAATAGCTTCAGGAAGTCTTGGTCTGCATGAAAAAAGTTTAATATACCAGGGTGGTTATGATGCATCGTAATTGGGCTGTGGGGGAGGGAAGACAGTGCTGTTGTGTTGAAAGCAGTTGAATAGTTGCAAAAAAAAGTTAAAATTCAGTCAAAGATCCAATATTCTTAATGATTTATGAGCCAGTCCTGAAGGACGGAAGTGTAGTTTTTTTCATTTATGAGAATGGGATTGAAACTTCACATGGAGGTGAACACATCTTGCTTCCAGATTCTAGTTATCTTTGAAGAGTCAATCTTGGGCAACCTTGTCAGACCCTGAAGTATTACTTCTGAAAACCATCAACCTTTCACTGAAGGCACGACACCACTTTATACATGCATGGGCTTCTAGAGGTTACTAACTGCATTATTGGCTAAACTGACACTCACAGCTGTTCCGGTAGGACAGTATGGATGATAGTGTCAAGAAAATTATCCAAAACTTGAAAATCCACCACAAGGAAGATGGGTTTCTTTCACAAACATTGTCTAGCAAATCCTTTAGGGATTATCTAGGTCTACAAGGGTGTGGACTGTTCATGGACTAGGCCAGTGGTCAGAAGACTGTGTAAAGCACCAGATAATACGTATTTCAGGCTTTGCAGAACATACATCTGATCTGTTGAGTAGTCTCCTTCTCCCTCCCTCCCACCTTTCCTCTCCCTGTCTCTCTTTTTCCCCTTCCCTCCCTCCCTCCTCATTTCTTCCTCTTGCTCTTTCTCTCTTCCCCTTTCTCCTTCTCTTAAAAAGTCTAAAAGCCAGGACCAAATTCGTAGGCAAATTCATAGGTAAGATTGTGTATTTATTAAAGACCTGTCCACGTTGGGTACTGCTGATGTCAGCTTTGAGGGTTTTGAAGTCCAACTGTGGACATATCTGAGGTTTGAGTTGACAGGCATTGATGGAGATGGAAACTATGGTGGGTTTATTGGTCTAAGCCAGCTTCTGAGACATCTTTCTGGGACAAGATGTCACTTACCTGGGAGTTCTGGGTTCTCCTCTCTGGTTTCCTCTACACAGTCAGGCCTATTTGTCACACACACTTAATTTTCCAGCTCCTCTTTTCCACTCCTGAGGTTGAAGGAGACATGGCCTCACAGTGTGTGAGTTCTGTCTTCTTGAGATACATTGAGGAGTCCCAGATGATCTCTAGTACAGAAGTTAATTGCCTGAGGAGAGAATGCTGATTATCCAAGAAAGAGGTAACATTGGTCATTTTCCCTTCCCTCCTTCCTTATATTGAAGCTCATTTTTAGAGTCTGTCCTCCACAAGTAACTTGTTTTCACAGATCTGTGGTTGGGTGGGGTTGGATGCTTTGCTTCACATAGAAGGCTGCAGGATTTGATCTGTTCCTGTGTGTCATCCTCTTTGGGGAATGTGGGCCAGCTGGGGAATTTTCTTTCCATACTGATGGGAAGAGAACATGGTAGCATAAGAGATCAAGCTGAACTACACATGTGCATTTCAAGTCTCTATTTCCACCATATTTACAGATGTCTTGTCGCCTAAAGCAAGACACAGGGCTGAGCCCAAAGTCAAAGGGTAAGAAAAATACACCCCAGCTATAGGGATAGAAACACACAGTGTGAGTCTATGTGGAAGGTGAAGAATTGGATCCAGTCATTCAATTTACAACAGTGTGAAAACACAAAGAGTTAGTTATTATTTTTGTGGAAGTGGTCTTGTGTCTCATCTACACATTGAAAGTGACCTTGTTGCGGCTGCATGAATTACTTGATACAGAATTATCTACTTGAACAGATAAGTGTGTTCATGTTTATGTGCTGCTTATACTACTGGCATAAAGTGAAATGAAAATGTTAATCATTCAGCTGTGTTTGGCTCTTTGCGATCCCATGGACTGTAGTCTGCCAGGCTCCTCTGTCCACAGGATTTCCCAAGCAAGAATACTGGAGTGGATTGCCATTTCCTTCTCCAGGGGATCTTCCCGACCCAGGGATCAACCCCAGGTCTCCTGCACTGCAGGCAGATTCTTTACTGTGTGAGCCACCAGGGAAGGGAACCCTACTCAGTGCTCTGTGGTGACCTAAATGGGAAGGAAATATGAAAAGAGGGGATATATGTATATGTATAGCTGATTCACTTTGCTGTATAGGAGAAGCTTACAACACTGTAAAGCAACTATATGCCAATAAAAGATGTTTAATTAAAAATTTAAAAAAAATGTACAAACCACTCTTAGTTTGCAAATTCTACAAAAGCACATGGTAGGCTAGATTTGTGAACCTCTTTATGTCAGTAAACAGCGATTTCTCATTAGTTATCTGTTTTATATATAGTATCAATAGTATATATATATATATCAAACCCAATCTCCCAGTTCCGCCCACCCTCCTTTCCTTCACTGATGTCCATGTATTTGTTTTCTACATCTCTCTATTTCTGTTTTGCAAATAAGATCATCTATACAATCTTTCTAGATTCTATATATATGCATTAATAGAAGATATATACACTTTTAAATGGTTGAAAAACAGAATATTTTATAACACATGAAAATTATATAAAATTCAGATTTCTGTGTGCATAAATTAAGTTTTCTTTGAACATAAGTAAGCTCCTTCATTTACATGTTATCTTTGGCTACTTTCATGCTACAGTGCCTCTGTACTTGCAACAGAGATTATATGACCTAAAAAGTCTCAGATATTTACTATCTGGTCCTTTACAGGAAAAGTTGGCTGACTCCTGTATAAATCTACAAAACTATCACATACATATGCAAAAATACATATGCATAGGTATGTATATATAAGTGAAACATGAGCGGGGTAGTGCTTAGTTAGAATTCAGAGATGTAAGAGAAACTAGCGATGATCTTTCAAGTATGATTATTTTAGAGATATAGAAACAGGTGCAGAGAGCTATAGTACCTTGCTGAAATGCATTATACTAGTGGCAAAACAGAAAAAAAAACAACACATGCATTTATCAATTAAAAAAAGGTTTCCTCTGTAATATAGTATTACCCAGCATTTTTTCCCAATGCCATTTACAAAAATGAATTAAAATAGGATGGGCTGAAGGATGACATTGTCTCTTTCCCATTTGCTACTCAATTTATTTTTATTAATATTGTGATCTTTTTTGATTAATGTGACTAATGTTCTCACATGGCTGGGAAATGTATCAATTATGGGGTTAATTAATGTTGATGTTTAAACTCAGAATGGGATACTATTAATCGAATGCATCTGTTTGATGGGGGTTTAATTAATAATGTTCTGAGAACTTCTTCTGATAAATTCCATTCCATGCTAATGAACTCCATGCATCACCTTATTAAGCCCTAACTGTGGCTACCATTCCCCGCTGCTCTACTAATCCATGTTTAATTTGTTCACATAGTTACCAGAGTCAATAGTAAGGCCTTTATTTTTACACCGTGTAATCAGGTTTAGGAATATCCACTTTTTCTAATTTGGTGCAGTGCCTGAATAATGCATGTCATAGAAGACGATGCTGAGCTAGAGAGCTGTTTAGCATGAAAAGGAAAAAAATCAAAATGGCATTAATGAAGTGGGGGAATAATGTAAAGCTAAAAATGGTGTTTAAGAAAAGAGTCATTAAGCCTTAAGTTTAAAAATGTTTGCTATAAAGGAACACTGTGATAGAAATTATTATAATTTTTAAATGGCATTGGTTTCTTCTTTGCATCCTTTAAAAAAGAAATATATGGTTATTTATCATAACTTGATTTACATACAGTAAAATGTACAGATCTTAAGTATACAGTTTGAGGAGTTTTGAAAATTAGTTTGCTCAGATAACCATGGCTCCAATCAAGAAAGAAAATATTTTCGACACTGCAGAATATTGGTTCTTGCTTCCTTCCAAGCAATCTCCCTACCCAGATGCAACCACCTGCTGATTTTTATCATCAGAGATTAGTTTTTCCTGTTCTTGAATTTTATATAAATGGCATCTGCAGAACACACTTGATTTATTCTGACTTCATAGATTCAGTCTTATTGAAATCAATTGATTAAGTGTAACTCCATTTATGACTTCTACATTATGTTCCATTAGTCTATTTCTATATTTTTAAAATTATTGTGTAAGTTTCAGGTATATAACATTATGGTTCAACACCTGTATGCACTGAGAGTGATTACCACAAATCTAGTGACTATCCGTCACCATACATTTATTTATCTTGAAGTGTAGTATAATTTTGTAGATCAAGTTTTCCTTGAAATTGATCCTCCAACACTCTTTCAAGGTTGCTTTGGATATTCTAGTTCCTTTTGAATCTGTTTGCGACTTGGCTTGTAAATTTATACAAAGGCTGTTGGAGTTTTTGTAAGATGTCAATGAGTCTTCAGTAGATTTGAAGAGATTTGGAATCCTATAAATATTGAGTTTTCCAACCCATGAATATAATATGTTTCTCCATTAATTTGGGTCTTCTTTAATTTCTCCCAGCAGACTTTTTTGATTTTCATTATAGAGGTCTTGAACATATTTTTTAAAATTTATTTTATGTGTGTCACACTGCTTGTGTCATTTTTGGCAATATGTTTAGTCTCCAATGTAATCTTTGGGTTATTCTACTCATGATTCAGATTCCTTGGAGGATTTCTGATTCATCGGTTTGGTAATATGCCCACTCATTCTTTACAAATGGGCCAAGGATCTTGACTGACAATCTTTATAAGACTATGTAGAAGGGGCTGAAGGGTACAAGATTCATGGGGTACAACAGGGTCTCTGTTACCTGAGAATAGGGAGTGTGTTCTTGGGAGGCAAACACAACAAGTATCTATGACCAGTTGCTTTGCTAATAATTTTTGCATTATCTCACTTAATCCTTCCTGTATCCATATGGAGTATAAAATATTTCCATTTTACTATTATAGGCACACTTTTTAACATTTAAAAACTTTGCCTAAGATTTTTTAAAGCTGTTCTGCTAAGAATTATTTGCATGTAAGTAATTATTGGGTCCAATATAAGCTGTTCTGTTCATTAAAGCTGGTCTCAGAGTACTGGTACTTGACAATACTACATACTTTATTTTTCATTTATACAAGTAAAGTAATGTTATCAAGTTTTGTTTGGATGTTTTTTGTTGTTGTTGTTTATAAACTCTGACAAGCTATCTGAATGACATATCTAGATTAGGAATTCAGGAGCTGCCCTGGAGTTTTGGTTCTTCAATGCTCACCCATGCAACCTTGAATCTGTTGGCTTCACCTTTCTGGGTCTTAGCTTTCTCATTTAAAATGAAAAAGTTAGACTAGATCAGGTGTGGTAGGTAGACCTCTAAAGATATTTCCCCAAGAATCCTATCCCCTGGCTATTAAGTCAAATATGAATCCACATACTGCTGTGAATGGACTTTGTAGATCAAAGTTACTAATCAGTTGAGTTTAAAATATAAAGGTTTTCTTGGATTATCTATGGACCCAGTGTAATCATGTGTGCATGCTAGGTCACTTCAGTCACTTCCACAGGATCCCTTAAAATAAAAAGAGGAAGGCAGAAGAGAGATGAGGCAGAAAGGGAGGTCAGAGACATGTTAGGTTTGAGAAGAACTGGACCAGCCACTGTTAGTTTTCAGGCGCAGGTCAGGCCATGTGAGTACCTCTAGGAGCTGAGAAATGCCTGTAACTTACAGCTAGCAAGGAAATAAGGATCTCAGTGCTAAAACCATAGGGAACTGAATTCTGCCAACAATTTGAGCTGGATGCAGATCCATCTCCAGAGCCTCCAAAGAGTCACTCAGCCCTGCTACACGTTGATTTTGTCCTTGTTAAACCTGGAGCAGCAGCAGCAAACCTGGAGCAGAGAACCAGGATAAGCATGCTGTATCCAGATTTCTAACTGTGAGATAAATAATGGATATTGTTTTAAGCCACTGAAATTATGGTAATCTGTTACAGCAGAAACCCAAAAAATAATATCTCAGGGTTATCATATCAGTTCATAGTCTACAGTGTCCAAGAAGAAATACGATGGGTACCTGAGTCTTACTTGGGCTAGGTATAAAATGATGGGTGGTAATTGCTACTTTCAAATGATGAGGGCTGTGGTGTATTTAAGGGTTTTGTCTAAAAGAAACGATTGCTACTCAGCTCCAGTGCATTCTAAGATGGTGAGCTCTGGGTTGCAAGATGTGATTATTCACTACCAGCTAGAAATTCAGATTTTTAAAGTGGAATTCCCCAATTTTAGACAATTGACAGCTAATGCAGTTTATAAATACAAACAGAACAGATCTGGGAAACATACATTAAACTGACAGATATTAGTTTGTGATTAAAAAAAAAATAAGATAACCTAAACTTACTAAACCTTGCCATTAGGGAGAAGCATGGCATAAGGTTTATAATTAAAAAGCCAGTTTGTAATTACTACTGGATGACTATATAAGTGTTAAATTTCATCTCTAAAATAGGGCTAGTCATTCCAATTTCACAACAATGTGAGGATTAATTGAATATACATATTTATTGTTTTTAAGATTCTTTTCCCATCTAGGTTATTAGAAAATATTACATATAGTTTCCTGAACTATACAGTCAGTTCTTGTTTATTTTACATATTATAACTATTTTTAATTTTAGCAGTACAGTACAGTGCTGAGTGCACGTCTGAATTCACTGTCACATTTACAAAATGCAGTAGACCTTGATCAAATACTATTACATTCAACTGTACAGAGAGACACAGGATAGGAAGTAGAGGCCCCGCATCTTTATCTCATCAGGAGGCCCAGCAACTACCCAAGAACACAGCATCTTGTGCTCCTCACCTGCAAGACCATGTAAGCTTATGCATAACAAGAACTTTTTAAAAAAATTAATTAATTTATTTTTTGGAGGCTAATTACTTTACAATATTGTATTGGTTTTGCCATACATTGACATGAATCCATGGAGAGGTCTGACACAATGTGGTCCACTGGAGAAGGGAATGGCAAACCACTTCAGTATTCTTGCCTTGAGAACCCCATGAACAGTATGAAAAGGTAAAATGATAGGATACTGAAAGAGGAACTCCCCAGGTCAGTAGGTGCCCAATATGCTACTGGAGATCAGTAGTGGAGAGATAACTCCAGAAAGAATGAAGGGATGGAGCCAAAGCAAAAACAATACCCAGCTGTGGATGTGACTAGTGATAGAAGCAAGATCTGATGCTGTAAAGAGCAATATTGCATAGGAACCTGGAATGTCAGGTCCATGAACCAAGGTAAATTGGAAGTGGTCAAACAAGAGATGTCAAGGGTGAACGTTGACATTCTAGGAATCAGCGAACTAAAATGGACTAGAATGGGTGAATTTAACTCAGATGACCATTATATCTACTACTGTGGGCAGGAATCCCTCAGAATAAATGGAGTAGCCATCATGGTCAACAAAAGAGTCCAAAGTGCAGTACTTGGATGCAATCTCAAAAACGACAGAATGATCTCTGTTCGTTTCCAAGGCAAACCATTCAATATCACAGTAATCCAAGTCTATGCCCTAACCAGTAACACTGAAGAAGCTGAATTTGAACGGTTCTATGAAGACCTACAAGACCTTTTAGAACTAACACTGAAAAAAGATGTCCTTTTCATTATAGGGGACTGGAATGCAAAAGTAGGAAGTCAAGAAACACCTGGAGTAACAGGCAAATTTGGCCTTGGAACGTGGAATGAAGCAGGGCAAAGACTAATAGAGTTTTGCCAAAAAAATGCATTAGTCATAGCAAACACCCTCTTCCAACAACGCAAGAGAAGACTCTACACATGCACATCACCAGATGGTCAACATCAATATCAGATTATATTCTGATTATATTCTTTGCAGCCAAAGATGGAGAAGCTCTATACAGTCAACAAAAACAAGACCAGGAGCTGACTGTGGCTCAGATCATGAACTCCTTATTGCCAAATTCAGACTTAAATTGAAGAAAGAAGGGAAAACCACTAGACCATCTAGGTATGACCTAAATTAAATCCCTTATGATTATACAGTGGAAGTGAGAAATAGATTTAAGGGCCTAGATCTGATAGATAGAGTGCCTGATGGACTATGGATGGAGGTTCGTGACATTGTACAGGAGACAGGGATCAAGACCATCCCCATGGAAAAGAAATGCAAAACAGCAAAATGGCTGTGTGAGGAGGTGTTACAAATAGCTGTGAAATGAAGAGAAGTGAAAAGCAAAGGAGAAAAGGAAAGATATAAGCATGTGAATACAGAGTTCCAAAGAATAGCAAGAAGAGATAAGAAAGCCTTCCTCAGCAATCAATGCAAAGAAATAGAGGAAAAGAACAGAATGGAAAAGGCTAGAGATCTCTTCAAGAAAATTAGAGACACCAAGGGAATATTTCATGCAAAGATGGGCTCGATAAAGGACAGAAATTGTCTGGACCTAACAGAAGCAGAAGATATTAGGAAGAGGTAGCAAGAATACACAGAAGAATTGTACAAAAAAGATCTTCACGACCCAGATAATCATGATGGTGCGATCACTCATCTAGAGCCAGACATCCTGGAATGTGCAGTCAAGTGGGCCTTAGAAAGCATCACTACGAACAATGCTAGTGGAGGTGATGGAATTCCAGTTGAGCTATTTCAAATCCTGAAAGATGATGCTGTGAAAGTGCTGCACTCAATATGCCAGCAAATTTGGAAAATTCAGCAGTGGCCACAGGCCTGGAGAAAGGTCAGTTGTCATTCCAATTCCAAAGAAAGGCAATGCCAAAGAATGCTCAAAGTGAAAGTGAAGTCGCTTAGTCGTGTCCGAATCTTTACGACCCCATGGAGTGTAGCCTACCAGGCTCCTCTGTCCATGGGATTTTTCAGGCAAGAATACTGGAGTGGGTTGCCATTTCCTTCTCCAGGGGATCTTCCCAACCCAGGGATCGAACCCAGGTCTCCCACATTGCAGGCAGACACTTTAACCTCTGAGCCACCAGGGAAGCCCCTTGAATGCTCAAACTACAGCACAATTGTACTCATCTCATGCTAGTATAGTAATGCTCATAATTCTCCAAGCCAGGCTTCAGCAATATGGGAACCGTGAACTCCCAGATGTTCAAGCTGGTTTTAGAAAAGGCAGAGGAACCAGAGATCAAATTGCCAACATCCGCTGGATCATGGAAAAAGCAAGAGAGTTCCAGAAAAACATCTATTTCTGCTTTATTGACTATGCCAAAGCCTTTGACTTGTGGATCACAATAAACTGTGGAAAATTCTGAAAAAGATGGGAATACCAGACCACCTGACCTGCCTCTTGAAAAACCTATATGCAGGTCAGGAAGCAACAGTTAGAACTGGATATGGAACAACAGACTGGTTCCAAATAGGAAAAGGAGTACGTCAAGGCTGTATATTGTCACCCTGCTTATTTAACTTCTTTGCAGAGTACATCATGAGAAACACTGGGCTGGAAGAAGCACAGGCTGGAATCAAGGTTGCTGGGAGAAATATCAATAACCTCAGATATGCAGATGACACCACCCTTATGGCAGAAAGTGAAGAGGAACTAAAGAGCCTCTTGATGAAAGTGAAAGAGGAGAGTGAAAAAGTTGGCTTAAAGCTCAACATTCAGAAAACTAAGATCATGGCATCTGGTCCCATCACTTCATGGCGAATAGAGGGGGAAACAGTGGAAACAGTGTCAGACTTTATTTTTTTGGGCTCCAGAGTCACTGCAGATGGTGACTGTAGCCATGAAATTAAAAGACGCTTACTCCTTGGAAGAAAAGTTATGACCAACCTAGATAGCATATTAAAAAGCAGGGACATTACTTTGTTAGCAAATATCCATCTAGTCAAGGCTATGGTTTTTCCAGTGGTCATATATGGATGTGAGAGTTGGACTGTGAAGAAAGCTGAGCGCTGAAGAATTGATGCTTTTGAACTGTGGTGTTGGAGAAGACTCTTGAGAGTCCCTTGGACTGCAAGGAGCTCCAACCAGTCCATTCTGAAGGAGATCAGCCCTGGGATTTCTTTGGAGGGAATGATGCTGAAGCTGAAACTCCAGTACTTTGGCCAATTCATGCAAAGAGTTGACTCACTGGAAAAGACTCTGATGCTGGGAGGGATTGGGGGCAGGAGGAAAAGGGGACAACAGAGGATGAGATGGCTGGATGGCATCACTGAGTTGATGGATGTGGGTCTGAGTGAACTCTGGGAGTTGGTGATGGACAGGGAGGCCTGGTGTGCTGTGATTCATGGGGTCGCAAAGAGTCAGACACGACTGAGTGACTGAACTGACATGAATCCATTATGGGTGTACATGTGTTCCCCATCCTGAACCCCCCTCCACCTCCCTCCTCATCCCATCCCTCTGGGTCATCCCAGTGCACCAGCCCCGAGCATCCTGTATCATGCATCGAACCTGGACTGGAAATCTGTCTCACATATGATAATATACATGTTTCAATGCCATTATCCCAAACCATCCCACCCTCGCCCTCTCCCACAGAGTCCAAAAGACTGGTCTATACATCTGTGTCTCTTTTGCTGTCTCACATACAGGGTTACTGTTACCATCTTTCTAAATTCCATATATATGTGTTAGTATACTGTATTGGTGTTTTTCTTTCTGGCTTACTTCACTCTGTATAATAGGCTCCAGTTTCATCCACCTCATTAGAACTGATTCAAATGTATTCATTTTAACGGCTGAGTAATATTCCATTGTGTATATGTACCACAGCTTTCTTATCCATTCGTCTGCTGATGGACATCTAGGTTGTTTCCATGTCCTGGCTATTATAAACAGTGCTGCCATGAACATTGGGGTACACGTGTCTCTTTCGTTTCTGGTTTCCTCGGTGTGTATGCCCAGCAGTGGGATTGCTGGGTCATAAGGCAGCTCTATTTCCAGTTTTTTAAGGAATCTCCATACTGTTCTCCATGGTGCCTGTGCTAGTTTGCAATCCCACCAACAGTGTAAGAGGGTTCCCTTTTCTCCACAGCCTCTCCAGCATTTATTGCTTGTAGACTTTTGGATCACAGCCATTCTGACTGGTGTGAAATGGTACCTCATTGTGGTTTTAATTTGCATTTCTCTAATAATGAGTGATGTTGAGCATCTTTTCATGTGTTTGTTAGCCATCTGTATGTTTTCTTTGGAGAAATGTCTATTTACTTCTTTGGTCCATTTTTTGATTGGGTTGTTTATTTTTCTGGAATTGAGCTGCAGGAGTTGCTGGTATATTTTTGAGATTAATTATTTGTCGGTTGCGTCATTTGCTATTATTTTCTCCCATTCTGAAGGCTGTCTTTTCACCCTGCTTATAGTTTCCTTTGTTGTACAGAAGCTTTTTAATTTTATTTAGGTCCCATTTGCTTATTTTTGCTTTTATTTCCAATATTCTGGGAGGTGGGTCATAGAGGATCCTGCTGTGATGTATGTTGGAGAGTGTTTTGCCTATGTTCTACTCTAGGAGTTTTATAGTTTCTGGTCTTACATTTAGATCTTTAATCCATGTTGAGTTTATTTTTGTGTATAGTGTTAGAAAGTGTTCTAGATTCATTCTTTTATAAGTGGTTGACCAGTTTTCCCAGCACCACTTGTTAAAGAGATTGTCTTTTCTCCATTGTATATTCTTGCCTCCTTTGTCAAAGATAAGGTGTCCATAGGTGCATGGATTTATCTCTGGGCTTTCTATTTTGTTCCATTGATCTATATTTCTGTCTTTGTGCCAGTACCATACTGTCTTGATGACGGTGGCTTTGTAGTAGAGCCTGAAGTCAGGCAGGTTGATTCCTCCAGTTCCATTCTTTTTTCTCAAGATTGCTTTGGCTATTTGAGGTTTTTTGTATTTCCATGCAAATTGTGAAATTATTTGATCTAGTTCTGTGAAAAATACTGTTGGTAGCTTGATAGGGATTGCATTGAATCTATAGATTGCTTTGGGGTAGTATACTCATTTTCACTATATTGATTCTTACGATCCATGAACATGGTATATTTCTCCATCTATTTGTGTCCTCTTTCTTTCACCAATGTTTTATAGTTTTCTATATGTAGGTCTTTAGTTTCTTTAGGTAGATATATTCCTAAGTATTTTATTCTTTTCATTGCAATGGTGAATGGAATTGTTTCCTTAATTTCTCTATTTTCTCATTATTAGTGTATAGGAATGCAAGGGATTTCTGTGTGTTAATTTTATATCCTGCAACTTTACTATATTCATTGATTAGCTCTAGTAATTTTCTGGTGTAGTCTTTAGGGTTTTCTATGTAGAGGATCATGTCATCTGCAAACAGTGAGAGTTTTACTTCTTCTTTTCCAATTTGGATTCATTTTATTTCTTTTTCTGCTCTGATTGCTGTGGCCAGAACTTCCAAAACTGTGTTGAATAGTAGTGGTGAAAGTGGGCACCCTTGTCTTGTTCCTGACTTTAGGGGAAATGCTTTCAATTTTTCTCCATTGAGGATAAGGTTTGCTGCGGGTTTGTCATATATAGCTTTTATTATGTTGAGGTACATTTCTTCTATTCCTGCTTTCTGGAGGGTTTTTATCATAAATGGATGTTGAATTTTGTCAAAGGCTTTCTCAGCATCTATTGAGATAATCATACGGTTTTTATTTTTCAATTTGTTAATAAGGTGTATTACATTGATTGATTTGTGGTTATTGAAGAATCCTTGCATCCCTGGGATAAAGCCCACTTGGTCATGATGTATGATCTTTTTAATATGTTGTTGGATTCTGTTTGCTAGAATTTTGTTAAGGATTTTTGCATCTATATTCATCAGTGATATTGGCCTGTAGTTTTCTTTTTTTTTTGTGGCATCTTTGTCTGGTTGTGGTATTAGGGTGATGGTGGCCTCATAGAATTAGTTTGGAAGTTTACCTTCCTCTGAAATTTTCTAGAAGAGTTTGAGTAGGATAGGTGTTAGCTCTTCTCTAAATTTTTGGTAGAATTCAGGTGTGAAGCCATCTGGTCCTGGGCTTTTGTTTGCTGAAAATTTCTGATTACAGTTTCAATTTCCGTGCTTGTGATGGGTCTGTTAAGATTTTCCATTTCTTCCTGGATCAGTTTTGGAAAGTTGTACTTTTCTAAGAATTCGTCCATTTTCCCCAAGTTGTCCATTTTATTGGCATATAGTTGCTGATAATAGTTTCTTATGATCCTTTGTATTTCTGAGTTGTCTGTTGTGATTTTTCCATTTTCATTTCTAATTTTGTTGATTTGATTTTTCTCCCTTTGTTTCTTGATGAGTCTGGCTAATTGTTTGTCAATTTTAATTAACTTCTCAAAGAGCCAGCTTTTGGCTTTGTTGATTTTTGCTATGGTCTCTTTTGTTTCTTTTGCATTTATTTCTGCCCTAATTTTTAAGATTTCTTTCCTTCTACTAACCCTGGGCTTCTTCATTTCTTCCTTTTCTAGTTGCTTTAGGTGTAGAGTTAGGTTATTTATTTGACTTTTTTTCTTGTTTCTTGAGGTAAGCCTGTATTGCTATGAACCTTCTCCTTAGCACTGCTTTTACAGTGTCCCATAGGTTTTGGGTTGCTGTGTTTTCATTTTCATTCGTTTCTATGCATATTTTGATTTCTTTTTTGATTTCTTCTGTGATTTGTTGGTTATTCAGCAGCATGTTTTTCAGCCTCCATATGTTGGAATTTTTAATAGTTTTTCTCCTGTAATTGACATCTAATCTTACTGCATTGTGGTCAGAAAAGATGCTTGGAATGATTTCAATTTTTTTGAACTTATCACGGCTAGATTTATGGCCCAGGATGTGATCTGTCCTGGAGAAGGTTCCATGTGCACTAGAGAAAAAGGTGAAATTCATTGTTTTGGGGTGAAATGTCCTATAGATATCAATTAGGTGTAACTGGTCCATTGTATCATTTAAAGTTTGTGTTTCCTTGTTAATTCTGTTGATCTATCCAGGGAGAGGGGTATTAAAGTCTCCCGCTATTGTTGTGTTATTATTAATTTCCCCTTTCATACTTGTTAGCATTTGTCTTACATACTGTGGTGCTCCTAAGTTGGGTGTGTATATATTTATAACTGTTATATCTTCTTCTTGGATTGATCCTTTGATCATTATGTAGTGTCCTTGTTTGTCTTTTTTCACAGCCTTTGATTTAAAGTCTATTTTATCGGATATGAGTATTGCTACTCCTGCTTTCTTTTGGTCTCTATTTGTGTGGACTATCTTTTTCCAGGCCTTCACTTTCAGTCTGTATGTGTCCCTTGTTTGGAGGTGGGTCTCTTGTAGACAACATATATAGGGGTCTTGTTTTTGTATCCATTCAGCCAGTCTTTGTCTTTTGGTTGGGGCATTCAACCCATTTACATTTAAGGTAATTATTGATAAGTATGATCCTGTTGCCGTTTACTTCATTGTTTTGGGTTCGAGTTTATACACGCTTTCTGTGTTTCCTGTCTAGAGAAGATGCTTTAGCATTTGTTGGAGAGCTAGTTTGGTGGTGCTGAATTCTCTCAGCTTTTGCTTGTCTGTAAAGCTTTTGATTTCTCCTTCATATTTGAATGAGATCCTTGCTGGGTACAGTAACCTGGGCTGTAGGTTATTTTCTTTCATCACTTTAAGTATGTCTTGCCATTCCCTCCTGGCCTGAAGAGTTTCTATTGAAAGATCAGCTGTTATCCTTATGGGAATCCCCTTGTGCGTTATTTGTTGTTTTTCCCTTGCTGCTTTTAATATTTGTTCTTTGTGTTTGATCTTTGTTAATTTGATTAATATGTGTCTTGGGGTATTTCGTCTTGGGTTTATCCTGTTTGGGATTCTCTGGGTTTCTTGGACTTGGGTGATTATTTCCTTCCCCAATTTTAGGGAAATTTTCAACTATTATCTCCTCAAGTATTTTCTCGTGGCCTTTCTTTTTGTCTTCTGGGACTCCTATGATTCGAATGTTGGGGTTTTTAACATTGTCCCAGAGATCTCTGAGGTTGTCCTCATTTCTTTTAATTAGTTTTTCTTTTTCCCTCTCTGATTCATTTATTTCTACCATTCTATCTTCTACCTCACTAATCCTGTCTTCTGCCCCATTATTCTACTGTTGGTTCCCTCCAGAGTCTTTTTGACCTCATTTATTGCATTATTCATTATATATTGAATCTTTTTTATTTCCTAGGTCCTTATTAAACGTTTCTTGCATCTTCTCGATCTTTGTCTCCAAGCTGTTTATCTGTAACTCCATTTTGTTTTCAAGATTTTGGATCATTTTCACCATCATTATTTGGAATTCTTTATCAGGTAGATTCCCTATCTCTTCCTCTTTTGTTTGGTTTGATGGGCATTTCTCCTGTTCCTTTACCTGCTGGGTATTCCTCTGTGTCTTCATCTTGTTTATATTGCTGTGTTTGGGGTGGCCTTTCTGTATTCTGGCAGTTTGTGGAGTTCTCTTTATTGTGGAGTTTCCTCACTGTGGGTGGGGTTGTATGGGTGGCTTGTCAAGGTTTCCTGGTTAGGGAAGCTTGTGTCAGTGTTCTGGTGGGTGGAGCTGGATTTCTTCTCTCTGGAGTGTACTGAAGTGTCCAGTAATGAGTTATGAGCTGTCAGTGGGTTTGGTGTGACTTTGTGCAGCCTGTATATTGAAGCTCAGGGCTATGTTCCTGTGTTGCTGGAGAATTTGTGTGGTATATCTTTCTCTTGAACTTACTGGCCCTTGGGTGGTGCTCGGTTTCAGTATAGGTATGGAGGCGTTTGATGAGCTCCTGTCGATTAATGTTCCCTGGAGTCAGGAGTTCTCTGGTGTTCTCAGGATTTGGACTTAAGCCTCCTGCCTCTGGTTTTCAGTCATATTCTTACAGTAGCCTCAAGATTTCTCCATCTATACAGCACAGATGATAAAACATCTAGGTTAATGATGTAAAATTTCTCCACAGTGAGGGACACATGGAGAGGTACACAGAGTTACATGGAGAAGAGAAGAGGGAGGAGGGAGATAGAGGTGACCAGGAGGAGGAGAAGAGGGGGAATCAAGAGAGGCGAGAGCAAGCTAGCCAGTAATCACTTCCCTATGTGCTCTCCACAGTCGGGACCCCTCAGAGTTGTTCACAGAGTTATACAGAGAGGAGAAGAGGGAGGAAGGAGACAGAGGTGGCCAGAAGGATAAAGGGGGGCAGGGAGTCAAAAGGAGAGAGACAGATCCAGCCAGTAATCAGTTCTCTAAGTGTTCTCCACAGCCCAGAACACACAAAGATATTCATAGAGTTGGGCGGAGAAGAGAAGGGGGAGGAGGGGATAGAGGCGACCTGATGAAGAAAAAGGCGAGTCCAAAGTGGAAGAGAGCAATCCAGCCAGTAACCTCGCTCCCAAGTAAAAATGGGTACTGAAGATTGGGTTCTTAAAGGTACAAAAATTGATAACAAATACCAAAAAGCAAAGATTAAAAATCTAGAGTAGAGGTTAGATTCTCAAAAATACAATATTAAAGAAAAAAACAAAGTCACAAAAATTATAAAATATATATATATGAAGTTTGCTTTAAAAATAGGGTCTTTTTTTTGCAAAGTAATAGTAGGTTATAAAAATGAAAATTAAAGGAGTAATAGAGGACTTAAAAAATTAAAAAATATTAATAGTAAAAATATATCTAGGACTTTCTCTGGTGTTGTTGTGGACAATGTAAGGTCAGTTCATTTTCAGATAGTTCCTTGATCCGGCTTACACTTCTCAAGATCTGTAGGTCCATTCCTATGTAGTCGGTGCTAACTGCAGGGTTTTAATCTATTGCAACTGTCACTTCCAAAGCAGTTCCCTCTGTTTATTCAAGCCTCTGTTTGCTGGCCTCTTCAGTGTCTAATTTCCACCCTGATGGGGCGGTGGTGGTCACTTTTTTTAGGCTCACCTGTTCAGTTGTGCTGTGGGGAGGGAGGAACACTGCAAACAAATATCATGGGCATCTGTGGGGAGTGCTCCTGGTGTCTCAGCCACACTGGGTTTGCCCCCACTCACGGCGTGTGTGCTTTCCCAGTCTACATGGCTCAGGCTCTAGGTTGCTCTGCCAGGAGCTGTCTGAGGCCAGCCCTGGGTTGAGTGCACTTCCCAGGTCTAACTGCTCAGGTTCAGGTTCTTGGGTACTCCACAAAGCTGCAGACTTGATTGGGCCTGTGTTTTGTGCCCTTCCCTGGTCCTAGCAGCTCAGGTGACCAGGTGCTTGGTGAGCTGTGACTTATCACCTCTCCCACCCCAGCTGCTCGGTTTTCTGGGTGAACAATGGGCGCACCTTCTCAGGTGTGCCGTGTGTCTCCTCTGGGGAGCTGATCTCTGGCTGCAACCCTCCTGGTGGATGTTGACCGTCCAAAATCCCAAGGAGTCTTGGTTAGCAATGAAGCCTGCTTGCAGTTTGGTAGATGATGCCTCTCTGGGGCTGCGATTGCCCCCTTCCGGCTCTGGCTGCCCATCCCTGCCTGTCTCTAGCGGGGGATGGGCCGGTCTGCAGCTGGCTAGCTCTGCTCAGTCCTTTGTTCTGTGAGCGGGCCTGGCAGAGTTTTAGGTTAGGACTTTTCCCGGGATAGCTATCCCACAGTCTGGGTTGCTATCTCTAGTTAGTTCCCTCAGATTGCCCTCGGGGCATTCAGGCCCAGTCCTTACCCTAAGCAATGCAGCCCATGTCTCCCTGTCCAGTCCCCACTTGCTAGCGGCGGATGCAAGTGTCTGCACTGCTTCTCTGCTAGGAGTTGCCTTAGGCATGTAATCTGTGGGTTTTAATTACTTATTTATTTTCCCTCCCAGTTATGTTGCCCTCTGAGGTTCCAAGGTTCACCACCAATTCGCCGGTGAAAATGTTTCCTGGTGTTTGGAAACTTCTCTCTTTTTTAAGACTCCCTTCCTAGGATGCATCTCCGTCCCTCTCTCTTCTGTCTCTCTTTTTATCTTTTATATTTTTTCCTACCTCCTTTCGAAGACAATGGGCTGCCTTTCTGGGTGTCTGATGTCCTCTGCCAGCATTCAGAAGTTGTTTTGTGGATTTTGCTCAGCGTTCAAATGTTCTTTCGATGAATTTGTTGGAGAGAAAGTGGTCTCCCCGTACTATTCCTCTGCCATTTTAGAACTGCCCCTCAAGAACCTTGTTTGTGTGGGTCATTGACCAAGAGCAGTTGCTGCCTCTGTTTGCCATCAGCCTTTTATGCATTTCTAGCTGCACAAGCCTGTGGTCTGCCTGCCAATCCACAGCTCTGCAGGCCAGGCTTTCAGAGCAAAGAAGCCCGCTATATATTTATTTCACATTTATCTCAACTCTAAATAGTTTCCAAGGAACTCAGACTTGGATTGATTTCCCCAGGCAGTTTACCTCAGTTCAGAACTGACACAAACTCTTCATCCACAGCTAGCAACAAACCTATTAAGGCAGTGTGTTAGTTCCCTGTTGATACCATAACAAATGGCCACGAGCTTGGTAGCTGAGAGCTTACTGGTGCTGGGGGAGGGGGAAGAATGGGGAAAGGGATCCTAGGGGTTTTGGGATGGACATGCACACACTGCTCTACTTAAAATGGACAACCAGCAAGCACTGACTGTGCAGCACAGGGAACTCTGCTCAGTGTTCTGTGGCAGCCTGGGTGGGAGGGGAGTTTGGGGGAGAATGGATAGATGTATATGTATGGCTGAGTCCCTTTGCTGTTTGCTTTAAACCATCAGAACATTGTTAATTGTCTGCACTCCAAAACAAAATAAAAAGTTTTGAAAAAGCAAGTATTAAAATTTAAAAAAAAAAAAACTTGGTGGTTTAAAACAAAGAACATTTATCCTCTTACAGTCCAAGAGGCCAGAAGTCCAAACTCATCCTGTGGGCAGAGTCAGGCTCGCTGTGAGGTTTCCAGGGGAAAATCCCTCCTCTCTTCAGCTTCTGCAGGAGCTAGGCTTTCCTTGGTTTGCCACTGGTTATCTACAATCTCCGCTTTGTCTTTAGAGGGCCTTCTCCTCCCTATATCTGTCTTCTCTTATGATTAATATAAGGACATTTGTCATTGGGTTTAGGGTTTACTCAGCCAATCAAGGATGACTTCATCTTGAGATCATTAATAACATCTGCAAAGACTTTATTCTCAATTAAAGTCATATTCATAGGTTCCAGGGGTTAAGATGTAGACATTTCTTTGGTGGGGGGGGGGATGTCACCATTCAACCCACAAGCAGGTGGCCAGTATATTATACTACCCCCATTTTACAGATACATGCTCTTGTAACCAAGGATACAGGTACACAGGTAAACAGATCATGCTTTTGGGCCAAGATAAAACTAAATGGCCTGGACACAGATTGAATCATGATATTGGCTCTTTAGCATCATCTTTTGCTCTTTGTAGAACACCAATATTCATCGCAGCACTGTTTACAATATCCAGGACATGGACGCAAACTAGATGTTCAACAGATGAATGGATAGTTGCAGAACATATTTACAATAGAATATTATTCAGCCCCCCAAAAGGAATGAAATTGGGTCATCTGTAGTGATGTGGACAAACTTCAGTTGGCATACAGAGTGAAGTAAGTCAGAAAGAGAAAAGCAAATATTGTATATTAACACGTATATGAAATCTAGAAGAATGAGACTGATGAACCTATTTTCAGGGCAGGAATAGAGACAAAGATTAGAGAATGGACTTCTGGACAGTGCACAGGAAGAACATGGGACAAACTGAGAGTAGTACTGACATATGTACACTACCATGTGTGAAATAGCTAGCTAGTGGGAAGCTGCCGCATAGAACAGGGAGCTCAACCTGGGGTTCTGTGGTGACCTAGAGGCATGGGATTGAGGGGGTGGGAAGGAGGCTCAAGAGGGAGGAGATATATATATATATATACACATATACACACCTACACAGTTATAGCTGATTCACATTGTTGTACAGCGCAAAGTAATACAATATTATAAAACACTTGTCCTCCAATTTTTAAAAAATGTGGCTAGTGGAAAAGATAAAAAAAAGAAAAAAAATGGACTGTATAAGGAAGACTTCTGTTTCCCCTTGGAATATACCATGACAGCAATTCACCTGGGTTAACATGTGAGTGAGTGAATAGCAGTCCAGTTGGCCTCTCTAGGGAAGTTGGTTGGATTTTGTTTAAAGAGGCCGGCTCCAGGAAGCATGACTTTGAACATCTCAGTTGTCAGTAGGACAGTCAGTTTATAACTGCTATCACTGTTGATCATGAGTGTTTTCCCCAGGAGGTGAAGAGGACAGTAAGCACACAGGCTTGCTCAGATAATCAGTAGACCATTCTTTGCTGGAGGAAGAAATCTTTCAAATCCATCTTCTTGAGCCTATGTCTGGGGAAATAGGATTATAGACTAGTTGTATCCACTAGTGTCAGTGGGCTGGGAATTACATAATGGCTCCTTATACAGTCTTAGGATTGGGAGAAAACAGCAGAATGTTGCTTTATTACCGTCTTCCTTTAAAACTGGATGATTAGCACCGTATGTGAAAACTCACTGGACACACTAGTTGCCAGGAATGACTTTGTCTCGTGCTAACGTGCTAGTCAGGTGTCAATCCATGGCTTTATTTCCTTTTCAGTGTGAAGTGTAATGTAGCTCTCAGCCTCAATTTTATGAAATAATGGTTTGGAAGGAGATGTAGTCAGGTTATTAAGTCCTTCCCCAGCTGTGAGAAACTCTTAATTTTTACTCTTCTTAACTCATCAAAGTCATTTAGCTGAAATTACCTAGGTGATTCAGGCAAAATACCTATTCTCTTGCTTTCTCTATTTAGACCTGCCTGTAACTGCCTGTTTAATGAAAGGCAGTAAGTTTAACAATTCCATTAAATTTAACACCTTATAAAGCACGCAAGACATCGGCTGCATCAATGCTGCATGAGTATTTAATAATAGGAACTAATGCTTTATAGCACTTCACAGTTTATAAAGCACTTTTTACTTATTATTTTATCTAAGCTTGGTGAGATCTGTGATGTTATGACTATTTTATAGATGAGGTGAGTGAGGGTCAGAGTAGTTGAACATTTAATAGAAATATTTATGGTGATAGAGCTGGTTAATATAGTGCTAGAACTTGAATCTAATTTTTTCTCCTCTATTTTGTACTGTGTGGATTCCTTTTAATCTAGCACAGTTGTTCAGGCAGTTAAAAAGCAAGGGCCATGGGTAACTGATTTGTTCCAATTGTGAAATTTTACAGCTAGTTAGGACGCCATGGATCGTGTACTTGTAACATGTCATTTGGCACAATAGGGTTGGACCTTCTGCTTCCTGAAGTCCTTTGAAAACTCTAGGTTTAGTTAAGAGACCTAGATTTGTGAAGACAAGTGCTTTAGTCTCTTTAAGGAGAGGTGAAGAAGCTGGAGTTCAGAGACCATGAGAGGCTTACCCAAGATCACACAGCTGGCTTGTGGTAGAAGTGGGAGTTTGGATCCAGATATCATAATATCCAGTTCCTCAGGATATTAAAGTATATAAACAGTTCTAAATAAAATATAGCTAATAATAGATTTCTGCAGGATATGTCTGAAACTTCTTACTCCTGTTGACCTGAAATAAACAGACAGCCACATATATTTCTCCAGCAAAGATGGGTTTATTCTAGATCATCAGAGAATTGCTGAATTCAGAGTTCAGAGTTTTCAATCATGGACAGCCATGTTAGGGCAAGGGAAGAACACTTTTACAGCAAAGGAGAGGAAGTTGGGAGGGTGACAGCAGAGTGCATGGTTTTCATTGACTGAATTCATGAAAGAATCTTTCTTCTTTTTGGGCTCTGCTATTAACACGGGGGCATGAAAGCTCCCTCTTCTGGCCTCCTAACTGTATTTAATTGAAAGTGAAAAGTGTAGGCGACTCCATGGACTGTAGCCTGCCAGGCTCCTCTGTCCATGGAATTCTCCAGGCAAGAATACTGGAGTGGGTTGCCATTCCATTCTCCAGGTAGTCTTCCTGACCCAGGGATCCAACCAGCATCTCTGTTGTCTCCTGCATTGGCAGGTGGATTCTTTACCGCTAGAGCCGCCCGGAAAGCCCTGTATGTGTGCATAAACAGTTCCGAATAAAATAATAGCTAATAGAGTTCCTCAGGATATTAAAGTATATAAACAGTTCTAAATAAAATAATAGCTAATAATAGATTTCTGCAGGATATTAAGATAATAATATACCATGATCAGACAGAATTTAGTCCAGAAATACATTTTCCCCCTTATTCTGGTTCTCTGATCCTAGCATTGGAGGAAACATTGACCTAAACCAAACTAGTTGTGATCTTCTTGAGGGAATTTGAATTTAGAATTTAGTGATATAAGAGGAAGAAATGAAAGTGCTCTCTTGTTTGGGTGGCCGGGGTCTAAAGAGACTAACCCCTAGTTTCTGCTACCTAGATCCCTATAGTTTCCCTATTGCTATGTTTCTGAACCTTTAATTTTCAGATCTTTCTTTTGATTCTGTAAACTAGTATACAATTCTAATAAGCTTTCTTTGTTTAAGATAATACATGTGGATTCTGTTGCTTGCTTACCTGTAACCTCTTACTCTAAGAGTGAAAAATTTGTTTTTCACCATTTGACATTCATTTATTTAACAGATCATCTCCAGCATATGCATATAGCAGTATCAGAATTATTAGCCCATACCTTCATTAGAAAATTAAGTACTGTGTTTCTATAAAGTTCTTTTCACCTTTAGTGTTATAGACAAGTTTTTTCCAACACTACTTAGGTCAGCGCCTAGCTTATTGCTTTCAGTGAAATTGTTTCATACATTTGCAATATAGTTAGATTCTTTTGTGACATTCTGAAGTCCATCCTGGGATCCCCTGACTTCCTAAATTATTTTTTTAAAAGAATTTTCATACAATCAGACTCCTTTTGCTATAAAACCCCAAATGTGTGGTTTTGACAAATGCATAATATCATGTGTCCACCTTTACCATATCATAGGGAATACTTTCACCACCCTAAAAAATCCCCCCACTATACAGTTTTGTGTGTGTGTGTGTGTGTTTTTTTTTTTTTTGCTTTCTACAGCTTCCCTGGAGCCCCCGCTACCACCATTTTTTTTCTTATCATCCCTGTAGTCTTTCCCATAATATTGTATAATTGGAACACCATAAGGTGTGACCTTTTAAGACTGACTTCTTCACTCAGCAATATGCATTTAAGACTTGTCCATATCTTTCCTTGACTTGTTAGCTCATTCCTTTTTGGAGATTAGTAGTATTCCACTGGTTGAATGTACCATAGTTTGTTAACCCATTCATCTATTGAAGGACATGTTGGTTGCCTCCAGTTTTGGGTGGTTATGACTAAAGATGCTCTAGGCATTAATGTACAGGCTTTTGTGTGGATGTACATTTTCAAATACTTAAGGGGTTGATTCTCAGGTTGTATGATTAGACCAGGTTTAGCTTTGCTAAGAATCTGCCAAATTTTCTTCCAAGATAGACACTCTATTTTTGGTTTTCCACTAACAATGAAAGAGAGCTCCTATGGCTTGGCATCCTTATCAGCTTTTGGTGTTGTCAGTGTTCTGGATTTAAACCATTCTAAAAGGCATGTGGGCTTCCCCGGTGTCTCAGTTGTAAAGGATCCACCTGCCAATGCAGGAGACAAGGGTTTGATCCCTATGTTGGGATGATCCCCTGGAGAAGGAAATGGCAACCTACCGCAGTATTCTTGCCCGGAGAATCCCATGGACAGAAGAGCCTGCAGGTCTACAGTCCAAGGGATCCCAAAGAGTTATACATGACTTAGCAACTAAACAACAGCAACAGTAGGCATACAGTGGTATAGCATTATTTTAATTTTCAATTCGCTAATGACAAATGACATTGAACATCCTTTATATGCTTATTTGTTAGTAGCACATATATTCTTTTGAAAATTGCTCAGATCTGCTGATTTGTTGACTGGATCCTTTGTTTTCTTATTGTAGAGTTGTAAGATTGCTTTGTACATTTTGAATGCAATACCTTCACCATGCTTTTGCTTTGCCATTATGCTTTCCTAGGTTGATGCTTATCTTTTGACGCTCTCAAGAGTTTCTTTTGTAGAGAAGTTTTAAAGTTTTAATCAAGTCCAATTTATCAATTTTTTCTTTGCTGTATCATGCTTTGGTGTATCATGCTTTTGTATCCTATCTAAAAGGGAAGTGAAGTAAAGTTGCTCAGTCATGTCCAACTCTGCGACCCCATGGACTGTAACCTACCGGGTGCCTCTGTCCATGGGATTTTCCAGGCAAGAATATTGCAGTGAGTTGCCATTTCCTTTTCCAGGAGATCTTTCTGACCCAGGGATTGAACCAGGGTCTTCCACATTGTAGGCAGAAGCTTTACTGTTTGAGCCATTCAGTTCTCTCGCTCAGTCATGTCCAAGTTTTTGCCACCCCATGAATCGCAGCACGCCAGGCCTCCCTGTCCATCACCAACTCCCGGAGTTCACTCAGACTCACGTCCATCGAGTCCGTGATGCCATCCAGCCATCTCATCCTCTGTCGTCCCCTTCTCCTCCTGCCCCCAGTCCCTCCCAGCATCAGAGTCTTTTCCAATGAGTCAACTCTTCGCATGAGGTGGCCAAAGTATTGGAGTTTCAGCTTCACTATTAGTCCTTCCAATGAACACCCAGGACTTATCTCCTTTAGAATGGACTGGTTGGATCTCCTTGCAGTCCAAGGGACTCTCAAGAGTCTTCTCCAACACTACAGTTCAAAAGCATCAGTTCTTTGGTGCTCAGCCTTCTTCACAGTCCAACTCTCACATGCATACATGACCCCTGGAAAAACCATAGCCTTGACTAGACAGACCTTTGTTGGTAAAGTAATGTCTCTGCTTTTGAATATGCTATCTAGGTTGGTCATAACTTTCTTTCCATGGGGTAAGTGTCTTTTAATTTCATGGCTGTAATCACCATCTGCAGTGATTTTGGAGCCCCCCAAAATAAAGTTTGACACTGTTTCCACTGTTTCCCCATCTATTTGCCATGCAGTGATGGGATCAGATGCCATGATCTTAGTTTTCTGAATGTTGAGCTTTAAGCCAACTTTCTCATTTATGTTTGAGCCATTAGGGAAGTCCATTCTATTTAAAAACTCTCTACCAAACTAGAGATTAACTAGATTGCTTCCTATGTTCTAGCAGTTGTATAGTTTTGTGTCAGATGATCTGTTTGAAGTTAATTTTTGTGGCAGATATATGGTCTCTGTGTACGTTCATTCCTTTTTGCTTATGCATATCCAATTGTTTCAGCATTGTTTGTTGAAAAGACTATTCTTTCTCTATTTGCATTTGCTCATTTATCAAACATCAATTGACTACACATGTTTTCTGGGCTTTCTGTTTTATTACATTGATTTATATGTCTATTCTTTCCTCAGTAACATGCTGTCTTGATTACCTTAGCTGTATTAGCACGTCTTGAAATCATATAGTATCAGGCCTCCAATTTTGTTCTTTTAGTTACGTACTCTGTTGGCTATTCTAGATCTTTCTCTTTTTTGTGTTCACTATAGAATCAGTTTGTTGATGGCATTAGAATTAGTTTGTTGTGCCGTATATATAGGCCAAGTTGGGAAGAATTGATATTTTAACAATATTGAATCTTCCATTCTATGAACATGAAATATTTCTCTATTTCCTTAGATCATCCTTGACATTTTCCATCAGAACTTTGTAGTTTTCATTTTATAGATCCCATACATATTCAATTAGATTTAGACCTAACTATTTCATCTTTTGGAGTGCCATTGTGAGTGATATTTAACATTTTTTTTTTTGAACTCTGCTTGTTCGCTCTTGATATATAGGACAGCAACTAACTTCTATATTAACCTTGTATTTTGTGACTTTGTTGTACTTGCTTACTAGTTTCGAGAATATTTTATTGATTCCTTGAGATTTTCTACATGTACCATTATGTCATCTAGGAACATAGTGTTTATTCTTTCTCAACTTGTGTACACTTTATTTTTTTTCTAGTCTTATTATATTAGCTAGAACTTACAGTATGATAATCGATAGGATTTGTGAAAGAGGACAGCCTCCCTTTGTTTCTGATTTGGGGGAAGAAAGCATCCAGTTTTACAACATTCATGCATGTGTGCAAAGTCACTTCAGTCATGTTTGACTCTTTGCAACCGTATGGATGGTAGCCCTCCAGACTCCTCTGTCCATGGGATTCTCCAGGCAAGTATACTGGAGCGGGTTGCTATGCCCTCCTCTAGGAGATCTTCCCAACCGGGATCAAACCCTTGCCTCCTGCATTGGTAGGTGGATTCTTTACCACTAGCACCACCTGGGAAGCCCCCTTGCACCATTAGGTATAGCTTTTTGTAGATATTCATCATCAGGCTGGGGAAGTTCCTCTTTACTCCTAGTTTCCTGAGAGTTTCTATTTTATTTTTCTTTTAAACATGAATGGGTATTAGATTTTGTCTTTTTTTTTTTTTTGTGTGTGTGTGTGTCAATAGATAGAATTAAATAGTTTTTTCTTTACTTGTTGATAAAGTGGCTTACTTTTTTTTTTTTTTCCAATATCAGACCATCCTGCATACATAATCTTTTTTATGCATTGCTGAGTTGAATTTGCCAAAAATTTTTTTGAGGATTTTTGTGTCTATGTTCATGAGAGAGATTGACCTGTGGTTTTCCTTTCTTAAAATGTTTTTACCCAGTTTCAGTATCAGGGTAATTCTGGCCTCATAGAATGAGTTTGGAAGTATTTTGTGTTCTTCTTTTTTGGAAGTGACTAAAGAAAATTGGTATTCTTGCTTCCTGAAATATTTGGTATTCACAAGTGATTTGTTCTGGGCCTGGTACTTCGTTGTCTAGAAAGCTATTGATTATTCAATTCCTTTAGTAGATGTAGGCCTATTTCAACTATGTATTTCGCTTTGTGTGAAATTTGGTAACATGTGCCTTTCAAGGCATTTGTCCATTTCATCTAAGTTATCACCTTTTGGGCATAGGATTTTTGTAATACTCCTTTTTTTCCTTTTAAATTTCCATAAGCTCATTAAGGATAACTCCTCTTTGATTTCTGATATTTATACATTTTTTGTCTCATTTTTCTTGGTTAGCCTGGCTGGGGATTTATAAATGTTACTGATCTTTTAAAAAGACTAACTTCTGGTTTTGTTGATTTTCTTTATTATATTTCTATTTTCAAATTCATTGATTTCTGTTCTAATTTTTACTGTTTATTCTGCTTGCTTTAGGCTTAAATTTTCTCTAGTTTCCTACAGCAAAAGCTTAAATAATTGATTTTACAGTTTTCTCCTTTTGTAACATATGCTTTTAATACTATAAATTTCCTTCTAAGTATTGCTTTCACTACATCTCAGATTTTGGTAAGTTGCAGTTTCATTTTCATTCAGTTCAAATAATTGTTAATTTCTCTGGAATTCTTTGATTCGTTTGTCACTCAGAGGTGTTTTGTGGTGCCAAAAAAAAAAAAAAAAAAAAAAAAAGAGAGAGAGAGAGAGAGGTGTTTTGTTTAATCTCCAAGTATTTGGAGATTTTTCAGCTATGTATTATTGATTTCTCATTTAATTCCACATGGTCTGGGAACATACTTTGTATGATTTCTATTCTCTTAAATATGGTAAGATGTGTATTATGGCCTAGAATGTGGTCTATTTTTGAGTATGTTTACTGTATGTTACTATATCTTTACTGACCTTACTACCTGCTGGATCTCTTAATTACTGAAAGAAGGATGTTGAAATCTTCAAGTATATTATTAAATTTGTTTCTTTCAGTTCTAAATTTTTTTTCTCAAGTATTTTAATGGTCTATTGTTAGGTGTATCGAGGATTTTTATGTCTTTTTGGGAAACTGACCTTTTACATCATGTATAATGTTATTTTTTATCCTGTATAATTTTTCTTAATCTAAAGTCTACTTTACTTAAAGTTAATATAGTTACTCCAGCTTTCTTTTGATTAGAATTAGCATGGCATATCTTTCTCCATCCTTTTATTGTTAAACTTTTAAAGTCTTTGTGTTTATAGTAGATTTCTTGTAGATAACAGACAATGAGTCTAGGTTTTTCTTTTAAACACTAGAAAGTTTCCTTTATCTCAGAAGTGAGACCAGATGTTGACTCTTTCCCCTGCTTTTGAACATTATTCTGACAGTGATAGCCCATGTGTTTACAAAAGAGAAATAAGTAAGAGGAATTGGTTTTGGAAAATAAAAAAGGAAATTATATGATCATATGATCTTTTAATATAAAACAACAATAATGAAAATCTACTAACAACTCCAGACACGGTAAATTTAGCAATGTGTACAATAACCAAAATAATGTACAAAAAATAACTTTCTTTTAAACATCAACAGAAATCAGCTAGAGAAGGTATTGGATAAGAGATTATTTTTCCCCAGTCATGTTGAAAGCATAAGTTATGTAGGTATAAACTTCAGAAGAAATGTTCTGAGTATTAATAAAAATAAGAATAAAGCTTTGCTGAGTGGTAACAAAGGACACCTTGGAATATTAAAAGATAATTATTTGGGTGGGGTTAGGAAGATTTAATTTTATAAAGAACTAAATTATAATTAATGTAATTTATTAACATATGAAATCTTTCCCCTAAGACTCCAGTTTTAACAAATGGTCCCAAAGTCTCTTGGAAAGAATAAACATGTAAGATCATCCTTAATTGCTCAAAATGAGAGGAATACAGAGAAAACATGTTCTATAAGTCATTAAAATATATTATAAAAACACGGTAATTGAACTATTATGCTAATAGTATAGAAACAGGCAGGGTAAACAGTGAGATGTAATGGAATCCAATATTCGATTCAAAGGGCCACCTAAATTAATTGATAATTTATGCAAAGATGCTTTTTTACATGGGAAAAAAAATAAAGTGTTTCCCTATTTCACTGTTTACACCAAAATAAATCCCAGGTAGATCTCCAATTTTAATATAAAAATAACCTTAAAAATACTACTTAAAATGATGGATGTAAACTTCTGTAATACTATAATAGGATAATTTTTATGATGAAAATGAATATGTCAGAAACAGTAAAGAAAAATTCATAGTTCATTATGTAACAAAGCCAAACACATACACATACAACCACACACATTTTTGTACGGAGAAAACAGTGTAGACATCTATGAAAAACAACTTTTAAACACCAAGGCATATTTACAGAAGTCATTTTAAGGCTTACATTGTGGGGGACTGTGAGGGAAACTCATGTCACGGCGTGACTTTATTGCTTAAGTGTGGCAAACGCAGGGTGGTCCCTGCATGTCGCATGGCAGACATCAATAATCAATCACAGCTCTTTTCCCTGTTGAGCCAGTTGCAGAATCCTTGCGGCTTTCTAGAGAGCTACTATCCACTGACCAGAGGTGCCACACATGTAGTCTCCTTAGAGATCCTGGCTATGATTAAGCTGATACTGTGCAGGAAAAATAAGTCCCGTCCACTTGGTAGAACCAGCGTAGGTTTTCTCAGTTGTGAGAGAAAGAGACCGGCAACAGCAGACATGCAGTGCTAACAGGAACCCCAGGCAGATATCTGAACAGAGGCTTGAGAATTTAAGGAAGATTAGGCATCTCATGCTTGGAGCAGGGCTTGATGAATGGACTGAGGGGAAAAGAAGTTTCGATGGAGGGCATCATCAACTCAGTACACACTCATTGATTGAACGTGCAAGGTGTGTAGAGCTTTGTGTTAGGCATTTTGAGAGAGAGATAAATGAATATACAAGAGCGTTCAATTTCAAGGAGTCCCTGGACACAGCTTAGACATCAGCCAAAGTGAGATGAGTCTCATTTAGAGAGAGATTCTCACAAGATGTGAACCGTCCAATTAGTTGACACACCCCAAAAGTCAGTCCTAATGTTCACACTTCCCGAAACTCTATACTATCTATTTTCTTTTTATGCTTGGACTGTCAGGGGGCTTGCACTGGTTAACCAACTCAGTAAACCCAGATAATAGTTAACTTGGAAAATCGCTGCAGTGCTTTGAAATGAGAAACAAGTTACATTTCATCACATCTAAAAAAAAAAATCCACCATGAAGGAGTACTATTATTTTACATAATACCCTATAGTTAGTATATACCATAGTATAGTATATAGTATAGGTAGTACTGAATAGGTAGTACATACCAATTGCAGTGTGTGTGTGTGTGTGTGTGTGTGTTGTGGAAGTTCTCCACAACACCAAGCAATTCTCTGACATCAGCTGGATGTCCTAGAATTCAATTCAGTTTGACACTGTCTACCTGGAGACAGCTTCGGATCCCGCAGGTTAAGGGCTCAGTTCTACATGGCTGGCCCTCTCCTCTGCTGCTGCTGCTGCTGCTAAGTCGCTTCAGTCGTGTCCGACTCTGTGCGACCCCGTAGCTGGCCCTCTCCGCTACCTCAGTCCAATCACAAGTACAAGTTGTCATCTGTGCTTCTGACCCACTGGCTATAGATTGGAGGTTCCAGTGACAACCTCCTTCAGCTTGATTCATTTGCTAGAACCACTCACAAAATGTAGGGAGACATTTTACTTACTAGAGCATTGGTTAATTATAAAAGAATATATAACTCATAAACAGCCAGTTGGAAGAGATTCCTAAGGCAAGGTATGGAATAAGGGTGTAGAGCTTCCATGTCCTCTCAAAGTGTGCCCTCTCCCCAAATCTCCACTTGTTCAACCAGCAACCCAGAAGCTTTGGGAAACTCATAATTTTGTTTTTTTATGGAGACTTCATTACATAGGCATGACTGATTACACCATTGCCTATTGGTGATTGATTCAACTTCCAGGCTCTCTTTTCTCTTCTGAGGTCAGGGGGGTGGAAATGAAATTTCCAATCCTCTCATTACCTGGTTGGGGCTTCCCCAGTGTCTCAGGTGGTAAAGAATCTGCCTGCCAATGCAGAAGATGAGGATTTGATCCCTGGAGGGGGAAATGGCAACCTACTCCAGTATTGTTGCCTGGAGAATCTCATGGACAGAGGAGCCTGATGGGTTACAGTCCATGGGGCCTCAAGAGTAGGACAGGACTGAGTGACTACATAAGGGCAATAATCACCAGGTTGGCTCTCCTGGCAACCAGCCCTCACCCTTGGGTGCTTTCCAAAAGCCACCTCATCAACATAACAAAAGACACCTTTATCTCTTTCCTCACTTGGGAAATTCCAAGGGTTTTCGGAGCTCTGAGCTGGGAACAGTGGATGGAGAGCAAATATATATTTCTTATTATAGATCACAATATCATGACTGCCAGTTAAACTAGTACTTCATGGTTTAAAAAGAAATCTCATGGAGTTTCTATTTTTTGCTTATTGAAAGATTGCATTTATAATTAGATGTAGATTAAAAAAAATTGATCTTGTGCATATATAAAAGGAAAGGTGAAATAAAATACTTTAGGTTTTCTTTAAACTTCTCATTCAGAGTCTGAACCTTTAGAATAAAGTTTTGACCCCGAGTCATGGTTGTCTGTGTTTTTCTTTTTATATACAGCTTTTAATTTTTATTTATTTATTTGGCTGTGTGGGTCTTAGTTGTGGAACCCAGGATCTTTGATCTTCTTTGAGGCATATAGGATCTAATTGCCTGGCCAGGAGTTGAACCCAGGCCTCCTGCATTGGGATCGTGAGTCTTACCACTGAACCACCAGAGAAGTCTCATTGTCTGTGTTTTTCCACCCAGCATTGTTCTCTGTGCCTTGAAGTGTGTGCGCGATAAAGCATTTCATGAAAGTATCCATAAAAGAAATCCAAGCCTTTAGTGATGGACTTTCAAGTCAGATCTTCAGTTACAAAGGTGACTGTGAACTCCAGCTTTAGGAATGTTGCTAAACTCCCAAATATTTAGTTTGGGAGAGCTCTCAACTGTTGTTTCTGGGATTTCTTTCACGTCTCCATTCACTTCTGCAAGTTTTGATGTTTTCCTAAGGGACAGGCTAATATGATGGTGGCTTGGGTCACTAGAGATCAGAAAAGTCACCTGATTTTACAGGTACTAAAATGCTGAAATAGATACAGGATAGCACAGTAATTACCAAGGATCTAGAGAAGCCCTCATACTGTCCAGAATATTTTCTCCCTGAAATCAAAAGGGTTAGCAGCCAAAGCCCATCATCATTGCTTGATGAGCCCTTGGGAAAACGGGGCTCATCATAATGAGCAGCTTCACCAAGGCAAGAGGTCTTGCTTCCCTCCTGGATGGAATAAAATGGTCTAGGAAAGCAGAATCCTCATGTAACTGAGTAGAGTTAATAATTATAGTGCTGGGGAGAACTTGATGAGGTTACTAGTCAAAATCTATTAAAAAAAATTGTATACTTTTTATAAAAATGATTTCCAAAAATCAATTTAGTACTTCAGAGAATGTGGAAAAGCAGAGGACTTGTTTAGAGAATGTCAAGGGACTGCTTTCTCTGTATTGTTGCCCACTGGGCACATCCTACCAAGGAAGAGCATGCTTGCACTAAGTCCCTCCAGTTGTGTCTGACTCTTTGCAACCCCATGGACTGTAGCCTGCCAGGCTCCTCTGTCCTTGGGATTCTCCAGGCCAGAATACTGGATTAGGTTGCTATGGCCTTCTCCAGGGGATCTTCCTGATCCAGGGACTGAACTTGTATCTCTAAATCTGTTGCATTGACTAGTGGGTTCTTTACCACTAGTGTCATCTAGGAAGCTCAAATAGTTGCTCAGTTGTGTCCAACTCTTTGCAACCCTATGGACTGCAGCCCACCAGGCTCCTCTGTCTATACCATTTCCTTCTCCAGGGGCTATTTTCAACCCAGGGATTGTACCCGGGTCTACATTGCAGGTAGATTCTTTGCCATCTGAGCCACCAGAGTAACACCAAGGAAGAGAGGATGTCAACGCAGGTTGGTGCCTAAGCTTAGTGGTCTGGCTTTTGTTTGACAAGAAGATGGGTGCCATGTTGGGGCATGATCACAAAGAAAGCCTTCAGTTGACTCAGTGCTTGGACTCAGTGTTAGAGATGAAGCTCTCCCTTTTTGAAAAGAGCAAAAAACATTACTACTGAAGTGGAGGTGTTTTAAACCTGAGAGCCAGTATGCTGTATGCATGGAAATCAGATGCTTGTGCATAATTCAGGCCTACAGATTTCATTAATGAGATCATTTCCTAGAGTGAGAACAAAAGATTTCTTTTGCTTCTGTCACAATGTGGAATCTGCTCCACATGTTAGTAGAGCAAAGTGCCTCTGGAAGTCAGGACATGGCATCTGAAGATGGTTTGCAATGGGGCATTGCTTCCTAAGCTTTGCATTGTAAGTGGCAGAAAAAAACAGATGAGGAATTCCTTAACAAGGTCTTTCTTTTTAGACAGTCTGGACTTAGAATGATCAAATTGAGAAGGGAAATTTTTTGGAAGTATTCTGCTGCAGGATTACCCACAACTATAAGGCAATGGCACCCCACTCCAGTCCTCTTGCCTGGAAAATCCCATGGACGGAGCAGCCTAGTAGGCTGCAGTCCATGGGGTCCCTAAGAGTCAGGCACGACTGAGCGACTTCACCTTCACTTTTCACTTTCATGCATTGGAGAAGGAAATGGCAACCCACTCCAGTATTCTTGCCTGGAGAATCCCAGGGACAGAGGAGCCTAGTGGGCTGCCATCTATGGGGTCGCACAGAGTTGGATATGACTGAAGCGACTTAGCAGCATATTGATCATGAAGCAGTGTGCTTTATTTACCCAGCAAATATTTGTTGAGTATAAATACTATGGCAGTCACCTGTAATAGAGTGCAGAGTGTGTTTGCCATTGTAAATGTATTACGGCAACAAATGTGGGTTTGCTAGTATTCTAAGTACTATGGATAAGAGATACATTGTACTATGGTGAAGTGAAGTTGCTCAGTCCTGTCCGACTCTTTGCGACCCCATCGTAGCCTACCAGGCTTCTAAGTCCATGGAATTTTCCAGGCAAGAGTACTGGAGTGGGTTGCCAT
This sequence comes from Budorcas taxicolor, assembly GCF_023091745.1. Classification (NCBI taxonomy): domain Eukaryota; kingdom Metazoa; phylum Chordata; class Mammalia; order Artiodactyla; family Bovidae; genus Budorcas; species Budorcas taxicolor. The sequence goes on from NC_068910.1 coordinate 39,465,275, forward strand.
TTCCTTCTCCAGGGGATCTTCCTGACCCAGGGATTGAACCCCAGTCTCCCGCATTGTAGGCAGACGCTTTACCCTCTGAGCCACCAGTACTATAAAATCTGAGCCACATGGTACTATAAAAGCTTCTAATAGGGGAATTTGATCTAGCCAGGGAGATCAAGAAGGGCTTTCCTGAGCAGGTGGTTTCTTAGGTATTTGAGTAGGAGTCAAGCACTTGACGAAGGGAAGGGAAATACTCACAGCAGAGGAAATAGCGTGTTCAAAGGTTCTGTGGTGTCAGGGAGCTAGGGGCAAGCGAGGTGTGGAAAGAAACCCGATGTGGTGGGGATGAAATCAGTAGCAGGATAAGAAGCACGATATGAGGTTTTGGGAACAGGTAGAAGTCATTCATGCTTTTTTGGTGAGAGGCATGATTTTTAAATGCTACCCTTAGATCAATGAGAAAATCATGGAGGACTGACACTATCAGATTTGCGTTTAGAAAGATTTCCCATTTCTTCTCTGGAGATCTGATTGGAGGGAGTTAAGAGCATGTGTGGGCCAACTAGTTAGAAAGGCTGCTTCATACCTGAAGGTGTCAGGATCCCAGTAACGCTCATGTGCAGAGCCAGATTTCTATGTTCACTGCTACTTTGGATTAAAACATGAGAGAGTCAGTTCCTAGGAAGGCTGATAAGAAGTCTGGGAGTCCCCAAGGAGAGAGGGGTCTGCAATTCTCAAGGAGAAGGAAAGGACAAACTTTTTTGGTCTACATTCCTTAGTCTTAGTCAATCACACAACTCACTTTAAACTTTGTACTAGGGATTATACAACAATGTATCCTTCCTGAAAACCTCTGGCTAATCCTGTTATTTTAAAATGTAAATTATGGGAGTGGGTCTAGTAAGATCTTTACAACCTCCAGACATTCTTTTGTTTCACTGTGATAATAAATTAAAAGGTATATAACTCCGTTGGTAACACTGGCAAGGGGGGCACTCTCCATCCCCATTCTGATGTCTATGTCAGAAGCTTTCTCTATCTCTTTTATACTTTAATAAAACTTTATTACACAAATGCTCTGAGTGATCAAGCCTCGTCTCTGGCCCTAGATTGAATTCTTCTCTGGAGGCCAAAAATCCTAGCATCTTTTGTGGTTCAGCAACAACCTTTCAAACGCTAGATCAAACCTTTAAAAATGACTATTCTTACTATTGTGTAGCAAAATCAACTTTCAAACAAAATATTAAGCTTCAGAAGAAAACAATTTTGAGGTGCCCTTGCTCAGGTGGGGATGGGAAGATGGTAGACAAAATCTGACTGTGATGGTTAATTTTATGTGCTAAGTTAGAGTGCCCAGATAGTCAGACATTATTCTGGGTATTTCTGGGAGGGATTAATTTTTAATTAAGTGGACTTTGAGTAAAGCAGACTGCCCTCCATTATGTGGTGGGCTCCATCTGATCAGCTGAAGGCTCTAATGGAACAAAAAGACTGACTTCCCTCAAGCAAGGAGGAGTTCTGTAGCAGAGAGCCTTGATATAGGAACTGCAGCATCAGCTCTTCTGAGTCTTCAGCCTGATAGCCCACCCTGCGGAGTTTGGACTTATCAGCCTCCATAATTATTGTGCGAGCAAATTTCTTAAAATTTTCTCTGTCTCTATATATCCTATTGTGTGTGCATACACTATAATGTGTGTGTGTATGTATATGTGTGTGGGGGTATGTGTGTATGTATTCGTGTGTCAGTTCTATTGGCTCTGTCTCTGGGAGAACCCAGACTAAAGCATCGTTTATTCCTTCCCCACCCTGCCCACCCCACTATACTCCAACAGTGGGTACCATCCTTATATTCCTTAGAGCTAACCCTGAAAACTATTAAGTCCTTGAGAGAAATTTGGGGAAAGGAAGGAAGGACAATTCACTGGACTTGTATATGAGGCTGTAGTACCCCTCTTAGATCTGTGCTCTCTGATCCCTTCCCTCTCCTAGCCTTAAAATACATTAAAGAGTGATGATTAAAAAGTGGAAATTAGTTTTTTAAATAGGAGTAGAAGTAATTTTATTCCTAGCTTTCAATTTTAATCTAAGGATGCAATTGTATAACAGAGCCCAGCTAAGGGTGAACAGAGGAAGTCGACCTCCCTGGAATATTAATAAGACTCATTACCTTCCTGGGCTGGACAAATAGGAGCAAATACCTCATCACTTAGATTCACAGCACTTTTTTTTAAACAATTTTGAATCTTGATGTCTTTCATAATCAGATGAACATTAAAGTGAAGGACACTTTCTTTCCCCAAAGGTCTGTTTAAAAATCATACACTTAACATTTTGCTATGATTTGAGACATTCGTGAATGCCATCTTGAAAATTCCTGTGTAGGGGAAAGCTCATTTATTGATACTTGGTTGGTGGGCAGTATGATAGAGTGGAAAGAACTCTGTTCTTGGAATCCCAAGATCTGGTTCAACTTCAAGATTGTCTCAAACTAGCTGAGTCATGTTGAGCAAATGGTTTGAAATACATAACCTTGATTTCTGCAGCTGTGCAATGGGATGACTACCTAACACAGAAGACTGCTGTGCTGTCTTAGATCACTCGTGTACAGAACTGTGTAGACTTTAAAGGGCTGTGTGGATGGATGGAAGATGATGGTGTCTTCTCATTAGAGAAACCTGACAGTCACTTAGGCCAGCAGCCCCCAACCTTTCTGGTACCAAGAACAGGTTTCATGGAAGACAGTCTTTCCACTAACCATAGAGAGGGGGATGGTTTGGGGACAATTTAAGCACATTACTTTTATTGTGTACTTTATTTCTATTATTATATCAGTTCTATCTCAGATCAACAGGCATTAGATCCTGGAGGTTAACTACCCCTGACTTAGGTAGAGCTTGCTTGAATCACTGGACGCAGGAAAAATGAGTTTGTTTTGTTTTAAATTAATTTATGTATTTGGCTGCATCCAGTCTTTTGCAGTATGCAACCTCTTAGTTGTGGCCTGTGGGATCTAGTTCCTTGACCAGGGACCAGACCCAGGCCCCCTGCATTGAACACAGAGTCTCATCCACTGGACTACCAGGAAAGTCCCCAAAAATGAGTTTTGATGGAGAGGGGACAAATGCATGAAATCTTTGTTACAGGGCAGACAGCATACAGGATGTTAAGGAAGGAGAAACAGACAGGAAACAAAGGAGAAAACACATGGGTACTGACAGGAAGAAGGAAAGATAAAAAACAACAACAACAACAAACCCCAAACCCCTCATCTTTTCACAGTTTTCATATAATTGGCTACAGTTCAGTAATTTGCAAGGAGCTACCTGGACATAAAGACCTGGGTGGGGTCAGAAGTGAGCAAGTCTGGGGTTCCTGGTTCCATAGGGTAGACAAGGCTTAAAGATGGGCAGATTTTTGAGGTCTCCTTCTAATCAAAAGTTTGAAAGGCCAATTGAGAAAACCCAGTTGGACAGTATTCCATCTGTTTCTACATACATCTCGGGCATCAAAATAAGTATATTAACTCTGTGTGTATGTGTGTGTGTGTGTGTGTGCGTGTGTGTGTGTGTGTGTGCGTGCACACGGTCAATCGCGTCCAACTGTTGGCGACCCCATGGACTGTAGCCCACCAGCAGAGATGGCAAATGAAGCAGTGGCTCTTCTGGAGGATTGCTATCTTCCTCTGACTCTTCACAGTGGTACCACCTTACAATTGAAGAGATTCCTTTCTCTCAAGGAGCTTGCACACTCTGATACTGTGAGAGACACTTGGACCTGGTTTCTGCTATGGTTACTTCATAGGTGAGAAATCCACGTATGAGAAGGACTGACATGTCTAAGATTTCATTGCTCACTTTTAAGAGGTATCTGTCTAACCCTGAATCTTGTGGCTTTTATATTGTATTGAGACCCATCCCTGAGAGGTAGCATCATGCCAGATAAGAATGCAGATTTCAACAGTGAGCCCATCAAGTTCCAGCTTCCCCATTTACCAGCTGTTTGGTTATGGGAAAGTCAGTTAGACTTTTGCTGCCTCTTCTATAGAGTGGGGGTGCTGATCTATACCTTCCTCTTGGAGTTATCATCAGAATTAAAAGAGAGAAAACATGAATCAGACCCAGGATGAGATGGCTGGATGGCATCATAGACTCAATGGACGCGAGTCTGAGTGAACTCCAGGAGATGGTGATGGACAGGGAGGCCTGGCGTGCTGCGACTCATGGGGTCGCAGAGAGTCAGACACGACTGAGCGACTGAACTGAACTGAACCGGTGGAGAGTTTTTAGGGACTGTGGCGTAGTTGAAACTGGGTATAGTCCTAGGCACTTAATAAGCACATTGCCCCCCTTTAACACAGGAATGGTGCTGGTGGCTCTTCCCACATGGCTTGACCTCACCATTCAGGTCTCAGTTCAGATGTCATCTCCTCCAAGCAGTCATCCATGATTGAGGGTGGCTTCCTTTCACTCCCTGCCCAGTTATTCTCTATTGCATCATCTTCGTTCTTTCCCAGGGAGCCCTAACCACTATCTGTAATTCTCATTTGATTGACTTGCCTTCTTGTTCATTAAGCCTCACAGAATGTTGACTTAATGAGGGCAGGGGTTTTGTCCATTGTCTTTACTTGTAATATCACACTGCCTAGCACAGTTCCAAATATATGAAGAGGTCCAATAAATAATCTTTTTTTAAAAAAAAAATATATTTATGTATTTGGCTGCTCCAGGTCTTAGTTGTGGCACACTGGATCTTTGATCTCCACTGCGGCATGTAGGATCTTTAGTTGCAGTGTGTGGGATCTAGTTCCCTAACCCAGGCCTCCTGCATTGGGAGCTCAGAATCTTAGCCACTGGGCCACTGCGGAAGTCCCCCAGTAAATAATCTTGCATGTGTTGTGTGCAGCAGAACTTCTGCCTTATCTAGGAGTTTACCTGATGGGGGGCAGGACTGGAACAGAGCTTGAAAATTCATGGCACTAACCCACCTCTATCAGTCACCTCTCTGGGACCTTTCTCCCCTGAAAGAGTGATTGTATTAGCAGCACTCTTCACCTCCTTCAGCCTCTGTGATTAGTTATCACTACACACCTTACACTGCACACCTAGCAGCATCTAGCATCCAACCTCCCCATATCATGATCTAAAGGGAAGGGTCTTCTGTGCCACAGGCACGGGTAACATAGTGCCTTTCTGTTTCTGAGGGATGAATGAAGCCAGATGCTGCAAGTTCCAGACAGATCTCACGGTGGCTGCCTCATCCTCCATTTCAAATCCTATTTGTAAACACCACCATTCTCGTCACCTTCTAATTATAACCTGATTAAGGTAGAGCATGTCCCCAGGATGGAGGGCACTGCCGATCACAGCAACAAGAGCTTGTTTGCCTGAAGAGAGATTACACTGCTTTTTACTCTACAAAAGGAACAGGCATGATAAATTACAGTGCTACCTTGAAATTAAAATTTTTATTTTGAAACCAGCAGCGCTGAGGAAAAGCCACCTGAGATGCAATTACAAGGTGATAAAGCGTGAGGATGTTGAGTCGACGTCAGTAGCAGGCTCAGTTTGCCACCTTGATTCTGAATTTGCGCTCTCCAAAGGCATGATGCGCATCTGAGGCTTTGCCAGGGGGACTTGTTGCGGGCACTGGCTGGCTGCAGGTTGCTGACCCTCGCCTTTTGGGGGGCTGCTGCAGAAGGTTTGCCCGGTAAAATGCAATTACCTCTGCTGCAGAGAGGATAGCAAACCATCCTCCAAAGCTAGAAATAATTATTCTGTCTCAGACTTCAGCAGGAATATCGACTGTAGCTCCAGGTTGTTAGACAACTTTAAAAATAGGATTGAGGTTAGATTGGAGCCCCAGGGAGGGCAAAGTGGTAGTGAGGATGGAGTGGGGAGACCTGAGGTTCAGTCTAAGCTGTTTCTTACCCAGTTTCTTTGTTCAGGTCAGCTCTCATCTGGGAAATGAAGGGTTGGATGATTTCTGAACTCCTTCCTGCCTGTTTCTTTCTAGGGCCATGGATAGTTAGGTGCCCTCTCTGGTGGTCATCTAAAACAGTGCCTATTGCATCAGACACATGTTTAAACTGAGAGGAGAACATAGGGGCTGATTTTTGACGTTACCAAGGTGGCTTTGTACTAGGTGTCAGGTGGGATATCCTCTCTCCAGGGTATGTGGAACTTTCTCTTACTGTTTGTGACACTTGAAGGCCTGGGTGAATGGAGTGGTGAGCTTCAAATCCATCTACTTAGGTGGATGGAATTTTCCAGGCAGTACATTCCCTTCTCTTAATAATACAAGTCCCTTTACAGGCTGTAAGGACCAGTTTCCGGCTAATTTCCGGTCACTGTAGGAGTGACTGCTCTGTGAAAGCTCTGTGAACTCAAGGATCCTGTTGGTCTATTGACCGGTCTTCTCCTGTTGGCACATAGTAGCTGCTTAATTATTTGTTAGCTTAATAAGGGGGTAAATGACTGAGTATGATACATGTAGGGGAAAAAAGGAGGACTTGGTGTCTTCTTATTTTCATTTGGATCCATCAGTTCCTCTCTGTTATGGTTGCTGAGAATTCCTGGTGAAATTCCTGGGCTCTGGTGGCCCAGAAAATCCTCATTTTTTCTGAGGGGGGCTGTCAACCTGTACAGCGAGGTTCTTTTGTGGTGAAGTTCAGTCTGTTCATTTTCTCCATGATCCAGTTGGAATATGGCCAAGCATAAGCTGGGTGCTTCCCTGGTGGCTCAGATGGTAAAGAATCTGCCTGTGATGCAGGAGACCTGGGTTTGATCCCTGGGTCAGGAAGATCCCCTGGAGATGGAAATGGCAACCCATTCTAATATTTCCACCTGGAGAATTCCATGGACAGAGAAGCCTGCTGGGCTACAATCCATGGGTCACAAAGAGCTGGACATGGCTGAGGGACTAACACTTATACACTTAAACACATATGATGGATCAGAAGTGAGAAATAATCTGGGGACTTCCTTGGGGGGTCCAGTGGTTAGGGCTCTATGCTTCCACTGCCAGGGGCAAGGGTCCAATACCTGGTCGGGGAACTAAGACCCTGAAAGCTGTGCTATTTTGCCAAAAAATGAAATTTTTAAAAATGAAAAAAAAAATCCAGAGAAGAATGTTACCCAATTTAGTCTTAACATCTTGTAACCCAATTCCCAGGCCAGTTTAGTTTCCTCTAGATTATTTCTCTACTGTCATGTTCTAGAATATTTATGTGCTCTCACATCTGTCTTTCCAGCTTCATCCTGACCTTCTCTGGGATGGATCTTATCTTTTTCTTTTGTGTCTTCCTTACCACACCCCTTTATCCATGCTGGCTGAGAAAGAATGTCCTTCAGAGATATTTGCCATTCTTAGGTACATGATCAAGAAACAACCCTTCCACAAATGGAGTGTTAAAGATTTGGGGGCATTTAAACTGGTCCCATCACTTCATGGGAAATAGATGGGGAAACCGTGGAAACAGTGTCAGACTTTATTTTCTTGGGCTCCAAAATCACTGCAGATAGTGACTGTAGCCATGAAATTAAAAGATGCTTACTCCTTGGAAGAAAAGTTATGACCAACCTAGATAGCATATTCAAAACAGAGACATTACTTTGCTGACTAAGGTCCATCTAGTCAAGGCTATGGTTTTTCCAGTAGTCATGTATGGATGTGAGAGTTGGATTGTGAAGAAGGCTGAGCACTGAAGAATTGATGCTTTTGAACTGTGGTGTTGGAGAAGACTCTTGAGAGTCCCTTGGACTGCAAGGAGCTCCAACCAGTCCATTCTGAAGGAGATCAGCCCTGGGATTTCTTTGGAAGGAATGATGCTGAAGCTAAAACTCCAGTACTTTGGCCACCTCATGAGAAGAGTTGACTCATTGGAAAAGACTCTGATACTGGGAGGGATTGAGGGCAGGAGGAGAAGGGGATGACAGAAGATGAGATGGCTGGATGGCATCACCGACTCGATGGATGTGAGTCTGAGTGAACTCCGGGAGATGGTGATGGACAGGGAGGCCTGGCGTGGTGCGATTCATGGGGTGGCAAAGAGTTGGACACGACTGAGCGACTGAACTGAACTGTATGTGGGGCTGAGACCAACCAGGAGGACACAAAGCAAAGAACAGATGCAGTTCCTACCCTTAAGTTTCTTAGAATTTAGTTGAAAAGTGGCAATCTACACATAAAAATAAGTTGCTCTCTATAAAACAAGATTAAAGTCAAGTGCTAAGTTGTGTGGATACATGAAAGCTAGTTCTTCAGACATTTAGAGTTGAAGACAGTTAAGGATGACAGTGGATTTTCTGAAGTGACTATAATTGCTCAATCGTGTCTGACTCTTTGTGACCCCATGGACTATACAGTCCATGGAATTCTCCAGGCCAGAATACTGGAGTGGGTAGCATTTCCCTTCTCCTGGGGATCTTCCCAACCTAGGAGTCGAACCCAGTTCTCCCACATTGTGGGTGGATTCTTTTTATCAGCTGAGCTACAAGGGAAGCCCCAAGTTGCTCTCTATAAACCAAGATTAAAGTCAAGTACTAGACTGTATGGATGCTTGCAAGCTAGTTCTTCAGGCATTCGGAGTAACTGAACACAGTTACCAGAGATCAAATTGCCAACATCTGCTGGATCATGGAAAAAGCAAGAGAGTTCCAGAAAAACATCTATTTCTGCTTTATTGACTATGCCAAAGCCTTTGACTGTGTGTATCACAATAAACTGTGGAAAATTCTGAAAGAGATGGGAATACCAGACCACCTAACCTGTCTTTTGAGAAATCTGTATGCAGATCAGGAAGCAGCAGTTAGAACTGGACATGGAACAACAGACTGGTTCCAAATAGGAAAAGGAGTACGTCAAGGCTGTATATTGTCACCCTGCTTATTTAACTTATATGCAGAGTACATCATGAGAAATGTTGGGCTGGAAGAAGCACAAGCTGGAATCAAGATTGCCGGGAGAAATATCAATAACCTCAGATATGCAGATGATACCACCCTTATGGCAGAAAGTGAAGAGGAACTAAAAAGCCTCTTGATGAAAGTGAAAGTGGAGAGTAAAAAAGTTGACCTAAAGCTCAACATTCAGAAAACGAAGATCATGGCATCCGGTCCCATCACTTCATGGCAAATAGATGGGGAAACAGTGGAAACAGTATCAGACTTCATTTTTGGGGGCTCCAAAATCACTGCAGATGGTGACGGTAGCCATGAAATTAGAAGACGCTTACTCCTTGGAAGAAAAGTTATGACCAACTCAGAGAGCATATTAAAAATCAGAGACATTACTTTGCCGACTAAAGTCCGTCTAGTCAAGGCTATGGTTTTTCCTGTGGTCATGTGTGGATGTGAGAGTTGGATTGTGAAGAAGGCTGAGCGCTGAAGAATTGATGCTTTTGAACTGTGGTGTTGGAGAAGACTCTTGAGAGTCCCTTGGACTGCAAGGAGATCAGCCCTGGGATTTCTTTGGAAGGAATGATGCTAAAGCTGAAGCGCCAGTACTTTGGCCACCTCATGCGAAGAGTTGACTCATTGGAAAAGACTCTGATGCTGGGATTGGGGGCAGGAGGAGAAGGGGACGACCGAGGATGAGATGGCTGGATGGCATCACCGACTCGATGGACGTGAGTCTGAGTGAACTCCGGGAGATGGAGATGGACAGGGAGGCCTGGCGTCCTGCGATTCATGGGGTCGCAAAGAGTCGGACACGACTGAGCGACTGAACTGAACTGAACTGAACTGAAGGATGACAATGTATTTTCTGAAGTGACTACAATCACCTTTAAGAAAACCCAATGTAGATGCAACTGCATTCTTGACATAAATTCCCTCCAAGCAGCCAACCAGTCAGTTTTTTGTCTTTCTTAAATTCACAGAGTATAGAGTACTTAGAGCTTCTGTTGGTAGGATAGTTTTTACCCTTGACTTTGTGAGACTGCAGAGACATGTGTGTATCTTTCAGCTTGTTCCTAATTACTACATGAGAAGGCTTCATTTCTTAGGCAAAGACATTCAGACTTCCTTTCTGCTGATGCAGGACTGACCATCTTTAGAGCCAGTGCTGTAGAATTCTGGACCTTCCTCAGACAGATACACTAGACAGTTGTTTAATGGTTTGTGTTACTAAACCATCACAGACATATGTATCTTCCATATCTCTATGGGTCCCTCTTGCTATCTTGTAAATATGAAATTCAACGTGTGTTGAGAGCCAGCAGTATGCCCGGTGCCACTTAGATGCTGAGAATGTAATAGTGAGAGAACACACAGAGGGACACACACATGGATATCTGGGGAAGAACATTCTGGACAGAGGGAACAGCTAGTGCAAAGGCCCTAAGGTGAGCGTGTGCTGTGCACATGTGAGGAAGACCCTAAGGAGGCCAGAGTGGCTGGAGTGAGGAGCAGGAGAAGATAGTATCATAGAAGATCCTATAGAGCCTTGCAGGTCACTGTAAATGTCTTAGTGGGTTTTTTGTTTGTTTAAATTTTTTTGTCAATTTAACAGTGTTTATAATTGCTATAGTAATAATTTTAAACACTGTTTCTCTCTTGAGAAAAAAATAAGAGAAGTAGAATATATGCCCAAGTATCAAATGGATACCCAGACATTTCTATCCAGATATAACCACTAAATGCTCCCAACATGCCCAATGCATTTTTTAATTTGAGTATAATTGCCGTAGAATGTTGTTTTCTCCTGTACAAGGTGAATCAGCTATATGTATACATATATCTCCTCCCTCTGATACCTTAGTTTTAACATTGAATAATAAATATAAAAAGGAGACTCTTATTTGTTTTATGAACATATTTTGGGGTGATACCAAATTAGTAGGCTGTTTGCCTCAAAATTTACTTTTGTCTGCTTTAATTCCATCTGTAAGAACCTCTGTGTTAAGGCCAGTCATCTGTCAGTATCAGTTAGTTCAGTTGCTCAGTGGTGTCTGACTCTTTGTGACTACATGGACTGCAGCAGGCCAGGCTTCCCTGTCCATCACCAACTCCCGGAGCTCACTCAAACTCATGTCCATTGAGTCGGTGATGCCATCCAACCATCTCATCCTCTGTCGTCCCCTTCTCCTCCTGCCTTCAGTCTCTCCCAGCATCAGGGTCTTTTCCAATGAGTCAATTCTTCACATCAGGTGGCCAAGCCTGGGTACAATTCTTAGATTCACCCCCAGCTGAGTAATTTCTCTTAGTGTTTTAGTGTCCTTCACCATAAAATTAAGGTGTTGAGGTAAAACAGGAGGGAGAACATTTGTTTTACACACCAACACTAGTTCTGTGATAGCAGTTTCTTAAATTGCCCACAGCCTGCATTCAGCTTTGAGCTGTGCACTAAATTCTGTGATTGATTAATGATGTCTGCCTTAGGCACAGACAGGAGGTGTTGGTGAGTATGCTATGAGCTAAAAGAGTGTGAAAATTCTGTCATCCTTCATAGCTGGTTTTCAAGAGAAGAACCATAGTATTTTGCTGGTTTTGGCTTTCACTTGTGTTCATCATAAAATGTGTGAAGGCTCTGGCTAGGAGGAGGAGAAATTTATAAGAAGTGATTGGAAAATAAGAATCTTATATCCTTTTATGTGACAGAGCAAATCCTCATTTGTTATCATAAAATATGAATTTTACTTGGTAGCCCTCATGATAAAAATACTTCTAAGATCTGTAGGATCATAAATCAGTGAGCTGTGTTAGACAAATATTTCCTCAGTTTTACAGAAAATTGAAGCACAAAGCCATAAATAATTGCCCAATTAACAACTTAGATGTATTTAACTAGTATGCCTATATAGTTTATTCTCCAAAACTGGATCTTTTGAGAGTGAAAGATGGTACTGTTAATGATTGCACCTGGGGACTTCCCTGGTGATCCAGTGGCTAAGACTCTGCACTCCCAATATAAGGGGCCCAGGTTCGACCTTGGTCAGGGAACTACATCTCATGTTCTGCAACTAAAGATCTTGCATACGGCAACTAAGACCCAGCATAGCCAAATAAATAAATATTAAAAAATTAATTACTCCAAGACAACAGGTATCAGCCAGGCTCTTTGTAGCAAATGGAGATGAATGATCACCCTAGCTTTACTTGGAAGACCTGTATTTGGTGCTTGGTGTAGGGGCAAAATTGGAACCTGAATGTTCTTAAACAAAGCCGTTTCCTTTTACCCAAAGTTCAGATGCCTTAGACAGTGTAGAACTATGTTATTTGCAGCTACCAGTTTTTCTGTGCTCACTGTGTGTTCAGTCTTGCGCTAAATACTTGTTTCATGTCTTCTTAAAACACTTTAAGGTCAATATTATCCTTCCTATTTTGTAGATAATTGAGGCAAACGCTAAGAGAGGTGAGTTTAATTTTAATGATAAGGTCCCAGAGCTAGTGAGGAATATCTGTAGTCCAGTCTACCTCTATAGAATCTGAAGTACAAGTTCAACCAAAATTTGATTCATTAAAAGTATTTTCATGAAAAATAGCCAATTCTTATAAAAGGAATTCTTCATCCCTAATTGAAATATTTTATATTTGAAACAGATTTTAAGTAAGACCCGAGGTCATGAGCTAATGTACCACCCCAAAGTTATGTTCAGATTTAACCATTTTTTAAAGACAGGAATTGGGAAAGACGCTAGGATTGAAATTAGAGTGAGCTCCTAAGCAAATAATAAGAAGGGGAAGTACCACCTTCTGATATGGATAAAGAAGGCCTGACCTAATGAGAGAGAGGTTTTGTTTATTTTGCTGCTCCAAAGAGAAAAACTAGGTAGTGGACTCTAGCAGTGAGCTGGAGGGAAAGGGAAAAACTTTAAGGCTGCTGATCGAATGTGTGCTGGAACCACAATGCGAGGATGCTCCTTTGATGAACTCAGACTGTTTAGAAAGGTAGAGCTTTCATCCATAAATGAGACCTGGCCAGCAGCAAAGAGAAGGCACTCTGGAGTTCTTGAAACTAAGTTACCTTTAATCCCTAAGTGATGTGTAGGGTCTGCAGTTATGACTTTGAGCTTTGGATAAGAATAAGTTAAAAAGAAATATTTTAGTCAGAGTAAGTGCATGAAAGAAAGTTACTAATTTTTATTTTAGAGTCTGCCAACTTTAGAGTTGCTTCTGAAATAGTGATTAAATATGTGTTTAATCAAGATTTGATTTGTGAAAAACTTTTTGGATATATATTTGAATATACATTGATTTATATAATATATGTGAAGTGAAGTGAAAGTTGCTCAGTTGTGTCCAACTCTTTGTGACCCCATGGTCTATACAGTCCATGGAATTCTCCAGGCCAGAATACTGGAGTGGGTCAGTCAGTCAGTCAGTTCAGTTGCTCAGTCATGTCTGACTCCTTGCGACCCCATGAACTGCAGCACACCAGGCCTCCCTGTCCATCACCAACTCCCGGAGTTTACGCAAATCCATGTCCATCGAGTCAGTGATGCCATCCAACCATTTCACCCTCTGTTATCCCCTTCTCCTCCTGCCCTTGATCTTTCCCAGCATCAGGGTCTTTTCAAATGAGTCAGCTCTTTGCATCAGGTGGCCAAAGTATTGGAGTTTCAGCTTCAACATCAGTCCTTCCAAAGAACACCCAGGACTGATCTCCTTTAGGATGGACTGGTTGGATCTCCTTGCAGTCCAAGGGACCCTCAAGAGTCTTCTCTAACACCACAGTTCAAAAGCATCAATTCTTCAGTGCTCAGTTTTCTTTATAGTCCAACTCTCACATCCATACATGACTACTGGAAAAACCATAGCCTTGACTAGATAGAACTTTGTTGGCAAAGTAATGTCTCTGCTTTTTAATATGCTATCTAGGTTGGTCATAACCTTCCTTCCAAGGAGTAAGTGTCTTTTAATCTCATGGCTGCAGTCACAATCTGCAGAGATTTTGGAGCCCAGAAAAATAAAGTCAGCCATTGTTTCCACTGTTTCCCCATCTATTTCCCATGAAGTGATGGGACCAGATGCCATGATCTTAGTTTTCTGAATATTGAGCTTTTAGCCAACTTTTTCATTCTCCTCTTTCACTTTCATCAAGAGGCTCTTTAGTTCTTCTTCACTTTCTGCCTTAAGGGTAGTGTCATCTGCATATCTGAAGGTATTGATATTTCTCCTGGCAATCTTGATTCCAGCCTGTGCTTCCTCCAGCCCAGCATTTATCATGATGTACTCTGCATATAAGTTAAAAAAGCAGGGTGACAATATACAGCCTTGATGTACTCCTTTTCCTATTTGGAACCAGTCTGTTGTTCCATGTCCAGTTCTAACTGTTGCTTCCTGGCCTGCATACAGGTTTCTCAAGAGGCAGGTTAGGTGGTCTGGTATTCCCATCTCTTTCAGAATTTTCCACAGTTTATTGTGATACACACAGTCAAAGGCTGGACTTTCCCTTATCCAGGGGATCTTCTTGACCCAGAAATTGAACTGGGGTCTCCTGCTTTGCAGGTGGGTTCTTTACCAACTAAACTATCAGGGAATATATATATATATTGAATATATATATATATATTGTATATATGAATACATATATACATATTTAATTTCATTGTCAAAATAGGTGGACTTAACAAAACACCATCACTGTAATCCCATATCCTAAATAAGAACTGAGAACTATTGCCTGTTTCTAATAGATGGCCTAGCAGAATATTTAAAAGTTAGGATTATTTAGAAGAAAAAAAAACTAACTTAATTACTAGGATTGAATAATCATAGTAAGGATATAGAAATCCAGGTAGTGATAATCCACAAAGGAAATGATCTCTGTTTTCTTGCTATTTATAATCTATTACTGTCATTCTCGAGATCTTTCAGTACATGTGTACTTAGTGATGGTCACAATCTGGCCAGTATCACAACTTCTATCCCTTTCTTCTATCTTTGCTCATTCCTTTCACCCTTGATTCACTACACCATCTATCACAGTGCATAAAGAAAATATAATTTTAGGCTTGCGAAAAGATGGCGGAGGAATAGGACGGGAAGACCACTTTCTCCCTCACAAATTCCTCAAAAGAACATTTCACCTCCGAGCAAACTCCACAAAACAACTTCGGTAGGCTGGCAGAGGTCATCAGGCATCCAGAAAAGCAGACCATTGTCTTCAAAAACAGGTAGGAAAAAATATAAAAGACGAAAAAGGAGACAAAGGAGGTGGGGAGGGAGCTCCGTCCCGGGAAGGGAAGCCCGTCCCGGGAAGGGAATTTTAAGAAGAGAGGTTTCCAAACACCAGGAAACACTCTCCCTGCCGAGTCAGTGGCGAATCTTGGAAACACAGAGGGCAACATA
Source organism: Budorcas taxicolor (assembly GCF_023091745.1). Classification (NCBI taxonomy): domain Eukaryota; kingdom Metazoa; phylum Chordata; class Mammalia; order Artiodactyla; family Bovidae; genus Budorcas; species Budorcas taxicolor. The sequence goes on from NC_068910.1 coordinate 39,480,547, forward strand.
ACAGGAAGGAAAAATAAAGAAATAATTAAGACCAAGAGATTACAAGCCCACCAGTAACTCCCCCAGCGGAAAAGCGGCACAGACGCCTGCATCCGCCATTGGGAAGTGGGGGCAGGGCAGGGACGCGCGGGAGGCGCGGGCTGCAGTGCTGTGTAAGAATCGGGCAGGAACGCCCCACGCGCAAGCAGAACGATCTAACTGGGGCTAGCAAACCAGACTGTGGGACAGCTACCGCCCGAAAAGCTCGAACAGAAGACACCGCCAGGACCGAGCACAGAACAAAGGACGGAACGGAAAAAGCCGGCCGCAGACCATCCCCCGCCGGGGACAGGCAGCCAGAGCCGTAAGGACTGGAAAGGGGCAATTGCAGACCCGGAGAGACTTTACTTACCTAACTGCAAGCAGGCCTCTTTGCTAAGACTTCTGGGGGTGCTGGACACTCACAATCTGCCTCACGGGGGACGCCAGCGGTCCACCCAGAAAGCTGAGCAGCAGCGGCAGAAAAGGTGACACGCCGCGGCGATCGCGCTCGCCAAACTCCTGAGCTACTCAGACCTGGGAAGGGGACAAAGCGCAGTCCCAGCCGAATCTGTGCCTCTGAGGGCGGCCTGAGCGCCGAACCTGAGCGGCCTGGACCGGGGAAGTGCACGCAGCCTAGGGCCGGCCCCAAACGGTTCCCGGCGGAGCATCCTAGAGCCGGAGCGGTTTGTACACCGCAAGAAGGGACAAGTCAGGCGGGGCTGAGACACTGTGCACACGACAGTGCTATTTGTTTGCAGCATCCCCCCTCCCCACAGCGCGACTGAACTAGTGAGCCTAAAAAACCAGCAAACAGAAGAAGTTAAACAGAGGGAACCACCTTGGAAGTGATCCCACACGGCCCAAAACATCAGAGAACGGCCAGATATATTTTTAATAATTTTAAAATCATTCCTTTTTTTTTTTTTTCTTTTTTTTCCTTTTTTTTTCTTCTTTTTTTTTCTAACTATTTTTTTAATTGTTAAGTCTTCTATTTATCCTCTAATTTTTATTTCTATAACCTACTATTAATATTTTTTTTAAAAAAAAGACTTTTTTTTTTTTTTTTTAAGGCAAACACCATATATAGCCTTTGGATGGTTGTTGGTGGTTTTTTGTTTTTTTTTGGTTTGTTTTGTTTTTTTGTTTGTTTGTTTTTTAAATAATTCTTGTGTTTTTTTTCTTTCTTCCTTTTTCCTTCTGCTTCTTTTCTTTAATATTGTATTTTTTAAAATCCAACCTCTACTCTAGATTTTTAATCTTTGCTCTTAGGTTTCTGTTGTCAATTTTGTACATCTAAAAACCCAAACTTCACTACCCAAATTTACCTGAGAGTGAGATTACTGGCTTGACCACTCTCTCCTCCTTTGGACTCTCCTTTTTCTCCACCAGGTGGCCTCTGCCTCTTTTCTCCCCCATCTCTTCTCTATCCAACTCTGTGAATCTCTGTGTGTTCCAGCCAGTGGAGAACACCTAAGGAACTGGTTACAGGCAGGATTTGTCTCTCTCCTTCTCATTCCTCTCTCTTATCCCCCTGGTCACCTCTGTCTACTTCCTCCCTCTCCTCTTCCCCGTATAACTCCGTAAATACCTCTGAGCGGTCCAGACTATAGAACACACATAAGGAAGTGACTACTGGCTAGCTTGCTCTCTCCTCTTTTGATCTCACCACATCTAATTCCAGTTACCTCTAACTACCCCCTCCATCTTCTCTTCTCCTTGTAACTCAGTGAACCTCTCTGAGTGTCCCTCAATGTGGAGAAACTTTTCATCTTTAACCTAGATGTTTTATCATCGGTGCTGTATAGTTGGAGAAGTCTAGAGGCTACTGTAAAAATAAAACTGAAAACCAGAAGCAGGAGGCTTATGTCCAAAGCCTGAAAACATTAGAGAACTCTTGAATTCAGGGAACATTAAGCAATAGGAGCTCATCAAATGCCTTCATACCTACACTGAAACCAAGCTCCACCCAAGGGCCAACAAGTTCCAAAACAAGACATACCACTCAAATTCTCCAGCAACACAGGAACACTCCCCTGAGCTTCAATATACAGGCAGCTCAAAATTATTCCAAAACCCTTGATGTCTCATAACCCATTACTGGTCACTCCACTGCACTCCAGAGAGAAGAAACCCAGCTCCACCCACCAGAACTCCAACACAAGCCTCCCTAACCAGGAAACCTTGACAAGCCACTGATAGAACCCCACCCACAGTGAGGAAGCTCCATAATAAAGAAAACTCCACAAACTACCAGAATACAAAAAGGCCACCCCAAACCCAGCAATATAACCAAGATGAAGAGACAGAGGAATACTCAGCAGGTAAAGGAACAGGAGAGTTGCCCACCAAACCAAACAAAAGAGGAAGAAGTAGGGAATCTACCTGAGAAGGAATTCCGAATATTGATAGTGAAAATGATCCAAAATCTTGAAATCAAAATAGAATCACAGATAAATAGTCTAGAGACAAGGATTGAGAAGATGCAAGAAAGGTTTAACAAGGACCTAGATGAAATAAAAAAGAGTCAAAATATAATGAATAACGCAATAAATGAGATCAGAAACACTCTGGAGGCAACAAATAGTAGAATAACGGAGGCAGAAGATAGGATTAGTGAAATAGAAGATAGAATGGTAGAAATAAATGAATCAGAGAGGAAACAAGAAAAACGAATTAAAAGAAACGAGGACAATCTCAGAGACCTCCAGGACAATATGAAACGCTCCAACATTCGAATTATAGGAGTCCCAGAAGAAGAAGACAGAAAGAAAGACCATGAGAAAATCCTTGAGGAGATAATAGTTGAAAACTTCCCTAAAATGGGGAAGGAAATAATCACCCAAGTCCAAGAAACACAGAGAGTTCCAAATAGGATAAACCCAAGGCGAAACACCCCAAGACACATATTAATCAAATTAACAAAGATCAAACACAAAGAACAAATATTAAAAGCAGCAAGGGAAAAACAACAAATAACACACAAGGGGATTCCCATAAGGATAACAGCTGATCTTTCAATAGAAACTCTTCAGGCCAGGAGGGAATGGCAAGACATACTTAAAGTGATGAAAGACAATAACCTACATCCCAGATTACTGTACCCAGCAAGGATCTCATTCAAATACGAAGGAGAAATCAAAAGCTTTACAGAGAAGCAAAAGCTGAGAGAATTCAGCACCACCAAACCAGCTCTCCAACAAATTCTAAAGGATATTCTCTAGACACGAAACACAAAAAGGGTGTATAAACCCGAACCCAAAACAATAAAGTAAATGATAACGGGATCATACTTATCAATAATTACCTTAAACGTAAATGGGTTGAACGCCCCAACCAAAAGGCAAAGACTGGCCGAATGGATACAAAAACAAGACCCCTCTATATGCTGCTTACAAGAGACCCACTTCAAAACAAGGGACACATACAGACTGAAAGTGAAGGGCTGGAAAAAGATATACCACGCAAATAGAGACCAAAAGAAAGCAGGAGTGGCAATACTCATATCCGATAAAATAGACTTTAAAACAAAGGCTGTGAAAAGAGACAAAGAAGGCCACTACATAATGATCAAAGGATCAATCCAAGAAGAAGATATAACAATTATAAATATATATGCACCCAACATAGGAGCACCACAATATGTAAGACAAATGCTAACAAGTATGAAAGGGGAAATCAACAATAACACAATAATAGTGGGAGACTTTAATACCCCACTCACACCTATGGACAGATCAACTAAACAGAAAATTAACAAAGAAACGCAAACTTTAAATGATACATTAGATCAATTAGACCTAATTGATATCTATAGGACATTTCACCCCAAAACAATGAATTTCACCTTTTTCTCAAGTGCTCATGGAACCTTCTCCAGGATAGATCACATCCTGGGCCATAAATCTAAACTTGATAAATTCAAAAAAATCGAAATCATTCCAAGCATCTTTTCTGACCATAATGCATTAAGATTAGATCTCAATTACAGGAGAAAAAATACTAAAAAGTCCAACATATGGAGGTTGAACAACACACTTCTGAATAACCAACAAATCATAGAAGAAATCAAAAAAGAAATCAAAATATGCATAGAAACTAATGAAAATGAAAACACAACAACCCAAAACCTGTGGGACACTATAAAAGCAGTGCTAAGAGGAAAGTTCATAGCAATACAGGCATACCTCAAGAAACAAGAAAAAAGTCAAATAAATAACCTAACTCTACAACTAAAGCAACTAGAAAAGGAAGAATTGGAGAACCCCAGAGTTAGTAGAAGGAAAGAAATCTTAAAAATTAGGGCAGAAATAAATGCAAAAGAAACAAAAGAGACCATAGCAAAAATCAACAAAGCCAAAAGCTGGTTCTTTGAAAGGATAAATAAAATTGACAGACCATTAGCCAGACTCATCAAGAAGCAAAGAGAGAAAAATCAAATCAATAAAATTAGAAATGAAAATGGAGAGATCACAACAGACAACACAGAAATACAAAGGATCATAAGAGACTACTATCAGCAGTTGTATGCCAATAAAATGGACAACATGGAAGAAATGGACAAATTCTTAGAAAAGTACAATTTTCCAAAACTGAACCAGGAAGAAATAGAAAATCTTAACAGACCCATCACAAGCACGGAAATTGAAACTGTAATCAGAAATCTTCCAGGAAACAAAAGCCCAGGTCCAGACGGCTTCACAGCTGAATTCTACCAAAAATTTCGAGAAGAGCTAACACCTATCCTACTCAAACTCTTCCAGAAAATTGCAGAGGAAGGTAAACTTCCAAACTCATTCTATGAGGCCACCATCACTCTAATACCAAAACCTGACAAAGATGTCACAAAAAAAGAAAACTACAGGCCAATATCACTGATGAACATAGATGCAAAAATCCTCAACAAAATTCTAGCAATCAGAATCCAACAACACATTAAAAAGATCATACACCATGACCAAGTGGGCTTTATCCCAGGGATGCAAGGATTCTTCAATATCCGCAAATCAATCAATGTAATTCACCACATTAACAAACTGAAAAATAAAAACCATATGATTATCTCAATAGATGCAGAGAAGGCCTTTGACAAAATTCAACATCCATTTATGATTAAAACTCTCCAGAAAGCAGGAATAGAAGGAACATACCTCAACATAATAAAAGCTATATATGACAAACCCACAGCAAACATTATCCTCAATGGTGAAAAATTGAAAGCATTTCCCCTAAAGTCAGGAACAAGACAAGGGTGTCCACTTTCACCGCTACTATTCAACATAGTTCTGGAAGTTTTGGCCACAGCAATCAGAGCAGAAAAAGAAATAAAAGGAATCCAAATTGGAAAAGAAGAAGTAAAACTCTCACTGTTTGCAGATGACATGATCCTCTACATAGAAAACCCTAAAGACTCCACCAGAAAATTACTAGAGCTCATCAATGAATATAGTAAAGTTGCAGGATATAAAATCAACACACAGAAATCCCTTGCATTCCTATACACCAATAATGAGAAAGTAGAAAAAGCAATTAAGGAAACAATTCCATTCACCATTGCAACGAAAAGAATAAAATACTTAGGAATATATCTACCCAAAGAAACTAAAGACCTATATACAGAAAACTATAAAACACTGATGAAAGAAATCAAAGAGGACACTAATAGATGGAGAAATATACCATGTTCATGGATCGGAAGAATCAATATAGTGAAAATGAGTATACTACCCAAAGCAATTTACAAATTCAATGCAATCCCTATCAAGCTACCAGCCATATTTTTCACAGAACTAGAACAAATAATTTCAAGATTTGTATGGAAATACAAAAAACCTCGAATTGCCAAAGCAATCTTGAGAAAGAAGAATGGAACTGGAGGAATCAACTTGCCTGACTTCAGGCTCTACTACAAAGCCACAGTCATCAAAACAGTATGGTACTGGCACAAAGACAGACATATAGATCAATGGAACAAAATAGAAAGCCCAGAGATAAATCCACACACATATGGACACCTTATCTTTGACAAAGGAGGCAAGAATATACAATGGAGTAAAGACAATCTCTTTAACAAGTGGTGCTGGGAAAACTGGTCAACCACTTGTAAAAGAATGAAACTAGATCACTTTCTAACACCACACACAAAAATAAACTCAAAATGGATTAAAGATCTAAATGTAAGACCAGAAACTATAAAACTCCTAGAGGAGAACATAGGCAAAACACTCTCAGACATAAATCACAGCAGGATCCTCTATGATCCACCCCCCAGAATTCTGGAAATAAAAGCAAAAATAAACAAATGGGATCTAATTAAAATTAAAAGCTTCTGCACAACAAAGGAAAATATCAGCAAGGTGAAAAGACAGCCTTCTGAATGGGAGAAAATAATAGCAAATGAAGCAACTGACAAACAACTAATCTCAAAAATATACAAGCAACTTATGCAGCTCAATTCCAGAAAAATAAACGACCCAATCAAAAAATGGGCCAAAGAACTAAATAGACACATCTCCAAAGAAGACATACGGATGGCTAACAAACACATGAAAAGATGCTCAACATCACTCATTATCAGAGAAATGCAAATCAAAACCACAATGAGGTACCACTTCACACCAGTCAGAATGGCTGCGATCCAAAAATCTGCAAGCAATAAATGCTGGAGAGGGTGTGGAGAAAAGGGAACCCTCCTACACTGTTGGTGGGAATGCAAACTAGTACAGCCACTATGGAGAACAGTGTGGAGATTCCTTAAAAAATTGCAAATAGAACTCCCTTATGACCCAGCAATCCCACTGCTGGGCATACACACCGAGGAAACCAGAATTGAAAGAGACACATGTACCCCAATGTTCATCGCAGCACTGTTTATAATAGCCAGGACATGGAAACAACCTAGATGTCCATCAGCAGATGAATGGATAAGAAAGCAGTGGTACATATACACAATGGAGTATTACTCAGCCGTTAAAAAGAATTCATTTGAATCAGTTCTGATGAGATGGACGAAACTGGAGCCGATTATACAGAGTGAAGTAAGCCAGAAAGAAAAACACCAATACAGTATACTAACACATATATACGGAATTTAGAAAGATGGCAATGACGACCCTGGATGCAAGACAGGAAAAAGACGCAGCTGTCTATAACGGACTTTTGGACTCAGAGGGAGAGGGAGAGGGTGGGATGATATGGGAGAATGGCATTCTATCATGTATACTATCATGTAAGAATTGAATCGCTAGTCTATGTCTGACGCAGGATACAGCATGCTTGGGGCTGGTGCATGGGGATGACCCACAGAGATGTTATGGGGAGGGAGGTGGGAGGGGGGTTCATGTTTGGGAACACATGTAAGAATTAAAGATTTTAAAATTAAAAAAAAAAATAATAATAATAATAAAAAAAAAATAAAACATCTCGTGCCTCTCAGGTTGGGAGGCTGTAAACAAAAAACAAAAAACAAAAAAAAAAAAAAAAAAAAAAAAGGACATTATTATAGGAGTCAAAAAACTGCTTATTCTTCTGTTAGCTTGTTGTTAAACCTTATCTGTCTGCTTCCACATATTCTCGTGTTTAATGTCCTAATGCTTAACAAGAAAGTTTGGTCTCTAGGGTGTCCCTAGAATTTGGCACCTCCAAAGAATATCAGGTTGTTGGATTTATGGTGAAATACAAAGAGCCAAGCAATTCTTGTAAAATGAATCGGTGAAAGCAATGTGTCAAGCTGTGGATTTCTTTAGCCCTATGTTGTAGAGAAAAGTAAGTTAATAAAACATTCTTCTGACACTATTGATTGATGATATTGGATCTTCTCAGAGAGTGCTTGGGGAGCTGGGAAATGACAACAATCAGTGAAACATAAACACTAAATAATCCCACGGATAACTCCTCCTGTGTACAATAGTTTCCAGGCTTTTAAGGTCATGCTCTTCTACCAGAGAACTTAAAAAATAGTGACAGAAAACCCAGCTACTAGCTTTGATCAGTTTCAAGCTGCTGTTTCCTCTCCTTAAAATTGAGAGAGCTTTTTGTACATAGCAAAGGTTCAGTATCTGTGAAAGTATACATGAATTACCTGAATCACTAAGTTCTGGAATCCTTCATAATAGTGAGCGGTGAAAGTATTTCCGGTTCCAGTTTAACAAATGCACCAGACAGCCTTGCAGATCACCACTAATTTCCAAGGGCAATAGTCTATCTTCTTTCTTTTCAATTTTTTTTTTTTTCAAAAATCCTTTAATCTCAAAAGCCTGGATTATGCCAGTGATTCACAAGTCTGTGCAAAGTTGCTAGGAAAATGATGCTGTTCTTCTAGGTAGAGCAAATATTATCAAGAAATAGATATAAAGGAAGAAAAGATTTATTAAACCACTATAGTTAATGAAACATTTCTTGGGAGCTTAGAAGGACTGGCCCTGGGACAGGTTTTGTTGTTCAGACAGTGTGTAACAGTGATTAGATTCTGCACGAAACTTATCAGAACCTGAGAATTAGCCACCTGCCTTTTCAGCCTCATCTTAGATATTTCCTTCATTCTGTATGCTTACCTTCTGTATGAACTCCTTATTGCAACTTAGTTTGTGTTCTTTAAACTTGCTCGGTCTTTCACAGTTTTAGTTCTACTTGTATTTTGTGCAACCTGCCAGTGAGGGTGTTTTCTCACGCCTTACCTTACTTCACACATATTCATTCTGCAAGTCTTAACTTGTGTCATTTCCTTCAAAAGGCAATTACTCGTCCTTCCATTGTTTCAATTCAACCTAAATCAGTTCCTCTGTATTTTATAATATCATATATATATTACATATATATCATAATATATATGTAATATATATAAATATATATATAAATCTTGCCAAAGTATAATTTATATTAATTTTTGTGACCTGTATATCTCTGAACTATCTTGTAAAATTCACCAAGATGGGAACCATGTCTATCTTGTTCATTTCATGCCCTCTTTATTTAGCATAATTCTCACATGGAAGATGTTCAGTGCATATTTAGAGAAGGAAGGAAGGTAAGAAGGATGGGATTTGCTGTATGTCATCAGACAAGAAGTTTTAAAATAAGTCATATATTTGCTTTTGAGTACAGAAAATAAAGAAAACTTTAGCTTTAATGTAACCTCAGATGTTTATATGGAAAAAAAAATTTGTGAAACACATGGATGATTTATGTAATGAAATACATATTGTAATTTCAAAAAAAAAAAAAAAAAGAAAATATAATTTTAGCAATTTTTGGTTCAGTCCTAGCTAAATCTGGGTGGCTTCTTTTGTTCATGGATGATGGACAGTTCTGATATCATGCAGAATAACGGGAGTACAGAAGACCAAAGGCTATGTTCTTTTCTGCATCTCACATCCCGATAATTCCAGATGATCAGGTTATTGCTTGCTAACCTCTAAGTAGTCATTTTAAAGACTGTGGTATTGCAGGGCAGAGTGCTCTAAATCCATAGGGCGCTTCTGTTCCACAGAAGTCAGTGACAACATTGCAACCACTCAAGCTAAAACGTATGAGTAGTAATTGAAGCAAATCAGTAATTTAAGGCCAGTGTGGACATAACTCTTTGGTTTGTTTTCATGTATTTCTGTTTGGTTGTTTTTCTGTTTTTTGGCTTCCAAATCTGTTGGGATGCTTAAACAGTGTGGAGTTGTAAGAGGCACAGTTAGAGTGACATGGTGCTGTTCAGTAGAACAATCAAAGCGGCATCCCAGATGGACTGGGGATGTTATTATATCAAGCAGAGTTTCAGTGACAAGTCAAAGTCACAGGGTAGAGCTTTGGTCTTTGGAGTAGACCGGCATGTAAAGTCAGAGTATGATTATTGGCAAGTAGAGCTTCCAGCTGAATCTTGTGACTGGTTGGGCCAGAGACTTAACAATTGCCCTGGACAGGGCAAGAAGTGGTTTTAGATCTGGGAGCAGCCTGAGCCTTCTGGTGATGGACAAGAGGCCCCAGCCATGGGAAAGTGTGTGATACAGACAGGTCCTGACTCTGCTGCCAAAGAGCATGTGTGCAAGCATGTGTGTGCATGGCGGGTGGCGTGCATTTCCAGGCAATATTTCAGGACAGATGTTCAGAGCAGTCAGTAAATTTTGGGGTTCTAGATAGGGTCACTGTTATGGGTCCCCAGGTTTCACTGATTCACTCTTAGACTTCTCAGGACTCAGTGTAAAGTCGTATTTACAAGTAAGATTTAGTACAGGGAAAGGAGACAAAGGAAAATCTGCCAAAGCAAGAGGCACGTGGCAGAGAGTCTGGAGGAAACCAAGCATAGGCTTCTCAGAGTCCTCTCCTTGTGAAGTCACCCAGGACAGGCTTAATTTCTCCAGCATCGAGTTGCTACCCTTGCGTGGATGTTGTCGACCAGAGATACTCATTAGACACTCAGTGCCCAGGGTTTTCACTAGGGCTGGTCACGTGGTATGGCCTGAACATGCCAAAATCCCAGGCTCCCAGAATGGAAGCAAGCATTTGGCATAAATCACATTGTCTGTACGAACTCTTGAGATGCAGTGAGCCACTCCCATCAGGTAGGGATGAAATCTATGTTCCCAGATGCTAACTGAGGGCCACCTTGGCCAGCAGGTCTTTCTGAGGATAGCAGTCCCAGGCCCACTGTGTTCAACTCTCTTCTGCAAAGTGACGTAAGGCATAATTCTATCAGAAACTTGAATGACTGCCCTCCCTGCTCCCCCGAGCATGAGGGAGAGTTTTGCAGAGGTGAGGAGTCTGCAAAAAATGCCTTGAGATAATTTCTGTGTTGTGCCTCCTGGTGAGGTCAGAACTGTATGCCATGGTTTTGCGTTTAATGTCACTGATGATCCTCTAGGAAGCTTGTCTCTCACTAACTACATTCCTGTTGGCTGTAGGGGGAAATTTCCAACTTCACTGTAGTGAAGCCCTTGGGTTACCTCATCACTCCTTCCACCTCTATCTTTGCCCTTAGGTTTTTAGAAAAGACTTAAGATTCATATCAGACTCATTATCTTTTAAAATTTGTATTTATCACTTGTTTGGCTGCATCAGGTCTTAGTTGCATCATGTGGGACCTTCGTTAAGGTGCCTGGACTCTCTGGTTCTGGTGCTCAGGCTTCCGTAGTTGGGGCACATGGGCTTAGCTATTCCGAGGCATGTGAGATCTTAGTTTCCTCCACCAGGGATTCAAACCTGAGCCCCCTGCACTGCAAGGCAGATTTTTAACCACTGGATCACCAGGGAAGTCCCTCAGATTCATTCTTGAGACCTCTGGAGTTCCAGAACAGAGACTTGCACAGAGTAAACAGTAGGTGCCTAACACATGCTTCCTGAGCTACATGGCAGGGTTATCATGCTCCAATGCAGAGGTCTCACTCAGAGAGACTGTCAGGCTTAAAAACCTCATGCCTGAAGATCCAGATCTTCTTACCAATTTAAGACTGTGAAGGAGAGAAACTCCCAGCTGAGTCTGAAATGAAAACGTAAGCAAGGAAGGCTAAAAATACACAGCAATGTGGGATTCCTCAATTCAGAGAGGCTGTGACAGCGCCAAGTGTCAGGCAGCTCTGAATGGGGAAGAAGAGAAATAAATTTAGAAGGTTTAATGCAGAGGGGATTCTAGGGCTGCTTGAAAAGCCTAAGAGAACAAATGGAATGTAATTTTCTTAGACGGGCGAGTGACATTCCCTCCTCACCCAAGTCCCTGGGCCACATGACATGCTTTCTTACTCCCTACGTATGCTCAGGTCAACCATCATTGAGAAAGTGCAGCCTAGCGAGTGGGAAGCACCATCTCCGACCTTGACCCCGGAGAGGCTGTGGGGAATGACACCATCTACCGCGACTCCTGGTATCCGGAGAGAGTCATCAAACATGGGTATTAACAGTGGAATCAGCCTTTGAGTCATGAGTTGGTTTTCAAAGCTTTTTAGGTGTAGAAACCTCAGAGAATGTACACAGAAGTGCAGTCTATGAGGCAGGTAAAGCAGAACCGCTGATTGAAGTTGAGGTTTCTGGCTTGTTACAAAGCAGATGAACAAGACAGAAGTACAGGTAACAACAAAACTATAAAATTAATGAACTTCCCTGGTGGCTCAGAGGTTAAAGTATCTGCCCGGAAAGCAGGAGACCCGGGTTCGACCCCTGGGTCGGGAAGATCCCCTGGAGAAGGAAATGGCAACCCACTCCAGTACTCTTGCCTGGAGAATCCCATGGAGGGAGAAGCCTGGTAGGCTACAGTCCATGGGGTCGCAAAGAGTTTCACTCAGATTATAATTAGAAGGGATTGACAGAATGTCTCTTTGAAAAAAACCCTGTGACTAGGAAGGGTTTAAGAATTTTTTTGTGTGTGTCCCTAGAAGAAGCAGATGCTTCATTCTATATCCAGTCCCCCGAAGGAATGTTAACTTGCTTATCATCAATTACACAAAACATGAGGACTTAGATAGGGGACCACACTCTTTGCAAACCATCTCAGGATAGATAGAGACTTTCTTGTTTCTGAGAGTTCTTTTGTTGGAACGAATGAGCTTGCTTTTAAGACTGGAAGAGGGGGAAAGAAGGAGGGAAGGGAATAGGCAGGGGTCCAGGCAAGGAAAACCTGTAGACTCTCAGACAGTGTCCCATCTTATATGACACCTGTCCCCTTTTAATACTTAGAGCTTCCTTGAACAGTTCACATGCTTAGACACATGGGTCTGGATTCAAGCAAATCTTACTGGATGACCCAGGGTGGGTCACTTAACCTTTCTAAGCATCAGTTTCCTCATTTGGAAGATGCAAGTATGTGTGCTAAGTTGCTTCAGTCCTGTCTGACTCTGTGTGACTCTATGGATTGTAGCCTGCCAGCCTCCTCTGTCTATGGGATTCTCTAGACAAGACTGGTTGCCTAGAATGGGTTGCCATGCCCTCCTCCAGGGGATATTCCCAACCCAGGGATCAAAGCATAAATGCTAATTTACCCCTCATAGGATGCCCTTTTGTGAGAGTTGATGAGATGAGCTTAGCTTAGGAAGTTATGATGTAATAGAAACCAGCAGTTATGACTATTATGTAGACTTCAGATTTTGCCTGACTATTTGGAAGGGGTGGAAACTTTGCTAGCTTCATCCTCCCTTCAGTTCAGAAAAACACCAGTAAGCTGGGAGTTAGATGACTTTCCTTCCAGCCTCAGGTCTGTTAATTGTTAATAACAGGCTGGCTGATTGGCACACTTCACAGGATTGCTATGAGGATTTAATGAAAGAGTGGTAAGAGGTGCTTGGTAAACTGTAAAATTCTCTTGTAATTTATCTTATTTTTATTGTCCCATGGGCTATGCAGAACAAACCTTAGCCCTCCAACACAGTTATCCTCCAGTTTGTCCAAATCTGGACATAGGAAAACTAGTATCCTGTAATTATCTGTGAGTCCTAATGTGTGTTCTAGGTACATGCAATATCCTGTGAAGAGGTGAAAGGTATTGCGAGGGGAAAACATCTTCTCACTAAAGAAGTTTGGCCAACACACTGTCCTCTTAGCCATCTACAAGGCCTGTGTGTGTGCTAAGTTGCTTCGTTTGTGTCCATCTCTTTGTGATGCTATGGACTGCAGCCCGCCAGGCTCCTCTCTCCATGGCATTCTTCAGGCAAGAATACTGCAGAGGCTTGCCATGCCCTCCTCCAGGGGATCTTCTTGACCTAGGGATTGAACCCATGTCTCTTAAGTCTCGTGCACTGGGAGGTGGGTTCTTTACCACTAATGCCACCTGGGAAGCCCATTCACAAGGCCTACACTATGTTAAAGGTTCTGAGAAGTCCTGCCTTAAAGAAATCTGCTGAACTTGTTTTACCAAATTTCCTCATGTGTATTTGCCCCCAGAACCTTCTTTGGGGAAGGCAACCTTCTTTGCCTGTCCTTTTTTTTTTTTTTTTTGCCATTCACGTTGTGGGATCTTCGTTCCCTGACCAGGGATTGAACTCAGGGCCTCGGCAGTGATAGCATGGAGTCTCAGACGCTAGACCACCAGGAATTTCCAGGGAAAACACTTTTTCATCTTGCAGGGCTCTGTTTTGGAAATTCTGCCAACCTTTGACATATGAGGTGAGGCTTTGCAGTGTCATGAGTCTTTTTCCATTTAAATGTCATTCCTTTAACTATGTTGCATGGTTTTGAGCCTCTTACACCATGACGCTCATTTTTTTTCACATGTCCCATGCAGTTATATTTGCTTTTGTCTCATTTGTATTTGAGTACACAGTTCTGGGTGTGGCCTGATAGACTATACTAGGATAGTAGACACACCGGAATTCTAGGTTTTTTTGTGGGAAGAGGAGTGTGGAACTGGGGAGGATCACATAGGTCATGACCAGTCTCTCTCTCCACATTTTCAATGTACAGATCTTTTCATTTTATTTTTTACAGATTTTATTGATGTGGGCCATTTTTAAAGTCTTTATTGAATTTGTTATAATATTGTTTCTGTTTTTACATTTTTTTTCTGGCTGAGAGACAGGAGGGATCTTAGCTTCCCAACTAGGGGTCAAACCCTCACCCCTGCACTGGAAGGTGAAGTCTTAACCCCTGGACCATCAGGGAGGTCCCTCAAGGCACAGATCTTTTAAAATCCCACCTTGATCCTTGGGGTGGTCTGGTGTTTGGACCTCAAAACGTAGGGAAAGTATGGTGCTGTCCCGCTGTCTGGAATCCGGTGGCCTCTAGAGGGCATCGTGGTCACAGGGAAAGACTTCAGTCTGATTTCTCAGGACTTCTTGGGCATGAGGCCTACCCAGCTGCTGCTCTGGGGAAGTGCTGTACTCTTTTAGTTTATTTTAATTTTCTTCACTGAATGCCTTAGGAAATAGTCCAAATGTCAGCTGGAGCATAAAGGCAAGCCCTGAGGAAAGGCGCAGCTCCCAGAAGAAAGACTCAGCAGTGCCTCAAAGAAGAGAAGGGCTGCCCTGAGTAGTGGCTGCAGCTCCCATGCCATCGTTGTTGCTTGGTACCCCTTGCTGTTGCAATATAGTGCTTCTGATTTAGGGCTTCACTTACTAGCAAAGACTCATACTGAGCTGGAGCCAACTTTCTTATGCAACAAACACTCTACTTGCCTGGACTCTGAGTTTTAGAGTGATTCAAAGTTGAATGGAAATGGAAAGTGGGCCTTTTATTTCAACAAGTAATGCACTGTTGTCTATCAGGATGTAACATAGCCACAGTTATCCATGTGGTGGAGAGAAAAGGTTTACTGGTGCTGAGACACTTTTCTTGCCTCTGCTACTTACCAGTAGGTAAACTTGGGCAAGTCATTTCAGGCCTGTGTGCCTCAGTGTCATTGGCTTATTTATATAGACGTGAAGCAGCAATACCTATCTTAAAGGTCTGTTGTAAGGACTGAGTATAAGGACAAATGTAAAACATCTTATGTAACAAAGTGAGGTCCCTATGTCAGCAACGTCTGCATCACCTGGTAACCTGATAGAAATGCAAATTCTCAGGTCCAATTCCAGAAACACTGAATCAGAGACTCTGGGAGTGGGACCCAGTGATCTGTCTTTTAACAGGCCCTCCAGGTGGCCCTGAGGCATGCTAAAGTTTGAGAAGTACTATGGTATAATAATTCACTTTGTTGTTAATTTGCCAAGTCAAGTTCGACTCTTTGAGACCCCATGGACTGTAGCCCACCAGGTTACTCTGTCCATGGGATTTCAAAGGCAAGAATACTGGAGTGATTCACCTTTTTCTTCTCCAGGAGCTCTTCCCGACCCAAGGATTGAACCCGAGTCTCCTGCCTTGGCAGGAGGATTCTTTACCACTGAGCCACCAGGGAAGCCCAATTATTAGCTTATTGATGCTCAAAATAAAAGCACTTTTGTTTTTGTTATATTGCTGTTATGAATTGTTATAACAATTATTGTTATAACTATTGCTATGAATTGTTGCTGGGAATACAAAATACCCGGTCCCTACTCATGAGATGGACCGTCTTGTCGGAAAATCAAGGTGTTGAATGTGAAATAGCCAAATAATCACTGTGGTGGGTTTTTTTTTTTTTTTACAATAAGAAAAAGAAATTTTGAGATAAGAGAAATGGATGCATATAGGACAGGAGGGACCTGACCGAGGTGGACCTGAAGGATGAACGGTACTGAAAAGGCAGATGGATGTAAGCAGGGCATTCTGGTTGAAGAGACAGCAATAGCGACAGCTAATAAAAAAGTTTTGAGATGGCAGCTGCCTAAGTCAACATTTATTTAGAATTTCTGATCCATCCAGTATAGGTCAGAGTAACTATATTAGCCCTGGGGATACAGAGACGAGAAAGAGCTAGAGCAATGAATTCTTACAGGCACTTGAAGAATGAAGAATCATATTCACCCTCATCATAAATACCTTAATGTGTTTGAGGACTTATGTGTTAGACACTGTTATAAGTAGTTGATGTGAATCTGCTCACTTAATTCCAGCAAAAAGCTGATGACATATGTATTCTTCCCATTTTATGCAAGAAGAAACTGTGACTTAGAGAGGTAAAACAGATCTTGTACAAGTCATGCAAGTAAAGGACTTGAACCTAGCTCTGTCTGAGATTCTAAGTGGCTGTTTTTTATATATATACTTTTTATTTATTCATGTATTTGGCTGCACCGAATCTTAGTTGGAGCATGCATTATCTAGTTCCTTGACCAGGAACTGAACCTGGGCCCCCTGCATTGAGGGTGTGGATTCTTAGCCACCAGATTACCAGGGAAGTCCCTCTAAGTGGCTTTTAAGTAAGTGGTCAGTTTCTCTTGAGGGCTGGAGGAATTGGGTGGCAGAGCCAGTTGTGCTCACGCAACACGGCGTTTGCTCTGGATATTCCCCTCTGTGCAGTGAAGTGGACTTAGACATTGAAAATCTCCAATTCTCCAGTCTCTCCCCTCATCTCAGTGGTGATACAGATGGCAGGTTTATGTTCTAGGTATACTCTTGCAAGATCATGGAGCCTTTGTTGGCCTGAGACCCTGAGCCACTTTGTGGAACAGAGTCTCCTGGAGATCATGAAGGATATGTAGCTTAACAAGAAGGATCCCTCTGCCGAGTTAAGAAGCTGTGATTTGGGGGCTATTTCTTACCTCAGCATAGGCTAGGCTATATAAACTTTACAGTTTATAGAAGGAGATAAAATTAGATATATAGAAAAGAGAAGTCTGAGTTTTGGCCTAAGGATTTTCCAATGTAGTTTGTAGGCAAGATGAACCACAGAGAGCTTTAGATATATATTTTATTTTTGTAAGAAGAAACACAAACTTTTGAATTTGTCTATTTTAGGAACTGACTGAATAAAGGTAGATACAGCAGTATATATGTAGCATTTTAAAAAAATACTCCTGCTGTAAAATGTTGTTTGCTAGTTATCATCCTGAAACCAGTTCATCTCAGGAACCTGGAAAATCCAATTTTTGGAGTCTAATTCTAAATTTTATTGACTTTTGTATACATACAGAATCAGCACACAAACACACACACACACACACACACACACACACACACACACACGCACACACACCCCTATGGACTCACCGAAACAAGCAAAACAATGACAATGAAGAAAGAAAAATTTTGTCACATGCTTGTGTGT
Organism: Budorcas taxicolor; assembly: GCF_023091745.1. Taxonomy (NCBI): domain Eukaryota; kingdom Metazoa; phylum Chordata; class Mammalia; order Artiodactyla; family Bovidae; genus Budorcas; species Budorcas taxicolor. The sequence continues at coordinate 39,498,155 of NC_068910.1, forward strand.
CCTAATTTTCAGCCTGGAAAAATATGATTCCCTTAGACATTTTCCCCACAGGTGCCTCCAGGAATGTCTTCAGAGTTCAGTCCCACAAGTCGCACTTGATCTTGAAGTTCACGCTCAGGTCTTTCTCTCCGCCTTTGGCAGATGAAATGCGACAGCCCTGCTCTCTGTTAGTCTGGCTGCTGGCATGTGTAGGATATACTTCTTTTAGTTTTTCCCCCCACTCCCTAAAAAAATAGGCTGGGAGCTCTTTCAGACGTTTTAGATTCTTGGTGTGAGCTTAGAGCCCAGCTGAGGTGGGTAGGATCCTGGGGCTGGCTGAGGGATGCTTTGCTATTTATTATTAATGTCGAAATATAACAAGAACCTCCACAGCGCCTCTAGGGAAATATCTGTGAACAGAATAGAGGACTGGGGTGAACCTTTAAGCCAGGTAAAATTCAAGAGCCAGGTAAAATTTCAAGAGCCAGTTGCCAAGGACAAGTGGAAGAGAGTGGGAGAAGGAGGTATTATTTAAACATTTATAGATAGAAACATGCATTCATTATATGAGGATCTAAAAGCAGGAAAAGACATATCTCAGCAATGAATATATTCATAAGGAAAACCGATGTGGAATCAGTAGTGCTTGTTTACGTGGTTTTCATAAAGGCCAAAGCTCCCTGAGCTGTACAATGCCAAGAGGCTATGTGTTATTAAACCAAGGAGCATCTGAGGGTGGGGCAAGCTCTCGTCCAATCTCTAAATTCTTGGCCATACAGACATGGAAGGTCTGGAAGAGAAGGTGGGTGTATCTGGGCCAGCATGGCAGAAGGGCCGAGAAGATATGGCATCAGATCTTGGACTGGGTGTTTGTACACATGTCACTTAACATTGATGGGCTTCAGTCCTCATCTGAGAAATGAAGATTTGGCTGTTTATTCAACAAACGTCTCTGTGCCTTGAATTTCTAAATGCTTGAGGTATGCCTAAATGTCTTATTAGGGGAGTAAGACAGTGTGGTCATGTGCTCATTTAAGCAAGCAAATGAATGAACCAGCTAATTTTGGTAACTAGTGGTATCAGGAGAAAAACAAAACAAGTTGAAAATACAGAAAAGACTGAAAGGATAGGGATGTAGTTTAGATTGGATTTGAATAATAGGAGAGAGCCAGGCTCAATTCCCAGGGGCAGCAGGAACCTGTGAACACGAGGAAGCTGGGACTGTGATGAGCAGGAAGAAGCAATGTGACTGAAGCAGAGGGGTCAGGGTGGGGTGGAGGTGGCAAGTTTGGATGGAGAGACCGGCGAGCAGCAAATGACACAGGGCTGTGTAGTCTGTCCTGAGATGTTTGGATTTCATTCTGAGCACAGGGGGCAGCCATTAGCAGGCATAAAAATGGAGTGAGGTGGTCAAATTTCCATCTCAAAAGGCACCATTTTGGCTGTTTCTCAAAAACAGATCATTAGGGAGCCCAAAGTAGGAGCTGTGAGATGAGTTACCAGGCTCTTAAAAGTGGCTCAAAATTACATTTGGGGACTTCCCTGGTGGTCCAGCAGTTAAGACTCCATGCTCCCAAAGCACGGGGCTGGGGTTCAATTCTTGGTCAGGAAACTAGACCCCGCATGCTGCAGCTAAAAGATTTGCATACCAAAACAAGGATCTGATGCGCCCCAACTAAGACTGTACAGCCAAATAAATCAATAAAAATAAATATTTAAAAAGTTATATTTGGATCAGGGAGGCAAAGGAAATGTAAAATGTTGCCTCTTGGTGTCTGCCTAAATTCAAGCCCAAAACACACCCTCAACTCCATCTGGAAGTCATAGCAACCTAAGGTGTTGGCTTTTGGAGATGCATATTCCATGTACTGAATCCGAGATGAAACATAAGCTATATCAAGCTCATTATTAGCAAATGTCTCCTTAACTGGGATGTGAAGAGTGATGATTCCTTTTCCTAGGTATCCATTTAGCCAGGAAACAGAAATTGCTTGAATAATTAATACAGAAGGTTTTTCACTGATGCAGCTGGATACATAGGTAGTGGCAGCATGTGAAGCAGGGGCAGTCAGGCAACCAGAAACTAGAGTCTAGGAAGCCCCTAGTGCTCCCAGGCTGGGGGGACCAAGGGAGGAGGCGGCTTAGCTGGAGCCCATGGTGTGGACCCCTGAGGAAGCTTGGATGCGTGGTGGGCTTCTCTGGAATGAATGAGAGGCTTGAATGCATTGCCAGAGATGCTTGGGAGAAACCCCTGCTGCTTGCTATCTCTTCCTGCCTTTTAGTCTCTTGCCAGTGAAGTCACAAGAATCAAGCCAAAGTGCCCCCCACTTTGTAGACTTTGCTGTGTTGTAGAGCAGAGCAAGGGATGGGGAGGGGTAGACCTGGGGGCCAACAGATTCAGGATGGGCCCTAGCGGTGCCTTCTTCTGAATTCAGAAAGCAGGGAGTGCCGTTTAGGGTTGGGGGAGAATAGACAGTGGGCGAAAGCAACCCCTCCCTACAGTTAATTGTCTTGGTGTAATAAGACAATGGTGCCTTGTGTCTCACATGGCAGTCTGATGTGGGTATTTCTGATTGGAGAGTGGTTTTCTCCAGAAAGTGGTTCAACACCACCTACCCTTGGAACTCAGAGAGCTTGTCAGGTAGCCAGCAAGTGGGAAAAGCATGGAGAAACCCCATCAGTTTCTTTCTTTAACCCTCACCACACCTCTGTGAAGGGGTACTATTATGCAAATGAGGAAAGCGGGGTAACAGAAAGGTTAATGAACCAGGCCAAGGTCATACAGCTAGCAAGTGATGGAATGGAGATGAAAGAGGGAACCATGTGGAATGGAGAACTACAGCAAATGGGTGGATTATCTGTGGCTGAGAGTGGCTTACATTGCCTAGAAGAGAAAGAGATTTGAAAAAATTGTGCCCAAAATCCCCAATCAAGAGGAGAAAATTAAATAAGGGTATACATCGGACCCTTGCACAACATGAGTTTGAGCTTCTTGGATACACTTACCCATGGATTTTTTTTCTTTCAATAGTAAATACTCTGATCCTCTGTGATCAGAATTGTGGTTGGTTGAATTTGCAGATACTGAACCTCAGATAAGAAGGGACTATAGATTATATGCAGATTTTTGACTGTGAGGATGGCTGACTGTATATAGATACCTGCACTTAAACTCATTTTTCACTGTTACTGTGAAAAATGTAAAATTTCTGCTCTCCCTTAGAGCTTTCTTTTAACTGTGTAGATGTATACTTGTGTTCTGTTTCTAGGCTGAGTCATTTTTAGAAGTAAACAAGGTATAAATTAAAAATAAATGCCTGCATACATATTGGATGAGAAACACCTGGTTTAATAGCAGCTTATAAGAAACAGATTTAAAGGTTTTAGTTGACTGCAAGCTTATTATGAATCAGCAGTGTGAGGTGGCTTTCGAAAAAGGACTTCATCTTAAAGTCGCATCAGTAGAAGCTAAGTGTCCTAAACAAGGGAGGTAAAAGTCTACTTGGTCCACCCTCAGTGTTTGGTTCTGAGCATTGCATTTGAGGAAAGGTACTGGCACAATATTAAAAAGCAGAGACTTTGCCAACAACGGTCCATCTAGTCAAAGCTATGGTTTTTCCAGTAGTCCCGTATGGATGTGAGAGTTGGACTATAAAGAAAGCTGAGTGCCGAAAATTTGATGGTTTTGAACTGTGGTGTTGAAGAAGACTCTTGAGAGTCCTTTGGACTGCAAGCAGATCCAACCAATCAATCCTAAAGGAAATCAACCCTGAATATTCATTGGAGGGACTAACGCTGAAGCTGAAACTCCAATACTTTGGCCACCTGATTTGAAGAACTGGCTCATTGGAAAAGACCCTGATGCTGGGAAAGATTGAAGGCAAGAAGAGAAGGGGATGACAGTGGATGAGATGGTTGGATGGCATCACCGACTTGATGGACATGAGTTTGAGCAAGCTCTGGGAGTTGGTGCTGGACAGGGAAGCCTGGCGTGCTGCAGTCCATGTGGTTGCAAAGAGTCAGACACGAGTGAGTGACTGAACTGACTGACTGACAAAGTAATATGTATCTCAAAGAAGGCAATAGTGATGGAATTTTTTTTGGGGGGGAAGGCCCCTCAGCATGCAGGATCCTAGTTCCAACCAAGAACTAAGGGATCAAACAGATGCTCCCTGCCGTGGAAGCGAGGAGTCCTGACCACTGGACTGCTAGGGAAATCCCAGAAAAGTTTCTTCCCGCTGATCAGGAGAGACAGTAGAGTTGTGGTCTGAGTGTGAGTTCAGAAAGAATTTCCAAACACAGAGTATTTCAGAAAGGAGTGAGTTTACTAGGAAGAAAGAGCAGAGATCATGAGGGCACTAAAAGTGCAGCGGGCCAACCTCCTGGCAGAAAGGGAGAGCTGAGCCTTCTGCGGGTTAGTAACCGACTGTTACAGCCTCAAGACAGAGACATTTCCTGCTGGAAGGGTGGTGTTAGGTAACTGGTTAGGGTGTGCATTTTTACCTACTGTGGGGTTGGGGAGCTGGTCGCTTTAGATCAGGGGTGCTCAGGGCAACGGTTGCTCTGGGGCTCAGTCAGCTCTGGGGGTGACCTTGGTGTGGCGCTCTGCACCTGTGACCTTGGTATAGGGCTCCACAAGTAGAATAAGCAATAGGTTTTCTCTGCAGAGCTCCAGGGAATGGAGTCTAGAACTGGAAGCTCAAGGAAAAGTGATTCCAATCCAATGTGCAGGAGAATTTTCTAACAAAAATAGAGTGGGCTGAATGTAAATGACCAGCCACTAGAAACCAAGACTAAATAGAGCTCCTCACCACGGCTTGCAGAGCTCTACATGTGTGGTCCCTACTTTTACTCTCCAGGACCCATGTTCTGCAGACTCTTCCATGTCTCTACATTCCAGCCCTACCAGCCCTTTTCGGTTCTTTGTACACAAGCTGACTTGGCCTACCACAGGCCATTTGCACAGGACTTCTCTTTGCTTAGAAAGTTTCCCTATTTCTTTTTGATTGATAATAGACATCCCAACAGGTATGAGGTAGTTTTGATTTACATTTCCTTGATGATTAATGATTTGAAATTAAATAAATTAGTAATGTAAAGCCTTTCAAACAGTGCCTGGCGTATAGGAAGCTCTCTGCATAGTTGCTCAGTTGTTTCTGACTCTTTGCAACCCTTTGGACTGTAGCCCATCAGGCTCCTCTGTCCATGGGATTTTTCAGGCAAGAATACGGGAGTGGGTTGCCCTTTCCAGGGCATTGTACTGATCCAGGGACCAAACCCACGTCTCTTGTGTCTGCTGTACTCACAGGTGGGTTCTTTACCTGCTGAGTTCTTGGGAGGCCCAAGCTCTCTAAGTTTTAATTAATTTTTGCTGTTATTAATATAAACATTTATTGTTTATGGTTGTGCTCTGGCCAATGTACTAGACACGTAAATACAACATTTAAGCCAGTCAAGTAGTGATTATACCACTCTTACTGGAGGTTAAATGACTCACCCAGGTTCCCACAGTGAGGAGTTTGGAGTTTGCAAGGAGAGAAAACGGAAGCTCATTGCAAGTGGTGGGAACAGCCTGGCCTGTTGGGTGCAGAGCTCCTGCAGTCTGGGTTGTGTGTGAGCGTGTGGGGGGAGGGGGGCCATTACGGGAGTGGGATACGTGGATATCATCTGTTTTACAGCCTGTTTCTAAAGTCCGTCTTATGTCTAGAGTCCTTAGCTGTACCCTGGCCTCAGTCCTCTCTGGCAAGTTCCTGCTTCTTTATTCTGCAGTGAGAGTGGGAAGTGCTCCTTACATACTTGTTCCGGACAAGTGACACAAGTGACACAAAAAGGCATGTTGCTGTTTGTGTGTTTTATTGGTTTCCCAGGTGGCTCAGCAGTAAAATATCTGCCTGCCAAGCAGGAGACATGGTTCATTCCCTGGTTCAGGAAGGTCCCCTGAAGAAAGAAATGGCAACCCACTCCAATATTCTTGCCTGGGAAATCCCATGGACAGAGGAGCCTGGCAGGTTACAGCCATGGGGTTGCAAAAGAATCAGACCTGACTCAGCGACTAAACAGCAGCGAAGTATAATTACTATACGAAGTTGTGTTGGTTTATAGAACAATGTGAATTAACCATAAGTATACATACATCCTATCCCTCTTAAGCCTCCCTCCCACCCCTTAATAAAAAGAATTGCTAAGTCATTCTTTTCCCTGAATTAGTAATATTCCATTGTGTATAAGTACTCTTTCTTCTTCTTCTTCTTTTTTTTTTAATATTTATTTATTTATGTATTTGGCTGCACCGGGTCTTAGTTGCAGCATGTGGTATCTGTAGTTCTGGCATGCAAACTCTTAATTGTGGCAAATGGGGTCTAGTTCCCTGACCAGGGATTGAACCTGGGCCCCCTTCATTGGGAGCATGGAGTCTTAGCCAGTGGACCACCAGCGAAGTTCCATGTCACTCTTTGGAAGCAGCCAGTAATCCATTGCTCAATTTTCTTAGATAGAGGAGGGCTGAGATTCTCTCTTCTGCACCACTTTACCCCCAAGAGAAAGCCATCATGGTAACGATACGATAGCTCTAGTGAGATTTATTCACTTGTGCTTAGACTGGCGAGATTTGTGGATCACTTTAGAAGCGTCTCTGGAAGGGAACCAGGATATCATCTACTCCATATAACAACAGCTATGCTTCGGTACCTGCTTGATAGGACAGTGTGTAAAGGAGCTCATTTGCACAATGCATTGAATTTCCAGTTAAACCTTAATGATAATTAGATGAATTGGATTGTCCCCTATGAAACTGAAAATATCAGTGTTGCTTTCCTTCAGTCTAATGATATAAAATGCGAAGCAATTTTGGGGGAAGTGTTTTTTCCCTTAGTCCCCTCATCTAGTCTACTTTCATGGTCTTTCCTGTTAAGTAATGTGCATCAAATTTCCCAAAGAATAAACACTCACTCCTGTATTTGTTGTTGCTCTTGTTCAGTTGTGTCTGACTCTTTGTGACCCCATTGAGTGCAGCACAGCAGGCTTCCCTCTCCTTTACCATCTCCTGGAGTTTGCTCAAACTCATGTCCACTAAGGCGGTGCTGTTCTTGTGTATGTAGAGCCTTAAAGACACAAACAGGTCCTATGAAGTGCCCCTTAGCTTTTTTCTTGTCTGCTGAAGAAGGTAGGCAGCTTCCAGATGAATGTACCACTAGAATAGAAACCCATGTTTATTAAGATTTCCAAACATCCATTAGGTAACCAATTATTTCAAACAATTCTTTCTCTTTTATTTTCAAGCATTTTTTTTATGACAGTAAAATAATCTGGACTATCTCTTATTAAAAGTAGATTCTCTCCCTCTCTCTGCTGTGTTGGGTCTTTAAGACTGTTGAAGCTCTTAAGATCTGAAAAACATTATGCCTATCCCTACTTTAATTGCTATGTTTGAGTCAAAGTAAAAACAACACTAAAAACTTTCCCCCCCATTTTTTAAATGGAAGTAGAGTTGATGTACAGTATTATGTAAGTTACAGGTATACAACATAGTGACTCACAGATGTCAGGAAGGTAACTGACTTGGGGCTGATGGGAGAGTACGTTCTCTTCAGTGACACAGGATCCCTATTGTGTGAAGAAAATTAGAGGTCAGTATTCTCTTCATCCTTCAAAGTTTAGAGATTTCCAGTCACAAAGGAAAGCTGTAGAGGTATACTGTCATAGATTTGCAGGATATGTCCAGAAAGGTACGTGAAGAGAGAAAACATTCTTTTTAGTAGGTGAGAAAGCAGTGGGGACTGTGGTGTGGATTATGCTGTTGGAAGAGAGCTGTGGTTGGTGATGTAACATGATGTTCCAGTGTCTCAGACCCTGATCTGGTGCCCTCTTGACCAACGTGAGTAGTTCTAAGTACCAAGGTCCCTGGGTGGTGGAGGCTGGCACCATCTTGTCATCTTATCTCAAACTCCTTTTTTTTTTTTTAAGATTTGTATTTTGATGTGGACCATTTTTAAAGTCTTTATTGAATTTGTTGCAATATTATTTCTGTTTCACATTTCTTTTTTTGTTTGGTTTTTTTTTTTGGGGGCTGTGGGGCATGTGCGATCTCAGCTCCCTGACCAGGAATCAAACACACACCCCATGCACTGGAAGGTGAAATCTTAACCACTGGACCACCAGGGAACTCCCTCATACTCCTTTTGATTCCTCCTTTCCCCATATTCCTCCACTCATCTGTTATCACTCAGGATGTTCTGGCTCTGGAATTTTCTGAGTAACAGTAAACCCAAGTCAAACCTGCTTGAACAAAAGAGAAAGTGTTGGTGGCAATGGTGGGAAAAGCTCACTGGGAGGATGGACTTTGCCCAGGGGCTCCAGTGATGTCGTTGTGAATCTGGTGCTTCTCCAGATCTGGTTTTCTCAGTAAGCAGTTAGTTCAGGCAGGCCCCTCCCATGCAGTAGCCCTGACTGCCTCTAGCTGCCGGGGTCCAGCCCCGGTGGATCCAGGGTGATTCGAAGGTGTGGACGGAGTCAGCGTCTTTGGAAAAATACATATTTACTCACAGATATAGAGAGATTAGAAATGGATAGTGTAGTAGGAAGATTAGTGGAGAAAAAGAGGCTGAATAACTTGGATTACATGGAATAGCATCCATGCTCCAGATGGGAATTCAGCCAGAAAAACAGGAGCAAGAAAGAAGCAACATGGGGGAATCAGTCTTTCCAGAAACTGATCCGATTTCTTTATTTTTGGGTTTGCTTATATACCTTTTGTTACACATAGGGATGAATACAGAGTCATGTGGGAGTCAGCAGTCCTGACCTTTATCAAAATCAGGTGCTTCACATAAATGTATAAAAAAGGTACATCATCTTCTGGCCATGAGTGAGACCTGCTGACATTTTATGATCCTTTCTTTCTGATAACCAAAAAACTTATTTTTTCCAAGGGTGTTTTTTCTTAAACCAGACACCACCCTCCAAGTAAAGTTACATTCCTATAGGGTGAGGGTATCATGAGTTACAATCAAGAAAGGAATTTATTTAACCCAAGGTTAACAGGATTAATCTTAAAGGTTAATACTTATTTCTCCTATATGCTTAAAGGTTAATACTTATTTCTTCCTATATGCTAGTTATATTCATTATAAGGGTAGGGAACATGGAGATTTAGCAGCAAACATCAGCCCAACAAATGAAAATCCTTTCATCAATGCTCCCCTTAAGATCTATTTAGTCTTAAGATATGATAAAGTTACACTTTTACATAGCAAGGACCCAGTGATTTATAACAAAGTACAGTGATCTATTACAAAAGAGAAAATCCATTAACTCAAAAAGTCTATTATTGCTAACCTTAAAAACTACTGTATTTCCTTTTCTATAGTCCAAATATATTGATTAATATATTCCCAGGTGCCTAAGGATATGGAGGCCTGGCGGCAATCATTGACTCCACGAGAAGAAAAAGCCCTACGCTAATTAAGACTCTCAAAATACTCCAAAACTCTCTGTGCTGTTTATGGTTGAGGGGTAGTAAACAATCATGTGGTAGTGGCAGGAATATGGATAATCCTGTCACACAAGCTAGTCTGTCAGCACAGAGGTTTGACCTGAAACATCCTTGTCCCACCCAGAGCAGGGAATTAGCAGCAATTATTGACACAACAAATGAAAAACCCTTCACCAATATAATTCCTCACCAACCCACTATACTAGTAATTTCTAACTCCCCCAAATAATTTGCCTTTAATAAGTCTAAAACATCTCATGCCTCTCAGATTGGGAGGCTGTAAACAATCACATGTGGCCGGACGAACCTATGCAGGTGGGCTAGATAACCTTCAGAGGAGTCTGTAAGCTGAAACACTCTTGTCACGCCCAAGAATTTTTATTGACTTGGAGCTGCATGTTCACTCCTTCTCTGAGAGAAATGGTTATGGGGGAGAGACCCCTGTAAAGTCAGAGGTGTAGGTGAGAGCATAAAACAGACTCTGGTTTTGGGGTTAGATGCTTGGGAACAGGGGGTTTCCTGAGGCTTGATCATGCCTTTGCATATGCCAAGCCTCCTTCCTCATGACCCTTGCCATGGGCGGAGTTCCTCACGCTGGCTCCTGGCATCTAGCCTTGCAACCCAACCTCTCAGCAAACACAGTCAAAGCTGTTGCATTTGGATTAGCTAGCATCACGTAAGCTGCTATAACAAACAACCCCCAACAATTAGTTGTCTTGCGTGTAAGAATTTATTTTTCTCTCACATGACAGTCTGATGCTGGTGTTCCTAATGGGTGAGTGGCTTTTCTCCATGGAGTGAGGGGTTTCTTCACCATCTTTTAGGGCTCACAGTCCTCTTCATTTAGTCAGCAAGAGGGTAAAGAAAATGTGGAGAAACCTCATTAATACTTAAAGAATGTGTACTCTGCATCTTCTCACCTTCTTGCAGCAAGAATTGGCCCCATGACTAAACGCGGGCCCAAAAAAGATGAAAAATGTAGTCACTGACTAACTGCTTCCTAGAATCAATTCCACATAGTAGAAAGGTGGTATGATGTGATTTCTTAAAGTGTACCGCTTGATGATTTAACATTTGTATACCTTGTGAACTTAACTAATGTATCTATCACCTCACAGTGTCTTTGCTTTTCCCTTTGGTGAGAACACTTAAGATTCACTCTTTGCAAGTTTCAAATAAACGATACAGTGTTACTGACTATAGTTATCATACTGTGCATTAGATCCTCAGGACTTACTCACCTTATAACTGGAAGTTTTTACCCTTTGACCAACAGCTCCCCATTCCCCATTCCAGTCTACTTTCTACATCTGTAAGTTTAGCTTTCTTAGATTCCACATATAAGTAAGATCAAACAGTACTTTGTCTTTCTGTGTCTGAGTTAGCTTAGCATGATGTCATTCAGTTTCACTCATCTGCAAACAGAATTTTATTTTTTAATGACTGAATAATATTCATATGTGTAATATATACATATATGCTGCTAAGTCGCTTCAGTCATGTCCGACTCTGTGCGACCCTGTGGAGTGCAGCCCACCAGGCTCCTCCATCCGTGGGATTTTCCAGGCAAGAGTACTGGAGTGGGTTGCCATTGCCTTCTCCTATCTATCTATCTATCTATCTGTCTATCTATCTATCTATCTATCTATCTATCTATCTATCTATCTATCTGTATATCTCTCACATTTTCTGACAGAGGAATGGATGAAGAACATATACATACATATATATCACATTTTCTTCATCTGTTCCTCTGTCAGCAGACATTTAGGTTGTTTTTACATTTTGACTGTTGTGAATACTGCTGCAGTAAGCATGGGAGTAGAGATGCCTTTTCCAGATCCTGATTTCATTTCCTTTGGATATACACCCAGAGGTGGAATGGCAGGATCATATGGCACTTCTGTTTTTAACTTTTCAGGAACTTCCAAATTCTCTGAAATTAAGTCTTAGATGGGTTTGGGTCATATCCTTATTCTTGAATTAATAACAATGTCTAAGGAAATGAAGTTCATTCATCCATTCTGTCTTCCATTCGATAAATTGTTATGACAGCTATTATGTGCCAAACATGATTCTCAACTCTGGGAAAACAGATCACAGTCCATATATTTTCTAGTGATGCCAGATAAACAATTTAAATATATAACATTTTAGATCAGTTCAGTCGCTCAATTGTGTCTGACTCTTTGTGACCCTGTGGACTGCATGCAGCATGTCAGGCTTTCCTGTCCATCCTCAACTCCTGAAACATTTTAGATGGTGCTATGATACACAGTAAAGTAAGAAGGAGGGTAGAGAATACTGGGGAGTTGCTTTTTTTTTTTTTTGACCATACCATGTGACATCTGGGGATCTTAGTTCCCCGACCAGGGAATGAACCAAAACCCTCTGTGGTGGGAGTGCAGGTTCTTAACCACTGGACGGCCAGGGAAGTCTTGGAATTTTTGGCTGAGTGTCACAGAAGGCTTTGCTGTGAAGTTGCTGTCTGAACAAGGATTTGAAGATGAAGGAGCGAGCCAGGCAGATATGGGGGAAAGTGCTCTGGAAAGAGAGAATGACCAGTGCAAAGCTTCCAGGCAGGAGCAAGCCTGGCATTTCCGTGGAAAAGCAAGCAGGCCAGTGTGGCTGAAAAAGAGTGAGCTGGGGGGAAAGAAATAGGAGGAGAGGCCAAAGGCTTAGGAGAAGGCGTGCCAGGTAGAACTTCACTGGCCATTGAAAGGACTTTGGCTTTTACACATGAGATGGGTAGTTTGGGGAGGGTTTTGAGCAAAGGAATGACATGATGTGAATTAGGTTTCAAAGTTATTCCTCTGACTCCTCTTGAAAATAGATGACAGAAGAGACTAGGAAAGTTACGGGAAAGGCAAATATATTCACCCAGTGATGAAATGATGTTGACCTAGATCAGGATGGCAAAGGCGGAAAGAGAAGTGGCCAGATTTTAGGTATCTTTTGAAGATAAAATGAATTATGCTGATTAACCACTCTTGAGAAACTTTTTGTTTTTGCTTTTGATTTTGTATTGGGGTATAGCCCACTAATAATGTTGTGATAGTTTCAGGTGAACAGCGAAGGGAGTCGGCCAGATCTGTGGAAAAGTTAGTCCCTCAGTCACGTCCGACTCTTTGCGACACCATAGACTGTAGCCCATCAGGCTCCTCTGTCCACTGGGGATTCTCCAGGCAAGAATACTGGAGTGGGTTGCCATTCCCTTCTCCGGGGCATCTTCCTGACTCAAGGATCAAACCCAGCTCTCCTGAATTGCAGGCAGATTCTTTACCATCTGAGCCACCAGGGAAGTCCAAGAATACTGGAGTGGGTTGCCATTCCCTTCTCCAAGGCATCTTCCCGTCTCAAGGATCAAACCCAGCTCTCCTGCATTGCAGGCAGATTCTTTACCATCTGAGCTACCAGGTCATACATATTCTAAATGTATCCATTCTTTGGAAGGCATGTTTGTTTGTTTGTTTGTTTTTTTCTGGAGCCAGGAAAGTGGAGTCAATACATCTCAGCAGCATGGAAGTCAGATAAATGTTTTCTTAATGAAAACTTGAGGTACTCCCACAAGAGGAATGGAATAGTGATGGGGCACTTCTCAGTCAAGATGGACAGACCAGATTCTGTTCCAGTAAAAATCAACCTCAAAACCTGAGTAGTTGAATGCCATGGAGTTGTACTTTTTGCGCCAGCTGCATGTCCAGCGCAGGTTACCGGGGACTCTGTGCTTGTGATAGCAATTTGGTGTGTTACCCATACTACCTGGACCTTAGACATGTGGAGGCCAGGAGAGAGGGAGGGGAAAGACTTTTCTGTCTTGTTATCCTCACTGCTCCTTGAGGGAGAACAGAGAGCCCCATGCAGGGCTAGACTCCAGAAGCACCGGGGTGGTCATGGGTAGAGAGAGGGGAGGGGACAGAGGACAAACCCTCCTTGTGGTTTCTGTGTGATGGACAGGAGGAGGCACGCCGAGGGGTTTCAGGACTGGCTAATTGGAATACTTTAGGTGGGTTCTGCAGCACAGGGCTCTCCTTCATTGTCTGGGACTGGGCCCCAGATGCATTGGGGTGGGTCTGTGGTGGCTTGGAGTGTGAGGGCCCAATAAGGGAGGTCATTAGGGGTGTGGACCTAGGAGGCTGTTCCAGAAGGGGAATTGACTGGCCTTTGGCTAGGGCCTGGGTCATCCAAGCAAACAAATGATATTATAGTCAAGAGAGTCAGGCTGCCAGAAATTCTACCATTTCAACGTGGTGCCTCAGGGCTGGTTATCATCAAGAGAATGGTGTACTGGCTCTTAAATGCTTCATCAAAAGAGACTCATGATACTTCCTATGATGTTAGCTGGTCCCAACTATGTTGAAGAGGTTGTGTGTCTGGAGGGAGAGGAGAACCAGAAATCCTGGTGAGCATTTGTACAGTCTACCCCAGGAGTCAAACCGAACAGATATCCACCGTATATGCCGTGTTTTCCAACATCACATCATCTGTTTACTTTTCTTATACTCCAGTCATTCATCTTCGGTAATCTACTCATCCTCTGAGACCTTGCCCTAAAGACCTTTCCTCTATATCTGATTCCTCTGTAATTGCCCTTTCTCATCTTCCCAGCAAATACTTATTTTTCCTTCCTCTGTGTTCCAACAGCAGGTGATTTATGGCAGCTTAAAAATGTATTTCTGATTCTGAAGTTAGCACAGCGCTAGTTATCTATTGTGCTCAGTGAACCAACCCCCAAGCCCAGTGACCTATGAAAACAATGATCATTTATATTACTCACATATATATTTGTAATCATTTATCCTGCTCCCCTATGTTTGTGATGTGGCCAGGGGTCAATGGGGCAGGCTGTGTCTCTTCCATGAGGTATCAGCTCCAGTGGGTCAGTGGGGTCCAGATGGATCTAAAGGTTCACTCACGTGCTGGCAGGTGAGAGCTGGGCTTCTCCCCAGGGCAGTTTTGGCTTCTTCACAGCATGGTGGCTGGGTTAAAGAAGGGAGCATCCAGACAGAGTCAGGTGACAGTCATGTTGATTTTTAACACATTATTGACTGCAGACCTATTGATAGACCTTTTATTACCTGAATGTTACTGACCAGAGATGTTATCAACACATTTTTAGAGAGTGTTACAATTAACATCACCATTCAGAGTTGTTTGAGTTTATAATTGATCAAGGATTCATCATACAACTTATAATTGTCATTATCATTCACATTGTGTTCCATTAGGTTTTTATTCCATTGTGGATATTACGAACATTAATTTTTTAAAAATTGATGCATCATAATAGTTTAAGTGAAGAAGAGTTTTCCAGTGAATATCATGCAGATAGTTTCTCTAATTGTCCGAGTCACATACATACTAGTGTCTCAGAAGATGATAGTTCTGCAGAGTGTAGTTCTGATTCAGACAGTGTGAGTAATAGACCAACAAAAAGACAAAATACCTTGGTGACTGATTCTGACATGGAAAGTAAAAAGGAAACTCACAGTGCTGGAGGATGCTCGTTTGCTTCCACAGAAGAGTGGATTGCAGACAACATTTCATGAAAATTGGAAGACTTTAGAGGTGTGTCAGGTATACCTACTGAATGTAACAAGCAGTAAAGTATTAGGGAAATAACAGAATTAATTTTTGGCTAGCCAAAATGAAAATCACTGGCCACAGATGTTAGTTTCTGCAAAATCCCCAGCCAATATTAAGTCAAGATTTAGCCATAGAAGTCCAGTGGTGTCACTCTGGCTCAAGTCACAAGTTTACCTCGATTCAAATGGAGAGAATATAGACCCCGCCTCTTGAAGGAGCAATGTTAAAGCCACACTGTAAGGAAAGCATATGGGATGGGATATATTGTTGTGAAAATTTTGAGAAAACATTTGATATGGCAAGTTATCACTGCAAATCCATTTTGGAATCAAGCAGGGTGATATAAAATTTGTTGAATGGATTCTTATATATCTGCGGGCTCCTTGAGAAGATGAATTAAGATTTATTCATCTTTGTACAACCAGTGCAGAGCCCCAGAGGTA
The DNA here is from genome assembly GCF_023091745.1 of Budorcas taxicolor. Classification (NCBI taxonomy): domain Eukaryota; kingdom Metazoa; phylum Chordata; class Mammalia; order Artiodactyla; family Bovidae; genus Budorcas; species Budorcas taxicolor. The sequence goes on from NC_068910.1 coordinate 39,513,653, forward strand.
GATTCTTGGGTGCAAACACTGTTGCCTTTTTAACAGCCACTGTTTCACCCTTTTCTCCTTACCAACAAATCCCTCACTTTGTTTAGGAGGCAAGGCTTAAAAGTAGGAAACAAATCATGATTTATCTAAAGCATCAATGGCCCTCATATTCCTTTTTCCTAGTTTACTGAATTAGGAATGGTCATATGATCCAATTCTCCCCCAAAGATTTGTAAGACAAAGTGTTGCAAGGAATTGTGGAACGTATTTCCTATTCTAGAAAGAGACGAAGAGATGCTCTTGGAGAAATCCCACCTTCTTTCCTGCCTTTGGATGCTGTTATATGAGGATGTTGTTTGAAGCTGTGGTAGCCATCTTGAAATCATGCCTATATTTCTATGTGAGTCTTAAAAAAATCTAACCCATATTTCTGGCATTATTTAACTGCTAGATTAACCAACTTCTGGACCTGCATCTCTCAAACTTCTTGTTATGTGAGGTGATTAATTCCTATTATTTAAAGCCAGTTTTACTTGGCTCTTTCAGCTGTTAGAAAACTGCAACAGAGCTCACTTATCGTTCATAGGATCGAATCCCCCTAACTGGCTGACCAACTTACTCTGTGGTCTGTGCCATGCACAAGCATAGTGCAAAGGATGGTTACCTCTCATTTCTGTGTACACTGCTGCTCTAAGTTTCTTCTCTGAACCTCAGGGATTTCAAAGTTGGATTGCCTGGAAATGTTTCCAGTCAGAGCCCCTTAGCCAGTAAAAGTCGAAGTGGTAACTTTCCTTGGCAAATTTCTTTTTTGGTCCAAACATTAAAAACACAAAAGGCCTCTGGGAGAGCTAGCTTCTTGGCATCCCCCAGTCTTGCAGCTGAGACGTAATGACTGACTACAGGCAATTAGACAGTGAGTTGCTACTGAGGGCTCTGAATAAATGGGGAACGCAGCTGGGTGGAGGCAGGTCTTTCTGGCATCAACCGGGGAAAGCTTTGCCAAACCACCTGTAAACTTCCCTGGGCTGCTTCAGCAAAACCTCCCACTTTTAAGTTAAACGTTGCCCCTGTTCGGGGCATATTACCTGAACAGTTGTATTTATTTGACTTTCAAAATTCTTCACAGATAGTTACTATGATTTTTAATAGCACATATTATCCCATCCCCCAGTAGATTCTAAACTGGGCTCCAGCACCTTAGCCCAGAGTATTTTATGATGGAATAAGGATGATGACAAGGCAAAGCCCTGTTGGTGGGTCAAGTGTGGAACTGGATGGCTGTGGTTTTCACAGCTTTAGTCTTTACCAGCGCCATACCTAATCCTTCCCTCTTTCTCTCCTTTCCTCTTTCTCACACCTGGGAGGGCAAGTGACCCCACAACTTGACCTCTTAGATGATTATGCTGTCTTCAATCAGAATGACTGGTTCAGGGCAGCACACACCCAGGGGGGGTACCCCAAGTTCTTGTGAGACGTTTGATGTATGGATTCTGGGATGAAGGAGTCTCTATTCTTGTGTCTGTGGGCAGCAAGGATGATGACCCACCTGTTGTGTATTTCCACTTCCCAAAAGAGTGTTTATTTGGAACTAAAAGATGGCAAAGCAGAGGAAAGCCCAATTTCTTGGGTTATCTGAACCAAGAATCCCCACCTCATCACCATATCAATTCATTTTTTTCCTTAACGTTGTTTGTACTGTGTTACTATTGTTACTTTGGCAACCTGATGCAGAAAGTCAACTCATTAGAAAAGACCCTGGTGCTGAGAAAGATTGAAGGAAAAAAGAGAAGGGGACAGCAGAGGATGAGGTGGTTAGATAGAATTACTGACTCAAAGGATGTGAATTTGAGCAAACTCCAGGAGAGCAGAGGACAGAGGTGCCTGGTGTGCTATAGTCCATGGGGTTGCAAACAATCAGAGATGATTTATCGATTGAACAACAACAAAGCATTGTTATACATGCCAAGAGTCCCTGTGAGTTGGGCAGAGTTTCAGGGTCAAATGGGGACAAAAACTGCCCCACTGCTTACACTTCTACTGTTACACTTAAGATAATGATTTTGTGATTTTGAGGACCAAATCATCACTATCTAAATAGGGCCCTATGGCACAGGACAGGTAAGTTTTGATACAGAGGATGTAGGAGAAAAGATTCTAGAGCTGTAGGTGTAGTCAGCCTTTTTCAAGCTTTAAGTACCCAGAGTTCAACCCAAGAATATTGACTACCCTAGTGGTTGAGGTGGAAAGTGGAATGGCAGGACTGTATAAGCTAATATTTCCTATGTCAAAGTTTTGTGAGTAGTTGTGGTGATGTTTCTTTTCTTTTTTTTTTTAACTTGCTCAAATTATGTATTTACTTGGTTGGTTGGGGTTAACAGCAGAACATTTTACAAAATGCCTTTAATGAGTTTTAACTAACTCTCAAAAAAATTTTACCAAGTAACTAGGAAAGGTATTATCTTCAAAATATTACAGGCAAAAGAACTGAAATTCAAAATATTACAGGTAAAAGGACTAAAATTCCAAGAGGTAAAATGATTTGCCCAAGACCATATAGCTAGGAAGTCATGATTCTTTAGAATTAGCTCTTTTTGACTCTGTGAACTTTCCATCACTCCAAATTGTCTCCAGATTTAAGGTCCTTTTTCTTCCCATGTAGAAACCAAACGTAATGGAAAGCTGAAATAAAGAAAAAAATGACGAAAGAGGAATGAAATAAAAAAAGGAAACAGTACAATTACCTTTGTGTCTGATGTTTCTATTGGAAACAAGAGAAGTGAAAATGATACAGCAGGAACATTTACATTAGATATTTTGAAGAAGCTTCTATGAATGTATTACCCATGGAATTTCAAAAGTTTCTCTGTTGGGAGACATTTAGGAAAAATGAAGAGACTGGATTGACTTGAATGTACCCATGATGCAGAAAGAGAAAGATGTTAAGGATAGGGTGGCCAGTTGTCCCATTTAGGCTGGCACTGAGAGGGTACCCAGGATGTGTGACTCTTAGTTTTAAAACTGGACAGTTCTGGGGGACTTCACTGGTGGTCCGGTGGTTAAGAATCTACTCTGCAATGCAGGATATGTGAGTTCAATCCCTGGTCCGGGAAGTAAGATCCCACATGCCTTGGGGGCAATGAGGCCCAAGTGCTGCAGCTAGAGAAGCCCGCGGGATGCACTGAAGACCCAGCTTAGCCAGAACTGAACAAACAGACAGATACAGCTGCACGGTTCTAGGCAGACTGGGAGGAATTGTTCATCTTACTTGAGGTATTAAGTGTCCAGTATATCAATGCGTTGATCAAGAACCTACTATATGCCCAGTATTGTCTTAGACTCTAAGACTGCTGCTGCTGCTAAGTCACTTCAGTCGTGTCTGACTCTGTGCGACCCCATAGACGGCAGCCCATCAGGCTCTCCCGTCCCTGGGATTCTCCAGGCAAGAACACTGGAGTGGGTTGCCATTTCCTTCTCCAATGCATGAAAGTGAAAAGTGAAAGCGAAGTCGCTCAGTCGTGTCCGACTCTTAGCGACCCCATGGACTGCAGCCTACCAGGCTCCTCCGTCCATGGGATTTTCCAGGCAAGAGTACTGGAGTGGGGTGCCATTGCCTTCTCCAAGACTCCAAGACTAAGTCTCCATAAATGACTAAGATGTTGTCTTTTCCCACGAAGATCTTAGAGTCATGAAGAGAAATTCAATCCCTCATAAGAAGTTCTGTGGCTCTATGAGCAGTTTCACTCAAAACATTTGAGTTTTGGCTGATGTGAAATCTCAAAGCAGGAAATGGGGTTGTAAGGTTTCTCATGCATCTAGGGATGCTGAACAATTACTGTGATTGGTTGATTAGGCAGAAATAAAGTCTTTTTTTTTTTAGAGTATTTTTTCCTTTTTTAAAATTGAAGTATAATTTACAATGTTGTATTAGTTTCCAGTGTACAGCAAAGTGATTCAATTATACACATATATTCTTTTTCAAATTATTTTCCACTATAAGTTATTATAGTGCTTCCCAGTTGTTGCTAGTGGTGAAGAAACTGTCTGTCAGTGCAGGAGAGGTGAGAGATGCAGGTTTGATCCCTGGGTCTGGAAGATGCCCTGGAGGAGGAAAGGGCAACCTACTCCAGTATTCTTGCCTGGAGAATTCCATGGACAGAGGAGCCTGGTGGGCTACAGTCCATAGTGTTGGAAGAGCTGGACATGACTGAACAATGGACACTTTCCCTTTCATAGGTTATTATAAGATGCTGAGTATAGTTCCCTGTGCTATATATTATGTCCTTGTTGTTTATCTATTTTATATATATATATAAAATAGTGTGTATATGTTAATCCCAACTTCCTAATTTATCTTCCCCCATCCCCTTTGGTAACCATAAATTTGTTTTCTCTGTCTGCAATTCTGTGTCTATTTTGTAAGTAAGTTCATTTGTATCATTTTCTTTAAGATTCCACATAGAAGTGATATACGTGATATTTGCTTTCTGCTGTCTGACTTAAGAAATGAAGTTGTTTTGATTAAGAAGTATAGTGTGGTCACCTGTATGAAATAGACATTATCAATGTCTTACTTGGTTTCCATTTACAGGCTGGTATAGTAAAATTACCTGTTGTGAATGTTGGCTGTAAATGGCTCTGAAGAATTTGCTTTGGTCCACAAGGCTCACTTCAATGGGAAATCCTTGGGAGGTTATGGTCCCACAGCCAATGACATGATATAAAGCCTGGTGTTTCTGCCCTAAGGGAAGACAGGGCTACGATGCCCTACACACTCCAGAGCTCCCTGTGGGACCAGGCTGGGGCTGAACTGCATCTGAAACCACTTCTTTGTTCTGCCCTGTCTCCCCATTCCCTCACTTCCTTACAGGGTTTTCTGTCAAAAAAAAAAAAAAAACATCATTTGTGCAAGAATCCCCATTTTAGGCTCGTTTCCAAGGAACCTTGCCAAAGACATTGTCTTAGAATAACTTTGAGAGTTGAGAAGAAAAAAAATTCAGCAGTCAAGTATGTCAACTGAAAGTATGTCAACTTGTCACTGAAAACTTCATGAAATGTAAAATTTAAGAAAAGTCAAAGTTTTCTTTTCTCTATTTTATCTAGTCACATGTTGATGTTTTCTTGATGAGGAATGGTTTTGCTTCATTAACCCTTTTATTAAAATACAAGTTTGAATATCTAAGCAGTAAAATGTACTCATAAAGTTAGGCAACTTTCTTCATAGCTTTTTGTATCTGAAAGTGGCCCATGGTTCCAGTGACCAATCATTTTTCTGGTTTATTTTCCCAGCAGAATTCTGTTTTCCTGGAAGAATGAATTCTGAATTAAAGGAATTAAAGGAAGAATCCAAGAGTGATGATAAAGAGAATGTTAATATTAGTTGTGGCCAGAGGAAGGTGAAGAGTATGGTATAAAAGTCAAGAGTATAAGTTTTAGGGACTTCCCTCATGGTCCAGTGGTTAAGACTCCCTGTTTCTACTGCTAGGCGTGCAGGTTCAATGCTTGGTCAGGGAACTAATATCCTGCATGTCTCACTGTGCAGCCAGAAAAAGTATAAGTTTTAGTTTGACAAGCTTACTAATATTCCTAAATATCATTTTCCCTCATTGATTCAATGGCAATATTAATTGTTAAAAATGACCCCATAGAATTCTTGTGAGGAATTAAAGTGATAATGCATGTTAGTATGTTAGTAAGTGCTCAGTAAGGGGGCAGCCATCGTGAAATGCCTAGAAGAGAAGAATCCTTGTAAACAAAGACAGTCCCAAACAGAGGTGTGCTGGAGTTGCCCACAGTAACTGAGAGTTAAACTCTCAGAACATTCATAAGCCTGTTGTTAAACATAGCCATCTTTGAAATTAGCTGTGGAGGGAGGATTTATACCATGACAGTTGGCAGAGGCTACAGTTCAGGGCTCCTGTCACCAAGAGCTGCTTGTTAACCATTTATCAGCATAGCAAGGTGCCCAGGGTTGCTCAAAGCTGGTGGTCTCAATGGATCATACTCTTTTGAAGTGGGTATGCTTTGGTTAGCTCTTAGCTCTTGCCCTTCTGGCTTCAGATTTCTTCTATGCAGCTCTCTGCCATTTTTCTGCTGTCATATTTCATTCCTTTCTCTCAAATCTTGCCTTTCCTTCAAGACCCAGACCAAACATCACCTCCTCCAGGAAGTCCTCCCTGAATATTCCTACCCTCCTCTGGTACCCTCTTCTCCATACTCTCCACTTACCACCCACATCACTCACTTCTTGTGCTAACAATCTTGTCTGTCTGTCCAAACTCTTTGAAAGTTCTTTAACCTCAGTGAAGGCAGAGACCTCTGTTTCATCCAATCCCTTCTTCTCTAGAATACAATTCAATAATAACCAGGGTTCAAAGACACCAGTCCCGTGAGTCAAATAATACAGTTGTGTGCCAGTTTCCTTTAACTGATCTCAGCCAGTCAGTTTCCTCGTTTGCAAAAATAAATAGTTGGGATCCAAGTCTACATTCTTTGCCAACACCATTCTGATAAATTCCAGTTGAATAGAGCTAAAATTTCCCCTCTGACCTTGTGAATTCCTCAAGAACTTTCAGCTTAGATGAATAGTCATCCAACCCAGCTGCCTTGTAGGATCAGATACACATAGTAAGTTTCCACCAAGGTTATCATTAACCCCAGCAGGAACAGTGCCTCCAGGTAGATATTACATGTTGGGGCAATTATGGCATACACTATCTGAATCCATGAGTAAGTCCAATTTACATCAGTACATCCCACGCCCAATCCACTTCTGTTTGTATAAATTTGTTGTGTGATTTCAACCACTTTGAAACACTCTCTTCCTGGCTCGTGAATGAGTCAGGGTTCCCGGAGGGCTGATGCACGAAATCACGATCAGAGATGCTTGCTGAATCACATCCTTTGTGAATGATCACTCACAGGCAGGGAAATAACACAGCCCTCAGCCCACACACTGTTGATCACCATCTCAACTATCTCATCAAGACCATGGGTCACAGGGATTGTGTGCCTGGGGGTCAGAACAGAGGTCAGAATGGTATTGACCAGTTGCTGGCCACGTGGACAAGCTCTTCTTCCCTTCTTCTTGGGTAGTAGAAAAGATCAGTCACTCTGTATTTCTGGCAGGTCTACCCTTTGCCTCCCTCCCCTTTCTGAGATTAGTTTTGATGAGGCTTCTGCCCTGGAAATGTTAACATTTGCCTCCAGATGTTGCTGATGTTGTGGAAATAAAGGTTTTGCCTGGGACATGACAATTGGACACAACCCCTCACCTTGATATTCATCAGGCTGCAGGGGACATTTTCCTTATACATCAGCTGGCATCATGACATTTCCTGATCAAGGACCAGAGTCTCACAGGACCACATTTCCTGAATGGTCTAATTCTGTGATTCCTCAGCCTCTTTTTTGCAAGGCTCTTAAATGCATACTCTCTGCAGTAATTCTAGAGCTTTCTCATTCTCCTTTTTTTCCTGCATACATATCTGCCTCCCTCCTCCTGTCCTCTCTCCTTTCTTTCCTTTGCCTGCTGTTATGTGGCCCTGGTGATGCAACCTAGATACTACCCAGGCCTCCAGGAGCTAAGCTTTCCCGCTGTTACCCTGAGCTGACATCCCCTCTCTTCTGTACACATCCAAAGCCTTTGGAGAATCCAGCTCAAGGTCCAACCTTCAGGATCTGAGGCCTGATGATCTGAGGTGAAGCTGATGTAATAATAATAGAAATAAAGTGCATAATAAATGTAATGGGATGAAATCATCCTGAAACCATCCCCCTGCCCCAGTCCATGGAAGAACTGTCTTCCATAAAACAAGTCCCTGATGCCAAAAAGGTTGGGGACCACTGGTTTAACCCAACCATGGAAGCAATTGTTCACATCTTTGTCCTTTATTTAATTAAGCTTTGCTGAGCACCTGTATGTGTTAGGTGTTTGCCATTCACTGAGGACAAGGATGAGGTTCCTGTTCTCATTGAACTTACACTGTAGTAGGGGAGAGAAGAACAAATAAAAAGTAGATTAGAAAACATCAGATCTCAAAGATGGTTCCAGAATCTCTACATCTAAAGGCTCAGTGGTGGAAATTTGATGGTAAAATTGTTTATAAGGCATTGACATTTCCTTAATTTGATTTCACCTGGTCAGGTTTAATGTTAAAAAATGATAAGATGTTGCTAGGACCTGGGGAGAGGGAGGAATCAGGAGTCCAGAGTATTAGTTTTGCAAGATTAATGTGGAGATGGAGGGTGGTGATGGTTGTACAACCATGTGAATATACTTCCTGCCGCTGAAGTGTATACTTAGAAATGGCTAAGATCAGAAGCCATGGATAAACAACACGGTTCTACTGTATAGCACAGAGAAGTGTATTCAATATGCTGTGATAAACCATAATGGAAATGAATATGAGAAAGAATACATATATATATCAAGTCTGAATATATATAAACTCTGAATCACTTTGCTGTATGGCAGAAATTAGCACAGCATTGTAAGTAAACTATACTGCAATTAAAAAAATTTAGAAGTGGCTAAGATGGTAAACCTTATGTGAATTTTACCACAGTTAAAAATAATACTTAAAATACAAATAAATGGATAAGAGACAACATTTGCAAAACATTCCATATAAGATTGAGAAAATATCAGTAGTCTATTTCCAAAACCATTACTGGGGAAACTGATGTCTTTGTATCACTTATCAGAGAGTGCTGTGTGCCTTGCAAAAATAAAGCAGGGGCATCTGCTAAAAAGAGATGCACTGACTGGTGGTCCTTGTTCAGTTCAGTTGCTCAGTCATGTCTGATTCTTTGTGACCTCATGGACTGCAGCACAACAGGCTTCCCTGTCCATCACCAACTCTCGGAGCTTACTCAAACTCATGTCCATCAAGTCGGTGATGCCATCCAACCCTCTCATCCTCTGTCGTCCACTTCTCCTCCTGCCATCAATATTTCCCAGCATCAGGATCTTTGCCAGTGAGTCAGTTCTTCACATCAGGTGGCCAGAGTATTGGAGTTTTCAGCTTTAGCATCAGTCCTTCCAATGAATATTCAAGGTTGATTTCCTTTAGGATGGACTGGTTGGATCTCCTTGCAGTCCAAGGTACTCACAAGAGTTTTCTCCAATACCACAGTTCAAAATCATTAGTTATTCAGTGCTCAACTTTCTTTATAGTCCAACTTTCACATCTATACATGGCTACTGGAAAAACCATAGCTTTGACTAGACAGACTTTTGTTGGCAAAGGAATGTCTTTCCTTTTTAATATGCTGTCTAGGTTGGTCATAGCTTTTCTTCCAAGGAGCAAGTGTCTTTCAATTTCATGGTTGCAGTTACCATCTGCAGTGATTTTGGAGTCCAAGAATATAAAGTTTTTCACTGTTTCCATTGTTTCCCCTTCTATTTGCCATGAAATGGTGGGACCAGATGCCATGATCTTACTTTTCTGAATGTTGAGTTTTAAGCCAACCGTTTCACTCTCCTCTTTCACTTTCCTCAAGAGGCTCTTTAGTTCTTCTCTTTCTGCCATAAGGGTGGTGTCATCTGCATATCTGAGGTTATTGATATTTCTCCTGGCAATCTTGATTCCAGCTTGTGTTTCATCCAGCCTGGCATTTCTCATGATGTACTCTGCATGTAAGTTAAATAAGCAGGGTGACAGTATACAGCCTTGATGAATTCCTTTCCCTATTTGGAACCAGTCTGTTTTTCCCTGTCCAGTTCTAACTGTTGCTTCCTGACCTGCATACAGATTTCTCAGGGGGCAGGTCAGGTGGTCTGGTATTCCCGTCTTTCGAAGAATTTTCCACAGTTTGTTGTGTCCCACACAGTCAAAGGATTTGGCATAGTCAGTAAAGCAGAAATAGATGTTTTTCTGGAACCCTCTTGCTTTTTCAATGATTCAACACATGTTGGCAATTTGATCTCTGGTTCCTCTGCCTTTTCTAAAACCAGCTTGAACATCTGGAAGTTTACAGTTCACGTACTTTTGAAGCCTGGATTGGAGGATTTTGAGCATTACTTTGCTAGCATGTGAAATGAGTGCAATTGTGCAGTAGTCTGAACATTTTTTGGCATTGCCCTTCTTTGAGATTGGAATGAAAACTGACCTTTTCTAGTCCTGTGGCCACTGCTGAGTTTTCCAAATTTGCAGGCAGATTGAGTGCAGCACTTTCACAGCATCATCTTTTAGGATTTGAAATAGCTCAACTGGAATTCCATCATCTCCACTAGCTTTGTTCATAGTGAGGCTTCCTAAGGTCCACTTGACTTCGCATTCCTGAATGTCTGGCTCTAGGTGAGTAATCACACCATCATGGATACCTGGGTTATGAAGATCTTTTTCGTATAGTTCTTCTGTGTATTCTTGCCACCTGTTCTTAATAATTAGCTCTGATAGAGTGCCCAAAGAACTATGGACGGAGGTTTGTGACATTGTACAGGAGGCAGTGATCAAGACCATCCCCAAGAAAAAGAAATGCAAAAAGGAAAATGATTGTCTGAGGAGCCCTTACAAATAGTTGAGAAAAGAAGAAAAGGGAAAGGTAAAGGAGAAAAGGAAAGATACACCCATTTGAATGCAGAGTTCCAAAGAATAGCAAGGTGAGATAAGAAAGCCTTCCTCAGTGATCAGTGCGAAGAAATAGATGAAAACAATAAAATAGGAAAGACTAGATATCTCTTCAAGAAAATTAGAGATACCAAGGGAGCATTTCATGCAAAGATGGGCACAATAAAGGATAGAAATGGTATGGACCTAACAGAAGCAGAAGATATTAATAAGAAGAGGTGGTGGTCTTGGAAACCTCTCCAAATTGATGACAATAAGTGGACAGAAACACATCAGGGAGAAACCAGGCATGTGCTAATAAAAGGAGCAGAACGGATCCCAAAAAAGTATAGCTAGTGCAAAGGCCCTAAGGGAATAATCTTGGAATTCTCCAGAAACTGAAAGAAGGGGTCTGTGTGGCTGAAGTGTGATGGGGGAGGGGCATATTGGTAGGCAGTGGGGCTGGAGAGGTGAGTGGTCATTCCAGCAGCTCTGGCCATGTGTTTTCATATTGTCTATAGTTACGTGGATAATACTAGGGCTGAGTTGAGTAACATATTGGGTTGGCCAAAAAGCTCATTTGGGTTTTCTGTGTTATAGAAAAACCTGAACAAGGAAAACCCCAATGAACTTTTTGGCCAACCCAATATAGCCTGGCAAATCAAAATTATTTGTTATATGGCCCTTTACAAAAAAAGTTTTCTGACCTCTGCTTAGAAGTTTGAAAGCAGGGGAGTAGAAGTTTAGGAAGATCACCATGGCCCCAGGTGGAGTATTTGTGGCTGACCCTCTAGCTGTCCCCTGTGTTGGTCTGAGTGTCCAGCTAGACTGAAGACCTGCGCTCTATTCTGTTCCCCATGCAGGGCTGGGCCAGAAGAAAACTCAGGCAAACAGAGGCTACGGGACTTGTTTCAGGTCCTAAGCTTGAAGGAAGAGCTTGGAATTCCCATCCAACTGATTTCATAGCCCAGCTGCCTCTGATCATAGAAACAAAATGCCACTCTCCTCTATAATTCTTGAACAAAATGCAGTAAATCAGTGAAATGCTGGTGGCATAGAGAAAGTGTACATAAAAGGGAATTTTAAAAAATATTATGTTTGGTTAAAAGAAATTTGCCAGGAGTAGAGATGACCTCCAAACATCATTATCCCATCCTCCGATCTACGGGAAAGTAATGTGAACACCAACAAGATAGATGATGATGAATGATGCTTGATTGATGTGGGATATATTCAGAAATCCTCATTTGTATTCTTCAAGTCAGCAGTCAGTGGTGTTGAATAACTTACATCACCAAAAGAACTGTTTTCAAATAGTCTTTCTGGCAAATTTGACACTCTCAATCCTTGAAATGTTCCAAGGAAGGAAGCTGAGATTACCAAAGTGAAGAAAAAAAAAGAGAAGCTAGGTACTTGAACCAACAGAAAGATTTTTTTTGTTTTTGTTTTGTTTTGCCAGGCCTAATCCAGCAGGTAACATTTAGGATGTGATTTTCAAAAAAGTGCACTTTGGCTAGCGGTGGCGAAATCGTGAATCACAAAATAATGACATTGTGAGCTGTAAACAGTTTTAATTTATACAGGTGACATTTAAAATGCTAATCAGACCTTAGGATAATTGCTGGAAGTTTGGAAGTCTCTGCTGGGAATTCGTCCAGTTTCTACAGAAATGATTCAGAACACAACCAGATTGGTGAAGGTGTTTCTGGCTTGGCCAACTTGGGTTTGACTTTGCCAGAGTCAGGGAATTTGAGTGGGTGTCACTTGTGGTGACACTTTGGGTAATTGTAATCAATAGACTCCAGTCTTTAAGCAGAGAGTGAGAACTCATTGCAGCAAGAGAAGATTTCAATATAGCTTTTGTGGTTTGGTCACTTTGCCAATGGCGATGAATCAATCCTAAGAAGACAAGTCCTTTGACCAAGTCTTGTTTTGCTTGTTGATTGCAGACCATTTAAAAAACAATCACATAGTTCATTTTCCCCATATGGCAATGTATTCCATAACTTTTCAGGTCTTGTATTTGTTTAATAATCACAGAAGTTTGAGGGCCTGCCATGTGCTGGACTCTGCTCTCAAGGCCCAATGACTTGGGGATAAACAAGGTTAATGAGGTCCCTGGCCCATGGAGCTTATATGGGAAGGGAGAAATTAACACACAAAGCTGATACATACAAACATAAGGTATTGCTAATGGCAGATCCCCAGGGAGTGTTACAGTCCAAATAAAGCAGGGTTATGGGCTAAGGTGACATGTGAGTGAGACGAGAGGTGGAAGTTTAGATAAGTTAGTAAGTGGAGCCTTCGTGGAGGAAGCTGCTGAGACCTGGGTGATCAGAGCTCCAGCAGGGGCCATGGTGTCCCAGGTCAAGGGAATAGCAAGTGCTCTTCCTAAGAGCTGGATGTAGAGGGGTGACCAGGACTCACAAGTTTCCATAAATCCTTTCTTTAAATGTGTTTGAAGATATATCGTATGATCTTATCTCAAATATCCCTGGAAATTTTTGTTGTTGTTTTTTGTCAAGGGCCTATGGTTTCGAGCATTTTTCTTGTAACATGGAGATCAGTTTTGCCATGTAGGGATCTCCCCTCTCTCAGTTATTTCCCTTCTGTTTTGTTATTTTAGTGAACTTTGGCCTCAAGCCCTAGGATCAAGGCACACCTCTGAGATTTAATGAATGATGTGACTGTAGGCAAGTTGCTTAGCCTCTTGGAGCTTTAGCTGGCTCAGAGGTGTGATGAAGACAATAATGGTACCTGCCTACCTCCGTGGGGTTATTGTAAAGCCCATAATGAAGGTAAAGCTCTAGCTCAGGGCTTGGCATATAATCCTTGCTCAAAAAGCATTATAGTAGACACATGTACTTAATTTCTCAGTTTTCAAGGTGCTTTCTCATTCTTACAATATCCCTGAAACATGGTGAGATACATCGAGGATCAGAGTCAATATTAGAATCAGAGAGATGGGAATGGAAAGAAACTGTGCTAGGTGTCAGGGACTCAGAGACTGCAGCAGAGAAGGTGATGGCACCCCACTCCAGTACTCTTGCCTGGAAAATCCCATGGACAGAGGAGCCTGGAAGGCTGCAGTGCATGGGGTTGCGAAGAGTCGGACATGACTGAGCGACTTCACTTTCACTTTTCACTTTCATGCATTGGAAAAGGAAATGGCAACCCACTCCAGTGTTCTTGCCTGGAGAATCCCAGGGACAGGGGAACCTGGTGAGCTGCTGTCTATGGGGTCGCACAGAGTCGGACACGATTGAAGCGACTTAGCAGCAGCAGCAGAGACTGCAGATCTTATATGTACATGTTAAGCTCTTAACAGCTGAACCAGGCAGTTATCCTACCTATGGAAAAAAGTCCTCTAAGGTTAGAGGGTGGTCTGTGCAGAAACAGAATTTAAGGATTACCAGTTCTCCTGGTTTATCTGAACTAAGGGTATTTCTGGGATTTAGCTGTTTGAGCATGAAGATCGGGGCAGTCCCAGGCAAACTGGGCTGGTTGGTCACCCTGGAATTCCTTGGAAGCCACTGAAAAGCCAGATGCAAAAAAAGAACATGTCTTCAGAGATCTGGAGCTCTTGTTCTCTCTTTAGCTGAGGTTTGGCTTAAGGACCAGGACTGTGTGATGCTTGAAAAGAAGCACATAGGTTGATTGAAAAGGAACTTCTTGATTGTGATATAAGCCAGAGAGTAAGAGGGTACTGCCTTATACAATATCGTGGCCACCCACCACATGTGGCTATTACTTGGAACGTGACAGGTTGTAATTACAAACTATACCCTGGACCAAAAAGGGCTTCCCAGGTGGCTCAGTGGTAAAGAATCCACCTGCCAATGCAGGAGACCCCGGTTTGATCCCTGGGTTGGGAAGACCCCCTGGAGGAGAGCATGGCAACCCACTCCAGTATTCTTGCCTGGAAAATCCCATGGACAGAGAAGTTTGGTAGGCTATCATTTTCATAGGGTGGCAAAGAGTCAGACACAACTTAGCGACTGAGCATGAATATGAAAACCAAACAAGAAGGAGTTTAATATATCAATAATAGTTTTTATATTGATTAGTTGCTAAAACAATAATATTTGGGATATGTTAGCTTAAATACTATAGCTTATTCAGTTTCCAAAAATGGCAGCAGCACAGCAAGATGTTTTTCTTTTTCCCACCGATAGCCAAAAAGTCATTGATGCTTGCGTGGATTGGTTTCTGTGGGGAACCATGAGACTGGGAAAAACAGGACCCAGGAGAGCCGCTCCTGCAGATCCTCTGTGAAGCCATCTTGAGATCAGCAAGTTCTGCATTGGAGCTGTGACTCCTCAAAGCTGCCCCGTGGACTGGTTGTATTGGTTTCACCTGGACGCCCATCGGAGCCACAGACCTGCCTGGTGAAGAGCCGTCCTTCACAGCAAGGCTGCTGAAGCAGTTGAACAGGATCCCCAGAGGAGTCGAATGCACAGAAACAGTTGAGACCCTGTGGTCCAGGCTGAAATCAGTGGTTCTTAAACTTCAATGGGCCTCAGAATCTCCTGAGGGGACCAATCAGGACTCAGGTCCTCCTTTTCCTATTTCAGCAAGCAGAGGTCTCTGGATGCTTCTTGGGCCCACCAGGTGATTCTGATACACACCTTGGGCTGAAGACTGCTGGCTTAATTACTAGATATTTGTATCAGGTGGAGGCAGACTCTATTAGTCTGAAAGTTATGGCTGCGAGACAGGCGTGAAGCTGGAATGTGGATGTAGGTTTTTTGGCGAGTGACCTGAGCTGCTGAGTTGCGACAACAGCTGACCCTACCTGCAGCAGAGAGGTCCCTGTGGTGTCAGCCAGGACTTGTGAGCCTGTCCCACCTGAAGGTCCATGTCTCTGAGAGTCATCCTTCCTGGAGCAGGGTGAGTTTGCCTCTGGAGAGCATTACTGGGAGGGGGAGGATTTGGGAGATGGAAAGGCCTGGCTTTGTTCTACTTCCTTCACCCTACTCTGAGTTCTGGGTTGATGGGCCTTGAAATTGAGCAGAATCGAAATGCTTTGGGGCATCAGGGTGGGAGGGCACAGATAATTAAAGGGTTAAATGTGACATCGTAGGATTGACACTGGTGGGACAGCTTTGGGAGCTGTAGCCTTTGGGTTTCACCTCTGGGCCCATCTGTGGTTTGCCCTGAAGCTGTGATGTGCGGTCTCAGGCACTCTCAGGCTTGCAAACCCCTGGCACTGTCTTTGCTTAAGAGTCAGCTTTCTGTCTAGGGTTTTTCCAGCCTGGAAGACTGGAGGAGTAACTCCGCAAGACAGCTCTCAAACAGTGAGAAGAGAGCCCGTGGGTAGATGCTTTAGACTCTGGTTCTTTAGGAGACACTTTTAGGGTACTCAGGTCCTGGGGGAGTTGAGATTCCATTGCCTCTAGCAACCTCAATAGCGCACCCTTACATTCGTGTCTCCTTTCCTATTTTCCTAGCTTCATCCCCTCCCACCTTCCTGCCAACTTCCTTGGTTCATCTTCCAAATTAATCAACTGCCAACCAATCCGTGTCTCAGGCTCTGAGAGGCCCAGATCAAGACAGAAGCACACCCTGGCCCCTTTGCCTCTTTCCCCAGGCCTCTCTAGTATCCCTGGACCTCCCCGCACCATTCCTTTGGAACCAGCGTCATGGGTCTCTAACCTGGCTTACTAGCTTTCCAAGTCCCTTCGCGGTATATTTCTATTTCTTGTCCGTTTGTTCAGAGTGTGACCTGCACTGTAGAGACAGGCCAGTGTGCAAGGGAGGGAGATGCTGTTATCTATTATTGGTCCAAAATGCTGACTGATGGAAGTGAGAATGTTTCCCCCACTTCTCGTAGAGTGACCTCTGACCTTGCTGAACGTCCCTGAGAGGCTAAGACGTGGCACACCAACCCTCCTGCCCTGTCTCCTTCTCTGTGATGCAGTCTGGCAATTCCTCCATCTTCTCTAGCCCCTCTCCCTGTTTTCTCACATAAGTCCTGTCCCCTCGTAGAAATCTTGGTGCTTATTCCCATCCTGGTGGTGCCTTTCTGAGGACCTGGACTAACACACGGAGAATTATGTCCCTGTACCCTGTCCTTTTTCTTCCTCCTGTTTTCTTTGCCTGTTTGGACATTTTTTTTTTTTTAATAAAAAAATGACCTTGCTCTTTCATCCATTGTCTTGGTTGCCATTTTCTGTTACTTCTTCACTCTACTTTGACCGCCTTATCAATATGCCCCATGACTTTGAATAATGGAGTTCCTGGTACATGCGTTCTGGCTATAATCACTATGCAGCTGGTGTGGGGAATGAAATCCCACGTACAGGGTTTGTATTGCAGGTCCATCTCTCCAACTAGGGGGGCTGTCTCCTAGGGCTTGCAGTGTGTGCATTTGTGTTGAAAGGCAATCACAAAATAGGGAGTTCTGGTTCTCTCTGTTTTGATTAGGATACACAGGGAACTAATATTATTTAAATACATGGCATTAGCGATGCACTGCCCTGGGTGAGGTGGTTCACCCATTTGTTTTCATTTAATGAAAATGAGCCACCATGCGATGTAGGAGGTATTATTCCCATTTCATAGACAGGAAGACTGAGGCTTCACAATGTTTGATGACTCGTTCAAGAGCATGATTTGAGTGACTGTGTTTTAACCGAGGAGCTCATAGTACCTAACAGATCATTCTTAGGTGGAAATTGTTCCATGGCTCGTGGGTGTTATGGGAAAAGAATATTCCAGTGAATAAATGTAGAAATTGAGGAAGGGGTAGCCACAACTCTGACACTTCCAAGGTCAGGACTGGCTGGGGCATCAAAAAGATCTGGTTGGAGCACAAATTGTATTTTCATTGTGTTCCTGCCTGGTTTTTAAATACAAAAGCCCCGAGGTGAGTTGAAAGATGAAGGTCTCATCTAGCTTAAAAAAAAAAAAGTGGGGGGGCTGTATGTGTCTGGCTGATCGGAGCCAATTCTCTGTTCTCTGCACACTGGGGTTTTTAAAATGCACGATCAACCCTGTTGGCCCAGCACTGATGTTTTATTCAGTTTCATGTGGTCCTTCTGAGGCCTGCTCTATCATTAGGGGCTGTTTGCAAAGGCGCCTTGTAAGAAATGATGCAATACCCAGAAAAAGGACCCTGAGTTGCTTTTTTTAATCTGCTGTAAGCAACCTCATTTGTACAGATTTGATTCCTAATGATCCTGTCCTCACTTTCATCTGCTTCCTGAGCCTGGGTCAGACAGGCAGTGAGGAAGCAATCAGATGGGAGATGCTTCATTTGTTGTGAGTTTCAGCCTTCTTCAGCTGGGTCAGGGTGGATAGGTGAAAACCAGGGCTGGTTCCTTCATTCATGGATCTTCTAGGTCTGACACTTGGGATTTCTTGTAGAAACGGGTCCTAAAAAGAATCAGAAGAAAGGGCTGCAGGTATGGGAGGGAGGGCAAGGTTCCTTGTGGCTTAGCATGCCATGGGAGGTCCCCAGAATGCACTGAGTCTGGGAGTGGTGGTTGATAGAAAAATGGAGAAGTGCTAAGTTCCAATTCTCTTGGGTTGGGTGAAGTATGGGGATGTATCTGTGAGGAGAGAAGGAAGTCTGTTTTTAGTGAAGAGACATTCTCAATTGTCTTAAGAAATTATCATTGATCATCTATCTACTCCATCATTTGTCATGTATTTACTTCTTTATTCAGATGTGTAATAAGCATCCCTGGGCTGTGTGCTGGCGATACAGCAGAGAAGCAGATAGGCACAGCCCTGTCTTATGGGCTCTACAGTCCAATAGATTGATGGGTTTCTGAACCGTGTCTTTGCAAGACACACAGATAAGGGTAAATAAACTCCATCTGGAGCTTGTTCTATATAGGGTAGCTTTGAAATTTAATAAGAATGCCAAGTCATCTTGAGATTATTTGTATTTAATCTGAACACATTTTAAAATTTAAATAGGGGTATGGGGAATCTCCCCTCTCCAGCCACAGTAACTGGCCTAAAGGAAAGGACTTTGGATTGGTTGAAGCAGTCCTAATTCTCTGCTAGGTTTTTTTCTTACTGAATTCAAGAGAGGGAGACTCTTTCCTCACTGGTAAAGGTTATAAGGCTGACTACAGATCTATGTTTCTTGCTGTAGGAAGAGTGAATTCTGAGAGATCAAAGCTGACAAATGGAGAAGGACAGAAGGAGGCGATCATAGCTCGGAGGGGGCAGGCAGAGTGGGGGTACATGGCGGGGAGTTGACATGAGCAGGGAAAGAGGAGCCTAGGAGAAGAGGAGAGAGATATGGGAGAAGAGTAGAAGGGGGCGAGGGAGATGGGCTGGGGAGACAGACAGACGTGGGGTGACAGAGAGGCAGATGGAGGGTGTAGGTGGAGATGCAGGTATGGGAGGGAGGTGCGATTTGAGTGATTGTGTTTCAGCCGGGGAGCTCATAGTACTTAACAGACCATTCTTAGGTGGGAATTGTTCCATGGCTTGCAGGTGTTATGGGAACAGAATGTTCAGTGAATAAATGTGGAAACTGAGGAAGGGGCAGCCACGACTCTGACACATCCAAGGTCAGAGGAGGGATGGGGGCAGGGAGGCAGGGACAGAGAGAGGGACACATGAGAGAAGGGAGAGAGAGAGAATCTAATGGGCTGGAGTACTGAATGGGAGGGAGAGACATAGGGACAGAAAGAGGGGAGAGACAGAGAAGGTTGGAGGGAGAGGAACGGGGAGGCAAAGTTAGAGGGAACCAGGAAGGGGAGGAAACACACACCGATGGGGGTCATGTACACACACACACACACAACCCACCCCCCCCCACCCCCGCCACCCCCCGCATCCCCCCCTCCCCGCAAGAGAGAGGCAGACGAAGGGGATGGGGGATCCAGATCTGGAAGTCTCGGAGCAGGGAGTTGGGGTGGTGGAGGCTGGGGAGGGTTGGAAACACCTCCTGGAGAACTGAGTCTTGAGCAGAAGTTTGCCATGTTCTAGCCTTCCAGGTTGGAGAAGGCAATGGCAACCCACTCCAGTACTCTTGCCTGGAAAATCCCATGGACGAAGGAGCCTGGTAGGCTGCAGTCCATAGGGTCTCGAAGAGTCAGACATGACTGAGCGACTTTACTTTCAATTTTCACTTTCATGCATTGGAGAAGGAAATGGCAACCCACTCCAGTGTTCTTGCCTGGAGAATCTCAGGGACGGGCTGCCGTCTATGAGGTCGCACAGAGTCGGACATGACTGAAGCGACTTAGCAGCAGCAGCAGCAGCCTTCCAGGTGAAGACAGGGTGCCCCAACGTGGGAAGGTCAGGACTCTTGGTTCCTCCCTATAGCTCCCCGAGGTGCACACCATGTCTCCCAGAGGAGAAAGGGGAGCTGGACCAGGCTGAGTGGGGGCAGCTGAAGCCGGGTAGACTTGATCCTAAGAGACTTGGCCAGCCATGTGCTAACGTTTCCGGGTCTAGGTGCTAGGCATCCCCACACCCCGCAGAGCCCAGGGTCTGAAGAAAGGGCTCACTGGTCCTCAGACATCTGGCTCACAGTTCCCTTTTCCCACGGGATAACTCAAGGATGCGTTTTCAACCCAACCACCAGGAGGAGAAAGGGGTGACAAGGATGAGATGATTGGATAACATCACTGACTCAGTGGACATAAGTTTTGAGCAAATGCAGGTAGATGGTGAAGGACAGGGAAGCCTGGTGTGCTGCAGTCCATGGGGTTGCAAAGAGTCAGACACCACTGAGTGACTGAACAGTAACAACGCTGTGAACCCACTCTCAACACGCAGCTGCTAAAAAAGAGAACACCCGAACCACTTCCGCTGCCTCCAAGCCCCAAATCCAAGCAGGTTTGCTGCCACTGCCTTGGGCAACACAGTGATTTTCTAGTTTTCTTTTCTTTGCATTATTTTTTCTCTCTCTCTCTTTTTTTTTTTAAAATTTGTGGAATAACTCACAGTTCTTGAAGTGTGAGGTACAGATTACATGTCTAATTTATTCAACTCACCCAGAGACACTTGAGATAATTACAGTGGGGAATTCCATTTCCTGAGAAAACCTAGATGCTAAGAGGGTGATTCTGCCAGTTGTCTGTGGGACTCTGTGCCCTGTGGGTGGGTGGGTGGCGAGAGCACGTCACCTGGTGGGATGATTCTAGAGGCTCAAGAGTCTGAGCTCTCTCAGTTCTTCCAGAGACATGAGCTAGGTGGTACTACATGTTTGCCAAAATTTGATTTACAAAACATCTAACATATTCAGTTATATAAGGTTATTTTCATGCTTAACATTTATCGTCTACACTGCTGAGTTTCTAATATACAAATGCCTACTGCATCTTGGATCTCGGTCGCAGAGTGGAATAATGTTAAAAAATCATTTTAATTTATTATTCTTTCTTTGCAACCTTTTGTGAAGGTCGCGTATATACAGGAAAGGGCACACATCGTCAATACGCAGCTCAATAAAAATTTTCACTGGTTGGTTCTCAAGTGTCGCTGACTCCAAACCCCCAGATCAAGAAACAATATTGCAGGGAGCACTCCAAAAGAACCCAGGGCCCCCAGCTCTTCCTGGACAGCATCCTAGAGTGATCAGGTCCTGACTTGTAGCACTGTAGATTCGTATTGACTTGGTCAGTAATATACTTGCATGATGTCCATTATTTTTTGCTTGTGATTTAATTTTTTAAAAAGTTATTTTTAATCGGAGGATAATTACAATATTGTGTTGGTTTCTGCCATACATTAACATGGATCAGCCATAGGTATACATATGTTCCCTCCCTCTTAAACCTCCCTCCCACCTCCCACCCCATCCCACCCCACTGGGGTGTCATGGAGTACCAAGACGTCCATTTTTTTAAAAAAGATGTGTTTATGTTGATTGTAGCTGTGGCTCATTTATTTTCTTCACTATCTGATATTCCATGTGATGAGAGCTGCAGTATTCATTTATTTAAACCAGCATGAATGACCATTTGGGTCTTTTTTACTGATCATAAGAAGTGCTGCTATGAGCATTCTTATTCACAGCAGACATCATCTTGCTCATTAAATCTCAACATTATTGTATTAGAGTTGTCCAGAGAATCAGAAGGATATGTGGGGTACGGCTGAGTCCCTTTGCTGTCCACCTGAAACTATCACAACATTGTTAATAGGCTATACTCTAATACAAAATAAAAAGTTTAAAAAACACCAATATAAAAGTGATTCTCTGCTGTGTTGTGCTTAGCTGCTCAGTTATGTCTGACACTTTGTGACCTCATGACTGCAGCCCGCCAGGCTCCTCCGTCCATGGTAATTCTCCAGGCAAGAATCCTGGAGTGGGTTGCCATGCCCTCTTCCAGGGGATCTTCCCATCCCAGGGATTGAACCCAGGTCCTCTGCATTGCAGGTGGATTCTTTACCATCTGAGACACGAGGGGAAGCCCCAAAGTGCTTCTATGTAATACTAATTGTAAGCTTATAATTGGTGAAGTTGGCCTGTCTTGAAATTTGGAAGAAAAAAAAAAAGGTATGTGTGTATTTCTTTTGAAGAATTGGCTTCTGTGCTTGTGGAGGCTGGCAAGTCCAAAATCTGCAGGGGAGTTCAGCAAGCTGGAGACCAGTGGAAGAGTTGTGGGTTTGAATCCAAAAATGGTCTGATGGTAGAGTTTATTTTTCCTTTGGAAAGGTCAGTCTTTATTTTCCTAAGGCTTTCAACTGATTGGACAAGGCCCACCCCTATTATGGAGAGAAATCTGCTTTGAGTCCAAGTTGGTTGATTTAAATGGTAATCAAAACCTCTATAGAAGCATCTGGAGTAACACTTGATCAAATATCTGAGCACTGTGGTCTAACCAGGTTGACACATAGTCTATACTATGATAGCTGCTTACTGAGCATCTGCTGTGGCTGGTGCTGGGGTGGGTAAAAGGTGGTGGAGGTGCCCTAAATTATGAATTATGAATAGAAAAATTTGAGGTAGAGAGAAGCCAACAGACCGAGAGAGGATTGCCACTGAAAAAATAGTTTATTACTGATATTACCCCTAAGAGGAGGGGCCGGTCCTGCCATGGTGTGTGTGTGGGGAGCACAGGGAAGCACCAGGGTCAGTCGGGGCAGAAGGAAAGGAAGGGACTATTGTGAAAACTTTGACACTTTGACTGTGGTTTCTGGGAAAAGGAACAGGTGAGGCAGGGTAGGCAGGCTTAGAGGCGGCCAATTTAAATAATTTTCAGGGGCTCTGGGGCATCAGGGCTCTCTTCTGTTCCCTGGTACCTGAGCCGAGGGTGATCAGAGAAGTTGGCTAGTGTCCTGAAGTGAGAGTCCCACACGCTCTCATGGTGGTTGGGGGTATGGGTGCTAATCCGGTTAGTTTGCATTTGAAAAGTAAACCTTTGGCTGAGTTGGCATTCTTCACCTGTGTATATTTCTCCCTCCTCCTGCTGCTGCTGCTAAGTCGCTTCAGTCGTGTCTGACTCTGTGCGACCCCATAGACGGCAGCCCACCAGGCTCCCCCGTCCCTGGGATTCTCCAGGCAAGAACACTGGAGTGCATTGCTATTTCCTTCTCCAATGCGTGAAAGTGAAAAGTGAAGTGAAGTTGCTCCGTCGTGTCCGACTTAGCGACCCCATGGACTGCAGCCCACCAGGCTCCTCCATCTATGGGATTTTCCAGGCAAGAGTACTGGAGTGGGGTGCCATTGCCTTCTCTGATTTCTCCCTCCTAGGGTTGTTCAAAATATTTTATTCCTGCCTTTGTACCTCAAAGAGTTACTAGAAGGTAAAGACTTTATATAAGTGAACATATTTTGTAACCAGTGAAAAGTTAGAGAGAGAGAAGGTAAAATTTTTATGAAGTTATATTACAAGAATGCTACTCTGATTCAGCCTTGAAATATATAAATTCAATTTAGAGAACTTTAGAACCAGGAGAGATGTCTGGAGGTCACTTGGGTCCTGTCTCTGTTCACAAACAGGTAAAGTCCAAGACTTATTTTCTCCTGGAAGGCAGCCAGAGTCTCCCTCAGTAGCCTTGTATATTACCACAATGATGAGAAAAAGATCAATGGATGTTTATTCCACAGTGACTTTGCTTATTAAGTTACTTCTTCAGTGTACCCAGGAGCACCCTGATCTGAGTGTTATTAACAAAGCCTCTGGATGTTCCTAATTTATCCACAAGATGTGGCTTGAGATCTGGCTCATTAGATGTTACTGATGACCCTGGCTGGTGGTGGTGGTGGTGTTCAGTTGCTCAGTCATGTCCAACTCTTTGCAACCCCATGGACTGCAGCATGCCAGGCTTCCCTGTCCTTCATTTCCCCAAATCCACTCAAACTCGTGTCCATTGAGTCAGTGATGCCATCCAAGCATCTCATCCTCTGTCATCCCCTTCTCCTCCTGCCTTCAATCTTTCCCAGCATCAGGGTCTCTTTCCAATGAGTCAATTCTTCCCATCAGGTGGCCAAAGTATTGGAGTTTCAGCTTCAGGATCAGTCCTTCCAATGAATATTCAGGCTGATTTCCTTTAGGATTGACTGGTTTGATCTCCTTAAAGTACAAGGGACTCTCGAGTCTACTCCAACACCACAATTTGAAGGCATAAATTCTGGCTGGTGTGGTCAGTAGTAACCTCCCCAAATTCAGAGTTCTTGGCCTTTGAAAGTGGTGGAAAAGAGACCTAAGCTAAAGCTAGGGCCCCAAGTTCTAATAGTACTTCACTGCAAACTAGCCTGTTGATCTTGGATAATAACTTGATAATTGGGAACATCATTTTTCCTATGTGTGAACCCACAGGAAGGGGCTAGGTGACTTCTGAGTCACTTTCAGCAAGGACAGGAGACATTTGATCATGGGGGATTTGAATGGCTATGTCATTTTGATAGGATGGCAAAGTAGTAATAATCTGCTGGGCAGCTGGTTGTCTTTGATGTTTGGTGGTTAATAAAATGGAAAGATTTACATGAATAGCTGAGTGCATCTTTCACTGTGGTGCCAGCTAGCTGCTGACTCCTGTTCCTTGGTTAGCCCTCAGTTACTATAAATTAAACTTAACTGCTTCTCCCCCTGGGAATGGTGCTCTGTAAATCAGCACTGGAAGAGAGTGGCCTGTCAAGAGGGCTTTTCATGGGACACTGTAACCACTGGAAAGACAGTGCATTGTCTGGCTTACTAGTTTCTGTCTTGGCAATTGTTTTCTTAATAATCCAAAGCTGTCAAGGAGGCGTAGCTCATGTGACTTGGGTTCTTGGCTGTCTCTTCTGGCTGGTAGGGTCATGCTCATCCTGTTGGTCTTTTTTCCCTCTGAACCCTCCATTCTGTATGTGGCAGGATTAAGTTAGCTGACATATTTCCAGATAATAAGATCATTAAACACCCCTCCCCAATTTTTTTAAGAGGATAATTTTATCAAAAGTTAAACTGTCTATGAGTGCTAGTGATTGTAATGTCATCCATATGGCTCTCCAATATGGGCTGGCCCAGCAGCCATGAATTGATGGTAATTCTCACTGTTACTGAGATGGTACTGGTCAGGCATGTCCCTACGCTTGCAAATAATCAATGTTTTTGTCTTAATTATCTAGTTAGAACTATGGAAGCCATCTCAGGGTCACCTTGAATACTCACATTAGAAAAATATAATGACCCTCCTGTGCTCTCTGTAGCTGGTTGGCTGAGCTTGAGAAGTTACAGGCGTGCAAAGAGTTTTCTCATTAAAACTAGAGTTGGTGCTGATAATTCCATACACTCTCACCTCCTCCCACACCAGCACATCAGTGCTGAGCTCCAGAGAGACCAATGACTCTTGAACTTGGCCAGAAACTGCTGCTGCTGCTGCTGCTAAGGCACTTCAGTCATGTCCGACTCTTAGCGACCTCATGGACCGCAGCCTACCAGGCTCCTCCATCCATGGGATTTTCCAGGTAAGAGTACTGGAGTGGGGTGCCATTGCCTTCTCCGGAAACTTCTGCATTTACTCACAAGTAGAAAAGAAAGCTGAAGTTATCTTCACTTGGCTTTTCAACTCACAAAGACTCAGCATGTAATTGCAGTGGCCTGTGAGGCGCAGCAATGAGGTCATTTTAATGGGAACAAGACACCCCTCCTACAATAATAAGGGGGACAGACTTAATCACTGCTCTGTGGGGAAAATGGTCAGGATCAGGCAGTTCATTACGGAAATGGAGACTTGTTGAGAGACCCCTCAAAACAGAAAATGAAGTGCTGTTGATTATGTACCTGCTGCTTCTGAGGAATAGCTTCTCCTCAGGGTGCTGCTGCCCTGCTGAAGGCCACATAATATCAGAAAATGTGCTCTCAAAGAATTCTGTTATAAGGCATTTCCTGAATGGCCAGGAGACTGGATGTTCCTGTCCACCAAGAATGCTACAGGCTGAGACCTGAGGTGAGCACTACTAACTGAACGTATACCTGTGGGATGGGAACTGGGTCCCCTTCCACAGTGTTTTGTCTTTGTGATGTAGAATCTGAGTTGTTGAGGTCATTTAAAATAGTAGGAGGCAACATGTCCTGTTTGGAGGAAAAAAACCCCACACTGGTTGGAAAGAGCCTTCCTAGCTTGTTAGCCTAGGTTTGTGTTTGCCAGTGACAGAAGTTGCATGTCAAGGATGGAGCTGACATAATCTGTGCTTCACACGTCTACTCTTGGTGCCAACTTCTATATACAGAACATCTGTGCACACTATGACTCTACCTGGAGGGGATGTTGTTGAGAGTGTCTGCTTAGTATGTGTGTGTGGTGAGGCAGGGGGCAAGCCAGCAGCGCTGAAGGGGTGGTCTGGAAGCCGTCTTCAATGCACAAATGAGAGTAGGTGAATAAGTGCCCAGCAGCCCTGTTTGTTGTTTGGGAAAGTCTGAGGCATGTTCCTTTCTGACCCCCAGAGCTGGCCATGAACTTGAGTTCCAGTTGTCCACAGCAGTAACTGGCTCCCAAGAGCACCATGAACTTCTTCCTTTTCATTCCTGCTTCTCTTCTCTACTCCATCACCAAAGGTTCCCAAGTGAATGAATTCATCAGAGTCCTTGCCTTAGGCCTGCTTTGGGGAAGGCGTTGTGTTAGTTACTCAGTCGTGTCTGACTCTGCCACCCCCTGGACTGTAGCCTGCCAGGCTCCTCTGTCCATGGGATTTCCCAGGCAAGAATACTGGAGTGGGTTGCCGTTCTATTCTCCAGGGATCTTCCCGACCCAGGGATTGAACCTGGGTCTCCTGCATTGCAGGCAGATTCTTTACCATCTGAGCCCCAAGGAAGACTTCTGGGGAAACTCAGGCTAATTGAAGGGGTGATGTTGCCGTTAAGAGGACAGGTTAATATTTCCAGGAGACAGTGCAACTGTTTGCATGCAAAACTCTCTTACCTCAGGGGATGATTACTCAGTGTGATACAGCATATTCCAGTTTATTTCAGGGGATAGCTGACATCATAGAGACTGCCTTTCTCTGGCTCTTAGGAAAGCGAAGTGATCGTGGACTTAAGTGACTGTGTGTTATGCTGCAAAAACAAGGTAACCACATTATAGTTTAATGCTAGGTACATAGTTCTCCTTGGGGACGTTCTTCTAAGAGTGAGTCAAGACTTTGGTCTTTTTCCACCTGGGGGACACTGAAATAGGAGGCAGTGGACAAAATGAGGCGGAGGTAGCAGCAGGCAGAGTTCCACTGAGCAAGGGGCTGAGGTTGGAGGAGGAGGTGGGGATGAGAAAATCCTAGAAGAAACGTACAATAGACCCATCCATCTACAGGAAAGATTTGTGTTAAATCCATGTGCAAAAAAATAAAAGAGACCTCATATTAATGATCAGAATAAATGCCCAATTTGATTTCGAAAATGCCAGATATCCACTGTTAGGTTGCCCTAAGTCAATAACTATTATAAAAAATCCATCCAAGAATAGGCCAGCTAGTATGGGTAGTTAGTCAATCCCTCTACTGGTACCTGACTCACTGCAGCAAAAGGCAAACCAGACAGTTGTCACTCTGCATCTGGTCATTTGAAAAGACGAATGGTGATGAGACTGTTTTGTTTGTTTTACTTTGCTAATTGCAAGGTTCGCAGAGTGTGGATCCAGGCAAACCTGGAGCTTTGAGGTAAACTGAACGGATTTTCATGCAACGGTTGAGCCTAGGTTCTTTTATCAGGGGACGCAAGAGTAAAATGAATGCAGAATGCAGGTTTTTTGCCATCTGGGCCACCAGGGAAGCCCCTTGAAGCACATACTCACAGGGAAACATAGGAGCTTCTGTCTTTTTGAAAATGCTAAACTCCTGAGTAGAGAGTAAGTATGCATAGAGGATTTGAGTAAGCAAACCAAGGATTGAACTTCAGCAATTTATTACATGTCACAACTTCAGTTTTCTCCTGTCCAAAATGGGATAATCGTGCCTGGATCTGAGATTTGACATGAAGATTACAAGACTTCACAAGAAAAGCACTTGGTGTGGTGTCTGACATGTGGCAAGTGCTTAATGATGGTAGCCATTGTAGTTTATGTCTTGCTGTGTAAAACAGGGCTTCCGGTTTTCATGCATTGTTTGCACAATTATTTGGGTGGTGGTGGTTTAGTCGCTAAGTTATGTCCGACTCTTGTGACCCCATAGACTGTAGCCTGTCAGGCTCCTCTGTCCATAATATTCTCCAGGCAAGATTACTGGAGTGGATTGCCATTTCCTTTTCCAGGGGATCTTCCTGACCCAGGGATCGAACCCAGGTCTCCACTGCAGGCACTTTCTTTACCGACTGAGCTACCATTTGTAAACCATCTATTGGATGCTAGGCATGGTGATAGATACTGAGAATGGATGAGTGAAAGCAAGCTCAGTCCTGAACATGAGACTGAACTCTAAGTCCCTGAGGGAGGAACAGTAATACTTGCTTCCCAGGTGGTTGGGCCCCTCCAAAGACATGAAAGTGTTTGCTAAGTTGAAGTAGGTTATAGGAATACCATTTTTTTTCTCCCTAGGGCAGTGATCCAGCCACCTTGACGTGAGGAGTTTGCTTTTGTTTTGAACAGAAGTAGACTGGGAATGGCTTGTCTACAAGTCTTGGATTGGAGAAATGAATCAGCTCTCTGAGGCTACATCCCCTTTTTCTCTTTAAACGTCTTTGAACTTGAGATCTTAACATCAGTCCTTATGCCACATCACCTGTAGACAGTCCCCAAGGAGACAGTTATTATTGTCACCCCGTGGGACACCAGAATCCCAGAAGTAGTGGCACAATGTGCTGAATGGGATGGAGGCTGGCTTGGAACCTGGGTTCTGTAACTGGGGCCCCTGTTCCTGCAAACAGGCACCAGAATACATTGTCCTGTACATATTGTTTTGGATCCTGCTCTTGATTTTATCAACTGATGAAGGAAGAGGGAAAATGAGAACAATCCATTCAGCTGAACACAGCCGAAAAGGAGGTGGCATTCATCTTTCCCAGACCCCATCTCTAGTATACAGAGAACTGAATAAACACCGGTGTGCCCATCCTGATAATTAAAACTCCTGAAAAAGAATGAGTTAGCCTGGAGGTATCATTACCTGGAATACCAGCTTAGTGTCTTTCAAAACAGTGATAATTTTTATGTCCTGCCATAAATAATCACTTAAGTGGTTTGAAATGACAATGGGTCACAATGCCCTCCCTGTGCCTGTGGGATTTGTGCTAGAAAGCTGAACCTGCTCTAGAAGAGAAGTGCCCATCTGTGCTGAAAACTTTCATGAACACTCTCAATGTTTTAATAAGCAGTGGACAGCAGAAAGCTTGGCTTGATCAGAGTAGGGGTGCTGAAGTTTCAAATGCTGGATGGAGAAGGGGGCAGATGGAGTCTGAAATTGCTTTGAAACCATCTTGGAGGCTTTTGTGGATTGAATGGTTTCCCCTCCTGAAAGATATGATGGAGTCCTAACTCTTGGTATCTGTGATGTTAGTTGGGAATATAATCTTTTAAAAAATTATTTATTTATTTTGCTGCACTGGGTCTTACTTGTAGCATGTGGGATCTTTGATTTTTGTTGTAGCATGCAAGATCTTAAGTTGCAGCAACATGTATGTTAGTTTCCTGACCAGGGATCAAGCCTCGGCCCGTTGCATTGGGAGTGTGGAGTCTTAGCCACTGGAGCACCAGGGAAGTCCCTGAAAGTAGGGTCTTCACTGTTGTAACTACGATGTAGCTTAGGAGAAGGCCATACTGGAGTCAGGTAGGCCCTTAATCCAGTCTGACTGTGTCCTTATGGGAAAAGCAGAAGAGGCATGGAGGGAAGATGGCCATGGAAGGTGAGCGAGGCAGAGGCTGGAGCGGTGCAGCTGACAGCTAAGGAGGCCCAATGAAGGATGGCCGCCACCGGAGCTAGAACAGTCAAGGAAGGATTCTCCCATGGGTCTTGGAGGGTGGATGACCCTGCCAACACCTTGATTTCAGACTTCTAGCCTCCAGAGTTGGGAGAGAATCAGCTTACGTTTGAAGCCACCAAGTCTGCCGTACTTTGTTGTGACAACCCTAGGAAATGAATACAGAGGTGTTTGTGACTCACAGAGGGCAAATAGATGCATGCGTATCGGGGGAAGAGAGTTTGAAATATTGGATAACCACCACATTCATTCATTTCTTCATTTGCCATTTAAGCAGGAGGCAGTATTGTATGGTAATTAAGATCCAGGCTTAGGAATCAGAGCTACACTTGATTTTCAGCTTTACTACATCCATGCAGGTGACTTCTAAAAAAATTTTGTTGGAGTATAGCTGATTTACAATGTTGTGTTTCTGCAGTGCAGCAAAGTGAATCATAGCCTCTAACATTTGTTGATGAACTATCATATCCTTGGCTTTGCACCTTGAGCTGAATATGTAATTGTCATTGTTTTCTAGACAAGGAAACCAAGGCTCAGAAGGAGTAAGTCACTTGCCCAGAGTTAAATAGCTAATAAGTGGTTGTGGAGCTAGAGAGAATCCAGGTTGTTAGATTCCAGAGATTCTTCTCTTAACCACTATGAAATATTTCTCAGTTTCCTTAAGTGTTGAGTGAGCTGGCTTAAAATACCTGTCACGGAATTTTTATGAGCATTCCAGTTAAAAGAATTCAGGCAACACATGTAGAGAATGAAAATCAGTTATTCTTTACAACTCTTCATCACTAACTAGTTACAGACCCACAGGAAGTTGAAAAAAAAAATGGTACATTGAGGACCTGTGTACCTTCAGCTCCAATGAAAACAAATTACATAACTGTAACATATGGAGAAGGAAATGGCAACCCACTCCAGTGTTCTCGCCTGGAGAATCCCAGGGACAGGCGAGCCTGGTGCGCTGCCCTCTATGGGGTTGCAGAGAGTCGGACACGACTGAAGTCACTTAGCAGCAGCAGCAGCAGCAGAACATCCAAACCAAGGAAGTGACCTGGGTAGAATCTTCAGGATTTATTCACATTTCATCAGGTTTTACATGCCTTGATGTGTGTGTGTATGTATGCAAGTTTATCATCTGTTGAGATTTGGACAACCACCGCAATCAAGGTACAGAGCGCTCCCCTCCTGACCCGGTAACTCCCTCAGGCTGCACTTTCATAATACATCCCACCCCCATCCCTAAGCCCTGGATACCACTAATCTCTTCTCCATCTCTATAATTTTGAGAATGTTATATAAATGGAACCGTGCTGTGCAGAACCTTTTGAAACTGTTTTTCTCTTTTCTTTTTCACTCAGCACAATAGCGAACACTTTCTGAGCACGTCTATATGCCAGGTGCCCTGCCAGAAGCAGTGGGTATGGATAGGTCAAATCCCTCACTTTAGCTTCAGCTAGTGAAGTCGCTGGCTGCTGTGTTACTGGGGGGCAGATAGCTTCAGCTTTCAGAAAAATCAAGGGATCATTTCTCTGGTGGCCAATTTTGCCTTTTTTTATATTGGCTTGTATTTCAGGCCCATATTGTTTCTCAAGTCACATATTCACAGCATCGCTATTAAGGAGTCTGCGGGGAGAGTGCGAAAAAAATCCATGTTGGCAATATTTTCATCCAGACAGCTCCACCAACACCTAGTTACCCTTTGTTGTGAGCTTTAATTGAGATATTCTGCAGATTGCCTTCTTTTGTGTCTCCACCTTCTCCCATCATAGCTGCGTAGTTTGGTGCACTTATGTACAGAGGTTAATTCCCCATTACTTGATCTACAGCAAGAATGTGGGGACAAGAATTGAGGACTATAAGTTGATATGTTATCTGTTTAAAATGTACTAAGAGAACTTTTCAGCTATGAAAATCCAAGGCAGGGAGTGGAACAGCTTGTTGTTTTACAAAAAGATTAATATCCTGATACCCTGATTTCTAACGTCGTCACTGTTACTAAGAATCTTTGTGCTGTGAGCAAATCGGCTCCTTTAGACCTCTTCTGTGAAAGGAGCGCTTTGGACCATTTGAGATTTAATGTGTTTTCTAGATAGAAAAATAATCCTTTCTGTGTTTTTTGGTTCTACTGTTTATATAAGTTCCCTGGTAGCTCAGACGGTAAAGCGTCTGTCTACAATACGGGAGATCCAGGTTTGAGCCCTGGGTTGGGCTCAAAGATCCCCTGGAGAAGGAAATGGCAATCCACTCCAGTACTATTGCCTGGAAAATCCCATGGACAGAGGAGCCTGGCAGGTTGCAGTCTATGGGGTCACGAAGGGTCAGACACGACTGTGACTTCACTTCATTTCACTGTTTATATAGTCACCACATCTCGGGACACCAGAACAAGGATGACTTTTAAAAAGTCATCGAAGGCTTGATGGTCCCATTTATTACCCAGCCCTCAAACCTACCTGCATCCCTACCCACCCACCTTGTCTTACTGTGCTCCCCTGGAAGGAGTGTCCCCGCTTCTATGAAAGGCTGACCTCTCCCTGGATGCTTTAGGGTCCAGCCCCTTTCACCGTTGGGGTACTTTCTCCTGCATCTCTCTTCCATCTTCTGCATCGTTTTCCTCTGTTACTGGCTTGTTGACCACAGCTTATGAATGAACTCTAGCTATCACGCATTTGAAAAATAAACAGCCTTCCTCTGATGCCAAGGCCTCCTCAGCCACCACCTTATGCATCTTACTCACTTGATTGCAAACATCTTGAGAGTCATACACCCTGGATTTACCCCCACCTTTTCTTTTAACACCTCCAGCTGGGCTTCAGTGTTAACACAGCCAGGAAAACTGGACTTGCCTTCAACAGCCTCAACGGGGCCAGGCCTAGTGGCCCTTTTCAATGCGGTGACTTCTCCGCATTGTTTATCTCTCCTCCTCGAATCATTCTTTTCTCAGCCTCTGCTATGCCACACATTTTGAAACATTCCTCCTCATTTTCCTTTGCTGGCTTCCCCTCCTTGAGGCTAGAGTAGCAAAGGAAAAAACCCAGTGCATGGTTATTGCCCTAGGCTTAGATTCCAGTGACACCTCCTACCCCGTGGAGGAGCTTGACCAAATCACTTCATTAAGCCCTGGTTTCTCAGCTCCCTTTTAACTGCTGCCTCATAGGGGTGTTAAGATGATTGCATGACCATATGCACAATGGTAAAGGCATGGATGTGTTGATACTATGCCTAGCATAGCGTCAGGCCCTCTTTGACTGTAATTAAGAATATTTCTGTGCTTCGCCTTCTGTCTGAGTTGAAGGCTAATGCTATTGTCTAAATGTCTGTCTACCCACAATTCATATATTGAAACTTAACCCTCAAGGTGATAATATTTAGAGATGGAGCCTTTGGGAGACAATAAGGTCACGCAGGTAGGTAGAACCCTCATGAATGGGATTAGTGCATTTATAAAAATGGGGGAGCATTTTCTTCCAGGTGAAGACACAGAGGTTATTTGTGAATTGGGAGGCAGACCCTCAAAATACAGAGACTCTGACCATGCTAGCAACCTGACCTCAGACTTCAAAGCTCCAGAACTGTGAGAAACTAGTTTCTTTTACTTCTAAATTACCCAATCTCTGGTATTTTGTTAAAGTAGTCTGAAAAAGACCAAGAGAGCAAGTGAAAAGAAAAGTGTGTCACTCAGTCGTGTCCAACTCTTTGCGATCCTATGGACTGTAGCCCACCAGGCTCCTCTGTCCATGGGATTCTCCAGGCGAGGATACTGGAGTGGGTTGCCATGCCCTCCTCCAGAGGATCTTCCTGACCTAGGGACTGAACCTGTGTCTCCTGAATTGCAGGCAGATTTTTCACCATCTGAGCCACCAGCAAAGCCCAAGAGAGCAAGGCTCATATCTTTTCTGTGGAGGAGATCCACTGAAAGTACATGGTGGGTCCCCAGGCTGGCTCAAAATCAGATATGCATCATGTAGCTGGTTCCTCCTTTGCAGGACTTCTACAGGCCTTTTCCTCAGCAACCCAGTTCCCATAGGTGTCCCCTGCCCTGAGGCTGCTGGTTGCAGTCCCCGTTTCCAAACACATCTTTGTCATGGCTCCTAACGCTGGCTGTCATGCTAGAAAGGAGTCTGATAAATTCTAATTGGGGCCAGGATGATAAATCATGTTTGGAAGTGCTGCAATGATGGCTTTTTCCCAGAGGTCTTGGGGAGAGGCAAGGCTGAAAAGCCAAGGATCATTTCTCTCCTGGAGGAAATCCCACCTTTGTGGCAGGTTAGGGTTGGGATATTTGGAAGCCAAGGGGCCTTCCTAGAGCCTTTAAATCAGTGGTCTTCAACCTTTTTGGCACCAGGGACTGGTTTTGCGGAAGACAATTTTACTATGGACTGGGATGCTTTCAGGATGATTCAAGCACATTACATTTATTGTGCACTTTATTTTTATTATTACCGCATCAGCTCCACCTCAGATCATCAACCATTAAATCCCAGATGTTGGGCACTGCTGCTATACATCATCTAACAGGTGGTTGCTGTCTCAGCTTCTGCATTTGCCAGGCCCTGCACGCTCTCCAAGGGCACTGGGGAAGTCATTTGCTGGTGATTAGAATACTTCCATTAAAAAACAGAAAGCTGCATCTAGGTGCATATCCATTCTTTATGTGGTCCTGGGGAGTGGAAATCAGAGGAGTCGGCCACATTTACAGGTAAGTGATGACACAGCTATTTACCCAAAGCCAGCCAACCCTGAATGTTTAATTATTCAGCACTTGACTGCAGCCTGATTTCTCCAGCAAGAAGAGAACCTGGGAAAAGCCATCAGTTTCTAATCAATTTCTATCGGAAACTGAATGAAAAGGGATATATCCAGCTTATGTCTTAAGGTCCTGCCTGATTCACCCTAGAATTATTGTTGATCCTTGGTGAATGTGTGTATAAACACAATGTTATATTCTGGGATAATTTTAGACCTACAGAAAAATTGCAGTGATATTAAAGCTCCTATAGACCTGACTAAGCTACCGCTTAGTCAGACAGCCCTGGCCCCTCCATGGGGTCTGAAAGTCTAGCTTAATGGTATGTATGTATGTATGTACAGCAAAGGCTTTATACAAAATGGGAGACAAAGTAGTTGGCTGCTGCTGCTAAGTCGCTTCAGTCGTGTCTGACTCTGCGACCCCATAGACCAGGGCTGCCGTCTATGGGATTCTCCAGGCAAGAACACTGGAGTGGGTTGCCATTTCCTCCTCCAATGCATGAAGGTGGAAAGTGAAAGTGAAGCAGTTGGTTAGAGCTATAAAAACAAGTACTTTGGAAAAAAGCTGCAAATGCCAACAAACACCGTATACAAGCTTAACATGAAAGGGATAACGAATTATAGCTTCATGGTTTTTAAAGGGGTCTTCAGACCATCAGCATCATGTGGGACCTTGTTTTTCAGGCCCCAGCCCATATTGGATTCAGAACTTAGAGGAGGTGGAGTCCAGCAACATGTATTTGAGCTAGCTCTTCAGGGTATTTGGAGGGATGGTTGAGTTTGAGGACCAGTGTCTAGTGGGAAAAAAACAAATACTAAATGAATAATTACAGACATGGAATTTCACCAGGGAATCAGAGCTCCAGGAAGTTAGGGAAGCTTGCGTGACTTGGAGTGTAGGAAAGGCCTGTTTGAGGAAGGGGTGTTTTTAATTTTTAAAAAATTTGTTTATTTGGCTGTGCTGAGTCTTTGATCTTCATTGCAGCCTATAAGATCTTTAGCTGTGGGATCTAGTTCCCTGACCAGGGATCAAACCTGGGCCACCTGCATTGGGAGTGGGGAATCTTAGCCACTGGACCCACAGTGTCCAGTGTGGCTGGACACAGTGGACACAGGGGAAGTCCCGCAGGAAGGAATGTTTAAATTGCCATCAGAAAGATGAGAGAGCCCCGTGGAGCTGCTGGCAATGTGTTCTGGGCTGACGCAGTGCTTAGAATCAGGTGAACACAGACCAGACAGGATATAAAATTGTGAGTCAGGAAAATTAGTTTCAGAGACTTTCCCGGGGGTCCAGAGGCTATGATCTTGCATTTCCACTGCACGGACAGCACGGGTTCAATCCCTGGTTGGAGAAGTTCCACGTGCTGGGTGGTGTGGCCAAAAAAGAAAAATTAGTTTTTGGTCCAAATCTAGCTTTAGTTCGAGAGTCTAATTAACCAGTTCTCTGCATTTCCTCAATAGTTCAGTTAATAAAGTTTTTGAAAATCAACTCTTATGTTGCATTGAGAAGATTCAGCAGTAAAAAGGAAGAGCTTTGTGATAAGGGATGAAAAATCCTTTGTAAATTAATTCTCTCTGTTGAGCTGTAGAGCCTATCCGGGTCTCATTGTCCTTACTTGTAAAATGAGAAGGTTGCACCAGATCCTTCCAGCCATTTTCTTTCTGATTTCATGATCCAGATTTAGTTATACATGTCATTGCACTCATGTTTACTTTTTGAAAGTACATTTATATTCATTTCCTCTGAGAGCTAATTTTACACCTGGCCTACTGGTAACTTTCAGGGAGCTTTTAAAATTCTTTTCTGTGAAATTATTGCCATAAGTTTATCCCACAAGGATATATTATTTGCTCTAATGATCTGGTAATTATCAGGTAATGAAATGGCGAACTGTAAGCATATTATTATTAGGGGCAGTTGCTGTGTGAAATATTTTTGTCATGCGATTAGATTTCTTACTTGTATTTTAGTAATGCATAAGAAGTTCCATATTGAGGAGAATGAAAATAGAGCAATATCCTTCCATATTCTGCTGAAATAAATCTTAAGCCAGTCTATTAAGAGTCAAAGGAGCCTAATTCCATGGACTAGAGTTTAAAGCCATGCTTTGTCTCTGAGTTTTCCCGTGTGTCCTGTTGTCATTCCTCAGAACTCTTCCTTCAAGGAGGGCTGAGATTGTCACCCCGAAGCGGGATTAGGCAACTACGTTTCTAAGATGACCATCCTGACCTATCTGGTCCCTCTACTGAGGAAAAGTTTCATTAGGAGAGTCCTTATTCTGATGGGCAGAGAGTTTTACATACAAAGTCAGGCATGTGATGGGTCCTTAATAAGAATAAAGTAAGTTTTGTTTTTAAGTTTTTTTTTCTTAGACTTTTTTTTATCAGTTGAACACAGTTGATTGACACTATCATGTTAGTTCTACATATACAGCACAGCAATTTGTTTACACATGTATCTATATCTATTTTTCAGAATTTTTCCCCTAATAGGTTATTAAAAAATACCAGTAGCGTTCCCCATGCTGTATAGTAGGTCCTTGCTGGTTATCTATTTGGTATATAGTAATGTGTATATGTTAATCCAAACCTCCTACCTTACTCCTCTCCTAATCCCCCTTCCCTTTTTGGTAACCATAAATTTGCTTTCTGTGTCTGTGAGTCTCTAGGAATAAATTAAGTTGTAACCAAAGTGTGTTCAGACCAGGTTGCTGCATGTGTCCCCGTGTGATGGGCATCAGAACATGACAGAGTGCTCATGCATCTGCATTGTGAGCAACTTTGTGCCGAATGTGGAGATCCGCAATGATTGATTTCAGCCTCTTAAATTTTTCCCCTTGGATTTTGGCAGCCCCCAGGCTGGTATGTAGCTACTCTGAATCCCTCATGCCTCAGAAATGTTTCAATGGTAAATAAGAAGCTGCAATGTGGTCTTCTGAGCTAGAAGAATTCCCTCCTTCCCAGGTTCAGTTATCATTTATCTACACTGACAATTGTCATATGTGGTTTATTTTCTGTCTACTGATGTACCATTTCCCTTTCTTGACTGTAAGCTCCTGGAGGGCAGGTCCACAGCTGACTCATCCTGGAATGATGCCATCATTTAACAGTTGGGATAGCTAACCTGGAGTCAGGAACTTGATCTTTCATGTGTTCCTCCCTATACCTCTATGAAGAGGGCTGTGTAATATGCCCAATAATATATACTGTGGCTTGTCCATGAGGTAGGTGGTTTTCAGTCTCACTTGATAGATGGGAAAACTGAGATACAAAAAGATTCAAAATTGTGTTAGGGACACTGAGCTAGTTAGGGCTGGAGCCAGAATTCAGATCCATTTCTCTGTCATTCAAGTCTGTGTTCTAAGTAGTGTTGTCTCACAATAGCAAGGGACCTTTAACATCCTACAAACTCAATAATGGTAGAATGCATGAGTGATTCTCTGTATAGGTGGTGTGACTGGCTGATAGACTTTGGGGAAGGTGGTGAATGCATGAGGGGACTATGTGGTATGTACTTGGAAAATATGTGTAGACAGTAAGAGGGTCCATGAGGAATGCTTGCTTTCAGTTTTTTTGGTCTGTGACATGAAACATGTGGGATTTTAGTTCCCTGACTGGGGATCGAAGTCATGCTCCCTGCATTGGAAGCTCAGGGTCTTAACTGCTGGACTGCCAGGGAAGTCCCAGAGAAGTGCTTTCAATGTGAAGGGATTGAATGCCTGATTACTTGAGTAAGACAAAGGAACTACTCTATTGCTTGCTATCGTACTCATGCCCACAGCCTACTGTCTCTGGCAAGAGCAGTATTGTTCTTGTTTATTTTCCATATTGCTTTGTTGGTCACATCATCTCTCCAAGTCTAATGCAATCAGACTTCTTAACTTTTGTTTGCTGATTCTGATACAACTCCTTATTTGCGCAAGTATGACTTCATAGGTAAAGATATTCAGATCTGGGGAGTAATATTGCTACAAGAAGTATCTTTGGGACTATAGTCCTCTCTACTCCATGACTTCCATGCCTTGCTCTGCATTGCATTCCACTTCTATTCCAGTCTATTCTACAAACATTATCTTGAGTATATGATTAGGAGGTATTAGGAGGTGGGCCTTCAGGAGGTCTTTATGTCATGAAGGCACAGCCATAACAAATGGGATTAATGTCCTTATAAAAGATCCCAGAGGCCCCCCATGCCACTTCAGTCATGACAGGACACAGTGAGAGGATGGTTGTCTTACGGACCAGGAACTGGGCTTCTCCAGAAGCTGAATCTGCCATTGGTGTGGGTGAATTTTTAGCTTTAGAACAGGAAAGAACACATTTCATTTTCTGAGCCCTTTGGGTATCCAATATTTTGAACATTGCAGTCAGAAGTAATTTAGTAAAATGTGGCAGTAGAAGATTTAGGTTAAATGAGTAGCACTCAACTTAGATGGTTGAAAGAGGTGGCATTTTAAATAGAACTGTCTACTTGTCCATTCTGAAAGGCAAATAATTTCATGATTAAAGACTTGGGCAATTTAAATTATTACTGAAGTTTCATGAATAAAAAAGGATGTATAATTTCAATTAAGAAAAAAGAGCTCATCCCTTTGATTCAACCCAAGTGATACTTGGATGCTTCTTCCGTTTAAATTGAGTTTATTAGAGTTGGGGCCCTCACTTGGCCAGCTGAAAGTGCTCACACACAGCATTTTTCCATACAATCTTTCAGCTTAGTTTTTGGATTTATTACAGTGTGGCCAAATAGTTCCCAGTGGCTAGGATTATGACCAGTTTTCTTGCAGTAAATGAAACTCTTCTTACACAGCATGACTGAGCTTTTTGATGCAGGAATGCAGGACTGATCCAGCCCAGCATATTGGGGAAAAGTTTGTCTTGGCTGATCAGGCATCCTCCTTGGGAAACCTCTCCCATTTCAGGGCTCTCGCTCTCCTCCCAAAGAATTACCTTTGTTGGTTCCTTTTGTCAGGAAACATTTGGGACATTTACTCACACTGAGCTGTCAATGTCTTAGTGCTACTTTCCCAGTGAATAAATTTATATTTTAAAAGACTATCTAGAAAAACGATGTAGCTTAGCCCCAAAAAATTAACTGCCAGTGGTAACATTTTAGGTGTTAAAATGGGGAGGATTTTGGTGTTTGTAGGTTGGAAGCCTTCCTGTACCTATTCTCTGAATACTAGTAAGTGGTGCTAAGTTGCTTCAGTCATGTCTGACTCTGTGTGACCCCATGGACTGTAGCCTACCGGGCTCCTCTATCCATGGGATTTTCCAGGCAAGAATAGTGGAGTGGGTTGCCATTTCCTTCTCCAACTAGTAAGTAGTATGTGCCCATAAATAAAGCCTACTGGTAAGAAAAAAATATAGTACAAATCCTAGAAATTGTAGAACATGAGCCACTGCAGGTTGAAGTTATACATAAATGAATAAATAATTCTTGAGGTCCTCCTAAATACCACAATTTTCCTGCACATCTTAGTCTATGGTGACTGAAATTTTAAAACTTTAAGTCAGGATATGTTTTTTAAAAATTATTTTCAGATTTGTGTATGTTTATATGAACAAGGACATTTATGTCCCAAGGACATTAA
Source organism: Budorcas taxicolor (assembly GCF_023091745.1). Taxonomy (NCBI): domain Eukaryota; kingdom Metazoa; phylum Chordata; class Mammalia; order Artiodactyla; family Bovidae; genus Budorcas; species Budorcas taxicolor. The sequence goes on from NC_068910.1 coordinate 39,553,820, forward strand.
AGTTTAATCACCTTCTGTATATATTGCCTTAGTTCTTACTAATTTAACAAAAATAACATAAACTGGGTGCTTAACCAGCAGACATTTATTTTCAAGTTTTGGAGGCTGAGAACATGAAGGTCAGGTTCTGATGTTAGATTCCTGGTGAGAACCTTCTTCCTAGTCGGAAGATGGCCACCTTTAGCTGTGCCTTCACTTGGAGGAGCAGACAGAGGAAAGAAGCAGTCTCTGGTCTCTTCTTAAAGGGGCACTAATCCCATCATGGGAGAAGGCAATGGCACCCCAATCCAGTACTCTTGCCTGGAAAATCCTATGGATGGAGGAGCCTGGTAGGCTGCAGTCCATGGGGTTGCTAAGAGTCGGACACAACTGAGTGACTTCACTTTCACTTTCATGCATTGGAGAAGGAAATGGCAACCCACTCCAGTGTTTTTGCCTGGAGAATCCCAGGGACGGGGGAGGCTGGTGGGCTGCCGTCTATGGGGTCGCACAGAGTCAGACACAACTGAAGCAACTTAGCAGCAGCAATCCCATCATGAGAGCCCCACCCTCATGACTGACTTATCTTCTAGGGTCCATCTCTAAATAGTGTGTCACTGAGGGTTAGAGTTTCAATATAAGAATTTGGGGGGAACTCAAATATGCAGTTCATAACAACTATTTGATGAAATGCTTTTGTTGAAACAAAAAAAACAGAGCAATAAAATTCTCAGCTTATGGTTGCTATGGATTGTTCAGTGTTGGTTAATATTTCTGCTCTTGGAGTCAGACAAATGGCGGGAAACTGATTGTTCTGAGCTTCAGTTTTCTCTTGTGTCAAATGGCAACAATAATGGGACTGTTCTTATTTGACTATGAAGGTTAAATAGGATCAGGAAGGAATATAAACCATTTAGCATTGAGCCAGGCACAAAGGAATTGCTTAATAAACTTTAGTTATTCTAAAGGTACAGTAATTTTAATACATATTATTATGACTTAATGGAAAATGTTGCTTAGAGGGGGAATCATGTATGCCTGGGAGGGAAAGAATCAAAGTGACATGGTAGAAGTAAAAAGGAACATGAATTAGTAAGTTCAAGAGCCAAGAGCCATTTATGGACCAGCCACACTGAGCAGAGAACCAGGGGCAAGGCAAGGAGAGATCATACTCAACCACAGAACCAACCACAAGGTTGGAGTGTGAGAGGGACAAGGGTATAGCAGGAATGCGACAAAGCAGAGTCAGAGATTTTTGTCATGGGTGCCCTGGGACAGTGTTTCACTGCTGGCTGCCCTGTCAGCAGGAGCCCGAACTTATGATGATGATGTTACAATAAGTAAAACGATGACCTAGAGCAGTGGAATGGGGTAGCGGGGAGGCTCAAGAGGAAGTGGACACATGTATACCTATGGCTGATCCGTGTTTTGATGTGTGGCAGAAACCAACACAATATTGGCATTTTCCTTCTATTAAAAAAAAAAAATTGGAGAAGGAAATGGCAGCCCACTCCAGTATTCTTGCCTGGAAAATTCCATGGACTGAGGAGCCTGGTGGGCTACAGTCTATGGCGTTGCAAAGAGTCAGACATGACTGAGTAACTTCACTCACTCAAAAAAAAAAAAAAAAAAAAATGACTGATAGAGGAAATCAAAATGACAGAAGGAACTAAGCGTGGCTGAATTGGCTCCACCTTGTGGGAATCGTCTGGGGTGGAATAAGTGCAATTTTCCCTTGGTATCCACAAGGAATTGGTTCCAAGACCCCAGTAGATACCATATTCTGAGGATGCTCACATCCCTTATATGATGGCATCTTTGGGTTGGCTCTTGGTATTTGCAGGTTCCAGCTTTGCTGTTATGGAGGGCTGATGTAAGGCTAAACCATGAATCAGCTCTTGCAGGAAGTCATTGGAGTTATAAACAAAAACATTGTGTGTTTAAACCGCTTGATACAACTAACTTCTTCCTCGACTTGCTAACTCTACTAGAGCCAGCGCAGGTAATAAATCACGAAACTGTCTGTGTCTTCCTCTTCTACTTATTGACCGTTGTTGCTATTAAGGAAATGCAGAGTGAGAAAAGGTTTCTTCTGGTGCTTTGGGGAGGTTAGTGGGGTTCAGAGCAATCTCAGAAGATTGCTCTGTAGTGCTTTTCCCCTTACCTTTGCCCAGGAAGGACGGGCGTACTGAGAGGAAAAGAACAGGGGACCAATAATCATAATTTTGTTGCATAGGCATATATATGCAACTATGTCTATGCAATACACATATACATATTGTGCACCAAAGTCTTTGGTAGTTGCTTTGTGGGAAACAGGATCCCTGGGCTTAGAATTCTGGATTTATTTGGAGAAAGTGAGCACAGAGGAGATACTTCTATGGAGAAGCACATGTATATGGTCAATTTAAGGTATGATAAAATAGATCCTAAGTCTTACTGGTAAAGGGACTGTCTTACTCAGGAGGGACGAGTCAGAGACCTCATCTTTTTATTAACTGCCTCTGCTGCTCTGAGTGTGCAGCATCATTAAAGAGGGTTTTTTTTTGGGGGGGGGGTACTTTGTGTCTCCCCTTCCCCAATAGCAAGCTGGTGAAGTTGCAATAAGCTCCTTTCTCTCTGCCCCTTTCCAGCCCTTTTCTTTACCGTCCTTGATTTTCAACTTTCACCATCCTGCCTTTGAGACACAAATGTCCCAACATCATTTCCTGCCTGCCTCCCTGGTCGATCACTCTAGCATGGAGACATATTTTATATTTGAAACCCTCTGTTTAGTTTTTGATTTCCCAGGAGACTCACCACATTGTTGAAATACAGCCACAGCCATGATGTGGAAGGTATTCAGTAAAAGGGACAAGATACCAATGTCCCCAGCCTTAACTCTTGATTTTCTTACTCTTTAACAAAAGACTAAAGGCATTCAGGTGGCAGTTTACGTTCAGCCTTGTTCTGGTTAATTTTAGGGGATGAATTTGAAATGGCTTGGTAGTGGATGGGACACTCTAGGGCACTTAGATTAGGAAAAGTGACCTTTTGTTATTCAGCGAATAAATCCATACTGTGGGGTCGCTACTCTGCCACCTGCCCTCTCTGTGATGTTCATATTTCTAACCCTATGCATACGAGCTTTCTTGCTCTGGTGTGCCTCTTTTAGGCTATGTGGGAGCCACAGAGAAGAATGACCTATAATCAGAGAGGTTAATTGAAATGAGGCTTGCCTGAGCTAAGGGTAGCCAGCCTTTGGAAAGCCATGTTCTCAAGTGGAGGAAGACCAAGAAATGTTTTATTGCTTTGCCTCATACCAACTCTCTCCTAGGGAAAAGTCCCATGACCCCTGTTGTTGAAGTTAAGTTGCTAAGTTGTGTCCAACTGTTTGTGACCCTAGGGACTGCAACACACCAGGCTTCCCTGTCCTTCACTATCTCCTGGAAGTTGCTCAGACTCAAGTCCATTGAGTCGATGATGCCATTCAACCATCCCATCCTCTGTCTCCTCCTTCTCCTGCCCTCAATCTTCCTCAGCATCAGGGTCTTTTCCAATGAGTTGGCTCTCTTGCATCAGGTGGCCAAAGTATTGGAGCTTCAGCTTCATCATTAGTCCTTCCAATGAATGCTGCTGCTGCTGCTAAGTCGCTTCCGTTGTGTCTGACTCTGTGCGACCCCATAGATGGCAGCCCACCTGGTGGGTCCCCCGTCCCTGGGATTCTCCAAGCAAGAACACTGGAGTGGGTAGCCATTTCCTTCTCCAATGCATGAAAGTGAAAAGTGAAAGTGAAGTCACTCAGTCATGTCCGACTCTTCGCGACCCCATGGACTGCAGCCTACCAGGCTCCTCCGTCCATGGGATTTTCCAGGCAAGAGGACTGGAGTGGGGTGCCATCGTCTCAGGGTTAATTTCCTTTCAGATGGACCAGTTTGATCTCCTTGCTGTCCAAGGGACTCTCGAGAGTCTTCCGTTGCTGATGTTAATTAAACTCAGAGCAAGAGAGACAAGTCTACATAGTCTGCCCAGATTGTAAGGGGGCTCTTTCAAAGAAGCAGCAACAGAGATGTGTGTTGAATCTGAGACACGGAGTCTCTTATTCTGAGTATAACATGTGGTAGTTAATGTATAACCTTCCTGCATCCTGTCACCACATCTGCTGCCTCTTTTCTAGGTGATGAGTTGAAGAGTGCTGGGAAATTCACTTCTGCTTTTCTTATGACTCCACCTTTAGTAGAAAAGAAAGAGTTGGGACGAGCCATCCTGCAATTCTATTAATATGTTCATTTCAGTGTTGCTTACAGGCAAAAATAACTCAAATATATTCTCCGTGTAATCAAGCTAAGAACTATCTAAGTATGCAGAGTAAAATATGACAGTATCTGTTTACCACTCTGATTCATTTCTCACCCATGTTCTGTATATTAATTACCCTTGGATTTAGACTTCTGAACCACATGTATTTCCTTGTCAGTTGTCTTCACGACACGTTGTTGTCTGTTTCTCCCCTCTCTGGCTTTATATCTCCTTCGATTTGTACCAGTATGCTTTCTATGTTTAAGAAATCCTAGTGTTTCTGGCCCACCAACACTTTAAATGCATAATTTTTCATCTGGCAAATAGTACCCAAACAACAAACAATAATGCAGGTTGATTTCATTTTTCTGAAACTTTTAGGTTATTTCATGGAATTTCAAGCAGGCAGAACAGTGATTGCATAAGCTTATTCTACTTTTTTTTTTTTTGACTGTGTTTTGATACGTGAGATAACTTCGTTCCCCGACCGTCGATCAAGCCTGAGTCCCCTGCAACGGAAGTGCTGAGCCTTAACCACTGGACCACCAAGCAAGTCTTCATTCTGCACTTGATCTAATCTTTCCATCTAAATTGAGAGATGAGGTTGAGATTGCTTCAGTGATTTTGGCTTTAATTGCATTGTGTCTTTTAAAGGTATTCAGTGGGGATGTCCCTGGTGGTCCAGTGGATAAGACTGTGCTCCGAATACATGGGGCCCAGATTTTATCCCTGGTAAAGGAATTGGATCCCCCATATTGGCAACTAAGACCTGGTGCAACCAAATAAATATATATATTTTTAAAAAGGTATACAGTGAACATTGTATGAATGGCTAGTGGATGAATCAACAGTAGAATTAGGCCTTCAGAGATAAGGTTGTGTGTACTCTTTCCATGACAACATGCTGAATCTAAGTTTTCTACAAATTCTAAATATTCTAGGCTTGATGGAGTGTTACTTGGGAGGGTAGATATTTAAAACATAAGATCATAGTTTAAACAGCTATGTGAATTCGCTTAAACTTGCAGCAACATAGTCTGAAAAAAGTGAGCCTGGACCCAGGAGAAATTAGCCTCTGAACAAGTAAGGTTGTTAAGTAGAAATCGATCACACAATTGGAAGCTCATAGACAGCTTTCTGCTTTCTATATTTTTTCTCTGACACTTTGCACATGAACATGATGCTAATCACCCCTATGTTCCATGACTGAGTTGTTTGAGCCTAAAACACTGACTTAACACAAATACAGCTAATGAGCCAAAAGCAGGATTGTGATGTTTCTCAAGGCAGATCTATAAATGAACTGTGCATGGCTTTGAAGTTATTTGGGGTCATCTGCAGACGAGCTAAACTCTGCTAACCTGTGATTAATAAATCCCTTCATTCATTCCACAAATATTTATTGAGTCCTTCCTATTTACCAGGACTTGGATACATAGAATCCTAGGCATATAGCAGCGAACTAAATAGAAGTCGTCCTCACAAGGCTCTCAGTTTAATGTGGCAGGTGAATATTCAATGAGGAAGTACACAAATAGTTTGTTACGATTTTATTAAGTGATATAGCAAAGATCAGAAGAGTATGTTATGAGAATTTAGCCTAATTATGCCACAGAGGGAAATTCAGTGTGGTTGGAGGAGATGGGCTAGGTCACAGATTTCCTGGTGGCTCAGTGGTAAAGAATCTACCGGCAGTGCAGAAAATGCATTTTGATCCGTGGGTAGGCAAGAGCCCCTGCAGGTAGGCATGGCAACTCTCTCCAATATTCTTGTCTGGGAAATCCAATGGACAAAGAAGCCTGGTGGGGTACAGTCCATGGGGTTGCAAAAGAGCTGGACATGACTTAGCAACTAAACAACAACAACACAGATTTCCTTAGTGTAGTGTGTTATCCACCCCTGGCCAGAGATCTACAGAGAAATCTATAGGCAAGGGAGCGCCAAGAAGACAGCAGGCTGTGGAGGTTTGAAGCTGGATGTATTCTTTCCCGAGAATCTTCCTCTCTGAGGAGGAGGATCAATTTTCGAACAAGGGGTGGTACTACCACTATTTGTGTTTGTACAAAAGTCAAGCCAAGTAGACATGGTCAGTTCTGCTGTTGATGCCTGAGTTGCATCTAGGATTTGATCAAGCAGTGTTTCCTTGATCCCAAGTGTAGTTTTTCTTACTCAGAATTTTTCTCGGAGTAATTTGGTAATCTACACCAACTTTATTCTAGTTTGGCACTAATCACAACCTGAATTATTTATGTGAGGCTAATTTAAAAATCTGTCTTTTGCACCTTTCAGACAAAATGAGAATTACAGTGTGTAATACATGCAGGGAAAGGAAATCTCTCCCAAATCAGATCCTCCTGCAAGTTTAAATTTGGAAAAGTGGTGCTATATTTTTTGTCCTTAATTATTTTTTTAAGATAAACTTAATTTTAGCATAGATTTAGATTTACAGATAAACCATGAAGGAAGTAGAAACACTTTCCATATACCCTAAACCAGTTTTCGTGGGTTTTTTTAAAGAATGTTTTTGGGATGTGGACCATTTTTAAAGTCTTTATTGAATTTGTTACAATATTGCTTCTGTTTTATATTTTGTTTTTTTTTTTGTCCATGAGTTGTGTGGGATCATAACTCCCCAACTAGGGATCAAAGCTGCAACCCTTGCATTGGAAGGCAAAGTCTTAAACACTGGACCACCAGGGACGCTCCCACCACCCCACTACCCCATACAAGTTTTAACCTTTTAAATTAATATGGTGTCACAATCAAGCAAATTTTGTAAGTATTCTTAACTAAATTCCTTTTTTTATTTGTATAATTTTTTTTTTTTTTTTTGCTATCCCAGGATCCCACCTTACACTTAGTTGTTATATCTCTGTAGGCTCCTCTTGGCTGTGACAGTTGGCTAGACTTTCTTCGATGTTTTGGGAAGCACTGGTCAGGAATTTTGTAGACTGCTCCTCAACTGAGATTTGCCTGATATTTTTCTTATGATCAGACTGGTCTTGTGGGTCTTAGGGAGGTATAATACAGAGGTAAAGCCCAGCTCTCATCACACCAAATCAAGTGTGTACCATCTACCTGGTTGAGGTTGTGTTTGTCAGGTAACTTCACTGTAAAGTTAATCCCCCACCTCTTTTCCAGTTCCTTTGGGAGGAAGTCTCCATTGGTGGCCCACACTTAAGGAATGGGAAGTTAGGCTCGTCTTCCTTTAGATTGGAATATTTCCACAAATCATTTGAAATTTTTCTGCACATGAGTTTTCTCTTCTCCCCTATTTATTTAATCAATCGATCAAACATTGATATCACTATGGACTCCTAGGTATTTATTTTATACTTGGGGTTATAATCCAGTATTTATTTTGTTACTCAGATTGTTCGGGCTTTGACCACTGGAAGCTCTTGCAGTTGATTTCTATGTGCCTTTGATATACCCGCACTGTTGTTTAGTTGCTCAGTTGTGTCTGACTCTTTGTGACCCCATGGACTGTAGACCCCAGGCTCCTCTGTCCATGCGATTTCCCAGGCAAGAATACTGGAGGGGGTTGCCCTTTCCTCCTCCAGGGGATCTTCTGATGCAGGGATCAAACCCATGTTGGCAGGTGGATTCTTTACCACTGAGCCACCTTGGGACGCTCCCTACATGTGGTAAGATTTTATAATAGCAGTTAAAAAGTGTTTGCCCTTCTGCCTGCACTGAATTGCCCAGGGTGTCTCTTGGGACTTGTAATTTGCTCTTTGACCTCTGGTTACTGTAAGCCTTTTAATCTTTATCTTTTTTTGCCTGATGACCTTGTTCTGCCCCAACTTGTCCATCAAATTACCCTCATTGGGAAGAGTTTGTTTTTTCCAGGATATGTAAGTCTTTTTATGTGGTGAGTTTTTCTGGTTCTCTTGGTATACAGGGAGGGGACAGAAGACCAACTTAGAAAGTAGAGGCATCTTCAGTGTGGGTCAGTGTGATCTTGAGCTTGTAAGAGAAGGAATTGGGTATTTATTAAAATGCAGGTTCCTGGGTTAGCCTCAGACACATGGACTTTGATCCCTTAGCAGCAAACCCAGGAATCAGCCTTCCATCAAGTACTCCTGATGGTTCTAATGCACACCAGAGTTCGAGAACCACAACACTGGAGCATTAAAGAGAGGGGTGGTGGTGGTGTTCAGTCGCTAAGTAGTGTCCGACTCTTTGCAATCCCCCGAACTGCATGCAGTATGCCAGGCTTCCCTGTTCTTCACTGTCTCTGCTCAGATTCTTGTCCACTGAGTCAGTGATGCTATCTAACCATCTCATCCTATGTCACCGCTTCTCCTTCTGCCTTCAATCTTTCCCAGCGTCAGAGTCTTTTCCAGTGAGTTGGCTCTTTGTATCAGGTGGCCAAAGTACTGGAGCTTCAGCTTCAGCATCAGTCCTTCCAGTGAATATTCAGGGTTGATTTCTTTTAAGATTGACTATAAAGACAAGACAAATTGCAAAAAGCTTTCTGGAGTGTTATTTTGTAGAGTACTTTCCTAGAGATCAAAGATCTTTCTTCTGTGCCAGAAAACAAGAGTAAAGCTCTGACCCTAGAGAGCTTTCAAGACATTTTCTCTCTGATTATGTTCATCTGTGCCTTTTTTCAACTATCTGTTACCTAAGGGAGGTTTGACAGGGTCTGCTCATTGAACAGGGAGAAAATATATGGGGATGGGGTTTTACAGATGCTTTGAAGATGAATCTTCATGAGACGACTGAAAATGTTTGAGGAAGTTCTCTAGTGGTGGGGCTGACTTTGAGAACAGTGGGGGAGTCCAGGGTAGGAAAGTTAGGCTTAGGAAAGTCATGAGTGGAAGGGAAGGTATAGTTCAGGGACAGATGAAAAGGCAGTTTAGTCTGTAAACAAAACAGTGCTGAAAGCAACGGAAGGACAAGTTGAAATCACCCTTGGGATGTTTCTCTAGAAGGACTCAGAAGGACAGCAGGGGCTTACTGAGGACTTTATTTCAAGCATAGATTGGTTTATATGTGTGTGCTCAGTCGTGTCCGACACTTCGGGACCCCATGGACTGTAAGCCTGCAAGGATCTTCTGTCCATGGTATTTTCCAGGCAAGAATACTAGAGTGGGTTACCATTTCCCACTCCAGGGGATCTTCCTGACCCAGGGACTGAACCTACATCTCTTGTGTCTCCTGAATTGGCAGGCAGATTCTTTACCACTGTGCCACTTGGGAAGCCTCATACGTTGGTTTAATCGTGGATAAATATTTGCCCCAATTTTCTTTCCACAGTTATTTGTTCAAACTGGGAAGTTATTTTGAGGTAGGCATTTCAAATACCTTTAGTGGTTTAAATGACAGTGATTTCTAGTTGAATAGCATCTGTGTCCATGCTTAACCATATTTCTTGATCATGTATGTGATTAACCTCTTAACTGAAACACATACTGTGGTTGGCACTGTTAGGGGGACACAGAGGCATAACTCCTTATCTTTGAGGAGCTTGCATTATTGGAGAGCTATCAAGAAAGGTTCTCATGACAGGCCCCTAGACCCCTGACTCACAGGCTGGATTGGGGCCAGTAGGCTGTGTAACACACTGTCCAGGGGGGAAGCCCACTCAAGTTCAAGAAGCATGGCTCCTGGATGGTGGAATTCAGGCTACAGTAAACCACCCTTGGAAAATCAAAAAGCTTCATGGCCTTGACTGTAATCCTGACATGGAACAAAATTGATGACATTGGAAGCTTAAGCTTTAAAAAAATACTTGTGTTTAAAACAGCCTGCACTAGCCATCCTTAAAAGTGATATTTTCACACCCTGAAGTTTATCAATAATGTTCCTTACTTCTGCTCTTGAAATCATGTTACAACTTTATAAAGAATACTGTTCAGTATTAAGAAAAATGGAGAGACTAGAAAAGAGCAAAGTAGACATGAGAAATGAAGTTCTGATAAAGTACGTGATTGTTCATGTCTCATTTTTCTCATAAGGAGCTCACAGGTTTTGGCTTCTTGAATGATGTGTCTTGGGATAGAGCTCAAAGGATGAATATCATGAAATAAGGGAGAAGAAAACCAGCATTTTAGATGGGCATATTGTCAACAGGATGTTGGGTAAAAAGGTCCATGATTGTGTTTAGAAACTGCAACCCAGCTGTTTTCTGCTCTAAAGCCAATAAAGAGGCAAGGTTGATGAAAGGGAAAGTTTGTTTTATTTCTGGGACTGGCAACTGGGGGTGGGGATTTGAGGGGCTTGGGGATAGGGAAGGTGGACTCCTGTCCAAAGGTCAACTCCCCCCCTGATAATGAGTGGGCAAGAGCTATCACAGGTGGAGGAAGGGGGCTACACGTAGAAAAAGCACAGTCAGCTCGGAGAGTCATCTTGAAATTGGTCATGGGTGGTCTGATCAGTCATCTTGATTATTTGAAGTACAGTTTATCTTCAGTTCGTTCCCATTTCTTTGGGGCCAGTTCTTGGAGTTGCGGCAGTTTGTGTCACGGCTACAGTCTGGTCATCATATAGTTAACTTCTCTACCTGGTGGGGATTTCAGTAATTATAAGACAGCTGAAAGGATATGGCTCAGAATATTATCTGTACCCGTTGAGGAGGAACTAAAGGTCCTTGATTTGCTTGATGGCTAAAGTATTACTGTTTCGTCCTGTTTGACCATTATCCTTTGCTTTGGTGTTTTCTCACATCCCTGAGCAAATTTATTCTTTGAGTAAAGTTTTTCTACAGACAAAAGGCAGGTGGAGGATATGATTGGAGATGAGAGATGAGAGGGAAGGACCATAGTGTCTTGCTCAGTTTCAGTCTGAGAAGGGACATCTGATCGACCCTGGAGGCTGTGTCTAAGGAGCAGTGGCAGGTGGTGTGAAACATCAGCTTGGGGTCAGATTAGAAAGATGCTTAAAAGCCAGACTGTATACTCTGTTGAAGATCATAGGAATCTATATAAGATTTTGATAACATAAGAATAATCTGCAAAGAGTTGTATTTTAGAGAGATTGATTTATTTTCTTGGGAGGGTTGGGGATTGAGCTCACTAGAAGGAGTAAGATGTTAAGAGGGTTTTTAAATTTTTTTTTGATACTGTGATCACATTAAGAATCTGACAAAGGTGACTGTTTTGGGAACATAGGAGATGAAGGCGTGAAAAGATACTGCAGAAGAATACCCCAAGTCTCTGGTACTGAGCCAAGACCTTTCTGTGGTTTACCTTGTTCTATCCCCTTAACCGGAGAAGGCAATGGCACCTCACTCCAGTATTCTTGCCTGGAAAATCCCATGAACAGAGGAGCCTTGTAGGCTGCAGTCCATGGTGTCGCTAAGAGTCGGACACGACTGAGCGTCAACTTTCATTTTTCACTTTCATGCACTGGAGAAGGAAATGGCAACCTACTCCAGTGTTCTTGCCTGGAGAATCCCAGGGACAGGGGAGCCTGGTGGGCTGCCATATATGGGGTCGCACAGAGTCAGACATGACTGAAGCGACTTAGCAGCAGCATCCCCTTAACAGCTCTGTGAGGCATTATTTTTAAGGGTGAGGAAACTAACATACATAAACGTTGCACGACCAGAAACCAGTGAGTAAAGGGTATAGGATGATGCTGTCCAGTGTGGTAGCCACTAGACTCCTGAGCCTGTGTTAATTTAGTTAGAATTAAATATTTAAAAATCAGCTTTTCAGATGCCTGCACCACATTTCAAAAGCCTGATACCAACATGGGGCTGGTGGCTACCATATTTGATAACAGAGATATAGAACATTTCTGTTTTTCCATAAAATTTTGTTGGGCAGATTTAAACCTGCCCAATACTTGCATCAGGCTGGTGGCCACTGTCTTTGATAATGCAGATATAGAACCCTTCTATTATTCCATAAAGTTTTGTTGGGCAGATTTGAACCTACGCATTATAACTCCTGAGCCCATGGTCTTTATTTTATTATTTAAAACACTTTTTGATGTGGTTTAAAGTCTTTATTGAATTTGTTAAAATATTGCTTCTGTTCTTCATGTTCTGGTTTTTTGGTCATGAGACAAGTGGGATCTTAACTCCTAGACCAGGGATTGAACCCACACCCCCTGCACTAGAAGACAAAGTCTTAACTGCTGGACTACCAGGGAAGTCCCAGAGCCCACGTTTTTAAGCCAACCATCTGCCACCTGCCATTAACAACAAATTGCTATGGTTTCTAGTGGAATAGCTAGCTTAAAGAGGGGAGGGACAGACAGGACTCATGTAACATTTTGATTTCTTTTTAATAAATGCATTTGTTAATGAAATTTAATACAAGCCTAATATTTTAAGTTCTTTGTTAGGTTAGTTTAAATTTTATCGGGGGAAAATAAGCCAGTATAAATTCAGGACTCTATACCTCTACTTGGTACCAGTATGCCTCAGTATCCTGAGAGATTTAGATTACAATGTGTGTATCTGTTGTGGCCTCAGTTCTCCTTTGAAGATTCCATTTGACAAGTCTGCAGCTTGGAAAGACAGCATAATCATGGCAACAAGTTCCATCCCTTCTCAGATTTCTCCTTAAGTGCCTCTTCAGCTCAGTTCTCCACTTTCAAATGGGCTACAAAATACACTGAAAAGATGGATGTCTTCTTTCCCTGAGCACAGTATTGCTGAAGCCAGGATGCCAATTACATTGCTTTGTGATACAGGATCTGGGATAATGTTAAACTGGAAAGATATTTATTTCCTGATTTCAGATGAAAATAGAGAATCTCACTGCTATTAGAGGGAGCTGGCGTATAATTCTTCGGCTATGGGGATAGTGATCTTGCATTTCCGTAAAGAGGCAGTTAGCCAAAACGAATTATTGACTCATAATATTAGGTCTCTGGGAGACAGAAGCTTTTACTTGAAGAGAGAGGCTGGGAGGGCCATTGAAAAGGCTGTTTGTGAGTTGTTTTGCAAGGTGATATTAAGCTGTGCCCTCTGCTTTGCATGTGTAAGAATCTCAAGCCTATAGTAATGTGAGAGGTTTGCGTTCTCCTAAATATCACAAGGTTATTGTGCAGAATATTGGACTTGAGAAACATGGAGAGTGCAGGACTGGTTTCTCTAATTTTTGGTTCCTCCTTCAGCTTTCCCCATTCCCAAGCTCTTCAGACTATGCAGTTGGGGTGTATGATGGTTTTGGTGTTGGTTTATAGCAGAGTTACAGTGGAGCCAATTTGTGGGTGCAGTATGCTGGCTTCCTACCCTTGGGAAGCTTCAAAAGTACTTCCTGAGAAATCGTCTTTCACTTTTTCCAAGAAAGATTACAGTCACTTTGTAGCCTACATTTTTGTTTGTTTCCTGGACCATCACTAATGGGAAGCATCAGCTTGTTGACTGAAGTGAATTGTGCTCGGGTAACATGGTTGTTTTTTGCCTCTGGATTTGCCTCTGGGTTTGTCCACTTTGTGCATCTCCCTCCCGAACGTGGGAGATTCCTCTGAATATGCAGACTCATCTGAATGAATGAAGGTATGAAGCGTTTTCATTTTGTTCAGTGCCTAAAACTAGAGTTTTTTTTTTTTTATTGGTAGTAAGGCATTATTCAGAAATCTTGCAATGGATGCCTTGTTTCCAGTTCACTTGACTTACATGAGTATGTAAGGTTTTTCAGGGTAAATAAGAATTTTCAGGGTAAAAAAGAATTTCCAATGTTTTGTACTAGGAAACTTCAAGGAGAAAAGAACCTTACTTGACCTGAAGCAGTTTGCTCTAGTTTTGGTAGATTCAGGAGGAGAATAGTGTTCTTTCATGATTGCTGATCCAAAGGGGAGGCCCAGAAAACAGTCTGCTGTTCTCTGAGTAGTGCTAATTACGTAGGACCCTTCTGGGCTGTCCAAGTTAATCCTGTCTCCAGTCAGAAGGCCACACAGAGAGTGCTATTCCTAAACATAGCATTGCCATTTTGGAAAAGAGGTCATGGTAGTGTTGAACCTAAAATTTGGCGACAATAGTAAAATTGGGAAACCAAGAGCTAGTTTATTCTTTTTTTTCTTAAATGTCTTCTTTTAGAAACTATAAGCAAGGTGAAAAGACAGCCTTCAGAATGGGAGAAAATAATAGCAAATGAACAAACTGACAAAGAACTAATCTCAAAAATATACAAGCAACTCCTGCAGCTCAATTCCAGAAAAATAAACGACCCAATCAAAAAATGGGCCAAAGAACTAAACAGACATTTCTCCAAAGAAGACATACAGATGGTTAACAAACACATGAAAAGATGCTCAACATCACTCATTATCAGAGAAATGCAAATCAAAACCACAGTGAGGTACCACTTCACACCAGTCAGAATGGCTGCGATCCAAAAGTCTACAAGCAATAAATGCTGGAGAGGGTGTGGAGAAAAGGGAACCCTCCTACACTGTTGGTGGGAACGCAAACTAGTACAGCCACTATGGAGAACAGTGTGGAGATTCCTTAAAAAACTGGAAATAGAACTGCCTTATGACCCAGCAATCCCACTGCTGGGCATACACACTGAGGAAACCAGAATTGAAAGAGACACGTGTGCCCCAATGTTCATCGCAGCACTGTTTATAATAGCCAGGACATGGAAGCAACCTAGATGTCGATCAGCAGACAAATGGATAAGAAAGCTGTGGTACATATACACAATGGAGTATTACTCAGCCGTTAAAAAGAATTCATTTGAATCAGTTCTAATGAGATGGATGAAACTGGAACCTATTATACAGAGTGAAGTAAGCCAGAAAGACAGACACCAATACAGTATACTGACACATATATATGGAATTTAGAAAGATGGTAACGATAACCCTCTATGTGAGAGAGTAAAAGAGACACAGATGTATAGAACAGTCTTTTGGACTCTGTGGGAGAGGGAGAGGATGGGATGATTTGGGAGAATGGCATTGAAACATGTATAATATCATATGTGAAACAAATTGCCAGTCCAGGTTCAATGCATGATACAGGGTGCTCAGGGCTGGTGCACTGGGATGACCCAGAGGGATGGTATGGGAAGGGAGGTGGGAGGGGGGTTCAGGATGGGGAACATGTGTACACCCATGGTGAATTCATGTTGATGTATGACAAAACCAATACAATATTGTCAAGTAAAGACTCCAATTAAAATAAGTAAATTTATATTAAAAAAGTCTTCTTTTAAAAATTTTATATTGGAGTATAGTTGATTAACAATGTTAATTTCAGGTGTACAGCTAAGTGATTCATATATAGGCATATATATATACACCCACATATGTATATGGGTTTATCTGGTGGCTCAGATAGTAAAGAATCTGCCTTTAATAACCTGGGTTTGATCCCTGGGTTGGGAAAATCCCCTGAAGGAGAGGATGGCAACCCACTTCTGTATTCTTGCCTGGAGAATCCCCATGGAGAGAGGAGCCTGGTGGGCTATATATTCCATGGGGTTGTAAAGAGTCAGGCATGACTGAGCAACTAAGCACACAAAGCACACACACGTATATATACATACATATACATACACATACATGTATATATGCATATATATATACACATATACATGTTTCTATTTTTTTCCCAATTTTTTCCCCCATTTAGGTTATTACAGAGTATCAAGCAGACTTCCCTGTGCTACACAATATGTCCTTGTTGGTTATCTATTTTAAATACAACAGTATGTACATGTCAATCCCAAACTTCCAATCTATCCCTTCCCCTCTGGTAACCATAAGTGTTAGTCAGTATAACCATAACTATAAGTCAGTAAATCTGTTTCCGTTTTGTAAATTAGTTCATGTTGGTTTTTTTTTAGATTCTGCATATAAGCTGTATCATATATTTTTATTTCTTTTTCTGACTTATTTCCTTTAGTATGATAATTTCTAGGTCCATTTATGTTGCTGTAAATAATATTATTTCATCCTTTTTCTTGGCTGAGTAATATTCCGTTGTATGGATATACCACATCTTCTTTATCCATTCATCTGTCGATGGACTTTTATTTAGCTTCTACATCTTTGCTGTTGTAAACAGTGCTGCAGTGAACACTGGGGTGGCTGTTTCCTTTTGAGGCATGTTTTTCTCTGGATTTGTGCCCAGGGGTGGGTTGCTGGTGGATATGTTAGAACAACTACTTATTCTTAACAGGAGCAGTCCTCCCCCTTTTTTGTACTTATTAAGTAAGACTTACAAGAGTTTACTGTACACTGCAATCTATTGACAAGTCTACCTTTCTTTGCTTTTGATGTCCATTGTCTTAAACACCAACATTCTAGAAAACCTGAGACCAACAATGATAGTATTTGTGAAACTGCTTAATCTCTCAGATTCTTTATATCTAAAAAGTGGAATGAATCTTATTGATCTGAGGGAGTATGTATTAGGGGTGTTATAAGAGAATATTGCAGACTGAGTGGTTTAAACAATAGAACTTATTTTCTAATAATTCTAGAGGTTAGAAATCTAAGATCAAGGTACTGGCAGGATTTATTTCTCCTGAGACCTGTTTCCTTGGGTTGTAGACTTCCTGCTTGCTGATGACCTTTTCCTGTATGCATGCCTCCCTGTTGTCTCTCCTCTCCCTGTAAGATACCAGTCCTATTAGATTAGGGCCCCACCCTTATAATCTCATTTAACCATAATTATCTCCTGAAAGGCCCCATCTCCACACAGAGTAATGTTGGAGGTTAGAATATGAATTTTGAGGGCACAGTTGAACCCATAAGTGTATTTTCAGGATTAAATGAAGGAGGAACTATATGTGAAGTGTCTAACACATAGCAAGTGCTTAGTGCCAAAACACCCTCAGTTTACTGAGTACCTGCCATCTGCCAGGCACTATTTTGTGGCTGGAGTTACAGTGAGCAAACCAGAAGCATGTTTTTGCTGTCATAGAGTATGTTGCAGTTGGTTATCATTAGCAAAAACAACAAGTAACAGCTCATGTAAACCTCCTTTTAATAGCTGGCTAGAAATATTGAGAGGGTTCCTTGTTGATAAAGTGTAACCAGTACACTGTAGAGCCGAAGGTCTGGACTAAGAGGGAAATTTGGCTCTATTTCTTGACTGTTTTTTAACTTGACTATTTCTTAACTTCCTTGAGCCATTTTTTCTTGAACTACTCGCTCTGTAAAAGGAGACTGGCCAATGGCCATTCTAATCCTGCAGAAATCCATACAAGTTCATTGGAGGCATTCACATTCAAGATTATACTGAGCTTGGGCTTCATACTTCAGAATGCATTTACAAAAATGTTATAAGGGTCCCTGAAGTATTTTTCTTCATGGAATGGCTTCAATTACTTTGATTTTAAAATCCATACTTGGCACAGGAAAATAAATCTCATCTGAAAGGCGAGTGTTCAGGATAAGAAAAAGAATCAGGTTGACGCTTTGAATATCCAAGCACATTAACTTTACTTTAAAATTCAGTGCTATGTTATTGAATTGATTGTATGTCATAACTATACTAGGCAGAAAACTAACTTCTCAAAAACAGATTTCACAGAAATCTGAAAACAATAAGCATGAGATGGATGTTTACAGGATGTTCAAATATTCATAACTTTGGAAGACATGGATGTTTCTTATACTAGAGACAATATCCGGTAAATGAATTTCCATTTCAAATAAGTTGCTGTTCCATTTGGTTGTTCCACTACCCCATCTGAAGCCATCTGCATGGTCTTTTACAAATGGCATATATCATTTTTATAAAAGCCTTTTGTGTCTTCTAAATTTTACAACAAATGGCGATGCCAAAACATCTCTAAGGATTTATGATTTTAGATAAAACAACAGCAGGTTTATGGGTTAAATGAACAATTCCTAAGCCATAACATGCATTTATAGATATGCAGACCACTTTTTAGTCTAGGCCTTTGTTATTAGATCTTTTATATTTCTCAGCATCATTAGAACTACATCATGCCTTGGCAGTGTGACTCCGGAAAGTATTACCATGCTTCTTTTCTTTAGTTCTGTATCCCTTTTCTGGGCACCTTCTTATTTTCCCACGTATCTTTCATCCACTTCTCCATCGCTCAACAAGAATAAAATGGTAGATTCTCATAAATTCAAGAACCAAAAGATTCCTCTACTCCAAAATAGAGTACAGAAAACTTTTCCACTAGGAGGAGTTTTCTGTTCCAGCTCTTGACTATCATGAGTTGACTTTTTGTTGGTTTCACTCAATCCCTTCATATACATATATTGAGCTCGATCTTGTGCCAGACTCAAGGTTTAAGCTCAGGAGGAATCAGAAATGAAACAGTTCTTGCCCTGGAGAGCACCATTCATGGAGAGATGAGATGAAAACATATAACCCCACCAATATTTTAATGTTTTCTGGGATAATGAGTATGACTGAACATCAGGCAGAATTCATATAGGTGTCACAGGGGAGGAGGAAGATGTACACTCTCAGGCTATCTGGGTCCTTGGCTCTGGGCATCCACGGTACTGCTCAGAGGAAAGGAAAATGAGGGCTTGCTTGTTCCTGTGTGAGTGACAGCCATGTGGCATTCTTGACTGTCACCACTCCTGTGTTCTCAGCACTAAATTGACCACAAAATTCTTCCTGTGGGCTCAGGTGCAGCCTTGGTGTCCTTCTCAACACAAAGCTTTGAGTAGCCACTAAAAATTGATCATGAATTGGCATTTGTCTGAAAATGATTTTTTACTTTTCTTGTCCTAGAATTCTGGAAAAGAAAAAGAAATGGTTGAATATGGACTGTACTTATGGGATTCTAAATTATGAGACTTCCACCTCCTTCCTCCCCCTCCCCAGTTGCTGAAGACGGGAAAGCAGATGGGCTTAGGAGAGAAGCCTATTGCAGGAATAGGTCCATTGGGTGGGTGTCCCCAGAGCTTTTTTGGGGAGGGGAACCCACACAGAGATGACAAAGGAAATAACTCCTGTTGATTTAAGGGAAGGGAAACAAATATTAGGGACAGTCAACCAAGTCAAGTAACTTACGTATGGAAAACATTTTAAGCTTTAAGTTTTCTAGTGTTATGAGGCAAAAATATGTGTTGAAATGCCTTACGTACAGTCCTGAAATTTAATTTCCTATTCTTAGCCACATATCTTTCTCAAATTCCCAACCCCTACTCCACCTCAAGACTCTCCCAAATCTCCCATGCCCCAGGACACCTGGGATATTCATCTTTCTGACATCATTCCCACCTCTAAACTCTTACAGTGCTGTTATGAGAATAACACTTGTCTGCATTTAATCACATACTGTCTTGGTGTATAGAATGTTTATTATTTCCATGAAGAACCCTCTCATTTCCTGAGACAAAGGAGCAATTGCGTTCTGAGAGCTCTCACAGTTGGCTTATGACCAACAATGGCAAAAATTTATAAAGGGGATATTTATGTATAATTATGGTTGATTCATATTGTATGGCAGAAATCAACATAACCTGGTAAAGCAATTACCCTCCAATTAAAAAAATTTTTTACAAAGTGAAGAAAGGAGAAATAGAGAATGTGTTACCTTAGTTTCCTACGACAAGGCCTTCCCAAAGATGTGCCAATGTATCTACATTCCTATAGAACAAGGAAAAACAAAATTCTGTGGCCAAAACCTATGGGAAAAGCTGAGTCAGGCAAAATTTCATAAGAATAAGGTAAAGTGAATTGTGGCTGCCATCAGTCGGATAGCCAATGCCAGGTGCTAGGCATTCTGTGAAGGGCTTTTTACATATCACTTCTTTGAATTTTCTCCACAGTTTTATAGGGGAGGAATTATTTCATTTCCATTTTTAAAATGTTTTTATTTTGTATTGGATCTATAGCCAATTAACTATCACCTGTGTTAGTTTCAGGTGCAGAGCAAAGGACTAAGCCATGCTTATACATGTATACACTTTTGTAGGTGTGAAAATTGAGGCTCAGAGAGGTTAAACAACCTTCTCAAAGTTCAGTCAGTAAATAGGAGAGCTCAGAATTGTGCTGACGTCTGTTTGAGCCCAGTACCAAGCTCTGATCACAAGACTCTTTTCTTATACCTTCAAACCCCCAAGATTTTTATACTTTTAAATATAATTGTAAGGGGCTTCCCTGATAGCTCAGATGGTAAAGCATCTGCCTGCAATGCAGGAGACCCAGGTTCAATCCCTGGGTTGGAAAGATCCCCTGGAGAAGGGAATGGCTACCCTCTCCAGTATTCTTGCCTGGAGAATCCCACGGACAGAGGAGCCTGGTGGGCTACAGTTCATGGGGTCGCGAAGAGTCAGACATGAGTGAGCATCTAACACACACGCACACAGTTGGAATCTCTAAAGGAAAGGCATCTTGGACACGATTTTCCAAGCATATTTTTAGAGACCATTTTTTTCGCCTCAAGTTATCTTGTGAGACTCCTGTTCTGAGGAACGTGTCTTGGGTTAAGTAGAAGTTAGGTTTCATTATATGTAGAGCTTTATCTTTAGTAACAAGTTTTTATAGCCACTGTGTCATTTAATTCTCATAACCTTGGCACAAGGTACATTAGGTATTAACACAACCATTACATTGGGGGAAATTTAGATACATCAAATTCAAGGAACTTTCTCAAGTTTCCCATTAAATCATGGAACAGTTGAGGTTGGAATATAGCCAGTTGAGAGAGATCAAGAATATATAAAATGAATTGTCACCATTTTTACTGCTGGTTTTCAGGATACGGTGGAGGTGAATTGTATTTTTATAGCAATAATCAACCTTTACTAACTTAAAAATTAACTTGAAAATACATTAAATATTTCCTCTTCCTAGAAGTCTGCCATGCTTTTGAAATGTATTTATGCTAGAGAAGGGAACAATTTTGTGTGTGTGTGTGTTGTTCTGTTTTTAATTGGAGTATAATTGCTTTGCAGTGTTGTGTCCGTTTCTGCTGTAGAACTAAGTGAATCAGCTCTGTGTATGCAGATATCCCCTCCCTCTTGAACCTCCCTACCCTCCATCCATCTCACCCCTCGGGGTCATCACAGACCACCAAGCTGAGCTCCCCGTGCTATACAGCAGCTTCCCGTTAGCTATCGATTTTACGCATGATAGTGTATATATGTCAATGCTCACCCCTCACTTCATCACATCCTCTCCTTTCCCCCCATGTCCACAAGTCCCTTCTCGACATCTGCATCTCTATGCCTCCCCTTCAGAAAGGAAACTATTAATGGCATGGAAATAAACAGTAAGGCTTGCCAATTAGAAAGGGGTGAAAAAATGGAAAAAAATTAGAACTTTGATAAATATGGACCATGTTTTAAAGAGAACTTTTCAGTTAAACTTCACATTTGTATGGGTTCAAACTAAGCAAAAAATTACCCATATTTATTATATATGGGGTGCATGCATGCTAAGTCACTACAGTTGTGTCTGTCTCTTTGCGTCCCTACGGACTATAGCCCGCCAGGCTTCTCTGTCCATGGGATTCTCCAGGAGAGCATCCTGAAGTGGATTGCCGTGCCTTCCTCCAGGGAATCTTCCTGATCCAGGGATCGAACCCCTGTCTCTCGGATCTCCTGCATTGCAGGTGGACTCTTTACCCACTGAGCCACCTGGGAAGCCCTATGTGTTGAGTAAATGTTCTTAAATCTACTTCTTCGAGGAAGATACATTTTGCCTTGGTTGGACCTCTGGTAATACAAACAGGACTCTTATGTGATAAATTCTGGCTATAATCAATGGCCTTAAAACAGTCATTTTTC
Source organism: Budorcas taxicolor (assembly GCF_023091745.1). NCBI lineage: Eukaryota > Metazoa > Chordata > Mammalia > Artiodactyla > Bovidae > Budorcas > Budorcas taxicolor. The sequence goes on from NC_068910.1 coordinate 39,575,723, forward strand.
CCAATATAGGTTATAATACTGATTCCCAGAATTGTCAGTTTCATTAGAAGCTTTTGTCCAGAAAGTAGCTTGTTAATTAAGTGAAGTGCCTATATCTCTTGTTTACTGACAAATACACATTGTTCAAGGCTAACTGTTGTATCATGATACTTGTTTATCATATTCACCTCTATGGATTTTTTTCACCTAGATTCATAATAGCATCCTCGTCATTTCTCGTGTTCTTATTGTTACTTATATTTAACCCCACCGTTTCCCTGTCACCGAAGAAAAGTATATCTGGTGTGTTATGATTAAAGCTCAACATTTCTTCGTTGACAAGCTCCTTTCTGTTTTCATTTTTCTGATAAGCAATGTTGTTTATCTTTTTTGTTATGTGCATTGAGTCCTTCTTCAGATCTTCACATGCAAGCTCATTTTCAAAACTTCATTTCAATATCCATGTCAAGCATTTATTAATGCTTTGATCAACATTTTTCTGACATTAACAACCATGTAAATTGTATTTTCAAGACTGAACTATTAGGAGAAGGAAATGGCAACCCACTCCAGTATTCTTGCCTGCAGAATCCTGTAGACAGAGGAGCCTGGCAGGCTGCAGTCCATGGGGTCACAAGAGTTGGACACGACTTAGTGCACTGTCTCACCCCAGAGATCCTGCCACATATACCACAAAAAACAAACATCCCCCAGTGACCTTGGCCCCACTGTTCCAATCACTCCCAGGTGGGAATTCAGGCACATGTCCACAGAGGTCACAGACAACATACATACGGTTCTGTTATGTCCCATATATCACCCTTTCATGTCCCAAGGAAGACATTTTCTCTTAGAGATGTTCATTTAGTGTATCTTTAAAAAATCTTGTGTTAAACTTGCCTCCATTTTTTTCTTGGGTAAGGACAACCCAGAAATGGCCCTTTCGTGTCTGTGATGTTGCCATTCACAGCTTTTCTTGATAGGCCTGGTACAATCTTGAGAACAGGGTTGCTGCATGCTGAATGTCAGACGGTAGCTCTTAGCTTTGCCTATCTTAGGTAGTTATGGTGTGCATTTTTTATTGGTGTACCATGTTTGATTTGTCCCTAATACCTTTGAAGTTTTTCTGAGAAGTGAAATAATGCAACATGAACTTATTAAAATACATTTTAAGCCTTAAAAAAAAAAAAGGTATCGGAGGCAAAAGAAAAAATAAATTGGAATACATAAAATTAAAAATTCTGTGCATCAAAGGAAAGAATTGACACAGTGAAAAGGCTGCTTATGGAATGGGAAATTGTATACCTGCTAAGAGGTCGTATTCAGGATGTATAAAAAAACCCTCTTACAACACAGTAACTAAAAAACAGCTGATTAAAATGTGGACGAAAGGACTCAAATTTTTCCGAAGAAGATATGCAAATGGCCAATAAGCACATGGAAAGGTACTCAATATCACTAATCATTAGGGAAATGCAAATAAAAACCATAATGAAATAACACTTCACACTCAAAATGATGGCTACTAACAAAAACAAAATGACAAGTGTAGGTAAGGATGTGGAGAGATTAGAACCCCAGGACACTCTTGGTGGGAACGTGAACCAGCACGGCCGCTGTGGAAAACCACATGACATTTCCTGAAAATTTTAAACACAGAATTACCATCCAATTTAATTATTTCACACATGACTGAGTGATTGAACTGAACTGAACTGGATGTATATATCCAAAAGAATTGAAAGCAGGGTCTTGAATGGACATTTGTATTCCTATGTCCACTGCAATATTATTTGCAATAGCCAAAAGGTAGATGTAACCTAAATGTCCATCAGTAGATGAATGGATAAACAAAATACCATAAGTGCATACTATGGGATATTATTTAGCATTAAAAATGAGAGAAATGCTGGCACATTCTACAACATGGATGAACTTTGAGGACAGTGTGCTAAGTGAAATTAGTCACAAAAGGACAAACACTGGATAATTGCATTTATATGGAGTATCTAATATAGTGAAACTTAGAAAGTAGAATGTGACTGCCACGGGATTGGGAGTATTGTTTGATGGATACAGAGTTTCAGTTTTGTAGGATGAAAAAGATGATGGATGTAAGATCCACATGGAGATGAATGGCGATGATGGTATAACAATGTGAAATTAGTTAATGCCACTGAAATGTATATTTAAAATAATTAAAATGGCAAATTTTGTGTTAAGTGTAGTTCACCACAGTAAACAACAACACACTGACAATAGTAGCATAAGAAGCAGAAACGAGTAAATGGAATAAAATTCTTATATTCAATTAAAAAAAAAAGACTGAACTATTTAAGGAAATCTTGACTTCGTTAATTCCTTGTTCAGTATAGCAAGCATAGAATTTTTAAAAGAGTATTTGTACCTGATTCTTTAAAGACCATGATTCCTTGGTCATGGAATTTATTATAGATGTCACAGTGTGGGGAAGTAAGCATCAATGGCTTTATTTTTCACAGGAAGTTTGGGACAGAGACCTGCAAACAAAAATTTTTTTCCAGTCTACCTTATGCCTTTGGTGTATAACTATTTAATCTGTCAGAAAAAGAATTTATGATTACTCTATGTTTTTGTCTCTTAACTTTAATGAGAGATAATCCATATACCATACAAAACCAGTTGAAATTGTTCAGTGGTTTTTAGTGTACTGATGGAGTCACGCAACCGTTAGTGGTGTTTAATTTCAGAACATATTCATTATCCCAGAATGAAACAATGTACCCAATAGGAGTCACTCCTGATTCCATCTCCTCTAGTCCCAGGCAACCACAACTCTACTTTCTGTATCTCCAGATTGGCCTATTCTGGATATGTTATATAAATGCCATCATGTGATACGTGTCATTTTATGACTGGCTTCTTTACTCGGCTGAAGGAGGAAGTGGCTGCCTGCTCCATGGGAGGTTCAGTGGCAGAATTCTTGTCTTGCCTGGAAAATCCCACAGACAGAGCAGCCTGGTGGGCTTCAGTGCATGGCTCACAAAAGAGTCAGACATGACATAGTAACTAAAAAATAATCTAAACTTAGCAAAACATTTTCACATGGTATGCAGGCTATCGTGTCATGATTGGTGACTTTTTCATTTATTGCCATTTTTTTCCTTACAGCTGTCTGAGGCACTGGCATGTATAAGGAAAGTCAGTGTGTTTGTTGACCTTGTTAAGACCTCTTCATGCGTTGTTAATGTTTTTCTGGGAAAGCAGTGCTGGTTCGGAGCTGATCTACTAGTTTTGTAAATTTGTTCAGGGCTAAGGTTTTCATCAGATATTATCTTTGCAAATTTGTCAGTGTAACTCTCACAATCAGCAGAACATATATCCCTCTGATTACTATATTTTAATGCTACGCACACGTCATTTTTCTGCAGCTGATACTTAGAATATTCACACTTACTGTTGATGTTCAGTTCTTCACAGTATATCCTAGCATGCTGCAAAACCAAATGAGTAGTTGATGGCATATAACCCATTCTTTGGTCAACAGAAAGCCATTCAATGCATTGTCCAGATCTTCATTCTTTTCAGGTTTGCGATGCTTTCCCAGTTGTCATTAGTGCTTAGTTGTCATCATCACTGCTAAATTCAGTCTTTTTTTTTTTTAGTCATATAGATTTTTCACCACATTTTCAGTAGATGTCTTATAGATAGACCTTAATTAAACCTTTTTTTTCTCTTTTTCCTTTTGTCTATTGAGGTATAGTTGATTCACAGCATCGTGCTAATTTCAAGTGTACAAAAAGTGATTCAGTTTTATATATTCTTTTTCAGATTCTTTTCCATTATAGTTATTATAAGTTGTTGAATACGGCTCCTTGTGCTATATGGTAGGTTCTTGTCATTTATCAATTACATAGATATATTAGTGTGTATCTACTAATTCCAAATTCCTAATTTATCCCTCCTCACCCCTGTTGCCCTTTGGTAATCTTATGTTTGCAGTCCTCCTCTCTACCAACTGAACTATGGATGGGTGCACTTTCACACGCAGTTGTAAGTTTGTTTACTATGTCTCTGAGTCTATTTCTGTCTTGTAAATAAGTTCATTTGTATCAGGTTTTCAGATTCCACATATTAGGGTAACATATGATACTTGTCTTTGATTTATTTCACTTAGTTTGATAATCTCTAGGTCCATCCTTTTGCAATGACTCTACTTTGTGTGGTATTGGTTATGGTATTTCCTGTTCTTGCCATTGCTCTTCACTGGCATATATTTAGTTCTTTTTGAGAATTTTAAGATGTAGCTATGCCAAAAGTTACAAAATGGCACAGACAGCAAAGGACTGGCAGGGTCCCTGGTACAGAACTGAAATTTAGGTGGAGGTAGATTTTGCCATGGATGATTTTGGTGCTAAATTTAAGGTCAAAAAATCTTTCAGCTTTGAAAGCATTTAATTTCAGCTTTCTCTAGCTTTACTGGTATTTCCCTCGTAACTCAATTGGTAAAGAATCCATCTGCAGTGCAGAAGTCTGCAGAAGAGACGTGGCTTTGCTTCCTGGGTTGGGAAAATCCCCTGGAGAAGGAAACGGCAACCCCCTCCAGTATCCTTGCCTGGAGAATCCCCAGTGGACAGAGGAGCCTGGTGGGCTACAGCCCATGGGATTGCAAAGAGTCAGATGTGACTTAGTGACGAAACCATCACCTAGCTTCACTGAGGTATGCTGCTGCTGCTGCTAAGTTGCTTCAGTCGTGTCCGACTCTGTGCGACCCCATAGACGGCAGCCCCCCAGGCTCTGCCGTCCCTGGGATTCTCCAGGCAAGAACACTGGAGTGGGTTGCCATTTCTGCCAAATAAAAATTATATTACACTTGAGGTATACAGTGTAACAATTTGATATATATTATGTATTACCATGAAGCGCACACTGTGCAATTACCAGAATCAAGTTAAATTAACAGATCCTTTACCTCACATGGCTACTGATTTTGTGCGTGTCTGTGGTGAGAGCACTTGAAATGCTAAGAGTAGGTCTTAAGCATACCAGATGGTATATTAACTAGTTACCACACTGTACATTAGAGCCCCCAAACTCACTCGTAGCTGACAGTTTGTACTCTTTGACCGTCATCTCCCCATTTTCCTCAACCCCCAGCCCTAGGCAACTTGCTGCTACTTCCTGGTTCAATGAGTTCAGCTGTTTTAGACCCTGCATATGAAATCATCATGTCGTATTGGTTTTTCTGTGTCTGGCTTATTTTACTTAGCATAACATCCACCAGATTCATCTACGTTATAATAATTGGCAGGAAATCCTTTTTTTATGGCTGAATAATATTCTATCATATATATCACACATATCGTACAATAAAAGACCGGTATCACATCACAGTTTAAAAATCTGTCTGTTAACACTTAGGCTATTCCCATGTCTTGGTTATTCATAGTGCACTGAACATGGCAGTATAGATGTCTCTTTGAGATATTGACTTTATTTCTGTTGGGTAGATATAGAGACGGAGAAGGCAATGGCACCCCATTCCAGTACTCTTGCCTGGAAAGTCCCTTGGATGGAGGAGCCTGGTAGGCTGCAATCCATGGGGTCTCGAAGAGTCAGACATGACTGAGCGACTTCATTTTCACTTTTCACTTTCATGCACTGGAGAAGGACATGGCAACCCATTCCAGTATTCTTGCTTGGAGAATTCCATGGATGGGGGAGTCTGGTGGGCTGCCGTCTATGGGGTCGCACAGAGTCGGACATGACTGAAGCGACGCAGCAGCAGCAGCAGCAGCAGCAGATACAGAGAGGTGGAATCGCTGGATCATATGGTAGTTCTAGTTTAAATTTTTGGAGGAAACTGCATACTGTTTTTCATAGTGGCTGCACCAACTTATATTCCCATCAACAGTGCACAAAGGATTCCCTTAATACCGTCAGCACTGCTTATCTCTTGTCTTTTGGATAATAGCCATTTGAGCACGTGTGAGGTGATGCCTCATTGTACTTCAATTTACATTTCTGTGATCCTGACATTGAGTATCTTTTCATATACCTGTTGGATATTTGTATTTTTGGGGGGGGGGATTTCTATTCAGGTTCTTGGCCCATTTAAAAACCCAGGTTATTGTTTACTATTGGGTTCTTTATGAGTTCTTTGTCTATTTGAGCATTACTCTCACCAGATTTATAGTTTGCAAATATCTTCCTCCAGTTCATACACTGTCATTGCATTTTGTGGGGTGTTTGCTCTGCTAGGCAGAAATCTTTTCAGTTTTCAGGACTGAGAATTAAGAATTTTGACCCCGTGTTTCTTGAGTTAAATGCCTCTTGTTTGTGTTCCCATGGTCTTTCACACACATCTTTATCATGGCCCTGGACCCATTGACTTGAGTCTCTATGCTCACATACTGCTTGTCTCTTTTTATCATAGACTGTAAGCAACGAAGTCCTCATCATTTTTCCTCTCTCAATGCCTGTTAATTAGGCTCTCAGCATTGTTTGCTGGATTAATGAATGAATACATTAGGTGATTCAGATGTCTAGGGGAGAGGAATGGTACAGGTTAGATGAGGGAAAACTGAGCGTTAGAATCAGGTTATGTGTTTATACTGAGGTTTCTCAACTTCTACACTTTGGCCATTTTGGTCCAGCAATGTCTTTGCTGTGGGGCCTGGCCTGTGCATTGCAGAATGTTTAGCAGCATCCTTGGCCTCTACTCACTGGTTTCCTGTAGCATCCTCCCCTCCTCATGTGATAATCAAAACCATCTCCAAACATTGCCAGGTGTTTCTGGGGAGAAAAATCATCACCAGTTGAGAACTGATGTCTGCCATCTTGGCCTTGAGAGTTGTGCACACCTGGGTGAAAATATTTTTCTGTCATGTATGAGGTAAGTCAACCTTTAAGAGCCTTAGTGTCTTATTTAAAAAAAATGTGTTTCATTTTATTTTATTTTGTTGTTGCTGTTGTTGCGCTGCTGTGCAGCGTGGGAGATCTTAGTTCCTTGACCAGGGATTGAAGCCCTGACCCCTGTGGTGGAAGTGGGGATTCCTAACCCAGTAAAGTCCCTGTCTCATTTATAAGATGGGGAAAATAGTAGTTCATGTCTCCTAAGATGATGGAGAAGGTTACACTGAGAATATGTAAGACTTCTGAAAATAGTGAGAGCTCAGTAATCCACAGCAGTCAGGTGGAGAGTGAATGGGTCTTGATCTAAAGCTCTGTTTATCTCTGAGTCTGTATGTGTCCTCTTGGTTTCTATATTTCTCTGTCTCTATCCTCCCTATCTATCTCATTGTTTCTCTGTGTCTCTCTCTGTCTGCATCTGTTTTTATGTTATTGCAAAGTCTCTGTCTTTTTTTGGGGAGAGACCACATTTGCACAACTTTTACTATAGTATATTGTCAATGAATGGTATCTTTTATTAATTATAGCTGTTAATCTCTTGCTGTGCCAAATTTATAAGGTAAACTTTATCACAGGTATGTATGTAAAGAAAAAACCCTATTCTAAAGAAGGTTCAGTACTATCTGTGGTTCTAGGCATCCACTGAGTGTCTTAGGACACTCCCCTATGGATAAGGAGGTTCTACCTAGAAAGCTCCCAGATTCTGGAATCCAGCTTGCTTCAGGTCCAGTCTTTCTGTGTTTCTCTTTGCATCCATGTCTCTTTGTCTCAAAGTCCCTCTTTCTGTCTGTTTATGTGTCCGTGTTCCTCTGCCTCTCTGTGTCCTTTTCTCTCTCCCTCACTGGGTCTGTTTCTCTGGCTCTGAGGATGTGGGGTGGGACTCCAATGTGGTAGAGACACTTTGGAGTGGACTGGGGCAGGTCACAGAGACCTTGGCCTGCAGGGCAGTGGAGGAGGGACACACTCTCAACAGTAGACTGCGGCAGAAAAGTCTACACTCCATCCGACATCACTGGGGACATAACAAGTTTCTTGATAGGAGGCTAATACTATTTTGGGAGGTCTTTGAGTTGAAAGAGATTGGGATTATGGGGGTGAATCAGGATGTGACTGTAGTGATCTAAACACAAGGTGGGGTTTCCCTGGTAGCTCAGCTTGTAAAGAATATGCATGCAATGCAGGATACTCTGGTTCGATTCCTGGGTTGGGAAGTTCTCCTGGAGAAGGGATAGGCTACTCACCCCAGTATTCTTAGGCTTCCCTGGTGGCTCACATGGTAAAGAATCTGCCTGCAATGTGGGAGACTTGGCATAAATCCCTGGGTTGGGAAGATCCCCTGGAGGAGGGCATGGGAACCCATCCAGTATTCTTGCCTGGAGAAACCCATGGACAGAGGAGCCTGGTGGGCCACAGTCCATGGAGTAACAAAGAGTTGGACACAACTGAGCGACTAAGCACAGCACAAGCATAAAGAGATGAAGAAGGTTGGAATTAGAACAGGGAAGTCGGAATAGTCCATCCAAGAAATGTGTAACTGCAGAAACTGGCAGTGGATGGCACATGAGAACATCGAGAGTGCGGGCTTTTGAATCAGATCATCATTGAAAGATTGATTCTGCCACATACTGTTTGTAGTATATCTGGCTGCAACTCAGCAGCAGTGAACCATGATTTGTCTCTCAAATGGAGATGATATTGTCTGTCTTGATGGGCTGTCCTGATGGTTTGAGACATTGTGTGAAGTTTAGCAGGAAATATCAGGCCCTCCATAAAAGGTAGCTACAATTTATAGAAATCAAAGAAGGAGAGAAATGAGAGCCAAGTTGTCTTGGAGTGTGAATGAACAGCCTAGTCTGTGAGTAGAAGCAATCTGATTTTATGTGGAGCAGCCTAATTTAAATCTGATTGTAAGGAGAAGTAAATTTTCAAAAGCAAGGGAGGCATAGAGCAAACCAGCCTTACATTTTACAGCTCTGCTGGGCATCTGTGTGCCACAAACCAGGTCATTTATAGTTTTTATGAGCCTAGATAGATTTGGAACACTTTGGTTTGCACTTGAATACAAAATCCGCCCCTTTCTTCCAAGAGATGCTGTGAAATACGAGGGAAGAAATCCCTGATATTGTTTATACTATGGCGCGGATGTAGAACATGATGAATGAGTGTAATAGCTGGTAACCAATATTAGATCATGATGACAGGGAAATTCATTGTTGGGAACTTTCCTATAAAGAACGGATAGTACTATCAATCCATTCTCAGAGTCAGAAAGTTACTTTATGAGAAATGATCCTTTCCACCTAGACTTTGCCTTTTCATGGTACTGCGGTTTGATTTAATGCCTCTCTCTCATTGCCTGCTTTTGCACAAAATGCCTTTCACTTTTCTAATGCGGGGTCCCTCATTGATGATCATTAATTCAGAGTGGTTGGGCTTCTTGGAGTTTTTATCAGGCATTGTGATAAATTTTGTACTTGGGTTTTTCTGGGTTATGTGTGTTTGTCTATGAAATTGGCATGAACTTCACAGTGGCTTTTGGCAGTGTGCCTTGGACAGTATGTATGTAATAGCTTTAACATCTACTCTATCTTTCTGTGACCTCTCCTTTCACATTTATTTGCAGGGTTTCATGTGGGACTGGGATAAATCTAATCTGGTGATAGCTAGGGTTTCTGCCTGCCCTGCATTCCTTCTGGTTGCTTTTGGTAAATTGTACCCTGCTTTTCTTTTGGAAAACCACTGACAACCCCATGGTGTTGTGGTTGTAGTCTCAGTCTTGATCCCCCTGGGAAGGACATGTCATTCTTTTTCATCAGAATACCCCCTTCTCCAGGCATAGTGATTTGGTTTGTGGATAAGCGTTTTCGTTCATTCATGCAACAATATCGACTGACCACCTTCTGTGTGTTAAATGCTGGATTTTGTTGTGGATAAAACAGTAAGCAAAATAGGGACTTTGAGCTTAGAGAATTTACATTCTAGGTGAAGAAGCCATCAAACAAACCTGTAAACAGAAATAAAATTAAATGTCAGGTAACGATGATGGACAGGGAGGCCTGGCGTGCTGCGATTCATGGGGTCGCAAAGAGTCGGACATGATTGAGCGACTGAAATGAACTGAACTGAACTGAACTGAATGGTTTTAGGTAATGATTTCAGGTAGTGGCTTCCCAGGTGGCTCAACAGTAAATAATCCATCTGCAATGCAGGAGATGCAGGAGACGTGGGTTTGATCCCTGGGTCAGGAAGATCTCCTGGAGGAGGGCCTGACAACCCACTCCAGGATTCTTGCCTAGGAGATTCCATGGACAGAGGAGCCTCGTGGGCTAGAGCCAGGGGTCACAAAGAGTTGGACAGTACTGAGCACACAGCACACACAGTGGTTTTACTTAAAAATGTGTGAGAGGATTGAAGAGTGAGTGAAGGTAGGGATGGTGAATAGCAATTTTATTTTTATTTTTTTAATTTTAAAATATTTAATTCTTACATGAATAGCAATTTTAGAAATGGGGTTCGTGGAAGACCTCTAGGATGAAGTGATATTTGCTCTGAATGAAGTGACGGAATAAGTCATATCAATATCTTAGAGAAAAGTGTTTTTGGTGTAGAGGGAACTGTGGGTGCAAAAGCCTTGAGGCTGTAGTAAGGAGTGGGCAAAGTGATAGGGAATGAGGAAGAGAGGTAGGCAGGGGGTAAATTATACAGGAGCTGATAGTCTATTGGGAAGATCCCCTGGAGAAGGCAAAGGCTACCCATTCCAGTATTCTGGCCTGGAGAATTCCATGGACACAGTCCATGGGGTTGCAAAGAGCTGGACACAACTGAGCGACTTTCACGTTCACTTGACAGTCTATGGAGAAGACATTGATTGGAACTGTGCAGGGAAAGCATGGAGAGTTTTGAATACAGCAGTGATGAAGGAGGGTTAACTAGAATGTTCCCTGAGATATGACATGGATGCTGGAAGAGTGGGTTGGGCTGAGTGATGTGCTTCTGGTGCATAGGGGGAAGGAGGCACAAGGAGAGCGTGCAGTGTGGGAGTTTAGGTCGTAAAAGGTAGTGTGATGTCCTTGTTCTCTGTTGGATGACTCCCTCTAAGGGAAGCCCACTGCCATGTCATCAGGACACTCAAGCAGTCCTACTGTGGGCACCAGCCAGATAATTTTCTGGTGGAAGATGACGTCATGTTGGTGTTTAGTCATGAAGTCATGTCCTACTCCTTGAGACCCCGTGGACTGTAACCTACTAGGCTTCTCTGTCCATGGGATTTCCCAGGCAAGAATACTAGAATTGGGTCACCATTTCCTCCTCTAGGGGATCTTCCCAACCCAGGGATCAAACCCATATCTCCTGCATTGGCAAGTGGACTCCTTACCACTGAGCCACCAGGCAAGCTAGATAGTGTCATGGGTTCAAGTGTATATGATATCAATGTCTATTCCATTTCAGAATTCATTTTCATTTCTCTAAAGAGCAGTGCTTTGACCACACTGATGCAAGCAAGTGCCCAAAGCACTCCAACCTAAACGTTGATCTTTTGTGAATCAGGACTCTAAGGAAAGGGCAAATATTAATAGCACGTCTTAGGCATGGAAGTCTACATTTTGGGTAGTTTTATTAGATTGGTTGATTGGAAAAAACCTAGATCTCAGTTTAATTTGTAACAAAAATTTAATCAATGAATTGAACCATTTTTAAATAATATGAAGAAATGGGACTGATTTAAATATTTAACACACGGAAGTGCTATTATGGCATATCAAAGAATACCTTGATTGGTTATTAAGCAAATGCAAAAATTTATAATGTGGGAAAAATGTAACGACATGGGGAAAATATGTGAAAGTCTTACCAAATGAATAAGCCAAAGATTAAATTAGATTGATTCTGTTGATGTAACTGTTAAATACAAACTTGCTGCTAAGTCACTTTAGTAGTGTCCAACTTTTAGTGACCCTATGGACTATAGCCCACCAGGCTCCTCTGTCCATGGGATTCTCCAGGCAAGAATACTGGAGTGGGTTGCCATGCCCTCCAGGAGATCTTCCTGACCCAGGGATCGAAACTGAATCTCTTACGTCCCCTAAATATAAACCTAGATAAGGATATAAAAGCTATAATTAAAAGAGGTTATTGATTAGAATAGTAGAATTCTTAGTGTTTAGATCCCTGTACTTATCACTCATGAACTTTTAAAATGTTGCGTTCCAGTTAGACTTAATTTTCCAGATACATCCTTATTAGTGGAACACTTGCCTATGATAACCTCAGGTCTAGAGTTCTATGAATACAGTGTGAATTTTGGATTCCTTCCTTAGCTGTACTTTGTATCTTTACTATAAAGCATCTCCTTTGGGTTGTTATCATTGGGTTAGCTTCCTGAGATTTAGCAACTAGGCTTGGGGTCTAAGCATTGTCTTTCTTGTTTTTCTTTTGTAAGATTTATTTATTTTTGGCTTTTCTGGGTCTTTGTTGTTGTCTGTGGACTTTCTCTAATTGCAGTGTGCAGGCTTCTCCTTGCTGTGGCCTCTCTTACTGCAGACCATGGGCTCTAGGCACGCAGACTTCAGTGCCGTGCTTAGGCTCAGTAGTTGAGGCGCATGGGCCTAACTGCTCCATGGTATCTTCCCGATCTTCCCGGACCAGGGTTTGAACCTGTGTCCCATGCTTTGGCAGGCAGATTCTTTAACACTGGACCACAAGGAAAGCCCGAAATCTTTTCATGTATACAAAATCTCATGCTTTAACAGAAGGATTGGTTCCGATATTTGAAGCGTTCTGCTTTAGAGTTTTCTAAATTTTAGTTATCCTTTAGATTTTAGCTACAGTCATGAGCCACCTACCTATACTATGACTTACATAAAGATATTTTCTTTAAGTTGAGTAATACATTCATATGTTGCTATTGCTCCTCACAACCTCAGGTATTTACTCATTGTGGAAGCTCAGAGGATGGACCCAGATGTAACCTCAGGATCCTCTTTATTAAAGTGCCTCAAGGAGCCCTCTTTCCAAGCTCCCTTCTCAACACAGCCAAGTGGCTAGATCTCATCCATAAAATGTGAGTGGATGGGGATAAATGAACATTTCTGTCATCTTTAGTTTAAAGATCTGATATTAAGAGCTTTATGAAATATAAAAGGAGATATTCGATGAAAAGTTAAATATATCTGGGCTGTTTCCAGGTGAGGTCACAGGTTGGCTTTGTAGCAAATTCTTAAAAGTCTTCATTTCTTCCCACTCCATTGTGCCCTGAGTTAAGGTGGCTGCCTGTATGCAGGGTTTTCTCAGGGCACTTAGGTAATACAAGTTTATCTGAGAGATAGATGGGGTTATTTTTCTCCCCAGCTTTTTACTGGCTCCCAGTAAGAGAATGAGAGCTCTTTCTACATTGTTTGCCATTTGACTTTGGTGCTTCCTTAGTGAAAAATACTTCCCCACTGAGTTTGGCCATATGACTTGGTTTGGTCAACAGAACGTGACATAAGCAGAGCCTTACAGGTGCTTGTGTGGTTTAGTTTGACCTCTTGCATTAGACAAACATGTTCCAGGAGGCTGGTTCAAGGAGAATAAAGGGACACGTGGAACTGATTAGAATGTATTCTGCAGCCTGGAGCCAAGCCCAGGCAAGGTCAGTTGAGTCACAGCCTGCCTGCAGACCCGTGAGTGAGAAATAAATGCTTATTTTTGAGAGCTGGTACACTTAAGGTCTTTTTTATTACCCAGCTACATTGCAACAAACCTGACAGATACACTGAGTACGTACAGTTTTCCAGAAAAGTCAGTTTCTCTGCAAGATATTGAGAGTAAAAGTAAAAGAAAGAGCCCTGAAAGAAACTGGCAATTTTCACAGGAATAGAAAGAAAGTAGGAACTGAAGCCTGTCAACAAAAATGATAGAGAATGTACTTGAGAATGTACTATCCATTCTCACTGGATAAATGAGCATTTGTTAAAAAATTGGAAGTCTTATGTAAGACTTTTTAAACGTGTGTCCCTGGGTCTGGGCTTGGCATATTGTAAGGTTATCTGTGCCAATGTTTTCTCTTCACCAGCCTGAATAGCCAAGGAAATACTGTGCTTGGGAGGGAATATCACCTCTATCTGTTGCTAAGAGGGACCAGCGCTAACTGCTCATCCATTAACTTACTGAAATGCTGTGCTCATTAATATAGAGTTGTTATTAAAAGGGTAGAAGACTTGAAGGCAAACTGCGCCACCAACACAAGAAGGTTCATGTTTGTAATAAGTCTGCGTATTGTTTTCTGAATTTCTTTCACTCAAAATTGTGGCCAGTCACAGCCCATCTGTACTGTTATTTATATAACCTATTCCTTTACACTGATAAACAATTTATATTTTGCCTAAATGTAAATTTATTTTATAGTTACAAAAGCGGAAATCCAGGCCCACTGTTTGTCCTGGAGACAGCTAGCTGTCCCCTGATGTCTAGGTCTGTTTTTCTATGGTGTAGAATTGTTTTGGGGGAATTCCTCAAGCGGGGACCATATATCCCAGCCTCCTTTCTTTCCAGATGTGGTCCAGTGACTGGATCACACCAACAATGTGTGAGTGGAAGTGAGGTGTCACTTCTGAGCCCGCAGAATTATAAGAACTATGTATATTATATACCTTCTTACTCCTTTTCTAGCTGGGCTTGAAGAAACCCCCAAAACTTAGGGGATGACAAGGCCACAGACAGAAGTAAGCTGTCCTATCCACCAGTTATATGGAAGCAGGTCACTGACTGACAGGAGCTTCCTCCACACGCTGTTACTGAAGCCAGCTGTGAACTTCAATTGTATGCAGGCTACTGGCAGCTTCAAGCTCATTTGTAACAGCAGCTAGCATCACCAATGTAGTAGGCTTACAGTAAGGTAGCTACCAAAATCAATACTTATTAAAGAAAAGAAAATCACTTTTATACCCACTTCTGTCTTGGGTGCCACCCCTGATAAGTGAGTCGAGAAATATGCTTATGGTGCTTGGGTAGACAGATAAAATGTCATGTGAGCAATATTTCCTTTCTTGTTCTGAGGCTCTCACTGCCGGTCGACTGGAATATTCTTTTTTTTCCAGTTTTAATGTTTGTCACCTGCTGTTGAGACATCGCTGACCTTGAAATGCTACCAAATCATGTCAGCGTTCCATCTGATTCTCGGGAGGACAGCAGTCAAAGCATGAACACTCTATTATTAATAAAAGGGAGTGACTGACAGGTCAAGCGAGGCATGTTACTGCTTGGCGTGCTTTCAGAGTGGCCAGCTATTTAATTGAAAGGGTCCAGCTCTCTCTCATTCCAAAACGCTTGTGTTGTCCTTTGCCAGGCTGGGGTCATCACTTTACGATCCAACATGCTCACCCAGGGGAACCTCTACAAGGAGGCTTCTAGACCTGCCCTGCTGTTTCTTTTCTGTCCTTTTTGTGACTTTCAGAAAGGTACCTTTGGGAAAGAATTAAGGGAAGGGAATTTCCATGTGAAATCTGTGACTTAATAGTTAGGTTGTGCATGTGTGCATGCTAAGTTACTTCAGTGGTGTCCAACTCTTTGCCACCCCGTGGACTGTAGCCTCGGAGAAGGCAATGGCAACCCACTCCAGTACTCTTGCCTGGAAAATCCCATGGATGGAGGAGCCTGGTAGGCTGCAGTCCATGCGGTTGCTAAGAGTCAGGCACGACTGAGCGACTTCACCTTCACTTTTCACTTTCATGCATTGGAGAAGGAAATGGCAACCCACTCCAGTGTTCTTGCCTGGAGAATCCCAGGGACAGAGGAGCCTAGTGGGCTGCAGTCTCTGGGGTCACACAGTCGGACACGACTGAAGCAACTTAGCAGCAGCAGCAGCAGCAGCAGGACTGTAGCCCGCCAGGCTCCTCTGTCCATGGGGATTCTCTAGGCAAGAATACTAGAATGGGTTTCCATGCCCGCCTCCAGGGGATTGTCCTGACCTAGGAATTGAACCCACGTCTCTTATGTCTCATGCATTGGCAGGTGGGTTCTTTATCACCAGCACTGCTGGGAAGCCCGGTAGTTACAGTTAGTCATGCTAATTTCTATAATATGAAAGCCCTTTCAGGTGCTTCTGGTGGGGGCCATCTTTTGCGCCTGAATTCAGAAATTGGGCTGCTTCCCCATCATTGTCCTGTTATACCCTGAGGCCTTGAAGTTCTTCCAGCTGGTGGGAGATCGAGAGTGGAAAACTTCTTTCATACTGATTTCACACTGAGTATTTTTGTAAAACCATCCCTTCCAGCAAATGCAAATAATCAATCATTTTTTAGATTATCTTTGAACCCCCCTCCCCTCTACTTCCCCATGTCACTGTGCCAGGATTTCTGGCATAGCCCAAGTTTGGTGGGACCTCTTCCCAGCTGCTCTTTTGTTCCAAAGGCCTCTCTGACTAGTCATTCTCATTACAAAGCTGCTGATGTGCCCCCCTGAACTGAGCCTTGGCTGAGTCCCCTATGACATGGAAAGTACTTACTTATTTTATTAGTGGTGATCAGTGATTTTCTTCAGTTATAGACTGAGCGTGTATCCAGTGCGCATGCACTTAGCCCAGGGATTGACATATTGCCTCATGCAGATGGCAGGAGGCTGCAGTTTTCTCTGGGCAAGGAACCCAGCACCTGCTTAGAGTGCTGCAGTTGGTTGGGAGTCTGTGTGGAATTGGCTATTGGGTGCCTGGGGGAGTGTCTCCTGGGAGCTGACCATTGCAGTGGGCTTCCTTGAATTGAATTCTTTGAAGTTCGAGTCTCAGGGTACCCTGGGGAGTGAAGGTCTTTCGAGTGTATAACAGGTAAGCCCTTTGTTACTGGCTGAGACATCGCTGCTGCCAGGCCTCATATGATGCAGTCACCCTACCTCCTCTGTCCTGTTGTTTAGTCATTAAATCATGGCAGACTCTTTGTGACACTGTTCATGGGCTTTCCCTGGCAAGAACACTGGATCTTCTCCAGGGGACCGTTCTGACCCAGGGATCAAACCCGGGTCTTTTGTGTCTCTGACCTTGGTAGGCAGATTCTTCACCACTGCGCCACCTCTGTCCTGACATGTACAAAAACAGAGTTACCAAGTGTGTACCATGTTGCTGTCATTGTTTCCTGAATGGTGCTTCTGTGCATTCCTTTCTGCTTTTCTTAAAAAAAATATTTATTTGGCTGCATGGGCTTAGTTGCACCTGTGGCACGTGGGATCTTAGTTCCCTGACCAGGCATCGAATCTGTGTCCCTTATATCGCAAGGTGGATTCTTAACTGTTGGACTACCAGATAAGTCCCCCCTTCCTGCTTTATCTGTGATCTCTCCTAGTTTGTGACCTTCTTTGCCCGTCTACCAGGCAGCTTAACAGTTAAGAGCTTGGTTTCTAGAACTACTCAGAGAGTCAAGGCTCAGCCCTACTGCTTGCTGGCATGTTTCGGGGCAAGGTTTTCTTTTTTAAAAACCTGAAACTGAGTTTTCTTTTTTTTAAAAAATGAAAGCAAAATCTGTTTTTGGTTGTGCTGGGTCTTTATTGCTGTGTGGGCTTTTTTCTAGTTGCAGTGAGTGGGGACTACTCTCTAGTTGAAGTGCGAGGCCTTCATTCTCATTGCAGTGGTTTCTCTTGTTATAGAGCATGGCTCTAGGGTGTGCAGGCTTCAGCAGTTGCAGCCTTGTTATAGAGCATGGCTCTAGGGTGTGCAGGCTTCAGCAGTTGCAGCTCCTGGGCTCTGTAGCTGTGGCTCCCGACTCTAGAGCACAGGCTCAGTAGCTGTGGGCTCAGGCTTAGTTGCCCTGTGGCATGTGGGATCTTCTTTGCCACTGAGCCACCAGGGAAGGCCCCTGAAACTGACTTTTCTTATCTGTGTCATGAAGGCAATAATCTCCACCTTAAGTGATGGTTTTCTGGATCAACTGAGTAAATGCAGGCACAGCATGTAGCACAGATCAGGCAGTGACTAAACGTAGCTGTTATTATTGATCATATCCCTGACAGCTGTCCTGGCCAGGACATCCTTTGGCCAAAATTTCACCTCTCTGCTGTCAGATCAGGGGTTCATAGAGTGTTTGGAATAGTAGCTTTTCCTGAATCAAACCAGAACTTGGAGATTCCTTTTGCAAATGCTTCCTGATTAGGTAACCTAACGATGATAGTAAAAAAAGAAAAAAAAAAAAACTTTAGAGAAGGCTAATTATGTGCCAGACTCTTCATGAAGCACTTTGTGTGTGACTCAGACATTCTTTAATCTCTCTAAGACTCTGTGAATGAGGTGTCATGACTTCCACTTATATAAGTGAGAAAACCAAGGCCAGAGTGTTTAAAGTACCTTGTCTAATGTTCTACGGATAGTGGCAGAGCCAGAATGTAAACCTGTCTGTCTGACTCCCCAGTGTCTGTTGACTGCTGTTGATACTATTCCTGGAAAAGTGGGCAGGACTTACAAACCAGTTCTTGTCTGTCAGTTGCTAAGTCATATCTGATTCTTTGAGACCCCATGGACTGTAGCCTGCCAGGCTCCTCTGTCCATGGGATTCTCTAGGCAAGAATATCAGAGCAGGTTGCCATTCCCTTCTCTAGGGGATCTTCTTGACTCAGGGATCAAACCCACGTCTGTTGCTTAGCAGGCATATTCTTTACTGCTTAGCCCCCTGTGAAGGCTTAAATCTTGCAAAAACCGTTTTACCTTTTCATCCCCCTGGCATGGCATTGACTGTATTAGACAAGAAACCAGAATCACCTCAGGTATTTCAGATTAAGGGGATATAACTCAGGGGATTGGTTACATGGTAATGGAAGGCTGAAAGCAAAAACAGACACTGAAGTAGTGTGGAAGTATTAACTACAGGAAGCGGTCATCACTAAGGAAAAAATGATGCTACGGAGCTCTAGGTACTTGTAGGGGAGAGGGCCCTGCAGCTCTGGGTGCCCACACTTGGGGCTTGCCGATGTCTGATACTCGGCTTACTCAGTGGAGACGCCATGGGGCTGGTACCCTGAATCCTGAGAAGCACAGAAGCTATCTGATGCTCTTGGAATAAGACCAACATGAACTGAACACAGACAGGAGTGGCTTTCCTGCTCCATAGCCTCACTGCAGACCCTAAGTGGAAGCTAAGGAGCAGGGACACCCTGGAGCCAGTCTGCAGACACCCACAACTTCCCTGGTGGCACAGATGGTAAAGAATCTGCCTGCAATGTGGGAGACCTGGGTTCGATCCCTGGGTCCAGAAGATCCTCTGGAGGAGGGCATGGCAACCCACTCCTGTACTCTTGCCTGGAGAATCTCATGGACAGAGGAGCCTGGCGGGCTGCAGGCCATGGGGGCGCCAAGAGTGGGACACAACTGAGTGAGTGAGTACGAAGGCCATCGCAGAGCAGGATGGAGAGCGTGGGCCCGGCCTGAGAGAAATGGGCCAATGACAGGCCCAAGCGCTGTTTCTCTGGCCAGCATGGAGGTCCAGGCGGACACGGGGGTGCACGTGTGCTGTGTCGGTGGACACAGGCAGCTGCCCATGAGGAGAATGAACCCAACTGGGGCAGCTGAGGACAGATTGACTTTTCTCCCTCTGCTCTGTGCCTCCACTTTTGTTACAGTTGGTCTGATTTTAGAGCTTTCCGTCAAGTGTGTTCTTTCTGCGCCGGAGGCTCTATGTGGTCTTAAACCAAGAGGCATATCAGCATGCTGGGTCACTTCCCAGACTAATTAGCTCTATTGAGCCATTTTTCCTTTTAGCTACAGGTAGTCATCCTGGTATAAGTGGAAGAAACTCCATGGCTGGCCCGGCACCGTGCCTCATTTCCTGGGAGACTTTCCTTCTCTTTAAATTACCCATTTAGTTTTGTGAGCAAATGCTTCAGTGGGGAGGAAGAGCCTGGTAGTGAACAGGGGCGAGGGGAGAGCCTGCACTCTGAAATGCTGAGTGGCAATTTCACCTTGGCCAGGCTTGTCACAGGGCTGATGAATGGTCCTTGGTAGCACGCTTGCCAGTGATGTTAAAATCTCCTTCGGGTCCAAGCTGAGTGTTCCTCACCTCTCGGCATCCAGAGACGGTAGGTGGTGCTGTGGTGTTAAAAGATGATTAAAGGAGAGGAAGAAAAAGTGTTATAGAGGAAGAAAAAATGTGATGGAGAAACTGGAGGAGGGGGGCGGTGGTTGGAGTGGACTGGCTGAAAGAAGGGTCAGATGAATTTGTATCCTCATTCAGTCTCTCTCCAATGCAGGTGAGCCTTTTTCCATTGCAGAGCTGGGGGTTGCACAGGCATATGCGATTACAGACCCAAACTATGCTGGGCTCTTGCAAACCAAATCTCACACATGCCAGGCAGCAGCCTACTGACTGTGTGTGCTGGGTATCTGTCTAACAGTAGAAGTTGGGCTGCTTCATTTCCCTCTCTCGGTTTTTTTTTTTGCCCTCCTTACTACTCTCCTACTTTCTCATTTTGCTTTTTTGTTTTAAATTTTATTATTTATTTTAGCTGTTCTGGGTCTTCATTGTGGCGCATGGGCTCCTCCTGGCTTTGAGCGGGCTGAGTTGTGGTATGTGGGATTTTAGTTCCCTGACCAGAGATCGAACCCAGATCCCCTGCGGGGGAGCACAGATCCTATCCACTGCACCACCAGGGATGTCCCTCATATCACTGTTTTGGTCTTCAGTTCAGTCGTTCAGTCTCAGTCATGTCTGACTTTGTGACCTCATGGACTGCAGCACACCAGGCTTCCCTGTTTATCACCAACTCCTGGAGCTTGCTCACGGAACATGTCCATTGAGTCTGTGATGCCATCCAACCATCTCATCCTCTGTCTTCCCCTTCTGCTTCTGCCTTCAATCTTTCCCAGCATCAGGGTCTTTCCAAATGAGTACCCTTCCTCTTACCCATTCAGTTCAGGTCAGTAAATTTTGTGCCTGTCACTATTTTCTGAGGCATGGTGGGGTATCTGGGGGAATGGAATGGAAAAATAACCTTCTTTCCATCAAGAGGAAATTATCATTGCTTATGTACCCATTATGTCTAGGGACTGAGTTAGGCACTTTTACGCTCACTTTATCTTATTTAACCATTTAATTTAGTCACGTGTATAACTAGTGTTTCTGGAGCCCTTGCTGTATCCTAGAGGGGTGGGGAGGGCATGGCCCCATGGCCTTGGTAATGGAGAGACTAGAGAATTGAAAAATCACTGCCTTTGTGTATCTTTGTGGCTTTATGGTCTGAATCCTGATGCTTCAACCACATATTTTACGTGGCTTCCTTCAGCATTCTGGCAGTTCTGGAGTCTGACTGCCTAGGTTCAAATACTGACTCTACTTCTTAACTATCAGAATTTGGGTAAGTTATTTAATTTCTCAGTATTTTATTTTATTTTTTTTTAACAGGATAAAGTGGGATGTATTAATAGGTCCCCCTTCAAAGAATAGTTTTGAAAACTAAGTGAGCTAACCCAAGTTTAGGACAACAACTGGCATGTATTAAATATATGCTAAGCTTTAGCTTTCAGATAAAATGTAGCTTTCATTGTCCTCATCGCCATCTTCAAAATCATTAACACGCTTACCATGTTTAGAAGAGGTATGATGACATCTTGGCCCCTCTCCAGGCCCCCAACTATGCCCCTGAAGTAGGCAGCAAATAGGGATGAGTTTAGGAAAGTCTCATGGAAAAGGCTGAATTACAGCTGCCTGTGCCCTGAGAAAGTTTGGAGGTGAACTTCTGAACCCAAGAGGGTCATGGACTCTACAGTCGCGGTCCCCAATCTTTTTGGCACCAAGGACCAATTTTGTGGAAGACAGGTTTTCCACAGACTAGGGGTGGGAAATGGTTATGGGATGATTCAAATGTATTATATTTGTTATGCCGCCTCTCACAGGAGGCAGAGCTCAGGCAATAATGGGATGATGCGGAGCAGCTGTAAATACAGATGAAGCTTTGCTTGCCAGCCCACTGCTCACCTCCTGCTGGGTGCTCCTGTTCCCAGCAGGCCAGGGATCGGTACCCATGTGTGGCCTGGGGGCTGGGAATTCCTGCTACAGAGATCCAGATGAGACCTATGGTCTTTGTTCCCTGTCAGTTTCACACGTGTACATTTTGCAGACAGTTTTCAGTGGGATCACATAATCCCCAAGGTCAAGTGTGTGTCTTATGGAGGACATAAACCTCAGGCTTAGGACCCCCACTTTGAGATCACTTCCAGGTTGGATCTTCTCTGTCTAAACACCATGAGACCATGTACAAGAGGGGAGCAGGTGCTGTCAGCGCCCCATCTAGGTCTTTGTTACCTCACTGGGGCGCCCCTCTCCCAGCTGCTGTGGGTACAGGCTGCTGATGGCTTATCCATGCACTTCTCATCTGAGATTGTCCTTGAGTTGCATGCTCCATACCCCCAAGTCATTGCCACAAAGGGTAGCCCTCAGCAATGACTGAATGACGGAGGCATAGAATATCCTAGTCGCCTTGCCTCTGGGTGGTTTAGACACTGTGATACAGGTTATGCTACTGAGCTCCTCATGGGATCAGACCAAGACTTTTTATGGAAGCACATTTTTTGCCTAGCTTTGGCCCCTGCCCTTCCCACCTCCCTCACACCCTTATGGGTCTCTCCTGAGAGTGTTCTCTCAGTAAAGAACTTGAATGAGAGTCCCTGCATCTGAGTTTGTTCGTGTTTGTGTGCTAAGTCACTTCTGTCTCCAGCTTCCTCTGTCCATGGGATTCTCCAGGCAAGAATATTGGAGTGGGTACCATTTCCTTCTTCAGGGGAACTTCCTGACCCAGGGATCGAACCAGAGTCTCTCATGTCTCCTCATTGGCAGGCAGGTTATTTGCCACTAACGCCACCTGGGAAGTCCCCGAGCATCTAAGCCTGTTCATGTTTGGGACCTGAGTTAGAGAGGAATTTGAGACAGCTCTCCAGAAGGTTCAGAGTGAATGTGATAGATACAACTGGGGGGTGGGGTGGGGTGGGGTGCGCAGCTTCTCCCTTCTCTCCATCTCTGCTGCCTCCTTCCTCATTGTCCCTATTGTTATGTGACATCTATGTTGATTCTAGACGTGTCGGACAGATTTTGGGGGGAGCTTACTAATGGCAAGTGGCATAAGTGGTCACCTTGGAGCCCTCTCACTGCAGACCAGAGGTTTTCTCTTGAGCTGCAGAAAGTCTTTCATGCAGAGATGATCCTTTAAAAAAGCTGCTGAACAGCGATGATTAATGTATTAGAGCTGGGGAGCCCCTGCCTTAGCAAGCAGTTTCCTTTGACTGCCGGAGACCGGACGAGGCAGA
The DNA here is from genome assembly GCF_023091745.1 of Budorcas taxicolor. Classification (NCBI taxonomy): domain Eukaryota; kingdom Metazoa; phylum Chordata; class Mammalia; order Artiodactyla; family Bovidae; genus Budorcas; species Budorcas taxicolor. The sequence goes on from NC_068910.1 coordinate 39,598,842, forward strand.
TAAGAGAAAAAGTGCAGAATCCTGTTTTGGTGTTTAATTTGGCAGCCCATAGCTCATTTTAATTACTTGGAAATAATTATCTCTGGCACACAGCTGGGTTTGTCTTCGTGTAACTTGTGAGTCATTTTCACGCACTTGAATAAATCAAGCAGGTTGAAAGGAAGGGCTGAAGCCACATGACACATTCAGTGGTAAAGTGCAGAGAGTGACAACTTGGGACCTGAAAAAGAGGACCTGGGACATTGCGTCTTTGTGTCCAAGGCAAAGGGTGTGAGCTATTGAAATTAGAAGAGGGTGCGTCCTGAGGCTACTTTAGGAGCTGAGCTGTCAGAGCTGAGTGAGGGGGGTGGTACTGGAGGATTATGGAAAAGAGGCAGCCACCCAGGAAGACCCTGAAGGATAGCTGTCAAGAGCATGGGTTTTGGGGTTGGACAGATAGGAATCTGAATCCTCATTCTATCATGTACTTTTTTTTTGTTTGTTTGTTTTTAGTTACATTGAAAGATATAACGACTTTGTCTAAGTGTGTTTCCTTGTATTATAAAATTAGAAATGTCTTTGGTGCCATATCATCTTCTCTCCATGGGGCTTCTCTCATAAATGGTCATTATCCTGCTGCTGCTCAGGGCTAAGGAGAGAATGGGATGTGGGTCACTGTTTCCCTAGCCATTGCCATGCAGACATTACTAATCAACCACACATAGCTCTATCATCAAGCCTGACCTCAGAGTCCTCAAACAGCCTTCCTAGCACCTACCTCCAATCTCTGTGTGTCGGCATGTTCAATGATATAATGGCTTCTGGTTTAAAATCTTCTTCCTCTTCGATGTTTGGTATTCCCATCTGGAAAATGAGTTTGAAGGGCGATCACTTTCAAGGCTTTCTAATTTGATAACTCGGTATTTAAAGAGACAGAGAAATGGATCATCAGAGGTTGGATGAGTTTGGCTCCCATGCTTCGCTTGATGCTCTGCAGATAATCACTCGGTTGGTAAAGCCGAGGCTGCTTACGAGAAGGAAGATGAGTAGTCCATGAGGTCAGGAGTGAGGATCTATGTTTTTACCTCCAGTCCCCCAGCCCCTCTGGCTTGGTCCTTGCACAACATCCATAATCTGATATGTCAGCCCCCATTCAGACCCAAGTGGTCCTACTATGAGGACATGTTCTGGGTGAAGGTTCCCTTCAGAGGGAGGAGCTGCTTCAATTTCAAAGTCGTCTTCTGCCTGGATCCTGCCTGTTCAGTTACTCATTGGCTTCCCTGACTGGCCTTAAAGTCTGTGACCTACAACTGGCCTGACCCTGACTTTCCATCACTAAGCTTTTCATTGTTTTAAAGGTCAATTTAACTTTTCAAAGATACAGTTACTATGCCTTCATGGTAGTAAAATTAGAAAATATAGATAAACCAAATATAAAATATGTGTATTATCTGTCCAGGTTTCTTCTGTGTATATGTGTATATTTAAGATAATGTTGTATGAGCATATTTCCATGTTTCTAAATATGTTCTACCGTGTTGAAAATGTCAGCATCCAGATTTGGTTTCTTCTGTTGCTTGCACTTTGCTTTTGTTCAATTTAACGAAACATTCCTTGAGCATCTGTTCTGTGCTGGTGCCCAGAGCCTGGTAGGGGTGGACAGACATGAAAGAAGGGAAGATGATACACCCTGAGAAAGTCTACTAGAGAAGGATACATAACGTTACAGGAGCTGAGACTGCCCAGTGCTGAGCTGAGACTAGAAGGAAAGCGGATCGTTCAGAGAGGAAGTCAACCCCAGAACCAGTGAGGGTGCACAGGCCCATGAAGAGGTGTGACTTGCTGAGGTTAGGCTGTGCAGAGGGCGTGGGGTGGGAAAGAAAAGCCAGCGTTTGGCCCACGATTAGCTCCTCTGTCTTGCAGTAGGCTGCCGATAAACATTTGATTAGTGAATCAATATTCCTAGGCCTGACATTGTCTCTTATCTCCTTCTGCATCTTGGCTTCAGTATTAAATTGGAGTAGGGTTGCAGGACCCAGCCAGGTCTGGGGACTCAGATTGCCTGCATGGCAAATGCTGTCAGCTCCGTTTCTCAGCCTCATTGAGCCTCCACTGTCATTCATATGGACCAGTTGACAGCCTCTGCTTGTATTTGCCTGCGGGCTTCTTGGATAGTTGGAGTGCACTTTGCCCTTGGCGCCGAGTGCAGCCTTCAACCAGTGACTTACTGGAGTTAGTTTGTGAATATCTTGGCTCCTTCACCCCTCATGTGTATAACTCGGAGATACTCTGGCTCCAGAGGTTCCTGGAGACATTAAATTCCAATTACTCTACACAGTCACATGCCCTTCATCCTCTGTTTTTGTTTACCTGTCCTGGTGTCTCTCCTCCTGACTGGTGTTTGCTAGGATTCTGTCCCAAATAAGCTCCTTAAACCTAAACACCATCACAAGGTCTTAGGAAGAGGTGGCACTTTGTGATTCAGTGGCTAAGCTAGAGAGGACTGAACGGTCTTTCTGAAATTGTGTCTTAAAATAACCTGAACCAGCACCAAGTTCACAGTCTTGAAATATTTCCTTCCAGATTCCTTTTCTAATGGCTCAGCCTGAGCTAAACTAGTATCCATCCCTAGATGGAGTATTGCAAGAATAATCCTGTTTCCATGCCTCATAAGGTCACACAGATGTCATCAAAAGGTATTTGCTTGGATTTGAAGCAATAGTAAAGACTCTGTTGGCTTCATTACTGTGTTTTCCAAGCTTTCTTTGATTATAAAAAAGATTCCAGAAGTGAAAATATTCATGTGTAACTACATCTGGGCTGGTTGGCAAAGAGGAACATGTATTTGATTTCCATAAAGGATGTAAGTTCCAGAAGAAGAAAGTGGTTCAGCTTAAAAAAAGATTAAAAAATAAAATTTACATCTAAGACATAAAGAATTTTAGGGTAGTTTATTTTTTATGTATTTTTCTTGCTTCAGGATGTAGATTTTTAAGATTCAGGGCCCAAATGAGGAGAGGTTAAAACATGAAGAGTGTTGATTTTGGTCTGGGAAAGGATATGACTAAGCTTTGTAAAATCCTTAGTGTTTACATATTAGAGTTTACATATTCTCCTTTAATTCCCTTTAACACTCCCTCAGATAAATAGCAATCTTCCGATTTGTCAAATGGGAAAAGGAACCCAGAGAGAGCAAGTTTTGAAGCCTAACATGAAACCCTAGTCTGTGTGATCCTGATTCTGAGGTCTGTGGTATGTCTGCCTCATCTAAACTGTTTTCTTTTTTTATACATAATTTTATTTGTTTATTTATTTACTTTGGCTATGCTGGGTCTTCGTTGCTCCTCTGGCTATTCTCTCATTGTGGCAAGCAGGAGATACTCTCTAGTGGCGGTGAACGGGCTTCTCATTGCAGTGGCATCTCTTGTTGCAGAGCATGGGCCCCAAGGCAGGTAGGCTTCTCACTGCAGTGGTGTCTCTTGCTGCAGAGCATGGATGGGCCCCAGGGCATGCAGGCTTCAGTAGTTGTGGCACATAGGCTCAGTAGTTGCGGTTCCTGGGATCTAAAGCGCAGGCTCAGTAGTTGCCATGCAGGGGCTTAGTTGCTCAGCAGCATGTGGGATCTTCCCAGATCAGGGTTGAATGCATGTCTTGTGCATTGGCAGGTGGAATCTTTACCACCATGCCACCAGGGAAGCCCTAAGCAGTTATTCTAAAACGTGAATAATGAGTTTTTAGATACATCATCCTCACTGTTTGAATGTGGCACGCTTGGCATAGCAAAGAGACCAAGGTGGATGAACGAACGAGTGCAACTTTCAGTTCAGTTGCTCAGTCATGTCTGACTCTTAGTGACCCCATGGACTGCAGGATGCCAGACTTCCCTGTCCATCAGCAATTTCCAGAGCTTGCTCAAACTCAGTCTAACCAGTCGGTGATGCCATCCAACCATCTCATCCTCTGTCGTCCCCTTCTCCTCCTGCCTTCAATCTTTCCCAGCATCAAGGTCTTTTCCAAGGAGTCAGTTCTTTGCATTAAGTGGCAAAAATACTGGAGTTTCAGCTTCAGCATCAGTCCTTCAATGAATATTCAGGACTGATTTCCTTTAGGATGGACTGGTTGGATCTCCTTGCAGTCCAAGGGACTCTCAAGAGTCTTCTCCAACACCACAGTTCAAAAGCATCTGTTCTTCAGTGCTCAGCTTTCTTTATAGTCCAACTCTCACATCCATACATGACAACTGGAAAAATCATAACTTTGACTAGAAGGACCTTTGTTGGCAAAGTAATGTCTCTTCTTTTGAATATGCTGTCTAGTTTGGTCATAACTTTTCTTCCAAGGAGCAAGTGTCTTTTAATTTCATGGCTGCAGTCACCATCTTGCAGTGATTTTGGAGCCCCCAAAAATAAAGTCTGCCATTGTTTTCATTGATTCGTCGTCTGTTTGCCATGAAGTGATGGGACCAGATGCCATGATCTTTGTTTTTTGAATGTTGAGTTCTAAGCCAGATTTTTCACTCTCCTCTTTCACTTTCATCTAGAGGTTCTTTAGTTCTTTGCTTTCTGCCTCATGGGCTAAAGTAAGACATTTGGATTTTCTTCCAAGTGTAAAGAGGAACTCTTGAGCTTTTTCAGAAAGGGAGATGGCCTAATCTGATTTATTTTTTAAAAAACATATTAGTAAACTCTAAAGTATTGGATAGTTAGTGTTTTAATCTCTGTGTAGGCTGTACTGTCTCGGTTATAACTACTCAGTTCTGCTGCTGTGCCATGGAAGTAGCCACGAACAATACTTAAACAAATGGCTATGTTCCAAATTGTTCATAGAACCAGGTGGCTGGCTCAGGTGTTAAAGGGTCAAGTTGGCTCCTGTGGGGAGATTAGCGGGAGAAAAGGATGGAAGTATGAGACTCGTAAGGAAACTGTGATAGTAGATACGGGTATAGTTTGGAGGGGAGTGATGAGGGTTTGATGACGGACCAGATGTGAGAGTTGAAGAAAAAGAGAAAATAAGAATGATTCTTGTTTTGGGAGGTTCGGCAACTGGGTGATAGGTGTCATTTCTTGCGATGGTGAACATTCAAGGGGAGGGGCAGGTCCCTTACTTCTAAATTCAAGTCCAGATTTGTTTAACGTGGTATGGTTTGTTTTGTCTCAAATGAACATTGCTAACTTTGATGTGAATGAACTCTCAACAGAATCACATGGCAGTGTGTTTAAACTGATTTTATGGGAGCTTCAAATATGAGAACTGTCATATCATGCTTTGCATCAAATGTACTTTGGCAGGTGTGACAACCCCCTTTTGTCCCCCACTCAGCTGCCATTGGGGAGCCCCTAGAGTGATGAGACGCCAGCAGTTCAGTGTTGTTGCCCTACAGGGAGTAACACTCTACTGTATTTAAACAGATGCTCAGAATACATTAGTAAACATTGAGCTGTTAAATGTTTTATACCTTATTAGAGATCATGTGATGCTGATTTGTGTATAATGGATCTGGGATTTACATTATCTTTGACTTCTGGTATTATGATGCTGGAGAAGACTCTTGAGAGTCCCTTGGACTGCAAGGAGATGAAACCTAAAATCCTAAAGGGAATCAACCCTGAATATTTATTGGAAGGACTGATGCTGAAGCTGAAGCTCCAATACTTTGGCCACCTGATGTGAAGAGCCAACTTGCTGGAAAAGACTCTGATGCTAGGAAAGATTGAAGGCAGGAGGAGAAGGAAATGATAGAGGATGAGATGGTTGGATGACATCATTGACTCACTGGACATGAGTTTGAGCAAACACCAGGAGACAGTGAAGGACAGGGAAGCCTGGAATGCTGCAGCCCATGAGGTCGTGAGGATTTGGACGTGACTTAGTAACTGAATAACAACAACAACCAGGGTAAATGTAATTACAGCAGTTCAAAGTAAAATAAAAGTAAATAATTTTGATTACTTTTCTCTCTCCCGATGTGAATTTGTGTGTGAGTGTGCACGTGTGCCTGCTGAGCTGACAACAGTACTTCCAGTGGTGTGCAGAGATCCTTAGGAAAAAGCTTGCATTCTGAGCTATGAAATTCCAAACCAGGAACAGTGTAGCTGGGAAACCTTTTTCTCCTGTTTAAAAGACAAAAAATTGGCAACAGAGTATACATGCTTTAATAATTTCTGGATATCAAGACCCATATATGTATTTTTTAGTATCACAATAAAATTCTGTGAGTTTATAGTAAGATTGTCTTGAGTAGCAAGTAATCCCTTCAGCTCATGATGCCACCAAGATCTTCAGGAAGATAATTATGGCACCCAGTGTTATACTCAGCCCATTGCTGCAGTAGTGATGACCTTTGAAAGATTTAGGGTCCCGAGGGCAACTTAAAATATGACAGAGAGCCTATGAGACAGAGTCTCTTAGATTTTATTGATAAGGAGACACCATAGAAATCAAGGAATTAATGCTCTGGTCCATTCCTGATGCAGAAAGAGAAGCATCCTTAAGGATTTTCTAAGAAAACTTTCTCAGGTTCCTCCCCAGTGCTTGGTTTCTCCACCATCACGGTAATTGACAAGAACAAAAGGGACAGGAGGAAAAGTTCCTGGATCAGCTCTTTCAGGGAGCTTGTCCACACAGTTCTGTTCTTTGTTACTGCAAATGGCCCCTGACAGATTCCTCAGCACCACACACTGTGCACCGCAAAGCCTGAAATGCCTAGATTTTGTATGCCGTGGCATATGGGAGGATGCATAGACTTTGCCTTCAGCTGTTAATTCTGTGGCTTATATCTTAACACAACATGCGCCAGAGCTCCTGCTTCCCAGGACTGTAAGTGATCCTAAAACTCCACACGTTTGTTTACTTAACAGATCTATTCTAATATGATTGTTGCTGTTCAGTCATTAAGTTTTGTCTGACTCTTTGCAACCCCATGGACTGCAGCACACCAGGCTTCCCTGTCCTACTTCACCAACTCCTGGGGCTCGCTCAAACTCATGTCCATCGAGTCAGTGATGTCATCCAACCATCTAATCCTCTATTATCCCCTTCTCTTCCTGCTTTCAATCTTTCCCAGCATCAAGGTCTTTTCCAGTGAGTTGACTCTTCGCATCAGGTGGCCAAAGTATTGGAGCTTCAGCATCCATCCTTCCGATGAATATTCAGGGTTGATTTCCTTTAGGATTGACTGGCAGCAAAAAGAACAAAGTACAGACTTTCTGCAGCAAGCTAGAGCTTGGTGAGAGCTGCAGAAGTTTGTGAAATTTGAGTTATTAAACCTTTATATGAGTAACGAGACTGTTGTATGATGAATATTTTTCTACCTATCAATGTGAAGTTTAGTGAATTGCCTATTTGTAATCATTAGATATTTTAAAAACTGAGAGCTCATATGAGTAGCCTTAAATTGGTTGTATAATTTCTTTAAGACTTGGACTACTTATTAAGCATATTTTGGTCCTGGTCACTTCTGTTAATCCCCCAGGTCATGTTACTTTCTCCTTTTATCCTCCAGCTGAAGACTTCCTTGAGATTTACCTATTAATGTTTTTCTCCTTGGTCCATCAAAAGAAGGGCAAAATTGATCAGGTTGGTTATCTATTCATGTAAGTTAAATTTTTTTGCATGTGTGGTAAGAACTCTTAACATGAGATCTACCCTCAATAAATTTTTAAGTATACATTAGAGTCTTGATTATAAGTATGATTTTCTACAGCAGAGCTCTAGAACTTTCTCATCTTGCTTTGTTGTTCTTGTTGTTGAGTCACTAAATAGTGTTCCACTCTTTGTGAGCCCATGAATTGCAGCACGCCTGACTTCCCTGTTCTTCACTATCTCCTGAAGTTTGTTCAAACTCATGTCCTTTGAGTCAGTGATACTATCTAACAATTTCATCCTCTGCTGTTCTCTTTCCATCTTTCCCAGCATCAGGTTTTTCCAATGAGTTGGTTCTTTGCATCAGGTGGCCAAAGTTTTGGAGCTTTAGTATCAATCCTTCCAATGAATATTCAGAGTTGATTTCATTTAGGATGGACTGGTTTGATCTCTCTGAAGTCCAAGGGACTCTCAAGCATTTCTCCAACACCAATTCAAAAGCATCAATTCTTTGGTGCTCAGATTTCTTTTTAGTCCAACTGTCACATCCATACATGACTACTGGTAAAACCATAGCTTTGACTAGGCAGACCTTTGTTGGCAAAGTAATGTCTCTGCTTTTGAATATGCTGTCTAGGTTTGTCATAGCTTTTCTTCCAAGGAGCAAGCATCTTTTAATTTCATGGCTGTAGTCACCATCTGCAGTGATTTGGGAAACCACCTCCCCCCTCCCCCGCCAAAAAAGTCTGTCACTGTTTCCATTGTTTCCCTGTCTATTTGCCATGAATTGATAGGACTGGATGCCATGATCTTCATTTTTTGAATGTTGAGTTTTAAGCCAGCTTTTTTATTCTCCTCTTTCACTTCTATCAAGAGGTTCTTTAGTTCTTCTTCACTTTCTGCCATAAGGGTGGTGTCATCTCTGTATGTGAGGTTATTGATATTTCTCCCTGCAATCTTGATTCCAGCTTGTGCTTCATCCAGCCCAGCATTTCGCATGATGTACTCCGTATGTAAGTTAAATGAACAGAGTGACAATATACAGCCTTGACATACTCCTTTCCCGATTTGGAACCAATCTGTTGTTCTAAGTCTGGTTCTGACTCTTGCTTCTTGACCTGCATACAGATTTCTCAGGAGACAGGTCAGGTTGTCTGGTATTCCCATCTCTTGAAGAATTTTCCACTGTTTGTTGTGATCTACACAGTCAAAGGATTTAGCATAGTTAGTAAAACAGAAGTAGATGTTTTTATGGTATTCTCTTGCTTTTTCGATGATCCAGTGGATGTTGGCAATTTGATCTCTGGTTCTTCTGCATTTTCTAAATCAAGTTTAAACATCTGGAGGTTCACAGTTCATGTACCGTTGAAGCCTGGCTTGGAGACTGTTGAGCATTACTTTGCTAGCATGTGAGATGGGTGCAATTGTGTGGTAATTTGAGCATTCTTTGGCATTGCCTTTCTTTGGGATTGGAATGAAAAACTGACCTTTTCTGGTCCTGTGGCTACTGCTGAGTTTTCCCAATTTGCTGGCATATTGAGTGCAGCACTTAAAAAGCATCATCTTTTAGGATTTGAAATAGCTCAACTGCAATTCTATCACCTCCACTAGCTTTGTTCGTAGTGATGCCTCCTAAGGCCCACTTGACTCTGCATTCCAGCATGTCTGGCTCTAGGTGAGTGATCACACTATCATGATTATCTGGATCATGAAAATCTTTTTTGTATGGTTCTTCTGTGTATTCTTGCCACCTCTTCTTAATATCTTCTGCTTCTGTTAGGTCCATATCATTTCTGTCTTTTATTGATAGTCCATCTTTGCAGGAAATGTTCCCTTGGTATCTCCAATTTTCCTCTATTTCTTTGCACTGATCACTGAGGAAGGCTTTCTTATCTCTCTTTGCTATTCCTTGGACCTCTGCGTTCAAATGGGTTATCCTTCCTTTTCTCCTTTGCCTTTTGCTTCTTGCCTTTTCTCAGCTATTTGTAGTCCTCCTCAGACAACTATTTTGTCTTTTTGCATTTCTTTTTCTTGGGGATGGTCTTGATCACTGCCTCTTGTACAATATCACAAATCTCTGTCCATCGGTCTTTGTAGAGCTTTTCAAAGCCTTTCATGGACATCCAGTTGCCTGTGTTTCTCTTTTACACTTTTCAGTCAATCTTATTTCCCCTCCCCAACTATTATTACCTCATCAGGCAGATGCTATGTTAAATAATTGCTGGTTTTTGTTTTTGTTTTTTTTTTTTTTGGTCAAATATCATAGAGATGAGGCTATTTGTACTGGGGCAAGCTCTGAGTTTTTGGTCAATTAAAACAAGTGCTGTTAGTGAGGATTTACAAGGAGTTGGTAGGTAAGTCAAATACTGACGGTTTTCCAGGAATCAGGCTTTTAAGGAAACTTCAAACCTGTTTTTTCCTCTTTCACTGACTACTTGGCTGCTGGTTTTCATGGTGGCCGTAACTGTGATGCTGTTAGTTTTCAATGCTGAGATGAAAATGTAGGGCATGGGTGAAGGGCAAATTATGAAACCTCAAAGTTCACATTTTTAAAAAAACTGAGATTCAGCTACTTTTGGGGAGTATAAATTTACTTTGGATTTTTAACAGACTTTGGTTAATTTCTAGAGTCTGGAACTATTGGTTTTGATCATTTTCCCCACTGTTGTCATTGATTTTACCGAGGAGTAGAGTTTTTGAGGTCCTTCCTCAGCCATCCCAATTCTTTCTTACGAAGTTGATTGACCTGATTTGAAGATGAGGTGGGGAAAGCATTCTAGCAAAAGCAAGTGTACCAGCAAAGGACTGGTGATAGTGTGCTGGGAATTCTTTTTCGTATTCCATTTTGTCCCTGCTGGACTTGGTGTTCTTTTGAAGAGCAAAGACCAGAAGCCTGGACACTACCCACCACCCCCCCCTCCCCCGACCCAGACTTCCTTGCCAGCAGGATTCCCAGGTAGATTTTAACAATGAGGGACTTCCCTGGTGGTCCGGTGGCTAAGACTCCACGCTCCCAAAGCAGGGGCCCTGGGCTCAATCCCTGGCTGGGGAACTAGATCCCACCTGCCACAACTAAGAGTTTACATGGGAAACTAAAAGATTCTGTGTACCACAAGTAAGACCTGGTGCAGCCAAATATATATATATATAGGTTTCAACAACAAGAGGTGCTGTGAGAGATCTGAAATACAGACGAGAAGGAGAAGTCCTTATTCCCTGGCAGTTACTGTGTACTGCCTGTAAGTCTCGTCAGACTACAGATAAGAGCTGCACCAGCAGATTTCAAATGCTGTCCTGAGAATCACTGGTTCTTTGGCTGATACCATGGTGGGTGGTTTCTTAATGATTCTTTCACTTCCTGATTTCTTAAATGTTGGCAGCCATTTCCCTAATCTTTGCTCTCAAGTCTTTTCAAAGTTTGATTCTAATTCCTTGTGTTAAATACTTTTATGCTTCGCATATTTAGAATGACTTTTGTTTTCTCACAAAACATCGATAGATACATATTTGAAGAAGCTTCGTGAGTTAATGGAAATGAAAGAAAGCCAGTGTGGCTGGAGTTTGTGAATATGGGAAGAGAGTTGTCAGTTCAGACTGGAGGGATCAAAATCAAATTATATGTCATCCAGCTGATTTTATAAGTGAGTGAAGTCTGGAAAAGAATCAAGCAAGTTTGAGGGCAAGAGTCCCATCTAAAGAGAACTCAGACTTCTTTCAAATGGAGCAAGAAATCAAAACTTTTATTTCAAATCAACTCTATGTAAATATTAGGTATATATTTTATTTTTAAGACAAGGTACTAGCCCAGATCCTATTTCTGTCTGTCTTGTAGGTTGCCAGTTTTGGAACACTGGCAGGTCAGGCAAGATCTTTTAGGATGTTTTCTTTATTTGAAAAATTCCTACCATTTACTCTGTCCAAGTCCTTTCAATTTCCCCATTTCCTTTATCTACCACCTCGGGCTCCAAAAACAACCTAAAATACTGGAAGTTGAGAGAAGAGGTTGAATGTCTTAACAACATGGGATTTTAAGGAAAATACCCTGTTGGCCTTGAATCAGTGAATGTTAGTTGCTCAGTTGTACCTGACTCTTTGCAACTCCATGGACTATAACCCATCAGGCTCCTCTGTTACAGAATTCTCCATGCAAGAAGAGTGGGTTGCCATTTCCTTCTCCTGGGTATCTTCCCAATCAGGGATTAAACCCAGGTCTCCCACATTGCTGGCAGATTCTTTAGACTGAGCCACAGGGAGGCCACCTGTTGGTCTTTCTTTCAGGCATATTTAGAAACTAGTATGAATATGTCCTTAACTATTCCAATTTCAAGAGAGGATTTTCAAAGATGCTTCAGGATAACCTGTGCCCTGGAGGTGGTTTGTAAAATACCTAATTCTTGCTCTGTATCTTTAGGTATTAACATAGTGGGATTTTATTTTGGATGTGAAAATAAATGTGATTATTTTGCAATGCTGCTTTTATTGCCAAAAATATTATGTTAAGTTTAACATCCTTAAATGGCTACTGAAATATTACAGCTGTTGGCAAGGGGAAGTTTACGTAATTTAAAAGCCACATGGACATTTCTGGGGGGATACTGAAGGCGGTGGAAAAATAAAACACTTTAGAAAAAGCTGGATTTTTACATTGTTTTGCTCTGTCCTAGTTGGGTAAGCACTTGCAGCTTTCTTACTCTCTCTGAGCTCCTGTAAATGGGGATAAAGTGAAGGGAAAGAGGATTAATTATCTGATTAAAAATTTCTATGCCAGTTATTGCTTTAGACATACTCAATCTACCCTCATGGAATTAATAGTCTAGCAGGGGAGACAGATGAGAAATAAATGAATTGTATACAATTACTTTATTATAGTTGTGATACATGTTACTGAGGAAGCTATCGCAGGCAATGAAAGCAAAAGTAATGAAATGTGTCTGTGGATGGTAAGGACTAAAGAAGCATTTGTGTATGAAAGGTGAGAAAACTGTTTTTGGTATTAGATTTTGGAAAAGGTGTTGAAAGAACATAATGCCTTGAGTGTCAGATTTGACAAACCTAGACATCTTACTAAAAAGCAGCGACATCACTTTGCTGACAAAGTTCAATACAGTCAGAGCTATGGTTTTTCCAGTAGTCATGTACAGATGTGAGAGTGGACCGTAAAGAAGGCTGAGTGCTGAAGAATTGATGCTTTTGAGTTGTGGTGTTAGAGCAGACTCTTGATAGTCCCTTGGACAGCAAGGAGATCAAATCAGTCAAGCCTAAAGGAAATCAACCCTGGATATTCATTGGAAGGACTGATGCTGAAGCTGAAGTTCTAAAACTGGCCACCTGATGGGAAGAGTCAACTCATTGGAAAAGACCCCGATGCTGAGAAAGACTGAGGGCAGGAGAGGGTGACAGAGAATGAGATGGTTGGATGGCACCGCTGTTTCAGTGGATACGAGTTTGAGAAAACTCTGGGAGATGGTGGAGGATAGGGAAGCCAGGCCAATGGGGTTGCGGTCAGATACAACTTAGCAACTGAACAAGAACAATCAGATTTGAAGGGGATTATTATTACTTAGAGTGCTGTGTTGATGTACCCTGTTGGGCGCAGAGTTCATGCTGAGTAATGACTTGGATATGAGAGATCATGTCCAGGATCTAATGCCTGATGATCTGAGGCAGAGCTGACATAATAATAATAGAAATAAAGTGCACAATAAACACAATGCCTCTGAATCATCCTGAAACCATCCCCTCCCCAACCCTGGTCCTTGGAAAAATTGTCTTCTTGAAACCAGTCCCTGGTGCCCAAAACTTTGGGGACCACTGGCTCAATCCATGTGTACAGATCCTGAGCCCAGGAGTGGTGGTCAGGCCTCAGGAGAGAATGGAAACAGGTACCAGAAAGGCATCAACAACCGAAGCAAGTATTTCTCTTTTCTCTCTGCATACTTGATTGATGGTCACTTCAGTCATGTCTGACTCTTTGCAATCCTATGGACTGTAGCCCTCCAGGCTCCTCTGTCCATGGGATTCTCCAGGCAAGAATACTGGAGTGTGTTGCCATGCCCTCCTCCAGGGGATCTTCCCAACCCAAGGATCGAACTGGCATCTCTTATGTCTCCTGCATTGTTGGATGGGTTCTTTACCACTGGCACCACCAGGGAAGCCCCTTTCTCTTGCACGCTCTCCCATCTCTGCTTCATTTTACTCTCTTAGCAAGAGTCCTCCCCTCCTTCTCTGTCTCCAGGTTATAGGAGGTTCCAGGCAAATGCAGACACTAATTCCATCATCTCTCCTAGGAGGGACAGTCTGGCCAATCCTGCTTTGATTGCATACTTAGCCAAATTTAATCCATAGCGGTCAAGAGAGTGAGATCCCTTGGTGCCACAGGGCTCCTGCCATCTAGAGAGTAACTTCTGGGGATTGTGTATCTGTCTAGTGAGAATAAAAACGGTACATCCTTTATCAGGAATGTTGTGATGATTAGATGAAATAACTGACAGTGCCTAGCACAGGGTAAGCATCAGTACATGCAAGCTTATTATTACTGTTGTTGCTGTTCAACATGTTCTTTCAGTCTTTATAAGATGTTTTTGTGCACATGTGCTAAGTCGCTTCAGTCGTGTCCCACTCTGCAACCCCATGTACTGTAGCCTGCCAGTCTCCTCTGTCTGTGGAATTCTCCAGTCAAGAATACTGGAGTGCATTGCCATGCCCTCCTCCAGGGAATCTTCCCAACCCAGGGATGGAACCCACATCTCCTGCACTGCAGGTGGATTCTTTAGTGCTGAGACATCAGGGAAGCCCAAGGGATGGCTTTGCTCAGAATCAGTGGACCCATTGCAGGAAGTTTAGAACACAGGAAGAGGCTTATTTTGTAAACAACTGTTAAGCAAGTTTGGGAATATGAGGAGCCTGAATGCATTCCCATTAACAGGGTATCAGTCTTAGAAACATGGCTCATTTAATTAAATTTGTTATACCCTTTTCTTTTTAATTCTTTTGAAGCAAACCAGATGGTAAGAAGGCAAATATGAAAGCTTATCATTACCAGGGATAAAACAAAATATTCAAGGTAGCTGTTTAGCTGTTTCTCAACTCCTAATGAAAAAAATAGGCATTAATAGTAATATTAATATAATTGTTGGTACCTGTCAAAGTTTACAGTTATTAAAACAGTAATAAAAAGAAACTTTCATAGCTGTTACATGATTTTCCTACATTGCAGTAGGCATTTTCCTCTTTGAATGATGAAGGGATGCCCTTTAAATTGTCACATGAATAAAGTTAATGCAAGTGAACATTTTTAGGTCAGTACACACTGGGTAAAAATGTTTTTCTTTTTTTTCTTTTTCCTGTTTTCTTAAGTTTTTGGCTGATCAAAAAAAGTTCTTGAGTTATAAAGTCTGCCTACTGTGGTAAAAAATACCTGTGATATTTCCAAATTAAATAATTAAAAATAGGTAAAAATGAATAATTCCTGGTGGTCCAGTGGTTAAGACTTTGCCTTCCAGTGCAGGGGGTGTCCGTTGGATCCCTGGTTGGGGAGCTAAGATCCCACATGGCTTGAAACCAAGAAACCAAATATATAAAGCAGAAGCAATATTGTTGCAAATTCAGTAAAGACTAAAAATGGTCCACATCAAAGAAATCTTAAAAAAAAAAAAAAAACTGAAAAAAATGATCTTTCGGCAATTAGGTGAAAGTAGTTTTTGCTCTTCATAGTGGTAAAAGGGTTGTGATTCAGGTCAACACCAGCCTGTGTTGAGCCAGGCTTGTGCTCACCTCAGGGCCCTTGCTCTGGCTGTGCCTCTGCCTGCAGCCCTCCTGATAGATATTTGCACAGCTCTGCTCTCCCCTCCCTGGTGTCTTTGCTCAGATGTCACCTCCTCAGTGAACATCTGCTGTGCCCATTCTGTTAAAAACTATTCTGCCATCCTAGCATTTCTCAACTTCTTTAAGTTGCTGGATGTTTCCTAAAGAACTTACTACCTTCCAACATGTTAGATCCTTTGCTTATTTATGACTATTCTGTTCTAACACTGTTTTTATCTGCTTTCCCTGATGTATCTCCAGTGCCTCAGACCATAGCAGCTGCAGAATTGACCTTGAATAAATGCTGAATGCAGAAAACATATAACTTACATATAAATATTATAGATGCATGTATAAGTTAGTAGAGCTAGAATATTTCAGTTTATTTTTTTTTAAAACTTTGATCCATGCATCTATCCATCTACCCATCCATCCGTCTATGAATATTTCCTGACCACTTAATTCTTTCCCTTGGAGCTTTATTTTACTTTCGGATCAGAGGTATTAAATGTGAAGCACTAGACATTATGGGAGAAAATAGCAGAGGTGATCATAAACTTAGGCTTCCTTTTTTAAAGGTTAATTTTTATTGGACTATAGTTGCTTTACACACAGCGTTATTAGTTTCTGCTGTAAGCAAAGTGCGTCAGCTATCCATATACGTATATCCCCTTGTTTTTGGATTTCCTCCCCATGCAGATCACCACTGGGCACCGAGTTTCCTGTGCTAGACCATATGTTCTCATTAGTTATCTGTTTTATACAAGGTGTCGAGAGTGTATATGTATCAGTCCCAATCTCCCAATCCATCCCATTCACCCTTCAATTTAGGCTTTCTTGAGTAGGGAGGGCCGAGTGATGGTTGAGATTTATCCCAGCAGATGGGTGGAGTGTATGAGGGGTTTGGAGCAGGCAGACCAGCTGAGCGAGGCAAGTCAGGCAAAAATCAGTATTTGCACAAGAACAGGAGAGATGGGAATGCTTTCAAGGAAGAGCAAGTTGAATGTTGCAGACTGTAGAGTAGGAATTTGGAGAACAGTGAGAGAAACTGAGGCCAAGTCTTGAAGTTTGTGAGATGACTATTCCTGACTATTCAGGAATTTTAAGCAGTACAGAATCAGTTCGCTTCAGTTCAGTTCAGTCCCTCAGTTGTGTCCAGCTCTTTGCAACCCCATGGAATGCAGCATGCCAGGTTTCCCTGTTTATCACCAACTCCTGGAGCTTACTCAAGCTCATGTCCATCAAGTCAGTGATGCCATTCAACCATCTCATCCTCTGTCATCCCTTTCTCCTCCTGCCTTCAATCTTACCCAGCATCAGGGTCTTTCCAAATGAGTCAGTTCTTTGCATCAGGGCCCAAAGTACTGAAGTTTCAGATTCAGCATCAGTCCTTCCAATGAATATTCAGGACTGATTTTCTTTAGGATGGACTGGTTGGATCTCCTTGCAGTCCAAGGGACTCTCAAGAGTCTTCTCCAACACCACAGTTCAAAAGCATCAATTCTTCAGTGCTCAGATTTCTTTATAGTCCAACTCTCATATCCATACATGACTACTGGAAAAACCATATCTTTGACTAGATGGACCTTTGTTGGCAAAGTAATGTTTCTGCTTTTGAATATGCTGTCTAGGTTGGTCATAGCTTTTCTTCCAAGGAGCAAGCATCTTTTAATTTCATGACTGCAGTCACCATCTGCAGTGATTTTGGAGCCCCCCCAAATAAACTCTGTCACTGTTTACATTGTTTCCCCACCTATTTGCCATGAATTGATGGGACTGAATGTCATGATCTTAGTTTTCTTAATGTCGAGTTTTAAGCCAACTTTTTCACTCTCCTCTTTCACTTTCATCAAAAGACTTTTTAGTTCCTCTTCACTTTCTGCCATAAGGGTGGTATCATCTGTGTATCTGAGGTGATTGATATTTCTCCTGGCAATCTTGATTCCAACTTGTGCTTTATCCAGCTCAAAATTTCACATGATGTACTCTGTGTATAGATTAAATAAGCAGGGTGACAATATACAGCCTTGATGTAGTCCTTTCTTAATTTGGAACCAGTCTGTTGTTACATATACAGTTCTGTTACTTCTTGACCTGCATACAGATTTCTCAGTAGAGAATGATGCTCTATAATTCTGCAAACGACAACCACTTTTTGTCTCATCCTCCAACCACCAACACCAAATATAAAGCCTTGGGGTAACTATTGTCAAATATGGCCTATAAAGCTGTCACCTGAATACCATTTTAGTTTGTAGTTGCTCAGGCTTCCCACATGGCTCAGTGATAAAGAATCTGCTTGCCGATGCAGGAGTCAAGGGTTTGATTCCTGGTTTGGGAAGACACCCCTGAAGGAGTAATTGGCAACCCACTTCGGTATTCTCGCCTGGGAAATTCCATGGACAGAGGAGCCTGGTGGGCTACAGTCCATGGGGTCCCAAAGCGTCAGGCACGACTTTGCAATGGAGCAGCAGCAGTGTATTTGCTCTCTTCACCTGCCCAGAATCCATTTCCTCTTCCTTGATGATGAAGCCTCGAGTTTTCTTTGGGAAGCTCTTTCCATCCCTGTGTTTGGTCCTTGACTTTCCGGTGGGCTCTACTCTGGATGCCAGAGGTAGAAGCTGTGAGCCTGCCGTCTGAGAGGGCTGAATCTCTGTGGCGACAGCGCTTCATCCAGGATGTGAGCACAGGACACAGTGTCATTTCACCCTACTCTCGCCCAGGCTCATGATGGGCAATGTTGTTTAATTCAGGTGTTACTGGACAGAAAAGCTCATTTCTTGCTGGATTTGAACCTTGGACACTTTGGCAGTTTTCAGCTATTGGCAGTCATGTCAGTAGCATGTGGAGCCTGAGAGTTAAGCCAAGATGGAGAGCAGTCATGGGACAGGAACTGGAACTGTGGTTTGAGGACATTGTCTGGTGCTTGAGCCAAGGTTTGTATAGAGCCAGAAGGGACTTCCCTTGTGGTCTAGTGGCTGAGACTCCATGCTTTCAATGCAGGGGGGCCCAGGCTTGATGTCTGGTCGGGGAACTAGATCCCACATGCTGCAACTAAGACCCAGCACAGTCAAAGGGAAAAAGAAATGTTTTACCATTATTTAAAAAAAAAAAACAAAAAAGGTTTGCATAAAGAGGAAAAACCTGCAATTTTCAGAAATGTCAGTTATTTTCCTGGTTTCATTTTGGGTTTTGCTTGAGCTGCATCTTTCTTGACTTGGCAAAGCTAAGCATCCTGACACCTATGGCCAGAGCCTGGTCTCACGTAGGCTCCCATTTGCTTAAATGGGGTGTTGACACTGCTTAATCACCATCATCAACACTTGAAGTCAGCTACTTCAACGTGACTTGAGTTCCCTTTTGTTCTATATGATTCATCATTGCTAATGTAAAGAAATATTTCCTCCCTTATCTTGTCCATTACTCTGCACTCTGCTGTGCTTAGCTGCTCACTTGTGTCTGACTCTTTGTGACCCCATGGACTATATAGCCTGTCAGGCTCCTCTGTCCATGGGGATTCTCTGGGCAAGAATCCTGGAGTGGGTTGCCATGCCCTCCTCCAGGGGATCTTCCCAACTCAGGAACCGAACCCAGGTCTCCCACATTGCAGGTGGATTCTTTACTGTCTGAGCCACTAGGGAAGCCTGCTCATTACTCTAACACATACAAACTTTTTTGAATTTTCACCTGCTGCATGTTTGTTAATTTTTGAGATGATTATTTGAGAAAACTCCCAATAACATCAGTAATCCTTTTCTTTTTCCTTGAATGGTAGGCAGAACAGCATGTTGATGAACTCCAACAGTCCTGCACTGAGCCCCTACTCTAAACTTGGTTAATATTTCATTTAGATGCATGCCATACTTTACAGAGGAATTTCCAGCATTCCTCAAGCTATGAATCTTTGGTAAACTACTGTTTACAAAACAATATTTTTTTCATCCATAGTGGAAAGGTTTCATTTTCTAAGAAGCCTTTATTGGTTGGATATTGGTCAATTTTAAGTCAGTCTTTTTTTCTTTTTAAGAGGAGTTAGTGGTAGGTAATTTTGAGTTTTATTCTTTGTGAACATGAGTACAGTTAACTTTATTGCTTGTTACTTTTATTATGAAAATGTAACTGAAACTTACATGCATCATTGTTTTCTTCAGTTCTCTCTGAAATTATTGCCTTAGTCATTGGTTCATTCATGTATTTATCCATTCAACAAAAGCTTGTTGAACACCCAGTCTCTGCCTTTGGTATTAGGGATACAGAGAAAATAGATAATGATCTTTATTTTTAAGGAATGCATAGGGATGGAATTCCTAGTGCTTCTTTTAAAGTTAGGGAATGGAATTCCAAAGAGATTCTTTGTGTTTTTAAACTTATTTTTAATTGGAGGATAATTGCTTTACAATATTTTGTTGGCTTCTGCCATACAACAGTGTGAATCAGCCATAAGTATACATATATCCCCTCCCTCTTGAACCTACCCCTTACCCTATCCTATCCCTCTAGGTTGTCACAGAGTACCTCACTGAACTCCCTGTGTGAAACAGCAAGTTCCCATTAGCTATCTATTTTGCATGTGGTGATGTATATGTTTCAGTGGTACTCTCTCAATTCATCCTACCCTCTCCTTCCCCTGCTGTGTTCAAAGTCTCTTTCTATGTTTGCATCTCTATTCCTGCCCGAAAATAGGTTCATCAATACCATTTTTCTAGATTCCATATATATGTGTTAATATATGATGTTTGTTTATCTCTTTCTGACTTCACTTTGTGTAACAGGCTTTTTTGAATTGTGGCTACCATGTAAAGAATGTCCTTATGATAGATGGTGGATAATAATAGTGGTCCTCAAACTTTCAGTTTTAGGTCCCCACCCTTGGAGATGGTAGAGAGCCTGCCTACAATGCAGGAGACCTGGGTTTGATCCCTGGGTCAGAAAGATCTTCTGGAGGAGGAAATGGCAACCCACTCCAGTATTGTTGCCTGAAGAATTCTGTACACAGAGGAGCCTGGTGAGATATAGCCCATAGGGTCACAAAGAGTCTGACACAACTGAGCGACTTTCACTCACTCATTTATCCTTAAAGAGGTTGGGGAGTAGAGCCTGGAATATACATTTTCCGTTTCCATTCCAGCTGGTCAGCTTCTCACACTTTAAAATTTGTATGTTTATAGGATCGTAGCTATACTGAAAAAAGGAACTTGTGAGGGAGAGTCGTGAAGGTATGAGACCAGAGGAGAGAGAAGGGCAAAACCTCTAGAATCTGAGAACATGGGTAATATGACCCTGGTTTATAAGTAGTTCAGCTTCATCTTTCACTGCACTCCTGAACAACCCATTGCTTTAAGTAAAGTACCTGCCAAGAACACTTCAGTATTTTGAGGAGTAAAGGAGGCTTTGAGCCTCCTTTTCTCTGCTCTTCCCAAGAGCAGAGACCATGGAATGCCCTTTGCCCTGATCTTCTCCCAGCGTGTCTCATTTCTGCCAATCACCAAGAATCTGTCTGGCTTCAGTGCCCCTCAAATGTTAATCAGCATACATATTACCCAGCAATATTGTTAAAATATAAATTCTGACTTAGTCTGGGGCAGGGGTGGAAGTCCTGCTTGTCTAACAAGCTCCCAGGTGATGAGGATGCTGCCAGACCATGAACCACACTTGGAGTAGCAAGCTTCC
The DNA here is from genome assembly GCF_023091745.1 of Budorcas taxicolor. NCBI lineage: Eukaryota > Metazoa > Chordata > Mammalia > Artiodactyla > Bovidae > Budorcas > Budorcas taxicolor. Next base: position 39,619,875 of record NC_068910.1, read on the forward strand.
AGTCTGTAGTAAACTCTCCCATCTCACATTCTCTCCTGTCCTGGTAAATGTCCATTTAAATGTCTATTTCCTAGTATTCGTGATTTTTCCGCATGTGTACTTCTTTAAGAAAACCACTACTTACTTTTTACATACTAAATGCTAAGCATTTCACATGTATGAGAGAATTGTCTCAATTCTCTCACATCCTGTTGAGATGGTATTATTTTATAGATATTAGGAAATAGGTTCTGGGAGATCAAGGGATTTTTTTAAACCTAATCCTTTAAACATTTTTATAAATTATGATCTGAATTTCCTATGTCTTTAACTCTCAAGGGTTTACACATGATGGGAGTTCAGTAGACTCTTTGTATGAATTGGTAAATAATGAGCCCTCCAAATAATAATTTTAAGTATGTGTGATGAGTTGGAAAATACTCACAATATCATAATGAGTGAAAAAACTAGGATATCAAATGATCAGTAAGTCCATCCTAATGGTGTAAAAATGCATTTATATGCACAGGACAAAAGAGTGTGAAAGAAAATAAACCAACACCAGGTACAATTATTACTTTGGGAGTGGTAGAGCTGTTTGTCGGAGAAGGCAATGGCACCCCACTCCAGTACTCTTGCCTGGAAAATCCCATGGACGGAGGAGCCTGGTAGCTGCAGTCCATGGGGTCCCTAAGAGTCGGGCACGACCGAGTGACTTCACTTTCGCTTTTCACTTTCATCCATTGGAGAAGGAAATGGCAACCCACTCCAGTGTTCTTGCCTGGAGAATCCCAGGGATGGGGGAGCCTGGTGGGCTGCCGTCTATGGGGTCACACACAGACACAACTGAAGCGGCTTAGCAGCAGCAGCAGCAGCAGCAGCAGCAGCAGCAGAGCTGTTTGTGTAGCACTTCAGCTCTTTATGCTTGGCTGTAATTTCTACATGTGTTTTTCAGTGACCAGATTTTACTCTTATAACCAGAAAACCCAATACATATAATACAGTATAAAGAGACGATTGCTAAGAAGAGGGTGAGACTTGTCCAGTAATGAACAGAGACAGCCCTGTCAGGAGGATGGATGTTGGGCATATTCTGGGCCAGTGGTGCTGGCTTATAGGTGGGGATCATCTTGAAGGAGGCAAGCTCACTTCCTGTTGTAAACTTATTTTGAGTTTTTGTCTTCAAACTTAAGAATAGTATTTATTACATTAAAAAATTTTTAATTTTAATTAGATCCCATTTGTTTATTTTTGCTTTTATTTCCAGAGTTCTGGGAGGTGGATCATAGAGGATCCTGCTGTGATTTATGTCTGAGAGTGTTTTGCCTATGTTCTCCTCTAGGAGTTTTATAGTTTCTGGTCTTACATTTAGATCTTTAATCCATTTTGAGTTTATTTTTGTGTGCGGTGTTAGAAAGTGATCTAGTTTCATTCTTTTACAAGTGGTTGACCAGTTTTCCCAGCACCACTTGTTAAAGAGATTGTCTTTACTCCATTGTATATTCTTGCCTCCTTTGTCAAAGATAAGGTGTCCATAGGTGTGTGGATTTATCTCTGGGCTTTCTATTTTGTTCCATTGATCCATATGTCTGTCTTTGTGCCAGTACCATACTGTTTTGATGACTGTGGCTTTGTAGTAGAGCCTGAAGTCAGGCGAGTTGATTCCTCCAGTTCCATTCTTCTTTCTCAAGATTGCTTTGGCAATTCGAGGTTTTTTGTATTTCCATACAGATCTTGAAATTATTTGTTCTAGTTCTGTGAAAAATATGGCTGGTAGCTTGATAGGGATTGCATTGAATTTGTAAATTGCTTTGGGTAGTATACTCATTTTCACTATATTGATTCTTCCAATCCATGAACATGGTATATTTCTCCATCTATTAGTGTCCTCTTTGATTTCTTTCATCAGTGTTTTATAGTTTTCTATATATAGGTCTTTAGTTTCTTTGGGTAGATATATTCCTAAGTATTTTAGTCTTTTCGTTGCAATGGTGAATGGAATTGTTTCCTTAATTTCTTTTTCTACTTTCTCATTATTGGTGTATAGGAATGCAAGGGATTTCTGTGTGTTGATTTTATATCCTGCAACTTTGCTATATTCATTGATGAGCTCTAGTAATTTTCTGGTGGAGTCTTTAGGGTTTTCCATGTAGAGGATCATGTCATCTGCAAACAGTGAGAGTTTTACTTCTTCTTTTCCAATTTGGATTCCTTTTATTTCTTTTTCTGCTCTGATTGCTGTGGCCAAAACTTCCAGAACTATGTTGAATAGTAGCGGTGAAAGTGGACACCCTTGTCTTGTTCCTTATGACCCAGCAATCCCACTGCTGGGCATACACACCGAGGAAACCAGAATTGAAAGAGACACATGTACCCCAATGTTCATCACAGCACTGTTTATAATAGCCAGGACATGGAAACAACCTAGATGTCCATCAGCAGATGAATGGATAAGAAAGCTGTGGTACATATACACAATGGAGTATTACTCAGCCGTTAAAAAGAATTCATTTGAATCAGTTCTGATGAGATGGATGAAACTGGAGCCAATTATACAGAGTGAAGTAAGCCAGAAAGAAAAACACCAATACAGTATACTAACACATATATATGGAATTTAGAAAGATGGCAATGACGACCCTGTATGCAAGACAGGAAAAAAGACGCAGCTGTGTATAATGGACTTTTGGACTCAGAGGGAGAGGGAGAGGGTGGGATGATTTGGGAGAATGGCATTCTATCATGTATACTATCATGTAAGAATTGAATCGCTAGTCTATGTCTGATGCAGGATACAGCATGCTTGGGGCTGGTGCATGGGGATGACCCACAGAGATGTTATGGGGAGGGAGGTGGGAGGGGGGTTCATGTTTGGGAACACATGTAAGAATTAAAGATTTTAAAATTAAAAAAATAAAAAATTAAAAAAAATTTTTTTAGACTGGATAATATTGCATTAGTTTTAGGTGGACAGCATAGCATTTCAGTTAAACATATATTCATTCTTTTTGAGATTCTTTGCCCAGATAGGTTATTACAGAATACTGTGTAGAGTTCCCTGTGCTCTACAGTAGGTCCTTGTTGGTTATCTATTTTGTATGTAGTACCGTGAGTATGTTAATCCGTTCTTCAGGGGATTGTCCCAACCCAGGGATCGAACCCAGGTCTCCTGAATTGCAGGCAAATTCCTTACCAGCTGAGCCACAAGGGAAGCCCAAGTATACGGAAGTGGGTAGCTTATCCCTTGTCCAGCAGATCTTCCGGACCCAAGAATTGAACTGGTATCTTCCTGCACTGCAAAGAAAGTGAAGTTGCTCAGTAGTGTCTGAGCCTACCAGGCTCCTCCGTCCATGGGATTTTCCAGGCAAGAGTACTGGAGAGGGTAGCCATTTCCTTCTCCAGGGGGTCTTCCTGACCCAGGGATTGGACCCGGGTCTCCCGCATTGTAGGCAGACGCTTTACTGTCTGAGCCACACTGCAGGGGTTCTTTACCAACTGAGCTATCAGGGAAGCTCTATGTTAATCCCAAGCCCCTAATTTATTCCCTTCCCCTCCGTATTTCCACTTTGGTAACCTAAAGGGCTCTGGAGATTTTTGAAGTAGCAGCTCTGGGATAAGACTCTGGAATCTGTATTTTAACCGGATGTTGTGTGGATCACATTTTTGAGTTAACACTTTCATAAAAAGAAAGACTAGGGGGCTGAGAGAAGACTCTAATCTTGTTTTTCTTTTTCTTTTTTTTTTTCATACTAACACTGTCTTTGGGGAAAATATATGAGCTTGTTAAATTTGTTTCCCCACCTATAATAATACCTCCCCAAATTGACTGTCTGGTTCAAGTCAGACAAAAAAATATTGTAAAAAATGCAACATAAAGCACTCTATACATAAGATGTTTTTATCACCTCAAGACTAACAATGAGGGTAAATAGAGAAAAATATGGTATTAATAATCATACCATATACGTAGGTGATATGCCTCAAGGTTTTTCTTTTGTCATTTGCTTTTATGAAATCATACTGTGTCTATAAAAATTGTGACAGCACAGAGAAGTCTGATTTCCATAGAGAACTGATTCGTTTTTAAAAACTGTATTTATTCATTTATTTCTGGCTGTGCTGGGTCCTTGCTGCTGCACGGACTTTTCTCAGATTGCGGTGAGTGGGGCCTCCCCTCTAGCTGTGGGGCGTGGGCTCCTCATTGCTGTGGCTTCTCTGGTTGTGGAGCACGGGCTCTAGGGCGGGCAGGCTTCAGTAGTCGCGGCATGTGGGCTCAGAAGTTGCAACTCCCGGCCTCTATATCACAGGCTCAATACTTGCTGGTCTGAGGCATGCGGGATCTTCCCGGATCAGGGGTCAAACCCCTGTCTCCTGCATGGGCAGGTGGATTCTTTAGCACTGAACACCAGGAAAGCCCCAAGAATTGACCCCTTTTATCCCAGGATATCAAAGCTTTTGGGGAAAGGAACAGTGTTCATACATAAGCCCCAAATACACTGAGTCAGAGTCAGTGGAAGATTGATCATGGAGATAAGCAAGGAAGGAAGAAAGCCCAAAGCCACACTGAATGAACACATTGCTTCAAGTTTTGCTAACTCTCTACTAAGATTCAGCACAGGAATTTGTACATGGTAGGAGCTGAATGCATTCACACTGATCAGCTGATAAATAATGAACCTTCTCTGATACCTAATTCCCTGCCTCTCTTCCACTTTCTCTGTGCTTCCACCTCACGGAAATTCCTTCAGAGTCCTAGATACTCCCTATTTATTCCAGCTTCAGCACTTTTGCCCATTCTGTAACCTTTCCCTGGAATCCTGTTCTCTTCCATTCTCTGCCCAAGAGATACCTATTTATCCTGGACCCAAGGGTCACTTCTCCAGTGGGGGACTTTCCCAGCCCTATTGTGGGGTCTTTTGTTACATAATGTTGCATCAACCACTAGCGTAAGTCTTCACCAGAACGCCATCATGACGCTGACTCTTCAGAGCTGATTTCTCATGCAACTATGTGCAAACAAGTTCTATTCTGAGAGAGTGTTCTTAAGTCCAATTTTTCAGTAAGTCCAACAAAGTTAGCTTAGCTACTCAACTAACACAGTGGGCTATGTAGTACTGTTCTATTGCTGTTGTTCAGTGGCTCAGTCGTGTCTGACTCTTTGCGACCCCGTGGACTACAGCACACTTGACTTCTCTGTCCTTCACTACCTCCCAGAGTTTGCTCAAACTCATGTCCATTCTGTAATAAGTTTCTAATACTTTTCATGCAAATAATACATACATAAACACACACACACAGAAGTAAAGAAAACATTTTTTCTCTGACAGTATAATACCTTGAAAAGTACTGTAGGACTGTACAACAGCTAGCACACAGGGGTGTGTTCTGATCTTTGGAAGTCTGCAACATGAGGGTTCGTATGTAGGGGACTTCCTGTACAGTCTCCATGACAGCATATACAGATCCGTAACAGCAGACACTGCTTCCCTCATAGACTGCAATATCGTCAAAAGCCCAGAGCACAGCAAATAAAAGAAGGTCAATAATTATTTTTTGTGTGCATGCTGCTTTCTTTCTTTTAAATGCCCAGAAAGTAAGATCCTTAGAAGCTATTGACAAGGACAGCCAAGAGCATTAGTACTTGAAAATTGACACTTGTTCCATATAAGAGTTCCTTTCCTAAAGGGCATGTGATATCCATTATTCTGTGCTTTTGTTACCATACAATCACTCTCTCTCTCTTTTTTTTTTTTTTGAATCAGAAAAGAGGAAATTTATGTTTATGTTGATTGTAAACATTTGGGCAGGTTCCACAGAGTTGCTGAATAGATAGATATCCTTGCAAGTAAGTCTTACCTTTCACCATAATTTCAGAAGGGACCAGAGCAAGCATTTCACTTAAGACAGTGTGACTCACATCAGATCGTGAACTCAATAACTTACCTATGAATATACACAGTTTGGGGCCTTGAACTCAGAATGGCTAGAGTGAAAATAATATTTAGAGAGGTTATTGCTTTATGGATCTGGGAATCAAAGGCCAGTATTTGTTCTTTTTTACATCATTTGCTACTTCTACCAAAACTTGGGCCTTTTATTTTGAGGAGTGGCAGAGATGGGATCACTCATCTATCTCTCTGTCCATCTATCCATCCATCCATTCATCTACTGATCCACCGTCTGTCCACATACCTATCTATCCATCCAGCCATCCATCCATGGGTTAAATAGATGCAGAGTCACCTACAGGGCTTACATATTGAAACTCTTGAGTTGAGAAGAGGCATTAGGTTTGTTTCAAAATTTCTTAAGGCATCAAATTTGTGTAAGTCTAGTCAGTGGTAGAAAGGATGGTTAGATAGGAAGAGAAAGAACAGAAGTGCTGTAAGATTCAAGGGGAGACTTTTAACACTGTGCTGAACTGAGAATGTATGGGTTTAATGTATACTTAAAATTGCCCAGCATTGTCTTGTCTTGTCTTATATTGATTTGCTTTCTGGCTTGCTCATTCATCTTAGTGGTTACCTGCTCAGACTCTGGTGAACTGAGTCCCAGCATGGTGAATCCATGTAACTGGTCAAGACATTTAATAATTCTGTGTTAAAGTTTGCCTATCTGCAAAATGGCAATGAAAAGAAGAAATCTTTTGTTGTGAGGATAAAATGAGATAATGGATGTAAAGTACTTACGTGCAGAGACTGACACATAATGAACTCTAAGTAGACGTTGGTTTTTATTACTGTTCAAGAGTTTTCATGACCACTATCATCACCAGCTGGGGCTTCCTAGATGGCTCAGCGGTAAAGAATCCACCTGCCAATGCAAGGAGATGCAGGTTTGATCCCTGGCTCGGGAAGATCCCCTGAAGAAAGGAATGGCAACCCACTCCAGTATCCTTGCTGGGAAATCCCACGGACAGAGGAGCCTGGGAGGCTACAGTCCATGGGGTCTCAAAGAGTCAGACATGACTGAGCACAGACACACACACACACACACACACACACACACACACACACTTATACACATGTGCCAGACACTGTGTCGATACCAAGAATATAACAGTCTCTATATTTGTAGAATTTCCAGTCTAATGACAAGAGGGAAAACTCCCTAAATGATTATCTAATATTATGCTAATCCCTGTAGTAGAGACAAATGGGACAAAATGTGCTGTCATCTCTGAGGATTTGATTTTTGAAATTTGATTGTATATCAAATGGAATAAAAGGTGTGTGGCAGATGTTTTAGGCAAAGAGAATTAGAGCTCTCAAATGTTGGATGTGGCTGGCTCACAGGCATATGGGCCATGAGACTGAGCAGGTGGGATGCGTGCATGCTCAGTCATGTCTGACTCTTGGTGATCCCACGAACTATAGCCTGTCAGGCTCCTCTGTCCATGGGATTTCCCAGCAAGGATACTGGAGTGGGTTGCCATGTCCTCCTCCAGGGGATCTCCCAACCCAGGGATCAAACCTGTGTCTCCTGCCCTGGCAGGCAGATTCTTTACCACCGAGCCATCTGGGAAGCCCAGGTGGGATGTGAGGCTTTTCAAAACTCCTACTCTGTGGAGCTGATTGTGAAGGGCCCTGCGTGTACTGCTGAGTGTTATCACTAGTGGTTCCAGGTGCTTCTGCTATGTAGGGCTAACAGTTTCAACATTAGATCCTTAATGGATCTCAGGGTATGTTTGTCTCATTGTTTGGAAGGCCTTGCCTTGAACTTGGAGTTTGGAAGGAGCAGTGCATTTATTTCAGAGGATTTTTTTTTTTTTTTAAGGTTGACAAATGAGACATACGCTGACTTTCACTCTGCCTTTCTGACTCTCTTTATATATTCAGCATCTAAGTAAGATTTTGTTTGGAAAAATGATTCTGGGGTTACAGAAAGTTTAATATTATGGCCTCAGGGTACTAAGTCATACTTCATTTCTCATTTCTTTAACTACTTCATAAATAATGAAACAGATTTGAGTAGGGCCCTTTTCAAATACATTTGTGTCTCTATTTTTTTATTTTTCATGGTTGCTCTCTTAAACTGTTTCTTTCTTTTATGATTTTGCTTACAAATGGTGCTACTCGATGTGCTTTCTATGGAAATGTTTTGGGTCGCTCTTTTATAATCTTTCTCTGAATTACACAAGTCAAATGGCATTGTTGAATCTCACTTTTTAAAAATTGTCACTGACTGGTGTCATGAATCCCTACACACTGATTATGTAGCTGGTTAGAATGGAATGATGACATGTCTGTTGATAGGCTTCTCAGATGTCACATAATCCAGGAGGCAAGCGCATTCACCTTGCCTCTTCTACTGAATATGAAGCAGGCCAGCCTGTCCCACCATCTGCACACGGGCCATAAGGAGAATTGGAAGGAAAAGGAAGAAATAGGAATTCCATATTTGTTAGACTGTGAAACTCTGTAGTGAAGTGATAACTGTGTGTTGTTCTCTCAGGTGATAGCTGGGCAGGGGAGAAGGGAAAGAGACTGAAAAGAGCAGACATTAATATGATTCATTCATGAGTGAGAAAATGACTCTTGCTCATCCTCCTTTCTTATTTAAGCCAAATAATTAAGTTTACTATTAAAGGAGCGAGCTCAGGGGAGTAGAGGGAAATGTGTTCTAGAAACTTCTTTCAATTTTTAAGCAAGTGGATGAAATGCAAAATAGAGTAAGCGTCTCTTTGCTGCTCTGTTGTTTACTTCAAGCTTAGAGGCTGTTTGAGTTTCCTTTTCGTAACGGAGTCAAGCTATACATATGTATTACTTTAAGATCTTTCCCTGTAAATCTGATCCTCAGACATTTTGTTCCTTTTCTGAGCCATATTGCATTTGTCTGAAAGAGTTTTGATCAAAATATATTCAGTTATGGTCTCCAAAAGAGACAATTTTGCATTTTATTTCTTTTGAGCACATATATGTATTTTTGTGTTTGTGTGGAAGAATTCTGAGTCTGATAAACCCAGCTCTGTGTATATGACTGCAATAATGTAAGTAGTCCTTACAATAAATATAATTTCAGAGAGTTCTTTATAATAAAAAAAGTGGTTAGTTTTGGAAATTTAGAGTGAGGAACTGACTCAAAATGTGCACAAAATCAGTTGATGCAAGAGTACATAAAAAGTTTGTTGTAGGTAAATTCCAAAGGCAAAAAATTGTAAACCACCTAACAGTAGGGTAAAAGTGCTTCCAGTTAGGGTGTAAGCCACTCAGTGAAATATCATAAATCTGCTTAGATGAGGACACAAAAGGCCGCACAGCACCATGAATATACCAACATAGGCTTCAAAGAGAGGTGAAATGCACTTTTTAAAACTTCTATTTTATATTGGAGTATAGTTGATTTACAATGTTGTGATACTTTTAAGTGTACAACAGAGTGATATATACACACACACATATACACACATACACATGTATCTATTCTTTTTCAAATTCTTTTCCCATTTAGGTTGTTGCATATTATTGAGCAGCGTTCCCTGTGCTATATAGTATGTCTTTATTGATTATCCATTTTAAATATAGCAGTGTGTACACGTCTGTCTCACATATCCCTTCCTCCCCTGGTAACCATAAGTTCATTCTCTGTCCGTGAGTCTGTTTTGTAAATAAGTTTTGTGTGTCATTTTGTTTTAGATTCTGCATATTCGATATTCTTCTTTCTCTGTCTGACTTACCTCACTAAGCATGACAAAGACAGCCCACAGAATGGGAGGAATTATTTGCAAATGATGTGACCAGCAAGGGATTAGTCTCCAAAATTTACACGCAGCCTGTTAACATCATGCCCTTTATTAAGAGATTGGTAGAAGCAGACCTAAAGTGTTGGTAATGTCGCTTGAATTCCAACGTCAGTCCTTCGGCCAGTACATGGCGTGACCTTGATCCCTCTTTCTTCATTTGTAAAGTGATGAGGCTTGAAGCTGAGCATCCACAGAGGTCTTCCCATGTTGAAATTCTCTGAACCTAGATTACTAGCTTGCTGGTGTGCTTTTCTTACTCGGAGATTAAGGTCATTCCATGAAATCTGATTTAACTGTGTTTACTACACTGCCTCATTTCAGATACCACACATGTCAACTGGAAATTGCATATCTCACAGAGAGGAAAAGTATTTTGATTGAGAGGTAGTTGGCTGGCACATAAATTGGAGGGGAAAGGACTTGGTGAAGTTCAGATCCTTTTGCATTTGTTTGTTTAATTCAAGGAAAGAAATGTGGTAGAGGCCAAGCGATTGATGGGGAGCTTCAGAGCTCTGGCTGCTGCCTGAGTATGGCTCATCAATTTCAGAAGAGATTTCCCATTTAGCTGGGTGTATAGCCTCATGGCAGACAGCTGCCGGCACAGCTGGGGCACCAACCCTCGCTCATCACGTGGGATGCAATAGGAATTGTTCCTGGCTGGTGATATTCATGCCCATCTGTTTAGATAACTCAGTACCCTCCTGGACACCAGTCGGCTCCATCCTCCTGTACCTCCCTCTGACCTCTTCCCTTCCACGGCACCGCCCCCCGCCCCCCACCCACCTATTCTCAACCATGCTTGTTTCTTTATTTTTTTCCAGAGGCCCTTTCTGTTTAGATAGCAGCATGCTAGTCTCTACACAGTCTTAGGAAATTGCCAGGTGTGTGTCACAGTTAAAATTATATGATCCTGAAGCGAGGAAAGAGCAGAAGTCAACACGTAGCCCACTCGGCTCGTTTCACAGACTGGGAGGCTAGGATTTGGAGAGGTTGCCCCAGTCTCCAGTGTTCACACCAGTCTATAACAGAGAAAATAGTGTTTCAGGCTGAACCGTTTTTGCCTAGTGTGCTTCTGGAATTTTTTTCCAGTGACTCTGGTGTGTCTCCCAACATACTTCTAGAATTTTCTGCCAGTGGTCTTGGAACCGGTGTTCATGATAAAATACTAACCCTTATCATTCTGGACAATTTCCAAAGTGTTCTTGCGAATGGACTATGCTGAAGACCTCCTTGAACAGAACTAATAAGGACAATATCTTTGCTGGAAGTCTGTATGACTATCACTAGCAAGAGAGAAATGGTCTAAAGAGAATGTTAGGGGTCAGTAGGTCCCCTCAACATCTAGGGAAAAAAACCAATTCACTCAATGAATCAAAAGTCATCGGAGAAGAGTGAGAAAGTACCATCCTGGGACGCAGAGGGCCAAGATTTATTTATTCCTGCTTCCCCTTTCTTTCTATATTCTTTTCTCCTCAGTCTTGTCTCTTATTACCCTCCTGTCCTTTCTTTTGTTTGCCTTGTTATTCCACTTCTCGTTTCTGTTCAGAATTCCCATTTCTTTTCAGACTCTCTTCTGGGCAGGAAGAGTCACTTCCTGTTTGGAGGTGGGACTGAAAAATTGATCTCATGGCAAAGTGCCATGACACTTCCTGTGTAAGACCATTAATATCCCCTGAAAGCCACATGCCAGGTGGCGCTGGTGGTAAAGAACCTGCCTGCCGATGCAGGAGATATAAGAGACGCAGGTTCAATCCGTGGGTTGGGAAGATCCCTGGAGGAGGGCATGACAGCCCACTCCAGTATTGCCTGGAGAATCCCATGGACAGAGGAGCCTGGCAGGTTACAGTCCATAGGGTGGCAAATAGTTGGATGTGACTGAAGCAACTTAGCATGCACTTAGCACAAAAGCCACATAGACCCAGAGCATCATTCCTGTTCAATAATTTCATGCCCCTGGTCACGTAGGCTACACATTCACTTTAGACATCTCATTTAATTTCCACAAGAATCCTGATATAGGGATAATTATTCCCATTTGACAGGTTAGAAGAGCAGTCCTATAGTTGCCAAGTTGGGGTATATAACTGTGAAATTTGTCAGCATCTGAGATGGCTGTTAGACTTGAGGTGCTGTACCAAACTTGAATCTCCACATACACCACTTAGAAACTTGTTACAATGGAGAGAGATCTGTTACAATTCCAGAAATCTGGAATAGAAATGGATATTTTGTTCTTTTAACAAGTTTCCACGTAATGCTTGAGCTGCAGCCATTGAGCAAACAGCCTTATACCACATCATGCGTTTACTTAGTTTGGAAACTTACGTCTTGGAAGACATTGACAGTGACAGTGATAGTTCTTCAGTCGTGTCCAACTCTTTGCGACCCCATGGACTGTAGCCTGCCAGGCTCCTCTGTCCATGGAGATTCTCCAGGTAAGAATACTGAAGTGGGTTGCCATGCCCTCCTCCAGGGGATCTTCCCAACCTAGGGATCGAACCCAGGTCTCCCGCATTGCAGGCAGATTCTTTACTGTCTGAGCCACCAGGGAAGCCCTATGTCTTGGAAGGTATTTGGGGATCCCATATAGTCCCCAGATGTTAGCTGTTGCCTTTATCTTGATGAACTTGATCAAGATCTGTACTGCCTGAGAGCCTGTGGGAAAACCACAGGATATAACCAGAACATGATTGGGTTTGCCATTTCATGAGCACTGAAGGAAGCAGCTCATTCTTGGGAACTGAGAACTCCTTAAAGGGTGTCTGAAGATGGACAGGTTTGTGCTGCGCTGTGCTAAGTCGCTTCAGTCCTGTCTAACTCTTTGCAATCCTATGGGCTGTAGCCTGCCAGGCTCCTCTGTCCATGGGATTCTCCATGTAAGTATATCAGAGTGGGATGGCATGCTCAAGGGATGTTCATGACCCAGGAATCGAACCTGAGTCTCTTATGTCTCCTGCATTGTCAGGCAGATTCTTTACCACTAGTGCGACCTGGGAAGCTCTAGGTGGGGTTGGTTCTCACCTGTCCCTAGTGAGATACTGGGTCTCCAATAAGAATCTTCCTGAATTCATTATTTTAGGTTCAGTCCCATCACAGAAGAGCTCCAGTAGAAGTGGCTGCGTGATGAATGCCAAGGCTCCACAACTGTCTGACATCCCTGCCTATAAGATAAAGTACAGGGAGCGAACTCTGGATGAAATGTCCGGGACTCAGCATGTGGTGTTGATATTTATAAGAAAGAATCTAGAGAGAAAGGTAGAGGTTCTATCAGATCCTGTGGAGCATTGCTGTCCTGCTTGAGTCAACACAGTCTAAATGATGCTCAACCAAGAAAAGAATGAAAAAAGAGGCTAACATATACCAGCATGAGCCCAGCCTACTAAACAGCTTGGAGACCAGCATTTCCTTTGCTACTTGAAAACATTTGATTTTCTAGAGGCTGAGCTTATATAGGCTGAGGAGCCCTAGGAAATACTTTCTGAGGAAGAAAAAGATTTTGACTTTTTTCTATTTTTAAACCATATTCCCAGAGGCAAGGCAGATGAGCCAGAATAGGGAGCAGTTTTGAGCTTATCAGTAGGTGGGTCACGATGGGTCCCTGCTCCTCCTGGCTAAACCTTTGAGGGTAGAGGGCCACCTTATAAACAACGTGCACGTCCATGCTTCATTATTTTAGCTAAGAAGCCCGGTTTTAGAGTATGTAGTAAACCCTTTGCCTCACTTCCGGAGAATTGGTGTTTACCTGTTTATGCGATGGGAAAAATATGGAAGATTAAAGAAAAACAATCAGGTGATCTTTATAATCCACAAAACTGAGCATCCTGAACTCTTGATGACGTGGAGTTGAGAGCAGTTTAGAGATGTCCATACAATGTGTTTTGCTTGTGTTATTTCCAGCTATTCCTCCACTGCCAGGCTGCAGTTTTTCCCTACTGAAATAGTTCTCATTCCTTGGGTCTATCATGTTCTTTCACATCTCCATGTTTAGCTGATGAAATTTTCATCGTTTAAAATCCTACCTCATCAACTGCAACCCTTCTACAGCTAATTTGGAAGACTGTGGCAATTTGTTTTCTTTCTTCTGCTATTTTTGTTGTTTTATTTTTAAAATTTATTCTTTAATTGGAGAAAATTGCTTTTTAAAAAATGTCAAATGTGCAGTGTTGTAATTTGACATCTGTACATTTTGGAGCGATTGCACTGTAGTCTAATTACCTTCCATCACCATCATGTTGACCTTCTGCACCCATTTTGCTCATCCCCCAATTCTATTCCCCTCTGGTAATCACTAAACTCACCTCTTCATCAATGAGTTTGTTTTTGTTTGATTTTGGTTGTTTACTTATTTATTTGTTGTTGTTTTTTAGATTTCAGGTATCAGTGAAATCATATGGCATTTCTCTTTCCATCTGACTTCTTTTAACGTAGAACTTTCAGGGCCCATCCATGTTGTCGCAGATGTCAGTATCTCATTCTCCCATGTGGCTGAGTACTATTCCCTTGTGAATACAATACCACATCTTCTTTATTTGTTCATCAATCACTGAATACTTGATCCAACAATCACTAGGCTGTTTTCATTTCTTAGCTATTATAAATAATGCTGTAGTGAACTTAGAGGTACATATCAGTTCAGTTCAGTCACTCAGTCATGTCTGACTCTTTTCAACCCCATGATTTGCAGCATACCAGGCCTCTCTGTCCATCACCAACTCCCAGAGTTTACTCAAACTCATTTTCATTGAGTTGATGATGCCATCCAACTATCTCATCCTCTGTTGACCACTTCTCCTCCCACCTTCAATCTTTCCCAGCATCAGGGTCTTTTCAAATGAGTCAGTTCTTCACATCAGGTGGCCAAAGTATTGAAGTTTCAGCTTCAGCATCAGCCCTTCCAAAGAACATTCAGGACTGATTGCCTTTAGGATTGACTGGTTTGATCTCCTTGCTGTCCAAGAGACTCTCAAGAGTTTTCTCCAACACCACAGTTCAAAAGCATCAATTCTTCAACACTCAGCTTTCTTCATAGTCCAACTCTCATATCCATACATGACAACTAGTAAACCCATAGCTTTGACTAGATGGAACTTTGTTGGCAAAGTAATGTCTCTGCTTTTGAATATACTGTCTAGGTTGGTCATAACTTCTTCCAAGGAGCAAGCGTCTTTTAATTTCATGGCTGCAGTCACCATCTGCAGTGATTTTGGAGCCCCCCAAAATAGAGTCTGCCACTGTTTCCATTTTTCCCCCTTCTATTTGCCATGAAGTGATGGGACCAGGCGCCATGATCTTAGTTTTCTGAATGTTGAGTTTTAAGTCAACCGTTTCACTCTCCTCTTTCACTTTCATCAAGAGACTCTTTAGTTCTTCGCTTTCTGCCAGAAGGGTGGTGTCTTCTGCATATCTGAGGTTATTGATATTTCTCCCTGCAATCGTGATTCCAGCTTGTGCTTCATACAGTCTGGCATATCTCATGGCGTACTCTGCATATAAGTTAAATAAGCAGGGTGACAATATACAGCCTTGAAGTACTCCTTTCCCAATTTTGAACCTGTCTGTTATTCCATGTCCAGTTCTGACTGTTGCTTCTTGATTGACCTGCGTACAGATTTCTCAGGAGGCAGGTCAGGTGGTCTGGTATTCCCATCTCTTTTAGAATTTTTCACAGATTGTTGTGATCCACACAGTCAAAGGCTTTGGCATAGTCAATGAAGCAGAAGTGGATGTTTTTCTGGAATTCTCTTGCTTTTTCGATGATCCAGTAGATGTTGGCAATTTGATCTCTGGCTCCTCTGCCTTTTCTAAATTCAGCTTGAACATCTGTAAATTCACGGTTCATGTACTGTTGAAGCCTGGCTTGGAGAATCTTGAGCATTACTTTGCTAGCATGTGAGATGAGTGCAATTGTGCAGTAGTTTGAGCATTTTTGGCATTGCTTTTCTTTGGGATTGGAATGAAAACTGACCTTTTCCAGTCCTGTGGCCACTGCTGAGTTTTCCCAATTTGCTGGCAGATTGAGTGCAGCACTTGAAAAGCATCTGTTAGGATTTGAAATAGCTCAACTGGAATTCCATCACCTCCACTACCTTTGTTCATAGTGCTGCTTCCTGAGGCCTACTTGACTTTGCATTCCAGGGTGTCTGGCTCTAGGTGAAAGATCACACCATTGTAATTATCTGGGTTGTGAAGAACTTTTTGGATCATTCTTCTGTGTATTCTTGCCACCTCTTCTTAATATCTTCTGCCTCTGTTAGGTCCATACCATTTCTGTCCTTTATTGAGCCCATCTTTGCATGAAATGTTCCCTTGGCATCTCTAATTTTCTTGAAGAGATCTCTAGTCTTTTCCATTCTATTGCTTTCCTCTATTTCTTCACATCAATCACTGAGGAAGGCTTTCTTATCTTTCCTTGCTGCTATTTGGAACTCTTCATTCAAATGGATATATCCTTCCTTTTCTCCTTTGCCTTTAGCTTCTCTCCTTTTCTCAGCTATTTGTAAGGCCTCCTCAGACAGCCATTTTGCCTTTTTGCATTTCTTTTTATTGGGGATGGTCTTGATCCCTGCCTCCTGTACAATGTCATGAAACTCTGCCCATAGTTCTTCAAACTCTGCCTATCAGATCTAATCCCTTGAATCTATTTGTCACTTCCACTGTATACTTGTAAGGGATTTGATTTAGGTCATACCTGAATGGTCTAGTGGTTTTCCCCATTTTCTTCAATTTAAGTCTGAATTTGGCAATAAGGAGTTCATGATCTGAGCCACAGTCAGCTCTCGGTCTTGTTTTTGCTGACTGTATAGAGCCTCTCCATCTTTGGCTGCAAAGAATATAATCAGTCTGATTTTGGTGTTGGCCATCTGGTGATGTCCAAGTGTGGAGTCTTCTCTTGTGTTGTTGGAAGAGGGTGTTTGCTATGACCAGTGCGTTCTCTTGGCAAAACTCTATTAGCCTTTGCCTTGCTTCATTCTGTACTCCAAGGCCAAATCTGCCTGTTACTCAGGTGATTCTTGACTTCCTGCATATACCTTTTCAAATTATTGTTTTTGTTTTCTTTGGAAAATACCCAGAAGTGGATTGGCTGGGTCATATGGTAGTTCTAGTCTCAATTTTTAGAAGAATTTATTTATTAGTTCCCCGTGTGTGTGTGTTTGTGTGTGTGTGTGTGTGTGTGTGTGTGGTCTTTAGGATTCTCTGTGTTTTATCATGTGCTCTGCTATACTGCCAGTTTTATTTCTTCTTTCACATTTTTGATGTCTTTCCTCTTGCCTGATTGTTGTGGCTTGGACTTCAAAAGGCTGGGTGCTTCTTTCCCTACACCTATTGAGAAGATTTTGCAATTTTTATCTTTCCTTTTGTTAGCATGGTATATCACATTGATGTATAAATGTTGAAACATGTTTGCATCCTGGGAATAAATCCCACTTGTCTGTGGGATGATCATTTTAATACTGAATTTTATTGTTGAATTTAGTTTGCTGATATAGTTGTCTCTTGAATAATGCAGAATTAGAAGTACTGACCCTCAGCACAGTCAAAACTTTGTGTATAAATTACAGGTAGCCTTCCATAACTATAATTATGTATGCATGAATTCAACCAACTTTGAATTTTGTAGTCCTGTAGTACTTACTTTTGAAAAATCTGTGTATAAGAGGACTCATGAAGTTGAAACCTGTATTGTTCAAGAGTCAACTGTATTTTGGGGGGACTTTTATATCTATGTTCATTAAAGATACTAGCTGATAATTTTTTGTGTGTAATGTCTTTGCCTGGGTGTGCTATCTGGGTAATGCTGGCTTCCTAAAATGTGTTTGGAAGGCTTCCTTCATCAATTTTTTGAAAGAATTTGTGAAGAATAGATTAGTAGTGGGCCCCCTTCACCTATGGTCCATGTGCTTTTTTTAAAAGTTAGCATTAAAAGTTTTATTTATTTATTTTGGCTGGCTCACACAGCCTGTGGATTCTTAATTCCCTGACCAGGGATTGAACCCATGTCTCCTGTAATAGAAGTGCAGATTCTTAACCACTGGATCACCAGGGGAGTCCCTGATTCATGCACTTTTAAATGGGGTATTTTTACACTGATTTTCAGGTCAAATGCATCTGCATGCAGGCCCTTTGAGAGGTGTTCTGTTGTTGTTCCCTGCAGTTTTTTAGTTTCCCTGAGCATATTACCCATTGATTTTAAAAGCCAAATTGATGTTCAGTTCCAAGTATTCTGGGGGCTCATCCCTCCCCTGCAGCGTCTAGGAGTCAGCATTCCTGATGTGTAGCTCACAGACCTGGCTTCTCGGCAATAAGAGTCATATCTATGTGACCACTTTCGATTGTGGATCAGTACTGTTGGGGTGTGGTTTTTCCTTTGATGAGACCATTTTCTGCGTCTCCTACCCATCTCGATTCTGTCTCTTCACCCTTTTTGTAGAGGCTGTATTCATCCAGTTTTCATCCAGAGGTAATTCTTATGTAAGGTAGTTGTAGCTGTGTGTGTCTACGGGAGGTCTTGAATTCAGGATCTTTCTCTGCCACCTCTTGAACTCTTGTGGCAATTTCTCATAAAGTTAAGCTTACACTTTCCAAATGTCTCGGGAATTCCACTCCTAGATATTCACCTAAGATAAAGACATGCACCACACAAAGACCTGTACTCCCACTCATGATGCCCTCAACTGGAGGCATTCCAGATGTTCAGCATCAGCTGCTGCTGCTGCTAAGTCGCTTCAGTCATGTCCGACTCTGTGCGACCCCAGAGATAGCAGCCCACCAGGCTCCCCATCCCTGGGATCCTCCAGGCAAGAACACTGGAGTGGGTTGCCATTTCCTTCTCCAATGCATGAGAGGAAAAGTGAAAGTGAAGTTGCTCAGTCATGTCCGACTCTTAGAGACTCCATGGCTTGCAGCCTACCAGGCTTCTCTGTCCATGGGATTTTCCAGACGAGAATACTGGAGTGGGTGCCATTGCCTTCTCAGTTCATCATCTGGGGCATGGCTAAACAAATGGTTTACATTCCTACAATTGAATACCACTTGGCAATTAGATGGGCTTCCCGTGTAGCTCAGTCTGTAGAGCATCTGCCCACATTGTGGGAGACCTGGGTTCAATTCCTGGGTCGAGAAATTCCTATGGGGAAGGAAATGGCAACCCACTCCAGTATTCTTGCCTGGAGAATCCCATGGACAGAGAGGCCAGGTGGGCTACAGTTCATGGGATCGCAAGAATCAGACATGACATAGCACTGTCTTTATTTCTTTGGCAATTAGAAGAACAAACTACTGATGTTTCTAACAAAATGGATGGATTTCAAAGGCACTATGTAATGTCACAGAAACTAGACACAAAAGACTATATATTCTCTTACTCCACGTATATGACATTCCTAAAAAGGCAAAACTCTAGACGTGGAACCCAGATTAGTGATTTCTAGTGATTGGGGTTAGGGGGAAGGAATAGACAGCAAAAAGGCACAAAGACACATTTCAGGAGGACAGTTATCTTATATTTTGATGGTGCTAAAGGTTATATGACAGGGCTTCCCTTGTGGCTCAGATGGTAAAGCGTCTGCCTACAATGCAGGAGACCCGGGTTTGAGCCCTGGGTTGGGAAGTTCCTCTGGAGAAGGAAATGGCAACCCACTCCAGTATTCTTGCCTGGAAAATCCCATGGAAGCAGAAGCCCAGTAGGCTACAGTCCATGGGGTCACAAAGAGTCGGACACAACTGAGCAACTTCACTTCACTTCAGAGGTTATATGACTGTGTATGTTTGTAGAAATCATCTACTTACATATCTGAAAAGGATGGATTTTACTCTCTGAAAATTCCTCAATAAACATAGCTTAAAAAAAATCCTGGCTGACAAATCACCTCTTTGACATAGTCATTTGCAACAATAGTACTCCAGTACAGTCCTCCAATATAGCATGGAGCATATCACACTTGGACACATATGCACATCCCTTGGAGATCATGTTAGAATGTAGATCCTGTTTCATTACACCTGGAGCTGGGCTGGAGATTCTGACCTTTTAAACAAGCTTTGAGATGTTGCATGTGCTGCTGGGGTGCAGACCACGCTTTGAGTGGGTAACTTTAGAAACTATGCAGTTTCCTGTCTTGAAGTCTTAAGTTCTTAGTAGATGAGTAGTTTGCCCAGAGAATCCTGGATGTTGAATATTGCCTTTCTCTTGAGCACTTTGGTCAAGTCCTATACTACTTAAGAGCACATAGGAAAATCAGATAATATGAAGCTATTTTTCTGTACCGCCTATCCCTAGTCTACTGTGAACATCTTAGAATCAGAGTTTGTGTTGTTCATCATTTGCTTTTTTTACACCTGACCACTGGCTCCCAGTGGACATTCAGAAAAGCTCCGTGGAACGGATGGTTGAATACAGGAACACCACAGATTATAAACAGTGAGGTAGCGTCCCCAAACAGTAATAACTGGAGGAATCCCAGGCTGTAGAGCAGAATCTGTGTGCATTTAGTGCAGGAACAAAGTTAGACCAGACACTATAATCAGTGCACATTGCAAGTTACCTGAGGCTTGCCGTCTCTAGGTCTGTGTGTTCTCCTAAAGTCCCCCATTTTCTCTGGCATAAGCTGCCTCCTAGGCTTCTCGTCCACATTCTGGCCCGTTGTCTGATATTTGTCACCATTTTCATTGGCCTGTTGATTGTTGAAATCTGTATATCTCGAGGTTGTACTAAGGACCCGTATTCAATCTGGTTTTCCCATCATTTTAGGAATAGCTGATGTTGCTAGGCATGGAGCTTTTTGTTGGAGTGGTCTTAGGTCAAGGCTAATACATATGGATGGGCTTCCCAGGTGACTCAGTGGAAGAGAATCTGCCTGCTGATGTAGGAGGTGCAGGTTCGGTCCCTGGGTTGGAAAGATCCCCTGGAGCAGGAAGTGGCAACTCACTCCAGTATTCTTGCCGGGGAAATCCCATGGACAGAGGAGTCCAGCTGGCTATAGTCCATGGGGTCGCAAAGACTTGGGCATGACTCAGCACACACACAAGTAGTATAGGTGGTGACTTAATGGACAGTCCTTGGTCAACAGACCTAAGTTGCAGACCTAGTTTCACCAATAATTATTTTTGTACTTTGATCAAGTCACGTATTATCTCGAAGCCTCCATTCCTCATCTGGAAAATAGAGAATCAGGTGAAATTAGGCCAAGTTGTCCTTCATCTTTTTCTTCATCCCTAAAAGTCCGAGATTTGTGACTCACAGAACTATAGCCAGTTTGGCTTTAAGTAATAGGAAGTTTAAAAATAGCTTAATAGCTTCAGTTCAGTCAGTTGCTCAGTCGTGTCTGACTCTTTGCGATCCCATGAATCACAGCAAGCCAGGCCTCCTTGTCCATCACCAACTCCCAGAGTTCAATCAGACTCACATCCATCAAGTCAGTGATGCCATCCAGCCATCTCATCCTCTGTCGTTCCCTTCTCCTGCCCCTAATCCCTCCCAGCATCAGAGTCTTTTCCAATGAGTCAACTCTTCGCATGAGGTGGCCAAAGTACTGGAGTGTCAGCTTTAGCATCATTCCTTCCAAAGAAATCTCAGGGCTGATCTCCTTTAGAATGGACTAGTTGGATCTCCTTGCAGTCCAAGGGACTCTCAAGAGTCTTCTCCAACACCACAGTTCAAAAGCATCAAAAAAGCAAAATGGCTGTCTGGGGAGGAAGAGAGGCAGAAAACAAAGGAGAAAAGGAAAGATATAAGCATCTGAATGCAGAGTTCCAAAGAATAGCAAGAAGAGATAAAGTCTTCTTCCGTGATCATTGCAAAGAAATAGAGGAAAAGAACAGAATGGGAATGACTAGAAATCTCTTCAAGAAAATTAGAGATACCAAGGGAACATTTCATCAAAGATGGGCTCGATAAAGGACAGCTTAATAGCTTAACTTCTGCTTATTTCTGGAGAAGGGAATGGCTGCCCACTCCAGTATTCTTGCCTGGAGAATTTCATGGACAGAGGAGCCATACAGACTATTGTCTATGGGGTTGCCAATAGTCTGACAAGACTGAGCTACTAACACTTTCACTTTCTGCTTATTTAATTGGGTAAAACCCAAGTTCAGATGGTTGGTGTCTCCAGAGTGATTAACTCCTTACATGAGAATAGGATTTGCTAAGTTACTTCACTGTTTTTATCTTCTATGTGCCCAGCAGGTTTATTCAAGAGAGAAAGCCTTGTATGAAAATAATTCTCAAAATAAGGCCACTTGCTGGAACTCTTCTGGCCATGCTAATTATTGACTTCAACCTTGCGTGCTTTCAGATGGACAGCTGTGTATGAATATTAATTTTTCTTTGAGGGCTTTTCAAAAAGATTTTCTTCAGTAGTTTTGTTTTCACAACACAATCAAGAGAATTAGTGCTTCTGACAAAACAGCAATTAAATGTATTCCACATCTCAGCGTGTAAAGTGGTGAGCAGTTTCTGGAAACAGGATGTTGCTTTAAATGGACTTGGTCTCCTTTGTCATATTATTGATTGAATCAGTTATGATCTCAGCTCTTCCCTCTTTTCAAACAGTTTCACTTAAGAATCTTTTTTTTCACTTTCTTTGTTTTTTTAAAAGGTGAACTGAATGTAGGTCTTAGTTTTATTTATTTAAAAATTTTTTTATTGGCGTATAGTTGCTTTACAATGTTGTATCATTTTCTGCTGTACAGAAAAGTGAATGAGCTATCGGTATTTGTGTGTATACACACACATGCACACACTTATATCCCTTCTTTTTGGATTTCCTTCCCATTTAGTCACCACAGAGCACTGAGTAAAGTTCCCTGTGGTATGCAGTAGGTTCTCATCAGTTGTATATTTTATATATAGTAGTGTATACATGTTAGTCCCAACCTCCCCATTCATCCCACCCTCCTTTTCCCCCCTTGGTGTACATATGTTTGTTCTGTCCATCTGTGTCTCTATGCTTTGCAAATAGGTTCATCTGTACTATTTCTCTAGATTCCACATATATGCATTAATATATATTTGTTTTTCTGACTTACTTCACTCTGTATAACAGTCTCTAGGTCCGTCCATGTCTCTGCAAATGGCACAGTTTCATTCCTTTCCTTTTAATGTCTGAAGCACCACATCTTCTTTCTCCATTCTTCTGCTGATGAACATGTAGGTTGCTTCCATGTCCTGGCTGTTATAAATAGTGCTGCAGTGAACCCTGAGGTGCATGTATCTTTTGGAATTATGATATTCTCCAAGTATAAGCCCAAGGGTGAATCATATGATAGTTCTATTTTCACTTTCTTTTAATGTTACCTTTCCAGGCGGCCCAGATGTTCTTTCTTGCCCATTCCAATAACTTATATTACTTACAGATCCTAGTTTTTCCAGCCTTTATTCTGATAGTTCATTTTTACTCTCTCTTACATGTTGATTTTATTTGTATATCTTTCTGCTGTAATTTTCTGTACCATCTGGTTAGGATGTGTGGCAAACATATAACTTGACCTCAAAAGATTCACGTTTTCTAGCCAGGATTACATTTCCCAGCATCCTGTGCATCAGGTGGGACTGTAAGACTAGTTCTAGTCAATGAAATATGAGTAGAAGTGGTGTGTATCTTTCCTAAAGAGATAAAGAAGCAAGCTTGCCTTCTCCATGGTCTTTCCTTGCTATCTCAATATGAAAGCCTTGAAGGAATAGAGGAAGATGGGGCCGCAAATAAAAATGAAGTGGTCCTGCTGCATGGAGGACCATATTGAAGGCTATCAGATACACCAACAACGGGCTATCTATGAGATGGAAATAAATTTCTGTTCTAGTCCATCATTGAGATTTCAGGGTTTATCTGCTATGGCAGCTCACATTACCTCAGTTAATACAAAATGTTACCAGATCTGCATCTTTCATCCCAGGTTTTTATCTCCTGTTCTCTGCATGATGATTTATCTGAAGTTAGAGAAAATCTGATCCTTACTTAACATGCTAATGAGGGATACCTGAGTGAATCTTAGATCACTGGGGTTTTGGGGCTGTATTGGGAAATTGGTGGGCAAAGAAAAGTACAGTGTAAGAAATTAAACAAGATAAAATTTTGAGTAGGTGCCAGAGTTACTGGGATGATTTGGTAAAGTTTTATCAAAGAAAGGCATAAAGGATTAAACACTGATGTGGTTTATAGGAATCAAGTTTGGATCTTGCTGTTCTCAAATGTGTCACAGTTCTGCTCAGGTAGAAAAATCTTCTGGGTTATTTTACATTTGTGGAAAATGGGTGAAGGAGATTATACTTGATATAGGGAAATAGTGTCATGTGGGTACAACAGAATGAAACAGAGAGTTAGGTAACAGGGAAAAGACCTAGATGCCAGGACTGGCTCTACCCTTGTGTCTGTTTATGTGGGTCTAGTTACTTAATTGATCTGTGCCTCAATTTACTTATCTATAAAACTGGTGTAATAGCACTTTCTTGTATTGTTGTAACATAGATTGAATGATAAATTACTTACATGCTTATTAACGCAGAGCCTGGAATATTGTGTCAAGTGTGAACTGTTTATCAGTCTATTTTTAACCAAATTGGTATATGACTCTAAACATGTTGGCATGGGTCCTCAGCACCTACAGCAGTGCCTGGCACACAGTGGTAGTGAAAGTGTTAGTTACTCAGTTGCATCTGACTCTTTGTGATCCCATGGACTGTAGCCCGCCAGGCTTCTCTGTCCATTGGATTTCACAGGCAAGAATATTGGAGTGGGTAGCCACTCCCTTCTCCAGGGGATCTTCTCGACCCAGGGATCAAGCTCAGGTCTTCTGCACAGTAGCAGATTCTTTACTGTCTGAGCCACCAGGGAGGTCTTTCACACAAGGGTTCAATAAATAATGGTTATCTGAAAGAACAAATACACAGTTTCTATTCTGTTTTTCTTTTCAGGTACTATTGTATCGTAAGCATTTTCTTATACATTATTTGCAAAGGTGATTTTAGAATGGTTGCTCTGATCAATATTTAATAAACACATTTAGATCTTATATATCCAATTGTGGGCTTCTCTTCAATGTTGGCAGCAGGTAATCACTTTTTCTAAAGATGCTGATGTTGAGCAATATATTTCTGCAGTTTCCCTTAGGGCATTATGTCTAGATCTTGCAGCATATGCTTTTGTACACTGTCAAGTGTGGCAAATTGTCATCCTTTGCAGGTGAGTTAGATTATTGGACATAGTCACAAGTCACTCCTGACCAAGTTGTTGAGTATGAAGAATGATTTTACTTGATGGGACACTAAAGAGCCTAAGGTTCCATAAATTTAAAAATGACTGAGTTCAGAATGAGGAAACTCCAAAATTGCACCAAGCAGAAGAAATCGCATTGGAACAAATGGGAAGCCACACAAGGCGGCTGTTTTGGAAGAAGGCTTCGTTTGAATGTATATCTTCACAGTTTTAAATCATGCATGAGGTTGGTGGAAAAACATTCAATTTTAAAGACATGTTTCTTGGTTCAACTTTCATACAGTTTGCCTCTCAAAGTAAAACTCTCTGGTTTTTGGGCTAAAAATGCCTGTAGGGGAACTCTGTTGACAGCTGAATAGAGAATGTCTTTATCAGTAATTTCTGGTTTCCAGAAGGTTAAATGATTGAGAAAATTAGAATACTGCCACATGAGACTGTCAAGAACAGATATTTAAATTCCTACTATTTGATGTTTGATTCTACATAATAAAGTGATGGTAAGACCTTTATTTTCTTGGAAACAAAACCTTAAGGAGTGAGCAGCAATATCATTTTCAGGGTATGATGGCTTATAATAAAGTTTAAAATCTTGGAGATTGCTAGGTAGGGTTTTTCCATTGCCTGATACTCATAGCCACCTTTAGAAATTACTTGTATTCCTGCAACACTGAGCAGTTTACAAAGACATTTCATGTTCTCTACACTACTTGATCTCCCCCCACCCTCGGTAGGTGTGTTGATCTCTAATTTTCAGATGAAATAAACTGAGGTAGAAAGAGCCTGTGACTCGCTAAAGGTCAGTCAACTAAATACTTATTCACCTGGAGCACTGCATACCAACCAACCAGGGTCACTAAAAGAAGTTTGCAATATACTTCTCTAATATATTTTGAAACATCTGACTGTTTTGATTTACCGGTTTTATAAAACTGGCTTTAAAAGACACAAAATAACATAAAATCTTACCTGGACCATATTTAGAGAAATAAGTAGGTAAAAGCAATGGGTGTGTTTGCTTTGCTTGAGGGCTGACTTCATCAGAACACAAGTGCTTGGGTTTGATAACACAGAAAGAGTACCCACTTCACCTTTCTCATTTTAAATTGAGCATGCATAGTCTTTAGAATTGATTCTTAAATTCACTTCCTCTCTAGGTTAGATACATTTCATTGTATCATCAGATGAGAGTAATTTATTTATTTTTTTATTGAAATGTTTGATGGATCTATTTAGAGAATGAGATATTTTAAAATGACATTTATTTGACACACAGTTTTGTCCAAATACAAAGAAAATTACCCCTGGACACAAATTGTATGTTTCAGTTGGTGAGAGCATTGATCAACAAGTGATTGTGAGCTTGAAAGTAATTTCAGCCTCACCCCACCCCTTTTCATTAACCTCTACTCTTTTTTCTAAAAACATGGACACAATCCAGTCATTATGTGGACAAGCACTGCATTTTAAAATGTAGGAGATGGGACTTCCCTGGTGGTTCAGTGGTTAAGACTCCATGCTCCTGATGCAGTGGGCACGGGTTTGACCCCTGGTCGGGCAACTATTATTAAAATCCTGCTGCATGGTATGGCCTCAAAATATTTCTCCTAAAATGTGGGAAATTGAAGAGTGTAT
This sequence comes from Budorcas taxicolor, assembly GCF_023091745.1. Lineage (NCBI taxonomy): Eukaryota > Metazoa > Chordata > Mammalia > Artiodactyla > Bovidae > Budorcas > Budorcas taxicolor. The sequence continues at coordinate 39,646,437 of NC_068910.1, forward strand.
AAGCTTTCTTACGGTAGAGTAAAAGCCATTTTGTTCTGGGAAACAATAGTTTTTCTGTTCAAGAAATAATTTCAACTACAGTGGAAGCTTCCCTTCTCTGTTTCATAAAGCTGATGACAACTGCATTCATTTCACAAAGCCATGTTGCTTTAAGAATATTGTGAGAAATTTTTCTTTGCCTTGAATGCTTGATTTGAAAACATCATCTTTCCACAGGGGGCTTCAGTGATAACTGTAATGCTTTGTTTCTTGGAAAATAAATCTGAAGCACATGTAACAAGATGCTGGGATTAGGTAGATTTTATAGCACACACATGACTTATTTTTAAATATGTCATAACAGTTTGTTTGAAAGTGCACATTTTTTTCCTATGAAATTTTCATCATAAAAAAAGCTAACCCAAATATCCAGAAATTAAAGAAAAGAATGAAATTCCTACTCTCAACAACTTTACAACCATGATGATGTCAGGTGATGGTAATTCTGATAGTCTGATATGTATGTGCATATTGGCATCATTTAATTAAAATACATAAAATGTGTCCCAGTTTTTAATTTAACATATTATATGCATTTTCTCATTATTCTGAGTATTTTTTTTCACAAATGTCAACTTGGCTGATTGCAGAATTGACGTATCAGCTCCCTGTACCCTTTCCTGGTTGTTACTCATGTGAATTTCTATTTCGTCACTACAAGTAATGCTACCACAGGGGGTTGTGAAGACAGCTTTCCTCGTGTTCGTGATTATTTTTTATCAGTTTGGCGTCTTGCTTCAAATGGCTTGTGACATCATCACATGTGTTTTTCATTCTGGAGAACTTATCTAAGCAACTTCCTCACCTAAACTGTCACCTGGCCAGCGGCTGCCCATTACTGAGAAGCTGGGCTCAGATGTCACTGCTGCTTATGGGTTGAATTGTGTCCCTGCTCCCTGATCCCTCCCTGCAATGGAAGATAGAAGTCCTCACCTCTAGTACCTTTGACTGTGACTTCATTTGAAAATATTGGCAAAACCTCAGCAATATAGCAGGCTTGGTTCCAAACCATCAAAATAAAGCTAACTTAACAGTAAAGGCAGTCAAACAATTATTTTGGTTTTCCAGTGCATATAAAAGTTATGTTCACAGTATACTGTAGTCTGTTAAGTGGGCAATAGTGCTATGACTGAAAAAAATATACATTTCTGAGTTAAATATTTTGTTGCTGAGAAGTGTGAGCCATCTTCTGGGTTGCCACAAAACTTCCAGTTGTTAAAAATAAAAAAGGCAATGTTTGCAAAGCATGATATGAAGAAGCACAGTAAAACAAGGGATGCCTATGTAGTCCGTGCAGATGTAGTCAAGTTCAGATGAGCCCTTTAGGATTGGTTTTAATCCAGTGACTCGTGTCCTCATAAGGGAAATTTGGGCACAGAGACACACAGAGGGAAGATGGCCACGTGTAGATGGAGGCAAAGGTCGGGGTTACTTTGTCGTAGAGAGCCCAAGCTCAGGAACACCTTTGGAGACCACCCTGGTGATCCACTGGCTAAGAGTCCATGCTCCCAAAACAAGGGGCTAGGGTTTGGTCCTTGATCAGGGAAAATCCCAGAGCCAGAGGAGCCTGGTGGATTATGGTCCACAGGGTCTCAAAGAGTCTGACGTGACTGAAGCAATGGCGCATGAGCACAAGCTGGGAACTAGATCCTGCATGTTGCAGCTAAGACTCGGTGCAGTCAAATCAATCAATCAATCAGGGAAAAGAAAAAAAAGTAACACCTTTGGCTTCCAGAAGTTGGAGGAAGCAAGGAAAGACCCTCTCCTAGAAGCTGTAGAAGGATTGTGGCCCTACAGTCACCTCAGTTTCTCTCCTTCAAAACTGCGAGAGAATTAATTTGTGTTGTTTTAGACTCCCCAGTTTTTGGTACTTTGCTACCTCAGCCCTAGGACACACGTCTTTGGAAACACCTAGGAAATACCTAATTAGTGTTGTTTTAGACTCCCCAGTTTAGGCACTTTACTACTGCAACCCTAGGAAACACCCTTCTTCCTGGAGTGACGTCCACAAGCCCCTCTCCCAGGTGTTGGCATCCCCTTACTCTGTTTTATTGTCTTCATAGAAGTCTGTGAAATGCTCCTGTCAACCACAGGTCCCTGTGTTCATTTCATGTGTGGCCATTGGCCTTTTCATTTAATTTTTGTTTGTTTTCCCCACTGGAAAGCAGGGGCTTTGTCTGTCTTTCTGTATTGTCCTGAAAACGCCTTTGCCATACCAGCTGGTGAGTGAAAAGTATTGAAGCATGTGATTTATGCTCATTTGGCACTGCCGTGCACCCCAGCCCTCTGATCAGGTGGCCAGACACCTTCCTTCGACCTGAGAGCAATGTTGTTTTCTGAGTGGTGACTGTGGATATCTGAAAGGTGGACTGTGAAAACTTGTATTCAGCACAGGGCACTGTGGAGGCTGGTGCCTTAGTCAAGGAGCTTAAGGTGTCAAGAATAAGGATCGAATTACATCCAAGGAAAGCAGTGGAAGAGTCCTTTCTTATCTCTATCTACTGGATCTTCTGTGATACAGAAACGCCAACAGTCGAGGCCTACAGAGGCCCTTCTTCCCTTGTGACTGTTCTTGGTTTTGATGTTACTGTGGGAGGAGAGATATTCAGGGAGTTCTTTGATAACCCCATTCTCACTCGATTCCTTCCTTTTGACCCGCGGAATGTCCTAGCAGTCTGTGCGCTCACTCATAGGACTGAATCGCCTTCTGCAGCAGACTTCCGACAAGGTGGTGAGACAGAAACATTTCAGTTCGAACCATTCGTGGGGCAAAATTTTCTATTCCTGGAGAAGATAAGATACATGGGAAGGGGAAGTAACAAGAGGATGGGACTAGTGTGGAGAGCCCTTCTCCCCACCCCATTAAGAGTCCGGATGTTCTCAATTTAATACCAGAAAACTGCAGGGAAGTGTGGATACCTGGAGCTGTCTTCCTCCTTGAGAACCCCTGATCACCAGTGAGCAGGCTGCATTTATCTATGCAGGAGTGATACTCTTTCCTACCCAGACTCTTTCTAGTTTCCCATCTGACTCATCCTAGTATAATCCCCTCTCTGCAGCTTGCTGAATTGAGGATGGCATGAAGAGAAAGCTGTGTTGCTGATCAGTTGAGAGGATACAGAATCTCTTTCATTCCACCCATTGGGCTAGAACATCAGTAGAAACCATCATTGGCATTATATTGGCTTTAACAGATGGTATGTCCTTACTAAGATCTATAAGACATCAAATCAAAATGCACGACTGTTACTTATCATCTAAATAATAATACCTGGTTCCTAGCAGTTGCTTTATAAGTATAATTTGGATCATGAGTGGTGAAATCTGCTGTTCTTTTTTTCTTGGGGTTTGTTAACGTTCATGGGTGCTCTGAAATGGGCACTGATTTTGTGCTGATGTCATCCCACTTTGGAACTCATCTCATTTGCTAATGAATGGTGCATATTTAACAGAGAACTTCTCTAGGGCAAAGAGAGGGACAAAGCCACCCGGGTGGCAAGTCCACCCGTGTTCCTTCAGTTCTGTGGTCTATCAGCAGAGCCAAAGATGAGAAACAGGTATATTCTCCCAAGCCATTCTTTACAGAGAAGCTAAAGTCAGACTTTGAGAATGTTGGATCATGCCCCTCACTGTATTTAACACCCCAGTGGTTTTCCAAATCACTTGAAATGAAATGAAAATGCCCTGACCATATTCTGTAACCTATATGATCTGGCTCCTGCCTAGCTGTCCAGTCTCATCTCAAACCTTTTCCTTTTCTCTCTACCAAACTAGTCTTCCTTCTGTTTCATGAACCAAAAGCTTATTGTGTTATAGCTCCTACACTTGCTGTTTTGTCGGTGTGTCACTGGGGTGTCATTGGAAGGTTGTAAGCAAGGGAGGGCCATGACTTGCTTGACAAATGGATGAATGAATTTGCAGTGACTTGTAGGAGTGGAAGAGGTTTAGCCCTTCCAGCCCTTGTGTTATGGTACCTTTTCACTTAAAATAACCAAAAGTCACTCTTTGTTAAATCAGTTCATTCAAAGGTACTTGAGTCTCATGTTCCCATAAACATTGAACTTAAAAGGTTCCAATCAAGGACTTTCTGGTGGCTGTTTGAGTAGGCTTGGCTCCTTGTCACCTTGAATGGATCTTCAAAAACTGTGACTCAGAAAACATGCCACTGGTGAGACAGTCCTTACCCAGGGCTGTTCTCCTTTCAGTACCTGCATCGTAGCAAGATGCCCCTGCAGGCAGAGGCAGCAACATTTCAGCACTTGCCAGCAAGGAGGGAGATCTGCGGATTCTCAAGGAGGTGAGTGTTGAGGCATCACACTATTGATGCGCATTTAGAGTCATTCCCATCCAGCAGCTCATTCAGTTTTATGAAACACAGAATTTGACAGGAATAGCCCCAACAAGCTGTACCTCAGGCAACAGTGGAAGATTTGACTATTTAACTGGGATTATTAAGTTGCTTTGTCACTGACTGTGGATCAAAAATGGCTGTTCATGACGACTGCAGAAGCTATGTATTGAATTGGTCATTCTCTCAGCTCTCAGACTAGGTTGGTGTGGAATCAGACCTGCTAACTAACTCTAAACCATGGTTCCAGGTATTGGGAAGGGCTTTCTCTTCCTGACCCAGCAAAATAGCTTGCCTGCCTGTTCAGTGGTTTAGAAAATTATTTTAAGAGAAGGCAGACTTATGATAGATTCTTTCAATGAAATTCTGTACATTGAGAATAAATATTCAATGGCATGAAAATACACCTAAGATAAATTAAGCAAAAAACAAAGCTGAAATATAGTTTTATAAAATTTTTTTTATAACAATTATAGATAAACATCTATTTTTCAGCTTTACTAGGATATAGTTGAGAGGAGACCTATGTTTAAGGTGTAAAATGTAATTTTGATATATGTATTAAGGTCAGTTCATACATCCTTCATCTCACATAATTTCCATTTTGTTGTTGTTATGGTGCGAATACGAAAGCTCTGCTGTCACAGCAACTTACAATATTCAGTACAGTATTGTTAACTCCAGTCACCATGCTGTACGTTAGATACCTGTAACTTACTCATTTTGTAACTGTAAGTTTGTACCCTTTGATCAGGAACTCCCAATTTCCCTCCCCCTCCTCCTGGCATTCCCCAGTCTATTCTCTGCTTTGATGAGTCTGATGTTAGAAAATTCTATGTTTAAGTGAGATGATACCGAATTTGTCTTTCTCTGTCTGGTACGTTTCACTTAACATAATGTCTTTAAGGTCTATTTATATATTTTGAGAAGGATACAAAGGAAATAATCTTGACTATTTTACACCCAAATGTCAGCAGGGGTCGTTGCCAGCTTGTAGAATTACCTCTATTTCTCTCCAGGGGCCAGATCGGGTGGGCCGTGGTGTTTAGAGGCAGACAATTTTAAGGCAGTGACTTTCAAATTCCAGTTTCTATCAGTGGTGCCCTTTCTTCAAATCAAACAGTGTGTGAAATGCCAATGGGTAAGAAAGATAAGAGTGGAACTGGTCCGCTCTGTCTCTCCTCCATTTCAATGAGATCTTTTTACTCGCCCCCTCCCTCCATTCCACTGCAGTTTTTTCCAGGCACCTCCTGGAAACAGTGGATTCTAGGGAACACAGTTTAAATGCCAACACCCTGGGGTGGAAGAGAGCAAGCCCAGGAGTTGGGTCATGGAACAATTAACCTAAGACCAGCCATCTGTGTAATGAAAATCCAACCAGCCTGGGCTGTCTTCCCTCACGTATGCTGTGGTCACAACAGTTAGGGTATTAAATCAAAATATTAAACCAACGCCAAAGTATCCTTTATGGAAGAAGAGTACCTTTGTGCTGCTTAGGTGCCATGAAACTTTAATGTTGGAGTGGACAGATTCGAAGAGGCTTATGATCACAGACCCAGCAGGAAATTGTGTAGCTGTTATGCATGAGCGCAAACCCAGTCAGTCAGAAAGAGCTGATACAGAACTCATTGCCGTGGGACAGGGAGAGGAGCCTTGTTTGAGCTTCTGAGAATCTATGTGGAAAGTTTTTTTTTTTTTTTTTTCAGAGCTTTCAGTACAGTGGCTGAGTTGTTTTCCAAGAACTCAGAGGTCCCTGAGGATGTACTTGTAGGGGACAGGGAAGATTGATGGTCTCTGTACTCTGGGGGCTACCCCCAACTTTGAATAGATCAGTTATGTTTCCCTTTGGCATATTGGTATTTCATTAAATGTTTCATTTGAAAGGAGATCTGCTGCAGAGAAGTACAACTTTGGAAACTACTGCTTATCATACCCATCAGTGTGCTAGCATTGGAGTGTTTAACCATTGGTTCAAGTGTTTATTTCTGTGTGCTCAAAATTAATAAATTTGAAATAGGAATTTTTTTCCATGAAAAGGAAAGGGAAAATTTTATGAATTAGTCTTTTGCCTTAGTTACAATCATTTATTTGCTGCCAGTGAATTAAGATACAATTATAGTTATGTTTTCCTTGTTCTTAATTAATATCTTAAATTATAGAAAGCTTGGACAATGTCAGTATGCATAAAGATGGAAAGAATTTATTCACAATCTCAGAGCTAGAGAAAACTGCCATGAACATTATGGTATATTTCCTTCCAATCTCTTTTGTCTATACTTAGGTATGTGGTTAAGTATCTGGCATTGTAGTGTATGTGATGTTTTATTTTCTGTTCCTTCTTAAAAAAAAATTTATTTTATATTTTGAGCCTTTTCCCTGTCATTAAAAGCTCCATGGTGTGAATGTACCATAATTTATTTTACTACCGTGTTCTTTTTGGACATGTAGGTTGTTTTAAATTTTTTGCTCCTGTAAATAATGCAGGGTACCTATTTGTAAATAAATATTTAATAGCATCTCATATTTTCTCCCAGGTAGAGTTGTAGAAGGAAATGGCAACCCACTCCAGTGTTCTTGCCTGGAGAATCCCAGGGACAGGGGAGCCTGGTGGGCTGCCATCTATGGGGTCGCACAGAGTCGGACACGACTGAAGCGACTTAGCAGCAGCAGCAGCAGAATTGTAGAAGTATGTTGTGGAGCAAAGAGTAGGAGGGAATACCTAAAGCTCTTCACATTCAGTGTCCAACTTCATGCCTATGTATCCTCCCACCTGTAGTGTGAATGGTTAATATAACTGCATCTGCCTTAGCAGTGCATGTTAGCATTACTCAGTTTTTTGATTTTTTTTTGCAATTTGATCCATTCATTTAAGAAATATTTACTTAGCACCTATTATGTTCCACGGCCTATTCTGAAAAAGGTGGGTATGGTAGGAATAAGGCAAAGTTGATTTCCTGGAATTTATATTCTAGGAGGGAAAGTGAAAGTGTTAGTTGCTCAGTTGTGTCCAACTCTTTGCGACCCCATGGATGGTAGACCGCCAGGCTCCTCTGAACATGGAATTCTCCAGGCAAGAATGCTGGAGTGGAGGCTGACAATAAACAAATGTAAATTGACCCCTGTAATCTAACAGGCTAAGAGGACTGTTGCTAAGCTGCTCCTGGAGTGCACCTTGGCAGAAGGTGTGGTGGGGGCCCCTGGTGAAATCTGTCGCCATGTAGCCCAAGGCCCTGGGCTGGCTCTACTCTACATTTGGGCCACTTTATTCTATTTTGCAGCTACGTATATTTGTTCACTAGTTTATTGTTTTTTTCTTCTGCATAACCCCTTCAGAATTTGCACCTTTATCTTAGGTATCCACATTAGTGAGGTATTTTCATTCTTTTACCATTTCAGTAACTGTCATAATTTATATACCACTCATGTTTTTTGTTTTCAGGGAAACAAATAGATGCTGTGTGGGAGGGGCATATTTACTTGAGTGTTTTGAGTGCCTTTTTCTTCTTTGTTGTTATTTCTTTCCAAGAAGCTAAGAAATAGAAAAGGAGCAGTAGTACCTTCCTGCCACCATTAGTGTTTGTCATCATGTGGTTAGAAAAGGAAAATGAGATTTCTGAAAACACTGTGGGCTTCACGTCTTGTGTGTGTTAGTCACTCAGTTGTGTTCAACTCTTTGTGATCCTACAGACTGTAACCCACCAGGCTCCTCTGTCCACTGGATTCTGCAGGCAAGAATACTGGAGTGAGTTGCCATTCCCTTCTCCAGGGGATCTTTCCAACTCAGGAGTCAAGCCCAGGTCTTCTGCATTGACAGAAGGATTCTTTACCATCTGAGCCACCAGGGAAGCTCTCATGTCTTCAGAGTATGTATTTATCATGGTGTTAGAATTAAAAGATCTTCTCTTGAACTTGATAGTACTGAGGGATACTCCCGCTGTGTTAAGGATGTGAAGGTAGATTCTGCAGGTGCTCTTGTGCAGGGCAGAGAGGCTGGTGTGTTCAGGAGTACACTGTGCAGCCTGCCCCAGACTAAATAGCTCTGTGGCCTCGGGCAAGTTACTTCATTTCCCTGGGCTCAGACTGTCCATTCTACAGATTCGGAAGATTAAGTGAGTTAGTAAATGTAAAGTGTTTAGAACTGTGTCTGGTCCATAAAAGAGCTCAATAAATTTTGTTGGTATTGTTTAGTCGCTAAGTACTGTCTGACTCTGTGACTCCATGCACTACAGTATGCCAGGATCCTCTGTCCTCCGCTATTTCCCAGAGTTTTCTCAAACTCATGTCCATTGAGTCGGTGATGCCATCCAACCATCTCATCCTCTGTCTCCCTCTTCTCCTTTTGCCTTCACTCTTTCCTGGCATCAGGGTCTTTTCCAATGAGTCAGCTCTTCGCATTAAGTGGCCAAAGTATTGGCGCTTCAGCATCAGCCCTTCCAATGAATATTCAGGATTGATTTCCTTTAGGCTTGACTGGTTTGATCTCCTTGCAGTTCAAGGGACTCTCAAGAGTCTTCTCCCACTTCCCAATCCAAAAGCATCAGTTCTTCAGTGCTCAGCCTTCTTTGTGGTCCAACTCTCACATCCGTACAGTAAATTTTAGATGATATTAATAACTATTACTGTTATTTACTGTATCTGAGAACTGCTCCCAGACCTTGATCCAATTAAATAATGGATTTTTGACTTTTCTTACTCAGTTTTCCAGCTATGCACATTCATCTGATTCATCCAATAGCTTTGCTCTCAAACTTCCCAGGAGATCTGATTTTTGTCTTTTCTTTGCTTTCTTAGCATCTTCACTGTCTCTTACCTTTAGGCTACAACAGTCTCCCCTTTCTTTTTCCTAACACAGTACGTGCTCCACCAGACACTCAAAACTTTGCTCAGCTACCCTGGCTCAACACCCATGCAATGACCTCTCTTATGGGCCATCTGTGGCCTCACTCAATATGCAGTTAGATCTGCTGAGATAATCTCTTCTGAATGGTGCAACTAACAGGGTCAGATGATGCTTCCTCACCACACCTTTTGCCCCCTCCCCCAATTCTGCAGTTTCCAGAGGCTGGGAACATTTTAAATAACACTGTCATTTAAGTTAATGAACTGGATGCTTGGGGGAAACTCTCGTTTATCTCGTGCTTCTGAACACATTTTCTAGGTGTTTCTGTTTATTTTTGCTTCTGTTCTGCTGGCATATATATTCTGTGTTGGAGAATCGTCCTTGAACACATCGGCAGGTTGACTTGGCTCATGGACTGGTGCTTCTCACCTCGGCCACACATTGGAATTATTTTGAGAAACTTAGAAAACATCGTTGTTGGGTTCTCAATTCCAAACATGGTGATTTAACTGATGCTGAAGCTGAAACTCCAATGTTTTGGCCACCTGATGCGAAGAACTAACCCATTGGAAAAGACCCTGCAGTTTGTTTTTTTTTTTACATGCCTTCTAATGGATTCCATTGCATGCTAAAATTTAACAACTGCTTAACTTGAGTGTATGACTTGATCCTGGGGCCGTTTAACACTTTTCAGTTGAGCTTCCCAGGTGGCCCTAGTGTAAAGAACACGCCTGCTGGTGCAGGAGATGCAAGAGTCATGTGTTCGATCCCTGGATTGGGAAGATTTCCTGGAGAAGGGCATGGCAATTCATTCCAGTATTCTTGCCTGGAGAATCCTGTGGACAGAGGACCCTGGTGGGCTATAGACCATGAGGTCACAAAGAGTCAGACTCAACTTAGCAACTGAGCAAAAGCAAAAAAAAGAAAAAAAAAAAAGGTTCTCCTGTGCAGCCTGTGTTGAGAACCATTGCCGTGGTTCTCTCTGGATGGCATAATTGTAAGAGTTACCAGCTTTTAAAGATTAGTCAAGCTTTTGATAACAAAGATTCTTCCTAAATAGAAGTAATATTTTTCATCCATCTGTGAGCCCCTACATGTGCTAAGCTGAGTTACCCAATTGTCTCCAAATGAAGTTTTTGGCTTTCTAAGGCAGAGTAGATTTTGCTATTGATCCCTGTGTCATCTTTTGGAAAAAGTCTATTATTGATAAAGCTTTGGCATGGGATAGGGAGTTCAGTCTCTGGTTGCGTTTCACCCAGTTCCTAACGAAACCTTTTTATATGAAAGACTCGACAGACGAGACTTGAAGTTAAATGTATTGATTTGCATATTGATTTCCTGTGAATCTTGAGGTTGCCACTGTATATCACAGCCAACCAGAATCTGCTCTGTTTGGATAAGAAAGATAATTCAGACGGTTGGGTTTATTGCCCAGGCTGTTAAATTGCAAAATAAAATAAAAGTTGTCAACCATTTTCGTTTATGGCTGTTGGAAGAAAGGTTCAGATTAAAGTTAACGTTGAAGAGGCTGAATGTTGACAGGCTGTATTTCTTTACCCTGGATTCAACAGTTCTGTTCATTTCTCAAACAGTCTCAGTTAATTCTGTAGCAGTGGTAGTCTACTGAACATATTTAGAATCCCCTGGTGGGTTTGTTAAAACACAGATCACTGGGCTCCAGAGTTTCTGATTGAGCAGGTGGAAGGTGGGACCTGAGACTTGGTGTCTAACAAGGTCCCAGGTGACATGGCTGCTCTATGGCTGGTGGAGCTGGAGGGTGGAGGGGTGGGTGACATACTTTGAAAAGCACTGTGCTGAAGCATTTTGTATTAAATTTCATAGTACTTTATTCTGTAGGAAATATCTGAGGGGAAAGTGGTAAAATTTATCTTTATAAGGATTACCCATGAGTGTGTTTCATCACAGAAAGTAGAAATACGCTAGAATAATTTAAAAATGTTTCCTCTACAAATTTGATACTACCCTGATTCCATGTGTAGTGATGGGGCCCCAGAGTAGATACACAGAAAGCAGAGGTTTATCTGTCTCAGTGATTTGTGAGGCTTTTATGACCACACCACATCCATGTACATAGTGGGAATATTCTCTGCAGTGCCTAATTCAAAGGACAAATGCTTTTAGAAAATGGTGTCAGTGTAACAATGGGTCCACATGAGAGGACCTTTTTCAATCTCCTCCTATCATATCCCACATAGACTTATAACCCTTGGTGAATAACTAAGTCTATTTTCTGGCCCTTGGCTTCTACACCGAGAGCACCAGAAATTAAGTTGTAAACATTTCTGTTGCAACTGAATGCTTTCAATTTCCAGATGTCCAAGTATACCTTTACAATACTGTATATCACATAATATGCAGCATTGGCCCAGTCGAATTCTAAGTTACACATCTCCTTTAAGAGAGAAAAAAAAGGGAATCCTTATACCCTACATTTGAAGTCCTAAGAGCCTACAAAGCAATGTACTACTGAAAGGAAATACACAGTACCTCCAGAACCTCCAGATCCTATTTTAGAGAAGGCAACTATCTATCATAAACATGCCTCTAATAAGCCTGAGTTAGAGAAACACAGAGCCTAGAGTGAAGGCTTCTAATGAAGAGGCAGATTCATACAGTAAGCCCCCTAAACACGAACAAGTTCCATTCTAAGAGCATGTTCATAAGTCCAATTTGTTCATAAGGCCAATCTGTAAGTCCAACAAAGTTAGTCTAGGTTCCCAATTAACACAATCAGCTATGTAGTACTGTACTGTAATAGGTATATAATGCTTTTATAATATGTAATGCTGCTGCTACTGCTGCTAAGTCGCTTCAGTCATGTCCAACTCTGTACGACCCCATAGACAGCAGCCCACCAGGCTCCCCCGTCCCTGGGATTCTCCAGGCAAGAACACTGGAGTGAGTTGCCATTGCCTTCTCCAATGCATGAAAGTGGAAAGTGAAAGGGAAATTGCTCAGTTGTGTCAGACTCTTAGTGACCCCATGGACTGCAGCTTACCAGGCTCCCCCATCCATGGGATTTTCCAGATATAATAACACAAACAATGTGCAGATAAAAAAATTAAGACAAAATATAAAGAAAACATTTTTAATCTTATAGTAGTACAGTACCTTGAGAAGTACAGTAGAGTACAGTCCAACAGCTGGCATAGAGGGGCACATTCAAGCCTGAAAACTTTGCAACTTGAAGGTTCCTATGTAGGGCATTTAAGATATATTCTGCTTGCTACAGGATAATTCTGCATGGGCCTCTCTTGTGTCTGCATGTTTCTCTAGGGCTATCCTTTGAACTTAACTGTTTCAGATAAACATTTCAAGGATGTTTGTATGGTGAACAGCTCTGGAAGATAGAGCTAGATGCACCCCCTCCCCACCGCCACTCTTGAACGAAGGTTAGGTACCCATACTTCTCCATACACTGCTATCCATACTATAAAAGATCTGGCTTCCCTAAGCTCAGTACTCTTATCCTGAAGTGCAACCTACTGCCTCGGCAGGTGTCACCAGACCCTCTTCACATCAACCTGTTGGCATTGCAGCTTTGGGAAATGGTGCAAAAAAAAATGCTAACACTTTGGCCATTGCTCTTTCTGTGAGTAATCAGCTGTCCTTTGCCCATGACTTTGGAGTCCTGTGTCTTCTATTCAGCATCCACAAAACTGGGGCAGGTTGACTTTGTTAATTTAGATCTGGGGAAAAATAACAGAGCATTCATAATTTTTTAAAATTTATTTTTAATTGGATAATTGCTTTACAGTGATGTGTTGTACATCAATATAAATCAGCCATAGGTACATGTATGTCCTCCTGGCTTTCGAAACTGCCTTCCACCTCCCTTCCCATCCCACCCCTCTAGGTTATCACAGAGCTCTGTGTTGGAGCTCCCCAAGTCATACAGCAAATTCCCACTGGCTATCTCTTTTACATATGGTAACATATACGTTTCAATGCCACCCTCTCAATTCATCCCACCCTCTCCTTTCCCAACTGTGTCTACAGTCTGTTCTCTAAGTCTGTGTCTCCATTGCTGTCCTACAAACAGGTTCATCAATACCATCTTTCTAGATTATATATATGTGTGTAAATATATGATATTTGTTTTCCTCTTTCTAACTTACTTCACTTTGTATAATAGGCTCTAGGTTCATCTACCTCATTAGAACTGACTCAAATGCTTTCCTTTTTATGGCTGAGTAATATTCCATTGTATATATGTACCACAACTTCTTTATCCATTCATCTGCAGATGAACATCTAGGTTGCTTCTAGTTATTGTAAATAGTGCTGCAATGAACACTGGGGTATGTGTGTCTTTTGAAGTTATGGTTTTCTCAAGGTATATGCCCAGTAGTGGGATTGTTGAGACCATTCTTGATTCTTGACACTGCTTTCCCTCATCTCAGTATCCAGCACAGTTTGCTCCTTTATGACATGCTATCTTGGAAATTATTTTTTCCTTCTGAGCAGTTATTTTTATATTTGTACCTTCTGTACTTTCATTAGTATGAGTATTTGGTATATATTCTTCTCCACTAGACTTACTGAAACCAGGATTATGTACTTAGGTTTAATTTATTTTGTTCATGTTTGAAATTTTAGTGCCCTGCAGAAAGTCTGGCACATGGTCAGAACTTTACAAAATTTAGTGACTGATGGAAGGAATGGAGACCTCATTGGTTAGTTTTTGTGGCAAGTTGGATTTCCTGGGAAAAAGACTCTGAGAAAGAGAAAAAAAAGCAGAAAGTCTAATGGGGTAAACTCCTGTGGAATGTAGGAGAAGAAAGCAAGACTGGATAAAAGGATTCATTCTCAAGAAATTCCCATCCATTCCATCAGGGAACTTCCTTCAGAGTTGTACTGAGTTGAGGCAAGTAGCCCTTATTGACCATCTGTTGGATACAGGCTTCCCTGGTTAGGGGTGCAATGATAGTTGAGGCCATTTTCAAAGAGGACCAATGTAGAGGGCTATATTCAGGTGGTATTCCAACATCTGGGTTAATAACTGAAAGGTGCTTTGGGAGGTATATCACTCAGTACACCCCTGTGACCTTCAGTATGTTTATGCTCTTGGTACAAGAGTCAATGAGGGATGGTCTTTCTCTTACTATTGCTTTCTGTGGCTCCAGTGAGCAGTTTGGAGTGGGGAGTATGGTATCTCATTCATGCAAACTTTTAAGAAGCTCACCCTGTTTCCCATGGAATGGGAAATGACACACACGTACTAAAAAGGCTTGGTGGAGGTTGATAGAATAATCTATTTAAGAACCATGTGATTCAAGTACCTGAAGACCACTCTCATGTGCACGAGTTTTTGACATAAAGGAAGAAGAACCTGAGTATTCTGTCTTAAATTTTTCAACATACTTATTTTTTAAAAATGTTTGGCGTCCTGGGTCTTCATTGCACGGGCTTTTCTCTCGTTGCTGATTGTGTGGGCTTCCCATCGTGGTGACCTTCCTTATTGAAGAACACAGGCTGTAGGGCGAGAGGGCTCAGTAGTTGTGGCTCCCGGGCTCTAGAGCTCAGGCTCAGTAGTTGTGATGCCTGGGCTTAGTTGCTCCTTGGCCTGTGGGATCTTCCTTGATGAGGGATCAAACCCCTGTCTCCTGCATCAGCAGGAGGATTCTTTAGTCCTGAGTCACCAGAGAAGCACTTGAGCATCCATTTCTTATTCCTCCTTCCCACATGCTCTGTGCTTCAAATACCTTGAAATCTACATACAATACCTGGCTTTTTTCCCCTACATTTCATTTCAGTTCAGTTCATACGATCAGTTATGTCCGACTCTTTGTGACCCCATGGTCCACAGCACGCCAGGCTTCTCTGTCCATCACCAACTCTCAGAGTTTACCCATACTCATGTCCAATGAGTCGGTGATGCCATCCAACCATCTCATCCTCTGTCATCCCCTTCTCCTCCTGCTCTCAATCCTTCCCAGCATCAGGGTCTTTTCCAATGAGTCAGGTCTTCGCATCAGGTGGCCAAAGTATTGGAGTTTTCAGCTTCAACGTCAGTCCCTCCAATGAATACTCAGGACTGATCTCCTTTAGGATGGACTGATTGGACCTCATTTCAGTCCAAGGGACTCTCAAGAGTCTTCTTCAACACCACAGTTCAAAAGCATCAATTCTTCGGTGCTCAGCTTTCTTTATAATCCAACTCTCACATCCATACATGACCACTGGAAAAACCATAGCCTTGACTAGATGGACCTTTGTTGGCAAAGTAACGTCTCTCCTTTTTAACATGCTATCTAGGTTGGTCATAACTTTCCTTCCAAGGAGTAAGCGTCTTTTAATTTCATGGCTGCAATCACCATCTGCAGTGATTTTGGAGCCCCCCAAAATAAAGTCGGCCAGTTTCCACTGTTTCCCCATCTGTTTGACACGAAGTGATGGGACCATGATGCCCATGGGACTAAGATGCCATGATCTTAGTTTTCTGAATGTTGAGCTTTAAGCCAACTTTCTCACTCT
This sequence comes from Budorcas taxicolor, assembly GCF_023091745.1. Classification (NCBI taxonomy): domain Eukaryota; kingdom Metazoa; phylum Chordata; class Mammalia; order Artiodactyla; family Bovidae; genus Budorcas; species Budorcas taxicolor. The sequence continues at coordinate 39,662,162 of NC_068910.1, forward strand.
CCTCTTTCACTTTCATCAAGAGGCTTTTTAGTTCCTCTTCACTTTCTGCCATAAGGGTGATGTCATCTGCATATCTAAAGTATTGATATTTCTCCTGGCAATCGTGATTCCAGATTGTACTTCCTCCAGCCCAGCGTTTCTCATGATTTGTGTGCCAAAGTTTAAATTTTCAGGAAGATTGTGAGTGGGTTGTATGTTATAGCCATTACTAGACACAGAATGACATAAAACTGTCTTTAAATACATTGTATCAAAAGACAAAGAAATACTACAGACTCACCTCTTCCCAGTTGTTTTTCTGCCTTTTGCTGTTGGTCATGCTATTGAAGTTATCTACATCTCCATTGTCTGTAGCGACGACCTACTATAAAGGGATGAGCACTGAGCATCCGTTGCCAGCTCCATGTTTAATGATGTCATGCAGGTTGATTGAAACTGGCCACAGTTACAGGAATTTCCTATGGACACTGCCAAATACTACAAACCAGGGCTCCATCTCAACTGGAACAGATTGTTGACCATTTCATAAGCACGTCATTTCTGTACCTGCCACAAAAATGGTGCTTGATGAATTTCAGCTGAAGTAAAGGAATAGGAATTTTGGAAAATTTCATTTAGGCTGAGCATGAGGTGGGCGGCTGTGGAAGCCCAGAAGGAGATTGGATCTGGGATTGTTCAGGATCACAACTAGGGGGACAAGCACATGGTCAACCACTTAAATAACTATCCTCACTTTACCTACAATAGATTCTTTTAAAAAAAACCAAAAACTTATATCCTTTAAATTTTGTTTTATTTTATTTTTAATCTGAGGATAATCACTTTACAATATTGTGATGATTTCTGCCATACCTCAGCGTGAATCAGCCATAGGTTTACATATGTCCCCTCCCTCTTAAATCTTCCTCCCTCCCCATCCCACCCCTCTAGGTTGTCACAGAGTACTGGCTTTGGGTTCCCTGTGTCATGCAGCAAATTCTCACTTGCTATCTGTTTTGCATATGGTAATATATATGTTTTTGTGCGACTCTCTCAAATCATCCCACCTTCTCCCTCTCCCACTGTGTCCAAAATTCTCTTCTCTATGTCTTTGAAAAAAGAAATTATTCGTTTATTTTTGGCTCTGCTGGGGCTTTCTTTTTTGGTGAGTAGGGGCTACTCTTTGCTTCAGGGCACAGGCTTCTCATTGAGGTGGCTTCTCTCATTACAGAGCGCAGGCTCTAGGGCACAAGGACTTCAGTACTCGTGGTGTTCAGGCTTAGTTGTCCTGTGGCATGTGCAGTCTTCCCTGATTAGGGATCGGACCCTTGCGCCCTGCATCAGCAGGTGGATTCTTACCCACTGGACCGCCAGGGAAGTCCTGCAATATATTCTTGCAGTGAGCAATGTATGGGACCTGGCATGTTTTCAAACCTGCTCTTCAGGGTCTGACACTTGATATTTAGTCTCTAAGTTAATTCCAGAAGCTGATGGTATCTGCAATAGAATGTTCACTGAGAAAGATTGACTTTTATTGTCTTAATTTTTAGCTGAAACCTCAAGACAGGCCCTGAGTGACTGCATGAAATTTTAATTGCAAACATGATTTCTTTTGATTGCCATATGGCTATATCATGATGTATATTTACTCTTTCTGAACCACTGGGTGTGAATATCCTAGGATGACAGATACAGTTAGTGGTGCTGTTGTTGAGGTCGCTGGATGGTATGGCGGATGTTTTCTTAATGTGTAGAGATCAAGGACTGTGTCTGCAGAACCAAGTGCTGAGAGATAGGAGCAATTACTTGTGATTCTGCCCCAAATGTCAGGGTCTGAGGAGGACAGGTTGGTGCATGAGGTTGAAGTGGCAGCTGAGTCTCTGTTTTATTTAAAGATATGGGACTTCTCTATTCTCTCCTATTCTGGGCCAAAGGAGACATTTTAATATATTTGTTAACATGAAAGCTACTTTTAATTTCCTTATTATGATGTAAATTTATACTTCTCCTAAAATAAAAAGGCAATACAACAAGAAATAAACTTTTCGTGCCTGTTCAGGTGTGTCTAACTCTTTGCAGACTCCATGGACTATAGCCCACCAGGCTCCTTTGTCCATGGAATTTTCCAGGCAAGAATAGTGGAGTGGATTGCAGGGGATATTCCTGACCCAGGGATCGAACCCATGTCTCTTGTGTCTCCTGCATTGGCAGGCAGATTCTTTACCGCTGCGCCACCTGGGAAGCACGAGAAATGAAGAAAGTAAAAATATAAATCACCTGATATCCTATCATTTTGAGATAACTCTTTAAACATTTCCATATTTATCTGCCCAGATTTTCAATTCATTCTTGGTCCTACCTGTCCAAAAATTGGATTGAATTTTAGTTTCCACGGTTGATATTTACAAACATTAAATTTCCTGCAGTTCCTACATACAATAAATAGCATTTTAATATTATGTTTCATGGAACACCAGCCTCATGGAGGCTGATGTGGTCTTTTTGTCTTTTAAAGAGGCAAATATTTTTGGACTTATTTGTCATTGTTCTGTTTGTAGAGTTTTGTTTTCGCTTTTGCCTATACTGTGTGGCATGTGGGAATCTTAGTTCCCCTGACCATGGCTCAAACCCTCGCCCCATACAGTGGAAGCACAGAGTCCTAACTACTGGATTTGAGAGACTTGCACACTAGTATGGAGCTATGACTACCTGTTTCCACTGGAAATTACGGGAGTGGATTGAAGAGGTGGGAAAATGTGGGGTCCTTTGGCTCCTTAACGTTGCTGGCGGAAGCTGGAAATGCGTGATGGGTTTTTAGTTTTTGGCTCACTCACTCAACACACATTCCACTGACAATGTATCAGGTTCTGGTGTCCCAGAGAAGAGTAAGACAGAGCCACTACTCACATCCTAGTAGTAGACACAGGATGGAAACAAATAAATAATAATAGGGCTTGGTAATTACTCTTATAAGAGTTTTACCTTTATTATTTTAAAGATATATATACATACACACACACACCTATATATTGTTTTTTGGTGTGGACCATTTTTAAAGTGTTAATTGAATTTCTTGCAGCACTGCTTCTGTTTTCTGTTTTGGTTTTTTGGCTGTGAAGCATGGGGGATCTTAGCTCATTGACCAGGGATTGAACCTGTACCCCCTGTGTTGGAAGGCAAAGTCTTAACTGGACCGTCAGGGAAGTCCCTTATATGGGGATTTTAAACAGAGATCTGTGGGACCACAAAGGATGTAGTCACTATCTTTCTGGGAGGAACTAGAGTAGTATGCGTCCCTACGTGCTAAGTCGCTTCAGTTGTGTCCAGCTCTTTGCGACTCCATGGACTATTGCCCGCCAGGCTCCTCTGTCCATGGGATTCTCCAGGCAAGAATACTGGAGTGGATTGTCCTGCCCTTCTCCAGGGCATCTTCCAGACCCAGGGATTGCACCCACACCTCTTAGCTTCCAGCATTGGCAGGCAAGTTTGAGTTCTTTACCACTAAGGCCACCTGGGAAGCCTAACTACTTAAATTCTTTTCTTTAACAAAGGAAAATTCAACATAACCTTAAGGACAAAAACAAAAACAATCCAAGCTCTCAGATACAGTCACTCAGAGTATGCCTCTTATTCTCCTTGACTAATTCTTCCTTGGTGAAGGTTTAACTCTTCCGGAAGCTCGCTCCATAATATGGCAAAAGTGGTCGTCTCCAGTCGTTGGATGCTCTTTGTCAGGCTCTTCGTCCATGCCTCTACTCTGGAGTATGGAGGGGCACACTGGCCCAGCTGCTGTTGCATGTCTGCGTTTGAATCAGTTCCTGTGTCTAGGGCGATGCCATTCTCACTGGCCAGGCTTAGATCACGTTGTTACGGACCAGGGTTATTGGCCTTCCCCAATCAATAGAAACTAACTAGAGGCCAGACAAGAAATTCAGGCAGGGCTTTACAGGGACCCCTGCCTCAGCAGGGAGGGGCAAGAACAAACAACAGATTCCCTTGCTGGCTTGCTTACTTCCTGACAGGTGGGTGAGCTTGTTCGTTATTTGGGGTGGACGTGGGGGTGGGGTGAGCTAGGGGTCAGGCTGGAGGCGTGGCTTAGGTGTTCGGCTCAAAGGAGATCAGCCCTGGGTGTTCTTTGGAAGGAATGATGCTGAAGCTGAAACTCCAGTACTTTGGCCACCTTATGCGAAGAGTTGACTCATAGGAAAAGACTCTGATGCTGGGAGGGCTTGGGGGCAGGAGGAAAAGGGGACGACAGAGGATGAGATGGCTGGATGGCATCACCGACTCGATGGATGTTGAGTTTGAATGAACTCTGGGAGATGGTGATGGACAGGGAGGCCTGGCGTGCTGCAATTCATGGGGTCGCAAAGAGTCGGACACGACTGAGCAACTGAACTGAACTTAGGTGGTGTTGAGTGCAAGGGCCATGCGCAGTACCCTGCTATGGCTCCTGATGCCTTGCTTCTGCTCCAGGCTCTTAGAAAGTGGCGGATGGGTTTTTTGGTGTCTTTGTATCTTTGGGGTCCAGGATTTGCCCCAACTGCGCATGCACACAATCATTTTTAGTCGCATACCGTTTCTTTGTCCTTTTAGCTGGAGGAGAGATGTGTCCCGGAGCAGGCACTGCAGCACTGCAGCCAACAGTCCCAGGTCTCAGGTCCCAGCCTGTCTCAATGGAATCTCTCCTATAACCTCCTTTGAATTGTGCGCACTGAGAGTAGGGAAAGGAGTCACCCTGAACTGGAAGGAGTGGACGCTGGCCGCTGTCTCCTACACGAAGAACTCACCCTGGAGGTGACACTTGGCTTGCACTTGGCAGGATGAATTTTTACCAGCTAAAAAGCTTTGAGTGTCAGGGGCGTGATGTAGATGGCTGAATTAGGGTATGCAAAAGAGAAAGGGGATTTGGGTGAGGCTAGAAACAGCCGGCATAGGAGTCCAGATTGTGAAAGACTGTTTTGACTAGACCAAGAAATTGGTATTTATCCTTCTAGGTTAGTCCTTCTAGGTTAGCTTTGATTGTTAGGAAGACAGCTCTGGTGAGAGAAAAGAAGATGGCTGTGAATGGAGAGAACCTGGTTTTGTCAGAAAGATGGGTTGTCTGAGGGTTGCCAGCTGCGAAGTGGTGGCTCGGGGCTCCTGGGTTGAGGATTGTGAGAGAAAAAATGCCAATGGATTAGCAACACACAACATCTGATCTGAGGGCTTCTCAGGTGGCTCAGTAGAGAAGGCAATGGCACCCCACTCCAGTATTCTTGCCTGGAAACTCCCATGGACGGAGGAGCCTGGTAGGCTGTAGTCCATGGGGTCGCTGAGAGTTGGACACGACTCAGTGACTTCACTTTCACTTCTCACTTTCATGCATTGGAGAAGGAAATGGCAACCCACTTCAGTGTTCTTGCCTGGAGAATCCCAGGGATGGGGGAGCCTGGTGGGCTGCCGTCTCTGGGGTCACACAGAGTCGGACACGACTGAAGCGACTTAGCAGCAGCAGCAGCAGCAGCAGCAGCAGCAGCAGCAGCAGGTAGCTCAGTGGTAAAGAATCTGCCTGCCAGTGCAGCAGAGTTGGGTTCAACTCCCTGGGTTGGGAAGATCCCCCCCAAGAAGGAAATGGCAACCCAATTCCAGTATTCTTACCTGGGAAATCCCGTGGACAGAGGAGTCTTCTGGACTCTAGTCCATGGCATCACAACAGACTAACCAACTATGCAAAAGAGTTAAACATGACTTACCAACTAAACAACACCAACAATCATCTGATTTAGGATGGAGAGTCATGGCATACAGGCTATGTATTCCATGATGCTTTCAAGCTATGCCAATGAGGAATTATCAAAGTACCCCTGCCACCCAGCTGTTTCCTTTTCTTTCCAAAAAGGAGAAAATCTCAGTGACTTCATGTTCCTTATTATTTATTGATTTACTACCACCGTTGTTTGATTGTTTATTGATAATAGACTAGAAAAACTCATATTTTCATATGGCTTCTTTTATATATCAATGAAACAATTGAACATTGCTATTTGCTCCAATATAAATGCAATATAGTTTTTGTAGAAGTAGGAAATTCTTGTTTGGAAAGGTCTTCCTCAGAGGGTTTTAGAAAACATACTGCATGGTACTCCCTGTGGTCACAGCCATCGCAGGCCCCCTGCTCTTCGGTCTTGGCTTATAAATTTTCATCTCATTTCTCTGGGCTTAAGTTTTAAGGCTTAATAATAAATGGTATTAGATTGAACTGCCTCTTTGTAGGTTTTCTATTCTTAGTATATGGGTGAATAGATTAATTTATCACGCTATTAATCTGTCACCCTTCAGCAGCCATAAATTGAATTTCATACATTAACATGTGACTCCCGAGGGGATAGGGTAGATCTCAGGCCACAAATAACAAGTTATTAAAGTTGGAGATGAATGTGTGAATAACTGAGAGGAACAGAATTAACTCATGAAATTTTTAAAATGACTATTTTTAAATGGACAGCCCATGAGTACCCTCTTTGCATGCGTCAACTAAGAAAAGCAGGGCCACCTGATTCTTCAAGCTTGGACCTCTACCTGACTTTTGAACTTGTCCTCTGAATTTAGTCCCCTTCTATGCTATGTCCCTGAGATCCTCAGTTCTGTTGACAGTTCCTTTGAAGGTGCCATCCTCTTTCAAAATGCTGTTTCCATTCATGCCGTTGCATCTCTCTGGCATGATCTTCTCACCCCGTCTGCTTACTTACCGTTTTCTAAAGCCCAGTTCACTTGTCATTCCTGAGAGGCATGACTCCATGACGCTCTTCCTTCTTTCCTTCCTCCACGTTAAATGTTCTTCCATGATTTCCCTGATCCTGCTTGATGGTTCTTTTACATTTATTTAGCTGTCTTTGCCACTTGCCTGTGAGCTTAGTCGGGACATGCATTATCTTCTGTTGTGATACTCCACGGTGCACTGGGAGATCAATCAATGCCTGCTGGATTGATTTGAAAGCCAATGTCCCAGGTGTCCCAGAAGACTCTTCTAAGTCTGAGTAAATAGTGAAAAAACAAATTGAGAATAGCTCCACTTTCGCAGTCTTCTGATGCCAGAGGCATGAAAGACCTCAGTGTGAAGAGGTTTCTAATTCAAGATGTTCCAGTGGAGTCCCTTTTCCTCTTATTTTACTTTTGGCTGGTTGGATAAAAGCACAGTTGCTTCTGAAATGGAACAGTAGATCAGGGATGTGTTATTCACTTCCATTAACGTCTGTCTCTTCCTAAGTGCCTGGGAACATGGGCACTCTTTGCATCTCGTTGTGGTGGCTACCTGGGGTCAAAGGCTTTGATTTCTGATGCTCTGTGTGTAGCCTCCAGTGGATCACATCCTGCTTGCTCTTCCTGGTGATGTTTTATTCATTAGAGTGTAGCCAAATGGAAATTATATCTTTGGCTGTTAACAGTCTGTACTAAAGTGAACTTCTGGATATTAAAAAAAAAACAAACAAACCCAAGCCAAGGTGCAGGAATTGAGCTATTTATTTCTCCCTTCCTGACTTCAAAACGGGACTGGAGCAAAACATGTTTAGAGACTCTTGCCTGCAATCAGAGATTACCTCCCTGGTTACCCCATATAAAGTACTGTTCTATCCCTCTTCTTTTACTCTGCCTGATTTTTTTTGTTTGTTTTGTTTTGTTTTTTGGCTGCACTGCTCGGCATGTGGAACTTCCCTAACCACAGATCGAACCCGTGCCCCCTGCATTGTGAGCACACAGTAGGTGCTTACTAAATCTATGCTGATTAAATGGAAGATTGTACTTCTTACTACTTCTCATAGAGCCCTCACCACATACTGTCCCAGGCAAGGTGGTAAATATTTGTGCTACATTACTTTGCATCTTCCTCATACCATGCAACCAGTAGAGTATTGTGCCATTTCCACTTACCCTGGAGGGAAGTGAAGCTTAGAGAGATCTAGTAAGTTGCCTGAGGTTTCACAGATGGTCACTCAGTTCAGTTCAGTTCAGTTGCTCAGTCATGTCCGACTTTTTGTGACCCCATGAATTGCAGCACACCAGGCCTCCCTGTCTATCACCAACTCATGGAGTTCACCAAGCCCTTGTGCATTGAGTTGGTGATGCCATCCATCCATCTCATCTTCTGTTGTCCCCTTTTACTCCTGCCCTCAATCTTTCCCAGCATCAGGGTCTTTTCCAATGAGTCAGCTCTTTGCATCAGGTGGCCAAAGTATTGGAGTTTCAGCTTCAACATCAGTCCCTCCAATGAACACTCAGGACTGATCTCCTTTAAAATGGACTTGTTTGATCTCCTTGCAGTCCAAGGGACTCTCGAGAGTCTTCTCCAGCACCACAGTTCAAAAGCATCAATTCTTTGGCGCTCAGCTTTCTTTCTAGTCCAACTCTCATATCCATACATGACCACTGGAAAAACCATAGCCTTGACTAGACAGACCTTTGTTGGCAAAGTAATGTCTCTGCTTTTGAATATGCCATCTAGGTTGGTCATTACTTTCCTTCCAAGGAGTAAGTGTCTCTTAATTTCATGAGCCTGAATTTTTAATCAGGATGCTGTTTGTGAAGGGTAGGTCTAGGCTCACAGTCTAATCTCTGAAGTTAAGTGATATTGTTTTCTGTGGAGTATTCTGGCATTTAGGGTCCCATGCCATCCAATTTCTTCTTTTCCCCTCATAAAAATAGTAATTGCTAAGACTTAGACATTTTTAGCTTTCAGGAACTGTATCAAGTCCTGTACCTAAATTATCTTATTTGGTTCTCAAAATAAATTCACACAGTAGATTTTATAATTCTCCTTGCACAGATGGAGAGAGGAGATTCAGGTAGGTTAAGGGACTTGTAGCCACTTTGCTGATAAATAGTATAGTTGGGACTTGAACACAGACTTCCTTGTTCTGGTGTCTGTCTGCTGATCTGTAACGCTGTGTTCTTTCTCTAGAAATTCCCTATGTGCTGTCTTATACCCAAGTAGAAGGAATTACTGATACAGTCTTAAGAAATTAATGTCTATACAATGGAAAGGATTAATCTCAGGGATTAATCTTAGTCACATGGAGAGAACTGTATTAGTGCATTGGAGGCACATTCTAAGAGAAAATGCCAAATCAAAGAGAGGGAAGAGGGGTTCAGGAGCCCCTTTATTTGAATGGATTGAAAAAAAGAGATGCTTGCTTGTAGAAGGGAAAACATAGGTGAGGTGCAGAGATAGAATCTGAAATAGAGTCAGAAGAGGAAGGAACAGACTTGCTATTTATTGAAGGTGGTATATCAAGGTGATTATAAACTCAAGTCCTACATTTAAATTTCCTAGGTTGATATCCTAGCTTACCTTATTAGCTCCTGTCCTTGGGCAACTTATTTTACCTCTGCCTCCTTTGTCTTATCTCCTAAATGGGGACAGTCCTAGCTCCTTCACTGCACTGAAAGGGAATTAGAGGAGATGATGCATGAAAGCCCTACACATAGTAGGGCCTACACGTAGTATTGTTGTTTAGTTGCTCAGTTGTGTCCGGCTCTTTGTGACCCTGTGGACTGTAGCCCACTGGCCTCCTCTGTCCATGGGATTTCCCGGGCAAGAATACTTGAGTGGATTGCCATTTCCTTCTCCCAGAGAATAGCAAGTACCCTAGAAATGTAAACTGTCGTTGTTACTGATAGTTGTGGATTCATAGTAGGAAAGAAGAGATGCCTGCAATGGATGAAGGCTCCTGGTGTGCCAGAGTTGTTAGCAGAAACTGTGGGTTATCAGATTAAATAGCTTCAATTTCCAGAAGAGAGATGTGAACCTCAGAGAGAAGATTGTTCTGTCTTGAGATTTTATGTAGAGAGATACCTGCAGATCCAACACTGTCACCCAGCTCTTCAAATATATCTAAGGTTTTAAAATAGAACTGCTGGCTATCCACCTGCCAGTGCAGTAGATGCAAGGGACTCAGGTTCCGTCCCTGGGTCAGGAAGATTCCTTGGAAGAGGAAATAGTAACCCACTCCAGTGACTGGACAGTTCCATGGACAGAAGGGCCTGGTGGGCTACAGTCTATGGGGTTGCACAAAGTCAGACATGGTTTAGTGACTAAACATCAACATACAGGCTCTAGTTCAGCCATGAGAACACTGAATAGTATCAGTCCCAGGGAGTGTGCCCTTGGCTAGACCCCAGAATCACCATTCTGTCAACCTAACAGTGTTCTTGGATGGGCGGAGATAAAGTTGAATGGTACGAACCCCTGCATCCACTTGTCTTGCTGATGCTACCATCAAATATGTCTAGAATCAACCACTTCTGCGAGTTCCATTACTCCCCCTAGTTCTTGGCCTTGACATTACTCATTTGTATTTACCATTGTGAGAGTCTCCACACTGACCTTTTTCTTAATTTTAAAATTTTTTTTCAGTTTTAATTTCTTTATTGTATTATATTACATGAATATATATCATGCATTAATGTATTATAGCAATACATGTATATGCATTTTAAAATATATTTTTTCCATTATATTTTTAAAAATTTATTTCTAGTTTGGGTATAATTGCTTTACAGTGTTGTGTTGATTTCTGCCATACGGCAGCGTGAATCAGCTATGAGTATACATATATTCTTTCCTTCTTGAACCTCCCTCTCACCCCTACTCCCACCCTTCTAGGTTATCACAGCAGACTGGTCTTCTTTGCAGCCACTTTTGCTCCTACAGTCTGCACAGCCACAGTGGGTTCTCGTAGTAGGAAATCAGTCAAGCTCCCCACACCCCACCCAATTTAGCATCTTCCAACCAGCTTCCTGTTGCACCTGGAACAGAATCAGAACACCTTGCCATGGCCTGCTGACCCTAGACTATCTGCCCCTGTCCTCTTCTCTGATGTCACCCCCCCTTCACACTCCCATTTGCTCATAGGGAGAACCTCTGGTTTCTTCCTGTTCTCACAAGTATCTACCTAGTTCCTACCACTGGATCTTTGCATATGTTCTTCCACCAAATATTAATGGATGGCTTCTCCTTATCATTCACATATCTACCTAGCTGTCCCTTTCTTAGAGAGGCTGTTTGTCTCTCTGTTGGCCCTGTTCTCTCCCATGGCATATGCTTCATGGCTCAGACCGAATTGCTAAAATTATCCTGAAGTTATTTGTTTCTTTAAGTAAATTCATTTCCAATGGGGAATTTTTACTTGTGTCCTACTATATTCTTCACAAAGAGTTGGACATGACTGAGTGACTAAGCATAGCACAGCGCATATCCTCACTCTCAAAAATGATGTTTGTGTTTTGATAGGTGTACCTCGAATACTTATTTGAATGAATGAATGGATCCCTTGTGAATGAGCGTTTACTTTGCCATAAGGGGTTTGTGTTCACAGTATAAACACTGAGGGCCACATCAGGAGGAGGGACTCATATACCCACTATAAGGTGTCCACATCAGAAACAAAGTCAATAGCTGGATTTGGTCTGTGGTCAGCCAGCTGGCATCTCCATTTTAAAAACACTTCTTCTGATTTTATAATTAAGTATTTTTTTAACCAGTCAGCACTTTTTGGATGTGTGTATGCTCAGTTTTGTGTCCGACTCTTTGAGACCCCATGAACTGTAGCCCACCAGCCTTCCCTGTCCATGGGATTTTCTAGACAAGAATACTGGAATGGGTTGCCATTTGGATGTGTAAGTTTCCTTTATATAAACACTTGTTGAGTGTCTGTTAACTTAGGATTTTTGTGTGTAATGAACCAAATTAGCACACATGTATAAAGAAGCAGGCTAGGATTTTGTTTTTAAGTGGAGAGAATTCTGATTCCTGCTCTGTTGCCTTCCTTCACCTAAGAATTTGTACATATATACAGTGTGGCTAATTGATCAGAGTTAAAGATAGGTTGTTTGCTATTTTGTTACTTTCTCACTAGAATATGAATGACAGCTGCAAAGTCCCAAAGTCCCTTTTCTCTTAGTATTATTTTTGGATCCATAACACAGGTGTTCTTTGTAGAAGTATATTTCAATAGAGTATTTGTAAGTTCTATCTGCTGCTGCTGCTGCTAAGTCGCTTCAGTCATGTCTGACTCTGTGTGACCCCATAGATGGCAGCCCACCAGGCTCCCCCATCCCTGGGATTCTCCAGGCAAGAACACTGGAGTGGGTTGCCATTTTAAAAGAGGCTGTGATGTTCCTAATTATTTCTAACAATAAATTTATTTTAGGGAATGTCTATTGAAAAGAAGACTACATTGCTTACTATCCAATGATAAATTAGAAGGGAGATGGTATATCCTAGAAATGATCATGGTAAATTTGTTCTCTGGGGGAAATTTTGAAATATATTTATTTTCCTGTTTCATGGGTACCCAGTGTAGAAATTTTTAAAAGATTGGCTATCTCTGTAGTTTGTAATGACAAATTCACATCATTCAAGATTTGTAGAAGATAAAACTAACTATGAATACAGATGATTTAAAAGTGAGATATGGTAGTTCTCACTGGCACAAATTGATCTCTGTTGAGGATCACAGTGCCAGTGCAGGGATCTGGTGCCTAAGTCAACACAGGCCTGAGGCCAGGCATCGGCTCTCTAACTTGCATCTCCTGTGCAGATAACTGATTCTAGCAGCAGACTTCTGAGGTCCAGTGTGAATTATTGACCTCGTATAGACTTGTTCCCCAGCTACTATTTTAAATTTAGTTCAGTCTGAGAGTATCTGGGTTCTACTATCTAAGGGCTCTGAGTTGCCTCTGTGAACTGTCGTATGATGTCAGACCATTAGCCTGCCAACAAGCTGTGTATCACCCCACCTGCTCTGACCACCTCTTTTCTGCCTCAAGGTTTAGAGGCTGGAACTGAAGAGGTGAAATTAGACTGGCCTTTCACCCTCACCCCGAGTCCCATTTGCTGTAAAGTTAAGACACAGTGACAGAGGAGATAAATCTTTTGAAGTGCGTATCTCTTCTCCTGACAAAAGTCTTTTCAGTTTTACGATACATTCCTTTTAGCATCTTTCAGTGTGATAGGAAACCATTTGCAAATAGACTTAGTGTGAAGGGGCAGAAGGGATGAGACCCATGTATCTATCTGCGTATCTGTACCCACATCTTTGTCTGTATCTTTACATCTGCATCTGAATATCTGTCCCGCAGTGGTAAAGAATCTGCCTGCCAGTGCAGAAGAACAGAAGATGCAGGTTCGATCCTTGGGTCGAAGAGATCCCCTGGAGGAGGGCATGACAACTCACTCCAGTATTCTTGCCTGGAGTATCCCATGGACAGAGGAGCCTGGTGGGCTATAATCCATGGGGTCATGAAGAGTTGGACACAACTTAGCGTGCACACACACACACACACAACATATATATCAATATCTATATTTTTTAATATCTAGTTTCTTATCCAGGAGTGCTCTTTCTGATAAGTCACTCCTCCTCTTAACCTTGGCTTAAGTTGTCAGCCCTCTGCCGCCAGTTTAGCATCACCTTATAAGCATGTGAACTGTGCTGATTCTGGAGCCCTGACTCAGACTCACTAAGTTGGAATCTCCATGGAAGGAAGGTTGAGAGTCTCCCATGTATACTGGGAGCAAGTATACATGCTGAAGTTGATATTCCTTCCACTGAGTTCTCTTCATCTCTTTCACTGCAGCCTGGCCCACATTAGGATGAGGCCCTACTTTTGTTTAAATTTGCAGTGCATCATACAGGGATAATGATGTTGTTGACTGAAGGAATGCATGAGTGGATTTCTAGATCATTTGGTTCTGTCACTGACCTTGGAACATGATCTACTGAGATTACATTTCTTTGCTTTTAAACAGCACTATAGCCTAGAAAAGGATGGCAAAACCAAGACTCTTTAGGAAAGGCAGTTGAGATTTGAAAGCATGACACTTGAGCGGGGCTATCCAATTTTTCTTTCAGGACAATTAGGTGAAATGACAGTGTCTGGCACATAGTAGATCTTTAGTAAATATTTGCTGAATAAATAAATAAGTAAATAAAGGAGTAGTTCATTGAGGTTCATGAGAGGATGTTAAGGTTTTAGCACTTTCTTAGGACTGATGTTTGTATCATCCCCAAATTCTTGTGTTGAATCCTTAAACTCCAGTCAGTGGATTTGGAGACGGGGGTCTTTGAGATGTAATTTGGTTTAGATGAAGTCAGGGGGATGAGAACCCATTATGGGATTAGTGCCTTTATAAGAAGAGGTAGGAGAGAGATGGTCTCTCTCTCTGCCATGTGAGGATATAACAAGAACTCATCTATTTGGAAAGCAGAAAGAGAGCCCTCATAAAAAATCAAATCTGCCAGCACCTTGATCTTGAACTTCAAACCTCCAGAGCCATTAGAAATACATATACATATCTATGCCTAAGCCACATGGTCTGATATTTTATTATAGGAGCCTGAAATGACATGTCATCCTGTGTAAGGGAGGATTTCTTCCAGGGTTTTGATCTTGTCTGCTTCCTTACTGAATCTTCTGAGTCCAGAATAATCCTTGTCTTATATCAGGGGCTAAATAAATGTTTACTGAATGATGGAATATCCAAAGGAACAACTGCGATTGTGATGACTTCTAGATCATGAGAAAGACGAGGCAATCGTTAGGTCCATTCATGCAGATGGAAATGACATGATTTTGTCCTTTTTAATGGTCGAGTATTATTCCATTGTGCATATGCTCCACGTCTTTATGCATCATCTGTTGACGGATTTAGGTTGCTTTCATGTGCTGGCTATTGTAAATAATGCTGCAGTGATTATTGGGGGTGCATGTACCTTTTTTGAGTTATGCTTTTCTCCAGATATATGCCCAGGAGTGGGAATGCTGGATCATATGGTAGCTTTCTTTTTAGGTTTTTAAAGAAACCGTCATACTGTCATACTGAGTAAAGTAAATCACACAGAGAGAAGCAAATATCATATGATATTTCTTATGTGTAGAGTCTTAAAAAATGGTACAAATGAACTTACAAAACAAAAATAGAGTCACAGATAGAAAACAAACTTGCAGTTACCAGGGGGAAAGAAGGTAGGGGAGGGGTAAATTGGGAGATTGGACATATGGACACAACTATATGTAAACTAGATAACTAATAAGAACCTATTAAAAAGCACAGGGAACTCTACTCAGTACTTTGTAATGACCTGTGTGGGAAAATAAAATGAGTGGATATATGTATAACTGACTCACTTTGATATACAGCAGAAACTAACACAACATTGTGACTCAAATATACTCCAATAAAAATTAGTTAAAAATAAATGCAAAAGTGAAAAAGAATAAAATTCCCTAGTATTTAAGAAAAAAGACAAAGGCAACTGTGAGCAATCAGGCCAGCTCTGTCTCCTTAAAGCCAACCTGCTCGCTCAGCACTCTGAACCAGCCGTTTTCCCTGTGGGCAGTCTCCTGGACAGATGTCCCCTGGGTTCCCCTGGGACATAGAAAGGGGGGCTTGAAAGTGAGGAGGGGGTGTGATGTGAATGAGAGAAAGACCAGCTCAAGGGGCTTCAGAGTCACTCTAATAGGTGTCAGCTTTACGGACCTGTGGCTTTTCTGTCAATATGGCCTCACTTTGGGGACTCGTTAGGGAGGGAAGCTGCTGTCTCAACCAACACAGCCCCAGCCTCTCCAAGAAGCAGGTCAGTTAAGATGGGTTAGCCAGCCAAGGAGCAGTAACAAGGGAATAATTTGGAGTTAAATGTTAGCAGAGGTGCCTGGGAAACTCGCGGGTCACCCAACAAGCCAAATGTGGGTCTCTTCACTTACAAAATGGAGAGAATAGTGTTGATGATGTTAGTCACATGAAATTGTGATAATGAAGGTGAAACACTTCATTTAGTAACATCTGGCATAAATGCTAGCTCATCCTGTTTACTTTGTGGCTGCCTTTGGTTCATTTCAAGGAAGGACCGATGGTAGAAAGTGTGCAAGAGAAAAAGTTGTATGTCCAGGTATCTAATGACTCTCTACAGTATTAAGAAAGGCTTCCCTGGTGGCTCAGTTGTACAAAATCAACCTGCCAATGCAGGAGACGTGGGGTTGATCTATGATTGGGGAAGATCCCCTGGTGAAGGAAAGGGCAACCCACTCTAGTATTCTTGCCTGGCGAATGTCACAGACAGAGGCTACAGTCCACGGGGTCTCAAAGAGTCAGACAAGACTTTGCAACTAAAGAATAAACAACAGAATAAAGTAGAGACATAATTGCCTTAAGAAAAGAACCAGAGAAGCTGTCAGTGGATCAAAGGACATATCAGTTCAGTATCAGTTCAACTGTTCAGTTGTGTTCGACTTTTCTTTGTGACCCCATGGACTACAGCACGCGAAGCTTCTCTGTCCAGCACCAACTCTCGGAGCTTGCTCAAGCTCATGTCCATCGAGTTGGTGATGCCATCCAACCATTTCATCCTCTGTCACTGCCTTCTCCTTCCATCCTCGATCTCTCCCAGCATCAAGGTCTTTTCCAGTGAGTCAGTTATTCACATCAGGTGCCCAAAGTATTAGAGTTTCAGCTTCAGCATCAGTCCTTCCAATGAATATTCAGGACTGATTTTCTTTAGGATGGACTGGTTTGATTTCCTTGCTGTCCAAGGGACTCTCAAAAGTCTTCTCCAATACCACAGTTCAAAAGCATCAATTCTTTGGTGCTTAAGTTTCTTAATGGTCCAGCTCTCACATCCATACATGACAACTGGAAAAATCATAGCTTTGACTAGAAGGGCATTTGTTGGCTTAGTTTAATGGCTGGAGTCACCATCTGCAGTGATTTTAGAGCCCAGGAAAATAAAGTCTGTCACTGCTTCCATTGTTTCCCCATCTATTTGCCATGAAGTGATGGGACCAAATGCCATGATCTTCGTTTTCTGAATGTTGAGTTTTAAGCCAGCTTTTTCACTCCTTTCTTTCATTTTCATCACGAGACCCTTTAATTCCTGTTCGCTTTCTGCCATAAGGGTAGTGTCATCTGCATATCTGAGGTTGTTGATATTTCTCCCAATCTTGATTCCAGCTTGTGCTTCATCCAGCCTGGCATTTCACATGATGTACCTGGTGGGCTACCATCCACAGAGTCGCAAAGAGTCGGACACGACTGAGCAACTTCACTTTCACTCTGCATATAAGTTAAATAAGCAGAGTGACAACATACAGCCTTGTCATACTCCTTTCCCAATTTGGAACCAGTTCATTGTTCCATGTCCAGTTCTAACTGTAGCTTCTTGAGCTGCATACACATTTTTCAGGAGGCAGGTAAGGAGGTTTGGTATTTCCCTCTCTTTAAGAATTTCCAACAGTTTATTGTGATCCACACAGTCAAGGGCTTTAGTATAGCCAGTGAAGCAGAAGTAGATGTTTTTCTGGAATTTTCTTGCTTTTTCTATGATCTGATGGATGTTGGCAATTAATCTCTGGTTCCTATGCTTTCTCTAAATCCAGTTTGAACATCTGAAAGTTCTCGGTTCACGTACTATTGAAGCCTAGCTTGGAGAATTTTCAGCATTACTTTGCTAGCATGTGAGATGAGTGCAATTGTGTGGTAGTTCATGTGTAGTGAACGTTCTTTGGCACTACCTTTCTTTGGTATTGGAATGAAAACTAATCTTTTCCAGTCCTGTGGTTACTGCTGAGTTTTCCAAATTTGCTGGCATATGGAGGGCAGCACTTTCTCAGCATCATCTTTTAGGATTTGAAATAGCTCAGCTGAAATTCCGTCACCTCCACTGGCTTTGTTTATAGTGATGCTGCCTAAGGCCCACTTGACTTCGCACTCCAGGATGTCTGGCTCTAGGTGAGTGATCACACCCTCATGGTTATCTGGGTCATGAAGATCTTTTTTGTATAGTTCCTCTGTGTTTTCTTGCCACCTCTTCTTAATATCTTCTGCTTCTGCTAGGTCCATACCTTTCTGTCCTTTATTGTGCCACCTTTTCATGAAATGTTCCCTTGGAATCTCTAATTTTCTTGAAGAGATCTCTAGTCTTTCCCATTCTGTTGTTTTCCTAAACTTCTTTGCATTGATCATTGAGGAAAGCTTTCTTATCTCTCCTGCTCTTCTTTGGAACTCTGCATTCAGATGGGTATATCTTTCCTTTTCTCCTTTGCCTTTTGCTTCTCTTCTTTTCTCAGCTATTTGTAAGGCCTTCTCAGACAACCATTTTGCCTTTTGCATTTCTTTTCCTTGGGGAGGGTCTTGATCCCTGTGTCCTGTACAGCGTCATGAACCTCTGTCCATAGTTCTTCAGGCATTGTATCAGATCTCATCCCTTGAATCTATTTGTCACTTCCACTGTATAATCTTAAGGGATTTGATTTAGGTCATACCTGAATGGTCTAGTTGTTTTCCCTACTTTCTTCAATTTAAGTCTGAATTTTGTAAAAAGGAGTTCATGATTTGAGTGACAGTCAGCTTCCGGTATTGTTTTTGCTGACTGTATAGAGCTTCTCCATCTTCAGCTGCAAAGACTATAATCAATCTGATTTCAGTATTGACCATCTGGTGATGTCCATTTGTAGAGTTGTCTCTTGTGTTGTTGGAAGAGGGTGTTTGCTATGGCCAGTGCTTTGTCTTGCCAGAACTCTGTTAGCCTTTGGCCTGCTTCATTCTGTACCTCAAGGCCAAACTTGCCTGCTACTCCACACATCTCTTGAGTTCCTACTGTTCCATTCCATTCCCCTGTGATGAAAAGGAGATCTTTTTTTGGTGTTAGTTCTAGAGTGTCTTGTTGGTCCTAATAGAATCATTCAACTTCAACTTCTTTGTCATTAGTGGTTGGGGCATAGACTTGGATTACTCTGATGTTGAATGGTTTGCCTTGGAAACAAAGAGTGATCATTCTGTCCTTTTTAAGACTGCACTCAAGTGCTGCATTTCAGGCTCTTTTGTTGACTATGAGGGCTACTCCATTTCTTGTAAGGGATTCTTGCTCACAGTAGTAGATATAATGGTCATCTGTTAAATTCACCCATTCCGATTCATTTTAGTTAACTGATCCCTCAAATGTCAGTGTTCACTCTTGCCATCTCCTGTCTGACCACTTCCAATTTACCTTGATTCATGGACATAACATCCAGGTACCTAGCAATATTGTTCTTTACAGCATCAGAATTTACTTCCTTCACCAGTCACATCCACAACTGGGCGTTGTTTCCGCTTTGGCTCAGCCTCTTCATTCTTTCTGGACATATTTCTCCACTGTTTTTCCATAGCATAGTGGGCACCTACCGACCTGGGGAGTTCATCTTTCAGTGTCATACCTTTTTGCCTTTTCGTACTGTCCATGGGGCTCTCAAGGGAAGAATATTGAAGTGGTTTGCCATTCCCTTCTCCAGTGGACCACATTTTGTCAGAACTCTTCACCATGACCCATCCATCTTGGGTGGCCCCACAAGGCATGGCTCATAGTTTCATTGAGTTAGACAAAGCTGTGATCCATGTGAATAGTTTGGTTAGTTTTCTGTGATCGTGGTTTTCATTCTGTCTTCCCTCTGATGAATAACGATAAGAAGATCAAAGGAAGGGAAAGACCTTTTTGGAAGGAGTTAAAATGCTTCATTAATGAGGCAGCAGGGTGGCCGGATTTTTGAGACTGGGTAGGATTTTTATGGGCTGAAATGTGGAGGAAGAAGACATTGAGCAGGACGGACTTCCAGTAAATATGACCAGGGAGTGGAGAGGTGATGGAGCATGGCGAGCATCGGGAGAAATTCACACAGGATATTGATGTGGCTGCAGTAGGAGATGAGTCTGGAAAGGGAGGCCCAAACCAGATTGCAGAAGCTCTTGAGGGAGGCAGAGCCCTGATTTGCAGGTAAAGGCAGCCATTAAAGGCAGCTGAGGCAGGATGTCATCTGACTTGTGCAGTACTCTGGGAACATGAAGCTGATGGCAGTAGGGGAAGACAGGATGCTGCAAATGTGCGTTATGGTTTTCATCATATTCTGGTTATTTTAAGCCACAGAAAAATGAATGGGCAAGAATGCTCAGGGACTTCAGACCTACATCTGCAAAGGGGTGCGGGGCAGACTGCTTTCTGATAATGGTCCAGAAATGGTTCTTGCAACAGAACAAGTTCTCGCAAGGGCTGGGCCAATCCGGATGTAGTAGGACCCCAGGGCAGAGCACTGCACTGCGTGCTAATTCAGTGCATTCCCCTCTCCTCGCCTCCCAGGAAGACTGCATTGTTTTTGATAACACCTTGGAAATCTGAGAAAGAAGGTAGCGCAAAATGAACATGAAACTGACCTTTCATGACCTGTGTTAAAATGAGGGTTTCTGTGACTTCAATATGACTTTGAATTTCTGATGTAAGAAAAGATGATTTTACATTTCACATTGCCTGCATATATTGTATATTACAAAGGAATGCTTTCCGGTTTTGTTTCTAATTATAAAGCAACCTCTTTTCATTGCAGAAAGCTTGTAAAATGGAAAGGCACTTTTGCAAGAAAATTATTGTTAATTTTTCTTTATCTAGTCTTTAATGACTTAGTCTTTAAAAGCATAGATTTAGTAGGTGTATGTTTACGCACATAAATACACATATGTTTGTGTGCATGTACATCTGGATATTTGTATATTTACATAATATATAACTTTTATATATAATTTTTATAAAGTTCCATAATATAACGTTTGTGTCTATATATGCTGTTGTGTGTACATTGTATTGTAAATATGTACTGTGTACCTATTTTCATATTTCAAGGTATGTGCATTTCTTTGTGCTTGGTTTTCTTTTTATTTGAAGTAGTTGATGTCCATTCTCTCACGTCACATAATACTCCTTTAGTATGTGCTCTGATGTTCAGAAAAGTGAGCCTTCCCTGCCCAAATTTTGTGACATCTGTGTGCTAATTGTGTACTTAATAATTTTTTATATTTTTATAGAATTTTAATATGTATTTTCCTGGATGTAAGGATTATTATTATACCCATTCGAAATATTGAGAGACTGAAATTTAAAAAATTTCAGGCTTTCTCCAGGTCAAATAACCAGTAACCTTGCTACTGACAAGGTCCACTATGAAAAAACCTTGAGTGTCTGAAAGTGGAAGTGAAAGTGTTTGTTGCTCAGTCATGTCTGACTCTTGGTAACCCCATGGACTGTAGCCCTCCAGGCTCCTGTGTCCATGGGATTCTCCAGGCAAGAATACTGGAGTGGTTGCCATTTCTTTCTCCAGGGGATCTTCCTGATCCAGAGATCAAACCTGGATCTCCTGCATTGCAGGCAGATCCGTTACCATCGACCCTGAGTGTCTGAGGTGGGACTCAAATCACAGAGGAGTGTATGGCACTAGTTAAGCCCACTGACTTTGAACTGAACACACTTCCTTGGTTCAAATTCAAGTTCTGCCACATGACTAACCAGGTTCCTCAACCTGTCCTAGCCTCTGTTTTGTTGTTTGTGAGATGAGGATACTAATAAGATTCTCCTGTTACTGGATTGAAGTGATGAGTAAATTCATCAGTTTATGCTCCACACTTAGAATATGCCAGCTTATGGCCAGCAGTGTCTCTATGAAGGCTAGCTATCATAAAGACAGGGCTTTGCTTTCCACTGTGCCAACTGTCTCTTTTCATGTGACTGAACCTTAATCTTTGAGTTCATTTATTTCTCCTTCTCCAGAAAAGGTGATTTTATTTAAGACTCTATATAAATGTAACCAAAGAAAGTTCATTCAGGAAAGAATAAGCACAGCTGTTACCTCCCTTCAGAGAAGGCTTATTTATTTTTTTCCGAGAGATAAATAAGTACTGTTGTTGTTGTTTTAGTCACTAAATCATGTCTGACTCTTTGCAACCCCATGGACTTTAGCCTTCCAGACTCCTCTGTACATGGGATTCTCCAGGCAAGAATCCTGGAGTGGGTTGCCATTTCCTTCTCCAGAGAATCTTCCTGATTCACAGATTAAACTCTCATCTCCTGCACTGGCAGGTAGATTCTTTACCACTGAGCCGCCAGGGAAGCCCTAAATGACCATGAGTTGGTAATATTGCAGTAGTTTCTTTAGGATATTTGCTGAAGCTGGAAGCAGTACTGATGATAGTTTTGTGTAGTGAAGGATCAAACTGTTTTCATGGGGAGCCACTGTTGGGCTTGTTTGATTTCTGGTGTTGCCTCCAACTCCAGGCTGAGTTGCTGATGCTCTCAGCTACAGTTCCACAGTGGAGACAGCTCCCTTCCTTGTTAATCAAGGTGTTTAATGCAGGGGCTAATGATGTGATATGTAACCACTCTGCAACTGTTAAGCCATATGGCACTTGCTTGTTGTTATTTATGGTGAAGGCATTTATGCTTTTAGTACCCCAAAGCACCCAGCTACATCTGAAATGATGCTTCAAAGTGCTTTGAGAAGCTACGTGTTCTAGTTTTGTGTCCTAATCCAATATTCTTAGGTCCAGTCTGTGAATAGTATGGGGGAAATCAGCACCAGGGACAGCGTTTGAATCAAGATGCATCACCTGAGTAGGAAAGAAATTTAAGTCCTCACCTAGAAACAAAGCATTATTACCAAGTTTTCAAGAGACTGCAGGGGTATCAACCAGAACTCATATGTTAAAAAGAAAATGAAAATCATATTTTCTTGGCTTCTCTTTGCATGTGTAGTTACTCAGTTGTGTCCAACTCTTCCAGACCCTATGGACTATAGCCTACCAGGCTCCTCTCTCCATGGGATTTTTCAGGCAAGAATATTGGAGTGGGTTGCCATTTTCCTCCTCCAGGGGATCTTCCTGACCCAGGGATCAAACCTGCATCTCCAGTGTCTCCTTCATTGAAGGTGTATTCTTTACCTGCTGAGCTCTTAGGGAAGCCCCTGGCTTCTCTTTATTCGGATGGATTTCACTTAAAAAAAAATACACCAAGAATTGAAAGTACCAGGTTGGAAAATATATAGCTACAGGATAAATTTTTATATTAATAGTAAAATGAGAACTGTCATGTACACTTGCTCTGTGCTGGGCACAGTAGCTTTAGGGATGTATTGTGCACAGATGTCAGCCCATGAGGGGCTTGGCAACATCCCTCTAAATGAGATGACAGAAAAGTCCGTGTTTATCAGACATTACCCCTCCCCTCCCCTACCCCCACCATGAGTGTTATATATATTGCATCAGTTGGATCATAGATGTATATATATTCTATTATATGCATAATTTGCCCATAATGGGAGCTAGTACCCCAAGGGCTTTATTCAGCTTCATAAGGCTGGTACTAGAAATACTGAACAGATGGTATGGCATGGATACAAACTCAACAATTCAGCTATCAGTGAATATCAGCATGGTCCCTTTAGTGCTTATTCGAGAAATGCCTTCCTTGATTCTCTAGAGCAGTGATTCTCAATCAGGAGGGTGGTTTTGCAACCCCCCATGCCCAATCGACCCAGGGCCCTTGTGGCAATGTCTAGTGACATTATTGGTTGTTCCCACTGGTGGGGGAACGCTAGTTCCCATTAGCATGGGAACTGCCCTCTAGTGGTACAGGAGCATCTGTACATGCTGTAAGGGACAGGACACCCACTGCCGTCTCCTGCCATAAGGATCCTACCCCATGTGTCATGAGTGCTGCTGTTGATGACTCAGCTCTAGAGTGAGTCTGAGCCTGAAGTTGAATTCATTGTAAAAGGAGGGATTTGTCAGCAGAGTCCTCTTCACTATCCTCCTCTCAAAGCAGCTTCTCTTCTAAATAGATGTTAAATATGTACAGAAATTACTTGAAGGGAACACTAAATGTCTAGACTGTATAGGATGTCACTATGTCTTGGTCTAGACAGGCTAGGCGGTTATGCTTAGTGCTTTAAATGTGTCATTTTATTCAATTTGCCAAATAACCCTACCAGACTGAAGGCACTATTACTATATTTCAGAAATATGAAAACTTCTGCTTTTATGTGGATTCCTCTCAGTATTATTTAGAGTCAAATAACATGGCACTTAGTCCCTTATCACATGGTTGGTTTTCCAGAAGATGGAAATAGACCTTATTTGGTACCTAGGAAGGGATTGGGAAACTGAATTTTCTTGGGGACATTACAAAGCTGTATATTTAAAAGACTTGGCAAATAGCATTATTTCTAGTCTGGTTGGTTATTATACAGAGAATGAGCTTGTTAATCCATGCATGGGGTGCTTCCTGCCATGCAACTGCCTGAGAGATGATACATTGCTGTGTGCAAAGAAATACATGCTTTCCATCGTGGTCTCCGTCTGTGTGGGGAAACGATACCCAGGGAGCATAAATCTCCTGCATTCAGCCTGTTTGTTAGCTGGGCTGATATTTCCTCATCTACTTGGTTGATTTCCTCAGATCTGAACATAGGGTAAAGTCTGATCTCGATCCAATGGACCATTAGTTTTGAAATTAACTTAGACTATGCTCTAAGTACCTTGCACATATTAACTCATTCATGCATTATGAATATTTCCACTTTACGGACAAAGAGACTCAGGAAAGGGGAGATAACTTCCCAGTGTCAAGTCAGGGCTCAGTGCAGATTTGAACCCAGAGTCTCTTCTTGATGTGCACTCCTTCTGTGCCAGCATGTGGTGGTCTACCATGGCTGAACATGGGCTTTGAAGTTGGTTAGACTCTAGGGTCTGATACTTCCTTGCCATGTATTCTAACATCTTTAAGCTATAATCTCCTTATTTGTAAAACAGAAACAAAAAACATACCTCCAGTGTGGATATCAGGACAGTCCGTCCTCACTATTCACTATTACAACTTCCCTGGTGGCTCAGTTGATAAAGAATCCACCTGCAATGCAAGAGGTTCTGGTTCAATCCCTGGGTCAGGAAGACTCCTTGGAGAAGAAAATGGCAACCCAAGCCAGTATACTTGCCTGGGGAATCTCATGGACAGAGGAGACCGGCAGTCTACAGTCTACAAGATCACAAGGAATTGGACACGACTTAGTAACTAAACCACTACTGCCTTTCACAGTGTGTGTGCATGCTCACCTGTGTCCAGCTCTTGCAACCTCATGGACTATTGCTGGCCAGGCTCCTCTGTCCATGGGATTTTCACCAGCAAGAATACTGAAGCAGGTTGCCATTTCCTTCTCCCGGGGATCTTCCAGACCCAGGTATCTTCCTGACTCAGGGACCATTCACAGTAGTTATGATCTATAAAGTTGCTGCAAACACTGAAATAGTGAATACTGAATGTATGGCTCCCAGGGGGAAATACCGGGTTAGGTTCCTATGAGCTTCTGGTCACAACATTGTCAACCAATCAGTATGTAGCCTTGTTTTATGTCTGTTTTTATTTAAGGCCACCTTATTTAATATATATTGTTGACTCATTGACATTGAACTCGCGGCCAACAGCACCATCAACTCATGCTGGAACAAAGTTTGTCTAACACGTGTGTTTCTGTAAGGTGTATCACAGCCTTTTGCACTTGTGAACACTACATAGCGTGTCAGCACTATATTTGGGCCATTTTAAGCAGTGACGTTACCAACAAAATGTGAGAAATGTGGTATTAAATAGACTGTGAACAGGATAGTTGTTGACACATGAGAGCTGAAAGAAGGCAGAGATTCACCTTGTTTAACTTCTGCTGGGAACATGTGCCAACAACTGAAAATTTTTACCACTTTGTGCATATATGCAAAGGACTACAAAAGTGCCACGAGTATTTATTCTAGAGCTCCAGGTAAATTTTAGCAAGTAGGTGAATTCATGCAGGTGAAATCTGTGCAAAATAAAGCTGGATTCTATGTATGTCCAGGTTGTAGAAGGTATGTGTGAACTAAGGTATCAAATACAAGGCTCAGCATGTCATCATGTTCAACAAATGGTTTCATTATTATTATTTTGAATAAAGGTCCGCCAAAAGTCAGATCCTTTGGGTGGTTTTGGGCTGCCCTCCCTGTCCACTGGGGAGGCTTTCTTTGAGAGGAGAGAATGTGACTACAGAAAGCAGCCTTTAAGGAGATTACACTGGGACTCTCTGCTCTCTTCACTTTAGGGTGTGAATTAGGTATCCAGCAAGTGGCATACATTGGATTTGAGGTATATATGGTAGACTGAGAATGGGGGTGAAAGTTAAGTTCAACTTCTCCCCCTTCCCTGTATAATAGTGTTCTTCTTTGTATTATGAAGTTTTAGTTAACACTTCTCAAAGTGCGGCAATGTTAGAACCAGACATGGAACAACAGACTGGTTCAAAATTGGGAAAGGAGTACGTCAAGGCTGTATATTGTCACCCTGCTCATTTAACTTATATGCAGAGTACATCATGCAAAATGTTAGACTGGATGAAGCACAAGCTGGAATCCAGATTGCCAGGAGAAATATCAATAACCTCAGATATGCAGATGATCCCACACTAATGGCAGAAAGCAAAGAAGAACTAAAGAAGCCTCTGGATAAAGGTGAAAGAGGAGAGTGAAAAAGCTGGCTTCAAACTCAACATTCAAAAAACTAAGGTCATTACATCCTGTCCCATCACTTCATGTTAAATAGATAGAGAAAAAGTGGAAACAGTGGCAGATTTATTTTCTTGGGCTTCAAAATCACTGTAGACAGTAACAGTAGTCACGAAATTAAAAGATGCTTGCTCCTTGGAATAAAAATCTAGGTACTGTATTAAAAAGCAGAGACGTCACTTTGCCGACAAAGGTCCATCTAGCCAAAGCTATAGTTTTTCCAGTAGTCATGTATGGATATGAGAGTTGGACCATAAAGAAGGCTGAGCACCAAAGAATGGATGCTTTTGAACTGTGGTGTTGGAGAAGACTCTTGAGAGTCCTTTGGACTGCCAGGAAATTGAACCAGTCAATCCTAAAGGACATCAGTCCTGAATATTCATTGGAAGGACTGATGCTGAAGCTGAAGCTCCAATACTTTGGCCACCTGATGCTAAGAGCCTACTTATTGGAAAAGACCCTGATGCTGGGAAAGATTGAAAGCAGGAGGAGAAGGGGATGACAGAGGATGAGATGGTTGGATGGTATCACTGACTTAATGGACATGAGTTTGAGAAAGCTCCTGGAGATGGGGAAAGACAGGGAAGCCTGGTGCGCTGCAGTCCATGGGGTCGCAGAGAGCTGAACGAGACTTAGTGACTGAACAACAAACATAGCAATGGTAGAGCAAGAAAAGAGGGGAAGGGTGAAGTTCAACTTCTCCTCTCTCCCTGCATCATAGAGCTCCTGCCTTTTACTGCAGAGTTCTAGTTAACGCTTCTTCAAGTGTGATCTCTAAACCAGCATGCCTTATGAACATTTATGTTAGAAATGAAGATTCCTACCCAATTTCCGGAGTCAGAAGGTGTGTGTTTCATCTCAGAATCTGTGTAGACTCACCCAGCAGTTCTGAAGCCAGCTGAGGACTACTCTTCTGGTCTAAACCCACACTTTAGTTACCGAGTTCTTTTCATCACTATTTTGCAGACTACAACCCCCTATGAGAAATGTTAAGTACTTCTTTCATGTTTGTTAAAATCTGCCTGCATTTTTCTGTGATCGTCTGGGGCCTAATCCTTTTGTTAAAAAACAACTCCCTGTTTGGCTTAGATAACTTCTGCTACCTCCTGATTATGTTTCAGCTTCTTATTTAATGGCTGATGGTAGAGCTCCTTTTTTTTTTTTTTAATTCATTTTTATGCAATATCTATAGCCTCCAGAAAGATAAAGTGTCTGAATGGATTTGCCTTCCAAGTTCTAAGGCAGATGGGTTGTCAAGGTTTTCCTTTCATTTGCAGCAAGTTGAGGCTATTTCATGTTTCTTTTCTCCCCACCTGTTTTTGAATCAGAATTTCTTTATGGTGATTATTTGATAACTCAGGCCTTTCAGACTGATGATGTTGTGACTACATTGTAGGTGATTTTTTGTCAAGTTGCTGGCTTATTCTTTCATTTCACTAATATTTATGAAACCCTCATCTATGATTACTGAACTTGCTGGTGGAGATCGTTACTGAGCATAACAGAGACGATGTTTGTGATCCTTGTCCTCGTGTCCTGGAAGTCTGATCATGAAAGTAATTAGAGCTTCAGAAGCTGCTGTGAAAGAAGTACCTGGAGGGACTTCCCTGGTGGTTCAGTGGCTAAGACTCTGCACTCCAGTGCAAGGGGCCTGAGTTAAATCCCTGATCAAGGAACTAAATCACAAATGTCACAACTGAAAGATCCAATGTGCTGCAACTAAGACCTATTGCAGCCAAATAAATAAACAAAATATACATATATAAAAAGAAGCACGTGGAGCTGGGAAGGACTTTACCATATAAATAAAACCTGATCAGGAAATGTATCCATATATTCTTGACTTCTGAGTGGACTTGCACAGAAAAGTGAAATTAACCATGCATGCTTTGTGACAACTTAAAGGGGTGGGATGGGGTGAGAGTCAGGAAAGGAGATTCAGGAGGGAGGGCACATATGTATATCTATGACTGATTCATGTTGATGTATGGCAGAAACTTGCACAATATTGTAAAGAAATTATCCATCAGTTAAAAATAGGTAAAGTAAAAAAAATTAGGTAAAAGGAGGTATAGGTTGGGAAGGAAAGATTTGAATATATGTGCAGGTCTTTAAGAAGGAATAAAAGTGGGCAGAGGAATTTAGGAACTGAAGTAGAGAATGGTGCAAGGTGAAGCTGGTCAGTAAGCAGATGACATTTGTGCAGTTAACAGTGCAAAAAAAAAAAAAAAATCCAGCTGATGGATCACAGGAAGTATGTTAGGATGCTAATCTTACTTTCACAGAGATCATTGTGTTAGAAGGAGAGGTGAGGGAGGCTATTCTCCCAATGACTCTGTACAATTGTAACAAAGATGACATTGACCTGCATTAGTTTGATTGATTTTTATTAATAAATATATTTAGCCATGATTGAAGGTTTGCGATCACCACAGACAATCTAGGTGGAGTAACTAACTTGTGTGAAGTCAGAAGTTAATGATTTAACTATATAAGTACTTTTAGTTTTTCAGATCAGATCCAGGATAAGAAAGATTTGAGAAGCTGAGGATTAGGGAAATCTCTACCATATGATGCTATGGGGATGGTGACTCAGGACAGGAAGGGATAATGGATGCTGAAGATGAACATTGTGCTTCTTGTCTGTGGCTTGATTCTAGACAGTGTAGATTTCCTCTTTTTTTCTTCTTACCTTCAAAGTAATTGCGTGCATGCTTAGTCATGTCTGACTCTTTGTGACCCAATGTTCTATAGCCTCCCAGGCTCCTCTGTCCGTGGGTTTCTCCAGGCAGGAATACTGGAGTGGGTTGCTGTTTCCTTCTCCAGAGGCTCTTCCTAACCCAGGGATTGAACCCAGATCTCCTCCATTGGCAGGTGGATTCTTGAGCACTGGTCCACCTGGGAAGCCCTCAAAGTAATTATCAGATTCTAAAAATTCTGGACCAGTGATTGCTTCAAGACCCAGATGACAAAAGTGATTGTTATAATCACTTTCTTTGTAAGGAAAGGATGAGATTGTATCAGGTTCGTAAATGCAGACATGGGCATTAGCCTGCTCATTCTCTAGTCCTCCCTGCCCCCCAAGACGTGAGCTTGTCTAAGTGTTTGTTATTAGATCACCATCTCTCTTTGGCATAATTCAGACTGCTTTGTACATAGGAGGAAGCAGAGCTTGCAGGAATGGAACATTAACTTGCGAGGTTTTGATAAGCAACACTGACCACTGTGGGGCTGAAGGAGGGGCTTAAAGTGCTGTCATAGAGGGTTCTCTTGGTTGCCTGGGGGAGACTCAGGGCCGGGGAGCATAGACGGCAAAGTCAGCTGATTTCTCAGTGTTACCTCCCTGCTGGTTCTTTTCACTACATTTTACTTTCAAGGCACCTTGAACCCTCTTGAGGCTTGGAAATAATGACGGGCATAGACATGTTTTATTTTGAGACAGTTTTGAGTAATGCCATTGCTACTGTTTTAAGATTCATTTTCATCTCTTTGAGGTAAAAATCATTATACTTTCTAGTTGGGAAGAATTTTTGGAGAGCATCCACTGTAACCTTTCATCTGCTTTGAGAGTACCTGTTACCTATGTCTTTGAGAAAGGCTTCCATCCAAAGTTATTTTGGAGATGCTCTACCTGCTAATAATGCCTTTTATTTAGCAGATACAGGACAATATGGGGAATGCTTGATCTTCAAAGACTTCTGGGGCAGAGTTCTCTGTGCTATACAGTAGGTCTTTGTTGCTGATCCATTTTATTTTGTTGATTCTCTTTATAAATTTTTAATTTATTTGTTACTAGATATGGCAGCATAGTTATTTTACAATGTTGTGTTAGTTTCTGCTGCACAGCACAGGGACTCTGCTCAATAGTATGTAACAACCTAAAATGGGAAAAGAATTTGAAAAAGAATGGATACATATGAATGCATGACAGTCACTTTGCTGTATACTTAGAACTAACACAGCATTGTTAATCACTTATTCATCAATATGAAATAAAAAGGTAAGAAATAACCCTCAATAAATAAATACCTAAAAAAACCCCAAAACCCATACTGGGCAACTCTACGTCATCTACCCACACAATAGAATTTCAGTTATTTAAATGCAGTTCTCATGAATGGTGTTCACCATGGTTCTCTCCACAGTGTACCTTTTCTCTTAGTATCTCTTCCGTCTCTTATGGCCCAGACACAATCTACCTAGATTACACTTGAGGTGAGTGAGTTTGCTCCTGAGAGCATGCAGTGTTGAGGACATAGCATCTGCAAGTAACTGATTTTCTTTTTTACCTCTAGCACAAAATTTAAGGAAGTCTTTGAGGAAATGCTTAAACGGAACATAATTGTCAAAGCCTAGTTTTCTTCCTGCAACTTACCAGGAGCAAGATTATCACAGTCATACCCTAGCTTTGTATTTATTTAGTCAGCTTTTAAAGGAAAACATTTTCAGTCATTTTGGGACATAATAAAACATTTGAAACAGCATATTTACTTCTATGCTTTGTTTTGCTCTTCAGGATGAATTATTTAGAGAAATTATCTTGTGTTCCATTTATTCACCTTCCATTGTTTACTAAATAGAGGAAATGACATGGACAAATCAAGCACTTTCTTAGGCTAGCTCCACTGGACTTCTTCAGTGACTTCGGGTGTGTGGTATTGATCGTTTCTGAATTAACTAACAAAGCAAGTGGAGCAGATCTGAGTAAGGACTGAATGGGAAGCAAGATGAAGCGAGTAATTCTGGCATTCTGGCTTTGAGGTGTTCATGGAATTTTCTAGAATTTATACTCCATGCATGTTTGGATTCCTATCTGATGTTCAGGAGAGCGATCTGGAGTGGTGATGTTGACTGGGAAGATTTCATCATATGGATAATATTGAAAGCCTGAAGACAGGAGATGAGGACTTTGAGAAAGAAGGAGTCATTTGAGGAAAAAATGAGAGGACTGAAGACATGTGTAATGCTGGCTTTTTTTTTTTTAAGGTTTTATTTTTCCCAATTTAGACTTTTTATATTGTACTGGGGTATAGCCAATTAGCAATGTGATAATTTCAGGTGAACAGCAAAGGGACACAGCCATACATTTACATGTATCCATTTCTCCTGCAAACTCCCCTCCCATCCAGGCTGCCACATAATGCTGAACAGAGTTCTATGTGCTATACAGTAGATCCTTGTTGGTTATCCATTTTAAATATAGCAGTCAGACTCCCTTACTATCCCTTCCCTCCATCCTCCCCGGCCTGGCAATCTTACGTTCATTCTCTAAGTCTGTGAATCTCTTTCTGTTATGCAAGTGAGTTCATCTGTATCATTTCTTTTTAGATTCCACATATAAGGGATGGCAAAGAATACTTCACCTTCTCTGTCTGACTTTCTTCATGCAGTATGACAGTCGCTGTGGCCATCCATGTTGCTGCAAATGGCATTGTTCCATTTTTATGGCCGAGTAGTATTCCAGTGAGTATACATGCCGCATCTTGATCCATTTCTCTGCTGATGGACATTGAGGTTGCCCCCATGTCTTGGCTATGGTAAACAGTGCTTCAGTGACCACTGGGGTGCGTGTGTCCTTCTGGATCATGTATAACTGGCTTTTAAAGGAAGGGAGAAGGAAAAGGAGTCTTGGAAAGGTGACTGAGATACAGCGTCTAGAGAAGCAGAAGGAAAACAGGAGAGTGAGCTCCTTGCTCCTTGCTTTGTTGGTTCCTCCTTCCTCTCTGACTAGCCTTTCTCTGTCCCGTGTTTTCAGCTGTTTGAGGAGACAGTTGTCAAGGACATGAGGACAGAGCCATGTTCATTATGTTCAGCAACAAGAAAATCATTTGTAACCTTGGCAAGAATATTTCCGGTAGAATCTTTTCTTCCTTTCTATTTCTAAAAATACTTTTTATCATGAAAATTTTCAAATATACACAAAAGTGGTAGGATAATATATTATATGTCCCCACAAACATACAATCTAGCCACAAAAACGACCACCATTTTTGCATTCTTGTGACTACTGTTGTTATTATTTTTTCTAACATGTCGAGCGCAAGGCCTGACTCATTGGAAACAGAGTAAATTCTTGTGGAGTAAGTGAATGAATGAATATAAATGAATAGTGTGTAGTGAACTGTTTAGGGGGTGCATAGATGAAACACAAGGTGAATTGCCACCCTCCAACATTGGAGTTAATAGGCTGGCTAATTGGAGCAGACATAAACTGTGAGAGTTAGGTCCAAGTTTACAAAAGGTGTGGTTTCCTGTGGCATTACAACTGATTCAGGCAACATCTGCATATTCCATTCACCCCTTACACTAATGTTGAGTGTAGGGCACTGGAACCAGCACTGTCCAAACTGGATTTCAATTCTGACTCCTCCCTTTCCCTGCTGTGAGGTTTTGGGTTAGCCACATAACTTTCGTGTGCTTCAGTATCATCATGAAATTTTCATGGTGAAATGCAAAAAAAAAAAAAAAAATCCTTTGAGTTGTCTGAGAATTATATGAGAAGTGGATTTAAAGCACTGGACACAGAGTCTCAAATATGAGAAATGCTCATGAAGTAGTGGTTACTGTCATCATCATCACCACCGTCATTGTCATTGTCATTGTCAGTACCAGTGACATCATTCAGTGTGCTCTGTGCTCTTCCAGTCCAGGCTGGCAGTTCCCTCCTCTCAAACATACTTTCTTTCATGTACATTCCCATCACATACCTTATATTCATTTTCTCATTTAAAAAAGTTTTTTTAATTTTATTTTTTTTTATTGTTTATTTTATTTACCTTTCCATTTTTATTCTTCCTGTCTTGGGATGCTGTTGGAATAAACATGTAAACTTAGCTCCAGTCTGCTTACGACTTTCCCAATTGGATCTGTTGTATCACGTGAGATAGAACTTTCAGTCCTGGCAGTCAAGGCTCACATTGGCCCCACTCCCCATCTCACCAGTCTGATTTCCCGCTGCTTCGGAACACTTCTAGAGGCTGCATTGGTCAGAGTTCTGTCAGTACCCACTTTTGTGGAGCTTTTGTGATAATCATCTTTCCATTCAAAGTTGTCTTTCTTCTCATTTATAGCCTTTACCACTGAAAGGATCTGTGTGAATATTACTTTACCTTCCGGATCTGTGTGAATATTACTTTACCTTCCGGATCTGTGTGAATATTACTTCCTCCATGAATATTTGCCAACATTCCTCAACTGAATAGAGAAGCTCCCACCTCTGCTCCATCAGTGGCACCCTTTGATACTCTTCTTGAACTTGTCACATTTTCCTTCAGTATATGAAGGGCATGCGTCCTTATCATTACATCTCACGTGAATGTTCTCAGGTTCAAATATTGAAAATGATACTATGCTTGTGAGAGTATTTAAAAAAGAAGAAAGACTCACATAAATATAAGTTGTAACTATAGCACCATAGCTTCTCTGGTGGCTCAGACATAAAGAATCTCCTGCAATGCAGGAGGCCTGGGTTTGACCCCTGGATTGGGAAGATCCTCTGGAGGGGGGCATGGCAACTGACTTCAGTATTCTTGCCTGGAGAATCCCCATGGACAGAGGAGCCTGGTGGGCTACAGTTCATGGATTGCAAAGGGTTGTACATGACTGAGCAACTAACATTTTCACATAGCACCATAGAACATTTACTGAGAGCTACTCATGGGCCCCATCAATAAATGCTAGGCATATACCATCTCATTGAATATTATAAGTACAAGTATCACTCATTTTTTTAAGGCAAAAAGATTTACATCTGGAGGTGTTAAGTGATTTGTCCAACCTCAAACA
Organism: Budorcas taxicolor; assembly: GCF_023091745.1. Lineage (NCBI taxonomy): Eukaryota > Metazoa > Chordata > Mammalia > Artiodactyla > Bovidae > Budorcas > Budorcas taxicolor. The sequence continues at coordinate 39,696,339 of NC_068910.1, forward strand.
ACTGTTAAAGAGCAAAAGTAAGATGAGATTTGGGCCTGTCAGGCTCCAAGGTCTAATCATTTCAGCAATCCATTTTATTGGCTTTCAAAAATCATAGTAAGTACGACTTTGCCTGGAATTAGCTAAATGACCTTTCTGTTAAAAGAAACATATATACTCCTATAATTACAGTGAGATTAGGCACCTTTTTTTTTTTTGTCTAAAATATCTTTTCATCCCTTGTAATTATCTACTTTCCATTGTTAGTGAAGGCCTGGCTAAATGAAGACATTTGTTGCTACTAAAATTGAAATGAATCTGTGTTAAAATTATGGCTAAGCTCCTACCCCAGGGCTGGAGATGAAACCATCATATGGTACTTCATTTCAGAGAATTTTCAACTTGAATTTCCCAGCTGGAGTACAGAAGAGAGCTGATCAATGCTCCAGGCTTTGAAAGCAAACCATTGTATTTGCATTTAGACTTGCATGATTTCTAATGTACAATCATTTATAACTTGTTTTTTAAGGATGAAGGGTGATATCCGGGGGGGAATTTAGCTGCCTCAGGAAGGGCTAAAGAATAATTCTCTCGATCTTGATTAGTTGTACAGGGTTGAAAATTTCTACCCGTTTATTTATTGACACCTAGAAATACTTCCTTAGACTAAGTTCTCAGAAGTGTAATAATCAGGTCAAAATCTTTAGACTTAAAATAACCTTTCCTTTTATATCATATTCTAAAATTCTCCGAAATGGTCACAGAAGTCCTGGCTGTAGCTCACCAGTACACATTCTTACTCTCTTTAGAGCCGTCTCTGTGCTTTTCATGGGCCTTCTGATAAGTTCTAGCCAGTGCGCTGTGAGCGGAAATGATGCACATAATTTCTGGGATGAATGACTTAATGGCCATTTAATGGCCATCCTGGAAGACCATCTAGGATACTTTATCCACTGTATGGGGAATGGTGGTGTTTCTCCATCAAGTTGGTTGCTGGATGAAAAACTACATAGAACAGAGCCTACAGCCGGTTGAGCCGTGATGGATGGATGTGGACTGTGGGGGAGGAATAAACCCGTCATGAGAATCCACTGAAATTTAGGGCGAGGGTTTCCCAGGTGGTGCTAGTGGTAAAGAGCCCACCTACCAGTGCAGGCGACATAAGAGACCTGTGTTCAGTCCCTGGGTCAGGGAGATCCCCCGGAGGAGGGATGGCAGCCCACACCACTATTCTTGCCTGCAGAATCCCATGGACGAAGGAGCCTGGCAGGCTACAGCTGATGAGTCTCAAAGAGCTGGATGTGGCTTAGCATGCACACGCATGCACTGAAGCATAACCTAGCTTATCTTGACCACTGTAGTTGTTGAACAGGTTATAATGCCACTCAGTTCAGTTCAGTCGCTCAGTTGTGTCCGACTCTTTGCGACCCCATGAATCACAGCACACCAGGCTTCCCTCCCTGTCCATCACCAACTCCCGGAGTTCACTCAAACTCATGTCCATTGATTCAGTGATGCCATCCAGCCATTTCATCCTCTGTCGTCCCCTTCTCCTCCTGCCCCTAATCCCTCCCAGCATCAGGGTCTTTTCCAATGAGTCAGCTCATCGCATGAGGTGGCCAAAGTACTAGCACCATTACAAACATACAGTTTTGTAACTAGGTATTATATTGGTGTGATAGCAGTGTAATCTGCAAGGTTACTCTGCCTTTTCCAACCTTATTTCCATCTGCTAGATTCACCCAAATGTCCAACACTGACATGTCTTTCTTAGGTGTCCAGAAAGAAGTTTTTAACCCATTTTTAAAAATTTATATTTTTCCTTTTTACACAAGAGGTAGAATACAAATTTTTCTGTGTCTTGCTTTTTGTCCTAATTTATGTCTTGGCTTTTTAAAAAATCAGTGTGTAGAAAGCTTTGTCAAACTTGTAGAGGTGTATAGTGCTGCTTTGTATGAATTACCCTTATTTGATCACTTTATTGTTGGACAAATTGCTCTTAATCTTCAGCCATTGCAACAGTGATGAAATGAATGCATTCTTCATGGATGATTTCATCCATGTACATGTACATATGGTATACATTTCTAGAAGTAGAATTGATGGTTCAAAAAATGTATGCGTTTGCCATTTTGATTGATGTTGTCCTACTTCCGTGTGTGGTGTCACTTTATGCTTCTACCAGCAGTGTATGACAGTGTTTGCTTCCATAGCCTCACCAACTTTTTAAAGCATTTCAAAGTTTTCTTTAAATCAGTTTGATATGTTTCTTGTTGAGTTTATTTCTAGGCATTTTGTCTTTTGTGTTGCTGTTGTGAACGCAATGTTCTCTTACGTTTTATCTTCTAACAAATTGTTGTGTTTATATATAAAGGCAGCTGTTTCTATATTTTATGTGCTCTTGTCTTCCAGAGTTTTCTTACCGCTTGTAGTAACTGCGATTTTCCAGGTGTGTGAATGATATTGTTTGAAAATAGCAATAGTTTGCATTATTCTAATTTTTTCTTTTGTATAATTTCATTGGCTTGTACAATGTCAAATCCAGCTAGGGAAGGTGGGCATCCTTTTTCTGTTCTGGAATTATGTTAGAATGCCACTGGTATTTCATGGTTGAGCATGATATCAACTTTGGGCTGAGGTATGTTTTAGGTGAAGAATATATTCATATTATCAGATTTTGTTTTTGAATTGTTGATTTTCAACAAGTATTCCTTCAGTGTGTTGCTGGGTTATCTTTCTTAGTAGATAATGTAGGATTTTTAAAACTTGACTCTTTTTCAGAGAAGTTTTAGGTTCATAGCAAAGTTAACTGGAAGCTACAGAGATTTCCCATATATTCCCTGACTCCGTATCCTAACAACCTCCCCCATTTTCAACATTCTCCATTAGAGTGGTACACTCATTACAACTGATGAACCTAACTTGATACATCATTATCATCCGAAGTGTGTAGTTTACATTGCAGTTCACTCTTTGTGTACATTCTATTGGGCACACATATAATGACATGTTTATATTATAAAATCACATAGAGCAGTTTCCCTCTCCTAAATATACTCAGTGCTCCGTCTGTTCATTCATCCATTTCCTCTAACCCTTGGAAACCAATGATCTTTTTTACTGTCTGCATAGTTTTGCCTTTTCCAGAATGTCAGATTGTTAGAATCCTACACTATGTAGCCTTTTCATATTGGTTTCTTTCACTAAGTAATATGCATTTAAGTTTCCTCCATGTCTTTTCAAGGCCTGTTGGCTTCTTTCTTTTTAGAGCTGAATAATATTCCATTGTCTGGGTGTACTACAGTTTATCTGTTCATCTACTGAAAGACATCTTGGTTGCCTCCAAGTTTGGGAGACTATGAATAAAGCTGGTCTAAATATTTATGTGGAGGTTTTGCACGGATATAAGTTTTGAGCTCCACTGGGTAAATATCAAGGAGTGTGATGGCTTGACTGTGTGGTGTGGACACAGTGGGGGAAGGAAAGAGTGGGACGAATGCAGAAAGTAGCATCAAAATATATATACTACCATATGTAAAATAGATAGTAGGTGAGAAGTTGCTATATACCACAGGGTGCCCAACTTGGCTCTGTGTGATAACTTAGAGGGATGGGATGGGGGGAGGACAGAAAGGCTCAAGAGGGAGGTGATGTATGTATAATTGTGCCTGATTTGTGAAATGGCAGCCCACTCCAGTACTCTTGCCTGGAAAATCCCATGGATGATGGAGCCTGGTAGGCTATGGTCCATGGGGTTGCAAAGAGTCAGACAGGACTGAGTGACTTCATTTTCACAGCAGAAACCAGCACAATATTGTAAAGCAGTTTTCCTCCAGCTAAAAAATAAATGAAAAAAAGAGTATATTTAGTTTGTAAGAACCACCAAACCGTAGCAAAATGTATCATTTTGAATGCCTTCAGTTCACTTCAGTGGCTCAGTCCTATCCCACTCTTTGTGACCCCATGAATTGCAGCACGCCAGGCCTCCCTGTCCATCACCAGCTCCCGGAGTTCACTCAAACTCACGTCCATCGAGTTGGTGATGCCATCCAGCCATCTCATCCTCGGTCGTCCCCTTCTCCTCCTGCCCCAATCCCTCCCAGCATCAGAGTCTTTCCCAATGAGTCAACTCTTTGCATGAGGTGGCCAAAGTATTGGAGTTTCAGCTTCAACATCAGTCCTTCCAATGAACACCCAGGACTGATCTCCTTTAGGATGGACTAGTTGGATCTCCTTGCAGTCCAAGGGACTCTCAAGAGTCTTCTCCAGCACCACAGTTCAAAAGCATCAATTCTTTGGCGCTCAGCTGTACCAACAGTGAATGACATTTCCTGTTGCTCTACTTCCTTGTCAGCATTTGGTGGTGTCAGTGTTCTGGATTTTGGCCATTCCAATAGGTGTATGATGGTATCTCCTTGTTGTTCTGACTTGTTTTTTCCTGGTTATATGTGATACAGAGCATCTGCTCAGAAGCTTACTTGCCATCTTTAGAAAACTTTTATAAATCAGTTTTCATTAGAGTTGATTTATGCTGTCGTATTAGTTTCTGCTGTGAATCGGCAAAGTGAATCAGTTACACATACACATATATCCACTCTTTTTTAGATCCTTTTCCCATCTAGGTCATTGCAGAGTGCTGAGTAGAGTTCCCTGTGCTATACAATAGGTCCTTATTGCTTATCAGTTTTATATATAGTAGTATATATATGTCAATCTCAATCTCCCCATTTACCCCCTCTCTCCCCTTTCTCCCTTGTTTTCTACATCTATGCCTGTCTTTGGTTTGTAAATAAGTTCATTTGTACCATTAAAAAAAAAAACTTTCGAAAAATGGACCATTTTTTACAACAGTATTAGATTCATAGCAAAATTGAGTGGAGAGTACAGATACTTCCCATGTACCCTTGCCTTCACAGCTGCAAAACTTCCACCATTATCATCATCCCCACTAGAGTGGAATATTTGTTACAGTTGATGAACCTATATTGATACATCACTATTACCCAGAGCTCATAGCTTACATTAGGGTTCAAACTTGGTATTCTACATTCTATGGATTTTGAGAAATGTGTTTAGTATTGACATGTATCACTATACTCAGTATACTCACTATAGTATACTGAGTATGATAAAATCAAAGTAGGATTAGACTATGATTAAATTTTATCTGTTGATAATGAGCATTTTCCTGTAATATAGAATACTCTTCTATGCTGTTTTTGATCAGTTCAGTTCAGTTGCTTAGTTGCATCTGACTCGTTGAGACCCCTTGGACTGCAGCACACCAGGCTTCCCTGTCCATCACCAACTCCCAGAGCCTGCTCAAACTCATGTCCATTAAGCTGGTGATGCCATCCAACCATCTCATCCTCTATCAACCCCTTCTCCTGCCTTCAATCTTTCCCAGCATCAGTGTCTTTTCCAATGAGTCAGTTCTTTGCATCAGGTGGCCAAAGTATTGGAGCTTTAGCATCAGTCCTTCCAATGAATATTCAGGACTGATTTCCTTTAGGATTGACTGATTTGATCTCCTTGCAGTCCAAGAGACTATCAAGAGTCTTCTCCAACACCACAGTTTAAAAGCATCAATTCTTCAGTGCTCAGCTACTTTTAATAATATTGTCCTTATGTGTGTGTGCCATAGTTATTTTAACCATCTCATACTGTTCCAAATTTTCTTTATTACAGGCAACATTTTAGCAAACGCCTTGTTCAGAAAAATCTCTTTTGTATTTGTGCTCCCTTAAGACAGTTTCTAGCAGTGGTATTTCTGAACCACAAACAATTTTAATGATCTTGATAATTTTAATTTCTCTCTCTTCAGAGTGTGAACTAACTCACTCCTTCACCAAAAAAGTATAGGAGATGTGCATTTCTGTGAAACTTTCATAACACTGGATGTTGCTGCTGGTGCTGCTAAGTCGCTTCAGTCGTGTCCGACTCTGTGCGACCCCATAGACGGCAGCCCACCAGGTTCCCCCATCTCTGGGATTCTCCAGGTAAGAACACTGGAGTGGGTTGCCATTTCCTCCTCCAATACATGAAAGTGAAGAGTGAAAGTGAAGTCACTCAGTCATGTCCGACTCTCTGTGACCCCATGGACTGCAGCCTACCAGGCTCCTCCATCCATGGGATTTTCCAGGCAAGAGTACTGGAGTGGGGTGCCATTGCCTTCTCCGAACACTGGATGTTAGCATTTTTAAAAATTGAAGTATAATGGACTTACAGAATTATATTAATTTCAGTTGTATAACATTGTGATTTGATACTTTTATATACTACAGAATGATTGCCACAGTAGGTCTATTTACCATCTGTCACCATAAAAGTTGTCACAGTATTATTGGCTATCTTCTCTATCCTGTATATTATATCTGTATGAGTATTTTTTAAAACTGGAAGTTTGTACCTATTAATCTCCCTTATTTATTTTACTCTTACTCCCATCCCCCTCCTCTTTGCCAACCAAAAGTTTGTTCCTTGTATTTATGAGCATGTTTCTGATTGGCTGTATTTGTTTGTCTTTAGATTTTACCTGTATGTGAATTCATATAGCATTTCTTACTCTGACATATCTCACTTAGCATAATACCCTCTAGGTTCATCCATGTTATCACAAATGACAAGATTTTATTCTGTTTTATGGCTGAATAATATTCCATTGTGTGTGCATGTGTGTGTGTGTATGTATCTGTGTGTGTACACATACATACATACCACATCTTCTTTATTCACTCACCCATTGATAGGTCCTGGCAAGGCTGGACACATGACCTATTGGAAGATCATGGAGTCTGCCAACTGCTGGATAAGGCTGGGTCCTAATGTGATTGGCTGCAGGTCCCGCCCACAGGACTTGGGCTGGTGGCAGCCCACTGAAGGGTGGAAATACTTCCTAGGCTGGCTGGGTGTGAAGACCAGTGGTCCTTGGTTGGACTGGTGCTGGCCCCCTATTGGGTGGGTAAGGCCCTCAGTGCCAGTATGTTAGAGAACTTCAAAAAGGTGCTTGCCAGTGCTGTCCTCATGGTAGCTCAAGCTACCCAAAATGACTGCTGACAGTAACTTTTTTCCCGGGGGTTGGAGTTGCCTTCTCTGGTATGTTGTGTAAGTTCAGCAAGTGAGCTGATTCAGGATCCTCTGTGCTAGGTCTTAGAACATGGGAAATTTTGCACATACCCTTTAAGACTGTAATATTTTCTCCAGCCATCAGGCTCTCTTAAATACGTCCTGCTTGCCTTTGAAGCCATCTGTTCTGAGCACTCTTCTCCCTGGTGTAGGACCCCTGGGTTTGTGAGCCTTATGGGAGGCTCTGACTCCTTGCTCCTTGGGGAGAACTTCTGATTATAATTATTCTCTCGTTTGTGGGTTTGACTATAGCATGTCTCTGCCCCTCCTACCTGTCTTTGTATCTTCAGAGGTGGAAAATCTTTTCTGCTAGCATTCAGATCATTCTCACAAATAGTTTCTATGTAAATAGTTGAAATTTTCTTGTGCCCTTGGGAAGAGGCACACTCAGGCTCTTTCTCTCTTGACTGACTTATTTACCATCTTATGTAGAATTTCTATATTAAAAATAGCAAGTGAGATTATTTTGTACTTTATGTCTGTACATTCATAATTATTTCATAAAGTTGATAGTTTCCCTTAAAATTTAAGTAGTTTATGTTGGTTTGGAAATGCTCTTATTTTAAAGGTCTTTTAAAATTTCCCCACAAACTAATCTGGCCTTGGGTTTTATTTTGGGATGGGTGGGGTGGGGAAATTAAGCAAGGGTTTCAATTTGATACCTTCACCTATTTCTTTAAAAAAATGTTTTGGGGAACAATGATTTCCTTACATTTTAAAATCTCTTTTAGTTTTTGTAACTTATTTTCCTAGAAAGTTTTCAGTTTCATCTAAATTGTAGACCTTACTTGGATGAAATTGAGCAAAGTTGAATTTTAGTATTAACTAAATTCTCCCTATAAGGTAATACGCCCTTAATTATTACTTATGTTGTGTGTTTTATGGCATCCCAATTTTTCCTATTAACTTAATTGGTGGTTTGTTTTATTTTTAAAGAATGATCTTTTGGGATGTTTGGAATGCATTTATTAGTTCTACTGGTTTCTCTATGCCTCATTATTTTAGATTTCTATGTTGGTGGTGTCCTGTTTTTCTTTATTAAAATTTTTTTAAAGTCATTTGTCGAATATATTATTTTACATTCTTTATTTCTTAATAGTAAATGTATTTAAAGCTTTGAATTTTCCTCTGTGTACTGTATTAGCTGTTGTCTATTAGGTTTTTTTAAAGAAATGATGCAACTTTGCATCTCTTTAATGAAAATGAAGAGTTGTTTAAGAGCAATTTACTCAATTTTTAAGTGAAAGGGACTTACTATTTTCTGATGTTATTAATTTAAAATATTTCTATACCATGCCAAAACATTGCTTTTAAATTTCTACCTTTTAAAATTTAATAAGATGTCTTCTTCAACTTATATGGTCAATAGTAATGTTTATTTTATTAATATTTAAGAGCAAAGTATATTTTTAGTTTTAGGATTTAGCATTAGATATTTATCAAATATATCTACTGAATTGTTTGCTTAAATTGTTCTTTATTTTATCTTATAATTTTTACTGCTTGATATTTCATTGACAGCACATTTCTACCTTATGAGTGCTACTTCAGTGTTTTTTGGTTCATAGATATTATAATTGCTTTAATTTTATTATCATTTGTTCTTTTATATTATAAATGTTCTTATATATAATTATACATGCATGCTTATTTTACTTATAGTTTTGAGTTATATTGTATTCTACTTTTCATTTCTGAGTATTTTATCCAGAAAATTTGCTTTCTCTTTGTTGGCATTCATCTAGTGTATTTTGTCCATCTTTTAAATTTTAAACTGGATCATTCTTTTTTAGGCGGTAGCGTGGTGATTCTGCTTATTGTATGAAGATTATTTTCTTCAGTTCTTACTAATTCCTGTCACTCAACCTTATACTTCACTGAAAAAAATATTTAAGGGAAATCCCTATGGACTATTACTACTACTCCTACTGCTACTACCACTATAGTTATTTTATTAATAGTATTATTTGAGATCCTTGCTCTGTTAAAGCATCTTTAAGTTTTTTCCCTTGATTTCCTGTTTATTTTTCTGGAATCTCCTGTATTTGTTTTGTGAGAGTATGTGTAGCTGGGTTCTTTTCAATGACCTGTTGAATAATAACAAGACAGGAAAGTATTAGAGGTATTGTAAAGCAGTTGAGATGAGTAGAAAAAAAAAACAAAATGAAAGATTTATGTGAGTGTTGGACTTGTTAAAGTGCTCCTCTTGGGGGAAATAATGTTAAAAATTTTATCTGTAAACAAAACATGCTAAAGTTTTCCTTCCTCCCTGGTTCTTTCCATCTCTGCTTGAACATCATGTCACTTTGTGATTAACATTTAGTTTGTGTTATTAGGCTTCTACAAACTTGACTCATTAGCACTCCTCAGCAGGAGCCAGCTTGGTGATGGTTGTTAAAGTCGTCCTCTGTGGACATTAATTCATCTTTTGTGAGCAACTGAGATTCTAGTGTGCTAAAACTGTGGCTAAGAACATTGAATCTATTATTCAAGAGAACATAATCTCAAAAATGCAAAGACAGAGCTTTTATGGGGAAAAAAATGCACCAAGAATATCTTCCTTGGGTCAGATTATAGATATTCTCTTATTAAATTTTTCTTGTAAATGCTTCACAGAAACTCCAGGGAATCCATAGTTTTCTGTTCCAGGAACTTAAAAGATTTCCTGATTCTACCGTGGCCTGAATGTTCTCTCAGTGGCAAATTTTTATTCTTTGTGAGAGTTCTATCTATTTAAATATATGTATCCATAATCACATTCCCACTTTGACATATTAATGTTAACTATATGTTAATTTTTGATGTTTTCTTCCTTTTTGTCATTTAATGAATTGTTCCTCCCTAATTTAATTAAGTACGTCCTGTCATAAGACTAATTATATCATATCTCTGAGTGATTTGCTCTGCGGAATGAGTTTAAAATGTGTTGTACTTGCTTCATTTTGCCTGAGGGAAAATCATGATAGGAAAAGATACATTACTATCTCAGCAAATATATAAATTATACTAAGAGTTCTTGTAGTATCAGCTTAATTATATTGGTGGCGATTAGTTTGTGAAAGATTTCTTTTTAAAGATGTTGAAGGAGTGGAAGTTTAGAATATAAATGTTGAGTTAGTAACTTGTTAACTATTTTGGATTCCCGGCATTTGACCCTCCCCCAGGGAATGCTGGGGAAGCTGTGGCTTCGTCCCATTCTTTCCCGTTTTCAACTGGCTGTCAATGAAAAATGGATGCATTATTTTCCTTTGACTCTGAAAATTTCACTCATGTTTTTAAACACATGGACAAAGGCATATGCCTTTCCCAGGTGGCACAGTTGTAACGAATCCACCTGCCAATGCTGGAATGCAAGAGATGTGGGTTTGATCCCTGGGTCAGGAAGATCCCCTGGAGGATTAGATGGCAACCCGCTCTGATATTCTTGCCTGGGAAATCTATGGACAGAGGAGCCTGGTGGGTTCCAGTCCATGGTGTCATAAAGATTCAGACATGACTGAACATGTGGCACACACAAATGCATATAGACACACAGACACATACACACACACACGGGCACATATACAATCTTAGAGCAATTTAGAAATGCAGTGCCCAGCTATGGAATCATCCAGAGTTGAAGTCTCCTTATGGCTGTGTGTCTTTAAAGTTGCAACATTCTGGGCAATTTGCTTAACTTGTAAAAATCTTAAATTCTCAACTGTAAATGGCAATTATAATATCAATGTTAGAGAACTGCTCTGAGGATTAAATTTAACTAGAATGTGAAAGATACACAGTATGGTACTTGATACAGAGGCTAAACCATGTAGTAGTTACACTGGAATTGTTACCATTTACTACTTTTAATAGATCAAATTTTGAAATAAAAATGAGAAAATTATGCTTAATTCTATTCTTTTAATATGTAAATTTATGTACGGGCTCACCCATGGTACCTGAGTAATCTTTGGGAAACCTTGGCCCATCCGCATAATTTAGCTTCAATTTTAGCTTTCCTAAATTTACTCACCTCTTGATTTCTCCTTTTTTCTCCCCTGAGGTTTTACCCTGAAAGTAGGTCCTTATAATTTAGCACATAATAAAAAAAATGAATTTGTATATTTTCTCTTTCATGAAACTTTATTTCCATAACTGGTTCTTTCAGGGTCTGGTTTATGTTTTATTTTCGTATGTCCCTAAGTATTGAATATGGACAGTTTTCATCTTGTGTGGAAGCCACCTAAGTAGTGATGAGGAAGTGGCCATGCTTGAAGTTGGGCGATGTGAAGTGGGTGGATGTAGTTGATGTGATTCTCACCAGGAGATCTTAAATTGTCTGTCTCATTCTTAGTCTCCATCCCATTCTCATTGATCACATCTTAGTTCAAGTCCCAGGCCTCACGGCATTTCTCTAGTTTTATGAAGCTGAAATATCTTCTATTAGATGAAATATCTTTAGGTATTCAAGCATTCATTCATCTATCCATCAGCCTTTAATTAAGCATATAACATATGCCTGGCTCTGCACTAGGTACTGGGCACAGCAGAACAAAGCAGATATGGCTCCTCAAATGATCAAGATTATCATCTACTGGGATAAAGCTTTACTAAACACGCACATAATTACAATACTTGGCTTAGATCTCTTTTTTTTTGTATAAAGTTTCTCAATAGATTTTCATTCTTTACAGAATAGAGCTTATAAGGATTGTTGAGCCAGAAGTTCAAAGATCTTTAAAACATGACACCAGACTCACTTTTCAGGCTTTTTTCCCCCACCACTATTAAATATATGCATGTGAGAGTTGGACTGTGAAGAAGGCTGACCGCCGAAGAATTGATGCTTTTGAACTATGGTGTTGGAGAAGACTCTTGAGAGTCCCTTGGACTGCAAGGAGCTCCAACCAGTCCATTCTAAAGGAGATCAGTCCTGGGTGTTCATTGGAAGGACTGATGCTAAGGCTGAAACTCCAATACTTTGGCCACCTCATGCGAAGAGTTGACTCATTGGAAAAGACCCTGATGCTAGGAGGGACTGGGGGCAGGAGGAGAAGGGGATGACAGAGGATGAGATGGCTGGATGGCATCATCTACTTGATGCACATGAGTTTGGGTGAACTCCAGGTGTTGGTGATGGACAGGGAGGCCTGGCATGCTGTGATTCATGGGGTTGCAAAGAGTTGGACACAACTAAGTGACTGAACTGAACTGATTCTCTCTCCTTCCCTTCAACACGCTGGGTGTCAGCTGCCTCTGCAAACTGCCTGCCCTTCACTGCCAGTCAGGGCTGGGTCTGATCCTTTACCTTCTGTGATGATTCTGTCTTCCCCTGATCTTGCCTATCAGTCTTCCATAAAGGTCTATCTTGAATGAACGTCACAAAACCTTTCTAGATCTTGACTCAAAGCAATCCCTTCCTCCTCTTGATCATGGATGTCTTTGCACCTACTTCATAGCAGCTGTTAGGGTTAAATGGAAACCATCCCTTTTCTTTGACCAGACTGTGAAGATTGGGAGGGTAGGAGTGTCACCTGTATCAGTCTGGCTGTGGGAGAAAGCAGAAGGCACACTCAGATTAGGGTAGTTTGATGAAGTTTATTGACAGAGGGTTGCTTCCGCAGTGGCTCAGTGGTAAAGAATTCACCCGCAATTCAGGAGATGCTGGAGACATGTGTTCAATCCCTGGGTAGGAAAGATCCCCTGGAGAAGGAAATGGCAACCCACCCCAGTATTCTTGCCTGGAGAATCCCAAGGACAGAGGAGCCTGGAGGGCTACAGTCCATGCCGTCACAAAGAGTCAGACACGGCTGAGTGACTAAGCACACGTGTATTTACAGAGAAGTCTAATTACAAAGGTTTGCGAAGAGCATAAGCAAACCACAAGACATACTGAGGGAACATGGGTCTAAACAGTGGAGCTGTCACAATCCCTGGTCTGGAGGAATGAGGGGACACAGATATATCCAGAACCAGGGAAAAGAGAGTTGGATAAGCAGCAGGCTTGCGAGGTCCAGTGACCCGCAGGGGGGTGGGGGAGGGGGGTGCAGCTAACCTAGGATGATCTTGGTAGGTAATGAAGCAGGGAACTACATCCTTGTCCTTCTGGTCTCTTGCTGGGGCTTCCACTGGCCAAACCCAGCCAGAAACCAAAGGGCGCTGGAGTCCACCGTTGCGGTATAGATCTATCAGCCTCTTTCAGACAGAGCTCTGGATTAAAGTGGGCAAGAGTTTCTGGAGGCACAAACAGAAAACATCTGGCACAATGCTGTGCTCATCTTTTTTTTTTTTTTTTAATTGAAGTATAGTTGCTTTGCAGTGTTGTGTTAATTTCTGCAGTACAGCAGGTCATTACAGGGCACACAAAAGAGTTCCCTATGTTACACAGTAGGTCCTTACTGTTTATCTTTTACATATAGCAGTGTGTATATCTTTGAAACTTTTCTACACCCCACTCACGCCTGGCTTAATTTCACTACCTGTAGATACATGTTTGAGGTACTATATATTTTTGCTTTTTATGCTTTTTGTCTCAGGATACATTAAAAGATTGTGGAAGTTTCTTTTTTTCTTCCTTTTTAAAACAATGACTCATATTAACATCTTTCTTCCTAAAGTGGTTGATGAAAAGACTTGAGTAATGGATCAGTGACAAACTAACCTGTTTGTTTTGATTCTGAATGCATGAAATATGTGTGTCTATACATCTCTGTATATATGTACATATGCATCCATGTGTCTGTCTATACACAGTGATTTAATCCATGGAGAAGTGGTTGATATAAAACAAAAGGAGAAGGATAATTAGTGGTGATATATATATATATATCACAAAAAGATTTCATACATGTTAAATTTAAAGAATGGTGCCAGTAGATGAGTCATTTGAAAGATTTTTACATTTATACTAAAATATATATTATTTACGGTCTTCCCAGGTGGCACTAGTGGTAAGAACCCATCTGCCAAAGCTGGAGATGTAAGAGACGGGGGTTTGATCCCAGAGTCTGGAAGATCCCTTGGAGGAGGTCATGGTAACCCACTGCAGTATTCTTGCCTTGAGAATCCCATGGACAGAGACTTTGGGCTACAGTCCATGGGATTGCACAGAGCTGAACACAACTGAAGTGACTTAGCACACCTGTGTATAATGGTTAGAAGAACTGTAATATTTCCCTCCCAAGAAGAGGGACAAGCTCACTTGGATTAATGTGTATTTTTTAGCATCTTTGGCACCACATTTCATCAAATTCTGCCAGTTATCTTAAATGCAAAAGCAGCTTCACCACCATAGCTTGCAGTGTGAGGTAGAGGGGAGCATACATCTTTGCAGAGATACACGAGTTTTGGCTGGGATATTCCCAAGTCCATGCAGCAATGAGTGTCGAGAGAAATTTGCTGTCCCCTCCTTCAGACTCTGAGCTGAGAACCAATCCTTCACGCCATAGTGCAAGCAGTTGAGAAGCATCAAAAAAAAAAAAAAAAAAAGAAAGAAAGAAATTCCTAGGGCTCTGATTTCAAATTCTAATTAGTTATACTGGGAAAATTACTTCCAAGTACAGATTTTGGCACTTGTAATTGTGAGCTGACATTGAACTTGCTTTCTTTTAGACATTTAAAGCAGATTAGATGCATGTCAAATCAGGTTTTTCTTCTTTCCTGTTGCTATTTGAATATAAGTCTGGAAACCATTCATCAACACTACCTCTCTGGCTTCTGGGGAAAGGGTCCATTCTCTTTCCCCAGTGGCCACCAAATGGTTGGTTTTCACAAGCCTCCCAGTTTCCAACTGATGAAAATTTAAGCAGCTTAAATCTTTCCTACAAATTACCAGGTCATTTAAAAATAAATTGGGCTCATTTTAATCTAATTCCTAATGCACAACTGCCTGGGGAGTTATTTTCAGCTCCGTTTGTTGCAGTTTGCAATTATCATGCTCCTTTGAAAGAAAAGAAAAGTAACAGAACTATATTTTATGAGCATTACCAGTGATCTTTCAGAGCAGCTCGTCTTTAAGTGAAGT
Organism: Budorcas taxicolor; assembly: GCF_023091745.1. NCBI lineage: Eukaryota > Metazoa > Chordata > Mammalia > Artiodactyla > Bovidae > Budorcas > Budorcas taxicolor. Next base: position 39,711,445 of record NC_068910.1, read on the forward strand.
AATGGGAGGAATGAGAGGCAGAACAGGTGATGATACAGATGTGGAAAGGTCCAGCAAAAAATAGAAATGGGGAGGGGACTAGCATTTTACCTTTCTAGTGTCAAGAAGCCCCCTGGTCTGCAAATACTGGTAAGTAGGAATACTGGAAATTATTATTAATTTTAATTGATGCCCTTCTGGCTTCCTAGATGGCACAGTGGTAAAGAATCCCCCTGTAATGCAGGAGATGCGAGTTTGATTCCTGGGTCTGGAAGATCCCCTGAAGAAGGAAATGGCAACCGCCTCCAGTATTCTTGCTTGGGAAATCCCATGGACAGAGGAGCCTGGCAGGCCACAGTCCATGGAGTTTCAAAGAGTTGGACATGACTGAATGACTAAGCATGCATGCGTGTTGATTTTCTAAGCCTGCCGATTCTATGAACCCTTGAGTCTAAAGCTACTAGCAAAAGCTTACTTCCTCCTTTTGAGAGGGTAGGATTTGTGTGCTTATTTCCTGAAGCCAACAGTGCGATTCAGCCATTGATTAAACCAGAGGGAATTGCTTTGACTTGCAAGCCCTAGATTAAGAATTCAGAATTGATTTCTTACTCTTCTGAATTCCGCACGTTTGATTAGTGTGGGAATTGCAAGAATCACTTTTCCAGCTCACTTGGAAACCTCTGCCCCCCATACCCTGTGCTGCGTTGTTAGGGTCACTGGTTTCGAGGCACCTGCCAGGTGTAAGTTGAACATGCTGGGAATTCAAAGGAAGAAAAGATGCTATTGAGTTTGGGAAAGAGGAGATGAGGTCCTCTGAGAAGCCTTCGTGGTGAAGAGGGCATTTGACAGGAGAGTTGGTCAAGTTTAGGAGGGGAGGGATTCCGGTGCATTGGTTGGTTCAGCAGCAGCAGCAGTAGCAGAGGGAGGGTGAATGGTATGTTTAGAGTTTGTCAGGAAACTGTTTCAGATAAGAGTGCCCGTGAATGATACATTGTACCCCATGTCTTTTGGGCCACGTGGCAGAATGTTCACCAAGGCATTTGGATTTTCTGTTCTTGCCAGCAAGGAGCCGTTAAAACAACTGGAAGACTACAATACTGAACCAGTTAAGACAAGATTGGGAATCACTTTTATTCCTTCAAACCTTTTTGCACAAATACCACTATAGTGTTTTGGCACTTAGGCATTTTAACGGCAGCTTTTCATTTCACTCTCTCCCTGATTTACAATGAACAGAAGGGGCTGTACTTTTAAAATAATATTGACATATGAGCTAGCTTTCTATAAACATCAAAGAGAATAATTAGCGAACATATGTTTGACTCCAGTTTAGGTTAAAAAACACTCACATTTATTTAAAATTGGATACCTTACCATTTAGGTGGCAAATAGCTAATAATAATAATAAAAAAAAAACTTACTCTGTTTTGTACAAAGTCTCCTTAATTTCATATTATTCTCCCTATATATCTGAGATGGTGATGATGACCAAAATAATAATGATAACCTACATTCCAAGCATCACCTGAGTGCTTTATGTAATCCTCATGACTGCAATGAGGCAGGTGCTGTTGTCAGCTCTGTTTCACAGATGAAGAGACAAGGTTCAGAGAAGCTTAATAATGGGGTGTAGGCTGCACAGCTAGAGGACAGAGCTGGGGTTTGACCCAGTATGGTGGTTCCAGGAACTGCTTTGCCAGGCTGCATCTCAGAATCTGACAGGAGTTACGATGCAGAGAGTGCAGACAAAGGAACAGAGACACGAGAAGTACAATGACTTCCATAAGGTCACCCAACAGAGTAAAATATTGATGCATGTCTGCCGCTTGTACTTCTGTCTTCAACCAGTAGCATCTGGATGTGAGTGACCCTTTTTGTGAATTGCAGCCAGGGCAAGTTTTTATTATTATTTTTAATTGAAGGGTAATTGCTTTATGGTATTGTGCTGGTTTCTGCCAAACATCAACATGAATCAGCCATAGGTATACACATGTCCCCTCCCCCTTGAACCTCTCTCCCACCTCCCTCCCTATTCCACCCCTCTAGGTTATTACAGAGCCCTGCTTTGGGTTTCTTATCTTTAATGACAAGCGCTCACTTGGAAGCTTGGCTAAAGCTAGATTAAGTAGATGTTTGGCAGGATGAGTGGATGGGTAGAGAGTTGAATATATGGAAATCAGTGGCACATACAAGGCTGGACAGACTCCCTCCATGAGAATAGTGACAAGAGGAAGATTTCTCAGATTGCCACCCAGGCCTAGAGTAGGTATCCTCTTCAGGACTCTTATCGTAACCCAGATAAAGATGTATCATGACGTAAAAAAAAAAAAAAAATACTGTTAATCTATTTCCCTGTCTCTTTCATTCCTTCTCCACTGAGTTTCTTTCTTTTTTTTCATAAAGTCTATTATTTATTTTTAACATTTTTTCAGGTTTATTTTTGGCTGCACTGGGTCTTTGTTGCTGCATGAGGGCTTTCTCTAGTTGCAGCAAGTAGGGCTTGCTCTTTGTTGCAGTGCCCGGGCTCTAGGGTGCACAGGCATCAGTAATTCTGGCACGGGGCTCAGTAGTTGTGTGATGCTCAAACTTAGTTACTCTGTGACATGTGGCGTCTTCCTGGACCAGGGATTGAACTGGTGTCCCCTGCATTACGAGGTGGATTCTTAACCACTGGACCACCTGGGAAGCCCTCAACTGAGTATCTTAAGCTCAATGCTGTTGACATTTTGGCCCAGATATCTCTTTGTCAGGTGGCAGGTTCCTGTCTGTATGTAGGATGCTTAGCTGCATCCCTGGCTTTTCCTGCTTGCTGCCAACAGCATCACCCCAGCCTTAATCATCACAAATATCTCCACACACTGTCACATGTAATCCTGTAGTCTGGAAGACTCCCTAAATGTCCACCAGCAGATGGATGGATAAAGAAGAAGTGGTATACATATATACAAGGGAATATTACTCAGCCATAAAAAGGAATGAAATAATGCCATTTGCAGCGATATGGGTGGACCTGGAGAGGATGATACTAAGTGGAGTAAGTCAGATGGTGAAAGGCAAGTACCATGAAATCACTTACATATGAAACTTAAAAAAGTGATACAAAAGAACATATTTGCAAAACAGAAGTAAATCCACAGATGTAGCAAACAAATTTATGGTTACCAAAGGGGAAAGGGGAGGATAAAGTAGGAGACTGGGGTTAACAGATACACAGTTGTGTATATAAAAAAGACAGCAAGGAGCTAGTGTAAAGCACTCCTATATAGGGAACTATATTTAGTATCTTATAATAACCTATAATGGATGAGAAACTGAAAGATAATATATACATATATTCATTTTTTATGACGGAGTCACTTAGCTCTACACCTGAAACTAACATACCACTGTAAATTGGCTATACTTCAATTTAAAAATATGTACATTTAAGTGATCACATGTAAATATTTATATAGTGTCATATGAACCCCAAACAAAATTATGATACTGTGGTAGAGATCCTAATTTTGTAGATGAGAAGAGCGAGAGTAAGAAAAGATAAATGTCGAAATCTACAGTTTGAAAGTGCCAGAGTTGGGACTTATCCCAAGGAGTCTTGGAATTATTTTTAACTACTACGCAGCTCTCCCAAATTAAGTAAGAGGAGTTGACATATGTGATAGAAAATGACTGAAACAGATTTCCATCATCCAGAGAGGACAAGTGAAAAAAATCCACCTGAATGATGCAAGTGAGCTTCGAAGTTTAAAATGTCAGATTTATCTACTGGTGTCTCCAATTTATTTGAAAGCCTCTGTGAAAAGAGCACAAAGAAGAAGCTTATTCCATATTAAATTTATTGCTAAATGAAGAGAAAAGGACACAACTTGCTGTCATTTTTACAGCTGTAGAAGGATTGCTTTTAATTCCATTTTGTTGAGTGGACAAGTTAAAAATGCAGGTAGGAAGCAGGCTTGGGCAACTTCCAGGTCACAGTAGATTTGGGTCTCTTAGAAGTCCCCAGCCGTGGCTGTTTACGTTTCTTCTTCTCTCCTGCTCTATTGATGTAAGCTCCTTTATAGGATTCTGGAAAAAAATTACCTGGCAGGGTGGATATACCATTGGGTATGGATTATAAAGTTCCCATCTTTTCTATAGCACTTTGCAAATGTAAAACTTTTTAAGAACAATTTCCCAGCTTTGTTTTGTTATGGGAAAAAAAAAGGCATGCAGGCCGAATTGTCTGCTCTGTCTGAAAAAGACACACTGGGATGGTAGGTAGGCAGTTTCCTTGGTAACATTATCCACCTGAAAGTCTGGTCCTATAGTCATTTTAATAGTCATTCACGAAGCCGTTAGGAGACCTAGAAATGCAGAGCATTTAAGCCCAGGATAAAATTGGAAGCCTTATTGCCTTTCCTCCAAAACAGAGGTTGAGAAATGCAAGAGAATTCATAGCACTCATTAATATTTCTAACACCTTCTCATCTGTTTCCCCATTCTATTTCTCAAAACCATGGTGTCACACTAGAGTGTGAATGCATAAATAGCAAAGATTTCTATGGCAGACAGATACTTTGCAGTATTTTAAACTCTATGGGCTTGATTCACAGATATTGAGTATTCTCATTTTTCCTAGCAAAATTTGCATAGATCATGTGGGGAGGTAAAGTATTCATGATTGAGGGACCAAAATATCACCTCAATTTAATATTCAAGTTAGCACAAGCTCAGTCTCATTTTTCTGAACTGGTCATATCAAGGATTTGAAAGTTTGAAAGCATAGCAAGACCCCATCATCTTTTTTTGATGACTTCTTTTGTGACTTTTATTTCCATTTGGGCTGCCATGTTGATATATCTCGTCCTTAAAGATGTCGGGGCTGAATCTGCATGGCAGGAATGCCGTACAAATTCACAGGCAACTGTATTGTCCATGGCATAGCTAGGTCATGGCACTAAGTTTCAATTCATATGAATCACAATATTACTATCACTGAATGCAGAGGCTGAAGATGGTACCCAAGGCCATATGCAGAGCCATTTTATTTACCTTCCTTGTCAAATTTGAGAAGAATGTTCTGTATCTGTGAAGGCTACCTTTGGGGGAGGGAGAGCTGGCTTTTGAGTATTTTGTGGAAAGGCTGCATTTAAAGTCGTTGGAGAAGACCTCAGGCCGCATGCTCTAGACACTGAGGATACAACCACAATCCTTTCTCTGTCGCTTACTTGGTAACTGAAAAACCTAGGGCTAGAGAGAACCAGATTTCATTTTTTTTACTTTTTATTTTTTACTGGGGTATAGGGCGTCCCAGGTGGTGCAGTGGTAAAGAATCTCCTACCAGTGCAGGAGACGTGAGTTTGATCCCTGGGTCGGGAAGATCCCTGGAGGAGGAAATGGCAGCCCACTTCAGTATTCTTGTCTGGAAAATCCCTTGGACAGAGGAGCCTGACGGGCTATGGTCCACGGGGTCGCAAAGAGAGTCAGACACGACTGAGTGACTGAGCACAGATACCTGCGTGGCCAATAAGCAGTGTTGTGATAGTTTCAGGTAAACAGCAAAGGGACTTAGCTCATACATATACATGTATCCGTTCTCCCCCATTTCCTCACCCAGCCAGGCTGCCACAGGACACTGAGCAGGGTTCCTTGTGATCACTCATTTTATCCAGGATAGTGGTGTGCTGTGACTGGTCAGACCTGAGTCACAGGCCCCTTTGGTGGCCAGGAGCCTGGTCATAGGCAAAAATAATCAAGTGAGAGCTTCTGGGCTGCCAAAAGGATACCTGCTATCACCCATCATACCCACTCAGCCACCTAAAAATGCAGACTGCGAATGCTTCAGAAACCATAGTAATATTGTTCTATTCTTCCTGGCTTGGTTTCTTGTCAGTTTAAAAAAAAAAATGATGCAATATCTTCTAAAATTCAGTGACCTAGAATGGTGAAAAGAACACCAGATTGTGTTTTGAGCTGAGCCCTGGGGCTTGGATGAAAGTGCTCAGAACACTCCAAATGCAGGAGGATTTGGAGAGCTAGGGCTGGTTGTTCGTGCTTGGAGGCCACTTTGACTTTCCTCTGTTCTTCCTCCATATGCTGGCTGTAGTTTGTTTCCTAAACTCTTCTAGGCACCATGATGATCAGTAGATTAATGTTCCTTACATCTAAGGGATTAACTACATTCTGACAATGCTTTCCTTTGTGTTATTATTATTTTTGCATAGTTCTGACATAGAGACTGTTTCTGTTTTAATTCTAAGAAATGAAAGCTGTTCCTCCCCCCCCCTTTTTTCTTCTACTTCTTTATTTTCAGAAACACACTGTACTTAGGCAATGTTAATGTCAGTAATATTGCATTGCTTTGAGTGTGTGGAAACACACTATGTACTTAGGCAATGTTAATGTCAGTAATATTGCATTGCTTTGAGCGTGTGGTTCAGATCACCTGTAATTCTGCACCCCCCGCCCCACCCCGTCTCATTCTTTGTTCTGGATTTCAGATTCTTTGTGTCAGATGTATTATTTACTATATGATTCTCACAGAACAAAATGCATTATTTACAAGGTTGTAGGATTTCTGAAATTCCACGAGCTTTCTTGTGAATTTATAAACAGCATCCTGGGTTAGACTAGATTGCCGAGGATGGCTTGTACCCACAGTATGATAGATGGACTTCTTTATTCTCTGGATGATACTTTGTTCCCCATCTTTGCATATTCTGGCGAGAGAAATGTTGATACTTTGCAAATTAATATGGCCTATCAATTCTATTCCTCTATAATTTCCAAAATTTGCAGAATCAATGATACTCAGCTATAGGCATCATAAAGTAAGCCAAGGGCTCTGTGCTATGCCTAGTGTGATTGAATTGAATCTTCTTTCCGGAAAAGCAGGCAAGAGTTTAACTACCACTAGAGGGCAGTAGGGCGATGCATCCCAGAGCTAGCGTTTATGGGTACTTTTATTTTTAACTTGTGAAAGAGTCGTTTTAGAACTTTTTTTTTTTTTTAAAGATTTGCATTCTTTGTCACTGAGTTGTTGTTGGTTGTGTTGTACTCAGGCTTGTCTGATGGACTGTAGCCTGCCAGTCTCCTCTGTCCTGGCAATTTTCTAGGCAAGAATACTGGAGTGGGTTGCCATTTCCTTCTCCAGGGGATCTTTCCAATCCAGGTATCAAACCTGAGTCTCTTGCGTTTCCTGCATCGTCAGGCAGATTATTTATCACTGTGCCACTGGGTTATGGTGGGGCTGAGACAGGCTGAGACGTTGGTGCTTATGCCAATTCCAGTAATATTTGAGGTTTCTGTAGCTAGTAGCATGCTGGCAAATGTTTAACAACCAACATTCTAGGTAAAAGCCCTGATATGTAGCATTTGCCAGTTTCTATGGTATAGATATTCCCATCATGGTTAATTTCAAGCTACCGATTGGCTGTCACCGAATATGGGCTTGGGAAGAGAGGTGTATCATTGGCTTATATAAGCCAGCTCCAGCACACCATGCTGAGCTCTGGTTTATTACATTAGCTAGTTTTGTAGGCTTAAACTAGTGGTTTACATGGTTAGTTTTGTTTCTAGATGTATGTGTCTGAACTCTTTCCTAACCATCTAAAGACCAGAGAATTCATGCCTGATGATTTTTGTCTCCCATGCTGCAGTCATCACCATGCCTTAGACATTTTAACTTTTTAAATGAAAACTTCTCATTGAAGAATAATGTACATACCAAGAAATGACCCTGTTTTCAATGAATTATCAACTGATTTATAATAAGCTTTCCAAAAACAGCATAGCCAGCCCCTAGATCAAGAACCAGAATATTATCTGCATCTCAAAAGGACCCATGTCCATCCTCTAGTCATTCACTCCTTGCTGTCCCGAGTCCTAATGCCATGGGTTAGTCTCATCTGTTTTTGAAATGTCATAGATCAACTGTAGGAAATGGCTTTTTTGTCTGGCTTCTTTCACTCGGCATCATGTTTGTGAATTCATTCATTTTGTTGCAGACAGTTGTTCTTTGTCTCACTGCTGTGTGTAGTATTCCTTTGTAGGAATATGCCTCAGTTTATGATTCTGCTCTTGATGGACCTTTGAAGTGTGTCCAGTTTTAGACACCTAGGAATAGGGCTACTATGTTCCTCCTAGTATGTGTCCTTGGTAAATAAAAGTGTATGATTCTGCTGGGAATCTGCATAGGAGGTGAACTGGTGGATAATCTGGTATGCATGCATCATAGAGTGTTAGATCTTAAAGACAGCCTGATTTGGGGATAGACGTAGGTAAATTACTGCATATCAACATCAGACTGAGGTAAAGGATTTGTGTGACAGGAGAAATACTTATCTAGCTGCAAACTTAGGGGTAAAATAAATCTCTAGGTAGGCCGAATACAGTTGGGGATGGCACTGATTAATTGGTGATTTGTCCAAGGAAGCAGCTCATGTAAGAAAACCTAAGATGGTGAAGGGAAGATCAGGAAGTGTGGCTTTCGGAAATCTAGGAAGTGTCAATATACAGACATTTAGGCATATAGCTCACAGAACCAGGGGTGCTATTCATGAATTCAAATAAACAACTGTTGAATACCTACTTGGCACCAGCCCTTGTCCTAGGTGCTGATGATACTGTAGTGGCTAAAACATAACTACGCCTTCAAGAAGCTTACATTCTAGTTACAGAGACAGATAGGCATCCAGACAATGACTGGCTATACAGATGGTCCGTACTTCGGTGAGGGTATTCACTACAAGTGCTCTGGGAGACCAGAGGAAGGGCATGTCATTACCCAGTCTTGGCTGGAAGGCAAAGAATGGGCACAGGAAGTGTTGAGAGGGAGGGGGGAGGTATGAAGGCAGCTTCCTAGAGGAGATTGTACCCAAGTTCAGACCTGGAGGATGAGTGGGACAGAAAGGGAGGGATTTCCAGGCCGAGGGAATGGAATGCACAGTGGTCCAGAGGTGGACATGGCACAGTGAAGAAGGGAATGGGAGATAATTTATAGTATGATTGGAACCCAGCGTAGACAGGATAGGCAGTGGCGGGTGATTAGAGATGAAACTGGAGCAGATGTGAGAAGCAGACTCCAGAAGGCTTTTGTGCTATGCTCTGCAAACCTTGCTAGGTTAATGACATATTGAAGCAAACTTGGCTGTGTATTCTCCACTTTCCACACATGAAGCAGGTGAGGGCCACTGGCATAATCAAGGGAGGACTCATTCCTCTTAACGTAGAATCTTGTCCACAGGAATATGGTCACAGCCCACTTTTGAGAACTGAGATCCATGATCAGAGTTTTCTGGTAATTGCGTGCGTAAACTAGCTCTCTGGCAAAGGGAGGGAGCAAAGGTGGGGCGCTTTGATTTATAATATATGTGATTTTCTATGGTATAAATATTCTTGTCTTGTAAAATTCCTGAAAGTTTAACAATTGGTTTTTGTAGTCCCATATGAGCCTTCTTCCTTGGTGGCTCAGACAGCAAAGAATCTGCTTTTAATGCAGGAGACCCGGGTTCGATTCCTGGGTTGGGAAGATCCCCTGGAGAAGGGAATGGTGACCCACTCCAGTATTCTTGCCTGGAGAATCCTCTGTACAGAAGAGCCTGGTGGTCTATGGTCCGTGGGGTCACAAAGAATTGGACATAACTGAGCAACTAACACTTTGACTTTTCTTTTTTTTTTCATTGGACTGCTTCAGCATTGTTAGTTTCACCAGCAAGTTTACTCACTGACAGAGCTCCTGAGCACGGCATTGGAGATCCTTAACCAGCAGTTCTCAGGTCTGACCCTACAACAGTATCACTCTGGTGGCTTTGTTGAAGCACAAGTCACCAGGGTTGAAGCACAATCTGCCGGTTGCAGATTTTCCGACTCAGTAAGTCTGGGGTAGGGGCTGAGAGTTTGTATTTCTAACAAGTTCCCACGTGACGAAATGTTTCTGGTCTGGGGACCACACTCTGAGAACCACTGCCTTTAAATCACCCCTAGGGACTTCCCTAAGGACTTCTGTGTTGGTCGAGTAGCTGGGACTCCACGCTACCAATGCAGGGGCCTGGGTCTGATTCCTGGTCAGGAAACAAGATCCCACATGTCGAAATAAATAATAAAATAAATATACTACTTAATTTGCCCCTAATGGGATTTGTCCCAGATTCTTAGGAATGGAGCCTGTAAAAATTGTTCCCCTTATATAAAAAATTCATATCCATCAAGAAAGAGAAGACATTAAAGGTGGCATAATGATGTCAGGAATCAGAATTTGGATAATTCTGCCATCAATAAACTAGGAACTCAAATCATTTAACTTATGGGTTGTAGTGATGATCATGTGAAGCACATTGCCAACTATTGATATGACTGCAAACTAGTGTTTTTCACCGCAAATGAGGGTAACAAATGTTAGCTGTTTTTTTGGAGATCAGATGAAAAGCTGCTGCTCAGCAAGGTTGAATGATGACAGAACTGGAAGCAAGTCCTGCTGATTTTCGGTTTAGTGCCCTTTCTCTTATGTTAGTGCTTTTCAAATATTTCTTTTCGCCTAGAGACCCAATTCAAATGAAACCTTAGGAGGGAAGAAGAAGATAGGAAGTGATGAAAGACGAGCTGATCTTATGAAACGGGAAAAAGGAGCTCGTGCCAGAGCCCGAGGCAGTGCCCCTGAAATCCAGAGAGATCAGAGGGCAGGGTGAAGCCTGAGCACGCGCCCGCTGTTTCCCGGGAGCACTTTCTGTACCAGGTAGCTCTGAGCAGGTTCCCCGGCAGATAGGCTGATGGCATTAGGGGTGGGTCAGCACCAGGGGGTCGCCCATCTGCAGCGTAGGAACATCACCTGAGGTGGTTTTGAAAAATCCCAGCATCTAGGCTACACCTCACACCAACAGTATCAGAATGTCTGGGGGTAAAGAGAGTCCATCTGTACTTTGAAAGTCCCTTGGTGCTTCCAGTGTGCAGCTTATGTTGACAACCAGGCGTATAGCTGTGCCTCTCAGACTGTGGCCCCCAGATCAGATCGCTGGAGCTTGTGAGAGATGCAGAGTTTCACACTCCACCCCAGACGCCCTGCATCAGAAGTTCGGGGGTTTGGGCTCAGAAATCTGGGCTTTGAGAAGTCTTCTTAAAAAGTGTTTATGTATTTACTTGGCTGCGTGTGGTCTTAGTTATGGCATGCAGGATCTTCAATCTCCATTGCAGCATGCCGGATCTTGAGTTGCAGCATGTAACCTCAGAGTTGCAGCGAGTGGAATTTACTTCCTGACCAGGGATGGAACCCAGGTGCCCTGCATTGGCAGCTCAGAGTCTTAGCCACTGGACCACCACCAGGGAAGTCCCTTGAGAGGCTTTGCTGGTAATTCTGATGCATGAGACCCTGAGAACCACAGTGCAAGAGCATAGGTTCTAATGGTCTATGAAAAACAGTGAAAGTGTTAGCTGTTCAGCCATGTCCAACTCTTTGCAACCCCATGGACTGTAGCCCTCCAGGCTCCTCTGTCCGTGGGATTCTCCAGGCAAGAATACTGGAATGAGTTGTCATTCTCTTCTCCAGGGTATCTTCCTGACCCAGGTATCAAACCCACGTCTCCTGCACTGCAGGAAGATTCTTGACTGTCTGAGTCATAAGAGAAACCTAATGGTATAAAGCAAAAGTGAAAGACACCCAGTCGTGTCCGACTCTTTGCAACCCCGTGGACTATACAGTCCATGGAATTCTCCAGGCCAGAATACTGGAATGGGTAGCCTTTCCCTTCTCCAGGGGATCTTCCCAACCCAGGGATTGAACCCAGGTCTCCCACGTTGCAGGCGGATTGTTTACCAGCTGATCCAACAGGGAAGTCCTGCTGAATATGATTCAGTCACTTGAGCTGTTCCAGACACCCTGCCTCCAGATTCTGATGGGCTCATCCTTAGAAGGCTCTCTCACCTGCAGGGAGAATATCTGATCTGGAGAGCTACAGGACTCACTGGACTGTGCTTCCTCTCTTATTTTCTTGAGGAAGGAAAGAGGTAGAGAAGATCCTTGGTGAGCATCACTAGGACTTGTACTTCTGCTGTTCCATTTTGTTTAAGAGGGTTCTTCACTATGAGACTGAAACACTAGCAGCTACGTGCCTGGCAGAGTCCCCTTCTGGGTGTTTCTGCAGCCAGAGGTCAGTTCTATTATCTGACTTAATCGAGAGAAGCAGGTGTCTGGTTCTTAGCATTTTCAATACTTTCTAGTGTGATGTCTAGTTGTTCTGTGTTTTTCATTTTTCCGGGTGGGGAGATTGAAATGCTACATATATCACACGTGTATGGATTATTTCTCATTTTGTTTCTCAGTTTTACTAGGATGGCCATGAGGAAATTAGGAAATGAGAGAAATTGTACCTGTTAGCTAGAGGAAAGATGGGAGTAGTTTGAGAGTAGGGAGAGACAAAGGATACAAAGTGGAAGTAGAATGCTGGAATCAGGGGAAAAAAGAGGTTTCTGAGGATTGCCCTGCTCCTTGCCACTGGAAATGTAACAAAAATTCCAGGTGGAGACACAATTAGTATATAAGAACTAGACTTAACCGGGACCAAGTGTCCCTGGTCAAATGCTCTCAACTCACCCTGTGTGACTGGCGTTATAAGTCATTTCTCATTTCTGTTGCTGAATTCAATCAGATCCTTTCCTTAGATGACCTAATGGTTTTGTAGGTTTCCTTTGTAGTACTGAATACAGGTTATAATTATTCCTTTGGTGTATATGGTTGTTATTAATTGTAGAGGCTATAAGCTCTGTGTCATAACCATCTTTAGGAGGACTCCCAGTGATACTTCCTTTCTTGCAGCCATGTCTGTATATATTCCTCTCCCGCCAGGACTATGGCTAACCTCCGTGGCCAATAGGGTACAGTGGAAATGACAGATGGTGGCTTCTGGGGCTACGTTATGGCTTCAAACTTGCTCTTTTGTGGATCACTGGCTCTGGGGGAAGCCAGCTGCCATGTCATGAAGACATTCAAGCAGTACCAGAGAGAAGTCCATGTTACAGGACCTCCTGACAACATCCAGAGCAAACTTTTATGCTATGTTAATGAGCCACTCTGGAATCTAATCTTCTAGTTCCAAACTAGCCTTCTGATGCCTGTAGCCATAGCTGACATCTTGACCGGGAACTCATGAGAAACCCAAATCAGAACTTCCTAGCCAAAGCAATCTGAAATAATTGACCCCCAAAGGAGTGGAAGAATGAGCAAAAAGTTCACTGTTGTTTTAAGCCGCTCGAGTCTTTGGATAATTTGTTACACAGCAATAGGTGACTAATAAATTCGAGGAAGATACAGACAGTGTGTTTTGATCATCATTGCTTCCAGAGTAACTGGCACAGTGCTTGGCTTATGGTATGAGCTCAGTAAATACTCTTTGGATGTCTTTCTCCTTTCTTTTGCCTCATGTGCACATGCGCGCACACACACACACACACCCTTCTCCCATCACACACCCACACACACCCACACACCCACACACCCATTCACCCTTCTCCCATCACACACACACCCTTCTCCCATCACACACCCCCACATACACCCACCCACACACCTTTCTCCCATCACACACACACACACACACACACACACACACACACACACACATGCACGCACCCTTCTCTCTAAAATCATCTTGGTCCGCTATATCCTCAGTAGGCTGTGAGCTTCTTCATCATTGTCTCTTGTTTTGATTTTGACTTCTTGTCTGTGTCTAATATAATCATGAACTCTTGGAGAAGTCCTGTAAACAGTATGATGTTGAACTTCTACTCATACTTCAAGACTCTGCTCCAATCTATAAGGCTTTCCCTGAACCTGATAACCAAGTAAATCCTTCTTTCTCCACCAGGTCAGTCAGGATTCCACCAAAAGGCAAACTTAAATTGAGTTATTTGAAGATCATGTAATAAATGGATGATTTACAAAGATGGGATCAAGCTTAAGGAAAACCAAGAAAAGATGGCAAAATTCCATGAGACTCGTGAGAGCTGAGAACCATTACCATTTCTAGGCTGAAGGAAAAAATAGAGGAGTACTGACCAGACCTTTGAGAAGGTTCTAGAGAGATGAACGCTGGGAGCTTGCAGTGGATGCACGAGGTGGGCACCAGAGTATTAAATACCCTCATTTCACTCTTACCCAGTGTTCTTGATCTGCCGTACTTCCCATTGACTGAATCTGAAACAGAAGGGTCTGTTGATACATCCATGTGGATACATGATGTATCCTCAGTCCATGTGATGGACTTGAAAGATAGAGACAGGATAGAGGTGGGGCCTGGGGGGATATGTGGAAGGTACCGAGTGAACTCTCCTCCTTTCCATCTCCTCAGTGTCTGTACATCGGATTTGGAAATTGAACATGCTCTTGGTAGTGCTCATTTCCTTTTTCATGTCTGATTCTTTGCAACCCTGTGGCCCACCAGTCTCCTCTGTCCATGGGCTTTCCTAGGCAAGAAAACTGCAGTGGGTTGCTATTTTTTTCCTCCAGGGGATCTTCCCAGACCAGGGATCAAACCTACATCTCCTGCATTGGCAGGCAGATTCTTTACCATTGAGCCACATGGGAAGGCCAGACATGCTCTTATTCACGGTCTATTTCATATCATTGCTGTATGTAACAACTCAACTGTTTCATGCTATTTAACTTTTCAAGTATTAATGACTCTTCTTCCTGGTAATCTTATACATTTTTAAAGGTCTTACATTTTTCTGTCTTCCTAACTGAACTTAGCTCCACAATTTTCATAAAGTTGGTATACCGATACATATTTGCTGATGGTGCAAAATTTTTTAAAGCACTTATTTATTGAGTCACTTTTTCTATGAGTCATCAATCAAAAAAGTGGAGGAACTGTTTATTTCAAACTCCAAAGCATGAATTCCTTCTGTAACATCTCTGATATTTTATTACCTACCTGGAGTTTTAATTACCTCTAATGACAGGGATCTCATTACCCCATGAAGCAATGGAGAGCAACCAGTAGCTCTGAGAAGTAGATGGATCTTTGTCCTAAGAGAATCTGAGTAAGTTATTTACCTATGGCCTCTTGTAATCACTGACTGTGTCTGTGATTAAACTTCTGTCTTTAACAAATCCCTATTATGAGAAGAAATTTCTTGGAATATTATCACTGAGGATTCCTCAGATCCTGGGATGAGGGTGGATTATCCCAAGAACAAATTTGAGTTGCTTCTGCTAAGTGCTTGGGGTGCTACCAGAAGGGAGGCAGTTTAAACTAAATTGTTAGTGTGAGGTTTGGTGAGTCACCCATGGAGTGTGAATGTAGGCTGTGAGTTTACATGAATGCTGTCTTGTGGGTTACAAATTCTGGGAATTTGTCACACTGTCAAAACTCTAGCAAGGCAACTTTCCTTGCAGTCCCCTGATGGAAAGCACATTTTTCCCCCCTATTTCATCCATTTTCAAAAAATTCAATTCTTTGCATTCTTGGCTTGATGGGGCGGATGTCCCTTAATTTGGTCTTTTGCTCTTTTGAGCCTGGTATGAACAAGAAAACCAGTGGTTCATTTCAACAGATGTAACTGTTGTCCTAAAGTTGAAAGCTGGCTTCAGTGTTCTTCCTCTGTTCACTTAGTTTTGGCCTCAGTGTTCTTTATTTTCTTGCTACATCACTGTTGAATTTATGAGGATTTAAAAGTACTTGCCATGTTTTGTTTATTTTTGGTGGGAGAGTCCACCATATTTGTAGAAATGAAATATACTCTCCGTTAGCCCACATACTGAAATTCATTAGATTTATGTTGAAATAAGCTGTAGTGAATACATGTGGTGTGATAGGAAATGTTGTGATCTTTTGAACTGTATTTTTACTACATTCCCAGGTGGGCATGAAGAAACGACCTCTCTTTCTGGACCTATTTCCTTATTTCTTATGTGACAGTGGCTTCAATCACCACTGAGATTTTGAAAATCTTTGGTGATTGCTTCTTAAGCTGCATTTTGGAGGTGATTATCAAAGTTTCTTCCAATCTAATTTCTGTTCTCAACCACCTTCTAAAAAAGTCCCTGTTTAAGGTATTTTGATGTCTTCACTAGTGTAATCAGAGAGCTGCTAAACAGGATCTTGTTAAATTTCTTTCTTGGTGACATTCTGATTGTTAAGATTGAAATGATTTGTATAACTTGATAGCATTATTCAGGCAGGAGAGAGTGCAGTCATTCCAAGGGTTTGTTGTAGCATATCTAAGTGATATCCCCAGTGGTACAAGTGTAACTCACTGTCCACAGGTTCAGGGGGCCAACAGGAGTCATGGTGTATTTGTTGGCTGTGGTGTGTGCGTACGTTTATGGGTGTCTTAGCATCCATGGGTGATTCAGGACAATTCCATTTTTTTTTCCTACTGGGAAAAAAAAAACCACTTTTTTTACTTCTCTGGGCAAGCATTCCATGTGTTTGAAAAGCTGCAGCTGTCTACTTGCCTACTCAAGTAGTAAAGAACATCCCTGTTGAAATGATACAACTGTGTGTTATAATGTACTTTACATGTATTACTGACTAATTCTCAGAAAAATGGAAAGAAGTAACATGATTAGATTGTCCCTGTGTTATGAACAGGCATATCAAGACACAGCAAAGTTGCGTCACTTGGCCTGGGAAGTAAGTGCTGGAAAGTAAGTGGCAGGAATGGGATTTGGACCCAAGTGGTCTGGTTGAAGACCTCTGTGTTTTTTGAGCTAAGCAGTGGTCAGTGCTCTAGAGCCAGAGGCCACTAGAACACACCTGTGGTTCCAGAACCTGGTTCAGTGGTCATGGCAACAGGGGCAAATACTCACAGAGAAGCAGAGATGTCTCTATAAGAAGGGGTTAGAAAGGACATAGACCAGCAGTCCCCAACCTTTTTGGCACCAGGGACTAGTTTCATGGAAGACAGTTTTTCCATGGACTGGGATAGAGGGGGACTGTTTTGGGATGATTCAAATACATTACATTTATTGCACACTTGGTGGCTCAGATGGTAAAATATCTGCCTACAATGTGGGAGACCTGGGTTCAATCCCTGGGTCGGGAAGATCTCCTGGAGAAGGAAATGGCAACCCACTCCAGTATTCTTGGCTGGAAAATCCCATGGATGGAGGAGCCTGGTAGCCTGCAGTCCATGGGGTTGCAAAGAGTCGGACACGACTGAGCGACTTCACTTTATTATTATTACATTAGCCCCACCTCAGATCATCAGGCATTAGATACTGGAAGTTGGGGACCTGTGACTTAGAGACCTGGGGCTGTGTTAGGTGCTTTGAACAAGTCTCAAGGATGTGATACTTTGTTCTGGATCGTGTGCTGTCTTAGAATCGTATCATTCTATGATTGGAATTCTTAACAAATCTAATCTTATAAGAGAGAAAATGATCGAGGCTGCAGCTATAATTACTTAAGAAGCAGCAGTATCATTATTCAGGGTGTGAATGAGCATGGGGTAGATTTGGCTATTTTTGTACTTCATACAGTTTTTATGTTTTGTCTTTTGAGGCATGATGACAGAGAGGTCTTGCTTTTGTCTTGGTCCCTCACATGTTGTCCGATGTTGATGATGAGTGAAATTACTTATAGTCAGCCGGACTATTCAGGCCTCATTTTTAGAGGTGAGACTAGTTCCTAGCAACTCTAATATATAGTGATAGTACCAGGCTAGCTCCTAGCTGTTTGAGGACACAGCCTTTCAGTAAATGTGCCTTGTTGTAGGTAGAAGTTAACTCTGACTCCATGTTGGAGTTGTTTCTTTGACTTGCTTTCCAGTGCTTTTGTTATTATAATCACACATAATGGCCCACCTCTGAGAATCCTGCCCCTCTGCCTGATTGTTAAGCTAAGGTGCCTTTGTTAAGAACACTGTCCACAGGTAGATGGCAGGAAAGAAGAAATTAATGAATACCCTCTATCTGAGGCTTGCTGTTCTAGGAGGTATTTGCAAAATTAATCGCCTTTTTACTTGGTTTCCTCACCTCCTCCTATCTCTGATGCATAGAAAAACCTGGCATCCAGGCCCTGACAAGAGAAGTTGTTTTGAGACATTCATTTGCCATCTTCTCCGTCAGTGGCGTTATGAATCAAGACGTCTTCCTTGCCTCAACACCTCTTCTCTCATATTCATTGGCCTCTTGTTCAGTGAGCAGAGCAAGCTTGGACCTGGTAACATTTTCAGATGGCTGCATGGAGATTGAGATGCCAGGGAGCAGGATAGGATGCCAGGGTACTAGCCAGCAGGATGTTGCCTGAGGCCAAGAGAGAGATGCTGCAAGCTTGACCATATGAATGGAGAGGAGTGGGTGGACTTTCAGGAGATGGAATTGAATGTCAGTAGGGAATCACGTATTCTATAAGAACTCGAGTTTGATATACTGGAATTGGGACGCAAAAGAGCCTGAGAAAACACAAAATACACATCAAGCCCCAGTTGTCATGGGATCACCATGAGGAAGGGAAAAATCTAACAAATACTAACTCCGTTTCGTCTCCCCCATATATTCTCAGGCCACCGAATCTCTGACTTCAGGTTGAGGTTTATTGTTTATTTTTCTCCCAGAATACATGTATTGTTTTCACAAACTTCTGGAGACCAATACTTTCACTGGATGAACCCCTCTTACACTACTGATACAATTTTCCCAGGGGGCAGTTTGGAGATTTTCCTTAAATGTGATCTGACCAGGAACAGAGGGAAATGCTTCTGGTTGTGAGTGTAGGGTCCATAGAAGTGAGGGCGAGAGAGATTTGTATGTTGTGTAGAACGGGAATTATCCTAGAACAATGCCTGTGTAGCCAGTAAGCCTGTTTATCTCCATGAATACTTTGGGATTTAAAATAGAACTACCATATGGCCCAGCAATCCCACTCCTGGGCATCTATCTGGAGAAAACCCTAATTCAAAAGGATACATGCACCCCAGTGTTCATTGCAGCACTGTTAACAATAGCCAGGACATAGAAGCAACCTAAATGTCTGCTGACAAAAGAATAGATAATGAAGATGTGGTACGTATATACAATGAAATATTACTCAGTTATAAATATAATGAAATAACATGATTTGCAGCAACATGGATGGACCTACAGATTGTCACTTAAGTGGAATAAGTTAGACAGAAAAAGACAAATATGACATCTCTTATGTGTTAAATCTAAAAAATTGATACAAATGAACCTAGTTATGAAATAGAAGTTGAGTCACAGATGTAGCAAACAAATTTGTGATTACCGATGGTGGGAAAAGCTGGGCGAGGGCTAAATTGGGAGATTGGGATTGGTGTATATACACTGCTGTATATAAAGTAGATAACTAATAATCTATTGAACAGCACAGGGAACTCTATTGAATACTCTGTAATGCTATATATAGGAACAGAATCTAAAATCTACACAGTTTATGTGTAACTGATTCACTTTGCTGTACAACAGAAAATACCACAACGTTGTAAATCACCTGTACTCCTAAAACAATGAATAAGCAAAAAAAAAATTCCATTTTAACTGGAGAGTAATTTCAATGGGTTTTTTTCTTCTCAACTCCCTCCTGTACTTGCTCTTTACTCCAAAAACCCCATGAGACTTTGGGTCGGTCTTGAGAGACTCACTAAACAGAGTGGTTAATAGTAAACTGGGCTCTATCTCTTATTTATGACAAGGAAGCCCCTAGATATTTGTCATCTCCAGTATTGTCATGTCATAGCCTCAGTAGAAATGCAGACTGACAGCCTAGATTGGATTCTAGTGTCATAATCTTGTCAGAATTCTCATTTCAGAGTCTTACTATATACTATAAGGGTGTAAGCCATCCAAGTTAAGATGTAAGACAAAGTAGTAAGGCAAACAAGAGTAAGGTAAGTGGGTTTTTTAATAGTCAACCCCAGAACTTCACAGCTTCTGCTTCCCTGCATGGCATTATGATATCTTTCGTCCACGAGGGTGGAGGAAAGGTTGGGAGCATTGCCGTCTCTGGAGCTCCTTCATGTGGAGGGAGTTGTCCACTAATAATTCAATTAAACAAAATTCTGTCTCATGGAATTTGTGTATTCTAATATAACCATCTAGCTTGAAATACAGTAGCATAAATTACCCTGAATTTAAGCATTAGAAACCCAGCTGGCATTCTCGAGTTAAAACTCCACTAATACTAGATTTTTCATGATAAATGCATTCTGGAAGGAAAAAATGTTCAGAGCTCAGAGCAGATTAAATAGTTCCCATGATAATTAGATAATTTTAGGCAAATGACAGTGAGAGCCCTTCCTTCATGTGCCATTTAGGGTCTGTGGTTTTTGTTGGTCAGAAACCAACGAACTTTCGTTATTTAGAGAAATAGCTATTTTACAGTGGAATTGCCACTGAAGCTCCTCCATTTCCTTTAAGGGAAGCCCTGGGGCTGAATGTGTATTCAGAGTTATCACAAAGTAAGGTGAAGAGTGGGACTTTAATTTTTTAATAGGAGTATAGTTGATTGACATTTCTGTGTTGGCTTCAGGTATAAAGCCTAGTGGTTCAGTATTTTTGCAGATTATACTCCATTACAGATTATTACCAGATAATGACTGTAATTCCCTGTGCCATAGAGTATATTCTTATTCTTTCTCTGCAGTTTGTATCTGTTAGTTCCATGCCCTTAAATTGCCCCTCAGTTCTTTCTCCCCTTGCGTAACCACAAATTTGTTTTCTGTGTCTGAGAGTCTGCTTCTGTTTTGCACGTATACATTTGTGCTGAATTTTAGATGAGAGGCCAGGGCTTTGTGCCCAAGTGAAAGGCAGCCATTGAGAAGGCCTGTGGCCCTGGGTGAGGCAGTTCCCTCCAGCTAGGGAGTAGTTTGCAGCAAGGGTGCTGGGGTGAATGACCACAACTGCCATTCCCAGAAGCTGCAGGTCAGCATTGTGGGCCCCGGGAGGGGTTTTTGGTGAGCCCCACAGGCTCTACTACTTGTAAGTGTCCTTTTCTAGGTCAGACACACAGCCATGTGGCTAACTACATATGTAAACTGAGTCCAAGACCTCCAGACTCTCTCACCCGTGGTCTTTCCACTCTGAGACTCCAAGTCACATTTCACTCATTAAGTGTCGCTAATCAGGTTAGATACCTGCTGTGTCCTTAAATCATCAAGACAACAGGGGTGTTCAGGATACCTGACATGTGGGTTCCTGTCAGAGTGGCATTCAAGGCTGACTGGGCTGGAGGCATGGATTTAGAGAGTAACATGTACTGCTTATATAGCTCTTACTGCACTAAGTCCTCTGCGTGAGTTAATTCATTTATTCTCCCATAGCATGATGTGACAGGTGTATTCTCATTTTTTATAGTTAAGGAAAGTGAGGCACAGATATTTAAGAATTCATCTAACAGTGCCAGAACCAGTAAGTGACTGGACTGAATTTGGACTCAGAGTCTGAATCAAGAGTTTATGCTCTTACTCTTTTAGGAAAACAAGAAAAATTATGTATCCCTTCTTTTCTGATGTACTTACTCTGGGTCAGACGCTGGGCTAAGCACTTTGTTCCCATAAGCCTCTGAGGTTGCTTCAAATATTATCCCCATTTTATAGATGAGGGCACCATTGTCTGAGAGGTTTGTAACTCTCCCCGGTTCTTGCAGCAGGATGGTAGAGGGAACCAGATTTAAATCCAGATCCATCTGGTTGCACAGTTCGTATTTGTAGCTGATACCTCCAGTGTTTAGCTTTTGTGTTTGGATAGGAGGGCTGGCAAAGCCTCATGACATCTCTCTCAATCTCTCGTAAAGCAAAATGAAGCTGCTTCTGGGGGATGTTGGGGTCCTGCAGGGGTGGCTTCACGTTGCCACAGATCTCAACCTAAGTGAATTTCTGTAGGAAGAAAAAACTGACAAGAAAGAAACACAAACCAAACTTATAATAATGTAGGTTAATAATTTCTCTGTAGTGAAAAATAACAAACAGTAATTCTGACCATGTGAAAATGCAAGGCCCCTTCCCCACTCTCCACTTTATCCTGCCTGAGGGATTGGAGCTTTGCTCTGGGAATTAACAGGAAATTGAACCCCAGACCACAACTTCTGTCACACTAGATCCCAAGCAACAGAGCTATTCGCTGTTTTTGAAAAGAAGCACAAAAGAATTGAAGGATCAAAATCACTTCTTTCTAGGATCCTGATAAGACACTATAAATATTTTCATTTTCTTATTTGTGAACTTCAGAGCCTCAGATTTGAGTGTAGGTTAAAGAGAATCTTGTCCCCTTGCTGTGATCTTCCCTTAAAAAGAGAGCCAGAGGATTTCTCTGGTGGGTCAGTGGTAAAGAATACGCCTGCTAGTGCAGGAGACGTGGGTTCGATCCCTGGTCCGAGAAGATCCCACATGCTGTGGAGCAACTGCCCGCACGCCACAGCTACTGAAACCTGCTTGCTCTATGGCCCCTGCTCTGTGATAAGAGAGGCCACTGCACCGCAATGAGGAATAGCCCCTGCTCGCTGCAACTAGAGAAAGCCCGTGCACAGCAACGAAGATCCAGTGTAGCCAAAAAGAAATAAATACATAAAAGAGAACGAGAAAGAGCTAGAGTGTTTCTCCTGGGCTCTGAGGACAGCTGAGCACCTGCCTGCTGCCTTTGCCTTGAGTTTTCAAAATCAACGACCAGGCAAGTTATTGCCACGTGTATGGAAGGGAGGCTGACAAAGGTTTGTTGATTGAGCCTGGCATGGTTCAGTGGTGGGAATGACTTTTGTGCTGAAATCAAATAGCAGTGATTTCAGGTTTATGACAGTTATCAAATATAATGATGTGGAATGAGACCGAATGGTACCATAATAGCAATAAAAATCAACCTGGAAGGAGCAATCCTTCCATCTGTTTTGCTGTTGCTCTGGGAGCTGGATTGTGGGCATTTGAGGCGGGGCTATGATATGAAGGATTGAATGTTGTGATTCCCCCAGAGTGAAAGATAGGGCAACTTGGGTGGCTGTGGTCACAGGGAACTCAGCCTAGGACAGCTCTTTCCTGGCCAGCATCAGCTGTCACTTTCATAATCAACACCAATGGTGAACTACATGGGACTTCAGCTAAGGAGAGGGAAGAGAAGGCTTGAGCCAGCTGGGTGAGACTTGGTGATACTGACATAGAGCAGCTCTTTTGCAAACCAGGGGGAACTGTAGTTCTTTTTCATTGTCCACTCAGAGGTGTCTTCACCTGGACAGTTGAACAGTGAGCCTTTACATTTCCTACAGGTCTTCCATGTGATACTTGCAGACATGTCTTAGGCATTCCAAACAAACAAGCTAACAAAACCCCACAGTTAAATGAGTTTGAGACATATTATGCATGCCGGCTTCCATTTTAGTGAGCCTGGCACTTGACTGTATTAGAGACTTAAGAAGTCCTGTCCCTACCTTTTATTATCTGAAAACTGTAAACACTTATTTGATCATGGGGAGTGGTTACTTTTTAGTGTCTGATGGAGAGAGCATTTTAGGAAAACATTTTTTTTCTGAACGCTTTTAGAAAACGGTGTCTTGTTAGCTGCCCATGTTTGGGTCGAGGTGATTTCTTTGCATGTGAAGGACACAAATAGAGCTGAGCTTGATATCTGGCCCCTTATCAGGGCTGGGATGGGGCTATTCCACTCTCAAACATAGTCACTAGTTTGGGGGATTGGTTATATTGAAATGACTAGACGCTTGCTGAGATAAGAATAGTATTCTCCATGTCGAGGGCCTCTAGTTTTGACACTTGTTTAAAGCAATCTTAAAAGCCTTATTACTTAGGGAAGGAGAGCTGTGTGGGCTGAATAAAGGAATTTGTTTGTGTTCCATCTTTAGGGTTGAATCAGAGAGCCAGGGGCTTCCCAGGGTGGCCCTAGTGGTAAAGAACCCGCCTGCCAGTGCAGGAGATGTAAGAGACGCAGGTTCGATCTCTGGGTCGGGAAGATCCCCTGGAGGAGGGCATGGCAACCCATTCCAGTATTTTTGCCTGGAGAATCCCATGGACAGAGGAGCCTGGAGGGCTACAGTCCATGGGGTCACAAAGAGTCTGATATGACAAGTTACTGAGCACACATGCAGGGGAACCAAAAGGACATGAAAAGCCCAATGTCTAGGAGAATTCACTGCAACTTGGGAGTCTTTGCTGTGGTTTTGTTAGTCAAGATCCTTTGAGGTCCTGGGGTAAGGTGAGAGAAGACAGAGACCTCCAAGGCAGGCTGTCACTCAGGAGACTGTATAGACCAAGGGCCTATAGCATCATCAGTAGTACAACATCTTCAGTGAATCTCAAAGCTTTGGGCCAAGTCATTCATAGTTCTCAGGAGGCTTTAGTTCCAGAGTTGTATGGCACAGTCTTATCCCCTAGTCACACCCCAGCTGTACCAATGGAGTGTCAGGTAACCAAACTCCAACGTCAACTGCTGCACACCCAAAAGAAGCATTTAATGGATTATATACCAGGAAAGTTCAGGAATCCTGTTCAGCCATAGCCCAATTCAGGGCTCAAGCGATTTATTCAGGCCTGGAAGTCTGTCTGTATCTCTCTTCCCCACTCTGTCTCCACTGTTTCCCTGTTCATCCCTTCTCCCCACCCCCAGAATTCAGTTCTATATCCTTGGCTTCTGTCTGAGGCAGCTTCTCCACACGACAGATAATAGCTTCTGGAAACTCAAGATTCACATTGTCAGAGGTTAACGGTGTTGAAAAATATTTTCTCTTTCCCAAGTCGTTGTTTAGTCACTCAGTCATGTCCAACTTCTTGAGATCCCATGGACAGCAGCACGCCAGGCTTCCCTGTCCTTCATTATCTCCCAGAGTTTGCTTAGACTCATGTCCATTGAGTCGATGATGTCATCCAACCATCTCGTCCTCGGTCACCCCCTTCTCCTTCTGCCTTTGATCTTTCCCAGCATCAGGGTCTTTTCCAAAGAGTCGGTTCTTCACCTCAGGTGGTCAGAATATTGGAGCTTCGGCATCAGTCTTTTCAATGAACTCCAGCAAAATCTTTGAATCAGCTTTTCTTCAGCCGGTTTAAATCAGAGCTTGCTCTTGGACCCATGGCTGTGGCCAGGCTGGTGGAACACACTGCCTGGCACAGCCAGGGTCACTCACAGCCTCACATCTGGTTCTAGGGGTAGAAAGTCAGCTGGACCGGGATGGAGGTCTTTCCCCAAAGTTGAGATGCTGTGACCTGAAAAAAGGTGAGTACACTGGGAAGAGACAAACAACATTTGTCCTTTTTAGTGGTATAACTACTCCCGTCATGCTGAGGGGGATGCAGGCAGGGGCCCATGAGAGGATGCTTTACCAAGAGAGAAAGGTTAGATCAAGGCACCTTTGTGAACACTGCATGACAAGTCCTGTAGGAGAAACCCAGGGAGTTGCTCGTTCGTTCTTGTGAATCATGGTTAAATTGTGTCTTAAGTTGCTTGTTCTATGTTTTTTTCCACCTTCATCCTTCCCATCATTGCTTGCTCCTCTCTGCCCTGTCCTTGGCTCAGGACTCTGGTCACTCTGAAATGTATTAAAAAAATCATTTGTTAGGAAATAGAGTACAACAGTAGTGATAGCAACACTGATTGAGCATACATCATCTGCCATGTGATGTTCCAAGTGCTTGTCATGAATTAACAGAATCTTTGCAAAAACCCTCTGAGGGGGATGTTATCACTCTACAGGTGATAAAACTGAGTCACATAGAGATGTATCAGTATTATATGCCCAAGGTCACATGCTTGATAAATATGGAAGTCATCAAAGTAGGGCCCTTCCCCTGGGTTTGTATGGTTTGTGAACTGAGAATAGTTTTTTTCGTTTTTATTATTTTCAAATGGTTGGGGAAACAATCCAAAACAGAACATAACATTTGACAGAAGAAAATGATATGAAATTCACATTTCCATGGATCAAGTTGGGTTGGAACCCAGTCACACTTACTCATTCATTACAGTCTTTGGCTGCTTCTGTGCTACAGCAGCAGACCCTAGGCATTTGCAACAGTCCTCATAGTCTGCAAAGCTGAAAATATTTACTATCTGGCTCTTTACAGAGTTTGCAGATGCCTGAGTAAGTGCCACAGCAAGGATTCAAATCTGAGTTTCAAAGCCAGATCCAGCCGCCCTTTGCAGGCAACACCAGCCAGGAACTGGGAAGGCAGGTAAGTGACTGGTGTGTCTTCAAAGAGTTCATAGACTGGTGCCAGATGGGTAAGTGAATGGTCCTCTGGGATTTAGTGTGGCAGCTTTCAGAGTGGGTGAAATGTGCAGTGCAGTCACTGAGTCAGAAGCCTTTACGAGAGCTGTGTGCCGGGCTGGAATACTGAGGCTGAAATGCATCTTTATGATCAGCAGCCCAGAACTATCATTTATTGAGCTCTTGGTACACAGTCAGATCTGGGTAGATTCCACATGTGGCTTTTATAAGGCCCAGAGCCTGGGCAAGGGACTTAGTCTGCATAGATTTGGGCCCTAATCTGATTAAAGATTAATAAGTCTTTATGTAACATCGATGTTTGTAACAGGATCCTTAGGAGAAGATTAAGTGAGATACTGCAACTTATATTTCCTAGAGAAAAGTAACAACTCATTGAGTGTTTGTTGATTGAATAATGGAGTTTGTCTCGGACTCCTGGGCTTCAGAGTCCAACCTGGTTCATCCCACTTTACACAAAGATTGTAGCATTCTTCTTCAATTGTCTGCCTGCAAACTCTCTTCCTTTATTTTGTCTAGTAATAGATTTA
The DNA here is from genome assembly GCF_023091745.1 of Budorcas taxicolor. Taxonomy (NCBI): domain Eukaryota; kingdom Metazoa; phylum Chordata; class Mammalia; order Artiodactyla; family Bovidae; genus Budorcas; species Budorcas taxicolor. The sequence goes on from NC_068910.1 coordinate 39,738,101, forward strand.
CCTGCTTATAAACTCCCTCTATTCCATCTCTGGGTAAAGATGAATGCATCATTAAAGAATCATTTATTTATATATTTCTAGCATGTGCCTAATAATTGGGGAGAAGCAAAGATTTTCATACTGTCTGTGAGTATTCAAATGGATTGTTGATTAGGGAACTCCTGAAAGTTGCTAACTATTTTTTTATGCCAACACCTGATCAAAGAAGGGCATGCAGAGCTCTGCCATCTTTCCATCAGGTATGCACTTTTGACTCGAATTTCTGTCTATCCAAATAATACTCTTTCTTTCAGAGTCTGTAGTGACATCAGTATTGCCCACAGGAAGCCCAGAAGGCTTCAATTTATCAGGAAATGTGTTTATGTCAGTAATGGAACTCTGGGTTTTGTTGTTTGAGGCCACGCACGCAAACCTGAAATTACACTCTCTGGGTGCTTGTCTAGAGTGTAGCATGTCCCTGTATTGTGTTTCAGAGAAGTGAGGAAAATGGAAAGATACAGGCGGTCTAATGACCTTGAGAGTGAAGTGTTCAGGAAAACAGAGAACACAAAGATTTCTGTTTAATATCAGATTCCATGAGATTGATCATGGTGCTGCCAGAAAGTGAAGTAGTGACCACAGAGTCTCCTGTGAGGTCATCCCATCCTCCTTCATTGCCCCTTTGCCCCCATTTCTCATGATAGTTGGCAACTGATGATTAGCAACCTGTTATTATTTTTTTCTTAACTTTTCAGAGACTGGGATCCAAGGCATGAACATAATCTGGTGTATTATCTTTAAAACCAAATAGTCAGCAAATTTTCTTCCCTGTGGTTACCTTAAAATCCTATTTTCTGCAATGAAGCCCTTTAATTCTTATGAGAAATATGTTTCTTGATTCTATCCAAAGGAAAGCAAACAAGTGGTACTTGTATTTCTTCCTTCTGAGTTGTCGTTGAGAAACAATATGGGGAGTGGTTGACTCATCAACCCTGCTTGGTTTCAAATCCTGCTTAGGATTTGTGCAACTCTGTGCAACTTTGTTCAAATCAGTTGATCTCTCTGCGCCTGTTTTTCCTACCTTTAAATTGAGGGAAATAAGAACTCACTTCATGGTACTGTTGTGAGAACCCATGCAGTCAGATGAGTAAAATGCCTAGAACTTCATGGAGCATATTAATGCTAAATAAGGGTTAGGTTAAACATAAAAATAAGACCATCAGCTTTCTCCTACCCAGAATAAAGTAACACTTGTACTAGCCCTTATTTATAAAATACCTTACAAAATTACAGCTTTCAGGAAATAAGATATAGAAGAAAGTAAGTAAAATACTCAAATAGCACTATAAAAAGTCTATAGACTTTTCAAGTTTAATTAACTAAATCACATGAAGCTTATTTTTTCCATTTGCTTTTTTATTGGAGTATAAATGCTGTACAATGTTGTTGATTTCTGCTGTACAAGGAAATGAATCAGTTACATGTATACATGTGTCCCCTCCCTCCCACTCCATCTGACCCACAGGTCATCACAGAGCCCTGAGATGAGCTCCCCGTGCTCCACAACAGCTTCCCACTAGCTATCTGTTTAGCACACAGTGGTGTATATATGTTAATCCCAGTGTATACATGTCAGTTTGTCCCACCCATGCCCCGCTGTGTCTTTATATCCATTCTTTCCATTGTATCTAATGGGTTCATTTGTACCATTTTTCTAGATTTCACATGTATTTGTTAACATAAGGCACTTGGTTTTCTCTTTCTTACTTCACTCTGTATAACAGACTCTAGGTCCATCCACATCACTACAGATGACCCAATTTCATTCCCTTTTATGGCTGAGTCATACAGACTTACTTAGAAATGGAAGATGTGTTTAGTGAATTCACACCCTCTCAAAGAGAGGACTGGAATGTTCCTTTTCTTGGCACAGGCTTTGTGGAGTATTGTCTAGTTTGGGGGCTCAGAGGAAAGATAAGCCTTTCTCCTGCTCTTAGTCAACATATTCTATAACTGTATGTTACAGTTATATATAGTAATTATATATATATAAATATATAAATAATAATTATAATAGTAATTTACCCTGGAGCAAAGATAATTTTCTTGGGGTAATTCATTTCTGCTTCACAGCTTGTGTTTCTCTGCCTCCCTTTTTTTTTTCATGAGTCCATGGTTTTTAATGGAATGCTACTAGAGTTTGTTTTTCTTCATACTTATCTGTGATGAAACAAGTATTAATAAATAATAAAAATGATCCCATTTCACTGATAAACAAAATTGACAAGACAGGTTTATATGAAAGAGTGCATTACATTTCAGAGTCCTTATTGCTCATTTCTTCTTTCTTGGCCCCGAGAAGGTACCTTCTACAGTTATCATCATCATGACACCATTCTTTCTCGAATCCTGGCTCATTCAGCTCTCTTGGTTCCTGATATGGTAAGTTTTCTCTCTCCTGCAGAGAACCAAGGCCTTAACTGATGAACAGGAAGGCAGAACTCTTGAAGGCAGGCTGTGGTGAGCCCACTGTCATGTCTCAGGCTGGAAGAGTGGGTTCAAAGCCTGGTGAGGGTGCTGAGGATGGACATGGGCACAGAGCACCTCTGTGTGCCCTGGTTCCTGGAGACAGTGTTCCTGGAGACAGTGATGAAGTCTCTAGTTTTCTCAGACTAAAATTTGGTCCATGTGAATTAGACTTGGGGCCCTACAGTATGCCAGACAACAAGCATCTTTGAGGTTATAAGGCTTCCAATAGTGCTGGTGTGGCTAACTTTGCCCTGCATAATTGTTCTTCTTTGCTGTAGATGCAAGTCTTCTGCTTGTCCCATCTTTTTTCTCTAACATAGGACTTCTTTTAAAATTTTATTTATTTTTACTTTTGGCTGTGCTGAGTCTTCATTGCCGCACAGACTTTCTCCAGCTGGCACAAGTTGGGCTACTCTTCTTTGCAGTGCACAGGTTTCTCATTGTGGTGGCTTCTTTTGTTGTGGCACACAGGCTCTAGAATGCGTGGGATTCAGTAGCCGTAGTACATGGCCTCAATAGGTACTATCCCCAGGCTCCAGAGCACAGGCTCAATAGTCGTGATGCGTGGGCCTAGTTGCTCCATGGCACGTGGGATCTTCCTGGATCAAGGACCAAACCTGTGTCTTCTGCATTGGCAGGCATATTCTTTACCAGTGAGTCACCAGGGAAGCCCTGACATAGTAATTCTTAACCATGGGAAGTACCCCCCCCCAACCCTGGGGACATTTGAAAGTGTCTAGAAACATGAGGGCTGTCATAACTTCAGGAGGGTAGGGTACTACTGGTATGCAGTGGGTTGAGCCCGTGGACACTCCTAAACAACTTCCAGTGTACATTCTACAATGCACATCACAGCATCCATGAATTATTCATCCCCATGTATTACTCATGTCAAGGTTAGGAAATTATGCCCAATGTGACAAAAGTCTTCTGCCCCTAGGTCTTTGTACTTTGTGTTCCTTCTGCCTAAATCTTTCTTCCCCCATATCTCCTCTTGCCAGGTCTTGGCGGCATGTGGATTTCAGTTCCAACAACCATCTCTCTGGAGAGCCTTCTCTGACTGCTCCACGTGGCATAGGTCTCCCCCTTCCACCTTCAGTTACTCTTTGTCAGCATCCCCCCTTTTTTCTTTTATTCACAGCACTTAGCCCTGTGGGTTATGAGTTGGTCAATAAAGATGCTCACTCGTGTGCCTCATGCATTTTGCTTTTCAGAAAGCAAAGAATTTTATAGATGCATTTGAATTTTTGATATGTCTTCTGTTTATTGCCTTTTCCATACAGAAGAGCTTTCAAACCCTTCTCACTTGTTGAAATATGCAGAATCATTGTGCGGCACTGATTAGCATTATTTATTTTGGCTTTCGCCTAATTAAATGTGTGCAAAGAATGAGGAAAGGGCTTTATCATCCACGGGAGAAACAGGTTTCTCACACCTGACTTCAATCACTCTGAATAACTACTTCATTAAGACATAGGCAAGCCTAGTGACAGATCATTAATTTTCATGGATATAATCTGGGAAGCCAAATGTTTGTAGAAGGGGAGTCTGGCAAGAAAGGCATAAATGTATTAGCACTTATTAAAAATAAGCTGTAAGTCTGTTTGGGAGCTGCTTCTGTCATGTTATGAATTAATCGCTTCAGTGTAACCACCATAAAATATACATATCACAATGTGTCGTGTCGAGGAAGGAAAAGTAGATATTATCTTCATTCTCTAAGAGCCTGGGCCTTTTACATTCTCGAATTTACCCTTTATTTTGATGCTAATGGAAAGAAATAAAATGGAACTAGAACCAGGAACATTTGTATTCTTTCTTGCTTTCATTTGACTTTCTATGCTGTTTTGATTTTTCCTGTTTTGAATAGGAGGAAAGTGGAGGCAGCAGGTCCCTGAAAGACTGTGAACAAAATACGTTCCTTTCATCCATTTCTGACTGATATTTTTTAAATATTGTTGTCTCAAAACCTCACAGTGAGTCTTAAAAATCACATAAAGTAGCATGATCGAAATTTCTGTCTGTCTCCAAACGAGCCAGTTTTGAGGAAGGGATCTGTCTGTCTCTGATTTTTTTCTCTTCTGTGTGAGGAACTGAAATCTGGGGACTGTTGAGTCAAATGAGTTATTCTTGCCACAAATAAAGGATTGGGCTGGCCAAAAAGGTCATTCTGGTTTTTATTTAAGAAGTTGTTAATACTTCACCTACATTAGCTTCCACTAACAGAAAGGAACCTCCCCTTCTTCAAGTATGTTCCTTTTCCTAAGACTGTGTCTACCAATGCAGGGTCCATGCTTTGTTATGAGGGCCTTGTTTTATGACCTGCATGCAGTCTGGATAGAAAAGTCAGATTAGGATTAGGATGTGTGCTAATTTAAAATCAATTCAACGGAAAGACATCATTTAGCATCAAAACTACACCCAGATATTGGCTCTACCATGTACTAGCCATGTTGGGCAGTTCCCTTTGCTTCTTTAAGCATCAGTTTTTATCATCTGAAAAAAAAGGAAACTATGATTAAGGGAGAGTTTATGTAATGTATTGACATATAGAGGCTGCTCAGTAAAGAGTCGTTGCTTTTCCTGTAACAACCGTCATATGAGGTTTTGGGGTTTACAGTGCAGCCAATCTCATTTGTCCTGAGTTTTTGTTTTGTTTTGGATTGGCCTATCAAGGATGTCAGCATTATGGTTATTTGAAGGAAGCTTTCTTGTCATTCCTTGAGGGTGTTTATTTTTTTGTTCTAGCCTTTTTGATTTTTTCCCAGAGACTGGAGGTCTAAGTACCATAATTTACCTAATACACTAGGGCATCTCATTTGGTCATGTCTGACTCTTCACATCCCTACGGACTGTAGCCCACCAGGCTCCTCTATCCATGGGATGCTCCAGGCAAGAATTGTGGAGTGGGCTGCCATTTCCTCCTCCAGGGGATCTTCCTAACCCAGGGATTGAATCCGCGTCTCTTATGTCTCCTGCTTTGGCAGGTGGGTTCATTACCACCAGCACCACCTGCGCTTCATCTGTCTTTGAGGGTAACTTCATTCTCTGCACTCCAATAGTAATAAGTAATCTAAAAGTTTACAATTAGGACTATGCTCTCAAAAATCTTGGATATATGGTGGCTGTAGATAAACTTATGTAGCAGAGATTGTGTTATTTTTTCTTTGTCTTTTTAATCATAATAGTATCAGTTCTTACTGCTCTCAGTTCTTACAAATTTGCTGAGTAAGTAGAAGAAAGAAGAGATAACCTCCAGAACCATAGTTGATGGCTTCCTGATTCACCTTTACATCTCACACAGATATGTCATGGTAAAAAAGGATGGACACTGGGTAATAGTAAAAGAGATCATATAAATTAGAAGGAGGACTCAAAGTGGGACCATTTGGGAGTCAGAAAATGGAGGTTTATATATCGACCCTCTGGCTCAGTAGCTGAATGAACATAGGCAAGTAACTTGCCCTGTGTGAGTCCTCAATGCTTGATTTATAAAATAGCAATCATAATAATATTTCTCTCTAGTGAAAGTGAAGTCGCTCAGTTGTGTCTGACTCTTTGCAACCCCATGGACTGTAGCCTACCAGGCTCCTCAGTCCGTGGAATTTTCCAGGCAAGAGTACTAGAGTGGGTTGCCATTTCCTACTCCAGGGGATCTTCCCAGCCCAGGGATGGAACCCGGTCTCCTGCACTGCAGGCAGACGCTTTACCGTCTGAGCCACCAGGGAAGCCATTTCTCTCTAGAAGTACATTCATATTGGATGGGTCTCCAGGATAATTTCAAAAGATAAGGTCAGAAATGCATTCAGTGAGTTGTAAGTAGGTAACAAATGTTAATAGCAACTATAGTAAGTATTATTTTCTGATTCCAGAAAATTTGCATCTATGCGAGTCTGTCTGGGGATAGACTTCTACTTCAGTCACATCCTGAAGTTCTTGGCCACCCATTGAAGCCAATGTGAATTTCCTTTGAGGAGAACTTGTGTGAATAACTTGTGGGAGTGAATCTGAAACCTGCCCAGGAGATGTGTCAGCTTGGTGTTGGAAAGCACTAAGATTATCCCATATTAGGTAAATTTTATTGCTTTTGAACTAAAGAGCCTTCCTCCTTGAGAGTTAAGCTCTGCCAGTATGCTAATTTTCCATTTTTTATTGGCTATGGTTCATGAACATCCTACTGAAATATATTTACCTGAAAATACTTCATGCAAATAGTGTGGGGTTGACAAATGAGCTAACACAGTGAGATCACGTTTTAAAATGAGTGGGGTAACCTCATCGGATGATGTTCAATCCCAGAGTAAAAGGCATTTGTGCCTTCATCACTCAAAGCACATTGTTAGCCTGAGTCTCCAATAAAACAAAATATCATATTGAGGTTAATGATAATCTCCTTCACCTTGATTTTCCCCCAGATAGCCTAGAGATGGACCCCAAACCCAGACACGGCCAGTCTCCTCACTCAGTTCAACAATTCATTCTCCACTTGGCTGAGATCTTCCATCCAGGTGTCTCTTCTCTCCTATGTCAGCATTAAATCTTTGCTTTTCTTCCAGAGAACACCTGTCAGAACGATGTGTGACTTGCTTTTGCCACACAGCATTGACAAAGGGGAAACTTCCCATTATCTTCTCTTCATATTATTCACGTCAACAAATTTTTTAAATTGAGCATCTTCTCTTCCAGGCGCTGGGCCAACCATTCAGAGGTAAATGAGGCCATTCATATTCCAGTGGAGGATTATTAATAGGTGGCCTCATATTCTTGCCCCTTGTATTTATTTCCTAGGAACTGCTGTAACAAAGTGCCATAAACTACACGGCTTGAAAAATAGATATTTATTGCCTGTCAAATCTAGAGGCTAGAAGCCTGGTATCAAAGTGTGTGCTGGGCCATGATCCCTCATAAAGTGCTAGGGAAGGGTCTGTTACAGATCTCTCTCCCAGTTTTTGGTGGTTTCTTGACTTGTGATTACATAATCCAATCTTCCCACATCTTCACGTGTGCATCTCTATGGCCAAATTTCTCGTCTTTTATCAGGACACAAGTCACACTGGATGAGGGCCCACCCTAATGACTTCATTTAAACTTGATAACCTTGGTAGAAACTCTTATTTCCAAAATAAGGTCGCATTCTTGCCTTGAGATTAGGACTCCAAGCTCTCTTTTTTTGGGAGGGGGGGATGGACATAAGTCAATCCACAACACAACACGTGGTACCTCGCAGGCCTTGCTAATCATTCTGTAACTCTTAAAGTGAAAGTCACTCAGTCATGTCTGACTCTTTGCGAGCCCATGGACTCTACAGTCCATGGAATTCTCCAGGCCAGAATACTGGAGTGGGTAGCCATTCCCTGCTACAAGGGATCTTCCCAACCCAGAGACGGAAGCCAGCTCTCCCGCATTGCAGGCAGATTCTTTACCAGTGGAACCACCAGGGAAGTCCATCTTGCCGCCATTTTGAAGTACTCTCGGGACACGTGCTTGCAGTTACTAGACATGACATTTCTGGGCAGAGGAAAGGTTTCCTTTCTTAGAATTACATCTCCCTGAGGGTTGACCGTGTGAGGCTAGGTCACATCCATCCTGTGCTGCATGTTTCCATTCAGGTGGGGCCAGCTATTTAGCTGGTGTGAATTCAGCTCTGTTCTGTGGATAAACGTGTATCCTCAGTCATTCAGTCGTGTCTGGCTCCTGGCGACCCCATGGACTATAACCTGCCAGCTCCCCTGTCCATGGGATTTCCCAGGTGAGAATACTGGAATGGGTTACCATTTCCTCTTCCAGGGGAGCTTCCTGACCCAGGGGTCGAACACATGTCTTTTCTGTCTCCTGCATTACCATATCAGAAATACTCCCACAGCCATTTCTGCTGGTCCAGTGGAGCATTAATTACTTTCAGGTGGACTGCTTTCAGGATGAAAAAATATGAAAATGTGGGAGAGAGTCTTGAGATGACATGACCTTAACAGTTTCTCTGTGCTTTCACATTATATAAGGAATTGCCAAGGCCAGGTGTAGGACTGTTGGAAGGAAGGAAGAAGGCTCAGCACACTTGATGTTCACAGGAAAAGAAATCAAGAATAAACTTTGTAAAAAAGTAAACAAACATTACAGATGCAATGCTATTGTTGGTGATTATTTTGTGTCTACCAGGAAATGACTTCTGTAATTGGTTGTCAACCAGGAACCAAGGTCTACCATCCTCGGCAGCTGACTGTTAACCCCAAAACACATAAAGCTCATTGAGCCAAGTATCACTGGGAAAAGAAAAAAAAAATCAAAACACACAGAATCCCTAACTCTACCAGAACACTGAAGTGAAACAAATAATAATTTTTCCATAAGATACTTCACACTACAAAGAGAACCTCCAAATTTTTGGGCAAATTTTCGTTTCAGTGGCTTAAAGGTTGTTGTTCAGTCGCTCAGTCATGTCCAACTCTTTGTGACCCCACGGACCACAGCACGCCAAGCTTCCCAGTCCTTCACTATCTCTCAGAATTTGCTCAGACTCATGTCTATTGAGTCGATGATGCCAACCAACCCTCTCATCCTCTTCTGCTCTTCTCACCCCCTTCTCCTCCTCCCTTCAATCTTTCCCAGCATCAGGGTCTTTTCCAGTGACTTAACTCTTTGCATCTGGTGGCCAAAGTATTGATTGGAACTTCAGCATCAGTCCTTTCAGTGAATATTCAGGGTTGATTTCCTTTAGAATTGACTGGTTTGATCTCCTTGCAGTCCAAGGGACTCTCAAGAGTCGTCTTCAACACTGCAGTTCAAAAGCATCAATTCTTCAGCACTCAGCCTTCTTTATGGTCCAACTCTCACATCCATACATGACTACTGAAAACCATAGCTTTGACTAGACAGACCTTTGTCAGCAAAGTAATGTCCTTTTTAACATGCTGTCTAGGTTAGTCATAGCTTTTCTTCCAGGGAGCAAGCATCTGTTAATTTCATGGCTGCAGTCACCATCTGCAGTGATTCTGGAGCCCAAGAAAATGAAGTCTCTCACTGTTTCCATTGTTTCCCCATCTATTTGCCGTGAAGTGATGGCATCAGATGCCATGATGTTAGTTTTTTGAATGTTGCATTTTAAGCCAGCTTTTTCACTCTCCTCTTTCACCTTCATCAAGAGGCTCTTTAATTCCTTTTAGCTTTCTGCCTTAAGGGTGGTGTCATCTGGATATTTGAGGTTGTTGATATTTCTCCCTGCAATCTTGATTCCAGCTTGTGCATCATCCAGCCCAGCATTTCGCATGATATACTCTGCATAGAAGTTAAACAAGCAGGGTGACAATATATAAGCCTTGATATACTCCTTCCCCAATTTTGAACCAGTATGTTGGTCCATGTTCAGTTCTAACTGATGCTTCTTGACCTGCATACTGGTTTCACGGGAGACAGGTAAGGTAGTCTGGTATTCCCATCACTTTAAGTATTTTCCACAGTTTGTTGTGATCTACACAGTCAAAGGTCTAGTGTACCTGAAAAGAGGCAGGTAAGGTTGTCTTGTATTCCCATCTCTTTTAGAATTTTTCACAGATTGTTGTGATCCACACAAAGACTTTGGCATAGTTAGTGAAGCAGAATTCTTTTGGGGAATTCCCTTTCTTTTTCTGTGATCCAGTGATGCTGGCAATTTGATCTCTAGTTCCTCTGCCTTTTCTAAATCCAGCTTGAATATCTGGAAGTTCTTGGTTCATGTACTGTTGAAGCCTAACTTGGAGAATTTTGAGCATTACTTTGCTTGCATGTGAGATGAATGCAATTGTTTGGTAGTTTGAACATTCTTTGGCATTGCCTTTCTTTGGGACTGGAATGACTGACCTTTTCCAGTCCTGCGGCCACTGTTAAGTTTTCCAAATTTGTTGGCACATTGAGTGCAGCACTTTAATAGCATCATCTTTTAGGATTTGAAATAGCTCAGCTGAAATTCCATCATTTCCACTAGCTTTGTTCATAGTAATGCTTCCTAAAGCCCACTGACTTCACACTCCAAAATGTCTGGCTCTAGGTGAGTGATCACACCATCATGGTTATCCAGATTATTAAGACCTGTTAGGGACAGTTTTTCTGTGTATTCTTGCCACCTCTTCTTAATATCATCTGCTTCTGTTAGGTCCATACTGTTTCTGTCCTTTATTGTGCCCATCTTTGCATGAAATGTTTCCTTGTTAACTCTAGTTTTCTTGAAGAGATCTCTAGTCTTTCCCATTCTATTGTTTTCCTCTATTTCTTTGCATTGTTCACTGAGGAAGGCTTTCTTATCTCTCCTTGATATTCTTTGGAACCTTGAATTCAGATGGGTATATTTTTCCTTGTCTTAAAGGTTGCAGCCTCATAATTAAGGAGGAAATTTTCATTGTTTACCAAGCACATAAATAGAGTAGCCTGAAGATGCCTAGACAGTGCCATAATACTTCCAGATTTTTTTCCCATTTAAAATTGAAACAGGAACTAAATTCCTTAGACATATAGTTTATGGATACAGAAAGTTTATTTCTAGATTCTGTCGAACTTTAATGGAGTTCATAGAGTTTGTTTTAAGATACTAGACATAACAGAAAATCCATTCTTGAGGGACTCAGGAATAAAAATAGTTACCACTAGGAAAATTAAACTATATTCTACTAATGCTTAACTGTTTATGTCCCCCTGCTAAAGTGTTATAAAATACTCTGAGTAGCCAAACTATGATTCTAAGACTGTTTCAGAGCTTCAGATAAGATATTTCAAGTGAGATTTACCTATTAACTCAATTCTAGATATTGACAACCCCACTTTTGGTGCATCTTTTTAGGAAATAGTGGATTCTTTATCTTTGCCCCACCTGGAGAGCCCCTTTCTGTATAAGTTCTTGTCTTAATTTCACTGGGCCTGTTTCCATTGTCGAGAAGGTATTAAAACCCCCTTAAGCAACTTTTTATACAGACTAGTCGACATACTACATATGAAAATATCAGCATTGGGCAGGCAACTACATAATATAGATCTCCCTCTCTCCTCTGTATTCAATAGTTATTATTATTTTGGTGGGATGGAGTTCAACTCTGGAAACAAGGTGTCTCTCATCCCTGTTTTATAGATAGGAGAATCAAGAACCTCAGACTGATAAATAACTTGCCTGGAAAAAAAAAAGATCTAATGCCTTCTCTGCTGTAGTTTTGTGGTTGAATATCTTGAAAGAAATAATCCTTTTGCTTTTTTTCTGCCAGTTACTAGGGAAAAGTTCTAAGCACTTAAAAAATGGGAAGATGACAAAAGAGGTTTTTATAGGGTCTGTTTATCCGTTTGATAAGATGCGGGCAGAGTGGTGCCCCAAACTCGTCTTTGAGTTTACTGTTGCTTTCTCATGACAGTGATTCTTAAAACATTTTTGAGTCTAATAGTAATTTCATTTCTGGCAGGAGTCATCTACCACCTTGTGCTCATTAACACTATGTTTTAGTCTTGACAGCTTCATAATTGTACATACAATTTATGCATTTTTAAAAGTTCATGCAAATAATAAGCATTTGTTATGGAAACAGTGATAGTCTTATTATTGTTTCATCTCTCATGTACGATCTGACTTGACAGCTACTTTGGGTGGAATAAATGGGATGAGGTGGCTGACTTGTAAACACAGGAACACGCACACCAATTTGGGCTATATTATTTTTTTCAGATCCATGTTTTCTTGCTGCTAACCAGAGGCTAAGTATACTTGTGCCCTCAGTTACAAAATTAGGAGAGTGGTGCTTATTTTTAAAGAAGAAATAAGTCAGTAGGAAAGCCATATCATATTATCAGCAGGAATCAGTTATGCCTTCCTTTACTACTCTGACCTGCAAGAAACCAATAAATATAAATGCCCCTTTCCTCTCCCCATCGCCTTATCCAAAATGAGACTTCCAGCCTAACACAAATTCAACTCTTACTGAATCTCCAGATGTGCTCTGACTCAAATTGAGTAAAAAAGAATTGTACTTTAGATTTTTATTTTTAAAATGCCTTTTGAGCTATGCTTTTGGAAAAATCGATGGCAATTTGGAGGAAGAAACGCACAGCTGTGTGGCCACCTGTGTTGTTGATGTTGATTCTGATTGCCCCCTCAGGTTCCATCTGGGACTGACATTTAACTTGACCTTCTCAGGACAAGAGGTTAATTTCTGAAGTATTAGAATTATGGAGATTAATTTGCGAAGCTGCTTATAATTAAGATGCCTCTGGCTCTTGCATCTGGGCTGGAAACAGCAGACATTAATGATGATAATCCATTTTCTCCCCAGATATCTGAGGTCTGCAGTTGCAAGCTCGACCTGTTCCCTTGCTGATTGTTCTCATTTTTCACTCTCCTAGAGAAAAGACTGGTGACCTCTATAAACACAATGTTCCCTCTCACCTGAGATGGAAAAGTCAACTAAAGATCTCACTGAAGTGTCTTATGAATCCACTCCTTCCTCTTGGGCTAGTTGCTGTGATGATGACAAGAATTCATTGTTGAGCCAGCTTCTGTGCTAAGCTTATGAACATAAGTTGTTTCATGGAATCTTCCCAGGAACCATATAATAACCATATTATTTAAAAATTTTGTTTCTTATATAAGATCCTTTTTCTGATGTGGGCCATTTTTAAAGTCTTTATTTAATTTGTTACAATATTGCTTCAGTTTCATATTTTGGCCATGAGGCATGTGGGATCTTGGCTACCCTGATCACGGATCGAACATGCACCCCCTGCACTGGAGGGCAAAGTTTTAACCACTGGGTCCCCAGGGAAGTCCCTATGAAAACCATAATATTATCTCCATTTTATAGATAACCAGGAGATGTAGATCACTTTTGCAGGATCACAGATTATATTGGCAGAACGGAAAATGAGTTCATTTTATTCTGAATTCTACATTTTCAGCCATTATACCATACTGTGTACAGGAGAAGTTTGGAAATAATAATAGTGTTTCCTTTTTAATGGTAGGAATTCGTATTATCATGACATTTAATATATTAAATAATATATATTATTAAATAGTATATTATACAATGATATTTAATAATATTATTAGTATTAGTCATGGTAGGAATTAATATTATTTTGTAAGTAAGAGGATTCTCTTCCTTTTATTGAGGAAGGAGGTGGACACAGGGAGTAAGAGTGACTTAACCTGGTTGCTCAGCTGGTTAATAAATGGTAAGCCAGGGGATTTGAACCTAGGTGGTCTGATGCCAGGGTTTATATTTTAACCCATCTACAATTTTTCCTTTATGAGTTGAAATTATCATTGAGTTCCTCTATAGAAAATATATCTTGGTATTGCATGGAGAAGAGAAATAAGACTAGCTATTGTTTAACTCTTATGAAGATGTTCACAGAGAAGTCTTCCTCAAACCAGGCTGCATGTCGGAACCATCTAAGGAAGCCCAGTTACAGAGACTTTCCTTCTTTTTATTTATTTATGTTTATTGTTGGCTGTACCCTTTGGTATGTGAGATCTTAGTTCTCCAGCCAGGGATTGAACCTGTACCCCCTGCTTTGGAAGGCAGAAGCTTAACCACTGGACCACCAGGAGAGAGATTTTCTTTTAATTGGTTTGGGTTGGGACTTGGCCTCTATTATTTTCTGAAACTCCCCTGGTATTCTAATGGGAAGCTGGAATTGAACTTCACAGTTTGAGATAAGTAATTCAGCCATTAAAAACAAAACAAAGGGTCCAATAGGAGAAGGAAAATTAAAAATAACATACGCTTTCGGTTAATGGCTACTATTCTTTTAAGCCATAGTGAGTCAAGTCTCAATCAATGCTCACTACCCATTCTTCTCTTTAAAATATATATATATATATATCAGAACTAAAATTCAGAGTTATTTAGAAGGTGTTGATGTTGATTTAATCACCCACTGCCTAGAACTCTATTAATCTGGTGTAGTGCCTCTCACGTGTGGTTACAAAGTTCTCCCATCCCCATGACTTTTGATTTATGGCTTAGCTATATCACAAGGGACCGTGAAAAGTCTCAGTTGAATCCTGTCTTTGAACTGGCCTCAGTCTTTTCAGTTCTTAGGACCTGCCCAGCCTCACTCAGTTCTGTCAGTTTTATCAGGGTCTGATGGTCTGAGAAGCAGCTTAGTCTATATTTCTATTTACTCCTTTGCCTTCCTCTGCTGCCTCTTCCTCCAAGGGTTTCTTCTTCTAAAAGGCTCAGCTGAAAGAAGAGGAGTTAGAAAATATACAATGGATAACAACTCTGTAGAAAATGTCTGTTTTACAAAATGCCCCAACCATACCACAAACTTAGAAGAATCCAGATCTTTTGTCTTCATATTCCTACAATAGTTATAGGATTTAGAATTGGAATTCTTGGGTTTTCCATCTTAAGACACCTCCATAGTATGTACTACTGATGTCTTTGACCCGCTTTGCTTGGGATGTTCTTAGTAGTTTTGTCATGCAGGAACAGTTCCCTCTATATTTAATTTTAAATGTTAACCTTAGTATGTAAAGCAACTTTATTGTAACTTATACTTCTGGCAATCAATGAAAACACTTTGGAAAAGTTAGAAGAGTTTGCAAAAATGGAAACAATAGGTTGAAGTGAAAAGTGCTATAGCGAGTTATACTGATGAGAGAGAATGAAGGGCAGTTCAGTTCAGTTCAGTCACTCAGCTGTGTCTGACTCTTTGCGACCCCATGAATCACAGCACGCCAGGTCTCCCTGTCCATCACCATCTCCCGGAGTTCACTCAGACTCATGTCCATCGAGTCCGTGATGCCATCCAGCCATCTCATCCTCTGTCGTCTCCTTCTCCTCCTGCCCCCAATCCCTCCCAGCATCAGAGTCTTTCCCAATGAGTCAACTCTTCGCATGAGGTGTCCAAAGTACTGGAGCTTCAGCTCTAGCATCATTCCTTCCAAAGAAATCCCAGGGTTGATCTCCTTCCGAATGGACTGGTTGGATCTCCTTGCAGCCCAAGAGACTCTCAAGAGTCTTCTCCAACACCACCGTTCAAATGCATCAATTCTTTGGTGCTTAGCCTTCTTCACAGTCCAACTCTCACATCCATACATGACCACAGGAAAAAACATAGCCTTGACTAGACGGACCTTAGTCGGCAAAGTAATGTCTGCTCTTGAATATACTACCTAGGTTGGTCATAACTTTTCTTCGAAGGAGTAAGCGTCTTTTAATTTCATGGTTGCAGTCACCATCTGCAGTGATTTTGGAGCCCAATAAACTAAAGTCTGACACCGTTTCCACTGTTTCCCCACCTATTTCCCATGAAGTGATAGGACCGGATGCCATGATCTTCGTTTTCTGAATGTTGAGCCAACTTTTTCACTCTCCTCTTTCACTTTCATCAAGAGGCTTTTTAGCGCCTCTTCACTTTCTGCCATAAAGGTGGTGTCATCTGCATATCTGAGGTGATTGATATTTCTCCCAGCAATCTTGATTCCAGCTTGTGTTTCTTCCAGTCCAGCGTTTCTCATGCTGTACTTGGCATATAAGTTAAATAAGCAGGGTGACAATATACAGCCTTGACGTACTCCTTTTCCTATTTGGAACCAGTCTGTTGTTCCATGTCCAGTTCGAACTGTTGCTTCCTGACCTGCATACAGATTTCTCAAGAGGCAGGTCAGGTGGTCTGGTATTCCCATCTCTCTCAGAATTTTCCACAGTTTATTGTGGTTTCCAGAGGTTTTACTTTCTTAGATTGCAAGCCTTCTGTCATGGCTTGTGCACTTTACTGTGTCCACAAAAGGCACCATGTAGCACTGTGATCCAGGGAAATACATTAACAACATGCTCTGGAGATAGGTCTCTAAATACTGCGGGAAACCTGGGACAGTGCAGGAGATCATGCAGAGACAGGGCCAAGGGCTGATGACCGGAAGACCTGACTCTGGACCTTGCTGTGGGATGTTGAGCTGATGAGTTTACTTCTCTACGTTTGGATTTCTTTCTTTCTTTTTTATATTTGACTGTGCTGGTTCATTGCTGTACTCGGGCTTTCCTCTAGTTGTGGTGAGTGGGGGCTATTCTCTAGTTGTGTGGGCTGCTCATTCTGGTGGCTTTTCATGTTGCCAAGCATGGGCTCTAGGGCTAGAGGGCTTAGTTGCCCCTCAACATGTGGAGTCTTCTCGGGGCAGGGATCTGGAAGGCAAAATCTTAACCCTGGGCCTTCCCAGGCAAGTCCTGTACTTGAATTTCTTAATCTCTGCAATGTTGTAGAAGTGGAAAGCAATAGGATGGGCTAACTAAGTGGTTCTTCCAGTGGGATGGTAGGAGCAGCAGCATCAGTACCACTTGGGTATCTAGTAGAAATTTTGATTCTCAGGACTCAACCCCAGACCTGCTGGGACTTGGGCCCAGTTACCAGGATTTTAAGAAGCTCACCAGGGGATTCTGATGAACACTATATTTTGAGACCTATGGGGCAAAAAATATCTTTTGTCCTATCTATAGATAACATTCTAGAAGGCTTTCACTGTTTTCCAAATAATTAGAAGGTGCTGAATATTTCATTTATATGGAAAATATTATATCTTATTTTTATTAAGATGACTGCATACCAGTTTGAACCTGGGTTATCATTGCAGTGGGTGGAGATGAACATGCTAATTAATGAGTATTCCTAGTTGATCCAATGCCAGCTAAATGTAATTAAAAGGAGAATTTTAAAATGTCAAATAGAAGGAATCTTAAAATTACTTAGGCTAATTATCTCCAGTTGCCATTTTATTGTTGAGGAAACTGAGGCCCAGAAGGCTATCTGACCTTGACATAATCTCATAGGGGAGACACAGAGCATTTGAAAAGCTTGAGTCACAGGCTAGGAGCAATCATTACATTTGACTATTTGGTGGTGGATAGACAGTGCCAGAGAACTACCTGAGCAACTAAATTGATTTTACACCTGTGTGCACACACAAAACAGCAATTAGGAAACAGTGTGTTGCAGATCTTGACATGTATGAAATTATAGAACCAATTACTTTTTACAAGCCAACTCATGACAGTCATTTCAAACAAAGCCAGCCATGGAATCTGCTCCTTAAGGACATGGTTGACAGAATGTTGGTGCATTTATAACCTCACTTCATTTTCTAGAGATCAGATTTGAGAGGGTGAGCTGGAAGAGGAGATTGAAGATGTTAATTTAAATTGAGGATTTATTTTTTAAGAATTGCTTTCTTGGAAGATGAAAAGTACAATCAGTTAAATAACCAGAGTTCTCCAGCCAGTTGTAATGAATGGGTGCACACTAAGTCACTTCAGTCATGTCTGATTCTTTGTGACCCTATGGACTGTAGCCTGCCAGGCTCCTCTGTACATGGCATTCTCCAGACAAGAATACTGGAATGCGTTGCCATGCCCTCCTCCAGGGGATCTTCCTGATCCAGGGATTAAAATTGCATCTTGTATATCTCCTGAATTAGCAGGCAAGTTCTTTACCCCTAGCGCTGCCTGGGACGCCCAGATTGTAATGGAAGGAATGTTATATTCTAAGATACAGGTGCTGCTTGCCCTTATTAATTCCCTATTTCTCTTAATGGTTCATCATTTGTAGGATTAAAAAAAGTACTTTAAAATGTATTTATTTATTTGTTTGGCTGTACTCAGTCTTAGTTGTGGCAATGGGGTCTTCAGTCTTCATTGAGGCATGTGGGGTTGATGGGACCTGGGCCCCCTCATTGGGAGCATGGAGTCTTAGCCACTGGACCCACCAGGGAAATCGCTCCCTATTTGTAGGGTCTTGAGAAAATCACAGAGCCCTCTGGACCTCAGTTGACTAATCTATAAATGACACAATTCATATCTAGCCTTTCTCAAAGCAGAGAGTCAGACCAAGTGATACCTTAAAAAAAATAGAAATTAAACAGAGAAATTTAGTTCCAGAAGATGTATCCCTATAAAAGTAACACTGCTTCTTGAGTACAAAGAGTACTGAACTAAGAGACTGGAGGACCTAGGTGCAAATCAGTCAGTTCCTACTCATCTGACTTTTGGACCCTCAATGTTTGGGAAGGATAATGGCTTCACCCATCAGTTAAAGCTAACTGATTGATCACAGTAAAATATCCAGGACAGCACGCAGCATGTCTAGCACTTACTACGTCATCAGTAAAGTTAGTGAAGGCAGACAATCCCAACGTAGGCTGCATGGAGAATTCCATCTGTGTCCATAAAAGGGTCTCTACCTCAGGGCTTCCCGGGTGGCGCAATTGGTAAGGAACCCATCTGCCAATCTAGTAGATGTAAGAGATGCCAATTCAGTCCCTGGATTGGAAAGATCCCGTGGATGAGGGCATGACAGCCCACTCCAGTATTCTTGCCTGGGGAATTCCATGAACAGGGGAGCCTGGTGGGCTACAGTCCATGGGGTCACACAGAGTCAGACATGACTGAAACAACTTAGCATGTATAGTACTTACCCTCTTGGCAGAAACATGTAGGAAATACACAAAAACAAGGGTTTTTGGATAATGGATGACAAGTAAAATAGTTCTGTGGTCCACTAGAGAAGGCAAACCCACAAGGCAGACACTATGTGTACCACAGCTTTCTTCCTAGAAGTACCTTCTCCACCATGGTCCAGGGAGGGAGTACCCAGCAAAGCTTGGTAATACTGTTTAGTCGATGAGACAGAAATCAGAGCTCAGGGACGCTGAGGCAGTTAGAATGTGAGGTGTAGGGACTGGACAGAAGGCAGCTGTACAGAATGAAAAGGACATTTTGGAGACATTTGCAGAAGAGTCTTCTCAGTCTCTGGATCAGTTCAGTTCAGTCGCTCAGTCATGTCCGACTCGTTGCGACCCCATGAATCACAGCACGCCAGGCCTCCCTGTTCATCACCATCTCCTGGAGTTCACTCAGACTCACGTCCATCGAGTCCGTGATGCCATCCAGCCATCTCATCCTTGATCGTCCCCTTCTCCTCCTGCCCCCAGTCCCTCCCAGCATCAGTCTTTCCAATGAGTCAACTCTTCTCATGAGGTGACCAAAGAACTGGAGTTTCAGCTTTAGCATCATTCCTTCCAAAGAAATCCCAGGGTTGATCTCCTTCAGAATGGACTGGTTGGATCTCCTTGCAGTCCAAGGGACTCTCAAGAGTCTTCTCCAACACCACAGTTCAAAAGCATCAATTCTTCAGCGCTCAGCCTTCTTCACAGTCCAACTCTCACATCCATACATGACCACAGGTGGAGAAGGCAATGGCCGCCCACTCCAATACTCTTGCCTGGAAAATCCCATGGACAGAAGAGCCTGGTAGGCTGCAGTCCATGGGGTCGCAAAGAGTCAGACACGACTGAGCAACTTCACTTTCACTTTTCACTTTCATGCATTGGAGAAGGAAATGGCAACCCACTCCAGTGTTCTTGCCTGGAGAATCCCAGGGACGGGGGAGCCTGGTGGGCTGCCGTCTATGGGGTTGCACAGAGTCAGACACGACTGAAGTGACTTAGCAGTAGCAGCAATAGCATGACAACAGGAAAAACCATAGCCTTGACTACACGGACCTTAGTCGGCAAAGTAATGTCTCTGCTTTTGAATATACTATCTAGGTTGGTCATAACTTTTCTTCCAAGGAGTAAGCGTCTTTTAATTTCATGGCTGCAATCACCATCTGCAGTGATTTTGGAGCCCCCCAAAATAAAGTCTGACACTGTTTCCACTGTTTCCCCATCTATTTCCCATGAAGTGATGGGACTGGATGCTATGATCTTTGTTTTCTGAATGTTGAGCTTTAAGCCAACTTTTTCGCTCTCCTCTTTCACGTTCATCAAGAGGCTTTTTAGCTCCTCTTCACTTTCTGCCATAAGGGTGGTGTCATCTGCATATCTGAGGTTCTTGATATTTCTCCCGGCAATCTTGATTCCAGCTTGTGTTTCTCAGTCCAGCGTTTCTCATGATGTACTCTGCATATGTGTGGGGGTGAGATTCTATGAGACTAGCTAGACAAAGAAGAGCTGTCATGGAAGGAATGATTACAGGGGAGCTCTAAGCTGGAGTTCATACAGAGTAAGAGGCTTTTGAATTCCCACCAGCTAGTGGAGACATCACTGAATAAATACGGACGTTAGTACAGACTCTAGGATGGGAACACTTTCACAGTGGGGCTGAATTAGCCCTAGAGTTAAGGCTGCAATAGATATTCCCTTAAATGCTTAAGGGGCTTCCGTGGTGCCTCAAATGGTAAAGAATTTTCCTGCAATGCAGGAGACCCAGGTTCAATCCTTGGGTTAGGAAGATACCCTGGAGAAGGAAATGGCAACCCGCTCCAGTATTCTTGCCTGGAGAATCCCATGGACAGAGGAGCCTTGTGGGCTACAGTCCATGGGATTGTGAAGAGTTGGAGACAACTGAGCAACTAACTTTTACTTTTATTTTTTAAAAGCTTATACACAAATCTTGAAAAGACTGGCTGGATCTGCAACAACTGTTGAGCTGCCTGACAGAACTTAAGTCCAGTTCCCTTTCAGGAATTTCAGTGAAATTCAGTCCTCAATCACGTATCTGGTGTCCATCAAAAATAAAAACATGAAGGAAAGTATGAATAATATATAGGAGAAAAATCACTTGAAAAATTTCCAGGAATGAGAGAAATGATAGAAACAGTAGATAAGGGCTTTGAAACTGTTATTAGAAGAGTAAGGGGGCTTTCCTGATGCCTTAGTGGTAAAGACTCTGTCTGCCAGTGCAGGAGACTTGGGTTCAGTCCCTGGATCAGGAAGATACCCTGGGGAAGGAAAGAGCAACCCACTCCAGTATTCTTGCCTGGGAAATCCCATGGACAGAGGGGCCTGGTGGGCTACAGTCCAAGGGGTTGGAAAGAGTCAGACACGACTTAGTGACTAAACAACAACAAATATTACTGAGGACAAGATTTATTAAAGGGAACTAAAATGAAAGTGAAAACACAAAATACATAAATTTGCAGGAATCGTCCAAATCAGTGCTTAGAGGTATATTTATAGCTATGTGTTGGAACAGAAGAAACATCTCAAATAATAATTTAAGTTTTCAACTTAAGAAGCTAAACAAGAGACCAGATTAAATCCAAAAGTGGAAAGAAGAAAATAGTAAAGATAAAAAGAGATTATGAAGAGAGAAAATAGATCAAGGGAGAAAATGAGTGAAACTAAAAGCTTGTTCCTTGAAAAGATCAGTAAAAGACAACCAGCAAACTTCCACCAAGAGTCATCAATAAACAGTAGAGAGGGTATAAATTATTAGTATCAGAAATGAATATAGGATTATTACAATATGTTCTATAGGAAATAAAAGAATAATAAAGAAAAGTCATGACCAACCAATTGTATGTCAATAAAATTAACAACTTAGATGAAAGACAAAGTCTGGGAGAGACATATTTTCTTTTTCATCTAAAATGACCAAAGAAGAAGAAGGCTAAATAACTGTGTATAAAGTTATAGAAATTTGATTTTAAAGTACTTCCCTTATTAAATGCAACATGATATCTTGGATTAGATCTTCAGACAGAAAAAGGATATTAATAGAAAATTTGGTAAAAATCCAAACTGTCTATAATTCAGTTAATTGTAATGCACCAGTGTCAATTTTTTTAATTTTTGCAAACATACCATGGTTGCATAAGATGTTACCACTAGGGCAGTGGTTCTCCACCAGGGATAATTATGTCCCTTGGGGAACGTCAAGCGATGTCTTGAAACATTTTTCCTTTTGTTTTTGGCTACCCTGGGTCTTTGTTGAGGTGTGTGGCCATTTTTTTTTCTAGTTGCAATGAGGGCTTAGTTGCCTTGAGGCTTGTATGATTTTATTTCTGTGACCAAGGATCAAACCCAAGTACTCTACATTGGAAGGCAGATTCCTAATCACTAGACCACCAGGGAAGTCCCTTGAAATAATTTTAGTTGTCCCAGTGTGGTGCTTTCAGAATCTACTGGGTAGAAGCTAAACACACTAGTAAATCCTGTAGTGCTGGGACAGCTCCACAACAAAGAATTATCTGGACCGAAATATCAAGTGTGCCCAGGTGGGAAAAGCCCACAGATGGTAATACTAGCTGAAGGATAAATTAGGACTTGGTACTATCTGGGCAGTTTTTCTGTAAGTCTGCTGCTGCTAAGTTGCTTCAGTGGTGTCTGACTCTGTGTGACCCCATAGATGGCAGCCCACCAGGCTCCCCCATCCCTGGGATTCTCCAGGCAAGAACACTGGAGTGGGTTGCCATTTCCTTCTCCAATGCATGAAAGTGAAAAGTGAAAGTGAAGTCACTCAGTCGTGTCCAACTCATAAGTCTAAATTTATTCTAAAATAAAAAAAATTAAAAATGCTTCCCGTAAAGAAAACTCCAGGTTCACCATGCTCTATTGATTAAGTTTATCAAACATCTAAGAAATAAATAATACTAATTTTATATAAGCTCTTTCAAAAAATTATAGGCAAAGAAAATATTCCTACTCCTTTTCTGAGGCCAGCATAATCTTTTCTCCCTTCCTTTCTTCTTCTGTATTTTTTCTCTCAACCTCCAATTTCTTTCTTTTAAAAAATTATTTATTTATTTTAATTGGAGGCTAATTACAATATTGTAGTGGTTTTGCCATACATTGACATAAATCAGCAATGGGTATACATGTGTCCCCCATCCTGAACCTCCCCCACCCCTTCCCCATCCTATCCCTCAGGGTCATCCCAGTGTACCAGCCCTGAGTGCCCTGTCTCATGTATTGAACCTGGACTGGTGATCTATTTCAAATATGGTAATATACATGTTTCAATGCTATTCTCTCAAATCATACCACCCTTGGCTTCTCCCAGAGTCCAAAAGTCTGTTCTTTATCTCTGTGTTTCTTTTCCTGTCTCATATATAGGGTCATCATTACCATCTTTCTAAATTCCATATATATGCATTAATATACTGTATTGGTGTTTTCAGAAGACTTACTTCACTCTGTATAATAGGCCCCAGTTTCATCAACCTCATTAGAACTGATTCAAATGCATTCATTTTAATAGCTGAGTAATATTCTGTTGTGTGTATGTACCACAACTTTCTTATCCATTCATCTGCCAATGGACATCTAGGTTGCTTCCATGTCCTGGCTATTGTAAACAGTGCTGCGATAAACACTGGAGTACATGTGTCTCTTTCAATCCTGGTTTCCTTGGTGTGTATGCCCAGCAGGGGGATTGCTGGGTCATAAGGCAGTTCTATTTCCAGTTTTTAAGGAATCTCCACACTGTTCTCCATAGTGGCTGTACTAGTTTGCATCCCCACCAACAGTGTAAGAGGGTTCCCTTTTCTCCACACCCTCTCCAGCATTTATTTGTAGACTTTTTGATAGCAGCCATTCTGACTGGTGTGAGATGGTACCTCATTGTGGTTTTGATTTGCATTTCTCTGATAATGAGTGATGTTGAGCATCTTTTCATGTGTTTGTAAGCCATCTGTATGTCTTCTTTGGAGAAATGTCTATTTAGTTCTTTGGCCCATTTTTTGATTGGGTCATTTATTTTTCTGATATTAAGCTGCATGAGCTGCTTATATATTTTTGCCATTAATTCTTTGTTGGTTGCTTTGTTTGCTATTATTTTCCCTCATTCTGAAGGCTGTCTTGTCACCTTGCTTATAGTTTCCTTCATTGTGCAAAAGCTTTTAAGTTTAATTAGGTCCCATTTGATTATTTTTGCTTTTATTTTTATTACTCTGAGAGGTGGGTCATAGATGATCCTGCTGTGATTAAAGTCAGAGAGTGTTTTGCCTGTTTTCCTCTAGGAGTTTTATAGTTTCTGATCTTATTTAGATCTTTAATCCACTTTGAGATTATTTTTGTGTATGGTGTTACAAAGTGTTCTAGTTTCATTCTTTTACAAATGGTTGACCAGTTTTCCCGGCACCACTTGTTAAAGAGATTGTCTTTTCTCCACTGTATATTCTTGCCTCCTTTGTCAAAGGTAAGGTGTCCAATAGGTGTGTGGATTTGTCTCTGGGCTTTCTATTCTGTTCCATTGATCTATATTTCTGTCTTTGTGCCAGTACCATACTGTGTTGATGACTGTAGCTTTGTAGTATAGTCTGAAGTCAGGCAGGTTGATTCCTTCAGTTCCATTCTTCTTTCTCAAGATTACTTTGGCTATTCGAGGTTTTTTGTATTTCCATACAAATTGTGAAATTATTTGTTCTAGTTCTGTGAAAAATACCATTGGTAGCTTGATAGGGACTGCATTGAATCTATAGATTGCTTTGGGTAGTGTACTCATTTTCACTATATTGATTCCTCCAATCCATGAACATGGTATATTTCTCCATCTATTTGTGTCATCTTTGATTTCTTTCATCAGTGTCTTATAGTTTTCTATATATAGATTTTTTGTTTCTTTAGGTAGATTTATTCCTAAGTATTTTATTCTTTTCATTGCAATGGTGAATGGAATTGTTTCCTTAATTTCTCTTTCTGTTTTCTCATCATTAGTGTATAGGAATGCAAGGGATTTTTGTGTGTTAATTTTATATCCTACAAGTTTACTAGCTCTAGTAATTTTCTGGTGGTCTTTAGGGTTTTCTATGTAGAGGATCATGTAATCTGCAAACAGTGAGAGTTTTACTTCTTTTCCAATCTGGATTCCTTTTATTTATTTTTCTTCTCTGACAGCTATGGCTAAAACTTACAAAACTATGTTGAATAGTAGTGGTGAGAGTGGGCGCCCTTGTCTTGTTCCTGACTTTAGGGGAAATGCTTTCAATTTTTTACCATTGAGGACAATGTTTGTTGTGGGTTTATCATAAATGGCTTTTATTATGTTGAGGTATGTTCCTTCTATGCCTGCTTTCTAGAGGGTTTTTAAAATCATAAATGGATGTTGAATTTTGTCAAAGGCTTTCTCTGCATCTATTGAGATAATCATATGGTTTTTATCTTTCAATTTGTTAATGTGATGTATCACATTGATTGATTATGAATATTGAGGAATCCTTGCATCCCTGGGATAAAGCCCACCTGGTCATGACATATGATCTTTTTAATATGTTGTTGGGTTCTGTTTGCTAACGTTTTGTTGAGGATTTTTGTATCTATGTTCATCAGTGATATTGGCCTGTAGTTTTCTTTTTTTTGTGGCATCTTTGTCTGGTTTTGGTATTAGGGTGATGGTGGCCTCATAGAATGAGTTTGGGAGTTTACCTTCCTCTGCAATTTTCTGGAAGAGTTTGAGTAGGATACGTGTTAGCTTTTCTCTAAATTTTTGGTAGAATTCACCTGTAAAGCCATCTGGTCCTGAGCTTTTGTTTATTGGAAGATTTTTTTAATTACAGTTTTGATTTCCATGCTTGTGATGGGTCTGTTAAGATTTTCTATTTCTTCCTGGTTCAGTTTTGGAAAGTTACACTTTTCTAAGAATTCTTCCATTTCTTCTAAGTTTTCCACTTGATTGTCATATAGTGGCTGATAGTAGTCTCTTATGATCCTTTGTATTTCTGTGTTGTCTGTTGTGATTTACCCACTTTCATTTCTAATTTTGTTGATTTGATTCTTCTCCCTTTGTTTCTTGATGAATCTGGCTAACGGTTTGTCTATTTTATTTATTTTCTGAAAGAACCAGCTTTTAGTTTTGTTGATTTTTGCTATAGTCTCCTTTGTTTCTTTTTCATTTATTTTTGCTCTAATTTTTATGATTTCTTTCCTTCTACTAACCCTGGGCTTCTTTATGTCTTCTTTTTCTAGTTGCTTTAGGTGTAAAGTTAGGTTATTTATTTGATTTTTCTCTTGTTTCTTGAGATAAGCTTGTATTAGCACTGCTTTTACTAAATCCCATAGGTTTTGTGTGGTTGTGTTTTTATTTTCATTTATTTCTATGCATATTTTGATTTTTTAAATTTCTTCTGTGATTTGTTGGTTATTCTGGAGCATGTTGTTTAGCCTCCATATGTTTGTATTTTTAATAGTTTTTTTTCCCTGTAGTTGACATCTAATCTTACTGCATTGTGATCAGAAAAGATGCTTAAAATGATTTCAGTTTTTTTTTTTTTTTTAAATTTACCAAGGCTAGATTTATGGCCCAGGATGTGATCTATCCTGGAGAAGGTTCTGTGTGCACTTGAGAAAAAGGTGAAATTCATTGCTTTGGGGTGAAATGTCCTATAGATATCAATTAGGTCTAACTGATCCATTGTATCATTTAAAGTTTGTGTTTCCTTGCTAATTTTCTGTTTGGTTGATCTATCCATAGCTGTGAGTTGGGTATTAAAGTCTCCCACTATTATTAATTATTAATTTCCCCTTTCATACTTGTTAGCATTTGCCTTTTATACTGTGATGCTCCTATATTGGGTGCATATATATTTATAATTGTTATATCTTCTTCTTGGATTGATCCTTTGATCATTCTGCAGTGTCCTTCTTTGTCTCTTTTCATGGCCTTTATTTCAAAGTCTATTTTATCTGATATGAGTATTGCTACTCCTGCTTTCTTTGGTCTCCATTTGCATGAAGTATCTTTTTCCAGCTCTCCACTTTCAGTCTGTATGTGTCCCTTGTTTTGAGGTGGGTCCCTTGTAGACAGCATATACAGGGGTTTTGTTTTTGTATCCTTTCAGCCAGTGTTTGTATTTTGTTGGGGCATTCAACCCATTTACATTTAAGTTAATTATCTATATATATGATCTCATTGCCATTTACTTTGTTGTTTGGGGTTCAAGTTTATAAATCTGTTCTGTGTTTCCTGCCTAGAGAAGATCCTTTAGCATTTGTTGAAGAGCTGATTTGATGGTTCTGAATTCTCTCAGCTTTTGCATATCTGTAAAGTTTTTGATTTCTCCTTCATATTTGAGTGAGATCCTTGCTCGGTACAGTAATCTGGGTTGTAGGTTTTTCTTTTTTATCACTTTAAGTATGTTCTGCCATTCCCTTCTGGCCTGAAGAGTTTCTATTGAAAGAGCTGTTATCCTTATGGAATTCCCCTTGTGTGTTATTTGTTGCTTTTTCCTTGCTGTTTTTAATATTTTTTCTTTGTGTTTGATCTTTGTTAATTTGATTAATATGTGTCTTGGGGTGTTTCATCTTGGGTTTATCCTGTTTGGTAGTCTCTGGGTTTTTGGGACTTTGGTGGCTATTTCCTTCCCCATTTTAGGGAAGTTTTCAACTATTATCTCCTCAAGTATTTTCTCATGGCCTTTCTTTTTGTCTTCTTCTTCTGGTACTCCTATCATTCAAATGTTGTGTGTTTAACATTGTTCCAGAGATCTCTGAGGTTGTCCTCATTTCTTTTAATTCTTTTTTCTTTTTTTCCTCTCTGATTCATTTGTTTTCACCACTCTATCTTCCACCTCATTTATCCTATTTTCTGCCTCAGTTATTCTACTGCTGGTTACCTCCTTTATTATTGATTGACTCTTTTTTATTTCTTCTAGGTCCTTGTTAAACATTTCTTGTATCTTCTAAATCCTTGTCTCTAGTCTATATATCTTTAACTCCGTTTTGTTTTCAAGATTTTGGATCATCTTTACTATCATTATTCTGAATTCTTTTTCAGGTAAACTCCCTATCTGCTCCTCTTTTGTTTGGTTTGGTGGATATTTATCATGCTCCTTTACCTGCTGAGTATTTCTCTGCCTTTTCATTTTGCTTAGATTGCTGTGTTTGGGGTGGCCTTTCTGTAGGCTGGATGTTTGTGGTTCCTCTTTATTGTGGAGGTTGCTCCTTGTGGGTGAGGTTGAACTAGTGGCTTGTCAAGGTTTCCTGATCAGGGAAGCTTGAATCTGTGTTCTGGTGTGTGGAGCTGGATATCTTCTCTCTGGAGTGCAATGAAGTGTCCAGTAGTGAGTTTTAGGGTGTCTTTGGGTTTGATGTGATTTTGGGCAGCTTGTATTTTAATGCTCAGGGCTGTGTTCCTGCATTGCTGGAGAATTAGCAAGGTATGCCTTGCTCTGGAACTTGTTGGCTGTTGGGTGGAGCTTGTTTTCAGTGTACGTATGGAGGCTTTTGGATGAGCTCCTGTCAGTTAATGTTCCTTGGAGTGAGGAGTTTTCCAATGTTCTCAACTTTTGGATTTAAGCCTCCTGCCTCTGGCTTTCAGTCTTATTCTTACAGTAGCCTCAAGATGTCTCCATCAATACAGCACAGATGATAAAACATCTAGGTTAATGGTGAAAACCTAGTGAGGGACACCCAGAGAGGTTCACAGAGTTACATGGAAATGAGAAGAAGGAGGAAGGGAGATAGAGATGACCAGGAGGGAAAGAGGGGGAATCAAAAGGGGAGAGAGCAATCTAGACAGTTATCAATTTCATATGTGCTCTGCACAGTCTGGAATGCCCAGAGAGGTTCACTGATTTACATAGAGCAGGGAAGAGGGAGGAGGGAGATAGAGGTGACCAGGAGGAGAAGAGGGGGAGTCAAAAGGGGAGAGACCAGTCTAGTCAGTAATCTGTTCCCTAACTGTTCTCCACAGCCCGGAACACCCAGAGAGATTCACAGAGTTAAGTAGAGGAGAGAAGGGGGAGAGAGGAGAGAGAGATGACCTGGGGGAGAAAAGGGAGAGTCAAAAAGGGAGAGAGAAATCTAGCCAATAATCATACCCTGAAGTAAAACTGGGTACAGAAGATTAGATTCTTAAAGGTACAAAATTGATAAATACCAAAAAGCAAAGATTAAAAATCTAGAGTAGAGGTTTGACTCTCAAAACTGCAATATTAAAAATACAAAACAAAATCAATCACAGAAATTATAAAAGATATATATATGAAATTTGATTTCAAAATATGATCTTTATTTTTGGAAGGTAATATTAGGTTATAAAAATGAAAATTAAAGGAGTAATAAATAACTTAAAAATAAAAAATTTAAAAAATGATAATAGTAAAAATATATCTAGGAATTTCTCAAGCTATTGAGGGCAGTGTGGGGTCAGTTCAGTTTCAGATAGTTCCTTGTTCCAGGTAATACTTCTTCTTAAGGTCTATAGGCCCCTTCCAATGCTTAGTCAATGTTAACTACAGGGTTTTAATCTGTTGCCCCTGTCACTTCCAGAGCAGTTCCCTCTTCTTTGTTTATTTTGGCTTCCTCTGTTTCCAAGTCTCTTCAGTGTCCAATTTCCACCCTGACACAAGGGGGTGAAGGTGGTCACTTATTTAGGCTCACTGTTCAGTTGTGTTGGGCGGGGGGAGGAACACTGCAAACAAATATCACTGGTGTCTGTGGGGAGTGCTCGCAGTGTCTGGACCACACTGGGTTTGCCCCAGCTCATGGTGCATGTGCTTTTCTGGTCTACACTGCTCAGGCTCCAGGTTGCTCTGCAGGGGAACTGTCCAAAGCAGGCCCTGCATTTCGTGTACTTCCCAGGTCTAAGCCATTCAGGTTCTCGGGTACTCCACAAAGGCACGGACTTGGTTGGGCATGCATTTTGTGCCCTTCCCAGGTCTGAGCAGCTCAGGTGACCAGGTGCTTGGTGAGTGCACTGCCCCAGGTGGGCGGTGCATCTTGTCACCTCCCTGGTCCCTGCTGCTCGTTTCCTGGGTGCGCCGCAAGGGCACTGGCTCAGGTGTGCTGTGTGTCTCCTCTAGGGAGCTAATCTCAGGCTGTGACCCTCCTGGCAGATGTCAACCATCTAGGATCCCAGGAAGACTTGGTTAGCAGCTGGGAGCCTGCTCACAGTTTGGTGGAGGATGCCATCTCTGGGGCCAAGATTGCCCCTTGCCTTCCGGCTGCCTCTCTGCCTCCTGCTAGGGATTAGGGGGGGGGGGCCAGTCTGCAGCCAGCTAGCTCTCCTCTGGTATTCATTCAATCCTTTGTTCTGTGAGCCGGCCAGGCTGTGCCTTAGGTTAGAGATTTTCATGGGAAAGTTCTCTCTCTCTTTTTTTTTTTCCTCTCTCTCTCTCTGGCTATCCCACAGTTTGGGTTACTGTCTCATATTAGCTCCCTCAGATTGTCCTTGGGGTATTCAGGCCTGGTCCTTACCCTAAGCATGGAACCCGAGCCTCCCTGTCCAGCCCCTGCTTGCTGGTGGCAGTCACAAGCATCTGGGCTACTTCCCCACTGGGAGTTGGGGTTAGGCGCATATTCTGTGGGGTTTTTTTTTCTTCCTGGTTATATTGCCCTCTGAGATTCCAAAACTCCTCACCGACCTGCCAGTGAGAGGTTTCCTGCTTTTTGGAAACTTCTCCTTCATGACTCCCTCCCCAGGGCGGGTCTCCATCCCTAACTCTTCTTTTGTCTCTCTCTCTCTCTCTCTCTTTTTTTTTTTTGTCATTTATATTTTGTCCTACCTCCTTTTGAAGAGAACAGGCTGCCTTTCTGGATGCCTGGTGTCCTCTGCCAGCACTCAGAAGTTGTTCTGTGGAAGTTGCTCAGCATTCAAATGATCTTTTGATGAATTTATGGGGAAGAAAGTGGTCTTCCCATCTTATTCCTCTGCCATCTTAGGACCACCCCCTCTCCATTTCTTTTTATTTTCTTGTCTTTAAATTTGTGGTCATTTTGTGTCACAGCAAGATGTATCCTAATATAATTACAGAAATGTATATTCTATCAGGGGGTTTTCTATCAACCACATCTTTCCCAGTCATTTCATATCTGAGTTTACCTACCCACATATCTCTGGCCCCACTAATGGAGTCTTGATCATGGCATGTGGGATGTGGGTTACAGTTTGGTTTTATGGTGGTTTTATGTGTAGATATCTTTGACAGTACATGTCCAGGCAAGTTCACAGAGGCAAACACAATCTCTGTTCAATAAAGTCATTAACCCTGAACAGGATATGTGCAACCAGGCTTCTGTTTTCTGTGCCT
Organism: Budorcas taxicolor; assembly: GCF_023091745.1. Taxonomy (NCBI): domain Eukaryota; kingdom Metazoa; phylum Chordata; class Mammalia; order Artiodactyla; family Bovidae; genus Budorcas; species Budorcas taxicolor. The sequence goes on from NC_068910.1 coordinate 39,769,364, forward strand.
GGCTTCTTCAGCAATCAGATATATAGAACTTATTTTAGTACACCAATTTAATTACTTGTGACACATCTTTGTAAACAACATAATTATATAGCTGTCAATGTCTCTGATGCCCCTGGAAAGCTTCCTGAATTTAATATCATGAATTGTTGGTTGTCTCCTCCACCTACTCACCAAACACCTAGAAGAACCTGTGATGGTCTTCTACAAACAAGTATATGTGAACCTTCTTCTCTTCTGAATCAACTCACCATCAGGAACACAGTGCACTGAAAGGTTTGGCATCTTCACTAACTTGGAAACAAGCAGTTTTCTCTGGGGACTTGTAGGGAGCATATGTTAATGGGAGCATTTATTATCTGGTGAAATCTTGGCTTGCTTGGGGACCAATTAGGGATCTCCTGAAGTCATCTCTCTTGAAACCTAACAATAACTTCAATTACAGCAATTTAGAAAATTGCATACTTTAGATATCAGCTCCCTAACTTTTTATGAAATGTTTGGCTCCGTTTTATTAAAAGCCTGCATTTCACTGAAACATACATAGAATAAGAATATGTTGTAAACATATTCAAAAAGTGTGGCTCAGTGTCATAGCTTAACCTGATCCCTGTGGTTTTCTGCTATTCTCATTACACTCATTGTTAGCTATTGGTTTAAGTCTCTGAAGAAAGTATTTTGGGTCTGCCTCAACTCATTCCATGTTTTCTTCTTACAGGACCTTGACAAGTTAAAGTTTTGCTTTGAAGAATGGGGATTTTTGCAAAGGATTCAAAGCAGGCCTCTTTGTCCCAACCCCAGAGAAAATATAGGCTTATTTTATGGTAGAAAATAGTTGTGAGTTTGTCAAAATATTAGGTCTGTTACACAAGATATTTGGGAAGACAGGTAAAAAGTACAGTAGTGAAAGTGTACGAAGGAACAAATTGTAATATGGGAAATTATAAAAGCATTATTCAAAGTAGGACATGGGAAGGGAAGAGGAGGGTGTGACAAATTGGGAGATTAGGAGTAACATAGATACACTATCATGTGTAAAACAGATAGCTAGAGTATAGCACAGGCAGTTCAGCTCGGTGCTCTGTGATGACCTAGAGGGATGGGATGGGTGGTGGGAGGGAGCTCCAAGAGGGAGAAGATACATGTATACATAGCTGATTCACCTCATTGTATAGCAGAAACCAAAACAACATTGTAAAGCAATTATACTCCCCCCTCAAAACATCAACAACTCCAAATATGCAGATAATACCACTTTAATGGCAGCAAGTGAAGAGGAAGTTAAGAGCGTCTTGATGAATGTGAAAGTGGAGAGTGAAAAACCTGGCTAACGACTCAGCATTCAAAAAACTAAGATCATGGAATCCGGTCCTATCACTTCATGGCAAATAGATGGGGGAAATGTGGAAATAGTGTCAGATTTCATTTTATTGGGCTCCAAAATCAATGCGAATGGTGACTGTAGCCACAAAATTAAAAGACACTTACTCCTTGGAAGAAAAATTATAACAAATATAGAAAGTTTATTAAAAAGCAGAGATATCACTTTGTCAACAAAGGTCCATTATAGTCAAAGCTATGGTTTTTCCAGTGGTCACGTATGAATGTGGAGTTGAGGCATAAAGAAGATTGAGCACCGAAGAAGTGATGCTTTCGAACTGTGGTATTGGAGAAGACTTCTGAGAGTCCCTTGGACTGCAAGGAAATCAAACTAGTCAATCTTAAAGGACATCAACCCTAAATATTCATTTGCAGGATTGATACTGAAGCTCAAATACTTTGGCCATTGGTGCAAAGTGCTAACTCATTGGAAAAGACCCTGATGCTGGAAAAAATTGAGGGCAAGAGAAGAAGCGGGCAACAGAGGATGAGATGGTTGGATGGCATTACTGACTTAATGGATATGAATTTGACAAAACTCAGGGAGATAGGGATGGACAGAAAAGCCTGACACGCTGCAGTTCATGGGGTTGCAAATGGTCAGACATGACTTAATTACTGAACACCTGAAGAAATATATATATATATATATATATATATATAAAATCTCCCTCAAAATAACAAAGTAGGAACTTGAGAAGATCCTAAAAATGTTGATTGAAAGAGCAGATGTTCTCAATCAAATTTGGTCCATATTTTTGATGTTGAAAGATATATTCAACATCACCATATATATTCTCCATTCACCAAGAGTATCTGTGCTTTGCAGAGACATGACACAATTACATATGGAAACAATATGTGCTAGTGCTCAGTTGTACAGACAATAAAAGGTGGGAGTACTATTTCACTTGCTGAGTGAATAAGTTTGTTGGGGAACTAAGTAGGTGACTTCTTCAGTTCAACCAAGGATCCACAAATAAATGGTAACTTTTGCCTCAACTGGTCATTATTAGAGGAATAGTGCAGCTGGCAGAGAGGAGCATGGAGTTATTTGGGATTTATAGAGGTGAGGTTGGTGAGGGCTGGAAACGTCATCACATAAATATTGATGACTTTTCAGAAAGGTCTGCTCTCCCACTTTAAATTCCTGCTGATGAGTTACTCTCTTTGAAATGAAATTACTTGTCTACAGATTAAGATGCCACCTAAGGTCACTGATTCATTATCTGTAGGAAATGCATTTTGAATTTTGTCCTTTGTCCTAAGGAGTTATGCGTATTTGCTCAAAACAGCTTCCCCTCCTTTTGTGGGGAACTGGGATCAACTTGAATCACTGTGTGACCAGGGAACAGACCAGCGAACAGCAAGTTAATCCCCTTGCTTTCATCCACTAAACTCATTACGATAGGGAAGGATCCTCAATTTTCCTAGGTAACTAATAAACATACTGAATGACTTGGTGAAAATGACAGAGAGAAATAACTTCAAGGAAAGAAGAGAAACTTTACCATTGGGGAGCCATATTTTTATGATCTAAACGCTTTTCTACCATGATTTCCAGGAACTTTCCTGGTGGTCCAGGGGTTTAGTGGTCCTTTGATTAAGACTCTGTGCTTCCACTGCAGGGGGCATCAGTTCAATCCCTGGTCAGGGAACTAGATCCTAGATGCCTTGTGGTACAACAAACAAACAAAGAAGTTAATGAAACAAAACAAAATTTATTTTTAGATTTAAGAAAAATATTTATTTTTAGATTTAAGAAAAATTTTAGACTCCCCCTTCTGCATCTCCTTGAGTCTTTTTCCCAGTATTTGCTAAAGCAAATACTTGTGAACTTCAGAGGAGGGTTCTTGGGTCCTGCAGTTCCCATGTCCCTTGGGGAGAATCAGAGATGTTTGAATATTCACCTCTCTCCTCCTCTACTTTCTAATGTGTTAGCATAAAAGCCCAGCTCCATGGACTCCAGAGGGAAGGCTCTGAGATATCAGTTACCAGTCCATTTTCAGTTCAGTTCAGTTGCTCAGTTGTGTCCAACTCTTTGCGACCCCATGGACTGCAGCACACCAGGCTTCCTGTCCATCATCAACTCCCCGAGCTTGCTCAAACTCATGTCCATCGAGTCGGTGATGCCATCCAACCATCTTTTTACCTGAAGGCCACACTTCTTGCCTGTCTTCTGTTTCTAACCTTCTTTCCTCCCTGCCTTACTAGTTTCTTTGAGAGCGTTGTCTTAACAGATCATTTTACTCAAATCAGTTGACTCAGGCTCTACTTCTGGAAGAACTTGTTCCAAAGATGTCCATACAATTATAAAGGGGAGCCGTAGTTAATTCACATAGGGATTCTTCCTGTGTGACAGTGAACAGCAGTGATTTTAAGCAGGTTGGAACTATCTTCTGCTCCCATATTCTGCAGCCACCTGACCCATTTTTGGCTCATAAAGTCCAGCAGTGAATTTGCATAATGGGCTTCAATAGATTCCCTATCATCTTGCTTACCTGTCAGGAAGATATTGTAAGGTCTATTTTTATTTTATCTTTTAAAAATATATGAGAATTCTTCAAGCCTTTTTAAAAATAATTGTAAAATTTATTTATTTTTTGCTGTGCTGGGTCTTTGTTGTTGCACAGAGTTTTTTCTATGGCAGTGAGCAGGCTCTTCATTGCTGTGGCTTCTCTTATTGTGGAGCATGGGCTTCAGGGCATTCAGGCTTCAGTAGCTGCTGTTTCCTGGCTCTAGAGTGAAATAGTTGCAATGCCCAGGCTTGGTTGCTCCATGGAATGTGGGATCTTCCTCATCTAGGGGTCGAACCCCTGTCTCCAGCATTGGCAGGCAGAGTGTTTACCACTGAGCCACTAGGGAAGCCCCTTAGTATCTGTTTTTCAAATAGTTCAAATGGAAATTTTCTCCACTAAAGCACTGTTTTAAAGTCAACAGCATCCATTTTTAAAAATTCCATAATATATGTACATAATACCCAACTCTGATAAATTCATTAAGTATCTCAGACAGTGCTATGTCTGCTTTCTAGGGAGCTCTTAAGATGCTCTTTATGGGGATTGTAATCTTTTTTCTTCTTTAATAAAAGTGAAAGAAACAATAATAAAGCTTATAAAATGTGTACAATGAAATGATGTCTGGGTTTTATACACACAGGTTGAAAAATGTGAGGTTTGGCAGCTCCTAGGAAAATTCACTTTGATTGGGGCTGTCCTGAAGCATAAATTTGCTTATGAGGCTTTAAAGTTATTTATCTAGTTCTGTGTTGAAGGTAATTAAAGAGAGTTACAGAAGCATCCTAATTAGGGCTCTTATAATTTAGAATTATTAAGCCAGTTTAAGCTAGTGAAATAAAAAAAGCAAAGTTTACTTTTGCTTTCATTGAGTTACATGAAATTATTGAGGTGGATACAAGTTTTTGATCCTTTGACTCTTGGGAGAGCTTCTGATTAAACTGATATTGACTGAGATTTATTTTCTAGGACTCATAGTAGTCACTTAGGAGTATATTATCTTGCTTATCCTTAATTACAGCCTATGAGATAAGTATTTCCCCCTTTTAGCTGTGAAGGAAACAGATTTGAATAGGTTACTTGTCCCAAATCACACAGCAATATCTAGCAGAGATGGAATTCTAATCTAGGTCTGTGAGAAAGTTTCTGTACCATTTCTAGTATTTTCAGCTACTCAAAAAATGGTAAACTTTGGTCTCCTACATATTTGGTTTGAAACTGACAGTGTTTCTAAGCAGTTGAATTGGCCATCATCATTTGAGATTGAATGTATTCCTGGATTCTTGAGCAATTTATATTGATATTTAGATTATTTTATCTTTTGACATTTTTACACCAGGATGCTGGGGGAAAAGCTTCAGGTCCAGTTTTTCTCTGTGTAAGTAATACTTGGTGGAAAAAAAATCAATCACAAGATAGAAGGTATTCATGTGCAGCTTTCTCCTGCTTGTTTATAGGAGGAGTGAAAAATACTTATCAGCCACTGACAAGCATCAGATTTCTCTCTCCATGTTTATGCTGGTTTCATATCATTCAGGGAGGAAGAGTGCTTGCCTTTTGATTTATGTTCACTGACAATGAAATGTCCATGATGATTAATTTTGCTGCTCTGAGGTTTTGCTGTGGTGCTTACTTCTGTAGCCCCAAACCTAAAGCAAATAAATGCATTATTTCTTGCCATAGAACAACAGTTAAACTTTGTTTTAACCCTGTGATCCACGGCTTATTGGATGGAGTCAAGGGTAATTTGTAATCGAGATGGTTTTTTTTAACAATTTTAAGAATATTTTTAATGATATCTGATGTTAATTATCACATAAGCATATATAACTGCAGGTTTTTATAGGAACCTCATATATAATACTAGAGATAAAGAGTTAAAGGAATTTTGAGATGTATATTGCACAAAGAGTCAGACACGACTGAGCAACTTTCTAAAAAATTACAGATACCTAAAAGATTTAAGTAAAAAGATGGTAATTTAAACCTTATGTTATAGGGATAAAGTGGAATAGCAAATAGCCAACTTTACTAGATGAATAAATAAATCTTAAAATTAATACATGATAGACCTTCACACATTTATTTTAAATCATAATGTTTATAAATGTTTCAATTGTATAAGAATTATTTATAATATAATGTATAGAAATTAGGACATAAAACTGTTAATATATTATTGTCTAAAGTGATACATATAAAAGGGCAGAAATACATTAATTTTAAGTATTCTCTATTTTTGGATAGTAGAACTTGAAATAAAAATTGAAATTTAAAGGCAAAACAAGAAAATTTAAACATGGAATGTTTTCTGCCTGTTGACCTCCTGCTTCCCAAAGGTGTGTATTGTGCATGTGTTACCTATTAATCAGACCTTGGCACTGACAGAAATACCTGCTCAGCCACAAAGATCAATTTTTCTTCTTCTGATGCCAGCCTTTTAACTCCTTAGATGTTAACTAAGTACACATACTTCATCAATAAACATCTGTCACAAAATGTAGACAAAAGTTTAGAATGTCTTTAAAAAATATTTTAAAAAATTTTCATTTTTTTCTGGCAAGATATGCACAAAGTTAAGGTCTGGAGCAAGATGCACCAGTTCCCACCCATGGGCTACATTCTGTCTGCTTCCTGTTTTTATATACGAAGTTCTATTGTAACTTAGCTGTCACACTTGTTCATGTACTTAAAGTCTGGCTGCTTTTGTGTTGCAATAGCAGAGCTAAGTGTGACTGCCAAGACTAAAGTACTTTCTGGCCCTTTTCAAGTTTGCCAACCCCTCCTCTAGAGAAATAAATCAAAGCTGTGCTAATAAATAAATTTGTATTTATATGATACCCATTTAATTTCCTTGACAGGATGTCCAGTTTTCATATGCATGTTCTGGAAGCAAATGTTTTAACTCAAAAATGATGGGGAAAATATGGTGGGATGGGGTAGAGAAAACCCTCAACTTGTAGCATGTGTACATTTATACTCAGATCCAGACCTTGGCAGTTAGTAAGCTGATGATTCATTTATTCCTGAAAGATCTTTCTAAGACTGAGAACTTAGGATAGCAAAACACTAAATGGTTGAAGTTAATGACAAAATTCCCTCTTATATCTTGTGCCCTGACAATAAATGAGGGCACCTTTCAATCTTCCCTCCCAAACTTCTACTTTTTATTATATATAATTTTTACATTTTTGAAGGATAGAATGTTAACATTCCTTTTTTTTTAAATTTTTATTGAAATATAGTTGTTTTACAATGCTGTGTTTGTTCCAGGTGTATAGCAAAGTGATGCAGTTATACATATACAGATATATATCTATATTTATATTCTTTTTTAGATTCTTCTCTATTATACATTAATACAAGATATTGAATACAATTGTCTGTGCCATACAGTAGGTTGTTACTGGTTATCCACCCCACATATAGGAGTGTGTATAGTCCCAAACTCTTAATTTATTCTTCCCATAAGTTTGTTTTTTGATTCTATTTCTATTTTGTAAATAAGTTCAATTCCACATGTAAGTGCCCATCATATATTTGCTGTTCTCTGACTTAAATTGCAATAATTTTGACAATTTCTAAGTCCATCCATTTTGCTACAAATGGCATTATTTCACCCCTTTATGGCTGAGTAATATTCCATTGTATATATGTACCATAACTTCTTTATCCATCCCTCTGCTGATGGACATGTAGGTTGCTTCCTTGTCTTGGCTATTGTAAAAAGTGCTGCTATGAACGTTGGGGTGCATATAGTTTTTACCCCAATGTTCTTCGCAGCACTGTTTATAATAGCCAGGACATGGAAACAACCTAGATGTCCATCAGCAGATGAATGGATAAGAAAGCTGTGGTACATATACACAATGGAGTATTACTCAGCCGTTAAAAAGAATTCATTTGAATCAGTTCTGATGAGATGGATGAAACTGGAGCCTATTATACAGAGTGAAGTAAGCCAGAAAGAAAAACACCAATACAGTATACTAACACATATATATGGAATTTAGAAAGATGGCAATGACGACCCTGTGTGCAAGACAGGAAAAAAGACACAGCTGTGTACAACGGACTTTTGGACTCAGAGGGAGAGGGAGAGGGTGGGATGATTTGGGAGAATGGCATTCTAACATGTATACTATCATGTAAGAATTGAATCGCCAGTCTATGTCTGACGCAGGATACAGCATGCTTGGGGCTGGTGCATGGGGATGACCCACAGAGATGTTATGGGGAGGGAGGTGGGAGGGGGGTTCATGTTTGGGAACACATGTAAGAATTAAAGATTTAAAAATTAAAAAAATAAAAAACTAAAAAAAAAGAAAAAAGAAAAAAAAACCTGTGGACTTCCCTGGGGGGGAAAAAAAAAAAGAAGTAAAAAAAAAAAAAAAAAAGTATGCTTGCATTTTTCCTGGATATATCTAGGAGTGAAATTGCTGAGTCATATCATACCTCTATGCTTTACATTTTGAGGAATACTCAAGTCATTTCCAAAATGGCTGTACCATTTTTCAGTGTCATCAGAAATGTCTGAAATTTTCTCACCTATATTGTTGGTAGGAATATAAATTGGTGCAACAATTAGGCAGAATAGTATGGAAATTCCTTAAAAACTAAAACTGGAGCTATTGTATGATCCAGAGATCCCACTTCGGAGCATATTTCTGGAGAAAACTATACTTTGAAAAACTATATGCACCCCAACGTTCATAACATTCTTTTATAAAACTATCATTTCCACTGTTTTCTTGTCGCTTGTGGAAAATTGTGCAGCTAGACTGACTTTTTCTCCCAGCCCATTATTTCTTTTTCCCTGAATAATAAGAATTGAATTCATTTTCTGTTTGGAATATATGTTAATCTAAAGGAGAATTCAGTGTTGAACATTCTCTGTAAAATCCCTGTGGGATGGACTATGTTCTTTTAAGAGTCAGGTTTTTTTTTTAAATCCCTATTTCAGGAAAACATTCCTCTGCTGTATTATACTTCTTGGGTTGTATATATTGATTAATTTACATCAGAAACAACACGTAATTAAGTTGGATTCTTTGTAGAGAAAAAAACACTTTTCAGTTATCTTCTATGATTATTTTTTATTTCCAACTTATTTATTGGTCCTGCTGTGATAATACTTTTTGTCTTCAATTCGTTTCTTTAGTCTGCATTTTTTTCCTCATTCTCTGTTCTTTCATGTCCTCTTGGGAGTCTTGTTTTTATTCAGTTGATGTTTTTATTATAGTTTTCCATGGAGTAAAGCACTTGTGGGAATGTTCTCTTCTTTGGGTTATGTTCTTTTGTGGGTTGAGTTCCGTTTTACTTATTCACGTACCTGTACCTATAGATGCGTGTGTATATGTGTGTGTGTGTGTGTGTGTATGTGTATGTGTATACACATACACAACTTTTAACCTTTTTCCCTGCATTTTTAGGGTGATGGATTTTTCTGTTGATATGTTGCACTCTTTTTTTTTTTTGTCTTTTTGCATCTTCCTTGCCTTCTCTTTTCTCTTGTATAGTATTGTTGATGGTCTGCCTTTCAGTCCTGTGGGTCTATGGCCATTGTTCTACTGCATTAGTTTTAACTCCTGTTCTGTATTTAAAGGGATGATAATGAAGAGGAGGAGTGTGTGGTGTGGTGTGGGCTCTCTCAGCTATGGCTCCAGTCTGTATTCTGAGACCATATAAAATGCCCTAGACTGGAAGTTTTTACACCTCTTCAGAGAATATGCCCCATGGGGAAGGGAATACTCTCAGCTGTCGGATCAGTTCTCCAGTTAGGAAATGAAGTTCCAAGGGGGTATAGGGGGAGGCTCAAGAGTGGAGGATATACATATATATGTACATATATATATATACACATAACTGATTTGCATTGTTGTTTGGCATAAACCAACACAACATTTGGCAACATGACATTGTAAGGCAATTATCCTCCAATTAAAAATTTAAAAAAAAAAACTGAAGCTTTTCTTTTTCTCAGAGTATATCAGCCCCAGAATCATTTTCCACCACTACTCAGACAGAGTGGGGAAAAGATAATGAAGCTCACATAGTAGTTAATTTCCTATGGTACTAGTGAAAGTTATCAGGATTATTTTCAAATCATTTTTTGTCATCAGGGGTGACAGTTAAGACAGGGGCTGGCACTGCCTTCTTAACTCTGCTATTTGATTTTATATGTATTTGTTTGGATGCCAATTTACTTAAATTTCATGATATTAAATCCCTACTTCCCTCTTGATTATTTGATATTGGAGAAGTATTTTCAGGCGGATACTGTTTTTTGTTGATTTGATTATATTTTAGAGAAAGTGATTCTGTTACCAGTCATCACTCTATTTTCTTTACGCAGAGGTCCTGTATTTTTATTCTAATTGAGATTTTTTTCTTATTTAAATATCTGCTTTAGTGTCATTCTTCAAATAGCACAGGTTGTTTAGTTTCTTTTAAAAAGTCAAGTTTATTTTTCAAGATGGTTTTAGGTTTATGGAAAAAATGTGAAGACAGTATAGTTTCCAAATATCTTGCAATCAGTTTCCTTTCTGTTGTTATTGTCTTGTATTACATTACTATAATTAATTACCCATTCAGTTCAGTTCAGCCACTCAGTCGTGTCTGACTCTTTGCGACCCCATGAATCGCAGCACACCAGGCCTCCCTGTCCATCACCATCTCCTAGAGTTCACTCAAACTCATGTCCATCGAGTCGGTGATGCCATCCAGCCATCTCATCCTCTGTCGTCCCCTTTTCCTCCTGCCCCCAATCCCTCCCAGCATCAGAGTTTTTTCCAATGAGTCAGCTCTTCTCATGAGGTGGCCAAAGTACTGGAGTTTCACCTTTAGCATCATTCCTTCCAAAGAAATCCCAGGGCTGATCTCCTTTAGGATGGACTGGTTGGATCTCCTTGCAGTCCAAGGGACTCTCAAGAGTCTTCTCCAACACCACAGTTCAAAAGCATCAATTCTTTGGTGCTCAGCTTTCTTCACAGTCCAACTATCACATCCATACATGACCACTGGAAAAACCATAGCCTTGACTAGACAGACCTTTGTTGGCAAAGTAATGTCTCTGGTTTTGAATATGCTGTCTAGGTTGGTCATAACTTTTCTTCCAAGGAGTAAGCATCTTTTAACCTCATAGCTGCATTCCCCATCTGCAGTGATTTTGGAGCCCCCCAAAATAAAGTCTGACCCTGTTTCCACTGTTTCCCCGTCTATTTGTCGTGAAGTGATGGGACCAGATGCCATGATCTTCGTTTTCTGAATGTTGAGCTTTAAGCCAACTTTTTCACTCTCCTCTTTCACTTTCATCAAGAGGCTTTTTAGCTCCTCTTCACTTTCTGCCATAAGGGTGGTGTCATCTGCATATCTGAGGTTATTGATATTTCTCCCGGCAGTCTTGATTCCAGCTTGTGCTTCTTCCAGCCCAGTGTTTCTCATGATGCACTCTGCATATAAGTTAAATAAGCAGGGTGACAATATACAGTCTTGACGTACTCCTTTTCCTATTTGGAACCAGTCTGTTGTTCCATGTCCAGTTCTAACTGTTGCTTCCTGACCTGCATATAGGTTTCTCAATATTGATACATTATTATTGAATAAAATCCATTGCTTCTTCAGATTTCCTTAGTTTTTACCTGATGTTCTTTTTCTATCTAGGATCCCATCCAGAATACCACATTATATTTAATCCTTAGGCTATTCTTGGTAGTGACAGTTTCTCAGACTGTCCTTATTGATGACCTTGACAGTTTGAGGACTATTGGTCAGATATTGTGTAGAATGTCCTCTAGAGGTATTTTCGCGATGTTTTTCTCATGATTAGACTGAAGTTACATGTTTTGGAGAAGGAGACTGCATCGTATCATGTCAAGGGGGCATATTCTCAACATGACTCATCACTGCTGATGTTGACCTTGATGATATGGGTGAGGTAGTGCTTGTCAGATTTCTCAACTGTAAGTTACTCTTTTTATTCTCTTTTCATACTGTACATTTTGTAAGGAAGACATTATTTACAGTGCACACTTAAGGAGATATTCCTTGAGGTCTGAGCATCTACCTAAATTATGTGAAATTCTTCTGCCTGGGAGAAATGTTCTCTTCTACTGTATTTATTGATTCCATCCTTTATTTATATCAGTAGGGACCTATGGATATTTATTTTATACTTTGGGTTTGTCATCCAATACTATCCTATTTTGGTCTTCACTTTGTTTCAGTTCTGGCCATTGGGAGCTCTTTTGGTTGGCTCTGTGTCCCTTTGAAATACTCTCATCATTCTGTTTCTTTGCCCTAGTATGTCTTTCTGGTATATTTCCCACTCCAGTTATAGAATTGGCCATTTCTCAAAGGCTGCTCAATTCCTTTTATTGGACAAAGTATTAGGAACAAAGAATTGGGTGCTGGTTGTTATTGCTGCTGGGATCATTGCTTCTAAGCCCTCTCAGCTGATAGAGCAAGGAAATTAATAGGTATACACTAGCATATATATCTGGAGTAGGAAATGGCAACCCACTCCAGTATTGTTGCCTGGAGAATCCCATGGACAGAGGAGCCTGGTGGTCTATAGTCCATAGGGTCACAAAGAGTTGGACATGATTAAGCACAACATGGAAAGAAAGTGTATTATATATATATATGTATATATATATGCACTGATATATACTAATACATATACAATATATATTGTACATGTACTTTATATACACTATATATATACACACACATACACACATACACAGAAATCTATACATATTTCTGTAGTAATGTCCATATTAAGCTAAATGTGAATTCATACTGATATCTCCAACTATAACCCATGAAAACACATATCATTCTAGCCTCCTCCCTTGCTAATCTGTAAACTTATACCCCAGCCATGAGAAACCTAACTCTCACTATTGGACACCTATTTGCTTATTTATTCAATTTCATTTTATATGTCTGGTAACAGTATAATTTTTAACCCATGTCCCCATGGGAAATAACTTTACCAGCTAGAGTGTGGTGCTTATGCATACGTAGTTTTTCCTCTGTCTTTAATTTTATGGACTCCACTCGTTTCCAAAGGTACTTATGTCATTAACTTAATCCTTGCTCACATTTAGTAGGGCTGCTTCATTCAAATATAATACAATTAGATTGTTTTGTCACATTTTACATTCCATACTGAAATTTCCTGTGATCTCCTACATAATTTCATCAAAATCTATGTAGATTAAGGTTCATTCTTTGTGTGTAAAGGGCCATGGATTTTGAAGAAATTGTAGTATCATGTACTCACAATTATAGAATCATGCAAAATAGTTTCACTGCTCTAAAAGCTTTCCTGTGCCTCACCATTCTAATGTTCCTCCCTTCCCTCTTTATCTGGGAAACCACTGATCTTTTCCCGAGATTGGAATCATATAAGATACAGCCATTGCTGATAGGTTTCTTTCACTTAGCAATATGCATTTAGGATTCGTTCTTCCATGTCTTTTCTTAGTTATTGCTTTTCATTACTGAATCAAAATTCCATTGTATGGATATACTACAGTTTGTTTATTTACTTATTAAAGGACATCTTAGTTGCTTCCAGTTTTGGGTGATGGCAACCCACTCCAGTACTCTTGCCTGGAAAATCCCATGGATGGAGGAGCCCAGTAGGCTACAGTCCATGGGCTCGCAGAGTCCGATATGACTGAGCGACTTCACTTCACTTCAATGAAGCTGCTAAAAACATTTACATTGCAAGTTTTTATAGGGACATAATTTTTCAAGTCAGTTGGATAAATATCTAGAGGCATGATTGCTGGATTGTGTGAGAAGATCGACATTTAACTTTGTTAAGAAGTGCTGTTTTTTTTTTTGTTGTTGTTGAGTTTACATAGACAATAAGGTAATCTCATCTGTGAAAAGAGATAATTGTATTTCTTCCTTTCCTTGTATTTTATATCTTTTATTGTCTCACTTCACTATTCATATCTTCTAGTATGATATTAAATATGAGTTGTCAATGCATCTTTATCTTGCTTCTGATTTTAGGAAGGATGTGTTCATTTTCTCACTATTAATTATGATGTTGCTGCTGCTAAGTCACTTCAGTCGTGTCCGACTCTGTGTGACCCCACAGACGGCAGCCCACCAGGCTTCCCTGTCCCCGGGATTCTCCAGGCAAGAACACTGGAGTGGGTTGCCATTTCCTTCTCCAATGCATAAAAGTGAAAAGTGAAAGAGAAGTCGCTCAGTTGTGTCCGACTCCTAGTGACCCCATGGACTGCAGCCCACCAGGCCCCTCCGTCCATGGGATTTTCCAGGCCTTAGGTATTCAATTTTTCTAGATGTCCCTTATCAAGTTGAGGAAGTTCTCTTCTGTTTATATTTTGCTAGCATGTTTTATAATAAATGGGTGTTGAATTATGTCAAATGCTTTCTCTCTATCAATTGATGTGGTTAAATGACTTTTCTTCTTTAGTCTGGTAATATAGTGGTTAAATGGATTGATTTTTTAAAAAACTTGACCCAGTCTTGCATACCTGGGGTAAACCCCATGACTTGGCCATGGCATATAATTCTTTTTACACATAGTTTCATTGAATTTGATGGTATTTTGTTGAGGAGTTTTACATCTGTGTCCATGAGAGACATTGATCTTTAGTTTGCCTTTCTTGTAATGTCTTTGTCTTGTTTTAGTATTAGAGTAATTATCTTCTTATAGAATTGAGTTATAACATGTTCCTTCTGCTTCTGCGTTCTGGAAGAGACTGCAAAAAATTGGCATCATCTCTTCCTTAAATATTTGGTGGAATTCACTACTGAAACTTCCTAGGCCTGATGCTTTTTTGGGGAAAATGGTATTAATTATTGAGTCAGTTTGTCTCATAGATTTAGGTTTTACCAGATTATCCATTTCTCCCTGCAAGTTTTGATAGTTTGTGACTTTAAAGTAATTGATCCATTTAATCTAAATTACTAAATTTGTAATGACGGAGTTGTTTGTGGTATTCTTTGCTATCATTTTAACGTCAGTGGAACTGATAGTGATAATTCTTCTTTCATTTTTGTTATTTGCAATTTGTCCTCTCTCCCTCTGTTTGGTGATCTTCACAAAAGGTTTGTTAATTTTAAAGATTTTTTTCAAAGAGCCAACTGTTTTTAGTCTGCTATTTATATAAATATATGTATATATATTTTCTCACAGGAAGAAATAGATTATAGGTGTACAGGGCTTCCCACATGGCTCAGTGGTAAAGAATCTGCCTGCTAATACAGGAGACACGGGTCTGATCTCACAGTTGGAAAGATCCCCTGGAGTAGGAAATGGCAACCCTCCAGTATTCTTGCCCGGAAAATTCCATGGAGAGAGGAGCCTGGTGGGCTACAGTCCATGGGGTTGCAAAGAGTCAGTCAGTATCATTGAGCCACACATACACACACACTAGTCTGTGGTATTTTTTAGGTTCCACATATAAGTGATACCCTATTTGTCTTCTTCTATATGTCTTGGCTAATACCCTCCAGGTGTATTCATGTTGCTGCACATGGCAACATTTCATTCTTTTTATGACTGAGTAAAATTCCATTGTGTGTGTGTGTGTATACCACATCTGTTTATCCATTCATCTATTGATAGACACATAGGTTGCTTCCATATCTTGGCAATTATAAATAATGCTGTTATGAACACTAGGGTGTATGTGTTCTTTTCTAGGGTACATAATCTTTTCAAATCAACGTTTTAGGATTTTTTCAAATATATAACCAGGAGTAGAATTGCTGAGTCATATGGTAGCTCTATTTTTAGCATTAGTTTTTGGTCACTAATTTTCTTGCTGTTTTCCTATTTTCAACTTTATTAATTTCTGAACTATTTTATTACTGTTTCTTTTCTTCTGTCAGTTTAAATTGCTATTCTTTCTCTACTTTCCTGTTAGGGAAGCTGAGATAATTGATTTTAATTCTTTATTATTTTATAATATATAAATTTAATGGTATAAATTTACCTCTGAGCACCACTTTTGCCACATTCTACAAATTGTGTTAAATTGTACTTCCATTTTCATTTAGTTCCAAATACTCAAAAATTTCTCTTGAGAATTCTTTGGCCTATAAAGTAATTAAAAATATGTTGGTTAATCTCAAAATATTTGGGGATTTTCCACCTCCTTTTCTGTTATGAATTTCTATTTTAATTATTGATTGAGAATAGACTTTGTATAATTTCTTTTAACTTTTTTATGATATGCATGTGTATTATAGCTCAGAGTGTGGTCTATATTTGATAATATTTTGTGTGAGTCTGAGAAGATGGTTACTCTGTTGTTGGATGCAGCATTTTATAAATGTCAGTTAGATCAAGTTGAATGACATAGTTGTTTAGGTCATTTCTACTGTAACTGATTTTCTGTCTACTTGATCTATTAATTACATAAAGAGAGGTGTTTGACACCTCCATCTCTAATAGTGAACTTGCTTATTTCATTTCTATCAATTCTTAACTCATGCATGTTAATTAACACTGTTAGGTGCAAACATGTATTGACCACTTTATCATTATGTAATTCCCTTCTTTATCACTGGTATGTTTCTTTGGTCTGAATTCTGTTTTGTCTAAAATTAATATAGTTACTTCAGCTTTCTTTTGATTAGTACTAGATAATATATCTTTCTCCTAATATTTTAACTGTTGCATATAAAATCTTTTAATTCATTTATAACTTTTTAATTATTTATGAAAATGCTTTATATATATATTTAGTATAGAAAGAGAAATGAAAAAAATATATAATCCCACTATACAGAAGTAACTATAGTTAAAACAAGTGTTTTCTCTTTTTTTAACTTTTTCCCCTTTGAGTTCATAGAAACTGAGTCTATACTGGAATTCAGAGTGTCTAGGGGCACCCCACCCCAGTACTCTTGCCTGGAGAATCCAATGGATGGAGGAGCCTGGTGGGCTGCAGTCCATGGGGTTGCTAAGAGTCGGACACAACTGAGCGACTTCACTTTCACTTTTCACTTTCATGCATTGGAGAAGGAAATGACAACCCAATCCAGTATTCTTGCCTGGAGAATCCCAGGGATAGGGGAGCCTGGTGGGCTGCCGTCTATGGGGTTGCACAGAGTTGGACACAACTGAAGCGACTTAGCAGCAGCAGCGGCAGCAGCAGGGATGTCTTGGTAAAAAAGTAGGAAGAGCTCACAAGAAGTTTCTATAAATTAGGGGATAAAGAGACCCCACATTCTCTATGCTTATTTTTCCTGAGTCGGTAACATATCTATGTAGCACCACATTCATAAAGGTATTTGTTTCTCAGATTCTCTAAACTTTTATTCGAATGTATTTCTCTCCCCTAGAAATAACAATTTTAACACTTTGCTGAATATCTGTATGTAGAGTATATATTCTGTGCATATTCAAGAATAGGTAATTTAATTTTTTTAAATATTTATTTATCTTTATTTTTGGCTGTGCTGGATATTCATTACTCTGCACAAGCTTTCTCTAGTTGAGGTAAGTGGGGTCTACTTTTTGCTGTGGTGCATGGGCTTTTTATTGAGGTGACTTCTCTCATTGCAGAGCACCAGCTCTAGACATGTGGACTCAGTAGTTGCAGATCGCAAACTCTTGACTCGGAAGTTTGGGCACACAGGCTTAGTTTCTCTGTGGCATATGGGATCTTCCTGGATCAGGGATTGAACTTCTGTCTCCTGCATTGTGAGGCAGATTCTTAACCACTGGACCACCAGGGAAGCCCAAGAATAGGTACTTCATTAACATAACTGTATGTGTCATTAATACTGTCCTGTCCTAGTTTTTGATATGTGACAGAGCATCTCAGAGAATTTTCCATTTCAGTAGCTACAGAATTTCTTCCTTTGAACATTTGAAAATTATTCCCTTTGTATATATGTACTATAATTTATTTGACTGCTATCCCATTGACATACATTTAGATTATTTCAAGGGTTTTGCTAATATAAATACTGCTACAATGAATATCTTATACACATGACTTCACACTTCAGAGAGAGAGTATATGTGTATTCATAGCACATTCCTCAATTTGAAATTCCTTGGTGAATGGGTATATGCTTTACAATTTTGATAGAAAATGAGGTCGTTGAATTTCTAGCCATCAAGAGTTCACCACGTTATGTTTCCAAGAACAACACATAAAAATACAGTTTTCCACAGTCCTGCCAACATGACAGTTACCAAATTATCTGTGTTAGTATTCCATCTAACAGTTTTGCTATCTCATTATAGGTTTATTTCTCTAAAAGTTTTAAGAACTGTTTCATGTGTGTAGCAGCTGTAGTTTTCTCTGAACCAGCTGTTCACATTGTTTACTCATGTCTCAGTTGCTTTTACCTGGTGATCCCTAGGAATTCTTTGTGTAAATTAGTCCTCTGTGATATGAATTGAATGTTTTTTGGCATTTTTTGCTATGCAAACATTAAAAAGTTCTGTGTAGTTGAACCCAGATCCTTTCTTGCATGTCTCTGGGCTCCAATATCAACCTTAAGAATGCACTTTTCACTGTGGTGTCATCAGAGAAACTTTGCTTTGGTTTCTTCTGGTACATTTATGATTTCCTTCTTGCTTAGTTATTTTATTCATGAAGTTTTTATCTTGCTGTGAGGTATAAAGGAGGAATCCAGCCTTATTTTTATGGGATTGCTATTTATTTTTAATACCATTAAAACTTTTTTTTCATGATTTTAAAATGTGACCTTTATTACATGTTACATTACTGCATATGATTGAATCTACTTCAGGATGTATGATCTTGTTCTCTTGGTGTGTCTGAATACCACATAAGTGTGAGTGTTTGGTGTGTGTGTATGTGTGTGTGTATATATATATATGAAAAATATGTATAGTGTGCTTAGTATGCGTTCAGTGTGCTTCTCTTGTCGGTTACATTGAGACGCAAACCTAGTACACTTTCTTAGATGCCTCAGGCTTTCTGTCTGTTTACTGCTTTAGTTTTTGTTCGAGCTGGGTTGGTTTTTCTCTACTTTTTGGACATAAATGAAACATCGTAGTGAGGGACCCAGATCTTGCTTCCCTAGTGGTCCTGAGGGGCTGGCTACAGCGACCTGGAAGTGTGGGAAAGGTAGTTCTCTATGACAAACATGGCAAGAGCCAGACAGGCACATGCCCCCACCTTGCCAGCTATCTAGAGAAGCCTTCCGTGTGGATTTTGAGGTGTGGTGGATTATACTGAAGTATAATCCATCTGTCATGCAAGGAATCAGGTTGATGTCCAAATACATTGACTTTGTCCCCAAAAGATTATATGGCCCCAACATTCTTCTTTTTTTGGTATCATTGTGACTTTCCTTACTGTATTGGTTTTGTGACAATGTTGGCAATAAGCAATAAAGTCTAAATCTGTGTATTTGCCTAAAAAAGATTTTGTTTAAAAAAATGCTTTGAATTCTCTTGTACAGATTACCTGAATTTCTGGTTGTATTTCATGGCAGGAGTGTTTTCCTTGCATAGTTACAAATTTCCTAATGCCTTAGTATAAGTGTTTGCTCTTCCTTAAGCCTTAAATATTATGAGAAAGATATTCTCAATCCCCATTCAATAGCAAGATCTGCCAGAGTAGTTGCTCAGAGCCTGGGCCATACTCATCAGTCTTTTCCAGTGGGTTTGGCATCATGCAGGACACCGAGGACGAGAAGATGTGGATTTAAATAGGGAGTATAACATTGTTTCTTTCTTTCAGGAGCATCAGGATTGTGCTAAGGAAGCTGACTGAAGAGGGAGTGATAGGAAACTTGTATGGCAGCAGCTTCTGTCCCATGACTCACTTGCTACATATAGCCACTTAGAGTATTTTGGCCTGTCCTCTGCTCAGCAGCCCTGCTGCATTTTGCAACAGACAACGCTGGCTTTATCAATAGATACTTTGCTTTTGAAATGAAAAAAATAGGCATTTGATTATCATGGTTGATTGGATACAGCCGATAACGTAATGCAAATGATTTTTTAAAATACTTTCTCCATTTGTATGTTTAATCCCAGGGATTTGAATTTTGGAAAAAAGTTTATTAGAAATATACTGAAGTGTTTACTTTTTGAGAAAAGCCAATAGATCTCCTAAGACATACCTAAGAAGGTACACATTACAAGATGAATTGGCTTAGCTATGCATGCAGTTTTGGACAGTGACAAGAAGGAAAATGAAACCACATAGTCCGAGGCAGCTGAGAAATTGTGAGGTACGGGGTGGCTGTAGACTTGTATTTATTATCTCCATTGGTTGTGTAAGTGAGCTGAGATAGGCAACTTTTCCCAGAAGCTTGACCTTAGCATTTAGAATGATGGTGGCCACAGGTGACAGCTATAGGAACTGAGTGTATTAGTTTGCTGGGGTTGCCGTAATAAAGTACCACAGAGCAATGCCTTAAACAACAGAAATGTATTTCTTCAAAATTGCAGAGACTAGAGTTTAAGATCCAGGTGTCAGCAAGGTTGCATTCTCCGCAAGGTCTCTCTCTTTGGCTTACAGATGGCTAGCTTCCTGCTTAGTCTTCATCACATGGTCTTCCTTCTGTGTGTGTCTGTGTTATAATCTCTTCTTATTAGGACACTAGTCCTATTTTACGTAGTGAGATTTTAGGGGAAATCACCACATTTTTTTGAGGGCACTGGGCTAGGAAATCAGAAGATTTATGAGGTGATTATTCATTTTTTAAAAATTTAATTATTATTAGAGTCTAGTTGCTTTACAGTGTTAGTGTCTGCTGTACAGCAAAGTGAATCAGTTACACACACACATACACACACATGTGCACACATATCTGCTTTTTTTTAGATTTCTTTCGATTTAGGTCAACACAGACAATAAAGTAGAATTCCCTGTGCTATACAGTAGGTTCTCATACAGAGAAATCTGTATGCAGGTCAGGAAGCAACAGTGAGAACTGGACATGGAACAACAGACTGGTCCCAAATAGGAAAGGGAGTACGTCAAGGCTCTATACTGTCACCCTGCTTATTTAACTTCTATGCAGAGTACATCATGAGAAACACTGGGCTGGAAGAAGCACAAGCTGGAATCAAGACTGTTGGGAGAAATATCAAGAACCTCAGATATGCAGATGACACCACCCTTATGGCAGAAAGCGAAGAGGAACTAAAGAGGCTCTTATTGAAAGTGAAAGTGGAGAGTGAAGAAGTTGGCTTAAAGCTCAACATTCAGAAAACAAAGATCATGGCATCCAGTCCCATCAGTTTATGACAAATAGATGGATAAACAGTGAAAACAGTGACAGGCTTTATTTTTTGGGCTCCAAAATCATTGCAGATGGTGATTGCAGCCATGAAATTAAAAGACACTTATTCCTTGGAAGAAAAGTTATGACCAACCTAGATAGCATATTCAAAAGCAGAGACATTACTTTGCCAACAAAGATCCATCTAGTCAAGGCTATGGTTTTTCCAGTGGTCATGTATGGATGTGAGAGTTGAACTATAAAGAAAGCTGAGCATTGAAGAATTGATGCTTTTGAACTGTGGTGTTGAAGACTCTTGAGAGTCCCTTGGACTGCAAGGAGATCCAGCCAGTCCATCCTAAAGGAAATCAGTCCTTAATATTCATTGGAAGGACTGATGCTGAAGCTGAAACTCCAATACTTTGGCCACCTGATGTGAAGAGCTGACTCATTTAAAGACCCTGATGCTGGGAAAGATTGAGGGCAGGAGAAGAGGTCGACAGAGGATGAGATGGTTGGATGGCATCACTGACTCGACGGACATGAGTTTGAGTAAACTCCGGGAGTTAGTGATGGACAGAGAGGCCTGGCAAGCTGCAGTCCATGGGGTTGCAAAGAGTCAGACGCGACTGAGCTACTTACTGAAGTGAACTCAACTGTCTGTTTTGAATTTTTGAAGAATTGAAATGATTGAAGTGGCCTAGTCCAGTCTCCTTATGAACAGAAGAGCAAACTGAAAGGTGGGGAAGGAAAGTTGTTTTCCCGAATGTTGAAAAATCAATAGAAATCATGAATCTGAATATGACTGCATTTAGTAGTTCGTTTATGATAATATCTCTGCCAGGAGATGTCAGAGAGGATTTGTAGAGTGCACATAATTTGTCCTATTTGCATTAACAGTTTGTTATTTGTACCAGAATTGCTGGTGTAGATTGAGATAACTTCTTAAAAACAAATTATAAAAGCTGTTTGGCAACATACAACTTAGGACACTATAAAAAACTTCTGAGAAACTACTTTGTATAGAATATGGTAAATGCTCTTGGAGCTTGACAATAAGCATTTTATATTTATAAGCATTAGTGGCAATGTATTGAGCTTCTTATGCTCAAGAAGCTACGTGAAAGGTTGCCTTCAGATTGCTGTTGTAGCTAGAGATGCTGAGACTTAAGTTTCTTCAATGAGAATCATCTTATCCCTTTTTCTTAGTATAAGAAATCTAAATATCCCAAGGGGGCAAGAACAAAGAAATGAGAGTGTGAGGCTTGGAACAATTGTAGGATATTTTAATGCCCTGTGGATCACAACCTCCTATTAAGACAATTGTCATGGGTTATAGCAGATGGAATAAGTGTTCTATAGTTGGTGTCTAGTTTAGATTCACTTCCCTGATGACTCAGCTGGTAAAGAATCCACCTGTTAGTGAAGAAGATGTTTGAGATGGGGGTTCAATCCCTGGGTCAGGAAGATCCCCTGGAGAAGGGAATGACTACTGACTCTAGTATTCTTGCCTGAAGAATTCCATGGACAGAGGAGCCTGGTGGGCTACAGTCCATGAGGTTGCAGAGCTGAACAGGATTGAGTGAGTAACATACACATATAGAAGACAGACATCTCACCTTGGACCCAACCTGAAACTCAGATGTAGTTGGTGAACTGTTGGACCGGCTTTGAGAATTTGTATTGAATTTTGTCTTTTCTTGAAAAGGCAAAGGAAAATCTTGGATGATCCTTGAGAATGTTATGCCAAGTGTAACAAGCCTGTAATAAAAAAGATAGATATTGTATATTCCACTTAGGATGAGATACATACATAGTCAAAGTCACAGAGATAGAAGGTAGAATGGTGGTTGCCATTGGCTAGAGAGAGGAGGATAGGGAGTTAGTATTTAATGTGGACAGAATTCCAGTTTGGCAAAATGAAAAGAGTTCTGGAGATGGATGGTGGTTGTAGTTGCACAAAAATGTGAATGTACTTAATATGTGAATGTACTGTGCCTTTCAAAACGCGGTTGTTGTTGTTCAGTACTAAGTCATGTCTGACTCTTTGTGACCCCATGGACTGCAGCACACCAGGCTTTCCTGTCCTCCACTATCTTCCGGAGTTTGCTCAAATGAATGTCCATTGAATCTGTGATGTTGTCTAGCCATCTCATCCTCTGCTACCCCCTTCTTCTTTTGTCTTCACTCTTTCCAAATATCAAGGTCTCTTCCAATAAGTCGGCTCTTTCCATCAGGTGGCCCAAGTATTACAGCTTCTGCATCAGTCCTTTCAGTGAGTATTCAGGATTCATTTCCTTTAGGATTGATTGATTTGATCTCCTTGATGTCCAAAGGATTCTCAAGAGTCTTCTCCAGCATCACAATTCAAGATGGTTACAGTGGTAACTTTTATATTATGTGTATTTTATCCCAATAAAAAATAATAAATAGGGGAACTTGTGTGAGCAAATAAAAGATTCTTTAAACAGTTTGAATGAGGCTTGAAGGGCTGGTTTGGAGGGAGGACCATGGGATGAAAAATGTAGCCTTTATCTGTCCCAGATTGGCCCAACAGGGAGATTTTTATGAGAATGAAAATAAGCTGTTATCATGAGGGACTTAGGGCTGGTGGACAAACAGCCACTTGGTTGTCATGGAGGGAATCAAGAGTGGCTTGAGGAGCTCTGGGGTGGAGGATGGCATTGAGGGTCTCCAGAGTTGGTGGCTTAGGGGCTGCGGATGGATACCTGAGGTCGGTCACTCATGGTGGGTCTCACCAGTGATGGTAGCTATGAGGTTCTCACCAGGGTCCTCATGGGGAGAGAACACAGCTGGACCAGGGGAGGGGCCAAGGTGGGCACCTTGAAGTGACAGTAGCTGACAGGTTGGACCCTGAACGCTTGTGAGATACTGAGGGGTAGACTTTAGACACCTAGGGGGAGCCATTAAAGCTGATCAGATATCCTGTAGGAGCGAATGAGGACCAGAGCTAGAAAAATATGAATTTTTGTTGATCAAATCGCTCCATCAACACTCTTGAGGCAGTGAGACAAGGGAAGTGTGTCTTTCTAGTGAATAAACAGAGGGTCACATTCCTGACCTGGTGGGGCACTGAACAGTTGTTCACTCAAACCTGAAGTCTGGTAATGGGTCCAGTCACATGACTGGGGATTTGCTTTATTATCATGGCATCGAGGACCTATGCCTTTAAGCTCAAACATGAGGACATGGCATTTGAATGGCAGTCTTTGTTGAGTGATATATTGAATGCTTCCTGTTTTATGGATGGCAGAAGAGAAGCACTGCCCTCTTTCCAATCTATGGATAAATCATCTGGATTTATGATGCATTAAGTATTCTTTCTCCTCATGACAGTAATAAGTGTTATGAGCAGTGTTTAATAGTTAGACAGAGGAGATAAATATCAATTACTATTAGAGGAAGCATTTTTTTAACCCGCTTTCCCGCTTTCTCCCATGATGAGGTTAATCATTTATGACAAAGGCACATGAATAATTTTGTTTTATCTCTTTATCCAAGCAGTAAATGAATAGTAGTAATGCAGAGAGATTTGGATAATCAGTGTAAGAGTGTATGCCAAGTATTTAAAGTTTTGTATTCTTCTCAAAACTCATTTTGTCTCAGCCACAAATAGTGCTTCTGTTCATAATGTGTGTTTAAAATTTTCACTTGGGGAACTCGGTCTTATCTTTCTTTGAATGTTTTTCTTTCTTGATGGGCAAGCTGTGTGGGAGCTGCAGCGTGCCTGGGAAAGGCTGCAGGGGCGAGGCTGCTGAGTGTAGGATATAGCGTGAAGGAAGGGATATGAATGGATTTCTAGCTCTTAGTAATAAAAATTGATAAATTAAAATTAATCTATTTGCATATAGTAAAATTCACTCTTTTTGGTGTATAGTTGTTTTGAATTTTGATAAATGCACAGAGTCCTGTGTCCACAGCCACAATGTAGGCCCCTAATCAGCCCTGGGATTTCTTTGGAGGGAATGATGCTAAAGCTGAAGCTCCAGTACTTTGACCACCTCATGCGAAGAGTTGACTCATTGGAAAAGACTCTGATGCTGGGATGGATTGGGGGCAGGAGAAGAAGGGGACGACCGAGGACGAGATGGCTGGGTGGCATCATGGACTCGATGGACGTGAGTCTGAGTGAACTCCGGAAGATGGTGATGGACAGGGACGCCTGATGTGCTGCGATACATGGGGTCGCAAAGAGTCGGACATGACTGAGCGACTGAACTGAACTGAACTGAACTGACTGTCAGTACCTCTGCCGACATGTCTCCCACCCCCAATCCTTGGCAACAACTGATCTGTTCTCCACCCTGCAACTTTTTTAAAAAAAATTATTTTATGTTGGGGCACAGTCTATTAAAATTTTTTTCAGTTTCAGGTGTATAGCAAAGTAATTCAGTTATACATGTACAGGTATCTCGTCTTTTTCAAATTCTTTTTCCCATTTAGATTCTTACAGTATTGAGCAGAGTTCAGGACCCACTGTGTAGCACAGGGAACTCTGCACCCTCTGGTTTTGCCTTTTCCCACAGAGAGTTTCCTCCTTGTTCTTGGCTGGGAGCTGTTGTTGCTTGCTAGATGGTTAGACTGGCTGTGTTTGGAGGTGATTCAGGAGTGGAGAGAGCTGGTAGTTCTGATGAAGCCTGTCTCAGTTGGTGCCTTTCTCTGGGGCTGTTCTGGACTTCTCCAAACCACAAGCAATGCTTTTTCAGGCCCTTTGCCAATCTTTCTTTCCAGGAGAAAGTGACTGGGAATTCCTCTTCTACCTGCCGCCCCCCGACACCCCTTCCCAAGCCCACCATTAGGTATTTAATAATTTGTCAAACATTTTTGGTGTCCTTCTTGGGTAAACAAGTGCTGGTATCCCATCTCTGTTTACAAGCACCTGTCTTAATATTTTAAAGTTTGGGGTTCATTGGTGACCCTCTGACTTTGGTCCTTTGAATTTCTGAGGAACATTAAGGAATTTGCCGGTGGTCCTGTTTTCCTTTTGCTGTCTGAGAGAGAAGGATGTTGGTGCAGCTGACTCCACCCCTGGGAAGCCAGGATGAGCGTCTACCTTTAATCCCTGTTACCTCTGTTGACATTTGGGGTTAGTTTGCTGCTATTTTGTTTGTTTTTTATTTTTTTGAGATTTTATTCCTCTTGGCTTTCTTCCCTATCAGTTGCTCATACACAGGATAACAACTCTTCCCTTAGCGTCATGAACATTAGCCATGTTTGAGTGTGAAAAAGGCAGGTGGTGATGTGTTGCCCGTTTGCATCTGATCTTAGGGAAGGAGGTGGAGGTGCAGTGAGATACTTCTCATCTCCTTGAGGGGGAGGATGAAGAGGTGTTTGTGTGAAGGTCCTGGACACTGCTCCTTCCTTCTGTAATATTCTCAGCACCACTGGCCAGGGTGTCCCAAGAGGAGGGGAAGAAAAAATGTGTTTGGAATCGTGGGTGATTTTCTGCAAAACCTCTTCATTCATGACCATGGAGGAGGGTAGCCAAAAAGGAGGCATTGCAGGACTAAGGAATTTTTGCAGCGATCACGTTAGTGCCTCTCCACCATTCTCTGTCTAGCCCTGGCTGGTTCTCCATCACCATCACCTTTATAGTCACCTGGAGAAAGCAGAGAGACATTCAGCATCAGCACTCTGCTGAAGTTCTGCTCCCTCATTTCCCCATGTTTATTTGGAGGGCTTAGTTGAGTGCATGGGAAGCCAGTGGCTTGGGATAAGCTTGGAAAGCTCCTCTGTGGCTTCACAGGTCACGCTGAATGAAGAGAGCAATGGTGCACTGAACCTTCGAGGGAACTTTGGAGCCCCACTGAGCTGTGTGATCAGGCTACTGACACGAATCTTTTCTCTCATTATTGTTGGGCTATAACTTGTCCCAGAGGGAAGAAGTGGGTCAGAATGTCATTTTTCAACCCTTATTCTCCTGTGGGGATCTCCTACATTAGGAGGTATTTCATACCCAATAATAGTCTATAAGACAGGTCAGGTTGGAAGAGGTACCCTGGCCCAACACTGGGTGTCTTCAGCTTGTTCCTACAAAGCAGGATTATTTTGTATTCCTGTTTACCCTCCTATCCATTCATTCAACTCTCCATTCCTTAAAAAAATTTTTTTTTTGACTGTGTCATGTCTTCATTGCTGCGTGCGAGTTTTCTCTAGTTGCGGCAAGCAGGAGCTACTCTTTGTCATGGTTGGTGGGCTTCTTCTCTTGTTACAGAGCAACGGGCTCAGTCGTTGTGATGCCTGGGCTTAGTTGCCCCAAGGCATGTGCAATCTCCCCAGACCAGGGATTGAACCCCTGCATTGGCAAGGGGATTCTTTACCATTGGACCACAAGCGAAGTCCCTCTCCATTCATTTTTAAATAAATATTTATTGAATGCCTTCCATGAGCTAAAATGATGATAATAAAATCATGAGTAAACATCTAGAACACAGCCTGGCACATAGCAGGTGCTTTAATAGTATTGGTTAAGGGAATGAGTGAGTGAGTTGATGAAGGCGTGACTCTTGTTCTCAAGACATATACAGTCTATTGGCAGTGGGGAGGGCTAGGTACACAGAATAATACTCCATGATAACGGGGGACACAGGATTTGTTGGAAATAAGAGGCAAATAGTCTTTGAGTGTGACTTGAATAATTAGGGAAGGGCAGTGTTTGAGTTGAGTTACAAAGAAGCAGAGGTTTGACAAAGTGGATAGTATGTAATGGTTAGTAAAGTGGAGTTCGTGTTTTAGCACGCCTGGGTTGCAGCTCTGGTTCTGCACCTGTTAAGCTGATGCACCAGCATCACTTGTAGATAGAGCACAGCCAGGCTTATCAGATCTCATGCAGGAAGGGAACATCACCTTCCCAGCCTCTCAGAAGACAGGAAGCAGAGGAAGATATTGAAAGTATTTAGCACTGGGACTTGGTGACTTTCAAAGCTGGTCTTACAAGGTGGGGGATTGGCTGGGAGAGGGCAGAGTTTGGCACATAAGAGTAAGGTGAGGGTCTTCAAGAAAATCCAATTAAGCAAGCCTGTAGTCTTAAAAATATGCTTTTATAGGGACTTTCCTAGCATTCCAGTGGTTAAGACTTTGCTCTTCCAATGCAGGGAGAATGGGTCTGTTCCCTGGTTGGGAACTAAGATCCAAAGGATCAAAAAAAAAAAAAAAAAAAAAAAAAAACTATAAGAAAATGCTTTATTAGTTGATTCATTATCACCTATCTTCTAGAAGGTAACATATGACAATTTTATTTTCTTGCTTTTAATTTTTTGTATATACATATATATATTTTTGCTTTTTCTTAGAATTTTTAACATAGGGACAGAATGGTCTGCTGATTTCAGTACTTACTAGCTATGTGCCTTTGGGCAAGATTTTCCTTTCCTACTAGCTTTAACTGACACTAATATGTGAATGAAACTAATAGAAGATTTAATGAGATCGAATGTGTATAACACACAGCACACAGGACTTGACCCACAGGAAGTGTTTGTCATGGGATACAGGGCAATCAGCAGCAGAACCATCAGTCAGAACCATCATCTCAGCCTCACATTCCCCTGAGGCTCTGATAATGATATTCTAATCTGAGAGGCTTGAAACCTGTGCTCAGTAGTTCCAGTTCCTTTATCAACTTGCTGTATGACCGTGGGCAGGTGACGCACCCTCTCTGGCAACCTCTGTGTCCTTCTCTGTAAAATTTAGACATTCACTCTCCTAGTCTGACAAAGAATCTCTAAAGTTTCCTCCAGGTCTACTAATAAACCGGGCCTGGAGCTACTTGTCCCGAAATCCTTTTGTGTCTGAGCTCACCAGGCTGGGACTAGTCTTTATTCCTGGGATGTGGAAAATTTAATTCCTGACTGTGCAGCTTTTTGTTCTCAGCTGCCTGAGGCCAGTTTTGTGCTTCTGAAGGGAACAAGAATGCTATGCTGTGAGGAGGCTGCTGATGGATGTTCTGTGTCATCTGGGTCCTGGATTTTGCTTGACCCACTGGAATAGGTTTGTTTTTTTATTTTAAGATAGAAATTGTAGTGGAACTCCTTCCCACCATGGTAAAAGGCAGCAGAGAATGTTTTTTGCTCAGGCAGCTAGTAGCAGGGCAGATGGTATCAGGTTCAAGAGGAAAGATCATAGGACCTCCCAATGTGGTCCAGTGGTTAAGACTTTGCCTTACAATGCAAGAGGTATGGGTTCGATCCCTGGTCAGGAAGCTAAGATCCCACACGCCTCCTGGCAAAAAAAAAAAAAAAAAAGTAAAACGGAAGTAATATTGTAACAAATTTAATAAAGACTTTTAAAAACAGTCCACATTAAAAAAAAATCTTTAAAAAACAGAACAGAGAACATTGATTTGCTATCTGAAGACTAAACGTCATTCTTCTCTCTGTTTTTCTTGGGCAAGTTACATGACTCACTGAGTGTTGGCTTCCCATGTAACAAAAGGAGGGAGTAATAATGAGACTACTGTGCTGTTCAAGTGAGACAACTGGATGCTAATATTCTTTTTACACTTAGTCTATCAACGTTAGCTGATATTCCTGTTCAACACTCCATGAGTATCAGTGAGTGCTGGGGATTACTCTGAGACCTGAGAACGCATGAGGTATGTGCATGAGACGCGCAGCGTCTCCACCCCCAGGGAGCTTAAACTGTGGTGTGGTGGGGAGTCTGCATTAGAGTAAAACACCTGGCTCATCTGAGGCTTGGTTTAAAGAATAATAGAAATGAAACAGAAAGGACGCGGACTCTTACTGAGCCCTTGCTGCATGCCAGATGCCACATCCTAAAGACGTTTTCCCCTTCATTCCTGGCAAAGACCCTGTGCAGAAGGTCTTCTGGGTTCCATTTCACGTGTGACGGCTTTGAGCTGCAGAAAAGTGAAATGTATACTAGGGGTTCAATATCGAGGTTGTCTGATTAACAAAGTTTTAAGTAAGTAAGCGAAGTCGCTCAGTCATGTCGGACTCTTTGCGACCCCATGGACTGTAACCCACCAGGCTTCTCTGTCCATGGGATTCTCCAGGCAAGAATCCTGGAGTGGGTTGCCATTTCCTCTTCCAGGGGATCTTCCCAATCCAGGGATCAAACCCGGGTCTCCCATATTGCAGGCAGACACTGTAACCTCTGAGCCACCAGGGAAGCCCGAGAAACAAAGCTTTGATTCTTTCTAAAACACTGATTGCCATGTGCTCACCAGGCTCTGAATTTGCACCTTTGCTGGGACTTTTCCACACTGTGTGAGTTTTATCTAAATCTCCCAGAGTGAAGCATTAAAATGTTACCGTGTCACCTTATAATTTCTTCCAACTCTACCTTATTGTATTTATAGAGATGCAGTGACTGTTTGAAATGTCTTTTGTGTGCATTTAAGCTGACTAATGAAGACTGAATAGACACCCCAAAGCAAAAATCTCCTTTGGTTTATTACTAAGTGTTGCATATAAGGTGTCCCAGAAATGTTGGTTATTACTGTTATTGTTAACAATATTTTTACCTGAGTCACAGGAATGAAGGACCAAAAGGGGAGAAATAGGCGTCAAGCTCTAGATCTGAAAGGAGGTGGCACTGTCACCTAGACTTACAGTTTGGGGATCAGCTACAAGAATTCTCAGAATGAGGGACCATGTCCTCAGGATGAGTCATTCATTCTTATTTGTGTAGGTTGCATAATTACTCTGTAATGTAGGCTGAAATGGGTTTATTACCGAAGCAAGAATGTTGCGATTTCATAGCTGAGAAAATCAGAGAGAGGTTTGCTGCCTTTGTTTGCGACTGGGGGTGAGCTGGCACAGTGCCTGCCTATGGGTAGAGCTGGTCCTGAGAAAATAAAACACATTCACTTGGACTTTGTGGTCAGGGAGAGGAAGAGTAAGCAAGACACCAGGAAAAATGACCTCTTGCTGAAGAGCTCTGTTGCAAGAGACATAATATTTTGAACAAGCAAATGATAGAGAACTTACATAGATTCCACAATAGGAAACTCACAAATTCACACTCATCCACACTCACTTTCATGGCTTCAGAACTAAAATATTAACTGAAAGAGAGAGTGAGTGT
Source organism: Budorcas taxicolor (assembly GCF_023091745.1). Taxonomy (NCBI): domain Eukaryota; kingdom Metazoa; phylum Chordata; class Mammalia; order Artiodactyla; family Bovidae; genus Budorcas; species Budorcas taxicolor. Next base: position 39,800,545 of record NC_068910.1, read on the forward strand.
CTACAGAGACTTCAGTTCATGTCCTTGAGGAAGATGAGAAAGAAATCTTATAAATTATCGATTGAAATGACAAACATATGTGACCTATGAGAGAAGAGAGAAAATAGTTGGAAGTCAGATCCAGGAGATGTAACAAGTGAACAGTAACCCCTTCAGAGGAAGCAGGAAACAGGGGAGGCAGATTAAATAAATAATAAGGGACATTTTCCGTGAGCTAAAGACAGACTTGAGTCAGAAATTGGAAATGTTCTTAGCTTCCTAGATAGGACTAATAAGAAAAGACATATCCCTAGGAAAATACTTCAGCTTTGCGCATAAAGAAGAAATCTTAGAATCTTGCAGACAGAAGGAATGTGTCATTTTCCAAGGGGAGAGATTAATATTGGCCTGTGATTTCTCATTTGCTCCACTGGACATTAGAAGAAGAAAGAATAGTGCCTATGATTTACCCAAGAAAACAACTCCTTTGTGCAGTCAAAGCATCATTCCCTGTCAACTGAAAAAGAGATTTAATTGTTTTTTTTCCTGTTCAAAACCTTTTAAGGACCCTTCTCTTTGCAAAATTGACTCTTCCCTGGGTAAGAAGAGAATGAAGAGTTACAGAAATATAATCACAGGCTGTCAGAAAGCTGAAGCTCCTGTTTTTTTAAAACTTTTTATATATTGAAGTGTAGACGATTAACAATAGTGTGATGGTTTCAGGAGCACAGCAGAGCAACTCAGCTGAAATTCTTCAGACAAGAATACTGGAGTGGGGTGCCATGCAGGGGATTTTCACGACCCAGGGACCAAACCCAGGGCTCCTGCATTGTAGGCAGATTCGTTACCATGTGAACCACTGGGGAAGCCCATACATGTATCCATTCTCCCACAAAGATTTTTTTAAATTAATTTTTAACAGTTGGAGTATAGTTGATTTACAATGCTGTGTTAGTTTCTGCTATACAACAAAGGGAGTCAGTTATACATGTATGTATATCCACTCTTTTTAAGATTCTTTTCCCAGATAAATCATTATGAAGTATTGAATAAAGGTCCCTGTGCTAGTCAGTTGATTCTTATTATCTATTCTACATAGTGTATATATGTCAATGCTGATCTCCCAATTTATTTTTAGATAAGAAAGGATTTCAATCCATCTCAGGTAACTAATATAATATGCTCAAAAAATTACTGTAACCAAACAGTGCATCATAGTAGAGAAAACTAGAGGTAGAGGATATGGAGGGAAAATAGGTGAAAAATAAACCTTGCAGTGTGTGTGTTTAAGTATAATTGGATATTAATAAATGACATAAAGTTTTCAATGTGTGTACTAAACATGGGAGTCTCAAACTTTGCTTCCTTAGGCATAGTCTAGGAGTTCAAGTACTAAACTCCATAAAATCAGGTTGGTGTAGTTTTGAGCCTAATTTAGCAAAAGTAATATGTGTCTTAAGTTCAAAAACCTGCTTGATACCTCTTTTCCCATCTTGTCTTTTGGCCCAGTGCTTCTGAACACAATTTAATAGATCTTGTCTTAAAAGAGGTATTATTCAGAGTGAAGTAAGCCAGAAAGGAAAAAACCAATATAGTATACTAATGCATATATACGGAATTTAGAAAGATGGTAATGATAACCCTATGTGTGAGACAGCAAAAGAGACACAGATGTATAGAATAGTCTTTTGGACTCTGTGGGAGAAGGCGAGGGTGGGATGATCTGAGAGAATAGCACTGAAACATGTATATTGTCATATGTGAAATAGGTTGCCAGTCCAGGTTTGATGCATGATACAGGGTTCTTGGGGCTGGTGCACTGGGATGATCCAGAGGGATGGGATGGGGAGGGAGGAGGGAGGGGGGTTCAGGATGCGGAACACACGTACACCCATGGCAGATCCATGTCAATGTATGGCAAAACCAATACAATATTGTAAAGTAATTAGCCTCCAATTAAAACAAATAAATAAAAATTTTTTAAAAAGAAGGGGCAAAATTATTATTTGGTGAAAAAATATCATGTCCAGAGTTCCAAGAAAAAATTCTGGGCAAATACTTAAATATCTGTCTAAAACTCTGTTTTAATATGTTTTCACATATTGGATGTGCATTACTGAAATTAAAAGTTCCCACAGGGAGATTGAAACCCTCCTCATACACATCTGGTAGGAATGCAAAATGGTGCAGCCGTCTTGGAAAACACTCTGGCAGTTCCTTAAATGATCAACAGTTATCATATGACTACATTTCCACTCCTCGGTATGTAACCAAGAGATTACACCCATAATTGTACATAAGTATTCACAGAAGCAGTATTCATGAGAGCTCCTAGGTAGAAACAACACACATACCCGCCAGTTGATGAAACAGATGAAATATTATTTGGCAACAGGAGGGAATTAAGAACTAATACATGCTATTGATACAAGATGAATAATCCCGGTAAACATTGTGCTGAGTAAAAGAAGCCAATCACAAAGGGCTACATTTTATATGATTCTCTTTGTAGAGTTGTTTTTGTTGTTCAGTTGCTCATTCATGTCCAATTCTTTGTGACCCCATGGACTGCAGCCCACCAGGCTCCTCTGTCCATGGGATTCTCCAGGCAAGAATACTGTAGTGGGTTACCATTTCCTCTTCCAGGGGACCTTTACTACCCAGGGATCTAACCTTTGTCTCCTGCATTGCAGGAAGATTCTTTACCTTATGAGCCTTCAGAGAAGTCCTAATCACAAAGGACTACGTTGATGTAATTCTTTTTATAGAACAGGCAAATCTATAGAGACAGAGAGATGAGTGATTTCCAAGGGGCTGGGGGACAAATGGAATTGAAGGTTCTGGGTTTCTTTATTGAAGTGATGAAAATGTGCTAAAATTGTGGGGAAGATTGCATAACTCCTCAAGTATATGAAAAACCATTGAATCTTATGCTTGACTTAGGTAACTTGTATAGTATGTGAATTATATCTCAGTAAAGCTGTTAAAATATCCCAAATCTCTTATTTCTTTGCTTCTTATGACTTGTTTTTCCAGTTACCCTAAGTCTTTCAAACAGTTTATTTTATTAAAAAAGTATGGTCAAGATTGGCAGAAAAATCTGACCCAGATTAGTCAACTTTGTGAATGGATTTGTTAGCATTTGAAAGCCACCTATCAAAATGAAAGGTAGTCAAGACTGACATTGTGATAGGTCTTCAGCTTAACATATTAACAGACCAAGATGTGAAAGTCATCTGCTACTAAAACTATAGTAGGCATTTTTCATTGGAACACTTGGGTACCATAGGAAACTAAAATACAAAAGAATGTTTGTAGCTTACAGAAGTTTCTGCTATGGGGAATTCCAAAGTAAAGTGTTACAGTGAGTTGGATACTGAGCTTCATGATTCTATTCAGAACATAAGGACCTTGGGTGTCTTCAACACCCCATTGATTTCATACCTGTTTGAAATCATGATAACATCTTTCTGGTCCAAGTTTCTTTTTCTTCATTTTAATTTCCTTATAATCTCATTTGTCTTTCACTTTTGGCCTTATCTTTATGCTTTAGCATGCTTAAAAAGACATTTGTAAAGGATTTGTATGCTATAGGAAAATAAGCTTTGTTCACTGATGGGGAAAAACATAGAATGTTACATTAAATAGAATGTTTTCATTAACTGAATATTTCAGTTCCCTTATAGTAAACCAGAAACCCTTTTTGTTTGCTCTTTAAATCTTGTTGGAAATCTTTTTGAAATGTATCTGTTCTTTTCCCTGTCTGTGAAAATAAAATATGCATTTAGATTATCAGTGATAGCTGAAAGACTTTATATCTCCCAGGTTTCTGACTGTCAACAAATATTTATTGGTTGTTTACACTTAAGGCTGTCAGTGAATAGGGAATATTGTATGGACGACAGTATAGGATATCAGGCTAAGTGTATCCTGAGCTCAGAATATCTCAATTGAAGATTCTATTTAGAGTGTATTCTATACGCATCTTAATATTAAAACGTATCCAAATTCAATCCCTCCAGGCCAGTATTTTCTCATCAGAAATTATGAACTTTTTTTTCCTTAGAGAGCAAGTTTTGACTTGGCTCTTTGAAAATAACTCCTCTTACATAGTAATAATGAAAAAAGTCTTCATGACACAGTTAAAGAATGGAAAGGCACTGAGATGACCCAGAGGGATGGTATGGGGACGGAGGAGGGAGGGAGGTTCAGGATGGGGAACATGTGTATACCTGTGGCAGATTCATGTTGATGTATGGCAAAACCAATACAATATTGTAAAGTAATTAACCTCCAGTTAAAATAAATAAATTTATATTTAAAAACAAGGAAAGCAAAAAAAAAAAAATAATAAGAATGGAAAGGCGGACTCTCTTTAGGGAGAATATTGTGACAAGTGTGTGCACCAGTGCAGTGGGGTTTTGAGGCAGGGGAGAGAAATTGGAGGAATTAATAGACATGAAGCAGGATAGAGATCAATGGATGGAAAATTACTAAGAGGAAGCAGTAGTAAGAGATGAGATCATGGCTAAACTGACTTGACCAGATTCTTGGTAAAGGCAGGCCAGGGTGATCAGACATTGCCTGGGCTGGGGGAGAGGGGATGAGGGATCCAACCAGATATGCAGGGTGGTCAGATACTGAGCGTGGGGAACCTGGCTAAACCCATTTAGGATTCCTGCTAATATTCTGCTCTTAAGGATCATGACCAAGGATGGAGTCTAGCTGGGGACCAAAGAGCCTGCTTCCAGTTTTGTTGTGGAGAGAGGTGTTGTCCAGACATGAATAGGACTAATGAAGCAGTGGAAAGGAAGGGTCCTTGTCAGCAGGAGAAGAGAAAACACCACAAGAAAGATTATCTTCAAGGTAGAGTTTCCCGGAGACAATAAAACATCATGGGTCCTGTCCTGACTTGATATCTCAAGATGGAAAATGGTTTTGTAGAGAACAAGGTTTCAGAAGTCTACAATCAGATCCATTGTATAGTGGATCTAATTTCTATGGGAGAAAACAGTTAGGCTTCCTGTTTCCCCCGATTAGAGGATTTGTATGAATAAACAGCTCATCCATCAGTTAGCTATGCTGTACTCATTTAGGCCATCACTGAGGAGGTCAGAGGTTACGAGATATTTCCCTCAGAGAATTTCTAGTTGAGGTGGGATGACCCTCAGAAAAAAGTTTGTTCATCATTTTTTGGTATGCACTTCATGAAGGAGGGACGTCATCTTGTGCATGAGGCCCTAACTCAATGCATCTTCTGTCAACCAGTCATCTGTGAGGCTGTTACCAGCCTACTTTAAACCCTTCTGTGGGGACTTTCCTGGTGGTCCAGTGGTTAAGAATCTGCCCTGCAATGCAGGGGATGCAGGTTCGACCCCTTGTTGGTTAAGATCCTATATGGTGCAGAGCAGCTAAGCCCACATGCCACAACCACTGAGCCCAAGATAGCCAAATAAACAAACAGATTTTCGGTGGTTTCTGACCAACTTAGAGTCAAGAACATTTTTCACATAGCCTTCAAGGTTCTCAGCGTCTTATGCTCTCTCAGTCTCTCCAGACAGGCTTTTATTTTCTCACTTAATTCATTTTCCATGAGAACATTTACTGACTATTTCTGGCTTCTCATATGCATTTGTACCACATGGTCTCTGAGTGAGTTGATTAATGTTGTGGTGGTTTGTAGGGATGGAAAATGGTAGCTGAAGTTTCATATGTGCTTGAGTTTTGATGATGACAGGGCCGATAATTGTAGCTGTCCTAAATGACAGATGTCCTTTTATGATGCAATGGGTGATGCACGTACAAACACAGGTTGAGAGATCACACCATCTTTAGGTCACTGAATGAGTTGATAGGATCAGGGTGTTAGATCCCGATCAAAGCTTATGGAGATGCTTGATGACATTTCCCCTTTTTTTAATCCACCCTCAGTGGTCCTTGGTGGCTCAGAGGTTAAAGCATCTGCCTGCAATGTGGGAGACCTGGGTTTGACCCTTGGGTTGGGAAGATCCCCTGGAGAAGGAAATGGCAACCCACTCCAGTATTCTTGCCTGGAGAATCGCATGGATGGAGGAGCCTGGTGGGCTACAGTCCGCGGGGTCGCAAAGAGTCGGACACGACTGAGCGACTTCACTTTCACTTTCAGTGGTCCTTACCCACCACCAGTTCTCTGAGTTCAGAGAATAAAGATGCTCCAAGATCTGCCCAACTGTGTAACTGAGGAGTCTGTGTTGTAGAGGAGATCTCACTGCAGAGTGAAGAAATTCTTTTTATTTTCTCATTAGATGGCCCATCTTGACAGCTTTCTTTGATCACGGCTGTTCACGACTGTCCCACCATGCCTTTCAAATTACTCCTGGAGATACATTGATTCCATATACCTATGTCTCAGTGAAAGTATTCTGTATCTTTCTAAGAAACATCTTTGTGGACACGGATGGCTTGTGGCATGAGGCTGGCCCTGTTCCATGATTTGCAGTCCTTGTATGAGCCTTGTAAATATTTAAACAGATAAACATTTAATACAGACACATCCTTGCTACTCACGGGATCCTCTCTGTAATAGAGCTTGCATCTTCGAGAAACATTTTCAAAATGAGACTGTTGTGTATCTGTTAGGGATGAGAGCAGGCATTTATTTGGGGGGAGGGGCAGACACAGCACTCAGCCTGTATCTTGGCAAATGCCCGTGGTCCCCAGTGGAAAGGTGGCTGGTGATACTGACACGGAACCACAAATCTTGACCTAACTGGGTAATTTCTTAGGGAATTCAATTCTCAGCTGTCGTTACTAGGTCTTCCTCTCTCTTTCCTCGTATTCATACTCTTTATTCTTGCTTCCTCTGTGAAGTCTACAGTTTTAGGTAGTTTTAAAAGTTGTGATTAGATTTCTTATGCATATATGTTTTTGCCCCTGGAGAGAAAGAGAAGAAGAGTTCTTGGAGCAAAATCCAAATGACTGTTGTTTATCAGGGTCAGTGAGCTGCATGGTTATGAAACCTCAGAGCTGTGTCTGCAAGCATCATTGACCTTATTGTCTCCTTTATCCTGTGTCATGTCTTAGAGGGTTCAAGATGAGCATATTTAGGCACATATCATAGACAAAAGACTTTTTATTTTTCTACCTATGGATTTGTGTACCTCAAAAAGCACAACAAAAACAACAGAATGACATTTAGTTTTACCTTAATGAATTACTAGTTTTATGGAAAAGAATAAGATTATGTCATATTAGAGCCAAACTATGAAATCAGCATGAATCTGTGCCTTTCGAGTTATCGATGTGATCCTTTGGAAATTAGAAGCTACCACATGTTATTACAGGCAAAAGGCATTTGGAAACAGCCTCAGTACAACTAAATCAAGGCTCGGAGAACTTTATTGATGAAGCCTTAACACTGATCATGAATTATAATGTATTATACATAGAAAACATTTCTTTAAATATAACTGTGTTATTTATTCATATTCTTTATTTTTAAGGAAGTCGTAACATGGATGTTGCTTTGTTTTGTATTTTTGCATTCCACATGTCATGCAGAATCTTAGTTCCTTGACCAAGGATAAAACCCACACCCTCTGCAGCGGAAGCATGGATTTCTTAACCAGTGGACTACCAGGGAAATCCCCTTTATTCATATTCTTGATCTTGCAAGACCTCTCAGCCTAGGCTTAGATACATAGCAAAGTGTTAACACAAAATTTTAAACAATAATAAGAAGCACCAGTTCACCAGGTGACTTATGGCTGTCAGGTCACCATTTTTCCCAGATTCTCCGAAATGTGTCTGAAGATTGGAAAAGTCTCGCTAGTGGCTACAGGGGCTCTATGTCTTGATATTTTAGATCTATCAATCAGTCCTTTGTCATTGCACCAGTGCTGATCTGGGTCCTTTGGAGTGGTGAGAATGCAGGGAGCCCATTCAGAGTCCCTTGAGCATGGACATGCTCTCTTTCTCCAGAGTGTCTGGCAGTTATTACTGCTTTGGGGGCTTGCTAACATTGAAGTGGGCAAGAATAGTCACTTTCAGTTTCTCTGATTCTTCTGCATGAACGTGGCTTCTTCTGGCTGCAGGGACCAGCCTTTATGAAAGGCACAAAGTCCCACAGTGGGCTCCACAGATGGTGCAGGTAAGAATCTGCCTGCCAGTGCAGGAGACGAGGGTTCAGTCCCTGGGTTGAGAAGCTCCCCTGGAGGAGGAAGTGGCAACCCACTCCAGTATTCTTCCCGGGATAATCCCATGGACACAGGAGCCTGGCAAGCTACAGTCCATGGGGTTGCAAAGAATCGGCCACAGCTGAGTGAATGAGCACGCGTGCAAGCACCCTGTCCCACAGGCAACTGTGCAAATAAATATTCTGGGTCTAAACTGGCAAACAGTCTGGGCCTGTTAGGGTGGGTTATGCTGTACCAAGTTTCTTAATCCTAATAGCTGCTTGTGAATCATCCTCTCTTCCATCCACTGGCCAAGTGCCTGGAGAAGAACTTTCACATATTAGATGCACAAGGTATTTTTGTCCATGGAAAACATTTTTCTATCTAATGAGGGATTTAAGGGACTTGGGCAGACACTTCTCTTAATGTATCTAGCCATGTACCAAAATGAGATATCCGGTGCTGCACTGCACAGGAAAGGTTATGATGGAATGGAGGAGAGTGCAAATAGCTGCCTATGTTAAATTCTTCTTAATAGCTGGTTAAACATTTTCTAAGGATGTACTTATTCTTGGGATATACGTAAAACAACAATGGTAAAAGATAGGACTTTGGAAAAAGTCAATGACTAATGAAAATTGAAGTCTAGACTATGTCAATGACTAATTAACATTTAAAATTTTAGATTTAAAATTCAAATCCAACAGGCATTGGATTATAGGTCACCAATGCTCTGTATAGAACATACCGAACACCGTTTGATTATCAGCCTTGAGGGTCTATCTTAGTCCTATTACTCTGAACCCAATGCAATTCTTTTCTTTGTCTGACCTGTTAAGCACTTTCCAACATCTTCTAGAAAAATACTTCAGGTGACAGCAGTGATGTTGTTGTGCAACACACTGGTGCCAGGATTATTTCCCTTTGGAATTTGTCATTTTTCAGCTCCATTGTGAAGTCAGAGTCAGTCCACTTATATTGAATCCTAAGCTTTTATACACATGGTATTTTTGATTTGTGTTAGCACCCTGGGGTAGGTATTTTCTTGTCTTCCCAGGTTTGTACAAGATGTAGGGGAGGGATGGAATTTAAATCCAGATTTCAATTTCCTGGTAATTTTCCTATGTTGCCATGTGCGTGCATGCTAAGTCACTTTAGTCGTGCCCAACTCTTTGAGACCTTATAGACTGGGGCCTGCCAGGCTGCTCTGTGTGTGGGATTTCCCAGGCAAGAATACTAGAGTGGGTTGCCATGCCCTCCTCCAGGGCATCTTCCCAACCCAGGGATCAAACCCAAGTCTCTTATGTCTCCTGCGTTGGCAGACAGGTTCTTTGCCATTAGCACCACCTGGGAAGCCCATGTGACTATACCTACCATTAAAAATAGAATGATCAGATGAAGAATAATCTTCTTAGAGTAATCATGCTGTAAAGGGAAGTCAATGTTCACATTTGATGTGCTATGGAAAAAGTTCAATTAATAAGCAGACGAGGAATCTGTAGTCAGTGCAAAGAGCTGTTACAGTGAGGGATTAGACAAGATTCATAGCAAAAATACCTGGGTTTGAGTTAGTATCTGTCTTTCCTGAGCTCAGTTTCCCCATCTGTACAATGGGGATAACAGGAATAGCTTCCTCTTAGGGCAATGATGAGAAGTCATTGATCGAATGCATACAGCACCCAGTACCTGGCGCAAGGAGTGTTGTAACTGATCACTGTTATGATTGTTATTGTCATCCTGGTGATCTCAGCAGATCATCATGAAAGGCCTGCCCTTGAAATCTACCTCCATGTCTTTAAGCGCACACGACACCAATCAGCAAGTATACTCTAGCTTAACCTGATAAAACAGCAGGTTTTTTTGTGTTCTGGAACATGGGTTTTCTCCCTTCTACTTTCACAGAGTGGTTTATATGAATCTTAATCCTTATCCCCTCGATCACAGAGTGATAGCTAAATGGATTAGAAGACTATTTCCTTAAGGTCTTAACTTTGATGAAAGAGACTATAAGTTAAAAAGGATGTCTTTATCGCTATCTGCTGTGGGAAATAAGAAAATTTCATGCAGGTCCCCATCAGTTTATATGATCCAGATCTCACAGTAAATGATGAAGTGCAGTCAGGGCTCAAGCCTGGGAATTGCTCTTTGAGATAGTCATTAAAAAATACCAGATAATGAAACACAGTGTGAGCAGTTTTTCTTTAGTTAGCAGTTGAAAGCTCGAAGACCCAATTGTGATTTAACTTAATACAACAAAATAGGAATATTTGCACTCCTACCTCATTACAGAATCAGTGTTAAGCTTCTATAATGGCTTTGTAGCATGCACCCAGCATACAGTAGTGAGCAAGGGCGAAGTGGTCCTTGGCCTTAAGGAAGTTATGTCTTAGGGGCAGAGAAAGGCAGCAGACACTAACTGTTGAGCAGTAGCCCATGAAATGCAGTGTGTACAATGACTGCGGAAGAACAGACTACTGTAAAACTACATGCTGGATGTACTTCACCCCTTTAGGACTCGAAAGACTTCTTGGAGGAATTTGGGTTTATGCCAAGATGTGAAGGATAAGTAGGAGTACAGCAGGCAAAGATGAGGGGGAGGAGAATTCTACCTGGAGGAAGCAGCTGATAGAAAGAATGGATGGGAGGACCTCCCCAGTGGTCTAGTGGTTAAGACTTCATACTTCCAATGCAAGGAATTTGGATTTGATCCCTGGCTCTGTGGTGACTCACACCCTGTGTGGTGTGGCCAAAAATGAAAACAAAACAAAACAAAACAAAACCCAACTGGGTAATAGGTGTCCATATGGGTTGAGGAGAAAGAATTTCATTGTGATTGAAGAACAGAGGGTGTGTGTGTGGGAGGGGGGAGAATAAGGGGAGATGGATGGGAAAGGGGAAGGAGATAGCAAGAGGCTTGTAGTGTGGAATCCCTATATTTCAGAGGAAGAGTGATGGACTTGGGGAGAGGTAGACCTGTATTCAATCTGTATTTGAGTTGTGGCTTTGGGCACAATTGATCTTTCTGACCCTAAGTATTCCTTTGTAAGTTGCAGAGAGTAATATTTCTGCCACAGGGCTGTCATGAGTATAGCGGGAAATATATGAAAGGGTTCACCTAAAGGGTCAAGTATAATACTGGCATAGAGTCGGTGCTCTAGAAATGCCAGTATGTGCATATAAAGGCAAATACACACACAAAGCACTGAGTTATTAGAAGGGCATGAATATTGAACCTGTTATTTCTTCCCAAGAGAACTGGGTTTGTTGGAGTGCATACATATGCGTGTGTGGATTTCTCTGTACATGAATGGTCATTGACTCAGTCTGGAGGAGACAGGGTTGGTCTTTGGTATGGAGGACAGATATTTTCTCTCTCCCTGAAGGGAGAGAACATCAGGTAATTATGTTTCTGACAAATGGATCTGTATTAATTTCCTTTTGCTGCTGTAACAAATCATCACCACCTTGATGGCTTAAAACAAAACAAATTTATTATCTTATGGATCTGGAGGCCAACAGCCTGAAATTAGTTTCCCTTGCCCAAAATGAAGGTGGCAGCAGGGCTATGTTCCTTCCAGAGGGTCTAGGGGAGAATTCATTTTCTCACCTTTGCCAACTGCTTGAGACTATGCCTGCATATCTGAACTTAATGGTCACTTCCTCCATCTTCAAAGCCAGCAGTGCTGTATCTTCCAATGTTTTCGCTGATCCTGCCTCCCTTTTACAAGATTCTTCCTGTCTTTACATTACTTCCACCCAGATAATCTAACCTTTAACTTAATTACATGTGCAGAGCCTCTTTGCCATGTAAAGTAACATTTTTATAGTTTCACAGATTAGGACATAGACATCCTGGGAAGACATTCTACTTAATACAGGGTCTTCCTCTCCTGGCCTTTCCAGGTGGCTCTAGTGGTAAAGAATCCACCTGCCAGTGCAGGAAATGCCAGAGACTTGGTTCAATCCCTGGGTCCAGAAGATCGCCTGGAGTAGCAAATGGTAACCCACTCCAGTATTCTTGCCTGGGAAATCTCATGGACAGAGGAGCCTGGTGGTCAATCACAAAGGAGTTGTACAAGACTAAGCACGGGACAGACATTTCTTTTCCTAGAGGATGGAGGAGCCAGCATTCTCGCTGAAAAGAATCTGGTTTTCATGGAGATCAAGCCTCTTGGTGATTGGCTGTTAAGGGCTACTGTGGAGGAAAAGGAAAGAATATGGGTTCCTCCTCTCCTTCCAGCCAGCTGTCCCTTTCTCCTGCCCTCCAGCCCCCAAGGCCTTCTTCCAGGCTTCCTGGTGGCGCAGGCCTGGGCCCTGGGCCTGAAATGTCCTGCTCTTTTTACCCAGTTAACTCCTCAGCCTTTGGATCTGTTTAACTATTCCTCCTTCTGAGGTTTACCTTCCTCTGTTCTTGGGGATCAAGCTGGGGACCTGACCCTGGAATTGGTGGGAGCTACTCTTTTATTTCTTTTTTATCAATTTATTTCTCACAGTTCTAGAGGCCTGAAAGTCCAAGTTCAAGGTATTAGCAGATGCAGTGTCTGATGAGGGCCCGCTTCCTGATTTGCAAGTGGTTATCTTATTGTTTCCTCATGTGACCGAAGGCAAAGTGAGGGCACAAGCTCTGCTATGCCATCTTTATTTTTTGGCCCCAGCATATGGCATGTAGGATCTTAGTTCCCTGACTAGGGATCAAACCACATCCTCTGCATTGGAAGCATGGAATATCAATCCCTGGACCTTCAGGGAAGTTCCAGTGGGGCCTCTCTTGATACAGGGTCCATTTTTATGTTCATTCATTTTATATGCTTTTATTGAGGCTATTACAGGTCGGAGGTCTCTGGAAGCAGATGCTGAAGCAGAATTGGGAGGCAGTATGTGTTTTGGAGGGCATTTGTGGAAGGTTTGGGTAGAGGGAGGAGACGAATGGTGATATAGGCCTGGGCACTTCCAGTCACCCCATGGAGTGGGGTCTGCAGGGAACATGGCTTGTCTAGAGCAGTGGTTCTCATAGTGCCATCCTGGGCCAGTCACATCAATATCACCTGGGACTTGTAAGAAATGCAGATTTTTAGATCCCACCCCAGACATATTCTGTTATTCTGGAAGTAGCAGCGATGAAAAGATGAAAGGTTAGAACACAGTAGTATGGCAGAAGGGATCCTCAAGTATTGGGTGAACCCAGAGAAGCTTGTTGTTTTTGTTCAGTTGCTAAGTCATGTCTGACTCTTTGTGACCCCACGGACTGCAGCATGCCAGTCTTCCCTGTTCTTCACCATCTCCTGGAGCTTGCTCAAATTCATGTCCATTCCGTCAGTGATGCCATCAAACCATCTCATCCTCTGTGGTCCCCTTCTCTGCCTGCCTTCAATCCTTCCCATCATCAAAGTCTTTTCCAATAAGTTGGCTCTTTGCATTGGGTGGCCAAAGTATTGGAGCTTCAGATAAGCTAGTCCTAACTTAATGCAAAGTTGGACCACCTCCAAGAGGATGGGTTACCTGAGATGTGCCCTAATGACAATATGGGTTCATGAGATGGAGAGAGGATGGAAGGGCTTCCCAGGTGATGCTAGTGGTAAAGAACCTGCCTGCCAGTGCAAGAGATGAAAGAGATGCTGATTCAGTCCCTGGATTGAGAAGATTCCCTGGAGGAGGGCATGGAACCCACTCCAGTATTCTTGCCTGGGAAATCCCCTGGACAGAGAAGCCTGGTAGGCTATAGTCCATAGGGTCTCACAGAATTGGATACGACTGAAGCAAATTAGTGTGAATGCAGAGAAGGTGAAAAGGGCCTCCATGCACAGGGGCCAGGGCCAGAGTGGAGGCCAAAGACCACCCTGCATGTAGCACCCTATGGCTGCAGGGTCAGGTGCCTGGTGTTTTCAGGATGAAGATGGAGAGGCAGGTAGATATTAAGCCCGTTAAATACTATGTGTCTGTGCCTGAATGTATGAGTATAGTTGCTCAGTTGTGTCCAACTCTTTGTGACCCCATGGACTGTAGCCCGCCAGGCTCCTCTGTCTATGGGATTTCCCAGGCAAGACCCAAGGATCAAACATGCATTTCCTGCATTGACAAGTGGATTCTTTACTGCTGAGCCATCATGGAAGCCCCCTTTAAGTACTTACTACCTGTTAACCATTTTTCTGGCTTTATACTCTCAAAAAACAGAATACTGCTAAACTCTTGGTGATCACAGCTGGAGGAAGTTTATAGGGGAAGAGGATGAGCATCACCCTCCAGGCTTTGTCCTCAAATCTCAGACTCCTGCCATCACAGTCACGGCTCAGATTTAAGCAGAGGAATGTTTCATTCAAGAGGCTGCCTCAAGTGTTCCTCCTGAGATGCAATAAAGAGGAAGTCTTGTCTCTCTGGCTTCCTGAGATGATGCTGACCCTGTATTTCTCCAGGACTGATGGCTAGGGGATGGTGTTGTATGTGGGCCTTTCATGGAACTGCCTATGCATCAAGCATTTATATGGCAGCAGTTCTTTACCAGCCCCCGCTCCCCAGGGCTGCTTTCTCAGCAGTGGCTCTTGAAGCATCTCCTTGTGTTTTTGGTCTGCCAAACCCCTATTACTCTAATTCTTTGCTTTTGCTATTCCTTGCTGTTCTTCTGCCATTAGTTAGGTATTCAGCAGCTAAATTACAGCACTGGAGAGTGAAGCTTTTCCAATATTTTGCCCCTCTGCTGTGATAACTTCTGTAACTTGTGGTAATGTGTAAAATTGATTTTGAGATTTTAATGTTAAATAAATTATAAACTTCCAAATGGCCCAACCTTGCATTTTCTGCTTGACATTTAAGTCAAAAAAAGGGTTGCTTACCTTTTTTTTCCTAAAAGATTTTCACTTTTTTTCTCTATAGGTCCTTTGTTGTTGCCTTGAAGGACTTCCACTAAATATTTTTACATGTAATTTTTTTCACTCATGAGATTTCAAAGTGGATTTGTTAGACTTTTAGGCTAGGGGGTTATAAGACTTAGATTCCATGCATAAGTGAAACTGTTAGCTTTATTCTCTGAAGCCTCTGGCAAAGTGCTTGTAAACAAAGTGGCCTAATCCTGGGTTAGGTATTGGGAGTTTCATTTCCAAGGCAGGAGAGATTTCTGGATTGACTGTGAACTGCGTTTCAATGACATTCGTTTTGCCGGTGCACCAAGTTGATGAGAGAGAGCAGTGGAGTATGCCACTGATATAAAAAGCTGTCAACAGTAGGACTTTCCCATTAAGTGTATTCACGCTTCATCTGGACAGTGCACAGTCATGCTCTGTGATTCTTTCGAGGTGCTGTTGGCTTCAAGGTACGCATGACTTTTCCTTCCTTAGGAAACTCAATCACTTTGACTTCTGAAACAATGCTATGAAGAGCCTAGTGGACTGAAAATTATATGTGATAAATATGTGTGTATAATTATTGGGTTGGCTAAAAAATTTGTCTGAGTTTTTCCATAAGATGTTATGGAAAAACCCAATCCAAAGAACATGCCTGCCAATGCAGGTAGACATAGGAGATGTGGATTCAATCTGAGTTGGGAAAATCCCCTGAAGAAGGGCATGGCAACCTCTTCCAGTACTCTTGCCTGGACAGAGGAGCCTGGTGGGCTACAGTCCATAGGGTCACAAAGAGTCAGACACAAATGAAGCAACTTGGCATGCATGCAATGTGCATATATATATAAACTGTAAATACATAAATATTTAAATATATTTTAATTTTTAGATTAAAATATATTTACTTGATAAATTTATTTTTTAATAAATTAAATATTGTATTGATAAATTAAAATGTATTTAATTGATAAATATATCAGCTTCTGTGATAATTCAGCTGGTAAAAAATACGCCTGCAATGCAGGAGACCCTGGTTCGATTCCTGGGTTGGGAAGATTCCCCTGGACAAGGGAACGGCTAGCTACTCCAGTTTTCTGGCCTGGAGAATTCTATACAGTCCATGGGGTTACAAAGGATGTCACAAAGGTCATGTGACTGAGCGACTTTCACTTTTACTAAATACATTTTATATCATTGCATAAAATTATGCAGGTATATTTTTTAACAACTAAATGGCTAATGTTAAAAACCTCTGCAAATTGTCCTCAGGACCTACAGAAAATGAAGAAACACTTAAAAAATCGACTAAATCTTGGAAAGAACAGTTAGAATCTATAGCATTCTAAAGTGCTAGAAAGTCAAGCAATCCCTCGCCCCTCTTTCTCCCTCTCCCCTCTCCCCAACTCAGTGTGATAGAAACTGTAATCAAGGCATATGTAGCCAAGAAGATGGCCCTCTTTTCCACAACTATCCTAGAAGGGGCTTGCCCTTGGTATGTCTCACCCCCATCCCCCAACTTGCTGTTGCAGAGGCTTTATCCTGGGCAGGTTCTGCTGAGAAGACTGGTCTTCCTTCTCTCATACAGTCACACTCCTAAAGAAGAAGTTTTATCCCAGGCATAACAGGACAAGAATAGTGGCCCTGAAATTCCTACCTCAGTTTGTGTATGAGGTAGGAGTTACAAGCGAGCCCTCATTCCATGTCAGGATAGAAAGCTGAGAAGCCCAGAGGTTGGCATCCTTGGGGTCCTGCTCATAGAGCAGGGTGTCATTCTGGGAGAAGCAGGCCATTATCCATCCCCTTTTCCCATGACATTTACACCGAGATACTGCCCAGAGGATACCCAGGTCAAACAGAGAGTTCCACAGATCTCCCTAAGGGGACTGACAGTTTTGGGGAATAAACAGTGGTGAAATTCATTCTTAGGGGTGTTGTTGAATGCAAGTCAAACAGAGAGTTCCACAGATCTCCCTAAGGGGACTGACATTTTTGGGGAATAAACAGTGGTGAAATTCATTCTTAGGGGTGTTGTTGAAAGCAGTGCAGGTCTTGGTGATACCCACTTAGTAGTGGTGTCCTTTGGCTGGTGTCTCGATGATAGCAATAAGCAAAATGGTAGGCCAGCTTAGAAGTTTAATAGAGAGAACCAGAGAAAGAGGTAATTAAGATCTCTTCTGAGATTGGAGTAGTCTCAAAGACTGTCAGAATTCTGCCACTGAAAATGGGTTCTAACTCAACTGGGTAAAACTGTGAAGCAATTTTTGCCCCAGGACATTGTTAAAAACTGTGGTGGAATCAGATAGCAATTAATGGAGACTAACAGCTGGGTGTGATACCAATAGGGGAAGATCAGCTCTGATGCCTGGGGAAAATGTGCTTATACCCAAGACTTCACCCTCTGAGGAGTGATTTCAGCAGCTTCACACTGTGGAGGAAACATTTCAATTTACTGTCCCCCTAAAACAGTAAACAATAAAAAGCAAGCAAGAAAACAATAAGCCCTGCAAGAGGGAGTGGTGGTGGTACTGTATGCAGAGTTGCTATTATTTAAAAAAATGTCTAGTTTTACATGAGCTATGGCTGAAAACTTATCAAATCTGATGAAAAATATTAATCTACATCTAAGAAACTCAAAGAACTCCAGATAGGATGAAATACTAGTGCCAGACATAACATGTTGTGTGTTAGTCACTCAGTCATACCCAACTCTTTGCAACCTCATGAATCGCAGCACGCCAGGCCTCCCTGTCCATCACCAACTCCCGGAGTTCACTCAAACTCACGTCTATCAAGTCGGTGATGCCATCCAACCATCTCATCCTCTGTCATCCCCTTCTCCTCCTGCCGCCAATCCCTCCCAGCATCAGAGTCTTTTCCAGTGAGTCAACACTTCGCATGAGGTGGCCAAAGTACTGGAGTTTCAGCTTCAGCATCATTCCTTCCAAAGAATACCCAGGACTTACCTCCTTTAGAATGGACTGGTTGGATCTCCTTGCAGTCCAAGAGACTCTCAAGAGTCTTCTCCAACACCACAGTTCAAAAGCATCAATTCTTTGGCACTCAGCTTTCTTCACAGTCCAACTCTCACATCCATACATGACCACAGGAAAAACCATAGCCTTGACTAGACGGACTTTAGTCGGCAAAGTAATGTCTCTGCTTTTGAATATACTATCTAGGTTGGTCATAACTTTCCTTCCAAGAAGTAAGCGTCTTTTAATTTCATGGCTGCAGTCACCATCTGCAGTGATTTTGGAGCCCAAAAAAAATAAAGTCTGACACTGTTTCCACTGTTTCCCCATCTATTTCCCATGAAGTGATGGGACCAGATAACATGATCTTTGTTTCTGAATGTTGAGCTTTAAGCCAACTTTTTCGCTCTCCTCTTTCACTTTCATCAAGAGGCTTTTTAGTTCCTCTTCACTTTCTGCCATAAGGGTGGTGTCATCTGCATATCTGAAGTTCTTGATACTTCTCCCAGCAATCTTTTATCTTAACTGACTTGAATAGCACTTGCATAAACATTTATATTTGTATTGTTAAGTCTATAATTTATAGAAATATAATGTATTTGAGTAACCACACAGAAGCAGTGGGTGGGAATTAGTCTCTTTTAGAGTAAGGGATATCAATATACACAGAAAGAAATGAAATGAAAAAAATGACAAATAAGTTTACTACAGCAAAATTTGTAAATATATATACTTGCCTCTTTAAAAGACCCAGAATTACATAGATACTTATATTTTTGATTGTGACGTATATCAATGTGATATATATGACAATAATAGGACTAAAACTAGAGCAAGGGATAGACTTGTACAAGAGTAAAGTTTCTATGTCTAACTAAAATTAAGTTGGTGGATTAAGTTATCTTGCATTTTATAAGCCTCAGAATGGCTGCTATGAAAAAAAGCTGAAAATATATGTAGTTAAAAATTACTAAAGGGAATTGGAGCTGTAATATATTGCTGGTAGTATTGTTAAAATGATGCATCCAATTTGGAAAACAGTTTGGCAATTCCCTCAAAGAGTTTAGCATAGAGTGATCAAATGGTTCAATAGTTTTAATCCCTGGCATAAACCCAAGAGAGAGAAAACATATATCCACACAAATCTTGTACATCAATTTTCATATCAGTATCATTTATAATAGCTTAGAAGTGTAAACCACCCAAATGCCCATCAACTGATCAATGAGTAGATTAGATGGGGTGATTAGATAAATACATCCTTAGTCATTCGGTTGTGTTTGACTCTTTGTGGCCCTTTGGACTGTAGCCTACCAGGCTCCCCCTGTCCATGGGATTTTTCAGGCAAGAATACTGGAGGAGGTTGCCAGTTTCTTTCTCCAGGGGATCTTTCCGACCTACGTCTCCTGTGTTTCCTGCACTGCAGGTGGATTCTTTACCTGCTGAGCCATCAGGGAAGTCCTAGTATATTAATACATTTGAGTACTATTTTGCAACCAAAAGGGATGAATTACTGAGATAAGCTACAACATGAATGAACCTAAGAAATATACTTCATAAAAGAAGCCAGTTACAAAAGACCATACACTGCATGATTCCATTTATACGAAATTTCCACAACAGGCAAATTTATAGAGAAAGAAAATAGATGAATGGGTTCCCAGGGCAAAGGAGAACAGAGAGTGGGGAATGATGGCTGATGGGCATGGATTTTTTAAATTGGAGTATTGTTGGTTTACAATCTTGTGTCAGTTTCTATTGAACAAGGAAGTGAATCCGCCATATGTACATACATCCCCTCCCTCTCAGACATCCCCCTCACCCCTCTAGATTATCGCAGAGCCCCAAGCTGAGCAGCTATACAGCAGCGTCCCACTAGCTATTCTACATGCGGTAGTGTATATACGTCTATCCTACTCTCCCAGTTCAGCCCAGCCTCCCCTTCCCCAACTCCCTGTGTCCACATAATCTGTGTTTTTATTCATGCCCTACAGATAGTTTCATCAGTACCATTTTTCTAGATTCCATATACATGTGTTAATATACCATATTTGTTTTTCGCTTTCTGACTTGCATGGATTTTTAAAATTCTGCTGTGTTGATGGTTTTACAGCTTTGTCAACATGCTAAAAACACTGAATTATACCCTTGAAAAATGATAAACCATATGTGAGTAATATCTTAATAGAGCTACTCAAAAAATCCTCACAAATTGTGCTTTGTACTTTTTGATAAAGCACGGAGTGAAAGTTGGTGACATTTGTTGCAAAGCCTCTGTCCCTTGCTGTGAGGTGAGTGAGAGGTGTGCTGATCTCACTCTTAACTGATGAGGAAACTGAGGCTTAGACAAGTCAAGTGACTTGTCAGAGCCTCTAGTTCTATTTAGGCAAATTCAAGACTTTCCTGGTGGGCCAGTGGTTAGGACTCTACACTTCCACTGCAGAGGCAGAGGTGTGATTCCTTGTAGGGGAACTAAGATCCCACATGCTGCATGGTTAAAAAAAAAAAAAAAAAGATAAATGAAGCTCACTTAGAATACCTGTCTTCTCACACCAGAAACTCTGTCTTTTCTAATGTGCCCTACATTTGTTTTATAAAAGTCTGTGGGTGTCATTGCCACCTTTCATGTCTTGACTTTAAAACAACAAATATAGAAAGACACTAAAGCCTTAGTGTTTTTTTTTTTTAATTTTTATTTTTACTTTATTTTACTTTACAGTACTGTATTGGTTTTGCCATACATTGACATGAATCCACCACGGGTGTACATGCGTTCCCAAACATGAACCCCCCTCCCACCTCCCTCCCCATAACATCTCTCTGGGTCATCCCCGTGCACCAGCCCCAAGCATGCTGTATCCTGCATCAGACATAGACTGGCGATTCGTCTCTTACATGATAGTATACATGTTTCAGTGCCATTCTCCCAAATCATCCCACCCTCTCCGTCTCCCTCAGAGTCCAAAAGTCTGCTCTACACATCTGTGTCTCTTTTGCTGTCTCACATACAGGGTCATCATTGCCATCTTTCTAAATTCCATATATGTGTGTTAGTATACTGTATTGGTGTTTTTCTTTCTGGCTTACTTCACTCTGTATAATCGGCTCCAGTTTCATCCATCTCATTAGAACTGATTCAAATGTATTCTTTTTAATGGCTGAGTAATACTCCATTGTGTATATGTACCACAGCTTTCTTATCCATTCATCTGCCGATGGACATCTAGGTTGTTTCCATGTCCTGGCTATTATAAACAGTGCTGCGATGAACATTGGGGTACATGTGTCTCCTTCAATTCTGGTTTCTTCGGTATGTATGCCCAGCAGTGGGACTGCTGGGTCATAAGGGAGTTCTATTTCCAGTTTTTTAACGAATCTCCACACTGTTCTCCATAGTGGCTGTACTAGTTTGCATTCCCACCAATAGTGTAGGAGGGCTCCCTTTTCTCCATACTCTCTCTAGCATTTATTGCTTGCAGATTTTTGGATCACAGACATTCTGACTGGTGTGAAGTGGTACCTCATTGTGTTTTTGATTTTCATTTCTCTAATAATGAGTGATGTTGAGCATCTTTTCATGTGTTTGTTAGCCATCCGTATGTCTTCTTTGGAGAAATGTCTGTTTAGTTCTTTGGCCCATTTTTTGATTGGGTCGTTTATTTTTCTGGAATTGAGCTGCATAAGTTGCTTGTATATTTTTGAGATTAGTTGTTTGTCAGTTGCTTCATTTGCTATTATTTTCTCCCATTCAGAAGGCTGTCTTTTCACCTTGCTTATATTTTCCTTTGTTGTGCAGAAGCTTTTAATTTTAATTAGATCCCATTTCTTTATTTTTGCTTTTATTTCCAGGATTCTGGGAGGTGGGTCATAGAGGATCCTGCTGTGATTTATGTCGGAGAGTGTTTTGCCTATGTTCTCCTCTAGGAGTTTCATAGTTTCTGGTCTTACATTTAGATCTTTAATCCATTTTGAGTTTATTTTTGTGTGCGGTGTTAGAAAGTGATCTAGTTTCATTCTTTTACAAGTGGTTGACCAGTTTTCCCAGCACCACTTGTTAAAGAGATTGTCTTTACTCCATTGTATATTCTTGCCTCTTTTGTCAAAGACAAGGTGTCCATATGTGTGTGAATTTATCTCTGGGCTTTCTATTTTGTTCCATTGATCTATATTTCTGTCTTTGTGCCAGTACCATACTGTCTTGATGACTGTGGCTTTGTAGTAGAGCCTGAAGTCAGGCAAGTTGATTCCTCTAGTTCCATTCATCTTTCTCAAGATTGCTTTGGCTATTCGAGGTTTTTTGTATTTCCATACAAGTCTTGAAATTATTTGTTCTAGTTCTGTGAAAAATGTCGCTGGTAGCTTGACAGGGATTGTATTGAATTTGTAGATTGCTTTGGGTAGTATACTCATGTTCACTATATTGATTCTTCTGATCCATGAACATGGTATATTTCTCCATCTATTAGTGTCCTCTTTGATGTCTTTCATCAGTGTTTTATAGTTTTCTATATATAGGTCTTTAGTTTCTTTAGGTAGATATATTCCTAAGTATTTTATTCTTTTCATTGCAATGGTGAATGGAATTGTTTCCTTTATTTCTTTTTCTACTTTCTCATTATTAGTGTATAGGAATGCAAGGGATTTCTGTGTGTTGATTTTATATCCTGCAACTTTACTATATTCATTGATTAGCTCTAGTACTTTTCTGGTGGAGTCTTTAGGGTTTTATATGTAGAGGATCATGTCATCTGCAAACAGTGAGAGTATTACTTCTTGTTTTCCAATTTGGATTCCTTTTATTTCTTTTTCTGCTCTGATTGCTGTGGCCAAAACTTCCAGAACTATGTTGAATAGTAGCAGTGACAGTGGGCACTCTTGTCTTGTTCCTGACTTTAGGGGAAATGCTTTCAATTTTTCACCATTGAGGATGATGTTTGCTGTGGGTTTGTCATATATAGCTTTTATTATGTTGAGATATGTTCCTTCTATTCCTGCTTTCTGGAGAGTTTTTGTCATAAATGGATGTTGAATTTTGTCAAAGGCCTTCTCTGCATCTATTGAGATAATCATATGGTTTTTATTTTTCAATTTGTTAATGTGGTGAATTACATTGATTGATTTGTGGATATTGAAGAATCCTTGCATCCCTGGGATAAAGCCCACTTGGTCATGGTGTATGATCATTTTAATGTGTTGTTGGATTCTGATTGCTAGAATTTTGTTGAGGATTTTTGCATCTATGTTCATCAGTGATATTGGCCTGTAGTTTTCTTTTTTTGTAGTATCTTTGTCAGGTTTTGGTATTAGGGTGATGGTGGCCTCATAGAATGAGTTTGGGAGTTTACCTTCCTCTGCAATTTTCTGGAAGAGTTTGAGTAGGATAGGTGTTAGCTCTTGAAATTTTTGGTAGAATTCAGCTGTGAAGCCGTCTGGACCTGGGCTTTTGTTTGCTGGAAGATTTCTGATTACAGTTTCAATATCCATGCTTGTGATGGGTCTGTTAAGATTTTCTATTTCTTCCTGGTTCAGTTTTGGAAAGTTGTACTTTTCTAAGAATTTGTCCATTTCTTCCACGTTGTCCATTTTATTGGCATATAATTGCTGATAGTAGTTTCTTATGATCCTTTGTATTTCTATGTTGTCTGTTGTGATCTCTCCATTTTCATTTCTAATTTTATTGATTTGATTTTTCTCTCTTTGTTTCGTGATGAGTCTGGCTAATGGTTTGTCAATTTCATTTATCCTTTCAAAGAACCAGCTTTTGGCTTTGTTGATTTTTGCTATGGTCTCTTTTGTTTCTTTTTTATTTATTTCTGCCGTAATTTTTAAGATTTCTTTCCTTCTACTAACTCTGGGGTTCTCCATTTCTTCCTTTTCTAGTTGCTTTAGGTGTAGAGTTAGGTTATTTATTTGACTTTTCTCTTGTTTCTTGAGGTATGCCTATATTGCTATGAACTTTCCTCTAAGCACTGCTTTTATAGTGTCCCAGAGGTTTTGGGTTGTTGTGTTTTCATTTTCATTAGTTTCTATGCATATTTTGATTTCTTTTTTGATTTCTTCTGTGATTTGTTGGTTATTCAGAAGCGTGTTGTTCAGCCTCCATATGTTGGAATTTTTAATAGTTTTTCACCTGTAATTGAGATCTAATCTTAATGCATTATGGTCAGAAAAGATGCTTGGAATGATTTCGATTTTTTAAAATTTATCAAGGTTAGATTTATGGCCCAGGATGTGATCTATCCTGGAGAAGGTTCCATGAGCACTTGAGAAAAAGGTGAAATTCATTGTTTTGGGGTGAAATGTCCTATAGATATCAATTAGGTCTAACTGGTCTAATGTATCATTTAAAGTTTGCATTTCTTTGTTAATTTTCTGTTTAGTTGATCTGTCCATAGGTGTGAGTGGGATATTAAAGTCTCCCACTATTGTGTTATTGTTAATTTCCCCTTTCATACTTGTTGGCATTTGTCTTACATATTGCGGTGCTCCTATGTTGGGTGCATATATAATTGTTATATCTTCTTCTTGGATTGTCCTTTGATCATTATGTAGTGGCCTTCTTTGTCTCTTTTCACAGCCTTTGTTTTAAAGTCTATTTTATCGAAAATGAGTATTGCCACTCCTGCTTTCTTTTGGTCTCTGTTTGCGTGGTATATCTTTTCCCAGCCCTTCACTTTCAGTTTGTATGTGTCCCTTGTTTTGAGGTGGGTCTCTTGTAAGCAGCATATAGAGGGGTCTTGTTTTTGTATCCATTCAGCCAGTCTTTGCCTTTTGGTTGGGACAATCAACCCATTTATGTTTAAGGTAATTATTGATAAGTATGATCCCATTACCATTTACTTTATTGTTTTGGGTTCGGGTTTATACACCCTTTTTGTGTTTCGTGTCTAGAGAATATCCTTTAGAATTTGTTGGAGGGCTGGTTTGGTGGTGCTGAATTCTCTCAGCTTTTGCTTGTCTGTAAAGCTTTTGATTTTTCCTTCATATTTGAATGAGATCCTTGCTGGGTACAGGAATCTGGGCTGTAGGTTATTTTCTTTCATCACTTTAAGTATGTCTTGCCATTCCCTCCTGGCCTGAAGAGTTTCTATTGAAAGATCAGCTGTTATCCTTATGGGAATCCCCTTATGTGTTATTTGTTGTTTTTCCCTTGCTGCTTTTAATATTTGTTCTTTGTGTTTGATCTTTGTTTATTTGATTAATATGTGTCTTGGGGTGTTTTGCCTTGGGTTTATCCTATTTGGAACTCTCTGGGTTTCTTGGACTTGGGTGATTATTTCCTTCCCCATTTTAGGGAAGTTTTCAACTATTATCTCCTCAAGGATTTTCTCATGGTCTTTCTTTTTGTCTTCTTCTTCTGGGACTCCTATAATTCAAATGTTGGAGCGTTTCATATTGTCCTGGAGGTCTCTGAGATTGTCCTCATTTCTTTTAATTCGTTTTTCTTTTTTCCTCTCTGATTCATTTATTTCTACCATTCTATCTTCTATTTCACCAATCCTATCTTCTGCCTCCGTTATTCTAGTATTTGTTGCCTCCAGAGTGTTTCTGATCTCATTTATTGTGTTATTCATTATATATTGACTCTTTTCTATTTCTTCTAGGTCCTTGTTAAACCTTTCTTGCATCTTCTCAATCCTTGTCTCCAGGCTATTTATCTGTGATTCCATTTTGATTTCAAGATTTTGGATCATTTTCACTATCAATATTCGGAATTCTTTCTCAGGTAGATTCCCTATCTCTCACTCTTTTGTTTGGTTTGGTGGGCATTTCTCTTGTTCCTTTACCTGCTGAGTATTCCTCTGTCTCTTCATCTTGGTTATATTGCTGTGTTTGGGGTGGCCTTTTTATATTCTGGGAATTTGTGGAGTTCTCTTTATTATGGAGCTTCCTCACTGTGGGTGGGGTTGTATCAGTGGCTCGTCAAGGTTTCCTGGTCAGGGAGGCTTGTGTTGGAGTTCTGGTGGGTGGAGCTGGATTTCTTCTCTCTGGAGTGCAATGGAGGGACCAGTAATGGGTTATGAGACGTCGATGGTTTTGGAATAACTTTGAGCTGCCTGTATATTGAAGCTCAGGGGTGTGTTCCTGTGTTGCTGGAGAATTTGTGTGGTATGTCTTGTTCTGGAACTTGTTGGCCCTTGGGTGGAGCTTGGTTTCAGTGTAGGTATGGAAGCATTTGATGAGCTCCTATTGCTTAATGTTCCCTGAATTCAGGAGTTCTCTGATGTTCTCAGGCTTTGGAATTAAGCCTCCTGCTTCTGGTTTTCAGTTTTATTTTTACAGTAGCCTCTAGACTTCTCCATCTATACAGCACTGATGATAAAACATCTAGGTTAAAGATGAAAAGTTTCTCCACACTGAGGGACACCAGAGAGGTTCACTGAGTTACATGGAGAAGAGAAGAGGGAGGGGGTATTAGAGGTGACTGGAATGAGATGTGGTGGGATCAAAAGAGGAGAGAGCAAGCTAGCTAGTAATCACTTCCTTATGTGCGCTCCACAGTCTGGACCGCTCAGAGGTAATTACGGAGTTATACAGGGAAAAGGAGAGGGAGGAAGTAGACAGAGGTGGCCAGGAGGATAAAAGAGGGAAATGAAAAGGAGAGAGACAAATCCTGCCAGTAACCAGTTCCTTAGGTGTTCTCCACTGTCTGGAACACACAGAGATTCACAGAGTTGGATAGAGAAGAGAAGGGGGAGGGAAGAGACAGAGGCCACCTGGTGGAGAAAAAGGAGAGTCCAAAGGAGGAGAGAGTGGTCAAGCCAGTAATCTCGGTCTCAGGTAAAATTGGGTAGTGAAGTTTGGGTTTTTAAATGTACAAAATTGACAACAAAAACCAAAGAGCAAAGATTAAAAATCTAGAGTAGAGGTTGGATTTTCAAAAATACAATATTAAAGAAAAGAAGCAGAAGGAAAAAAGAAAAAAAAAAACAAGAAAACAAACAAACAAACAAAAAAAGCCACAAGAATTATTAAAAAACACCAACAACCACACAAAGAGTATATGTGGTGTTTCCTTTAAAAAATAGTCTTTTTTTTTTTTAAAGCAATAGTAGGTTATAGAAATAAAAATTAGAGGAGAAATAGAGGACTTAACAATTTTTAAAAGTTAGAAAAAAAAAAAGAGAGGAAAAGAAAAGAAGAAAAAACAACCTCACAACAGCATCAACAGAAAAACAAAAAGAAAAAAAAAAAAAAGGAATGATTGTAAAAATAGTATAGATATTTCTGGCCCTTTCTCTGGTGTTGTGGGCAGTGTGGGGTCACTTCTAAGGCAGTTCCCTCTGTTTAACTTCTTCTGTTTGCTTATCTCTTCAGTGTCTGATTTCCATCCGGACATGGGGGGGCGGTGGTGGACTTTTTTTTTTCTTTTTTTAGGCTCACTTGTTCAGTCGTGCTGTGGGGAGGGAGGGATGCTGCAAACAAATAATACTGGCATGTGCTCGCAGTGTCTCAGCTCCGCTGGGCCTGTCCCTGCTCGTGGCGCACAAACTGCTCCGGCTCTACATTGCTCAGCTGGGAACCGTCTGAGGCCGGCCCTAGGCTGCGTGCACCTCCCAGGTCTAAGCCGCTCAGGTTCGGTACTCAGGTAGAGGCGCATATTCCTCAGAGGCGCAGATTCAGTTGGGACTGCATTTTGTGCCCTTCCCAGGTCTGAGTAGCTCAGGAGTTTGGCGAGCGCGGTCTCTGTGACTTGTCGCCTTTCCTGTCTCTGCTGCTTGGTTTTCTGGGTGTACCACTGGCGCCCCTTGTGAGGCAGATGGTGACTGTCCAGCACCCCCAGAAGTCTTAGCAAAGAAGCCTGCTTGCAGTTTGGTAGGTAAAGTCTCCCTGGGGCTGCGATTGCCCCTTTCCAGCCCTTATGGCTCTGGCTGCCTGTCCCCGGCGGGGGATGGTCTGCAGCCGACTATTTCTGTTCCGTCCTTTGTTCTGTGCTTGGTCCTGGCGGTGTCTTATGTTTGAGCTTTTCACATGGTAGCTATCCCACAGTCTGCTTTGCTAGCCCAAGTTAGATCATTCTGGTTACTCATGGGGCGTTCCTGCAGCCCATGCCTCCCGTGCCGCCCTGCCCAGCCCCCACTTGCTAGTGGCGGATGCAAGCCTCTGCACTGCTTTTCCACTGGGGGAGTTACTGTTGGGCTTGTAATCTCTTGGTTTTAATTATTTATTTATATTTCCTTCCTGTTATGTTGCCCTCTGTGTTTCCAAGGCTCACCACAGACTCGGCAGGGAGAGTGTTTCCTGGTGTTTGGAAACCTCTCTTCTTAAAATTCCCTTCCCAGGGCGGGCTTCCCTGCCTGGGACAGAGCTCCCTCCCCACCTCCTTTGTCTCTTTTTTCGTCTTTTATATTTTTTCCTACCTGTTTTTGAAGACAATGGTCTGCTTTTCTGGGTGCCTGATGTCCTCTGCCAGCATTCAGAAGTTGTTTTGTGGAGTTTGCTCAGTGTTGAAATGTTCTTTTGAGGAATTTGTGAGGGAGAAAGTGGTCTTCCCGTCCTATTCCTCTGCCATCTTAGGACCGCCGCCCCTAAAGCCTTAGTTTTTATAAAGTTTTTGGAAAATATTGTTGTTGTTCAGTTGCTCAGTCATGTCCAACTCTTTGTGACCCCATGGATTGTAGCAGACCAGGCTTTCCTGTCCTTCAACATCTCGGGGAGCTTGCTCAAATTCTTGTTGACTGAGTTGGTGATGCCATTCAACCTTGTCCTTGTCATCCCCTTCTCTTCCTGCCTTCAATCTTTCCCAGCATCAGGGTCTTTTCTAATGACCCTTTTCTATTTTTGGAAAATATAGAAAATTATAAAAAAGGAAATGAGTGAGTAACACCATCCAGGAATAAAGCCATAAACATTTTTATATAATTATCTGCAGTTTTTCCACTGAGTATCTATGACTACACATTCACTTTGAACATAAGTCAGATCACATTATGTATATAATAATTTTTAAAAATTGGTATTATCTCCTGAGTAATTCCCCTTGGCATTGTTCTTCAGAAACACAATTTAATAACTGCCTAATATTTACTCTGCGTATGCCTCATGATTTATTTAATGCTTTCACTGTTGGACTTTCAAATTGATTCAGTGATTCAGGTTTTTCTTTACCCTAAAAAAGTGCTAGGTATATAGACCTTTGTCTGAATTTGACTATTTACTTAGAGCAAACCCACAGAATGTATAAACTTTAAAAAATTTCCATGTGTGTGGCTAAATTGTTACCTCATAAGGCTACATAATTTTTTTATATCAACAAAGCATTTATAGGGAAGCTGTAAAAGCTAGCGTTGAGGTATAAGACTCAGAAAATTTGGGTTCATAACTTAGCTCCACTGTATACTAAGTGTACCAGAAGGATTATATTTATGTGTGTGCATTTACATAACAGAGTGAGCATGCATGTGTGAGAGGGAGCAAGCACAAAAGAGATTAATTTTAAGGAGTTGAGTCAAGCAGCAGTGGAGGGTTGGTAAAACCAAAATTTGACGGGGTGGGTTGGCAGGCTAGGACCCAGGGAAGAGTGGCAATTTGAATCCACAGGCATCTTTGTTCTAGTAAGACCTTCAGCTGATTAGATGATTCATTTCAGTTCAGTCGCTCAGTCGTGTCCGACTCTTTGCGACCCAATGGATCGCAGCACACCAGGACTCCCTGTCCATCACCAACTCCCAGAGTTCACTCAGACACGCATCCATTGAGTCCATGATGCCATCCAGCCATCTCATCCTCTGTCGTCCCCTCCTCCTCCTGCCCCCAATCCCTCCCATCATCAGTCTTTTCCAATGAGTCAACTCTTCACATGAGGTGCCAAAGTACTAGAGTTTCAGCTTCAGCATCATTCCCTCCAAAGAACACCCAGGGCTGATCTCCTTCAGAATGGACTGGTTGGAGCTCCTTGCAGTCCAAGGGACTCTCAAGAGTGTTCTCTAACACCACAGTTCAAACGCATCAATGCTTCGGTGCTCAGCCTTCTTCACAGTCCAACTCTCACATACATACATGACTACTGGAAAAACCATAGCCTTGACTAGACGGACCTTAGTCGGCAAAGTAATGTCTCTGCTTTTGCATA
This sequence comes from Budorcas taxicolor, assembly GCF_023091745.1. Classification (NCBI taxonomy): domain Eukaryota; kingdom Metazoa; phylum Chordata; class Mammalia; order Artiodactyla; family Bovidae; genus Budorcas; species Budorcas taxicolor. The sequence continues at coordinate 39,830,555 of NC_068910.1, forward strand.
TACTATCTAGGTTGGTCAAAACTTTTCTTCCAAGCAGTAAGCGTCTTTAATTTCATGGCTGCAGTCACCACCTGCAGTGATTTTGGAGCCCCCAAAAAATAAAGTCTGACACTGTTTCCACTGTTTCCCCATCTATTTCCCATGAAGTGATGGGACCGGATGCCATGATCTTCGTTTTCTGAATGTTGAGCTTTAAGCCAACTTTTTCACTCTCCTCTTTCACTTTCATCAAGAGGCTTTTTAGCTCCTCTTCACTTTCTGCCATAAGGGTGGTGTCATCTGCATATCTGAGGTGATTGATATTTCTCCTGGCGATCTTGATTCCAGCTTGTGTTTCTTCCAGTCCAGCATTTCTCATGATATACTCTGCATATAAGTTAAATAAGCAGGGTGACAATATACAGCCTTGACGTACTCCTTTTCCTATTTGGAACCAGTCTGTTGTTCCATGTCCAGTTCTAACTGTTGCTTCCTGACCTGCATACAGATTTCTCAAGAGGCAAGTTAGGTGGTCTGGTATTCCCATCTCTTTCAGAATTTTCCACAGTTTCTTGTGATCCACACAGTGAAAGGCTTTGGCATAGTCAATAAAGCAGAAATAGATGTTTTTCTGGAACTCTCTTGCTTTTTCCATGATCCAGCAGATGTTGGCAGTTTGATCTCCGGTTCCTCTGCCTTTTCTAAAACCAGCTTGAACATCAAGAAGTTCACGGTTCACGTATTGCTGAAGCCTGGCTTGGAGAATTTTGAGCATTACTTTACTAGCGTGTGAGATGAGTGCAATTGTTTGGTAGTTTGAACATTTTTTGGCATTGCCTTTCTTTGGGATTGGAATAAAAACTGACCTTTTCCAGTCCTGTGACCACTGCTGAGTTTTCCAAACTTGCTGGCATATTGAGTATAGCACTTTGACAGCATCATATTTCAGGATTTGAAATAGCTCTACTGGAATTCCATCACCTCCACTAGCTTTGTTCATAGTGATGCTTTCTAAGGCCCACTTGACTTCACATTCCAGGATGTCTGGCTCTAGATTAGTGATCACACTATCGTGATTATCCAGGTCGTGAAGATCTTTTTTGTACAGTTCTGCTGTGTATTCTTGCCATCTCTTCTTAATATCTTCTGCTTCTGTTAGGTCCAGACAATTTCTGTCCTTTATCGAGCCCATCTTTGCATGAAATGTTCCCTTGGTATCTCTCATTTTCTTGAAGAGATCTCTAGTCTTTCCCATTCTGTTCTTTTCCTCTATTTCTTTGCATTGATCGCTGAGGAAGGCTTTCTTATCTCTTCTTGCTATTCTTTGGAACTCTGCATTCAGATGCTTATATCTTTCCTTTTCTCCTTTGCTTTTTGCCTCTCTTCTTTTCACAGCTATTTGTAAGGCCTCGCCAGAGAGCCATTTTGCTTTTTTGCATTTCTTTTCCATGGGGATGGTCTTGATCCCTGTCTCCTGTACAAGGTCATGAACCTCATTCCACAGTTCATCAGGCACTCTATCTATCAGATCTAGGCCCTTAAATCTATTTCTCACTTCCACTGTATAATCATAAGGGATTTGATTGAGGTCATACCGGAATGGTCTAGCAGTTTTCCCTACTTTCTTCAATTTGAGTCTGAATTTGGTAATAAGGAGTTCATGATCTGAGCCACAGTCAGCACCTGGTCTTGTTTTTGTTGACTGTATAGAGCTTCTCTATCTTTGGCTGCAAAGCATATAATCAGTCTGATTTCTGTGTTGACCGTCTGGTGATGTCCATGTGTAGAGTCTTCTCTTGTGTTGTTGGAAGAGGGTGTTTGCTATGACCAGTGCATTTTCTTGGCAAACTCTATTAGTCTTTGCCCTGCTTCATTCCTCATTCCAAGGCCAAATTTGCCTGTTACTCCAGGTGTTTCTTGACTTCCTACTTTTGCATTCCAGTCCCTTATAATGAAGAGGACATCTTTTTTGGGTGTTAGTTCTAAAAGGTCTTGTAGGTCTTCATAGAACCGTTCAACTTCAGCTTCTTCAGCATTACTGGTTGGGGCATAGACTTGGATTACCATGATATTGAATGGTTTGCCTTGAAGACAAACAGAGATCATTCTGTCATTTTTGAGATTGCCTCCAAGTACTGCATTTTGGACTCTTTTGTTGACCATGATGGCTACTCCATTTCTTCTGAGGGATTCCTGCCCGCAGTAGTAGATATAATGGTCATCTGAGTTAAATTTCAGTCCATTTTAGTTCGCTGATTTGTAGAATGTTGATGTTCACTCTTGCCATCTCCTGTTTGACCACTTCCAATTTGCCTTGATTCATGGACCTGACATTCCAGGTTCCTATGCAATATTGCTCTTTACAGCATCAGATCTTGCTTCTATCACCAGTCACATCCACAACTGGGTATTGTTTTTGCTTTGGCTCCATCCCTTCATTCTTTCTGGAGTTATTTCTCCACTGACCTCCAGTAGCATATTGGGCACCTACTGACCTGGGGAGTACCACTTTCAGTATCCTACCATTTTGCCTTTTCATACTGTTTATGGGGTCCTCAAGGCAAGAATACTGAAGTGGCTTGCCATTCCCTTCTTCAGTGGACCTCTCCACCATGACCCGCCCGTCTTGGGTTGCTCTGCGGGCATGGCTTAGTTTCATTGAGTTAGACAAGGCTGTGGTCCTAGTGTGATTAGAATGACTAGTTTTCTGTGAGTATGGTTTCAGTGTGTCTGCCCTCTGATGCCCTCTTGCAACACCTACCATCTTACTTGGGTTTCTCTTACCTATATCTACCCACATTAAGGAGAGTAATCTGTGTTACTCAAATCCCACTTATTTAAATGTTAATCTCATCCCAAACACCCTTCCCAGAAGAAACATAGCATTCAAAACATATAGTTCAGAAAAACATATAGTTCAAAGTTCAAACTTGCTGATTGTTTAATATTCTTCCACACTAGATGGTCATTATACAGTCTCCTAAGCAGCCCTGGGTAAACCCTGCTAATCTGCCCACTCCAGCTTCTCCCTCCAGGACTGCTCCAAGGTCAAAACAGGAGAGGCCTCAAAGTTAATTAGGGAACTTGATCCCTGCTGCAGATGGTTTTGGTCTGAATCCTTTGTGAGTCATAAGATTCTTTTCTACACCAGTGGTGTGGTATGTTGAATTTATATTCTGTTTAAGGATCACTTCAAAGCACTGAATTGCAAGCTTCAGAAATTTGTATGATTTTAAAAAACAAACCAGATCAATCCAAACAATACTAGAGTAAACTCCTTCTTTTTTACACCTTTGTGGTCAAGTTTGGGACCTCACTTTTAATTTCCACATTCTTAGAAAAAGAGTTGAGTACTGTTGCTTGCCTTGGCAGCATATATGAGCTTCCCTGGTGAGTTAGATGGTAAGGAATCTATCTGCAATGCAGGAGCTGCTGCTACTGCTGCCAAGTCCCTTCTTCGTGTCTGACTCTGTGCAACTCCATAGATGGCAGCCCACCAGGCTCCTCCGTCCATGGGATTTTCCAGGCAAGAGTACTGGAGTGGGTTGCCATTGCCTTCTCCAGCAATGCAGGAGCCCTGGGTTCAATGCCTGGGTCAGAAAGATCCCCTGGGGAAGGTAGTGGCTAACCACTCCAGTTGCCTGGAGAATTCCATGGACAGAGGAGTTTGGCAGTCTGCAGTCCATGGATCACAAAGAGTTGGACACAACTGAGTGACTAACACTTTCACTTTTGGCAGCATATATACTAAGAGATGAATGTTTATAGTTCCAAGGAGTGGGACTACAACACTAGAACAATGGTTCTTACCTCTGCAGTGTTTATAAACATCACCTGCAAAGGGCAGAGGTTCATTAAAGGCATGGATTGTGGACTCAGCCATTGGAAATCTGACTCTGTTAGTCTCCGATGATGTCTAAGAAGGTGGTGTCACTATTATTATTATTATTTTTATTAATGTAGTCTCCAAATGATGCTGTGGCAGGTGTTCTGTGAGTCACATATCAAGACATGTTCTTAACTCTGGAGTGTGCAGAGCCAAACTCACAGTGGTGAGCATTCCACAAACATGGAAAACGTATAAATGTTTTCTTCTGGGAGAGCAAGGCTAGGATTAGGTTTGTTAGGAAATGTGGCTTTTGATTTTACATAGGTGTTATTTACTTCATCAAGGATTTGCTTCCGTATTTCTGTTTAGCTTTAAAATGATCATTATGATTAAAAAATCAAATAGTGCTGAGTTCTAATGAAATGGAAGAGTTCTCCATGTCTCCATCCTTACTTCCTTCCAATTCTCTTCCCCACCTCCTTCCTCCCAGTGTCTGTCAGCTACACTAGTCATTGTAATGTTGTTGAGGCTGACAACATTTACATTCTGCAGTGCAACCTTAATTATGTCTTTAATTTCTAATTTGGGGGCAGACTTTTTGTCAGAGCTAAGTGTGTTTTTTTTTTTGCTTTTACCCTATAAAGTGGCTGACCAAGACAAAATGTGCATTTTTGAGCAAGAAGGCAGCCAGAGAGTTCTTGGGCACAGAAAGCATGAAGGTCCTTGCCACTTGGGGTACATCCTGTAGGGGTGGGGTGGTCGTTTCAAGGAGGGGCACTAAAGGGAACTGCTTGCTGCCACTGCTCAGCAGAAGTGCAGGGACAGGTCTGCATACACACAGTCAGACAGCAGGTTTGCAGGTTCACCGTTTGCCATCATCTGACTGAAATGGCTTTTAATGCTTTTCTGCCCTTGATCATGAAACAGCATCAATGCCAGCAGTGTGGCTGGAATCTGATGAACACCTCCCACGGCTCTGTTCCTTAAATTACACCACACAAAAGATGGCACTCAGAGGACGGCTGGGAGGTGAGGATCAAATATGGAAAAACACTCTAGTTCATCGTGTAGCTAAAATTTCTCCTAAACGTTAATGCTCTCCAGTCACCCCTAGGCCTTCCATTTATGGGCAAAAGTCCTTGCTCTCTTGAGGATCATCAGGATTCAGTGATACCCGTTCAGCTATTTATAATTCACTTTTAACTTTACATCTGAAAATCTTACCTCCTGTTCCTGATTTTGTCAGGAATATAGTGATCATTCTTTTTCTGGGGGCTAACCTGTCCCCTCTGTGGCTCTTTCTGGCTCATTTGTAGACTATGTTTTCTCTCTTGTGACCTCCTCCTGTGTTTCTTTCCCCCATTTTTCTGTTCCTCTTCTTTCCTGTAATTCTGAGCACTTGGTATGTACAATGTGTCTGGCAGAGAGATTGGACTTTATGTGCAGGAAGTCAACATAAATTGGAAATACTGATAAATTAAGAAAAATAATGGGTATTTAAAAGAATAAATTCTTTCTGTATTAATAAAACATTTGCAACCTTGCTTGTGTCAAAAGTTAGTTTTACATATTCCTAATTATTTCAAAAATAACTGTGCCAGTTAATTGTATAAGTGTTTGTATTTTCCTAGCTCTCTCCAGCTCTCAAAGTTGACTTTTCTTGACCTTCTACTAGAGGTGATGTGTTGAAAACAGATTAACATACTGGTGAATATCACCAGCCCCTAACAAAATATTACACTGGTTTATTTTTAAAAATTCAAATGTGATGTTATTATTTTTATTTATTTTTCTCTTTTAATTGAAATATAATTGATATATAATGTTATTTTAGTTTCAGGTATGCAATACCATAATTTGTATACCTTGGGAAATGAACTCCAATAAATCTAGTTGATATCCATCATCACACATAGTTTCAAACAATTTTTTCTTGTGGTGAGAAATTTTGAGATCTATTGTTTTAGCACATTTCAAATATACACTGCAGCATTATTAATCATAGTTACCACGCTGTATAAGACATCTCCAGGAGGTATTTATTTATTACTGAAGATCTGTGCATTTTAACCCCCTTCCTCCATTTCACCCACCTGCTATTCTCTGTCTCTGATAACCAACAGTCTGTTCTGTTTCTGGGGCTTCCCATGTGGTGAAGTAGTAAAGAATCTGCCTGCCAATGCAGGAGATACAGAAGACTCTGGTTCAACCCTTGGGTTGGGAAGACCCCTGGAGGAAGAAATGGCAGCCCACTCCAATATTCTTGTCTGGAAAATCCATGGACATGGGAGCCTGGTACAGTCCCTGAGGTCACAAAGAGTTGACGCTACTGCATACACGAACACACACGTTCTGTTTATATGAGTTTGTTTTTGTTTTTTTGGGGGATGAGCTGATCGTTGTTTTTAGATTCCGCATCTAAATGAAGTCATATAGTATTTGCCTTTGTTTGTGTGACTTGTTTCACTTTTTATAGTGCCGTCAATTTCTATCCATGATTTTGCAAATGACAATATTTCCTTTTTTATGGCTGAATAATATTGTGTGTATTAGAGTGTGTGCATGTATAGGTAGAGTTCACATTTTCATAATCCATCCATACATCAGTGGTTATGTCTTGGCTCTTGTAAATAAAGCTGAAGTGCACATGGATATGAAATACCTTTTTGATTAGTAATTTCATTTGCTATGGATAAGGTTTAAACTTTTCTGGATACATACCCGGAAGTATAATTGCTGGATCATATGGTAATTCTATTTTTAACTTTTTGAGGAACCTCTGTACTCCATAGTGGCTGCTCAAATTTACACTTCACCAGCAGTTGACAAGGGTTTTTTTTTCTCCACATCTTCACCAACACTTGTTACTTCCTGTCTTTTTGATAATAGCCACTAAAAGAGGTGTGATGTGATATCTAATTCTGGTTTGATTTGGCATTTCCTGATGACTGGTGACGTCGAGCATCTTTTTGTGTGCCTTTTAGCCATCTATGTCTTCTTTTGAAAAAAGTATATTTAGATCCTCTGCCCATTTTTTTAAGTGTTTTTTTTTTTTTTTTTTGCTGTTGAATTATATAAATATTTTATGTTTTTGGATATTAATCCTTTGCGTGGTATAATATTTGCAAATATTTTCTCCCATTTCACGGGAGAAATTCCTTTCCACCTTGTTGATCATTGTCTTGCTGTGCAGGTTTTTAACTTGATGTAGTTCCATTTATTTATTTTTAATTTTGTTGCCTTTGTTTTTGACATCAAATCCAAGAAATCATTGCCAAGTGTAATATCATGGAGCTTAACACCTATAAGTTTCTTCCAGGACTTTAATAGCTTCAGGACTTTGTCTTAAATCTTTAATCCATTTTGAGCTATTTTTTTGTATGCTATAAGATAGTACAGTTTTATTCTTTTGCATGAAGCTATCTAGTTTTCTCAACATCATTTATTGAAGAGACTGTCTTCTCCCCATTGTATATTCTTAGTTCCTTTGCCATAAATTGACTTGTATGCTGTGGACTTATTTCTGGGTTTTCTATTCTGTTTCAATGACATATGTGTCTGTTTTTATGCCAGTACCAAACTGTTTAGTTTGTTCTGATTTTTAAAAGTGAAATTGGCCTTAGGGGAAAAAAAAACAACTTCTCCTTTTATTCCATTAAATGATATTAACCTTTGTCATTTGGAGGGCTTGGTTATCAGAACAAGGAAGTATGACCACATTGCTTTGGTTTTTATTTATTGTACTCTGCATCTTGGCGTCATTTTTGTGGTCCATTCTCTGGTACAGTAGGCAGTAAACTAGAGCACTGACTTTATACCAGAACGCCCTGGTTCTTCCTAAGGAATTCTAAGTCCTCCTCTTCTCCTTTAGCTCCATTTCTTACAGATGCGTGTTATAGAAGTCCAGATTCAAGAGTGGGCTTTCTCAGATGTGTGCTTGCAATTATATGCAGTTTTACTCATATTTGTTAGCTGGAACTGAATGCTGAGGCTAGAGTGCTTATGTAAAATCATAATTGGGTTATTATAATAGTGTGTAGGTGAGAGGTGGGAAGAATAAGAAGAACCACTCATTAGTGGCATACTTTTAAAAGTTCTACCTATGTCAGCCATCTTTAGCTTAATCAGAGTGACAGCAAACTTAGGACAAAGTGTAGTGATAGTTTGTTTGAAATCTAACCTGCTTGATGACACAAAGTAGGGATAATAGAGGCGATAAGAAAGACTAGTATAGTTCACATGCACATTCCTTTCTTTATCATGGCACTTTCTGAGCTTTTTGTTCTAAACGAGTTTTCCAAAATGATGACTTTTTTTCTCTTAGAGAAGTGTGTGTTTCTTCTTTAATAGGGTCTTGTTCCCATAAAAAACCTACAAGCTTAAGGAGACATGAAGGACACATGTGGTTTGAAGGTGAGGAAGTTAAGGTTTTTAATCCCATGTCCCATTTTCTGCCAGTCCACAGTGGGTCTGAGCCTAACCCTAATATATAAGCATAGTCCTTGTGGTCTAGTCTCTGTGTGGTGCTATTTTTGAAGACTTATACTCCACTGAGAGCAGTGAAGAACCCTTCAGTCTTACTTCTGTTACACAACCTATCAATGGGAGGAAGGTGCATCCATCCAAGCATCTTAAAAATCTTCTTTCCCTATTACTGCCACATTCAATGACATTCACTTGGAAACAGCTGCCCCACCCAAATCTCTCTCTCTATCTCACCAACTCAAAAGTGCGAAAGAAACAGTTTTAAAACCAAGTCCTTGCCACCCTTTTTCTTCCTACTCCCATCCCCTTTTAACTCCCTCTTCTATTTTTCTCTCTCTCTCTTCCAAGGAAACTGCATTGGTTTCTGATCTGATTCATAGCCTCATCCCTACCTTTCCAAGATCTGTCTCCTCTCTCACATCTTTTCAACTCCACATTGTCAAAACCATAAAACAGCAATGGAAAATTCACGATTCTTGCCTCAGAGCACTGAGGGGTTGTCCCATACTATATTGAGAGCATATATACATTAACAAATTGGTTGTTTATCTAAAATTCAAATTTTACTGAGTATCTACTATTTTACCTTACTAGTCCATCTAGTCAAGGCTACAGTTTTTCCAGTGGTCATGTTTGGATGTGAGAGTTGGACTATAAAGAGAGCTGAGCACCGAAAATTTGATGCTTTTGAACTGTGGTGTTGGAGAAGACTTTTGGACTGCAAGGAGATCCAGCCAGTCCATCCTAAAAGGAGATCAGTCCTGGGTGTTCATTGAAAGGACTGATGTTGAAGCTGAAACTCCAATACTTTGGCCACCTGAGGCAAAGAGCTGACTCATTGGAAAAGACCCTGATGCTGGGAAAGATTGAGGGCAGGAGGAGAAGGGGATGACAGAAGATGAGATGATTGGATGGCATCACCGACTCAATGGACATGGGTTTGGATGGACTCCAGGAGTTGGTGATGGACAGGGAGGCCTGGCATGCTGCGGTTCATGGGGTCGCAAAGAGTTGGACACGACTGAGCGACAGAACTGAACTGAACTGAGGTTATTTCTAAAGAGATGATAATGTTGAAGGACTGGTTTTCAAAACTTTATTGAGGAATAACTGAGACAATAATTGTGTATATTTAAGTATACATTTTGATGATTTCATATACATATACATTGTGGAAAGGTTACCAAGATTAAGATAATTTATACATTCATCCTGTCACATGGTTGATTTTTTGTGTGAATGTGTGTGGTGAAAGCTGAAGATCTACTTCCAGCAACTTTTTTTTTTTCAGCAACTTTTAAGTATCAGTACCATGTATTAACCATAGTAACAATGATATACACTGCACATTCAGAACTTATTCTTCTAATAACTGTAGCTTTGTACTCTTTGATCTGTATCACCCCCAATTTTCCCTTCCCCCAGCTCCTGACATCCACCTTTTTATTCTCTAATTCTATAAAATCAGATTTGTTTTATTCTTAGATTCCACATATAAGTGACACCATACAGTACTATGCTGCATTTTTCTTTCCATTTCTGGCTTATTTCACTTAGCATAATACCCTCCAGATTCATACATATTATCACAAATGTCAAGATTTCTTTCTTTTTTATGGTAGAGTAATATTCTAGTCATACACACACAGACACACAGACACACACACACACACAGAGCACATTATTTTCTTTATTTGATTACTCATTGAAGGGCATGTAGGTTACTTCCAGATCTTGGCTACTATGAGAAGTGCTGCAATGAACATGGAATTGCAAATGACTCCTTGGGATACTGATTTCATTTCCTTTGGATATGTGTCCAGGAATGGGATTGCTGGGTTGTAGGGGTTTACAGGTTGTATTTAATTAAAAAATTAGAAGCAGCATTTAAAGATATTTTTGCATTAGTACCTAGTATGTTCTGAACCAGGAGGAAGCCCAGAAACTGGATATATATACAGCCTTTAGGAAGCTGAGACACTACCAACAGGGGTTGTTGAGGCCAAATAGTAAATGGGCTTCCCTGTGATACATTCAGATTGGACTCCAGTTATTGTGATTCTTTCTTTTTTTCCATGCTGGAGGGTAATATAAATATTTTTAAATAAAAAATAAAGCAGACTACCACAACATTGGAAAGCAACTAAACTCCAATAAGCATTAGTAAATAATAAAATGAAATAATGTGGACTAAAAATTTTAAAAAAGAAGTAGAAATATAGAGAATAGAGAAAATGAAATTTGGAACACAAAAATATGTAGAAAGATAAGAAACAGTTGCTTATGGAGATAGTCTCATTTTTAATGCTTTTTGCTTGCCACCTCTGTCATCACCTCTTGTTCTTTTTCTCTACTTCTAGGAATCCTTTTACTTTTCTTTCTGTAACTCATCCTTATTTCAAAATTTTCATAGGAATGCATGGCAAAGTAACTTCAAGTCTACCTAAACACCATCAACATCTTCTTTTAAGTAATATGTGTCCATGTGTGTGTTACAGTGTCTCTCTCACTTGCATTTTTTGGGCATAAGCATTGCTGTCTTAGATATTAGACAGGAAACAGACTAAGAGCAGAGGCCAAGTCTTTCGTAACTGTGGCAGGAAGATTTTAAGATAGATTTTCAGGTCCACTTGTGGCAACTGTGAGTTCAGTCTGTCCCTAATTGCCATGATTAGTTCAATACATGACCACTCACACTTCCCTGAAATAGAACTGTTAACAGGGAGATTGGTCGTGCATCCCTTGGGGGAACACTTCTCACTGCTGTTTGGTTAACCTGCTTTTCCTTTCCATGGTTCCCAGGACTTGGAAGACACTATATAAGTCCCAAAAGTAATAGAAATCCTCTAGGTTCAACATGATATTTGCTCAGAGATTAATACCTGCTCCTCGTCTCTTTGGGGAAATCAGAGAGAGCCTCTCTCCTGTGATTTGAAATAGACAAAAGTTCTCTTGAGAAACCTGTGCATCAAAAGTAAATGGTAAAGTTGTTGTTGTTTTTTTTTTAACTGTTAAAATAACCCCATGAGAAGAAACTATTACCATTCCTTTGGCAGATGAAACCCATGCTCTGCCCAGATCCACACAGCTCCCTCTAGTCTCCATGTGAACCATCCCCAACGCTCTTTCACTCCAATAACCAGACTGCTTTGCCATAGACCTGCCCCCAGGAAGCTAGAGACTGCTCGAGACTGTCTGCTCGTCACAGCTCTGAACAAATGATTGAGAGATGCAGGAGAAGAGATGCTGCTGCTCTCTTAAAAAAAAATATTTTATTTGTTTGGCTACTCTGAGTCTTAGTTGTGACACTCGGGTTCTTTGATCTTCCTTGTGGCATGCAGGATCTTTAGTGATGGCATGTGGGATCTAGTTCCATCCCAGGCCCCCTGCGTTGGGAGCATGGAGTCTTAGCCACCGGCCCATCAGGGAAGTCCCACTCTAGCTCTCTTGATTCTGACTCAGATGACATTGAGGATAGGACCCGCACTGTTCTCAGAGCTCCCCTGTGTGATAGATCCAAGGTTCCTCTCTCTGGGATTCAGCTTGATGTCACATATCCCCTTCTCATCCCTGCTCCCCTTCCCTACTAGTTTTCCTAAGAACATTTCCTAGTAAATCTACATTTTCACATAGACAATCATTTCAGAGCTTACTTCCAGGGAGCTCTAGTTAATCCCAGTTTTATGGTTAGGGAAACTGAAGCCCGGAGAGGTTAGGTAATTTGCCACAGGTCACTTACAGGTAACTGACTGACCCGTGATTCTGACTCTCATCAGTTTGGCTTCATTTTAACCTTGAAGGATGGGAGGAGAGGATTTGGAAGCAGATGGGGCACTAGAGGGAGACTTCTTCTAAGAAAGATAGTGTGAGGGTGGGGGTTTTCTAGGAGTGCTATGGGTAGAGTTAGATGAATTGATAAAGTTTGTCTAGAAGTGAGTTGAAAGCTATCATTAAAAAATAGGAGAATTTGAGACTGAAACAGTGGTTGCCAGGGGCTAGAGGGGTGGGGAAGTAGAGTTATTGTTCATGGGGCATAAAGTTTCAGTTAAGCAAGATGAAGAATTTCCAAAGATCTGCTATAACACTTTGTACCTATAGTTAATATTGAGAATCACAGTATTGTGGTCAAGGGCACAGGCTTCAGTGTTAGACCTGGGGTAAGTTCTGTCCCAGCCACTATCTAGTTGTATTCAAATCATGACATCTGAGTTTATGATTTTTAACCTGGGAAAAAGAGTTAATAATTTACACCTTGCAGGGTTGCATGAGGTAGAGTTGTCCCTGGGTACCCACAGGAATAGGTTCCAGGACCTCTGCTAATACCAGCATCCACGGATGCTGAAGTCCCTTATATAACACTACATGGAGCCCTTGGCATCCTTGGGCTCTGTGTCTCCAGATGTGAAGGGTCGGTTATACCTCACTTACACCTGGCCTGTAGTGACCATGTGCGCCCCTGTGTGTGCATCTGTGCTCATTCGCTCAGTCACATCTGTCTCGTTGCAACCTCAGGGACTGGAGCCAGCCAGGCTCCTCTCTCCATGGAATTTTCCAGCCAAGAATACTGGAATGGGTTGTCATTTCCTCCTTCCTTTCCTGGCTCAGGGATCAAACCTGTGTCTCCTGTGTCTCCTGCATTGACAGGCAGGTTCTTTACCACTGAGCCACCTGGGAAATTTACATAGTGAGCATAATAATACATAAATATATAATAGCCATTGTAAGTCCCAAATCTTTCCAGAAGGTAGTTTGCTTATTTTAGGAACCAAAAGTTAGGAAGAAGTGGAAAAATCTGACACGAGGCTGGGAACCGAACAGGTTATTTATAACAGAGAGTCACTTCTTCCTAACATTATGACTCCAAACTTTTAGCTCCATTTGTCTTAAGATAGGATTTCTAAGCAAGCCCTCCCTAAGTGAGTTTTGGAAACATTCAGTTCAGTTCAGTCGCTCAGTCGTGTCCGACTCTTTGTGACCCCATGAATCGCAGCACGCCAGGCCTCCCTGTCCATCACCAACTCCCGGAGTTCACTCAGACTCATGTGCATTGAGTCCGTGATGCCATCCAGCCATCTCATCCTCTGTCATCCCCTTCTCCTCCTGCCCCCAGTCCCTCCCAGCATCAGAGTCTTTTCCAATGGGTCAACTCTTCGCATGAGGTGGCTGGAGTTTCAGCTTTATCATCATTCCTTCCAAAGAAATCCAAGGGCTGATCTCCTTCAGAATGGATTGGTTGGATCTCCTTGCAGTCCAAGGGACTCTCAAGATTAGCCAGATGTAAATTGAAATGGCAACCCACTCCAGTATCCTTGCCTGGCAAATCCCGTGGACAGAGGAGCCTGGTGGGCTACAGCTCATGACTCTCAGTTTCATGAGGTTGCAAAGAGTCAGACATGATTGAGTGCACACACACACAAATTAAACAAAGCCTGCTCACACTTTAGAAGGTCAAGATCCTCAGTTATAGATCAAGCCAAGTAACTACCCAGCTTTCACCTTTATTAAGCATAAAAGAAAAACACTGTGACAAAACAGATGAGAAGTATATGAGAATTTTCTCAGATCAATTCTGTATCTGAAGCAACCTGAAGTTGAATTGTATTCTTACCAGACTTCCTGATGCGATGGGAGAGTATGTTTACAAAGCTGTGGGTACAGTGCCTGCTAGAATACTGTTCAGTGGGTGTTAACTGGCTTCCTTTACTATTGTTATAAACACCTGGGATTCCTGGAGTGGGTATTTCAATGGATTTCAGGGTCCCTAGTGGTTGTGGTATTGACATGTATTGTAAGATGTCTTGTGTGGATTCTGTAGTGACTTCAAAGGGTGTCTTATACTAGATCTACCTTAAAAGTCTGGTCCAAAAATGCTTTTGTGAAATAAAGATAGAATGGTAATCCTTTCGAAATGTCAAGAAATGTATTTGAAAATAGGATAGGTCATCTCTGTGTCAATCTAAAACCTCTCAAAGCAGCTAACACCATCCTACAGCAATCAGAAAGAGACCATGAGGTTGCTGTTTCTCTGGATAAGCAGAATTATGTGTGTTGACTATTCCCCTCTACTTAAAACTCTTCAAAAGAATAAAGTCTTATGGAAATGATGCATAATTAAAATGACCTCTCAGTTTCATTAGTTATACATAGAATGGAATTTCCATAGAATAGTAAATCAGAAGATATAGACTGATAATTTTTCTTTTGTAAACTCAGAGTTTGACTTAACAGAGTTGATAGTAATTCCCTTCATTTCTTTGTGCTTCCATATATTTAGCAAGGGAAGATATGTGGCAATGAACATTCCATATTTTATTTAAAGTAATGGAGAAAATTCCGTGTTAATTTTTTTCAGAAAACAGCACATGTTGTTTTACTTGACAGGCAAAGAAAAACCAGCCATAGAGATGGTTATATTTTTCATGTAAGCACTATTTCATTATTTGCCACTTTCCAGTTTCTTTTATTAACACTTTTTTTTGGAGAATTTTCTGAAAAAGAATGCAACCGGTTGAAAATTTATCTCAGATGAGATGGAAATGTAACCAGAAGGAGATGACAGTTTAACAAGGGCAACTGTTAATTAAATAAGGTCTGTACCTAGGATTCAGCAAGCCACAGCCTTCCAGGCCAATCAGGGCCTTTTTCAGAAAGTGTTATGGGAACAGAGCCACATCCATTTGTTTACATGCTGTGTGTGGCTGCTTTCATGATACAACAGCAGAGTTGAATAGCTGGAAGAGACCGCGTAGCCTAGAAGCCTAAAATGTTCATCTCATCTTTTGAAGCAAAAGTCTGCTGGTCCCTGGCCTTGCCATAGATCTGAGAAAGGCCTTTGTTGATGGTCTATAAAGAATCCTTAGATGGTTTAACGTGGAAAGATGGTGTACGCCAGTCTCCAGGTTCAAGTTGGTGCTGTTACTGATGACAGGAATGGAGCAAGGGGGAAAAGGGGTGTTTAATCCAAGCGTTTCTGCTGTTATGAACTTGTAGCTAGTCTAAAGAGATGGTAGACAAGATATCACTTATATATGGAATCTAAAATATGGCAGAGATGAACCTATCTACAAGACAGAGACAAACTCACAAACACAGAGATCAGACTTGTGGTGGCCAAGGGGAAGGGAAAAATAGGGATGGAGTGGAAGTTTGGGGTTGGTAGAAGCAAGCTGTTACATTTAGAATGGGTGAGCAACAAGGTCCCATTGTATAGCACAGGGAACTAGATCCAGTCTGGAATCAACCATAATGGAGAAGAATATTTAAAAAGAATGTATATATGTGTTTAACTGAGCCACTTTGCTGTAGAGCAGATATTGGCATAACATTGTAAATCAACTATACTTCAATAAAAAAATATTCTATAACCCCCACCCCCACCCCTGCCATACACACACAAAATAAAGAGATGGTAGAATTACAGGTGTTCTATGCAGTGCTCTCATTAAAGAGCTTCTTAGGATGGCCAATGGACATTCCTTTAGGGGTTCATGGGGCCCTTTGGAGGCCTGGTTGCTCTGGGGGATCAATATTTAAAAACCACATTGCAACCTCCTTCCCTGTACAGCACTTGTAAGGCCCTAGATGGAGTGTCCCCCTGCGCTTGGCAGGACCAGCCACTGATAGGAAAGAGCACCAGATTCAGAGAGTCTTGGGACATCTGTTTTCGCTTAGTCCAGTGTTTCTATATTGGCCAAAAAAAAAAAAAAAAAAATTGTGTTCCATGAGTTGAAACAAATTGTTCTACCATTGCAGTTGGGGGGTGAGTAGGGAGAAGAGAGTGAGACAAATTCAGAGAGTAGCACTGATATATACACACTACTGTGTGTAAAATAGCTAGTGGAAAGCTGCTGTATGACACAGGGAGCTCAGCCCAGTGCTCTGTGATGACCTAGAGTGGTGGGAGGGGGGAGGAGACGGTGTCTGCGGGGAGGGGATAGATGAATACATATGACTGATTCATGCTGTTGTACAGCAGAGATTGTAAAGCAATTATTCTCCAATTAAATAAAGCGAATAATGAACAATTTTAATTTAATAGGAAAAATCAATAGATACAACGAATCACTTTTCAGGTTTTCTCTTGGAATACTTAGGACATTTTGGTGCCTGCTGCCTGTGCCTGATGTCCATGCTTGTTAAGTCAGCAACTGTTTTTTACAGGGTCTATTGCGAGTATGTACCAGGTACTATGTTAGAGGTCTAGAATACAGTGCTGAAGAAGCAAAGCATAGTCTCTGTTTTCATGTAAACTTGTCTAGTGTGGGAGCAATTACACAAGTTGTTAGTATCTTTGGAGTAGGTTCAGTTCAGTTCAGTTGCTCAGTCGTGTCTGACTCTTTGCGAGCCCATGGACTACAGCACACTAGGCTTCCCTGTCCATCACCAACTCCCAGAGCTTGCTCAAACTCATGTTCATTGAGTCGATGATGCCATACAACCGTCTCATTCTCTGTCATCTCCTTATCCTCCTGCCTTCAATCTTTCCCAGCATCAGGGTCTTTTCCAATAAATCAGTTCTTTGCATCAGGTGGTCAAACGATTGGAGCTTCAGCATCAGTCCTTCTGATGAATATTCAGTACTAATTTCTTTTAGGATTGACTGGCTTGATCTCCTTGCTATCCAAAGGACTCTCAAGAGTCTTCTCCAACACCACAGTTCAAAAGCATTAATTCTTCGGTGGTCAACTTTCTTTATGATCCAACTCTCACATCCATACATGACTACTGGAAAAATCATCAGTTCAGTTCATTCACTCAGACGTGTCCACTCATTATGACCCCATGGACTGCAGCATGCCAGGCTTCCCTGTCCATAGCTTTGACTAGACAGACCTTTGTCAGCAAAGTAATGTCTCTGCTTTTTAATAGGCTGTCTCAGTTGGTCATAGCTTTTTTTCCAAGGAGCAAGCGTCTTTTAATTTAATGGCTGCCATCACTATCTGCAGGTGATTTTGGAGTCCAAGGAAAAAGAGGCTATCACTGTTTCTATTGTTCCCCCATCTATTTGCCATGAGTGATGAGGCTAGATGCCGTGATCTTCGTTTTTTGAATGTTGAGTTTTAAGCCAGCTTTTTCACTCTCCTCTTTCACTTTCATCCAGAAGCTCTTTAATTTTTCTTCACTTTCTGCCATAAGGGTGGTGTCATCTGCCTATATGAGGTTATTGATATTTCTCCCGGCAATCTTGATTCCAGCTTGTGCTTCATCCAGCCTGGCATTTTGCATGATGTGCTCTGCACAGAAGTTAAATAAGCAGGGTGACAATATACAGTGTTGATGTACTCCTTTCCCAATTTGGAACCAGTCTGTTGTTCCATGTCCAGTTCTAACAGTTCTAGCAGCTTCTTGACCTGCCTACAGATTTCTCAGGAGGCAGGTAAGGTGGTATAATCCCATCTCTTGAAGAATTTTCCACAGTTTGTTGTGATCCACACAGTCAAAGGTTTTGGCGTAGTCAATAAAGCAGAAATAGATGTTTTTCTGGAAATCTCTTGCTTTTTCCATGATGCAACAGATGTTGGCAATTTGATCTCTGGTTCCTCTGCCTTTTCTAAATCCAGCTTGAACATTTGGAAGTTCTTGGGTCATATACTATTGAAACCTGACTGGTAGAATTTTGAACATTACTTTGATAGCGTGTGAGATGAGTGCAATTGTGTGGTAGTTTGAGCATTCTTTGGCATTGCCTTTCTTAGGGACTGGAGTGAAAACTGACCTTTTCCAGTCCTGTGGCCACTGCTGAGTTTTCCAGATTTTCTGGCATGTTGAGTGCAACATGGGTCAGCAGTGGCCTGCCACGGGGAACGGGGATCTGGCTGCAGCAGACCTGGATCATGTGGCATGTGGCATGAGCCCTCTTCGAGGAGTGAGGTTGCCTAGGTTTAAATCCCCACACCTCCACTGATCAACTAGGTGACCTTCACCAAATTTCAAAACCTGATTATGCTTCTGCTTCCTTTTATGTGTAAACTGTGAAAAATAGCTTGTAGGGTTGGTGTGAGACTAAAGGTACCAGACTCAAAGCATTTGGAATATTGTCAGCACATTGTAAATATATATATATATACACACACACACTAGTGCTTGTTATTTTGAGAAAATGTACAAATATAATACTTTCATGCTGGAGTAAATGCTGTAAAGGAAAAGAACAGATTTCCATGAGAAAGTAAAAGGAAACACCAACAGTGGGTTGTGTGGAATGAGTACTCTGAGAAGAGAATGAGATTTGAAAAAGGAGAAGCAGGTGAAATCGTCAGGGGTTCTTTTGGCGGTTCAAAAGAGCTCCTTCCAGTCCTTTATGTCTCAGCATAGAGGAGAATTCAGCGAGAGACAGAGTGGTCGTTAAGAAGTGAGATTTATTAGAACAGGATGCTTGTGTCTACGGCCATACCACCCTGAACACACCAGATCTCATCTGATCTCAGAAGCTAAGCAGGGTCGGACCTGGTTAGTACTTGGATGGGAGAATAGGACGCTTGTGAGGCTTACACGTGGGCAGGAGAGCATTGCATTGCCACGCTCCAAAAACTTATTGGGCCACAGTGTTATAATCAAAGGAAAAGTGGGGAGGAGAGAAAGACCCCTCTCCTCCTCATTTTTGAGTAGACATCATGCTTCCATCATGAGCTCCTCCTCCACCTTGGGCAGATGAGTCTTCCTGTCCCTACATGGTCAAGTCGGGACTATCATGGCACCATGGACATATTATTTCAGCTCTCAGTGCAATGAGGGTATTTACTTGGAAATGCCACCTTTCCATAAATTATTATTCTTCATGTGTACAGAGGGAGTGTCCTAGGGTCACTAACTTGCTGAGCTCACTGGGCAGGATGTGGATCTCACGTCACCATTGTTTTGTTGTTTGGGGGGATGTCTCATGCTTGTGCCGCATGGTTTTGTTGCCAAGCAAGCCTGCTTGGTTTTCTGGTTAGGTAGATCTGTTGTCTTAAGTGACCATTAACTTACAGTGGTCTCCCATACTTTTCTTTACTTAAAATCCTCTAGTGGGATTAAGTGTTTAATCCTCTCCTTTGTCCTAGTTTGTCCCTTTACTTTGTCCCTATCCCAGGTGGGATGGGGGCAGAGGAGAACATTTTCACAAAGGGAACACAGCATGTGCAGCGTTCCCAAGGCAGAAAGTGAGCTCGCGTGTTCCAGGATCTGAAAGAAATCCATTGTGTCTACAACCTAGTGATGCCTTCTTGTGGCTTCCATTTGGGACTATGATTTCTACCCTTAGATTAAACGTAGAAAACAAGGGGATACACACAGAAGCTCATAGAAAAGTGTCAGGCAAATAATCCTGACATCAATACCAGCCATGATCATTACTGGTGATATTATTTTTATTGTTGTTGAACAAGGTTTCTAATTGCTTCTTTTGTGCAATGTTGGTGATTAGCGTCATCATCTGGTTTTCCTAGGATGTAAATAATTGTGACTTGAGAAAAAATATTTTCCTTGTTTACAACAGTGATGTATGAACAGTAAGTGTTCTGGTGTGAACTGGTCTGATGATCCCAGTTCTTCCAGGAAACTTCTTCCAAACTTCTCCAGGAAAGAATTCACACATAAGAAAGACCCAGCAGTTTGTGTTCAATTTTACACCTTTCATTGGCAGTTGAATAGATAGTCCAGGTTAATTATTTAAAATTTCTTGTAGCTCAGAATCATATCTTATACTTCTGTATAACCATTGCCTGTCTAATTTCAAAGACACTTTATTTTCATTGACAGTTACTTTCTAGCTTTCTTTTATAACTGTGTTTTATCTTTGTTAAGGTGCATGTTTTTCCTACACTCACATCTGTGATATCGGGTTACATGTTATAATTGGTCTTATGCCACAGTCTAATTGGCCACATTTTTCCCTTGGTGTCATAACAGACAGTTATGATCAAGAGTAAGTTGAATCTGACAAAACCTGGTACACACCTTCATTAAATGACCAGCAGGTCCCAAGATGCTCAAATATCAGGTCTCAAAGCAATGCTTTTTTTACTTCAGCAGTTTCCTTTCCTAGAGGTGTGAAAAGTCACATATCTTTCTAATTCAATAAGAATTCAGTTTCCTCTAGAGAGAGATTCCTAACAGGGTCACTCATTCTGGTGGTTAGTTTGTGAGGTGCACACAGGTGTCTGGTCAAGGGGAGGCTTCTGTCTGGCCAGCCCTGCACAGTTGAACCTGCCCATGGAAAGAGAGCATGTTTGAAATTTATCTGCTCAGAGTGGTTGCTGTTTATAATTTGTCCACCCAGGGTAATCACCTTGTTGTAATTCAAACAAGTAGGGCATAGTTTGTGCCAGCAACAGGTCTGATCCTTGACACTGTAGGCTTAACCTGTTCGCTTCTCTTTTCTATCCAATCATCCCTCTGTCTTCACTGTCTGTACATTTTTGTCTTACTGTCATTCAATGAGTCTAAGCTTAAAGGATTCCCAGTTTAGTTTCTTTCTCTCTGCATGCTGTGTGCTGTCGCTTCAGTCAAGTCTGACTCTTTGCAACCCCATAGATTGTAGCCTGCCAGGTGCCTCTGTCCATGGGACCCTCCAGGCAAGAATACTGGAGTGAGTTGCCATGGCCTCCTTCAGGGGATCTTCCTGACCCAGGGATCAAACCCTCATTTCTTATGTCTCCTGCATTGGCAGGCAGGTTCTTTACCACTAACGCCACCTGGGAAGCCCCTACTCAATATGCAGATAAACACTCTCTCTGGAATACTTCATTTATTTACTTATTTTTTGCCTCTTGGAGTCAATTCCCCTTCTTTTGGTAACTGTTCTGATTTTTCTGTGGGCATATCACTCCTGTTAATATGTTCATTCAGGGAGCGGGGCAGGGGGCTCAGTGGGGTGGCGGGCAGGGAGCATCTGGCCGAGGTGTAAGCCAGTCAGCACATTATACTCCCCTGACCCCAAGGGACCCTGACGCAAACTGGATTAATAAGATACAGTGGGATTTTTTTTTTGGTAGGGGAATCCTGGTCAGGAGTTCCATGTTGTTTATGGACTTCGGCAAAAGAGGGTATATGGACTGGAGCCGCTATAGTGGCCTTGAGACCCCAATGGGGAATCCTCCCCGAGAATGCAGCCTGGGTGGTTGAACTGGAAGGACAAGAGAAACTGTGGCCAGATTACGTCCTTTGGGAATCTGAAGACAGCTAGCTGTGTCTGAAGCCAAAAATATTCCTGAACTTTTTATTATGTAAACAGATAAATTTTACTTATACCCATTTGGGTAGGCTAGTTTGTAATTTGCAGTTGAAGAGTACTGATATACCCTCTTGGATAACCATTGATCTGAAACTATAATAGATCCATTTCCTTTATAGCTATAAATAGAATGACCTTGGTTGGTTCTGTCTCCATCTCTCTCTCATTTTGTGTCTCTCTTCTGTGTCTCTCTATTTCTTGCTCCATTTCTCTATCTCTGCTTTTACTCTCTTCCTCTGGGAGATTGAACAAGCTCATGCTGCTTCTTTTTATTGTGACGAATTAGGAAAAAGGGTATCATCTTTTAGCCCCAAAGAGAAAGTGGTTTCTGTGCTGACTTGAGAGATTTTGTTGTAACATTTGTTCTAATTTTACTGACCATTCTTGTTCTAGTTTTTACATTAATAGATAAAAGGCTCTGGATTTGAGGAGGAAATGTTTTTGTTAGCTAGGTTTGTAAAATATGAATGAACTCAAGACAGTAGAAGGATTAGTGACGAGTTGCTGTTTCTTAACGGATATTCTTAGACTTGGAGAATGTTGTAATCTTTAGCAATCAGATGTCAATTATTATTGGTAAACAAAGTTCTGAAAATAAAGAACACTTATTGATTCAAGTTCAGATGGAGTAATTGCGGTTCATGTATGATGAGCAAGGTGATGGAATGTGAACTACAAGAAGGCAGGAATTTTTATCTTAGTCATTACTATGCAAGTGCTAAATACATAGAAGGTACACAATAAATACTGATGGGAGGAATGAAAAAGTGTTTCAATGAATGAATGAGTTAGGATTCATGTGTTTTGGTTGAGTACACTCAATACTTGTATTCATACATACCATGTTCATTACCAATTTAAAGGAGTTAAGTATATATATTTTAGCTATTTTAAAAATTAAATGTGGAAATTCCTCACTTGAAAAGGTGTTTTTCATAATAAAGTCCAAGAATAACTTTCTTTTTTAATATAAATTTATTTATTTTAATTGGAGGCAAATTACTTTACAATATTGTATTAGTTTTGCCATACATCAACATGAATCCACCATGGCTTTCTAGTTTTACTGTTTTTGCCCAGATTCTATTACCTCAGAGTTTCCTGCCATTGAATTTAAATTGTGGGTTTCCCTGGTGTTTCCATGGTAAGAATCTGCCTGCCAGTGCAGAAGAGATGGGTTTGATCCCTGGTGTGACAATATCCCCTGGAGAAGGAAACGGCAGGAACCAAATCCAGGGTTCTTGCCTGGGAAATCCCATGGACAGGGGAGCCTGGCAGGCTACCATCCATGGGGTCACAAAGAGTTGGATATAACTTAGCAACTGAACAACAAAAACAACAGCAATAATAAGGAGAGATGACCTCTCACTATGAACAGACTCCTCCTTCTTACCCATGAAAGTGTCCTAGCTGGACGAACCAAATAGCTTACCCCAGATTATAGATTTCTGTATATCTGAATTCATGCTGGTTTCATCCATAGGTGAAGGGATAACTCACAATTTTTATACAGAGATAGAACATCTATTCTGTGGCCCTGTGAGATGTCCCTGGATTCCTAATAGGTTCAGTTAGATCAGGTTAGTACAGCCCCTTTCAGACCAAGCCCCTATTTTATCATACTACTGTTCATCATGGGTGGCAGCAGGATCCTTCATTCCATAGAACATTAGCCACTGGGTGCCTCTCCAGAGTCATGCTAAATCACTAAACCTCTGTCTCCCCATTTGAATTCTAAAGTCCACTTGACCCATTTGGGTAAATACACCCAGAATCTCAATAAAATTTTGTGCTAGACAGTCCCATATTTTCAGCTGATTTTTCCTCTGTTTCTATGTGCACGCAGGGAAGTCTACATCCAGCTGATGATTTACTTACATAGCTAATGCTTCTTAGAGCCCCAACTTAGGGCAAATATTTGTATAGTTTTCTTTCATCAAAAGCTATTCTTTACAAAGAACATGCAGGCAGCACTTTACCAGAGTGCATTTTTCATCTGCTTGAATGACATGTTGTATAAAGTCTTCAGAGAGAGTCTTCGCACTGCAGATAAACAATAAAACAGAGTTATTCCCGACAGGGGATTTAAAGTCACAGCCCATTACACTTATTGACAAAGGACAAATTATTCTCTTCATTGTATCCAGTACAGGGAGCCAAGGGATCCAGACTCCTAACTCATCACTTTATTCCCTTTCCTCTCCAAAATTACTTACTGGAAATATAAAGTATAATGACTGTATGTTGGGTGATTACATAATTTTTCATCTTACTGAATTCTTCCGTTTTTCATTTAAGGCTGAATTCTTAATAAAAGAGCTTGCTCACATTCTCAGGAAGTATTTGATCTTGCTCAGCGTGACTTAAACCTTAAATGTTTAATATGGTTTACATTGCAGCGCTTTGGTAATTGAATCAGTGCCACACTCCATTCGCTCCATCTTTTTATTTTTTTTGAAACCGCACTCTTCCCTGAAAATTGAAAAGCTACATTTAATGAAGTTAAAGGCCCAGACTTTGAAATGTTAACTTTTGTTGTGCAGTATAAATTAATCACAGTAATCCATTTACAGAAGACTCATCCTAACTCTTTCCTTGGGTGTCCACATAGGCAAGTGGAAGAGGATACTAAACAATTGTCTTGATGATCAAAGTCAAAACAAACAAAATTTTGTGGCAAGGGTAAGTAGTATTATACCCAGTCCATATAAATGCCTCTTTTGATGGAATTCTCTGGACAGGAGTATATTTCTCTCTGAAATGTAACACAAGGTTTAAACAGAGCCAGGGGACTCATAGATTTTAGACTGGCATCCTTTATTCCTCTCTAATGTGGCAAAACATTACAGGCCTTGTGATTGATTTTCACTGGATTCACAAAACTTGAAGGTAACATCCACCTAGGGACAGAGAGTCCTCAGATGAAAATCAGATAATTTGACTATCATCACCGAATGCTTGACAAGTTATTTAACTCTTCTTCTGTTAAAGATCTGTTGTACATGTTTAGTTTTTTAGTAACTCATATGAAAACAGTTTCAGTAACCTTAAGTGAATAGGAGGAGTGAAACCTCCCATCCATTGATACACTAACCAGATGAGGCATAAAATTAAAAATGGAGTAAAGTTAGGTAGGCATACACTCAAATCTGTCTTGCTCTGTAATCCAATATTGGGAAGTTCCTTAACCTCTTTGGGTCTTGTTTTCTTATTTATCAATGCAAATTCTTTTTGGAAAAAATTAATTGAAAAAAAAGAATATCTTTTACTACAAAATTGTTGCATCCAGTTTTTTTTTTTTTCATGTGTGCAGAAAGCTTGCAATGGAAATGGAATTGAAATATGCAATGGAAATATTTAAATGAAAGTTTTAAAGCCTTTTCTTTACTGTATCATCTTATTTTGTTGTTCAGTCACTAAGTCATGTCTGGCTCTTGGCGACCCCATGAACTGTAGCATGCCAGGCTTCCCTGACTTTGACTGTCTCCCACAATTTGCTCAAACTCATGTCTATTGAGTTGGTGATGCCATCCAACCATCTCATTTTCCGTTGCCCTCTTCTCCTCCTGACCTCAATCTTTTCCAGCATCAGGGTCCTTTCCAGTGAGTCAGTTGTTTGCATCATGTGGCCAAAGTACTGGAGCTTTAGCTTCAGCAGCAGTCCTTCCAGTGAATATTCAGGGTTGATTTCCCTTAGGATTGACTGGTTTGAACTCCTTGCTGACCAATGGACTCTCAAGAGTCTTCTCCAGCATCACAATTTGAAAGCTTCAATTCTTCAGTGGTCAGCTTTCTTTATGAACTAACTCTCACATCCATACATGACTACTGGAAAAACCATCCCAGGTAAATATGTAAGAAGCATAAATAAGCTTCATGGAAAAACAACACTTGCTATAAGTTTTATAAAATTATGGGGAAGCCTAGACAGAGCAATACAGTGTCTGAAACAATTTCAGAGGTAAGAGAAAGTGATAAAAGATGCTGGAAATAGAAGTGGGGTGAGTCACGGAGAGTTTTGAAGGTCAAGACGGCACTGAGGCTTTGGCCAGAAAATGGGAAACACTCAAGAGGTCTGAACAAGAAAGTGAAATAGACATTAGGTAGACCAGGCTGGAATCCTGAAAACCAGTTAGGAAGGATCTGCAAAAGTGAATGCTAAAGAAGCATTATGGTTTATGGCACCAGGATAGCCTAGTTGTGTGAAGGAAGAATAATCAGGACTTGACAACTAATTGAGCAATGTGGGCAAATAAAGATGACTGTAGTTTTCAGCCACAAAAATTAGAAATATGTTGTTACCACTGAGAGAGATACTAGAGGAAAATGTTTTCAGGAAAGATGAAAAGTAGATAGAATTCAGAATTGATTACAATGGTTTCCAAATCAAATTAGATCCCAATATATAAAAGAATTGTCTCCTCTAACCATTGGTAATTGCTGTTGCTATTAGAATCTCACATGTATGCTTGAGAGCGTTTCTGAACATTTTTAGATTGTTCCCCCCGCCCCCCCCCACCACAAAAGTATTCAAAGAGTAGAATCTTTAGAAGAATTCCTGTGGTGAACTCTTCTGTAAAAAGAAAAACGTATATGTTCAATGACTTCCAAATTTCCTGTTTTGTGCCTTGGCATTTTTACTTTATTGGGTTAAAATAATGCTAACCTCAGAACAAGTCTGTCTTGACTTTTGATTTCTGTCTGCCAGGTTCTTACCCCAGTATTGAATGATAGGTCAAATGTCTCTTTGAAACAGGTCCCAAGCGACCTGTGGGAGAACCAACAACCCATTTTTACAACTTCTCACAATAGCTGTCAAGGCCCAGGGCATTCTGTACCTCTTGGTTTCTTAGGAAGTATTGAGCCTCTGTCTTCTTCATAAGAGAGTAGGAGGAACCATGAAGTTGTGGTTCATTAATCTGCAACTCCGTGCCATGTAGGAAGTGAATGGGCTGGATGGAGATTGACAGGCCTTTAAGAAAACCTGCATATGTTCTCACTAAGTTGCTTCTGATCTGTTTTATGGGTTAGAAAACTTTCTTCCCCCTGTACAATGCATTACACGTGTGCTGTGTGCTAAGTCGCTTCATTGTGTCCAACTCTGTGCAACCCTATGGACTGTAGCCCACCAGGCTCCTCTGTCCATGGGATTCTCCAGGCAAGAATACTGGAGTGGGTTGTGATGCCCTCCTCCAGGGGATCTTCCCAACCCAGGGATTGAACCTGTGTCTCTTACATCGCTTGAATTGGCTGGCGGGTTCTTTACCACTAGCACCACCTGGGAAGCCCATACCATGCATTAAAAGTGAAAGTGTAGTCACTCAGTCATGTCTGACTCTTTTCAACCCCATGGACTGTAGCCCGCCAGGCTTCTCTGTCGTGGACTTCTCTAGGCAAGAGTATTGGAGTGAGTTGCCATTCCCTTCTCCAGAGGATATTCCAGACTGAGGGATCGAGCCTGGGTCTCCTGCATTGCAGGCAGATTGTTTGCCATCTGAGCCACAAGAGAAGACCTTAACACCTCCCCAAATCTGAGTTCTTCTGAGCAGTCCCCATTTTACCTTTGTAAGCACAGTTCATGTTCCATGACCAGAGACGGGATTTCAGATTGTCTGTTATTTGAGAGCTTTGCCTAGGAGATGTGAGTGGAGATGATTGCCTTGCTCAGTCTAGGAGAATAATCCCCGTTAGAGAGGCAACAGTTTTCTTTTTCTCTGGGGTTGGGGTTAGGGTGTGGGCAGTGTACCAAAAAAAGGATAATACTGTTATGACTTGAGAATTATATTCAATCAGGCAGCATATCATTTTCTTATAAATATATAAAGGAACAGGCTTCTTCTGGCTTTTGTTATTTTCTTCACAATTACTTAACTGTTTTTCTTTGGAGTATAATTGCTTTAGAATGTCGTGCTAGTTTCTTCCGTACAACAAAGTGATTCATCTATATGTGTACATACACATATGTGTGTACATATATACACATTCCCTCCTACCCCTCTGGGTCATCACAGAGCATCGGGCTGAGCTCCCTGTGCTAACACCAGCGTCCACTAGCTATCTATATAACACATGATAGTGTATATAGATAGGTCAATGCTACTCTCTCAATTCATCCTACCCTCTCCTTCCCTCTCTGTGTCTGAAAATCTATGGTACCTATTCTCTCTAGAGGCTTAAGACTTGTGGAGAGTAAGAGGCATTTTATAGAAGTGTTCTGTTACAAAAGGAGTTTCTCTCATGCTCTTAGTCTCTTTTCTAGATATGCAAAGTTTTTCTAAAGCAAAATTCTAATTAATTTCAAGTTTAACCCAAAATGATTTCAACGCTACAGAAATGCTTTAATAGAATGAAAAGAAAAATGGACATCTGATATGAAAAAGTCTCCTTAATTTATTACTTCCCCCTCTCATTCTGCAAACCATTCTAAAAGATCAAGAAAAATGTAAAGCAAAGATAAAACCTTTCATCATCTATGGAAAGAAACCCAAAAATATTTGTAAAAGTTAAAAAAAAAAAAAAAAACCCAGCAAAACTGAGTTCATGTAGAGACCACATCAGAGAACCAGAGAAAGCAGAGGAGGAAAAGTCCAGTCTTGGCAGAACCCAGAAGCTGTCAGCAGTTTCTGAAGGTGAAGAGCACAGTGTGAAAGGCAGAAAGTGATGTTTCTGTTTGCAGCAGTCAGTGCAGAACCAGGGATGAAGGAGGTGGCATCAGAGCCATCTGGCCACAGCATGGTTCTGAAGACTAATGGCAATAGTGCTCCACAAAAAATCAAGCAAAACACCCATTTTCCTACAAGCTGTTCTGTGCAGCAACTGACCACAAAGAAAATGGACATTTTGATAGAAAAACTAATTCTCGAAAAGTGTCCATGGGGAAAATAAAAACAACATATAATAAAAGTAGAATGATTTCTGTAGAAGAAAAAGTAAAATGTCCAGGTGATAGCAACAAAAAGCACCAGGGTAGTTTTCCAGGGGTGGGTGCTACCAAACTATTAATGAATAGAAAATTTTACCATTTTTAAACTGATTAGGAGCACAGAAAAAGGGTGATGGAATATTTCCTTTTTTTTTTTTTAAAGAGAGAGAACAGAACTATTACCAAAATTACAGATTGTTAAGTAAAAACTACTACTATAGATCACTAACCCAAATACAAGTACCTATGCCTAAATAATTAATATTCATAAGTAAATAGTCCTTATTAAAAGGTTTTGTGATATTGAATGAGATTGGTCATGATATGAAGAGAAAAATCATAATTTGCTGCATGTATGCTGAAAAAGTATTTGATCAAACTCAACTTCCACTCAGAATAATTACAATCACTAAACTTACATGAATTCTTTCTGAAGTGGATAAAATGTCATCTTGAGGAACAGCCCATCCCATAAGCCAGCATATCCGATGAAAAACACGACATTTCCAACTGAGATCAGCAGTAGCTGGTGTTAAGTATGGGCTATACTGTCTTTTATATTACATTGGAGGCACTAGCTAACATAGTTGGATCAAGAATAAAATTAGGGAAATGAGGATAATCTCAGAGACCTCTGGGACAATGTTAAACACCCCAACATTGGAATCATAGAAGAAGAAGACCAAAAGAAAGACCATGAGAAAATACCTGAGGAGGTAATAGTTGAAAACTTCCCGAAAATGGGGAAGGAAATAATCACCCAAGTCCAAGAATCCCACAGAGTCCCAAATAAGATAAACCCAAGGCAAAACACCCCAAGACACATATTAATCAAATTAACAAAGATCAAACACAAAGAACAAATATTAAAAGCAGCAAGGGAAAAACAACAAATAACACACAAGGGGATTCCCATAAGGATAACAGCTGATCTTTCAATAGACACTCTTCAGGCCAGGAGGGAATGGCAGGACATACTTAAAGTGATGAAAGAAAATAACCTATAGCCCAGATTATTGTACCAAGCAAGGATCTCATTCAAATATGAAGGAGAAATCAAAAGTTTTCAGTTCAGTTCAGTTCAGTTGCTCAGTCATTTCCGACTCTTTGCGACCCCATGAATCGCAGTGCGCCAGGCCTCCCTGTCCATCACCAACTCAAACTCAAGTTCATCGAGTCGGTGATGCCATCCAGCCATCTCATCCTCTGTCGTCCCCTTCTCCTCCTGCCCCCAAATCCCTCCCAGCATCAGAGTCTTTTCCAGTGAGTCAACTCTTTGCATGAGGTGGCCAAAGTATTGGAGTTTCAGCTTCAGCATCAGTCCTTCCAATGAACACCCAGGACTGCTCTCTTTTAGGATGGACTGGTTGGATCTCCTTGCAGTCCAAGGGACTCTCAAGAGTCTTCTCCAACACCACAGTTCAAAAGCATCAATTCTTCGGTGCTCAGCTTTCTTCACAGTCCAACTCTCACATCCATACATGACCACTGGAAAAACCATAGCCTTGACTAGACAGACATTTGTTGGCAAAGTAATGTCTCTGCTTTTGAATATGCTATCTAGGTTGGTCATAACTTTTCTTCCAAGGAGTAAGCGTCTTTTAATTTCATGGCTGCAGTCACCATCCACAGCGATTTTGGAGCCCCCAAAAATAAAGTCTGAAAATGTTTCCACTGTGTCCCCATCTATTTCCCATGAAGTGATGGGAGCAGATGCCATGATCTTCATTTTCTGAATGTTGAGCTTTAAGCCAACTTTTTCACTCTCCTCTTCTAGTCCCCCAACCAGGAATCAAATCTTCATCTCTTGCTTCGGAAGGCAGATTCCTAACTACTGGACCACAAGGGAAATCTGCATTGCATAGTTTAGAGTTGATGGTGCCAGTGTTAATAGATTGGTCAGTGGTTCTCATCTGAAATGGACCCGTTTTTATATCAAAGGTTAGTCTTGGTGACTACTCAGAAAGAAGCTCCTACAAATGGGCCTCAAACTGCAGAAATGAAGGAGACGAAGAGATCCAGAGAGAAGGGACAAGTTTGATAATGATGATGATGCTTGCCAAAAGCCTCAGTCTACGGGTCACTGAGATCTGAGAATTTGGGTACAATTAGAAGGAAAAATACAGAAAAGCAATTAGAAGCAAAAATAGTTATTTGGTTTTAGTGAACAGCAAGAATCTTAGCTACCAGTATCCTTAATGACCACTTGCTTCTTAATTGACCCGGTCCAGTCAGTTACAGGATACTGTGGACCAAGAAAGATGCAATAAAGATTTTGGAATGAAAGCAATTTCCTTTTTATTCTAGCATTGGGGGAGAACGCATAATTTAAACAGTTACAGTCTCTTTTTGTTAGTGAGAAATAATTATAGTCACAATGTAGTCTGTGCTTCTGATATTGCCAGGCATTGTGCTAGACATGCAGATGTTTTCTTATGTAATCTCCCCAGCAACTTAATGACATAAATCTATTCTTATTTAAAAATTTGAAGAATGACCTAGGATTACCAAGGGGCAAGTCAGGCTTTAGAACTCATTCTCTCTGAATTCAGTGAAATGTGCTAAGAATTTTCATTCCACGTTTGTGAGTTTCTCTCTTACCCTTCCTTGAAACGCTCCTAAATATGTGGGATGAATCCACATGGTATCTTATTTTTACCCTTGGACAGGGGGTCTAGTGGGACATTCTGGTGTCAAAACAAAGATGCGGTTGGCAAGCAAGCAGTCAATGATGCCTTGCATGCAGATAAGAGCAAAGGAAAGGTTTTGAAGCAACAGGACCAGAATAACACAGAGATCTAGACTCTAAGGCCAAGACAGCTGGCAGGCTTGGACTAAACGGATTACGGCAACTTATCAGAACTGTGGGTGAGTCAGAGGCTTAGCAACCAGATTTATTAATGTTCAAAGAATTTGAGGTTAAGAACTTCAACCTTCCCCAGCTCAGAAGGAAATTGATCTCAGTGCCTAAAATTGGGACAGAAGCTACTGGTGGAAGCTAAAAACAAGCCAGTATGGGGTCAAGAAAAATCACATAGCTCATCTTCCCTTTAACCAGCTCCATGATTTGAGGGAATAGCTGGAGAGTTGAATAGCTCGCGTCTTGCATAGCATGGAGATATTCTGCCACACCAGGTTCATGTTGTTCAGCTGTAAGAGATGGAATAAAATTTATTATATTTGCTGTTCAGTCACCATGTCATATCCAAATCTTTGCGACCCCAAATCTCTGCAGCACACTAGGCTTCCCTGTCCCTCACCATCTCCCAGAGTTTGCCCAAGTTCGTGTCCATTGAATCAGTGATGCCATCCAACCATCTCATCCTCTGTCGCCCCTCTTTCCCTGCCTTCAATCTTTCCCAGCATCAGAGTCTTTTCCAGTGAGTTGGCTTTTCGCATCAGGTAGCCAAAGTACTGGAGCTTCAGCATCAATCCTTCCAATGAATATTCAGAGTTGATTTCCTTTAGGGTTGACTGGTTTGACCTCCTTGCAGTCCAAGGGACTCTCAAGAGTCTTCTCTAGCACCTTAGTAGGAAAGCATCAGTTCTTTGGTGCTCTGCCTTCTTTATGGCCCAGCTTTTACATCCCATATATGACTACTGGAAAGACCATAGCCTTAATGATATGGACACAACTGAGTGAGTGAGCACACACATAGGAAATACCAGGCATTGTGCTAGAGAAATGTGTGTGGTTAAGTTGCTTCAGTCACGTCTGACTCTGCAGCCCCATGCACTGTAAACTGCCAGGCTCCTCTGTCCATAGAATTCTTACGAATACTGGAATGGGGTGCCATGCTCTCCTCTAGGGGGTCTTCCCTACCCACGGATTGAACCGACGTCTTTTACATCTCCTGCATTGGTCGGCAGCTTCTTTATCACCAGCACCACCTGATCACTCGAGAAACAACAGTGACCAAAAGAGCACAGTCTCATTTCCTGGACTTTATCGCCTTGCAAGAGGGAGCAGGGTCATTGAAATAATTAGTCAAAACCAGGACATTATAAATAAGATCAAAGCTGTGGCCAAGCAATGGTTGGGACTACACAAGACTATCATGGAGGGAATTGACATCCTTAGGAAAGACAGGTCTTGGGAATGATGAGTTAAACTGGCAAGAGTAGGCATTATTGGCAAAGCAGCCTAGAGAAGACGCTTCCAGGCAGAGGAGACAGCATGTGTTAACTTGAACCATATGGAATTGCTGCTTTGAAAGGTCAGAAATGGTTGAATATCAAATAATTCACATGGCTTATTTACGGCATGTGGTGCTCATAGCAAAATTCAAAACACTATGCCTAATAATAAGGTCATTAATATGCTTTTTGCACTCCTTTTTTTTTTTTTTTTTTTTTTTGTAATCTAGACAGTGACCCCAGTGCAGATAAACAAAATGTCAAATGACAGTGGATTAAGAGAGGTCCAAAGGAAGCGTAGGAGTCTTCAGAGAGAACGAGTTCTAGAGAAACCAAGTGTTCCAATGGCAGAACCTGTTCCGTGCATATGGTTGCCTCAGGAAGAAACTCCAGTGAGCTGCCCCCAACTCCTGTTCTCCACAGCTTCAGGGGTATGGTATGGTTTCCCACCAAGGGCATGGGCAAGTGTCTGCTTGGCTGAAATGTACTAGCTAATCCTCACCTTCCCTCCTGCTCATTAAAGGAAGTGTGTTGAAATAAGCATGATACGCTTGTCTCTTTGGCTGTGTCCATGGAGTGTCCCGTTGACAGTGAGATCTGTGTAGATGTCACATGGCATGATGACTCAAGGGCTTGTTGAGTCATTTACTGGTTCCTTCTGAATGAAATTTGTTGGCACTGATTACTTGGGAAAATGCCCCAGATATTGCAGGCGCAGGAGAATTCAAGTAATCAGCTGCCACCTCATAAGCTATTTTGTTATGTCCCCTGCCCACGTATCAGGGGGCGTGTGACATTTTAAAATTCAATTTCATTTTATAGGAAACTCATTACAAAGAGCCAGCAGGTTATAATTCAGGTACATGAGAAGGGAATTATCAGAAGAAAGAGGCACAGTTGTATCATCTTCCTTCTTTTCTGACCCATGTAATTTAGGCAATGGTGATGGTCCTCATTATAAGTATAGAAATAGTGGCTGAGATTTTCTATTTAACAAGTGATTGTGCTATGCTAAGGGCCATTCCTGGACTCTCTTTTTAGGTTTTACCAGCAAGTCTATAATACAGGTACTTCAGTTTATCCCAAGATTACAAAGGAGGAATCAGAGCTACAAAGAGGTGAATCACTTACCCAAGCCAATGAATGCCAAAGGGGAGCTGGAATATAGACCCAGGTTGGTCCAAGTCCTGAGCCAGTATCTCTAACCACTCAGTGTGATCAGTGTGGTCTCTGCAACAGATTTTCAAGAGGCACAAAGGGAGCTTGGTAAATATGCAGATACCCTGTCTCTATCCCTGGCATATGACATCAGTCTTGGAAGTGAGGCCTGGGAATGGGGCTGTGCATTTTAACAAGCACCTGAGGGGGTAGTTGTGTGCTCTGAAGCATTAGAAGTGTTTCACGTTGTGGAAAATGGTAGAAAAAGCACAGTTTTGAGGTGACTCTTTAATCCACAGCAGTCTGTCAATTACCAGGAATTTAAAAGTGGAAGCTCCATTCAGAAAGATCATATTTGTGTGCAACGTGGCATGTCCTGGTTGACCCTCAGGGATTGGGGTGTTCTGGTTTATCCTTGGGGGGCAGGGAACGGTTGCTCCGGACCTATGACAGAACAGTTTGTTGGGAAGAGGATGAGGGATGCATATGGCTCACTCCCCATTTTCCTTTCTGCGGCAGCCGTGACCACTCTGTCTCATGATTCACATTCTCTCATGAATCAGGCCACTTCAGGTTAACTGCAGAACGGCATCAGCCAGCACCACAGTCGTGTGTGTCGCCTGCTTATCTGGATTCAGAGCCTGGTGATGTCTCCTTTGACAGGTGGATGGGGCACGCTGTCGTGTGTTAAGCGGAGGGGTCTTCCTGGGTTTGGTTGCTGATGCAAAGGAAGTAAAGAGGAGTGCTACTCAAAGTGTTGTCGACTTTCTCTTCTATTTCAAAGTGGAGCAACTATTGCAGTGGCTGTTGAACTTGAGGATTTGTCAAAGTCACTTGGAGAGAAAGTGAAATACAAATGCTAGGCTTTCTCTCAGAGTTTCTGCGTCAGTAGATTGGGAGTTGGCAATGAATATATGACATGACACAACACCCATCTGCCACATTGACGGTGCAAGTCTGGGCACCAGATTTTAAGAACTGGTCTGTAGCTTAGCTGATAAGATGACTTGGAGACAGTTTCCTAATGCAGTTTTAATTCTGGAATGAACTGTACAAAACTAGCCCATCCTACATCTCATCTCTTAGATATCAAGGACTAGGGATAAATTCAGTCATATGGCTCCATTTGGCCATTTTAATTTGATGGCTGAGTACTGGGGCTCTGTAGTCAGAACTGGTTTTGAATTCACTCTTCAGGTGAGTGAGCTGATATGCTGGAGCCTCTGTTTCTACATCTGTAAGCCAGCAAAAATGAAAATGCCTGTCTTGTAGGGTTTGTGCTGGCGGTCTTTCGTCTCTCTAATCCATTTTCTTCGCGTCTCCATTTTGCACTGTGGCCCAGGAATCTGACTCGCCCTCTTGCCCTCTGGTTTCCCAGTGGGTTCATGTGCTGGGGAGATCTAAGTGCTGATGGAGAGTGAAATAAAGCAGTTGCATTCTCCAGCTTCGGCTTCCCTGGTGGCTCAGTGGTAAAGCATCCGCCTGCCAGTGCAGGAGCCATGGGTTCATTCCCTGGGTCAGAATGATCCCCTGGAGAAGGAAATGGCATCCCACTTCAGTATTCTTGCCTAGAAAATCCCTTGGACAGAGGAGCCTGGAGGGCTACTCCATTGCCATTGGGTCACAAAGAGTTTGACGCAATTTAGCGACTAAAACAATAACAAATTCTCCAGCTCATGCCCTGCGGGGTCACTGCAGGCTGGCTGTGGTCCTCCCAGGAAGAACACATCTTGCTGGCTAGCACTCTTTTAAACTCAGACCTGCTACCTCTGGGTTCTTGGAATATCACTCAACCCTTGACCTCTCTGACTAGAGATGGTGAAAGTTTGCACTGTTCCTTGTTCATTTCCTTTAATCTTGCTGCCTCTTCTGTAAATAGAATCTCTATGAAAGCCCTTTGGACTGTGCCATCTGTTTCATGCTGGGCTCCTGACTGATAAAATTGTGATAAGATAAATGAAGAAATGCAGAAAGCACTTGGCAGGGTGCTACCAGTGAGGCAGTGCCCAGGGACTTTAACATTACTGCTGCTTTGTAGTATTTGACCTGAATTGTCATGTGTATAATCTATAGTGCCTACCCAGACAGGAATAACTCAGTAATTCATTTTGTCTTTTTCAGGTACCACTAACATTATCCAGATTCATTTTCCTCTGTCTTGTATAAAGAATTATTCTTTTCAGTTTTTGACATCTGTATTATGAATGTTATGCTTTCATATATTTCTTCTCTGTTTCTTATCAGTTGACATTAACTAGGATATGACTACTCTATTTTTACATTTGTTTGCCTCTGCTGCTGCTAAGTCGCTTCAGTCGTGTCCGACTCTGTGCGACCCCATGGACGGCAGCCCACCAGGCTCCCCTGTCCCTGGGATTCTCCAGGCAAGAAGACTCGAGTGGGTTGCCATGTCCTTCTCCAATGCATGAAAGTGAAAAGTGAAAGTGAAGTCGCTCAGTCGTGTCCGACTAGTAGCAACCCCATGGACTGCAGCCCACCAGGCTCCCCCATCCATGGGATCCTCCAGGCAAGAGTACTGAAGTAGGGTGCCATTTAGCCAA
Organism: Budorcas taxicolor; assembly: GCF_023091745.1. Classification (NCBI taxonomy): domain Eukaryota; kingdom Metazoa; phylum Chordata; class Mammalia; order Artiodactyla; family Bovidae; genus Budorcas; species Budorcas taxicolor. The sequence continues at coordinate 39,866,839 of NC_068910.1, forward strand.
CCATATTTCTGGATGCCACCTTCTCGTGTAGAAATTCCACCTGTGAAGGTAACAATTCATGGAAAGATGGAAAGGTAGAGGGAGCCTGACAGCATTTGGAACCAACTACTTATTTTCTTTTTTTTCTTGTGAGAAAAATAAACCTCAAATGGGTAAAGCCACAGTATCTGGACTTTCTGCTGCATTCAGGCAAATGGAGAGCTAACTGATACACTGCACATTCAGGAATTGGAATAGTTCATTCAGGGTGATCATGAAACAAATACCCAACAGAGTCACAAAAATACTGCTCCAAGAAGGGGACACAACTTTGAAAAATGTTGTAGGTTTCTACATTTGATCTGTAGGCTGTGCTAGTGATTTTCTTGTAGGCAAAGTCTGTTTCCATCCTTGTTATCCCCATGGTGCTCGACACAGAGTTCATTATCAGTAACAAAAGAAGTGTTTACTGAATACATAGGTACAATGTATGTTTAATAGAGATTGTGTCTGATTAATTTTCTGGGCAGTGACATAAGGATGGAATAACAAGGCTAACTCCTTCAATTATTGGTAGTGTCCCTCTCCTGCCCCAGAGGGAAAATATAGGAGGAGACGGGGAGCATGTTTGTATTCCTAGGACCTAGGACAGTATCCCGGAAATGATACATTCTCAGAAATGATACTTGAGATAAGCAAATGAAGAAATGAAAGTGAATACCAAGTGTTCTTTGTCTGTCTAGAAAAGTGTTGACTTCAAAACTTTTCACAACTTTAAATATATTGTATCTTTTGGTACCTAAATTACTTCTGGGTTGTTTTTGCACATTTATTTTTTTAAATTTCGAAAAATGAGAATGCAGAAGAGTCTCCAAAAGAAGATAAAATTATCTGCCATCTAGATTTGAGGAAAACAAAGACAGAGGAAACATTCTGGGTGCCTTTGATGGAGATTTTTTTTCCCCATCAGCAGGAACTTCTTTGTGGAGTCTGATTCTGCTGGTATTTTCCTGCAACTTAGCTTAGTAATTATGACTGACTTTCTATATCTCCTCTGCTAAATCAGAATAATGAATGCTACTTAAAGTTCTCATTTTTCCTTTAATTTACAAACCTTTAGAGCATTCAGTTTCTTTTACTGCCTCCTCGATATTGTAATTTGCAACAACAGGTCCTTATTCTGAAAGCAGTTTATTTAAAGATACCTCATTTGAGCTTCTCAGTGTGTTATTCCTGAACAATGCTTTTTGAGCTTTATTATCCTTGTCATCTTTTGACATACATGTGCAGTTGCTGATATTTTTAGTGTGCTATTAATATGACTAAATTGTATTGTGTATTTTATTGGGTGGATGTGTTATTACACAGTTACCTTTCAGATTTATATCTCTAATCTCAAAAATTAATGAGCATTCATATTTTTTAAAAAGTTAATACAATGCCAACAAGGTAATTAGAAGTATAAATAAACCAAAGCCAAGTGATTTTGAAGAAATTTTATGACCTAATATTGGTGTGAGAAAGGGGAAGAGATAGGAAGGAAGTCATTCTAGGAGACTTACTCTACCATAATGTAAGAAAACTAGTTTACCTCTGGTCGTCTTTTCATGATAGAATATTACTGATCAATGAGAAAGTACCCCTACTGATACAGTTTGGATATTTATTTGTTTATTTTTTTATTGAGATACAACTGACATATAACAAAGTGGTACAACTTGTTGAGTTGATTTGATTAAATGTTGCAATATGATTACTGCCATAGCATTAGTTACCTCTGTCATGTCAGATAATTATCATTTCTTTTCTGTGGAGAGACCATCTAAGGCCGAATCTCTTGGCAGCTTTGAAGTGTTATGGTCTATGCAGTATTGTTGACTGTAATTACAGTGTTGTGCACTAGATTCCCAGATCTTACTTATTTTCTGGTTGCACGTGTGTACCTTTGGCTAGCCTCTCAACTTTCCCACTCCTCAGTCCCTGGTAGCCACCACCCTAGTCTCTATTTTTCTGTGAGTTTGGTTATTTAGATCCCCTTAGAAGTGAGGTGGTATGGTATCTGTCTTTCGCTGTTAGACATATCACTTTGCTTAATGCCATCAAGATCCATCCGTGTTGTCATAAATGGTAGGCTTTCCTTCCTTCTCATGGCTCAACTGTATCTATCTGCATCCTACTTCATTCATTCTTTGATGAGCACTTTGGTTGTTTCCATATCTCGGCTCTTGTGAGTAACGTTGCAATAGACATGGGAGTTCAGCTATGTTTCTGATATCCTATTTTCATCTCCTTTGGATGTTTACCCAGAAATAGAGTTGCCGGATTATATGGTAGTCCTATTTTTAATTTTTTGAGGAAACTCATTCCATGTTTTTCTAGCACTTCTCACTTTCTCCTTCCCTTTTCTTTCATTCTGAATAGCTATGAAAATCTGTGCAGCATTTTGTATTTTATTTCTGGAGTTTATTCACTAACTCACTCAACACATACTTGTTGGGTGCCTTGTTTTCAGGGAACAAAACGGTGAGCTGAGCACCGAGGCTACAATGATAGGAGACGCCTAGTTCCCATGGAGCTTGCAATCTAGTGGAGGGAAGCTGGAAGTCATTGACTAATTGCAATAATAAATCTATAATTGTAAGTTGGTGTAGTACAACAAAGAAGATCATAGTTAGTGAGAAGGTATAGTAAACTATCCTGACATAGACTACAGCCTTGGGCTCAGAGTCAAAGAAGATTCTTTGAGGAAATACAGTTTGAGTTGAGAGTGTAGGGTGAGTAGGAGGTGAGAAGTAAAAGGATGTGGGGAAGTAGGTACACAGGATTTAAGCCCTGTGACTTGAGAGGACATGGAATGATTGAGGCCTTGAACATTGGCAATAGCTGGAGCTCTGAAAGGAACGGATAGAGTGATGTTAGACATGACATGATAGGGAACTGGGTCCCAGATGATGCAAAACTTTAAAGGTCATGTTAAGAATTAGTTCTGTATCCTAAGAGCAGTGGGAGGAAGTCGTAAAGAGTTTGTTCCATTCATTGGCCCTTAATTCTTTCTCCTGTCCTTTACTGTCTTCTGTGCACATGAATTATGGCTCTAATTAGGATATCGTGATGGTCAACCTCATGTGTCAACTTGATTGGGCCCCAGTCCTCAGATATTTGGTCAAATATTCTCAAAGTTTCTGTGAGGGTGTTTTTGGGTGAGAGGATCATTTTAACAAGTGGATCTGGAGTAAGGCATATTGCCCTCTGTTATTTGTGTCGGCTTTGTCCAGTCAGTTGAGAACCTGAATAGAACAAAAATCTGACCTTCCCTTGTGCAAAAGGAAATTCTAGTGAACAGCTTTCAGATTTGAGCTGTATCATTGTTCTTCCCTGAGGCTCCAGCCTATCAGCCCACCTTGTAGATTTTGGACTTGCCAGCCTGCCCAATCACATGAGCCAATTCCTTAAAATAAATCTCAATCTCTTTCTTTTTCTCTCTCTGTCTCTCTTTATAGACACACACACAGACATAGACATATATATACACATATTCTTATACACACACATACACACACATATCCTATTTGTTCAACTTCTCTTAGGAACCTCGATTAATACAAATTTTGTTACCTCCTTCAAAAAAGAGAATATGTTTCATCATCTTTGCATGCTCATAGTAGCTACTACGTTGTGAATAGTGACTGTTCAGAAAAGTGGCATTTTGGTAAGGATATTTGTATATACTATATGTATATGTAGTACCATACTGCACTATATATACTAGGCATTAGCATTGGCACTTGGGTTTCAGGACTTGCTTTGGATAGCATTAGAGAAAATATTTACTGCATTGGAGGATAAATCATTCGCCTTGGGGATCTACATGCTTATGAGTCTGGTAAATTCATTGTGGAGAAAAATGTTTGGTTTTCGTAATTTTATTTATCTTATAATTTTTTCCTGTGCTGGGTCTTCTTTGCCGCGTGGGCTTTTCTCTAGTTGAGGAGAGTGGGGTACACAGGCTTCTACTCTCTAGTTGGGGTACACAAGCTTCTCAGTGTGGTGGCTTCTCTTGTTTCAGAGCAAAGGCTCGATAGCTGTAGTACACGGGATTAGTTGCTCCACGGCATGTAGGAACTTCCTGCACCAGGGATCAAACCCATGTCTCTGACACTGGCAAGCAGATTCTTTACCAGTGAGCCATCTTTGGATTGTTAAAGTTGACCCCAGATTAGGCATTCTTTGACTAAAACTTCAGTGACATGGGCTTTGTTTTCAAGAAGTTTCCCTATATAGTTAGAGTTTTTTTAAATTAATTTTCACTGGAGCATCATTGCTTTACAAAGTTGTGTTAGTTTCTACTGTAAAGCAAAACGAATCAGCCATACACATACATACATCCCCTCCCTTTTGGACTTCTTTCCCATTCAGGTCACCACAGAGCTAATATTAAGTAGAGTTCTCAATGCTCTGCAGTATATAACATTAGTTATCTTTTTTATACTATAAAGTTATCTATTTTATGATATTCAGGAGATCCAACACTGTGTAGGAAGTTGCCAAACATTCTTCATCAGAATGACATGTGGGTGGATGGGTAGCATCTATCTATCTATTTATACAACAATAACTGTAATAATAATAATAGTTGGCCTAATCCTATTAAATCAGATTCTTTTATGGGATGGGGCTTGGGCATAGATACTTTTTCAAAGTGTTCAAGGTGATTATATGAAGCAGACCAGGATTGGATTCCTGGGTTGGGAAGATCCTCTGGAGAAGGGAAAGGCTACCCACTCCAGTATTCTGGCCTAGAGAATTCCATGGACTGTATAGTCCATGGGGTAGCAAAGAGTTGGACATGACTGAGCCACCTTCACTTTCAAGATTGAAAGCCAATGCCTGAAAGTAGAGTCACTTGCAGAGCTTGTTATATTGTAGATTACTGCCCCACCTACTGCTCCCACCTCCCCCCACCCCAGAATCTCTAATTTGGTCAGATTGGAATGGAGACCCTAGCTTCTATACTTCTGACAATGTCTCACATAATGATCATGATGATCCTGAGATTCTACTTTGAAGACCATGGTCTTAAAAGATCTGAACAGACTATGATATTATTCATAGTCCTGATTAGAAGGCTTTGGGAGGAATGGGTGCTGAAGTTGGTCTTGAAGAATAAATAGAACTTGGATGGATGTAGGGACAAGGCATTGGAGTCAGAAGCAAAGATTTAAAAACCAGATGCCCAGAGACATAGAACTAATTCCTGCCACTCCCCCCAAATCACAGATTTATATTTTGTAATGAATCAGCATGGTGTGTTCCTTTAGAGATGGTACCAGTTAGCAATGCTGCAGTTTAAAACTGTTCTTCATATAATCAACATTCAGTCAACAAATTATGCTCTGCACATAGAATATGCTCAAAATGAGAGCTTTTCAATTATCCAGTATTTGTTATTTACTCATTTATCTATTTTATCTATTTTTATTCTGTGATAGGCACTGTTCCAGGTGCCTGAGATAGCAATTTAAAAGGGTGTAGGGTCTAGTGCAGGGTCAACCAACTTTTTTCTGTGAAGGACCAGAGAGTGAATATGTTAGATTTGTGTAGTTCAGGAGGAAAATCAAGGACATCATGTGGGTATTCACAGAACTGCTCAGATTTGACAGTATGAGCTACTGTGCTCTACTAGAGCCAGGTTTATGCCAACTTTAGCTGCAGGCTGAAGTCTGTCAACTGCTGGTCAAGCGAGAGAGACACACATTAATAAAACACAGAAGTACAAGATGAAATTACATTTTGTTCAGTAAAATAGAGAACAAGCACAAGTTCTATGAGGGAAGTCAAGAGGGGATCTTACTGAGTTTGGCAAAGAAGGTCAAGGAAGGCAGCTTTGAAGAAGTCATTGCCACTGAGACCTGAAGGGTGAGTTTGGAAGTCAGGGAGGTAAACCCCATGGAGAGGATGGAGCAGAGGGCCAAGCGTAAGATGGAGGAACCCAGGGAAGGCGGGTGGCATGCAGTGAAGCGTCAAGGTGGGTGGTGGCAGGAGGTGGGGTCCGAGAAAAGGCAAGCGTCTTAGTTGGAGTTGAAACACTTTGTGTTTTCAGAGAGCAGAGGTATTACCACCATTCATAACCTGAGTGGACAGCGCAGGCTGTAAACTGATGAAACAGTAGAGAGAGTTTTCGTGTTTTAGTAAAGGAGTGAGGGAGAAATTTGTAGAGTTAATAACCAGATTGCCAGAGGAATTTCCTGATGGAAAAAAAAAAAAGATTCCTCTACTTCAACTTTGTGTCATTGATAGGGAGCAAGTGATGGAGTACAGAGGGGCAAAAAACTGCATTTAATTTGCGTGTGTAAAGCCAGGCACTAAAACTAGAATACTTCATACCCAAAGAATATGCTGCTATATGGCTCAGATGGTAAAGAATTGGCCTGCAATGCAGAAGACCTGGGTTTGATCCCTGGGTTGGGAAGACTCCCTGAAGGAGGGCATGCCAACCCACTCCAGTATTCTTGCCTGGAGAATTCCATGGACACAGGAGCCTGGCGGGCTATAGTCCATGGGGTGGCAAAGAGCTGGACATGATTGAGTAACTAAGCACATTCCCAATTAGAGAGGAAAAAATGGAGGCATACATATATTTATTTATTTTAGCATTCATTTCTTTTTTAATTGAGTATAGTTGTTCTATAATGTGTTGGTTTCATATGTACAGCAAAATGATTCAGTTATACACACACACATATATACATATATACATATATATATATATATATCTTTTTCAGATTCTTTTCCCTTATAGGTTATAAAATATTGAATATTTTTCCCTGTGCTATACAGTAGGTCATGGTTGGTTATCTATTTTGTATATATATACACAGAATACTAGAGTGGGTGGCCTTTCCCTTCTCCAGGGGATCTTCCCAACCCAGGGATCGAATCCAGGTTTTCCGCATTGCAGGTGGTTTCTTTACCAGATGAGCCACCAGGGAAGCCGAAGAACACTGGAGTGGGTAGCCTATCCCTTCTCCAGTGGACCTTCCCAGCCCAGGAATCAAACCGGGGTCTCCTGCACTGCAGGCGGATTCTTTACCAGCTGAGCTATGAGGGAAGCCCTATTTTGTATATAGCAATGTATATCTGTTCATCTCAAATTCCAAATTATTCTTCCTCCTCTCTTTCCCCTCTTGTAACCATAAATTTGCCTTCCATATCTCTGGGTCTCTTTCTATTTGCTAAATAAGTTCTGTTTTATCCTTTTTTTGAAGATTCCACATATAAGCAATATCATATGATATTTGTCTTTCTCTTTCTGGCTTACTTCCTCCAATAAGCTCTAGGCCCATCCGTGTCACTACAGATGGCATTATTTCATTCTTTTTTATGGTTGAGTAGTATTCCATTGTGTGTGTGTGTGTGTGTGTGTGTGTGTGTGTGTGCGCGTGTACGCCACAGCTTCATTCATTCATCTATTGAGATATTAGTAAACTGCCTGAGGTAACACTGTGGCGCGTAGTGGAACTAGAATTTAAATGCGTATTCTGATTCCAGAACTCAGGCTATTGGCCAGGGTAGGGGGATATCAAGAAACTAGGGGAATGGCTAGGAGGAAATATAATTTGTTTCTTGCCTGAAATCAACTAGCCTTTTAGATGCTGTGCTTCCAAGATGGCAAGTATCTAGCAGTGGGTTTTTTTTCCTGTATTTCTCTATCTCTGGCAGATATTATTAAACATTTCTCTCTCCGTTTCTATGAATCTCTGAATCCTTCTGCTCACAGAAATGTAATGTATCCTCCCAAAAGATAAATGCTCATTATACCTGGTATGAATAAAATGCCTGGATGTTGTGCTGAAGAAGTAGAAAGTGTGCAATTCTTGGCTGATATAGTTAGCAAGCCATGTGAGTGGAGTCCAGACTTTTGCAAGACATTCCTTTGTACTTGCTTTTCCCGTCTTCCTTCCCCTCTATCTTCTGGCAAACTTCTTCTCTATGTTAGTGGTTGGCAAACCTTTTTTCTGTAACGGGCCAGATAGCTGCCGTAGATCATGTATCAGTGAAGGAGGATGTCTGTGTACAGATGCTGCTGCTAAGTCGCTTCCATCGCGTCCAACTCTTTGCGACCCCATATACTGCAGCCCACCAGGTTCCTCTGTCCATGGGATTCTCGAGGCAAGAATACTGGAGTGGGTTTCTGTGCCCTCCTCAATAGGATCTTCCTGACCCAGGGATAGAACCCATGTCTCTTACATCTCCTGCATTGGCAGGTGGGCTCTTTACCACTAGCACCGCCTGGGAAGCCGCTGGATACCAATGAATCTTTGTTAAAAATAAAAAGGACAACAGAGCAGATTTGGCGTATGGGCTATAGTTTGCTTTCTTCTGTCCTAGACTCAGAGGAACCTGTAAGGATATACTGGGAGCAGTTTTTAGGTAGTCCCCTCATGTTTTGTTTTTGGATCATATTTCAGGCATATCATTTAGTATAATATTATCTTTATGGATCTCTTTCTCTGAAAAGGTATTGGGTTGGTCCAAAAGTTCATTTGGGTCTTTCTGTGTGATTTGAATGAAACTTTTGGCCAACTCAATATACTTTTTACCCTGTTGTGGTCTCATCAATGGTATCAATACATACTGACTTTCATTTACCAGTTGTCCAGGACAGGATTTGCAGATATCTCGTGAAAATTGATTGATGTGTTGAATCAGACAGTTGTTGTTGTTCAGTCACTCAGTCGTGTCCAACTTTCTGCGACCCTATGGGCTGCAGCATGCCAGGCTTTCCTGTCCTTCACCGTCTCCCAGAGCTTGCTCCAAGTCTTATCTGTTGAGTTGGTAAGGCCATCCAACCATCTCATCCTCTGTCATCCCCATCTCCTTCTGCCTTCAATCTTTCCCAGAATCAGGGTCTTTTCTAATGAGTCAATTCTTGCATCAGGTGGCCAAAGTGCTGGAGTTTCAGCTTCAGTATCAGTCATTCCAATGAATATTTAGGACTGATTTCCTTTAGGATTGATTGATTTGATCTCCTTGTCATCCAAGGGACTCTCAAGAGTCTTCTTCAACGCCACATTTCAAAAGCATCCATTCTTTGGTGCTCAGCCTTCTTTATGGTCCAGCTCAAACATCCATACATGACTGCTAGAGAATCCATAGCTTATACTATACGAATGTTTGTTGGCGAAGTAATTTTTCTGCTTTGTAATATGCTATCTAGCTTTCTCATAGCTTTTCTTCCAAGGAGCAAGCCTCTTTTAATTTCATGGCTGCAGTCACCATCTGCAGTGACTTGGCGCCCAAGAAAATAAAGTCTGTCACTGTTTCCATTGTTTCTCCATCTATTTGCCATGAAATGATGGGACTGGATGCCATGATCTTTGTTTTTTGAATGTTGAGTTTTAAGCCAACTTTTCCCCTGTCCTCTTTCACCTTCATCAAGAGGCTCTTTAGTTCCTCTTAGCTTTCTGCCTTAAGGGTGGTGTCATCTGCATATTTGAGGTGATCAGTATTTCTCCTGGCAATTAGTTACTAAGCCATGTCCAACTCTTGGGACCCTATAGACTGTAGCCTGCCAGGCTCCTCTGTCCATAGGATTCTCCAGGCAAGCCTACTAGAGTAGGTTGCCATTTCCTCTTCCAGGGAATCTTCCTAACTCAGGAATAAACCCTGGGTCTCCTGAATTGCAGGAAGATTCTTTATGGACTGATCTATGAGGAAAGTAAATGAGGCAGTGGAAGAGTATATTTGCTGAAAATGGCCAAACATTTCCAGTCTCAGATACTCTTCTCAAAAGGGTATGTGATATCACATCCCATCAAGAGGAGGATCTGTTCCTTCCCTTCTCCTTGAGACTAGGTTGGACTTGGTGACTGCCTCAACTAATAGCGTGGGCTGGAAATCATGCCTCATGATGTTGACACATGGCCTCCATAGGGTGCCTCCTTCTCTCCTATCCCTCCTTCTCACTCTCTTCCTCTCAGGATTCATGTCCTTGGGTCTCAGCACCCATGCTGAGAGGAAACCAGATTACCCAGATGGAGAAAATGGTATGCACTGATTCACATGCAGAAGAACTGAGATCTCCCTGCTTGGCAGCTCTCGTCAACCCCCTGACAGGCAAGGCAGGAGCCTTCAGGGGTCCCAGAAGCCAAATCCAGCAGCTGCCTGTTTGCGTAAATAAAGTTTGATGGGACCTCAGCCTCATGCATTCATTGATGTGCTCTTAATTGCTGCTTCTGCTCTGGACCAGCAAGACTGAGGAGTCCTGATGGAGATGGTATTTACAGCTCCCAAAGCTGAGAACACTAGCTGGCTCACTACAGAAAAATTTGCTGATTCTGCCTCTCAGCTTCAAAGCCCCACACATCTGGATCAGGGTCCAACCTCCCTGAATTCCTAGTCTGCAGAACTCATGAGTAGAGTAAGTGTTTGGTGTGTCACATAGTGAGGCTGGAGAGTAATTTGTTATGCACTCAGAGTACTTAAAACACAGATGAACACAGTTTTTGAAAATGTCCAAGCTTATGTTTGTTAAAATACCAGAAGGCCTAAACCTCCCCTGCCTACTCCCTATTTCTCATCCCCTAAGACACACACACCCGTTTAGAACTTTGTAGTTTTCAGGTTGTATCTAAGATTAAGGAATAGTACCCCATCTGTCCCTCTTGGTGTTTTGAAAACTGGGTTATCTTTTCCTTCTAGAAAGCAAATAATACTATTCAAGGACCTGATCTGACTTAAGAAATGGAAAGATTTTGCTCATGGAGAAGAAGCTGAGTTTCCACAACTGATTCCAGATCACACCAACCATGACGTCTCATTTCACAGTAAGTCTTTGTCTCTCTTTCCCCGTAAGGCTCTTGAACAGACGAGCAACCATCTCCAACCACGTAACACTGTCACCTGGGGCTCACAGTTCATGGGGACAGGGGTATCATTAAAATACCCTGAATCGTGTTCTGTGTTTTCTCCTTTTGCCATTCATCAAAATGAAAGGTTTTCATGAAAAGAGTTAGAGGCCATAAAATCAAATATATTGTAGCATTCCCTTTGGAATGTTTTAAACATTATTAAAAATAGTAGCGTTTGAGGTAGAAGGTCAGCTAATAATCATTTGCTTTAAAACTGATGTGAGTTTTATGAAACATTTGTCACAGGGCTGTCATTTAAGAGGGCGCTGGAAATCATTTTTCATTTTCTACTTATCCTTTTGCAGCTCTCCGTTGTCCTGCAACCACAAACATTATATAGCAATTCTTCTGTGTTTTATAATATTTTATGAACATATTTTTCTGAAATCTTATGTGCTGAAATTTTACACAGAGGACAAATAAGTTTTTTTTTTTTTTTTTTTTTCTTATTTGGCTTTTTTTGAAACTTTTGTGTTAGAGTATAGCTGATTAACAATGTTGTGATAGTCTTGGGGGGATGGTAGCAAAGGGACTCAGCCATACATATGCATGTGTTCACTCTCCCCTGAACTCCCCTTCCATCCAGGCTGACACATAACACTGAGCAGAGTGCCTTGTGCTATACAGTAGGTCCTTGTTGTCTATCCATTTTAAATATAGCAGTGCGTACCTGTCTATTCTAAACTCCCTAACTATCCCTTGCTCCTCATCCTTTCTCCATGGCAACCATAAGTTCATTCTCTAAATATGTGAGTCGTTTTCTGTCTTACAAATAAGTTCATTTGTATCATTTCTTTTCAGATTGTGCATAAAATTTCTATCATACAATATTTCCATTTGACTTACTTCACTCAGTATGGCAAGCTCCAGAATGAACAAATAATGTACAAGGGCACACATAGTTTTTTGTAAGTTGTAAAGAGTAAATTCTTCTTTGATTCAGAATTTAACAAAAGATGGAGAATTTAAATATTGCTATATCATTTTCTTCAATTTATCCTGGTCGACTTGGACTATGGGCTGAAGAAATGTTCTTAGAAAGCTTGTTTGAACCTCCCTTTCCTATTCTAGCTTATCTGGTATTTCTATGAGATGAGGGTGAAGAGTAGGATGTGTGTGTGTGTAAGAAAGAGAGGGAAAGAGGAAGAGAGAGAGAGAGGGAGAGAACGGGCCTTGCACAACACAGACACATGGTTCTATTTAATTAAAAAGCTGAAATCTGAGTTGTCCATTACAGTGTCCATGAACGCCTTACAGTGACAGTCTCTCACGTCTTCCTTTACCCCTTATATCAGGCTATTGATTTGTTCTGTGGTTTTGAGAGATGTGTGAGCTCTCTGTCAGGGATGAGGTAGCATTGTAGAGAATAAGAGCTTTCCTTTCACACTTGTCAAGGTTCCAACACCAAGTCTGCAACTTTTTAGCTCTTACTGTTTGGCAAGGTCTTTCAACTTTCTAAGCCACAGGCTTCTTCAATATCAATAACATGGGGCTAGCAATACTTACAGGGTCATTGTGAGGATTAAGTGAGATACAATTATATTAGCATCATGCTTGCTTGTCATTTAGTGAGCCCTGATAAATGGCTGTCACTAATTTTTCTGCCTCTACTAAGGTATTAGCTATGGGGGAAAACGACTTGATTGTTTCAAAGAAACCATCAGAGAAGTCCACCTTCTCGAAACTATTTCTTCTGTTTTGCACCGTGTTGTCTGTCATTTGACATATTTTGATGATTATTTACTTAGAATACAATTTACGTTGTTGTTTAGTTGCTAAGTCATGTCTGACTCTCTTGCAACCCACTGGACTGTAACCCTCCTCTGTCCATGGGGTTTTCCAGGTAAGAATACTGGAGTGGGTTGCCATTTCCTTCTTCAGGGGATCTTCCAGGACCAGGGATCGAACCTACCTCTCGTGCATTGGGAGGCAGATTCTTTACCACTGAGCCACCAGGAAAGCCCCATATCAAGCTACTGAGGTTACATGATATTGGACGGGTAGATTTTTCTAGAGGATGAAGTATTGGGGGTGGGAAACAGGACAGGTCTGGGTACTTTGGCACCTGGGTGTGTGTGTTGAAAACATGGAGGAAAAATATGCCAAAAACATTCCAGCTGCTTAAACATCCCTTCTGAAGCAGGGTGCCTTGGGCAATGTTGATGCTCCATTGAGATCCCATCTGATGCCTTTTTAACATTTTTGTGCAGTGCTTTCCTGCATGATTTTGATTCTGTCAATCAATACCCACAGCATATGTTTGGAAGGATTCCCCTGGGCTGCTGGAGTCACTGTATTCTCACAAATGCCCAGGAGGTGCCTGGAGAACTCTTAGCCAATGACTCATGGGTGCTCCCTGGTGAGGACAAGTCTGAGGCACAGCCTACAGTCCAGAGTTCCCTGTGGGGTATGGCTAAACATGACCTGTCACAGTTTGGATGAGATCTCACTTTTGTTTGGCTGCTGCTGCTTCCCTGTCAGGCTTACCAGTCTCCCCTGGAAACTCCTTCTTAATAAATTACTTGCACACCAATATTTAATAAGGAGCCGCTTCTGGGGAACCTGATCCAAGACAATGTGCAAATAAATATGGTTTTCTGTGATGTAAGCAGTTGACACCAGGAGAGAGCTTCAGTTTTTAGAGACTGATAAATGATACAGTGATAAGCTGTTTTGGTGCAACCATGAAAGTCTAGCATGAGTTCAGTAAAGGAGATCTTGAAGTAAAGAAGTAGTTCTTGTCTCACATAATGAATTTATGGGAACTTGCTCAATGGGGGCACACAGAAAGAGAAAAGAAATCAGGAAGATGGAGAAAAGAGTGAAAATTGCTCAGTCGTGTCTGACTCTTGGTGACCCCATGGACTATACAGTCCATGGAATTCTCCAGGCCAGAATACTGGAGTGGCTAGCCCTTCCCTTCTCCAGGGGATCTGCCCAACCCAGGGATTGAACCCAGGTCTCCAACACTGCAGGAACTCTTTATCAGGTGAGTCAAGGGGAGAAAAGAGAGGTGAAACCAAACAACGCAGAGGCTCAGACAAACTTCCTGCCGAAGTTTGGTCCCATATGACTCCAAAGTGGGGTGGCTCTCACTTAGTTCTTTGGTTTATTTATTTGTATATTAATGGCTATGCTGGGTCTTTGTTGCTGTGCGCAGACTCCTCATTGCTGAACGCGGGCATTCTCTGGTTGCAGTGAGCAGGATCCACTCTCTAGTTGGAGTGCGCAGGCTTCTCGTGGTGCCTTGTCTTGCTGTGGAACTCTAGGATGCATGGGCTTCAGCAGTTGTAGCACATGGACTTAGTTGCTCTGTGGCATGTGAATCTTGGTTCCTGGGCCAGGGATTGAACCGGTGTCCTTTGCATTGGCAGGCAGATTCTAAACCACTGAGCCACCAGGGCAGTCTTTCTCATTCAGTTGCCTATTTGTAAATCTTTTCTTCTTCCTCTTGCTTCCTTGTTCCTACAGCCACCCTTTGTCTGTTACAGCCCTGTGCAAGTGAAATTGAGGGGAGCAAAGAAGATAGGAGATGGTATCCATTATGGCGAATCCTGGAGTAAAAGTACTGTAAAATTAGATTTATAGAGTGAACTAATTCATTAGAATCAGAAATGTGAAACCACAGGTGATTCGAAGAAATAAACACACCACCTCCCAAATTCCCTGAGCATTCTGGACAGCAGACAGGTGTTGCATTATTTATTAGGTGGAGCACTAACCAGTTTTAATTGTAGAGGCCTTGGTGAACCCAGCTGATATCTGGGTTCTGCTTGTTTTTCTGTTATCCTGAATGGTCTGTAGTTAGCTCTGCAGGAAGCAAATATTTCTAGTCCTTTAACCTCGAAGTCTTTCTACCTTTGTGGATTGGTACAGCCTTAGGAAGGGGCTAAAAATAGGGTGAGAAAGAAAAATTATTTATTGATAGTCTGTAGGGCAGGGGAGAAGGGCGCATTGAAATATCCCCTTTCACATGCAAGGGAGAAAATGAGTGAATTTAATTACCATGATTAGAACCAATTAAGTAGCTAATTATGCTCTTGAGAACAAAAGGCCATTTGTAGGGTTTCTAACTCTAAATACTTATAAAGCAAGGTGGAAAGGATAACTCCCCATATGCAGTCAGTGTGTTACTCTGTAAGAGTGACTACAATAGATGTGTTGTTGGAACCTAGTGGAAAGAGGTCATGAACACTCTTAGGATTATTCATCACTTTCCCATGCCACAGGGTCTTTATCTGGCTACTGGGCAAAATTTTCTCTCCATTCTCCAACCTAAAGTTCTCATGAGAATCAAATAAAAGAATTTGATAATTTCCCAAAGGCAGTGATAGAGGCTAGTTTCCAGTGGTAACGCTGATCCTTGCTAGCGTGAAAACTTGGCCGTAGAACTTTCTTTAGGTTTTTTTTTTTTTTCTCCCCCAGTTGTGTTCTCATCTGTGTCATAAACAAGCTTGGCTTCCTTCTGGAGAAACTGTATCTCCATCTATATGCCTGTCTTTGTCTACACCTACATCTATATCCACATTGACGCATCGTAACATTTGCAGTGTTAAGTTGCTCAGTCATGTCCGACTCTTTTTGACCACACGGACTGCAGCCTACCAGGCTCCCCTATCCACAGCATTTCCCAGGCAAGAATACCGGAGTGTGTTGCCATTTGCTTCTCCAGTTGATCTTCCTGACCCAAGAATCGAACTTGTATCTCCTCCTTGGCAGGTGGATTCATTTGCATAGTCTACAAATTTCTTAAAACATAGAACATAGAAAGTGAAGTATAGATCATTAATTACTAAGTGTATGTGCCTGAAATTTCTTCAATAAGGGCTACATTCTTTGAGTTATTTAAGACACATTTTATAAACTATGACTCTTCTTTAACAGGAAATGTATAGCTCATCCACTAGCCACGCACTTGTATACCAGTGGACAACATGACTAATTCATCATAACATTCCTTGATACTGAGTCCACAAGGCAGTCTCAGAGCCTTCCTCCACACTGGAAACAAGACAATAGTCACAGTTGGTATTTGAATAGAAGAATGCTTGCAATGCCTATTCTACACCTGTCAACTCTTAGCATGAAAGCATGAATGAATTTTTACATCCCTGTTGAGGAGAGCTAGTTAGGAGGATTTTATGGCAGGAAGGGGAAAGACAAGATAATTGAATCAGTGATGCCATTCAACCATCTCACCCTCTATTAACCCCTTCTTTTCCTCCCCTCAATCTTTCCTAGCATCAGGGTCTTTTCTAATATATTGGTTTAGCATCAGGTGGCCAAAATATTGGAGCTTCAGCTTCACAGCATCAGTCCTTCCAATGAATATTCAGGGTTGATCTCCTTTAGGTTTTCCTGGTTTGATCTCCTTGCAGACTCTCAAGAGTCTTCTCCAGCACGCCAATTTGAAAGCATCAGTTCTTCAGTGCTCAACCTTCTTAATGGTCCAACTCTCACATCCACACATGACAACCAGAAAAACCATAGCTTTGACAATTCGGGACAAGAAAAGAGCCCAGGCTTTGGACTCCAACAGATCTCACTTCAAATATCAGCTCTGTCACTCATAGCTGTGTGCCCTAGAGCAAAAGCTCCTCACCTAACTCTTTTTTAAGTAAGGATAACAACCATACCCTGTAGAGCTGTAGAAAGACATTGAACTAAAATAATTGTTGTTATTGTTGCTTAGTCACTAAATCCTGTGCAACTCTTTGACTAGTCCATGGTCTGTAGCCTGCCAGGCTCCTCTGTCCATAGGATTTCCCAGGTAAGAATACTGAGAGGATTACCATTTCCTTCTGCAGGGGATCTTCCCGACTCAGGGATCAAACTTGAGTCTCCTGCACTGATAGGTGAATTCTTTACCACTGAGCTACCTGGGAAGACCAAACTAAAATATATGAAGTGCCTAATTCAATATCTCACATATAGTAAGTGCTCACAAAAGTAGTTTATGCTTGTATCTTCTAGGACTCCTTCAAGCCATGCAAAGTTAACATAGAAACACACACAGGCTCTTCCTGTAAACAAAAGAGTCTGAAATGTATTACTTGGATGTGATCTGAAAAAGGACAGTGATCTCTGTTCATTTCCAAGACAAACCATTCAATATCACAGTAATCCAAGTCTATGCTCCAACTATTAATGCTGAAGAAGCTGAAATTGAATGGTTCTACTAAGACCTATAAGACCTTCTAGAGCTAACACCAAAAAAAGATGTCCTTTTCATCATAGGGGACTGGAATACAAAAGTAGGAAGTCAAGAGAGACTTGGAATAACAGGCAAGTTTGGCCTTGGAGTACACAATGAAGCAGGGCGAAGGCTAACAGAATTTTGTCAGAGAATGCACTGGTCATAGCAAACATGCTCTTGCAACAACACAAGAGACAACCCTACAAATAAATGCAAAAAGGCAGAATGGTTGTCTGAGGAGGCCTTACAAATAGCTGAGAAAAGAGAAGTGAGGGCAAAGGAGAAAAGGAAAGATACACCCATCTGAATGCAGAGTTCCAAAGGACAGCAAGGAGAAGTAAGAAAACCTTAAGTTAACAATGCAAAGAAATAGAGGAAAACAATAGAATAGCAAAGACTAGAGATCTCTTCAAGAAAATTAGAGACACCAAGAGAACATTTCATGCAAAGATGGGCACAATAAAGGACAGAAAAGGTATGGACCTAACAGAAGCAGAAGATATTAAAAAGAGGTGGCAAAAATACACAGAAGAACTATAGAAAAAAGATCTTCATGACCCAGATAACCATGACAGTGTGATCACCCACCTAGAGGCAGATATCCTTCAGTATGAAATCAAGTGGGCCTTAGGAAGCATCACTGCAAACAAAGATAGTGGAGGTGATGGAATTCCAACTGAGCGATTTCAAATCCTAAAAGATGATGCTGTGAAAGTGCTGCACTCAATATGCCAGCAAATTTGGAAAACTCAGCAGTGGCCACGGGACTGGAAAAGTCAGTTTTCATTCCAATCCCAAAGAAAGGCAGTGACAAAGAATGTTCAGACTTCTGCACAACTGCACTCATTGCGCATGCTAGCAAAGTAATACTCAAAATTCTCCAAGCTAGGCTTCAACAGTATGTGAACTGAGAACTTCCAGATGTTTAAGTTGGGTTTAGAAAAAGCAGAGAAACCAGAGATCAAATTGGCAACATCCATTGGATCATAGAAAAAGCTAGAGAATTCAGGAAAAACATTTACTTCTGCTTCATTGACTATGCTTTGATTGTGTGGATCACAATACATTGTGGAAAATTCTTAAGAGATGGGAATACCAGACTACCATACCTGCCTTCTGTGAACCCTGTATGCAGGTCAAGAAGCAACAGTTAGAACTGGACATGGAACAACTGACTGATTCAAAATTGGGAGAGGAGTTCATCAAGGCTGTGTATTGTCACCCTGCTTATTTAACTTAAACACAGAGTACATCACACAAAATGCTGGGCTGAGAGAAGCACAAACTAGAATCAAGATTGCAGGGAGAAATATCAATAACCTCAGATATGCAGATGACATCACCCTTAAGGCAGAAAGCTAAGAGGAATTGAAGAGGTCTTGATAAAGGTGAAAGAGGAGAGTGAAAAAACAAGCTTAAAACTCAGCATTCACAGGATGAGGATCATGGCATCCAGTCATGTCTTTTCATGGCAAATAGAGAGGTAAACAATGAAAACAGTAACAGACTATTTTCTTCGGCTCCAAATCACTGAGGATGGTGACTTCAGCAATGAAATTAAAAGATGTTTGCACCTTGGAAGAAAAGCTATGACCAACCTAAACAGCATATTAAAAAACAGAGACATGACTTTGCTGACAAAGGTCCATATGGTCAAAACTATGGTTTTTCCAGTAGTAATGTATGGATGTGAGAGTTGGACCATAGAAAAAGTTGAGCACTGAAGAACTGATGCTTTTAAACTGTGGTGTTGGAGAAGACTCTTGAGAGTCCCTTGGACTGCAAAGAGACCAAATCAGTCCATCCTAAAGGAAATCAATCTTGAATATTCATTGGAAGGACTGATGCTGAAGCTGAAGCTCCAATGCTTTGGCCGCCTGATGTGAAGAGCTGCCTCATTAGAAAAGACCCTGATGCTGGGAAAGACTGAAGGCAGGAGAAGGGGACGACAAAGGATGAGATGGTTGGATGGCATTACCGACTCAATGGAAATGAGTTTGAGCAAGCTCTGGGAGATGGTGAAGGACAGGGAAGCTTGGTGTGCTGCAGCCCATGGGGTAGCAAAAAGTTGGACAGTACTGAGTGGTTGAACAACAGTGGGAAAAAAGAATGGCCAACATCAAAAAGTCTATAAACAATAAATGTTAGAGAGAATGTAAAAAGGTAACCCTCCAGCATGGTTGGCGGGAATATAAATTGGTACAACCACTATGGAGAACAGTATGGAGGCTCTTTAAAAAAAAAATAGAACAACCATTTGATCCAGTATTACCAATCCTGGGAACATATCCAGAAAAGTAATTAACCTCCAATTAAAATAAATAAATTTATATTAAAAAAGAAAAAAAAAACCAAAAAGTTACATGCACTCCAATATTTACTGGAGCACTACTTATAACAGCCAAAACATGGAAGCAACATAAATGTTCATGGATGGAGGAATGGATAAAGAAGATATGGTACCAATATACAGTAGAACATTACTCAGTCTTGAAAAGGAATGAAATAAAGCATTTGCAGCAACACGGATGAATCTAGAGATCATAGTATCATACTAAGTGAAGTAAGACAGATAGAAAAAGACCAGTATCATATGATATCACTTATATGTGGAATCTTTAAAAAATGATGCAAATGAACTTATTTATGATACAGAAACAGACTCACAGACATAGAAAACAAACTTATGGTTACCAAAGGAGATGTGTGGTAGGGAAGGGATAAATTAGGAGTTTGGGATTAACATATACACATTATTGTATATAAATCAGTTAATCAACAAGGACCTACTGTATAGCACAGGGAACTCTACCCAATACTCTGAAATAACATATATGGGAAAAGAATCTGAAAAAGAATGAAAAAAAATATATATGCATAGCTGAATCAGCTTGCTGTATACCTGAAACTACCATAGCATTGTAAATAAATTCTACTCCAATATAAAATAAAAGTTAAATTACAATAAAAGCCTGCTTCCCAGACCTTCCTCTTTTCTCCTTACAGTGCCCCACTGCCCTGGGAGTGATCGTCTCATTGTGGTGTACTTCCTAACTTCAAGTCAAAAATTGTCTTGATTCACAGACTCAGAAAATGAATCTGTGGTTCTCATAAGGACAGAGGGGGAGAAGGGATAGTTATAGAGTTTTGGATTGACATATACACCCCCTATATTTAAAATGGATAGCTAACAAGGACCTACTGTATAGCACAGGGAACTCAGCTCACAGTTATTGGCAGCCTGGATGGGAGGGGAGTTTGGGGGAGCATGGGGGCATGTATATGTATGGCTGAGTCTCTCTGCTGTCCACCTGAAACTGTCAAAACACTCTTTACTGGCTAAGAGGTGGCAGCGCTTAGTTACTAAGTCATGTCCGACTCTTTGCAACCTCATGGACTACAGCCAGCTGGGCTCCTCTGTCCATGAGATTTTCCACAATACTGGTGTGGGTTGACATTTCCTTCCCCAAGTGATCTTCCTGGCCCAGTAGTTGAACCTGCATATCCTGTATTGATTGGCAGGAGGATTCTTCACCGTTAAGCCACCAGGGAAGCTTAATTGGCCACTCCAACATAAAATAGAATTAAAAAAAAATTAAACGGTGCTACTCCATTTCTTCTAAGGGATTGTTGCCCACAGTCTTCTTGTTTTAAAGAAGTATTATGTAGAGAATAGTTAATATTTAGAGAATTTGGGTCCACTAGGCATATACGGTTACTGAGCACCTGAAATTTTGCTGGTCTGAATTGATATATGCTATAAGTGTCAAATACTCACTGGAACTTGAAGACTCAGGATGAAAGAATAATATAAAAGTAGTTTATTTATAATTTTATATTGATTGCATGTTGAAATTATAGCAGTTTGGATAGTTTGGGGTCAATAAAACACAATATTAGGCTTCATTTCATTTGTTTCTTTTTGGCTTCTTTATTAATAAAAGGTGAGTACTAGAAATTTTAAAATTATATATGTGTCTATGTTATATTTCCGTTGGGTAGCCCTGGTCTAAAACATGGATTTTTCCCTGGGTCTAGAAACTCTAAAGGAATTCATGTATAGGGTTTTCAGAGACTGGGAGATCTTTGAAGTTTCATGCACCATGCCATATGCACCTGCGTATGTGGTTTTTTCTGAAAGAATATCATTAGATTTCTATCAGTTTGTGATAGAAAACAAGGGTAGTCACCACTGATTTAGAATCTCATGGGATTTTAAAGTGGAATTTTAACAGGTGAAAATGCATGACATTTCCTCATTTCTGAAACCCTCAGAGTGGAAATCTGAGATTTATCCATATGGAGTTGAGACTGTAATCTCAATGAAAACAGTGGCTGTGTACCTTGTACCCCATTTTTACCCCCAGTACCAGGCATGCATTTTTGGCATCCAGGATTTTGTCATTTACTGTCTTTGATGTCATCATTTGCAAAAAGTTAAAGGCCATTATTTATTTATTTATTTTTTGCACAGACGTTAAGCATAGTTTGGGAGTAAAAATGACACTTTGGAGCTGTTTTGGAAAATGACTTTTCCTTGGGTGGATTCCCTAAAACTTTAGGACTGGAAACAATAGTGTGGTCATAAATAGTTTAACTGTAAGGTGACCCAGGTTGTACCAGGAGTGGATGGGGGAAATAGTGGCAGGTATGGGAAAGAAACTCGTTTGAGGTTAATGAGCTGGTGGGTTTGCTGTGTAGATCATGTCTCAAAGCTGACCCATGTGAAAGGAAAGGACATCATCAACTCTCATGGGTCATAGATTGAAGGTCTTTCCTGGGATCATGAGCTTCTCAAATCTTCTGTCTGGCCCATGTGAGGCATGAGCATCCTTCTACAGTCACAGAGAGTCTTCAGGGTTAGAGTTATGGCCACATGGATTTAGAAGCTGTCCATAAGATGCATTGGAAGGACTGATGCTGAAGTTCCAATATTTTGACCACCTGATGTGATAGCTGACTCATCGGAAAAGACTCTGATGCTGAGAAAGATTGAAGGCAAAGGAGAAGGGAATGGCAAAGGATGAGATGGTTGCATAGCATCACCAATTCAATGGACATGAGTTTGAGGAAACTTCAGAAGATAGTAAAGGACAGGGAAGCCTGGTGTGCTGCAGTCCATGGGGTCACAAAGAGTTGGGCATGACTTAGAAACTGAATAACAAGTTGGAGAAGGGTAAGAGCCAAGGAGATGGGAGCTAGGTATCAACATCTTCAGCTAAAAATTACATGGTGGTTGTGAGGCTGGGAGAAGGTGCTTTCTAATTCTATAGCAGTGGACATGGACAGCATGTTTATTATGGTATAAGGATCCTAATCCAGAAAACTTAGAAACTGTGCATTTAAGAATTTCATAAAGATGGCTGTCTGCCTTCTGGGAATTGGCAAAAATTAAATGCTGTTTCGACTCCATGGGTTTGTTTGTATTTAGATCCATTCCAAACTTAAACATTGTTTTTCAGCTCTCGTACTATGAATGCTCATAGGAAAATGGATCTCTGAGTGTTGTTGAAAAACTACTTGAAAAACTGCAATTATTGTAAAACAGTTTGGCAAAGGTAACGTTTTTTGGTAGAAATGAAAAGCAATTCTGAGGCCAAGAGTTTGCTATTTTCTCACAAACAAGCTTAATGGAAAATAAAATTATTTTCTTTCTTTGGCTAACTAAAAAGGTTTAAATGGTCTCTATCAAAAGTGAGTGCAAATTTTGTCCCATTAATGTAAGTAAAGGAGATCCATTCCCAATAGCGACAACGTCAAACTTTTAAAGTATTTTTGCTAGGACTAAAATATGTATCCATCTGAAGGGGGAAAAGTGTGCCTGATAGACCACAGTGTTTACTCTTCCAAAATCTGTTCTCTATTAGAAAAACCTAATTGTTAGGAAGAAAATGGTATACTTAGAAATAGAATTGTTTTCATTTTGCTGGGTAGAATTTGCAGGGAGGCACTTTCCACTTTTTTTTTTTTAAACCTGGAGAAAGATGTAACTGCTATTTATCTAGCTATTTATTCATTTTCAGAAACACTCTACTCCATGTCCTCCAAAGGCACAGATATGATACAGATGAGCTTGAAGTCTCTTCTACCAACAGAGCTGTTCAAACTGTTGAGTTGACCCTCCAACCCTGCATTTGTAGGAGTCATTGGAGCAGGGTGATAAAAAGCAAATGACAAAGCATCTAATTTCATTTCTGATGTATTTTTCCATAAGTAAATTAGAGAATATAATTACTTATATTGTTTCATTTAATAATTTGCTCAAATTAGAACATCTCAAATGTTCCCTTTTGCTTTTTTTTTAATGAACTTTTACTGGAGACCAGCTAGAAATATTTAAATAGTATTTTGAAATTATTTAAGCCCTTTGTTACCTCTCCTTTGCTCTCCTGACAAGTTTCAAGTCATTAGCCCTCTCTGCAAGGCTTATACTCCAGCTGCTATTTTTCTCTGTAGCTTCGCCTAATGACTGTCCTCATCTTGATGACTATGATTCACTGACTCTGAGTCACCTTTGGGACCTTCTCCCTCTTCAAACTCTTTCTCTTATAGGATCTCTGTGCGTGATCTGTTTTCCCTGCTCCATCCTCTTCTTCTTCCTCATCCTTCTATTTCCCCGCCCTTCCAATCCAGGCCCTTGCTCTGTTCTGTTAGCACCCCCTTCACTGTTCCCACATAGAGTTTGACATCATGGTAGTCATTTAATTATTTATGAGATGGTTTACTGAATCTCTGGGGTTCTTCCCCCTCCCAACAATGACTGTTCTGTTCCAAACCCATCCTTGTGTGTCATTCAGTGATTGGCATCTAAAATAGGTACTATTAATAAATTTTCAGGAAATAAATGAACAAGCGGGTGACTCAAGAGGTGTTGATCAATGTACCTTCTTATTATCTGTGTGTCATCATAACTTATGTTTTTGACTTAAACGTGGTGCCTCCGCTGTGATGGGGAGGCTCAGTCAATTATACCAAATCATAACGTGACAGATTTGCCCTTTAGGAAAAGTCCCATGGATTTATCCTCAAGGGATTTGCATCTATGGCTGAATTCCTCATTTGTCAATGATTCACATATCTCCTTTCACTTTGTGTCCATGGGGGCCTGGCCTTGTCACCCATGTCTTGACACATTGCCCATCTCACATAACCATTTGTTGGGTGGATGTACGAGGAAGGGAGCATGAAGCTTTCTTTTCAAAACTCATACATCATTGATGGATTTGGTTATCTTTTCAGAAACTTGAAAGTTTTAGATTTGTCCAATAATGAATCATTCCTTTATTTTGTGTCTTCTTGAGGCAAAGAGTCAATGAGGGGACTTTGCTTCAGGATGCCTTTAGGAGCATCACCTTGGACTAACCCAGGGGGGCAGGGTGACAATGTGTTACTATTGACTTAATAGAGGAGAAAATTTAGGACAAATAGAAATCACCACACTAAACCTATGTTTGTCTACCACTGCAGCTCTTCATTGGTTGGTTGTCATCTCCTCCCTTTTAAATGTGAGATCCATATGAAAATTTCTCTATCTCTTGGCTCTGTACCTTGCTCACTTATTACACGTATGAAAGAATTCCTTTAGTGCAATCCAGAATCCCAAGCCTTCTGATGATTTTTCATTAAGAATTTCAACTCATTCTGCAAAAAGTTTTCAGAAGTCTTTTTCTGACAAAACAGTTTTGGAGTTGCCCTGAGATTTTTGGATAATGCAACCATTTGTATTTTACTTGAGCCAGGAATAGGATCTTCTCCTTGGTAATATCTGAATAGCTGGGTATCTATCTTCTATCTATCCACCCGTTAATTTATTAGACACACACACAAGTATATGTGTATATATATATATCCAGTCTGATGAAACAATGGCATTGACCCCCATAGAGAATCCACGGCCATCGTGGGATGTAGGACTCAGCTTTTCCTAAAAGGTATTCCAGGGGCTCCTGGTTCATTTGCATTGAGTCAACTTTCTTTTTGTCCTGACTGGATTTTCCAGATGAGGCAACTGAGATGAGATGATGCCTGGTTTGTAATCAGTCTGTCTGTAGGCTTTCTTTGCTGTCCTAGAGCCGTGTTTTTGATAGTCTCCCTGGATCTCATATACTCAGTGTGGAGAAGCTGCTTTCTCCCCACCTGTGCCACCAGGACTCTACACGTGTCCTGACGCCTCAGCCCAGCGATGGGATCCCTGCTCTCTGTTGTAGGAGCCTTTTTGCTTGATCAGCCTCTCTGTTACCTCTTCCTAGACCTTCTTTTTATGAACCCCAACTGGATCTCTCCCCTGCCATATCTCAGGATGCCACACCAGTTCCATTAGCTAGATTTCCTCTATAATTTTTATTGAAAGATAATTGCTTTACAATGTTGTATTAGTTTCTCCTGTACGACATTGTGAATCGGCTATAGGTATACATATATCACCTCCCTCTTGGACTTTCCTTCCCAACCCATCCCAACCTTCTGGGTCATCACGGAGCACTGAGCTGAGGTTCCTGTGCTATAGCGCACCTTCCCATTAGCTATCTATTTCACACATGGTAACCTGTATACGTCAATGCTACCCTCCCAGTCCATGCCATCCCCCTGCCTCCTCCGTGGCCACACATTCGTTCTATATCTGTGTCTCTATTCCTGCCTTGCAGTTAGGTTCCTCTGTACCATTTTTTTCTAGATTTCACATAGATTTCCTCTACTTTTCATTGCCAGAATTGAGGCTTTCAAACACATGGCCCATTCTGGAAAAGAAATCCCCTTTCCAAGTCCTGGTGCTGTCAAGAATGGCCTGGTTTTCTGTCAGCTGAGCTCCATGTTGGTCAAAACATGCTCTGCACCCTTTACTTGTACCATGTTGGAACAGTTTCTCCGCAGGTCAGCATGACACTCATCTGGACTCATCTGAAAAGAACAGCATGTTCTCTTTTATGTTTGCATTTTCCAGAATAAATGACTTTCTCTCCTTTAATTTCTACTTTTGGAATCTTAACAAGCACCGAGTTTTAGAGACAGTGACCTTGTTTTCAAGTGTGGGAATTAATTACTTTAAAATGTCACTGTTAAAAGAATACCAGCTCTCAGCTCTTACTCATGAATTACTGTTAACTAAAATTGCACAAAAACTGTATCAGTTTCTTCTAGCAAATGCCCTCTCTTGTTCTGTGTGGGGGATGTTTCAGGCTGATTCTGGGACAATTGCATTAAAATCACTTGAATTGAGGGGTGATTCTTAAAAATCCATATTCCAGAGTTCCACCACAGACCCAGTAAACCAGACCTTGGAATTTACATTTGAAACAAGGTATTGTAATGGATCTTATATATGTTAAATAGACTTTTTCACTAAGCTCTGTTATCTGGAAAAAAAGAGCTGGCACCCCCATATATATATATAGTATATATATACAGACTATATATCTCTCTATATATACACTATATATATATAGTATATATTATATATATATAAAGTGATTAAATATATATATTTGTATGTTTTGTTTTGCTTATCATATGTACTATAGTGATATAATAAGTGCATTATACTGTTGGTCGCTCAGTCGTGTCCAACTTTCTGCAACCCCATGGACTGTAACCTGCCAGGCTCTTCTGTCCATGGGATTCTCCGGGCAAGAATACTGGAGTGTGTTGCCATTTCCTTCTCCAGGTGATCTTCCCAACCCAAGGATCAAATCTGGGTCTCCCGCATTGCAGGCAGTTTCTTTACTTTCTGAGCCACCAGAGAAACCCAAAGTACATTGTAAAGGATACCATAAGGTAGATATTTGAAAAGATCAAATATCAATATAAATAGAAGCTGAATTTGCTTGCTGTTGTTTCATGGTGCATCATTCTATACACACTGCAGGGTGTAAGTACTCCACTTGGGAAACTATGGTATAGTTTGCAGGATATTAAATGTTCATCCAGGATTGCCTTTGACCTAGACCAGCAGCCAATAGCTTTGCCTAGCTTAGATAAGCTACAGGAACAATTTGATAGTGGGATTGTCAGGGGAATTGCAGGTGTAGGAGACTTTGGGGTAGAAGGTCTGGGTGTGCAGCAAACAGCTGATGGGCCCAGGTGAGGTGGCCGAGGTGTCAAAGGAGGTACAGGGAAGCACTGATGACAGAGACATTGGACTTGAAGGACAAGGGAGAGATACCAAGCCACTTCTTGCAAAACTGAGCTTGGGTCAGCCCTGAATGCTCTTAATGTGCACCCTTTCTGTCTTTCCTGTGGCCTGTAAAGTGCTGCTCAAAGTATGTGTGGTCAGATTCCCAAACCACAAACTATTACTGGCCAATGACAAGATCAGCATAGAATTTTTTTTAAAATTATCTTTTACTTGCTTCCCTTGATATTTCTGTTTATTTCTGGTTGTACTAGGTCTTTGTTGCTGTATGTTGGCTCCCTCTGGTTGAACCTAGTGAAGGCTGCTCTCTAGCTGTGGTGTGTGGGTTTCTCATTGCAGTGGTTTCTCTGATTGTGGCTCCTGGGTTCTACTAGTTATGGTTCATGGGCTTAGTTGCCCTTGTGGCTTATGGAGTCTTCCTGGACCAGGGATTGAACTTGTGTCCCCTGCATTGGCAGGCAGGTTCTTATCTATGGTGCCACCAGCGAAGTCCCCAGTATAGAAACTGAGAGTACATTTAGAAATGGTTAGAGCCATTTGATGTTGCTGAAAAGCATCTAGTATTCATATTGATTGTAAATTAATTGTAATTCATATTAATTATATAGGATTGGCCAAGAAGTTCATTTGGGCTTTTCCATAAGATGTTACAGAAAACTCAAATGAACTTTTTAGCCAACACAATATTTTATAGCTGTATTGGTCTACAGAGCATCGGGAATTAAAGAGAATTCTGTTGATCCTTCCCTCTAGCTAGCTGAAGATGTACTGCCCAGGGTAATGCATGAGGCTGGATTCTCTATCTTCTTGCCTTCTTTTTAGCTACTGAGGGCCAATGTGCTGGCCTGCGCCTTTGTCACCTGAAGGAGTTGCCTATCTTAGCTTGTTAGAGGTGACTGGTAGAAAAAGAATAACTGCGAGCTTGACCAAGGTGTGTGACCTCTCTAGGCCCTCTCTGTCACCTTTGAACTGAGATTATGGAAGTGTACATACGACACAATGGCTGGGGTTCTGGTTTTCTTTCGTCAGGTTGAGGAATGAGTCCTTCCTTCCCTTAGAGCTGCATTTCTCTGAGGAAAGTTAGGATCGTGAGCAACAAAGCCTGTATTCTGACTGTTAAGTCCAGGAAATGGTTGAAGGAAATTAGTAGCCACATTTTTGTTGCTTCACAGGCCCAGCTGCTGGTAACATAAAGGCAGATGTCTCTCCTTGTATTTCTCCCTTATTATAACCTGCTTATGTGACCCCATGTGAGGTAGGGATACCAGAATGGCATAGCTTTTGAGGGAAGTCAAGTCCTAGCTTGGTGAGCTAACAGCCGATGCTACAGCTTCTCTGAGCTTCAGTTTCTTCATCTGTTCAATAGCCATCCCTATTCCTATTGTAGGATTTCAGGGAGGATTCAACGACATTATTTTTGTAAAGCACATGTGACGGCTTATAGAACATTCTAAAGATATTGTATTGTTATTACCACACTTTTTAATTCAATAAATATTATAGTTGAGCCCCTATCATGTGCTGGGAATTGTACCAATTACTGCTGCTGCTGCTAAGTCGCTTCAGTCGTGTTCGAATCTGTGCGACCCCATAGACGGCAGCCCACCAGGCTCCCTCATCCCTGGATTCTCCAGGCAGGAACACTGGAGTGCGTTGCCATTTCCTTCTCTAGTGCATGAAAGTGAAAAGTGAAAGTGAAGTCACTCAGTCGTGTTCGACTGTTAGCGACCCCATGGACTGCAGCCCACCAGGCTCCTCCATCCATGGGATTTTCCAGGCAAGAGTACTGGAGTGGGGTGCCATTGCCTTCTCCGACCAATTACTGAGGGAACTCCAATAACGAGACAAATACCATCCTCATCCCCAAATAGTTTATGACCTAGTTGATGGCAACACAGCTCACTTCCATTTCACTTCCTGTTTCCAACCAGAGTGTAAACTTCGTACAGTCAGTTCAGTTCAGTTGCTCAGTCATGTCCGACTCTGCAACCCCATGGACTGTAGCATGCCAGGCTTCCCTGTCCATCACCAACTCCTGGAGCTTGCTCAAACTCATGTCCATTGTGTCGGTGATGCCATCCAACCAGCTTATCCTCTGTCATCCCCTTCTCCCACCTTCAGTCTTCCCCAGTATCAGGGTCTTTTCCAGTGAGTCAGTTCTTCATGATCAGGTGGCCAAAGTATTGGAGTTTCAGCTTCAGCATCAGTCCTTCCAATGGATATTTAGGACTGATTTCCTTTAGGATGGACTGGTTGGATCTCCTTGCAGTCCAATGGACTCTCAAGAGTCTTCTCCAACACCACGGTTCAAAAGCATCAATTCTTCGGTGCTCAGCTTTCTTTATAGTCCCACTCTCACATCCATACATGACTACTGGAAAAACCATACCTTTGACTAGATGGACCTCTGTAAGCAAAGTAATGTTTCTGCTTTTTAATATGCTGTCTAGGTTGGTCATAACTTTTCTTCCAAAGAGCAAGTGTCTTTTAATTTCATGGTTGCAGTCACCATCCTCAATGATTTTGGAGCCTAAGAAAATAAAGTCATTGTTTCCATTGTTTCCCCATCTATTTTCCATGAAGTGATGGGACCGGATGCCATGATCTTCGTTTTCTGAATGTTGAGCTTTAAGCCAACTTTTTCACTCTCCACTTTCACTTTCATCAAGAGGCTCTTTAGTTCTTCTTCACTTTCTGCCATAAGGGTGATGTCATCTGCATATCTGAGATTATTGATATTTCTCCTGGCACTCTTGATTCCAGCTTGTGCTTCTTCCAACCTGGCAGTTCACATGATGTACTCTGCATATAAGTTAAATAAGCCGGATGACAATATACAGCCTTGATGTATGTACTCCTTTCTGGATTGTGAACCAGTCTGTTGTTCCATGTCCAGTTCTAACTGTTGCTTCTTGACCTTCATACAGATTTCTCAGGAGGCAGGTCAGGTGGTCTGGTATTCTCATCTCTTGAAGAATTTTTCACAGTTCATTGTGATCCAGTAGTCATGTATGGATGTGAGAGTTGGACTGTGAAGAAAGCTGAGCACTGAAGAATTGATGCTTTTGAACTGTGGTGTTGGAGAAGACTCTTGAGAGGTCCTTGGACTGCAAGGAGATCCAATCAGTCCATTCTGAAGGAGATCAATCCTGGGATTTCTTTGGAAGGAATGATGCTAAAGCTGAAACTCCAGTACTTTGGCCACCTCATGCGAAGAGTTGACTCATTGGAAAAGACTTTGATGCTGGAAGAGATTGGGGGCAGGAGAAGAAGGGGACAACAAAGGATGAGATGGCTGGATGGCATCACTGACTTGATGAATGCGAGTCTGAGTGAACTCCGGGAGTCGGTGATGGACAGGGAGGCTTGGCGTGCTGCGATTCATGGGGTCGCAAAGAGTCAGACACGACTGAGTGACTGAACTGAACTAATTGTGATCCACACAGTCAAAGGCTTTGGTGTAGTCATTAAGCAGAAGTAGATGTTTTTCTGGAACTCTTTTGCTTTTTCTATGACCCAACAGATTTACAGTCAGGAAGTGCCTTTAATCTATCTTGGGAATACACAGTGGGCAGCCTAGTGCAGACACAAAGTGCTTAAGAAATCTGTGTTGAACTGAGTGGAATACCATTATCCTCCCAAATTTGGTTTAACGTGATGCAAGGGCTCAATTTTAAGTAGCTTCTTGGGGAAATGATCCTGAGTAACAATGGTAGGAAAGTGGAGAAGGAGGACAGAGCTGGAGAGGAAGCCAATAAAAGGTGTTTTATTCTTCAGCACACTTACCACTGTGGGCAACTGGAACTCAATCCTACCAGGGCCATCTTGGGAGGCAGAGGTGCAAGGGAGTTGGGTTACCAATTCAACAGCTAGGATATACTGAGAGCTTCTTGCAGGTGAGAATTAATCTTCCAGCACTTCTGCCTGCACTGATAGCCAGAAAATTTCCTGGGCTCAAAACCACAGGGGTTGGAAGTTGAAAGTCATCCTGCTGATGTATGCCTGGAATGTGCATTTTCACCCAGTTTCTCAGCTAGTGCCCCAGAAATTTGCTAAGGTCAGTCTTACCCCTGGTCTGCACGTGGAAAATGTCTGCAACATATTCTACCGTCTTCTCTGTCTTCTCCAAATACACCAGCTGACAATGGTACAGTCTTCCTCTCAGCTCCCAGCTCACTTATTATTATTTTAATTGCATTCCCTTTGATGCAGACACACACAAAGCTATTTCAGTGTTCTCTGTGGGCGTCTCACCTTCCCACGGCAGTGTGAACTCCTGAGGACAGACCTCAGGATTTATTTATCTTCTCTTCTTGCCACATTGCCCAGAACAAATGAGCCTGCAAAAATTGAATTTGGAGCTGAATTTAACTTTTAGGTCAGGCACTAGTGATTTGGGCTATTCAACTTCCACTTTTTTAGCTGGGTCTTCTGCTCTGACTTAACTGATTTACAATTGTGTTGATTCTAATGTAATTTGAAAAGAATAAGAACTACAGTTACCAAAGTTGATTAATAAACTCCCAGTTTTTAGTAAAGACTTGTGTGCCTGGCACAGTGCACTAAGATAATCTTTCATATAATCCTCACAGCAAAAGTTGTGTCACCATTTTATAGAGTAGGAATCTGAATAATTAACTAATTACGTAAGATCACAAAGTTAATTGGGGTTTTCCTGGTGGCTCAGACAGTAAAGAATCTGCCTGCAATGTGAGAGACTCGGGTTTGGCCCCTGGGTCGGGAAGATCCCCTGGAGAAGGGAATGGCAAGCGACTCCAGTATTCTTGCCTGAGAATCCGATGGACAGGGGAGCCTGACAGGCTGCAGTCTTTGGGGTTGCAAAGAGTGAGACATGACTGAGCAACTACCGCTTTCACTTCTCTTTTCACATAGTTAATCAGCAGAAGGTGATCAATTTAAACTCAGAACTAACCCGGAATTTCAGACATACAACCATTGTATTGTAGAGTCTCCCAAATATGAAAAATTGAAGGAAGTACTGAAAAGAACTGATTCATTAATTTATTCACCTGTCAGTCCAACTGTCTAACTAAGGAAACACCTGTTCACTAATTTGTCATCTTTAGCTGGACTGGTGAAAGACAGATGGGACTCACTCTTGGGAGACAAGGCAGCAACTATCTTGGGAACACTTTGATGTCTCAGTCACCTTTTTCTTTTCTTTCTCTCCCAGTCCTTCATATCCAGTGACATTCCATCCAGTTTCAAGGCTATAGAAAATGTATATATATAACTGAATCACTGTGCTATACACGAAACTAACATAACAGTGTCAATCAACTCTACTCCAATATAAAGTTTTAAAACAATTGGCTTTCAAATCACATATTCTCCAAAATGGGTTGTTTATGCTTAGGTATAGGTATAGGTTTAAGCACAGGTTTTCACTCAGGTTAGCTCAGTCACTCAGTCGTATCCAACTCTTTGCAAACCCATAGACTACAGCACACCAGGCTTCCCTGTCCATCACCAACTCCTGGAGCCTGCTCAAACTCATGTCCATCGAGTCGGTGATGCCATCCAACCATCTCATCCTCTTTCAGCCCCTTCTCCTCCTGCCTTCAGTCTTTCCCAGCATCAGGGTCTTTTCCAATGAGCCAGTTCTTCACATCAGGTGGCCAAAGGATTGGAGTTTCAGCTTCAGCATCAGTCCTTCCAATGAGTATTCAGGACTGATTTCCTTTAGGACTGACTGATTTGATATCCTTGCAGTCCAAGGAACTCTCAAGAGTCTTCTCCAGCACCACAGTTCAAAAGCATCAATTCTTCGGCGCTCAGCTTTCCTTTCACATCCATACACGACCACTGGAAAAATCATAGCTTTGACTAGATGAACCTAAAGGTGGTAAATTTTTGAGGTGGCCATAAAGATCATTTGGATTTTTCTGCAACATTGTATGGAAACCAAAATTTTGGGCAAACTCGATATTTTGTTATATATGATATATCCAGTTGTACATGCTGGGAGTATCTTGTTGCAGTCCCTGTGACATCAGGTTAGATGTCACAGACCCCCTTTGGTTGTTAACTCTCTTCCCTTCCTTATGCCATCTCTTCCAGCCCCTCTACCTAGAAAATGATCATTTATCTGGGAACCTTGATCTGACTCATTACATATGTTCCCAAATCCATAATCGCCACTAGGACTTAGCTCTTTCCCCACAGGACCTAAACTCTTGAAAAGCAAAGCTAGAAAGAAATATTTCTCTGCTTGTGCTTCCTTCTCTTTCTTGAAGTAAGGAGGAGTGAGGCTGACCTGGTCTAGCTGAATGAGACAAGGGCTCCTGGACACAAGATAACACAAGATGAAAAAGCACCACCAGTTAATATTTCAGAAAAAAAAATCCCATTTTTATGTTTTTAGAATATGTTTATTTGGGGTTGGCCAAAATGTTCATTTGACATTTTCCCTTAGATGGTATGGGAAAACCTGAACAAATATTTGGCCCAATGTATATGTATATGTGTGTGTAAACACTGATGTATATCTGTAATCTTTGATCATTTATTCTTTTTTTGGCCATGCTGGCAAATCAGATAATTGATTCTCCTTATACTGGACAGAGAACAAAAGACAAAAGCGATTCAACAAAGAGTCATAAGCTGTTTAATTTCAATTTTGTGTGGCTTGTTGAACTGTTGTGGAGCCAACTGCTTTGTCCCAGAGGACTTATTTTGTAGTGTTCTACCAACATTCTAGTGCACTGACCCCAGACGCTTTCTAAGTGTGCAATTTGCAGTTCAGTCTTGTCTGAAATTATATTAGAAGATTGTCTGATTTGCCCAAGTCACAAACTGCCTTCCAAATAGTTTATTGGAAAGCATTAGTGAGTTGTCTAGAATTTGCTAAGAGGAAAACATGATTTATTGATTGTCTTCTGAGCATTTTTCTTGTTGAGCTAAATAGAGAATTATTGTAGCCTTGTTTGAAAAATTATAATTAAGATTGCTTTGTTTTTTCAGGGATAGATCTCTATTTAGTAGATTTTTGAATGGAAAAAAATCTTTGGCCTTTGCAGACTTTGAAGTCTAAGGCATTAAAGGAACAAAGGCCAAGATGATGGGAAAAAAACTAATATATAATTTGTTGAACTTTTTTATTACTCCATTTATGGAGAAATTCCAATTTCAGATACTAAGCTAGTATTTTCTGCTTATAAGTCAAGTATTTGAAGTGGGCAGTTTTCAGCCCATTAATCTGTACTGCTATGTTGGAAACAACTTGAAAATGACTGTTAGTTTAGTTTGCAATTCGCTATATTGTTCTCAAGGATTAACAAGAATGGCTGGTCACCACCCACTCTTCACTTTCCCTTCCCACCCATACATCCACATAGGAGCACATCACACATATCACACACATCACACACACACACCCACACCCACACCCACACACACACACACACACACACACACACACACACACACACACTGTTGTAGCCATGCATGACAATGCAGATAGCGGAGTGCAGTTTATTACACCGGCGGCCCCAAGGCAGAGTCTCCTCTTAGCCAAGGACCCCAACCACCATTTGTGAAAATCTCTTATACCCCATGTGTATGTGTCTGAACCCACCACTCCAAATTCCTTGAGACTTACATAAATCAAGGAAAATACAATCCCAAAGCCCCATCATTCATGTGCTATGTGCTCATGTGCTCAAATAGTCAAACAATTAGCCAATAATCAATAAACCCGAGGTTACCCTCCAATTGATACAGAAAAATTTATGGCCTGTCTGGAGGAAGGGGTGATTCATGTATGTTTTCTCTTAGGCGATGAGTAACCTAGATACGATCTTCAAGGTTACCCTGTCTGGAGGGGATCTTATCCTTCTGTTGTTGTTTTTATAGGCACTAAGCACAGAGTTCAGAGTCCATTGGAAAGGTGGCCGAGCATGATCAGCATGAACAGGCCTAAGATGGAGTCCAGGCCCTATGAATTCCTTCTTCAGCAGCACACACACATACATGCTCCCCTTCCAGGATAACTTCAGCCTGGTCTCCACATGAGCATTTCTGCTGAGATGACAGCCAGTTCTAACTTCAGATCATCTATTACAAGCTATCACAAACATATCTTTGCACTGAGGTTTTCTCCACCCAGTGCTAATGGCTGTTTTTAGAACTATGGACATTTACGTAAGTAGAGGCACGTTAAATGAATGTTTGCCAGGGTGTCAGACACAGTGGTTAGAATGGTATGTTCATTCTGTGGTCACACGCATCTTGTGCTGGCAGCTACTTTTGTGACATCTGCTTTGCAGGTAAGAAAACTGATAATCTGAGACTCACAGGACATGTTCAGGGCTTGACAACTGATAGGAAGCAGAGTCAGGAATCCCACTTTCAAACCTGCTGCCATTTGGCTACAGTTTAATTACCTGAAGTGTGAAGACTGGCACCCAAGCTGGTCTGTCTTGAACCCATCTTCCCTATCTTACTGCTCAGAGCATCTTTACATGTTCCCCCTGCAACGACGTGTGAGATAATTGACCTTTGGAGGCATATGGACTTACTCTGATTCAGGCAAGTTTGTGTAGAGCAAGAGCATTTAGAATTGAATTAACTTTGGTAAGACAATTTTCCATAAGGGACAAGATCAGGACACAGTGGTTACTATGGGTTACAATTCCTACAGCCATTGATAGCCCACCTCTTTCCTTCCTGAACTTTGATTTTGTTTACCTCTCATTGGGTAGATCCTTTGGAGAATCTGAACTTTGTTCTGGTTTCTGAGTGAGTCTCGTCAGTTACTGGCTAGGTAAGGGAAAGGTATTCAACTATTGGATAATGATATATGAAAAAAGCTGAATTGCTTTTCCTTACTTTTAAAAGGATTGGGTTATGTTGTATGGAGTATATGAATGTATTAGAGCTTCCCAGGTGGCTCATTGGTAAAGAATCCACCTGCCAATGGAGGAGATGCAGGAGACACGGGTTTGATCCCTGGGTTGGGAAGATCCCCTGGAGGAGAAAATGGCACCCCAGTCCAGTATTCTTGCCTGGAAATTCCATGGACAGAGGAGCCTGGTGGGCTGCAGTCCACAGGGTGGCAGAGAGTCAGACACGCCTGAGTGACTAAACAGCAAAAATAACAAACAACATTTGACGTTCTCTAAAAGAAATCCATGGTATTTGTGGGAATTATGAAATGGTTTCAAATATTGTTACCAAAATGAATGCAAAAAGGGTTTCTAGCTAATAGAGGAAATTTTGGATATAATTTTCATTGATGATTGGTGCATGTAGTTCACTAGAAAGATTTTACACTTTCCTTCACTGTTGTATGAACAAGGTGAGGAATCTAGCTAGTCCAGATGACTAACAATCTTGTAATTTACTCAAGATCTAGAGCTTGGTTTGTTCTATATCGCATCACCAACATCATAAAAAACTGTGTTATCTGATTTGACTGCAAGTCTGGTTGGTCATGCCTTCAAAATACTGTAGCATCTAACACCTTGGAGAGCAATGTTCACATCAGATTCTTATTGAATGTCTGAAAAAAGGACATAGGGACATAAAAGCTTTTGTAGCAGTTTTGTGCCTGGTTGGTGATATCACTGAGTTATGGAAGTCCTGGGCTAACCTATTTTGTGATTTATTATAATTTGAGAGACGTTTTTCTTATGGGTTCAGCTGATTTTGGTTGGGTTTCAGTTCAGTTCAGTTGCTCAGTCATGTCTGACTCTGCGACCCCATGGACTACCTGATGCCAGGCTGCCTTGTCCATCACCAGCTCCCAGAGCTTGGTCAAACTCATGTCTACTGACTCGGTGATGCCATCTAACCATCTCATTCTTTATTGTCCCCTTCTCCTCCTCCTCCAATCTTTCCCAGCATCAGACCTTACATACAGTCATGTCCGACTCTTTGTGACCCCGTGGACTGTACAGTCCATGGAATTATCCAGGCCAGAATACTGGAGTGGGTAGCCGTTCTCTTCTCCTGGGGATCCTCTGAGCATCACAGTTTTTTCCAGTGAGTCAGTTCTTCACATCAGGTGGCCAAAATATTGGAACATCAGCATCACAGTCCTTCCAATGAATATTCAGGACTGAAATCCTTTAGGATTGACTGGTTTGATCTCTTTGCAGTGCAAGGAACTCTCAAGAGTCTTCTCCAGCACCACAGTTCAAAAACATCAATTCTTCAGTGCTCAACTTTTTTTTATGGGTCAACTCTCACATCCATACATGACTACTGGAAAAACTGTAGCTTTGACTATACGGACCTTTGTTGGGTAATGTCTCTTTAATATGCTGTCTAGCTTTCTCATAGTTTTTCTTCCAAGGAGCAAGCTTCTTTTAATTTCATGGCTGCAGTCACCATCTTCAGTGATTTTGGACCCCCCCAAAATAAAGTCTCTCACTGTTTCCATTGTTTCCCCATTATTTACCATGAAGTGATGGGACTAGGTGCCATCATTTTTTGAATCTTCATTTTTTGAATGTTGAGTTTTCAGCCAGCTCTTTCACGCTCCTCTTCCACTTTCATCGAGAGGCTTTTTAGTTCTTTTCTTTCTGCCATAAGGGTGGTGTCATCTGCATATCTGAAGTTATTGCTATTTCTCCTGGCAATCTTGATTCCAGCTTGTGCTTCATCTGGCATTTCACATGATGTACCCTATATAAGTTAAATAAGCAGGGTGACAGTATCCAGCCTTGATCTACTCCTTTCCCAATCATGAACCAGTTCTTTTTTCCATGTCTGGTCCTAACTGTTGCCTCTTGACCTGCATACAGATTTCTCAGGAGGCAGGTAGGGTGGTCAGGTATTCCCATCTCTTTAAGAATTTCCACAGTTGTTGTGATCCACACAGTCAAAGGCTTAGGCATAGTCAATGAAGCAGATACACATTTTTTTTGGAATCCTCTTACTTTTTCTATGACCCAATGAATGTTGGCAATTTGATATCTCGTTCCTCTGCCTTTCCTAAATCCAGCTTGAACATCTTATTTGCAGCCAAAAGCATTCTGATATAACATTTCTATGGGTAGAACTGGCTACAGAATTTGTGGGGCTCAATGCAAAATGAAATCAGGGCTTCGTATTAGAAAGTTATTAACAATTTCAAGACAGAGGCAGTAGAATATTAAGCTCTGTGAGGGATCCTCCTGAGCACAGAGCCCTGTGCACGTCCAGGAAGCTGCCTAACCTGTAAAGAGCTTGAAGAGAAGACTTCCCATCCAAGCCAGGGAGGAAATCTAAATTTGTAGAAACCCCTTCCCTTGGGAATTAGGATTTGCTATTCCCTTCTGGTCAGTATGATTCCTGAACGAGGCTTGATCTCGGGTCGGATTGGCTTACAGCGGCTTGAAGCAGGGCTTCACTCCCAGGCCAGAGACTGAGGTTGGGTCCTGGTGGTGAAAGCACAGAATCCTGGTCTTTAGACAAAGGTAGTAATAGGCCTTGGCTTTTTGGCTACTGAGAATTCCCACAAAGATAGCAAATAGTGAAGCAAGTGAAGTGTTTATTAGGAGGAAAAGAGTTCAATACACGTGGAGACATACAGGCAGACTCAGAAAAGAGTCCCTGACTTGCACACCCTCTTGACAGTTTGAATTCCTTTTATGCGGCATTTCTTCCAAGTTTCCTTTGACCATTCATCTTGCTTTACCTGGCTCTAAGGCTCTATTTTGTAAATCTCGGGGTCCCCCTAGGTGTGTCTGCACTTCTCTTAGCCAAGGTGAATTCTAGCCAAGAGGCCTGTGGGTAGAGCATCCTTGGCATCACTCCCCTTTGATCTCCCAGGAGCCTTTCTCCACCTTTGTGGTTGGGCCGTCACCTGACTTCGAGAATGAGGAACGTGTGGTCTGGGTAGGGTCCCGCCTCCCACTTCATTGTCCTGCTGTTCTTGTCTCAGTGTATCAGTCCACAGGAAATGAATCTCCTGTTGCTTCACCCTGGGGGTCCTATCTCCCTCCGGCCTCAGGCTTACCTAGAGAAATTGAACCAAATGAGACATTACTGAAAGAGCTGTTCCCAATCACTTAGTGTGATTATCTTTCCGGAAAAAAAAAAAAAAAAGGTAATCTTTTTTTCAGAACTAGTCATTTTTTCACACTGACCAGATGGAACCAACATAAACTAGCTTAAACCCTCTTAGGCTCAGTTTCATGGGTAATATCTTTTGTGCTCAGCCTCATGGAAACCTGAGGCGCTTCTACGTTTTTGTCTCATAAAGACCTACCGTTATTCTACTAACAAAGGTATGAAAAGTGGGATCTAGAAGATTAACTTTATGAGTGTCATTTGGGGTGATCAGTTATTGATAAAGATTTAAGATGCTATGTTTTACAGCAAACTTTTAGTGCTTATGGTAGACTTTCAGCTACAGTATCTTCTGCTGGTGGGATGCAGCAATAAGATTATTCATGCACATAATGCAAGGCTTAATATCATTCTAGACTTCAGTGTTTGTCAGGTTTAAGTACATACATTCACAGGTATGGGCTGCCCATGGGTTGAGGGTCCTTTTTAACTTGAGGACCACTGATCCTCAGGATCTGAGGAAGTTTGATCAGTAATTTTTGAATACATTGAATGTGGTGTTTTTTTTCCAAGAGGGAGGACAAATGTAACTATTTCTGAATCCAGAGAGACTGCAGTGACTCCTTGGTAGATCATGAAACCAACAGCTACCGGTTGTGGTGATAGAGCAATGAAGACCTTCCCTATTTAGGAGGGTCTCTCAGCATCCCTATGCTGCCGTCCTAGTCAGAGTTCCTTTGGTTGAGAAAAAATAATGAAAAGGGATGCTATGAATTCCAACAGTTAAACATAAAGTATTTGCACACATCTGAAATAACGTTCATGTAAGTGGTATTCATTAGATCTACAGGAAGTTTGTATTGTTCATATGGCTTGAAGTAGCCCTTATGGTTAAGGCAAAAGCATTCAAATTGAGGGAGGAAATTTTGTTCATGGGGACAAGCTCACCTGTAGACAAGATGCGAAGAGGGCAGCAGGAATCCAAGAGAAGGAGGCAAGATTCAAGAGTTTGCTTTCTAGCTAACGCTTCTAAGATAGGGAAGATTTCCTACTCATATTTGAATACTTTTATCCCCTCTTCCTCCCCATACCCCATAATATAGCTCTGTCCCTTACAGAGCCAAATCCATCTATTTGTTATTCCCAGATAGCATCTTAGGCTTTTCTACTTCCCCACTAATTTTTCTCATACTACTCTTCTCCACTGAAAATCCTTACATATTTGGAATTTCCTGGTGATCCAGTGATTAGGACTCCACACTCTCACTGCTGAGAGCCCAGGTTTAATACCCAATTGGGGAATTAAGACCCCACAAGCTGTAAAGTGCAGTCAGAATTTTTTTTGTGTGTGAAGATGTAAGGGAAAAAAAGAAATTTGTTATATATACATTCCTAGCGACTGTATTCTAATCATTTTGAAAATCTAGGTCATAGACCCTCTCTGGGAAACCTCTGAACTAGAATTTATTTTGTGCAGGTCCTGTACTTTCTTGCTTGGCTGTAACTCTTCATTTATCGTCCTGTGTTCCATCTCAAGATGCTGATTTTACACCCCTAAGCAGACTCTAACTTCCTGATAAAAGGGACTCTGTCTTATACTTTGTTGTATGACCATGAGCTCTTAGATTGATGCTCTTATGTGGTAAGTACACCACAATGTTACCTAACTCGTGTCTAGGGCTGCTCGCCACTCAAAAATCAAAATGAGAGAGAGGCAGATGTTGGTAGAAAGGAAAGATGCTTTTAATCAGAATTCTGGCAGTCTGGGAAGGTGGTGGACTCCATGTCCACAGAAACCAAGTCCAAAGTTTCTACCGGGCCATGAAAATTTGTAAAGTGAAAAAACGGAAATAATATCAATTGATCATTGAGATGGGGGGTGGTCAGTCTTCGCCATCCTCCACTCTGTGCAGGCTTGTCAACTTCTTATGATCTTTAGATGATATCTTGTTCACACAGTTTGTTCATGAGATTACTGAAGGAAAGGAGAGCTGGTCATTCATTAATTACTTACACTTCATTTCTACTTCTTTCATCTTCAGAAATAACCAGTAACAAGGTAGTGTGTGATCAAAAGATCTGAAAGGAGTGCTAGGGCCAGAAATGAGTAGAGCATGGGCTATGCCTGATTTAAAAGTTAGTTGCAATGTAGCTTTGCTAAATTGATAAAAATGAAAGGGATTTCCTGCAAAAAACTGCTTACAGTACTATTTTGTTGATTTTTGTTTGCTGCTTTGACATAATGTGTATTCTTTGGCTGTTTAAGTGTTAGTCACTAAGTCATGTCCAACTCTTTGCGACCCCATAGACTGTAGCCTGCCAGTCTTCTCTGTCCATGGAATTCTTCAGGCAAGAATACTGGAGTGGGTAGCCATTCCTTTTTCCAGGGGATCTCTCCTGACACAGGAATTGAACTCGTGTCTCCTGCATTGCAGGCAGATTCTTTACCATCCGAGTCACCAGGGAAGCCCTTGGCTACTTATATCAGGTTATAAAAACTAGACTAGTACAAAAACTTCTAGATGGGATGATCTTAATTGTGACCCCCACCCCTCCGCCCACCACAAGAAAGAGAATGTTGGAAAAAGTATGGTTAAGATATATACACAGATCAATGGAGAAATAGGTAATTATAAGTATGTTAAAAAGAACATTGGAGAAGCAGAAGACTGATTTCTAGTCCAAAATATTTTCACGACACTATACTTTGTTATGACTAAATCCCCTGGGGCTAAACCTGTGTTTGGCAGGTGCTCAACAAACTCAGTATTTGTTGGGTGAATGAAGGCTGAATGAAGGAAAGCCTGCAAATCATAGGAGAGCTGAAGGAAAAACCACTAACTCCTTTATTGCTGATTCATCTGAACATCTTCTAGCCTGTGTTTCCCCAGTAGCAAATTAAAGGGGTTAGATCAACATGCCTTTTCACTCTCTTTGAGATCTTTTCCATGATCAACGTGATTTTGTAACTTAAAGCATCATGATTACATGATAGATTTGTACAGTGTTCTAAACTATCTTCTGCTGTGTTTCAGAGTGGCTGTATTTCTCAGTTGGAAAGGAATGCTCCTTCACATTTTAGAGCCCTGGGTTCCTTGAAATTTCTCTAGTAAATAGTCATTTTAAGTTGTT
The DNA here is from genome assembly GCF_023091745.1 of Budorcas taxicolor. Taxonomy (NCBI): domain Eukaryota; kingdom Metazoa; phylum Chordata; class Mammalia; order Artiodactyla; family Bovidae; genus Budorcas; species Budorcas taxicolor. Next base: position 39,909,203 of record NC_068910.1, read on the forward strand.
ATTAGTTCACACCTTACTGAGACCGTGTATGGAACTTGTGCAGTCAGGTATTAGGAAAACGTGTCTGAGAGGATTGAACAGAGGATGGGGCAAGAATGGGAAGTGTTACAGAGCCCTGGGGAGGAGCAATTTACAGGCAGCCTCCTGGCCTGGAGGGCCAGAGTTTGCTGTGAGTCCGTTTGAAAGGAGACCTCTGGGTCAAGATTCACCCTTGGAACCTGGTGAAACTCTAAGCTGTATCTCTATTCAACTCTGACCAGCAGGAATAATTGAATTTTTGTTCAAACTCAAGTTCATTGTTGAGGACTTAATGTGAATATGAGGTATTTTTCCACCTCATCCTTTATGCTGAGATTAGCGTCCTTTTGCTAGAGGTTAGGTTGTAAGGCAAAAATGTGTTCAACAATTACCCCTTAATTGTTAGCTGCCCAGTGAGAGAACAGTGTAAGCAATCATAGTGGAGAACAGCCAGGTTTTCCCGAGGTATTGAAATGAATGATATTTTGTTTAACTGGCGGCCAGCTGATGGCTTGTACTTGAGGGCTATTGTTTCCCTGAAAAATGTTTCATTAAAGGCAAGGGTCACACTTGGTACTCAGTGTAACAAGATGCTCATATTATGAGAGTTACCTAGAGCAAGCTCCGGGAGATGGTGAAAGCAGGGAAGCCTGGCATGCTGCAGTCCACAGGGTTGCAAAGAGTCAGACACAAGTGAGCCACTGAACGATATAGGATCTGAGACTCACTGGAGAACATCAGATTTAGGCTCACGCTGACGTTCATGCTCACTGAGTGGAACGCTGGTGTCCCAAGATCCTGACACTTGTAGAAACTGTTCTTTCTTTCTGCCTCTGTCTCATCTTTCTCTCTGTCTCTCCCCCTCTCTCCTCCCTTCCTCTAACCCCCATGCTTGTATAATGACATAACTAAATTGGCAAAAGGAAATGGATAGAGGGTGTAACCCCATGGCACATGCTTACTTTTTCACTGATACTTTTCTAAACCTCGCAGAGTGCCTTCTATCTAAGGATCTGCCTCTTATAAACAAGGGGTTGATTAATTTTCTCTTTCTCTTTCTTCCATAACATATTATTACAAAGTTAGTGACTTAAAGCAACACAAATTTCTTCCCCCACCCCAGGTTTCTTATACTGCAGTTCTATCGGTCAGAAGTCCGACATAGGCATCACTGGGTTAAAAGGTCCCCAGGAACCTTTGTTTCTGAGGCTGTAGGGCAAAGTCATTTTCTGCTCATTCAAGTTGTTGGCAAAATTCGGTTCCTTGTTGTTCTGGGACTGAGGTCTCCGTTTCTGTGCTGTTAACTGTGTATGCATGCTAAGTCACTTCAGTCGTGTCTGACTCTTTGCCTGCCAGGCTGCTCTGTCCGTGGGATTCTTCAGCCAAGAATACTGGAGTGGGTTGCCATGCCCGCCTCCAGGGGATCTTCCCAACTCAGGAATCAAACCTGCATCCCTTATGTCTCCTGCATTGGCAGGTGGGTTCTTTACCGCTAATGCCACCTGGGAAGCCTCTGTCAGCCCCTGTCAATTGAGATCAGCTGGGTTGATCTCAATTTTTAGAGGCTTCTCTGATGCATTGGCTCATGGACCCTTTCTCCATCCTCAAAGCCCAAGCAGGCTAAGTCCCTCTTACGTTTCCAGTCTCTCCTGCTTCTTGTATCATTTCTCTCACTGACTTTTCTGCCTTTATCTTTTTCTTTAAAGGACCCATGTGATTAGATCCATCTGGATAATCTGGCTAATCTCCTGAATCTAAAATCTGTAACCTTAGTTTCAGTTACAAAGGCCCTTTTTGAATATGTACAACATATTCTCACGTTCTGAGGACGGGGATGTGAAAATCTTGGGGTTGATGGGGGAGGTGAAGAGGGTTATTATTCTGTCTACAGTGGACCACTTGAAAGGAATTTCATTTTCTCCTAAAATCCAGGGAAGCTTCATACTGTTAGTTTCTCCAAAGACTGATTTTTATGGATAGCTAATTCCAGGAGATGAGGACTAGGAGAAGGAAGTACTGAAAATGACTCTCTGTCCCTCAGTGACCATACTTATCAAAGATAATGGATAATTTCACTGGTTTCCTGGCTTGGTGAGCAGCCATGACATGGTTCCGCAGAAAGCACTGTTACTGTTGCCTGGCTGGGGAATAAGAGGAAAAATAGAGGCAAGCCACATGAAAACATGTAAGGTTTTTGTTTTGTTTTCAGGTACAAAAAAGATGGAAGTCTAGTCAAATCTCTCTTTTTTTGGAGCTCCAAGAACTAAACATTGAATAAAAATGTAGTCCATTGTACTGCTAGAGCATTGCGCTTCCTGAAATAGCTCATTAAGATGTCATAACTCCTTTGGTGGGCTGATATTTTGACATTTCTAAACTCCAAATTTGCCTTTTGTGTATTATACAGTGTCTCATCAAGGGACTAACAAAACCCTTTTACTACAAAGCCAATGTACTAGCACCATTCCCTTGGTTATTCAGTCACTTCATGTGAGTAATTAACTCCACTTTTCTCAATGGCAGGCTAGTTTTCAAAGCCAGAGATGCCCATTGTTGGTTTCAAGTGCAGTTCCTAGCTAATAGAACAGAGCAAATGGAAATTAGATGCAGGAATAGTGTCACTGGGAAAGGCAGAGAATTTAATCCAGGTGACAATTGGGTGCTAGGGATTCGAGCTGATTCAATTATTTTTCAGTTTCTTAACCAGACATGTCTATGCAGCAGCGCACAAGGCTTTGAAATACAACATCTTGCTCAGGGTTGTGTATCTTATAAGTATAGAGATCAGTGTCTCCAGCTAATACGAGATTCCAGGAAGAGATGGGGATGGCGTGGAAGACCCTTATTCTGTGCATCTGAGGGTATCTGCATCCTTGAAGTAAAAGTAAAATTTTTAAGAGATGAGTTAGATCATGTCACTCTCTGATCCAAATCTGGTACTCAAAAACTTTTCTTGGACCTCCACTGCCAGAAGGCAGTGCTACTTTAAGGGTGGTCATTATGACTTCATAAGCTCTTGCTGATCCCATGCCTATCCCAGAATAAAATCAACAGTGTCACTAAGTACTATTTAGTTCAGCTGAAGCAGATATATATGTGTATACATTTATACATATATGTATATTTACTGTATATGGATATCCCCAACCTTCTCAATGAAGGGGGAATGCAGTGACATATATATGTATACACACAGTACATATATACTTACTTGCGTATATATATATTCATACATATATATGTATGTGTATGCGTGTATGTTCATAGGCATATATGTGTATATAAACACACACGTGTCTGAGTATTTTTCACTTGCTTTCTTTGTTCCTGTTAAGTGGTTGATTTTGAAAGTCACCTTAGAAATCACCTTTCCAATTATGGCTTCTCTAGCCATCTATCTAAACTTCTACCACCTTCATTCTACCCACCACTGGCTATTCCACATCCTCTTTATTTCTCTTTTTTTCTTCTTAACACTAACTACAGATTATTTTGCTATATATTTTACATGCTTTTTATTGTTTTTTACTGTCTTTCCCTGTAGAGCTATGTTCCTTGAAGGCAGAGATGTTCTGTTTTGTTTAATTCTGTAACACAGCTACGAGGAAGGTACTTGGCACATAATAACGGCTCAATAAATATTTGTTTGACTGGAATATTGAATAAGTTATTGGAACTATTAATGGACTGATGAATAAATAGATAAATATATGAATGAATGACTGGATGGATGAATGAAAAAATACATGGATATGTAAAAGTGTATCAATGAATGAGTAGATGGGTGAATGATATTATCAAAGCTTATGTTGTTTCTCCATTTGTATAAACCTGAAGATGGAGAATCTAATCTCTGGTGTAAGCTGATTGACTTCTCCAAAACTATAGGAGTGAGATGTTTTCCTGCAGATTAATCCTCATGCATGTGGGGTGCATGTCTCCTGATCTCCTATGGAGCATGCATCTATCACTTATAAAAGAGTAATCTATGATCTAAGTGGTGACAATTCAAGAATGTAGTTTTAGAGACTAACTACTGCCCAGAATGGAGAAGGCAATGGCACCCCACTCCAGTACTCTTGCCTGGAAAATCCCATGGACGGAAGAGCCTGGTAGGCTGTAGTCCATGGGTCACAAAGAGTTGGATACTTACTGAGTGACTTCACTTTCACTTTTCACTTTCCTGCATTGGAGAAGGAAATGGCAACCCACTCCAGTGTTCTTGCCTGAAGAATCCCAGGGATGGTGGAGCCTGGTGGGCTGCCATCTGTGGGGTCGCACAGAGTCGGACACAACTGAAGTGACTTAGCAGCAGCAACCGCCCAGAAGATTGACTCATTGTGAATGAACAGAATCAAAAGGACTTAAGATTTCCTACTTACGGAAGTAGCACATCATGGTGACTAATATCTTGAGCCCCGAAATTACATGAACAAACAGATCACATCCTACTGGGCACCATCTACGTGGCCTCAGGGATCTCACCTACCTAAGCTTCACACCTTTGATATAAAGATAATTACTTCTTAGGGATGCTGTGAGCATTAAATGAAATAGTATTTGTGCAGTTAACATTAAAAAATGTTTAAAAACAGTAAGAATATGTTTTGTTTATAAAATTAACATAGAGGCAGATATATTGTGATCACCTAGTAAACGCTGGCTAGCTCTGCATGCTGTCCGTCCCTCTATACCCGTTGACTCTGCTCAGCAATTTTGAAGGAAAGTGACATTTGTCATTTCCAAACCTGTTTTTTTTTTAATTCACACCATTAAGAGATTGCTTTTTGCTTTATATATTTTTTAGTTTCTTGTGTTTAGTTGCTGAATCATGCCCAACTCTTTGCAACCCTGTGGAGCCTGCCAGGCTCCTCTGTTCATGAGGATTCGCCAGGCAAAAATACTAGAGTGGATTGCTATGCCCTCCTCCAGGGGATCTTCCCAACTCAGGGATAGAACCCAGGTCTCCCACATTTTGGGCGGATTCTTTGCCATCTAAGCCTAAGAACACTGGAGTGGGCAGCCTCTCCCTTCTCTAGAGGATCTCCCCAACCCAGGAATCGAACTGGGGTCTCCTGCATTGCAAGTGGATTATTTACCATCTGAGCTACCAGGGAAGCCGTTTAAGTTTCTTAACAGGATATGAATAATCATGTTTTCCAAGGTATTACACATTCTTTGCTAGAGTTTGTGAGATGTGTTTAGATGCATGGAGTGTTTTTAGTTTTAAGTGTTATACATTTTAATTTTATCAGGATTAAACTAAAGCTATATCAGAGTGAGTAAGTTTGGAAAATACAAATTAGAGAAAAGAAATTGGAAATTAATAGTACATAGGCTACATGGATAAGGCAAAAAAAAAAAAAAAAAATGCAGTGTCCTACACTTTTGTTACCCACGGTTCTAACTGCTGCTGCAATGTGCTTACAACAGAAGTTGCTGCTCTCCTGGGTTGCCAGGTCTTTCCTTCTTGTTGCAACACAAGTTGTGGTTCATCCTTGGTCATTGCATTGCTCTCGGTCCATTGCTCACTCCTATTTGATGTCCTGTTTTCTCAGCAGCCTACTCAGCTAGGTAGGGGGCAGTGTTAGAAAAAGCAGTATCTTGGGACTTCCCTGGCCGTCCAGCGGTTAGGACTCCACACTTCCATTGTGAGGGGCGGTCAGGGGGTTTGATCACCAGTCAGGGAACTAAGATTCCACGTGCCACAAGGCATGGGCAAAAGAAGGAAGCAATGTCTTGCGCTCTACGATAACTATCTAGCTTCACAATGATAACAACTCTGTGCTATTGGTGAAGTGAAGTCGCTCAGTCATGTCCGACTCTTTGTGACCCCATGGACTGTAGCCTACCAGGCTTCTCCGTCCATGGGATTTTCCAGGCAAGGCTACTGGAGTGGGTTGCCATTTCCTTCTCCAGGGGATCTTCCTGACTGAGGAATCGAACCCAGGTCTCCTGCATTGCAGGCAGACGCTTTACCCTCTAAGCCACTTGTTCATATTTTATAGACGTGGAAACTAAGGCTTAGTGAAATAAATAACTTGAAAGAAGTTGCAGAAGGTGGATGACAGACAAAACTTGAATCTCTCCGACCTCAATAGATCTCTTTCTCCTGTTTTAGTGGTTCTCAGCCCATGCTACATACTAGAAACTGTTGAAAACACCATGGCCTGCAGTCTCAAAATAGACCCGTTGATCTCAAATTCTGGGGTGGGGTCTGGATATGATATCTTTATTTTGTTTTTCCCTAATTTTTTATTTTGAAAATTTCAAACCCCCAATCATTGTGAAACCATTGCACAATAAATACCCTTCCCTTCACCTAAAGCTCTCAATTATTAATATTTTGCCTTATTTACTTAATCTCCATTCCTAACTGCCTTCCATCATCTCTCTTGCATATATATATGTAGATATATATACATACACACACACACAAACACAGAAACATATACTTATTTATCTATTTTATTTCCCTAGTTCCTTTGAAAGTAAGTGATGAACATCATGTAACTTTATTATTTTTTAAAAAATTTATTTATTTAGTTGTACCAGGTCTTAGTTATGGCACACAGGATCTTTAGCTGTGGCTTGATAACTCTTAGTTGCAGTGTGTGGGATCTAGTCCCCTGACAAAGGATCAAACCTGGGCCTCCTGAATTGGGAGCATGGAGTCTTAGCTACTGGACCACCAGGCAAGTCCCCCAAATCACTTCACTCTTGAATCTGCAACATGCTCTTAACTAAAAAAAGGATATTCTCCTCCATAACCACAATATCATTTTTAGACCCAACATATATGGATAAATAATATACTTATTTTGTGTATTACATATTGTCTATTTATACATTTCTCCAACTGTTTCAAAAATACACCTTATTTCTTTTTTTAAAAAAAATCAAGATTCAGCTGAAAATTATATGTTCCATTTTATTTTCTTGAATCTTCAGTCTCCATTACTCAAGAATACAGGTTAGCAAACTACAGCCCGTAGTCCTAATCTGTTTCATTATTGGTTGTCGGTGATGTGCAAGGTAAGAATGGAATTTACAGTTTTACATGGCAGGAAAAAAAAAATGGAAACAATACTCTGTGAATGATTGAAAATCACATTTCAGTGTCTGTCTATAAAGTGGTAATGATTTGGCTACATTCATACGTTTATGTATTGTCCATGAATACTTCTAGGGCTACAAGAGCAAAACTGAATAGCCATGACAGAGATCACGTGGCAAAGCCTGAAATATTTACTACTACCTGGACTTCTACAGAAGGTTTTGACCCTGATGTAGAGCATTCCACTCACTTGCAAGAAATTTTTTCATGCCTTAGATATTTTAAAGAATTCAATCTAGCTTTGTAGCTGAATCCCCTACAGTCTGGAACCGTTTTCTTATTTAGAGATTCAAAGCAAACATTTTGGCAAGAGCTGCGATCGGTGATGCACATTTTTCTCTGATCACATTAGGGTCATACAGTATCGGTTCTTGCTATTAGTAGTGATGCTAGTTCTGTCATTTGCTTCAGCTATTATCTACCAAGCGTTTCCACTGTGAAGGAAACTTTTATCTTTGTAAATAACAGTTACCGTCATCGGAATGTTTGTGTACTCTCACATTTATATGTTGAGATCCTAATCCCTAAGGTGATAGTATTAGAAATTAGAAGCCTTTGCGAGGTGATTAGGTGCCCCCATAAAAGAAGACAGAGCTCCTTTGTCTCTTCACCAGGTGAAAACATAGTGAAAAGACCGCTCTCTATGAACTGAGAACCTCTTACCAGACACCAAACCTCAAGGCACCATGATCTTGGGCTTGCCAGCCCCCAGAACTGTGACAAAGAAATTTATGTTGTTTATCAGCTCAACAGTCTTGGTATTTTGTTGTAGCAGCGTAAACAGACTAAGACAATCAGTGGGATATTTTTCATTTGCTTTATTCCTCTCTAGCTTCTTGATTTGTTTTTTGGGTGTGTGTATGGGGTGGATTTTTCTATTCTAATATATGCATTTAAAGCTGTTAAGTTAGATGTATTATTGATATTTTTGTATTTTATTATCATTCAGCAAAAAGCATTTTCCAATTTTCATTTTGATTTCTTTAATCCATGGGCTAATTTAGAAGCATATTGCTTAACTGCCAAGCAGTTGGAGATTTTCTAGTTATATTTTTCTTATTGATTTCTAGCTTAATTTCACTGCACTTAGAGGAAAGATTGTGACAAATCTCAATTCTTTATTTTCTGGGGCTTGCCTACTCTAAACTTTTGGATTATTGAGGACATGCAATTAAATTATATATATATATATAATATATATACACACACACATATAAATTCCACAAAACATTACCATTATTGTTTGTATAATCAATTTTCGTGAATGTTCACCCATTCATTTATTTTTTTTCCTGCTATTTAGTATTTCCTGGAACTATGTGTTTTTATCTGGACTCATTTAATCTAAGGAAATAATTTTAGTATTCATTTTAATGAAGGTGTGATAGTGAATTCTTTATTCTTATTTTCTGAACATATGTTTTAAAACTTTTTGAGGTATATTTAGTCAGGTCTAGAACTTTAGGTTGGAATTTACGATATTTTAGCACATTAAATATTCCATGAGTAATCTCCTTGACTCTTCTGTTTCCTTGGAGAAGTAAGCTCTCAGATATTCTAGTTCATCCTTTGAAGGTAGTGTGTTCTTTTTCCTCTGTTTTTAAGATTTTCTCCTTGTTACAGATTTTCAGTAGCTTAACTGTGATGTGGTTATATTTGTTTTTCTTTGTATTTTACTTGCTTGGGTGTTCTAGAATATCTTGAGTTTGTGGGCTTTCTATCTTTTAAGGGTTTGGAAAATTCATAGCCAGCCAGTTATATCTTCAGATTTTACTTCTGTCCTCTTCTCTGTCTCCTCTCCACTTAAACATGTTTCTCATTTTCCTCCTATCGCTGATTTCTCTTGTATTATCTGTATTTGCCATATTGTGTTTCTCTTTCTTCCACTTATATATATTCTACTGACATTTCTATATTCTGTGGATCATTTCCTCTTCAACATCTAAATCCGCCACTAGGTCTGTTGAAATAATAATTTTCCGCATGTTTTTTTAAGTCTAGAATTTTATTTTTAAAACTCCATTCCCTTGGTTTAATTTTCTATATCATTATGTAACTTCCCACAATTTTATTTTTTTAAATATTTTGACGTTCATAGCAACTTTTGATTAAATGCTTTTCATTTTATCAAAAGCAGTTGTGAAGAAACCATATGAAAAATTATTACAGAAAAGATTTGTCTTGTCTGTACTGATCAGATAGAGTAGATGACACTTTCATTCTCTCAGCACCTGAGATGAGTTGAGACTTGATAGTCGTTTTTGTAAATTTGTATGAGGTGATAGTTGGTCCGTACAGGTGATAATGTACAGAAACTTCCTCCACTCCATCTTTCACCCAGTGGATGCTTATCCACTGACAGTTCCTACCTCAATGTTTTATAACACTGGTGGTTGTAAAATGATGACTTTTCCCCTTTCTTCCCTTATTTATTGCTAAACTGGCGTTATTCTGTAATGAAATTTTTTGTTTTGTTACTTTTTTTTTAGTATCAAATTTTCCCTGATTAGGTAGCCTGAGTTCATTCAGGCTGGCCTCTCTGTCCTTTTAACATGTATCCATGTTTTTACCTTTGTGGTGATGGCCCAGGCGTCAAATGTTTCTTCATGAATCCCTGTTTCCATCAAGTGGAGAACACTTTGAAGTAGACATCTCAGTTCTATATATTATTGCTACTGGTCTGACATTGCTTCTAGCTGCTGCTGCTAAGTCACTTCAGTCGTGTCTGACTCTGTGTGACCCCAAAGACGGCAGCCCACCAGGCTCCCCCATCCCTGGGATTCTCCAGGCAAGAACACTGGAGTGGGTTGCCATTTCCTTCTCCAATGCATGAAAATGAAAAGTGAAAGTGAAGTCGCTCAGTCGTGTCTGACTCTTAGGGACCCCATGGACTGCAACCTACCAGGCTCCTCCATCCATGGGATTGTCCAGGCAAGAGTACTGGAGTGGGGTGCCATTGCCTTCTCTGGCATTGCTTCTAGGCTCTAGGAAATATATACATGTGTGTATCCATCTACACACACACATATATTTATTTATTTACTTGATCGGTTGCTCAGTCATGTCCAACTTTTTGCAGCCTCATGGACTATAGCCTGTCAGGCTCCTTTGTCCATGGAATTCTCTAGGCAAGAATACTGGAGTGGGATGACATTTCCCTCTCCAGGGGATCTTCCCGACCCAGGGATAGAATTTGCATCTCCTGCATTGGCAGGCGGATTCTTTGCCACTAGCACCACCTGGGAAGCCCCTGTATTTACTTATTTATATATTTTTATTTATTTACACATCTATCAAACTGTCCATACTATACTATACTAAATGTCTATACTATTTATATTAAAAATATGAGTTAATACAGTATTTCAAAATCTAGCTCATTTCTATAGGGCACACATTTGTTTAAGCCCAGAGGACACTGAAAGCATTAATAGTTTCAGGATCTCTGAATATCATATCACTATGAAAAGAAAACTTACTGTGGACAGAGACTGCAGCATGAAATTAAAAGATGCTTGCTCCTTGGAAGAAAAGCTGTGACAAACTTAGACAGCATATTAGAAAGCAAAGACATCACTTTGCCAATAAAGGTCCATCTAGTTAAAGCTATGGTTTTTCCAGTAGTCATGTATGGATGTGAGAGTTGGACCATAAAGAAGGCTGAGCCCCGAAGAATTGATGCTTTTGAACTGCGGTGTTGGAGAAGACCCTTGAGAGTCCCTTGAACAGCAAGATCAAACCAGTCAACCCTAAATGTTATCAATCCTGAATATTCATTGGAAGGACTGATGCTGAAGCTGAAGCTCCAATACTTTGGCTGCCTGATGGGAAGAGCTGACTCATTGGAAAAGACCCTGATGCTGGGAAAGACTGAAGGCAGGAGGAGAAGGGGATGGCAGAGGATGAGATTGGTTGGCATCACCAATTCAATGGACATGAGTTTGAGCAAACTCTGAAAGATGGTGAAAGACAGGGAAGCCTGGTGTGCGGCAGTCCACAGGGTCACAAAGAGTTGAGCATGACTGAACAACAAAATGAAAAGAAAACTTACCAACTGTATAGTTTACTATTTGTTTGTAGTTCTTTTCCTTAGATAAAATGTGCATATTATGAAATTTGAAAATCTTTAGTATCCAATTCAGTACATTTTGACAAAAACAAGATTTTTTAAAATTCCCCAAGTAACCCTAGTGTGTAATCAGAATTCATTTCCTATGCAGTATCCAATGGGATCTTTGTAAATTTTGATTTGAAATCAACATGGTGAGAGATTTTACAGCAAATCTTTAAAGTTGATAGATCTCAAGTTTTCCCAGTCTCTGGTAATCCAGATACATTGTTGATGAAGCAGGTTTAGACTACTGACATTGTAGCAGTCCTCCCTAAGTTCCCCCCCCCCCCATTAATAGGTATTTCTCCTAATTTAAAGAGAGATTACAGAAGATTTTCCATTTTTAAAAATGGAATTTACAATTTATGGGATAATCCTTTTGCACTCATGGCCTGATAATTTTAGAATGCTGTCAGAGAAGGGAGCCTGGGCATGGGGTGGGGGCATTGAAATGCCCACTGTGTCTTCACACTCTGTAACCTGCAGCTTTGGAGCAAGTAGTCATCTCTCCATATTTTATTTGAAGCTTCAAGACTTCTAGAAACACTATTCCCAAGATACTTACAAAGTCATTTCAGCTCCCAAAGCTTGAGTTATTATCTTTTGTATCCTTGAACATGTAGAGAAATCACCTGAAGGGATTCTAGCCAGTTGAGATCAAGGATTATTCTATGTTAACAGGGCCAGCACGTGCCTGTACTCCATATTTGATGAGCTGGTATGTATCTCTTATTGTGAAAATCGATGGTGATCTGGTCAAAAAGAGGAATAACTTAGAGACCATCTCCTTGTGTAGGAACTTGCATGGTAAGAAAGTAGCTTAAGTTGCTTGGATACAGGAACAGGGTTTCAGTTGTAGCATCAATTCTGAAACCTGCCCTTAAATCTGCTCTCTTTCAAGCTGAATAAAGCTTGATGACTGGACATGTGCTATATACATTTTAATTTTGGCCCAGGCTAAAATATATAAAGTTCTTAAGGCTCTCTTGAGGGGATAGTTTGTCTTCTGCTATTTTCCAGAGACAGTGTTATTATAGACAGTTTTGTTCCCAAGATTGAGTAATTTAGGAATGGGCTCATTTCAGGATTAGGCCAGATAACCAGGTAGCATTGGTAGACCATCTGCATAGACAGTGGTTCTTCAGATGCATATATGAAACTTGATCACATTTGTGCTTTGTTTTCAATTCAAGATAATGGGGTTTTCCTCAACATGAGATTTTACACAACTATCAGTTTTTGTATCTGGTTATTTTATTCTTTAAATAAACTTTAGTGTTTAGAGCAATTATAGATTTATAGGAAAATATGAAAATAGTTCAGTGTTCCCATAAATCCCATATTCACCTTCCCCTAGGTATGTTGTTCTTATAATTAGTGGGCTAATGTTGGCATATGAATTAAAACCCATGTGGCAGCCATATTTTCTGTTGGAGAATGGTATTAGAAATGAAGACCTGGGAATATGATGTGCCTCTTGACCCTCACAGATGACAAAGCAGGGGAATATATGTGTATATCCTAATTATATAAACCTCTGTCTATCCATCCATCTATCTACATGCATGAATGCTCAGTTGCTTAATTTTGTCCAACTCTTTTGTGACCCCATGGACTGCAGCCCACCAGGGTCCTTTGTCCATGGGCTTTTCCAAGCAAGAATACTGGAGTGGGTTACCATTTCTTCCTCCAGGGAATCTTCTCAACCCAGGGACTGAACCCGAGTCTACTGCCTCTCCTGCTTTGGCAGGCGGATTCTTTACCACTTACTCACTTAGGAAGCCCCATGTGCTTCTATCTATCTATCCATCTATCTATCTATCTATACATATATATATATATCTTCTTATAACCATCTCTATATGAAGCTAAATATGCATTCATACTGATATCTCCAATTCTAATCTATTACCACATAAATCATTCTTGTCTCTTCCCCTACTTATCTTTAAATCCCCACCCCAGTAGTGATAAACCTGTCACCCACCATCTGCCATGCATTTACTTAATATTTAATTCCAATTTACATATACAGAAGTTTCAGAATTGTAACCTCATACCCACTTGTGCTATCAACTTATATCTAGAGTACAGTGCTTCTGAACAGTTTCTTGTGCGAAGTTTTACAGAGCTTACTCATTTCCAAAGTTAATTAGGCCATCACTTTTCCTTCCGCTTCCTTCATCAAAGTTGTTTCGTATATGTGGAATACAATTCATTTATTCCACCTTAGGAGTTCCCCAATTTCCTAAATGGCATCTAAAAATTTGCAGATATTAAACGTCGTGCTTTGTGTTGTAAAATTCTATAGGTATTGACAAATGCAAGATGTCATATATATACAATTAGAGTATCAAATCTTTATTGCTCTAAAAGATCAACTGTGATTAACCTATTTAACCCTTCCTGTCCTCCATCCAACATCTTGGCAACCATTGATCCTGTAGATTCTGTAACTTTGCCTTTTCAGGAATGTCATGTGTGGAAATGATACAGCCTTTATGGACTGCTTTGCTTCACTTATGCATTTAAGATTGATCTTCTTTTCATGGTATATTAGCTCATTCCTTTTCATTGCTGAATAATATTATATTGTATCAATGTACCCGAGTTTTTTTATCCATTCACCTGTTTGAGGACTTTTGCTTATTTACAGTTTGTGGTGATTGTGAATACAGGTTTTCTAAGCAATTGTGTGCAGGATCTTCGTGGACTTAAGTTTTCACATCATTTAGGCAAATAGCACTTGCTTTTCTCTCATATATCCAATATCCACCTTCCGGCAAACTTGCTAATTTTCCTTTTTATTGTCTGAGTGTTAAATTGTTAATATGAGAGGATACTGTTCTCAGTAATGGCATAAAGTCAGTTCAGTTCAGTCCCTCAGTTGTGTCTGACTCTTTACGACCCCATGGACTGCAGCATGCCAGGCTTCCCTGTCCATCACCAATTCCTGGAGCTTGCTCAAATTCTTGTCTATCGAGTCCATGATGCCATCCAACCATCTCATCCTCTGTCGTCCCCTTCTCCTGCCTTCAATCTTACCCAGCATCAGGGTCTTTTCCAGTGAGTCAGTTGTTCAAATCAGGTGGCCAAAGTATTGGAGTTTCAGCTTCAGCATCTGTCCTTCTAATGAATATTCAGAACTGAGTTCCTTTAGGATGGACTGGTTTGATTTCCTTGCAATCCAACAAACTCTCTAAAGAGTCTTCTCCAACACCACAGTTCAAAAGCATCAATTCTTCAGTGCTCAGCTTTCTTTATGGTCCAACTCTCACATCCATACATGACTACTGGAAAAGCCATAGCTTTGACTATAGAGCGGTAAGCACAAATAGCTATTGTCTGTGAGTCACTGGGCACAGTCTAGTGGGTGACACATACATTAGCAGATTAATCACACAAATAAATTACCAATTGCAACTCTACCATCTTAACCAAATGATCAAAGTTAATGTCACTAATAATTGAACAAGTCAATATCATATGTCTCCTGATACAGTACACTGAGATGAAAAAACATCAATTCTTTGATATTTCAGCAAATTAAGTAACTGAAATGTGGCCATAAGGAACATCAGACAAACTCAAACAGAGGGTTATTTTACAGAATAACTGTTTCTTCATTCTTTTTTTAACATTTTATTTTTTATTGGAATGTAGCCAGTTAACAGTGTTGTGATAGTTTCAGATGAATAGCAAAGGGATTCAGCCATATATAAACATGTATCCATTCTCCCCCAAACTCACCTCTCATCCAGGCTGCCACATAACATTAAGCAGAGTTCCCTGTGCTGTACAGCTGGTCCTTTTTGGTTAAAAAAAAATCAAGGTCACAACAGGCAAAGACAAATTGAGTGATTATTCCAAATCAAAGGAGACAAAGAAATGTAACAACTAAGTACAATGTATGTTCCTGGGTTGGACCTTGAAGCAGAATTTTGTTTTTTTCAGCAGAGGAAATTTTTTGGAAACTGGATTGGCAATGTATGAATAGTTTATAGAAAATGATATTATTGAAGGAAATGACAACCCACTCCAGTATGCTTGCCTGGGAAATCCCATGGACAAAGGGGCCTGGTGGGCTACAGTCCATGGGATCACGAAGAGTCAGACAGGACTTAACAACTGAACAACAACAACGATGTATTATGTTAATTCAGCTTCATAACTAA
Source organism: Budorcas taxicolor (assembly GCF_023091745.1). Classification (NCBI taxonomy): domain Eukaryota; kingdom Metazoa; phylum Chordata; class Mammalia; order Artiodactyla; family Bovidae; genus Budorcas; species Budorcas taxicolor. The sequence continues at coordinate 39,924,624 of NC_068910.1, forward strand.
CATTTAACTGTATTACAGAAGAACATGTCTTGGTAGAAAGCTCACAAGTATTTAGGGGGAAAGTGACATTATGTTTGCAACTTAAATGGCTTATAACAAGAAAAAATAATATGCATAGAGAAAGTGATAAGCAGGTGTGGAGAGCTTTAGCAAGTGAACAGTCTGCGAGGGTTATATGGGAGATGTTTCAGTTATTTTGCTGCTTTTATGTCCATATGATATTGCTTTCAAGTAAAAGTCCGCACAGAAGAATAAAAATCACAAATGCAGTTAAGTTCTGAGAATGAGATGAACATGATGCTTTGATAGAAAAATAGAAGCATTAGGTAGGTGAAAGAGGGGAAGGAAGAACATTTAAATCAGTCTCAATCAAAAAAATAATTATTAAATACTTGCCGCATCCCAGAGGCTGACTCTTGAAAATGGAAGGACAACAGTGATGAAGAGAGAGAAAGTTTGTGTCCTCAAGGAGTGTTTATGGTTGAGGGACATTAAACAATCTTAAATAAATTATGAAGATAAGTTTAGGAAGAGCTGTGAGGAGTTTATTTAGCTCATTCAGACTGGAAACGAGTTTCAAAAGGATCACAGTATTGGTGGTGGGTTTAGAAAGAAAGGAATTAATTCAGGAGAGATATTTAGCAAGTAAAAGAGAACAAGAGAACAAATTTGCAGGTTGATATAGGAGAATGGTGTCTACAATTACTCTCAAGATTTTGGATTTCCACCTCAGTGCCTCTCAAATAGCCCATCATTAAAACACAAACATACTAGTGCACAGAATTCAGGTTGAACTCTTTTTCTTTTGTCACATGTTCCATACAATTTTTGGGTAATTTAGAATGACATTTCTTAAGCACAGTATTGGCATAGTTACTGTTGCACTGAGTAGTCTATGTTGATGTTCTCCTATTTGTTATTCAATTTCATCTTCTCCCTTTTTCGTAATGTCTTTGAGTAAACAATCTACCCAAGGTTCCAAGCTGATGTCATTCTCCCAGTAACGTTCCCTCCCATCCTGCTTTAATCTCTTAGACTCCCTTGATCATTATTCCAGCTGTTTCCTCTTTAATATCACTTCTTTTCTCTTTTCTTTACCATCAAGCATTTCTCTTGTCTTTGAACACCTCTTTCAGGAACTCGGCCTTACCTCTCCTGATCTTGCAAATTAAAGACTCTTAGAAAGTCTATATCTATCTTTGGAAATGGTTTTCTTCTTTCAGAATGAACAGAATCAAATTAAGATGACAAAAGATGAGAAGAACCTAACCTTTGAATAGTTATTCTCGTAGAAGCATGGGGTCTCAAGAGATCTTAAAAATCATAGATATTTAAGGCCTCTTTAACTCAGCCCTTCATATAATAAAAAGATGCCATGTGAAAGACTATTATTTATCTTTTCCAATTAAATATCTCTAGGTGTGGGAAACTTGCTACTCCCTGTGCCATTTATAAGTATATTAATGTATTTAATAAATATATATATTTAAAATTATGTAATGCATTTGTATATTATAAATATAAATTTATATATTTATAAATGGCACAGGAAGTAGTGAGTTTCCTGGTGATATTTAATTGGGAAAAATAAAAAATAGTCTTTGAGACCATTGTTTATATATAAGTATATAAATTTATATATATATTTATATTTATATACACACACACACACAGTTTATCGATTGTCTAGTGGGAGTGAATGCTAGATCTGGTTCACTTTTGATGGAATTTACTCCCTATGAATGACACCCAGGATGCTCTTCTGTTCAGTTCAGTTCAGTCGCTCAGTCATGTCCGACTCTTTGCGACCCCATGAATCGCAGCACGCCAGGCCTCCCTGTCTATCACCATCTCCTGGAGTTCACTCAGACTCACGTCCATCGAGTTAGTGATGCCATCCAGCCGTCTCATCCTCTGTCGTCCCCTTCTCCTCCTGCCCCCAGTTCCTCCCAGCATCAGACTCTTTTCCAATGAGTCAACTCTTCGCATGAGGTGGCCAAAGTACTGGAGTTTCAGCTTCAGCATCATTCCTTCCACACCCTACCTATCCCAGACAGAGGATGGTGGCTTATTTCACTTATATTTGGGTGAACTTAATACAAAGTCCAGGTCTCTAAGCTTTTGTGCTCAGTCACTCAGTTATATCCAGCTCTTTGTGACCTCCTGGGCCATAGCCCACCCACCAGGCACCTCTGTCCAGGGAATTTTGGCAAGAATAGTGAAGTGGGTTGCCATTTCTTCTTCCAGGGGATCATCCGAATGTAGGGATTGAACCGCGGTCTCCTGCAATAGCAGGCAGATTCTTTACCATGGAGCCATTGGGGAGGCTCCCCATGTTCTCATTACCACTGAAGTGTTTTAACTTTCTAGGGGAAAAAAACTGAACTATAGAGTCAGTAGAGATATGGGGAAGAGAGGCTGGATTTGAGAGGCACTTAAAAGGTACATCAATAGTATGCATGACCGATGTGTGTTATAGTAGTATGAACGAACAAGGAAATTTAGAGAATTTCCATGTTAAGATGGCACATTGAACATACATATCTAATTTTACTCCCTAAAAAATACAGTAAAAAGCTATCATAAAGATATTTTAAAAATAAATTGTAAATCCATAGTATTTTGGAAAGTGGAAGGCAGATTGATTAGAAAGAAGTAATTGCCTAAGTGAACTTGAGAAGGTAAGATGCTAAGATCATGAAGGGAAAACTGAGAGCACTATTACATGGGTAGCAGCCTCCCTATTCAATGAAAGTTGAAATATCATAATAATTGGAATTTGGGGAAGGAGAAGCAGAAGGGTGATAGAAGAGAGCTATGGTTTCAACTACCAAGAAGGAAGGACATCCAGAGACGATGCCTAAAATGCATAAATGTAAAGCGTTCATTTAGTGATAAATAGAAATAAGATGTAAAAGTTTCAGAAGAACTAAGGAAATCTAAAGGTACTGCATCTGAGGAGGGGTATTTCTTATAAGTCTATGCTGTCTGATGGGGTTTCCCCAGTGGCTCAGGCGGTATAGCATCTGCCTGCAATGCAGGAGACACAGGTTCAGTCCCTGGGCTGGGAAGATCCCCTAGAGAAGGAAATGGCAACCCACTCCAGGATTCTTGCCTGGACAATCCCATGGACAGAGGAGCCTGGTGGGCTACAGTCCATGGGGTCACAAAAGGGTCAGACAAAACTTAGTGACTAAACCACACACTGTCTGATTTTTAAAATTCTGTGCATATATTATTTTAAGAAATTAAGTTAAAGAGAAGTTTGTGATGTTTTCCTGATGTGAATCTTTTAAAGATAATAAGAACTATTTAAAAAGGAAGGCATGCAGGGGGATAGCAGAGGTCAGATCTGTCCACTGACAGATGGGAAAATGGAGGCATGACATAATTGCGCCTAATCTTGCAGTTCTCCAAGCACAGCCACTGTCAGGAATGCAGTCATCTGCATGTCCAAATTAGCTTCTACTCCAAATACAAGGCTGAGCCATTCTAGCAGGGAGGCAAGGATGTGGTCATGGAAATTCCACGCCAGTATAATGCTGACTTCTTGGCATTGCGTCAAAATGGTAGATTAAACATATTGAAAACAAGGAGACAGCATTGTCACAGCGATTAGCCATGGCAACTGCCAGGAATTAAACTGAAATCTGGATGCAGGAAAGGAGATTTCTTTATGTCTTTCAATGAGTGAGAAAGTGGAACCTACCCCGGATAGGCTGAGGTGAAAGCATACTAATGGGAGTGACAGTAATGAGATTATATGTGTTATAAGCACTGACAATTATGCTCTCGTTACTAAAATACACAAAGGGAATGAACACAATTATGTAACAGCCACTACGGGACAATGAACTTGTTATACCATTGGCGCTGTAATCTATAGAAGTTTGCTGCCGCATTTTATGCATTTATGAGAACAAAATGAAGCATTTCCCCTCTTATATCCCATAAAATTGGGGGAAAGTAATATTTGAAGAAATCGGACTAGAAATGGGCCTTCAGTGGTCATCTCCTTTTGGGAATTTTCTGTTGTGTTGCTTGGAGATTTTGAGTGAGGGGTGTATGGGGAGGTGAGGACTATTCCAGGTCCCTTCAGTCTTCTTCAACCCAGAGTAATGCTACCTCTATCTCTTTTGAAAATAGGCTGTCCTGTAATATTTATCATTATTTTTTAATTGGAGGGTAATTGCTTTACAATGTTGTGTTGGTTTCTGCTATGCAACAGCGTGAATCAGCTATATGGTACATATATTCCCTCCCTCTTGAGCCTTGCTCCCACCCCCATCCTACCCCTCTAGGTCATCACAGAGCACTGAGCTGAGCTCCGTGTGCTGTCCAGCACTGTCCCACTAGCTATCTACTCGACACATGGTGGTGTATATAGGTTAATCCTAATCTCCCAGTTTATTCCACTCTCCCCTTCCTCCCCCTGTCCACACAACCATTTTCTACATCTGTGTCTGTATTCCTGCCTTGCAAATAGGTTCATCTGTACCTTTTGTCTAGATTCTACATATATGCATTAGTATATGATATTTGTTTTTCTCTTTCTGACTTACTTTACTCTGTAGGACAGACTGAAGATCCATCCGCATCACCATAAATGACCCAGTTTTGTTCTCTTTTATGTCTGGGTATTACTCTGTGGTAGATATGTACCACCTCTTCCTTATCCATTCTTCTGTCTATAGACATTTAGGCTGCTTCCATGTCCTGCTTCTGGTGCTACAGTGAACACTGGAGTACATAGGTTATTTTAAATTATGGTTTTCTCAGGGTATTTGTATTTGCCCAGCGGTGGGATTGCTGGGTAATATGGTAGCTCTATTTTTAGTTTTTTAAGGAACCTCCATACAGCCATGAAATTAAAAGATGCTTACTCCTTGAAAGTTATGACCAACCTAGATAGCATATTGAAAAGCAAAGACATTACTTTGCCAACAAAGGTCCGTCTAGTCAAGGCTATGGTTTTTCCAGTGGTCATGTATGGATGTGAGAGTTGGACTGTGAAGAAAGCTGAGCACTGAAGAATTGATGCTTTTGAACTGTGGTGTTGGAGAAGACTCTTGAGAGTCCCTTGGACTGCAAGGAGATCCAACCAGTCCATTCTGAAGAAGATCAGCCCTGGGAATTCTTTGGAGGGACTGATGCTAAAGCTGAAGCTCCAGTACTTTGGCCACCTCATGCGAAGAGTTGACTCATTGGAAAAGACTCTGATGCTGGGAGGGATTGGGGGCAGGAGGAGAAGGGGACGACAGAGGAGGAGACGGATGAATGGCATCACTGACTCGATGGACGTGAGTCTGAGTGAACTCCGGGAGTTGGTGATGGACAGGGAGGCCTGGCGTGCTGCGATTCATGGGGTCGCGAAGAGTCGGACAAGACTGAGTGACTGAACTGAACTGATACTATAGTCCATAGTGGCTGTATCAGTTTATATCCCCACCAACAGTGCAAAAGTGTCCCTATAATATTTTATATAAAAACTTGCTTCTACTGCAACAACAAAGTTTGACATTCACAAGTCTTTTCAGTTTGCTTGCTTTTGAGATGAGGAGTCTGAGGCCTTGAGAATGTAAGTGGCTTGACTAAGATCCAGCTGAGCTAGAATGAGAACCAAGGCCCTGACTCCTTGGTATGTCATTGCTGCTTGCTCCATCACACATGGATGTGGGCAAGAACATGCCTTGTCTGTGATGATGAACGCCTGGAAGGGCTTTATCCAAGACGGTGGACTTCTTCAGCACTGCAGAAACTGGTGATGCAGTGTAATTCCGAGATACCACACAGACCAGCAGTGATGACTTGCCAGAGATGATGCCTAGATAGGTTGAAAAGGGCCCTGCAGACAAGGCTGTGCTAATTCATTTTGCTTGAAATGATTTATTTACGAACAATTTGTTGTTATTCTTCAGTCGCTCAGTCATGTCGGACTCTTTGAAACCCCATGGACAGCAGCATGTCACGCTTCCCTGTCCTTCACCATCTCCTGCAGCTTGCACAAACTCATGTCCATTGAGTCATTGATGTCATCCAACCAGCTTGTCCTCTTCTCCTCCTGCCTTCTATCTTCCCCAGCATCAGGGTCTTTTCTAGTAAGCTGGCTCTTCACATCAGGTGGCCAAAGTGATGGAACTTCAACCTCAGCATCAGTCCTTCCAATGAATATTCAGGACTGATTTCCTTTAGGATGGACTGGTTGGATCTCCTGGCAGTCCAAGGGACTGTCAAGAGTCTTCTCCAACACCACAGATCGAAAGCATCAATTCATTGGTTCTCAGCCTTCTTCATGGTCCAACTCTCATATCCATACATGACTACTGGAAAAACCATAGCTTTGACCATACAGACTTTTGCTGGCAAAGTAATGTCTCTGCTTTTTAATATGCTGTCTAGGTTTGTCATAGCTTTTCTTCAAAGGAGCAAGCATCTTTTAATTTCATGGCTACAGTCACCATCCACAGTGATTTTGGAGCCCAAGAAAATAAAGTCTGTTACTGTTTCCATTGTTTCCTCATCCATTTGCCATGAAGTGATGGGACCAGATGTAATGATCTTAGTTTTTTGAATGTTAAGAACAATGACCTGCAGTAAAAACCCAAGTAGAAGAGCACTTATGAATTATTATACATGCACCTTATATACAGTACTTACAGTGAGTGCATTTAGAAATAGAGAAATGGATCATTTATTTGGAACCGCAACCATAAGTCATCAGAATATTTTCAGTTTATCCACCATGTGGATTAATGTACATAAAGAATTAAAACCAAAACAGCTAAATTCATGGACATTTGATCTATACAAATTTGAGTGGGTGTAGTTTTTGGAAGCAGCAGTAATTTTGGATGGTAGGAAAAGTAGATAATCAGTTAACTCACTTTTTAACGCATTTTTAGAGCTTCCTTGCCAGTTGGCTTCCAGTGTGAGGTACTGGCAGAGACTGGATAAAGGGAGGGCAGGAGGAGAGAGTCTGGGGTGTGCGGTTTAGCAGGACATCTCTGTCAGGGGACAAGACCTTCCAAGGCTGTGGTCTGCCTCAAGTATGGCGTCTCCCTGGACTTGAGGAACACCCTTTCCCCCTCTGTGCTGTTACCCAGTGGCTTCTGCGAATCAGCACTGGAAATGTTGCTAGTCCTGGGAACCTCATCTTGCTGAGACCTGCCCTTACCTAAGTTATCTCATCCCTATAATTTTTTCACTTGAACCATCTGGGTAGAATTCTTTACCAGACCATACTCTATCTAGAGTGAAATTTCCAAAATGTGAATTAGAGCAACTCTACTGACTTTCTAGAAGGACCACTGAAAGAGTGAACCTCTTTAGATATGTAAGACCTATAAATTCTTATACACCTGAGAAAGTTTTTTTTTTTTTTTAATAAATAAAAAAAGGAATTGGCACAGTTTTTCACACGCAGCAAGCACAGTTAAAGACACCTAGGGGTTTTGTCTGATATTTGCTTTAGAAAATGCCTTTCTGTATCTGAGTATGGAATGGCACGTCATACTTTGTAATGGAAACTGTATTAGACTCAGGAAAGAGACCTGCATTACATTTCTTGCTGTCCGGCTTTAGCACGGCCACATCAACTCGGATTCACTTTGGTTTCATTTGTTTAAATTGGTTTTAGGAGTCATTGGGCTGTCTGTATCAGATATCCAATTTCTGTGATACCACGTTTGTCTCTAGGGCTTTCCTTGTGGCTCAGAAGGTAAAGAATCTGCCTGCAATGTGGGAGATCTGGGTTCGACCCCTGGGTTGGGAAGATGCCCTGGAGAAGGGCATGGCAACCCACTCCAGTATTCTCGCCTGGAGAATCCCATGGACAGAGGACCTGGAGGGCTACAGTCCATGAGGTCGCGAAAAGCGCACACAATCATGCTTGTATTTACAAACTGATGTCTAGGTCCAGAAAGCAAGTCTCAAGTGGGGAGCAAAGGAGAAACTGACCAGCCTGGCTGTGAATGCACTGGGAAAACAGAGGCAGGGAGCACAGAGTGAATATGCACATTTCCTTATTTGCAAGTCTTTGGGGGCAGTGTTTAAATCACCAAGCATTCAGGGCCTCTGGTTGCTGCAGATGAGGTTCCAAAATGGGTTCCACTGGGAGCACAGTGGCTCATTTTCAGAAGCGCTCCATGAGGAATACAGTGTTTCCCCATCCCTGCCCACCCCAGCTCCACACTGGGGCTCTGAGCTCCCCTCCCCACCCCCCACCCCCACTGCAGCTCTTTCCCAGGTGCAGTAGAGGAAGCTGCAGACCAAACTGCTTTCTCCTGAGCATCTCTGCGCATGGCTGGTAAGATCAGATTCAAAATCTATTCTTCGCAGAGCCCATTCAAATCAAATCACAATACTCATTCTGTGGGAGGTGACTGGGAGTAGATGTACTTAGGTGCGTCCCCTGATAGTCCTACCATCCAGTCCCAAGGCAGGGAGAGAAGGAGAGCTGATGCATCAGAATTGCTTTCCATGAGGAATCTTTGGGTTTCAATGTGTGTATTTTTTAAATATTTATTTATTTGTTTATTTGGCTGCATTGGGTCTTAGTCATGGCATGCAGACCTTTCTCTAGTTGTGGTGGCCTGTGGGCTATAGAGCTTGAGGGCTTCTTTGCCCTGCAGCCTGTGAGATCTTAACTCCCTGGCCAGGGATCAAACCCCTGTTGCTGGATTTGGAAAGTGGATTCTTAACCACTGGACCACCAGGATAGTCCCTGGGGGAGGAATGTTTCCTCTTTGTTTCTGTTTCCAGGTTGATTAGTAGGAACATCTCAAGGTTAACAGCAGGAGTGTGGATCTTACCCAGAACAATGACCTTTGTTATCTTTTTGCTTTCAAATTACATACGCCTGCAAGATTCCCATTTTGCCACATTGTAAGAGAAAACATTCCTTGAGGAATTTTTGTTCTACAGCACAAAGCTCTAGACTTTTATTCATCTGAACTGGTTACTTTAACTTCCTTGTTATCTATCTCTGTGATTTATTTTGCTACCGGATCCTTAAGCAAAAACCTTTTTCCTTCATAGCATGTGAAAGTCAACAGAGCTAAGTTGACTCTCTCTGAAATCCACATGGTGTCTCTCTTTCTCTGGAAGAAAAAAAAAAAGGTTTACCTAAACCCTGTTCTTTCCTTTTATTCTCTTTGCACACGGACACTTTTTATTTATTCTTTTTTATAATAAACGTCATTCTAGGTACTAAGGAAGCTTTGCTGTGAAATTCTCTTTTATAATAGTCTGTCTGAGGCAGTTTCAGCTTTCTCTCCTGATCTTTTGAAATCACTTTCCCAAGGGCTGCAAAGACACAGTAATGGCACAGTTGGCAAATGTGTTTGAGGTCTTTGGGGATCTGTGGTTCTAAGACTATGGAAGTGTTGTTGCCTGTGTTTGAGAACTTTTGTCTCTTTTCTCATCCAGTGATTATCACTCTTCCATGATATTTTCCATGGGTAATCTTGGCATTTTCCCAGGTCTGTCCTTCAAAGTTCTTGGAGAAAACAGGATCGAGTCGCAACTCTGCAGTGTCCGTTTTCTTGTTCCTGGGCACGCTCATTCCTAACAAGATGGAACACACAGCAGTATCCCATCCCACCACGCGGGGGAGATAAGGAAGAGAGGCAGCGTGGCAGCTGACAGCACCTGGCATGTGGGCCTGGGTGCGTTTGACTCAGCTGCTCACGTGAGTGGCATCTGCATCCGAAGTGGAGGTTAAGGAGCATGTACAGCACCTGCCTGTCCCAGTGCTGAGGACAGTCCTTCCATCCCAGGGGGCACCAAAGCTGCTCTTGACTTACAATAGGAAGTAGGCGAGACAGTAACCCTGGGCTTGGTCTGTACCCTATCATTTCTCATTCCTTTAGGGCTGAATGTGCAAAGGAGCTGCCTTGCTGGACCGCATATGGACAGCCATTGTGTTTGTCTGCCTGGTAACATTTTTAACTTAAAAAAATACTTAAAAAAATTCACTTATTTTTACTTTTGGGTGCCTTGGGTCTTCATTGCTATGTGGGCTTCCTCTAGTTGCAGGGAATGGGAGCGCCTCTCTAGTTGACTAGGGCCTTCTCAGCGTGGTGGTTTCTCATGTGGAGCACGTGCTCCGGGCACTCCGGCTTCGGTAGTTGCGGCTCACAGGTTCTGGAGGGCTGGTTCAGTAGTTGTGGTGCATGGGCTTAGCTGCCTCTCAGCATGTGGCATTTTCCTGGACCGGGGATCGATCCGGTGTCCCCTGCATTGCAAGGCAGATTCTTAACCACTGACCACCAGGGAAGCCCTCCTTTTTAACTTAAAGGGCAGTATCCAATCTTCTTTATAAAGTTGAGGGGAAAACACTTGAGTCTTGAAGGGACTGCAAATAAGGATGGATTCCCTCTCCTGGCCAGGGTGTTGACAGGTACAACAAACCTTCATGAGAGTTGAATCCCTGAAAAGTGACTCAAAGAAGGAACATAACTGATGCTGATTCTTCCACTGACCTGTCCTAGAAGAAAATACGTATGAATTCCCACTTACCTGAGTTTCCTCAGTTGCTCTGAATCATGGACTTCCCAAAGTTCAGTCCTTCAACCTTCTTTTGGATTCTTTGACCTACTAAATATCCTTCCAATGATTTATCCCCCCTTCCATCTTTAAAGAATTGCTCCTAGTCAGTTTTTGTTGCTTACCATCCCCTCCAACCCTAGCTGCTCTAATCTTTTTTTTTTTCCAACTGTTTTTTAAAGCATACCTTGCATATTGCTGTCAGAATAATCTTCCTGCTCCACAGGTGATACACTCCTGCCAGCATTCTCAACACTTCTGTTCCCACTGGTCTGTATCTCAATCCCTCAGCCTGGCCTTTCATGTTAATGCCCCAACTGCTGTCTACACCTTCTCTCGAAGGAAGACATGTGCAAAGAGTCAAATGACAGGGGAAGTAGTCAGAAGAGGGACCAGAGAAACAACAAGAGAATTAGTGATTTCTAATTTTAGGAATTAGAATTAGTGATTTTATGAATGTAAAAATAATAAAGGGGCTTCCCAGGTGACTCAGTTGTAAAGAATCCACCTGCAATGCAGGATTTGAGGGTTCAACTTCTGGGTCAGAAGAGTCCCTGGAGAAGGAAATGGCAACCCACACCAGTATTGTTGCCTGGGAAATCCCATGGTCAGAGGAGCCTGGGAGACTACAGTCCATGGGGCTGTATAAGAGTCAGACATGACTTGGCAACTAAACAACAACAGCAAATAAGATGTAAAGTTCTTTCCCACTCTAAACTCCTATACTTCAACTCTGGTCCCAACCTGAGTTTTCGTATGTTATGTATTGAGAATATAGCAGCTTGGGGTAGAGATGTGTATGTACACACACACACACACACACACACACACACACACACACACACAGCCATATATATATGGCTACCAGTCTTTGAGCCTCCCGACAATAAAGATGCTTCTCTGTGAAAATCTAAGTTGTATACATTCAGTATCACAGAAATACAAGTCTGTGCCTCAGCCAGTAATGCTGAAGAAGCTGAATGGTTCTCTGAAGACCTACAAGACCTTCGAGAATTAACACCCGGAAAAGATGCCCTTTTCATCACAGGGGACTGGAATGAAAAAGTGAGAAGTCAAGAGATACCTGGAGTAATAGGCAAATTTGGCCTTGAAGTACAAAACGAAACAGGGCAAAGGCTAACACAGTTTTATCAAGAGAACACACTGGTCATAGCAAACACCCCCTTCCCATGACACAAGAGAAGCCTACATGTAACATCACCAGATGGTCAATACCAAAATCAGACTGATTATATTCTTTGCAGCCAAAGATGGAGAAACTCCAAAAATAAGACTGGGAGCTGACTGTGGCTCAGATCAGGAAATCCTTATTGTCACAATCAGACTTATATTGAAGAAAGTAGGAAAAACCACTAGACCATTCAGGTATGACCTAAATCAAATCCCTTACGACTGTACAGTGGAAGTGAGAAATAGATTCAAGGGGTTAGATCTGATAGAGTGCCTGAAGAACTATGGACAGAGGTTTGTGACATTGTACAGGAGGCTGTGATCAAGACCATCCCCAAGAAAATGAAATGCAAAAGGGCAAAATGATTGTCTGAGGAGGCCATACAAATAGCTGAAAAAAGAAGAGAAGTGAAAGGCAAATGATGAAAGGAAAGATATACCTATCTGAATGCAGAGTTCCAGAAAATAGCAAGGAGAGATAAGAAAACCTTCTTAAGTGAACAATCCAAAAAAAAAAAAACACAAACAAACAGGAAAATGGTAGAATGGGAAAGACTGGAGATCTCGTCAAGAAAATTAGAGATACCACGGGAACATTTCATGCAAAGATGGGCACAATAAAGGACAGAAATGGTATGGACCTAACAGAAACAGAAGATATTGAAAGGTTGTTGTCAAACCATGCAAAGATGCTGGGATCCTTGGCCTTCAGAGGAGAAGAATTCAATCCAGGGCCAGAGATGAGGCTCGATAGCTCAGAGCTTTTGTGTAATAAAAGTTTTATTAAAGTATAAAGGAGACAGAGAAAGCTTCTGACATAGACATCAGAAGGGGGTAGAAAGAGTACCCCCTTGCTAGTGTTAGCAATGGAGTTATATACTCTCCAATGAATCCAAAGAATGTCTGGAGGTTGTAAAGACCTCACCAGACCTACTCCCATAATTTGGATTCTAAGATAACAGGATTAGTCACAAGGTTTAATCCAGAGACTGTCCTCAGGCAGGATACATTATTGTTATATAATCCTAAGGAATGTAGAGGAAAAAAAGTTTGTCCTTTCTTCCTCCTTGAGAATTCCAGACCCCTCTCCCCTTGGGGACCCCTAGACTTCTTATCAACCTACCTAGGAAAGGACTCTCTCAATATTAAGAAGAGGTGGCAAGAATACACAGAAGAACTATACAAAAAATTCTTCATGACTCAGATAAATACAATGGTGTGTTCACCCATCTAGAGTCAGATTTCCTGGAATGTGAAGTCAAGTGGGCCTTAGGAAGCATCACTATGAACAAAGCTAGTGGAGGTGATGGAATTCCAGTTGAGCTATTTCAAAACCTGAAAGATGATGCTGTGAAAGTGTTGCACTCAATATGTCAGCAAATTTGGAAAACTCAGCAGTGGCCACAGGACTGGAAAAGGTCAATTTTCATTCCAATCCCAAAGAAAGGCAATGCCAAAGAATGTTCAAACTACTGCACAATTGCACTCTACTCACATGCTAGCAAAGAAATGCTGAAAATTCTCCAAGCCAGGCTTCAATAGTACATGAACTGTGAACTTCTAGATGTTCAGGTTGGATTTAGAAAAGGCAGGGGAACCAGAGATCAAATTGCCAACATCTGTTGGATCATCAAAAAAGCAAGAGAGTTCCAGAAAAAACATCTCTTTCTGCTTTATTGACTATGACAAAGCGTTTGACTGTGTGGATCACAATAAACTGGAAAATTCTTCAAGAGACGAGAATACCAGATCACCTGACCAGCCTCCTGAGAAATCTGTGTGCAGATCAAGAACCAACAGTTAGAACTGTACATGGAACAGTGGGCTGGTTCCAAATAGGAAAAGGAGTACGCCAAGGCTGTATATTGTCACCCTGCTTATTTAACTTAAACACAGAGTACATCGTCAGAAACGCTGGGCTGGATGAAGCACAAGCTGGAATCAAGATTGCTGGGAAAAACAGCAATAACCTCAGATATGCAGATGACACCACTCTTACGGCAGAAGGTGAAGAACTAAACAGCCTCTTAAAGTGAAAGAGGAGAGTGAAAAAGCTTGCTTAAAACTCAACATTCAGAAAACAAAGATCATGGCATCTGGTCCCATCACTTCATGGCATATAGATAGGGAAACAGTGACAGTCTTATTTTCTTGGGCACCAAAATCACTGCAGATGGTGACTAGAGCCATGAAGTTAAGATGCTATGGAAGAAAAGCTATGACCAACCTAGACAGCATATTAAAAAGCAGAGACATTACTTTGCCAACAAAGGTCCATCTAGTCAAAGGTATGGCTTTTCCAGTAGTCACGTATGGATGTGAGAGTTGGACTCTAAAGAAAGCTGAGCATCAAGGCATTGATGCTTTTGAACTGTGATGCTGGAGAAGACTCTTGAGAGTTCCTTGGACTGCAAGGTGATCCAGCCAGTCAATCCTAAAGGAAATCAGTCCTGAATATTTATTGGAAGTACTGATTCTGAAGCTGAAGCTCCAGTACTTTGGCCAGCTGATGCGAAGAAATGACTCATTGGAAAAGACCCTGATAATGGGAAAGATTGAAGGCTGGAGGAAAAGGGGATGACAGAGGATGAGATTTTGGATGGCATCACCAACTCGATGGACATGAGTTTGAGTAAGTTCTGGGAGTTGGTGATGGACAGGGAAGCCTGGTGTGCTGCAGTCCATGGTGTTGCATAGAGTCAGACACAACCGAGTGACTGAACTGAACTGATACCTACTGCATTCATATGAAAAAGTACACCACGAAAATTAGTGTTTAAAGAGAGGGGGTACAAATATAATAACTGTGAGCATCATTAATTCTTCCCTTTGACAGTTCTTTGGTAACTTCATGCTTGCTGTCCCACTCCTGCTTTCATGATCTCTCAGGGATTTTGCTTGGCTGTTTGTAATCTCAAGTTCTATGTTTCTCTCTCTCCTTTTCTCTATGATTCTATGCTTTCACATTCCATTGACCCAAGATATGTTCAGGGAGTGCATTGGTCCAATGGAGGAGGCCAGGAAAGATCCATTGTTTGCTTGGATGAAGAGCAGGTTTAAGTGTTTTCAGTTCAGTTCAGTCCATCAGTCATGTCCGACTCTTTGTGACCCCATAAATTGCAGCATGCCAGGCCTCCCTGTCCATCACCAAAACCCAGAGTCTATCCAAACCCATGTCTGCTATTGAGCTGGTAATATTATTCTTCAAGGAAAATAGATGCTCAGAAATTTTGGTGTCTAAATTTGGCTTGTTTTTATAATGGCTTAATGTCAAGATTCATGGTTAAGTAGTTGCTTTCCAGCTTTTATTAGATCACCTTTTGTTCCTTCCCCCCCCCCCCCCCCCCCATTTAACTATCATCCCTGGATCTGGAATATTATCTTTGCATTAAGGGAGTAAAATGCATTAATTGAATTTGAGCTGTTTTGCAAAGAAAACTGTCCATTGCAATGACGGGCAGAAAATGTACTTCTCTCATATAAGTCTCTGCCTTGCTTTCACCTTGTCCTTTTCATTTTCTTCAACCCTCTCACACCGGGCAGGGCCTTCAATCTCTATAAAGGAATGGCTCTGCACTGTTTGCAGTGGTACCTTTTTAATATTCTCCATTGCATGTAAAAGCATCTAAATTGACTTTTTCCAAGTTTTCAAGTTGCATGGTCTATTAACTAAAGACATGAGTACTGATTTGTCTTCCCTGGAGTGCTTGTGAATGAACTGTGGCTTACATTCAAAGCTGTGTCAACAGATCTTGGTTCTGAATGACCCAGGCTGTCCAATGTCAAAGGCATGTAAAATTCCTATCTTCTTTTAGTAGATGTGCGAAGTCACTGGGGTTTACTCATTCATTCATTAAACAAACATTTATTGAATGTCTACTTTATGGCAGATACTGTGATAGACATTGGCTATATAATTGGGGAGGACAGTAAGGAACAGTTTTTGTTCTCCTTGAATGTGAAGGGGACTATTAATCAAATAATAATCATAGTCATCAAATAATCATATCTATCTCTATGTAAAAATGATCTGTTTAAAACAACAAACATGGATTATCTCATTCAGTTTCTAAGAATCAGGGGGTTGGGAGCAGCAAGACACTGAGCCAGGTGGTTCTGGCTCAGAGTCCCTTAGGATGTGTGCAAGTTGTTGGTAAGCGCTGGAGTCTCTGAAGCTGTGACAGGCACTGAACCAAGCAGTTCCATGCTCACTCACCAGGCTGTCATGCTGACCCCATGGTCCCCTCTACACAGGGCTCCCATGATGGAGCATCCCCCTGGAGCAAGTGATGCGAATCAGAGAGAGACACCCACACGGAATCGACAGTCTTTGAAAACCAAGTCTCAGAAGTGACTTCTGTCTTAGTTTGTTTGTCACACAAATCAACCCTGGAGCGGTGGGAGAGGGGACCACACAAGGGTGCCCCTCCAAGGAAGTGGGGATCATTGGGTGCTGTCTTGGGAGCTGGCTACAAAACACACACAAACATAACAATTAATCTAAAATATAAGAAGCGTTGTAAAGGAGAACTTGTGTGTGCTTGTGTGTGTGAGTGAGTTCCAGAGCAAAATAGGAGGATCTGATCTGTTGGATGAGAAAGCCTTCCTTAAAAATGGAAGAAATAAGCTGAAATTTGAAGGGTGAAATGGGAAGAGGACCTAGCTTGTTTAAGGGCCATATGAGGGGCATAATGCTTTCAAATGACTAAGAGAAAGCCAGAGTGTAAGGAATGAAGAGGAGAAAGAGGAGTGGAACTCACTAAAGTAGGGGAGATGGAGAAGCCGTACTCTGGAGGACCCGCTGGCCATGGAATCATCGTGGTCTTCACTCTCATCTCCTCAATGAAAGGGGCTTAAGCAGAGGAATCATCTAGTAAGACTGGTAACTTTTTTATCTTCGGGTGTTTAATTAATTAGTTTTTATTGTGTTAAAGTGTACATTATAAAAGCTACCTTAAAAAAAATTGGAGTATAATTGCTTTACAATTTTGTTAGTTTCTGCTTATATAACAACATGAAATCAGGCAGTGCATACCTGTATCCCCTCCCTCTCGAGCTTCCCTCCCATCTTTGCTCCATCCCACTTCTCTGGGTCATCATAGACCACTGGGCTGAGCTCCCTGTGCTAACAGCAGCTTCCCACCAGCTAGCTGTTTTACACATCATAGTGTATATATATCAATGCTACTCTTTCTGTTCGTTCCTGGCTCCCCACCCTTCGCCCCCGCCACAGTGTCCACAAGTCCACTCTCTAAGTTTGTGTCTCTGTTCTTGCCTGGCAAATAGGTTCATTCATCAGAACCATTTTTCTGGATTCACATATAAATGTGTTAATATACTACATTTGTTCTCTCTTTCTGACTTCACTCTCTATGACAGTCTCTAGGTTCATCCACATCACAAATGGCCCAGTTTCATTCCTGTCTATGCCCGAGTGATATTCCTCTGTATAAAGGTATCAAAGCTACCTTAAAAAAAATACTTACTTACTAGTATTTATTTACTTGACTGTGCTGGGTCTTAGTTGCAACATGTGGAATCTTTTAGTTCGTAGTGTGTGAACTCCTAGTTGCGGCATGTGGGATATAGTTCCCTGACCAGGGATCAAACCTGGGCCCCCTGCATTGGGAGTGCAGAGTCTTAGCTTCTGGACCACCAGGAAAGTCCCCCAAATCTACTTTTTAAACCAGTAATATTTCACATGTACAGTTCAGAGCCATTCATTATTCTCCCAATGTTTCACAACCATTAATTACCACTTTCTATTTCCCAAAATTTTTATCACCCTAAACATTGAGTGAGATATCCCCACTTTCCATTCCCCATAGTCCCTGTAACCTCTAATATACTTTCTTTAAAAATTTTTCTATCCTAGGTATTTTATATAAGTGAAATCAGAAGTGTCCACCTTCTGTCACTTAGTCCAATGTTTCTGGGCTTCCCAGGTGCTGCTAGTGGCAAAGAATGCAGGAGACGTAAGAGACGCAGGTTCGATCCCTGGGTCGGGAAGATCCCCTGGAGAAGGAAATGGCAATCCACTGCAGTATTCTTGCCTGGAGAACTCCACGGACAGAGGAGCCTGGTGGGCTACAGTCCACAGGATCACAAAGAGTGGGGCACGACTGAGCAACTTAGCATGCACACACATTTTCAGTGTTCACACCTATTATAGTGTATTTCAGAATTTTATTCCTTTCTTAATGGCAGATTAATGTTTCATTGTATGGATAGACCACATTTTGTTTATTGATTCATGTGTTGATAGACACTTGGGTTGTTTCTACCTTTTGGCTTTTGTGGATAATGTGGCGCTGAACTTCGTTGTATGAGGATTTGAGTTCCTGCCCTCGGTTTCTCAGGGTATACATGTAGGAATGGGACTTCTGGACGACACAACCATTTTATGATGCACTTTTTGAGGAAAAGCTGGTTTCCACAGCAGCAAGACTGGGTGTTTGAAAAGATTACTCTGGCTACAGGGCAGAGACCTGATGAAAGCTAGTAGACAATAGCTAATAACTACGAAAGTGAATAGCAGATGCCACTGGACACAGGGAGGATCAGATGGTTTGGTGGGATGGAATTCACCTGTTTTGAATATGAGATATGCATCATGAAGCATTAAAGGATGTACAGTCAAGAGCCATGTGTCATGGTCAAAAGAGCACTGGATATGACGTGTGTAAACATGGACTTCAGTCTTTCTGAATTGCACAGTAACTGGGGATGGTTTGTGAGCCTGAGCTGCTGGTCTAGGCCTTGGCTTTCCTGTAAGCAGGACTAATCACTTATATTAATTCACCTTGGTCATTAAGAGCCTGTGATTAGAAATGTAAATGGCTGGGGAAACTTAATCCTTCTAGACAAAGAACTTAATCAGTACTCTGCAGGATCCTTTGAGTTCAAACGTTTTATGTGATCTCATGCAGACTGTTTAAGTTTTGCTTTGTTATTGCATATTTCAGTGTGATAGAAGTTTCTGAATTTAAAGGAAGTTCAAGAATGTCTTTTGGGGGAAAAACATGTTGACCTTGTCTGCATGGCTACTTGTGTTTTTGTATTAGCTTGTCCATCTAGTAGGTATTTGTAGCCATGTTGTAAAATCTTTTTTTAAAAGGGTGAGGTGCAAGAGAGAGGGCATCTTTGTATACACATAGCTGATTCACTTTGTTGAACAGCAGAAGGTAACACAACATTGTAAAGCAGTTAAATATAAATTAATTTTTTTTAAAGGGTGAGGTGATGGTCTTATATATCTATTTAACTGACTGTCTCATGCTTGGAAACATTTGATAAATATTTGTTGCCTATAGGAGTAAATAAGATAATATTGAAAAAGGTCCAGCGTTCTACTGCTAGCTAGGGAAGCTTCAACTTTCCTTTGTAAATTTATAATGGTAATTAAGGTGATGTTGCAATAATCTGGGATGTTTTGGAGACCATTAGTAGGACTATACTAGGAACCGGCTAGAATGCAGATAAGTCTCCTGTATTTTCTGCTACTTAGAAGATAGCAATAATAATGTGCTGACTTAGCTGTGATGAAGTTGTCCTACCACAAAGGAGTTGTATTTTTATTTAATGCGGTTGAGGTCATGGGCCATCTTACATGTCTTTGGTTCTTCCTTCTCCTTTGGAAAACCATGGAATAGGAGAATTCCTTGTTCCGATGAGTAAGACTTTACTTTCCAGTGTAGGAAGCACAGGTTCAATCCTAGGTCTGCAAACCAAGATTCCATATTCTTCGAGGCCAAAAAACCAAAACATAAAAGAGAAGCAATGTGTAAAAAAATCAATGAAGACTTTAAAAATGGTTGACATAAAAAAAAAATTTTAAAGAAAAAGAAAGCAAGCCATGGAAATAAAGATAGTATTCTAAGAATTATGTTCTATTTGTATGAGAAGGGTTATCTTTGATCAGAAGTATGAATATATTCATACTTGGGCATTCTACAGCCAGGAGTATACATTTTCAAATGTTTTGCTCTAAATTTTGTCTCTGAGCCAACTGAGAAACCAAAGCCCTGGTCTTGCCTCCACTTTCTCTGTTTTTCTAATCAGCCCCTGAGCCTGGGGTTGGGGGTGCCATGCTAAGTCACTTCAGCAGTGCCCAGCTCTTTGGGACCCCACATGCTGTCGCCAACCAGGCTCCTCTGTCCATTGGGATTTTCCAGGCTAGAATACTGGAGTGGGGTGCCGTTTCCTCCTTCAGGGGACCTTCCTGACCTAGGGATCGAACCCAGTGTCTCCTGTGGCTCCTGCATTGCAGGCAGATTCCTCACTGCTGAGCCACCGGGGAGGGAATGACAAAAACTGGAGAAACCCTGTCACGTGAGACTACAAACCCATTCGTGTGTCTTAGAGAGAGGATCAACTATAGGAGTTTTCACATCCTCCAGGCCTACTTTATCACAGGGGTTTTGGATAATATGCTACAAATACATACACACACACACACACATATATATAGTTAATGATTGAATGTTTATTGTTTGCTATATAAGGTAGGTACTGTTATTCCCATCTTTGTTTTACATCTGGGGAAATGACTTTTTAAAATGTTTTTCCAGAACATTTTAAACAGTAATTTTTATTGGCATAGAGTTGCTTAATAATGTTGTTATTAATATTTTCTGTTGTACAGCAAAGTGAATCACCTCCACGTATACATATATCCCCTCTTTTCAGACTTCCCTCCCCTTTAGGTCACCACAGAGCACCCAGCAGAGCTCCCTGAGCAGGTTCTCACTAGTTGTCCATTTACACAGTACTGTACATATGTGAATCCCAATCTCTTAATTCATCCCACCCCGTCCTTCCCTACAATTAAACTGTTTTAAACCTTGTACCATCCTAGCTGTATCTCCTTTTACTTTTCTTTGCAAGCTGGGAGAAGCAAAGGATTTTTATCTTGGGAAATGAAGTCACCTTGTTAGAAGACCTGTGTATTTCTGAATAAGCAGGGCCTCTCACCTGGGGGTGTTCTGTGCACATATTGTTGGCGCAGATGCTGATGTGGGCTCCTTGCTGCTCTTCTCTTCCTGAAGTTTTACAAGGCGGGCTGGCCTTGCTGAGGCTGTGTGGTTGCATTCTTAGATCTCCTAATGAGAGGTGTTGATGGGATTGCCAGCACTTTTTCACAGTTGTTGAAAATGTAATGAAGTTTTATTAAAATGTGTCATCTACACATACATAGAAAATTCATATAGTGACTGGACATATATACTTGCAGAGAAGATACTACTTAGGGCTTCGATGCTGCATTTATGAATCACTAAAAACCTGTCATTTCATAATTAAAATGTCATAATATACTAACATATGTGTAGGTGGCTGTATTTTTTGAAACAAAACTTGGCATGCATTTTGTGACTGCTCAGAATATATTGGTAGATATGGGCTCCAAAGAGCAATTATTTGAAATCATTCTGAAAAATTCAGGACTTTTATGTATGTGAATGTTTTCTTAGTCTTGGTTTAAGTTTCAGGAATAAAGGAATTTTCTTCTTCTTTTCCCTCCAGTGGTTAACTATGTGTTGAGAAAATGTTACCCTATTTGTTGGAATGGATACCCTTGAAGCTTACAGGTGGGTATTTAAAGACTGCAAGTTGCTGAGGGGTTTTGTAAACTCTGCCTTAGTCACAGAGCAGCCCTTCCACGTTCCACTTGTACCCACTGGACCTTAAGGTAGGTTGTGTGATGGTATGGATAATAGGGTCCCTGACTAACAAGGGACTAACTTCACACAGGAGGTAAACTAAGGCAGATCCTGGAGGCCCACCATGCACCCAGCAGCTCAGGACAGTGGGCACTGATGAGAATCACAAGAAAAAAAAATCGGTGGCTTAACAGCCAAGCTCCCTGTCAAGCACAATGCAAAGCACAGCACCAAAGCTGTTGCTAAAGGCATCAGTGAGTTTCCAGTGAAGGGAATGCAAACTAGTAAACACTCAGGGGTCTGATGACTGCAAGCGCCGTTTGAAGCAAGTTCAGGAGTCACGGTTTATGCAAGCAAAGCCTCCTTCTCCTCCCAGGATTATGACCCTCAGAAGCCCAGAAGAGAAGTACATTTCAATTTGTTTTCCTTTGCAACTAACAGTCCAGTGATGTTTGTGGCATTCATGTGATTTCTGTTTATTCAATAAACTCAAGTTTACAATATTAGAAAGTTTATCCAGATGAAGAAAGTCTCTCCGATATTGAACCACATCACCTGTGTAGACAGACTAGTGATGGTACAAGCAAGCTGATTTTTAACATGTTTGTATGTGCTGTCAGTTCACCCATATCTGACTCTTTGTGACCCCATGGACTGTAGCCTGCCAGGCTCCTCTGTCCATAGCATTTCCCAGGCATGAATACTGGAGTGGGTTGCCATGCCCTCCTCCAGGGCATCTGCCAGACCCCGGGATTGAAACCCCCTCTCCTGCATCTCGTGCATTGCAGGCAGATTCTTTACTGCTGAGCCACAAGATAAGCCTTTTAACATGTTTGAATACATGTAAATATAAATAAAAAATCATTAAAGATTTCTATACTTTAGAACTCAGAACAAACTGGTATCATTTAACTCAAAATCAAAAATTACTTTAAAAAATTCTCATCAGCAAACAGAAATTAAACATCATAGTGGAAGCATATATATATATATATATATATATATATATATTTAACTGGAGTATAATTGCTTTACAATATTGTGTTAGTTTCAGCTATACAATAAAGTAAATCAGCTGTATAGACATATACATATATATATATGTCATTCCTCTTGAACATTCTTCCCACTTCTCCCAACGCCTCCCCCCCCCCCCATCAACCCCCCCCAACCCCCCACCACCACCATCTAGGTCATCACAGAGTATGGAGCTGAGCTGTGTGATATGAGGAAGCATATATTCTTTTAGAAGGAGGAAAGAAAAGATTTTCATATAAGCACTAACATTTCATCTGAGAAAGTAGGTATTTTTCTCTTTTGTTTGTTTTACCCTCTTTCTGTCTTGAGTTAGACTTAGTGCTCAACCAATATCCATCTCCATTCAACCCAGTGAGTGTTATCTGTGAGTGAGTGAGTTGGGGTGGGCTGAATGTGACCTTCAGAGTTGAAAATTATGAAGAAGAGAAGGGATCCTGGGAAAATAAAAACAGCTGTGCTTTGCAGTGGCTGCCGCTGTTTCCTATTGCTGTGTAACAAACCCCTTCAAGCTGAGTGGCTAAAACATGCAGCAATTGGTTAGCCTGCTGAGAATTCTGTAGTTTGGACAGGGCTCAGAGAGAACACGGCTTCCCTGGTGGCTGATGGTAGACTCTCCCTGCAGTGCAGGAGACTTGGGTTTGATCCCTAGTTTGGGACGATCCCCTGGAGAAGGAACTGGCAACCCACTCCAGGACTCTTGCCTGGAGAATTCCATGGACAGAGGAGCCTGGTGGGCTACAGTCCATGGGGTCACAGAGTCAGACACGGCTGAGCAACCAAAAGTTTTACTTTTTTCAGAGGGAACAACTGATTTCTACTCAGATGGGCTGACTTGAGTTGCTAAGAAGCATCTCTCCATGTTGTTTCAGGCCTTCTATGCATCATCTCTGTGGTTCCCTCAGTCTGGTGTTTCAGATCTGCAAGGGTGAGTGTTCTAGAGAGAAGCTAGAAGCTGCAAGGCCCTTCACGGTCCAGCCTTGGATCTTACTCTGCATTCTTCTGCTGAATCCAAGCAGGACACTAATTAAAGGCATTTAAGAATGGATTTTTTGAAAAGATTATACCTGTACAATATTGAGAAGTACAGAACAAAATACAACTATCAGGGGACAACTGCTCTACAGTATTTTGTTAGCCTGTACCACACATCAACATGAATCAGCCACAAGTGAACATATGCCCCCTCCGTCCTGACTCTCTGCCCCACCACAGGGGTAAGAATGGATTTTAATCCACAGTAGCTATTGCAGTAGAGCAGAGTCCAATGAGAACTGAACTCAACTTCAATTCATACAGAGGTGACTGATCACTTTTTAAAGGGAGAGTAAGGGAATAATGAGGGGAATGAGCATGGTCTCAGTAGTCAGGGAAGTGGAAAATTATATAAAACAGAAAATGGTGGTTGGCCCATGTGACATGCATCTGGGTTTGCTAACTAAAGCTTGTGGAAGTCAGGCTGCTGCTATCTCCTCATAGAGGCTGCGATTCAGAGTTCCTGTCTTCAGCTGTTGACTGGAACAATTTTTTTTTTTTTTTTTTTTTTTCTGGCAATCTTGAGTTTTCTTAAGCAAGAACTTTAAGGAAGCTGAGGGTCATCCTAGGATGTGGCCCGGAGCTGCTTTCCGTGCAAGCCTTTGTAGGTCAGGATTGAAGCTTGAGTTGAAAAGGGGCTCAGAAGAGCCTTCCCTGAGAGTGATGAAGGAGAGCAACCTTCTCATTAGAGAGGGCCAGTTTTTAGAAGAGAAGCACAGAAGGGTGTGACTACCAGGGGTGCAGATTCCTGGGTGGGGCAGGGCATATACAAGTTTGCCACAGGAGTTAAAGCAGGGTTTCCAGATTCAGGTCTTTTAGGTCACATGACCTTAGACGAATTACTTCCTGCTGAAGCTTGGTTTCTGTGATAGCAAGACAAGAGATGACAGTCCTAGTCATGTCATAGAAAGTTATGCGGATTCAATGAGATAGACAATGCTTGGTACACAGTAAGCAACGTGCTCAAAGTTCATTCTCATTGTTGTCAGTATTAGGATAGCAGTGATGTAATTTATATGATAATATGAATTCTTAGGGGAAAAAGGTTTTCTTTGTCACAGAAGACCACTGAAAATTGCCAGTATCCTTGTCTTCTCTGAATAGAATCCAGACTCCAGTAGCTATACATGTAACCTCCATTTCTTTCCTCTATTGCTTCCTATACAGGAGAATATTCAAAGGGGTGTTTCTGCCATAGGGTCAACTAGAGTGAGGTCATCCAGTGTGCTCAGAACTCAGGTTAGATCACAGATGGACACCTTCCTGGCTGAATGTCTGAACAGAAAAATGATTATTTCAAGTGACTGTGAAATTCACACCTGTGCACTCTGCACAGACTTGCAGCATGCATGTACAGATTGTTTTCTGCTCTTCTTAGAGACTGGCACTGTGCTCTGGGGATTTCATATGTAGAATCCACTATTTAGAACAGGACAATTGTTGTGTATCCTACATCGATCATGGTCAGCTACTTCATAGCTGGTCAGTGACTTTGCAGCGAGAGAGTTCCGTGTGGTCTGTACCATTGTCAGCACATACTTGATGTTGCGAACAATCAGATCTTAAGAGGTTCACTGATCAGAACTCAGCAATGTTCTGGCTTTAAACAAGTGTTCCTTGATTGCACAAGCTCTGACGACCTAGCAACTCACCGAAAATGACTGTAGATGGAAAAATTTTAAGCAATGTATATGAATTTAAATGTGAAGTACTCATCTATGGTCAGTAACATAATATACATTCCCTGCAAAATCACCTCTGTGGAAGAAAGCTCAATTAACAATCAAGGTAAGGAAAAAGAGAATTTCATTTGAACCCAGCTGAGGATTATGACCCAGGAAACAGATTCTCAGAAAGATCTGAGAACTGTTTCACCCGTTTACAAGTCAAAGATAAAGTTGCATAGATTTTCGAGACAAATGACTATACTTCAAAAGGATACACTGGTATTTTACATCAAGTCCACCAGGGATACATGGAATCCAGGTGGTTTTTTGTTGTTTAGTCATTAAATTGTGTCTGACTCTTTTGCGACCCCATAGATTGTAGCCTGCCAGGTTCCTCTGTCCATGGGATTCTCCAGGCAATAACACTGGAGTGGGTTGCCATTTCCTTCTCCAGGGGCTCTTCCTGACCCAGGGATTGAACCCAAGTCTTCTATCTCCTACACTGGCTGGCAGATTGTTTACTGCTAAACCATCTGGGAAGCCCTATAATCCAGGTAAGTAGGGACAGAGTGAGTAGCAAGTCACCATGACCCCCTACAGAGTTGAGAAAGAATGCTGTTCTTTTAAGAAGTTACATTGCTTGCATCAGAAGAAAGGAAAAGACAGTATCTTTCTGGTCCACCAGGCAGTTCCATCACTGAGGAGGTCTGGTTAGTGTGGGTGCTCACTAGGGCCACAGAGAGGCGGCCCAGATGGACACACAGAATTTTATGTTTCAATTTCCTTGTCCCACCTTAAAATTTTATTTCACCACCTCCAAGCAAGGAAGGATATGTCAACAGCAGATAAGACAAGCACCTTTATGTCAAAGGTAGGTGACTTTTGTAAAACTGACTTGTGTCATGGATGGCTTTCACCTAGAACGTTGCTGATGTTAGGTCATTTCTGAAAATGAGGATTTAGGAAATGCTGCATTCTTTTTAAAAAATTAAATTTTTTTTTTTACATTGGAGGATAATTGCTTTACAGTTGTTGTGCTGTGTTCTGTTGGTTCCCCACATGACAAAGTGAATCGTATATATTCACTCTGAGTCTCCCACTCACCTCCCACCCCACAACTAAGTTTCACATCACATTGGTCAGAATGACATCATCAAAAAAATCTACAAACAAATCCTGGAGAGGATGTGGAGAAAAGGAAACCCTCCTTCACTGATTGGTAGGGAATGCTACTTTTAATATCAGATAAACTATGGAGAAATATTTCTTATATTTTCATTCTCTCACCTTCTAAATGCCCATTTTGTAAAGCATTTCAGTATTTCACATTTGCCCAAGAACATGTAAAATTTAAACAAACTGAGCTCCTGAAATATTCTAAAAAATGGTTGATCATAATATTTGTGTTGACTTTACGTACCTTTTCTTTTATACGAAATATAAACTCAGTTTGGCATTAATACCAATTATCTTTATTTAAGGCCACATTTTCCCCACAGCTGAGGTGCAGAAGGTGGATCAAAGTTATAAATGAAGTGCCTAACTCCCAGAGGCACCCTGAGTTATAATAGACTTTGAAATGAGAAATCTATGAATAATTCAAAGGTGTGGTTCTCTAGTCAGGGGAGTATTTCCCTTAGCACTACACAATAAAAAATTTAGTTTGCTTTATCTTGAAGATAGGTAGACTAATGGACTGGAACCAAATGTGGAACTCTGGATTTGTTCTGAGGCTTTTATCAGTTCAAATGGAGAAAGATGAAGAGGTCGTGCTTCATATTTTTGATAAATCACACAAGTTTGGTTGGTAATATGCAATGCTATGATTATTTTCTGTTAAAATTAGGAAATAAGCTGGTAGTTGTAAATACAGATGCAAGGTTTCCTCACACCCAAACTAAATGATTGCTAGTTTACACCTCTGGAGGGGAGTCTGAATAATTGTTAATAGTTAAGCGTGTACAGCCTTTGTCATACATGATGATGCATTTTCCACAGGCTATCATTCTTTCTTTGCATATTTTTCATACAACTGCTTATTTGGATTGGTTCCAGGGATATGTCGGCTGATTACCACGTGAGAAAATACGGGCTTGACTTGTGACCTAAGTGTCAGAGTCCTTCCTCAAGGCATAGGTTGGAAGTAGAGTCCCATTTCGTGGAGCGAGTCATGCTCTGGGACAGATTCCTCTAACTTGCCAGAAATGCAAGCATTTTATTTGTTTAGAGCTGTTACAGCTGCACCAAGATCACAAGGCCCTTGAGACACTTGGAAGCAGAGCTCTGCAAGGGGATGACTGTGCTGATCATTTTTGGACCTAGGTGCTGATTTCAGCTTTTTAAGTTTTGCACAACACAAGTAAAATCCCAATTTACAGACCTGAGACATCACCAAAAATGATGTCTTATGATTAAAAAAAATAACAAAATAATGGTTCCATTCATGTGATTGCTGGCAGTGAACTCTTCTTGGACTATCCCTTCAAATATTTCTGGGAGACCCCAACGAGGTAAGTGTTTCATTTCTGATCACACACTGAGCTGCTGGCCAAGGACTTAGCTATGTCTGCTCTTCCTCTTTGGGTCTAGTTCCTGCATAGCTGATCTTTTGCCCAAGAAGTGTACAGACATTATGACATTCATTCATTCAAAAAAAATTTTATTGGAGTATAGTTGATTTACATTGTTGTGTTGATTTCTGCTATTCAGAAAAGTGACTCAGTTACACATATATTCTTTTCCATTATGGTTTATCATGGGATATTGAATACAGTTCCCTGTGCTATACAGTTGCTGCTACTGCTAAGTCACTTCAGTCGTGTCCGACTCTGTGCGACCCCACAGACGGCAGCCCACCAGGCTCCCCCGTCCCTGGGATTCTCCAGACAAGAACACTGGAGTGGGTTGCCATTTCCTTCTGCAATACATGAAAGCGAAACGTGAAAGTGAAGTCGCTCAGTTGTGTCCAACCCTCAGCGACCCCATGGACTGTAGCCTTCCAGGCTCCTCTGTCCATGGGATTTTCCAGGCAAGAGTACTGGAGTGGGGTGCCGTTGCCTTCTCTGGTGCTATACAGTAGGACCTTGTTTATCTACTGTGAAAACATATATGGTTGTATCTGCTAATCCCAATACTTCCCTCCCCTTGGCAACTACAAGGCTGTTCTCTATATGACTTTGTTTCATAGACCCACTGGTGTCATATTTTAGATTTCACAGGTAAGTCACATCATATGGCATTGAAGATACTCATTCTTGAGTTGTCTATTAGTTCTGACAGCAGCAAATAACACGTCTGAGTGTATTTAACTTCACAACAAATGTTGATCTTTCACAGGTTTAGTTTGCTCTGTGCTTTCCTTGGCAGCTTTCCTCTACATGGTGACTCAGGGATCTGGGAATTTTCCACAGAGGGACATGGGAAACAAATGGCCCCGAAAGTTACTGCAAGGAAAGGATGAAGCTGTACGGGCAGGCATTTCCCTGATTCCTTTACCCAGAACCCAGTTCCATTTGCTCCAACCTAACTGCAAGGGAGGCTGTAGAAAGGCAGTCTTTCTGTGCGTCCTGGAGGAGAAAAAGGAAACATGATTAAGTAAATATGTAACACATGGAACCAGAGCATTAGTTCCCATGCCTTGGCTATTGTAAATAGTGCTGCAACGACCTTGGGGTGCAGGTATCTTTTGGACGGATGGTTTTCTCCGACACATCCTTACCCAGGAGTGGGATTGCTGGATCTCATGGTAGCTCTATTTTTGTTTTTAAAGGAACTTCCCTGTAGCTCAGTCGGTAAAGAATCTGCCTGCAGTGCAGAAGACCTGGGATCGATCCCTGGGTCAGGAAGATGCCCTGGAGAAGGAAATGGCAACCCACTCCAGTATCCTTGCCTGGAAAATCTCATGAGAGGAGCCTGGTGGGCTGCAGTCCATGGGGTCCTAAAGAGTCGGGCACAACTGAGCAGCTCACACTTACTTACACTTACTTCCATACCATTCTCCATAGTGCATGTTACCAATGGACATTCCCACTAACAGTGTGGTTTTCTTTTCTTCAGGCCTTTGCAGCATTTATTGTATATAGACTCTTTAATGACTGGTGCTTCAGGCTATCTCATCGTTTTGATTTGCATTTCTCCAATCATTAGGGATGATGAACATCTTTTCATAGCTTTTTTAAATTTTTTATGAAGTGTGTGAGGATAATTTAGTTCTTGAAATTGGCTTCATGAGACTGGCCTTGGGTTGAATTACCTCCCACAGGGCATTTCTTGAGGGCAGGGGTCATTTACAGCCCCATTGGCCTTGAGACACTGGAGTGCCCGTTTGAAAGCACGTTTTCAGGTTGTGGTTGCACGACGCATCCACAAGGCGGCAGCACTTCCTCATGCCCCATTCTGGTAACTTGGGCAACTAGAGCCTTAGAGAAAATCCTATTTGCCATTGTAAATTCCAGTGGAAAGTGCCTGAACTAACAGCCAAGAGAGCTTGTATCTCACTACCTCTCCCACCTTACTGTTTGTTGCCTGTCGCTCTCAGACAAATCCAAAGCCCTGCATTAGTGCTGTGCTGAGGGTACTGGGGCGGCCCTAAGGAGGGAGGCTGGGAGTGGGCGCCTCACCACAGGGAGGCTTGGAGGCCAGGTGAGTTTGCTCCACCACCCTTTGGAGGTGTTGGGCTTGGCTTAGTTGTGGGAGTGCCACCCTGGATCTGGGGTCCCATCTGAGGGGCCCAGGCACTACAGGTCTAAGGGCAGGGCGGGGGGTGCTCAGGTCAGCGTACATCGTCCCTGGCTCCCTCAGCCCCAGGACAGCCCAGCCTTGGGATGGAGTCTGCTCAAGATCCAGGTGTGTGACACCACTCTGGGTCATCTTTCTTTTCGCTTTATCCCTTTCTCTCTCTCTCTCTCCTCACTCTCTTCCTGTCTTCCTCCCTCAATCTCTCTTCTTCATTCCCTTCCTGGCTCTTGCTCTCTTTCTGCCTTCGTATCTCACCTTCCTTTCCGGCCTCCATCTTCCCTTCCTTCCTTCCTCCTTATCTCTGTTTCTCCTCTCCCTTCCCCTCCTCTCTCTCTCCATTCCTCCCTGTCTTTCTCTTTCTGTCTCTCCCTTCCCTCAGTCTCTTTTTCTCCCTTTACTCCCCCATTTTCACTTCCTTTCTCCTCGCCTCTTCTCTTCCTTTCTCTCCATCTCTCTCTAGCTTCTCTCTCTGTGTCTCTCCCTCTGTCTCTTTCTCCTCTCTCTCTTCATTTTCTCTTTTCTCCTGTTTCAGCCTTTGTATTCTCTCTCGCTATTTTCCTTTATTCCTTCCATCCTCCCTTCCTCTGTCTCTTTCTCCTTCTCTCATTTTCTCTTTTCTCCTGTTTCAGCCTTTGTATTGTCTCTCACTTCTATTTTCCTTTATTCCTTCCATACTTTCACTCTTTCTCTGTACTTCTCATTTTTAAAATCTTTCTCTTTTCCTTCCTTCCTATGTCTCTTTCCCCACCTGTCTTTTTCTTCTCTTTCTCATCCCTCTCTTCCTTTCTTTTCTGTTTTCTCTGCATTCATTCCCTCGTCCTTCTTTTCTGTTTTCCTCTCTGATTTCCCTTCTTTATCTTTCTCCTCTCTCCAGCCCTCTCCTCTTTATCTCTGGCACACTTCTCTTTCCTTTCTCCCTTCTTTCTCTCCTCGCTTCCTTCCTTCCTCTTTCTCCCTTCCTTCCTCTCTCATCTCCCTCCCTCTCTTTCTCTCTCTCCCTTCCTTCGCCTCCTCTCGTTCTCTGGTTCTCTTTCCCTTGCTTCCTCTCTGTGCCAGGTTCCTCCCGCCCTTCCTTCCTCTTGCTCTCTGTCTCTTGCCCGTTCTCTCTGACCCCTCCTTCCTTTCCCTGTCTCTTCTGCTCCTCTCTCTTGCCCTTCCTACCTTCCTTTGTGTCTTTCCTACCCGTGTCTTCTTTCTCCCCCTGGCCTTTTCCCTTCTTTTGCTCTCTCTTCTTTCTCTTCATCTCTCTCCTTTTCTCTCCTCTCTTCTCCCCTCATTTCTTCTCCCCTCTCATGGTATCTCTCTTTCTCTCTCACTACCTGTTCTCTCCCTTCCTCCCTCTCCCCCCACCTTTCTCTTCTTTCCCTTCCTTTTCTCACCTCCTTCCTCTTTATCTCTGTCCCTTAATCTCTTTTCCTTCCCTCTCTCCTCTGCCAATTCCCCTCTCTCTCCCTTCGTCTCACTCAGTCCCTCTCCCTCCCTTTTGCCTCTTTCTCCTCTATCTTCCATCCTTCCCTTCGTCTCCTTCCTCTCCTCTCTCCCTTCCCTCAGTCTTTTTTTTATTATTCCTCCATCCTTCCTTCCTATGTCTTTCTCTCCTCTCTCCTCCCTTGCTTGATCACTTTTTCCCTCTGTGTACTTCGCTCTGCACGCCACCCTTCCTTCCTTTCTCCCCTCCCTCTCCTGTCTCCCCTCTTCCTCCCTTCCTTACCATCGCTCTTTGCCCCACTCTCCTCTCATTTTCTCTTCTCTCCTTCTCTCTCAGCCTTTCTCTTCCCTGTCTCTCCTTTCCTTTCTTCCATCCTTCAGTCCTTGTTTCTCTCCATCTTTTTCTCCCTTCCTTCCTTCCTCTTTCCCCACCTTTTTCTTTTTCTCATCCATCTCTCCCTTCCTTCTCCACTTCTCCCTATTGTCTCTTCTTTCTCTCTCCCTCACCCTTCCTGTGGTCTTTGTCTTCCTCTGCCCCTCTTCTCTTTCTTCCTGTTCTTTCTCTTCTCCCCTTCTCTCCCTTTGCGCCTTTTCTCTATTCCTTTTTCTCCACTTTCTTTGCCCCCTTTCTCACCTCTCCCTTCCTGTCCCCACCCCCGTCTTTCTCTTCTCTCCTCCTCTCGCCACTGTCTCTCTCCTCGCCTTCTCTCCTCCTCCTGTCACCCTTCTCTCCATCCCTTCCTCTCTACTCCTCTCCCCTCTGTGTCTCTCTTTCCCTGGCTGCTTCTCTTTCCTCTCTCCCTTCCCTTCTTCCTTCACACCCTCCTCTGCTTCTGCTCTTTGTCTTTTCTCTTTCTCCTCTCTCCCTTTCTTCTTACTCTCTCCTCTCTCCCTCAATTGCTTGCTTTCTTTCCCTCCCTTTCTCTCTCACCCTCTGTCTCTTCTTCCCTCTCTCATCACTCTCCTCTCTTGCCCCTTCTGCCTTCCTTTGTATCTCTTTCCTCTCCTTCCTTCCTCCCCCTTCCTTCCTCCCCCTCCCTTTCTTTCCCCCTTCATTTCTCCTCCCCCTCTCTTTCCTTCTGCCTTCAGTTTCCCTTCCTTTCTCTCTGCCCCCTCCCTTCCTTCCTTCCTTCATGTCCCTCTCTCCTTTTCTCTTTTTTCTTCCCCTCGCCATTCTTTGCTATCACTTTTTCTTCCCTCTCTCCCTCCCATCCTTCCTCTTTCTCATTTTTCATTTCTTCCATCCTTTCACAGCATATTTCTCTCTCCCTTCCTTCCCCTCTCTTTTCTATTCTTTCTCCTCTTCCATTTTATTTCTCTCTCTTCCTTGTCTCTTTCTCTTCCTTCTTTCCTCTCCCTCTCTCTCCCTTCTTTTCCTTTCTCACCTCTCCCTGTTTCTCTCTCCTCTTTCGCCTCTCTCTCTGTCCCTTAATTGCTCCCCCTCCCCCTTTATTTTTCCCTTTCTCCTCCCTTTGTTTCCACTCTCTTGCTCTCTCCTTCTTTCTCCATGTCCTTCCTTCTCACATCTTTCTCTGTCTGTTCTCTCTGACTCCCTCTTTATAATCTTTCTCTTCTGTCTTTTCCCTTCTTTTCCTTCCTCTGTCTTCCTCTTTTCAATCCTTTCTCTCTTCTTCCTTCCCTTTTTGCCTTCTCTCCCCTTTCTCCCTGTTGCTCTCTTCCTTCCTCTTTCTCTCTTGCCCTTCCTACCTACCTTTCTCTCTCTCTCCCTCAATCTCTCTTCCTTCCTCTCTCTGTTCCTTCACATGCAGCTTCTTAATATTAATCTGCAAACATAGGAGGAAAAGGCGGTTGCGAGAGGGAGTCTGCTCACAGCACGTCACTGTCACCAAAAGGGCTCTGAAACATGGGTTTTACCTTTTTTCCACCTTCCTCAGAAGAGTGTGGTGGTGGTGCAGCCACAGCACAGCTGCTCAGCTGTAGAGACTTTCATCTGTTTTCATTCAATATTGTCAAACACCATTAATATGGATTATTAATATGGATTAGCAGATACCATCATAATAGCAGTAAAACTTTAAATGTAAATGATATAAAAACTAGACTGATCCATAATAAAACTGGGAACTCTCAGAATGAGTATTTTTAAAAGTAGTAAGGCAGTATAGCAGTAAAAGAGAAAGATTTCACTCAGTACCAGTAAATCAACACATGTGCAATGGTGGCTTAAAATGGTAAGATATCATGCTTCTTTCTGCCTATGATGATTGACTTTTTTAAAGACTGTAGGTGTGACTTCCCTGGAGGTCCAATGGTTAAAACTCCACATTTCCACTGCCTGGTGTGCAGGTTCAATTCCTGGTCTGCGAACTAACGCTCTGCATGCCACAAACTGTGGCCAAATGAGTAAGTCTGAATATAGGTATTTGTTGGTATCGGTTCCAGTTCTTGATGATACTGAGGCCATAATTTCTGGAGTTTTCTTGTCCTTTTATATTTTTCACCTGTGGTTACAGAGACCACATGATATGGGCTATTACAACAGATTGAATGTAGAAACAGGTATGAATTATGAGAATTAGTAAAATACAAAATCATGGCATTTATATATATATTTTTTGCTTTGGAAAAACATTTTAATACATTATTTCTGTTCATAGCTAATGACTGTATTGTTACTTTTAATATGTTAAAATAATAATTTAAGGTGTTTCAGATTTAACTTCCAAAATAGTACATATTTAAGCCACAAAAGGAAAAGGCTTCTGGGGGAATCCTCAAGAATTACTGAAAGTAGTTGAGGATTTTCGAGACCAACCCTCTTTAGGAAAACCTGCTTTATAAAAATAAGGCTATTTTGATTCATTGTTTATCATACATGATCTTCTCAGTTTATCTGGCTATTATATATTGTGCTTTTAGTTAAGGGAATTTTAAACTTTTTATGGAGTTGTCAGTTTAGCCCCTATATATCTGTGGGTTTTTTTTTTTTTTGGTTAAACATATCTCACATTTCTGTTTTTTAGTACTTAGATATATTATGTTCTATAGTATATGGATTTAACTTTTGTCCACAAAGCCAGCTGTCTCAACATCATATATTGAATGTCATCTTCTTATACTCTTTTCATTTGATAAATTCCAACGAATGATCAGGATTGTAAATAACCTCTGATTTTTCCCTCTAGCATTTGGATATTTCTGTGCTAGAACCAGACAGACAGCTCTCATGACCATAGCTGTAAAATATGATTTTGACACCCATCTTTTTCGAAAAGAGCTCTTTCTTCAATGTCCTTTCCCACAATTGTACAGATTATGCTCATCTACTTATTTTTCCAGATAAAATTTAGAGTAACTCTTAAGTTACAGAAGATATACAGCAATACTTTGATGAGAACTGCACTGGAAAGAAAGAATTAACTTCTTTATACTTCTGAGTAGTCTAGTAATCCTAGCCATTAGTTCATCTTCTTATATGTATTCAGTAAGTATATTCTTATAGATGTTGCAGTTTTGCTACATTTTTAGGATTTTACTGTGTTCTTTTTAACTTTCCAAAAACATATGGTCAGACATTTAGAATTCTCCATTACTGCAATGCCACAACCAATCTGTTCAAGTGTCCCCACCATCATTCTCAGTTTTAGGGACCTATGTGCCTTCATCTGTCCACACTTAACATAATGTTAATATTTCATTATCATCATTGTCATTTTCATTATTATTCATCTTTCTGTACTTTTCCTGTAACGCATTAGAAACTCTGAGAGTGAATAATATTCATCTTTCTAACATAAATTTTCAGAAAATATTTCTAAAATGTACCACTATGCCCTGTTTTCCCAAGGTATTTTTCTTTCTGGGATCTACCTTCTTTTTTTTCCTAGGTTCCCAACAGATTTTTGAGGCAGTTCTTTTCCTTTTTGACTCATAGAGGTTCTTAAGATCGGATTGCTCCAAACAGAACTGAGCAGCTTAGTGAATGCAATGGATAATGTGAACATCATGTACTTTCCTGGAGTGAAGGGGAAACAGATATAGAAAAATTTGTACAGAATTTCAACACTCTTGGTGGTCACGCATCGTGCAAAACTGTCTGGCCTATATACTTCTGGGCTAATCCAGCGCTTTCGGAAAATAAATTTAGATCCTTCAGCAAAAACTTCAGATGTAATTCTAGCTTTATATAAGATGCCCTGAAAGAAATGGTTTACTTAATTTATAAATTTAGCTTTCTTGCTTATGGGACAAAGAAAGCATATATAATGTTCATAGCCAGCAGCATGGGCTCTTTCATTTAGCTATTTAATTCAATTAACATCTAATGGTAAGACAACAGCCAAAAATGGAGTCAAAGTTTTATGCTCAAAGCCCCACATCACCAAGTGGGGCTTGACTTAATTATAGTTTCAGCTCTCTCAGAAAGAGAATCTTCAACCAGTCGATCAAGGGTCTTCCATATCAGAGAGGCCTTCCATCCCATAAAGACAGTTTGCAATCACCAACTGCTTCGTTTTGCCTAGTGTAACTCCTTGTTCCTGCTCCCTTTTGTCTATAAAGTTCCTTCATTTCCTCAGAGCTTCTATCTGCTAGATTGGATGCTGCTCAATTTATGAATCATTTAATAAAGCCAAGAGGTCTTTACATTTTACATAGTCGACTTCTGTTGTTGTTAAAAGTTTAAAGGTGCCAATGGGATCCAAAGGCCACTGACTTTGGACAGCTTTGGCAAGGCAACAACTAGAAACGAAGGTATTGGTACCCACAAAATCTTTTTGTTCTCTTTTTCATGATTTCCAAGAAACTAGGTTAAGTTCCTCTCAAATCCAAGTTCTGCCCTTTTTGCACTGGGCTCCTAATCTAAATGGCCTTCCAGTCTGGGTTAATGGGACTGCTGGGAGGCCCTAACCAAGCATTATTCCTCAGCCCTGGCTTAGTCCATGCTCCCAGGGCAGAGCCTGATGGGTCATGTTGAGCTGGCAGATGATGGTTCCATCTGGAACCTGAATCTTCAAGCCTTGGTTAGTCTGCATTTGTGGGGGTCTGCTGGTTGGTTCGGTGTGTAGTTCCACTTTGGAAATGTCTGGTGGTATGCACCTACCTTTGCTTGGCCAATCTGCAGTAACACCTCTTATGACTGGACATCAGCAGTAATCAGTTTCCTTAGTTACTGACGTTTTCTGCCAATGTGCACATGAGATAAAGGGATAACAGTTCTATCATAACAGGCCTCTGGGAAGCCAAAGCTGCACAACTGACAGGCACGGATTGAGTTCATAAAAAAATGTTAAAGTGCTTACCTAACTGTAAGATTCCTGAGCTAGGATAAGTTGGTCTTGGAATGGGATAGGTTGACAAGAGGTCACCTGCCAACCTGAATTTGGGTCATTTGTAGAGATGCAGATGAACCTAAAGCGTATCATACAGAGTGCAGTCAGTCAGAGAAAAACATCGTATGCTAATGCATATATGTGAAATCTAGAAAACCGTATAGGTAATCTTATTTGCAAAACAGAAATAAGGACACCGATGTAGAGAACAAACATATAGATGTCAAGGGGGCATGGGGGCAGGAAGGAAGATTTGGAAGATTGGGACTGACGTATATACACTACGATACTATGGATAAAACATAACTAATGAGGACACACTAAAGCACAGGGAACTTAACGCTCTGCGGACCCTAACGGGGAGGAAGCCCCAAAGGGCGGGGATGCAGGTATACATCCAGTGGAGTCATTCTGCTGTACTGTAGAAACTAACACTGCTCCAATAAAAAAATGTTTAACAAATGGGGGTGAAAGGAAACAACTGTGTATGTAAAAGTAGGCGAGGAAATTAAAATAAGTGTTTGCAGAATGAGGGGAAAAAAACGCAGGAAAAAATCTGAATGGATATAAAAGTACTGTAGAAGATTTGTGCAAAAGGCATCCTGGGCAAGGAATTTTATGTGGGGTCAAGCTGGCTAAGACTGGAATCGATTTTTTAAAAAATGAGTTATAATATCAAAAGCATGTTGATATAAAATTAAAATTTGATTGTCTGATAAAAAGTTTTCTCTGACTTCTGACCTGATTTTGATAACACATTGTAAAAATTTCCTTAACTCTATGGAATCTGCCTGGACAGCAGAGATTTTGTTATCCGACCCAGATTTACCGTGCTCTGTGTTGTCTTTATCAAGTCTTGGATAGCCTAAGAAAACTGGGTCTCCTCAATATTAAAAAAGTCAAGTTTAACTCACAACTGTATAGTCAAGTGTGTTTGCCTTTGTCTTCTATTGTCACTTTGGTTAAATAGATAAAGAAGTATTATTTCATAATGACCTGTAATCCTATTTAACCAAATAATCAAACCTTGTGACACTTTCCAAAATTTTAAACATGAGATTAGGTATGATAATACAAAACGCTAGTTTATAAAAGAACAGTTGGATCGAAATTTTGTTTCTTAAAGATGGAATAAGTTAAAGTTACCTGTTCCGATGGCTTAAAATTTTCACTAGTATTTGTGAGAAACCAAATTCTAAAATTTTTATCCCAAACTAATTTTAAGATTACCCCTGGAAAATCTCAAATGATTTGTCTCTGGTAAAATATTAGAAATAATTAAGTTTATTAATATGTTAAATTACATGAGACATACTATCAAAATGATGCTATACATCTTATGTGCAGATGTATATTATGAATATGATTTAGGAATTGTGTAAGACCTCTAGAAATCTGGCATTTTCTGATATCCTGTCAGTCATAACTGTAGTTGTTATCTTAAAATGTTACACTGAATATAATATATAATGTTATAATGAACTCTCAGTCATATCTTTAACCAGGAGCATTTTAAGTCTTTTGTCATTAATATGCCGTTACTGTGTTACCTGGGCTTTCACAAGGGTGAAATTCATGGAAAGGACACTCCTGGCTACTCTTGACCACTGAGAGCACTGCCAGGTTACAAGGCATTAAACCTTAGGGGCACAATGGACATCTGGTTCTGAGCAAAGTCTGGAGACAGTGAAATCAAATGACAAGGGAGATAAATAGCCCACCTGGAGACAGACTACATCACCCTAAGAATCTGGGTCAAGACTAGTTCTTTCATTCCTCCTCCTTTTTCTGACTATTCTTTTCCTAATTCTTACACCAGAAAGGTGTCACGATTATCTTGTCTACCTTTTGCCTTGTTCTGACCTGGAAAGATAATTTAATAATGCATTTTAATTTTAATAATGCTCACATAGCTCAGGCCATTGGCAAGGTAGGACATCCAGTCTCCAGACGACTGCTGGATTGACCGCAGTGCTGACCATCGTAGTTTTGCCTGCTATGAAGTTCTCCTTGATTTCCAAAGCCTCAGTTTCTCTGGAATCAACAGCCTCCTCTCTTCTGTATCAGACTCCCTAACTCTGAGTACCCATTTCCCTGCCTCTCCTTAGCACCCCCAAAGCCAGGGCACCTTGTGTCAAGGCTTTCTACAAACCTCATGTGGGGTCTATAGAATTTCAAATTTTACTGGCCTCCATGGCTATCATCTTTAGTTTTTTTTAAAAAAAAGCTTTAAATGCATGTTCATAGCTGACCAAAACAAATGATCACCCCAAGACTAGAGCTTCAGAAAAGGAAAAGGTAAGCGAACCCTTGACCCCTTGACCTGACTGACCACAAAATGACAACTCCAGTGCAATAGCTGGGGGTAGGGCTGATGCCTTAAATTTTGATCACATCTCTTAGTTAATCTGAGAGTCTGGTCAACAATGGCAGGGTGGAAGTTGAGGGGGAGGGAATTGTTAAAAAAACAGAACAGAACCAAAATGAAGTCACTTACCCACAGCCCTATGTTGCCACACTGAGGCAATCACACACTGAGATAATCACAGTTTGGGCTTTCTCATAAATGAATCTTAAACCAGTCCACAGGAATCTCCTGATCAGCACTAGTAGGTAATCTGCCAGATAACCCCCTGCCATTCCCTAAAGGACAGTAACCCTGCAATAACCAACCTGTGTTTTGTCTAGAGTAACTGCCTTCTTCCTCTGCTTGTAAACAGTTTTCACTTTGCACAGCTCCTCAAAGCTCCATTTTACTTGTTAGAGTCGATGATGGGCTGATGATGAATCATCAAATAAAGCCAGTAAGACTTCAAAAGTTACTTCGTTGAATTTTTCATTAACACTAAGAATCATGATGGGAGAAGTACTACTCAGTAAGGTGGGGTCATGTTAGAAACAAAGAATTTAAGTAAAATGATTTTTTAAAATAGGCATATGGCTGCAGAAAATAGTTCCTTCTAAATCATCGTGAGTTGGAGAAATATCCAAA
The DNA here is from genome assembly GCF_023091745.1 of Budorcas taxicolor. Classification (NCBI taxonomy): domain Eukaryota; kingdom Metazoa; phylum Chordata; class Mammalia; order Artiodactyla; family Bovidae; genus Budorcas; species Budorcas taxicolor. Next base: position 39,964,204 of record NC_068910.1, read on the forward strand.
GGATACTTCAGAAAGAACTTCTCCTTATGATGGGTAAAAGTAATAAAGAACATTCAATTTCATCTGAGATTTTCTACTTTCAAAAGGAAAGACTGGCTTATTTTTAAAGTTTCTATCAGGCCACTTCTAAATTAGAGCTTACAGATAAACTATTATTTTAACAGTTCACTCATTTTCTGAATAAATAACATCTAAACACACACACACTAGTACTATGAGACACTTACCATTCTCAGCAAAGTTAGGAGTTTTAGGAACATCAGTTTTTAGAAACAGACTGTTCAACCTCCATAATTAAAAAGAAATCCAACTCTGAGCTTTATTTATTACAGAAAAATTGATTTATAATTATAAGTGAAATTTGTATTTCATTAAACAGTTTTTCCAAAGAATTGACTACTGTTCTAATGGCCTTGTTTACTTAAACAATTAAATTAGCATTTAATGAGAAAGAAAAGTTGTAGCCAATTAAAGACCAAAGTAATATAAACACTACATTTTCTAGCAATTAATTAATAACTCGCTTACCATGGGCTATCTAACAATTAACCAAGGAAACATTTCTAGGAAATAGAACACACTAATGCAAATGTGTTCTGGATTTATTCGTTTCAATCCATTTACCATATTATCTAATCTGGCATAAGCAGAAAACCCCCAAGAAAGATTAATATTCAAAAACACTTCTAAAGCCTTCTGGTATTGGGAGCTCTAATTGGTTTAGCAACAGAAACTTTTAAAGGAAGGAATTTCTAAGGGCATCCATCACTGGCCTCTCTATAAAAATGGGAGAATAAAGAGTTTTCCAGATGTTTTTCCCTCTATATTATAGACTGGTAGCTCTCTACCCAACTAATGGTGGATTCAAGCTTGCTCTCCCATGACATTGTGGGGCCACTGTCTGGTTACAGGTGTCATATTTAAACACCATCTCTGTCACCAAGAAAGAATATTGCAAGTGACTGTGAGAGGCATCATTTACCTTGACTCCTCCCTATTTCATGTTTAAAAATATCACTAGTCTTTTTTTTACCTTGACCTTTAAACACTTCTCAATTCAAAACTGAACGTGGACCACAGGAGTCCCCTGTGTTGAATCACTGCACCACTATTAAGAACGACTAAAGGAAAACTTAGCTTTTCAGCTCCTATGAGTGGGATCCATGATGTTTGTGTCTTCAGGTAAAAGGCTGAAGGCTCATCCAACTGTCCAGCTTTTTAATTAGTTAATGCAACATTTGATTATTTAGAAGGAAAAAACCACTGACATGGTGTAAATATGAGATCAGGCTGTCTCAACCTCAGCACTGTTAATATTTGGAATAGGATAACTCCTTGTAGTGGGCTCCCTTGTGCACTGCAGGATATTGAGCAATATTCCTAGTTTCCACTCACTCAGTGCTGGTAGCAGCCCCCCAGGATGACATCTAAAATGTCTCCAGACATCGCTAAATGGCCACGGAGGGGGCCATCCCCCCAACCGCTGTTGAGAACCACTGTCTAGACTGCTAAACAAGTGTGCACTGCTCATATGCTACTTCGGAGGCTGTGCCTGGGAACCAGTGATACGGAGTGACATATGTACTTGTGTAACTAGTTCTGACCCTACTCAAGTTCTTTCAAAGAAAGAGAGAATCTTCATACATTTTGAAAACCAAAGGCAAGGGTCCAGGATACAATCACCTACCACAGCCATGTTTTCTCTCCTTTCTAGCGATAGTTAAAAGAGGTATTTGAAAAAGAGGTTTATAGGCTGCTGAAAGTTTTGGGTTCATTTTTTTTTTTTTAGAGGCAAATTGAATCTATTTTCCTGAATGTTGTGGCATTAATCACCAGGAAAATTTTCTTGTATACAGGAGATACCCTTCTCCCGGGCTTCTGAAACACAGCAATCTCAAGTATTCTGCAGGAAATTGAGTCTTGTGTTGACTCATAGTTCATCTGTTTATGATATCATCTTCATCTGGGCAGACAGTGGAAAGAAATTACATGAGTTCTATTAAGGTTCAAACACCACCCATCTATCCCAACACAACAGTCACAAAAAAGATAATTTTTCTCAATATCACCATTAGCTTCAGTCTGTGTAAAATTATTACCTCCATCCACAGAAAAGCAATGGACCATTTTAACTATTTATTCCACTCAAGCTGTCAAACTAAAACAGAGTGAAAATGCCAATAACTTATAGCTAGGTCTTAATACACTTCTAGTGTATCATAAATGGAAACCTAAACACGTTAGAGACAGCTTTCATCAATAAAAGAAATACAGCTGGTTAGGCCAGGTGAACCAAAATCCCTTTGCCCAAGCCCTCACCACAAGGAACACACATTTAAATTTTCACTAAAATATTTTTTACATCACCTTCCATATTCTTTTGACTTGACAATACGGATGTTGTATTTCTGCACCCTGAGGAGTCTAGCACTGGGCCCAGCATTAAGAAAACATTAGACCATAAAAACCAAAAATGTTACTTGCATAAATGGGTCCATAGTAGCTAATTCTGTTTGCATCAGATAAGGTTGTAACATTATAGTTACACAGCAGTGTGACCCACACATAGTGAAACAAGCAAAAACAAAGTACATCACTTTCTTTCAGTCTACAAATTCAGCAAAATAAATTGACATTGATCAAAATAAGAATCTATTTTAATAGAATTTCATGAGGTATACAGATTTTTAGAAACCTAGGTGAGATCAAAAACAGTTTAATGATACACTGTGTCTTTAAAAATATACTTTAAAATATCACTTTATAAAAACAATTTAACATAATTGCAGAACACTTGGAAATTACACAAATAATTATTATTTAATTCTTATGATTCTCAAAACTCCATTTCCCAGATATGTTATTCATTTTATATAGAATTATATTTATTTCACATAATCCAAAAAATATATCTGATTATTTAACAATATACTGCAAATATCTTAAATAAATACATTTTTAAGGGTTGTATAACATTTCACTAGAATGCATATACTGAAAATGACAATCACATACCTCTTACTGGCTATGTAAAATATCTCCATATTTCTCAGTTAAAAAAATACAATTGATAACTATTACCTATCAATAACCTCAGATATGCAGATGATACCACCCTTATGGCAGAAAGTGAAGAGGAACTAAAAAGCCTTTTGATGAAAGTGAAAGAGGAGAGTGAACAAGTTGGCTTAAAGCTCGACATTCAGAAAAAGATCATGGCACCTAGACCCATCACTTGGGGGACTAGGGATGGGGAAACAGTGGAAACAGTGTCAGACTTTATCTTTTGGGCTCCAAAATCACTGCAGATGGTGACTTCAGCCATGAAATTAAAAGATGCTTACTCCTTGAAAGAAAAGTTATGACCAACCTAGACAGCATATTCAAAAGCAGAGACATTACTTTGCCAACAAAGGTCCGTCTAGTCAAGGCTATGGTTTTTCCAGTAGTCATGTATAGATGTGAGAGTTGGACTGTGAAGAAGGCTGAGTGCCAACAAATTGATGCTTTTGAACTGTGGTGTTGATGAAGACTCTTGAGAGTCCCTTGGACTGCAAGGGGATCCAACCAGTCCATTCTGAAGGAGATCAGCCCTGGGATTTCTTTGGAAGGAATGATGCTGAAGCTGAAATCCAGTACTTTGGTCACTTCCTGCAAAGAGTTGACTCACTGGAAAAGACTCTGATACTGGGAGGGATTGGGGGCAGAAGGAAAAGGGGATGACAGAGGATGAGATGTCTGGATGGCATCACCGACTCGATGGACGTGAGTTTGAGTGAACTCCAGGAGATGGTGATGGACAGGGAGGCCTGGCGTGCTGCGATTCATGGGGTCTCAAAGAGTCAGACACGACTGAGCGACTGAACTGAACTAAACCCATGTATTGTGTGTACCTGGAATTGCTATCTGCAGCTTTGTCTATTTTTAAGCATTTTGTTATGTGTCTTACCAATTGTTATGAGTTGAACTGTGTCACCCTCAGAATTCCCATGTATAAAGTCTAACCCCTGGAAACTCTGAGCAAGTGTTTATTTAGACATGGAGTCATTGAAGATGTATTATGTTTAGATGAGGTCATAATTCGGTAGGGCTGGTTTCTCATGCCCATGTGACTGACACCTTATTCAACGGGGAAATCTCGACAGAGACACAGGTGAGACGATGTAAACAGACAAGAGAGCACAGCCAAGAGAGGAGGACAGAAGCCCGAAACAGAGCCTCTCCGCCAACCTCAGGTGGGACCAGTCTACTGACACTCTGATTTTGTATTTGTAGCCTCCAGAACTGTGAGATAGTAAGTTACAGTGGTTTAAGCCACTTGGTTCATAAAACTTTGTTGGTGGAGGTGGTTTAGTTGCTAAGTTGTGTTTGACTATTATGGCCCCATGGACTACAGCCCACCAGGCTTCTCTGTCCATACGGTTTTCCAGGCAAGAAGAGTGGTAAGTTAGAGAAACCCCAATACAGTATATTAATGCATATATACAGAATTTAGAAAACGATGATCCTAATGCAAGGCAGCAAAAGAGACACAGATGAAAGAACAGATTTTTGGATTCTGTGGGAGAAGGCGAAGGTGGGATGATTTAAAAGATCAGCATTGAAACACGTACATTGCCGTGTGTAAAATAGATGACCACTGCAAGTTTTATGCATGAAGCAGGGCACTCAAAGCCATTGCTCTGGGACAACACAGAGGGGTGGGGTGGGGAGGGAGGTAGAAGGGGGGTTCAAGATGGGGGGACACGTGTACCTGGCGATGATTCATATTGATGTATGGGAAAAACCACAATATTGTAAAGAAATTATCCAATTAAAATAATTAATTAAAAAAAATACTGGAGTCACTTGCCATTTCCTACTCTAGGGGATCCTCCCAACCCAGGGAACCTTGTAGCAGCCCTAACAAACTAATACTGCAACCAACACTGGGGAAAATTTCTCCCTAGTCAAAACTCCTTTGTCTCTAGCCAGCCCCCACCACACCTTCACTAACACTTAACATAGTACAAGACTTGTTTTTTAAAAAATCTTTTACTGTATTTTGTTTTCAGGTCAGTGTACATCTATTTCCCTTCTTCTAGCCCAGAGTACTTAACAGTGGGCATTTTCTTAACTTACTATTCCAATGGTCTTGAAATAAAGAACAATAATAACAATAGCTAATACTGAATCCTTTCTATGGTCAGGCTTCCTGCCAAATTAAACTCTTTATGTTAATGATTTCCTTAATTGCCACATTAATGAACTCATGGAAATGAAGTGTCACCTCCATCTTTCTTTTATTTTGGCTTGTCATATAAGTCATGTCATGTGCATTTTAGATGTTCATTATATGTTGACAGCTTTGCTACCCTGGCATAAGTCTTTACAAATGATTATGCCCTGGTGCAGAGTTTTAACTAGCTAAATTCTAAGCACAGTGGTCCTCAGAAAACTGGATTACAGTTGGCATTGGGGTGGCATTTATTCCAGGCATTAGAATTTTCACTGAATTGAAAGCAACTGGATTTCTCTCAAGTTTGCACAGTATTTTAATTCACTGAATAACTCCCCCCAGCTTCCCATCCCAGGAGGGAGGAGACCGGCAGTCAGAAAAGACTGTTCAGATGGTTGCAAAGCCAGATATGACGCAAACGTTGCTAAGTGAGTGACAGCAAGCGGCAAGGATAATTACACTGGAAACTGATGGCAGAGCAAGAAACAGCTGTTGGGGTTTGGGGAGCAGAGAGTACTGGAGGCCCGAGTGGTAATGAATGACTTGTCTGGGGAGGTGGCTGGGTGGTAGCAAACAGGGCTGAACTGGACAGGGCAGGGCAGACCCTAGGGGTGGGCAGACAGGGCAGGGTCTGAGAATGGTCGGGGGTGGGGGAGGCTGGAGGCATTGTGGCAAGACAAGGTGGGCTATGGCAAGAGCATAAAGGAGAGTTAATGAGGGGAGGGTGGGCTGACGGCAGCACTGGATTTCTGTCACTTAGGTTGCAGCTGCAGGTTAATGCAGAGCTTGTTTGGCGGGACAGCTGTCAAAACCTGAGGTTAGCAAACCTCTCACATAAGCACTATGCAAACACAGCCAGGGCAGAGTTTGAGGGAGATTTTTTTTTTTTTTGCTGATAACAACCTATCTCTTACTATCAATAAAGAACTTGGATTTTACTATTTGAACTCTAAGCATACTTTATTCTTTGAAATTTTTGAACTGTAAGGGACCGACTAGGAAACATGTCATCTCAGATTTACAGGGCTGGAAATTTGAAGAAGCCTAAAGAATCCTGGCATATGAGTGGAGTGCAGCTCTGAAGAAGGCTGGGGCATGTGTTTATTAATTCAGGCCAATACCACCTTCTCCAACAGAAGTGTCTGACTTCACACTCAGTTGGTGCTCTTCAAGATTCTGCACCCAGTTCTGAAGTGGGGCTGGGGGGCGGGTTCCCACAGCACCAAGCAATTCTCAAATGTCAGCTGGACATCCTACATGTGCCCTCCTGGAGGGAGTATCCGATGACACAGGTTAAGGTCTCCATCCCATGAGACTGCCTCTGCTTCAGATGACAGTCACAAGTCCAAGTTGTCACTTGTGCTTCTGAATGACTGACTATACATCAGAAGTTCTGACCACCCACTCCTTGGGGGTCAGTTAATTAGCTAGAGCAGTTCACAGAACTTAGGAGACCAGGTTACTCTCTAGATTACCAGTTTCCTACAAAAGATGAAAGTCCATGGCCAGATGAAGAGAGAAATAGGGAGAAGTTTCCAATAAGAGCATCTATACTCAAGGAGCTTGGGGCCTGGCACAGGGGCGTGTGGAAGATTTCTGGTCCATAACCTGGAAGCTCGCCAGTCCCCCTCCTTTATGAGCTTTTCTGAGGAGGGTACACTTCATAAACATAATTGGTTAAATGATTGGCCACTGATGATTGATTCAACCTCCAGCCTCTCTTCCTGGAAATCAAGGACTAGGAATTAAAAATGACAACCTTCTGAACCTTCCTACACTGCTGGTGGGAATGTAAAGTGGTATGGCCACTATGGAGAATAGCATGGAGATTCCTTAGAAGACTAAAAATAGAACTACCATATGACCCTGCAATCCTGCTCCTGGGTGTACAATCAGAGGGCAACATGGCCCAAAAGGATCCATGCAACCCAATGTTCACTGCAGCACTGTTTATACTAGCCAAGACATGAAAGCAACCTGGATGTCCCTAAACTGATGCAGGAATGGATAATGAAGATGTGGTGCATATATGCAGTGGACTGTTCCTAAGTCATTAAAAAGAATGAAATAAGGCCATTTGCATCAACATAGATGAAGAAATTGTCATACTGAGTGAAATAAGCAGAGAAAGGCAAATATAGTATGATATCCCTTATATGCAGAATCTAAAAAGAAATGATACAAATGCATTTATTTACAAAACAGAAATAAACTCACAGACTTAAGAAATCCAACTTATGGTTACCAGGGGTGAAGGATGGGGGCTTCAAAGGATAGTCAAGGATTTGGGACTGACATGCATACACTGCTATATTTGAAATGGATAACCAACAGCACAGCACAAGGAATTCTGCTCCATGTCATGCGGCAGCCTGGATGGAAGGGGAGTTTGCGGGAGAATGGATTCATGTATATGTGTGGCCGAGTCACTCTGCTCTCCACCTGAAACTCTCACAGCACTGTTATCAGCTATACCTCAATACAAAATAAGAAGTTTTTTAAAACTGACAAACTTGAATCACATGGTTGGCTCCTCTGGCAACTTGGCTCTATCTTCAGGTGCTTTCCAAAAATCACCTTATTAGCATACCAAAGACATTTATGAATCTCATCACTTAGGAAATGCTACAGGTTTTAGGAGCTCTATGCCACAAATGAAGACTCAATATAGATTTCTTATTATAAATCACAGTATCATACTCTCTCTGCCTACAAGATTAAGACTGCTTCCTGGCTTAATTTTTCCTGCCTGCACACCTACTAATGCATTTTTCCAGTGGTATAACATGGATGTTTGATGCCTTCACTGAGACCTTGCCTATCCACTGCAAAGGGACATGTCTGGTTATATGCAATAAGATGCCTGTTTATGCATGAGGCTAAATATCAAATTTGGCTAAACTGCAGCTAAGAACAACAGCCATAATCCTGAGTGTGTTTCTTCTGAGAGTTCATTAATTATGTTCAGAACCATCTAGTAGTAAAAGATAATGTGCCTGGATTTTTCTAGCTGGAAGTTCACTCATCTCGTATTCTGGAAGCCCTCCTTGTGCTGGCCCTACCGCTTGCTATTCACTACTCAATACTCCTCCAATCACACCCACCCCAAAACCAAACAATTTCAGTATAGTTCTTTACCTACCGGATATTTATTTGGTATCCCTTTTCTTTATTCAGAAAGGATTTTATACTAACCCAGGAATCTACAGAAAATGATTTTATGGTTTTCTTTCTGGTTGATCATTCATTTTTTCATTTTATCATTCAATCAAAATGCACTGCGTGGTGTTATTTTGGGGGGGCGGGCATTAAGTTCTGGGAATGTCCTAGGGAACAAAAGGAGACTCTTTATAGATGGCAGTAAAGCCCAGTGATTGGAGAAGGAAATGGCAACCCACACCAGTAATCCTGCCTGGAGAATTCCATGGACAGAGGAGCACGGTGGGCTACAGTCCATGGGGTCGCAAAGAGTTAGACACGATTGAGTGACTAAATTACAGCACAGCCTAGCGACGACAGCTATAAACTTGAGTCTCCCCCAGGATTCCTGTCACCTCTAACTACTCTACCATCACCCCAAGGCAGGACTTCCAGGGTCATTCAAGATTTATAAACAGTGCTCTGGGGAACTTGGCAGTTGCCAGGAGAAACTGTGGCACTGGTTTTAAAACAAACAAACAAACAAACAAACAAAACTAGGCCTGGGGGTGCCCAGGCGGTGGCTTATGTTTGCGGTACAGTCTGCTGGTATCTTACATGCAATTGAATCCATCCTCTTGCATTTCCCTCTGATCTGAACCCTGAGAAATGGTCTATGACAATGGAATCCTTTTCAAATCAGAAAAGGAATGTTTCACAAAGGCTTCTTTTCCCAGGAGCATGTGCAAGATCAAGGTCGCAGTTCACAAGTTCTACTTTGGTCTAACACTTAATAATGTCATTGTCTCCATGGGAAAGCTTTCGTGGTCTTAATGCACAGCAGGCATGACCTTTAACTATTACAGTCTGTAATCTTGGATGCATTTTGCAGGAGGCTGTGCTCATTTGAGCATTTAAGTTTTATGTAACTGTAGGGCTAGTGCTTTACCAGGCATTGATAGAATCTTTCTTCCCATCAGTTCCACTAGGGTATCAGGGGCCCAGACCAAGGCCAACAGAAGAGTAGTCTCACCTCCCCTTGACCTCTTTTCCTCTCACAAAGTCCCTTTGGTGTTTAAGGCACTGGGGATAAAAGATGAATGACAGACAGCTCTGCCCAGTTTAGTGGAAGGACCCAGCAGAATGTACTTCATTTTAACATAACATAAAATTTTTTTAAAATTACAAATAATAGCAGCGACCAGAATTTGGACTAGGACTTCAGGATAGGATGATTTAGTGAAAGGAGAAAACTTAGCATGGGGAATTGTCTCAACTTATTATTTGACAATAAAAGCAGGCTTTTATACTTCCTGCAAATCAAACCCATATTCTGAAATAGATACTAGAACAAAGAAATATAGTGAAGCAACAGAGTGCTCATGAAGGTAATCTCTATAGACTTGGTGGTGTGGTGAGCACAGTGGTGGGAGTGATCTCTGAGATGAAATAAGAGTGGCAAAAAGAAAAAGCAATGAAAAAAAGTTAAGATACCTTAAAAGACAGGTGCCAAAATCAAGCACATCAATATTTGCATTATCAGGGCTCTGAAAGGAGAATAGAGAATGAAAGGGGCAGAACACTTATTTAAATATGTGATGACTGAAAACCTACCTCCTTAAATTGTGGGAAGAAACAGACATCCAGACCAAGGAAGCTCAGAAAATTCTAAGTCAGATAAACCCAAAGATATCCATACCAAGACACATTATAATTAAACTGTCAAAAGTTAAAGACAAGGAAAAAATCTCACATGCAGCAAGAGACAAATAACATGTTATGCACAACAGAACCCTCATGAGATTATGAGATTTTTCAGCAGAAACTTGGCAGGGTAGAAGGGAGTTGCATGATATATTTAAGTGTTAAATGATTTTTTTCCAATGAAGAAGATTTTATCTGGCAAAGTAATCATTCAGAATTTAAGGAGAGAGAAAGTTTTCCAGACAAACTGAAGCTAAAGGAGTTTATCACCACAAAACCAGTATTACAAGAAATATTAAAAGGATTTCTTTAAGTTAAAAGATGACTAATTACTGAGAAAAATATATAAAAGTATAAATTTCACTGGTAAAGGTAAATACATAGTAAAGGTAGTGATTTAATCACTTGTAAATCTAGTATGGAGTTTAAAAGACAAAAGTAGTAAAAATAACTCTGAAGATAATAAGTAATACACAAGATTAAAAGATTAGAGATGTGACATCAAAGATATAAAACATGAGAGGAAGTAAACATCTAAAGATTTAAAATGTGTTCAAATTTATGCTGTTATATACTTAAAACAGACTGCTATGAGTTGTAATACGTAAGTTTTATGGTAACCACTAAACAAAAACTATAGTAGATACACAAAAGATAAAGAGAACAGAATATAAACATATTACCAAGCAAATATATTAAACCACAAATAAACTGAATAAGAAGGAACAGAGAAGAGCTACAAAACAGTTAAAAATAATGAATAAAATGGCAATAAGTATGTCCAATCAATAACTACTTTAAATAAATAGACTAAATGATCCAATCAAAAGAGAGACTGGCTGACGGGATTTTAAAAAGACCCATTGATATGCTGCCCACAAGATACTTACTTCAGATGTAAGGACACATAGCGACTGAAAGTGAAGGGACAGAAAAAGATATTCCCTGCAAATGGAAACCGAATAAGAAAGCTGGACTTGCAAGAATTATATTAGACAAAACAGACTTTAAAACAATGACTAATCAGGGATGAAAAAGGACATTACATGATTAAAAAGTAGTCCAACAAGATGATATAAGTAAATAATTAATAAAAATAAATTACAATTGACACCACAGAAATAAAGAGACTACTTCAAGAAACTATATGCCAATAAAGTGGACAACCTGGAAGAAATGGCCAAATTCTTAGAAAGGCACAGCCTTCCAAAAGTGAAGCAACAAGAAAGAGAAAATATGAACAGAGCAATAACAAGAAATTAAACTATGATTAAAAATTTATGACAAACAAAAGTTCAGGACCAGATATTTTCACAGGTGAATCTATCCAGCATTTAGAGAAGAGCTACTGCTCATCTTTCTCAAACGTTTCAAAAAGATTCCAGAGGAATGAACACTCCCAAGCTTAGTCTAAGAGGCCACCATCATCCTGACACCAGAACCAGACTAAAATATCACACTAAAAAGTAAACCACAGGTCAACATCTATAATGAACATAGAAACAAAAATCCTTAACACAATACTAGCAAACCAAATCCAACAACACATTAAAAGGACCACACACTGTGATCAAGTGGGATTTATCCCAGATGCACAAGAATTCTTCAATACTTGCAAATCAATGTGATATACCATATTAACAAACTGAAATATAAAAACCATATGATCATCTCAATAGATACAGAAAAAGCCTCTGGCAAAGTTAATACCTGTTTATGATAAAACCTCCCCAGAAAGTGGGCATAGAGGCAATCTACCTCAACATAATAAAGGCCACATATGACAAACTCACAGCAAACATCATTATCAATGGTGATTAGCTGAAACTGCTTGTTCCAAGGTCAAGAAAAAGACAAGTCCACTCTCGCCACCATTATTCAGTGTGCTTTTGGAAGCTCTAGTAAAAGCAATCAGAGAAGAAAACGAAATACAGGGAACCCAAACTAGAAAATAAGAAGTAAAACTGCTATTGTTTGCAGATGATATCATACTATACACGGAAAATCCTAAAGATGCCACCAGAAAGCTACTGGTGCTCATTAGTAAATTTTGCAAAGTTCCAGAATACAAACTTAATGCACAGAAATCTCTTGCATTCCTATACACTAACAACAAAAGATCAGAAAGAGAATTTAAAGAAACAATCCCATTTACTTTTGCAACAGAAAGAATAAAATATCTAAGGAATAGGCCTACCTAAGGAAGAAAAAGACCAGTACTCAGAAAACTGTAAGATACTGATAAAAGAAATCACAGATGACACAAAGAGATGGAGAGATATACTGTGTTCTTGGACTGGAAGAATCAATATTTTGAAAATGACTATACTACCCAAATCAATCTACAGATTCAATGCAATCCCTATCAAACTACCAATGGCATTTTTTTTTCACAGAATTAGAACAAAGAATTTCACAATTCATATGCAAATACCAAAGACCCCAAATAGCCAAAGCAATCTTGAGAAAGAAGAACAGAGCTGGAGGAATCAGGCTCCCAGACTTCAGAATACACAACAAAGCTACAGTAATCAGGACAGTATGATACTGACAGAAAAACAGAAATACACATCAATGAAACAGGATAGAAAGTTCAGACATAAATGTACACCCCTATGGACATCTTGTCTTAGATAAAGGAGGCAAGAATATAAAATGGAGAAAAGACAGTGTCTTCTATGACTGGTGCTGGGGAAACTGGACAGCTACACATACAATGAAATTAATTACTCCCTAACACCATGCACACACAAACTTATAATGGATTTAAAACCTAAATGTAAGGCTGGGCACTATAAAACTCTTAGAGGAAAACATTGGCATAACAATCTTTGACATAAATCACAGCAAGAGCTTTTTTGATCTACCTCCTACAGTAATGAAAATAAAAACAAAAACAAACAAATGGGACCTAATTAAACTTAAAAGCTTTCTCACAGCAAAGGAAACCATAAACAAGACAAAAAAATGACCCTTGGAATGGGAGAAAATATTTGCAAATGAAGCACCTGATGAGGGATTATCTCCAAAATATACAAACAGCTCATAAGCTCAATACCTAAAAACAAACAACCCAATCAAAATATGGGTAGAAGACCTAAACAAAAATTTCTTAAGAGGACATACAGATAGCCAACAAACACATGAGAAGATACTCAACACAGCTCATTTTCATTGGAAAAATGCAAATCAAAACCACAATGAAGTATCACTTCACACTAGTCAGAATGGCCATCATCATCATAATAATAATGATAATAAAAATCTTCTCTGACTGCTATGGCTAGGAGTCCCAAAACAATGTTGAATAATAGTGGCAAGAGTGGGCACCCTTGTTTTGTTTCTGATCTTAAAGGAGATGGTTTCAGATTTTCACCATTGAGAATAGCATTTGCTGTGGGTTTATCGTATATGGCTTTTAATATGTTGAGGTATGTTCCTTCCATGCATACTTTCTGGACAGTTTTTATCATAAATGGGTGTTGAATTTTTCCAAAAGCTTTCTCTGCATCCATTGAAAAAATAATATGGCTTTTATCTTTCTATTTGCTAATACAGTGTATAACATTGATTGGTTTGTATATACTTAAGAAGTGGATGAAGCACAAGCTGGAATCAAGATTGCTGGGAGAAATATTAATAACCTCATACATGCAGATGATACCAACCTTATGGCAAAAAGCAAAGAAGAACTGAAGAGCCTCTTGATCAAAGTGAAAGAGGAGAGTGAAAAAGCTGGCTTAAAAACTCAACATTCAAAAAACAAAGATCATGGCATCCAGTCCCATCACTTCATGACAAATAGATAGGGAAACAATGGAAACATTGACAGACTTTATTTCCTTGTGCTCCAAAATCACTGCAGATGGTGACTGATGCCATGAAATTAAAAGACACTTGCTCCTTGGAAGAAAAGCTATGACCAACCTAGACAGCATATTAAAATGCAGAGACATTACTTTACCGACAAAGGTCCGCCTACTCAAAGCTATGGCTTTTCCAGTAGTCATGTATAGATGTAAGAGTTAGACTATTAAGAAAGCTGAGCGCCAAAGAAGTGATGCTTTTGAACTGCGGTGTTGGAGAAGACTCTTGAGAGTCTCTTGGACTGCAAGGAGATCCAAGAAGTCCATCCTAAAGGAAATCAGTCCTGAATATTCATTGGAAGGACTGATGCTGAAGCTGAAACTGCAATATTTTGGCCACCTGATGCGAAGACCTGATTCCTTGGAAAAGACCCTGATGCTGGGAAAGACTGAAGGCAGGAAGAGAAGGGGGTGACAGAGGATGAGATGGTTGGATGGCATCGCCAACTTGATGGACATGGGTTTGAGCAAGCTCTGGGAGTTGGTGATGGACAAGGAAGCCTGGTGTGCTGCAGTCCATTGAGTCACAAAGAGGCAGACACAACTGAGCTACTGAACTGAAGAACTCTTGTATCCCTTGGATAAAGCTCATTTGATGTATCATTCTTTTAATGTGTTGTTGGATTCTGTTAATAAACACATGAAAAGATGTTCAACATCACTCATTATTAGAGAAATGCAAATCAAAACTACAGCTCACAGGGGTCAGAATGACCATCATCAAAAAATCTACAAACAACAAGTGCTGGAGAGGGAGTGGGGAAAGGGAATCCTCCTGCACTGCTGGTAGGAATGTAAACTGATACAGCCACTATGGAGAACTGTATGACGATTCCTTAAGAAATCAGAAATATAACTACCATATGACTCAGCAATCACACTCCTGGGCATATATCCAAAGAAAAACACAATTCAAAAAGGCACATGTACCCCCAATGTTTATTGCAGCACTATTTACAAAAGCCAGGATACTGAGGCAACCTAAATGTCCATCAACAGATAGATGGATAAGGAAGATGTGATACATACATGCAATGAAATTTTACTCAGCCATAAAAAAGAATGAATTTGAGTTAGTTGCAGTGAGGTGAAAGAACCCAGAGCCTGTTACACTGAGTGATGTAAGTCAGAAACTGAAAAACAAATACTGCATATTAACACATATATATGGAATCTAGAAAAACAGTACTGATGAACATATTTGCAGAGAGGGAATGGAGATGCAGATGTAGAGAACAGACTTGTGGGCACAGTGGGGGAAGAAGAGGGTGGGACAAATTGAGAAAGTAGCCTTGACATATATATATACCATCATATGCAAAATATATACATATATATATAATTATGGCTGATTCACAGTGTTGCATGGCAGAAACCAACACAAGACTATAAAGCAACTATTCTCCAATTAAAAAAAAAAGTAGTACCATATGATCCAGCAATGCCACTACTGGGCATATACTTGGAGAAAACCATAATTCCAAAAGAAACATGTACTCAGTGTTCATTGCAGCACTGTTTACATAGCCAGGACATGGAAGCAACCTACATGTCCATCAACAGAGGAATGGATTAAAAAAATGTGGTACATATACACAATGGAATATTACTGGGCTATAAAAAGGAAGAAGATTGTGCCATTTGCAGAGTATGAATGGACCTAGAGACTGTCATACAGAGTGAAGTAAGTCAGCAAGAGAAAAACAGATATTGTATATTAATGTACATTAGTGGAATCTAGAAAAATGGTACAGATTAATCTATTTGCAAGGCAGAAAGAGAGACACAGAGGTAGAGAAAACTGTGGACATGGGGCGGTAGGGGGGTGGACGGAAGGGAAGTGCACTGAATGGAGGATTTCCACTGACATATGTACACTTCTATGCATAAAATAGGGAACTAATGAGAATCTACTGGACAGAAGCGAGAATGCTAATCAAGCGGTGACCTAAATGGGAAGAAAATCCGAAAAAGAGAAGATACGTGTATATATACAGCTGATTCACTTTGCTATATAGCAGAGAATAATACCACATTGTAAAGAAACTATACTTAAAAAAAATGTTTTTAAAAAAGATGATATGGTACATATATACCATGGAATATTACTCAGCCATAAAGAAGAATTAAATAAGGACACTGCAGCAATATGGATGCAACTAGAGATTAGCATACTAAGTAAAGTAACTTGGAGAGATAAAGACAAATATCATATGTTATCACTTATATGTGGAATCTAAGCTATGACACAAATGAGTCTATTAAACAGAAACAAAACTAGAGACATAGAGAATAGACTGGTAACTGACAAGTGCAGGGCGGGGGGTGGAAGAGGGTAGGAGTGGGAAGTTTGGGATTAGTGAATGCATAGTGGTATATACAGAATGGATTAACAAGGTCCTACTGTATAGCACAGAGAACTATATTAAATATCCTGTGATAAACCATAATAGAAAAGAATATGAAAATGAATGTACATATATGTGCAACTGAGTCACTTTGCTATATAGCAGTGATTAATACATTATAATTCAGCTAACCCTAACCCTAAAAAAAAGTAAATTAAAAAAAAATATTCCCTGCAAATGGAAACTCCCCCCACCCCCAAAAAAAGCTGGAGTAGCAATAATTATATTAGATAAAATAGACTTTAAAAAGATGACTAATAAGGTTGAGAGAGCAGACAGATGGACCTCAGGCTGAAGAGTTTCTTTCCTGTGGACAGAAACTCTGTAATAGCAGAAATCTTATGAAAGCCGGGTGATGGAGGAGGCTGGGCACTGCCCAGGTAGGAGGTAAAAGACCACACAGTCCTCATTCTCAAAGTCGCAGAGACCTTCCTAACTACACATGCACAGAAAGGCTTCTGGGAGGTCAAAAGAGAGGGGGCATCCCCTCATAGTAAGTGATGTCACGACCCACAAGTCTCTTCGCTAGAAATCTATCTTGGCTAAGATACATGCACACACATATGGGAAGATCCTGAGAACCTGGCAAGTCAAGGTGACTGGTCAAAGGAAACTTGGAAGAAATGTACCATAAAAGTAATCCAAACCACCACGCATGTGCAACTCAGCACCTCTCTCTCTCTCTCAGCCTGCCCATGTATCTATCCACATGGACTGTACTCTTTTTCCCTAATAAATTCTTGTTTCACTACTTTCCGTCTTTGTGCGAATTCTTTTCTGCAAAGCCGAAGAGCCAGGGCCTTGTCACTGACCACTGGCCAAGTGGCTAGGATTTGGTGCTCTCACTGCTGTGACTCAACCTCAATCCCAATAACTGAAACCCTGCTTCAGGCTGCTAAGGGCCAAGGCCACTGGAAACCATATTTGGGAATTTGGAAAGTCAAGGTAAACCCCAGGCTTTGCCCAGCTGTGGCTTGAGGCCCCTGACTTTTGCTCTTGCTTTCTTTCTTGCTCTCCCTTTCACTTTCTTTTCAAGACCTGCAGGGCCTAACCTCTATCCACTCATAGTATTATGGGTCCCTGGACATTGGGAGTGGTGTGGGAATTCCTCAGGGTGTGCAGATTCAAATAATGCTTGGGAGACAGCTGACACTGTCCTTTGGGACATGGTGAAACTGCGGTTTCAGATCACGCAGGAGCCCAAGGAGTCCCTCTCTCCCCCTAGCTCTCGCTCTCCCTTTTTCACTGTCCCATATGGAGTCCTCCACCATGCTTTTCATTCCCAACTTACTTACACAACAAGGTCTATTTCTCACTTCTTATCTCTATGCCCTTTCAGGGCATATCACTCCCAAATTGCGTCTCCATCACTGCCAAGTCTGGTGGTGTCTGTGTCAGACAAAAGCATCACATGATTCCCAATTTCATCTTAGCTGCCAGACAGACAGGGAAACAGATTTTGGGTTCTTCTGCTGGCTAGTCTCTCACCTCGCTCACTGCCCATAAGTTTATTATAAGAATTTCTCTGCCTTCTGACTCTCAAGCTTTAAATTCCATGCCGTCTTCCACAGCAACCAGCTCCAGTTTCTTCAAGGGTCCTCTTTGCCTCTATCAGACCCTCTTCACTCCAGGCCTTGGCTGCCTACCTGCTACTATGGACAGCCTACTGGGCTGGCTGCTACCCAGAAACCTGACTTATAAACTGTGTAGATGCCCAGTCATGAGGAACACACCCCAGCTTAGGAAGACTTACCATAGAATATAAGCTCTACAGACAATGGGCCCCCCGGAAGGAGAGCCCTGGCCATCCTCTGCCATTGGTTCAAATGTCCCCAATAGGGGACCCCTTAGGCAAGGGACGGATTCAACCAGAGACATCTGGTTAGGAATCAATGGGAAAAAAAAAAGGGAAAATAAAAATGCCTGAAAACCCATCAGAACCTAAGGGAATTCAGAGACACTCCAGATCCCTTTTAGGTAAAAGCCTCCTGGTAGATGTTTCAGGGACACTAGATTCATTTTAGGAGTGCTCTTGCTCTTGTTCTTATTATTGGTTGCAGGCTGTTCAACAAGGTAGAATCTCTTTTCTAAGCCAAAGGGCTGAGAAAAAGGAAAACTTGGGTTTTGCTGTAACAGTGCCTGACCTTTATTTAAGTTAGACGATAGGAAAATGGACTGAGGTTCCCCTTTGCCCAGGACTTTCTCTATAATCAAAGGCCTGAGGAATCAGAAAATCTCTTCTAACATTCTAAAGAATTTAACTACTCCTATCCCTCTCCTGCAACTTTCCTTATTCCTTCAGATTTTTCTGATCAAACTAAGGCTCCAACCTCCCCAGAGGGACAATTCCTGCTGGGACATTTTATCAGCCAGTCTGCTCCTGTTATGCTGGCCAATTTGAGCGTTACCTGGTTTAAATTTTAGCTATAAAACTGTGACCACAGAAAGAAAAGGATGATTTTTGACAGTTTGGCCACCATGTTCTTTGGACTCCAGAGAAAACCGGTCAAAAAAAAAGTTTTCTGAAATTGCAAAACCAGTTCTTTTTTGCACGTTCAATCTATCTTGTTATATACCTTAAAAATTGAATTCTGACCCTAAGTATCCTTGGGGAATTTGACTTTCTCTTCCTGTGCCTTGAGACCAAGGGTCTCAGGAACAGTTATCTTATCTAGACCATCTGTAATTCCTGAAACTAAGGGAAAAACAAACAAACATGGAATGAAGCCTTTAAAAATTTTTATTGTTCCAACTGTTTATAAACTAGCTAGTTTTATACTGTGGCAGCTCAGACGGTAAAGTGTCTGCCCGCATTGCGGGAGACCCGGGTTCGATTCCTGGGTGGGGAAGATCCCCTGGAGAAGGAAATGGCAATCCACTCCAGCACTCTTGCCTGGAAAATCCCATGGACGGAGGAGCCTGATAGGCTACAGTCCATGGGGTCGCAAAGAGTCAGACACAACTGAGCGACTTCACTTTAGAAAATGAAGTTAGATCTCTCAATGTGTATGTCTGGATAAATGTATGCTTCAGTATGTGTCTTGTCTTTGGATAATATTGCTGAGGGGTTCATTCATAAATAAGCTCTAATTTAATTGGCCTAAAAGAAGCACCCCTTCATGCATCACAACCTTGTTACGTCAAAGGGGCTTGTGTAACTCAATGAAGCTATGAACCATTCCATGCAGTTCCAACCAAGATGGTCATAGAGAACAGTTATGACAAAACGTGGTCCACTGGAGAAGGAAATGGCAACTCACTCCAGTATTCTTGCCTGGAGAACCCCATGGACAGTATGAAAAGGCAAAGAGATATGACACCAGAAGATGAGCCCCTCAGGTCGGAAGGCATCTAATATGCTACTGGGGAAGAACAGAGAGCAATGACTGATAGCTCCACGAAGAATGAGGTGGCTGAGCCAAAGCAGAAACGACACTCAGTTGTGAATATGTCTGGTGGGGAAAGCAAAATTTATGCTGTAAAGAACAATACTGAATAGGAACCTGGAATATTAGGTCCATAAATCAAGGTATGTTGGACATGCTCAAGCAGAAGATGGCAAGATTGAACACTGATATCTTAGGACTCAGTGGACTAAAATGGACGGGGATAGGAGAATTTAATTCAGATGACAATTATATCCACTAATACAGGCAAGAATCCCTTAGAAGAAATTAAAAGCCCTCATAGTCAACAACAGAGTCCAAAATTCAGTACTTGGGTGCAATCTCCTATATAATAGAATGAGCTCAGTTCATTTTCAAGGCAAACCATTCAATACCACAGTAATCCAAGTCTATACCCCAAACACTGATTCCTAAGAAGCTGAAGGTGACCAGTTCTATGAAGACCTACTACACATTCTAGAACCAACACCAAAAAAGATGTCCTATTCATCATAGGAGATTGGAACACAAAAGTAGGAACTCAGGAGGTATGCAGAATAACAGGCAAATTTGGCTTTGGAGTACAAAATGAAGCATGGCAAAGGCGAACAGGGTTTTGTCAAGAGAACACATTAGTCACAGCAAACACCCTTTTCAAACAACTCAAGAGATGACTCTACACATGGACATCACCATATGGTCAATACTGAAATCAGACTGATATCTATTCTTTGCAGCTGAAAAAGGAGAAGCTCTATTCAGTTAGTGAAAACAAGACCTGGAGCTGACTATGACTCAGATCGTGAGCCCCTTATTTCAAAACACAGGCTTATATTGAAGAAAGTAGGGGAAACTGTTAGGCCATTCAGGTATGACTGAAATAAAACCCCTTACGATTATACAGTGGAGATGATGAATAGATTCAAGGGATTAGATCTGGTAGACAGAGTGCCTGAGGAACTGTGGACAGAGATTCCTAACACCATACAGGAGGCAGTGACCAAAACTACCCCAAAGAAGCAGAAATGAAAGAAAGGCAAAGAGGTTGTCTGAAGAGGCTTTAGAAATAGCTGAGCAAAGAAGAGCAGTACAAGGCACAGAAGAGAGGGAAAGATATATCCAACTAAACACAGAATTTTAGAGAGTTATAAGGAGAAATGAGAAGGCCTTCATAAGTGAACAATGCAAAGAAATAGAGGAAAACAACAGAATGGGAAAGACTAGATATCTTCAAGAAAATAAGAGATATCAAGGGAACATTACTTGCAAGGATGGGCAAGATAAAGGACAGAAACAGTCTGGATCTAACAAAAGTGGAAGAGATTAAGAAGAGGTGGCAAGAGTATATAGAAGAACTATACAAGAAAGGTCTTAATGATCCAAATAATCACAATGGTGTGGTCACTCACGTAGAGCCAGACATTCTTGAGTGTGAAGTCAAGTGGGCCTTAGGAAAATTGACTAAAACCAAAGCTTGAGGAGGTGATGGAATTCCAGCTGAGCTACTTAAAATCCTAAAAGCTGATGCTGTTAAAGTGCTGCAGTCAATATGACAGCAAATTTGAAAAACTTAACAATGGCCACAGAACTACAAAAGGTCACTTTTAATTACAATCTCCAAGAAGGTCAATGCCACGAATATTCCAACTAGTGTATAATTGCACTCATTTCACATGCTAGCAAGGCTATGCTCCAAATTCTTCAAGTTAGGCTTTAGGAATATGTGAACTGAGAACTTCCAGATGTACAAGCTTGGTTTCAAAGAGGTGGAGGAAGCAGAGATCAAATTGCCAACATTTGTTGGATCATGGAGGAAGCAAGGGAGTTCCAGAAAAACATCTACATCTGCCTCACTGAGTATGATAAAACCTTTGCCAATGTGGATTACAACACACTGTGTAATATTCTTAAAGAGACGGAGGTATGAGATCCCCTTACCTGCCTCCTGAAAAACCCATATGCAGGTCAAGAAGCAACAGACCTGGACATGGAAAAACTGACTGGTTCAAAACTAGGAAACAAGTAAGACAAAGCTGTATATTGTCATTCTGCTTATTTAACTTATATGTAGAGTACACCTGGCCAGATGAATTACAAACTGGAATAAGACTACTGGGAGAAATATCAACAACCTCAAATTAGCAGATGATACCACTCTAATGGCAGAAAGCAAAGAGGAACTAAAGAGCCTCTATATAAGGGTGAGAGAAAAGAATGAACACACTGGCTTAAAACTCAACATTCAAAAAACTAAGATTATAGTCATCTGGTCCCATCACTTCACGGCAAATAGAAGGGGGAAAAGTGGAAGCAGTGACAGATTTCATCTTCTTGGACTTCAAAATCACTGTGGACGGTGACTGCAGCCATGAAATTAAAAGACACTTGCTCCTTGGAAGGAAATCCATGACAAACCTAGGCACTGTATTAAAAAGCAGAGACATCACTTTACCGACAAAGGTCCATATAGTCAAAGCTGTGTTTTTTTCAGTTGGAAAACCTGGTTTTGCCTACATTTGGATAGCACAATGAAAGGACTGTATGAATGTGAGAGTTGTGCCATGAAAAAGGCTGAGAACCGAAGAACTGATGCTTTCAAACTGTGGTGCTGGGAAGAGCCCTGAGATCCCCTTGGACTGCAAGGAGATCAAATCAGTGAGAAGGGGGTGAGAGGATGAGATGGTTATATAGTATCACTGAATTCAATGGACATGAATTTGACCAAACTCCAGGAGACTCTGAAGGACAGGGAAGCCTTTGCAGTCCATGGGGTCACAAAGAATCGGACATGATTTAGCAACTGAATAACAATAACAAAGAAAAGTAAGTGCTTACAAATCAAACAATTCTAAATACAAGAGAAATTAAGCTAAGAGTCATCAACATTAAGTATAATACTTTTATTGTGCCTAAGCTTTTCTTATTTTTTAATTGAAGGATAATTGCTTTATCTTGAAGAGATTCCTAGAAACATGGGGTCTACATCAAAACTGAATCATGCAGAAACATAAAAGCTGAAGAGACCAATTATTAGCATGGATATTGAATTGGTAATTTAAAAAACCTCCTAACAAACAAAAGCTCATGATTAGACAGCTTCACTGGCAAATTATACCCAAAATTTAAAGAAGAATTAATTTCTTCTCAAATTCTTCTAATAATGGAACAAGAGGGAACAGTTCCAAACTCATCTCACAAGGCTAGCATTAACTTATTACCAAAATCAGAGGATAACGCAAGAAAGAAAATTACTGGACAATATTGCTGTTTAACATAGATGCAAAAGTCCTCGACAAAAATATTTGTAAACCAAATTCAACAATACAGTAAAAGGATCATACACCACAATCAAGCAGATTTTATTATAGGAATGCAAGAATAGTTCAACATCTGCAAATCGATCAAAGTGATACACCACATGAGGAAAATGGATAAAAATCATATGCTCATTGCAATGGATATAGAAAAGTATTTTAGAGCACTTAAATCCATTTATGATAAAAATCTCAACAAAGTGGGTACACAGCAAACATATTTCAACACAATAGAGATCATTTATGCCAAGCCCACAGTTAACATCACAGTTAGTGGTGAAAAACGTTCCCTCTAAGATGAAAAAGGAGTACGTCAAGGCTGTATATTGTCACCCTGCTTATTTAACTTCTATGCAGAGTACATCATGAGAAATGCTGGACTGGAAGAAACACAAGCTGGAATCAAGATTGCCAGGAGAAATATCAATAACCTCAGATATGCAGATGACACCACCCTTATGGCAGAAAGTGAAGAGGAACTAAAAAGCCTCTTGATGAAAGTGAAAGTGGAGAGTGGAAAAGTTGGCTTAAAGCTTAACATTCAGAAAATGAAGATCATGGCATCTGGTCCCATCACTTCATGGGAAATAGATGGGGAAACAGTGGAAACAGTGTCAGACTTTATCTTTTGGGCTCCAAAATCTCTGCAGACGGTGACCGCAGCCATGAAATTAAAAGACGCTTACTCCTTGGAAGAAAAGTTATGACCAACATAGATAGCATATTGAAAAGCAGAGACATTACTTTGCCAACAAAGTTCCGTCTAGTCAAGGCTATGGTTTTTCAAGTGGTCATGCATGGTGTGAGAGTTGGACTGTGAGGATGGCTGAGTGACGAAGAATTGATGCTTTTGAACTGTGGTGTTGGAGAAGACTCTTGAGAGTCCCTTGGACTGCAAGGAGATCCAACCAGTCCATTCTGAAGGAGATCAGCCCTGGGTGTTCTTTGGAGGGAATGATGCTGAAGCTGAAACTCCAGTACTTTGGCCACCTCATGTGAAGAGTTAACTCATTGGAAAAGACTCTGATGCTGGGAGGGATTGGGGGCAGGAGGAGAAGGGGACGACAGAGGATGAGATGGCTGGATGGCATCACTGACTCAATGTACATGAGTCTGAGTGAACTCCGGGAGTTGGTGATAGACAGGTAGGCCTGGTGTGCTGCAATTCATGGGGTCGCAAAGAGTCGGACATGACTGAGCGACTGAACTGAAGATGAGAAACAAGACAAAGATGCCCACTCTCCCCACTCTTATCCAACATAGTATTGAAATTCTTAGCCAGAAGAAAAAGAAGTAAAAGGCATCCAGATCAGAAAGAGATGGTAACACTGTCACTAACTGCAAATGACATATTATACATATAAAATCCTAAAGACGTCACCAAAAAACTCTAAGAACTAATAAACAACTTAGAAGTTAAGTTGCAGGATACAAAATTAATATGCAAAAATCTATTGTGTCTCTATATACTAATAAACTAGCAGAAAGAGACTTTAAGAAAAAACCCATTTATAATTCCATCAAAAATAATAAAATGCCTAGGAATAAATTCATTAAAAATTAAACAGGAATAAATTCAGGTGAAAGGTATACACACTGAAAACTATAAATGCTGATAAAAGAAAAAACCTGAAGAAACAAACTGAAAGATATTCCATACTCAAGGACTGAAAAAATATATGTATTTTAAAAATACGCATACTACTCAAAGCAATCTACAGATTCAATGCAATCCCTATCAAAATCCCTATGGCAATTTTCAACAGAAACAGAAAAAATAATCCTAAAATTTGTAAAGAACCACAAAATATCTGAAAAGCCAAGCCATTTTGAGAAGAAAGAAGAAAAATGGAGGCATTTCATGTCCTGATTTCAAACTATGTTCCAAAGCTATAATAATTAAAGCAGCATGGTACTGGCAAAAAAACCAGACACGTAAATCAATGGAGAGAAATAAACTCATAAGTATATGGTCAATTAATTAATTACAAAGGAGACAAGAACATAAAATAGGGAAAGGATGGTCTCTTCATTAAATGGTGTTGAGAAAACTTAATAGCCACCTGGAAAAAGAAATGAACTAGACTACTATTTTATATGCGTAAAAACAAACTCAAAATGCATTAGACACAAAAATAAGAATTGAAACCATAAAATTCCTAGAAGAAAACACAGGCCGTAAGCCAGATTGACAGTGCTCTTGTTGATGTTATTTTGGATTAGACCCCAAAAGTAAAGGCAACAAAAGCAGACAAACAAATGTGGCTACATCATACTAAAAGACTTCTGCACAGCAGACAAAAACCACCAAAACGAAAAGGCAACTATTGAGTGAAGAAAATATTTACAAATCATACCTCTGATTAGAAGCTAATATATAAAATATATAAAGAACTCATATGACTCAATAGCAAAGAAACAATGTAATTAAAAATGGGCAGAGAATCTGAATAGATACTTTTTCCACAGAAGCCAACAGGGTCATGAAAAAACACTTAACATCATTAATCATTGCTGCTAAGTCACTTCAGTTGTGTCTGACTCTGTGCAGCCCCATAGATGGCAGCCCTCCAGGCTCCCCTGTCCCTGGGATTCTCCAGGCAAGAACGCTGGAGTGGGTTGCCATTTCCTTCTTCAATGCAGGAAAGTGAAAAGTGAAAGTGAAGTCGCTCAGTCATGTCTGACTCTTCACGACCCCATGGACTGCAGCCCACCAGGCTCCTCCACCCATGGGATTCTCCAGGCAAGAGTACTGGAGTGGGGTGCCATCGCCTTCTCAGCACTAACCATTCAGTTCAGTTCAGTTCAGTCACTCAGTCGTGTCCAACTCTTTGCAACCCCATGAATCGCAGCACACCAGGCCTCCCTGTCCATCACCAACTCCCGGAGTTCACTCAGACTCACTTCCATCGAGTCCATGATGCCATCCAGCCATCTCATCCTCGGTTGTCCCCTTCTCCTCCTGCCCCCAATCCCTCCCAGCATCAGAGCCTTTCCCAGTGAGTCAACTCTTCATATGAGGTGGCCAAAGTACTGGAGTTTCAGCTTTAGCATCTTTCCTTCCAAAGAAATCCCAGGGTTGATCTCCTTCAGAATGGACTGGTTGGATCTCCTTGCAGTCCAAGGGACTCTCAAGAGTCTTCTCCAACACCACAGTTCAAAAGCATCAATTCTCCAGTGCTCAGCCTTCTTCACAGTCCAACTCTCACATCCATACATGACCACTTGAAAAACCATAGCCTTGACTAGATGGACCTTCATCGGCAAAGTAATGTCTCTGCTTTTGAATATACTATCTAGGTTGGTCATAACTTTCCTTCCAAGGAGTAAGCATCTTTTAATTTCATGGCTGCAGTCACCATCTGCAGTGATTTTGGAGCCCCCAAAAATAAAGTCTGACACTGTTTCCACTGTTTCCCCATCTATTTCCCATGAAGGGACTAACCATTAGACAGATGCAAATCAACACCACTGTGAGATAGCACTTCATATCTGTTAAAATGTTATTATCAAAAAGAAAAGAGATAACAAGTCTTGGCAAGAATACAGAGAAAAAGGAATCCTTGCACACTATTGATGAGAATATAAATCAAAAGATACATGTACTATCATATTCATAATGTTATTTACAATAGGCAAGATAAGGAAACAACTTTAGAAAATATAAATTATGTAAAATTATTCCTATATATTACTAATTATTATTATTGTGAAGATGGCTCTGACGGCAAATAATCTGCCTGCAATGTGGAAAAACTGACTTTGATCCCTGGGTCAGGAAGCTCCCTTGCAGAAGGAAATGGCTACCCACTCCAGCATTCTTGCCTGAATAATTTCATAGACAGTGGAGCCTGGCGGGCTACCTTCCATGGGGCTGCAAAAGCTGGACATGACTGAAGTGACTTAGCATGCACATGCCTATATATATATATATATATATATATATATATATATGTGTGTATACACATATATATATACATACATACCATAAAAAGAAAAATATCTTGTCACTTGCCACAACATGGATCATCCTGGTGGACATTATGCTAAATAAAGTAAGTCAGGCACAGAGAGACAAACACTGTATAATCTCACTGTGAAATTAAAACCAAAACAAACACAACCTCCAACAAGGTCACAGACATAGAGAATAGACTGGTGGCTGCCAAAAGGCAGGGGCTGGATGGTGGGTGAAGTGAGGCAGGTAGAGGGGATCAACATGCACAAACATTAAGTTATAAAATAAGTCATGGGGATGTAATGTACCACACGGTGTATACAGTTAATAAATAGTACTGTTTGGTGCATTTGAAAGTTGCTAAGAAAGATCTTACAAGCTCTCATCTCAAGAAAAAAAAAAAAACTATTTGGTAACTGAGTAGGATGACAGATGATAACTAGATTTATTATGCTGAACATCTGCAATATATATAGATATCAAATCATTACATTGTATACCTGAAACTAATGTAGAGCTGTATGTCAATTATAACTCACTAAGAAAAATAAAGAAGCTCACGAAAGAATTCTTACAGAAGCTACTGTTTGAGATTTCAGTAATAAACATTGGAGATATTTGAAAAGAATTTTAGTGTTTGAACTTGGAGGAATTCTGAGATCTCCAGTAGTTTAAACTCAATGAAACAAAGCTGGTACTGAGGACCCAGAAATCAATCTGGGAGCTAAGGGGTAAAATGTACAGGCCAGGGTACCTGCCTCAGACTACTGGAGTGAAAAAGTTACATTATTTCTTATTCTAGTTAGAGCTCTGAAGATGCAATTGACTTTGAAGATATTAACTCTTCAGGGGGAATGGAACACTCATTTATCACTAGCATTCTGTGGTTATTCTTCATGACTAACTGAAATGTGGTGTGACATGTAACTATTCTTTCATCCCAATAAAGCAGCTGAAATGTGCTGGATCCACACTTTTAAAGCTAATGTCCAACTATTCTAGAGTAGATAGAAATAATCCAGCAAGGAGATTTCAGAACTAACTAAATTTAGAAAAAAACCCATTTGGGTGGGGGGTGCTGGTGGCGAGGACTACCCGAGTATTGCTTTAGTGAAACAGACATTAGGCTCTAATATTTAGTCCACCATTTGTTTTAGACTACTGGCACTGAGAGAAATTAAAACAGCAGTCATGATCAAAATATACTGTTATTGACAATGTATTCTGGCAGATAAATTCATGGGCTTTGTAGCTAGACACCCACAGGTTAAATTCTATACTCACCATATTCTCACTGTATGACATTAGGTAATTTAACCTTTCTGAGTGTCAGTTTCCACCTATGTAAATTGGAGTTAGTATTACAATCCATCTTTGGATGTTGAGAGGTCCAAAGGAGTGCACCCTTGCCAATAGAGAAAACAGATTAGCATTAAGAATATAGTAAGTGTTCAACTAAGGGTTGCTGTGCTGTGCTCAGTCGAGTCCAACTCTTCGTGACCCTATGGACTGTAGCCCACCAGGCTCTTCTGTCCATGGAATTCTCCAGGCAAGAATACTGGAGGTCTGCCATTTCCTACTCCAGGAGATCTCCATGACCCAGGGATCGAACCCAAATCTCTTATGTCTCCTGCATTGGCAAGCAGATTCTTTACCACTGTGCCTCCTGAGAAGCCCCTCAACTAACAGTAGTTACTGTTATTAGGATCATCATATATGTATTCGCAGGGCACATAGTTTTAACCTGCTCAATAATTTCTTTCTTGTAGTAGACAGCATGCTTATTTTCTTAATTCACTTCTTCCCTCATTTAATGTTGGTAGCTGTCAATCAAGTTGCCTCTTCTTCTCTGGCTAGGAGACAGACACTTGACCCACACAAACTTAAGTCACAACCTCCCTACAAGTACTGTATCTTAAGAGCAGAAAATGTTTAGACAAGAACTATTATAAGATAGGCTTTGAAGAACTTGTCCATATTTTCTCTTACTCCATTTCTTGATAATAGCTATACTTCTATCTTAGGTTTGATGAGCTATCTAGTTTTGTTTAACACATTCATTTGCATTTATAAGAGGATTGGTTTCTAATGCTTATAACCAAAGGGCCCTCAATGATGTATCAATACTAATGTTTGTGTATCAGTTGACTCTGTATATTCTCTACTAAATACCTAAATGTAAGATAAGATACTATAAAATTCCTATAGAAAATAAATATAGGTAAAACATGCTTTGACATAAATCACAGCAATATTTATTTTTTGGATCTGTCTCCTAAAGCAAATAAATGCAAAACTAAACAAATGGAACCTAATTAAACTTAAAAGCTATTGTACGGAAAAGAAAATCACTGAGAAAATGAAAAAAAAAATCTACTGAAGGGGAAAAGATACTTGCAAATGTTATTGTGGAGAAGGGGTTAATTACCCAACATATATAGATGACTTTAAAAATGGGTAGAATTTAATAGATATTTTCCCAAAGAGGACCTGGAGATGGCCAACAGACACATGAAAAGATACTCAACATCCTAATTACCAGGGAAATGAAAATTAAAACCACTAGGGTGTGAGCGAGCAAGGACCCTATTGTTTGTTCTTGCTTCCCATTGCTGCAGCAGGGGCCCCAGTAAAGTCTTGCCTGAGTTTCTTATCTGGCCTCTGACCAATTTCCTTTGATTAAGGAGGCCAACAGTTCTGATCAGTAACATATTTTGTGGCGCCCAATATGGAGCTTGGTCCCCTCTGGGGAGGGGATCTGGGCACTTCTTGGAGCACCAAACACAGCTTCCCAATGGGTGACAAGCAGCTTCCTGAAACTCCTATTTCAGCATCACCACGTTTGGTAAGTCTGCCTTCCTGGTCCCTGGGGCCTCAGCACCCTTATTCAAGCAATGGTCTCCCCTTCCTCTTTGTCCTTTTCCTTCACCGTTCCCCTTTCCCTCTCCTGAAATATCTTACTTCTCTGCCTGTCCTCTCGTCTCTCTCTTGTCCTTCCAAGAGAGTGGGCATCAGGCAGCTACAGCATCACTCCTCTCAGCCTGTGATTCCATGTCCGTCTGGCTGGCAACGGCTCACCTTCACGCGTGACAAACAGTGGCGGGAGAGGCATGCCTCACACCGTGCAGACTGTGGTCCAGCAGGCACTGCCTGACTGGAGATTAATAAGAGTGACAGAGGTTCAGATCTCCTATCATGTAGTGGCTGGAAATGTGATCGTCCCAATCTTCTCACCTTTATTTTCCTGCCACCGAGAGAAGTCCCGCTGGGAACACACTACAGTGGCAGATTTCTATATACTGGTGTACCCGTGGGTGAGAGTCCCACCTGTGCGTGCAGTCCCACAGACGATGTACAACTGACTGGTTTCCAGGCTTGATCACCCTGGCTGGCAGTGGACAGGGTGCTCCCTCCTTCACGGGTCCTTTCTGGAAGCAAGCAGCTTGGTGCCCGAATACACACCCACAGGCGGTGGGTTCACAGTGCAATCTCTCTCTTCCTGTCTCTTTCTCTCTTTCAGTCTTTTCTGTCCCTCCTCCCTTTACTTCTCCCTTGGTCCTCACACCTACACTCCAGTCCCCTTTATTCTGAAAACTGCTTGCTTGTGTCCTTAACTTCTGTGACGGGCATCTTTGTTTGTGGTGTAGTTTTGTCTCTCCAACTGCTCCTGCTAGTCTTTGCCGACATCGTGGGCATGGTGGAACACTTAAGCCTTGAAACACAAACACAGCCCATGCTGCCTGAGACTTCAGCCTTGGGTTACTCAGTGCATTTTAAAGAACAAAAAGAAAAGATAGGAGCTTGTGTTTTTCCCTCCTCTGCTCGTTCAATGAAACTCTTCTTGCCCAAGCTCAAGGAGCTTGTCTATCTCTCTCGTCTGTTTTGCCTGTACTGAGGATAGTCCCCCAGACTGAGGGAAAAAAGAGGGCCATTTCACATTCAAGCGGCAAACGTATGAGAGGCACGGTTCTGTAGAACTTAACTTGTCTAGCTTAAACTTGTGGGTTTAACTAATACAGACCTGTCTTTAGAGACATCAGTGTTAAGTATAATACTTTCATGCACCTTGGGTTACTGGAAGTCAATCAGTGAATATCGTTTCTGTAATAAAATCTGTCAACAGGGAAAATAACCTGATATGATTAAATCTTTTGGTAAGTGTAACTGGGATAAGAACTTTTGGGTAAACACTATAGGAATAATAATAGTTTGGAAACATCCATCTAATATAGTCTCTCCAAATTTTGGTAAATTTGGAACAATTAAGCTAAATGACAGGAATTAATTGAATATTCAGGCCATTGCAAATAAGATAAAATACTGGAATATTAATTGCTAAACAGGTCTAAATTTACCTACTTTTGTCTTCTTGTGAGAGAGAAACTAAAGATGTTTGGTGCCACCCTGACATGTTCCCTATCAATTTCTGGAATGCTAATGTAAAGGACCGGCTTCCCAGGTACTCAGTGGTAAAGAATCTGCCTGCCAAGCAGGAGACACAGGTTCCATCCTCGGGTGGGGAAGACCCCCTGGTGTAGGAAGTGGCAACCCACTCCAGTATTTTCGCCTGGGAAATCCCATTGACAGAGGAGTTTGGCGGGCTGCAGTCTGCAGGGTCACAAAAGAGTCGGAAACAACAGAGCAACTAAACAACAACAAATGTAAAGGGCAGCCCATGGCTGCTTAAAGAAAGCAGAATGCATGTTTTCAGGAAAGAAGGCATGAAGAATAGAAACATATTTTGTTGAAAGGAAAAAGGGTGACTTTGTCCTAGAGCTGGCTATTTCAGAATGGGGGAAAGAATGAGGACAAAGTATGGCTCTAGAAAGTTGAAGAAGGTTTGTGGAAAAGGAGCATTGAGAAAAGAATTTCATATGTGCTCAGGATTTTCTAGGGTTGGACTGAATTTAATTAGGGAAATAGATTTTATTAAGAGTAGGCTAGCGCAGGGCTGGATTTGGTTTCTGTCTGTCTCATAAGAGAACAAAGTTCCCTTGATGCTTCTTTTGACAACAACAAAGTGTGTTGAGTTCCCATGCCTTTAAGTGACCTGTATTTACTTTAAGTTTTTCTCCCACCATAGCTCAAGGGATATGTACTGTTTCATAGAAACCTATGATCCTATCTGATCAGGTTTTTTGCAACTTTTAAAAATTGACAGACTTCACAAATATCAAATTCTAATTGAAATTCTCTTGACTTCTATTTAATTTTGGGGTGCTTCAAGGGCCCTTGGAACATCCCAAAGAGAGATCCTAAACTAACTGGGTTAATAGGTAAGGAGAGTTTTGCCACATTCTCAGAGAACCTTGACAAGTTTAGGGAAGAATTTGTCAGGCTGGGGCTGCCATTCTCTCTCACTTGGCAGGGCATCATGGTTATTCTGGCTCCCTGTTGCACCCCGGATGGAAAGGAGTGTATATTGAGAAAGGCGAGGGAACATGCAGATGGTCTACTGGCCACCAATCCACACCACTAACTTCATCAGGCAGGGACACAATCCCAGAACATGACCGCACTATGAAGATTCTATAGGCCAACCTAGGGTAAGACGTTACATTACTTGTTTTTCAGAAAGAATGAAAAGGTGTTTGGTGAAATGTATAAATCATGATAGGATTTACATAAGAAGTTACACAGGAAAAAAGATGAAAGCCCAGCAGTCTTCCTGAGCCAGGTGTCAGAGGCTTTCAGGAAGAACATGGGTACAGACTCTGAGTCCACAGAAAAGAGGTCACTATTGACCATGCATCTTATCACCCAAGCTCCTCCTGATATCTGGAAAAACTTATAAAAGCTTGAGGCTGAGCCCCAAACCCCACTGTCAACCTTGGTAGAGGAGGCCTTCAAGGTCTTTAACTTAATGGTGGGGGGCAATAAGGAAAAGGGGCTAATAAAGAAAATGCAGTTTTTGTCTGCTTTGATTCTCCTAGCACCTCGAGGGGACCCTGGAGGGATGAGAAGGTTAGAGAGATCACCAAGAAGCTGACTGAGCCCAAACCAGTGTATCTTTTTTGTCAGAAAGGAGGCACTGGAAGAGCAAATGTCCTGAGTACCCACCACGGAACAGCCGAGGGGGAATCCCGACTGGCCCCAGTTCCTTGCACACCTCTTGCATAAGAGATTTCCACACGCCAACTAATGGGGTCTGAGTGCCTGTTTCAGCTCCAGATCTCACTGCTGCTGCTGCTGCTAAGTCACTTCAGTCATGTCCGACTCTGTGCGACCCCATGGACAGCAGCCTACCAGGCTCCCCCGTCCCTGGGATTCTCCAGGCAAGAACACTGGAGTGGGTTGCCATTTCCTTCTCCAATGCATGAAAGTGAAAAGTGAAAGTGAAGTCGCTCAGTTGTGTCTGACTAGTAGCAACCCCATGGACTGCAGCCTACCAGGCTCCTCGGTCCATGGGATTTTCCAGGCAAGAGTACTGGAGTGGGGTGCCATTGTCTTCTCCGCCAGATCTCACTAGATCCACCCTCATTACCCCAGTGGAGCCTTGGGTCACCCTGAGTGTGGTAGATAGGAGGCTGAATTTCTTGTAGACACTAGAGCTGCCTGCTCTGTTCTGCCTTGGCCAGCTGGCCACCTCTCCAGTCGTGACTATACTGGAACAATTTATGTCTCTCCTTGCCTGCGGAATAGGGTCTATTATTCTTACTCCTTTTTTGTACATGCCCTAAAGGCCTTTACCCTTCTTCGCAAGAGATTTGCTAAATAAGTTAGGATCTAGTACATTCTTAAGACAAGGTGAAATCCAAGGAGGTAAAGAATCCAAACAGAGAATGCATCCATTAGTAGCCTCAGATACCCTTTGATACCCTGTTGGGTATCAAAATACTCCTCATAATAACCCCCAAGAAATTAGAGAACAAGCAGATCCTGCGGTTTGGGATATCTTGGTGCCAGTATGGGCCACATGTGTCCCCCCACTCAAAAAAAAAAAAGCTTATGGCCTGGGGGAAAATATCCCCGGAAGAGACAATAGCCTTTAAAGCCTGAGGCCCTGAAGGGATTCCAACTGCGGCTTAGCAAATTCCTAAAACATGGACTCATTGCTGCTGCTGCTGCTAAGTCACTTCAGTCGTGTCCGACTCTGTGCGACCCCATAGATGGCAGCCCACCCGGCTCTCCCGTCCCTGGGATTCTCCAGGCAAGAATACTGGAGTGGGTTGCCATTCCTTTCTCCAATGCATGAAAGTGAAAAGTGAAGTCGTGTCCGACTCCTAGTGACCCTGTGGACTGCAGCCTACCAGGCTCCTCCATCCATGGGACCTTCCCGGCAAGAGTACTGGAATGGGTTGCCATTGCCTTCTCCGTCCAGTTGCCAACTCAGCTAATCCTTATTGCCTAATGGACTCATTAGGCCCTGCCAATCTCCTTGCAACCCAGATTGTCCCTGTTCAGAAGCCTGAGGGGGAGTATCAGTCTGTGCATGACTTATGAGCAGTGAGTGAGGCAGTCATCCCTATTACTCCCACTGGTGTCAAACCCACCCTCCTCACCCAAGTCCTGGGGAGGGCCCAGTATTTCTCTGTTTGGGACCTCTAAGATGCATTTTTCTGGATTCCCCTATATCCAGACTCTGAATATCTTTTTGTTTTTGAATGGAGGGACCCTGATATCCTGGAGGCTACTCAATATACATGGACAGTGCTTCTGCAGGATTTGGGGGACAGTCCCCATATCTTTGGAAAGGCATTCACAAGGGAACTGAGCCTTGTGAAGGGAACTCTGCTGCAGTACGTTGATGATTTACTGAAGCTGATCAGAGGACAGCTCTTCTTGAATCTACTTTCCAGGACTCGGGCCTCTGTGGTTAAAACAGATCCAGTCCAACTGGACTCAGTGGCCCTGGGATGGCCAAGCTGCCTGTGGGTAGTAGCAGGTAGCCCAGTTGGTGAAATGAGCTCACCCTGGGACAAGATGTAGATGTATTAACCCCTTATCAGGTACAGTCTGTGCTGGAAGTCAAAGGACATCATTGGTTGACTGGAGGAAGGTTAACAAGATATCAGGCCTTCCTAACAGACATCCCAACATCATCTGAAAGGTGAGCCAAACCCTGAACCCAGCAACTCTGCTTCCAGTGGTCGAGAGTAGAGATTTGTTGCCTCAGTGTACAGAGAAATCTTAGAAGAACTTACTCCAGCAGGTCTGATCTAGATGAACTTCTTGAGAGCCCTGAGGTTGAATGGTTTACTGATGGCAACAGTTCTGTAGAAGTGGGAACCCGAAAGGCAGGGTACACCACAGTTAGTCTAGATGAAGGCACAGAAGCCAAGGCCCAGCAACCCCACACATGAGCCCAGAAGCATGAACTAATCACATTAATGAGAGCTTTGCGATTAGGGAAGGATAAGAAATTAGATACTTTTACTGACCCTAAAAGTGGGTTCCACAAGCTACACACTCATGCTGCCATTTAGAAAGAAAAAGAAATGTTAACTGCTAGCAATTCTCCCACAAAACATGAAGATTTGATTCTGGCTCTTTTAGAAGCAGTGCAGGTCCCGACCCAGACAGCTGTAATCCACTATAGGGGCCAGAGGGAGGGCTCTTTGTGAGCCAAGGGAACAGCAAAGCTGATCAAAGGGCAAAACAGACAGCTTGACTGCAGTAACCTGAACAAGTTATGGCTCCAGTGACTGGCTCCCCCTGAACTCCTGAGCCTTTCCCAATGTTCCCCACAGGAAACGAGAACATGCTGAGAAATGGGGCTATGAGAAGGGAAGCACAGGCTGGTATAAACAGGAGGATAAGGTTCTAATCCCTGAGACCCAACAATGGAAACTCCCTGAGAGCTTACAGGACGTCACCGTCTATGGGAGGGATGCACTATGTGCCTTGATGCAGAAGGTTTTTTCCAGGGAAGGGGCTTAAAAGAAGAGTAAAACAAGTAATGCCTGCCTGTGGTTTATGTGCCCATAATAAGCCACATCCAACCGCCTCTTCATTACTCAGGTCAATGCAACACCAAGGAGCATATCTGGAGGAAGACTGGCAGTTAGATTTCACCCAAATGCCCCCACGATCAGTATCTACATATCTGCTAGTGTTTCTCAATATGTTCACAGGACGGACTGACACCTTCCCTGGCCAATCTGAAAAGGCCACGGACATCTGTAAGTCCCTTTTAAAAGAATAATTATTTGGTTTGAACTTCTGAAGTTTTTCTACAGTGATAACAGGCTCTCTTTCACAGCTAAAATCACACAGGGGCTCACAAGAGCCCTAAGGATAGATTACAAGCTACACACCTCTTGGCATCCCCAGTCTTTAGGGAAGGTAAAGAAAATGAACCATACTTTAAAGAAAACCTTAGCAAAGCTTTCCCAAGAGGCTCATGCTCCCTGGACAAGCTTGCTTCCCACTCCACTCCTTGGGGTTCATGTAGCCCCCAGGAGTGGTCTGAGGCTTATTAGCCCATCTGAAATGACCTATGGGTGACCTTTTCTTACTACTGACATTCTACTGGATGACAGGAAAACAAGGCCCTGATATATATTATTAATCCAGGACAAGTTTGTTACAACAGAAGTTGGTTACGGCTGCTTCCAATATTCTAGGCCTTATTCTTTTAGCCCACTCAGGCCATTTTCTCAGAAATGTTTGTCTTTCTTTGTTAATCACACTTGAGAATGATTATTTTCTAATCAGAGCTGTACCATGCACATGTTGCTTGCTTCCTGAGGAGGCGTTCCCTAACACTCCCTTCTTTTGTGAGCATTCTTTATTCCAGAAAGACAGTCACAGTGTGACAGCTTTGAGGACCATAGTAGTTCTCCCAGGGCTGCCTGGCACCAACTCTGATGATGTATACATTTTCCGAGAGGAAAGAAGAATGCAAGCTTGGATACACTCTACTCTTCACCTGTGGCACTCCCTTCCCCTCCTGAACTATAAAACCCCTTCCTATTTTTCCCAAGTGAGGGCACAGTCTTGAGGGTGTTACCTATGGTGACCTCCTTAGGCTGGTGAAGCAATAAAAGCCACTCTTTTCTATTCTACATCCAAAACTCTGTCTCCATATTCCTATTCCACACTGGAGAACAGAGGCCGGGATCTTGGCAGCAAGTTCGGAAGGCAGTCCAGGACTATGCCCTCAAGGTACTACACCAGCTCCCACTGAAAATACAGAGGAAAGAGCAGTCCCTTCACAAATAAACCCTGGAGACCAAGTTCTTAAAACCTGGAAAGGGGGTTCCCCCTGATACCAATGGTTGACAAGATGGAAGGACCCCAAAAAGTAATACTAACCACTCCCACTGCTGTCAAACTGTAAGGGGTATCTAATTGGGTACATCTATCCAGGGGCTTCCCAGGTGGCTCAACAGTAAAGAATCTACCTGCCAAGGAGATGCTGGTTGGATCTCTGAGTTGGGAAGAGCCCCTGGACATACCTCTCCTTGATCAACAAAATACAATGGAACTACAAGGGACTAAAAATAACTGCATGCATGTACAGTTAGGGAAAATTCTGGACAGAAGATACAAAAAGAGACCAAGAAACCCAACTACCACTTTTGAAGAGCCCAGAAAAAGAGCAGGGTACTGCACATGCCCCCTACATACAACATCACCTAATGGGTAGGCAAACCACCAAAGCTATCACTCCAGCCCAACTTCTTGACACATCCCTACTCTCACCCCATAAAATGAACAAGCTCGCAGCCCCCTCACAGAATGAGCAAGCAAGGGAGCCTGTTGCTTGTTCTCACTGGCCCCTGCTGCATCATGGGCCTCAATAAAACCTTGCCCCCTGGGAGGGCGGAAACAACACAATGAGATATTACCTCATACCAGTCAGAATGCCTATCAACAAAAAGAACACAAATAGGGATTTCCCTGGTGGTCCAGTGGCCAAGACTCCAGGCTCCCAATGAAGGGGGCCCAGGTTTGATCCCAGGTCAGGGAACTAGATTCCAAATGATGCAATTAAGAGCTCACATGATGTAACTAAGTGTTTTCATGTCACAATGAATGCAAGGAACATTCAAGATCTCAAAGGCTGCTACCAAAACCTGGATCAGCCAAATAAATTTTAAAAATGTTTAAAAAAAAAAAAAAAAAAAAAAAACACGTTGGCAAGAATGTAGAAAAAAGGGGACTCCTGAACACAGATGGTGGAAATCAAATTGGTACAGTCACTATGCAGAACAATATGGAGGTTCCTCAAGAAACTAAAAACAGAAATACCACATGACCCAGCAGTTTCACTCCTGCTTATATATACAAAAAGAAAAACCCAGGACACTAACTGTATAATTTTTATAAATTTTAGATTTTCATCTGTGCCGTTTTCTGCCTACTCTTTCATTTAATGTTGTGAAACAAATTTATTCTGAGATTATTTAAATATTTTACAAGCATAATTTTATTTAACTACATCCTATTTCATAGTTTTATTGCCATTGACTTAATTATTTCCCTATGTTAGACATTTCAATTGCTACCAGTTTCTGCTAACTAATAAACTATAGAGATGTTTGATGACTAATTTGAGCATTGCATCAACCTAGTCAACTATAAGTCTTTTGTTTTAAACACAGACCAAAGCAGGCCAAAGTGAGTACATCTGAACCTCATGCTAAAGAGAAACCCATGCATTGAATATCACTGACTTTCTCATCTCCTCTTTCAACTTCCCCCAGCAAGCTACTAACTATATGTTGATTATTTGGGGTCTGACTATATGAATAATATAGACAAATATTTGAAAATATTTTTACAATTCACAATGATATATACACTTCAATAGATAAATGTTAAATGCTGAAAGGTTCTAGTACATTTCAAAAATAATCTTTAACTTTTATTTTTTGGGGGGGCCTCACCATGCAGCATGTGGGAACTTAGTTCCCTGACCAGGGATTGAACCTGCACCCCTTGCATTGGAAGGCAGAGTCTTAACCACTGGACCTGCATTTTTTAATACTAAGATAGACCACAATAGAAAGTAGTTCAGCTGATGCTCTCTAGTTATACCAACTCTGTATTTTCTACTCCTAAAGCTGACTTTGTACCATGGAATCCAACTACAGAACTATAGAAGCCAAGAAAGAAGTCTCCTGAACAGGTTGCACTAAGATACAGTTCAGGAAACCATGATCCCAAACAACAGTCACCTTTTAATCCTCCACACTGATCTGTGGCCATGTCTCTTTATGCTTCAGAATTATGTTTTTATCCTTTGGAATCCTCAGGTCTTTCTCAAACCTGAGCCCAGAAAGATGATTATTTTTTTCTCCAGAGATGGAGACATTCAGGGTTCCACATGGCTTACTGCACATATAAAATCACAGAAACCTGTTAAGAGCTCACACAGTATACCATTTTTGGAAAAACCACAAGGTAGGGGTGGTAGTTTAATAAGATCAAGTGAATACAATTTGATTTGGTGATTAGATTTCTCAAGGCCAGGTTTATTTTTCTTTGTACATTTTACCCCTCTGCCTCCTCCTTTTGACAGCTTGATATTTTTCTTTGCTTCTAGGAATCTAATTATACTCATGAATATGTTTGCCCAGGGCCACCAACTTCAACACAGTATCACTGACCTGGTTTGTCACTTCGTTACTTCCAAACTTTCAAATATCTCTTACATCCGTTCAGTTGCTCAGTCGTGTCTGACTCCCTGCGAGCCCATGGACTGCAGCACGCCACGCCTCCCTGTCCATCACCAACTCCCAGAGTTTACTCAAACTCACGTCCGTTGAGTTGGTGATGCCATCCAACCATCTATTACATCATTACAAGAGAAAGCTGAACCACTGACACACTTAAGCAGACTGTTCCCAGGTGGTTTGTTCACAAAAATGCTTTTAGACCTCTAAAAATCACTGAATGCTCTAAAGAGCTTGAGTTCATGTAAGTTATACCTATCCCTATTGGCTAGGCTTCCCAGGTGGCGCTAGTGGTAAAGAACCTACCTGCCAGGGGAGTCTAAGATCCCTTGGAGGAGGGCATGGCAACCCACTCTAGTATTCTTGCCTGGAGAATCCCTTGGACAGAGAAGCCTCGTGGGCTATGGCCCATAGGATCGGACATGACTGAAGCGATTAAGCACGCATACCTACTGGTATTTACCAAATTGAAATTAAACTAGGTTAAAACATCAAATTATATATGTATTCATTCTTTTGAATTCATTACATGTTAAAAACAACATAGTTATATGAAAAATAAGACTATATTCTAAAGCAAACCATTAGAAGAGTGGCATTGTTTCATATATTTGTGAATCTCAGCTTGATTCATATCCACTCCTGCCTTCTATTTGTTTCAGTATGTTCTTTTGGTTTCAATAAATGAAGAAAATCTTGCCTCATATGCATAGATAATTAGACAAGGGAAAAGAGTATTTTAATATCCCATCCAGAGATAATTGTGGATAAACATGTTTGATATTACAACAGAGCTTAACAAATGGTAGTTTCTTAAAGGTTAGTTGCAATGTGGAATCTGAAATCCTATCAATAAACTTTGTGAGGCTCTGTTTCATTAATGTCCTTTGATTTCTCCTACATTATGAATGGTTCTGTTACCTGCACATGATTTTTTAAATATCCTACATTAGTCTTTAGGACGATATAGGTTCATTCTGTTATGTATACTGGTAAAGAAAAAATTATTCTGACATTTGTTAAAAATGATAAGGGAAGGCTTTAATAAGGACTATTGTAATAGGTGTCAAGACTATAGCAAGAGGGGAGAGAGATCAGGCTCAAGTACAAATACAGCCAAGACAGCTGGGGAAGTATAGCCAATGAATGGGGGTGGGGGACAGGGTGTCAGTGGAGGACAAATTACTAAGAAAAGACAGCAAAGGTAGGGGGATTCTTGCTTCTCCAACTTCATATGACTTCTGCTGAAGACAAAGTAAGGACTTAATATCAAAGCTGGGGGAGGGGGAACTTGATCAGATATTGAGGGTGGTCAGATGTTGAGGGTGTGGGAATTCTTGATAAAAATGCTTTAGAAGGATCCTTGACAAACTGAGCTATATAAGTCCAACAAGGATGAGGACTAAGGTAAAGCCTAGCTGAGAAGAGGGCTAAGAGGGTCCTCGCTAAGTCTTTGTCAATATTTTCCAAAGACTGACACATTTTGTTATATGATTTCAGAAACCCACAACTGTTGATACTGAAACTAAACTCATCAGAATAGTCGGTAAGTACTGGGAACAGTGTAGGGTTTTCCAATATTCAAAATTTACTTTAAATTCAAATTCTATAATTGACAACAAATAGAGTTATTGATAATTTCTTCCTTTAGATGACAGGCTGAGTTTGTTTTTTGTTTTGTTTCTCAGAAAACATCTGTCAAATACCCAATGATGAATGATCACAGTGGGTCTATTTTTCTTTCAAGTAAAAATGCTCTATTCATGTCGATGTATGGCAAAAACCATTACAATATTGTAGTCATTAGCCTCCAATTAAAATAAATAAATTAATTTTTAAAATGCTATTTTATAAGAAAAGGGGCTAGTTTAGCTGGCAACAGGAACAACTGTACCAGAGCTCTTTCTCTCAATAAAACCATCGCACCTCAGTAGGTAGACTGTATGTACACTTTCAAGGGTGTCATATAAATGTTAAAAAAAATGTGCACTCCATGAAAATATGCTCAACTCTGCTAAGTATCAGGCAAACTCAAAATAAACCACATAGAGCTATCACCTCACACCATTCAGAATGGTTGTTATCAAAAAGAACACAAACAGGGACTTTCCTGGTGGTCTAGTGGCTAAGACTCCACACTTTCAATGCAGGATGCCTGGGTTCAATCCCTAGTTAGGGAACTGGGTCCTACATGCTGCAACTAAGAGTTTGCATGCCATAACTAAAGATACCACATCTCAATGAATGCAATGAAGATGTAAGATCCCACATGCCACAACTAAGGGCTGGGGCAGTCAAATAAATTAAATAAAGTATTAGTGTTTGGTCATGTTTCTTTCTGACCCCATGGACTGTAGCCCATCAGGCTCCTCTGTCCATGGAGTTTTCCAGGCAAGAATACTGGACTGGGTTGCCCTTTCCTAATCCAGGGGATCCTCTCAACCCAGGGACTGAACCCTCATCTCTTACATCTGCTGCACTGGCAGGTGGGTTCTTTACCACTAGTGCCACTATAAAAATAAATGTTTTTTTTTTTTTTTTTTTTAAAGAACACAAATAACAAATGTTGGTGAGTATATGGAGAAAAGGGCAACATTGTACACTGCTGCCAGGAATGTAAACTGGTGCAGCCACTGTGGCACACCATATGGAGATTTCTCCATAACCTAAAAACAGAACTAGCATATGACTCAGCAACTCCATTCCCTGGTACATATACTAAAAAAAATCAGAAACACTATTGGGAAAGATATATGCACCCGAGTGTTTATAGCAGCATTACTTAGAATTGCCAAGATATAGAAGCAACCTAAGTGTCCATCAACAGGTGAATGAACAAAGATGAACAGATAAAGATGATGTGTATACACATACACACACATGCACACACTGGAATACTACTCAGTCATAAAAATGAAATTTTGCCATTTGCAGCAACATGAATGGACTTTGGAGGATATTTTGCTAAGTGAAATAGGTCAGACAGAGAATGACAAATACTATATAATGTCATGTATAGGTGGAATCTAAAAATAGACAACTAGCGAATATTATAAAACAGCAGATTCACAGGTTTAAAGAACAAACTTGAGGTTACTAGTGGGGAGATGGAAGGAGGGAGGGACAATATAGGGATATGGGATTAAGTGGCATGAGCTAGTGTGTATAAAATAAGCTATAAGGATATATTGTACAACATAGGGAATATAATCAATATATTATACTATTTACTATAAAGTATACTCTATATAGTATACTATGTAGTTCAGTTCAGTTGCTCAGTTGTGTCTGACTCTTTGTGACCCCATGAACCGCAGCACGCCAGGCTTCCCTGTCCATCACCAACTTCTGGAGTTTACCCAAACCCATGTCCATTGAGTCAGTAATGCGATCCAACAATCTCATCCTCTGTCATCCCCTTCTCCTCCTGCCCTCAATCTTTCCCATCATTAGGGTCCTTTCAAATGAGTCAGCTCTTCGCATGAGGTGGCCAAAGTCTTGGACTTTCAGCTTCAACATCATTCCTTCCAATGAACACCCAGGACTGATCTCCTCTAGAATGGACTGGTTGGATCTCCTTGCAGTCCAAGGGACTCTCAAGAGTCTTCTCCAACACCACAGTTCAAAAGCATCAATTCTTCAGCACTCAGCTTTCTTCACAGTCCAACTCTCACATCCATACATGACCCCTGGAAAAACCATAGCCTTGACTAGGTGGATCTTTGTAGTATATGTAGTATGATATTATATAGTATAGTATGTATATATTATGTACTATAAATGGCTTCCCTCATAGCTCAGTCAGCAAAGAATCTGCCTGCAATGCAGGAGACCTGGGTTTGATTCCTGGGTCAGGAATATCCCCTGGAACCCACTCCAGTATTCTTTTATGGAGAATCCCATGCACAGAGGAGTCTGGCAGGCTATAGTCCATGGGGTCACAGAAGTCAGACATGACTTAGTGACTAAACCCTCACCACCATAAATGGCATATGTTTAAAACTGTGAATCACTATATTATATATCTGTAACATATAGTAATATAATAAGATTATGGCATCCAGTCCCATCAATTCATGGCAAATAGATGGGGACATAATGGAAACAGTGAGAGACTTCATTTTCTCAGGCTCCAAACTCACTGCAGATGGTGACTGCAGCTATGAAATTAAAAGAGGTTTGTTCCTTGAAAGAAAAGCTATGATCAACCTAAACGAAAATGAAGTCACTCAGTCGTGTCCGACTCTTTACGACCCCATGGACTGTAGCCTATCAGGCTCCTCTGTCCATGGGATTTTCCAGGCAATACGGATTGCCATTTCCTTCTCCAGTGGATCCAACCCAGGGACTGAACCCAGGTCTCCCGCATTGTAGATAGACGCTTTACCGTCTGAGCCACCACAGCATATTAAAAAGCAGAAACTTTTTAATAAAAGACCTTTTAATAAAGGACCTTTTAATAAAGGTCCATCTAGTCAAAACTATGGTTTTTCCAGTAGTCATGTATGGATGTGAGAGTTGGACTATAAAGAAAGCTGAGTGCAAAAGAATTTGATGCTTTTGAACTGCTGGGGAAGACTCTTGAGTCCCTTGGAATGCAAAGAGATCCAACCAGTCTATCGTAAAGGAAATCAGTCCTGAATATTCATTGGAAAGACTGATGATGAAGCTGAAGTTCCAATACTTTGGCCACCTGATGCGAAGAACTGACTCACTAGAAAAGACCCTGATGCTGGGAGAGATTGAAGGTGGGAGGAGAAGTGGACAACAGAGGATGAGATGGTTGGATGACATCAAAAACTTAATGGAAGTGAGTTTGAGTGAGCTCCAGGAGTTGGTGCTGGACAGGGAAGCCTGGTGTGCTACAGTCCATGGGGTCTCAAAGAGTCAGACAAGAGTGAGCAACTGAACTGAGCTGAACTGTTTTATCAAGGACTTAACTTGATGTTAAGTTAACTTGACTTAACTCTTGAGTTAAACTGTCAGTTTTTTTAAAATTCCAAGTGCATTTTGATGAGGAAAATACTGGATAATAGTACTAATACAGTTTGGTTTCACTGTTTTGATTCATGCTAAGTTGCCAGCATTTTACCCACCATTGTTTTTACTCTTGTTGTTGTGCAGTTGCTAGGTCATGTCTGACTCTTTGCGACCCTATGGATTACAGCATGCCTGGCTTTCCTGTCCTTCACTATTTCCCAG
The DNA here is from genome assembly GCF_023091745.1 of Budorcas taxicolor. Taxonomy (NCBI): domain Eukaryota; kingdom Metazoa; phylum Chordata; class Mammalia; order Artiodactyla; family Bovidae; genus Budorcas; species Budorcas taxicolor. The sequence continues at coordinate 40,009,021 of NC_068910.1, forward strand.
AGTCTGCTCAAACTCATGTGCATTGAATCAGTGATGGCATCCAACCATCTCATCCTCTGAGGGCAGGAGGAGAAGGAGGCAACAGAGGATGAAATGGTTTTTGCTTTAATTATTCCAAATGTCAGTTAAGTGAGAAAGAAACTACCATCTTAATACTATTAGTAAAGTAGGTTTGACTTCTTGGACCTCCTGAAAGAGTCTTGGGGACTTCCAGTGTATGCAAACCATACTTTAAAAACTGTTGATTTAGATTACCAAAATTTGGGAAACGACTTATGTTATACCATCACATGCTAATTTTTAATTTTACTGAATTACTGGGTAATTCCCTAGGTTGAGCTTTCACTACTCTAACTCCATTAAAGTTTTGAAAAACGTGTCTGTACTTATGTTTATAAAAAGAGAGAAAATAAAATATTCAGAAAGAGAAAGAGGAATAGAGAAAATAAATAAACGGCTGTTTCCGCCTCCCCCCCTCCAAAAAAAAAAGTAAAGGAAGGGTCCACTTCTTTTATTTTGGGACTTTAGACATGTTGTTTGCCTTATCATGGCCCCTGAGGAAAGCAGAACCTGAGACAAAGGCTAACACGCAGGTAATTTAATCAGGAACATTATACTCTGGGAATATAATCCTCAGAAATAAAGGAAAACCAATCAGATGAATTTTTATATTTTTTTGAGATAGCTCTCTACCCTTCCTGTCTAAGAGACCAGTGCTCACCCTTACCAAGACCTTATAAAGATCCGCTGACTCTCCTGCCCAGGTGGACGCAGAGAAGCCTTCATCCACTGACTCCAGTGCTCTACTGCTCAAGGGCAGCCCCAAAGGCATTAACCACCACAGCCTCAAACTGCTTCTGCGTTGAGTGCTGGTAGCTTAAGAGTGGTTCTTACCTGGGTCCCATGTTATAACACTATTGAAATCCAAGGGCAGGGGTCAGAGGATGATGGGGAGACTGGACGTCACTCAGTATCCAGAGTAAGACATGAAGCATGTGCTGCTTCTGGCATGACCATGGGTCTTCATTAGGACCACCTCTCTCATCATCACTGTGTTAAGTCTTGGCCTGCTGTCAGAGGTGGAATCTCTGAAATAATGTATGTGAAACCACCTGGCACAAAGTAGGTGTTTTGTCAATGTGAGTCATGTGGGAAGTTGTGTATGTCCTACATTGGAGATTATCTGAAACACACAGATCAAGCTGCTTTGATACACACGTATGTATATGTGTGTGTGGTGTGGGCATGTTAGTTGCTCGGATGCAGCTGACTCTTTGCGACCCCATGGACTATAGCCCGCTAGGCTCCTCTGTCCATGGAATTTTCCAGGCAAGAATACTGGAGTGGGTTGCCATTTCCTTCTCCAGGGGTCTCACCAACCCAGGGATCGAAGCCAGGTCTTTCTGCATTGGAGACAGATTCTTTACCATCTGAGCCACCAGCAAAACCCATATATGTGTGTGTGTGTGTGTGTGTGTTGTGTGTACATCCATACATATAAGTATTATAAACTAGGAGGACAGTTTTAATTTGGTTGGCTATGTAAAAACAAGTGAACAGACCACCTTACCAAAGCAACCAGCAAGAACATTCATACTTAGTATATTTTGAATGGATTCATAAAGCTCTTATTTTCTAAAGCACATAGAAATAGCAGGTAACACTTATGGGACTTTGAGCTTGGTGTGTCCTCAATCGATAACAGGCTGACTGGGCCATGCTGAGTTGTCTCCAGTTTATACTAAATGTTACTCTTTGGATTTAATGGACCTATCTTGTAATTTAAGAAGCTTAAGCAAGGGCATACTCTCTGAAACTGTAGTCCCAGTTTAGGAATCTACTGTAAAAAATTATTCAGAGGTGAGTTCATAAATTTATGTATGAGGAAGAATTATTTTAATGTAATTCAAAATCGTCACAATTTGGAAACAACCTAAGTGTTTCAAAACATAAGCGAAGTTTTAGATCATTCATGGTAAATGGTATCATGAGATATTTTCCAGACATTAGTGAGTTTGTGAAAGTTGCTCAGTTGTGTCTGACTCTCTGTGATCCCATGGACTGTAGCCTGCCAGGCTGATTTGTCCGTGGAATTCTCCAGGCAAGAATACTAGAGTGGGTAGCCATTCCCTTCTCCAGGGTATTTTCCCAACCTGCTGATCAAACCCAGGTCTCCTGCATTGCAGGTGGATTCTTTACCATTTGAGCCACCAGAGAAGCCCAAGAATACTGGAGTGGGTAGCCTAACCCTTCTCCGGGGATCTTCCTAATCCAGGAATCAAACTGGGGCCTCCTACATTGCAGGCAGATTCTTTAACCAGCTGAGTTACCAAGAAAGCCCAGACATTAACATACGGTTTCCAGACATTAACGTATGGCTTTGAAAGACAGGAAAATCCTCATCATCTAAGTAACCTGATATGAATGTAGGATATAAAATTTCATCTTCAAGATAACAAGTATGATTAAAAAATACATGCTTAGAAACTAGAAAGAAAAATTACATCAAATTTAACACTGCTTACCTCAAAAAGATAGGATTATGGATGATTTGGATTTTTACTGTATTTATTAATATTGTCACAAGTTTTATTGTGTATAGGACACATTTTTATCAGAAAATAAGAGAGATGTTAATAAAATCTGGAAAGAAAAACTAAAAAGATGGTGTCAAACAGTTAACTAGCCAGTGTGATTGGGAAATCAAAAGCAATTTAAGAGATATTAAATATTTAACACACCAGCCTACATTTCAGTGATTTCATTTGGTCGCCCATGTTAGGCTTAGACTTTGTTAGTAATTTTTCTTCCAGCAGAGTGCATTGTAGTAGAAATAATCAAAACATCTGCATCTTGACTCTCCTAGAAGGCTACCTATCTCTGTTTCTGCCTGTTTAGGCAAGCTACATCATCATTTCTGCACTTTACGACTCTAAAAGCTATTTCCACTTTTCTAACATTCAAGAGGAAATTCTGGATAGAACTGCGAGACTTCACAATGAAGGCTTTTCTGCAAGCCCGTTTAATGTTGCTCTGGCAGCCCAAGGTCCCAATGGGACATAAAGTGAATTGAGTAAGACTGGAACAAAGCCTGTAGGGGCAGTCAACAATGGCGAATAAATCTGGTCTGATTTTCTTTCTGTATTCAACTCTATCCTATGAGGGGATGCTCTGCCGTCATGCCCCCGCAACAACTAGAACGATATTTTGCTTAATCCATCACTGAAAATAGCTCTATATTTCACCTATGTGAGGACTCTTCAGGATAGACAAAATCCAGAAGAGGTTTAAATATTCCTGTACGCTTCTTTCAAGTCTGCCTTTTTTGTTCCTGCCATGCTTGCCTCTTTGGGGGCACCCACATGTCATTCCTGTGTGACTCCTTTCCATCCTTCTTTTATTATCCCTTACTCTCTTAGACCTGGCTTCTTAATTCTGTTGCCATATCTTATAGATGAGCTATTATAGAAACTTCCATACTTGTAGTTGTGCCAGTAAAATCAATTTGCTGTTAACCAACACATTCTTCAGAGTGAACCTATAAGACCAACCTATGTCTTTATAAAATTGGTAACTTCTCCTACAATTTTTCTCTGGAGTACAGAAAAGAAAAATCAGTATGATGCTGGATAGCACAGTAGTTTTATTAGAGTATATTCCAGATACTCAAACTAGCATTTCACTGAATGACATATCCTAAATTTGTATAGAACCATAGAAGATCCTAAATAGCCAAAGCAATCTTAAGAGAAAAGAACAAACCCGGAGGCATCATACTCCTTGATTTCTAGCTATATTACAAAGCTATGGTAATAAAAGCAGCATGATATTGACATAAAAACAGACAGCAAGATCAACAGAACAGAATAGAAACCCCCAAAAGAAACCCACACATATATGGTCAATTAATTACAAACTTGCCAAAAATATACAATAGGGAAAGAATGGTCTTTTCAGTAAATGGTGTTGGGAAAATGGGATAACCACATGCAAAAGGATAAAAATGAAGTCATCAAAATAGTATGGTACTGGCAGAAATACAGATCAATGGAATAGGAGAGAAAGCCCAGAAATCAACCCATACACCTATGGTCGATTCATCTACGACAAAGGAGACAAGACTAAGCAATGTTAGAAAGAGTCTCTTCAACAAATGATGCTGGGAAAACTGGACAGCTGCATGTAAAAACAATAAAATTACATCACTCTTTAACACTGTACATAAAAAAGAGCTCAAAATGGATTAAAGACTTAAATGTGAGGCCAGATATTATAAAACTCCTAGAGGAAAACATAGGCAAAGCATTATCTGACATAACTTGCAGCAGTATTTTTTCAATCCATCTCCCAGAATAACAGAAATAAAAATAAATGAAAGCGACCTATTTAAACTCAAAAACATTTGCACAGCAAAGGAAACAATGAATAAAATGAAAAGACGACGCACTGATTGGAAGAAAATATTTTCAAATGATGAGACAGACAAGAGATTAGTCTCCAAATCTACAAATGGCTCATGAGGCTTAACATCATTGAAACAACCCAATCAAAAAATGAGCAGAAGACCTAAATAGACATTTATCCAAAGAAGACATAAAGATGGCCAAGAAGCACATGAAAAGATGCTCAACATCACTAATTATTAAAGAAAAACAAATCCAAACCACAATGAGATATCACCTCACACCCATCAAAATGGCTATCATCAAAAAATCCCAAATAATAGGTACAAGAAAGGGTGTGGAGAGAAGGGAACTCTCCTTCAGTGTTGATGTGAATGTAAATTGGTACAACCACGATGAAGAAGAGTATGGAGGTTCCTTAAAAAACTAAAATTAGAGCTACTATATGACCCTGCAATCCCACTTCTGGGCAAATATCTGGAGAAGAACATGATCCAAAAGCATACATACATCCCAATGTTCACTGCAGCACTGTTTACAAAAGCCAAGACATGGAAGCAACATAAATGTCCATCGACAGAGGATTAGATAAAGAAAATGTGGTACAAAATATACACCAGAATATTAATCAGTCATTAAGAAGAATGAAATAATGCCATTTGAAGAAACATGGATAGATCTAGAGATTGTCACACTGAGTGAAGTAAGTCAGATAGAGAAGGAGAAATATCGTATGGCATTCCTTATATGTGCAATCTAAAAATAAGTGAAACAAATGAACATACTTACAAAACAGAAAGAGATTCGCAGACTTAGAGAATGAACTAACATTGGCCAAGGGGAAGGACAGTTAGGGAGTTTGGGATCGACATGTACAAACTGCTGTATAGAAAGTGGGTAACCAACAAGGACATGCTGTTTAACACAGGGAACACTGCTCAATGCTATGTGGCAACCTGGATGGGAGAGGAGCTGGGGAGAATGGGTACTGTTTTGCTGAAAGTTCTAACTTTCACTTCAGGTTTGAAGGACTTGTTAACAAAAGTTACCACTTGTTTTCCGCTTGTTATATGCAACCAATTTCACTATTTAAAGAAAAATTATCCAATTTACTTTCAGTATATAATCACTAAACAAAAAGATTGCATTTCTTTTCCATGGCGATGGTCTTGATCCCTGTCTCCTGTACAATGTCACGAACCTCATTCCATAGTTCATCAGGCACTCTATCTATCAGACCTAGGCCCTTAAATCTATTTCTCACTTCCACTGTATAATCATAAGGGACTTGATTTAGGTCATACCTGAATGGTCTAGCGGTTTTCCCTGTTTTATTCAATTTCAGTCTGAATTTGGTAATAAGGAGTTCATGATCTGAGCCACAGTCAGCACCTGGTCTTGTTTTTGTTGACTGTATAGAGCTTCTCCATCTTTGGCTGCAAAGAATAGAGTCAATCTGATTTCGGTGTTGACCATCTGGTGATCTCCATGTGTAGAGTCTTCTCTTGTGTTGTTGGAAGAGGGTGTTTGCTATGACCAGTGCATTTTCTTGGCAAAACTCTATTAGTCTTTGCCCTGCTTCATTCCTCATTCCAAGGCCAAATTTGCCTGTTATTTCACGTGTTTCTTGACTTCCTACTTTTGCATTCCAGTCCCCTGTAATGAAAAGGACATCTTTTTTGGGTGTTAGTTCTAAAGGTCTTGTAGGTCTTCATAGAACCGTTCAACTTCAGCTTCTTCAGCGTTACTGGTTGGGGCATAGACTTGGATTACTGTGATAAGCATCTGAATGCAGAGTTTCAAAGAATAGCAAGAAGAGATAAGAAAGCCCTCTTTAGCGATCAATGCAAAGAAATAGAGGAAAAGAACAGAATGGGAAAGACTAGAGATCTCTTCAAGAAAATCAGAGATACCAAGGGAACATTTCATGCAAAGATGGGCTTGATAAAGGACAGAAATGGTATGGACCTAACAGAAGCAGAAGATATTAAGAAGAGATGGCAAGAATACACAGAACTGTACAAAAAAGATCTTCATGACCCAGATAATCACGATGGTGTGATCACTCATCTAGAGCCAGACATCCTGGAATGTGAAGTCAAGTGGGCCTTAGAAAGCATCACTATGAACAAAGCTAGTGGAGGCGATGGAATTCCAGTTGAGCTGTTTCAAATCCTGAAAGATGATGCTGTGAAAGTGCTGCACTCAATATGCCAGCAAATTTGGAAAACTCAGCAATGGCCACAGGACTGGAAAAGGTCAGTTTTCATTCCAAACCCAAAGAAAGGCAATGCCAGAGAATGCTCAAACTACCACACAATTGCACTCATCTCACATGCTAGTGAAGTAATGCTCAAAATTCTCCAAGCCAGGCTTCAGCAATACGTGAACCGTGAACTCCCTGATGTTCAAGCTGGTTTTAGAAAAGGCAGAGGAACCAGAGATCAAATTGCCAACATCCGCTGGATCATGGAAAAAGCAAGAGAGTTCCAGAAAGACATCTATTTCTGCTTTATTGACTATGCCAAAGCCTTTGACTGTGTGGATCACAAGAAACTGTGGAAAATTCTGAAAGAGATGGGAATACCAGACCACCTGACCTGCCTCTTGAGAAATCTATATGCAGGTCAGGAAGCAACAAATAGAACTGGACATGGAACAACAGACTGGTTCCAAATAGGAAAAGGAGTACGTCAAGGCTGTATATTGTCACCCTGCTTATTTAACTTCTACGCAGAGTACATCATGAGAATAGCTGGACTGGAAGAAGCACAAGCTGGAATCAAGACTGCTGGGAGAAATATCAATAACCTCAGATATTGCAGATGACACCACCCTTATGGCACAAAGTGAAGAGGAACTAAAAACCCTCTTGATGAAAGTGAAAGAGGAGAGTGAAAAAGTTGGCTTAAAGCTCAACATTCAGAAAAGGAAGATCATGGCATCCGGTCCCATCACTTCATGGGAAATAGATGGGGAAACAGTGGAAACAGTGTCAGACTTTATTTTTGGGGGCTCCAAAATCACTGCAGATGGTGACTGCAGCCATGAAATTAAAAGATGCTTACTCCTTGGAAGAAAAGTTATGACCAACCTAGATAGCATATTGGAAAGCAGAGACATTACTTTGCCAACAAAGGTCCGTCTAGTCAAGGCTATGGTTTTTCCAGTAGTCATGTATGGTTGTGAGAGTTGGACTGTGAAGAAGGCTGAGCGCTTTAGAGTTGATGCTTTTGAACTGTGGTGTTGGAGAAGACTCTTGAGAGTCCCTTGGAATGCAAGGAGATCCAACCATCCATTCTGAAGGAGATCAGCCCTGGGATTTCTCTGGAAGAATGATGCTAAAGCTGAAACTCTAGTACTTTGGCCACCTCACGTAAAGAGTTGACTCATTGGAGAAGACACTGATGCTGGGAGGGATTGGGGGCAGGAGGAGAAGGGGACAACCGAGGATGAGATGGCTGGATGGCATCACGGACTCGATGGACGTGACTCTGAGTGAACTCCTGGAGTTGGTGATGGACAGGGAGGCCTGGCGTGCTGCGATTCATGGCGTCGCAAAAAGTCAGACACGACTGAGCGACTGAACTGAACTGAAACAAAAAGATAAATACAAACAGTAAAGGAGAGTAACAGTACATACATGACTAGATTGGCCTGACCGACATTCAGACAAAAAAGGCACCGAGAAGTCTCATGTAACAGGTCGTAGGGTACTGCATTCACTCCAGGAGTGAGACTTCAGAATTGCAGTTTGAGGGTTCCCATTTATAACCCCAGGCTTCAAACTGCTAGCACCATCAGTTTGCCAGTAAACTGCAACTCTGATTTTATGTTAATCTCTTCTTACAATGCTGTTTGTTTTGTCTTCCAATCTTGGAACACTATTAAGCCCTGGGCTTGATTGGCCAGACCTCCTCCAGGGGCTCAACAATTCCAAGATCTGCCCCCTAATTTATCTATAGTGCTGCTCAGCTTGCACTCACAGCAGGCATTCAGTCAGGGCAGTGTTCAGGCAGGTCAGAAGCAAGGTCAGAGGCCTGCTCTGCATTCTTGTTTTCTGAAGCCTGAACAAGATTACTTCCACTTAATTTTTCTGATACTTGTGTATGTATAGTTGAATTCCTCTGCTGAACACCTGAAACCATCACACTTTAAACAGGCTATACCCCAATATGAAATAAAAAGTTTAAAAAAACTGGACCACTATCTTTTACCATATAGAAAAATTAACTTAAAACGGATTAGAGACTTTAAAGTAACATCGGACGTCATAAAACTCCTAGAAGAAAATATAGGTGGCAAGCCTCTTAGCATCAGTCTCTGTGTAAATTTTTGGATCTCACATCAAAAGTGAAGAAAAAATAAACAAGTGGTACTATGTCACTAAAATGCTTCTGCACAGCAAAGGAAACCATCATCAAAATGAAAAGAAAACCTACTGAATGGGAGAAAATACTTACCAATCATATATCTGATAAGGAGCTAATATCCAAAATAAATAACTCACATAATTCAATAGCATTAAAACAATCTGATTAAACTTAGGTAGAGATCTGAGTATTTTTCCAGAGAAGACATTCATATAGCCAATGAGTACATGTAAATATGATCAATATCACTACTAATTAGAGAAGTACAAATAAAAACAATGAGAAATCACCTCACATGTCAGAATGGCTATCAACAAAAGGTCGGCAAGTTAACAAATGTTGGAGAAAACGTGAAGAAAAGGGAAGCCTTGTACCCTGATTATGGGAGTGTACACTGTTGCAGCCACTATGGCAAACAGTAAGGAGGTACCCCAAAAAAACTAAAAACACAACTACCCTTTGCTGTTCAGTCACTCACTCATGTCTGACACTTTGTGACCCCACAGACTGCAGCACGCCAGGCTTCCCTGTCCTTCACCATCTCCCGGAGCTTGCTCAAACTCATGTCCATTAAGTTGATACCATCCAACCATCTCATCCTCTGTCATCCCCTTCTCCTTCTGCCTTCAATCTTTCCCAGCATCAGGGTCTTTACTAACAAGCTGATCCTTCACGTCAGGTGGCAAAAATATTGGAGATTCAGCATCAGTCCTTCCAATGAATATTCAGGGTTGATTTCCTTTAGGAATGATGGGTTTGATCTCCTTGCAGTCGAAGAGACTCTCAAGAGTCTTCTCCAGCACCAAAGTTTGAAGGCATCAATTCTTCAGTGCTCGGCCATTTTTACTGTCCAGCTCTCACATCTATACATGACTACTGGCAAAACCATGGCTTTGACAATACAGACCTTTGTAGGCAAAGTAATGTCTCTGCTTTTTAATATGCTGTCTTCCAATACGCTGTCATTGCTTTTCTTCAAGGGAGGTTTGTCATTGTTTGTCAAGGTTTGTCATTGCTTTTCTTCAAGGGAGCAAGCATCCTTTAATTTCATGGCTGCAGTCATCATCCATACTGATTTTGGAGCCCAAGAAAACAAAGTTTCTCACTGTATCCATTGTTTCCCCATATATTGGCCATGAAGTGATGGAACTGGATGCCATATTCTTCATTTTTTGAATGCCGAGTTTAAAGGCAGCTTTTTCCACTCTCTTTCACCTTCATCAAGACGCTCTTCAGTTCCTCTGCTTTCTGCCATAAGAGTGGTGTCATCTGCGTATCTGAGTTTATTGATATTTCTCCTGGCAATCTTGATTCCAAGTTGGGCTTTATCCTAGCTCAGATGGTAAAGAGTCTACCTGCAACGCAGGAGACATGGGTTCAATTGCTTGCTTGGGAAAATCCCCTAGAGGAGAACATGGCAATCCAATCCAATATTCTTGCCTGGAGAATTCCCATGGACAGAGCAGCCGGGTGGGCTACAGTCCATGGGGTCACAAACAGTCAGACACAACTAAGCTACTAAGCATAGCACAGTACTCTGCATAAAAGTTAAATAAGCAAGATGACAATATACAGCCTTGAAGTACTCCTTTTCCAATTTGGAACCAGTCCATTTTTCCACATCCCATTCTAACTGTTGCTTCCTGACCTGCATATAGGTTTTGAACGAGGCAGGTAAAGTGATCTGGTATTCCCATCTCTTTAAGAATTTTCCATAGTCTGTCGTGATCTACAAGTCAAAGGCTTTAGTGTAGTCAATGAAGCAGAATTAGATGTTTTTCTGGAATTCTCTTGCTTTTTCTGTGATCCAGAAGATGTTGGAAGTTTGATCTCTGGTTCCTCTGACTTCTAAATCCAGCTTGGGCATCTGGAAGTACATAGCTCATGTACTGTTGTAGCCTGGCTTGAAGGATTTTGAGCATTACTTTGTTAGCATGTGAAATGAATGTAATTGTGTGGAAGTCTGAACACTCTTTGGCATTGGCCTTCCTTGGGATTGGAATGAAAACTTATCTTTTCCAGTCCTGTGAACACTGCTGAGATTTCCAAATTTGCTGGCATATTGAGTGCAGCACTTTCACAGCATCATCTTTAAGATTTGAAATAGCCCAACTGTAATTTCATCACTTCCACTAGCTTTGTTCATAGTGATAATTCCTAAGGCCCACTTGATTTCACACGCCAGGATGTGTGGCTCTAGATGAATGATCACAGCATCATGGTTATTCAGGTCATTAAGATCATTTTTGTATAGTTCTTCTGTGTATTCTTGCCACCTCTTCTTAATATCTTCTGCTTCTGTTAGGTCCACACCATTTCTGTCCTTTACTGTGCCCATTTTTGCATGAAATGTTCCCTTGGTATCTCTAATTTTCTTGAAGAGATCTATACTCTTTTCCATTCTATGTCTTCCTCTGTTTCTTTGCATTGTTCAGCATTGTTCATTACTTATAAAGGCTTTCTTCTCTCTCCTTGCTATTCTCTGGAACTCTGCATTCAGATGGGTATATCTTGCCTTTCCTCCTTTGCCTTTTGCTTCTCTTCTTTTCAGCTATTTGTAAGGCCTCCTCACAAAACCATTTTGGCTTTTTGCATTTCTTTTTCTTGGGGATGGTTTCGATTACCTTCCCCCTTACAATGTCACGAACCTCTGTCTGTAATTCTTCAGGCACTCTATCAGATCTAATCCCTTGAATCTATTTCTCACTTCCACTGTATAATTGTAAGGGATTTGATTTAGGTCATACCTGAATGGTCTAGTGGTTTTACCCACTTTCTTCAATTTAAGTCTGAATGTGGCAATAAGGAGTTCATGATCTGAGCCACAATCAGCTCCTGATCTTGTTTTTGCTGACTGTATAGCGCTTCTCCATCTTCAACTACAAAGAATATAATCAACCTGATTTTGGTATTGACCATCTGGTGATGTCCATTTTTAGAATCATCTCTTGTATTGTTGGAAGAGGGTGTTTGCTATGACCAGAGCGTTTTCTTGGCAAAACTGTTAGCCTTTGTTCTGCTTCATTTTTGTACTCCAAGGCCAAACTTGCCTGTTACCCCAGGTATCTCTTGACTTCCTACTTTTACATTCCAGTCCCCTATGATATAAAGGACATCCCCATGATTCAACAATTCTTGTCCTGACTACATGTCCAGAGAAAAACAGAAACACTAATCTAACAACGTATATGCCTCCCCTCTCTCCAGTGTTCATAGCCATGTTAGTTATAATAGTTAAAATATGGAAGGAAACCAAGTGTCCATCAACAGATGAGTGGACAAAGATGTGGTACATACATAAAATGGAATATTACTCATCCATAAAAAAGAATAAAATTCTATCATGTGTAGCAACAATGGATGGACCTAGAGAATATTGTTCTTAGTGAAATAATTTAGAAATAGAAAGACAAATATCCTATGATACAAGTGAACTTGTTTACCAAACAGAAGCAGATTCACAGACTTAGAAAATAAACTTAGTGTTACTAAAGAGGAAGTATGGGGAGAGAGGTAAACTAGGAGGTTGGGATTAACATATATACACTATAGATAAAACAATCAACTAGTACCTACTATATAGCATAGGAAACTCTATTCAATACTCTGTAATAACCTATATGAAAAAGAATCTAAAAATGATAGCTACCTATATATATATATATGTACAACTATATCACTCTGCTGTACACCTGATACTAATATAACATTGTAAATCAACTATATTCCAATATAAAATAAAAATTTAAAAGATAAACAAATACAAATCAATGTATATGACAAAGCAGAGAGTCACAGATACAGAGAAAAAACAAATGGTTACAGAGGTGAAAGGGAAGGTAGGAGGAGCAATTTGGGGGTAAGCGATTAAGAGATACAAAATATCATGTATAAAACAGAGACGCAACAAGGATACATAGCACAGGGAATGACAGCCGTATCTTGTAAAAACATTTACTGGACTATAAAAATACTGAATCACTATGTTGTAGCCTGAAATTAATATTATAAATCAACTATACTTCATGTTTATACTTCAAGTGAACTTCCCTGGTGGCTCAGATGGTATAGCGTCTGCCTACAGTGTGGAAGACCTGGGGTTCGAAGACCTGGGTTCGATCCCTGAGAAGGAAACGGCAACCCACTCCAGTACTCTTGCCTGGAAAATCTCATGGACGGAGGAGTGTAGTATGCTACAGTCCACGGGGTCGCAAAGAGTCAGACATGACTGAGCGACTTCACTTCACTTTTATAGTTCATGCTAAAAAACAATTAAAATATTATAAATCAACAATATCTCATATTAAAAAACAAATGAATTATCACCTCACACCTATTAGAAAGACTATCAAAAAGACAAAAAATTAAGTGTTTCTTAGGATGTGGAGAAAAGAAATCTTATGCAGAAATATTGGTGGAAATGGAAATTGATAGAGCCACTACAAAAATCTATGGAGGTTATTTTAAAAGTTCAAAACTACCATATGATCCAGCAGTTTCCCTTTAAGATATTTATCTGAAGAAAGCCAAGACTCTAACTTGAGAAGATATATATTTACTGCATTACTTACAAGAGCCAAGACACAGAAGGAACCTAAGTGTTCACTGATGGATGAACAGAGAAAATATGGTATAAACGTACAACAGAAAATCATTCAGCTATAGAAAGTAATAAAACACTGCATTTCTGTCAACGTAGAAGGACTTCATGAGTATTTTACTAAGTGAAAATAAGTCAGAAAAAGACAAACACCATATGATTTCATTTATATTTGGCCTCTAAAAATAAAAAAAAAGAAACCCACTAAACTCATAGAAACAAGGAAGATTGGTGGTAAACAGAAGCTGTGTGCCTTGTGAGCAAAAGGTGAAGAGGGTCAAAATATACAAACTTCTTGTCGTAAAAGTACACTGAGAGATGTAATATACAGCCTGGTGACTATAGTTAGAAATACTCTATTACACATTTGAAAATTGCTTAGAGAGTAAATATTAAAAGTTCTCAAAAAGTAATACTTCACTTAAAACAGGACCTTGGCTTCCACCATCCCTCACGTTTTCATCAAACCATGATTAATGTTGCTTAGAAGACCGTGGTGGTGGTGGTGGTGGTGGTTTAGTTGCTAGGTCATGTCCGACTCTTGAAACCCCATGGACTGTAGCCTGCCAGGCTCTTCTGTCCACGGGATTCTCCAGGCAAGAATACTGGAGTGAGTTGCCATTTCCTTCTCCAGAGGATCTTTCCGCCCCAGGGACTGAACCTGGGTTGTCTGCACTGCAGACAGATTCTTCACTGACTTAGCGATGAGGAAAGCTCTTAGAAGAGCATACGTAAGTTGAATTTCTTAGCAATTTTTAAGGATGGGTATTTCTCCACATACTTCTGTGGACTAGTTTTCTAAAAACAAGTTTTATATGAAAATTAGGGTTGAAGAATAAATAACTTATTGGCTTTTAGGTATAATGCTTCCCTGGTGGCTCAGGAAAGAATCTGCCTGCAATGCAGGAGACCTGGGTTCAATCCTTGGATTGGGAAGATCTCCTGGAGAAGGGAAAGGCTACCCACTCCAGTAGTCTGGCCTGGAGAATTCCATGGACAGAGGAACCTGGTGGGCTACAGTCTCTGGGGTCGTCAAGAATCAAACACGACTGAGCGACTAACACATACACATATTTGGAAACAAACCTATGACTGAAATCTCTTACATATGCATATATTTTTACATTAGCCAAATAAAAAAGATACAATATAAATAAAGAGAAAACAATATCATTTAGCAATAATGCTTATTTAGAATTTATGTGATGTTAAAAAAAATACTACTAAGGATGTTCCTCCTCCAAAAGTTCAGGATCTCTCCATAACAAGCATAAGAAAGAGGCTCCTCATATTGGGGGATATAACCCAGGGACTATCTTGTATTATCTAGTGGCTTCCTAATTTTGTTATACTGAACACACTACCCAACATGAAGAAGGGTATCAACAGCATCTGTTAACTAAAGGAGGCTGAGATGAAAAGATTTGCGGAGTCTTTGGAATATTACTTCACAAATTGGGCTGAAGCCTTCCATTTGCACATAATGCATAGATGCCCTTCCCAGAATGTTCAGTAACATTTGTTTGTACCCCTCTTAAGACTTTCCTTATGTTCTACTTTCTAGCACAGCTATTAGTCTACTTTACCACATTCACTAGATAGTAAACTCCTCAGGGACAGAACGGGGAGTAAGCTGTGATATGGCCCTCAGACCTGAAGTTACGGTTCCCTGGGTGTTAATGAGCAATTCTTTGATGCGGGAGCAAATGGCCATGTGCTCATCAAGTGGAAAGCACTCTGCATACAGGCATTCCCTTACCCTAAATATCTTTTCATCTAATGCATATAACCCACTCTGAGCCTCAGTACCTTTCAAAATATATAGAGACCCTGAAAAGTAAGGGTAAATGCTGTCAGATCTACATCTATTTTAGTTCAATGACAACTATACGTGAATTATAAAAATAAGATTTCTTCTCTAGGTAGACAGGGAATCCCTGGTGGCTCAGTGATAAAAGAATTTGTCTGCAATGCAGGAGACAGCTTGCAATGCAGGAGACATGAGTTCAATCCCTGGGTGGGGAATATCCCCTGGAGAAGGAATTGGCAACCCACTTGGGTATTCTTGCCTGGAGAATTCCATGGGCAAAGGAGCTTGGTGGGCTACAGTCCATGGGGTTGCAAAGAGTTGATCAAGATTAGCAACTAAACCACTACCACCTGGGTCGATACATCTTTGCCAGGGTATACACATTGATGATCCAAGTATAGTTTGGTTTTCAGCCCCCATCTAACTGCTTAGTTAAGTGAACATATACAGGGAACAGCCTATCCAAACATATATGTTCCCCTATTCATTGCTTACTAATTCATAAAGTAAAAGTTACATCAAGAATGCAGGCCCATGATACTTGTCCCTCAGGTATTAAGCTAGGTTTTAACTGGTGATACCCAAGACACATACTCAAGCTCTTCAAATCCAACTAGAATTTGAGGGATATTTTAAGGCAGTTGCCAAGTCTAAAGACTGTATAGAATACTTTTCAAACCACATTAGAAATATTCTCCTCAGAGTCTTGTGGCATAATTTTATAGTTACCACATGTTTCTTACCACTCCCTAGCACCCAAATGGCTGAAGAAAGTAAATACCTTTTGGGGGGCACTTTCTAGGCCTCCAAAGCTCAAAGACAGCCTAGACCTTGCCACAGACATGAACTGTTGTTACAGAAACACTTGCTTAACC
Organism: Budorcas taxicolor; assembly: GCF_023091745.1. Classification (NCBI taxonomy): domain Eukaryota; kingdom Metazoa; phylum Chordata; class Mammalia; order Artiodactyla; family Bovidae; genus Budorcas; species Budorcas taxicolor. The sequence continues at coordinate 40,025,082 of NC_068910.1, forward strand.
CTTCACATTTATATCCCTAGCTGCAATATACTGAAGATTCTAGACACACCAGGTAAGAAGCATGTATACTAATAGAAGCTTATATACTAATCATAATGTAATAACTAACATGTGCTAAGTACTTCCCATGGATGGTCTTTATTCTTCACAACAGTCTTGTGAGGACTATGATATTAATTTCACATGATGAGGAAATGGGGGCTCAGAGAAATTAAATAACTTTCTCAATCTCACTTATCCAGAAACTATAGAACCATGATTTTCTGATGAGAAAAGCTAGATTCCCATTGCTTCATTATATTTCTGACTACTTTACAGGTTAATATAATTTTATAAATTTAGAAGTCAGGAGCTTAAGTTCATCTAGGTAAGAATCTTACTATAACATATTGAGCAAGTGACTGATTATGGTCTCACTGAAAATCTCACAGGATAGAGTAAACCAGATCCCAAAGGGCAGACTCCAAGATGGGATGCTTTAATTACAGAGGTGTTTCACTGAGTTGAGACTGAAACCTTGACAACATTCTACCTAGAGTTCCATGTGTTGCTGTTTATATATAAACAGAATAAATTCAATCTTTCTCTTCAGTGTATACAAGTATTCCCAGTGTGAAACAGTTCAGTTCAGTCGCTCAGTCGTGTCCAACTCTTTGCGACCTCATGAATGGCAGCACGCCAGGCCTCCCTGTCCATCACCAACTTCCGGAGTTCAATCAGACTCATGTCCATCGAGTCAGTGATGCCATCCAGCCATCTCATCCTCGGTCGTCCCCTTCTCCTCCTGCCCCCAATCCCTCCCAGCATCAGAGTCTTTTCCAATGAGTCAACTCTTCGCATCAGGTGGCCAAAGTACTGGAGTTTCAGCTTTAGCATCATTCCTTCCAAAGAAATCCTAAGGCTGATCTCCTTGCAGTCCAAGGGACTCTCAAGAGTCTTCTCCAACACCACAGTTCAAAAGCATCAATTCTTCAGTGCTCAGCCTTCTTCACAGTCCAACTCTCACATCCATACGTGACCACTAGAAAAACCATAACCTTGACTAGACGGACCTTAGTCAGCAAAGCAATGTCTCTGCTTTTGAATATACTATCTAGGTTGGTCATAACTTTTCTTCCAAGGAGTAAGCATCTTTTAATTTCATGGCTGCAGTCACCATCTGCAGTGATTTTGGAGCCCGCCTCAAAAAAGTCTGACACTGTTTCCACTGTTTCCCCATCTACTTCCCATGAAGTGATAGGACCGGATACCATGATCTTTGTTTTCTGAATGTTGAGCTTTAAGCCAACTTTTTCACTCTCCTCTTTCACTTTCATCAAGAGGCTTTTTAGTTCCTCTTCACTTTCTGCATTAAGGGTGGTGTCATCTTCATATCTGAGGTTCTTGATATGTCTCCTGGCAATCTTGATTCCAGCTTGTGTTTCTTCCAGCCCAGCGTTTCTCATGATGTACTCTGCATAGAAGTTAAATAAGCAGGGTAACAATATATAGCCTTGATGTACTCCTTTTCCTATTTGGAACCAGTAAAACAGGGCTAATAAGACTGTTAGGTGAATTAAGGTTTCTCTTTGCCATTCAGGGCTATTTGGCTATTTATGTTTCCTAATCTGGGCAAATACTAATGCCAGGAGAGTTATTTTTAGTATACTTTTTATTTTTTTCCTTTGGGTGGGGTTAAGGCAGGGTTATCTTCTTACCCTCTGCAGTCAATCTCTGCTCTTTGGGTTAAATGTAAAACAAATTCCTATTCAAAAGGAGGCAGAATTTAAGAACAACGCTTTTTGGAGTAAAACAGAGATATATAACTTACTTCTTACTTTGATACTTATGACATCTATAGCCTTGGAAAATTATGTAGCCTTCCTGAGCTTCAGTGTCTTCATTTATAAAATGGGGATTCTGATCTTTTCCTTTTGGTGGTGTTGCACAGGTTGTTAGAAATTAAAGTGTTCATCTCAGCCTTCAAAGCAAGAGGGCTGTTATCTTTTAATAAAAAATAACTGAAACATTTCAACAATTACTTCTCAATGACTAAGTGAATATGCTGTCAAGCACACTTTATTGGGAAATTAACACAATCCCAGAGCACTCAACAAACCCACAATGCTGCTGACAGTAATATATTCCTTCAATCCTCAAGGCTTTAATAAAGAGATACAAACAAGGTTTCTGATGCATCTACATGATTATAATTATGTTTACATATAACCTATTTTTGGAGTTTAATATTTTTCAAACTATTCTTCCTTGATTACTCCAGACAATGATGACATATTATCAGTTATTGAGAATATATAAAGAAAGCTGAGTGCTGAAGAACTGATGCTTTTGAACTGTGGTGTTGGAGAAGACTCTTGAGAGTCCCTTGGACTGCAAGGAGATCCAAGCAGTCCATCCTAAAGGAGATCAGTCCTGAACATTCATTGGAAGGACTGATGCTGAAGCTGAAACTCCGATACTTTGGCCACCTGATGCGAAGAGCTGACTCATCTGAAAAGACCCTGATGCTGGGAGAGATTGAAGGCAGGAGGAGAAGGGGACAACAGAGGATGAGATGGTTGGATGGCTTCTCTGACTCAATGGACATGAGTTTGAGTAGGCTCCAGGAGTTGGTGATGGACAGAGAAGCCTGATGAGCTGCAGTTCATGGGGTCACAAAGAGTTGGACACCACTGAGTGACTGAAGTGAAATAAGAATATATTGGGATCCCACTGCCATGCTCCAAAAACAGGTCACTGTCATCTTTCTCCTGGGTTACATCAGTGACTACAAATTATATCACACCCATTGAGACTTAGCTGCCCAAATTTGAAATAAAAAAAGATATCTGGCTTACTTGGATGCTTATGGAAACTAATTCAAATGTTTGCAAATGATACAGTAGTTATGTGGCTCATAATAAGGCAAAACTTAATTCCATTTCCCTACTAGTTAAGAAGAATCTGATAACAGGATATGTCTTCCCCCTCTGTATGCTCCTGCTACCTATTATAAGCACTGATACAAAAGAATAACCTAATGCATATTCCATAAGTGATCTCCTCATCCTTCAACTTTCAGAAATGCTTTTCCAAGAGAGCTATAAGGCTGAAGGCAGAAAGACAATCTTGCTTCACATTCAGTTGATTTGTTTGGTCATTAACTCGTGTTTGACGCTTTTGCAACCCCATGGACTGTAGCCTGCCAGGACCCTCTGTCCATGGGATTTCCCAGGCAAGAATACTGGAGTGGGTTGCCATTTCCTTCTCCAGGGGATCTTCCCTACCCAGGGATCAAACTTGTGTCTCCTGCATTGGCAGGCATATTCCTAACCACTGAACCATGAGGAAAGCCCCTCTCTTTCAGTACCATAAGCTAAATATACCCATTATTTGAGCTGCATCTCCCAGGAATTGCCTGAGGTTAGGTGGCACAGTTGGTCAAGAATCTACCTGCCAGTGTAGGAGATACAAGAGATGTGGGTTCAATCCCCGGGTCAGGAAGATCCCTCTGGAGAAGGAAATAGCAACTCACTCCAGTATTCTTGCCTGGGAAATTCCAAGGACAGAGGAGTCTGGCAGGCTACAGTCTATGGGGTCACAAAGAGTCAGACATGACTGAGTGACTGAGCAACTCCACATGCATGCAATAGCAGGGAAGGATTGGATCTTGTGTGTGTGTGTGTTTTTAATATAAATTTATTTATTTTAATTGGAGGCTAATTACAATATTGTATTGGTTTTGCCATACATCAACATAAATCTGCCACAGGTGTACATGTGTTCCTCATCCTGAATCCCCCTCCCACTTTCCTACCCATACCATCCCTCTGGGTCATCCCAGTGCACCAGCCCCGAGCATCCTGTATCATGCATCAAACCTGGACTGGCGATTCATTTCACATATGATATTATACAGGTTTCAATGCTATTCTCCCAAATCATCCCACCCTCTCCCTCTCCCACAGAGTCCAAAAGACTGTTCTATACATCTGTGTCTCTTTTGCTGTCTCGCATACAGGGTTATCGTTACCATCTTTCTAAATTCTATATATACGCATTAGTATACTGTATTGGTGTTTTTCTTTCTGGCTTACTTCACTCTGTACAATCGGCTCCAGTTTCATCCACCTCATTAGAACTGATTCAAATGTATTCTTTTTAATGGCTGAGTAATACTCCATTGTGTATATGGACCACAGCTTTCTTATCCATTTATCTGCTGATGGACATCTAGGTTGCTTCCATGTCCTGGCTATGTAAACAGTGCTGCAATGAACATTGGGGTACATGTGTCTCTTTCAGTTCTGGTTTCCTAGCTGTGTATGCCCAGCAGTGGGATTGCTGGGTCATAAGGCAGTTCTATTTACAGTTTTTTAAGGAATCTCCACACTGTTCTCCATAGTGGCTGTACTAGTTTGCATTCCCACCAACAGTGTAAGAGGCTTCCCTTTTCTCCACACCCTCTCCAGCATTTACTGTTTGTAGACTTTTGGATCACAGCCATTCTGACTGGCTGGCTGAAATGGTACCTCAATGTGGTTTTGATTTGCATTTCTCTGATATTGAGTGATATGAGCATCTTTTCGTGTGTTTGTTAGCCATCTGTATGTCTTTGGAGAAATGTCTGTTCAGTTCTTTGGCCCATTTTTGATTGGGTCGTTTATTTTTCTGGAATGGAGTTGCTTGTATATTTTTGAGATTAATTCTTTGTCAGTAGCTTCATTTGCTATTATTTTCTCCCATTCAGAAGGCTGTCTTTCACCTTGCTTATAGTTTCCTTTGTTGTGCAGAAGCTTTTAATTTTAATGACGTCTTGCTTTTATTTCCAATATTCTGGGAGGTGGGTTGTAGAGGATCCTGCTGTGATTTATGTCAGAGAGTGTTTTGCCTATGTTCTCCTCTAGGAGTTTTATAGTTTCTGGTCTTACATTTAGATCTTTAATCCATTTTGAGTTTATTTTTGTGTATGGTGTTAGAAAGTGTTCTAGTTTCATTCTTTTACAAGTGGTTGACCAGTTTTCCCAGCACCACTTGTTAAAGAGATTGTCTTTTCTCCATTGTATATTCTTGCCTCCTTTGTCAAAGATAAGGTGTCCATAGGTGCATGGATTTATCTCTGCTTTCTATTCTGTTCCATTGATCTATATTTCTGTCTTTGTGCCAGTACCATACTGTCTTGATGACTGTGGCTTTGTAGTAGAGCCTACAGTCAGGCAGGTTGATTCCTCCAGTTCTATTCTTCTTTCTCAAGGTTACTTTGGCTATTCGAGGTTTTTTGTATTTCCATACAAATTGTGAAATTGTTCTAGCTCTGTGAAAAATACCACTGGCAGCTTGATAGGGATTGCTTTGAATCTATAGATTGCCTTGGGTACTATACTCATTTTCACTATATTGATTTTTCCGATCCATGAACACGGTATACTTCTCCATCTATTAGTGTCCTCTTTGATTTCTTTCACCAGTGTTTTATAGTTTTCTATATATAGGTCTTTTGTTTCTTTAGGTAAATATATTCCTAAGTATTTTATTCTTTTCGTTGCAATGGTGAATTGAATTGTTTCCTTAATTTCTCTTTCTATTTTCTCATTACTAGTGTATAGGAATGCAAGGGATTTTTGTGTGTTCATTTTATATCCTGCAACTTTACTATATTCATTGATTAGCTCTAGTAATTTTTCTGGTTTTCTATGTAGAGGATCATGTCATCTGAAAACAGTGAGAGATTTACTTCTTTTCCAATTTGGATTCCTTTTATTTCTTTTTCTGCTCTGATTGCTGTGGCCAAAACTTCTAAAACTATGTTGAATAGTAGTGGTGAGAGTGGGCACCCTTGTCTTGTTCCTGACTTTAGAGGAAATGCTTTCAATTTTTCATCACAGAGGGTAATGTTTGCTGTGGGTTTGTCATATATAGCTTTTATTATGCTGAGGTTTGTTCCTTGATTGCTAGAATTTTGTTAAGGATTTTTGCATCTATGTTCATCAGTGATATTGGCCTGTAGTCTTCTTTTTTTGTGGCATATTTGTCAGGTTTTGGTATTAGGGTAATGGTGGCCTCATAGAATGAGTTTGGAAGTTTAACTTCCTCTGCAATTTTCCGGAAAAGTTTGAGTAGGATAGGTGTTAGCTCTTCTCTAAACTTTTGGTAGAATTCAGCTGTGAAGCCATCTGGACCTGAGCTTTTGTTTGCTGGAAGATTTCTGATTACAGTTTCAATTTCCATGCTTGTGATGAGTCTGATAAGATTTTCTATTTCTTCCTGGTTCAGTTTTGGAAAGTTGTACTTTTCTAAGAATTTTTCCATTTCTTCCACATTGTCCATTTTATTGGCATATAATTACTGCTAGTAATCTCTTCGGAGAAGGCACTAGCGACCCACTCCAGTACTCTTGCCTGGAAAATCCCATGGATGGAGGAGCCTGGTAGGCTGCAGTCAATGGGGTTGCTAAGAGTCGGACACGACTGAGCGACTTCACTTTCACTTTTCACTTTCATGCACTGGAGAAGGAAATGGCAACCCACTCCAGTGTTCTTGCCTGGAGAATCCCAGGGACAGGGAGCCTGGTGGGATGCCATCTATGGGGTCACACAGAGTTGGACATGACTGACATGATGCAGCAGCAGCAGCAGCAGCAGCAGCAGCAGTAGTCTCTTATGATCCTTTGTATTTCTCTGTTGTCTGCTGTGATCTCTCCATTTTCATTTCTAATTTTATTGATTTTATTGTTCTCCCTTTGTTTCTTGATGAGTCTGGCTAATGGTTTGTCAATTTTATTTATCTTCTCAAAGAACCAGCTTTTGACTTTGTTGATTTTTGCTATGGTCTCTTTTGTTTCTTTTGCATTTCTTTCTGCCCTAATTTTTAAGATTTCTTTCCTTCTACTAACCCTAGGGTTCTTCATATCTTCCTTTTCTAGTTGCTTTAGGTGTAGAGTTAAGTTATTTATTTGACTTTTTTCTTGTTTCTTGAGGTATGCCTGTATTGCTATGAACCTTCCCCTTAGCACTGCTTTTACAGTGTCCCATAGGTTTTGGGTTGTTTTGTTTTCATTTTCATTCATTTCTATGCATATTTTGATTTCTTTTTTGATTTCTTTTGTGATTTGTTGGTTATTCAGCAGCGTGTTGTTCAGCCTCCATATGTTGGAATTTTTAATAGTTTTTCTCCTGTACTTGACATCTAATCTTACTGTATTGTGGTCAGAAAAGATGCTTGGAATGATTTCAATTTTTTTGAACTTACCAAGGCTAGATTTATGGCCCAGGATGTGATCTATCCTGGAGAAGGTTCTGTGTGCGCTTGAGAAAAAGGTGAAAGTCATTATTTTGGGGTGAAATGTACTATAGATATCAATTAGGTCTAACTGATCTATTGTAACATTTAAAATTTGTGTTTCCCTGTTAATTCTCTGTTTAGTTGATCTATCCATAGGTGTGAGTTGGGTATTAAAGACTCCCACTATTATTGTGTTATTGTTAATTTTCCCTTTCATACTGGTTAGCATTTGTCTTACATATTGTGGTGCTCCTATGTTGGGTGTATATATATTTATAATTGTTGTCTCTTCTTGGATTGATACTTTGATTATTATGAAGTGTCCTTCTTTGTCTCTTTTCACAGCCTTTGTCTTAAAGTCTATTTTATCTGATATGAGAATTGCTACTCCTGCTTTCTTTTGGTCTCTATTTGCGTGGACTATCTTTTTCCAGCCCTTCACTTTCAGTCTGTATGTGTCCCTTGTTTTGAGGTGGGTCTCTTGTAGACAACATATATAGGGGTCTTGTTTTTGTATCCATTCAGCCAGTCTTTGTCTTTTGGTTGGGGCATTCAACCCATTTACATTAGGTAATTATTGATAAGTATGATCCCATTGCCATTTACTTTATTGTTTTGGGTTCGAGTTTATACACCCTTTTTGTGTTTCGTGTCTAGAGAAGATCCTTTAGCATTCGTTGGAGAGCTGGTTTGGTGGTGCTGAATTCTCTCAGCTTTTGCTTGTCTGTAAAGCTTTTGATTTCTCCTTCGTATTTGAATGAGATCCTTGCTGGGTACAGTAATCTTGGCTGTAGGTTATTTTCTTTCATCACTTTAAGTATGTCTTGCCATTCCCTCCTGGCCTGAAGAGTTTCTATTGAAAGATCAGCTGTTATCCTTATGGGAATCCCCTTGTGTGTTATTTGTTGTTTTTCCCTTGCTGCTTTTAATATTTGTTCCTTGCGTTTGATCTTTGTTAATTTGATTAATATGTGTCTTGAGGTGTTTTGCCTTGGGTTTATCCTGTTTGGCACTCTTGAGACTGTCCTCATTTCTTTTAATTAGTGTTTCTTTTTTCCTCTCTGATTCATTTATTTCTACCATTATATCTTCTACCTCACTAATCCTATCTTCTGCCTCCATTATTCTACTATTTGTTCCCTCCAGAGTGTTTTTTAGGTCATTTATTGCATTATTCATTATATATTGACTCTCTTTTATTTTTTCTAGGTCCTTGTTAAACCTTTCTTGCATCTTCTCAATCCTTCTCTCTAGGCTATTTATCTGTGATTCCATTTTGTTTTCAAGATTTTGGATCATTTTCACTATCATTATTCATAATTCTTATTCAGGTAGATTCCCTATCTCTTCCTCTTTTGTTTGTTTTGGGGGCATTTATCCTGTTCCTTTACCTGCTAGGTATTCCTCTGTCTCTTCATCTTGTTTATATTGCTGTGTTTGCGGTGGCCTTTCTGTATTCTGGCAGTTTGTGGAGTTCTCTTTATTGTGGAGTTTCCTCACTGTGGGTGGGGTTGTATGGGTGGCTTGTCAAGGTTTCCTGGTTAGGGAAGCTTGTGTCAGTGTTCTGGTGGGTTGAGCTGGATTTCTTCTCTCTGGAGTGCAATGAAGTGTCCAGTAATGAGTTATGAGATGTCAATGGGTTTGCAGTGACTTTGGGCAGCCTGTATATTGAAGCTCAGGGCTGTGTTCTTGTGTTGCTGGAGAATTTGCGTGGTATGTCTTGCTCTGGAACTTGTTGGCCCTTGGGTGGTGCTTGGTTTCAGTGTATGTATGGAGGCATTTGATGAGCTCCTGTCAATTAATGTTCCCTGGAGTCAGGAGTTCTCTGGTATTCTCAGGATTTGGACTTAAGCCTCCAGCTTCTGGTTTTCAGTCTTATTTTTACCATAGCCTCAAGCATTCTCCATCTATACAGCACTGTTGATAAAACATCTCCTTTTGAAGACAATGGGCTACTTTTCTGGGTGCCTGATGTCCTCTGCCAGCATTCAGAAGTGGTTTTATGGAATTTACTCAGCAGTCAAATGTTCTTTTGATGAATTTGTGGGGGAGAAAGTGGTCTCCCCGTCCTATTCCTCCACCATCTTAGGACTGCCCCTGGATCTTGTGTTCTGAATATGCATCTCATGAGGAGAACTCTGGGAGAAGTACTTGACAAGCAGTTGAAAGTTCTATTTCAATTACAATTACAACCGCTAACACTGAGTGTCATACATGTGAGATATGCCTCTGGAGGTAGCAGACCCCTCACCTCCTCAAACATCAACAGCAGTGACAAGACAGATCAGAAAGAGGCAGTTGCTTTCAGTCTTTTAAAATACATAGAACAGTCACATTCATACCAAATGATTTTTTAAAAGATTAATGTTATTCAATTCAGCACCTGGAAATTAATCATTTCAGCATTATTTTAGGGTTAACAAGACACTTTAGTGGAATCATTTGACAAAGACTATTCACATTAAATTGAGAGGAGAGGCACAGATGTCAAAAGCTAATTAGCAGTGAATGAATTCTACAAAGGATTATGAGCTAAGTCTTAGAAACAGATTCTTTGCTTTTGGAAATCTCTTTACATGACTTTATCTGGTCGTGGCCTTTCTTCTCTCAGTGAGCTATCAAAACCCAGCCAGAATATGTCATCTACCTTGATACTCCTATTTTATAAAAAGGTACATTAGGAATCCAATTAAAAAATCATTATCACAGACACAGTTTTTGAACAATTACAGTGTTATAGGAATTGTGCTTAGAACATTATATTACATTTTAATACCATTATTATCCCCATTTTTAGCTAAAGAAAATACAATGAAGAGACGTAAAGTAATTTGCTCCAGATCAGGTTATTTAGGCAACAACTGGTTGCTTTCTTATAGATGAAAAATTTCAACTCTAATGCTATTTCAACATTTGGACTGTGTGTACTCAGTAGCTTTCGAGTCTTTGCTACCCTATGGACTGCAGCCCACCACACTCCTCTGTATCCTTCTGTTAAGACATATTCTATTTTCAGAGGACATCAAACTCAAGTTTCTCAAATAAAATACACAGTGAACCAGTAGACAATGTAATTTAATTTTGAGGAAAGAACCACATATTCATGAAATACTGTATTTCTCAGTTCTAGAATTTCCATTTTTTTAAATCATCATTTTCTGCTGCGGTTTTCTGACTTTTGATTCATTATGAGCATATTTTTCTTTGTCTCATTGAGCAGTTACAATTGTTACATTAGTTATTGTCTTCTAACTTTAACGCTTAGCTAATTTGGATAATTTGGCTTTTTTTCTGATTTTCTTAAACTGAGTATCTGTTTTCTTAAATTGAGTATTTATTGCATATTTCTGGCTTTTTGTATATTGAGTAATTTTTAATTATATCATGGATATTATGGGTGTTACATGTTGGAGCTTCTGGATTCTGCTATGCTATCTGGATTCAGAAGAATGGTTAACTTTGTGCTTTAGCAAGTACTTAATTTAGTTGGGCTCAAAGTACAAAATCTGACTCTTGGACAAGTGAAAACTAATCTTAGTTCTTTTATCCTAATATCAGTTGCTTGGTGTCTGTTCCATACAGGTATCCTTCAGGGAAGGAGCAGAGATTGGATAGAGAATTAGCAGATTTTGCTGTCTCTTTTCTTCTCATACTTCGCCCTCATTGCTGTTCCAAAACTTTCCAGAATTTGTGAATGTCCCAAACTCAGTTCTCCAGTTTTTTAGGCAAGAAATATCATGGATTTCAATCACAGTTCTGGGTCATTCTACATTACCCGGAATGTAAACTGCCCTTAGTTTAAAGAGAGAGAAAGCACGTATTGAGTGCTATCCCCAAGTTTTGACTCCTTTCTAGAATCTTTTTCTTTTGTTCGCTCTTAGTGCCTTTAGAAAGTAATTTTTTTGGTATAGTGTCCAGAGTTTACAGTTGTTGTATACGGGAGGGTAGGCACTTGTTGGGCCATACTAGGATTTCCCTTCGAGAACATAAACAAGTAAGAAACTTTTTCCTAATAAATATAAATGTGTCCCATGCAAATGGGTATACGTACTCACACATATACAACTTAGCCGGGAGTTCTTGGTAGTTAACTGCATCTCTGGAAAATGAACATATGGTAGATCTCAGGTCAAAATTCTCTGATAGGAGGCAGAGTCAAGATGGCAGAGAGGGAGGACATGCAGTTCATGTCTCCTCACAGCTGGCAATGTGGCATGAGCACCAAGTTTTACCACTGGACTAACAAGAGAACTTCAGACCCTGGGAACATTAATCAGTGTGACCTCTCCCAAAGGTCCTTCTCTTGGCACTGAGACTGGCTCCATTCAACTGCTTGCAAATTTCAGTGCTGGACGCCTCAGGCCAAACAACAAACAAGACAGGAACACAGTCCCATTCATCAACAAAAATAAGACAACAGAGGAATATTTACAAACAAATGAGCAAAGTAAAGACCTACAAGACCAAACAGACCAAATAAATGAAGAGGAAATAAGCAATCTGCCTGAAAAACAATTCATAACAATGAGAGTAAAGATGATTCAAAAATCTCAGAAATAGAATGGAGGCATGGATCAAGAAAATATAAGAAATGTTTAACAAGGACCCAGAAGAACTAAAGAACAAGCAAACAGTGATGAACAACACACTAACTAAAATGAAAAATATACCAGAAGAAATGAATAGCAGAATAACTGAGTCAAAAAAACAAATAAGTGACCTGGAAGATAGAATGCTGGAAATAACCACTGAGGAGCAGAATACACAGAAAAGAATGGAAAGAAATGAAGACAGTCTCAAAGACCTCTGGGACAACATGATATGCAACACTCTTTGAATTACAGAGGTCCCAGGAGAAGAAAAGATAGAGGATCTGAAAAAAATATTTGAAGAGATTATAGTAAAAAACGTAACTAACATGTGAAAGGAAATAGCCACTCCAGTATAAGGAAGCACAGAGAGTCCCACACAGGATAAACCCAAGGAGAAACATGCCTAGACATCTATTAATCAAACTAATTTAATAAAAAATTAAATTCAAAGAAAAAGCATTAAAAGCAGTAAGGGAAAAGCAATAAATAACATATAAGGGAAACCCCATAAGGTTATCAGGTGCTTTTTCAGCAGAAACACTTCAGGTCTGAAGAGAGTGGAAGGATATATTTAAAGTGATGAAAGATGAAACTTACAACCGAGATTACTCAGTGGAGATCTAACTCAGATTCTACAGAGAAATCAAAAGCTTTACAGACAAGCAAAAGAGAACTCAGCACCACCAAATCAGCTTTACAATAAATGCTAAAATAAGCTTCTCTAGGTAGGAAACAGAAGAAAAAGACCTACAAAAACAAACCTAAAACAATTAAGAAAATGGTAATAGGAATATACATATAGGTAAACGAATGGGAAAGACTAGAGATCTCTTCAAGAAAATTAGAGACACCAAGGGAACATTTCGTGCAAAGATGGGCTCGATAAAGGACAGATATGATATGGACCTAACAGAAGCAGAAGAGATTAAGAAGAGGTGGCAAGAATACACAGAAGAACTATACAAAAAAGATCTTCATGACCAAGATAATCAGGATGGTGTGATCACTCACCTAGAGCCAGACATACTGGAATGTGAAGTCATTAGAAAGCATCACTATGAACACAGCTAGTGGAGGTGATGGAATTCCAGTGGAGCTATTTCAAATCCTGAAAGATGATGCTGTCAAAGTGCTGCACTCAATATGCCAGCAAATTTGGAAAACTCAGCAGTGGCCACAGGACTGGAAAAGGTCAGTCTTCATTCCAATCCCAAAGAAAGGCAATGCCAAAGAATGCTGAAACTACTGCACAATTGAACTCATCTCACATGCTAGTAAAATAATGCTCAAAATTCTCCAAGCCAGGATTCAGCAATACGTGAACTGTGAACTCCCAGATGTTCAAGCTGGTTTTAGAAAAGGCAGAGGAACCAGAGATCAAATTGCCAACATCTGATGGATCATGGAAAAAGCAAGAGAGTTCCAGAAAAACATCTCTTTCTGCTTTATTGACTATGCCAAAGCCTTTCACTGTGTGGAAAATTCTGAGAGAGATGGGAATACCAGACCGCCTGACCTGCCTCTTGAGAAACCTATATGCAGGTCAGGAAGCAACAGTTAGAACTGGACATGGAACAACAGACTGGTTACAAATAGGAAAAGGAGTACGTCAAGGCTGTATATTGTCACCCTGCTTATTTAACTTCTATGCAGAGTACATCATGAGAAACGCTGGGCTGGAAGAAACACAAGCTGGAATCAAGATTGCCAGGAGAAATATCAATAACCTCAGATATGCAGATGACACCACCCTTATGGCACAAAGTGAAGAGGAACTACAGAGCCTCTTGATGAAAGTGAAAGAGGAGAGTGAAAAAGTTGGCTTAAAGCTCAACATTCAGAAAATGAAGATCATGGCATCCAGTCCCATCACTTCATGGGAAATAGATGGGGAAACAGTGGAAACAGTGTCAGACTTTATTTTTTGGGCTCCAAAATCACTGCAGATGGTGACTGCAGCCATGAAATTAAAAGACGCTTACTCCTTGGAAGAAAAGTTATGACCAGCCTAGATAGCATATTGAAAAGCAGAGACATTACTTTGCCAACAAAGGTCCGTCTAGTCAAGGCTTTGGTTTTTCCTGTGGTCATGTATGGATGTGAGAGTTGGACTGTGAAGAAAGCTGAGCGCCGAAGAACTGGTGCTTTTGAACTGTGGTGTTGGAGAAGACTCTTGAGAGTCCCTTGGACTGCAAGGGGATCCAACCAGTCCATTCTGAAGGAGATCAGCCCTGGGATTTCTTTGGAGAGAATGATGCTGAAGCTGAAACTCCAGTACTCTGGCCACCTCATGTGAAGAGTTGACTCATTGGAAAAGACTCTGATGCTGGGAGAGATTGAGGGCAGGAGGAGAAGGGGGTGACGGAGGATGAGATGGCTGGATGGCATCACTTACTCAATTTACGGTGAGTCTGAGTGAACTCTGGGAGCTGGTGATGGACAGGGAGGCCTGGTATGCTGCAATTCATGGGGTCACAAAGAGTCAGACATGACTGAGCGACTGAACTGAACTGAATACAATCCACCCTTGGGAGATATACATCATGTAGCACATTTATTTAATTGTTTTGTTCCATTTGACCATTCACTTGGTCATTATACTGCATTATACCAACTGAACTGTACTTATATTACATTATTAGCAACTGTGTGTCATCACAAACTAACAGAGAAACCAGAATTTTGTCAATTTTTTCAGCTTTTAAAAATCGTGACTTTGGAAGATCAAGTAAAAAAACTATTCACATAAGAATACCATAAAGTGGATTTCTTCCTTACCTTCAGAATTTAGAACCATAAGTTTCCACACCAGCTTTTTCACATATTGAAAGAATGAACTTTATGCAAAGGGTGCTTTTCCCATCACTGTACTAATTATATGCAACATTTGAGACCAACATCTAACTCTGACATCAGTACCCAGTGCCAAAACAATCTCTAGAAAGAAAAATGGAGGTGGAAGTCTCAGGCTCCCTGACCTCAGAGTATACTACAAAGCTACAGTAATCAAGACAGTATGGTATTGCCAGAAAATAGCAGAAATAAACATCAATGGAACAGGATAGAAGGCCAGAGATAAACTCATGCACATATGGTCACCTAAACTGTGAGAAAGGAGGCATTGGAGCAAAAGCCAAGTTCCTTTAATAAGTGGTGCTGGGAAAACTGGAGAGCTACATGTAAAAGAACACTTCCTAACACCATACACAAAAATAAACTCACAATGGATTAAAGAGATAAAGGTAAGGCTGGATACTATAAAGATCTTAGAGGAAAATATAGGCAGAACACTGCTTGACATAAATTCCAGCAAGATCTTTTTTAACCCCACCTCCTAGAGTAATGAAAATAAAAGCAAAAGTAAACAAATGGGACCTAATTAAACTTGAAAGCTTTTGCACAGCAAAGGAAACCATAAGCAAGATGAAAAGAAGACCCTCAGAATGGGAGAAAATATATGCAAACAGAAGCCATGGACAAGGGATTAATCTCCATAGTACACAAATAGCTCATGGAGCTTATCATCAAAAAAACGAAAAGCCCAAAGAAACAATGGGTGGAAGACCTAAATAGACATCTCTTCAAAGCAGACATACAGATGGCCAAAATGCACTTAAAAGATGCTCAACATCACTAATTATTAGAGACATGAAAATGAAAATTACAACGAGGTAACTACCACCTCACACTGGTCAGACTGGCCATCACCACAAAACCTACAAAAAATACTGGAGAGGGTGTGGAGAAAAGAGAACCCTCTTACACTGTGGGTGGGAAATAGGAATACCAGACCACCTGACCTGCCTCCTGAGAAATCTGTATGCATGTCAAGAAGCAACAGTAAGAACTGGACATGGAACAACAGACTGGTTCCAAATCGGGAAAGAAGTACATCAAGGCTGTATATTGTCATTCTGCTTATTTGACTTATATGCAGAATACACCATGAGAAGTGCCAGGCTGGATGAAGCACAAGCTGGAATCAAGACTGCTGGGAGAAATATCAATAACCTCAGATATGCAGATGACACCACCCTTATGGCAGACAATTAAGAAGAATTAAAGAGCCTCTTGATGAAAGTGAAAGAGGAGAGTGAAAAAGTTGGCTTAAAGCTCAACATTCAGAAAACAAAGATCATGGCATCTGGTCCCATCACTTCATGGGAAATAGATGGGGAAACAATGGAAACAGTGAGAGACTTTATTTTCGTGGACTCCAAAATCACTGCAGATGGTGACTGCAGCCATGAAATTAAAAGAGGCTTGCTCCTTAGAAGAAAAGCTATGACCAACCTAGACATCATATTAGAAATCAGAGACATTACCTTGCCAACAAAAGTCCATCTATTCAAAGCTATGGTTTTTCCTGTAGTCATGTATGGATGTGAGAGTTGACCATAAAGAAGGCTGAGTGCTGAAGAATTTACGCTTTTGAACTGTGGTTTTGGAGAAGACTCTTGAGAGTCTCTTGGACTGCAAGGAGATCCAACCAGTCCATCTTAAAGGAAATCAGTCCTGAATATTCATTGGAAGGACTGATGCTGAAGCTGAAACTCCAATACTTTGGCCACCTGATGTGAAGAACTGATTCACTGGGAAAGACCCTGATGCTGGGAAAGACTGAAGGCAGGAGGAGAAGGGGATGACAGAGGATGGGATTGTTGGATGGCATTACTGACTCAATGGACATGGGTTTGCATAAACTTGGGGTGTTGGTGATGGACAGGGAAGTGTGGCATGCTATAGTCTATGGGGTCCTGAAGAGTTGGACATGACTGAGCAACTGAACTGAACTGAACACCCACTATGGAGAACATATGGGAATTCCTTAAAAAACTAAAACAGAACTACTATATGGCCCAGCAACCCCACTCTTGGGCACATACCCAGAGAAAACCATTATTCAAAAAGATATATGCACCCCAGTCATCACTGCAGTATTATTTACAAGAGTCAGGAAGCAACCCAAATTTTCATCAACAGATAAACTGATAAAGAAGATATGGTACATATAAACAATATTATTTATTCATAAAAAGGAACTAAATTGTGTAGTTTTCAGAAACATGGATGAAGTTATAGACTTATGAAGAATGAAGTCAGAAAATGAAAAATTTTGTATATTACTGCATATGCGGAATCTAGAAAAAATAGTACAGTTGATCCTAGTTGCAAAGCAGAAATAGTGACACAGATATAGTGAAAAAAAAGGAGAACAAACATGTGGACACCAAGAGAGGAAAGGGCTTATGGGATAAACTTTGAGTGACATATGTATACTACTGTGTATAAAATATATCACTAATGAGAACCTACTGTATAGCATTGTGGGGGGGTAGGGGGAAGATACAACTTATTTGTAGGATATATATTAAGTTACCTTTAAAATGCATTCCAATTACATTAGGTACAGATAAATATGGTTTGATTTCACTTAAACGAAATACCTGCTGCTGCTGCTGCTAAGTCGCTTCAGTCGTGTCCGACTCTGTGCGATCCCATAGATGGCAGCCCACCAGGCTCCCCCGTCCCTGGGATTCTCCAGGCAAGAACACTGGAGTGGGGTGCCATTTCCTTCTCCAATTCATGAAAGTGAAAAGTGAAAGTGAAGTTGCTCAGTCATGTCCGACTCTTAGCGACCTCATGGACTGCAGCCTACCAGGCTCCTCCATCCATGGGATTTTCCAGGCAAGAGTACTGGAGTGGTGTGCCATTGCCTTGAGGTGAGGTGAAGTCGCTCAGTTGTGTCCAACTCTTTGCAACCCCATGGACTATAACCTACTAGGCTTCTCCGTCCATGGGATTCTCCAGGCAAGAATACTGGAGTGGATTGCCATTTCTTTCTCCAAGGGATTTTCCCGACCCAGGGATCGAACCCGGGTCTTCTGCATTGGAGGCAGACGCTTTAACCTCTGAGCCATCAGGGAAGATAGTCAAATTCAGAGAGTTAGAAAGTAGATGCCAGGGGCTGGGGGGAGGTGGGGCAGGTGACTGAGTAGTTACTGCATAATCGAAATAGAGTTTCATTTTAGGAAGGTGAAAAATCTGAGAGATGGATGATCATGAGAGTTCTACAACTATGTGAATGTACCTAGTGCCACAGAACTGAACAGTTAAATATGGTTAAGATAGTATGTTGTCTATTATGTGACTTCTATCACAGTAAAAAAAAAAAAAAATTAAAGATTCCCTGATGGCCATGCTTGGTATTAAGATTACAAAAATTGACCAAGATGTAGTCTCCGCCCTCAGAGTCCTTGTTCTTGACCATGTGTGTGCTCACTCAGTAGTGTCTGACTCTTTGTGACCCCATGGACTATACCATGCCAGCCTCCTCTGTTTATGGGATTTTCCAAGCAAGAATACTGGAATGGGTTGCCATTTCCTCCTCCAGGGGATCTTCCTGATCCAGGGATTGAACCTGTATCTCCTGCAGCTCCTGCACTGCAGGTGAATTCTTCACTGCTAAGTCATGGGGTCAGAAAAGCAGCAAACTTTTTTCTTAAACAGCAAGATGGTAAAAATGTTATGAGTTGTGGGTTAGTCATTTGCCCTCTGTCACCACTTCTTAACACTGTCATTACAATGTAAAGCAGCCATAGACAATGTATAAATGGTGGACAGGGTATATTTCAGTAGGATTTTCAACAGAAAAGCAGGCTACAAGCTAATGGGCAATAAATAGTTCACTGATCCCTTTTCTAGAAGAGAGAGGAAATATCAAGAAAAAAGTAAGAGATTAAGTGTTAAAGAGAAATACAAAATAATAAAGCAAGACAGACTGTAATTATTGGAGGATGATGCTGACATTGTATCTTAGTTAAAAAGGAAAGAAAATAGCAGAAACTTCATTTTAAAATGTTTCATCTCCTTAGAGCCAAGACCCAGACATCAAATAATCAACCCTCCCCTGGTTTATGTACAGAAGTCACATCTTCATCAGTTCCGCAAAGTTCAAACTCCAAATCTAGTTGTGAATTAGCTTTGACATTCAATTTCTCAGTGTTTGTAGCTATTAATTTACAGTCCTTTTCCCCACTGGAACATGGGTTCACGGTAAGGGTGGTGGGTGGCTTGTCATTTACTAATTTGCTTCTGTGGCCTTATATTCAGTGTGATAATCACATAGTATTCACTAAATATAGAAAATAATTTACTAATAAATTAATATCCATACTGCAGGGTAGTATTCACTTCTTAAAAGACATACACAGTGCATTAATGTTTCACTAGGATGAAAATCACAAGATCATGCCTAAGTATAAGTAAAAATTCCATTGGGAAAAATATTTAAGTTATGTTCTGAAGGATGGAAAGACTAAAAAAAGCATTTTTTTTAATGTTCTTCTCTGTCAATTAAAAGGACACATGTTTACATGGGGAAGAAGATTCCTCAATTCTATCTTTATAACCCAAGAATATTTCTACTCTTTGTTGACTTCTGTTCTTCTTGTCTCTGATTCCACTCGAGGAGGAGGAAATCAAAACTGGATGTGCGAGCTAAGCTGCTCAGTCATGTCCGACTCTTTGCAACCCTATGGACTGTAGCCCATCAGACTCCTCTGTCCATGGGATTCTCCTAGCAAGAATACTGGAGGAGTTGCCATGCCTTCTTCCAGGGGACCTTCCCAATCCAGGGATCACACGTGCATCTTTTATGTCTCCCCTGCATTGCAGGCAGGTTCTTTACCACTAGCACCACCTGGGAAGCCCCACAGACATCTACCATGTATTATTAGTACCATCCAACGGTGGAGCTTCTACTAGGGCTACTTTCAACCTGTAGGGGTCACCGTGGAGCATCATTAAATAACTGTGGGAAAATTCCATAGAAGATTTAAACAGGAAGAAAATTGTGGGAATCACAGAAGCAAAATTTTCAACGTCAAACTCACTCTAAATTTACTAGAAGTCTCTTGAAAAATCATTAGTTGTATGCCTGAGAATATCTATGCAATAGATCAGCAATCACATCTTCCCTAGCAGCAGATAAGGCTGTACAAAGACCAGTCTCAGAAACTCAAAGAGATGTGCCGCCTTTTTTTTTTTCAAATCTCCTGGAGACTAGAAAAGTAAGTATATCAGCTAAGATATAAGAAGTACTGAGAAATGAGTCCCTTTCAGAGAAAACAATTGATTTTAACGAGATTGTGGAAAACATCAGCTTATTACAACCTTAAATCCAAATATTCTTGCATTTCTAGTAGTCGAAGTATTCAGTGACTAGAAGTTTTGTGATATTTTGTAAGAGTTACTGAAAGTCAGTGTTAACTTCTCTCCCAATTCTGGACCATAAAAGGCTTATACATACTTTGATCAGTTGATCAAACTGTGGTGTATGAATTGCCTGCATCTGAGATACTTGTTAAAAATGCTGACATCTGTCTGTCATGCTAGACCTCCTGAATAAAATCTCAAGGTGGAGGTGCAATGTATAAGAATCCAAACATTTTAACAAGCATAGGATATGATTTTAAAACCTAGGAACACTGGCAGCAACAGTTTAGATCTGTGCTTAAACTTTGTCAGTCTTTTTGCATCATATATTCTCAAAAAATCATTGGAATACAGGTTAGTGTATTAAGCTTGGGCTAATAAGGTGTTGTAACTAACTGGAATCTAAAGAAATGTTAACTCTAAAGCATGTTTAAGAAATTAAAGCTTTTTTTCTTTTCTTTTCTCTGCCCAAGATAAAACATGTAGCCTTATAAAATAAGTTTTTGTTTCATTATATGTAAAATGGGTGTCTTGTATAGAAAGCTTATTTTATTGTCAAATAATAGCCAATTTGAAGTTTCAAGTAAGCAGGTGGGAATGCACAGCATAATCTGCTGGAAGATGACAACCTAAAAATTTAATCATCTCACATGAAGACATCCATTAATACCACTGTGGTGATATCATTGCTTATTGGGATGTGTCTATAAATATGTTGTGGTGAATACTTCTGCAAGTCTTAAAGCCCTCATTCAACTCTGCCTTGGCAGAATAAAATAGGAATTTACAACATCTGATATAAACGTATTTGGAGTTTGATGACACGCTTTTAAACATGACTGTCAAAGAATCAAATGAGAGTATAGATAAGTGACTTTATGGTGGTACCTGTAAAGGCAAATTAAAGTGGGAGGGAGTAAGAATTTTCTGAATAATTTAGTCAAGTGAGAGAAATATATAGTTTGGTTTCTGAATTATTTATTCAGCTTTCTATGTTGATCTAATTTATCATGGTTATTGCTCAATTCTACTTTTCCTATGTAGCTGACGGCTGTGGTATATTCCTTCTAGTATGATTCACAGTTAATGGTGTGATTGGGTATTCCTGATCGCTTCATTTGTATGCAGTGATAATTATGGTCGTTGTAAACATTTATTGAAATGTTTATGTGACAATCATAGCTCTTATTACTGCTCATTCATCCTTTGTAACAGTTCTATAAGGTGTATATTAATAGTTCTATTTTAGAGATTTATGAAAGGAACTAAGGCACAGACCATTTAAATAACTTGCACATCTAGCAAGTAGAAGATCCAACACCAAAAGCTACCCCTCTAATTATAAAGGCTTGCTTCTGTCAACTACACTATGCTGAGAGCTTTGAAAAAGAGGTTTGAGTCAAAGGCAACCTTGATATTGCTTTTGCTTCCCATTGTGTGGCTTGATTAATAACACCGGAATGTAAGAGAAAAAGACTGGGATGAAATACAAAATACTGGGTATGGGATCTAGTTTCCTGAGAGACCTCAGAGGAGGACACTTTACAAGTATGTGAGGAATGGAGGAGGTGGAAGGAACCACATAGATTAATTTCCCTTCCTTTCTCTCTACCATGGATGATGTCCTGAAGAAACTGCATGGGGCAAGCCAACATATTTGACTGTCCTGCTGATCTCTTAGCAGCCTGTAGTGAAGTGGTCCCTGGCATGGACATACACCATTTCACATCATTTTCTTTGCTTACTGAGGTTCTTTTTTCAATCTCACCCTCACTGTCCTGGTTTTACAGTTCACAAATGAAATATCAGCATCTGAATGGGGCCACTTAATAGGCTGACTCAGGAAACCCTTCTTAGAGGTGCTGGGTTAAAACAATGGTCAATATATACATAGAATTTCCATGTGTCAGATTCTCTTCTCAACTTCAGACACTTTAACTCATTTAATCTTGGCAACCACCCAGTGAAATATCATCACCGTCTTATAGTTAAGGAAATTAAGATAAAGAAAGATTAAGTCCTTCTATGGGATCCCGCTTTAAAGAAAAGGTTCTGTACATGTTTGTCACACATGAACACATAAATGAGTAAATGAATGTAAACTTGCCCAAGAGAATGAAATTTGGAAATTTTCCCTTTTAATATTCACTGGGTGTTGCCACCTACATTATTCTACTTGTTGGAAAAATAATTACAGCCGTGCATCTAGCAAAATGCATTGTACAAGATAGATATCCAACATTTATTTGTTAAAGGAATATATTCCGTATTTCCCAGTTCAGGGTTTAACATGCAAAAATATTTCTCTATGCATAAAAATTAAGGAAATTGAATAGCCATGCTGTTGTATGGTTCAAGGAGCTCAGATTATGAGGAAAAATAATAGTTGGGAACCTCACTTGGGAAATATCTTGCCACACCTTTGTTTTACCTGAAATAGAGCCAAGTTGCTGGAATTCCAAGTTCCTTAGCGTTTCAAGACCAATGATAAATAAATTATAAATTAAAGATACTGCCATGAAAATCAGTGTGGTACCCAGAAAAATGAACAGCCAAGACATGAGCATCTCTTTTGTGCTCCATGAATCTCCTAGGCATGAATTGACTTCTGTTAATGGTCTTTGTTTCTTATTCATTGTGACTGCTTATGGTGCAGCGGCTTCTGTTCAACCATCAAAAACAGCTTCAAGAGCCTTGAAAAAGGTAAAAGATTTGATGAGGACTAGAAACAAATAACTAAGGAATTAAAATGTCACAACACTGTGGATTGTTAACCCAAAGACCTAGGTCTCTAAAATGGATGGTGTCTCAGATTTCCTTAAGTATTTCTGCATTTTTCTTCCTTTTTCCAGTTATAGATATTTTTGAAGCAGCAAACCGATCTATAAATAAATTGATTTTATGTGAAGAATAGAACACCAGAGTTGGTATTCAATTAAGACCCACTTATTTCACTATACTATAGACTGTTTCTTGAAAATTCTTTACAGCCTAATATTAAAATTTTAAAATCACACTATTTTTCATTGCAGGGCTTCACAAGTGGCTTAATGTAAAGAATCTACCTGCCAAGCAGGAGACACGGCTCTGATCCTTGGGTCAGGAAGATCACCTCGAGGAAGAAATGGCACCCTACTCCAGTATCTTGCCTTGGAAAGCCCATGGATAGAAAGCCTGGTGGGCTACAGTCCATGGGGTTGCAAAGAGTCAGACACGATTTAGCAACTAAATAACCATATTTTCCATAGCACTGTAATCAAACATCTAACTGACAACCACTTCTACACTGAAGTGTATGGGAAACTTGGAGTGTTTTCGTTTCACTTTTGGGGAACTCTCACATACATCTATTGTTAACTGCCAGTTGTATCTTATAGTTTTAAAACAAGAATATGAATGTGAGTGGGGGTGATCTATAAGTCTTTGGATGACAACAACAAACCTCCTCACCCCTTCTTGGAATGTTTGAGAAATGACTTTCCTACTGATAATGCTGATAGTAGTTGTAACTCCTTCAAGGACCGATCCGAGGGTTATTTGTGTGACCGCATTATTCCACTGTTCTGGTGACAGATTTGACAGTTGGCAAACTTCCAAAATTACAAGCCATCATATCCTAACTGCTATTATTCTGCTCAAGTTAGTAGACAAGGCTGTACAATATAGTTATAACCATATATCCATCCTTGAATTCAGTAATCTGTTATTAAAATTTTCCCATTTATTCAGGCAATTTCTCTTACTTATATTTGTCTAGGTATTTATTTTATTCAAGTTTCAAACTGGTTGGCACACATGGATCAAATAATTTTTAATTATTTTTAATGTCTGCAGGATCTGTAGTTGTGCTTTTCTTTCAGTACTCGTATCATTTAAATACATCTCCCTACTCTCTTTTTCCCAATATTGTTAATTTCAGTTGTCTTTGTAAAGAACCAAATTTTGGCTTTGTTGAGAATTTTATCACTTTGTATACCATTTCCATGCTCTGACTTCCCTGGTGGCTCAGACAGTAAAGCATCTGTCTACAATGCGGGAGACCTGGGTTCGATCCCTGGGTTGGGAAGATCCCCTGGAGAAGGAAATGGCAGTCCACTTCAGTACTCTTGCCTGGAAAATCCCATGGATGGAGGAGCCTGGTAGGCTACAGTCCATGGAGTCACAAAGAGTTGGACATGACTGAGTGACTCCCCTTTCCATGCTCTAAATTCTGTTACTTTTTATTTTTACTTTTATTAGTTTTATACAATATCTTATTTGGTAACATTTGAATGGATATTGAATATATTTATATTTATGTCTTTATTTTCTACAGTACATAAAGCTAAAGATTTACCTCTAAGCACAGACTCACATGACATCATTTTTCTATGCTGTTACCATGCAGTGAAATTTTTCCTAATTTCCATTGTGATTTCTTATTTAGCTCATTAATTACCTAAAGACTGATTCTTAATTTCTAAAACTACATATTTTTCCAAGTTTCATTTTTATTGGTTGATATTTTGTTTATATTGCCATTTATATGTGTGTGTAATATGTTAATGATTTCAGTGTGTTTTAAAAGACTATATATACACTGTTACTTTAGTTCAGTGTTCACCATTTATATTTCCATAAAACAAGGGTTTTAACTGAGTTGATCAAATCTTATGTATCTTTTTTTCTTTTTTCTGTTTATTTTTCTTTTTTGGCTTTCTTGTTCTATCAGTTATTAATAGAAATGAGAAAAAGTTTCCCACTATGATGGTGGATTTGCCTAACTTATATTTTAACTTTTTATTTTAATAATTACAGGTTCACAGGAAGTTGCAAAAATAGTATAGAGAGAGCCCACCTATACCTGACCCAGTTTCCTTGATGGTTACATTTTCATAAATATAGAATACTACCAGAACCAGAAAACTGAGTGCGGTACAGGATATGCATAAAGACCACATGTATAGATTCTTGTAACAGTGATTCCACTGCAATCAAGTTACAACACTATCTTAGCACAACCTAGCTCTCTGCCTTAAACTAGAAAAAGTACAGACTGAGACCAAAGTTAGTATCACAAAGGAAAAACTAACAGACTTTTAGCCTGACTAACCAAGAAGGAGAGGACTCGAATCAACAAAATCATAAATAAAAAAAGAGAAATTACAACTAATATCACAGAAATACAAAGGGTAATAAGATACCACGAACATCTATGTGCCAACAAACTGGATAATAGAAGAAATGGGAAAAAAAACTCTTAGAAATATACAACCTACCAAGACTGAAACAGGAAGAAATATAAAACCAAAACAGACTAATTACTAGTAAGAAGACAGAATCAATAATCAGACATCTCTCAAAAAAGAAAAGCCCCAAACCTGATGATTTTAGTGACAAATTTTACTTAATATTTAAAGCTATCTACAGATTCAATGAAATTCCTATTGAACTACCAATGGCATTTTTCATAGAATTAGGACAAAAATTTTACAATCTGTTTAAAAACACAAGAGATCCTGATTAGCCAAAGCAATTTTGAGACAGAAAAACAGAGCTGGAGAAGTCAGATGTTCTGACTTCAGACTATACTACCAAGTTACAGTCATCAAAACAGTATGATACTGGAAGAAAAACAAACATAGATTTGTTTTTGGTACAGGATAGAAAGACCAGAGATAAACACATGCATTTATGGTCACCTAATCTTTGACAAAGAAGGCAAGAATCTACAAAGAGAAATGACAATCCTTCAATAAGTAATTCTGGGAAAACTGGTCAGCTTCATGTAAAGGAACGAAATTAGAAGACTTCCTGAGCTTCCCAGGGGGCTCTAGTGGTAAAAGAATCTGCCTGCCAATGCAGAAAATGGAAAAGATGTGGGTTCAATCTCTGGGTTGCAAAGATCCTCTGGAAAAGACAATGGTAATCCATTCTAGTATTCTTGCCTGTAAAATTCCATGGACAGAGGAGCCTAGTGGGCTACAGTCCACAGGGCTGCAAAGAGTCAACATGACTAACTCAGTACACACACAGAGAACAATTCCTAACACCATACACAAAAACAAACTCAAAATGGCTTAGAGACCTAAATGTCAGACCGGACACTATAAAACTGACAGGAAAACAGGAAAAACATTCTTTGACATGAACATAGCAACAACTTTTTTTGTTCACGTCCTAGAGAAACGAAAAAAATAGACAGATGAGACCTAATTAAACTTAAAAGCTTTGGCACAGCGAAGGAAACCATAAACAAGATGAAAATACAACCCACAGAACAAAAGAAACTATTTGCAAACAAAGCAACTGACGAGGGATTGATCTCCAAAATATACACACAACTCATGCAACTCAATATCAAAACAACAAAAAACCCAATCAAAAAATGGGTGAAAAACCTAAATAGATATTTCTCCAAACAACACATATAGATGGCCAACATGCAAAAGAAAATATGCTAAACACCCCTACTTATCAGAGAAATGCAAATCAAAACTACAATGAAGTATCACCTTACATTGCTCAGAATGGTCATCATCAAAAAATCTTCAAATAAATGCTGGAGAGGGTGTGGAGAAAAGGGAACCTTCTTACATTGCTGGGGGGAATGTAAATTGATACAGTCACTATGAAGAAGAGTATGGAGGCTCCCTAAAAAAATAAAAATAGAGTTACCATATGACCCAGAAATCTCACTATGGGCATATACCCCAGGAAAACCATAATAGAAAAAGATACACATACACCCATGTTCACTGCAGCACTATTGACCATAGCCAGGACATAGAAGCAACCCAGATGTCCATCAACAGAGGAATGGATAAAGAAGATGTGATACATGTATACAATGGAATATTACTCAGCCATAAAAAGGAAGGGAATTGAGTCAGTTGTGGAGATTGGATGGACCTAGAGTCGGTCATACAGACTGAAGTAAGCCAGTGAAAAACAGTGATCATATATTAACTCACACATATGGAGTCTAGAAAAATGGTACAGATGAACTTATTTGCAGAGCAGGAATAGAGATGCAAATGTAGATGATGGACATGTGGATCAAAGTGGGGGAGACAAATCTGGAGATAAGGACTGACATATATGTACTACCGTGTGTGTGGGATAGGCAGTGGGACTCTGCGGTAAAGCACAGAGAGCTCAGTTCAGTGCTCTGTGATGACCCAGAGGGATGGGAAGGAGGTCCAAGTGGGAGGGGATACATGTGTACATATAGCTGATTCACTTCTTTGCACAGCAGAAACTAATGCAACATAGCAAAGCAATTATACTCTGATAAAACTAATTTCTTAAAAAGAACATTAATGCCAGTCCTTTCAAACTTTCAAAAAATTAAAGAAGTGGGATGATGATGATGAAGGTTGCTCAGTTGGGTCTGACTCTTTGTGACCAATGGACTATACAGTCCATGGAATTCTCAAGGCCAGAACACTGGAGTTGGTAGCCTTTCCTTTCTCCAGGGGATCTTCCCAACCCAGGGATAGAACCCAGGTCTCCTGCATTGTGGGCAGATTCTTTACCAGCTGAGCCACAAGGGAAGAGGTTGGAGCACTCCGAAATTCACTATCTAGGCTAACATTACCGTGATACCAAAGCCAGGAAAGGCCATGATCCCAACGATGTTAGGCCAACATCATTAATGAATACAGATGCATAAATTATCAATAAAATACTGCAAACTCACTTTAGCAGCACAATAAAAGGATCATTCACCATGATCTCCAGAATGCAAGAATGGTTTAACAAATGCAAATCAATAAATATGATATTCACGGGTCCCCAACCTCTGGGCTGTGGACCAGTATCTCTTGCCTCCTGTCAGATCAGAGATGACATTATATTAGAAATAAAGTGCACATTAAATGCTACGTGCTTGAATTATCCTGAACCCTCCCACCCCAGTTCATGGAAAAAGTGTCTTCCATGAAATTCGTATCTGGTGCCAAAAAGGTTGGGGACCACTGTAATCTATCACATTATTATAATTAAGGAAAAATATCTTATGATTATCTCAATATATTCAGAAAAAGCATTTGACAAAATTCCAAATTTCTTTATGATAAAAAATATCTCAAATTAGATATAGAAGGAACATAACTCAACATAATAAAGGTCACGTATGACAAGGCCACAGCTAACATTATACTCATAGGTAAAAAGTTGAAAAGCTTTTACTCTAAGATTAAAAACAACAAAAGTGTACCCACTCTCACTCCTATTTTTCATAGTACTGGAAGTTTTGCCACAACAATCAGGTGAGAAAAAAGAAACAAAGGCATCCAAATTGGAAAGTAAAAAGTCAAACTGTCTTAATTTGTAACTGACAGGATTTTATATACAGAAGATAGGTAAAAACTCCAAAAAACCTGATAGATATAACCAACGAATTCAGTAAAGCTGCAGGACACAAAATTGACATATAAAAATCAGTAGCATCTCTTCAAGAGAACAACAAATTGTCTGAAAAAGAAATATGGAAAACTATCCCACTTACAATAGATCAAAAACAACAAAATGCATAGGGAAAATTTCATCAAGCACTGGACAATCTCTACTCTGAAAATAAGACATTGATTAAAGAAATCAAAGAATATACAAATAAATGCAAAAATCTCATGTTCGTGGATTGCTAGAAATAATATTTTTAAAATGTCCTCACTAATTAAGACACCTAAGAGTCAATGCAATCCTTATCAAGATACCAATAGCACTTTTTTATAGCAATAGAACAAACCATCCTAAAGTTTATATGAAACCACAAAAGACCCCAAACAACCAAAACAGTCTTGAGAAACAACAAAACCAGAGTCCTCACAATTTCTGATTTCAACCTATATTACTATACAGCAATAATAATCAAAACAACGTGGCACTGGCATAAAAACAGACACACAGACCAGTGGAACAGATCATTAGCCAGAAATAAGCCCAAGCATAGGTCAACATTAGACAAGGGAGCACTGGATGGAGAAAAAGTGTCTCCAATAAATGTGCTGGGAGAACTGGATATTTACATCTTAAAGGACAAAACTAGGCCCCCATATTATGCCACTCATAAAAATTAACTTGAAATTGATTAAAAACTTAAGTGTAACACCAGAAACTATGAACCTCCTACAAAAAAGCTAAGGAAAAATAAAATCCTTAACATGGATCTTGGTAATGATTTTTTGGATATAACAGTAAAATATAAGCAATGAAATATAAATTAGCTGTATTATATCCAACTAAGAAGCTTCTGCACAGCAAAAAAAAAAAAAAAAAAAATCAACAAAATGAGAAAGCAGCCTATGGAATGGGAGAAAATATTTGCAAATCATATATATGATCAGGGACTAATGTCCAAAATACATAAACAACTCATACAACTCAACAGCAAAGAAACAAAATATCCAATTTAAAAAAGGGCAGAGGAATAAACTGTCTTTGAAAGAAGACATACAAATGGGCAACAGGTAAATAAGAAAATGCTCAACATCGTTATTCATCAGGGAAATGCAAATCAAAACCATAACAAAATACCACCTCATGCCCATTAGACTGGCCATTATCAAAAAGACAAGAAGTAACAAACCTTGAGGATGTGGAGGAAAGGTAATGCTTGAGCATTCTTGGTAGGCCTGTAGATTGGCGCAGCTACCAAGGAAAACAGTATGAAGGGTCCTCTAAAAATTAAAAGTAGATCCAGTAGTTCCATTTCTGATAACCTACCTGAAAGAAACAAAAATACTATGTTGAAAAGATAACCAAACACTCATATTGATGACCTTATTATTTAGAACAGCCAAGACATGGAAACAACCGAAGTGTCCAGCAATGGATGAATAGATACATACAATGGAAAACTACTCACTCATAAAAAGATGAAAGTTTGCCACTTGTGATAGTGAAAGTCGCTCAGTTGTGTCTGACTCTTTGCGACCCCATGGACTACACCGTCCGTGGAATTCTCCAGGCCAGAATACTGGAGTGGGTAACATTTTCCTTCTTCAGGGGGTCTTCCCAACCCAGGGATCGAACCCAGCTCTCTCACATTGCAGGCAGAGTCTTATACCAGCCTTGAGATAGTATGGATGGATTTTAAGGGAACTTTAAGTAGTCATGTATGGATGTGAGAGCTGGACTGTGAAGAAGGCTGAGCACTGAAGAATTGATGCTTTTGAACTGTGGTGTTGGAGAAGACTCTTGAGAGTCCCTTGGACTGTAAGGAGATCCAACCAGTCCCTTCTGAAGGAGATCAGCCCTGGGATTTCTTTGAAAGGAATGATGCTAAAGCTGAAACTCCAGTACTTTGGCCACCTCATGCGAAGAGTTGACTCATTGGAAAAGACTCTGATGCTGGGAGGGATTGGGGGCAGGAGAAGGGGACGACAGAGGATGAGATGGCTGGATGATTTCACTGACTCGATGGACAGGAGTCTGAGTGAACTCCGGGAGCTGGTGATGGACAGGGAGGCCTGGCATGCTGCGATTCATGGGGTCGCAAAGAGTCGGACACGACTGAGCGACTGAACTGAACTGAACTAAGTGAAGTAAGTTGGACAGAGAAAGACAAATTCTGTAAGATCTCACTTGTTTGTGAAATCTAAAACAAAAACAAACCAGAATCACAGAAAAAGAGATCAGATTCAGTGGTTTCCAAAGGCAGGGTTGGGGGAAACGGGAATTAGAAGGGGTGGTCAAAAGGCACAAACTTATAAGAGAAATATATACTAAGGACATAATGTACACGATGACTACAGTCACACTGGTATAAGATACATATGGAAATTTTTAAGAATAAATTGTAAGAATTCTTATCACAAGGAAAAATACATCTCTATATTTGTATCTATATGAAATGTTGGTCAATAACTAAATTTATTATGGCAATCATTTCATGATATATGTAAATCAGATTATCATGCTATACATACTAAACTTACTAACTGCTACATATCATTTCAATAAATCTGGAAAAAAGAAAAAACTTTATTACTACTAAGATCTTTCCCCTGCTATTCATTTATCGACACAGCCAACCCTAAACCCTGGCAACCAGTAAACTGTTTTCTAAACAATTTTTTGTTTCGAGAATGCTGTATAGTTTGAATCTTAAAGTACGCAACATTAAGAGATTAGCTTTTTAACAGCTTAATGTCTTTGAGGTCTAACCAAATTGAATGAATTAACACTTTGTTATTTTTCTGCTGAGTAATATTTTTTGGTGAGGATTTACTGCATTTTGTTTAACCATGGAAGTATTGAGGAGCATACTGTCAGTTTTTGACTATTCCAAATAGAGCTGTTATGGGTATTTGTGTGAATCTTTTTGTATGAATATACATCTCTTTTTTTTCTGATAAATGCCCAGAATTGTGATTACTGGATTATATAATAGTTTAGTTTCTATATAGTTTTCAAAGAAACTGTCAAAATATTTTCCAGAGTATAGTTCCATTTTGCATTCCATGAGAAAATGGATGAGAGATCCAATTACTTAGCATCATTCTCATAATTTTACATTGTCAATATTTTTAATTTTAGCTGTTCAAATTAACTCTCATCATGGTCTTTAACATATAGTGACATTTAACATTTGTTTCATGTGCTCATTTGCTATTTGTATATCCTCTTTGGTGAAGTATATCTTCATGTTATCTGTTGATGTTCTAATGGGATTGTTTGATTTTTACTGCTGAGTCTTAAAGAATTCTTTATATGTTCTAGACATGAGTTCTTTGTCAGATACATGGACTGCATATAGTTTCTCCCAGTCTGTACCTTATCTTCTCATCCTCTTAATATGGTCTTTGGAAGGTCAGATTTTTAAAATTTTGATGAAATACAATTTTAAAGCTTTTTTTTTTTTCTTTTATGGAATACGTTTTTGATTCTGTGTCTAAGAATTCCTCAATGCACTATAGGTCTCAAAGATTTTTTCCCATGTTTTCCTCTAGTAACATTATAGTTTAGTTTGACATAAAGATCTGTAATCCATTCTGAATTAATTTTGCAATAATGTGTGGGTTTTAGATTGAGGGTTTTTGTTTGTTTGTTTGCCTATAGATATACAACTACTCCAGTACCAGCTGTTAAAAAAACCATTCCTCCACTGAATTGCTTTTGCATCTCTTCGAAAAATCAGTTGGTTTTACTTGTGTGGATCTATTTCTGGGTTTTCTTTTTATAATTCCATTAATTTTGGCTTTAATATATTTGAAGGTAGATTTGGAATTGTTGTGTCATCCTATGTAACTATTTGTTTTCTTCCGTATAGTAGTTACAGTCTTAATTTCAGATATTTTATGTTCAATTTGTTTTATACTAATACAGGGTTTTAGCTTTTTAAATTTTATGCTTTCTTAATAAATCTTTCTCCTTTTCTTAGTTACTAACTTTTGTTTCTAATTATTTTAGATCTGCATCTTATAGCACTCTGCGCATGCTCAGTCATGTCCTAATCTACAACCCCACGGACTGCAGCCTGCCTGGCTCCTCTGTCCAGGGGATTTTCCCGGCAAGAAAACTGCAGTGGGTTGCCATTTTCTTCTCCAGGGGATCTTCATGACCTAGGGATTGAAGCCGCAACCCTGGTGTCTTCTGCATTCCAGGCAGATTTTTTACCATGAGCCACTTGGAATCCCCTATAAACACCATGCTTCCCTGGTAGCTCAGCTGGTAAAGAATCTACCTGCAATGCAGGAGACCCTGCTTTGATTCCTGGATCAAGAAGATCCCTTGGAGAAGGGATAGACTACCCACTCCAGTATTCTTGGACTTCCCTGGTGGCTCAGACGGTAAAGAACCTGCCTGCAATGCAGGAGACCTGGGTTTGATACCTGGGTTGGGAAGAACCCCTGGAGAAGGGCATGGCAACCCACTCCAGTATTCTTGCCTGGAGAATCCCCAATGGACAGAGAAGCCTGGTGGGCTACAGTTCATGGCAGTCACAAAGATCCAGGCGCAACTGAGTGACTAACACGTTCACTTGCATAAACACCATAGAACCAAAAATTTAATTCATTCACTTGGACAATCTGTGTTTTTAAACTAAAGCATTTAATCCATTTATAAATTGCTGATATTTGGGGATTTTTTTCTGTGATCTTATCTTACATTTTCTACTTTGCCTTACATTTTATTTTATATTCTTGTTTTCTTTGCCTTCTTTTATATTGTATTTTCTTTCCTGAATTCATTTTTCCTTCTACTTGTTGGCAAGTTAAGAGTTTTCATTCTGTTACTCTAGATTTTAACATCTACACTAGTTCATTAAACATTAAGGTCCTGATTATCTTTACCCCTTCCCCCAAACACTAAATCCTTAGAACATTTAAACGACTTTTTTCTGTCTAAATTTACACACTACTGCTTCATTTTGCTATTATTTTTGTAACTATATAAGATTTTGTTGTATACAATCAATGTTTTGTTTAATTTGTTTGCTATTGACATCATTCATTACAATTTCTATAGTACAGCAGATTTTTGTGAATTCTCTGAATACAGATTCACAGGTAGCAAACTCATCTTTTTATCCATTTCAAAAGATGCTGATTTCATCTATGTTTAAAAGGATATTTTTCTTTAATTGAAGTATAGTTGACTTAAAATGTTAGTTTCAGGTGTACAAGACAGTGACCCAATTTTATTCATTACAAAATAATCACCACTGTGTGTCTAGGTAAAATCTGTCACCACACAGTTATTACAATAGTGTTGACTATATTCCTTACACGGTATTTTACATTTCCATGACTCATTTATCTTATAAATATAACTCTGTACTTCTTAATCTCCCTCATCTATTCTCATCACTCTACTCCCTTTCTCTCTAACAAGCACCTGTTTGTTTCACTTGTTTTGCTTTTCAGTTTTCACATATAAGTGAAATCATATGGTACTTGTCTTTGTCTGACTCATTTTACTTAGCATTAATAGCCTCTAGGTCTATCCACATTGTCACAAACTTCTATATCTTGGCTATCGTAAATAATGCTGCAATGAAGAGGTATCTTTTTTGAATTAGTGTTTGGTATTCTTTGGAAAAATACCCCAAAGTGGGCTTCCTGGATCATATGGTAATCCTACTTTTAATTTTTTGAGGAGTCTCCATACTGTTTTCTCAGAGAAGGCACTGGTGACTCACTCCAGGACTCTTGCCTGGAAACTCCCAGGGACGGGGGGAGCCTGGTGGGCTGCCATCTATGGGGTCGCACGGAGTCGAACACGACTGACACGACTTAGCAGCAGCATCAGTGGCTATACCAGTTTACATTTCCACCAACAGTACAAGGTTTCCCTTTGTTCCACATCCTCACCAACAACGATATTTTTTTCTTTTTCTTTTTTACAACAGCCATCCTGGCAGGTGTGAAGTGATACCTCACTGTGGTTTTGATTTGCTTTTCTCTAATGACTACAGATACTGAGCATTTTTCAGGTATTTGTTGGGCATTTGTATTCATTCTTGGGGGAAAAAAGTCTTTTCAGATCTTCTGCCCATTTTTAAACTGGATTAAAAATTATTTTTGCCACTGAGTCTTATAAATTATTTATATATTAATATGTGGGACATTAGCACCTTATAAGATACATGATTTCCAAATATTTTCTTGCATTCAACAGGCCATCTTTAATTCTATTGATAGTGTTCCTCACTATGAAAAAGCTTTTTAGTCTGATGTAGTCACAAAAAATTTATTATTGCTTCCATTTTCCTTGCCAGATGAGACATACTACCCCCTTCCCCCAAATACTACTGTCAAAGAGAGAGCTGCCTATGTCAACTTTTAGCAACTCAACAGTTTCAGGTCTTACACTTAAATCTTTAATCTATTTTCAGTTTATTTTTGTATATGATGAGAAAGTAGTCCAGTTTGACTTTTTTGCATATAGCTGTTCTGTTTTCCCAACACCATCTATTGAACAGCCTGTTTTCTTTTTTCCCCAGTGTATATTTCTTAACTCCTTTGTTGTAGACTGACTAACCAGATCACTGTGGGTTTATTTCTGGGATCTCTATTCTGTTGTATTGATTTATGTGTCTGTTTTGTGCTACTACCATATTGTTCTAATTGCTGTGGCTTTGAGTATAATTCCAAACCAGGGAGCTAGATGCCTTCAGCTGTGCTGTTTTTCTCAAAATTGCTTTGGCTATTCCAGGACTTTTCATGTTTCCATACAGATTTCATAATTATTTGTTCTAGTTCTGGGAAAAAATGTCACTAGTATTTTAATAGGAATTACATGTCATCTGTAGATTGCCTTGAGGAGTATGGCTATTTTAACATTAATTATTTCACTACACGAGCAGGGCATATCTTTCCATTTGTTGTGTCTTCAACTTCTTTCATTCTGTCTATTTTTCCCAGTACAGGTCTTTTTACCTCTGTTGCTATATTCTTCCTAGGTATTCTTGATGTAACTGAATTGGACCATTTTCTTAATTTCTCTAATAGTTTGTTGTTAGTATACTGAAATGTAACAGTGTCGGTGAGGATGTGGAGAAAATAAAACCCTTGGTCACTGTTGATGGGCTTGTCAGTTGATGCAACCACTATGGAAAACAATATGCAGCCTTCTTAAAACTTAAAACAGAACTAACATTTGACCAGCAATTCTACTTCTGGCAACATATCTGAAGGATGTGAAAACACTATGCTGAAGACATCTGAATGCCCATGTTCATAGCCAAGACATGGAAACAACCTAAGTGTTCACTGATGGATGAATGGATAAAGAAGATGTAGTGTATACCTAAACACATATCCATATCCATATACATTCCATATCCATATACATATGGATAAAGAAGATATGGTGAATACCTAAACACATATACCTATACCTACAGATAGGTATACACATATACCTAAACACATAAACACATGTATATGTGTATGTACACATATGTATATGCACATATGTGTATACACACATATGTGTGTGCACACATGTGTATAGACACACATGTATATGCATATATGTGTATATATACACATATGTACGTGTATATACACACATGTATGTGTGTGTATATAATGCATGTATATATATGTATATTCATATATACATATACCTACAATGGAATATTATTCAGTCCTAAGAAAGAAGGAAGTTATGCCATTTGCAATGACATGGATGGACCTTCAGATCATTATGCTAAGAAAGTAAAGTCTGGGATCATCTAATTTATATATGGAATAACAAAAACAAAACAAGCATAATGAGCAGAGACAAAAGCAAAGCAGCTCGTGGATACAGGGAATACTTAAGTGGTTACTAGAAGTTGGAGCATAGAGATCAGTGGTGGGTGAATAGGATTTAAAAGTAAAAACTCCCAAGTATAAAATGTAACCCATGTTAATGTAAAGAATAGCATGGGGATTACTATTAATAAAAGCCCTACATTATTGAAAGTTTTTAAGAG
This sequence comes from Budorcas taxicolor, assembly GCF_023091745.1. Classification (NCBI taxonomy): domain Eukaryota; kingdom Metazoa; phylum Chordata; class Mammalia; order Artiodactyla; family Bovidae; genus Budorcas; species Budorcas taxicolor. The sequence goes on from NC_068910.1 coordinate 40,061,562, forward strand.
TAGATTTGAAAAGACTGCATCACAAGAAAAGAACTGCAATGATATATGTTGATAGATGCAAACTAGATTTGTTATGGTGACTATTCCACAATATATACAAATATCGAACCATTATGTTGCATATGTGAAACTCATTTAATATTACAAGTCAAGTATATCTAAATAAAAAAGACATTTTTGATGAACATACTATTCTAACTACTCTCTAAATATTCATTCTGAATATATTATTACACTCCTTTTAGGTTCCTCTTTTGCTTCCAAGATATCAACTGCCAGTTCAATTGCCATTCATTGAGACTATGTCTTTTCTCTCTAACTGAATTAGGTGCTTCTCTTTGTCTTCTCATTCTGCAATTTTCAAGGTGTATAAACAGATGCAGACTCTATTAAATATTTTTCTGTTTTTGGCATTATGGAATCAATAAATTGTCTTTTGTTTGTTCTGAAAAATTATTTGCTATAATCTCCTCTAATATTGTTTTTTCATCATTCTTTACCTCCTCTCTTTTTGGAACTCTGATGAAATGTAATTTATATATTTCAATTCAAATATTTGGTCCTCTTTTTAATTATTTTCTATTACCATAAATTCTACTAGGTTCTGTTTTTTCCTCAAAAATAAAACTTTCTGAGGTCTCTTATACTGATTCGTATTTTCAGTTTCTTACTTCATTCAGCATATTTATCATTTTCTTTTATAATCTATATTTTGTAATTGCAAGACAGGTTTCCTTTATCAGTCTTTCTGCTGGTTCTTGATCCAGTGTGATCCTTTCTGTTTCATGATCCTTCCTCAACTTTATGAGAGCTTTTGAAGCCTTAGTTGAAAGTGAATCATCTCAGAAAATTCGAATTTGTTTCATACAAGTACCTGGATAGCACCAATAGCCTAGGAAAATTTTATTAGACTTGAGGATTTTAGGATCAAGTAGGAGGTAAAAACTGGGCTTCAAATTCACACGGGTCTAACTTGGGTAAATAAAACTTCAGAGTGAATTTCTTTCTCTCCAATGCTTTGCAGTTCCTTTTAAAATGGGCAGTATTCTTTGCAGCCCCCTGCAGAGTTAGTCTGACTTCACCTTGACCCCCACAGGAGAGCTCTAGCTTAATAAAGGTTTCCTTTAGACTTTGCTTTGTTCTAATTACTTAGATGGGGCTTATTCTGTCCTGTTAATCTGAGAGGCTCTGACACTTGAACCTCAGGTTCACCAAGTTTAGTAAAAGACCCTCAAGTTTAAAGTCAACTTTTCAGTCTCTGCTTTTATTTAGATTTTGGTCTTTTGAATATTCTTTACTTTGTTTCAGTTTACTGATACTCTTTTAAAGGTTTTATTAAAGTATTTGATCCACTACTTCAAAAACTGGAAACAACCCAAGTACTTTTCACCAAAGGAATGGATAAATACATTGTTGTATACATACAATATAAACACACTATTAACAATGAAAAGGAATTAACTATGCACAACAGTCAATTACACACAGCAACAAAGAGTAATTTTACATTTTGTTCAGTAGGGAAAACAAACACTGAACACAAAGAGTATGTACTGCATAATTCTACTTATATGACAGGCAAAAGGAATCAGCGTTAAGAGAAGCCACATTAGTAGTTAGTAGGATTAGGGGGATTGGTGTTAGTCACTCAGTTCAGTTCAGTTGCTCAGTTGTGTTCGACTCTTTGCGACCCCATGAATCACAGCATGCCAGGCCTCCCTGTTCATCACCATCTCTCGGAGTTCACTCAGACTCCTGTCCATCGAGTCAGTAATGCCATCCAGCCATCTCATCCTCTGTCGTCCCCTTCTCCTCCTGCCCCCCAATCCCTCCCAGCATCAGAGTCTTTTCCAATCAGTCAACTCTTCGCATGAGGTGGCCAAAGTACTGGAGTTTCAGCTTTAGCATCATTCCTTCCAAAGAAATCCCAGGGCTGATCTCCTTCAGAATGGACTGGTTGGATCTCCTTGCAGTCCAAGGGACTCTCAAGAGTCTTCTCCAACACCACAGTTCAAAAGCATCAATTCTTCAGTGCTCAGCCTTCTTCACAGTCCAACTCTCACATCCATACATGACTACTCAGTAGTGTCCAACTCTTTACAACTTCTTGGACTGCAGCTGCCAGGTTTATCTGTCCACTGAATTATCAAGGCAAGAATACTGGAGTGGGTTGCAATTTCCTTCTCCAGGGGCTTTTCCTGACCCAGGGTCGAACCTGGGTCTTCTGCATTGTAGGCAGATTCTTTACCATTTGAGCCACCAGAAAAACCCTTTGGGGGTTGTGGGGCTGGTTACTGACTAGAGAGGGCCATGAAGGAACTTTGTGGCACTCTGGATAGGTTCCATATCTTGATCTGGGTAGTGACTGTACAGGGATTAAAAACTCATCTAACTGTATGCCCAGGATTAGTGCATTTTACATGCTGTAATGTATGCATGTTATACCTCAATAAAGTAAAATTGCCCTCCAATTTTAGTTGCTTTGGCCAGGGTACCTCACCTGTCTTACTACTGCAAATAAAAACCCAAGTGCTTTACAAATATATAAGGGATTTATATTCATTACCTACATTACCAGAGTGAAGTAGAAGATTGGGTAGTTAGTTATTTAGAGAAGGCAATGAAAATATAAAACTGCCACTACTCCCTGTTTGCCAATAAGGTTTTAAATTTTTTTTATCATAACTTAAACTCATTTCATTTTGCTTTTATAGTCAGTATCTGAATGAGCAGAAACATCTCAAAGAGAAAATCTATTGGAACAAAATATTAATATAATTGCAGATATAATTTCTAAGGGTATGGTAAAGCTATCATTTTTGTAACGAAAGTCCTGAAAATGTGCTTTTAATTCTTTAATAAAACACCACCATGAAGACCACTGGCAGTTAGATCTGAAGGATTGTGATTAATTGTTCTAGTGTCTCACTTCTAGATACCTATATCATTTTTAGCACTGCACACGCAGGGCATGTTTTTCATGTCTAAGTGCAATTCATCTATAAACTGCATTTGTGCATATAAGTTTATTAATAGAGAAGACTTATTAGCAAAAGGAAAGAGGTAGTGAAATGGATGTATTTATACTTTAATAGCCACTGTTTACACATTTACTAACAGAATCATTCATTGTCTTTGCAAATGAAGAGAATGAAGTAGATAACAAATTATAGATGACTCAAGATATTTATCCTCCACACAGTGAATTTTGCAATTAACATTGTACTGATGGAATGACTCCTATGTCTTTATACGTCTTTGCTTTCTTCAGCAAGTTTAGCCAAGCCCTAACATAAAGCAGGATCCCACCAATGCTTGTCAGATAAATAAACAATAATGATAACTTACCCCTATTTTTTCATTTTTTTTTTACTTTACAATATTGTATTGGTTTTGCCACACATTGACATGAATCCACCGTGAGTGTACATGTGTTCCCATTCTGAACCCCCCTCCCACCTCCCTCCCCATCCCATCCTTCTAGGTCATCCCAGTGCACCAGCCCTGAGCACCCTGTATCATGCATTGAACCTGGACTCACATTAAAGCAATCATACCCTCATTCTTTAATACCTCTCAAGTAAGTTTCACAGTACTGTGATGGGAAAAGAGTAATACTGTAACCACTGTTCTGACGAATCAAGTATAAGCATGAGCTTGCTATTATTTTTTTCTAATACAAAAAATGCTTCAGTGGATATGAGAGAATGTGTATAATGATTGGAAACTAATTGTTAATCACTTGATTCCTAAGCATCAAAAACTGAAATAAACAAATATTCACTAAGTGCAATAGTCACAAGGTACTCCCCTGAAATGAGGCGATCCTAAAACTCCTAAAACATTACCTCAATCTACTTGGGAACTGGCCCCTTGATACTAAATGCTTTGAAGCACACTTTTGGTGTGATGCTTTAAGGGGATCCTAGAAAAAACAGATGAAGCTCTTTGACTTAGCAATTAGATGGCTAGGACAGACCCCAAGAAATTCTGCAAAAATGTTAATGGAAGTAGTCAGTATTTTCCCCCTTAACTTGTTTACTTCTGTTTGGTTATTTCCTCACATTACTCCAGGCAAACAGGGTTTTCCTTTGTGTTTTGCTACGTAATTTCTTCATATTCCTTTCATTCCTCAGAATCCAAAGATGGATATGGTACCTGCCTGGTGAAAGCTTAGAAGTACTGGTTCTGATGTAGTAGAGGGACTCACTGTGTTCAGGGAGAACACATCGAATGACCATTCATAAGACATAATTTGTGGGACTTCTCTGGTGGTACAGAGGTTAAGCATCCGCCTTACAACGCAGGGGAACTAAGATCCCACATGCCGCAGAGTACTAAGCCCATGAGCTACAACTACTGACCCCACAGACTCTGGAACCAGAGGGCCACAACTAAAACCCAGACTGTATTAATTAATTAATTTCTACATCCCTTGGTATTCATCACCTAATATTAAAAATTTGGGTTGACAACAGTATTGATCTCGCAAGGTAGTTATTCTAATGGAACAAGATTATAATCTATGTCAAGTATCTTGCACTTTGCTTAAAACACACACACACACAATGCCAAATACACATGGGCTATCATCGCTATTGTGTTCCTCTTCATCATCATTTATATCACCAAGTACTGGCTAAGAGTCTAGACTTCGAAGTCAGGCCTGAGATCTTGTCCCAGAACTGTCACTTGATGGTTAAACAAGGAGGCAAGGGCTTGGTTTGAGTGATAGGGCCTTGTAAAGGATTATTCATTACAACTTTTTCTAGTCCAAGGAAGCATTGCAGGTTCTTTCATTAGAGGAGTTTTCCAAATCAGCCAGGCTTAGAAAATATTAGTGATAAAGAAACTGAATTTCAGTAGCATGTTGGAAAAACATACCTAAGGATCACTACATCTGTGAGGCCATTTTAAATTCAAGAGTAACTTAGCTTGAATTACCTAGATATCTGCCCTAGTATCTCACTTAAAATCTCCACATTCTGAATAAAAGCCCTGTGAACTAGCTAAGCATAAGTGTACTTTGAACCTGCAGAAATGCTGGCACTGAAGACTCTGCCAAAGGCAACAGAAAAACAAGGAATAATGAACTCAAATCTGTGGATTCAGTCATTCCTGCCAGTCCCTGGTCTTTCATTATCTTAGCAAAAGGCAATTTACATAAAATTTTAGTTGTCCTTTTTGTTTACATTCTTTGCTTGAAACTAGAATCTTCTGGGTTTTTGTCTTGATGGCAAAATGCCCTCTTCCATGGCCTTAATAACACTCCTGTCTCTTCTTCCTCCAAATATGCTTCCATTTTCCTCTCACTCTGCTTGTTTGATAGCCGGCAGCATTGCAGATAACTTCAGGTGGTCATGCAAATGGGATTACTCCTGCCTTATCCCCAAACATGCAAGAATAAACTCGACAGGACACTGAGAAATGAGGAGCAGAGATTCATTCTTGGAGGGTTGAATTCTCTTATCCCTGTCAATATCCTTCCCTGATTTAGAGGTTTTCCTCCCTCTTTGCTGTCACATTTTCTCATGTCACAAAGGCAAACCTGAAAAAAGACACACTGTCAAGGGCGTCTCACTATCCTGTGTAGGTGATCTTATTGAAGAAATTAAATCACTTGGAAAATGAGTGGAGAGGAACAGCAGTCATTCTGCAACTCCTGAAAGCATTGTGCACCCTAGGCATTTTGTTCTGGGGGGAAAATAGGTTATACAAATTAAAGCACTTTTTTTTTTTTTTTTTCTTTTTACTACTTGACTGCTGAATGCTTCACAGCTTTGTAATTTGGAAAGAGTGGTTCAACTCCTTTTGTGGCTTACTTTATCATGCTATATAATTACATCTGCTAGAGCCCAGCATCTAATTCTGCTTTTCAAGTATGCATACTGTGTATCATTGCAAATGACATTTCTTTTAGATGTTGCTGGTTGCTTAGCTCTTTCATTTTGTACTTTTTATATCAGTACCAACTCCAGTCAACAGTTTTACAAGGCATCTTCTCATTGTGACTTGCCTTACTTCCACAGAGAAAAAATTACTGCAGATAATATATTATAAAGTCTGTATACAAACCAATTATTCATTTCCTGTTTTCTGTCCTTCCTTGCTCCCTCCCTCCTGTATGCTTTATACATAATAAATTGAAACTAGTGGCCAACATTTTGAAATCGGGACATTTCAGCTGGACCTGAGTAGGGATGACTCTATAAGACAGGGATGGATAGGGTGGACAGTGCTTGCACACTCCATTTTTTGTATAGTTTCTATCTCTTCCTACAGGCTCCCTGATAACCTTGCTTGATTAATTTGCATTCGCTGTAAGAACTAAGAGGGCATTAGAAGATGTGATCCCTACTATATAGAGAGATGAACATTGCTGTTCCTCTGTATTTGCTTCAAGCTGAGGAACCACCATGCTGCTGCTGCTGCTGCTGCTAAGTCGCTTCAGTCGTGTCTGACTTCAGTTGCTTCCAACTCTGTGCGACCCCATAGACGGCAGCCCACCAGGCTCCCCCATCCCTGGGATTCTCCAGGCAAGAACACTGGAGTGGGTTGCCATTTCCTTCTCCAATGCATGAAAGTGAAAAGTGAAAGTGAAGTCGCTCACTCGTGTCCGACCCTCAGCGTCACCATGGACTGCAGCCCACCAGGCTCCTCCATCCATGGGATTTTCCGGGCAAGAGTACTGGAGTGGGTTGCCATTGCTTCTTCCGGAGGAACCACCATACATGCTTGCTATCCTCAAACAGTTGAAACTCAACTGACAGCTTCAGCCTTTCCTTAACACCCTGCGGTTCAATCTTGAGTTGAAACCATTGTACTCCTGCTCTGTGACCAGGGAAGTAAATTACCTGGCATTTTGGAAGACACTATAATATTACAGAGTCACAACCGTAAGGGTGGTTGGTTTAATTGGTAAAGATAACCTACTCCCAAGAACTTTAAGCATGATTTCAAAATCAAAAATACACAGATAAAAAGATACTCATTGGAATGTCCATTTAAGCCAGGAAGATTTCAAAATGCTAATTAGGAAGATTGTGTTGAAACACGAAAACCATGTTAAGCAAAAAAGGGCAAATGCAAAATGGCAATACACACAGTTACAGTAACCACACCTCTAGAGACATGAAAATACAGAGCAGTCCTGTAAAACTTCAGGAAGTGTTGTTTTTTAAAATAAAACATCACAAATTTTATCAGTTAGTTTATTTAGTAAAACAACCTTGAATTAAAATATTTTATCAAAGGAGAAATATGCCTCTTAGAGTAATTTCCATCTTGGAAAACTTGGCATAATAATATTTATGCTTAAAAGAGAAATTCAGACCTTGGTAACTTTCATCTCCTTAGCTGGAACTCTCTTTCTTAGTACCTGCCCTGTTATCCCAAAGACAGGGACAGCCCTATGTCTAAATGAAACCACTCAGTGATCACCAAGCCAATAATTCTTCACCCAAAAATCACTTCACTTTGTCACTTCTTTGAACACGAATACACAATTGCTTTATGTCAAAAGAAAATTGCAGGAGATCTAAACATAAAAAATGCTCCAAGAGAATTGGAAACTTCAGAAGCCCTCTGAATCTTACTCACCAAATTCAAACAAGTAGATTGGTGAGTGTGGGCTCTCTCATCCTGTGAGTCTTGGCATCCCAGAGGATACTGTACAGATTAGCACTTTTGAATTGTAAATGTACTCCTTAAGACTTTAATAAAATGAAAAAAAAAAGAAAATTTCATATAATCACCTTAATAGATGTGTAAAATACATTTGATAAAATTCAACATCTGTTCATGATAAAAACTTTTGACAAATTATGTATAGATGGACCATACTTCAACAAGACAAAGGGCATAAGTGACGAGCACAAAGCTAACACCATACTCAACGGTGAAAGGGTTCAACGTTTTTCCTCTAACATCAGGAATGAGACAGGATGTCCACTGTCACTAGTGCCACCCAACACAGTACTAGTAGTCCTAGCTAAAGCATTCAGATGGTAATAAGAAAGAAAAGGTATCAGAATTTGCAAGGAAAAAATAAAACTGTCCCAATTTGCAGATGACAATTTTATATATAGGAAATAATCAACAAATTCATTAAGGTTGCAGGATACAAAATTAACATACAAAAATCAGTAGCATTTCTACACAAAAACCACACATGATCTGAAAAATAAATAAGGACAACAATCTCATTCACAAAAGCATCAAAAATAATACAATATTTAGGAGTAAATTTAACCAAGGAGCTTTCATCTACACTGAAAGCTATAAAACACTGACGAAAGAGTGAAGAAGATACAAATAAATGGAAATATATCCATGTTCATGGATTGGAAAGATTAATGTTGTTAAAATGTTCATATTACCCAAAGCTGCCTATTGGTCAATGCAACCCCTATCAAGATTCCAATGGCATTGTTTTTACAGAAATAGGAAAAACAATTCTAAAATTTATATGGAATTGTTAAAGACCCACAAATAGCCAAAGCAATCTGGAGAAAGAAAAATAAAGCAGGAGACATCACACTTCCTGATTTCAAACTATACTATAAAGCTACACTAATCAGTAAACAGTACAAGACTGGCATAAACAGAGACATACAGACCAATGGAAAGGAATGAAGAGCTGAGAAATACATCCATACATATCAAGTCAACTAATATTTGACAAAGAAGCCAAGAATACTCTGAGGAAAAAATAGTCTCTTTAAAAAATGTGCTGGGAAAATTGGATATTCACAGGTAAAATAATGAAACTGGACTCCTACTTTATACCACTCACAAAAGTTAACTCAAAATGTATTAAATTAAACATAAGTCCAGAAACCATAAAACCCCTAGAGTAAAACCCAACAAAAATATTATCGACATGCGTCTTGGCAATGCTTTTTTGGATATGACCCCTAAAGTGTAAGCAACAAAATAAGAATTAAACAAGTGGGACTATATCAAAATAAAAGGTTCTGCAGAGCAAAATATATGATCAATGAGAAAAAAAAGGTAACCAAAGGAATGGGAAAACATAGTTGCAGATCATGAATCTGATAAGAGATTAATATCCAGAACGTATACAGAACTCAACAGCAAACCAATAAATAATCCAATTTTAAAAATGGGTGAAAGCCCTGAATAGTCATTTTTCCAAAGAAGATATACAAATGGCCAAAGGTACACGAAAAGGTGCTGAAATCACTATCATTGGAGAAGTATCAGTCAAAATAACAAACTTTGGCAAGTATGTAGAGAAAAGGAAACCTGTGTGAACCGCAGATGTGATTGTGTACTGGTGCAGGCACTATGGTAAACAGCATAAGTGTCCCTCAAAAAATTAAAAATAGATCCAGCATTTCTACTTCTGGAATATATGCAAAGAAAATAAAAATACTATGTTGAAAGTATCTGCACCTCCATAGTTGTAGCAACATCATTTACAATGGGGAAGACATAGAAACCAAGTATCCATTGACAGATAAATGGATAAAGGAGTTGTGGTATCTATATACAGTGGGATACTACTCAGCTATAAAAGATGAAATCTTGCCATTTGAGATAACATGGATAGACCCTGTTAAACTTGTAAAAAAAAAATCAGATTTGAGGTTATCAGAGGTGGAAGATAGGTACATAGGATTTGGATGAAGTTGGTCAGAAGGTACAAACTTCTAGTTATAAGACAAATAAGTACTAGAGATGTAATATACAACATGATGACTATAGTTAACACTAGAATCCAGTGTAACTAACTGACAGTTATTGACAGCAGAGCCTAAGAGTTCTCAAAACAAGGAAAAAAATTTGTTTTTTGTTTGTTTGTTTTCATATTCCTAGGAGATAATGATATTAACAGAAGTTACTGTGGTAAATTTATTTCACAATATATTTAAGTCAAGTCATCATGCTATATGCCTTATATAATTCTATCAATTCTATCATATATTCTATCAATTATATGTCTGTAAAACTGGAGGAAAATCCAACCTCACAGAATAATCCCTAATACTCACTTGATATTCTTGGGTTTTCAGACAATAATAAAAGCTTATTCATAGCATTTTATAGTTTTGTTTTTTGAAGACACTTCAATGTATGTTCCTTTTAGCAAGTTTCCATGAGTCCTTAGACATGCTTACCACAAAACTACTGTGGATTTCCCCACCAATTCTGAATCCTAATTTTGATACATGAAGTCAGTATCTTTAATTGCTTAAAATGGAATTTCATATATAATACCTTTTTGGTAATAAACTATGAGCTTAAAAAAAAACAAATAGAACTTGTGGAAAGTCAAATCCCAGAAAACAAGTGGAATCTTGGTTTGTAAATAAAAGCAGGACGACTGCACTCTTTTTCTGTAAGGCTATGTTTAAATCAGGAAATGAAATTATCAGAAGGCCAGAGTATGATCTATGGGGAAAAGCATTTAGAGTTAGAGTTGAAGGCACTTCAATGAACCAAATACGATATAATCATTGAGTATGCACATCCTAGATGCCTGAGATAATTTGTCCACAAAAACACGAAACCAAAGACTTTTTTTTTTTCTCGGTTTTCTGATAGAAATCTGTCATTGAAAAAGAAGTCTTGTTCCCAGGGTTGGATGCAGCTCATCTCAGAGGTCTTGCCTTGATGATCGAGCCTCCTCTCAGTGGCTGCCTATTAGGTCAGGCTTGTGGTTTAATTTTTTTTTTTTTTTTTACAGCTTCATTCAAGGAGTCTTTATGGTAATAATATAGCAAGCATTTTTTTCAGCATGAGTCTGTGCCAGGCAGTGGTCTACATACATTTGCTAGGGCTTGTAATCTTCAAAGCAACCCTTTATAGCAGATACTGCCCTTAACTTCCTATACAGGCAAGAATCTAGAGATTCAGACAAGTTAAGTGACTTGTCCAAGGTCACACAGCTAGTCGGGACCTGTATGACTGCAGCAGGTATCTTAACTACATTGCCTTGCTGCCTTTGATGACTGCATTAAGGGTAACAGTAAACACCCCAGTTTCAGAATGTGTCAAACTGCATTGACATGAGGATCAAACGGATATGCTTTCTTATGTTTCCCAAATAAAAATGAAATGTACATGCATACAGACTACAAACATTTGCTCATCCACGGGGGGAAAAAAAAAAGTCCTACCCAAACCAATAATCCCTGAATATTTTTTTAATAAAATCTCCATTTTTTTTCGGCAAACTATCTTTCTCCATTACTAATTTATTTTAAGTGATCAGTACAGTATAATAGCTTGGACTATCAGAAGGTTCCAAACTTCTGACCACCAAGAAGTGGCCCAAATCTATTGGAACAAAGGAGATGCCAATAATTTGGTGGAAATTTGAGGAAAGAGGGGTATTCATTCCACTGGGATTATGGAATTTAGTAGAAATGCCACCATATGGGAAGAGTACTTGCGATGGAAGATGACATAGAAAAGAAACTTGGAGACGGGAAGAAAGCCTTAAGTTTTATCCAGTTTAGTTCCTCTATTGGGTTAATCTACTTTGAGTTTTTAATTCCACCTCCCCCCACCCCAACCAAAGGTCTGATTTCTATAGCATTTCATACAATTGTCAAACAGAAAACAATCTCAGAAAAAGCTGTTGTGAATCTATTTTTTCTGCTCAGACAAGTTTAATCTAATTATACTTGCACAAAAAAAAGAGAACACTATTTTCCAACAGAAAACAACAGACAATGCTCTTCTTTACTGAGAGTTTTACTTATCAAATATGAACTAAACTTCAAGCCAGACATCCTGGAGTGTGAAGTCAAGTGGGGCTTATGAAGCATTACTATGAACAAAGCTAGTGGAGGTGATGGAATTTCAGCTGAGCTATTTCAAATCCTAAAAGATAACGCTGTTAAAGTGCTGCACTCAATATGCCAGAAAATGTGGAAAACTCAGCAGTGGCCACAGGACTGGGAAAGGTCAGTTTTCATTCCAGTCTCAAAGAAGGGCTGCTGTTTCTGCTGCTAAGTTGCTTCAGTCGTGTCCGACTCTGTGAGACCCCATAGACAGCAGCCTAGCAGGCTCTCCCATCCCTGGGATTCTCCAGGCAAGAACACTGGAGTGGGTTGCCATTTCCTTCTCCAATGCATGAAAGTGAAAAGTCAAAGTGAAGTCGCTCAGTCGTGTCCGACTCTTAGCGACCCCATGGACTGCAGCCTACGCCAAAGAATGTTCAAACTACCACACAACTGCACTCATTTCACACACTAGCAAGGTAATACTCAAAATCCTTCAAGCTAGGCTCCAACAGTACATTAACTGAGAAATTGTGTATGTTCAAGCTGGATTTAGAAAAGGCAGAGGAACCAGAAATCAAATTGCCAACATCTGTTGGATCATAGAAAAAGCAAGGGAATTCCAGAAAAACATCTACTTCTGCTTCATTGACTATACTAAAGCCTTTGACTGTGTGGATAACAACAAACTATGGAAAATTCTTCAAGATGTGGGAATACCAGACCACCTTATCTGCCTCCCGAGAAGCCTGTATGCAGGTCAAGAAGCACCAGTTAGAACCAGACATGGAACAATAGACTGGTTCCAAACTGGGAAAGGAGTACGTCAAGGCTGTATGTTGTCACCTTGCTTATTGAATTTATATGCAGAGTACGTCATGTGAAACATCAGGATGGATGAAGCACAAGCGGGAATCAAGATTGCAGGAGAAATATCAGTAATTTCAGATATGCAGCTGACACCACCCTTATGGCAGAAATCAAAGAGGAACTAAAGAACCTCTTGATGAAGGTGAAAGATAAGAGTGAAAGGCTGGCTTAAAACTCAACATTCAAAAAACTAAGATCATGGCATCTGGTCCCATTACTTCATGGAAAATAGATGGGGGAACAATGTAAACAGTGACAGACTTTATTTTCTTGGGCTCCAAAATCACTCTGGACAGTGACTGCAGCCATGAAGTTAACAGATGCTTACTCCTTGAAAGAAAAGCTATGAAAAACCTACACAGCATGTTAAAAAGCAAAGACATCACTTTGCTGACAAAGGTACATATAGTTAAAGCTACTCTTTTTGGTAGTCATGTACAGATGTGAGAGTTGGACCATAAAGAAGGCTGAGCACCAAAGAACTGATGCTTTTGAACTGTGGTTTTGGAGAAGACTCTCTTGGACTGCAAGGAGATCCAACCAGTCCATCCTAAAGGAGATCAGTCCTGGGTGTTCATTGGAAGGACTGAAACTGAAGCTCTAATACTTCAGCCACCTGATGCAAAGAGCTGACTCATTAGAAAAGACCCTGATGCTGGGAAAGATCGCGGGCAGAAGGAGAACGGGGCGACAGAGGATGAGATGGTTGAATGGCATCATTGACTTGGACAGGAGTTTGAGCAAACTCCGGGAGACAGTCACGGACAGGGAATCCTGGTGTGATGCAGTCTATGGGTCGCAAAGAGTCATATACAACTGAGCAACGGAACAACAAAAAAGATCAGTTAGGTATTTTCAAGACACTTAGATACATTTTTAAAAATCCTTAACATATTTTCAAAAAAGTATCAGATAATTATTTCTTTTAAAATCAGCCAACATTCAGGGATGGCATTTTTTTTTAATAAAATTGTATTTATTTAGGTCCTCTTTGATTTGTTTCATCAGTGTTTTGTAGATTTTTTTGGGGGGGTTATTTTTTTTACTTTATTTTACTTTACAATACTGTATTGGTTTTCATTTTTTATCTACTGATTACTGGGAATGGTTTTAATGCCCATGATCCCTGATGGGAGCAGGATGGTTACTAATACAAATATTGTGTAGCAAGTGTGAAGCAGCCTCATTTTAAAAACTCTTGTCTTCATGGATAACGCTTATCTGGAGAGTGAAAACTGACAGCAGCCAGTATGAAAATGAAAAGAGCAACCAAATATGTGAATGACTCACAAATTATCTTTCCCAATCTCTTGATGTTTAGTAAGTTTCTGGAAGAAAGGAAAGAAAAGCTTTTTAACTTAATTTTATGTGGGTATCTGGAAGTATTAAGAGAAGGGCTAAGTCAGCTGGAATAAAACAAAGTAGAGTACTGAGAATTATTTGGATGATTAATTCCTAAAGAAAGTTATTATGGAAAAGGAATATTAATTTTGGAGACAATTAAACTAGCTATGCATATTAAATTATCTGTGTAACTTCTCTACTACTTTGCCAGAAAGACCTCATGGTTTGTGAATTTTCCAACAAAGCCTGATACAGTACAGGCTTCATAATTAAGGACTTAGATTATTCTTACTATTGCAGATAGGTTGATCAGGTGAGGAAAAAAGGTATAATACAATGTAGGTATTGTAATACATACATATATATATATATAAAGAGAGCATATAAGTACAATATATGTATACAACAAAGATCTGTCTAGTCAAAGCTATGTTTTTTCCAGTAGTCATGTATGGATGTGAAAGTTGAACTATAAAGAAAGCTGAGCACAGAAGATTTGATGCTTTTGAACTGTGGTGTTGGAGAAGACTCTTGAGAGTCCCTTGGACTGCAAGGATATCCAACCAGTCCATCCTAAAGAAAATCAATTCTGAATATTCATTGAAAGCACTGACGCTGAAGACTGATGTCCAATACTTTGGCCCCCTGATGCAAAGAACTGACTTACTTGAAAAGAGCTTGATGCTGGGGAAGACTGAAGGTGGGAGGAGAAGGAGATGACAGAGGATGAGATGGTTTGATGGCGTCACTGACTTGATGGACATTGAATCTGAGTAAACTCGGGGAGTTGGTGATGGACAGGAAGGCCTGGCGTGCTGCAGTCCATGGGCTCACATAGAGTCGGAATGACTGAGCAACTGAACTGAACTGAAACACTATTGGGGCTAGTAGTAAAGAATCCATCTGCCAATGCAGGAGACACAAGAGATGCAAGTTCGATCCCTGGGTTGGTAAGATACCCTGGAATATGAAATGGCAACCCACTCCAGTATTCTTGCCTGGAGAATTCCATGGACAGAGGAGCCTGGTGGGCTATGGTCTATGAGGTCTCAAAGAGCTGTACATGACTGAAGCAACTTAGCACAGCACAGCATGTATAATCTCCAAGTAAGATATATATATATATACACACACAAAATATGTGTACATAGATATATATTATATACATAGATCATACCTTATATATACACATATATAATTTCCAAGATATACATATAAAATGTATACACATCCTAAAGTATACATATAGTATATAAATATAGTATATCTATTGATGTAATATACACAAGCATATTAGATGTACACACATGTGTATTTTACATATACACATAATTTCCAGGTAAGATTCATATGGCTATGATTCACAGGCTAATGCAGAGGGAAGTAAAAGCTGTAGTAACTGGTAGTGGGTGGAGAGGATGCAAAGACAAAAAGGTCTGGACCAACTACCATGGAATGCTTGGTCTTTGGGTCTGCATCCATGAGACTGTGTCAGCTTCATCTCTCTGTGATGTGCAGATCTCTGCTCAGAGATCTTTCTCCTGCATGTAGGTCCAATACTCAGGGGTCACCAATCTCCAAGGAAAATGACAATTAATTATTCAAGCATTTATTTATTCTTCATACTAAAAAAAAATGGTGTCATATTACTCATTCCCTTTTAGGGCCCTTAAGTAGACTCCCTCCCTGAGCCTCATGTACTGATTCATTTTCAAAGTACATTTTTTCTCATCTTCAAAAACAGTGAATCATTATTTAAGGGGTTTGCAATAAAAGTTACAGGTGTTTCTCTTAATATTTAAGGTATTTTCATTTATGTAGGTTGAAGAACACTATACTTTCTATACACTGTATTTTTGTTGTTGTTGTTGTTGTTATTCTTTTCCTATCTCACTTGTTATTTTCTGTATCCTTTGCTGGTTCTCTGCTCAATTTTTACTTTGGAGTGCTTCAGGGTTCAGTCTTAGAACTCATGATTGTTCTCTTACTAAGTGAACTCATCAGACTTCAGGGCTATAATGTTCATCAGTAGGCTGACATTCAAACAAATTTCCCTCATCATGACTGCTCTCAATCTCAGGGCTCAATTGCTCACTTGATCCTGCCCCTTGACTATCTTAACAGGCACCCAGAACAGATATAAAATAGAACTATTGATTTCCAAGATCCCTACTCCTTCACCTATTAGGTTGGTACAAAAATAACTGCACTTTTACTCTGTTGAATTTTCCTGTTCAATACTGGAATATATTCTTAAATAAATGTCATGTTATACTATGTATGTGTGCATAGTCATGTCCAACTCTTTGCAACCCCATGGATGATACATCATTTTTATGTACATTTTTCACTTTGTTTTTTTTGCTGATGAATTATTACTTTCTGTTTATTTTATATTTAGACTATAGAAATAATGTTAGACAAAAAGCAAATTCAGGTGATTTTTAAATTCAATCTCAAAATGGGTCATAAAGCAGCAGAGACAACTTGCAACATCAACAATACATTTGCCCAGGAACTGCTCATGAACGTACAGTTCAGTGGTGGCTCAAGAAGTTTCGCAAAGGAGACAAGAGCCTTAAAGATCAGGAGTGTAATGTGTATCCGTGGCTGATTCATGTAGACACATGACAAAAACCGCCATGCTATTGTATTTACCCTTCAATTAAAATAATTTTTTAAAAAATGAAATAAAATTCAGCTGAAGGAAAATATTAAAAAAAAAAAAAAAGACGAGGAGTGTAGGGTCAACTATTGGAAGCTGACAACAACCAAATGAAGGGATAATCCAAACTGATTCTCTTACAACTACAGAAGTTGCCAAAGACCTCAATGTCAACAATTCTATGGAGGTTCAGACATTTGCAGCAAACTGGAAAGGTGAAAAAGCTTGATAAGTGCATTCCTCATGAGTTGGTTGGAAAAATCAAAAAAATTATTTTTTGAAGTGTTGTCTTTTCTTGTATGTAACAACAACAAACTCTTTGTCAATTGGATTGTGACGTTTGACTAAAAGTGGATTTTATATGACAACTGGAGATGACCAACTCAGTGGCTGGACCAAGCAGAAGCTTGAAAGCATTTCCCAAAGCCAATCTCATACCAAAAAAAAGGTCATGGGCACTGTTTGACGGCCGGCTGCTGGTCTGATCTACTACAGCTTTCCGAATCCTGATGAAACCATTACATATGAGAAGTATGCTCAGCAAATCAGTGAGATGCACTGAAAACTGCAATGCCTGCAGCCAGCATTAGTTAATAGAATGAGCTCAATTCTTCCCCAGGACAACACCTGACCTCATGTTGCACAACCAATGCTTCCAAAGTTGAACGAATTGAGCTACCACGTTTTGCCTCATCTGCCATATTCACCTGACCTCTTGCCAACCAATTACCACTTCCTCAAGCACCTCAATAACTTTTTGCAGGCAAAATGCTTCCACACCAGCAGGAGCCAGAAAATGCTTTGCAAGATTTCATCAAATCCTGAAGCATGCATTTTGACGCTAAAGGAATAAACAAACTTATTTTTTGCTCGCAAAACTGTGTTGATTGTAATGGTTCCTCTTTTGATTAATAAAGATGTTTTTGAGCCTATTTATAATGATTTAAAATTCAGTCTGAAATTGCAATTTCTTTTTGACCAAGCTAAAATTTCTTCCCTAGATATTCCCCATCTTAGAAAATGGCAACTCCTGTGCTCACACCAAAACCCAAAGAATTTAGATTCCTTTATTCTACCCTTTCACATCTTTTCAGGGACTAGTGTCCTGGAAGACAATTTCTCCACAGATTCAGGGGTAGTAGGGGAATGGCTTCAGGATGATTCAAGTACATTACATTTGTTGTGCATTTTATTTCTATTATTATTACATCAGCCCCATCTCAAATCAAGCATTAGATTATGTAGGTTGGGACCCCTGTTTCAAGGCATTAGGAAGTTC
Source organism: Budorcas taxicolor (assembly GCF_023091745.1). Taxonomy (NCBI): domain Eukaryota; kingdom Metazoa; phylum Chordata; class Mammalia; order Artiodactyla; family Bovidae; genus Budorcas; species Budorcas taxicolor. The sequence goes on from NC_068910.1 coordinate 40,079,473, forward strand.
TATTGATTCAATTTCCAAATTACATCCCAATTTCCAGTGCTTGCTTTCATGTATACTGTTATATTCCAAGGAGAGCCACTGTCTCTTGATTAAAAACTTGAATGGAACTACTTCTAATGGGTCTTGCTGTCTCACTGTTGCCCTTGAAACTATGCTCTCAGCTGTCAATGACTTCTTAAAATGTTCATAAAGTCAAGTAATCTTCTTACTTAAAACTTTCCACTGACTTTCTACCACTCCCAGAATAAAACCATGATTCCATTTCTGATAAACAATAAAAGTTATCTGGGCTCAACCTCCACCCACAGCCTCCCATATTCCCATGCTCTACGTCTACTGGCTATACCTTCTTTCTCTGCCTCAAAAGTACCTCATAGTTCCTCTACTTCTGTCAGAGCCTTTACACCTGATTTTTTCCCTTCTGGTTTCACTTCAGTTCTTCCCATTGCTGTGTTCTCGCATTTCCGCTCTCAATCAACCATTACTTCCTCAGGGAGGCTTTCACTATGACTCCACCTAAACTAAGAACATAGTGATGCTCCAACACATTACCTTATTTGATTAATTTCATGTAATATTAGTGTAAGCACATTTATTGGAGTATAATTGCTTTATAATGTTGTGTTAGTTTCTGCCGTACAATGAAGTGATTCAGCCAAGTGTATACATATATTCCCTTCCTCTTGGACCTCTGTTCCACCCCACCCTCATCCCATCTCTCCAGATAATCACAAAGCTCCCTGTACTGTACAGAAGCTTACCACTAAGTATCTATTTTATCCATGGTAGTTTATATATGTCAGTCCTAATCTCCCAGTTCATCCCACCCCTCTCTTCCCTCCCAGTGTCTACATGTCTGTTCTTCACGTCTATGCCTCTTGGAATGATCCATGCTCAGTCACCCAGTTGTGTCCGAATTTTTGTGGCCTCATTGACTGAAGCCTGCCAGGCTCCTCTGCCTATGGAGTTTTCCAGACAGGGATACTGGAGTACAGTGCCAGTGCCTACTCCAGGGGACCTCCCCAACCCAGGGATCACATATGCATCTCGTATCATTGGCAGGCGGATTCTTCACCACGAGTGCCACTCAAGAAACCAAATTATTCATTATTCAGCTTAGCACTGAAACAGAGCTAGGACTCTATGGTCCTTACCCCACCCCCTATCCCCATCCTCCACTTGCCTTTAAAAAAAAAAAAGAATTATTGAAGTATAGTTGATTTACAGTGTTGTGTTTCTGCTGTACAGCAAAGCGAATCAGTTATACATATATCCACTTTTAGATTCTTTCCCCATATAGGTTATTACAGAGTATTCAGTCATGTTTCCTGTGGTATACAATAGGTTCTCATTAGTTATCTATTTTATATATAGTACTGTATTATATGTGATCCCAGCCTGCTTGCCTTTTGCTTGTAGAACTTTAGCCAAAAGATAAGTTTCATCGGAGAAGTGAGAAAATACAGAAGCAAAGGAAAGTAGTCAAATAGGAAAAAACAATAACTTAATCAGTAAACAAATTCAAGTGAATTTGATTGGTTCCTCAAGAGCTACAGATAATATTCTGAACCATATATCCTGTGAGCTGTCTTGTAGATACTAAAACCCCCAGCAGGTGGAAGGAGTTAACTACATGATGACGGGACTATAGCCACATGAGCGGTCTGCCACAATTCCAAGAACTGGCCTCCACGAAATGGAAACTAACAGACCCTAGAATGAAGACTAACTGTACCTACAGCAATAAACTTCATGCTGAGCAGACCATACTGTGACCAATTTCAAGACGACTGTCAGAGTTGATTGTATGCAGGCCCCTCCCTCCATCCATAAAAGCTCTTGCCCACTTTTTGTGGGCAAGATTGTCCGTGGGGCAGGCAGGGGGTGGGTGGGGGAACTGACCTTTGGACAGGAGTCTGCCCTGACCCCTCATCACCTTGGTGGCCTCTAAAATAAAGCAAACATTCTTTTCCACTAACTTTGCCTCTTTAGAGTAGCTTCAGAGGGGTAAGCAGCTGGACCCCACTTTCAATAACAGCACAATGGAAAATATTATCATGTTAAGAGTAGAGACCTTGTTTGTTACATATCGTGTGTTCCTGATGCAAAGAACTGTGCCTAATACAAGGAAGGAATTAAAAACAGATGTACCCCAAAGTGAATGAATGGAAACTATATGAATCAAGAGTAGGGGGATTTGGCCTCCTCAGAGAAGTCAGAAGGGCTACCATTAGGAGGTGACATTGATGACTTGGTGGGCATGACGTAGCTTTCCTTCTAAGAGTGAGTTGCAGGGGAGCATGAGGTTGGGGAGTTGAACACTTTTGGCAAGGGGGATGGCATATGTCAAGACTCAAGAGGAACACTGGTGTGCTACAGCAGGGATCTCCAACCTCCGGGGCCACAGACCTGTATGTCCTGTCAGACACGCAGCAGCATTAGATTAGAAATAAAGTGCACAATAAATATAATGTGCTTGAATCATCCCAAAACCACTCCCCTCACCCTCGGTCTATGAAAAATTGTCTTCAATTAAATTGGTCCCTCGTACCAAAACAGCTGGGGAGTGCTGCTCTAGAAACAAAGGGCTTGTGTGCCAAGAGGGCTGGTGTTATACGTGGTGAATGAAAGTCACTCATTCGTGTCCAACTCTTTTTGACCCCATGGACTGTATAGTCCATGGAATCCTCTAGGTGAGAATACTGGAGTGGGTAGCCTTTCCTTTCTCCAGGGGATCTTCTCAACGCAGAGATTGAACCCAGGTCTCCCGCATTACAGGCAGATTCTTTACCAGCTGAGCCACAAGGGAAACTCATAGTTGGTGACCTCTGAGCAAATTGCCTCTTTCTTCATTCATTAGCAAAACTTTATGTGAAATTATAAAGCATTCTCAAGGTCCACACACACTTCCTGTCCCTTTTGTTCTGTAAGGATCCCCAGAAATCTGTACAGCTTACCAATTAAAAATTGCTAATTTGAAAAAGCATAAATTGTACTAGGGGAAGACTTCCTGGGATTCATTTATTGGGCTATACTCCTCTGCAAGGGAGGTGCTCTCTCTATGGACAGTGCCAAGCCTAGTTCTGACACGCAGGGAATTTGATATTAGAATCCTCTTGGGGAGCTGAGGTGGCAGTCCTTAACTGGGAGTTATAACATGTGAGCCTTCACCCTAGGGTTGTTATGCAAGATCAGGACTCTCAGGCCTTGATGGCATTGAAACCCACTAATCTGGTTTACCTTGCAGAACTTCAACTTTCTCAAAAAACTTTTTTTTTTTAATGGCACAGTAGGGACTTCCCTGGTGGTCCAGTGGCTAAGAATCTGCACTTCAACTGCAAGGGGGCCCAGGTTCAATTCCTGGTTGGGGAATTAGATCCCACATGCCATTACTAAGGAGCAACAAGATCAAAGATCCCAAGTGCCACAACTAAGATGCTGCAGAGGCAAATACATAGATAAAGATAAATATTTTTTTAAAAAATAAAAAAGGGCACAGTATAGAGACCATTATTCCAAAGAAAGACAAAGAATGGAACCTCAGCCATCAGTTATTATCAATACAACCATGAGTGAATTATCTCAACTCTCTGAGTGATGAGAATTAAATATAATCGTATACTCCAAATCCTGAAGCAGTGCCTGGCACACAATGATAGCATAATTGAAATTATTATTCATTAGTTATGGTGGTTATTAATATCAATTTTCAGTAGAATTGCTACAGTTCAGAAACTCTATCCTAAAAAAATCTGTCCTTGTAACGTTTTGATGGGAGCAGAAAGCTTGAGTATTTGTTTCCATATTTGTTTACCTTCTCTGTTTCCTTCTAACTCAAAAAATAATACTTTGCCTGGAACATAGGAGGCAGTCAATAATATTTTAATCATATGAAGCGAAAGGAATGCTTTGTAACCCCTATTCCAACTCAGTTTCCTTTGGCAAAGAATACTTGACTCATATTACAAGGTTTCAGGATTAAGTTAAATTGGTCTCTGTGCCTCTTCTCTTAACTCTTCTAAGTATTTAGAAACAGGAGTAAATTTTAATAAATGCAAAGCTTGTGGACAAAAATTTCATCTCTCGTGTGCGTCATCAATGTAACTATAAGGTTAAACTGCTTTGTTTTTGCTTCAGAGCCCTGCAAGCAAGGAACATTTGGAAGAGATTTTATGCCTGAGAGACTGTTACAAAAGTGGCCTGTCATACTCTTGAAGGGGAAGATGCTGACTTAAGGGAAATGACAATTTCATGCGCTGCACCTGAGGCTTAAAATCTCAGCTGAAATCAAGTGAGAAGCCTATTTTCAAGAAGCAAAGAGACGCAGGTAGGTATCAATGAGGCTCTGGTACCACATGATGCGGCTGGTGCTTCTCAGCCCTGGCTGCACATGACAATCACCTGGGGAAATTAAAAACCATGGAGATGCCTAACCCTCAGGATTTTAAACGAAACCTCTGAGTTGAGCTAGGTAGCAGATTACAAAGTTCTGCTGTCACTTGTATACACTGCCAGGGCTGAGAACCCCTGGTTAGGAGAAGAAATAAAGGACCATTAAAATATTTGAGCTGCTTGGGAGAGCTACATCAGGCAATATTGCTGGCTTTTTACTTTGCAACATTAATTAGCTGTCCTGATATGTAGGCTGTCAACAAATCTTATAGAACATCCTTAGAACAACACCTGACATCTGTGTTTTTGTCAATTTCCAGAGGCACGTAATATCATGTTTAATTCTCAAAACTGCCCTTAAGAATAACCAGAAAATATATTCATTTTTTAAAGGTTAAAAAAAAATGAGCTCAGAAAACTCACTTAAAAAAAAATAAAAATAAAAAAAGAAAGAAAGCTCACTTGACTCACCCAAATTTCAGTCAGTTGGGTCCTTCTTTTTTGCCACTTATTTCTTCAATAATATATTAAGCATGAGGTATGTGATGAAGGCTTATGTGTTAACTAGTTCTGGGATGCCAGCAGCAGGATGCAGAATTCCAGGCAAGAGGAGGCTCCATGGCGACAGGAACATGGCGTCACCAAACAAAATGAAAGACCGTTTCGTGGTAAGAGTTTTGTCCGAGCGTGCTGGGGTAAGGACTTGTACAGGTTTGAAATCACCGCAACCGGAGTCCACTGCTCTTCTGGCCTCAGTTCCTTGTCTTCACCACTCATATACTTCTCTCTCCACCCCAGGCATTTAATCTCCATTTCAAGACACAGTCTTTTTTGTTAGATACCATGTTCGCCTGTCGTGGTGCTGACTACCCCTACCTATACTTCAGGGGCACCTTCACGCAAAGCCTTCAATTTTCTCTCAGCCACTATTTGAACATGTGACCAAGGGCTGGCCAATCCTGTGCCTGCTCACTCTGTTTAGTGATTGGTCTAAAATTTAGGGCGTTACCAGGATGGCCCACAGAGACCTTCGGCGTGATTTCATTCGAGGGTACCGGGAGACAGTCCTCTCTTCCTGGAGGATCGTGAGCTGTGAGATGCCTTCTCTTTTGCGTCTTGAAGAGATGTCTGTCACAGGAGACACGAGTGAAATCTCGGACCATATTGTGCTGTGCCTTGAAAGCACCTGTCTTGGATTCCCAATTACTTAAGACAATAAATTACTTACACTGCATCAAGACGTACGAGTTTTATTTGTCAGTTTTGCAACAGAAAATAATCTGGTCATTACACCATATGTCTCAATAAAGACTTGGGGCGTTTGAACGTGTTTTTGATGAACCAGTTTTAGCTCAGAATGGGGCTGTTAATGCATACTTGAAAAATCTGAAGGACCATTCCTCTGCAGTCGTAGCTTTTGGCCTTGGCTAAAAAGGACATTTCTCAGAGCATCATGGAGTGTGATCCTACATCAGTGCAGTGCTTCTTGAGGTACACTTCTGGACCAACAGTATCAGCATCACTTGTTAGAAAGGCAAAGTCTCAGGCCCTTTTTAGGACTTAGAGTAGCAGAAACTCTAGGTGGAGCTTGGCAATATGGGCTTTAACAAGCCCTCCAGGTGATCTTGATGCAAGCTAAAAATAGAGAATTACTACTGTAGAGTCCAAACATGTCCCTCTTTTTTAATCAGAGGTAGCTACAGCATATTTTTGCATTTATTACATACACACAAATCTTCCTTGTCTAAACAATTTGCCAGACCTATAGAATCTGAAAGTGTCTTAACCTGTTTCTGTTAATAATGACAATAAACAGTAAAAGTCACAGTAGCTGTGAGTTGAATGCTTCATTCAATGCTTCTAATAGACAAACAATCATACCACTTTCTGTACACGTATTACTTTCTTTTTGACTGTTGGCACTGTGTGATGTTTTTGGTTTCAGTCTTTCCCCAAATGAATAATTCACAATACCCTGGAAACCGTTCCTGGATTAGGACTTAGGAGGTACATCTCCTATATTTATTTGTGGGATGCATTTTTGTGGCCTTTTTTAGTCTTTCAGGAGAGATAACATCATTTGAAAGAATCACCAAGAAGCTTCTGATGGTAAAATGAGACACTTTTGCAAGGAGATTAGGGATAGAAAGTTTTCGCAAATAATTCATTATTTGCCTGTTATCACAAAAGCATGTCTAACCCAGGTGGAATGTTGCACAATTTGCAAGTCATTTGTTTTCAGTATGGCAACTTGAAGCTAGTAAAAGTACTCTGCTACTGTGGGGAGGGAATCTTAAGTTATTTATTTAGTGGCGCTGATTGTTTAGATAGATTCAAATGTACTAGTTTCAAATAAATGCTGATTCATATCAGCCAACGGGGCACCTTAAGAATTATCCAGGGGCTTGTGGAAAGTATGGTTTTCTGAGGTTCTGAGTCCGATGATCTGGAAGAGAGCCCAGGAATCTATATTATTTGCAAAAGCTTTGAAGCTAGATCAGGGTCCTCTCTAAATCAAGACCATTGGTTTACAAACTATGCATTAATTATTTGGAGGAACTGTCCTAAGGCCTATGGGCAATCCTTCAGTGAGGTGCCACTTTTATCTGTTTTGTATTCTGAATTTTGGTATAAGGTTTCATTTAAAGAAAGGAATATGCTATGATTTTTTAAAATCACTATTTTGATTTACTCTTTTGCTTAATGTTGTAGGAGCTTTGGGACTGGAGTCCAGGCCTCTCTCTACCGTTACAAAGCTCCTTCTGCCTGCACCAAAGGGCCAACAATGATCCAGGACTATTGAGGGGAAAAGAGTTTGCTCAGAACTGTCTAGCTTCCAGCTATAAGGCAGGTTTAGGGGTATGATAATATGATCAGGTCCTCTACGTCTTCTAACTTATGATACTCACCATTTAAAAGCTGGCTCTTTTTAAACTCGGCTTGTTCATTCACAGAAATCTGCAGAGAGGTGACGCTGACTCTGTGTCAGTTTGCTGAGGTCCTGTGAGTGACAGCTAGAGAGAGAATGGTTAAAGTTGTCATAGGCTTTGGGTTTAAAGCAGAGAAAGGTGAAACTGTCTTTCTCCTTCTTTGGGGGATCTCCTATTGCTTCTGATTGTGCATCTTTTTGGTTTTAATATTTTAAGACACAGGTTTTAAGATTCTTGTTATGGAAATAAAGAAGCACTATTTTATCTAACACTATATGTCTAAACACTATTTTATAAAACTCTGAGGGGGGCAATTTATGATTATGAGACCTCGACACAGATTTTGGAGAAGAACTGAAAAGTATTCATTAACAAATATGTATTTAAGGCATAGGCTGAGAAACTGAGGTTCATGGGAAAGTAAGGAAGAGATTGTGCAAACGTGTACATATAATATGTGTAGAACCAACTACCCCCACAATTACACAAAAAACGCATTCTGTCTCACAGAGATTGTTTCTAAGTTTCCTTTGTAAATATGAGGCAAGCAACAGGAAAAAAAATATTGTATAGTCCCCCTTACTAACTGGGATACAATCTGCTGGTGGCTACATTTGTCCTTCTAAGAAACCACAAAAGGCTGGTTTTGTGCTCAAAAGATGACTGCAGAGTAATGTGATACTCGTTTTCATACGGAGCATAGAACTTTCATAGTTCTGTTTAGTTGTTTGTTTTTTTTTAAGAAAAAACAGAAATAAAAACCTTTTTCTTTTTAAACCTGAAGTAAAGAATTAATAAGTTATTTTACCAAAAAATGTTCAAGTTCTTGCCCCAAACAGATCCAAGTCAGGGTGTTAGGAACTGTGCCCCTATAGACAACATGTTCCATTATTACCCGAAAGAGGGGATAATTAGGATTCTTCAGAGAAACAAAGCCAACAGGATGTGCATCTACATAAAGAGATTTATTATAAGAAATTGTTTCATGTAATTAGGAAGGTAGACAAGTCTCAAGACTGCTGGGTGAGCTAGAGACTATTGTTGAGTCAGAGTCAGTGGTGTAGTTCCTGTTCTAATCCAAGCTGGGAACCAGGCCTTACAGGGTATAGGGAGTGGACCTTTAATGGGCATCCAGCCCAGTAGAGAATGATCAGACCTGGACATTAGAAAGACTCAAAGGTTAAGTGATACTGTAGGAAGTGTTCTAAATTATACTCTTCAATCCCCACTATTAACAGAGTAAGGTCACGATAGTATTTAAACTATTTTCTACATAGTTAGTATTCATGAGTTGGGCTTTAAATGGTTGGACACCACTTTTGAAATAAGTTTGTGGAATCAAAACGAATCACTTTTGTCTTTAAACTGTCACAGAGCCAAGAAATATGACGTAAGAGGAAGGGTAAGAGGAAGACTTGTTTCCCTCATAGCACAGTAATTCAATTTTACTTTGACCTGTAATAGTAATACATTTTCCCTTCTAAGAACCCCACAACTGCATATTCCAGTATAGAGCCCACTATGTAGTCAGGGTGCTTGTATCTGACAAAATTCTCTGTTGTTTTAGGAGATTATATCTAAACACCTTTATTCTTTGGTGCCAGCTTCAGAAATCCTCATGCTGCCAGACTTTGAATGTGATATAAGTATCAACCCCCAAATAAGAAAGTAAATTCTGACAGAGCTATATAATCAAAAGTAATTTTCCTTTTGCAACCATTCCACAAAGAAATAGAAAATATTTGAAGTTCTTCAACTACTTCCACTGTCTTACAGTAGTATTCTTTTTCGAGAGTTGTCATATGAAGCTAGATCAAAGCTGAAATAATAATATCTTGCATCATTTTATTTTTTTATTTTGGTACTTCTTCCCTAACTTACAGCCTGTCTCTCTTCAATATTCCCACTATCCTTTCATTTTACCTTCTGGGCAATCTTTTCTCAAATCAAAGAGTGGAATTTTCTTGGTATGTTTTAAATACTTTAGAGCCACCCCTATATTTCTAGGCAATAGTCTCATGAGCTCCAGTCTACACAAGGAAAAGCAGAACGTATAGCCTGGGGGATTTGGGAAAGGAAGTGAAGACACCGTTGCTGGGATCACCCATCTGCTGCCTTTGACTTTGAAAATGAGTGAGCCCAAGGTGAAGACCAAGACAGGCCATATATAATAAAGGCATCTGGAAAGTTTCAAATGGTGCAGATTTATCTTCCAATTAAAAATAGAAACCTAAGTTTTAAAAAATAAGCCTTTGGAGAGGAAGTATCTCACCTCACCTCTAAACCAGAGCACAGCACATTCTAAGTCCAAAGATAGAGATACATCTGTGGTGCTTTATAGAGGTAACAGAAGAGGTGATAAACCAGAGAGGCACTGATAGTTGAGGCTTTGCCTGGTGTGAAATGTCGGTACCAGTGCCACTGAGAAGCAGAGGAGGAAGGCTTAGGGCATTTTTTCATGCATCCAGAGGGCTGTGAGGGAAGATTTCATAGAGTAAGAGGTGTTTGCCTTATGGCCTAGATCATGTATTCTGTGTACTGCTGCCCAAATTCTTTGACTAGGGAACTATGCAGCGGTAAGTATAGATGTGATCTGCCCGCCTAACACTCAAGAAAGCTCGTGGCCGTCTCCTATGGCTCAGCACCCTGCATAACCAGAAATAACAAAGGCCAGCCTTCACGGCATACTTCATACTTCTTAGGCACATGGGTAAGTGCTTTGCATACATTATCTCACTGACTCTTCCAGGAAATACAGTGAACTATCACCATGACCACTTTACACATGAGGAGATGAAGTTGAAAGATATAAAGTATTTTGTCCATTCAGCTAGAGAGTGTGAGAAAAGGAATATAATTCCAACAGAACCAGCAACATAATCTGTGAGGCCCTCTGTTTATAAAGCTTATTATTTTCATTATTTCTAAAATCGCTTTTAATACAAAAAGCTACACATATTTAATGTACGTAATTTGATGTGTTTGGACGTATGCCTATACCCACAAAATCATCACCTCCAAAATTTTCCTTGTGTCTCTTCGTTTTTGGTTGTGTGTATATATGGGTGTGTACGTATTAACACTTGACATGAGATCTACTTTGCTAACAAATGTTTAAGTGCTCATTGCTATATTGTCAACTATAGGCAGAATGTTGTAGAACTTATTCATTCTTGCATAACTGAGACTTTATACATGTTGAATAACATTATCTTATTTTCTTCTCCTCCCAGCTTCTGGCAAATGCCAATCTATTTTTCCTTCTATGAATTTGTCTATTTTGGATACCAAAGTGGAATCATGCAATATTTGGCCTTCTGTGACTGGCTTATGAGCAAGCATTTTTTAATTTTAAGGCTGGAGTCAACATCTGCAGGGATGCTGGAGCCCAAGAAAATAAAGTCTGTCACTGTTTCCATTATTTCCCCATCGATTTGCCATGAAATGATGGGACTGGATGCCATGATCTTCGATTTTTGAATGTTGAGTTTTAAGCCAGCTTTTTCACTCTCCTTTCACTTTCATCAAGAGAATCTAGTTCCTCTTTGCTTTTTGCCATAAGGATGATGTCATCTGCATATCTGTGATTATTGCTATTTCTCTTCGCAATCCTGATTCCAGTTGGTGCTTCATCCAGCCCAGCATTTTGCATGATGTACTCTGCATAGAAGTTAAATAAGCAGGGTGACAATATACAGCCTTGAAGTATTCCTTTCCCAATTTGGAACCAGTCTGTTGTTCCATGTCTGGTTCTAATTGTTGCTTCTTGACCTGTATACAGGTTTCTCAGGAAGCAGGTAAGGTGGTCTTGTATCCCCATCTCTTTCAGAATTTTCCATAGTTTATTGTGATCCACACGGTCAAAGGCTTTAGCATAGTCAATGAAGCAGAAGTAGATGTTTTTTCAATAATTCTCCTGCTTTTTCTATGGTCCAATGGATGTTGGCAATTTGATCTCTGGTTCTTCTGGCTTTTCTAAATCCAGCTTGAACATCTGGAAGTTCTCAGTTCACATACTGTTGAAGCCTAGCTTGGAGAACTTTGAGCATATCTTTGCTAGTGTGTGAGATGAGTGCAATTGTGTAGTGACTTGAACATTCTTTGCCATTACCTTTCTTGGGGATTGGAATGAAAACTGACCTTTTCCTGTAGCTTTGTTATGTATTTTGAAATGAAAGAAGCATGATGGCCCCAGTTCTGCTTTTGTTTCTCAAGACTTACTTGGTCTATTTGTGGTCTTCTGTGATATCACATGGAATTTTGGATTAGTTTTTTCTTTGCCTGAGAATAATGCCATTGGGATTTTGATTTGGGATAGCATTGAATCTTTAGATCACTCTAGGTAGCGTGGGCATTTTAATAGTAATATATATTCCAGTCCATGAATGTCAGATGTATTCTCACTTATTCAAGTTTCTTTAAGTTATTTTATCAATGTTTTATAGTTTTCAGCATACAGACCTTTATTTTTTTTTGCTTTTTTTTTTTTTTTAAATTTTAAAATCTTTAATTCTTACATGTGTTCCCAAACATGAACCCCCCTCCCACCTCCCTCCCCATAACATCTCTGTGGGTCATCCCCATGCACCAGCCCCAAGCATGCTGTATCCTGCGTCAGACATAGACTAGCAATTCAATTCTTACATGATAGTATACATGATAGAATGCCATTCTCCCATATCATCCCACCCTCTCCCTCTCCCTCTGAGTCCAAAAGTCCGTTATAGACAGCTGCGTCTTTTTTCCTGTCTTGCATACAGGGTCGTCATTGCCATCTTTCTAAATTCCATATATATGTGTTAGTATACTGTATTGGTGTTTTTCTTTCTGGCTTACTTCACTCTGCATAATCGGCTCCAGTTTCGTCCATCTCATCAGAACTGATTCAAATGAATTCTTTTTAACGGCTGAGTAATACTCCATTGTGTATATGTACCACAGCTTTCTTATCCATTCATCTGCTGATGGACATCTAGGTTGTTTCCATGTCCTGGCTATTATAATCAGTGCTGCGATGAACATTGGGGTACATGTGTCTCTTTCAGTTCTGGTTTCCTCGGTGTGTATGCCCAGCAGTGGGATTGCTGGGTCATAAGGGAGTTCTATTTGCAATTTTTTAAGGAATCTCCACACTGTTCTCCATAGTGGCTGTACTAGTTTGCATTCCCACCAACAGTGTAGGAGGGTTCCCTTTTCTCCACACCCTCTCCAGCATTTATTGCTTGCAGACCTTTAAACACCTTGGTTAAACATATTCCTGGGTATTTCATTCTTTTTGAGACTATGATAAATAGAATTGTTTTCTTCATTTCCTTCTTGGATAGATTATTGTTATTGTGTAGACATAAAACTGATGTTTGTATGTTGATCTTGTATCCTGCAACTTTACTGAATTTGTTTACTAGTTCTAACAGGTGTGTGTGTGTAATGTTTTGGGTTTTCGATGTATAAAAGTGTGTTATCTGCAAACAGAGATAATTTTATTTCTTCCCTTCTGATTTGGCTGCCTTTCATTTCTTGATCTTGCCTAATTACTGTGGTTAGGGATTCCAGTGCACTATATTGAATAGAATGGCAACCCACCCCACTACTCTTGCCTGGAAAATCCCATGGATGGAGGAGCCTGGTAGGCTCCAGTCCACGGGATTGCTAGGAGTGGGACCTGACTGAATGACTTCACTTTCACTTTTCACTTTCATGCACTGGAGAAGGAAATGGCAACCCACTCCAGAGTTCTTGCCTGGAGAATCCCAGGGATGGGGGAGCCTGGTGGGCTGCCATCTATGGGGTCGCACAGAATCGAACACGACTGAAGCGACTTAGCAGCAGCAGCAGCAGCAGCAACAGTGGACATCCGTGATTTGATCCAGATCTCTGAGGAAAAGTCTTCAGCATGTCATCATTGAGTGTAATGCGAATTGTGGACTTGTTTTACATGGCCTTTATTATGTTGAGATAAATTCCATCTACATCTCCTTTGTTGAGTGTTTCTATTATAAAAGTATGTTAGTCAAATGCTATTATTTTTGCCTCTATTGAGATAATCATATGATTTTTATTCTAATTATGTTAATATGATAGATAGCATTTACCAATTTTCATATGTCAAACAATTCTTGCCTCCTAGAAATAAATCCCACTTGATCATGGTGTATGATTCTTTTAATGTTCTGTTATGTTTGGCTTAGCAAGTATTTTTTTGAGACTGGCTGCACTTATGTGTATCAAGGATATTGGTCTGTAATGGTCTTACTTGTATTTTCTTAGAGTGTCCTTATTGGCTTTGCTATGAGGGTAAGGCTGACCTAGTAAAATGATTTTGACTCTAATAAGGATTGTTGCTAATTCTTCTTTAAATGTTTGGTAGAATTCACCAGTGGAACCTTCTGATCCTGAGGTGGTGGTTGCCATTGTTGTTGTTGTTGGGAGGCTTTTGATTATTGATTCAAAGTTCTTATTTGTTATTGATGTGTTCAGTTTCCCATTTCTTCATTATTCAGTCCAGGTCAGTTGTATATTTCTAGGCATTTGTCCACTTTTTTCCCTTTTAGGGTATCTAATTTGTCGGCATATAATTGTGCATGGTAGTCCTTTTGAATGCTTTTATTTCTGTCACATCAGTTGTAAAGTTTCCTTCTTCTTTATAAAATTTTATTTATTTGGTCTTTTATCGCTTTCTTTTTTAGTTAGTATAGCTTAAGGTTTGTCAATTTTTTTTTGTCTCTTCAAAAAGCCAACTCTTTAATTCAGTGACTTTTTAAATATTGCTTTTATAGTCTATCTCATTTATGTCTTTTGTGATTTTTGTTTCCTTCCTTCCCTAACTTTGCACTTGATTTCATCTTATTTTTCTAGTTCCTTAAGGTTTAAAGATAGATTGTTTATTTTAGTGCTTTCTTATTCATAAATGTAGACAAAGTGAGTTCTTCAGGTTTGAATAAATAGTATTAAGCAGCAACATGAAGGCATATGATAGTATATAACTCACTGGTAAGGGTAAATATACAGACAAATATGAAAAACAGTGATACTGTAATACTGGTTTGTAAATAATTTTAAATTTTAATGTAAAAGTTAAAAGACAAATGTATTGAAATAAATTGTATATACAAAATTTGATCATAGGTTTATAACATTAAAATGTAAATCTCAACATTAATAATATGATGAGTTATTTTTTCTACCTCTACTGATCTGTAGTTCTGGCCATTTATTTGCCATCCTGTAAGTCTCTAAGAGAAGATATTCATCTTTAAATTAGAGACCAGCGTTTTACAGCTGAGGTATTTTTGTTCTGGTAACTGTGAAATTTTCCAATGCAGACACAGTAAGGTTCCATGAGATATACCAAAGGGCATGTGCCCTTGAGCTTTCTGAAAGAGAGGTGCTATATAAATCAAATCAGGTATTAACATTGTCACAACTTTATGTGATAGCATAACCAGCAGCAGCTGGTAGCAGTAACCAGCAGCAGTCTGCCCTGGAAGTGTTTATTCTCATCTAGGCACGATCATGCATTTATGAGTTGATATTTAAATGTGACAAGGCTCATTTTTAACTTAATTTGAAAACAGTAAATTGTTAGTGGTTTTATATTTCCATTTCCACTACAGAGGGGCCACAACTGGTATATACTGTGGTCCAAACATGCATATTACTGAAATATGTCTGCTGATTTATAGCTATGGCTTGAATACCTCTTACATTGCCAGTGGGATGAAGTTATATGCTCTCCTTTAGTTTCTGATGAGTAGTGACTCTCATATCAATTGTGGGGTCTAAAAAAAACATGCAGGAATTCATTGGTGAATAGTTGTTCCAAGTAGGTTAGTCTTTTTTGCTTTCCTCTTACTCTTATTTTTAAATTTACATATATTAAGCCTCTGTGGGTCAAAAATCTCTCATTGGTCTCTCATGTTTGGGAACACATGTAAGAATTAAAGATTTTAAAATTAAAAAAAATAAATAAATAAATAAATAAATAAAGCAAAAAAAAAAAAAAAAAAGAAAGCAAAAAAAAAAAAAAATCTCTCATTGGGGTTAGGTTTGCTCCAAGGAAGGTAAGACTTTTGAAAACAATTATATCTCTCAAACTTTGTAGAGAGGGGGCCAGAAGAGAGAGAGGGGAAAGTCAGGAAGAAAAGGAAGGTGGTGTTTACGTAAATGAATTAGACAGGAGATAAGGAAGATTTCAGAGGAGACAAGGGATCTATCAATCAATTTTCTCTCTCTTTGAAAAGCATAGCAATGTGATTTATGTCTTTTAAATAGCGTCTAAACAGTATTCTATTCTTCTAAATTTAAAAAAGCTGAAAAATAAAAAAAGGGAAACAGATTAACTTTTGTACTAAGTACACCTTAGCAACGAGATAACCCTGGGTAGGAGGAAAGGAGTAGAGGAACAGATTTTTTAAAACAGCAGTATTCTTAGTTTTATTTTATAATTGAGCCATGAGTTAAAATTTTTGAATTGGTTACTAAAAGAATCTATTACTGGCTTTATTGCCATGATCAAATATTCTAGGCATACTTATGCTTAAGGTTTCAATTTTACAGAAAGCACTTTCAATTGCCATCACTGGAAGAGATTAGTTTATGAGACGTGAGCAAACTCAATTTGAAAAAAAGTTTTTTTGAGCTCTTATTCTGTATATAGCACTGGGCATCATGGAGCATACAAAAAAAAGAAGACATCATGACCGGGCATATCATCAGCACATGTGGAACAATTAAAGGCAGCAGAGGCAGCCCATGGTGGGACTCGAGTGTGGCACCACTGTAAGCACTTAGGGAGATAAGAGGAAGGACCAATTGCCTCAGGTAGAGCAAAGCTTAAACAAATGTTAAAAGAGTAAAAAGGTTTCAAATAAGTCACAAGGGAAAGAAGTCTTTCCAAACTAAGGCATGAAAAAGACAACAGGGAAAAGAAAGAGTGGGATGAATTGAGAAAGAAACATTGACATATATATATACTATCATGTGTAAAATAGGTAACTAGTGGGAAGCTGTATGTAACACAGGGAGCCCAACCTGGTGCTCTGTGCTGACCTACAGGGGTGGGATGGGAGAGGGGAGGGAGGCTCAACAGGGAGGGGATATAGATATATATATGATTGATTTGCATTGTTGTAGGGCAGAAACCAGCACAATATTGTAAAGCAATGTTCTGCCAATTAAAAAATAAATAAATAAAGGTGGATTGACATAAAAAGTAGCCTTGGGCCAATCTGGAGGTGGGTAGATCAGACCTGAGTTTACAGCGCAAAACAAAGATTACTGCTGGAAGTCTTAGAGGATATGAACTAGAGAAAAAGGGGAAATGAAGTTATGTGTACATAGGAAACATTTATTAAATGCCTAATGTGTGCTGGGCACTACTTTAACATTTGTAGTTACAAAAACAGGTAGGATTTTATACTCCAGAATCTCACTGTCTCGTAAAAGAAACAAACATGTAAGTTAATACAAAATTAGTGTAATATACCCAATAATGGAGGTTTTAAGATCTTCTAGGGCAATAAGAAAGGGTATCATCTACACAGGAGTTGCTAGAAATAAATATAATATCTCTCCCACTATAACATGCAGATCAGAAACTTGGATTTAGGCACTTCTGTGTAGATGTAATGGGAAAAATCCTAAATGCCAAAGATTTGAACTGTCCTTCCTGAAAATCAAGTTTTAGTGTCTTCTGACTTAAAAGCAGTGGTCACTTCACTGGGTGTGTTCAGCCTTAGCATCATCACTGACAATTCGGTGGTTTGACAAACCTAGGAGGGAGAAAAAAGACCTCGAATCAAAGAATGTTTTCAATTCTTTAGGATGTATTTACAATAGAACACACCCCCATTTAGAGCAACATAAGCTCTGCAGACTCAAGCTTCTGTAGTTTGAAAGCCGAATGGATTGTTTGAGAGAATGTGGTTTCTGCTGATAATTGGAAGAAGGATAAGAAGGTTATAAACAACGGGCTGAAAAGTAAATAATGTTTAGGGAACAATTTTACTCGGTATCTC
Source organism: Budorcas taxicolor (assembly GCF_023091745.1). Lineage (NCBI taxonomy): Eukaryota > Metazoa > Chordata > Mammalia > Artiodactyla > Bovidae > Budorcas > Budorcas taxicolor. The sequence continues at coordinate 40,096,811 of NC_068910.1, forward strand.
TACTTCTTATAATTAAGTCTCAGCTCAGTAATTTGTTTGGAACTCAATTTTCAGTAATTTTTTGCAAGTCATAGGATGCTAGGTCTATGGGTGTGTTAGTTGTGTTAAACTAACCTACTGAAGTATGGCTAAAGAAATTTAGAAAAGTCATGGTAAAATTTTAACTATTGCATACTATCTACATTGGAAAACTGTTGTCAGATGGAAGTAAGGAGAAATGGGTCACTTTTCTGTAGACTTTACAATAAATTCAATATTCATTCATTTATTCATCTGCTCACTAAATTTTACTGAGTATTTTCCATTGACTAGACATTGTGTTGGTTTCTTGTTAAGATTTTAGGATTGGGCAAGTTTCGTCTTTTCGTTAAATTGAAATGTAGTAGATTTACAATGTTTTGTTAGTTTCAGGTGTACAACTACAGCAAAGTAATTGTTATGCATATATATGAAAAAGAAAAGTTAAACTATTAGTGATTCAGTCATATCTGACTCTTTGAGACCCCGTGGACTGTAGCCTACCAGGCTCCTCTGTCTGTGGAATTTTCTATGCAAGAATACTGGCGTGGGGAACCATTCCCTTCTCCAAGAGAATGTTCTCGACCCAGGGATCAAACCCATGTCTCCTGCATTGTGGATTCCTTATCATCTGAGCCACCAGGGAAGCCCACACATATATATGTCTATGTCTATATTCTTTTTTCTATCCTATTCCACTATAGGTTATTACAAGATATTGACTGCAGTTCCCTGTACCATACAGTAATTTCTTGTTGTTTATTTTATATATAGTATTGAGCATTTGTTAATTTCCTATTTCCTGTTTATCTCCCCTTCCCAATTTGGTAAGCATAAGTTTGTTTTCTGTGTCTGTCTTTTTCTGCTTTGTCCCTTTGTACTGTTTTCTAGATTGTACATATAAACGATATCATACAATGTTTGCTTTTCTCTGACTTCCTTCATTTAATATGATATTCTTTAGGTCCATGTTTCATCTTTGAAGTCCCATTAAGCAGTTTGCAATAGTGTATTGTAGTAATAATAAAGCTAGCTAAAACTTATTGTACACTTACTGTGTGCTAGGCTCTTTTTAGAGTATTAACTCATTAAATAATTATACATATTTTGTGAGTATATTATTATTTTTGTCTTTCTTTTACAATTGAAGCAACTGAAGCTCAAAGGAGTAAGAGACTTGCCAAGATCACAGAGCCATACGGACTCCGTTTCAGGCAGCTAGAATCTAATCTCTTAAATATTTTGATAAATAGAGTATGTGTATTTTTCAACAACCAACAAGAATGTATTGAGTATATCCACTGACGTGTGAACATTTCCAGAGAAAAGACTTTTCCTATATTATCTCCTTATGCTCAAAAACCAGTAAGGAAAGCCATTGTTAGATATTTGCATGTGTGTGTGTGTGTGTGTGTGTGTTAAGTCGCTTCAGTCATTTCTGACTCTTTGCGACCCTATGGACTATAGCCCACCAGGCTGTCCATGGAATTCACCAGGAAAGAATACTGGAGTGGATTGCCATGCCCTCCTCCAAGGGATCTTCCTGACCCAGGGATTGGACCTGCATCTTTTTACGTCTCCTGGATAGGCAGGTGGGTTCTTTACCACTAGTGCCACCTGTGAAGTCCTCATTAGATACTTATTTAATGTCATTGCATATATACATCAAGGAATACTCAAAACATAGAAGATAGGGTTTCTACTTCAACATATTTATATCCTAACTACTGCTGTAACTAGACTTCATATTTGTTAACAAAACGTTTTCAAAACTTGGAATAAGGCAAAAGTGTATGTAATATGTCCACTGAAAGTTATGCTGCTTCATTGTGTAATAGGCCCACCCAAGAATTCTCTCATTCTCTAGGAAAACATGCTGGTGTTTGAATTTGTTACTTATTGAAATTAATTAAATGCAAATACTATGAACTTACATATTGACTTGTAGATTTCTCTATGGTAGACAAGATGACCCCAAAGGTTATAGCTTTATTTTTCTGTAGGGGACTAACTGGTTTTCCTAGTAACTACAGTCTAACATTGATTTTTCTAATACTTTGAAATAAATATTCAGTTTCTTACATAATCTTGGGACCAACTTTATCATCTTGTTTAGTCACTAAGTCATGTCTGGCTCTTTGTGACCCATGGACTGTAACCTACCAGGCTCCTCTATCCCTGGGATTTCCCAGGCAAGAGTACTGGAATGGATTGATTTCCTTCTCTTGGGGATCTTCTCAACTCAGGGATCGAAGCTGGGTTTCTGACATTGCACTTATTTTTTGCTCTTATACTACTAAATTTTTCTCAAATGCAATTCTGTCTGGTGAGCCACATGACAACTCCAAAATTCATTAAAATTACAGGAAGAAACTAGACTGTTCTGAAAGATGCTTACTGTATGGTTGTGGAGAAAAGACATGACTGCACGTATACACAATGGTGAAGGAAATGGCCTCACAGTCAGACTTTGATGTAACTAACTAGGAAGTGGGAAGAAGTGAGTCTTCAACAACTAGTCAGTCTCGCTATCTTTTGACTTTATGGCCCTTATCAGAGTAAATGCTATTAGACCTACTCTTGAGTATAGAAATCATGTCACATCCATCTTTGTATCCCTTCAGCCTGAGAGGGTGCCTTGATGTTTATGCTTTCAGGAAATGATTGCTGAGTCAATGTCCCAATTAACACCAATTTGAGCTTTGTGTGAAACCTTTAGTTCTATTTTACTCTCTCATACACACAAAAGGAAAACATGGAGCCATTTTTGCATACTGACTTGAAGCTGGTAATGTCATGGAGAATTAAATAGAGATACTGTATCTGTTAAAATAGCCATGGATTAACAATGCAGAAGAAAAGATTATAACATTAGATGGGACAGAGACCACATAATAGTTCCCTTGAGAGTATGGTATCACTCTACTTTTTACAAGGGAGAAAAAGAAAATTAGTATCACAGCCATTGAATAAACGAAATTTGATGATATTATCATCACTGCAATTAAGAAAGACAATTCTTAAAGAAGCATGACAGAGAAAGAGAGAGGGAATAGAGAAGCATGAGAGAGAAAATATGAAGAAATAAAAGCATTCCCCAGGATTAATTCTTACCCTGGGCACATAGTATATGCAGCCTCTGAAATCGCCTAATTCATCTCTGTCTGTTACTCTGATTTGGATGATAGAGTGGCTCAGTTAAATTGAAATTGAGTTAACTTGACAACCAAAGACTGGCATTGTTACTGGCTGAAAATCATTAATTTTGATGTGATAAACTCCTTTCTAATGGAGGCATTTTTTATTACCTCTGGTGTTTTTTTGTTTTGGTGACTTTTTCCAATAATGTCAATATTTCAAGTGTGCCAGAGGAAAAACAAAACAACCATTTACTCCTTTCTCCCTTATTATTATATTTTAAAACTCCTTGCTGCCCTTGTTTGCTTAATGTAAAATGAAAAATCAACAAGATTAAGAATAACAAATTGTGATAGTAATGTATTGATTAATTCAGAGGTTTTATCAGCATATAAACATGGAAATAAGTATGAAATATACTAAATCTGGATATCCGGTGGAAGTTTCAACCTATTGAGAACACAACCCAGTCATCTAACAATGTCTTAATCAGTAAATATCTTCCTTTGGGAGCCTGCTGTATGAATAATGTGTTTGTACCAGAAGTTCAAAGAAGCATTTCTTGTTTAGGCACAACGGATCACAACGTTGGCTGCATATTGTCATCTCTAGAACTTTATATACATATATATATATATATATATACACACACACACACACACACACACACACACACACATATATGTATGTATATTGGGCTTCCCAGGTAGCCCATTGGGTAAAGAACCTATCTGCAATGCAGGAGATGCAGGAGACACGAGTTAGATCCTGGGTCGGGAAGATCCCCTGAAGGAAAGCATGAGAACCCACTCCAGTGTTCTTGTGTGGAGAATCCCCACAGACAGAGGAGCCTGGTGGGCTATAACCCTTAGGGTTGCACAGAGTCGGACACAACTGAAGCGACTTAGCATGCACGCACATATATAAGTTAACCCTATATATATATATATATATATATGATTATTTCTACAGATCGGAGAAGGCAATGGCACCTCACTCCAGTACTCTTGCCTGGAAAACCCCATGGACAGAGGAGCCTGGTAGGCTGCAGTCCATGGGGTCGCGAAGAGTTGGACACGACTGAGCAACTTCACTTTCAATTTTCAGTTTCATGCACTGGAGAAGGAAATGGCAACCCATTCCAGAGTTCTTGCCTGGAGAATCCCAGGGATAGCGGAGCCTGGTGGGCTGCAGTTTATGGGGTCACACAGAGTTGGACACGACTGAAGCGACTTAGCAGCAGCAGCAGCAGCAGCATTCCTAGAGATTTGTATTTAATTGGTGTGTGGTGCATCTGGATAATATAATTTATCAAAGATCCCCAGGTGATTTACATAAGGATAACACACTAACTGAATGACAGCTTGTCTTAAGATATGTTCAGCTGTCAACTCAGAAGGGTAGACTCAAAAATATTAAATGAGAATCCTTCACTCCAACATGATGGTGAGCAGGTCACCTCTTGGTAACCTGATAGACTGGCAGTGGCTGCCTGGAATGCAGTATTTAAAAAGACATTAAAGCCACCTGTGACCTCAGGAGGACATGGTGCTCTGATGTACTAGGGACAGGAAGAGTAAACACCATATATTGCCCATCCCTGATTTTGCAAAAACATATATGTTTATATTTAATTCAGATGACTTAATAAGTGACCTCAATTCAAAAAGAATCAGCACCTTCTTCTTCCCCTAATTTCGATTTTGTGAGGCAAAAGTGCTCTTTGTCCTGATTCTTTTTTGCTTCCTCTTTCTCTGTTTTCACAATTTCAGCCTTGACTAGGTGGTGATAGAAAATATTGATTAAAAGGGCTCATGTTGCTTCCTTAAGACTGAACTTCTTTAAGTCAGAAATTGTGCTTTATAATCTTTGTATCCCCAAGACCTAAAATAGGGTTTGGTATGTGAGTGCTAATATAAACAATCAGTGCATTCAAATGGCTTCACTCAAGCCCACTTTTTGAAACATATCTTCTAATCTTTAAGAACCACTTCTACTTATTAAAAACTATCCTTATTCTATCTCTTCCTCTGTGTTTAGTTATTACGGCATTGTCTTGGTGCTGCTGGATGAAAGGTGTCTTTGGTTGGAAAAGCTTTATTTTTAGTCTGATAATCTTCCTGTACTGTTTCCTGCGTGTCCTGTCACACTGCCTCTTAGACTGCCTGCCTGTGGGGCAGGTTGTCTTTGACAAAGATGGCGGCCACATTATCTCCCATTGCTTATGCTCCCCTGCTGTGTGACCTGGCCAGTCCTGCACCAAGACGTCGGGTTTATTCCTCCACCAACTTAAATCTAGGCATCTTCTGTACTACTTTGACGAATAGATATGGTGCAAGTGATTCCGTGCTTGTTTCTTGAGCATAGCCCTTAGCTGCCCTGGCAGCTTCATATGTCTCCTTCATGGAAGCCACCAATCTTGTAAGATTTGGGTCTACCCTGAGGCTCCAGGCTAGGGTGGAAATGCAATGTGGTGAGAGAGAGAGAGAGATGCCAAGAAGCACCGAGGTACCAGGTGTGTAGATGGAGAGACCTTGGCTGTGGTTCCTCCAGGCCTGGCCACCAGCTGATGCCGCATGGTTCAAACTGCCCATCTGAGCCTTTGCTAATATCCTTCCCACAAGAGTCTGAGCAAAACAAAAATTAATAAAATATTTTTAAGTCACTAAGTGGTACTTTGTTATGCAGTAATAGCCAACAGGGACAGATTCTGATCAATTCATATCAACCCCTTTAGTCCATCCACGATGCTGCACTTTCTGCTAACTGGCCTCTATTTGAAGACAAGTTTCATATCACCAGAGCTTGACCACATGGTCAACACGTTTCTAGACACTACTTAGTGCTCTGGGGTGACCTAAATGGGAAGGAAATCTAAAAAAGAGGGAATATATGCAAATACATAGCTGATTCACTTAATTGTACAGCAGAAACTAACACAACATTGTAAAGAAACTGTTTCATGAAGATTAATTTAAACAATATTTCTAGATTCAAAGAGGTCTCTTTGACTTCCAGCTGCCAGGGGCCAGCGTGAGGAACTCCGCCCACGGCAAAGGTCATGAGGAAGGAGGCTTGGCATACGCAAAGGCGTGATCAAGCCTCAGGAAACCCCCTGTTCCCAAGCATCTAACCCCCAAACCAGAGTCTGTTTTATGCTCTCACCTACACCTCTGACTTTACGGGGGGCCCTGCCCCATAACCGTTTCTCTCGGAGAAGGAGTAAACCTGCAGCTCCAAGGCAATAAAAATTCCTGGGCGTGACAAGAGTGTTTCAGCTTACGGACTGCTCTGAAGGTTATCTAGCCCACCTGTATAGGTTCGTCCGGCCACATGTGATTGTTTACAGCCTCCCAATCTGAGAGGCACGAGATGTTTTAGACTTATTAAAGGCAAATTATTTTGGGGAGTTAGAAATTATTAGTATAATGGGTTGGTTAGGAATTATTTGGTGAAGGGTTTTTCATTTGTTGTGTCAATAATTGCTGCTAATTCCCTGCTCTGGGTGGGACAAGGATGTCTCAGGTCAAACATCTCTGCTGACAGACTAGCTTGTGTGACAGGATTATCCATACTCCTGCCACTATGCACATGATTGTTTACTACCTCTTAACCATAAACAGCACAGAGTTTTGGAGTATTTTTAGAGTCTTAATTAGCATAGGGCTTTTTCTTCTTGTTGAGTCAATGATTGCCGCCAGGCCTCTATATCCTTAGGCACTTGGGAATATATTAATCAATGTATTTGGAATATAGCAAAGGAAATATAGTAGTTTTTGATGTTAGCAATACTAGACTTTTTGAGTTAATGGATTTTCTCTTTTGTAATAGATCACTGTACTTTGTTATATATCACTGTGTCCTTGCTATGTAAAAATGTAACTTTATCATATCTTAAGACTAAATAGATCTTAAGGGGAGCATTGGTGAAAGGATTTTCATTTGTTGGGCTGATGTTTGCTGCTAAATCTCCATGTTCCCTACCCTTATAATGAATATAACTAACATATAGAAGAAATAAGTATTAACCTTTAAGCATATAGGAGAAATAAGTATTAACCTTTAAGACTAATCATGTTAACCTTGGGTTAAATAAATTCCTTTCTTGATTGTAACTCACTACACCCTCACCCTATAGGAATGTAACTTTATTTGGAGGGTGGTGCCTGGTTTAAGAAAAAACACCTTTGGAAGAAATAAGTTTTTTTGGTTATCAGAAGGAAAGGATCATAAAATGTCAGCAGGTCTCACTCATGGCCAGAAGATGATGTAATATCCCTAAGACCTTTTTTTAATACATTTATGTGAAACACCTGATTTTGATAAAGGTCAGGACTGCTGACCTCCGCGTGACTCTGTATTCATCCCTATGTGTAACAAAAGGTATATAAGCAAAACCAAAAATAAAGAAATCGGATCAGTTTCCGGAAAGACTGATTCCCCCATGTGGCTTCTTTCTTGCTCCCGTTTTTCTGGCTGAATTCCCATCTGGAGCATGGATGCTATTCCACGTAATCCAAGTTATTCAGCCTTCTTTTCTCCACTAATCTTCCTACTACACTATCCATTTCTAATCTCTCTATATCTGTGATTAAATATGTATTTTTCCAAAGACGCCGACTCCGTCCCCACCTTCGAATCATGCTGGATCCACCAGGGCTGGACCCCGGCACCAGCAATATATTATGTTGGGTGAATGACTTTGGACATAACATTTTTCTTTCCTGATCTTCAGTTTTCTCATTTTGTGAAATGAATACGAGAGAATAATGGTGTATGCATGCTAAGTTACTTCGGTTGTGTCTGACTCTTTTCAACCCCATGAACTGTAACTCACTAGGCTTCTCTGTCCATGGGATTTCCCAAGCAAGAATACTGGAGTGGGTTGCCATGCCCTCCTCCAGGGAATCTTCCTGACCCAGGGATGGAACCTTGCAGCTCTTACATCTCCTGCATTGGTAGCTGGGTTCTTTACCACTAGTTCTACCTGGGAAGCCCCAAATAATAATGGTGATGGTCGTTCAGTCGTGTCCGACTCTTTGCAACCCCATGGACTTTAGCCTGCCAGGCTACTCTGTCCATGGGATTCTCCTGGAAAGAATATTGGAGTGGGTAGCAATTTCCTTCTCCAGGGGGGTATTCCTGATCCAGGGGTCAAACCCAGGTCTTCTGCATTGCAGGCAGATTCTTTATTGTCTGAGCCACCAGGGTTATTGGGATTTAAATAAGATGTTTAAAACCACTGAGCAGAGCGCTTAGCTTGCCTTAAGTACCTAGTACATGGGACTTGTTTAAAACTGCAAAATATTAATAATACCAGTTTTATGCTTCTGTTTGCTTTGTTGTTGTTCTTGTTTCATTAATTATTGGCTGGGTAGCAATGGTTCATGTTTCTTCCTAACTGCATCCTCCTTACTCTGAGACACTCATATTCTCAGAGTTTGGAAATATTGCCTCTTCAGAACTTCAGCCCATGATGGTTCTTTAGTGAGTACCCAGCATGGCTCCCTGTCCCCATCGTTTTAGGTGAGAAGGCAGATCTCTCCAAAGAGATTGCCTTTGAATAGGTCCTTCCCAAGGAAGCAGCAGATTCTCTCCTCTCTGATTTTCTCTTCTTTATTGTTTCATGGAATTTCCCCTTCTTTCATAGATGTGGAATGAGGGAGACAATGGTTATATTTAATATGTCAAAGTTATGGCTGGCATTTAAGTTTATAACTACCATTAGATGTAGAAGCTATGGGGACAAACCAATGGCATTCCAAAGCAAGTACTTCCTGAACTCTCTATCTTGTATTGTTAGATATTATTTTAAGTATCTAACTTTCCCAACAGACTGTGGATCCCTCAAAGTTGGGCAATGCTCTTTTCTTCTTGCACATGGAGATAGACATTTTACAATTCTGAGTACATTAGACATTTATTTCAATACAAGACACACAAGTGAATAGAGAAAAAGTGGCTAATGAGTGGCCAATGATGTTTTAGACATTCACAAATTATTTTCTTTAAAATATAGTCTCTAAAGCACCATCTTAATAAAGACAGGCAGGATTACCATAGTAAACAGACATAGAATATATCAATGCTCATTCAAAGGTGATGTTCTGGTCAGTTGGGGATGAATGAAACACCCTGGCCCTTTTCAGTCTGTGGCTCCATCATCATTTAGAGTTATGTCTATAGAGCCAGTGTAGCAAGAGACTCACCTACTCACTTGAAATCACCAGCCACAAAACACATCACTTCTGCTCCACTGGGTAGAAACTAGCCATATAACCTCACCTAAATCCAAAAGGGAAAATTTACAAAGGCAGATGGTTTGGGTGTTCTTCATGTAGCAGATGCCCTATGTAATGTTTAGCACAATTTATTTGTTGTTCAGTCACTCAGTCATGTCTGACTCTTTGCAACCCGTGGATTGCAAGATACCAGACTTCCCTCTCCTTAACCATCTTACGAATTTGCTCAAACTCATGTCCACAGAGTCAGTGATGCCATCCAAGTTTAGCACCATACTTGGCCTCTACCCACTGATGCCAGTGGCTACCCCCAGCCTCACCAGTTGTGACTCCAAAAAAACGTCTCCAGATGTTGCAAAATGTCCCCTTGAAACTGTGCCCCATATGGGTAACAGCTGTTTACCAGCAGAATTTGTTGACCCTGTCTTAAAGAACAACAGATTAGGAAACTGATTGTTAAAAAAACTCCTTAGCTTGTAAACTGCCTTCACTGATTATATGCACCTTAGTTATTTTGTTTCTTTCCTTTTTTCCTTTCTTTAATTGCATACCCTCCAAGCCTCAGGTAGCCTACGTTGCAAGATTTCTTAACCACCCCATAGACATTGCCTTCAACATATGGGTAGCTGTAGTAATGGGGGCTTAAACTGTTTTTTCAGGAACCTGGAGTCAGCTCTTGTCCAGTTTAAGTCAGCTAAGACTGGTTTGGACAACTGACACTAAAACTAGGCCGGCACAATGATGAATAACCTTTTGATGTCACAGAGCCAAAAACTCCACCCTCAGGTAATACAAAACACCTCCATTTTTGAACACGCATGCCATGAAGAGGCATATTGCTCAGGTACACCTGCATGGAACACCAATTACCTCGCCTTTTCTCTACCTCCCATCGCCCTTCCCCATGCTTAAGACCATCCTACTTCTTTACCCCATAAATATTCCCAACCCCTTGCCTTCAGGCAGTCAGATCTGAGGCTTGATTTCCCGTCTCCTCATTTGACTGTCTTGTGAATAAACTCTTCTCTGCCACAAACCTCAGCAACTCAGTGTTTGGTTAGCTGTGTATCAGGCGAATGAACCTGGTTCAGTAACACCCTGGGGTATAAAATCACTCATGGTTAACAACCTCTAGACACACCCAATATGCATTAGAGGAATAGCGGTAGGATACTCACAATAAAAACTTACATTCAAAAAGAGAAAGCTATAAAGCAGTCATCAGTCTGGTCCATTGCCATGATGGGATCTTGGGAACAGGCAGTAAAGACGCCTGGCAATGAAGAAAGTTCCGTGACTAGAATCATCATATCCTCCTTTTGTTCTCTGGGAAGAACTCCCTCTGGGATGCTCTTCCTAGCCTATTTCCCTCCTGGCTATATCTTAAGTGCACACAGGCGCCCATATGGAGCTTTTGTAGCCTGCTTGCTGCTGGTGCAAGTTCTGAGCCCCTGGGATGTTTTATGACTTGAGCGGTTAAAGGCATCTTTAGGTCAGGCTTGTGTTTTCACTGGCACTGCAATTCTCTTAAAAACTTAGTAGACTTTGGATCTATTTGCTTCTAGGGAGTTCTAGAGAGCAGCAACAATGTCCTAAGCTTTTGCCTAGATGCATCCTCCATATTTCTTTTCCTCTTTGTACACACGTCCCTTTCTCCTAAATTAATGGCACTTACCTTGAGGCTATCTGAAATAAAAGGCTTGGGTAGATATATAAAAATCTCTCTTTGCCACAAGGCTGAGTTCCTTTTTTTTTAAGTGAGTAGTTTTAATAGGCCTTCTTTAAATTGTCTCCTGTTCTTTGTAATCTATAAGAAATTGGCTACTTCAGTCCCGAAATTCTTTAGTTTCTGTTTGCAAATTTTGCTTGTAATGACTTCCTATAAGCAGCAAGAAACGACCAATAAGTACTGGTATTATAACACATTCCATCTGCTGCTTCCAGAGCAATAGACTCAGTATGCCTTTGATCTTCTTTCCAAGTGATTGAAGGTGACAGTTCTACCTAACATGCCTCCATCTTTGCAGACTGTAAAATCTATTTCTGAACTACCTGCTGTGAGCCCAATCAGTCCTTCATTGCTACATATTTTATCAGTTTTTGTTAAAGCAGTATTGCACTTGAAAATGTTAATTGCCATATTAGGTGGTATAGATTTAACTGCTTTGACACATAGATAATATGTGCTAAAATTTAGCTATTTATACTAACATTTATTAATACATATGTTAATGCTTATTAAAGTCAATGTATTAATATACTGACATGCAATTTTATTGGGGCATCCCAGGTGGACTAGTGGTAAGACACTGCTTGCAAATGAAGGAGATGCAAGAGACATGGGTTCAACTCCTGGGTTGGGGAAATCTCCTGGAGAAGGAAACAGCAACCTACTCCAGTATTCTAGCCTGGAAAATTCCATGGGCCAAGAAGCCTGGTGGGGTACAAGGAGTCGGACATGACTGAGTACACATGTGCACACACACACACACAATTTTATATATAAAATTATATATGTATATGATTTATATGTTTCTAATAATATAAACTATTTCAAGCACACAAGTTTATTTTTTGATCATGTAACTCTTCAAGGAAGGCATGATTTGTGGGTGGTTTTGCTCCTTAAAATGATGACAGGACATTGGTTTTTTCCATTTTATGGTTATACCACCCTTGGAGCCTCAGGAAGAAAAAGGACATGGTAGAAGAGCCATATCATATCCTCTCAAACTACATTGGCTTGAACTTAGGCATGTGACTATTATCTAATTGCATGGATGGCTGGGTCATGCAATCTAGCTGTGTGACCAGGCAAAGAAAGTAATAAGGATCTTGGCAGTTGCAGCTGCTCCTCCACATCTTTTGTGTTCAAGTGAGTCCTGATCCCACTGTGAGTTCCTGACTTAGATACATAGATGTTTCATACTCAACTTGAAAGGCAATAGAATGTGTGTGTGCATGTGTGTGTGTGTGTGTGTGTGTGTGTTACTAACTCAGTCCTGTTCAACTCTTTGCAACCCCATGGACTATAGCCCACCAGCCCCTCTGTCCATGGCAAGAATACTGGAGTGGGTTACCATTTCCTCCTCCAGGGGATCTTCCTGACCCAGGGATTGAACCTGGGTCTCCCACATTGCAGGCAGATTCTTTACCATCTGAGTCATGAGGGAAGTCCAATAATAGAATATGCCATCCCTAAATACGCCACTTTTGTATATTGATTAGATGAGCTGTAGGTACTTGAAAAACAGGACTTTCAGGGAGAGGCTTTCTCTGAACTCCCCTTATCTGCCTAAAGACAGAAACTTCACAATGAATTCAACTGTATTAAATTGCCTCTCCATGAGATTCATCAACAGTAAACTCTCAACAGTCACAGGATACTAGAAATTGACACCACACCTAGACAAACTTTGTCAAAAACTATCACACCTTCCATCTGTTCTTCTAAAAGTCCTAAAAATCACTGACTTTCCCCTAAGAGGCCTATAACCCCTCTTCTCTCTCCTTATTAAGATGCTATTTAATCTTGAATTCTAAGCTCCTTTGGGGAGTTCAACATTTTCTCCTGGGTATGTTCCATGTATATGTCAGGTATACATGTTATTAAATTTCTGTTTGTTTTTCTCTTGTTAAGACATCTTTTATTACAGGGCCTTAGCTAAGAACTCAGAGGTTTTAGGGAAAATTACTTTTGTTCCCTGAAAAACTCAAAATGAAATGTTATTCTTCCATGTCAGTAAATGGCATGATCATTCACTTAGTTTCTCAAGCCAGGAACCCAAGGATTCCTTCTCTCCCTCTACCATTTAATTTTCAGTCCTTGAATTGTGTTTGTTCATTTTAAACACAGCTAAAGAGAACTGGATTAATGGTAAACCTTGGTTTATTACATTCTTTGTGACTTTCCTTATATTATTTTTCTGCACTTTCCTGTCTGAGATAACTATCATCTTTAAACTTTTTTCTCATGATATTTTATCATATATATATATATATATATATATATATATATATACACGTATATTCCAAAAAGCATGTTGTTTAGGTATTTTAATGTTTATAAAAACAATCTTAGGCTATTTATAATTTTCTGGGGCTTGGCTTTTTATTCAATACTGTAATGTTAAAATTTCTCCATATATTACATAAACATAAGGCTTAAAATATTGATTGTTGTATAATATTCCAATGACAATATCACACTTTATTCATATTCATTTATTGTTATAATTTATATATTCTTGTGCATATGTTGGGAGCCCTAAATGTCCCCCTAAAATGTGCCTCAATAACATATTAATTATTTTGATTTAAAGTTACTTAACAAATGGCCAATGAAAGAGGAACACTCTGACTCTCCTTTCTATCTCCTGAAAGTAGAAACATGCCAGAAGTAGTGAATTAAGGCCTAGAAGCCTGTATAAACAAAGCTTGTACCGCTTTAATTTCCTACCCCAAACTAAAACTCTATTTTAGATTCTTAACTAATTAAACTCTTTAATAGCTTCTTCACAAAAACCTAAGTTTCTTTGTTTGTTCCATCAATTCCTCACAAACTGATTGTTCCTTTGTCTAAACTTTAGAAGAACAGGTAATGGCCTAGGCTTACCACTGGCATCTGAAGTATGTGTGTGTTGGGGGTCTAAAGTATACAGCATGCACCCTCAGTCTCTGGAATCTGACAGTGCTGATGCTGCGCTATGCTTGGTCACTCAGTCAAGTCTGACTCTTGGCGACCCCATGTACTGTAGCCCACTAGGCTCCTCTGTCCATGGAGATTCTCCAGGCAAGAATACTGGAGTGTGTTGCCATGCCCTTCTCCAGGGGATCTTCCCAACCCAGGGATTGAACCCAGGTCTCCCGCATTGCAGGCAGATTCTTTCCCATCTAAGCTACCAAGGAAACTCAAGAAGAGTGGAGTGGGTAGCCTATCCCTTCTTGAGGGGAACTTCCTGACCCAGGAATCGAGCAAGGTCTCCTTCACTGCAGGTGAATTCTTAATCAACAGGGCTATCCGACAATATCCAAATTGATTTAAAATCTCAGACACCCTACTTGTGTCTGACAAGTGCTTGGGGTTATGTGAGAGATCTTCCTTCACACAGATACACTGGGATTGGGTTCTGGAACTCAAAATAGCTCCCATCAGAAAGATAAAAGATAAAATCTTGTCTATCAAACATTTGATGTTGTCAGGCTTCTTAATTTTTACCCACAAAATTTGCATAATATGATCCCTTAAAGCAGTTTTGGTTTGCATTTCTCAATTACTTTTAGTTGACTATCTACTCATATATTTGTTTTTTTCATAAAATGTCTCTTCATGATTTATATGGAGATTTTTTTTTTTGGTTGATTTTCCGTGAAGATTATCGTGTCACCTACAAATGGTAAGATGCTATTCCTTGCTTTCTAATCCTTATGACTTACTGTCTTCTTCCTGTCTTAGTTGCTGGCTCAGACATTCTGTACAGTGTTGAAATGAGTGGTGTAAATGTTTTTAAGTCCTGATTCTAAAGGAAGTGCTTCAAACACTTCCCTACTTAGGATATTCTTTCTTTCTTTTTTTGTTTTAAAATTTTTATTGAAGTATAGTTGCTTTACAATGTTGTGTTAGTCTCTGCTGTATAGCAAGGTGAATCAGCTGTACATATACTTTTATCCCTTCTTTTTTGGGTTTCCTTCCCATTTAGGTCATCACAGAGAACTGAATCAAGTTCTCCATGCTATACAGTAAGTTCTCAATAGTTATATATTTTATACATAGTAGCATATATATGTCAAACCCAAGGATGTTATTTATTATTGTTGTTATTAAATAGAAACTCTTTATCGGGCTAAGGGCATTTTATTCTATTTTGAATTTACTAAATTTTAAAAAATCATAAATTTATGAAAGTCAATATTTTAGGTGGATAAAGCTAGTAACATGCTGTGTGTTCCAAACAGCACCTGTTCCTTTCAAAAAAGAATTTCACTATCAGTAAGTTTTGCAAACACTGAATATTCTATTCACACACAATCTACATAATGTTGTTAAGTGCTCAGAGGATTCCTGCAGTTCAGTTCAGTTCAGTTGCTCAGTCGTGTCCGACTCTTTGCGACCCCATGAATCGCAGCACTCCAGGCCTCCCTGTCCAACACCAACTCCTGGAGTTCACCCAGACTTGCATCCATCGAGTCAGTGATGCCATCAGCCATCTCATCCTCTGTCGTCCCCTTCTTCTCCTGCCCCCAATCCCTCCCAGCATCAGAGTCTTTTCCAGTGAGTCAACTCTT
This sequence comes from Budorcas taxicolor, assembly GCF_023091745.1. NCBI lineage: Eukaryota > Metazoa > Chordata > Mammalia > Artiodactyla > Bovidae > Budorcas > Budorcas taxicolor. The sequence goes on from NC_068910.1 coordinate 40,112,494, forward strand.
CGCATGAGGTGGCCGAAGTACTGGAGTTTCAGCTTTAGCATCATTCCTTCCAAAGAAATCCCAGGGTCAATCTCCTTCAGAATGGACTGGTTGGATCTCCTTGCAGTCCAAGGGACTCTCAAGAGTCTTCTCCAACACCACAGTTCAAAAGCATCAAATCTTCTGTGCTCAGCCTTCTTCACAGTCCAACTCTCATATCCATTCATGACCACAGGAAAAACCATAGCCTTGACTAGACGGACCTTTAGTCAGCAAAGTAATGTCTCTGCTTTGAATATACTATCTAGGTTGGTCATAACTTTTCTTCCAAGGAGTAAGTGTCTTTTAATTTCATGGCTGCAATCACGATCTGCAGTGATTTTGGAGCCCAAAAAAATAAAGTCTGACACTGTTTCCACTGTTTCCCCATCTATTTCCCATGAAGTGATGGGACCAGATGCCATGATCTTTGTTTTCTGAATGTTGAGCTTTAAGCCAACGAGTCCACATTTGTCCAACATATTTGATACTAAAAATGTTCTCTTCTCTAACACATATTAGTACACATAGAAAAAAAGCAGATTGATCATAGCAGGAAGTAATGGAATGTGGGGAGATATGGTAGAAAGTAGGTTTAATAGATTTTGGAAAATGTGTTGAATAATTTTTTTTTTTTTTGAAAATAAGTGGAACTCGGCAGTGAATTATTTTATTAGGGATTTTATTAGGGAAGGAGGAAAAACAAGGAAGACAAGAAGAAAGATTCAAAAGTGATACTGAGGTTTGGAAGGTAATAAGTGGGGAAATGAAGCCATGAAGCAAACATAGGGAAGATAGGGAGAGAAGTTTAATTCAGTTTGAGCAATTCTACATTTGAGTTGCCTGAAAGAATTTCAGGTGATTTCTAGCAAGCAGTTGGATATTCATTTCTGTACCTCAGGGATAGATTAGAGGGTTTTTGTTTTTGTTTTCTTTAAATTGGAAGATAATTGCTTTACAATGTTGTGTTGGTTTCTGCTGTACATATATACAATGGAATGTTACTCAACTATAGATTAGAGGTTTGGGAGTCACTCTTATAAAGCTAGCTGATAAAGTGAGTATGAATTCCCAATGTGAAAATGATGAGAAATCAAACATCCAGTTTAAGAAAAAGTTATTGGGGAAACAGCCATATTTAGAGGGATGAGAAGAAGAAAAAAAATGAGTAAACTCAGGGAGGAGCAGAAGGGAATGACAGAGGATGAGATGGTTGGATGGTATCACCGACTCAATGGACATGAGTTTGAGTAAACTCTGGGAGTAGGTGATGGACAGGGAGGCCTGGTGTCCTGTGGTCCATGGGGTCTCAAAGAGTCAGACACGACTGAGCGACTGAACTGAAACTCAGTGAAAAGTACACCAAACTAAAAACAAACAAATGAAAATTTGGCCAAGAAGGAAATTCTACACTGTGTTGGCTGGAAACATTCATGGAAGTTGATAGAAAACATTAAGGAATAGTTGATGATGAATACTGTCTGTATCATTTTCTTAGAAGAATTTCATCTTCATTTTCCTTTGAACATCTACACTTTACTTTTCAGAATACCCTATTCTGGCTGGCTTCAGAATATGCATTATCCTAAACACCTTCCTTACATTGTGGATTATGTGCTAACTGCTGCCAATAGCTATCTGCTTCTGTGACCCAACTGTGTAAAATATAGATGGGAGAAAACGTTCTGTTACAGATGGAAGCTCTTCAGTTCATTGTCACAGGGGAGTTCTGCACCATCTTGATACACATGCAGCTAAGCCCCAGGACCTAATTTGAATTGGGAAGTTGGACAGTAATGATCTCTTCTAGCTCAGAGAGCATGAAAAACATTAGTTTACCATCATCCATAGCACATCTCAGAACTTTTCGAATGAAAGGAGGAATCATGGATGCATCTCAGCGTATGTTTTATGAATCACTGTTGGCAGGGCAACCTGCTAAATAGTTGAATAATAGAAACTGAACTCATCACTGCCCAATAAACTCTGTTCTCATTAGTGACACATCTCATGAATTTCTTGCTGGCATCCAATCTGAAGCTCACAAATTCACTGCAACTTACTTGAATCATAGAAATGCTGTGGTGAACATGGAAAAAGCCGGCCAATGAGGGATTGTCTGAGATACTGTCAACACCATAGGCTGTGTCAAATGATCCATAAGAACCAATTTTTATGAGAACAGCCCCTGAATTCAAGCATCATCAGTAGAGCAAGTAATGCATTGTCAAAAACATTCAGCTCCTGTGATCTAGGTGATTTATCTCCTGAGAAGGTTTTATAAATGGACCATATTATTCCCATGCAATGAAAATAAATAAAAGGCACCCTTATACTCACCACTATGTCTTCAGAGGAAAAAAAGGATGGAAGGTCTTACTTACAAGAAACAATTAGAAGAGCTTAGAGTCAAAAGCAGGGGGAATTAATGATAGCCTCTGAATATGCGAAAGAAATAAAAACTGATGAGAGTGAAATTACAGTATTTAAAATGGCCCAGTAGGGGATAACTAGGAGTAATGGAATGAAAATAATGGAAGTACTTAGGCTAACTCTCAGTGCCATCTTGCTGGCAGTGTTAGATGAAGCACTCCTCCTGAGGCAACAGATAGAACTGCTGTCACCTTGGGAATTTGAAACTGGAGTGGAAAAACACATAGATTTGGTGGTTGACAGCAACTCTGCAGTGGCAAAGAAATGGAGCCAGACTCATTTGTTCTTGAGTTTTCTTATCTTGAAATGCTGTGATTCTCAAAGACAAAGCATGCTCAATGACTGTCCTTGATCACCTACCTCAGTGTATCATTTATAAACTTCATGTGTGTCCTTAGAGAATGATTTAGCTGATTTATACTCTTGTATTCGGGGTTTCTTTTCTTGTCAGTTATACATCTTGGTTCCAGTTATTGATTCCATGTGTCATTCTTGACATGTGAACGTGATGCTTCTGATGATAATTTTTATTCTCAGATTCATGCAAATGTGCATGAGTGACAGAGCCTAAATAGCATGAAGGCGGTGACAGTGTTTACTCTGGGATCCAATATGCCACTACTTGCAGAGACATGTAGCGCACACAAGGGGTCATTATCTGGTACCAGTAGATCAACTTCGTGGATCCCGTGGATCCTCCCTTTCAAGTAGCACTAAATATTCCCCATGAGTACTGGGCCTTTTTCTTTGGACATTATCTTCAGTGTTCTTCAGCTTCTGCAGTGGATACATGAACACTCAAATTTAAAAAATAGAACAGAATAGTGAAGCTAAACACTTAAGTGAGATAGTCATTGAAATTTCATTCTTTGAGGTTTTTTCTCTATAAATGTAGATTTTCTTCATAGAAACTTAAAGGCCAAGACCTTAGTTCATCTTCAGGTTCTTTACTTGTGTTGTTTTTGTTGTTTAAGTTTCATATATGCAACATTGTAGTTCTACATCTGTATATGCTGAAGCGTGCTCACCACTAAAATTTCAGTTTCCATCATGACCATACCATTGATCCCCTTTCCCATATTGCATTCCCTTATCCATTCCACTCTGGTAGCCACTACTCTGTTCTCCAAAATTGGTTTTTGTGTAATTGGTGTCTGTTTTTGTTTGCTTGCTTCATTTATTTTGCCTGCTTGTATTTTATATTCTGCATATAAGTGAAATCGTACATTTGTCTTCCTTTGTATATTTTACTTCAGTTGGCATAATTCCCTCAAAACCCATCCATGTTGTCACAAATGGCAAGACTTTATCTTTTTTTAATGGCCAAGTAGTATTCCAGTGTCATATATAAAACACATCCTCTTTATCCATTCAACTGTTGATACGAAGACAAATGAAAATGAAAATACAACATACCAAAATCTATGGGAAGCAAGAAAAGAGGTACTAAGGAGAAAGTTTATGACAATACAGACATACCTTAAGAAATAAGAAAATCACAAATAAACACTCTAATCTTACATATAAAAAAACTAGAAAAAAGAATAAATGAAGCCCAAAGTCAGGAGAAGGAAGGAAATTATAAACACCAGAGTGGAAATGAATGAAACAGATACTAAAAAGACAATGGAAACCTTTTAGCATTTCAATAAGTTTTGATAATGCTGTGAGAAAATGTGAAGATATCTTGACATTTATTTTCTTTGAGAAGGCACTAAAGATTTTTTGCATTATTGTCTCATACTCCTTGGAATAGTCTCTGATCACTGCTGAAGAAAGAGGAAATGAGATATTTGTGAACCTCACTTCAAGATATGGGCAACATTCTGTCTGGTCACATTTTAAATAGATTGATTAATTTCATGAAACTGATACATACTCTGATTATGGGATTAAAGTAATATAGTAAATCACACAGAGGAAAAATTTTAAATCACCTAAAATCAATCCTATTCTCCAGAAATAACTATTATTGCTATTAGGTAAATACCATTTCAAATGTCTTTGTGTACACAGGAAGACAGAGATACATCATTATAAAATCAGAAAAACTCTAATGGCATCATTATATAATTGATATTAACAGAATTGTTAATTTAATTTATGCAAATTAAACAGAAAAGAAGCACAAAGAAATTGAATACCAAATAATAATTCACTATACAAAGTATTGTTTTTCTAAATGATCCCTCTAAAGTTAAAAAATAGTATTGTGAAAAATATTAAGTTATTGGCATCATTATTATTGTGAAATAGCATTGCAATTTTATCTTAGCTTCCTTTTAAAAATAGAACTACTAACATTCTCCAACTTCCCCTAATTACCACTCCCCAACTTCCTAATATAGTTTTATTTCTAAATTTAATTCAGCTCTGAAATTCCTTTTTCAAATTTCTTTTTTAAAAAGTTATTTGAGAACTTCCCTGGTGGTCCAGTGGCTAAGATTCCATGCTCCCAGTGCAGGGGCCCTGGGTTCCATCCCTGGTCAGGGAACTAGGTTGCCACCTATGCAACCAAAGTGTTTGCATGCTACACCTCAGGATCTTGCACACCACAAGGAAGATCAAAGATCCCGAGTGCTGCAACTAAGACCTGGCAGAGCCAAACAAATAAGTAAAAATATTAAAAGATAATAAATTATTTTATCTTGGAGGTCTTAGTCTATTTAATTTAGTTACTTAGTAGGGTCTTCTCTAGCACAAAGGATTTGTGGAGAATCTTCTTCTGATACTTGAGTTATCTCTTTCTTTTTAAGTCCAGATTGAGTTTATCAGCTATTATTTCTATTTCACTCTACTGGACAATGTTCTCAATCTAGTTACTGTACTATGTATTTTGACTTTTCTTATGTATATTGGGGGAAGCTCTTTCCAGAAATTTCATTTGCTCTGTTGAAGCGTGGAATAACTTCTCCTTTAATTCTTACTGTATCTGAAGTTGTTTTATATTATTGAACTATAATTTTAGGACTGTATATTCATGTTTTAGATTCTTTTCTTTAGCCCAAAGGTATGAAATAGGATGGGAAGAGAAGAGAACACAGCTGAGGCTTTGTACAGTCTGTTAGGATATCATGCTTTTTCTCTCTTTTATTATGCTATTAAATCTTCAGCACCAGGCTTAGCTCAATTCAGTCTAAGAATATGCAGCCTGGATCCTGGATTCTGAATCTTGGTACAATGTCAGCAACTTGGATTTAGGAACATAACCCATGCTGGCCTTCAGTCTTTCTCATTGCCTTCTCATATGCAAGAGTCCTTGGATCCTTAATAACAAAGCAACTCAAGTCCTTTGTCTCTATTCCATGAATCTTCACCTGCTGTTTCGGAATTCTCTGTCTTATGATTTCTATCTACTTACAGTTTCAGTTTCTTGCTGGATTGCGTCACCTTGCTACTTAGATATTTTCTGTCACTATGCAGGGGTTTTTTTTTTCTCTCTCTGCTTCCAATGGATTTTTCTTTGCCTTTTTTTTTTTTTTCTTTTTGACTGTTCTGGGTCTTCATTGCAGCCTGCCTACTTCCCCCATCCATCCCCCATCCCAGGTTGCCAGTGAATTTAAGGTTCTTTCTTCATTGTAAAGTGGTAAAGAATCCTCCTGCCAATGCAAGAGACACCGGGCATGTGGGTTTGATCCCTGAGTCAGGAAGATCCCCTGGAGGAGGGCATGGCAACCCACTTCAGTATTCTTGCCTGGAGAATTCCATGGACAGAGGAGCCTGGCAGGTTACAATCCATGTGACTGAAAAGAGTCAGACATGACTGAGCATGCACACACAGACTTCACTGTGAAAGAATTTGGAGGCGAAGCAAAGTTAAGAAAGTAAAGTGAGAGTTTATTTAAGCAAGGTTACACCCTCAGAGGGAGAGTGGGCAGACATGTGAAGAGCGGCTGCCCTGGGTTTCTTTGGAGGGCTGGATCTGAGGGGCATACAAATGAAGGGGTAGAATACTCACTGGGGAAGGAGGAGTTGAGGGTAGGCTTCCCTGATTTTCATCCCAGCTCCAGTTTCCCGAGGAAGGGGGTTGTCCTCATTTAGCTCAAATCAGAACTGTCATGGCTACATGATGGGTACTTATCTGTAAATAAAAGCCTAATTTCATGGAGCACAGTGACCATCAGGTTGCACTCAGATGCAGGGGATTCCTGCCTTTTCCCACCTTTCTTTGTCTGAGTCCCAGAATCTTATCACTCAAGATGTGTGGTTTCCTGTCAGTCTGGAAGCTCCTACTTTCTTTTGTCTGCCTATGAACATCTGCTCTTTACAAGATGTGTGATTTCCAGCCACCTGGCCCCTGCTTATACCTACTTTTATGCCTACTGTAACACCTGTGTGTGGGATCTTAGTTCACTGACCAGGAATCAAACCCACCTCTCCTGCATCAGAAGGCAGATTCTTAACCACTGCACCACCAGGAAAGTCCCGGACATTCTGTATTTCCAATCCAAACCACCATGAAAGAGGATCTGGTTGATTTAATTGATCATTATCATTCCTAATGGGGAAGACTGCCTCCATCCAGAGTCTCTCATTTGTCACTTCCCAGCCAACAGATAGGTTGCTTTCAGGGCTCATAGCTCAATCAGTTGTGTTCAGAGTTTGGGAGTTACAGAATCAAAAAGTATGATCACTTTTGCCTAAGGGACTCCCTAGAAGCACTTTTTTCTATATACACTATAGATGGGTGCTTTTAGAATAGTGTTATTGGTATGACCTGCAACTTATCTATTAACCTTGATAAGATGCACAAAAGAGTTAACCATCTTTGATTAGCATACGTGTTTATTTTTGTTTTGGAGAATAAGACCTTGTTTTGCAATTGACTTGAGGAAGCTGTGTCTGCCTCCTTCACAAAATGATTTACAAAAAGTCCAGTTAATTGAATTTAGATCAATAACCAGGTTTCTACTGTGGATGAAAAATGCCACCTGCCATATCAGTCAGTAAACAGGATGTTATGACCATCAAGCCAGTTACCTACTGCAGCCACACCTACCTTGCACCCTGAGGCGATTCAGGATGGAGAAAAGCAGGATAGGATAATTAAGTGCCCTAGATAGTTAAGGTGCATATCAAAAGATGGATTTCAATGGGCCTAGGCTCTTGCATCTTCCCATACACAGAAAAATCACTAAATTTATTAACCTGAGATCTTCATTTTTGTCTTTAATTAATGATGATTTTTGATATTCCAATTTTATTTATTTACTCCTATACACACTTTTGTCCTTTTATACAGTTCAAAAGGTTCTCACGGCAAGTATGCTGGGGTAGGTTACCATTCCCTCCTCCAGTGGATCATGTTTTGTCAGAACTCTCTCCTATGACCCATCCATCGTGGGTGGCCCTACACACATGGCTCATAGCTTCACGGCATCACCAATGCAATGGACATGAACTTGGGCAAACTTGGGGAGATGGTGAGGAACAGAGGGGCCTGCTGTACTGCAGTTCATAGGGTCGCAAAAAGTCAGACATGACTGGGCAACTGACCAACAACCACTTCCATATCCTCGCTCTTCCCTTACCTCTTTAGCTCTGATAGTCCCTCAGAGCTATCTGAGAGGCTATGTTCCAGGCTTCAGTTCTCGGTATACACCAAATAAAACATAATTCTCAACTTTTAGGTTGTACGTTTTTCTCAGACAACACTATTCACTCAAAAGAAAAATGAATGATGGAATAAATCCATCTTTTAAGATTAACCTACATTTGGTTTAAATAATAGAGAAACATGTTTTGCTGGTAAATCAAGATGAGGCAGTGGTTACAGTCATGAAAGAAAAAAGAAAACGGAAAAATTAGTTGTCAGTACTCATGTGTCTGATTTTGGTTGGACCTTGAAACAGAAGCAGTCAACATATGCCTGTCAAAAGGCTTATGAAGACCACATTTCTGTTTTCACCCAAATCATTTCATGGAGTACCTGGACCATAGCACACACAGGACTGAAGATGAAACAACTAGAGTTGGATATGGTCATTATATCAATATTTCTCTACCTGTGGCTACATTCCCAGGGAAAGTACTAATTTTACTAATTTTGACTCAATTATGTTTTGACTTGTCTTTGGATGTTTTACAGCATTATATTCTATATTAGCAAATATTTTTTTTCTGATTTAATTACTAATTAAATAGTTTGAAATTAAAGCCCCCAATGGCAGAATTCTTTTTTTTTTAACTTTTTATTTTGTTTTAGAATATAGCCAATATTGTGATAAATTCAGGTGAGCAATGAAGGGACTCAGTCTTACATAATAACTTATACTATGATATAAGAAATGGATATTTTTAACCTTATTTAGGAGTGATTTCAAGAAATATTTGTATACATTTAAAGATTACAATGTGATGATTTGGTATACATATTGGTATATATACACATAAACGGACATTTTAGGTATAATGGTAGGTATTATTGACTGGTAAAGGCTAAATTCAGTTGAGAGTTGAGGAAAAATATCTTTGCATATATTTCAGATAAGCCTGCAAAAAGGTGTTTGTGTTTTTTATCATTAGACTATCACATGAATTACACAGGAAACTTCTCTAACTCCCAGCTCTGCTGTCTACACAGAGAGTATGAGGAATATTTGATATAGTAATTATCAGCCAGATAAATAAAATCTATACAAAACTCTGACATCTAATCAAAACAGAGTCATGAAAGCCTAGATCTGCAGCCTGGACCCATCTGACACAAATCTTTATAACTCCAAGGAGAAAACAGAGGTTTGGGGTCAAAAGGAAGTTGCTTAAGGAAATGGTCTCCAACTTTATTGGCACCAGGGACCGGTTTCATGGAAGACAATTTTTCCATGGATGTGCTGGAGTGGGGGAGATGTTTTCCAGATGATTCAAGAGCATTATATTTATTGCGTACTTTACTTCTGTTATTATTACATCAGCTCCACCTTAGATCATCAGGCATTATATCCTGGAGGTTGGGGACCCATAGTTTACAACACAGGAGGACAGAACCTGGTTCTTTCCAATCCTGATCTAGATTGTTTTCCACTCTGCCACACAGCTCCCAGCTCAGATCAATGCTTTCTCAAACAGGACACCTGAGAGGATCTTAGGCCCTTTCAAGGGAAATGAGTCTGTGAATGGGTGATTTATAGCTGCAATAATGCTTAGCCTCAAAACGCCCAAGGAAAGAAAGCAGACCGTGATAGGTATCCCTTGAAAGAAATCCAAGGCCTGTTTATACCTAGACATGGTGGCACCTTCATCAGAAAGGAAAGGATAAGGATGAAAGATAATTTAGAAAATATGTAAGAGAGCTGAAGGCATTTAAAAATATTGATTTTGCCTATTTTTATTCTGTTTGATAGAAATAAGAAGCAGAGGGGACTCTCACACAGACTGGAAAGGCAACAATTTTAGTTACAATTGGGAGCAAAGATGTATAATGTCTTTTTCTAGCAGGTTAAATGTACCTAAATTAGCTTAAATATTCATGGTTAAACAAAATAATATATCCATGTTAAAGAATAATACCTAGCAAATAAAAAGAATAAGCTACAGATGTTTAAAGATTTGTAATATCTACCAGTAGATTAAAAGAACCAAGATGCAGAAAAATGTGCGTATATGACGCCATTTATATTTTAAAAACACACACACAAATCCCTATGAATTTCAGCATATATATATATATATATATATATATATATATATATAAGTTTTATGTATAAATGTATGGTAAAAGTCTCAAATGATATACTTTTAGGTAGCAGTTTTGAGATTTTGCTCAACAGGGGACATTCTGCAATGTCTGAAGACAGTTTTGGTTATCACAGTGGGGACAGAGGAAGTTCAATTGGAATCTAGGAGATAGAAATTGGGAGTGCTATTAAGTATCCTTCAAGACAGCCTCACAGCAAAGAATTACCTTAGCCACAGTGTCACTACTGCTGACATTCAGAAACCCTGCTCTAAATTGATAACAATGGCTTTCTCTGGACAGTCAAGTGGCACCTAAGAGAATTTTGGAGATGCAAAGCAGAACTTCCACTTTATTTGTACTATCTGTACTTCCATTAAGATATTGTATTAATACATTAGTGGCTCAGTGGTAAAGAAGTCACCAGCAATGCAGGAGATGTGGGTTTGATCCCTGGGGTTGGAAAGATCCCCTGGAGGAGATAATGGCAACCATTTCCAGTATTCTTGCCCAAAGAATTCCATGGAAAGAGGAACCTGGAGGGCTATAGTCTATGGGTTATTAGGAGTTGGATATGACTAAGTGAGCACTATTAATATATTTAACAGGGAAGTTGTTAAAAAATGAAGTTTAAAACACAACAGGTGCCCAAATGTATTGCCAAATTTGGATTTCCCCTTAAGTCCGTTAACATAAGAAATGTGATAGTTCTTTAAGCAAGCTAGTGACAAGTGATATTGTATGGTGCAGTATGGTGCACTGAGAGCAGCTTCTCTAGGGTGAGTGGGAATTTCTGGAATGTAAGTGGGAGACTGCAAATTTCCTTCATTATGATATAATTTTGTTCTATGAAGGAGGCTGATGGATTTACAAGGAAAATTAGGGAAACTTCTAATATCTATCTAGAGGCTTTGTTCATTGGAAAAGACTTTCAAACCCTGCTGAAAATTTTGTAGTCTTTATACCTCTTAGGGCTTGTACAGAAATCTATTTAGAGTCTCTATACTTAACGGATAAGACCCTCTCACACTGTTGCTCTTAAGTGTATATGTATTTGTTCTTTAAAGTATATACTTGAGTATTTTCAGTGATGAGTCAGTCATCTCACAGGCCCACTTTTCATATTTTTTATTATAGAACATTGCCAGCAGATGGAAGGCTGAAGAAAATGCTATCATAAACATCTATGTAGCTACCAGCTAGGATGAACAGATATTAATAATTTGCCATTTTGGACTCATGTTTCACTTCTCAATTGATCACTTTTTCTTTAGAGAATACAGCATGACAGGCAAAGCTGAAGATTCATTTATTCCTCTACCTCCCCTATCCAGAATAACCCCTGTTCTGAACTTGACACATAGCCCTTCACCTATGTTTTTATTCTTTACAAAATGTAAGTATAGCTTACATTTATCTATCATACACACATACTTGAACTTGGTTTGCTTTTAAACTTTAGGTGAATGAAATCCTTCTGCATGGTTACTTTTCTTTCATGAAATGCTTATATCAATTCATATGAGAATGAGGAGTCCTAGTTCATTCATTTGAAATGCTACATGTATCATATTCTGTCATGGGAATATATCAGTTTAGTTATCCATATTCTATATAGCTTCCTTTTAAAAAATATTATAAATAATCTGCAGTGAACATCACTGTTCATGGTTCCATGATTATATGGATGGAGGTTCCTCTAGGCAAATATTTCCAGAAATGAAACTGCTAAACCATAAGATATGTACATCCTCAAAGGTATTAGATAGCAGATAAACACTTTGTCTTTCAGAGTGTTTCAGTTCACTTATAGTTTCGCCAAAAAGGTATACAAGTTTCTGTATTCTTGCAAACACCTGATTCTTTTTTCTTTATTCTTCATTCTGCTGTTAAGCCTATCAATTGAGTTTGTTTATTTTGGTACATATTTTTTCAGCTTAAATTTTCCCATTTGGTTCTTTAAAAATTTTTAAAGTTCTTTTCTGAAACTTTATTGTCTTACTGAGACTGTCTATTTTGCCATGTTTCTACGGTGTGTTTGTAATCCTTGATACATTATTGTGTAGACTGCTCTAAAATCTTTATCAGATACTTCTTGCATCCCTGTCACTTCCCCATTGGCATCTATGTATCTCCATTATCTACCTATGCATCCTTAGGTCTATCTAGGGTCTACCTATATAATCTTTGAGGTCTTCCCAGTTCTTTGTTGGCCAGTGATAGTGAATGGATCCTATGTTGGATTCATAATATGTTGGATTATGTTATGACACTCTGGATCTTGTTTTTGTTGGTGTTTTCTCACCCTGATACATCATTAGTGCCAAACATGATAGAAGTCAAGTTTCCCAGTAAATTTCTCTTTATTTGAAACCAAAGGGAACAGTTTCCTTATTACTGCCTGACAGCGGTAGAAATTCTGGATTTCCATATCTTGCCAGCTGGCAAGAACAGGAGTATCTCATTACTTATTATTTCATTTTGACATGGCTTCTACTGACACCACAGAAGCGATGGTTTCATTATAGCTGGAGAGTAGCGGAAGCCCTGACTCTCCACAGGCCTTTTTGTACATTACCGCAGCATACGATGGACGCTTCACAACTTTTGGGTGAAGTTGGGAACCCCAGCTTCCCACTTACTCTACCCTGACAACATGAGGGGGTCCTTGCTCCTGTTCAGGGGGAATGAAAGTGACTATTCCTGACTCAGTCTTCTCTGACTCGTATCTGGAGAGTGACATGTGATGCCTTGTTACTGTCTGGAAGAGTCAAAGTCTAGGCACCCCCTTGTCTTTTGCTAGCATAGATGCAGGTATAACCAGTTTTTTCCTATAGTGTTTAGCTGGAGTAGAGTGTTCTTACCTAAAAGTTTGGTGTCTTTCTAAGCCGTCCTTCTTTGGCCCTTTTCCTAGAGAGAGCATTTATTTTTTTGGACTGTGCTCATTGCATATTCCTGGCTTCTTTAGTCCATATCTTGCATATTTCAGGCTAAGAGGAAACCCAGGAATCTCAATATCATGCCATTCCTCAGTTCCTGAAGTCCCAATCAATGTACTTGCTTATCTTCACTTTTGAGAGTTTTCTTATGTTTGTTTCACAATAATGTTCAGAAAATTTTGGCTGCATTTAGCAAGACAAACAGGGAAGTACATCTGTTCTGTATTCCCAGAAGTCTTCTTTGAGTTTTTAATGTTATACTAATTTTGGAGTCATAGAATAAAATTTACTTGGCCATGATGTTTTATTCATCCCCAACATAATCTGATTCAGTAATCTTTATTTTTATTTTTTGGTATTTTGAATCTGAGTTGTCAAGAGGATTAGCCTATAATTTTCCTTTGATGTAATAAGTAGCCTTGTTGGTTTGTGTGATAAACTTTGCACTGACTTTATAAAACAAGTTGAGAAGGGGATTTCTCAACTTTTCTCTGGAAGATTTTGTGTCAGAAAGATATTTTTCTTTACAGTTTTGAAAGATGTTACTAGGAAAGCCCTCAGTTTAAGGGGTTATTTTATGGATTTAATCTCTTAAGAAAATATAGAACTGTTCAGATTTTAAATTTTTTCTCCGTTAGTTTTGGCATGCTAGGCTTTTCTATGCTTTTCTTCAATTTCTTTTATATTTTTAACTTTGTTTACATAAACTTATTCTTACTAATCTTTTTATTGCCTTGTAATTTCTTTATGATTTCAGTAATTTCTCCTTTTTCTTTACACTGATGATTTATTTTTTCTCTTTTTATTATTGATCAGCCCATTATTTATATTATTTTTAAAATCACTAATTTGGAGATTTTGTTTTCTATATTTAAATTCTATGATCAGTTTTACTGTTATTTTGCCTTTATTGTTTCTCCTTTTTTTTTTTTTTTTGGTTTAATTTGCTGTTTTTTTCTATAAGTGAATGCTGTCTAAGTGAATTTCAGGCTGTTATTCTAATGTATATATTTAAAACTGACAGTTTTACATGGATCCCACAAGTTTAACATGTCTTATTTTCATTATTAATAAGCTTAAACTAAATAATGTCCACAGTCTAATTTCCACTGAGGTTTATCGTTTAATTGTTGGGTTATTTTGAAATTATTTAACTATTTTCCAAGTAGTTGCCTGTTGGGGACTGCTTTCTGGTTTCTACTGTCAGAAAACATGTTCTGAATGGCTTTTTTTTCTTTCAAATCTGTTGATACTAGCTTTCTGATATAGCATACTGTAAATTTTTTTCACCCTGTGAAATCTAGAATGTTTCACTCTCAAACCCACCTAGGGAAACACCCTAGTCATGATTCTCTCTTCACGATTGTTTGATATGTATAAGAAGAAACATGCACTGTTTCAGTGTTGAGTGTGATTTTTTATATAAGCTACTTAGTTGATATTTATTCATACAAATCATGTGTTTACTTTTGTTGATTTGAAAATTTTGAAAACCATGAGTCTCCTTCTTTGATTATATATTAGCCTATTTCTCCTTTATTTCCTTTATTTTGTTGTACATATTTTTAAACTATACCTATGACATTTAAATTTTCATGTTGTTTGGTTATTTTTGTTATTTTAAGTAGTGCCTTTTATCTTAAGGTCTAATCTGTTTCATTTTAATATATCTACTCCAACCAGTCAAGGCTGTGGTTTTTCCCTTGACTTCCCTGGTGGCTCAGACGGTAAAGTGTCTGTCTATAATGCGGAAGACCCAGTTTTGATCCCTGGGTTGGGAAGATCCCCTGGAGAAGGAAATGGCAATCCACTCCAGGACTATTGTCTGGAAAATCCCATGGACAGAGGAACCTGGTAGGCTACAGTCCATGGGGTCACAAAGAGTCGGGCACGACTAAGTGACTTCACTTTCACTTTCACATGGTTTTTCCAGTGGTCATGTATGGATGTGAGAGTTGGACTGTGAAGAAAGCTGAGTGCCAAAGAATTGAGGCTTTTGAACTGTGGTGCTGGAGAAGACTCCAGAGAGTCCCTTGGACTGCAAGGAGATCCAACCAGTCCATTCTGAAGAAGACCAGTCCTGGGTGTTCATTGGAAGGACTGATGCTGAGGCTGAAACTCCAATACTTTGGCCACCTCATGCGAAGAGTTGACTCATTGGAAAAGACTCTGATGCTGGGAGGGATTTGGGGCAGGAGGAGAAGGGGACGACAGAGGATGAGATGGCTGGATGGCATCACCGACTCGATGCACATGAGTTTGGGTGAACTCCGGGAGTTGGTGATGGATAGGAGGCCTGGTGTGCTGTGATTCACTGGGTCACAAAGAGTTGGACATGACTGAGTGACTGAACTGAACTCCAACTGTCTCTAGATTAGTATTTCTATAACAAATCGTTTCCCATTCTTTTATTTTTATCTTCTGTATCCCTGTATTTAAGGTGTGTCTCTTTTAAGTTAAATAGAGTTTTAACGTTTTAACCATACTGGTGACTCTTTTTTCCTCCCTATGAAATATTTCATCCATTACATTTAATGTGTTATCATTTAAATTGATTTAAATCTGTCATTTTACCCCTTTATATAGCTCTTTTTCCTGCTTTATATTACTTTCCCTTTATCCTATTTTTACTTTTACCTAATCAAACATTTACATTCTTTTCATTTTTCTCTTTTGTTTGTTAATTATAGTCTTTTTGCTATTATATCAGTATATGTTCCATGGATTACATGTGTCTCAGACAATTCTAACATGATTAATGTCTCTATCCAAAATGATTGTTCCCTTGTTTGTCCAACATCTGTTCTTCTCAAGACTAAAGAGTACTAGAGAAAAATTGGGATTGGAAATAAGCAGGGTCCTATGAATTCCTGGGCACAAAAGTCTTCCTGTGTCCCACGTTTGTTTCTTGTTTGCAGGAAATAGGCTTCATTCAGCCTCCATGACATTCCCTGAGTTCCATAGTCAGGCTCAAATAGTTGCTATTTAGGGAAGGAAGGAGATGCCTAGACAAGGGAGGAGCAGTCAAGAAACAGTAGCCTTGGGGAAGGGTCCTGATTTCTTAACAATAGGTACACATTACAGTATCTTTGAACTGTTTTGTAAATAGATACTGAAACCCCCACCATGTGGGAAGAGTTAACTGTATATTTCCCCAGCATGTAGACTCCAGCATGTAGACTTCCCTGGTGGCTCAGACAGTAAAGCGTCTGCCTACAATGCCGGAGACCTGGGTTTGATACTTGGTTTGCGAAGATCTTCTTGAGAAGGAAATGGCAACCCACTCCAGTACTCTTGCCTAGAGAATCCCATGGATGGAGGAGTGTGGTAGGCTATAGTCTATGGATCACAAACAGTCGGACAGGACTGAGCAACTTCACTCACTAACTCATGTAGACCCCATACAGGTTTGGAACGAGAGGCTGATGATGCTGTCTCCCAATTACATCACCACCAACCAATCAGAATGTCCATAAGCTGATCACACTCTTCAGTTTGAACAGTTACTCTAAAACTGTTCACTACCCACTTTAGGTTGGGATATACAGTTTTGAGGACATTAGCCTGCTGTGGCCACTTTTACCTGGCAAAGTAATAAAGCTATTGTTTTCTACTTCACCTGAAACTCTGTCTTCAAAAATTAATTTGGTGGCAGGGTACAGAGGCCAGATTCAGCGCCAGTTGTTCCTGAATTCCAACTGTTGTTTCTTCAGCTCTGTGAGACTCTAGAAAACTCTGCTAAGTTTCCCAGATCCTGAGATGCTGAGTTCCACTCTCCTTCCTATGGCCTCAGCTCTGTGCCACTTCAGTTCAGTTCAGTTCAGTCACTCAGTCATGTCCGACTCTTTGCAACCCCATGGACCACAGCACACCAGGCCTCCCTGTCCATCACTAACTCCTGGAGTTTACTCAAACTCATGTCCACTGAGTCAGTGATGCCATTCAACCATCTCATCCTCTGTTGTCCCCTTCTCCTGCCTTCAATCTTTCCCACCATCAGAGTCTTTTGCAATTGAGTCAGTTCTTCCCATCAGGTGGTCAAAGTTTCAGCTTCAGCATCAGTCCTTCTATGAATATTCAGCATTGATTTCGTTCAGGATGTACTGATTGGATCTCCTTGCTGTCCAAGAGACTCTCAAGAGTCTTCTCCAACACCACAGTTCAAACGCATCAATTCTTTGGTGCTCAGCTTCCTTTATAGTCCAACTCTCACATCCATACATGACTACTGGAAAAACCATACCTTTGGCTAGATGGACCTTTGTTGGCAAAGTAATGTCTCTGCTTTTTAATAGGCTGTCTAGGTTGGTCATAAATTTTCCTCCAAGGAGCAAGCATCTTTTAATTTCATGGCCACAGTCACCATCAGGAGTCATTTTGGAGAACAAGAAAATAGTCTGTCACTGCTTCCACTGTTTTATCATCTATTTGCCATGAAGTGATGGGACCAGATGCCATGGTCTTAGTTTTCTGAATGTTGAACTTTCAGCCAACTTTTTCACTGTCCTCTTTCACTTTCATCAAGAGGCTCTTTAGTTCTTCACTTTCTGCCATAAGGGTGGTGTCATCTGCATATCTGAGGTTATTGATATTTCTCCCACCAATCTTGATTCCAGCTTGTGCTTCTTCCAGCCCAGTGTTTCTCATGATGTACTCTGCATATAAGTTAAATAAGCAGGGTCACAATATACAGCCTTGACATACTTCTTTCCCAATTTGGAACCAATCTATTGTTCCATGTCCAGTTCTAACTGTTGCTTCTTGACCTGCATTAAGATTTCTCAAGAGGCAGGTCAGGTGGTCTGGTATTCCCATGTCTTGAAGAATTTTCCACAGTTGATTGTGATCCAAAGGCTTTGGCATAGTCAATAAAGCAGAAATAGATGTGTTTCTGGAACTCTCTTGCTTTTTCAATGATCCAATGGATGTTGGCAATTTGATCTCTGGTTCTTCTGCCTTTTCGAAATTCAGCTTGAACATCTGGAAGTTCGTGGTTCACATATTGCTGAAGCCTGGCTTGGAGAATTTTGAGCATTACTTTGCTAGCATGCGAGATGAGTGTAATCGTGTGGTAATTTGAGCATTCTTTGGCATTGCCTTTCTTTGGGATTGGAATGAAAACTGACCTTTTCTAACCCTGTGGCCAGATTCAGCACCAGTTGTTCCTGAATTCCAACTGTTGTTTCTTCAGCTCTGTGAGACTCTAGAAAACTCGGCTAAGTTTTGCAGTTTGGAAAACTGCTGAGTTTTCCAAGTTTGCTGGCAGATTGAGTGCAACACTTTCACAGCATCATCTTTTAGGATTTGAAATAGCTCAACTGGAATTGCATCACCTCCAGTAGCTTTGTTCATAGTGATGCTTCCTAAGGCCCACTTGACTTCACATTACCTGGATGTCTGGCTCTAGGTGAGTGATTACACCATCGTGATTATCTAGGTTGTTAAGATCTTTTTTGTATAGTTCTTCTGTGTATTCCTGCCATCTCTTAATATCTTCTGCTTCTGTTAGGTCCATATAATTTCTGTCCTTCATTGTGCCCATCTTTGCATGAAAAGGCCCCTTGGTATCTCTAAGATCTCTAGTCATTCCCATTGTATTGTTTTCCTCTATTTCTTTGTATTGATCACTAAGATAAGAAGGCTTTCTTATCTCTCCTCAATATTCTTTGGAACTCTGCATTCAAATGGGTATATCTTTCCTTTTCTCCTTTGCCTTGTGCTTCTTTTCTTTTCATAGTTGTTTGTAAGGCCTCCTCAGACAACCATTTTGCCTTTGTGCATTTCTTTTTCCTGGGGATGGTCTTGATCCCTGGCTCCTGTACAATGTCATGAACTCCCACCCAAAGTTTTTCAAGCACTCTATCTATCAGATCTAATCCCTTAAATCTATTTGTCACTTCCACTGTTATTGATACTGGATTATATTTAGGTCATACCTGAATGGTCTAGTGGTTTTCTCTATTTTCTTCCATTTAATTCTGAATTTGGCAATAAGGAGCTCATGATCTGAGGCACAGTCAGCTCTAGGTCTTGTTTTTGCTGACTGTATAGAGCTTCTCCATCTTTGGCTGCAAAGAATATAACCATTCTGATATTAGTATTAACCATCTGGTAATGTCCATGTGTAGAGTCTTCCCTTGTGTTGTTGGAATAGGGTATTTGCTATGACCAGTGCATTCTCTTGGCTAAACTCTATTAGCCTTTGCCCTGCTTCATTCTGTACTCCAAGGCCAAATTTTCCCATTACTTCAGGTATTTCTTGACTTCCTACTTTTGCATTTCAGTCCCCTATAATGAAAAGGACATCTTTTTTGGGTGTTAGTTCTAGAAGGTCTTGTAGGTATTCACAGAACAGTTCAACTTCAGCTTCTTCAGCATTATTGGTCGGGGCATAGCCTTGGATTACTGTGGTATTGAATGATTTGCCTTGGAAGCAAACAGAGATCATTCTTTCATTTTTGAGATTCTATCCAAGTACTGCATTTCAGACTCTTTCGTAGACTATGATGGCCACTCCATTTCTTCTAAGGAATTCTTGCCCACAGTAGTAAATATAATAGTCATCTGAATTAAGTTCATCCATTCCAGTCCATTTTAGTTTGCTGATACCTAAAATGTCAATGTTCACTCTTGCCATCTCCTGTTTGACCACTTCCAATTTGCCTTGATTCACGGACCTAACATTCCAGCTTCCTATGCAATACTGCTCTTTACAGCTTTGGACTTAATTTCCATCACTTACACATTAGTAAATAACCTTGAGAGGAAAATGTTACAGGTCTACTGATGCAGTGTTTTCCTTTTTTCTGAAATGCTAAACCCTCAAGTCCTGGCTATCTTTCTAGCTCTCCAGTACCTTCAACATGTTAAAAAGCCATGTGGATACATTCCTCAGTTCTTATCAGGAGAACTGATCTGCAAAAAGCTACTCCACCATCAGTAGTAATGGCAGTCCTTTTTACTTTCACCTAACTCTTTAGAGTTTACACAAAGAATTTTGGTGATTCTGATTCTGAATAAACTTTGAAATTTGCATTTTCAGAATCTGTGACATGTTTGTTTCTAACTGGAGTAATTTCTAAATGATCAATGACCCTTTTCTGCTATAATATTTTCAATAATTTGCTACGTAATTTCATCCAATAAGCTTTATATTAAACTGTGAAGAAGCCAATTTTATTGCTGGGATGTCCAGATTATTAGAAAATTATAATTGCTAAAGAATTAAAATTTATAATGTGAAAGAATGATAAGCATGCCAGAATTTACTTATTCAGATAAAAGTACCTCCCTTTATATAATGCTTTGGAGGTCTAAACACTTATTCTAGTACTTTTATTTGATGTTTGATGCTTTTTTGGAATATTTGAAATTACTTTTAGAATATATTCTTACAAACATGCTTAGTGGCATAAATATTTTTTTCCTGAAGTTTGACATTAATTTATATAAGAAGTCAATAGTCATCCAAGCCATATCTACTAATAATATAAGAGATCAAATTTAGAATGCTTGGAAGTACAGTCTACTAAAATGAAGTTCAGTGAAAGTTGCTCAATTGTATCCGACTCTTCATGACCCCATGGACTGTAGCCTACCAGGCTCCTCTGTCCATGGAATTCTCCAGGTCAGAATACTGGAGTGGGTAGCCATTCCCTTCTCCAGGGGATCTCCCCAACCCATGGATTGAACCCAGATCTACTGCATTGAAGTAAAATTGGTTTCTATTTTTTAAGGTCTAATTCATCAACTGAAATAAAAATTAATCAAATGCCTATTAAATGTCAAACACTATGTTCAGTGCCACAGAGAATAGGGTGATAGTAATTTTAATATGTGCAGTTGTTATATATGCATACATACACACAAATGTATCATACACACTTAAGGTCCTACATATGCTTGCATGCAAGCCTGTGTATACTTGTGTGTATGTGTGTAAAACTGCCATATATTCTCATGTATTTTTCATATCAATTTTTTATGTTTGTCCCATTAGTTAGACTGTCAACTTTTCAAGGTATTTTTATATCTCCTGACAGTGTCTATTTTTGTATTTCATATATACTGAGAACTTGATTAGTGTTGACTGACTGATTATCTATAAGTCAACACTTTTAAATAATAAACTCAAAATTGCCATAAGCACAGGAGTTGTTTTATTACAATATTTCTTGCTGACAGTTGTTTCCCTTCTTATAATCTATGAGTAAAATATTTGCTGTGAATTGCAATGCCTTAACAGAAATTATGACAAAATTCTGATAGATGGAGCCCAGGCATCAACAGGGAAAAGAACTAGCTTGTGACTCAAAAGAAACTGCATAAATCAAAGAACATGGGAAAACCTATTACAATGAGTACTGATTGACTCTGACCTCATGTAGTTTAGCTTCATATGGGCTCCTTCTCTTAAGGAAAGGATAGGTTAATACACCCACATGCTTGGCACATGAGTCATCCCACACATTCATATTTTAAAATACTTGTATTTCTTTTTGGCAGTGAAACGTGCTTTTAAAAAATGCATTCTGCTTTTCTTAGCACTTTACTCTTAAAATAAAAACAAAAAGAACAAAATGGAACTATAAAATGATATTCCAGAATAGTTGAGGTTAGGTTATAATAAATTAGATACATCTGTAGGAAGCAACAAAAATAATACTGTATTTTTGTAGTTCTCTAATGTAGTAACTTTGTTGGCATTTAACACTGAGATATGAATGTGTGTTTCAGAGACTGTTTCTATGATCACACATTACCCTACAATTTTTTTTTTTGTGAATCTGTGTGCCTCTGTAGTGATGGAATAAGTCTAAATCCTTAATTATTCCGACTATATCACCCTTTCCTCTCATATATGTATAACATATATGGATATCTAAACCACAAAATACAGAAGAAAATTTTTAGATGATGATATACCTTCCAAAAACAAAGCATTTGCTCCTATTTTGACAAGTGTATCTATAGGCTGAATACAATTGAGGAAAAGTTGTTCTCTACCAAAATTTAATAAGGTAAAGAAAACCTTTCACAAAAATCATACAACATGATATTTTAGGATGAGTATTTGAAGGTGGATTACATGTCATCATCCCAGAGGTACATCATCGGAAATCAGATGGGTTGCAAATGGGGATAAAGTCTGCAAGGAAAATAGGGAATTACAAATGATTTAGGAATAACTGAGGCAGTGTGTTTAGAAATCTTATGGGTGACAGGTAATCAGTCAGTCTGTAAACTTTCATTCAGCTCAGAGTATTGTGTATCTGTTAGGATACCATATTGAAGATTGCTTCAGTAACAAATGAACCCAATCTCAGTGGCTCATAGCAATAAATGTTTATTTCTCACTTGTGCTTCATGCACACTGTGGTTCAGGTGTAACTCAGGTACATACCATTTTCACACTGGGTCCCAAAATGATGGAATTCCCTACTCAATATTTCTTGTTGTTGTGAAAGAGGGAAGAAAGAACATAGTGAAGCAGATTTTCACTGTAAAGTTTGTATCTAGAAGTGATACTTACAAATTCTGTTAAGTTTTATTAGTCATAAAAATAAAATAGTCAAGACATAATTGAAAAGGTACGGATGTATAATCTTGCTATATGGAGGAGTATTGGACCTTGGTCCTGGAGGAAAGCATGGCACCCCACTCCAGTATTCTTGCCTGGAGAATCCCCATGGACAGAGGAGCCTGCGGGCTACAGTCCATAGGGTCACAAAGAGTCAGACACAACTGAACGACTAATCACAGCACAGCACAGCACAGTGGACATTGATGAGACTAGGGTTGTGAGCAACCCAAAAAGCATCTGTGTAAAGACTAACAGTAGATTGAGCTGATTGAAGACACAATTAAAACTATGCTTTAGAAGGATTTATCTACCTGCAGAACTTAGGAAGAGACAGAGCAGGGACAAGAAGATCTTTGCTCAGGTCTTAGGGCTAGAATAACTGTGACTATATAAGTCAAATATACCAGACTTGAATCCTGATTATTGTGCAATTTAAATTATCCAGAAAATTTAAATCTGAAATTTTTTAATACTCAACTTCCTCATCTATAAAATGGGAATGCAATAGTACCTATTTGATATATTTGCTTGTTGCAGAGAAGTTGCTTAATTTTCTAACCCTTCATCTGTTCCGCTGAAATGGGGATATGAGTGTCCACCTAAGAGCATGGTTTTGGGGATTAAATGAGTTAATAGTGTGGGAGACTCTATTTGTTGACCAGCCAGTATAAATTCTGCAGTTTTGCCTTTCTATTAGAGCCACTTATGGGGATGTGGGGAATGTGGCGATTTTCTCAGACTATTTCATCTTTTTGCTTCCCTGAATACAGCGATGACCGCTTGATATAGTTATGGCCAAAGAATTTTGACTGATGACCAAACATGATTTCTGGGGAAAATATTGATTTGCTGATAGGTGAGAAAGAGTCAACAACAAATTCAGTTGGTATAGCAATGAAAGATCCCACAGCAGGTCTCAATGAAGATCAAAAATTCTGCATGACACAACTAAGACCCAGAGCAGTCAAATAAAATAAATAGATAAAAATATATATATATATATATATATATATATTTTAAATAAAAAAGACTCAGTTGGTGTATACATTTCTCCTTTGCCCCTACTTTTATGGCCAATATGATGCCTGGACCTTGAATAGTTTTCTCTTCTGTGTGAGTAGAAAATTCACATTTTAAAGATGATGGTGCAGAGAGAACCCAAATCTTTGATGACTTTCTTGACTTGCTAGATTGATCTCCGAACTTTTTGTCAAGTGAATAAAATATGCCTATAGTTGATTCTACCACTTTAATTGTATTTGCTACATGTAACTGAGCACAAAATGCTAGACATAGTATCGTATATTAATATATATGTATATACATATCACATATATGCATATATATATATATATATATAACTGCTAGATGCTACTATTAGGCCTGGCATGTTGCAGTCCATGGGGTTGCAAAGAGTCAGACACGACTTGGCAACTGAATAACAACATTATTAGTGTATTGATATTATGATTGCTTTTTAACAGTGAAAGATATTATGACTCTAACCCAGAAATATAAGAAAACTGGGGGTAAGAAACAACTAAATAATTGATATATAAAAGTAGAATCCAAAATACTTGGCCACCAATGGTTCAAGAAGAAGCAGGAGCCAAACGACAGAAGGACTTAAAGGTTGGAAATCTGAGACTCAGATAAGGCATTAATAAATAGGTACCATTTTTTAAGTGCTACATGTCAGGAAAATTCCAAGCACTTTGCTGGTGTCAATTATTGAACAATGGTGCCATTAGCAGACATGAAAAGTAAGGGTAATGTGGTAAAGAGAAAATGATCCGTTTCACTCTGGGATGTGGTGATTCTAACAGGACAGTCCAATCTCCAGGGCAGGAGGAAACATGTATCTGTTTCTTGGCAGACTAATTGGTATTTTGGATGTTGGGATTGGGCCTAAGCTGTCTTTGGAGAGACTGAAGAGAAGAGGACAGGTAGGAGCTCCATGGAAAATTCTGAAGAGAGAGATGAGAAGAGAGTCCAGAAGAGAACTTATACAGCTAAAGTGTCCAAGGTCACGTCTTTCCAGCAAAGCAGACAGTTTGGGTGGTCTTACTGCCATAGACGTAAGCTGCGAAGACTAGCACCCATGTAAACTTTAACAAAACACTGTTACAACTGCTCAGGGAATGGAATATTCTGCTGGAAAATCACAGTATTAGAGAGAAATCATCCCTTGTTTTAACTTCTGTTAGTAAATATGATGTAGTGAGCCCTTTACCCTTATTTAAACATTATGGATCTTAAAGTATGCTTAGACAGTCTTTCTGGGCATTTTTAATATATGTCAAGTATCTATAAGTGGCAAACTTTGAGAGATCTTGGGGATTTAAAGTGGTTTTCAGGAACTAACATATAACTGATCTATTTGTGTAATGATTACTTAATACAACACAGTAATTTGAGATGAAATTCCAGTTAATGGAGGATATTCTGGTCAATGTGAATTTTATTATTTTGAGAGTATTTTTCCTTTAGTGCTTTCCCACAATTTTAACTCTAACATAATGATTGTGCCCAATTATGTTTACTCTGTAAATAACTACATCTATTAATTTTTGTAAAAATGAGTTTAGTCCATTTCTTCATTATCTCTTTCTGTACAATGTATTATAATTTAAAACAAAAAGTATTTGTGATTGTGTTTAAGCCAACTAACTTTATAGAGTAGAACTAACTCAAATTCTGATGGAGACATGACAGTATGTTAGTGTTAAAAGTAATTTTTCCAGCGTCTCTAACAGGCATCATGCCTGGCAATGTGCTATCTGCTAACTGCAGGTTGAGATACCTCATCAGCAAGTGCTATAATAGGGTGGAAGTGCAAGGAAAAGGGATTCATTTTCACTCTTTCTGTCTCTTTGAATAAAATGATTCACACCCCTCACAGCTTCTGTGGGCTTCACTAGCAGGAGCTTATAAAAATAGAATTACTAAATCTCAGCCCTGGAAACAATTTCAGGAGAGGTCACAGAAAAGTCGTCTTACCTTATAGGGAATCTCTTTCATATATATTTATGCCTCTATGGATTTGAAACCTCTGGAGGGGGTTAACTCACAGTTTCCATATATAGCCCATTGCATTTTAATTTGTATGAAATGTCCTCCTCATTTAAAGCTAAAATCTGCCTTTTGGTAAATCGATGGTAGTAATAGGATTAACAGCTACTAATGTTTGCATTTGTTGAATATTATATTTAGTTGCATCTAACAGAATCCACTCCTGCTACTTTCAATAGAAATATTTTTTGAAATGGAGATTTAGATGCTGACAAGCTTAGAAAGGCAAGTGGAATAAACTGTAGGCAAGACCTCCTGAAATAGCTCCTTGAATAGACCCGCATAACTGGCCTTCCAAAGGTGCTACTATCTCCATCACAATTAGGAAGAGAAGAGCAAGCAGAAACCACAGTCATACCAGGACCACACCATCTCACACAAGATTTAATCCAAACAAAAAACCAAAGCAAAGACAAGCAAGCTATGCACCTTACCTCTGTCTACATCTACCCAGCACTAGTTCTTTCCACTAGCCTACATATGTCATGGTCTCCAGATTTTTTTTCTTTTTTTCCACCTCTGCTTCTGGCAACCAGCAATTTGCTCTGTTCTTAAAAATACAAAGGTTTGTATCATTTTTTTTTCTAGATTCCACATCTAAGAGAACATATTTGATTATTTTTTCAACTAACCCTTGTAGCTCAGTCAGTAAAGAATCTGCCTGCAGTATAGGAGACCTGGGTTCGATCCCTGTGTTGGGAAGACCCCCTGGAGAAGGAAATGGCAACCTACTCCAGTATCCTTGCCTGGAAAATCTCATGACAGAGGATCCTGATGGGCTGCAGTCCATGGGGTCTCAAAGAGTCGGACATGACTGAGTGACTAACACTTCCTTACTTAACTAGAGAAACAGCAGAGCAAAGTGATGCCTTACAGGTAGAAGTGGGGAGTCAAGAAAGAAAGGACAGTGTCACAGGAATGTAAGTGGGACACAAGAAGATGGTCACGACCCAGGTCTCAGGTGAGTCCCTGGGACAGCTGCCAAGTGTGGGTTGTCGGCTTCATGGAGGAAAGAATTCAGGACTGGGCCACAGTAAAGAGAAAGAAAGTTTATTCAGGGAGATACACATTCCACAGTCAGAGTGTGGGCCATTTCAGAAGGCGAGAGATCCAGATTTTAAAAAATTTTTATTCTCTTCTTGTGAGGGCACTCAAGTGTGTCAGGCTATTTTACAATCGTGGTGGGTGGAACCAAATATAGGAGGAGCTGATGCAGCAAGTTGAAGAACTAATACTTTTTGTATGTCCTAAATAGATTGATTAATCTTTTTGTCACATTTTCAGTGTTAGAGAACCTGTCAGAATTATGTTTGACGGGAAACACAGGAGATTGGGATAGATGAATATAAAGGTTATGAATGCATTGTTCTTTCTGTAGTTCCTCTGAGGATTTCAGTCTTTTCTGATGGCATTGATTACAATTTTTATCACCCTGCTCAGTAAGTGGTATTATACTAATTTTAATTATGAATAAATAAAGGATCAACAAGATTAAGTGGATTCCCAGAGATTACATACTCAATGACAAAACTGCAAATTAAGCTAATTCACTTTCCTTCATAACCATTGTGTTTTTGCCAAGGAAGGAAGAGAATAGCTTTTTTTTTTTTTACATTAAAGGAAATGAAGATACCACACTCTGTACATATTAGTGATGTACTTAATAAATTTGACAAACAGAACAGATCATTCTTAACATTCCTTCTCTTCTCTATGAGAAGAAAATGACCTTAAGTGAAACAAATAATTGTTGTTCAGTCACTCAGTTGTGTCCAAGTCTTTGCAACCCCATGGACTGCAGCACACCAAGCTACCCTGTCCTTCACCATCTCCCAGAGTTTGCTCAGACTCATGTCCATTGAGTCAGTGATGCTATCCAGCCATCTTGTTCTCTGTTGTCCACTTCTCCTCCTGCCTTCTATCTTTCCCAGCATCAGGGTCTTTCCTAATGAGTCAACACTTCACATCAGGTTGCCAAAGCATTGGAGCTTCAGCTTCAGCATCAGTCCTTCAAATGAATATTCAGGGTTGATTTTCTTTAGGATTGACTGATTTGATCTCCTTGAAGTCGAAGGGACTCTTAAGAGTCTTCTCCAGTGCCACAGTTCAAAAGAGACAATTCTTCAGCACTCAACCTTCTTTATGGTCCAATTCTCACATCTATACATGACTACTGGAAAAACTATAGCTTTGACTATACATTACTTTGTCGGCAAAGTAATGTCTCTGCTTTTTAATACACTGTCTAGACTTGTCATTGCTTTTCTTCCAAGGAGCAAGTATGTTTTAATTTCATGACCACAGTCAACATCTGCAGTGATTTTGGAGACCAAGAAAATAAATTCTGTCACTGTTTCCATTGTTTCTCTATTTGCCATGAAGTGATGTGACCAGATGCCATGATCTTTGCTGTTTGAATGTTGAGTTTTAAGCCAGCTTTCTCATGCTCCTTTCACTTTCATCAAGAGGCTCTTTAGTTCCTCTTTGCTTTCTGCCATAAGAGTGGTGTCATCTGTGTATCTGAAGTTTTTTGTATTTCTCCCGGCAATCTTGATTCTGGCTTGTGCTTCACCCAGCTTGGCATTTCACATGATGTACTCTGCATATAAGTTAAATAAGCAGGGTGACAATATACAGGCTCGATGCACTCCTTTCCCAATTTGGAACCAGCCCATTGTTCCATGTCCGGTTCTAACTGTTGCTTCTTGACCTGCATACAGTTTTCGCAGGAGACAGGTAAGGTGGCCTTGTATTCCCATCTCTTTAAGAATTTTCCACAGTTGTTGTGATCCATACAGTCAAAGAATTTAGCATAGTCAAAGAAGCAGAAATATATGTTTTTCTGTCATTCTCTTGAGTTTTTTTATGATCCAGTGGGTGTTGGCAATTTGATCTCTGGTTCCTCTGCCTTTTCTAAATCCAGCTTGAACATCTGGAAGTTCCTGGTTCACGTACTGTTGAAGCCTAGCTTGGAGAAGTTTGAGCATTACTTTGCTAACATGTGAAATGAGTGCAATTGTGCGGTAGTATGAACATTCTTTAGCATTGCCTTTCTTCAGGATTGGAATAAAAACTGACCGTTTCCAGGCCTGTGGCCACTTCTGAATATTGACCTAAAAACTGCAGACAATGAAAATGTTATTTGAACTTACTCAACAATGATGGTTACAAAAATATAGGAACAACAAAAAAGAAAAGAAAGACATGGTGAAGGACAATACCCTTTGACTTCATTAGTATATATCTTTAAAAAGAGAAAATCTTATATGTCATATTAATTTGCACTTAAGAATAACACAATTTCAGCTTTTGAAAATTAACTTCTTCACATGTGTCAATGATTTAATAAAAAATGATCTTTTCTTATTTATGTTCAATAGACAAGAGAGCTGGATTTGTGGTTCTATCTTTACTCATGGTTGATCAAAGCATACTTTTTAATAAATTTTTATTTTGAAGAGTTTCACATAAAGTACAGATAGGTAATGAGAAAACACTTAGACGTATAGTATCTTGTCAGAAATTCATGAAAATTTTATTAAAAATTTCACATTTTAAATAAAAACAAAACTTTAAGTAGTCCCATAGAATAAGAGAATAAAACCAATGCAGGTTCTGTTTTTTTCTCTTTTCCCCCAAACCCTATGCCTTTGCTTTTTATTTAAAAAACTACTATTTCAAGGCAGTAAGGTAATCAAGTAATATAATGTTTCATGGGAGCAGTTGACAAAAACTGTGCCCAAAGCAAGACCAAGACATTACAGAGTATTATGAACTTATTTTTGAAACAAGTGTGTATATCTGAGTCCATGTGCTTCAGGGACTAAGTATATAACTGGGGTTCTCCACTCTTCGCAATGTCCGGTTTCCTCTGATTTCTCAATGAAAATTTGTCCACCTGAAACACTGTATTTTTAGACACAAGCAAAGTATATGCACTGAACTGCTTCTGGGAAGATTCTTTAGAAAGGAAATGGAGTACTTTTTTTTTTTTTTTTCCTTTTCTTTCATTCTTTTCCCTATCTGCAGACCTGATAGCTAGAGGTTGAGGACTAGAGGTTGGACCATGAAGAGATCTTCTTTTTTTATATTAAAAACATTTTTATTTAGTATTGGAATACTGTTGATGAACACCTTTGTGTTAGTTTCAGGCATATAGCAAAGTGATTCAGTTATACATATATACATGTATCTGTTCTCTTTCAAATTCTTTTCCATTTAGGTTATTACAGAATATTGACCAGAGTTTCTTGTGCCATATAGTAGGTTCTTTTTCATTGTCTGTTTTACATATAGTAGTGTGTACACATTGATAACAAACTCCCAATCTGTCTCTCCTCTCCCCACCTTTCCCCTTTGGTGATCATACATTTGTTCTCTAAGTCCATGCGTCTGTTTAAGTTTTATAAATAAATTCATTTTATAAACAGCTCATTTGGTTCTATATCAAACAAAAAAACAAGTGACTCAACAAAAACAATGGGCAGAAGACCTAAACTGACATTTCTCCAGAAAAGACATATAGATGGCTAACAGTTACATGGAAATATGTGCAACACTGCTAATTATTAGAGAAATGCAAGTCAAAATGACATATGGTATCACCTCACACCAGTCAGAATAGCCAGCACAAAATCTACAAACAATAAATGCTGGAAAGGGTGTGGAGAAAAGGGAACCCTCTTACACTATTGGTGGGAATGTAAATTGTTGCAGTCACTATGGAGAATAGTATGGATTTTCTGTAAAAACTGAATATAGAGCTACCATATAATCCAGCAATCCTAATCCTGGGCATATATCTGGAGAAAAACATGGTTCAAAAGAATACATGGATCCAGTGTTCACTGAAGCATTGTTTACAACAGCCAAGACATGCTGCTGCTGCTGCTGCTGCTAAGTCGCTTCAGTCGTGTCCGACTCTGTGCGACCCAAGAGAGGGCAGCCCACCAGGCTCCCCCATCCCTGGGATTCTCCAGGCAAGCACACTGGAGTGGGTTGCCATTTCCTTTTCCAGTGCATGAAAGTGAAAAGTGAAAGTGAAGTCGCTCAGTTGTGTCTGACTCCTAGCGACCCCATGGACTCCAGCCTACCAGGCTCCTCCGTCCATAGGATTTTCCAGGCAAGAGTACTGGAGTGGGGTGCCATTGCCTTTTCCGACATGGAAGCAACCTAAATGTCCATTGGCAGATGAATGGATACAGAAGATGTGGTACATATATACAGTAGAATATTCACATGCACATGTTCATGCTCAGTTGCTCAGTTCTGTCTGACTCTGCAACCCCATAGACTGTAGCCCACCAGGCTCCTCTGTCCATGGGATTCTCCAGGCAAGAATATTGAAGTGCGTTGTCGTGCCCTCCTCCAGGCGATCTTCCTGCCCCGGAGATGGACCCACATCTCTTATGTCTCCCACACTGGCAGGAGGGTTCTTTACCAATAGCACCACCTGGGAACACAATAGAATATTACTCAGCCACGAAAAAGGAGGAAGTAATTCTGTTGCAGCAACCTGGAAGGATCTGAAGATTATCATTCTAACTGAACTAAGCTGGAAAGAGAAAGACAAATATCACATGATATAGCTTATATGTGGAATCTAAAAAAAGTGATACACAAAAAGAGATTCTGATGATAGAAACCAAGGATCCAAGATTCTAGTAGAGTAGAAGATTAAAGGAATAGAAGCCTAGATCCTTAATGAATGCATGCAGCTGCCATTCTAGCCTTTGAAGGCCTACCTGTAACAAGAGGAAATATATACTTTCATATTTAAGTTACTATGTTTAAGATCTCTGTTGCTCACAGTCCAATTACACGACCTAGCTAATACATATAAATATACACCTCTTTTGGCTTCCCTGGTCATTCAGATTATAAAGAATCTGCCTGCAATGTAAGAGACCTGGGTTCAGTCCCTGGATCAGGAAGATCCCCTGGTAAAGGGAGTGGCTACCCACTCCAGTATTCTTGCCTGGAGAATTCCACAGACAAACAGAGCCTGGCAGGCTACAGTCCATGGGGTTGCAGAGAGTCAGACACAACTGAGCAACTAAAACTTTCACTTTTCAGAGTGAAAAGTACATTTTCTGAAATTATATTGTAATTTTTAGAAATATTTAGCTTCTGGAGTTGAAACTTGCCCCAGCCAACTTATTATCACTCTGATGTTAGACATTTATAATGAGGTAACATTAACAGTAATAAGGTTATTATAAACATTAAGAGATACAATGCTGATCCTAGAATATGGTATGTGCTCAGTAAATATTTGATCTTATTATTTTTTTTAAGAAATATATACAGTAGTGAAGTCACTGCTTGTTAGTAAATCTCCCATGGCCAATGAACTAAAGTCAGATACTGCGTATTTTAAAGGACATTTTCAACAAATCCGATCCAAATTATGAATATGAACTTAGAAATGAACCTCAGATGTGATTTCTCATTTAAATTTGTCAACTTGAAGCTATAACTTTGCTAAGAACTGGAAGAAAGTCTCAAGGATTTTTCAGAAAACTATTCTGAAGATCACATCTGTCTTGGCAATAAGGTAAGTTAAGCAAGTCACCAAATGTGAAAGAGAAACTCATACTCTGGCTCAGCATTTGCAAGGGATTTGCTAGTTCTAGTAATTTATATTCTTGGGCTTCCCTGGTGGCTCAGAGGTTAAAGCGTCTGCCTGGAATGCAGGAGACCCAGGTTTGGTCCCTGGGTCAGGAAGATCCCCTGGAGAAGGAAATGGCAATCCACTCCAGTACTCTTGCCTGGAGAATCTCATGGAGGGAGGAGCCTGGCAGGCTACAGTCCATGGGGTCGCAAAGAGTCGGACACAACTGAGCAACTTCACTATGTATCCGGAAATAGAGTTTAATTATTCGTTCTCAACCTTTATGTATTTTAATTTTTTCTTACCTGTTGTACCAGCTAAGAATACCTCATGTTCTGAATAAAAATAATATGAGTGGATGTCCTTATCTTATTCCTGAACTTGAGGGGAAAGCAGTCAATATTTACTAATAGGACATTACCTGAAGGTTTTTGCAGATAACTATTTCTAGATTGAAGAAAATACATTCTATAAATAGTTTGCTCAGTTTTTTTTTTTTAAAGAAAGTATATTGAATTATTTATCCATTGAAAAAATTATAGCTGTTTGCCTGGTGTGCTGCGATTCACGGGGTCACAAAGAGTCGGACATGACTGAGCGACTGAACTGAACTGAACTGAACTGACAAAAATTAATTGCAAATATTTAAGGTGTACTATTTGATGACTTTTGACAAATACATGCACAACATATATATTGGTGTAAAACCATAACCACAATCAAGATAGCAAATGTATATAGCACTCTCAAGTTTTCCTTTTCCATTTATAATCCATCCTTCTTTTCATTCCTATCCATACATAGCTCGTATAGAATTAGTAATATGCTTTCTTTCACTATAGCTTAGTTCAGATTTTTCAGAAAGTTATATAAATGGAGTCACAGAGTATCACTTCATTTTGGGGGAAGGCTTTTTGTCTATTTGTTTTTGGCCTGACTTCTCTTATTCTGCATAATAATTTTGAGATTCATCCATATTGTTAATAAGTATAAACAATTAATCTATTTTTATTCCTCAGAGTCTTTTGTATGAATATACCACAATTTTCTATCCATTCATCTTTTGAGAGAGATTTGCTTTTTGCCCAGTTTTTAGGTACTATGAGTATTTGTGCACAAGTCTTTGTTTGGATGTAATTATTTCTCTTGAGTGCAGACTTAAGAGTAGAATGATTGGTCTCTATAATATACACATATTATTTCTTTTTAAGAAACTGCCCATTTTTTTTTTAACAGTGGTTGTAGCATTTTACATTCCCACCAGCAGTGCATGAGAATTCCAGTTGTTCAACATTCTCACCTGTACTTTGTACGGTCAACAATTTTAACTTTAAATTATCCAATGGCTATATACTATCATGTCATTTTTTAGGTTTAATTTCTATTTCCCTAGTGATTAATCTATCATCTTTTCATGTACTTCTTGACTGTGTCTCTTCTTTTCTTTCTGTCCCCGTGCCTCTATCTCTCTTTCTTTGATGAAGAGTCTTTTCAAACCTTTGTCTTTTTAAAATGTTTTGATTTGTTTGTCTTATTTTTTAGTTAAAAGAATGTTTTATGTATAACTCCTTCAGCTGGTATATGTGTTGTGAATGTTTTCTTCCAAGCTGTGGCATGTCTTGTTTCCTAAATGATGTTTTTTGAAAGGCAGCACTTTAAATTTTAATGAAGTCCAATTTCTTTTTAAAAACTCTTGTCTAGATTTTAAAATGTTTTCTAGATGGAAGATAACCTTGCAAACTCTAAGACTTCAAAGATTTTTTTCCTATGATTTATTTATAGAAGTTTTATTGTTTTAGATTTAACATTTAAATCCTATGATCCATTGGTTGATCCATTGGCCTATGATCCATTTTGAGTTGAAATTTTACATATTGTGAGGCAAAGGTCGATGTTCATTATTTTTAAATGTATGTATATTCAGTTGATCCAACACAATTTGTTTAAAATTTTTATTTATTTATTAAGTTGCCTCGGCACATTTGCCAAAAATCTACTGAGATATATATATGTATGGGTCTGTTTCAGGGTTCAATTATTTTCCACTGATCTATATTTCCACATTACTAAATTGTCTTAGTTACTCTTAAAATAAATCTGAAATCACATATAATCCTCCAGACTTATTCTTTCCTATTTCATATTTTAAGTAACTTCTGTTATATTCAAATTTTAATAATATTTTACCATTTTCTTAAAAAAAAAAAAAAAACTTCTGGACATTTAACTGACATTGAATCCATGGGTCAGTTTGAACTTAGTGTATTATTAAGTATTAGTTGCTCAGTTGTGTCCAACTCTTTGTGACCCCATGGACTGTAGCCCACCAGACTTCTCCATCCATGGGAGTCTCTAGGCAAGAATACTAAAGTGGGTTGCCATTTCCTTCTCCAGGGGATCTTCCCAATGCAGGGATGGAACCCGGTTCTCCTGCATTGCAGGAAGACTCTATCTTCTGAGCCACCAGAGTTTCAAAATTTCTTTGCAGTGTTCTATGGTTTTCAGTAAAGCAATTTTGAATGTCTTTTTGTCAGATTTATTTCTAGGCATTTTATGGTAATTATGTCATCTAGAAATAGGGAGCATTTTCTGCTGTTGTTAAATTAAAATTGTCACTTTTTCTTGCTACCCATTTCTATGGTAGCCACCTTCTACTCCTATGTTCTGCTATACATAAAATTGCTTCATAATTGAGGATTAAGGTATGTGGTCATTAATTTTGGCCCTATAATAAGCAGACTAAAGATCACATAATTACCATGTAGACTAAGAATTTTTAATAATCATATTATACATAATTATTATGGTACACAGAATGGGGTAGAGTTCCATTTTCATTTTGAGAATTAGCATTCCTCCTACACTAATAAATTAAAAAACTGTTTTTTCACTAATTCAACCATAGGCAAACTAAAACCCTTAATTTTTTGAACTGTAGCAACTTCCTTCTGATTATTCTTACTAAATAGTACCATCTTCAAAAGTAATAATTTTGTGTTTGCAGAAAATTTCAGGCTGATTTTCATTGAACAATCTTTATCCATATTTTCAATGTCACATGTATCTTGGGACTGTGGCTATACATGTCCCTTGGTTGCCTCTTTGATCTTGAGAGAGCCTAGGAGATTTTGAACTGCATTTCCATCTAGCACTGCATTTGTTGATTTTAAATATGATATATGGTGTCATTTTACACATAATCCAGGAAGGACATAGAAAAGCCCTTAGCACTTACCAAGAGCTAGTATTTTGTTCATTTTTATCTCTCTAAGTCTAAAGTGGAGAGTGGGGAGGTGACATTCAAACCAAAGCAAATTTCTCTTATTTAGCCACTGTACCACCAAGGAAGTCCTGCCAAACTTCTATTTAATTGTTCAATTCCATTTAACAAATATTTTTTTCCATACTTGGATAAGTAGTTCAGAACAATTCACTCAATTACTTGATTTTATGAAAGATTCATTTAAAATTTTGGACTAATAGACATTAAGTAAAGCAGAGAAACCGTTGCTTCTCCAAAAAGCACTTGAAATCATTGAACCAGTATACTACGTATATGCATATTACATGTATGCAACATATATAACATAATATATAACATCTATAATAATATATGACCTGTGCATATTTATACTTACATATACATATTATATATTTATAGAAGCATACTGTGTACATGAGAAGGAAATGGCAACCCATTCTAGTATTCTTGTCTGGAGAATCTCATGGATAGAGGAGCCTGGCGGGCTACAGTCCACTGGGTTGCAGAGTCAGACACGACTGAGCAACTGACTGATGACGACGACTATACACATACATTGCAACATATAAACATCACCTGCGTATAATCTTAAATTTAGTGCAAAATCGGGGGTAAACAACCAGCACTCTTTCACTTCCAAAACTTGTTTCTCACTAAATCTCTAAAGAAAAACTTTAAATTAAAAATAAACCATATTAATATTACTTTTTAAAAGGTTCTATACACCTTTATTTACTGTCAATATAGATAAAATTAGATGGCTAAAGTAATTCCATCCATTTAATTCAAATGATTTAGAATTCATTTATTCCTTCATTATTCCTTTATTTACTCATTCATTCAGTGTCTATTAACCATCCTCAATAGACCAGATATTTGCCAGACTCTGTGGTTCCTGAAGTCACAACATTATCTAATATAGCTGATAAGAAAAGCCAAATAGCATTTTAAAATGAGAGATTACTGTTAACAAGATAAAAAATGACCTTACATAATTCTTTAAATCCAGATTGATGGCAGAATGGAACATTCGGATAACCTTGATAATGTGGGTAATATAGGACTTTTATTTTTGCAGTATTGGATTCTGAATTTTAAAATAATTAGACTATGCCTATGGTTTCTGGACAGCATTTCAGAGTGGGTGAAATATTTATATAGTTCATTGAAAATTACCATTTTAAATAACTTAACGCTTCAAAAAATCATGTCATCTAAGATCAGAATGAAGACAAAGATTGTCACTTTGTCTTCATTTTGTCACAGATACATGTGTAGTGAGGTCAGTAACTCATCTGTCACCTCCTTATGGACTGTGGACTATTTCTAGCCAGTGGAGATCAGAAATCTGAAAATGTCAACGTTAGTTGTCCTTGCCTTTGGCTTCCTTGGTTATTAGTAACTCTAAACAGGAGCACCATTTTCTCTCTTTCTGTGTTTCTCCTCAGAACTAGCAGGGAGGCGCCAGTGGCCTTTTACATTGTTTGATGCTGACTGGTAAAGTAATAGGTTTCTAGATTTAGACAATTCAAACTAAATAAATGGTCACATTTGAGGACTGGATACCTTTTTGGTGCTCTCTACTCTTTTTAAGGCTCATATATGACTGGCAAAACTATTTATGTAATGTGTGTGCTCAGTAGCTCAGCTATGTTCTGCTCTTTGCGACGCCCTGGATTGTAGGTTGCCAGACCCCTCATTTTCCACGCAAGAATACTGGAGTGGGTTGCCATTTTCTTCTCCAGGGGATCTTACTGATCCAGGGATTGAACCCTACTCTCTTGCATCTCCTGCATTGGCAGGCAGATTCTTTACCACTAGAGCCACCTGTTGTCTTGTTTATGTAATAGAAGCCCTCTTTTATGTGTAAGTGATCAGCAAATTCTAGGATAAACTCTCCTGTTTTGTTAAATATTTAACCCTACCAAAAAAAAAAAACAAAAAACCCACATGTATCTATATAATCTGTTGTGGCATATGTTATTGTTATATTTCAGTCTCTAGGAAAATTGTAAGAGCAGACCCCATTCCTCATCTGGTTCTAAAAATATCAGAAGTTTTGGTTTAAGAAAAAAAAATTACTAATAAAAGATTCATGGTGTTCAATATACTTTGACATGGATGGTATTCAGAATGTTAGAATAAATGGCTATTTAATATGAGTAATTCAGCACGAAGGAAACTTGATTATCTTCCAAGCTATCAGTCAATTAGCTTCTGGTAACAATTGCCTGCCTTATTAGTACATATAATAGTGTCTAGGCAAAATCAACAGTTTAGATAAAACTCACAAACCTATGGAAATTTGGAGATGAATACTTATTTTCCTGATAATTTATCATTAGTATTACTTCTTAATGCACATTTTTCTTCCAAGAAGCAAGCGTCTTTTAATTTTGTGGCTATAATCATGTGTACAGATGTGAGTTGGACCATTAAGAAGGCTGAGTACCTAAGAATTGATGCTTTCAAATTGTGGTGTTAGAGAAGACTCTTGAGAGTCCATTGGACTGCAAGGAGATCCAATCAGTCAATCCTAAAGGAAATCAACTCTGAATATTCACTGGAAGGACTGAAACTCCAGTAATTTGGCCACCTGATGTGAAGAGACATTTCACTGGAAAAGATCTTGATGCTAGGAAAGATTGGGGGCAGGATGAGATGGTTGGATGGCATCATCAACTCAATGGACATGAGTTTGAGCAAACTCTGGGAGAGAGTGAAGGGCAGGGAAATTTGGCGTGCTGCAGTCCATGGAGTTGCAAAGAATTGGAAACAACTTAGTGACTAAACAAATAAATGGAATGTATATTTTGCAGAAATTGGGGCATGGAGTTAAAAAAAAGAAAAGAAAAAAGATGACTGCTGCACTTGCCAGAATGCTTATAACAGTTGCTGCATCCTGTGCCCATCTCTGTGGCGGCAGCATGAGGCAGGACCCCATACCAAGTCCTCAGAAATGGGCTAGTTTCTAATCTGGACTGCCAAACAGCATGTTTTCAATAACTCCTCTAACACCCCTGGGATTCAATGCCCTTGCAAATAAAATAAGGAGAACTACTTAAAAAAAAAATGTTGTGACATAATGAATCATCAGAATATGGTCTCCTCTTGTGAATACATGTTTTATGGTCATGAGGCAATCAGATAATGTGTATTTTTAGTGTTAGATGGTTACATCTGAAGAAGCTTTGCCATCATTATTTAAGTGCGTCCCTCTTTGTCCAATTAATTTCCATTTCACATCTTGGTTACATACTCTTAACTCGAACAATGCAAACAGTTTGATTGTATCTTTATATGTGTATCTGATTAACTTCAAATATATAGAGCACATGCAAATACTGAGGCTACATAGGTGTCTTACTGCTGCTGCTGTTTATTTACTTATGGATGTGCTGGGTCTTCGTTGCCGCACAGGCTTTTCTCTAGTGGTGGTGAGCAGAGGCTACTCTTTAAGTGCAGTGCCTGGGCTTCTCATTGTGGTGGTTTCTCTTGTTGCAGAGCACAGACTCTAAGTCACGTGAGCTTAAGTAGTTGCAGCTCCTGGGCTCTAGTACACAGGCCAATAGTTGTGGCTCATGGGCTCAGTTGCTTTTCAGCATGTGGGATCTCCCTGGACCAGGGATTGAACTGGTGTCCCTTGCATTGCAAGGCAGATTCTTAACCACTGGAGCACCAGGGAAGCCCCTGTTGTTGTTGTGTTTAATGGAGATTTGTGAGGGGTACTTTCAGGGCTAGATTATAAACTACCTATGGGAGGCAACTTGTCTTATTGAGCTCTCTATCCCAAGCAGCAAGCACGAAGCTGGTCATATATCAGGTGCTCAGTGTATGTTTGGGCTGCAGTAGGGGCCATGAGTAGCTCTAAGGGTAGGAATAGCCATGGTAGGTTTTGTGTAAAGTCAGTGTCAACTGTGGGCATCTTTGAGGACTGAGATGCATCTTCTTATTCTCCATAATACTTTTTGCAAGATATTCCAATGAATGTAAAGGATCAGGAATGGGGAGAGAGTTTATATAATAGTAAACATTATTGTCTGAGTAAATCAGGAACTTAGAAAAGGGTTTCACAGTTTCATTGACTAATCATAGCATCTTTTAGTTGGAACTGACTTTCTCCTCTTCTATTTTAATACTTCATTTTCACATAAAGTGAGAAAGTCTATTTTAAAATCACTTCAAAATTTCCTAACACAATCTGGAAGTTATTTTGGAGACGTGGCATTCCCAGAAGAATAAAGTTGATTGAGTAAATGCTAAATGAGTGTATTAAGGGAAGTGGATTGCTTTAAAGGCACTTAGGTGTCACCACCATTTTGAAATGATCATTACTTAGAGTTATAACTCACTTGTTTTACAAGTTAGGTTAATAAAGTATGTAAAATATAAATCACTAATAAGACTTTTTTGCATATCATTTAAAAGAGAGTTGATGACATGTTCAGACAGTGTCTGATAACTAATACGTATCTTCTTAGAGACTTTCAGTGACAAATACATTGTTAGGAGTTAGATGACATTTACCAAGTTCAAAAAAATTGCTACTTTTCAGTCGTCTCCTAGGACTGTTAAGGAATAAGGCCAGATCACTGGAAACACCATGTAAAAGACATATCCCAGTGCTCATCATTAAAGAGTCCACAAATAGCAAATGCTAGACAAAAGGGAACCTTCCTACACTGTTGGTGAGAATGCAAATTGGTACAGCCACCATGGAAAATTGTATGTAGTTTCTCAAGAAATAAAAGTAGAGTTGCCATATGATCCTGCAATCTCACTCCTGGGCATATATCCAGAGAAAACTATAATTTAAAAAAATATATGCACCCCAGTGTTCATTTCAGCACTATTTACAATAGCCAAGACATGGAAACAACCTGAATGTCTATCAACAGATGAATGGATAAAGAAGATATGACATATACATAAAATGGAATACTATTCAGCCAATAAATAGAATGAAATAATGTCATTTGCAGCAACACAGATGGGCCAAGAGACTATCATATTAAGGGAAGTTAAGTCAGAAAGAAAAATATATTAATATATTATACCATATAATATCACTTATGTGTGGAATCTATAATATGACACAACTGAACTTATTTATGAAATAGACTCACAGACACAGGGACTTGTGATTATCAAGGGGAAGAGGGGATGGGGGGATGCACTGGGAGTTTTGGATTAGCAGATGCAAACTATTATATATAGGATGGATAAACAACAAGGTCCTACTGTATAGTGCAAGAAGCTATATTCATACCCTGTGATACATCAATGGAAAATAATATGAAAAAGAATGTATATATATATACATATATATGCATATCATATATATGTATGTATAACTGAATCACTTTGCTATACAGCAGAAGTTAACACTCTAAGTCAACTATGCTTCAAAACAAAAGATATACCCCAGCAGTCTGATCCCAAAAGACTTGAGACTTTCTGAACTCTGTATGAACTTTAGCAGTGATGGATCTCTCTAGTTGCACACCAGAGTTACTGGGAGAACATTACAAAAATATTAACATATTGGGGCATTTATCACACCAAATCACAATCTTTCAGGGTGGAGATCAGGCACTAGTAATTTCCAAAGCTCCCAGGTTAATGTATAGCCAAGACTGAAGACCACTGATTTAGCTAGAACAAGAATAGCAAGTTCATGGCAACTAAGTGATCATTTTCCCTATTCCCTGATAGACGACATTGTCAGTATATCTAAACATTTATTCCTGCTGAAGCCAGATTCAGACTCAGAAAAGGTTTTAACAGTGTTCTCCACATAAGCAGCCAGGCATGACAGTTGAAAGAGTGTGCCATCTCTGAGAAAGGTTTGTACTAATTACTGGGTGCACAGAAGACATTAAATAAATATTTAGAGATTAATCAAAGACTGTCCCAAACATCCAATTAGCATACGCGCTTATACCTAGCTTGTTACTGACCTAGCCTCGGCTAGTGTCTATAAGCAGAAGACAAAGTATTCCTTTTTTGCCTTAAAATTTCATGGGCCTGCTCCAAGAGCAATTTGTGATCATGAAGTTTATTTTAAAATAATCCCTAACCTAAAGTGCAATCCTATCCCAAATTTCTATTTTAAACAATTAAATCAGTAAAATAATTAAACCTGTGATATTAGTAAATAAGTAGCCATTATATTTAATATTAATTTGTTAAAAGATATAGTTCAGCAAAAGAAAAGATGTGGGTTAAATAGAGGCTTTCCATACTACATATCTGATTTCTATGTAAGAATTACTGAGTTAACCAGAAGTTATGTCATTGTACAAACAGGGCCATTTTCCTCTGCCACAGGATGAGTGTAGCACCTCAAAAGCACAAAAGTTTTAGAAGCAATGTCTTCAAGGTTTTGTCCACTGAAGTGTTATCTGTATAAACTTACTCATCCTTGCACTTTGAAATCCTTACCCTCAATTTTTCGGAAGTTCTGCTGTTTCTCATTCTCAAAATAACAATTACCTCTTGTATGCAGTTGCATTTTGTATTTCCTTAATAACTTCTACATCAGTTATCAAAGTCTCCTTAATTACCTGCAAGTACAGAGGAAGTTCGCAAATGCTCTCATTAACTTTTGGAATAAGTTCACTAGTGTCTTCTTGATTGGCAGCCTTTATCAGACAATGTGGTCGGAACTCCTCAGCTTTTTCTTTTCTATGAAGAGAGCCTTTGAGGAAACCC
The DNA here is from genome assembly GCF_023091745.1 of Budorcas taxicolor. Lineage (NCBI taxonomy): Eukaryota > Metazoa > Chordata > Mammalia > Artiodactyla > Bovidae > Budorcas > Budorcas taxicolor. The sequence continues at coordinate 40,154,803 of NC_068910.1, forward strand.
ACAAGTCTTTGATTTAGAACGGCTATTTAGCTGCAATAAGGAAGTTAATCTGCTTTATATGCCTGGAAGCATTCTTGAGACACTCTTCAGCACAAATCCAGACTCTGGATACACCTGTTTTTTGAGATCAGGCAAATCTAAAGTTCTATAATTCACTTTAAGGTGTCAGATCCAAAGGAAGCATCTCTATCACATGTTTAAACACTCTATGATGTTAGCAGATGAGGAGAAAAACTTCAAATACATTGCAGCCCTCCTGTTTTGGAATCCTAATAGTCTATAGCTGAAAGGATAACTGTAGTGCAGACTATCCTCAGGCGTCCCATGGCATCTCTTACCTCGTCCGCCACAGCATCACTTCGGAGAGAGAAATGTCTCCGGCCTTCACTGCCTTGACAGAGGTTCTGTCATGCCCCTGCTGGTTTCCCATGGAACGTCAGCTACTGAATTCAGAGAATACTATTTCACCTGCACCTACTTAGAAAGAAGTAGTGGGGTGATTTGACACAGGGCAAAGGTAGTTGACGTTGTTTGCCAGTGAGGAGAATGTCATAGTGAAGTCATCCTCGGGGAATCCATTCTCTACAGGTTGCTGGAGAGATGCTGAAAGGAGATTTGAGCAGTTTGTTAAAGATCTGAAGAGCTCTGCTTCTAGCTGTGCTCCTGTTACTCACAATCTGGAAATCTATGTCCAAATCCCATGTAAAAATAGTTTATGTAGGACCTATAAGCAGGTCTTCTTCCTTTGCTTGTTTTCACTAAACAGTCGTATGCATATACCAATACAATTATTATCATTTTTTCATATTGCATCTACTATTTTAAAGGAAATATTTTAATTTATTACTTTAAAAAATATTTTATTTATTTATTTATTTGGCTGCACCAGATCTTAGTTGTGGCATGTGGGAATCTAGTTCCCTAACCAGGGTTTGGACTTATTTTAAAGAGAAGTTGAGCAATATGTATGAAATGCTCCTATATATATTTCAAATCTATAAATTAAATTATTCAAATAAAACAGTGTTCTCAATATTCCACATCAAATGATGATATGATTCACTGGGGATATGCATAGCATTCTTTTAAAATAAGTGAAATAAAGTAAATCATTCATTTTATTCTTTCTCCATTTTTTTCTGATTGATTTGATATTAAAAAAATACTTACAGGATATCACTTTTTGTTTATATAGCTAAAATACAGCAGACTCAGGCACATGTTACAGCAACTTCATCAAGCCAGTGAGAAAAAATTGTATTGGATACCTCAAGTGTTTAGCATTACTATTCTTCTTTTAACAGAACTCTTTAGTTCATCAATATGAGCAATTTATATATTTGAGTGAAATGCCTAAATTGCATTTCCATCCATGCTACTGTGCTCCATGTTTCTCTTCTGTCCTTTCTAACCTTAGTACACCTAGATAGAAGGAAACCTTTATTGAACTTTGTCAGAACAAGCAGGTATCTGCCATCCCTCCTAGCAGGTATAAGCAATCACCTCTTCTCATTATTCACTGCATGAAGGTGGTTGTCACAACCCACATAGGACTGGGGAGAGGGTGTGACATTTGATGCACTGACACCTTCCACACAGCCAAACATTCTTATATGCATCAAACTGTGAATTAGGGCAGCATCCCTTCCTGAACACCAGATGGCATGATCTTAAAATGTTCTCTGAGCAATTATTTTTGAGGACAGTGTAAGTCTAAATGAAGGAAATGCCTCATATGTTCGTTTTATTCTTGGTTGTTGTTGTTTAGTTGCTAAGTCGTGTCCAATTCTGTGACCCCATAGACTGTAGCTCTCCAGGCTCCTCTGTCCGTGGGATTTCCCACGCAACAATACTGCAGTGGGTTGCCATTTCCTTCTCCAGGGGAGCTTCACAACCCAGGGATAGAACCCTCATCTCCTGTGTATCCTGCACTGCTGGTGGATTCTTTACTGCTGAGCTACCAGGGAAGCTCTTTCATCTTGGTTCAGTTCAGTTCAGTTGCTCAGTCATGTCCAACTCTTTGTGACCCCATGAACCACAGCACACCGGGCCTCCCTGTCCATCACCAACTCCCGGAGTTCAGTCAAACTCCTGTCCATTGAGTTGGTGATGCTATCCAACTGACCTGGTAGCACAGTATAAATGACAGTAATGTATAAAATATATAAATAATAAGAACCTACTGTATAGCATAGGGAGCTCTATTCAGTGCTTTATAGTGACCTACATGGGAAGGAAATCCAAAAAAGAGGGCATATATGTACACCTGTAGCTGATTTACTTTGTGGTACAGTAGAAATTAACACAACATTGTAAAGCAAGTACATTCCAATAAAAACTTTTAAAATGACAGAAGTCCTGATAATCCAAAGCATTTAGAAATCTTTTTTACTCATCCTCCCTCATTTTAATATTTATATGAGAAACATCCATGGTGTCTCCATCAGTGACACTATATTCTGTGTTAAGAAAACGTGGTATAAAAAATATAGAACTCATAAATTCGAATGATTATATTGCCAAGATATTTGTTTTCTTAAGGTTTAATCTTAATCTTTTTATAGCAAATCTCCCACATACTTTTTTTTCATATAACTTGAGTAATGAAAACTTACTGTGTAACTTCTCAGGAAGATAAATAAATTGAATAATATACTGTGGTCAGAAGGTTTTTTTGCTGTTTAAGATGTGGGGAGAGTTAATTGAAAGATTTACTAATTTAAATACTGGATGACATCACTATTTCTACTTTTTTTCACGATTTTTATTTCGATTGAATTTTGATTGTCCATATTTCTTTCAGATATAGGTGTCGAAAATTGTAGTCAACCATTTACTTATGTTAGGAGCATAAATACCCTAAACATTTAGAAGAAAGTGTTTTTCTTCTTGAGATAGGTGTCTTAACTCTGATTTTCATGTTGGCTTCTTGGCTGATTCTAATAAACAGATCTAGAGAGTCCATTCACATATAGAAAACTTCATTGTTGTCCCACGGTACCTGCAGGGGATTGATTTCAGGACCACTACTCTCAGGAGAAAGGAGGACCAAATGCTAATTCTTTGATTATAGTTCCCAACCTCATTCTCTCACGACAGGAAATGTAGAGGAAGAGTGATGAATTGGGAGTCTTGGTCCAAGAATTTGTTTTGCGCTGCCTTCAAATGTAAGCAGCTCTGGGAGTACCTTTTGTTGGTCAAGTTGGCAATCATCAGATGACTACAGATGAGTGACTTAAATACAGTTGCATAATTTATTTAAAATTTGATTCCTTGAAGACCGAGCTTATTCAGTGATAAAGGCAAGCCATAACCAAAAGGATCTAAATCACCGTGTTCACAAGCTCACTGGTGTGTGAGGCTTTAAGAACATAAAGCCCAGGCTGATGTTGTCACAAGCTGATCTGCCTCAGATTTTGAGTGTCAGTGACTCACCTCACTTATCATTTACATCATGTCCACAGTGCACCAAGAAAGGTTATCAGGTGGACTCCCAATGTCACTGAGGGGACCAATACAGCTACTTATTCCTTCTTCTCCAGTTCTTGGTTTCATACAGCTGGGTTTTTTTTTTTTTTTTTTGCTTCAATCATCTGCAGTACACCCACTCACAGCAATTAATTATCTTTGGCTCCTTTGAAATTACACTCCAATCAAGTAAATATAAAAAGACAGAGTGTTACAAAAAATAATTCTTATCTGGTCCTCTCATCAGGTTCCAATTGAGTAAACAAAATATGATTTGCTTCTTGGACATGAGTTTAGCAGACATGGAGTCAGGCTGGCTCCAGGCTATTCTGATAAATGTCCTGCTCTCTTTCCCAGATTTTATGATGTCACATGATGATCTTTCAATTAATTGTTCCCCAAGCATATTGTGGCACAGCCATTGTGTAGGCCAGATGCATGATTCTACTTTTTTTAAAAAATGTGTCTGCCTCTGAGGTCATGTGACCTTATAGATTTATCTCGTTCTCAGGAACATTGCAAAATCCCAGCCAAAAAATAGCTTAAGGAAACTTTAAAGCAGCATCATATTTTCAGAATTTTAAAGACTGTGATAGGCAAAAAAAAGGAGCTATATAGCTTTGTTTATGACAGAACAAATACCCAGAAATGTAGGTGTTATGCTTCATGCATTTTAATGTTGGATTTTATTATACTGGTAACATTTTTATCATAAGACTGATAAAAATGTGAACTATTTTCTACACCTGAGAAATGACAACCAAACTGAAATGTCAGAATGAACTGGATTCTACCATTAACATTAATGTAATAATACCACCATTAGTATTTAACAATTAACAATTTATAATACCTTTATCTTCATATTATTGGAACTTAGGTTAAGTGACTTGCCTCAGGTCACACAGACCGCAAATCTAGAGTCACAAACAGAATAGAGCTTAGAATAGAGCTTTGAATTTAGGGTTTTTCTTAATGTGCTACCCAATTTCCCAAGTTAGTTATAATAATCCAAACAACTGGAAAGTTGGGCCTGTCATCTTTTGCCATAATTTTTTTATGTGCCATCTTTTAGCACATAATTGTGCTCCTGTAGCCATAATTACTGTAAACACAGTGTGGTGTACCCCAAACACAATCACACCCAGCAGGCTGGAACTGGGGTTGTCCACAGAAACCAACTAATCTGACCCTATCAGAGCAGAAATGGTTATAGATTGTTTTGCAAATAACCCAGATTATTATTTTTTTAAATTCTGACTGATGTGAAAGGGGGATTAATTAACTCACGTAATAGAGAAATCCAAGGAGCAGATTCAGACATGGTTGGACCCAAGAATTCAAAACATGTCATCAGGATCCAGTCTCTTTTTCCTCCATTTCTAATCTCTAGCTTTCTTGGCACCTCTAGGTTTTATACCTTCACAACATCAAACACGCACTCCAGAAAGTGAATAGGTTCAAATTTGACCTACCTGTGTTTATAATGAACCTCAAACTGATCACTGAATCACATACGGGTTTGTGGGTGCAGCCTACTCCCAAACAACATGAAAAGAGAGCGCACAAGGGGTGGACTGCTAAAGAACAAAGTGTGTTGTTAACAAGAAAGACAAGTGACTGTTGTGTTGGGAGAAGTAAGCCCCAAAATCTATAGTCAAGAAGTTAAGAAGGAGCAGGAACTAGTGACTGAGTTAGAACCAGAATTTCACACTGGTTTTCTCTCCCTCACAGCCTCTATGGAGAATATTACAAGGTTGGAGGCCCCCAAATTATCACTTATATTGCCATTTTCCTTGGGATGCAGAAAATGAAGGAAAATTGATGGTCTACAGGACTGGCTATGTAGTGAAAGGTTGTGGATATAGTACGGATTGTGAGTTGTAAAATTGTAAATTAGCTTGAACTAGATTTAACTCACAGAGGGAACCTTCTTCAGTTTACCCTTCTGATAACACTGACCTTCCTATAATGTAAGAGTTACAGCTTTCCTTAGATGACAGATTCTTTCCAGAGGGTTAGGGATTAGCATAACTTTTCTTCAAGCTTGCCTTGGCTTTCTACTGTCTGCCTTGAACCAATAAATTAAGAACGGCTGTGGCAAGGAAAATCCAATCCTTCTTTCCTTGTCACACTCAGGACTGAGTCTCTGACATCTGTCCACCCCCCCAAACACACACACTCACAGTATTTGAGTCTCAGTTTTTCTGTTTCACGTGCTTGTCTTCTGCAGAAGTCACCTGTCAAACTGCATGATGGCAGAGGAAGTGATTGACTTTATTACTCTTTCCTGGCAGCTGCCTGTGTTTTATTTCCTTTGGGGGCCAGGAAAGAGATTCATTCTCATCCTATGTTCTTGGCCTCTCATGTCTGAGTATGAGGGGAGGGCAGAGGGAAGCAGGCAGTAGGATATGTCATTCTGTTATCAAGGGAGTTCAGGAATAACCCTGCTCCAAATTCTGATTGCTCCCAAACCCATGAAACTAAAAGTCTTAGTCGCTTGGCTGTGTCTGACTCTTTGTGACTCCATGGACTATAGCCCACCAAGTTCATCTGTCCATTGAATTCTCCAGGCAAGAATACTAGAGTGGGTAGCCATTCCCATCTCCAGGGCATGTTCCTGATCCAGGGATTGGGCCCAAGTCTCCCGTGTTGCAGGCAGATTCTTTACCATCTGAGCCACAAGGGAAGGCCCCCAAACCCATGGTGGCCTTGTATTAGCATTGTGGAGCTCCTCGTTAGCCTCTCTATTTCAAATTCTATCCATGGAAGATCTGTTATGAATCAGCTTTACTTAGATTTTTAAGCTAATTTTCCCCCAAAAGCTTTGCTTACAAGATGGTTCCAGGGTTCTAGTGTATCTCTGGTTGGAAGTAAATTGTCAGCAATAAAGTTCAGGTATTTCATATTTGGTTGTAAAAATCTAAAAAAGAAAGCAGGCAGCTTTGACTTATTTGATCAGAGGATCCAAGTCATCAGTCCTGGGGTCATTGGAAAATCATGAAAGTTAAATGTGGAGTCAGAATCCTGGCATTTTTCATTTGATGCTTTGCTTTTTACAGTGACCAAAAGAACATAATTGTTTTGTGCCATATTATATATAACAAAAAGGTTCACAGCAGTATTTTTCACATTTTTCCTGAACTTTGGCACTTCCCCACTGAGAGATAGAATCTCTTTCTCCCTTCTCTAAAAGCCAGATGTCTCTTGTGACATGTCAATGAATAGAAGTCACAATGAAGCAGGTCATTAAAGGCAAGACTGCTTTCTCCTGGATTTCTTCCCTGGAACACGCACTCTTAGTATCCAGACAGACACCATTTTGTGATGATGCCCGAGCAACACAAAGAGTCCATGTGTAAGAGTTTCCACCATAGTCCTAGCCAGGTTCTCACTGATCAACCAGTGTCAACACCAGACATGTAAGCAACTTTCCCAGCCTTTGCATCATCCCAGATGAAGCCAAGTGGAGCAAAGCCTAGTGCCTACCAAGCTTCCCAGATGGCTCATAGTGAACAAGTGTTGTTGCTCTAGTTTCTAAGTTTGGGGCAATCAATAACTGAGACCAGGTTTAGCTGATTTTTCAGAAAAACAATGAAGGGATGTTATGCTCAGTGTCACAAATTTGGAATTGATATCTAGGGGAATATACTAAACTCTTTTATCAGTAGTAAATTTGGCATATTGCTGGGAGCCAGCATGAGGAATTCCACCCGTGACAAGGTCATGCGGCAAGAGCTCTGATGGCAAGGCTAATCAGACCTCAGGTTTCCCCCCTGGAATTTCCTGAGCATCCACCCCCCAAAAAATAAGAATCTGCCTGCTTTTCCACTCTTCTGATATTCTCTGGAAAAAGTTAATTCAGGGCTTTAGTCTTCTGCATTTGAAAGAGTGTTTCAATCCAAAACCCCTCTGATGGCCTTCTTGCCTGCCTGCAGGACTCGTACAGCTGACTCGTACAGCTGCGCGTGTGATTGTTTGAGGCCTCCTGACCGCAGGAGGCACAGGAAGCTTGAAACATCCTAGGAATGTAGGGGCTTCCGGGGAGTCAAAGTCCCTAGAATAGGACTGATTAAAGGTTTCATTTGTTGAGCCAGTACTTGCTGCCAAATTTTCATATCCTTTATTTTTAGATATAGTTGGTATATAGAAAAACAAGTAGTAGACATGGTATTAGCAACATTAGATCTTGGAGTTAAGTATCTTCTTTGTTATAACCCACTGCACCTTTGTTCTATAGAGATGTAACTTTAATGCTTTAAGGAGATGCAGATTAAAGAAACACACTTCAGGGGAAACGAAATTAACATTCATTAAGGAAGAGAGCCAAAAAGTGTTAACAAGCCTCTTGGCCAGAAGATAATGTAAATCACCTGTGAGACCTTTTGTATACAAAAAGATATACAGAAAGAGTCTGGACTGTGAATGCTACATAATTTTGTATTACCCATTGATCTCTATGTATAATCAAAAGTATAAAAGGCCTTGAAGGGCAATAGAAGGAGAGCCAGTCGCTGGACTGGTTTCCCCCGTGTCTTCTCTTTACTCTAATTTCAGGCTGAATTCCCATCTGGGGCGTGGAGGCTCGCTATGTTTACTTACTTGTCCCGGCTTTTAAGATCTGTAAGAGAGCCCAAGGCGGGGCACTCTCCGATATTCAAACGGGCGCCAGCGGCCTAACGTAGATAGTGCAAGCTCCTTGTTTGGAACTTTATTGGTTTTCCACCCAAGTTAATCAGCCTCTTCTCGCCACTTAATTCTCCTACTACACTATTTCTTCCTAATCGAATCTTATATTTCTTATATCAATCAATAAATAAGTTTTTCTCATGCCAACGCCGTCCACCCTTCGAATTCCCTGGATCCACCGGGGCTGGACCCCGGCAGCATATTTTCCTCCCTCCTTCTCTCCCCACCTCACTTTCCCTTTCTTTATTTCCTTCCTTCCTCCCTCCCCACTTCTTTCTTCCCCCACCCTCCTTTCTTCCACCCTGCCTCTGTCCTGCTTTCCTTCCCTTTCTTTCTTCCTTCCTTCTCTCTTTCCTCCTCATCTGTCAGGATGTCCTCTCCCCTCCTTTTTAAAAAACAAACAAACAAACAAAAAAAACACAACAGACATAACAGGAAGCAGACATCATCAAAGCTCCATTTCCTCTTTGGTGTGAATAGGGATCTTGGTTGGGACCTAAGCAGTCTAACAGAGTTAAAAAGCCATCTTGAAGATGTATTATACAATGGGGTTATTTTGTAATATTTTACAACAGGAGGAAATAAATAATTTGGTTCACAAAAAAGTGACTTTTTCCCCTCAGCTTATGTACTTATAGAGTTTATTGCTATTCCTTCTTCCTCTGATATTTTTTTTTAACTTTGTAAGATATGCATTACTGTGGAATCTCCAAAAAGGATTATCTGGAACAGTTTTCAAAAGCATGAAAATGAATCTGTAGGACCAACTACATTTATCCACCCATTCATGAATCCATCCCTAAATACATATGTATTGAGTATCTACTATCTGCAAGGTACTTGGGAACCAAAGGAGAGATTACATAACCTGCCATTACAAATCTGTCAGTTTCATAAGAGAGACAGAAAAGTAAAAATATAAGCACAATGGTTGATCAATTGACACATGTTTATTAAGCTCCTAATGCTTTCCAAATATTTTGTCAGAGTCTGGTATTAACAACAGTAAAGAAGTAGATATAGCTTCTGTCCTATGGACCAGGAACTAGAATACAAAAGCAAATACTCTAAATCCTTGACATATGACCCTTCAAGTTGTGACCTTTCAAAGATGCAAACATGTGTGTGAACCCGTTTGCAAGCTGTGGTACTGTAGTACTGTACTTTTTAAGGTACTTTTCTACAGATTAAAAATGTTATTTGTGTGTATGTGTTTTAATGGATGCATTATTTGTATTATAATCTTATTATAGTACAGTACTATATAGCCAATTGTGTTAGTTGTGTACCTAGGCTAACTTTATTGGACTTACAAACAGATTCGACTTATGAACATGCTCTTGGAAAGGAACTTGTACATACATAGGAGACTCACTGTAACGACACCCCTGTAGAAGAAGCCAATCAAGGGTTCAGGGAAGGTGTCTCAAAGAAGTGAAGTAATTGTTATTCAGTTACTAAGTCGTGTCCAACTCTTTGCAATCCTGTGGACTGCAGCACGCCAGGCCTATCCTTCACTATCTTCTGGAGTTTGCTCAAACTCATGTCCATTAATTTGGTGATGCCATCCAACCGGTTTATTCTCTTTTGCCCCTTCTCCTCCTGCCTTCAGTCTTTCCCAGCATCATGGTCTTTTCCAGTGAGTTGGCTCTTCGCATCAGATGGCCAAAGTATTGGAGCTTCAACTTCAGCCTCAGTCCTTCCAATGAATATTCAGGGTTGATTTCCTTTAGTGAAGTGAAGTATAGACTGAAATTTGGAGTCAGTGTGGTGAAGGCAAATGTGGGAAGATCACACAAGTTACAGAGGAGAGCAAGTGTGAAGATTCAGAGGTAAGGGAAAAAATGGCAAACACGTTTGAGAAACCAAAAGCAGTTCATCATGTGTGGGGTGAAGGGGATGGTGGGAAAGAAATCTGGAGACTTATCTGTAGGGCCAAATTGTGAGAGGGAAACCATCCAAGGGATGACGCACCATGAGAATAATGCAACACCTGTATGGAAACCCTTCTGGCTGCAGATGTCTCAACATGGAGCAAACCTAGAATCAGGGCCTTGTGAAGTGGCCACAGGGACAATCTTGACCAGAGATGATCATGGCTTGAATGAGGATGTTAGCAACAAGACTGGATAAAAGTGGAGATTTTTAAAATTTGGAGATATAATATTCAAGGCATGTTTATTGACAGATTAAATATCAGGGATGAGGACTATGAAAGAGAATAAGCTTCAGATTTCTAGACAGCACAGCTGGGTTGGTCTTGGTTCCACAAAATGAGAGGAAGGCCTTTCTTAGGAGGGACTTTGGATCTGAGAATAAGATTGTGGGTGCAGTTTGGGTCACATTGAGCTTGAGGTTCCTGTAAGATATTCAAGATTAAATGCCTGCATATATTTAATATAGCCAAGTAGGGCTTCAGTATATAGGTCTGAAACTTAGCAAGAAAGACTGGACTGTAGATAAGACTCTAGGAACTATCAATATAGAGGATATTTCAACATACAGAAGCTCTGAGAGTGGAAGAGATGCCCCAAAGTGAAACTACAGGGTTAGACAGAAAGGCCTGGGACAGAATGACAAAGAACACTGCCATTTAGTGAGTATGTTGGATATCTCCATGGAACCACTGTGGAGGAAAGAAACCAGGAGAGTACAGCACCTAAGGAACCAATGCAATGCAAATAAATTTATAAATAAACATTTAGAAAAGTTTTAGGAGCATCACTGGCCAGAGGTGCCAATGATGGCACCAATTTGGAAACGTGATCTCAGTTAAAACAGTGGTGTTGGAGGTAGAGAAAAGAGATATTTGGTGATTAAATAGGTGAGACTTAGGAATGGTTGGGATGTGAGGAATAAGGGAGAAGAAAAAGTAGAGAATGAACTCCCTGGTTGGTCCAGGTATCAAGGAGAATGATGGAGGCTTCCCCACAAGTCAAGGCTTATCAGTGTTTGCTCACACTGAGCAGTTTTAAAGAACACACACGCAGAGTGTTTATATATCTCTGTGGGTCCTTAACAAAGAGAGAGTCTGTTTTCAATATGGCCAGTTCTCACTGTGTGACCTTTGCAGTGTTAAAAGAATCACACAGCGAGATACTAGAAGGTGCTCTGTATAAAGTGATTGGCAAAACTGCAGGTCTCAAAATGACGTTTCCTAATAGTTTTTCAAGTTGGCTTTGGGTGTTTAATATTGCAACCAGAAAAACACAGTCTGTCCGGTTCTCTTCCAACAACTAAGTGGAAATGCGCAAAGACAAAGGGATTATTTGTGATTCCTCTACACAGCTCATCCTTCACATACTAATTTTGACTTGATTAAGAACTACTGTGACATCACTTTGCTGACAAAGGTGCATGTAGTCATATAGCCAAAGCTATAGTTTTTCTAGAAGTTATGAATGGATGTGAGAGTTGGACCATAAAGAAGGCTGAGTGATGAAGAATTGTTGGTTTCAGATTGTGGTGCTGGAGAAGACTCTTGAGAGTCCCTTGCACAGCAAGAAGATTAAAGCAGTCAATCCTAAAGGAAATCAAACCTGAATAATCAGTGGAAGGACTGATGCTGAAGCTGAAGCTGCAATATGCTGGCCACTTGATGTGTAGAGCCAACTCATTGGAAAAGACCCAAATGCTGGGAAACATTGAAGGCAAAAGGAGAAGCACGCAGCAGAGGATGAGCTGGTTAGACAGCACCACCAACTCAATGAACATGAATTTGAGCAAACACTGGGAGATAGTGGAGGACAGAGGAGCCTGGCATGCTCCAGTCCATGGGGTTGCAAAGTCAGACATGACTTAGCAACTGAACAACAACAAGAACTTGACCCTAGAGCCAGACAGTAATCTGAGCTTCTTACAATACTGACTATTTGTCACATATTTGAGGCATAGACTTCCTTTTCCTTCTCTCTGTCTCCCTTCCACTCTTTCCTTTCCTTTTCTCCATTCCTACCTCCTCTGCCTCTCATGACTGTAATGTATTAATGTTGTAATATCAGAGGCTTAAGGGAACAAGACAGAGCAAACGAGAACATAGACTGTCCATACAGAAGGAGATGATAGATGGCTGCTGGCCTGGAGGTCAAAGAACATAACCCTGAGTGCAGCTAGTTTTCTTTCTGTTCAGGTGGGAGATTATTAATCAGTTGGTACTCACACACCCACAGTGTTGAGCACATTTGCAGGGACACATTTAGCTTTTAAGACAGCCTCACTTAGGCATTAAGTGCAGTCAATTAAGCCAGAAACTGGTTTAGCAACTAAGTACATAAAGTGTTTGTGCATAAAGGTCAACTTTGTCATCCAAGACTTAAAGAAGGGGAGAATTTTGCCATACCATCACCAGATATTCAGAAAACTTTGCAAACCATTACTCAATTCCATGAATAACAAGTATTCCAGTGTCACTCATTTTAGGATTATTTCCCTTCTGGATTGGATGTCTTATTATATTCTTTTTTATATTTTTCCTTTTTCAGTCGCACCATGCAGCATAGGGGGATCTTAAGTTCCCTGACTAGGGTTCGAACCCACACCCCCTGCAGTGCAAGTGCAGAGTGTTAACCACTGGACCACTAGGGAAGTCTCTGTTACAGTATTCTTGATCACTGTCCATTTTTAAAATAAAAAAATCACATTAAATTTCATGAAAAACAAGGAAAAACATTGTTTTGCACAATCTATTTTCATTATCCATTACTCACTATACATTTTTACTATGAATGTACAAAGAACACTTCATGATTTTAATAGCTTCCCTCTATTGCCACTTAAAAGACTTTACGAGAAATTGTTTTTTATCACTTCTTTGTATTCCTATAACTTATCAGGCTTTGTTTTCTCTATTGTCTAAGTCAGTCCTTGGCCTCTTACACCCATTGTCCCTTCTAGACGCAGTGGTTTTCAAAGCGCTCCATGGGAAGATTGTCATGAATTCCACTGTCTATAGAGTTCATATTGCCCCACAACTGAACTGAGTAAACATTACCTTGAAGATTAGCAACACATTATGTTTAGTGGGTACAACAGAACTCTCTTCCAGAAAGTCTAAAAAATTGAAAACTGTGACTGTTGGAGATTTAAAAAAGAGAGAGAGAAAGAAATATAAAATAAAAGAAAAATGCAAGCAATGGAGGAAAAAATTGAGATGTGAAACACCTTGGATACATTTGAAAGAACCTAAAATGTAAGTCAGGTAAGTAAACATTTGGCAAAAAAAGGTGTTTACCCTGTAGATGACAATATTTACTGGCATGAAATATATTGCTATTTTGGATCTGATCACATGGGAAATGGAAAGGAAATTTCTAGTTTCCATTGCTGCTACTATATTGGAATAACTTATTCATTCATTCACGTGTTCAACAAATATCTCTTGAATGCCTGTTCTGTCAAGACTCTGTGCCAGGCACTGGGTATGCAGCAATGGACTGGAGTGTCCTTGCCTTCATGGAGTTTAGAGGAGTCAACAGAAATTCAAGAAATAACCACATGAAGTATTTTAAGAGGCTGATAAATACATAAATTAGAATTTTAAGACAGTGGTATTCAAAGAAAGTGAAAGTGTTAATAGTTCAGTTGTGTCCGATTCTTTGTGACCCCATCAACTGTAGTACGCAGGCTCCTCTGCCCATCGGATTCTCTAGGTAAAAAGATTGGAGTGAGTTGCTGTTTTCTTCAACAGGGGATCCTCCTGACCCAGGGATTGAACCCAGGTCTTCTGTATTGGAGGAGGATTCTTTACCATCTGAGCCACCAGGAGACAAGGCTGAGAGGGGCAGGACAGAGAAAGACTCCCCACTGGCAGACAGGAGACCTGTATTGTGGTGTGCGCTCTGTCGTGGACTCGCTGAATGACCTAAGGCAAGTTGCTTTCCTGTTTTCCTTACCGAGCAGTTGAGAAAGTTTCTGACCAGAGTCCCCATGCAGCCCCTGTCTGGCTGGTGTCTCGAGTGCTATTGGGGTAAAGTAAGAATACATTCTCACACCCCTCACAGCCCACATTCAACTCATTAGTAAAAACTATCAGCCCTCCTTCCACAATATATCCAGAATAGGACTCCTTCTCTACCCTGGTCACCTTTCCCCTGGTCCAAGCTAGCATCCTCTTTCACCTCTATTATTACAGGCGCCTCCTCATGGTCTGCTTCAGCCCTCACCTTCCTTACTAGGAGTCTATTTTTATGCACTTCTACAATATAAATCAAATCATGCCACTCAGTGCAAAGGCTCTGATCTCAGAATAAAAGCCAAAGTCATCAAGGGGACAATGACCAGTGTTTAAGGCCCTTCATCAGCTACTGTCACTTCCTTTGCCCACCACCTCTGTGACCTGAGCACCCACTGTTCTCACTGCCCACCTTGATCTAGAACACTGGCTCCCTCATTATTCTTCAAGTAAAAGAGGCTCGCTTTTGCCTTAGGTTCTGTTGTATGCAGAATTCCATCATGGTTTCCCAAGATTCCTGACGTCCACACACCATCTGCTAACTATCTAATCAAACACAAATTTAGGTCCTGCTATGAAAGAACTTTGCAGGTATAACCAGAGTCCCAGATCAGCTGACTTTATGTTAGGAAGGCTAAAAAAAAGTAAGAAAGATTATCTGGGTGAGCTGAACCTAATTACATGAGCTTTTCAATCTGGATACAGAAGTAAGAGACAGAAAATCAGAGATTCACAATATCAGGGAGGTTTGGCATTTGAGGAGTTCTCTGTTGCTGGTTTGGAAAAGAAGGGGGCTCTGCATGGCAGTGGATAAGAGTGGCCTCCTGTTGCTAAGAGCAGCCCCCAGCCATCAGCCAGCAGGGAAAGGAGACTTCAGTTTGGTCACTGCAACAAACGGAATTCTTCCAAAAGCCTAAATCGTTTGAGAGGATGCTGAGCCTTAGATGACACAGCAGCTCAGCTAACATCTAATTTATGCTGTATGAGACCCTGAGCTGAGAACTCAGTCATACTGAGACCCTGAGCTGAGAACTCAGTCATACTATGCCCAGACTTCTGAACTATAGGAGCCATGAAATCATACATTTATGTTGTTTTAAGCCGCTATATTTATTTTAATTTTTTATTCAAAAAAACAAAACTACTACAAACTCTTTTCTCTTGCTGTTCTGCTTTCCCAGAATTCTACCCCCCACCTCCAGACCCCCAGACCCCCAGACCCCCAGATATCCCTCTGCTTGCCTGCCTACAGGTTTCTAATTACCATCTTTCCAAAGAGGTCTTCCATAATTCTCAGGCTTTTGACATGCATAATGGGAAATTCAAGGATTTGAATAAAATAACTAAAAAGGTATAAACAGGTTATGGAGAAACTACAGGGGAAAATATGGTACCCTGGGATTAATGAGGAGGGGCTCAATGGGAAGAAACAATTATGGGAATGTGGCACATGGCTATAGTGAGGACCCTTCTGTCCCCTACCAGCTCATGGCAATGCCATAGGGAGCAAACAAGAAAGTCATAGTCCTCAGTAACTCTCCTCTTTCCCTTTTTCATTGTCCAGCACTCTCACTAGAAACTAAATATTACAGGGCAAGTCACAGGGCAAGTTTTTGGCCTGCTTTATCCCCTGGGCCTAGACCAGTGCTGGAGCAGTGCTCAACATTCAGCACGAGTGGATGAGAAAGTAAAGGTGCAGCAGCGTCACAGCAGATTAGGAAATAAAGAGAGCCAAAGAGAGGTTCTTTTTTGTTTGGTTGGTGTTTACTTTTTTTACATTTCCCTCTGGTTTTCTTCTTTTTTTTTGGTGGAATAGTTGCCGGGACGTAGAAGCAACCTAAATGTCCTTCAATAGAATAGATGAAGAAGGTGTGGAACATATGTACAATGGGATATTACATAGAGAGGTTTTGAGCTAACATTTGAGCTGATACTTAACTAATAAGAAGGAACTGGTCCAGAAGAGAGACAAGAAAACAGAAATTCTAGATGGAAAGAATAACAAATACCCAGGCTCTGGGGAGGGAATGCTATGTCTGAGGAACTGTGTGACAGAGGTAGACACATGTGGAGTTGGAGGGTTGGAGATGAAACCTGATGTCAAAAAGGTAGGCAGGGCCCACATCATGAGGGGTCTAGGAGGACATGGTGAGGGATTTACATTTAATTTTAAATACACGAGCCAGATATTGCAGGGTTTAAGACTGAGGAGAAGAGGAACCTTGTGTGCTTTACACTTTTAATACCTAGAGAAGAAATTAAAAAATAAGGAAACAACTGAATAACTGTGATTGTGAGCTTGCTTTTTGCTTCTCTAACTCACTACATTTACTCCTTAATGGAGCATCTTACTGAACTTCCCCAATTTTTATTTACCCACATCATTAAATACATCAAGTATTTTGCCATACTTGACAGAGGGCTTCCTGGGTAGCTCAGCTGGTAAAGAATCCACCTGCAGTGCAGGAGACCCTGGTTTGATTCCTGGGTTGGGAAGATCCCCTGGAGGAGGGCATGGCAACCCACTCCAGTATTCTTGCCTGGAGAATTTCATGGACAGAGAAGCCTAGTGGGCTACAGTTCACGAGGTCACAAAGAGTCAGACATGACTGAGTGACTAACACAGCACAGCACATATCTGACAGGAGAGATCATGTGGGCTGGACTACAGTATACTGAGTTTACTGTTCAAACTCCCCACAAGTATTGCCTTTGGTACTCCACAATAAAGGCAAAGATGCCTTCTTTAAAAAAAAAAAATTATATTGGAGACTAATTGCTTTACAGTGTTGTATTAGTTTCTGCTGTGCAGCAAAGCAAATCAGCTATATATATACGTATATCTCCCTTTTTATGGGTTTCCTTCCCATTTAGGTCACCACAGAGTATTAAGTAGTTTCCCACATTATACAGTAGTTTCTCATTACTTATCTATTTTATACATAGCAGCATGTATATATGTCAACCCCAATCTTCCAGTTCATCTCAGCTCCCCATTCCCCACCTTGGTGTCCATATGTTTGCTTTCTACATCTGTATGTCTATTTCTGCTTTGCAAATAGGTTCATCTAGACCATTTTTCTAGATTTCACATATATGCATTGATACACAATATATGTTTTTCTTTTTCTGATTTACTTTGTATGATAGTATCTAGGTCCACTCATATCTGTGCAAATGGTACAATTTCATTCTTTTTTATGGCTGAGTAATACTCCGCTGTATATGCATACTGCTTCTTCTTTATCCATTCCTCTGTTGAACATTTAGGTTGCTTCCATGTCCTGGCTACAGTGCTATAATAACCACTGGGATGCATATATCTTTTGGAATTATATTTTTCTCTGAGTATATGCCCAGGAATGGAACTGCTAGGTCATATGGTAATTGTATCTTCAGGGTCTAGAAGAATGCTAAGTTCATCACCTGGACCATAATGAATGATTAGCATTTATTAACTCTTAAGACATTTTATTGTTAGCCATTATTAATACAAATGAGGAGTGACTTAACAAGAATAACTAGATCCAGATAGTCTGTAATCAAATCCCAGCTCAGGATATTCCTAGTGATACAATAATAGCAAGTCTTCAACTTCTCTGTGTTTCAGTGTGTAATCTGCAAAATGGCATCAATAATACTTTTTTACTCCTGAGTTGATGATTTAAATGAGGTATCTGTAAAGTATCTAGCACATAGTTATAATCAATAAATTTGGGGCATTATTCTTGGCTGTTAATAGATATTGCAGGTGGAACATGGTGAATTAAGACGGAAAATAATGGACAGTATTTTATTTCTTCTCCCATCTACTCACTTCAACCCACAGGAAACGTCCTGCCATTGGTGATTTTGGAAGCTCGCTGAGAGGAGAAAGGAGTTCTCTTAGAAGGAGATTTGGCGGAAGGAAAGGCTAAGTGGGAAATCCACTTAGGCTAAGTGAAATCCAGCAGAAAGTCTGGAGTTCACTACAGACTGAAAGGTCTGGTTTAGTCAAGGAGTGGTGAGCACCATTGCCCACTCCCATAAAGCACCACTTCAGAGGTGATGTGGGAGCTTGGGGATGCTGAAACTTCAAGCATAAAAGACACAGCTGATGGTTTTGTTGAAATGGCTCTGGGCCTAGTTATGGACACAGAGTACCCATCTGCCTCAAATGGATCCAAGAGAGACATTTATATATTAGAGGTTACAGTGATTAAAGATAATAGGCACTTCATCTATTTTCCAAACACTGCATAATGACTAAGAACGCTGACAACCTAAGACTGACACTTTAAACCACAAGTTGCAATGATTTCTTATCACTCTGGTTAGTGGGATCTCCAAGTCATATTTAATTTAATGTAGAAAAACAGTGTGGTGGAATAAAATTAAAAGCTAAAACATTTTAAGAATGATGACAATGTAGATGATTAGTAACTTGAAAGAAGTGAATCTGTGTTACCCATTTTTCTATACGACATTTCAGACTTTTAAGTCAAAATCATTATTGTAGACTGATAGCCATTGTTAAGTCTAAGAATAAAAGATTTCTGGAGAAAGGGGGATTCAAATTGAGCTAGTGGATACGGAGTCTTTCTTTCCATCTACTCTTTTTATCATAGGATCATGAAGATGGGAGGGATCTTGAGAGGCATGGTAATCTCTCTACTTGTCTCTGAGAATGGCTGGGAGCAATTTCTTCCTGGTACTTTCCTCTGGGATTATTGTGTTTGCTGAAATCTGCTTTTTTCTTTATAGGTTTGTAAAATATAACTATTATAAGCTGAAGTGCAGCTCTTTCTGAAGTGTCTGTGATTGAAGCTGGCTTCTTAAATGACTGTTTCTGAAATGCAGAGATGCATAACAAAATCAACAATGTTTCCATGGGCAGAAATACTGAATATTCCTTTGTTACCCTGGGCATCTTTGAAAAACTGGAATCATTTACAGTGAGTGTCGGTCTCCCGAGAGACATGCATCAAACAGTGCTCTCAATGGTGGGCAGGTTTGATGACAGAGAGGCACTGTTTTATTTGAAGCATTTCAGCAGTTTTAGAAAAGAAAAAAAAAAAAAAAGAGTTTACTTGTACTGATGAAGCAGTCGTTACTTTCTCTCAGTAACTTCTGATCCAGTTGATGAAATTTGGGGACTTCAGATCTTGGGACCTAACTTTCTAGCTCCTAGATTATGTAGAGCAAGGGTCAGTGCTTCTGCAGGTTTAAGGAGGCATTATACTGAGGGAGTATAGTAGAGTTGCAAAGGATATAGGCTCAAGAGTCAGGCTATTTGGATTTGAAATGCAGCTCTACCATGTTTAAGCTGTACAAATTTGCATTCTCAAGGAAGCCAACCCTGACATGGGCATTTAGCTGCAGGAAGTTAATCTGGAAAGGGATTCCAAGCACAGATGAGGGTGCAGGAAAAATGAGACAAAATAGGAAAAGAAAGTCAAAGGAGGTGTGTTAATCACTGATTAGTGCTGTTATGGGCTCAACCTAGGCAGGGTCTCTCTGAGGCTCCCTGTGTAAAGGCCTTTGTAGCAGTGAAATTAAAAGACGCTGCTCCTTGGAAGGAAAGCTATGACAAACTTAGACAATATATTAAAAAGCAGAGACATCATTTCGTTGACAAAGATTTCTATAGTCAAAGCTATGGTTTTTCCAGTAGTTAAGTACAGATGCAAGAGTACTTGGACCATAAAGAGTACTCTTTATGGTACTTGGACCATAAAGACAGCTGAGTGGCAAAAATTGATGCTTTTGAACTGTT
This sequence comes from Budorcas taxicolor, assembly GCF_023091745.1. NCBI lineage: Eukaryota > Metazoa > Chordata > Mammalia > Artiodactyla > Bovidae > Budorcas > Budorcas taxicolor. The sequence goes on from NC_068910.1 coordinate 40,174,665, forward strand.
GTACTGGACAAGACTCTTGAGAGTCCCTTGTACTGCAAGGAGATCAAACCAGTTAATCCTAAAGTAAATCAGTCCATATTCGCTGGAAGGAATGATGCTGAAGGTGAAGCTCTGACACTTTGGGCATCTGATGCTAAGAGCTGACTCACTGGAAAAGACCATGATTCTGGGAAAGACTGAGGGCAAGAGAAGAAGGGGCAACAAAGGAAAGATGGTTGGATGACATCACTGACTCAATGCACATGAGTCTCAGCAAACTCCAGGAGATAGTGAATGACAGAGAAGCCTGGCATGCTGTAGTCCATGGGGTTGCAAAGAGTTGGACTAGACTTAGCAACTGAATATGGAGGGATGGGGAATCTAGATCCAGGTCTCATGGACTGAGAGATCCTCCTTGAGATATTAAATCCCAGGTTCTGCCTGACTGCCCCATCCAGGAGGTTCATAAGCTCCCAGAAAGCCCATAGGCAGAAAAGGGAGGAAGAGGGAGGCTGGCACATGGATAGTGGAGCTGTTAGTTTGAGCAGATGAACCTGGAGGTGGGTGAGGGTATATGGGACATGCAACAACAGCATCTACTACAGAACTTCACAAACATGAGAGGGGGATTTATTGAAATTAAGTCAATTTGTGAGGAAAATTATATACAGCATATTCCACCCACCTCAAGACATTATGGATAATATAATACTGTGGTGGAGATTTGAGGAATTCTGACCCAGTCTCCAATGCCACTAACTTGTATAGTGATGGAATAAAAGTCAACCAATTAGAAGTGTGATACCACTGATTTTTCATACAGTAGAACCAGGGATGTCTGATTTATGTGTCAGGGTGCTTATCAATGATTCTAGAAGATTCTGGGCTTACCCTTTTAGCAGCAAGCTGGCTTTGAAACGCAGTAGGTTGGCATCTCCCTGTTTTCCTCTGCATGGATCACAGACGCTCTGCCCTTTGACTGTATTCTCCATGTGTTGTGTTAATGAGATGCTGCTTTTAAGCCCCTGAGGTAGGGAGAGGCCCTTAAGATCAGAGGACAGTTTAAAGTGGTTCCCTGCTTCAATGCAGCTTTGGACTTATTGTATAATACTATCAACTGTCTTCTCTGCAGTCTCGGTCAAGGGGCACCTTGGGGCTGTTACTAAGCATTTCATGCCCTATACAACGTGGGCTCCATCTGTAGGCATGTCAAGTATTCTCAATCTCACTTGACAAAGGACACAACTAAGGACCAAAGCATTGGTCCCTATATCAGAATCACCTGCTTTGCTCATTAAAACACAGATTGTTGGTCTGGGTTGGCACCTGAGAATTTGCGTGTCTAACAATTTCTAGGTAATGTCAGTGCTGCTACTTGGGAAACGATAGTTTGAGAACTGCTGAAATATATTCTGTATACTGCATCTTTGCCAACAAAGGTCTATAGAGTCAAAGAGGTTTTTCAGTTGTCATGTACTGATGTGAGAGCTGGACCACAACGAAGGCTGAGCGCCAAAGAACTGATGCTTGGGCAATACTTTGGCTACCTAATGCGAAGAACCAACTCACTGGAAAAGACCCTGATGCTTGGAAAGATTGAAGGTAGGAGGAGAAGGGGGGAAACAGAGGATAAGATGGTTGGATGGCCTCATCGACTCAATGGACCTGAGTTTGAGCAAACTCTGGGAGATAGTGAAACTTGGGAAAGGGAAACTTGGTGTGATGCAGAGTTGGACATGACTGAGTGACTGAAAAACAGCAGCAGATTAGGAACTGTCAGACAAGCATGGAAAATGTGACAAGCAGTTTCAAAGTCTGTTTAGCTCAGGATGTGAAAATAAAAATACCATAGATTGGGTGACTTAATGGAGAAGGCAATGGCAACCCACTCCAGTACTCTTGCCTGGGAAATCCCATGGATGGAGGAGCCTGGTAGGCTACAGTCCATGGGGTCTCGAAGAGTTGGACATGGCTGAGCGACTTCACTTTCACTTTTCACTTTCATGCATGGGAGAAGGAAATGGCAACCCATTCCAGTATTCTTGTCTGGAGAATCCCAGGGATGGGAACCTAGTGGGCTGCCATCTATGGGGTCACACAGAGTTGGACATGACTGATGTGACTTAGCAGCAGGGTGACTTAAACAACAAACATCTATTTCTCACAGTTCTAAAGATGAGGAAGTCCAAGGTAAAGGTGCTGGCAGATTTAGAGTCTGGTGAGAACCCACTCTTGGTTCATAGATACCCGTCTTCTCACTGTGTCCTCATGTGGCAGAGAGAGGTCTGTGCTCTTCATTCCTTTATAAGGCACCAATCCCATCAACGGGGCTCTACCCCATGACCTCACCCAAACCTAATTACCTCCCTAAGGCCCAACCACCAAATACCATCACAGTGGGAATTAGTCTTCAATGTATAAATTTTGAGGAGACACAAAAACATTTAGTCCACAGTAAATTCTCTCAGATGAGGCTTGGCAATCAAACTATAAGGCAGATCTTGAGGCTTTTGCTATTTTTCATCAATATCCTAAATGGTGTTATTTTGAAATGATTCAGAATCATGGTTTTGGAATCCCTGTCCCTGTAGATCTGCTGGTACTGACCCCACCCTTGGCCCCAGGGTCGAGTCTGTGCCTGAGATCTATTCCTGGGGTCATGTAATGGGTGCTACATTAGATATAATAGTTCAATAAAAGCCAATGATATTGTCTCACTTAGGAGATGCTGCAACAAAAGACAGTGCCTTATACTGCTGGATGTGAGCCTGAGAAAATGCAGATTGGTACTGTAGTGGGCACCTAGGTGCTATAAGGGGCAAGTGTGTTTTTTCCAAAGTTTTTTATTTTTTTTTAACTGTGGATCAGTTTTTAAATTGAAATTCTTTTGTATATTTATTTATTTGCTGCGCTGGGTCTTTGTTGTTGCTCTCAGGCTTTCTCTAGTTGTGGCGAGTGGGGGCTACTCTCTAGTTGTGGCGAGTGGGGGCTACTCTCTAGTTGTGGTGGTGCTTGGGCTTCTCATACTGGGGGCTTCTCTTGCTGTGGAGCATGAGCTCTAAGGTGCAGAGGCTTCGGCAGTTGCAGCTAAAGAGCACAGGCTCAATAGTTGTGATCAACGGGCTCAGCTGCTCTGCCCCAAGTGGAATCTTCCAGCACCAGGGATCGAAGCCATGTCTCCTGGATTGGCAGGCAGATTCTTTACCACTGAAATCACCAAGGAAGCCCTGATATGGATCATTTTAAAGACTTTATTGAATTTGCTACAACATTGCTTCTGTTTTATGTTTTGATTTTTAGCTGTGAGGCCTATGGGATCTTAGCTCCCCAACCAGAGACTGAACCTGCACCCCCTGCATTGGAAGGTGAAGTCTTACACACTGGACTACCAGGGAAGTGCTGGGGCAATCATGTTTGAGAATGGGGTCAATCCGACTAACGGGGAGACCAGACTATGAAAGAACCCTCCAGAACTTGACTGAAATCTTCCTTAAAGTGATCCCAATTTCTAGATTTCCCACTATGTAAGTCAATACACTGTCTGGCTGAACTAAAATAGTAAAATTTTCTGTCGCTTAGCATCTATAGAGTCCTAATTTCTATAACCCCCTTTGAGTCCAAACATTTTACAGTTCTCTATATTCAAAATGAACTATGCAAAAAAAAAAAAAAAAAAAAACCAAAAACTGGCCCACAAAATCAGTTGTTCCCTGTTGCACTGACCTGAGCTTAAATGGCCAGAATTTACAAGATGTAACAATAACAACTGTGTTGAGGAAAGAATTGTCAATCTTCCTATTGTAATGCCAGCTCATTATTCCTATCCAAATGGCATAAAGCAGATATAAGATACACAACTCTGATTTCCTATAAATATATAAATTTATATATAAATAAAATAAAAAATAACAGAGATGGATCCCACATGTATCAGTTATTGCAGGGTGAAATGGGGTGATGGGGAGGAGAATGGAATTCTTTCACCTATTTATCTTGTATTATAGGCAAGATTTTGTTCTGTAAAAAAAATTTAAAAAAGAGCACAATATTTGCTCTGCAAGCATAAGAGCTTTAAAAAATAAATAAATAAGAGCCCAAGTTGTTACTACTCTTTGTAACTTTGGGGATGCTTATGGGACAGATATGAAAAAAAAAAGGCAGAGTTAATTCAAATCACCCAGCTTCCCAAGTACAATTAAATTGTCACTGACTGTGAAGTAACATTACTCAGTCTGCAAGTCAGTTAGTCTGGATTACCCAGTGTTTAAGTGAGCACTTCTGCTGGACTTCCTTGGTGGCTCAGATGGTAAATTGTCTGTCTACAATGTGAGAGACCTGGGTTCGATCCCTGGGTTGGGAAGATTCCCTGGAGAAGGAAATGGCAACCCACTCCAGTACTCTTGCCTTGAAAATCTCATGGATGGAGGAGCTTGGTGCAGGGTACTGTCCATGGGGTCGCAAAGAGTGGGGCACGACTGAGCAACTTCACTTTCACTTCTGCTGGCTATGTGGACATTGTGTAAGAGCTGCTGTTGTTGCTGTTTATTTAGTCTCTCAGTCGCGTCTGACTCTTTGTGATCCCATGGACTGTAGGCTGCCAGGCTCCTCTGTTCATGGGATTTTCCAGGCAAAAATACTGGAGTGGGTTGCCAACTCCAGGGATCTTCCTGATACAGGGCCTGAACCCATGTCTCCTGTGTCTCCTGAACTGCAGGCGGATTCTTCACCACTGAGCCACCTGGGAAGCCCCCTAAGCAAATCCTGCAGTTTTGCACTAAGTGATCAGATTCCACCAAAATGGATTTTGAAACTGAGTAACAGAGAAGGTTTTCTTCCTTAATGTTATAGTAAATCTGTATATAAATACATAATGAAAACTTGTATTATGCTTTTTAACACAGGCTATTTTTACTCTCTGTGATAGAGAAGACATGTACAATAAACTATATTGAGAGAAAACACAACTTGGACAAATTTCAAAATCTAGTGTTTTCTAACATTGTTCTCCCCACTCCATCTGCTTTTCCTCTCCTTGGAAAACTCAACTTTGTCCCTCAGGATGTACTGCTACGTTAAAGGTAAGGTTCTCTGCTTCAGAATCACCCACATCTCCCCCTCTGCTCAGTAACAGTCTGTGCACACTCTTTTAACATTATGATTTAAAATGGGCGAAGATAAGTACCAGTTTTTACCTCCTATTTCAATGAGTGATCTTCTTGAGGACACAATTAGTGTGTTATTTGCTTTTAAACCTTCACATCTAACAGTGTTTGACTCGGAGTAATTACTCAGTCAATATTTGCAGTATTTGTTGGTTAATCAAATACATAAATCCCTGGGATGCTGTCTGGAGCATTTAACTATTCCTATAAGATAACTGTAGAACACGAAATAAAAAAAAATGGAAGTTAAAACTTACCTCAAAAGTTATTTCCACCTCTACTTCACTAAGGTAACAATTTAACAGTGTGATGAGTCCCTCCACAACTTTACATACTGCATCAGTTAACTGTTGCTGTGTAACATATCACCTACAGATTGGTACTCACAAAACAAAAATATTTATTATATCAGACTTTCAGAGAGTCAGGAATCCAGGAGTGACTTAGGTGGGTGGCTCTGGCTCAAAGTTTCTGCTGAGACTGTGGTTAGGAGGTTGGCAGGGTCCTTGTAAGAGGACCCCCTCACTCAGGCTCTGGCCCCAGTTCCTGGCTGGTTCTTGGCAGAAGGCCTCAGTCCCCACCATGGGAATCTCTCTGTGGAACTGCTAGAGACTCCTCACAATATGGCCACTGGCTTACCCCCCCAAAAAACAGTTATATATAAAGAGAAAGGCATACGCTTCAATTTCTTTTATGACCTAGCCTTGAAAAATCACACACCATCACTTCTGTACTTTGTTGGTCACACAGACCAATTCTGAGGGAAGAACTGACACAACAGCATGAACACTCAGGGGTGGCCATCATTGGGAGCCATCTTAGAGACTGGCTGCCACCCATATAGACAATTTTGGATACTGCTTTTACCAAAATACAATCATGCTATATATATGCATTTGCACGCTTTTCTTAGCATAAAAATACTTTACTTCTCTTCCTACCAGTCTGGTAATCATGAATCTAATTCACTCTTTGTATTGTATCTAACATTAGATTCAATTTATTCTGCCTCTATTGACTTAAGTTGTTTGCAGTTTTCCAGAAGAAGAGTAAACTAACAAATATTCTTTTATGTATATTTTTGCATTCATTTCTATAGAAACTACCAATAGTGGTAGCTTGTTTGATCAAAAATAGGTATTTTGCTTTTTTTACTTCCAAAGACACTGCTAGATTTCAAAAGAGGAACAGCATTTACTTTTGTGTACCAATGATGCACAAGATGGAGAAGGCATGGCACCCCACTCCAGTACTCTTGCCTGGAAAATCCCATGGACAGAGGAGCCTGGTAGGCTGCAAACCATGGGGTTGCTAAGAGTCGGACACGACTGAGCGACTTCACTTTCACTTTTCACTTTCATTTCATTCACATGTATCGGAGATGGAAATGGCAACCCACTCCAGCATTCTTGCCTGGAGAATCCCAGGGACTGGGGAGCCTGGTGGGCTGCCGTCTATGGGGTTGCACAGAGTCGGACATGACTGAAGTGACTTAGCAGCAGCAGCAGATGCACAAGAGGGGAGAATGGACTCATATATATGTATGGCTGACCCCCTTTGCTGTCCACCTGAAACTATTATGACATTTTAACCTGTTATACTCCAACATGAAACAAAAAGTTAAAGGGAAAAAAATAATAATTTTCCTACATCCTCCCCAGAATAGGATTGTTGTTCACATACATTTTACCATTCTGAGGGGCGAGAGACATGCTACCTCGTTTTTCACCATATTTATACTCTCTTTCAGTAAACTTGAACATCACTTAGTATGTGCATTAGCCTTGTATCTTTTCTTTCCTGAAAACTGCCAACTAGCAACCTTTTCTTCAGAGATTTGTCTCTTTTTCTCATCAACTTACAGGGAGCTTTCAGTATTTGCACATAAGTAGAAATTTAATTATTTCTGATCTGAGAAGTTCATAGTAGAGTGTCCTTAAAAGAGGAGAAGTTTTATATTTTGTCGTTTTTTTTGATGGGATATACCTAACACTCCACTAGGATTTATATGGATCAAGCATAAACAAAATATTGAACATGTTATTTCTAGAGAACTTTAAGATTAGGTGAAAAACTGGCTGGAGACATTACTAAATGAAACATTCTGTCCCTCAAAGTGGTGAATTAAGCAGTCTGTTGACTTTAAGATTACCTTGGAGATAGATCACAGAATTTGAAATGAAGTCACTCAGAAAGCAAAATTGCTTGGGAATAAAAGGCAATAATTACTATCACTCTTTCTGCAACTAGTGAAATAAAAAAGGAAAGAAAAAAAAAAACCTCCCACTTTAAACCTTGAAACCTCAGCAAATATCTAGAGACTTTTCAGATCACATTTTATGATCAAAGCTGCAATCCTTAGGGTAAGCAAAAACTGCAAACTTCCCTCTCTCTGCGTGTTTTTAAACCCAAGCTACTTTGATTACTTTTCTGTCTAAACACAATAAACACCCTTGACCTTGAATTATACTGTTAGGAGATAAAAATCTGGTGTCTGGAAGAGCACTAAAAATGAATTCCTTGCTCTCTGGCATTTTAATGAACAGTGTGAGCAGTAACAAATCAATAAAGATAGTATGACAAGCTGTGATTAAGGGAGTTTTAGATAAAACTCCCAATATAATCAATGTTTAATATATTGGGTATCTAAAAGCATATCTCTTGGACTCTTGCTTTACTATTTAGGAATCACTTTGGGCAAATTAACGATAGCGATTATTTGGGAAAGAGCAGACAATTTTTGTTTAATATTCCCAACAATGTCTTAAAGGATATCCTTAGAGTTTTAAGTTTTTACTTAAAAAAACAAAAACAAAAAACTTTAAACTTACCTGGGGCATATGCAGGTAAGAAATATCATGGTTTTAATTATTTGGCAAATACGTACTTTCACAGGATAGTTCCTGATATATTATCACTGAAGATCAGTGTGCTGTGTGCTCAGTCATGTCCGACTCTTTGCGATCCCACAGACCGTAGCCCACCAGGCTCCCCTGTCCGTGGAATTCTCCAGGCAAGAATACTGGAGTGGGCTGCTGTTTCCTTCTCTGAAGATCAGTGAGATTTCATTAATAATCCCTCTTTCCTACGCTCACCACTGTGTCACCACAGGACAGCACAGAAGCCTGGACTATTTTTCTCTATTATTTGCTGCCCTTTCAGTGTCCCAACAGAAAACAGATGGTGCACCCAAATTAGGAGAAATCCAGGTGTTGTTATTTACAAAGAGACTATTAATTAAGACTGTGGAATATAAATTTAATAGTCTAAAAACTTAGGGTTCAAGGTAGAGATGCTGTTAACTCATCAAAATGTAAATAGATGAGCTCAGGGAGTAGGACAGGACTTGCAAGGAGGGACTGCTACAGGGAAGGAAGCCCAGAGAGAAGCAGTGGCCTCAGGTCGAGACATACAGCAGGCTGGAGGTGACATCATCTGCAGGTGACCAGGGATTAAACAGACTCACCTGACTTTCCTTCCTTCCGCCAATATCCCAGCAGACATGGGAGTGCAGGGTTATGGTTTCTATGGTTTTAGGGAACAGAAGCAGGTGGAAAAGGCACTTGAGAGGCAGACGAAAGATGGCAAAGTGGGGAGACTTGTATTTGTCTTCGCACCACTGATGTTAGACTTGGCCTTTGTGTTACTCTGGCCAATGACATGTGTGTAGAAGTGATACATACCACTTTTACACAGAATCTTTAAGAACCGCCATGTGTTTCCCCAGGCTCTTTGCTTCTGCCTTCACAGAAACACATGTGTGGAGGGAACTTCCATCAGTCTGAGTTCCTGAGTGACCTTGTTCACCTGAGCCTTCTTCCCAACCATCAGTGGAATAAACTAAGGAAGAAATATACTGAGTGGTTTAAGACTTTGAGATTTCTGCATTGATATTATTGCAGTATAACTTTGCCCATCCTGATAGGTACAGCAGGTTATTAAACCTCTGAGCCTCACTTTTCTAGCTGTGAAGGCAATGCCCTAAAATATATATTAAACTGCTTCCCAAATATAAGAAAAGCTATGTGAATTCTAGCAATTTTAGGATGCAGGCTACCACTTCTACTTTTCTTTTTTTTTAAGATAGCATACCTGGGAGTATCATAATATTTAACAGCTAGGGTAAATTTAAAGGAAATTAAGTTTTTGAAATAACAAAGGCTTTTAACTTACTATTTAACTTCTTTGGGGCTTTTTTGAAAAGGTTATTTTGAACATGTGTGTGTGCAAGGTCTTTTTAAGGCTGATTTCAAACTCTGCTAGGATAGCATCTAACCATAAGTTAAATTACTACAGTCTCAAGGGACTGAGGCCCTTCTGTGCCTTCCGTACTAGAGCTCATTTTAAGAAGAATGCTTCTCATCCAGGACGCAAGGGTGGAGGACTCAACTCTCATGTAGAGAGGCAATTTTACCTATATAGAGAAAAAAAATTTCCTGCTTTACTTGCCGCTCTCCAGTCTGCTTTTATATTGCTGGTGTGGCAGCTCCGAAAGTGAGCTTTGAAGATCATTACGGAGAAAAGTCTGACATCCTGGATGTTTTGATGCTCATTTATTTCCTCACTGATAAAATGGGAATAGATATCATAAGGGTAATTTGATGGCTAACTAAATATCTATTTTAAAGCTTGTAGAAGAACCACGCCTTGCAACTAGTAAACTCACTAAATGGTAGCTATGCTGCTGCTGCTCCTACAGCTGCTCCCTCAAAAGTGGGGGTTCTGTGCTGACTCTTTTATGTGTGTGCAGGACACTGTCATTGAAATGTGCAATGGCAGCCTGAAAAGAATGGCCTGCTGACATTCCCACACTTGAAACACACAATATGAAGGAAGGTCATTGAAATACCATTTATGGATCTAGTCTGACCTACACTTTCAGCTGAGTCTCGGATGTCTACCACACTGATTCATACTCCTAAACATTGATTGAAAAATCTTTCAAAATCTACGAACTTCTCAAGGGTCATCTGGAAGTAAAGATGAATAAAATAAGTCATTAATTGGTAGGGGAAAAATACAAGGCATTTGATTTCTGTGGTAAATGGGAGGGAGTCACGTTTTGCAAAGCTTGAGTGTATTGGTGCTTCTTGTTGGTGAGATCAGAGACTGAGTTCTAAAATATACTCTCAGGGCCTCTTGCATGTTAGTGGACTTGGTCTCCAGTGGGCTCTCAGCTTGACACTTATAGCACAGCAACTCCTAAGCTTTTAATCACTGCTAAATGACAAACCAGGATGCTCACTAAAAGGTGAGCTGCATTTCAATAGCTCCAGATTTGGTTTCACACTGTTGTCTGCAATACTTGGAACAGAAGGACATGCCTTGCTAAAGTAACTTTTCAGATCATACACAGATTTATAATAGTCATTGGGACATGCATACACAGATGCACAGGCACACAGACTCACACATTCACATCTCTTATCTCAGAAAGAATTAAGTGGATGGAGTGGGGAGGGAGGTGGGAAGGGTGTTCAGGATGGGGGGACACGTGTGCGCCTGTGGCTGATTCATGTTGATGTATGGCAAAAACCATCACAATATTGTTAAGTAATTACCCTCTAATTAAATAAATTAGTTTAAAAAAGGAATTAAGTACAGGTCTATTACAAGTAATTTTAAATGAACCTGAAACATGGACACATGTTTCCTACTTTGAATCTCTGATAGATTTAAACTTACATAAAAAATGAAACAAAAGTCTTTGGTTTTCTGAGAGGAAGAATGATTTTTACTGTTTATGACAATACAAGTAATGCTTTGAAAGCAGGAAAGTGATCCAGCTTTTCTAAGCATTTTGTTCTCTGAATATCCATTAGGAATTTGGGGAAGTTTTATTAGACCTACTCTTGGAGATGCCCAGTGCCCTAGTTTGCTTTACTTTAAGGAAGATATTTTCCTTTGTGCTTTATCTGGGAATCTGTGGGTCATCAAGAACCAGGCGTCAATACTGTGTTGCACAAAATCAGGGGCCAAATGTGTACTTGGGAAGATACAACTTACTATGTTTTATAGAAATGGAAGATAGAGCTGTAATATTCCAGTTAAGCTAGTCTGTGCTGGGATAACGCATCAACCCTCAAAGCTCAGAGGCTTAACTCACAAAAGTGTGTACCTGGTTCATACAATGTCTGCTTTAGCTCCAGCTGCTGTGGATTGCCCATCATCAAGCAAAGTTCACATCTGTTTCTATCTTGTAATTCCATCTCCTCAAAACCCTTAGCTTTCAAGATTGTCATTGTTTTCCATGGCGCCTGGTGTCATTCTCTTAGATGTTCTTTCATCTCATTCTCTTTCTTGGCCACAATCAAAGTTTACATTAGACATATGCTCTTCTTGGAGGCCACCTGGCCTTCTCATCCCATGAGAAGTGGAGGACCAAGAAGCATTTTAAGTTTGATGTTAAGTCATAGGCCTTTTTTCATTTTTATTTATTTTTTGGGGGGGGGGGTTGTTTTATTTATTTATTTTACTTTACAATACTGTATTGGTTTTGCCCTACATTGACATGAATCCGCCACGGGTGTACATGAATTCCCAATCCTGAACAACCCTCCCACCACCCTCCCCATATCATCTCTCTGGAGATTTCTTTGACAACAAAATGATTGGCAAAAGTCTTATGAAGCATTTCTTCCACTCTGTGCCAGTGACCGCACATAGCATTTATTCACATATATTCTTAAATCATTGTTTCTTTGCTTTCTCATCCCCATGTTTCTCAGTTTAAGTAGATTATTAGGCTTTAGATGGTCAGTCTTGAACTTGACCTTTTTTCTTCTCAGGGAAGTCACCCCCAGGGCAGCTTCCTTCCAAGAACTGGTGTTAATACATGGACCCCACTTCCATCACATTGCTCTGCCATCTCAACATATTGCTTCTGACTGTTGAGATAGAGGAAGAGAGAAATAGGAGGATTCTTCACATGTTTCTTTCACCCAAGGCTCCTCAGAATTATCTGTATGGTAGGCTGGGAGGTATAGTGTTCTGTATGCATAGGGAGGAAAGAAGAATTGGTTTAAATTCCAGAGTCATCAAAAGTCAAAATAGGGTGAGGTTTTTTTGTTTTGTGTTTTCAGGTAATCTAGTCCTATGATGCTAGTTTAGATATGAGGAAACTGTGATGCTAAAGAATTTATCAAGAATTAAAACTGTTAATGACAGTGATCCAGAACTAGACTCAGGTTCTCTTGAAGTTCAGTCCAGAAGTATAGTTACTGTCCATCTAATCCAACCACTATTGCAACAGTTCTATGCCATTAAAACTAAACGGCTGGATTTGCATTTCAAGGTAGCATATATATGAATGGGTATGTGCATATTAGTCATTCTTTCTCATTCATTTATTCAATGTGTTTGACCCTGTGTTCAAAGGAATATGTATATAAATCCCACCCACTTTGTCTTTAAGGAAGAATCAGAATGTTGGAAACAGAGATGAGTAAACAGAAGATATTAATAAAATATGCAAGTACTAGAATAAAGTGTACACTGACTCAGGGAGGTAGATCTCTCAGAATTTGATATGGAGGCTTCCTAAGTGGTTCAGAGGAATCACACACACTAAAAATGATTATTCCAGTTTCCCCTAAGGGAACTAGACATAGATGTCATAGTTTATAATCAATGTGCCTTTAGCAGATTCCTATCTAAGCCTTACTTTTCTCAGTCATAAAATAGAGCCACTAATCCCTGCCTTGCAAGGTTGATATATGGAACAAATTAATACATACAAAGTGAAGGTGAAAGTGAAAGTCACTCAGTAGTGCCCATCTCTTTGCGTACAATCCATAGAATTCTCCAGACCAGAATACTGGAGTGAGTAGCCTTTCCCTTCTCCAGGGTATCTTCCCAACCCAGGGATCGAACCCAGGTCTCCCCCATTGCAGGCGGATTATTTACCAGCTGAACCACAAGGAAAGCCCAAGAATACTGGAGTGGGAAGCCTATCCCTTCTCCAGGTGATCTTCCAGATCCAGGAATTGAACCGAGGTCTCCTGCATTGCAGGTGGATACTTTATCAACTGTGCCATCAGGGAAACCTGCTTTGTATGTTAGTACATACAAAGTACTAATCAAAAATTTAGCATTCGGCATGGATTCAATAAATGGTACCAATTATTGTTATTCATGATTTTACTTCCATATTCAGATTCAAAATACCTGAAATGTCATACTCAGTACTAACTGTGGATTAACTGTTAAAGCCAAAAATAATTGTAGTACATAGAAAGGATATTAATTCTGCAACTCACAAAGACATCCCCATACCTCCTGCACAACCACTGCTGCCATAATCATCATCATAACATTTATAGAAATAATAGCAGTTGATGGTATGGATGCAGGAGTTCTATATTACAAGATATTGTACCTTATGTGTCTGATCTCATTGAACCTTCATAGAGGTTCTGTGAGGTAGTCAATATTATCACCACCATTGACAAATGGAGATCCAGAAGTCTGAATAATATGCTCATATTGATGGAAGACTATTAATTTATTCTCATGAATTATGCCTTAGATGTTTTCTAGTACCAAGTGTGATATATATATATATATATATGAATTCATGCATAATTATGAGTGAATGAATGAATGAATATAAGATCTGGAATATAGAATACATAAGATAATGTCATAAAATAAAAAATAAAACAAAAATAAGAATAATAACTATGAAAGAATGCTAATATATAAAGAAGCAAGAAACTCCAAAGACCCAAAATATATTTCACACATTTTCAAGCAGCAATTTGAACTGACACCAGGGTCCAATGGATCTGGTATTCTACTGCAAATCCACAGATAAACTTGGTATTTGCAATGCTTTTCCTTTGCACTCAACAAATATTTATTATAGAAATGCTAGGCTGGCAGCTTACAATCTAATGGAAGGGATTAAACAAGGATACCAGAAACTATAACAGAAGACAGATTAAGGTAAATGAACTCCCAGCTAAAAGAAAAGCAACCTGTTATCATAAAGCCTCAAAAGGAGGAAAATGTGTATTTGACAAGCTGGATCCAATAAATAATGCTGTTCTTTCAACTTGTTCTGTTCCACCAGCAGTAGAACGGAGTGTTCATCCAACCACGTACCTTCCCTAGGTGATGATATTCTTATTCAAGGCTGAGAAACAGACGTAGGCAGTGGGCTCTGCTTACTCCCTGGCCTCTTGTCCTGCCACTTTCCCTATTAGCTTCTAAGATCTTGATGCACTGGTCATCTTTGGTTCCTGAACTCTACCAAGCTCCCACTTCTCACCCATCTTTTGCACATTCCACCATATGGCCATTCTCTCTCATCCAATTTCCCCATTTCCTCCTTTCACTTGTAAATTCTACTTATTACTTTATATCTCAGGTCTAGATTCACTTTCTAAATTTTATAAATTAGATTCTCATGGAGTATAGTTGCTTTACACTGTTGAATCAGTTTCTGCTGCTGCTGCTGATGATGCTAAGTTGTTTCAGTTGTGTCTGACTCTGTGCGACCACATAGACGGCAGCCCACCAGGCTTCCCTGTCCCTGAAATTCTCCAGGCAAGAACACTGGAGTGGGTTGCCATTGCCTTCTGAATCAGTTTCTACTGTACAGCAAAGTCAATCTCTTTTGGATTTCCTTCACATGTAGGTCACCACAGAGCATCAAGTAGAATTCTCTGTGCTACACAGTAGGTTCTCATTAGTTATCTATTTTATATATATTGTATCAATAGTGTAGATTCAATTCTTTAGTGAAGCCTTCCCTTCTCCAGTTCAACTCAAGTGCTTAAAGCATAGCTTTTTTTTATTACTTTGTGGACTATGTTCACTTCCCTCAGAGGTCTCATCTCTAGTAATAATGTGCATGCTATTCTCACCCTGCTTATTTAACTTATATGCAGGGTACATCATTAGAAACGCTGGGCTGGAGGAAGCACAAGCTGGAATCAAGATTGCCAGGAGAAATATCAATAACCTCAGATATGCAGATGACACCACCCTTATGGCAGAAAGTGAAGAGGAACTAAAAAGCCTCTTGATGAAAGTGAAAGAGGAGAGTGAAAAATTTGGCTTAAAGCTCAACATTCAGAAAACGAAGATCATGGCATCTGGTCCCATCACTTCATGGCAAATAGATGAGGAAACAGTGGACACAGTGACAAACTTTATTATTTTGGGCTCCAAAATCACTGCAGATGGTGACTGCAGCCATGAAATTAAAAGATGCTTACCCCTTGGAAGGAAAGTTATGACCAACCTAGATAACATATTGAAAAGCAGAGATATTAGTTTGCCAACAAAAGTCCGTCTAGTCAAGGCTATAGTCTTTCCTGTGGTCATGCATGGATGTGAGAGTTGGACTGTTAACAAAGCTGAGCACCAAAGAATTGACGCTTTTGAACTGTGGTGTTGGAGAAGACTCTTGAGAGTCCCTTGGACTGCAAGGAGATCCAACCAGTCCATTCTAAAGGAGATCAGTCCTGAGTGTTCTTTGGAAGGACTGATGCTAAAGCTGAAACTCCAATACTTTGGCCACCTTATGCGAAGAGTTGACTCATTGGAAAAGACTCTGATGCTGGGAGGGATTGGGGACAGGAGGAGAGGGGGACGACAGAGGATGAGATGCCAGGATGGCATCACTGACTTGATGGATATGAGTTTGAGTGAACTCCGGGAGTTGGTGATGGACAGGGAGGCCTGGTGTGCTGCAATTCATGGGGTCGCAAAGAGTCAGACACGACTGAGCGACTGAACTGAACTGAACTGAACTGAATCAGCGTAAGAGTGCTCCCCAGGTGGTTCAGTGGTAAAGAATCTGCCTGCCAATGAAAGAGACATGGATTCGATCCCCGGGTTTAGAAGATCCCCTGGAAAAGACAATGGCAACCCACTGCCATATTCTTGCTTGGGAAATCCCAAGGACAGAAGAACTTGGCAGGCTCTTGACAGTTCACGGGGTGACAAAAGAGTTGGACATGCCTTAACGACTAACCAATAATAACAATCAATGTGAGGGTGGGCTGGACTATATAGGACACAAACAGGGAACTCCTTCATAGAGACCATCATATAAAGTCGGGAGATGTAGAAATTTATCTCAACCATTTGCTGCTCAGTGGTAGAAGGTTTGGGCATTCCTGCTAGATGTTTCCATCAACCTTCACCATTTCGCCTACCCTCTCCAGGACCCACGCCTTCCCCTCCCAGCTCATGTCCCATCCACTTCCCTTTGCATTCTGCTGTGAAACAACCAGCGGCTCTTCTTCTGTTCCTTCCTCTGTGGGTCTCTTGGACACCTTTGGCTTCTGTGTCTTGTCTCACACTGTCCAGTGCATCTAAAAGCTCTTACTCCCATCTTCACATACCCTATGAAATTCAGTTTTTGTTTGAAGGCATCCGATTAACATCCTTCTAAAATCCCTAGGGAAAATGAGCAAAAGACAAGAGTAGGCATGAAAAAACTAAGATGATCAGCCAATGTACAGCACCAATCTGGAGGCACTGCTAACCAAATAAAATGAAAGTATGATCATTTTGCTAATATGTAGCTTCAAAATTATGATTTTTTTTGGACAAACCTGTGTAATCTATATCATGCCATTGGTTTGACACATGTGCCTTTCTGACTATCCACCCAAATAGTTGTGTTAGGTTTCCAGAGAGCCTTTAACCTAGAGGTAGCTCATAAAATGGCAGATGAGTAGACAACCTTGAAAGTACATTTATTTGAATTCAAGCAATTGATTACAAAAAAATTTTTAAATGTGCCAAGTTCAATTGTCACTAACTTACTGAAGAAGTATTCAATCCACATATTTCATTTGATGTTTTCAATTACAAAGGGGAAAAAAACAACAGTAAAAGCTATCAGATATATGATTTGTACTTTAACTCCTTTATCTCTCCTGTACTGATTTCGGCTCTGTGACCAAAAGCCTTCGATATAGATATTTTTGAAAAATTGCTGAAGGATTCCAGCTCCTCAGAGGAGATGCCCTGACGATTGTTTCTCTAATTAGAATTGCCACTTTAAGAACTATGGTAGTTTTATTTTAATGTTGTTAGAGGTAAATTATGGAATTTTCTTCACAACCACAGTTTGTTACATTTTTGGATGATTTGAGGTCTAGATCCATTATACACAGCAAAGATTTTGAGAATGAAAATTGCAGCTTAAGTTAAAAATACATCATTTATATTTCTCAACAGTTCCTTAAATACAGTATGCTAATTTAAAAGCTGTGCTGCATAATATTCTCTTCAATTGTGTTATTACATGACAAGCATTGTGAGAGCATAATAAAATATTGAATGAGTCGTGGGTTGAATGTGCTGATGTGCTGAGTCATGGCTGACTCTTTATGACCCCATGGACTGTAGCCCGCCAGGTTCCTCTGTCCATGGAATTTTCCAGGCAAGAATACTGGAGTGGGCTGCCATTTCTTTATCCAAGTGGGTTGAATGGTGGCCCACAAATATTTATATCCATGCCCCAAGCCTTATGACCTGTGAATGTGACCTCATTTGGAAAGAGAATCTTTGTAGATGTATGTTAACAATGTGTAGATGAGGTTTATGATGTGTTGCTGCTGCTGCTAAGTCACTTCAGTCATGTCCGACTCTGTGCGACCTCATAGATGGCAGCCGGCCAGGCTCCTCTGTCCCTGGGATTCTCCAGGCAGGAACACTGGAGTGGGTTGCCATCTCCTTCTCCAATGTGGGTGAGCCCTACATCCAAACATAATTGTTCTTTTCTGAAAAAGCTATTTGTCTACCTTGGGTTTAGTTGTGGCACACTGGCTCAGTATTTGCAGCACATGGGCTTTCTAGTTGTGGCATGTGGGCTCAGTAGTTGTGTGGGCTTAGTTGCCCCTTGGCATATGGGGTCTTAGTTCTCCCACCAGGGATCAAGCCCATGTTCCCTGCATCAGAAGGCAGATTTTTAACCACTGGACTGACAGAGAAGTCCTGAAAAGTGTCCTTTTAAAAGAAAGGACTCAAGAGAAGGAGTCTCAGACACAGAGTATAATAAAGCCAGGGGGAGACAGTGATAGAGATTAGAGTAATGCAGCCAGGAAGAAGGTCTGGAGGCAACAATATCTGGCCAAAGTGAGGTAATTCTCCCAAAAACCATCCAGAGGGAGGACAGTCATGCTGACACTTAGGTTTTGGACTTCTGGCCTTCAGAATCATGAGAAAATAAATATCTGGATTTTTTAAATCCATCAAGTTTGTTGCAATTTGTTATGGCAACCCTAGGAAATGAATATACTACCTGCCTATTCTGTATACTGTTGTAGTCTTTGATTTCATTTGTTATTATAGGTTATTATATTTATAATACATTGTAGTCTATTCTATTTATAATAAAATAATATTAAATATGCTGTTATATGTATGTATTTCAAATTGATTTTGTTGCTGGAATAAATAGTAGTTTAACATGTGAAAAGTGAAAGTGTTAGTTGCTCAGTTGTGTATGACTCTTTGTGACCCCATGGACTATAGCCCACCAGGTGCCTCTGTCTATGGAATTCTCCAGGCAAGAACAGTGGAGAGGGTTGCCATTTCCTTCTCCAGGGGATCTTCCTGACTCAGGGATCGAACTCATGTCTCCTGCATTGCAGGCAGATTTTATATAATCTGAGCCACCAAGGAAGCCCACATGCACATCTAAAAATATTTATAGAATGTCTACTATGTACCAGACACTTTGCTTACATGTGGCCCATCACATACATGTTGGAGAAACTAAGACTTACTGTTGTGTCACTATATTGCACAGTAGTTGGGAAAATCAGTTAAACTGGTACCTTCTGGATGGATCTCTTCCCAGCTTATTAGTTTTTATTTTACAGGAACTAAAAGAAAAATTAAGAATCATAATGTTGGCAGACAAGGACTAGAGACACATGCTGTCACTTAAAAGGCAATCACCATGCCAGTCAAAAAACTCATTATTTGACATCTATGGATATTAATGTTGGAAGCAACTAGTTAGACTTCAGTCCCAATACTTATTCTCTTTACTTAAAAACTATAACTCCTAAAAACACTAGGGCAGGAAGGAAAAGTTTTCAAACTATATACTTTCTACTCTACAAAATGTGTACCCAATAATTAAAACATCAGCATGAGAAGCAATGGAAGCACATTATTAATGTGGGGAAGCAGATTTTCATTTTTCATGTTATATTGTATAGCCTTTGAGCATCACAGAAAGAAGCAGTAAGTAAGGGCTTTGGGGAGCAAAAGATGTTTATACCAATTCAGATTAGTCATATTAGATGGATACTGAATAAAGAAGGGATACACTGAAAATCTGAAAAGGATTTGAAAATGTTTTGTTTAAGTATTTCCTTTGGGTAGAACATCATGCTAGGTGTGTCAGTGTTGAAATCTTCCTAATGCCTCATGATTCAGTCAAATTACATGTCCTACATGAAAAATTTTCTTTTTGTTTAAATAACATCTGTGTCTTTTAATACACAGCAGTAATTATGATCTACATAACTAGTTAAGCACTCCCATCTAGAAATGCAAGACTCAGTGTTACTCAGCAAAGAGAGGGAATCAGGAAGTCTTGGCTTGGGTTCTCATAATGGATATGTGTCTTTTCACAGCAACCCATCCTTTGAGAATTTATTACTCTCTCACTCACTACATGTGATCCGTGAGGTGGTCACTGCAGTAACCTACAATTTTATAGTAAATCACACACAGCTAAAATATTTGGGAGCTGTCTATTGATGTTTGCAATTGACTGTGAGATGTGTAAGCATGAGAAGGTTTAATGCATAGAGGTACAGATGAACAGATATGTAAAACAAAAACAAGATGAGTAAAATACTAACAGTAGAATGTAGATGGTCAGTATTTTTATGTTCATTGTGGATTTTTTTCAAATTTGCTTTATGTTTAAATAAACTTTAACCTTGGAAAAATCTAATTGTGCCTTTTGGTGCAATTTTCATTATAAGTTATATTGCTTCTTAAATATCTTATTTCAGGAGAGAAAAAACTAAAATTTGTTTCAGAATGAAGCGCCTGGCTTCAGCTAATTGGCCACAAACAACTAATTCTGATGGAGAAGAAATCACCTGGTATTCTATTTTTTTTATTTTTGACAAAGATAGTTTTGATATTTGTGCAGATGTTGCAAACACTTAACTTCGTCACTACTTCCTGGTAATTTTTCACTAACCAGCTGACCCAATTTTGATGACTTCATCTGCAGGTATTTTTGAGGAGATCTAAATAAAAACTCTTTGAATACCTAGTAGGCATCCCAGGAACACACACAAAAGTAGCCTTTGGCAGGACTGCTTTACCTCCAGAGAACAACTACACACATGTCTACAGTGACTGTCTCTTTCAAGTGCAATGACAGAACTGTTCTCTTTGAAACATCAGCTCTTCTGGACACTTATGTACAAAATTCAGTTCTAGACACAGGGAGTTCAAAGATGAATCAGGCATTCACTTTGCCCTTTAGCAGGATTCATAAAATGGTCTAACCACACTGCTACCTTAGAGCAAGTATAATGTTACTTGGGCCATAAGTAGAAAATGTTATGAAAATGATGAGTAAATTAATGATAGGAATCTATACATAGGACATCACTTTTTTTCTCCATCCTCACCCATATCTTTAGGAATTTCTATCCCTTTTACCCATGTCTCCTGTCCAAAGAGTGTGGGAATATCCTCTAAATTTTCATGTAGCTTCTATTAGGTTAATTTTGGGTTTCAATGCCCAGGTTATTCTTGTACCTAGAAATACATAATCACAACCCTTTATTGTTTGGGGGTGGGGGCTTCAGGGATCAAAATCAAACTCTTAATTCATATAAAATGAAGAAATAATCCTTTGAGGTAAAACAACTTGCTCAGATCACAAAGGAACTTCTTTGTCTTTCAAATTGTTGTACCCAATAATTGAATGAAAGTCCTTGACGTTTCAGAGTAGAACTGAAATTTATGAATGGACATTTTAAGTTGCTCTAACATTTAAATTTCAGATATAAATTGTAAAGAATTATTTTGAAGCATAGTCCTTAAAATTATTTCTTTTAATGAATCCCTCCTTTTCCATCTTAAGTATGCAAGTATTTCACTTTTTTACCCTGTTTGGCACTGCAGGCTTTTTACAAATGGTTCATCTGACTTCCTGGTGGTTCAGAGGTTAAAGCGTCTGCCTCCAACGCAGGAGACCCCGGTTTGATCCCTGGGTTGGGAAGATCCCCTGGAGAAGGAAACGGTGACCCACTCCAGTACTCTTGCCTGGGGAATCCCATGGATGGAGGAGCCTGGTAGGCTACAGTCCACGGGATTACAGCTTTAGTAATAAAAGGGATAGAAAATTGAAGAATGGAATAGAATGTGATCTTAGATAAGGATCCACACAAATGTGGAAACTCAATGTACAACATTTTTAAAATGTTGTTAGATCATTGGCAGAACAATTTACTCTTTAATAAATGGTGCTGAGACAATCAATCATCTTTATAGAAGAAAACAGAAATTGGATCCCTACCTCACACTGTGTACAAAAATCAATTTTACCTAGGGGAAAGGCAGCCTATAAAACAATATCTTGGAGAGTATCTTTATGATCTTAGGCAGTTAAGAGTTTGTTAACTAATCTTTCAATGTGTCAAACCATTAAGAGAAGGATCAGTATCTATTTGTTTTAATACTAGAATGTAGTATGACAATAGAGTCCATAAATACAAGAGAAGCCAAAAATTGGGAGAAAATATCTAATATCTCTAACATATAGAACTAAAAAAAAAGTATCCAGCATAATAAAAGAAATCAATGAGAAAAAATACAAACCAATGGAAAAAATATTAAATACGATTCTCAGAGTAGAGAATTACAAAAATGTAACTGAATCCCTAAGGAGATATCACGTATTATGCACCCATATTGACAAAATTAAAGTCTTCCAAAGAGCTCCCAGTAACCAAAGCCAGAACAATTTGAGCAACAAAAATAAATAAAATAGCATTAAATTATAACTAAGGTTTAAAATAATTATAGGTAAGTCTATACTGATACATGGGACTTCCCAGGTGGCTCAGAAGTAAAGAATCTGCCTGCAACTGTAGGAGATGCAGGAGGTGCGGATTTGATCCCTGGGTTGGAAAGTTCCCCTGGAGTAGGAAATGGCAACCCACTCCAGTATTCTTGCCTGGGAAATCCCATGGACAGAGGAGTCTGGCCGGCCACACTTCATGGGGTCACAAAGAGTCGGATACAACTGAGCAGGCACATGCACACACACACCACACACACACACATATGTTGGAATGAATAAATAAATGCATAAAATAGACAAATTTCGCATGAAGAAAAATTCCAAATGATTTATGTAGATACATCACCCTCAAGGAATTACAACATGCCTCTAAGAGAATGATATGGAAAGGGTAATTTTCCAGTGCAGAAATCTGACAAACACTACCTGAGCCAGGTGATCAAGGTCAACATCAAGAATGAGAAGTGATGTTGATAACATGTGCTCTTGATATGATGTGACAAGAATGGGACTTTACCTCTGTGGTCTTTTCCTAATAATGCATAGTCCCACTGTCATCATGAGACTATACCTCAGACTATACCCAATCAAGGAGTAGTCTATAAAATACCTGAACAGTATGCCTTCCCGCAAACTGTCAAGATCACTAAAAACAAAGTCTGAGAAACTGTCTAGCCAAGAAAAGTTTAAGAAGAGTTGACAAATAAATGTAATGCAGATGGCAAAGTAATGAGTTTCCTGGAGAAAAAGTAGATATTAGGTAAAAACTATAAAAATTTGAATAGAGTATGGACTTGCATTAATAGTAATGTTTCAATTATTGGTTCATTAAATGTAACTTTTTCTAAAGTTACAAATAGAAGAAACTCGATGTGGGAAATACTGGGAATGTGCCACACATTTTCTGTAAATCTAAAATTGTTATAAAATGAACTGTAATTAAAAGAAAAGTATTTCAGCATCAATGTTGGTATGGATGTGGATCTACTTAAACACACACACACTACTGTTTTAACCAATATGTTATAACCAATTTGGTGTATTGTTAAATATTGTTTTGCATGGATGTGAGAGTTGGACTATAAAGAAAGCTGAGTGCAGAAGAATTGATGCTTTTGAACTGTGGTGTTGGAGAAGACTCTTGAGAGTCCTTTGGACTGCAAGGAGATCCAACCAGTCCATCCTAAAGGAAATCAGTCCTGGGTGTTCATTGGAAGGACTGATGTTGAAACTGAAACCCCAATAGTTTGACCACCTGATGTGAAGAGCTGACTCATCTGAAAAGACCCTGATGCTGGGAAAGATTGAAGGCAGGAAGAGAAGGAGGCAACAGAGGATGAGATGGTTAGATGGCATCACCGACTCAATGGTCATGAGTTTGGGTAAACTCTGGGAGTTGGTGATGGACAGGGAGGCCTGGCGTGCTGCAGTTCATGGGGTCACAAAGAGTCGGATACAACTGAGCGACTGAACTGAACTGAACTATATATTGTTTTAAGCAATATATTGTGTATATTGTTGTAACCAATCTGGCAAATACCTTGGCATTACTTAGTAAGGTTGAAGATGGGCAAGCCCTATGACCCAGACAAGTGGTATCTGGGATAGTCCTTAACAAAACAGTTGTACTCTTATACCAGGAAACACACGTGAGATCGTTAACAGACACCCATCAAGAGTAAACTATAAAATCAAGGTTGTCTAGTCATGCAATGAAGTACTATATATCAGAAAAATGATTGAAGGACAGCTATATACTAAAATATGTTTGGAAACTCATGTACACCCGTGGTGGATTCAAGTCAATGTATGGCAAAACCAATACAGTATTGTAAAGTAAAATAAAGTAAAAATAAAAAAAAATTAAAAAAAAAAGGGAAAAAAAATATGTATCATTCTCAGAAATGACACAACAAGCAAAAAAACAAGTCATGGCAAAATATAATTGTGAACATTTTTTTAAGTAGATTTGATACCTGCCAGATTAATCAGTATATTGTTATGGAGATTTATGTGTGGTAAAATTATAATGAAAATCATGGGTACTCTAGGAAAAGGGAGGCAATAAAAGAGGAACACACAGGAGCCTTCCAAAGGACTGAGAGCTGGGTAACAAGTGTTTGTTGTACCGTTATCCTTTAAATCATACACAGTTTCACAAATTACACATTTTTTCCTACTCAGACTTGCTTATAGCAATTAGATGGGAAAACTGAAATAACTTTTTGGCCAATCCAATATTTTAAAAGTGCCAAAGTGACTTAACTCACCCCCAAAAGCCCAAGGGTTGCCCTTGCATGCCTTCCTTTTTCTGTGGGAACAAGAAATGCATCAAGAGCCTCAGCTATGAATTTAAAAACTAAAGAAATGTACTTATGTTTGCAGGAAATTGATTCATTCTGGTGTTTTGGAAAGAGAGAAGAGATGCTTCTAAGTAGTTCAGGGAATAAGCCTTGGCTGATAATTCTTTTAAGATGACAACACTCTGTTCCTGTACATGATGAATGAGGATCGTGCCCATGGCACTTAGATTTTCCAATAATGGCAAGTTTAAAGTCAAATGGAAATGTTCTTAGTAAGAGAAACTTTAAAGCAGTGAAATGGGGAGGGTGTATGCGAAGAAAAAAGTGAGAGCTATTAGATATTTTAATTCTCCAATATCCATTTAGATTGTTCTTAAGTTTCTACAATGGAAGTTGTTTGCATCTGCAAGAACAAATATCATGCCTGAACTGCACAGCACCTGTTTGCAGAGTCACTCATCAGTTCTTTTGCTCCAAAGGTAGAGCACTTAGCCTGGCCTAATCAATCAGTATCAGATTCTCCTGATCCAAAGTGACTGTTAATTTGATTCCCATATTCCAAAGAGGATCAAACAAAAGTGGTTATTAGTTGATTTGTTTATAGATGGCATATAACTCAATTCAAATCTATGCATTATAACAAAACTGGCTAGAGTTTCTGAGAAAGGGCTAAAAGAGCTAAGGAAGTATAAAACCTGGAGTTGATGTGGCCAGTTGACTAGGTTGAAAGAGGAAACTGAGAATGCAACCTAAATTGAAAAAGGTGAATGAAAAAGATGGATGTGTAGCCAAACATCAGTGACATACGTTGAGTCCTAAATTAGTTGTACCTGAAGGTGGAATCAAAAGGCTCAAGAAAGAGAGCCTCCTAATACATATCTTTTATCCCATCATAGCAGGAGCAGGAACTAAAACAAACGGAGAGTCAAAGCAGCCTGGGAATTGGACAAGATGATCCAACGTTGAACTTCTGAATATTCGGTTTTAGGCCTGAGAAATAGAATGAAAACTCTACCCATTTTCATGATTACATTTGCTCTCTAATCTCCACTTGGACTGGTGGAGCAGACAGGCAAAAAGCTACTGTTTTCACAAAGCCCTTTCTCTTTTAAGTTCTTAAGTGAGAATATAAATTGTTTCAGTGCATATGGTAAAGGTATGTACCAGGGTCTTAGGAACCTGTATTGCTTGTTTTTCCTGATGTTAAATAAGCATATACTGGATGCCTCCTATGAGTCAGGAACTTCCCAAGCCCAGATAAAACTATAAAATGTACCTCCTCTCTGTTCTCAAAGAACAGAGACCGTGGTATTAGTGACTAGAAGCATGCATTTTTGACTTCAAATCCTGACGGGCTTCACCATTTATTAGCCACCTAACATCTCTACCCTAATAGCTCAGTTGGTAAAGAATCTGCCTGCAATGCAGGAGACCCCAGTTTGATTCCTGGGTTGGGAAGATTTGCTGGAGAAGGGATAGGCTATTCACCCAAGTATTCTTGGGCTTCCCTTGTGGCTCAGCTGGTAAAGAATCCGACTGCAATGCTGGAGACCTGGGTTGGGAAGATCCCCTGGAGAAGGGAAAGGCTACCCACTCTAGTATTCTGGCCTAGAGAATTCCATGCACAGTCCATGGGGTCACAATGAGTAGGACATGACTGAGAGACTTTCACACACACACATACACACACACACACACACAACATCTCTACAGCTTAGTTACTCCAGTTTCAAAGCAGGGTTTATAATTGACCCTACCTGATAAATGTCCTGTAATGATTAAATGAATTTTTATATATAAAGCACTGAGAAAATTACCTGGCACACAGTTACATTATATATGTGGTCATCAAATAAATAAAAATTTAAAAAATATAAGGAACTCTTACTCCAAAGGGCATGTTTCACAGGGAGAGAAAAATACTGTTTTTGAATGTTTACTATTTTTCAAGTGCTGTGCTCAACATCTTATTTACATGACAATGTTGATGTCTTCCATATGGGGTGATTTTCAAAAAGAAAGTTATACCTCAGTACATATATGATGAAAAGCCCTTTCCAAACCATACCATCAGTATTATAGGTTGTTACCAATGTCCTGGGGGAGTCAGTGAAAGTGGAGCCTGACTTTTTAACTTTTACCTGTACTAAGGATATTATGTATGAATTTAATAAGTTCTTCTTGACTTTCTTTGTGACTTCATGTCATAACTGTGGTGCATTCAGCATGCAGAACCTCTTCTGAGTTAGTGAAGTTTATTCCTATAAAACCCACCAGCTCAGTTGGCTGTGAAACCGTGTCTGAGTTTTGCTTGGACACCTCTGTGTTCATGTCTTGGTAACACTTAATCAAAACCCTAAGACCATTCTCCTTGACATTCACCTACCAGGAGAACATACCTATTAAATACTCCATCTCCCTGCTGCTTTTAGGACATTTCTGTTATTCTGAAAGGTAATGCCTTTCATGTGCCTGCACTCTGAAGGAGAAGCTGAACCCAGCTGGTCGTCCAAGTGCCAATTGTGAAGTTATTATCTGCTGCCCTGAGGCAAGAGTGGCTGACAGCCCCTGATGGCAGCCCCTTCATGGGGGCTTCAGGTTGCCATAATTGGGTTTCTTGCCTCCACACCCTGCCTTAATGAGGATATGCTATGTTGGGCTTCAACCACCCACCACTTTTCAGTGGGGCAAGTTTCACTCCATGTAAAGTTGATCAAGCAAAAGCTTCAACAGCTGAGCAGAGGAGTTTTGAATACAATGAATCCTTTGGAGGCTGGAGCTGGTTGTCCTAGTGCAAAAGTCACAGCTGCTAGCTCAATGTGGGGCTCATAGACAAGGAATCAGGAAATTTTGCCTTCAATGTCAATTTTAGTCATTGGTCTCCATTTTTCTTGATTATCAAGACTTGAAGCTGTGTATGATCTGTTTTCCTGGCTCTCACTGTGTATTTCATTCAGTGCATCAATTGAGACTTTTTCTGAAATTGTCACTTTGGCCACAGAGCTTATGGACGTACTATTTTAATAAGAGTAAATATTTATTTAATGCCTTCTGCATTCCAACCAGGAATCTAAGAGTTTTAGCTCTATTAGCTTTTTTATGGTTCATAGAAACTCTATGATGTTACAGTGAACATCATTCCAATTTGCAGATGAGATTAAGAAAATCAAGTCACATAAATAGGAGATGGCCCTAGGCTTGAAATTTAGATAGTCTGCTGTCAGCACCAGTAAACTGAACCACAAAGCTTCAAAATTAAGTGTAAGGACTGTGGGCTTTCACATCCCTGATATTAGCCCACCTGTGGCATCCCTCATTTCCCCCACAGCCACATCCTCCTCTCAGATTTCCCTCATATGCCAACTGTTTCCTCAGCTATAGCCAAATGTACCTCCTGGTACAGCATACTTGACCCAGGATACCCCAATCCAATTCTGTGTCAAGACTTTGCAATAAGAAACACAGTGAGTACATGAGTCCATGGGGGCGTCACAAGATCACATGGAGATGAGGTTCCCCTGCAAGATGGCCAGGCCAGAGGACCATGAAGTCCTCTCCTTCTAAGACGACACCAAATCTACAGCTACATACGGAATAACCTCCCCTGAAAAACAAACAAACAAAACAGCAACAACAAAAAACCCCTAAGAGCCAGTGGAGCGACTCCTATGTATCACATGGGGCAAAATGGAGTTTTCCTGGAAGCAGGTGGCAGAGGCTGGGGCACCAACTGGCCATTAATGCCATCCCAGTGCCAAGACCCACAGTTAGGAGGAATTTCGACACCCAGAGCTTCCTGAGGATTCGACTTTGAACTCCACATCGAGCACCCCAACTTTTAAGATCTACACCTGGGAGACACGGCTCTAAAACATTCAGCTTTGAAAATCAGCGGAGTTCGGTGTCCAGGAGACACACAGGGGTATGCGGATCTGAGAAAGGGATGCAAAGGGCTACAGACCGGACTTACCCGCCTCAGGTCCCCGTGGAAACTGCGTTTGAGGGGTGCCAGAGGTCGTGTGGGAAGAGGCTCCTTTGCTGTTTCGGAGCGTCAAC
This sequence comes from Budorcas taxicolor, assembly GCF_023091745.1. NCBI lineage: Eukaryota > Metazoa > Chordata > Mammalia > Artiodactyla > Bovidae > Budorcas > Budorcas taxicolor. The sequence goes on from NC_068910.1 coordinate 40,203,200, forward strand.
CTGAGAGGCAGGTGTTGATGTGACACGCGGAGGTCCCGCTGGCTGGGCAGCCCTGCAGAGGGGCCCGGTGGGCGGTGTCATCTCCCCCGCCCCCCACCACGCGCCATACGCGGGGCTCCCCAGCGCCTGCCTGGAACCTTCCACAGCGGCCCCTGTCAGTGCCTCTCCGGTCCAGATTTTCGTAGCTGCCACCAGGGTACCCATGTACTTTCCTTGTTCTGGTCACCCAGTGGGGTCCCACAGACTTGCCACCCACGAGAGAAAGTTTTTCAACAGCCGCCACCTCCAGGGCAGAGCAGGAGGCGACAGATCAGGAGCTGAGTCCTCCTCTGTGAAAGAGGCCTAATTTTCATCCCCTCAGTGCAGCTTGACAGGCGGCTTCTAATTAGACACGTGGTGAGGGCAACTGTGATCCCTTCCAGAGACTTCCTGAGGCTGTTTTCTGCACTCCCTCAGCTGCGGTGCTCCATGCACCACTCTGGGCAGGGTGTACACTCTGGAGCCTCACGGGACTGCAGCCACCAGAGACCGAGTCTGGGCAGGCAGAGCCCAGACTGAGGACTGAAACACACCTCCATTTTTATTTTTTTCCCCCTGGGAAAGAGGCCTGTTTGTGAGAAGCTCCGGCCTGAGGGGAAGCTCTCACGTCCAGCCTCCCCGCATGAAGAGGCTGCGCTGCCATCTTGGCGCCCCCTCCGCCCGCACGGCTGTCCCCGGCGCCACACACGGGAGCTTCCACACTCGTCTGGAGACCCGGTATTTGTCACTGCTGCCCTGGAGACACCTCCAGACGCCTGGTTCTGGCGGCTTCTGTTCCTGCCCCCACAAGACCATGTCTATGCGTTTGTAGAAGAGCTGCTGCCTGAAGCTGGGTTTCCTGTCAGCCCCCGTCAGGTGCCCACTGAGACCCCCGCCGCCCCCATCAGGATGCTGACAAGTCTGGTCACAGCCTCACCCACTGGGAGCCCTAAAAATAAAATAGGCTGCTGACCGGTCAAAAAAGCTGAGAGACGTCCACGAGCCAGGGCCGGGCTGCAAGATAAGGTCCATCGGTGCGACACCTCTCTTTCTAGATCCGAAAGGTGGCTGCTTCATCTCATGCACAAAACCAACCCGGAGAGTCCAGCAACATGAAGAAATGGAGGAATATGTTCTAAATGGAAGGCCACATTGTAAAGGGGCTGGAGTGGCATCTTTGTATTTCAGAAGCACTGGCAAAATGCATTTCCGGGGAGAAGTATCAGAAAGGAAATAAACAATGTTCCAGTGGCAAGTTTCACAAGATAGAAAAAAAAAGGGGGGGGGGGTGGATAGAAACTCCATTTTTACCAGCATCCTTAATCCTAGAAAAGAGAAGTTAATCTGGGAGAAGAGAATGATGCGGATGTGCAGAGACATGAAGAGACAGGAAGACTATGAAATCTTAGATCACCTCCTGGAGAAACTCCAGCTCTCATGTGAGAGTCAGCTACACCTGCCCTGCTTCTGGCGGTGTGGTTCTCTGTTTCCTCTGTAGCCGTCAAATAAAGTCATCTTGACCTTTAACCAGCTGAAATGACTGTTCTCTACAGCCACAGGACATTGGACCAAGATATTCAGGAGAGAATTTGGTAAGTAGCTTTATTTGATCCCAGTATTCCATGTTGAGGTTAATTCTCCAAGATTAAGTAAGAAATGTAATTATGCTATATATTTTCTTGGTATTTAGTGGAATATTATGTTTTCAGGTTTTGACGTCTACCTTTTGGCATGTTTACAGAATCTTGGTTATTTTTGGACACTCAGTGTTTATTTACCTTGTTACTGGGGTCAGTCTGTCTTAGGTTTTCGCTGGGGAGTCACTCACTATCTTCATTTCAGTCCTTCAGGTTGGGGAAAGTGGAATGCCCAGTTCAAAGGGGAAAGATTATTAGGGATTCGCACAGCCCTAACCCAGGGGATTTGATGAAGGACAAACTATTGACCTAAGTCAGCTCAGTCAGTAAAAGAGAGTAAAAAGTGTAGGGAATATTGGGATAAAAATGCTCACACTCTGGCTGACAAAAGTGAGTCAGCAGGGAAGGAGCCCTAGGATCACCAGAGCTTACTTTTTGGCCTCCCTCAAGGGAAAAGTCTAGGAAAAGAATTGTTCTAGATGAAGGGGGAGATGAAAAAATGTTGATTGAGTCCTTGTAACCAGCCATGCCTAAATCTGTATGTTTTTCCTGGATTAATTTATTTGAGCCATGTTTTTAATATTTTCTTTTCTATACCATTTGATTTGGAGGCATTTTCACATTATATTGGACAATGTGAAAAGAAAGATGTGATGTAATGTATATACTATGACTCCATTATCATAATATAATCAATGCCAAGAAACCGTCTCCCTTTCTGCTCTTCTGCTCTCTCTTTCCTCATCTATCCAATTGTGGATGGATGCACATCAGATTTTTAAACACTGGTTACTTAGGGGTATATATTGCTGCAGGTGAAGTTAGAGGAAGACAGAAGAGGTGGGGATAGTCGTGAGGAATCATCCTGTGATGGTACCTGATTTATGCAAAACCACATGGATGTGGATAGAAACATATGATAGTATCATCAATAGAATATTGATAGTGATTTGCCCAGGTTAATGGGATTTTAACTGATTTTTATATATTTATGCTTTAATGTATTTTAATATTTTAGCAATAAGAAGATATATTCAAAAGAAATGAGTTATACACAGAAAAATATGCAATGTACTAGTCAACATTTCCTAATCTTTAATCAACTGTTAACACTTAAATTTATAATGCTTTAAAATGATTCCTTGGAAAATGTGTTAATCAAACACTGGAGTCAACAGAATTGAATGCACTGCTTTATGGACTACATATAATATGAATGTATAATGTCAATTTCTATGAGAGGTTATTTAGCATTTCCAAATTTACTGGACCATAGAATACCCCAAAGAACTTGTATAATATGGAGTACATTTTGGGAAATACAGAAAAAACAAGAAAGGAAAGAAATACTAAGCCTTCAAAGTTGTATATCCTGTAGTCACATCAAAAGATGAAATAATTGCTTGGTGTGTGATCTTGAATTAGTCATGTGCCTTCCTAATGTCTCATTAGTCTTATAAACCTTCTTCCGAGGGTCATTGTGAGAATCTTCTGCAATAAATGTGATGTCATATTGAAAACAGTCTGTGAATTTGTGGGTTACCTATATCATTTTCTCTTATGGTATGTGTTCTCCAAACCCACAAAATAATGTAAACAATTTCAATGCATTTTGTGTTATTTTTTATACCCTTCCCTACTGTGGCTACCACACACACTCACATATATACAAACACAAATATATTCACATTTTTTCTGTTCTATTTTGAAAGAATAACTATTGCACTTTTTATGTGGGCACAAAGCATAATTTACTGAGACTGAAAAAATTAAAACCCCTTAAAGAAGCAGTCAACCTTGTGAATTAGTGGAGAAAGGGAAATGACAAGAACAGTTGTACTGTTTATGTCTAATTTAATAAAGCCAAACAAAAACGTACTTAAATTAGGCAAAAAGGTAAAGTTATTCTGACTCTGAGTTGCTTTACCAAACCAAAGCAAGAAATGCTGTTGGTCCCTCTTGAGTGGCAAGAAATACACCTGGACACCTCAGAAACAAAGAGCAGCATCCTCTCGGCTTACTTATACATTTTTTCCCCTCCTTCTCTGGAAAGCTTTCTTTGCTTTGCTCTATGAGGGAGGCTCCCAGTGTCTGAGTCTCCATTTCTTTAATTCAGATGATGAAGCAAGACACTTAACTCTGTCAGCTCCAATGAGAAATTCCCAAAGGTGTGGTTTTTATTGGTTGGTACAGTTTAAGTCATTGTCCACCCTGATACAGTGAGCCATAGGCATATAGCAACAAATGGCATTAGCTGCCACTTACGGCCACCATGTTGGTGGGTTGGTACAGAGCCCAGGGAGCTGTGTTTATGTCCTGTGCATCCACCTCAAAAGACACAACTCCAAGAATATTGGAGTGGGTTGCCATTCCCTTCTCCAAGGAATCTACCTGACCCAGGGATAGAACCTGGGTCTCCTGCATTGCAGGCAAGATTCTTTGCCATCTGAGCCACTCTACACCCTTTCAAACCTGTGAAGTATTGATAAGATGGAGCTGGGGCTGCAATGGCAATCTGGATCCTCTCCCCCTAGTTGGCATCTCCCGAAATGTCTATAGAAAATATGGTTAAGTAGTCACTGTGGCAGTGGTACTGGAACAATAACTAGCTAATAAAAAAGGGAAATAATCCAACATCCATTTTATTTTGGTTTTCAATGTATTTTATGACTATTATTTTGGCAACAGTATTGGTAGCCTATACTATTCAAATTAATGTATATTTGCCATCCTTCAAACCAAGTACATAATACCATACAGTAAAAAATAGAGTTGTGATTTGTGATGAGGGATCTCTAATGTAAAATTTTAAAAAAATTCATTGATAATGTGCACTTACCGAAATAAATTTATTGAGTGCCTATCATATGACAGGCATGGGGCTTTACATACAATATCATATGTAACATTTACAATAATCTTATGAGGAAAGTACCATCTTATTCCCATTTTGTAGACAGTGAAACTGAAGCTAAACTCTTAGGTAATTTGATGGATTTTAGTACTTGATGCATTGGAGCCCAGATTTGTTTGGGTTTGGTTTGGGTCTAGGTCTAAGCCCTTGGATTCTGTGTGACCTTAATAAATAGAAAGTTTATTTTCAGATAAATGATAAGCAATTGAAAGATGATTGCTTTGAAGGATAGTGACCTGAGACTCTGCAAAATTGGAAAAAAAGAAAGAAAAAAAACCTCTCAGAACTGAAGTGAGGCCTACATAGTACTTGTTACAAATTCATATGTTGCCCTTGGTCACTCTTTCACTGACCCAGTTTCTGCAGAGGCTAAGCTTTGGCCACTTATTGGTGAATATCTGCTCTTCAGAAAGTTGATAATTTATTTCCTTCATTGCTAACAAGTGAACAGGGGAAAAAACAAGAAAACTATAATTTGCCCAAGAGGCTTCTACTGTAGATGATCCTAATTTGAAATCAAGTAATAGTGTGAAATAAAAACAGATGAAGGAACAGTGCCCAGCGTAATAGTTTTGTGTCACACAGGAAAGATAACTTGGAAATAAAACCAGATTCATTGCATGAGGTTCAAGTCTAATGAGGTGAAGCTTTGAGATGTTATGGAAACATTCCTCAGGAAGTATTAACATCTGAATATTAGAGTGTTGTGTTTTTTTAGTGCTATCTTAAAGCAGTCGCTCTGAACATGAATCACTTTAAGGACTTTGTTCCATATAAACAATTGGTCCTGCTACTTTAGTTCACAGTGAATAATATAAAATGTTAATAAACCTTTTAAAACTTCAGAACTAGCAGTATATTCAAATAATACATTTTATAGCTTATGGTATTTAGGAGGCTAAATCAGACAGTATTGTTTGTATTTAATGCTAATTGATCTGCTACAAATGCAGAAGTCCAAACTCTATGTATATGGATGTTCAGTTTTATGTTTAAATAACTTTTAATGCTTGCTAGTTGGTTTTTTCCCCCTGTGATGAAATTATCAGAGTTTTAAATTCAAGGGACTTATAATCATAAAGGAAATTAATAGAATACTTATGTTTTCCCCCTAAAAATTACACTAATTTAGTCCCAATGTAGTTGAAGCTATGCCTTTTAATGGAGCACATATTAGATTTTTTAAGAGTCTATATTCAAATCTCCTGATGTGCTAAATAATGTATAAAATTGCTTACTGATTATCTATGAGTAGATTATTTATTAAGTAGAAACTCTGCTAATTTAGCATAGCAGATAGATTTTTCTTTTTTCTTCTTCAGTTTTTTGAGCTCAATAAGGCACAAACTTAGAGTAACCAGGTACATTTTTACATTAAGTAAATGCAAATTCAAATAAAAATTATCTTTAAGTTATCTTCTGTTGGAACCATGGTACCTATAATTATCAATATTTGTATATTCAAATGGCAGCCAGTATTCTTGTATTTTTAAAAGCTTCTCACACACCAAAAACTATTTAGATACAAGATTGTACCCAGATAGAATTTCTCCCACACTTACTATATTAACTAACTTGCTTTTTATATTTATTCTTAAAATAAGTGTCTGATGCTGGGAGGGATTGGGGGTAGGAGGAGAAGGAGACAACAGATGGCTGGATGGCATCACCGACTCAATGGACGTGAGTTTGAGTAAACTCTGGGAGTTGGTAATGGACAGGGAGGCCTGGTGTGCTGCAGTTCTTGGGGTCTCAAAGAGTCGGACACGACTGAGTGACTGAACTGAACTGAGGATATCATATTGTTTGGACACACCTTAAAAGTGTTCTAGTGTCAACTCCAACATGGGAGGAGGGTTCTCCCACACTACCAGACCAGTAGAGTATCTGAGAATTTAAATTAATTCTGACACTGTCTACTTGAAGATAGCATCACATTCAACAGGTTGAGTTCAGATCTACAGGACTGCTCACTTGCCCTCCCCACCGCCCCCCGCCCCACACACTTCAGATGCAGGTGGCAAGACAAGGTGCTACCTGTCCTTTTGACTAACCTACTATTGATTGGAGGTTCTAGTGCTCTCCTTCAACTCAGGATGCCAGTTGCAAATTCAGGTTGTCACCTGTACATCTAACTAACTGGCTATAGATAAAGATTCCCATGACCTCCTCCTCAGATTTGATTAGGAGAGTGGCTCCCAGAACTCAGAGATATGTCTTACTTTCTGGATTGCAGATTTACTAAAGAAAGATACAACTTGGGAACAGGCAGATGGGAGAGATGCACAGGGCAATGTGTGGGGAGATGGTGCAGAATTTCCTGACCTCCCCGAGAGTCATTCTTTCATCACCTCTGCTTGTTTCTCAACCTAGAAGCTCTCTTAACCCAGTCTTTGTGGGGTTGAGGAGCTTTATATCCTTAATGGAGGCATTATTTAGAGGGATGATTGATTAAATCTTTGGCCATTGGTAGCAGAATTCAATCTTCTAGTCCCTCTCTCCTCCCTTGAGGTTCTGGATCAGAGAATGAGAATCAAAGTTCTTATCTTCTAATCACATAGCTGGTTCCACTGGCCATCAATTCCTATCCTAGTCACCTAATTAACATAACAGAGACGTCTTTATTGTTTTCAGCCCTTAGGAAATTTCAAGCTTTTTAGGATCCGTATGCCAAAAATTGGACAAAGACCAAATATGTATTTTGGTGCTCAGGGCTGGCTGCCTGCAATATACCAAAGTGGCACAGAGAGACACTGACTCTGAGAGCAGGAACTGAATCTCCCATGTGAAAGGTGCTCTCCAGACTTCTGGAGGTAGAAGGACACCCTTATTACCAGAGACAGGGAATTCAGGCCTACAAGCCTACACAGTAATTTCCAAACATATGAACCTTCAAGTGGTCAACTTCCAAAGATGTGAATGTGTGTTCACACGGCCAGTCACTTGTTCATTCATGTATCTGGTGCACGTTGTCACATGCATGCATCTCTATAAGTGGCTGTGCTTTTGTGTATTGTACTGTAAGATTAAAAAGGTTTTCTTTCTTTCTTTTTTTAATATATTATTTGTATGAAAAGTATTATAAACCTATTATAGTAATGTACTGTATAGTCAGTTGTGTTGGTTGGGTACCTAGGCTGACATTGTTGGACTTAAGAACGAATTGGATTTAGGAATGCTCTCTCTACGGATTTCATTCATATGTAGAGGACTTACTGTGTAAACGAACCTTGTTACTTCATTTCTAATTTACTCTCCAAGCCCAAACCTTGCTTAAATTTCTTACTAATTAGGCACTCAAACCTAAGTTTCTTTGTCCTGTCAAATCCTTATAAATTTGTTTATTTGTGTAAAAAGGTATAAGAGCTGCCTGCTTCTGGTTACTCTCTGAGCTTCATTTTATAATCAGAAAAACTTAAATTGGATTTTATCTTGTTAATATGTCTTGTGTGTTAGTCTACCCACAAGAACTCAAGAAAGGTAGAGGTGGACACTTTCCCCTTCATGACAGTTTATTATTATGTATCACAATATGACATACACACACATATACATACAGATAAAATCCCTGGACAAAGACATGTTAACTCTTAGAACTGAGAATTCATTGAATAATTCAAAGCTATGATCTGAGCCTTAAGATTTATAGACTTTTCAGGAAATGTCATCCTACCCTTTCATAATGTGCTTTTTTTGGAGTATAGTTGCTTTATATTGCTGTGTCAGTTTCTGCCGTATAGCAAAGTGAATCAGTCATATACATACATACATTTCCTTTTTTTCAGGTTTCCTTCCCACTTTGGTCACCACAGAACATTGAGTAGAGTTCCCTGTGCTATACAGTAGGTTCTCATTAGCTATCTATTTTATATATAATAGTGTGTGTGCTAAGTCACTTTGTGTCTGACTCTTTGCTACCCCATGGACTGTAGCCCTCCAGGCAAGAATACTGGCATGGGTTGCCATGCCCTTCTCCAGGGTGTCTTCCCGACCCAGGGATTGAACCCATGTTTCTTAGGTCTCCTGCGTTGGTAGGCAGGTTCTTTACCACTAGTGCCACATGGGAAGCCCATATATAATATGGGATTGACGTTTGTACACTATTACGTCAATCCCAATCTCCCAATTCATCCTACCACCTCCCTTTCCACATTGTTATTTATACATTTGTTCTCTATGTCTTTGTCTCTATTTCTCTTTGCAAATAAGATCATCTGTACTATTTTTCTAGATTCTAGATAAAACATTTACAATATTTGTTTTTCTCTTGCTGACTTACTTCACTCTGTATGACAGCCTCTAGGTCCATCCATATCTCTGGAAATGGCACAATTTTGTTCTTTTTTTATGGCTTATAATATGCTTTTGACTTAATAATTTTTATTTTTTAGTTTAAATTTTATTTTTAATTGAAGGATAATTATTTATAATATTGTGATGGTATCTGCCATGCATTAACATGAATCAGCCACAGGCATACACATGTCCCCTCCCTCTTAAACCTCCCTCCTCAGCTCTATCCCCATCCCACCCTTCTAGGTTGTCACAGAGCACAGGCTTTGTGTTCCCTGCATCATACAGCAAATTCCCACTGGCTCTCTGTTTTACATATGGCAGTGTACGTTTCAATACTATTTTCTCACGACTTGGTCATTTTAAAAGAGCAATTTCAAGTTATTTAGAAACTAGACGCTTCTAGAAACATATTAATATTGAAGGAAATATCTGAGGACTCTGTTCTATGACTGAGGACAAAAGACATGTTCTTGTAAAAGATGGCTTTATTTTGGCAATTCATCCCATGGAGAATCCAGAGTCATTCCTCAATTGTAAATACAGGAGTCTGTCATCAAGGCCATGGTGGTTGGCAGAGCATTGCTATCTCTTCTTACAGATGGTACTGTCCTGCAAGCTGGGTGAAATACAGGATGACTTCCTGTTTTCTTTCAGGAAAATTTAGAATATTGCGTTCTGTCCTTCTTTGCATTCTAAGGTCTCCTCAGCCCTGTCTGAATTCTGGAGTTGCTAGTTTGTTTCATTTTAAGTGAAACCTAAGACACAGGTTACTGTGTTTAGGAAAAAGTGTTACCTAAGACACATCCTGCCGTTTAATTTGAAGAGTGAGACAGTCTGTATTTAATATCTGGAAAGTTTCTGTCTCTCATTATTCCATTAGCACATTGTTGGTAACAGACAGTGAGTAACTTGGTTTCTTTGCTGAAGTCAGTTTAACAAATGTATCTAGCTTAATCTGTTTCTGATATCCGCTTTTCCATCCACTGCCCTATCCATACCTAGACTCTTGCTTTTCTGGAATTTCTTTACAATCTGTGAGTCTTACTAAAGAACAACTACCAAATGCACCTGGAAGCTAGGTGAGAGAATCAAGAAAAAGAATGAGGCAAAGAATTAGCAAATGAATCCACTAATAAAGTGAAGTTGGTTCTCAAGCTTCTTTTTAACTGTTTCCAAAATGGGATTCCATATCAAGGACATTGATGGATTTATTACGTAAGAAACTGTGAATGATTCTCTTATTTCTGTAATAAGACTCAGAAGCTGAAAAGGCACAGATCAATAATGCAGTTAATAAGCACTGCTTTCATTTGAGAGGTTATAAACACATGATTCTTACACTTTTGACATTTCCAGAAAGCAGAATCATCTGATTAAATCTTTGGTGGTTTTGTATCTGGCAAGACAAATTCCCTTTCCAAAGCATGTTTTAGTACAGAAAGAATAAGTAATTTTTACTTCCCTTCTCCTTGCCCTGCAGCCAGCAAGTATCTGTCTATAGCTAAGAAACCATCAATAACAGCAATTTTCCCTCTGTGACCCAGTACATTTTCTTCTGGATATTTACATAAAGGTTATTCTAATTGAAGGTAGAGGCCTTGGTAGATATAAGAAAATCTATCATTATAGATAATAATAGTAAAATCATTTATTAAGAACTATTTACCAGGCACTTGTATCAGCTATGATTCTTGTAATTTGCAAGTAAGAGTAATGAAACAAGGAATTTGCTGCTCACAAAACTAAAAAGCTATGGGCAGAATGAATATCAGACCATTGGACTAAAGGACTGAAATGATCTAACAAGGTCCATCTCAGGCTGTACTGGGGACAGTATGGTTGAAGACTGGGATAGCTGAGGCAGCTCAGCTTCATATCTTTGATGTGAACCCAATGGCAAATGCCACTTTTCTACATTTAGAGCAAAAGCTCTAAATGTAGGGGTTGACTCTGATGGGCTCTTTGGCCTAGTTTTGATCTTTGTGTTGGTTCCTGAAGCAAGTAAAGAATATGGTAGAATGAGAAGATTCATTTATACCTAGTTGTTATGCTTTACCCCTGAAAGAAGTGGTTAAAAATCTACCAGAAATTTATGAACTAGGAATGAAGGATGAGTGATTCTCCAGAATAAAAATATGGGATTTATTGGCAAAAATAGGTTAAATAGATGCTGGATAGGCCCAGGTCAACAGATGTCCACTTTAATACTTCATATATATTTTATAAACACTGAATATATTCTATCCTTACAAAACCTCTATCAAAGAGTTTATAGGGACTTCTTTGGTGGTCCAGTGGTTAAGATTCCATGCTCCCAATGCAGGGTTCTATCCCTGGTCGGGGAACTAGATCCCACATACCACAACTAAGACCCAGTGCAGCCAAATAAAAAGTTTGTATTATTTTCCCCGTTTTACAGATAAGATCTCTCAAGTAAACAAGTTATGGTAACATATGAGCTGTGTGGTAGAGTGGGCTTTAAACTGAGGGCTCTCTATCTGCGGAGCCTGGACCTAACACTCTTCTCCACAGTATCACTGAAGGAATCGCGTACCTCTAAGTAGGATGGAGCAGAAAAGCTGTGGCATCTTTAGAATATTTTTGGCAGGAATCTGAATCAGAATGCTAGGAGCCAGGGTCTAGAGAACCAGGGACATCAGAGCTAGATTTAGGGCATTGATTTTTGAGTGTAATTAAAATTAAAACATTCATTTAACTAAAAAATTAACGACTCCATGAAAAGCCTATATCCTTATGACAACAAAGCTATGGAGTCTGGAAATGTGGGTAATGCATACAAGATGATTTATACCTGGAAGACTAGAAATAGGCAAGTATGAAGCTCAGTACACACTCTCCTCCAGTGTCTAAACCTCAATAAAATACCATGGCATTCTAATGTACCTGTGAGGAATATATACTATGCAGGGGCAGAAGGATCTTTTGGTATCTTTTAGGACCAATTAAAGATATTTTTGAAAATCTTGAGGACCATGATAGAACACTAACCTTTCTAAGGGTGACAGTTGAAAACCTAAACCACCCACACACTCAGTGTGGGCCCTAAGAACCAAAACCACACCCAGCTCTCCACGCTGACATCACTTTACTGTTTCTCTGTGTTCATTAGCATGCTTTGTTTTTCCACAACTTTCCTTTTCATGCAAATGGTTTGATTGTTCACTGCAGCAACATCCCAAAAGGCCTATCAACTTTTCAACTGACCGTCTGTACCCTAAGATTCTTTGAATTCTTCAAGTCAAAACATTCACAGGACTCAGATTCTTGCTGTTTTCACTATTCTTGGACTGTTGCATCATGATTCTAGTCCAGTCTCTAGAATCTAGAATAGTGGGGCATCGAAAGCCCCGCTGTAAATCAGATTTCCAATTCCCAGTGAATTCTAGCATCACCTTTCCTCTGAGAGACAGTCACAGCTTTGAAAGTTGGGGTTCTGCCTGATCTCCCTAAGCAATAAATTCAGCTTGCCCTATCAATAGGTTGTTTGGATGATACATGGGGAGCCATTTTTTTGATGTAGTCTATAACAGTGGTTCTCCACTCAGAGGGTCCAGTGGTGTCTTCCAGAAGACAACTGGCAAATGTCTGGAAATAAGCAGAGGGGTAGGAAGGTGGTTGCTGTTCATATGTGGTAGGTGAATGGAGGGGTACTGCTGAATGTCTTCCAGTGCACAGAAAAGGCCTTTGCAACAAAGAATTATCCTGCTCAAAATGTCAACGGTGCTGAGGATAAAAAATCCTGGTCTATAATAATTCATGGCATGTCTGCCCAGTCTAGATGAGTCAGTTGTATTTTAGGCTACTTCTGTGAATATACATACATGCTGTCCCAAGTGCTAATGTGATGGTAAGCTGTAGGTGACTCATTCTGAGTACCCAGCACATCTCATTTTTGTCTTCAGAGGGGCTTGGTTGAATCATCGGAAGTTTTGAAATTGAGGAGACCTCCAGGGTGGCACCCTTCTAGGCCCATACTACTGGAAATGCAAGTAGTGGGAAGAAGGCACATGTTAGAAGAATACCTAGATTCTAGCCTTTGATCTGCTCCCAATCAGGGAAAAGTCACTTCGGTGTCATAGTTTGTATCTATAATAATGAGGACTTTGGTGTCAGTGGTTTTCAGAACCCCTGATGCCTCCAGTACCCTAAGATACTATGATCCGTGGTCTGACAGCATCCAGGGCTCATTAGGAAGGACTTGTGATCTTCTCCATGGGGACTGAAGCACATTGCATGACTCTCCTGAGAGTCAGTAACTGATAGAAGATGACCTGAAAGGCCTGCACACTTCTAGTGTGTGGTTTTGTTTTTGTAAGTGCCCTTGAATTTTCATAGCACATGTGTATATTCTAGGTCAAACTTCCAGCTCTGAAATTATAAAGGCCCCTTTATAGTCCTCCAATTTTTGTGATAGTGAAAGTTGCTCAGTCATATCTGACTCTTTGCCACCCCATGGACTATAGCCTGCCAGGCTCCTCTGTCTGTGGAATTCTCCAGGCAAGAATACTGGAGTGGGTAGCCATTCCCATCTCCAGGGGATCTTCCTGACCCAGGGATCAAACTGGGGTCTTCTGCATTCAGGAGGATTCCTTACCAGCTGAGCTACCAGTAGTCATCTGAACATAAAAAGTAAGAATCAGTCCCCAAGCTGCCCCCACCCCTACCCCAACACACATCAAGGAATCAATCTCCTTGACTGAGACCAACCTAGCATGTCAAGTACAAGAACACATATTTTGCTGTTTTTTGTTCCCTTAGTTTCTCATTCTCTTCCCCCAGGGAGAAATAGCCCTTCTCTATGATCTCAATTTTTAAAAAAACACATATTGTTATGGTTTTAATTAGTTTCCTCTTTGGTTATGTGGTAGGTAACAAAAAATACTAAAGAAATTAAATCATTCTTTTGCAAGCAGCCTGAAGCTGTTTTAATTCTCACCAGGAAGTGATAAAGATTTCATTCATGGAAAAGGAAAACTAGTTTGGGGAAAAAACACTTTAAGGGATGTTTGATTTTGCTAAAGCTGATTTCATAGGCTCTTCTAGGAACAAAGTAGAGACAATGAGAAGCTAAACTGTTCTTCAGGGTCAACGGAAGTGCTGTCCTCCCTGGAGAAGGACGTGCTTATAATAGTAGTTGACTTTGGATTCCTACTGAGCAGAGTGAGAAGGAGACTTGAAGAAGATGGGAGAGGAAATGCATTGATTTACATGAAAATAGGTTACAGAAAAGTGAGTGCCATTTGGGCTCCTGAAAGCAGAGGTATGTCTGAAAAGATGCAGGCAAGGAGAACTTCTGAAAAATAAAGTTATGAGTACTGGACTAAGCATAGGAACACTTAATATAGGGTGTTCAGTCTTTCTTCAACTGAATATTAGTGGTCCTTGAAGAATTAAAGGAAATGCTTTGTCCAAAAAAACCCGAATCATATGGTGACAATTATCAGATGGCCAGAGTGATGAGAGAAAAAGTTGGATGTAGAAGTTAGTCACAAGAAGTGAGAAACAACGGGGACAATGAAAACTTTTATCGGGATCATTCAAAGCATGTGAGGAGGGCCTGGACTTTAACTAGTCACATGGCAGCAAATCATGGTCATTTGGAAATGAAAGATGGAACCCAGAATGCTGGGACACTTAGTATCACATATTTCACCTCGTTTCTTTTTTCCTGTGGGACTTAAGACATGGTTTATGCTCAATAATTATCTGTTAACTTGAGAGAGAGAAAAACATATGAATACAAAAAGGATCAATACTGAATTTCTAGGATCATCTCCAGTGATTAGAACATTGTCTATACTATGCAGTTATTTCTTCAGGTTAATTTGGCCATCTATATAATTGATTGTTTTCAGGAGATCAACCATACTAATGAAATAAGGAGGTATGTATACGTATTGACTCTTAGCAGATTTTCAGAACTAAGAAGGGAAGGATAAAGAACAGGCTGGGAATAATGCAAAAGACAGAAAATAAAGGAAAAACAAGACAATCACAGTGTGAATGCATTTCTTGGACATATCCTCAGTTCAGTTCAGTCGGTCAGTTGCGTCTGACTCTTTGCGACCCCGTGAATCACAGCACACCAGGCCTCCCTGTCCATCACCAACTCCTGGAGTTCACTCAAACTCATGTCCATCAAGTCGGGACACATCCTAGACCAGTAGAAAAGGCAAAATGTTAATCAGCCGTATAAACCTGCTCCCTAGAGAGGAGTGAGTCAAGTGAATATCATCTTTAAAAACAAAAGGAAAATAACAACAATACAATAACAGAAAGAAAGAATAATGTATGCTTACCTGAAATTGGCTTGATTAGTTGCATCATGGAAAGATATACTGGAAAATTATCAATATTCTTTTGGTAGTCTAGTGAAATCTGAGAGAGATCAATCCAAGCTAATGCATATCCAGTGGGCTGTTAACCAGCAGCAAATTAATTACCAGACAAGATTAAGAGGTCTGACACCTAAAATATCTATATTTTATTTTACTAAAACTTTAAAATTTAAATACTTGTAGATATTCTCTACTTGAACTTCATAAGGGAAAGGTCTGTGTCCTCTGTAGCCTCATTGTCTAGGCCAGGGATAAGCAAGCTACAACCTGTCAGCCAGTTCTGGCTAGACACTTATTTTTCTAAATAAAATTTTATTGGAACACAGCCATGCCAATTTATTTACTTATTATCTATGGCTATTTTTGCACTGCAAAGGCAGAGTTGACTAGCTGTGACAGAGAGCATATGGCCAAACAAATCTAAAACATTTATTATCTGACCCTTTACAGGAAATGTCTTCTAACTCCTAGTCTAGGTCCTTGCTGTTCAGAATATGTTCACTGACCACTAATATCAGCATTGCCTGGGGCCTTGTTGTAAATGTAGCATCTCAGGCTCTAACATAGACCTCTTTTTTTAAATTAATTTTTTTATTGAAGGATAATTGCTTTACAGAATTTTGTTGTTTTGTCAAACCTCAATATGAATCAGCCATAGATATACATATATGCCCTCCCTTTTGAACCTCCCTCCTGTCTCCCACCCCATTCCATCCCTCTAGTTTAATACAGAGCTCTTGTTTGAGTTTCCTGAGCCATATATCAAATTCCTGTTGGCTATCTATTGTACATGTGGTAATGTAAGTTTCCATGTTACTCTTTCCATACATCTCACCCTCTCCTCCTCTCTCACCATGTCCATAAGACTATTCTCTACATCTGTTTCTACATTGCTGCCTTGTAAATAATTTTTTCAGTACCATTTTTCTAGATTCCATATATATGTGTTAGAATATGTTATTTATCTTTCTCTTTCTGACTAACTTCACGCTGTTAGTAGGTTCTATGTTCATCTACCTCATCAGACCTGACTCAAATGCATTCCATTTTAGAACTGAGTAATATTCCATTTCCAAGGGAACATTTCATGCAAAGAAGGGCACAATTATGGACAGAAATGGTATGGACCTAATAGAAGCAGAAGGTATTAAGAAGAGGTGGCAAGAATACACAGAAGAACTATACAAAAAAGATTTTCATGACACAGATAACCACGATGGTGTGATCACTCACCTAGAGCCAGATATCCTAGAATATGAAGTCAAGTGAGCCTTAGGAAACATCACTATGAACAAAGCTAGTGGAGGCAATGGAATTCCAGTTGAGCTATTTCACATCCTAAAAGATGATGCTGTGAAAGTGTTGCACTCAATATGCCAGCAAATTTGGAAAATTCAGCAGTGGCCCCAGGACTGGAAAAGGTCTGTTTTCATTGCAATCCCAAAGAAAGGCAAAGCCAAAGAATGCTCAAACTACTGCACAATTACACTCATCTCACACGTTAGCAAAGTAATGCTCAAAATTCTCCAAGGCAGGCTTCAACAGTAGGTGAATCATGAACTTCTAGATGTTCAAGCTGGTTTAGAAAAGCCAGAGGAACCAGAGATCAAATCACCAACATCCACTGGATCATCGAAAAAGCAAAAGAGTTCCAGAGAACATCTGCTTTATTGACTATGCCAAAGCCTTTGACTGTGTGGATCACAATAAACTGTGGAAAATTCTTAAAGAAATGGGAATACCAGACCACCTGACCTGCATCCTGAGAAATCTGTATGCAGGTCAAGAAGCAACAATTAGAACTGGACACAGAACCACAGACTGGTGCCAAATCGGGAAAGGAGTATGTCAAGGCTGCGTATTGTCACCCTGCATATTTAACTTATATACAGAATACATCATGTGAAATGCTAGGCTGGATGAAGCACAAGCTGGAATCAAGATTGCCGGGAGAAATATCAATAACCTCAAATATGCAGACGACACCACACTTATGGCAGAAAGCGAAGAAGAACTAAAGAGCCTCTTGATGAAAGTCAGAGAGGAGAATGAAAAAGTTGGCTTAAGACTCAACATTCAGGAAACTAAGATCATGGAATCCAGTCCCATCACTTCATGGCAAATAGATGGGCAAACAATGCAAACAGTGGCTGACTATTTTTGGGGGCTCCAAAATTACTGCAGATAGTGACTGCAGCCATGAAATTAAAAGACACTGGGTCCTTGGAAGAAAACCTGTGACCAGCCTGGACAGCATATTAAAAAGCAGAGACTTTCTTTGCCAACAAAGATCCATCTAGTCAAAGCTACGGTTTTTCCAGTAGTCAAGTATGGATGTGAGAGTTGGACTGCAAAGAAAGCTGAGTGCTGAAGAATTGATGCTTTTGAACTGTGGTGTTGGAGAAGACTCTTGAGAGTCCCTTGGGCTGCAAGGAGATCCAACCAGTCCATCCTAAAGGAAATCAGTCCTGAATATTCATTGAAAGGACTGATGCTGACTGAAGCTGAAACTCCAATACTTTGGCCACCTGATGTAAAGAACTGACTCCTTTGAAAAGTCTTCTTTGGAGAAGTGTCTATTTAAGTCTTTTCCTCACTTTTTGTTTGGGTTGTTTGTTTTTATGGTACTGAGTTGTATGAGCTGCTTGTATATTTTGCAAATTAATCTTTTGTCAGTTGTTTCATTTGCTATTATTTTTTTCCCATTCTGAGGATTGTCTTTTCACCTTGCTTATAGTTTCCTTTGCTGTGCAAAAGCTCTTAAGTTTAATCAGATCCCATTTGTTTACTTTTGTTTCTATTTCTGTTACTCTAGGAGGTGGGTCATAGAGGATCTTGGTTTGATTTATGTCATCTAGTGTTCTGCCTATGTTTTCCTCTAAGAGTTTTATAGTTTCTGGTCTTACATTTAGGTCTTTAGTCCATTTTGAGTTTATTTTTGTGTATGGTGTGAAGAAGTGTTCTAATTTCATTATTTTTCATGCAGTTGTCCTGTTTTCCCAGCACCATTTATTGAAGGAGCTGTCTTTGCCCCATTGTATATTTTGCCTCCTTTGTAAAAAATACGGTACCCATAGGTACATGGGTTTATATGTGGGCTTTCTATCTTGTTCCATTGGTCTGTATTTCTGTTTTTGTGCCAATAACGTACTGTCTTGATGACTATAGCTTTACAGTATAATCTGAAGTCAGGAAGGTTGATTCCTCCAGTTCCATTATTCTTTCTCAGGAAAGCTTTGGCTATTCGGGGTCTTTGTGTTTCCATATGAATTGTGGAATTTTTTTTCTAGTTCTGTGAAAAATGCCTTTGGTAATTTGATAGGGATCACATTGAATCTGTTGATTGCTTTTGGTAGTATAGTAATTTTCACAATAATGATTCTTCCTGCTCAGGTGCATAGAAATCTCTCCATCTGTTTATGTTGTCTTTGATTTAATTCATTAGTGTCTTATAGTTTTCTCTGTACAGTTCTTTTGTCTCTTTAGGTAAGTTTATTTCTAGATATTTAATTATTTTTGTAGCAATGGTGAATACAATTGATTCTTTAATTTCTCTTTCTGATTTTTCATTGTTAGTATATAGAAATGCAAGTGATTTCTATGTATTGACTTGTATCCTACAACTTTGCTAAATTCACTGATTAGCTCTAGTAATTTTCTGATACAATCTTTAGGATTTTCTATGTACAGTATCATGTCATCTGCAAACAGTAAGAGCTTTGCTTTACTTCTTCTTTTCCAATCTGGATTCCTTTTATTTATTTTTCTTCTCTGATTTCTGTAGCCAGGACTTCCAGAACTATGTTGAATAATAGTGGTGAAAGTGGACACCCTTTTCTTGTTCCTGACCTTAGGGGGAATGCTTTCAGTTTTTCACCATTGAGAATAATGTTTGCTGCAGGCTTATCATATATGGCCTTTACTAAGTTGAGGTAGGTTCCTTCTATGCCCATTATTTGAAGAGTTTTAATCATAAATGGGTGCTGAATTTTGTCAAAGGCTATTTCTTCTTCTATTGAGATGATCATATGGTTTTTATCTTTCAGTTTGTTAATACGGTGTATCACCTTGATTTGCATATATTGAAGAATCTTTACATTCCTGGAATAAACCCAACTTGATCATGGTGTATGAGCTTTTTGATGTGTTGCTGAATTCTATTTGCTAAAATTTTGTTGAGGATTCTTGCATCTATGTTCATCACTGATACTGGCCTTTAGTTTTCCTTTTTTATGTGTTGATTTGTCTGGTTTTGGTATCAGGGTGATGGTGGTCTCCTGGAATGAGTTAGGAAGTGTTCCTTCCTCTGCAATTTTTTAAAAGAGTTTTAAGATAGGCATTAGCTCTTCTTTAAATGTTTGACAGAATTCTCCTGTGAAGCCATCTGGTCCTGGGCTTTTGTGTTTTGGGAGAATTTTGAAAGTGCTACACTCAATATGCCAGCAAATTTGGAAAACTCAACAGTGGCCACAGGACTGGAAAAGGTCAGTTTTCATTTTAATCCCATAGAAAGGCAATGCCAAAGAATGCTCAAACTACCACACAATTGAACTAATCTCACACACTAGCAAAGTAATGCTCAAACTTCTCCAAGCTAGGCTTCAGCAATACGTGAACCATGAAATTCCAGATGTTCAAGCTGGATTGAGAAAAGGCAGAGGAACCAGAGATCAAATTGCCAACATCCACTGGATCATCGAAAAAGCAAGAGAGTTCCAGGAAAACATCTGTTTCTGCTTTATTGACTATGCCAAAGCCTTTGACTGTGTGCCTCACAACAAACTGGAAAATTTTAAAAGAGATGGGAATACCAGACTGCCGGGAGCCGCCATGGGAGATCCCACCCATGACAAGGTCATGTGGAAGAAACTGTTAAGCAAGGCTTCAGAACTCAAGGGGCTCCCTAGGCTTTCTCGAGCATCTACCCCCAAACCAGAATCTGTCTGTTTTACTGTTTCATGACTTTCACCAACTCCCCTGACATTAACAGGGAGCTAACCCTGACCACGTTTCTCTGGATAAAATCAACTTAGGGCTATAGCTAATAAGTCTCCTGGACACGAGAGAAATATGTCAAATCAAACCCCCTCTGTTAGCATTCTAGCTTGCTCGGCAGGTATATCCAGACTCTTACAGCTACGCATGTGATTATTTACAGCCTCCCAACTGTGAGAGGCACAGAAAGCCTAAAACATAGAGCCTTTGAAAGAGTTAAAAGTTGTTAGAGTAATGCTAGTGCTGATGTAGGATTTCATTACTGGGCCAATGCTTGTTGCTAAGTTCCCATATCTCTTATCCACTGTGCACCTGGGAATGTATTAGTTAACATAGTGAGAATGCAAGAAAAACACGTGTAGCCTTGAATTTAACCATATCAGACTTTTGAGCTAATTGGTTCTTTCTTATAACTCACTGCACCTTTGCTCTGTGAAAAACGTAACTCTGTTTGGCATTTTCTGAGGCTGACATAGATTAGAAATATAAAGAAAAAACACTTTGAGGGAAAATAAGTTGTCTGGTTGAGCAGCCTTTATCAAAAGAGGGTCATAAAATGTTCACAGGCCTCCAAGGCCAGAAGATACTGTACACAACATCTTTTGTGGAAAAGATATGCAGAAAAATCCTGGTTTCGATAAGGGTGAAACTGCTGGAATGTTTGGGCTGACTCTGTATGACCTTGCATCTTTCATTTCCCTCTATGTATAAGGCAAAGTATAAAAGTACCTTTTGAAAAATAAAGCTTTTGGGCCTCGCAGAAGCTTGGTCACCCCATGTTTTTTCTTCTCTCTCTCTTTCTCTCGCTCTCTCTCTCTCTCTCTCCCTCTCTCTCCCTCTCTTTTTCAGGCTGATCGCTTGGAGCATGGGGGCTCCCTGCGTTCACTTATCTGCCCGGGTTTCTAAGACCTGAACGGGAAGACGTTCTGCGTCTTCACTCCCTTGGGAGACCAGGAGGGCACCTGTGGCCTCCGTGAACAGGGTAAACTTCTTGTCTTGAAGTTTTATTGGTTCGCTATGTAAACCAAGGAATATCAGCCTCTTTCGCTCCTCTATTTTCATATCTACAACATTCTTAACTATCTCTCTCTCTCTAAATCAATCGCAATCGCCAACACCGTTTCTCCTTTGGGTTTCCCTGGATCCTGCGGGGGCTGGACCCCGGCACCAGACCACCTGACCTGCCTCTTGAGAAACCTGTATGCAGGTCAGGAAGCAACAGTTAGAACTGGACATGGAACAACAGACTGGTTCCAAATAGGAAAAGGAGTACGTCAAGGCTGTATATTGTCACCCTGCTTATTTAACTTCTATGCAGAGTACATCATGAGAAACACTGGGCTGGAGGAAGCACAAGCTGGAATCAAGATTGCCAGCAGAAATATCAATAACCTCAGATATGCAGATGACACCACCCTTATGGCAGAAAATGAAGAAGAACTAAAGAGTCTCTTGATGAAAGTGAAAGAGGAGAATGAAAAAGTTGGCTTAAAGTTCAACATTCAGAA
Organism: Budorcas taxicolor; assembly: GCF_023091745.1. Lineage (NCBI taxonomy): Eukaryota > Metazoa > Chordata > Mammalia > Artiodactyla > Bovidae > Budorcas > Budorcas taxicolor. The sequence goes on from NC_068910.1 coordinate 40,224,927, forward strand.
AACTAAGATCATGGCATCCAAGTCCCATCATTTTGAGGTAAATAGATGGGGAAACAGTGGCTGACTATTTTTTTGAGGGCTCCAAAATCACTGCAGATAATGACTGCAGCCATGAAATAAGATGCTTACTCCTTGGAAGGAAAGTTATGACCAACCTAGACAGCATATTAAAATGCAGAGGCATTACTTTGCCAACAAAGGTCCGTCTAGTCAAAGCTATGGTTTTTCCAGTAGTCATGTATGGATGTGAGAGTTGGACTGTGAAGAAAGCTGAGTGCTGAAGAATTGATGCTTTTGAACTGTGTTGTTGGAGAAGACTCTTGAGAATCCCTTGGACTGCAAGATCCAACCAGTCCATCCTAAAGGAAATCAGTCCTGGGTGTTCACTGAAAGGACTGATGTTGAAGCTGAAACTCCATTACTTTGGCCACCTGATACGAAGAGCTGACTCATTGGGAAAGACCCCGATGCTGGGAAAAATTGAAGGCAGGAGGAGAAGGGGAGAGCAGAGGATGAGATGGTTGGATGGCATCACTGACTTAATGGATATGAGTTTGGGTAAACTTCGGGAGTTGATGATGGACAGGGATGCCTGGCGTGCTGCAGTCCATGGGATCACAAAGAGTCGGACACAACTGAGTGACTGAACTGAACTTGATCACAGCTTCAATTTCAGTGCTTGTAATTGGTTTGTTCATAATTTCTATTTCTTCCTGGTTTAGTCTTGAAAGATTGAACTTTTCTGAGAATCTGTCCATTTCTTCCAGGTTATCCATTTTATTGCCATCAGTTCAGTTCAGTTCAGTTGCTCAGTCATGTCTGACTCTTTGCAACCCCATGAATCGCAGCACACCAGGCGTCCCTGTCCATCACCATCTCCTGGAGTTCACTCAGACTCACGTCCATCGAGTCAGTGATGCCATCCAGCCATCTCATCCTCTGTCATCCCCTTCTCCTGCCCCCAATCTTTCCCAGCATCAGAGTCTTTTCCAATGAGTCAACTCTTCTCATGAGGTGTCCAAAGTACTGGAGCTTCAGCTTTAGCATTATTCCTTCCAAAGAAATCCCAGGGTTGATCTCCTTCAGAATGGACTGATTGGATCTCCTTGCAGTCCAAGGGACCCTCAAGAGTGTTCTCCGACACCACAGTTCAAAAGCATCAATTCTTCGGCGCTCAGCCTTCTTCACAGTCCAACTCTCACATCCATACATGACCACTGGAAAAACCATAGCCTTGACTAGACGGACCTTAGTCGGCAAAGTAATGTCTCTGCTTTTGAATATACTATCTAGGTTGGTCATAACTTTTCTTCCAAGGAGTAAGCGTCTTTTAATTTCATGGCTGCAGTCACCATCTGCAGTGATTTTGGAGCTCAAAAAAATAAAGTCTGACACTGTTTCTACTGTTTCCCCATCTAATTCCCATGAAGTGATGGGACCGGATGCCATGATCTTCGTTTTCTGCATGTTGAGCTTTAAGCCAACTTTTTCACTCTCCTCTTTCACTTTCATCAAGAGGCTTTTCAGCTCCTCTTCACTTTCTGCCATAAGGGTGGTGTCATCTGCATATTTGAGGTTATTGATATTTCTCCTGGCAATCTTGATTCCAGCTTGTGCTTCTTCCAGTCCAGCATATCTCATGATGTACTCTGCATATAAGTTAAATAAGCAGGGTGACAATATACAGCTCTGATGTACTCCTTTTCCTATTTGGAACCAGTCTGTTGTTCCATGTCCAGTTCTAACTGTTGCTTCCTGACCTGCATACAGATTTCTCAAGAGGCAGGGCAGGTGGTCTGGTATTCCCGTCTCTCTCAGAATTTTCCACAGTTTATAGTTGTTCATAATAGTCTCTTATAATCCTTTGTGTTTCTTTATTGTCTGTTGTAACCACTCCGTTTTCATTTCTAATTTTGTTGATTTGATTCTTCTCTTTTTTTTTCCTTGATGAGTCTAGCTAAAGGCTTGTCAATTTTGTTTATCTTCTCAAAAAATCAGCTTTTAGTTTTATTAATCTTACTATTATTTCTTTCATTTCTTTTTCATTTATTTCTGCTTGGATCTTTATGATTTCTTTCCTTCTACTAATTTTGGCATTTTTTTATTCTGCTTTTTCCAGTTGTTTTAGGTGTAAAGTTAGGTTTTCTATTCGATGTTTTTCTTGTTTCTTGAGGTAGGATTGTATTGCTATAAACTTCCCTCTTAGAACTACTTTTGTTGCATTCCTTAGGTTTTGAGTTGTCTTGTTTTCCCTGTCATTTGTTTCTAGAAATTTTTTGATTTTTCTTTTGATTTCTTCAGTAACCTGTTGGTTATATAGAAATGTGTTGTTTAACCTCCATGTATTTGTGTTTCTTACAGGTTTTTTTTTTTTTCTTGTAATTGATATCTAATCTCATAGCCTTGTGGCCAGAGAAGATGCCTGGTACAATTTCAATTTCCTTAAATTACTGGTTTGATTTGGGACCCAAGATGTGGTCTATCCCTGGCTAGGGTCCTGCTCTGTAGTTCAGTGTGTCAGGCATTTTATGGGCCAGCCTCTCTGTTGTTCAGCTGCCAATGCTGGTGTGTGGGGAGAAAGAGGCTATGGTGATCGCTCTACCCCCTATACATAACTCATCAGTATTACCTTGCTTCCATGGCTGCCCAGCATTCCTCCACAGGCATTTCCCATCACAATCTCTCCTCCCCTCCCCTCGATCTGTCTCTCCACAGTCAACAGCAGCCATCACCCTGGGGTCACTCCACACTCCCCAAACACCAGCTCCAAGCCACTTCATCTTCCAGGAGACCCTCCTCCCTGTCCGGGGTATGTATGGCTGTGACAAGGACTGTCTGATTCTCATTCCATTTAGGCTGCCACAGATCAGCTGTTTCACTGTCAGCATTAAATGCTTCTCCTCTGACTCAGACAGTTGCCCAGATGTGGGGATCAGATCCCTGCTTCAGTTCCCCCACCCACCAAGGGCAGGTCCAGTCCTACTAACACTCCTGTGTCCCTCCCTAGCTCCTTTGTCCTACCGAGTTTTGTGCGGTTCTATATATTCTTTTCCTCTGGTCAGGTACTCCTGTCATCTCTCAGCTGGTGTTCTGAATGTCCCTCTGTGTCTGAAGGTGTATTCCTGATGTATCCGTGGAGAGAGATATACTCCATGTCTGCCTACTTCTCTGCCATCTTGTTCTCTAACTTAGATCTCTTATATCAATATCCTTATTAAAAAAAAAAACAGTTGATTCACATGATGTTTGAGAAACTTTGATCTGGAGTAAAGGCTGGGTCTTAATACAATAAGTAATTGTTCAATGAGCAAATAGTTAGATCAATATGCAGCCTTTAAAGTCAATCAGTAGATGTTTGTTTACTATGTATGATGTATCCGACCCTCAGCTAAGTTTGAAAAGTGGTCAGAGAAATGATTCTATTCCTCAAGGCATAAAAAATTTATCTGGGACCAAAAAATCTGCAGACGTGAAATGTAGATAATATTACAACAGAGCACATATGATAGTACGCTGGTTATATGTAGCAAATGGTAAGTGATGAAGCAGAAATCATATTGGAATCTCAAAGAAATAGAAAAATTCATCTATATGAATGGCTTTGGACTGATTAGGGTAGAGTCTTAGGTGTGGTTCATAAATACAAAACTTTGGGAGGAGTTCTTCCTTAGTTTATCCAAGGGCTTTTTGAATTATCGAGAAGGGTGAAATGAGCTCAGACAAATGGTTCTAAGGCTCTTAGTGAAGCGAATAAATGCATGAACACATGTGTTTTTATGGCAAATAAATTAGGCTGTAAATCAAGGAACAGAAGATAGAACTGAACATTTCAGCAGTTAAAATGTGACAAGAAATACCTGAACAGCCTCCAATGAGATAATTGATAATGGCATGGTGAATTAAATATCTACAGTAGAATTAGCTATGGCAAACCTCATCTTTTTTCTACATTAAATGCTAATTTCTAAAGAATAAGGCAGTAACAAAGTCACAATCCTGCTGCCTTTTGTTTTTGCTGTTGAGCTATATATAAGCATTTAATTTAGTGCTTTCGTGTCAGGTTCTTTCCTTTCAGAATAAATAGCATTTCTTAGAAAACTCAGATGCATTTTAATTACACGAAGACAGTCCTCTACTTGATGCAGTTAATAATGTTTGAGGAAAACAGAACACCCAATCTCTAGATAAAGAGGCCCCCACCAATTTATTTGTTTTGCATTTGTTTATGTAGAGTACAGAGAAACTACAATATTCCATTTAGAATCTCAAAATAAAAGACCACAAAGTCTGTTTTGTTGCTTTTATAGACACGGTGGTGGGAAAGAGTCATGAAGTACTGGTGGTGAGACAGAGTTGATTTTTAATTACTTCCGTGCACTTGATAGCTCCTGAGTGTTTGGCTCAGACGTCCATGCCCTTAAACATAGAATTCCAAGATTCTCAGGGTCCCTGTACTGTCCCTATACTCTAGTTTGATCCACGGTGACAACAGTAGGACTGAGCCAACAAGGAGAGCGAATGAGTACATGGATAAATGAGGGGCACGTTTTCACACTGTGAATGCTCAAGTCAGGGCAGGGCTATAACTGTCATCACATTTCAGCTTCACCTCGAACCCTAAGCCTTGCTCCTAGCGTTGTGGACATGTTGAATAGGATTATTTGAGATTCCTACTTCACTTGTTTTTTAAAAATAATTTTTTTTAACCATGCATATTTGGTAGTTTCTCTAATTTGAGAGTAGCAGGTATCTCTATGGTGGGAAGAGGGATGTCATCAGGGAATATATACAAGAACTTCATTTGTTTTGGGAATTGTTTTCTGTTGTGGAAACATGGCAGGTACACAGGTACATTCTTATGGTTCCAGCTTTCCATTCAGAAGCTGTGGCCCTAGTTTAACTGCTAACTTTAGGAATTAGAATATTGAATTCTGTAGGGAATCTAAGAGATCCTTTTTGTGTCATCACAGCTGTGGTTCTTGCCCACTTTGTTTAAACTCTAGAGAATGGATAGATTGAATGGATCACAGGAATTGTATTTATCAGCTCCTAGAGAGTTTCCAGGAGAAGGCAATGGCACCCCATTCCAGTTCTCTTGCCTGGAAAATCCCATGGATGGAGGAGCCTGGTAGGCTGCAGTCCATCGGGTTGCAAAGAGTCAGACATGACTGAACGACTTCACTTTCGCTTTTCACTTTCATGCATTGGAGAAGGAAATGGCAACCCACTCCAGTGTTCTTGCCTGGAGAATCCCAGGGACGGGGGAGCCTGGTGGGCTGCTGTCTCTGGGGTCGCACAGAATCGGACACGACTGAAGCGACTCAGCAGCAGCAGCAGCAGAGAGTTTCCTGTCCAGCAGAAAGTAGGATCTGAGTGTTCTGGGCACTGACCCAGAGCTTGACAGTGGGGAGAACAGTCAGTGGATCTGAACTCTTGAGTTCTGATCCTGGTGATGGTAAAATGCTATCCTTTCTCACACAAGCCAGGTTTACCTTTGGGTATTGGTTTTCTTATCTGTAAAACTAAGAAAGTATATAAAACATAGAATTCCCAAAACTGGCTCATCATCAGAATCACCAGGAGGAGATAAAGATACAGATTCCTTGCCATCATACCTCTCCCCTAGGCCCTAAGCCCAAGATATCAATTTGCCTAGTTCTAGGCAAAGTCCAGAAATTTGTGTTTTTAAATGTGCTCAGAATATTCTGATTTGCAGAAAGATTTGGGAGCCCCAGAATTAGAGTATTTCACTGGTTTCTTTTATTGATAAAATATCTGTCATTATTTGATTTCAGTGAGCTAAGCAGATTTAATGAGTGTCGTTTGTTTATTTCTAGTGTCATGTTATATTGAGTTCTACTCCTTACCTGTTTTTGCTACATAAATATTTCTTAGGTAACTTAGCTTTTCAATATTCAGTATCATTTCTGTAATTGTCTAACTTTCTTATCACTGAAGAAATTAAAGAATGAATGTAACATGGTAGCTATATTTTCCTGATTTCAAAGTAGCTAGTGATTTATTTTTTCTATTTTGTACTCTTTCATCTATTTAAAAATGTTTATTGGGTGGTTATTATGTGCCAGGCACTGTTGTAGGCTCTTAGGCTATAGCTCTTAATAAGATGTACCATAATTCCTGCCTTTATTGAGCTTATATTCTATTGAATTTACTTTCCCCACTCAGAGAGTCTAGGTGAGCAGAGGTAAAATGTGTCACTTCCAGGCTAGCCCATAAAATCCTTCTACAGGCAATTGCCTCTACAGGCAATTCTTCATGCTCCTTCCCTTCTTAATGCCAGGTTGAGGCCCCCATGATGATGACTTTGGATACCAAATATTAAAGATGGTGGAGCCAGGACATAGAGCCAGAGTCCCTGACTCACTGCTTTGGGAAGATCCAGCCAGTGATCAGGAACACCCATTTTGGATTTTACTTGTGTAAGAAATAAACTTTAGTTTATATAAATCATTCCACATTTTGCAACTGTCTGTAGTAGCAGTTAGTATTACCTTATCTAATACATTTAGGAGTCCCTGTTAATGGCTGGTTTGGATTACACACTGGTCTTGAAACAATTACCATTTCTTGTATGTGTTAGGGGTGTTTCTCTTACCAACCAGGGTTAGGTCATATGCTCATCCCTAAAGAAGGCTCAGTCCCTCTTATAGCATCTGGAATGAATAAGAGTGGAAGGGTAGGACATGTTTCCAAAAGATTATTGGACTGTGTTAGGAAAAAAAATGATTCAAGGTACACTGAACAGCAAGTGTTGAAGATATACTTTATATATTCTCTAAGTCTGCTGAAATCTATGCTCTGTTTTACCCTGCAGCCCTTAGCAGTGCCAGAGTTCAGTAAATTTGTTGAATGCATGAGTGCATTTATAGAAAGAAACCAGAAAATCAGCTCAAAACCTTGCCTTCTCCTCAAGTGCAGCATTATTTAAATGAATTTGAATTTTCTCTACTCTCTCTCTCTCTCCCCCTTTGTCCCTGTTCAAGCATAACCTAAACTGCACTTTAAACCAAGCATGGATTTAATGAGTCAACACAAGTCCCTCTGTAATCTGCTTACATTCAGACTGTGTCTATAGAATATTCAGACCTCAGGCATCCTTAGAACTAAGAAAAAAAGACACAAACATAGCAAATAGCTACAGTAGCAAATGATTTATAGTAATAAACCCAATGGTGGAATATAGAACAATTGAGCAAAATATGTGTTCTGGCAATTTCTGTTTTAGCTTGTAAAAATTATTATCATTAATATAATACAAACAGGAAAATTATAGTCATTCATAAACTCTCTACTAGAGGCAAGTAATCTTAGTCCATTTCCTTCTAATCATTTTAATCATGTGTATGTGTGAATGTGTGTGTGTGTGTATGTATCTCCTTGTTAACTTCCACCACATCTGGGAGTTAATGCAGGCACAGTCTATTACCAGAAAAATCTTGATCACTTAGGAGTTGACAACTAGCTGTCCTAGAGTGCAAAGTATGGTACACAAATACTTATTTCTCCTTCCTTTTTGAAAATTTTTTTCTATTGATATTGAATTCTTTTAATTAGGTACTCAGGAATCCCATCCCAATTGGCTTTCCTTTTCTACCTCTCCATCTTTCTCCTCTTATTCCATCACATTCTCAGGGTTCCTGATCCTTCTGATCCTTTCTACGTATCTTGTGTTCATATAACCTCCTCCTGAAATGTTTCCTCTACACCAGGAAGGCAACAGTAGACACTACAGTTTTCAGAGTGCAGCATCTGTAAGGTAAACACATCAGATAAAAGTTAGACTTACAAGTTTATTTTGAGTAGTTCTGCATAAGGTGTATGGAATAGTGCCTGGCACATTGTAACTACTTTGCATTATTATGATTGTTGCTTTACTGTTGATTTCCTTCTGTAACAACTTCCTGTTGATTGACTTTCCTCCCTGTTAATTTCCTTTAATCACAGTTTGAATGCATTATTGTTACAAAGTCTCTCTCCTTATCATGATTGACAATGATGAGATACGATGGAAAAGGGGGAAGAAACTCTATCTTGTCATGCATTTATATTTTTATGTATTTAAGTGCACACTGGATATATTATAAAAATGTATTTTGTGCATTTTATTTATATTTTTTGCATGAGCATTTTCTCATGTCATTAAAAAATCTCTATGTGACATCACAAAACTCAGCAAGGGTTATGCTTTAGATTTTAAATAGGACTCTGAAGTCCTGTCAGTTTGAGGGTCAAAGATTGTCTATTTCAAGCCATAAGGACTAACTAAGGAATCATTACTTACCTTAGCCTTAACTGAAAGTCCAAACCATTTGCTTAGTTAAATCATTTGTGCATCCATTCATTCACCTAATATTCATTGAGTCTGTATTATGTGCTGAGTACTGTGATATCTACTGAGGATACAAAAGAGATCAATTTAACTATGGCTTCCATGAAGCCTCCATGAAGCTTATGTTCTGGAGAAGGAGTGATCCTTCAAATAATTACTTAAATATAGTGGTATAGGATGCAGTGAAGGAAAAACACAGAGTGATAGGAGATGATACTTTGAGGACTGTGGAGTTGGCAATAAAGAGGAGAGCTTTAGGGAAGTGTCTATAGAAAGAAACATTTAAACTGAGAGTTAAACAATGAATAGTGAAAGTGAAAAGTGAAGTCGCTCAGTTGTGTCCAACTCTTTGCGACCCTGTGGACTGTAGCCTACCAGGCTTCTCTGTCCATGGGATTCTCCAGGCAAGAATACTGGAGTGGGTTATCATTTCCTTCTCCAAGGGATCTTCCCGACCCAGGGATCGAACCCAGGTTTCCCACGTCGGAGGCAGATGCTTTAACCTCTGAGCCACCAGGGAAGCCCATCTGAATAGGTATAAGCAAAAAGGAACAGGAGAAGATTTAACATAGATGGACGACCATGTGCAAGAGTCTTAGTGTGGGAAGGAGTAAATCTGTTTGAAAAACTGAGTGAAGACCAGGGTAGTTGAAATTCAGAGAGTAAGGACAGAGATAGGAGATAGGAGTGAGGGTACATGGGGAAAAAAGCCCTTGTTAGCCTTCTATAGAATTTTTCCTTCTGTTCTCAAAGCAGAAGAACTCTTTGAATTGTTAGACCCAGAGAGTTTACCTGTGCAAGACACTATTAGCAAAATTAAGAGAAATCTATTTTCTTTGAGATTGTATGAGATTCTATTAGGTAACAAAGGGTTATTTCCAGTATGTAAAAAATTCTGTATGAAACCATGTGCATATCCATGAAATGGCCAAACTAAACTGTAATTATAAAACCAAATGCTGAGGAAATAGATGATAACTTGTAAGATCAGAAGTTTGACATCTGGAGTAGGAGATGGATGGCAACCCCCTCCAGTATTCTTGCCTGGAAAATTCCATGGACAGAGGAGCCTGGCAGGCTATAGCCTATGGGGTGGCTTTCACTTTCAAAAGAAAGAAAAAGAAAAAAAAAATCACTAGCTAGAAGGCACATATTTGGTTCTGAAGGACAACTGTTATTTGATACAGTTTTGATTTATGGAGAAGATCAGATTTTTTAGTACTCATGTATAGATTTTCTTCTTTTCTTTAGTATTAAAGGACAAAGTTGAAAGAGTATTCTATATATCTATGAAAATTAAAGTGCATACCAAATGCATATTTGATGCTACGGAATTGATTTATTAGTACTTGCACAGCCTTATGAAAAGTGCCTGATGCATCAGGTCCCTTGGGGCCGCATTTCTCACAGAAAAGAGTAGCATTTCAGAGTCAGAAACCATGGTTTCACGGGGAGAAGTTCTATAACTGACACCAAAAATATTTTGGAAAACAATTATGTTCAAAATTTTAAAATAAATGGGAAATATATGCCTTAAAAAGACACAAAAGTCTCCACTCCTTACAGACTGCTGATTAGAAGCTTCAGGGATATTCACAACATAAATCTTTGTTTTGTGTGCTATTTATTCAAACAAATTAATTCAATGATGTGTAATAAAGGGTTTCTCAAAGGAAAAAAAAAAGTTTGACCTCTTAATTGTGCCTTTAATGGATCTAAGGAAACAAAATTAGCATTAGCTAATAGATCTTGCTGGACAAAATCTTAATATATATGGAGTCATTTGTGAGAACAGAAGAACATAATTAAATGGGATGCTTAGTGATGAACAAAGTTTGGGAACCACAAATGCATAGTGAGAATTCAATTGGAGAAAGGGGTTAAGAGATATTAGAGATTAGAATGTTTTAAGCATTAAAAGATAGGTTACCAGGTAGAAAGGAAAAGGATGAGAGCTACCTATAACCCCCAGAAATCCCCAGTGCCCAGGGATTTCAGAATTCTACATAGGGCTGATCACACAGTTCTTTAGAAAAGAATGCCTTCAGGACAAGTACATGCAGAGAAAGCTCAAAGGATGTTCATGGGGGTAGGTGTCTATTACAAGAAATAGGTTAACAGGAAACAAGTCCTCATTTAGATGACTTCTGATAGGGGAAAATTTGATGCCATCGTCCAGATGTCTGCACTGTCTGATTAAGAACAACTGGATATTTGGAGACATCTGGTAACAACATATTTAACTGTTTTCCTGGATATGTGATTTATATCCACAAACACATGTATTACTTAGATCTGTTGCCTGTGTAATAGGACGTTCTCAAAGGGTTATGATTTCCTAGATCACTTTGTAGATATCATCAAATTCCTAAATCCTGGAAGAAAGTGGTTCTCATGTTAAGGTGTCAGTATTACCTGGAGTGAGTTTTACTGAACAATTTGCTGGTTTTGCTTGCAGAAAATATGGCTTATTTGATTGAGGTAAAGGGCCAAGTGTTTACGTTTTTAACAAGTTTGTAGGTGATGCTGCTGGTCTAAGGACCACACTTGGAATACAGTTGTCCTAGAAAACCCTTTATATTGGTAGTTGGCTGGGGGGAAGTGTAAGATCCAGGCAGAAGTCAGGGGACAAGTAGATAAAATCAGAGGGTATCCGTCAAATGCTCTTGATAGACTTGATTCTAAGAGTCAGGGAAGTTACTCAGCATAGAAGTGATTCACATTCTAGTTCAAATTCTCCATTCAAGCATCATAAGATTTATTTTAGCAATCATTTTTGTTCTAAAAGTGCCATGTTTTAAAAATGGAGATGAACTAAAGTGAATTTTATTTTGAAAATTTCATGGACCATCACAGAAGTGTTACAAACCACAGTCTGGGAATCACTGTGCTGGTGGTGACTCAGCTTCCTGTTAAAGGAAATAAAATGCAAAACATTTGTCACAGGTCCCCAGATCTGATATTATTTCTTCTGAATCCCAAAGTCAGTGTTTTTATTTAGAAGCATTTGGATGACTTTGTTCTGAGGCATTGGACAGACAGCCCAGACAACGCATTTTTGGTTTATTCCTTAACTTGACATATAAGATGTCTAACTTAAGATGTATGAAGATAGAACTGAAATAAATTGTGTGTCCAAAAGCAGTATTGATTTTTTTTTTTCCTCTGTAAAGCTCTATTCCAACATTAGTTTAGACAAAAGAGCAAATAAGGGAGACTAAGAAAATATAGTGGCTTTGGAACTATAAATATATATCACTCTGTCTTTTGCTATAGATCACACAGTATTCTTGTTTTATTTTTCTTAAATACTTTCACTATTATTTAACTGTACAAGCATTAGCAAATCCGAGGTTCAGTTTTCATTTGTCCAATGTTGGAATAGAAATCGATTGATTTTTAAGTTTTGCTTTATTCTTATTTTTCCTTTTAATAATATTTGATTGAAGTTAACTTCCAAGTATCCCATTGCTCAGATCACACTTTGTAAAGAAAAGGTAAAGGTTATTCTTAGCCTCAGAGAATTTACAATTTAGCCTGATATAACTGTGTTCTTTCTGAATGTATTTTCTATAAATGATCAAGTCAAAATTGTGTCCTTTGTATGAACGCAGATAATCAGTACGCTGACAAACAACTGGCTCTCTGTAATAAAGACGTGATAAGAACAAAGGAGAACTGATTTGTAGCATTTGTTTATTTCTATGCCATATATCCCCTCCTGTGGTGAGTTCAAGCCTCCAATGTGACATTACTGCCCATAGACAAGTGTGCAGTATTATATTGCTGTATGGAATCTGCACCATTAAAAAAAAGTATATTCAAGAGTATAAGTTATGACAAATAGTAAATAATTAGGAAATGATGGTTTTTGAATATTGTTACTTTTATTTTTAATTTTATTTATCTAATTCTAAGTAGTTAAATTTTTGATAATGGAGTTTATAAAAACTGGCTTGCAAAATTCCTGAAACTTTCATTGTTGGCTCTCATGAATTTGTATGAGTTGTCTCCAGTACACCATTGGTGTTCTGTCCTCCAAGCAGATGCAAAGGCAAGATGAAAGGTGCAAGGAATTTTGGGGGGAGTTATGCTAGTAAACAGGAGGGAGCCAGATAAGGCTGGGAGAATCGTGAGACCATGGCACAGATCTGGGTATGAGGGAAAGAGAGAGAGACTGGAGGTTGCTGGGAAGTATCCTAAGTCTAAGGATACTCCCTCCATCTAAGGATAATTCAACAAGGCCATCAAGGAGTCTTTGAGCCAAAGTTGGCAATTAGAGTTCTTCATGTTTCCAGGAACAGGACTAGCTTGGTATTCCTGCCATATTTCCCATGTGGTGCTAGTGGTAAAGAACCCACCTGCCAATGCAGAAGACCTAAGAGACACAGCTTCAGTCCCTGGGTTCAGGTAGATTCCCTGAAGTAGAAAATGGCAACCCACTCCAATATTCTTCCGTGGAGAATCCCAGGGACAGAGGAGTCTGGCACACTACAGTTCCTGGGGTTGCAAAGAGCTGGACATGACTGAAGCAATTCAGCAAGCACTCAGTCATTGCCAGTGAGCAGCTGGTAGGAAGCATGGACTCAGGAAAAATGCTAGGCAGGGTTTCAGAGGAAGCTGGGACTTTTGCTCATTTTAGCTTCTTGTTCTTGGAAATCTGCCAGGCACTGTTCTATGGCTGTTATACCCTCAATACTTCTGTGTTTTATGTCTTCCTCACCTGGTCCATCGCCAGGACCAGGATCAGATGGGACTATGGTCCAATCACCATAGGTTTCCTTTTAATACCATATATGATCATGTTATGCTTCTCCTTAAGTTTTTAAGTGGCTCCCAATTACTCTCAGAATAATCCTCAAACTTTCCAATACAACAAAAAGAGATCCCACAATGACCAAAGCTTTTCTCCCTGTCCTCAGCTCTCTATCCCTCTATGCTCTGACTTCACTAGACCTCCTGTTCTCCACTGTACCACTTCCACCTTGTCCATCCATCCATTCATCCATCCAAAGAATATTTTGTCTGCATCACATGTATGCAGAGACCTTTCTAGTCATAAACAGCTTAGAGTCTCATGGAAGATAGCTTGAAACATTACACCAAGAAAAAATATTGATTGTTGATAACTTTGTGGCTGCCCCATGCATAATGCAAATCATGGCATGGCACACAGCAAAATTTGGGTGAGTGCCTATCAACTGTTAACTGAGCAAAGTTGAAAACCCAGAGAAGACTATTGGAAAAGACAGGACTAGAAGAAAATTCGGATGAGTCCTAAACAGCCAGACAAAAAAATGATATAAAATAATAAATGAGCAGGAGACAAATCCTGCCATTATTCTCTGCTACTAAAGTGTGGCACTTGACTCAGTTATTTTCAATAAATTTTCTTTCATTTGCTAGATGCATTGTTAGACATTAATTGATGCCATATACCAATTAGAAGCCAAATTGCACAATGCGACCTCCTAAGAAAGCTAATTTTTCACATGGATAATTGCCATCAGGCTGGATTTGTTCTTTTTAGCACAATTAGTTGGCCTGTATTAGCAATTGAAATAATATTTCATAATTTCTTTGCCTGTGCATATGAAAATTAACAAAAGCGAGAAGAGGTTTAATGCTTGATTGAAAACTATACTTTTAATGGATTTGGAATGTACTTTTATTATTTAATGATAACTGTTTGACCCCAAACTTATTTTACATCTAATGCAAACCCAATAACTAAAAGTAAAACTTACTTATTTTTTCTAGTACCTTTCTTTGTGGACAATCTAAATGAAAAAAGTCGTCTTCTCTAAATTTAGGTGATACAAATATAAAAGATGATTTCCCTGTACTTCAAAATAGTTTTTCACATAATGTTAGATACTAATTAATTTCCACTTTAGAGTCAGTCTTCCATAGTTTGATCATTTGTGCTTGAAGATACTTAGGGTAGAATTAAATGGAAAGAAAGAGTAGATAGAATCTGAGAGAGCCGAGTAGTGATTCTAACTCATCTTACTAATTGAGCAATAGCAAGAATACATGTATACTCAGTAGCTTCAGTCATGTCCGAATTCTTGAGACACTGTGGACTGCAGTCTGCCATGCTCTTCTGTCCATGGGATTTTCCTGGCAAGAATACTGGAGTGGATTGCTCTGCCATCCTCCAGGGACTCTTTTTGAACCAGAGATCAAACCCGCGTCTCCTGTGTCCCCTGCATTTCAGGCAGATTCTTGGCCGCTGAGCCACCAGTGAAGCCTCGAGCAATAGCAAGAACAGGTTGCAAAATTTACAGCAGATTATTGTCCCAACTACTTTACATTTTAACTTTATTCTGGATACAGTAGTTTTAGTAATCTTGAAACCATTGAAATCAATGCAACCTTATTCCATATGTTGTGGTCAGGATATATATTAAGGGAAAAATAATTATGCCCTTGCCTTTTAAAAATCATCCTTCTGAAGATGGTTTAGATGTATTTGTTTAAGAGTGAATTCTCAGGGGAGGAGGTGGGAGGATAATTGAAATAGGTGAGGGAGATTAAGAAGTACAAACTTATAGTTATAAAATAAATCACAGGAATGAAATGTACAGCATGAGGAATATAGTCAATAATGTTGCAGTATTTTTATATGCTGACAGATGGTAACTAAAATCATCATGGTGATCATTTCGTAGTGTATAGAAATATTGAATCACTATGCTGTACAACATAGTGTTGTAGGTCAATGATATTTCAATTTTAAAAAATGAGTTTTTTAGTCAAATGCTCTGACTTTTTACCCATGTGTATTGTTTCTCAGCTGATTGGCCCTATAAAATGCTAGGCAAATAAAAGCTGGCATTATAAGTTATTATCATTGTAATTCTATTGCTTTAGATCAGATACATAAATATTTTAAATAAAGCAATATGTCAGTGCATTTATAATATATTGAAGTAATTGTGGTTAAAAAAAATTTGTTCAGAGAACTTTAATTTGTACAGTGTTTAATAGTTTAGGATGTGATTTCTGTTTGAGCCCTGCCGTAACTCTAGACAGTGTATAGGGTATTCATGGTCAATGCTACCATGTCACACTTAAGGAGACTGAATTTTAAGTGACAAAATTTAAACTCAGGCTTTAATAAGGGCATTTTTTGGTTTATGTAATTAAGGGTGATGCTGGGAAGATCTGGAAAGGACTCCAAGATCTGGAAGGAACTATAGGCATGAATGCTTTAAGGCTGGAACTGGGAACTCAGTTCATTTTAAGCGCTCTCCTTCTTCTGTGATTCTTTTCTACTGCAGAGAAGACTTTTCCAAATTCAGATAATTTCTTCTAGAACAATACATAAATCTGAGGGAAGAGTGCTGCTTGGGGCTGCTTGGGTCATGACCTGCAATGATTCTGTGATTGGCCAGGCTTGGTCATGTGCTTCCTGTGTGATCAGGATTTGAGAAGCAGAACTAATCGATGTGAGACGTAAAATTGTTGGGAAAAGAAAACTACTGGGTGTCCAGTTGAGGATGACCCGTTTATGAGCTGTGGTGAAGACAAGATTGAGAGGCTCCTCTGACTGTGCACCTGCTGCTATCTCTTCTTCATCCTTGCCCATCCTCTCAAGGCTTCTTAAAGCCATCGTTTCTTTGTCTCTTTCCCACTACCACATCCCTAACTCATATTTCAATTATTTTTCCCATGGTGTAGGATCTAGTTCAATAGATGCTACTTTCTTCACAGTAATCCTTTATAAGTACTCTGCCACATTGCTCTTTTTAAATAACATTTTGCTACTTGAAAATTCTTCAGTGGCTATGAAGCTAAGGACAGTCTTGCGCCCTTGCATTCAAGTACCTCCAGAGTATGAGTATCCTTTAACTTTTTACCTTTATTTTGCCTATCCCCCTCTGAAACTGAGCTAGCTATTAGGACTTAAATGTAATTTAAGTTGTTCTGTCTTCATTTTTCTCCTAGTTGCTCTTCTTTCCCCCCAAATATAATTTATTTCATTAGTGCTCATTTTAAATGTCTCCTTAATACAAAGGAAGAACAGAGTTTAATCCAAAATATCTTATTGCTAATGTAATCAGATTACATTGAAAGAAAAGTTCTTGGATTGAAGCTATTTCACAATCTGTGAACAATCATTACCAAATTTGTAAAATAGTGATTTATTCAATTTTATAATTTTTAATTATTTTCCCAATAGCATTACGGATTTGTGTATTCTTTGATGAAAAAAAATCAGGATTTCTATAAAACCCATATTCATTTCTATTATCACATTTTTTATCTGAAAAAATTATTATAGTTTATTTTAGAGTATATTGTACTAAGAACATATTATTTATAGTCAAAATAGGTGCCTGTGTATAGGGTAATTGCTGTTTTACTCAGGATGTTTTTATGTTGTTCTTTTCTTCAGTGAGTATGTTATTAGTATACTTTAAAGTGTCAGATACTGTCCAAAGAGCTAGGGTAATGACATAAACATGATAGAGAAGATCTCTAACTCCCTGTGAAGAAAATAAGAAATATACAAATATATTATTTCCTCTGATCCTTTACACTGACCTAATGCCCTTCTGAGTTAATACAGATAACAAATTCTCTCAAACTAGTTTAAGTTGGATACTGTCATTTGTAACCAAAAAAAAAAAAAATGCTGACATTTGTGTATATCTTTCACCAATTGTAGTATGTCAGAGATTATAATGATTGCCCTGTGTATCTCCAGAGGTTTTGATAAAGACTGAATAAGAAATTGCACCACAATGAAGGGCTATGTCTTTTACTTTAAAAAAAAAATAGTGCTTTCATCAAAGTAACAATAATATTTGTTTACCGAGCCTTTTGCTTATGATAAATCTAAAACATGACTAAATACATTCAGGACATGCATTTTTCAAGTCTACAGAGGAGCACAAGAGTGGCTGCCTGGTAAGTAAAGAGAATCATTTTTCTATCTTCCAGTTCTTAGGGTCCCTTTCCTTTCAACTTCAGATTATCTCAGTTTGGGATGGTCTGGGAGATTCTGGACCTCATTGTTCCATGGTCATTTTGTTTTAATTTTCATACTAAAACCACCCCCTTCCAGGATTTTTGACTCTGTTTCCAGTTGGCACTAAATATTATCTCTTGCTATGGTAATATCCTCCATCTGAAGTAAGCCAGCCTCAGTCTAGCTTCATCTTTCCCACCTCGGTGGTATTGATGACCTTTAGGCTGCATAATTCCTTCAAAGGCTAGATTGGGTACCTAACTCACCCCTGGAGCCACCTTGGACTTCTTTGTCTCAATGAACTTTCCACTCTCAACAGTCATTGTATCTCCCTACTCTATTAGCATTTTCCAGATTATTTTCCATGGGATTTTATTAGTTGTGAATGGGGTTAACTGCCCAAATATATGTAGGAAATACTCTGTCTTGCATTTGGAAATCCATGATGCACATGTGTGTTAAAGATTCTGAGATGCCTTATAATTAGCACACATTTCTTTTTTTTTTTTTTTTTCCACTTTTAGGGAGGTCTTTATTTTTATTTTTTAAAATTAAAGTGTAGTTTGTGTACAATGTTGTGTTAATTTGTGCTGTATAGAAAAAGTGTTCCATTTATACATATATATATATACTTTTTCAGATTCTTTTCCACTATAGGTTATTACAAGGTATGTGAATGTGGTTCACTGTGTTATACAGTAGGACCTTGTTGGTTATCTATTTTCTATATGATAGTATGTATATTTTAATCCCCAAACTTCTAATTTATTCCTTCCCTTCCTTTCCCCTTTGGTAACTGTTAGTTTTTCTTCTATGACTGTGAGTCTGTTTCTTTTGTGTAAATAAATTCATCTGTATCTTTTTTTTATAGATTCCACATATAAGTGATATCGCGTGATATTTGTTTTTCTCTGACTTACTTCACTTAGTATGATAAACTGTTTAGGTTTCTCTTAACCTATAACTCAGAACAGAACTCTGGAAAAATATGAATGCATTCCATTCAAGTGAGTGACAGTGGTTTTATGTCACAAGAGTCACATTTTAATGTATTAATGAAAGCTCATTTTACCAAGTAAGATAATCTGACACATTTCTTTAAAGTTAACTAAGTTATCCATAGTTTATTGATCATAGAACATCCCATTTTTCTCTTACCCAGTGTACATATTAACATCTCTCTTTTTTCCTCTTTTTCTCTACTCGGTATATATATATTAGCATCCTTCAGAATCCAAGTTAGGGAGTATTAAATCATACAGAGACTCTCTGAATATTTCGTGGATATTTGTTTTGTTTCTTCATTCAATTCCCAAGCTTAGTAAGGGTGAGGGATGCTTCACATTTCTCTTCTGATCTTTAACAGTGATCAGTTCACTGGTTAAATGCAGCATGTAATGAGCTGATTATAATTGATTATTGAAAGCATGAAGTAGCGTTTTATTGATTAAACAGAGATATGTTATGGAATGATTCAGACTTGGAATTTATATCAAATTTGACCACTAATTAGTCACATTGCTTTAGGTAAATGACCTAATATTCATGATAACCACTTAGTCATCTATAGAATGGGGAATCTATTTATATCACTCTTGCTGTTGTTGTTCAGTCATGCAGTTGTGTGTGACTCTTTGTGACCCCATGGACTGCAGCATGCCAGACCTCTCTGTTCTTTACCATCTCCTGTAATTTGCCCAAGTTCACGTCTATTGCATCGGTGATGCCATCCAGCCATCTCATCCTTATGCTCTCTTCTCCTTCTGTCCTCAATCTTTTCCAGCATTAGGACTTTTCCAGTGAGTCAGCTGTTCACATCAGATGACCAAAATACTGGAGTTTCAACTTCAGTATCAGTCCTTCCAATGAGTATTTCGGGTTGATTTCCCTTAAGATTGACTGGTTTGATCTCCTGCAGTCCAAGTGACTCTCAGTAGTCTTCTCCAGCACCTTAGTTTGAAGGCATCGATTCTTCAACACTCTACCTTCCTTACAGTCCAGGTCTCACAACAGTACATGACCACTGGGAAGACCATAGCCTTGACTATAGTAGTTGTTGTATAGTATGTTGGCATAGTATTGTCTATGCGTTTCAGCATGCTATCTAGATTTGTCATAGCTTTCCTGCCAGGAAGCAAACGTCCTCTGATTTCATGGCTGCAGTCAGCACCTGCAGTGATTTTAGAGGCCAAGAAGAGGAAATCTGTCACTGCTTTTCCCTTTCTCCCCTCTATTTTCCATGAAGTAATGGTACCAGATGCCATGATCTTCATGTTTAATATTTAATATAAGCTGGCTCTTTCACTCTCTTCCTTCACCTTCATCAAGAGGCTCTTTGTTCCTCTTTGCTTTCTGCCATTAGAGTGGTGTCATCCACCTATCTGAGGTTGTTGATATTTCTCCCCCATCTTGATTCCAGCTTGTAACTCATCCAGCCTGGCTTTTCTCATGATGTGCTCAGCCTATATATTAAACAAACCTGGTGACAGCAGACAGCCCTGTCATACTCCCTTCTCAGTCTTGAAATCACTCTTGTGTTCTATAAAAAGCTGCTTAGGAGAAGGCCTAGGTGTCTGTAAGTATTAATCTCTTACTGTCTGAACCGCAGTGAAAAAAATTCAAGCTCAGTGAAATGCATTCTTTGTAAATTATATGACAAAAATTAATGAGATTAACAAGGTAGCCTGTCTAAATGAGTAGCTGAACATAAAATAGCTCAGGAATTTATTAAATATATCTATCCTTGGATATTGCCAAGATATTATAAATCCAAAACTCAAGGAATCAAGCCTTTATTTTTAATACATTGACTAAATAATACTATGTAATGGTCCATATCCTACTTTGGGGACTCCCTGATCTATGTGTGGAAATGGATATTTCTCCATTTACCACATTGACTTCCCATGTGTGAACACAGTGACAGTACATTTCTTTAACAATCTAGTCATTAAAATGCATGTGGCTGTCTTTAGATTACATATGGCACAGGAACACATGCTTTTATCTCCTCTGGTTACTATTGAGGATTTCCCACGTGGCTCTAGTGGTAAAATCCTGCCTGCCAGTGCTGGAGACATAAGAGATGCAGGCTTGATTCCTGGGTTGGGAGGATCTCCTGTAGGAGGAAATGGCAACCCATTCCAGTAGTCTTGCCTGGGAAATCTCATGGACAGAGGAGCCTGCCAGGCTACAGTCACCTGGCAGGCTACAGTTACTACTGACACCCCAATATAATGAGAATAAAAACATTGAATAAATAAAGACCTACCAGGACAAGAAATGGAGATGAGACAGTAACAGATGAGAGTTATCAATACATATTGAAAGGTGATGCAGGGATAGAGGAATGGTCACTGATCAGAATGAAATTCTAGAAAAGAAAGCAGGAGACTGTTGCCAGCAGAGGAGGATCCTGAAGATCCTGATGAAAAGTGGCCAGTTCATTTTTCAGAAACTCAGAAAGGCTCAGCAGTTTGGAAGCACTAAGCTGTATAAAGGTCAGTGCAGTTCAGTTCAGTCGCTCAGTCGTGTCCAACTCTTTGCAACCCCATAGACTGCAGCATGCCAGGTCTCCTGTCCATCACCAACTCCCAGAGTTTACTCAAACTCATGTCCATTGAGTCAGTGATGCCACAGAAAACATTAAATACCAAGACTCTGGTCCTACTTCATGCTGACTGACCGCACTCTTTTCCTTCCCCAGAGAAGCTCTGGAACACCAGACACAACAGATAGCATGGCTGAGATACCAATCTGATAAAAGTGTAATTAAACACATATTCCAAGTCCTGAGATGCTCTAATCTCCTTTCCCCAAATGTCATGGCCAGATTAATTTCCCCTGGAGCAACATCTGTCATTACACAGGTGGCACTAATGGTAAAAGAACTCACCCGCCAGTGCAGGAGATTTAAGAGACATGGGTTCAATCCCTGGGTTGGGAAGATCCCCTGGAGAAGGAAATGGTTACCCATTCCAGTATTCTTGCCTGAGAAATATCATGGACAGAGGAGCCTGGCGGGCTACAGTCCATAGGGTTGCACAGAGTTGGACATGAGTGAAGCAACTTAGCATAGCACAAAGATTCTGTCCCCTCGCATAGAAGCACTCACATTGCTAGATCACTCTACAGTGAAATACACTAGTCTACAGCTTGATGTGTGCTGCTGCTGCTGCTGCTAAGTCACTTCAGTCGTGTCCGACTCTTTGCGACCCCACAGACGGCAGCCTACCAGGCTCCCCCGTCCCTGGGATTCTCCAGGCAAGAACACTGGAGTGTGTTGCCATTTCCTTCTCCAATGTGTGAAAGTGAAAAGTGAAAGTGAAGTCGCTCAGTCGTGTCCGACTCTTAGTAACCCCATGAACTGTAGCCCACCAGGCTCCTCCGTCCATGGGATTTTCCAGGCAAGAGTACTGGAGTGGGGTGCCATTGCCTTCTCTGTGATGTGTGTGCAGTAGGGGTCTAAATAATTTAGTGCTTTCTAACTAATATTAGGTAGACAGCAAAAAACCACAAAATACTTGTGGTAAACCTCCAATACTAGAGTGAAATCCAAGCACACAATTAAATAAACAGGAAATAAAAAGAATAAAGGTAACAAAATAAATTGCATTTTAAACTGATGGAGAAATAAGAAGGGCCCATTCATCCATGAAATAGGAAGAGAACCTTACTAAAAAAAAAACAAGAAAATCTCTTGGTAATGATAATTTTAGCAGCTGAGATTTAAAGTAGTAAATAGGTTGGAAGATAATGTCAAAAAATGTACAATAGAACTTCAGCTGAAAAAAGGTAAATTAGAGTTAATCTAAAGGCTCCAACATCCACCTAATTGTCTTAGGAAAAAAAATGGAGAAAACATAATGGGGATTGTCAAAAAAATAATACTAAAAAAAAAAAAAAAAGTTTCAGACCTGAGAATGATAATGATAAAGAGAAGATCCTACTTTACAGAGAGGAAACAAGGACATTGCAACAGGTTCTGTACAAAAGACTGGGTATCAGAATTACACTTAGCAAACACTGAAAGATAAATATCTTTACTATTGGGCTTCCCTGGGGGCTCGGATGATAAAAAATCTGCCTGCAATGCAGGAGACATGGATTCAGTTCCCCTGTCAGGAAAATCCCCTGGAGAAGGCAGTGGGAACCATTCTTGCCTGAAGAATTTCATGGACAGAGGAACTTGGTGGGCTATAGTCCAGGGGTTGGAAAGAGCTGGACACTGCTGAGCTACTAACACTTTGACTTTCATCTTTGCTATGCTGAGGGAGAACATTAAACCCTGACATAAGAGAATGTGTTTAATACGGACATTTTAAAACAAGGAGAATCTCAGATGTTTTTATGTACTTGCGCCTTTCTCAGGAAGCTGTGGATTATGTGCTCTACCAAAATAAGAAGACAAACCAAAAGTATAATTGAAAACATGGGATTCAGGAAACAGAGCATTCTCAAAGGGAGGTGTCAGTTGATAGTGATGAGAAGTCCCAGGATAGAAGCTTCATAGCAGATCTAGAGAGAAAATAGAACAGGAGGGTGGAAGTCCCCTGGGGGAGTTCCCCAGGGGGGAAATGGAAATGATATCTTTGACATCTTGGAAAACCAAATGGAGAGGCTTTTGTGTATTGTGGGAAGAAGCTGCAAAGCTATCACAAAAATATGACAGTATTAATACAATAAAAATCAAATTCTGATCATTAATTGGTGACTATGATATAAATAAGAAAAATAGGTGTATGGCAGGTAGACGTTCACGCAAATGGTGGAGAATGAACTGAGGAAGGTAAACCCATTTTGTATGGTAATATAAAATTGACATCTGTTTACAATTAATAAATTCAGAAATAATGTGGACACACTATGATGACCTATGGCAGAAAAGTGTAGAGGAGTTACCCATGGTTAACTAGGTAGATGAGGACATTGATAGAAGGGGGTGGTTGAATGGAAATACTCACTTCCAATATATCTTTTGTTATTATTTCTTACTGGCTGTTAAAAATTCTGTGTGTAACTATGGTTAGAAATAAAAGTTATTTTAAATTGTACGAGTCCATTAATTGGTAGATCACACACTCTTTTATTCTCCCCTCTGGGAGAATAGAAAAATAAGAGGAAAAATAAAAAGAGAGAGAATCATGAAATTTCACTTCTGCTGGGGAGGTTTTCCAAAACATGCTGGTGTGTTGATCTGTATGACAGTTCACAGCCTTAGAGAATCAGAGGATTAGGTTTCTGTGCTGTATTTATTTTTAACTATCATAAGATCTTGTTATAAATGAAAAATACCTCAATAGGGACTCTTAGGGCAATTGTTCTTTGGAGATGGTATCTACAAAATGTGATTATCTCTAATGGCATTATCCTAGGAGGTAATAAACTGAAGCAGGGCTCCTGCTGAGAGAGTTCTTTAAGGTGATTTAGAGAGGAAGATGCATGTGATTATCACCAGACTAATGGAGGCAAGGGTTTAAAAATTGATCATTCCAGGCACATAATGATTCTCATGTGCTCTGAAAAGCAAGATTGAAAATTTGGTGAGGGAACAGGAATCAATGGATACAGAATGGCAAGTTGTTTAACAAGTTAAGTTTTATTGTATTCAGGTATGGTGAGGTTCACAAATCAGAAGACAACTGAACTGCCATTGCAAATATAGTTTGTTACTCAGTTCCCAAGAAGAGTGGACATGCCACAGCCTGTGAGGCCACATGGAGATGCACCAGGGTCAGGCTGGAAGCAGAGGGAGCAAGGGGGCAACATGAAATGGGATCATTATTGTGGTTTCCATGGGAAAGGCAAGGCAGAGTAAGCAGGTTTAGGGTTGACTAGTTTGAGTAATCTCAGTAGGTTACTCAATACAGGATACTCAATACAGGATATAGTATGAGTAACTCAGTAGGTTACTCAGTACAGGATATATTACTGTTTGTCTGAAACCTAGATGGTTAGAGCAGAGGAATATAAGAGCCAGATAGAGGAGGTGCTTTGGAGTGCAGCCTCTAACTGGTTAGTTTACATGTGAAGACATGCTCCTATGTCTTCATAGGATTGAAGAATTGGCTAGCTATGAGATGAGCAGACTCTCCTCTGTTGTACAGTCCCAGATGCCAGAGCATCAAGAATACAGAAAATAACAAAAATATCATTAATACAGTGAACCAGAAGGACAGCAAAGATGCAGGTGTAGGACCAAGAGGCAAGAGGAGTGAATATAAGCTTTAGCAGGATGTCAGAATTAATTAGGCTTTCAACCTTTGAAGGCACAGATCCATGTAGAGCAGGATTGCAGACAGGGATGACAAAGACCCATCCAGGATCTCCTGAGTAAAACCTTACTGGCTTAGACATAAATCAGTCCCAAGGTGAAATAAAAGTGAGCATATTTAAATAAAGAGAATGTGATATTGGGCAAGTAAAATGTATTCAACAAAATTTGGTCATATATGGTATGCCAGTCACTGCTTGATACTGCAGGCAATTCAGATGTGAGTAAAGTGGGTGGCGCCTATTCCTTCACAAGGACATGAAATAGGTCAAAGATGTAGGTAAAACAGCAGTTGAATGATTTATGTATTGTGATGTTACTAACAAAGGGAAATAGGCATAGATGGCAAATAGATGCTCTCTTCCATTCTCACACCCTTGGCAGACATCACTAATCTGTTGTGATGCTCTATATCTTTCTTTCAGATCTGATCTCTGATTTCTTCTCAACAGAGTCACAGTGTATGCCAGATGCAAAGGTTATAAAATTAAAATAGCTAACATTCCCTATGTGCTTACAACATTCTTAGCAATGTAATGTTCTAAGACACACACACATACACACAGTGTATCAGACAATGTATCTAATAATTGAGGTATAGTATACATTTGTATTTATATGTTAATTACTTATAGTCATTTAATATAGTTTCATATTATATTTTACATATATATCTTTCTTACTATATAATGAAGTATATATGATATAATACATTCACACAAAATATGTAATATACATCTTGCTTATTTTATATATATATATATTTCCCTACAATATATAGACAAGCTGGAGACAGAGAAATAACCCACCTATGTGTACACAGGCAGTAAAGGTCATGGTCTAGGTTTAACAGCAAGCAATCTGACTCTAGAGGCTATACTCTTAAACATTATATTATGCTGTGTCCTCATATTTTATAGTACTATTTAATTTAAAAGTAGACACTGAGGAGCTTTCAGTTTCCAAGGTAAATATTAATGTAATTAGACCTGGGCTTTAGGACGATCTGCCTGGAAGAAGCGTATGAATAGTTAGTTAGTGATGGTGATGGAAGGAAAACACTGAACATTTTGTGTGTGATTTTACCATGATGTAATAGAGAAGTGCTTTATGAATTGTCTTATGAATAATTAAGAACCTCCAAATCCCATTTCCCCCTGGGATTTTATTGCATGCATAAAAATAGGAGCAAGAACTGGTAGCAATACTGAAAAAAGGAATTGAAAAGCATCTGTCCTATCAGTATACACTGTGAAGTGAATTCCTAAATCTCTCAGCTTACAATTACATGAGCAAGATCTGTGGCTACACAGGTGGCCTTACTGATATGCTTCATTCAGGAAAAGGGATGATCCACAGGGATGGTGCAGTAGATGAAATCAGCTAATATTTGAATCACAGTATGTCTGCTCCTGTGAATTTAATTAAGCTAGAACAATCACCTATCCCAGTGGAAGAAAACATGGTTCAGATTTTCTACCTGAACTAACACACACAAGAGTTCCTTTTTTTTGACTCACCTCTAGAATTCTTCCTTGACACCAGGTGAATGAGCACAGACAGCTGTCTTCCCAGGTAATTCTAGAGGGTCTAATTGATCTTGCTGAAGCTGTAGGTTTAACACTATTCTAGGACTTCCCTGGTGGCTCAGACAGTAAAGTGTCTGCCTACAATGCGGGAGACCTGGGTTCAATCCCTGGGTTGGGATTATCCCCTGGAGAAGGAAATGGCAACCCACTCCAGTACTCTTGCCTGGAAAATCCTATGGATGGAGAATCCTGGTAGGCTACAGTCCATTGGGTCGCAAAGAGTCAGACACGACTGAGTGACTTCACTTCACTTCACTTCACTGTCACTGCCATAGGCAGCCCATGGGTTAGGCAGCATTTCTAATTGGATGAGAAAAAAATACCACTTTTATTAGAATGTCACAAAAGCTACTACAATGAAGTCCACAGGATGCTACTTGCCTGTGCTGTTCTCGCCCCTTAAGTAGGATCTGTGGATAAAGACTTAGTTCTTGATGACTCTCCTAATCTCTGCTGTCAAGTAGGTAGCAGAACACTGGGTATCAAATGATGCTCCCCGAGTGTCTCCATGGGAGTCATTCACCATCCTCACCATTCTGTATGTTTCCAGTGATCTGAAGAGCAGAAGTTAGCTGGGATTAAGACTTGAGATGGCAGTTTTATAGGGCTGAGGATGTTGACTTTAGGGGTTATAAGCTTTAGAAACAAACTTGTGAAAAGTGAATGCCAACTGACATGGCCAAGCATTCTAACTCTAGTCATCTCTCAATGTCCTAATAAAGGGGTCACATTCTGGGAGAGATGACAGACTCTGTATTTACCTTAGGGTGAAGTGACCCCTCCTTTCTTTTACTATCACTTTAATCTGAGGGAATTTCTAGTGGATTTTTGTAAGGATGTAATGAATTTGTGGGTATTTCTATTTGAACCAGATATGCATCCCATGCAGAGAAGGCACTGGCACCCCACTCCAGTACTCTTGCCTGGAAAATCCTATGGACAGAGGAGCCTGGTGGGCTGCAGTCCATGGGGTCGCTAAGAGTTGGACATGACTGAGCGACTTCACTTTCACTTTTCACTTTCATGCATTGGAGAAGGAAATAGCAACCCACTCCAGTGTTCTTACCCGGAGAATCCCAGGGATGGAGGAGCCTGATGGGCTGCCATCTATGGGGTCGCACAGAGTCGGACATGACTGAAGCAACTTAGTAGCAGCAGCAGCAGCAGCATGCGTCCCCTGAGGGCTAAGATTGTGGCTTAACTTGCACCCAGGTGGTTTAGCACCAGGCCTGCTTCTGTGTACTCATTAAAAATGCCCAGACATTGGTTCAACATATAGTTTATGAAGACCTATGCCATTCCCTTTGCTTGCTATTATGGTCTTGCCCTCTGCATTTCACTAAGTTAACCTTACAGAGGAAATACCATTTTAAAGTGCTTTAATTGGTCTTTAAATTGCGTTTTTGAAAACTCTAAATGCAGGTAGGTAGTAACCACATGCTAGTGCACAAAACCGAAATCACTCACTATTCGTAGTTAAACCAGGAAGATATATTTGCCATTCCTCAGCATCTCACCCCCCACTTCTATTCCTGCTTCAATGGTGGCCTCCATAATTAGTTTGAGAGCGAGTATCTTGACTCTTGACATTGAGGGCTTATTTTTGGAAAACAACTTACCATCACAGTCCAGAAAGTTCCAGATCTGCGTACTCTATATGTAAATATAGAACATGGAGCAGGGAGGGACTGCCAACTGTTCGTTACCGGTCTGCAACAAGATAACAGAAATAAATAGTTCAGAAGATTTTAGAGCAATTTAACAGTCATTTTAAATGTCTTTTGGATTTAATAAATAAGAAACCAGGACTTGTATTTATTTTGTACATCTTTTTGAATATTATTTTTCTTTAGTAATTTATGTTTATTGCAGATTTTAAAGGCTCAGTTCGTAATAGATTAAGAAAAAGAAGAAATAAAATGATCTTTCATCACTATTACTTTGAGAAGTTTTTTCCAGATCATTTGTAGTTGAAATCACTGCCTTAAAGCAATGCAGAGTGGACACTGTTCTTTGCATTTTCACTCTTTTTTTTAGTTGATGTGATTTATACATTCAGAAGTCAGAGATTCCATAGCTCATGTACGGAGCACCATTAAATAAGAGTCTGATGCTTGGGACCAAGTTATGATCGCTCTGAGCATGATAACTTTGAGCTCTTAGCTAGCCAGCAGGCTTTATGTTATTACCTATGACATTGCATTAATGTGATTTGGGGATTACTGATTTCAGTGACTATCTTCACTTACGTATTTTTTTTTTCTTGGCAGCTTTTCTGTGAGCCTTTAAGACATTTTAGGCTATTTCTAGGTCCAGTAAATTACCTTCTACTCAAATCCAGGTGTCATTGTGGCAGGGAAATGCCTAGGGTGTTTCACCCATAAGACAAACAGAACGTTCCCTGGTCATGATGATGTTGTAGGCCAGGAAAGAGGGCTGTGTGAGTCAGACACAGGCACTGTCTTGTCTTATCCAGAGGTAAGAGAATAACTGATGCTCTTCTGCATGGATGGCTCTTCCCTTGCCTGTTTTCCTTCAGGAATATCCACATAGAGGAAGGTATACCTAACAAGTCATTGCACTGAGCTGGACATCTAGCTCCCTGTGGTAACTGTGGAGGCTTTCTCAGTGGTAGCAGTGGCAATACAAGCTACTGTTTAATGAATGCTTACTCTGTGTCATACACCATGTTACATACCTTATGTATATTCTTTCGTTTAAGGTCTAGATTTCATGACATAGGAATTCTCTCATTTCACAAAGGAAAGAAGTAAAATATAGAGGTCAGTGGCAAAGGTCATATTTAAAAGGAGGCCTGTTGGACTTCGAAGACTTCTGTTAAATACTATTCTAATCCTAATGATCTACTGTGGTGTGTGTGTGGGTGTGTGTGTGTGTGGGTGTGTGTGTACCCAAATGCTCACAGCAGCTTTTATTCATAATGACCAAAACCTGGAAATAACTCAAATGTAAATTTCAATCAACAGGTGATTGGACAAATTGTGGTTCCTTAATACAATTGAATGCTATTCAGTAATAATATAAATGAACTTCTAAATACATGCAACAACATGGATGCAGACACTAAGTGAATCAAGTCCTAGATGAAAGAGTACATATTGTATAATTCTAATTATATGATATTCTAGAACTTGCAAAATCACTCTATAGTTTTGGAAGTCAGGATAGTGATTCCCTTTATGTGGGAGTGAGTAGAAAGGAGAACACTGAGATCTTTGGGAGGGCTGGAAGTGTTCTATCAATACTTCTCCATCTGTCTAAGTGTTGTTGATCTGTCCTCTTTTATGAATGTGTGTGTGTTCCGTCGCTCAGTCATGTCTGACTCTCTGTGACCCCATGGACTATAGACCACCAGGCTCCTCTGTCCATGGGATTTTCCAGGCAAAGATACTGGAGTGGGTTGCCATTTCCTACTCCACCTACTGCTTTTTGTACTACCCCATGTTTAGTTGGAGGGCTGTCAGAAATCACTTTAGAACACCGTATTATAGAGTAGGCATATTTGAGAATCACATCAACCTCATAGCCCAGCTCAGGGTTTGGCAATCTTTTTCTGTAAGGGACCAGATAGTAAATATTTTAGATTTTGTAGACCATACAGCCTCTGTTATAACTCCTCAACTCTGCCCTTATAGCTTGAAAGCAACAATAGACAGTATGTAAATGAATGATTATAATCACATTCCAATAAAACTTTACTTGCAAAAACAAATGGTGGTCCAGATTGGGCCCACTGATCATAGTTTCCCAACCCTGGGCTAAATGTCTAGATATACAAAGGATGTTCCTAAGACCAGGGATAGGCATGGACTTGTCCCAGGCCAGAAAGGCAATAATGACAAAGATTGATGTCTTTCAGACTTGAAACTCCCTGTGTCTTCTCTGATCGCTGGGCTCCTTCCTCTGATAATTCTTACACATTTTGCCTAATGTGATACCTGTTATTTTTGATATCTATGTATATAAAGGAATATAATCCTATTGATACATAAAGTTGCAATATACCCTTCTATCCACTCAGGAAAGGCTCATTTGAGTACACATGAGTGAGGACAATGCTACTGCAGAAACAACTCTGAATTTATTCTGAATAAATGATAGTAAAGTGCTCAGAAACTTTAGAAAGTTTTCATTAAAAATAATTGCTTGGAGAACATTTCTTGTCTGATTGTGACCTCTGGACACACTAGTGAATTGTGATGTGAAGAACTCTTATGGTCTTCTTTGCTGCCAGGTAAAATTGTATAGTGATTTTATTTTTGTCCATTCATGTTCTCTTAAATTCAGTTTTTCACAATCATGTCTGTCAGTGTTTTCACATTTGCCATACAAAATGTTTTTTTAATGACTACAAATTCTCCTTTATTAAACCTACAAGCAAATAAGCTGTCCCTTCTAATCATAAAAATTAAGCATTTTCAGTATTCGGTATCCTTAATAAATTGTTCATTGCAAATTTTCAAAGATCCTTCCCTGCACCTGGACAGGCATTAACAAAGGTGCCAATATACTTTTCTTTTTAATCTTAAAATGTAAAACTGATGAAGATACAGACCTTTAAGTATGACCTTTTCAAGTCTGAATCTGTGAAAGAAAGCAGGATTTTGGTTTGTTTTTTCCTTAGAGAATAAAATTAGAAGAAAGTTTGTTACAGCATAAATGCTCATGAAAACCCATGGGATTCAGTGAAAGTATTCCTTGAATACTTACATGCTTTTATTCAGAAACAAATGACCTTAAAATTCATAGAAAACCAGGTATAATCAGTGCTCCACATTTTATGTTTCATATGCAGTTCTAATGGGGGTGCTGTGACTGACTATTCTCTTGAAAAAAGATTTTGCAAAAAGTTTTAACATACAACTTCTATCCTCAAACTGGGGCAAAGTAGGCACAGTTCATCCATCCTAATGGTGGTGTTTTGAAGCAATACACATCCTCTCCTGAACTGGATTCAGCCTCTTATTAAAGAGCTACATCTTTGTCAGCTGACTGTGTCTTAGTTGTGTGTGAGATTTCAATAGGGACAGATAATTCCAGGCACAGGATTCTCTTTCTCTCATCTTTCCATGAAGTATAGACTGGCACTCTGTCCACCATGGATTTGATGGTAGCATTCTGCATCTTGCTAGAGAAAATGGGCTCAGGAAAAAGTTGCACTCAGTCTTTGTATGGATTTATTCATTGTGATCGTAGCTTATTGAAGATTCATGGTTTGAAACTTATTTGTGGCCCCTATGTTTTCCTCTTTGGTCCTAAATAAGGGTCTTGGGAATAATAGGTCCACACGATACTACAGAGTTCCCTTTCTTGTTTGTTGTCTCCCCTACCTGCCCCGCCTGGTGGATTCATCTGGACATAAATATTTTAGTTGTTTTTTTCCTTCTGTATTTCTTACCTAGTTTGTAGACATCAGAAATATTGCCAGCATATTTTAGTGCCTCTAAGAGACTCCATGCTTGACTTTTTGTACTAAAGTAGGATTTAGAAATCTCTAAATATTCAGGAAATGTTCCTGGGTGTGTTAGAGGGTATAATTGCTAGCTAAACTTTTTCTGGGCACTTATTTAGCCTATCCTGAATGTACTAATGTGAAAGCAAATGGCTCATCTGTTTAAGTGAAATGGCTTTTCAAGCTTAGCTAGCCCCCACGGGAGGAATATGTGGTGGTAGTATAGACCATGGGGTGTAGTTGCTAGAGTCAGATGACCTGGATTGGAGTCCCATCTCTACCTCTTCCCAGTAGTGTGCACTTTAGGTATGTTACTTTATCTCTAAGATTCTATTTCCATTTAGGAATATATGCCTATCAACTAGGGATGTCCTATAGATAAAGAGGTAAACCATGGAATGACCTTAGAAGTCAATAAATATTTGTTATAAGTCTAGGATTCAAGAGTCATCAAACATTTTATTTGTTTTTTAACCAAGAGACTACATTACAGCTTAGAAATACATCCACTTAAAATTAAGCTGTTTCTTTTTTATTTCATGAGCATAAAGTTACATAAAGTTTGAATCAGCTCACACTCTTAGATATTTAGCATTAGAATATTCTTGCTATTTTGATTGGCATCTGATTGTTGCTCCTCTAAAAGTATTTTGTTTTGGTTTACCTTGGTTGTCTGTCTTTATCTGGTTCTCTGAAAGTGCACCTGTTTCCCACATCTTTGTATCCTTTGCTAATCTAGCCTTTCTCTGAAGTTTTTGAAAGTTAATGCTCTTGAGTAGTAGGTCTTGGGAATCACTGGTCAAGAGAAGAGATTCCTCTGTAGATTTGAAATTAAACAAAAGCAAACATGTAAACTAAAAATACATCTTGGCATGCCCCCAGTGAGCATGCCTCAATCACATGACCTTGAGGTAACTCCAGGGAGAGCTGAGAAGTGTTGCATTGCACCCCAAAAGAGAGCAATGAAATGGAATTTAATGAACAGTTAGTTGTCTCTTGCTCCCATTGTTGAAATGAAAATGTCACATCGTAGTTGTCATTCTCATCTTAATCACAGTCACTGTCTAATTTAAAGGTTAAATTTTAGACAACTTATAGTTTTCTAGGTCTTGTGTAGACATTAGTTGGTATCTTTTAAATTTCTACATCTATATATTTTTTTGATGTCCCTGAACACAAATTATTTTTTTTGCTGTCACTTAATATACCTGTTAAGCTGAACATACATTGAATACTCCAAAACTCATTTCATAAAGCACAGATTTTTGATGGTTATGAAATGTGAGATTGAAAATTATTGGCATCAATACATAATTTTGACAGGATAGCAGTTTGGCTTTAAATCAATGACACCAAAAATACTGATGTAGTCTAGTCACTAAGTCATGTCTGACTCTTTGTGATCCCATGAACTGTAAGCCACCAGTTCTATCCATGTGATTTCCCAGGCAAGAATACTGGAGGGGGTTGCCATTTCCTTCTTCAGGGGATCTCCCTGATTCAGGAATTGAACCACCTCTTCTGCATTGGCAGGTGGATTATTTACTACTGATCCACCAGGGAAGGCCCTACTGATAAAATCATATTAGGACAAAAAAGTCGACTTGGTGCAATCACCAGTCCAGCTTTTGTTGTTGTTGTTATCTTTTCGCAAGCACCTAAACATTCTTACTCTAGACGCCTCAGTAAGTTGGAGAAGATTTTCTTTCAACTCTGATTGTTTCTAACCCCCCTCCCACTGTTTTATCACACAAAGTCTCTCCTTTAGTTATAACTCTGTTTTAGTGAGTCTACCTACTATACTAGAAATGCAGTCTCTAAAAATGCCTGTCTGATAATGTCTTGCTCAAGCTACAACTCTCTATGTGGTCTTCTTTCAGAATTTTCAACCCACGTTGCTTTCTTACTTGTGATATCCCAGAGTTGAGCACCCGATCTCAATATGTCCAATAGCTAGTGATTGGACAAATTAATGCATTTATATATTTGACCCTTATTTTTGTTTCAGTTACTTGGGTCCTATATCATTTCGGACAGGGTAAATTAATTTGTGATCCCCCAAAATCTCAATGACTTACAAAATGAAAGGTACTGCCTATTCTTTGTGGATCAGCTATGATTCAGCTTTACAGTGTGTTCACTGGAGGGGCTAGATTGCTGGAGCAGCCTCTATCAGGAGCATTTTGATTGTTGTATCAGTGGGAAAAGAAACATGGCACTTACATCCTGACTCTAGAACTTCTGCTTGGAAAAGCTGTGTATCACTTCTGCTTTCTTTTCCTAAACAAAATGAAGCATCCTTTCATTTTGAGTTCAACTTTAAAGGAATGTATCATCCATCCTCAGGGAGGAGCATGCTAAAGAAAATTGACAAATAGTAATATTAAATCAAATCTCTTATGATTATACAGTGGAAGTGAGAAATAGGTTTACGGGACTAGATCTGATAGACAGAGTGCCTGATGAACTATGGACGGAAGTTCATGACATTGTACAGGAGACAGGGATCAAGATCATCCCCATGGAAAAGAAATGAAAAATTGCAAAATGGCTATGTGAGGAGGACTTACAAATAGCTGTGAAAAGAAGAGAAGTGAAAAGTAAAGGAGAAAAGGAAAGATATTCCCATTTGAATGCAGAGTTCCCAAGAATAGCAAGGAGAAGAAATAGAGGAAAACAACAGAATGGGAAAGACTAGAGATCTCTTCAAGAAAATTAGAGATACCAAGGGAACATTTCATTCAAAAATGGGTTCAATAAAGGACAGAAATGGTATGGACCTAACAGAAGCAAAAGATATTAAGAGGTGGCAAGAATACACGGAAGAACTGTACAAAAAAATATCTTCACGATCCAGATAATCACAATGGTGTGATCACTCACCTAGAGCCAGATATCCTGGAATGTGAAGTCAAGTGGGCCTTAGAAAGCATCGTTATGAACAAGCTAGTCGAGGTCATGGAATTCCAGTTGGAATCCTGAAAGATGATGCTGTGGAAGTGCTGCACTCAATATGCCAGCAAATTTGGAAAACTCAGCAGTGGCCACAGGACTGGAAAAGGTCAGTTATCATTCCAATCCCAAAGAAAGGCAATGCCAAAGAATGCTCAAACTACCGCACAATTGCACTCATCTCACATGCTAGTAAAGTAATGCTCAAAATTCTCCAAGCCAGGCTTCAGCAATATGTGAACCGTGAACTCCCTGATGTTCAAGCTGGTTTTAGAAAAGGTAGAGGAACCAGAGATCAAATTGCCAACATCTGCTGGATCATGGAAAAAGCAAGAGAGTTCCAGAAAAACATCTTTTTCTGCTTTATTGACTATGCCAAAGCCTTTGACTGTGTGGATCACAATCAACTGTGGAAAATTCTGAAAGAGATGGGAATACCATTCCATCTGACCTGCCTCTTGAGAAACCTGTATGCATGTCAGGAAGCAACAGTTAGAACTGTACATGGAACAACAGACTGGTTCCAAATAGGAAAAGGAGTACATCAAGGCTGTATATTGTCACCCTGCTTATTTAACTTCTGTGCAGATTATATCATGAGAAACGCTGGACTGGAAGAAACACAAGCTGGAATCAAGATTGCTGGGAGAAATATCAATAACCTCAGACACACCACCCTTATGGCAGAAAGTGAAGAGGAGCTAAAAAGCCTCTTGATGAAAGTGAAAGAGGAGAGTGAAAAAGTTGGCTTAAAGCTCAACATTCAGAAAACGAAGATCATGGCATCTGGTCCCATCACTTCATGGGGAATAAATGGGGAAACAGTGGAAACAGTGTCAGACTTTGTTTTGGGGGGCTCCAAAATCACTGCAGATGGTGTCTGCAGCCATGAAATTAAAAAACGCTTACTCCTTGGAAGGAAAATTATGACCACCTAGATAGCATATTGAAAAGCAGAAACATTACTTTGCCGACTAAGGTCCGTCTAGTCAAGGCTATGGTTTTTCCTGTGGTCATGTATGGATGTGAGAGTTGGACTGTGAAGAAAGTTGAGTGCTGAAGAATTGATGCTTTTGAACTGTGGTTCTGGAGAAGACTCTTGAGGGTCCCTTGGACTGCAAGGAGATCCAACCAGTCCATCCTAAAGGAGATCAGTCCTTGGTGTTCATTGGAAGGACTGAAGCTGAGGCTGAAACTGCAATACTTTGGCCACCTCATGAGAAGAGTTGACTCATTGGGAAAAGACCCTGATGCTGGGAGGAATGGGGGCAGCGGAATAAGGGGACGACAGAGGATGAGATGACTGGATGGCATCACCGACTCGATGCACATGAGTTTGAGTGAACTCCGGGAGTTGGTGATGGACAGGGAGGCCTGGCGTGCTGCGATTCATGGGGTCGCAAAAAGTTGGACACGACTGAGTGCCTGAACTGAACTGAATACAATCTACCACTGGGAGATATACATCATGTAGCATGTTTATTTAATTGTTTTGTCCCATTTGTGTTACATAACTAACCCTAGAATAAAATCACATGCAAGAGTAAGAAAGTTCCTTTTGAAATTTAGAAGCAGGCTGTTTATAATGAATAAGTGCCAGGAACTTACAGACTCATAAGTTTGAGTTGATGACGTCATTTCTGTTAGCCTAAGGCATCGTTTTTATAATGGCCCTCTGATGAAATACAGACACAAGGACCTTCTCACTTCGTGGGTCACCTGTGATTCAGCTTCATGCTGTGTTCACTGGAGGGACTAGGTTTCTTGTCCTTTGGTACGAATAACCTTGTTTCCAATCTCATGTTTCCCCAATTCTGAAGAACAGGATGTTGAACAAACTGCGTTCCCTGGTGATGACTTTCCAGTCTGGTGCATTTCTCCACAGCCTTCTCCCTCCTTCGATTCTTGCTGTGACTCAGACCATTTCAGAAATCTGAACGTTTGAGCAAAATTGCCACAGTGCAGAACAATGAAGCAATTAGGTCCCATTATCATTTGTCTTGCTTTCTTCGATCTGTGTTTAGCATCTTTAGCTTTAATTTAATAACACCATCTCTTATTATTAAATACATTTAGAATTCACTTTGTTGGCTAATTTTTTTTAAAAAATTTCCTCTTGGAAAACCTCTAAAATAGTTTGTTAATATCTGTGGACTTTCTTATGACCACTTTGCTTCCTCTTTTCAGTTCTTTTTCTCTTTCTCTCTCTTTCTCCTTTTTCCCTCTCTTCCCTTCCTCTCTGTCTCTACCTTTCTGCTTTTCTCTTCTCTCTGTCTTCTGTCTCTTTCTTGCACCCTCTTTGCTTCTATCCATCTCTTCCTCTCATTCACTTTTCTGTCATTCTTCCTCTTTCTTTCCCTCCTTTCTTCTTTCTTTTTTCCTCCCTACCTCCCTCTCTTTCTTCCTTCCTTCTTTCCTACTTTCCTTCTTTCTATTTTTAAGTATTTTACTGGCAGTTAGATAGGAATTGGGTTTAGTACAGTTTTTCCCCTAGCATTTAATACCAGAAACTTTGTTAAGGATACTGGGTCTTTTGTCAAATTCAGATCAGACTCAATATGACATGCATAAAATATGCCAGTTCTGCCTCTAGTACAAAAATTGTAAACTAGTGGCTGAAAGGCATTTAAGGACTTCTCTAAAGAATTCAGACATGCTAATTTCTCTGACTTATTCCCAGAAAGGACACCAAAAGAATGGCTCTGCCTCTCCATGTGTACTTATTCCAAATGCCTGAAATAACTTACCTTTAATCGGTCCAAGCAGCTCACACATTTGCTTTCATTACTGACAATACAGATCCAGCACCACCTTGGCCCTTTAAATGGTAAACAGTACCAGAGCATAAGGCCATATAAAGCAAAGCGAGAGCAACTGTCCTCCAATGGATTGCAAGCAATTATTAGCACCTCAGTCCTTTTTTTTCAAACTTGTAAATATGCTGTTGTCAGGATTTATATGCAGTTGTTCCCCTCAGCCAGATGCATGCCCTTAATCTGTCTTTTCTGTCAGCTTTACACAGTCCGTGTCTTAGCATTCATTCATATACACATCCATTCATTTCACAGGTATTTATGGAGCTCCTGTCACCTGTCAGGTATACCATTAGGTACTAAAATCCTGTAGTTAAAGGCTCAGTTCCTGCCCTCAAGGAACTGAGTCTAGACAGAGACAAGCCAAGAAAGGATCATGTTGAGTCCAGAGAGGTAGATGCTATGATCCAAGACCCAGAGTCCTCTGAAAGTATAGAAGGAGTCACCAACTCACCCTCGGGGAATCGTCATCCTACAAAGAAGGACCTTCTATTGGTCTGTGATCTATATTATCATCATGATTTATCTGGCTTGAGGCAGTCTTTTTCCATTTTTTTTCTTTGTGTGTGTGTGTGTGTGTGTGTGTGTGTGAACCTTTCAGGTTCCATCCAAGAGCAAGGTTTAGTTTGCTGTTAGTGTATGTGTTTACAGAGAGAATTTTTAAAGCAAATATGTCTTTGAAATCTATCATATGTACAGGAAAAGTATGATCATGAGTGTGAAGCATTACATATAATAAGCATGCCTGTGACCAGGATATAGACTAAGAAACAGCATGTTTTCAGCCCCTAAGATTTCCCTTTGTGCTCCTGCCCAAGTGGCATTGCCTCTAGAATGGACACAATCCTGATTTCTACCACCACAGATTAATTTTTCCAAGGTTTGAAATTCACATAAGTGCAGTGTGGTCATGTAACTGTTATTCTTTTGTGTTTGTCTTTTCTGAGCCAACTTCATGTTTGTGAGACTCATCCATGTTGTAGGGTTTGGTTGTAGTTTACACATTCTTTTTGATTTGTAGGATTTGATCTCGGAGAAGGCGATGGCACCCCACTCCAGTACTCTTGCCTGGAAAATCCCATGGACAGAGGAGCCTGGTAGGCTGCAGTCCATGGGGTCGCTAAGAGTCAAACACGACTGAGTGACTTCACTTTCACTTTTCACTTTCATGCATTGGAGAAGGAAATGGCAACCCACTTCAGTGTTCTTGCCTGGAGAATCCCAGGGACGGGGGAGTCTGGTGGGCTTCTGTCTATGGGGTCACACAGAGTCGGACACGACTGGAGCGACTTAGCAGCAGCAGCATGATTTGATCTAATTGTATGCTCCATTGTATGACTGTAGCAGAGTTTATTTTCTGTTGAGGGATATTTGGGTTCATGGACTATCAGTACCACTAATGTCCCTTTCAATTAAAAGCATTGGCAAACAACAATAACCACCTAGATTTGAGTAACGTTATTTTCATTTTCTTATCTTTACTTGTTTGGTTATTGCCTACTTATAACAAGTTATACCAGTTTGTGTTATTGTTTTAGTGGTGATATAAAGTTTCTCTTAAAATAATTTTGATTGCAATAAATGAACTAAAAGATTATTCAAATCTTTTAGTCATAATGGAAAGAATAATATTAAGATTATATCAATATCAGGGAGGTAGAATTCAAATAGACATGTTTATAAAAAATGAGTTTAGAGGCTTGTTTTTTTTTTTGTTAGAAGTGAATAATTTATGTGCCTAACATGTTATTTTATCAATTAACATCCTCAGCCAGTTGGTTTAATAATTTATCAAAGTGTGTGGCATTAATACAGGCTTACCTTGTTACCATCCAGGAAATCAGCATGTCAAGAGTTTAAACACATCTGGGAAAGAACTACAGCAAGCAGTCTGGGCCATGGAAAGAGGGACATGGCAATGCAAGGACAGAAAGCACATGGAAACCAGATTGATAAATAGGTTAAAGAAGCAATGCTGACTATGTATATACACTTCTTCCTGGTTCTTGAGACCCTGATTTGAAAGATCAAAGACTGATTTGAATCTTATTCCCTTATGGTTTAATAATAGTACTTGCAATTAAAATCTACTTATTATGTGCAGTTTATGCTATTACTGTATGCCATTAGTTTGTAGTTTATGCCATTAATTCTTCCAAACCTGAAAGGAAAGTGTATATTATTGTAATAAGTTGAATAATGCCCCAAAGATGCCCATGTCCAAAGCCCCAAGACCCATGATCTGTTATTTTTCGAAAGGAAAGATTTTTCCAGGTGGGCCCAGTGTAATCACAAAAGTCCCTAAAAATGTGACAGATGGGGGCAGAGTGAAGTGATATGAGAACCTGGCCTGCTCTTGCTGCCTTTGAAGACAGGAACCAGGAGCTGGAAAAGCAAATATCTCCCACTCAGAGACAACAGGAGGGGTTGTTGTTGTTTAGTTGCTAAGTCACGTTAGATTCTTTCACACCACCACAGGTCCTCTGCTCATGGGATTTCCCAGGCAAGAATACTGGTATGGGTTGCCATTTCCTTCTCCAGGGGATCTTCCTGACCTGTGTCTCCTGCCCTGCAGGCAGATTCTTTATCACAGAGCCACCTGGGAAGCCCAATAGGAAGGAATTTAGCCTGCCTTGATTTTGGGGCGGTGAGACCCAGATCATTCTTCTGATCCACAACAGAACACATTTATGTTGTTTAAACTGCTAAATTTGTGGTAATTTGTTGTGGCAGCCAAAACAAACTAATGCATTTATATAAGAAGAATTAGACCGAGCCAAGATAAGGCATTGATCTCAAGGTGGTAACTAGAAGTGGCTGCACTGGAAATGCAAGATCTATTTCACTCCAAAACTAATACTCTTGATTGTTAACTCCAGTGATCTGAGACTAGAATCCAGGTTGGGTCGTTAAATTATTTAGATGTTTTAATTTACCCATTGGAAGGGAGAAAGAAAATTAGGTAGGCTTCAAAGGTCTGAGGACTGAAAAAGGAAAGTCATCACATGCACAAAAAGATTTATGAATTAACAAGCCTTTCTCATACACTTTTGTGTAAGGTAGTATTTGTAAGAATGTTCATAATGCAGGTAGCAGAAAAGCCAACTCAAACTGGCTGAACAATAAAGGGAAATTTTTGGCATACATAATAGTGAAAATAAAAGTTCACTGCTGTTTCAGCTTTTAATTTAAACTTGATCCATCATTACAGTGAGATCATAATTTCTTCCTTTCTTCCTCCCCTCCCGGCCTCCCTCTCTTCTTTACTTCCTTCCTTTCTTCTCTGCCTTACTTTGTCTTGTTTACATTTAGAAGCTAGCTCTCCCTGGGTCCCTAGATGACTGTCTGAACCTCCTGTGGCTATGTATTTATTCCCTTTGCCCAAAAAGGCAAGAAAAAGAGAATGCCTTTATACCAGGACTATCAGCAAAAAAGAAAAGGAAAGAAACAGTTAAAAATAAAATGAAATTTGCAGTAATTGAAAAGTTTAGATCACATGCTGCTACTGTCCTGTGAAATGAGAAGCCCATCTTGCCTAGATTGTAGCTTTCTCTGGAAAAAATGAACTTCACTGAAACCAAATATTGATTCTCACATAGAAATCAGGAGCCACCAAAAGGAGGACTGATTCTTACATGACAGAGGCAGCCAAACACATAATCAGAAGGAGGAAGTAGTTCTGCCAAGGAAGTAGAGTTGATACATTAGATATGAGGTTAATTCATTCACATTTGGGAAGATAAAGGCTGAAATCCATTGCATTTACGAATAGTCTCTGTCAGAACAATTTAACTATGTGAGGCCGATACAAACATTTTATGGGAGTTTGATCTTGCTGCAGCCAGTAACATATGCAATGAAGGACCCTATAATTTGTTTATAGTATTCTCTTCCTATATCCTTTTTTGATCTGTTTAATAGTATTAAAGCACTTCTTGGAAAACATTTGGCAGGACTCCATATAGATGGCCAATCCCTTTATTTACTTAGCAGCTATTATTCCTAGCCCAGAGTCACAGATTTTTTCTATTGCTTTAAGAAAATTTCAACAGTGAGAGGGTGACAATCTTCTAGATTCTATTTATAAAAACTCTCAACTCCCCATTAAACTCATAGCCAAGAAATATTAATCAGTTGCCGATAAACAGCTCTGTGCTGAAATTCACATATGTGTCTTCTCAGAAATAACATATGCTTGAATGAAAACTGCAGAACTGTGTCCTCTGGAGACAACATATTTGTTATTAAGTTTCATTACGTGCTTTTTTTGTCATGACTGAACTATCAGTTAAAATGTCAGTTAGTAGTTGGGAAGGAAAAAGACTGGTTACTCTTTTCAATAAATTTCTGGTTGCTGATTACACAGAGGGAGAACTATGCTAATGTCTGTCTCTGAATTCTTTACTTAGTTGGCAAAATAACTTGATAGTTAATATGTCTCTCTGGTTTCCCTGGTGGCTCAGACGGTAAAGAATCCGTCTACAATGCGGGAGACCTGGGTTCGATCCCTGGGTTGGGAAGATTCGCCTGGGGAAGGTATGGCAACCCACTCCAGTATTCTGGCCTGGAGAATCCCCATGAACAGAGGAGCCTGGCAGGCTACAGTCCATGGGGTCGCAGAGTTGGACAAGACTGAGCAACTAAGCACAGCACACGAAGTCCGCTTAACCAAATTCAAAATCAGCTATTATTCCATTGGCTGTGTGACCACAGCTAACCTCTATAACCACGTAAAATGACAGTACCGATAATATTAATTTCACCTTATAGGTTTGCTGTAAAAAATGAGAAGATACATGCAATGTATTGAGTACAATGCTTGACACATGGAGAACATACAGTGAGTGTAGCAAATATTGTCATTATCTGATCCTTACACCAGTTTTTACAGATGAAAACACTGAAGTTTAAAGAGTTTAAACAATTTACCCGAAGTTTCATAATCTAATGGATGCCATCTCATACTAGTTTGCCCAATGCTTATTTCCTGAAGTAGGCATTATACACTTTTGGCACAAACTATTTAGTTTCTAGTTGCAAGTATGTCTGTCTCCCACTGAAAGCAAGATTTATGAGGAAAGGAATAGTGACTATTTTGCACTGTTGTCCCAGGACTTAGCATAATTCTAGTCACATATGACAGCTCCGGTAAGAATTTATTGAAAAATATATCAATACATTTTACAAACATAATTTTCCAACCAGAGAAAACCATGATTGCTTCTCATTAAGTATATAAATAATAGAAATATTAATTTTTGAAGTATTTCATATTTCATATGTGACTTTAGGCATATTCCATATACATGAAATTAGTCTTCAGTCATTTACAGGGTTTACATCTGTTAACTGTGCACACCCATTTGCAGTCAGTGGATCTCATTGCGAATTATAGCACTATCGTTAATGAACCTTGCTGCCCCAAATGTTAACAATTTGCTCCTAAACTGAGTCCATGAAAATTTCTGCTGACAGATTACTTTGAACTAATACTAGGAAGTTCTTGATCTGGAAAAGCAGAGAATCATCATTGGTATGTGAAAACTTGCAATGTAACATTATAGATGCAAACGAAATAAATATTGGCAAAAATAATTATTGTTGCTTATGGGAGGATTAATAGTTTCAGTCTGCCCTGTTGTCTGTTGAGGTTTAATTTAATTCTGTGGCATGTATTAACTGAGGAAATTAATTTGGGTTTAATTATTGTGTGTAGCTGTTAATGCGTTCACTTTTGATGAATATTTAGTTACAATAAACCACCAGCCCAGCAGCTGTGCTTATGCTCATTTGCTGATAGGGAGTGTCTGATGAAGGAATCAGTTTGTATTTGATGGATTCCAAGTGCAGTGTCATTGGTTGGAGGTAGCTGTGATTTAGGGAGAGCTGTGATTTAGGGGCGTGGAGTGAGAAGAGCACAAGATTTGGGTGCTGGCTGTGCTGGTAACAAGCTGTGTGTAACCCTAAGCCTCAACTGGAGAATGGCATGAGAAAGCCAACTTATCCTAGGAATTTGTTTTGAAAACAAAATTAATTTATTCATGTGAAAACAGATTTATGAACTGTAAACTTCTACTTTAAATGAATGGAATTTCTATGCTAACCTTTTCATTTATCTATTTAATGACTAATTCATTTAAAAAGTTACATAGGATTAAACAGGTGCCTATGAAGCAGTCAAGAAGGCGTTTGTTGATGAATGTAGCTTGATTAAGTATGAACATCCGTTTACCACAAATAGTACCATGAACACAACAAGAAAGATGATTGAATCTTCTTGCTCATTTCAAGAAGTAACTGACACCACAAAATTCCTGTATGACAGGACTTCCCTGGTGGTTCAGTGGTTAAGTCTCTGCACTTCCAATGAAAGAGGTGCAGGTTTGATCCCTGGTCAGGAACTAAGATCCTGCATGTCTTGCAACCAAAGGAACTAAACAAATAAAATGTATAACTTGAAAAGTTTTGAACAGATTTATTTTAAAAAAATTCCTGTATGGCCACAAGTTATAAGATTAAGATGTGTGCATTCTGGAGCCAGACTACCTTGGCATAATCACAGCATAGTCTGTCAGCTGGATGACTGGGCTGTTTATTTCATGTTTCTAAACCTCAGTCTCCTCATCTGAGAACTGCAGTCATAACACTTCGAAGGAGTTTTGTGAGAGTTAAATGTGGCAATGTATGTAAAAATGTGGCTATGTATGTATGTTTCTGCATACAGTGTGCAGAAACATACAGTATGCAGAAACACTGGCTGGAAGTTTCTCAGTAAATGTTAACTTTGCCTTACTAGAAGATTTTGCCATTTTAATAGTATTCTTTGTAGTGGCATGTGACTATTGAACTATTAAAAAAGAAGATAGGCAATATCTCTGTATAAACAATGAGGATTA
This sequence comes from Budorcas taxicolor, assembly GCF_023091745.1. NCBI lineage: Eukaryota > Metazoa > Chordata > Mammalia > Artiodactyla > Bovidae > Budorcas > Budorcas taxicolor. Next base: position 40,269,253 of record NC_068910.1, read on the forward strand.
CTGACTCTGGGCCTGGGCATGTTTCATATACATACACTCAAGTTTTCTCTTGCTGTTCTCTTCTTGTATCCAGGCCCAGGGGTTCCCTTTCAGTGAGTAAAGTAATAATGTTAAGCTGTCTCATCTCACACTGGGGGCCTGTTGGCTCAGTGGTGCAGTTACAACTCTTATCTCTTCTACGTGTGTTCTACTCATCCCTGGGATGCTGGGAAATAAATGTCTGGGAGGGGAAACATACAAAAGGTACAATGAGAGAAGCTGGCCTCAAGTTAATGGAATCTGGCTTTTTTTAAAGAAAACACTTCACTAGAGAAGCCTGCTGTATTCATTCAGCAGAGAGTCTGTTGGCCTTTCTTCATACGTGTTTGATTCTCATTTTTTCACCCAGGGCTCCTTTTACAAAGGAGATCAAATTGGGTGGATGTTAACCCTTCCATGCATTTTACTCTTGGCTGGTGTGAATATGTGACAGGTCAGTCTTTGCTTTTGTAGAAATATATATATATGTGTGTATACATATGTTTATACATGTATATATGTATTCATATGTATACATACAGCCCACTCCAGTATTCTTGCCTGGAAAATCCCATGGACAGAGGAGCCTAGCAGACTACTAGTCCATGGGGTCACAAGTAGTCACACCTGACTGAAGTGACTTAGCATGCACACACACACACACACACACACACACACACACATATATATCTCCACTCTTTGTGACGCCATGGACTGTAGCCTGCTAGGCTCCCCTGTACATGGGATTTTTCAGGCAAGAATACTGGAGTGGGTTGCCATTTCCTTCTCCAGGGGATCTTCCTAACCCAAGGATGGAATCCTTGTCTCCTGTGTCTCCCGCCTTCCACCAAGCCATCTGGGAAACCCATATATGTATGTATGTGTATATTATTTGTTAAGAAAGAGCAGCAAATTCATTCAGTCAGTCAGCAAGTATTTATTGATTGTGCACTCTGTTATGGTTATGGTTTAAAGTGTTGTCAACCATCCAGTAAAGAGACAAAACTAACACCTAAATTTTCTCGAGTGTTTTTTATACAAGTCAGTATGCTAAAGCTTAAATAGTTAATCTTCATAAATCTTTATGGTGCAGATGTCATTAGGTCTTATTTATAGTTAAGGAAGCTGAGACTTAAGGGGCTTAAATAACTTGCTCAAGGACATTTAGCTAATGAGTGGTTGAGCTTGGATTTGAAATGACTACCTCTAACTTGCATGAGTATCATGCTATAGCCTCCACTGTATGAGCTAGAAAATAGCAAAGAGACATTCTAACCTCCACACAAGACTTGACTAAATAGACAGAAGCACATTTCACAAAATTCATAATGTATACATTTATATGTTTGTGCATAGTCAGTTGTGTCTGATTCTTTTGCAACCACCTGGATTGTAGCCCATCAGGCTTCTCTATCCATGGAATTTTCCAAAGAATTCTGGAGTTGGTTGTCATTTGCTAATCCAGGAGATCTTCCTGACTCAGGGATCAAACCACCATCTCTTGTTTCTCTTGCATTGGCAGGCAGATTATTTACCACTGAGCCCCCTGGGAAGCCCATATACATGTACAGACACACACAAACACATACATATTTATTGTGCTCATTTCACATGCTAACAAGGTAACGCTCAAAATCCTTCAAGCTAGGCTTCAACAGTATGTGAACTGAGAACTTCCAGATGTACAAGCTAGATTTAGAAAAGGAAGAGGAACTAGAGATCAAATTGAAAACATCCATTGGATCTTAGAAAAAGCAAGAGAATTCCAGTAAGTTATCTACTTCTACTTCATTGACTGTGCTCACACCTTTGTGTGAATCACAACAAACTGGAAAATTCTTCAATGGATGGGAATACCAGACCATCCTACCTGTCTCCTGAAAAACCTGTATGTTGGCCAAGTTAGAACTGGACATGGAATAATGGACTGGTTTGCTGGGGTCCAGCCCTGGTAGATCCAGGGAAATTCAAAGGGTGAACGACATAGGCAAGGAAAGCTTATTATTTAGAAATATAAGATTAGATTAGGAAAAAATAGTGTAGTAGGAAAATTTAGTGGAGAAAAGAGGCTGAATAACTTGGTTTACATGGAAAGCCAATAAAGTTCCAGACAAGCAACTTGCACCATCTACGTTAGGCCACTGGTGTCCTCTTGAATAGTGGGGGGTGTCCCACATTGGGCTCCCTCTCACGTGGATCTTAGAAGCCGGGCCAAGTAAGTAGACATGGCGAGCCTCCACGCCCCAGATGGGAATTCAGCCAGAAAATAGACTAAAGACACGAGGGAAACCAGTCCAGTGACTGGCCCAACCTCTATTGTTGTAAAGGCCTTTTATACCTTTTTTGTACATAGAAATCAATGGATAATATAAAATTAAGCAGCGTCAGCAGCCCTGACTCTTATCGAGACCAGGCTTTCTCTCTGCATACCTAGTTGTATACATAAGTCTTAGGTGAATTACATCATCTTCTGGCCAGAGAGCCAATTAGCATTTTGCGGCCTTTTTCTGATAACGGTTCGTCAACCAGAAGACTTATTTGTCTTGTTCTTTCCAAAGTCTGGTGCCACTCTCAGAAAGCACTAAATAAAATTACATTCTTACATAGCAAAGATAACAATTTACAACAAGTAAAAGAAGTACAGTGATTTACAAAGAGAAAAGCAATTAACTCAAAAGTCTAGTGTTGCTAACATCAAAACTACTATATACCTTTTTCTATATCCCGATTACATTGATTAATATCCTTCAGGTGCCTAAAAGATAAAGAATATGGAGGCCTGGCAGCAGTCATTGACTCAACAGTGAAAACCCATCACCAATATGATTTTTAGCTCTTTAGAAAAGGCTCTGTATCTTTAAGATGCTTTAAGCTTTGTGCCTCTTGTGGCTGGGGGGCTATAAACAATTCACAAGTTGTAAAAAGTCCCCAACTGTTAGGCAAGTTAGAGAGCCATCAAAGGAGTTTGAGCTGATGCAGGAGACTGAAGCCCTGAATTAACTTTTTCCAGAGAGTGTCAGAAGAGTGAAAAAGCACAGTACAATAGAGAAGGCAGACTCTGGTTTTGGGGGGTAGATGTTCAGGAAAATCCAGGGGGAACCCCTGAGGCCTGACTCGCCTTGCCCATCAGGCCTCTCTGCATGACCTAGTCATGGGTGGGTTCTCCCGTGCTGGCTCCCGGCATCAGTTGAAAATTGGGAAAGGAGTACATCAAGGCTGTATATTGTCACCCTGCTTATTTAACTTTATGCCAAGTACACCATGCAAAATGTTGGGCTGGATAACTCACAAGCTGGAATCAAGATTGTGGGGAGAAATATTAACAACCTCAGATATTCAGATGATAACCACTCTAATAGCAGAAAGTGAAGGGGAACTAAAGAGCTTCTTGATGAGGGTGAAAGAGGAGAGTGAAAAAGATGAGTTTTAGAACTCAGCATTCAAAAAACTAGAATCATGGCATTCAGTCCCATCACTTCAGGCAAATAGATGGGAAAAAAGTGGAAACGGTGACTGATTTTATTTTCTTGGGCTCCAAAACCACTATGGATCCAAATGCAGCCAGAAAATTAAAAGATGTGTACTCTTTAAAAGCTATGACAAACCTAGACAGCATATTAAAAAGCAGAGATATCACTTTGCTGACAAAGGTCCATACAGTCAAAGCTATGGTTTTTCCAGATGTCATGTATGTATGTGAGAGGTGGACCATAAAGAAAGGTGAACACTGAAGAATAGATGCTTTTGAACTGTGGTGCTAGAGAAGACTCTTGGGAGTCCCTGGGATAGCAAGGAGACCAAACCAGTCAATCCTAAAGGAAATTAGTCCTGAATATTCATTGGAAGGACTGATGCTGAAGCTCCAATCCTTTGGTCACTTGATGAGAAGAGTCAACTCATTGGAAAAGACCCTGATGCTGGGAAAGATTGAGGGCAGGAGAAGGGGATGACAGAGGATGAGATGGTTGGATGGCATCACTGATTCAATGGGCGTGAGTTTGAGCAAACTCCAAGAGATGGTGAAGGACAGGGAAGCCTAGCGTGCTGCAGTCCATGCTTCTGTGAAACCATCACCACCATTAAGGCCATAAGCATATCTATTTCCTTCCAAAATTTCCTACCATACCCTTTATTATTAGTTGCATGAGTGTGCATGTGTGTATATGTTAAGATTACTTAACATGAAATTTACACTCTTAGCAGATTTTAAGTGTTGAGTATACAGTATTGTTAGCTATGTACAGTTATATCTGTTATATAGCAGATCTCCATAAGTTCCTTATCTAGCATAACTGAAACATTGTACTCATTGACCATCACCTTTCCATTTCCCCTCTCTCCAGCTGTGGTAACCACATTCTTTGCTTCCATAAATCTGACAGTTTTCCACTTCTTCCCAGAGTGCCTTCATACCCCTCTATCCATCTTCTTAAGGGTATGCTAAATTTTAGCTAACTAAATGCTAAATTTTACTACCTCTAGCTGGTAAAATGGATTTATAATGATAAAGCAAATGTCTCTTTACTTTCCTGAGCAGTTAAAGAATAATTTTCTCCTTCTTCTGCATTTTTTTTTTCTAGTTAAAGTGCCTGTCAAGAGAAGTAGGCAGCAGCTTCGAAAGCCGAGGTCCCCCTGGGCCTTCAGGGAAGAATGTGTGTTTGTGGACTAGAAACCCATATTGTCTTATGAATTCTGATAAGACCTTAGAATTTGAGAAATCTGGAAACCAACTTCTTCTTAGTTTTTCTTCTTTTTAAGCTTTATTAAAACTTTTAATTCTCTTTAGTTTTTAACACTCTACACTACACAAATGGTTAAAGTTCGTCTCTGTAGCCTGCTTACCTAGAAAGCACAAATGCTTGATTGTTGTGATTTTTGAGAAGAACCAAGATTGGGTTCTCAGAAATCCAGTTTTGTTCATTCAGAAAAGACAGGACAGTCTACTTAAACTTACACACAAATTACAGGTGTTCCCATACATTTCCTTGGTGCCCACCCCTTCATGGGTTCTCAGATTTTTCTGACAATAAAAAAAAAGGAAGTAAACAAATAACCACAGGAACAATCGAACAAAAAACTCAGTTATGGCATTTGCTTGGAAAACTTAGTTCAAGGACTTAGAAATAAAAGTGCAGTATCTTGAGAAAATTTTAAGAGATCATGATATTCATTTCTATCCTTCATTCAATCTGATACTCACACTCATTGGATTATTGTGACAAGGGGGCTCTCACAGCCCTCCTTTCTGAAATTAAAAAAAAAAAAATCCAGGTGATTGCTCATGCATTTTAAACTTAAAGCAACTCTTAAGAAAACATACTGAATGATATTGCTCTTCTATTTTGAAAAATCTGAGGGAGGAGTTTCTTAGGCCTTGGGTGTGCCTTTGGAAGGATATTTCCCCCCTAATTTATTACTGTGAAATAATTATAGACTCACAGATATCTGCAAAAATAGTACAGAGAAGTCCCTTGTACCTGTCATCCAGTTTTCCCCAATGCCTATGTCTCATGTAATGATAGTAAAATATCGACACCAGGACATTGACATGGGTACAATGTGCACATACATTTCTGTGTCTACAAGTGCAGATTCATGTACTACCACCCCAGTCAAGGTACAGAGCATTTGCATCACCACAAATGAACCCTCCGGTTATTCCTCATAGTCACCCCAATCCACACCCACCCCTATCCCTCACCCCTGGGGAAAAAAAAAAAAACAAAAACCAGAACCAAAACTGAAAGCATTCAGTTGGTCATTTGTGCCACTGTCTTCTTATAAATATATAAATTTCTTTCTTCCTCCTTTACTCCTATGAACAGTTCTTAAGAACTCCAAATGAGGACACATAATAAAACTGAGGATCTTAACAAGGTTTTAATATAGGCTTACATGGGAGATTCCAAGGCTCTATGACATTTCTGATCTCAGTAATATCTGACAGTAAGCGGTTCTGTGAAGCTAGATCTTAATTCCATGCCCAGGAATTGAACCTGGGTAGCCTGGTAGGCTGCAGTCCATGGGGTTGCTGAGAGTCAGACACGGCTGAACGACTTCACTTTCACTTTTCACTTTCATGCATTGGAGAAGGAAATGGCAACTCACTCCAGTGTTCTTGCCTGGAGAATCCCAGGGATGGGGGAGCCTGGTGGGCTGCCATCTATGGGGTCGCACAGAGTTAGACACGACTGAAGCGACTTAGCAGAAGCAGCAGCCTGGTTGAAAACCAGGAATCCCAGCCATCAAACCAGCAAGGGTTAGAGGCTAGAAGCTGTTTATCCCTGAATCTTTTTCCCCAGTGAAAAATGTATTTATCATGGAGGCAGAAACTGTAAATACAGATACAAAGTTTATTACTAGAGATAGCACAACAAATAGGAGAGCACACAGAGAAATGGTTTGTTTAGTTAAGACAGAGGCAAGGTAGATGCATACCTGGAGAGAAAGTGCGTGGGCATCTCAATGAGGAGGAGTGCAGTAGAGAGGTGGTTAAGTCATTTATATAGGTCAGTTCTTCCTGTCAAACCAGTCATCTGGTTTCTTTTCCCACATTTGACTTACCCTGGGACTCTCCACTGGATGTGCACATAACCCCTCAGCCAAATGGATCTCAAAGTGAAGGCTTCTGGAAGAGCAAGATTCATTATGGCCTGGTATTATTCCCTGAATTTTGACCCACAAGGAGCCTTTCTGCACATGTGCAGTGTCTCTCTTGTCCCCAGAATGGGGGTAGTGGAGCTCCCTTAATCCCTTACTCAGAGTTTCGCCCCTCATTGTCCTTGCCATGACTATTACCTTTACTATTGCCATGACTATTACCTTAAGGTGTTTACAAGAGACAAACACTGACTATTTACCCTGTTTTTATTGTTACTTCCATTTTGGAAGGCCAACAGGAGGCAGACTGTAAATGCCTTAACTGGAGCCCAGCTATTTATCATCTCAGTTCAATTCAGTTCACTCACTCAGTCATGTCTGACTCTTTGTGACCCCATGAATCACAGCATGCCAGGTCTCCCTATTCATCACCAACTCCCAGAGTCCACTCAGACTCATGTCCATCGAGTCCGTGATGCCATCCAGCCATCTCATCCTCAGTCGTCTCCTTCTCCTCCTGCCCCCAATCCCTCCCAGCATCAGAGTCTTTTCCAGTGAGTCAACTCTTCACATGAGGTGGTCAAAGTACTGGAGTTTCAGCTTTAGCATCATTCCTTCCAAAGAAATCCCAGGGCTGATCTCCTGCAGAATGGACTGGTTGGATCTCCTTGCAGTCCAAGGGACTCTCAAGAGTCTTCTCCAACACCACAGTTCAAAAGCATCAATTCTTCAAGGCTCAGCCTTCTTCACAGTCCAACTCTCACATCCGTACATGACCACAGGAAAACCATAGCCTTGACTAGACGGACCTTAGTCGGCAAAGTAATGTCTCTGCTTTTGAATATACTATCGAGGTTGCTCATAATTTTCCTTCCAAGGAGTAAGCGTCTTTTAATTTCATGGCTGCAGTCACCATCTGCAGTGATTTTGGAGCCCCCAAAAATAAAGTCTGACACTGTTTCCACTGTTTCCCCATCTATTTCCCATGAAGTGACGGGACCAGATGCCATGATCTACATTTTCTGAATGTTGAGCTTTAAGCCAACTTTTTTGCTCTCCTCTTTCACCTTCGTCAAGACGCTTTTTAGTTCCTCTTCACTTTCTGCCATAAGGGTGGTGTCATCTGCATATCTGTGGTTATTGATATTTCTCCCGGCAATCTTGATTCCAACTTATGCTTCTTCCAGTCCAGTGTTTCTCATGATGTACTCTGCATAGAAGTTAAATAAGCAGGGTGACAATATACAGCCTTGATGTACTCCTTTTCCTATTTGGAACCAGTCTGTTGTTCCATGTCCAGTTCTAACTGTTGCTTCCTGACCTGCATACAGATTTCTCAAGAGGCAGGTCAGGTGGTCTGGTATTCCCATCTCTTTCAGAATTTTCCACACTTCCTTGTGATCCACACAGTCAAAGGCTTTGGCATAGTCAATAAAGCAGAAAGAGATGTTTTTCTGGAACTCTCTTGCTTTTTCCATGATCCAGCGGATGTTGGCAATTTGATCTCTGGTTCCTCTGCCTTTTCTAAAACCAGCTTGAACATCAGGGAGTTCACGGTTCACCTATTGCTGAAGCCTGGCTTGGAGAATTTTGAGCATTACTTTACTAGCATGTGAGATGAGTGCAATTGTGCGGTAGTTTGAGCATTCTTTGGCATTGCCTTTCTTTGGAATAGGAATGAAAACTGACCTTTTCCAGTCCTGTGGCCACTGCTGAGTTTTCCAAATTTGCTGGCATAGTGAGTGCAGCACTTTCACAGCATCATCTTTCAGGATTTGAAACAGCTCAACTGGAATTCCATCACCTCCACTAGCTTTGTTTGTAGTGATGCTTTCTAAGGCCCACTTGACTTCACTTTCCAAGATGTCTGGCTCTAGATTAGTGATCACATCATCATGATTATCTGGGTCGTGAAGATCTTTTTTGTACAGTTCTTCCGTATATTCTTGCCACCTCTTCTTAATATCTTCTGCTTCTGTTAGGTCCATACCATTTCTGTCCTTTATCGAGCCCATCCTTGTATGAAATGTTCCCTTGGTATCTCTGATTTTCTTGAAGAGATCTCTAGTCTTTCCCATTCTGTTGTTTTCCTCTATTTCTTTGCATTGATCGCTGAAGAAGGCTTTCTTATCTCTTCTTGCTATTCTTTGGAACTCTGCACTCAGACGCTTATATCTTTCCTTTTCTCCTTAGCTTTTTGCCTCTCTTCTTTTCACAGCTATTTGTAAGGCCTCCCCAGACAGCCATTTTGCTTTTTTGCATTTCTTTTCCATGGGGATGGTCTTGATCCCTGTCTCCTGTACAATGTCACGAACCTCATTCCATAGTTCATCAGGCACTCTATCTATCAGATCTAGGCCCTTAAATCTATTTCTCACTTCCACTGTATAAGCATAAGGGATTTGATGTATGTCATACCTGAATGGTCTAGTGGTTTTCCCTACTTTCTTCAATTTGAGTCTGAATTTGGTAAGAAGGAGTTCATGATCTGAGCCACAGTCAGCTCCTGGTCTTGTTTTTGTTGACTGTATAGAGCTTCTCCATCTTTGGCTGCAAAGAATATAATCAATCTGATTTCGGTGTTGACCGTCTAGTGATGTCCGTGTGTAGAGTCTTCTCTTGTGTTGTTGGAAGAGGGTATTTGCTGTGACTAGTGCATTTTCTTGGCAAACTCTCTTAGTCTTTGCCCTGCTTCATTCCGCATTCCAAGGCCAAAGTTGCCTGTTACTCCAGGTGTTTCTTGACTTCCTACTTTTTCATTCCAGTCCCCTATAATGAAAAGGATAACTTTTGGGGGTGTTAGTTCTAAAACGGTCTTGTAGGTATTCATAAAACCGTTCAACTTCAGCTTCTTCAGCGTTACTGGTTGGGGCATAGACTTGGATAACTGTGATATTGAATGGTTTGCCTTGAAGATGAACAGAGATCATTCTGTCGTTTTTGAGATTACATCCAAGTACTGCATTTTGGACTCTTTTGTTGACCATGATGGCTACTCCATTTCTTCTGAGGGATTCCTGCCCCCAATAGTAGATATGATAATCATCTGAGTTAAATTCACCCATTCCAGTCCATTTTAGTTCGCTGATTCCTAGAATGTTGACATTCACCCTTGCCATCTCTTGTTTGACCACTTTCAATTTGCCTTGATTCATGGACCTGACATTCCAGGTTCCTATGCAATATTGCTGTTTACAGCATCAGATCTTGCTTCTATCACCAGTCACATCCACAACTGGGTATTGTTTTTGCTTTGGCTCCATCCCTTCATTCTTTCTGGAGTTATTTCTCCACTGATCTCCAGTAGCATATTGGGCACCTACTGACCTGGGTAGTTCCTCTTTCAGTATCCTATCATTTTTCCTTTTCATACTGTTCATGGGGTTCTCAAGGCAAGAATACTGAAGTGGCTTGCCATTTCCTTCTCCAGTGGACCACGCTCTGTCAGACCTCTCCACCATGACCCGCCCGTCTTGGGTTGCCCCTCAGGCATGGCTTGGTTTCATTGAGTTAGGCAAGACTGTTGTCCTAGTGCAATTAGATTGACATCTGTCATCTCAGGAAATGCTAACAGTTGTTAGTATCCAGTCTGAAGTCCACTTCTTCAGGTGTTTTCATATTTCAGTGCACCGTGAAATATAAACAGAGAGCCAGTTGTAAATGTCTAACCTGGAGCCTATCAAGCTTCTCTCTAAAACATAGTAAAGGAATTAGTACTGCATTTCCAGTTGCCAAGGTTTCTTCTCAGAGGAAGTAACCAAGTGGGTGAGAACACAGCCTGTCTTTGACTGATAATGCAGTTGTTATGGCCGGCATTCTGTTGCAGGTAGCAATCACTGTTCTGTCCTCTGCCACCAAAATTCCAAGAGAATGTGTTTATTTTCAGTAATTGAAGATGTCAAACTTCAAGTAAGAATAGGGAGCATGTATAGTAATTGGACATGGCTTGCTCTGGATATTATGAAGAATAAAGGACATTTAAAAAAATTGGCCTAAGAGAGAATGAGTGAAAGGTACTTTAAAGCTTGAGGAAATAAAAGCATTTGAATATGATCACATATTATCAAATACAGGTAATGAAAATTAAAAACTGGCTTGATACCTCCCCCTGTAGAGACAGAGGAAAGGATTGAACACCAGTGGTTTTGGGACTGCCACTTGGGACTTAATTTTACTTAATGGCTTAAAAGAAGTTTGGCTTTTTGTTGACTCAGAATAAAGAGAGAAAGAAATATGAAAACCCTGGGCTTTACAGGTTCAATAACAGATCAGAAAATTTAGGAGCAAAACTTGGTTATTTGGCTCATCTCTCTGCCTATATATTCTGAAATTTAAATCCATGGGATTAAATAAATTGAGGTAAAAGTTTCAGCCAAATGAGGTTGTAATGCCAAAATATGGAAAGAAAAATACAAACAGTTGGAATACTTAGCTTGGAGGATAAATAAGCTAGTGATATATATACAGACATAGGTATAGATATATAAGAGTTAAAATGCTAATGTATAATGCATACAAGTTGCTCAGTTGTGTCCGACTCTTTGCAACCCTTTGAACTGTAGCCCATCAGGCTCCTCTGTCCATGGGATTTTTCAGGCAAGAATATTGGAGTGGGTTGCCATTTCCTCCTCTAGGGGATCTTCCCAACCTAGGGATGAAATCCACTTCTGTTTCTCCTGCATTGCAGGTGGATTCTTTACCCACTGAGCCATTGGGGAAGGCCAAGGTGCCTATTAAGGCGCACATAAAAATCAGTCCTTCTCAGTGAGGAGAAAAACATAAACAGAGTCTTTTTTTTTTTTTTTTTTAATGTGAAAAAGATAAAGGTCTGAAAAAATGTCAAGGCTTTATTTGAACTCTGAGGAGACCAAGAATGTTGCCTTCAAAAGTGAAATGGCTGGTTTAAAGCTTTTAATGAAGCTTGGAGGCAAACAGTTTATAACCCTGGAAATATTTAATTTGGGGAGGTTTATGTTAAGATAATAAAATAATTAGCTTTTCCTCATTAGAGGCATGCAGAGCAGTCTGGTTGTGTGTTCTGGAAAATTACATTTCTGCTCCTTCACTGACTTAACATGTGTGGATTGAGACAGATCAGATAGCTAACTGACAGACGCTTTACACTTTTACCTTGTTTTAACTAATTGCCCGTTCAGAGTCACTGGAGGTTCCATTTTAAATTAATGACTATGCAGTATTAAATGCAAACATGCATCTACTGAGAAATTAGGAAGGAATAACAAACTCCACCTTGCTTCTTATTTAGGCTCTCACTCAGTTCTTTGTTGCCTGACATTAAAACAGCAGTGGATAACAAACTGTGGCCCTCCCATCAGATCCAGCCCATCACCTGTTTTTGCAAATAAGTTTTACTGGAACATAGCCCATTTGTAAGTGTTAGTGTGCAGCTACTTTCCTGTTACTAGAGCAGAACTCAGGAGTTGCCTCAGACATGATATATATGTCCACAAAGCCTAAACTATTTATTATATGGCCCTACAGGGAAAAAGCTTGCAAACCCCTACATTAACGGATACCCACTCCCTCACCCCCTACTATAGTTTATAGTAGTTCTTAGGCCAAATGTCGTTTTAGCTAGAGATCTTGTTTCTAGTTCTCCTTGATGACCAGTGGAAAGTACACAGTTAACAAATAGATGCAGCTTTGGTGTTTTATCTCAGTCCTTCTTATTAGTCTTACATGACTCCCAGTGCACTTGCTTGGACAGTCTGTGTGAGTCCATGGAATTCAGAATTAATTTTGGTGACTGATGAAACATGACTTAGTTTGGCATTCCTGTGCTTCACAATTCATGCTTTCATTGCCACTGAACTTTATTTAGATTATTTTCCTGGCTCATAACAGCCTCAGGGAATTGACAGAAAAACTACCTTGTACATTCTCTCATTTACCATAAATCTTGTTAATGTGGCATGAAGAAAAGGAAATAAATTTTAATTCACTCCTAAAACCAGAATCTTTGTATGTCCCATCCTCTTTTTGGGGGGTAAAGAAGAGGACTGGCCATGCTGGCACCTAAGGTCACTACTTGGTTCTCAGGTTTTTAAATAGCGGACTGTAGCTGAGAGGGAACTGCCCCCCCTCTCCCAGCCACCCCCTGCCCCCCCCCCCAAAAAAAAAAACAGAAAGAAAGAAAAGAATTATGTCTTGATGAATTAGAGAAATGGTTTAATTTTCCATAATGATTTTCCTGCTATATCCAAAGGAAATACGATTTTCTCGCTACTTTTACTTGATTGACCTACTCTACTTTCTTTCCCCCATCAACATATGCAAACTACTTCATTCTGGGAAAGTTTTAAAGAAGTTGAGACCCTAGGCATAGCATCCCCTTTCACTTTTTATCTATTAATCATTATGCAACAGACCCTTCTATTGAAAAACTAATAACAAGCAGGATAATAAATGCACAATAACCTCATTTAAATCTTCAGATATGTAACTGGAGTTCTATATTTTCAGGGGATAAATAAAAAACTTACTCTTTGAATCAATTGTGTATCTATTTGGTTGGCCAGTCCAATAATTTTGACTACAAGGAGGAGGTGACTGAAGGAGTAGAGATGATTTGTAAAGGAGTAGAGATGATTTGTATGAAAGTAGAGATGATTTGTAAGAAAATAGAGATGCCATTTAAGGGTTTTTAAAGAAATACTATTACTTTAATTTCATCCTTTAAAAGAAATAGTGGAAACTTCCCTGGCAGTACAGTGGTTAAGACTGACTTCCAATGCAGGGGATGCGGGTTTGATTCCTGGTTGGGGAGCTATGATCCCACATGCTGAAAGGTTGTTGTTGAATCACGACACCGGGATTCTTGGCCCCCGGAGGAGAAGAATTCAATCCGGGGCCAGAGACAAGGCTTGATCACTCAGAGCTTTTGTTTAATAAAGTTTTATTAAAGTATAATGGAGATAGAGAAAGCTTCTGACATAGGCATCAGAAGGGGGTAGAAAGAATACCCACTTGTTAGTGTTAGCAATGAAGTTATATACTCTCCAATGAATCCAAAAAATGTCTGGAGGTTGTAAAGACCTCACCAGACCTACTCCCATAATTTACATTTTAAGATAACAGAATTAGCCAGAAGGTTTAATACAGAGACTGTCCTCAGGCAGAATACATTGTTGTTATATAATCCTTGTAAAGAGCAGGTCTACTCCCATAATTTACAGAATTAGCCAGAAGGTTTAATCCAGAGACTGTCCTCAGGCAGAATACATTGTTGTTATATAATCCTAAGGAATGTAGAGGAAAAAAAAGTTTGTCCTTTCTTCCTCCTTGAGAATTCCAGACCCCTCTCCCCTTGGGGACCCCTAGACTTCTTATCAACCTGCCTAGGAAAGGACTCTCTCAATGCCTCATGGCAAAATATACCAAAACATGAAATAGAAGCAATATTGTAACAAATTCAATAAAGACTTTAAAAATGGTCCACATTAAAAAAAATCTAAAAGAATTAGTGGACATTACTATGCTGGAACTATGCTTAGTGTGGAAAATAAAAGGAGAAACATACAGAGTCTGTGTTCAGTGAGCTCACAGTTTCATGAGGGAGACATGCAGTCTAGGCTGAGAGATGGACCGATATAGTAACAGATGATTTTGAAAATACACGTTGGGTAGAAAGAGGAGAGGAGGCTTGTAGGGTAGCCAGGTGCTAGATCTTAAAGAACTATATAGGCCAATTAAGGAAATCTGTTGTAAGTTGAAAACTGTGGGGTTTTGAGAGGTATATATCCTATAGAGACTGAATAGTCAAGAAGGCAACATTCAAAAAAATTGTTTGTCGGAAGACAGAAAAGCAACATTTACAGTCAACATGCTTTGTTTACCTTAAATGAATATGGTGCTCCAGTAAGCTGTACAATTTATGTGAGGTTGTCTTTATCAAGATGGGAATAGAACAACACAGAGAGAAGAAATATAGACACCTTTCATATATTAATATTTCTGGGCTTTATTTTATCATGGTCTAAATCCCACCCTGTGAGCCTAAGCCCCTCCTTTCATGGATTAAACGTGATCAATTTTCTGTTGCCTTCTCCATGGAGATATTTAGAAGTGTCTGAAGACATTTTTGGTTGTCACAACTAAGGGGTGATATGCTACTGTCACTGCTGTGTATATCCCAGATGTGTCATTTTAGCTTTCTATAGTATGCAGGACAGTTACTACAAAGAACGTTACTACCCCAAATGTCAGTAGCGTCAAGGTTGGAAAATCTTGGCTGAGAATTATATTTTCTGATTCCATCCTGCTCACTGTCCTGTGTATGTGACTCAGGAAATAATAAACAGAGTTGAAGGTTTACAGAAGATTTTCAGGGCAGCCCTCAAGATTAGGTGGAATTGGAATCCTCTAATTGTACAGGGCCTACACGGTGGCTTAGATGGTAAAGAATCTATTGCAATTCAGGAGATCCAGGTTCAATCCCTGAGTTGGGAAGATCCCCTGGAGAAGGAAGTGGCAACTCATTCCAGTATTCTTGCCTGGGAAATCCCATGCATGGAGGAGCCTGGCAGGCTACAGTCCTTGGGGTCGCAAACAGCTGGACAGGACTGAAGCGACTTAGCACAGTATAGATCATGGCAAAACAGTTTGGTCCTCAGTCAGTTCAGTTGCTCAGTCGTGTCCAACTCTTTGCGACCCCATGAATCGCAGCACGCCAGGCCTCCCTGTCCATCACCAACTCCGGGAGTTCACTCAGACTCACGTCCATCGAGTCAGTGATGCCATCCAGGCATCTCATCCTCTGTCGTCCCCTTCTCCTCCTGCCCCCAATCCCTCCCAGCATCAAAGTCTTTTCCAATGAGTCAACTCTTCGCATGAGGTGGCCAAAGTACTGGAGTTTCAGCATCAGCTTCAGCATCATTGCATTCATGACACTGTACAGGAGACAGGGATCAAGACCATCCCCATGGAAAAGAAATGCAAAAAAGCAAAATGGCTGTCTGAAGAGGCCTTACAAATAGCTGTGAAAAGAAGAGAGGTGAAAAGCAAAGGAGAAAAGGAAAGATACAAGCATCTGAATGCAGAGTTCCAAAGAATAGCAAGAAGAGATGAGAAAGCCTTCCTCAGTGATCAATGCAAAGAAATAGAGGAAAACAACAGAATGGGAAAGACTAGAGATCTCTTCAAGAAAATTAGAGACACTAAGGGAACATTTCATGCAAAGATGGGCTCATTAAAGTTTGTCCTCAGGGGCCAGTAAACCCTGTCAGCCTCCTCTCTCTAACTTTTAAATTCTACTGTGATTAGGCATAGCAGTTGTGGAGCTTTTCATGGTAGAGAATAACATTCATGGTTCTCCTGGACTTCCTTTAATGGAAAAAAAATGCAGTTCCTGGAGAAAAAGTCCATTTAACCTAGGGAACACCTGTGTTTGCTTGTGACACACTCCCTAGCCAAAAATTTCCAGGGATTTCTTTTATGTGGTGATTTCCCCAAATTAGCCCTATATTCTTGTGTTCATGGTCTTGCTATGAAAAGGTTTCCCAGAATCTCTTGCCACAGTGGGAAGTAGCTTTGTATTTCTATCCTTCTCTGGAAAGAAATGGTGCTCACAATATAGAAACTGAAGAACTGTATTTTTAATTCCCAGGAAAAGAAGAATAGTTGGTTTTCTGTTCACACATATATTCCATGTAAGTCTTTACATTTCTGATTTACCTCAAGCCAGAACAGGAAATGATGAGCAATTAAGAACAATGGAGCAATGAAGGCACTGGGATAATCCTTCATATAGAGCTCTCAGGGGAATTGGTATGAGGGGTATGAATTAGTCTTGCCAAGTTAGACAAATGGCAATGGCACAGCTGTACCTTTATATCCTGCTACTGTCTACTACTCCACAAAAAGTAATTATTTTATAGCAAAAACTGAGCCCAGAAAACTTTTTGAGCTAAAATAGTTACATTCAGCATTCTATGCTCTAAATGAATGCAAATATAATTTTAAAAGCATTTTTCTCACAGCTTTGTATATCTTAGCTTCTTATAAATACATTAGAATTATTTTTCCTCATAAAAGAGACTGATTCTTAATTTTGGAACCCTGTGGGTGGGACAAATGGTAACCTCCAAGGAGAACAGCAGGAATCTTTCTGAGAGGAGCACACCCCAGGTCACACTCTTTTATCTAGCTGAAAATCTCCAGAAGACAGCCGTGTCCTGCCCTCATCATTTGTCTAATTTGCTGCTGTTGTTGTTTTTTTCTCCTCTTCTTGGAGAGAATGATAATAAGTGAATGGTTCATAATTTATTTCTCTGCCTCACAGGACATTTTACAAAAATGCATCATTCTTCTTTCCTCTGCATGTAGTCCAGATTGTTAGAGACTAGTCAAATCTATCAAATGTACAGAAGAAAGGGTCCTCAGAATTCAAGTAGTCTAACTCCTCTCTCTTTTCCAATAAGGAAACTGAGGTTGAGTGGTACAGGGCAACTTACTCAGGGTAGCAGAACCAATTTATAGGCAGATACATGTGTCTGGTGCTGCAGCATTCTCCCAGGGCAACCCCTGCTTCTTAGACCTTGGTGACAGACTTGCCAGATAAGAGGGAAAAAATCAAACACATACAATGCTTGGGGCATACTTATACTCAAATTTATTTATTATTTATCTGGAATTCAGATTTAGTTGAGCATCCTGTATTTTATCTAGCAAAGTAGAAACTTGTGCTCTTAGTTAATTGAAACAGTTGAATAAATACACACCATTGACTATGCCTAAAACCCAAAATTTTAGGACTTCCCTGGTAGTCCAGTAGTTAAGACTCCAGGCTCCCAGTAGAGCAAAGGTTATAAAAATAATTGAGTATGCACAGGGAACCATTTTCAGTTAGATGCACTGAGTTCCTCAGATGAATCCTACCAATGAGTTTCCACTGTGGTGAGTGCCCCATTCCCCAGTCCCATGTAAGGTCAGGGGAAGCAAACAGGATGGTATATCCTGATATGCATTCTTAAGACATTCTTAATTCTTTTAGGAATTGTATAATTATTTTGTTTTTGTGCTTCATTAAAAAATTCCTGATTCTTCTTCGAAGAATATCAGTAAGAACTTAAGAAGATAGAAGTTTGAAAATAAAAACTGAACACATTTATAATTCATCCATTTATGTATTAATTTATTGTATAATCATTATTCCATATTGACACATGCTTTGACAACATGAAGATACTTGATCTCTACTACAGGATAACTTGTGTTCTTAGTTTCTGAAATTAGTCTAATGTGAATGTGACTCTTTTTAATCTCTGGTGCTTATCAGTTCAGTTCAGTTCAATTGCTCAATCGTGTCTGACTCTTTGCAACCCCATGGACTGCAACACACCAGGCTTCCCTGTCCTTCACCAACTCCTGGAGCTTGCTCAAACTCATGTCCATCGAGGCTTGATGCCATCCAACCATCTCATTCTCTGTCATCCCCTTCTCTGCCTGCCTTCAGTCTTTCCCAGCATAAGGTCTTTTCCAAGGAGTCAGTTCTTTGCATCAGGTGGCCGAAGTATTGGAGTTTCAGTGTCAGCATCAGTCCTTCCAATGAACACCCAGGACTGATTTCCTTTAGGATGGACTGGTTGGATCTCCTTGCAGTCCAAGGGACTCTCAAGAGTCTTCTCCAACACCACAGTTAAAAAGCACCAATTCTTTGGCACTCAGCTTTCTTTATAGTCCAACTCTCACATCCATACTTGACTACTGGAAAATCCATAGCTTTGACTAGTTGAACCCTTGTTGGCAAAAATGTCTTTCCATAAATAAATGATTTATTTATTCCTATGGAGGCAAGTTGATACCAGCATTCATAAATTTAAAAAATCAACCAACAAACAACAAAAAAAAGTATGTTCTAATGTCCTAGTAATTTCTCCAAGTTTAACATTGTCCAACTCTTAGGAATGGAAAATGAACTATTTTCTCTGTTTTAGTTTTGTCAGTGACCACATGTGGTTAAGAGCACAAATTCTGGAGCTAGGCTGATGGATGTGATTTTGGGTAAGTCACTTAGTTTATGTGTCTCAGTGCTTGTTTTCTCATTTGTGAAGTGGGGATAATAAAAGCATGCCTCATACCCTTCTTTTTAGATTTAACTGAGCTGTTGTATAAAAGGTAGACCTGTTCAAGGCTCTCAATCAGCCTGATGTAATCATTAATTATCACTATTCTTTTGCTTCCTTGCTCATGTCTGCACTTCCTGCCCCCAGGGCCTTTGATATTTCTTTTTTCTGTGCTCTGTTTTATGATTTTCTGTGGTTCTAAGATGAATACTGACTTTGTGATTTCCATGTGTTTCATCCCCACAGCCATGCACCAACCTTAGCTAAAGTGGACCTTTACTTACATAAGAAAGGAGTTTAGGAAAGTTTACTCCTGTCTGTTCCCAGCTCCTAGACTGTGTGTGGTTGAAATGTACCACATATTTACTTAATAAAGTAAGGAATAAACTTTTAAATGCTTAAGTTTGATACAGTATTTTTCCTAGCCTCGAAGAAGCTATCACAGTTAATTGGATAGATATCAGTAAAGAAAAACCTCAGAGTTAGATGGTCAAACTCTTTAAAATGCCAAATGCAGCATGTACACATGGGAAGACCCTTTGATCATTTCTTTTCCCACTTCATAAAATTCTGTGACATCGCTCTAGGGATGGTTTTTCCATTAGTTCTTAAGATTCTTATTTCCCTTTACTAAAAGAAAAACTAACATTGAAAACAAAGTTTTCTTGTAAAGGCATTTTTGCTTATTTCTAAAGGAAGAATGGATTGAGTTTTGATTTCTTTTTGCACATTAATCTCATAAAGACCACCCATCAAACTTCTTTTTTGGGTAATGTCTTTCAGAGCTCTTCTTTTTCTGTTAGGCCATTCTATTTCTCTTTTATTGTTATTTATTCTCTCAATGACTTTTTGAGATTGATTTTTAAATCACAGTTACAGAGTATACATTTTTCTGGTTGGGGTGTCACAAAAGGTTTTTTTTGTTTGTTTTTTTGTTCGTTTGTTCTTGTTAGAAAAGACAAAAATAAAGTGAGGGGTATGACAATGCACTCTGATAACATCCAAATAAGCTTCTTAAATCACTGGTGGTTTCAAGTTAAAGTTAAAATTAGCCTCAGCTTTCTTCTGATCATATCTCTCCCATTAGATTTTGAGTAAATGCAATGCTTGTGAGTTCTAAAGGAATGTCATTCAGGTCCTTGAATATACTGCCTGGACATACAACAGAAGATAGACTGCCTTTATGATCTAATCTTAACTCCATATATTTTCTTTTTTTCTAATTAGAAAGCTTAATATAATAAGCTCTCTCTAAATGTGCTTGTGGTTTCTTCTCTCATCTTCCTTAAAATACATAAAATTATATAAAGTAATAATTATAACTGTATTGTTGCTAACTCCATGTATTTTCTTTGTTCTGGTTGATTCTCCTGCTGTAAACTTTGTGATATAACTATTATTGTGCAATGGAAATATCAGTGAAGGGATAAGGATTAGGGGAGCAGCTGACAGCAATTCAGCGTCTTTCCCAGCTGCTGCTGTCGCTGTGTCGTGTCTGCCTCTTTGTAACCCCCTGGACTGTAACCTGCCAGGCTCCTCTGTCCATAGAATTCTCCAGGCAAGAATACTGGAGTGGGTTGCCGTTTCTTCTTTCAGGGGATCTTCCTGACCCCAGGACTGAACACATGGCTCCTGCCACGTCTCCTGCATTACAGGTGGATTCTTTACCACTGAAGCTAGAGAGGCCCTAATTCTTCAAGTTTATAATATCATCCTCTTTAAATACTTTTGTGGTGTTTAAACTCTTTCTCTAACTCAGGATAGATATGATGGCCCCTTGTTGGTTGTTTCTTAGAATATTTATGAAGGCTCCTCACAAATATTTTAACCCTCCCCTTCCATGAACATGCAGTTCCTCTCCTCCTTTGTGGCCTTATCACCTGTTTTTGACATTCAATCAAAATTGATGTGAAGACTCTTTAGAAGTGAGTGCATATGTCCTCATATTCGCTTCTCCCTCTTCTAATCTATTTGTCAAATGTCCAGAAAGTGGCCATTCTATAAACTGGTCCTAGAAAGCAGTGATGACATAGAGCAGAATGCCCAGCTGGCAATGATGAAAGAATAGCACAAATGAACATTTGTTGTTTTAGGCTACTGAGATCTGAGGATCATTTGTTATCATAAAATAATCTACCCTGTTTTGATTGATATATTTCTGCAGCATCCATCCCCTCTTTTCCTGTTTGGTAGCTGCTGCTGCTGCTGTTGCTAAGTCGCTTCAGTAGTGTCCAACTCTGTGCAACCCCATAGACAGCAGCTCCCCCAGGCTCTCCTGTCCCTAGGATTCTCCAGGTGAGAACACTGGAGTGGGTTGCCATTTTCTTCTCCAGTGCATGAAAGTGAAAAGTGAAAGTGAAGTCACTCAGTTGTGTCCAACTCTTAGCAACCCCATGGACTAGCAGCTGATTTTTATTTGTGATTTCACGTGGTTTCCAAGAAATTGACTTTTATCATACTTTAAGACTAGAGAATATGACTGGGGCTAGAACAAGTGTATATTCAGTACCCTGATGACAAATTGATTCAGGGTTGGGCATGTGATATAAGACCATATAATTAAAATGCAGATGAGGAGATGTGTCAAGATAGTTCGGGTGAAGCTGATTCCTTTACTGTTCATTGTAAAAGAAGAACCATGTCATTTCTGGATTTTCTGGTTTCTTCCCTGAAATATTGAAGGGATAGGTTTTGGAATGAAATGGATACTATAGAAGATAAAGACAAAAGATGGAGGAAGCCAAGTCCTTGGAGATGTCTTTGAGCTAGTGAGTCAAGGCTTATTGGAAGTTATTCATTATAATAATTATGTGTGCCTAAGTAGTAATCCTAAGTTAATTTCATTATTTTCCCTACTTGAGCCCATTTTTCTGATACCTGGAACTAAAAAGACTTCACCTGACATGGTATTTGGCTGTAAACTCTGATATGATGGCTTTGAAAGGTGTATAACCTTTAACACTGACCCACAAAAACCAGGTTATGCTCAGTTATGGCTTCGAGAGAGAACTGATGGGTAGGGTGGAATTAAACATGGATGGAGAATGAGTGGCCATCACATTGAGGGCCCATGGACATGTGTGTGTGCTCAGTCACTTCAGTTGTGTCTGACTCTTTGTGATGCTATGGATTGTAGAACATCAGGCTCCTCTGTATGTGGGATTTTCCAAGCAAGAATACTAGAATACTGGAATGGGTTTCCATGCCCTTCTTCAGGGGTTCTTCCCAATCCAGGGATAGAACGCACATCTTCTCACGTCCTGTATTGCCGGCAGATTCTTTACCACTGAGCTACCAGGGAAGTACCAGTGGCAACATGATGTCAAAAGGTAAAGAACGTTGTATGTTCAAATCCTATGTTTGCTGTACATCAAGCATCCCACCTAAATGAAAGACATTCTCTCATTTATTAGGAGTGTAGCATGTCTGTGTGTGTGGACAATTACAAATGCTAGATAGACAGCTGGAGTATAGTTTAAATGAAGTATTTTTAAAGAAAGAAACCCATTATGTGCCCAGTCTTTGTATATCAACCTTTGTATATCTCTCCTACCTTCTCTACCACTTCATCAATTGACCATTTTGTCTCTGCTTGTTCTGCAGGTCTAAGTGTAAGGTAAGTACACCTAGAGCAGTTGTGATTACCAGTAGTTCATAACCATTTCTTTCTAGTTCTTCTATCCCCTTATACATGAGGTGGTGATCATCAAGGAATTCCAACCTAGCAAACTTAGGTCCTGTTAAATTTAGTGGAACACATCCCATTCAAAAGCATAACTAGAAAAATTGTCATTTATTTCTCTCACATTGACCTTTATTGTAGAGTCTTTAAGGAGGGAACAAAAAAGGAGGGAAGAGAATAATTGTGCCATAATAGAGTATAGTAATCCTATGTTCATTTTAATTAACTTGGCAGTCCCATAGGAGCCATTCAACTCCTCAGAGTCATCAGAAAATCCTATCATATTTTATTTCCATTCCACAGTAGCATAGAGATTGTTTTGCTTATCTCATGGGATCTGAGACATCATACACAAGGGATATAGAGTACTGTTTAAAATTAATCATTTTGAAATACAAAACATTATTGGGAACAGTGCTATTGTTTTGAAGATTTATTAACTGGTTGGCACATAGTCATTACATGCAGAGTCACACTGGGTTTTTAAATTTCATACTAAATGCTTTTTTTTCAAAGTTATTATTAGAGCATAGCTAGAGTTCAGTGCATGTTAAAGTAAAACAATGTGATGAGGCGTGTTTGCCTGACATCAGTTTCCCAAAGATACATCCTTTTAGAAAGTTATAAATGAATACATTAGTGAGGAGATTTAAGAGCCTAAGAATAAAGGAAAAAACAGTTAGATTTTGAGAGTTGAGGTCAGAGAGATCTATGTTTGAATCCTGGATATGCAACATGGAATCCTAAGACCTTGGGAAAGCCACTAACGTCTCTCAACTTTGAGTTATAATTTGTTTCCCACTCTCTTTCTGTGGGTAGAACTTCAGTCTGTCAGAAAGTTCTAGGGTCACAGTCAACAGACTTTTTCTGTTAAGGAACAATGCCTTAGTCAGCTTGAGCTGCCATAACAATAGCAGATGCCTTAAACAGTTATTTCCCACAAGCTCAAAATATGAGGTCAGGGATGTCAGCATGGTTGGGCTCTTTGTGAAGGTCCTTCTCTTACCTTGCAGATGATTACCCTTCTTGCTGTGTTCTCACATATCTCAAAGAGACACAGAGAATGAGAGGGAGATCGAGCTCCAGTCCTCTTCTCTGCTTGTAAAGGCACTGCTCCCATCACAGTCGCTGTACCTCATGACTTCGTCTATAAGTAATTGCTCCCCAAAGACCCTCCTACTAATACCATCACACTGGGAGTTAGGACTTCAACATACGGATTTTGGAGGTACACATTCAGCTCACTGCAGCCAGATAGTAAATATATTTTGGCTTTGTGAATCACACAATCTCTGTGGCAACTCTTCAATTCTGCCTTTTAGAGCAAAAGCAGTCACAGGCAATATGTACACCAGATGAGCATAGCTGTGTCTCAAAAAAATTTGTGTAGAGACACTAAAAATGAATTCCATATAATTTTTATGTGTCAGGAAATATTAGATTTCTGTTTTGTTTTTACTATTTAAAAATTTTAAAAATATTCTTCACTTGTGGATCATTAAAAACAAAGCAACAAACAAACCAGTTAGCAGCCAGATTTAGACACCAAGCCAGCGTTTGCTTATTCCTACTCTAGGAGATTTTAGTCTCCTGGTGAAAGGAACTTTGACCTCTGAGTCACCACGTGGAAGAAAACTGCCTACAAACTAAGAATATTTTTCTGATTTTTCTGTGAGAAATATCTAGTATAAGAAGCTCTGAAAGTATCGATTTCTTTTGTGAGAGCTTCTAGCATAACCTTATTTAACATAACACCTCCAAGGAATATGTGAGGATAAAATAGAAAAACCTGGATAAAAACACTCAGCACAGTGCTAGCACATAGTGGGGATTATATACTGCTGTGTTCTTGGATATATAATGCAGGCTGAGTCCATGTAAAGTTGCTGAACTTGCCAACTCTGAGACACGGTTCCAGAGTTGAGAAGTTCACGTGTGAGGATAGTGGCAGATACCTGCTTGAGTCTCTCTAGTCTTAGAAATATCCTAGAGACTAAGACCAGATTGTCTTAAATCTTAAAATAAGATTAAAATAAAAGCTCGCCAATGGTGAGCTTATGATCCTATGATTCAGGGGTCCCCAACCTCAGGCCATGGACTCATGCAGCAGGAGGTGAGTGGCAGGCAAGGGAGCAGAGCTTCGTCTGTATTTACAGCCATTCTCTATTGCCTGCATCTCCCCTCAGTCCTTGGAAAAATTGTCTTCTGTGAAACCAATCCCTGATGTCAAAAAGGTTGAGGACCAGTGCTATAATTCTTTGACACAATGCTGCCAAGAGGTCAAGCTCTCACTATAACATTCAATACATACACACTGACCCATCTTTGTAGCTAGGTTTGTATTCAAAACATGATTAATAAAAATTTTACACGGTGGAAAATAACTGTTCTTTGTGTGAAGCAGAAAACTCAATTAAATCATTTGTATTTTTCAATGTAAGATGTCACTTATTTTAAAATTATGTTTAAAAGGGATTTATATCTGAAAAATATCTGGAACATTTTCTAATCACTTGCATCATACATATTGTTACAGATGTCATATTCCCACCATTACCATCAAATGTTATTTAAAATCACAGGATATTAAATACCTTATGCTACTTTTCCTGAGAGGCAGAATTTAAAGTCTTCAATCTCTTTCCAAACCAATCATACTAGGTCCATCAGAAAATTCCAGTCTTATTCTTAGAGCTTATTATTTTACTTATTGAACTATAGAAATTAGTTATCTTCACAATATATTTATAAAACAACAATCAGAACATGAGTTGGGTACCTTTACATATTACATCTATTTGGGCCTACTGCTCAGCTTGCCTATAATTTAACAAACTCAATTTATATGAATAAGTAACATGAAAAAGAAAAAGAGCTCTGAACCTAGAGTCAGGTAACTTGATCTTTTGGTCCCCTTGTTACTCAGGGTGTGATTTAAGGAAAGTTATGAACATCTTTGTGCTTCTATTTCCTTATTTATAAATTGGGGACAATCATAGCTACACCAGAGGTTTGTAGCGAGGATGAAATGGAATCTTGCTTGTGAAAGTGTGTTGTAAATGGCGAGTCATCAGAATGGTGTGAACAGCTGTTTTGCATTAAAGACTGCAAAGAACCTGTTTGTTCATAAGGTTTTCCTATTTCCTTCCTGTAGCAATGAATATTTTGTTTTTCAGGAACTAATTCTCTCCCTCTCTCTTTTTCTCTCTCACCCACCCTCCCTTTCTCAATCTCTCCCTACCCCCCATTCTAGCTCTATTCCTATATCTATCACACACACGCATGCGCACATGCACACACACACACACACACACACACACACACACACATATACTGTGATGATGCTGTTCTGGGAGAAACATTTTGCCCATTTTGTCCACTTCTGACCATATTTCCTCTTTCTATGTGGGTGGAGTGAGGGGAAATCTAGATAGGGATGTTGGAAAATGAGAACAGCTGATTGTTCATTGAAATTTTATCCCTTCTGTGCAAATCTGGAGAATTTGATTTGCTAACAGGAAAAATTTAGAGGAAAATAAAATAGTTTATTCAACAGTTTTGGAAGTTATTAGTTTGAAATGATATATGTATTGAGAGATGCAATAAGAGGTGGATGGCCCATCAATTCTGGAGCTCTTCTGAGAATTAGATGTTGACAAGATGTCTCTTTCCCCATCCTTTCTCTACATCCTCATCTTCCCCTCAGTTCTTCTAAGTGCTAAATTTAATGTATCTCCTTATTCACACTTTCACTGATGAAATGGTATTTGGTAATTTTGAAATTAATAAGTTATATTAACTTTTTCATTAGGAATAAAGGATGTCACATAGGTTAGTTCAATGTGAAGAAAGGTCACCAGATTAAGCTCAATGAAAGCTGCTTTTAGCTCTAAATAACCACTCAGAAACCCAAATGGTTCAAGCAGAGAAATGGTTTGCAAGGTAAACCAACACTAGGGTTGCACGAAGAGACATGAGCTCTCATTTGCTAATTTCAAAAGGAAGTCCTTCTTCTGAGAGTCCTAGCTCCAGTGATCTGAAATCACAGCACTGACATCTGGGCAGTGCACTGAAGGATGTGCCTCCTCGGGTCACTTTGAAACTGGAGCTCTTAAGGTGCCTCAGCTACAGGGAATCCATACTGGTTCAGAAAGTCAATCCTGTTTAAGTTTTCACTTGGCTCTAACAGCCTCCCACAGCTAAGGGAAGTGAAGATACTGTATCTGTCCTACTCTGATGCCAGAACTCTCAAAAAACAGTATTTCCACAGGTGCTATTTTGGACATTTGTGGGTGGACTTTGTCTCCCTTTTTTTTACATTAATGAGGATGGAGAAGCATTAATAGATAGAGGCCAGGAATGTCAGATGTTTTGCAATGGATGGAGTTCAGTTAAGTTCATTCAGTCACTCAGTCATGTCCAACTCTTTACAACCCCAAGGACTGCAGCATGCCAGGCTTCCCTGTCCTTAACCAAATCCCAGAGATTGTTCAAACGTATGTCCATTGAAGAGGTGATGCCATCCAACCATCTCATCCTCTATTGTCCCCTTCTCCTCCTGCCTTCAATCTTTCCCAGCATCAGGGTCTTTTCAAATGAGTCAGTTCTTCACATCAGGTGGCTCAAGTATTGGAGTTTCAGCTTCAGCATCAGTACTTCCAGTGAATATTCAGGACTGATTTCCTTTAGGATGGACTGGTTGGATCTCCTTACAGTCCAAGGGACTCTCAAGAGTCTTCTCCAACACCACAGTTCAAAAGCATCAATCCTTTGGTGTTCAGCTTTCTTATAGTCCAACTCTCACATCCATACATGACTACTAGAAAAACCATACCTTTGACTAGATGGACCTTTGTTGGCAAAGTAATATCTCTGCTTTTGAATATGCTTGCTAGGTTGATCATAGCTGTCCTTTCAAGGAGAAAGCATCTTTTGATTTCATGGCTGCAGTCACCATCTGCAGTGATTTTGGAGCCCCTCAAAATAAAGTCTGTCACTGTTTCCCAATTATTTGCCATGAAGTGGTGGGACTGGATGCCATGATCTTAGTTTTCTGAATGTTGAGTTTTAAGCCAACTTTTTCACTCTCCTCCTTCACTTTTATCAAGAGGCTCTTTAATTCTTCACTTTCTGCCATAAGGGTGGTGTCATCTGCGTATCTGAAATTATTGATATTTCTCCTGGCAATCTTGATTTCAGCTTGTGCTTCATCCAGCCCACCATTTTCCATGATGTACTCTGCATATAAGTTAAATAAGCAGAGTGACAACCTTGACATACTCAGCCTTGACATACACAGCCTTGACATACTCCTTTCCCAATTTTGCACCAGTGTATTGCTCCATGTCCAATTCTAACTTTTGCTTCTTGACCTACATACGGATTTCTCAGGAGGCAGGTGGTCTGGTATTCCCATCTCTTTAAGAATTTTCTACAGTTTGTAGGGATCCACACAGTCACAATGGATGGAGTACCTAAGAACAAAAAGAACTGTCATCTAAGGCTTCCCTGATGACTCAGTGATAAAGAATTTCTCTGCCAAAGCAGGTGACATGAGTTCAGTCTCTGGTCTGGGAAGATCCCACATCCCATGAAGCAACCAAGCCTGTGCTCCACAGTTATTGAGCCTATGCTCTAGAGCCCAGGAACCACAACTCCTGAGCCCACAAGCTTCAACTACTGAAGCCTGAGCACCCTAGAGCCTGTGCTCTGCAACAAGAGAAGCCACCTCAATGAGAAGCCCGCACACCACAACTAGAGTAGTCCCCATTGGCCACAAACAGAGAAAAGCCCACGCAGCAATGAGGACCCAGCACTGCCAAAAATAAATAAATAAATAAATTAGAAAATTGTCCTCTATCTGACATTTTAATATCACCAGAACTACTCTGTTTATCATTACCAGAACTTAGTAGCTAGGTTCATTGTGCATATAAAAAGAAAACACATTTTGCCTAGTCTCAAAATATTTCTGGGGGGTGAACTGCTCCATCAACTGAGCTAAGATTGTATTCTGTTTCATTTAGAAACTTTATCAAGAGTTATTCATTGTTATAAAAAATCATGTTGCTAGAAGTTATGCTGTTTACAGATTTTGGATCATTAATAGAAATACTCTGGAATTAGTCTACCTTTGTTATTGTCACGTTTACAGTGATTTCTCCCTGTAGGATATACATCTGTGTGTTTTTCAGTATAGTTGTGTCAATTTATTTACATATTGACATGAATATTATTTGATTATAAACCACTGCTATTTTTCTCCTGTGAGTATAGTTGTGACATTATTTGTTAGTTTTGATAGTATATATATATATGTAGGATTTATTATCTTGAACCTAATTTGAAGATAGTGAAAGAGTGTTTCAAGAAATTTCTCATCAAAGTGGGACACTGAATTCAAAGTTTAACAGCAATTAGAATTCATGTTCATGGCTATAATGCTCATGTTTTCGGGGAAAATTAATGGGATCCAAGTGATGTAACCAAGACTCAAATCCAGTGACTCAGATATCTTAAAAACCTCCCAACCAACCAATAGCATTTT
Source organism: Budorcas taxicolor (assembly GCF_023091745.1). NCBI lineage: Eukaryota > Metazoa > Chordata > Mammalia > Artiodactyla > Bovidae > Budorcas > Budorcas taxicolor. The sequence goes on from NC_068910.1 coordinate 40,298,183, forward strand.
CTCTATCCGTGGTAAATACATACTGTACCTATGATGTAGTAGTAGCCCAAGCATTTCAGAGAAACTATTCTTTTTTCTCTCAGGCAACCAGGAACTGTTTCTGCAGTAAATCACTTAATAACTCTTTCTCACCTTCTTAGAGATAGGGACCATAGGACATTTCTAAAACAATCTTTCTCACAGGGAGAAGATTCTCTTTATGCAACATCACTTAACAAGCCCAGAAGCTGTTGCTTTAATGCTTCCAGGGATGGAAAACATAGTATCATATAAGATGATTTGTTTATATCATTGAAAGCTCTTTTTTTAGAAAGACTGAGCTAAAGTTTCCTAAAAATTTTGCCCTCTAGTCTAAGTTTAGTTCTCGTTAAACAGCAAGCCACGTGTTTTTACTCCCTGACATAAGAGACTTTCATGTTTGAGAAGAATGCTCACCTAGTGTTGTAATGTAACCAGTTCTGCAGTGAAGGCAATACATGAAGGCATGTGTTATGGGGTCAGTGGGGAGTAGAGTCACCACATTATGAAAATAAATTGAGGCTACCAGCCAAAGGCAAGGAGATGACATTCTTCAGCTCCAGCATTAATTGCTTCTGCAACTTCTCCCTTAGGGTTGCCATGATTAACGCCACCTCCTCAAGCCCTAATAAGTAAGTTTTCAGAGGAGACAGTTCAGTAAGAGAAAAAGAAACACGGGGAAAAACATATCTATTAGAGATGTTGGACTCTGTGAGGCTCTAGCCTGTATATATCAGTTCTCTGTGGTTTCCATGAAAGTCAGAAGGCATAGTCTCGACACTGTGTCTTGGGTGTTTTGGGGAGCTCATAAACTCCGCTAGAGAAGGCAAAGAAACATTTTTGTCTTTCTTTGTTCATCTTTCCTGATATCCAAGAGCTCAAACCATAAAGATGATAATTTTTTTTTCTTCTGAATTATCAAACTCATACCCTGCTCAGCACTGTTCGACTAACTGGACTTGCCTACCTGAAATGTTTTACACTCACATCCATACACTTGTATGTCAGACTGTGTCATTCAATAAGATCTTCCTTGACAACTCTGATATAAAGCAGTTTCCCTCAAATCTGGTTCTTCTGTATTAGATTAGCTATTTACCTCCTTCATGGCACTTGATTAGGCATGACTGAAGTTTGTTTAATGATCTCTTTTGTTCATTATGTTTTTTCTTACTAAAATTTAAGTTGTATGGAAATTTGGAGCCTATTTGTCTTGTTCACGGCTATATATTCAGGGCTGTTAACAGTTTCTGGCACATGACACAGTGAAGGTGAGGAATTTTCTAGTTTTATCCCTGCTGCTGCTGCTGCTAAGTCACTTCAGTTGTGTCCGACTCTGTGCGACCCCATAGACGGCAGCCCACCAGGCTCTCCTGTCCCTGGGATTCTCCAGGCAAGAACTCTGGAGTAGGTTGCCATTTCCTTCTCCAATGCATGAAAGTGAAAAGTGAAAGTGAAGTAGCTCAGTCCTGTCCGACTCAGCGACCTCATGCACTGCAGCCTACCAGGCTCCTCTGCCCATGGGATTTTTCCAGGCAAGAGTACTAGAGTGGGTTGCCATTGCCTTCTCTGAGCTTAAACTCTGGAAACAACTGGTTAAATCTGTGCTGTGTTATGCCTTTGATATGGATTAAGTTTTGATTATTTTAATGGGTTTGGATTTCTGGGCTATGTCCCCTAGTGTATTGAAATTATTAGCTGGGAGTTTATTGATATAAAATAATATCAATTATAGTGATATCATTGGGATAAAATTGATGTATAGGGATGTATACCTTTGGTATAGACTTATTTTATTAAACATAACAGTCCCATGCTTTTTGTCTTTATAAGTGTTGTGCCAACAAGGGTGTTAGTTTTCAATTTATTTGGAGAGAACAGCAACAGACAGAAATCTTAAAAGTTTACCACTGATATTAACTTTTCTGCTTTGGGGGTTCAGGTGACAGTGACAGTTGTCATACTACTATTTATATGTTCTGCAGCAGGATTCCTGATTTGCTATTACCCGTGCATATGTCTTTTCACACTGTTCATGGGGTTCTTAAGGCAAGAATGCTGAAGTGATTTGCCATTTCCTTCTCCAATGGACCATGTTTTATCAGAACTTTCCACCATGACCAGTCCATCTTGCGTGGCCCTACATGGCATGGCTCATAGTTTCATTGAGTTAGACAAGGCTGTGATCCATGTGATCAGTTTGATTAGTTTTTTATAACTGTGGTTTTCATTCTGTATGCCCTCTGATCGTGAAGGATAAGAGGCTTCTGGAAGCTTCCTGATGGGAGGGACTGGCTGTTGGGGTATCTGGGTCTCACTCTGATAGGGGAATCAGGGCCATGCTCAGTAAATCTTTAATGCAGTTTTTGGTTGATGGATGTGGCTGTGTTCCTTTCCCTCCCTGTATTTTGGCCTGAGGCCTAAGTATGGTAAGGGTAATAGCAGTAATGGCAACCTTCTTCAAAAGGACTTGTACCAGCATGTCGCAGCTCCCAGGACTGTTGTAGTCAGTGCTCCTGACCCCACGGCAGGCCAGTATTGACCCACACCTTTGCCAGAGACTCTGGGACACTCACAGGAAAGTCTGTCTCAGTCTCCTTTGGGGTCACTGCTCCTCTCCTGGGTCCTGGTGTGCACAATGTTTTGTTTGTGTCCTCCAGGAATCTGTTCCCCAGTCCTGTAGAAATTCTGTGGTCAGATCTCACTGGCCTTCAAAGTCAAATTCCCTGGGGATTCTCAGTCCCTTTGCTAGATCTTCAGGTTGGGAAATCTGTTGTCGGCCCTAGAACTTCTGCAATAGTGTAAGAACGTCTTTGGTGTAATTATTCTCCAGTTTGTGGGTCGTCTGCTGGGAGACTATATGGTGGGGCTAATGGTGACTTCCTCCAGGAGGACTTATGCCACACGCTGTGCATCCCTGGTCTGCTGTCGCCAGAGCCCCTGTCCCTGCAGCAGGCTACTGCTGACCTGTGCCTCTGCAGGAGACACTCCATAGGAGAAAAGGAAAAAAGATACGACACTGAAAGATGAGCCCCGCAGGTCAGTAGGTGACCGGTGTGCTACTGGAGAAGAGCAAAATAGCTCCAGAAGGAATGAACAGACTGAGCCAAAGTGGAAATGCCCAGTTATGGATGTGTCTTGTGGTGAAAGTCAAGTCTGATCCTGTAAAGAATAATATTGCATAGAAACCTGGAATGTTGGGTCCAAGAATCAAGGTAAATTGAAAGTGGTTAAACTGGAGATGGCAAGAATGAACCTCAACATTTTAGAAATCAGTGAACTAAAATGGACTGGGATAGGCAAATTTAATTCAGATGACCATTATATATACTACTGTTAGCAAGAATACTGTAGAAGAAATGAAATAGCCCTCATAGTCAACAAAAGAATCCAAAATGCAATACTTGGGTGCAATCTCAAAAATGACAAAATGATCTCTGTTCCTTTCCAAGGCAAATCATTCAGTATTACAGTAATCCAAGTCTATGTCCCAACCACTAATGCTAAAGAAGTTGAAGTTGAACAGTTCTATGAAGACCTATAAGACCTTCTAGAACTAACAACAAAAAAAGATGTCTTTTTCATCATAGGGGACTGAAATGCAAAAGTAAGAATCAAGAGATACCTGGAGTAACAGGAAAGTTTGGCACAAAATGAAGCAGGGCAAAGGCTAACAGAGTTTTGCCAAGAGAACACACTGATCATTGCAAACACCTCTTAACAACACAAGAGAAGACTCTACACAAGGACATCACCAGATGGTCAATACTGAAATCAGGCTGATTATATTCTTTGCAGCCAAAGATGGAGAAGCTCCATACAGTCAGCAAAAGCAAGACCAGGATCTGACTGTGGCTCAGATCATGAACATCTTATTGCCAAATTCAAACTATTGAAGAAAGTAGGGGAAACCACTAGACCATTCAGGTATGACCTAAATCAAATCCCTTACGATTATGCAGTGGAAGTGACAAATAGATTCAAGGGATTAGATCTGATAGAGTTGCTTAAGAACTATGGACAGAGGTTTGGGACATTGTAAAGAAGGGAGTGATCAAGAGAACCCCCAAGAAAAAAATGTAAAAAGACAAAATGGTTGTCTGAGGAGGCCTTACAAATAGCTGAGAAAAGAAGAGAAGTGAAAGGCAAAGGAGAAAAGGAAAGATATACCTATCTGCATGCAGAATTGGAAAGAGTAGCAAGGAGAGATAAGAAAACCTTACTCAGCGATCAATGCAAAGAAATAGAGGAAAACAACAGAATGGGAAAGACTAGAGATCTCTTTAAGAAAATTAGAGATATCAAGGGAACATTTCATACAAAGATGGGTACATTAAAAGACACACAAATGGTATAAACCTAACAGAAGCAGAAAACATTAGAAGAGGTGGCAAGAATATACAGAACTATAAAAAAAATGATCTTAATGACCTAGATACCCATGATGGTTTGATCATTTACCTAGAGCCAGGCATCCTGGATTGCAAAATCGAGTGGGCCTTAGGAAGCATCACTACTAACAAAGGTAGTGGAATTGCAAAGCACTCAATATGCCAGCAAATTCAAAAAGCTCAGCAGTGGCCATAGGACTGGAAAAGGTCAGTTTTTATTCCAATCCCAAAGAAAGGCAATGCCAAAGAATGTTCATACTACCACATAATTGCACTCATCTCACATAGTAGCAAAGTGATGCTGAAAAAGTCAGCTAGGCTTCAACAGTACGTCAACTGAGCATTTCCAGATGTTCAAGCTGGGTTTAGAAAAGGCAGAGTAACCAGAGATCAAATTGCCAACATCCATTGGATCATAGAAAAAGCAAGAGAATTACAGAAAAAAAAAAAAATCTACTTCTGCTTCATTGACTACGCCAGAGTCTTTGGCTGTGTAGCTCACAATAGACTGTGGAAAATTATTAAAGAGATGGGAATATCAGACCACCTTACCTGTCTCATGAAAAATATGTATACAGGTCAAGAAGCAACAGTTAGAATTGGTCATGGAACAACAGACTGTTTCCGAAAAGGGAAAGGAGTACATCAAGGCTGTGTATTGTCACTCTTCTTACTTAACTTATATGCAAAGTACATCATGTGAGATGCCAGGCTGGATGAAGCACAAGCTAGAATCAAGATTGGCTGGGAGAAATATCAACAACCTCAGATACTCAAATGGCACCACCATTATGACAGAAAGTGAAGAAGAACTAAAGAGCCTCTTGATGAAAGTGAAAGAGGAGAGTGAAAATGCTGGCTTAAAACCCAACATTCCAAAAACTAAGATCATGGCATCTGGTCTCATCACTTCATGGCAAATAGATGGGAAAAGAATGAAAACAGTGAGAGATTTTATTTTGGGGGGCTTCAGAATCGCTGCAGATGGTGACTGCAGCCATGAAATTAAAAGACACTTGCTCCTTGGAAGAAAAGTTATGACCAACCTAGCCAGCATATTAAAAAGCAGAGACATTACTTTGCCAACAAATGTCCATCCAGTCAAAGCTATGGTTTTTCTAGTAGTCATGAATGGTTGTGAAAGCTGGACAATAAAGAAGGCTGAACGCTGATGAATTGATGCTTTTGAGCTGTGGTGTTGGAGAAGACTCTTGAGAGTCCCTTGGACTGCAAGGAGATCAAACATGTTAATCCTAAAGGAAATCAGTCCTGAATATTCGTTGCAAGGACTGATGCTGAAGCTGAAGCTGAAGCTCCAATGCTTTGACCACCAGATGCGAAAAACTGATTCATTAGAAGAGACCCTGATGCTGGGATAGATTGAAGGCAGGAGGAGAAGGGGATGACAGAGGATGAGATGTTTGGATGGCATCACTGACTCAATGGACATGAGTTTGGGCAAGCTCTGGGAGTTGGTGATCAACAGGGAAACCTGGTGTGCTGCAGTTCATGGGATTGCAAAGAGTCAGACTTGACTGAGTAACTGATCTGAACTTAACTGTACATATTTCCTGTTCCCCTAATTCCCATGTTTCTCACTGTCCCTGCCAACTGGTGGCTTTTCATATCTCTTAGGTCATGGCATGGACCACAGCATACCTGACTGGTGGTTAAATGGTCAGCAGAACAACAATGCCAAATCTAACTCCAGCACTACCCAAATCAGAAAAAGTTGGTCACTTGGTCTGATATCTCACTATCAAGTGTATCAGGATATGCACTTGATAATTGACCTTAATTCTGTTACATCAGAAAAGGTTCAGGAAAGATAAGGTGGGACATGCTGTTGATCATTCACACTTAGTCTTGTTAAGGTGAACTCTGCTTACTACTCTTTTCAGCAAGGCTGGGAAATTCCTAGTAGAAGCCGGAAGTACTAGTTGATGGTATTTCAAAGCCTAGGGTTATTTCATGGAGAAGGAAATGGCAACCCACTCCAGTGTTCTTGCCTGGAGAATCCCAGGGACGGGGGAGCCTGGTGGGCTGCCATCTATGGGGTCGCACAGAGTCAGACACGACTGAAGTGACTTAGCTTAGCTTAGGGTTATTTTAATGCAGCTCAGATCAACAGTGCTTTGTTGTAGAATAACTAATCCTGGACAAATGCCAGGGCAATAAATTCTGAGTACACTGGGATGTATGATTACTGTGGTTAGACACAGTGTGACAGAGAAACAAAGCTTTTCCCTACCCTTGAGTGCCACCCACATCAAAGATGGAAGATGGAAAGTCATTTTTAGCACTCAGTCTCATGATGCTTTTGTCCTTTGTTATTTTCTGTGGATGCTACTCTAAAAGTACTTTTTTGAACCTAGAGATCAAAAGTCATCCTAAGAGTTATAGGTTTACCATACAGTAATCTTTCAAGGACCTTTGAGATATTGGCAATAAACCAGTATGCACATCACAATTTCCTGCTTCTATAGGTATGAAAGAAACTCCTAATTAATCCCTAATAGATCTTACACTATCCAGGACTGCCTTGCCTGATGTTTCTTTCATAAACACTTTACCCTCTAAGCCATGAAGGAAACCCCACACAAATAAATAAATATATAATATATATATATATATATATATATATATATATATATATATATACACACACACACATACACACACTTTTGCAATCTATTTCTAAAAAAGTTGTGTTACATCAATTTTGTTAAATCATACTTTAATTGCACAAACACTTCACTATTTAAATGAATCTCACTGTGACTATATTTGCAAATAGTCACTGATTAATTTTATTCTTATGTAACTTGTTTAAAATTAATCCATTATCCAGAAATGTAATTATAAATAGTGTATGTCATTATTAATCAGCCAGGTAGAAGGGGTCAAAGAACCTTCCAAAAATGATAAGAACCTCACACTGTGCTTCTGTGAGCACTTCTGAATGTATCTCTAAACTTCTGAAAGTTAGGCACTGGATAATATTTTCCTCAGCTGAGAGCAAGACAATATATTCTTTTTACAGTAATTCTCTACTCATTCAGGGCTTTCAGCTTAATGGCTTTTGTTGAGATGAGTATATATTAATGTTTATATTTATTCCTTTAATGATTATTTATCTTATTAACTCCATCATTTATCAACTCGACATTTAGTATAGTATTTATCACCAAAGAGAGAGAAAAGAGTCAGTGTATGGAGGATTCCACAGCCTAAGGTACATGGGAATGAAATAGGCAGTTTTGTAAAATTTTACAACTATTTTGGAAAGGGATTTGATAATATTTCATGATCATCTATTAGTTTCTAGGTCCTTAGGGCATACTTCAACATGTTTAATTTTTAAAAACACTGGAATTGCGGATAATAACCCATTTTTAGGAGTAAGACTTTAAGATTAGTGGTGTATAAGCTTCTTGACAAAGCCATTCACCTGTGAGGTACAGTAGTGATAGTAGAGGGGAATAAAGTTTGCATAAAAGTTTCAGTTCAGTTCAGTCGATCAGTCGTGTCTGACTCTTTGTGACCCCATGAATCGCAGCACACCAGGCCTCCTTGTACATCACCATCTCCCAGAGTTCACTCAGACTCAAATCCATCGAGTCGGTGATGCCATCCAGCCATCTCATCCTCGGTCGTCCCCTTTTCCTCCTGCCCTCAGTCCCTCCCAGCATCAGAGTCTTTTCCAATGAATCAACTCTTCTCATGAGGTGGCCAAAGTACTGGAGTTTCAGCTTTACCATCATTCCTTCCAAAGAAATCCCAGGGATGATTTCTCTCAGAATGGACTGGTTGGATCTCCTTGCAGTCCAAGGGACTCTCAAGAGACTTCTCCAACACCACAGTTCAAAAGCATCAATTCTTCAGCAGTCAGCCTTCTTCACAGTCCAACTTTCACATCCGTACATGACCACAGGAAAAACATTAGCCTTGACTAGACGGACCATGGTCAGCAAAGTAATGTCTCTGCTTTTGAATATGCTATCTAGGTTGGTCATAACTTTTCTTCCAAGGAGTAAGCGTCTTTTAATTTCATGGCTGCAGTCACCATCTGCAGTGATTTTGGAGCCCCCAAAAATAAAGTCTGACACTGTTTCCACTGTTTCCCCATCTATTTCCCATGAAGTGATGGGACCGGATGCCATGATCTTCATTTTCTGAATGTTGAGCTTTAAGCCAACTTTTTCACTCTCCTCTTTCACTTTCATCAAGAGGCTTTTTAGCTCCTCTTCACTTTCTGCCATAAGGGTGGTGTCATCTGCATATCTGAGGTTATTGATATTTCTCCCGGCAATCTTGAGTCCAACTTGTGTTTCTTCCAGTCCAGTGTTTCTCATGATGTACTCTGCATAGAAGTTAAATAAGCAGGGTGACAATATACAGCCTTGATGTACTCCTTTTCCTATATGGAACCTGTCTGTTGTTCCATGTCCAGTTCTAACTATTGCTTCCTGACCTGCATACAGATTTCTCAAGAGGCAGGTTAGGTGGTCTGGTAGTCCCATCCCTTTCAGAATTTTCCACAGTTTCTTGTGATCCACACAGTCAAAGGCTTTGGCATAGTCAATAAAGCAGAAATAGATGTTTTTCTGGAACTCTCTTGCTTTTTCCATGATCCAGCGGATGTTGGCAATTTGATCTCTGGTTCCTCTGTCTTTTCTAAAACCAGCTTGAACATCAGGGAGTTCACGGTTCACCTATTGCTGAAGCCTGGCTTGGAGAATTTTGAGCATTACTTTACTAGCGTGTGAGATGAGTGCAATTGTGCGGTAGCTTGAGCATTCTTTGGCATCATTGCCTTTCTTTGGAATTGCAATGAAAACAGACCTTTTCCAGTCCTGTGGCCACTGCTGAGTTTTCCAAATTTGCTGGCATATTGAGTGCTGCACTTCGACAGCATCATCTTTCAGGATTTGAAACAGCTCAACTGGAATTCTATCACCTCCACTAGCTTTGTTTGTAGTGATGCTTTCTAAGGCCCACTTGACTTCACTTTCCAAGATGTCTGGCTCTAGATTAGTGATCACATCATCATGATTATCTGGGTCATGAAGATCTTTTTTGTACAGTTCTTCTGTGTATTCCTGCCACCTCTTCTTAATATCTTCTGCTTCTGTTAGGTCCATACCATTTCTGTCCTTTATCAAGCCCATCTTTGCATGAAATGTTCCCTTGGTATCTCTGATTTTCTTGAAGAGATCTCTAGTCTTTCCCATTCTGTTGTTTTCCTCTATTTCTTTGCATTGATCGCTGAAGAAGGCTTTCTTATCTCTTCTTGCTATTCTTTGGAAATCTGCATTCAGACGCTGATGTCTTTCCTTTTCTCCTTGGCTTTTCGCCTCTCTTCTTTCACAGCTATTTGTAAGGCCTCCCCAGACAGCCATTTTGCTTTTTTGCATTTCTTTTCCATGGGGATGGTCTTGATCCCTGTCTCCTGTACAATGTCACAAACCTCATTCCATAGATCATCAGGCACTCTATCTATCAGATCTAGGCCCTTAAATCTATTTCTCACTTCCACTGTATAATCATAAGGGATTTGATGTATGTCATACCTGAATGGTCTAGCGGTTTTCCCTACTTTCTTCAATTTGAGTCTGAATTTGGTAATAAGGAGTTCATGATCTGAGCCACAGTCAGCTCCTGGTCTTATTTTTGTTGACTGTATAGAGCTTCTCCATCTTTGGCTGGAAAGAATATAATCAATCTGATTTTGGTGTTGACCATCTGGTGATGTCCACGTGTACAGTCTTCTCTTGTGTTGTTGGAAGAGGGTGTTTGCCCTGACCAGTGCATTTTTTTTTGACAAAACTCTATTAGTCTTTGCCCTGCTTCATTCCGCATTCCATGGCCAAAGTTGCCTGTTACTCCAGGTGTTTCTTAACTTCCTACTTTTGCATTCCAGTCCCTATAATGAAAAGGACATCTTTTTGGGGTGTTAGTTCTAAAAGGTCTTTCTGCCTTCATAAAACCGTTCAACTTCACCTTCTTCAGTGTTACTGGTTGGGGCATAGACTTGGATAACTGTGATATTGAATGGTTTGCCTTGGAGACGAACAGAGATCATTCTGTTGTTTTTGAGATTGCATCCAAGTACTGCATTTCGGACTCTTTTGTTGACCATAATGGCTACTCCACTTCTTCTGAGGGATTCCTGCCCGCAGTAGTAGATGTAATGGTCATCTGAGGTAAATTGACCCATTCCAGTCCATTTTAGTTCGCTGATGCCTAGAATGTCAACGTTCACCCTTGCCATCTCTTATTTAACCACTTCCAGTTTGCCTTGATTCATGAACCTGACATTCCAGGTTCCTATGCAATGTTGCTCTTTACAGCATCGGATCTTGCTTCTGTCACCAGTCACATCCACAACTGGGTATTGTTTTTGCTTTAGCTCCATCCCTTCATTCTTTCTGGAGTTATTTCTCCACTGATCTCCAGTAGCATATTGGGCACCTAATGACCTGGGGAGTTCTTCTTTTGGTATCCTATCATTTTGCCTTTTCATACTGTTCATGGGGTTCTCAAGGCAAGAATACTTAAGTGGCTTGCCATTCCCTTCTCCAGTGGATCACGCTGTCAGACTTCTCCACCATGACCCACCCATCTTGGGTTGCCCCTCAGGCATGGCTTCGTTTCATTGAGTTAGACAAGGCTGTGGTCCTAGTGTGACTGGATTGAATAGTTTTCTGTGAGTATGTTTTCAGTGTGTCTGCCCTCAGAGGGCAGACACACTGAAGCCATACAAGTTTATTTGATGATAAATCCATGCATTTTTATTAACCTAATTAGCTTTTGTCTATCTGATAAGAGAAAGATGCAAGATTTATCAACAGGTAACATCTGTCCCAGAAGACTTTATCATATTTCCGTCAAGAATTAGACAAACAAGGAGAAATAAAATTTAAGAGGCCTGGGATGAAAAGCTTCCTAAGAATGCCAGTTAGCGTGGGTGGGTGTGGGCACCAGACATCTCAACATTGATGTAAGATCGTTTAGCAGGGAGAGCCAAATAAACTCCAGAGAGTCTATTCAATTCAGTTCCGTCACTCAGTCATGTCTGACTCTTTGTGACCCCACAGACTGTGGCTTACCTGGCTTCCCTGTCCATCACCAACTGCTGGAGCTTGCTCAAACTCATGTCCATTGAGTTGGTGATGCCATCCAAGCATCGCGTCCTCTGTTTATTAGCAGAATTATTTCTTACTGTTTTCCTTCTGTCCTACCTTCTTCTCCCTCTCTCTGGCTAGAGACTTTCTGATTATTTTCCACACTACATTATTACAAAATAGAATGTAATTCCCCATGCTACACAGTAAATCCATGTTGCTTATCTATTTTATGTGTAGTGAGTGTATGGGTGCTCAGTTTCTTTAGTCATGTCTGACTCTTTAGGACTCCATGGACTGTAGCCTGCCAGGTTCCTCTGTTTGTGAAATTTCCCAGGCAAAAATACTGAAGTGGGTTGCCATTTCCTCCTACAGGGAATGAGTCCGTGTCTCATGCATCTCCTGCACTGCAGGTGGCTTCTTTACTGCTGAACCACCAGGGAAGCCCTTTATGTATAGTTGTTTCAGCTGATCCCATACTCCTATTTTATACATCCCCTCCTTCCCCTTTGGTAACCATGTTTGTTCTGTCTGTGAATCTCTTTCTGTTTTGTATGTAGATTCATTTCTGTTATTTTGTAAGTTCCACATATAAATGAATATATGCTATGTAATATATGTATTTGTCTTTATCTGACTTTCTTCACTTGGTGTGATAATTTCTAGGTTATCCATGTTGCTGCAAATGGCAATATTTCATTCCTTATTTATGACTGATTAATATTTCATTTTATATACACACCACATCTTCTTAAACCAATCATCAGTTGATGGACATGTGGGTTATGTGGGTTGTTTTCATGTCTTGAAAAGTGAAAGTGAAAGTTGCTCAGTCATGTCCTGATCTTTACAACCCCATGGATTATACAGTCTATGGAATTCTCTAGGCCAGCATACTGAAGTGGGTAGCCTTTCCCTTCTCCAGCAGATCTTCCCAACCTAGGGATTGAATCCAGGTCTCCCGTATTGCAAGCAAATTCTTTACCAGCTGAGCCACAAGGGATTGTGGTAAATGATGCTTCTGTGAACATTGGGGTGCATGTAACTTTTCAAATTAGTCAGTCGGTCAGTTCAGTCACTCAGTCTTGTCCAGCTCTTTGTGACCCCATGGACTGCAACATGCCAGGCTTCCCTGTCAATCACCAACTCCTGGAGTTGCTCAAACTCATATCCATCAAGTTGGTGATGCCATCCAACCATCTTATCCTCTGTCATCCCCTTTTTCTACTGCCTTCAATCATTCCCAGCATCAGGGTTTTTTCCAATAAGTTTGTTCTTCACATCAGGTGGCCAAAGTTTTGGAGTTTCAGCTTTAACATAAGTCCTTCCAATGAATATTCAGGGATTATTTCCTGTAGGATTGACTGGCTTGATCTCCTTGCAGTCCATGGGACTCACAAGAGTCTTCTCCAACACCACAGTTCAAAAGCATCAATTCTTCAGCGTTCAGCTTTCTTTATGGTCCAATACTCACATCCACACATGACTACTGGAGAAACCATAGCTTTGAATAGACAGACCTTTGTTGGCAGAGTAATGTCTCTGCTTTTTAATATGCTGTCTAGGCTGGTCTTTTCCATGGAAATGGTATCCTGTCTCCTGTCTCCTGTACAATGTCAAGAACCTCTGTCCATAGTTCATCAGGCACTCTGTCTATCAGATCTAGTCCCTTAAATCTATTTCTCACTTCCACCGTATAATCATAAGGGATTTGATTTAGGTCATACCTGAATGGTCTAGTGGTTTTCTCTACTTTCTTCAATTTAAGTCTGACTTTGGCAATAAGGAGTTCATGATCTGAGCCACAGTCAGCTCTTGGTCTTGTTTTTGCTGACTGTATAGAGCTTCTCCATCTTTGGCTGCAAAGAATATAATCAGATTTCGGTGTTAACCATCTGGTGATGTCCATGTGTAGCGTCTTCTCTTGTATTGTTGGAAGAGGGTGTTTGCTATGACCAGTGTGTTCTCCTGGTAAAACTCTATTAGCTTTTGCCCTGCTTCATTCCGCATTCCAAGGATGAATTTGCCTGTGACTCCGGTGTTTCTTGACTTCCTACTTTTTCATTCCAGTCCCCTATAATGAAAAGGACATCTTTTTTTGGGTGTTAGTTCTAAAAGGTCTTGTAGGTCTTCATAGAACTGTTCAACTTCAGCTTCTTCAGCGTTACTGATTGGAGCATAGACTTGGATCACCGTGATACTGAATGGTTTGCTTGGAAATGAACAGAGATCATTCTGTCGTTTTTGAGATTGCATCCAAGTACTGCATCTCAGACTCTTCTGTTGACTGTGATGGCTACTCCATTTCTTCAAAGGGATTCCTGCCCACAGTAGTAGATATAATGGTCATCTGAGGTAAATTGACCCATTCCAGTCCATTTTAGTTCGCTGATTCCTAGAATGTCAACGTTCACTCTTGCCATCTCCTGTTTGACCACTTCCAATTTGCCTTGATTCATGGACCTCCTCAGATATGGAGATGACACCACCCTTATGGCAGAGAGTGAAGAGGAACTAAAAAGCCTCTTGATGAAAGTGAAAGAGGAAAGTGAAAAAGTTGGCTTAAAGCTCAACATTCAGAAAACAAAGATCATGGCATCTGGTCCCATCACTTCCTCAGATATAGATGGGGAAACAGTGGAAACAGTGTCAGACTTTATTTTGGGGGGCTCCAAAACCACTGCAGATGGTGATTGCAGCCATTAAATTAAAAGACGCTTACTCCTTGGAAGGAAAGTTATCACCAACCTAGATAGCATATTAAAAAGCAGAGATATTACTTTGTCACCAAAGGTCCATCTAGTCAAGGCTATGGTTTTTCCAGTGGTCATGTATGGATGTGAGAGTTGGACTGTGAGGAAAGCTAAGCACTGGAGAATTGATGCGTTTGAACTGTGGTGCTGGAGAAGACTCTAGAAAGTCCCTTGGACTGCAAGGAGATCCAACCAGTCCATCCTCTAAGACCAGTCCTGGGTGTTCATTGGAAGGACTGATGCTGAGGCCGAAACTCCAATACTTTGGCCACCTCATGAGAAGAGTTGACTCATTGGAAAAGACCCTGATGCTGGGAGGAACTGGGGGCAGAAGGAGAAGGGGACGACAGAGGATGAGATGGCTGGATGGCATCACCGACTTGATGCACGTGAGTTTGGGTGACCTCCAAGAGTTGGTAATGAACAGGGAGGCCTGGCGTGCTGCAATTCATGGGGTCCAAAGAGTTGGACACGACTGAGTTACTGAACTGACTGACCTGAAGTAGGCTGGTCATAGCTTTTCTTTCAAGGAAAAGCATCTTTTAATTTCATGGCTGCAGTCACCATCTGCAGTGATTTTGGAGCCCAAGAAAATACAGCCTGTTGATGGTTCCTTTGTTTCCCATCCATTTGCCATGAAGTGACAGGACCAGATGCCATGATCTTAGTTTTTTGAATGTTGAGTTTTAAGCCAACTTTTTCACTCTTCTCTTTCACTTTCATCAAGAGGCTCTTCAGTTTCTCCTCACTTTCTGACATAAGGGTGGTGTCATCTGCATATCTGAGGTTATTGATATTTCTCCCAGCAGTCTTGATTCCAGCTTGTGTTTCATCCAGCCTGGCATTTTCCATGATGCACTCTGCATATAAGTTAAATAAGCAGGGTGACAATATACAGCCTTGATGTACTCCTTTCCCAATCTGGAACTAGTCTGTTGTTCTGTATCAGATTCTTACTGTTGCTTCTTCACCTGCATACCGGTTTCAAATTAGAATTGTAATCTTTTCCAGATGTATTCCCAGGTGTGGGATTGCTGGAAGAGATCTCCATGCTGTTTTCCATACTGGAGGCAACAATTTATATTCCTACTAACAATGTAGGAGAGTTCCCTTCTCTCCAAATGTTCTCCACCATTTATTATTTGTAGGATTTTTGATAATTGCCATTATGACAGATGTGAGGTAAAATTTCATTGTGGTTTTGATTTGTGTTTCTCTAATAATTAGCAGTGTTGATCATCATTTCATGTGCCTCTTGGTCATCTGAATGTTTTCTTTGGAGAAATGTCTACTTAAGTCTTCTGCCATTGTAAATTTTTTTATATTGAGTTGTATGAGCTGTTTGTATATTTTGAATATTAATCCCTTGTGGGTTGCATCATTTGTTTTCTTCCATTCTGCAGGTTGTTTTTTAATTTTCTTGATTGTTTCATTTGGCATGCAAAAGGTTTTAATTAGGTCCCATTTGTTTACTTTTCCTTTTTTTTTTTCTTTTGTCTTAGAAGACTTATCTAAGGAAATATTGCTATGATTTATGTCCTAGAATATTTTTTCTATGTTCTCTTCTAGGAGTTATATGGTGTCATATCTTATATTTAGATATTTAAACCATTTTCAGTTATGTGGCTGTCTAGCTTTCCCAATATCATTTGCTGAAAGTACTGCCTTTTCCTAATTGTATATTCTTACCTCCTTTGTCATATTAGTAGATTAGTTGACTGTAGGTTTGTTGGTTTATTTTTGGGCTCTCTATTCTGTTCCATTGAAATATATGTCTGTTTTTGTGCCAATATCAAGCTATTTTGATGACTATAGCTCAGTAGTATTGTCTGAAGTCTGATGGGGTTGTGCTCTTTTTCCTCAGGATGTTTTGGCAGTTCTGTGTCTATCATGGTTCCATATAAATTTAGGGTTGTTTGTTCTAGTTCTGCGAAAAAGTCATGAATATTTTGATAGTGATCACATTAAATCTGTAGATTGCTTTGAATAGTACGGCTGTCTTACCAGTATTCTTCTGATCCAAGAACATGGGATATCTTTTCATTTGTTTGAATCATCTTTATCTTTATCCTAACGTTTGAGATGTGCAGAATTACAGGTCTGGAGCCTCAGGAGGGAAAGCTGTGTCACTCTATATGGTTTTTCATCATGAAGACCCAGGTATATTCACATGTTGACTGTCTTCCAAGAGAGCAAAAGCAGAAACTTCAAGATATTCTTAGGCTTAGGCTCAGAACTTACCTGAAGTCCCTCCTGCTTCATTCTGTTTGTCAAATATAGTCACAGGGCTAGTGGTGGGGAAATAATACCTGATTCTTGATGGGAAGAACTGCAAAGAATCTGTAGCTGTTGGCAATATACAACACTTTTGGATGGAGAGGTAAATATTCCTGGTCTATTATTAGTGATTGCCAATGGCAAATGTCTTCTTGAATGCCTAGTTAATCTGTATCAGTTGTCACTTCCAATAACCTTAACACTGAAGAAACTCTGAGAACAGTATTTCCTGTGCAGAGCCATGAAAAAGTTTGTACAAAAGGAAAGACGTTTGTTATATTAAATTTCTAGAATTAACCACATTACAGTTGAACTTCAAACATGGATTCACATTTTAACTAAGTTGTTTTCAAGCGTTAGACACTGAGAAAATGTTGCTGTTTCTGTAGCTACAGTCTTTGAATTATAGAATTCAGGCATAGTTCCTACACTAAATTTACATGAATTTTTCAAAGGGGAAAGTTTAATGGTTCTGTGAACATTATCTCCTGAAAATTCTGAGAAATTCATAGAACTTCAAAATGATAATAAAAATAATAAACACATGTTTATTTCCCCAGATATTTAGAAATCCAAGATCGAAAATTATTAGATATCCCAGAAACTACTAGATGTGATTACAGACTTGGTCATTACTTCTTATTTTCCAATTTTTTATGGCATGAGCCCCTGATTACTTGATCAAGTAATCTTAGTGTGTGTTCCCAAGCACTAGTCAGCCCTGTGTTTTGAATCATGTTCCATTCCATGTTCCATGTTGCCAGGTCTTTTAGAGAGACCTCATCATTATTTGCACTGGCCACTATGAGAATGCCAACATTTCTAGTAAGAATACCATTTTCCAGAGTGTTTCCAAATTCCCAAGTTCATGGATATCAGTAAAGTGGTGGGTTTGTATTTGACAACTATGTGACATATTTTGCTATCTGGGCTTCATAGTAGCTCTGCTTGTGGAACCTAGAGTTACTTTGAAGCAGTTACTTTAAGTCCATTCTGCTAACCTCTGTATTGTATTGCTTAACTGTAAGGATCTTTGACTCAAAAAATAATTTGAACACTTAGGGTGGAAAGCAGGCACTGTCCAGGGTGCCGGAGATGGAAGTGAACACAGTATTTCAAATCTTTACAATTAAAAGAGAAAGAGATAGACTGAAAAGACCCTACCCTCATGAATGTCAAGCTTACTCCTCTACTTCTCCTCCCTGCTCTAAGCCTGACTAAAACTTCCTTGTGCTTATGAATAGATATTAAAATCCCCTGAGGAGGACAAAGGGAGATGATGGAGATGGTTTGCTGCAGGAGTCTCTAGCTGTGCCTACCAAAAATGCTCTGTTAACATTTATAGGAACTCAACTAAACAGATTTACAAAGGATATATTTAAATAATGTCAAATATATTGGTTGAAACTTGAAAAATTTGACTTGTTTTGTTTATTTTTTTGTTTTTATTTTTTTTACATTGGTTGAAACGAAAAATTTGACTTGTTTTGTTTAAAAGACTGCTAGTACTCAGCCAATGGACAGAGGAGCCTGGTGGTCTACAGTTCATGGGGTTACAAGAGTCATGACTGAACAACTAAACCACCACCACTCAGCTTAAGTGTCCTCCCACACCCCCCACCCCCATCCCACTCCCCATCCCCCACTGCTTAGTTTGAATGAATGCATGGGGCATTAGGTAATCAAGTAGGTACAGGTTTGGGCAATTGATTGAATTGAAACCGAGAACTTGAAATACCAAACATATAGCTAGATTGCATTTTTCGTTTTCCA
The DNA here is from genome assembly GCF_023091745.1 of Budorcas taxicolor. Classification (NCBI taxonomy): domain Eukaryota; kingdom Metazoa; phylum Chordata; class Mammalia; order Artiodactyla; family Bovidae; genus Budorcas; species Budorcas taxicolor. The sequence continues at coordinate 40,316,522 of NC_068910.1, forward strand.
TTTGGGCACCTCAACATTTTGTTTTGAGAGTCAGGGAGGGAGTCTAGCATAACTTTAATACAAGCTACCTGCTTTATGTCTCAGAGCAAGTTACATTCATTGAGTTATGTAGTGTTTGGAGGTAAACTTAACAGTTGGGATGAATTTATATGAAGTCTCCCAAAATGGTGGGATCCATAAATATTTTAAAATAAGAAACATGAAAGGCAGAACATTTGACTTGGAATTAGGAAGGAAACAGGAAAGTTTTTTGTATGAGATAATTGGTTCAAAATAGGAAATAGAAGATAAGTTCTTTTGCTATGTATTTATAGCAGTAAAACTGATTTGCTATATACAATCAGTTCCTCAATAAGAAGGTGAAAGCTTTTAATTTTCAGTTTTTTCTTTTTAGTTGCCGTTTATTGTGTACTTAATACCATATGCCAGAATTTAATGTCAAAGGACATTATGTACATCTCCTTATATCCTCAGGTAAATGAAGATACAGACACTAATATTCCTGTTTAACATAATGAGGAAACTAAAGCACAGAGAGATTAAGTGACTTGACAAAGATTGCAAAGACTGCTAGAAATAGATGTTTAATTCAAAACAGAGAACTTAGTTCCTTATCTATCTCTCTCAGTGCACTTAAAGCAATCTTGGTCTTTGTTCTAAGATCACCACCTTGCAAATAGTAAGTTGTTGTTGTTGTTGTTGTTGTTGTTTTTTTACAATTTCCAATCACTGAACTTTAGTGTATCCAAAAGGGAGAATTGTTATTGGTGCTTCTTCTTGAGCACTGAGAGCTCTGTGGGGAACACTAAGTTAGACTTGGATTCAAATATTAGTTAATTGATTATTTGATGTATATCTTTGATCAATATTTAAATACCTGAAGCCTCATTTTACTCATTCAGAATATTACCTTTTATTGATTCTTGTGAAGATTAAGTGATTAAGGCAGGGCAGTATCTAGCATGGTCCCATGCACTGTACTGTCAAATTTTAGACACAATGGTTCTTAAACTCTGCGTGTTAGGAAAATAGGCACATGTGTGGACACACACATACAAAAACTCAACAACACAGTATCTAAATATTCCCCAGGATATGGTATATACTTTTCTTCACTTTCCAAATGACATCATCCAGATTATGATCCTAGATTGTTTGTCAGATTTTTTATATTTTACTTATAATTTCCTAAAATTTGTTTTAAGATATAAATTACACCTTTGGGCTTATGTTCCTTTTGCCTTCATCTTACCATGAAATATATGATAAATAAACATAAATTCTCTTGGGCTATGATTCTTTCCTGTATTTCCAACTTAAGCAATTCTGTTTCCTTTGAAGAAAACCTTGGACATCGGGACTTATGTGGACCGTATGTTAACTCATAGAGTACAGATAAGGCAATGAGACATTCTGAGAGCTGGCAAATGGGAGGTTGATTTTTAAAATTGTCACTGAATTGATGAATTAGGGATATTTTTTAAAAAAATGGTTGTGGTGATGGCAACAAAAATGAGAGAGAAGTGACTTCTAAAAATTCTTTCCTCCATGAAAGTAATGAAAACATGGGAAAAATCATCAGAATCTCCTTTTTTTAGGCTCTGGATGTTAACCAAAGGCTTTCAACAATCTGAAGAGTGTTAATCCAAGAGAAATAGCTTTCTTGAATAATCTCAGTAAGAACATATTAGACTCGGTGGAATTTTAATTTTTCCTGTCCTCATTCCCTTTGTCATCTCTGAAACATCCTTCAATAATCCACAATCGTGGTGAAAAATAGCATCCTGGTAGTCACTGGAGGTAGTAGAACTTGATTGGAGCTACTTCAAAATCCCATTGTCAGGAAGTTGCCATTATGTGACGTGCAGTGATTCTCCAGAAGACTCTATTCACAGAGCCATCTTTGACCTGACTCAGAGTTTGATGATGTGACCATCCGTTTCTTCAGAAGCATTTATCTAAAAAATAGGTAAATAGATAAAAATCAGATGCAGTTGTTTAATATTTCAGGATACCTGAGATGGTTGAACATAGTTGAATCAAACAATAGGTTAACAAAAAGCATAAAAGGATAACTTCGGAAATGAGATGTCCACAAGAAACTAAAAAATTCTGCTGTATTTCCATGAATATAGAAGGTTATGTGCATATATCCACTGGAGAAGGGAATGGCAAGCCACTTAAGTATTCTTGCCTTGAGAACCCCATGAACAGTATGAAAAGGCAAAATGATAGGATACCAAAAGAAGAACTCCCCAGGTCATTAGGTGCCCAAATATGCTACTGGAGATCAGTGGAGAAATAACTCCAGAAAGAATGAAAGGATGGAGCTAAAGCAAAAACAATACCCGGTTTTGGATGTGACTGGTGACAGAAGCAAGATCCGATGCTGTAAAGAGCAATATTGCATAGGAACCTGGAATGTCAGGTTCATGAATCAAGGCAAATTGGAAGTGGTCAAATAAGAGATGGCAAGGGTGAACGTTGACATTCTAGGAATCAGCGAACTAAATGGACTGGAATGGGTCAATTTACCTCAGATGACCATTACATCTACTACTGCGGGCAGGAATCCCTCAGAAGAAGTGGAGTAGCCATCATGGTCAACAAAAGAGTCCGAAATGCAGTACTTGGATGCAATCTCAAAAACAACAGAATGATCTCTGTTCGTCTCCAAGGCAAACCATTCAATATCACAGTTATCCAAGTCTATGCCCCAACCAGTAACACTGAAGAAGGTGAAGTTGAACGGTTTTATGAAGGCAGAAAGACCTTTTAGAACTAACACCCCAAAAAGATGTCCTTTTCATTATAGGGGACTGGAATGCAAAAGTAGGAAGTTAAGAAACACCTGGAGTAACAGGCAACTTTGGCCATGGAATGCGGAATGAAGCAGGGCAAAGACTAATAGAGTTTTGCCCCAAAAAAATGCACTGGTCAGGGCAAACACCCTCTTCCAACAACACAAGAGAAGACTCTACACATGGACATCACCAGATGGTCAACACCAAAATCAGATTGATTATATTCTTTGCAGCCAAAGATGGAGAAGCTCTATACAGTCAACAAAAACAAGACCAGGAGCTGACTGTGGCTCAGATCATGAACTCCTTCTTACCAAATTCAGACTCAAATTGAAGAAAGTAGGGAAAACCGCTAGACCATTCAGGTATGACATACATCAAATCCCTTATGATTATACAGTGGAAGTGAGAAATAGATTTAAGGGCCTAGATCTGATAGATAGAGTGCCTGATGAACTATGGAATGAGGTTTGTGACATTGTACAGGAGACAGGGATGAAGACCATCCCCATGGAAAAGAAATGCAAAAAAGCAAAATGGCTGTCTGGGGAGGCCTTACAAATAGCTGTGAAAGAGAGGCGAAAAGCCAAGGAGAAAAGGAAAGACATCAGCGTCTGAATGCAGATTTCCAAAGAATAGCAAGAAGAGATAAGAAAGCCTTCTTCAGCAATCAATGCAAAGAAATAGAGGAAAACAACAGAATGGGAAAGACTAGAGATCTCTTCAAGAAAATCAGAGATACCAAGGGAACATTTCATGCAAAGATGGGCTTGATAAAGGACAGAAATGGTATGGACCTAACAGAAGCAGAAGATATTAAAAAGAGGTGGCAGGAATACACAGAAGAACTGTACAAAAAAGATCTTCACGACCCAGATAATCATGATGATGTGATCACTAATCTAGAGCCAGACATCTTGGAAAGTGAAGTCAAGTGGGCCTTAGAAAGCATCACTACGAACAAAGCTAGTGGAGGTGATGGAATTCCAGTTGAGCTGTTTCAAATCCTGAAAGGTGATGCTGTGGAAGTGCAGCACTCAATATGCCAGCAAATTTGGAAAACTCAGCAGTGGCCACAGGACTGGAAAAGGTCTGTTTTCATTGCAATTCCAAAGAAAGGCAATGATGCCAAAGAATGCTCAAGCTACCGCACAATTGCACTCATCTCACATGCTAGTAAAGTAATGCTCAAAATTCTCCAAGCCAGGCTTCAGCAATAGGTGAACCGTGAACTCCCTGATGTTCAAGCTGGTTTTAGAAAAGGGAGAAGAACCCGAGATCAAATTGCCAACATCCGCTGGATCATGGAAAAAGCAAGAGAGTTCCAGAAAAACATCTATTTCTGCTTTATTGACTATGCCAAAGCCTTTTGACTGTGTGGATCACAAGAAACTGTGGAAAATTCTGAAAGAGATGGGAATACCATTCCATCTGACCTGCCTCTTGAGAAACCTGTATGCAGGTGAGGAAGCAACAGTTAGAACTGGACATGGAACAACAGACGGGTTCCATATAGGAAAAGGAGTACATCAAGGCTGTATATTGTCACCCTGCTTATTTAACTTCTATGCAGAGTACATCATGAGAAACGCTGGACTGGAAGAAACACAAGTTGGACTCAAGATTGCCGGGAGAAATATCAATAACCTCAGATATGCAGATGACACCACCCTTATGGCAGAAAGTGAAGAGGAGCTAAAAAGCCTCTTAATGACGGTGAAAGAGGAGAGTGAAAAAGTTGGCTTAAAGCTCAACATTCAGAAAACAAGGTGCTGGGAAAACTGGTCAACCACTTGTAAAAGAATGAAACTAGATCACTTTCTAACACCGCACCCAAAAATAAACTCAAAATGGATTAAAGATCTAAATGTAAGACCAGAAACTATAAAACTCTTAGAGGAGAACATAGGCAAAACACTCTCTGACATAAATCACAGCAGGATCCTCTATGATCCACCTCCCAGAAATCTGGAAATAAAAGCAAAAATAAACAAATGGGATCTAATTAAAATTAAAAGCTTCTGCACAACAAAGGAAAATATAAGCAAGGTGAAAAGACAGCCTCTGAATGGGAGAAAATAATAGCAAATGAAACAACTGACAAACAACTAATCTCAAAAATATACAAGCAACTTATGCAGCTCAATTCCAGAAAAATAAACGACCTAATCAAAAAATGGGCCAAAGAACTAAATAGACATTTCTCCAAAGAAGACATACGGATGGCTAACAAACACATGAAAAAATGTTCAACATCACTCATTATTTGAGAAATGCAAATCAAAACCACAGTGAGGCACCACTTCACACCAGTCAGAATGGCTGCAATCCAAAAATCTGCAAGCAGTAAATGCTGGAGAGGGTGTGGAGAAAAGGGAACCCTCCTACACTGTTGGTGGGAATGCAAACTAGTACAGCCACTATGGAGAACAGTGTGGAGATTCCTTAAAAAATTGCAAATAGAACTGCCTTATCACTTAGCAATCCCACTACTGGGCATAGACACCGAGGAAACCAGAATTGAAAGAGACACGTTTACCCCAATGTTCATCGCAGCACCGTTTATAATATCCAGGTCATGGAAACAACCTAGATGTCCATCAGCAGATGAATGGATAAGAAAGCTTTGGTACATATACACAATGGAGTATTACTCAGCCGTTAAAAAAATACATTTGAATCAGTTCTGATGGGATGGATGAAACTGGAGCTGATATACAGAGAGAAGTAAGCCAGAAAGAAAAACACCAATACAGTATACTAACACATATATATGGAATTTAGAAAGATGGCAATGATCACCCTGTATGCAAGACAGCAAAAAAGACACAGATGTGTATAGCGGACTTTTGGACTCAGAGGGAGAGGGAGAGGGTGGGATGATTTGGGAGAATGGCATTGAAACATGTATACTATCATGTAAGAATCTAATCGCCCATCTATGTCCGATGCAGGATACAGCATGCTTGGGGCTGGTGCACGGTGATGACCCAGAGAGATGTTATGGGGAGGGAGGTGGGAGGGGGGTTCATGTTTGGGAACGCATGTACACCCATGGTGGATTCATTTCAATGTATGACAAAACCAATACAGCATTGTAAAGTAAAATAAAGTAAAAATAAAAATTTAAAAAAAAATAAAAAAATAAAAAAATTTTAAAAAAAGAAAAAAAGAAAACGAAGATCATGGCATCCTGTCCCATCACTTCATGGGAAATAGATGGGGAAGCAGTGGAAACAGTGTCAGACTTTATTTTTCTGGGCTCCAAAATCACTGCAGATGGTGACTGCAGCCATGAAATTAAAAGACACTTACTCCTTGGAAGAAAAGTTATGACCAACCTAGGTAAGCATATTGAAAAACAGAGACATTACTTTGCCGACTAAGGTCCGTCTAGTCAAGGCTATGGTTTTTCCTGTGGTCATGTATGGATATGAGAGTTGGACTGTGAAGAAGGCTGAGTGCCGAAGAATTGATGCTTTTGAACTGTGGTGTTGGAAAAGACTCTTGAGAGTCCCTTGGACTTCAAGGATATCCAACCAGTCCATTCTGGAGGAGATCAGCCCTGGGTGTTCTTTAGAAGGAATGATGGTAAAGCTGAAACTCCAGTACTTTGGCCACCTCATGGGAAGAGTTGATTCATTGGAAAAGACTCTGATGCTGGGAGTGATTGGCGGCAGGAGGAGAAGGGGACGACTGAGGATGAGATGGCTGGATGGCATCACTGACTCGATGGATGTGAGTCTGAGTGAACTCTGGGAGATGGTGATGTACAGGGAGGCCTGGCGTGCTGCGATTCATGGGGTTGCAAAGAGTCAGACATGCGTGATCGACTGAACTGAACTGACGTGCATATGTAGACCTATGCACATTGCTGTGGCTGTGTGGATCCTGAAGACCTGATACAGTCCTAAGGTCTCACCTCTGGCCAGTGTTAAGGCTCTATGTATACAGGAAATAAAGGCTAAGACAGAGTAAAAATTTTGACTGAGAATTGAGAGCATACCCCAAAATCCACAGAGTCCTGGGCAAAGATGAGGAGACTTATTATTGCTTGTAGGCATTTGAGAAAATATGTGCAAAATCATTATCTGACCACTAAGCAACACACACACACACACACACACACACACACACACACACACACATTTCAGTGGCTATATCAACAAAGAATGCAGACTTGAAAGAATTCACAAACAACCATGCCAATAACAAACTGCAGGAACAGTATACATTGAGGAAGGAGAAAAATCTGATGTACAGAGCTGCAACGTTACCTTTTTAAAATGAACAGTTAAAAAAATTATAAAACATGTAAACACATGAGAAAGTATGATTCACACACAGGGAAAAAGGAAGCATACAGAAACTTCCCCAGAAGAAGTCTAGATATTTTGCTTATAGTACAAAATTTTTAAATCAAATTTCAAGATATTCAGAGAATTATAAGAAACCACTTGTAAAGTACTAAATGAAAATATGAGAAGGATGTTTCACTAAAGCATATAAAGAGAAACAAATTATTAAAAAATAGAAATTCTGGAATGGGAAAGTCGAATAAGTGAAGTGAAAAATTCACTATACAGTCTTAATCTTCAATTTGCAGACAAAGCAGCAAATTTGAATGCAGATCAGATGAGATTATCCAGTTTGAAAAACAAAAGGAAAAAAGAATAAAAGAAGGCTAAGAGTCTGAGACACTTGTGGTTTACCACTAGGTATTTACCATTAGGTGTATAATATATGCATTATATGAGGCTCAGAGGAAAAAAAGAGATGGGAATAGAAGTAATTGAAAAAATAATGACTGAAAATTCCCCAAATATGATGAATAATGTTAATGTATCATCTAAGAAGCCAAATGAACCTTAATAGAATAAAATCAAATAGATCCACAGCAGAATATATCACAATTGCACTTTTGAAAGCCAAAGAAAAACTTGAAAGCAGCAAGAGAAGTGATTCATTTTGGACAAAATACCTCAATATGTGTGTGTGTTTGGGGGGGGCACTCATATTCTCATTAGAAGTCATTGAGACAAAAATACAATAGAATGAATATTCACTGTGTCAAAAGAAAAAAAAATACTGAACCCAAAATTCTATACCCATCATAAATGTAAGAGAAAAACATTTCCAGGTAAACAAAAACTGACAGGATTTGCCGCTAGCAAACCAGTCCTGAAAGAATTATAGGAAGACCCTAACGCTGACATGGAAGCACACTAGCAATAACTTGAATCCACAAGAAGAAAGGAAGAGAACCAATGAAGGCAATAATGTATTTAAATGTAAGCATACAGTGTAAATGTATTTTTCTTTGTAACTTCTTTCTAAAAATCATATCTGATTTTTAAGATAATTGCATAAAGCAATGATAGTTATAAAATTGTGTTTATGAGCATCAGTGTGTAGAAATGTAGCTTGCATGACAGTAAATGAGGAGGAGGTAATAGAAGTATATAAGAGTAAAGTTTTTGTTTGCTACTGAAATTAAGTTGAAATTAATCCAGACTAGATCATTATAAGCTTTAATTATAATCCCCAGGGCAACTGCTAAGAAAATAACACAAAAAATAGCAAAAGAATTATATGGAAATGAAAAAGATACATAGGGAAATAGGTTTTTAACAAAAAATAAGGCAGTAATGGAGAAAGAGAAGAACAAAAAAGACTCAAGACATACATAAAATAAATACCAAAATGGCAGGTAAAAATTTTACTTACCATTAATTATGTTAAATGGAAGTAGGTTAGACACTCTAATAAAAAGGCTAATTTGACAGAATATTTTATGTTATCCAATACACAGTATTTGCAAGAGCCATACTTTAGATTCAAAGACAAAAATAGGTCTAAAGTAAGAGATCACTGCAGATGGTGATTGCAGCCATGAAATTAAAAGACGCTTACTCCTTGGAAGAAAAGTTATGACCAACCTAGATAGTATATTCAAAAGCAGAGACATTACTCTGCCAACAAAGTTCCGTCTGGTCAAGGCTATGGTTTTTCCAGTGGTCATGTATGGATGTGAGAGTTGGATTATAAAGAAAGCTGAGTGCCGAAGAATTGATGCTTTTGAACTGTGGTGTTGGAGAAGACTCTTGAGAGTCCCTTGGACTGCAAGGAGATCCAATCAGTCCATTCTGAAGGAGATCAGCCCTGGGATTTCTTTGGAAGGAATGATGCTGAAGCTGAAGCTCCAGTACTTTGGCCACCTCATGTGAAGAGTTGACTCATTGGAAAAGACTCTGATGCTGGGAGGGATTGGGGGCAGGAGGAGAAGGGGACAACAGAGGATGAGATGGCTGGATGGCATCACTAACTCAATAGACGTGAGTCTGAGTGAACTCCGGGAGATGGTGATGGACAGGGAGACCTTGCGTGCTGCAATTCATGGGGTCGCAAAGAGTTGGACACGACTGAATGACTGAACTGAACTGAAGAGACTGGAAAAATATATAACAAGCAAATAGTAACCAAAGGGTAACTGAAGGTTTAACAACAACTGTTTTTTCATTAAAATGCCCTTCTGTAACTCTAACAACAGTTTTTTGCCTTTTAGTTTATTTTTTCTGATATTAATCTATATTAGTATATTATTAAGCAATGATTACTAATTCCTGACCCAGGGATCAAGCTTGGGTCTCCTGCACTGCAGACAGATTCTTTATCATCTGAGCTACCAGAGAATCCCAATTAATTGTTATGGTAAATAGTAATTCTGTAATAAATATTGAATATATTTAATCACTTAACAAAAGTGCAATGTAATAATATTTATTGTACAGTTCAATTATCTGATAAGGATCTAATATCCAGAACATATAAAGAAATTTTACAACTTAACTATTAAAGGTCAAATAACCCAGTCAAAAATGGATGAAGCATTTGAATAGATATTTCTTCAAATATGTAGAAATGGCCAGTAATCATAGGAAGGCATTTTCAAAATTATTAGACATCAGGAAAACATAAATAATGCAAATCAAAACTACTACACTGAAATGCCATTTTTAACACATTAGTTTGACTATAATAAAAAAGAGAGGAATAACTGTTGATGAAGTGGTGAGGAAGTCAGACCCTCATACATTACTAACGGGAATGTAAAATGAAGCAGCTGATTTACAAGAGTTTGACAGTTCCTCAATAAAGTTAAAGTTTCTTTATGACCCTATTTATATACACGAGAGAAATTAAAGTGTATCTTCAAAAATAATTGTACACAATGTTTATTGGCATTATTTATAGTAGCCAAAAGCAGAAACAACTCAAATGTTTATCAGTTAACGAATGAAGAAAGAAATGTGGTCTATGCAAACAGTGGAGTATTAGTCAGTCCTAAAAGTGAATAAAGTAGCTATTCATGTTACAACTGGATGAACCTTGGAAATGTTGTGATAAGTAAAGAAGCCAGACACAAAAGGCCATATATTATGTAGTTCCATTTATATGAAATGTTCAGAATATGCAAGTCCATAGAGAAAGTGAGTAGACCAGTGTTTGCCAGAGACCAGGAGTCCATATGGGATGTAGGGGGTACCAAATGGAGTTTGGGGAGCATAATCTTGTGAATATACTAAAACTTACTGAATTATACTCCTTAAAAGGGTAGGTTTTATAGCATAGGAATCTTGTCTCAGTATTTTTAAAAAAGAACTAATAAGCAAACAAGACGCTAATATGTATTTATTCTCTTTCCTGTGCCAGATACGAGTACAGCTTCATCTCTTTGCTTCCCCCTGCACACATTACGTAATGTATGCTGAGTGTGAGTCTCAGGAAGGTGAAGTGTCGTGGTTAAAGTCACATTAATCATTGTAGGAAACCACAGAAACATTTCCAGAATTCTGCTCCATTCGATTCTTTTAGCATGTTTAATAAAATGAGGTATCCTTAAAGTTGATAAGTATTTCGCTAATACTTGATAAATTCAGTGAAAGTAACCAACGAAATTAGCAAATGTTGAAATTTGGCCATGAATTGTATATATATTTAATAAACATGCATTGAGAATCTGTTCAAGTACAAGTGCTCCTATACATTTAACATATATTTGTTAGGATCAACAAGTGTCCAATGCTTTGGTCTTTGGAAGACCACACATCTGTGAGAACACACATCCGTTCTTCACAATCTTGTGTCTAATGTTATCCAACCTCTATTGGTTGTTTAGTCGCTAAGTCATGTCTGACTCTTTGCAACCCCATGGACTGTAGCCCACCAGTCTCATTTGAACATGGGTCCCATTCCCTTGTCCAGGGAATCTTCCCATCTCAGGGGTTGAACCCACGTCTCCTGCAAGTCTCCTGCATTGCAGGCAGATACTGAGCCATCAGAGAAGTCCGTCCATCCTCTATTAGATGCCAGGAAATATGCTGCACTGTGAGGCTACAAGGTTGAGTACATCTTCACAATTCTGAGAGACCTGATTTTCCACTTAAAGAATTTCAAAGAAAGGAGGGAAGAGGCTTGGTGGCTGGAGCAAAGAATAGAGAAACTTGCCTTTTCTTTCCCCCATGGTGGCTTCTGATAAAAAATCTTGCAAAGGTGATGATGTGGTGTATTTCCCCAAGGTCTCCTTTATTTCTGTTGGATTTGTAATTCATATGTAGAAACATTTGGCTTGTAGTTTTGCATAATTCAAAATAATTTATCCAAATAGAAAAAAAAATGTCCATACACAGAAAGTAGTTTCCTATGAACAACAAACATATCAACACTTTCAAAAGAAAATATGCAAGAGGATTCAGTTCAGTTCAGTCACTCAATCATGTCTGACTCTTTGTGAGCCCATGAATTGCAGCACACCAGGCCTCCCTGTCCATCACCAACTCCTGAAGTTCACTCAAACTCATGTCCATTGAGTTATTGGTAGCTAAATTTTTATTATCTTGTGAATATCCAAGCCAAAATTTGTCAAGGGCCCTTAGCCAATACCTAATTATAAAAATATTATGGCATTTTAAGTAGTTTCAACTTTATATTTTGCTTGAGATATAATATGGTGGATGATTCCCTTTAAAGCCACTCTGAGCTATTATTTATGTACTGACTGAATCACCAGTTCCCTTTCATTTTGAGTTCTTTCTTTTTCCCTAGGTATCATAAACTTCAAATTTGCTTGTGTTATAATTTGGCTGTTTCCTTGATCAGCTAAATTTTGTGCATTGTGTTCCAAATACTTTTTGAAAAGTCAGAAAATGGAAAATTTCCTTTATAGGTTTCAGCATTATTTAGCCAATATAATCAACAACTAATTTTCCTAAAAGAAAAACTGATGTACAGTGAGTCTATTATTCAGAATGTTTTAGGCTGCAAATAAGAAAACATACTGACTCAAATTGAATGAACAATAAAACAAGTTATTATATTAGAGAATAAAGCAAAAACAGGAGTTTTAAAGGTAAGGCAGGCTCTAGGCAAGGCACCAATGATGGTTTAATGATGTCATCAAGGCTCTAGGTTGTTCTGCTCCCCTAGGGTGTGTTCTCATCCTAAGACTGGTTTCTCCAATGGTAGTAAGAAGGCTGCCAGCAGCATTTCATTATCTGTGGTCTGAGCCAATTTAGGACACATATTAAACTCTCCAGCCTGCATCCCTGCCAATTGCCAGGGGAATTCACATACTAATAATTTAGACTACTCTGGTTTTATCCTTGAACCTGAGGGAGTCTTACCCTGAATTACAGAATTTACACCTAAAGGAGAAGAAATCTGAATAGGTGATCAAAAATCATTGTCACATATGTTTTGATTCCTCATCTGAAAATAGAGCAAAGGATTTAGAATTTCAACTAGTTGGGTTATAAGGTCTCCATACAGATATGTAAAAAAAAGAAACAGTCAGCTTAAGCTTAGTTAAATTTAAACTTAATACTAAATTTGGAGTCCAGGAGAGATCAGACTGAACCCACAAGGACATTTCCTTTTGTAGCTTGCTTGAGAAGCATGATAGCATGATAATTTGGTGTGCTTTGAAATCAAGGAGTTCAGGTATGCTTATATCCCTTACCATCCGCATAACTATGGGACAAGTATGTAAACCTCAGTTTTCATATCTGTAAAAAGGGGGGAATTATGCCTCACTCATTAAGCTGATATTTGATAAGTGTCAAATTGCTGGCACATAAAAAGTTTTCCCGGTTTCCACATCGGAAAACTGAACAAAACATCAGTTCTTAGTCTTTGAATCCTCTGGTAAGTGTAGTTGATGGTAGCTGATTGGAAGGACTGATGCTAAAGCTGAAACTCCAATACTTTGGCCACCTCATGTGAAGAGTTGACTAATTGGAAAAGACTCTGATGCTGGGAGGGATTAGGGACAGGAGGAGAAGGGGACAACAGAGGATGAGATGGCTGGATGGCATCACCGACTCAATGGACATGAGTTTGTCTAAACTCCAGGAGTTGGTAATGGACAGGGAGGCCTGGCGTCTGCGATTTATGAGGTCACAAAGAGTCGGATACGACTGAGCGACTGAACTGAACTGAGCCTCCCTGGGCTTTATGTAGAAAAATTTCTTAAGAAATTTACATGGTTCCATTATGAGAGGAATGCTTTCCACTGGAATGTTAAGAAATCTTTCCACTCTGCCCTAGCAAAAATCCACCAGGGGGATGGACTTTCTTCATATGACACAGACAGTAAAGCATGAACTGCTTCCAAACTCTTTAGCCTTTGCTGTAAAAATGCCGTGGGAGAGTGCAGTGGAAGCCAAGGTCCATTTGAGAGGTGGACATCATAGTCACATACTTGAAAGCTTTACATCTCAGGTATCAATGAGAAGAAAAGAGGCCAGGTTTTCAATTAAAGAACATGCACTTTAAATAAGATGCTGTGCAACATGAATCCAGGGATATGAACTATTAATTTTTCTTTCTGTATTCATTCAAATTAAAATAGCAATGAAGAAAAATATGCTTTGTTGTAGGTATCATAGAATAAAATATTTATATCTTGCAAATTATTTTGGTTTTGCTTACTCTTTTAAAATTTACTTTAATAAATCAGTTAGTTTGAAATATCCATGGTACTATTAATGAAGCATTATTTTTAAAAAATCCATACCCTCAAATCAGTTTCCAGACTCTAGAGATTAAAAAACAGAAGATTAGCTTTACACAGTGGTTCATCAGTTCTTTATTTATTTTGGAAACAGACTTTCGAATTAAGTCAAATAAAACTAGGTATTAGTAATTACTAAAAACTGATTTAAGGCACAGCCAATTTAAAAATTGGCAGCAATTTAAAATTGGTAGCAATTTAAAAATCTCTCTAACCTACCACCACATCAAAGCAATTTTACATAAGTGGTTTGCTTTTTTCTGTGGCACATTGAAAACATACAGTTAAAGATGAAACTCCAGGAAGAAAGCATCCTATAATTTGATGGAAGGGGATGTTCACGCAGGTGTTGAAGAGCACAATCTCCTCCTGTTCCTCAAATGAACCTTGTGCACAGCTAATTAGAATGATAAGGATACATGTGGCACTGAAGTCATTGGCACCTGCTGTTTCCCATTCCACTCTGCAGATGTATTTTTCCTTTTACATAGAATTGCCCCATTCTGTCACCAGCACCACCTGCCTTTGGTAGTGAAATATTTTTATCCCCTTGCCCTCTGTTTATCACTTAACAAAACATATAAGAATATTAAAGATTGATTTAAAACTGCATAAATCAGCTAAAATGTCTTCTATAATTGAAAAACTGATATCTATGTGTGTGTGTATATATATGTGTGTGAGTGATAGTTGCTCAGTCATGCCTGGCTCTTTGCAACCCCATGGACTGTAGCCTGCCAGGCTCCTCTGTCCATGGAATTCCCCAGGGAAGACTACTGGAGTGGGTTGCCATTTCCTTGTCCAGGGGATCTTCCTGACCTAGGGATCCTGCATTGCAGGAGAGTCTTTACCATCTGAGCCACCAGGGAAGGCTATTATTAAGAGACATTACAAGTATAAACACAGGTCAACTTAAAAAGTATCAGCAGATACATGCTTGATTTTATCTTATAATCTATAGACAATACATTAGAATATGTAATGAATCCGTACACCTTTTCCAAAGGAATACCCAAGACAGAAGTAGCAATAAAGTTATAAATGACAGTCATCAATCAGAGGAAATAATTTATATGAAGCTTTTCTCTCTCGAAGAGATGGGGATGGGGCAAGTGGTCAGGAAGGAAATACAATGTGGTTTTAACTTTGTATGAAAAATAATGTTCAGTTACACGTTGCTGAGCATAGTTCTGTTTTTGCCAAATAAATCCTCTAACTTAAATTATTGTCCAAATGCTTTATTAAAACTCCACTTCTGGCCTTTGTTTTAGAATCTGTTACTTTTGTTGCCACCTCCTGATCGCTGTCCTCTGAAGCTTCTACTTCTTTTCCACTGTCCCCTGACACCTTGCTTGCCTTCACACTGTCCCCTGAAGCCTCGATTGCCTTCCTGCTGTCCTGGAAGTTGTATATGTACATATATGTGTATATGTATATGTGTGTATATGTGCATATAATTGTGTTGAAGGGAAGTGAACTATGCAAAAGAAAACTGTAAATTTAAATAAAAAAAGAATACCTATTGATACACGCTAAGCATAGGTGACCCTTGAAAATATGCTAATGAAAGAAATCAGTCACAGAGGACCACATATTGTATGATGCCATTCACATGAAATATCCAGAATAGCAAATTGATAGAAACAGAAGGTGTATTAGCTGTAGCCCAGAGCTAGGGGATAGATAGATGGCTGTAGAGTGTGAGGTTTCTTTTTGGGGTAATGAAAATGTTCTAAATTTGATTGAAGTGAAGATTGTGTGAATCTGTGACTTTACTAAAAGCAATTGAATCATACAGTACTAGAAGGTAGAAAATAAAACTTTAAAAAATTATTAATTAAAACTGCGAGTATTGAAACTTTAAAAAATTTAAAAAAAAGTTTGTGAAGGCAGAAGGTGAGATTCAGTCTTCATAGATTAAAATTGAAACCTTTCCACTTAAGATAGGCCCAGGGGCCAACTAGCGATAGTTTCATCTAAGGCTTTACTGATATCCTTAGAAGACAGATACTGGTTTTGTTTATTTAAGGGTTTCAATAAGGCACCCTCAGACAACTTGGAAATGTAAAGATGTGGCTCTCTCACTGTCGTAAAGAACCCGCCTGCCAATGCATGAGATGTAAGAGATGCGGGTTCCATCCCTGGGTCAGGAAGATCCTCTGGAGGAAGGCATGGCAACCCACTCCAATATTCTTGCCTGGAGAATCCTGTGAAGAGAGGAGCCTGAAAGGCTACAGTCTGTGGGGTCGCAAAGAGTTGGACACAAGGGACTTAGCATGCATGAACACAAGTATATCTAAAAGGACAGAAATTGGGCAGAAAAGAATGAATGCAATTCAGTTTTTCTATGGATTCTCAAAAAATATTTATGCCAAGAGAGCAGTGTGATTTTTGGACCAATGGCTCTGCAGGAGCTTCTTAATCATGTGAAGTTAGGACAGTGTAATCTAAAATTTCTAATCTGTGTGTCTTGGTGCTGTAACACGTAAAGTGATTGAGACAGTCAAGACAACTCACGTCATGGTGCTTGAGAATGGAAAAGCTAGGATTCAAGTCAAGATAGTCTGACCCCTGACCTTGTTTATTCTCATCTTTCAACCCCAGCTGATGGTCTCTGAATATTGGCAGTGTTACAGAGGCACATAGATTCGGGCTCTGAATCTGCCTTCCTCTGTGACCTTTATATCTCAGAGACTCACTTTCCTGTTTTATAAAAGCTAGACTTTTGCACTAGATAATTTTAGGTCTCTCCCAAGCCGAACACATGAATTAGTATTCAGAATCCTGATACAAAAGGGTTAAATTTCAGACACAAGTGCTTTTCATCAGCATTGGTTCAGACTGCCTTAAGGATTTAAGAAACACTTTCAAGTAATAAAGCCAGTTAGACAGTTTAAATCTACATTTGGCAGCTATGAGCTTTTTCTACTGAGAATGCACTTTTTGTCAGAAACTGAACATTACAAAAATCCTGAAAGGAGATCTTATCCAAGCTTATCTGATCCAGACATGAAAATGACAATACAAGGGAAAGCTGAATAATAATGTTTTGCTCTTAAGGAATGAAGGAATGATTAGAGACTGATTTGTAATGTAAGCCACAGAGGTTGTACCAAAGGAAAATTTACAAGGTCATTGCCTGGAGCTTGTATAAGAAATTTGTTCTGGTACACAATCCTGTCAGATCCGTGGGCAGATCCTCCTGAACAGTAGATGAACTGCCAAAGTAACTTGCTTTAACCTCAGTTGAAAACCTTTCTAATTCCTACTTGATGCACGTGTTGTCTTTCTGAATTTAAAAAGAAAATATAGGAGCTATCTCCTACAGAATTTCATTTCGTTAAAAGTAAAGAATAAAGAACTTCTATGTTGACAAAGCCTAAATGGTTTGTAAGGGAATTTGAAATAATTCTGGTAGGAAAACGGTGGTTCAAATTTGTTAAAACATACCTTTTCTGTGATCACTTTGCACTTTTTATTGAAAGAGCATGATACCATTTTCTCCACACAGTCCTGTCAGTGATAAATTGTTTAAATACTAGTAATAATTTACTGAATGCTGACCATATATGTATATATATATATAAAATTCATTTCAACTTTTCTTTTCTCTCTCGTAGATTTTGTGTAATAGATGGAAGGAATTCAATGCAATGTTTGTCTGTTGTATATAAAATAAGATTCAATTCAGTTCAGTTCAGTCGCTCAGTCGTGTCCGACTCTTTGTGACCCCATGAACTGCAGTATGCCAGGCCTCCCTGTCCATCACCAACTCCTGGAGTTCACTCATACTCACGTCCATCGAGTCAGTGATGCCATCCAGCCATCTCATCCTCTCTCATCCCCTTCTCCTCCTGCCCCCAATCACTCCCAGTATCAAAGTTTTTTCCAATGAGTCAACTCTTTGCATCAGGTGGCCAAAGTTGTAGAGTTTCAGCTTTAGCATCATTCCTTCCAAAGAAATCCCAGGGCTGATCTCCTTCAGTATGGACTGGTTGGATCTCCTTGCAGTCCAAGGGACTCTCAAGAGTCTTCTCCAACACCACAGTTCGAAAGCATCAATTCTTTGGCGCTCAACCTTCTTCACAGTCCAACTCTCACATCCATACCTGACCACTGGAAAATCCATAGCCTTGACTAGACGGACCTTAGTCAGCAAGGTAATGTCTCTGCTTTTGAATATGCTGTCTAGGTTGGTCATAACTTTTCTTCCAAGGAGTAAGTGTCTTTTAATTTCATGGCTGCAGTCACCATCTGCAGTGATTTTGGAGCCCCCCCAAAAAAACGTCTGACACTGTTTCCCCATCTATTTCCCATGAAGTGATGAGACCAGATGCCATGATCTTCGTTTTCTGAATGTTGAGCTTTAAGCCAACTTTTTCACTCTCCTCTTTCACTTTCATCAAGAGGCTTTTTAGCTCCTCTTCACTTTCTGCCATAAGGGTGATATCATCTGCATATCTGCGGTTATTGATATTTCTCCCGGCAGTCTTGATTCCAGCTTGTGCTTCTTCCAGCCCAGTATTTCTCATGATGTACTCTGCATATAAGTTACTTTTACTCAAATGGTCTGCTTATGTGAGGTAATCCATCTGACTCTCCTAAATCTGAGAAAAGTAAAAGAATTTGGCACGGTGAGGGGTTTAGCTTCATTGTTTTGTCAAATTTTACTGCTAACAAACCCCACATAGGTCTATTTGGGGAGTTTAATTTTACTGGATTCCGAATGAGGGTAAAACTCATCCACTAGGTTCCTTTTCATGAGTTCATGAACCTGAGTTTAAAAGAAGGGGTGCTTTGTGCCATTTTGAGCTGCCACGTAAAACCAAACCAGGAAGGTGTTTCCTCTGAACAATCCAAGCCTCCAGAGCTACCACAGAGGAAAAGCACTGTCCAATTTGTCTCATGAAAGAGTGCACAGGCCTGGAGGGAGTGTGAAGACTGCTTAAATCCATATCCCTTAATGGCTTTTTATTCCACGTTTCAGTCCTGAAACTGTGTGATAACTTGCCCAGAAATTCTTCTTATAGACTCTGTCTTTACATTGGAACAACTTGACAATATATGTACAGCATCTGGAAGAAAGATCTCTTCTGAGGGTGTACAAAGAGGCATAGGTTGTGTGGATCTCTGATTAGACAAGATGAACAGGAGCATGATAGAAGAGAACTCAACATAAATCGAAGAAAGTCATTTGACCTATCTTTACACTCCAGTAGAAAATAGAAAATAGTGGGAAGATGGAGATTTCACAGTAAAATATGGTAAAAGAATTCTACTTAAATTGCAGCTACTACCGTGGCTGTTAGCTTCTTATGATGACATTGGCAGAATGTAAAATGTCCTCATATTCTCATGCTGTGGCAACTCTGATATTTCTAATGCTTCCTGTATGCCTTATGGAAATTTCCATAGAAATAAACACACATTTTTAGAAACAGGTGAATTAATAATATTTCATTTTGAATCAGCAGGTGCTGCAGAAGAAATGACAACATATTTATGAAAATCAGTCCTTCTTCAAAAGAGTTTAGCATACATGTGAAATATATGAAATTCCATTACTTAGGAGGAGGAGTACTACTCACAGAAATTACTGGCTTTACATCATGACTTAATGTTTTACAAAAGTCTCATGTTCATTATTTAATTTTGTTTTTAGTCTAATGCTCATTATTTCATGTATTTTCATCATCTCCATTTTACAGAACTGTAAACTGAGATTTGGGGAAGTGAATCAGCTCCATGTCTACACCAATATTTTGCCTTCTGTCAGCTTTGCTGATAGTTTACAAATGACTACAGAATGTGAAACTGGATTCAAATTTCACTTAATAAAATCATTCTTTACCAAGACTAATAAACAACTAAGTACAGGGACTTCTCTGGCAGTCCAGTGGCTAAGACTTTACGTTCCAGTGCAGGAGTCAAGGGTTTGATTCCTGATTAGGGAGCTAGGATCCCACATGGCTTGCAGCCAAAAAACCAAAATATAAAACACACTCAATGCTCTAACATATTCAATCAAGACTTTAAAAATGGTCTACATAAAAAAGTATTAAAACAAAGTACACAAACAAATTTCAAAAACTCTGAAGGCAACTAGGACGTAAAATAGGACCACCAATTTAGAAAAAGCTGTTTGTTTTGGAGCAGAATTTTATGATTTGTGAAATGTGAAAAGAGTATTCTGAAACTTTTTGTTAATTTCATTTCATAGTGAAAGAAACATGATCACGCTTGTGATGGATAGGTTCCAGGTACGCCACTACATCAGGTAATTCTTTTTAAAAAATATTTATTTATTTCTATTTTATCATAATAAATATTTCATTTATTTTATTTTATTTTCATGGCTGCTGGTGGGTCTTTATGGCTACACACAGGCTCTCTCTAGCTGTGGCGAGTGGAGTCTACCCTCTAGTTCAGCACGCTGGCTTCTCATGGCTGTGGCTTCTGTTCTTGCAGAGCACAGGCTCTAGGGCATGTGGGCTCCTTGTGGTACATGGGCTCAGTAGTTGAGTCTCCCAGGATCTGGAGCATAGTTTCAATAGCTGTGGTGTATAGGCTTTGTTGTTCTATGGTATGTGGGATCTTCCTGGACCAGGGATCAAACTGGTGTCCGTTGCCTTGCACTCTTAACCACTGAGCCACGATGGAAGCCCGCAAGTAGTTTTTCTGGTATCACTGTGTGGGGTATTGTGCAGTAGATTGTGATATTTATGTTAGCAGTAGAAACTCAAGTAACTGTTGTCTTTCTATAGAGAGTGTTTAAAATTTCAAGTGTTTTTGCAAAATTTTCGTCAAGGAAATTTGTAACATGCATCACTGAAGAAATTTAGCTTTCCTATTATTTCTAAGTAATTATTTTTGCATATGTAAAAACTCATTTTCAAACAAGTCTGACTATTTCGGAAACCAATGAGCAGCATTCTGTAAAAATGGTGTCAAAGGGGACATCTTTTGCTGAAACTCTAACTCTGTCTAAAGACAGATCGCTGCAATATATAGCAAAACCAAAAACCCATAACAGTGTTTGTAACAAGAAGACCAGATGAAAGGCATCTCACACATTTCAAAATACACATGAGTGGGGATAGCCATAAATAGCTACAGGATGTACATGGTGGTCATGGGGCAGAGAGAAGCCATGTGGTGTCTAACAATCATGAGAACCCAAAGAACAGCTGTATGCAGGAGGGTCAACATGTGAACAGCAGCTGACACCAAGAGGGTTTTGTCCTCTTGTGTAAAGGATAAATATAAAGGACAGAAGAACCTAGAGCACTCATGGATCTTCTGAACTTACCTTCCAGGGTTCCTATCCAGGATAGGACCTCAAACTAAAGAGAAGCTACTATGATGGGATCTAAATTGAGCAGGATAGCCACAATAGAGAAAAGAATAGAGAAACTCTAGATCAGAGCCGGGAAATCCCGAAAAGTGAGCTGTCATATTTTTGAACACAGTGTACATACAATAGATGAGCAAGCTCTGTGACTTTAGTAATGATGCCCTGAGCTGTGCCTCCTTAGAAAGTTTCATGTCAACAAGTTTCACACAAAAATATATAACAAAAACTATTTTGAAGCCAAATACCATTCAGTGAAAGTTGCTTAGTCATGTCTGACTCTATGCAACCCCGTGGACTATATAGTCCATTGAATTCTCCAGGCCAGAATACTGGAGTGGGTAGCTGCTCCCTTCGCCAGGGGATCTTCCCAACCCAGGGATCGAACCCAGGTCTCCCGCACTGCAGGCAGATTCTTTACCAGCTGAGCCACCAGGGAAGCCAAATATCATTCAAAGTTATTGTAATAAGAAAAAGATAATAAGGAGCAAAGTAACTTCCTTACAAATGATCAAATATGCTGGAAATATATGTCCACAAAGAGTTTTTAGTGCAACGTGCTATTTAATAATAAGGTAGAAGGCATTAAGGAAATGATACAAGGATTTGTATCAGGATTTTCCTAAATGTTTCTATTTTTTCTAAAGTTATCAGGCAATGTATACATGGCAAATCACAAATGAATGAGGAGGAGATTGGGGACTGCATGTAGAAAATGGTTTTAGTTTTTCCTAGGAACTTGATTGGCATCAGTGATATTAACATCGTATTTTAAAATGATTATGTGTGTAATGTGAAAAAACTTGTCTTCATTACCAGTGTAGAAGAAAGGAGCAATAGATGTATAATATAAGAGATATAGTAAGATATTGTAGCTTTGTGTTTTAAATAGAGGTATTTGGATAAGACCTTCTTGATGGGAAATATTGAAGGCTAAAGGAGAAAGGGATGACAGAGGATTAGATAGTTAGATAACATCACCAGTTCAGTGGACATGAATTTGAGCACACTCCAGGAGATAATGGAGGACAGAAGGGCCTGGTGTCTTGCAGTCCGTGGGGTGGCAAACAGTCAGACACAACTTAGCAACTGAACAATAGAAACCATTACATCAACTCAATATATATTTTGCATTTAATGATAGAATATATCTTTTATATTATATATATACACACATATACATACACACATACATGGGGTTCCCCGGTAGCTTAGTAGTAAAGAATCTGCCTGCCAATGCAGGAGACATGGGTTAGATACCTGGGTTGGGAAGATCCCCTGGAAGAGTGCATGGCAATCCACTCCACTATTATTGCCTGGAGAATCCCATGGACAGAGGGGCCTGGTAGGCTATAGTTCATAGGGTCACAAGGAGTGAAGTGACTTAGCATGCATGCACATATGTATATATAAAGACATGTCTTTATATGCCTTTATCTTATTTGATTCTGAAAGAGATCTGAAACCTTGATTAACCCAGTAACATTAAGCATATTAAGGGTCCAGACTGTGATTTTTAGAGTACCACTTCTTGCTCGAAGAAACCAAGACTTGTTGGGGAAATAGCTAATTCCAGGTCTCAGGCAGGAAATATACAAGATGATTGAGGAAGGTATTAAAAACTACCAGAGTTATGTCAAATATACTTGGGAGCATGTTGGTAAAGGCTCCCCCTGACCAAAGATTGGATTGTTTGGGCTTTAAGAAGGGTAATATTGCAGCCGATCAAAACATATTCAGTCTATTTCAACTCGTGAATTCATAGTTAGTGTGTGTGTATGCGCGTGTGTGCATGCATGCATATGTGAATTAACTTCTTTCAAAGGATGATAAAGAATCAGTTATTTATCTTTAAAGTTGGAAAATAGAAATAATTAAGGATTTATTCTACTTTTTGTATGAAAAGTTTATCATTGGCTAACCAAATACAAGATGAGAAGAATTTTTAAATAAAATATCCCTGTTATGAAAAAAAAAGAATTAGAATATCAGCACTTTGCATTCCTCAGTGAATTATTAGATTTAGATTTTGAGCATCAGCTGACACTCACATTACATAAGAGGTACCCCAAATATGTACCTGCTTGCATATGATCTGAAATCTTTTAAAACAGATATAATCCACATACCAAAAAATTACATCCTTTTAAAATGTATAATTTAGTGGTCTTTATTATATTTGTGAAGCTGTGAATCATTGTAATATTCTCATTCCAGAACATTTTATCACCCTAAGAAGGAAGTTACTATCCATAAGCAGTCATTTCTCATTCCTTCCCCAACTGCTTGCAGTCAGTAATCTGTATTCTGCTCCAAGAGATTTAATTGTTTTGGACATTTAATTTAAATGAAATCATACAACATGTGGTTTTAGTTACTGCCTTTTTTCATTTAGCATAAATGTTTTCTAAATTTATCCATTTTGTAGTATTTATTTATACTCTGTTCCTTTTTGTTGTTGAATACTGTTCCCCTATATACTGAATTTGGTTTATCCATTCATCAGTTGATGGATATTGGTTTGTTTCTACTTTTTTGGCTGTTATGAATAATTTGCTATAAATGTTATAAGCATTTTTTGTGTGTATTTGTGTAGACATATGTTTTTCATTCTTTTGAGTATATACATAGGAATGGGAATACTGGGTCATATGAATACTCTGTTTAACTTTACTGAGGAACAGCAGAACTATTTCCCAGAGTGACTACCTATAATCTTTCTGAAGTAACTCTGATTAAGTCCCTTGATACACCTGCCAATTTACAAGAAGTGCAAAAGACAGAAAAACTTGATCTGCACCATAATGGTACAGATGACAAAGTCCAGACTGTGAGAAAATACTAGTTAAATGACTTGTATTCATTAACAGATAAATTCTAAGGAAAGGAAAGGGATGGAGTAGATACCTATAAATCAAGAGACTTAGAAGACATATGAAGCTTGGGGGAAAAAAAAAAAGGCAAGGGTGCAGAATATATGGCATGCCTAAAGATGATAAATGAAAAGAGCATGTTTAATGAGTTGAGATTGTCTGTGCAGTTTATTAGTCCAAATAAGTTTCTAAGAGTTTTTGATATGTTTTGAATATATATATTTTTTACTTATGCATCTTTGTTATTTGAGTTATTTAGTTGAAGATGTCTTCTAGCCACTGTTATATTTTTTCTTATTTTTATATTTTCTTGTAACTTTGAAGTAACCAGTTTTTTGAACCCAATTCTATATGTCAACATTCAGAAAACGAAGATCATGGCATCTGGTCCCATCACTTCATGGGAAATAGATGGGGAAACACTGGAAACAGTGTCAGACTTTATCTTCTGGGCTCCAAAATCACTGCAGATGGTGACTGCAGCCATGAAATTAAAAGATGCTTACTCCTTGAAAGAAAAGTTATGACCAACCTAGATAGCATATTGAAAAGCAGAGACATTACTTTGCCAACAAAGGTCCATTTAGTCAAGGCTATGTTTTTTCCAGTGGTCATGTATGGATGTGAGAGTTGGGCTGTGAAGAAAGCTGAGCACCGAAAAATTGATGCTTTTGAGCTGTGGTGTTGGAGAAGACTCTTGAGAGTCCCTTGGACTGCAAGGAGATCCAACCAATCCATTCTGAAGGAGATCAGCCCTGGGATTTCTTTGGAAGGAATGATGCTGAAGCTGAAACTCCAGTACTTTGGCCACCTCATGCGAAGAGTTGACTCATTGGAAAAGACTCTGATGCTGGGACGGATTGGGGGCAGGAGGAAAATGGGACAACAGAGGACGAGATGGCTCGATGGCATCACCGACTCGATAGACGTGAGTCTGAGTGAACTCCGGGAGAAGCTGATGGACAGGGAGGCCTGGCGTGCTGTGATTCATGGGGTTGCAAAGAGTCGGACATGACTGAGCGACTGAACTGAACTGAAATGAACTATATGTCTGTGTTCACATTACTCTCAAAAACAATGACATGAAATCATTTCTGATATGATTGGCTAAGGAAATTCCATGCATTGGAGACATTCTCTACATCCCCAAACCACAGATAATGATGATGAGATGTCACAGAATCAACCTGAGTGTAATGATCCCTGTAGAAGAAACAGGGAAAGATTTTAAGTGAGTGATTTTTTAAAAGGGATCCTATTTATATCTGGAGACTTTAACATCATTCGGAGAAGAAAATTTTTAAAAAATTAAAAAAAAAAACTCAACCATGTGTGAAAAGACAACTTTAGAATTTCCAGATTTTAAAACCTGGCTCTGACTTAGGAAAAAAAAAAAAAGAAAGAAATTTTTTTCCAGAGAATGACACTTGACCGTGTCTTTCTTTCTTATTTTATGCTTTAAACCACTGCTAATCTCTAAGCTGGTTTCCTCTGTGACAGCTGGAGAGAGAGCAAATTCACATTTTGGGTATAGCAACCCCACTCCAGTACTCTTGCCTGGAAAATCCCATGGACAGAGGAGCCTGATGGGCTGCAGTCCATGGGGTTGCTAAGAGTCGGACAGGACTGAGCGACTTCACTTTCACTTTTCATTCTCATGCATTGGAGAAGGAAATGGCAACCCCCTCCAGTGTTCTTGCCTGGAGAATCCCAGGGACGGGGAGCCTGGTGGGCTGCCATCTCTGGGGTCACATAGAATCGGACACAACTGAAGCGACTTAGCAGCAGCAGCAGCAGCTCATAGGTACTGTAAGTGAGATGCATCAAAGAGATACAGCAAAGTCATAAAAGAGAGTATGTTCCCATTTTTAAAGCGAGTGTGAGGTAAGGGAGCTGGCTGTATTGAAAGAGTGACAGTTTCTGATTTCGGGCATACTATGCATGCTGTTGGAATAGGTAATGCTGTTTCCTTTTTCCATCCATGAAGTACACACTGAGTGTCTGTGAAAGCGTGTTGACCGAAGGGCTGATTAGCATGGCATAGTCAAGTCTGTTAGTAGTCCTGTACCATAGAAATTCTCTGGTCTCTGGAGAATTTAACAAATTTGAAGTATTGCCTTTCAAAACAACACTTTAAAGATGAGAGAGAAAAGAAGGATTCTGGAGGTTACAAAGAGGAAATAGCCCTGGTACAATAGCATCCATATTTCACTCATAGCTTTCCCTACAAATGATGCTAAAATAGACTCTGGGCTAAATTCTAGATTTGTTTTGCATCTAAGCCCTTAAGGCTCTCTGCTGTCAGATGTTACGTGCCATTTGCAGCTCCTAGCTTTGTGTGGTATATTTGCATCAATGGTGGCCCCAATTACTTATCTGCTTTTTTGTGTACCTGGTTACTGGGTTGAGTTCTGAAATCTCCAGCACTGTTTGGTCTTCTGACTAACTTTGGGGAATAGAGTGAACAAGAGACAGTTACCTAGCATTCCTAACGTTAGTTTTCCAAAAGCTTGCTTGGGACTTCCCTGGTGGTCCAGTGGCTAAGACTCCACACTCCCAATTCAGGGGGCCTGGGTTCAATCCCTGGTCAGGGAACTAGATCCAACATGCCACCATTAAAGATCCCACCTGCTACATTGGACATCAAAGATCCATGTGCCACAACTAAGACCTGGCACAGCTAAATAAATAAATGAATATATATATATATATATATTTAAAGAAAAGTATCTTGCTTCTGTTTACCTTCTTACTCTTCTGACCTTTCCAAGAGAAGGACGTTGTCCCCAGTGGAGGGTGAGAGGTATGTAGAACAGAGACCCTAGTTAATCCACAGATACACAAACAATCCTTGCCAGTGTAAGAACTGTGTGGCATTGATTGAATGAACCCCACATATGCCTAAGAAATAATTGTGTACTACTTTATACTACAAAGTTTTAGGATGGTTTGTTGCATAACGATAACTAAGTGATACATCGTCCTCTCTCAAGCATGCTGGCTTTAATTTAAGATGTTCCTTTTGCCTGGTAAGTTCCTTCTGTGGTCTGTTTCACTGTACTCATTTATGTGTAAATACCACTATCCATCATATCTTAACTGAGACATCACTTCTTCCTGGAAGCTTCACAATCTGCCAAAAGCATATTAGATACTCCTTTTTCTCTTATAACCTCTTTAACTTGTTTCTATCATTCTTGGTCAATATAGTTAAGAAAGCAGGCCACTGAGTTAGATAACTTGGGTTTACAGATTTAATTCATAATTCAAGTGCTTTGTAGATATATGACACAGTCTTTAAATGGCAGTTTTCTTATTTTATAATGGGAATAATACCTAACATTGGGACAAAATTCTGTGAAGCTTGAATTACATGATATATGCAAAATGTTAAGTACAGAGCCCTATACAGAATAAAGCATTCGCTAATTCTTGAATGTAATTGTTATTACCATATGTGTTAATATCCTGTTTATACTTAAAGCTCTGGCAGTCTTACTTATCCCAATTTAGAAGGAGAAGCATCTTTTAATTATTTGGCTACCCCAAGGTATAGTTCATATACATGGGATAGGTTAAATATTTGATTCATCCTCCCCACCCATCCCCACGTTTATTTTTTTACGAGTTTTTGAACTAACAAGTAGATTCACTATCATTCTTCTCTAAAGGGAAAAAAGACAGAGTTTTCTTCCTTTTTTATTACTTTGAATTCAAGGATTGTAAAATACTCAATGTGTTTCAATCATTGCAGTTATTATGTTCGATTTCCTCATCTTTAGCCATAGGAAGATTCTGAGTTCTTTGACATGAGCAGCATTACTTTTGAAAATTTTCTTTGTTTCTGGTTTAGATGTGCTCCAGGTCTATCTTGTACATTTTCTACCCCAGCTATTTCTCTAAAGTTCCCCAATTCCATTTATGGAAATGGTAAAGACCATATTCCAGGTGTCAAGAGTTTTCTCAGTTGACCATTGATTCTAAGCCTTAATAGTGGACAGAGTTAGAAACTTTTTTAAAGATACATGTCAAGCAAATTTGAAATTCATCTTAAGTGTACCCTTTGTATTACAAGTTCGTCAGAGCACCTACTAATTTTCCCCATCTAGTCTAATCATAATGTCACAGACTTTGCAAGGGGCAATCTTTTTTAAAACTTCAAATACCTTGATCAGTTGTTTATAATGGATGAGGCACCTAAATACAGACTGATATGACTTCTAATGTAAAATAGAGAGTGAATGTCATGGGATAACAAATCAGAGAAAAAAAAAAACTCACCTTTTCTGAATGATGCCATGCCCTTGGTTAAATTGTTCTTAAATCTCTTTTTCGTTTAAGAGCCCTTAGACAGGCAACTTTAGTTTCATAGATTGCCTTTTATTTCAGTTCTAAATCTGAATAGTTATTATTTATTCAGCTTAAATTCCACTGTTTCTAAGGATTATCCCCCAAATCTAAATTGTATTCTTATGTCAGTCTTATGACACCTTCAGCTTTTCTTTAACACCTCCTATTGCAGTTGGTAATAATATATTTGTGATAGTGTTCAAGAATTGTCTCCTACATTAAATTTTAAGTGCATACAATCAAGTAATATGTTTGTTTATTACTTTATCCTCAGTACCTGGCAAAATGAAAAAGGAAAGATGAAATTCATTATTCATCCTAATGACTAAGCCTAAGGTTCTTTAATAATATCTAACACAGTTCAGGTTTAATTGCATAATAAAGAAAACTATTTTAAGATTCTTTGTAGCTCCCTGTAAATTCTACTAGGCATGTTGCCTCACTTTTTTGTTTGTTTGTTGGCCAAGATTTGCTTTCTTTTTTATCTTCTCCACAATTTTCATTCAATCAAATAGCAAGGTGTCCCAACCCCCACTTGTTGGACTTGGTGATCAGTGTTGATTTCTCTCTCATTGCATTCAGTTGAGACATGGATAGTTATTCCCAAGGGGTATTTGTGTTAAACTTTTCTGAAAATGTTGCCCTTAGGTGATTGTTTCTAGCATTGGCCAAGAACTGGCTTCACCATAGCCTCTTTAAACTACCAATTTTACCAACTTAACCATGTGGCAATTGACATATAGGCAATATTGAGAATCTGAGAAAACTTAAGAAGAAAGTCATTATCTTCAGTCTGTTCTGAATTCTCATCTTATATACTGAAATATAGAGAACAGCTAATCATGATATAGTCAAACTGGTGTGTAAAAGTTCATTGATGTGAATTATATGTGAAATCCTCCATAAGTGTCTTCTGTGTCCAGTTACTTACCTACTGTTTGTAAATTAATTTAAGCAGACATCTCTGATTCAAGTAATTATCCTCAGAAATATAGGATATCCACATCAATTTACTTTTTTGTTTTTTGGAGGTGTGGTTATTTGTTATTAAATTATAAAATCAACTGGTGGGTACTTAGAAAGCTTAAAAGAACGTCACTTAAGACATTTGAGATATCTGCATATGTTTAAACCTCTAATTCTATGTATATGTATATGTATGCATGTGTAAATGAATGGGCTTCCCTGTTGGTTCAGATGGTAAAGAATCTGCCTGCAGTGTAAGAGACCTGGTATTGATCACTGGGTTGGGAAGATCTCCTGGAGAAACGAATGGCTACCACTCCAGCATTCTTGCCTGGAGAATTCCATGGACAGAAAAATCTGCCAGGCTATATATAATCCTTGGAATCACAGAGAGTCAGACATAACTGAATGAGTAACACTTTCACTTTCAGCCTCATTGTGAGACAGAATAAACATTCTCATTTATAGGTCACATAGTAAAAGCCATCCTTTAGATGTTAATTATGTCTGTATAGATAAAAAACTCACCCCTCACCACTCCCTTCTTTGTGTTTATAGCAAATATATTTACTTGATTCTTGAAGAATAAAAAGATATATCTTTTTTGAGGAAATGATATCTTCAATGTTATGAAATATATTCACTGAAAATAACAACCTGTAGATACAGGTTTTTCATGGGGTTGAATTTCCTATTTTTGGAGTAAACTTGATTGATCAAAACTTATTAGGATAATGACATTCTCTTGTCTTGGTCAGTAAATCAGAAAACTAAAGCCTGAGTGTTTTTTGGTTTTGGCTGTGTCGAGTCTCAGTTGTGGCATGTGGAATCTTCTTTGCAGCACACAGGGTTCTCTAGTTGTAGTGAGCAGGTTCTAAAGCATGTGGAGTCAGTAGTAGCAGTGTGCAGGCTTTAGTTGCCAGACTGGGGATCAAACCCATATCCCCTTCATTGGAAGGTGAATTCTTAACCATTGACCCACCAGGGAAATCCCAAGCCTGAGTTTTATTCACACCATGGCATTCCGCCTGGTGCTATGACCTAATTGGCAGGAAGTTCAGTGCTTCTGTTTAAAGGTTGTGGGAATTGACCTATTCTTTCCAACTGCATATGAAACACCAAAGAATGCAAACACACTTGCTGCTAGAAATTGTCTTACTCGTGAATGGGTCTGTTAAGGATGAAGCCTACATTATGAGGGGCAGTACAGCAAGCCAGGGCCTCAATAACATGGTTTAACCACCTCCATTGCCCCCAGTCTGTTCTAGTTCTGGACTGCCAATTTGAGCCAACCCTAAAATATTGATTTACTGTCCCAAGAGTGTCAGCTCTATCTAGACAAAGCTCTTTCTAAAGCTGGTAAGTTTTAATGCCTCCAAGGGACTGCATCTTCTTTGTTTCTTCATTCGGCTTATATCCCAAATTCATGATACATCTTCAAGTTATTTATGCACTTTGTACTACTATTGGTGTATGATTTCTGACTTGATACCTCTTTCAACAGCCATTTATAAGTATAATTTTACAGCCTCAGGTATGGTAAATCAAC
Source organism: Budorcas taxicolor (assembly GCF_023091745.1). Taxonomy (NCBI): domain Eukaryota; kingdom Metazoa; phylum Chordata; class Mammalia; order Artiodactyla; family Bovidae; genus Budorcas; species Budorcas taxicolor. Next base: position 40,347,486 of record NC_068910.1, read on the forward strand.
ATCAGTTCATTAATGTTATAGTCCAATTACTGAGCAAGTCCACTGACAGTCATTAATACAAATTTACAACAAATATGAAAGCCAGGAATATTGAACATTTCCCCATAGGTACTATATTAATGATACCCAAATTTATCTCTAATCATTAGACACTTGTAGACTGTAAATCCTTCCAGCCCATCTTGGGCACATTTGGGATTTAATTCTAATAAGGTTATTTGGAAACAGAAGGAATACATGGCGGTTTCTGATTTCCTATTTGTCTTAGCACAACACTGACTTGGCCTTAATGTTGACTGCTGTTAACTTTATTTCTAAGTAATAGACCCTGATGATGACAGAATCAGTGGGCTATTTTTCTCCACTGAGTAGCTGTCCCTCAGCTATCTTTAGAAACAGATGCATTTCTTAAAATATTGGTGGTGAAGCAGAATTCCATATAACTAGGAAGGAAAGTTATGACCAACCTAGACAGCATATTAAAAAGCAGAGACATTGCTTTGCCAACAAAGGTCTGTCTAGTCAAGGCTATGGTTTTTCCAGTAGTCATGTATGGATGTGAGAATTGAACTGTAAAGAAAGCTGAGTGCTGAAGAATTGATGCTTTTGAACTGTGGTGTTGCAGAAGACTCTTGAGGGTCCCTTGGACTTCAAGGAGATCCAACCAGTCCATCCTAAAGGAGATCAGTCCTAGGTGTTCACTGGAAGGACTGATGTTGAAGCTGAAACTCCAGTACTTTGGCCACCTGATGCAAAGAGCTGACTCATTTGAAAAGACCTTGATGCTGGGAAAGAATGAGGGGAGGATGAGTAGGGGACGACAGAGGATGAGATGGTTGGATGGCATCACCGACTCAATGTACATGAGTTTGGGTAAACTCTGGGAGTTGGTGATGGACAGGGAGGCCTGGTATGCTGCAGTCCATGGGGTCGCAAAGAGTTGGACATGACTGAGCGACTGAACTGAACTAAACTGAATCCAATTTTGCCATTAACTTATGGAAGTTGAGTTCCTATAGCTGCAGAAATATTAGCCCCTAGCCACCAAATTTGAGGAAGAAACTTTCCAGGGAAGCTTGAGTTTATTAGAAAACTAACACCTCCAAAAATTTAAGGCCTTAGACCAATTCCCAGCTTCCAACTCCAACTTTTTTTTTTTTTAAGACCCCACTGCAAGGCTTCCCAGGTGGCGCTAGTGGTAAAGAACCCACCTGCCAAGGCAGGAGACATGAGACATGGGTTCCATCTCTGAGTTGGCAAGATCTTCTGGAGGAGGGCATGGCAACCCCACTCCAGTATTCTTGCCTGGAGAATCCCATGGACAGAGGAGCCTGATGGGCTACAGTCCATGGGGTCACAAAAGACTGGGACATGACTGAAGCAACTTGGCACTCAGTCTCCACTGCAAGCTTCTCGAAGTTACTGTTTCAAAGCTGCCACACCAGTCTTTTCTGGGTTTCTAGAAAAGAAAAGAAGCCACTCCCACCAAGGACTAGCTTAAGAGAGTACCAATCCATAAGAATTTGCTTTCTCAGAATCTTCCCTGAGAAGACTTTCATTCCATTTCTTTAAGGATCTTATGAGTCAGTGTCATAGGAAAAGAGATAACAATACAGGAGAAAAAGATGATTAAAAAAAAAAAATCAAGAAGGAACAGTTGATAATCATTGTATAAGTAGCCAACATAGTACAAAAAAAAAAAAGCACTTGTTTTGAAATCTCATAGATCTGGATGAATCTGTTACCAGATTCTTAATTATATAACTCAACTGCTTTGCAGCTTTAGTTACTTTATGTATAAAGTTATAATGCCCACTGGGAGATTTTTGTGAGGATTAGTAATATGAAATGCCTAGAACTATTGAGTGTTCAATTCAAGGAGTTATTTTTTTGAGTTTGATCATAGAGGCCAGCTATCTGTCTTAAGTGATCTCTAGAAGCTTTGCTATATTGCTGAAGGCAGGGTGATCAGCCTTCCCTTCTCTGTAAGGGGTAGATAAGTAATTGATAAGTGTTGATAAGTAATTAGGGTACAGCAGTAGTGTAAATGAAGGGTCATTCAAGTGTTCAGCAACAGATAACTGCTAAATTGGGATATAATTGGTTTCTTAAGAGTGCTTCAAAGTTCATTTTTTGGGTTCGCCTGTCTCAGTTCAGCTAGCCCTTGAATTCATACATCTTGTCACATAGTCCTCTTCCAATGTGATCAAGTAATTACTTTCTTACAGTGAGAATGGAGTTCTTCTTGAAAAGATGGTGGATCCTTTTTTCTTATAACTACTGATTTATTGGTCTAATACCCATCCACTCAACTTGGTTTTGGCATCAGTAAAAATTGTCAAGATGGCTCTTCATAGGATTTTCTGCTGAAAAACTAGTTCAGTGAGTCATTAACTGATCAGCTATTTAGGTTTGGGAAATGCTGGGTTAAACCAATTTCTTTAAGTACTTTTTAGAGCATTCATATGCTCACACATAATAATCTTCAGAAGACAGTTATTGTTGAAGGATTTCTCAGGTTTATTTTTATGGCTACATGTAGCTAACATTTATTGAGTGCTTAATTCATACCTAGCACTGTTCTAAGCCTTGTATGTATAATATCTAATTTAATTTTTGCAATAATCCTGTGAGTTAGATATTATTGTTACCCACATTTTACAATAGGAAAATTTAGGCACAGAAGGTTAAGATATATACCTGTGAAAACACGGGTCTCCAAATCAGGAGATCAACTGCAGAATTTAATCCCCTTAGCTACCATCTTTCTTCATGATCGGTCTGTATTAATCACAGAATCATTTGGGGGAACCTTTCTTGGAAGGAGTGCTCTGAAGAGAATATGCTGGGAAATACTCTGTCAGATGGAATTTGAAGAGTTTGGGTCATTTTTCTCAGAAGAACTGTTTGAAAGAGGGAGACTGTGTCACTGAAAGTCTGCAGAGCAAATCACTGTTTATCAGGTGGCTCTTGTCTCAAGAGAGTGTTTTCCAACATTTGGGTCTCCCAGTCTAACTAAATTCCTTCTCACTTAGTCTTTACTGTGTTTGAGAAAGGACAGTCTCCCATATTTCATAACAGAATCCCAGATCCAGTCGTTCAGGTAAGGAAGGCTCACTGGCCATATATGGCTGCAAGGGACACATGATGACTGAAACAGTGAAGAATCTTCCTGCAATGCGGAAGACCTGGGTTTGATCCCTGGATCAGGAAGATCCCCCGAAGAAGGGAATGGCAACCCATTGCAGTATTCTTTCCTGGAGAATTCCATGGACAGAGAAGCCTGGTGGGCTAAAGTGCATGCGGTCACAGAGTCAGACGTGACTGAGTGACTAAAACTTTCACTTTCAGGAACAATTAATGACCACATTCTGATAATGACAAACTGTGATCCCAACATTGTCAGGGATCCAAGCTGTGTTTCTTATGTCTCCTGCATTAATAGGTGGGCTCTTTACCATTTGCACCACTTGAGAAGCCCAAAGTAACATCTTCACCAGTGAGGACCAATCCATTTCTATTTCCACAGGGTCTCTCCTTTGTAAATTTTCCAAACCTTAAAATGTCCAAAACCAATTTACTCTTAACACTTTTTCTAACAAATATTTTATACTTTATCAGTTCTAAAAATGTGCCACTATGTATATCGGTCTTCAGTTCAGTTCAGTCACTCAGTCGTGTCCGACTCTTTGGGACCCCATGAATCGCAGCACGCCAGGCCTCCCTGTCTATCACCAACTCCTGAAGTTCACTCAGACTCACGTCCATCGAGTCCGTGATGCCATCCAGCCATCTCATCCTCTGTCGTCCCCTTCTCCTCCTGCCCCCAATCCCTCCCGGCATCAGGGTCTTTTCCAATGAGTCAACTCTTCGCATGAGGTGGCCAAAGTACTGGAGTTTCAGCTTTAGCATCATTCCTTCCAAAGAAATCCCAGGGCTGATCTCCTTCAGAATGGACTGGTTGGATCTCCTTGCAGTCCAAGGGACTCTCAAGAGTCTTCTCCAACACCACAGTTCAAAAGCATCAATTCTTCGGCACTCAGCCTTCTTCACAGTCCAACTCTCACATCTATATACATGACCACTGGAAAAACCATAGCCTTGACTAGACGGACCTTAGTCAGCAAGGTAAAGTCTCTGCTTTTGAATATGCTATCTAGGGTGGTCATAACTTTTCTTCCAAGGAGTAAGCGTCTTTTAATTTCATGGCTGCAGTCACCATCTGCAGTGACTTTGGAGCCCAATAAAATAGTCTGACACTGTTTCTACTGTTTCCCCATCTATTTCCCATGAAGTGATGGGACCGGATGCCATGATCTTCGTTTTCTGAATGTTGAGCTTTAAGCCAACTTTTTCCATTCTCCTCTTTCATCAAGAGGCTTTTTAGTTCCTCTTCACTTTTTGCCATAAGGGTGGTGTCATCTGCATATCTGAGGTTATTGATATTTCTCCTGGCAATCTTGATTCCAGCTTGTGTTTCTTCCAGTCCAGTGTTTCTCATGATGTACACTGCATAGAAGTTAAATAAGCAGGGTGACAATATACACCTTTAACGTACTCCTTTTCCTATTTGGAACCAGTCTGATGTTCCATGTCCAGTTCTAACTGTTGCTTCATGACCTGCATACATATTGCTCAAGAGGCAGGTCAGGTGGTCTGGTATTCTCATCTCTTTCAGAATTTTCCACAGTTTCTTGTGATCCACACAGTCAAAGGCTTTGGCATAGTCAATGAAGCAGAAAGAGATGTTTTTCTGGAACTCTCTTGCTTTTTCCATGATCCAGCAGATGTTGGCAATTTGGTCTCTGGTTCCTCTGCCTGTTCTAGAACCAGCTTGAACATCAGGAAGTTCTCGGTTCACGTGTTGCTGAAGCCTGGATTGGAGAATTCTGAGCATTACTCTACTAGCGTGTGACATGAGTGCAATTTTGCAGTAGTTTGAGCATTCTTTGGCATTGCCTTTCTTTGGAATTGGAATGAAAACAGACCTTTTCCAGTCCTGTGGCCACTGCTGAGTTTTCCAAATTTGCTGGCGTTTTGAGTGCAGCACTTTCAGAGCATCATCTTTCAGGATTTGAAATAGCTCAACTGGAATGCCATCACCTCCACTAGCTTTGTTCATAGTGATGCCTTCTAAGGCCCACTTGACTTCACCTTCCAAGATGTCTGACTCTAGATGAGTGATCACACCATCGTGATTATCCAGGTCATGAAAATCTTTTTTGTACCGTTCTTCTGTGTATTCTTGCCACCTCTTCTTAATATCTTCTGCTTCTGTTAGGTCCAGACCATTTCTGTCCTTTATCGAGCCCATCTTTGCATGAAATGTTCCCTTGGTATCACTAATTTTCTTGAAGAAATCTCTAGTCTTTCCCATTCTGTTGTTTTCCTCTATTTCTTTGCACTGATTGCTGAAGAAGGCTTTCTTGTCTCTTCTTGCTATTCTTTGGAACTCTGCATTCAGATGCTTATATCTTTCCTTTTCTCCTTTGCTTTTCGCTTCTCTTCTTTTCACAGCTATGTGTAAGTCCTCCCCAGACAGCCATTTTGCTTTTTTGCATTTCTTTTCCATGTGGATGGTCTTGATCCCTGTTTCCTGTACAATGCCACAAACCTCTTTCCATAGTTCATCAGGCACTCTGTCTATCAGATCTAGGCCCTTAAATCTATTTCTCACTTCCACTGTATAATCATAAGGGATTTGATTGAGGTCATACCTGAATGGTCTAGCAGTTTTCCCAACTTTCTTCAAATGAGTCTGAATTTGGTAAGAAGGAGTTCATGATCTGAGCCACAGTCAGCTCCTGGTCTTGTTTTTGTTGACTGTATAGAGCTTCTCCATCTTTGGCTGCAAAGAATGTAATCAATCTGATTTTGGTGTTGACCGTCTAGTGATGTCCATGTGTAGAGTCTTCTCTTGTGTTGTTGGAAGAGGGTGTTTGCTATGACCAGTGCATTTTCTTGGTAAAACTCTGTTAGTCTTTGCCCTGCTTCATTCCATATTCCAAGGCCAAATTTGCCTGTTACTCCGGGTGTTTCTTGACTTCCTACTTTTGCATTCCAGTCCCCTATAATGAAAAGGACATCTTTTTTAGGTGTTAGCTCTAAAAGGTCTTGTAAGTCTTCATAGAACCATTCAACTTCAGCTTCTTCAGTGTTACTGGTTGGGGCATAGACTTGGATAACTGTGATATTGAATGGTTTGCCTTGGAGACAAACAGAGATCATTCTGTCATTTTTGAGATTGCATCCAAGTACTGCATTTCGGACTCTTTTGTTGACCATGATGGCTCCTCCATTTCTTCTGAGGGATTCCTGCCCACAGTAGTAGATATAATGGTCATCTGAGGTAAATTCACCCATTCCGGTGCATTTTAGTTAGCTGATTCCTAGAATGTCGACGTTCACTCTTGCCTTCCCTTGTTTGACCACTTCCAGTTTGCCCTGATTCATGGACCTGACATTCCAGGTTCCTATGCAATATTGCCCTTTACAGCATCGGATCTTGCTTCTATCACCAGTCACATCCACAGCTGGGTATTGTTTTTGCTTTGGCTCCATCCCTTCATTCTTTCTGGAGTTATTTCTCCACTGATCTCCAGTAGCATATTGGGCACCTACTGACCTGGGGAGTTCCTCTTTCAGTATCCTATCATTTTGCCTTTTCATACTTTTCATCGGGTTCTCAAGGCAAGAATACTGAAGTGGTTTACCATTCCCTTCTCCAGTGGACCACATTCTGTCAGATCTCTCCACCATGACCCACCCGTCTTGGGTTGCCCCGCAGGCATGGCTTAGTTTCATTGAGTTAGACAAAGCGGTGGTCCTAGTGTGATTAGATTGACTAGTTTTCTGTGAGTACGGTTTCAGTGTGTCTGCCCTCTGATGCCCTCTTGGAACACCTACCATCTTACTTGGGTTTCTCTTACCTTGGTCGTGGGGTATCTCTTCACGGCTGCTCCAGCAAAGTGCAGCCGCTGCCCCTTACCTTGGATGAGTGGTATCTCCTCACCACCACCCTTCCTGACCTTCAACGTGGGATGACTCCTCTAGGCCCTCCTGTGCCCTCGCAGCTACCGCTCCTTGGATGTGGGGTTGCCCTTCCCGGTCGCCACCCCTGGCCTCAGGTGTTGGGTAGCTCCTCTTGGCCATCGCCTCTGACCTTGGACGCGGGGTAGCTCCTCTCGGCCGCAGCCCCTGATCTCCGACGCAGGGTAGCTCCTCTCGGCCGTCGCAGCCTGACACTCTAGGCCACTGCCCCTGACCTCAGACGTGAGGTAGCTCCTCTCAGCTGCGCTTAGTGCGCCAGCCGCAGCCTCCTGCACTTAGTGGTCTTAGGCAGCTTCAAAATGTAGGTTATAGCACGACATAATGGTGCCATGAACTTTATATCTCATGACTGGTAATAAAAGAGATCGGAAATGTTCAACTGAGAATGAAACCTGTTGTATCTCTAAGACAGTCATTCTTAATTGTTTTTGAGCTATAATAATGTGACTTTGGGGATTTTTTTAAAACATATTTTCAATCCAAGTTCTGTGTCTTTGGAGACAAATGTTAGATGTATTTGTTTACTTATTTTGAAAGCTGAACCCAGTTTAACTTTTATTTAGAGACTTAGCTAGCTGAGGAGTGACTTGTGCAGTGCCTGAAATAAGTTTAAGACAGGCTTGGATTCCTGATAAATTAAAATTCTTGGCCCCAAAATATATTTTAAAATTACATTATGAATATAAAATCCCACAGGATATTTTTACTTTTTGTAGCTCTAAGGACTAATTAATTATGAACTTGGATAACAATATATGCTAGTCTATATAATCAGTGTTAATTGAGTGGAAGTATGAAAAGCATAATTTTTTTGTTAGACTTACACCAATGTATGCTTACAAATTCATATCAGCCTCAGGCATACAGACCAATTTCATTCTGAAAATATTATCTATAAAAAGGTATAAACAAGATTTTGTCACTTAACAAGATGTTGAAGTAAATATTCAATTCCAGTTGGTATAGTTATTAACTTGGTATGTGTGGATATGTGGGATAGATATATCTCATATTAGAAATTATATTTTATTAAAAAGCCAAGACATTACTACTGAATAGCAAAACACAATATTCTTAAAATGCATTTAATTTTTACATTAAAAATAAGCAGAATTATGATCTGTTATTCTCATCCTTTCCACAATATTGTCCTACTATACCTTCCAGCTTACTTGTTTTCTTTATTTTTTAACTTATTTACTTACTTACATAGCTATTTCACTGAGACTTAATTGACATATAATATTGTATAAGTTATGCTGTACAATGTGTTGACATGCTACATTTATACATAATTCTTTTACAGTGAGAACATTTAAGATCAAATCTCTTGGTAATTTTAGGGTATATAATACAGTATTCTTTACTATAACCTCTGTGCTGTGAGTTAAACCCTTAGGATTTATTCATCTTTTAGTTGTAAGTCTGTACCCTTTAACAATGTCTCCCCGATTTCTCCACTCCCTGCCCCTAGTAACCACCATTTTACTCATTTCCTATGAGTTCACCTTCTTCAGATTCCACATATAAATGATAGAAGACAGTACTTGTCTTCCTCTGTCTGGTTTATGTCACTAAGAGTCATGCCCTCAATGTCCATCCATGTTATTGCATGGCAGAATTTCTTTATTTCTCTTTGTTGAACAGTATTCCATATCCATGTATACACATCTTTATCCATTCATCCCTTGAAGACACTTAGATTGTTTCTACCTTGTGGCAGTTGTGAGTAATGTTGCAATAAACATGGCATATATCTCTTTGATATCCTGTTCTCAGTTTTAGAGAGACATTTATCTATATATATTCAGAAGTAGGATTGCTGGATCTTACGGTAGCTGCACTTTTATTGTTTTTGAATAACCTCCATAATGTTTCCCAGAGCAGTTGTACCAGTTTTCCTTCCCTCCAGCAGTGTCCAAAGGTTCCCTTTTCTTCCCATCTTGGCCAACACTTGTTATCTCTTGTTTCCTTGATGATAGCCATTGTCAGATATGAAGTGTTACCACTTTGTGGCTTTGATTTAAATTTCCCTGATTAATGAAGTTAAACATTTTTTTCATGTACCTGTTGGTCATTTGGATGTTCTTGTTTGAAAAATTTCTTTTCATTGTGTGTCTGTGTGCACGCTCACTCAGTTGTGTCTGACTCTTTGTGGCCCCATGGAGTTCATCTGCCGAATTTTTAATCAGATTGTTTGTGAAATTTTGTTGTTGTTTTTGTTGTTAGAGTTTTATAAGTTCTATATACATCAAAAAAATTTTATTGTTATTTTTTTCATTAGCTGGAGAATTTTTTCATTGTTCAAGTGAAAGCTTTGGTTGAAATCTCATGAACATTATTTCTTTGATAAATTATAATTATAACACAGTGAGGAAAAAACACCAAAAACTACTTCCTTTTGATTCATTTTCTAATGACTGCCTCACTATTGATAATGGTTTGAGTTTGGCTCTAAGAGGAATATAAAACCACACATTAAAGAACTTTAAGGAGCACAAGCTCCAGAGAGATAGAGAGAAATAGTATCTGAACATTAATCTTTATAATTCAAAGAAAATTAATGTAAGTGTCACTAGAAGAACCAAGATAGAGAAATTTAGAAAACAGAAAAATTATTTCATACTAAGAGGAGACAAAAGCCATTTGTGCTTCTCCCAAAGTGAATATTCTTCAATTGTCAATTGATAAAACATCTTACACCAAGGTTAGTGAATGGAGAATTTAAACATTCACCCAGAAAATGTCCCTATTTTAAAATGCAGTAACTTATTTGAATTACAATGAAATCTTCAATGATCATTGTTTATCCAAGCTGAGTGCCAAGTAAACTGGCTTATGTAAGCAGCATATAAGTTAAGAGAACAATCTTTAAAGAGGGTAGAATCAGGAAAGTTAATTATAAGGTTAGGTCACTTGACTGTTATTGCCAAGAATGAAAATTAAAAATTTGTTACTGAATTATTAATTTAGGTGATACTTGAGAGAGTATCCCTGTCACTTTGTGGGCTGTTTTATTCTTAAATGTTTTTAAAATCCATTATAGCATTATATTATGCATTATATTAATCCATCTGGCATTATATTATGTAAAAATATATTTATATGATATCCCCCCAAAACTAGATCCTTTTTTGCATCATGTATATCTAAGCTTGCCAGTTTTAATACAAAGGAGACCGTCAACATAAATGACTGGAAGAACATTGCAGCATTTTCCTCCATCACTAAGTCATTGAGGAAAAGGGAAATGACTCAGTATATGAGGAAAAGGAAAATCAAGAGAACTCACCACCCTGCTGTTCTTTGAGTCACAAGCACTCAAGCTGGTCTGCCTTCTTCTCTCCACCTCTAAGGGTCTCTTTATGATTGCTTATGTGTAATGTACTAGGTTGTTAGTGTATTTAGTGGAAAGATAGGAATAATTGTGCAATTCTTTCTTCCCAGAAGGGGAACTCCTGTCTTAATCAGTTCAGTTCAGTTCAGTTCAGTTGCTCAGTCGTGTCTGACTCTTCGTGACCTCATGAATCACAGCATGCCAGGCCTCCCTGTCCATCACCAACTCCCGGAGTTCACTCAAACTCATGTCCATCGAGTCGGTGATGCCATCCAGTCATCTCATCCTCTGTCGTCCCCTTCTCCTCCTGCCCCCAATCCCTCCCAACAACAGGGTCTTTTCCAATGAATCATCTCTTCGCATGAGGTGGCCGAAGTATTGGAGTTTCAGCTTCAGCATCAGTCCTTCCAGTGAACACCCAGGACTCCTTTAGGATGGACTGGTTGGATCTCCTTGCAGTCCAAGGGACTCTCAAGAGTCTTCTCCAACACCACAGTTCAAAATCATCAATTCTTCGGCACTCAGCTTTCTTCACAGTCCAACTCTCACATCCATACATGACCACTGGAAAAATCATAGCCTTGACTAGACAGACCTTGATAGGCTTTCTTTATTATTATTTCTACAGTGAAAGAAAACACTTTAATTCTCACTTTTTGACAAATGTTTTGAGTTATAGTGTACTAAATAAATATTAGTTTTACTCCTTTTTCATTTCCCTATACATTTATCAATGTTAGTAAGAGAGTTTTTATTATTTTGACAATGATGTTTACAGCTTACAGAACAGCTGTAATTTCTCTCTTTATTAAAATTATTTTGTACTGCTTCAGCTTGCAGTCATTTTTCTTTTTGTTCTTAAATTACCATGTAAAATGAAGATGCTAACATTTTAATACTTTGAGATATATTTTGAGTTTCTTACTTTATTACTGTCTTTCCTCTTCCCACAAATATGTATTATATACCAGGAACTCTGCAAGGAACTAGGGGTAAAATTCTTGCTTATATTCTTAGAGTTTCTGATCAACTGGCAAGCATAGATTCTTTCTAGTAGTAAAAATACTGAAGATTAATTTTTTCTACATTATTTGAATATATATTTACAAACTGCAAATATTATAGGGTTTATATAATAAAGTAAAAACATGGTATAAATTAAAGTGTTTCCTTGTGTGCCTTTTGAGTCTGAAGGAAAGTCAACATGTTTTTGTGTTTTTATTACTTGCTAAATATTTATGCTTGTATGTATATGTCTATTGCTTATAACTGAGGCTGGCACAGTTTGCATCTATCTCCATAGCTCCCAATCCTCATCACCTTCTCCATGCATAGGTTTAAAAACCTTCCAATCCTCTGACATTTCTAAATCTCTCAACCAATAAGAAGCCCTTTGTCATTTCTATTCAACAAGTCATCTCTCTAAGATGGATATGATTTGTAAACTTTGCTTTTGGTTATGATATAAATGGTTTTATTCTGTAAGTAAAATAATTTGAAATATTCTAAAGGAACCGAACCACATATATCTTAAGTCTACAGTTTAAGGTGCCATACAATAAAGTCATCAAATTTGGAAAACTCAACAGTGGCCACAGGACTGGAAAAGGTCACTTTTCATTCCAATCCCAAAGAAAGGCAATGCCAAACAATGTTCAAACTACCGCACAATTGCACTCATCTCACACACTAGCAAAGTAATGCTCAAAATTCTCCAAGCCAGGCTTCAATAGTATGTGAACTGTGAATTTCCAGATGTTCAAGCTGGATTGAGAAAAGGCAGAGGAACCAGAGATTAAATTGCCAACATCCATTGGATCATTGAAAAAGCAATAGAGTTCCAGAGAAACATCTATTTTGTCTTTATTGATTATGCCAAAGCATTTGATTGTGTGGATCACAACAAACTGTGGAAATTCTTAAAGAGATGGGAATACAGGACCACCTTACCTGCCTCCTGAAAAATCTGTATTTAGGTCAAGAAGCAACAGTTAGAACTGGACATGGAAGAAGAAACTGATTCCAAATCAGGAAAGGAGTGTGTCAAGGCTGTATATTGTCACCCTGCTTATTTAATGTCTATGCAGAGTACATCATGAGAAAAGCTGGCCTGGATAAAGCACAAGCTGGAATCAAGATTGCCGGGAGAAATATCAATAACCTCAGATATGCAGACAATATCACCCTTATGGCAGAAAGTGAAGAAGAACTAAAGAGCCTCTTGATGAAAGTGAAAGAAGAGAGTAAAAAAGTTGGTTTATAACTCAACATTCAGAAAACTAAGATCATGGCATCTGGTCCCATCACTTCATGGTGAATAGATAGGAAAACAATGGAAACAGTGAGAGACTTTATCGTTTTGGGCTCCAAAATTACTGCAGATGGTCACTGCAGCCGTGAAATCAAAAGACTCTTGCTCCTTGAAAGAAAAGTTATGACCAACCTAGATAGCATTTTAAAAAGCAGAGACATTACTTTGCTAACAAAGGTCCATCTAGTCAAGGCTATGGTTTTTCCAGTAGTCATGTATGGATGTGAGAATTAGGCAGTAAAGAAAGCTGAGCGCTGAAGAATTGATGCTTTTGAACTGTGGTGTTGAAGAAGACTCTTGAGAGTCCCTTGGACAGCAAGATCAAATCTGTCAATCCTAAAGGAAATCAGTCCTGAATATTCATTGGGAAGACTGACTCTGAAGATGAAACTCCAATACTTTGGCCACCTGATGTGAAGAACTGTCTCTTTTGAAAAGACCTGATGCTGGGAAAGATTGAAGGCAGGAAGAGAAGGGGATGCCAGAGGATAAAATTGTTGAATGGCATCACCGACTTAATGGACATGAGTGTGAGCCAGCTCTGGGAGTTGGTGATGAATTAGGGAGGCCTGGCATGCTACAGTCTATGGGGTCACAAAGAGTTGGACATGACTGAGCTACTGGACTGAACTGAACTGATATTCAGTTCACTCATAAGTGAGTGATGCTTGTTGATATAAGAAAATGCCAAAATAGGAATTATCCCTGATAACATAACTTCACTTCTTTCCTTTTTTTTTTTTTAACAATTGGAGAATAATTGCTTTACAATGCTGTTAGTTTCTGCTGTACAATAAACTTATCATCTCTGTGTATACACAAATCTCCTTCTTGAGCCTCACTCCCGCCATGCCCCCTTCGCACCCCTCTGGGTCACCACAGAGCACAGAGCTGAGCTCCCTGCACCATACAGCAGGTTCCTATTAGCTATTTGTTTTATACATGTTAGTGTACATATGTCAACCCCAATCTCCCAATTCATCTCACCCCTCCCCCTTCCCTTCGTCCACACTCCCATTCTCTACATGGAGTCCAGAAAAATGGTACAGATGAAACTATTTACAGGGAAGGAATTTAACTTCATTTCTAATTAGGTAAAATAATATTGTAACCCGAAAGAAAATAGAAAGCATGTCTTGTGGCACTTGGTAGATTTTGTTCTATAGATAGTCTCTTTTTCCAAATAGAACTAGGAACCACTGGGAATATTTAGGCTGGAGAACAGTATATTTGGGCTTCCTGATAGCTCAGTTGGTAAAGAATCCTCCTGCAATCCAGGAGACCCCGGTTCAATTACTGGGTCAGGAAGATCTGCTGGAGAAGGCATTGGCTACCCACTCCAGTATTCTTGGGCTTCCCTTGTGGCTCAGCTGGTAAAGAATCTGCCTACAGTGCTGGAGACCTGGTTTCAATCCCTGGGTTGGGAAGATCCCCTGGAGAAGAGAAGGGTTACTCACTCCAGTATTCTGGCCTGGAGAATTCCATGGACTATGTAGTCCATGAGGTTGCAAAGAGTTGGACATGACTGAGCAACTTTCATTCACTCACACTATATTCAGGAAGATCATAATAACTATCTTTAAAAAATGCAAATCAGTGTCATGATGAAGAGGCCAGGTTTCTTCCATTTGGCTTTATATATGGAAACTATGAGGTTAAAAATTGTTTCATATTAATACAATTCTTGGAAGGATTATGAACTAGTTATCTTGACGTTAGTGATTTAACTGTCACTCAAGGTACTCAAGTAGATCCTGCATGACTATTTGGTAGTCTAGTGGTATGTTGGGGTTGGCAGAGGATAGGACCAGTTGGTCTCTGAATGTATTCTGTGTTAGAAATAACTCACTATAGTTAAAACTATATTTTTTTAATCAGAAAAATAAAATCAAGATTGAAACGCTCCATTTTCCCTATTTTAAGTCTAGGCAAACCTAATAGTTGAACAACCTTTGTTTTGGGACCCCCATGAACTGTAGCCCACCAAGCTCCTCTGTTCTTGGGATTTCCCAGGCATGAACATTGCAGTGGTTTGCCATTTTCTTCTCTAAGGAGTATTCATGACCCAGGAATCAAACCTGCATCTCTGGCATTGGCAGGCAAATATTTTTCCTGCTGAGCCACCAAGGAAGCCCCAAAGCAACTATACTCCAATAAAATTAATGTAATAAAAAAAATAGATTTGTTTGTAGCAGAGGAATATAGAGAGGTCTCCATGGATCCTGGATACCCAAACTAGTGAGTGGGAAGGCAAACCAGGAAGCCAGGGTAATATAACTGCTTCTTGAATGGTCTGTTCCTGGAAGAAAAGAGTTCAGACACCTGTTGGCCTCCAGAGGACTCTGAGTTAGCAACCAATTTGCTTAAGCAGGGATAAGTGAAGACATTTCTCATCAGATGAAGTCAGTCTCCAACCAGGCTTATATGTCTGGTCAAGATGGCTACCACACTTTGATTGGGACTGGATTCCCTTTTTATTGTGTATTGGGTGTCAAGATTAGCCATATGGGTAGATGTCTTGCCTCTAGTTTCATGCCTCCTCAGATATAACCCAGTAAATTAATGCACATCTTACACACTCACCACCAGTATCACTCAAATATATAGTCATATAAATCATTGTCAGAAGGGTCAGCTTTTACATAGGAAACTCAATATATTTAGGATTTAAAACATGCAGTTACATTGTACAGTTAAACTCACTGCACTTGAATAATATTCATACATCGCTTGCTAATGCACAGTTCAATTCTACTCATCCAAATAATGTGCTTACAACTTCAAAGCTTACTCATGATTCTTAGAAAACATCCCTGGGGGAGTGGGTGTAAATTTTTCTTCTCACAAGTGAAGCAGTGAACATATAGATTATCTTCAATTGTCCTGATGTGAGCAAAATCCTAGCTTGTTCTTCAGGCTTTGCCTCTAAACTGTTTGACTTTATAACTATTTAGTCTCACTGGGATTCTTCCCTCATTTTTAAAATGAAGAAATTGGAGTATAGAGATCCTTGGATCCCTAAGTTTCTAAAGTTATGATTCTGACTTATATCACTCAAAATGGTGATCAAATGGTGCTCTGACAAGAGTTCAAAATGGAATGGGTAAGTGTGAAGTGCCCAAGAGAGTGTTAATAATAGCCTAATAGTAATATTGCTTTGGCATTAGAGATTCAAATGGCTCTTGAAGCCACGTTCAAGTCTCAATCAATTATTATTTTTAACAGTGACATAAGTGGAGGACATTAGCATTGGCTGTTCAGCGCTGGCTGTGTTACAGAGGGATTTGTTAAACTGAGCAAAGGAAAAATGATTGACTGGTACGTTTAATTTATTACTTTTATTGACTTCTGCAGCTCCAGTGCAGTTGTACTCAAAAGACCCATACTAGCTAATAAAATAGGACTTTAGAATTGATGTAGCAAATAAAATGCCAAATAAGAATGCCATTGTCATTAAAATGGAGCAATACTATTGATGTAAAATAAATATATTAGCCAGTTTGCTGTGCATTTGGACTGGGCCTAATCACCGAAGGTACTTTTAGGGTTACTGGTATATATGACAAATGAAAGACCTCTTACCAAGAGGAGTAATGCAGTTTTATGTGACAGAATTGCCATGGAAACAGAAATAAATCCTGAAGCTAAAAAGGGCCGTGAATATCCTGTCTTCTGAGTTCAGCTCACTGCTGTGCTCCTTAGAAGAAATTCACAGGAAGCTTACTATGGTTTCCCTTTTAAATGAAAAATTATACAGTTGGTAATTCTCAACTCATGTCGTTATTGGGCATTCACTTTTCACTGTAATTGGCATGAAGATGGCAGACTTAGACAAAACAGATCCTGCCACTCCTCTTACACTTCCACTCAATTTTCCTTTAACACATACACAGACACACACACACACAGACACACACACACACCCTCTGCTTTGCAATTACATATAGTGTGTAATCACCTGTTTTTCTGTATGAGCTATAATTCAGACATGATCTTAAACAGTTCTGACAAATATAAATGTCTTCTAAAATGTCACAGTGATATGTTGATTTGTTAACTAGAGTCATATTTAACTACCAGGGAACATCCTCACATGAGAGCAGGAAAATTCCCTTCAATTCAGTGTCCTTGATGTGTGTGTGTGTGTGTGCCATTTGCTTAAAATGAACTGAAATCAACAAATTAATAAGTTCTTGATATTTTACAGTTTTCAGTTCAACCAGTTAAGAAAGTGTGATGGATGGCTTGCCTTCTGGTTCCAGTGCTCTTAATTAGCATTGGTTATCAGCCTAAGTCATCCTTTAAAGGCAGTTTGAATCTCTCGGTCTTCCCTGATAGCTCAGCTGGTAAAGAGTCTGCCTGCAATGAAGGAGACCCTAGTTTGAGTCCTGGATTGGGAAGGTCCTCTGGAGAAGGGATAGGCTACCCACTCCAGTATTCTTGGGCATCCCTGGTGGCTCAGATGGTAAGAATCAGCCTGCAATGAGGGAGACCTGGGTTTGATCCCTGGGTTGGGAATATCCCCTGGAGAAGAGCATGGCAACCCACTCTAGTATTCTTGTCTGGAGAATCCCCATGGTTAGAGGAGCTTGGTAGGCTACAGTCCATTGGGTCACAAAAGGTCAGACACGACTGAGCAACTAAGCAAAGCACTAGAATCTCTTAGGATTAAATTTTACCTTTCTAAAATAGCTCAAAGCTTGAAAAAGTAACGTGGAAATAGTTCATTGACCTTTAGTTCTTTTTAACTATATACCAGTACTGAATATGGTAAGACTCTTGGTTTCCTCTAGGAAGGCAAGAACCAAATCTGTCTCATTTGTCACCGTGGCAGTGGTGCCGAAAACTGACTGACGCATAGGTGTACAGTGAATACTTCTGGCATGAGTGAGTTGAGCCAAACAAGTAGTTTCAGGAGTAGAATTGATCTCCTAATCACTTCAATATTTATCAGAAATGAAAGAGAGTGCTGAAGTAGTCTGCAAAGAAAGATTGGCAAGGTAGAATATTTGCCCCTGCAGTCAGTTCTTATGTTGAAACCCTAATGTTTTTTTTTTTTTTTCAATATTTGCTTTATTTTATTTTTGCCTGTGATGGATTTCCATTGCTGTACGAGGGCCTTCTTCGTTTCCAAGAGTGGGGCTACTCTCTAGTTGTGGTGCACAGACTTCTCATTGCAGTGGACTTCTCTCTTCACAGTGCACAGTCTTCACAGTGCAGACTTCTCTCTTACTGTGGAGCAGAGGCTCTAGGCATGTGGGCTTCAGCGGTTGAGGCTCACGGGCTCTAGAGTGCTGGCTTAGTAGTTAGTTGAACCAGTAGTTAGCTGGTTAGTTGTTCCACAGCATATGGGATCTTCCCGGACCAGGGATCAAACCCATGTCCCCTGCATTGGTAGGCCAACTCTTCACCACTGGGCCACCAGGGAAGACCTGAAACCCTAATCTTATTGGTATGGTATTTTGAGGTGGGAACTTCAGGAGTTGATTAAGTCATTAGGGTGGAGCAGACACAAATGAGATTAGTGCCCTTATAGGAAGAGATGGAGAATTAGCTACTGCTCCTCTTCTTCTGTGTCAGGATGCAGCAAGAAGCCAGTAGTGTGCATCCTGGAAGAGGTGGTCCTCACCAGAACTGCACCGTGTTGGCTCTTTGATCTTGGATGGCTGGCTTCCAGAACTGCAAGAAATAGGTTTCTGTTGTTTAAATCACTCAGGGTAAGGTCCTTTGTTATAGATAGCAGCCTGAATTGACTAAGACAAGTACTTCTGCCTCTTTAGTTCTCATTGCCTGACAGAATGTGGGCACAACTACAGAGCCAAAGAATTTGTGGGTCAAAACTCTGTTCCCAGCAGGAATGTTGTAGTAAAAGAAATTATTTTCCTACATAACAGTTGTTCAGTGGAGAAAGAGTCAAATACTGCTGCCTCCCACTGAAGTTCACAGTCAACTGACCTTCCAGAAGCTTCTGCCTCTATCTCTTTCACATCAATTTGTTACAGATTTTAGATGTGAGGTTTAAGAAAAACCAGAATTATCCAGAAACTTTCCTCAGTTGTCTAATTTTCTTTGAATGACTAGACATAGCCTTGAATATGGAAGCATTTTGCCATTGTGTGGATATAAAGCTTACACTTAAAAGTAGATGAAAGTCAGATTTGCTGTTCTTCCTCTCTTTCTAATGTATAGCTTTTGCATAAAATTTCACTGAGGTTTTGCTTATGACTATATTCAGTAGGTATCTCAAAATAATTCTTGATCTTGAGGTGATGATTGGCATATTTCTTTTGCATAATAATATTCATTAAAAACTTTATTGGAGGAAAATTACAATGTTGTGTTGGCTTTGCTGTACAACAATGCAAATCAGCCATAATTATACATATATCACCTTCCTCTTGAGCCTCCCTCCCCTCCCCTCCCCACATCTCACCCCTCTAGGTCATTAAAGAGCAGCAGGGGACTCCCTGTGTTATGTAGTAACTTCTTACCAGTTATCTATTTTACATGGTAGTCTATATATGTTCATGCTACTTTCTCCATTTGTCCCACTCTTTCCTCCCCCACTGTGTTCAGAAGTCTGTTCTCTATATCTGAATCATCCCTTCCCTGCGAATCATCAATACCATTTTCTAGATTCCATATGTATGTGTATAGTATATTAATACTATATTTGTTTTTCTCTTTCTGACTTACTTCAATCTGTATAACAGACTCTGCTGCTGCTGCTGCTGCTGCTGCTGCTGCTGCTACTGCTGCTAAGTCGCTTCAGTCGTGTCCGACTCTGTGCAACCCCATAGACAGCAGCCCACCAGGCTCCTCCATCCCTGGGATTCTCCAGGCAAGAACACTGGAGTGGGTTGCCACTTCCTTCTCCAATTCATGAAAGTGAAAAGTGAAAGTGAAGTCACTCAGTCATGTCCAACTCTTCGTGATCCCATGGACTGCAGCCTACCAGGCTCCTCCATCATGGGATTTTCCAGGCAAGAGTACTGGTGCCATTGCCTTCTCCAATAAGAGACTCTAGCTTTATCCATCTCACTAGAACTGACTCACATTTGTTCTTTTATATGGCTGAGTAATATTCCACTGGATATATGTACTATATCTTCTTAATCCATTATCTGTAGATGTATATCTAGGTTGATTCCATGTCCTAGCTATTGTAAATAGTGCTGCAATAAACATGTGTCTTTTTCAGTTATGGTTATCTCAGACCATATGCCCAGTGGGATTGCTGGGTCATATGGTAGTTTTATTCCTAGGTTTTTAAGGAATCTCCATACTGTTCTCAATAGTGGCTGTATCAATTTACATTCCCATCAACAATGCAAGAGGGCTTCCTTTTCTCCACATCCTCTCCAGCATTTATTATTTGTAGATTTTTTGATGGTGGTCATTCTGACTGGTGTGAGATGATACCTCACTGTCATTTTGATTTGTATTTCTCCAATAATTATTAATGTTGAGCATCTTTTCATGTGTTTATTGGCCACCTGAATGCCTTCTTTGGAGAAACGTCTGTTTAGGACTTCTGCCCATTTTTTGATTGTGCTGTTTGTTTTTCTCATAGTGAGCTGTATGAACTGCATATACAATTTGGAGATTAATTTTTTGTCATTTATTTCATTTGCAATTGTTTTCTTCCATTCTGAGGGCTGTCCATTAGTTTTGTCTACTGTTTCTTTTTGGAGAAGGAAATGGCAACCCACTCCAGTATTCTTGCCTAGAAAATCACATGGATGGAGGAGCCTGGCAGGCAATAACCCATGGGGTCACAAAGAGTCGGACACGGCTGAGTGACTAACACGTACACTGTTTCTTTTGCTGTGCAAAATCTTTTAAGTTTAATTAGGTCCCATTTGTTTATTTTTGTTTTCATTTTCATTACCCTAGGAAGTGGCAAAGAGGATCTTGCTATCATTTATGTTGAAGAGTGTACTGGCTATGTTTTTCTTTGAGAGCTTTATAATTTCTGGCCTTGAATTTAAGTCTTTAATCCATTTTGAGTTTGTCTGTATGGTGTTAGGAAGTTCTAGTTTTATTCTTTTACATGTAGTTGTCCAGTTTTTCCAGCACCACTTATCGAGGCAGCTGTCTTTTCTCAATTGTATATTCTTGCCCCCTTTGTCAAAGATAAGGTGCCCATAGGTACATGGGTTTACCTCTGGGCTTTCTATCTTGTTCCATTGGTCTATATTTCTGTTTTGTGCCAAAACCATAATGTCTTGATGACTGTAGCTTTGTAGTATAGTCTAAAGTCAGTATGGTTGATTTCCTCCAGTTTCATTTTTCTTTTTCAAGATTGCTTTGGCTATTCAGGGTCTTTTGTGTTTCAATGGACGTGAGTCTGAGTGAACTCTGGGAGATGGTGATGAACAGGGAGGCCTGGCGTGCTGCGGTTCATGGGGTCACAAAGAGTCAGACATGACTGAGCGACTGAACTGAACTGAACTGTGTTTCCATACAAATTGTGAACATTTTTGTTCCAGTTCTGTGAAAATACCATTGGTAGTTTGATATGGATTGCATTGAATCTGTAGATTGTTTGGGGTTGTATAATCATATTCACAATATTAATATTTCCAATCCAAGAACACAGTATATCTCTCCATCTATTTGTGTCATCTTTAATTTCTTTCATCAGTGTCTTATGGTTTCCTGCATACAGGTCTTTTGTCTCTTTAGGTAAGCTTATTCCTAGGTATTTTATTCTTTTTGTTGCAATGGTTAATGGGATTTTTTTCTTAATTTCTCTTTCTGATTTTTAGGAATGCAAGAGAATGGCCCCTATTTCTCTTTAGAAAGAAAGCTAATTCTCAAATATGTTGTAGTTCAACTGAAGGTAAATTAT
This sequence comes from Budorcas taxicolor, assembly GCF_023091745.1. NCBI lineage: Eukaryota > Metazoa > Chordata > Mammalia > Artiodactyla > Bovidae > Budorcas > Budorcas taxicolor. The sequence goes on from NC_068910.1 coordinate 40,369,038, forward strand.
TTCTAGCTTTATGAGAAATATAATACATTTAATAATTGGTTGCCTTCAAGAAGCCAATATTAGATGTTTTGTAAGAAGCTGTTGGCAGAAGACTTAAATGAAAGTCACAGAGCCTTGTCTGAACTCACTAGGAAAAGCACAACCACATCCTGAGTTTCAGTCTTGTGACTTGAATATTACATACATCTATCTTTGGGGACCACAGTCAGAGCGACAGTATTTGTGGGTCTTAACTTAATGAGACTTAACAAGTCAGCAAAACTGGCAGTATCTATTTGAGGCATGATGAGGAAGGAAAATAGTTCAACAGTTAGGGTTGTTTGTAGGAAGGGTAGAGGAAACACTGTCAGATAAGAACTTTGGAAAATGACAAGCAAGGGGAAGAAATATCATATAATGAACACTGGAGTAGGAGTCAGACAAGCTTAGTTCATGTGCCAGCTCCACTCACTGATCCAATCAAATTGTCCAATTCCATGTCTTTGAAAAGATAATAACAGTACCTTCTTTACAGAGTAGTTGTGAACGCATAGCATTATGTATACATATTAGAGTGCATAAATATACATCCATACACATATAAGCTCATGTTAGTTTACACATGCACACACACAAACATACTACCACCTTGCCTGTGGTCAGTAGCTGCCTTCTGTTTGTTTTCTGAACTGCATTTGTTCATATGTCAAGGAATATATATGCCTTGCCTCCTTCACTCACAGAGCTTCAATGAATTTCTATCACAGACATAAGACACTAGTAGAGATGTTTGTTGTATTTTTTTAAACTGATGTTTTCATATCTTTATGTCTAGGCTAGGTCTCCAGTTTGGATCCTTGGAGGATAGTTCACAGCAACACCCCTACCCTGAAGGAAGTCATGACCTACTTGAGCAATGGTCCCTTGGAATTAAATTGCAATGTGAGAATGCAGTACTGATTAAGAACTACTGTGTCCTTTACACCTTAAAATACTCAAGAGTCTTCATAATTGGTCTTCAGCTCCTTGTCCAGCCTTTTCTTGACATATACTTGTCTCACAAGTCTGATCCAACAATCACATCACATAGTTTTATTTTCTGTGGTTATCCTGATTTTTTTTGGCCTGAAAGTCTTTCCTTACTTTGCATCATTTACCTCTGATTCAGACTGTGGCAATCTCCAAGTAAGTCTAAGTTTGAATGTCTCCTTTGTCAGGAATTTCATCTACCATGTGAATTATTTAGAAATACTCTCTTTCCTTTGAACATATTCCATATTTTAAATATCCTGAGGATTTCCTCTTCTGTGAATTGCTTCTTCATGTCCTTTATACTAGTTTCCTTATTTTTGTTGTATAGAGTCTGGCTATCAGTTCCCATCTCTTAAAGACCATCAGAAAAACCTGTTGATCAAACAAAGCTAAGTGTGTTAGTCCCGCTCCATAAGAGAGAATACACATTGACGGTTATTAGTTGAATCTCAGAAGAGGGGCTTTGGGATTTACAGGGTTTCAGGACCTGCCCTGGGCAATTTAAAGGTAGATCTTGCAAGGTGGGGAATATGTCAGGATTGGGCTGAATTTACAATATAATGACTGTTAAGGCTTTTGAGGTGAACCCAGTGGCTCAGCAGTAAAGAATCCACCTGCAATGTAGGGGATGCAGGAGACGTGGGTTTGATCCCTGAGTCAGGAAGGAGGAGGACATGACAATCCACTCCAGTATTCTTGCCTGGGAAATCCCATGGACAGAGGAGGCTGGCAGGCTATAGTCCATGGGGTCGCAAAGAGGCAGACAGGACTGAAATGACTGAGCACACATTGGTAAGCAAGATGTCAGTTTTGAAAAGCATATTGTTTCATTTAGTTGCAGGTCTTTTCTTCCAGAAGTGCATTTTCTGGAGCAAAGAGCTAAGGTATTTTTGCTTGTCCTCAGTTTTGTTCTACATAGGGATAGCAAAATATATGATAGTTTTATATCTCAAACCTAATAACAATGATCTTTACACTTTATAAGAGTGTGACTTCCATTTTTTTGTGATTGCTTTAAAAAATCTGCTTCCAAGAAATGAGTTTGCAGAACCACCAGTAGGTTATTGGTATTAAAGATGATTTGAGCCTTAAGCCAAACAGGACTTAATCTTAAGTAAATCTGAGAGTGGTGTGATCCTGGAAAACAGAACTTGCTATCTCAGAAAAAGAAGGCAGCAAAGGAATAAAACTGGATTGGCACCCTTGGGAAAGATAGATTGGTAGGAGGGGAAGAGCAGGTGGGAGTCTAATACAGACAGACTTACATGAGATCAGCTTGGCTCTGGTTAAAAGCTAAGGAAGGAGTGGAGTAGGATGTAAACAGTGCCAGTTAATGTATCTATTGGCCTCCAAGTGTTTTTCCTTTTGGCTATAAGTAAGATAGGTTCTTTTTGGTGCTGACCAACTTGTAAGGTGTCAGTCCTGCACAAATTAACTCTAGCCGCTCAGGAATAAAAATTTTACCTGCATGATGTATGAAATGGAAATGAGAACCATAACCTAGCTCCCTAGTCCACAAATATTGTTTGAAATAAGCTGGCAATTATTAGCAGTAATTTGCATGATGAATGTCTCTGAAGTTCTACCGAAATATTTCTGAGATTATCATTGATACACATTGGTTGGAAAAGTTGTAGAGACCTTTTTTTTAATGGTTTTAATCTCAGGCTTTTTCATGTATAATCACTTCAAACTTACATATTCACTCACACAGAATTATACAGGTCATGGGCATTATATTTCCTTAAAATGTTATGCAAACTTCTGGCACACTATCAGTGTATCAGAAGTGCTCTTGTCAATACATGTCAGATAAATGTATCCTGTAGAGTTTAAGCACTTACTCTAAGTTTTAATGCTTCTTGTATTAATATAACATAATTATGAAATTAAATGTGTTAGATGTTGTTAGTAGACATATTTGTAACAATAGTCTGAAAATATTGCTACCCTTTCAGGCATCTAATTTAGTTTAATTGAAGAATATTGTATGATTGCAAATGAGTTGTTTAAAAATATCCAAAAAAAATTACTCATTACCATTGCCAAGGAGTATTTTATTAATCAGAATTTGCTTGGCGTTACACTAGAAAAACAAAACAGTATGAGATACTGCGAACAGTGGTAAAACTGTTTAAACAGTTAAAACAAAAAACAGCAAAGTATGGGATACTGAACCCAAAAGAGATGTCTACAATTTTCTTCTGAACACCACAATTAAAATTTTGTGTTTATCCTTCCAGTTTGTTAATAAAGTGATATAATTCATATAATTCATTATTGTATCCTCATAGAATATTGCTTTTTCATATTAATATTTCAAAGAGAAAAAAAAAATAGTGACACAAAATGTTTAAGGACCATTGTGCCCCGTGGATGGGGTAAGGAGGTTCCCATTGATCCTAACTACCCTATATGAAAACTGATTCATAAAAAGGGATAGGCTAGAAGCTGTAGAGGAATAATGTTCTGTAAAGCCTGCCTCTGACTGAGGCTGTATGGTCAGTTATATTTTTAAATAGTCATTCTCAACCTTGATAGCCAGTTGAAATTATTCCCTGGGAAACTTTAAAAAATACTGCTATCTAGGTGTCTACCCTAGAAAATCTCCTTTATATGACTTGGTGAACAGACTAAAGGCTGGGGCTTTTTCAAGGTCTCTGGTTGATTCTAATGTGCAGGCGAGGCCAATAACTAATATTTAAAGGGTTTATAATGTCGACTGAGATAAAAAAGCACAATGAAAGCTGTTTCAGTTTTATTGGGGGATAAAACTGAGAACTCTAGCCTAGGAAACAGCTGCTCAGGTAGCTTTGAGGAACTTCTTAGGAGATATAGGGGGAAGGTCAGTATATATGTGATTTTGAAGAAGGGAGTACTAGCAAATGAGCATATATTTTGGTAGAAGGTTACTGCTAGTCTTGAGCCACTGATATCTTAGTTAATGATTTTGGTATTGTTCTATAATATGTATGGAAAGATGTAAGAAATTGAACTCGTAAAATTTTCTCCTGTAAGTATCTAACTATCTGAGGGCCTGTGCTGCCCGTTTTCCCAGAGGACAGAGTGCCCCATTCCTGATCTCTACCCTGAGTGCCTTTCAGGGTGTGTTGAAGGTCAACAGCTGCAGTAGCAAGAGACCTGTTCTTTGCAGAACCAGATGGTCAGCAGCATTCTTTAGTTGGCAGTAATCACCAGTTTCAGTGAGGCCACCCCACATGCCACAGTTTACATTTGTACTAAAATCTTTGTTGAAGCAGATTGTTGACCTTATGTGCGCGTGCTCAGTTGAGTCTGACTCTTTGCTACCCTATGGACTATATCTTGTCTGGCTCCTCTATCCATGGGATTTCCCAGGCAAGAGTACTAGAGTGGGTTGCCATTTCCTTCTCCAGGGCATCTTCCCAACCCAGAGATTGAACCTGTGTCTTCTGCATTGACAGTCAGATTCTTTACTGCTGAGTCACCTGGGAAGCCCCTTGACCTTATAATAATGATCAAAAAACATAACATAATGAATAAAATGTATTGAGATTTCCACTGTGTTAGTAACACAGTGCTACAGGCTTTACTTGCTCTATCTTGTTTCATCCTCTCAGGAGCTCCATGAGATAATGATTATCTACATGTTACTGATTTTTAAAAATATGAGACTTACAGAGATTAAATGACCTACAAAAGGTCACCCAACTAATAAATGGTTGTTCTGGGCTTTAAACCAAGGTATATTCATTCTGGCTCTTCAATTCAGATGAGAAAATATTATCTGGTCTGAAATCATGCACAAAATAAGACATTATAAGACAGTGCTTCATAGTGGGGAATGCTGATAAGTAAAATAGAACACTCAACTTTCTGAAAAGAAGCTAATTTGTTTCTCAAGAAATCTTGTGCTTGAGCAAGTCCTATTACCCATCAGCTAACACCCAGAAGGCTCACTGGAGCATGTGTGTCTCCTTGAGTACTGATTTAGAATGTGACCGTGATAAATAATCAGCATTGACTACATGGCAGCAAATATTAATCAATGCCTTCCATAATGCCTCCTAAAAGACTTTGTCACTAGTTTTCTAAGTACTTAGATTTTGGAAAGGGAGGACTAATCAATATTACAAAAAGACAATGCAACCAATATGTCTTTGTCTTAATGTAACAGCTAAGCAGATATGCATTAAATCTTACCTGATGATCTAAAAAATAATGTCATTCCATTTGATAGGGCATGTCCTGGAGAAATAAGAACAGATTCAGTTTGGTCCATGTTACTATCCATTTTTAATGCCTTGTTCTTTTGCTATCTGTTCTCTCTGCTTCCCCTATATCTATTGATTTTCTTTGAAAGTTCTACTTTTACTTCAATAGCGTCTTAAATTCTTTTACCTCTCTATATCTTAGCTTTAGTCCAGAAAGGAATGTTATATGTTTGGGACACACTTTTTTCCTTATTAGCCAGCAGTGTATATAAACTTGGACTTAGGGTTATCCTTTATTCTGAAAACTGTATCATCACCTTCAACCACTATTACAAGGTTGGGACAAAAGTGAGTTTATCCATTTAATGGCTGGTGATTCCAGAGAGAAGAAAATAAGGGGATATTCTCCTTCCTGTTTGTGATCTTTGTGTAATACTAGAACAGCAGGGTCAGTTTTTCTGGCAGGAGTCTAAGAGTAGGTATGATAAATCTTGAAAGAAAATCCCCTATTATGAGGCTAAAGCCCTGGATTTCAGAGTCTTCTGGTTGTGTAAGATACAGGTTATGACCATCTAACTATAGAACAGACAGGCTATGGATGATGAACTGGATAGATGCACGTGATTATGAGAGTGGTCTGGTTGGCCTGGTCCTTAGAGATAAGAATGGAGAAACTCAGCAAGTCAGTGGCATGTTGTTATTCCTGATCAGCTGGCCTTTAACTGTCAAGACTACCAGAAAAGCAAACATTATCTCCGTTTACATATCAGGGGATCTTTTGAACAGATCCACGGATTTGTGACTTTGCAAAATCCTTAAATAATATATAGAGAAAAATGGATTCAAGATGCCTTGTTATCTAAACCTTCAAAGAGGGACTCAAGTCCTAGATGGTAGTTGGGCATGTGAATCAGACTGTTAAAGGTAAGTTTGGTTATTTTCAGAAGCCGTTGTGTGAGAGTATGAAGAACACACGTCAGTAGGTCTACAGGTTTCATTATCTGGGGGAGCCCAGCCAAGACATTTAATGTCTTCAAGTTCTAGTCATCTGAGTTGAGGGGCTCCTCACAGTCTTTTTTAGTAGATTGTCTTATAAAGGAACAGAGGAAAAAATGTATATACAACCATATACAATAAGCTATAATTTTTCATTGATAACTGATGGCACTCATGCTTTAATCATTTGTCTATGAAAAATGATAACAGTCCTGTCACAAGAGAATATTAATTTAGTCAGCTCATCCAAGGCTTCAGTCTGTGAATGCAAAAGACCAAGTATTCAGTGCAAGTTCGTGGCCTCTTATAAATAGGTGTTCAGCTTTCTTCTGGGTTCTTTGAGAAGTACTGCTTATATAGTAGTTAAAACTGCCTTACGAGGAAGGAAGGCCTGGGTTTAATAACTCTGACTTTTAATTTATTTGGTATCTGTGAGTCCATCTCTGAATTTTCAGGACCCTCTGACTCTACTCATAAAGTTAAGAGGTCAGGGTAGGTTACCTCCATGGCTCTTTTCTGCTTCATAGATTGAATCTAAACCAAAACACTTTCAGGTAAAAAGCTTTCAGGGCAACACCAAATATTTAGCGTGTCGTATCACTCCAGTCTTCCACAAACATTTGAATAAAATGCCAGGACAATCTGTTAGAATATTTTGACAGAGGTCCCCTTCAATTTTGCATTAGACACAATGATAGCTTCATTTAACTTATAGGTTAACAAGTTGCTTTGTTTCCTAGAAATTCAATAAAGACGCAGCATTCACAAAATATTTGGAGGAGAATATAAATATTTATAATTAATGTTTGAAGCTGTTTTTGCCTTAAAATACACAGGCAGTCATTCATTCAGGAAGCTTATTGCTTTGAGGCATATTAATTTATTGCTCTTGTGCCCAGTTCCATGTGGATACAAAATGCTCTGCAAGAACTGGTTGTTTTAAATTACAACATTAGTCAGGCAAATGATATACATTTTTCACTTCACCTTCTCTGGGCTCTAACATTAGCCACATAAAGGGAATGATAATGTCTACCTCATATATTTCCTAAAGTATAGGCAATTTTTATTTATGGGATTTTCACTAGTAATGTGTACCAAATGGGGAGATTTTCATATAAACATCTTCCTAGGGGCCTTTGCATCACATGTGGCCAAAACATTTCAGTTTTAAATCAAAACATCAACCCAAGAGAAAAGGGGTTCAGTTTCTTTGACTGTTGTCATGGGCTAGATTCAGTGTTCTCCAAGTGTGATCTGTGCATCCCCAGCATTAGGAATACTGGGCATGGTTATTAAAAATTCAGATTTCTAGACTTTTTCCAAGATTCAAAATCAGAATATCTGAGAGTGAAGACTAGTATTTCATTCAATACTAGAATGAAAATGGCATTTTAAGCAACTCCCAGGTAGCTCACAGAACAGTGGTATTGCTGAGAGAGCAGGGGTAAGAAATAAAAATTGTGAGTGGATTGAGTGAGTGCAAAAGCACAATTAAAGAAAAAGAAAAACCAGGGAACCTCTGGCCGGTTTTGTGGCAACTTCCATGAGCCTTAGTAAATCTCACTCTTCTCTCTAAGATGAGCAGGGAGGTCTAGAGATACAGTGTATTTTGCATATTAAATGCTACATGAGTGGCTCTCAGGTATTTTTCCAGCATGTTCTAGCTGCTTATCACCTAAATTGTTGCTACTCCCATGTTAAAAGGCTGTTACTCTTATTCCTCTCATTTAATTGGTGAGAGGTCAGTGAATGAGAAAAGTAAAGTGACTTACTAAAACCTGCAGCTTTAGTATCAGAACATAAACCAAACCATTGTTCCATGACTCTGAATCTCATTTTGCAGAATTCAGCCACACTTTGGGATTCAATATAAGGCTTATGCTTGTGGGGCATCACATATTCAAATTGTATATTTTAAATTAGTTTTTTTTTTTTTTAACACTCCCCTTCACCTGTGTGTCTGTGTGTGTGCTAGCACGTGCACACACACACACACACACACATACACACACAACTGGAGATTTAAGTTTTCAGATTATTGTTATTCAGAATATTATTATATATATTGAGAAAGAAGGTTTGAGAACCTGGTGCAGCAGCCCACATCCAAATAGAATAGCATGATATAATAGGGTATTCAGAAGGAAGTTAGAAATTACATGCTTAGGCACAAAGGCAGTATGACTCTCTGGAAGTTGTCTTCATGAGAATTTGGCAGAACTGATAAATCCACAGAGGGATAATGTCTCATGACTCCGTGCTCACTCTTTGAATCTTTTTTAAAATTTTATGTATTTTTGGCTGCACTGGGTCTTCGTTGCTGCACACACGCTACTCTCTGGTGGTGGTAAACCAGGTTCTTATCGCAGTGGCTCCTTGTTGCAGAGCACAGGCTCTAGAGCGCTTGGGCTTCAGTAGTTGTGGTATACAGGCCCCTTTGCTCTGTGGCCTGTGGAATCTTCCCTGATTAGGGATGGGACCTGTCTCCTGCTTTGACAGGCAGATTCTTAACCACTGGATCACCAGGGAAGCCCTGTGTCCTGTGCTATTCTTGATTGAAAAAAATGAAAATAGGCATTTTGATCTTTAGGTTGTAAATGATAGAAACTCCAAAGAGACTGAAATAAAATATTGACTCACATCACTTAAATGTCCCAGATTAATTGGCTTCAGATATCGCAGATTCCAGGAACTCACAAAATAGAATCAGAAAACTGTTTATCTCTTGGTGCTAGTTTCCTTTGCTTTAATCTCTAGATAGGCTCTTCCTGTGACATGAAGAAAAGGCAAGACAGCAAGTTAGACTGATACCCTCCCACTGGTTGAATTAAAGGAAAAGAGAAATTTCTCATTCTCATTATCTGTAGGAAAACCCCCAGGCTTACTTTGCCAGGATGGTGGAAATATGCAGATTAAGCAGATTTAGATCAATGTCCACCTGTTGGCCAGAGAGCGGGGACTGAGAAAAGAAGTGGAGGGATGGCTGAGGACAGATGACTCTGGCTGGGCACAGCAGCCTCTAGCATGGAGTCGGTGATTGATCAATATTAGCTATTATCATTGCCTTTTTAAATATTATCATCAATATTATACTAACACAGTAACTGGTGCTACTACAACTGTTAACTTTTCCAATCTATTCACCTCTTTCTTATGGAAATAAATTGTTTTATAAATAAAAGAATGGAAAAGAAAAGGTCTGGGTGTTGGTTTATAAACGATGACTACATATGGACTGACCATAATGAGATCCACCAGCTAGACAGGTGTTATTAGATTTGAATTCAAGTTTGCTTTTTAAAACTTACTGTCTTTAGACAGGCCTGAAGGTCGACTTGAATTTACTTTGTGATTTCTGTGTTATCCACCTCCTTCAAACCCATGAAGTGGTTTCTAAATATATTTTTGATCAGATAAACCTTCTAAATGAAAAGTGTATTATGTATGCCAGGGCAGTAGAGAAAGAAGAGAAAATTTAAATGCTTAAATAGCACTCGTGTTTCTGAAATGTTCTTATGTCACTGCCAATGCAACACAAATGTGGTATTATTTCTCCTCTTTTCAGATGAGGCAATCTCAGTATTAAATGACTTACCTTTAGTTTATTCATTCAACCACCAAGATTGAGCTTATCCTGAGTGGCAGGCAATAAACTAGGGCTGCTACTGGGACTTGCTTCATACATTCATCCTTGCTAAACCATGGAAAGTGAGTGAATCCTGTGTGCTTAGTCATGTCCAGCTCTTTGGGACCCCATGGACTGTAGACCACCAGACTCTTCTGTCTATGGGCTTATCCAGGCAAGAATACTGGAGGGGTGGCCATTTCCTTCTCCAAGGGGTCTCTTCAATCAAGGGATTGAACCCACATTCCTGCACTGACAGGTGGTTTCTTTACTAGTGAGTCAAAACCATGGAAAACCTAAGGTTAGATTTTGTGTATCCTAATGCTCAGACCTCTGTTCCTGTTCCCAGTCATAGTGCTATAAAGAAGAAAAATGGAGACTATTACATGTTAACAAAAATCACTGCATTCCTCCCTAGGAAATTTAGCTCTGTTTATAGCACCCTGACGTTCTCTCATAGATACAGTTCCTATCATAATCTCCTTAAGAAATTAGTTTCAGATGATTTGTTCGTTTCTTTTATCAGAGAACTAATGCAGGATATTAGACAATAAATATATTTTTGTTGAGTTATGTATCATCTGACAGCCACATGGAAAACCTATCAGGTAATGTGTCCAGCAGGAGCTGGGCAGGAAGCAGGGGAGCTACAAGCTCTTGTTACTGACAGTAGCTATTCTAGTGACCATCGTCGGTTGTTGAAAATGTATCTACGAAATAAGCACATGCTATAAAAGGAGGGTTGAGATTGTCTCATATCCCTAATGTGACAAATGATTTATAAAATGTAAATGTTGCTCTCATGTTCTCTTATACTTGGAATATTAATATCTAAAGCGATATACTTGGCTCTGTGATAAGTATTTTCCATGGCTTAGTTTATTTATCCCCATGGTAATCCTATGTACTAGATGTTATGTTCATCCTATGAGCTGAGTGCCACTTTGCAGATGAGGAAATTAATGCACAGAGAAAGTGATTAGTTCACCCAAGGGCTCATTTGTTAAGTATGTGGTGGAGATAGGGAGCAAGTCAAGGCAGTTTATATCTATACCCTGAGCTCATGAACCATCCAGCAGTCTGCCCTCCTACCTGAAGAAGAAATGAGATGTTTCTGCTATCATGTCATTTCCTGCAGATTTGGATGTGAATGGAGGGGCAGAATTTGTCACCCCCAAATAAGCCTCTTTGACATAAGAATTATTTTAGGCTGATTATTTTTAAGAAATGGCTGACATAGGCAAAGCTCTAAAAACTTGAGTGAAAGTTACCCTTTTGTAAGAGATATTTAAATTTATGAGAGAAATCTCCATTTGTAAGGGTGTCTCCCTCTGTACCAGGAAGAGAAGGATGACTAAATTTCTAGAAACTCTTGTCAATGGAGAATATGAAGATTTAAATCTGTGTAACAACCTAAACTTTGTTTATTTTGTTTATCCTGTCAACCTTTTATAGCTGATGCCACCATCAGCCTTACTACTTTTGTCTTTAGCTAGAGCTGCAATTTAAGGTGATGACTAGGGTGTTTGAGGGGAACTACTCAGGTTTTTTGGGTAGCTCTGTGTCTACAGGAGGTATATATTAAACTTCTGCTTGTATTTCTCTGGTTAATTTGTGTCTTTATTATAGAGGCATCTCAATCAAGAATCTAGAAAGGTAAAGAGAAAATTATTTTTCCTTCTCGGACAGTCACATTCAGTGTTTTAAGTGTTCTAATGTGTTAAAATGTCTCACATTAACAAAGGAGGTAAAAGGTGGAGTGTTAAATTTTTTAAATAGAGTCAGAATTTAGAAGAAACATACATGGCCATGGTGATGATATCTTAAACAGTCTGTGTTTTCTGGGCTGTTGTAGAGACTCTGAGAAACTTTGATCTAGGTTTAATTTAAGAAGTAGCTGTGTAATTTCGCAAAGCTACTCAAACATCTTATTATTTATTCAGTTACTATTCGAAGGGCATCTTCTATATAATCTGTAAATCACAATTGTGATGGAGTATAATGATCCGTAAGTTCAACAGCTACTTTTAAGAAACCCAAAGTCAGTGAGAGAGTAATGAGGGCTGTGTCTGTACCTCTTAAAAATACACACATACACACAGGGGACTAGGTGTATAACCTCCCTGGGAAGATCAGAAGAGTCATATTTGCCATTCCTTGAAATCTGAATAGAAAAACACATTATTGAATGAGGGAGAAGTTAATACAGGGGTGGGAAGGTGTCAGTTCTTTTGCTTTTGTTTTCTGAAAGATGTGTCGACCTACAAAATATTCTCAGTCTGAAAGTTGAGAGTTATGTTTTATTCGGTGGGAAGTTTTAGGGCTTAAAGTCCAGGAGACAGCATTGCAAGTAACCATGAGAGAGCTGCTCGGAGGAGGCAAGGGGAGGAGTCAGTTTATATAGACGTTTGCAACAATGTGAGCTGCTGTGATCTGATGGCTGCTGGATTGCAGGTATTCTCCTTCCTGAGTGCTTCGATTGCTGATGACTGTGAGATCCTTGTTTACTGATATTGCAGAAAATATTTCATTTCTTAAATAGTATTATCAGGAGTTGATTAACAGGTAACCACAGGCTTCACCTCTGATCAGAGAAAATGAGGATAGTCTCAGAAAGATAAAGCAGGAGACATAGACAATAGATTATTATCTCCTTTTTTCCTTTTTGGTGTCCTTAAACCAGATGACCCAGAGCTAGAGACAAAGGTAAAATTAAGGCTAGGAGTTCGGGGTGTCTATTAATAGCCCACCCTTGAAAGCTTTTGTTGTGTGAAATTTAGTTCCCACCTTGTGGCAGACAAAATATACTAAAAGTAAAGGTGGATGCATGTAATAGTGAGAAAGTATTAGGTAGGAATTCATTTATCTTGTTCTTTCCATGACTAAGTGTAAATGTTTGTTGTTGCTGCTATTGCTTTTGATCCAGAAGTGTAGGTTGTCATTTAAGTATTCATTCCTTAGATCACAAAAAGTATAGGCTGAAAGAAACTCAAGGTGAGCACAGGGTATTTGAATGTCAGGGTCAGGGAGGAAAGTACATTAGTTGAGAGGAACCATGACCTGTGTGTCAAGTGATGCTATTTGCTGCTGGCCATTTCCTTCTTTTCTGGTTTCTTGCCTTGGTGAAGGGCCTTTGGATATGATGAAGATGGCAAGGAGACATACCAGTCATTATGTTTTTTTCATTATTTTGTCCCTGACCCCTGATATTCTCTAGAATTTTACAAAGATTTTTGTCTAGGCTCTTATAAACTCATTACTGTTCTAAAGAACAGCTCAAATGATAACTGATTCATGTAGCTGGAGTCGTTAAGTCACTGCTTTTCCCATTTCCTGTTCTCTTATCTTACACACACACACACACACACACACACACATACACTTGTTGTTTTTCAGTTGCTAAGTTGTGTATGACTCTTTGTGATCCCATGAACTATAGCATGCCAGGCTTCTCTGTCCTCCACTATCTCCCACAGTTTGTTCAAATTCATGTCCATTGAGTTAGTCATACTATGTAACCATCTCATTCTCTGCCTCCCCTTTCTCCTTTTGCCTTCAATCTTTCCCAGAATCAGGATCTTTTCCAATGAGTAAGCTCTTCACATGAGGTGGCCAAGAGACTGTAGCTTCAGCTTTTTAGAAACAGTCCTGCCAGTGAACATTCAGGGTATATAAACACACACACATACACACAGAGAGAAACATGTGTTCTCTAATCTGAGAATAAGATGTACCAAGTAATCCTGTCAATATTCTCCTCTCAACTTAATAAATGATCTTGAACAAATCAATTCAGTATTGGCTTTTCTTGATAAAGTCCAAATTCTTTAACATGGTGCATGAAGTCTGAATAGTCTGGCCCACCTAGCCATACAGAATTACACATGGTAGCTAGCATGTTCTCTCACATGCTGCCATGGTTTTTGAACATGATATGTGGGATGTGGGGCCTAGTTGCTGTTCTGTTGTTGTTTTACCCTAAAACACTTTTGCCCATCTGCCTCATTAGCTCCTCTTTGCCTTTATAGGGAACTTGGATATCACCAGTTCTTTGGTTGGATCCTCAAATTGTGGTTATAGACTATCAGCATTCTGGATTAAATTAGGAAGCATAGAGGCTGGTCTCTTGGGAGACTTTATTGATGTTAAAAGGCATGAGAGGATAGGTAATACAATACCCCATGCCTGGTCCAAAGAAGACATTAATAAAGTGGCTATAAATAACCTCTTGCCCATTATTCTTATGTCATGCCCTTTATCCTTTCATTACCATGACAACCTGCCTTGCAGGAGAGGTAGCTAGCTGATCTTTAACAAAAGAGACAGAAGGGGTAGACTAGAGTAATTGCCTTTTCCTGTTATTTTTGACTGCTCATGAAGTCATACCCTGCAATCTCAGGATTATTTTAACTCTCTGCCACCATCAGTTGCACCAAAAATCCTACGAAGTGTTTACAGTTAAGGGAGGTTTTATTATTATCTTTGTCTTAAGCCATTGAGATTTGGTATCATTGCAATGTAATTTAGGTAATCTAGCATGGACTAATTTAAGGCAAAAGCCCAAGGGGGTGAGATGGGGCTTCTCTGGGGGGTGAGATGGGGCTTCTCTGGTGGCTCAGATGGTAAAGAATCTGCCTGCAATACTGGAGATCTGGGTCAGATCCCTGGGTCAGATAGATCCCCTGGAGAAGGGAATGGTTACCCCCTCCAGTATTCTTGCCCAGAGAATCCCATGGACAGAGGATCCTGGCAGACTACAGTCCATGGGGTCTCAAAGAGTCAGACAGTACTGAGCTAGTAATACTAAGGGCTGAGATTCTTATATTTGTACTTTTAAAAACTCACAACCAGTTTACAGAGGAGACAATTGAGTTCCCCAGAAGCAGAAGCAGCTTATGTACAGACAAATTTCCACCTTGTTGTGGCAGAGAGTGAAGGAAAACTTTATTTTCCTAATTTGAAACTCATTGTCCACACCCATATTTGACACTGAAATACAGAAGTCTTAATGAACAGAGCAGCTTTTCTTCTTCTCATCAGAGAGACTGACAAGATGATGTTTAAAGGACACAATCTCAACAGCTTTTTAATATAGGTGGGAAAGGATTTGGAAACAGCAGCAGATCTTAATTTGGGTCACATATTAGAATCATTTTGAAGGTTAAAATAAAATACTGTACCCCTGGCCTACATTACCAAGGATCAACTTATTTGGTCAAGGGTGTGGCATGTTTCACAAATTCTATGAGCCCTCCATGGATCGTATAGTAGATTATTTAACTTCCCTATGCCCTGGTTTCATTTGTAAAATAGTGATTATAACAATGTATCTTCTTGGGCCATGGTGAGAAATGAATGAAATATTCCAAATAAAGTTCTAGAGGAGTGCTTAAAGCAGAAAAAGTATCCAGTGAATGTTATATACTGTTATTCACACAATTGGTTTTTTTAAATATAAATTTATTTATTTTAATTGGAGGCTAATTACTTTAAAATATTGTATTGGTTTACCATACATTGACATGAATCCTCCGTGGGTGTACATGTGTTCCCCATCCTGAAACCCCCTCCTACTTCCCTCCCTATCCCTTCCCTCTGGGTTTTCCCAGTGCACCAGCTCCAAGCATCTTGTATCATGCATGAACCTGGACTGGCAATTTGTTTCACATATGATAATATACATGTTTCAGTGCCATTCTCCCAAGTCATCCCACCCTCGCCCTCTCCCAGAGTCCAAAACACTGTTCTATACATCTGTGTCTCTTTTTCTGTCTCACATAAAGGGTTAATCTTTCTAAGTTCCATATATATGTGTTAGTATACTATATTGGTGTTTTTCTTTCTGACTTACTTCACTCTATATAATAAACTCCAGTTTCATCCACCTCATTAGAACTGATTCAAATGTATTCTTTTTAATGGCTGAGTAATACTCTATTGTGTATATGTACCACAGCTTTCTTATCCATTCGTCTGCTGATGGACATCTAGGTAGCTTCCATGTCCTGACTATTATAAACAGTGCTGTGATGAACATTGGGGTACATGTTTCTCTTTCAATTCTGGTTTCCTCTGTGTGTATGCCCAGCAGTGGGATTGCTGGGTCATATGGCCATTCTATTTCCAGGTTTTTTAAGGAGTCTCCACACTGTTCTCCATGGTGGCTGTACTAGTTTGCATTCCCACCAACAGTGTAAGAGGTTACCTTTTCTCCACACTCTCTCCAGCATTTATTGTTTGTAGACTTTTGGATAGCAGCCATTCTGACTGGTGTGAAATGGTACCTCATTGTGGTTTTGATTTGCATTTCTCTGATAATGAGTGAGGTTGAGCATCTTTTCATGTGTTTGTTAGCCATCTGTATGTCTTCTTTGAAGAAATGTCTGTTTAGTTCTTTGGCTCATTTTTTGATTGGGTCATTTATTTTTCTGGAGTTGAGCTGCAGGAGTTGCTTGTATATTTTTGAGATTAATTCTTTGTTAGTTGCTTCATTTGTTATTATTTTCTCCCATTCTGAAGGCTGTCTTTTCACCTTGCTTATAGTTTCCTTTGTTGTACAGAAGTTTTTAATTTTAATTAGGTCCCCACACAATTGTTAATATATATTTTCCAATCTTCAATTTGTTGAAATAATCCTTTAGAGAGGGGTTAAGTATTTTATGTTCAGTACATGGTTCAGTTTGGATTTAGTTCATCAATCAGAATGAACATTAAAGTTTTTTAGAGCAGAGACCTTGGCTTATTCACCACTTTATTTCCAGAGCCTGGGCCATTGCAGACACTGGGGATGCTCAGTAAATATACACCAGGCAGACAAATGAGCCAAAAAAATGAGGCATATCTAACATCACTGAAGAGTTGTTTAAAATAATACCTGTATAGAACCATAATCTGGGAGAAAGAAATGAATTTAATAGGGAGAACTGAAACCATGTACAGTTGAAATGCACAGTTAAAGCTGCATTCTAGCACCTTCCTGGAGACTTTTTTTCAAAGATCAGAACTGTTTTGCATTTCATGAGTGTGGAAAGAAATATGTGTTGCCATAGTAGAAAAGATGGTGGTACAAGTGTTTGTTAGAATAAATAAACTCAGAGAAAAAGGATGGTCTACTTTGGAATTAAAGCAAAATTTTAAAAGTGATCAATAAATATTTTACTTAAAAAAGTCGAGAAATGAAACATATAGGAAATGTAGAAATGCCTATACTGCCTGAAAGGATTTTAAGAACTTGAATCTTGCATGCTCTATGAGTTCATAATTTTGGTAAAGCAAACCAGTCAGGTAGTCAAAAGCCTGCTAAACAAGAACAAGGAACTTATTTGATCTATTTAAAGAAAAAGGAAAACAGAGTTTTTGACTCACCAATGGGGATAAAAGATAGATTTGGAAAATGGCACAGAAAAAAATTCTAAAATGTATGTGAAATATTCTTTTCTGCTTCAAAGTTGTTACAAAGATCAAGTGGACAGTACAAATAATAGAGAAAAATTGCATTGATGAGATGTTACATATGTCTAGATTTCTTTGGCAGCTGAAGCAACTATGGTGATGGCTTTAGGTAGCATGAAAACATGACATAGAATCCCCTGATATTTCTTTCTGAGATGGAGAAGACAGAAGGTAAGAATTTCATTTTGGTCCTACTTACTCCAAATGTCAACCCATATGAGAACTGGAATTACAAGAAAAAAAGGGAAAGGGAATTTAAAAATTAGAAAAATCAATAAGGAATAAAATTGTAAAACTCTTGTATATGTTATTTGTAATGAAAGCAATCAGTCATTAATAGTTAAACACTCAGTTTCATTCAAGCTTACATCCAGCAAGCAAAATGAAAGTGAAAGCGAAGTCGCTCAGTTGTATCCGACTCTTTGCAACCCTATGAACTGTAGCCTACCAGGCTCCTCCATCTATGGGATTTTCCAGGCAAGAATACTGGAGTGGGTTGCCATTTCCTTCTCCAGGAGATCCTTCCAACCCAGGGATTGAACCCCGGTCTCCCGCATTGTAGGCAAATGCTTTACTGCCTGAGCCACCAGGGAAGTCCAGCAAGCAGAATAGTTGTTTCAATTTAAGGAGGACTGTCTATTTATATGCCTATGATCAATCCTCCTTTTCTGTTTATTAGTTCAGCTGTTGCATATTTCTTAAAATATCACACACATACACACACACACACACACATACACGTGCATTATAAGAAGATATACCGATAGGTATAGATTTATATATCTATCCTTTATTTTTATTTTCTCTCACTAAAGAACTTTTGAAAAATCCAAAGCAATTTTCTGGTGACCCACGGTCTTGTGAATGAGCCCATGAGCTTTAAATTAAATTTCACTGAACAAACAGCTTAACTTTTTTCTGTTGCTGAAGCCAATTTGGTTAGTTCTTTCTGAGGATATTCATCTGACTGCTTTCATGTGGTGCAACGTTTGCTAATTGGCGAAAGAGGAGAAGAGCCAAATGTGTGAATTATGGGGACAATCTAGACACAGATCTTGAAATTCAAGTCTTAGAAAAGGAAAAGAAGCCAGTCATTGAATCCACTGAATCTGTGGATTCAAATATAACAGATAATTTCACTATGGAACACTTGAGGAGCAAAACACTCTAATTATTTGTTGTTTTTAGTAAAATCTAATTTAGCTCTAAACACCTAATTCTTAAAAATGGCACAAAATTTAGTAACAGATTTTTCTTTTAAATGTCAATCAACTGAAGTTTATATTTAGGCCATTGTAATATTGTCCCACAATATCCAAGTATTCATTTTCCTCAACAAAATGAGAGAGGAATAAAACTTTAGTTATAATAATAAAGTATTGTAATATAATAAGTAACAGCATAGTGATTAAGAGCTCAGAATTGGATGTTTGAGTCTCAAACTTAACCTTAGTTAAGTAGCATTGTGATCCTGAAAAGATTTTGAACATTCTTAGGACTCAGCTTCTTCTCTTTATGAATAATATAAAACAGAAATTCGATAGTATGTGGTAATTTCTTACAACATATCTGATATCATTTCAACTTTACTTGACCTCCATCTGACAGTATTATCACAAATTCAAATAGATCTACTTCCATATATTATTGTCTTTAGGAATTACAAAGAGAACAAATGTGTTTGTGATATCTCTATTCAGTCAAATAGAATCAAAAGTAGAAGAGCTTTTCTACTGCTCATGCTTTATTGGGAAGGTCCTAACCCAGGGCAGTGCGAGTAAGATAAAAGAGAAAGGAAACAGAGAATGGGAACAATACCGGGGGATATGTTATCTGCTGACCACTGCATTGTAACAGACCATAAAAAAATAATAATGGAGGTCACTGTTAATCACAGAGTCACAGCCTCATGATATGCCTTGGAAGAAGTGATTAGGAAAGAGATTACGCCTAGGAGCAGTCCATTGGAGGGGGTGTGGAGATAAAAAGTTATCTGCCCTTTCCTCGCATATTTCTTGTCTTATGTGGGTCAAACTTTTTCACTGTAGGAAGGAAACAGCCTTTCTCACGATCAGTCTTCTCTAAACATTCTCCCTCCAAATTATTTAGATGCAAATCCAAAATAACAGCTCGTATCAGCTATTAATGTTTCACTTGTATCTCTAAAGATAAGGACTACATTTTAAAGTTAGTTTGGATATTTCCAGTTCAGTCTGTGAAAAAGTGTTTCATAAACAACAACCATAAAATCTGGACAAGATACATGATATAACTATATAAAAACGTTGAATAACGAGCACAGAAGTAAAGCACATTGAGCCCAGATATTTTTCTGAGACTGTTTTGCACATCATAGCATAGTAGAGTAGAACCTAAGCAGGAACTGTCATTGAGTGGCTGGGAACAAGGGAAATCTTGGCAGAGGGTAAAAGAGAGAAATATATCCCAAATCTGCATTCAGATTACCATTAGGCCATACTCAATCCTAGCTTATTTATGTTCCAGAGCAAAGCTCTGGGAAATCCAACAACAGCATCAGTAAAAACTCAACAGCTCAGCAAATTAAAGAGCAGAGCTGAGAGTGCCACAGGTGCACAGAGCTAGGGAAAAGAGTTGGAATTTAAGCCCCACCAAAGCAGAAGTCAGATGTGGGGTAAATGCAGATTCCTCTTATTGAGATGGAGACAGGAGCAGGAGAAGCAAAAATTCAGCAATCAGGAATACCAGTATCCATGTTGCTTATTAGTACCATGAATCTTATTCTCCAGGAAAAAAATTCTCCAGTGAGATTTTTACTTCCTTTTTTTGGTCTAAAACTATATCAACAGTATAATTTTTATTGTAATCATGGAACATTTTGAAAAATCAGGGCCTTCTTAATTCTGCACATTTTAAAAAAATTTTAAGTAGCTCATTCTTACCACTGCCTGACACCCTTTTCAGTGTCTCACAATTTCAGTGTTGTTGTTTTTTTTTAATAACAGAAAAACGTCTTTTATTTATTTATTTATTTTACTTTACAATATTGTATTGGTTTTGCCATACATTGACATGAATCCACCATGGGTGTACATGTGTTTCCCATCCTGAAATGTCTTTTAAAAGTTTCAATTAAACATTCAGGGAAGGACTTTATTTTTGGAAAGTTCCTGTCATTAAAAAGATAGAATCAAAGTACTGGTTAAGGATTTTTCAGTTGTTCCAGTTTGGTTTTGGATGACTTATCAGAAATATTGCATCTGCTTCCTAATGAAAGTTATTTTTGAGTTGAATTCGATAGTCCAGAAACAATTACGGATATTCATGGAGACACAAAGTCAGCTCCTTCCCCCCTCCTAGCTTGTATGCTGCTGCTGCTGCTGCTGCTAAGTCGCTTCAGTTGTGTCCAACTCTGTGTGACCCCATAGATGGCAGCCCACCAGGCTCCCCCGTCCCTGGGATTCTCCAGGCAAGAACACTGGAGTGTGTTGGCAATTCCTTCTCCAATACATGAAAGTGAAAGTGAAGTCGCTCAGTGGTGTCTGACTCTTAGCGACCCCATGGACTACAGCCTATTAGGCTCCTTTGCCCATGGAATTTTCCAGGCAAGAGTACTGGAGTGGGGTGCCATTGCCTTCTCCAGATATTGACTGTAAAATCCTCACTGTTCACCAAAATAATATTATTCCCTTATAACTTGTTTTGAAAGCCTGTTTTTGTATGTTGCAATTCTTATTCTCTATGAAGAATGAAATTGATATTGTAACAATCAGCAGTGGGGCATGGCTTTACTATGGTAACACATGACCTTAAATTATATTTCATCACAAAATAGCATTAACAGTTTCCAGCAAAAAGTCTGTTGCAGCTCTGGCTGCTATTCCAGGACAATTTCCTTTTGTGTAGTTACCTGGGAATCTAGAGTTTCCCATGCTTTGTTTCCTCCATCTCCACATTCATCTCCTACAAACCCTCTTGACAGAAGAGTAGATAGATCGAAAAGGTCTATTACAGTAGCTGTTACTTTTTGTGGCCTGAAAGTGACAAGTGTCTCTTCTGCTTATAACCCATTGTCCACTCAAATCTTAGTGATTTGAACAACAGCAGCCGTTTATTTTGCTCACAGTCTTCAATTTGAACAGGACTGAAGGGCATGACTCCTCTCTTCTCCATGCAGTGTCAGCCCAAGTTGGAGAATCCACCTCCAGCTTAGGTTACTTACATGGCTTGCAATTTTATGAGGATTCAAGGCAGGTGACTGCACATGGACTTCCTCACTGCATGACAGGATGGTTCCAAGAGTAAATATTCCAGAAGACAGAAAATGAATGTTGCCATTGGCTCAAGACCTGGGTCTAGAAGCTGTCATGAATCATTTTCACTGTATTTTATTAGCCAAAGCAGTCACACACCATACAGATCCAAATGAAGAGGATATAGACATGATTCTTGAGGAAAAGAGTGACAAATGTGTTGTTGTTCAGTTGCTCAGTCATGTCCGAATCTTTGCAACCCCATGGACTGCAGCACTCCAGGCTTCCCTGTCCTTCACCATTTCCTGGAGCTTAATCAAATTCATGTCCATAGAGTCGGTGATGCCATCCAACCATCTCATCCTCTGTCGTCCCCTTCTCCTCCTGCCTTCAGTCTTTCCCAGGATCAGGGTCTTTTTCAGTGAGTCAGTTCTTCATGTCAGGTGGCCAAAGTATTGGCACTTCAGCTTCAACATCATTCCTTTCAATGAATATTCAGGACTGATTTCCTTTAGGATTGACTGATTTGATCACCTTACAGTCCAAGTCTTTTCCAGCACCACAGTTCAAAAGCATTAATTCTTGGTGCTCAGCTTTCTTAATAGTCCAACTCCCACATCCATACATGACTACTGGAAAAACCATAGCTTTGACTATACAGAACTTTATTGGCAAAATAATGTCTCTGCTTTTTAATGTGCTGTCTAGGTTTGTCATAGTTTTTCTTCCAAGGAGCGGGTGTAGTTTAATTTCATGGCAGCAGTCCCCATCTGCAATGATTTTGGATCCCAAGAAATACAGTCTTTCACTGTTTCCATTGTTTCCCCATCTATTTGCCATGAAGTGGTGGAACTGGATGCCATGATTGTTCATTTTTTGAATGTTGAGTTTTAAGCCAGCTTTTTCACTCTCCTCTTTCACCTTCATCAAGAGGCTCTTTAGTTCCTCTTTGCTTTCTGTCATAACGGTGGTATCATCTGCATATCTGAGGTTATTGATATTTCTTCCTCCAATCTTGGTCCCAGGTTGTGTTTCACCCAGTCCAGCATTTGGCATGCATATAAGTTAAATAATCAGGGTGACAATATACAGCCTTGACATACTCCTTTCCCAATTTGGAACCACTCTGTTGTTTCATGTTTGGTTCTAACTGCATCCTTATTAATAGTTTCTCTATTTCAGTGGATGAGAGCTACTGAATAGCTAAGCCACACTGCCATGCCAATTCAACCTAAGAGCCTTGAAATCACAGAGCTCACAAAAAAATCTATCACTGTATTTTGGGGTGGTTAATAATTGGAATATTTTTTTCTAAGTTGAATATATATGCAATGTGACCTCTGCATATACATATGAAGGTTAATGAAGCTTTGCTTTCTTATTGTACCATCAATAATTTGGGGTATATTTTGTTTGTAGATTTAGTGCATTAGAAGTCTCTTCCTATTTCAATATGAGTGTGTGTTTTTCTACATGTGTGCGGATTTGTTTTTCCCTTGGGCATTTTTTGAGAGCTATAAACATTTCCTACTCCTGACATGATGAAGTCTTAAATAGAAATGATTTGGAGATTTATTAAATATAAAAAGGATTAATATCAATCAGGCTTAATATATGCAGTTGAATAACCCAGACTTTTTCCTTTAATTAGCAGTGTATAAAGGAAACATCTCCAAAGTGGACTGATTAGTATGTAAGAATCTTTAGAGGATGTTCTTCCTCCTTACTATGAGAAAGAGATTTTTCAGCAGAAGTTAGTCATAGATTTGCTTCCAAGATGCCAGCTTTATCTACTGGGTCATAAAAGGTTAGGACTGCAGGATTAAATGATGTCTGATATCACAAATGAGTCAGCTAACTTGTGACATGGTTCTTTCCTTCTCTGGGAGGGTTCAGACATTCATTTGATGAGACTGCAGTAGAAAACTAGTATGAACTGTGAACTCAAGAAATAGGTTTATATTTCCCTTTCTCTGTGTTCTCTTTCTCTTAGCTCCTAACACATTAGAAATTCACTAATACGAAGTTGTAGCTAACATCTTTTTAGATCTTATTTCTTAACTTACTTTGGATATTATTCAATTCAGTTCAGTAGCTCAGTCATGTCTGATACTTTGTGACCCCATGGACTGCAGCACACCAGGATTTCCTGTCCATCACCAACTCCTGGACCTCAAATTCGTGTCCATTGCATTGGTGATGTCTTCCAACCATCTCATTCTGTGCCATCCCCTTCTACTCCCACCTTCAATCTTTCCCAGCATCAGGGTCTTTTCTGATTAGTCATTTCTTCTCATCAGGTGGCCAAAGTTTTGGAGTTTCAGCTTCAGCATCAGTCCTTCCAATGAATATTCAGGACTGATTTCCTTTAGGATTGACTGGTTGGATTTTGTTACAGTCTAAGGGACTCTCAAGAGTCTTTCCAACACCACAGTTCAAAAGCATCAATTCTTCATCAGTTCAGTTCAGTTCAGTTCAGGGGCTCAGTCATGTCCGACTCTTTGTGATCCCATGAATCACAGCACACCAGGCCTCCCTGTCCATCACCAACTCCCGGAGTTCACTCAGACTCACATCCATTGAGTCCATGATGCCATCCAGCCATCTCATCCTCTGTCGTCCCCTTCTCCTCCTGCCCCCAATCCCTCCCAGCATCAGGATCTTTTCCGATGAGTCAACTCTTCACATGAGGTGGCCAAAGTACTGGAGTTTCAGCTTTAGCATCATTCCCTCCAAAGAAATCCCAGGGCTGATCTCCTTCAGAATGGACTGGTTGGATCTCCTTGCAATTCAAGGGACTCTCAAGAGTCTTCTCCAACACCACAGTTCAAAAGCATCAATTCTTCAGTGCTCAGCTTTCTTCACAATCCAGCTCTCACATCCATACATGACCACAGGAAAAACCATAGCCTTGACTAGGCAGACCTTTGTTGGCAAAGTAATGTCTCTGCTTTTGAATATACTATCTAGGTTGGTCATAACTTTTCTTCCAAGGAGTAAGCGTCTTTCAATTTCATGGCTGCAGTCACCATCTGCAGTGATTTTGGAGCCCAAAAATATAAAGTCTGACACTGTTTCCACTGTTTCCCCATCTCTTTCCCATGAAGTGATGGGACAAGATGCCATGATCTTAGTTTTCTGAATGTTGAGCTTTAAGCCAACTTTTTCACTCTCCTCTTTCACTTTCATCAAGAGGCTTTTTAGTTCTTCTTCACTTTCTGCCATAAGGGTAGTGTTATCTGCATATCTGAGGTTATTGATATTTCTCCTGGCAATCTTGATTCCAGCTTGTGCTTCTTCCAGTCCAGCGTTTCTAAGCAGGGTGACAATATACAGCCTTGATGTACTCCTTTTCCTACTTGGAACCAGTCTGTTGTTTCATGTCCAGTTCTAACTGTTGCTTCCTGACCTACATACAGGTTTCTCAAGAGGCAGATCAGGTGGTCTGGTATTCTCATCTCTTTCAGAGTTTTCCACAGTTTATTGATCACTCAACTCTAATTATTAATATATAACTAAGTGATCACACTTATTATCAAATGTTATAATTGGAAATGTAGACTAATGTTCTAATGTCTGCCAATCAAGTGTGATCCTGAATTATACTGGCAAAGAAGGAGACAAAAAACATAGGAATTTAGATAATTTTTTCATATAATAATTTTATAACTTTAAGAGCTGAATATCTATTGACAATGTTTCTGATTTCTTATTTATACTGATGAATAGTAGGGATTGTTGAAAATGCATTGCCCCTTGGAGGGCCTGTGAAGGGATTATGGCAACAGGGTGGGATTCTTTCTTACCGTTGCTTGTGATTGTATAGGCTGATTATGGCTATGACAAAGGTCCGAATATACTTTTAATCTAGTCAACAAAGTGGAGGTTGTAAAAAAGGCTCAATGGCTAGTACTGTTTGCTTTAGTCTGAAAACTAAAGCTGTCTATTTTTTCTACCCACCCCAGGTCACTTTTGCATTCATGCAATTTTATTAACCATAATGACACCTTTGTTTTGATACTGTTTCTGTCATCTGAACATCTCAAAAGATTTTACAAACAGAAAATTCTGATATTTTATACAAAATAGTTAATTATAAAATGTTATGGGGAGGGAGGTGGGAGGGGGGTTCATGTTTGGGAACACATGTAAGAATTAAAGATTTTAAAATTAAAAAAAATTAAAAAAAAAAAATAAATAAAATGTGTGTTTGCGTGTGTGCACGTGCA
Source organism: Budorcas taxicolor (assembly GCF_023091745.1). Classification (NCBI taxonomy): domain Eukaryota; kingdom Metazoa; phylum Chordata; class Mammalia; order Artiodactyla; family Bovidae; genus Budorcas; species Budorcas taxicolor. Next base: position 40,394,779 of record NC_068910.1, read on the forward strand.
CTCAATCATGTCTGACTCTTTGTGACCCCATGTACTGGAGCCCACCGGCTTCTCTGTCCATGGAATTTTTCAGGCAAGAATACTAGAGTGGGTTGCCATTTCCTTCTCCAGAGGATCTTCCCAACCCAGGGATCAAACGCACCTCTCTTGCATCTCCTGCATTGGCAGGGGGATTCTTTACCACTAACAATTTCATATTTATTCTCCATTCAGCCTACTTCCAGAGAGAATGAGAAGAGAGTTCGGGGAAGGGTCTCTGTGAGGCATCCTCATCAGAAGATTCTTAAGCTCTGAAGCCTTCTTGAAATCCTTGTCAGTGTTGTGCTGTTTTCTATTCTTTCACCTGTTTTCTATTGTCTGCCTTTATTTTTTTCTTTACCTACAAATTTGAATATATATATGGTAATTGCAAACAAAGGTACAAGTTTTATGAAATTCAAATTACCATCACTAGTTAAATGAGATAAATGATCATGTTTGGTTAAAACAGAATGCTCATGTTGAAGATAATAATGGAAATATAGAAACTCAAGTCTATTTTGGTACTTTTTTTTTCTTGAATATTTCTAATGTCTGTCTGCCTAGTGTGTGGTATAAAACAAGGGTCCCCAAGCTCCAAGATCTAATGCCTGATGATCTGAGGTGGAGATGATGTAATGATAATAGAAAAAAAGTACACAATAAATGTAATGTGCTTGAATCATCCCAAAACCATACCTTTCCCTCACCTGGCCTTGAAAAAATTGTTTTCCCTGAAACTTGTCCATGGTGCCAAAAATGTTGGGGACTGCTGGCTGATATAAAACATTTTTAACCTAAAGATTTTTTTTAGCTGTGTTCAGGGCATTCAGATTCATCACTGACCAGTCATTAAAAGTGCCGATTTTAAGATGATAATTCCCTACAATGGTCAGGTTCAATTGAAGATATAGTTAATGTTACAGTGCTATTAAAATTCAAATTAAATTAAAGAAAGAAGTTAAAGTGTTAGTCACTCAGGTCAGTAGTGTCAGACTCTTTGCAATCCCATAGACTGTAGCCCACCAGGCTCCTTTGTCCATGGAATTCTCCAGGCAAGAATACTGGAGTGGGTGGCCATTTCCTTCTCCAGAGTATCTTCCCAACCCAGGGATTGAACCTGGGTCTCCCGCATTGCAGGCAGATTCTTTACTGTTTGAGTCACTAGGGAAGTTCAATTCAATTAATATCCCATATAATTAATGAGTGAATTAGGGACAGAAAAATTCTTCTTGGTGTATTTACTACCACATTTTCTATTAAGAATCTGTGGTAAACTGGCACAAAATTGAGAGTGACTCAGGATATCCATTGTTATGTGAATACCATACTAACTGCTACAATGCAGATTAGTAGACATTTGGCATGTCTATACTATAGTGCTTTGAATAAACTGCCCATCTTCTTTCCTTTTTCACATTAAGATGCATAAGGAAAGTGGCATAAAGGCCACTATGGACACAAATGCAAAGATAGGCCTCAGGTAGCCAACTAGACCAGAGATCAGCAACTTTTTTTCCCCTGTTAAAAGCCAAGTAATAAATATTTTAGGCTTTGAGGATCATATAGCTCCATTGCAACTACTTGACTTTGTCTGTGGCTGCTTTTGAGTTACTAGGACAATCTATAATAAATGAGAGTAGCTGTGTTCTACCTAAACTTGCTTTTCTGTGGCTGTAAGTTTGCAGACCTCTGATCTAGATGTTGGTTTCTCCAGTATAATACCAGTTAGACATATGGGTCTACTGACATTGACTTTAAATTAATTAACATTAAGCATCATTATTTTGTTCCCCCATACACTAACCACATTTTAAACACTTAAGAACCACATATGGCTAGCATCTTCCATATTAGACCATTGCATATAGAATATTTTTATCTTTACAAAAAATTCTATTAACCACACTGATAGAGGATTTGAAATTATTCACTAACTCTAGTGATTATTATACTTATGACACAAAATATAAGTACCTATGTCTAGGAAAACTCATAAGCTCCTAATATAGATTCCCAGACCTCCCAGGGGTAAACTAAATTTGATTTTATAAATATCTTAAAGAGTGAAATGAGTTAAGTCTTGGTTCTTAGTAATATACTTTTGATTCTTAGGAAAGTCTATGTCTCTGTCATCTTACCTGTTCTATGGGAAATGCAACGTCTACTGAGTTTACCATAATGTGGTTTTGAACAGGGATTTTTTGGAAGCAATTGGCAAATGTTTTAGGACCAAGTAATAGCATATAGCAGCAAAAATATTTTGGGGAAGACAAATTAGTGTGATAACTGATATGGTGGAAAGAGAGAGCCAGGAACTCAAATCCTAACTTTGCCATTTTCCATGGGAATTTCTGCCAGATCCTTGATGTCTCAAAGCCACTTTTTGGTCACCATCAAAAGAAGGATATAAGTATTAGTCCCTTAGAATTGTGAAGATCAAATAAGGTGATGTACTTAAGGCTGTTTAACACAGTGCCTGGTTCAGAGTAAGTCCTCAGTAAATGACAGCTATTACAGTTGCTACCCTAATCGAGGAAGGAGAAAACATCCCATGAGGCATAAAGACTTCCTGCCACAGCAGAAATATCCAAGGGTTGAGTCACATTCAGTTCAGTTCAGTTCAGTTCAGTCGCTCAGTCGTGTCCGACTCTTTGTGACCCCATGAATCGCAGCACGCCAGGCCTCCCTGTCCATCACCATCTCCCGGAGTTCACTCGTCACATTACCAGAAATGAAAGTAAGAAGGGTAAGCTAGAAACATGAGAGAAAAAGCAAGAAGGGAAGAAAATAGCATTTTAAGTGTATACTGATTGGTGGAAATGGATATATCATTTAGAGACTAATGGAAAGTGTGCTGACTTCATGAGGATGGTATGAAGATGGATACAATTTAAATCTTTTGTTTTGCAAAATATGCAAAGATCACTTAAGTAGAACAGAGCTTCTAGAAATGCTCTCACATATTAAATGCTATCCAAATGTAATGGATTATTACAGCATTCTTCTCTAGACATAAGCTGCTGTTGATACTTGCAGACCCTCTTAGAGACCTTCAGATGAAATGATGTAGATCCTTTCTGGGTTATATTGACTCATCCACCCAGGGTTCATCTGTTCCGTCAAATGAGCATACCCAGAGACTGTGGGATGAAGTTAAAAGTGGAATGAAGCCACCCAAATCTGTCTGCTAGTCATAGATGACCAACTGTCCCAGTTTACCCATGACTGGGGGGTTTGCTGGGACACCAGATTTTCATTACCAAAACTGGAACAGTTCTTGGAGAAAACTGAGATGATTATTTCCTATTAGTTATTTAGGTATCTAGAAGGAAGGTTGCTTAATGTAGGCACTTGATAGACCAGGGTGATTAGCACTAACCTTCCTTCTATCGCCCTTGCTCCCAGTGTATGATGAAAACATTGGTGAAAATTAGGGAGCTGAAAACACAAGTTCTAGAATTCTGACCTTAGAATGACTAAATTGACTAGTTTTTTGTAAAATTCTGTCATACCTGGATGCTAAATTTTAAAAGCATCTTAGAAGTTTTCTAGCTCTGCAATCTTAAAACCTTGAAAAGCTGTAGTGTAGCATTTTTTTCTTCAAAGAAAAACTCAATTGAGAATATTTTATGGAGAAATATAAAAATTGGTGAAGAGTTACTGAATCTTATCTATTATTGCCTGTCTTAACCCTTTTGTACCTTTCCGAAATCATATGCTTCCCAAGAACACAATTGGAAAACAACTGACCTTCTCCATACCCATCCTGTTACACATGAAAAAACAGACCACAAGACATCACTTCATTCCTGAGTTTTGACAGCTGATGCATGTCAGAGCAGGAAATCTAACTCCAGGCACATTTATTGATAAAATGAGCTTTAAAATGTATTGATAATTTCAAAATTTCTGCCAAAGCCCCTGATTTTCCACCTTGGTTACCTGTTGGGAACACTTGGGATGCTTAAAACAAACAAACAAACAAACAAACAAAAAAAAACACAGACACCTGGGTCCTGTCTGTAGAGGTTTTGAATGATAACACTTAGTTGTGTCCTGGGCATAGGCTCCCCAAGTGAATCAAACTCAAGGCAAAGTTAAACACCACTGACCTTCAATAAATAATAATACCAAACAAACAAATCATCACCCCAACACTCACTCACACACATGCACACACATACTGGCATTACAGTCAGGAGATGTGGATTTGATTTCCTCTCTCTCAGTGATTGGTTTGTGACTTCTAATAAGTGCTACACTTGATGCTTCACGAGATATTGTCCAGTTGGTTTCAAACTTTTTACATCCCTAGAATCCTTCTTCAAGTGAAAATTTTGTGATGCATCATACACCTAAGGACAAAGTTGCTTTGGTTAAAAAGGAGACGATGGCCTCCCCATTTTAGATGCTACCAAAGACTACTGAAGCAAGTTTACAGAACTTTCATGCTCTAAGAAATCCACAGGGCACTATTGATCTGTAGAGCTCTACTTTATTTCTAAATTATGACTTGACTGGATCAAGCTGAATACATGTTAGGAGGTCTCCTTGCACTTGATTCCACATGACCTGATCCGCATGCAAGGTCTATTTTGGTTGTCTGATAAAAGAGGAGTATTGACCTTTGATCAGTTTTTCTGATGAATAAAGTCATTTCTTTCTTACTAGGCAGCTGTAATGCTATGATAGAATTTGCTCCAGTGTTCTACCCTTCATATTAGTAGGACACAATATTTCTAATTGAAGGACTTTTAGTCCCTCTCCCTTGGCCAATCCCATAAATATTTTACATCACAACTTTAGCTGAAGGGTGGCCTTTGACACTTTGAAAAATTGGGTCACAATTGGTTTGATCTGAGCAAATTCATGAGAGGCTGCATCATCAAGAAATAGTTCCCCTTCATTATTTATAAGAACACAGAAGCAGATGTGCAATTGTTCCCTGTATAATTTTCATACATAAAATATGTACATGGAGAATGCTGTCAGATAACGTAATACACTGCATTTATTTTGGGGATGGTGTCATCACTTTGTCAGTGTGTTTAGTAAACATATTTCCATTATGGTGAGTAAAGGACTGTCAGTTCTGTTTCCTTTTCAGATATCCAGTGGCTTTCAGAGTCTCGCCAAATGTCTTGGTCTGTTTTCAATAAGTTGTTTATTCAATATTTATTTTCTTTCTCCCTTCATTTATTTATTGTTGAACTTTCCTTGATATTAGCAAAAAAGTGAAAAGTTTTTCATCAGGGATCATTTTTCCTCCTCACTTCTTTTCAAATCCAGCTATCTTAAAGATTCACTTTGCTACCTGTTTGCAGAAGATGTCAGATGCCTTTCACTCCACCTCTCCACTGGCTCTTATTTGAAATGAGTTTGCGAATATTGTGTATGCATAGAAGCAGGTTGGGTTTTTTTCCTCACAAAGTCCCTATCAGTTATTAATAACATATAGAATCTATATCAGTAGAGCTATTTGTCTTTTCAGGCAGAAGGTAACCATGCCTGCCTCACAAAATCCAATATAAATCTTTCTCATTGCTAAATTTAACTTGGAAAGAGAGAGCCTTTTAATTGAAAAGGAATTGTCCCCATGAATGAGGGTGTTGAGGCAAATTTAGAAATGTGGGATCTAGCTTCCTGGGCTGTTCATTTCTGTAATTGAAGAGTCACTCTTGCTTTGCTTTTAATTCTTCATGACTAGACCTTTCTGATAATACTGTCATTGTTTTTAAAAGACATCAGGGCTAAATCACATGTGTAATGTTTATTATTTGTCTGTAATTTCTGTATATGGATACTGTTATCATTTACACAAAGCGTATCTGCAGAAAGCTTTCTGGGAATCTGTAATATGCTTACTCTTGTTTCCTAGAATTGCCCTTGGAAGTCCAATATCTCTGCAATGTGCAGGTTTTCTGGATTAAACTGAAGAATAATCTCTAGCCTAAGCTATACTCACATAGTATTTTATTTTTACAAATTTATTTTATTTTACATTGCTTACAGTATTATATAATATTCAATTTGTTGTATTAAAATATGTATTTCAGTGCATTGGTTTTATAAGTGTTTTATTATTATTATTTTAAGTTTAAACTTATTATTATAAGTGTTTTATAATTGATTTGTTCATTTAACATGGTGGTGTTTTTCATATTTCCAAATTTTTATGGAATTTTTTTTTGCAGTTTCATAGTATCTATTTTCACTTAGAGAATATGAATCTATTCTTTAATTTTTTCCCACTCTTATTGGAATATAATCGATATGTAGTATTAGTCCAGGGTGTAGAACATAATTGTTTGATATATGTACTGAGAGTGTGAGCCCCTTGAGGGCAAGGGCTATTATTCCAAATGTGTATATTCTTAGCATCTATTATAATACCTGGTTATTCAGAAATTCTGGAGAAGGGAACGGCTACCCACTCCAGTATTCTTGCCTGGAGAATTCCATTGATAGAGGAACCTGGCAGACTAAAGTTCATAGAATCGCAAAGAGTTGGACATGACTAAGGGATCTTTCACTTCACTATCCACTGGATCATGGAAAAACTGAGAGAGTTCCAGAAAAACATCTATTTCTGCTTTATTGACTATGCCAAAGCATTTGACTGTGTGGATCACAATAAACTGTGGAAAATTCTGAAAGAGATGGAAATACCAGACCACATGACCTGCCTCTTGAGAAATCTGTATGCAGGTCAAGAAGCAACAGTTAGAACTGGACTTGGGACAAGACTGGTTCCAAATAGGAAAAGGAGTATGTCAAGGCTGTATATTGTCACCCTGCTTATTTAACTTATATGTAGAGTACATCATGAGAAATGCTGGGCTGGAGGAAGCACAAGCTGGAATCAAGATTGCTGGGAGAAATATCAATAACCTCAGATATGCAGATGGCACCACCCTTATGGCAGAAAGTGAAGAACTAAAGAGCCTCTTGATGAAAGTGAAAGAGGAGAGTGAAAAAGTTGGCTTAAAGCTCAATATTCAGAAAACATCATCATGGCATCTGGTCCCATCACTTCATGCCATATAGATGGGGAAACAGTGGAAGCAGTGGTTGACTTTATTTTATTGGGCTCCAAAGTCACTGCAGATGGTGACTGCAGCCATGAAATTAAAAGACACTTACTCCTTGAAAGGAAAGTTGTGACCAACCTAGATAGCATATTAAAAAGCAGAGACATTACTTTGCCAACAAAGTTCCATCTAGTCAAGGCTATGGTTTTTCCAGTAGTCATTTATAGATGTGAGAATTGGACTATAAATAAAGCTGAGCCCCAAAGAATTGATGCTTTTGAACTGTGGTGTTGGAGAAGACTTTTGAGAGTCCCTTGGACAGCAAGGAGATCCAACCAATCTATGCTAAAGGAAATCAGTCCTGAATATTCATTGGAAGGACTGATGTTGAAGCTGAAGCTCCAATACTTGGTCACCTGATGTGACGAACTGACTCACTGGAAAAGACCCTGATGCTGGGAAAGATTGAGGGCAGGAGAAGGGGATGACAGAGGATGAGATGCTTGGATGACGTCACCGACTCAATGGACATGAGTTTGTGTAAACTCTGGGAGTTGGTGATGGACAGGGAAGCCTGGTGTACTGCTGTTCATGGGGTCGCAAAGAGTTGGACACGACTGAGCGACTGAACTGAACTGAATCACCCTGGATTTGTAGGATTTATAGTCTTCTTACTACATGTTTTAAAAGTAATATATTTGAAGTGTTCCCTTAATTTCACTGTCTTTTCCAAACTACTGATCCACAAAAAGCTTCATTTCTCAGGAATCACGTATTAAATCTTAGTAAATATTACATCACAGGGAGGAAACCTAGTTAAATAAGGTAGGATGAAATAGTCTGTTTGGTGTATCATTGTTTACTCTTCACTCTTTTTTGTCTATAGAATCATTCTTTAATATTTCATTCTTTTTTAAGCTAAAATAAAAGATGTGTGCCTAATACACATAAGGAAAAAATTGCTAATAATTCTCAGTAATCTCATTTTGATGTATCAAGCACCTCAGAAGCGTTATCATGGCATGCTTCTTTTCCCAGTAGGAGGCAGAATAATACAGTGGATGGAAATGCGTACTGTGGAATACAGTGGATGAAAATGTGTACAGGTAGTAGTGTATATACAGATTTTGTCACTTCCTGATAAGTATTTTAAGAAAATACCAAGTCTTTAATCCTCAATGCTTCTTATAAAGGTAATAGTACTAAGTTGAGAGGCTCAATGACAATATTTAAAATTCAGTTCATTTCAATTCAGTCTCTCAGTTGTGTCTGACTCTTTGCGACCCCATGAATCACAGCACGCCAGGCCTCCCTGTCCATCACCAACTCCCGGAGTTTACTCAAACTCATGTCCATCTCATCTGTGATGCTATCCAGCCATCTCATCCTCGGTCGTCCCCTTTTCCTCCTGCCCTTAATCCCTCCCAGCATCAGAAGCTTTTCCAATGAGTCAACTCTTCGCATGAGGTGGCCAAAGTATTGGAGTTTCAACTTTAGCATGAGTCCTTCCAATGAACATCCAGGACTGATCTCCATTTGAATGGACAGGTTGGATCTCCTTGCAGTCCAAGGGACTCTCAAGAGTCTTCTCCAGCACCACAGTTCAAATGCATCAATTCTTCGGCACTCAGCTTTCTTCACAGTCCAACTCTCACATCCATACATGACAACTGGAAAAACCATAGCCTTGACTAGACAGATGTTTGTTGTCAAAGTAATATCTCTGCTTTTTAATATGCTATCCAGGTTGGTCATAACTTTCCTTCCAAGGAGTAAGCGTCTTTTAATTTCATGGCTGCAGTCACCATCTGCAGTGATTTTGGGGCCCAACAAAATAAAGTCTGACACCGTTTCCACTGTTTCCCCATCTATTTCTCATGAAGTGATGGGACTGGATGCCATGATCTTCGTTTTCTGAATGTTGAGCTTTAAGCCAGCTTCTTCACTCTCCTCTTTCACTTCCATCAAGAGGCTTTTTAGTTCCTCTTCACTTTTTGCCATAAGGGTGGTGTCATCTGCATATCTGAGGTTATTGATATTTCTCCCAGCAATCTTGATTCCAGCCTGTGTTCCTCCAGTCCAGCGTTTCTCATGATGTACTCTGCATTTAAGTTAAATAAATAGGGTGACAATATACAGCCTTAACGTACTCCTTTTCCTATTTGGAACCAGTCTGATGTTCTATGTCCATTTCTAACTGTTGCTTCCTGACCTGCACACAGGTTTCTCAAGAGGCAGGTTAGGTGGTCTGGTATTCCCATCTCTTTCAGAATTTTCCAGTTTATTGTGATCCACACAGTCAAAGGCTTTGGCATAGTCCATAAAGCAGAAATACATGTTTTTTTTTGGAACTCTCTTGCTTTTTCGATGATCCAGCGGATGTTGGCAATTTGATCTCTGGTTCCTCTGCCTTTTCTAGAACCAGCTTGAACATCTGGAAGTTCACGGTTCACGTGTTGCTGAAGCCTGGCTTGGAGAATTTTGAGCATTACTTTACTAGCATGTGAGATGAGTGCAATTTTGCGGTTGTTTGAGCATTCTTTGGCATTGCTTTTCTTTGGGACTGGAATGAAAACAGACCTTTTCCAGTCCTGTGGCCATTGCTGAGTTTTCCAAATTTGCTGGCATATTGAGTGCAGCACTTTCACAGCATCATCTTTCAGGATTTGAAACAGCTCAACTAGAATTCCATCACCTCCACTAGCTTTGTTCGTAGTGATGCTTTCTAAGGCCCACTTGACTGCACATTCCAGGATGTCCGGCTCTAGGTGAGTGATCACACCATCGTGATTATCTTGGTCATGAAGATCTTTCTTGTACAGTTCTTCCATGTATTCTTGCCACCTCTTCTTAATATCTGCTTCTTCTGTTAGGTCCATACCATTTCTGTCCTTTATCGAGCCCGTCTTTGCATGAAATGTTCCCTTGGTATCTCTAATTTTCTTGAAGAGATCTCTAGTCTTTCCCATTCTGTTGTTTTCCTCTATTTCTTTGCACTGATCGCTGAGGACGGCTTTCTTATCTCTCCTTGCTATTCTTTGGAACTCTGCATTCAGATGCTTATATATTTCCTTTTCTCCTTTGCTTTTCACTTCTCTTCTTTTCACAACTATTTGTAAGGCCTCCCCAGATAGCCATTTTGCTTTCTTGCATTTCTTTTCCATGGGGATGGTCTTGATCCCTGTCTCCTGTACAATGTCATGGGCCTCATTCCATAGTTCATCAGGCACTCTATCTATCAGATCTAGGCCCTTAAATCTATTTCTCACTTCTACTGTGTAATCATACGGGATTTGATTTAGGTCATACCTGAATGGTCTAATGGTTTTCCCTACTTTCTTCAATTTGAGTCTGAATTTGGCCATAAGGAGTTCATGATCTGAAATTAATCAGGAACAAGATCTAACATATCTAGCAATCAGTATGTTAGATATAATTACTTGAAATCTTCTCCCTCTTCCTCCCCCTCCTCCCACCTATTTTATTTTCACCACAATGTAGTTTTTGAGCTACTGGTATTAATTAGATATATCATCCCTCAAATAAGTTGAGGAAGAAAAAAAGGTTGTAAGCCACTACATAAACTAAGCCCCATAAAGAAGAGATTTGGTTTATTAAATGATACTACTCCTGCGATTTCTATTTAACAGAGGAGTTTGAAAGTGGTAAAGCCTTAATGAAAATGCAGATGAAACAGATGGACATTTCTTTCTTACTAGGTCTTGGTTCCATTGTTTCTCTAGAGGAGATGTCTTTCTTTTTAGTCAACAACAGGGGTAGTTCTTCAACTTCCCCTTGAATCACTCTTTAGACACTGCTGTGGGGCATAGCAACTGACATGCCCCACTAATGCCTCAAGATAAGCTTTAATCCAACTCCGTAAATCCCAGGCTGTATAAACTGGTCTACTAAAGTGTGCAAAATATTGGTTCAACTCTTTCAAGAAACATCTAAACAAATAGTTCTTTAAGCAGGAGCCTGCTGTAATTCACTGGAAGTCTATTATGTGCTTGAATGAGCCCTGGAACAATACTGCTCTGCTTTATCAGAGAGTTATGCATGATTGCATAGATAAGAAACAAGTATCAGGAATAGCCTCTGCATAAAGTGTTATTGTCTTATTAACCCATCTACTGGGCATACACAGGGCATGAGATTCAGCCCAGCATGTTTATGGAGGAAGGAGATGAACTTTCTAAAAATGAGTTGGTATATAGTCAGAATCTGGCCAGAAAAGGACTTCCATTGCAAATCGCAGGTATTTGGGTCTAAGGAAAACATTCAAAGTTTTTGAATAGGTGGAAAACACCTGCCTTTTCCTCTGCTTTCTTGTAATGCTGGATGTCTTTGGGCTTACCTGTTGGTTTCCAGAAATAGATACTCTGCATGCTATAAAAGGGTTCCCCTAAGTTGGTTTGATGTATAGTGACAGACATCAAGAATGCAAACTATAACCTGGTGTTTGAAGGCCTGCATAATATTACTCCCAATCCCCTTTTCAGCCTTGTTTCCACTGTTCTCTTCCTGAACCCTATTCTCCACCTAAGCTGAACTCTTCTAAATCCTTTTAACTCAAGTTTTATTTATTCCGTTCTCTTTCTCTTATTGTCCTGATCTTGTTTTTCCATTTCTTAAAATCCTGTGTTTTTAAGGACAACTCAATGTCATTTCTTTCTTAAAGCTTTATTGTGATCTCTGTAGAAAATTTTCGGGTACAAATTGGTGGTAGTTTTACCTTGGTTTTGTCTTTCCCTTTTAATGCATTCTTCTTTGTCAGGAATGCATTTAATGCATTCTTCTTTCCTGTCTTCTTTATCTTTTTTCTCATAATACCTACCACAGGAATAGTGCTTCTCCAAGTATTATAACAAGAAAAAGACAGACTGAAAGTTTGTGACTTTTCTTGAAATTATCCCTGAAGTCTCAGGGCAAATAACTAAAAGAAAATCTGGAGAGAGAGAGGCACCTGCAGGGATATATGAGATGGAATCACTTGCTTACCTAGAGCATATGCTGCTGCTGCTGCTACTGCTAAGTCACTTCAGTCGTGTCCAACTCTGTGCCACCCCATAGATGGAAGCCCACCAGGCTCCCCCGTCCCTGGGATTCTCCAGGCAAGAACACTGGAGTGGGTTGCCATTTCCTTCTCCAGTGCAAAAAAGTGAAAAGTGAAAGGGAAGTCGCTCAGTCATGTCCGACTCTTCGCGACCCCATGGACTGCAGCCTACCAGGCTCCTCCGTCCATGGGATTATCCAGGCAAGAGTACTGGAGAGGGGTGCCATTGCCTTCTCCGACCTAGAGCATATGGTCTTTCCATTTTTGCAGGGTTCATTACCTCTCCTTGCAACACTCAGTCAATATTTCTGAAACTTTACCTTTAGAGATAATCACCATAAGTTTATAGGGTTTGTAGTCTTGTCCCTATAAATTTTATTTTTTATTATTAATAATACATGTGAAGGAAATTTTCTTAATTTCTCTGTTTTCCCTCTAACATATGATACATGAAGCTTTGGATCTCCCCAGAGACAGAAACTATTACCTGGTCAAGTAAGTTGAAGATGGCCTTTTGATTTGGCCTCATCTTTTCCTTACTCCTTTTTACCTATACATACTAGCATTTCTCAACATATCATTCTTCTTCAAGATAAAGTTAAAAGAAAATGGGTATGAGACACACCAAAGAAAAGAAATGATGGCTCACCTTCAATGAAGTTGGGAAGTAGATAGTGCAGTTTTTCAACATTCTAGTATTAACTTCTTTTCTCTCAGCCAGTTCTAAGGACCGAGGCATTTCACTTCTTTCAACATTGGATAAATTGAGACTAGCTGATGAATTGGTGGATGTCAAGTGCGGGAATCTGGGAGTCTGTCAACCAGTGGATGGTGTATATGGGGGTGATTCACATGAGGAGTAGTTCACAAGATGCAGACGTTTGTATATTGCCCTCCACCAGCTTCTCACAAGGAAGACTGTGGTAGATCCTAAGAAATCTTCCCTCATGGAACTGACTGGGGGACAGTAAGAATAGCTACTGTGGTTGAGGCATAGAACTCCCCTGAACCCTTCTCAACTCCTAGATGGAAAGGTCTTAACCTGAGTGTTATCAGTCAGTTCAGTTCAGTTGCTCAGTCATGTCCAACTGTTTGCCACCCCATGAATTGCAGCACACCAGGCCTTCCTGTCCAACATCAACTTCCGGAGTTCACTCAAACTCACGTCCATTAAGTCGGTGATGCCTTCCAGCCATCTCATCCTCTGTCATCCCCTTCTCCTCCTGCCCCCAATCCCTCCCAGCATCAGAGTCTTTTCCAATGAGTCAACTGCTCGCATGAGGTGGCCAAAGTACTGAAGTTTCAGCTTTAGCATCAGTCCTTCCAGTGAACACCCAGGACTGATCTCCTTTTGACTGGACTGGTTGGATCTCCTTGCAGTCCAAGGAACTCTCGAGTCGTCTCCAACACCATAGTTCAAAAGCATCAATTCTTCGGCACTCAGCTTTCTTCACAGTCCAACTCTCACATCCATACATGACTACTGGAAAAACCATAGCCTTGACTAGACAGACCTTTGTTGGCAAAGTGATGTCTCTGCTTTTTAATATGCTGTCTAGGTTGGTCATAACTTTCCTTCCACGGAGTAAGTGTCTTTTAATTTCATGGCTGCAGTCACCATCTGAAAAAACCCAAAAAAGTAAAGTCTGACATTTTCCACTGTTTCCCTATCTCTGCCATGAAGTGATGGGACCAGATTCCATGATCTTCGTTTTCTGAATGTTGAGCTTTAAGCCACTGTTTTCCTCTCTTCTTTCACTTTCATCAAGAGGCTTTTTAGTTCCTCTTCACTTTTTGCCATAAGGGTGGTGTCATCTGCATATCTGAGGTTATTGATATTTCTCTGGCAATGTTGATTCCAACTTGTAGGGTATAGAAGACAGAAGCTGTCATCCTTAGGGTACTGGAAAATGGAATTTTTTTAAAAAAATGATTATATTCCCAGAAGTTGTCTTTTTTTTTTTTTAATGTATTTTTTTTGCTTTTATTTTATTTTATTTTATTTTATTTTTTAATATTTAAAATCTTTAATTCTTACATGCGTTCCCAAACATGAACCCCCCTCCCACCTCCCTCCCCATAACATCTCTCTGGGTCATCCCCATGCACCAGCCCCAAGCATGCTGTATCCTGTGTCAGACATAGACTGGCGATTCAATTCTTACATGATAGTATACATGTTAGAATGCCATTCTCCCAAATCATCCCACCCACTCCCTCTCCCTCTGAGTCCAAAAGTCCGTTATACACATCTGTGTCTTTTTTCCTGTCTTGCATACAGGGTCGTCATTGCCATCTTTCTAAATTCCATATATATGTGTTAGTATACTGTATTGGTGTTTTTCTTTCTGGCTTACTTCACTCTGTATAATCGGCTCCAGTTTCATCCATCTCATCAGAACTGATTCAAATGTATTCTTTTTAATGGCTGAGTAATACTCCATTGTGTATATGTACCACTGCTTTCTTATCCATTCATCTGCGATGGACATCTAGGTTGTTTCCATGTCCTGGCTATTATAAACAGTGCTGCGATGAACATTGGGGTACATGTGTCTCTTTCAATTCTGGTTTCCTTGGTGTGTATGCCCAGCAGTGGGATTGCTGGGTCATAAGGGAGTTCTATTTGCAATTTTTTAAGGAATCTCCACACTGTTCTCCATAGTGGCTGTACTAGTTTGCATTCCCACCAACAGTGTAGAAGGGTTCCCTTTTCTCCACACCCTCTCCAGCATTTATTGCTTGCAGATTTTTGGATCGCAGCCGTTCTGACTGGTGTGAAGTGGTACCTCATTGTGGTTTTGATTTGCATTTCTCTAATAATGAGTGATGTTGAGCATCTTTTCATGTGTTTGTTAGCCATCCGCATGTCTTCTTTGGAGAAATGTCTATTTAGTTCTTTGGCCCATTTTTTGATTGGGTCGTTTATTTTTCTGGAATTGAGCTGCATAAGTTGCTTGTATATTTTTGAGATTAGTTGTTTGTCAGTTGCTTCATTTGCTATGATTTTCTCCCATTCAGAAGGCTGTCTTTTCACCTTGCTTATATTTTCCTTTGTTGTGCAGAAGCTTTTAATTTTAATTAGATCCCATTTGTTTATTTTTGCTTTTATTTCCAGAATTCTGGGAGGTGGATCATAGAGGATCCTGCTGTGATTTATGTCTGAGAGTGGTTTGCCTATGTTCTCCTCTAGGAGTTTTATAGAAGTTGTCTTTTGTTGTTTAGTTGCTAGGTCACTTCTGACTCTTTTGTGACCAGGACTGGACTGAACCTGAACTATAGCCCCCCATGCTCCTCTGTCCATGGGATTTTCCAGGCAAGATAGAGGGGCAGTTTGCCATTTTCTTCTCCAGGGGATCTTCCCAACCCAGGGATCAAACCTGTGGCTCCTGCTGCACTCTCTGTTTTGGCAGGAGGGTTCTTTACTGCTGAGCCACTGGGGAAGCCCCCAGAAGAGAGGCAGGAATATATGCAGGAGGAACTACAAGGATAGGCAGAGCTGGGGTCCTGGACAGGCTCCACCGTAACACTGGGAACACAGTTCTTTCCCAAGACTGAAGACCAGCCACTCAGGACTTTCCCCTGCTCCTCTCTATTAGGCTGAGGAGCATCAACAGGAAGCAGCGGTGAGGTCCCTCCAGGGGAGCTGGAAAAGAGACTCTCACTGAAGCATATCGTGAGGGAAAGGTCTAAACCTGAATTCAGAGTAACGTTAATCAAAACTCTGCAAAGCCAGCCCCTACTCTACTCAAAGCATCTCTAGGGGTCTTGAAGCCTGTGGTATTCTTGGGGTAATAACCACAGTAACAAACCAGGAACCCAGTCTAACTCCACTCTAAGAGCTAACAAAATACCCAACCCTAAATGCATGGCAGAAGAAAAGGAATGATCCTTTCTAAGCATAAAAATTGCTTGGGCTTTGCTTGTGCCTCAGATGGTAAAGGGTCTGCCTACAATGTGGGAGACCCGGGTTCAATACCTGGGTCAGGAAGATCTTTTGGAGAAGGTAATGGCAACCCATTCCAGTACTCTTGCCTGGAAAATCCCATGGACAGAGGAGCCCAGTAGGCTACCGTCCATGGGGTCACAAAGAGTCGGACACAACTGAGCGACTTCACTTCACTTCACTTCAGTGTAAACTTTCTGACACAATGTCTGACCTGCAACAACAACAACAACAACAAACTGTAAGGCAGGATGTCAAGGGTATGGTCTCTGCCCCACAGCTGTTGAGACTGCTACTCAGCATGCTCAGAAGAGCCCAGTGTACCTCTTTTTCACCCAGGATGCCATACATAATACCTAACTGCATTTAGTGTTCATGTCTCCTCTCAGAACCCGAATGTGGGTAAATTTTCATAGTCATGAGTCTGATCCCCAGGATGCCTTCTGAAACACCCCAGGTAGAAGAGGGATCTGCAGAGTACCCCACCCTTTGGAGGCTTTGAGGTTTTTAATACATTCAGTGGAAAAAAAGAAAGAAAGTGAAGTCGCTCAGTCCTGTCCAACTCTTTGCAACTCCATGGACTATAACCGGCCAGGCTCCTCCGTCTATGGAATTTTTCAAGCAAGGATATAGGAGCAGGTTGCCATTTCCATCTCCAGGGGATCTTCCCAACCCAAGGATCGAACCTCCCATACTGTAGACAGACTCTTTACTCTCTGGGCCACCAGGGAAGCCCGATACAGTCAGTAGATATCTTTAATGTGTGTAGTATTCATATTTTAATTCGAAAATATATTACGTATGTTTTACACATAAATGCTAAACCAAATTTCTGGAACATATGAAAAACTAGAGAGTTCCATGGAACAGAGTCTGAAAACCACAGAGCTGTAGCTTCACTATTATTTCCAATTCTCACATTCTAGAATTCTAAGAGATCAGATAGATAGAGGTATATAGGTTTTCTCAACAAATATTTGTGTTATAGCCAAATTTGGTAGACTAAATTGATTTCAAAGAGCAAAAGAAACTCACAGTAATCCAACTGCAAGGTATATGAACACTTAGCCCCCTTGATATTCTGAGTTCAAGTTTATGAAACAAACCAAGGAGTAAGCCTTTGTGGCTGCATTCTCAATTAGTATTTGCTGCAGTTGCTGTTTAAGGTTTTGAACTTGCCTTTTTTCTATAGAGCCTGAGAACATTATCCCTACAAATAAGGTGGAAAGTTCTGCTTGTTAGAAGTAGATAAAGAGATTACATGCTTATCTCTATGGTATCTCAGTACCCTGCAAGTTGGGGAATTGAATACATCCCTGTTTAAACAAGCAGTGTGCTCTACTTGTCTGCTCGCTTTATTCTGTTCTCAAAGGACTTTCTAAAAAACATAGTGGTTGCTCAGATTAGAATTTTACTGATTCTTGGCGAGTAGATTGTAATCAAGCAAGTCCTTCTTTGATGTTAACAAAGAGGGCAAGGAGGTCAACAAAATCCATGGAAAGAAAAATTGTTCAATCTTCCATTATGACTACAATGATACAGTTAGATGGCAATTAATAAACAACCCTTGAGGAAATTTTCTGTGTTCATTTAGATTATTTTCTTCGAAGTAACCTTGCAGTAATTCACTATGAAAGAATGACATGTTTCCCTCATGAATAATGAAACCTCAAACATGCTGATTGAGAAAAACTCTCTTAATGATTCTAGCATGTATTTAATTGTGTATACCTATAGTTTTTCTCTTAAAAATTTGATTGACAAGTTTCTTGTCTTGTGGAATCAAATGACACCTTTTCCGGAAAAATTCTCCTAATTAGTTCACCATGTTGTTTTTTTAACCTATTTGTATAGAATGTAGAAACTGTATGGGCCTTTAAATGGGACTTTGTACCTGCTATTTTCAAGTTTACAAGACTTGATGTTCTGGGGTTGTTCATGGTTACATAACAAATTGCCTCAAAACTCAGTGGATTTAAGTAACTATAATAATTTTGATCGGAAATCAGGAAAGTTCTAGAAAGAGTAACAGTACTTACTTGATATTTCTCTTGTGCTGCCAGTGGTTAGCTGCCTAAGCCTACCATCAACTGAAAGCTTTGGGCTGAAATATTCAAGCTGACTTCCTCCCATAGCTGGCAGTGAATGACTGGCTGCTGGTTAGAACATTTACATATGACTGCTCTATGGGTAATGAGCATATCACAGCACGGAAGTTTGGTTCCCAGAGAGGTGGTCCCAAGGGGAAGAATCTAGAAAACAAAGTGATTCACTCAATGTTTTCTGAAACATTGTGTTCCTAGCAAAGGAGAAAAACAGCAAAATGATATATCAGGATCTGAGTTCAGATACCATGTAACACTCATTTACCTCAGACCCTTGAAGACAAAGGTACTGATGCTTCCTTGTACTTGATTTTGATTAACCAGTATTCTAAGTGAGGGTTAATTTTTAATGTATAGTGAACTTGGAATATGAACTGGGCAGAATAAACCAACTGACTTACATGTATAGAACCTAGTTTGGAAGGAGGAGGAAGACCATATAAGATTTTTTATACCAAAATTATCTATTTTATAGTCAATGTGTTTCTGTTGGGTCTAGTTATTACTAGGAATGATATTTTGTCCTAATAATTAATAATTTAAAACATTGTCCTGCATTCAGGGTCAACTAAGCAAAGCATGGAATCTAGTGCAAAATGAAAATGTAGATTGTGTCTAAAAAAGCAAGTAAAAGTGCCATTAAGGGCACTAAAATATAAAGACTTGTTTTCCTTTTCTTTTGTGATCTCTCTTACCTTGTCATATCTTGATATTTTAGCATCTATGTAAAGAAAAATTAAAATTTTAAATTATTGGCCTGACTTTACCTTTTATCTTTTGGCAACTCACTCCAGTATTCTTGCCTGGAGAATTCCATGGACAGAGGAGCCTGGCAGGCTACCATCCATAGGGTTGCAAAGAGTGAGACATTACTGAAGCGACTTAGCATGCACACACACACTTTTCAGCTTTATATTGGGCAATACTAGTTATTAATGAAAACATAGGCATATTTCATTCATAGGTGAACTCACCAAAATTACACTGTTCATGTTTTCTAATTCATTTATGCATATGTTTTTCATTCTTAACAGAAGAATAGAAACACTGCACAAAACTAACAGTTGGTTTTACTTTGCTTTCCTGGTGGCTCAGAGGTTAAAGCGTCTGCCTCCAATGCGGGAGACCCAGGTTCGATCCCTGGGTCGGGAAGATCCCCTGGAGAAGGAAATGGTAACCCACTCCAGTATTCTTGCCTGGAGAATCCCATGGATGGTGAAGCCTGGTAGGCTACAGTCCATGGGGTCACAAAGAGTTGGACACGACTGAGCAACTTCACTTCACTTCATGCATGTTGTACTAACATATTTAACTTACAGTAAGTAATGGGGAAGAATCAGAATAAACTATGGGCTTCCCTATGTTCCCATCTCCTTCTGTGTCACCATTTTTACATATGTAGTTGGCTGGCACTGAAGAAAATATATGATAGGAATCCTTAGCTGTTTAGTTTTTTAGAATGATGTTGTCTTTTTATCTTCAATGCATGTTTTGGTTTGAATGGAAAGTGTAGTCTCACAGAGCTATCAGCACCCCACTTACTCCATTATAAAAGGAACAGGCCTACCTTATACAACCTTCAAGTCTCCCTGAGTTCCCACATATCATGGACCCATCAGAATTTTGAGTTTATGGGGCACTGGCACCACTACACCCAGGCAGGATGGCAAGGAAGGGCAGCAGATGTGCATTTTGGGTGTATCTCTTCTCTTGTGTCATCTTCTCATTGTCCCATCAGACTTCATTGACAAAACACAGGTGCAAAGCTAAATCAGTAGCAATTCCAAGACAGAAACAACAAAGCTTTAAATCAAGAGCGAGGCCCTTCTCAGCGTGCCTGCCTAGTTTGCACACTGATAAAGTCAGCTCTGTCTACACTTTACTCTTGTTTTCTGGAACAACTCTAACTCAAGAGTGGATGGTGGAGGGCGCAGAAGAGATGAAAAAACCTGACCCCAAGTGTAGGTGGTCTCATGTTAGGAGTTTTAAATAATGTGGACACATACATTCACTACTAGAGATAATTTCTCCAGGCCAGAATACTGGAGTGGGTAGCCTTTCCCTTCCCCAGGGGATCTTCCCAGCCCAGGGATTGAACCCAGGTCTCCTGCATTGCAGGTGGATTCTTTACCAGCAGAGAAGCCCAGAGATAATTCCATATTCATCTAAACATGATTTTGGTGAAAATCTGTCTTATCCTGGAAAAGAATAAGCAGATAGAAAGAGCTACTTGAAAAATACACTGTGCATAAACAGATGTTGCCTAAGTGGGAGACAAAAAATTCATCATAGAAGGATATCAGATGGTTTCTAAGTCATAAACTGTAATTTAGATGATGTTTAAAATATTTTAATTTTTTCCTCCCGTTTATTAAATTCCTGGTTCCTAAAAAATAAGAACCATGTGCCATAAATCCTGACTCCCAGAGCTCCTGCTATCTTAGATATGAATAGGTTTACTTAGAAGTTTCACTCCTTGAATGAGGGAATGTGGCAGGAACTGTCTCGACAGATTGTTCCAGCTTACTTTGGGCATCTCTGACCCATGATTCTGAAGACAGATAGTAACCCAGAAATGGATTTGTACCTTTTACACCTCATTAGCTTACGTTCTCCCTGCCTGTCTGACAGGGCAAAGATTTATGATTCAGGAGTTCTCTGCCTCACTGCTTATCTTTCCCACCTGGGGATTGAATATTTATTTTCAGCTTCCACCTTTGACCATTGAATTTGACTCAGCGAAGCATGTATAACAATGACTCTTAGTACTACAGTTGTAAATATATTGCTCTGTTGATGTATTATCTTTTAAGGGGGCAAAGTGGACATACAAAAATTAAATTGCGTAACACAACCCATTTGATGAAGCTGGGAATTTTCTGTTCTTCAGAGATGTATCAGTGCATTTTGGAGAATTTATCTTGTCTGTCAAGTCAAAGCTGGTGAAATGCAGGTGCCTAGATGGATAATGGAGTAGGTCTTAAATTTCAAATGTTCAGGCAGTTTTCACATATTTCACTTCAGGGGAAGTCAGTTTTCTTAGTTTATTGAAAAGGATAAACTATTCTAAATAACTTTACTTCTTAAATTTTTAAGTGAAACTTGAGATAGGAGAATTTGTATCAGATCTTTATATGAAATATTTATTAAATGCAGTAAAATTCTTTGTTGAATTTGCAGTAGTTGAACAGCCAGCAGAGCTTGACCTTGCTTATTGCCAGACATATCCTTTTAAGCTACAGTGTAATGACCAGGGAAAGGGTATGTGAAGTTCAAGATGATGTTTGAGACAGAGTTGCAATCCTGTATCAATCTTTCAGAGCCTCAGTGGCATTGTCTCTAAAATACTCACCATAATTTATATCATGGTTGTAAAGGTTGAAGACAGATTTCTGGGCACAGAGGACTGAGAGAGATAGAGGCTCTGACTTCTAAACTCAGCTGTCCTTGTGGACTCAGTGTGGTCTGCACAAAAACACATTTGGTCCTCACAACCTTCCTGTGAGTTTGGCTCAAAGTGTTTGGCCACTCTTTCCAAAGGAGGCTAAAGTACAGAGAAATTTAGTAAATTTCCTGAGTTCACACAAATAGGAAATAATGAGATTGAGTCTGAAGGACTGATTGTTTGCTTCCAGCGTTGGTAATTATGCCTTTGATCTTAGAAAGAATTAAATGCTAACTTTTGCTTTCAAATCTTCAGAAATAATTTTGTACTGATTCCAAGGAAATAGCAGTTGTGCGTTTAATGGGCAGTTTTAGTCATTTCCCTCAATAAAACATGACCATAACATCATTTATTTGTCGAAAAACCACAAGTGGGAGGTCAAGATAATGCAAGAAATTAGGATTGCAAATACAAAAGAATACTAATTACAAATAAATCGCTAGTTGTTTATCTATACACATTTAAGAGTCAGTATAATCTCAAGAAGACAATTTTTGGTTTGTTCATAGATGTGGTGACATTTTAAATTGGCTTTCTCACTTGTAAAAACAGCCTGAAAATAAGCAAACAATATTCCAAAGTAAATTGATCAATCTTAAGCCATTTATTCGCACAGGTGCAAACTCCTTTGAAAATCACATAAAAATGAATGTTGGCTGTTTGTTTAGAACTGAAGTTAAATGGTTAGAAAGGACTCAATGTGTATACATTTTAAATTTCAACGAACAGTGGCAATATGTCATTTACTTTAAACTAATGCCAAGTATCATGACATAAGACATGGTTTGCCTAACAGACTAAAATCAAAACCTCCAGGAGACTTTTTAATAAGTATTTTCATGAGAGTAAAAACATTTACTTATATTTTGGCATATTTATTTTAGCATAGAAATATAGTGGGCTTTAAGAGAAGCTTTAGAAACAAGAAAGCTCACTTGAATTCTACTGCTTTTATCTATCACTGTCAATGGTAAGTCATACGTTTAGCAAATTAATAAACATTTGTTGAGCCGCAGGTGTGCCAGACTCTACACCAGAAATAGACGAATAAATGTGAACCAAGTGAACATAGTCTTAGTGAGCTGTTGATGGGGGTGGGGCGTGATAGATAGTGGGAACAACTCAGATGCAGGCAGTAGTGAATACATTGCATGTGAAGAATTTAAAAACAAGAATAAAAGGGAATAAAGTTGGTCTGCTTTTATCATTATGTTGTAGAAATTCTAAACAATGTCAGTCTTAACATAGCCCTCCCTTTGGGGGCAGACTTATCTATATACCATTGCCTTCTTTTTATGAAAGAACATTAACAGCTTTACTCAAAAAACCATAAACAGTCCAGGTATCAAATAACAGATATGTGCACAGAATGAAATAATACTCAGTAGTGAAAAAGAGTAAATTAATATCAAATCAACAATATGTATAAACCTGAAAAATAACATGAACAAGATGAAAACTTACATGGGAATACCTTCTGTCTGATTCCATTTATACAAAGATCAGGAACAGGAACACTAGTATATGGTAGAAACTGATTGAAATAATGGTTGCCTTTGAAGCAGCCTCGGTGGAATTTGATTGGAAAGAGATATGAGAAATCTTTTTTGGATGATGGTCATGTTCAATATCTTGATAGGGTTTTGTATTACAGAGATGTATGCATTTGTCAAAATGCAACATATGGACGTTATCGTACTCAAATTTTATGTCAGAAGAAAACTATAATCAAATACTTAGTTCAGTTATATAAATATGTATAGTTTATGATGAAATCGACTGACCTCTGAAATTAACTTTGAAATGCACCACAAATAAGATGGATTGACGAATAGATAAGAGACTGAGTAGACAGTAAAATAATAAGACATTAGCATTAGAGTGTAGGTGGCGGTAGGTAGGTAGTTTACTACAAAATTCTTTCAATTTTTTATGTTTCACAATTTTGATAATACAATATTATAAAAATGTGATAGATGATGAATTTTAAAAAATTACCTGGCATATAGGCCAGGTAAATTCCATGTACTGATTATTGAAGAACCTAAAGTTACAATTTCCAAAGGGGATGACTTACATTCAACCTAGGCTAACTATCATACACTCCAGAAATTGAAAGTCATATTCTGCCAATGCCCACTGCAGTCCATCTCATTTATGAAAATATTTCATCATCTGTCTGTGGCTTATTTTTGCCTGCCTTTAGCAGTAACCACCATTCACCTCCAAACCCAGGATACAAAAGGATGGTGATTTTGGTGAACTCCATTTGTAAGCTGATGTCCAGGTATTTAGTCAAGTCAGTCAGTTCAGTCACTCATTCGTGTCCAACTCTTTGCAACCCTATGGACTGCAGCATGCCAGGCTGTGAAAAGAAGAGTTCCTTACTGCCATATTGCATGAAATCCTTATTGCCAAGTTCAGACTTAAATTGAAGAAAGTAGGGAAAACCGCTGGACCACTCAGATATGACCTAAATCATATCCCTAATGATTATACAGTGAGAGGGAGAAATAAATTTTAAGGGACTAGATCTGTTAGAGTGCCTGATGAACTATGGATGGAGGTTCATGACATTGTACAGGAGACAGGGAGCAAGACCATCCCTAAGAAAAAGAAATGAAAAAAAGCAAAATGGCTCTCTGAGGAGGCCTTAGGAATAGCTGTGAATATGGAAAGAGGAGAAGCAAAAAGCAAAGGAGAAAAGGAAAGATACACCCATTTGAATGCAGAGTTCCAAAGAATAGCAAGGAGAGATAAGAAAGCCTTCCTCAGTGATCAGTGCAAAGAAGTAGAGGAAAACAATAGAATGGGAAAGACTAGAGATCACTTCAAGAAAATTAGAGATATCAAGGGAACTTTTCATGCAAAGATGGGCTCGATAAAGGACAGAAATGGTATGGACCTAACAGAAGCAGAAGATATTAACAAGAGGTGGCAAGAATACATAGAACTGTACAAAAAAGATCTTCACAACCCAGATAATCACGATGGTGTGATCACTCACTTAGAGGCAGACATCCTGGAATGTGAAGTCAAGTGGGCCTTAGGAAGCATCACTACGAACAAAGGTAGTGGAGGTGATGGAATTCCAGTTGAGCTATTTCAAGTCCTAAAAGATGATGCTGTGAAAGTGCTGCACTCAATATGCCAGCAAATTTGGAAAACTCAGCAGTGGCCACAGGACTGGAAAAGGTCCGTTTTCATTCCAATCCTTAAGACGTGCAACACCAAAGAATGCTCAAACTACCACATAATTGCACTCATCTCACATGCTAGTAAAGTAATGCTCAAAATTCTCCAAGCCAGGCTTCAACAATACGTGAACCGTGAACTTCAAGTCTTTAGACTGTAGGTCTTTCCGCCATGATCATTCATTGAACTGAATGGGTCCTTTAAAGGTACTGGCTCTCCAACTTGCTTCTCAGCTCACTGAGTTGGGATGCCTTTTGGGGGTGAAGTGGAAAGAATTTTCTGTTTTTTCCTTGAGTTTTGAGAGTGCCTTCACCAGGGTACCAATCAATGGTTTCCTTTTCAGCATTTGTTGTATGTAGTTGGAGATCTGGAATGGAAATTTTGCAATCTTCTTCTCACTAATAATTCTTTCTAACTTTTGTTAGTTTATAGAAACAAGTCTTGTCATTCAGCAGATCACATCTTGCTGGCTAGACCAGGCAAGCTTCAGGGAAAACAGATCTATTTGTTCCCTCAAGATGTCCTTTTGGTAGCACAGATTCTAAAATATATGTCTCAGTACATTTCCAACACCTGAAACTCTGAATTGCCTTTTGCTGGTTCACAGCAATATTTTAGAGTCCACGTGACATATTTGTTACACATTTGAAAGCTTGAACTTTACTAAATATAAACTGCTGCTGCTGCTGCTGCTAAATCACTTCAATCATGTCCAACTCTGTGCAACCCCATAGATGGCAGCCCACTAGGCTCCCCCGTCCCTGGGATTCTCCAGGCAAGAATGCTGGAGTGGGTTTCCATTTCCTTCTCCAATGCATGAAAGTGAAAAGTGAAACTGAAGTTGCTCAGTCGTGTCCAAGTTCTAGCGACCCCATGGATTTCAGCCTACCAGGCTCCTCCATCTATGGGATTTTCCAGGCAAGAGTACTGGAGTGGGGTGCCATTGCCTTCTCTGAAATATAAACTACGTATCAACAATACACTTTTACTTGAAGATAAGCTTCGGGTGGAAAAGTAAATAAAGAAAATAAAGAAAATATACTAGAAAGTTTTCTCTTGGATTTAAAAAAAATTCCCTAAAGTAAGATAAAGGAGAACATAATAATACTCCAATATTATCAATGTACCATGCATTCTTACGTGGACACTAGGCCCCTGTTCTCTCCCCAGTCCTTCAGGGCACAGGAATGTGGAAATAGAGCTAGAAAGTCTGTCTGACCTGCTATTCTGCTTACAGAGTGCCTCCAGAGTTAAGGATGCTAATTTTTTACTTTTATTCATTTATTTATTAAGTAAATCCTGTGGACATTTGGCAGTTAACTAGGTATCTACTAACTGATTTCCTTGGGGTTGGAAATAGTCAAGGTTTGAAACTTAGCAGAAGAGTCATCCAGACAATTTATTAAAAATAAAAAAATGTCTAGACTCAAAACCACCCAAATTTTGCTTGAAGGCCTGGAGTCAGGTCCCCCTGAATCTGAACTTTTAATAAATAGCTCAGCTGCTTGTGATGCCGGTGATTTCAGTGCCTCTACTGAGAGAGTCAATTCCTAGGTAGACAGATAAGAAGTCCAGTGTCCCCAAGGAGGATAAAGGGGTCTGGGGTTCTCAAAGCAGAGCTAGGGGTCTGGAATTCTCAAGGAGGAGAAAGGACAAACTTTTTTTCCCCTCTACATTTCTTGCCTGCCAAGTCGCTTCAGTCGTGTCCGACTCTGTGCGACCCCATAGATGGCAGCCCACCAGACTCCCCCATCCCTGGGATTCTCCAGGCAAGAATGCTGGAGTGGGTTGCCATTTCCTTCTCCAATGCATGAAAGTGAAAAGTGAAAGTGAAGTCGCTCAGTCATGTCCGACTCTTAGCGACCCCATAGACGGCAGCCTACCAGGCTCCTCTGCCCATGGGATTTTCCAGGCAAGAGTACTGGAGTGGGATGCCACTGCCTTCTCCGCTACATTCCTTAGTCTTAGTCAATTGCACAAATCAGTTTAAACTCTATACTAGGGATTATACAACAACAATGTATCCTGCTTGAGGACAGTTTCTCTTTCCTGGAAACCTTCTGACTAATCCTGATATTTTAGAATGTGTATTATGGGAATGGGTCTGGTAGGATCTTTCCATTGTTAAATTCTAATCTTGTTATCCTAAAATGTAAATTGTGGGAGTGGGTCTGGTACAATTTTCACAAACTTGAGACATTCTTTCGATTCATTGTAATAACTAATTAAAAGGTATATAACTCCATTGCGAACACTAGCAAGGGGGTACTCTTTCTGCCCCCTTCTGATGTCTATGTCAGAAGCTTTCTCTATCCCATTTATACTTAATAAAAATCTATTTTATACTTTGCCAACAAAGGTTCATCTAGTCACGACTATGGTTTTTCCAGTGGTCATGTATGGATGTGAGGGTTGGACTATAAAGAAAGCTGAGTGCCAAAAAAAAAAAAAAAAAAAAGAAAGCAGAGTGCCAAAGAATTGATGGTTTTGAAGTGTGATGTTGGAGAAGACTCTTGAGAGTCCTTTGGACTGCAAGGAGATCCAGCCAGTCCATCCTAAAAGAGATCAATTCTGGGTGTTCACTGAAAGGACTGATGTTGAAGCTGAAACTCCAACTTTGGCCACCTGATGCAAAGAGCTGACTCATTTGAAAATACCCTGATGCTGGGAAAGATTGAGGGCAGGAGGAGAAGGGGATGACAGAGGATGAGTTGGATGGCATCACCAACACAATGGGCATGTGATTGGGTGGACTCTGGGAGTTGGTGATGGACAGGGAGACCTGGCATGCTGCGATTCATGGTGTTGCAAAGAGTCAGACACTAGTGAGTGACTGAACTGAACTGAAAACTCTATTACACAAAAACTCTGAGCAATCAAGCCTTGTCTCTGGCCCCAGATTGAATTCTTCTCCTCCGGAGGCATCTTTCGTGTTTCAGCAACAACCTTTCACTACTTTGAGGAATACTGCTTGGAATACAGTTCAGACTTAGTGTTACATAAGAATTCCTACAAATCTGCCTTCTAAATATTTCACTTATTAATATTTCACTTATATTTAGAAAACAAATTTGAGAGATTATGGCCAAATGTTTAACTCTTCTGAGTCTCAGCTTCAATAGCATTATCAAAGGAAGAATGCTGATATCTGCCACAGTCTTCTGAAATGAGTAAATGGGATTAAACACATAAAATGCCAGTGAATGTGTACTGATAATTTTGGACTGAGGAATTTGTTTCATTTACAGAAACGTCAATCTTCAATTTGTAAAGTTCCACCTCTCCAGAATGTAACCGGATGAAATTTCTAAGGATGTGGAGTTGTGAATTGGCATAGGAAAAAAAAAATAATAAAAGATAGAAAACATTGATGATTGGGTACCTCATTATATTTAGACATTGTGCTGTACACTCTGGAATAGCCATCTCATTTCATCATCGTCACAACATCATTGTCTCTAAATGAAGGGATAGAAGACACAGAGATCCTAAGGAACTTGCTCAAGGTCTCCTATCTGTTTAGAGGTAGAGTTTGCTTCATTCCATATTTATTTGACTCATAAATTCCTTCAAATACTGGAAACACTTCCTCTTCCAACCATGCTTATGATTTTGGAGAGATTATCCTAAGAAATCACATGAACATGAGGCAATGATACAGTATAGTGGAATAGAGAAGTCCCAGGATAGAGAAGGGGAAGCAACTAGAATGAAGCTCTAAATAATATAACATAATACTATGTCTACAGCAGTGGTTTACCCCATCACTGCACCCCTGGATGATGTTCATTTTGTCTAGCCTCGATCAAGGGGAGCTGGTGTACCAGTGAACTCTATGCCCCCAGATGGGACAATGACATTGCTTCAAAGGGGCCTTTACTAGTTCCTACAAGATCAGTGTGAGCCCCAAGTAGAAATCATGAAGCTAAGTCTCTCAGGACTTACATGGAACAGGGTGCCCCATTAAGAATGTATCTTTAAGATTTTTCCCAATGCATAATCCTATGCAAGTGGAAGGCTGAACAGGACAAAGGTTAGTGCAGATTGTGATTCATCCAGAAGATGAGTTTTCAGTTGTCTCTCTTCTGCATTTTCCTTTTGGGCCAATACACTGTGTTATTTCTTATTTATCTCCAGGAATAAGCCCGGATTCTCTGTGCTCATTTGTTCCTGGTTGAAGTAGATTATATTAGGAAAAAGATCTGGTTGACTATAGTCTGATGTTTTAGTTACATGATTCAAGTCACTAAATGAGTTCATTTGTGAGATGAAATCATCATCAGGAGAAAAAATGATTGCCAAAATGTCTATTTTTATACCAATTCTTATGTCTTAATTTTTGGATTGAGCACATGGAATGGTCCACGTGGCAGTCACAGCTATCTTTCTGGAAAGCCAATTTGTTTTGAAGATTTAGGAGAACTCTGTCTTTAGAATCAAACAAGTAGAGACATATTATGGAGTCAAATATAAAATTTACCTGCACTGTAGTAATAAAGCAGGCTGATATGGGTTTGTGCACTTATATGCTAGGGCTTGGTTTATTTCTGTAGCTAAGGTTTACAGGGGCTTCCCCAGCGGCTCAGAGGTAAGGAATCTGCCTACAATGCAGGAGCCGCAGGAGACATGGGTTTGATTCCAGGGTTTGATACATGGGTTTGATTCCACGAAGATCTCCTGGAGGAGAGGACGTGGCAACCCACTCCAGTGTTCTTGCTTAGAGAATCCCATGGACAGAGGAGCCTGGGGGATTGCAGTCCGTGGGGTAGCAAAGAGTCAGACAAGGCTGAAGAGACTTAGCACACATGCACAAAAGGTTTACAGAGCATCTACTCTGTGCCAGGGTATACTGAGTGTTGATGTTACCAGTACCCAACATCTGTTAATAAATTTCAGTGGAAGCATTTAACAACTGGTGATTAAGTAACAATGAAGAGGTATGTAAGTATACAAAAAGTTTCATTTCAGGAAAACTTGTGTGAGATTGGTCTTTTAATTTCCAAAAGCTCAGATGATACATGTTTTTGTTTGTTTGTTTAGGTTTTAATAGACTTATTGTGAGAATTAAAGAGAAACAAGACATATTCCCTATTCCATCTTAAATATCAACTACCTTTTCTTTTAGAATAGAGGAAAGTAGTGTAGTGGTGTCTCCAAAGTGTTATTTTTCAGCAATTGAGATATACAGTGGTTTCTGGTTCATAACCAATGCATTACCTGTGCAAAGAGAATTTTATGGTATTTTCTCACAGTGGGGAATTTCAGAGTTAAAATGTATTTGCTCTTATCAGTAGAGAGCTATTATTTCTGCTCCTTTCCCAAGCTAATTCTTTGTGCCCCTATGGTTTCAAATTTCATCCAATATCCTTGAAAGTCAAAGACAAGTAGTTAGCTCCTCTGTTTCAGAAGTAACCATACACTGTAATTTTCCAAATTACACATAGGAGATCAAGGTGTGAAAACTTGCAGTTGTTCTCTTGAAAGTGGTTTTAGTCTCAATTATCTCTGGGCAACAAAACCACCTCTTTGAATCTGCCTAGTGCTTTATCATTCATTAGGAGGCTTCAGGTAAATTGTCTCTCCTTCAGTCCTTACAACAACCGCAGGAGGGCTGTTATGATTATGCACATTTTGTACATTCAGATAAGTTAACAGACAGCTTAGGAAGTAGAGTAGGCACTCCCCAAACCAGGTTTTCTGATTGCAAGTCTGGTCCTCCCCTTAAATGATTTCTCTTTTCCATTGCTTCTTTCCACCTTATAGAAGCTGACAAGTTGCATTGTGTGATAAATACTGTGAGTGATGAACAGGCTGCTTCTGAGCCTAACATTCGTAAACTGGCTGATAAAAGAAAGAGTGAGATGGTTGATTTTATGTGCCTACTTAACTGGGCTATGGGATATCAAGATAGCTGATGAAATACTTTTTTCTAGGTGTGTCTGTGAGGGAGTTGTTAGAAGAAAATAGTATTTGACTCAGTAGACTGAGTAAAGAGATACACTCTTATCATGTGGGCAAGCCTCATCCAATCCAATAGGAGCTCAAGTAGAACCAAAAGGCAGAGGAAGGGTGAATCCACTCCCCCACCCCTGCTTCCTGTTGAACAAAAAACTCCCTTGGACAGCCGAGATTCTGGTTCTTGGGCCTTTGGACTCTGGGACTTACATCGGCAGCCCCTTGGTTCTTGGACATCTGGCCTCAGACTGAATTATGCCACAGACTTTCTTGATTCTCTTACTTATGGGTGGCAGACTGTGGGACTTCTTTGCCTCTGTAACCATATGAGCTAATTTCTGTAATAAATTTTCTCCTATCTGTTTGTCTCTATCTACCAATGTATCTATCTCTCTTAGAGTTCTCTCGAGAACTCTAATACAAAGAGTTATCAGTGATTTGTCTTTTGTGACCTTTTAGCTCTCCTTACTCTTTCACATTCATCCCTGCTTCTGGAATCTGCAGATCTTAGTTGTACAAAAGTCCCTGTACTGTAACCTGCCAGTCATCCTTTCCTTCCACCGTGCCTGAGTATCAATTACATATGTTTACTTACTGGTATCCCCATTTACTCAGGTTGTCACTACAAAGAAATCAGATAAAGAATTTTTCAGCAAAGTCTTTGTGACTAATGATATAATCACTCTTACTTCTCAGAATTTATTTTAGTTTTGATCAGAAGATGCCCAGATACTATAATGACTTGACCCAAAGGCATAAATCATTATGGCTTCTTTCCTCTCTCCCTCCCTTCTCCCATCCCTTCCTCCTTCCTTGTCTTCCATCCACTCTTCTTCCTTTGCTTCTTCCATTCCTGCCATCTTCCCTCCATCCCGTCCTCTCTTGTTTCCTCTCTCCATTCTTTCCTCTCATCCATTCATAAATGATTTTTGCTAACGATGAGTAAACATCCTAAATGTATCAGGCAATATTCCAAACATCATGGAGAGAAGAATGAATTAATACAACTCCTGCCTGGAAGTCTCATGGTGACAACCATAATATCAGTAAGTGTTAGGTTGGAGAAGCCCTTTGTTGACTTCCGTTTATAAAGATAGTGAAGCAGAGATAAAAAATAATAAATGAATTCAAATTTTCAAATGAATGGAATATAAATAAATCTGCAAGTAGCTTGAATTAATAAAGCACCAAACAAGGCACAGGAGACTTCTGGGACATGTTGGTGAAGGGGAACTGTATTTCCTTGAAATAATGTTATGAGTACTGTGGCAAATTGCCCTCACAGAAACTACATCGGGAGATTCCCCTCCCCAGTTTTCTAAGCAAAGAAAGCAGAAAAAATAACCTGGAATTGCTTGGAAGAAGTTTTTCTTAGAAGGATAGGTAATCTGTGAATTACTCAAGATATCCTCCATTAAAAAAGTGGACCTATTATCTAGAAAATGGGTATGACCAGCCCTATTGAGCTTCAGTTGTGAGAAGAAAAATCTGATTGGCTTCTACATATGACTCTCTGGGGATGGCAGGGAGTTAGGAATTCTGGACCCGTAAGGTTCAGAACACAGACACCCGCCCCATTCCTGTCCTATATGCTCTGCAAGTCTGCTGATGTGAATGTGAATTGGAAGAGCTAAGCAATATGAGTTGAAACTCCAAGAGTTCTGTGCAGGCACCTTGATCTGACTTTGGTATTAAGGAGTTGATATTGTCTTCCTTGGAGATTCAGTGATCATCAATGTGGGTCTCAGATCACTGGAGTGTTGTCTCAGCAGTAAACTGTCTTCCTATCTGGGGCTGGATAGATCCCATTATTTACGGAGGAGCTTTCTGGCAGCCAAAAGCAAAGCAGTAGAGGACTGAGTTGAACTCTGTGCTGTGCTCAGTCGTATCTGACTCATTGCAACCCTTGGGACTGTGGCCCCCAGGCTCCTCTGTCAATGGGATTCTCCAGGCAAGAATACTGGAGTGAGTTGCCCTTTCCTCTGCCAGGGAATCTTCCTGACCCAGGGATCAAACTTGTCTCCTGTGCTCTTGCATTGCAAGTGGATTCTTTACCTGCTAAGCCATGGAGAAACCCCTCAAGGACTGAAGAGATACTTTTTTTTTTTTTTTTTCTTATAAGAGAAAGAAAAAAGAAAAGCCTAATTGATCCCCCACTTTCCATAAAGCCTATAGGAGATCATATAATTTAAGAGAAAAACTCCAAGGGGGATATAATGATCTCACCACTAATATGGCATGGAGAATTGTGGTTACTAAGATTAATAAAATAACATGGATGTCTTTTTCTAAAATCAGTTTGTGAAATGACTCATACAAGTTAGAGTTAGATTTGGGTTCAACTCCATAATTTATATTTTCATGTCAATTACTCTCTCCATGGTAGTTGATGACTCCTACAGTGGGAGACAATAACTGGTCTGGGAAGATGTGAAGAAGGTGATAACATTTTCCAACTTGATATTTTATAAGGGACAAATTACATTTCCTTTCACACAAATTGGCCCTCTGAAAGCCTGGTATGTATCATGTAGCTGAAGTCTGAAAAGGGCCTGAGGAGTTGAGAACACCTAATCAACCAATTATGATCTACAGCAATTACTTTTAAATGTAAATTCCTATATAAGTGGCTCTGACTAGAGATATTCATCTCTGCCATTAGCTCTCATAATACGCAGTAATGAGGAGAAATATGCTGTGCCTATTTCGCCTTCTGACAGGCATTATTTGATTGCCTCATTTCTCTTTCATCAGTTTAGGGCATTCTGTTTCAAGATGGATGAAAATGTGTACTGCCAAAGGGTCCAGGGTGAGAGTCAGGCTTGTAATATGTAGGAAGGAATTTCAGGGGTCATCATTCAAAATAATTACCCAGTGTCCTTCATGGCTAGATTTCTGGGATTCACAGAGGGAAAGCTTTTATATAAAAACAAAGCAAAAAAAAACCCAAAACTAAACCTCCTTGCCCTTTTCTGAATGTGTAATCGGTTATCTTCTCAATCCAAGTGTTTCAGATGAATTTATTGTAATGTATCTTATGTGTGACATTTTGCAGCAAAGCACTTTTAAAAGAGCGCTCCATGAACTGCTTACCCTGGCTTAGTGATACCTTAAATCAGTGGTCCCCAACCATTTTAGCTACCAGGGGTGAGTTTTGTGGAAGACAATAATTCCATGGACTGGGGAAGAGGAGAATGGATTCGGTATAATTGAAGTGTATTACATGTTTTGTACACTTTATTTCTTTTATTATTACATCAGCTCCACCTTAGTTCATCAGACATTAGATCCTGGAGGTTGGGGACCCGTGCCTTAACTAGAGGAGTATGTCAAAGCTAATTCAAACACGATCATGGGAAGCATGAGAAAAATGATTAGTGTATCAATGTTTGTCTAGTTTACCACCCTCTACAGTCCATGGGGTCACACAGAGTCGGACACGACTGAAGCGACTTAGCAGCAGCAGCAGCAGCAACCATTAATGAGAATTCTTACTTTGGGAGTGCATTTCTTTCCTCTCACCCGTTCTTCACAGATGGCCTATCCTGGAGAGAGTTGTTCTTTGCGTTGATGGAAAAGTGAGGATTATGGGTGGGAAATAGTACTAGGTAGGTAACAGAGACAGGGAAGAACTTAACAAAATAAGTTTCTATCTAATTATTAAGAGTGGGAGGAAAGAGAGACCACTGAAATTGGGGGAAAGAAAGAAGCGGGAGTTAAACACATGATGGCAGAGGACAGAGAAGGGATTTTTCAAGAATTGGAAACTAGAGCAGTGATAAAGCACCTGCAGTGTAAACATTGGGTTTACCACAACATATGTTCAGATGTTTCTGTAAGATGGTAGAGAAAACCCCAAAAGAACATTTTGACCAACCTATTACATAAAGGTGCTTTTGAACTGTGGTGTTGGAGAAGACTCTTGAGAGTCCCTTGGACTGTAAGGAGATCCAACCAGTCCATTCTGAAGATCAGCCCTGGGATTTCATTGGAAGGAATGATGCTAAAGCTGAAGCTCCAGTACTTTGGCCACCTCATGTGAAGAGTTGACTCATTGGAAAAGACTCTGATGCTGGGAGGGATTGGGGACAGGAGGAGAAGGGGACGACAGAGGATGAGATGGCTGGATGGCATCACTGACTCAATGAACGTGAGTCTGAGTGAACTCTGGGAGTTGGTGATGTACAGGGAGGCCTGGCGTGCTGCGATTCATGGGTCGCAAAGAGTCAGACACGACTGAGCGGCTGAACTGAACTGATTACATAAAGGGGAAAGATATCATGAGTCTGCTGTGATAGAAATCTTCCCTTTACAGTATTAAAAATGCAAGTTAAGTATGATTTTAAATCTTAACTTCATAGTAAGAAAATTTGAGTTAAGTATGATTTTCAGGTTTCTGAACTATCTCATTAATTGCAGCATGGCTGTAGGTTAAGACATGGTTATGTGATGCTTTTTAAGTGTAACAATTGATCATTTTTATAGGGATTATTTAACTGAGGGCCAAGGTCTGCAAATTATAGGCTGTGTGACAGATCCAACCTGCTGTCTGTTTACCTGAAAACATTTTAGTAAAATACAGACATGTTCATCTACTTACTTGCTATCCATGGCTACTTAAACATCACATGGACAGAGATGAGTAGTTACAACATAGATCTTATGGCCTGCAAAGCCAGATATAGTTATGTCCTTTTAAAAATTAAACTCTTTTCATGAAAATTATGCTCTTTAATTTGAGCTAATTTTAAATTCATATGCAGTTGTAACGAAAAGTATAGAGATATCTCAGGTAGCCTGTATCCCATTTTATCATGGTATCATCTTTCAACACATAGTACAATATCATAAGGATAAAGTGGATAAAGTAATGTAAATAAAAGTTTAATCATGAAAAGGATTCCTCATGTTGCTCATTTATAGCCACATGTGTTTTTCTCCCAGCTCCAAACCTCTCCTTCAGCCCTAGAAACCATTAATTTCATTTTTATAGTTTTGTCATTTTTAAGAATGTTACATATATGGAATCATACAGTATGTTACCTTTGGAATGGGCTTTTTTCACCTACTATTTTTCTGGAGATTCCTCTAATTTGTTGATTTCCTTCTTTTTATTTTATTCCTTCTGTTGTTGAATAGTGTTCCACTGTGTATATATATATATACACACATTGTAATTTATTTCACCATTTACACATTGAAGTGTATCTTGGTTGTTTCCAGCTTTTGGCTATTACAAATGAAGCTGCTTTGGATGCTTGCTAGAGATTTTTTTTAAAAGATAACCTAAGTTTTCATTTATCTGGGATGAATGCCCAGGAGTACAGCTGCTGGGTCTTTTGCAGCTGAAAATTTGATTTTCTTTTGAAACTGTCAAATTGTATTCCAGAGTTGCTATAAAATGAAAGTTGCTTATTTTGTAATTCCATAAGCAAAGTTTGAATGATCCAGTTTCTCTGCACCTATGCCAACATTTGATGTTCTCACGATTTTTTATTTTACCCCTTCTGATATGTAACAGTGATGTCTCATTGTAGTTTTCATTTGTATTTCTGTAATAGTTTTATTTCCTTTTATGTATTTTTTATTTTTTGCTATCAGTATGTTATCTTATGTGAAATAGTTATTCATGTCTTTTGCATATTTTCTAGTTAGATTGACTTTTTTAATTGTTGAAAATTTAATATTCCTTTATATTCTAGATGTCAGTTCACTGTTAGATATATTGTTTGAAAACATTCTTTCTCACTCTATATCATGTTTTTGTATCATCTTAACAGGGTGTTTCACAGAACCAAAGTTGGTAATTTTGATGAGATTCATTTTATCCTTATTTCCTTAATGAATCATGCTTTTGTTGTCAAGTCTAAGAACTCTTTGTCTAGGCCTCGATTCTCAAATTCTTATACTTTTTTTCTGAAAGGTTATTTTACATTAACATTAAGCTTTTTTTTTTTTCTTTTTTGTCTTATATGTCTAATTGCTCAGAACTATTTATTGATGATGACTACCTGACATTCTACAGAAAAGATTTGCTGATTATTGATCTAGAAAATTACAAAACATGTATTAGAAAGTACACTATGGAAAGAGAACCCAATCCATCTTACTATAAATCGATTTAAGCATAAATATATGAAACAAATATTTTAAAGATGCATTATAAAATTTTCATAACAATGACTCTTACTAATAAATGAGCAAAAGAGACATTAAAACTGGTGAAATAGTGCCTAATCAATTCCATTCCACATCTCTCCACCAACATTGTTCTGGCTGAGTTGAACCAATTCTGAAGACTCCACAGTATTTTCTTTTATATTGTACAGGAATCTGTTTCTATTGTATCAGGATTGTTTGTGAGACTTACAAGTGGTTTAAAAATTATATACTCATTTGTGTTCACTGTAACCTCTGGGTCGTTATGACCAAATTTTTACGTGGGCACATGAAGCTTTGAAAAATGAGGTTTGTCTGCTTCATCTGTTTATACAGAAAGCCTTCTCCCTTTTTTTATCTGAGTGTTCTGACATCTTGCTTTCTGATTCCTTAATATGTTGCAATGAAGTCTAGGCACTTAAAATTTCTTGATAAGATGCATATTCTTTTGGTAAAAACATGGACAGCATGACACTTTCTGAGTAAACATTATTAATTATTACTCCTCCCCAGTTCAGCTATATCCCTTCCAAAGATATCCCAGATCAACAATTTAATGACAAAACCTGTGGGGGTCATAGTCTTATTATCAAGTATTTTATTTATCCCAGGAAAGTGAGTTTTTACATGAGTTTTCAGCTACCCAAGGCTTTAAGTACCTCAACTTTCCCTCACTTTAAACATTGATATCAAAATCTTCCTAAAGAATGCAACTCTGACCTTTCTTCTTCAACAGAAGATGTTGCATGAAATCTACCTTCTGTTGAGAACCAGGAATCATTCTTATGTGCATCAACTGTTGTGACATTGATCCCCTGTATAGCCATTGAAGTGTACACAAGGTGTTCATTTCCCCACTAATTACTCCCAAAATGCTGCAATTTTTGAGTTCTTTGAATTAATTTCAGTAGTTTTGCCATCTCCACTTTCAATAACATATTGCTTCTGTCTTTACCCTGGCACTCTAATATGTTGCTTCTATTTTTTTTGTAGGGGATAGAGATTAGTATGATTACAACTGAAGCAAATTAGAGTTTCTTCTATAAAGATCATGAGATTTAAAAAAAGATCTTTTTGTCATCTTTTGGAGTCTCTGAAGGAAAAAAGGAAGAAACTAAGAAACTTATGGTGTTTTTTTTTTGATGAATTTTAAAAATTAAAGTATAGTTGAATTAAGATGCCCTGGAGAAGGGAATGGCTATCCACTGCAGTATTCTTGCCTGGATAATTCCAGACAGAGAAGCCTGACAGGCTGCAGTTGAGGGTTGCAAAGAGTTGGACATGTCTGAGTGACTAACATACATACACACATCAGTTAATCCCAGATACCTAATTTATCCCTTCCCCCAGCTTTTACCGTTTGGTAGCCATAAATTTGTTTTTTATGTCTGTGAGTCTGTTTCTGTTTTGTAAATAAGTTCATTTGTATCACTTTCTTAGATTCCACATATAAGTGATGTGATACTTGTCTTTTTCTGACTTACTTCATTTAGTATGATAATCTCTAGATCCATCCATGTTGCTGCAAATGGCATTATTTCATTCTTTTTATGGTTGAGTAATATTCTATTTTATACATAGATGCATAGAGAGATGCCACATTTTATTTACCTATTCATCTGTCAATGGACATTTATGTTGCTTCCATGTCTTAGATATTTTAAATTGTGCTGCTATCAACAATGGGGTGTATGTCTTCTTTTAGAATTAGAGTTTTTGTCTTTTCTGAATATATGCCCAGGAGTCAGATTGCTGGACCATATAGTGACTGTTCTTTAATAAATTTACTTTACGTCAAATATTATGGCTATTTAAAAGTAAGAGTGCCCACTTTTATTTTATTTTTATTTTTACTTTATTTTACTTTACAATACTGTATTGGTTTTGTCATACATTGACATGAATCCACCACGGGTGTACATGCGTTCCCAAACATGAACCCCCCTCCCACCTCTCTCCCCATAACATCTCTCTGGGTCATCCCCATGCACCAGCCCCAAGCATGCTGTATCCTGCATTGGACATAGACTGGTGATTCGTTTCTTACATGATAGTATACATGTTTCAATGCCATTCTCCCAAATCATCCCACCCTCTCCCTCTCCCTCTGAGTCCAAAAGTCCGCTCTACACATCTGTGTCTCTTTTGCTGTCTTGCATACAGGGTCATCATTGCCATCTTTCTAAATTCCATATATATGTGTTGGTATACTGTATTGGTGTTTTTCTTTCTGGCTTACTTCACTCTGTATAATCGGCTCCAGTTTCATCCATCTCATTAGAAATGATTCAAATGTATTCTTTTTAACGGCTGAGTAATACTCTATTGTGTATATGTACCACAGCTTTCTTATCCATTCATCTGCTGATGGACATCTAGGTTGTTTCCATGTCCTGGCTATTATAAACAGTGCTGTGATGAACATTAGGGTACATGTGTCTCTTTCAATTCTGGTTTCCTCTGTGTGTATGCCCAGCAGTCTGATTGCTGGGTCATAAGGCAGTTCTATTTGCAATTTTTTAAGGAATCTCCACACTGTTCTCCATAGTGGCTGTACTAGTTTGCATTCCCACCAACAGTGTAGGAGGGTTCCCTTTTCTCCACACCCTCTCCAGCATTTATTGCTTGCAGATTTTTGGATCGCAGCCATTCTGACTGGTGTGAAGTGGTACCTCATTGTGGTTTTGATTTGCATTTCTCTGATAATGAGTGATGTTGAGCATCTTTTCATGTTTGTTAGCCATCCGTATGTCTTCTTTGGAGAAATGTCTATTTAGTTCTTTGGCCCATTTTTTGATTGGATCGTTTAGTTTTCTGGACTTGAGCTGCATAAGTTGCTTGTATATTTTTGAGATTAGTTGTTTGTCAGTTGCTTCATTTGCTATGATTTTCTCCCATTCAGAAGGCTGTCTTTTCACCTTGCTTATATTTTCCTTTGTTGTGCAGAAGCTTTTACTTTTAATTAGATGCCATTTGTTTATTTTTGCTTTTATTTCAAGTATTCTGGGAGGTGGATCATAGAGGATCCTGCTGTGATTTATGTCAGAGAGTGTTTTGCCTATGTTCTCCTCTAAGAGTTTTATAGTTTCTGGTCTTACATTTAGATCTTTAATCCGTTTGAGTTTACTTTTGGGTGTGGTGTTAGAAAGTGATCTAGTTTCATTCTTTAACAAGTGGTTGACCAGTTTTCCCAGCACCACTTGTTAAAGAGATTGTCTTTAATCCATTGTATATTCTTGCCTCCTTTGTCAAAGATAAGGTGTTCATAGGTGTGTGGATTTATCTCTGGGCTTTCTATGTTGTTCCATTGATCTATATTTCTGTCTTTGTGCCAGTACCATACTGTCTTGATGACTGTGGCTTTGTAGTAGAGCCTGAAGTCAGGCAAGTTGATTCCTCCAGTTCCATTCTTCTTTCTCAAGATTGCTTTGGCTATTCGAGGCTTTTTGTATTTCCATACAATCTTGAAATTATTTGTTCTAGTTCTGTGAAAAATATCACTGGTAGCTTGATAGGGATTGCATTGAATTTGTAAATTGCTTTGGGTAGTATACTCATTTTCACTATATTGATTCTTCCGATCCATGAACATGGTATATTTATTTCTCCATCTATTAGTGTCCTCTTTGATGTCTTTCACCAGTGTTTTATAATTTTCTATATATAGGTCTTTAGTTTCTTTAGGTAGATATATTCCTAAGTATTTTATTCTTTTCGTTGCAATGGTGAATGGAATTGTTTCCTTAATTTCTTTTTCTACTTTCTCATTATCAGTGTATAGGAATGCAAAGGATTTCTGTGTGTTGATTTTATATCCTGAAACTTTACTGTATTCATTGATTAGCTCTAGTAATTTTCTGGTGGAGTCTTTAGGGTTTTCTATGTAGAGGATCATGTCATCTGCAAACAGAGAGTGTTTTACTTCTTCTTTTCCAATTTGGATTCCTTTTATTTCTTTTTCTGCTCTGATTGCTGTGGCCAAAACTTCCAGAACTATGTTGAATAGTTGTGGTGAAAGTGGGCACCCTTGTCTTGTTCCTGACTTTAGGGGAAATGCTTTCAATTTTTCACCGTTGAGGATAATGTTTGCTGTTGGTTTGTCATATATAGCTTTTATTATGTTGAGGTGTGTTCCTTCTATTCCTGCTTTTTGGAGAGTTTTTATCATAAATGGATGTTGAATTTTGTCAAAGGCCTTCTCTGCATCTATTGAGATAATCATATGGCTTTTATTTTTCAATTTGTTAATGTGGTGAATTACATTGATTGATTTGTGGATATTGAAGAATCCTTGCATCCCTGGGATAAAGCCCACTTGGTCATGGTGTATGGTCTTTTTAATGTGCTGTTGGATTCTGATTGCTAGAATTTTGTTAAGGATTTTTGCATCTATGTTCATCAGTGATATTGGCCTGTAGTTTTCTTTTTTCGTGACATCTTTGTCAGGTTTTGGTATTAGGGTGATGGTGGCCTCATAGAATGAGTTTGGAAGTTTACCTTCCTCTGCAATTTTCTGGAAGAGTTTGAGTAGGATAGGTGTTAGCTCTTCTCGAAATTTTTGGTAGAATTCAGCTGTGAAGCCGTCTGGACCTGGGGTTTTGTTTGCTGGAAGATTTCTGGTTACAGTTTCAATTTCTGTGCTTGTGATGGGTCTGTTAAGATTTTCTATTTCTTCCTGGTTCAGTTTTGGAAAGTTGTACTTTTCTAAGAATTTGTCCATTTCTTCCACGTTGTCCATTTTATTGGCATGTAATTGCTGATAGCAGTCTCTTATGATCCTTTGAATTTCTGTGTTGTCTGTTGTGATCTCTCCATTTTCATTGCTAATTTTATTGATTTGATTTTTCTCTCTTTGCTTCTTGATGAGTCTGGCTAGTTGTCTGTCAATTTTATTTATCCTTTCAAAGAACCAGCTTTTGGCTTTGTTGATTTTTGCTATGGTCTCTTTTGTTTCTTTTGCATTTATTTCTGCCCTAATGTTTAAGATTTCTTTCCTTCTACTAACTCTGGGGTTCTCCAATTCTTCCTTTTCTAGTTTGCTTTAGGTGTAGAGTTAGGTTATTTATTTGACTTTTTTCTTGTTTCTTGAGGTATGCCTGTATTGCTATGAACTTTCCTCTTAGCACTGCTTTTATAGTGTCCCGCAGGTTTTGGGTTGTTGTGTTTTCATTTTCATTAGTTTCTATGCATATTTTGATTTCTTTTTTGATTTCTTCTGTGATTTGTTGGTTATTCAGAAGTGTGTTATTCTGCCTCCATATGTTGGAATTTTTAATAGTTTTTCTTCTGTAATTGAGATCTAATCTTAATGCATTATGGTCAGAAAAGGTGCTTGGAATGATTTCGATTTTTTTAAATTTATCAAGGTTAGATTTATGGCCCAGGATGTGATCTCTCCTGGAGAAGGTTCCGTGAGCACTTGAGAAAAAGGTGAAATTCATTGTTTTGGGGTGAAATGTCCTATAGATATCAATTAGGTCTAACTGGTCTAATGTATCATGTAAAGTTTGTGTTTCCTTGTTAATTTTCTGTTTAGTTGATCTGACTATAGGTGTGAGTGGGGTATTAAAGTCTCCCGCTATTATTGTGTTATTGTTAATTTCCCCTTTCATACTTGTTAGCATTTGTCTTACATATTGCGGTGCTCCTATATTGGGTGCATATATATTTATAATTGTTATATCTTCTTCTTGGATTGATCCTTTGATCATTATGTAGTGGCCTTCTTTGTCTCTTTTCACAGCCTTTGTTATAAAGTCTATTTTATCGGATATGAGTATTGCCACTCCTGCTTTCTTTTGGTCTCTATTTGCGTGGAATATCTTTTTCCAGCCCTTCACTTTCAGTCTGTATGTGTCCCTTGTTTTGAGGTGGGTCTCTTGTGAGCAGCATATAGAGGGGTCTTGTTTTTGTATCCATTCAGCCAGTCTTTGCCTTTTGGTTGGGGCATTCAACCCATTTACGTTTAAGGTAATTATTGATAAGTATGATCCCGTTACCATTTACTTTATTGTTTTGGGTTCGGGTTTATAC
This sequence comes from Budorcas taxicolor, assembly GCF_023091745.1. NCBI lineage: Eukaryota > Metazoa > Chordata > Mammalia > Artiodactyla > Bovidae > Budorcas > Budorcas taxicolor. Next base: position 40,437,725 of record NC_068910.1, read on the forward strand.
ACCCTTTTTGTGTTTCCTGTCTAGAGAATATCCTTTAGAATTTGTTGGAGAGCTGGTTTGGTGGTGCTGAATTCTCTCAGCTTTTGCTTATCTGTAAAGCTTTTGATTTCTCCTTCGTATTTGAATGAGATCCTTGCTGGGTACAGTAATCTGGGCTGTAGGTTATTTTCTTTCATCACTTTAAGTATGTCTTGCCATTCCCTCCTGGCCTGAAGAGTTTCTATTGAAAGATTAGCTGTTATCCTTATGGGAATCCTCTTGTGTGTTATTTGTTGTTTTTCCCTTGCTGCTTTTAATATTCGTTCTTTGAGTTTGATCTTTGTTAATTTGATTAATATATGTCTTGAGGTGTTTCACCTTGGGTTTATCCTATTTGGAACTCTCTGTGTTTCTTGGACTTGGGTGATTATTTCCTTTCCCATTTTAGGGAAGTTTTCAACTATTATCTCCTCAAGGATTTTCTAATGGTCTTTCTTTTTGTCTTCTTCTTCTAGGACTCCTGTAATTCGAATGTTGGAGCGTTTCATATTGTCCTGGAGGTCTCTGAGATTGTCCTCATTTCTTTTAATTCGTTTTTCTTTTTTCCTCTCTGATTCATTTATTTCTACCATTCTATCTTCTATTTCACTAATCCTATCTTCTGCCTCCATTATTCTACTATTTGTTGCCTCCAGAGTGTTTCTGATCTCATTTATTGTGTTATTCATTACATATTGACTCTTTTTTATTTCTTCTAGGTCCTTGTTAAACCTTTCTTGCATCTTCTCAGTCCCTGTCTCCAGGCTATTCACCTGTGATTCCATTTTGATTTCAAGATTTTGGATCATTTTCACTATCAATATTCGGAATTCTTTCTCAGGTAGATTCCCTATCTCTTCCTCTTTTGTTTGGTTTGGTGGGCATTTCTCCTGATGCTTTACCTGCTGAGTATTCCTCTATCTCTTCATCTTGGTTATATTGCTGTGTTTGGGGTGGCCTTTCTATATTCTTGGAATTTGTGGAGTTCTCTTTATTATGGAGCTTCCTCATTGTGGTGGGGGCGGGGGGGGGGGGGGTGTGTTGTATCAATGGCTTGTCAAGGTTTCCTGGTCAGGGAGGCTTGTGTTGGAGTTCTGGTGGGTGGAGCTGGGTTTCTTCTCTCTGGAGTGCAGTGGAGTGACCAGTAATGGGTTATGAGATGTCAATGGTTTTGGAGTAACTTTGAGCTGCCTGTATATTGAAGCTCAGGGGTGTGTTCCTGTGTTGCTGGAGAATTTGCATGGTATGTCTTGCTCTGGAACTTGTTGGCCCTTGGGTGGAGCTTGGTTTCAGTGTAGGTATGGAGGTGTTTGATGAGCTCCCCTTGGTTAATGTTCCCTGAATTCAGGAGTTCTCTGATTTTCTCAGGCTTTGGACTTAAGCCTCCTGCTTCTGGTTTTCAGTTTTATTTTTACAGTAGCCTCTAGACTTCTCAATCTATACAGCATCAATGATAAAACATCTAGGTTAAAGATGAAAAGTTTCTCCACTTTGGGGGACACCCAGAGAGGTTCACTGAGTTACATGGAGAAGAGAAGAGGGAGGGGGTAGTTAGAGGTGACTGGAACGAGATGAGGTGAGATCAAAAGAGGAGAGAGCAAGCTAGCCAGTAATCACTTCCTTATGTGTGCTCCACAGTCTGGACCGCTCAGAGGTATTCAGGAAGTTATACAGGGAAGAGGAGAGGGAGGAAGTAGACAGAGGTGGCCAGGAGGATAAAAGAGGGAAATGAAAAGGAGAGAGACAAATCCTGCCAGTAACCAGTTCCTTAGGTGTTCTCCACCGTCTGGAACACACAGAGATTCACAGAGTTGGGTAGAAAAGAGAAGGGGGAGGGAAGAGACAGAGGCCACCTGGTGGAGGAAAAGGAGATTCCAAAGGAGGAGAGAGTGGTCAAACCAGTAATCTCGCTCTCAGGTAAAAGTGGGTAGTGAAGTTTGGGTTTTTAAATGTACGAAATTGACAACAAAAAACAAAAGCAGAGATTAAAAATCTATAGTAGAGGTTGGTTTTTCAAAAATACAATATTAAAGAAATGAAGAAAAAGGAAAAAAGAAAAAAAAACAAACAAGAAAACCAAAAAAAAAAAAAGCCACAAGAATTATTAAAAAACACCACCAACAACCACACAAAAACTATATATGGTGTTTGGCTTAAAAAATAGAGTCTTCTTTTTTTGAAAAGTAATAGTAGGTTATAGAAATAAAAATTAGAGGAGAAATAGAAGACTTAACAATTTTAAAAAGTTAGGAAAAAAAAAAGAAGAAGAATAAAAAGAAAAAAAAAACAGCCCCACAACAGCATCAACAAAAAAGAAAAAAAAAAGGAAAAGAAAAAACAAATGATTGTAAAAATAGTAAAGATATATCTGGCCCTTTCTCTGGTGTTGTGGGCAGTGTGGGGTCACTTCCAAGGCAGTTCCCTCTGTTTAACTTCTTCTGTTTGCTGGTCTCTTCAGTGTCCGATTTCCATCCTGACACAGGGGGGCGGTGGTGGACACTTTTTTTTTTTTAGGCTCACTAGTTCAGTCGCACTGTGGGGAGGGGGATGCTGCAAACAAATACCACTGTCATGTGCACACAGTGTCTCAGCCCCGCTGGACCTGTCCCTGCTTGCGGCACACAAACCGCTCCGGCTCTACGATGCTCTGCCGGGAACCATCTGAGGCCGGACCTAGGCTGCGTGCACCTCCCAGGTCTAAGCCGCTCAGGTTCGGTACTCAGGTAGCCCTCAGAGGCGCTGATTCGGTTGGGACTGCGTTTTGTGCCCTTCCCAGGTCCGAGTAGCTCAGGAGTTTGGCAAGCGTGGTCGCTGCGACTTGTCGCCTTTCCTGTCTCTGCTGCTTGGTTTTCTGGGTGTACCACTGGTGCCCCTTGTGAGGCAGATGGTGACTGTCCAGCGCCCCCAGAAGTCTTAGCAAAGAAGCCTGCTTGCAGTTTTGTAGGTAAAGTCTCTGCGGGGCTACGATTGCCCCTTTTCAGCCGTTATGGCTCTGGCTGCCTATCCCCGGTGGGGGATGGTCTGCAGCCGGCTATTTCCGTTCCGTCCTTTGTTCTATGCTCGGTCCTGGTGGTGTCTTATGTTTGAGCTTTTTGCGTGGTAGCTATCCCACAGTCTGGTTTGCTAGCCCAAGTTAGTTCGTTCTGGTTACATGCGGGGCGTTCCTGCCCGATTCTTACAAAGCACTGCAGCCCGTGCCTCCCGCACCTCCCTGCCCTGCCCCCACTTGCTAGTGGCAGATGCAGGCATCTGCGCTGCTTTTCCACTGGGGGAATTACTATTGGGCTTGTAATCTGTTGGCTTTAATTATTTATTTATTTTCCCTTCCTGTTATGTTGCCCTCTGTGCTTCCAAGGCTCGCCACAGACTCGGCAGGGAGAGTGTTTCCTGGTGTTTGGAAACCTCTCTTCTTAAAATTCCCTTCCCAGGACGGGCTTCCCTTCCTGGGACGGGGCTCTCTCCCCACCTCCTTTGTCTCTCTTTTGTCTTTTATATTTTTTCCTACCTGTTTTTGAAGACACTGATCTGCTTTTCTGGGTGCCTGATGTCCTCTTCCAGCATTCAGAAGTTTTTTTGTGGAGTTTGCTCAGCATTGAAATGTTCTTTTGAGGAATTTGTGAGGGAGAAAGTGGTCTTCCCGTCCTATTCCTCTGCCATCTTAGGACCGCCCCCTAGAGTGCCCACTTTTAAAGAATTTCTAATTTAGTAAGAGAGGGAAGAATGAGCTGAAACTAGTTTTCCACTTTCTCTTCTTAATCCACATCAATGTATTTTACTTTCCTCTTGGGACTTACTCCCAACATTATGTGCTAGAGGAACTCAAGGAACTCAAGGATAGGTCCTCAAGTCCCTTCACAATTCAATAAAAAGCTCATGTCACTTGATTTTATTGAGACTGAGATAATGTTTAAAAAATAACAAATGCCACAATATTGCTATCAAAGCTGATATAATTTAAATGCTTATATTAACATATAAACAATTTTAACACAAAAATAATACATGATGATGAATATACAATTCACATGGTAATTAACATAGTTCTCAAAAAGATTTGCTTGTATAGTGGAGGGGGTAGATAATATAATACATGTTTAAAGATGTATAATGAATGTATTATTCTTTATTCCTGCAAGTGTATCAGTCCTATAAGTATATCTCCAGTTTTGGACATAATATCACCACCGTCAATTTGAAGCCCTTCATGAGTGTGAGGTCCAAGCTGGTATGGATCTACCTTGACCTAGTAGTTGGGATTAAGTTTGGTCTTTATGGAGCTCAGTGTCCAAGGCAGAGTCTAAAGTTCATAAGCAAGTATGTCCCAAGAGGAGAGGGATCATCCAGCCCAGCCTTAGTAAAATAAACAGTTCAAAATTCCCAGGAAAATAGCTGTGGGCCTCTTGAATATATGAATAAAGCAAAACAGCAAGAAGACATCTAAGTGGGTGGGAAGATTGGATGCCTCAGATGGAATCCTTGCTGCTGTGCATGGTTCTGGGGACAAATAGGCACACTCCTAGATCCTATTTAGCCTTACGGAGTTGAAACTTAACTAAATGAACTCCTGGATAAATCCTGACAGGTACCTCTATACCAGTTAATTACAGAAAGTACAAATTCAGATTGAAATAGTAAAATTTACACATTTAAACAAGTACAAGTGACTGGGAGGATGAACTTTAGGTACAGGTAGACCTGGGTTCATATTCCAGTTGTGGCTCACAATGTATTTGACATTTCCGAACAAACATGTTTTCTCAACTGTAAAATGGTTATATTAATATTATAGCCTACCTTATAGGACTTTTGTGTGAATTAAATGTGATTCTTCATGTAAACCATTTAACACTGTGCCTTGTGAGGTATAAATTATGACTATTTTCATCTCATTTTAGCTTTTAACGTTTTAATAAGATGGATATTTGTGAAGGCCTGGACAGGTGTTATAATGACTAGTTGTAATTTGGTAGAATTTTGCAGTTCATTGATGGGTAGATTTATTTAATAAATACTTATTTAACATTTACTGTATTTAGATACTCTACACACATAAAAGACTAAATCCTTTAAAAATAGTTTTCACTTTTGTTTGTTCAAGTTTCTTTGCTTTACTCTATGATGTTTATTTTCATATAAATCTCTATCTTTGCATTTCTATTGGGTTATGCAAAGCTCAAGATTTTAAAATAGTTCAGTTTTCCTCCAAAATAAGGAAGATCGTATTTTTAGTGGTCAATAGAAGTATCAGTTGAAGATAATCTGCCACTTCCCCATATTCTAATGATTCAGTTATGATAATACAGCCACAATACAGGTGCCAAAATCAGATTGTGCCTACCAGTCAAGTGACTGTTTTTGCCTTCAGGGCATGCTTCTGCCTACTAGGAAGCTCTGTTGGTGCCTTCACATCATTCTCATTTGCTGTCACAGCCCTGTGCTGCTTTGAGCTTGAGTCTCAGTGGAGGAGGTGGAAATGAGTGGAGAAGTATCTCGCCCTGATAAAGCCTAAAGGAAGGGAAATGCAGGTTTCCTTCTTCTCTTGTTCCCTAGATGACAGAACCACAGTGATAGGCAATTTCCAAGATGTGCTGCAGAAGAGCAGGCTGCCTGGAGTGTCTCAATGACTTGTATAACATGCATTTACATGGGGAATTGCTTTTCTCAGGGAAACTATGCAAATGGGAGCAAATAATCCCAAAAGGAATTGGACTCCAAGTTTATCTTGAGTAGAAAATTCCCTCAGAATTGGTAACTATTGGATTTTAATGACAGGAAAGCTGGCCAGTGTTTTAACAGGTTAAACATAAGTCCTGTTGAGCTGTTGTAAGAAAGAAATGTTTGAAAGAAATGTTTAAAAGGAACCTTGAAAAAAAACTAAATGGAGAACTAGGAGAAAAAATAAAGTTAGAAATAGTGCAGAGAGAAACGCAATGGACGCCTTCTTAAATTTGACAATAGCATGTAAATGAGCCTGGTGGTAAAGCCAGTCTTAAAGATTCGAAAAACTTTTGTGAATTAGCAAGGTTCTCAAAGCTCAGCATTACTGACATTTTGCATCAGGTAACTCCCTCTGTTGTAGGATGTTCAATGCATTTCTGGGACCTACCTCCCAGGTGCTTGTAAAAACCTTAACCTTACATTATGTCAACTAAAATGTCTGTAGATATTGTCACATCCCCCTAGGGGGAGAGCAAAATCATCCTCCTAATGATAAAGACATCTAAAAAACGGTAAAAGAAGGTCTACTAAAAAAAAAGCAAACAGCACAGTAATAAATAACTTGTGATTTATTTACATTCAAGATCTGGCTTGGCCTCTATTCAAGCTCAGAATCTTAAGTTACTTACAAGGTCTGAGATGCAGTGTCCTTGTATTAATATGTCCTAGAGTGTTATATGATACACTCCCAGCACATGATTTTGATAAACCAAATGAGAGAATGTGCTATGATACATAAGATGATTTCATATAGCATGTTTTCTTATGTAGGTATGTATGTATATATGTATGTGTGTGAGTGTGTGTATGTGTGTGTGTGCACACGTGTATACATCTTACAGAAAAACACCAGTGAATGTTCTGGCTAACCCAATAAATATACAATGGAGTGCATATATGTGCCCTCTTACAAATAAATCCATTTTTTGTTTTGGAATCCTAGTATTTAAGAATGTCCTTTTTTTTTAAATGCAGTTAAAATCTGCCATACTATAAGGTTTATTCACTGATTCTTATTCTGACTTCTGGAGCTTATTCAGTTCAGTTCAGTACAGTTCAGTCGCTTAGTCGTGTCCGACTCTTTGCGACCCCATGAATTGCAGCACACCAGGCCTCCGTGTCCATCACCAACTCCCAGAGTTCACTCAGACTCACGTCCATCGAGTCAGTGATGCCATCCAGCCATCTCATCCTCTGTCATCCCCTTCTCCTCCTGCCCCTAATCCCTCCCAGCATCAGAGTTTTTTCCAATGAGTCAACTCTTCACATGAGGTGGCCAAAGTACTGGAGCCTATTAGAATGTTGCTCAGTCGTGTCCGACTCTGTGACCCCATGAACTGCAGCATGCCAGGCCTCCCTGTCCATCACCAACTCTCAGAGTTCACCCAAACCCATGTCCATCGAGTTGGTGATGCCATCCAACCATCTCATCCTCTGTCGTCCCCTTCTCCTGCCCTCAATCTTTCCCAGCATCAGGGTCTTTTCAAATGAGTTCCTGGTAAATGTATACTTAAATTTTTATCTTTCTGAGAATAACTCTGAGGGGTCCATATGGACATGGTTCCTATTTTTGTTGACAATATTATTAACAGCAATACAAGGAATAATAATTGGTTATTTGTCATTAAGAAGAACACTTTTCATGTATGAAGATCTTTCTCAACTGCAATCTTATAATATATGTGTTCACTTTCCTCTTTTTTTTATTTTATTGGTTTAAAAACTGAAACAGAGGATTTTTATAAAACCTAACAAAATAATGCCTAAAATAGCCAAAGCTGGTGATGAAGCCAATCCTATCCAGTGCTAAAGCTTGTGGTGTTCACCATGCTGTTGTCTTGTCCTGTAAGGTCAGCTTCTCTAGGAAGTAGGTGCCAAAGCCAGAACCAGAAGGACATCATGTCAAGAGCTAAAGTGAGACCTCTCTTATAGCAGTCTCAGGCTCAGGATGCATTTGGAGAGAAATCCCACACCTGGGCAGCACTAGCCCCTTGAATGGGATAGACTTCTCCCACAAGCAGACATCAGGGTGGCTCTCCATGTTCTTTGGTTATTTCTCTTTGAGGATGGTTCTGCTGTCTCTGAATCCTTAGTAAAGGTAGCTTTCAAGATAAATTTCAAATAGTTTCTCTTGAGATAGTAAAGTTTTTTTTTTTGTTGTTGTTGTTATTATTCATTGAGTTGCTCGGGATTTGTTCTTTACTAACCTAGATCTAAGAATGAGAAATACTCTGGATAGAACTGAGGAGCAACAGCCCCCAGCAAAACTCAAAGGTGTGTAGGCATACACACAAACACACACACACACACCTCACAAAGGGAGCAAAGGAGAAGTGCCTTCTTTTCTTCTGATCCTCAGAGCAGTGTTTCTCAAACTCTGTTGGAAAACACTTTTTATTATATTTTTAAACTTTCAACCTGTTGTAGACTGATACTTTTGAAAATATAAGTGTAAAATAACAGAACAATAAAATCAAAATAACATACCCAAAAGAGAAGCCTACACTTTTTATTGTTGAATTCAAGGAACATGAATTTATTCAGTTGCTATACAAGTTTCTACCTGTGCTCATTCTGTCCTTATCTTTTTGGAAAACAAACAAACAAACAAACAAACAGACTTCATATAGCACTTTCTCAGGGGATTTTGTTTCAGAGAATGGCAGGTGAACATGTTTGTGCATAAAAGATAGGGTGTATAGCTTGACTTTATGTATATTGCTTATTTCTAAGTCCTGTTAAAGAGGAGCTATGGGAATGAAAAAAGATGCAAGGAAGAGGAAAAGAAATAGGACCAATGAGGGGATAGGGTATGAGTCTTTCTTCCCTCTCATCTAGCTTTTGTTGATATTCTTGTCATTTTTTTCCCCTTTCTGTTTCTGCTTCTATCCCTTATTTACTAGTTGTAATTCTTTTTCTCTTGCCATCTGCTTTCTTCTATATTATTATCCATCCCTTTTTTCTCCCTCAGTTTATTTCCCTTTCCTTTTTTTATTTGTATATGAAGCATTTCAAATATAGAAAGTATCACTAGCAGCCAAGAAAAAACACCCATGACTGAAAATGATTTAAGCTCTATGGCATGGCATATATATATATATATATATATATATATATATATATATAATCATTATGATATGTATATGTATATCATTATGAAAATTTCATTTTTAAAATGTAATAGTTTGTGAATCATACATGATAACATGTGTAGATTGAGTTCCTTTATTGTTTCTGCTACCTAGTATTCCATTATATGGAAATGACACAATTAGGTTATTTGGTTAACTATCCCTCTTAAATTAAAATAATGTGTATTTTAAAAATTTTGTGATGCTAGATGTTGCAGATAATATCTTTGTGCATGTCTTCACATGACTTTTAGAAGAGTTTTTCTGGCAGAGATAGTAAAGAGTAAAGCTAGGTAATTGCAAGATATTCTCTAAATAATTAGGAATATAACTTACATGACCAGTATTTCCTCATTTTATCCAGTCCTTGGTGTTGTCAGTTTCCTTATGTTCTTGGCAATCTAATGGGTGAGAAAAGTTACTTTTTAAAAATTTGCATTTCTCTGATTATTACTGATATTAATATTCTTCATATATTTATTATCAAAACAGGATTCTTCAACTAAGAATTGCCCATTCATTGTTTGCCCATTTTTCTATTAGATCATTTCTATAAGATCATTAGATCTTTTTAATTTGTGTGAGTTCTGCAAGCACAACATTCATTAATTGTTTGTTCAAATATCTTCAGTTAGGATGCAGCTTGTTTGGATGCTTAGGAAATGCTATTCTTTGTTATACAGACAATTATTTTATACATGTAGTTAAACTTATCATTCATTTCCCTTATATTTATGCTATTTATAGATGCTTTAGGAAAATATTTTCTTATACCTTAAATGTATTTTCCTATATTTTGTCCTAAGTGTTTTAGATAGGTTTTAAAACATTTCAGTATATAATCCATCCAGAATTAACTGTGCCCTTTTCTCTTTCAATCTTCTATTTTATTATCTTTTACTTTTCTTCAGTACTTGCTTACATTTCTTCTCTCCTCATTTTTTGTGTCCTTTGAAACCTTCTAGCCACCTATAAGGATATTTGTTAAGTAATCAAAATTTCCATGTTTATCTATTTATTTTTTTCTAAACTGCTGATGTTTATACTTCCTGCTTCAAATAATGATAGTAAATGTGTAGTATAAGGGCAAGACAAATGAAACTTTGATGCCCAGCAGGTTTCCGTGGGGCCCCTGGGCACAAAGCCTTTCTGTCTTCCTCTTGTTTGATTATAGGAAATAGCCTTCATTCAGTACCGTGATCTTTCCTGAGTTCCGATAGGCAGATTCATTAATAGTTCTAATAGTGGTTCCCTTAAGTCTCTTGGCGAGTTTCTTGGTATTTAAAAATGGAGATAAGTAAACATACTTGGAATATTAACTGTGAAGATTATATGAGAAAAGGATGCAAATGCATGTAATTAGTCTGCTCCTCTGGTAGCTCAGTTGGTAAAGAATCTGCCTGCAGTACAAGAGACCCAGGTTTGATCCCTGGGTAGGGAAGATTTCCTGGAGAAGGAAATGGCAACCCACTCCAGTATTCTTGCCTGGGAAATCCCATGGACAGAGGAGCCTGGTGGGCTACAGTCCATGGGTTTGCAAGAGTTGGACACAACTTAGTGACTAAACCACCACCACCTTTATTTCTTGACAACTGCAGTTAGTGTGATGCAAAAGACCAGTTCATGAAGGGTATGTTGAGCCTTTCAGATGGAAAAATTTCCCTTAAAACAGAGCAACAGTGGAAGTCAGGAATTTCAGATATTATTTCCATAAGGTGTTACAAAAAGACCTGAGCTAACTTTTTGGCCAACCTAATTAATGGTTCAGCAGTTGAATTAAGTATGAGTTAGATTAAGAAAAAAATGTGAAAGTTGCAGGTACTCTTGCCATCCCCAGTGGTATTAAATAGGAGGCTGTCTGTTTAAAGAGTTAGCTTATTTGTTGATGGCTGTTCAGCAAAGAGAAGCTGAAAATTGGTGTTGAGGAGCTATATTTTCCTGGATCAGGGTCTAAAAAGCTGATTCCATTCTGCAGTGATAGCAAGAGAGGTGATACAAGCATTGCCCAATGAATATTGCTCAGGAAATAAACTGGGCATCCAACTGCCCATGGGTGGATGATGCCTTGCTGAGCCTCTCTGTGCTTAATGTATTATATTAGGAAAGTGAATTGAATATGCATTTTCAAATTGTAAAGATAATCATGTTTTCTGAACTCTTTCTAATGAGCCCTATCAGTAGAAGCATTCCCCACTGTGTTTTGTTTCTGAGGTCTTCAGAATGAGCCAATTACTTTTGAAAATGGAACAGGCAGTAGAAACCTGCCGATGACAGCACATAAATACTGGACCGTGCAGTGGTGCACAGACTTTAACACTGTGTTACTCGAAGTGTGGTCTGTGGACCAGCAACATGGCCATCACCTGGGAGCTTTGAAAAAGGTATCATCTCCTGGCCCCTGCCAGATCTCCTGGTTTAGAATCTGCCTTTTTAACAAAATCCTCAAAAGAGTCCAATGTACCTAAAATGTTGCAAAGCGCTGTTGTAGATATGTGTGTGTACAGACCCTGGAGGTCTGGCGCGCACACACACACACACACGATTTTGATTTGTGATTCTAGCTTAGATCTTAGCAATCACCATTTTTTCTTACAATACAGGTTACTTCGTATCACACTGTGAAGCAATCTGTTCTCAGTTCACTTGTTCACCTTTGTAATGTGGTCATTTTTTCTGGAAAAATTTGGAAGACTGAAAACTTAAGGCATCTATATTTACTATCAGTCCAATAGCACTACTCTGTGTATCAAGTACTGTTGTTGTGGTTTAGTCTCTAAGTCATGTCCAACTCTTGCAGCCCCATGGACTGTAGCCTACCAGGCTCCTCTGTCCATGGGATTTCCCAGGCAAGAATACTGGAGTGGGTTGCCATGCCCTTCTCCCAGGGATCTTCCTGACCCAGGGATCAAACCCTCATCTCCTGCATCTCCTGCATTGACAGGTGGATTCCTTACTGCTAATTCAATGGGAAGCATGAATTATGTATAATAAATGTACCTTAATATATAGCTTTGAACATAACAGTGATATATATACTTGTTTATGTGCATATATGCACATATGTTCACTTTGGTTTTATTTTGCAAATTCTCTAGGTACCTGGAAAGAATACACAAAAGGAACAGAAACATTTTATTTTGGATAAAATAAAGCTCTGTTAATACATAGACACATTTCTTTAAATGCTGGAAGCTCCCTTGGAATCTACAAATGCCTGTAGAAGTAGAGCTTTTTCTCTGCAAAGTAAATTGAAAGTGTTTAATCAAATTACTCCAGGGAGGATCATCAACTAGAATGCAGTGGGAGGTCACCTTATGTCAGGGTTCCAGTTTGCTTGCAAATGCTTATTTTTTGTGTGTGTAGTGTTTTTTTAAGAGGTGTAGTAAAAAACAATTGATTTTGGAATATCTACTCCAGTCTTCATTCCCAACTATAAAGAGCCCTGCCAAGTCTGAAAAGGAAAAAAAGAACAGAATCAGAATTAAAGGGGAAGGAGAAGAAATGCATTACTACAGAGAAAAACCTAGAGGAATTACTCTGAGAAAATGTGCAGAAGGGCAAGTTTACTTGTTGAGAGAAATATGTTCTTTAATCTATGACAGGACAAATGTGTGTAAAATGATATGTGTGTTCTAAGTCCCTTCGGTCATGTCCAGCTCTTTGCAACCTCATGGACTGTAGCCCCCCAGGCTCCTCTTTCTATGGGATTCTCAAGACAAGAATACTGGAGTGGATTGCCATACCCTCCTCCAGGGGATCTTCATGACCCAGGGATCAGACCTGTGTCTCCAATATTGGCAGTTGGTTTCTTTACCACTAGCGCCACCTGGGAACAGACTTATTTGTGCTTATAGACCCTGACGAATTCTGCATATCTGTGGCCTGCCCTGTTTGTGATATACCTTGACATGAAACAACAGAAATGTAGTTTAGAGGTATAGAATGACAAAGGTGGCAGGATGCTTACATGTATTATCACTATCAGTTCAGTCACTTAGTCATGTCGACTTTATGCCACAAACTGGACTACAGCATGCCAGGCCTCCCTGTCCATCACCAGCTCCCAGAGTTTACTCAAACTCATGTCCATTGAGTCAGTGATGCCATCCAACCATCTCATCCTCTGTTGTCCCCTTCTCCTGCCTTCAATCTTTCCCACCAACAGGGCCTTTTCCAATGAGTCAGTTCTTCCAATCAGGTGGCCAAAGTATTGGAGTTTCAGCTTCAGCATCAGTCCTTCCAGTAAATGTTCAGGATTGATTTCCTTTAGGATGGACTGGTTGGATTTCCTTGCAGTCCAAGGGACTCTCAAGAGTCTTTTCCAACACCACAGTTCAAAAGCAACCATTCTTCAATGCTCAGTTTTCTTTATACTCCAATTCTCACTTCCATACATGACTACTGGAAAAACCATTGCCTTGACTACATGGACCTTTATTGGCAAAGTAATGTCTCTGCTATTTAATATGCTGTCTAGGTTGGTCATAAATTTTCTTCCAGGAGTAAGTGTCTTTTAATTTCATGGCTGCAGTCGAAATCTACAGTGATGCTGGAGCCAAAAAAAATGAAGTCTGCCACTGTTTCCACTGTTTCCCCATCTACTTGCCATGAAGTGATGGGACTGGATGCCATGATCTTAGTTTTCTGAATGCTGAGCTTTAAGCCAATTTTTTCAGTCTC